>NC_141694.1:1140061708-1145899708 GCF_964263255.1 Lissotriton vulgaris | reverse complement strand
ATAAAATGTATATATTAAAAAACATAAAAAAACAATTAAACACTTTACAAAATTAATAAACAATGCAATAATTACTCTTCACTTAAAGAATAAATATTGATTCATTTGACACCCTAATCCCTTATAATCCTAGCAACCCACACCTAAAATACAACTGAAAATATACAAGCATTATAAAATGTGCATAATTGATAATCAATCACATATTGAATTAAAAATAAATAATTAATTGGTAATTAATTATTGCTCATTTAACTTCCTACACTGTACCCCTATTACCCAGCAGACCACAATTATAATATAAATTAACTATACAATTATTACACAATTTGAATGATTATTAATCAATAAAAATGTATATAATTATGCAATAATGAATATTATTCTTTAACTATTCCTTAAATAACCTGCCACCCTATACCCTTGCAAACACAGCAACCCACAATCAAAAAATAACTAAAATAACTAAAATAAATCAGTATTACCTAATATACTTAATAAATAATCATTTAAATATTTAATAATATATTGCTAATTATTGTTAATTATTATTACCTAATAACCTTCCCACTCTATCCACTACAAATGTAGCAACCCACACTAAAATATAAGTCAAATAAATCAGTTTTCCATAATGTATATAATTAATATGAATCACATATTTACTTAAAAAATGTATAATAACTTAAGTAATACTTAATTTACCTCCCCCCCTACCCCCCTACAATCCCAACAACCCGCTACAAAATTATAAATTACTATTAGCAATTAAATTACCAGTTCCAAATCACTATGTTAAGCTTTTTTTTTTAACAATTATGGAAAGATTAATAACATTAAATGAATACATGAGCTAAAACACATTAAAAATGATATTTATTACAACTATATTATTGGAAACGATACTAACAACAACGATATTCTTAACAGCTATATAACCTGAAAAAAGGGATATTCTTAAAAACGATATTTGGGGCCCACCCAGGAGGGCAGGGAGGGAGGAGGACACGACCACAGACAAGTAATAAGGTGTGACAAAGGCCGCTTTATTGGAAGCAGGTGCATCCTAAATAAACAAACCTTTGCCTGTGCAGAATAAAACTAAACCTCACTAAATAAGAAATACCTGACCAACCCCCACCCCCTCCCCTAAACGATTTTCCCCATTTCAACATAACAAAAACCCCCAACATCTGCACATCATACCACCTGCAACATGCCTCCTTACTGACTTAAACATTCCTTGACCTCTGCGATCCCCAACCCTTATTAAACAAGCCCAGGCCTCCTACCCTTAACCCCCCTTTATCTCTAGGAAAAGCGCCAACTCTTGTATTGCACACCTGTACCTGTTCCAGCGACACGAAACCTTAACAACATCCGAAAATCGATGCACCAGGCTCCCAAGAAAACTCCTACGGGGATCCCAACCTAAACCCCCCCCTTTACCTCAAACTGTCCCGGGATTGGACCAGGCAAAGCACTCCCCCCCAGAAAAGAAGAAAATGAAACCCGACACCCCCAAAAAAGCCACCCCCCCACATGCAACAAACAGGGAGGGAGGGCGGGCAAAAACTCGCGACCAGTGTCCCCCTCCGGCTGCTGGGTCACTGCCACCATAATGGTGGCTGGTGACCCAAAATGGCCGGTTTTAAACATCCCCAGCACAACCAGCCCAATACCCAGCCCAAAGAGAGCCCAACCACCCGGAACCAGCCCAAGAAGCCCAAACCCCATAACATGCCCGTGGTCTCCTAAACCCCCCCCCCCCTTCCCTCCGGGCCCCAAAGACCCCGCTGGTCGGCCGCCCCCCCAAAACTCCATTCTGCATCACAATTTATTTCTATCACAATATTATATTAAAATATTTACAACTCGATATTTTGTTCAAATACCAATACGTCACAACAATTTTTGAGTAAATGACAGACACAATGAAAAAGGACGATTTGCTATTTCGTCATTGGGATTGTGTGAATTGAAATTTCATTTGAAGCAAGGTTCATTATAGTTAACTGCAGAGAGAATCAGTGAAATAGTGTGGTAATGAGTAAAAAAACAAGATGAAAGCCCGTTGGATTTCTTCTTTGCGACCGAATGCACTGTATCATATTTTGAAATTCAACAGCAGATATATATTTTTTTTCTGCAAAAAGTAAATGTATACTTCGAAGTAAAATACTCAATTAGAATTCTATTGTCTCTACATATCGTTAATGCATGTGGGGTGCGCGAAAATCACGCTCCACTACCAGACGCACCGCATTTATGGATATCAAACCCAGCCAGTATTTCTCTGTTTAACCATGTTCACAAATTGTCCAGTTTAATCCACATTATTTTCCACATTTTCTTTGTGTTGTTCCATTTAATCCACACACATGAAAGGGTGGTTACATGTGATCAAGAATAGCCTGAGGCGCATGCCGAGCGGTTAGAAGATGACATTATGAGTGGGTACGCGTAGAGTCAGGCTTTTAACAATTAAGGAGTGCGCGTAATGCAGAAAAGCCTAGCAGAGTGCGGCCGACAATCCTCCTCCGGACACAGTGCTGCAGACGATAGTGCTGCACCCACAGGTGGGGCAGAGCACACATCCAAGGATGAGGATGTGGATGGGATTGTTGTCAGAAGGAGGCACTAGCATTCATTTCCGCTACCTGGCCTGTTTCTGCTTGGTGCTGCACATGGCGTCATAACCTTGCACTGACCTCCGATACAGTCTGCTGCACTCACCTTGGTCTGCGACATGGACTGCCATATCGTGTTTGATGACCAATGACACAGTGTCCAGACTGCGGACTGTACCCTTCCTCTTCCGCAGTACTTATCATCCCTGTATGGTGTGCTTGGCATGGCCCTGTACCGCTCCAGCTGCAAAACTCCACTGGATGTGCAATAAACATCCAGTAACGCTTCGCTGTGTCATGTCTTTCATCATTCATGTATGAATGCATGGTTGAATATAGGGATTGTGATTTCCCTTACATCAATGATGCTCATCTAGTGGGATGCAAGTCACTGTGTGCTACATAGCTTATTGTGTTCCGGGTGCCGTGGATACTACAACAGGGACACGCGCTTTAGTCACTTCCTTGTCCAGACATGTACTGAACGATGCCCACAACCCCTGAGTCATTGTTGCAAGCCCTGCACTGGTCCGGCGTACGCCGGGCCAGACCACTCTGCTTATGCTCTGAGGGGCCCCCACATAGCTACCTATCACAGGTGTACTCGCTGGTGGTGTACAGGTCACTGATCTAGTTGTCAGGATGTCATGGCCACTCCCTGAGGGCAGGTTTTCACACACACACACACACCACACCCATCCGGCACAGGCACCACAGGCCCTGTGACACCACAAATATAAGGGGCCAACAACGACACATTCCCATCTGCCAGTGGTGACTGTGTGACGAATGCTCCACGGTGCTGAACCATAAAGGGCTCATGACTTATTGTGCACAGTGTTATTGGCACCAAAGCCTTGGGGCCGTCATGGGCCTACCCCATGTGGCACTGACTGGCATTGCACAGGGTTAGTGGCACCTGAAGCCTTGCGGCCATCACAGACCTACCATCATGTTGCGCTGACTGGAGTTGCACAGGGTTAGTGGCACCCGAAATCGCTGAGCGGGTGTGCAGCCTGGGATGATGATGTGTGCACTGATGTGGTCTCCGCCATTGATAACTCAGGACTCAGCATCAAGTGTGGGACCTGCTCGGCCGCGGGAGGGCCCGCATGATGTGGACAATGCCATGGTGGCATGACTGGGGCCTGGAGCTTGTACGAGCACGTGGAGTGCCTGCTGATGGACACACCAGTGGCAGCAGGTGAACAGTGGGGCCTCTGTGTGCATGGGTGGCGGTCTCTCTCTCTCTCTCTCTCTCTCTCTCTATCTCTCTTCCTTTCCTTCTCTCTCTCTCACTCACTCTCTCCCCCTTCCCTCTCCCTTCCTTTCCTTCTCTTTCTCTCACTCTATCTCTCCCTTGCTTTCTTTTCCTTCTCTCTCTCTCTCTCACTCTCTCTGCCACCCCCCTCTCTCTCTCTCCTTTTCTTTCCTTCTCTCTCTCACTCTCTCTTTCCTTTTTCTCTCTCTCTTTCTCTCTCTCTCTCTATCTATCTATCTATCTCTATCTCTCTCCCTTCCTTTCCTTCTCTCTCTCTCTCTCTCTCTCTCTCTCTCACTCACTCTCTCTCTCTCCCTTCCCTTTCCCTTATTTTCCTTCTCTCTCTCTCACTCTCTCTCCCTTCCCTCTCTCTCTCTTTCCCTTCCTTTCCCTCTCTCTGTCTCTCACTCTCTCTCCATTCCCTATCTATCTCCCTTCCTTTCCTTTTCTCTCACTCACTGTGTCTCCCTTCTCTCTCTCTTTCTCTCCCTTCCTTTCCTTCTCGCTCTCTCGCTCTCTCTCCCTTCCCCCCTCTCTCTCCCTTCCTTTACTTCTCTCTCTCTCACTCTCTCTCCCTTCCTTCCCAGCCACAGTCGGTAGTGGGTGTTCCCGAAGGGCGGTGGCGTGAGGAGGGGTAGGGGCAGTGTGGGGAGTAGTATTCTCTGTATTACCGAGCTTTACAGGTAAGTAAGCATATAAATAAATAAAACGAATTTCGTTGCTTGCACTGCATCGCATTTGGGGATGCAGTGCACGCAACGAAATTGATTTTATTTATTTAAATGTTTACTTACCTGTAAAGCTCTGTAATCCATAGATTACTACCCCCCACCCTGCCCCTCCCCCTCCCCACCTCACCGCCCTGCAGGTACACCTACTACCGACTGCTGCTGTTCTCTCTCTCCCTTCATTCTCTCTCTCCTTTCCTTCTCTCCCACTCACTCTCTCGCTTCTCTCTTTCTCTCTCCCTTCCTTTCCTTCCCTCTCCTTCTCTCTCTGACTCACTTTCCTTCTCTGTTTCTCTATGTCTCGCTCCTTATTGTGCGTATGACACACGTCCTGATTTTGTGTATTATTTTCCAGGCTATGACGTCGAGATTGTCCTTGACGGACCCAACAAGAGTCTTCTGCATTGGTGTTTTGTGTTGTGTTTCAATGAAGTTTTTGGTTGTTACTTCAGTGCTGTGTGACTGTTTCTTTTTCTTCTGGCCACACATGTGTGTATTTATTTTAGCAATGTGCGTCATCATGCATTTTTTGTGGCTCTTCTGTTGTGCACTGTATGTGTATGTCCAGTGGGGGCTGGGGGCGCTGGGGGTGGTGGCGGAGGATGTTGTGGCCCTCAGGGATATCTGAGCTGCATGATCATTGTCTCCATGGTATCTGTGGGTCTTCAGGTGTGGCTCTTAGGTAGGCTCCCTTTCATGCTGTGGGTAGTCATCCTGCTTAGCACCAGCAAAAGGCAGGTGTTAAATCCCTGGTGCCATCGTGGCTTATCGCATGTTTTTGTGGCTCTTCGCAGATCTGGCAGTTTGTTGTGAAAGTGGTGCTGTGGTTTTTTTGTGTGTTTTTAAATGGGAACGCCTACTCTGCAACTCATTACGGTTAGTTGGTGGTGTCCACGGTGGAGAAAAATGTTGGGGCAGTTATCGCAGTAATACAAGTGATGTCTGCAGTTTGCACCAGCTTGTGAATCAGGTGTTAAATCCATCTTCACTTTTGATGCGTTAAGGTGGAGATAAATCGGAGTTAAGTCCTTGTGAATGTTCCCCATAGTAAGGAGAAAGGTCTCAAGTAGATGAATTCAACAGACACTGTGCCACAGTGAATGATGTGCCACGGGACGTGTGACCTGGTTTATTTGGCATGCAGAAGTTCTGCTAAATATGCTTTTTGCACTTTGCCTTATTCAGGAAGACTGCCATTTTATTGCTGTGCCATAAGGACACAGAGCCTAACAGAAAATTGGTAGTATGTTTTTTTCAAATCTTAATGTGTTGAAGGTGCCTTGAAATGCTAGTGTCCACCTTAGTGTGCAATAGGTGAGTATGGTCCTAGTAATGAGAGCCAGTCAGTCAATAATGTAAGATGTGACGTGAAAGTTGATAGCCTGCACAACTCAACCCATTCAGCAACTAAGCTGTTCACCCATAAAGAAAAATAAATCAACTATTTTTTATTTGTTTATCCCATTACATCTGTTTAAGTAGACTACATGCTGTGTTTCATGTGAATCCCTGCTAAATTGGTAGCAGGGGCAAGTCAAATTCCTGCTCATCTAGATGCAATAAATATACGTGATTGTAGATGTTTTGTTATTTTCTGGTGACGTGGTCCTTGCAGCATCAGTGTCCTCGGCAGATGGCTTTTGCATAAATCTGTACGTTGCTGACATGCATTGACATTGCTGTAGCAAAGTTCAGTGATGTGACAAGTAGATTTTTGGTGCATTCTTCTCGAAACCAGGGGCTCCAGAAGAGAAGGCAGAGGCAGAATTATAACCCAGACCTGTTGTTTTTTAGAAAAACAATGGTTCCTGAGGCATATCACTTTGTGAATATTTGATAAATGGGGACTTAATACTAATCCAAGTATTACAGAAAGGGTGGCAGGAAGGAGAGAGAGACACAATTACATCAGATACAAACCATTTTTTATATGTTTCAAATGACAAAAACAATAAAAAATACTTTTGACTACGACATATAATACAATATACAAAGTGCAATGTGTCCCCAGTGATTTGTGAAGTAACCAAAGAAACAACGTGTGTACAATTAGGTGAACTATACAGGTTACAGTAGTGGCTATTTACAAGAAAGAGACATGATTCGGAGCAATTATTTAAATCAATTGTGGAACAGCTGCTATACAATCATAGGCACTGTATGAGTCTTATTCGCCTCCAAGTACGTCGACGGCGTTTCGACCCTTAGAATGAGGGTCTCATCAGGTCAGGGAGTGAGGGACGTCTTATGAGGATGTTTTATGAGCTGACGATGGCTCATTCCATGCCTTTTCCTTGTCTGCCCCTCGTAAATTCCTTCACCGCTCCATGAATATTTATAAATATTCATGGTGACTACATATACTTAAAATTTCACATTATATATTATGTTTTATAGACGTTCCTCACTCCCTGTCCTGATGAGACCCTCATTCTAAGGGTCAAAACGCCGTTGACGTACTTTGAGGCGAATAAGACTCATACAGTGCCTATGATTGTATAGCAGCTGTTCCACAATTGATTTAAATAATTTCTCCGAGTCATGTCTCTTTCTTGTAAATAGCCACTACTGTAACCTGTATAGTTCACCTGATTGTACACACGTTGTTTCTTTGGTTACTTCACAAATCACTGGGGACACATTGCACTTTGTATATTGTATTATATGTCCTAGTCAAAAGTATTTTTTATTATTTTTGTCATTTGAAACATATAAAAAATGGTTTGAAACTGATGTAATTGTGTCTCTCTCTCCTTCCTGCCACCCTTTCTATAATGCTTGGATTGGTATTAAGTCCCCATTTATCAAATATTCACAAAGTGATATGCCACAGGAACCATTGTTTTTCTGGATAAACGCTTTACCCTGATTCCTCTGTGAGTAGGGTCTCCCTTGTTCTCCTTTTTCGCACTGTTGTTTTTTAGGGCTTGGAACAATTCTGCAGCCAGAGACATAGCAATAAATGATGGGGTCATGCTGTGGAATGTGATGAGGGGCCACTGATTGTCTCATATCTCCAAATTGTAATTGGCCTTGGGGTGCATTGGGGCCTTGTGAAGGTTGCGGGCCTGTCTGAACCGCAGTGGCCTTAGGGGCCTTCATTACACATCGACTGAATATTTTGTCATTAATTAACATACTAAATTGTTCGCTATTATCTCATCCCTCTGATCTTTATTTGGAAAGAAGCCATACATTTTTGATGTTGACTATTTTTAGCAACTTGCAAAGGAAAGAACATCAGCACGCATTTGTATATATGTTTTGATATGCTGTATATGTCTTCCCATCATATTAAACACAGACGTTTACAGGCCTGGCAGTTCGGGCTAGACTACAGGATCAAGGTTGATTTGCATATGGCTGGCTTTGTCTGAGGTGGTACAAAAGGGGGTGGTGATGGACGGAGCATCTGAATCAATCAAGCACTCACACCCAGTCAAAAGATCTGAGTCTAATCCATCACTGTTCTTTAGCCCACTCTGCCACCCAAGTTCAGACATGGCTATATTCAAATCAGTCTGTCCCCGTGCCTCATGGGAACAGTCCAGCCCGAACTGTCAAGCCATGTCTTCCCTGGACCGGAAACAAGCTTCCGAGGACCGGTTTCTGGCATTCCAGCCGTCTTCAGCCCGGCGTGTGTGAATCCAGTGGCAAAGTGAGCAAGGGACTCACGTCTGAGCATACCCTGCCACACTTATAGCGGCCAAAAGCGGTACAAAAGGGGGTGGTGATGGACGGCTTTGTCTGAGGTGGCATGTCGTAGAACAAGCATTTGCAATGCAATCAGTCTCGCCTTTGGGACCTTTATGTATGTAGCTATGACACAAATTAGCCTGGATGCTGAAACATCTACTGTTCTTTAACATGGAGGGAAAATAAGCACTAAACTGCGTGATTCACCAGGTATGGGAACACATAGTGAGAAAAATTGCCTTTCAACTGGAAATGGTATAGTCCAAAGCTCTGTTTTTAATATAAAATCAGGGCCTTCAGTGGTCATATCACTGAAAATACAAGATTTCAAAAAAATATTGTCTATGGGTGTTCATGGAAGACCATTCCTATGGAATGGAATCTAGAGAATGCTAAAGTGATTCTGGTATTTTACTGAACTCTGCTGGTCGTTTTCTATCAAGAAAGTTAAATAGAGTCAAACGCCAGAAAAATCGAAATAAAGAAAGCCCCTCAGCAGAAATCAATTCTGATATTTTACTGACCTTTGCTGATCGTTTTCTATCAAGACCGTTAAATAAAGACAGTTGAACAGAAAAAAAAAAGTCCCTAAGCGGAAGCAGAAGAGTCCTAGGGCTGATCTCCAGAACCCCAAAAGTACATACACATATAAGTATATACTAAAGTATATATGTAGTATATACAAGAGGTCTCGAATGCTCGAACTAAAAAAATGATGGACTGGATTGCTGTCCTGAGTACGGCTGAAATTAATGCAAGCATTCCCCTCATAGTTTTTTTTTGTTTTCATTATTTGTATTGCTATCATTATGCTAGCAAAGGAGGATTAAATGAACCACAGAAGAAGTGTTCACTAATTCTCACAGTATATGCATTTTCTTAGTAACTCTGATACAAGTTGGGAAACTTATATTTTGCAACATTAACCCCTTGCGTGGTTCCATCGGCCGTTGGCCAACGAGAGCACTACCTCGCTAGTGCTGCCGTCGGCCAATGGCCAACGCGGCCCAACCCATTTTGCGGAAATGCCACACTGCCGCGAAATCGAGGCCGCAGCAAAGGGGTTAATGTTCATATTGTTACATACTATTGAGTTTTCCAGAATATATAGGAAATACTCTCTTCTGTAGTTTACAACAGAATTATTATGGGAAGTTTTAATTTGACTTTTGAACTTTTTGTAGGTTACTAACTACTAACTCTGGATATAAAAAAATGCAAAAAGTGTCTGCTACAAACGACAAAGGGTCTGGATATTTTGCGTTTTAGCAGTATCAAAAACCCTATGGATGAAAGCACTTTCTCTAGTTTCTCCTCCCTTCTCTAGATACTTAGTAAATCATTACTTCACGATTTCTCATGTACTGGTTAATGATGTGTTTAGTAACCGAAATCACCATCTCAAATTACTCTCCAACATTCGTGCAAAGAGAGTTATAAATATCTAACCTTTCTGAGCCTAGCATTTTTGGCAGTTCAATATCGTTTTCTGTTGGCATGGAGGCTGATCAACAGCTTTACACTAAAAAAGCAAAAATAGTTAATAAAGTTACCAGTCCCTCATTTTTAATCGTTTGGCACTTAAAGTGCCTTTATGAGAGAGTTATTTCTAATAATTCACCTTCAAAACAAAATAATGAAGGAAGAAGACCGCCTTGACGACTCATGAAGATGAAACAATTGCTTGGTCGTTCATTAAAGCATAAGGTAAACATAACTCACAAAATCAAAGCGGGATTATGGAGATTGGCTGGAAACGAAGACTGACATATATTATCTTAGAAAGAACAATCGTTTAGTGCTTGCATTTAAAAATCAGGAAAATAATTTTGTTCAGGAAGTTAAAATGCATGCTACTAAAATAAGTATTAGAATACTTATGGTGATAAGATGCTATAGATTTCAATAATTACGAAGTCTTTAGCTAATGTTGCATAGGATAGGATAGGATAGGATGTACATTTGTAGAGCGCGAATTGCTGCCCTGAGGCGTCCAAGCGCTGGAAATACCGTGTCCCCGCACAGGGCCCAGGAGAAGAGAAAAAGTAGAAGTTAACTAGACTGGATGAAATAGAAAAGTTTTCAGCTGTTTGCGGAAGGTCGAGAGATTGGGGTTAGCTCTGAGGTGCAGCGGGAGGGCGTTCCAGGCCTTGGCGCCATTATAAGAAAACGTCCTGCCTCCGGATCTAGATCTTTTTATTCTGGGGGCCTTTGCAAGGAAGGTCTGACTGGAGCGGAGGCTTCTGTTGGGCGTGTAGTGAGTAATTAAGTCCCGAGTAATTTTGGGGCCAGTGTTCCAGAAGGCCTGGTGTGCTATGCACATAGCTTTGAACAGGACTCTCTGTCGCACCGGTAGCCAATGGAGGGTTACCAATCCGGCCCTCACTGACTGTCTACGGGGAAGGTCGAGTAGAATACGTGCTGCGCAGTTCTGAACTATCTGAACCCTTCTCAGAGTGGATTCAGGGGCGCCAAGGTAGAGTACATTATTAAAATCAAGTTGTGACTGAATTAGACCTTGTACGGCTGTTTGTTTGGCATCCAAAGGAAGGAGAGGGAGGATTTTTTTTAGCATCTTCATGATGCCAAAGCATGTGGCTGAGA
Organism: Lissotriton vulgaris; assembly: GCF_964263255.1. Classification (NCBI taxonomy): domain Eukaryota; kingdom Metazoa; phylum Chordata; class Amphibia; order Caudata; family Salamandridae; genus Lissotriton; species Lissotriton vulgaris. The sequence goes on along the minus strand of NC_141694.1, from coordinate 1,145,888,789 downwards.
GTTTTGTGGATTGTACATTAAAGGACAGGGATCTGTCCAGCCAAACTCCGAGACTCTTGATGCTGTTTTTGGGAGTTGGCGGGGGACCCAGACTGGGCGGCCACAGGGAGGGGGGGATACTGAGGTCTGGGGGGCCCAAGAGCATCAGCTCAGTTTTGTCCCCATTCAGTTTTAAAGACGAAAGGGACATCCAGGTCTTCACTTCCTCAAGGCACTCTCTAAGCCCGCCTGGTGCCGATGGTTTAGCTTCCTGTGTCAAGGAGACCACCAGCTGTGTGTCGTCCGCATATGAGATGATCTTAATCCCATATGGGCGGACGACACCAGCCAGCGGTCTCATGTACAGGTTAAAAAGTGCAGGGCTTAGAGATGATCCCTGAGGGGCTCCACATTTCAAAGGTCTGCTGGTGTAGACAGACTCGCCTTCAAACACACGGAAGGATCTGTCCTCTAAGAAGGACTGGAACCAAGACCAGGTTTTGTCCCTAATCCCGACCTGGGACATACGGTGCAGCAGAGTGTCATGGCTGACTGTGTCGAAGGCCGCACTGAGATCAAGGAGGATCACTGCCACTGATCCTCCTTGATCCAGGATTTTTCTAGCCTCCTCAGTGACCATGAGGAGGGCGGTCTCGGTCCCATGTTTAGGTCTAAAGCCCGTCTGGGTAGGGTCCAGTAGATGGTGATCTTCCAAAAAAGTTATTAGTTGTTTGTTTATGTATTTCTCCAGGATCTTGCTGACCCATGGGAGCAGGGAAATGGGGCGATAGTTGCTCAAGTCATTGGAGTCCAGATTGGGCTTTTTCAATAGGGCTCTGACCATGGCCTGCTTCCATGCAGTCGGGACCGTGCCAGATGAAATAGAGGCATTTAGAACCTCCTTAATAATGGGCAGAGTGATCTGCGATGCTGCCATTATTATGTCTGGCAAGGCTGGGTCATTGGGAGAACCAGATTTTACATTCCGTGCTAAGGGTTCAAGAGTAGCGAGATCTAGCGGAAGGAAGTGAGTCAATGTGGGTAAGTGTTGACTGGAGACCGTGGGATGGAGGGGGAGGGCCGAGGGAGTGAGATTGTTCGGGGGAAAAGCAGAGTAGATGAAACTTATTTTCTGATGAAAGAATTCGGCGACGTTATTACAGTGGATGATGGACTTGTCTGCCTGCACGCAAGGGGGATGTTTAGTCAGTTTTTTAATGATTTGGAAAATTTCCTTGGGTTTGGATTTGGTAAGCAAAATTTTCTCAGAGAAGTATGTGGCTTGAGCCGCTTTTATCAGTGTTTTGTATTCACTGATGGCTTCTCGATAAAGGTTTTTTTTGTCTGTGGAGTAATCAGATCGCCAGCGTCTTTCTGATTGCCTGCAACGTCCTTTCTTGTCCCTAAGATCCTCAGTGTACCATGGGGCAATTTTGTGGAGACCTTTGAGCGTGATTTTTTTTTTGGGAAGAGCGATGTCTAAAGACTGAGTGATCCAGTTAGCATAAGCCTGGTTTGCTAGGCCGGGGTTGTCTTTAATCAGAGGAGGGTTCTCAGCAAGTTTGTTAGTCCAGTTATCAACTGCTAGGTGGGACCAGGCTCTCATGAGTCTCGTGGTAGGTGTCGGTTCAGGGGGTTTTGGCGCAGACCAGCTGATGGGGATCAGAAAGTGGTCAGTCCAGGGCAAGGAGATAGATGGACTGGTTAGAAGACCGGGGCAGTTGCTGAAGACCGGGTCCAGCAGATGACCCTTGACGTGGGTGACAGAAGTAACCCTTTGGGTAAGTTGCAGAGCCGCTAGGTCATCTGTTAAAGTCATGGCTGTGTGATCTGAAACTGAGTCGAAGTGAAAGTTAAAATCACCTAACACGGTGAAGTTAGATGTGAGATTGAGACGTTCAGCTACACTTGAGGGTAGGCTGACGTGGAACTGGTTCGGGGGGCTAGGGGGGCGGTAAATGAGCGTGCCAGAGAGGCATCTGTTGGTTGAAAGTTCAACGTTAAAGGTAAGGCTTTCACAGTCCGGGATGGTTTTGGGTACTACTCGGCAATGAAGCTGTTCTTTGTGGATTATCGCCAGGCCTCCTACTCTCCCTTTAGGCCGGTCTTGTCGAGAGATTTGGAAGCCTGGTGGGAGGGCTTCTATGATCGCTGGCTCAGCGTCAGGGGTTAACCACGTTTCTGTTAGGAACAATATGTCCGGTGAATGTTCCTCTATTAGAAGAGCAATTTCGACCCTATGTTTAGGGAGGGATTGGCAGTTCAACAGGAACATGCAGAAGTCGTATAGCAGTTCAGTAGCTATTTTGGGTTTCAGGGGGATGTTACATTTGGGACAGGCAGATAGCAAGGTGTCGGCTTGGTAGCTGTGTCGACAGCAGTTGCTGGTAGGTTCCCTAAGACTATGCAGGGTCTCAGCACTATAACATATGGGGTCTGAGGATTGAGGTGCAAGGGGACTAGCCCTAGGCCCGGACTCGGCGCGGACGAGCGCAGACGAGCTTGCCTACTTGCCATACTATCAAACACAAAAGATAGAACAGTGTCAGAAAAGATGAGTTTGATTTATGCCTGAAAAATAAAGAAGCTCTTGCCTGAAAATCCAGAGCAGAATTCTTTTAGCTCAAAAGATATCAACTAAAGAAACTTTATCTGTAATGGACTCATTAAAAATGAATAAATCTCCTTCTATATGTATTGTTCCGGCTGATTTCGTATTTTGCATTTCATACATCCCTACTTCCATTTTATCACCAATATTTTACTATTACATAAGACCTAGTGTAGAGAAGTACATCGAAACTTATTTCAAGATATCAAATTACTCTTTTGTCACTAATTGATTTTAAGGAATATATATTTTTGTATCATGCTTTCTCACTTCCAACTTAAAACGGTTTCAACACATTAAATCAAGTATATGGTATAAGATATAGTCATATGGTTGTATTATTATAGTTTCTATAATTTTACAGAGACAATTTGCTTTTATCATAGTTCAAGTCTTTCTTTTCATTAAGATTGTTTAGCTGCCCCTTACAATGAGAAGAATAACGCAAACCACTTCCTTCATAACCCTCTGACAATTTTCAAGAGCTGCGGCCAGGGCAGGCGAGTGCAGTGGGGTGAGGGTTGGGACAGGGAGTGGTAGGGCGAGGGGATGTCAGAGTAGGATTTATTTATTTTATTGTATCTATTCTGTCATCTGTCGACTCCCCCCCACTCCCCACCCCTGCCCCACCCCTGCCTGGCCCACTGAGCTTACCAGAACTGTCCACTGCTGATTTTTACAGACTTCCATGGTCATTAGTACTAATCTGGAAAGAATACTTAATGAAGTCATGTTTCAAATACTGAGCCAGTATGCAGCATATCCACGTATGCGGCAGTATTATCTGGATCTATAGCTATTTCTAAATGGGATAATTGTAAGAAACTGAATAATTTGTTGAAGGGTGTGAGAACTAAATTAAAAAAATAATCACATCCTTTTTCATGGTGAACCAGAAAAGTCACTAAATAAACCTGTGCTTAAGCCTCTGGTAGCTTGGCATACAAGCAGTCAGGCATAACCTTTTGTCAATTTGTTAAGTATTTATGCAGCATTCAAACAGTAAGAAAGTGAAAACACAATACAATAATAAGTCCAAACCAATTTAGAACAATAAACAATATTTTAAGCAATAAAATGACACCAAAATGGGAAACATCCAATCAGTAGAAGCAGAGGTATGAGTTTTTAAAAATGTTCGGAACAAAAAAATAGCACCAAGCTACAGGTTGCCAAGTTTGACCTACATGCGTTTTACCTTCTGACTATTGTGTGGGGGATATGGAGTGTTGCTTTGCAGCACTTTGCATTTCTCGCTGTAGGATGTGGTGAGGATTTCAACTGCACAGCAAGGCTCTCTGGGGTTCTGCATCACTCTGTGTTGGATCCAGTGGAAACATCAGTAAAAAGTAGTGCAATGCTGACAGGTTTGTATCTCCTCAAGACGGAGCTGGTGAAGCTTTTTGTGAGGTACGACACAATAATTTGTAATTAGTAGATTTATAAAGTGTGGCTTATCACCCGTGAGGGTATCCAGGTGCTGTCCATGGGCACAGAGGAGATTAAGTGATTTGCCCAGAATCACAGGAGGTAGAGCCGACGACAAGACATGGACCCAGATCTCCAGTTCCAGAATCGGACAGCTCTGGTTGCTGCACTACATGCTCTCCCGAAGAGTTCTGCAGAGCTTTTGATTGCTTCATGTGGAGTCAGTGAAGTGTTTTGTGAGGAGTAGCATGGCTCTGTGGGGCTTATGTTGCTTCCTGTCGATCCAGTGAAACCTTTAAATAGGCAGAAAGAACTGCACTCTGGCTCCAGACAATGATCAAGGACCTTGAGGGCAGCACTTAAGGGCCAGGACTCACTCCCACATTGACCAGCAGAAGAGACCAGTACAGGACCAGGTGTGTCTGGTCAGCTAGAAGAAATAAAGGCCTCTAGAAGCTTGTTGTGTCCCAGTAGCTCAAACAGGAGGCCCATCAACTAACCCTTAGAGCTACTTCTTGAGTCCTGTGTTTAAGGAAAATAGGTCCAGCCTTCTTTCCTCCAACAGCAGGGTAGTCCTTCTCTGAAACTTCTCAGGTCTAGGAGTGTTCTGATGAGAGTTTCTTTGGTTGCCACTGCTCTACCCAGTGCTAACCTGTGGGTGGGGGACACTGAATTTGTCTACCCCTAAACTCTTTCTGGTAAGGTCTTCCCTTTCCTCTAGGTTAGGCTCCAGTCTGGATAGGGAAACAAAGGGTAGGTATGTCCAGGAGTGTACTGCATCTGCCAGTGACAGGGTGGGTTTCTTCTGAAGTCAGGGAGCATGGGGTACAGCCCCCAGGCTACTCTTTGATGTGTAATCTTGGCAGGTGTCCATCTCCTCCGTTGCTATTGTGTCAGGAAGACTCTCACTTCTACACACCCAAGCCCTTTTGTCCATTGTCTTGGATGAATACACATAACACCACAGGAGCCCCATTAACAGCCGGCTGATCATAGGCAATGACAAAAAGCCACATATGGCTTAGGCAGGAAAAGTCCAACTATCTAAAAGTGACATTTATAAAATAGTATTCTAAAACCCGACTTTACCACTAAAGAGGATTTTAAATTATGATTAAAATGAGTGGAAAATGTATCGGTCTAGCTTTTCCCAAACTGAATTTAGAACTTAGTAGATGTAAAAAGATAAACCATTGTAAGACTACGGGAGACCAGATTTGCCGCAGTGGAAAATTACTTTGGTGTTGTTTCCCTGCCAGGAAAGTTAAAACATGAAATAGGAATGACCTACTTTATAAATACTGTGCACTCTGCCCTATGAGCTGGTAAGGCCTACATCAGAGGTGATTATAGTATTGAAAAATAAGGTTTAGCCCTGGTATAAGATTTATCTTACCAGGACGAAACTGCACAATTTTGACCTGGCAAGATAAATCTTCTGCATGGGCAGGCCTGTATATATGTTTTGCAGACCTACTCTAGTGGGTGGTATAATGAGCGCTGCACCCACTTTTGGCATTTAAGTTTCAGGCCATATGCACACACAATTCCATATATTAGAGATGTTTAAATAAATTAAAAATGTGCCAAATTGGTGTATGCTAATGTTACCATATTTGGAAGGTAGAGCAGTGGCATGTTGCCACTGGTTAGCAGGGGTAAAGTGCACTAGGTCCTAAAGCTAACAAAAACAAGTTCAGACACGCCCCCTCCCTGAACACCTTCAGGAAGATTCTCAAGACCTGGCTCGCCGGCTGAATGCATCTAGGTATCCCCCCCCCTTCAGCACCTTGAGACCCTCCCGGGTGAATTGTGCTCTTACAAATCCCCGATTGATTATTTGATTGAAAAAAAGGGTAATGAAGGCAGAAATCTAGGGGAATACCAAGCAAAGGATGATAAGTTCCATTGCAAGATTTTGTCAACAGGCATCCTGTAAGGATGGCCTCTGACAGTAGACTGCTACAGTGGGCCTTGGTCTAAAGAAGCTTGCTAGTCCTTCAGTAGAGATATTTTATGCCATGATTTTCAGCAACTGGACCCAGTGCTTGGGCTTCAGGCGATCACCAACACAAGACTAATTCAGCGGTCTGCGATTAATGAATACAAGCCGGCTTTGAAATACTAATTGTTCCTTCAATGTAACATACTTAATAATAACAGACAATATTAAGCAGTTCATGCTGTGCCAAGCTCTGTAAACTCTGTCAGCATTACTACCAGATTAATTTTGGAAAAGGTGATGGACAGAGTTTCTGAATGATGCAGAATACTCCTACCCAGTCAAGAGATCAGGGCTTGATCCAACATGTTTTTTAGCTCACTGCACCATCCCAGCTCAGAACCTGGCTATATGCAAATTAGTCTGTTCCTGTCCCAGTGCATGATAGGAACAGGGCAAGCCAAACTACCAAGCCAATTCTTATACTGGGAAGGAGACAAGCTTCCGGGGACCGGTTTCTGGCATTTCAGCCGTCGTCGGCCCGGCTTGCTTGAATCCAGATGGTGCAATGAGCAAGGGACTCGCGTCTGAGTATACCCTCCCACACATAGGGGTCGATTAGGATCACGGACGGAAACATGTTCCATCCGCCGAGGAAGGTGGCAAGATACTCCGGACCTGTCCGCGGAAAAACCGCAATAGCGATTAGGATAATATATGATTGAAACACCGATCGCGGCGGACGGAGCACACCAAACCCCGTCCGCGGTGGTCGAAGTACACCTGAGACCACGGCAGGCGGACGGAACCGAAATAACACCGACCGCCGCGTACGCACATGACCGCGAGAACATCCACTCCCCCCGCGATACCTGCGTAGTGTCCGTGTCCGCAATTAGGATAACTCCGCAAGTACCCCGCTAGCCACCGCGATCCACGTCCGCTGCGGTACCAATGCTACGAGAAACCGTGCTCCACAGCGGAAGGCCAACACGAACAACATCCCTACCGTCAAACCAATGCCATACATTGCGACGGAAGTTAATACCAAACACAGGAAAATGAACGACCACCCACCTGAAACATCAAAACCAATCACAAGACACAATGACCCACCCCCTAGTACTACATAATGCACACCTGGCAACACACCCACCTAGCACCTGACTGCCAATAACCATTCAGACTGGGACAAGACACAGACTATAAAATAACTCCCACCCACTCCAGAAATCCTCTGCATCACAGCATAGCTGCTAGCAGGAGACACCACAGAACTTACAGCAAACACAGATATCTTACACATAACCCACACCCACTACACAAAGACCCACCACACCATTCCTACATACCACACACCTGCACCTCCCAATTCACTCAAACCCACACCCCGATCACCACACACCATGGCACCAAAAAAGAACCCCAAATTCATTGACACCGAGTTAAAGGTTATGGTAGATGAAATAATATGTGTAGAACCTCACTAATTCGGGGCCCTAGTGCAACAGACCAGTATAGCCAGGAAAAACAACATGTGGGACCGGATAGTCACCAGGGTGAATGCGTCTGGGACCGTCCCGAGGACGAAGCAGGAGATTCAGAGGCGGTGGCATGACCTGAAGACCCGAGTCAAATCCATCCGAGCAAAGAACTATCTCCAGGCTAATCACACAGGCGGTGGACCCCCCCCGGAGCCCTTACCGTACACCGAGTGGGAGGACAAGGTGCTGAGCATCCTGCACCCTGAGACCCTTGATGGACTTGAGGATGGAGAAGAGGCTGGTAAGTACAAACCAAGCACCACGAGCAAAACAACATGGTGTGCCTCACACAACTCAGAAGACACATCTCCCAGACCCCAACCCATGCATGCAGTCCACATACTCACCAATGCCTAAACCACTCCAACAGGCCCCATGTGCATAGGGATGGCAGTGGTTGTGGGTGGGGTGTGTGAGGGGACGGCACTACAACTCCCACCAGGCCCCCATGTGCATAGGGATGGCGGTGGTGGTGGGTGGGGTGTGTGAGAGGTCACTAGTCCAACTCCCAACAGGCCTCCATGTGCATAGGGATGGCGGTGGTGGTGGGTGGGGTGTGTGAGGGGACGGCACTACAACTCCCAACAGGCCCCCATGTGCATAGGGATGGTGGTGGTGGTGGGTGGGGTGTGTGGGGGGACGGCACTACAACTCCCAACAGGCCCCCATGTGCATAGGGATGGCGGTGGTGGTGGGTGGGGTGTGTGAGGGGACGGCACTACAACTCCCAACAGGCCCCCATGTCCATAGGGATGGCGGTGGTGATGGGTGGGGTGTGTGAGGGGGCAGCACTACAACTCTCAACAGGCCCCCATGTCCATAGGGATGGCGGTGGTGGTGGGTGGGGTGTGTGAGGGGACAGCACTACAACTCCCAACAGGCCCCCATGTCCATAGGGATGGCGGTGGTGAGGTCACTGGTCCAACTCCCAACAGGCCCCCATGTGCATAGGGATGGCGGTGGTGGTGGGTTGGGTGTGTGAGGGGACAGCACTACAACTCCCACCAGGCCCCCATGTGCATAGGGATGGCGGTGGTGGTGGGTGGGGTGTGTGAGAGGTCACTAGTCCAACTCCCAACAGGCCCCCATGTGCATAGGGATGGCGGTGGTGGTGGGTGGGGTGTGTGAGGGGACGGCACTACAACTCCCAACAGGCCCCCATGTGCATAGGGATGGCGGTGGTGGTGGTGGGTGGGGTGTGTGAGAGGTCACTATTCCAACTCCCACCAGGCCCCCATGTGCATAGGGATGGCGGTGGTGGTGGGTGGGGTGTGTGAGAGGTCACTAGTCCAACTCCCAACAGGCCCCCATGTGCATAGGGATGGCGGTGGTGGTGGGTGGGGTGTGTGAGGGGACGGCACTACAAATCCCAACAGGCCCCCATGTGCATAGGGATGGCGGTGGTGGTGGGTGGGGTGTGTGAGGGGACGGCACTACAACTCCCACCAGGCCCCCATGTCCATAGGGATGGTGGTGGTGGTGGGTGGGTTGTGTGAGAGGTCACTAGTCCAACTCCCACTAGGCCCCCATGTCCATAGGGATGGCGGTGGTAGTGGGTGGGGTGTGTGAGAGGTCACTAGTCCAACTCCCACCAGGCCCCCATGTGCATAGGGATGGCGGTGGTGGTCAGTGGGGTGAGTGCCAGTGCCGACTGAATAGTCAACAAAATGAAAATAACACGTAATGCCCACATGACTCATCTTCACATTTTTGTTTTGCAGGTGATCGTAATCTGACAGCTGGAAACACCACCCGGCCTCCAGACTCGCCTCACTCAGGAGTCTCAGGGGATGATTTCCCAGCCAGCTCCGGTGCTGAGGATGGTGCGGGCACAAGCAGGCAGCCAGGGCCATCTGGCTCCCAGGTCACACCAGCACTGACTACTACGGCCTCTGCCTTTCCCACAACACCGGCCACTGGGACCTGCACAGCCACCACCAGCACCACCACCACCACCTCCACCACCACCAGTACCACCACTCCTGCCCCTGCCACCCTGGCCAACCCACCGCACGACGCCGGGCCTGCGCCATCCCAGCCACACAGGGAGAGTGTGAGGCAAAGCAGAGATGCAAGGCCACATCCGGCAGGCAGGAGTACAGCACAAAGATGTCCTGAGGAACCACACCCGCCCAATGCCGTGCAACAGTCACTGGAAGCACTAGCCAGGGTCCAGGAAACCTATGAACGTGGTCAGACACAGGCAGACCGTGCCCACCAGGACTCTGTTGAGAACACTGCAATGTTGGGGGCCATTGAGAGGCGGCTTGGCCAACTAGTGGACATATTGACCCTGAACAATACCATGTGGATGGGATGGATAGCCGCCAACACCACCCTCCCCACACCCCCTCAAACAACGCCACAGGCACCAACACCACCGCCACCACCACCGCCACCACCACCACCACCGCCACCTGCGCCCCTGGCGACGGGTGTGGTACCTGATCAGCCTGCGCCCCCAGCTGACTCCGTCCCGACTCGAAGACGGAGGGGCCGTCCGAGGCTGGAAATGGGCGAGAACAGTGTGGATGCTCATTCCACACGCTCCAAGAGGAGCCGACAATGACTGTTACACTACCTGAGCCTGCCATTCACCCTGCCAACTATCCGGTCCCACCTAGCCAATCATTGGCACAGGCCTGCTGCACTAGGCAGACACCACCCTATGTGGTGTCAGCACGGACATTTCATCTGCCATAACCTTTAACTCTCACTCCCCCACCCCTTCACTCATTTGTAAATATGCACCAACACCTATGCACAATCTGTAAATAAATACCACTTACTCACTCAATGATGTGTTGCCTCCATGTTTATTCACATGATTGCATCAGAAACAGACGTTACCAGGTTCAGGGATCCAACTCGTACAGAATCATGCCACAGCGGGAGTGACCTAGGGAAATATAGAAACCGCAAACAGATTCACACTCATCACAACACACTGCAGTGCAACATTCCACAAACCACACTCATCACAACATGAATGAATGAGAGTAGACACATCATGGAGACTTGCATGTACAAATAAATGGACACACACACACACATGCATACATCACATTGCAGAACACATAGATGATGCACACCACAATGACAAAACACCAGCAAATATACACAGGGCATGCACAAGCAGCACAAGAGGAGCACACTCACATTCAAGGGAAGTAGCGATCAATGAGCTGGCGCCTCTGGTCCACACCTTCCTCCTCACCACTATCCTCATCAGTCGACATGGGTGGGTCGGGAGGGCGAGGAACTTGCTGTTCATCAGGGTCCAAGAGCAGTTCAATGTTATTGCGCACAGCCAGGTTGTGGAGCATGCAGCAGGCAATCACGATCCTGAATACTTTGCCTGGTGAGTAAGGCAGGGCCCCTCCAGTCTTATCCAGGCACCGAAACCTAGACTTAAGCAGGCCAAATGTACGTTCTACCACTCCACGTGTCCTTCCATGGGCATCATTGTATCGTATTTCTCCCGCTGTAGTTGGATTGCGTATGGGACTCAGCAGCCAAGGCCTGTTTGGGTAAGCTGAGTCGCCTATGTTGGTGGAAGAGAGAGAGAGAGAGACAGAAACATCACAACCTGAATTGGTGGGCACACCATGCCACACAGATATCACTCCTGTCACCACAGCATACTCACCAACAAGCCACGCTTGTGCCGGACGCAGATTTGCCATCAGTTGGGGGACAATGCTGCTCCGCATGATGTGGGCGTCATGTGCAGAGCCTGGAAATCTTGCACACACATGTGATATTATGTTGTCGGCCTGGCACACCACCTGCACGTTGAGGGAATGGAAGTGCTTCCGATTCCTAAACACCTGCTCACGTGCCTGTGGTGGAATGATTGCGATATGCGTGCCATCAATGGAACCCACAACGTGTGGTATCCGACCCAGTGCATAGAAGTCTGCTTTGACCGCTGCCAACTCTGCCGCCTGTGGGAAATGAATGTAGTCATGCTTGTACAGCATCATGGCTCTCAGTCCATCCCGAAGTACCGTGCTGAACATGGACTGTGACATCCCCCTGGCATGTCCAACTGTGTACTGAAATGTGCCTGTAGCAAAAAAGTGGAGTGCCACCATCACCTTTGCCGTGGGTGTAATGGAACCTGGATAGGTTCTTCGCGGCTGCAGGTGAGGAGACAATTGGTTCACAAGGTCCATCAATCGACGTCGATCCAGCCTGAATTTCCTGATCACCTCCTTGTCAACCATATCCTCCAGCACAGTGTATGGGCGATGGACATTTGGAGCCCTCCTGTGTGGAAGTAGATGGAATGGAAGTCAATTCACATACAACGCATGTCTGTGCAACTCACTCACATGTCAACGAAGTCTACCAACACGTAATATGCAGTGTATAATTGCCATATGTGTGACATCTCTGATTGTCACTACAACATGGATTGACGTAGCCACAATGTGCAGCCACTAGCAACATGATGTGTCTCAACATGTGCAATGCTACACTGTCTCAGGTCAACATTACTGCCAACAAGACATGTGACATGTCCCAAATGTGTAGGCGCAACTTCACATACACACATGCAAGTGCATGCACACAAACAAAAAGATACACACACACACACACCATTTCCTCATGCATCATTGGCAACACCAATAATGGTGGGCAAACGTACATCACATGCATGGTGACACAATAGGCAACACACATGCACTGAACACAAGTGTACCCCCTCCATAGTCATTATCTCACATATACCACTCACTGATAACTGAATCAGAATGTGCCGATACATCCGGGATCTACTGTGTAGATGTGAGGTACTACAAACTTGTGTAGGGAAAGACCCGATGTCGACATGCACATGTGATGCACATTTGTGGCACACCGATGGCCATGGTATGGACACACATGGGATAGAGCATGACATGTGGAGTCACGCAATCATGCACACAATCGTCATCAGGCAGCTGCAGACAATGGAACAAGGTGCATCGTCAGCAAAGATACAATCATTGGCCCCCCGATGGCGGTGCACTGCTTCCGCTGTATACGACTGGGCTTACGCGGCCCGCGTTCCACCTTCCCATTGGCTGCATGTGCACGGTCCGTCACGGTCACACACCGGCAACTGCATGTGCTAGGCTCCGGGACGGATGCTTCACTTGCAACAATGTTCAATCACTGGCGCCAACATGGCGGGGCACGTATTCGGCGGGGGAGGTGCAGGCCAACACATCCATTAGCTGATGTCAATGGACATGGCAGGTCATGACCCCCCTTACAGTGACATTGCATCATCCAGCCTACACCGGCCGGCCCAGCCCGGCCCAGGACCGGAGTGACGGCCATGTCAACTACCGCTGTGCCAGGCCCTGTCCAGGACCAGCGTGCCGGCCATGTCAACTACCTCCGTGCCAGGCCCTGCCCAGGACCGGCGTGCCGGCCATGTCAACTACCGCCGTTTCAGGCCCCGTCCACTACCGCCATGCCAGGCCCTGCCCAGGACCGGCGTGCCGGCCATGTCAACTACCGCCGTGCCAGGCCCTGCCCAGGACCGGCGTGCCGGCCATGTCAACTACCGCCGTTTCAGGCCCCGTCCACTACCGCCGTGCCAGGCCCTGCCCAGGACTGGCATGCCGGCCATGTCAACTACCGCCGTTTCAGGCCCCGTCCACCACCGCCGTGACAGGGCACGGCGGTAGTTGACATGGCCAGCACGCCGGTCCTGGGCAGGGCCTGGCACAGCGGTAGTGGACGGGGCCTGAAACGGCGGTAGTTGACATGGCCGGCACGCCGGTCCTGGGCAGGGCCTGGCACGGCGGTAGTGGACGGGGCCTGAAACGGCGGTAGTTGACATGGCCGGCACACCGGTCCTGGGCCGAGCTGGGCCGGCCGGTGTAGGCTGGATGATGCAATGTCCACAGACGACATTCCTCCTACGGAAATGGAACATCCAAGGGCCAAGGCATCTCCCATGGACAGTGGCGCTGTCAAGGACAGGCATACATCACCCCTTGATGCACTGAGGCTGCTGTTGTTGAGGGAACGGAATATAGATGCCTCCGCAGTGGAGTCACCCCTTACCTCCACTCCCATCAGGGCCCGTCAGGAGCGGATGCAGGTGGACCTTGTAGTAGCATCCCCCATGACACATGTTGCAGAGGCCAGAAGGCAGCCACACAGAAAACGACAAGCAGGCTCCAGCACGTCCCCAGAGAGCATTCCCCCACCAGCAGATGCACCTCCCATGGTGGGTGATATTTCTTTTCAGTCCGGGCCACTTGCCTGCCCTGTTCTGTCCAGGGTGCAGTCACATGTCCCCAAGAAACGTAGATACACAGCATTGACACATGCCCACCCCGATGTCGGCCAATTGCAACTATCCCCCGCTCCCAGAGCCACCCTGCCTCCTGGCCCATACAGCCCTGTGGCTCATCATTTCGTTGGTCCCAGTGGCATAGCTGCAGTTGACTCGCATGTGTCAGATAGTGGCACTGTGTCTGTTGTTTGCTGTCATGCATCATGTAGTGGCACTGTATTAGTTGTGCCCTCTCCTGTTTCTGGTGCTGGCAGTGTGTCTGGGTCTATGGCCCATGTGTCAGTCACTTGAGCTGTGGCTGTGTCTCACACTCCTGTATCAGGTGCTGGCAGTGTATCTGGGTCTGTGGCGCATGTGTCAGTCACTCGAGCTGTGGCTGTGTCTCACACTCCTGTATCTGGTGCTGGCAGTGTATCTGGGTCTGTGGTGCATGTGTCAGTCACTCGGGCTGTGGCTGTGTCTCACACCCCTGTTTGTGGTGCTGGCAGTGTATTTGGGTCTGTGGCCCATGTGTCAGTCACTTGAGCTGTGGCTGTGTCTCACACTCCTGTATCAGATGCTGGCAGTGAATCTGGGTCTGTGGCGCATGTGTCAGTCACTCGAGCTGTGGCTGTGTCTCACACTCCTGTATCAGGTGCTGGCAGTGTGTCTGGGTCTGTGGCTCACGTGTCAGTCACTACATCTGTGGCTGTGTGTCACACTCCGGTTTCTGGTGCTGGCAGTCTGTCCGATGCGGGTACTTCACGCAATCCACCTGATAGTTTGATGTAAGGTGCTGTTGACTTCACTCACATGTCATTGGACATGGTGTGTACATTGTCCATTGTAAACAGTCTTCCACTGCTGTGGTCCTTGGGACGGGTTAATTGTGATTCGTACTTGTGGTGCCTCAGATCCTGCATTCTGCCCTCTCATGTGCTGCCTCTGATGTACCTGCTCTGGTGTCCACAATGCCCTGTTGCTGTTCTGATACTGCTGTATGCCCTCTCATGTGCTGCCTCTGATGTACCTGCTCTGGTGTCCACTATGCCCTGTTGCTGTTCTGATACTGCATTGTGCCCTCTCATGTGCTGCCTCTGATGTACCTGCTCTGGTGTCCACTATGCCCTGTTGCTGTTCTGATACTGCTGTATGCCCTCTCATGTGCTGCCTCTGATGTACCTGCTCTGGTGTCCACTATGCCCTGTTGCTGTTCTGATACTGCATTGTGCCCTCTCATGTGCTGCCTCTGATGTACCTGCTCTGGTGTCCACTATGCCCTGTTGCTGTTCTGATACTGCTGTATGCCCTCTCATGTGCGGCCTCTGATGTACCTGCTCTGGTGTCCACAATGCCCTGTTGGGGTTCTAATACTGCCGTCTGCCCTCTCATGTACTGCCTCTGATGGACCTGTGCCTTTCCATGGACTGTTGGTGCACTTAGCCCCTCTCATGTACTGCCTCTGATGGACCTGCTCTGGTGTCCACAATGCCCTGTTGGGGTTCTGATACTGTCGTCTGCCCTCTCATGTACTGCCTCTGATGGACCTGTGCCTTGCCATGGGCTGTTGGTGCACTTAGCCCCTCTCATGTGCTGCCTCTGATGTACCTGCTCTGGTGTCCACAATGCCCTGTTGCTGTTCTGATACTGCTGTATGCCCTCTCATGTGCTGCCTCTGATGTACCTGCTCTGGTGTCCACAATGCCCTGTTGCTGTCCTGATACTGCTGTATGCCCTCTCATGTACTGCCTCTGGTGTACCTGCTCTGGTGTCCACAATGCCCTGTTGCTGTTCTGATACTGCATTCTGCCCTCTCATGTGCTGCCTCTGATGTACCTGTGCCTTGCCATGGACTGTTGGTGCACTTAGCCCCTCTCATATACTGCCTCTGATGGACCTGTGCCTTGCCAAGGACTGTTGGTGCACTTAGCCCCTCTCATGTACTGCCTATGATGGACCTGTGCCTTGACATGGACTGTTGGTGCACTTAGCCCCTCTCATGTGCTGCCTCTGATGTACCTGCTCTGGTGTCCACAATGCCCTGTTGCTGTTCTGATACTGCATTCTGCCCTCTCTTGTGCTGCCTCTGATGTACCTGCTCTGGGGTCCACAATGCCCTGTTGCTGTTCTGATACTGCTGTATGCCCTCTGATGTGCTGCCTCTGATGTACCTGCTCTGGTGTCCACAATGCCCTGTTGCTGTTCTGATACTGCTGTATGCCCTCTCATGTGCTGCCTCTGATGTACCTGCTCTGGTGTCCACAATGCCCTGTTCTGATACTGCTGTATGCCCTCTCATGTGCTGCCTCTGATGTACTTGCTCTGGTGTTCACTATGCCCTGTTGCGGTTCTGATACTGCATTGTGCCCTCTCATGTGCTGCCTCTGATGTACCTGCTCTGGTGTCCACAATGCCCTGTTGCTGTTCTGATACTGCATTCTGCCCTCTCATGTGCTGCCTCTGATGTACCTGCTCTGGTGTCCACAATGCCCTGTTGCTGTTCTGATACTGCATTGTGCCCTCTCATGTGCTGCCTCTGATGTACCTGCTCTGGTGTCCACAATGCCCTGTTGCTGTTCTGATACTGCATTGTGCCCTCTCATGTGCTGCCTCTGATGTACCTGTGCCTTGCCATGGACTGTTGGTGCACTTAGCCCCTCTCATGTACTGCCTCTGATGGACCTGCTCTGGTGTCCACAATGCCCGGTTGCTGTTCTGATACTGCATTGTGCCCTCTCATGTGCTGCCTCTGATGTACCTGTGCCTTGCCATGGACTGTTGGTGGACTTAGCCCCTCTCATGTACTGCCTCTGATGGAACTGCTCTGGTGTCCACAATGCCCATGCTCAAGCCTAGACTGTGATGTTACCCCGATTATGTGTAAATAAACTTGTCAATCATGTGTCGTGGGTTGTCGGAGTCATTCTTGCGTGTGTGATGCTGATGTGTATTTGTATTTACTTCAAGGCAGTGGGTTCAGATACATGTCACTCCCCCCTCCGTACGTCACGACCCTTGCAGGTGCTCCCCTCCACATGAATCAGTGGTTTCAGGTACATGTCACTCCCCCCTCCCTACGTCACGGCCCTTGCAGGTACTACTCTCCAGACATCGAATGGTTTGTTACCTACCTGCGTCATCCTCGATGGTGGGCCAAGACTAGGACGTGGTGGATCGCGAAGAGTATCGGGTAAGCGTGTAGTGCTGGGTCCATGTCGGCGAGCGGCTCGTGGTGGGTATGGTCGCTGTGGGGCATCCGCAGTGTTCAGGCAGGTTGTTTTTCCGCTGCGCTTTTATGTGTATTTTCCGCCATCTTGATTTGGAGGACGGTCCTAGACATCAGTCCGTATGGCGGAGTCTCTGGATTGGTTACATCCGCCGCGTGGTAGGGTG
Source organism: Lissotriton vulgaris (assembly GCF_964263255.1). NCBI lineage: Eukaryota > Metazoa > Chordata > Amphibia > Caudata > Salamandridae > Lissotriton > Lissotriton vulgaris. Next base: position 1,145,871,612 of record NC_141694.1, on the reverse strand, counting down.
TAGTTGGGCGGCGGACCGTGATCTACTGCCGCGGATGGATTTTGGCCCATATTTCCTATCCTGATCTGGCGGACGGAGTGTCTGCGACGGGCGGACCCAGAATAGCCATGTTCCGCATGCTCTCACCATCCTTGGCATTCTCTCTTGATACGAATGAGTGCACATGAGCCCAACCTTTAGCGGGCATCAAGTTGCCTGCAGTTTAATATGTCCCTACATTTCTTTTTCAGAGCGTACCAGGTTCAATTAAATAGCCCCCTCACAAAGATGGCCATGATTTCTAACATCTGTGGCAGAATTCTAGGGGGTGATGTCTTTGTTTCCTTGGATTAATACTGAACACTAAGTAGTGAGAACGCGACACAGGTGGCAAGAATCCTAATGCCATATGTGACTCCTGCAGACAAGTCTAACTTTAAGGCACATTGCATTCTGGAACTCTGAATTGTAAATTTTTGGTAGTACTTCTTTATTGTTTTATTTTGAAATCAATCAAGGGGAAGATAAAATGTATTACTTCACTTGCTGTGTGATGCAGATTTGTAAAGCGCATTTCACACTTGAAGGTATCCTGGTGCTGAGCAGGTGTGAGTGTAGGCACATTAAGGGGTTCGTGGGATTACTCGAAAAAGCAGGTCTTAGGCTTCTTGCAGAATACAAGAAGTGAGGAGGAGGCTCTTATGTGTAGCAGCAGGTTTTTCCATGCTTTAGGAGCTATGTAAGAGAAGGCTTGACCACCAGATGTGGTCTTCCGTATGCATGCGATGCGTGCAAGAAGGAGCAGAGATGAGCTCTTCAAGGTCTCATGTTCTATCACAAGCGGTAGCATATGAAAGATGTAATTGTAACCAGGTGCCATTGTCATTTATACTAAGTGGACTCTACTTCACAATGAAAATTCTAGCTTGTTTCACTATGCGAAAAAATTGCCAACTGGCTGAATACTGACAAATGATAGTTGTCATTTGTCATATTTTCCAAGCTCCTGTTCCCCTTGATCCCTAGATATTTTAATTAATTTGAAATCAATCTAATAGGTTATCTATTCATACTAGCTACCATTGTACTTCTTGTGAATTGTGAAGGGTACAGTGACTGTTAGCAGGATGTTTTCAGCATATAGAAATGCCTTTGCAGGAACTGTCAGTATTTCCATATTTTATACATCATCTGAGGTGCGGATTGCAGCTAATGTTTTAGGGTAGGCAGAAAAAATAAGGGCTAACAATGGGCTGCACTGTTTGGCACCCATTTTGATTTGTATACGTCGTAATAGGAAACCTCCACTATAAATGCATACTGATAGAGTCTCATACATATATCGCACCTGAATTTCTGGCTTACATTAGACATCCCGAGAGTGCGAAAAAAGTAACTCTTTCCACCCTGTCATTCTCTGAAGCCAATGAAATGGCCAGAGCTTCTGCTTGATGTTCTTTAGCAATCCACTGAATTTGGGGTAAAATGCATTTGTGAATCCCAGAAGTTATCCTAGGAACAAAACCAGCTCTGAACTTGTAGGAAGGTGAGTTATTAGTAGGTGAGGATAGGTACCTTCAGCTAATACCACAATCAGTAATAAGATCCAATCAAGAGTCAATAAAAAAATTCTTCCTCAACTCTTGGTAACGTGGTAACTAGAAACAGGTGTCTAAAGAATTTAATATCACCAAAACAGTAAATAAATAAAAGTCACAACACAATGAAAATCTGACACCAATTTATAAAAAGGATAGTATTTTTATCTGACATAAATCCAGTAGAGGGAACCAGTGATATGAATTGTTAAAGAATAAATTGTAGTATAGCACCTGAAAGCACAAAGTGCCAATCGTAGGAATCAGGTCAAATCTAAAACCTCAAGCCGACCGCAATGAAGAGCTGGTCACATACAGTCCTGGGTAGTCCAGCTGAAGTCTTGCCTTCTAAAGTTTATTGCCAAGAGTCCTGTTCACAGGGGAGAAGTTTGCAAGGAGCATGGAGAGTGACACTGGAGATGGTCGATAAGGTGTGACGAGCAGGACGGGCATCACAAGCGGATGGTACCGAGCCCCATGTTGGCAATCCACACAGGCGAACAATGCTTGCAGAGCAAAGAGAAGAACTTGCAGTGGCTTGGGCTGATTCTGCGGGCAATCGGCGCAGTTCTGGTCTGAATGGGCCCATTCAGGACGTGCTCAAAAGCTTGATTTTAAGACCTACAAATCCACCCAAGGGCCCACAACCTGAGAGGAGTCTCTTCGGGTGAAGATCTTGTTGTTGACGGGTCCAGGAGCTGATGTCCAGTTGGTTCTTGGCTTATTTAGGGAAAGTCTGTGTTTTCTGGTGCTGGCTAAGGGTTCAAAAGCTCTGAATTGCCACTTTGGTGCTAGGATTTAATCTTCCACATTGCAGCGGTGCAGTCCAGAAAAAATAGGTGTAGCTTGCCAGCTGGAATAGTCCGCTCTTTGGGCTGCTGGTAGTGACTTGTTCTAACACTTTTCTACCTGTTGCTGCTCAGGGAGTTTACTCGCTTTCCCTTAAGACAGGCACAGCCCCTTCTCTGTGGAGCCTCGGGAGTGCATTGTGTGCAGTCCTTCTGTGTGAAAGTGTTCTGTGGTGCAGTCCAATGGTCCAGCAAGGTAATCCATCTTCTCTTGTAGTTCTAGCCAATGTTTTGAGGAGCTCCTGAAGCTCTGCTATATTTATCCTCCCTTCTGGGGTGGCAAGAGGGGGGACACCCCAACCAATATGTATACATTTTCCCCTCTCTGCTATGACCAATTCCTGCAAAGTGGTATATATTTCACCAAGAAGTACTTGTGCCCCAAAAATCAAAATGGAGAAATTCTCTCCTTGGAGCATGTGGCTTGCTAACTCAACCCACAGGTGGGCTAACAATTCCCTATATTCTCCTTCCAGCCACTCTCCTGATCTAATTAGGGGAGATCCTATCTGGCTGGTGATCAAGGAAGTGGGGGCTGACCTAGGTCCTGTGACATCTGTTCACCTTCCTTTGATGTCCTGTTTATGTTCCCAACTCCCTTCCTGTTCCTGACTTCACCAGGAAGCTGATTTTGTGCTCATCAAATGGCTGTATTGTTTTAACCCCCAGCCTCTTCACACCTACTCAAGAAGTAGCTTGGCTCAGCCTGTCAAAGGCAGGTCAATCAGAAGAGGCTACTACAGGGCTTTTGTTAGGTAACTTCAGGGTAGTACATCCTAAAACTACTTTCATGTAATAGTTATATTAAATCTGATCTTGCGAAACTATTACTTTGAATTATGTGGCTAGCTAAATCCAATCAAAACGTATACTTTATTGAAGTTTAATAAAGCCTTTCCTTGTTAGTCTATGGGGAAAAACAACATTGCCTGTTTTTCCCTTTCAGCGTGTTGAAAATGGATATCTCTACAGGGTCACCCCAAACTTTTTGCCTCCTCTTTTTCTGACTATTGGGCTAGCAGCACAACAATGGGAAAAAACAACTTGCCTGTTTTTCCTTCTCAGTGTGTTGAAAATGGCCCTCTCCAAAGCATCACCCCAAACTGTTTGCCTTCTCCCTCCTCTTTTTCTGACCTCATTTTTGATGGCTTCAGGACTCTGAGCATTTCACTACTGGTAACCAGTGCTAAAGTGCAGATGCTCTCTCCTCTAAATATGGTAACATTGGCTCAAACCCAATTAGAAATATACAAGTTGTGGGGAGCTCGCACAGCTAGGTTGAACCAAATGACGGAGTTGTGAAGAATTATGGTGTGCTGCTGGGGGAAACACTGTCTGGCCAGGCAGTGTGATGTGAACGAACTGGAAAGTAGCTCTCCCGCCAAGGGAGAGGACACCCCTGCGCACAACTTGAAGGGGACCATGTGGTCTAGTTCAATAAACACATATTCAGTAGTTTATGTTCATAGCGGAAATATCCAGTTTTCCGAATTTATTTAAACGTCTTAGAGGTGCATCACTGTTTGTGATATGTATCAGCAATTGTAATCCAAACAGGATACATGAATTAAGGAGTGTTCATTATCACACAACCCAATGCATTTCGGGCGAAGCCCATCGTCAGGGGATTACTCTACAACAAAAAACAAAAGGTTCAGGCTGTAATCGCATATATATGCAGAAAAATAACACACACGATGAATATGCAGTGTTCCAAAAACAAAGGTCAGAAAAAGTTAGAAGGATGTGTCATTTAAGAAATGAAACCAGGAAGATTAAGGTTATCATGTGCTCCTATGGAAAAAAGTCGCTGAACGTGGTTCCCAAGATGGAAAGAATAAGAATAGAAGAAAATCCGTGCAAATTATAAAAAGGTACATTCGTGCAACATGCGTATGCAGTAGCGGTGATGCAAGACACGCAGTGCCTGCCAGAGAATGAAAATCGGTAACACCCGCTAGTGAGAAAGATAGGAAGGTCCCGGGAAGGGTACTTACTGGTGTGATAACTACGCGAGGACTCCGCGGATTTCCGTGGTGATTAGCAAACGGAGGGTGAGGAATCAGATTAGAAATACGTCGTGCTGAACATAGAAAGGGGACTAAACGGCCCGAGAGGTCAATCAGAAACAGTGTGAGCGCCATGTTGTAAGGTGTAACCAAACGATATATGCTTGAATGGAAGGTAAACAGGAGAAGAGACGGAATGAAATAAACAAAAACTTCAAAGTGTATAACAGAGAATGAGGAGGTCAAGTTATAAATAACAGAGAAATTCAATGCGATCATTAAGCCCCAAGGGGACCATCGTAGACAAATAACGGATCCAAAAGTTCTCCCGTTTAAGTAGATAGTTCTTATTGTTCAACGTAATGGGGACTTGTTCCAGTATTTGATATTTCAGTTGCGCCACTGAGTGTCTGTTTTCTAAGAAGTGGGTAGCCACAGTAGATTTCAAGTTCTCAGTACGAATATTACTCTTATGCTCTAAGATCCTGGTGCGGATCTTCCTTTCTGTATGGCCGACGTAACATTTGCCACATGGGCATTTTAAGACATATATAACGTTCTTACTGTTACATGTGGCATTCACTTTCAACTTTATAGGATTGCCTCTTGCCTCCCATCTTTGCATTCACCAGAGGAAAGAACCTCAAGGAGATACTTAATCAAACCAGTGGACCCAAGACCAACATTACCTACACGGGCCTCAAACCCTGTCATAATTGCAGTAATTGCAATAACTGTATCCTTGGCAACGTGATCAACCATCCCATGAAAGGCAATCCTATAAAGTTGAAAGTGAATGCCACATGTAACAGTAAGAACGTTATATATGTCTTAAAATGCCCATGTGGCAAATGTTACGTCGGCCATACAGAAAGGAAGATCCGCACCAGGATCTTAGAGCATAAGAGTAATATTCGTACTGAGAACTTGAAATCTACTGTGGCTACCCACTTCTTAGAAAACAGACACTCAGTGGCGCAACTGAAATATCAAATACTGGAACAAGTCCCCATTACGTTGAACAATAAGAACTATCTACTTAAACGGGAGAACTTTTGGATCCGTTATTTGTCTACGATGGTCCCCTTGGAGCTTAATGATCACATTGAATTTCTCTGTTATTTATAACTTGACCTCCTCATTCTCTGTTATACACTTTGAAGTTTTTGTTTATTTCATTCTGTCTCTTCTCCTGTTTACCTTCCATTCAAGCATCTATCGTTTGGTTACACCTTACAACATGGCGCTCACACTGTTTCTGATCGACCTCTTGGGCCGTTTAGTCCCCTTTCTATGTTCAGCACGACGTATTTCTAATCTGATTCCTCACCCTCCGTTTCGTAATCACCACGGAACTCCGCGGAGTCCTCGCGTAGTTATCACACCAGTAAGTACCCTTCCCGGGACCTTCCTATCTTTCTCACTAGCGGGTTTTACCGATTTTCATTCTATGGCAGGCATCGCGTGTCTTGCATCACCGCTACTGCATACGCATGTTGCACGAATGTACCTTTTTATAATTTGCACGGATTTTCTTCTATTCTTATTCTTTCCATCTTGGGAACCACGTTCAGCGACTTCTTTCCATAGGAGCACATGATAACCTTAATCTTCCTGGTTTCGTTTCTTAAATGACACATCCTTCTAACTTTTTCTGACCTTTGTTTTTGGAACACTGCATATTCATTGTGTGTGTTATTTTTTGCATATATATGCGATTACAGCCTGAACCTTTTGTTTTTTGTTGTAGAGTAATCCCCTGACGATGGGCTTCGCCCGAAATGCATTGGGTTGTGTGATAATGAACACTCCTTAATTCATGTACCCTGTTTGGATTACAATTGCTGATACATATCACAAACAGTGATGCACCTCTAAGACGTTTAAATAAATTCGGAAAACTGGATATTTCCGCTATGAACATAAACTACTGAATATGTGTTTATTGAACTAGACCACATGGTCCCCTTCAAGTTGTGCGCAGGGGTGTCCTCTCCCTAGGCAGGAGAGCTACTTTCCAGTTCAAACCCAATTAGCACATTTAATTTACCTATAAGTCCCTTGTAAACTGCACTAAATGTGCCCAGGGCCTGTAAATTAAATTCTACTAGTGAGCATACAACACTGATTGTGCCGCTGAGTTAAGTATCCCCATAACCACGTCTAAGGCCTGCCACCTTAGAACCTCTGGTTGTAGTTTTAAACTGCCTAGTCCACCTGGCAAGTTACATTTCTTGCCAGGCCTCAACCTTCCTTTTTAATACATATACGTAACATCTAGGTTATGCCTTGGACAGCTCAAGGGCAGGATGCAGTGTATTTAAAAAGTACCATATGTACCTTTAAGTTTTACATATCTTGGTAGTCAAAAAAACTAAAATGTGTTATTAACTACTGCAGGGCCTATCTCTTCTATAGGATACCATTGGGTTCACCTTATTACATTTTATAAGTATAATTCCAAATTGGGAAGGGATGTATGTTGATGTCGGATTTTAAATTGCAATTCTTTTAGATTGCTGGCATTTTATTGCGTTAGCTATTTGATGCCTGCTGCTGTCTCTAAACACTTGTCTAGGGTGGGAGATGGCTGGACTTCCTCCTAGACAGCCATACACAAAATAAACTTAAGTGTAACTTGATGGATCATCCTGGGAGGATGGGAGGAAGGCGATGGGTAGAGCCTCACACTTACACCTTAATAGGCTGTGTCCTGTCTCCATAAAAGGGGCTGCATACCCCCCTGTACTCAGTCTGGAGCCCGGGTAGAAAGTGATGAACTCTGTGTACTTCAAAGACCATTCTTTGAAGTCTCGTCCACTTCAAAGACACAACTGGATATACGTACTGAACCTCTGACACCACCATGGTAGTACACTTCTGGACCTGTAACCACTCTGCCAGGAAGAAGAACTTCTATCATAAAGGACCGCCACCCTGTTGGACTGCTGCTCTGGAAAAATGTCTACCTTGCCCTGTTGCCCTGCTGTCTTCTGCTGTCTGTTGTGTGGGTGCTAAAGATTGAACCAACATCACTTGAACCCAATAGATTCCAAGAGCTGCCTGAATGGCCTCCTGATCTGAAGTCTGAGGGACATAAAAGACTTTCAATCACCCTGCACCTGGACCATTAGAAGTGGGCCTAAGATACTTGCTCCAGAAGAATGGATGCATCCTCTCCTGCAAGAGCAGAATCAGCACATTGCTGCTGTTGCAGGAACAGGACCGGTGCATCACAGCATATACCCCATCGGAAACCGCAACTCTGGACCCAGTGCATCACCGCCACTGTGTGGAGAAGATCGATGCAACACCTCTACTGCATGGAGCAACCCAGTGCATCACCTTCGGAACCGCCACATCTCAGAACCGGCGCATCACCTTCGTCATGATGCATCGCCACTGTTGCATGGAGAAACTTGATGCATCGACTGCGGGATCAACACTAACACATCACTTGGTTGCAGCCCCATCTTTGATGCCACAACCAGGATTAATGTACTTTTGTTCAGCTGGCCTCAAGGGGTCCCTATATCCAGCCTTCGCTCCATTATGGTCAGCCTGAACTTTTGGCATTGTCTCTGTACGGCGTGACCAGATACCCAAAATGAACGCTTATTGATTCTAAGTTCTTTTTTACAGTTTACTCTTTAAAAACATTATATCTCAAGTACTACTTATTGTATTTTTGGCATTTTAGTCTTGTTTTATTGATTACATTGAATGCTATCTTTTTTTATCTGGTGTGGAAACGTTTTATGTGGTATTTTCACTGTTTTACTGCTTGAAGTTTTGGTGAAGTACTTTACAAGTTGCCTCTTCAGTTAAGCCCAACTGCTCTGTGCCAAACTACCAGAGGGTGAGCACAGGTTAAATTAGTGTGTGATTGTGGTTACTGGTAGATCAGGGCTTCCATCCCCGTCAACCATGAACCCAGTTTCTAAAACAGGGCACATAAAACATCTTTTATATTTTCCGTTCTTTTTATAACAATGCACCTTACCCTTGAAGCACCTAGGGTAGACCTCACGGGCAACTTATATGTAATAAAAAGGTAATTTTGGAAATTGGAAGTATTTGTAAATCCAAAGCTGAATGTGGACATAATTGTATTTTAAAACCAGGCTGCAAGAAAAGTCTGGGTTTAAAATGACAGCAGACACCTCAGCAGTCCACACTGAAGTGCATTAAATCCACTGGGGTATCTAAACCTACATGCTTTACCATATACTAGGGACTTAACATGTAGGTTGTCTTTGTTGATTAGAATTATACCAATTACCATATACATTTTAAGGACAGAACCCTGAACCTGTGCCTGGTTAGCACAGTCCAGGATGCTTTTAAAGCTAGTAACCATCAATGTCAGCCAGAAAATGGAGGTGATCAGGACAGAAAGGATGACTATCCTAAATGACTCATTAACCAGGGAATATAGCACAGTTCTCAGCCTAGTTGCCAGCAGACTGGCCAATATCATCAAGTTCACATTAATGAGGGAGATAGACCTGTAATTGTCCAAACAATGCTGATTTTTCTAGCTTTTTAAACATCATATTGACAAGGGGACAAAAATAGCATTAATAATATTGTAAAATTCCCTTGGATAACCATCGTCACCTGGTGCACGACCTGCTTTCTTCCTGTTTGTAGTGACAAAGGGGCACATGCATTAAAGAATTTTGCGATCGCAAACAGTGCGAATCACAAAAATCGGCCGTTTGTGTTTGCAAAATAGCCATAAGCAAATGCATCAACAAAAGTCGCAGACTTCCCCTTGTATCTGCAAAATATAGCGATTACCTGTTTAGCGAATGACAAATAACGAATTAGTATTAGCAATTCGCTATTTGGTAATGGCAAACTTATGCATGAAAAATCCTCAAATTGCGATTGACCCGGGAATCGCAATTTTGCACTCGCAAAATAGCACCAATTCAAATCAGGTGGCAACCAGGTGAAGACTATCTAATAAGATGGGAACTATTGGCAAAGTAGTTAAACAGGCACAGACGGCCTCAGAATGATGTACAATGGCAGCGATTTACGTCATGGCGAGGGGGATGAGGCTACGAGAAGGAGCACAGATTAGAAGGAGGATACAGGAGCGCATTTTTAAAGTGTGCATTACATTGTAGAGGCAGACAGATGAAGAGCTATATGACAAATATAGGTTGAAGGCAGATATGATCTATGATCTGATAACTGAATTAGATCCCAACTGTAGCGTCAAACTCGCAGGACACATGCCATTCCCACTCATGTGCAGGTCCTAGGTTCACTGCACCTCCTAGCGGCAGGTAGGGTACAGGGTTTAATAGCTGCAGCTGGAAGAGCTTCCCAAAGTGCCGTATCGCGCTTTTTAAACTCATTCCTTGACGCCATGTTGCAGAGGATACACCACCACATAATGTTTCCTACAACACCACAGGAAATGCAGCAAACTAAATTCGATTTTTATCAGGTAGCCCAATTTCCCCGCATAATTTGTTGCATTGATGGGACGTAGGTAGCCATATGTCCCCCCTCAGTGAATGAGTAGATTTACAGGAATAGGAAATCAATTCGCTGAATATACAAGTCATCTGCAATTCCAAACACATTATCACAGACATAGTGGCTAGTTTCCCTGGCAGTACACATGATTCCTACATCTTCCTACACAGTGGCATACACACTCGACTCCTTGGGTGTGAATTTGGTGAAGGATACCTGCTTGGTAAACATATGTAAAACTGTCTTGCAGACTCCTGGGTCATGGTGATACAAAACAGTAAGTAATCTGTTACTTTCTACCCTGTAGGTGACAGTGCATACACTGTGCCCTCCTTCACACTGACGCCATACCTAAATCCAAGTACCCCAAGTGAGCAGCAATATAATACAGCGCATATTTCCACCCGCGATGTGATTGAGAGGACATTTGGGAAACTTAAAAGTAGGTTCATCTGCCTCCACATAACTATTGGGGGAATTCCAGTACAGGCCAGACACCTGCTGCAAAATTGTGGCCACTTGTGCCATGTTACACAACATTGCAACTTCTAGAGGTGTACCCCAGTAAAACTCTGACAGCAAACCTGAGGAAGACAATCAGCCAGGACAACTAACATCAGCACATGTGGGCCAAGCACAGTTAAGGGGAGACAGAGACATGCAGAAATTACACAGCATTATTTCAAAGGTGGGTAATGATGAAATGAGACACTACGTGCTTTAATTGTTTCGGATATTTATTTTGACGAACATGTGGTAGTAGTAATGCACACATACCAGGTGCAAACTGGCATTGTGACAGTCAAAATTAAACAACATGACATTGCCATGGTACTTGAATGGCAGCTCTGACAAACTGCATGATTCTGGTTACCTCATCAGATTCTAATTTGTCTCTCAACGCCATACTACTTTCTGCAGCCATGCACTCCCATGGGTTGTTCTCTAGGCTCTGCCACATCCCTTGTGGGGCTTTCTGAAGCAGAGGTGCTCCTAATACTGCAACTCCTGCATGTGGTCACTGGTACCAAGAGACTACTTAGGCTGGATGCCTCCTTACTCTCTCCTCAACCCAGTATATTGTTGCCCGAACTGATGCAGTCTGTAATTGCTCCACAGCATTGCTGACCTGTATGAGTCCCCTGGCATGGCCCCACAGCAAATGTGTTATTTCCACCTGCATGCCCACAGCACGACGGAACAGCTAAGCTGCGGCTGTGCTCTAGTGCTTGATGGGCCTAGTATACCCATCTAATCGCCCAATCAACCGATGATGCCTTTTGTTTTGGGACAGATGGTCTTCCTGCATCACTTTGCACAACTCATGGATAGCTTGGCTGATGTTTGTAAAATTCTCATTCGTGTCCCTCTGACCTTCCACCACTGCCGTAGTAAGCTCCTTCATGCTGTCCATTATCTCTGCCATGTTTGTAGCCAATGAACCAAGTTGTGCCTGCATTAAACACATGTTCTTGCATTGCAGGTGCTGCATCTTCAAAATGTGGCTCTCTGGTCCAACGCAGACAACACAACCATCATCTTCTGCAGCTCCCATGTGAGCCCTTGCCCTGCATCTCCGGGTCTAGATGTTGCTGTGCCGCATCTGTACTTGGGGTCTTGGTGTGGGGGTAAGCCCCGTCTGTGATGTCTAAGGGTCAGGTTAGCTCTCCTCTTCTGTTTCAAAGACAGGTAGTGGTACCATTGTGGTCCTGCATCTTTTAGGTGCAGGTATTGGTGTTGCTGAGGCCACATGTGTCCTCTCCTGACTGGGCCTGAGTCTACAGGGTGTCATGGCCTTCACCTTTGTCAGCCTCCAGCGCAGCTGCATCTGTGATGTTAAACTTTGCAAGTTCAGTATTTTTGTTGGACATGTATGTCACATTGCACATGGTATTGTTTAATAAAGTTATTTAGTAACACACAGTGTGTAGAGTTTTCACTTGCTTGTAGTACTTGAAAGCACAAATGCTGTTTTGATCCCTCCTTGCCTTTCCTATTGGAATGTGGCTGCTAATCTCATAATGCATTTGCATGTAGCAAGTAAAATGTAGACTGGAGTAGGATTTGCAACACTCAGCCTGATCTAATTTGAGGGGTATTTGGGGGGTTTAGCATTGAATAGTAATTTGCATGCATCTTACCTTATAAAGTACTGGCCGGTGTCGAGGTGTCCATCTGGGTGTCTCCAACTACAGCTTCAAGCTGAAGTATTGACTCCACCACGTCCTCCAGGGGTGTATTGCCAGTTTGGGTTGATGATCCCCCTCCAGTCTTCTTGGCATCTGCAAGCCTGGCGGCAACCTTTACCTTGCCATGGCTCGCAGGTCATACCAACGCTTGCGCAGGTCTTCTATGGAGCACTGTGAGATCCCCACTGCATTGACTCTGGAGTGGACTCCAAGCCAGATTTCGAATTTTTTCCAACTCAGGAACCTGGAGTGACTGCTTCACAAAGAGTTTATCATGGTTCTGTACAACTTCCTCAATGAGGACCTCAAGCTCCTTTTTGCTGAACTTCAGCTTCCTCTTGTGCTGTGCTGCCTTCTTGTCGCTTGTTCCACAAGCCATGCTTGTGTCCTTGAACATGTGCTGGTCTCCAAAAATACTTCCTTCGGCTGTACTACTGCAGTCTGCCTCCTCTTCTGTCTCTCTTAGTACACAGGTGGCAGCATGTACTGCATCACTTCCTTGTTTGTGATGTCATTGTGCTGTATCGAAAATACGGAATCACTATTTGCAATTCGGTAATTGCAGATTCGCTTTTTGCGATTTGATATTTGGCAATCGGTAATAGCGATTGCGATTTTTACCAATTCGCTAAAATGTTGCAATTTTTTTGATGCATGGGCATTCAATTACCTAACAGCAATTCCTTAAAAATCGCTATTTGGTCATCGCAAAATGGAACTTAGATGCATGTGCCCAAAGTTTCAGTTTTATCAAGGCACCTACTATCTATATGTGGAAGTCATTTAGGCAATTATTTGAAGTTTCAGATTTGTTTTATAATGTTGGTGTCAGTGACTCAATATATAGAATATCGCCTATTCTATATGAAGAATGTTATCCCTGTTAGGTATTTTTGCCATTGTTGAATCTCTCCATGTAGCTTCTCTTGCAGCCCACAGCATTTGATGGTGACCTGTGTTAGGGTGAAGAGCCCTGTAGACTTATGTGTGTCTTTTATAGTGTCCTTTTCGTCATATAGCCTATGTTTAATTGTTCTCAGATGTAAAAACACTTGGGTAGTGTTCATATTAGTTGAAAGTTGAGTGAGATTTGAATTTTGCATGGTCTGTCACCTCTTCATTCCATGATTTCACAACCCTGGCCATCTATTAGCTAGCCCCTTCTATGAGGGAGTAGCCCAGTCTGGAAGATGTTTCCTGGACACCTGAGATACAGTTGCAGTTTTTATGGTTGGGTGTGCTAAGTGACAGATATCTACCAGAGTATGATCACTCATTACATTGCTAAGTGTCACTCTATCATCTCCATTGACTTGTCTATTGGACGAGTGCTATCTAGTAGTAGAAGAAAGACAATGTTCCAGTCACCACTTGATATTGCTTTAGTCCAGGCAAATATGTGTAAGAGTCTAGATAACTGGGGAAAAGAGATTTTTTTAATCTGATTCATTGTGTAAATTGAAACCAGTACCAGTATATGTCCCATGATATGCAGATGTTCAAACATGTATCATCCCTCCTACTCTGTTGAGGAGTGAGCAGTGATAATAATAGCCACTCTGCATCTCGTTGAGTAATTAGTGTTGGTTGAGGGGACATTTGGTGCATCTACATAATGGCTACTACTAATAACAAAGCCCACCCAATCCCATTTTAGTTTAGATGATTCATGGATGGATAGGTGTGCCTCCTGAAGGTATGCAATATCAATGTTCTTCGTATCCAGATAATATTGTATTTTCTTTCTTTAATATGACATGAAAGACCATTCACATTGTGGGACAGAAGTTGTGTGTTCGGTGCAGAAGATGTCATCATGTGATGTCAAAAAAGGATCAATATGACCCAGAGACACATTCTGCTGTTTGATTATTTGCTACGCTTGATGTCAAGACTTCATAGTGTTGTTGGAATGTGCTGCTTTCTGGCTATACTTGTTTCGTAGTATTAGCAATGGGGTCAAATTATGTTGCTAGCAGCGCCCACAAGAAAACACTTCAGTCTCACTGCTCAGTTGAGTTGAAGTAAGCAATTCGAGTCCAGTGTATAAGAGAGGAAGGGGAGGTGATACTAGATGTGGTAGGGAGCCTTAAAGAAGCCGGAATAGGGTTGGATCCCCCTCAGGGACTAGCATCGCTGGGCAGACTTTCTTGGGAAATTATGACCTAGGATGCATTGCTCTGTGCCTATTACCCCACATTTGTATGGGATATATTACTTATACTATATTACATAAAGAATGCTATGAAAGAATAGTGGCATAGGAGATTATGGGTATTTGGAATAATAGAATACCATTAGCAAACCCCAAATATCCCAGTAACTGCTGACATTCTGTCAGACATCCCTTCCTTTCAAGTCTGAAGTACAACACATTTCTCACATTGATCATTATTCCAGTCTTTAAATACATCTTTCACATTGTAAACCATAATATGCATACTTTACATGGTAATAACTGTGAAAACAAATTCCTGGCTTAACACCTCCATATTGGTAGGTTTCTATATTTACTTGATGGATCATGCATGGATAAAATGATACTGCTAACATGTAATGCACATATCTACAAACGATATATAGAAACGGTGGGCACAGTGGTATACTTGTATGGCAGTGAAAAGTCCTGGTGTGAAGAGAAATAAGTCATCAATCAATTCTCCTCATGATGCTGGTTGAATCTTAAGCAATAATCTTATTTGATGAGAGTTGCAGTGTGGTGACCCTCCTGCTTTCATGCAAGCCTGTTGGAATCCCCATTGATGCTCCTGTTGTGACTTATAAATGTCTGTGTCCTTAGATTCAGATTCATGTAATCTTAGGTCCATTTTAGATTAGCACAAAAAAGTTGAGATAAGCTTCCAGCTCATTTGGAAGAAGCTTAAAATTAATGGGCAGGGTTTGCTGTCGGTCACAAGTATATTTGGTGTACTCCTTGTGTTTCCAGAGGTTCCAGTAATTCAATGCCCACGAGTCATCGGACAACAGTAGTTATGAACTCCAAGATATCATGTTTCTCAATTTGTTAGGACATGAATGTTGATTTTGGGCCTTCTGGCTTCGTTCTTTAAATCTATAACATTTTTCTTTATGTGACACATTTTCTAGTCCCTCTTTGGGATTTCATGGACATGTCTTTCTGCCGCTGCCAGTCTTGTTTCTTTTACACTCATCATAGTGTTGCGGGAAGATGGCTCAGTACGGATCAAGCACACCACAGAGGATAGGTCAGAGACACCTGGTGTCCAATTTCACAATTGATTGGCTGATGGTTGACAGCTTCTTCTTTATGGTAGTATTGTTGATATCTGGCAATATGACAGCCCTCGGTTTTTAATGGGTTTTGTCCCCAGTAAAACCTCAGTAAGTTAGAATTTTCTAGCTGGTCAGGGATTTCACCTGTCCAGAGGGGCCATGGTTTCTTAGTGACCTTGGCTTTGTCATGAATACTCACAAAACAATTGTACCAGGGGTTATATTGTGTCCCCCTCCTATCATTCCATTGGGATAGAGAGTCTGGGGGTATAACTAGTTATTGTTCTAGTTCCCACTATTTTATCTATATCATGTTGTGAGAAAGATATGCTATAGACTGACTCATTGTTTTTTTATGTACTTAGGGTAAATAAAAGATATGTAAGCCTGCATGCACTATTAAATTATAAGAGCTGCAAATTCTGTTTGGATTAAAACTAATTTGCCCTGTAGAATGCTCTCAGACGCTCAATGCAATGCACATTCAGGGTTGTGCTAGAGTTGGGCCTTCATAGGTTTTGTCCTCTGTAATCAGTTGATGATCGAGGCCTAGTCTCTATACATAGTAAGGCTTATCATATGCCCCAGACAGTGGAATCATCATCCTTTGCAGGAAGGGTCTGAGGGGCATGCTGATTCATGTTCTAGTTCCAAGTCCTGCATTAGATCTCTGTCATAAGCAATATAGAATATAGTCTCAACGGTTTCTAAAAGCCCATAAAAGTGGTCATGAGCACATAAGTCTTCAAGCACCCCTGGTGTCAGATAATTTAGCAATAAAAATGATCTCCGACACTCGATGTGATGCCATTCCAGGTTAAGAGAAAATTATGACTTTTGTTGATTTGGTAGCTCATGATCCTTCAATGGCATAAAACCTGGTCTCTAATACCTGTTGCTGCTCTAGTGAGCCTATGAGGGGAAACCATCTTCAACTGGGCCATCGGAAAAAGGTTGAGTGCATCCTCCTATTTAAATTGAGGTGGTTTCTTGTTCCAACGAACTAATGTAGTACACTTTAATACATTTGAGTACTGCTTCTTTTGTTGTAGTTCTTATTTCATTCTATGTCAGATGTTTCAATCACATTCTTAATATATTTTACAGGTAGATCGTTGTTGGGGCAGCTGACATGTATTTTACCCCCAATTGCCCAAATGGCCTCGGGCTTTCTCAAGAGAGCAAAGATATGATGCAAATCATCAGTCCTATAGTTCTGTAGGACTCAAGTGTAACCTCCACCAGGTGCAGGGTAAATAAGGGCATCAATCACATTAAGAATGAAATCCCAACATAATGCTAACTAAGTGTCTATAGTAGGAATACCTTGTTATTAGTGTCAAAGGAAGGGTGTGCTAGTGACAGAGAAGTTAAGTCAAATCAAATCAAATCAAAAAGTATTTATTTGGTAACTACATAAGTTAACCATAAAAGCACAGAACACAGATTGATACAATGAAAATCACCTTATAGTTATGACAGACCACAGTTCTTAAAATTACATCAACATTTATTTGTGGCATTTAAAAACATTTTTGAAAAAAGCTGTAATGGAGGCAATAGTAAATTCATCGTCTAGCAGTTGCAAAGTCATAAATGTAGGGCGACATTGTCTCAGACTATATCTTTTTAAAACATTGATAATCCATCTTTTTCTAGATATAGAATAAAATCTGTAGAAGAACAATATATGTATCGTGGATTAATCAGCAGCAGAGTCACATGGGCATTTACTTAAAACTCTCGACCAATCGTTTAGTACGGGGAAAATTAGAGATCAATGAAAAATGTTCAGTCTAAAGCATTATAGCAAGAACCTCTCCTAATCATCATTTAGATTTAGCTAGAACTGTTGGCTTCTTTAGTTCTGTTGTGGTTCTAATTTCGCCCAAATAAGACATGCAGCTAGCTTTAAGCTCTTTCCTAGACATGTTACACATGGTGTCTGGATTACTATAATATTCTGGATGGCCTAGTTTAAACATGAACATTTTAACATATGCTAACCACCTTATGTTATTTGCTCCACCTATTGCCAATGCGTCTTTCAAAGTGAGGCAATTAAAATCTGTTTCCTCTGAGGTCCAGCGGAGGACTGGCTGAATCATTATAACGTCCTCCAAGCATGGCATACCTAGTTTTTGGTGGCATATATATATTGATGTACTGTCTGGCATGCCAAGAGGGACCTGAAAAACGTATTTTCTGCAGACAGTAGTAAGGTTACCCCTTCGTACCCCCAGATTCCAGCTCCATAGGTGACAATTTCCACACATTTTGCCCTATAAATCTGTAACAATTCTTCAGGCAGACGTCTTCATATTTTTCTGCTTAAATGTAGTAAGTCCATCAGAGATTTAATAAAAAGCAGTTGTCTTGCTTTTATTTCCTTGACACCATGTGCCAGTTTGGTCGAATAATATCCATAAATAAGAGAAAGATTTAGTATGCTCTATTGCCTTTGAATAAATAAAAAGTGTCTTGGGCTTCTTTCTTGATCCTGCTCTACAATTCATTGCAAATGTTTTTGAGTAGTTCACAGTAAGTCCCAAGTTAGACATAAAATTTATGAAAACATTTACAACCTTTTGGAGACCAATTGGGGTGTGGGCCATTAGGACCGCATCGTCCGCATACATGAGTGCCGGGATAGGACATGTCATTGCAGCTGCTAAATCCTTGCACTCCCAGATCAGAAAGGCTTCTAGTTCATTTATATATAATGTAAACAGGAACAGGGTAAGAATGATGCACCGTTGTCTGACTCTTCTCCTTATTTTAAAGTGGTTAGTGCATTCACCCCCCCTGCCATAACGGACCCTGGCCCTTGCCCCTTAGGATAGTTGCCTTAAAAAACTGATTATTAAAACATCAACTCCCATCCCCTCTAAAACCAACCACAGCTTTCAATGAACCACGCAGTCAAAGGCCGCTGTTAAATCATTAAAAGTCAGGTATAGCCTCTACCGTTTTGCACTGTGTATTTGTCTAATAAAATGTGTTAAATTCAAATCCTGTTCGATGGTGCCCAAACCTTCATGAAATCCATATTGTATATCGCTTATTATGTTTTGATCCTGTGCCCATACCTATAACCTGTCCAACAAAACTCGCCCCACGATCCTAATTGTAGAGTCCAGTAATGAGATTGGATGGTAACAGGCTGGGTTTGACCTGTCACCCTCTTTGAAAATGGGGACAATTATTGAATCAAACCAGGTTGACAAAAAACCTTGTGAGCAACATGTTTTAAAAACCTGTTTAAAGAGTGGACCCCATAGAGATAAGTTTGATTTAAAAAGCTCTATTGGAATACGATCCTGCCCGGCCGCCTTCCTCCCCAAACTTTGGCTGTGTTGAGTTCACTTAAGGTGAAATTTAAAGGTAAACCTGTATGCCTTACAAGGTTCTCCATTTCGGCCCCCATTGGTGACAATCCCTGTTCATCTCTCTGTGAGTTATTATATTAATTGGCAAAGTGTAGTATCCATTTGTGTTCGAGGATGGCAATCTCTACGGTTGCTTTGTCAACTTTTATGGCCTCCTTCCTTGCTTTTATTGAACTCTTATAATCACTTTTTGCCAGTCTAATCTGTTTTCGTTTTTTTTCTGTTGCATGTAAAGATTTTTTAAGCTTAGAATATGCTTTGGTACAATTATTGTCAAACTACCCTTGCTTACGAATCGCATTATTCCTTTTTTCGCATGCAATGTTTCCTTAATAACACTTGTGATGAAGGAAACATTTTCTAAGATTTCCTGGTGGAATGACTTCTCATCTAAACAAGATAAAAGCATTTCTTTATATTTCATGGCAACTTTATGGGTAAGTACCTCTGGGTCCATATTAACTCATTTAAGAGCATAACCATTTTGTCTATTCAATGTGATATTTTCTGCGAAGTGCGTGGAAGTGCCTCTGGTGTTTATGATAGCACCATCCACTCAATGCCAATAGGAAAATGGTCGCTTTTCAGCTTTGCAGGTTGCTGTTGTGCACTGTATGCATCATGCTCTGAAGCAGACACTCTGTTTAATTAAAGACAACTGTGGCGAGTTTAAAATCATAATTTTGGAACATAGCACTGCCTTTGAGACTCCCTAAGGCTAGGAGTCACCAGAGTAGTGCCAAGGATTGTAAGGATCTAGCCAAGTGTTGCACTTTCCACCCCAAGCAATCCTTAAATATTGGTTTCAAATCTGCACAACAGAGGTGATTAAAATGTCTACATGTATAACATGTTTTTATTGGACACTTTAGTGCATCATCATCATCATCATCAAAAGTTGTATATTCCAGTTAATAACCCATAAAACACAGTTAGAAATATAGCTACAAACTAGTAAAACCGTATGAGAATATTAGCATCAAATAATTTACACTCATATAAAAATGTTATTGCAGTTGTATAACATTTCAACGAATAATTAATCACGCCCATCTGTTGCAGGACTCTGTATTGAACAGCCTACAATAATCCATTTCCTGCCCACTCAGGAGCCACTCAAACAACAGAAGCTTGGCGATCGCTTCCTGATAGCAGTTTCAAAGCTTAATAATCAATTATTGGAATATTCACCCACTGTGCAAGGATCTACAAAACTAGGATCCAAGCCATCCAGTCAGTCAGGTGCTAGCAAGCCTCAGGGTTCAGATAAAATTACAACAGGGGTTTCAAAGCCAGAGGGTGCATTAATTGTAGTAAGCACTTCCAAATAGTGCTGAATTTTGTCTTCCCCATATCATAAGGGAAAATTTCCATTGCCGCTATCATCATAGTCCTTTTGACCAACCATTGATTGATTGGATGGGGTATGTTTTTCCATCTGACTTCTTTTTGCTGTTTTTTTGCCAACAGCATATTAACAACCAATGACCCATCAGACTTGGACATTGCGATTCGAAGCTGCTCAAATCAAAATAGTTTTTTCCTGCTTAGTAGTATTTGACTATCTCAGGGTCTTTTTTATATGGCGTAAAACCTCCTTCCACTAGCTCTGTACTCTGTAGTTTTGAAGAGGTACACCTATCCATATGCCATCCCCATTTAACCAATGCTGTCTCCAACATTTTCCATCAGTCCTGGGAATAACTTGGAATTTCCCATACTAGTTATACAACAAATAATATTGTGTTTCCTGAGTCTGTACGCTTCTCATGTGTTTTGCTATAGACTTCCATGGTCTTCTGCAGCTCCTACATGGATATCTACATCTCTTAAGGGATCCCCATAAATTCATTAAAGGGCTATTTAAGTAAAGTTTGAGTTCCCCAGTGTGTGAATATGTTGTACATCAAACCTTTTGTAGTGGCATGAATTGAGGATGGGGGGGGGGGGGCAATTTCCTCATCCCTGCTTCCCTACCAAGATGGTGCAATACAGGTTACAGAGGATTTCATTTTACCCTGGTGGAAGAGATCTGTCAGTATTAGGCAATCCCGCAAAATATATTTTAAGATGCCTTCTCAGGGCTGATATGAGTTCTGAATTCAGGTGTATGGGAGTGCACAGGGTGGGAAGGAAGTGAACCCTCATTATTGGTTTCTGCTTCGCTTGCTTTATAAATAGCAATCTTGTGCTGTGTGTGTACATGGAAAAAGTAATTTGCACTTCAGCAGTTATGCTTCCCCTGTTTTCGACAGTATTGATTGGTGCACCATAGCATTTGGGGTGAGTGCTAAGTTTAATTATATTCCAAATGACCACTCACTGGTCGATGTGGAAATGCTGCTGCTAAGTACCTGGGCATTATTTGTTGAGTTTGCAATTCTGCAATTCTGAAAAGGTTGTTTACTGTGTTTGTTCTGTGTAATGCCTCCAATCCTTTCCCAAGTTGTCTCAAGTAGGGATTCAACAAGCATTTACAATGCAACGGTCTCGCTTTTGCAAAAGTTAGAGCTATTGGCATTGTAAATGACAACATTTTTATGTGTTGGTTTTGAAAACAGATAAATAAATGGCATTGTCATTTACAATGCCAATAGCTTAATCTGTCGCAAATGCCACACACACAGACCCACACACAAACACACGGACCCACACACAAACACATAGAACTCCACACACACATACAGACCCACACACACAGAGCTCCCCAACCACACAGAGCCCCACACACACACACACATATGTGCAATTTCCTAAAATGACCAGAACAGCAGAAGAAATACTGTAATGACTAACATTGGAGTTCAATGATCCTCTAAATTGACTGCCTAATCTTAGAATTTCTCGAACAAAAACAGCTGGAAATAAAAGAAGAACTTGATATTGTATCTGAGTTTTTCCCCTATGTAGTGCCTATTTTATACTGGAAAGGTAACGACTACTAAATTAGTGTGCAATTTATGATCCCTGGGAAATAAAAATCACAATATCCACCTCTGCAAATTATAAATTAGCACTATTGATTCACCAAAAGTAAAAAAAAATTATTACACACCGCACCTTAATATTCAAACCAGTTGAGTGCTCTGAGTTGAGCATTTTATTGAACCAATGCTTAAGTGATCTCAGTTTCTACTGTTGAACTTACTTAATATGTAAATGAAATGACTACGTACAAAGGGATTTGAGTGCAGTTGTGAATTAAATAGGAGCTTATAAAGATTAAATAGTTGGGGTCAGTTGCATCTAAAATGTAGTGAACGTCAGTGGAAGCTGAGCTAATTTGCATGCAAAAACCTCATTGAGTGCTCCCTGAGGCGGAGTCTCCTGAAGTTGTGGCCTGACTGACTGCTCTTAGTTTAGTGCTGCATCAGTTTAGGTAGAACAGGGACAGCCCCCTGTTATACTTCACTTTTCGTCCACAACCACAAATTAAAATGCTGGCTCATTAATAACTCACAAGTGCTACTTGCGATTTCACGATGCGATATCATGTTAACTTTCATTAATTTAATTATAGATGACAAAAACATTTTAGAAAACAAATGTACATTCGATAAAAAAAGAGAGCGTCATCATGTAACCACGTCATTCCCTTTGTGAATAACAGCTACATATGGCTTTCTGGCATTGATAAACCCTCCTGTCAGCAGTATGTGTCCTGTATTTCCCATCTGTATTAGCTCATCCTGCAGAAAACAATGTGGCAGCGGTTCAATAAACACTTTGAACATCAGCTGCGAGCCAAGAAGAGGAAACCAGCAGGAATTTACATGTGTGGGTACAAAGGATTCAGTGTACCTTCATAAGCTTATCTACCAGCCGAGCACCACTGTACGTCATTCATTAACAAGCAGCCATTTTGAGCATGGCTCAGTGGCAGGCTGCCACTCTCAGCTTAATGTATGTGTAAGGTCAGGCAGCTTGCATAGGACAGGTTCCCTGCAGTATGAATGAATAATACTATATCAACTCCAATGCGAACAATGAGAAAATCTCACTGACGGAGTCCTTGTGCTATAGTTAACCGGAAGTAAATGATAGAGCGCAAGTGTGTTCTACACGTGATTGATAAGCATCCGTGGCAAAATAGCAATAATCCACTCTGGTGCCAAGGTCAAAAAATTCTCATGGTCTCATTAACAGCCTCTCTATCCCTTTTCTCTCTGTACCTCACTCTCCAATCACGTTGTTTAATTTAGTTGTCTCCCAGTGTTTTCTCACGTATTCCCTCTGTCTGTGACTGTTTCTCCATGAAATGGTCGTGGAACAGTCAAGTGACACTTCCATGGCCCTGACAGATGTCCGGCGGCACTGGCCAGTTTTGAAACCTTTCGGTATCTCCAGAGACCTCTCATTTGTTGTTTATATTGCGTGGCATCCACCACAGTTCTGCTCACTGAAGGACAACCTCACTCGCCTTCTCGCGCCCCTTCCTTTCCCTTCCTCCGCTTGTCGTTTCCTCCCCCACCCCCTTTTAGCACTGCACGCTTCCTGGTAAAAATCACCAAGGTCAATATTAACAAATTACTTCCAGCACATGTGAGAATCGTTATCGAACTAGTGGTTTAGGGTAGTGGTGAGTAGTACATTTTCTTTTTACGTATATAGCGTTTGAAGGGGCAGCAGGGATGAAGATTCTCAGTGACCTTTACGTGGCTGGTTTCCTCTCGATAAGGTTCTGTGCACCATTCCATCTCTGGAATGCGAGTCACCAAGGAGCCCAGACAGGGGGCACTGACGCGGTCCCTACAGTGTAATAAAAAGTGCGCCTTTGTTGTGCATCATATTACATTCACGGGGCCTACGAATGTTATTAAAAGATCATAGATTGCGCCGAGGGAGTTATAGGTCACCTCTCCTAGGCTCACTTGTCTAAACACACATCTTCCTCACAGACAGCCGACACTTTTTCCTTCTCTTATCTCGCAGTTTCACTCCTGAAATTCAGAAGATGTTTCTCCGCAGACAGCAACTGTAATTATTTTGGGGGATTTCGGTGTTCAACAAGCCACATAAATGAGTGCATTTACAACAATCCCCCTCATTGCCGGGGTGTTGTGAAAGCATCTACTACACGGGGTAACTCTCAGAGCTGGCGCCAATCCCAGCTCAGCTTGGTGCTGACGTCGACGGACTCTGGGCCCAGTGAAGGCAAAACAAAGTGCTCTCGCGGCTCCCGGGCCGGCGGCGGTGATCGGGGGCACATAGCGCACGTTCAAAGTGATATGCACGACTAAAAATCTGCATTTCAAAGCCACTCTATAACACGCTGCATAGGCGGGCACACGCACAGCCCCGGGAGTCTCCCTCGCATGGCATTGCTGCACAAACCATAAAGTGCTCGTTCTGCGTATTTTCACAAAATATAAAAAACAACCGCTCCACGCGCTCGCCCTTTCTCACTAAGCCCCATCCTTTGCAGACTGGGGGCTTGTTTTTCCTTCTCCCCTCTTCTTCATTGGCTGGAATGTAAACAACGGGCGTGTTTTTGACTTGTGTTTTACCATTCCAGCCAATGGAGAAGAGGGTAGAACAAACCTAAAAAACACGCCCCCCAATCCGAAAAAGACAGAGCTTAGAGCGAGAGAATAACGACACTGAGACCTCTTCTCCAATGGCTGGCCGCCATTTAGGAGGCCAGACATGGAGAAGAGGGGCGGGGTTTACCCTCGCTACTCAGAGTCATTAGGTCTGGCTGGTGAGACTGCGCATGTGCGCAGCCTACGCTAGCCGAGACCTAAAAATGGACTTTGAATATTATGAACAGGCAGCATTTAACTTCGTGCTTTACTTTTTACTTTGTGCAGCATGGCACTCTCTAAAAGGCAAATTTATACTTAAAGTGCTCTAAGAGGTTCAGACTCTGACTATAGACATTAATCTACACAGAAAGAAGTGAACCAGACAAAAAATGAACTAAAATCAAGCTATAATTCAAAGGCTTTCTCTAAAAAGACAGAATTTCAATCATCTTTAAATTGAATTTAGTCTAAAATTAGATGAAGAACGAAGGAAAGCGTGTTCCAAAAAAAAGATTCCAGCATGTGTTGGATGCAGACTAAAAGGTACATAAGAATAAGAGCTTTCAACGCAATATTTGATGCACTGACACATAAACGTGACTATTGGTAAGCATGCGTACATTTCATATCTAGGCATTTTCTTTCATCTTCTCCTAAAGCAGGAAAGGTGATTTAATCCCGATTATATTTAATTTCCTCTTAACAATGTAATTCTTTGAAAAGTGGTAGCTTTGCTTTGCTGTGCCTGTCTCCAATCATGGCTCCAATCCTTTCTCAAACTGTCTCAAGTTAGTGATTCAAAAATAGACTTTGAAAATTGTGAATTTGTCACTTTGTGAAGCATGGTACTCTCTAACAAGCCAATTGATACTTAAAGTGCTCCGAGACGTTCAGACTCTGACTTTAAACACATTGATCTGCACAGGCAGAAGTGAATCAGACTTAAAAAAAAGAAGGGTAACATTCAAAGGCTTTCTCTAAAAAGACAGATTTTCAATCACTTTAAGATTGAATTCAAGTCTAAAATTGGATGGCGATCTAAGGAAAGCTTAGTTCCAGAAAAATACCCCAGTATTTGATGGATGCGGACTGAAAGGTACATACAAACAGGAGCTTTCAAAGCAATAGTTGATGCACTGACTCATAAATGTCTATTAGTAGGCGTGCGTTGATTTCATGTCTAGGCGTTCTGTACCGTTTTCATCCAAAGCAGGAAAACTGATGTAATCCTGATTTTAGAGTTTATTTCCTTTTGGCAATGTAATGCCATTAAAAATTGGTAGCTTTGCTAACAAACGAAATACATGCATCACCCAGAAAAGAGAAATTATACATCAGCCTAAAACGACATACCGTGAACATGGCCTCAGAACAGGCCAGCAGACTCAGCAATTCAAGAAGACAGATGAGTTACAGTTCGAAAGGGCTTCTCGGCTGACAAGTAGGTTCAGAAAAATCGCTAATCGATAAAATTGCCGCACTCCAATCCCAGGGAAAAATTGGTTTGATTAGACGGCTCTAACTTGGAAACCAAAGAGAACGCAAATAAATGGTTTTACAGTTTGCTTCCGCGAAGAAGTAATGAATGTACAAGGGGCCTCATTTATGAGGCCTTGCGTCAGTTTTGCGCTGCTGATGCGTCACTTTTTGTGACGCATCGGCGGCCTAAAACATGCGCCTTGTTGCGACATATTTAAAAAGTGACGCATCTAGGTAGATGCATCACTTTTTAAACCCCTGCGCCACATTATACCTGCGTCAGGTATAATGTATGCAGAGGGGGCGTTCCCCCGCAAAAAGCCTCGTAATAGTGACGCAGTGAAATCTATGAGATTTCACTGCGTCACTTTTGGGACGCTGTTGCGTCAAAATCTTGCGCCTGCCTCACAACAGGCGTAAGACTGACGCAAGCCCTTTCACATGGGGCTTTCCCCATGTGAAAGGACGCATTGCTGGAGTTGCGTCACTTTTGTGGCACACTCCAGCAATGCGTCACTTTTGCGCTTACCGATGCGTCAGAAATACTGACGTATCTGTAACTCCTTGCGACATGATGCATCATACATTATATATGACGCATCATTGGTGTCGCAAGGAGTGGGCAGTGAAAAGTGACACATCGCTGTTTTCACGCAGCGATGCGTCACTTTTCATAAATAAGGCCCAAGGTGCTTTCAACATGAGCACATATCATCAGAGATAAGGACATTCTCTGTGCCCTCTTATTTATAATATGTTGGCACGTGCTTATCCTTTGACATAAAGAAAAGCAAGATGTAAGTTTCCCGAAGAGATTCCAGGATTGACAGAAGGGGCCTCATTTATGACTTTTTGCCGTAGGGAAGCACAGCAGGCCTTCCTGCTGCGCTTCCCTACGGCAAAAGAAAAGGGCAGAAATGCGCCGTATCTATAAGATATGGCGCATTCCTGTCCTTTTCCCCTCCGCCGGCGCATAATGGGCTGCCTGCGCCAGCGCAGGCACCCTTGCACAATGGTGCAAGGGTGCCTGCGTTGCAGGGAAGAATATTTTTGTACAGGAAGGGAAACCTTTCTGTACAAAAATAATCACAAGAGGCTTTTCTGCTTTCTATGTGTGCTGTAGAATGCAGCACACATTGAAAAAAGAAATACGAGGAGAAATAAAGACATTTCTCCCTGTTGCGCTTCCCTTTTGGCACTGCTTCAGAGTTACGATTTCTCGTAAATCTGGGGCAGTGTCCAAAGGCCATGGATGTTGCTGGGAATGCCCCCAGCAACACCCATTGCACGCCCCTTTAACGCAGTACACTGCGTTAAAGGGACTGATATTTATTAGGCAGCAGTACGCCACAAAAACTGGCGTACTGCTGCCTGATAAATACCACGCAGGCTTCTGCGCCACGGAACTTCATGAAAAGTTAAGTTCCGATGGCGCAAGGGGCCTCATAAATGAGGCCCAAGACATATACAGGTGGCGCTGTTATTAGGGAACCTCAAATAGGTACTGCTAAATAAGAGTGCTGTCACAGTGCACATTGCGCGAGAGCTCAGGAAGGAGGAAGCCTTGTGCGGCGATTACTGTAGCAGTAGTGGGAGATTGTTTGTTAAATCAGCGGTTGGGTTTTGGGAAGATGCATATGGTGGACTCATCCCCTTGAGGATGCCCAAGCCTCCCCATTGTTCTGTCAACAGTGGATTTATGCCGTTGGAACTTAGACTGCCACTCAAAAGCATCTGTGGAGATGTCTGACACTTGCTGACAAAAATACAAAGGGTTTTTTTTATTCAAAGTTTAGCGGATTCATGACATATGCCCTAAAAGCTGTCCTGGACGTTTGAAGTACTTAGTTGGCCTAAATACACTAACGTGGGCTGCTCTTTTTGCAAGCTATCTCTCATTCATCGAATTTTTAAAACAGCATGCATTTGGGAGATAATGGACACATTTAACAGAGGGACTTTTTTTATTAGGGTTGCTTACACGGTGAGGACTGCACAAAACCATCACACCTACGAAAGGGAATGCTGAAAATCAGAAGCATTGAACCACCATATAGGTTCTTAATGCACACAAAAAAACAGGCCAATTATTTCCATGTTAACAAGGTCCATACCCCCAGTCCTTCCTTTTAGTCCAGAGAGATGTTTGATTGACTTTCAAAACACTCAAGTGGAAGCTTCCAGTTCTTACGCAGATCCTAGGGGCATATTATCAAGGGGGTTTATCTCCGCTTTTTTGGCTTTAAAAGCCAAGAAAGCGGAGATAAAATTATCTCCCTATTACCTAATAACAGCGCCGACATCCTAGCACCGCTGAAAAAACGTCAAATCAAACTAGGCAGCAAAAACGCCTCCTGGTTCAACGATGATCTTAAGAAATCGAAGAAACTCTGTCGCTCCCTCGAGAAGGCCTGGAAAAAAGACCTAAACACCAGCACCAGGGACGCCTTCAAAAACACCACCCGCATACACCACCAACTAATCCGAGCTGCCAAGAAAGCCGCATTCAAAGACCGACTAGACAACAATGCCCACAACAGCAAGGAATTATTCAACATCGTCAAATAATTTACCAACCCCTCAGCCAACTCCAATGATATCACCCCCTCTCAAGCCCTCTGCGACTCCCTTGCTTCGTTCTTCCACAACAAAATCGCAGACATCCACAACAGCTTCGACAACCGACCCGGAGACCAACCCACCCAACCTTCTGCAGGACCTTCACCTCCCTTGAACATCCTTAATGACTGGAACCCAATCTCCACTGAGGACACCATCCACCTGATGAACTCCATCCACTCAGGATCCCCCACAGACCCCTGCCCTCACCACATCTTCAACAAAGCAGACTCCATCATAGCACCACACCTCCGAGACGTCATCAACTGCTCACTCAGCTCCGCCACCTTCCCAGAAAGCTGGAAACACGCAGAACTTAGCGCCCTTCTGAAAAAACCCACAGCGGACCCCACCGAACTCAAGAACTACCGCCCCATCTCGCTCCTTCCGTTCCCGGCCAAAGTCATCGAGAAAGCCGTCAACAACCAGCTCGCCGCCTTCCTCGAAAGCAACAAATCCCTCAACTCCTCACAGTCCGGCTTCCGAGCCAAACACAGCACGGAGACCGCCCTCATCGCAGCTACAGACGACATTCGAACTCTACTGGACAATGGAGACACAGTCGCCCTCATCCTCCTCGACCTCTCCGCAGCCTTCGACACAGTCTGCCATAGCACCCTTCTACAGCACCTCAAAAACATTGGAATCCAAGGAAAAGCACTGGAATGGATCACCTCGTTCCTCACCGGAAGAACCCAGAGAGTCCGCCTCCCACCATTCAACTCAGAGGACTCTGAAGTCATCTGCGGCGTACCCCAAGGGTCCTCACTCAGTCCCACCCTCTTCAACGTTTACATGAGCCCCCTCGCGGCCATCGCACGCCAACACAACCTCAACATTATCTCCTACGCGGATGACACTCAACTGATCCTATCACTCACCAAAGACCCTAACGGTGCCAAAACCAACCTACATGAAGGAATGAAAGAAGTAGCCGAGTGGATGAAGCACAGCCGTCTGAAATTGAACTCAGACAAAACAGAAGTCCTTATCTTAGGTACCTCCCCCTCCACTTGGGATGACTCTTGGTGGTCAGAGGCCCTTGGAAAAGCACCCATCCCAACGGACCACGCACGGAACCTGGGCGTCATCCTGGACTCCTCACTTTCTATGAACAGACAAGTCAACGCCGTTTCATCATCATGCTTCAACATTCTTCGCATGCTCAAAAAAACATTTCGCTGGATCCCCACCGAAACCAGAAAAACAGTCACCCATGCACTGGTTACAAGCCGCCTGGACTACGGAAACACCCTATACGCCGGTATCACCGCAAAACTCCAGAAAAAACTCCAACGCATCCAGAACGCATCAGCCAGACTCATACTAGACATCCCGCGTAAAGACCACATATCTAGTCACCTGAAAAACTAGATTACTTTCCGCCTCCTACCCCACGCACACAAAGCACTTTACGATCTTGGACCCGAATGCCTCAACACACGACTTTCCTTCTACACCCCCTCTCGCCAGTTACGATCTTCCAACCAAGCCCTTGCTACCGTACCTCGCATCAATAAAACCACCATGGGAGGTAGATCCTTCTCCTACCTCGCAGCTAAAACCTGGAACTCACTCCCCACTCACCTTCGTCTCACTCAGAACCACCTTGCATTCAGAAAGCAACTTAAAACTTGGATATTTGACAAGTAATCCCCCCCCTTCTTCAAGCGCCTTGAGACCCTCCGGGTATGTAGCGCGCTATACAAATCCTTTGACTTGACTTGACTTGACTAGCTGTTGCTAACACCAGTTAGCGACCGCTAGTAGGAGATAGCGACCATCTTGGGCCCCACTTTGCATGTCAGTGATATTTATCACTAATGACATGCAAAGTGGGCGTGCCAAGATGTTAGCGACTGGAAACAGTCACTAACATCGATATCTCCTATTACCAACTTTTGGAGATATTCGCGCTAAGTGCGAATATCTCCAAAAGCTAACACCTGCCCTGAGCAGTTCTTAGCCATGTTATCCAATGGGAGGTGGATAACATGGCTAAGAGCATTTGCTCGGTAATGCATGAATATCGCTGACTTTTCAGCGATATTCATGCATTTTGGCCGATTTTTATCACTTAGGAGATAAACCTTGATAATATCAAGGCTCCTAAGCGATAAAAATCGCCGCAGCTCGGCGATAAAAATATTGCCGCTAAGCCAACCTAGCGATAATTATCGCTAGTTGTTGGTATTATGCCCCCTAGTTACTTCCCTGGAGAACATTCACACATTTCTCAAGCCTCGCTCATTTAAACCATATGACCTGTGAACAATTAGAGTGGAAATTAGTGGCCTGATTTATGGAGGGGTTAGTTGAGAACCTTTCAAAATATGTTCATTTGCCGTTGCCACTCTTGTGATGTAGCTATTGTATATATGGCACCATAGTCCAAGGGCACAAGTCCCTCATGGTTGCTCCTTGAAATTCACCAAAGGCTTAGTCAAGGTTCAGAATTGACTTAGCTACACATGGTAACAGAATAGGCACTTAGGGCCAGATGTAGGTATCTAAATACCGGTCGGTAACGGCCGAAAATACCGATTTTCGGCCGTTACCGACCGGTATTTGGATAATGAGATGTAGGGCACCTAAAATACAGAATCGGTAATTTTACTGAATCGGTAATTTTACCGATTCTGTAAAATTACTGAATCGGTAATCAGTGCTACAGGGCTTTAAGAATTTGTTATTTACCACCAACTAGAAGTTGGTGGTAAAAAATGAAAAGCCTTGAAAAAGCATTTTCTTTTTGCTTTTCAAACGCTGCCATGTTGCAGACATACATGCCCTTAGGGCGTGTATGTCTGCAACATGTGCACCCATACACAATTGAGGGGTGCAACAGGGCGTCAAAGTGACACCCTGCCACCCTTCAATGTTTCTCCCAATTACCGAATCGGTATTTACCGATTCGGTAATTGACATTCATTCCTATGGGCCTCCAGGCCCCTAGGAATGAATGACAATTACCGAATCGGTAAATACCGATTCGGTAATTACAGATTCTTACCGATTCGGTAATTTCAAAAGAGAAATTACCTACATCCCATTTACTTACTCCTAAATACCGAATCTGTATGATTTAGTATTTAAGAGTAGGTAAGTCGAGATTACCTACATCTGGCCCTATATCTAATATAACTGACATCCAATCACTTCCAATGGAGCTGAGCCTGTAAAAGACACTCATGTAAATGGCGGCAGCCTTTCAGGAAAAGGCAATCATAGTATCCAGATCGTACTCTGACATGCTTCGACATGTTTAGAAGACCTGCCTCTAGACACTTAGGGCCCCATTAGGATGGCGGGCGGGCCTATCGGAAATCGGGACCGCCTGCCCTAAGGGCGGGGGTCCCGCACGCACCATTAGGATGTGCCCGCCACAGTGGCGGGCACATCCTGTATTTATAGTATTGTGGCGGGCCGAGCTCTCTGCTCCACCCGCCACAATACTAAAAATGCTTATCAGCATTTACGTAATCAAAGCGGCAGGCACTGAGCGGTGCCTGCCGCTTTGATTATGCAAATGCAGGAGGGTACCACAGGTACCCCCCGTGTGCCACCCCCCTTGGGCCTTCACTCCGGGGGCCCACAGGGGGCCCCCAGAGTGAACACCGCCTGCCTTTCCATGGCAGCATTGCCGCCGCGGAAAGGCATTGCACACTTGCCATTGTAATATGGCTGGCAGTGTATCATTGACACCGCCACCATATTAATCATTTTCCGCCCCGGCCGCAATGCAACCAGGGCGGAAAAATGGCGGGCGGTGTTTCCCTCCGTTGCGGTCCCCCCGCCATTGTAATGTGGCAGGGGGAAAAGGGTAGCAGGCGCTCATTTCTGTCGGGCAGATCGCCACCGCCACCATGGCGGTCCGCCCGACATCCTAATGGAGCCCTTATTGTGCACTTTCACCTTGGGGGACATTTCCTGTAGCAAAATTAAGAATTTCGACCAGTATGGGTGGATTTCGATGGAAAATTAAATTAAACCACAATGTCTCTCAGCCTAAATTATCAGACCTATCAGGGTTGCAGATTGTTGGGTGGGATCTCTCCCACTCTAGTGGTTGTAAATCTGATACTTTGGGGACTAGGAAGATCGATTGACTACATTGTTATCAGACTGGCATTTATCCAAATTCTGACAAATTATGAGGTGTTATAAATAATATTGTTTCTTAGGCCCAGATGCATCAAACAAAAATCCGATTCTCAGAATCTGCCCCTTTGCGACCGGTATTTTTGCATTTGGGATGCAACATCCCAAATGCAAAAATCGCAAATCGAGAATTCGCTAAATTGCGAGTACTTGCATTTAAGGAATCTCAAATTGAGATTTCTTAAATGCAATGCATTAAAGTTTAAAAAATAGCGATTTCGCTCATAGGGCATGCAAATTACCATGAAGTACAACTTCATGGTAATTTGCAAGAAGTTTGAAAAAAGTACTAAAGTGCATTTTTCAAAGTTTCATGTTGCGCACACACATACCCTAAGGGCATGTGTGTGCGCAACATATGTGCACAGATCAATTTCAAGGGTGCAACAGGATGTCCTTTGGACACCCCTGCACCCTTGAAATCACAATCTCAATTTATGAATCGCTATCTGCAATTCGCAAAGTGAGATTGTCTTACCTTTTCATTCCTATGGGCCTCTAGGCCCGCCTCCCAGCTGTCCAGCCCTCCCCGACCCCTACTTAATGGCGGCCACTGCGGGAACAGGTGAGCAAGACCACTGACTCATTGTCAGGGAAATTGCTCTCCCACCCTCGCAGCTCCACCATTAAGTGAGGTGCCCCTGCCCCTGCACTCTTGAGTGTTGGTGATCGAGGCCCTCCTCCACCCGCAGGTTTACCTGCGCCTCATCCCTGGTGGTCCAGTGGACCTCTGTCTCCTTTCTTTCTTTCTGCTCCTTCACTCGTTTTTCTCCCCTTTCTATCTTTCACCTTTCTGCACCTCTGCTCTTTTGCGCCTTATTTCTGCCCATTTTCCCTTTCTCTCCCTCTGCTCCTTCACACGTTTTCACTCGTTTTTCCCCTTTCTATCTTCCACCTTTCTGCACCTCTGCTCTTTTGTGCCTTATTTCTGCCCATTTTCCCTTTCTCTCCCTCTGCTCCTTCACTCGTTTTCACTCGTTTTTCTACCCTTTCTATCTTTCACCTTTCTTCTCTTTTCTGCATCTCTGCTTTTTTGTGCCTTATTTCTGCTTATTTTCCCTTTTTTCTTTATCCCTTCTTTCCTCCCTTTACCTTTCCCCGCCGCTGCTGCCCTTGCGGCCCCTCCCCCCCAGCGCGACCGGCCCAATCCAGCTCCCCTCCCCGCTCCCGCCTCCCAGCTGTCCAGCCCTCCCCGACCCCTACTTAATGGCGGCCACTGCGGGGACAGGCGAGCAAGACCACTGACTCATTGTCAGTGAAATTGCTCTCCCACCCTCGCAGCTCCACCATTAGGTGAGGTGCCCCTGCCCCTGCACTCTTGAGTGTTGGTGATCGAGGCCCTCCTCCACCCGCAGGTTTCTCCGCGCCTCATCCCTGGTGGTCCAGTGGACCTCTGTCTCCTTTCTTTCTTTCTGCTCCTTCACTCGTTTTTCTCCCCTTTCTATCTTTCACCTTTCTGCACCTCTGCTCTTTTGCGCCTTATTTCTGCCCATTTTCCCTTTCTCTCCCTCTGCTCCTTCACTCGTTTTCACTCGTTTTTCCCCTTTCTATCTTTCACCTTTCTGCACCTCTGCTCTTTTGTGCCTTATTTCTGCCCATTTTCCCTTTCTCTCCCTCTGCTCCTTCACTCATTTTCACTCGTTTTTCTACCATTTCTATCTTTCACCTTTCTTCTCTTTTCTGCATCTCTGCTCTTTTGTGCCTTATTTCTGCTTATTTTCCCTTTTTTCTTTATCCCTTCTTTCCTCCCTTTACCTTTCCCCGCCGCTGCTGCCCCCGCGGCCCCTCCCCCCAGCGCGACTGGCCAAATCCAGCTCCCCTCCCCGCTCCCGCCTCCCAGCTGTCCAGCCCTTCTTCGACCCCTACTTAATGGCAGCCACTGCGGGGACAGGCGAGCAAGACCACTGACTCACTGTCAGTGAAATTGCTCTCCCACCCTCGCAGCTCCACCATTAGGTGAGGTGCCCCTGCCCCTGCCCCTGCACTCTTGAGTGTTGGTGATCGAGGCCCTCCTCCACCCGCAGGTTTCCCTGCGCCTCATCCCTGGTGGTCCAGTGGACCTCTGTCTCCTTTCTTTCTGCTCCTTCACTCGTTTTTCTCCCCTTTCTATCTTTCACCTTTCTGCACTTCTGCTCCTTTGCGCCTTATTTCTGCCCATTTTCCCTTTCTCTCCCTCTGCTCCTTCACTCGTTTTCACTCGTTTTTTCCCCTTTCTATCTTTCACCTTTCTGCACCTCTGCTCTTTTGTGCCTTATTTCTGCCCATTTGCCCTTTCTCTCCCTCTGCTCCTTCACTCGTTTTCACTCGTTTTTTCCCCTTTCTATCTTTCACCTTTCTGCACCTCTGCTCTTTTGTGCCTTATTTCTGCCCATTTTCCCTTTCTCTCCCTCTGCTCCTTCACTCGTTTTCACTAGTTTTTCTACCCTTTCTATCTTTCAACGTTCTTATCTTTTCTGCAGCTCTGCTCTTTTGTGCCCTATTTCTTCTTATTTTCCCTTTTTTCTTTATCGTTTCTTTCCTACCTTTACCTGTCCCCGCCGCTGCTGCCCCCGTGGCCCCTCCCCCCAGCGCGACCGGCCCAATCCAGCTCCCCTCCCCGCTCCCGCCTCCCAGCTGTCCAGCCCTCCCCGACCCCTACTTAATGGTGGCCACTGCGCGGCCGCGGGCTGCGGGTGCGCCGCTGGTGCACTGAAGGCGGGTCAAAGGCAAGCAAGTCTGCGCCCGTCTGCGACCCGTCCGTGACCAGCACCTGGAACCCTGGACCTCCGCCCCGCCAACGCTACGACCCAGCAGCACTCCACCCACTCAACCCAGGCTGCAACAACAACTGCAAGCTAGCATCACCAGCCGACACCCATGGACCCTTCAGCTGTCACCGCTGCCGGCACACCTGCAGCACCGCCAAGAACACGGATCCAGCACAAACCGCCCACAAGAACACAACCAAACCAAAGACCCTGCAATGCATCCTCCACAACGTCCAATCCCTCCACAAACACGCCACAGAAATCTGGGACCTCCTCGACAGCACCACCACAGACGTAGCATTCTTCACCGAAACCTGGACCAACACCACCTCGAGACCGGACATCGCCATCGCCATCCCCCAAGGATACAAGATCTCCAGGAAGGACCGCCCCACCCACCCAGGAGGAGGAATCGCCATCGTCCACAAATCCAGCCTCCGCCTGAGCACACTCCCTGACGAGCCCACAGAACTGATGGAACACCTTCACTTCAAGATACTGGCCAGCCCCACCGACACCCTCCGAGGAACCCTCATCTACCGACCCCCTGGACCCTGCAGACCCTCCGCCAACTCCATCACAGACATTATCTCCCCGCAGGCCATCGCATCCACCAACTACACCCTGCTGGGAGACCTCAACTCCCACCTCAACAATCAACTGGACCCCAACACCACATGCCTCCTGGACAACCTCCACAACATTGGACACTGCCAGATCGTGACCGAGCCCATGCACTCAGCAGGACACACCATCGACCCCCTCTTCACTACAGGAAACTCCATCACCTTCAGCCACACCACCGAACTCCCATGGACCGACCATTGTTGCGTCCACTTCACCTTCAGAACACCCTCCATTCACAGGCACCAGCACCCACAAAGAAACTGGACCAAAATCACCGATGACCAGCTCACCTTATTTCTGCCCATTTCCCTTTCTCTCCCTCTGCTCCTTCACTCGTTTTCACTAGTTTTTCTACCCTTTCTCAGCTCCTCACTCAACAACTCCACCCCAACCATCGCGGAAAACGACGACCCCAACACCGCAGCCCGAACCCTGCATAGATGGATCTCGGACAGCACCAACACCATAGTCCCCCTCAAGAAAAACAACAATACCCGTGCCAAGAAAGCCAGATGGTTTACCACCGAACTTCGAAAGTCCAGGCGCACATGCCGCCGCCTCGAAAAGGCCTGGAGAAACACCAAATCCACAGAAGCCCACAACAACTTCAGAGCCGCCACCAACTCCCACCATCAACTCATCAGAGAAACGAGGAAAAAAGCGATTGAAGACAGAATCTCCACCCACGCACACAACAGCAAGGAACTCTTCAGCATCATCAAGGAGTTCGCCCAACCCACCAGCGAGTCTACCGACATCCCTCCCTCACAAGACCTCTGCGACAAAACTCAGCATCTTTTTCCACCACAAAATCAAGAGCATCTACGACAACTTCGATGAAGACAACCAACACACTGAACCCTCACCAACCACCCCTGACACCCGGAAACCAGCGATTGATGACTGGACAGCCCTCACCACCAAAGACACACTGAAGACAATGAAGTCAATCCACTCAGGGGCCCCCAGGGACCCCTGCCCCCACCACATCTTCAACAGAGCCGCCAACACCATCGCACCCATGCTCCACCAAACCATCAACCGCTCCCTGGCGACCGCCTCGTTCCCCGATGACTGGAAACACGCCGAGGTCAACCCCCTCCTAAAGAAACCCTCAGTGGAGCCCACCGACCTCAAAAACTACAGACCCATCTCCCTGCTCCTGTTCCCAGCGAAAGTCATCGAGAAAGCCATCAACAGCCAACTCGCCACATTCATTGAAGAACACAACATCCTCGACTCCTCCCAATCCGGCTTCAGAAAAAACCATAGTACGGAAACCGCGATCCTCGCCACAACAGACGACATACGCACCTTACTGGACAAAGGAGAAACAGTAGCCCTCATCCTCCTCGACTTATCAGCGACGTTCGACACAGTCTCCCACCGCACCCTAATACGCAGACTCTATGATGCAGGAATCCAGGACAAGGCCCTTGACTGGATCTGCTCCTTCCTCTCCGGCAGGACGCAGCAGGTCAGACTCCCCTCCTTTCCTCTCAGACCCTACACCTACCACCTGCGGAGTCCCCCAGGGATCCACCCTCAGCCCTACGCTCTTCAATGTCGACATGGCTCCGCTCGTCCCCATCATCAGTACCTACAGACTCAACATTGTGTCATACGCAGATGACATATCAACAAATTGGGGAACCCAATAGGGCTATTTTTAACAGGGTCCAGTGTACAAGCCCTGACAGAACGTTAAACAACGAGAGGAAGAAAAATCCCCAGGGAGATAGGAAGGGGGTGGAGAAAGGGGAATTCCCCTTTTCTGAACTAAAACCCTCACACACCCAGCAAGCTAGGTATCATGCTTCTTCATATGGGTTTTGCTTCTCTTCAGACTGGTGCTGCATTGTCTGATGGGCACCCACGAAGGGGCTCTTTATCACAGATCTTTTGTTCCTGCCAGTTTTTGCATGTGGGTATGAGGGCTTT
The DNA here is from genome assembly GCF_964263255.1 of Lissotriton vulgaris. Lineage (NCBI taxonomy): Eukaryota > Metazoa > Chordata > Amphibia > Caudata > Salamandridae > Lissotriton > Lissotriton vulgaris. The sequence goes on along the minus strand of NC_141694.1, from coordinate 1,145,833,750 downwards.
ATTAGAAAATGGTGGTGTAATCTCGTCCTCCTGCCTCCACACCCTCCACCTCCTTCGTAAGACGTTCAAATGGATCCCCCTTGAACACAGAAAGACCATCACTCACGCCCTGGTCACCAGCAGGCTTGACTACGGCAACGAACTCTATGCCGGAATAAACAAAAACCTGCGAGCTACAGAACATCCAAGACGCCGCCCCAAGACTGGTCCTCAACCTGCCAAGCCACTGCTATATCTACCAGCACCTGCGCACACTACACTGGCTCCCCATCAAAGCTAGAGTTACCTTCAAGATGCTAACCCACCTCACAAGGCCCTCCACGATACTAGACCAGCATACCTGAAAAGCCGACTCAAATTCCACTCACCCAAAGGACCCTATGATCAGCCCAGCTCTCCTACACTGTGGTCCCATGCACCAGAAAGACCAGATCCGGTGGCCGCTCCTTCCCCTTCCGCTTGGCCAGTGCCTGGAACGACCTTCCCCTCCACCTCAGATAGATAACATTGTTCCCCATCTTCGCAAGAAACCTCAAAACCTGGCTCTTCGACAGACCCCCTTCTTGATGAATTGGAACCTGCGAACCCCCCTACAACCCCAGCACCTTGAGACCATTACGGATGAGTAGTCGTACTTAACAAACACCTGATTTGATTTGATTTGATTTGATAAGAGAGAAAAACATGGCTTCATTTCCTGAATAGATTTTTATCAATAAATTAACCGCATCGATGCTGCGACGATTTTTGCGCTGTGCGGCTTTTTTTTAAAAGCCGCGTTACATGACGAGCTCAGCTCATAATCAGCACACGCCACCCGTGGGTGATGACGAGCTGAGCTCGTCATCAGCATCGAAAGGGTTAATCCATACCATGGGTTTACCAAGCTCCACGTGTTCACAATTTTGTGGACCCTATTACACAGGAAGTGATGGCTTTCAAATTTTTCTGCCCCCCCTACTTCAACTAATTTTCATCTCTTTTTCGTACTGATAAAGTTCACCCATGTGTCCTTGTGCTTTTCAATCAATCCATTTACTTCAACCTTCGTGTGCTTAATTAGCCCATGGACAAGACGTGCTGTCTTAACCATGTGGCCTCCCCCTCATCCTCATAACAGTGGATCTATGTATGTCTCCTCTTCTTTTTTTTTGTGATTTTTCATGTTGTCTTTTTTCAATTTAAAACCCCGTTGACATACTCTTTCACACCACTTGGCATGTGTTAAAAGCCTCAGCTCGTGGTTTCATAATTAATTTTGTATCCAAAAATGAAAACTTTCCCAAAAACATGCTAAGCTAATTTTAGATGACATCAAATAATTAGAACATGTATAGTATACCTCTGGAACACAACAATCTTTACAGCAACTTATTAAGGCAAAGTTACACCATAATAAAATATCAACTGAAAGCACACCTTCATATTTGCTAAATCTAGTGCAAAATTTTATGGCGGTCAAAATAAAATGGGGAGGATATTAGCAACTTATCTTAAAGTCGAACACCAGAAAATGCACATTAAATCTATTACAGATGTAAGCAATACTTTCCATCATAAGGACTTAGAAATCCTAAATCAATTTAAATACTTTTATGAACATTTATATACACTATCAATCAATCAATCAATCAATCAATCAATGATGGATTTATAAAGTGCACTACTCACCTTTGAGGGTCTCAAGGGGCAAGAGGGTGGGGGTGCAGCTCTGGTTCAGTCAAAGAGCAAGGTTTTGAGGTTCCTCCTGAACATGTGCAGGGAAGGGGAGCGCCTGATGTTCACTGGGAGCTTGTTCCAGGTCTTGCTCTGTTTCTGTGGATGCATGAGGTCTCTGCCAGGGTGAGGTCGGGGGAGTCGAGGTTCCTCTTGGGTACGTGGAAGGAGACTTTCTCTTTGAGGTATAGGGGTCCAATGTTGTGGACGGATTTGTAGTTGTGGGTGAGGAGTTTGAGGAGTTTGAAGGTGACTCTCTACTCAATGGGGTGCCAGTGGAGGTCTCATTAAGGTGGTGGGTCATGTGTTCATGCTGTGGAGTCCCAAAGACAAGTCTGGCTACTGCGTTCTAGATTGTTTGAAGCTTGTGTAGAAGATGTCTGTTTATTCCGGTGTAGAGTGCATTGCCATAGTCCAGTCTGCTGGTTATGAGTGCGTGGGTGGCGGTCATCCTGCATTTGGGGGGGTATCTATTTGAAGGTTCTGCGGAAGATGCGAAGGCAGTAGAAACTGGTGGAGGTGATGGAGTTGTTCTAGCGGGTCATGGTGAGGAAGATGATGCCAAGGTTTTGTGTGTGGTCTGTAGGGGTGGGTGGGCTTCCGAGCGCCAGCATGTGTTGTCCCAGGCAGAGGTGGAGGGTCGGAGGATGAGGACCTCAGTCTTCTACGAGTTGAGCTTCAAGCAGCTATCTTTCATACAGGCTGCGACATCCTTCATTCCTGCCTGGAAGCAGAGTCTGCTGTCTTTTGGGTTCTTTGTGAGGGCAAGGATGGGTGTTGTTAGCGTAGGATACTATGCTGAGCCCATGCTGTCTGATGATGGTGGCAAAGGGGGGCCAGGTAGATGTTGAAAAGCGTGAGACTGAGTGATGATCCTTGAGTTGATCTCTGTGGGTTCGGAGAAGGGAGGAGTCTTGGATCCAGGTGGATCCTTGCATTCCCATTTTGTGAAGTCTGGCTGCGAGAGTGCGATGTGAGACGGTGTTGAAGGCTGCAGAGAAATCTAGCAGTATGAGGGCCACAGTGTGTCCCTGGTCGAGTAGCATGGGGATGTCATCAGTGGCGGCAAGGAGGACGGTCTCTGTGCTGTGGTTGCTGCGAAATCCAGACTGGGTGGGGTCTAGGATGGAGTTATCTCCGATGAAGGCAGTCAGCTGGGCGTTTACGAGCCTCTCTGTGACTTTGGCCATGAAAGGTAGGAGAGAGATGGCCGGTAATTATTCAGGCTCATCTGGTCGGCCGTGGCTTTCTTAAGGAGGGATTTACCCTCATCTGGGAAGGTGCTGGACTTGAAGGAAGCGTTGATGGTCCGCTCTAGTTCAGGTGCGATGCCGGCAGCGGCCCTGTGGTAGATGTGCGGTGGGAAGAGGTCTGTGGGGGCTCCTGAGTGGGTGTTTTTCATGCTTTTGGTGATGTGTTCGACGGTGGCGGGATTCCAGGTCACGACGGTTGGCTTGTTAACGGTGGTGGGGAGAGGGGTGGTGTCCGGTATGTGTTCACTGAAGTTGTCGTAGAAGGCCTTTATCTTCAGATGGAAGTAGGAGCTAAGCTTGTTGCAGAGTTCCCGGGATAGTATGATGTCCGTGGCTTCGCTGGGGGGGTTTGGCAAAATGCTGAATGACGTTGAACAGTTCTTTGGTGTTGGTGTGGATAATGTTCCTGATGATGTTCTGTTTGGTGTCTCTTATGTGCTGGTGGTATTCCTTCTGGGCACTCCTGTGGTTCAGGGCTTTCATGGTTTTCTGGTTTTGTCAGATATTCTTGAGGCATCTGCAGGAGCGTCTGGCTTCTTGTGGTTCAATGGTGAATCAGGCGGCCTTCAGGGGGCGTTGTTTGGTGGGGTGGCGGAGCTGTGCAAGCTTGTCAGCGCAGCAGGACATCCAGCGGTTAAGTTCTTTGGTTGCAGAGTTGGTGTCGGCCGTGGAGCTGGGGGGTCTAGGAGAAAGGTGGTATTGAGGTTATCCTCTGTGATCTTGCTCCAGTTCCTACATGGCGGGCATGGGATGGGTTTATGTGCGGTGGTGGTGTTGAAGGTGAAGAGTATGCAGTAGTGGTCCGTCCAGAGGGGCTCAGTGGTGTGGCTGTAGCGGATGTTTGTCCTTCCTGCGAAGATGGGGTCGAGGGTGTTTCCTGCTCTGTGCAAGGGAGTGTTGGCGAGCTGCTTCAGTCCGAGGTTGGCGAGGTTGTCAAGGAGGATGGTGGAGTCGGGGTCGCTGCGGTTGTTGAAGTAGAAGTTCAGGTCCCCGAGTAGGATGTAGTCTGTGATGGTGACGGCGTGGGGTGTGGCAAACTCGTTGATGGCAGTTGTGGCCTGGGTGTGAGGTCCCAGGGTCTGTAGGTGAGGGTGCCGTGTAGCATGGTCCTGGGGCTGGACTGGATCTGGAAGTAGAGGTGTTCTGTGTTGGAGTGGGGGTTGTTTGTGCTGGAGGTGGAGAGTCAGAGGGAGGTCTTGCATGCGAGTCCTCCTTTTGGGTGGTGGGGGCGGTCCTTCCTCTGGCTCTTGTAGCCGTCGGGGATGGCCGTGGCTATGTTGAGCTGGAGGTGGCGTTGGTCCAGGTTTCTGTGAAGAAGGCAATGTCGGGCGAGAGGGTGTCAATCAGGTCCCAGACCTTTACGGCTTGTCTGTGTAGGGAGCGCACATTGAGGAGAATGCATGTCAGGGCTCCGGTGGTGCATGCGTCCGGTGGGCCTTGGCCGGTCTTCTAATTCAGAGATTTTACATTATTATTCTCTCATACAAAAACCTTCTTCTCCACTAACAGATTTTCTTCCTTTGAATCTGACATCACATTCATGGATCTTCACACTGCATTACTTACATTAAAAAAAGATAAAGCTCAAGGACCGGATTGTTTCACAGCAGAATTTTACACACACTTTTCTAACCTGCCTCTTCCCAAGCCACTTACCCTTATTTAGTCCTGCTATCATACTTCTACATCATCAGGCTCCTTTTTAGAGGCATTTAAGTACCTCATCCCAAAGGAAGGAAAAGAACCACAATATTGTAAAAACTTTAGACCTATATGGCTTGGTAATGAATACTATAAAATGTTCGAAAAAATATTGGCCTTGCATTTAGAATCCTTCCTTCCAATCTTTTAGTAAAGAAACAATCATGTTTTGGCAGAGGAAGGTACATATCAGATAATACCTGGTTTGTATTTGCTATCCTCCCAAAACCACCACGTACCCAAGAGAAACCTCTGATCTGTTGACCTTGCCCTCGCCGAAACCGAAACCATCCGCAGAGCCATAACAGGTGGTTGAACGTTCTCCCTCTTCGCAGCCAAGGCCTGGAACAAGCTACCAATCGACATCAGATGCACCCCCTTCTTGAACATCTTAAGGAAGACACTCAAGACTTGTCTCTTTGACTGAATGGAGCTGCTTTCCCTCTCCTCCCCAGCGCCTTGAGACCCTCACAGGCTTACAATTCACCTGATTGGTTGATTGTTTGGTTAGTGAACCTTAAGTGGTCATAGTTTTAGACGCTGGTAAAGCATTTGACTGCTTGAATTGGAAAGGTTTTTTTTCATACCCTTAATTGATTTGGTTTTGGACCACAAATAATAAACCTCATCTCACTTCAGCTGTTTACGCAAATGGGCTGACTTCCTCCTATTTTTAGCTTTAAAAGGGGAGTACTTCAAGGTTGCTCTCTTTCCCCCTTCCTCTTTAATCTTGTTTTTGAACCATTTTTTATTAGGCTGAGACAAAACCCATATTTACTTGGTTTTTCACTTAACAGTCAGAAAATTAAACTGGCTGCATAAACTGATGACATTTATCCCCCATTTCTTGATTCCTACTTTTTCAGCTGAGGTTAATACTTACGCCTTAGTATCCGGCTATGAATTAAATAATGACAAATGTGAAATCTTACCTCTAAATAGGCTTACTTTTAATTAGGATTTTTAACCTTCCAATTTCTATTGGAAATCTCAGAAAATTAAATATCTTGGTCTTCAAATCACTTCATCCTTCAAAACATCCCTCCATCTATCTAAACATGGATAATTATAATAATAAAGTAACCTCATTGACTAATCATTGGCATCACTTATACCTCTTGTGGTGGGGACGTCTTGACACAATAAAAATAATGTTGGAGTCTGTTATTCTTTATACCTTTTCTAATAATCCTTTACATGTCCCCTTCATTTTTACACAAAAATCTGTTCTATACTTTCTTCCTTCCTCTGGTGTAAAAAACATCCAGTTATGTCCTTAGCAAAGTTGATCTAGGAATGATGGAGGAGTACATCTCCCTGACTTCTCAGCATATCATAAAGCATTTTTAGTGAGACAATCCATACACTGGACCCCTTCCTTCTCTGAATAATGCCCACTATGAGTTAATTTAGAGCGTCATTTCTTGTCACCTTTCTCCTTTAAAGAATATATAGTATTTACATGTAAGCCTCAAAGGCTATCAGCTCCTATTGTTGCAAACACCTGTATATTGCTGGACACTGTCAAATCATATGATCCTACAGACCTTTATAATTTCCTTCACTCTTCTACATGGCATAATGTATTCATTCAATTAAACAATAGGCCTGTGCAGCTTACAATACTATTAAATCTTTTCCAATAACTTCATCGGATCCGCAACATTCCCTTGGAGTTCTTCTAAATACAAATCTCAAGCCCTCCACCATTTACTCATACTTGCAATGTACTTCTAATAACAGAGACAAACTGGATTCTGATTTATCATGGGAGAATGGTTTAAACACTTACTGGTCCATTCCTATATGGAGACAGATTTGGATTAAAATCAGGAAACCTTCAGAGACAGCAAACACAACACAAATATTATTCTACATTTATAATAGGCTACTCCTTACTAAAACATCCTTACACAAAATTAACACAGATATTTCAGATTATTGCTGTCCATGTTCAACACCACATGCTGACCTAAACTCTTAATTTTCAGGTGTTGTTCTCTTTCTACTTTTTGGTTGAATGTTTGGAAACAAATATTTTCCATCGTTGATTCAAGTGTGCCTCTCTCCATATCTAATGTATTTTTGGGATGTGCGACTGATGACTGGGTGAGAGTTTCATTATTCAGTGTTTCATTGAACGTTACAAAATTAGACTTGCTACTGGCAGGGGCTTTTCAACAGATTACAACACATTGGAAAGATTTTGCTCAATTATCATTTAAAGCATGGTGGTACACAGTTTGCTCGGACAAATAGGACCCATTCCTTTATCGTCCTGAGCCCAACATGAGCAGTTAAATACAGAACTTTGGCGATATTAAGGTACTCTGGGAATCACTCCGTATACCATGTCAGAGCTTGGTTGCTTGTTGCATGTATTGAGCCATATGTCTCTCTTCTGCCGCTTTGAGCAACGTGTTTTTATAGCAGCATTCGAAAGGCAGATTCAGACCTAACAGAGCAGACAGTGTAATCGGAAATGTGAGATTATTTACGCATAAATTAGAAATTTACAGGGTGACGTAAATACCATCAATTACTCATCTCTACCTTTGCAAAGAAACACCCAATAATGGAATGAATGTGTTGTCGGATGGTGTTCTAGTGAACTCTTCCTCTTTCATGTGTCCTGTTTTTGTTCACATCTAATAGAGCGGTGCTCCATTTGTACCTGAGCTGTTGCCGGGTGAGGTGGAGAGTGCATTCCCCAGAATTTGGGTGAGTGAAATAACTAGATTCAAGCACAGGATGTATGCACCTGGTTCATACATTTGATTGATATTACAAATACTGACCATGAATTGCTTGGCATACTAATACTTCACGAGCATATCTCTGTGTTTTGCAGCATTCTTCAATAACTGTGTGTATTTTTCTCTATGTGTGTTTGTCTATTGTCTATTGACTGGACCATATCTACTGGCGCTTGCAGGTGATATGATCCTTTTTTACACACTTACACTTTTTGATAACAGCAGTTGCACTTTAATAATAAGAAGGTCCTGATGAAGCAGACTGGTATCCTTTGAACCAACTTACACTGCAGAAACATGTCGACCTAGTTAAAATCTGAGTAGTTATTTGTTACCACTACTTGCACTGTTTTTTAACCTTGGGTGTGGGTAGGACTCTATTAAATTCTATTTCCACTCCCACAACCCAATATTAATTTTTCCACTTCTATTTGCCACATTGAGCACTTCATGCACTGCTTTATGTTAATTCTTTGTACCCCCTGATACCTTCATTAAGTCTAAACCCACACACTTCATACTCCTTCACATTTTGATTAGGCTACACTCTACCTAATCCTAAGTGGTTCTTTCCACTTCCTTCGGGTGAAGGATCCCAAGTGATGTAGGGCGGTACAGGACGGGTATCTGATGGGAACACTTTTTCACCAAGGATACTTGGGATTCAGGAATTGTGCCCCTCTCTTACACATAGTCACATAGTTTGCTGCACTTTTTTGTTGACCCATTGTTGCACTTTGTTTGTTATATGGTACACAGTTTGCCACAACTACAGACTAGATACAGCTTACATGCAACCTTTGTCACTTTTTCTAAAATGAAAAGCCTTGAGTTGCCCAGGTACATCCTTTCTTAATAAAACTGCAGAAGATCAATCACTCTCTGGGCATATATATAGGAAGTTTTACAACATCCTTGACTTTTCAAATTTAGGAAAACTATTTTCTGTATTGTATATTCTATTATTGTATACATTATTATCTCCTCCATTTATTCTTACCAGACTATTATCTATGTGAACCATGTAAGTCCCCTTTCTTCCCTTCACTCTATACTATAAATTTGTACTAGCCTTGTACATTTTATTATAATCTGTTCTTTAATTATCTAATATTTTATTGATTATATCATTTGAATATATTAACTTTTAAATGTTTAAAGACATATAATGTGTTATTCTGAGAAGAAAGCAATAAATGCACAATTTCTCTTCACTCAATGTCTAAAGACACCTATAAAGTTAGCTTTTTAGATGAGTTTGAGCTGTATGAGATTGAAGAACTTGATTCCTTTCATATAATATAGATCTGAAAAATAGGTGTCAATAGAAAATAGAAAAGAGAAAAAGATGTCTTAGGTTTTCTTCTGCTAGTACACATGTACCAGTTAATTTGGCTCATTACTGTTTTCTCAGCTTCTTATATGCCTTTCAAGAAACATGATAAAACATCAGTCTAGATGAATATTCTAAATATACCCTTCCACCACCATTTGTGGATTTATAGACTGTATTTGAGTATTAAGGTTTTTATTATGATCATCGATGTGTTTTGTAAATGTTTAATTATAATGCATCGTATGACTATATACGTATCTGGATTATCCTTTATGAAGTTAAGTCTGCCATTAAGAGTTGTGACTATGGTCAATTCAATTATAGTAACTTCGTATTATGTGTATGTTTATTCCTTACAACTCTGAAGAAACAGTTGGGATTGTAACACCCTGAAACAAGCGTTGACTGTCTACATAGAGAGATTGCTGATGAATGATAATTTTGTCATTTAAAAAAAAAAAAAATTCTTTAGAAAATGCTGAGTATATGACTCATGAACACCTACCAATTGTGTGACCAAAGTTTAAAAAATGCATGGGAAGTTAGCTAGTGAAATTTAAACACGTTGATAGATTAAACTGTTTTAGAATGCAAACACAGACATGTTTTCTTTCTTTGTAGTTTGGATGTTGTTGGAGTTTCATTAAATTGCACATGTACTATATGTGTCAAATGTACTCCTGCCAAACAATGCAGTACCCTCTGTGGATCCGCATATAAAAAAGTAAATTGCTTAAATAAGTTGGTATGGTTTACTTATTGCAGAGCCACTGTCTCAGACTGTTTTCTGTTTCTGTCTTACACTCCTAATTTAACCTCTGTTAAATTCTACTAAGGTAATATAAAGCAGGCTGGGCAAACATTCCTAATGGCTCCTTCAGACACTGCTTGTGTGCTGCTGTATGTTTAGGTTGCTACTGCATCTACAATAGCATCACTCTATTTGGTGCTTCTCTGGTTAAAAATAATAAATTGGCCATGGGCTAAAAAACAAGTTGTTCTAACAGTTCTTTCAAGGAAAAAACTCCACGTAAAATGAAGGTCTCTCAATAAGTTATCTAAAAGACAAAGAAGCAGCATGTACATCCATCCAATTGAGCTGCTCATGACCTAAATATTTCTAACTCTATTTTTGCAGTTATTTGTGTACCAAATGAGCCTCAGCATTACACCACATGGTATAATGGCATAATAGCAGCAATTTTGAATCACAAGGATAATGCTAAATGCAGGATATTACGCATAATTACACCTGCATTATTGAAACTATACACAGGCCTAAATAAAAATGGGAGTGTGTGAAACCTTGACTACAAAGGTGGCTGCAAAGAAAGTGATATTACAGAGAGCGAAGACAGTAGTATCAAAGGTGACAGCATGGGCCCACCCTTCTCCTATTGAGGATAATGATGTACAGTGTGTTACACTATGCAAGTAATTTGACTTTCCTTTTGCTGTTGGCACAATGTGCAAACTCCAGGAATCGACACAACTTCTGTTGTGTATCGATTTGGATTCCGAATTAATTGTCCTGATTCGTGCCCTAATATAGGTACAATTCACATTAAAGGCATGGGGGCATGTTTAAGTATCTGCACCGAGTGCCTGGGTTAATCAGGACTAGAGCGCCAACCGACCATGGGGAACCTCCCCAAGATGGCCGCCGCGTACAGTGCCCTTCGCCTCCTAGTTCGAGGCTGTACTAAGCCCTATGTGGGTCTAAAATGAAATGTCAGCGTGTCCCTGATTAAAATTGCCACAAAGCGAAAATAAAATGAGAACACAATGACAAAATGCAATTTTTAAAATCGGCCTGGAAGCAGGCTATGTAGCGAGTGTAATGCGTGTCAAAGCTGGTGTGAGCTCTCCCCGCAGCCGCCTACGAAGAGCGAGCGAATTTCGCGAGGCCTGAATCTGGTTCCTTAAGTATCTGCACCGAGTGCCTGGGTTAATCAGGACTAGAGCGCCAACCGACCATGAGGATCTCCCCAAGATGGCCGCCGCGTACAGTGCCCTTCGCCTCCTAGTTCGAGGCTGTACTAAGCCCTATGTGGGTCTAAAATGAAATGTCAGCGTGTCCCTGATTAAAACTGCCACAAAGCAAAAATTAAATGAGAACACAATGACAAAATGCAATTTTTAAAATCGGCCTGGAAGCAGACTATGTAGCGAGTGTAATGCGAGTCAAAGCTGGTGTGAGCTCTCCCGGCAGCCACCTACGAAGAGCGAGCGAATCTCGCGAGGCTTGAATCTGGTTCCTTAAGTATCTGCACCAAGTGCCTGGGTTAATCAGGACTAGAGCGCCAACCGACCATGGGGAACCTCCCCAAGATGGCCGCCGGGTACAGTGCCCTTCGCCTCCTAGTTCGAGGCTGCACTAAGCCCTATGTGGGTCTAAAATGAAATGTCAGCGTGTCCCTGATTAAAATTGCCACAAAGCGAAAATAAATTGAGAACACAATGACAAAATGCAATTTTTAAAATCGGCCTGGAAGCAGGCTATGTAGCGAGTGTAATGCGTGTCAAAGCTGGTATGAGCTCTCCCGGCAGCTGCCTACGAAGAGCGAGCGAATCTCGCGAGGCCTGGATCTGGTTCCTTAAGTATCTGCACCGAGTGCCTGGGTTAATCAGGACTAGAGCGCCAACCGACCATGGGGAACCTCCCCAAGATGGCCGCCACGTACAGTGCCTTTCGCCTCCTAGTTCGAGTCTGTACTAAGCCCTATGTGGGTCTAAAATGAAATGTCAGCGTGTCCCTGATTAAAAGGAAACAAGGTTGTCAACTAATAGCTTATGAATTGATTTTGAAATAACATTGCAGTCTATCTGGAACCGGAAGGTACTTGAACAAGACAGAAGTTTCAGATACAAACCATAAGGCTCTGGAACAAGTCAATACATAGACATTAACAGCACATGGCAATCCAACTGGAGCAAGCCATACGTTTCTGGAACTAGCCATTTGATGGTGGCAGTCATCTGTGATTTCAAGAGGGTATAAATACCACTCCTTTGGACCACACCCTTTGCTAAGCAATCTGAGGTCCAGTGAAGACACCACTTGTGTTTCCCCCTGCTGACCCATCTTACCTGAGCATCCAGAAAATCTTCTTCTCCTGTGAACCTTGCACTTCCTGGAGAGAATTCTCTGTGATCTGAAAGAGATAAAAGAGACAAGACAAAGTGTTGAAACTGCTCCACCATGGTATCCACTTTTCTGACCTACTCAGGGAGACTCAAATTAGGATCCAGAAATACACCTAACCGTTTCTGGTGCAGCCAACTCAAGATAGAATCACCCTTGACAGAAACATACACCTTTCTGGCCACACAATTCAGTTCAGAGTATCCACGTAGAATTAAAGTGCCAAATTAAGATTTATTGTACAGTCTTTGAAAGGTCTCCCAGATACCTGCCTTTCACAGTCTCAGCTTCAACAATAAACATTCCACTTAGAACTCTCTACTGAATATGAGTTTGTCATGGAAGCACCAGAGTCCAAAGAAACACATAATACAATTGTTACAAAGTCTACATAAATAATTACACATTACTACACAAAGTTAAAAACATTAACCCCTTGCATGCAGCTGCAATTCTGCGCCTGTGCGGCTAAATCGCAAGTGGGCGGGTTTATGACGGCCCCCAGCCAACATCAGCACACGAGAGCCATAGTGCATGATGGATGGGGGCCGTCATCAGCATGCAAGGGGTTAAGGCCCTTATTATGAAGTCCGGTGAACTCCCGTCCACCTGACACCATTATGGAATCAGGACCGATGGTCCTGACCGCAGCATTATAATGCGACGGCACAAGGTGCAGTCACATGTGCCTATTTGACTATGGGAGCTTGTGCTGAGGCCATAAACCAGCCATAGCACAAGGTCCCATAGACAAATGGGAGCATCTGTTCATCCCTGCACCACGTGGCAGGCACCTCAGGGTGCCTGCCACAGACTTCAGGGATGAACGTTTGGGCACCATTGGTGCCACCTCGAAACCCAACCGGAGGCCGCAGGGTGAAGGGGGCCCTGCTAAGTACCCCCAATGTCACTTTTTGACAGGCTTTCCATGTCAGAAAGCCCAACATGGAAAACCTGTCTGGAACTGACATCCTAATTCCTGTGGCGGAAACACCATCCGTAGTGAATACGGGCAGGCCACCAACTGGCCAATGGGATCCTTGACCGGCAGGTTTCACTTTTGACCACTGCATCATGATGCGCCTGTAGAAACTGAAACCCACAATGGGACCCGAAAACTTTCTGACTCTCATTGTAATAGGGCTCCTAATGTTTAACGCCTTCATGCATGCATGCAAGTCAGGAATTTGAGACAGAGGAATCATGATTGAGCACAAGTAAAAGAACTTGGTGGACATAAATGGGAGATGCTTGATTAGTTACAATGTACTTAATCATTATTCAATGAATTGCGCTGTCTGCAGTAATCTATGAGAGACTTCAAGGAAACCATGCAGCGTGTGCCAAATCCAGAGTCTATTTTAATTCTACTGAAGACACAACTAGAAGAGAAAGAACTTATGTTTTAAAGGGTTCTCATGCAAATGAACAGGTGTATTGAGTCTAGAATAAAGAGAGACAATGCCTGGTATCGTTAGCGCTCCATTAAGCTATTGTCCTTCCTTTTGTGGCGATTACTGGGGCTGGTATCGTAGCGCTTCATAGACGCTACAGCATTTGCATATTGAAGCGCTTGTGTGCCGAGGAGCGCTTTTTCTGCTCGCATTGTGTGCTGTAACCTTGTTGTGACTGTGCCTGTGCCCCCGCCCACCCCAACCTCGTCCGGTCTCCATTTATTGATTATTGCTGCCATCTTGTTCCTTCTTGTTGTTGTTGTGCCTTCTAGCCCGCCCCTCCGCCCCCAACCCGCCTCCCAGCTGACCCTCCCTCCCACAGGAAAGGTTAGGCCAATCCCTTCGAGCACAGCGCTGTGACCGTCCTGACTCCGTCAGTTGCGGTCGCTCCCCTCGCTCTCCTGGCTCCCTGGCTCCTGCTGTGACCATAGCGCTTCATCAGCTGAACGGATTGGTGCTGGTATCGTTAGCGCTCCATTAAGCTATTGTCCTTCCTTTTGTGGCGATTACTGGGGCTGGTATCGTAGCGCTTCATGAATGCTACAGCATTTGCATATTGAAGCGCTTGTGTGCCGAGGAGCGCTTTTTCTGCTCGCATTGTGTGCTGTAACCTTGTTGTGACTGTGCCTGCGCCCCCGCCCACCCCAACCTCGTCCGGTCTCCATTTATTGATTATTGCTGCCATCTTGTTCCATCTTGTTGTTGTTGTGCCTTCCAGCCCACCCCTCCGGCCCAAACCCGCCTCACAGCTGACCCTCCCTCGCCCCTCCCCCCCACTACCCATTTATGACAGATGCTTTTGCGTGCAGCGTTCACGCGCAGCGATCACGCCCCATGCGCGCCGAAGGTGCACCAAAGGTAAGCCCATCTACGCCCGTCCGCGCCTGGACCGCGCCCAACGCCAGACCCCCTGGCCCTCGCAAACCGCACTCATCCCGCATAACGTACGACACCGCCACCCTCCTAGCCCTTAACCCTGGATGCACATCACAATGCTACGAGGCTGCCCCAGGACGTACCCACGGCCCTTTCACCTGCCACTCCTGCAAGTTCGCCTGCATCAAGACCCCCACCAAATCCACTAACTCCAAACACAGCTCCGACCCTAACCACCTGAAGTGCATCCTGCTAAATACACGCTCGATCCACAGACATGCCACAGAACTCTGGGACCTACTTGACACTGCTTCACCGGACATCGCCTTCCTTACAGAAACCTGGATGAACGCCTCTTCAGCGCCCGACATCGCCATAGCCATCCCGGACGCTTTCAAGATCATCCGAAAAGACCGCACCAACCAAACAGGAGGAGGCATCGCCATTGTCCATAAAAACACCATCAGAATCACGACCAGCTTCGATGATAACCTTACAACCGCCGAACACCTCCACTTTCAGATCCACACCGACCCCAGGACCACACTTAGAGGCACCCTCATCTACAGACCACCAGGAACCCGTAAACAATTCAGCGAAAACATCACTGACTTCATCAGCCCACATGCCCTCGCCTCCGAGAACTACATGCTACTGGGAGACCTCAACTTCCACCTGGAAAAGAAAAACAACAACAACACCACCAGCCTTCTGGACAACCTGGCCAATCTGGGTCTCAAACAACTTGTTGACACCCCCATCCATATAGCCGGACATACGCTCAACCCAATCTTCACCTCCAGTAAGCACATCTCCTTCGATCACACCACAGCTCTCCACTGGACGGACCACAGCTGTGTTCACTTCAACTACAAAACCACCTCGACCCACAACCCCCACAACCTATTCCACGAAGAAACTGGAACAAAATCACCACCGACCAACTCCTCACATCGCTCAATCAAAACCCTCCTGCCCTCTCATCGGACCCAAACCAAGCGGCCACCAAACTCAAACAATGGATCACTCACAGCGCTGATGAACTAGCACCCTTGAAAAACCACCAAATCAAACAGGGTAGCAAAAAAGCCCCCTGGTTCAACGAGGACCTTAAGAAATCCAAGAAACTATGCCGTACTCTTGAGAAAACATGGAGAAAAAACCCAACCACTGACAACCTGACCACCTTCAAGACAGCCACCCGCAGACACCACCAACTGATCCGATCCACCAAGAAGTCAGCATTCAAGGATCGACTCGACAACAATGCCCAAAACAGCAAGGAACTATTCAACATCGTCAAAGAATTTACCAACCCCACCACAGCCTCAAACGACATTACTCCCTCCCAAGAACTCTGCGACTCCTTATCCTCTTTCTTCTATAACAAAATCGCCGACATACATAACAGCTTTGAGAACATTTCCAAAGAACAGTCCACTCCACCCAGCTCTGAACCTATACCGCCCTCTAACATCCTTAACGCCTGGAACTCAATCACCACTGAAGACACCATCCGCCTAATGAACTCCATCCATTCAGGCTCGCCAATTGACCCCTGTCCCCACCACATCTTCAACAAAGCAGATTCCATCATCGCACCCCATCTCCGTGATGTCATGAACTGCTCCTTCAACTCCGCTACCTTCCCAAAAAGCTGGAAACACGCCAAACTCAACTCCCTCTTGAAGAAACCCACAGCGGACCCCTCTGAACTCAAGAACTACCGCCCCATCTCCCTCCTCCCATTCCCTGCCAAAGTCATTGAGAAAACCGTCAATAGACAGCTCGCCGCCTTCCTTGAATCCAACAACTCCCTCGACCCCTCACAGTCCAGCTTTCGAGCCAAACACAGCACCGAAACCGCCCTTATTGCAGCGACAGACGACATCCGAACACTACTGGACAACGGAGAAACAGTTGCCCTCATCCTACTCGACCTCTCCGCCGCCTTCGACACGGTCTGTCATAGCACCCTCATACAACGCCTCAGCAACATCGGCATACATGGAAAAACCTTAGACTGGATCATCTCGTTCCTCGCCGGGAGAACCCAGAGAGTCCGACTCCCCTCATTCAAATCAGAGGCCACCAAAGTCATCTGCGGAGTACCACAAGGATCATCACTCAGTCCCACCCTCTTCAACGTTTACATGAGTCCCCTCGCATCCATCGCGCGACAACACAACCTCAACATCATCTCTTACGCTGACGACACCCAGCTGATCCTTTCCCTTACCAAAGACCCTAGCACCGCCAAAACCAATCTTCGTGAAGGCATGAAAGAAGTAGCCGAATGATTGAAAAACAGCCGCCTAAAACTTAATTCAGACAAAACGGAAGTCCTCATCCTAGGATCATCCCCCTCTGCCTGGGACGACTCATGGTGGCCATCGGCCCTGGGCACGGCACCCATACCCACAGACCACGCACGTAACCTAGGCTTCATCCTAGACTCCTCCCTCTCGCTGACCAGACAAGTCAACGCCGTCTCATCCTCTTGCTTTTTAACGTACTTCGTATGCTCAAAAAAATCTTTCGTTGGATCCCCACCGAAACAAGAAAGACTGTCACCCACGCTCTGGTCACTAGCCGACTGGACTATGGAAACACCCTCTATGCCGGAACCACTTCCAAATTACAAAAAAAACTCCAACGCATCCAAAACGCATCAGCCAGACTCATATTGGACATCCCGCGTCAAGCTCACATTACCGGTCACCTGAAAGACCTCCACTGGCTTCCCGTCGACAAGAGAATAACGTTCTGTCTCCTCACCCATGCACACAAGGCCCTCTACAAACTAGGACCCGAATGCCTCAACCCACGACTGTCCTTCTACACACCGACCCGCCAACTAAGATCCTCCAATGAAGCCCTCGCTGCAGTTCCACGCATCCAAAGATCCACCATGGGAGGAAGATCCTTCTCCTACTTGGCTGCCAAAACCTGGAATTCTCTCCCCACTCACCTCCGCCTTACCCAGAGCCACATTTCCTTCAGGACGGAACTTAAAACCTGGCTATTCGATAAATAATGCATCCCCTTCCCCCAAGCGCCTTGAGACCCTCTGGTGAGTAGTGCGCTATACAAATTCCTGACTTGAACTTGAACTTGAACTGGACTGATTAAAACTGTAAATTCTTTAAAGGATTTTTTTAGAAAATCACTGAAATATTTTGTTCATGATGATGTTCAGGCACTCACAACCTGAGAGGCAGATGAGAGATGAGCCTGGAGGGTAATACAGGGAAGCTGTCACACAGTCAGCAATTTGCTATTTTTCTTATTTTGACCTATTCCCCTTAATGTTCCTTCAGAATGAATGCTGTCTACAACTCACTTGCTTGTATTAGGAGGTGTGGAAGGGAAAGCATCATGCATTGCTCCTGCCAGAGTAGTTAACACAGGTTAATCACTTTGTGTTCAGTAATTGTGGTATCTGACAGATTTCGTAGCCCATGTTGGTTGCCTGGCATGAGCGATGGACACCAACTGAGCTATTTTGGAAATCATCACCAGTTTGCAACAACAAGTACAAGCCTCTAGGTCTGAAAGTCAGGATTTAGGAAAGAAGTTAGGGACAATTCAGAGAGAAATCATAGGTTTGTCCTGTTGGAGCAAAGGTGAGACAGGTAGTGGAAGAACTGGAGTAACTCGAAAACCTTGGACTCTGCCTCCTCCTTTGGTACATTCTTGAATATCGTCTAATCACACAACTACTCCTTCAAGAAGTGGAAATCAGGGTGAAGGATCTCAGTGTGTTTTCCCTCTCCTGAACAGACTACTACCAGACTACTACCAGTTCTGTTCATGTTCTGTTCATGTTCTTCTACCATCTGTAGTTCAAAGAAATTTGAGATTTTTGTGAATCAATGCAAGCTTCACTTTTATGTAAATCAACAGCATTCCTTATGAACAGACCAAGACAGCTTTTGTGTTATCCTACCTGTGACAAAATCCTGCTATATGGTCAATAACTATAATTAAAAGAGATGGCCATATTCTATATAATTTTGCTAATGTTTGTGAAGAAATGAAAAAACTATTTGAGATGAAAACCCATATTTTCTCCCTAGACGGAGAGCTTATCACTCTAAAGCACGGTTCGCAATATCTTTTAACCTACATAACAACCTTTAACAGATTGGTATTTGAGACCAGGGGGCACATTAGTATACCTGTGGGAAATGGAACCGCCCGCTAAGGGTGCGGCAGTCCCGTATATCCCATTAGGATGCACCCGCCACACTGGCAGGCGCATCCCGCATTTTTATCATTGTGGCGGGCGGTGCTGAACGCACCATCCGCCATAATGCCAAAAATGCATGTTGTGCTTTTCAATGCACAATGTGACAGGCACCACGGGGTGCCTGCCATGGTGTGCATTGAAATACAGGGGGGACCATAGATACCCTCCATGCGCACCCCCCCCCGGAGTCCCTGGGGACGCGAAACAGGACCCCCAAACAGACTCTGCATGCCTTTCCGTGGCGGCAATGCCACCAGGGAAAGGCATTTCCAAAGGCACATTCGAATATGGCTGGCGGTGTCTTTAACCATATTGAACCCTTTTCTGCCCGGTCGACATGTCGACCGAACGGAAAAGCGGCGGACGGTCTTTCCATCCGCCGCAGACTCCCCAGCCATTGTAATATGGCCGGGGGTCATTTCTGCAAGGATGGTGGGTGGATCACCCTGCCGGGCAAGCGGTGGTGACTACTGCCAGCCCGGCGGGGCGATCCGCCCGCCATCCTAATGGGGCCCAAGTGTCCAGTTAGGAAGAGATCTTCCCTTTTCCATCAAGGACTAAAGAATAAACGAAATAATGTGTTGGTTCAAGTTGTGAATCTTTCAGATAATTGTGGCGGAGTTGATATGGTTAACTGTACAGCTTGATCACAGATTGTCAGAATGAAAAGGATAAAGGCCTCAATCAGATTCTAAGGCGATTGTGATACGACCAAACAAACCTGCAATGGTTGAATAGAGAAAAAGCTCAAATGGTATAGAGGCAATGCAAATTAATGGAATATGGGGTCCTTTGACCACCGAAGAGTAATAAAAAAGAAGAAGACTAAAATTGTGTATGTACTGTGGGAAAGGAGGGCATTTTATAAAGGATTGTCATGCAAGAACTAAGTAAATTAAAGTAAAAATCAGGCAGTGGTGTTGATTGGTTCAGGGAGGATTCAGAAACTAGCAAATAAGATTGAGGTTACTTATCTGACTAACAGCCAGATTCATCAATGTCAAATTCTGTGATTTCTAAATTGCGAGAAAAAGCGAATCGCAATTAAGAAATCGCAGAATGGCATTCATTAATATTTGCGAGAAAATAAAGCGAATCGCAATCGGCCGCAATCGCCGATTGCGAGTACCCAAAAATCGGTAAATATTCGCAGAATCGGCCGATACCCATATTGAAATTGCAATCTCGCAATTACCGAAATCGCAAATTGCGATCTCGCTAATTGCAAGATCGCAAAAATGGGAAGTCGCATCCTGAGCACAGTGATGACATCACAACCAGGAAGCAGGCAGGTTCCACCTTCATTCAGCAGTGAGAGCCTGAAGTGGAAGCAGCATTGCCATAGCTCCCCTCCAGAGTGCCAACAGGTGAAAACCAGGAGACACCCCAGTGGCCAGCATGTCACAGGAAGCTGCAGGTGGAACTACCAGTGCAAGAAAAAGGAAAATAAAATTTTCTGAGCAAGAGCTCAAATATTTGATTGAAGGACCACAATCGGCTATTGGGTAAAGACTCCAGAAGGTTGCCTGAGGCCGATAAAAGGCGGATATGGTTGGGCATCCGGGCAAAAGTGAACTCTGTGGGGGTGACCCAGCGGTCCGTGGACGAGCTCAAAAAACGTTGGTACGACCTCAGAGGGCGGTCAAAGGAGAAGATTGCCGAGAGGCTGGGGGAGCGTGTTGCGACAGGTGGAGTGGAGCCCCTGTCCTACCAAACACACCACTCGAGGACCGAGTGGAGGACACCATTATTCCGCAGGCATGCATGGGTGTGATCCAGCTGGACTCCTCCTGACCCACCCAAGACACACAAGGTAAGTGCCTTGCAACTGCGACCCCCTGTCCCCTAACAATGTCCATGACTCCAGATCATCCCATTTCAAACCCCAGTCATGCAGCCAAAGCACACCACTAAAGCGCTATTGCATTGTGGGACATGTAGTCTGACCACAATTACCATCTAGCCCCATAAAGCCAGACATGTTTACTGAGAGTCAATCCTGCAGCGAGTCAGGGAATGGTAGTCTGCATGCATGTAGGAAGCCTAAATGTTGTAGAAACATGTCACTAATCAACGTCCACTTTACATCACAGGTGGCGCTGAAGTCCCCAGTACAGACAGCGATGCCCTGCTAATTGAGGACATCACAGAAGACACAGAGAGAGACTCACATCTATCCTCACAGCTAGAACCATCAGGGCAAGCTGCCGCACCAGCGGTCATTCCACCACCTGCCCCTGTGGACAGTGCCACCCGTGCGCCAACAGGCGCAGCAGTACCACAGCGCGTCACTCAACCACCAGTGGGGCTGGCAACACCAGCAGCAGTTCGCAGACCAACCCGCTGCCCTGCGGCTGTGAGGAGCCAGTCAAGCGGACTGGTGAGGGAGCAGCGCAATAACAATTCCCGCGCTGGCAGGGGACCAAACGTGCGGCCAGGTGGGCTCTCCATTGAGCGCCCTATGCTACACGTCCATCAGACCCAGGCCCCATCATCTTGCGGCTATCCACCTCCAGCTGAACAAGTCCGCCCGAAATGTAGCACAAATGTCAGACTGCATGGAGAGGATGACAGCTGCTATGGAGGCCAACACACAATCCATGTACAGCCAGCGAGACCTCAACTGCCCCTGACACCGGCAGCTGCTGACCCGCCTGTCAGCATACACGCGGTCCAACTACATTATTGGCAACGCGACCTCCCAGCTCTCGCGACGCTCCTTGGCCATGCAGGTCCAAATTGTCCAGTGCAGTCAGGACGTTGCGAGAGCTCTGCAGCAGGTGTCAACAGCTGTACAGGGCATGCAGGCTACCGGCCATGGTCAGGCGGGGGGGTGACGACACTAGTGAGGCTACTTCCAGCCATAGTAGCCAGTCCGTGCCACTGGTGGTAGCACCCCGCCGCAGCAGCAGGTCCTCTGCTGCCACAGGGCCGAATCAGGAGGAGGATGTGGAAAGGAGGTTGGGAGCATCTGCCCGGAGGCGGCATTGAACATTTGAACATTTACATGAGGGGCCATGCTGCTGCTACAAGCATGCCCTCCTGAAGAACAGACATATGATGCAATATGTCATTCATGTACCAGTTTGGGGAATCCCCACTTTATTGTACTGTAACAATAACAAATATTCTGTTTAACATAATCTGACTCATGTCATTATTAATGTTGTCATGCATGAGTGAAGCAATGGGTGTGGGGAGTGGGTGCACTAGAAATAGTTCATGCAGATTTGGTTATGGCGCCTGTGACCTTCTGCAGGATTCTCCCCGCGTACGTGATGCACGTGTGCAGGTGGTCAGTTGTCAGCTTCCGACTCACTGCCAGAGATGTCTACAGGTATCCTGCGCTTGGTAGCAATGTTGTGGAGGATTGCACACACAGCCACGATGCGGCAGCAGACCTCTGGCTTGTATTTGATGGCCCCACCAGTCTTGTGCAGTATGCGGAACCTGCTCTTCAAAAGGCCAAATGTCCTCTCAATGCAATTTCTTGTGCGTATGTGTGCTGCATTGTAACGCCGTTGCTGTGGTGTTGCAGGGTTGCGGTATGGGTGAGGAGGTACTCACGGAGAGCGTAGCCTGCGTAGCCGCTGTCACCTGAATGATAGGAGCAGAGGGTGAGTGCCTACTTACCTAGTAGGTGTCCTTCACCAAAGTCTCCCCTGGCCAGTCGTGTGTGAATGCCGCTGTGCCGGAATATGAAGGAGTCATGTGTGCTCCCCGGGTACTGTGCCACTATGTCTGTGATGATTGTCTTTGCATTGCACACCATCTGGATATTGAGAGAGTGGTAGGACTTGCAGTTGCGATACATGTATTCCGTTTGTGCTGGTGGGCAGATGTGGATGTGGGTACAGTCAATGCATCCTATTATATGTGGAAATTGTGCTACGTTGTAAAACTGTAGCTTGATGTCATTCAAGTCCTGTTGGCTGGTGGGGAATGAGATGTAGTGGTGTAGCCGGGTCAGCATAGCATCCAGGAAACTCCTCAGGCAGCGGGACATGGTGGGCTGGGATATCCCCCCTGCAACAGCGACTATCCCCTGGAATCTTCCTGAGGCCAGAAGGTGCAGGCTGCACAATACCTGGACATGTGTGGGCACGGCATTGGTACTCCTTGTTGGGTGCTGCATCAGGGGGTCTAGGTCCTGGATTAGCTTGATGATCATTGGCCTATTCAGGCGGTACTTAGCGTAAATTTCCTCCCTGGTTTGGCCTAGAAGGGTGACCCGCTGGCGGAATATCCGCTACTGGATCCTACGTCTGTTGCGAGCTGCTCGCTGTAACCTTCGCCGCCTGACCACCATGTAGAGTCCTGGCATTGTGAGAGTCCTGATGCTCCAGCTGCATATCCTTAAGTGTATTTGGTCAGGCCTGCACCTGTTGGTACTTAGAAAACGTTTTTTTGTAACTTTCTTTCTTTTCCTTACTGGTTACCACCTGGTTTGGGTTCTCCTTAAGCGATTTTCGGGTATTTCGCATTGTGTGAATTTTCATGAATAGCGATAGCGATTTTTTAGCGATTTCGCAGATTAATTCGCAGATTCCATGGATTCTCGCAATTTCAGAATCGCAAATGGGCTTCTTCCAAGATTCTGCGAATTTATTTGCCAATTCGCTATTTTTCATTAGCGAATTCGCATTTTTAGGGATTTCACTGTCATGAATTCCTTTTCATCAAATTGCGATCGCAATTGCTTATTTGCAGCTATTGCGATCGCAATTTGGCTTGATGTATCTAGCTGTAAGACTTTTACTGAGACCTCTGTGGTGTTGGCCAATACCCAACAAAGTTCTGTGGCGCATTTGAAACTGAGTTTCCAAGTTCAATAATCAGGTAGTCAGAAACTAGAGATTCCTGCTTTGTTAGATTCTGAGCTCACTGGGAAACTTTTCAATCAGAAATTTGCCCTAGAGTTGGAATTTCTTGTATCAGGAAAGAGATGCCAAAGCCAGTAATAGTGGTGGACTGAACTGCTTTAACGTTGGGACCAGTTTGCTAACATATTTATGACAATTGGTGAGGATCATTTTTGAACACATTAGATTTGATCTAATCGATGCGCCACAATTTAGGCTCACGTTAGGAATGCATTTGCTGATACTCCTAAACTCCTCAGTTCAGTGGGCAGCATGGTCAGTACTAATGAGTTCAGATTTTTGCAAGAAACATTGTGTAAAATGGTTAGTAATTCATGATTTAAATCAGGAGAACTCTGCCAAATACCTAACTTAATGAAGTCCTGAATCTCAGATTGGTTAAGGAATGCTATTCTGGAATGGCATAACGATTATCAGGATGTATTTGATTTTAAAATGCCAGTAAGGTGCTCCAACATCTAGAATATGTTTGCTGGATAGATCTCATTCCTGAGGCAACAAATACATGCAGAACAAAAATTTGCACGAGTACCTAGATGAGATATTAGCAACAGGGTTTCTCTGTCCTTCTAAGTCACCAACATCCTCTACAAACTATTGAGCAAAAATCAGGTGACAGTTAAAAGTGGGCATCCTCTACCTCTTACACTGATGTTGCTGGATCAGTTGAAAGGGGTGCCGATTTTTACCAAATTGGATCTCCGGTTGAGGACCTTCTAAGTAGAGTCCAACAGGGCGATGAATAGAAGACCAGATTCAGGACCAAATTCTCCCTGTTCAGGTATCAGGTCAAGCCCTTTGGACTCTACAATGCCTCAGCAGCCTTCCAATATTTCATGGACAATGCACTGTGAGGATATCTGGACGCATTTTGTATTGTCTACGTTGATGACAATTTAATATTCTAAGATACAATTCAGGAACATTTTGGTCATGTGAAGGCCAACTTGAGTCGATTAAGGGAAGATCGTCCGTACAAAAACTTGAAAAGTGCTAATTTCACGTCTTAGAAATTGAGATCTTAGGGTATATCTTAAATCCTGAAGCCATAAGAATGGATGAGAAAAAGATGTCTGCAGTAACTCAATGGAAGAACAGGGTTAATGTGAGATGTCAGATAGAAAGAATTGCAGATACACTTATGTGTTTGTTCAATAGGTTGTATTGAGAGAGAGAAAAATATATGTAAAGTCATGATGAATAAATCCAGACATTTAATGGCAAATATTTACAGTTGTGTAAGAGTGTCCCAAGTGAAAAATATGAACCAAAGCATTAGGATAACATTTGTGAAAAAGATTTTTGTGGAAGGTTTCCAATAGATTTTTGTTCATAAAAGCGACCACTTTCTTTCATCATATTGCATAACATCTATACAGTCATAGAGTGCTATTTTCAAAGGTTCGATTTTCTTAATTGTCGACGACGTTTCGACCCCAATATGGACATAGGGTCTCTTCAGGACCTACAGTGTAGGGGACATCTGATTTTTTGAACTGCTACAATACCGGTGATGTGCGTACAAAATCGTGTATAGGTGAAATTATAATTTACTCACTAGGTAACCCAGCCGGGTTCCCTAGTAAGGGAGTGAATCTAGCAATTCCAGTGGAATGCACAGTGGCTGTCCTTTTAAGTGCAGGACCTCCAGTTCAATGCAAAGTGGGCTGCCTATCTGCAATACATTGATTTCTTTGCACAAAAATGTGGGTGCGCAGTGGCAATGACTGCGTATTCCTGAGTGATTTTTTTTATGATTATTCCGGTGTCGGACAGCATCCGTCAGTCCTCTAGTTGGTGCAAATGAGAATCGCAAATTGAGAATGTCTTCCCATTCATTCCTATGAGCCTCTAGGCCCATAGGAATGAATGGGGATGTATTCCTTAATTGCGAATCGCAACATAATGTAACTTCAATTTTAAAGTTCTCCAAAAATTGAATTATTCACTGCTGCTGGTGAACCTTGCAGGTGACAGGACAAATTTGCAGTGGAATTGTTACAAGCCCCATGTAAATAAATACCCTGACATAGGAGAGAACCGCTTAGTGCATTTTCACAGTGTGTAACGCTAAAAAACACTTCACGCCCCCCACTCCAACATCTGTGTGTTTAAGGAAAATCCCAGGATGTCTTGATGTATTCTTTACGCAACCTTTCATATTTGCCTGCTGGTATATTTTTGAGACAATACTGAAAATGGAAATTTGTAACAGGCAGAATTGTTTTGCCATGAATGATCCACTCAGTAGCTGGTTTTTCTGCTACTGTTAATGGCAATGTTTCCAGTATTTCAATGCTCAGCACTGTATACTTTATTCCCCTTCGTGCCAGTTTGATCTCTTTATCAGTGAGATTGAATTCTGAAAACAGAGACGTTGTGTTCATAAAACGCCAAGGTGCATAGCCGCAAGTTTTGTAGCGTCCAGCCTAATAGCAAGTAGAACGTAATTGAGACTGCCTTTATTGCAGCATGACCAAATCTTGTCCCATAATGTCTATGGCAGAGGATACAATGTTGCCCAATAAATATATCCCGGATGACAGAGTCATTAACCCATTGTCGACTACAGCAAGAGATTTCTCTAAATTAATATGATCAATTTCTCCTATTCTTTCTGCGGCCTCTGCTTGAGTAACCTTCCATATTTCATTATAAGCAGCATAGATACCGGCATATATGAAACGTTTTTGACACGGTTTTCTTGGACCTTAGCAAGAAATCGCGTAGGTCTGCACCTTCTTTAAGTAAAGATAAGTGTTGGTTCACATCCTCTAGTGAGATTGGTGGAGCCAATCAAGGCATAATTTCCCTACACTGAATGTTGCTACTATCCCTGTATGCTGTCTTTGAACATAGCGTGGGTCTGGCCTATTGAAAGTAAAACCTTGTATTTTGTTCAGGAATCGTTCTTGACAGATGTTTGTGTCTGTGGACCAGAGCAACCATTTTTCCCATTCAGGATCTGATCTGTTGTGATGTAAAATAATATGTACGTCGACCTTCACCTGTGTAGTGCTATTACTTGCAGGTGAAGGTATGGACGGAGTTTTCATGTCTTTGATCTTGGCTAACCCAAGGCAAGACATTTGTTGGACAGTATCATTCAAAAACATTATTTGCTGTGGGATGATACAGGATCTAAACAAAGCTTCTATCTCCTGAACTTGCCAATCTTTTGTACCCCAGACAGATTTTGTGTCAATTGTGTCGAAACCCTGTCTAGACAGTTGGATAATAAAGACTGCAGAATAAATCTGTTTTATATTGGTTAACATATTTTTCGTTCCTCTTTTGTTCACATTTTTTAAATAAAACGTTTCTGGATTGGATATGTTTAACCCTGAAAAATATGGAAACTTAATTGCAAACGTTTTTGAGCTACCCTTTAGTGGTGTAGGACAATGTTCTCATTGGTTATGCTAAAATACATTTCTAGGTGTTGCAGATTTATGCAGTAAATGATGGCCATAGTGGTTATAACAATAAAGCTATTCATAGTCTGATGAACTCTATAAATAATCATGATTAGAGAATGCAGCTGATTTTTCAAGATCAGACATCATGTTATTAACAGTCTCGAAGTCCCAATAATCAGAAAAGGTACGAAGGTAATAAAGTCAGTTAATGAAATTTTAAATAAGTGTGAAATCTTCAAAAGTTCTGACGCGCCGAATATGTCAAACTATACCATCTTGTATTGGAACAACTGTGATGTTCACTGCTGACAAGTCTCTTGCTTCACGGTGGGATGATTTGTGTGGTTTCAGAAGTAAGTTCACTCTTTTACTTGCTGTGTCCATTTGAATATATCTTCCATTTATCAGCATACTCAGAGTCATTACTAAAGCTAGCCAAAGCTGATAGAAAAATATTCCAGAAACAATCCATAGTTCAATCCATGGTTAAACCAGATAAGTCTTTTTCAGGAGATGAAAAAGACTGTTGCTTGTTCTCTGAAAGTTTTTTGTGCTGGCATCACTTCAGGTTTGCTAGGATCCTCATAAAACATTTCAAAGTTAATGAAATAGCCAGAGGCAGTTCTGTCAATGGTTAGAATTGCAACAGGATTTGTTGAAATCGTTGGAACCAGTTGATCATGTGTTATGTTGGTATAGACAGCTGTATCAAGATGAACTGTTAATTGGGTTTCAAGAGGAATAAGTTCCATAGAATCATTGCTTAGTCTTTCATTTCTCACTTCTCACTCTTCGATGGTGATGAGCCTTTCCGTTTGAACCTCTTGATAGTAGCTAGAGGAGTGCGTCTGCTACTTGGTTGGAGTCCACATGGCCTATTGCTTAGTATTGGCCACATAGTGTGGTTAGATCAGGTCGATGGACACAAATCTTTTCTCCTTTTTTCATGCAAGGGACAGCTGAAGTAATGTTCTTGATCGTGGATGGCTAGGTACTGATTGTCTGTAAGAAGGCCCAAATTCCTTCTTATCAGTGATCTTCTCTCTGACTAGATCCCGAAGCTTTAGGATAAAGACAGGCCTTGCTGGGATGGCTAGATTTTCCCCAGTGGTTGTTGGCTTCAAGAACACATTGCTTTGCTTTGATCTTAGTTCATTTAAGTCCTATAAAACAGCCAAACGATCTCTGATGTCAAAAGGTTTATTTTCCACCACCGTGCCTTTATAATTGAGATCTAGGACCCACATTCTTGTCCTAAACAGGACCTCATATGGAGTGACACTCCCTAGAGAACTTCTTGGCAAAATATTTAATGAGTGTTGGACCCCATAAAGATGTTTGACCCACCCATCAACCAAACCTAATACCCTAGCTGTTATAGACCGATTTATGTCCCTGTTTTTCCTTTCCACAACCAAATTTCCCTCAGGATGGAGTGATGAGGAGTACCACAATGCTACGCCCCACAATGCTACACCCAAACTGGCCATGGCTTCTTTGTAAGCCCGAGAGCTAAACGCAGGGCCGTGGTCAGAGTGGAGTCTGTCTATTGCGTACGTGCTGATAAAGACTCACAAATCTTTTATAACAGTTCGAGCGCCAGCCGAGCGCTGAGGCCACATCCATAGGAACCTTGAGTGCTTTTGGAATTCCTTTTGTCCAAAATGACGCCTGCACATAGATAGTCTAATGCCGTCTGACAAGGGTGTCTGTATTGGGGTGGCTACATCGTACTCAGGTGTCTGGTAACATTCTATACTGCGATCTCTATTGCAGTCTATGCAGTTAATATTGTTTTAGAGATCCCTTGATGTGTCAGACCCTTTCCCAGATGTGCTTCATAAATCAAAGCTGCTCTACATTCCATGTTTGGAATTACCCTATCCCCCACTTCAGGGATTCGAGCAAACGGAACAATGTTTGCATCAATTACATCAATTATATACAAGTATTTGAGTGGAAACTTTTTAGGTAACACTGCACCGCTGCCTTTCTTTGAAGCATTGACAGCCAATAATATCTCTCTTTTTAAAAAATATATTTTTATTAAAAAGTTTTTCCACCAATTTCATATTTCATACATTACAACACAGCATAATATAAGACAACCAAACAATGAGAAATGTAAATACCATAACAAATCAAATGAAATACAGCAAGCAAAATGCTGTCTAGTGTGGGCAAGCCATAAACAAGTCGTTAGGACCCCTAGTAAGGCAAAAAAGCAAGTAAGAAAGAAAAAAATTAAACCAATAAAGAAAGCAAAAAAGAAGAAGGACATAGCGAAACCTTGACATTATAACCAGCAATCACCCCAGTGTCAATCCCTCCTTCAATCTCCGTACTGGATCCCAAATTCTCAAGCCTAACTGCCTCCCCCTCCTACCTTTTTCTAAATTGTAAGCAGCCAGAAGGCTTGCCAGCCATTGCTGCAGTGCAGGAGGTGTTTTATCCAGCCAGGACCTGGCTATAGCAAGCCTGTAGACTGCCATAGCCACGAATATAAACTCCAGATGGGAGACATCAATATCTGGAATCACCCCCAATAATATCAGAGTTGAAGTAAGTATGACTTGAATTCCTATAGATCTGTCTAAAAATAACTCTATATCTCTAATTAGCATAAAGAGTTGGGGGCAGGTGGCGAAGAGGTGTACTATGTCTGCCTGTGGTTGATTGCAGCGTGGACAATTGGTCCCCAAAATGCCACCCCATTGTGCTATTCTAGCCGGGGTGTAATACAGGGAATATAGCGTTGTGTAGTGCTGGGCCTGGAGTGAGGCTGAACAAAGTACCGTGCAGCCCAGACCTAACTATTCCTGAAACCAACAGCTCTCACCACCCAGTTAGCACCGTATTTATCTAAGTCGTCTGGTTCCTGCTGCTAGGCATGCAAAGAGGCTGCTCATGGTACAATTGCGTCCCTTTTCTATTTTATCCAGAATTTCGATGTTGCCAAAGCTGCAGTCCCTCCCTGTTTATCATTCAAAAAGCTCCTAATCTGTAGATATTTAAAAAAGCTTCTACCGTCTATTCGGAATTCGGTCACTAAGTCAATAAACTGTACAATCCCCCCTGGCCCAACAATATCCCCGATCTTCATGATCCCTTTATCTGTCCAGCTAGCTATAACTGAGTCCGCAAAGATCGCCTCTGAAAGGGATCTGTTTTTAAACAACCGAAAATATCTATTGAATCTACCCAACCCAAATTTTTTCAAAAAGGCAACCCAAATCTTAACAGCAGCACCAACCGTCCTAACCTTGTTCTTTTGTAGTCGGAGAAATCGGTGCAATTTAGAAAGCAATTCTCCGCATCTGCCCCCAAGACTACTGCGTAAACAGCTGTAGAGATGCAGGTAATTATTTGATCCATTACTCCACCCCCCATCAACCCCTGCATGTATTGTAATGCCGCAGCCCAGTAATATAACCTAATGTTCGGGGCTCCCCAGACCCCTCTATCTCTTGGGAGGGTAATGAGCCTAAATGCCCTCCTTGTTGTGTTGTGGGCCCAAATAAATCTGTTCAGAACTAACTCTAGTGCATGGAACCATCTCGCCTCAAAGTATAGCGGAATTGCTCTAAAAAATTAAGAAACTTAGGCAAAATTAACATTTCAATAAAATTGGTGCAGCCAACTAGAGATAGGTGAAGATTATTCATTCTCTCTAGGTCAGATCTTATTTTCACCATTAGGGGAGCCATTTTCTGCTCCACAACCCTTTCTAGATCTGCAGAGATTTCGACCCCTAAATACCCTGCTGAGCTAACTACCCGACTATCGTTACAAACTACATGGGAGTTTTTCACTATCTGGGTCTTCGCCCTGTTGAGTCTATAGCCTGAGACCTGGCCGAATTGCTGTGCTTCAGATTCAACCTTGCTGATCACGAGAGTGGGATTAGTTGTTAAGATCGCCACATCATCCGCGTAGGCCAGTGTCTTGAACTCCATGGCATTTACTCTCATTGGGGGGGATATTGGGGTTAACCTCCAATTTACGCAGCAAGGGGTCAATATAGAGTGCAAACAACAGGGGAGCGGAAGGGCAACCCTGCCTAGTCCCTCTTCTGATCTGCACCGTGGCTGAATATCCTCTGTTAACCCTAATCCTGGCTGTTGGCTCTCTATACAGGGTCTGGATGGCCCTAATATAGCCCTCGCCTATACCATACCTTCTCATTGCTGTAAACAGGTAGTCCCAGGAGACCCTATTGACCGCTTTTTCAGCGTCTAAAAATAATGCCGCCATAGGGTCTCCCGGAACCTTCGCGGCGTCGAACAGTGTGACTACTTGTCTGACACTGACATGTTGCGTAGGGGCTGACCAAGCTCTTGACTACAATGGCTAGTCTCTTCGTGAGTATTTTAGAAACATTTTTAGCGTCTGAGTTCATTAAGGTAATGGGTCTGTAGGACCCTGGTGCTAGCGGAGGTTTGCCATTTTTTCAAGATTACAATGATGTCCGCTCCTCCCCATGAGTTTGGAATAGACACCCCTAATTATGCCTGAAGCACAGTATTAAATATATCTGGGAACAGTGCCTCTTGGAAGACTTTATAAAATTCTACTGGGATCTGATCCGGGCCCGCAGCCTTTCCTGAAGGGAGGCTTTCCAGTGCTGCAACCACCTCTTCCAAAATATTGGTGAGTCTAGGTCAATCTTCTCTTCCTCAGGGAGGACCGGAGGTGGGATGTTGCTGAAATATCCTGATATATCTACTGTTGCAGTGTCCTTGGCTAAACTGTACAGGTCCACATAGAACTGCCTAAATACTTCCCTCACGCCTTCAGGTTCGGACACACTATTACCCTGATCATCTGAGATCTCCTTTATTTCGGATGCTGAAAGTTTCTGTCTAGTGCGGATGGCTAATATATGGCCCACCCTCTCGCTCAGCTCATAAGAATCCTCTTTCTTGATTAGGTAGTTACTGTGGCTTTGCTAGTGATGCATTTTACTACTCCCGCTTTGATTGTAACTATTTTAAGTAGCTGTTGTTCCAATGGCAACTGCTGCTGGATAGCTAAATTTAACCCTTCCTCTGCTTTGAGCAAATTTTTAGCCATTTCCTCCACCCTCACCTTCTCCCCCTTCTGCTTATGAAGTGTGTAGCTCAGCGTTTCTCCCCGGAATCCCGCTTTGAATGCGTCCCATACCATGCCTGGAGCTGGAGTCCCTCTGTTCACTTCCCAAAAATTCCTAATCCAGGTGTTCGTGTATTTAGTATATAGCTCATTTTTTAAGCAAAGCTCTCT
This sequence comes from Lissotriton vulgaris, assembly GCF_964263255.1. Classification (NCBI taxonomy): domain Eukaryota; kingdom Metazoa; phylum Chordata; class Amphibia; order Caudata; family Salamandridae; genus Lissotriton; species Lissotriton vulgaris. The sequence goes on along the minus strand of NC_141694.1, from coordinate 1,145,801,697 downwards.
CAAAGGTCCAGAGAGTATCTTGTGTGCGTATCTGACCAACTTTAACAGTTAAAATCAGTGGGTTGTGCTCCGAAATGATCCAAGGGTATTTTTCTGTTTGGGACCCGCTAATAAGGTAGTTATATTTCCAGAAGTAGTCTAGTCTGACCAGAGTCTTGTGGGGAGTGGAGAAGAATGTACTGCCGTCTTTGTGGGGGTGCAAGTTGGCCCAGAGATCTATTAAGGAATTGTGCTGTGCCATATCATTCATTGCTCTATGTGTTTTCTTTTTTCTGCCGACGTAGCAGCCCCCTGCTTGTGTATGTGACCCTAACGGAACGTGAATATTAAAATCGCTGCAGCAAATAATGGGTTCGGGCAACTGGGCTAGTTCTGCATCTAAAAATTGGAAGATTTCGGGATCATCTTTGGTGGAGCCATATACTGAGACCAGTGTGACTTCTCCCCCCTACATACTATTTCCAATATCACCCATCTCCCCCATTGGTCTTCTTTCTTTTCGTTTAGCGCCATATCCCTGCCTTTGCACAGTACCGCAACCCCTCTAGTCTTTGAGCCTTGCTTAGTATTGGCCAATAAGGAAAAACTCAGCTGCTCCAACAGGAATCCCCTTGCCCCCTCTATATGTTTTTCCTGCAGACAAACTAGATCCAAATGCATTATTTTTTGCAAAGCGGCAACTCGCAGTCTTTTGTTAACCTCGTTAAGCCCAAACATGTTAATCGAGGCAATTCTACATGTCATTAAAAAACAACAAAAGTGTGCCTTGCCTTCACAAACGACTCCTTAAGTAGAACCAAGAAAAAAAACAAAATTGTGCTTTGCTGTATGTGCTGTACGTGCTGTGTGTCCAGTTCGTGCTCCTCCCTCCCCCTCCCCCTCCCCTTCCCTGTTCCTCCCCTGTCTCCCTCCTCCCTAGCCCTCCCTCCCCCATACGGGCAAATATGTCAAGCATCAACCTATGTGTGGTCGCTTAAGAATGTAGCTGTCGCCTCCTTCTCCCTCCTTTAAAGATTTAAACCGAGACCTCCCCTTGGTACCTGGCATTTAGCTAACCCTGCATTTAGGGATCCAGCACACTCATACCTGGCCCTGCCTGTGCACTTCTTATTAACGCACTCCATCTCTAAAACCCAGTATATCCACCATATATTCTTTTGCCTTGATTTCAGAAAACAACATTTTCACCTGACATTTTGTAACTACTTTCAGTTTGGCAGGATATAGCAGGTAAGCTTCCGACCCACGTGCCTGTATGACTGCAATTAGCTGCCTCAGCCTCCACCTACGCTCTACTGTAACATGGCAAAAGTCTGGCCTGGCAAAAAAGGTGACATTATTATCTCTAAAATTTGTTGTCTCAGCAAGAAATTGCCTACATACAGGAGAATAGCTCTGGGCCTACCCTCTTGTGACGCGTTCTGCCCTCTGCTAACTGTTAGGGGGAAACAATGCGCCCTTTGAATTTCGTTCTCCCAATGCCATAAAGATAATTCGGGGAAAGCCCCTTTTAGTAAATTTACCACAAACAACCTGGCATCCTGCCCTTCCACCTCCTTTGCCACACCCAGTAGTCTTATGTTGTTGCGGCGCTGGCGATTTTCGTATTGCTGTCTATGCAGTTATTGATGAAGATGTGAATCAGTGTTTTAATCCCTGGCCACCGGTACATCTCTTTCAATGTTAATATTGTTTTAGAGATCCCCTGATGTGTCAGACCCTCTCCCAGATGTGCTTCATAAATCAAAGCTGCTCTACATTCCATGTTTGGAATTACCCTATCCCCCAATTCAGGGAGTCGAGCAAACGGAACAATGTTCGCATCAATTATATACAAGTATTTGAGTGGAAACATTTTAGGTAACACTGCACCGCTGCCTTTGCTTGAAGCATTGACAGCCAATAATATCTCACTGTCTATTCTCATTTTTGAACGAGTGATAGAAGCTATGGAAGCCGTTTGCAAAGACCCCTTCACGACTTTGTCAGCCAATGAATTCCCTGCAACGTGAACGCCGTCACGTTGATGACTTAGCTTGTGTATCACATGAGTTTTTTGTAGTCCGTCTTGCAACTGAACTACATGTTCCCAAAGCGATTTATGCTTGATTGTGCCACCTTTTGCATCTTTGAAACCAATTTGAAGCCAATTCTGTAAATATTCATTAAATCATCGAACACAGTAAAAAGAATCACACACTATGAGTGTGGGCAATTTGTGATCTGTATTTTCAAGTGACAATTTGAATGCTTGTAGTTCAGCTCGCTGAGCTGTCCATTCTCCTAGAGATTATGTTTTTGTGACCATCAGTCGGAAATTGCCATCACGCATACAACCTTTAACGATTGCGCATGATGTACTATAGGCTTGTTTACTTTCTGTAGCGGGTTGTGCAGATCCAAAAATAAATTATAAATTCGTACCGGTCAAGAGGGAGAACCTCAACAGCCAGACGACACTCGTGTTTGTATTGCAGGAATGCTTGTGTTTTTAAATAAGGATCAAAAACATGTAATGTAATGTAATGTAATGTATGTGTCTTGTAAAGCGCACTGCTGCCCTGAGGCGTCGTGGCGCTGTAGACTGCTGGGGAACCCATCCTGGCTATCCCTGTGAGATGGTCCCTACTGGGTATCTCCAAGGTGAAACCAGGCATCCATGGCGAATGTGGGGGGCCGTTGTAGAGATGAGGCAAGCTAATGCCCAGAGTTGCCGAGTGTGATCCCTGGTTAGAGTAGGCACCGAGGCGAGAATTATCGAGTCCGCTGACCCTGATCCACGACCCTGCCGCGTCGGAAATTGAACCCTGGTCCCGGGCTGTTCTCTGCTTCCGGGTCTGCCGCCTCTATCCAGTGAGCCACACCACTCCTATTCAACATCTGTTGCAGCAAGAGAATTAATCCATTGTATCCATTATAAGTTAAGTAGGTGAATCTGCATTGACCCCCCAGAATAATTCGGATCACTAAATTCCATATGTTTATGCACGTTTTTAAGTGATTTGTTGCTTTAATGTCAGCTTGAAGTGAATGCAGGATATCTGTGTGTTCATGTGTCCAATTTTTGATTTTGAAATCAGGTTTGATTAATTTGTAGAGAGTTTTGACCCTTTCAGAGTAATTTAGAATGTAAGTTCTCCCAAAATTCAGGATACCTAGAATCAACTTTAAGTTTTTCAGCGTTTTTGGTGGTTGGAGCAGTGCACACTTTTCTAAAAAGTAAGCGGCCCGGCTTTTACATTCACTTGAAAGCTCATATTCTAGTAAAAACGACATTGAGATGGGCAATTATTGATGTCTTGAATTTGAATTTGTAGCCCTCAGAGGCGAAACCCAATATAATGGTATTCGCCCTGTACAAGTGCCTATCCAGGTCATTGTCTGTCAGATAAATGTCATTGAAATATGACAATGCCTCGTCATCATACATTGGTAGTAACTCTGTTACTCTTGCTGAGAATAACCCCAGGCTGTTCTTGAAGCCCTGTGGGAGTCGACAAAAAATGTCTCTGGGTCCCCATTATTGAGGAAGCTGTCAAATACCTACTTTCAAATGCTATGTTTTGACATTAATGCTGTACTATGTGCATTTTGCACTGCAAATGTCTTTCAACAAGAGTTCAGGTGTCTGTAATCCAAAACTATATGATATGTATTGTCTGGTTTAGAAACAGGAAACAAAGGATTGTTCATTGATGAGGTGCATGTTTTAATCTCCCCTTGATATTCAGGTTGATCTAAGATCCCCCTGACCTGTTTTTTATCTTCTTGCTTAATTGGATACTGCCTTTGTGCAGTAGGTTGATTTTTCAACTGGATCTTGTGGTGAGGAGAGTCCTCATCCTATTCTACATTATATTTGTATAATGCTGGGGCCTGGACAACTGCCCATTTCCTGGCAAAAATATATTTTAAATGTACTGGAACATGGTTGGAGAAGGCTGGCATAATGATGTCTTCGCCATGTGGGCACTCACTGACACATTCCGGTGGCCAGTCCTGTTCTGCTAGAAGTATATCATAACCCTTTGAAAGTCTCTCCCAAAAGAGTGCTTTCACTTTTCTTGGTATGTCTCCCTTCATCTGGAGTGTTATTTCATATAACTTTTGTGGAGAACTAACCTTGGTGTCTACAGTCTCTACTTGGATGTACTCATTCAAGTCTACTGTCTCCAGAAGTTACTTCAGGTTCCGGCAAGATATTTTTATTTCTGCTGCACTGTCCAGCATTGTCTGAGCCCCTTCTCGAGTTGTGTTTTCAGAATTCTCGGCAAGTCTGACCTACAGACCCGCTACCTTCTTCTTGGAGAATTGAGATTTTGGTTTGTTTTTCTGAACGTGTTGATCGTCTTTGGACCTCACGCATTCTTCTTTTTGATCTGACGGTCCTCTTCTTTCGGATGTCTGTGACGATATCTGAAAGGTATGAGAGGAACGTGTATCAGTATCTTGTTACCTGTCAGGTTTTTTCAAATTATCCCTATTCCTGAGGTTATACCTCCTGTCAAAGGGCTCCTTTTGAGGAGACCTACCTCGGGATTGAAAACGTTTCTCTTTTGAATGCTGTTTGTTATTTTCCCACTTCTTTTTAGAAGATGTAGGGTTGTGTTTAACAGAGTACTTTTCAGGACCTTCAGACAGTTGTGGTTTAACTGATTTCCCCCAAACTGTCTCTGCCTAATTCTTCATTGGATTTTTCATTATTCTGGGTTGTTCTTGTTGATGTTCTGTTACATCAAATTCCCTTAAGCGTTGGCGAATCGCCAGTGATGATGCCTCCTCTTTATTATTAGATAATATTATTGTTGAGACCTGGTCGAAGTTTTTCGAAGTTTTTCAGTAAGTTTATAGCTAAATTAAGAGCAGGCTCTGCTCCGTATTTGTTTTGAATTTGTTTCAGGACATCAGTTATTACCACAATAGACGGAACACCATGTGTTTTAGTGTAGATGGCAGCAAAGACTGTCCCCCAAGTGGTGCAGTCTTCCAGATGTGGTGTAATACCCATCGGTACACAGATTGTTAGGATTCTGTGTTTCTCATAAGGGCTAGTATTAGGAAATACTGCTTCGATTTGAGTAATTTTTTGAGTTATCCAGAATGGAATTTGTTCTCGTTTTGTGAGCATTTTACCTATGACTGAGTGTAAAGTCTGTGGAGTAATTTTTAGTGTATTACCCTGGTGAGAGGTTTGATTTGGAATGGTTAATGGTGGTTGGACTGTGAAAATCCACATTTCATATTGGATTAATTGTCTGTAAATGTTAATTAACTCTTCGAGCTGAGTGACTAATTCATCATTTGACATGTCTTCGATGCCAGGAAGAGGTGTGTAGCCAGCTAAAATCAGCCATGTTGCTCCTGGTCTATCTAGTGGACCGAGCCTGGTGATGTGATTATAATGTTTTATGGCGCCTTTAAATCAGAGATTATGCTCCTGGTATGTGAGTTGAATTTCAACATCCTTGAAAGGAATATATTTCTCAGGTGGTTCATCTTCTTTGTAGAAGTGAAACACTTTTGTTACTGGATTTGATTCTGGGAATATTATTTATGAATAGAATACCTCTGTCTGAAAAGAATCATGTGCCTCTATCACGAAAATGGTCTACCACCTCTAGGTGTTAGACCATATTTTATAAGTTTTAGAGTGATGGCTTTCCTCATATTTGGAGGGATGTTTATATCATCTGCATCAGTTTCATTAAATCTGTATGATTAAAAGCTGTTACTACTGGGTCAGCCGCAGTTCCACTGGTTCCAGTGTTATTGTCGCTATTGGTCATTGTTTAATGAAAAATGTAGAACAAGCTTCAAGGAAACAAAGATAAGGTGCACAATATTTTGGAACACTTAATACTTCAACGCCGAACAAACCAAACAGCTAATACATAGGATTTTCGTCCTACTCAGCTATGTCGATATTAGCCCTATTAAATCAAAGGGGACACTGTTCTAAATTGAGGGAGAGGGGTATCACCCAGTCCATGTAAAGAAAGATTGAGAGTTCCAGTCCATCAATAAGGGGGTCCGTCGAAGAGTCAGGTTTTGAGGTTTCTTGTGAAGATGGGAAGCAATGTTATGTGTCTGAGGTGGAGCGGAGGGTCGGTCCAGGCACTGGTCGGGCGGAAAGAGAAGGAGCGGCCTCCTGAGCTTGTATCTCTGGTGCAGGGGACCATGGCGTAAGAGAGCTGGGCTGATCATAGGGTCCTTTGGGGTGCGTGGAATTTGAGTCGGCTGTTCAGGTATGCTGGTCTGGTGTCATGGAGGGCCTTGTTAGCGTGTGTTAGCATCTTGAAGGTGACTCTAGCTTCGATGGGGAGCCAGTAGCGTGTGCTCAGGTGCTGGGAGATGTGGCAGTGGCTTGGCAGGTTGAGGACCACTCTTGCAGCGGGGTTTTGGATGTTCTGTAGCTTGCAGGTGAGGTTTTTGTTTCTTCTGGCATAGAGTGCATTGCCGTAGTCGAGCCTGCTGGTGACCAGGGCATGAGTGCCGGTCTTTCTGTGTTCGAAGGGGATCCATTTGAAGGTCGTACTTAGGAGGGAGTGTGGAAGCAGGAGGATGAGACAGAGTTCATCTGGCGGTCCATTTTGAGCTCTGATTCCAGGATGATTCCCAGTTTGCATGAGTGGTCCGTGGAGGTGGGCGGGCTTCCGAGGTTGGGGGGCCACCAGGTGACATTCCAGGCATCTGGGTTTGGGGCCATGATGAGTACTTCCGTTTTGTTTGTGTTTAGTTGTAGGCAGCGGTTTTTCATCCATTTGGCGACGGCTTCCATGCCTTCTCAAAAGTTGGGTTCATTGGATAGGGAGAGGATGAGTTGGGTGTTGTCTTTGTATGACACAATGTTGAGTCCGTAGGTTCTGACGATGGGGGCGAGCCGAGCCATGTAGACGGTGAAGAGTGTAGGGCTGAGAGAGGACCCTTGGCCGACTCTGCATGTGGTAGGTGTAAGGTCTGAGAGGAATAGGGGGAGTCTGACCCCCTGCGTTCTGCCAGAGAGGAAGGAGCGGATCAAGTTGGGGGACTTGTCTTGGATACCGGCATCATGGAGTCTGCGTATTAGGGTGCGGTGAGAGACTGTGTTGAACACCACTGAGAGGTCGAAGAGGATGAGGGCTGCTGTTTCTCCTTTGTCCAGTAAGGTACAGATGTCGTCTGTTGTGGCAAGGAGGGCGGTTTCCATACTGTGTTTTTTTCTGAAGCCGGATTGGGAGAAGTCGAGGATATCGTGCTCTTTGATGAATGTGACGAGTTGGCTGTTGCCGGCTTTCTCGATGAATTTTGCTGGGAATGGGAGCAGGGAGATGGGTCTGTAGTTTTTGAGCTTGGTGGGGTCCACCGAGGGTTTTGTGCTTCCAGTCATCAGGGAACAAGGCAATTGCCAGGGAGCGGTTGATGGTGTGGCAGAGCATGGGTGCGATGGTGTTGGGGGCTCTGTTGAAAATGTGGAGGGGGCAGGGGCTCATGGGGGCCCCAGAGTGGATTGACTTCATCGTATTCAGTGTGCGTTCGGTGGTGAGGGCTGTTCAGTTGTCGATCACTGGCTTCAGGGTGTCGGGTGGTTGGTAAGGGTCAGTGTGTTGGTTGTCTTTGTCAAAGTTGTCATAGATGCTCTTGATTTTGTGGTGGAAAAAGGTGCTGAGGTTGTCGCAGAGGTCTTGTGAGGGAGGGATGTCGGTGGAATCACTGGTGGGTTGGGCAAACTCCTTGATGATGTTGAAGAGTTCTTTGCTGTTGTGTGCATGAGTGGAGATTCTGTCTTCAATCGCCTTTTTCGGTTTTTCCTCATTTTTCTGATGAGTTGATGGTGGGTGTTGGAGGCGGCTCTGAAGTTGTTGTGAGCTTCTGTGGATTTGGTGTTCCTTCAGGTCTTTTCGAGGCAGCGGCAAGTGCCTCTGGACTCTGGAAGTTCAGTGGTGAACCATCAAGCTTTCTTGGCGTGGGTGTTGTTGTTTTTCTTGAGGGGAGCTATTGTGTTTGCGCTGTCGGAGATCCATCTGTGCAGGATGCGGGCTGTGGTGTTGGAATCGTCATTTTCTGCAATGGTTGGGGTGGTGTTGCTAAGTGGTGAGGTTAGGTGGTCCGCTGTGATTCCGGTCCAGTTTCTTTGTGGGAGCAGGTGCTGGTGTCAGTGGATGGTGGGTGCTCTGAAGGTGAAGTGGACGGATCGATGGTCAGTCCATGGGAGTTCGGTAGGGTGGCTGAAGGTGATGGAGTTTCCTGTTGTGAAAAGGGGCTCAAGGGTGTGTCCTGCTAAGTGTGTGGGTTCGGTCACGATCTGGAAGAGTCCAATGTTGTGGAGGTTGTCCTGGAGGGATTTGGTGCTGAGGTCCAGTTGGTTGTCAAGGTAAAAGTTGAAGTCTCCCAGTAGGGTGGACACGATGGCATGCGGGGAGATGATGTCCGTGATGGAGTTGGCAAAAAGTCTGCGGGTACAGGGGGTCAGTAGATGAGGGTTCCATGGAGGGTGGAGGTGTGGCCAGGGAAATTACCCTTTCATCTATGGTCATGCAAAGCTGGCTCTGGGGTAGCTCCTCTCCCACTGGACTTGGTGCCTGATTGGCTATGTGGAAAAGGGAAGGGGACAGTCTCAGGTGTTAGGTACATCTGCTTGTGACAGGGTAGGACTCTTTCATGAAATTCTTCAGCACAGCCTGGATGGTTATCCAACCAGAAAAGCAGAACACCTCCCCTCATCCAAGTCCATTGTCTCTGCTTTGGGAGCCATTCATACCTCACTGATGGGCTTTTCAGCTCCTGTGTGAGAGTTGGTAGCTCGTACAAATTGGTTTCAAGAGGCTTTAGGCAGGTAATGGGTAACTTTTCTAAAAGTATCTGTTCGGAAATATTGATTACAAATCTGACTGTACCAATACATTGGGCTTGTAATGAATATTTTAAAAAGTCCAAATATGTGACCTGTAGCTGTTTCCTGAATGTAGACCTGGCCCTGTTTACATGCTAACCCATTTTTGCCAGCCTCCATTCCTTTTTATAATAGTTTTAAGTGGCTACTAAGGTAGACCATAAAGGCTCATAGGGCAGGGTGCATTGTATTTCAAAATTGGACATGTGTACTTAATTTTTACAAGCCCTAGCGGTGACAAACTCCTAAAGTCATTTTTCACTGTTGCAAGGCCTATCTCTTCCAATGACTAACACTCAGTTTTCCTATTACATTTGGTAAGTCCTAACTAGACTGAAATGATTTCTAATTTAAAATCCTCTTTAATGGTAACGTCATATTTTTAAGTTAGAATTCTGAAAATGCCACTTTTAGAAAGGTCGCATTTTCTTGTCCTAATTGGTTGTGCCTTCTGACAGTGTTCTGACTCACATGACTGTTGATATGTAAATGTTTTTGTACTTGTTTAGCACACAGCTACCCGGATCGGGTCTCCCGGCGCTTGTACTCATACCGCTAAGGAACCCTTCCTGGCTTTTCCCTGTGAAATGTCCACTCCTGGGCATCCCAAGGTGAATCCAGGCATCCCAGCGCTGTTGGGGCCGTTGTGGAGATTAAGCAAGCTATTGCCCAGAGTTGCAGCGTGGGACCCATGATTAGAATAGGCACCGAGGTGAGAAATCAGATCAGAGGAATTTAGAGCTCAAGATCCCGCCAAGACCGGCCGAGGCAGGAATTGAACCCTGGTCCCGGACCAGACCTCTGCATCCGGGTCTGCCGCTCTAACCATTGAGCCACACTTCTTGATAGCTTTGCTGTTTGGGATTGTGTATTCAGACCAGGCAGTGACACAAAGGGTGGATAGCATTTTCTATCCTGATAAAATGACTGGGAAAGGGCTTTGTCTTCTGCAAACACAAAGGAAGATTACACCAGACCTGTCCTACCTTTTGTCACCCCATGCAATTTGGAGCCTTCACAGAGGAAGGTTAAGAACTTTCCAGAACCAGGTGTGGGGTAGGACAGGGATTCTCCCTACACAAAGAATGGTACAAGATATAAATAGTGGACCTCTAGAGCCACTCATCAGAACACTGGTGGACATGAGAAAGTTACAGAAAAGGGACTGCCCTGCTGCTTGACAGACTACCTTACTGTCTAGGAAGGGATATTAAACGTGTTTGCCTTAATCTCAGGCTACCCAGAGTGACTGTACAGCTGGACTTGCAACTGGACCTGTCTGAGCACTGCTGCTGGTTTCTGCAGAAGGGAATTCTGATTCCAAAGGGTGCCTCTAGGGCCAGGACCCATGGCCAACATCAGTGCAAGCTCCTCCTTGACAAATTGAAGGTTCCATTAAATCCTTCATGAAGAGACGAGAATCTGAGAGCTTCATCGAATCTTACGCCAAGGATGCAAAGCCTCACCAATCAGCTGAGAGCTTTAACAAAACTGACTTAGATTTACACAAAGCCATGCAAAGCCTCAGCACCCAGCTGAGAGCTTCATTGAACCAATGAAGTGTGACACAGAGCCCTGCAAAGCACCACCAAGCAGACCTGCAACAAAAGACCTAAGGTACAACTCAATCCCTTTCCCGGCAAGCACATTAGGAGTGGGTGGAACTCGCAGTTCCATAAAAACTCTTTGAGGTTCCACAGAGTTCCACAAGTGGGCAGAAATCGCAATTTGATTCACAAGTTGTCATATTTAATGATCAGGAGCCTTTATCTGCCATATTTATGGATGAGGACAAAACCTGGAACAAATAAAATGGGCAAATTCTTTGCGTCAGGCAGGACTGCAGAATTCGCTGGAGCAGGCTCTCCGACAGGGCTTTAAGTGGGCGGGTCTCAAGGGGTCTGAGCACCGGCAGTTTTTTTCAGGGGGCCTCGAAACGGGTCTTTATCGGGCTCTGTTTTGAGCCCTGACACAGGCGGCCCTTTTTTTCCCCCCGGACTGCAGTGACCGCTGTTTTCTGTCACTGCAGTCCAGAAAAAAGTGCCATGGCGCAAAACAAAGCCTGATAGCGACCCGTTTCGAGACAGCAGGCACATGGATGTGCTCTGCTCACACTGCTCACTTCTCAGTAGTAGAGAAGTTACAGCATGACGTCATGCCAGGGGAGCGTTGTAGGGGAAGGGAAATCCTTTAAGAGTCATTTTCTTTCTGGATTTCCCTTCTCTTTCTGAAACTCAGGAGCAGCAACATTGTGGTAGGGTCACCAAGGATTTAATTGGAAGCTTTGTCAATATTATATACAAGTCATAGTTGCAGCTTATTTATCTTCTGCAAGTAATAACCATTGACAAAGCCAATATTCCTTACTTATTGTAGGTATGATGTTACTTGTATCAAATATCTGGATGCAATGATGGAAACAGCAAAATACAAGTCGGGCGGCACACTATGCTAAGCACAATTTTTTTGCGTAAGTGATTTAAAGCCACGCCCCTAATTACACTGACCACGCCCCTTTGAGAGACCCCCCAGTTTTTTCATCCCACTTAAAGCCCTGCTCTCCGACCTGGGCTCTCAAGTTGGGAGTGCTGGATGTAGGTGATGTAGTAGTGGAGGTTCCTCATGGCTGGAACCTGGCTGATGAAGAAGGGGGGTCGCCTTCCGTCGGAGGTTGTCGTCGTCATCGATGTACGGCACGTGGTGGGGGCCATATTGCCCGAGCTGGCCGCGGAGTGCACCCCATCGGCAGCTATGACTGCTGCAGCAGCAGCTAAACCTGCTTTGTCAAAGAGGAAGTGGTGGGGGCAGGGGCGGGGAAACAGGAAACAGCCACAATCTGTAAAGATATTATAATTATTCAGCTCAGGACTGAAGCCAGACATGTCTGCATTAATTAGATGTAAAAAAAGAATATGCCCGCAGCCCTAGAAGAAGCATTGCACCACAAGAAAGCAGACAGGAAGAAAATCCCTCTCATTTACTAAAGTAAACCTGACTCCAATCTGCACACATGGTAACTGAATAAAGATAATGGACAAAAGTGAAGAATGTAGGTCGAAATTTGCAGAACCCTCCACCCTTCCTTTTATCAAAGTTTATATTTCTTGAAAGTTGAGTTACGTCCATTGTTAGTTCTGCAGTCCACCACTCATTTTATCCTCCTGACTCCCAAAAGTGGTAATCCGGCAGTGGGTTTCTATTTTTCTTAGTTTAACCTTTTCAGAAACACTTCACTTGCATAGTAACCCACACCAGAATATTTCTGCAACTTTTTCTATTTCTCAGGAAGATGAAAACAACTCAAGGAGCGTTTTTGCAGCACACACTAACTCCTGTATGTTTGATGCCATAGCTGACATTTTACTTCCCACAATGCTCCTGGCGCAGTCTGTTTTAGAGCTAGAAAAGCGTACAACGAATCTAATGTAACTAGTACCCATGTATAGTGCACCAATACCTTAAGGTCTGTTTTGCACTTTATAAAAATGCAAAACAAATAAAGTAAGTCATGCGATCATTTTGTTTACCTACTTCATATAGTTGGGCTGCAAACCGTTTTGAAGGCATACCCAACAAGTAAGTACTGGGGCGAACCCAGCTTTATAATGTAGAATACAAACAAGATCACTTAACAGACACTGTTCCCTTGGAGCATGCGCAGTGTGAGATCATGGTATAGCCATCTGCTGAAGGCCCATAGGAATCAATGAAAACTGCATGCGCAATTTGCGAGTACCTAATAAGCACTTGCAAATTGCGCAAGCAATTTCAAGGGTGCAAAAAAAAGGACGTTTCTGTGCAACATAGTACTTTGAAAATTTAACTTTTGTGCATTTTTCAACGTTTTTACAAATTACCATCAACTTTAAGTTGATGGTAATTTGCATTTCTTAAAAGCGAAATCAAATTTTTCCCTAAATGTCAATTGCTAAGTTTGCAATCACTTAAATACCGATTTTTACATTTAGGATGATGCATCCCAAATGCAAAAATTGTGGTCGCAAGGGGTCAGATTCTGCAAATCTGCCCCTTTGCGACCACAAAATAAATGCTTCAGATTGCTTTCCTGATGCTTCCTTTAACGTATTGCTGCTCACTTGCCCATTTCTACTATGCACGGTCACCTTATGCATTTGCTGCACAGCTTCCAATGCATATTTGAGGACAACATTTGTAAATGTATAGGATGACTTCAGTTGTTGCGCTTCATGTGCAATTCAAAAAAGAGAACTATCAGTCCATAGTTATTCATTTGGCAAATTTTTTAAAGTAACACATATTTTAAATTACCTTGCACTGTAATATTTACTGCATTTTGCCCATTTAACTTCTGAGTTGTATTATATTTCTATTGCCTGGAGAAATATTACCAAATTACAAGAAATGTTTGACATGTATTTTTGTATTGCAATTTTAACAAGGATATTGTGATGTTGCTGTATTTTGGTGTACATTGGTCCCCTTTCAAAAAAGAGTTGTATGTACTATTCTCCTTGTGAATTGATTGTTGGTGCTCCTTTTTTATTTGCTTGTTGATAGTTATTTTAACCAAATAAAGTTACTACTACTAGAGAGTTATTAGTATGTATCAAGAGAGGGTAAAGTAGTTTGGGTTAAAGAGAGTGATGGGCATGAGATGGTTGACTGCAACAAGGGAAGGACAACTATCAAGGAGCTCAGGGTACACACAGTGACTAAATTAATGGATAGGGATATTTTATGAAGACAGCAGCACCTGTCTGAGCAGACAATACAAGCCCCTATCCTAAGGCCTCAAAACCACTCTCCTCATCACAGACCCTTTAGTGTCTCGGTTTCCATTTTGAAAAAAACAGTACAAACTTTCCAGAGCTAACGCTAACATTTTTTAAAGAATGTATACTGCACTCAGGCAATTTGCATAACACAGCCTTCTAAAACTCTGCTGGCTGAGGGAGTATAACCAAAATGTACACCCATATGGTGCAGAAGGTGACTATTGCCCCTCAGCAGTGTATTGGGGACTGTTGCTTGTGCAAACTCTGTTAGATGGCGTCAGATAAAATAAGAAAGAAGTGCACCAAATGAACTGCAAACGGAGCTTCGACAAATATGAGGGAAATGTGGGGTTATACTTACAAGGGGATAGCACCATCAGAATGACACTTTTAGCAATGTTCTAGTGGTGCTGTGCTCTTCTCCATATTTACAAAGTGGGTATAAGGGGTGAAAGGGGCGTGCAATGGGTGTTGCAGTGGGTGTTCCACTGCAGCAGACCTTGCTTTTTTAAACATGCCCCAGATTTACAAGGATATTTAAATCTGAGGCAGAGTCAAAAACAAACGTCATGTAAGAGCAGGCATTAAAAATGCGAAATGAGGAGAAATACTTACATTTCTCCTCGTTAGTGATTTTTCTATTAGTGCTGCATTCTGTGGCACACATAGGAAGAGCAACACACCACAATTGATTGTTTATGTGCAGAAAGGTGTCCCTTCTTGCACATAAACAATTATTAAATAATGACAATTTGCTACTCCTGTTTGTGCTGCACACAAAGAAGTAATAAATCACCATGAAGGATAGTTTATGTGCAGGAAGGAACACTTTCCGGCACATAAACAATCATTCTCTGCAACACAGGCACCTTAGCGCAATGGTGCAAGGTTGCCTGCGTTGGCGCTAGGCAGCTAATTTTAGCTGCCAGTGCTATGGAAAACTCAGGGCTGCGCCGTATAGTTGTAAATATGGTGCATTCTTGAATTTGGATATTTCGGAGCGCAGCTATGCTAAATTTGGCACAGTACCGCACTCTGACATTTTGCTGTAAATTTGCTACATGGTGTGCAGGCAAATACTAAAAAACATATTTGTTCATTTAGAGCGAGGCAAATCCAATAAATCAGCAACAGTTCCATTCCTCCCATGCTATGGTTTCAGTGACATGTTTCGAGTTGGAGGAACTGCAAGAGGACCCATTCATCACAGGACCAACTGGAGAACTGTGATATGTCAACAATACCAGCATCACTATTTTGCAATAACTGTTCTGGCCATGTGGACAGCGTCGGCTCCAATTTTAAGATGTAGGAGCATCGTCCCACTGCTTTTCAGTTGTGTAAAAACAGAAACTTAAAATGACAATAAAATGATTTAATTTTTCATTGCGAGCCAGGTTGGGGCATGGCGGGGCTGGCGTCAGAGGGAGGAGGAAATATGTGCACTTAAGTGTGCATGATGGTTTGTCCAGTCATCTTGGGCTGGCCAAACAGTCATGCATATTTAACATGTTCTCCATCTGACTGTATTGCACAGCCTGGGTGGAGAACATGCACAGGCTCTCACTCCCTGTCTTAGTGCCGAACCACAGCGCTCAGACCAATCATGATGCTGTGTAATGCTGGTTACAGCAGTGTCGTGCTTGGTGAAGTGCTAAAAAATATACCATAGAGCTATACTTACCAATAGCCCATATACCTTATTTACCATAAATAAGTCAGTCAGCAATGGAGAAGGTTCAATCGCTTATTTTTCAAAAGCACCCTATATAGGGGAGTCTTCCTCTCATCACCGCTCTCAAAGGTGTGCAGAGGAGACTACTGGATTACATTCAAGACAGTACATATATACTTTCAGCATACCTCATGGAAACCCCGTGCATGGAAAAGTACCACTTCACATGAAGCCAGCAGGAAAACCCATATAAGGCACAACTGATTGGTTTGAAACTCAGCTCAAGTTATTCCAGGGGTAGGTCAGTAAAGCTGCCTCCCTTTCGTTCTGGGGCACGGGAGTACAGGCATGGGGCCTACAAGAATGTGCTCATCCTTCAAGAAAGACAGATGCGACCTTGAGTTTCCTAAGTTAGAATCAATGGTTCTTTTGTAGCCCAGACCGGCCTCCCGGGCCTTCTACACAGTAATAGGTCATGTGCCTTCCTAACTAACGAAAGAGACCCCGGGAAATGAAATCAAAATGGCGTCTGTTCAGTCTAGGCCTGATTCTTAGGATATGCATGGGTCGAGTGTATTTACAAGGGGTTTTTCTCAGGTTGCATTGATATATTGGATACATTAGGCCAACATTATATTATATCGATTTTATTTTCCTTCAGACTGCCCTTTTGGCGTGATATAGCCAATATACAACAAAACCGGTCTCTTAATCCAAGAACACACCTTCATCTATTTGCATGAGGTCAGTAACCTCCTTCTGCACTAATTGCCTCTCAATTTTCACCTGTCGTGAAACGGTCAATGAGGAAGTGAGTTTGGTAGCACAATAGGAGCAGCATGCCAGCCCACAATGAAGGCACAGGTAACAAACAAATACCACCCCAAGTGCTCCAGCAAGAATCATGAACATTTCCAACCCCAAGTGGACAGGAGGTTCCAGAACCACCCAGTTAAGGACCAAGTACCAGTATCAGCATGGACTTCAGCAGCTAAGCGATGTAGCTTCTGAATGGCCAAGAGTATAGTTGGAGTAGAATCAGGAATATATACACAGCAGGAGCTGCCGATCATTCGGCATGCTCCTCCTCAATCAGCTAGGATGATGTCAAGCACCATCCGATTTTGAAGCGATACGAGCCTCGTAGCCTGAAGCTCTACTGTTAGGTTAATCAAAATCCCTGTAGTGGTTTGAACTACGTTTTCCACTACTCTAGAGAGACGTCTAACATCACTGCTAGTAAAAATAGGACCCCATATTAGAAAGATACCCTTTGCGATATCTCCAAACTGCTGAGAAGCAGTGTCAGTCTGATCAGTGCCTTCAGTATCAAAACTTCTACTAACTCAGGAGGGATTCGAACTTTGCTTGGTCAACTGGTGTGTCTTGTGGTAATTAGAAGGAGCTATATACATTGGAGGATACAGGAAAGACAGGTAACATTGCCCTGCCCATCCTCTGGGAAGCCAAGTGTAGGCATTCTCACCACAGACAAAGTACACATTTGGCGGAGTTATCAAAGGTGGGGTGCTGTCAGTATGTAAAATGTAAGTATAGTTACATCTAGTGTCCCCTACTTTAACATTACCTTTTCCTTGTATACAAAAGGAAGCGTGCTATTGAGGACAGGAACTGGCATTGCCTTATCATCAGTAACATTCAGATCCTGGAAATGTTGAAAATATTGTGTAGAGTTAAATTGCTCAAAATCTATAATTTCTTCTTTTAGCCAAGTAGCATTTTCATACGTAGTATACATATTCATACAGGCATCTGGATCTAAAGATCTTTCCCCTTGGTTCCGCTGTGATCAAATCCCTGATGGCGTTCTATAAACCTTAAGACAGCTTCATAATCTTTTTCAGTATATCTTTTTGGATCAGCTACATAATGTAGATACATAGGAGATAGCAACTGAAAGCAGGCCACACAGCTCACTAAATGTGAAAGTGGCAAAGAAATGAATAAATCATGGCGATGCATTACAGATGGCAAAAGGCCACATACCCAACAGTTTGTCTTATTTGTAGTGCTATGAGCTTCATGCATCATTTCAATGAACACATTTTTAGCATATGTTTCTCGATGTCTCTCTTTGTGGGGAGGCAAGGTATAAAACAAATGCTCAGTTGAGGCTGCTGTAGTACCTAATACCTTATGCATAGGGTATTGAAATTCTAAATACATAAACACACTCATTAATATTATCATAATCACTGCAATAATTATTACAAAGGTTATCTTCATTCTGATAGCCCAACCGGAAAACATAGGAACATTTTCGAGAAATGGTCTGGGAGCGAGAGGTCTCTCATTGTCAAGGGCAAATCGGGCAAAGGGATACATTCTAAATAAAAGTCCAAACTAAACTCAGAAAAAGAAAATGTGCAAGCCAACTGCCAGAGGGTTTCTTCTCCCTGTGTCCGTCTAAAGCCTCACAGGCAGGCTCTTATTATTCATTCACAGAAAACAATCTTCACTGTAATTTCGTCGTTGCAATTTAGGCCCTTTATGTAGTCTTTCTTCCTGAACAGAGCAGTGTGGCAGTTTCAAGCTCTCAATGGGTTCAGTCCAGTGTCTTGCTCAATACCTCAGGAAAGCACTATTATTCAACCCTACAACTCAAGTCTTTCCCTGTCTCCTACAATCCAAAACTGGGGTATCACTTGGTTTTCAGGGCCGTAAATTGTATCGAAAATGGCCAGGTTGCTCCTGATCATCGAACAACACAGCAGCAGGGACATTTGATGTAACACTTCTTTCAGAAGCCTCAGGGGAATCAGCCTTGTCACGAGTTTCAGAAACCAAGGCTGATTCGACTCCTTGCGGCATCAACAACCCTTCCTCTTGCCCAATTTCAACGGCATCCGAGAAAGGCACAAAACTCAATCCTCGTTCTCCTTCTTGTGTCAGAACTCCATCTCGGTTCTGTTGATCAGAAGGAAGCGGTAGGGGAAGTTTCTTTACATGCGACACATGTATCCAGTGCCTTTTCCCATCCAATTTTACTGCTGTTCGAGTGGCCAAAAGAATCTGGTAGGGACGACTCCACCTGGGGTCCAGACTCGATTTCCGTTGGTAATTTTGCACTACGACCCACTGTCCTGGTTCCAAATGATGTACGGGACCCTCCGGCAACGGCTGCAGTACTGCTGACACCTGTTGATGAATGGAACTCAGATCTTTAGTTAAAGCGTACAGATAATCTGGCATCATAGGATAATCAAGATCACGGAAAGATGTAGGCCTTGGGACATCCCAGACATTGTCCTGCCGACCAAAAACAACTTCATATGGTGACAACCCAGCCCGGGAATGGGGGGTTACTCTTATTGACATTAGTGCTAGGGCCAACGCATCAGGCCAACTCAAACCTGTACTCTCTTGTTTCTTTGCCATCTTTAATTTCAATATGCCATTATATTTCTCGACCAGTCCGGCATATTGCGGGTGTCGTGCTGCATGAAATTTCTGTTTTATTTGCAACCCCTTACAAATATATTTTACAAGTTCTGCATTAAAATGTACCCCATTGTTCGTCCATATAATGTGGGGCAAACCAAATTGAGGCAAAATTTCTTTAATCAGGGCTTTTGCAGAGGCTAGGGCAGTATTCTCTTTGGTGCAGGGGCGTAACACAGGCACCCGCAGGCCCTGCAGTGCGGGGGGGCCTCGTGGTCCTGGGGGCCCCCTCAGCAGGGGAGTGTTATAATAATGATGGCCTGCCTCCCATGCACTCCAATTGCTGGCGTTCTGCACGGGCGACAGGCCATTTTTAAAACGGGCCCTCAGACACCGAGGCTAGGCATGCGCAGCTCAGCTGTAGTGTAGTGACGCACGCACGTTCACATTTTGCGCGCCATCAGCTGTGGTCTGCAGCAGGGTGGGGTAGGGTAGGTAATGCAGCGCACGCAGTGTAAACTGCACATGCAAGGGTACCAGCCGTTTGAGCCTACCCCCCATGGACGCTACCGAAGCAGGCAGCCTGCAAGAAGCAACTCAGGTACACAAAGCTTTCCTCTATTCATTCTGGCCTCGACTGCCGGAGGACTGTAGTGGGCTCACTAAGTTTGTGTGTTACAGACCGCATTACAGCACACTGTGCAGTTCACTGCTGTCGTGGTATTAAATACGTGTTGAGATTGTAATTACAAGTTTAACTGCCCGGTTGATTTCTGCTCCCTGCGCTTGGCTCGCTGGCTGCGTCCTAATCAGTTAACACTTTGTTCACGTTAAAACCAATTCAGTACGAACATTAATGAGAACCGTTTTTGTGGCCAAAACCTAATCTAGAAGAGTATGAGCACTTTTGTGAATCTGTTTTCTATTCTATTCTGCGTTGCATCGGTGCGAGTTCCGACATGCGTTGATGAAGCAGATCACAGATTCAATTGACCAGACGCATTGTGTATTTCTTTGTTTTGTAGCGCACTGGCTTGTGATGGAAGGAACTGCGCAGCACCCTTTTTGCCACATGTTCAGGGGATAAGGCTGGGAGTAATTGTAATAAAGGATCCTGTTTGCTCGATGGAAAACAATTTCTACTTCTTTTTCTCACTGAGTTTTGCCAAGTTGTTCTGTAATGTCAGCAACATGCACGCACACAAGCACTGCAGATCTGTGATCATGTGATCATTATTTTATCTGCTGGGCTGCCCTGTCTCGTCATCCTTTTGGTCAGGCAGCCTACCTGCCACGGACTTTAGTAGAGTTGTTACCTTTGTCAGGTTACAGCAGGGAGCACTAGGGTTAGTGCCCTTCCATTTCTGGTGCTCTGCAGCAGTTTCAAGAACTCTTGGAGTTTCTTGTTGCTCAAATGGCTGTAATTTCTGATATTTAGAAGTTTCCCTCGTCTTCATTGCACGATTTTTGCACGCCAGAAAGTGTCACTAATAGTCCTTGAAATTTCACTGAAATTATGAAAATGTCACACATGGCAATCTAAAACCTTGGCAGCTATGCTTACACTTCCCTTACACGAAAAGTGCTACTATGGGCTGAGCGCGTCATAAACACAGAAGCTTCAGTGTCCTTACTGAGCTGCATCCATAAAAAAAAGTTATTAGTAGAAAGACGAAAAGCGTGGCGTCCACTGCAGACCTCTTCCCCTCACTGTTGAAGATATAGTTTTAAGAGGCATGCTTTCCTGAATTAAGTTGGAACAAAATGCGTTTCGTGAAATTGTAAAGACATTTTTATTCAGGAAATACTGTAGCGGGGAAGGGATTACATTGGCATTGAGGTGCTGTTTGAAAAGTACTGTGAAATACAGCTGCATATTAATTTCAAGTAAGTGTGTGACTGGGACTATATAAAGTGCACTGACACCCATAGGGTCTTGTGACAGTGCGCTTTATAGAAAGTGGCAAAGATAAATGCGTAACTTCTAGACCACTTCAGAAGAATGCTAAACTTAAAAACCATGAGGCCAGCTGCACTAGATAGCTGGAGGCCTGCTGAACAGTGAAAGCCTAAAACTCGAGCTAACAGTCAGGCAGGCGTCTTCTGCACGCAGAGTCTGAGCCATGGGGTTGATGCTAAATTTGAGGCGGGCTGCACACAAAGTTTGAGGCCTGGGAGCACTGTATGCAGACTGAAGCTTGCTACACACAGACGTCCAGCCGCATGTTGGCCGAGTCTGAGAGATGAAGCCTGAGGCATGCTATTTAAGAAGGTCTGCTGCACACAGCTATACCATACACACAGACGCAAGCCTCCTGTATACACACAGCACCACACATCTGCAGACTCTGTGGTGCCTGTTGCCACACACAGAACGAACCTGCAGTCTATCATTCACAGACAGTAAGGCCTGCTGCCAAAAAGGCAGTGCAATAACTGCTCGACAGTTTGAGGCCTCATCCACTCAGGGCTGAGACCTGATGCCTGCAGTGCTCCGAGTCAGGAAGAGATCAAGGGCACACCAAATTCAACGGTCACTAGTCTGTCTGCACAGCTGTGTCACTCATTTAATTTAATTTTAGAGGAGGGTGTTGGTGTAAGTTGTGATATTTATGTTTCCCTTGCGTTTTATCGCTTGATTATGCTCCCGAGAAAGTGTCACTCATAGTTGCTGAATGTCACTCGTAATTACACTGAAATTATGAAAATGTCACACATAAGCAATCTGAAACCTTGGCAGCTATGCCCCCAGCAGCCCCCATTTTCCAGCCTCCAGGGACCCCATCAGGGCTGTAGCGCACACAGCCACACAGCCAGCACTACACTCTCTCGTCGGCGTTGGTTGCACCAGTGGGTTGCCTCATAACAATCGTACCTCATACAATTAAATGGTGCGTGCCATGTGCGGTGGGTGCAGGTGACCTCAGCTTCCAGGCCCAGAAGCAAGGGGGTTGAAGGCAACTGCCTCAAGGCCAGAGACCTTTTGTATATTTACATACCTTTGTAAACTGGTTACCAAGGTTTAGTTTTTTTTCTGGTTCCAGTACCCCCTGGGCCCGCACTCTGCCTATTCCTTACATTTGTATTTTACATTTACTGCTGAGTGTGAGAATACATTTCATGAAAGGTAATATAAAGTAAGGTTGCCATAAGAAAGATGACAGCAATGTGTTGTTTAAAGAGCTTGGAAAGACCTCGTTTTGACATTAAATAGCTTTATAAATGAAGTTTTTATTGATTTGTAATGTGACTTTCCTGTCTTTGCTCACTTTAATGATCAGTCATGGATCATTCAGGCAGCCCTAGAACACAATTAAAAGTGCTTTCTATTTATATTTGTTGTTCGAAATATGAACAGATAGGTGCTGAAAATACGGCTTTAGGTGACTGCTTATTTTTGTCTCGTCTGGGACATCAAAATAATGAGCTAGCAACCCTAATCATAAGACAGGAAGTTTGTTGGAGGATCAGCACATGATTTATTTCCTCAACCATCGATCCCTGATTAATGCCATAATAGCATTATTTTAACGTATATCTGAAACCCCTACGCCAGCGTCAATAACATGCTGAGATACTTCAAGTGTCTCGGAATGCACCCTTCATTCAGACAACTCACTACTCATTCACACCTTTCACTTTTACGCTCAACCTGCACTCACAGCAATCACATTGCACTCACTTATCACCATGTACTCCCACCATTCACCCTGCACTCACAGTGATCACTCTTCACTCACAGTGCACTTGCGTTGTTCACCCTGCCTGTACCTAACCCTGCAGTCACACGAGCACACTCCTGGCCCTATGTCACACTTCACTCAGCTGTCCCACTCACTGCTCAATCTGCAAACTCACTTAAACAAGCCCATCACTAACCGCGCATTCTTTCCTCCCACTCTGCACTTACATCTGCACCCAAATTCATATGGTCACCTCACTCACCCTGCTGTCACTCCTTTTACCCATCTCTCACACTGTTGCATCACTCACCGTGCACTTACATTGGCTCTCCAACCACCCACAAGGCGCATAGGGTTAATATACATGCTACAAAAAACGTGTACCATGCAGATCACAGAACTGAGTGTGAATAAACTACGAGTAGAGCTATAAAAAATGAAATGTTTGTCAGAAAGGTGTTATAGAGAGATGAGGTGCATTGTTGGTGAGTGGTAGTGAGGGAATTCATGGAAAAGGAGGAGGGAGGGTGCTGCAATAAAGACTGTCAGATGCCAACCAGAGACTTTTTGCGCATGGGCAAAGTGGGCTCCGCCCCAGGGTCCCAGACTTTCAGGGGGCCCCTTGATAAAACCAGCTCTGTTCTGTAGAGTCTTGCCCTGATGTCATTAAATGATTCTTGAACAGATTGTTGTAAATAAAACTTTCCTTCGCTTTTTAAAAATATTTGTGATGTGTGGTTCGAGCAGGTCGGCGTGGCGTCGTTGGCTCAACATCCTGTGATACTGGGGATCGGGGAAAAATCATTAATCTCCCCGTGCCTAACAAAAAAGTATGTCGTTCTTTCCAGTGAGTCCCTGTGTATTTTGTTCCATCGTGGACTTTGCAAACTCACTATTAATCCTGTTAGTTAGTTCGCAAAGTTCATGATGAAATGAACTAAATACTTTTTTGTTAACACTCTGAAGTGCTTCAAAAAGTGTTAATGTTTATATTACGGGAATGCAACCCGAAAGTATTATCACAGCTGGCTTTAAATGAGCGTGCCAGTCAGTTCTTGACTTTGTGTGTATGAGGACTGGAGGTAGGACACTGACTGATACTGATTGTGTCCTCTGTGTGTACTGACTGGCACGCTCATGTAAAGCCAGCTGCGCTAATACTTCTGGGTCGCGTTCCCGCTATATAAAGATTAACACTTTTTGAAATGCAGAGTGACTACTTCTCTAGATTTTTTGGACAGAAAGTGAACAATACGTTAATCATTTCTTCTTGAATGTTTCTGTTCAGTTGTTTGTTTAGTTGTTTGCAGTTTAAATTAAAAAAATCTGTGAGGTTCTCTGCATTGTATCTTGAAGTCTGTTTGAAGCTCTGTGGTTATACTGAATAAGCAGCTACCATGTTGTTGGTATGTGACATATCTTTATTAATGTAATAACTGCACTTTCACAATTGCTTTATTAACCTTCTTGCTTCTCACATTTGCTTGAAAATGCACCATTTACCCACTCTTTTTTCAAAATGTTCTCAGGGAGAGAACCTCTCCCCGAACCCTCCTTTAATGGTACCATTTTCAAACGTCAACCGCCACCACTGTTTGTCAGTCGAGTTTTTGTGGAATTCCAGGTTTGGGTCAGGCTTTCAAAGTTTCATGTTGTTGTCCATTAATGTAAATTCTAATTCTGACCCTTCATAGTTATTCTTCAGCCATAGGCAGTTCCTGAGACAATAGGATCGCTCCTTGGCATCGTTCTGATTGCTGCCTCAATTAAATAATCTGCGCTTGACATTATTGTTACAAATGGCAAAGCTTATATGGTAAGAGGGTTTCCTACTTTCTCATTAGAACTTTGAGAAAGACAATATAGAGGTATTTCATTTAAATGCAAGCTAAAAGAGGAAGGGTTGGAGCAAAGTACCTGCACCTGTCGTAGTCCGTGACTTAGAATATTCTGATGGTGCTTGAGAGACCTAGGAACACAACCCTATAAGTTCCTCTCAAGGACAAAAGTCCTAAACAAAACAGCAAACACTTTGGAATCAGCACCCATCAACAAAGTAGTTCTTGTAAAATACAAGTAATGTCCTTTAAGATAATAGGAAACATCCGTATCAAATGAACAGGACCGAGCTGGATAGACGTGTATTTTCAATCCTTTATTTTTTGTAGACAAATGATCAAATCACAATGAATTTTTCTTTTTTCTCTTTTCTAGCCTCTAGACTAGAAAAGAGAAAAAAGAAAAATTCATTGAACTACTTTGTTGATGGGTGCTGATTCCAAAGTGTTTGCTGTATTTCATTTAAATGTTGAAGGTTTCAAATCGAAATATGCCAGATTTTTGGCGGTGGGGCAAAGTGACAGGTGGTGGGCCGGGTCACCGGGGGGGGGGGCCTCCATTTATTTTGCAGGGGGGCCCCCTCAAGTTTCGTTACGCCACTGCTTTGGTGGGGTATGCTTCAACCCATTTACTAAACGCACAAACCACCACCAACACATACTTAAGATTGTTTACTCTATCAAATTGAATCTAATCCATCTGCAATACTTCAAACAGTAAAGAAGGGGGTGCAAAATTTCCACTAAGAACTGTCTCTCTCCCACCGGGATTATGCTGCAAGCAGACCATGCAGTATTTAACCACATGGGCCGCTGTCTTGGGAATATTTGAATTATTGCACACTGGGTCCAATAATGCACAAATACATTTTGCTCCAATAAGGGCAGTGCCATGGGTCATCACTACTACCGCATACACCATGGCATAAGGCAGTAGCCATCTCTGCCTGTCAGTCAAATCAATCCAGCAATCATTTTGGTCTAACCGCCCTATTTCCTGTTCCCATTTCAATAATTCATCAGGAGTGGCTTCTTTCTGCAATTCTTTAACACTTTCAATAGTGTTGTAAATACTGTAGTCTCCATGACCCAACGTGTTGCTACACTAGGGAACATCATGGACGTTTTGGTTTGTGTTGTTTCTTTCGCTACTTGATCAGGGAAAACTTTTCCCTTTCCTGTAGTGTCTGTGATTTTCTTTTGGGCACTACACTTAATGATAGCCACCTTCTATGGTAAGGTTAGAGCATTAAGCAATCTTTCAATTAAAAGGCCATGTTGTATTCTTTGACCATGGGAAGTAAGGAATCCTCGTTCCCTCCACAGCCGCCCGAAACTATGGGCTACACCAAAGGCGTACTGTCTGTCTGTAAAAATATTTACTCTTAAACCTTTACTCAGTTCACATGCGTTCAATAATGCTCTGAGTTCAGCTGCTTGCTCTGAATGCTGAGAAACCCGAGCGGTCTCTACTATTGTTCTAGGGGTAGTTATAGCATAAGCAGCTGTTGTTGTGCCATCTGGTAACTTAAAACAGGAGCCATCCACATACAACTCCCCTTGTGGGTCAGATAAAGGGGAATCAGTGAGGTCTACACGCCCCTTCGTTTCTTCTTCAGTCCGAAATATACAATCATGGAAATCGTCCTTTTGATCACTCGAAGGGAGGGGTAGTAACGTGGCTGGATTCAGAGTGGCACATCTTTTAATCTTAATGTGGGGTGCAAATAGAATGTATTCGTAATCTGTCAATCATGCACTCGTAAGGTGCTGAGTTTTTGTTCGATTCAATAATATATCCAAAGCATGCGGTACCATCACTGTAAGGTCGGTATTTAAAACAATCCCCTCCGACTGTCGAATGGCCACCGCCACAGCAGCAGCAGCCCTTAGACAGCTGGGAAGAGCCCTTGCAACATTATTCAGAACTGCCAAAAAAAATGCACAGGGTCATTGCTTTCCGCCAAAACCCTGTGTTAAGACTGAAAGAGAACAACCGTCCACTTCATGCACATAAAGTACAAAAGGTTTTCGGTAGTCCGTAGTACCCGACACGGGTGCAGAGCAAAGAGCAGTTTTTAAAGAATTAAAAGCATCTCTACATTCATCCGTCCAGGGCAAGGGTTCATGCATATCTTTGGTAACCAAATGCAACAAAGGTTTAGCCAGAAGAGAAAAATTAGGAATCCATTGGCAACAGTGAGAGGTTATGCCCAGAAAAGCATGAACATCACATTGAGTACGAGGCACAGACATGTTAGTAATAACATTTATTGGTTCAGGAGTTAGTCTTCTCCCCTCTTTTGACAGTAAATGACCGAGGTAGGTAACTTCCTGTTGACAATACTGAAATTTAGACAAGGACACTTTATTACCATTAGATGCCAAATGGTGCAACAATCGAACAGTGGCCACCTTACAACCAGCTGCTCTGTTGGATGCCACCAAAATGTCATCTACATATTGAACAAGAACATTACCAGGAGGGAGGACCAACTCATCTAATACTGCTTTTAGAGCTTGGCTATAAATACGAGGACTTTCGGTGTAGCCTTGAGGTGCGCATCAAAATCTGAAACTGCGGCCAGATAATGAGAATCCGAAAATATGACGACTGTCAGGATGTATTGGGATACTAAAGAAAGCATTCTTCAAATCGATCACTGAAAAATACTGTGCAGTAGGGGGAATCATAGTCAGGATGGCAGTGATGTCTGGGACCACAGGGTATTGGGGAACCACTATTTTATTAACCTCTCTAAGGTCAATTACAAAACGATAAGTATGTTTATAATCAGGGTGACCATCTAGAGGGGCCTTTTTCAAAATGGGTAAAATGGGGCTGTTACAAATATTTGCAGCCGTTTCTTCTACTACTCCTTTCGTAATCAAATCCAGAATGACATGTAATTAAGCCTGTTCACCTTCGGGTAAAATTCGATATTGGGGAATACACGGTAAATGCGCATTTGGTTTTAACGTTATAGATACAGGCGGTATTATCAACAATCCGACATCCGTATCCCCCTTTGCCCAGAGTGTGTGTGGTATATCTGAAAACTCAGGTGGGAGGGGTGAATCTTTGACAAAACATTGGGACAGACGTTCAATAGGAGGCTGCAATGTTAAATACACACCATCAGGAGAAAAATAAATACGAGCATGCAGCTTCTTTAGTATATCCAATCCTAGCAAATTTTCGCCACAACTGGAAGTAAGCAAGAATGGTGAATCCACAGTAACGGGACCGATAGTAAAGGGAAGTGGCTTTGAGACGGGGCTTACCACGGGAATTCCTGAAAATCCCACAGATACGTTATTCTGTCCAGACAGAGCAGCTCCTGGGACCAATGTATGAGTACCAGAACTATTCATTGCTCCAGTATCCACCAAAAACTTCTCAGATGTCCCATCAATTGCCCCTGTACATAAGGCCCCTGTTGGTCAACTGGTACTGATATATGGCCCCTGCTCTGTACCTGGCTGTCTCATCCATAATTATTCCCATCATAGCCGTCTTCCCGATAATCCTCTTTATAATATTGCCTTCCCTAGAAATCATCAAAATAATTAGGCATGGGCGTAAAATCCGTTCCGCTCGCGGATTTTGCGGATTTTCGGTAAATCCGCAATCCGCGAGATTCGCGGATTTCCCGCAAAATCCGCAAATCCGCGCGCTGCGGATTTTTTGCTTGTGTTCGCACTGCTTGCGGCCCGCGGCGCGGGCAGCAACAATCTCGCACTCGCGAAAGTACAAAAAAAAATGGCGGAGGAGTGAAGGAAGGAAGTGGCCCAGTCTCCAACTTCCTGTTCCTGTCCAGCAAGTTCTTCCATTGGGGAGGGGTGAAGGAAGTGCCCCAGTCTCCAACTTCCTGTTCCTGTTTCCTTTCCTGGCCATTTTGGATTCGATCTTGACTGGGAAGGATTACTTTTTGTGGATGTTGCTGGATATTTGGATTTGAGGCCTTTTGGATTCAAAATTTGATTTCACAAGTAAGTTGATAAGTTGATGTTGTTTGTGGTGATTTTTGTGTGTGTTTTTCGACTTTTGGGGTGGTGTTGGGGGCTGGCTATGTTGCAAAAGGAAAAGCTATGAGCAGGTGCAAAAGTTCAACCTCATCATTTGTAACCATTCCCTGTAGTGCTTCCTGAAGGGGCCCTCCAGAATTCGGTTAGGTTCCTGTTAAAAAAAAATTACATTGCAACAAACAGGAAAAGGAAAGGAAAGGGAGCAGACAAGCAGGTGCCAGCCTTCATTAATGTCAGTTGGGGCAGGGCAGGTGTTGTTGTAATTTAATTATGCAAAACTTAAGGCACTTAGCTGGTGTGCTTTGCTTTGCCACAATAATGTACACTCACTGGTCAACCAGAGGGTGCTGTGATGACACCGAGGGTGGCATGGGTGTGACAGCCGGAGGGTGGCATGGGTGAACCAGAGTGCCAGTGTTGACAGAGGATGGCAGTGCTTTGTTTGCCCCAATAATGTACACTGGTGAACCAGAGGGTGCTGTGATGACACAGAGGGTGACATGGGTGAGCCAGAGGGTGGCATGGGTGAACAAAGAGAGTGCCAGTGGTGACAGAGGGTGGCAGTGATGAAGAAAGGCTTGCAAACAGGCTGGGCACGTAGAAACAACAAGTTCGCAAAACTGGCGACCTGACAAGTAAGTTCGCAATTTGCGAAATTGCACAAAACCCTCGCGAACTTGCAGAAACCCGTGCGAACACCCAAAAAAAAATCCGCAAAATCCGCGAGGATTCGCGGATTTAGCGGATTTTCGCAATCCGCAAATCCGCAAATCCGCAAATTCGCGGATTGCGAATCCGCAAAATCCGCCCATGCCTAAAAATAATTATTTCCGACTCATCGCCGGATCTGTCACCATGTCTCATACTATTCCGATCAGTACCTCCTCTTCCTCGATTAAAACCACCCCGTCCAAATAATAACAGACAGTGGGATCGCCAGTGTCCTTCTTGTCTGCAATTGGAACACTGGTTAATCCCTATATTAGGACCCTAACCTCCTCCTCTCATCATTACTCTTCTGGGGAAGGAGCCCCTTCCTCCCCTTCTACCATCCTGTCCTCTACTGACTTGTTGTAGCAATACTTTGGTTTTCAACTCCTTAACCTTTTTGTCTGACTTACCCTTACTCTCATTCTCTCGGTGTTCATAATACTGGGCCATGCTAAGAATAACCGAGGAGGTTGAAGTGGTCCAAGTGCTTTCAGCAGCCTGTAAACGGGTCTTGATTTCTGGTAACAAATTAGTGACAAATCTATTCACAAATAGCTGTATGCCACCTTCCGTGGACAGATCTTGTCCACTAAATTCAATAAATACTATTTCAAACCTAGTAAAGAAATCAGATACATTTTCGTCCTTCTTTTGGTTGCAGGCTGCTAACTTATCCCAATCCACCTTTCGTGGGGGGATAAGGGTTTGCATATATGCAATAATTCGAGCGGATATGGCCAACATTTTGTCTTTAGGCTTGTCACCTGGTTTTTGGTCTTTATCCCATGCCTTAATTTGATCCCACGTCCCTCGAAGTTCGGCAGCAAGATCTGAATCATGTACCTGTCTCCACATGTCTACTTGGATCAGAAGACCGAAAAAAAACTTGATGTCAGCTAAAGTCATGACGGCCGAATTCACGACTGTCAATTCTTTATAATAAGCCGTGGGGTTCTTTCGAGGATCAGGAAGTTGGGCTTTTAAGGTGAGAACTTCACTCCGTTTTCACGGGGTATAAACCCATTGTTCCTGGAAACGTGCCTCTACACGTGCTCTGGTGATTTGGCCCCCTCTGTATAATACTTTAGGGATCTCGGGACGGAAAAGAGGGTGCACTTCCCTCATTGGGTACTGTGCTCCTACGTCTGGATATTTCCTATTCATTCGCTCCCGATACTGTACCAGAGTTTGGACATTTTGAAATACTTCTTCAACCTGTAATTCGAATTTAAAAGCTCGATCTTTGATATCACATAATATCTGGGGGCAAGTCACTCCTGAAAACATTGCTCCCATAAGGAAATCAATCTTATTGCCATATGCTCCAATGCTAGTTGTTGCGTAACTGGTTCAAAATCTTTCATAGTACTCAAAATATCTTCCAGAGTATAAATCGGGTTCCGCATCCATTGAGATGCTTGGATTACTATAGCCCGTCTTTCTACAGTCCCTAAGGATGATCCAGTAAAGACTTGTCGACCTTCCATTCCACCCATAGGGCGTCGTGGTGTGACATCTAAAGAGGCAGCGGTCAGCCCCTTAGGGGTGTCCATCGTTCCTCTGGCTGGGGGTGTTAAAAATACTGGGGACATGGGAGCGGCTGCAGCCAACCCAGGTAACAAAGTAATCAATTCTGAGGTAGTTGAACGAAGGGTAGGAGGAGCGGGCAATGGAGCAGAAGGGTGTACGGCTACCGGTGCGGTAGCAACTGCAGGCACCACTGCTCCCGCCCTCTCGGTCCGGTCCACCGGGACCGCTGGGTACAAGCCTTGAGGAGCATACGGAGGCGGAGGGCGAACCTCTAAGAGTTCTTCTATTTCGTCTTCTGCCTCGGTTCGGGTCACATAACTTTTGTCTGTTTGTAATTGAAACTGTCTATCTAATTGTTCAATATTCTTTTCTACTTTTTCCTTTTCATACGCTACTGCTTTTTGGGTCACGGTCTGTCCTGCTTTAATCTTTCCCAATTTTTCCTCTCGTTTTCGCTGTCACTTCGCCTCCTTTAACCATAAGGTTAAGGAGTCAAACATGGTCTGACGGCTCCTTTTTAAAAAAAACTTATTCTGCAAATAATTAATTTTCCTTTCATCGAAAGACCCCGTTAAAGGCCATTGTAATTCTGCAGTGTCTTTAGTATATTTATTCCACAGTGTATTAAACAAAATGGGAGAAATACCATGCTTTACATACATATCAAAACTAGGGCTGCCTTCCGGAGGAGCAGGCTGTCTTTCTTCCAGCCGTCCACTCCTCTGACGGCAGCATCCAAAACTCAATTTACTAAAACACCAAATTTTTAAAAATTTAACAAATCATACCATTTCAACTGAAATCGCACTCAAGGATGCGTCCACGCACCACATACTCTTTGACTTTTCAACTTACAACAATTACATTCACATAATATACATAAAGTGCATAAGTTCTGATCGATAAAAGTACTCCGGTCATGACTTCATAATTCCATACGACATGTCTTCTTATTCGAAAAGAGCCCGTCGACTCCTGTTCGGGGAATCCATCACCCTGGATTCCAGCCCACTAAAAGAATTCATAAAAGAGGCAGTCCAAAGACTGCCCTGGGATCATCAGACAGGCGCACCACGTACCCTCTTACAGACTATCCCGTAGTCCTGTGCTGGTTGGGATGGGCATTATGGGCGCCACCCCAGACCCCGCGCTTACCCAGTTGCTCCTAGGGGCCTTTCTGAAGAGGATTCGGCCGAGTGAGCACCCACCGTGCAACACTAAGGCGTCTGATGTTGTCCCAACTAATCACCGAAAAAGTCTGTGGGGCATCTGCCCGTGCAGTCACACCACTGCCACGTCAGACCCCCAGATTTCCTGTGGTTCACTAACCACTACATTCCATACTCAGTTAACTGTTCTTCTGAGCCACTTCTCTAAAAGTGCTCGTTCCAAAATCAACAAAGGATTTACAATACAATTCACTCACCTGGTGCACTCAGGTCTGATTGCGCATTCCCCACTGCTGACTTCTTTTATAGACCAACACAGTCAGCTGTTCTCGGGTTAAGCCTGAAGAACTCCGGCGAAGGGTTATTTAGCAGCTGGGAAGGTCACTGGGTCAAAGAGTGGAATTTTCCTTTTCTACCACAAACTGGTTTTTCAATTAGGATCCTTTTTCCAGTCCATCCCGTCGACCAGAGCCCCTCTCCGTCCCTCTTCTCCTATTTACAGGAGGGGACAGCCCTATCGCGGAGTCCCGGCGGAGTCGCCAACAGAAGTACTAAAAAATATACCACAGAGCTATACTTACCAATAGCCCATATACCTTATTTACCATGAATAAGTCAGTCGGCAATGGAGAAGGTTCAATCGTTTATTTTGCAAAAGCGCACTATATAGGGAAGCCTCCCTCTCGCCACCGCTCTCAAAGATGTGCAGAGGAGACTACTGGATTACATTCAAGACAGTACATATATACTGTCAGCATACCTCAGGAAAACCCCGTACATGGAAAAGTACCACTTCACATGAAGCCAGCAGGAAAGCCCATATAAGGCACAACTGATTGGTTCGAAACTCAGCTCAAGTTATTCTGGGGTAGGTCAGTAAAGGTGCCTCCCTTTCGTTCTGGGGCACGGGAGTACAGGCATGGTGCCTACAAGAATGTGCTCATCCTACAAGAAAGACAGATGCGACCTTAAGTTTCCTAAGTTAGAATCAATGGTTTTTTCATAGCCCAGACCGGTCTACCGGGCCTTCTACACAGTAACAGGTCATGTGCCTTCCTAACTAACTAAAGAGACCCCGGGAAATGAAACCAAAATGGCGTCTGTTCAGTCTAGGCCTGATTCTTAGGATATGCATGGGTCGAGTGTATTTACAAGGGGTTTTCCTCAGGTTGCATTGATATATTGGACACATTAGGCCAACATTATATTATATCGATTTTATTTTCCTTCATTTGCTTACAGAAGCATGTGTGTTTCCTGCTTCCGGGAAGAGAGACGACAGAGGAAAGACAGTGGCCATGAGGAGGTAAGTATTAGATTTAATTTGTATCTTCCCTTACTCCCCTCATCTCCCTGCCTCACCATCCCCGTCCTGTACCAGCCACCACTGCATGTAGACAGGAGCACTTTCAGCAAAAAACATCCTGGTAACCCAGTAGATAGGTTGAAATATGTTTCACTTTTCGCAGCCAGGCTGTCTGAGGTATGTCCTCGGTTACCCCAGCAATGTACTTGTACTAAAAAAGACCCCCTTAATCTGCCAAAACAGGATCTTTTGAGTGGTTTCCATCTGTGTTTGATAGAAATGTTCGTTTAAATTGTCATCTCAATTCCTAGCCTGTTGGCGATTAAGTAGTAGCAAAACTAGTCAGGGGGTTTTAATCTTGCGCACTGTATTTCCATATGCCAGATCATCACGTAGTCTGTGCCTTTACCCTAGTATCACTCACATGTTCATATCATGCAGCTACTGAGCTAATGATGCAATCAACATGACACGGTTATGCGAAAACACAGCAATGTTTCAACCAAATAACGAATTAAACAAATGAGGAGCTCTAAAATTGTACTCTACTTTTCGTATTCAGTTTACAGAATCTCCCTCTCGCCTTTCCAGGTGCTGAGATTGAGAAAGACTACTATAGTACACAAATGTTAAGAAATACACGTTTAAAAATGTAAACATCATTGGCAAGGAGGGAATCGGTTCATCACGAAATTATTCTTGTTTCTAGAGGTTCAAGAAAGTTAGTTATATCATGCGTGCTGTGGTTTGTGGTGCATTCA
This sequence comes from Lissotriton vulgaris, assembly GCF_964263255.1. Taxonomy (NCBI): domain Eukaryota; kingdom Metazoa; phylum Chordata; class Amphibia; order Caudata; family Salamandridae; genus Lissotriton; species Lissotriton vulgaris. The sequence continues at coordinate 1,145,767,967 of NC_141694.1, read as the reverse complement.
AAGAACCGTTTTTTGCTTTCATGTTCAACGCATCCTGTACTCTTCAAACTGTTTTAAGAAATTCCATTAGCGAGACTTCGGTTTTGTAAAACAAACTAAAACAAATAGCAATTTCAATGTTTTGTTTAGGGGGAAATGGACTGCAATATAATCGTTATCCAAAATGGAACAATTTGAAGATAATTTATCATTTGCCTAATGTGACTGAGGGAAAATACCACTAATCTATACAGGATGCGCTGATTTAAACCATTTAAAATATATTAAATAAGTAAATTTTTCTTCTAAGTGCAAATGGATTTTAAAATAAACCGCTGTTTTCCATGCCTTTTAGCTAGCAAGTGTCTAGGATAAAGAACATGCCTTGAGTTCAGATGTATTAGGTCCTACAGTTCTGAGCTTTGTTGTCACTGTGTGCTTGTCAGTCAGTGTGTGGGGGCAGGGGCATGCAGAATAGACACTATGGGCACCAGATGGATAGTCATTGTGTGGATAAACAATGTGGGTTGGTCGGACAAACACTATATGTGTGATGAACACGACACTACTTAGACTAGTTCTTCTGGGGCTGACGGTATTTAGAGATAAAGCTTTCAAAATGTAGTGCAGTGGAGAAATAGTTATTTTGAGCAACTTACCCCATATCAAAGAGTGCATTAAATCAGAATATTAAATACACACTTAATTGAAGGCCTCGTAAATATAGGTTTATAGAAAGGTGTGTATATGTTTCTGTTTACATGCTTAGTATACGAGTGTTTGCTATTTTGGTGTTCTAAAACACAATCATGCTTTGACGAAATTTAGCTAACAGCCAAAGATACTCTACAGAAGTATCCAATTCGTTTATATGTGTATGAGTCAGTTAATTTTTCAGGGTTTCACAGTATCTTGACAATCAGATAATATTGAAATTACTAAAACTGGATTTCAATAGAAATGGTTTACGTTTTGTTCTGAAACTGATTGGGAAGGATATATGGCTACATGCATCATTGTAAGGTTTTGCGATTCCTCATTTGCGATTTTTAGGGAATCGCAAATAAGGAATCGCAAAATGGGATGCATGATTTTATTCGCATAATATTTGCGATTCGGTAAAAATTGCTATTTTTACCGAATCGCAAATATTATGCGAATTCCTAATTGCGATTTCGCAAATCCCATTGATTCCTACAGGCTAAAAGGCCCATAGGAGTCAATGGGAAGGGATGTACAAATTGCGAAATTGATAATGCGATTCGCAATTTGTTAATGCATTCCAAGGGTGCAGAGGAGGGTCCAAAGGACCCTCCCCCTGCACCCCTGAAATGTATTTTAAAGTGCATGTTTTACACACACATGTCCTAAGGACATGTGTGTCTGTAACATGAAAGTTTAAAAAATGCATTTTTGAGCATTTTCATAACTTTTCGTAAATTACCACGAGGTTCAACCTCGTGGTAATTTGCACCCTCTAATTGCTAATTCGCAATTTGAAAAACAATCATGCATTGCTTTTAAGGAATCGCAAATTTGCGATTCCTTAAAAGTAATCGCATTTTTGGAAATCGCTAAAAATAGCGAATTTCATAAAAATGTATGATGCATCTCAAAAACTTATTTAGGAATCGCAAACGGCCGAATTTACCGATTCGCACCGTTTACACTTCCTAAATAGATTGATGCATGTGGCCATTAGAGTTTAGCATAACCAGAAAACCAATGAACTGTTTGATTGACCTTTCGGTTGGCTGGCACTGTCAGAAGGGCCAGCTTGAAAGGTTTTATTGCTACCATGGGCAGTGTTGAGACCAAGAAAACCAGCCCACACACTGCTAGAATACAAAACTACCTGAAAGGTTTGTCGAACCCTACAAGCCTTTAATCAACTGTTCTCCTTCCCTGTCAAACTTGCAATTCCTCAACCTTATAAGGGTTGGGGTAACTTTTGGGTTTCCGTTGGCACAGCTTCAGCGTCTGTTCTGCCTTTGTGAACACTTTACAATGATCTTTTCCATTTCAGGGCCAGCAACTGTCTCTGCCGATGAAAGGGTATTTCGCTAAGGACATCAATGAATCTACCTGGCATGGAGGGATAACACTTGCCCATTTGCCCATTGTTATTTTGTTTTGCAAGAAAAATATCCCACTTTCAGGGTTGACACATTAATTAAAGGTCGCGGTGTCAAACGATAAGTGACTTCAATAGATCCACAGTAGACACAACTTCACTGAAAGCACAGAGAACTGTCCAGTTGCTATCCAGAGTCAATGAGAATCCCCAATTACGGTCGGCAAGAAAAAGATGATATTTTTATTAGACCCAATATATTCAATTGCTGGAGGGATCTGAATATATCCGGTGCAATAAATAAAACCTAGTTACAATTGCTGCCCTTGAAATGTGGCCTAGCTTGTATTTTGGTGCTAACTGTACCGACATCCAAGTGTTCAGTTATGTATCAGTCGCATTTCCATCAGCAAATTTCAGTAGGAATCCCCTGCTGAAATATTTTCTGGGATTGCTCCACAATCGTCTTATAGGGTCCAAACACAGGAAGGTGGCGAATGACTGTGCATGTGTCACTTTGAAATATTTACAAGAAATTACGCATTGCTGTGTCAAAGCAGCGATGCGTCAGAAAAGTAGCGCTGCAGTACGTCATTTTTAAATGTCATGGATATCTCAAATTTACGGGACAGTGCACCATGGCGCAGGTCAGAAGGTGCGTCCCAAAAAATGATGCTTCTGTGGGAGGGCTGCGATAGTGTAAACTGACGCATGTGCAGGCAAAGTGATGTAAAGCTGGTTTGTGGCACATAAAGTAACTCAAACCAGTTTCGCATCACTTTCGAATGCATCAAGTGTCAAAAAAACTATAAGAAATGACACTTTTGAAGGGAAAAAAAGAAGGTAGACATGGAGTAGGGTACTGTTGTGTCGGGTGATCGGGACAGGGATGCCCTAGGGAGATCGCCCTGGGACCTACACTCAGGGGCATCTAATCCTAACTAGGCCTGACACGTGGCCCTAGAATAAACTCAGTCGGACTCTGGGAATAAGTTTGCTTGCTCGGTCTGTGCGTCTCTCTCTGAACGCCCACGCACGTGCTAGACCTCTTTTTATTATAGGGAGTCACATGACCAACGCGTCCAGCCCTCGGGGCTCCGGGGGCGGACCCTCGGGAACATAACATTCCTCCTAAAAATAAGGAAAAACCAACAAAAATGCAAACAATGAACACAATCAACCTGTAACATTTCTCGCTCATCGAATACTTGGACCAATACCTTCAGCGTCCATCAAATGCCAATGCATTCAGTTCAAACAGCACATTTATAGGTGTAAATGGGAACAGTCTTACGTATAGTAGTCTCTCAGCCAGCTGGAGGGGGTAGGATTATCACGTAGCTGACGTTGGGACCCCCGATGAGTCATCATTTCCGCTCCACCCTCCACCTCGTGTCTTGGCGCCTCTCTGTCTGCCCCTCCGGATCTGGGGCCTCGTCCAGGGCCTCCGCGTCACCTCCCACTTCTTCGCTGGAAGCCTGTTGCTCGCTACTTTGCCTGACCTCGTGACGAGGTGTTAATTCAACGGCCGGCCCAGTAGTTGCAGTTTCGGTTTGTTCACCGCCTTGCTGGCGCCCTGACTCACTGTTTGAAGGATGATACAGTTTGAAATGAGATACATTGCGCGTCACCCGGTCACGTCCTCGACTGACTGTGAGGCGGGTTCCTTTCACTCCAATGACTCGCCATGGTCGCTTCTCGTAGTTAAGTTTAAACTTTCCACCGGTTACCCGATTTCGGATGAGCACCACATCACCTCGCTTGAAGTTCGGGGCCACAGCCCTGCGTCTCTTACTAATTTTTTCGCATGCAGAGTTCCTTTGCTTCTCCACTGCACGTTCATCTATTGTTGCAGGGGCCCACTGGGGGTGATGAGGAATGGAGTCAGTTATTACCCGTCCTAGAAGGAGGTGTGCAGGGGCCACCCCAGTTGTGGAGTGTGGGGTCTGGCGATAACTTCTGAGAAATGTGAAAATGGCCATTTCCACTGACTGTCTCTTGTCATGGGCAATTCGGATGACCTTATTCAAAGTCCTCATGAACCTCTCGGCCTCCCCGTTGGCTTGAGGCCACCTCGGTGTTATGCGCCTGTGGCGTGTTCCCAGAGACGAGAGGTATTCCGCGAAGTCTTGACCCTGGAAGGGCGGTCCATTGTCTGTTCTGAGTTCTCTCATGGCTCCATGAGTGGCAATGATTTTTTCTATTTTGGGTATGACACAGTCTGCACTGGTGCTTGTGACAATCTCGACTTCGGGATATTTTGAGTGGTCGTCAATCATTACCATTGTGTGCCTTCCATCCGGCAGGCTGCCGAAGTCCATACTGACTCTCTCCCAGGGTCCTCGTGGCCTGGGTTCCACGATGATGGGGGCCTCACGGGGGCTATCGCCCGTGACTTGACAGGCCTCGCACGATCGCACCACGCTCTCCACCATGTCATCCATGAGCGGGAACCATACCTTCGTCCGCAGCCGGGCCTTCGTCTTGACCATCCCCTGGTGGCCTATGTGTGCTAGTTGGACCACTCGTCCTGTCAGAGCCGTCGGGATTACCAGGCGATGCCCCCGCAGGAGGCATCCGGCCGCGTCTTCATTTAGCTCAGCCCTCACGTGGTACAAACTTTCCATTATCTTCTGAGCCTCCGGCGTGAGTACTTTCCAGCCCTCCTTGGCCTTCTGCCAGTTGGCTGTTCGGAGCAGATCCTTGGCCCGCTGTATGCAGGCATCCTGAGCCGTGGTGCTTACGATCTCTTCCAGTGAGATGGGACGCGGACATGATCTGGCCACGACCCACTGCACATAGGCCTCCGTCTCTTCTGCCTCATCCCTCTCCTCAGGGGTTGCGGGCCTAGGGTGCCGTGATAGGTAGTCCGCCGGATTTCTTGCCCCTGGCTGGTCCTCGATGGTACAATTATATTCTTGCAGTTGTAAGATCCATTTTTCGATTCGAGGGGGTGGCTTAGAGGAGGTGCCTGAAAACAGAGCCAGCAGCGGTTTATGGTCCGTCACCACTGTGAAGGGCTTGCCGTAGACGTACAAGTGGAAGTGACGACATCCCCAGTGTATTGCGATGGCCTCCTTTTCTATTTGAGAATACCTTTGTTCCGTTTCTGTGAGGGACCGGCTGGCGAACGCAACTGGGGCCCAGTCAATCTCATCTCGGGCTCTCTGCATCAGAACGGCCCCCAGTCCTGCCGGTCCGGCATCCACGGCGATGAGAGTGGAGTGACGGGGGTCAAAAAATGCTAACGTGGTGCTGCTAGAGAGTGCACTCTTAATGTCTTGAAAGGCCCTTTCCTGTTCGGGTCCCCAGCTCCAAGGGGTGGAGTCTTTGGTTAGTTCACGCAGAGGGAGAGTCAGGTTGGCTAAGTCTCTTATGAAGCGGCCACAGTAATTCACCATCCCGAGAAAACTCCGGACCTCCGTGACTGTGGTGGGCGGTGGTGCATCCTTGATGTCCTTGACCTTGTCAGGATCAGGGTTGACGCCCTCGTCTGAGAACACGTATCCGAAGAATCCCAGTTTGTTCTGGAGAAACTCGCACTTGTCTCGGTGCAGGGTGAGCCCGGCACTTCGGAGCCTGCGGAAGACCTGCGCCAGGCGTTGGTTATGTTCCGGGATTGTTCTGGCGTGCACCATGATATCATCACTGACATTGATTACTTCCGGTATGCCGGCAATCAGTTCCTGGATGACATTTTGGAACACTTCGGCAGCACTTGAGATTCCGAAACTCAGCCGGGTGTACCTGCACAGTCCAATGTGGGTGGAGAACGTCGTAATGTTCCGGGAGTCCTTGTCTAGAACGAGTTGATGGAACCCGCCCGGAGGTCCAATTTGGAGAACCACCGGGCCCCAGCCATCTCACCAATCAGGTCATCTATTGTGGGGGTGATGTGGCGCTCCCTCTTGATGGCAGCATTGGGTAAGCGCATGTCCACGCATATCCGGACTGCTCCAGGCTGTTTTGGCTTCCTCGTGACCACAATGGGCGACACCCAGGGGGTGGGACCGGACACCTTCTCAATGATCCCCGCTGCTTCCAACTTCTGCAGCTCTTCCTCAACCAGTGGTCTCAAGTGGAAAGCCACGCGACGGTGTCGCAGGGCCACCGGTTGAACAGTGGGGTCCACGTGCAGATGTATCTCCCGGCCCTTGAAGCAGCCAATTCCTTCAAATAGGTCAGAGAAGTCTACAATCAGTTGCTGTACCGATTCCTCATGCACCCCAAATGCGAACGTGACCACCCCCAGGTCCTCCGCCGTCCGGCAACTTAGGAGCATGCCTTGACCCTCTTCTGACACAAAGATGTTGGCTCGCGTGATCTTGTCCCCGTGTCGGACTGCTGCCTTGAATTTGCCCCGGATGCGGAGGGGAACGTCCTGACCATAGGCAAAAACGGTGATCGGAGTGGAGCGGAGACTAGGAGGAGTAGACATTTCCCCATAGAGGGATGCACTCATGAGATTTATCGAGGCGCCCGTATCAACTGTCGCCATGATGTCCTGATCGGCCACCTGTATGGCGCACTGTGGCAGCGTCCTGATGCGTCTGGTGGCGGTGCCGATCATGTGCACCTTGTGTACGGATCGCTCCTCCTCGTCATCGTCCATATCACTGTTGCTGGGTTCTCCTTCAGCACCTTCGGGCTCAGCCACCGCGTGTATTGTCTGGCGAGGCTTGCCGAACTTCTTGGACCGGCACACTTTTTCAAAGTGATTCATTTTTCCGCACCCTGAGCATCGCTTGCCCCGGGCCGGGCATTCTGGCGCCGGATGTTTCGGGCCGCCGCAGTAGCTGCATGACTGCGCTGAAGCTCCGCCCTGAGGAGTTGTTGTTCGCTTTGCCCATTTGGGCTGTGGGCGGACTTGTAGTTTGTTGACCGCCTCCATTTTCATGTTGGCTTGTAGGGCCGCTTCCATGTGGGCTGCCCTGGCCTTGGACAGCTCCTTTGTGCGACCCAGCGTGAGGATGTCTGGTAGAGGCTTCCCCGACTCCTCCAGTATTCTCTCGCGCAGCTTAGCAGAGGCGCATCCTTGGATGATCTGGCCCCTGATCTCTTCCGTGACGTCCTGGAACCCACATGTTAATGCTAGTTTCTTTAGCCTGGTGTGGTAGGCATCCAGCGACTCGTCTGGCAGCTGCCGTGCTTGTCGAAAAATGAATCGTTCATAGTCTTGGTTGGCCATTGGTTCAAAGTGCGCGTTGAGTGCATTGATCAAGGTGTGATGGGTTTTGGGAGTCGCCTCCGTGAGAGTCCGGGCGATGGAGTGGATGTCCTTGCCACCAAGATGGAGGATCATAGCGCGCTTTTGTTCCTTGTGAACTTTAGTGGCTTCGAAGAAAATTAGGAGCCTGTCCACCCACTCCTTCCACTTTGGTGCGAGAGTGGAGGGCGCACCCTCCACCACAAACGGTTCAATGGGCGGAATGGTAGCCATCGCCCTGGACGCGCTGGAGTGGGTCAGTGGGTGGCCGGGGGACGGTCCGAAGGGGCACTCCGATCGGTGCGGAGGGAGCGGCGACTGCGCTCCGGCGAGGCGAGGTCCACGGGCCGAGTCACCGATGGTCCTGGCACTCCAGAGTCGGGCAGTGGGGTGAAGGCCCGGGACGGGACAGCACCACGTCCCCTCGAACAGCTGGGTAGGACCGGGCGCCGACCGGAGCGCCTCGCCAGGCGGGCCGAGGTGCAATTCACGCACGTGCAGCCTAGCACGGTGCGGCACCAGACGTGGAGGGTCCACAAAGGAATGGCCTCGCGCGACCAATCAAGCTCCCGTGCGCAGCAGGAAGGTGCAAGCCAGCGCCGCTCACCTGTCGAGGGCCAGGGATCAGAGTCGTTCCTCCAAGCGAGCAGTACGGGGGGGGAGTGTGTGATGGCAGGGCACGAGCACCGCAGGCAATTGGAAGTGCCCGCGGCCGCCACACCCCAAGAGGGGCACCCACACACCCCGAGCGAGGGATCGACCACCACCCTCGTCGCCCATTGTTGTGTCGGGTGATCGGGACAGGGATGCCCTAGGGAGATCGCCCTGGGACCTACACTCAGGGGCATCTAATCCTAACTAGGCCTGACACGTGGCCCTAGAATAAACTCAGTCGGACTCTGGGAATAAGTTTGCTTGCTCGGTCTGTGCGTCTCTCTCTGAACGCCCACGCACGTGCTAGACCTCTTTTTATTATAGGGAGTCACATGACCAACGCGTCCAGCCCTCGGGGCTCCGGGGGCGGACCCTCGGGAACATAACAGGTACAGAGAATAGTAGCCAAGGTAACAACCATAATACCAGCCAGGATGTCCAGACAGACTCCCAGGGGAAGAGGAAGTGCAACTTCGGAGAGAAGGAGAAAGGCGTCTTGATCACAGAGGTGACAAACCATGCGCATCAGCTCTTTGTCACCTCCAAATTGCCACTATGGAAGAAAGAGGCCTTTTGGCAGTCCATAGTGGCCAAGATCAACAGTGCTGAACAAACTAAAATGACAGTGGCCGTCTGCAAGAAGCACTGGTATGATTATAAGCACAGGACAAAGGAGAAACTGGCCATAAACCTGAAGGCAGACACACAGACTGGGGGAGGAGGACCTGCGGACCAGGAGGAGCTGGATGCCTTGGAAGAGTGGGTGGCAGTTGTCATCCCAGGGGAGTTGGTGCCAGGTGTTCCCAGACAGGACAGAGCTGGCTTAGAGGGTCAAAAACACCTACAGGGTAAGTGTCAACAAGTGGCAATATGGGCAAACATGTCATGTTAGGGAGTCCTGCAAGCTATGTCCCTGTGTCCCACTGTGCTGTGCGCAAGGGAAAGAGAAAGGGTAGGATTAATTCTCATGTATAGTTAAACATCACATAAATGATGCCTAGCAACGGTTCACTGACATAATATTGAGAACACAAATATCGTGATAAATAAATATTGTTTAAAAAATATCATATGCAAAAATATTGATTTCCTGTACATAAATAGAGAAGTAAAAAAATATCGGAAAAAAATTGTTTTCACACTAATATCGTTAAAAAAGACAATAATATTGATTTCTAATTGAAATATATAGGTTAAAATAGGAAATAATAAATATTTTAATATATAACATAACTATAATTTAAAATACATCAATTTAAGTAACATGTTATACTAGATATAAATATATACTTACATGAACATACACACAGAAATATACATATATATTTGATTGTTCATTTCATTTAAAAAACTTTTATTCGATTAACATTCTGTTAAATCATGAAAAGTACATTTACAAATTCAAATACTGTAAAAACACACAGTTATATACAATTAAAAAGGGACAAATTAGTAATTTGAGACATAGCTAAAAGATGACAATTTCAAGATAATCAGAGTACGGCGATTAACAATACATCAAGGTGGAGATAGCCCTAAGTTGCAACGCATTCTCAGACATGATTTTAGAAAAAGAGCTACACATTTGGCTACATGCGGTGTGTCTAACATCTGGAGTGCCAGATAGGCTGGCCGACATGTTCTCAACCCCATTTTGCAAAGGAGTGGGATGATCCAGCGTTTGCGAATTTGTTCATAGTAGTGACAGAACAAAGTAAGGTGGATGGTCGATTGCGGTGATACTCCGTCACAAGGACACTTTGCCAGATCATGAGACCAATTTAACACCTTGGGGAAGGTTACAAGGCGAAAAAAAGAGTTGAAACGAAACCTCGTTAAGACAAATTTCTCATGGTTAGTCAGAAAGAAAGTAAGATAAGGCTGAATACCTGGGGAGGTTTGAACCATCAGAATTTGCACGTTAGTAGGCTAAGAAACTTCACTTAGAAGGCGGAGGTCTCTCAGATGGTTTAAGCAGAGAGCTTTCAACGCCTTTCTACTGATATCTATCAGAGTAGATGGTTCGGTGAAGTAAGAAGCACAATTCAAATCTGTTAGGAAGTTGGAAACATAAGAAGCCATGGAATTTTTTTCCATTTCTCCAAAGATAGACAGTCTTGTAGTAAGGAACGGGTTAGGTGGCATTGGGGTTTAGTCCAAATACGGTGCCATAAAAGAATCGGTTGGCATCTAATATTGTCAATAATATAGTCGATATCCAGCTCGATATGGGAACCGTATTATTATTATTATTATTATTATATTTGGGTTTGTAAAGCGCACAGATACCCAGGGGTTTCCCGGCGCTGACAGAGGAACAAGAAGCAGGGAGACACAAGATGGAAGGAGATCAAGCAGAGAAAAGCCAGGTTTTCAGGCCTTTCCTGAATTTCAGGTAGCAAGTTTCAAAACGCAAAGAAATGGGGAGTGTGTTCCAGAGTGATGGCGCCAGATAGGAGAAAGAGCGACCGCCAACTCTGGTGCGTTTGAAACGGGGCACGGAGAAGGTGCCAAGAGAGGAGGATCTAAGGATGCGCACTGGACAGTACGGTTGAACCAGAATAGAGAGATAGGAGGGGGAGTTGCCTGTTTTAATCCGGTGCATATAACAGAGGGCTTTGAATTTTGCTCTTGATTCAATGCGCAGCCAATGAAGGCTGTGCAGGGAAGCGCTGACAGAGGCAGTTCTAGGCAGATTACAGAGCAGACGAGCTGCCATATTTTGCACCACCTGTAATTTACGTGTTACCTCCTTGCTAGCCCCAAGGAGGAGCACGTTACCGTAGTCCAACCTGGAGGTTATTAAAGCCTGGACCACCGTTTTTTGGGTGTCTGGCGGAAGCATCCATGCTATTTTTCTCAGCCACCGCATGATATTAGTGCAGGTGGCTGACACTTTCACAACATGCTGTTTCATGGACAGTTGGTTATCAAATGTAACTCCCAGGTTGCGAGCCTTGGTGGATGGAACCGGCAGGGGACCCATTTGCTGAGGCCAGTGCTTAGGGCCCCAGAGAGAGGTGTCAGGACCGAATAGGAGAAGTTCGGTTTTATCGCCGTTTAGTTTTAATTTATTGGTCTGCATCCAATTGGCAATATTAGTGAGCCCAGATTGGAGAGAAGAATTGGGGACGTGTTTATTAGAGGAGAGAGAAAAAATAATTTGGGTGTCGTCCGTGTATGAAAATATAGAAAGACCAGATTGTTCTGCCAGAGAGGCGAGAGGACTGACATAGATATTGAAGAAGAGGGGGCTTAAGATAGAACCTTGGGGTACACCGTGTGGGGACGGGAGGGCAGTGGAAGCAGAAGTGGAGGAAAAGACCTGAAAAGTGCGAGCGGACAGAAAACTAGCGATCCAGGCTAGAGCAGTGCCATGGATACCAGCGGCCTTTAGGGTGGAGAGGAGGATGTCATGGGAGACGGTATCGAATGCAGCGCTTAAGTCCAACAGGATAAGCGCCACCGTCTCCCCTCTGTCCACCTGCTGTCTGATAGCCTCTGTGACACCTAAAAGGGTAGATTCTGTCGAGAATCCAGCCCTGAAGCCAGATTGGGAGGAGTGTAGGAATTTCGTGTCCTCAATATGTGAGGAGAGGCAGAGGTTGATGTGTTTTTCTAATACCTTGGACAGGCAAGGGAGAAGAGATATGGGTCGGAAATTGGAAGGGTTGTTGGGATCGGCGTTAGTTTTTTTAGAAGAGGAACCACCATGGCGTGTTTCCAAGCTGCAGGAACGGTGGCTTCCGACAGAGATGCATTCAGGAGGGCTAGGATAGGTAAAAGAACGGAAGTGTCAAGGGTGCTTAGAATTTGAGGGGGCATGGCATCAAGTGGGGAGCCAGATTTGATTTTAGCCATGAGTTTAAAAAAGAGTTCTAAAGAGATCGGATCCCATTTGTCAATGGAAGTGTGAGGGACAAGGGTGGTAGTAGTATCCTGAGGGAAAGTAGTGTCAGGACCTATACTGTGGGGGTTGTCCAGTGCTCGTATATTGGAGCACTAAGGGGAAGTGCCAGAATATATTTTAGAAACCCATTTTGGACCAGTTGTAATCCATCCACAGAAGCGTAGCCCCAAACGCCAGCACCGTAGATGGCTACACTGTGGCATTTTGCATGGTAAATTTTAAGCAGCTCTTTTGGGTCCGGTTTACCCAGTTTTCTTGAGAAGGAAACAAGAGCTGAAGTCGCTCTTTGGAAGAGCATTTTTTTACTTGCAACTCCTGCTTTCCAATCTAGCTGATCGTCCATTAGAATGCCTAGGTAAGGGTATTGTCTAGCACGCTCCAATCTAACCTGCTCAATAAAGATGGATTTAGGTTTCTTCACCTTGGGACCAAAATGCAAAACATAGGTCTTACTCTTGTTAAATTTTAGCCCCAGAGATAGCATAAACTGGCAATATTTGTCTAGTTGTTTTTGCAACTGCGTTAGTGTCCTAGCTAAGATGACAGAGTCGTCCGCATATAATAACGCTGGGATTGGACGATGTTTGATAGATGGTAATTCCTGGCTTCCCTCCAGCATGGCCTTCTCAACCCCGTTGGTATAGAGGTTGAACAAGAAGGGGGCCAGGACACACCCTTGCCTTACTCCTCTTTTTATTGTAAATAAGGATGTTAATTCACCGCATAACCCGTATCTCACACAAGCTGTAGCGTCAGAATAGAGCTCGCGGAGGAATTTAATAAGAGGAGGGTCCACCCCAAGTTCACTAAGAATGGACCATAGCTTGGAATGGATCACACAGTCAAAAGCGGAGCTAAGGTCGACATACACTATACATAGGTTGCTGCACTTCGCTCCGGCATATTTACCTATTAAGTGGGTTAAGTTTAATGCCTGCTCGACTGTGCCAAGACCCTCCTGGAACCCGTACTGAAGGTCAGTCATGATGTTATTCTCAGACGCCCAATCCTTGAGGCGTTCCAGGATCAGGCGCCCGGCGACTTTCCCCAGGGAGTCCAGGAGAGAAATGGGTCTATAACAGGCAGGGTTATTACGATCCCCCTTTTTGAAGATGGGTAATAGAATGGAGGAGGACCAGGAATCTATAAGGCCAATTTTCGAAACTGCCGTCATCACCTGCGTGACGACAGGAGACCACAGTTCTATGTTATTTACAAAAATATCTACAGGGACCCCGTCAGGGCCAGGCGTCTTACCACATTTAGAAGATTTTAATGCTTGAATGACCTCGCTAAGGCTAAAAGATAGTTCAATAGGATAAACCTGTGACCTAGCGGGGTCATCTGCTGGGTTAGCCGGTTTTATAGTGTCGACTGGGGACCCCCCAAAAATTTTTGTGAAATGGGTCACCCACGCGTCAGCGGGCACAGCCACGTCAAGGTGCTTTGGCGCGTTAGTATTGGTTAGGAAAGGTGACTTGACGACACCCCAAAACTGAGAGCTGTCTTTAGTTAGGCAGCTTTCGTGGAGTTGGGCCCATAAGGTTTTCTTTAGCTCCTTTTTACAATTTTGTTGGGCCGCTTTATAAATCTTTCTTAGGTTAGCTATCTCCGTTAAATTTCTATTTGGGTTATGTAATGCCTTTTTTAATGTGGATAGGGCTTTATGACAAGCTGTATCAAACCATCTTAGGGACCCCTGAATACCTGGTTTATGATTGCGGAATAACTCTGACCGCATTGCTAATAAAATCTCAGAAAAACCATTTGGCAGTCCATAGTAACCAAGTGCACAGTGTTGAAGGGAGGGGCGGGGCCTGAGGTGACATGTGTGCAAACACGCCCTGTGGTGCGTTTTAAGTTGAGGAATTAATTCCTCTTCAATCCTGAGGGTCCCTGGGGGTCAACAACCCCAGCAGGTAACTCCAGTAAGCACCACTGCGGTGCGTTGCAGAGAGGTGGGCCAGTCCATGCCCCTTTTTACACCTCTTTGCAACGCAGCTCTGTGGCACCTACTGGAGGTACCTGGTTAGCTAGTTGGACCCCAGGGACCATCACGATTCAAGGGGACTTAATCTCCGAACTCAAAACGTCCACAGGGCATGTTTGACACATGTCACCTCAGGCCCCCCTCCCTTCACCATTGTGTAAATGCGCCCGTAGCGCGTTTTAAGATGTAGTTTTAATCCCCCTGCCCTATTGTGTACTAGGGCCTTACAGAGGAGATCATGTTAATCATAGGGGTCCCCCAACACATAGTGTTCCATACTGTATGTAGGTGTTTTCACTGTATTCTAAGTGTCTTTTAGCATAGCACTGGCTCTAGGCCTGGTTAGTCAGAGTCAGTTACCACCAGTACCCGTCTGAAAAAGTTGTGGACACAGGATGATTTTGCAACATGGCCTCTTTCTGCTCCTCTGTTGGTTCTTTCTGCACATGTCTTGCTTCTTCCTACACTTTCATCAACTTTGTGGACTTCTGTTGCTTCTTTCTGCATTTCTTTTTCTTCTTTCTGTGCGTTTTTCTTCTTTCTTCACATGTCCTACCTCTGTAAGCATAGTTAGAAACCAGCATTTGAAAAACCTTTGAAATTCACTGAAAAAAAACATAGGTTTCAGGCACGTTATAGTTAGAAATTAGCATTTAAAAAACATTTGAAATTCACTGAAAAAAAAATATTTACAGGCACGTTATAATTAGAAATTAGCATTTAAAAAACCTTAGAGGTTCACTTAAGCAACCATAGTTTCAGGGGCGTTATTGTTGTGAGAAGTTGGCCTGGCATATGCTGTCCACTATTCTAGTGGGTACCCTGCACCAGTCCAAACGACCTTTATTTTATTTATTTATTTTTTAAAAATGTTTAAACCTTTATTGTGCATCAGAAAAATACAGTTACGGGCCCACAACCACATGGGCCGGCCTCGAAGCAATCAAGAGCACAAAAAGTAAGGATAGGGCAGTCCAGCAGTCCCAAACAACAAAATGCAAAAGTGTCCAGGACATGGCATATGGAAAGAGGGACCGCCAGGTAAAGGAGGAATTAGGTTAATTTTATATTTTGTAGATAAGAAGGATCAGACGCAAACAATTTATCAAAGCAGATGGCAGGCAACGAACCAGCAAATCAGCGGCAGTACGAGAAAGAATAATTGAAAAAGCAGCAAAAAATAATATGCTTCAGGATAATACAACGAACAAGCAGTACATGCTGGTGATCGCCCGCCCCACGGACTCAGTACTCCCACATCCACAATAAGAAAAGAATGAACAGCAAAAAGAATAGTCCGCGCTACCCCTAAACACCCGTCTGACCCAAAGAAAAAGGAAAGAAAGAAGAGAAACCAAGAAGAGGAAAAAAGAAATAAGGCCCATAGAAACTGAAACTAAACAAAAGCCCCACCCCAAACCCCCCACCCTGCACGCATGCGGAGGCTACGGCCTACCCCCCCCCCCCCTAGCAGTGTGCCTGTCGCCCAGAAATAGAACCCGAAATTTAGAACAGAAAAGGGAAAGAAGAAAAGAAAAGAGATAATGTAATTCACAGAAGACCGGAGGAGGGCCGCAGAGATGAAACCAAAACTACCATCACACATCACTCCCGCCGCCCGATCCCAAACCCCGCCACCAACACGATACCTATATTCAATGACCCCGGCAGTCCATCAAGATCTTAGCAGTACAAGAAAAACAGTCCGAACATAAGAGGAGACAACCTCAACCTTGTCCCCTGCGATGTGAGGCAGTGACATAGTCCAGCCGCATAGTAGACATCCTGAGAGAGGCGAGCGAGCAAAGTGACCACATCTGAGCGGGGGGGTGTCCATCAAAGTCCATCCGAAACACAGCCATGTAGATGACAATGGTACAGGAACCACCCGGCCAGGGCAGTGGCAGCAGCTGCAGAATAATGTAGGAGACGTCTCCAATAGACCACAAAGGAGTATCCAAACATGGCGTCCGTAGATAAGACCCCATCCCCTGAGGCAGCACACAGACATCCGACCGCTGCGTTTCCATCACAGACCGCCTCTCGAGGGTATCGGGATCACATACCTCCAACTCCTCGGAGCACACCTGGGCAGGTAGTCCACAGAAGTCGGACACAAGATGTGGCGCAGCGTCCCGCACTCGTGAATGTGTCCGGTCTGGTAGAGGCACCACAGAGAGAACAGCATCTAGACGGTGTCCTAGGTCACATGCGTTGTTACGTGAAGCAGTTCGAAAGGTATACAGGGCTTCCAAAATGTCCGCAGTCCGCACTGGTGCCTTAGGAGAGAATGATGTAGCAATTCCCTGTTGACGGGGCTCGGAAACTCGTGGCAGCCCACCAGACCGGACACCCGTGTCTCCATCGCAAAGCTGAACACCTCGCCGGTGTCCTACATGGCATCACCGGGCCGGGGGCACAAAGGGAACATAGACCATTGTACACTGTGCAAGTGTAAACAGAGCGTCAGCAGCGGTCGTGTCACCAGGTGCAGTTCGAGATCATGGGGAATAAGTTGCGGTTGCTCGGTCTTCAAGATGGCCCCCACCGCCTCACACCGCGAGGCAAGAGGCGAACAAAGGCATCCACAAGTCTGGGCGGTGATACATTGTTGCGATCACAGCCGGACTGCCCCCCGCGTAAAAAGGAGCAAAGCGAAGCAGGATAGAAAGTAGCAGAGGAAAGATCCAATTAAGCCGCTGCACTCCGTAGGGCGGCTCGGTCCGTCTATTGTGTTGTTGTGGGTGAAGGCAGCCGATCCCGGGGAACAAAGACCTTTCAGCGCCGGGCAGCGTCCGGGAGAAGGCGAGAACGCCACACCGCTTCCACCACAGGGAGCGCATAGAGACACACACCGTCGGAGTCGGGGTCCTCTTCCATGCCCGAAAATTCGACTCAGGAGCAGGATGGATGCAAGGATAGGTGACGGGATGGGAGGAAAGCGGAAGGGTCGGCGGAGCCAAAGGATCAGGCGGCCATCATGGTTGCAGGCTAGGCTCCTCCCCCCCAAACGACCTTTATTCATGGTAGGTTTAAAGACAACCTATATAGAAAGCTGTCCTAGTGGTAGCTGTGGGGAGCAGCCTTCAGACTAAGTCTTGAGGGAATGTAAAGCAGCTTGTTTTACCAGTCTATAATCTCATGAATGACCAAATGAAAGGAGAACCACACCAGGTATATATATAAAAATATATGTATTTATTCTGAACACATCCCTCTAGTCTCTTTTTGAGGCTAGAGGCAAACGTACATACAGTAAACTTAATTAGCACAAAGTAAATTAGCACAATATATGTTGAGCACTATGGGAGTGCCCAACCATATATTATTAAAGTGGTATAAGAGCCACAACTGACATGGAGACAAGGGCTAGAGCCTTTAGAACCGCTGGGGCCACCAGGAACCACCCAAGCTAGTGACACAGGAACCCACAGGGGACGCGTGCAGTGTCTAAACATAGCCGCGAATCAATATTAACTTCTATGGGGAAAGTTGCGGCTGGAATTTTAAAGATAAAGGTCACTTAGAAGAGGACTTTGAGCCGACTCCTTTAGAACTAGGAGGTTCTGGAGTCAACACTCACGGGAGCCCCGGAGTACTCAAGTTACCTCACCCAGGGAAGCCGGGTGCATAGGTGTCTTTTTGTGTCAGGTTTCATCGTCGATTTCAATGGCGGTCTGCTGCAAAGTGCTGCTGGCGTCCAAGTGGAAAGTGTCCGGTGGATCCAAGGGTGGATCGCAGATGTGAAGAAGCAGAGGGGACAAGGTCTGGGTCACTTGCCAGTGAACAGGAAGGCGATGAGCGGATGCCCACCGATGTTGGGTGATTTCAGGTGAAGAAGGTGAAGCTTGGCTCTTCAGCCACGAGGAAAAGAAGGTATCGATGACAACCAGGTGCTAGATTCAAGCTGTTCCACAAAGAATGTCGAGTGCTGCGGTGTCGGTTTCTGGATTGGACCAATAAGCCTTGGCAACAGCAATCCATGAAGAAAGCAGAGATTGGCTTTAGTACAGACCAGCAATGTCTGAGGGACTCACCACTCATGGGAAGTCAGTCCTCAAAGGATGTCGAGTGCTGCGGTGTCGTTTTCTGGATTGGACCCAATAAGCCTTGGCAACAGCAACCCATGCAGAAAGCAGAGATTGGCTTTAGTACAGACCAGCAGTGTCTGAGGGACTCACCACTCATGGGAAGTCAGGGCACGTTTAGAACAACCAGGCAAACCCAAGGTAAAGAAGAGTTACCTTTGTGGGGACCCACCAGTTGATGAACCAGGGATCACGAAGGGGCCTCAAGCAGAAATGCTAGATGTCGGTTCAGGAAACACTCGTGGAGTGTAGGCCCACAATCTTCAGTGCAGATGGTGCTCGGGGCTTGGACTACAAGTAGGCCAATGCACAACTTCGGGAAAGCTCAGGAAGTTGATGCACTTGCAAATGTGCATGGTGTCCAGGAGTTCCGGTTCCACATCACTCATGAGAGCTGCGGGTTTCAGCTTTGCTGGGATTTTGTGTCAGCCTCTGAGAAGTCTGAAAGTCTATGTCCTGATTACAACAAGGGGGTTCCTGGACTGTTCCTAAGCGTGACTGAGGGAAAGACTAGCTGGCGTGACCAAAGGTGTAAATGTGACACCCAAGGGCATCCATTGTGTTGGATGGATTTGCCTCACACACCCCTGTGTGAGGCAAATCCATGTCCATGTCCAAATCCATGTCTATGTCCTGAGTCACAAATGCTTCAGAGTCCGGTGGGAGATTCAGAAATGCAGACTGCAAGATGCTTCTTTGGTGTCTGTTTGAACAGGGGAGTCACTCCTTTACCTCAAGGGAGATGCTTCAGTCCTCTAGTTGATATATATCTTCCCGCATCCTGAATAATCGAAATGGGCTCTCACCCACGTCACATGCACATTAGCAAGCATAGCGCCGTGATATCCTACCCTGGATTATTGTTAGCGCTCTACAAGAAATTAAATTAAATATAGTGTGTTAAAGTTCCAGGATTCAGCTTCAGAGTTTCGTTGAGGTATAATCTACTTATACTAAGAAAGGGGGTTAGACATACTCTGGGGACCAACCTATGGGAGGGTCTGGGGAGGGAGGTCGTTACACCTCTTTCCCTTTGTCCAGTTTTGTGCCAGAGCAGGGGCTGAGTGCCCCTGCAACTGGTTTGAACTTGGGAATTCACAGGGACACCAAGTATGCCCCAGCACTGTCGGAAAAGCATTCTCTGAATGCACCCACCCAGCCCCAATACACTAGAGCCTGTTTGAGAAGTGGTTACACCTCCCTATGACAGAAAACCCATTGTCCAGGCCTCCAACACTTGTGTTTCGTCCAGCAGCAGGAGGTCAGACCTGTGTCTGTGGCTGCAGCATCCATTTTGTGATGCTAGGTTTCTTTTAAACTATTACTGGTTAGATTAGTGTGTGCATGTCTCTCCTTCTAGAAGGGTGGAATTCTACCCCGAACACCAGGACTGGTGGGGGGGGGGGGGTAGGATTCCAAAGTGTTTGACACCAAATACAACATGTTTCCATGCAGCCATTCCAAAGTTAGCATTTACCACGAGGTTATAATGTGCTTAAGAGAATATGGTCTGCCTGCATCACAGAACAGCCTCGGAGAATAGGCTCCGAAAGCTGAAGAGGGGCCCAGCTCATGCATGGGCATCCTCTCACACAAAACCAGGCACTCTGCCTTCAGGATTGATAAGGCCTGCCATAGGATTGACTTATAAGTTTATATGTGTTAGTGATTAAAGGTAGATATAGGTAGCCTAGATCTTAGTAAGGAGTGCATGCACACCTTACCCAGGCTGCAGTAGAAGACCTGTAGTGCCATTTTGGAAGGATTCCCGGGGGTGCCATAATACATGCTTCAGCCCCTGGTAGGCCCCTGAGGTACCTATGCCCTTGGTACCTAAGGTACCAAGTTCAAAAAAAATACTTTATTCGGTTTAAATCACAAAAACCATAAAAGTGTACAAGCATTAAAACAGTCCATAATCCGCCCATAAAAAAATATAGCAGCTAACGTGGATAAAAACAGAAATATACAGAGTGTAAAGTTTTTTCCTTTTAAAAACAACAATGTGCACATTAGTGACCTTGATTAAGGTTTCGGACGGTATTTTATGTTTATACAAAGTCCTCTAAGGTACCAAATACTAGGGACTCACAAGGGTAACCCAGTAAACAATGTGGAGTGTACCTAAAGTACATGCAATCATTTAAGAAAGGAAGCAGCTAGGCTGGGGCCCTGAATACCAGGATCCCAGCCAAACTAAGTCAAAAAACATCAAAACACCATGGAAAAAGTGGGGTCAACCATGTAGTCAGATTCCACCTTCCTAGAATAGTTAGTTGGACATTTCACTCGTACAAAACCATAGAAATTCCCCCGCTATAGTTAGTTCAGCTAACTATAACTCGCGCCCGCAATGCACTGCTGATGACAGCACATTTTACATCACTCATGACATGGTCAGTGACAACACTCATGACATCTCTGATGACATCTCAAACGACATCACTGATGACATCATCCTTGTGATTGAGTGGCAGATCTCCTCTTACCCTAATATATCCTTTGATACACACACTAGAAAATACAAAATACCATTTTCGAAACAATTGACACACCAATACCAGTTACAACATACCCATTCACTAATTCCAAGATCTACACACAGATCCACTCATTCACCAAAAGTCCTATACAGTCACTCAGACATGCACTCACACATCATATGTACTCATACACCTATACATACACTTACACACCGCTACCATCCATACAGTTACTCACACACATAGTCACACATGCAAAGAAAGTATCAAACATCAATTTACTTGCGTATACAGTTATACACACACCACCGCACTTACTTCTACAGAAACTAACACATACTTACTCTCCTAAACAATCAGTTATAGAAACACATACTCATTTATACAGGTACTCTTAAAATATCTCATTCTCACATATACTCACTTACATACACCAATACTCACATATACTAGTTTACAATATATGTAGTTACTCATAAAGACACCACTGAGACAGTCATTCACGCACCAACACAGACATAAACACACTCATCCACCCATAGAGTCCTGCACACATGCTGTCATCATGTCATACAAACAGTGACTCACTCATTCATGCATCTATGCAAAAAGTAATACCCCCAACGAACCACACAGACACTCAGACACTCATACTGATACTCAAAAAAACAACTAATAACCCATATAGACACTCATGTAGCTACTCACCAACACATGCTGCCACTTATACACAAAATGAGAGACTTATACAGATATTTGCACATTTAAAGATTACTCACTAACCCATGTACTCACTAACATACACTTAATCAGTCGTTATACAAAATCATCGATTTAGACACTTATTTACCCACTTATTCTTCCATCGACCTCGACATATACATATATAAAACATTTAAAATTCACAAAAAAAAACACATTCACTGGATGATGGCATCAGTGATGTCATGTGAGATGTCATCAGTGATGTCATGAGTGATGTCACTGACCGAGAGCAAAATAAAATGGTCGTACTTCTGGCTCCAAGTTATTTCCAAACTCAAAGTGAAGAAGTGGAGAAAAGAAAAAACTAGGGCCTTATTTAGAAGTTGGTCATGATGTGACATCTGTCATAAATCTTCAGAAATGCCAAATGATAATCTTTTGGCTCACCTGTCTAATTTAGAGGTGAGTATATGCTGTGCTTCTGATGGTAGAACTTTAAACTTTAGCATTGCTAGAAACACACGTATGAACATACTACCTTCGATTGGCATGGTGTCGGAGGCCTTTTCTATTTAGCCAAGGCTTCTTCATCCATATGACCAGTTTTTTTCTTGTCCTGGATCACAATGGGATTGATATTGGGCATGGAAAAAAGAAGCAATGGGAGAAAACTGCCAGTGCGTCAGAGACTTTGGGGGACAATGGGAAGGAAGGTGGATCGTCATTGCTGGCCCGGCGGTAGCGATCCGCCAGGCATCCCAACCGGATTTACCCCTTTCATACTATATTGGCGGGGGTATCCCAGTGGACGCAAAGTTCGTTTGCTGCTTTTCCGCTGGTTGGCAACTGTTCCGATTGCCGGTCGGGCTGGGTTGGGCCTCAATATGGTGGTGGTGCCTAGCTGGGTCTCAAAGGCCTTTCGCCATGGAAAGGCTGGCGGGGAATTGCAATGGGGGCCTGTTCTAGGCCCTCAGGCTGGGGTGCACTTGAGGGTACCCATGGTACCCCCTCCATTTCCATGCACAAGGTGGCAGTCACCGCGGGGTGACTGCCACGTTGTGCATGGGAATGAACAACATGGCCCTTTGGCATTGCGGCGGATGCTGCTTACAGCAGCATCGGCCACCATGTCAACAATGCGGAATACAGCCACCAGGGTGGCCGTTGCATCCTAATTTGCGGTGCAGGACTGCCGCAAGTCCGGCGGCCGGTCCCAGCACCACGAGGTTGGTGGGCAGACTAAAGTACGCCCACCATCCTAATCACCCCCTTTGTCTCCACACCTCTGTTCATGGCCCTATTCACGCAGACGTAAATGATTGTGATTTCCTCTTATGTCTTTTGCAATGCTTCTCTGCATTCCAGCTAGGTTTGTGCTTTATAATTATAAATACATACGGACAGATGTGCAAAGCGAATTTTCAGTCACAAATGACCTGATTCACAGAATTTGCGAACGTAAATATGCGTTTTTTACATGTACCAAGCCCTATTTGCTATTCAGTAACTTATCAGGTATTAGGAAAGGGCATGTTTAGGGCGTCCCTTTCTAATTTCAGAACGCAGTGGTATGTGTGAATGTTTTGAGATCGGAATGAAAAAATGTTAATTTTTTCACCTACTTCTAGAAGTTGTTAACCCATTCACAAATGAGATGGAGCCCCAAGGGACACCTTCCCCTTGATGAATATTTGTAAAAACTTTTTTAAAGAGCAGGAGGTGGTCCCACCCACTGCTCCAACTCTTAAAAATCTAAAAGAAACTTTTCATTTTTCTTATGGAAATTCATCCTGTTTTCCTTGAAGGAAAACGGGCTTCATTTAAAACAAAAATGGGATTTATTGAAATAGCAATCACAGACATGGTGGTCTGCTTACCCCACCAGGCCACCATCCCCGTGTTTTGTGCGATTCCCAATGAGTTGAAAACCAAGACCTACCTCAAGAAAAATAATGAGGTAAGTCTATTTGCCACTCACTAGGAATCGCAACATGACACATTTGTACATGGGTGTTTGCGATTAGCAAATAGCGAATTGCAAAAAATACCTGTTTGGTAATTGCAAATGATTACCGACATGCATCTGGCCCATAGAGTGCTATGGGGTGGCTATTGGTCGAACGTAATGTACCCCATGAGTACTAAAATGGTTTAAGATTTCATCTTTAACCCTTTCGATGCTCATGACTAGCTCAGCTCATCATGAGGCACGGTTGAGCTGTGCTTATGACGAGCTGAGCACGTCATGAAACAATAGTATTCATACAAATTCAGCACAGGAGGGGAAAAGTCACAGCAGCCAAGGTGTTGAGAAATGAGTACTTGCCAAAATCATTTATTTGGCATTTTTCTTAATAACCAGTAATGAATTAAGATGTAGAGTGCCAAAAGCTTGCAAAGCTAATAGGCTAACATGGAATGACTGCGCATGAGGTATTATAGGTGAGTATGACCTTTCTATTGGGCACCAGCAAACACATGAAATAAAATTGCTTGTGGTTTTGTAGAAACTCAGGGGTCTCCCCTACAAAAATGATGAACTTGTGCAAAGCCTGCAGCAGCAATGTATTACCTTCCATGTCAATCTGGTAAATACGCACAGGATTCAGATTAACCCTAGGAGTAGTTCACGTAGTCACGTAGTAGCTATGCGAAGTGCTTTTTGCACTACACAAGCTACGCGTAGCTACGTGAACTGCGTAGTGCGGTAGTGAAAATGCTGTTCGCACTGATTACACAGTGCTGGATGCTTGACAACACTGGGCAATCATTGCAAACGGCATCTTGCACAGTGCAAGCGGTCGTTTTCTGACGCCCGGGTAGATTTGGACTCGAGCAGCAGTTTTCTCAAAGCGAACTAGCAGTTTCTCATCAGGAGCGGTTGCAAGCATACGCAACCCCTCGCAATGAGAAACCTGACCTCCCCACATTAAAAATCTCGCCGGGAGGTTTATTTTCTACGCTGTTGATTGGCAACTTGATGTTGCTGATCGCGAGCGAGGAAAAAGTCTCCCCGGGATGTCATTTTGCTCGATCGCGGTCACCAACGCGAAGTTGAGGATTGCGAACATACAAAAAATGCCAGCTATACGTTTTTGCACTGTGCTACGTGCAATTCGCGTAGCTGCAAAAAAACTACGCAAACTACGTGAGCGTAGCATGGTCCTATGCCCAGGGTTAGTTCAGATACACAGTTTTATTTTTAAAAAATCCTTGCAAGAAATATAGAACGAGAAATTGTTTTTAGTTATTAAATTTAATTTGCTGTAGCTCAAGTACATGTTGATTTATATGAACATCATTTTGCTGTATCTTTACCCTAGGTCAATACGTTTTTGCTGTTATTGTGTTTCGTGCTCTCAGCAAGTACAATTTACCTTTCCATTCAAAGCATGTATTATAAACATCAGGACTGGAAGAGCTGAAGGATGTTGTTTCAGACACTCACTAGATGAATGTACCGGAGTCGCGTTTCTGCACAATAAACTGTTTGAGAATTAGGTATTACTGTTGTGACCAGTACACTCACTTTCTGAACAAGTGCTACAGCTCAAGCTCGATAAGCCACCCAAGTTATGGCTTCTTTAGCCCATAGGGCTTATCCCTCATTGTTTCTTATAATTTTAATGGAGTAGCAGGGAAGATACAGAGTAGGTTCCAAAAACAGCTGTTGTTTCGATCACATCCCTCTTTTGTGTTGTTATCTATGTTCCTGGCCCAGTGTAACTTATGAGGTATATCTCACAAATTGGCAATTTCATTGAGGCTTCTTTGCAACATGGAAGGAGCCTCTTTGGGATCAGAACAAGAGTGATGGTCAGGAGAAGGTGCCTGGTCAGACAAGTCAGCTTAAGCTCCCGCATGTGGCATACAGCAAAGAGCATATTGCTTTTAGAGACTGTGATGTCACAACGTATAATATTATAGATGGGTTACTGTGAATAACAAGAATATTTTTCACTGTGGAGTTTATCGAAAAGATGGGGCCGAAGATTGAGGTGTCTCTGATATCATTCAGATCTGTGAGGTGAAAAATATCTCCTTTATTTACAGTTTACCATATACCATATTAAATACTACTCTAACACCTCTAAATCAATTTTCCTACTCTGATCAGCAGAGCAGGAATAGAGAAGCTGTGGGCGAGCCACGCCTCACATGACCTCAACCCCCACCTCGATGCTGTATGTAAATTAACAATTTTGACCAACCTTTCTACCTTTGCAATTACCCTTTCCCTGTAAAAATATTTAACATTATCTTTGTAACCTGTAATCCATGCCCACCACCCTCAGCATTGCCCTATCCTGCCCACGTATATATTTAAAATGACCTAATGTACTGCTACTCGCCCCCAGCAACTGATGAATTCTCTTTGTGTCTCTAACCAAATGCGTACATTCAACTGGAGTCATGCTATTCACCCGCAGAATCAAAAGGACTCTCTTCACCTTGTTCAACAAAATATTAATACGGACTTGGGCTTGCCCATCCTCACACGCCACCCTTAGTCGCTTCCCCCACTTCCTTGACTTCCATGATAGCAATGAGCTACTGCAACTCTGACAGCTCTATCAGAGGAATGTCACCATGGCTTGAAATTACGTATCACCTGAGGTCTGTAGAGTGGCAATGTGGTGGTTGGAGGAGGCAGATGACTTTTTACATTTTCCTTGTTCTCTCAGGGCAGTGAAGGCCACAGAGATAGGGAGAATGCATGTAACCCCATCATCTGCCGTTCTGCTCTTTGCTTGGGTTTATGGCCCCTGGGTGAGTTATCAGTGCACACATAGGCAGTGATTTTGCTGCCGTTACTTCATATCGGTGAATAGCCAGAGACAGATTCCACGCCAAAGGGCCTCTATAAGAACTGTATATAACAATGATGTTGCTATTAATCTACCTTGTAAAGTGATCTATCAATTCACTGGGGGCCATATGTATCAAAAAGTCATTTTGCGATTCTCAAATAGTGATTTTTTGCGAATCGCTATTTGAGAATCGCAAAATGCTATGTATGTAGGATTAGCAAATAATTTTGCGAATCCTACATATTCCTTGATTGAGAATAACAAATTGCGATTCGCAATTAGGGACTACATCCCCTTTCATTCCTATGGGCCTAGAGGTCCATAGGAATGAATGGGGAGATATTCGCAATTTGCGATTCTTAATTAGAGAATCGCAAATTGCGAATGCAAATTCAAGGGTGTCAGGGTTCCAAAAGGAAACCCTGTTGCAACGCTGAAATGTACATGTGTTCACATGAGGCTGTTACATCAAATTTACCTGAACTGTGATCGCAAACGTCGAAATTCTGCAAATTTCGGCGTTTGCGAACAAAAGTTTGTTTCATATATATGGCCCTGGGTCCTTTGCACTATCCAACTTTACGAATCTGGTACAGTAAAATTATGTTCAATTTTACAACAACAAAAATGGAAAATATTTCTTTTTCTTCTAGAATTCCAGAATGCAACCTGTTTCTCTTAGGTGAAAGGGCAATTTTCCAGTTATTCCCCAGTACAAAGGAAGTGCTTGATATCCAGATTTAGCCTTGTAGGTTTTGCTAATCTGTAAAAAACAGATAACAGATTTAGGAGCCATATTTAGAGAGTAGCGAACTTAGTTGTTCAGTAGTGTTGAATATTTGATCTTTTGTAAGAGATTTGAATAAAATGTGATGCACTATTGAAAAACCAATGCAACTTTTGAATAACTGTGGTAAATTGGACCATCTCAAGTGTTTGCTGTCTTCCTTGTCTGCCCATGTCACTAGTTAACTAGCTACAACTTCGTTGCTGTTGGCAGGATCAGATGTGCAAGAAAGGTACTTACGATCTCCAGCTGAAAGACCAACAAAGTAGTGTCTCAAACAGGGCCGGACTGGGAACCAAAGCCGGGCCTGGCAAAGTGCTCGGTCAGCCCCCGGGGGTGAGGTCGGGGGGGTGTTGGAGGTGCGACCGAGCTCTTTGACAGTGCCGGTTTTCGGCCAATTTTGTTACAAGGCCGATTTTGCAGCTTTGCTGCAAAAACGGCCCTGTAACAAGAACGGCCCCCAGGGGCCCAAAACCAGCCCCTACCCTTGCGGCCCACCGGGGATTGACCGGTGCCCGCAACGGCCTGTCCGGCCCTGGTATCAAATCTCACAACAAGTGGGATAGCAAACTTGGCTTCAAGTTCAGCTAACATGAGAAATTATAACAAAGTGCATCCAGATAAGGTAGACAAACCTGAAAGACTAATTAAAAAAAAAACTCTAACTTAAATCCATCTGTGGCCCCTCAGGGATCCTATTCACAGCATATGCCAAATCGCTCAAACTGTCCAAACACTAAAGCACTGACTGCAGATATCTCAATGGCTCAGAGTAACCACTAGAGTGAAAGACGCTTGTATCTATCGGCTAACACAGGACCATCTATCTCCTTTCCAGCAGTATGCCATCTCTTGATAGTCTATTCCAATCTGCCACAAGAGTCCTTGGAAATTCCTATCAGACAATCGATTCATATGGTCCAGGTTCGAAAACTGAGTCAGAATCTTTTGAGGACACAGAAACCTTAATTAACAAGTGACCCATGGTTTAGGGGGGAGAGAAAATGTCTAGCAGTGGTTAGATCGGACATTGTGCAAAAAGGTGTTCACCTAACATATCCCCATATGATTATATACGTTGTTTAGAGTTCAAATTATATAGTTGCAAAGATCTTATAAACTTTGAATTGCACACTTGTCACCTCACTGAGTTTAACACCTTGGCTGCTAGGCGTTTCCCCCCCCTGTGCTGGAAATTGCTCTTACTATGTATTCATGACGAGCTCAGCTCGTCATCAGCACAGCTCAACTGTGCATCATGACGAGCTGAGCTCGTCATCAGCATCGAAAGGGTTAAACTATTGAGAATATGGCTGAAAGCATTCCCTCCGTCCACAGTCACAACCGGAGGGCCTACTAGGAATGTGCCCAGCTCTGTTCCATGTGGTATAACTACCCACTTGCCCCTTGTTACATCAAATCGGGAGGAACAAACTTCAATTGAATTCATGATTGTCCAACGAGAATATAATTTGTGAAGTAAACAATGTAAACTCTAAAGTGACTTATAATGGCAAATGAAATTTAGCCCTGAATAATGACGGTCTAAGTCCAGATGTTGACAACTCAAGTAACCATTTGACAAACTATCGTACCATAGAAAATGCACTTGTCCAGCTATCTGTGGTCAATATAGACAACATCCAAGAAGGTGGGAGACGTAATATTATTTCACTCAATATGATAAATAGGAATGCAAATCCAAGTAAAGATAAGATACACTGTCCATGTTATCAACTTGGACCTAAACCCAATTATTAGGGTATTCTCATTGAATGTAGCTGAATTAGGCTCAAAGTTGTTCGATCCTGATTGGGTGTTGATTATCGAAGAACGCAACGTTTGCATGTTCCAAGAAACTTGAGCCAGAGAAAGAGTGTTTATAGATGTGTCTACCACCTTTACAATAGAAGCCTGCAAAGGATTATGGGAGAGCAATTGGGAGCCTAACGATCTTAGTTAGAAAAGGTTGCTTCAGTTTACTTACACTATTGGATATTAACTGCCCTCACTTAATGGGGATTATAGTGATTCTTGCAACAGGTCTTCATTTGGCCCTTATAAATATTTATGTTAGAACGACATGGGTAATTGATAAATCATCTACTTTATCT
This sequence comes from Lissotriton vulgaris, assembly GCF_964263255.1. Classification (NCBI taxonomy): domain Eukaryota; kingdom Metazoa; phylum Chordata; class Amphibia; order Caudata; family Salamandridae; genus Lissotriton; species Lissotriton vulgaris. Next base: position 1,145,739,166 of record NC_141694.1, on the reverse strand, counting down.
CTCCTGGAAAAGGTTGTAGGCACCTTACAGTCGATCGCAAAACTTATAGTGGCTAGGGATTTTCATACTTTTTGTGAACCCTCCACAATATTTAAATGAGATTACTGGAGAGGAAGATGAAAGTTGGGGCATTCCGTCACTGAAAGGGCAACCAAGAAAGGATTTCTCTACCCTTAAATTAGCCTCCTTAATGGTTAGCAGGGTACTCAGTGCATGTAATGGGGTGCCATTCCTGACCCCGACAGAGCACCAACTTTTAAGAGAGGAACGTTTACCAGTGTTATTGATTATGTCCTCATAGATGTACGGTTATGGTACCTTTGGCAGACATGAAAGTGGTAAAGCATTCTGACAGTGACCACAATTCCCTGAAAGTAACACTCATGGATGAATCCCTAAAGCGAGAAGATAACACTTGTTACACCATCTTTCCAGCTCCCTCTGTAATTAACAACTGCTGCTATGTAAGCATGGGTGAATTTTGCGACTCTCGCGTTCGCGAATTTTGCGGATTTGCGAACTCACAATCCGCAAAATCCGCGAATTCTCACGAATTTGCGGATTTTTTTTTGTGTTCGCGCGGGTTTCTGCCAGTTCGCGAGGGTTTTGTACAATTTCGCAAACGCGTACTTACCTGTCGGGTCGCAAGTTTTGCGAACTTGTTGTTTCTACGTGTCCAGCCTGTTTGGGACACTCTTCTTCATCACTACCACCCTCTGTCACCACTGCCACTCTCTGACTACTCATGCCACCCTCTGGCCCACCCATGCCACCCTCTGTTTCATCACAGCACCCTCTGGTTGTCCAGTGTACATTATTGTGGCAAAGCAAAGCACACCTTCCCTGCCTCAAGTGACCTGAATTAATTTGGGGCTGATTAATGTGTCACAGAATATTTTTTTTAGCTGGCACCTGCTTCCTTAGTGCTTCCTGATTAGTGATCTTTTGCACTTGCTAAGTGCTTTCATTGTTGCAAAATTAGTTACAACACCTGCCCTGCCCCAACTGACAATAATGAATTAGGGGCTGATTAATGTGTCACTGGATTTGAACTTCCAGCCTGGCTCCTGCTTGTCTCCCTTAGCTGTAATTCAGGACCTTTGTGGCATATGTGTAACTATTCTGAGGGTCAGAGCAGGGTCTCATAATAGTTGCAAGTAGGCAACTGAACTCTGGAGGGGCCCCTCAGGAAGCACTACAGGAAATGGCTACTAATGATGAGCTTGAACTTTTGAACCTGGTAAGTAGTTTCAGTTTTGCTAAGATCGTATTTCTGCAATTTAGCGCTTATTCGCGGGGTGCGAAGTTGAACTGGGAAGCCGCGAACTCACGCGAACAGTGCGAGCAAGCCATAAAATCCGCTGCTCGCGGATTTGCGGATTTTGCGGGAAATTCGCGAATCTCGCGGATTGCGAATTTACCGAAAATCCGCAAAATCCGTGAGCGGAACGGATTTTCCGCCCATACTTACTGCTATGTTACATGGCCCAACCTTATGTCAAATCAAAAACTCACAGATTTATGGACTATATATTGCATATCTAGTGGACTACATGGGGTTTAGTGAAGATTACAATTCCTATCTTAAATGTCCACAACCAGTTGCTTGGGGAGAAGCAAAAGGCTTTTTACAAGGATGAGTTTCATGTAAAACCAAATTCAGCCAAGGAGTCAAAGTGGTTTGATCAGACAAGTCAAGAGTTCACAATGGCTGGCTGTCTTAGAAGGCGATAGGACTAAAAATAGTAAAGCTAGATGTACTTATAAGGCTCTATTGAACCAGGTGAAAAGGAATTGGGACGAACAACTCTGGCTAGACTTGCTAGCTGCTAGCAAATTAAATGTTAATAGGTCTTTCTGGCGTAGCCCAAACTAAAACAGAAAGTGCGAAAACCTACTATTGCAATATTTCACCTGATAAATGGGTGGCCACACTTTTCTGTTCTTTATGCCCCAAAAGACTGCAATGACCAGGGGACAAACAGCAGCTTGGACGTCCCTATCCAGACGGTTATAACTAATTTCATAGAGGTTACTATTCCTTGTTGTCTTAAGATGGGAAGATACTAATAGAGTTATTGATTCCCTAAAATCTGCCAGGGCACCAATGGTTGCGATTTCTAAAATTGCGAAAAGCATGATGCATCCCAAATTTGAGAATTGCATTCGCAAACGGCCGAAAATTGCGATTTGCACCGTTTGCGAATGCAATTCTCAATGATGCATGTGGGCAGTAAGGTTTTTTTGCCCTGAGTTTTACCATTCCTGCTCAGAATTAATTTGCCCAATATGTCGAGATATGGGAACACCTAGACATCTGATAGCCTTCTGGATCCTAAAAAGCAATACCTCGCCCAAAATTGTGTTTGCAGTGAGTAGGTTTTTACAAACAATTTGGTAGAAGAGAAGCAACACTTTTAAAGCAGTCATTTAGTGCTTGTGCCTATTCCTCCATTAACCTATCCTTTTTTAATATTCTTAATATCCTAGAGTTGTTGAGATTTTACATATTTTTTAAAAGTCTTAAATGGTTTGAACTTCGAGGAGAATCCGTACCTATCATTTTTTGCTCTTTGCACATGACTTTTGGCTGTAATGCGCACCGTCCCTCGTATGGGGTTATTTGTGTTGTTTTACCCCATACTGTCTTGGCTAAGCTGATGATTTAAAAACTATTAGGATGCTGCTATCGATGTATTACGCCGCTGTGAAATTGGATATTGTGTTTCACATTGATTAGGATAGAACCCAGATTTCCCTACATTTTTAGAGCTGAGATGACATTGAATTGATACTGTACATTTACTGTTTTTAGGTTTCATTTTTACTGTGTGTGCATACTTTGATGGTTTACAACAACCTTACAGGAGGGTCTTCTTCAGGACAGGGAAAGGGATAGGGGCGGACGTCCGTGAGTCACGTAGTTGCACACGGGTCATGAGGTAGGGAAAATCCAAGTCAAACATGACTTCAGAAGGTAATCACATCAATGAATACATGGAGGATGGGCTGAAAAATCACTATCCTTGTTGCATTTACTACGTTGCACAAGAACTGCCAAGACACGGTCAGCTATCCGTGGTTCTGCGGGCTGGATTCAATCTGTCGTCCCAGATACACGGCCACAACTTCCCTAACCCTGCACTACTTCCTTTCACTGACACCCTCCTTCCCTTATTCTGTGGGGCACTGCTACTTTTTATGATGACTAGGCCTGGGCAAAGCACTACGCTACGCTTGCGTAGTTTGCGAAGTTTGCGCAACTTCGCACTACGCGAACTGCACGTAGCACAGTCCGAACATGCGTAGCATAGCGTAGTGTAGTGCAGCGTTCATTTTTTGCTTACTCGCGGTCCTCAACGTCAAGTTGGCAACCACGAGCAAGCAAAATGTCATCCTGCCGATTGCGAGCGTGGAAAATAAAACTTCCTGCGAGATTCTCAATGCAGGGAGGTCTGGTTTCTTATTGCGAGTGGTCGCGTATGCTCACGACTGCTCGCGATGAGAAACTACCAGTCTACCTTGAGAAAGCTGCAGCTCGAGTAAAAATCTCCTAGAGCGGCAGAAAATTACAGCTCGCACTGTGCAAGATGCCATTTTCAATGATTGTACAGTGCCGGATGCTTGTCCGAACTGTGCAATCATTGAAAAAGGCATCTTGCACAGTGCGAATAGGGTACTACGCAGCTCGCGTAGTGCTACTCGTAGTTCGCGTAGTGTGAAGTGCACTTCGCGTAGCTACACATAGCGCTACTTCGCGAACTACGCCCAGCCCTAATGATGACAACATGCATTTCTGTGTACAATACGCTGTGTTATGGCGCATTGTGATTAAATAACAATGTTCCTTACAGTATTTGTTTTCTTCTAAGTTGTATCTATTTTGTTTAAACAGTGTTCTGGGACCCCTTTCCCTTTGCACTAACCAATCCAAGAAGGCAGGTCAATGAGTCTGGCGAGATAGTTGAGGAGGTAACCTCAGTAATGACGGTGCACAAGTCGCGCCAATATGCAGAAACCGAGGGGCACAGCCAGGCAAGATGAGAGAAGTCTGACGCCGAAGGGATGAACACCGAAGACATCTGTCACTGGGGGCGAGGCCCATTCTGTACAGCTGGGCTGGAGAGCAGTATAGCCTATGCAAGTATTTAAAATGTATAAGGCATAGGCGATAATTAGGAGATAGACGTTTGGTCTGCTTACAACAATAAGACCAGTCCTCTGGAGAGAGATCAAGACCAAGGTCCTTGCTCCAGGCAATACAGGCATGATCAATGGAGAGCAAGGACACCACAAGCATGATGGCATAGAGCCTAGAGACCAGTTTGCGAGGGGAAGCAGACGTATATGCCAAGTCAAGGGCGGTCATCGACCGGGGAGGCTGCGGGAATGTGGAGTGTAACTCCAGGCAGGTCGCCCTGAGTTGATACTAGAGCAGTGTGTCCATGGGGCCAAACCTGTCTGAGAGCGAAAAGAAATTGCGGTTGGGGTAGAGGTCTGTCAAAGTGGCCAGACCCAAGCCGGCCGAGCGTTTGGCCATATACGCCGTGTGTGGCGAAGGAAAAGGGGGGTGGTATGTGACAGACATGGCCCCGGCGGAGAGCAGGCTGGAACCTGAATACCTTCTTAGACCGTCCCAGGCCCAGCGCAGGATCTCCACCGTGTCAATCTCCCCGTGCGGTGGTTTGGCTGGAGCAAAGATATCGGCCTGAAGGGGTAGGGAGCTTCAAGGTCAGCCTCCTCTGCCACATGGGACTGGAATGGCATTGGGTGCAGCCAGAAGTGGAGGAAGCTGGCTAGGGCACTAAGGGTGTATAATTTGATGTCCGGGGCACCTATCCCACCGCATGAGAGGGGAAGCGTGACGATATCATATGCCACCCTCGGTTGATGGCCAGCACAGACGAGGGAACGAAGTGTGCGAAAGAAGTGCGCAGTGAGAGGAACGGGGACGTACAAAAACAAATATAAAAATGTTGGGAGCACTACCATTTTAGCGATGTCAATACGCCCCGCAAGAGATGAGGGTAATCACTGCTGAAGGGGATTCTTGGTCTCCAGCCAGTCGACTGCTCAGCCGAAATTAGCCTTCCAGAGTTCATCTACATTCCTACTGAGCCAAACGCCCAAATGCCTGGTGGGCCCCGATGCCCATACAAAAGGTTAGTCTGGTGTGAAGGGGACAGTGGCGTCCTTCAGAGGGAAAAGAACAGACTTACTCCAATTAACTTGGATGCCGGATAGTCCCCCGAATCGTAGGACCTCGTGGACCATGGAGCCGGTGTTCTCTTGAGGGTGGCAGACATAGAGTGTGACATCATCCGCGTACATGGAGACAATAAGGGCTCGGCCGCGAAGCCCAAACCTCTCTGAGTGTGATGTTGCCGGAGTCTGGTGGCGAGGGGCTCCATAGCAACAGCGAAAAGCATGGGTGATAGTGGGCACCCCTGCCTAGTGCCCATGGAAACAGGAATGGGTTCCAAAATCTGTCTATTGACATGGAGGCGGGCGACAGCGAGGGTGTAAAGGAGGAGGACTTTGCTCAGAAAGACCGGGCCAAAGCCAAGATGAGGAAGGAGATAAAAAAGGAAGGGACACTCAAGAGTGTCAAAAGCCTTGGTGGCATCCAAGAGAGCCATCACAGTCGGCAAAGCTTGGTTGATTTGGTGAAGTACTGCGAAGATCGTGCGAAGGTTATGCGATATTGCACGCCCTGAGATGAAACCGGACTGGTCCGGCCAAGTGATCATGGGCATGAGAGGTAGAAAGCGGGAGGCAAGAAGCTTAGCAAAGATCTTGTTATCTGTGTTAATGAGGGATAATGGGCGATAGGAGACCAGTAGTCCAGGGGACTTGTCCGGCTTTAGGAGCTGTGTTAACAGGGCCTCGCGAAGTGATGGAGGAAAATGGCCCACCTCAAAGGAGTCATTGTACATGGCAGAGCGGTGCAGGACGAGGATGGGCATGAAGGTTTTATAAAAGGACGCATGCAGGCCTTGTCCCATGGCAGGCTGTTGATGGCTGCTAAAATCTCCTTGGAGAAAAGTTTGTCGAGGTATTCCAGATGACCGTTATTGAGCCAGAGGAGCTCCAGGTTGTTGAAGTACTGGTCCAGGATGTCGCGCAAGGGGGTGATCTGGAGGTGTAGAGTTGCATATAAAAAGAAGTGACCTGTGAGATCACTTCAGTGGGAGAGGTAGTGCGCTCTGGACCCCCATCCTGCAAAGCTGTAATATATGAAGTGGCGTGAGGCCGCCAATGGAGATTGTCCAGAGTTTTACCCTCACCTGCACCGTAACAGTGGGCCCTGGCCTCCCTACCTAAAAAGCAGAGCTCCCTGTCTGCTTCCTGTTCGAATTCGGAAATTTTGCCTCCGATCTGGCCGCAAGTGTCTGGGTTGGGACTGAGATATTGCAGGGAGTCGAGAGCCTTAATTTCTCTTTCCAGATGCTCCAGGGTGCCGTGAATATAGGGGAGAAACCCCAACTGTTTCGAGATACATTCGCCCCGGACCAACACCTTAAAGCCCTGCCATAGAGTGGAAGGGGAGTACCCAGAACCAGCATTAAGTTTGAAAAAGTTTTCGATTGCAGTCTGAAGCTCAGCGCAGAACACTGAATCATGGAACGCATTGCAAGGCAGGCGCCAGGCAAACATACACTTAGGGGCATGCGGGGGGAGCAAGTTAAGGCTAATGGTGGGGTGATCAGAAAGAGTGCGTGCCATGTGTTCGACTGAAGTGACCCATGCAAAAGCATCGTAAGTGGTGAGCCAGAGATCCAAGTGGGACCAGCAGCCAGAGGAGCCATTAACACCGGTGCCCTGGCGCACATCATGATGAGTGTGGCGCCATGCATCCAGCAGGGAATTTTCAGTTAGGTGAGAAGGCAGGAGGGAAGTGGAAGGCAGGTGCAGGGCACAGGGCCCAGAGCGATCCAGAGTGGCAGATGGTGTGATGTTAAAATCGCCCCCCTCCCACAACAAAGTGGCATGGTGCAGGGATGGTATGTGTCGCCACACCTGCGCAAAGAAGTCAGGGTCATCAGTGCTTGTGCTCTAAATTGCAGCGAGAATGAGAGGCTTGGTCAAAAAGGAGCCGAGCAGTATAACCAAGTGCCCCTCGGGATCGACAATGGCTTTGGTGGTGCGCCAGGGGAGCCCTTTGTTTAAAAGGATAGACACCCCGCGGGAATAGGCAGAGTAGAAGAAGGAATGAATTTTTATCCCAATGGCAAGAGTGTAGCCTAGAGGCAGTAGCAAGGAGCAGGTGAGTTTCCTGAAGGAAGCATATTTCAACCGTATGATGTATGAGGTGTGCATTTACCAGTCGGGCCTTTCGATGGTCGTTAAGACCACAAATATTCCATGTCCAGAGTGTAGTGGCTGTCATAGGGCTAGGCCAGGGAGATAAATGCTGGATAATGTCAGATGTGAAGCGGAAGTCAGCAGTGCTTGGGGTTGGAAGTGCAGAGCAAAGAGTGGTGTTGCAAACAGCATAGTACATAGAAGATTAAAAAACAAAAACCAGCAACAACCCTCGGAGGAGAGGCAGCATAACCCAAAGAGCCCACCACCCACACCAACCCCCCAATCAGGATGAGAGACCAACCCCTCCCCCCCATGGAATCCCCAACAGGAAAGGGAAAAACCAAAATAGACATAGCGGGAATCATCCCGCAGGAACTTTGCTCAGGTCAGCGTACACCCCTGTCGCAAGGACATGGTGGCCAAGCCATGGGTGAATGCGGGCTGTGAATATTGGAGAGAGAGACCCAACAGAGCGCTCATTATCTAGGGGCCCACATGTCACTCGTGATGCTGCCACAGACCAGAAAAGTGACATTATTGTAAAGGCGAGGAAGGAGTGAGGGACTGCAGGGTTGAGCGAGGAAATGTCATAGTGTCAGAAAAGTTCCACAGAGCCCATGAACAGAGGGGGATTGAAAAACCAGCCAGTGCAGGTCGTCACAAGAGCCATGGCTGAACAATAGGAACTGAAACCAATAAGGGCAAGGTCAAGCCATGCTATGCATGAGGTCAGGGGATGTGAGCGAAAGAGTGCCATCAGTCATTGTCACTGAGATTGCCAGCAGCAGCCATTTGGGAGCTGGAAGGAGTGGAGCGCGAGATTTGTCCAGTTTCTTGGTGTAGGCCAGTGCAGTCTTCGGTTCCAGAAAGGTGTGAACCTGTGAGCCGTTGTTGACTCGCAACTTGGCCATATACGCCAGAGAGTAGGAAATGTTTGGCCGGGAATAATTCATGATGGACAGCCTGCACTACCATGGTATAATCAGGATAGAAGGATAACAAGATCCTTTGATGACAAATTTCCCCCTTTTCCCTGGCAGCTCAAAGGACCGCATTGCGGTCTCTGAAGTTTAGAAGTTTGGCCATGATGGGCCGAGCTGGGAGACCAGGGGCAGGGCGAGGACCAAAGGATCGGAGGGCCCGCTTGACGATGAACACAGGTGAGAGAAGCTCCCCAAATAAGTCACGGATCAGCTGCTCGACAAAGTCTTCAATTTTGTTTATGTTGGAGGATTCGGGCACACCTGTGATAAGGAGATTGCTTCTGCTGTAGCGCGCCTCTAAATCCTCATTTTTGTTTTCAATGATTTCCAGTACTTTGTCCATTGTATGAGTGCATGGTGATCCCGTGTGGTAGCATCTTCTGCATGGGACATCTCGTCTTGACTTGGTTTATCCTTGCATCGTGAGAGTCCACACGAGCCTTGACGGTGTCCAGCCAAGCAGAGAGCTGATCAAGCTGGATCGCAATGCCAGTCACCATGGATTTCACGTCAAGCCTAATGGAGGTGAGGTCATCATCGTGGTTTGGGCCAGTTTCAGACTGAGCAGTGGATTCCGCAGCGTCCATGACCGTACCCTCCTGTCGAAATGATTTGTGCTGGTAAAATGCCACCTTGGGTTGCTTGAGGTCCGTCCACCCCACCGTTGAGCACCTGAGTGGCCCATGGATCCCCACCACAGAGTGAAGGATAGCAGATGAATGATGTGTGAACAGGCGGGGGCTGGTAAGAGTGGCAGCGGCCGACGGTATGCGCCTGAAGAGGTGGCAGTCATCAGGCGCAAGTGGTAGACCGGTGCAGGTGGGATGAAATGCGGCCCACCGAGCCTGCAAGGGGGATTAGTCCAAAGACTGCGCAAAGCGACCAAGTGAGGAAGAAGTGGGCAGCCCGGATTCATGAGGTGAGCTAAGTCTGGTGCAGAAATGGCACACATATGGCAGTGTAGCTGGCCGGATGATAGGTGGAGGGCCCGGAGGGAAGAAAGGCAGTTCTGATGCACTAGAGGGCAGACGCTTGGCCCAGGGAGGCTGGCCCGCTCGAGTCTCGAAGATGAGAGCATCCAGGGAGGGATGGTGGTAGCCGGGCAGCAGGAAGAGGTTCCAGTTGTGGCCGGGCAGCAACAGCTATTCAGCCCGGCAGCATCTGTGGAGGCCAAAGCGTGTGGAGGATAATCAGACTATGCAGCCAAATCACAGATTGTTACAGCCAACCGTGGAGCCAAGCCCGGCAGGGGACCTCCCAGCTAAGGCAGAGGAGGAGACCGGCAAAGTCCATGCGGCAGCAAAGGATGAGGTCTTTAGGCCACGCTGGGCCATGCAGGTGGCAACGGAGGCCCTCCGGTGCACAGGGGGATGGCAGCACTTCAGCAGGCAACAGCAAAAGACCCCAGCTCCAGGAACCATCAGCTATGAGGGGCAGCCAAGAGTCCTGGGTGGCTCAGGGCTGCGTGGGAATTGTGGGAGGCGCACCACTCACCTTGCAGGGCCCATGGCAGACTGGCCGGGGCAGCGGGCGCCAGGAGTGAGAGAAGGTGCCCGTGGGGAGTAAAGGCCGGGGTCCAGTGGTACGACCCTCATGCCCCTACCCCCGCGACAAGGAACCCACAAGGGGAGAAACTCAGCGGGGCAAAGGCAGCAGGATGTCAGAGCTGGTCCGCGAGGGTGACTTGGCCCGCCAGAGTCCTCTCAAGCAGAATGGGGAGTTGATGGTGCCACCACAGCCAAGGCCGAGGGCCAGTCACGCATCGGCAGGAAGGCCCAAACACCATGCCAGACCCCTGCAGCGGATCTCGGCGTACCTGCACCAGTGTGACCCAGGAAGGCAGTGCAAGGTGGGTCTAGATTGCGGTCATCTTGCAGCCGGCTAAACCATGCCCCCAAGTCTGTCTTCTTGATTTTGCAGTCCTTGGATTTCCAATATCTTTCTTTGCTGCCCCAATATAAACAACATTGCATTATTCCAGTCTTGATTACACCAAAGAGCTGATTGTTTCAATGTGTTGAGGCAGACACACAACTGTGGAAGGATCTTTCGGAGCAGTATGATATATGATTAATATTTTTTGTTTCCATTAAGATATAATGAATAAGGGCCTTATTACGAGTTTGGCGGTCATGGTACTGACTTCAAAATGGCGTCTGAATCACTTCCCTATTACGATGCATGCGGTTTCATAGACAAAAGGCAGCCACTGTTTTTAACGGCACCACCAGGGAATCTTGACAGCTGTGGCTGAGGGATATTCCACTGCTTCCTTCGGAGTGCAGACTGACAGTGTCACCGCCGGCCCAATTACATTGTCCATTCATGCTGACTTGACTGTGGCGGTCCAGCGAGCACATCTGAGCTGGCAGAAACGAAGGGATATAAGTCTGAAACTCACCTATACTCAGCTCCACATGTCCTGTGTCGCCTTGGGGCAGATCCTGCAGGCCCTATCACAGCTGTTCTTGCTTGATGATGCTCAAAACCGACACATTAGTGGACACCACCAGTGATAAGTTATACACATATTAGTTTCCATCGGCTCCTTAGCAAATAGATGCCCCACAATGGAGGTGGCCAGGCGTTTGGGGTACCCGGGCCAAAATGATCTCAATGTATGATCCAATTACAGCTCTATGATGCCTTCTTTGGCCAGATTACTGACACTGCACAGGCATACTCTACAAAAGTCGACATGTGTTCATATCTCCTATTCAGGGATAGTGATGTGTGCATTAAATTGTGTTACACAACATCACCTCCTCATCAATCTCTCACCAAATATTGTGTGTGACACCTGCACATTGCTCACATTCTAGGTAATTTTGCGATATCAAAGATATCTCTGTTTGGATGTGTCATGAAACTGAAACACACATTCTCTGCTAAATCTCTGTAAGGGACTCTCACACATCACCCACAATAAAAGGTAATGTCAGATAAATGGGATTTCAAATAATCAGCCTGAGAGGCATTCAAAGCTCACAATGTAAAGACTCTCTGCAGATTAGGTTTGCCTCCACCAGGAGACCCCTGGAAGGCTGAGGTCCTAGGCCTCAGTCCACTTTGCAAACACCACAAAACCTCTATGTATATCAGGGACAACTGATACCATAACATTGGGCCCGATGTAGGTCACCAAATACTGGTCGGTAACGGCCGAATTCGGCCGTTACCGACCGGTATTTGGTGATTGAGATGTAGGGGCCATTATTTTACAGAATCGGTAAATTTACAGATTCGGTAAATTTACTGATTCTTTAAAATACCGAATCGGTAATTTTATTGATTCGGTAAATCCCAGATGTAGGTAGCACTGTTTACAGTGCTACAGGCCTTCAGAATTCGGTATTTGATCACCCAATGCAATTTGGTGGTAAAATACCGAATTCAGGTGTACATGCACATCTGTGCATGTACACCTGTGCCATGTGACCCACAGACATGCCCTTAGGGCATGTATGTGTGCCACATGGCACACAAGCCTGGAATTGGGGTGCTATAGGGTGTCAAAGTGACACCCCGTTCACCCTTGCAGGATTCGGTATTTACCGATTCGGTAAATACCGAATCGGTATTTCCCAATGATTCCTATGGGCTTCAAGGCCCATAGGAATCATTAGGAAATACCGATTCGGTATTTACCGAATCGGTAAATACCGAATCTTACAGATTCGGTAATTCTAAAATAAGAATTACCTACATCTGCCCCCTTCCTATTTACCTACTCTTAAATACCGAATCGGTATGATTCGGTATTTAAGAGTAGGTAAATAGGAATTACCTACATCGGGCCCCAAGTGCCTTGCACACGTGGGAAACGAGTAAGTGCATGTCATTAAAGCAAACACATCAGTAACAGCATTTGTCTCACGTTGATATAAAGAAGGTGTAAGGTACACACATGAAAATGGACACATGTCAATTAAAATTCCTAATATGGTATGATCATTGAAAACCCTCCATATGTTGATGTACAAATAACTAACTTGCACATATCAAACACCTATCCAACTTGTGTAAGCCAACTGATGTTGACATTGGCCAAGCCAGGGTAAAATACTTACCTTATGAAATGCCACCCAATGCAATGTGTGTGCTGCTTGGGTCTGTATGAGTGGGTGAGTGGCATTGTGTATGTATGCTTTGGACAGGTTTGGTAATAGGGTATTTGAATGCATACAGGCCAGGGAGAGGAGCACAAGTCTCGTGTGGATGGCAGGCGGCGATGAGTGAGGAGGCCAGAGCCTGAAAAATCTCTGTAAGTCATACATGGCACTATAAAGGTCTTCCAGGTAGGCCATCATCTGCTGCAGATGGGTACATTGTCCCTGATGGTATTCATGAGTGCAATCTGACCCACATAACTGTTGCTCAGGAGGTCAGTACCCTCCTCATTCAGCATAGTGGGAGGCAGGGGCTGAGGTGCCTGGAGCAAAGGTGATGGTTTCCCTCTTAGGGGAGCAGGCCTGGCCAACTGTTTGGGGATAATCAGGGAGGGTGGCGATGGAACTGTGGGTGGCAGACAAGGATGAAGGTGGAACTAATTCCAACTCTCGGGATTGTCCGCCAGAGGATGAATCTGCATCTGAAGAACTCAAGCTTGTATCCTCCGTGACACTCCCCTCACCCTCCTTGTCACTGGGCACCTCCTAGTCCGAAGTGTAACGTTCTAACCCACTGTGACCAGTTGTGTCCCCAACAAAGTTAGCCCCTTTACCCTTGCTTGCCCTGGATGAATTTGAAATGACTTATAAACTTGGTTTATTGCAACTGATTTTCCACACCTAATCATCACATATCAACAGAAAAAAAATTAAAGGCACATATCACACCAGTTTCATGGTACATTGTATAGGGTTCAACATTAGAATGACCACATGCATGCATGCTACATGACCTGGAAAGAGTTGGCCCCAGTTCTGTCATAACCCCACACAGCTCTAAATGTATTTATGGACTTGGCTATACGTTATCCTTATGCCCATACTAGAGTAGTTGATCCTCTTGTATACTTTGGCACTTGTAGTATACCATAGTAAAATGATGTTACCAAATAGGATGGATACAAAATATACATTTCCACAATGTCCACATAAGGCCCAGATTTCACCAAATGTTCATTTACCTTACAACACATCATGATATCATGAAGGTCAAGGTAAAGACCAATGTACCATTAATATGTGCTGTGGCCAAAGTCGTGTCACATGCAACCGCTCATTGCACACTGATGACCCTTTTGACTTGCAACTTTATCACATAACCACTTCTGAAAAAGTCTAAAGAAAGTGGTACTAAAGTAGTTTAGCTATGTACCTCATTTACAATAGAAAAGTAGTCTGGAAACATTGAGGGCTAAGGTGTTGGGAGATAGATACTCCAAATGCACACAGCATAAGACATCTTATAGCCACATGAATGCCCACAATCATACTTGGCACAAACAATAACACTATTCATAGATTCCATTTCCATAGGCCAATACACCTTTGAAGGTTGTTGTGTGTCAGTGAATATCTTTTATAGGAAGGTGTGGGATCACTATTGTCCTAATAGGATGGAACATCACAGCATTATTTGGTATAGCTAACCAAAATTGCCCTGAAAGTATGAGTGTAGACACTCATAGTTTCCAACATATGTGTCCTCACTGTGTCTGCTGTGGGGGAAGCCATGCTTGTACTCTGGAGCCACCGCTGGGGAATTTGTTTCCTGCCAGCCCCTGCGCTTAACCCACGTGCTTAATAAAGCGATTTTGTCCGCTGGATGCACGCAGGAATGTGCCCGGCCACGCCCAGATGGGCACGTCCACACCCGTCGGACCCCGGGGGAGGCTGGGCTGGGCCCCCTCTCTAACTTTCCCCTCTCCAACATTTATCATTTTCCCCAGTTATAAGTTACATTAAAGTATAATGGGCAAATGGGAGACGAAATCTAGCAATCAAGAGGCTTAGACTATTAATACACTGGACTCATTTCTTTCAAAGGAGATAGAGCTGGCTGAAAGAAGGATGTCTGGAGTAGAGGTGAGACCTTTGACACAACTACTGGTCAGTACGGACAATGTTATGTCTTCCAGAAAGGACGTAATCCCTTCTCCCCTGACGGCCGCTATACCATTTATTTCTCCTATTCCTTCAAGTGTCAGTGGAGATCTGTTCCACTGAACTGTATAAGTACATTGTCACCCCAACTAATTATGTACTGCCACATAGACCCTTCAATCCCTCTTCCTAGGGGTCAGGCCCTGCAACCTGAATCTAATAAGCAGGTGCGGCAGACTTAACCTATATCTAGAATGAGGCAGGGTGGGTTGGCAGAATGTTGGGAGTGATAAAACCAACATAAGAATTACCCAAATTTAAATCTCCCCCTGGCTGTCAAAGTATGCTTATGGTGCTCCAGATCTTTCAAACCACATCATTATGGCCAGAAGAGTCCAATGGATATACTCCCCAAATGCCCTTCGGCGACTATGCAGATTCATGCCCTACCATTAGGATTCTTTTATAGACCCCGGGAGCTAATTAACTTAGATCAGGTTACAGTAGTATTCCCCTACCCTCTTCCTCAATTGTCCAAGATAAAAATATTCATCCCAGGGCCATTCCACTAAACAATATATTTGCTGTCCTGGAAGGTCTCGAAGCGTTTGACTGACCAGAGGCAGATAGGGTGGTTTAGCAAACATCTATCCACCCAGTAGATACCCATCAGAACTCAGTAAAGTCAGGATAAGATCATTAAATTGGAATGTAGCAGGGTTCAGCTTAAAGATGGGCAATTTGGAATGGATCAGGCTTATACACCTATTCGATGTAGCATGCCTTCAAAAAACTTGGAAAGCCAGTCCTATGTATATAGAAGGATTTTGAACATTGCATACCCCGACAATTCCCTCTAGATCAGGTAGAGAAAAAGGGGCCTCACTTACACTAATTAGAAACACATTAGGTGTAAAAATCTTTGGTTTCTATGATGAATACCCTTACTACCATCTTATAGTGAGTGAAGGTCCTGGAGCTGAGGACATGCTACTAATACACGTTCATAATAACAACTTCGAGGGTGTTATAACCCAGGTGAGTGATTCACTTGAGAAGGTGATTGATGTGGCTATGATTAACCATACACACCCTAAATATACTAAGGATTGGCTTTAACGTCCAAAGTTGTATTAGGATATCGACACCAATATGTGGCTTATTTGATGAAGAGGGGGATGTACCACCTCATTTTCAACATAACCCCATTGGAAACTCATTGAATAGGCTTCTGACCATAAGGAATATGGTAATACTTCATTCTATTGACAAATCCATTGGTCTCTTGTATAAAACATTTGGGTCCAGAATACAAAGCTCTACCATTGATTATCTAGTGGTTTCAGCTCTCCTAAAACCCTTCATTAGTCATGTTAAGACTCTCACTACTGCTTTTAGGGATTATGCTGCCATTACCTTCCAACTCTAATGGAAATAATGTTTCAACCTGTTGGATAGAAGAATCCCTGTGCTTGTTAGGGTTTGTGCACAGCAAGGAGCATGTCCCCTCTCATTGCACTAGTGGTCTCTGTAATAGCTCTCTTTAAACATACTACTGAAAGCCTTTCTTGTTATCTCAGCCCCTCCCTAAGACTTCTGTGTATGTTGCCCAATGTATTCCCATAAAAGCCATAACTCATTCTCTGACCATGCTCTCTGCAGGTTGAGCATACTGATCCCAAAAGAATATCACATTTCCACCAATTCAATACAAAACAAACCATAAACTACTTTTTTTCGGCATTATACCATCAAAGTACAAACTTATTACAATATAATAAAAGAGCATAAAATTGACTATAGTCAAAGTTAAAATTCAGGAAAGTACATAAATACATTAAAACAATAAATATATAAATGCAATCAATATAAAAGATCTGAGCCTTATATAGACTGTCATAACACCTACGCTTCCATTAGTCTAAATGTTTAATGCCATGATCAGAGTTCAGCGATATGTTCTTTTTATTATTGTTTTGCCTAACCCTTCACATTGTAAACAAAAAGCTTGAAACCACAAACACTACACACTTGGTGGTGGTACAAGTTAAAATTGTCAGCGCCTCTCTATGTCACCTAATGCCAGAATTGCAACCACAGTGGGTGAAAATACAGTCTCCTATGGGATTGGTATGCTGGACAGTAAAATAAATCATGCTCAAGTGTTTTGTTAGCTTCCAGACATGATACACACTGCCGGGAAGAGGACTGCAATTCCCCCCTCCAACTTGCTGTCAAGTAAAGAAGGAGCAGGGACTCATATTTAAACTGCATATACAATTTCCTAGCAGTTTCTGGCTCAATATTATCCAAGAAATGCTCAGGTCAGGGATCCTACATTTGGCTGACGATGCAAT
Organism: Lissotriton vulgaris; assembly: GCF_964263255.1. Lineage (NCBI taxonomy): Eukaryota > Metazoa > Chordata > Amphibia > Caudata > Salamandridae > Lissotriton > Lissotriton vulgaris. Next base: position 1,145,722,468 of record NC_141694.1, on the reverse strand, counting down.
CATGCTCAGCTTATGTTCCCAATAGGAATTCTTAACTAGGGCTTTAGATGTTGCACTAGCCTCTAAAGGTGCATCCCAAAGATGGCTGAGTCCAGTATTAGAAAAATAGTACTTACCTATTTCAGCCATGGGATATTAGGTGAACCCACAGTGCGTAATATCTTCAACAACCCTGCCTGATAAGTTTCCAGCTCCGGAGTAGACCAGAATCTCTTCCAATATAATATGGGCCTCAAACCAATCACATCCATTAAATTGTTGTGCCCCATGTCTAGCCTTACTTAAGGAAACAGTAAGCAATAACTAGCCCATAGGTGCACGCATCCCTATTCCCCAGAGCTCTGCTCCGTACAAAGCAGAGCCAAGTGCCTCTCAACTAAAAATTTGCAATGAGCTGGAAATGAGACAAAAAAGGAGAGCCCTTCTGCACTTTTACATTACCCCCTGAGGTTTGCTCTAACCTTACCCTACTTCTATTGATGTGAAAATGCCAACTAAAAATGCTCTGTGAGGATAACTCACAAGTACTCAAAGGTACCTATACATTCCGGCTGGGACCCTCCAAGGATGGGGCTTGAACGTGTGGTGTTACAAGGATTTAACACCCTGTATTTTGATTTAGAGGTATTAGTATCTAAGACTCTGATGGTACATAAGGTGTCAAACCTATCTAACATCTTTTAAAGGTCCATGGAGGATTTTGAAATAAGCAGCATGTTGTTCACAAACATCAGGGCCAGCAGCCTAAATGTGTTTAGCAAGTAATGCAGAACCCCCAGATCAGCCAACATCTGCCATAGCTTGGAGCAAGAAATCAAATCATAAGCTAATTTAGGGTCAATAAACACTACATATTACCATCTCCACCCTAGTAAAACAAATTTCCAAAAAAGAAGTTGAAACCATAGCAACTGATCAAATGTACTAGTCCTGTGTCTAATCCCGCTGTGCAAAGATGAAAGTATCTGCGTAGCAATCATCAATTCTTGGAGCCTTTTCAAAATAACTTTTCAAAATAGTTTTTGAGCACAATCTATTAAACTAATGGGCATGTTATTGGCTGGGATGTCCCAGACTCTCTTTTTAAAAATGGGGATGATCTCAGCCAGAGTACACAAAGGGTGTGTAGGAGCACCCCTCATTAATACTAAATATGAGGAAAAAGTAGGGACCCCATGCTCGGGTCTCCTTACAAAAGACCTTCTAGAACGTTATCCAGTCCTTTGGCCTTGTTGGGGACAACTTTGTTAACTGCCGCAACAACCTTCTTGATAGTAATATCTAAGCAGTCAGGGGAATCACCAATGACGACATAATTATATACTGTTCAACTTCAATACATAAAAGTACATCTTGTGGCAATCCAATACGGGACCTCAAAGTTGGGTGGCACTCTAAAGGAGTCTGTGAGATATAGCTAGCTCCCAGACAACATTTTGGCAAGCCCTTATGTGGGAGAGTGATATGTGGGACTGTACACATAGCTAACCTCATCCTGACCAGCTTCTTAGAGTATAAATGCACAGTTCATGCTGTAAAGCCTACACATTTCGTTGCACAATTGCATGACCTGATTAGCAAATATATTATAGGGACCATGAAATGTATGCATGCACCATGTATACATGCACTAATATATGTGCATTCTCCTCAAGTAGATCTTAGGCTTACCACACATCAAAATAGTGATACTAGGCACACAATGTACAGTTCTACACAATCCATTACAGGATTGTCCTATGTAGGGACCACAACATGTTACAAGAGTAATAAGGATTCACTCTGGGACTGAGAGGCACATTGTAGCCTGTGGGATTGGAAAGGATGTAGTTAAGGTAAGTAAAAAATCTACATCAGATAGGTATCTGTTCCTTTGGTGAGCCCTATGTACAGAGGATGCACTTCTTTTTTCAGTAGCCCCAGCTCCTCTGCAGAGAAGGCAGGGGTTATCTCATCTGCTTGGCCTGGCATGATGCTCCTAGAGGTGGCACACATCAGCTATAGTGGAAGAGGTGTTGATAGCAGCAGTGTTAGCAGGCAAATGAGTTATTTTTCAGACCACTGTATACATGGACACCACATACATGGTCATCAGCATAGATTTACACAGCCATTAGGCTGCCACCATCACAATCACTAACGTTAGCCTGTGGCTGTGTCCACCTTGGATGAAACTGCCCACTGCGTGGTCGACTTCTCCCAGCGGCTGTAGCTTCTGAATGTCCTTTATGCGAGGTCAGGCATCTGCCATTTTAGAGGTTGGAACTACAGCATTGGTGAATATTAAGTGTATCACCCCCACTACAAATGTGTTGTAACATGTTTACATATGTATCACTCCATTGCTCTGTAATTTCTTTTACACAAACATCAGTGTAGTGCGTTACTGTGCATAAATGCTACATTACCAAGTGCACTGTACACCGGCGGAGACAGCACTTTCTGAGAACAATTCAAATTTTACAATATTAAGGTGCTCATGATACATTTCTGGATGTATAATGTGAACATTTTTGTTACAAACACATGGGAAGACCACAATAGGGATTATAAATGGATGTTGGACGGCTGACAAATATTATGTGAATGATGGGTAATGCTTTCTGAAGCATTTATGTTTTGTCACATGAATTTTGGCTTACCCTTCATATATGTTGCTCTGGACAATGTGACCAATGTTTACAATTGTTTTTACTCTGAAAATAGGTACCCTGGTCACAGGTTCCTATCAGAAAACTGTGGCTATATCTGGTGGTATGTCCCAACCAGTGTTTAATGGTGTACTACAAGCAATGATGAGACACATTGACAGCTACATCCAGTGCCCCAGACGTGAGGAATTAGTCAATGTAAAGGTTGACTTCTATGGATTTGGTGGCATCCCAAATTTGGTTGGAGACATTGATGCACCCATTTTGCCTTAGTACCGCTGACAGCGAGGGAACACGTTTACCATATCAGGAAGAACTTCCATCCTATCTGCATGCAAGTTGTCTGAATGTTTGTACACCTCAAATGTCTGTGCCCGGTTCCCAGGATCAGACTATGATTCCTTCATACTGTGGAACAGCACCATACCCAAGCTAATATCACAACTACAACTGCAAAGTGCCTGGCTTGTTGATGAGTTTGATATTTCATATCTTTGTGTGGGGGATGTCAAGTAGTAAGATGAAAAAGTGTGTAACTTATTTTTGCACCTATGTCTGTCTTCCATCTAGGAGACACAATGTATCCCAACCATCTATGGTTGTTGGCACCACTGAGTAATCCAACACGCCAGGGGAAGTCCACTTCAATGAGACCCACAAGAGAACTTGGTGGCCATTGTAGTGAACTTTTGGGCTATTAAAGGACAGATTCAAATGACTGGACAAGACTGGGGAGCCCTCCTCCACTCCGCCAGGAAGGTGTTTCAAATCAACATGGCCTGCTACATGCTCCATAACATTGTCCTGGGATGGAACATCCCTTATATCTCATAGGATGGAGACCATGAAGTGCCACCGGGTGAGGATCCTGAAAAGCCAAATGATGATGATAGTGGTTAAGAGGGAGGAGATGACGCATCAAGGCCTCATCAACAACTTCTTCTCAAGAGAGTAAGCATGTTGTGAAATGTCATGAATGACTATTAAAGCAACTCTTGCTATGATTATGTGAGTGGTATCTTCAGAAAAATTCTTAGGAAGTTAAAGCTGTGACAAATTCTGGTGAAAGGTGTTTGTAGTGGGAGGAATAGACACATGCTCCTTTTGTTAACATTGCTTTGTTCAGCTTAGATTTTTGTCATAGAAGGTGTTATCTAAGTGTGGTTTGATAGCTAATGTCTTTGTTGTGGTCTGTTTTAGGGTCCAACACCATGGCATCCTCGTTTGGACATTTTAGAGTTGTGACATTAGCAGGTATATTCGGCTGTTTGGATGTACGAAGTGGACATGGGTTGTTCCTAGGAATGTCTGTCACAGACTTTGGGTGTTCAAAACCATTGGATTTGTTCCTTTTTGGTGGTGGTTCTAATGCAATCATGTGCTCCAACAAAATGTTGTTGTGGGCTCAAATCATGCTAGTCTTCCTTCTCATTGGCTAAATCCTCATTGGATATAAACTCTATTTAGCTGTTGATGTGTCTCTTCATTGTAGGCCAAAGTGCTTGCGACACCTCACTGACATTTTTTTAAGGCAATCCATTAGATGCAGCAACACTGGATTATGACCCTGTGATCAGAAACTGTTGCAATGCCATGTGTCTGCTTATTGGTTTACATGATATGGGATACCTTTTTGAGGTAGGCGATATGGTTTCAACTGATGACTTTGACCAATTTTATTTTGCCTATTCAATAGAAAATTGTCTGATGTATACCATCCTTCCATGTTGTTAAGGTTTGCACCTGAAAACGTAATCACTGGCTCAGAATATTACAGTCACTTATGACTTGCTATGTTTTTGACATCATGTCAGCCTATGATTGGTACAATGGAATAAAGATGTTAATAAGGTAAGACACCTGTATGTATGGGTTGGTGTGACATGGTTATGAACCTGAGCTAAACATTGTGTCCATGCAACATATCCATGCTTACAAAAGTAGCTTGTTTTGACATTGTAGAGTTCACATGGGAGTGCATATGCACATTGCTATATGTGAGACAATCTACAGCAGACAATGAGTGTTTGACGTGTGCATTTATTAAATTGGTAAAGGTGAAAAAATACATTGTTAAAAAATAAACATAACAGAAAAGTGAAGTCATAGTGAACGAAACCAGTTATAGATGCCTAATTGACTGTAGTCCAAAGTCAAAGTCCAAAATACTATTTCCATCAGAAAGGGAAAAGTGTCCAGAAATTGTATGGTATGTTATGTATGGGTTTTTATTGAGCGCATATATCACCCAAAGGTCTCATAGAGCTAGCCTGCAACTGGAAATGGGGAGAAAGAAGAAAAGGGGCTGACTGGGGGTGAAACAACCTCAAAACAGCCAAGTTTTAAGAGACTTGCAGAATTTTCTGTGGTCGGTCTCAGTTCAAAGATGAAAAGGGTGAGTGTTCCACAGCGTAGGGGCAAGAGAAAGCTCTACCACCCTTCCTAGCAGTGCGGATCTTAGGTAAACTGAAAAGTTGTTTATTTGCAGATCAAATAATTCTGGAGGGGTGGTACCTTTTAAGTTTATTAACAAGGTAGCGGGGGCCCTGACTGTTAAGGGTTTTGTGTACTAGACAGTTGATTTTGAATTTAATACGTTTTTTCACAGGGAGCCAGTGCAAAGCTCTCAAACTAGAGAGCTGAGTTTTGAAGGACCTGGAGTTTTGTCAGGTGCTCTTCCTTAATAGAGGCTAGAAGGGCATTGTCATAATCCAATTGGTTTATGATCAGTCCTTGTACCAGTGGCATGTGTGATGACAGTGGGACCCACTTAAAGATCTTACAAAGGCTATGTATTCATTTGTAGCAGATGCTGGCTAAGTGGTTGACGTTGATGGACATGGAAAGTTCACTGTCAATCAGAACTCCTAAGTTACGAGCTACCGACTGAGGAGAGGGACAGAAACCTAGATTGGGAGGCAACCAGTCACCTGACCACAGGGTTTGTGCTTTACCGAAAAGGATTATTTCAGTTTTACTGGCATTAAGTTGGAGGTGGTTATTTAGCATCCAGTGGTGGATGTCAGTCATTGTCTGAACCTGAGTTTGTTGTCAGTGGGGTCAGGGCTGAGCATGATTAATAACTGCATATTGTCGGCGTACAAAACTGTGTCAAAGCCATGGGCTTTTATCACACTGGCTAAAGGGGCCAGGTACAAGTTAAAGAGTGTGGGACTCAGCATGGAGCCCTGGGGATCACCCTTATCTAAGAGTTGGCTGCTGGGGACAAATGAACCCATCAGAACTTTGCAGGTTCGATCCGTCAGGCAACTTCTGAGCCAAATCAAGGTAGGGCCCACAACACCCATCTCCCGCAGATGGTTCAGAAGGGTACTGTGAGAGATGGTGTCAAAGGCTGCTGACAGGTCCAGAACGACCAAGATGGCATATTGTCTGGCATCAAGAGAAATTCGGATGTTATCAACTATCGCCAGCAGGGCCGTTTCGGTGCAGTGAGAGGCCCAAAACCCGGATTGCGAGGGGTCTAGCAGATGATTACTTTAAATGTAGGTGGTCAGTTGTTTATTGACTAATAACCCGAGGACCTTCCAGAAAAAATGGAGAAGGGATATGGGTCGGTAGTTGTTAGGCTGGCCGGGGTCAAGAGTGGGCTTCTTTAGTATAGGTCTAACCATCCATTTTGCTGGGACAATTTAGTGATAGAGATAGATTGAGGAGCTTGGTTAGGCCGGGAAGAAGGGCCGGCCCAATTATTGGCAGAATATATAAGATAACTGGGTCAGAGGGAGATCCAGCGATTCTGACATCCTCCTGGGAGGATTCTGTAAATTCGCAGAGAGAGGTGGAGGGCAGAGGGTTGTTACTGTCAGACTGATGATATTGTTTATTGTCGTCTATGTGGGGGAAAAGGCTGTGGATGTTATCAATGTTGTCCACAAAGTAAACGGACAGAGTATGCACATACACTTGCAATAAAAACTGCATTGGTTGACAGGAACTAGGGCTGGTAAACTGTTTTAATATTCTATACAACTCTTTGTGGGAGTTTGAGGTCTGATGGACTCTGTCCATGAGAAATAGTCCACAGAGTGAATGTGTTAAACACACTGGAGGAAATTAAGTTTGAGGTTTGTTGCTGCCGGTGGTGGGTGTCTTGTTATTCACACTGCCTGGAATTTTGCAAGGATCTCCCCACTTGTGACCATGGGGGGATCCACTGCTGAAAAGACTGGGGTGACTGCACACATGTCTTCCTCTGACAGGGCTTCCCTTCCTGTGGCTGCCTTAGATGTAAATGCCCTGGATGTAGTTGGGCCACAGGAAGTGGAAGATGGTGGTGGAAAAGCTCTAGACAGGCTTGTATTGATGTCCTGTAGCACCCCAATGAGCAAGCCTATGTTGGTGTTGTGGGTGGCTAGCTCTGGTGAATGTCCCTCTGCAGCTGATTCATCTCCCAGAATTCCATCAATACCTGGCCCATCATGTCTTGGAGGTTCTGATAGGCCCCCAAGACTTAGTCAATGGTGGCCTGTGTGTGAGTTGCCTCGGTGGCTCAATCAGTGGGCCCGCAGTACCCCTATCACGTCTCCTACACCCACGGTCAAACTGTGGTGAACCTCTCCACCTAGTTGCAACAAGTCATTAACTGAATGCCCTCAGTTGCCTTAAATTAAAAGGTCACAAGACGGAGGTTATGGAGTTGGGGAGTAACCCTTCTCTCTGGGGCCAGCTTACCTGGCCTCTATGGCTGGGTGATCACCTGCCCCACAAACTGGAAGTCAAGAGCGTGGGAGTTCTTTTGGACTCTGGCTTAACTGTGGCCTCCCAGGTAAAAAAAAGTGGCAGGGACATGCTTCGTCCGATTAAGAGCATTGAGGAAGACATTGAACTGGCCCGTGGCCGAAATACAAAGAACTGTGGTATAGGGCCCCATATTCTTGCAACTTGACTACTGCAACTCACTCTACCTGGACATTCCTGCCTACGTTGGAAAAACGCTACAGATTATACAAAATGCTGTGGCTAGCATCTTACTGGACATTCCCAAATCCCCCTCTGCACTGGCAGGTCTCTGCTGGCTCCCTATTAAGAGAAGGATAAAGTTTAAAGCTTAAAGGCCTACACATATTAATCCAGCTAATTGTCTCACACAGGAGTTTGTGCAACTTGAGGACGGTCTTTTGCATACTTGAAAAAAAAGCTCTGGAACTCTGTGCCCATAAATTTGAGAGAAAACTGTAACCTCATGAGTTTTAGAAGGAAAACACATCTGTTCATTTAGTTGCTACATCACTCTGCCGTTACTATGTCTGCTAGCCTCAGAAGCCTGTGTTTGGGCAGCCACACACTCTACAAAACAAGGTAACACAACCTAACAAGATGGTAGTGATTGTGCTAGATACACAGGTTGTGGGGATTGGGGCTGGCTGAGATGTTGCAGCTGGGGTGGAGGGTGTTGGTGTGGGCACAGTGAGACTCACTGTTGCAGTCTGCCCAGGTAACCAGATGTGCCAGGATGGTTATCCATTCCCACATGTCTAGGAGTGTTGTCATCACAGTGGGCTTCATCATGGGTGGAGTGGGAGTCTGTTCGGTGGCCAAGCTCTACCCAGGTACTGTAGCAGGTCGACCTGTTGTGAAATAGAGAATATTGTTATTGGTAGAAGTGTGGTATCTACATCTAAATGTTTTGTGTCACAGGAAATAGCGACCTAGGAAAAGCAAAATAGAAGGAGATTACTAGTGTGATATATTTCTGTGGTATTGAACTTGTTAACAAGACATTTTATTGAGCAGTTCATTAGATGGGGTGATTTGCTGAATTTCGGATTAAGGAATGAACAAATAATTTCCTGAACATTTAATCCGAACGCAGTGGAGAAGTAACATGTGTTTTTGACAATTCCATGGCCTGGTTGTGTATAATACATGCAAACATAACGTGGTTCTATATTTAGCATTAGTCATCAAGTGAGCAGTGCAGAGTCAATGGGTCACCTGCCACTTCTAATCGGCTGACTTGGTATGGTGTCACTCATGCCATAAATAGTTTCAGTTGAGGAAACCAGGACAACATAAAAGTAAGTAGGCTGAAATGTCTCTGAGTAGAGCATAGATTGCTCAGTCCATGGGAAATAAATATCAGTTTTTACATGTCGGACAAGTGAGAATGGGTAAAATCACTATCACATCAATAAATCAATCACAGCAAACTTTGGTTCTTTTGATAGAAACCACAAAAGTAGAGAACAGCAGTTAGTTAAAATAGTTTTTTGCTCAGCGTAGTTAAAATACACTGAGCATAAACAATAAAACATCCAGCATAAAACACAGTAATATGAATAAAATTAAGTTAAAAAGAATTATACTTAAAAACATACAGAGCTCATAAAAAAACAACCATAATCAGACTGGTTAAAAGTCAACCACAGGTTTTCCTCAATCTCATGGCAGCTTTCAAAAAGCATAGCACATTAAAAATAACTCCTTCATGTAAAAATTGTAAATAAAAAAGGGCGGGACACACTTGAAGAAATTTCATTCTATTTAGCAATGGTGTAATGTACGCCTTCCATTGAATCTTCAAAATTTTACAAAACGTCATAAAATGCAGGGTGTCCTGTGGAGACAGATTGTCGCAGCTGGTGTGCAGACACAATATCGATTTGGTAATGTCGAACTACAGGAGCATCGAATCCTAAATATTGTCAGTGAGAAAAATTGACAGCAAGAATATCGTGGTCAAGAATATGGAATTGAAGGTAAGAAATATTGCTTTTAAAAATATTGAAGTCAATAATATGGTTTGCAAAAACAGAGTTGTTTAAAATATCAATTTTGTAATTAATGTTATGTATTTTAGTATAGGTTATAAATGTGTGTGATGTATATTTTTGTGTAGGTATTGTTTATTTTTTTAATATATGTGTTACATTTTTACTAGTTATCTATTTTATTTTAATTAAATTTTGAATGAATAGTACCGAAGTGAGTTGTTGGTAATAGGGGTGGGATTACATTTAAATATAATAAAGTAATAATATTTTTTATTTAATAAAATTCATTTTTTTGACATTTTATAGTGTTATTTGTGGGAAGTAATGTCATTTAAATGCATTATTAATTTGTTGCTAATTAATAATATTTAATTGAAAATTAAATATGCAAATCATGTAATTAATTTTAGGTGCAAGTTGTGGGTTCTATAGGGGTAAAGGGTGGGAAGTGATTACTTTTTAATTAATTAAAAATGTGTTGTTAATCAATAATTATTAATTAATTGAAATTAAATATTGAAATTGTGTCATTAATTTTAAGTGTGGGTTGTGGGGTTTATAGGGAGAAAGGGTGGGAAATAATTGTTTATAAATAAAATAATCATTAGTTGTTAAATATTATTAATTCATTAATTGAAATTTTTTCATGAACATTGTTTAATTAATTTTAGGTGTGGGTTGTGATATTTATGGGGTAAAGGGTGGGATGTAATTTATTTTAAAATTAATTAATAATTAGTTGTTAAGTAATATTAACTATTTAATTGAAAATTAAATATGGAAATTGTGTAATCGTTTTTAGGTGCAGGGTATGGGGTTTGTAGGGGTAAAGGGTGAGAAGTAATTTATTTTTATGTGTTTTGATCTGTTTTATAATTAATACTATTTATTTAATTGATAAATAATTATGTTAATTATAGAAGTACATTTTATTTGTAATTTAGATGTGAACTGTGTGGTGGTATACGGCCGGATGTTAATAAAATGAATGTATATAATGTATTTGTGTTCATAAATAATTTGTAATAAGAAATATTTTTTGTTTGGAAAATATTTTTATATTTTATTTAATATAATATTTGTAGGTAATAGTGATATGTATTTAACACTATAATATGTTTGTTTTTTATTTATAACATTAAATACATTTTTATTTCTATTTTTTAACTATTTATATATTTTCTTAATTTATTTTGTTCTTCAAAAATGTTGTTGATATTTTGTTTGTTTTTAATTTTGAATTGACTGTAGTGGGAAGAGTCATTTTTTTTACTGCTCAATCCAACACTTTCCCTACTGTTACACTCACAGGAGTGGGAATAGTAATTTTACCCCTCCGCTATCCAACACTTTCCCTTCAGTTGCAATTTTTGGAGTAGGAATTGTAATTTGTAACCCCTCCGCTATGTAACACTTTCCCTACTGTTACACACACTGGAGTGGAAATTGCAATTTTTACTTCTCTGCTATGCAACACTTTCCCTACTGTTGCACTGACTGGAGTGGGAATAGTAAACGTTACCCCTCCGGTATCCAACACTTTCCCTACTGTTGCACTGACTAGAGTGGGAATAGTCATTTATACCACTTCGCTAACAAACACTTTCCCTACTGTTGCACTCATCGAATTGGAAATAGTAATTTTTACTGCTCCACTATCCAACACTTTCCCTACTGTTGCACTGACTGAATTGCGAATGGTAATTTTTACCACTCCGCTATCCAACACTTTCCCCACTGTTGCACTGACTGGAGTGGGAATAGTAATTTATACCACTCGGCTATCCAACACTTTCCCTACTGTTGCACTCATCAGAGTGGAAATAGTAATTTTTACTGCTTCACTATCCAAGACTTTCCCTACTGTTGCACTGACTGAATTGGGAATGGTAATTTTTACCCCTCTACTATCCAACACTTTCCCTACTGTTTCACTTATTGGTGTGGGAATAGTAATTTTTTACCCCTCTGCTATCTAACACTTTCCTCGATGTTGCGCTCATTCATGTGGGAATAATTATTTTTACCCCTCCACTATGCAACACTTTCTCTACTGTTGAACTCACTGGAGTGGTAATAGTACATTTTACCCCTTCACTATCCAACACTTTCCCTACTGTTACACTGACTGGAGTGGGAACAGTAATTTTTACCCCTGCGCTTTCCAACACTTTCCCTACTGTTGCACAGACTGGAGTGGGAATAGTAAATGTTATGGCTCTGCTCTCCAACAGTTTCCCTTCTGTTGCACTGACTGGAGTGGGAATAAAACATTTGTTACCCCCCCCATTATACAGAACTTTCCCTACTGTTGTACTGACTGTAGTGGTAATAGTAAATGTTATCCCTCCGCTATCCAACACTTTCCCTACTGTTGGACTCACTTAAGTGGGAAAAGTACCCTTTTCCCTTCAGCAATCCAACACTTTCCCTACTGTTGCACTGTTTGGAGTGGGGAATTTAAATTTAAATAGTTTAACGTTTTAATTAATAATAGAATGTTTTTAAACATACATTTTATGTCATTAGTATATGCATATATATATATTTGTTACATTTTTCATATATTTCTAAAACATTTTAATAAATAAAAATTAATAGTTCATTAATTGTTTTACAGTAGATATATGTAATAATTATTATTTATGTTTGTGTACATTTTCTAGGTTAAGTTCATTTGTTATTTTTGTTAACATGCATATTAGACTTATTTTTTTTTTAAATTAAGTTTATTATTTAATAGATGTAATATGTATTATTATATGTTATATATCTATATATATAAAAACGAAAGTATGTCTGTTTGTCCTTTATGCATTACTAAAGGTTAAATATCGGCCACCCGGCCCCCCAGGGACCTCATAATCTTTCCAATACTGAACGTTTACAGTTTACGGTGCGACTCGCTTTTGCAATGACCATCAACAAAGCACAAGGACAATCGCTGCAAGTGTGTGGACTAGATCTGGAGAATTTGTGCTTCTCACAATGAAAACTATATGTAACCTTCTGATTTATTCGTGTACGCACCAGACCGAAAAACAAAAAATACCGTGTATCCACAAGCACTCAAATAAATAAACAGAATTAAAAAAACACTTTAAAATGTTTTCCATATTAAAATAAATAAGTTTCAATAAAAATGACACAATGTAAATTGAATATTATCATAACAAGTTTCCTTAAATTTCCTTTCTTCTGAGATCACAGCAACGCGCGACAGGTAAGCTAGTCTATATATATATAAAAACAAATGTATCTCTGTCTGTCTGTTTGTCCTTTATGCATTACTACACCATTCATCCGATCGCCATGAAACTTTGGGAAGTTGTTGACTACACTCCCACGAGGGTTTCTGGCATACAATTTGCGAGCATCGTTGACAGTTATGCCCCCAAACAGAAATCGTTTGGTCGATCTACATCTGAAGCATGAAAGAAAAAGGCATTACGAGCTTCAAAACTAGACGAGCAACGGGAAACAAGATTAGAAGCTGTTGGAATACAAACTGATCAAGCCTGTTCTTCTCAAACAAACGCGCCTTACTTAACCATCCCATGCCCCAATGTAACACACTTCAGGAAACATGGAACAGTTATGAAAATTGGATGGCCATGGCTCTGGATGAAGTAGCTCCATGGGTGTCTAAACCCCCGACTAGGCAATCCAAAACAGCTTCGTGGTTCTCTGAAAAACTTAGATTGGCGAAAGCCAAATGCAAAACGTTAGAGCGGAGGTGGAGATTGAATTATGCCCCTGAACTCAAAGAAGAATATAAAATAGAGATAAAGAAATACCACAAGCTATTAAGATCAGAAAAGGGCATATACTTTAAAAATAGAATCGAATCAGCAGACAACCCCACCAAAGAACTTTTTGGTATTTACAGAGAACTCACGACCCCATCCAGGTTTGAGGCTCAAGACGTCTACTCTAATGAATTATGCGATCTTGTAGCCGATTATTTTGTGGACAAGGTGGACAAAATTCATGACACCTTTACAGCTAGTAACAATCTGCCAACCAGTTTTGGGACCAATGTAGCTGTTTCCACACAAAAATCGCGGCTATCATGCTTTACAACGCCAGAAAGAAACGAACTTCTAGGTATTGTTAAAAGCATACAATCCGGATCTCCATCTGACTCATGCCCAGTGGCGCGGTGTAAAGGTGTTATGGAAAGCATGCTAATCGATCATATTAGCCACATGATCACTCTGTCTTTTCAAGAGTGTCATGTATTGGAAGCATGGAAGACTGCCCAGGTCATCCCCCTAAAGAAAAAACCTAACATCCCCATTTCACAACTGCAAAACCTTCGCCCCATCTCCCTTCTTCCCTTCTGTGCAAAGATTGTGGAGAAAATTGCTAATAGACAGCTTATGAAACATCTAGAAGAAGAAACCCATCTCCACTCATCCCAATCTGGTTTTAGAACCGGCTACTCGACGGAGTCAGACGTTCTATACTCCACTGAGCGCATAAGGCAGATAGCGGATGAAGGCTAGACAGCAGCATTAGTTTTATTAGATCTGAGTGCAGTGTTTGATACCGTGCTGCACTCCACGCTGTTGTCTCGCCTGATGGAGATGGGGGTGACGGGGTCAGCGCTAGCATGGCTGAAGTCCTATCTAGCTGATAGAAGCTTTCAGCTACATTGTCCTCCCTTCAGATCGTCCCCACGCAAGGTAAGCCATGGGGTTCCTCAGGGCTCAAGTTTGAGCCCCACCTTGTTTAACATCTACATGGAACCCCTGGCTCGCGTGGTGGAGGCGTTTGGGGTGGACATTGTTAGCTACGCTGATGACACCCAGTTGGTGTTTAAACTCACACCCGACCGTAGTCAAGATGCCATCAAATTCTCGAACTGTATGTCAGCAGTGGCAGTATGGATGAACGACAACTGCCTACGCCTTAATGGCGAAAAGATAGAGTTGTTGGTGGTCGGGAGAGCAACATCCTCATGGTCAAGGCTTTGGTGGCCCAGTGAACTTGGGGACCCCCCTATTCCGAGGGAGTCGGTACGTAACCTTGGTGTTATGTTAGACACCGACCTCTCGTATAAGATCCATGTTAATAAAGTCACAGGGAGATGTTTTGGTCTACTCAAGGTTCTGCGTAAGGTCTTAGACCTCCTACCTGCAGTAGCCAGAAAAACCATTGTTCACGCCTTATTGACTCCTCACCTTGATTACGGTAACGCCATGCTGTTAGGGCTAAGCCAAAAAGCACTCCATCAACTTCAATGCGTGCAAAATGCTGCTGCACGTTTAGTGCTTGGCCTCCCGCGCAGAGCATCAGGAAAGTCTGCATTGGCTAAACTCCACTGGCTCCCCGTCAGGGAGCGTATTAAATTTAAAGCCCTCTGCTACGCACATCGCATAGCCCAGAACAAAGGTCCGGATTATCTCAATAACCTCCTGACCATACATCGCCCTACTCGCAATTTAAGATCTTCTGGTGCGATGTTGTTTAAAACTCCTCGTGTTCGTGGGGCCAGAATGGGCAGACGCTCATTTAGGAGCTTAGCCCCCAAATACTGGAATGATCTACCTCTGAATTTGAGGATGGAGCCATCCGAAACTGGATTTCGGAGGAAATTAAAAACATTCCTCTTCCCCATTTCATAATCCCGTTCTCTCAGGTCCTCTGTTGAATTTTATCAGTGATTAGCGCGGGGACACACTGTTCTATGTGTAGCCAGGCGCTCTATAAATGTTTTATTATTATTATTTTTTTTAAACGAACAATGAGAATTAAGATTGGAAGCCGATCGAATATGCACTGCTCAAGCCTGTTCTCCTCAAACGAACAAGTAATGTGAATCAAGATTGGAAACAGATCGATTACTTACTGATCAAGCCTGCACGAATGAAACAGGAGAGCAACAAGAATCAAGATTGGAAACCGATCGAGTACACACTGCTCAAGCCACAATGTTTTACATATTAAAATGAATGAGCTTCAGTAAAAATGACACAATGTAAATTGAATGTTATCATAACGATTTTCCTTGAATTTCCTTTCTTGTGAGACCGCAGCAACGTGCGACGGGTAAGCTAGTATATATATAAAAAACAATGTGTTTTACATTTATCTTTATGTCACTGATATTTTTGTTTCAATACTTTTGTACTTAACTTTATAAATATAGGATGTCGATATTTTTTACATCTAAATTTATGACTCGATATTGTGGTATGGGGATGATTTGGGTCTCAGTGTTTTGTCAGGGAACCGTCGCAGCCTCAGGACTCCAATGGGTGACCCCTGTTCCTCTCCCGGGAGTATGCTAACAAAAAAATGATGAAGACCAAGCCTAAATCTGGCCATCGGGAATCGCTTATACATGGTTTTTACAACTAAACAATATGGCTCAATAAAAGAAGTGGGCTTCAAAAGGAGGTGGGCACACGCTCCGGGTTTCAAAAGGCATGTAGACCCAAGCGAACAAAAGTTTTCAGTAGCACATTTACGGTCATACCTCACAAATACAGCTCACTCCTACCCAGACTATGAGAGAGGTCCCTAATGTCCTTGAGCCAAGGAATATGCAGAGACCTATCCAGGGGCATACAGTCTTTTAAAATCTCCTTATTTAAATTGGCTCTGTGCCTTGTCCAAATATCTAACCATAAAGAGAATGCATAGAATAACATAATATCTGGTATGTACCCTATGCCCAGTTCTTCGTGCATCAAAAATATAGGTGCGGTATGCAGGATACATTAAAGCTGTCTTAAAAAACGAGTTTTCCATGGTCTGCAGTTTGGCCTGATCAACAATCCCCTAGATATCAATATGCTTTTTGCCTGATAGACCTGTAATAGAGCCTGAATCAGTCTTCTCCCTAAACTTAAGGCAAAACTAAACACCACTGCACTTCCCACATGTAAACTCCTCCTTTGCCCTACTCACAACAGAACGCCAGCACAGTGAAGAGTCAAATAACAGACACTGGTCCCCACGGTACACTTATATGTCCTAGTCTTACACGTGCCAACCACCATCACATAGGATTCTTGGACATTAACCAATAAGTCCAATTCCTCTATAAAGTTAGCAAGATAGTTCAACAAGAACTGTAGACCCTTTGCAGTTTTGGGCATGATAACAACATCCTCACTGCAGACAGCAGGGTTGCAAGACCAAGAAAAATACAACATAATTTTGTGGAGAGTGTTATATGGGATAAGGAAAAAAGGGCTGCCTTATCTCAACAAAATAGCGTGTTCTCTGTCTTGCTGTGCTGCAGTGGAGAGGCAAAGGATCATGATCTGGAATGGGGTGTGTCATATAGTGTGGTTTGCAGGTGTGTCCACTTGCCCAATGGATATCAGCTGTGTTGTTTTTGTATCCATCCAGTGGGAACTGTTCTGGTACTTTGCTGAGAGCTTACCAGGACAGCCTACTGCCCTCAAGGCACAGCAGCGAGGGGACTGCCAGTACAACTGTGTTTTTGTAATTGACTCAGTGGGAAGACGCAGCCCAGATAGCGAAGGAGTACGCATTGCCAACATTGCAGTCCACTGCACCGCTGGCAGGAACCAATTAGTCAACGGCGGTTCATATTGCATGCATTGTAATATGGCTGGTGGAAGACCGCCACCTCAGTGGTCTTCTTAGGACCGCTGCCACAGTTGTATGGCGGTGAGACAGCCAAACTCATAATCAGGGCCTAAATCTAATTGGTGTGTTGATGCTTTGGCAGGACTAGGTATGGCTTACTTACATGTATCTACGCATGTGACATTTGTATTGGCAAACCTAGTGGAAAAGGGAGTGGAGACCTCTACATGGTCAAGGGCAACTTTGTACCCAATACATGATTGAAGAGGTAGCTGAGTTCTGGGAAAATGAGTTAGTGTTCTTTAAAGAGGTATTTACTTCTTTACTGAATTGGAGCTGGGTTGCAGTGGCACTGATGGAGTCAGTTATATTGTTCCAGAACCTGCTTGCATAGATTGAGAAGTTTTCTCTGGATAAAATAAGTATTTGTTTTAAATAGCACAAACAGTGAAGCTAAAAGGCATCCTACAGCAAATTGAGATAACAGGTACTGTGAAAGGGCCGGGCTGGGCCCAAAAGATCTAGACTGTTCTAGAGTCACACTCCGATGTTTCTTCTTAGCAGGATGAAAGTGTAGAGAGGAAGAAAATCATTAGAGAAGCAACCAATTAGCCAAGAAGTCTCCTGGATACATAATAACCCACAGACAACTACTTAAGGTTGGTGAGTTTATTACAAAGCCAAGAACAACTGGTTATAGAGACACCTCAACATGAGAGTATAGAAATTCATAGGAATTAGCATGAAGCCAAGTCTGCTTATCCAATTTAGACGATGCAGCATGAGCAACACTATTAATTCAAGGAGTAAAATACAGAAAATCAGGAAGCATGAGCTCAAATTTTCTGGCCTCAAGAGTTGATGAGCGACATCCCAAATTAAGCATTTTCAGAAAGAATGGTAAAAGGTGTCAGCAGATGGAGTCTCCCTAAGAAGTCTCTCCTTTAATCATGGGGCAAACAGCATAAAGCAACAGAAGACAGAGCTCGATCTAGGATGCTTTCTCTCTGAAGGCAAGAAAAGAGTGGTGCACTATACCTACTTTCATTATCCAGTCATTCCCAGGTAGCAATCCCAAGCTGCACTTTGGATCACGCCATCCTCCAAGGGTACAGTTTTGACTGTCACTTTCCACAGTTTCTACGGTGTACTTTCCTCAATACAATTTGCTCTAGGTTCCCATGCTTTATCCTGTGTGAAGCAAAACAACCTTCCTTTATTGGCCCAAGTCACATGATTGTAATTTCTTCTCTACTTGCCAAGCACCCTAAAACAAAGACATTACATTTCATAAAGAGTGTATTTTCCACCTGCAATGGGAACGTGATTAAACAAAATCTATAATGCACATGGAACTCAACTATTAATTATGCTGTGTGCTGTGTGGGCTGGGGTGCCACAGGTGTTACAGGGTTGTTTGCTGGAGCCTGACCCGCTGCTCCCTCCATGAGGTTTAATGGAGCAACAATTATCCTCCTGGCAGGAGATGTGGCAGGTGCAGGCTGGCTCTGTGGTGGTGAGTTCTCCGGGGAGAACTGCAATGGGGGCGTTAGCGACAGTCGGGGGGAGTGTGGAAATGTGAGGGTATGTCCAGTGTCTTCCTCATTGCCCAGGGCACTGCTGTTCTCCTCCTCCTCCTCCTGTGCTGGTACACTGGTGCTTGGCCCTGCCACCGCACTGGCTGATGGTGCTGGAGCTGGTGCTTGAGTAGCTGCTGCTCCCCCGCCTGATGGTGCCCCTAGGTATAAAGAAGCATTTGTGAACTGAGTGCTAATGTATTACAGTCACCACAATTAAAGCATTGCACATCTCATTTCAAATACTTTGATTCAGTTTTACAGTTCATTTTATTATGCTTCTGCACTCGCATTTTTGGCTACTTTTGCTGACTACATTCACCATGATGCATTGCTCATGTCTGTTGCTAGCAGTACTGGGCTGGGGTTTGGCTTGCATTGGGTCTAAAGGGGAGGTGTCTGGTAGGGTGTGTCTAGATGCGCATGCTTCTTACCTTTAGCTGTAGCTCTGGATGAGCTATCCAGGTCCCCAACTCCCACCACACTCTCGCTCTCAATGGTAGTCGCCACAAGTTCCTCCAGGTCAGTGAAGGGTGGCGCCGGGTTCCTGCCTCCACCAGTTAGTCCTGCCTGCTTGTGCAGCTCGGCCAGTTTCCTCTTTGTGAGGCTGCGGATGTCGTAAAACCTCTTCTTGAGGTCGTCCAGGCTCCTGGGGGTGACACCAACAGCGTTCACTCTTTCCCCTATTTCACTCCACAGCTTCCTCTTAGTGCTCTCTGGGACATTGAGGGACAGCCTCCCAAACAGCTGCCTGTGTACCCTCACCAACTCCTCCACCAACACTTGCAGCTCCATGGTGCTGAATTTGGCCTTCCGCTTGCGCTCTGCCTTCTGGCTCTCAGAGCTGCTTGCCATGTTTCACAGAGATCTGGATACTGCTACCACTGCTGCTCACTGTGAATGCTCAGCTCAGGCTGCCTCTCCAGAAAGTTCTAATGAGTTGCACCTGCCTGGGTAGCCACTCCCTGCTAGGGTGGGGGAGGGTGGTTCCACCTCATTGGCTGATGTCTTTAGTTTCAGTTTTACTTGCTCGCCGAATCGGCATTTACCGATTCGGTATTTACCGATTCGGCTAATACCGATTCGGCTACTACCGAATCGGTAAATACCGAATCGGTATTTCCAATGCGTTCCTATGGGCCTTTTGGCCCATGGGGGTGTATTGCTATTACCGAATCGGTATTTGCCGAATCGGTATTCGCCGATTCGGTAAACACCGAATCGTTACTTGCTGATTCGGTACGTATCGAATCACAATACTGATTACTACCGAATCGGTAATTTTCCGATTTTTTTAATCTACATATCATTTTCCGATTTCAATATACCGATTCGGTACGAATCGGTATTTTAAAATCGGTAATTGCGTTTTACCTACATCGGGCCCTTGGTGCCTTTCTATCCCCAGAAATTTTAGTCTTTCATCCATCAAAACAGAAAAAAATTAGTGATGCTCTGACAGTGTTTATTGTGGTATCACAATATGAAACTGGGTATCACCTATCTACATTTGGAAATATAGTTGGTATTGCAAGAACAACTGGGCCAATTGTCTGACACATAGGTTGACTAAAAGGTGGGGCTAATGGTTACTCACTTGGACTTCAATGTATGTGGGTTTTACAGCCAATGATGACTAGTCAATTCTGATTTGCAGGCTGTGGTTTGATGAGAAGGAATGGTATAATTGAAATTCCATTCCAGGGTCCTGGGGATTTTCATTCAGGGACATCAATAAAGGTTTCTGTTCCTCAGGCCTCAGACAGGTTAAGAAAGCTTTTGGCAAGCATAATAGCAGCATTTCCATTATGTTAGTAATTATAGTTTTTGTTCGGCTTCTCAATTTAAAAGCAGTTCATAATGAATAATCAAGCTGGATTCTATGATTTTATGTGGGGAACAGCCATGACAACGCGTGGATTACCCCGCACTGACATTACAACGCAAGGATTACAACGAAAGTCGTTATAACGACTTTCGCTGGAGGGCGCTGTTGGATAGGGAATAGTTTAATTTTCTATCCAACACCTTCCGTACTGTCAACGTGGGCTGGAGTTGGAATAGAAAATTAAACTATTCCACTATCCAGGGCCCTCCAGCGAAAGTCGTTGTAATGATTTTCGTTGTAATCCCCGCGTTGTAGTGGCACGCGTGGTAATACCACGCGTTGTAATGATATACAACCTTTTATGTGGTTGTACGGCAACTTTCTCTTCAATGATCTCCCTAGTAAGTATAACGCTTGTGATAGGTTTTCAGTTTTGAGATTCAAGTGGGCTAGCCTCTTGTTTTTCTGTTGTTAAAAGTAGTAATTATTTGTTGTACAGTGTCGTGGACCATTCCTTGTTGCAGAGATGCTATTATGTTTCTGTTTATTTCTGAGTGCAGAAAATGTTTTTTTTTGTGTTGCTTGAGCAGAGTTCAGCCTGGATATTTAGGGATTTCAGCTTGCCAGCTACTTTGCACACTTATTCTAGTCTAAAAACTGAAAGATGAGAATGAAGTTGTGATTTAGGAGGGACTCAATCAAAGTGGTCACTGGGGAATTCTATTCCAAATCTATCTCTAAAAATTCAAATAAAGTCTTAAAAAATTGACCATTTTGTTTTTGGTTGGGTGCATCTCGTGGAAAAGTGATTTTTTTTCTTTACATGGTAGCTATGTGTTACTCCACAAATGACATTGATCCAAAAATGTACCCACCTGGAACTGGCAGAAATGTCTATCATATGCCGCTTAGGTTTCCCCCTTGTCTTTCAGTTTCTTTTTAACTTGTATTTTAGTTTCAGACTTTGTTAAAGCACATTGATTATATTCTTAGCTTTCATTTTGCACAAGGACTTTGCCTTTGCAGATGTCCCCGCTCATTGAAAACCAGTTACACCATAACAGGAACAGTAGGCTGGAAAAGGAATGTTGGAAGGGGCTGTCTGATGCTCTCATTGGCTAGGACATGCCTAAAGACAGAGTACCCTCAGAAAGTTACAACTATTTGAATTCCAACTAACCCTTATCACAGCTCTATTTTTCAGAAACAATTTTTTTACAGAAGCAGCCTGCCACTTCCTCTTTCATTCATATCTAGTTCTGTATCAGTAGTAGCTACAGGCCTGGATGAGCTAGAAGGGAGGAGGCCTTGTGCTCTGAGTAGCCTGAGACTTGCATAAAACACAGCATCCACAGAGGAATGTGACAGCAATAGAAAAGGTATGTATCATTCCATGTGCACTGATGGCCCAATCTCCAAGGACATGATGCAGTGCTGTGCCACACGCAATTTAGCTGTTCAGTACTATCTCATTTTCAAAGAAAAGGGATGCATTGTATTACCAAAAATACGACACATCCCGGTGCATTACCCTGCTCTGGTGCACAATTAACTGACATGCGCCAGTGCAGCCACCCATGCGTCATTTTGCAAGGGTGTCGATGATGTGAGGGTGCCCTGATGGGGGTGTTTTTGTGCAGGAAGGGACACTTTCCTGTACAAAATCAATCATCAATGGCATTTTCCTCTTTTTATAGCATGCATAGAAAGAAGAAAAAAACAAGGAGAAATTAAAGTATTTCTCCTCATTGCGCCATTCAGGCATAGGATTCTGACACGTTCCCAGTTTTACAAAATGTTGTAAATCTGGGAATTTGTCAAGTTCCATGAATGCTGAGTGGGAACACCCACAGCAACACCCATGGAACGTCCCTTTTTTGCAGAGTAATGCGTGAAGAGGGCCCATATTTACAAAGCCATGAAAAGTCAAGCAGAGTGGCAGAGTGGCTTTACATGGCCTTGTAAATATGCACCAGCCCATTCGCCACCTGTGGGTCAGAAAAAGTGACTCTCTAACAGGGCAATGGGCATGTAAAGAAGCCCCTAAGTGCTTCCATGTTGTATCATCTAACTAGAAACAGGGAGGTCTTAGGTCATAACCTCTGCACAGAGAACGGTTTCCCATCTGCAGTAAAGTCCCTTTATAATTTCAAGGTATATTGGAAAATATGCTATTTCAAATTAAAAAGGTTGTGGAGGGGCAGTTAGTAGGCTTCACTGTGTGGTAGACAAAGCAGGAGCACAGTCATAAATAAGTGGTACTCCCACCTCACCAAACTAGTGGTGCCTTCACTTTATGTTAAATCTGGAAGCACTAAATCAGGAAGCACTAGGTTCCCACTGGCAGAGCTTCAGGTGTCTCCATTGGTGAGAACGTTTGACCAACGACCGATGTGCCAAATGGCCACACGTCAAAATGTCAGTCCTATTTTGTGACTGTCAACTATTTTATTAATAGGTTGGACTATTAATAAAATAGTTGACAGTCACAACTACGCACTTTTTAACCTTTCTTTGCACTCACTTAACACGATTTGGCTTTTGTTTTTGCACCTTCAACACACACAAGAACCAGCTCTGCTGTAAACCGGCATTGTAGCACACTGGAAAGACACTAGGTCTTTCCAGTGGGAACCCAGTGATGAAGCATGTCACCACTAGGTTGGTAAGTGAGGGTTCTTATTTAATCAGTCTTTTGTTTTCTTTCTTCACTTTCCCTTCCCTAACACGTCAAAAGTAACATCTACTCTTCTGAAGTGGTGTTTTGGCACCTTCACTCTTCTGTCATTGAAAAGATGAACAAAAGAAAGTTAGTCTGTAGATACATGTACACATCTAACAACTTGAGAGGGATATTCACAAGGACTTATCTCCGATTTATCCCCACCTTAATGCAACAAAAGTGGAGATAGATGTAACACCCCTTTCACAAGCTGGTGCAAACTGCAGACATCGCCTATATTCCCGCGATAACTGCCCCAAAATGTATCTCCACGGTGGACACCACCAGCTAACCCTAATGAGATGCAAAGTAGGCATTTCGGTGCAAAAATACACGAAAAAACCGAAACACCACTTTCACAACAAAATGCCAGGTCCGCGATGCGAGTCAAAACCATGCAATAAGCCGCAGTAGCAGCAGGTATTTAACACCTTCCTCCTGCAGGTGTAAAGCCGGACGACTACCTGCAGTAGGCAACGGAACCCCGCACACAGCCACACCTGAAGAACAAATGACGCCATGTAGCTACTCATCATATAGCTCGTGTTGCAAATTGGCAGCAATGGGTTAGCATTAGCAGAAGACATACTGTATTTAGAAGTTATCTAATCCGCTTTGTGAAAGACATTTTGTATTTCTGGCAGCCATTTTGTTTGCAATGTGCTTGCCATGTGCTCTGTCCTACCTTTCTGTTAACTGCTCTTGTAATCTGCCTAGAGACAAACTATATTCAGCATCTTCCACCTTTGCACATGCCCAGAAGGGCCTAGCCAGTAGAATGCACCTGCTTCTCTAGTATAACTATCAGGCTATTTTTGCTGCTGTATGGAGAAGTAACTCTCCTCCCACTTTGTTGAGCAAGCAAATCTTGTATGCCCATCTTAGTTATTTTGCATGCTTACATGAGCCACGACTGCCCCTTGGTTTTATGCTTACTATGTAGCCCTAAGCATATATAAGGCCTCTGTTTTCTGCACTCCTCAGACTGCCTCATTCAGTTGCTAAGGCTTCTGTGTGACGTAGCCTCACTCATTTGAGTTTAATAAAGATGTTCTTTTATACCTCAGCTTCTGTGCCAATTTCTTCTTTGTTGGTTTAAAAGGACCAAGTATCAGTGGGACCCCTAGGAATATTTTTTGATTTCTACACTCGGAGCCCCAACAGGGCCACAACACCCACCGCCACCACCCCAGGACCGCCACCACCCCAAGGACCCGGACCCGCCACCCCCAGACCACCAGAGAGGCAGCGCAGAGTAAGACAGTGGATCTACCAAAAACACACTAGTCTCACAGACCTAATGCCCGAAGAAGTCATTGTCCACTACAGGCTCAAAAGGACAACCATCATTCGCATCATGACCCACATCGCCCACAGGTTGACGGTCCCAACACAGCAGAGAACCAACATTGCTCCGCAGACAAAGCTGCTGGCTGTGCTGCACCTGCTGGCCTCTGGTACCTTCCAACCAACAACTGCCAGAGTCTGATGGGTCTCACAGCCAGCCCTATCAAAGTTCAACACACCTGTCCTGGATGCCATCCTCATCTTTATACCCCAGTACCTTCACTTCCCCCACACTGCGCAGGAACAGCAGGAGACCAAGCAAGGCTTCTAAGCCATAGCTGGATTCCCGACCATGTTGGGGCCAATGGACTGCACACATGTCCCACTTGTGCCCCCTGCAGATACAGCACACCACTACCGCAACAGAACGCACACGCATTCCCTCAATGTGCAAGCAATGGTGGACCACCAGGAACTCTTCACCAGTGTTGTCGCAAACTACCCCGGCAGTATGCACGATTCCTACATCTTCCGACAGTCCATTATCAACCAGCGCTTCCAGGATGGCACATACGGAACTGGTCTGCTCGTTTGTAAGTGCCAAATCAACACACCACACACCTCAAAGTCACCATCACACAACGCACAACTGTGGGAATGCACATGTGACCAAACCACATACAGCATGTATGTGGTTAGCGCCAAGACACCTACGGGTATACACGCGCTCTACAAATTTTAATAACATAACATAACATAACATAACATAACATAACATAACATGGCAATGAACATGCCCACCGACCAGACAATACAACACCACTCCATGGTGATCCTGGGCTACCCCAGCACACAATATAGCCATATCATGGCACTACAGGCACACAACAGCTGAATGTGTGTAGATGCGGAATGCAGCCATGTGCAAAGGATGCAACTGACCCGTGAATGGCAATGTACACAATGACAAGTGAAGCGTGGATGTGCAGGACAAACATGAGTAGGCAAAACACAGATGTGTCCATGCAGGCCACAACTGCTGGTTACTGGAGATTAGTGAACAGTGGACACAACCATGTCACACCTGCCCTTGGCTCAGATAGCGGAAATGTCGCTCGCTGCCTCCCCCCCTGTGTGCGTGAGCATAGTGGGTGGGCCCAGAGTATGCCATGGCGGCGCAGGAATGTGGACAAAAACCCTGTGGTGCACAGCGTGGTTCTCTCCAAGAAAGGCCAACATCACTGACATGGCAGGGCCTCGCAGTCCGCCATGAGACCAATGCCGTGAGCAACAGGGCCTGCGACCCTGTGTGCCTGCTGCACCCCAGGACTCTGATACCCAGACCAGGCCTGCACGCCCCAGTGACCCAAGGCAGCACTGCTCCCCTGCTGACACTGTTGTGTGTCAAAGAGGGACCACCACATGCTGGGGCAAGCTCCAAGCCCCAGTCCCGCAACCCCTGCGGCCTCCGCAGACCGTCGCTGGCCCCCCACTATGTAGGCCCCCATTACTCCTTTCTCAATGACATACTTCACCGGTGCACCCCTTCATCACAGAAGGCTCCCACATGTGGAACTGTGTCCTGAGTCCTGAATGGCAGTGACACGAAGTCCGTGGCAGCAGCCACAGTGCCAGACTCCCTTCAATCAGTGAGGCTAAATTCCAACGACACGTGGTGCCAGTAACCCTGTTCAACGCAAGCCTGCTACACGTGGTGCCACTAACCCTGTTCAACGCAAGCCATCGACACATGGTGCCACTAAACCTGTGTACCGTGATTGACCGTCAGCCTTGGGCAGAACATTGTTGGTGTCTGAGCCTGTGTCCTGGGGGTTGTCATCAGTAATGGGCAGGTACGGACTTGGTGCCTGGCATGAGTCAGTGGTATTCATATCCTTCATGTTGGGCGACACAGCTGGCATGTGCCCTCTGCATCATGCCCTGGGGTACACCTTCCACTGTCCATAGAGACACTCCGCGACAATCTCCTGTTACATCTACGGAAACCTGCTCTACAATCGTGACCCTGCCCCAGTGCCCCGCAAGTCAGTGTCCCTTGGTGTGGGCCTGTGTCGGCCGCTGTGCATCCGGGGCCATTAACCCTGTGCGGCTCAAGTCATCCCCCTTGTTGTTCTGCCATTGCTTGTCTGAGTGCCTGATGACTGTTGGAGTTGTTGCCAGCACCAGCTACTCCCTGAGGGCGGCTTACACTCACCCAACACACAGCCAGCACAGGCATCACTGGATTAGTGGGCCTGCCATCGCATCCTGGAGAATCAAGTATTGACTCTTTTCTCCCTGCACTGTCACAGGTGATCAAGTATATGCACTCTGCCCTTGGATGATGACACCCCTCTGATACCCGAACACACCCACCCAGAGGTAGTGCAATGCAGCCTACATACGCACCAGGGGCATCGATGAACGCACATTTGGCATGTTGAAGTCACGTTTCAGGTGCCTGGACGGCACAGGTGGAAAGCTCCTGTACAGCCTGGAGATCATGTGCAAGATGATCGCTGCATGTTGTGTGTTCCACAACATCTGTGTACGCACCAATGCCCCATGGATCCCAGTTCCAGAAGTACCGGATGACGATGGGGATTATGGGGCAGGTGGCCCACATCCCACTGCAGCTGTGGCAGGAATGGCCCGTAGGAACACCACACTGAGATTTACTTCTCATGAGCACGTGGTATTGTGGCCATCCCTGGCAATATTGGGTCTGTACAAAATGTCCAAAAACACAGCATGTGTGAATAAAACATATTTGAAGGTTACAGGTTGTACTTGTACATTGTCATGTCACAGTTTCCTGCTTGGGCAGATGTGATTTGCCATGTCGTGCACATTTGCGGCACCAGTACAGTCCTGGGTTCTGTTGTGGAGGTGTTTCTATTTGTACTGGGATGTTGTTAATGTCGAGGTGCACTTATACTTATGTGTGTATTCTGCACGGTGGTTGATTCACTCCTGCAGCTCGGATTTGTCTGCCACTGGTCCCTTTCAGGTGGTGTGCCTGTCAGTTCTGTGCTTCCACGGTGCTGAGATGTTGCAGACTTGGGTAACTTGTGCTCTTTGTCGAGTTGTGACTCTTGGGCATGTTTGTGCACAGATTTGTCGTTGACGTCAGGGGTTGTTTGTGCAGGTGGTTGTGTCCAAGTGTGACCTTTCCGGTTGTGGTCTGTACTCACCCCAGTGGGTAAACATCCTTTACGACGCAATGCAGTATTTACAACAAAAAACATTACAATGCATTGCGCTGGGGGCGCTCTAGGATAGGGAATAAGTTTAATTTACTATCCAACACCTTCTCTAGGGTCCACGAGGACTGGAGTTGGAATAGTAAATTAAACTATTCACTATCCAGCACCCCAAAGCACTGTAGGTTGTAAAGGTTTTCGTAGTAAATACCGCGTTGTAAAGGCATGCGTGGTAAAAGTATGCGTTGTAACGTCATACATCCACCTCAGTGTCATGCCATGTGCATTGTGATGGTGATTTGACTGCAGCCATGCTACTCGTCATGTGGTGTCTCTTGCATTGTCAGTATGGCTGATGTATATGCATAATTGCTGTGTTGTGCATGTGTGCATGTGTTGGTTGTGTGTTTGTTGATGTGTTTTGTGGCTGCCCCTTTGGGCACATGGTGTACGTGTGACTTCTTGGTGTTTGTGTGTGTGCTGAAATGTTCCTGTGGGATCAGGGACATTATCCTGAGTCATTGTGGGTGTGCAGTGTGCTCTGCTTAATTGTGCAAGTGTGCCTTTGGGCCCGTCTCCCTCCCTCCGTCCAACCACTCCCTGGTCGGTGCGCATCCTGTTCATGTGGTGTCAGGTCATGTTGAACAGTGTCCGGATCCCCGAATCCTGTCACCGTCTCCCGCCTGGTGACTCTGGCCACCATCTTCTCTATGTCATTGAGCTCCTGGAGTTCTGCTGGCCCACCTCCTCTGGGGTGCATTGCTGCTTCCGTGTTGGCAGCGAGTTTCTGCTTGGATTTGTCATTCACATCAATCCAGGGCCTTTTGTGCTCTTCCATTGTCCTCCTCTGCCATGCGACGGCATTCACATGGTCCGGGGTGGTGTGCCATCTTTGCCTCTTTGTTACCAATGACACGTGGGAGGTGACGTACAGTTTGTGGTGGTGTTCTGGCTCATCTGTGGCAATAATCAGGTTTTTCTGGCGACTGTACCCCGTCTTCCTCTTCTTATTGGCCTTCCACTGGCCCAGTATTCCTGGGTATTCCTCCGTTTGGATTGTGTGGTTTATGTTGTCCTCTCCAGTGGGTCAGGGTGCATCCATGGTACTCCGCAGTCAATGCCGTTTTTTTAGTTGCATTTTCTGTACGCTGTTCTTGTGTTTTTTCCCGCAATACACATGAGTATTGGTGGCCTCTTGCTGGTTGTCACTGTTTTCTTATCGCGTTTGGGCACATTGCATCTTTTTACGCGTTGGGGTTTGTGTTTTTATCTCCGTCACGGTGGTTGTTTCGCGGACATTGGCCCCGTTTTTGGTGGATTATCGCATGGTGCCGCCGTGTCGTGAATTCCACGTTAACACGGGCTTATTTTCCCACGATAGGCTGCGATGTGTAAAGGTGTGTTAGCATTTTTTGGTGATGTATAGCACACATTCTTGTGAATATACCCCATAGTCTTTTGTTTATTTCAATAGAAAACAGCAGCACCAACAACAATCCATCTGTAGAGTGCACAACTACTTCCGAAAAGGTGTCACAGTGTTAGGGGAAAGGATCACCCAGACAAAGACAGCAGAAGAGAGGCTATTAAATACATGTACAGGAGTCAAAAAGTAGGGTTTTTGAAGTAATAGAAATATATTTTGTGACTGGCGAACCTCTTACTCTTGTATGTGTCTGTTTTGTATCAACGTTTCCCTCACTAAACCCCTATCTAATTTTCTTTTACCCCACTGATGTTCCCATCCATCCCCCACACATGAATGTATGACATTACAACGCATACATTCACAACGCATACCATCACAATGCAACTTTCACAGTGCAAGATCCATTACAACGCATGCCATTACAACGCAGATGCTATTACAATGCATGCCATTACAACGTAAGTATAGGCAAGTATATAATTTTATTAAAATTAATTTAATTTTAATTTAATTACAATTTTTAAAAAATTATTTCTTTAAATTATTTTTTATTTTTATTTAATAAAATTTAATTTACTATTCTAAAACCAGGGGGATGTAAAAGTAGGGTAAGTACTGGATAGTGTAGGTGTTAAAATTACTATTCTAATTCCAGGGGGGTGTAATAGTAGGGTAAGTGCTGGATAGTGTAGGGGCTAAAGTTACTATTCTAACTCCAGGGGGGTGTAATAGTAGGGTAGGAGTTGGATAGTGTAGGGGTAACAATTACTATTCTAACTCCAGAGGGGTGTAATAGTAGTGTAAGTTCAGGATAGTGTAGGGGTTAAAATTACTATTCTAACTCCGGGGGGTGATATAGTAGGGTAAGTGCTGGATAGTGTAGGGGTTTAAAATTACTATTCTAATTCCAGGGGGGTGTAGAAGTTGGATAAGTGCTGGATAGTGTAGGGGTTAAAATTACTATTGTAACTCCAGGGGGTTTAATTAAAAAAATATAATTGTAATTATTTAATTTAAATAAAATTAAATATAAATATTAACA
Source organism: Lissotriton vulgaris (assembly GCF_964263255.1). Classification (NCBI taxonomy): domain Eukaryota; kingdom Metazoa; phylum Chordata; class Amphibia; order Caudata; family Salamandridae; genus Lissotriton; species Lissotriton vulgaris. The sequence continues at coordinate 1,145,692,423 of NC_141694.1, read as the reverse complement.
TTTATTATAATAAATTAATTTATAATTATTTTAAGAAAATTAATTTAAAAATAAAGTAATATTATTTTAATTAAATACTTACCCATACTTACGTTGTAATGGCATACGTTGTAATAGCATCTGCGTTGGCATGGCATACGTTGTAATGGCATGCGTTGTAATGGATCTTGCGTTGTAAAATTTGCGTTGTGATGGTAGTGCGCGGTAAAAGTTGCGTTTTGATGGTCGTTTCCCCCTCACATTTGCTATAAAAAAGTATACTTAAGTGTGCAGAGAGCTAGGCCACCATGGTCTCGGAATTGAAAAGAATGGCGAGACAGAGCTGGAGATCTCCAGACATAAGTTTGTAATTTGCATTTTGCAGTAAGTAAATAATACTATTAGATCACTAATTTATGTACCACGAAATACAGTTCTTATATCAGACCCAATATGTCCTAAATATAGTTTTGCCCCATATCAATGTCCCATTGCTATCCTCATTTTCTCTGTGAACAAGTCCTCTAATTGAATATCTAAGCAAAATACAACTATTGTTTGTGCATGCGCTTGCACGTGGGCCTGAGCAAACGTGTAGCTCCACAGATTAGAGCAGCAGCTGTTTCACCAGGACTCATATTTCTGAACCGGGCATATCTGGAATAGCTCATGATCATTTTAGTCTTTAGTTCTTCCCAGGTACCTCTACTTCCCAAAAGTTCAAGATTTGAAATCTTGAAAAGGGAGTCTTCTACAAATGCAGCACCAAATCTTTTTAGCCTGTGTCCTTCTACACAGTTAGTGCCATCTTAAGAAGATGTTAAATAATCCTTTCTATTCTGGGCATAATCGGGCCCAAACTGCTCTTGCACTATATTCTTTGACCCATCATGTATCATGTGTTTCTAGGAGAAGTAACTATACCTTAAATGGGTGTGATGCGTTAAAATTACATTATGTTCATAATCTGTTATAGCCCTTGAGTGCAGATCTGGAAATAGTGGGCTTTAAAACTACTATTCTGAAAAAGAAATAGCAAGGAAGGGAAAAAGAAAACAAAATAAATGGGGGAATGGAGCATGACAATTCATAAAACGTAATATTGTATGCAAATAATGAATGTAAATAAAACAATGTGTGATAGACAGCAAGCAATAAATAAGCACAGAACTTGTAAATCGAAATAAAAAGAGAAATAAGCAAAATCATGGTGGTTTGTGAACATCATCAGATGGATTTTGGTAATTAACAATAACAGTTTGAGGAGAGGGAGAGGTTTTGATGATTTAGCTATAGGTGTTTATTGATTCCGTTTTATTATACCTCCTTAAATTTCATTTGTATATCTCTTATGCCTCTCGTTGATTGACTATTACATTTTGTATTTATGCTATGTTTTTGGTTTCAATAAACTTGAACTTAAAAAAAAAAAAAAAAACTACTATTCTGCAAAGGAAGTAACATAAGTCACTTGGTGCTTACTTATAGTTGCTATTACGTCTGTTCTAAGAGTGGGATGAATGTATTCAAATTGCTCTCTAAGGTTTATAACTGGATTTTATAACCCAAATCTGATTGGCAGCTGGTACCTGAACGTGTTGGCTCTCCCTTCAGTACTGAAGCCTGCTAGTAAGTGATAGTGGAAGTCTACAATGAGAAAAGACAAAACCCTGGACAACATGAGGTTCGTATGGGATGGTGAAAAGATAAGTCAGTTCTGGGAAACCCTACTGGTTTGTAATGGGGAACCGATCATGGCTTCCTACAATGTTTCCTACTGGGAGAGACTGCCATATAACTCTTTATAGAGCTAGGTGGATTCAAATGGGAGAGAATGCCCCAGTCCAGATATTTTAGCAATGATATCTTGAAATGTTGCGGGGTTAGACAGGATTTTATCTGATGTCAACACCATTGCCTTCATCACCATAGCCTTCATCACCTCTATGTTATATGTTGTTTTCAGGAGACCTGGGCCAAGTATCTAATTATTAGTAGGTACACTAGGATTCCGATTTCACCAGCAAAAGTATTTACACATGGTCAAGCTGTGGAGGCCTACCCATTTATTTTTCATGTAGTCTATGATTTAAGTCTATTAAACTTGTTGGAAGAAAAGGCTTTTTGTCCACAGTGGCACTAGAAGGGCAGTTTTCAAGAATTCAACTTTTATTTTTAGACTTAGGCACAAAAAATTCATCAATAATTAACACAGTCTAATACATAAAATCAAATTTAAAAAGACAATTGACAATATGAGGATAAAAATTAAAGACTAGCAGCCCTTGGTTCATAAAGAGTTGCTCCTATTTTATAGACAGAATCCCCTTTGCTTGTACATCAGAGAAAACATGTAAGTAGTTAATCTCCTTCTTTTCAGAGCACATGAGTAAAACGAAGCCAAGCTAAATAAAACATGTAAAAGGATCCGGTAATGTCTTAAGGAAATGGAGGGCTGGGCAAAATTGTCTAAAATTCAGCTTACACACAAGAGGGAGAATGTATCTCTTTCTTTCATAAATATAAAGGGGCAGATTTATGAGGCCCTTGCACCACGTTTACGCCGCTGTTGCGTCACGCAAGGCGGCGTAAACGTGGCGCATCCCTACGAATGATTTACAACGTGACGCATCTAGGCAGATGCATCATGTTGTAAAGCCCTGCGCCGCTTGTGGGCGTTTCGGCGCAGGGTGGGCATTCCGGGGCAGGTGCGCCTCGCAAAAGTGGCTGAGTGAAATCTATGAGATTTCACTCAGTCACTTTTAAGCCAATGCTGCGTCTTGAAGCAGCATTGTTAAAATGGGGCACCCCCGAGCCTTGCTGGAGCTGCGTCGCACTTGCGACGCAACTCCAGCAATGCGCCACATTTCCGGCACAGATGGGTCACGCATCTGTGCCGTTTTTGCACCATGGTGCACGCATTATAAATGCGGCGCACCAAGGCTGGCGGAGCTGTGGTGCACTGTGGCGCATGTTAACTGGCGCATCCCTGGGGATGCGCCAGTTAACATAAATCTGCCCCAAAATGTACAGAAAATTATAAAATGTAGGTCATTCTGCGCAGACTGCATGTCACAAGGACAAAGTGGTAGTGCATCAATCACATATGTTTTCAATGGATAACCTAGCATTAAAGGGTTGTAATGTAAATGAAATCTCATTAATATGTATGTATGTTGTAGATTTGTAACACATGATAAGTAAGAAGAATTCATATTGTTCATACTAGGTACGATATAATTGTGTCTAACAGTACAAGTCATTATTGTAGTTTCCTTATCCAGACAATCAGAGTTAACATTGAAAGATTTGTAGTAATTAATTATGAATAGGTAATTAACTGTTAATAAATAATATTTATTTGTATTTCTAATTGATTAATGATTACATAATATTAAATTGGTATTTACTTTTAATTACTTTTTTATTGGTATTGATATTTAATTTATTTTTATTAATATATTAAATCATTACTTTCCCTACTGTTCAACTCACTGGAGTGGGAATAGTAATTTTTACCCCTACGCTATCCAACGCTTTCCCTACTGTTGCAATCTCTGGAGTGGGAATAGTAATTTTTATTCTCCCATTATATAACGCTTTCCCTACTGTTGCACTCACTTGAGTGGGAATAGTACTTTTTAACCCTATGCTATCCAACACTTTCCCTACTGTTGCACTCTCTGGAGTGGGAATAGTAATTTTCACCCCGACGCTATCCAACGCTTTCCCTACTGTTGCACTCTCTGGAGTGGGAATAATAATTTTTACCCCTACGCTATCCAACGCTTTCCCTACTGTTGCACTCTCTGGAGTGGGAATAATAATCTTTACCCCTACACTATCCAACGCTTTCCCTACTGTTGCACTCTCTGGAGTGGGAATAGTAATTTTTACCTCAACGCTATCCAACGCTTTCTCTACTGTTGAACTCTCTGGAGTGGGAATAGTAATTTTTACCCCTACGCTATCCAACCCTTTACCTACTGTTGCACTCTCTGGAGTGGGAAATCGTAATTTATATCCTCCCGCTATCCAACGCTTTCCCTATTGTTGCACTCACTTGAGTGGGAATAGTAATTTTTACCCCTACCCTATCCAACACTTTCCCTACTGTTGCACTCACTGGAGTGGTAATAGTAAATGTTACCCTCCTGCTATCCTACGGTAAAAATATTGTATATTTTTATTAATATTATGTTAATATATATATATATATATATATATATATATATATATATATATATATATATATATATATATATATATATATATATATATATATATATATTACCTACTGGCGGTCGCCAGTAGGTATATATAGTTAGGATTTTTTTCCTATGGGATTTCTGAAAATTCCATGTGGAATAACTTTGCCGTTTGTGGACGGAATTGGCTGTAATTTTCAGAAAAATGGCACATTTTGTTTCTGAGCGTCCCCTGAAAGTTTGGGGGGGGGGGGTTCGTGAAGTGGGGGCCGAGAAAAAAAGGGGGTCCCAAAACGTGTTTTTAACATTGAGTTTTCCACAGGGCGGTTGGACTCACTTTTAGCTCGAACGGCTGAATGGAATTACACAAAACTTGGCAAAATTGTAGATATGGTTTGCCCGACGTGCCTTTGCTATGTCTCAATATATGTGCTCCGGTGGATTTTGAGAAATTAACGTTTTAAAAAACAGATATATCTGTGACAGCGCTCCGGTTAGCGCCCCGGTTCGCGTACCTGACGCGTAACGGAACTTCGCGAAGCGAAGCTGATTGGCTGTCGGGTGTCTGTCAACATTCGAAACAGTCCGGAGCGGCCGCCATCTTGTGTCTCGGTAGGATCGAGACACAAGATGTGGCAAAAAAAAAGGGGGAAATGAGCATAAGGGGGCAGAGTACATCCTCCCTGACCCCCTAGGTTTGATGGGGGGCTTTAAAAGGGCCTCGCGGGGTTAAAAAATATTAATTTTTATATCGGTTTTTTTTGTGGGGGGAGCGCTCGGTACGCGCACCGGGAAGCGGTCCGGGAAGCGTAATATTGGGAAAATAGGATGAAAGAATGTTCAAATATTGTATTTTTATTGATTGTTCTTTTTGTTTTGTTTTTTATTTTTTTTATTTAAGTACCAACATGTAGGTACCAATGCAGAGTCTAAAAATAAAAATACATTGTTTCCTTTGTAGATATCTTGCATGTTGTTTCAGAAGTTATTGTGGTATATGGAATTCATAGCGTAGTCTGTCAGGAAAGCAGAAACACCATGGAGGCAGGAGATGATAAAGAGATGTTAAATACACATTGGAGATGATATAGTGGAAGAAAGGAAGTAACTATGAGCAAACTTAAAGTTGCACAGTATATTTAAAGTCTAATTTTACATTATAATCAATTTGCTACTAGTTTAAAAAATACATATAAAAATGAATAATGTCTCAAACAATTTTTGAATTATTATATATAAATTTATTTTTCAGATTTGTTTTCAAAATTAAAAAGAACTTCTAATAATTCTTTGTCAGAATTTGTCTCATTTTCAATTAGGAAATCCACAGATTCAACACATTGCAGAAGTTCTATGTCCAGTGATTCATCAAAGAATTCTGATTCATTTTCTGTATCTTTGTTGCATTTTGCAACAATTTCCTCGTTATTTTTTTTCTCTCCTTCCATTTTTGTGCTGTAAAATGAATTTTTTTTAAATATATCAGTACAGATAGGGCACTGTTGGGTTTAAGTACAGACAGGTAGTTTGGTTTTTTAAACAGTGATTTTATCTTTGGGCAGTGTATGGTATCAGACTGGAAGTAGAAATATAAAAAAATGTATGTGATAAAGTCTAAGTCAATTCTTAATTATACAAGACAAGCCTAACTCCATCCATAACTAAAACAGAGAAGTCTATCTTATTCTATAAGTAATGTTTTCCTAATTAACTTAAAGTACAGAATATACTTCAGATTTTAAAATAACATCTTACCTTTCAAAAAGAAGTTTAAGTTCTCAGTTGAAATGCACTTGATATGTACTTCAGGAAGTAGTAGTCAAAATGGCTGTGTTTCTCTCTCTTTCTTTATATATATTCAGGTACATAACCAATCAAATGTCATGAAATAATAGAAGATTTTGAAAGTAGTATTTTGATTGGTTGTCCATTGTAACACTTCATAAGTGTTTTTGTTAGGTAATTTACCTCAGGATATTTAGTCAGGCTTACAGCATAATTTTCTCAATGGAATCCCATCAAATTTGGGTAAATGGTAGGGACTGCTATGTAGTAGGGGCTATTCTATATTTTATGAAAGTGTCTCTAGTGGTTTTTCTGTAAATTACTTTCCCACCTTTTTTTAGCGAGCGCTCACCGGTGCGCGCCCCGGTACGCGAACCGGCAGCCTAACGGGAGTCCTCCATTTTGAGTATCGGTAGAATTGAGACACAAGATGGAGGACAAACAATGTTCGGAATGGGTAGGGGGCACGGTAGACACTTTGTGACCCTCTAGGTTTTCGGAGGGGGGATTAGGACGCTGATACATGCAAAAATAAAAAAATGAAAAATAAAAAAAATTTGGGGGGGGGAGCGCCCGGTACGTGCACCGGTAAGCGAACCGGGGAGCGTACTTTGGTGAAAAAAAATTAAAATAAGAAAAAGATAAACGTTTTGAATGATCAGAGGTAGGGTAGCTCTGAAAAGAGATATTGGGTTCTGTGGCTAATTTAGGTACCTACAAGTATGTTCCAATGCACACTTTTAAATAAAGGACGAATATTCTCTTCCCTTCATCGGGGAAGTGCACACCATCTCTTCTGTAGGGGAAACACCCGTTACAACGCAACTTTTACAACGCACTACCATTACATCGCAACTTTTACAACGCAGGATCCATTACAATGCATGCCTTTACAACGCATGTCATTACATAGCAGATGCTATTACAACGCATGCCATTACAACGTAAGTATAGGTAAGTATATAATTTTTTTTATATTTTATTTTACATTATTTAATTAATTTAATTATTATTAAAAAGAAAAAAATATATTAATTTATGTAATTTAATAAAATTAATTAAATATATTAATTTAAGTAATTTTTAAAAAAAAGTATGAGCCTAGGAGTATATGTTTTGGGGTACTGAGGTATATGTTTTGGGGTGTTTGGGTATTTTTAGGGTTCAGGGCTAGGTTTGGGTTATAGGGTACAGGGGTATTTTTAGGTTTTAGGGCTAGGTTTGGTTTTTGGGGTACAGGGGTATTTTTAGGTTTTAGGGCTGGGTTTGGTTTTGGAGTACAGGGGTATTTTTTACGTTTTAGGGCTGGGTTTGTTTTTTGGGGTACAGGGGTATTTTTAGGTTTTAGGGCTTGGTTTGGTTTTTGGGGTACAGGGGTATTTTTAGGTTTTAGGGCTGGGTTTGGTTTTTGGGGTACAGGGGTATTTTTAGGTTTTAGGGCTGGGTTTGGTTTTTGGGGTACAGGGGTATTTTTAGGTTTTAGGACTGGGTTTGGTTTTTGGGGTTACAGGGGTATTTCCAGGTTTTATGGCTGTGTTTGGTTTTCGTTTTACAATTTATAAATTAATTAAATTAAATTAATTAAATTAAATTAAATTAATTATTATTTTAAAATTATTTTAATTAAATATATTATAATAAATTATATTATATTATTGACAATTTATAAATTAATTAAATTACATTAGTTAAATTAAATTAAATAAATTAAATTAATTACATTTATAATATTAATTAAATTACAATAATTAAATTAAATTAAATAAATTACATTTTTAAAATTAATAAAATTAAATTAATTAAATTAAATTAATTAAATTAACTTAATTATATATTTTTTAAAAAGATATACTTACCTATACTTACGTTGTAATGGCATGCGTTGTAATAGTATCTGCTAGGTAATGACATGCGTTGTAAAGGCATGCATTGTAATGGATCCTGCATTGTAAAAATTGCGATGTAACGGTCTGCGTTGTAAAATAACGCGTTGTAACGTCATAGATCCCTCCTGTAGATGTCTTGAATGTTGTAACGCAAGTTATTGTTGTATATTAAACCCATTCCATAGTCTCTCATGTAAGCAGAAAAAGATGTATTCACATGTTTCCGTTCTTTCTCAAATTGTGGAAAAAATTGGTTGAACCACTTACATTTCTGACTTTGACATATATTTGAATATACCAAGGCAGTTTGGGGAAAAAGTGTCATCAATTGAAGAAAGGTGTTCTTTAAAAGCATTTCAAGACCAACCCCAGTCATAGTGCCCAAATCATATCCACCACAGTGCACTATTAAGAGGTCAGGGTTTGGCAGATGCATAAATTTTTTTTATTAAAAACATATAAAATATATTTTTGAATTAAAATAAAAATACTTTTTACAGCTTTTGATATTTGCTATTAAAAAACCATTGAAATTCACTGAAAAAACCATAGGTTATAGACCATATATAGTTAGGAATTAGCATTTACAAAACCTTAAAAATTCACTGAAAAAACCATAGGTTATAGACCATATATAGCTAGGGATTAGCATTTACATTACCTTATTTTACTCGCACAAAACCATTGAAATTCGCATATATAGTTAGTTGCACTAACTATATATCGCGCACCCGCAATCCACTGCTGATGATGTCACATATTACATCATTCATGACATGGTCAGTGACATCACTGATGACATCACTGATGACAACTCAAATGAGATCACTGACAACATCACTGATGACATCATTCATGTGATAACACGATGAACCTCTTCAAACTCTAATATAACCTTAGATACACTCAGTGTAAACAGACACTCACAGATTGTCACTCATCCATGGAGTTACTCACACACCTAGTCAGTCATGCAAAGAATCAATCCCACCTCCATTTCCTCAACTATACAGTTATACACACCTTACTTATTCAAACATATACTAACACATATTTACTCTCTTATACAATCCCTGATACAAGCTCACAATGATCCATACAGCCACTCACACATTCACTGGCTCTTATCCACAGTTATTTATATATGTCAACTCTCACATGTACTGTGTTTTACATATGTACTTACTTTGACATGTAGCACTGAGATATCCATTCACTCACCAATACACTCATGCACACAGTCAACCGCCCATACAGCTGTTTCCACATGCACTGTTGAACCCATACATCTAGTGAATCAACTGCTCACACATCTATGCACAGAGTCACACACCTCCCAGCCACCCACACACACACTCAGTCTCCCATACAAATACTTGGGCAACCAATCAATAACCCATATAGTTATTCATATAGCTACTGATCAACACATGCAGCAGTTTATAGAACAACAAACATAATGATGCACAAATTAAGACAGTTTAGTCACTAACCCATGCACTCAGTGAGACAACTTTAATCACTCACTCATACAGTCAGTCATACACCTACTAAATCCTTCATCCAGACACTTATACATCCACTCATTCTTCAATATGTAAGACATATTTTAACTTTACAGAAACACAGTCACTGGATGTTGTCATCAGTGATGTCATCAGTGATGTCACTGACCATGTCATGAATGATGTAATATGTGACATCATCAGCAGTGGATTGCGGGTGCGCGATACATAGTTAGTGCAACTAACTATATATGCGAATTTCAATGGTTTTGTGCGAGTAAAATAAGGTAATGTAAATGCTAATCCCTAACTATATATGGTCTATAACCTATGTTTTTTTCAGTGAATATATATATATATATATATATATATATATATATATATATATATATATATATATATATATATATAAAATCAAAAATAAAATTGTATGTTTATTTTTTTTGTTTAAGTATGTTTTAGTTAATTATATTTATTATTACATTCATTTTAAACTACTTTTAAGACATTTAATACAATTAGATATTTTGACTATTTTTACAACTATATTTGTGATTCAATATCTTTGTACTTACCTGTTTGCAAATAGGAATTTGATATTTTTATATTCTATTTTTTTGTCCACTATATTTTGGTAGGTCGATATTTTGGCATTTTATATTTTGTCAGTGATCCGCCCCGTAGAATACAATGTTTTTACAAGAGGCATATCCACAACTTTCGGATCTACAATAAATATTTGAAAACAAATGTGGTGGCTATACATTCCAACAATAGCTTTACTATGGGGTTATCTACGTATATTTAACCCCTTCCATGCTGGTGACGAACCCCAGCCGTCATGCACTACGGTGCTCGTGTGCTGATGACGGCTGGGGTTCGTCATGGCCCGCCCGTGTTCGGCCGGCGGCCGCACACGGGAAAAAAAGCGGCTGCATCGAAGGGGTTAAAAAAAAAACCCTCTCACTTCTTTGTTTTCAAGTATTTATGCCAATACCACTATCATCGTTTTCTAGAATGGCTCCATCCATCCTCTCTGGGAAAGCCCAGTAACAACAGATTAACAGCACTTTTCAGTGTCAAGCCTAATTAGGGCCAAAAACATGAACATTGACTTTTTAGATGAATATTTTGTGAATTTAGTAAATAGCAAGTTATGAATCACTGAACTCTATGTACGATTGCATCATAGTATGAAATAGCGTTTCAGGAATTGCAATTCTTTAAACGTTGCTAATTCTGATCACTACATTGGCAGCCACTGATAACATCAGTAAAGTGAGACCATGGCCATATCCAAAGAATTGTCTTTGGGAGGGAACTTCTACAGTGAATTAGGCATGCCAGGCCATTTCAAAAGAAATGTCTATTCACAACATCTACATTAGAAAAGCAGAAGAGGTTTAGAAAGATATTTCTAGACAGAGTTAGAAATGCTAATTCACATATTATAGGCATGAGAACATCAGCTGTTTTGTCAAGACAGAAAAGTCCAAGGCCTTAAATTCTATGCACAACAACCAAGGTAGTACTGAAGAGCTGCAGAAAAGATGTGTAGCATTTTTATCAAGGACAAGGTATCTGTAAATCTGACTGAAGCATCTGTAAAATAGTTAATGAGTTCCTACACCAACAAAATATATTGAGCAGCACACTCTGGTACTAGAAGCATGGCATAGGCCAGCAGCACCAAAAATAGAGAAGATGACACAAATTCAGGTCCATCAACGGTAAATCCACTATCAAATAGGAGACACAGACATGTTGATTATCACACTCCATTAACAGTATTGCTAACAATTCCATTTAATTAAATATAAACTCAGAACATGCTTCAATGCAGATGTAACTGTTATATTTATGGATGAAAAAGCTACTCATGGGTTCATAAGACTACTATGAGGCAACTTGAGCTCGGAAAAAACGTATGTACAGGTATCATAGAATACAGTAGGCACTTAGGTGCATGTATAGGCGATTAATAAAAAATGAACAGCGATACGTGTAAATTACTCGAAATAGGATTGCCCCCCTCTGACGAATCTTAGATAACCTTTCTTCACAATGCATTAGAAAGGTCTTAGTGAGTGGGGAATTGAAACAAATGGGATTCTCCAAACTTGAATGATTTTGCAGACTGTCTTGACAATGTACATAGCAAAGAGCATGGAAGTATAAGAAGGTGTTTCAACAGCATATCATAGAAGGAAAAGTGTTGGCAATGAATTGAACTGAAGGCATGACAGTTCCACAATGTATAGCAAGACTCAAGTGGTTATTTGTTGCATCTTGTCACAAGTAGTGGAATGTGTGGCATATCTTAGAGCCATCAAAACATTTGTTTTTTGAATTATTGATAGATGTACTGTTAACCCTCCAGTGTCATCTTCAAAAAATTACCAGAAAATTAAGGTTATGTAAGATGAAGTTGTTTACGTGGAATGCATGTGAGATTGAATGACGAGGCAAAAGGAAACAACCTATACTTATATGGGGTTTCCCATAAGGGGTTGTGGTGGACCAGAAAAAAACTGATAGACTCTGGGTAACCAAAAAATGGCTGAAATATGTTGATCCGAGCGAATGTGGGAGAACTAAATTACTCCATGGACATCTGTTTCTGTTTTTTGACCACTCCACGGTTGCCTGGGATTAAAGTACAGAAGGGCTTTCCTGCAGGCTATTGTGCACTCTCAACAAGTTCCCATTAGAAATTATTGAAGTGCTCTCCCTATTAAGTGGGATTGCGCCCACCTGGAGGGATGAGCCCTGCTGGGTGAGGACAAGATGATTAATCATGCCATACAGGTTTGTGTGGGGGAGAGTTCTTTTATATAAGAAGAATTATTCCCTGGGGGAAGATGGAAAGAGGGGTGAACCAGTACCACTAGAACTGGTGGGGCCTCTCTTGTCTTAGACGCAGTAGTAGAAGTCTAGGAAAGAAGAGTTGACCCTCCCTTTTAACCTTCTTCCTCCCCCTTGTTTGATAGGACTGGTTGAATGATGCTACAGGTGCATTTTGTTTTCATGAGTCAAAGTATTTTCTACTCTCTCTGTTAAATATATATGCTGCCAACAGTCACTAACATACATTCAGCCATGTTTTTGGTGTATAATTGAGGCTTTTGTTTATATTGTTCTACATACACAAGTGATAGTTATTTGACTCTGTAATGTGAATTATTCCCAGGTTGGTCTTTATTTGTGACCACATATGCAGAGATACTGATGTTTTAGTAGCTTATTAAACTCTTTTTTCACTAAACAGTGTTATATTATAGTGATAAATAGTGTGGGCCTGATTTGCAAAGATAAACTTACATTTTGCATAGGTTTACAGTTTTTTTGTATTCACAAACAATGAGTTAATAGTAAGTTTGCCACTGTGCAGTTGGGGTGAAGTACTCTGCACATAAAAAGATATGACAGTCCTATCTTTTTAAGTGTGGAGTTCTCCACCCCGACTGCAAATCTTCTGCAGTTGTAAACTTACTATGAACTCGTAGGGGCCCATTAGGATGGCGGGCGGACCGCCCCCGCCAGGCTGGCAGTAGCCACCGCCGGCCTGGCTGGGGTGATCCGCCCGCCATCCTTGCTGCAATGACCCCCCGCCATATTAACATGGCCGGGGGGTCCACGGCAGACGAAAAGACAGTCCGCTGCTTTTTCGCCCTGGTCGCCTTGCGACCGGGGCGGAAAAGGGTTTATATGGTGGCTGTGTCTATCGGACACCGCCAGCGATATCAGGATGGGCTTCGGCAGATGCCTTTGAAAAGCATGCAGTCTTCACTTTGGGGGCCCGTTGCAGGCCCCCATGGTGAAGGCAAGGTGGGGGGAGGCACATGGGGGGTACCTGTGGTACCCCCCTGCATTTGCATACACAATGCGGCAGGCACCGTGCGGTGCCTGCCGCTTTGTGTATTCAAATGCATAACAAGCATTTTTAAGATTGTGGCGGGTGCTGGTCTAAACACCGCCCGCCGCAATGTTAAACATGCATGATGCGCCCGCCACTGTGGTGGTAGCGGGTTAACTAAAACCACTCGACATGGGTGGAGACGTCTAAAAAACGACCACGGCGGTCGGAAACGCAGCGGAAAACTCACAACCCGCCGCAAGCAAAGCGGAGACACCGCACGGAAAATTAGTATATCCCCGATGGTCCCACAGCACGATCCGGTGTTTCCGACCGCCGCGGTCGCTATCAGGAGTGAATGGGATAGATAGCGGATGAGACGCAGCATAGCTACCGCAGCAGATCAAAGACGAAAAACATGGCGGTCGATGCCAAAACACCGTAAACATGCCAAAACTGGCACAAAGTAAAGTAGCCATGGCCAATAAATACACAAAACAAATAACAATTAAAGAACAGATCCCCAAAAAATAATTCAAATCCATTGGCCTACACCCACAACACACCTGACATTAAAATATCATTTGGACACACCCACACAGCTGAGCATAAAACCAGCCCCTCGACTGACCACAATTCTTTGCAACACTCCAGAAGAGAAGGCCATAAACCACATCTGACAGTAGAGGCAAAAGAACACACACACCACCACCACCACCACCACCACTACCACCATCACAACCACAAACACACCAGCACAAACAATACCCCACCACACAACACACCTCACACCTCAACACCACACCCACCACACGCACCCCTGCACCCACAAACACTTCATATACCACGCACCATGGCAGCACAGAAAATGCCCAAATTCACAGAGAGTGAGTTGACAGTCTTGGTCGATGAGATAGTGAGAGTGGAACCACAACTGTTTGGTAGCCTGGTCCAACAGACACCATTAGCCACAAGGACACACATGTGGGAAAGGATAGTTCAAAGGGACAATGCAGTAGCGACCACCCCAACATCCAAGAAGGAGATCATGAAGCAGTGGCATGATCTCAAGCGGGTTGTCAAGGAGAAGAGGAGCAAGAACCAAGAGTGGGCTGAGAGGTGCTGGCGGTGGCCCTCCCATTCCACCAAAAACATTCACACCATGGGAGGAGAAGGTGCTTGCCATACTGCATCCTGAGAGTCTCACAGGAGTAGCCCGGGGAGTGGAGGCTGGTAAGTACAAACTAATGTCAACTAACGCACTGATAAGTACTACCTTGCACAACCCAAACACCATTGCATTGTCCACCCTCACCTAACAGGTATGTAACTATCTTGCATGAGAGGTCTGTTTGGGGGAGTTAGGCCTGTACTACTACTCCCACCATGCCCCCTGTCCCACAGCCCATCATGATGGAGCCCTCTTCCACCCAGGAGCATGTGGCAGCCATTGCAGCACACCAAACAAACTAACAGGTAGGTATCCATCTTCAATGGGAGGTCTGTTTGGGGGAGGGAGGCCTGTACCACTTCTCCCTCCATGCCCCCTGTCCCACAGCCCATCAATATGGAGCCCTCCACTACCCAGGAGCATGTGGCAGCCATTGCAGCACACCAAACAAACTAACAGGTAGGTATCCATCTTGCATGGGAGGTCTGTTTGGGGGTGGGAGGCCTGTACTACTACTCCCACCATGCCCCCTGTCCCACAGCCTACCAAGATGATGCCCTCCCCCCACACCACCCAGGAGCATGTGTCAGCCATTGCATTGTCCACCCTCACCTAACAGGTATGTATCGATCTTGCATGAGAGTTCTGTTTGGGTAACGGAGACCTGTACTACTACTCCCACCATGCCCCCTGTCCCACAGCCCATCAAGATGGAGCCTTCCCCCCACACCACCCAGGAGCCCATGTCAGCCATTGCATTGTCCACCCTCACCTTACAGGTAGATATCCATCTTGCATGAGAGTTCTATTTGGGGGAGGGAGGCCTGTACCACAACACACAGCAGCAGTTGCATGCAACGCATCGGTACAGTACATGTACCAGTTATTCATATTCCTCTCCACCATGTAATTACCACCAGTAATGTCATTACTAATAATATTGAAGAACTCTCAATTGTGTAGTGTACAGACAGTTGATTACATGCAGCTAACAGAATACTTGCACAGAGATCAACACTGACCATTCACAATCTAATCCACAGGTGATGAAGAACTTGCTGCTGATATAAACAACGACCAGCAGAGCCAGTCTCCACCCCCGTACATGGACTCTCGGATGTTGACTCCCAGGAAAGTTTGGATGATGAGCTCGAGGCCGGCCCATCTGGTGTGCCAGGGCCCAACAGGTCCCAGGACCCAATCCTACCCAGCACCACGTTGGCTGCACCAACAACTGCACAGCAGAACCCTGCAGTCACGGCCTGTGCCTCCACCGCTGCCACTTCGGCTACCACTACCACCAGCATGCTCCCTGTCCCAGGGGATGGCCAGGACACAACACCAACTGTAGAGGGCAGGGAGAGTGTGCAATGACCCACCATGGCAAGGCAACAGGTCTGTGGCAGCAGGGCAGGTTGGAGGGCCAGGGTCCCCCCCAGACCTCAGGAGGTTGGCACACCATCCCTGGACCACTTCACCAGAGTCATCGGTGCATATGAACAGGTCGATGGACAAAGTGGCCGGTCAGACGAACTTTTACGTGAGATCATCCTGCTGACGAGGTCCATCGACACACGCATTGGTCAAATGGCGGACCTCATGGCCCAGCAAGTGGCATTGCTGAGGGACAGCCCTGTATCACAACTAACACCTCCGCCCCCTTCTGTTGTGCTGCAGGATGATAGTGCACCATCCTCACCTGCGCCAACAGAGAGAGGCGAGTCCACAGACGCCGCTGGCCATTCAGTAGGCCCCCATCACCAAAAAGATCAAGGGGGGGTCCAAAGAAGAGTCTCCAGAGACAAAGCAGCAGCCACACGCCAGTCACAGAGCCAGCCCTGATGGCAACCCTCTTCCCCACTGCATTGACTGTTTGGACTGTCCTTCCCCACACTACCTTGGCAATGGCACTTGTCTGTTGGACTGGGTCACCACATCCATGTGGTGTCTACTTTTGCTTTCCATCTACCATGACTGTCAAATCACTGTCCATTCACCACCTTCATGTAAATTTTCCCGCACCCCTCACATGTCCACTTTGCAAATAAAAAACCTGACACACCAGATCTTGTGCTGTATCGTTTTTAGTGCAATATTTACAGTTTAGAAAATATCCATGATATGTCCAAATGATGTACAGTATGTAGGGCAGGATTATTCTGATGCACCTAGGGAGACACAACAGAACAACAGTCACTAGTGACATTGTGGCATCACAGACAAAACACTACACAAAACATACACATGAGACCACAGGCATACAAGACCATGTGCAGCAGGTGTTAACAAATAGAGTCCAGCATACCTCCACATATGGAACCTTAATGCCACCTTTCCTACACACAGGTGACTCAACATGTGCCTGTCTGTAACAACCGCAGATAGCCCTGCACAACAACAACAAACACAACAGTCAATGTACAAGTCGTACATCTTTACACACCTTCAAGTGAAGTAGCGGATGATGAGCTGTTGACTCATATCAACTCCTTCCTCCTCTCCACTGTCCTCATCACTGGACTCATGGCCCTGAACAGGCGGGGGTCTTGGGTCCTCATCATCACCTAGGAGCAGGCCAGGTTGTGCAGCATACAGCATGCCACAACAATCACCTTCCCAGGCGAGTATGCCAGTGCTCCTCCTGTCCTGTCAATGCAGCAGAATCTCGATTTGAGTAGGCCAAATGTCCGCTCAATGACACGTCGGATCCTGCCATGGCCCTCCTTGTACCTGATGTCAGCCGGGGTCCTGGGATTACGTAGTGGGCTTAGCAGCCATGGCCGACTGGGATATGCAGAGTCACCTAGGATAGACAAACACACATTGCAATGTTGCACAGGCAGAGGGCAGCAGGTCACACACACAGCACACCATACCACTAGGCATATTCACCCACAATCCAAGCATGCTCGGGTACCAGATTTGCCATCATCCGGGGCACAATGCTGTTCCTCAGGATGTAAGTGTCATGGGCAGAACCAGGGAATCTTGCACACTCATGTGATATGGTCATGTCCGCAAGGCACACCACCTGCACATTGATCGAATGATAATGTTTCCGATTTCTAAAAATGTGCTCACTCTCCTGTGGTGGCACCAGACCTACATGGGTGCAATCGATGGCACCAACAACATGTGGGATGTGCCCAAGGGGATAGAAATCACCCTTCACACCGGCCAATTCTGCTCCCCTAGGGAAATGTATGAATCTATCCCTAAAGAACATCATGGCTGCAAGTACATCCCTCAGCACCAGGCTGAACATGGGTTGTGACATCCCTGCAGCGCTGGCCACAGTCTCCTTGAAGGAACCAGTAGCAAAAAAGTAGAGGGCTGCCATCTCTTTGTATGTGGGTGTGAATGCTGTTGGGTAGTGGCAACGAGGCTGCAGGTGGGGCTCCAACAGATCACAAAGGATCTTCAGTGTTGGTCTGTCAAGGCGAAACTTGCCAATGATCGCTATATCCTCCATGTCCTCCAGCACTGTCAGGTGACGTATGAGATTAGGCCTCCTCCTAGTTGAGATGTAAATGGACACATGTCATTGACAACCATCCTGAGATGGACACTGCACATACATGTAAGGATGTGACGGTAAACCAAAGACTGCCATGAGATATGGGTGGACATATAAGACACACTGAGGGCACACCTATCCATTAGCAATACACAAGTGCCACAAACAACACATTGGTCAATGTGAATGCACACATACAGAAACACACATTACACATTAGTACGCCTTTTACCGTACCATACAACAACGTGGGTAAGATGATCATGACTGTCTCATTCCCATCTGCTGTACCTGTCACACATTAATACATGTATGTAACTTGGCACACATCCAAAACACAATGATGACAGTAGCAGTACAAATGTCCCTAGTATGCATGAGCTTTAAATAAAAGCAGAAGTGACAACACCATACAGTAGGACAAGCATTGCCTAGGCCAGCACTGACACACAACACATTGATTCCGAACACATTATTCACACCAGCTTTACACTGTGTAGCATGAGCAACCATCAAATGCCTAAGTAACATGGTAGGGACCACAGACCAATGTGCCTCACACATAACGTGTGTCCACCTGTGTATCATATGTGATAATGCCATTGTGCGCCCTATCATGTGCCCTTAACCAGGTTGATGCTATCTACTGATGCAATGTTCACGATCGACATTGCCATAGCATGTGCCTCAAATCGCAGTAGCTACCGCCTGGCCCCAGTGGTGGGACACCAGCACCACGCCTTTTACAAGTGTGGTAGCCATTGGCATATGGACATGTGTAGATGGCGGTGGAAATGCTCCGCCACCCAAATCGCGGTAGCTACCGCCTGGCCACGAGGTGCTGGCACAGTACCCAAGGCTGTATGGTGGCCCCAATGTAGTGGTAAGTCATTGTTGAGCTAGCTGTAGAGCAGGTGGGGTGTCAGACATGTACTTGTGCAGCAGCATGATATGCCTGAAGGTGTGGGATTGTGTCATACACTGACAAACAAGCTGTCTCCAGGGCGAGGGAGTGTGTGTGTCCCAATGTCACTGTTTTACCGGCCTGCAGGTCTATGTGTGAGTGGTGTGTGTTACATTCTCAGCAATCAAGGGCCACTGGATGTTCGACATGTAGGTGCCAGGACAGAAATTGCTTGGGAGATTGTTTCTTTGTGCCACTGTTGGCTGAATCACTGTGAACCCATAGGTGCTGTAAGCACTTTATTCTTGATTCTAGACTTATGTTGCGTTATGCGCATATTCACTTGTTGTGTTGTCTTGCCTATGTAAATCTTATTACATGGGCAGATGACTACATACACAACATTTCGTGTTTTACAATTTGAGAAACTTAAGTGTTTCCACTTAATATTCCCATGTTGGAATTCCTTCCCTTCCACTGTAGTCCCACAGGCCACGCATGTCCCACATTTATGATGTCCCTCAATGGGTTTCATTCCCCATTGAGACAATAGGTCACACTTAGGTTTGGGTAATGCTATCTCGGCTCGGACAAGATGTTGTATGTAGTCATCTGCCCATGTAATAAGATTTACATAGGCAAGACAACACAACAAGTGAATATGCGCATAACGCAACATAAGTCTAGAATCAAGAATAAAGTGCTTACAGCACCTATGGTGGAGCATTGCATTAAAAATAAACACACTGAGAATGACTTAAAGTGGTCAATTCTATATGTTCTGCAACAGTCTAGACCCATTGACCATGATAAACTTCTACTAAAAAAAGAGGCCTACCTTATACTTAAGTTTAATAGCGCACTCAGCGGGTTCAACTCGCTTTCTGAAATATCTAGAGTGTGAGCTTTATCTAGTATAGTGCCTTCAAAAGAAAGGGTTGATGGTAATTGCGCGTATGTTTTCATATGTGGTTTAAATTCACCTTTTTTCACATCTAAATGATAGCCTTCTCTAGCGACCCCACTCTAAGATGGCCACCAAGCAAGTAGCTATAAGTAGGTCCAAAACCATGTTACAACATGGCTGCCAAACTAAGTGAATGAGAGCTTTCTCTAGCGACCCCACTCTAAGTTGGCCGCCAAGCAAGTAGCTATAAGTAGGTCCAAAACCATGTTACAACATGGCTGCCAAACTAAGTGAATGAGAGCTAGATGCCGAGTCACAGCTTGTTCAAGTAAGTCTAGAGCTAACATGGGTTTGATTTGCCACCAATATTGCAGTAGCCCCAGAAACCTAATAAAAAGCTGTTATTTCCTCTAGGGAAAGCGAGCGCAAATAATAAGGACTGAGTAAAGCGGTGCCTACATGGTTAGAAAGCGTTTACCGCTGCAACCGATTAGAACACGAACAGCCCAAGCGAGGAATCCCTCAGAGCAGGTATGCCGAGTAGAGCAACGAGTGCCATACCCTCTCCGTCTGTGCATAAAAAGCGCGTAAAACGTTATTCTCATTATTTTCAGGCTGTAATACAAGACTGAAAATTAACTCCCATTTGGTGGAAATGTAGGATCACGAGCATGATCCAGTAAGGTATGTTGATAACATATGTGCCCCATTCTGGTCTTAGAAAGTGAGCAAGAACAGGTCATGATACCTGCGTTTGTTTTTAGATCCCGAAAAGAAAAGAAACTCAGTCAGAACTAATACCCTACCCTTGACCGGCGGCTGCTGGTTCAACAGGTAATATGAGGAATCTGAGTTAAATGTAGTTGGAAGCTAAACAACTGTCAGAAATGTAGCTAAAACAAGTTTTATTTTATACACTTGCAGATATCCCGTATTAAGACAGAGCCCTGATGAGAATCCGTAGAGTTGACATACCGGATTCGAAACGCGTTGGCGTAAAAAGATTAGCCATTTATTGGTTGAATGGACTGAATGAATTAATTTGAAGTCTATTTTTCCTTTTTTGAACTGCCTACATTCAACTGTAGTTCATTGATTTATGATTGTCATCAAGTTTATACTTTTGACTCTGGTCTTTATGGAATTACGGATGATTTTTTCTTCGTAGTATGAATATTTGAGTGTATATATATCAGAGCAATTCACTTTGTATAATACAACTAGTTATGTGTATGTGTTTGTGTTGTAAATAATCGCGAATTGTAAATAATTGTATATAAGGTGTACAAAACGATAAGGTGTCCCTTTCATACATCAATACTTAAAAAAAGACAAAAAACAAATAAATAATAAAAGGGTTTGAGTGATATACCCGTACGAACCAGGAAGTCTCTTATGGTTTGTTCCCTCAAAAATAGAGGATTTAAGTAAGTGTGTGGCTGGCAATCTGTGTACTTAGTTATATTAATGGTCCAGCTAGCCCCACGTCCCAGGACCTGACTCCCCCATTCTTCAAATGGTATGGCCCACTTGGCATTGTGTCCAGTCATGTCCTAATGGGGGGGGGGTTTCCCCTACTGTACCCAAAGGTATGTCTGTAGTAATGAGTGTTGTCCACACATAAGGCCCCTAGGTGTGGGCTGGTCAAGTTGTATGTCTGGTACACTTAATCCACAGGCAGGGTGTTGTGGTGTGTGTCCTCAACATGGCTCAGTCATGTCAGAGATTCAGTGTTACAGGCACAGTAGTGGTCTATGTAGTGTGGTGCTGCTATGTGATTGCAGGGTGCTTTGTTCAGCATGTCAATTTGGGCATCTCCTGTACTGC
Organism: Lissotriton vulgaris; assembly: GCF_964263255.1. Classification (NCBI taxonomy): domain Eukaryota; kingdom Metazoa; phylum Chordata; class Amphibia; order Caudata; family Salamandridae; genus Lissotriton; species Lissotriton vulgaris. The sequence goes on along the minus strand of NC_141694.1, from coordinate 1,145,670,878 downwards.
AGTGATTGGATTGGTTTGTCCTGATATTGACACTAACACAACCCTGTCTCCCTCTCTCAAGCAGAATCAACTGTGGACACGGAGGACTGGAACCTGGAAACCAGTGGTGGCGAAAGTAGCACCACAGCTGCACAGGAGGTCAGTGAAACAGAGCTCACCAGCGCATCTAAGGGGGACCGTAGTATGCAGGAGGAATCTGTGCCTGAGACACATCGTACTACTTCATTTGATGCCAGGGGTGATGCATCTTTGTTGTTAGGCACAGGGGATGGTGAGTCAGCGTCATTATCTATCACAGAGCGGCCAGTGGCCAGCCTCCCATCCACTTCCTCTGGTGCTGCCCGTATCCGTGTCCGTAAGAGGGGACGAGTTACATTCACATATGGCACCGCTGAGCCTGCACCTTTCCCCCCTGCTGCCCTCACTGCGGAGTCAGTAGAGCTCCTGCACCAGCTTTGTGTGGGCCAGACTGCCCTGATCAATGCCTTCAGCGAGCATGACAAGAAATTAGGCGAGGTGGTTGCATACATGGAGGGTATACACTGTGACTTGGGTGGGCTACACCGTACAGTCCAGGCTTTGTCATCTGCAGTGATGTCTGCCCTTCACCAGGCACAGGCTCCCATTCCTGCTCAGGTGCCTTTGTCCACCCCCCAGTCAGTGGCCACATCAGATGCAAGTGACCACAGTGCACATGCGTCACAAACACGATACAGCACAAGGAGCACACAGCAACCACAACTCAAACGGTCCTGCCCACAGACACCATCCCCTAGGAAAATCAGGACCACCTCAGAATGCATAGACAAGAGCCCGTCAGGGAAGAGCAAGGCCGATAAAGCAGTGATGGTGGCATCAGGCTCCCATGCCTCAGAGGCATCACCAGCAAAGGACTCTACTGTCCCTAAGACTTCAAGCAGAAGTAGGCGTGCAGTGTCTATGCCCACTGAGGAGGTGTTGTTTGGCAAGGGTATACCTAGGAAGGGAACAGGGCAACATCCCACCACCATGTCAACTCCTAATCCAAGCCCAGTGAAGCATGTGGAAGTGGGCATTGTAGGTGGGACACCTGGCAAGGAGGCAAAGGAGGGCACTGTAAGGGCTACACCTGGCAAACACACAAAGGAAGGCACTGTCGGTGGGACACCGGGCAAACAGGGAAAGGTGGTCCAGAGGCGTAGCCAGACAAAGCATTCCGCAGGATCCAGCACATCACCAGAGGGAGTGCCAGTGTCTGCACCTGATGAGGAACTGTTGGTGTGTGTGCCTGTTGTGTCTTCATCAGTTCCCATTAACGCCAAAATGGGGAGGCTATTTCATATTCCCAAAAAGTGGAAGGGCAACCCTCCAACCTCTCCCACCCACACTGTCTCACAGGTCTGCATGACTCCACCTCCACGTGCCTCTATACCACCTGGTCCAAACAGCCCTCTAGCTTGCCAAACCACTGATAGGCCTACATTATCTGTGCCTCTGTTTACCCAGTCAAGTGCTCCTGCTGTCCCCGACACACAGCCAACTCCAAGCCTGCATGGCACACAGATGTGAATTGCAGTGTACCTCATACAACTATCTCTCATACAGCATACAGGTGTGCTAGTCCTGGCCATTGTTTGCCACCTGGGGTGTGTTGCTGGCCATGGAAGGCTACAGTCACACACACGCACTGTGCAGCTTCTCATGTCCTGACTCTGCACTACTCCCTGGTCACTGGCCTTGTCACTCACTGCTGCTCTGCCCTTGCCTCTGCAGCTTCTCATGTCCTGACTCTGCACTTCTCCCTGGCCACTGGCCTTGTCACTCACTGCTGCTCTGCCCTTGCCTGTGCAGCTTCACATGTACTTGTTGTGCTCCCTGTAGTTGACACTGGCCCTGTTGCTCTGCTGTGTTGGGCTCTCACCTTTGCCATAGACACTGGCCCTGCTGCTTTGGTGTTATTGGTACTGGTGTTGTGTGTTTCTTGTCAGCCACTCCTGCAGTGGCTGTGTCCCTGGTTGTTTGTTGTGTGGTGCAGGGTGTATATTGTGCTTCTTTGTTGGTGTGCATGGGGGTGCACAGGATGGGCACCTGGCCTGTGACCTGATGGGTGTGTTGCCGTGTGGTTTGGGGTGTGTGTCCCTGTGGTCTTTGTGCCCTGCCCATGCCTTGGAGTGGTCCTGCCTTCTGCTTTGTGCGCATGTGTTGACCGCGGCGTTGACATGAGCTGAACCGGAAGGTTGCTGCTAGTTGGCGGTCAATGTGTGTCCTGGATGCAGAGGGGTGACTTTGTTTCAGGTGGGTAATATGTGGGTGCCCTTGTGGATGTGTTGTGACCCCCAGCAGGGTGTTTGTAGTGAAATAATACCCTGGGTTGGCCTGCGTGTTGTGTGTTGTGTTTGTGTAGTAACGTACCTGCGGCGGCGTCTGCGGTAGCCCATTTTATGAAAGTGCTGTAGCAGGTACATCACCGGATGCATATGTAGGGCTGGGTCTATGGCATTCATAGCGCTGCTCTGCTATCGCGCTCCGCTGTCGAGTTTCCGCCGTGTCAGATTGGGCGGCATCTCTGCTGCGGTGTGTCTGCTTGTTTTGGCCATCCTAATTTGTTGAGCTGGGCGGACGTCATTCCGCACGGCAGTGAGGCTCCATTGGCTCCCACCTCCACAGTGCCGGGCACACTTTGATGGCGGTGCGCGTGGCTCCGCATCGGATGAGAAATGACCCATGTTTTACTGTACTAATAATGCGGACGTGAGTTTCGCTGCTCGCGGGCGGAAAAAGGCATTTGATGGCTATACTCCAATTTGCTAGGTTAAAATTACTGTATGTCCCAAAGTGTACTCAGGCTCCATAAGATAAATGTCACTAGTAGATTGCAGCATACATGTTGCCACCACTAGAGTGGCAGTGCAAATCATGACTACAGTCCTCCCACTCTAGCCTGTCTGTGCCGTTTTAAAAATGCCAACCCAGAACTACCTCCAGAACACATCTTTGAACTTTTTAAAATATTCATCACAAGCTCAATTCACTAGTCATTCTTGGACTTTTTAAAATATTAATTACAAGCCCAATTTACTGGTAAAGTAAGATTTGCTAGCTAGACTAATACTACTAGTTCTACTACTACTACTAGTAGTAGTACTACTACTACTGCTAGTATTACCACCAGTACTACAACTACGAATACCACTACGACTAAAATATAACATCATATACTGCTACTACTACTGTGTTTGTAAAGCTTTTATTCGACATATTTGTCATAAAGCCATAACATTTAATACATTCTTAGATTAAAAAAGGAAAAATTTTAAAAGAAAATGAAGTAACATCATTACAAAAATGCAATATATACATATTTGATATTCCAGGACAACATCTCAGGGTATGTACAAACTGTATGGAGATACATTACTATTTCATTATTTTAGATTTACATACAAAGTATAGTGTTCTACCAAGTTGTGAATGATTACAAGACCAAGTATTAAAAAAGTCTATATACATTACATAAATAATTAAAACGCCAGTAATTAAAAATAGAACTTATAATTCTATGTTTTGAGTCCAAGTTTCTTTCTAATCAAGCAGACACTATGGAGATACCTACTGACCCCAAAAGTTACCAACTGAGAGGTCGAGGATTTAAGTATTTTTTCTGCCTCTTTGAATGATCTTATGCCCAGATTTTTACAAAGAGGTTTAATCCATATTGTACGTTGAAATTTATATAGCGGACAAAAGAAAAGGATATGGACCTCGTCTTCTTTCTGATTAAGTTCGCACAATTTACAATTATATAAATCTTTCCCCTTGGAATTTCCCCACCGGCAGGTATTTGCATTTATTTGTAAAATGCCATATCTATATTGTAGGTATACTGTTTTGGCCAAGGGTGGCTCCACTTCATCCATGAACTGTTCAAACATGGGAATATCCTTAAATTGCAAAAACTTCTGTGTTAAGGAGCCAGTACCACGTTCATGTAAATATACGTTATTAATCACATAGGACCAGAAAGCAACTTTTACTTGATCTTTACAATTAATTTGCAAGGCAGTTGGGTTTGTCCAAAAGTGAGAAAGACCTATTTTTTTGAGCCAAGTAGATATGTGTCTCAGCCACTTGATTGAGTGAAATGTGTCTAGTTCCCTAACTTCCGATAAGCCAGCTCTATAGTCAGTGAGTTCCGGGGTGGACCATAATCTTACCCATTAAAGAAGTGGCCTCAACCAGCATAGAAAGTCTGTACGTTTTACATTAATATCTAGATAAACAGGCACTAAAGGCGTTCTTGGTGGTAATCTTAATAGCCGCCTAAAGAACGCGTTCTCATCGATATCAAATGTCTTGTTTGAGTAGGGCCCCCAAATCTCAGCCCCATATAGGGCTGCAGATTGCGCTTTGGCTTTAAATACTTCTATCGCAGGGGTTATAGCTTTTGAAGAACTCCCTCCATGGATTTTTAAAATAGGGAGTGAGCTGTGTTTAAGGGTCATCCTACTTTTTTCTTGTTGTTTTTTCCAGGACATTTTGCTATCTAACCTGATACCCAGATAATCAAAAAATTCCACGTACTCCAATTTAGTACTTTTTAGAGCCAAGTTCTTCTTAAAGGTTTTTGGTGGATTAATGGCCATATACTTAGTTTTTGAAGAATTGATTTCTAACCCCTTTAGTTCACAATAGCTATTGAACTGGTTTATTAGGTTTTGTAGACCTTTGGGAGTTTGTGATATTAGAATGGTGTCATCCGCAAATAACAATGCTGTGATTGCCTCATTGCATAGTTTCGGGGAATCGTGGTTACATTGTGCCAGATAGGGGGGGATGTCATTTACAAATAAAGAAAAAAGGGTGGAGGCCAGTACGCACCCTTGTCGTACCCTCCTTTTTACTGGTATGGCCTTAGTAAGTTCACCATTTTTCCCCACCTGACTTTTGCAAAATTATCAGTATGAAGCTTTACAAGGTTAAACAGCAGTTCGTTCGGGACACCCATGTTCCTCAAAGTGTCCCATAGTAGGGAACGTGGGACAAGATCAAACGCTGAGCGTAAATCCATAAATGCTACATATAGGCTGCTCTTCTTTAGTTGGACATATTTCCAGCAGATACACATAAACCTATACACCTGGTCAACAGTGCTTGTCTTAATTCTGAAACCTGCTTGATATTTTGAGAGGATTTTGGATTCCTCTATCCAATCTAAAAGTCGGTTTAAAATATGCCTGGTGAAATTTTTTTGTAAAATGTCGATTAAACTAATCGGTCGGTAATTGGCTGGATTATAGCGATCCCCTTTTTTATAAATGGTAACTATTTCAGCCCCCTTCCACGTTTCAGGAATCGGGGTCCCTGCCAAAATAGAATTACACAAAAAATGTATGTAAGGACACCATACTTCTATGTTATGTGTAAATAAATCCCCAGGTAGTTTGTCCGGGCCTGGTGCCTTGCCTGCCTTAATTGCCTTTATTGCACAAAGAGTCTCTTCAGCACTGAATTGGGGGAAGTTGGTACACGGGGGTAGAGCGGTTCCTAGGTTATTTTCGTCTGGGATTACAGCTACCAAATCATATAGCTTTACAAAATAATCATACCAAATTTTCTCATCCAGAAAAAAGTCCCTATTGGAGCGACCCGTTTTATTGTTTTTTGATATCAGGCTCCAGAAGGTGCTTTGGTCGTGCTTCCTAGCAGCGTTTAGGAGATCTTCCCAGATCAAATTATCCCATTCCTTTTTCGCACTAGAGAGAAGTCTATTGTATTCATATCTACATTCTCTCACCCTCATCTGATCTTTGGACTTCACAGCATTGATTAGGTTGCTTTTAGCTAGGCAACACTGTTTGTTGTACCACAGTGTCTTTAGTTCAAGATGCCTACTTGCGGTGCCTTTATCAATGCAACATGTTTTGCTGAGAAGGGGGGGTAATGATTCTACTAAATGTTGGTGCATTTTAAGGACTTCATGGGAACCCAAACTCAGATTGTCGTATAGGGGGATAATGTCTGAAAACGTGTTATAAATACCCAAGAGTGTGTCTTTTTTTACTAGTATGTGTGGCCACTTTATAGCTCTTCTATTATTGGATACCTCAACCTCTCCCACCTCCCTGGTAGATTCTGTTTCGTCATCTGATGTCGAGAATGGATAAGACAGTAAACCCAGTTGTAAAGGGAAGTGGTCACTTTCTTGTCTGTTCACAACTTCAAAGCCTAACAGTAAGTGCCACATGTTGATTGTGATCAGCATAAAGTCGATCAATGATTTGGAGACTCCCTTGTTATATGTAAAATTTGCTGGTTTATCTGGATTAAGGCGACCATTACATGACCTTAGATCATTAGATACAGTCATTTCAAAAATCTGCATGGCTGCCACTGTACTTTTAACTGATTTTACGCTATCTAGGGAGGGAATGTCGTGAGCCCTATCTTCATTTTCTAATAATTTTTCAAGCCCCGACACTGGCTCGAATTGGCAGTTGAAGTCCCCACCTAGAATTACTTGGGAATTTAGCTCCAGGTTGCTCAAGTACGAACTTAATTGTTCTACAACCATTGATTCCTTATTTCGGGGGTTTGGTCTATTGTAAATATTTATCAGGTAGACATCCCCCATATCCTTCGTGGTCAGCTTTACCCCCAGCAGATCATTGGAATCAAAATACAAGGGTGAAACAACAACATTCAGGGATATTCTTATCCATAATATTAAACCCCCAGATGCAATAGCCCCACAATAAAATGCTTTGTAGCCGAGTCTATGAACCATATTAATTACCCAAGTTTCCTGTAGGAGTATAATGTCATGTTCTTCCATAAAGGCGCTCCACATCCTGTCGCAAAGATTTATTGACAACCCTGCAATGTTCCATGACAGAATTTTAATATCTTGTATTGATTTGCCTTGTGCTGAGCTACTGGGGTGTTCATTAAGCTCATTTGATATTTCCCCCTCGTTAAGCCCATTCAAAGGCCCATTACTGGGTACTAATTCATGAGGCTCCGTACGTGCCATTAGCAACATATTTTGGTCCTTTATGATACAAATATCCACTGGTTCCCTCGCTTGGTAATCTCTAGAAATACTAGCAGTCAATGTTCCAGCCTGTGGGATTTTTACTGGTTCAATTGCAATGGGCATTGCGCAGGTACTTGTACTTGGTCTTACACATGGGTCCTTTAAATGGTCACTGGGTATAGGAGAAGAATTTCCCCCGCATTCACACTCTTCTACTTGTCATCTCTGTTAGCTGGTGTTAATTGCTTTGGGTAAAAGTAACTAAGGTCACAGGTTCTGATCCCCAGTTGTCCTCTCCGTTGCTTTTGACCATACACAAGGTGTGCTACTGAGGGATCTTTAAAATTCACCAAGATACAGTCCCCTGTTATGTCCTTTGGCCTAGTACCCAACCAGCTGACTCTTCGGACGTGAATAACCTGGCAGTTGATGGTATATGGCAGGGGTCTGTTTTCTCTAAACCAGTATAGGGTCTTATTTTTAAGTTTGTCGTAGGACTCCCTTTTATTAGGTTTCAGTGGTGGGACGCCAGTTAGCACTACCACATACGGTTGGCAACCAGGTGGGAGATCAGCATTTAGAGTTTGTTTAGGCACTAGTTTGTCTGAATTACGATCACCTACTAGGTCGTTAGTGTTAGGGTCACCATTTACAGTGCGAGTTGAAGTTCCTTCCCTTTCCACAGTTCTTGGTGCCGCCAAAGTTTGAGAAGTGGTAGTTACAGCATCCTGTTTCCCTTTGCGTGGCTCAGGTTTTGGGGGGACGGCCGATTGTGTTCCTCCATTATTTGTCTGCACCTTGGAAGGGTCAACTTGCAATCCCCCTGGTGCGGCATTGTCCTTTTTCCGATCTGTCGCCTTATCTTTTCTTGGTGGTCGAGGTTGTTGCGGTGGGTTTGGAATAATTGGGCTAGGCTCTCCCCTTATGGTATCAGATCCAATCTTGGAGTGTAATTTGACCAATGATTTTAATGCAAAGAAGTTGTCCAGCGAGGTTTGTTCAAATTTGTCCAAACGCTCCGAGAGCCCCTTCAGTCTTTCAGTTCTAGGTAAGATCATAGATGTCATTAGCTGTTGGATTTGTTCCATCAGAGAATTAGCTACTGGAGGGTCCTTTGAGCAGTTGTCCAGTTCAATGTCCGATACAGGACCGGCAGAAGCATTTTCAAGGTCACCCTCTTTCTGCTCACTTACTTCTGCCCCTATATGTATGGTACACAAAAAAAGATCTGAAACATTCAGATCAAGAGAACCTATTTAGCTAGCTACTGAGACATTTCACAATTGGATCTGTCTTAGGAAAAACAAAATAGGGCAGGGAAAGAAAAACTTTTTCTTTTAGTCCCGTCACTCACCGGAGTTTCCTCACGGTGACATGCTTCATCATAGGGGCTTCCCAACCCGCTGCGGGTTGAGGCGTGCTACAACTAATGATATTGCGTAGGAGCACTTTTTTCGTGAGGACTATGTGTCGTGTAATGTGAAAAGGGGAAAGTGAAGTGGAGTGATAAGGGTTAAAAATATCCTACTAGTGAGCTAAACTAACTTTATTCAGGCGCCTAGCGGATACATTCAAAATGGGGTGATTTACCAGGTGAGCCGGTTCTTTTATGAAACACAGTACCCTAGTAAAAAGTCAACTAGTTTCGAGCTGTACCCCCCAGCTCTTCTTCAGGACTACACAGGGTCCCGCCCTGTGAGTACCACTCCAAAAAGAACGTGAAAAGTATGCCTATGTTATGCTATATGTATGGTCTCCGACCCTGTGAATTTGCAGTAGGTGCCCCCATTCGTTTGATTCCTTCGTATCCTTTTAAGGGTTTTCAGTCTGTAGCCCTTACGCGGGGTAACAATTCTCTTCCTTTTTAATACTACACAACTTACTTTTGTCGGGGGAGATAGAGAGTCTTGTCCTGCGGGGTCTTCATGTATCAATATTACGGGCAGAGTAGGTGAATCTACTACCGTTGAAACTGAATGGTTTGGTGTGGCAACATTGCTTATAATTTTGTTTGTTTTCACTGGATCTGGGATAATATCAAGAAGACCATTATCTACCCTCGGGTTGGCAGTGCAAGGCTGCATACAGCTAGGTATTGTGGAGATTAGGGTACTACTACTAAAACCTAGTATCATCATAAAAATAATGAATGCATCCAATAGTCTAAGTAGCATTAGTGTTCATACGGCTACGCCCTTTAATACTCATAATCTATCTCCCCTAAGTAGGCCTTAATTTCCAACAAGTAAACGTATGCCATATAAATGTTTAATGTAAAGCGTCCTTATAGTGACAATGATGCACAAGCTATTTACACTGTAGCTGAGTTAGCAGTTCAATATGGAAGGACTGGGACAAATTAATACAAATTAATACAAATTAATAGTGTAATCTCCACCTGGGAACCAGCCACAAAGTGCATTCTTGGACTTTTTAAAATATTTATTACAAACCCAATTTACTGGTAATTTTTTGACTTTTTGAAACATTTTTCACAAGTTCATTCTACTGGTAAAATCAGATTTGTGAAACCACTATAAACATAACCACTACTACTTTTTTTTACTACTACTACTGCTATTACTAATACTACTGCCTCTTCCTTGCATAAAACCTCTAAAAGCGTATTTGCATGAGATTACAGCTATTACCCAGGAGCTGAAATGCCATTGTTACAAGGGATGAACTTACTCCCTGAGACAGAGGCCTTGGTTGTGTGGTGGCTTTTTATTCCTCTGACAGGATGACCATGTAAGCAGTGCCCAGGAACCTAATTAACTTCAACCAGGCATAATCAGTCACTGACAGATGTAGCTAACACCTGGACCTGCCCTTTCCTTTGTCACTGTAGTCAGACATGCAGGAAAACAAAGGTCCTGTCATGTTGGATATAGGTACAGAGTGGCACTGTGTTATTGTTTGCAGTAGGGTAAAGAGAACTGCTACAAATGAGTGCTGGGCTCCCCTTGGGAAATATTCCCCTCTTGGTTTATGAGAGGCCAGTAGTCACCCCCACCTAGGACAGAGAAATGGACATCAGGTGTCAGTTAGCTGAAAATCCTGTTAACCTAGAGGGACACAGCAAACTGTTAGAAGTCCTTTTCTTGAAGAGCCCAGCTGATCAGTTCCACATGGACCTTTCCCAGACCCCGCTGGTGGCTTCTGCAGGAGTGAGTCTTGACCTCCAAGTGCATTTGTTGAGGTCCTGGGACTCCTAGCTGTGTCATAGTGTACTCCTCTTAACTTCCTGAGAATCATGTGACTTGGAAACATTTGGGCTTCACAGACCTCTGGAGGACTGCGACAAAATGCTCAAGTTAATCTGCACAAGCTAATCTGATGAAGGTGCTTTGTCCCTGGGCAAATGTTTTCAGCATGGTCCCGCTCGGAGCTCTTCCTCAGGGTAAACAGTCAAAATATCGAGTTCTTAATTTCCACCTACACTAATATCGAGTTGCTAATATCGATGGGACAGAATATCGATGTCCAGAATATCGATGGCCAGAATATCGACCCTAAGGTAAGTAATATCGAAATTACTAATATCGATAGCATATATATCGAAATTACTAATATCGATAGCATATATATCGATGTAAGTAATTTCGATTTACTAATATGTGTTAGAAATATAAGTTAAGTATTTAAATTAATTGTTATAATATGTGTTTAATATGTTTTTATAATTTAAAAATATATAAGAGTAAATAATATGTTTTACTACCACAGCGGGTTGTGGGTTTATAGGGGAATAGGGTGGGAAGTAATTTATTTGTAATTAAATAATTATTTTTCAATGATTAATTTATTTTGCAATTAAATATTAATTGGCAATTATTTATTTTAATTGATTAATTGATTAATTAATTGATAATTTATGTATATTTTTTACTAAATTATGTTTTACTACCACAGCGGGTTGTGGGTTTATAGAGGAATAGGGTGGGAAGTAATTTATTTGTAATTAAATAATTATTTTTCAATTATTAATTTATTTTGCAATTAAATATTAATTGGCAATTATTTATTTTAATTGATTAATTGATTATTAATTGATAATTTATGTATATTTTTAACTAAATTATGTTTTACTACCACAGCGGGTTGTGGGTTTATAGGGGAATAGGGTGGGAAGTAATTTATTTGTAATTAAATAATTATTTTTCAATGATTAATTTATTTTGCAATTAAATATTAATTGGCAATTATTTATTTTAATTGATTAATTGATTAATTAATAGATAATTTATGTGTATTTTTAACTAAATTATATGTTTTACTACTGGAGCGGGTTGTGGGTTTATAGGGGAATAGGGTGGGAAGTAATTTATTTGTAATATTAATTAATTTTGGGTAAAGGGGTATTTTTAGGGTTCAGGGTCAGTTTTCAGTTTTTGGGTAAAGGGGTTTTTTTAGGGTTCAGGGTCAGTTTTCAGTTTTTGGGTAAAGGGGTATTTTTTGGGTTCAGGGTCAGTTTTCAGTTCTTTGGTAAAGGGGTATTTTTAGGGTTCAGGGTCAGTTTTCAGTTCTTTGCTAAAGGGGTATTTTTAGGGTTCAGGGTCAGTTTTCAGTTTATGGGTAAAGGGGTATTTTTAGGGTTTAGGGTCAGTTTTCATTTTTTGGGTAAAGGGGTATTTTTAGGGTTCAGGGTCAGTTTTCAGTTTTTGGGTAAAGGGGTATTTTTTGAGTTCAGGGTCAGTTTTCAGTTCTTTGGTAAAGGGGTATTTTTAGGGTTCAGGGTCAGTTTTCAGTTTTTGGGTAAAGGGGTATTTTTAGGGTTCAGGGTCAGTTTTCAGTTCTTTGGTAAAGGGGTATTTTTAGGGTTCAGGGTCAGTTTTCAGTTTATGGGTAAAGGGGTATTTTTAGGGTTCAGGGTCAGTTTTCAGTTTTTGGGTAAAGGGGTATTTTTTGAGTTCAGGGTCAGTTTTCAGTTCTTTGGTAAAGGGGTATTTTTAGGGTTCAGGGTCAGTTTTCAGTTTTTGGGTAAAGGGGTATTTTTAGGGTTCATGGTCAGTTTTCAGTTTTTGGGTAAATGGATATTTTTTGGGTTCAGGGTCAGTTTTCAGTTCTTTGGTAAAGGGGTATTTTTAGGGTTCAGGGTCAGTTTTCAGTTTATGGGTAAAGGGGTATTTTTAGGGTTCAGGGTCAGTTTTAGGTTTTTGGGTAAAGGGGTATTTTTAGTGTTCAGGGTCAGTTTTCCCTAATGTTGCACCCACTGGAATGGGAATAGTAATTATTGTTAAGTAATTATATATTATATATTATTTATTCTTTTTTTTTATTAAATATGTATTATTATTTTTTTTTAACAATTATTACATATATTTAAATATGTTTAAGTAATTATTATGTATTATTTACAGTTTTTTTAATGTTATTTTAAATTTAAAAAAAATCGATATATTTAACAACGATATTTTTTACATCGATATTAATTTTTCGATATTTTGGTACTTACCATGTTGTACATAGGGCGTCGATATTTTTGCTATCGATATAATTACGCCGATATTTGTGTAGGTCGAAATTCTGTCTGTCGAAATTCTGTCATAGATCCCTTCCTCAGCAACAAATCCATGTTAGTGAGACATCATTGAGAGGATATTAAGTCTTTTGGAGCCCTATTCGGCTACAGCTATCAGCCTTACCCCGCTGGAGAAATCTGAGCTCCAAAATTGTGACTAACTCCAAATGCAAATATTTTCACTGAGCGGAGATGCCAAAAGTCTACAGCTGGTGAGGGAACTTCCTTGGGTGCACATTTTTATTTTCTTCTGCTCAGAGCTTTCTCATCAAAAGTCAATGGCTTCACCAGGGCTTTGTCCAACAGCTATCCGGTCTTGTGAAGCCTTTGTCAGCCACAGCCTGCTGCTCTACCTCACGGATGATGTTTGACTTCCATTTTAGAGACAAAGGGTGTGATTGAGATCTTGGTGAAGGGGAATACTCCATTACAAACGTGACAGATATCCTGTCCGCCATATTATGATCCAATTATACCCTATGGAGATCATAATAATGCAGAAGGGATATCCATCACGTTTGTGATGGAGTATTCCATCCACCGAGGTCTAAATGAGGTTCTAAGTCAGAAGGTAACACTTTTGACCAGGAAAAAACGACAGGACCTCAATTGTGGTTGGCATTAACTTGGGCCTAGGTCCCAGCCAAGCACAACCAGATTACCTCAGTTGCTACTTACTGTAGGAAAGTAGGGTCTCCTTCCTATGGTCATCCCCACTTTTCGCTGTGATACTCTGTTTTGTTTTTTACTTTAGTGTGGCTGTGGGCCTGCTAATCAGACCCAAAGCCAGGCTGTTCTCTCTCTAAATTCATACCATGCACTTTAGGTACATACCTAATTGGGCATTGGGTCACCTTTGTGAGCCCCTGTATAGTGAACCATAGGTACCCAGGGCATAGGTGCATCCAAGGCCTACCAGGGGCTGCAGCAGGTATTATGCCACCCCTGGCTTCCAAACTGACACCACAGGCTGAACTTGCAGCTTGGGCAAGGTGGTGTAATCACCCCTTGCTTAGGTATAGCATTCCTATATCTACCCTTATATATAGACACATATATACCTATAAGTCACTCCTATAGCAGGCCTTGACAATCCTGAAGGCAGAGTGCTTGGTTTTATGTGAGATAGTGCTCTAGCATGAGCTGAGCCTCTCTGCAGCTTTTGGAACCATGTCCTCATAGCTGTTCTATGATATAGCCATACCATATACTCTTAAGTGCATTATAATCCTCGCGGTTAATGCTAACTTTGGTTTGGCTTTATCAAAACATGTCATGTAAGGTGTCAAACACTTTGGAATACTACCCCCCTCCGACAGTTCAGGCGGTGGGGGTAGCATTCCACCCTTCTAGAAGGAGAAGACATGTAGTTACTGTTTTACCCAGTTAAAGTTAAATAGAGCCTCAGCATCACAAAATGGATGCTGCTGCCACAGACACTACTCTGACCTCATGCTGCTGGACAAAACTCCGGCAGGTGAGGGCTGGACAATAGGTTTCCTGTCAAGGGAAGTGCTGGCACCTCCCACAGACAGCCTGTAGTGGATTGGGGCAGGGTGGATTCAATGGAAACTGCTGTTTCCAGACACTGCCTGGGGCACACAAGGTGCTCTATGCATAGCCCAGTTCAAACCAGTTGCTGGGGCACTCCAGCCCCAGCTCTGGCACGAAACTGGACAAAGAGAAAGGGGTGTAACCACCCCTTCTCAGTTTCCACCCCTAGGAGAGACATTAGATTATCCTGGAAAGAAACTCTGAAATGACCTCTTGGACCTTCGACGTTCCATTTTGATTGGAAGACTGAAGATATCTCCCTTGTGGTCAAGGAGTGACCACCCTGTGCAAACAGGCACCACCAGTAACTTAAAATAACAACAAAAGAGTGTTCCTTTGCAGATAGGATGGAAGTATGCACGGAGCACAAGGAGTCAACAAAGCCCATTTGGTTTGTTTTTAAAGCCCTCACTCACCGACCTGGTCGGTGACTTGCTTCATCATCGGGTCCCACCGGGTGTGACCGAATGTCACCCCGGTGTGCTGCGACGCCAGAATTACTGCGGAGCTGGTCTTGTGAGGATGGAGGGGCTATGTGATAGGTAACGTGAATAGTGTGGAGAGTGGTGGTTTAAAATTGCCTTGTATGTATCAAAAATTATTTAATAGGTGATCATCAAGGACAACGTTAAAAAATGTGATGGTAGACAAGGCCAACTAATTGGATGGTCTTGTACCAATAACATTAAGTGAAAGTGTAGTTGGTCAACATGTTTCAGCCAGTGTGGTATATTAACCTGGCATTCGTCAGGACCTAGAGTGTAAACCCCGGTGGTCTGGGCACGCTAAGGCCCATCCAACCGTAGGCCTTGAAAGTGAAAAATCGTGTCTGCGAAGTAAAAAAGAGGAGGGCTCCACCAGCCAAAGGCGGGAAGCAAACAGCCTCAAGTCTCTGGAATTCAGAGACCAAAATTAAAACCTGTGAGGATAAAAGGTACAGACAAACATAAAGAGAGACAAACAAGAAGTTAAAATCATTTGTCAATAGGCTCACAGATTACAGCCTGTGACTTGTGCTCAGAGTGCCAGGGGGTGCACAACTCGTACAAACTAGCAGAGGTGCGTGGCTCTGCCTGTGGTCAAGACTTGAAAGTTTATAACTAAGCCTTTAATAGTGACTGAACAGTCTCACGTGTGGACTATTAAACTTGCCAACAGTGCAAGTGAGCATGGGGGGTTGTGGTGGTGAAAGAGGAGGGGAATAGCAGTGTGATAGGCATTCACACACAACTCTATCACTCGGGCGATCAATGGGCCAAAGGCCGGTGACCACTCAACAAAAAACTTCAAGGGTGAGAAGGGAAAGTTCTCACTTCACAGGGGATGATATTACACCCCATAGACCACGGGAGGGGGGGACAGCGCTTTTTGGCACATCCTAAAGTAAGAGGAGACAAGGGATAGAACAAGGGACAAACACTATCAATGTGCTGCAAAGAGTACTTAGCTCGTATAGTCTGTAGCGGTCGCGGTGTCACTCACGCCCACTACGCCAGTCTCCCGTTGATAAACCTGATCAGCCCTCGGAGCCGGGTCTCGCCGATCCAGGCTAGAGGAGTACGAGCCGTTTTATGGTAGGTTACGCTGCGACTGCGCTTCCGGGTTGGGAGGCGTGTGTGGTGCGCATGCGCCATAATTGATGGAGTAGAGCGTGAACCCACTAGAGAGAAGCGTACCCACTTCCGGGTCGGAAGGTTTGTAGTGCGCATGCGTAGGCAAGGTTCAGTTTCATGAAACAAATGAATAAGCAGACTCGGATGGGCATAGATATAAGGTCATGGAGTGAAAGAGGCAATGCACAGGTTATATTTAGTGGAAGGCATGAGGAACTGAGTCTGAGTTTATTTAAGGACAGAGGCCCAGGGTATGTCGTCATTGAGGCCATTTGTATGAGTCCCCAAGCGGTATACCCACCGCTGTTCCTTTTCAAACAGTCTGTCTGTAATATTAGAACCTCCAGTGATTTATTCAATCACAGTCCATCTAAGATCGTTCGTGGTGTGATTGTTCAGTAAGAAGTGATCACTCATTTTGGTAGTTACCTTCTTGCACCTGATATTGCTCCTATGCTCACATATCCGCTGTTTTATTTTTCTGGTTGTCATTCCAACGTACCGAAGAGAACAAGGGCATGTGACAAGGTAAACAACATTTGTGGAGTTGCAGTTGGTATGTGCTTTTTGGTACCATGTTTTCCCCGGTTCCAAGTCTAGAGATTTGGAGGAAGGGGTCAGGTGACAGACGGAGCAATTGGCGCACGGAAAGTGGCCTGTAACTTTAGGAAGATTCCACGCATCAGTGATGCTTCTTGTTGGAGGGACTGTCAGTTGTCTAGGTCTCGTGTGAACGAGAGCGCCTTTCAGACTGTGTCCCTTTTTGAACGAAAAAAGAGGTTTTTGCCAATCTTTTTTCGTGCTTGTGATGATTTTCCAGTTTTTATTTATGAATTTCTTCATCAGGTTGGATAGAGCACTATAAGTGGTCACACACGTCAGTGGCGTTTCCATCGTGGTTTTCGTGACCGGTTCAAGGAGGGCTTCTCGAGGTTGGTTTCGTGCTCGTTTAAAACCTTTTTGGAGAATGTGATTGGGGTAGCCTCTTTGTGTCAGCTTGGCTGTCAGATCGGATGATTGGGTCTTGCAATCATCTAGACTACTACAATTTCGTCGGATTCTTAAGTATTGCCCATAGGGTAAATTCTCCCTCAACGGGCGAGGATGGAAACTGGCGAACTGCAATAAGTTGTTTTTAGCAGTGGCCTTGTAATGGGTTTTAGTAGTCAGTGTGGTACCACTGTTCGAAATTACCACATCAAGAACAATGCCTAAGGTTTGTAGTGCGCATGCCTACGCATGCGCACTACAAATCTTCCGACCCGGAAGTGGGTACGCTTCTCTCTAGTCGGCAATACTTAAGAATCCGACGAAATTGTAGTAGTCTAGATGATTTCAAGACCCAATCATCCGATCTGACAGCCAAGCTGACACAAAGAGGCTACCCCAATCACATTCTCCAAAAAGGTTTTAAACGAGCACGAAACCAACCTCGAGAAGCCCTCCTTGAACCGGTCACGAAAACCACGATGGAAACGCCACTGACGTGTGTGACCACTTATAGTGCTCTATCCAACCTGATGAAGAAATCCATAAATAAAAACTGGAAAATCATCACAAGCACGAAAAAAGATTGGCAAAAACCTCTTTTTTCGTTCAAAAAGGGACACAGTCTGAAAGACGCTCTCGTTCACACGAGACCTAGACAACTGACAGTCCCTCCAACAAGAAGCATCACTGATGCGTGGAATCTTCCTAAAGTTACAGGCCACTTTCCGTGCACCAATTGCTCCGTCTGTCACCTGACCGCTTCCTCCAAATCTCTAGACTTGGAACCGGGGAAAACATGGTACCAAAAAGCACATACCAACTGCAACTCCACAAATGTTGTTTACATTGTCACATGCCCTTGTTCTCTTCGGTACGTTGGAATGACAACCAGAAAAATAAAACAGCGGATATGCGAGCATAGGAGCAATATCAGGCGCAAGAAGGTAACTACCAAAATGAGTGATCACTTCTTACTGAACAATCACACCACGAACGATCTTAGATGGACTGTGATTGAACAAATCACTGGAGGTTCTAATATTACAGACAGACTGTTTGAAAAGGAACAGCGGTGGGTATACCGCTTGGGGACTCATACAAATGGCCTCAATGACGACATACCCTGGGCCTCTGTCCTTAAATAAACTCAGACTCAGTTCCTCATGCCTTCCACTAAATATAACCTGTGCATTGCCTCTTTCACTCCATGACCTTATATCTATGCCCATCCGAGTCTGCTTATTCATTTGTTTCATGAAACTGAACCTTGCCTACGCATGCGCACTACAAACCTTCCGACCCGGAAGTGGGTACGCTTCTCTCTAGTCGGTTCACGCTCTACTCCATCAATTATGGCGCATGCGCACCACACACGCCTCCCAACCCGGAAGCGCAGTCGCAGCGTAACCTACCATAAAACGGCTCGTACTCCTCTAGCCTGGATCGGCGAGACCCGGCTCCGAGGGCTGATCAGGTTTATCAATGGGAGACTGGCGTAGTGGGCGTGAGTGACACCGCGACCGCTACAGACTATACAAGCTAAGTACTCTTTGCAGCACATTGATAGTGTTTGTCCCTTGTTCTATCCCTTGTCTCCTCTTACTTTAGGATGTGCCAAAAAGCGCTGTCCCCCCCCTCCCGTGGTCTATGGGGTGTAATATCATCCCCTGTGAAGTGAGAACTTTCCCTTCTCACCCTTGAAGTTTTTTGTTGAGTGGTCACCGGCCTTTGGCCCATTGATCGCCCGAGTGATAGAGTTGTGTGTGAATGCCTATCACACTGCTATTCCCCTCCTCTTTCACCACCACAACCCCCCATGCTCACTTGCACTGTTGGCAAGTTTAATAGTCCACACGTGAGACTGTTCAGTCACTATTAAAGGCTTAGTTATAAACTTTCAAGTCTTGACCACAGGCAGAGCCACGCACCTCTGCTAGTTTGTACGAGTTGTGCACCCCCTGGCACTCTGAGCACAAGTCACAGGCTGTAATCTGTGAGCCTATTGACAAATGATTTTAACTTCTTGTTTGTCTCTCTTTATGTTTGTCTGTACCTTTTATCCTCACAGGTTTTAATTTTGGTCTCTGAATTCCAGAGACTTGAGACTGTTTGCTTCCCGCCTTTGGCTGGTGGAGCCCTCCTCTTTTTTACTTCACAGACACGATTTTTCACTTTCAAGGCCTACGGTTGGATGGGCCTTAGTGTGCCCAGACCGCAGGGGTTTACACTCTAGGTCCTGACGAATGCCAGGTTAATATACCACACAGGCTGAAACATGTTGACCAACTACACTTTCACTTAATGTTATTGGTACAAGACCATCCAATTAGTTGGCCTTGTCTACCATCACATTTTTTAACGTTGTCCTTGATGATCACCTATTAAATAATTTTTGATACATACAAGGCAATTTTAAACCACCACTCTCCACACTATTCACGTTACCTATCACATAGCCCCTCCATCCTCACAAGACCAGCTCCGCAGTAATTCTGGCGTCGCAGCACACCGGGGTGACATTCGGTCACACCCGGTGGGGCCCCAATGATGAAGCAAATCACCGACCAGGTCGGTGAGTGAGGGCTTTAAAAACAAACCAAATGGGCTTTGTTGACTCCTTGTGCTCCGTGCATACTTCCATCCTATCTGCAAAGGAACACTCTTTTGTTGTTATTTTCTGTTAATGCTTGGGGACTAAGAGTGTTTGCGCCTCTCCCTATCTCTCTCTTTGTTGATAAAAAACCACCAGTAACTTGCCAGTTTGCTTTGTCAACGCTCCCGCCGGAACCCGAAAACTTAGCAATGTAGAATCTAGACTTTCAGACTTCTCTGACTCTGACCCACATCCACAGCAAAGCTGAGACCTGTGGCAGACACGAGAGACGTGGGACCGTACATCCTGCAGTACCTGCTTTTTGCTACCTGTGCAGCTTCTGAGGCAGCCTCGAAATTGTGCATTGGGGTTTGAGAAGCCCCAGACCTGAGCAGCATTTGCTCCAAAGCACAGCCCTCCACACTCCATGACTGCTGCGTGGGGCCTGCGCCTGCATTTCAGCTCAATGCATCTTTGCGATTGCTAGCCCGTTGGCTAGTGGTTCTTTGAAGACATCCTTTTAAAACAACACCACTTGCCTGGTTGCTCCGGGCTTGCTCCTGCTTCCCTGCAAAGGAAAAGCGCCCCAGACTTTGCTGGTCTGAACAGAAGCCAATCTTCTAATCCTTCATGGATTGCATTTGCCATGGTTTGTTGGGAACGATCCAGATACCATCACTGCCACCAGCTAGATCTATTGTAAGACAGCTCAACTCCAGCTCCTGGTTATCGTCAATGCCTCCTGGACCTCGTGACTGTGGAGACAAGCTTCACCTCCTCACCTGATTGCATCTCGACATCTCCTGGTACCTTCCTGGTTCCTTCCTGGTCACTGGCTAGTGGCCCAGACTCTGTCGCCTCTGCTTTCAGGTTCTTCACTGCTCCGATCCACCCTTGGATCCACCCTTGGATCCATCCGGACTCTTTCCTCCTGGTCGCTTGCAGCACTTTCTTGCAGCTCTCCATAGGATTCATCGACGAAACCTGACACGAAAGAACACCTATGCACCTGGCTACCCTGGGTGAGGTAACTCGAGTACTCCGGTGCTCCCGTGGGTAATAACTATCCAATTGTCCTAGTTTAACTAGATTTTCCCGTAGTCCACCTGGAAGTGTCCAAAATCTACTACTTTTAACTTTCCCATTGAAACTCCATGGTAACTCGCATGTGTGTTTAGACACTGCACACGCATCCTGTGGGACTCCTACTTCCTAACCTTTGGTTGTTCAGTGTAGCCCCAGCGATTCTCTAGGCCCTAGGCCTATTCACCTTTCCTGAAGTGGTTCTTATACCACTTACTTAGTATATGGTTCATGAGGCCCCTAGGGCAGAATTGTATTTGTGCAACTTATAGTATGCTTATTGAATAACTTGTGCTGTATCTCGAACTCTGACCTCATAAAGAGTGCAGAGGGGGTGTGTTAGTAATAAATACATATATATTTGATATATACCTTGTGTGGGGTCCATACTGCCCCAGGGCAGTCGCGAACCTGCACTGCCCCGGGGCAGCGTATTCTTAAGGCAAATAGAGAAGCTACTTTGAAGCCTATCCGTGTTTTCACAGTGCAGGTGGCAAACCGCCTGCACTTTTTAAGGAGATTAGAGTTCTCCTTGCCTCAGTGACTGCACCTGTCTGCAAAGGGGTCGCTGAGGTGCCCATAGGACCCCCTGTTCCCCCTCCAGAGGGCTGCTCTCAAGGGGCGCACTGAGAATGCACCACCTTTTAGTTAGCACACTATCAGTGCACTTCCTGAGACATTCTTTGCCTCTGTGCCCACATCTGTAATAGACTGTATGTGGCCTGGCGCCAAGTGGCCGTCAGGACTCTGGCACGCACAACAAAAAATGTAGTATTCCTTTTAACAGATTATTATTCACTTTTATCCAATGGAATTCATCAATAATTCATTACATTACAATCATCGTAAGGAAATACCCTCAGTGAGTTTACAAATTTACATTACATCATGAAACAAAAGTATAAATTTATACAATGAATAGAAAAAGCAATAACACCCAATGCATTTCGGGGCATTTGCTCCTTCGTCAGGGGTCTGTTAGGGAAAGAGAAAAGGAAACCTTATTACTTTCGCTGTTAAAGTAAATCGATATTGATAAGTATTGCCTCTGTTGAACTCTATCGCTTACCTCGTTATTGCAAGTGCTATATGCTACTATGTGATATAGAGCATAAATGAAAGATTCTGTAATGGAAGGAAGAAACGTATTTTATCTTCTGTACATTAATACATATTAATTGGCAAGCTGATGGTCAAAAAATACATGAAGGAGAATCATTGCATTTACCTGGTCCTCCCTTAGGTATGCAAAATTTATAAAAAATAATAATAAAGAAATTTTTGGGCTGTCAGTTGTGGGACTCATTGTGAAAAATACGAAAAAAATGGTAACATTTCAGCATATGGGGCTCACCTGCTGCTTGCCTAAATCAGACCTTGATCTGTTGTACCTGAAACACGCAAACGAGTGGGTCTAAATATCTCTTAGCCAGTACTATCTCTTAGCCAGCACATCTGCCTAAAAAAGCAACATGGGCTTTTTTTAAAAAAAACAAGCTCTTTTTACCTGCAGGGGTTCTATTGTGGCTTAACCCCGCTTCCACGCCCGTAGATCCTGTGAAACATTGAAAATGAATCAATGTTCAACTTGTGGTGACTCGCGAGTTTAGAACATAACGTGCTCAGTAATCCGCATCAGCTTACCTGCGGGTTCTGCAATTGTGCCGGTCCCGCTTTTGTTTTTAAGGGTTCTGCGTGAAAAAAAGATACACGCTTTCATTAAAACTGCTGACAAAGCGGCGACGGAAATGTTCACTGCTAAGTGACATTGTGTTAGAAAGAAATCTGCTTACCGATATGCACACCATCGGTTTCCAAATAAGCTAGCTGAAGGCAAAAGCATCAGCACTCAGTCCACAGCTGATCGTATATGAGGTCCCTCGTCTCTGTTACTACACTACTACTAAAATGAAAGTAGGACTAACAAAGATCTATAAGCGCCATTACTAAGTGGTGTTTTTCGAAATTTAGCGCTGTGGTTTAAAGAGTTCATATTTTATCCGTGTTGCTGCAATTTTCGACGGTACTTATGGACCTGTAGATTATTTGCTGAATGATATTTTGTTAATTTTTAAGGTTTCTGATAAGACAGTATAAAGAAAAAAGAAAAGAAAAAGGAAGAAGGTCCAACAAAAAATGATATATAATTAGCCCGAGGTAGCATTAAACAATATAATCAGCATATCGCCTGCTTATATTACAGCCTATTCAATATGTTCACGCATTCACATACTGTTATTCTATAGTGTGGGAGAACTCATGGTGTCATGTATGTATAAGTATCACTGTGTGCTGTTGTCCCTTGGGGTTGAGTGTGTTAATAACTTATACGTGAAGTATGAAGTGCTCAATTACGTATATTACAAGAAGCAAACCATGTCCATTTTATCATTTAACCCAGTTGGGGTCAAAGTCTGCAGTTTCCGAATCCAAAAAGCTTCCCTCTGGAGTAGGATTTTTGAATTGTCCAAACCTAATCGTTGTGGGACCAATTCGATAACTTGAAATCTCAATTGTGCGATTGTATGTCCAGCTTCCATCCAATGCTTCGCAAGTGGTGATGTCAGATTTCTGTTACGAATGCGGCTTTTATGTTCTGAGAGTCTCAATTTCAGTTTTCGCTCTGTTTTCCCAACATATAGTAAGCCGCAAGTGCATTTAATGGAGTAGATTACATACTCAGAGTTGCAAGTTGTGTTATGTCTGAGCTGGATTTTTTCACCTGATCGTGGATGTAACAAAATGTTTCCAGAGATTACGTTGTTACAATTCTTACAATTGTAACATCTTGTGGTGCCTTTGTATGTGCCTTGTTGTGGGGTAGTGCCCATGTGCCGTGCTGGTTTATTCAATAACTCTTTCAAGTTCTGCGCTCTCTTGTACGCAAATAAAGGCTTATCGCTGAACAAAGTTCCAAAGTCCTTTTCCACTTGTATAATCTCCCACCTCTTTAGTATGATACGCTTGATGTCTCTGGATGCCGTAGAGCATTTCGATACGAACACCATTCTTTTGTTCTCAGTCCGTGATTTTTTCTTTAGAAGATCTGCTCTTGGGATTGTCTTGATCTTATCTACATGTGCTTCTAGAAGTTTTTTGGGGTATCCTCTATCCAGGTATTGCTGCTTCTGCTCTTCAATGTGTCTATCACAACTCTCTTTATCCGAAGATATTCTCTTAATCCTCATAAATTGGGACACTGGCAAGTTATTGATGAGATTTGAAGGATGAAAGCTTCCATATAGTAGTGCGGTGTTTTTGTCTGTGGCTTTTTTGAAAAGGGTTGTGTTGACTTGATTGTCTTTAAGCTCTACCCATACATCTAAAAAGGATAAGGCTGTCTTGCTGATGGTATGGGTGAATTGAATTCTGGGATTTGCAAGATTCAGGCTCTTGATGTTATGAATTAGATCTGTAGTTGACCGTTTCCATATGAGGAAGATGTCATCAATGTATCACTTGTAATAAACAAGCCCCTCTTGCCAAATGTAGTCTTCAATTATATAGTCTAATTCAAACTTGGCCATGAAAATGTTGGCATAAATACATGCCCCCGGAAAACCCATTGCTGTTCCAGTTAATTGTATGTAGTAGTCATTTTGCCATGAAAAATAGCTGTTCACCAAGCAGAATTCTAATAGCTGCAGTATTAGACATTTGAGTTCTTCGGGCTTGTCGCCCAAAGTAAAGCCCATTCCATGGCTTCTAGACCTTGTCTGTGGGGAATTGATGTATACAATGATGTCACATCAATTGTACATAAAGTCCAATCCGCGATTCCTTCTGTATCAATGGTGGATAGACTCCGTAAGAAGTCTGATGTGTCTTCCAGGTGGGTTGGCCAGTTCTGAATGAATGATTGCATGTGAGCATCGATGAAGATGCCCAAATTCTCAAAGATAGATGAACAACCAGACACTATCGGCCTGAATGGAGGGTTCCTTAAGTCTTTGTGCACTTTGGGCAAAAAATATATCCTTGGTGTTCTGGGGTAAATTTGCTGCAAATAGCGTTTGGTTGTAGTATTTAACCAATTCATTTCCTCTGCCTTGTCCAGGATTACATCAAGATTTTGGGTGATTTCAGTAGTAGGATCTCCATCTAATTTGGCATAAGTGTTTTCATCTTGTACATGCTCAAATCCTTTCTTTACATAGAAATCCGAATCCATTATGAGGAGTCCTCCTCCTTTATCGGCTTTTTGGATTACAATCTCTTTGTTATTGATCAGTGTTTGAAGAGTGCTATATTCTGACCTTGTTAGGTTGTTGATTTTCCTCTTATATTGGATCTTGCTGAGATCTGCCTTGACTAATAACTCGAAGGTGTCCAGGCTCTTGTGTGAAATTGGAGCCATAAAGGTGCTTTTGGGTTTGAATTTAACGGAAGCGTTATCTTCATTCTCAATAGGATTGATTATTGTGAAAAAATACTTCAATCTCAAAATCCTCATGAATTTAAAAAGAGCTATTTCCGTTTCCAGTTGATTCGTATGGTAAGTGTTGACAAATGTTGTGCCTTTGTTTAGCAATTTTTCTTTGGTTTTAGTCAATTGGTGATTAGAAATATTGATTACGAGGTTTTTGTCTGACTCCGAAGGCCCGTTTTCTTGCTCTCCCGTTCTTTTTCTTTTTCTTTTTCCTTTTCCTCGTCGCGTTTTTTGTCGCTCACTACAATTGGTATATCCGATGGTTTGCTTTGAGTTGGGCCTTTCAATAAAAAAGGATCCGATGTTAATGCCGATGCAGCCTCTGTCGCAGAGGTGGAGACTTGCTGCCTGTAATAGGACTCAAGCACAGAGGCAAAGGGATTCCCTAATTTGCATAGGGCACACCCCCATGCAAATGAGGAAACATCTCCTCAAGATAGGTTTGGCACTTTATGTGCGCCAGTGCTATTGGTATTCCGGAAGGGCGCGTTCAAGCGTCTGTGGCCCTTTCTGTAATACCAAAGTGCTCCAGGGGTGTGCAAATCAGGTGCAAACGCCCATTGCGCTCCTAGGGCACTTCATGTAATACAACCCCAGAACTTCAATGGCCTCTTTGTTACTCAAGATGTCAGTCTCCCATGAGCTCTAGGGCAGCAAGATCTCCGGTGAGAAGAGAGCAGTAACTCGGTTTAAAGTAAACTAAAATGCAGAAGAAAGAGGAAATAGAATATGAATAGTAAAGGCGTATTAATACTAATACTAACACTAGTGCTACTTATCATAATAGATATAACAATTATATAATGATTATTACTATTGTTATTATTATTATTATTATTATTATTATTATTATTATTATTATTATTATTATTATTATTAATACTGTTAACCGCAAAACTGATAAAGGCTATCAGAAGAAAAAAAACATTTGTCAGTACATCAATACATTGAAATGATCAAATTTGGAAATTCACATTGCTCTTTCGATCAAAACATCCCTCTCTCAGTTCACTACTGTGGCATGACATCGCTGAAAAATGGAAAGAATGGAATTAGAGGTGGCCAAGGCCTTTTTCTTAATGACCACTTTTGGATGTAACGGTCTGACCCTTAACAATATTGATTTATCCACAAACAAAAATGACAAAGCATGATGCTTGTTGAGATGTGGACTTTTCAGATGAAAGGCTTGCAGGCTGGAACAAAACAATGTCTAATTTATTTTAAAACAGGTTGACAGAAATGTTGATTGCCAATGTGAGCAACAAAAATATGACAGTGCCTTGCTTTAAAAAAGGCAATTCATTTCCCACAATCCTGTAAATTACTCAAACTCTCAAGGACGATCTGAAAGGCAATGCTTTGCCAACGTCAGGCTGCAAGGCCATAAACAAGTGATTTGTGTATATTCATATATCTGGAGAACACTTCCTTCTCAGCTGAACCTCCGTGGGCAAGATTGACAAGCCTCATCCGAAATAACCTTGTTGTATAAACGTGTGATGTAGATGGAGCAGCTCCGTCTGTCAGGTAGGGAAAACAAATGAATTGGCAGGTTCTGAACATTGTTGTTGTTTTTGTACTTTCTTAACTTCAGCAGAGGAAATATGATTGAGTCACTAGCTGTTATCATTCTGCTTGCTTCCCATCCCCCCTCCCTGCGAGAACAAATGCGGGGCCTACTAGACATTCATAAGGATGGATTGCTGTTAACCTCAGTCATCATCTGAGTGCGCGAGTTAATTAGAAGCCTCGATACATGATCCATTTTCTCTAGTCATAGACCCTTTAGGTGTTCGAAAAACTTACAAAGAAGTAAAGTCTATATTTAGGTAATTAAATAACAATTCGTTTGAATATTCGAATTTTCTGCCAAAGACATTAATATTAGTTTGAGATTAGACATGCACACCCCACACGGGAATGACATGAAGCTTGGTCACTTTAGCACATCTGCCTATCGCCATAGAGGGTATGGTGAAACGACGTCAGGGTCACACTGTCCAATAGGGCATTGAGGCAGTGCCTGAAGGGCTGGGTTGGTAGGCCATTGTGCTGGCCGTTTCTGTGGCAGTGTGTGGGCCTGTTCTGCTGGGCTGGTTTTTACTATTGACTTTCCTGTAATTAAAACAATCCCTGCAGCAAGCTCAACTCCATGAAGTCTCCCATATCTTGCAAAACACCTATACGGCGTATCTTGACAAGTTCAAACCTACTCAAACGTACAATCTTGGGCACGTTTTTTAGCTGTCTAATTCACTAACGGCAGCCACTTGTATGTTGGGGTCTATTTACTTTCCCCGTCCGACCTCGGAAGGAGTAGGCCTTTGAGATAGTCATTACTAAATAGCAGAGAGTGGATAGGAGGGGTGGGGGGACTGTGTAATAGCCCTCCACCCCTCCTAACCCCTTGGCTGCGGCGGCTATTCCGCCGCAGCGCTAAGGGGGCGGGGCGGGCGCGCGGCGGTCCATGCTGGTGACGGAACCGCTCCATCACCAGCCGCGGTTGACTGTGCTGATGACGGAGCGGTTCCGTCATGGCCCCGCCCCCTCAATAGAAATCCCAACGCAGGCGCGGAATCGGCGCCGGGCAGGCGCGTTGGGCGGGCCATGACGGAACCGCTCCGTCATCAGCACAGCGCCACAGCGGCTGATGACGGAGCGGTTCCGTCATCAGCACGGAAAAGGTTAAAAGATGCAGGGCAGCTCCCTTTTCATGGCAGCGTTCTCTAACACTAAATCATGTGCCACAATACAATCCTGTAAAAATGTACTCAGAAATCGTCAACCAAAATATTGTGACAGTAAGTATATTTAAATTTACTACTCTTAACTCCTCTTGTATTCTTAAGCCCAATTTAACTCCACATTAGTGACCTGCGTAACATGAAATAAGGAAAAACTTTGCAAGGTGGCTTAACTAATGTAGCAATGAGAATTATTTCTTGGGAAAATTATACCCTCGTCCCAAAGAGCAAAACACACTGCTACCTAGATTATCACAGGTATAGAACAAAGTATAAAGAGGCGTATAAATGAACCCACCACCGTAGATTAGTGACCCCAGAAATTAGGTAGTATTGGAAATGAACATTTTTTTTATATTTCCCCAGATTTGTTGCCATTGTTACCTGAACCTGTTTTTATTGACTATAGAATTCTGCATATTTTACTTCTGCGAACCAGTGATTAAGTGCTAGTGCTCTCCCTTATAAACATGACTAATCTTCACTACACCTAATTGAACAATTTGATTTACTTACACCTACCTAGTATGTGTTACTACATGTACTTAGGGCCTGTACATTAAACGCAACAAGAGGTTTGCAGCACTCTCTAGGGCTGTCCTTGAAGTATATATGTGCAGTTTTAAACTGCCACTTCGACCTTGCAAAATTAAACTTTTGACAGACTTAAACATCACATTTTAATACTCATAATTCACCCTGAATGTAGGCCCTAAATGTCCCTAGGACAGTGAGCACTGCATTTAACCCCTTCGAGGCTATTGACGAGCTGGGCTCGTCATCGCGCTTACCTGTCCTGCGCGGATGACAAAGCCAGCTCGTCACGTAACGCGGTAATTTCGAATTTGCCGCGCACAGCGGGAAAAGCCGCCGCAGCGATGCGGTTAAAAAGCAGGACAGGTATATCTAATGTGTACATGTCCTGGCAGTGTAAAACCCCTAAAGTCGTTTTTCTCTATAACAGGGATGGCTTTCCAATGGGACACAATGAGTTACATTATAACAACTTAGAATGGTTAATTTGAATTTGGGAGCAGCTAGAAAAACATAGAAATAACTTACTTTATTAGTAAAGTAAAACCCAACTTAATGGTAAAGTCGAATTTTATTTTACTATTTTGAAAATGACACTTTCCGAAAGTTGTCATTTTCCTTCCTAAACCAATTGTACCTTTTTACCAGTTTCTAGTCTCATCACCCTTTGGTGAGATGTGGATTGCTCCCAGACAGTGAACACAAGGCTTTGGTGTGGAGAGGTCTTTAAAAACATAATCCCGAAGATATTTGATGATGTGGAACCTGCCAATGATCTTCACCTTAATATAACCAAATCACTGTCAGCTATGAACCTCCTAACAATACACCCATACTGCCAAGGACTTGTTCTGACACGAAGATATGTTAGAGAGTATCTAGCCAATGAGACACAAGAGACCAGATAACAATTTTCCTCACCCTTGCCCTTTATTTTTACATTCATAAAAACTCTCCTCTGCATAATACATCAACAGCAGTCTAGATATCTTTTGGATGAAATGATGAACAATCTGAATTTAGCCATGCAGCTGTGATACAAATTTGTGCTACTGCCATAGCAGAAATATAGGATATAATTTAGGCCTATACTCAATAAACTGCACATCTACCCCTAATAGCATCAGCTGAGTCATGATGTAAACCTGAATGTTAAAAATAACACTCAAATACTCACGGAGTTTGTTGCTAAGAGGTGCTAGTTTTGCACAAGTATAGAACATATGGACTATATCAGCCTCGCTGTCCCCATATCGCAGACAATTTGAATTGGTTTGTTTTCCCTAGGTACAAAGTTTTAGAGGGGTATAATACAAGTTGTACAATGCCTTATATTGTTGACTTCTCTACCTAGCACATAAGATTATCTTCTGCCCTAGGCTCAAAGACTGCTGTAACAAGTTAAATGAACTGTGCATGTTCTCCGCCTAACTGTACTGCAGGTATTGCGCTGGGACACTCCTTGGAGTAGCTGTGCACACTATAAGGGCTTTTTAAAAAGACAAAAATGTATTGAGATAACTTTTTCCACTTTAGAAGTTGTGTTGACTGCCAGGTAAACAACACTGTCAATCTTCCACCAGTCATTACAGTGAATATCATCACTGCCTACAATTTGTGTCTTTCTATTATTTAAAAAGTGCCCTGAGATCTGGCCAAAATTAGTGGCTTCTGCTTCCACCTCTCAGATGGCTCCATTGGGATCTGTGGTAACAATGGCAATATTGTCCGCATATGCCAACATCTTAGTAGCAAAGCCACTAATCACCACAGGGCTTACAGCTGTGTTATTACTAGGTTCTAGGAAAAGGGTATTAATGTAAATAGCAAACAAAAGAGGGGAAAATGTACACCCCTGCCTTGTCCCCCTGGTGATCTAAACACTGTCAGACACCATGACCATTACTTGTGATCTTGTCATTGGGTTACAATACATTCTCCATATAGCTGACTGATAACCAGGCCCCACTTCTGCCCTCTCGAGTACCTCCCAGAGATATATCCAGGTGACTCAGTCAAATGCTTTTTTTGCATCAAGCTCGATCATTGGCATAGTGTTTCTATTATTATAATACCAGTCTAATATGGCCTGTCATTTCTTGACCTGGGACAAACCCATTTTGCCATGAAGAGATCAATTTGGCAATGAATCTGCTAACACATTTGAATACATTTTGATATCACTATTAATGAGCAAAATTGGAATGTTAGAACTAGGATTCAGCTATGGTTCCCCTTTTTTAAGAAAACAACAATATTAGTAATTGCCCCTGACTCAGGAACATACTGTTCCCATGGAGCCTCCACGAAAGCGTCAAACATATTGGCCAAATGGACTGAAAAAAAAGCATGATAGAAGGAAATGGGATTCTATCTGGCTCATCAGCCTTCACAAGTGGCAGCGAACCTGTGTCTCTTTTAGCTCATCTAAATTAAGCTGAGAGTCAAGGTCTAACCTATCTTCCTCTCCTAAAATCTACAAAACCTGCTTGATCAAACTGTTGCTTAATAGCATTTGACGAAGAAACAAAATCCTCCTGATAAAAGATTCTATAGAAATCTGCATATGCCCCATTGACACCATCTGGACTGTTGACTATCTGATACTGGACATCTAGAGAGGGATTAATGGCACTCTGTATCTCCTTGTGTCTTTCTCTAAGGGCCAACTGCTCCCCTACACTGTTGCTATATTCATAGCTCTTTCACTTGGTGGCCAACAGGTGAAGAGCTCCGGCCGGTAGCTTCCTGGCTATGGATTGCCTTTTTGGCTTTAGTCCCTGGATTCTACCCCCCTGGACCCTCTACTCCCCTGTGAATCTATGGACGGTGGTCCTCTGAGTCTCCAATTCCCTTGATCTATCTTGAATACTGACTGCAACAATTTCTGAGGAAATGTGACTAATCTTTTGACTGCGGATCCCTAGCAACATGGCCGATACCTGGTGGAGCTACCGAGGAAGCTGTAGAGGAGATTGGCTGTGGATCACCCCCTTGGCCGTCACCTACCCTCTGGACATGGGCACTGTTTCTCGCCTCCCCACTTTGTCTCCTTCTTCCCTCGCCTTCCAATGAACAACGAAAATCTGCTGATTGTGGATCCATTCCAACATGGCAGATGCCCGGTTGAGCTGCTTAGGTGGCTGTGAGGAGATGGGCTGGGGATCACCCCTCTGGCCGTCACCTGCATTCCAGGCTTGACCACGGTTGTTTGGTATACTGCTACGCCTTCCAGGATGGTGGCTGGGACGCATGAAATCTTGTTCCCCCTACAAAGCAGTAACAAGAATGCCGCAATGCTGCTGCCCTGTGCCAACAAGTTTGTTTTTCCTTTCGTTCCTGAGTGAGCGCACCCTCCTGACCCTGCAGCTGCCTCCCTCTTCCGGGGCTGCTGCCTGGGCGCCTGAGCTGACTTCCCCTGACAATTTAAGCATGTTTAATTAAGCCACTGCTGCCCATGTAGCCCGAGTGTTTGTTTGTGTCAAACCAAGTGAGATCGGCGATCTCCAGCCTTCCTCCGTTGTGATCATTTGGCCACCTCCCCCATCCAGCCCTGCTTCATGGGTCGGTTTCCTTTTGGCCCTTAGATGGGATTTTTGTATGTTTGTAATCCTGCCATTCTGTTAACTTTGTTATTGAGGTCCATGACCTGGGTCCTCCATCTTGGCAGCTACAACAGATTCTCTGATCAAGGCGTGCTGCTGGTCCGCTCCATAATGATCATTGCCCTAAATCAACCTATCTTCGGACACTTACCCCCCTCTCATCTTGTATGGCCACTGTGAGGCACCCTTTTAGCCTCCTCCTTCGGACCCATTCCATATCCAAGATGGTCCGAGGCAGTGAGTGAGTCAGGTTCTGAGGGACACTGGGTCACCCCATTACTTTTTCAAGTGATTCACCATAGTCATCCTCGCATTGAGCACCTCCAAGTTGACTAATTCATCATATCATGCCTTGATCTTATTGGCTTTGGCTCTCTGATTATGAACACTGAAGCTTAGTGTTTCACTTCTCATCCGTGCTTGCAGGGCATTGCATAGCACCCCTAATGGAGCACTGCCTTTATTTCTCTTTAGACAGTCCGTCAGCCACACCTTCATATGCCTAATGATTCAAACGTAACATCTTATCAAACTCCAATGCGTTTTGTGGTCTAGTCCCTACAGGATAGACTAGTTCCAAAATTCAGAGGATTCTGATCAGAAAAGACACTTGGATATTTTGACACCCTGGCCCTACATACGAGGAAAGATGTGACGAGGTTATAGTGCAGCCGTGTATAATTCTTATAAAGTAAAGAAAAACAAAATGAACTCCAGATCCAGCCTGTTTACTACTGTCTAAACATCTATGAGCCTGTGCAATTCCATAAGATGTTTTATAGCTCTGAACACCTTTGGTAATCTTCCATAATACCCCTGTGTAGGTGTATGTACTATATCCATATGGCGACAAAGATGCCAATTCTACTACCAAGTAATCTATAACTGCTGCTTGTCAAAATTAGATCCATAAACTGAGGAGATTAAACTCCTGCTGTTTTGCTAAAACCAATCTGTCCAGTTTATCTGAAGCATACCTAGTGATGACACAGAGGTCTTCTTTAGCTAGTATCGCCACCCTTCTCACAGTGACCTTCTATGTGATATGTACCAACACTCAGAATTCAATGGTCAACAACAACAGGCTTCTTGTCAGCAGAAATATGTGTTTCCTGAAAGCAGAAAGCATCTGTCCTCAATAGCCTCAGCCGTTTGGCCACTCTGGCCCTTTAGACCTATCATTCTGACTTTGTGCATTAGCTGACACAATACGCAACACATCCATATACTATTCTGAGGATAAAATAGACAAAAGATCCCACCCTGAAATGTATAGAACAATGTTGTACATTCCATAATGTTTTTCTCTCAGTCCAGAACATTCCTGCACATGCATCCGCCTTCCTCCCCAACTTCGCCCGTCTCCACAACTCCAACCCCCACCCACAACCCCATCCCTCAAGCCCCCACCCCCTACACCCCACACCCCCATCCTCTTGTGAAGCAATCAGGCCCCCCATTGATGGTAATTAACCAATGTAGCATTCTGACATGTGACATGTGCGATCCTTGCTGATTCAACTTGGATCAGGAGATCGAATCTGCCATTTCACTGACACTTGTAAACTATTACAATGGTAGAAGACCCGGGCAAGGTACCAACGAAATGGATACCATAAGACCTAAGTCAAAGAGTCCTGCTGCAGAATCTCTGTTGAAAAGGGGACCAGAAATGGCAAAAAGCATGTACCATCGAAAAAGATATGAAGGAGTTTGAAACCGTGCTCACTTATACAATCAAATAAGATACACAGCTACTTGAGTCATATGGCCATTGATCTATTGAACCATACCACTATACCTTCAATAAGCCGTCATCAAGAGTGACTGAAAAATATGGAGCAAGCTTCAAAACAGTAGAGCAGATCAAGGGGGCATATTACCAACAACTAACGATAATTATCGCTATGTTGGCTTAGCGGCAATATTTTTAGCGCCGAGCTGCGGCGATTTTTATCGTTTAGGAAACTTGCTATTATCAAGGGTTATCTCCTAAGCGATAAAAATCGTCCGAAATGCATGAATATCCCTGAAAAGTCCGCGATATTCATGCATTACCGAGCTAATGCTCTTAGCCATGTTATCCACCTACCATTGGATAACATGGCTAAGGCTCAGGGGCAGGTGTTAGCTTTTGGAGATATTCGCGCTTAGCGCGAATATCTCCAAAAGTTTGTAATAGGAGATAGCGATGTTAGCGACTGTTTCCAGTCGCTAACATCTGGGCAAGCCCACTTTGCATGTCATTAGTGATAAATTTCACTGACATGCAAAGCGGGGCCCAAGATGGTCGCTATCTCCAACCAGCTGTCGCTAACTGGTGTTAGCGACAGCTAGGTAATAGGGAGATCATTTTATCTTCGCTTTCTTGGCTTTTAAAGCCAAAAAAGCGGAGATAAACCCCCTTGATAATATGCCCCTGGATTTCTACAGCAAAAAGCCCCCCCCCCCTCCCAATCCCCCCCCCCCTTGTAAGCTGTTTTGAGTACAGAATCTACCTTATTTCATTACCAAGATAAAAATAAGCCTTAAAGTTATCTGGTTAGGAAACTGTCAATTAGTGCTCACAATTTAAAATATGCTTGTTTTAAAGAAAAATCGGCTCAATGGCAGAACACTAGGAAACATAATTAAAACTTCTTACACCCAATATAATAAAGGCAACTGCTGGCCTGGAAGTGTCCAACAGTGAAAATGGCAAATCATTGTAAAAGAAATGTAGCAATCTTTGTGGCGAGAGAGCTTCTTGCAGATGAGTCCCCATTTCTGAGGGTAAGTACAACGAATTGGCAAAATGAAAAAAAAAATTAATTGAGTAGTAGGCATAATGTCCATGCAAATTCCCTGTATTACGTGAAAAACACGAATCTATTCGAACGTGAAGGCATGCATCACATACAAAAATCACACAGGCTACTAAAAGTAGAAAAGGAGACTGGTTCAAGAGAAAACGTTTGGCCACGAATCATCAGATATACTGAATAAAAATTATTTACTCAAATTACAGAAAAACACTATTAAATGTAGTTACTGAAAATTATTGTCTAGAAGTCATAATTGGACTTTTGTGAAGGGTGGTCATTTTTCTGCCTCTTTTCTGACCATTTGCAAATTTGTGGGTTACTATAAGAGCATAAAATAGGTGCCAAGAAGTTGGCAATGCTATCCAATGCTACACTACATGAATGACTGAAACACGATCATAAATATTATGCATTCTTTTGGGATTTTATTTTTATATGTTTTTTTTTCCTTCGTAAGTTTTAAAAACAGTTGAGATTTCCCTAGTAATAACACTTTTGTGTATTGTACTTATTCACAAGAAACGCATATGCTATTGACTTTTAGTTATCCCACTTATATACAGGTGAATCAAAATAATCCTCTTATTACCTTTAATCATCTAATTTAAGAGATAACCAATACCTCCCAGAATAATGCAGGTTGCTAATTATTTGAAGGATGGTATACCTTGTCTGTCAAACCGTAGATCTCTTTAGGTTCCTTGTAACAATGAAGAATGCTGAACAATACTGGGCTGATTAATATACAGCAACTTGGAGAATAAAAGGTAGTAATCCATCAAAATGCAAGTCACAAATCTACGGTTGCATATCTCCTCTACTCCTATCTTTTCTGTATGAAGATCAGTGTCACATAGGAGGAGATCTCCTCACACATAAGTACAGGATTTAGTAGTTATTATGAGAGGTATGAGATGGTGGTTGGAAAACAGGGAATAAATGTTACAAAATGAGTGGGGTTAACTGAAATTAACCATATGCAAATCAGTCTTGACCGTGGGCCCAATGGGAACAGTCGAGCCTGAACTGTCAGGCCAGGTCCTCCCTGGACTGGAAACAAGCCTCCAGGACCAGTTTCGATCTTTCCGCCCTCATCAGCCAGGAGAGCTTGACTCCAGTGGCATGGAGAGCATGGGACCCACGTCTGGGCATACTAGTCCCACTCAGGGTGACTAACGCAAAAACAGCAATTGATGGACAGAATGCAGAACAATGTCAAACATTCACCCCAGTACAAAGATCTGGGCCTTAATCCATTGTTTTTTTGCTCACCACGCCATTCCAGTTTGGACCCAGCAGTTCGGTCTGGACTGTTCCCATGTTCCACAGGGTCAAGATTGATTTGCATATGGCTGGGCCCAAACTGGGGTGGCGTAGTGGGCAAAAGAAGGATAGATTTAGCCCAGATCTTTTGACTGGGGGAGAATGATTGCATTGTTAGCATTACCTCCATCATTTGTTTACTATAACACTTTTCGTCCTAAGTGGGATGGGTATTCCCAGACGTGGGTCCCTTGCTCACTGTGCCACTGGATTCAAGCTAGCCTGGCTGAAAAAGGGTGACATACCCTGAAACTGGTCCCAGGATGCTTGTTTCGGGTCAAGGGAGGACCTGGCCTGGCAGTTGGGTCTGGACTGTTCCCATGGGGCACAGGGTCAAAACTGATTTGCATATGGCTGTGTCCAAACTGGGGTGGCATAGTGGGCAAACGAATAATGGATTTAACCCAGATCTTTTGACTGGGGGAGAATGATTGCATTGTCAGCATTCCGTCCATCATTTGTTTGCTGCAACACTTTTCTCCTTAAGTGGGATGGGTATGCACAGACGTGAATCCCCTGCTCACTGTTCCACTGGATTCAAGCTAGTCTGGCTGAAGAAGGGTGACATACCCTGAAACCGGTCCCAGGATGCTTTTTTCCGATCCAGGGAGGACCTGGCCTGGCAGTTTGGTCTGGACTGTTCCCATGGGGCACAGGGACAGGACTGATTTGCATATGGCTGGGTCCAAACTGGGGTGGCGTAGTGGGCAAGAACAATGGATTTAACCCAGATCTTTTGACTGGGGGAGAATGTTGGCATTGTCAGCATTCCATCCATCATTTGTTTGCTGTTCCACTTTAAACAGCCCTTTGACTTCAATTGGAAATCATATTTCTAGCGCTATATGAGATGCCCATTTTTCTGGGATTTATGCTCTGAACTCATGAGTTTATTTTTTCTAGTAATACAAAATTAATTGCTTCTTTTACCTTAGGTGAGGTTGTGGAGTCCATCTGGCAGAGCACCTATGGAAAGGCACGAGGATTGGATGGTTTCCCAATAGACCTGATAAAATGTAATCCTAACCTATGGGTTCCTTCTTCAATAACTTGGATTACACTTCTACACCTAGTTCTTGGCGTACGTCTACTTTTGTCAATATCCAAGGTGGGTGACCCAGTTGCTACGAACCAATTTCACTCATTGATATCTCCGTTAAAATCTAAGGGAGGATCATTTATGATAGGAGTCACATATATACGGCTGGGACCTTGATCTTACATTGATGCCAATATGGTTTTAGGGAACGAGTGGGGACAATTGTGCAATGCCTAAATCTTAATTTTATTTCTCAGTAAGTACACCATTGCCAAATGTTGCCCATTATACATCACATTCATGGATCTGGGCACAGCTTTTGACTGTGTGAACCAGTTGAAGCGGTGGTCTTTTCTTTTAAATATGGGTTTGGATGAAGCACTTTTACATTTCATGGTGGTTCTCTATTCGAACATGAACACCAAGATTAGGTATGGAGCAAATGTAGAATCAAGCAAATAATTTAACATTTCTACAGGCATACAGCAGGGATCTGTGTTACCTGCCCTGTTATTCATAATATATCTCAACTAGTTAAGTCCCCATCTGAGTGATGTCTATTTGGATATTCCTAGGATAGATGGAGCGCCAGTGCCAAACTTACATTATACTCATGATGCAGTTTTGTTGGCCCTCATGCCTAGAGCTATATGCTCATTAGTAACTGCTTTTACTCAGTTCATGGCCAACCTAGAACTCTGTGTTAATTTTGTGAAATCATAAAACATGGCTTGTGGCCCTTAAAGAATCAATGTCTTGTGTATGATAGTGGGCAACAAGCGTTTGGAAAGAACCAATAGCTTACTCTACCTGGAACCACATTTGATTTCTCTTGCTCTTGGGAACCTAATGTAGTATTTTGCAGGCTCAAATTTTCTTGGGCAGTCAGGTCTCTTTTTATTATCCTGTGCATGTCTGGAGGGAGCCTTATGTTGCAATTTTTACAAATCTATAAAACGCAATGCGTTCCAATTGCAACATATGGAGTTGAGATTTGGGGCATTTCAAACAACGCTGATATCATGGTGGAAGAAAATCGTTTCTGCAGAAAGATCCCGTGCATCCCTCTGATCTCCTCTTCTTACATGTGTCATGAAGAGCTTGGTCTAAGGTATATAGAAGATTATATTAAAACTAGGGGGCATATTATCAAGACAGGCGATAATATTATCGCTGCTTTAGCTGCAGAAAACTGCAGCTAAAACGGAGATAATGGGCTTGATAATATGCTCTATGGAATTCCAATTGAAGCCCATGTTAGATGTCTTTCACATCTAACATGGGCTTCAATTGGAATTCCATAGAGCATATTATCAAGCCCATTATCGCCGTTTTAGCGGCCGTTTTCTGCCCCTAAAGCAGCGATAATTGTATCGCCTGTCTTGATAATATGCCCCCAGGTCTCTCTTTCTGTGGATATCCAAGTGGCAGAATGAGGAGGCGGCGCTGACTCAACTTATCATCAAAGAATGCTTTGCATTCAACAAGGCTCATTTTATGTTACATTAAATGTATTTATAGAGTGATCACATAATACCTAAAGAGATCTCTTTGCTTTTGCTAATTCAAAGTACCATTAATGGTTAAACAGCCACGTTTTTGAAGATGTTTTCAATAAAATTAAGAACCTAGTTGCAGAGGTAACTGATTCCAATTTTGAGGGGTCAGGAAAGGAAAAGAATGGCCCCTATGCCTGGCCGTACAAATACGTCACAGATATAACAACAGTAACTCACTAGATCTGAGATGGAGAGCTGGAATGTATGGCTGAAGCTTGTTTTTTCACGTAGCATGGGCCGTTTCCATGCCAGATTTTTTTTAAAAAAAGAAGTTAAAAAAGAGCACACTTTTCTATGGGAAACCAATGGAGGAATTGTAGCATAGTTTCAGATGAGAGTTGAGAGGCAGAATATTGACAAGGTGGGAAGCTGGGTTCTGAACAACTTGGAGTTTGGAAAAAAGGCTTTCCAGTAGTCCAGGTTTTTTCTGGTGTGCAAAGGTATCCATTGAAAGACTTTTCTGATCATGCACATTAACCCAAAACATATTTCAGCAGTTGAGTTTACAATCATCAGGACAGATGGCATACTGGAATTCAGCTGAAGGTTTTAGGATTACCTGACTTGCCTGTGTCAAGGACATTTTCTATGGTCTTGGCAAATTGCACCTATTTGAAGATCATAATTCTTGCTGTGGGGTGGATAAAAGGATACTGGGAGATCAGCTGTTTACCCACGCACTAGCTCTTAGGTTATCCAGTGAAGGAAATTAATCCTCAATTTCAGCCTATTTGTATTTGAGGCTATTCCATATCTTGGAGGAGTATTTGACTATCAAAGTCAAAGTCAAAAAGTTTTATTTGCTTAATTAATTAAAATTGTTACAAAATTCACCTGATAAAATGACAGTGCAAAATTTATTAAAAATACTAAAATTATTGTCTCTCGGCCTCTGTTTTGTTGGGGACAAATGTGTGAAGATCTATGGGTTAGGGTCTCCCTGATAGCCCCCCAACTGGGTAGACCTCCTGTTCAGTTAGTTCTAAGCATTTTCTTGCTTCTGCCAGGAATTTAACTCCACTGCATTCCAGAATTATGGAGGAGCCTCCGAGCCAGCTTGTAACTGCGTGTCTACAAGAACGAATATTTAATGCGTTGAGAATGGGTTTCAATAACAGTCGTCCCTGAATTATCAGGGCCGGACATATACAGAAAAGCTGGACGAGGGTTTCATTTTTGTACCCGCAGAGGCGACATTCTTTATTCTGGTGGGACTGTTTCCTGTGCTTGGAAGCTGCACCCACTCGTTGCACGTGAGCCCTCGACGGAACAAGGAGCAATGACATGGTAACACTCGGTAGGCGAGTACTACTCGAGCAAATTTTGTCTACTGTTAGCTAGCTGGCAAGAAGGATCCCGGGGTGCACAATAGCATGGTCCCACATGATTCCCAGGAAGGTGTGGCGGGGGGGCCTCTCGGTGTCAGCACTGAATCATTCAGTAAAAAAGGTCAACAACAAACTTGGTAGGTTGTTTCGCTCGGCGCAGGTGCACAGTATTCCACATGGATGTATTCGGGGGGATCGCATGTATCTCGATGATGGGGTCCATTTGTCCCGGGAGGGGAATGTCTTACTCATAGTGGACTTCATAGCATGGCTAAGGGGTTTGTACAAGCATGACCTTTAGGAGAAGTTTGTGGGGGGCCGGATAGCCGGTCAACTATCCGGCCTGTGGCGGTAAGGTCATGATCGGTGAGCAGTAATTTCAAGGTCCCTAGAGGGGGGCGCCACCCACTATGGATGGGAGCGCCCGGGGGGAGGCGGCCATTGGCCCCTCCCACGGGGAGGCGGCACTCACTAAGTATGGGTCGCCTAGGGGAAGACGGCCATAGGCCCCTTCCAGGGGAGGAGGGGGCTATATGCCCCTCCTACGAATTTCCCGGGGCCCGGATATCCGCGACGGCGGATGTGATAGACAGTGTGGGGTGGGAGGGGGAGTCCACGCTGCCTTCTTACAGACACCTCACACGGGTCCTCGGACGACCTTTAAGATGGCGTCGAGTTAAAATGGGGGGCCCCACAAGACAAGGGAAATTGGAGTTGGCACAGAGGGTACAGT
The DNA here is from genome assembly GCF_964263255.1 of Lissotriton vulgaris. Lineage (NCBI taxonomy): Eukaryota > Metazoa > Chordata > Amphibia > Caudata > Salamandridae > Lissotriton > Lissotriton vulgaris. The sequence goes on along the minus strand of NC_141694.1, from coordinate 1,145,630,408 downwards.
CCTCTGCGCGGCCACCACTCACACCATGAGGGCGAGAGTTTTGGTAGTAGGGATCTGACACCGGTTGCGACCTTGCCGTTGGCCCGTAATGCTAGGATGTACAATTTTAATTTAGAAAGTATGCATTTGCAGGATGTTAGACTCCGCTAGGAAAACCTTTGTACTAGAGATTTGTTAAGGTTAGCCAAAGAACATGTCTTCATCGAAATGTAATAAATGAAAATTGTACATGATATGAAACTGTCATTTTAATGTTTTAATTTTGTTTCATATTTTAATAAATACGGCCGGGAGGGTAACTCCCTCCCGCCTTCCAAAAGTTCAGAACTGCGTCCGTCTTCCCATCCTTGGGGATTGTGTTGGGAGGGGGTGACAGGCATCCCGGCCATATGGACTATATCATCCTCACTGTTCCCATAACGCAGACAATTTGAATTGTTTTGTTTTCCCTAGGTACAAAGTTTCAGAGGGGTATAATATAAGATGTACAATGCCTTATATTGTTGACTTCTCTATCTAGCACATAACATTATCTTCTGCCCTAGGCTCAAAGACTGCTGTAACAGGTTAAATGAACAGTGCATATTCTCCGCCTAACTGTACTGCAGGTATTGCACTGGGACACTCCTTGGAGTAGCTGTGCACACTGTAAGGGCTTTTTAAAAAAACAAAAATTGAATGAGATAACTTTTTCCACCTTAGAAGTTATGTTGACTGCCAGGTAAACCACACTGTCAATCTTCCATGAGTCATTACAGCGAGTATCATCACTGCCTACAATTTGTGTCTTTCCATTATTTAAGAAGTTCCCTGTGATGTGGCCAAAGTTAGTGGCTTCTGCTTCCACTTCTCAGATGGCTCCTTTGGAATCTGTTGTAACAATGGCAATATTGTCCGCATATGCCAACATCTTAGTAGCAAAACCACTAATCACCACGGGGCTTACAGCTGTGTTACTCCTAGGTTCTAGGAAAAGTGTATTAATGTAAATAGCAAACAAAAGAGGGGAAAATGTACACCCCTGCCCTGTCCCCCTGGTGATCTAAATACTGTCAGACCCCATGACCATTACTTGTGATCTTATCATTGGGTTACAATACATTCTCCATATAGCTGACTGATACCCAGGCTCCACTTCTGCCCTCTCGAGTACCTCCCAGAGATATATCCAGGTGACTCAGTCAAATGCTTTTTTTGCATCAAGCAGGATCATTGGCATTGAGTCATTGAGTGACTGTTTGATTTAAACAGTTATATTACCAGTCTAATATGGCCTGTCATTTCTTGACCTGGGACAAACCCATTTTGCCATGAAGAGATCAATTTGTCAAGGAATCTGCTAACACCTTTGAATAAATTTTGATATCACTATTAATGAGCACAATCGGCATGCAAGAACCAGGATTCAGCTGTGGTTTCCCCTTTTTTAAGAAAACAACAATATTAGTAATTGCCCCTGACTCAGGAACAGACTGTTCCCACTGGGCCTCCACGAAAGTGTCAATTATATTGGCCAAATGGACTGAAAAAAAAGCATGATAGAAGGAAATGGGATTCTATCTGGCTCATCAGCCTTCACAAGTGACAGCGAACCTGTGTCTCTTTTAGCTCATCTAAATTAAGCTGAGAGTCAAGGTCTAACCTATCTTCCTCTCCTAAAATCTACAAAACCTGCTTGATCAAACTGTTGCTTAATAGCATTTGACGAAGAAACAAAATCCTCCTGATAAAAATTTCTATAGAAATATGCATATACCCCATTGACAACATCTGGACTGTTGACTTTCTGATACTGGACATCTTGAGTGGGATGAATGCGACTCTGTATCTCCTTGTGTCTCCTTGTGTCTTGCTCTAAGGGCCAACTGCTCCCCTACACTGTTGCTATATTCATAGCTCTTTCCCTTGGTGGCCAACAGGGGAACAGCTTCGGCCGGGAGCTTCCTGGCTATGGATTGCCTTTTTGGCTTTAGCCCCTGAATTCTACCCCCCTGGACCCGCTATGCCCCTGAGAATCTATGGATGGTGGTCCTCTGATTCTCCAATTCCCTTGATCTATCTTGAATGCTGACTTCAACAATTTCTGAGGAACCGTGAATAATCTTTTGACTGCGGAGCCCTAGCAACATGGCTGATACCTGGTGGAGCTACCGAGGAAGCTATAAAGGAGATTGGCTGTGGATCACCCCCTTGGCTGTCACCTACCCTCTGGACATGGGCACTGTTTCTCGCCTCCCTGCTTTGTCTCCTTCTTCCCTCGCCTTCCGATGAACAACGAAAATCTGCCGATTGCGGATCCATTCCAACATGGCAGATGCCCGGTTGAGCTGCTTAGGTGGCTGTGAGGAGATGGGCTAGGGATCACCCCTCCGGGCATCACCTGCATTCCAGGCTTGACCACGGTTGCTTGGTATACTGCTACGCCTTCCAGGATGGTGGCTGGGACGCATGAAATGTTGCTCCCCCAACAAAGCAGCAACAAGAATGCCGCAATGCTGCTGCCCTGTACCAACAAGCTTGTTTTCCTTTCGTTCCTGAGTGAGCGCACCCTCCTGACCCTGCAGCTGCCTCCCTCTTCCGGGGTTGCCGCCTGGGTGCCTGAGCTGACATCCCCTGACAATTTAAGCATGTTTAATTAAGCCACTGCTGCCCATGTAGCCCCGAGTGTTTGTTTGTGTCACCCTAAGAGAGATCGGCGATCTCCAGCCTTCCTTCCATGTGATCCTTTGGCCACCTCCCCCATCCAGCCTTGCTTCATGGGTCAGTTTCCTTTTGGCCCTTAGATGGGATTTTTGTCTGTTTGTAATCCTGCCATTCTGTTAACTTTGTTATTGGAGTCCATGACCTGGTTCCTCCATCTTGGCAGCTACGACAGATTCTCTGATCAATGCGCGCCGCTGGTCCACTCCATAATGATCATTGCCCTAAATCAACCTCTCTCCGGACACCTACCCCCTTTCATCTTGTATGGTCACAGTGAGGCACCCTTTTTGCCCCCTCTTTCGGACCGATTCCATATCCAAGATGATCCGACGCAGTGAGAGAGTCAGGTTCTGAGGGACACTGGGTCACCCCATTACTTTTTTAAGTGATTCTCCATAGTCATGCTCGCATTGAGCACCTCCAAGTTAACTAATTCATAATATCATGCCTTTATCTTATTGGCTTTGGCTCTCTGATTATTAACACTGAAGCTGAGTGTTTCACTTCTCATCCCTGCTTGCAGGGCATCGCATACTACCCCTAATGGAGCACTGCCTTTATTTCTCTTTAGACCGTCCTTCAGCCACACCTTCATATGCCTAATGATTCAAACGTAACACCTTATCAAACTCCAATAAGTTTTGTGGTCTAGTCCCTACAGGATAGCCTGGTTCCAAATGAGAGGATTCTGATTAGAAAAGACACTTGGATATGTTGACACCTTGGCCCTACACAAGAGGCAAGATGAGGTGTGGTTATAGTGCAGCCGTGTATAATTCTTATAAAGAAAAGAAAAAAAAATGAACTCCATATCCAGCCTGTTTACTACTGTCTAAACATTTATGAGCTTGTGCAATTCCATAAGATGTGTTATGGCTCTGAACACCTTTGGCTTCCTTCCATAATACCCCTGTGTAGGTGTATGTACTATATCCATATGGCGACAAAGATGCCAATTCTACTACCAAGTAATCTATAACTGCTGCTAGTCAAAATTAGATCCATAAACTGAGCAGATTAAACTCATGCTGTTTTGCTAAAACCCATCTGTCCAGTTTATCTGAAGCATACCTATTGATGACACAGAGGCCTTCTTTAGCTTGTATCGCCACCCTTCTCACAGTCATCTTCTATGTGGTATGTAGCAACACGCAGAATCCAATGGTCTATAACACTGTGCTTCTTATCAGCAAAAAAATGAGTTTCCTGAATGCAGAAAGCAACTGTCCTCAATAGCCTCAGCAGTTTGGCCACCCTGGCCCTTTAGACATATCATTCTGACTTTGAGCATTAGCTGACACAATACGCAACACATCCATATACTATTCTACGGATAAAATAGACAAAAGATCCCACCCTGAAAAGTATAGAACAATGTTGTACATTCCATAATGTTTTTCTCTCAGTCCAGAACATTCCTGCACATGCATCCGCCTTCCTCCCCAACTTCGCCCGTCTCCACAACTCCAACCCCCACCCACAACCCCATCCCTCAAGCCCCCACCCCCTACACCCCACACCCCCATCCTCTTGTGAAGCAATCAGGTCCCCCCATTGATGGTAATTAACCAATGTAGCATTCTGACATGTGACATGTGCGATCCTTGCTGATTCAACTTGGATCAGGAGATCGAATCTGCCATTTCACTGACACTTGTAAACTATTACAATGGTAGAAGACCCGGACAAGGTACCAACGAAATGGATACCATAAGACCTAAGTCAAAGAGTCCTGCTGCAGAATCTCTGTTGAAAAGGGGACCAGAAATGGCAAAAAGCATGTACCATCGAAAAAGTTATGAAGGAGTTTGCAACCGTGCTCACTTCTACAATCAAATAAGATATCCAGTTACTTGAGTCATATGGCCATTGATCTATTGAACCATGCCACAATACCTTAATAAGCCGTCATCAAGAGTGACAGAAAAATATGGAGCAGGCTTCAAAACAGTAGAGCAGATCAGATAAAGCCCCCACCCCCCACTGTAAGCTGTTTTGAGTCCAGAATCTACCTTATTTCATTACCAAGATAAAAATAAGCCTTAAAGTTATCTGGTTAGGAAACTGTCAATTAGTGCTCACAATTAAAATCTGCTTGTTTTAAAGAAAAATCTGCTCAATGGCAGAACACTAGGAAACTTAATTAAATCCTCTTACACCCAATATAATAAAGGCACCTGCTGGCCTGTGAAGTGTCCAGGAGTGAAAATGGCAAATCATTGTAAAAGAAATGTAGCAATCTGTGTGGCGAGAGAGCTTTTTGCAGATGAGTCCCCATTTCTAAGGGTGAGTACAACGAATTGGCAAAATTAAAAAAAAATGTTATTGAGTAGTAGGCATAATGTCCATGCAAATTCCCTGTATTACGTGAAAAACACGAATCTATTCGAACGCGAAGGCATGCATCACATACATAAATCACACAGGTTACTAAAAGTAGAAAAGGAGACTGGTTCAAGAGAAAACGTTTGGCCACGAATCATCAGATATACTGAATAAAAATGATTTACTCAAATTTCAGAAAAACACTATTAAATGTAGTAACTGAAAATTATTGTCTAGAAGTCATAATTGGACTTTTGTGAAGGGTGGTCATTTTTCTGCTTCTTTTCTGACCATTTGCAAATTTGTGAGTTACTATAAGAGCATAAAATAGGTGCCAAGAAGTTGGCAATGCTATCCAATGCTACACTACATGACTGACTGAATCACGATCATAAATATTATGCATCCTTTTGGGATTTTAATATTATATGTTTTTTTTTCCTTCATAAGTTTTAAAAACAGTTGAGATTTCCCTAGTAATAACACTTTTGTGTATTGTACTTATTCACAAGAAACACATATGCTATTGACTTTTAGTTATCCCACTTATATAAAGGTGAATCAAAATAATCCTCTTATTACCTTTAATCATCTAATTTAAGAGATAACCAATACCTCCCAGAATAATGCAGGTTGCTAATTATTTGAAGGATGGTATACCTTGTCTGTCAAACCGTAGATCTCTTTAGGTTCCTTGTAACAATGAAGAATGCTGAACAATACTGGGCTGATTAATATACAGCAACTTGGAGAATAAAAGGTAGTAATCCATCAAAATGCAAGTCACAAATCTACGGTTGCATATCTCCTCTACTCCTATCTTTTCTGTATGAAGATCAGTGTCACATAGGAGGAGATCTCCTCACACATAAGTACAGGATTTAGTAGTTATTATGAGAGGTATGAGATGGTGGTTGGAAAACAGGGAATAAATGTTACAAAATGAGTGGGGTTAACTGAAATTAACCATATGCAAATCAGTCTTGACCGTGGGCCCAATGGGAACAGTCGAGCCTGAACTGTCAGGCCAGGTCCTCCCTGGACTGGAAACAAGCCTCCAGGACCAGTTTCGATCTTTCCGCCCTCATCAGCCAGGAGAGCTTGACTCCAGTGGCATGGAGAGCATGGGACCCACGTCTGGGCATACTAGTCCCACTCGGAGTGACTAATGCAAAAACAGCAATTGATGGACAGAATGCAGAACAATGTCAAACATTCACCCCAGTACAAAGATCTGGGCCTTAATCCATTGTTTTTTTGCTCACCACGCCATTCCAGTTTGGACCCAGCAGTTCGGTCTGGACTGTTCCCATGTTCCACAGGGTCAAGATTGATTTGCATATGGCTGGGTCCAAACTGGGGTGGCGTAGTGGGCAAAAGAAGGATAGATTTAGCCCAGATCTTTTGACTGGGGGAGAATGATTGCATTGTTAGCATTACCTCCATCATTTGTTTACTATAACACTTTTCGTCCTAAGTGGGATGGGTATTCCCAGACGTGGGTCCCTTGCTCACTGTGCCACTGGATTCAAGCTAGCCTGGCTGAAAAAGGGTGACATACCCTGAAACTGGTCCCAGGATGCTTGTTTCGGGTCAAGGGAGGACCTGGCCTGGCAGTTGGGTCTGGACTGTTCCCATGGGGCACAGGGTCAAAACTGATTTGCATATGGCTGTGTCCAAACTGGGGTGGCATAGTGGGCAAACGAATAATGGATTTAACCCAGATCTTTTGACTGGGGGAGAATGATTGCATTGTCAGCATTCCGTCCATCATTTGTTTGCTGCAACACTTTTCTCCTTAAGTGGGATGGGTATGCACAGACGTGAATCCCCTGCTCACTGTTCCACTGGATTCAAGCTAGTCTGGCTGAAGAAGGGTGACATACCCTGAAACCGGTCCCAGGATGCTTTTTTCCGATCCAGGGAGGACCTGGCCTGGCAGTTTGGTCTGGACTGTTCCCATGGGGCACAGGGACAGGACTGATTTGCATATGGCTGGGTCCAAACTGGGGTGGCGTAGTGGGCAAGAACAATGGATTTAACCCAGATCTTTTGACTGGGGGAGAATGTTGGCATTGTCAGCATTCCATCCATCATTTGTTTGCTGTTCCACTTTAAACAGCCCTTTGACTTCAATTGGAAATCATATTTCTAGCGCTATATGAGATGCCCATTTTTCTGGGATTTATGCTCTGAACTCATGAGTTTATTTTTTCTAGTAATACAAAATTAATTGCTTCTTTTACCTTAGGTGAGGTTGTGGAGTCCATCTGGCAGAGCACCAATGGAAAGGCACGAGGATTGGATGGTTTCCCAATAGACCTGATAAAATGTAATCCTAACCTATGGGTTCCTTCTTCAATAACTTGGATTACACTTCTACACCTAGTTCTTGGCGTACGTCTACTTTTGTCAATATCCAAGGTGGGTGACCCAGTTGCTACGAACCAATTTCACTCATTGATATCTCCGTTAAAATCTAAGGGAGGATCATTTATGATAGGAGTCACATATATACGGCTGGGACCTTGATCTTACATTGATGCCAATATGGTTTTAGGGAACGAGTGGGGACAATTGTGCAATGCCTAAATCTTAATTTTATTTCTCAGTAAGTACACCATTGCCAAATGTTGCCCATTATACATCACATTCATGGATCTGGCCACAGCTTTTGACTGTGTGAACCAGTTGAAGCGGTGGTCTTTTCTTTTAAATATGGGTTTGGATGAAGCACTTTTACATTTCCTGGTGGTTCTCTATTCGAACATGAACACCAAGATTAGGTATGGAGCAAATGTAGAATCAAGCAAATAATTTAACATTTCTACAGGCATACAGCAGGGATCTGTGTTACCTGCCCTGTTATTCATAATATATCTCAACTAGTTAAGTCCCCATCTGAGTGATGTCTATTTGGATATTCCTAGGATAGATGGAGCGCCAGTGCCAAACTTACATTATACTCATGATGCAGTTTTTTTGGCCCTCATGCCTAGAGCTATATGCTCATTAGTAACTGCTTTTACTCAGTTCATGGCCAACCTAGAACTCTGTGTTAATTTTGTGAAATCATAAAACATGGCTTGTGGCCCTTAAAGAATCAATGTCTTGTGTATGATAGTGGGCAACAAGCGTTTGGAAAGAACCAATAGCTTACTCTACCTGGAACCACATTTGATTTTTCTTGCTCTTGGGAACCTAATGTAGTATTTTGCAGGCTCAAATTTTCTTGGGCAGTCAGGTCTCTTTTTATTATCCTGTGCATGTCTGGAGGGAGCCTTATGTTGCAATTTTTACAAATCTATAAAACGCAATGCGTTCCAATTGCAACATATGGAGTTGAGATTTGGGGCATTTCAAACAACGCTGATATCATGGTGGAAGAAAATCGTTTCTGCAGAAAGATCCCGTGCATCCCTCTGATCTCCTCTTCTTACATGTGTCATGAAGAGCTTGGTCTAAGGTATATAGAAGATTATATTAAAACTAGGGGGCATATTATCAAGACAGGCGATAATATTATCGCCGCTTTAGCTGCAGAAAACTGCAGCTAAAACGGAGATAATGGGCTTGATAATATGCTCTATGGAATTCCAATTGAAGCCCATGTTAGATGTCTTTCACATCTAACATGGGCTTCAATTGGAATTCCATAGAGCATATTATCAAGCCCATTATCGCCGTTTTAGCGGCCGTTTTCTGCCCCTAAAGCAGCGATAATTGTATCGCCTGTCTTGATAATATGCCCCCAGGTCTCTCTTTCTGTGGATATCCAAGTGGCAGAATGAGGAGGCGGCGCTGACTCAACTTATCATCAAAGAATGCTTTGCATTCAACAAGGCTCATTTTATGTTACATTAAATGTATTTATAGAGTGATCAAATAATACCTAAAGAGATCTCTTTGCTTTTGCTAATTCAAAGTACCATTAATGGTTAAACAGCCACGTTTTTGAAGATGTTTTCAATAAAATTAAGAACCTAGTTGCAGAGGTAACTGATTCCAATTTTGAGGGGTCAGGAAAGGAAAAGAATGGCCCCTATGCCTGGCCGTACAAATACGTCACAGATATAACAACAGTAACTCACTAGATCTGAGATGGAGAGCTGGAATGTATGGCTGAAGCTTGTTTTTTCACGTAGCATGGGCCGTTTCCATGCCAGATTTTTTTAAAAAAAAGAAGTTAAAAAAGAGCACACTTTTCTATGGGAAACCAATGGAGGAATTGTAGCATAGTTTCAGATGAGAGTTGAGAGGCAGAATGTTGACAAGGTGGGAAGCTGGGTTCTGAACAACTTGGAGTTTGGAAAAAAGGCTTTCCAGTAGTCCAGGTTTTTTCTGGTCTGCAAAGGTATCCATTGAAAGACTTTTCTGATCATGCACATTAACCCAAAACATATTTCAGCAGTTGAGTTTACAATCATCAGGACAGATGGCATACTGGAATTCAGCTGAAGGTTTTAGGATTACCTGACTTGCCTGTGTCAAGGACATTTTCTATGGTCTTGGCAAATTGCACCTATTTGAAGATCATAATTCTTGCTGTGGGGTGGATAAAAGGATACTGGGAGATCAGCTGTTTACCCACGCACTAGCTCTTAGGTTATCCAGTGAAGGAAATTAATCCTCAATTTCAGCCTATTTGTATTTGAGGCTATTCCATATCTTGGAGGAGTATTTGACTATGAAAGTCAAAGTCAAAAAGTTTTATTTGCTTAATTAATTAAAATTGTTACAAAATTCACCTGATAAAATGACAGTGCAAAATTTATTAAAAATACTAAAATTATTGTCTCTCGGCCTCTGTTTTGTTGGGGACAAATGTGTGAAGATCTATGGGTTAGGGTCTCCCTGATAGCCCCCCAACTGGGTAGACCTCCTGTTCAGTTAGTTCTAAGCATTTTCTTGCTTCTGCCAGGAATTTAACTCCACTGCATTCCAGAATTATGGAGGAGCCTCCGAGCCAGCTTGTAACTGCGTGTCTACAAGAACGAATATTTAATGCGTTGAGAATGGGTTTCAATAACAGTCGTCTCTGAATTATCAGGGCCGGACATATACAGAAAAGCTGGACGAGGGTTTCATTTTTGTACCCGCAGAGGCGACATTCTTTATTCTGGTGGGACTGTTTCCAGGACGGTAGAAGGTCCTTTGAGACGTGCATCCCCATCCAATAGTCTATAAAAGCCTTTTTGGGATGTCCACTGAAGTGGGCTACTTGATATGCTAGTGGTTTTGGGGTTGTAAACGAATTCATAACAGTCCAGCCATGCCGACGTTTTGCCAATGACTCTTGGTCCTCCAAAAATGGATTTCCTTTTTTGCTGCTAAGTTGGCTAATTTGCTTAGACTTGCTTTGTCTGTCCCAGATTTCCAGACTGATTCCAGGTCCAACTTTTCCACACAGAATTTAAGGTACTTTCCCCAGATATTCGGGGTGTCGGTTTCCCCCCGTTTTTTAATTTCCTCCCAGCTTAGCCAGTCCAATGATCTGGGTCTGCAGAGCGAAGTTTATTACAGAGTTTGACAAAGCCGCTCATGCTCCGGAACCTTTGGTTTTGCAGTCCAAATTCAAGCCTGACTTGTGAGGCTGAGGCGGATTTTGGCAGGTTGAAGACCGCTTTATAAACTCTAATCTGTAGCTCGTTTAAAAGATCGGCCTCCTTGCCACACCACGTAGTTAGGCCATAAGATAAAGGGGGCATAATCTGCGCTGCCATTACTTTTAATAGGGGGTTGTGGTTAGGGCAATCCATTTTTTCTTTTAGGGATCGGTGTGCAAAAATTAAAAATTGTGCTTTTGCTTTTAATGCTGTTTTGTGATCCTTGTGGTTTACACCTTTCGATATTGTTATTCCCAAGTACTTGTAGTACTCTTGTTCTTTCACTGTTGTCCCTTGGGCCGTCTATTTGTACTTTAACTTTTGCGGGTCTACTAAGCGGACCACTTTGTTTTTTTCTTTGTTCAGTTCCAGGCTTTCCCTTTCTAAGTACGATGTTAATTTATTGATAGCTCTTTGTAGACCGATTGGTGTTTTACTCAACAGTACAATGTCATTGGCGTATTGTAGATAGTGAATTACAAAAAACAAGAACGGCTGACCCAGGTTATGCACAAGTACTTTGTGAGTATGGTATACGTATCAACGTCTTGTGCACAATACGTCCAGAGTGTGCCGCACCAACACTCTACTGCAAAGCAGATCCCAAAGTTCATGTACAAAAGGACGGTGCACCAGAGAAAAATATCCAAGAGCTCCAATTCTAATACGAATTTGAGCTCTTGGATATTTTTCTCTGGTGCACCGTCCTTTTGTACATGTATTGTAGATAGTGTATTGGGTTATTTGCCAGAGATGGAGGGTGGTTATCTGCTGATTCGATTGCGCTTGTGAGGTCAGAGAGAAAAAGATTAAAGTGGGTGGGGGCTAATACGCAGCCTTGTTTTAAGCCTTGGTGCGTTTGGATGCTCCTGGTTGTGTTGCCTTCATTTCCCAGTTTCACTCTTGCCCAGGGGTGGTGGTGTAGGGCTTTCATAGCTGTTAAGAGTTGGTGTGGCAGCCCCCAGCTCTCTAGTTTTCTCCACAAACGCTCTCTATTCACCCGATCGAAAGCAGACTTGATGTCTATGAAACAGACATATAAGCGGGTGCCCTTTACTACCGCTATGTCTGTTAGGATGGACAGGCAAGTAAGGTTTGTTATTGTTCCCATTCTTTGCCTGAATCCAGTTTGGAATTTTGCCATGATCCTTGTTTCTGATATCCAGGCTTGTAATTCAAGTAAAATGCAGGAGGCGTAGAGTTTGGCCTCTATGTCGATTAAGGATATCAGTCTGAAAGTTTTGGGATTGCGGTGATCACCATGCTTAAATATGGGATGGATGATGCTGCCTTTCAAGGAGGCGGGTATCTCTGCTTGTTTGTATATTCGATTGAACAGAGGCGTTAGGGTCTCTGACCACAGATGTGGGTCATGCTTAAAAATCGCGTTTGGCAGCCCATTTGGTCCTGCTGCGCCCTCTGACTTTAATCTTAAAATTATCGTCCTAAATTCGTTTTTGGTGGTTAGGTCATCTGGTTCTGTTGGCCCCTTCTGGAGTTTTTCCCACTTGGATTCCCCGTTATTCCTTGTTGTTCACACCTTTTAGTGCTTCCGTGTTATCCTTGGCTGCCCCTGAGCCATTGACGTGGGCTGAAACTGTGTTGCTGTATAAGGTTTGCACGTGTATGGTCCAGGTTTCTGCACCGACCCCGGCTTCTTGTTCGAGTTTTACCCCTTGATTAAGCTCATTTATAATGCCCCAGAAGTCCTGGCTGTTATGGTGATTACCTGCAGTTAGTAGTTTGTTCCAGATAGTTTCTTTAAATTGGTGCTTTGTGGCCCACCATGCCTTCCTGTAGATGCTACTGGCTTCCCTCAGATTGGATTTATTTGCCACTACCCCCGATGTTTTTTGTCTTGCGACTGCGCGGGCCTCCTTTGCGACCTTTCTTTTGCTCTTAGGTCCATATTGAACCAAGGCTCCTTTTTGTTGTTGAAATTTCTGCGAGTCCCTGGCCTTGCTGGAAACTTTTGCTGCAGGACCTGAATCATTTGCTCCCAGTTGGATACTCGGTCCTCCTCCTTTTGTGCTCTAAGGTTGTCCATATGGGCTTTAACTGTCCGTAATTTTGCCCAACCCCTCTCCACGCCATTTTAGTTTCCTCAAGTTAAAATTTGATGCGTGATACAGCAGGGAGGACGATGTGGGTGCAGTGCTTGGTGCAAAGTTCAGTCTTATTATTTGGGGAAAGTGGTCGCTTTTTGCTCGATGTTCTATGCCAAATTATTCGATGCTGGGGATTAACTTGTCACTTACTATGGAGTAGTCCATTGTTGAATGGATCCTGCCGCTCAAATATGTGACGGCTGACAACACACCCAAGCAGGATGCCTTTTGCTCCTGTAGACAAGTTGGAAACAGGGAAAGAGATGGAAAACCCATCCCCAAACTGGATTTCCAATAGGTTCTTTAGGTAGCCACATCTCTGGGGTGGGCTACTAAGCTCCTCACAGTCAAGGGAAGGTTCTTACATTTTGAGAGTGACAAGAATATTGCACTCTGGGATTGTCAAATGCCATACATCACTGGAACTTTATCAACAAAGAGGAGGGGACTTGCAGCCTGATTCATCAAGCTGAAATCGGCTCGCAAAGGGTCAGATTCTGAGAATCGCCCCTTTGCGAGCGCTATTTTTGCATTTGGGATTCATCATCCCAAATGCAAAAATCGGTAATTGCTAATTCGCTAAATTGCGAGGAATTACATTTAAGGAATCTCTATTTGAGATTCCTTAAATGCAATTCATCAACCATTTTTAAATTGCTAATTCGCAATTTCGGGCCGCTATTTACCGAGAGGTCAGACTTCTCGGTAAATAGCAAAAACTTAGAAAAATGCTTTTAAAAGCATTTTTCTAAGTTGCATGTTGCGCACACACATGTCCTTTGGACATGTGTGTGTGCAACACCTGTGTGAAATTTCATTTGAGGGGTGCTACAGGGTGTCCTGTGGACACCCCTGGCACCCTTCAAATCGCAATCTTATTTGCGATTAGCTAATTGCTAATCGCAAATAAGGAATACTCCCCATTCATTCCTATGGGCCTTTTGGCCCATAGGAATGAATGGCGAGTTATTCCTTATTTGCGATTAGCAATTAGCTAATCGCAAATAAGGAATTGTAAGGAATCGCATTTTTATTGCATATTCCTACATGAATCCCGTTTTGCGAGTCCTTAATAGCGATTCGCTATGAATCGCTATTAGGGCCTCGCAAAACGGGAGCATGATGAATCAGGCGGCTAGTGACAGCTTTGTCCCCTTTGAGCACTTTTCCGGGACATAATGGGCACCCCTCACACCCTGAACCTCAGTACACATTGGATTTGGGGAGAGGACTGAAAGTGGACTGCCCTGCTGCCTTTGAAGCTGAATGAAGAGAGGCTGCATCGTTAGAGGACTGCATCTATTCACTTTGGGTTAGTGAGTTTGGCCTGGCTCAGGGAAAAGTTGATCCCCAGTCCCAGGTCAGTAACTCTAAGGGTCAGTAGGCTGGCCCCCTGGGTCAGCACCAGGGACATCAAAGCTGAGGAGGCGCAAACCAGCAAAGCAGTACCCACTTCTGAGGAACAACTGCTGGCTGCTGCCGGGCACCCCAAGAAACAAATCCGAGATAGCCAGAAGATGCATATGATTCTGCTGGACCAGGTAGTGCTATCTGAGACTCTATTCATCAACCAAAAGTGACACTAGCCCCCACCAAGGGTACTCACTGTGACCGCTTTGTCACAAGGTCAGTAGCCCAGCCTCAGCTGGCCTTCTACTGTTGCAAAGTGGATGTTGTGGGACCCCACGTGTAATGGTCAAAGTCACTCCATCTCAAGCGTGGACCGAGGAATCACCTGCACTTCACTCCCGTCAACTGCACAGCTCTGGGAGCATAATTGAGCATCTTTCCTGCCTGTATCCCCTGCATCAGGACTATTCCATTGTCATCTATGGTGGTCATTTCCTAAAGGCTAGAACTTCACTGGAAAAGGCTCTAGTGGTAACCTTACTGGAACCCCACCCTGTGAGATATGGTTTCCGAATCTGATCTGGAGTCACCAAACTAACTGTTTCGAACTATTAAAAAAAATTGCTGAGTGTTTGTTGACCAATGCTTGTTTATGGTAGAATTTAACATTATTTAAATCTTCTACAATCTGCAACTCAGGAAGCCTCTGGTGGATTTTGATAATCAATAAGTCTAAAAAGTATTCAAATTATACTCATTTTTTTAATAAAATCTTGTTAAGTCTCTTTCTTGCTGTGTCACTTTCTTTTTTTGTCGCTTGGTGCTGTTAAATTCATTACACTGCGATCCTTTGTCAAGTATTGCTGCTCTAAACCTCAGCTAACCAGGAGTGAGCTTAAGGTATGTACACAAGTCTGATTGGACCCAAGAAATTTTTTGAGTGGATCCCACAATAGGACCGCTTCAACCATTTCACATATTACAACCAAACCCTCACAAAATATCAAACCTACTCACTCATTACATTACAACACAATAGATACATTTTACCTAAACAGTGACTCCTTGAATGCAAAGATGATATAGTACATTTGGAATAGAAACACACCTTAAGAAATCTCACAAATCCTTGTTGCAGGTGACGGTGGGTATGCTCTCCCTACCCATCTCCTAACACCCTTCTGACACACAATAACACAGCCTTAAAAAATTTACAATAGGGCACACAGCCATGTATGAGCCATACTTGAATGCACTTTTGGTGTCCTCAAGCTACACTTCAGTGGGTAGATTTACAAACTTGTCATGGAGAACAGCACAGCAAGTCACATTGCTGTGCTGCATTACGTGATGGAGAAAGGGCAGGAATGTGCTGTATTTAAGTCAATATGGTGCATTCATGCCTTTTCGCCTGCACTGGTGCCCTTTTGGTAGCCTAGCACCAATGCAGGCACCCTCGCACCAAGTTGTAAGGGTGCCTCCATTGCATGCAGGATTGCTTTTGTGCAGGAAGGGGCACCTACCTGCACAACAACAACCCTGAAAGGCATAACCCTCTATGTGTGCTGCAGAATGCAGAACACATAGAAAGAGGAGAAGGGAGTAACAAAGAGAAATAAAGCCATCCCTCCTGGGATGGTGTATCTTTTTGGCGCATATCCAGGTTTACTAATTCTGGTAAATCGGGGTAATTTGTGATATTTTGTGGGGGTATTTCTAAAGCGCGGCGTTCGCTCCGAAGGGAGCATCTTGGCGCTGAAATTCCTGGTAGGTCAGTCATGGTGACGGTATGAGTTTAGATGGCTGCTTTAGTGTAGTCGTCGGAGAAGTTAAAAATCCAGGGGCCTCATTTATGAAAAGTGACGCATCGCTGCGTGAAAACAGCGATGCGTCACTTTTCACTGCGCACTCCTTGCGACACCAATGATGCGTCATATTTAATGTATGACGCATCATGTCGCAAGGAGTTACAGATACGTCAGTATTTCTGACGCATCTGTAAGCGCAAAAGTGACGCATTGCTGGAGTGTGTCACAAAAGTGCCGCAACTCCAGCAATGCGTCCTTTCACATGGGGAAAGCCCCATGTGAAAGGGCTTGCGTCAGTCTTACGCCTGCTGTGAGGCAGGCGCAAGATTTTGACGCAACCGCATCCTAAAAGTGACGCAGTGAAATCTCATAAATTTCACTGCGTCACTATTACGAGGCTTTTTGCGGGGGAACACCCCCTCTGCATACATTATACCTGACGCAGGTATAATGTGGCGCAGGGGTTTAAAAAGTGACGCATCTACCTAGATGCGTCACTTTATAAATATGGCGCAACAAGGCGCATGTTTTACGCTGCCGATGCGTCACAAAAAGTGACGCATCCGCAGCGCAAAACTGACGCAAGGCCTCATAAATGAGGCCCCAGGTCTTTAGAAGTTTTCTGAAAGGTTTTTCGTGAGTTTGTTGTCTCAGATTTTTGGGCAAGTTGTTCCAGGCTTTAGTGGCAAGGCAGCTTAAGGTTTTACCACCCTTGGTCTTCAAGTTGTACCTGGCTGTGAGGATGAGGTTGTCCTGGGAAGAATGGAGGGATCGACTGGGGTTATAGTGGGGAAAGCGTCTGGTGAGGTATTTTGAGCCTGATTTGTTAAAAGCTCGAAAGGCAACAATCAGTATCTTAAAAAGTATTCTTTTATGGAGGGGGAGCCAATGCAGGGATTTTAGGGCTGCAGAGATAGATGATTTTCGGGGTAGTTTTAAGACCAGTCGGGCGGCTGTATGAAGAACACTTTGAAGCTTGGTCAAAGTAGCCTTTTTTGCCCCCGCAAGGAGACCGTTACAGTAATCCAAGCGTGAAATTATGAGAGCTACTGTAACTGTTTTTCTGGCGTCAAGTGGGAGGAAGTCGAAGAACTTTTTTAGCGATTTTATTATTCCAAAGCATCGGCTGGCTACGGTCCTGGCATGCTGGTTGAATGATAGGTCAGAATCGAATAGGACGCCGAGATTCCTAGCTGTTGTTACAGTTTGGGGAGGAGCCACTGAGTCATCCGGCCACCAGAGGGCTGGGCAGAAGGAGGTGTTCTTTCCGATAGGGAGGATCTCCGTTTTGCTGGAGTTACACTTGAGATGGTTAGTGTCCATCCATTTGAAAACCGCTGTCAAACAGTTTTTGAGGTTGAGCTCGGCCTTGGTTGAATTATCCTCTAGGGGCACAATGAGTTGTGTATCATCGGCATACGATGTTACCAGTATGCCGAATGATTCAATCAGGGATAAGAGGGGGATGAGGTAGATATTGAAAAGAAGGGGACTCAGGATGGACCCCTGAGGTACCCCGGAGGAAACCTTCTTTTCTTTGGAGTGGAAAGGGCCAAGCGCGACCGTTTGGGACCTGTCGGTAAGAAATGATCATCAAAATGCATGGGAGTTGCATGGGAAAACCCATGCAACACCCATGGAATGCTTTCCTAGTCTTCCCCAGAGGGCGCGATATCTGGGAGTGGGGATGAGGCACATCCAGCTGTGCCATAATGGGGAGCTAAAAATGGATGCTGGCTGTGAGGGCCCTGATAGGTTGGCCTTTTTGATGTGGCGAGAGTGCCATGCTATGGTGGTTAATGCATGTAGTGCCCTGCCCAACTATCTACGCAGTGTGCCTGCAGTGCCACCGTGGGGTGGTCCTGACTTATACCTCTCCTGTCCACTCTCACCCCTCCTCACTACTTTCCTCTTGCTGTTGTACTTTATAGACTCAGCCATTCAGAATTCACTGATTGTTTACTTCTTTTCTTTTTTTTATTGTTTTATACGTGCTATTATAAACCACTTCGCTTTAACTTATAACTGCCTCACCAACGTTAACGGAGACCTCCACATGCCATGAAGAGACCTCTGCATTGGGCCAGAGACTGCCATTTGCAGAGCGTAAACAACTTTGTGCCAGTTGGAGAAATGTGTGCGGAGCGGAGAACTCTGCCTACTACTGCAAGCAGCAAACTACATTTAAGAGCAGGAAGTTGCCCATTTTCTGGTAATTCTAAACCATATTTACACCATTGAAACATTTTCATTCATCCTGCTGCTCACTTGTAAATCTATCTGAATCCCCAAAATGGTTGAAGGTTAAGATGAGAGGGTCCTCTTTATGGATGCGGGATCAGACATTATTTTTGCGGGGTACTCCAACAGTACTCTCAGCTATATTGAGGTCCTGATCTCCAGCTGATCATTGCAGTGCAGGCTCAGATTTGAAGGGACATAGGCACATGCTGAACTGCAGTCATTGGGGCATATTATCAAGGACCGGTGTTAAAATTATCGCTGTTTTATCGACAGGAAACTGCGATAAAACGGCTATAATGGGCTTGATAATACGCCCTTGTTAATTCCCATTGAAGCCCATGTTAACACCAGAACATGGGCTTCTATGGAATTAATAAGGGCGTATTATCAAGCCCATTATCACCGATAATATTAACACTGGTCCTTGATAATATATCCCAGTGCCCGCACCCACAGAGGAAAGTTGTGGCACAACCTTTGGGAGGACCTTTGGTTCGGAGCACATATAAAAGCAGAAGATCTGCTCAGCCTAACCTTGCAGCCATTTTTGCGTCACCCCTGACCGACAGCACTGCACAGGAGGGTCCTCAGAAGTGCTTGGTTGACCCTACAAGTTTAGCTGGTATTTACAAATTTAATGATTGTTTTGGGTTTACATGTTATTTTCGAATAAAACCATTTATGTTTAAAAAGTAAAAATATTTTGGCATATTGGC
This sequence comes from Lissotriton vulgaris, assembly GCF_964263255.1. Lineage (NCBI taxonomy): Eukaryota > Metazoa > Chordata > Amphibia > Caudata > Salamandridae > Lissotriton > Lissotriton vulgaris. The sequence goes on along the minus strand of NC_141694.1, from coordinate 1,145,611,548 downwards.
CAATTATTACAAATGTAATATATTGGTTATGTCTCCCTATTTGAGCATTGACTCATGTTACATTTCTCTTTTGCCAATGAAAGTGTATGTAAGGCTGACATGGTATAACTTTAACTCGTTATCCCACATGCAATGGTTTCTTTTTCAAACACCAACAACATTTTAAAACATTTTCTGTAGGTCAAGTTCTTTTATTGTATAATTGTTTTATTGTATATCTTTATTTAAAATATGTAACCAACACCAAGGAGGCAATCTCTAAATCATTTCCATGGTAGGCAGCTTGACGAAGCAGCGTTGTTTGCCATGGCCCAATCCTACCTATGCTCTCATTTCCAAGAACAAACTCCAGTATAGACTGACTGGTTAAAGTTTTTGGAATCATGGCAGACAATACAAAAAATATTTTACTTAAACACTGGGAAAAATGAAAAGTTCAGTTTATATATTGAAAGATAAGGGTAGTCAAAGACTTCACAATGTCAATATTTGTCTTAACTAATGTTGTCATTTCCTCGAGAATTATTCAAATATTTATGAAATAGTGGATATATGCACTCATCATTAATTTATTTTGCGATCATTCCTTTTTATTTTCTAAGACTGGCCAACCAGCATCAAAGCAGGGACCATGGTGAAGATCTTCAAGAGCCTAGATTGCAAAGTGGGCACTGGAGCTTTCAACCACCATTGAATAGGAGAAACTATGCACTAGCAGGGAGAGTGAATAAATCTGGGGGAACTGAATGGCAGCTGCCAAGCCTACTGCAACAGTGGAGGAATTGAACACCCACAGCCAGGAGGAGGAGGACCATGGATCTCCCACCAGGCCAAAAACAGTACCTCTAGGTGGTGTCTTTAGAGCAGTCCCCACTAACGTCTTGTCCTGCATATATCCTCTTCTTCACTCTAGAGGTTTCCAAATGCACCGAGCCTCTATGTGCACATCTACCATACCTCCTTTTTCTCCAAGCGCCCTCCCGGGAGAGCAGCAGTAGAGGGAAACATTTGCCCCAGAAATCGCTGAGCCCTACTGAGCAGACCTCCCTCCATTCAAAATGGTTTAATGTTTACTCTCAAAGAGGTCATGAGACCCATAGCAGATGTTAAGGTTGCTTTATTGCTATTTGAGCAAAAAGAGATCTATTTACCCCATATTCTCTGTGACTCGGGCATTACGTTAAGTCCACCTGTTGTAATCATGTCTCCAACTTGATTAGTTTCCCTTCTACTTCTTTGTATCACCTTTCTCATAGATGGCATCTGGCCCAGCCACAGTGAGTCACCGCAAATCTGCATCTGGGGAGGTTCATAATGTTATGCTGGTAACAAGTGAGCCTGAGGATGGTCAGAAATGTTTGGCCCCTAACCAGGAACTTTTTCTGAGAAACCATCTGGTTTGACAAAGTAACTTTGGTGGGAACTTGGGTTTTTTATTTATATTTGGGAAAAGCTTACTTTAGGACATTTTACATACATTTTTTAATTTCTGAGGTAAGACTTTCGTATATAGTTAGAAGGTAAACAAGGTTATAGTAGCAATTGGGACCCTGGAGATTTTGCTTTTGGACTACATTGTTGTTGTCTTGCAAAGTGAATGAATCTGACAAAAAGAATCTCAATCGCAGTAAACTCTGTTGCAATGGATTGAAACTACTAATGGCCAGTGATTACCTTCTAAGATAAAGTCCACTGCTGCACTGCTAGGGTGAATGACTTTGAGTTGGTTGCCGAGGAACACAATAAATCATGCTTGCTCACACATGTGTGGACTGAGAGTGTGAGACTATCATCATAGTTTAGTTTCGGGGCATAGGCAGGCTATCACTGAAGAGACCCTTATGGGGTTGGTGGTGACCTGGTGAAGTGGGCATTCAAAGTGGACATCTGTAGTGATTACTGAATAATACATTATAGGTGAAATGTGCACCAAAGTTCAGGTTTTTCATTCTTTGGCCTAGAGGTTCAGGCGAGCGTTAAAAGTGAAGTGAAGGGAAGTTCCAATCTCACTTTTGTAATATCTGTTCTGCTTCTAACACTTGAGGATTTATCATAATTCTCTGACTCATAATTATTCTGTTGACAAGCAGTCTCCCTGCAGTGCTTGAGTTTCTTCCTGAGGAAGCATGGGGTGAGTGCAGAATCTGCATTTGCTAATTACATTTTCATTGCATCTGGCCTCGGAATGCTCAATCTCATAGAAACCAAGAAGGACAGCAAGACCTCTACAGCCAATCACTGAGGGGAACAGATCAGGCAGAGGTGACAGTTTGAGTCAGGGCTGATGCTCTCAGAAAAGGTCCTTCAATGGACCCATTCAAGTCATCATGTTTGAATGTCCCAGAATGCTGTGCAGTGATTGAATGGGGGGAGTGAAGATTTGTCATTCCAGGATTGAAAAGAAGTGCCTGCCTTCTAGTACTTTCCAACCTCACTTAAAAAACCTCTGCACAGGGAAGAGACTGTGAAGAACTTTCTAGATCTGTTAGTGGCAATCCTATATAAATGCCTACGTAGAAGGACAAGCCACCTGACTCTTCAAGGATAGATGTATGAACTTCTGGACTCCAGCTTGCACTCATGGACAATGAATGATTCTCCAGGGCCAGTGGTCCTAGTTCACTCAAACTCTGAGGGACAGTAGAGGGATAGACATCCTTAGGTAGACCTCAGAGAGTCCTGCTACATCTTCTGTGGACTGGTCCTGCTGATGGGTAACCTTCATCAGGGGGTGGCCACTGATTTATCTGCTAAAACACAACAGCCTTGAAAGATGACCAACCCCATGGGCTTGGGGAGTGCAGAAAGAAGATTACTCTACTCTGCTGACAGGCTGAGTAAGGCCTGCTATAGAAGCCCTGGGTAAAGGTAGAGGCCAGTAACCCAGGCAAAGGACAGGTCTAGTATCAGAAGCTAAAAGGCAGGTGGGTAGGCCCTGTGCTCTCCATCATTAAAGGGGAAGCATTGAAACTAAACTCCGCCCACAAGGAAAAATACAATTTAGGGACCAGGAAACCTGATAAAAATGAAACTGGTGGCTAGAGCTGGCTACCAGGAGTAAAACAACACCAAAATATTTTAACTGACCAAACAAGGCCAGAGAAATGGACTGCAGAAGTTCAGTCCCGTGGGAGACTGGGTGGGAAATGTAGCACATTGCTCTTGATTGCGACTACTAATTTATCGTCAGGTAGGGCAATAGCCCTAGGGGTCAATCCCCAAACAAATAAACCTCAACATTTGTGATACACCGGTGGCCTGCGTCTCCCCAGGGCCCAAGACCAGATAACCTGAGGGGCACATATGTGCTCCATCATGACTGGATGGGACTGTGTCTGGGGGGTATGAGAGGCACCAAGGGGCATATTATCAATAACTGCGATAAAATTATTGCTGCTTCGGCTATAATGGGCTTGATAATATGCCCTTGTGAATTCCCATAGCAGCCCAGGTTAACACCAGAACCTGGGCTGCTATGGGAATTCACAAGGACATATGATCAAGCCCATTATCGCCATTTTAGCGGCAGTTTCCTGCCGCTAACGCAGCATTCATTTTATCACAGTTCCTGATAATATGCCCCCAAGTGTGGCTATCACCACCTGTGCTGATCACAGGTGGGAAGAAAGGAGAGAAAGAAGAAGATTGCAGACCTAGGCCGACACACCATCTGTGCAGCAGTGGAAGCTGGCATACCATGCAGGGGGGGCATGTGTATTGTCCCAAAGCTGAAAAAGACCTGGGCACTCTACAAAGGAGCAGCAGTTCCACTCAAACACAAGGAAAATCCCTTTTTATTGCAACATGAGACTGATTGTTAAAACAAAGACAGAGTAGAGACTTGAGGCAAAGTCACACCTCCTACAGTCTTGTGGCACTGATTTGCATGTTTGGTGTGTCGTGCCCCAGAGGTCATGGACACCAATATGCTACCTTTAAAGTGTTGGAGAGCTATAGTACAATGGTGGTCCTTCAAGAAAGAATTGGTCATGATTCTCAGCCTCACCCTAAGTTTGCTAGGATGGGGTGGTAGTGACGATAGGGGGGTTTACTCCCCTCCTCAAACATTGTTGGAGCTTAGGTTTGTGCTTGTAGGCCCTGAAGTTTGGGAATACCTGTTGGTAGATCCTAACGCTGCATTTGCAGCATGTTAAATGTAGATGAAAATCTCATATTCATATTAAATTGAATTAGTAATGCACAGGCATTGACTACATTAACAATGAAATGTTATATGGTGTAATGAAGATCTTGAAAAGGCTTAAGTTACAAGGACAAAGTTAACAGTGCCGAGCGGTAAAAGGGACAGTGTCGCCCAGTGATTTAAATCGGCCATCAATCCATCTAGCTGCAGCTGTATGTTCTGGGCCTATGTCCAGGCCACGTCTGCAATAATAAACATCCCTAAGTATCAAAACCCCTGTTCAAAAATCTGGAACACCGACCCCCAGGACAGCCCCACCAGGCTCCTATCAGGCTCCCACTCACTGGATAAACCAAAGAATTACAGGGATGAACCAGGAAACCCAAAATGCTCCAGAAGATGTCCAATATCTGAAGCTCACTTAGCCCAAATTTGGGAGCTCTGTTAGGAAACTGAGCATACCATCGGCATACAATGCAATCCTCTCTTCCAGCCCAGGCCCCCTCTCAAACCTCTGCAGCTGCGCATCAACAAAGACCCAACTCGCCAGATGTTTAATGGTTAAAGTAAAAAGAAGTGGGAAGAGAGGGCATTCCTGACATGTACCCTGATCAATGGGAACGAAGGCAGAGGTAGCTCCACCGATCCACCCTGATCAGAGCGAACACCTACAGGAATCACACAAAGCTAGTAAACCGAGGCCCAAAATTCAACTTAGTGAAAGGAGAGAACAGAAAGGGCCAGGCAACCTAGTCAAAGGCTTTACAAAAGTCCACCTGAAGGAGTGTGTTCAGCATGATGAAACTCTGAGAAAGTGACAGTATTACACACTCGCTGTATGTTATGCAAGGTAGCGAGGCCCGTCATAAAACCTGCCTGAATTGAGTGGAAGAAAGGTAGGTATAACCTTGAGCAGTTGGTTAGCCAGCACCTTGGCCCATAAATTGACCTGGATATTCAAAAGCGAGATCGGGTGGTAAAACCCCAACATTTCAATGTCTGAAATGGTGTCATTAGTTCTGGGGGGCAGGCCAATGATACACCCTTCAGGGCTGTCCCCGGGCAGTCCTCAAGACCATGTTCCACTTTATTTTGTAAAGCAAGCCATTGACATTACAAGTAAACGACCACAGGTACCCATGCCTGTCAACTATATGCGCGTCAACTGCCACTGGGGACAGCGATGAAGCAGCATTGGGGGTACAGGGGTGAGCGCAACTGTGGAGCACGAGCAGCGGTTTGTGTGCCTGCAGTGTGTTGCAACCAAAAACAAAACTAACAAAAACTAACCCGCCCGCCACCACAACCCGACCCCCGTCATACTTTGAGAACAAGAAGTACCTGTTGCAGTGCAAACAGCAGAGTGACGCCAACAGGGTGCACTAGAGGCCGAACCTCCCACTGACTGTCACACAAAACTCACCCTCACAGAATTCTCACCCATGAACCGAGGAGCGATAGCACGCAGGCAACATGTTGCTACCCACCCAGCTCCCAGGAAGCATAACTGTAAGCAAAACATAGCACATGCAAATACCAAACAAAATAGCAGTGAAAAATGATAAATAAGGCATCTGAAGGATGTTACATCTGGAAAGTTTTTAGTGGGGGGCAAATCAGTTAGCAGCAGTGACGAGGAATCTGAATCCCCAGCTTCAGACCAGCGGTAGGAACCAGCCACTTTCCCAAAGTGTCAGGATAAACGCATGTAGCGAATCCTTTGCCGGAAGGGTTATAACCAGCGTCTTTGCAGTGGTACCCCCGTATGGAAGGCAGAGTCATCACCCAGGGGAGTTCCTCTGCTGTTTGGACAAGGCCTCTCCTCCGCCCACTCCCAAGCCTCCTCTGTATTCGAAAAAAGCAACAATTGGCCTTCAAAACAACACCTTCAAGCGTGCAGGGAAAGAGCATATATTGCAAGCTCAGGGCCCTACATTTATGTTTAACCTCCTGGAATGAATGGTCTGCATCTGTATGCGGAAGGTATGATCGGGGAAGATCATTACTTTGGCAGTGTCACAGTGTACCGAGTCTTAGCTGCAAGAAATCCGCAAGATGGCGTCACGGTCAGCTATGTTCAGCAGGCGATCAATGATGGGTCGCAGTAGAGCTCCAGGTGGTGGTCCAGCCATGAGGTATCAATGGAATGTTCCACTATGAAGCATTGGGACACAGCATTGGGGAGCAACCAGGAGCGGAGCAAAGTAGTGATAAAGGCAGTCACAGCCGAACTCGCCAGTAATGTCCACACGTGGATGTAATTCAACCTAGAGCTTCCCACTGCATCCTCCACTCACGCCTCAATCACAGCCACAGCTGTGTTCTACAAATCTTGGCAGAAGAGTTAGATATCCATGTGCAACTCCCCAGTCTTTCCTTCAACAGAGGCATGGAGTTCACGGATGGCTTGCAGGATGGAGGAGTCATCCGAGGTCAATAGGACTGTCCCCTGTGCATCGACAGGCTCAGTCTATCTTACCCTGTATGGAAAATTGCAGTAACTTATTCTCCTGCATGGTGGACAGATACACAGGAGGACAACCTCAAACCCAGAAGTGACCAGAAATACCAACAGGACCAGAATGAGCACACCCACACTAGCAAGGGGCTGATGTATAGTCCACCCCAGGTGCAGCTCCCATCAGTACTCCGCTCCAGCAGAGGATGCGGGACAGCCAGAGGCACACAGAGAGCACAGCAGCATGAAATCAACATCAGGTGACCCCTGGCCACCACGGACAATCATGGCGCTCTCACCAGCACAAAACGACCACTGGATTATCCCTGTGGGAAAAGGGGGAAATCAATGTCACATGGTCTTCCCTACACCATCCAGGGGAGGCGTAGAAAGCATTACCTCTGGCTCCCAATGCTGACAAAACAAGGCAACAGCCAAAGATGTCCAAAGTGCTGTGGCATGAAAAAAGCAGTAAACACTGCTGCCAAGGCTCTACTCAATGCGCAAAGATAAGCCGGGGCACCAAATGTCCAGGAGCAGGGGAGGATTTCTGACCCCTCGTGTGGCACCAGGAAGGGGTCTCCCCTGCTATTGGAGGCAAGAGGAGGAAGAGGGGGTGAGAATAGGGGGTGGGGGATCTACAAACTTTCTCTGCTGCTTGAAACGGCCACCGAACCTCTGATGCAAGGTGAGCATGAGCCTGTGAGGCGACAGACAGCCCCAGCCGGTATCGCAGACATAACGGTCACCCCCGGGCCACTCCTGCACCCACTCCACAGTCCGATTCGACTGCAACCAAACAGGAAAAGGCTTTACCTCTTTGTAGACCTCTCCCTCAATAGGAGCATGACCCACATCCCAATGTAGCCGCCAACTTCCCAACTGAGAAATCAGGTGAGCGCTGAAAAAAGGGAGAGGCCCCCAGCTGCCACCCCAAGTGCCAAGGATACCATGTGACTGACTGGCCACTGGAGTGAGAGGAATGAGCACTCTGGTCCAGTGTGACCATGCAAAACAGGTATGGAGCCTCAACCAAGCTGCAACTGTGCCCCCAATGTAGTCTGAACCGACCACTGAGTCACCGTCGGAGAGACCCGTCCAGCAGAGAGGCCCCACAGCAGAGATCTTTCACCTCGGCCAGGTGTAGCAGCAAACAGTGCTCCAAAAAGCAGGAGAGTGGGGAGCCCTCCTAGGCATCACCGATGAAGGGAGCAGCCCCTCAACCCCCAGGCCAGCGTGGCATTGTCCCACAGCAAAAATGTTGCACTGGCTCACACGGACCCCCACGGATGTCTTGTTTACCATGACACCAATGAAACACAGAAGGGGCAGCTTCTGCCCTCCCACACCATCTAAAGTGCTCTTATGCCTCTTGTAGAACTAATAGTACACAAACAAATGATGAACGGAATCTTGAACAAAACAAACATTTAACTCAGATTCAAGAGGTCTTTGTTAAAAACCATCATTCTTTTGCCCAACATGCCACCCCAGCGTAAATGTTTGAAAATGTTCAGCATTCCATCCATAATCTTTGTGTGTTGCTAGAGTCACCCTAGGTGGAAAGGATATGCCCAGACGTGGTCCTGTGCTCACTATGCTATGAAATAAAGCTAGCCTGGCTAATGAGTCCCAGGATGCTTGTTTCTGGTCCAGGGAGAAACTAGCCTGGCAGTTAGGGCCGGATTGTTCCCATGGGAAGCAGGGTCAAGACTGATTTGCATATGGCTGGGTCCAAACTTGGGTGGTGCAGCGAGAAAAAAAACAATGGATTAAACCCAGATCTGTGACTGGGGTTGAGTGCTTGATGTGTTGGGCATTTCGCTCATCATTCGTTTGTTTTGCTGGTGTAGAACTAAAGCAGCGTGTTTCAGCCCATATAATAGTGGAGGTAGTTCAGGGCGGCCCAAACTCTTCAGAGAGCAACCACCATCTTCTGTGGCCTCACCCCTCACATCTCTATCTCTAGTTCTCTAAATATTTTCCTCTACCTCAACTCTTTTACTTACCCCCTCACCTTCTCCACCGCCATATTAACCTTAACTTTCTACCTCCACCTCACCCCATCTCTCTACCTCAACTCTTGCCTTTCTACACTTCATCTCTGTTCCACTATCTACCCTTTAGACAACTCTCTCTAATTTAGAGCCCGATTTATATTCTGTCAGTCAGCCTGTTGTGCTGCAAAGGTGACAGAGAGAATTACTCCGTCAGCAGACTGTCCAACAGGTTTATAATTGACTACCAAGCTGACAGTAGTCCTGAGCCAAACTGTTTTCTTTTTATAACCACATGCGCACTAGCGGCTTTTCCCGCTGCGCGCTGAAAATTTAAAAATCCCGCGTTACGTGACAAAGCCAGCTCGTCATGCTCGCAGCGCAGGTAACGCCCATGACGAGCTGGCTTTGTCATCCGCATCGAAGGGGTTAAAGAAAAAAAGTAATGCTCCCTTCACTATGAGAGAAATCTCCCATGTCGAGAAGAGTATTGATCGCATTTTACTGTGGCTTATCACCAAGATTTGCCTGCCTGTGACAGATAGTAAAAAAATGGCTATATGTCAGCTCATACTAATTGTCTGGGCACACATCTAGCCCTTTCTCAGACGGCCCTTACTTCATCCGGTCGCCAGAGCGGTTTGGATATGGCAGTGATGCAGTAGTTGCTGCTGTAGCCAAACCTATGGTCCGCCCGCATCTAAATCCGGCAGGCAGACCATTATGTTGGTAGTATGTATAATCTGTCACCATTGCGACATAGTATATATGCCACCAACATATAAATTAGGCCCTTAGTCCATGCTTGGTGTCTCTCCTTACCTGAACAGTTTAGTTATACCTCTTTTCATTTTGTCCCTCTCTTTACTTTACTGCTCTCTCTCAGTTGCATCTTTCTCTATACTTGTCTAACTACTTCACCTCTCTAGCTATCTTCCTCTATGCCTCTAATTGTTTCGACCTCACTTTTTTGCTAACTTACCTCTTTCTTATAAGCTTGTACCTTATGAAATTATACATATTCTCGGAGTAGTGATTTTATTTTCACCTTCAGAGAGAGAATGCCAATTATAAAGGAGAATTACTCGTGAATATCAATACTGGATACTTGAAGCTACAATTTTAAGAGCTAATTATATTTGGCTCGGTTTATTATTAAGCAGCAGCACACTAAACGGCCACCTAGTCAACCTCATATTTTTGCTACAGTAAGAGAGGCAGGCTGGTTTGACATTGAATTTCATCTCAAATAATTTTGTTATAAAACAAAAAAAAATAGATTCAAGCAAAAAGAAAATACTTCATGAATGCTCATAACAATCTTTTACTTGGTACTATTTGGTTGACAGGGGCTAAGTAGTTTGAAGTATCATTCATTTATGACAGTTTAACATTTAACTAAATACTGTTGGCTGCATGAGTGATTTTAATTTGATGAAAATGTGTAATACGTGCAGAGGTGTTCCTAACAAGAAATCCCAAAATATGCCGTGCCAAGGGTCTTAAAAATCCTTATGAAGACACAGCTTGTTGCTGTAAAATGAGTGGTTTGAATGCTTTGGCTGCTGTATGGACCTTTAAGGCAGTGCATTCTCTGACAATCATTTTGAGAGCTGTTATGGTGATAATCTCTACTTCACAGCACAGCACAACTATTTACATGATGACTACAATAAACATTTCATGTCTTAACAATGACGGACTTAATTAGCAAGTCAAATGTAAAAAAGTAGACTAAGGTATTTATTTAAAATGTGATATTTCCTGCTAATGGAATTCACGAAAAATGAGATTGCCAGAAAACGGTGGTTAAACACAATTTACCACAGGAGATGTTAGGAAAGCTCACAAACTGCCAAGAACCTCCACTATCAGCACTAATCGTTGATACATTGTCTCCTGATTAACAGACTTCTTTGAGTTCAAGGTGACTATAAAAAAACTGTATCTCATACTGTTATAGCTATCACGTTTTATGAGACATTAGTAAAGGGTCCCTCTGTAGTACATTGTGACCCATGAAGGCAGAGGTGCAAGAGTATCAGAATAGCTAAGTAAGGCTCAGCTGGACCTCATGTCTCATTTCAAATGAATAACTGTGACAATCCCCCAGATTCATCATGGTCATGTTTTGCGAGTCCTTAATAGCAAATTTTAAGGATTCGCTATTAAAGACTCGCAAAACGGGATGCATGTAAAAATTGCAATATTTTAAGCGATTTCTACTGCATCCTTATTTGCGATTCGCTAATTGCTAATCGCAAATAAGGAATGGCTTTCCGATTCATTCCTATGGGCCTAAAGGCCCATAGGAATGAATGGGGAGTCATTCCTTATTTGCGATTAGCAATTAGCGAATCGCAAATAAGGAAGCAATTTCAAGGGTGCCAGGGTGTCCAAAGGACACCCTGTAGCACCCCTGAAATGGTAATGTACACTGGTGTTGCGCACACACATGTCCAAAGGACATGTGTGTGTAACATACAACTTAGAAAAATGCACTAAAGTTTTTGCTATTTACCACGTAGTTAGACTTCGCGGTTTTTTTCCATTAACAAACAAAATAAGTACAAAGTCTGCTACATGGATTTTGGAAAAAATGCATGTAATTAACAATTGGTAAAGTATCTTTCAAATGTTATTTTCACATTTCCACTCGTGATATTATCAAGTTTATTGTTATTTATTAGCGTGCTCACAGAATCAGAGCCACCTCAAAACTAACAAAAACCGATCCTAGTGATAAACCTTGAGATCTTGACATGTTACTCTGTATTCCCTGGCATACTTGCTATAAACTCTGACAAAAAAGTGCACATCACACAAAAACCCATCACTAATATCAACTTGGCAACTTCTAAACGAAAGCACACATCTCTAGTGCAACATTTCCATCCCTTAGTTTGTGCTTTTTTGCTGCATTACAGGAATGTTTGTTTCTTCAGTGGAAGCCTTTTATTGAATGCAAGAGGTGAATTTTAGAGATATACAGCCAGATTCATCAAAATAAAATCAGCTCGCAAAGGGCCAAATCCTGAGAATCTGGCCCTTTGCGAGCGCTATTTTTGCATTTGGGATTCATCATCCCAAATGCAAAATCGCAATTCTAGAAATCGCTAAATTGCAATTAATTGCCATCCTGCTGTGCTGACCTGCTGCCCTCTTGCCTGGGTGCGAAGGACTGTACCTGTAGCACTTTACCCAGGACCTAAGAGTGACCCCAAGAGCTAGTTGGTTGGCCTTCTAATCTTAAGCATCAGGAACATAACAGGCTTCCAACAACCTTAAACCAAACACCAAGACTCAGCCATCTGTGAGTCTTAACCTGCCAAGGGGTGCTACTCCAGTCCTGGACTCTTGGAAGTGGGCCTGAAGGTGCTCTGGAAGCCCATCTGTGGATGCAGCAGAACTGACACATCCCCTCTACAGCAATATAAAAGTCCTTCTTGATCTTGAATTGCCTCTATCAGAAGGAATACTGGGCTGCTAAAAGGACTCATCTGGACTTCTTTTCTGGAAGGACTGTTGGTCTTCCTGTTGCCTTGTTGCCTGCTGCTACCTGACTCTGCTGTAAGTCTCAGTGGTAAACTCTGCTACGCTCACGGAGTTTGTGGAATTTTCCGCACTCCATTTTACGCGGAGCTCGCAGAGTTCCTAAAAACTCTGCTCCACAAAGCCTCAAATTGGAGAAGCGTGAGAGAGAAAAATCCAAATTTTTCCTCGTTCATGATCATCAACATCAAGTTGAGGAATGTGCAAGCATGGAAAATCAACCTCCCAGTGAGATTTCTCAATGCGAGCGATCAGAATTCTCATTGTGAGTGGTTCCGTAGGCTTGTAACCACTCGCGTTGAGAAATCGCCAGTTTGCGTTGAGAAAGTTGCCACTCGAGTAAAAGGAAGCAGCGTTTGCTTGCACTGTGCATGGTGCCATTCGCGATGATTGCACAGTGCGGACAAGCACCTGGCACTGAAAATCACCCCCAAGCAGCATTTATCTATTGCACTCCACTGCTCGTGGAGCTCCGCTCAGTGTAGCAGAGTTTGTTTTGCACTTCACTTTAGCGGAACTCCACGAACTCCACCCAGGCTCACTCTTCTGGAAGGACTCAGCCTTCTCTTCAAGTGATCTCCAATGACTTGATGGCTTGCCTCCTGTTTTCTGAAGTCATAGGGACACAAAAGACTACCTACAATTCTGCTGGTGCTGCTGGACTCTGCCTGTTGTGAGTCATACCTTTGCCTGAGGTGCCCCCTCCAAGCTCTGGGCCTTAGAAGTGGGTTCTGCAGCTGTTTTCATCAAAAACCACTGAACTGCATTGACTAGGAGAGAAATTCCGTTGTATCACCGTTCAATGCAGAGGCTTGCCTGACAACAGCAGTTCCACAGCCTATATGGCTCAACGACGATGCTCTGAGTGGCTCAACAATGATTGGGGTCCACCTTTGTGTGATTAAAATATGATGCAGGAGACTCTCGACATCCATCAAAGCTCCATCCGAGGTATTTCTTCAATGGGGCCTGTCTGGGTCCTGTACCTAGGCTGCCCTTTGATTGTGGTCAGCCTGAACTTTAGATTTGCTCCACTTCCTTGCGACATCAAGTAACCTTTTGACTACAGACTTCAAAGCACAATTTTTGATTTAATCTGAACAAAATTTATATCTCAATATCTACTGATGGATTTTAGTCATTTTGGTCTTATTTTGCTCAGATAAATTGTCTCTAAGCCTGTCTTTTTTCATGTTGTATTCATTGTATTACTCTGTGTGTGTGTTGCAATCATTCAATCAATCATGGGATTTGTAAACATGCTACTCTCCCTTGATGGTCTCAAAGCACTAGGGGGGTGGAGCAGCTCCGTTCAGTCGAAGAGCCCAGCCTTGAGTGTCTTCCTGAGAGTGTTCAGGGTGGGGCGCATCTGATGTCGAATGGGAGCTCATTCCAAATCTTGGCCGCGATGTAGGGGAATGCTCTTTCACCTTTTCCTGCTCTTAGGATGCACTGGGTTTTGGCGAGGGCTAGGTTGGCGGATCTGAGGTTTCTTTTGGGTACATGGAAGGAGATTATCTCATTGAGGTATTGGGGTCCGGTGTTGTGGAGGCATTTGCTGGCGTGGGTATCTTCAAAGTTACTCTCTTCTCAACGGGGAGCCAGTGGAGGTTCTGCAAGTGTTGGGTGGTGTGTTTGAGTCGCGGGATGCTGAGTACAAGTCTGGCTGCGGTGTTCTCAATGGTCTGGAGCTTGTGGAGCAGAGACTTGTTGATCCCGGAGTAGAGGGGGTTTCCGTAGTCCAGTATGCTGGTTATAAATGCGTGGGTAATGGTCTTCCTAGATTCTGGGAGAATCTCTTAGAAGGTCTTTTGAAGTATGCAGAGGGTTTTGAAGCAGCTGGAGGTGACGGTGTTGACCTGTTGGGTCATGGAGAGGGAGGAATCGAGTACGATGTCGAAGTTTCGCGGGTGGTCCGTGTGGGTGGGAGGGCTGACGAGGGCAGTGGCCATCATGCATAGCCGCCTTGCATAGCGCCAAGATGCCTCGGCATTAGTGCACTTTATAAATACCAGCACTCACTCACTCATCAGATGTTGTCCCATACTTTATACATTGCTTTCGTGGATAAGCCTGACTGCTCTCTACCAAGCTACCAGAGGGTGAGCACAGGTTATCTTATTGTGTATCTTACATACCCTGACTAGAGTGATGATTCCTGCCTGGCCTGGGTGCATCCCTAAGCCAACCAGGATCCCCATTTCTCACAACTTGTCAGAGGCAACCTCAACAACAATGCAGGACTTCACTTCGCAAGTACTGCAGCTTACTCTGAACCAGCCGGAGAGCGACTCATCCTCAAAGCAGGACTTCGCATTGCAAGCCCACCCGTTGATGGCCTCGTCAATGACGACAGAGGACATCACAGCCTCTCAGCCCCTCAGAACCAATGCTGTGAAATGCATCTCCAACCAGGGGCTTCCATCACATTGGCTGTGTGACACATCCTCGCTGCAGGAGTTCCCAACTCATTTCAACCAGGATTTAAACAACTCTTGTTCAGAGGGCATAACTGGGTCCCTTTATTTGGCACATGCTTCATAATGATCAGCTTGAACATGTTACTTTGTACTGGTCTAGCGTTGCCAGATGTCCACAGTTGGCACTATGTGATTTGTGGGGCTACATTCACTGAAATCTTGAAAATTACATATCTCCGAATCTACTGATAGGATTTTTGTGATTTTGCTATTTGTTTATTTTTTTTTTTGCTCTATTTTTTTAATTGGTGTGGTTTTATGTGTGTTTTCACTTTATTACTGTTTGAAGTTCTGCATAAATATTTTACGTTAAGGCTGACAGTTCAGAGCCAGGTTGGCAGAAGGTTGGCCTTAGGTTAATTTGGGGTTTGCTTCTGAATTTATCCTGACAAGGATTGTGCTTTCTGCTTGAGTAGGATTTCAACCCTCCTCAACCAGTAACCAAGTTATTACAATGTCCTATCCATAAATCATTTACGTGAATATGAAGTCCTACTGATCTATTACTATTCCACATACTCCTAAATGCAATTCACAAGGAAAAGCATATCTTTTATGTGTGGAGATCTTTGGCAAATACGTGTGTAATTCTGCACGTGTAGGACTACGTTTAAGGCGTAAATGTGGCAGTGGCAAGGGGGAGTAGTTGAAAAATGGTGAATCTACTACAAAGTGGAAGCAGCATAGGGCAAATTGATGATAGCCACAAGGAGCAACACACAAATACAAACGCATTGGTTGCAATTCAGTAAATTTTGCTTACATCTCCTCCAGAAGATCCAAGAAAGTAAAAAAAGGCTCAAAACTATTCCAACCAGGCCTTTGTGTACATCACATGCCCCACATGAATACTCACAGGCACAGCATGAGAATCACTTCCAAGATAATAGAAGATGGGAATATCACTACCAAACCAAAGTAAAACTCCTCTAAAAATAAAACTAAATGTTATAAAAGCTTGGTATTTAACTTTAAAAAATGCAGACATCCATTTACGTCACAGTGTATACATCTTTAAAAAAATAATATACTATAAAATATATTAAAACAAATATTAAGAAGTGGTCATGCTAGTTTAGAAACTGCATCCACCAATATACATATCACATTGAGAAAACGAAAGAAGGAAATAATAAAGCAATGCATGGAAAAAATAGTCCTCCAACTGTAAAAATTGCAAACGTCTATGTAAATTACACAGTAAAAATGTGAACCTAACAGGTCACATACAAATAACAAATATTTAACGTATTCATTATTTATTTCATAAAATGACTAATTTCACCTCTAACACTACTTTACATACACTTAGTGAGACAAAATATGTACTCCAAGTAGTAATTTGTATTAGGTATGTATTCATGTTGTCAGGTAATGCCTTTTGTAGTTCTACATAGTATACCCAGAGATTCCCAATTAAACTATGTATAACTACATTTGTATATGACTATCTAAAATATGCTTGTAAAGGAACTGGTAGTATGTTTTTTGTCACATTTCGAGACTTGCATTTCCCTACTCCTCATGTGAAAAATGGGTAATATATTCTCCTATTACTAGGTGTAAAATTCGGATTGGAGTTGATTTATTCCATATCAGTGTATTCTTATGCCTAGATGGAGATATAAATCTGCGTGTGCAGACATTTTCAATCCAAGATTTTCCTCTGTGCATTGGGACCACGGTCTCTTCTACAGCTAACTGTTGTTTTGATTAAAAGAAGCACTGGACCAGCCGCCATTTTTTTTACCTCAGATGGTGAAAACAATTCTTGCCGCTGAAGCATTAAAGGAACGTGCTGCTTTGTATTGTAAAAATCAATCATTTTTTAACATCTCTAAAGTAATTACAGAAAACAGCATGACACAATACAGTAACATAAAACAATGCAAAATTACAAAATAACAACAATGAACATAAACACGAATTAACCAAACAAAATGCCTCATAACAACCTTAGTTCAACACAGCAATAACACAATCTAATAACACACAGAAAAACAGAACAGTCCAAAAACAACACAACAGATCACCACTAAAATAAAATGCAACACAACGACTATGCAAATAGTCTTATCACATAATACTACCACTACAAATGTGCTTGCTTACATAACACAGTGATAAAATGTATTATTGCATGAAGTACCACCTTACTTACCATCAAGCACTTGAAACAGCGTTAGTCAAACATATTTTATAATCTGGCCCTCTGTTACTCGTGTAGTAATGTACTTGTTTCTCATTTAAATGCTGCAGTCGCCAAATGTATTTCTTGGAACAGATATATATATTCCTACTGCTAATTCTCAGATGTCTTTAATTCTATATTACACTGAATTTAATCCTATATAAACCTACCTGGGGTGCATCATCTTATTTCTATATATAAATAGTAGTTCTGATCTAACTACCGGTCTCTTAGAGCATCGTGAACGGCTGCTAAAGATCACCGAAAACAAATTACCTCACATTTAATTTTGTTTGCAACCTTTTAAATTGTCTGAAATAGAAGGGCAAATTAAATAACATGAATACAGATCACTAAGCGGGGAAATTTGACCCAATTTGTGACGAGTTCATCTTATTAAAATGAATAAATCTTTAACATATTCATCCCCCGCGATGTGCAGACTATGAAAATGAGCCTGATGTTACAGTGCAAGGGACGAATCAAAACAGGGAGGAAAAACTTAAAAAGTTAATCGATTCAATGCGCACTCACCGTGTTTAAACATCACAATTTAAGCTAAAGTTGCATTCGGTTGAGTTTTTAATACATGGTTGTTCACATAAACAGCAATATTTAGTTCTGCAGTTTGGAGGATTTTCAAGCCAACGTTGCAGTTATATCCTTCTTTTATCATCATTGCCTCGCGCTGAGTAGGCGACACTAGCAGGGGCTGCCGGTGGACCGTAAAAGAGGTGGTCCACTGAAACTGAACAAGGGGACAAGCAAGTCTGAACCGAAGGACAGTTTTGCGAGGCTTTTCTGTTAAGCTCTCAGGACCTCTATTTTAAGAAATAATGTAGTAAATCCAATTCTGCTGCCTCAAAGCATTTTATCATTGTTTCCCGTCTTTCACCAAAAGAGGAAATAGCACTAGTAAGAATTATGTTTTTAAAAAAGTCTGCATTTGGTGGCAAAAACACCAGGACAAGCAATTTAAACATGTTGAAACTAAAAGTGAAGTCCCATTCATCAAGCATCTGGCAACTGCAGAAAGCTTTTATATCGTGCCTTTGGAGACCTGGACCTGGCTGCCACACTAATGGTGATGTCAGCTCCCTGGGCACTGTCAGGGCCAGTCAGAGGGAGGGGGACTGAAGGACTGTGAAGCTCCTGCTCTTCTGCCAGTCTTCAGCACCATTGCTCCTGACCTCATTGCACTGACTTCGCTCAGCACACTCGCAGTACTGTTCAATCCATCTTCCCTCTCTCTCTTTAAAAAACAGAGGGGCATATGTACAAGCCCCTCTCACCACAGGAACGTCACTTTTTGTGACATTCCCGTGGCGATGGAGGCCAGCCTTATGTACAAGGCAGCAATAAGCCACTACGCCACTAGAATCAAGCTATCCTGGCTGAAGACAGCTGATAGCCAGAAACCGGTACTAGGATGCTTGATTCCGGTCCAGGGAAGACATGGCTTGGTAGTTCGGGCTGGACTGTTCCCATGAGGTACAGGGCCAAGACTGATTTGCATATGGCCATGTCTGAATTGGGGGGCTTGGTGAGCAAAATAACAATGGATTAAATCCAGATCTGTGACTGGGGGTGAATCTTTTCCCATTGTGCAACATTCCGTCCATCATCTTGTGTGGTTTGCTGTTCAACCTATGTGGGAAGAGTATGCCCAGATGTGGGTCCCGTGCTCACTATGCCACAGGAGTCAAGCTATCCTGGCTGAAGACGGCTGATAGCCAGAAACCGGTCCTAGGATGCTTGATTCCGGTCCAGAGAAGACATGGCTTGGCATTTCGGGCTGGACTGTTCCCATGAGGCACAGGGCTAAGACTGATTTGCATATGGCCATGTCTGAACTGGGGTGGCTTGGTGAGGAAAATAACGATGGATTAAACCCTGATCTATGACTGGGGGTGAACTTTTTGCCATTGTGCAACATTCCGTCCATCATCTTGTGTGTTTTACTGTTCACCCTATGTGGGAAGGGTATACCAGACGTGGGTCCCGTGCTCACTAAGCCACTGGAGTCAAGCTATCCTGGCTGAAGATGGCTGATAGCCAGCAACCAGTCCTAGGATGCTTTATTCCGGTCCAGGGAAGACATGGCTAGGCAGTTCGGGCTGGACTGTTCGCATGAGGCACAGGGCCAAGACTGATTTGCATATGGCCATGTTTGAACTCGGGTGGCTAAGTGAGCAATATAACGATGGATTAAACCCAGATCTGTGTCTGGGGGTGAATGTTTTGCCATTGTGCAACATTCCGTCCATCATCTTGTGTGTTTTGCTGTTCACCCTATATGGGAAGGGTATTCCCAGACGTGGGTCCCGTGCTCACTACGCCACTGGAGTCAAGCTATCCTGGCTGAAGACGGCTGATAGCCAGAAACCGGTCCTAGGATGCTTGATTCCAGTCCAGGGAAGACATGGCTTGGCAGTTCGGGCAGGACTGTTCCCATGAGAAACAGGGCCAAGACTGATTTGCATATGGCCATGTCTGAACTGGGGTGGCTTGGTGAGCAAAATGACGATGGATGAAACCCAGATCTGTGACTGGGGGTGAATGTTTTGCCATTGTGCAACATTCTGTCCATCATCTTGTGTGTTTTGCTGTTCACCCTATGTGGGAAGGGTATGCCCAGACGTGGGTCCCGTGCTCACTACGCCACTGGAGTCAAGCTATCCTGGCTGAAGACGTCTGATAGCTGGAAACCGGTCCTAGAAGGCTTGATTCCGGTCCAGGGAAGACATGGCTTAGCAGCTCGGGCTGGACTGTTTCCATGAGGCACAGGGCCTCCCACATAGGGTGAACAGCAAAACACACAAGATGATAGATGGAAGGCAGTCTCAGTCCTGTGCTCCTCAAGGAACCCATATTGGGAGTCATCTAGGACATGAGTGTCCCTGACAAACCCTGCAAGTTGAGAATTCAACAGTTTTTCAAGGATTTTCGCCTGAAAAGGAATTCTTGAAATTGGCCGGAAGTTAGCTGGAATGGAAGGGTCAAGACTAGGCTTCTCAAGGAGAGAAAGAACCGAGGCTACCTTCCATGCCTTAGGAAAACAGCTGGACTCTATTATGTTGTTGAAGAGTGGCTGGAGTTGGGAGCTAAGCACTTCAGGGAACATGTGTAAGACCTTGGCTTGGCAAGGGTCCAAAGGGCCCCCAGATTTAGTAGACATAACCAGATGTCTGATCTCTTCGGCCGAAGGAGCTGAAAACTTAAATTTGGGAATTGGGGGGCTAGGGTTTAAGGGACTGCCCTGAGTAGACTGGCCAGGTTGGCTAGAACCCCTTGCATGTGGGTCAATGTCCCTCGGAGGGAAGGAATCATAGATGAGTCGCACCTTATCCGTAAAGAACTGTCCTAATTTGTTACACAGATCTGTGCTACCAGAGACCTCTTTGGTCGTGGGCTCTGTAAGTTTCTTTACCGTGGCAAACAATTCTTTGCTCAAATCTTTGGCCTCGTTGATCTTTTTTATGAAAAAAGCTGATTTGTCTTCTGTAATCAAATTTCTATAAGTGGCTAAGGTTTTACCTTGTACATCAGGCACCCTCTCAAGCTATGGTTAGCGTGAAAGGGGCGTGCAGTGGGTGTTTTTCTGGGCGTTCCACTGCAACACCCATTGTATTTGAGACTGCCCCCTATGTACAAGGGTGGCGTACATAGGAGGCAGTGTCAAAATTAAGACCGGGAAAATCCTGGTCTTAAGTTAGCAAAACGAGGAGAAATGCATTATTTCTCCTAGTTTTTGCTTTTTTTCCATGTGTGCTGCCTTGTGAAGCACACATTGAAAAAGCAAAATTCCATGGTTTGTTCTTTTACAGGAAGGTGTCCCTTCCTGTACATGAACAAACCTGTATAAAAAAATGCTGTTTTGTAACTTTCATGTATGCTGCTTCATGCTTACAAAATGGCATTTTAGGATTGTTTATATGCAGGAAGAGACACCTTCCTACACATAATCAATTCTCCTGTGCACACAGACACCCTTGCACTCTGGTGCAAGGGTACCTGCTTTGGCACTAAGTTGTTACACTTAGCACCATTGCAGGCTGCACCACATTCTTGTAAATATGCCTTTCGTTTCCAAAGTGGCAGAGAATGTCATTCAGCCAAGGAGGCTAATGACACGCTCCTCCACTTCATTGTACATATCCCCCACAGACTAGTCGGCTTCACTACCAGCAGCCTGCTGTTGTTAGCATTGAACTGCTCAGTGAGCTCTTTCTGCTCCCACCGTCTCCATGAATGGTAGGCCAACACCCCTCAAGTCCCTTAACACCTGCGCAGGTAAATGCTGCTGGACAATGGTGAAAATATTTTCCTATGATAAAGTATAAGGTAATTAATCATGTTTAAAAATTATAAACAAAAATATTAGAGATATTTTAAAGTAAAGTAAAAATGTAAATAATTTTACATATTTATTAAAATAGAACTAAAAAGTAAATGTTACAGCAAATTAACTCATCAAAGTAAATGTTTGACGAATAATTAATTGAATAACATATATTAAATTTGTATTTAATTATGATTAAATATACCCTTTTAAAAACCACACTCTGACTATAATTTTTCAATTTAATTATTGTTAAATATATTTCATTAAAACACTTCTGTAGTACATTTCAATTCATTACATTTTTTGTAGAACTTTTTATTTAATTATATTGGAACAAAAATTTATATATTAATATTTTCAATGTAAAACAAGAAAATTCAATATAGCTTCTTCACAAAAATAATATATATATATATATATATATATATATATATATGTATATGTATATATATATATATATATATATAAAAAAAAAAATATATATATATATATGTATCCACATATATATTGAAAAAGAGAGACAGAGACAGAGAGAGAGAAACAGAGCATTAACGAGAGAGATGCATGTGTGTGTGAATGTGCGTCAGTGTGTGTATCGGTGTGTGTGTGTGTATGTGTAATTTAACTTTCAAAATATTGTATGTTCTTTAACATTATTTCCTCTGATTTTAAGTTTAAGTCCCTGCTCCGGTATTTTCTCTAGGAGTATGTTGCAGTACCTGTTTGTTCCCATGTATGGTAATGGACCTCCTTAAACCCTTTTGTATGCTCCATAGGCCCTTCCTAACCTCTCCTGAACTTCTTCCCATTTAGCTAGCAGTCACCATCTTCCAGTCACTCCCCCTTTCACCCACTTTAACCAACAAAATGTATACCTATAAATGGTAGAGACCTCATCATTGAAAATATAGGAGAGGCAAAGATCTAGGCCTCCACACATAGATGTGTGACTAGAATTTTGAAGTTCATGAGTAGCACTATTAGTTCTACATAACATACTTCAAAGTGAATTTTTTGAATAGCCCCTCCTTATGTTGTGTGGTTTCTAATCTCTCTAAAAGCTGCAGAGCAGCCTTCTCAGTGCTACCACCTCAGGTGGAATCATATGGCATTGGAATAAAGCCTGATCTATCCTTAAGTCAGTGTCACCAGCTCCACATGCATAACCAGAAGGCTTGCACTGAAAAAGCAACAGTGCTCGATTTTGAAGGAGAATTGATGTAAATCCACTCTTAATTTCGAAAGTATCATCATATGGAACGGAAACAGACTGCTGGCCTTTGTAGAGTGGTTCTATTTCAATTAGGATCAATTTGACATTCAAAATGCTCACCGCTTGGCTTGCTTTCTGTATTGACTCCTACATTTTAATAATCCCTCATGGTTTGTACTTTAAATCCTGTCTCGTGTGGATTTTCCTGAATGGATTTTCTTTGTCATCGGGATAAATGATTTATTATTGGTAGGGCTCTAGTCTGGAATAGAATCACACTTAGCCCCGATCCATTAACTGGCCCATAACATGCTAAAAAGCCTCAACATCAGCATGATATGAAGTGAATTAACTCCTGGGTTAGTAGAGTAAAGAGCACACACATCAATGCAACCCATGTAGGCCCAGATTTACTAAGGCTTTGCACCATTACAATGCAAAATGGCACCAAGTGGCAGCTACAATTTAATGTCCAACTCAAAAGCTGTTTTGCACTGGAAAGGTGCACTTTTTTCTGTGCTTGGCCCAACTTCCCCTGACTGAACGTCGATGGCACAGACACTCATACGTTTTCACACAAAGCCTAATCTACAAAATAGCATGAGTGGGCCTGCATTGAAAGTGAAACCACCACCTCTAAGCAGTCATAAACAAGGCGGAATGTGTTTATTTCCAGTAGAAACCG
The DNA here is from genome assembly GCF_964263255.1 of Lissotriton vulgaris. Lineage (NCBI taxonomy): Eukaryota > Metazoa > Chordata > Amphibia > Caudata > Salamandridae > Lissotriton > Lissotriton vulgaris. The sequence continues at coordinate 1,145,588,483 of NC_141694.1, read as the reverse complement.
ATGCGTTGCATTTGTGATGCTGTACACAGTACACTACAAATGCATCAGAACCTTCTTCATTTGTCTACACATTGGAATTAGTACCAGACATTAATGCTTCCAGCTCAAATCCTATGCTAGCAACTCCACACTCATCTCTGTGCCATGGGGCGAGGCTAAGCATTGAACAAAGCAGCACATTTGTCCATCACTGCAGGGGATGACATCAGCAGCCTGCCAATCGCTGTAGGCACGCTTTTTAGATGTACAGTGAAACAGCCCCGAGTTGTGTGGAATGTTAGAAATTCTCTTCTGTAGTGCTTCCGGTGGGATTTTATGTCAGATTTTAAAGTTGATAGATCAGCTATAGGCTAGGCACTCCCCCTGGCATGCACGCTGGAAGATGCTTTCCTTCATACCCCGCTGCCTCCCATGCCGATTTCATTGTGACAAGAATTCAGGTAGGTCTGCACTATCCTCAGAGGACCAAACATGCAATAGAATACGAAGTCCATACCGGGAGTGCAAACTATGTAGTGTAACTGTAGTACTTTCAGAAGGACAACAGACCAATATTGTGAATTAAGTATGATCCTTTATTACCAGCCCTCGCGCAGCAGGCACAACCAGCACAAACGGTCTCCAGGCAGAACTCACTCAAAAGGAATGCTAATACATCAAGCAGTTCTATGCTCTAGATCGTAAATACACAGTTCTGGATATTATGAAAACAATTATATTAAAGCCCCCACTACTTACCACAAAAGCACTATACTACACAATCTCCTCCTTAAAATAAAATAAAAAAATAAACACAGAAGAAAAAACTTAATGACAATCAAACAGTTCCAGGGATTTAGGTTTCTTAACAATTCTACCACAGGAAGTTTTAATATCATTGTCATTACAGGCAGGTACAACAGTTTCAGGGATACAATGTGGAACCTTATCCAATAGTGCAGGTTTAAGAGTAGGAGAAGGAACTTGGACGGTCGACTAAGGATGGCTAAGACCAGATCACTCACTTCAGGAGAGACATTTTACAGTCTCTAACCACCAAAAGTTTTTGCCGTAATTTACACTGAGCAGTCCTCTGTCTCTATTTCAACCCAGTTCCCACCTCAACTGGTCTGCTATCCTCCTGTGGGTACCGCCTGCTGCGCCCCAACAAGTGTCTCCTGCCTTCACTGTGCTGCTGCTCGCACTGTCCTGGTGCCCCTGCTTAACCTCAATGCTACCTGTGGCGGATGGTTCTAGCCGGCCTATCCTGAGCCGGTCCCTGCTGTTGCTCCCTCAGCTTGGCGGCTTGGCGTACCACTCACCCACAGGGTTCCAACGTTTCCCACAGCTGGCCCACGTTGTTCTGGCTCCAGGCATCGCTGCAGCTGCTCGCTGTGCCCTGTCCTACGGTTCACCTCTGTGGGCCTTCCGCCCCCGGGCACTCTGGTCTCCTCTCCCCTGCTGCTTGGCTACTCCTGTCACCTGTGTCCTCCAATCATGGGAAGAACTGACCCAAAGCAGCCCAAGATCACCTTCGACCAGCGCCGCAAGACGTGCCAGGAGGGTACCGGTGCGGACCGGAGTGACCTCCTGGTTCCCTCTGAAATTGTGCAACTCCGCGAGGATGACTTAAAGGCCATCATGCTAGATGTGAAATCCACTGTTACCAACATAGCGGCTCAGCTAGATCAATTGTCCACCCGTCTGGTCACGGTGAAAGCCCTAGTTGACTTCCACGATGCCCGCCTGCTTCATGTCGAGACCAGGGTGTCTGATGCAGAGGACGCTGCTACCCAAGATCTTCAGAAACTGCTACAGATAGACAAGATTCTAACGGTTATCCGAGACAAGAACGAAGATTTGGAAGCGCACTCACGTAGGAGTAACCTTCGTATCACAGGTGTGCCCGAGTCTACCAACACCTCTCGCATGGAGGACTATGTGGAGCGACTGGCGTGTGAGCTCTTTGGCAAAGTCCTCTCCTCTGTTTTCATTGTTGAGCGGGCTCATCGTTCCTGTGGTCCTCATCCTGGCACTGGCCTGCCCGCCCACCCCATCATAGTTAAGATCTTGAACTTCAGGGACCGTGATGCCATCCTCCAGGCGGCCAGGGGAAAAGGGGACATTTGCCACCAGGGTAACTCCCTCTCGTTCTACCCGGACCACACCATCGAGGTTCAGGTGAGTTTCTGCCAGCCGAAAGGATCCTCCAGAAGCACGAGATCTCCTACTCGCTGGCGTATCCGGCCAAACCACGTGGTTAACAAGGTAAAAAGACTCCCACCTTCCTGGACCCAAGAGAGGCACTAGCTTTCGCTAAAAAACTTGACAGATCCCATCGTTCTTCGCCGGCCAACTCTCAGGCAGCTGCTGCTGATAACCTCAGCGACAATGACTGATATATTCTCTGAGCCTTGACTTCATATCTGTTGCTCTGTTTGTTTTCCAGGCCTGTAATTTCCCATTCAGTCTTCTGAATCCATGCGGCCCCCTGGGCCAATTTTGCTCACTTCTCTGCTATCGACGTGAAGTTCCTTCAATCCTGGATGTTTATTCTTGCTGTTTGCTGACGCCAACGACCTGGCCACCCATTCTCCTGGCAGGGGTGTATGCCGGGCGTCGCCATACCCCCATGGGAGAATTCCAATCATGAACACAGTGTCTTCCATTCCCAGTTACGGGTCCCTGGGGTGGGTCTGTGGTACCTCAGCCTGATTGGGGGTTGGTGTGGGTGCAGGGTGAGGGTTCTCCTTGGGATTGTTGTTTTTGGGGATGGTTTTGGGGGTTGGATTTCTGGGGTCAGCGGCCTCCTTATGAGGCCTTGTTGTTTGTTCTTGCACAGTCTTTGGTCCATTGCTTTTTTGAATCTAGGTCTCCCCCATGCTTACCAGATTCCTGTCAAGGGGATTGGATTGTCTTGCCTTTCCTGTTGGCCCATTCTGGGGATTTTGCAGTATGTCTGATTGTACCATGCTGAGATGTTACCTTGAATATTGCACTGCTCTCTGGTCTCACATCCCATTGCACCGCTTATTGCAGATGCATGCAGCTCCTGCCCTCTACGCCACTGCTTCCGGACGCCCCTTCCCTGGTTGTAGTGCCATGAATGACACTACACATTGGACTTGGATTACCCGTGGGCTCAATGACTACCGCAAAGCACGCTTGGTCCATGCCCATCTCATTTGTCACAAGGTGGACATCTGTTTTTTACAAGAGACCCATCTTGTGCAAACCACAGCCTCTAGACTCCTCTCCCGACACTGGAGCGAAATTCATTCCTCTTCCTACTCTAACTACTCCCGGGAGGTGTCCGTAATGCTGCATAGGGGGCTCCCATGGCAGACCTCTCAAGTGAAAAGTTTTGGTCCCTTTGCACTCTTGTAATCAAATGTTCCAAAAAATATTCTGTTTGGGGTTGGCGCAAACATCTGACACACGTAGCCTGGCCGTGCCTTAAAGGAACTGAGGGCAAATATGCGGAAGGAAGGGACCTTCCCACAGAGACGTGCGCACAGTTTCACTTGAAACTATGAGGTTTCTTTACTTCTTTTAAATAAATTATTCAATGATTGATTCATAGGGTTTCTGTTCATAAATCATCTGATTTTTATTGCATGATAATTTTCATTCCTTATTGTATTTCATACGAATGATTCTTTCTTCCATATGTACATTATTTAATTCTTATCCATTGCCCAAAGCATTTCGGGTTGAACAAGATGACCCTTCCTCAGGGGCCTAAAAATGACATAATACAGGATCTTAGCAAACATAATGTGTACAAAAACACTTATTAAATACATCTTTGAGTGTCTGTGAACATGCTCAATAGGTGGAGTGAGTAAGCTGAGTATACGTTCAAAGGTAAAAAAGTGATGATAATCAAAGAGAGTCGAGGAACAGTGTGGAATGAAATAAAATGTGACGTACTAATGGAAAAACATACAAATAGTGGTGGGTGATCAGCGTGCCAAAAAATAGAAACATACAATGTGCGAATAATAGTATGATGTGATGGCGAGAAAATACTACAGAGGATGGTGGAGGGTCCCTTCCCTCCGCATATTTGCCCTCGGACCTCTCAAGTGCTCACTGACCCTGGCGGGCAATTTGTAACACTCCACGGCACCCGGCTGGGCCAGCCCTGACACTAGCTGTGCTATATTGCCCTAATTGCGAAGACCCAGACTTCTTTGCTCAAGTCTGGCACCGCATCTCCTCCCTCGGCCCTGCTGCTCTCCTCTGGGTGGGTGATTTTTATGTGACTTTGTCTGCCACTTTGGACGGGTACAGCTCCCATGTTTTCCACCCACGCGTGACCTCTCTCCTTAACTCCATCCTCCTGGACAACACTTTGCATGATGCGTAGCATCATGCTCACCCTGCGGCACGAGAGGGCACATGTGTCACTGGTTCTTGTGGCTGCTGGTCCCGACTGAACTTATGGATCACTACTCAAGACACATTAGTCTGGCTAACCTCAGTTGATCATATGGCGCGCACTCTCTCCGACCATGCTCTTGTTAGTCTATGCCTCCGTCTTCCTCACTCTCCCTGCTGCGCCTTCTCATGGCCGCTCCCCCAAATGCACTGTGTGACTCGGTCTTCTGCGACGACATATAGACTGCAATCGTAAATTATTTTGAGCTCAACCAGGGATCTGTGGACTCCCCATCCACACTCTGGGAGGGTTTCAAGACTGTAATCCGTGGGGAATGCATCTCCAAGCAATCTGGTGTTCTGCGCTCCATTCATGGCACGCTGGATAGGATTGAAAGGGAGATCAAATTGCTAGACGCTTCTCATGCCCAGAACCCGCAGGCTGATACACTCACTCAGATACGTGGGGAAACTGACTGAATTTTCCGATGAGGCGAATAGGGAACTGGCTTTTCTCGGAAGAGAGGGGCGGGCGCGACGCTTTGGTGAGGGCAATCACCCTGGTAAAACTCTTGCCAATCTCCTTTGTCGGCCCTGTGTGGCATCATATATCACCGCCCTGCAAGACGGCGGTCCTTCCCGCACTACCTCCCCTGAAGAAATTAAAGCGCACTTCACTGCATTCTACACACAACTTTATACGACCGGTACCACCCTGCGAAGTTCTTGACCAATATTATGATACTCTTCAACTCCTCTGGCTCGGCAATTCACATCAGGAATTTCTGGATGTGCCCTTCTCTAAGGAGGAGATCCTTGACTGCTATAAACGGTATGACTGGGGAGAAGACCCATGGCTCCGACGACTTATCGGCCTCCTTTTATAAGGCCTTTGCCTCCTTTTTGTTTCCCCATTTAGCTGCCATGTATAACGAGTCCTTTGAAACAGGCCAGTTCTCCCCACCACTGCATGAGGCACTCTCAACCCTACTTCTCAAGCCAGACAAGCCTCCCAAGCAGAGAGATTCCTACCGCCCCTTTCCCTCATCAATGCAGACAACAAAATGATTGCCAAGCTGCTGGCCTCCCGTCTACTTCCGCTCACGCCACTCATTGCCCGTCTAGACCAGTCCGGTTTTATCCCCGGTTGCGCCACTTCTCACAACCTCCGGACCATTTTCTCCATCCTTCATCAAATCAATCTGTTGCTTCCAGCAGTGGCGGCTTTGCTCAATGCCCCCAAGGCCTTCAACGCCTTGGAATGACCCTTCTTGTGTTATCTCCTCCTCCGCTTGGGCTTCCGTCAGGTCTTTATACGCAAGGTGTTACTCCTGTATACTCTTCCCACCGCCCGTCTCCGTATCAACGGACAATTTTCCGAGCCCATTCCTAAAAGGGCGGAGTACTCAACAGGGCTGCCCGCTCTCTCCCATGCTCTTCGCTGTCACTATGGAACCTCTCGCAGCTCGTCTCCGGCAGCATCATACCCAGTGAGGCATTGGTTTTGCGGCTCGGGCTCTACTGGTTTCCATGTACGCAGACGACATCACTATTTATGTTCGTCAACCCCAGGAAAATCTCAGTCCTCTTGTCCGTGAGGTGATACGTTTTGGTGGCTATTCTGGCATTCAGGTTAATTAAAATAAATCAGTATTGTTTCCTCTCACGGACGCTTCGACTCCCTTTCATCTGGGTTACCCTTTCGTGTGGGCTTCAGAGCCCACTAGGTATCTGGGTGTTTGCTTAAGCAGAGACGTGCATGAACTCTGGAGAGCTAACTTTGGCCGTGCAGTGGATTGGTTAGAGTCCGAGATCCCTCTTTGGAACCGGATGCCACTCTCTTTGGCTGGGCGCATAGCGATTGCCAAAATGGTGGTGCTCCCGAAGTTCTTATTTCTCTTCCTTAACATCCCCATTCCTCTCATTTTTTCCGGAGGGTTTGCTCTTTGCTTATAACCCTGTGTTAGAAATGGGATCTCTTGTTGACTGACGCTTGCGCCAAAGCCAGGGAGAGACCACAACTTTAGTTAGGGCAAGGGAGTTACACTCCAAAGATAACCCTTGCTCACCCCCTTGGTAGCATGGCACGAGCAGTAAGGCTTATCCCGGAGGCAATTTGTAGAGCATTTGCGCATGCACTCACCAGCAACAACATCCCAGGCCCCCCACAAAAAGAACTACACACAAGGTTATATCAAAAATAGCCTTTGTATTCTCAAAACACAATAGAATAGTATACACTGTGCCAAGTGGCACGGGGCAATATTTACAAGGGATTATGTCCACCTGGCAGGGCCACATAATCATCCTCATAATCATCAACCATATTTAGAGGAATCAAAACAGGGTGCGCAAAACATACTATACACAATACATTTCCTAGCACCATAAGCATTAGCACATAAATCACATTACGGCCTGGTTCCCTATAAATGTAACTAATCCCCCTTGGCCAACTGGCTATCTCAGAAAGGGGGCTCAAACGCCCTATGTCCATAAAGTTAGGGCTGCTGTCTAAGCAGCAAAAGTCAAGGTTGCGCCACTGCGCAAGACCTAAACATTGCAGCTGGCATTAAATGCTGCGCAGCTGTGCAGGCAGAGATGGGGCGAAGGAGTGCGTCTCACTTCTAGATTAAAAACAGGTCCCCTAGAAATCAAATGCCTAAATGGTACAGCTGCCCACTACTTGCTCGGCAGCTGTGAAAGCAAAAATGCGGCATGGGCTCTCACTGGCCCTTAGAACAGACTGCGCCAAACATTGGAGCCATCTAGACTCTAAAACAGCCATGTCCCCTGGAGCACACAATTGGCATCTAAATCAACTCTGCGCCATTTTAGAAAAGAACTTGCCCCCAAACACTGAGGCATCTCATGGGGAAAGGCACAGTGCCTCCCTGGCACCTCACGGGGCTCTTTGAAACAATAACTGCCCCATCGTTGGAGCGCTCTAAGCTCTAGACACAACTTAAGCCAATGCAGTCACATGGGGCTCTGGGGGCAATGGTGGGGCCTGTAACTGCCCCTGGGCCACTCTGGCCCATAAATAAATAAATGCTCCATCGTGGGAGCGAACCTTCGAGGCCCCCACTGTGGCCCTTTACACAAATGTGGCCACGCTGGAGCCATCGTGGCTCTGAGACCAAGGAGGACGAACGTTGGAGCGGCCCACTGACGGACGGGTCCGCTCGGACTGAGTACCTTGCACTGGTACCCCAAACAGAACCTGCTCCCTCGGGGAGCGGGAGCGCACTGCAGCCAGGTCCCCCCCGCCCAGCCCTTACTCATCGGGCTCCGGTGCAGGGGACTCTTCTCTGGATGCACAGGGGGGCAGGCACCGGAAATGTGCCTCGCGCCCCCCTCCGCAGGACAAAGGCGGCGGCGCTTGCGGGGCTCTCTCACCTCTCGAGAGCCCTGCCTTCTCTATGCGCATCTCGGGACCGGGACTTTGCAGATGGAGCCTGCGAGGCTCCGGGTCTTCCTTCTCTGCCCGCACTTCCGGTCCCCACGCATTACTTCCATCTGGCAGCCCCGCCCACAGTCAGGCGGGCCACGGACGGCGATCTCGGGGGAGGATGAGTGGTAGGCTCCATCGGGTTTAACAATGTGGACAAAAGTCGCAGGGCGGGCACCCGCGCATCAATCAAAGTAAAACACCACGACAAAGCGGGGTGGGCAACCCGCAAAAGCCCACAAGGATGGAGGGAATCCCTACGAGGGGGATTCCCTCGGCAAGGGTTGCAGCGCCGCACTGCTCAGCCCCCAGGCTCTCCCTCGCTGGGAGAAGTTTCAAAAGCAGAATAAAGCTCTCCTCAGGTGCTGGAAGGCTGTAGCAAGCCTTTGCTAAACAAAAATAAAGAGCAACAGGTCCAAAGAGTCCATCAGGCATCCAGGGGCAGGGCAGGGCCCAGGGAGGCAGGCCTTCCCCTGGGCCCCAGCAGCAGCACGCCCCAGGTAGATTCAAGTAGGAGAACAAGAATATTTTCATGGGGTCACATCCCCTTCTTTTATACACAACACTCCCTTTGTGAAACAGCGCAGGGCTAGGTTGCAATGTATTGCGGTGCTTAATCCTATGCTATTGTGGAACTATGTAACTATGCTATGCAATCTTCTCTAATAAAGGTTTTTGAAAAATTTCAAAAAAGGTGTTTGCCTTCGTTCTCAATATTCTCCATTGCGCCACCAAGGTCAGATGGGACCGGTGCAAGGCGACTGAAATGCCAAACTTCACCATTCTGCAGTAAGGCAGTGTTGTTTAAAACTTTCACAACACGTTTGGGTTCACTGAACTTGCTTTCTTCTTTGGAGACATGCTTTCAGCATCTCACGCAAACTCATTGACCTTCACACAAACAAGCTAGCTTAGCACCTTGTTTCTGATCATAGTAAATTTCGTTTTTTATCTGAGATACTTGGATACGCTCTCTCACACTGGGTATATTGCATAGAACCATACCATTTTAGTTCAACCCATTCAAGATTAATCATGGAATGAGGAATCCTACCTCTCATGAGGGATAAAGGACTCTCGCCGATAGAGGAGTGAATGTGCTTCTATAAGCACAAAGTAATTTTTTTAACTCCTCATCCCACGACAGGTTTCCTTTATTGGCTAGCTGGAAAATACCTGTGATACTGCTGTTGGCCCTCTCAACAATACCATTGCCACTGGGATGATAAAGTGAAGTGTACCTTGATTGGATGCCAGAGGCAGACAAGAAGTTTTACATTTCAGTAGACTTGAAATGCACTCCATTGTCAGATAGGATAATTTTGGGAATCCCTTCCCTCAAGAAGATGTTGTCCAGAAATGTGATAACAGTTTTAGTGCTAACTGTACTTACTGTACTTACTTCCAAAAACCTGGAAAAAGTGTCTACAAGAACTAAAATGTACTTCCCAGTGAAGTTCCGGACATGAGGGAGAAGCTAAAGGTGGGTTGAAAGTTTTAAGGGTCTTATCAAAAACTTCGCACTTGAAACATGATCTTACACACCTTTCCAAATCTATGACTATTTTTTGCCACAATAGAGGTCTTTCAAGCGTAGCTTGGTACGTGTGATACCAGAATACCCTTCATGACACAGGTCGAGTATTCTGATTCATAGACTCTTTGGGGGGATACTTGTATCACTAGGTAGGACAAAGGGTCACACACACAAAGTTTGTTACACACTTCCCAGAAACCTCTGAGTTCATCAGTAAGTGACTTTTTATCCATTCCACTCCATCCATTCATAATCAACGTTTTAAGATCCAGTAAGACTTGACCAGCATTCTCAGCTTCAAGCCATTCTTCTTTACTAAAACTGCTCTGAACAGTGTCAAGGGATATAGAAGCAACTGAAAAGTCATTTCAAGGGTTTTTGTCCTGTTCAGTTAAAGGTAAAGACATACGACTTAAGAAATCAGCCGTGAAGTTCTTGATACCAGGTACGTATTGTATGTTGTACAAGAAATCTTACAGCCTCATGGAGAGTATGGAAATTTTGGCTGTGGCATTGATGAACCCTTCAGTAGTAAGGAGTTTAGTAAGGGGTTAGTGGTCACATCGTAAAACAAATTTCCGGCCCCATAAAAATATCCTGAAATGCTCCAGGGCCTAGACACATGCCAATGTTTCACGTTCGATTACTGAATATCTATCTTCAGTAGGAGTGAGCGAACGCAAAGCAAAGGCAACGACAGATTCACTGTTGTTACCATCAAGTTGAGGTAGGACAGCACCCAAACCTTTACTGCTGGCATTAGTGGTTACAAAGGTGCCATTTCCAACAGCAAGGGACTCAAAACCCTGAAGGTTAGGGGCTTGAGTAGTGGCTCTTAAAATTTCAATGAAAGACTGTTGGCAAGCAGAGCACCAAGCAAACTGCACTTTGTTCTTGAAGAGAAATCTCATGACATCAGTCTTCTCAGAGAGTTTTTCCACAAACTTGGAATAGAACTTTGCGAGACCAAGGAATTACCTAGATCCTCCTTGGACTTGGGAGCAGGTGCTTCAGTAAATGCTTTTATTAGATTAGTTTTGGATCTAATGCTTTGAGAACTTACTTTGAGACCTAGGTATGTGAATCTTGTCTCTGCATATTTGCACTTAGATATTTCAGCAGTGACTCCCTTTTCTTGTAACACTCTCATAACAGCTCTAAGGCGCGCATCAAGCATTTTTTTGTTGTCTCACATCACAAGAATATCGTCCTAAAAGAATACAACGCCCTGCATATCACCAAATAACTCATGCATTAGTCTTTTGAAGACTGCCGCAGCGGAGGCTAGCCCAAATGGCATATAGCAAAATTGGGAACAGCCAAAAGGGGTGCAGAAAGCAGTAAAGCGTCTGCTCATGAGATGCAGCGAGATCTGGTGATACGCACAGGAGAGGTCAAAGGTAGAAAACCATTTTGCGCTCTTATTTAAGGAAAGCATTTCATCAATCCTAGGGAGTGGGAATTGATTGACAATGATGTTACCATTTAAGTATCTAAGGTGCAAATCTTGCCATTAGCCCATCTGGCAATCACAGTCAGATGTTTCCACTGGTTAAATTTCTTCAGTTCTCTTTTAACCTCATCTCGAACAATCAGTGGAATGCGGCAAACTTTATGCAATTTGGGAACAGCATTGGGCTTAACAAGGATTTTATGAGTAAAACCATCAAGCTTCACAATAGTACTGTTGAAAACTTTGGGAAACTCTTTCAAAACCCACTTTTTTTGTTTTTTTCAGCATTGCAAAGTACCAATACTTGTTCAGGACTGTTGGGATATGACACAATTTTAAGAGAATGTTGCTCTTTCCATCCTAGAATGGAAGGTCCTACTATAGCCACATAAAACTTACACAGCGCTTTTTTTCCTTTAAACTTGAACACTAGAGATCTGTACCCCAGCATACCAATTTTGTGTCCAGTAAAACTCTCTGGGTTAACATCAGAAGATTGTAAGTGAGAACCAATCACCTGAGAACATTTGTCTTCCCATACCGATCGAGCAATTATAGAAAAATGGAGATCCGGAATCCGCTGCAACCTGTAAAATCAACACCTCCAAAAGAAATTATGCATAAAGGTTTGCTACTGTCACCTCCACTGATGTTTACAACCACATATTTCTTTGAACCAGTGGACACAATATCAGAAATCTCAGGGGACTCATCAGAGTTGTTGCCTGACAAGTCCACATTGTTGTCTGTAACACATGCAATTCCAGATTGCTTAAAACGCTTCCTTCTACAAACTTTAGAAAAAGACCTATGATACCACATTCTAAACATTTAGCTGATCTGGCAGGACATTAGTTAAAAGAAGATGTGTGTGCAGTGCTTCCACATCTGTAGCAGACGAACCCAGGACGGGTATAGTTCTCTTGTTTTTGGAAATTGGAAGAAGGAACTGGTCTTGATTTGAATGTAGGAGTCTTTCCTTTCTTGTCATCATTGACTTTATTGACATAAACTATGTCAGTGGGAGGAGACACAGCTTTGGCGCATCTTTCTGAGAGTTCCAATTTTTTAACTAGTGGGATAATATCTTTGAAAGTTGCCTCACCCTCGATCCATAGTCTATCCCAGAGGTTTTTATTCTTGGTGCACATAACTACGTGATCTCTGATCATGTCATCGTATAACAAGGCTAATTTGCATTTGATGGCAAGATGTTTAACCCCTTAGCTGCTAGGCCATCTCCCCCTCTGTGCTAAGTCTTTTGTTAGATATTTGGGGTAGTTCGCGCTTAGGCCCCTGAAAAGTTTTGACCACATAAGGTATCTATGCCAAATTTGTGTCCTTTTTTTCCAACATCATGCGGATTCTAAAGGTACCCAGGGTTTGTGGATTCCCCTAGAGGGTACCCAGAAATTACCCAAAATATAGCAAACTTTTGTTTGTTTGGGGGAAAAATGGGAATAAAAGGCTACAGATGAAAGCGTCTGTTTTTTACCCCGCAAATGGTATCAAAAAAGGGGTTCTGAGATCACCATCTTCACAGCATTCAGGGACAAGCAGACTTTTGTCAGAAAACCAACTTTTTTACACATTTTGGTATTTTTCTTGGACATAGCCTATTTCTGCTATTTTTAGTGCTTTCAACCTCCTTCCAGTTAATGGTAGAAATGGGTATGAAAGCAATAATGGATCCTGAAATGCTATACATTTTAGAAACGTAGACAAAATTCTGAATTCAGCAAGGGGTCATTTGTGTAGATCCTTCAAGGTTTCTTCATAGAAACTAACAGTTCAATATAGGAAAAATTGAAAATTATTTGAAAAAAACAGGCATTTGTGTCAATGTTTCACCTGTAACTTCTTCTAAATATGACAGCTGTTTGAACGCAATATACTGTTACATTTGCTGGACCTTTCTGGTTGTTGAGATATATAGGACTAGTAGGTTCACCAAGAACCAGACGAACCCAGAGCCAATAACTGAGCAGCGACTTGCAATGATTTTTTATTATGTACCGGGTATATAACAATTATTCTGGGAAAATGTATACATGGAAAAATCGGTATGAAAGACACCTATGTATTTCTGAAATGGGAACAAAATATAGAGTTTAGAAACTGCAGATAGTTGGACGTTTCACATTGTCTTTATTTGGAAGGCAGAAAAGCATCAAAATTATATAGGTAATAACAGTTGCTCTACAGTTATGTGTTACCCTAAGTCTTGCAATAAAAATGGTACCTAACTTTTGTGAGTAGGCCTACTTCCCACGACAGGAAATGGCTCAAAACGCAACGTGAACACACTTTATTTTTACAGTGAAAACTGACCCTAGCTGTCAATTTTGAAATCAGCTGTGACGGCACCTAGGGAAACCTAGCAAACTTATACATTTTTTGAAACTAGACATCCAGGGGAATCCAGGATGGGGTGATTTGGCTGGCTCTCACCAGGTTCTATCACCCAGAATCCCTTGCAAACCTAAGAATTTGTTTAAAAAAACAAATTTTCCTCACATTTCTGTGGAGGAAAGTTCTAGAAACTGCGTGGATCCACAAAATTCCCCCAACCCGCATTCCTAAAAGTCCTCCGAGATAAATGGTACCTCACTTGTGTGGGTAGGCCTAGTGCCCCCAAAGGGAAACAGCCCAAAACGCAACGTGGACACACCACATTTTCACAGTGAAAACTGACCCTTTTTCTACAAAGTACCTAGCTGTGCATTTTGAACCCTAACTTCACCAGTACCTTGGGAAACCTAGCAAACCTACACATTGATGAAAACTAGACACCCAGGGAAATCCAGGATAGGGTACTTGACTGGATGTCACCAGGTTCTGTTACCCAGAATCCCTTGGAAACCTAAAAATGTCTCAGAAAAAACAAATTTACCTCGCATTTACGTGGTGGAAAGTTCTGGAATCTGCGTGGATCCAAAACATTCCCCATACCCCGTGTTCCGCAAAGTCTTCCAAGAAAAATGGTACCTCATTTATGTGGGTAGGCCTAGTGCCCGCAACAGGAAACGGCCCAAAACACAAGGTGGACACACCACATTTTCACAGTGAAAACTGACCCTTTTTCTGCAAATTGCCTAGCTGAAGATTTTGAACCCTAACTCTGCCTGCACCTAGGGAAACCTAGCAAACCTATACATTTTCGAAAACTTGACACCGAGGGGAATCGATGACAGGGTGACTTGACTGGCTTTCACAAGGTTCTGTTACCCAGAATCCCTTGCAAACCAAAAAATTTGTAACAAAAAACACATTTTCCTCACATTTCTGTGGTGGAAAGTTCTGGAATCTGCGTAGATCCACAAAATTCCACCCACTCAGCGTTCCCCAATGTCTTCCTAAAAAAATGATACCTCACTTGTGTGGGTAGGCCTAGTGCCCGCGACAGGAAATGGCCCAAAATGCAAAATACACACACCACATTTTCACAGTGAAAAGGGACCCTTTTTGCGTAAAGTGCATGCGTACCCATATTGGATAGCCCCACCCCTAATTTACATTGTAAAAACATTCCCTGGTTATAGTGCACTTTACGGCCCTGGGGGGCAGATTGGGGGCTGCAACCCCATCTGCACCGCAGGGGTAGGGGTCAGTAAGACTGAATTAGGCCACAAAATATGGGGGAGAAAAGGCCCCTTCCCCAAGGGGCCACTCCCCCCTCCTTGTTGCCTAGAGGGTGGATCCCTGCTTGGGGATTGCCCCCCTGGGGTGTTACCTAAAAAGGGATCCAAAAGGGAGGGGTACCATTAGAAAGGTGAGATTCTCCCCTTTCCAATGATACCTCTCCCATCTGTTTCGGTACTCAGTGGGCTTAGATAGCCCCACGAGCACCAAAACAATGAAACTAAAACTATGTTTCAGTTTTATTTTCCTTGCAATGACCACAGCGCGCCATGCGTGCAATCGACATTACAATGAAAATGCAAATTGGTCACAAGAGGTTGGGGAAGCTCCGAGGCCAATAAAAAAAAGGGGAAATCCTTCTGCTGACTGAAATAGAGGGATTTCCTGCCCCTGTCCTCATGACAGAATGGTTCCATCATGAGCACAGGAGCACCGGTGCTAATAATCGAACCATTCCATCATGAGCATCGAAGGGGTTAAGTGTGGAGACAAAATCATCAACAGAGTCATTGGGATCTTTTTTACGCTTGTAGAAAGTATACCGACATACAGCCATGCATACAGATGCTGAATAGTGCTCATCCAGGCCGGCTAGGGCACACTTAAAACATCTAAGTTCCCACTTCTTTCAATTGTTTGCATTTGACAATAAACTCTGAGGCCTTCAGGCCCTAAGCAATGCATTAGAATTCTTTTTTTTTCTTCCAGGAGATAACACGCTGCCATTGTCTTCAAGAGTGGCAATATAATTTATAAAATACTCTTTCCACTCTAGCAACTTGACAATGGGTTCCCCTGGATTAGTTAGAAATTCTTTGGGGTTACTGAGGGTGATGGTAACATTAGAAGCTTGTTTAATATTAGATTTGGAAGGAGTAGTGCCTGAATTCCCTTCCATAATATATACGCAGTAACACTTGAACAAGTGAGACTTATTAAAAATAATAACAAAACAGGCCTACTGGGAGGAGGAGCTTAGCGCGCATCCAAGATGGTCGTGTGAGCTGTGAGCTCCCGAAACCCTCGCCACCTCCAACATCTATCCTGTCACGGATCCTGTTTCTAACTACAGGTTATTGTAGCTGAGATTCTCCTGACCTATATGGCCTTTTTCAAAATTCGAATTGGATGCCGGACACCTGAAATACTCCTTCCTGAAGCCTGAAGGCCTAAACCGTGAGTCATCCCAGGACTTGGGCATCCGAAACACCCCGAGAGTAGCTGAACAACAACGGCGTATGGAAGGAGACAGCTACCCGGGGTCTACTTTCGGTTTCGTTTTTCCTGTCTAAGACGGCTGGGAGACGACTGTCCCTTGATCCAGCTGGCCCGTATGCACACTAGCTTGATTGCTCTTCACCGGCGCCCAGCACTTTGATTTCTCGCTGTTTTTCTCCGTGGGGAGCCATTTTCACCAGGTCCCAAAAGCCCCCAAGGGGTGCGCAGCCCACCATGGCGGGCAAGTCCGACAGCGACAAGCGGGCGATCAAGAACACGTCTTGGGGTGGCATTACTCAAACCACCATTATGGACCGATTTGCGTGCCACAAGGGTTCACCCAGCGGAACTGGCAAAACTTCTGAGGACCTTGGTGGTGGCCCCCCGAAATGGAGGAGCTGACCCTTCGAGATGTGATGGGCGCCATTGTGAGTATGAAGTCATCCATGGGCCAACAATATCAAACTTTGGCCGCCAAGATTGACACTGTGGCTGTGGATGTTAGCTTGATTAGGGCGGACTTGGCCAAGACTAACGAGAGAGTCAAGTCGCTGGAAATCAAAGCTGCCAGTCTCACCACCGACGTTTCCGATCTCCAGACCGAGTTCCGGACCCTTCGAACCTCAAGTGAACAGTTTGTCTGCCAGCTTGAGGATTTTGAAAGTCGCGCTAGGCGCAATAATGTTCGCATCATCGGAGTTCCGGAGTCCTCAGCCGATCAATCGACGGACCTCCTCGTGGAAGACCTGATCCTAAACCATCTCACTCCGAAGGGCCTCAGTAACTTTTTTGCGGTGGAACGTGCCCATAGAGTTCCGGGCGAAAGACGCAAACAGGGGGCTACACCACGACCCATCATTGCGAGGATCTTCAATTTCAGGGACAGGGACGCCATTTTACAGGCCTCGAGGACTAACGGCCCCACCAAATTTGAGAATGCGTCCATCAGCTTCTACCCCAACTTCACTCAATCGGCGCAGAAACAGAGACTGGGATTTACCGGGGTGAAGCGTAGACTGAGAGACCTGCGCATGAAGTATGCTATGCTCTAGTATGCTATTCTCTTCCCTGCCCGACTGCGTATCGAACATAATGAGCGTGTGCTATTTTTTGATATGCCAGAGGTGGTCAGTGACTGGTTGGACACATTATCAATGCAACGGGAGAATGCGGAGCACTCCAAAGGAGCAGAGGGAGGCCAATGGGACCAGGAGGAGTAAGGACACCGGCGTGTGTAACCACCGTACTGTGTTGCGGTGGATTGTTATCTTTTTGGGTCAATTTCACTTTCACGAGACAAACCCTGGGGCGGCGGGTAGTTTGGGACTTTTCCTCCTCCTGGGGTGTTTCCTTTTCTTCCTGTAGATTAGTTTTCTTGAGTAGGGCGACAGGCACACTGCAACTTGGGGTGGTTTTTTGTATTATCGCAGGGGTGCAGGGTGGGGGGATGTGTGTATGGGGCATTTTGGGGGAGGGGGGGCTCTTTCTTTCCATTTGAATGGTTTCAGAGGCTACCTATTGCTGCATAGTGTGATCTGTGTTTCCTTCACTGGGTTTGGGGGACCCTGCCATGGCTTAAGGGATGGGGGTAGGGGGTTGAGAGTCTTGAGTTGGAATGTCAACGGCTTGGGGGACAAGATAAAACGGGGGATTGCACTTCAATATTTAAAACGCCACTCCCCCAATATTGTATTATTGCAAGAAACGCACTTGGTGGGAAACACGTTCCACACTATGAACTGGAGGGGGTACAGGTTGGTTGCACACTCGGGGTTCACCTCGGGATCAAGAGGGACCGGTGTTATGGTCCGAAGTTCCCTCCCCTTGGAGATTGATCATACGGTACTGGACGATAGGGAACGGTATGCGGCCATTGTTGGTAGGTGGGAGGAGAAGGCGATCTCCATCCTTTCAATATACGTTCCCCCGGGTTTACAGACCCCCACATTAGCCGACCTGGGGAAACTGGTGTTGGGTCTTCCTGAGAGGATCTTGGTGGTTGGAGGAGACTTCAACTCTGTTGTTAGCGGCTTGGAGGATCGTCATCCTCCCAGAGCTCTCACACAGTCGCAGTCCTGCCTGGGTGGCTTCTTGGAAACGTTTGGTATGGTCGATTGTTGGCGGATGCTTCACCCCGGGCAGGCTCAATATACCTTCCACTCTGGGGCACATGGGAGCTTGGCTAGACTTGATTACATCCTCATGCCTGCAGCCCAAGCAGCATCGGTAAGAGAGGTCCGACATTTGCCCAGAGGCATCTCGGATCACTCCGCGTTATGGATACTCATAGACCTCCATCTGGGCACCGGGGGCCGGGTCGCCCCAATCAATCCCTGGCATCTCCGTATTCCGGAGAACAGGGCTGGGGTGGTTAAGGCTATTGACCATTACTTTGCCGAAAATGTGGGATCGGTGTCTTCGTCTGTGTCCCTGTGGGAAGCTTTTAAAACTGTTATACGGGGTCAGACGCTATCGTTGATTGCAGGTTCTAAAAAAATGCCACAATGAAGAGGTTGAGCAGTTGGAGTCTGATATTGTTGCTTTGGAGGCAGATCTTGAGTCTGGGGTCACGCGAGATAAGGTACATGTTTTGCAACTGAAACAGTCTGACTATAAAGCCTTGGTTACGAGTGCCGCGAAAGCCATGAGTCGAGAGCAACAGGGCCGTTTGTATGATGTGGGCGACAAGGCGGGAAAGTTGATAGCTTGGCTGGATAAGAGAGAGAGACTGAATCGAGTGGTGCCGGTTGTTGAACGAGTGGATGGTGTACGTGTGACGGATCCACTGGAGATCATGGAAGAGTTCGCTTGTAACTTCCGAGCGGTGTACGCGCAGGTCTCTGAACGGCCGGAGAAGGACTCACATCTTTTGCTCAGGGATATTGCTTTGCCTAATTTGTCTGAATCTGACAGAGAGCTAATGGAGGCGGACTTTTCCACCGATGAAGTGGCGCTCCCTATTCGCTCCATCCGCTCTGGAAAAGCTACAGGCCCGAACGGCATACCTATCGAGCTGTATAAGTTGTGTCCGAACAAAATGGCGCCGTACCTTCGCTTGATGTTCTTAGAGTCCAGGGAGAAGGGTCTACTCCCCCGAGATCAGAGATTGGCATCTATCGCAGTAATACATAAAGAAGGAAAACCCCGTGATTTGTGTACTTCCTATAGATCCATTTCACTTCTTAATGCTGAACCCAAGATCCTGGCAAAATTGTTAGCGAATCGGGGACTTGGTGCACCTAGATCAGTCTGGCTTTATTCCGACCCGCAACATTGCTTTAAATTTACATCGTCTCCACGGCGTTCTGGCGAGGGCGGAGACGTTACGTGAGCTGGCCATTTTGGTTTCTCTGGATGCCACCATGGCATTTGATACAGTGGAATGGCCGTACCTGTGGGCTGCTTTGACGAAGTTCGGCTTCCGACCGTTATTCATTGGCTGGGTCCGGCTACAATATGAAGAGCCCCTGGCCCGGGTGGTCGTTAATGGTAGGGTCTCGGCTTCTTTTGTCCTAGGGAGGGGTTCGCGACAAGGGTGCCCTCTGTCGCCGCTGCTCTTTGCCTTGGCTTTGGAGCCCCAGGCCGCTTGGTTGCGGTGGAAACCATCACTCAGGGGTATCAGATGGGCCCCTGACTTTGAAGACCGCATCTCATTGTATGCGGATGACATTCTCCTTTATCTCACTTCCCCTCAGAAATCTCTGGGGGTGCTGTTCGACGTCCTTAGTTCCTTTGGTAGAAACTCTGGTCTAGTGATCAACTGGAGTAAGTCCGGTGTTTACTCGCTCACGGACGATACGCCACTCGTGCCGCGCATCTGCCCGATACAAATTTTGCCTTCTGGGTTCAAGTATTTAGGTATATATGTCTCGTGTGATCCTGCAGTCAGGTATCAGCGCAACTTGCTCCCCCCGCTTCTTCGTTTGAAGGCTGATGTGAAAGCCTGGTGTAGGCTGCCGCTGTCCCTGGTGGGCAGGGCAGCTCTCTTCAAAATGATGTCCCTCCCTAGATTTTTATATGCACTTCAAAACACTCTTGACCTGGTGCCTACCAGCTACTTCCACGAGATCGAGAGCCTCCAAAGAAAGTTGTTGTGGACCGGACGTCCCGATTTGCCTTGGCTAAGCTCACGCTACCTTGGTACGATGGCGGTATAGCGTTGCCTGATATCAGGCGCTACTACTAGGCCTCTCCATTGAGCTCAGTTAATCATGCAATGTATGGCCCAGTTTCTAACCCGGCTTTTGCCATGGATAAATGGCTGCTTCCGGGCGGGGATTACTACAGGGCACTTTACTCTAAACGTTCAAACACAACGTTAACTGGGCCCACCAAGGTAGCGGTACGGATCTGGTATAACGCTAATGCGGTACGGGCTGGTCAGACACTATCACTCGAGCGACTCCACTCTATGTCTCCGAGAGGTTAGGCAATTTGTGGACTACCAAGGGCTTCGATAAATGGGACCTCATTGGTATCAGCAAGGTGGGGGACCTTTGGAGGAAAGATAGGATAAAGACTTTTGATGAGTTGCAACTCGAATATAAACTTAGCAATCGAGAATACTTCCGGTACCTGCAGGTCCGACATGCCATCTGCTCGGTCTTCCCGACCGGCACTCTTGTTCCGGAATCCTCACCCCTGGAGGACAGAGTGCTCTACGGCCATGTCCCGGACAGTACGATCTCTCTTATATATAAGAAACTGATAAATGACTGGGCAGACCTTCTTTTACAGCTCCGTGAGGCCTGGACCAGCGATGGATTGGAACTTGACGATGAGGATTGGCAGGCAGCGAAATCCTCCCCGAAGGAGGTGGCGATCCCGGCCCGTCTGCGACTGGTGCAATTGAAAATCCTACATCGAGTGTATGTGACGGGCCCTCGATTGTTACGTATGGGATACTCCTTGGATGGATTGTGTAAGCGTGGGTGTGGAATGGTGGGTACCTTCCTACATATTTTGTGGGAATGTCCAGCGGTGGTGTCCTTTTGGAACCGTGTGCATGGCGTTATGGAAGAAGTGACAGGTGTTTCGATCTTGCCTGAGGCCCGAAGGTGTCTTCTGAATGTGTGGGAGCCCAACGACTACAACGTGGCTCAGACACAGTGGGCCACTTTAGGGAATATGGTCGCCAAGCGTGATATTGCACAACTGTGGGGATCTTCGAGGGCACCTAGTCTGTCAGCCTGGTCAAGAAACATGGACTGGTACATGTTTCGCGAAAAAACGTTCTATGTCGCCCGGGGCAGGCCCAAGAACTGGGGGAGGGTATGGAATCAGTGGAACCAGGATCGTGGAGAGATCTGTACTCCCCCCTATGTGACTCCACCGGAGGTGTTGCACTCCCCTTAGCTAGATGTTCCTTCTGGTCTTGATTCTCGTTCATATACTGCTTGCTTGCTCTCTTCCCCCTTTCCCCCTCCTTCCTTGCTTTCCCTATAGCCTTTTAGCTTCAATTGTTTCCGGGTAATAGCCTTGGATGCGGTACTCCCTCTCCCGAAGGATCACTTGTATATAAGCTTCTTGTCTTGCCTCAACAGTTATTTATTTTTTCCTGCTTATTGGTTTGTTTGGCTTTCTAAAAAACATAAAAGAAAAAGACCTTATTTCTCCTGCGATTAAATATATGGCTACGACATGTTTGTTTAATTGCTGCCGGGCCCCCGGGTTGTCAGCTGAAGTGCTGTGTCTCATCCGATATACTTATTGACCATGGTGACAGCCGACTCGGAGTGGCTACAAGCTTGCTACTGTATAACCATGTTTGTCAATAAAGGTTTAAAAAAAAAAAACAGGCCTACTGTAGTTACTGGATAATTGCTGTGAAACGCTTTACTCCGGTTGCGATTGCACTTGCGTTCACTGCAGTATATGATGAAATTGTCTGTGGTGGTGTAAATAAAGTATCTGCGCTTTTTTTACTGAGTTTAAAAACAAGATGGCTGCTGAGGTCACAAAACGTGACCTTGTGCGTCTCTTCGGGTGATGCGGGGACGCTCTGTAGTTGTAGAAGATTGCGATCATGTTGGAATGCAGGAGAGACGCATGGAATGCCTGGCCTCTGGAATCAGAAGAAGCGCGTGGAGCACCAGTGGCAGAACGTTCAAAAGAAAGCAGTGTTGTCTATCTTGTACATAGAGGTATATTTGAGAAAAGAGGGAAACTCATGATACGTCGGTGAAGTCCCCTCGCTCAGGTCTCTCTTTGGTTTGCTCGAATACTTTAGGAAATTGGCATCTTGTGTAGAAGTCCGTAAAATCAGACGTAATTTAAAGGCAGAAAGGCTTTTCTTGAAGAATAGGCAGGGGCTGGACCACCAATCGTGGCTAGAAAATTGTAGTAACTTCAGAAGGACAACAGACCAATATTGTGAATTAAGTATGATCCTTTATTACCAGCCCCTGGGCACCAGGCACAACTAGCACAAAAGGTCTCCAGGCAGAACTCACTCCAGAGGAATGCTAACACATCAAGCAGTTGTATGTTTTAGATCATAAATACACAGTCCTGGATATGACTAATACAATTATATTAGAGAACCCACTACATACGACAAAAACACAATACTACACACACCTCCAACTTCCTCCTGGTTGCCTGTACCTTTTCTCACTTCTCCTACACATTTTTGTCTTCTTTGGTATATGGCACAAGATTGACTTTTTCCAAAAGAAACCCTGTCAGATCCACCTCTCTCAAACAAAATATGTAAATGTTCTACAGGCCAGGTGAGTCAGTTTAAAACCATACACATCCATGTACTATAAAAGACACCTGTGTTTGAATGAGTTTCTGCAGATTTGCACATTATCCTGTGTTTGAGGGTTCACCCATGTGCAGACAACAGACGTTCATCAGGGATATCCCTGAGGGATAGCATGTGACATGATCATTAGATTCCGTAAGATGTTAGTTACTTGAAAGAGCAGTGGGATAGCAGTTGAGAATATCTCCTATAAGCTTGTCAATACACAAGCTAGGATTCCATTCTCTTTGCCAATCCCCTCCAGCAACTATGTTGCTCAACGAACTAAAGTCAGAGACTTATTGGGCATGTGATTACTATTAAAAGTACCTGCCTGTGATCCCTTGTATATGTACACAATAACGAGTTGCTTCAAATAATTAAAAAAGAGTAGGCTAAAGACAATTGTTCAGTTTCAGAGCATTGAAAATGGACCTTCAGTCTTTCAAATGAATGTTGTAGATGTAAAATGATGACACCCTACCGTGTGATAAAAAAGCTGATGGTAGATATTTAAAAGGTAAACAGACAAAATATTGACTACAAAATATCGAATGGACATAATATCGAGTACAAAATTTAGGCTGGACAGAATATCTAATGGACAGAATATAGACATCAAAAATATCGTTTTGAAGGTAGGTATTGTAATATCGAATTTTAAAATATAGATAGTCAAAATATCGAAGTACATAATATAGGTTAATAAAAATATCAAACAATTTATAGTGTATTTTATGTGTTAAAAGTGTTTATTTATGTTATAATGTAATTTAATTAATGAATTTAATGTTATTTACATTTTGCGTAATTTGATTCTGTAGCGGGTTGTGCGTTTATAGGGGAATAGGGTGGGAAGTAATTTAATTATAATTAATTAAATATGTAAATGTATTTATTTATAATTAATTGTTAATTAATTTTTATTCTGTAATTAATTACATTTGAATTGCCAATTAATTGTATTTAATTGATTAATTGATAATTATGTTAATTTAACTAATTTAATTTCTGTAGCTGGTTGTGGGTTTATAGGGGAGTAGGTGGGAAGTAATTTAATTAAAATTAATTAAATATGTAAATGCATCAATTGGTGTTTGTTTATAATTAATTTTTAATTATTTTACTTTGTAATTAATTACATTTTAATTGCCAATTAAACATATTTAATTGATTAATTGATAATTATGTTAATTTAACTAATTTAATTTCTGTAGCAGGTAGTGGGTTTATAGGGGAGTAGGGTGGTAAGTAATTTAATTATAATTAATTAAATATGTAAATGTATTAATTGGTAATTGTTTTAAAAATTAATAGTTAATTATTTTTTATTTTGTAATTAATTACATTTTAATTGCCAATTAATTTTATTTAATTGATTAATTGATAATTATGTTAATTTAACACATTTAATTTCTGTAGCCGGTTGTGGGTTTATAGGGGAGTAGGGTGAGAAGTAATTTAATTATAATTAATTGAATATGTTAATTTATGTAGTGTTATTTAATTATAATTAATTGTTAAATAATTTTTATTTGGTAAATAATTTAATTTTCATTTAGAATTAATTTTATTAAATTGATTAATTGATAATTATGTTAATTTTACTAATTTATTTTCTGTAGTGAGTTGTGGGTTTATAGGGGAATAGGGTGGGAAGTAATTTAATTATAACTAATTACATATGTAAACTTTTTGGGGTATTTATTAGATTTGAATTGTTAAGTAAGTTTTTAATTACTAAATAATTAATTGTTAATTTGTAATTAATTAGTATTAATTGATAACTAATTGTAATGATTAAATTAAATTAGTTTTTGTAATTAATAAATGTTTATATTATATTAAATTGGTAATTGCTTTTAATTAATTTTTTATAGATAATAATATATATATTTTTAAATAATATATGAAGTATCTACTTTCCCTACTGTTTCACTCACTGGAGTGGGAATAGTAATTTTTACCCCTACGCTATCCAACGCTTTCCCTACTGTTGCACTCTATGGAGTGGGAATAGTAATTTTTACCCCTACGCTATCCAACACTTTCCCTACTGTTGCACTCTCTGGAGTGGGAATAGTAATTTTTACCCCTACGCTATCCAACCATTTCCCTACTGTTGCACTCTCCGGAGTGAGAATAGTAATGTTTACCTCTACGCTATCCAACGCCTTACCTACTGTTGCACTTTCTGGAGTGGGGATAATAATTTCAACCGCTACGCTATCCAACGCTTTCCCTACTGTTGCACTCTTTGGAGTGGGAATAGTAATTTTTACCCCTATGCTATCCAACGCTTTCCCTACTGTTGCACTCTTTGGAGTGGGAATAGTAATTTTTACCGCTACGCTATCCAACGCTTTCCCTACTGTTGCACTCTCTGGAGTGGGAATAGTAATTTTTACCCCTACGCTATCCAACCCTTTCCCTACTGTTGCACTCTCTGGAGTGGGAAAAGTAATTTTTACCTCTACGCTATCCAACGCCTTACCTACTGGTGCACTTTCTGGAGTGGGTATGGTAATTTTAACCCCTACGCTATCCAACGCTTTCCCTACTGTTGCACTCTCTGGAGTGGGAACAGTAATTTTTACCCCTACGCTATCCAACGCTTTCCCTACTGTTGCACTCTCTGGAGTGGGAATAGTAATTTTTACCCCCATGCTATCCAACGCTTTCCTTACTGTTGCACTCTCTGGAGTGGAAATAGTAATTTTTACCCCTACGCTATCCAACGCTTTCCCTACTGTTGCACTCTCTGGAGTGAGAATAGTAAGTTTTACCCCTACCCTATCCAACCCTTTCCCTGCTGTTGCACTCGCTGGAGTGGGAATAGTAATTTCTACCCCTACGCTATCCAACGCTTTCCCTACTGTTGCACTCTCTGGAGTGGGAACAGTAATTTTTACCCCTACGCTATCCAACGCTTTCCCTACTGTTGCACTCTCTGGAGTGGGAATAGTAATTTTTACCCCTACGCTATCCAACCCTTTCCTTACTGTTGCACTCTCTGGAGTGGGAATAGTACTTTTTACCCTTACGCTATCCAACGCTTTCCCTACTGTTGCACTCTCTGGAGTGGGAATAGTAAAGTTTACCCCTACGCTTTCCAACCCTTTCCCTACTGTTGCACTCTCTGGAGTGGGAATAGTAATTTTTACCCCTACGCTATGCAACGCTTTCCCTACTGTTGCACTCTCTGGAGTGGGAATAGTAATTTTTACCCCTACGCTATCCAACGCTTTCCCTACTGTTGCACTCTCTGGAGTGGGAATAGTAATTTTTACCTCTACGCTATCCAACGGCTTATCTACTGTTGCACTCTCTGGAGTGGGAATAGTAATTTTAAACTTCCGCTATCCTACGGTAATAATATTGGATATTTTTTAATTATATTATGTTACTATATATATATGTTTTAACAAATATGATTGTAAAAAAAATGTGTATAACTTTAATTAATTATGTAATTATTATAAGGTAATTTAAGTATTTTTTAGTATATTTTAGTAAATAATTGTTAATATTAATTTAATTTAACATTGTTTTTAATAAAGTCGATATTTTTACAAAATATATTTTTGTAAACGATATTCTTTACTCAATATTTTTGTACTTACCTGTTTGTAGATACAGAGTCGATATTCTGACTGTCGATATTTTTTTGCCGATATTTTTGGTAGTCGATATTATGTCCCTCGATATTATATCAGTGATCCTATTTAAAAATATTTTAGTCTATTAAAAATATATCACACCATAAATAACTACAAAACCATACCTGTCTTCACATGTTTTGAAACAGCTGGTTTTATTTCTGTATTGACCCTAAATGCTCCTTTACTTCCTCTTTTAAATATTTAAATTGAACAGATTCTCTTCCAGTAATATGGTGTAAAGGAGTGCTTTATTTTTGAAAGGGCAAAATGAATTTTTCATTGGCACGTTTTTTGTCAGACCCATCAGAGAAAAGGTGAGGTCCTATAAGTGCTATTTCCATAAATACCCTTAGGATGGTTGCTTTTTGATACAGAAAAGATGGGAGAATGGAATTAACCCAAATGTGGCAAGAAGGTAAAATGTTTCTCAAATAATGTGCTTTTCTAGTTTAAAGTTAGCTTTTAAAAAGTTCATAAGTTGAGTTTAAAGAGGTTACATTTTAGAGAAATCTGATGTTAAATTACAGAGATCTACATTAAAAGATCAGATTAACCAAGAGAGCTTTGACTCTCATAAGCCATATCAGTATATCGAATGCAAAGATAGATCCATGACACCAGACCAATTTGAGTGCCTGACCACAACTTCCAGGAAAAATGTTGCAGCCATCATTACAGGATCCTGGGACTTGGCCCTTATTTCATAAAAGTTCCTATAAGGGCCCCCTTGCAGTATAAATTGAAAAAAGCCATTTTTTTATTTCAATGAATGTGTGCATTCTCCACGGCTCAGTTCTAGGTGACTGCAGCAGTATTTGGGATCTGTGCCACCCACACGCTTCACATGCCTGGAACCGCAAAACCAGTGCAAGCTTCTCAGACCCAAGTTAGCCTATAGTGGGATCCAGTTCCTTCAGATTCTGCATTTACATTTATATATATTTATATTTATTCATTTGTAGAACGCATGGTTACACCAACGGTGTGTCCCTGCCCTGATATGTATGCTCTGGGGGGAGGCTGCTGCCCGCCACCTGTGATGCTATGCTGTTCAGAACTAACTGACCAGTAACCCTATCCAGTTTGCCTGAACAGCCATGTTTTCAGCTATTTTCGAAAACTACTTTTGCATGAGTCTATTCTTAGCTTTAACGGTAGGCCGTTCCACATTTTGGCTGCACGGTACCTGAATGAGCGTGCTCCCATTCTTGCTCTAAATATTCTCGGTACAGTCACCAATGCCTTACACATAGATCTTAAATTCCGTCATGGGATGTATTGGGTTATTAATGGTTGAAGGCATCTAGGGCCTTTCTTCAATAGAATACGATGGCAGTGGCACATTGCCTTTAATGCGACTCTCCTTTCTACTGGCCTCAAGTGTAATCCTGTCAGGGCCTTCTTCGTATTCGCTCTATTAGGAAGGCCCAGTACCATACGCGCTGACGCTTACTCTTCGTAATTTGGCAAATCCCATTTTAGTAGCACCGATATAAAGTACATTCCCGTATTCCAATTGATAAGTAATTACTGCATGTAATATAGTTTTCCGGGCTTTTGGTGGTAATAAATCTAGGTTCTTCCTCAGGATTTTTATGTTCCCGTAGTATTAACCTACTACCTTCCGAATCTGACTTTCAAAGTCAGCTCGGAATCAAGCCATATTCCGAGGTTTTTTTCTTTTGTTTTGGGGGAAGGCAGTTGGCCTAGTGTTTCAGGCCACCACGCAGATGACCATATGGATAGCACCCTGCCTACCACCATTGTTTTTGTTTAGCTCCCATTTAACTTGAGGCAGTGGTTAGACATCCAGTCTGCCACCTCTTCTAAACATCCGGAGAACCGTTAGCTGCTTGGCACTTGTCCTGTGCTAACATCACAATTAGTTGTATATCGTCTGCATAGTAGACATTGCATTTCAACTTTGCTGCACATTGCCACTGGCTGTGCACACTAAGGAGCATATGCTTGCATATGGTGCCCACTCGGTCGGAAACAAGGTCTTGTAGTCAAACCCGGTGGTGCTCAACCATAGTCTGTGCTCAGCTGGGCTCGGACACTCATAGAGGGACTAGGCCATGTGCCCCACCACTACTGTGAATGCCTGAAAGCTGTGCATAGCCAGGGTCAAATTGCCATGGCTCAGGGTCTTATTGGAGACCCTGCACAGCGGGGCCTGGACATCTGCATAGGGTGGGGCACAGGCAAATTTTTGCAAAATGGTTTTGTTAAAAATTGATTTACCTCACCCTGGGGACCGGGACTAAATAGTCTATTGTAGCATCCACAAAACCTGTTCCCGCATGGACAACTTATTAATCTCTCAATTCTGGCTACCCAGACTCATAGACTCTAAAATCCATGTCAAGGACCTTTCTGATCACACCCCGTAAGGCCAGTGGTGGGGCACACAGACTATCAGCATCCATTTACGAGGCCGTGGGTGGTGAATGAGGTGGTGCTCCATGAACCAACCCTACTCGACAGTATCAAGGATACCATAAAACATTATTGAAATTAATATGACAATTAGGAGGTGCTCCACATATGTCCGCATATGCGATGGGGACAGAGCGATGACAGAATAAACCCAGGCAAGACAGGCGGAAGGACACTTTGCAAACTAGCCTCCGAGTGCATGCTTTCCGTCCAGCTGTCACACAACTTATGCTACTGGATCACAACGCTTTGCATTTGTCGAGTTGGCATCTTGTTCGGAGGTGTTCTGGTCCTGGCTGCTCTCTTTTTTGCATTGTTCTTGTCGCCGGACCCAATGCCGCCTGCCTACAAAGAAAGAAGAGAAAGTACCACTTACCTTGTCAGGCAGTGACACAATTTGGGCTTTTGTAAATTTATTAAGAAATATTTATCTGACTTCTGCTCTCTGACTTTTGGAGTCCTTGGTTTCTCTTTGTGCCAGCTTTAGTTATTACCTATAGAGAAAAGAAAAAAACATATATTTGTAAGTTGATGAATTATGAGAAGCTTTGATCATTAGGCTGGATAGCCCCGCACCTGTTTTGTGCCTTTTTTTCTTTATCTTTTACGTTAAGTGACTTCCATTTCTAGATATCTGTAATTACATAAAGGGATTACTAAAACATTACATAGAATCTTTTTAGGTAGGTACTGTTCTACATTGTTAGCACACAACTCAATGTATGATTTTAGTTTACTGTTTAGTCTATCCATAGTAAGTCATTTATTTGTTTAGAAAGTTTTATATAGCGCAAATATGATCCCTAGGGATATCAGAGTGCTTTACAATTGGAGGAATAGGAAGGTAACAATTGAAGTACAGGTATCAAATAGGAATACCAAAAGAGATCACACACATATCCAATAGGAATACCAAACAAAATGGCTACAGACAAAAGGGGTCAGTAAAGAATGAGATAAGAAACTGGAACATAGCGAGCTAGGAGGGGAGCAGATAATTTGTAGAAACAAGACTAACACCTTCTCGCAGGGCTTTTTCGGTGTAAGTTCAATGCAATGGAACAGACGATCCAAAATCCTTTTACGGTAAGAACTTGTTTATAAGGAATCTTTTTACTTTCAGTTTGAAAGCAGCCTTGGAGGAGATTCTCCGTATTTCCGGTAGGAGAGAGTTCCAGATCTTTGGAGCAGAGATGGAGAAGGCATTGTAAATCGTTCTCTTTTTGCGAAAGATCTGTGATTTCAGGAGAGAGTTTGCACTCCTGGAAGGACTACTCACTTCAGATATTTCTAGCTTTTGCACTGGATAACTGGGGGTTTTGAAATGGAGGGCTTTGTGAGACAGGCAGGCTATCTTTAGCTGTATTCTTGTTTCGTGGGGCAACCAATTTAGGGATTTTAAGAATGGGGAAATTTGCTAATTTCTTTTGGTACCCGTAACCAGTCTGGCCGCTGCATTCAATGAGGCCCTTAGTGGGGCCAAGGAATATTTGGGGCGGCCACGGAGAGTAGCACTGCCATAGTCTAGCCTCGGCAAAACAAGCGCTTGGACCACTTGCTTGAAGTCAGCTTGTGGGAGGAAAGGTTTGAGATTCCTGAGTATCCTCATCAATGGTTAGCTCCCTTGCACACATTGCTTATATGATTCTTCATGTTCAGATGCTTGTCGGTGATTCCGAGAGTTTTTACTGAGTCAATAATGAGGGTGGAGCAGTTGAAGGTAGTGAGGTGTTTCATCCAGAGGTCTAACTTGGGGGTGTGCTTTGGAGGAGAAATTAGAAGGAATTCTTTTTTAGAGGTGTTGAGCAGGAGGTGGTTCTCAGTTAACCAGTTTTGAGTATTCATTAGGGTAGTGTTGAGTGAGATGAAGTTATCCGGAGAGGAGATTTTCAGTTAGAGTTGTGTGTCATCCACATACATATACACACAGGAAAAAAATAGAAGTTACCTGAGGGCCTTCCTGCCTTACTGAAGTGCTTTGTGGGACAGGCGTTATTTCTTTTAACCTTTTCTTCTCCTCTTCCCACCTCTTCTCACAACATACTTAGACCGGGTTGGGTATTTGTGGTGTGGTGGGGAAGTTGGGATCTAGCATTGTGTTCTTCATATCACTCCTGCGGAAAAGACAGAATAGAATTACAGGTGTCCCCAGCAACCCTTTGGGATGTGGCTAAAAAGCAGTTTTTCAGTGTTCACAATATTTCACATGACAACATTTGAGCAAGCGCCAAGTTCAGTAAGCAAGAATTGGAACTCCAAAGATCCAAAGATGGGGGCCAAAATATGAAAGGCTGCACACTTAGAGCCCTGCGGGAACTCTGCAAGTTCCGGGGAGAACTGGAGCAGAAACTGATGAAGAGGGTGGCTAAGATACTTCTCTATACTAAAAAACCTTGCTACGAGTGGGGGGACAAGGCAGATAGACTCTTGGCCCATAAATTGCCTTGCAAGCATTACGTACTTTTATTAAGGCAGTCAGAGATGAGGAGGGTCATCTACATCAGTATATTGTGGAGATTCTCGCCCTTTTCCAGTCCTACTATACAGCACTATACAAACCCAGACCTTAGATGAATAGCTTCAAGAGGACTACCTCACAGAGAGGCTGAGTTGAATCCCTTGGAGGAAGCTATTACACGGAAAGAGTTCCAGACTGTGATCTGCAACCTCCCATCCCACAAACCACTTGGCCTGGACAGGTTTCCAGCCCTCTTTTATAAAACCTATGTTTTTCTTTTGATCGAGCCTCTAACCAAGGTTTTTAATTATATCTTAATGTCAGGGATAGTCACCAATATGATGCTGGGGTCCCTTCTTACCCTGCATCTAAAACCAAACAAGTCTCCGATTATGTGGTCCTCATAGAAGACAATTGTGTTGCATAACAGCAATGTAAAACATTTTGCTACCATTCTTGTGGGCCATCTCCAGACTATCTGGCCAGCTTTTATTGCCCTTCAACAACCAGGTTTTAAATGCAATAGGCAGGCTAAACATTTTTGTTTCATCCAACATCTGAGGGGGCTTTGGCTTTTCTGATGTGACAGCTTACATGCTGGCAGCTCAGCTCTGCCCTTCGCTTGACTGGAATCACAACTCTGAAGGTAAGCCATGGGTGCAGGTGGAGCAGTCCTTCTTGTCAATCTTCCTTTGAGGATTAATCTGACTGCTGACTCTGGCCCTGGGGACCCCCTTCTTTCCCTGACAACTACTCTCCTGACCTACTGGCAAACCGTTCCACTTGTAAATCGCTAGAAGAAAACAAGCATTCCCGACATATCCCTTCTCTCTTACTCCATTGACTGTTAACCCGAACTTCCCCATTGTCATGCCCAACCCTGTTTTTATTTTTCTTGGAACCACGGCCAGTGACCTACTCTGAGGGACTTTTATGCTGCTGACCTTCGTACTCACGAGAACCTCTGAGAGAAATACAAACTGTTGTGACACATTTAGAGTCACTCAAGCATTACACTGGGTGGGGTGGTTTGTGGGCTCATAGAGCCATGCAACGGGAAGAATCACAAATTGAATCCCTATCTACCAACAATGTTCGCAGTAAAGGCATCTCTTAGTGATACTGTTATATCCACTCTCTTACCCCCACTAAAAAGCATGCTTATGTAACTCAGTGGAAGAGACTGAGATCTCTGAGGAAACATGAGAAGCTATTTGTCAGAGGGCTTCAAAATAGTCCATTTATCTCTGCTACAAGGAGAATGCCTATAAATTACTGACTTGCTGGTACCTCACTCCTGTGTGGCTTTATCGGATGTTTGGGGTTACCAAGTTGTCTTGGAAGGGGTACAGTAATAGAGGTATTTTTCTCCACATATGGTAGACCTGCCTATAGATTAAGTATTTTGAGATAAAGTCCTCCACAAGATACACACCGTTACTAATCTTTCACCACCCAGTGACCTGTTACTGATCCCTCTGGGAAACCAAGGAGAAGATCGACTATATGCCAAAATGAAACCCCAGGAGAAACTCTTCTCTCACCTACTCTTAGCCATGTGTTTGAGTGTAGCCCAGATGTGGAAACCGTGCCAGGTACACTCGTTTAACACGTGGTGGGGGAAAGTGTCAATGCAGGAGGCTATTATTATTTCCCTCCTTAAACCGGGATAAACTGCCACCAAATGTGAGGCCAACAGGCCTTTATCTTTAATCAACTGTGATGCAAAAATACTAGCAAAGGTCCTGGCAAATCGACTAAGCTTGTTGATGGAGGTATTACCAGTCGGAATTTATACCTGGGTGAGCCACCTCCCACATTTTGTGCACCATATTTGTGTTGTTACAGGATATAGACCCTGAGTTAGCTGTGTGGCTGTCTTTTTAGATGCCACAAAAGCTTTTGACTCTTTGGAGTGGGGCTACTTATTTACAGTACTGTGGGGGATTGGATTCCCCCCTTTTCATCCTTGGTAACCTTATTGTATTGTCAGCCACAGGCAACGGTGCAGATTAATGGTAGCTGTTCCCTACCATTTTCCATCTCTTGAGGTACCAGGCAGGGTTGCCCTTTGACACCGATCCTCTTTGCGTTGGCAGTCAAACTCCTAGCTGCAAAACATTGACAGTATCATAGGGAATAATATGCTGCGATACCCTACTTGACATCTGATAATTTTGCTTTAAGCTGATGACGTCACTCTCTAACTGTGGACCCATAAATTAGTCTGATTCCTATCCTTCAAGAGTTCATCTGATTTGGGGAAATATCGGGATGAATAATAACTTGGACAAATCCCAGATCTTCCCTCTCACTCCTAATACCCTGAGATTCCCATCTAATTACCCATTGATGTGGTGCTTATCAAAAATAAAATATTTGGGAGTTGTGGTTTCTAGGGATGGAAAGGAAATGCTGCGGGGCAAACTATGGCACTATGATTGCCTCACTCACGACATGCATATCTCGCTGGATCTCACTGCCTCTATCACTGGCAGGTCAGACCTCTTTAATTAAAATGGTTGTATTGCTGAAGCTACTATACTTATTCCTCAATATGCATTACCCCCTGGATGCCATGTCTTCTGTACTTTACGGAAAAAATAGACTCAGTTAACCTGGGGTGGCAAACAGCCCAGAGCGCACTGAACTAAACTTATCTAACCTTCCTCGAGAGGTGGCTTAGAAGCTCTGGATAAGAAGTTATGCTATCTGTGGGTTCAAACCCATTTTGCGACCTATTGGTATTCGCCCCGCCCTTCACCCCCCACTTGGCGAATGAACAGGGTTATATGGCTCCCGTCCCCACCAACTCTTTCTTAAGAGCAAAAATCTCAGATGAAGGCAATTCCTTCTCCAAGGTGGCATGCACTTCTCCCCCATGGCAAAGGTTCGTTAGGAAGCTGAACAAACCTTTATTATACTCCCTGCTGGTGTCGCTCCCTTACCATCACTGATCTCCAGTCACTCATGAGACATCCTGTCATAAGATGTTACACAAAAGGGGGATAGCCACCGTAAGCGACCTTTATCCTGAAGGGGTTTTCAAGGACCGCATGGCATTACTGAGTGGGGAGACACCTATGCCGCTGAAGATATTTTTATATCTTAGACTTACACACAATGTTAAGGCTGCCAACCCACCTTCCCCCTGGAACTCACACACTAATCACACTACATGTATTATTACAGGTTATGGGACCCTCACATGTGGTCTCTTTGCTCTACCTCCCTGCCCAGGCAGAGTGCCCTGAAGGTCCAAAGCAGCTCACAAGTTGGCTGGGATTCAGACCAGGACACACCACTCACAGATAGGCAATGGCTCTATTGTTGTAAAAAGACAATTATGATAACAGATAGCAGTCGCCTACATATCATACATTTCAAATGTATACATTGCCTCTATTACACACTGGTAAAACTCCACAGATACAAGTTGCGACTTGATGATTGTTGTGCCAGGTGCGGGCGTGATGGGGCAGATTTCCTCAATCTTGCTTCAGAATGTGCGGTCATACAAGAATACGGGTTGAAGGTGTTGGACGCACTGTCACAAATGAAAGTCACTCACATTCACCTCACCCCGGTTGTGACTAGTGGAGGGTGGCATGCATGTGGGGACAAGGGCGAGGTCCCAAATTCAAGGAGTGGCTGGACAATTTCATATATTGTAATAATCAATTAAACATGCCAAGCTGTTACCCTTGACATCATGACTGTGTGACATCTGGGGCCCATTGCAGATTTACTTGAGGGAAGGCCCTGACTGCAATGCCGCTTGATTGACATAATACCCAAGTCAATGGACAAGCTCCTACATTAACCCAGCAATCATGTAGGCGCACTGGGCATCTTTCCATGATGAGGAGTGTATATCTTACTGACAGGGCCCATGCAGCACTCCTTTATGGGCTGTGGGGTAACCATGGTATGTCAAAGTTATATTTCATGAATAGGAGATTAAGATCAAGAGATGACTTACATTAACTATCTAACTTTTATAAACTAGGAAACTCGAAAGGGGCGACCAATCGGTCCCCCCGAACGTATGGTGGAGTACCCCGATCCCCCCGGGAAGCCATTTTGGGCGGGAGGCGCGTCTCGGCTGGTATGTCCGAAGCGGCGTAGCCGGGGCGCGCTTTTTCCCGCCCAAGAGTGGGTTGTCCTAGACACTGAAGCCGTCCGCCACGCCCCGGGAGGCGGGCGGAGGCGGGTTCACGCCCGCCCAGAGAAGAATAAAAGGAGCCACAAGCCAAGGAAGCATCCTCTTGTTCCTGTGCTCTGAAGCTGCACCTCCTCGCTGCACGTGAGCTCGAGACGGAACGAAGAGCCATTTTTTGAAATTGGTAATTTCTCTCTTTTCTCTTCTAGCACTGCAAATCGCGTTCAGGATCTTTCCCCTACGAAAAAATGCCGGGCAAGAGAGTCGCAAAGAAGGTCAGCACCGACCAGATGCTCCGGATGTTGGTGAAGGATATGGCAGAGATGAAGAGGAAAATGGCGGCCAGGGACGGTGCGGGAAGGCCAAAAAGACCCAACCCGATGGAGGCCCCGGCCGGAAGAAGGAAGAGGGCCAGGAATGGGTCAAACGAGGACGAGGTCCCAGTTCCGGAGGCTCCCCCGGTGAGCCCTCCTAGACCAGCGGAGATTCCCGCGCCAGCTCCTGCCGAGGGCCAGCGGATCCCCGTTGTGGTTACCCCAGTGGACGAAGGGGACATGCCCCCGGAGTTGGCCGCCCAGTTGGCGGCATGGCTGGGTAATAGCAGCGGGCGTTCTCTGGCTCAGGGGGACACGGCTGAGGAGGCTAAGCAATTAATGAGGCAGTTGCGGCAGTCTCGAGAGGCCGCGAAACCTCCTTGTCCGTTTGTTTCCCCGCAGGCTCCAGTAGAGCAACCCGCAGCTGGCACGAGTTCGGCAGCAACGGCGGTTACAGCTTCTAGCTCAGGTAAGCAGCTAATGCCGATTGCGGGGAAGGGGTCTGTACCCTCGAGAAGGGAGAAATTGGCTCAGCATATCCCGATGGAGGTCAAAGAACGGATATGGGCTGAGAAATACGTAAACATGTTCTCCTTACTAACCGACCATTATGAGATCGAGCATGTGAAAGTTCAGAAGGAACTCATGCATCCGAGTGTTTGGCGCGCAAAAATGGCCACCTTTAGAGTCGATGAGACGATAGGTAACTGGGGTAGAGCATTATTCACTTCGATTATGGGGGAACGGAGACCCGATTTGTTGACCGAGTTACCTGTGTACCAGTCACGTATTATGGAATATTCGCAGACATATGTTGGCAATGAGTGGTTTTGTTATGATAATATTTTTCGTAAGGCTAAAGAGTTCGATGCGTCCCTGACGTGGGATTGTTA
This sequence comes from Lissotriton vulgaris, assembly GCF_964263255.1. Lineage (NCBI taxonomy): Eukaryota > Metazoa > Chordata > Amphibia > Caudata > Salamandridae > Lissotriton > Lissotriton vulgaris. Next base: position 1,145,552,144 of record NC_141694.1, on the reverse strand, counting down.
CGACTCCATTTCTTGGCAAAAGATGGAACAATCAGGCATGTTAAAGGCGCCATTGTTGGGGGGGGGCAGGGGTGAACTTTCCCGCCAACCATCCGGGGCGCCCTTTCGGACAGGGGCAAGTAATGAGCATCACCCAAAGCCGAACGGCAATACAGGTAAAAAAGGGGTATGCTGGAACTTTAACAGGGGAAAGTGTACGAGGCCCCACGGATCATGTAAGTTTAGACATGAATGTGGGGGGTGTGGACAGTCTTCGCATCCCGAGACCATGTGCAGAGCCAAAACGGGTGATAACGGTAGTAGGGCAAGCGCCAAACAGGTCTGACATAGTCCAAGGGGCGGCTATACCTACACCGGTTGATACCATGGCAATGATTCCTTGGCTCAGCGAATACCCTGATCATGTCTCCGCTGGGGTGCTGCGAGGCGGGTTTTCTTACGGTTTCCGCATCCCGGTGGGGAATTTTCAGGGTAAAGCACAGTGTAGGAACCAACTCTCGGTCCTGCATTATACGGCAGTGGTGCAAGCAAAAATTGGGAAAGAAGTAGCCCGGGGTCGGGTGGCAGGTCCATTCAACACACCACCAGTTCCTAATTTCGTTTGTTCACCTTTGGGAGTGGTCCCCAAGAAGGACCCGGGTGAGTTTAGACTGATACATAATTTGTCAGCCCCGAGGGATTTGTCAGTTAATGATGCAATAGACCCAGGGCTTTGTTCGGTGAAGTACGCATCCTTCGATGATGCAGTCGCCATGTTGAATCGCCTGGGGCCCGGAGCGCTGATGGCCAAATCCGACATCGAGTCCGCTTTCCGGTTGCTCCCGGTACACCCGGACGATCAGCGTCTCCTGGGCTTCATGTTTCAGGGGCGCTATTACATGGATAAATGTATGCCAATGGGCTGTTCCATATCGTTTGCTTATTTTGAAAAATTCAGTTGTTTTCTGCAATGGGCATTCACAAGGATTACGGGTTTTCAGCATGTCATGCATTATCTAGACGATTTTCTGTTTCTGGGGGCAGCCGGGGACACAGAATGTGCTCAGGCTCTAAATGAATTTTGTGATTTAATGAGACAGTTTGGTGTGCCATTGGCGCCAGGTAAGACTGTGGGGCCCTCAACTTCGCTCGAGTTTCTTGGGATAGAGCTCGATTCCGAAGAAGGTTGCTTCCGCTTGCCAGAAGAAAAAGTGCGGAAATTCATGGCTTCGCTTGAAGCATGTCTGAGAGAAACTAAGGTGAACTTGCATCAATTACAGCAGACTGTGGGGCAGTTGAATTTCGCCCTTAGAGTGATGCCAATGGCCCCCCCCTTTTCCCGCTCGATTGCACAAGCCATGGTCGGTCTTAAAGAGGGGCATCACCGCACGAGGCTCTCGGCCCAGATTCGCCAGGACATGCGCATTTGGTTGGCATTTCTGGCGGACTTCAATGGTCGGGTTGTCTGGACGAAGCCGGCGGTGTCCTCCGAAGAGTTGGGGCTGTGGACAGATTCGGCGGGGAGTATAGGTTTTGGCGCCATCTTTGGCAATCACTGGTCGGCTCAAACGTGGCCGTCATGGTGGCACGAGTGTGGACTTACAAGTAACATTGCTTTTCTTGAACTGTTCCCTATTTTGGTGGCTTTGAAAACATGGCCTGAGGGGTTTAGGGATCACTCTGTGGTGTTCTGGTCTGATAACATGACCGTTGTTGAGTGTATCAATAGTCAGGCAGCACGATGCAAGTGGATCCTGAGGTTGCTCAAGGAAATTGTTTTACTATGTATGCAATTGAACGTGCTCTTTAGAGCGAGGCATGTGCCAGGGGTACTGAATCAAGCTGCTGATGCGCTTTCTCGTTTCCGTATGCAGGCCTTCTGGGGTTTTCTGCCCACAGCGGACCCGGTGGCGGCACCATTTCCCGAAGCTCTCTGGTCTCTCGGTGCCCCGAACTACAAAACCTCGTGGGAGAGAGTTTAGCACCCAGGACAAGGAAGGCATATGAAGGGGCGTTCCGTTCCTATTGGTCCTTTTTGGGTTCTGCTAGGGGAGAGCTTTGGGGTCAGGAAGAATTTGTCATAAAGTTTTTACTGTCTCTACGCAGGGCAGGCAAATCGGTGGCCACGGCCCAGAGGCATCGGGCCGCCATTTCCTTCATGGCGCGGGCTCATGGTATCCAAGACCCTACAGCGTCTTTCGTAGTACAGAAAGCGCTGCGTGGGTGGCAACGCCTTGAGGGTCGCAGAGTAGATGAAAGGCACCCGATAGGTCAGGATAGGTTGGCCCTGTTACTGTCCGTACTCCCTGCTACTTGTTCATCCCAGGCGGAAACAGTGTTATTCCGGGCCGCTTTTGCATTAGCATTTCATGGGGCTATGCGGGTAAGCGAACTGGTGGCAAAAAATAAGCAGGATACGGGGGGTGGACTGTGCCGAGAGCACATTCAAGTAAAGGGGGAGACGATGATTGTCTCGTTTGTCAGGTCCAAGACCGATCAAGGTGCGATCGGGGATAGTGTAGTAGTCCAGCGGATCCCCGGATCTCCCATGTGCCCGGTTGCATGCGTTGAGGAGTATTTGGCGCAGAGGGCGGCATCATGGGGAGGGACCTTGCTGAGGCATGCAGATGCCACCCCACTGACGAAGTTTCAGTTCCAGCGGGTGCTTGCAATGGCAATTTCGGCCGCTGGCCTGAACCCGGGCGAATTTGGGACTCATTCCTTCCGGATAGGGGCTGCTACAGAGGCTACAGCCAGGGGTCTGAGTGTGGAAAAAGTGAAACAGTTGGGGCGTTGGTCCTCGAATTGTTACAAAAGGTATGTGCGGTTGCACATGTTGTGAAGCTGATATCATGTACTCACGCTTCTTGTTTTTTGTTTGGTTACAGTTTCGCAAACCTACGAGGCGGGGCGGACTGTGCAGTCGGCCCGACACCTGGGAACCAGCGGTCAGAGATCACCGGCTGAGGAAAGAGTGGTGTGGGTCGTGGGCCACTCATACGTGAGGCGTGCCGGGGACGTATTCAAAGCAGGTGACATGATTCACACAGCTGGGGAATACGGGTACAGGGTGACCTTCTACGGAAGGGGCGGGCTCTGTATTGACCAGTTTCAACCTTTTCTTGAGGGTTTGTTAGGGCGGACAAGGTCACCGCCATCTATAATCATAGTACATCTTGGGGGCAATGATTTGGTGACCACTGGTAGACGACTACTTCTCGAGGCGATACTATCCACAGTGAGTTGGTTGGCGAGGAGGGTTCCAGGGTGCACGATTGCATGGTCCCATATGATTCCACGAAAGGTATGGCGGGGGGCTAATTCAGTGTCTGCTATAAATCATTCTGTGAAAAAGATTAATAACAAGCTTGGTAGGCTGTTCCGTACCAGTACATTGCATTCGATTCCTCATGGTTGTATCAGGGGGGACAATATGTATCTAGAAGATGGGGTCCATCTGTCCCGGGTGGGGAATTCTTTACTCATAGGAGACCTCGTAGCCTGGTTAAGGAGTTTGCAACATGACCTTTAGGTAGGAGTTTTGTGGGGGGTCCGGATAGCCGGTCAACTATCCGGCCTGTGGCGGTAAGGTCATGATCAGTGAGCAGTCATTGGAAGATCCCTAGGGGGGGGCGTCACCCATTACGGATGGGAGCGCCCGGGGGGAGGTGGCCATTGGCCCCTCAACGGGGAGGCGGTCCCTTCTAAAGGACGGGACGCCTAAAGGAAAGGGAAGGCGGTCAAAGCCCCTCCCTGGATAGGAGGGGCTACGGGCCCCTCCTGGGAATTTCCCGGGGCCAGGACATCTGCGACGGCAGATGTGGTAAGTTGTGTAGGGTGGGGAGGGGGGTCTACGCTACCTTCTAGACACCTCACACGAGTCCTCGGACGACCACGTACATGGCGTCGAGTTAACAGGGGCCCCCGTCAAGACAAGGGAAATTGGTATGGCACACGAGGTGCAGTCCTCTGTGCGGCCGCCCCTCACAAGTGAGGGGGGAGTTCTGGTTTAGGGATCTGACACCGGTTACGACCTTGCCGTTGGCCCTTAACGTTAGGATGTACAATTTCAATTTGAAATGCATTTTTGTAAGGATGTTAGTATCGGCTAGGAGAACCTTTGTATTAGATATATGTTAAGGTTAGCCAAACATCGTAATGTGGATATGAAATTGTACATGATATGAAACTGTTATTTTAATGTTTTGATTTTGTTTCATATTTTAATAAATACGGCCGGGAAGGGTAACTCCCTTCCCGCCTTCCAAAAGTTCAAGAACTGTTTCCGGTTTCCCAATTCTTGGGGATTGTGTTGAGAGGGGGTGGCGGGTATCTCAGCCATATGGAAAGGGGCGACCAATCGGTCCCCCCGAACGTATGGTGGAGTACCCCGATCCCCCCGGGAAGCCATTTTGGGCGGGAGGCGCGTCTCGGCTGGTATGCCCGAAGCGGCGTAGCCGGGGTGCGCTTTTTCCCGCCCAAGAGTGGGTTGTCCTAGACACCAAAGCCGTCCGCCACGCCCCGGGAGGCGGGCGGAGGCGGGTTCACGCCCGCCCAGAGAAGAATAAAAGGAGCCACAAGCCAAGGAAGCATCCTCTTGTTCCTGTGCTCTGAAGCTGCACCTCCTCGCTGCACGTGAGCTCGAGACGGAACGAAGAGCCATTTTTTGAACCCACCCACCATCCCCTGAAGACAGCAAGTTGATGTAGTATAAAGTTCGTTTTTACGTAGTAGTTTTTTCTTGCAGGTTGTTTTCTGAATAAAAGTTTATGATTCCGTTGCAATAAAGTGGATAACTCTGTGCAGTATGCCTTATTAAAGACTTTCATCAGAGTGATTAGCAATGTTTTAGATGTTTTAGGTTGAGACGTGATCTGTTTTTAGTAGGAATGTCCCTTTCTTTTAGTCACTAATCTTGTCGTATTTATTGTTTGGTCGGGCGGTAAGGTCATGATCGGTGAGCAGTCATTGGAAGATCCCTAGGGGGGGGCGTCACCCATTACGGATGGGAGCGCCCGGGGGGAGGTGGCTATTGGCCCCTCAACGGGGAGGCGGTCCCTTCTAAAGGACGGGACGCCTAAAGGAAAGGGAAGGCGGTCAAGGCCCCTCCCTGGATAGGAGGGGCTATGGGCCCCTCCTGGGAATTTCCCGGGGCCAGGACATCTGCGACGGCAGATGTGGTAAGTTGTGTAGGGTGGGGAGGGGGGTCTACGCTACCTTCTAGACACCTCACACGAGTCCTCGGACGACCACGTACATGGCGTCGAGTTAACAGGGGCCCCCGTCAAGACAAGGGAAATTGGTATGGCACACGAGGTGCAGTCCTCTGTGCGGCCGCCCCTCACAAGTGAGGGGGGAGTTCTGGTTTAGGGATCTGACACCGGTTACGACCTTGCCGTTGGCCCTTAACGTTAGGATGTACAATTTCAATTTGAAATGCATTTTTGTAAGGATGTTAGTATCGGCTAGGAGAACCTTTGTATTAGATATATGTTAAGGTTAGCCAAACATCGTAATGTGGATATGAAATTGTACATGATATGAAACTGTTATTTTAATGTTTTGATTTTGTTTCATATTTTAATAAATACGGCCGGGAAGGGTAACTCCCTTCCCGCCTTCCAAAAGTTCAAGAACTGTTTCCGGTTTCCCAATTCTTGGGGATTGTGTTGAGAGGGGGTGGCGGGTATCTCAGCCATATGAGACCGTGCTTGTGTGCGAACTGTTAAAAGGTGGACGCCTGATGGAGCCAGCAAAGTGTAAGTGCACTGTTCTGTCTTGTTTTGAAAACTCAATAAAGAATACAAAAAAATCATTTGGAGTTGATTTATAGTCACTCACATTCAAAACATTGGATCTCGAACTCAACTTTGTTGTTTTGTGCTAAAGAAATACCTGATTACTCCACTTGAGCAAAACATCCACTTGAATTACTGCTTGAGTAAATACCCAAACCATACATCGTCATTACATTTTCTCCCCATAATTGCGCAGTGTTGAGTAAGGTTATATTTCCATGCGTAACTATAATGTAACATTAAACTTTGTTTTTTTCAGATAATTTATTTATTTTTTCACATGCTTATATCTTATTTCCATACCTTACTGACACGTTACTTTAACCTTTGGCTTTTTTTCATTGAATTTCAGGTTTTTGTTTATATAAATTGTGGTCTGGAAGTTTAGCGACTAGAAATAGTTAAAAATAACAAATACAAGGCAAGGAACAAAATATTACTAATAAAACATAATTATCTTATAATAATAATGTATTAAATATAAAATCCTTGTTTGAACACTTAACTGTTACCTATTTCTAAACAGCAATAAGCTAAGTTTGAAAAATGTCATCAATCTACCGATGAATTGGCAGTCTGTGGGCAGTAGCAGTATCTTATTGCTTCTCAAATATTCAGACTATTTGCTGAGATAAATGTTGCCTTCAGTTATTTCTTCCTTAAGTCCTACAATGATGGGCACAAACATATAATAATGAGCTCTCTGTTTATATACTTGTTTCCAAAGAGTCTGCACTGTAAACACTATTTATCCCAAGTTTCTCCTAATTGTGTGATTGGGATATCAAAAAGACGAAATCGTAAGCAGATGTTTTACAGGCTGAATCCAAGGAATTTTGAAATGCCAGAATTGTGTTGCTATATGTTTCAATTGTATAACCCGCATGCTTATTCTTCTTTAGATTGTTCAAATCAGATGATCTGCAATTGATAGTCTGTGTATTACATATCAAGATATTGCACTCCCAAGTTAAAACTGTTTGTGAGAAATTATGAAGGTAGAACCTGATTAGCTGTAATTGCTGGAAGTATAGAGACTGTTTTTAAATCTTCAGATCTTTCAAGTTCCTCAAGGATCAAATGTTTTAATGAATTATCCTTGGCTGAAATGTAGTCACAGACGTAATTTAATTGTGCCCTACACTGAAGTCCAAGTAAAGATAGTAGTTTGTTTCATATTTCAGCCGATAAAGTTAAATAATGGACACTGAATAGAGATTTTATTTCCATAATATAAATGTTATTGATTTCATCTATTGAGGTGTATTTCACGACCATAGAGGAATTCAAGACTGATCGTGTCAACTTTAAGGTGATTATTTAAAGGGATTAGCTAATGGTTTGCCATCCATATATCCTAGAGAATCTGCTAACTGCTTTTGTGATGAAGTGGGCTGTCATTTTCGGAGAAAGAGCACCTTTAGTCCGTTTAATTTAGAGCCATTTATTTTAATGAAGTGATATAAAAAAAAGTGTGGTAGGGTGTGGTTACAGTAGTTAGACAGCTTGTCTCAGAGTTTCTTCCAGTTCACCCTCTCAAAGGCCGAGCAGTATTCTATTTAACAAACATGTAGATTACGTTTTTTCTGTATTTTATACACCAGTAATTTTAAGCTGGCAATGTTATCGATTGTTAAATAATTGGATCTGAATAAACATTGATTTAAAGGCAGTGAGTTTGTATTTGTTGTCTAGGTGTCCAACAGCGATTTACCAAAAGGTTTGCCTTCGGAATCTAGAAAGACTATGTGGCAATAATTCTTTGTTTTTTCTTTAGCCTCTCTTTGTTGAATTGGTAGTATTATCGTCACACTGCATGGAAGGGGGTTTTTTAACTTGTGAGAACAGTTTATGAAGTAATAGACTCCACAGTTGAGGGTATGATTTGATAACATAAATAAGTATTCTGTGCAAACCAGCCGCTGTGGATGGCCGTGCTTTGTGATTAGTGGAGTTTTTTCGTCAGGTGTGATCTTGTGTACAGAATTTGCATATTCGTACTTAACCAATGTATCTGATGACTTGTTGGGATACAGTTCATCAATGTGAATGTGTCATATTTCATATGATATAAACTGATCTTTTGCGCTTCTGTGAGACCCTGTGCTAACGCCAATCAATGAACACAATGGGGCATATTACCAACAACTAGCGATAATTATCGCTATGTTGGTTTAGCGGCGATATTTTTATCGCCTAGCTGCGGCGAGTTTTATCGATCAAGAGCCTTGTTATTATCAAGGTTTATCTCCTAAGCGATAAAAATCGGCCGAAATGCATGAATATCGCTGTAAAGTCAGCGATATTCATGCATTACCGAGCAAATACTCTTAGCCATGTTATCCACCTACCATTGGATAACATGGCTAAGAACTGCTCAGGGGCAGGTGTATATTTTGGAGATATTTGCGCTTAGCACGAATATCTCTAAAAGTTGGTAATACGAGATAGCAATGTTAGCGACTGTTTCCAGTCGCTAACATCTTGGCGCACCCACTTTGCATGTCATTAGTGATGAATTTCACAGACATGCAAAGCGGGGCCCAAGATGGTCGATATCTCCTACTAGCTGTCGCTAACTGGTGTTAGTGACAGCTAGGTAATAGGGAGATAATTTTATCTCCGCTTTCTTTGCTTTTAAAGACAAAAAAGCGGAGCTAAAGCCCCTTGATAATATACCCCTCTATCCTTTGTGTTATTCTCCTTTGTTACTATGAGCTGAATTTACCTTCACTAGCATGTGTATCTCCTTAATTTAGTGTCCTGGTGTAGTGATCACTGGATTTTTAGATACGCTTGGAATTTCTTGCAATGCATACATTTTGCTGACTGATCAACCTGTTAGCATCGGTACAGGATTCATATTGGAATGTTTGGTTGTTGTGATAAAATATAAAGTTAGATTCTAACAGTCGTTCTCAGTCTCTAAGCCACTGTGTTGAAATATGAGCTTGAGGGTTCGGAAATTTGAGACTCCACATAATGAAGACATGATTTCCTAGGTGTGTTATTTTGGATTGCAGGGAATTGGGTTACTGGTTGAAGGAAAACCTGTTCAAGCAGCAACCACAATCTCAGTCAGGGAGAAACATAAACAAACCCTACATTAACCTCTGCTTAACCGTCTGGTAGTTTGGGACAACAGAAGGTAGACAACTCAGAGGCAGTGTGTAAAGTGTTTAGTAGCAGAAAGCACCAGCAGTGGTTATCTGGTAATGCCGGACTGGGATAAAATCATCAAAGTCAGGCCAACCAAGATGGAGCGTTAGTCGGATACAGATTCCAAGTTAGGCCCGCTGAATAAAGTACCCAAAATCCTGGTTTGTGGAGCTTTAGGAGATCCCATGTTGAGGATGCATCATGCAGAGCTGGTTCAGAGAAACTGCATTTCTGCGATGTGGAGGCCTGTGTCATTGTTTAGGATGCTGTTGATGGTGACTTGCGATGCGAAAGTCTGTATCGAGGATGCATCCCGCAGTGGTAGTTCCAAGAAGACTGTACAGTGGGTTGTGAGCTTCGAGTTGGGTGTGCCAGGCTGCCATGGTTCCGCTGTTTTTGAAGAGTTTCGGTCCGGTGCTCGGCGGTTGAAAGGTGAGCGGGAACATGGCAAGTTGAGGACAGTTACGTTTTTTTGATACTATCGCAAACTATGAGCTTACGAGTTCATATTTATTTTTCAGCTCCGCGAGCAGGGTCGCGTCCGTTTATGACCTGCTTACTCACATTTGAGGTGAGCTATTGCTTTGGCAACAACGTCAGAAAGGAACACGTTGTCTTATCATATTTAGTAATGAGATCTTACTTCATTTGCAGTATTGTTTGAATGGCCATAAAGGTATTGTTTGCAGTATTGTTTGAATGGCATTAAAGGGAAAGACAAGCTCTTTGTTTGTACTTATCGTTTACCCGCATTTGGAGGTGAGCAGTTATGATTTAAGCATGGGCTGTTTGTTTTGATAGGAGTACTCTACTGCTGACGTCTAGAGAGATAGCATTTTGAATCCTGTTTTTCCAACAGGGTTCTACATACAGAAAGGACACACCATTTTTGGGAAGTTTACTCTTGGACCGCTATTTTCACAAGGTTGGTGGCATAGAGTCTAAGGTTTTGTTTCATCAGTTTATGTACTAAATAGGTAGGATAGTGAATACTCTGGTAATAATTTAGTCACAGTATGAAGTAGATTAGTGAGTCCGGCATGCGTTAAGTTGTATGAATATAGGATGTGTTAGTTATGCCATGACTTTTTTTCTGATAGTGGATTGATAAATGCATGAGAAGTCAACTAAGATTTCAATCAGAGTTGATGCTGCTAAAAAACGACTGATACATTGTTGTACACATGAAAATGATTTGTAAATAGTCATGTATATTGTTTGATAAGTGCATCTCTTGAACACGCTTCTTTTTCTTTTCTTTTCAAACAGAAAACCCTGATGAAGGGACGACAAGTCCCGAAATGCAATGGGTTGACATCGAATTGGACTGTTTATGTATAAATGATGAATTCACACATATTTGCTGTTTTGATTTGATTTTGTATATTATTGAAATGTTTGTGTTATAACCATGATTATTGGTTGATTTCCCGTGATTTAACATGAATTAAATTGTTAAACATGAATATTGTTTAATTTGTTGTAGCGTGTTGGAGTCCTAGTCGCCAGAGTGGGGCTAGGCCACTTTCATTGTTTTACACTAATGCTAAGCAGGCATTATTCCAACACAGCACTCACACAGAGTTAATCTTGAGTAAGCTGAATTATTCGAGTGCACTTTTCATCAAAGTGAGGCTGCGAGGAGGTGGATTGTGGTGTGTTGGTTCTGCTTATAAGACCACAGTGTCTGACGGAGCACCATAAGGCCTACTTCCAAAGGTCAAGGACCCTGGTATTACTGGTGGGGGCAAGACTCACAGCAGGCAGAGTGAAGGGGGTAGATGCTGTGTGGTTGGAGCATCTTCTGTCCTGAGGCTCTGATCTGGAGGCCAACCAACCAGCTCTAGGAGTCACTCTGATGGTCATGGGATCAAGATGCAGGTCCACTCCATTTACACTGGCAGCAGGACAGTAGGGACATGTTTAAAGGCTACTTCAGTGATTGGCACAATTAGTGCTGCAGGCACACTAGTTTCATTTAGGTTATAGGCACTGGGTACATATGGTACCACTTTACTAGGGACTTGCAAGTAAATTAAATGTGCTAATTGGGTTTGAGACAATTTTATCATGTTTAAAGGAGAAAGCACAAACACTTAAGCACTAGTTAGTAGAACTGAAGTGGGCAGAGTCCTAAAAGCCAACGAAAATGGGTTCAGAAAAGAGGAGTGTGAAGTTGAAAACGTTTGGGGGGTGGCAAGCAGAGAGGGCCAAGTCTAACATGGATTGACAGCTTCCTTCTATTTTATTGTTCAATGATTCATTAATGTCTATTAATATTTATTTTTGTAATGTACAGTGAATGGTAACATGGTATATCAAGATTATATCGGAAGAGTTTATCAGTGTGTGTTACACATTATAACATTGGTAAACAGTCAAAATTATAACATTGGTAAACAGTCAAAATATCGAGTAAAAAATATCGAATGGACATAATATCGAGTTTAAAATATAGAATGGACAAAATATCGAATGGACAGAATATAGACATCAAAAATATCGTTTTTAAGGTAAGTAATGTAATATCGAATGTTAAAAATATAGAAAGTTAAAATATCGAAGTATATAATATAGGTTATTAAAATTATCGCATTTTTAATAATATCGAATTATTTATAGTGTTTTTTATTTTATTATATGTGTGAAAAGTGTGTATTTATGTTATAATTAATTTTAATTAATGATTTTAGTTTTTTTAATTTGTGCGTAATTTATTTCTATAGCGGGTTGTGGGTTTATGGGGGAATAGGGTGGGAAGTAATTTATTATAATTATTAAATATGTAAATTTATTTATTGGTATCAATGTTTAATTAATAGTTAATTAATTTATATTTGGTAATTAATTACATTTTAATTGGCAATTAATTTTAATTAATTGATTAATTGCTAATTATGTCAATTTTACTAATTTATTTTCGTTAGCGGGTTGTGGGTTTATAGGGGAATAGTGTGGGAAGTTATTTATTTATAATTAATTAAATAAATCAATTTATTTAATTGTATTTAATTTGAATTAACTGTTAATTCATTTTTATTTGTTAATTAATTAATTGTTAATTTGTAATTAATTTGTATTAATAGGTAACTAATTGTAATAATTAATTTTAATGTGTAATTTGAATTGATTAATTATTATATTATATTAAATTGGTAATCACTTTTAATTAATTTTTTATAGACTTTCATTTATATTTTTTTAAATAATATAAGAAGTATTTACTTTCCCTACTGTTGCACTCTCTGGAGTGGGAATAGTAATTTTTACCCCTACGCTATCCAACGTTTTCCCTACTGTTGCACTCTTTGGAGTGAGAATAGTAATTTTAACCCCTATGCTATCCAATGTTTTCCCTACTGTTGCACTCTTTGAAGTGGGAATAGTAATTTTAACCCCTACGCTATCCAACGCTTTCCCTACTGTTGCACTCTTTGGAGTTGGAATAGTAATTTTTACCCCTATGCTATCCAACGCTTTCCCTACTGTTGCACTCACTGGAGTGGGAATAGTAATTTTTACACCTACGCTATCCAACGCTTTCCCTACTGTTGCACTCACTGGAGTGGGAAGAGTAATTTTTACCCCTACGATATCCAACGCTTTCCCTATTGTTGCACTCTTTGGAATGGGAATAGTAATTTTTACCCCTACGCTATCCAACGCTTTCCCTACTATTGCACTCACTGGAGTGGGAATAGAAATTTTTACCCCTACGCTGTCCAACGCTTTCCCTACTGTTGCACTCACTGGAGTAGGAATAGTAATTTTTACCTCTACGCTATCCAACACTTTCCCTACTGTTGCACTCACTGGAGTGGGAATAGTAATTTTTACACCTACGCTATCCAACGCTTTCCCTACTGTTGCACTCACTGGAGTGGGAAGAGTAATTTTTACCCCTACGATATCCAACTCTTTCCCTATTGTTGCACTCTTTGGAATGGGAATAGTAATTTTTACCCCTACGCTATCCAACGCTTTCCCTACTATTGCACTCACTGGAGTGGGAATAGAAATGTTTACCCCTACGCTGTCCAACGCTTTCCCTACTGTTGCACTCACTGGAGTAGGAATAGTAATTTTTACCTCTACGCTATCCAACACTTTCCCTACTGTTGCACTCTTTGAAGTGGGAATAGTAATTTTAACCACTACGCTATCCAACGCTTTCCCTACTGTTGCACTCTTTGGAGTTGGAATAGTAATTTTTACCCCTATGCTATCCAACGCTTTCCCTACTGTTGCACTCACTGGAGTGGGAATAGTAATTTTTACACCAACCCTATCCAACACTTTCCCTACTATTGCACTCACTGGAGTGGGAATAGTAATTTTTACCCCTACGCTGTCCAACGCTTTCCCTACTGTTGCACTCACTGGAGTAGGAATAGTAATTTTTACCTCTACGCTATCCAACACTTTCTCTACTGTTGCACTCACTGGAGTGGGAATAGTAATTTTTACCCCTACGCTATCCAACGCTTTCCCTACTGTTGCACTCTTTGGAGTGGGAATAGTAATTTTTACCCCTACGCTATCCAACGCTTTCCCTACTGTTGAACGCTTTGGAGTCGGAATAGCAATTTTTACCGCTACGCTATCCAACGCTTTCCCTACTGTTGCACTCATTGGAATGGGAATAGTAATTTTAACACTCTTGCTATGCTACGGTAATAATATTGTATATTTATTAATAATATTATGTTAATATATATATGTTTTAAATAAATATATTTGTATTTTTTTTTTATAAGTTAAATTAATTATTTAATAATTTTAAGGTTATTTAAGTATTTTTAAGTATATTTCAGTTATTTATATTCAAAATATTTCCTATAACATTATTCCCCAGACCTAATAGTTTTTTCTAAACCTTTTGAGCCATAGGAATGACTGACTGAGTGAATAGAGTGTGCAGGGTTAAGTCCTGTTATCCCTATGATCTACAGTAAAAGCATATCTGTTTGTTGAAATAATTGTATTGATATATTTGGAACAAGTTTAAACCTGATTACCCTCATTAGATATTTGCAATTGAGTGCGTCAAATTCTGTGCGGTGCCCGAGCCATTTTTCTAACTGTTTCCCCCTTTTATGAGAGTAATTTCCAAGAGCTGCAGGAGCCGCAGTTGAAGTCCATGCCAGAATCTATCACTTATTATTAACCCTTTGGTTTATTGGCATTTTAAAAATTCCAGTAATACAGCACAATAGTAACACTGAATCAGTATCCAGAATTACCAGTTAATAGTCCTCGCTGTGTAAACAGGAGCAAACAATCTCTCGCAAATGGTGGGGTTATGGTTGACTCTCAGGTGAACTAGATGCCTTAGGAAGATAATGATGAACATTTTAGTTACAATCTATAACTGTGTCCATGCATGCCTACGTCTTGAAATACAGTGTGGGATCATTAACAGTTGCAGGAAAATTGAGGGCGCTGGTGAAAGGCAACCCATCTTGCCTACGGCTCCAGTGTCTGTGCAACCTCGGGGTCCACTACAGTTTTGCAGCCAGGACTTGACTCCACAGTCTGCCTCTCCACTTAGTCAGCTGCTCTGAGCACCCTAGTTCCTATCAGGGTCCACTTCATTTTCCCAACCAGGACTTGACCCCACAGTCTGCTCCACCTCAAAGTCAACCACAACCCAATTCCCACTAATCAACCACTTTCCTCTTGAGCAGTGCTATAGTTCTGCAACAGACCCCAACATGCCTCACCTCTCTGAAACAGCCTTTCATCAACCCCTGCCGAGCCCATGATGTCAGTCACTCATGTTTCCACACTAGGTCTCCTGGATGATTTACAAGCCAAGGACACTCGTCACTTGGCCAGAGCCAGAGCCCAATCTATGAATATGTTCCACACCTTCTTGAAGATGTGCCTATGAAAGAGGCCCATTAAACACAGTGCAGGCATGTTAGCAAGTGACCTAGACAGGGTCTTATCAAGTCACAAAATGTATTTCCCTCAGAGCCCTGTGAGCCCAGTGCAACCCAATGCAGGGGCGTAGCTAGAGCTTGTGAAAGATGTCCGAATCTCCGCTCCGAGGAGAGACACGTAGTATTGCTGCTAACAGTTACCTTGATCATGCAAGTTACATGCACATACATGACACGGTCAAAGGCTAGACAGTTGAATACACCTGTGACTGGCAGTACAAAAGAGAACTCACAGACTGCATGATCTATCTGGGGACTTTCCTTAAAATACGTTACCACTATATCATCTCAATACTCTCCCACACCACCACACTGGCAACCCCACCTCAGCCCTAGACACTCTCCAATCAACACACAACCACCTCAGCACTACCACGTTAGCACCTTCCAGCACCACAACACTATTCACTACCACCTAATGCAAATCACAAGTAAGCCAAGCACTACATTTATCCAACAATATAATCCAACCAAACCACATTACAGCGTGACAGAGTCACAAAATAAATGCCCTGCTAACCCCGACTGCAGTAAAACTGGTCTAACAATACCACCTTCCTCTATTCCACCACAGCGCTATCACCAATACCATAGCAATACCACCAGAGAGACCCACATTACCATCTGTCACTACCAAACTACGATTTCCCATCACTCCACTACATAATCCCTTTTCTATTACCTTATCATATCACAAGCAGCAGCAACCCCTCACATTACAACCACTTTACCTCTGACAACCACACTATCCCTGTTACACTGCCACCTGACTCCCAGCTCAGAGTACCACACACCTACCCCACCACTAACTTCCAGAAAAGTCCACCACTGAGACCTGCATCACACTGCCACCCGGTGAAGTAACAGTCCAACACTTCACAACTAAGCTAGTACAACATTAATGCATCCCTCACCCTTACAACGCCCACCACTACAACCAGCAAACCAGGTCTTGCTGCTGCCGAAGCGACGTGGAAGCCACCAGTCTCCCACCTCAACAGGAATTGGCAAAACCAAGCAGTGGCTGGTACTCAAGGCAACATGGGAGCATGGGGCTGGTGAATGGTGAGGACAGAATCTATCTAGCTTTTTCTATGGATTATTGTGGAGAGACTGGTGTGCCCTGGATTTCACAGGATTTCTTGCTTATTAGAGAGAGCAGTTTTAGGCGACACAGTAGCCACATGAAATGAGACACAATATGACATCCCATTCTAAAAAAATAGCAAGGAACAACATGCGATGAAAAGTGGCTTGTCGACCCAGCGCTGTGTCTCACAGAAATATTGTCCTTTGGTTTTTTCATCATCCTTGGCGCTTCCTAAATGTAATCAAGATGTTTGCCATTCATATTCTTAGTCATGGCACTGCTTTTGTCCACGTTTCTAACCAACTGATAGTTACGAGCTTTTTAGGTAGCACTTTTTCTACTCTTATTGTCCTATTGCACATACATGCAATAGTGTCACTACACTATCATTTTAATGTCGATTTTCCTGCAGGTTGGGGAATTCTGAAGTAATATGGGTTTTCGAAGTGGTGCATCATATTAGATCCAAAATCTAAAGGCAGAGTGCAATTTACAAAACGAGTCTGGGAGCTTGTTGGAACAGGCGGTCGTGCACGGTGCAATCATTGTAATCAGGTTGATGGACCGGACGGTTCTTTATTCTTTCATTCTCTCTCTCACCTTGAATTATTTTATAGTTGCATGCCGCCCGCAGCCACAGACAGTAAAGCAACAGGCTGCAGCAGGGCCAGGCAAGAAGAATAGTGGTCTCCACACACTCCGACACCTCGACACGACGGGAGGGGCGGTGAGCGCGCAGCGCGTACCGTGCCACACTGGGTGGCTATGGTGCGGCGAGGGCTGGCCAAAAATGTCCTTACAGGGCCATCATTGGTTGAGCTTGTGTGCACCGTGCACGCTACCACTGATTTACGGCCCTGGAGGACTAGTTTGAGTGAGGCTGGGAGGTGGGGGCACCACAACGGTCGGGTTCACTGAGTTGATTGATTCGATTTCGGACTGATTTATTCAATTGCATGCATCAATGTATTTTGATATGCCATGCAATCCCAAATTGTCTGTGCTTAGTGCTAACTTCAGATGGGAGATGGCTGTGTAACCGACAGGTGTATCAAAGTGATGACTGCATGATGTGATGTGTTTTATTATGTGTAAAGCGCCGCCGCCCTATAGCACAGGCTGCAGCGGCCGCAACGGGACACGGCCGGGCCGGGCCTCGGCCTCCAGTCAATCAGTGCCGGCCCGCACGGCCGCATCAAAAAAGGTGCCGCCTGGGGCGGACCGCCCCCCCCTTGCCACGCAGCTGACCCAATGTCTTGTGTCCAAAGTCAGTGCTAGTGTCGTGCAGTGAGGGCAACCTCTATACTCCCCGCTGTAGACAGTCTGAAATTAATAAGGGATAAGGAAAATCCTATGAGTGTAATTACATTGTATGAATTTAAGATGCATTTTTTGTAGAGTATTTCTGTGGATATGCAAGTACCCTCTCTCATTCAGTGTCTGTCAAGTTCAGACCCAAGTCAGCCGCCCAGCAGACCTGAAGGGCATCCAAACATTTCTTAACCAGCTCATTAACAGCCTTTTAAAACCACAAGACTATGCAAGTGCCTGTTCCCAGCATCAGGAGTAACTGAAGGAACACATGCATGGGAAGTTCCACTCCAGGATCTCCCCATACTTCCCATAAGGCATGTGTAAGCACCTCATAGTTAAGAAATTGTCCCACTAGCAGGCATGTCTGTTCCAGCAGGTCTCTAAAGGGCATCAACACATTCATCTAAAACCAGTCTTTCAGGGTCACCAGACCTGCCTTCGTCCAGGAGTCCATCTCCTCTGCAATAAAGAAAGTCATTGGATGGCCATGGGGGAGACCCACCAAACGGAACTATGGGGCATGCAGGGTCACCGTACCACTATGCCACAGCCAATATCACCAGCAGGTTTGGGGAGTGGGCAGAAGGGCACATGGGTGGTGAATCCGTAAATTCGGGTGCACAAGCTTTGTCAAGAGGAGTTCCTGGTTGGGATCAATGTCCAACCAATTGAGGTCCGATACACCTACTCTATCAATCCATTTCCTGATCCATTGAAGTAGGCTGCAAGAAAGTACAATTCAAAGTCTGGCACTCCCAGGATGCCCTCACCGCGGCTAAAGGTAGCTAATAGAACCCTCTGACATCCACCATCCCAAATCAATTCCTGCAGGAGCACATCAAGCTTCCAAAACCAGGAGGTTAACAAAAAAGTAAAGAAGCCTCAGGAGCATGACCTTTTTAGTGAGCACTATACGTGCCATAGTTGGGACTTGGTAATTCATTTTAATCATGACTGAAAAAAAGAAAGTGCCTTATAAAGAGTGTTAGATTTGTAATTCTTGAGGTGGGCTTCCCCCAAATGTTTTGCCTTTTGCCTCCATGTTTTGCTGAATTTTTTTGTTGGTCTTAGGACTCTGAGCACTTTAGCATTGCTGACCAGTGCTAAAGTGCATATTCATCTTCCCTAAACATGTGTGTAATTGGTGCACACAAGATTGTCATATTTAATTCAGCTGTAAGTCCCTAGTAAGTGGTATACCATATACCTAGGGCATGAAAGCTAAATGCTACTTGTGGACTTCCAGAACTGGTTGTGACATCCACAGAATTTGCCTTTCAAAACTGTCTCAGACCTGCCACTACAGTACATGTGTTTACAGTTAATTGCCACTAGACTTGCCATTTAAAACTATTTAAGCACATACATAAAGAAGGGAAGTATTTTTTAATTCAATGGTCTGTGTTAGGGGGAAACCTTCAGGGTTTCTAATACTGCCCTCACACACTAGATAGTTGCATGCTTCATCACAGGGCCGCCTCACCACCCTGATACAGGCCAACATATAGGGTGGGCGGGGCAGAAAACAACACAGGGTCTTGACTCCTAACCAGCAAGGCTAAGTCAATTAAACATCAAAATAACAACACAGCTGCCAGTACTGGACACGATTTCTTACTTTTTGTGCAATGACCTTTTATGAATAAAACATACCGGTCTGGTTTTACTTACGTCACTAGTTTATTAAATCATTTTTGCTCACTAGTCCGAATTTCATTTTTTTCTCAACAGAGTTTTGTTTGGTGCATACACAAAATATATACAAATATATACAATATTAACAATGTCAAACAGAATTATTACAAATTAACACCACAACCACACCATCTCTTGCACACTCCATACATACTACTCACATTCACAACCGTACAACATAAACCTCTGAGATATGGCCTTTTGTCAACAAAAATAGCTTCATTGTGGATAACACAATACCCTTCTTTACTTTTTCATAGAACTTGTGTGCTACAACAGAGTCAGTTGGAGTAACTCATACAATTTCCTAAGACAGTCCTTCTAATCTTTGGTATTGACAATGGGCCAGGAAAGGTCGACGCGTTTCAAACACCCCTATTGCGGGGTTCTCCTCAGGACCAACAAGAATTCTACAAAAAACAAAAACCCATGACCTGATGTACAGTGTATAGAACCAAAGAACTTAGTACTACTAATGGAAAGGTTAGATCTGTACCTTAGAGTTAGGTTAGATCAGATGGACCAAAGATTGATATCCATCAAAGAACATCTAGCTAATACTAAAAACCAATTAACCACAAGTTCACGTTCTCACGTACCTGAAGTAGGCTTCTCTAATTCTGGCCAGAACTCTAAACATGTACCCAATGAAACAAACAGACATCCTGCTAATTCCCTTACCCCCCATCAGGTAAAATGTACATCTAGAAGGGGCGACTCTTTCCCTATGAAGAGTGTAACTGATCTAACGGGGCCAACCGCCCGCAATTCACCCTCTAATTCTGCAAAAAAACGCGATAGAAACACCAACCAGGGTCGAGTAATTGTGGCCCCAAATGACCATCTCGACCTCCCTCCAGCCGCTACTCCGTACATTATAGTGCTGGCCAATGTACCTAAGAAAGAACCTTCGGCAATGGAGGGCTGGGAAACACTAAGAAATAAATCCCTTAACAGGCTAGGTAAAAATACGGGCTTAACGGACCACCTGTTTAGAGAATTTAAAATGGCTAGAAGGGTAAAAAGTGTGGGCTCCCGAGGTGATTCATTTGTGGTGATTCAATAGTTTTGACCTTTCATTCCTCTCAGATGGTAAATAGACTGCTGCAACATAATGGGGCTAGAGGTATTGCAAGAGATGAAATACATATTCTCCCACTAGGTTTTTTCTATCCCCCTGTAAAGGGGTCCCTAGGAGTATCAGGGAAGAGCAGGAATCTATCAATCCAACATTACCCATACACTATTCCGACACGGAATCAATTCGAGGTTTTTCCCCATCTAGATGAACTTGATTGACTGATCCCTCCAATTTTGGATGAATTCCCTAATTTTTTTTGGAACAAGTGTCAGTTCCAAACAGAACCAAATTTTATTTACACCCTCCCACTCTTACCCAGGTAAATTCGATGCTAAATTTAATGATTCTGTAGACTTTATTAATCAGCCTACCCCTCTACAACCAGTCAAAGATAAACCTATCATCTCAATACTTTATTGGAATATTACCGGACAGCGTTCAAAGGAACACAATGACATTTGGCTTAGTTTTATTCAAAATGTTAATGTCTTGTGTTTTCAGGGAACCTGGACAACCACAGCAATTCATATATTAGGGTACAAAACTTATTTTTCCCCTGTAAAACCTTCATCTTTTGGCAGAGCTAAGGGCGGGTTATCTATCTATGTATCCAATTTGATAGAGACAGCAGTTGTCACTAGTTTAAAATTTGAAGCAAGCCAACTACCAAGCATTAAGTCTTAGCTTGAACAAGACAGATTCATTCTGTATAGTAAATTTTTATAATAATAAGTCTGAGGGAGAATTATTGGCTACAATACGACAGATCCGTCTCTTCATACAGCGTACACCAACAGAGGTTGTAACTATATGGGGTGGCGATTTCAATCAGCGTCTATGTAAACATAGCAACCAAAATATCTGTGGTATATTAGAGGAAAACTATACCCCGATAAGCCATTTCTCCCATACAGTAATAGGGAATGCCTTAAACAATACTCTGTTTGAGCTAGACCGGGGCTTAGCAAATAAGATGAATAACTCTCTAACTCCCCGTGCCCCTACTTTTAATGGCAGAGGAAGATTAAGTACTATAAACTTTATCTTTATCTCCTGTAGAGCGGAAAAATGTATTGTCAACTCTGAGACGCACGATACTGCAATAAGCGATCATTGTCCAATCAGTATCACACTGACTCTACCACAGGAACATTATACCCAAACCATAGTAAGTACTCTAGACCAAAACAGATTGACATTAAGTAGAATAAACGGGTATGCACTTAAATGGGAGAAAGCGGACCCATTAGCTATAACTACAACAGTACTAAAAACAGCTCATTTGACCATTGAAAAATGTCTAGACTTGGCCACATCTGATGAGGAAGTTCTGAATAACCTCATGGTGGTCACAAAAACCATAAAAGAAGCACTCTTTATTAAACTAAACAAGAGCAGACCAAATAAGAAAGGCTGGTTAAATAGGAGATGCAGAACTAGTTATTCCGATTTGAAAAAGACTTTACAAAAAACAGAAAGGGATGCTCAAGAAATAACAACTTTTAGAAAGGAATTTAATCTTGCCATGAAGGAGAGGAAAGCAGAACTCAAACAGGATCTCTGGGATCAACTGCATAAAAGTAGTACCCAGAAAAACAGTTCTGCCTATTGGGCCATCGTTAAATCTCCATTTCTCTCCGATGAGAGAGACTCTCCCAAAATTGATGTTGCCATTGATGAAAGAGTTTGGGTGGAGTACTTTAGCAAGACATTTGCGAAGGGAAATGACCCTGGGCATGGTAATGTAGAAACTCTCCTTGATCAACATTCCACTGTATACCCCATACTCTTAGAAATAACACACGACAAAGTAGATCAGGCATTAAAGGCCTGTAAAAATGGGAAGGCTCCAGGCCCGGACGGGGTCCCAATTGATTTTTTTAAATCAAATCCTGACCTCTGGACTCCAATCTTAACTAGGGTCCTGCAGGCTTCCTCTACTATAGGGCTCTTGCAATCATGGTCAACGTCGATCCTAGTAACCATTTTCAAAAAAGGGGACCGACAATTAACAACCTGCTATCGACCAATCTCACTGCTTGATTCAGTAGGTAAAGTAGCGGGCAGAGTTATCCTTGAATGCCTTCAGCAGTGGGCGGACGATAGCGGCATTTTATCTGACCTAAAGTTTGGGTTCCCAGAGGGGTTAGGGACTACCGAACAGGCACTTAATCTGACTCTGCTGATAGGCAAATATGTCAGTGTGAAAGGCGGGGCTCTCCACATGGTTTATGTTGCCCTGTCAGCCGCCTTCGATTGTGTTAGTCACACAAAACTCTGGTCAGTTCTACTAGAAATGGGGGTAGACCTGAGGCTTGTACATTTTTTGCATGAATTATACTCAAACGCTACAGCGAGAGTGCGGTACGGGGTAAATGGAGAGTTAACTGCATTGTTTGGCGTGGAGAGAGGGATGAGACAGGGCAGTGTCCGGGCACCCTTTCTTTTTACACTCTATACCAATGGCTTAGAGCGGGCCATGGTTAAAGGGTGCCAGGACCTCCCTCATATCAACGGTCGCCCAATTCCGGCCCTGCTCTACGCCGACGATGCAGTGATACTAGCCCGTACTTCTGTTGAACTACAACGAGTCCTCGACAGATATGCTTCCTTTTTTGCAAATTTGGACTTAAATATTAACATCAAAAAGACATTTGTTATGTCCTCGGGAATTGGCAAGAAAAAAACAAAGGGTATTTTTCTGAAAAACGAAAAGCTTGAGTGCACTGAAAAATATCCATATTTAGGGATCACAATTGATCATAAAATCAACTGGAAACCGTCCATAGACCCTATAAAGCTTCTCTTTCTGAGAGCTACGTCCGCTCTGGTAAATTGTGCCCAAAGGCTAGGAAGAAGGCCTCCCATTGAATTAATAGCAATATACAAGGCCAAATGTTTAGCGGTGGCGACATACTGGGCAGGATTGTGGGGCTATAAAAATACTGAAGCCCTACAAATGGTTGAAAACAGATTCCTGAGGTATCTCCTTGCACTTCCTCGGAGTAGTGCAACGTACTCTTGTCATCTGGAATTAGGCCTCTCTTATTTGGCTGACATTATCAAAATACAAACACTTCTCCTGTGGCATCGCATATGGACATCAGATAGAACCACCTTTTCCCAAGGGTTTATCATGGATTGCATCTCTTTGGAGAATGCCAACAACATTGGTTGGTTACGGAACATTAAAGCTTTTCTGTATGACATAGGTTTGAGATATATATTTTAACTCACCCACTTTAATCCGTGAGTTATCCAGAAAAGCATTCCAGAAGCAGTGTTTAATACATCTAGATGACCTACAATTGGCCAAAGAAGTCACTAAACCATCAACCGTGCATAGTCTGGCTATGCAGACTACTTTTTCTATCCAACCGTACCTAACCTTTAATACTACTAGCTACAAGAGATTTCTGTTGATCCGGTTCAGATTAAATTTTTTCCATCGACTGGTTAGCTTCCCGAAGAGAAATCACTGGTCAACAGCTTTACCACTCTGTCCTTGTGACGGTCTCTCAATCCAGACTACTATTCATATAATTGTATTTTGTAGATATTATTGTGAACCAAGAAAGTTCTGGATTATTCCGGTATTAAAATATATGGGATTCAGGAGATGTCGACCTGCAATTTTATTTTTACAGTTCTTGGAGGAGGAATGGTTACTAAAGACTGTAATTACATTTTTAAAATGTATTGTTCACCATAGATTACATTTGGAATAGAGTATCATTTTTCTGCTTAGGATTTTAACTACCTGTACTGTAAATGGTACACAGTCAAAATATCGAATTGATAATATCGAAGTACCATATTATCGAGTCCTAAAAGTCGATGGTAAGAAATATCGACAACCAAAATATCGTCGTAGAAAATATCGATTTATGTGTGTGTTAACATTATCGAAGACATTAATTTCGAAATAAGTAATATCGAAGCTTAAAATATCGATAGGCAAAAATATCGATATTTAAAAGTGATGTTTTAAAGTATGTTAATGATATAGTAAAATGTTGTCTATATATAAGGTAATTTATACATATAATTTCAATAATTTTAGTTATAAGTGTAGGAGCGGGATGTAGAGTTTATAGGGGATAAGGGTGGGTAGTGTTTTAAAAAAGTATAGTGTAATTATAGAATAATAAATTTCGAATATTAATTAAAAGTTCTAAATTTCGAAAATTGTAATAAATATTTGTAAAAGGCGAAATTTTATAGAAATTTATGGAGTATTGTTAAATTTTTTGTAGTTTGCTTTTGTGTATGTAGTAAAAAGTATTGTAAATATATATTTATTATTAAATATTTAAGAAATAATTGTATAATAATTTTAGGAGCGGGATGTAGAGTTTATAGGGGATAAGGGTGGGTAGTGTTTTAAAAAAGTAAAGTGTAATTATAGAATAATAAATTTCGATTTTTAATTAAAATTTAAAAATTTCGAAAATTGAAAAAAATATTTGTAAAAGGCGAAATTTTATAGAAATTTATGGAGTATTGTTAAATTTTTTGTAGTTTGCTTTTGTGTATGTAGTAAAAAGTATTGTAAATATATATTTATTATTAAATATTTAAGAAATAATTGTATAATAATTTTAGGAGCGGGATGTAGAGTTTATGGGGATAAGGGTGGGTAGTGTATTAAAAAAGTATACTGTAATTATAGAATAATACATTTCGTATTTTATTAAAAATTGCAAAATTTCGAAAATTGTAATAAATATTTGTTAAAGGCGAAATTTTATAGAAAATTATGTTATATTGTTTAATTTTTTATTTGTGCTTTTGTGTATG
This sequence comes from Lissotriton vulgaris, assembly GCF_964263255.1. NCBI lineage: Eukaryota > Metazoa > Chordata > Amphibia > Caudata > Salamandridae > Lissotriton > Lissotriton vulgaris. Next base: position 1,145,527,283 of record NC_141694.1, on the reverse strand, counting down.
TAGTAAAAAGTATTATAAATATATTTATTTTTAGATATTTAATAAAGAAATGTATCTTACTTTTAGGACCGGGATGTAGAGTTTATAGTGGATAAGGGTGGGTAGTGTTTTAAAAAAGTATAGTGTAATTATAGAATATAAAAATTCTATTTAAAATCTAAAATTCAAATAATCGAAATTTCTACGAATTATTAGTAATTAGCGAAATTGTATAGCAATTTATGGATTATGGTTTAATGTTTTAATTAAATGGTGATTGCAGTTGGAATAGTCATTTATTAAGGTTTACTCTCCAGCACTTACTCTAATAAAATGGTTATTGGAGTTGGAATATTAAATTACATAGGTTCTGTGTCCAGCAATTACCCAAATTAATTGGTGATTGGAGTAGGAATAGTAATTTATAATCATTTAATGTCCAGCACTTACCCTAATTAATTGGTGATTGCAGTTGGAATAGTAAATTAAATAGGTTCTGTGTCCAGCGCTTACCCTAATTAAATGGTGATTGGAGTTGGAATAGTAAATTAAATAGGTTCTGTGTACAGCACTTACCCTAAATAAATGGTGATTGGAGTTGGAATAGTATATAATTAAGGTTCTGTGTCCAGCACTTACCCTAATTAAATGGTGATTGGAGTAGGAATAGTAAATTAAATAGGTTCTGTGTCCAGCACTTACCCTAATTAAATGGTTATTGGAGTTCGAATAATAAATGACATAGGTTCTGTGTCCAGCAAGGTATACAACCTTTACAACGCAACGTTTACGACTACCTACCATTACAACGCAACTTTTACAACGCAAAAACTTTTACAACGCATGTATTTACAACGCATTTTTTTACTACGCAGGTACCTTTACAACGCATACCATTACAACGTAAGTATTGGTAAGTATATAATTATATTTTAAATGTTATATGTTTGGGGTAAAGGGGTATTTTTAGGGTTCAGGGTCAGTTTTTTTTTGGGTAAAGGGGTATTTTTAGGGTTCAGGGTCAGTTTTTAGTTTGTGGGTAAAGGGGTATTTTTGGGGTTCAGGGTCAGTTTTTAGTTTTTGGGTAAAGGGGTATTTTTAGGGTTCAGGGTCAGTTTTTAGTTTTTGGGTAAAGGGGCATTTTTAGGGTTCAGGGTCAGTTTTTAGTTTTTGGGTAAAGAGGTATTTTTAGGGTTCAGGGTCAGTTTTTAGTTTTTGGGTAAATGGGTATTTCTAGGGTTCAGGGTCAGTTTTTAGTTTTTGGGTAAAGGGGTATTTTTAGGGTTCAGGGTCAGTTTTTAGTTTTTGGGTAAAGGGGTGTTTTTAGGGTTCAGGGTCAGTTTTTAGTTTTTGGGTAAAGGGGTAATTTTTAGGGTTCAGGGTCAGTTTTTAGTTTTTGGGTAAAGGGGTATTTTTGGGGTTCAGGGTCAGTTTTTAGTTTTTGAGTAAAGGGGTATTTTTAGGGTTCAGGGTCAGTTTTTAGTTTTTGGGTAAAGGGGTATTTTTAGGGTTCAGGGTCAGTTTTTAGTTTTTGGGTAAAGAGGTATTTTTGGGGTTCAGGGTCAGTTTTTAGTTTTTGGGTAAAGGGGTGTTTTTAGGGTTCAGGGTCAGTTTTTAGTTTTTGGGTAAAGAGGTATTTTTAGGGTTCAGGGTCAGTTTTTAGTTTTTGGGTAAAGGGGTATTTTTGGGGTTCAGGGTCAGTTTTTAGTTTTTGGGTAAAGGGGTATTTTTGGGGTTCAGGGACAGTTTTTAGTTTTTGGGGTACAGGGTACAGGGTAAAAATAAATTAAAATTAAATTTAAATTAAATTAATTAAATGAAATGAAATTAAATTAAATTACATTACATTTTTTATTTTTTTTAATTAATTTACGATTATAAAATTAATATATACTTACCAATACTTACGTTGTAATGGTATGCATTGTAAAGGTACCTGCGTTGTAAAAAAATGTGTTGTAAATACATGCGTTGTAAAAGTTTTTGCGTTGTAAAAGTTGCGTTGTAATGGTAGGTAGTTGTAAATGTATGCGTTGTAACGTCATACATCTGTCCAGCAATTACCCAAATTAATTGGTGATTGGAGTAGGAATAGTAATTTATTATGATTTAATGTCCTGCACTTACTCTAATTAATTGGTGATTGGAGTTGGAATAGTAAATTAAATAGGTTCTGTGTCCAGCACTTACCCTAATTAAATGGTGATTGGAGTTGTAATAGTAAATTATTAAAGTTTTTTGTCAAGCAATTACCTAAAGTAAATGGTGATTGGAGTAGGAATATTAAAATAATTGATTTTGTGTCCTTCAACTATTTATATTATATGTATATGGGTGTATGAATAATAACTTTTATAGGTTCAGTGTATAGTATGTACTCTAATTACATGTGGTATATAGAAATAGATAGAACATTACATTTATAATACATTTGCAAAAAGACATAAAAATGATTTTGTAATAGGTAATAGAAAATAATTATACAATTTTTGTTGAAAACAATTTTATTTATTCAACAATTGAAAAATACGATCAGATATACATTTTACCAAGCTATGTTTGGTATAAATATTAAAAAATAGAAGGACAATGTTCTTTGAATAATCATATTTTTGAGTAGTTTTCTTGAAAAGTACTTTTAATTTGTAGAGAAAAAATGGTTAGTTAACATTATGCAATGTATGATACTATACATACATAATAAAAATATTGTTTCTCAATAAAACATAAAACATGTGTAATGAAAAACATAAATCACAATTTTAAATAAAATATAGTGTTATACAGATGATGATATTAACATATGAACAATTTAAAAAGTATAATATAATATTAAGATCTTGATTAGAACATTTAGATCATCATCAATGATTGTTTTAAGAATACAATATTGTTATGTATAATTATTATTATTAATAAATAAGTTTTAATAATAATAATTTTCACATATTAGTCATATTGTAAAAAAGTTAATCAGAAAAACAAATACAATATTACACATTTAGCGATATAATAATTTTAATAAATATTACATTAAATATTTCAATATTTGTATACTTAATGTAATACATATTAAAAGTATGTAAAATATAAATAATATATAGAAAAAAAAGATTTTTATCTCACAATGTAGTATACAATTTTTTGTACATTATACATAATTTATAACCATATATAACAATAATGGACATTTATAGTAGTACTTTTCACAGTTAGACATCATTCGGTTCTTTTATTTTGTAACCACTCTTTGTCTTTTTGCGTTATTTTGGGAAAGGGAAAGTCGCGGTTGGAAGCAGGTTCATGTTTGAGTAGGTACAATTCTAGTTTTATCTTTTTAAAGTATTGTAACTAAAAATTAAAGGTAGTCCTTTGTTATTTAGGGGTTGGTAATTAAAGTATGACTATTTACATATAATGGAGTTGACTCAATACGTATTTCCGTTATCGAGTTTTTGTTGCATTTGAAGTACTTGGAGTTAATGAGTCTGTTGTATGATTTAATTAAAAATTAAAAAAATTGGAATGTTATGTTTATATATTATGCTATATTCGTTAGTGTTATGTCGGTGGGATTGTTTTGAATTTTTTTTTCTCGTATTTTGAAACAGCTATTTCCGTTTCCGATTACTCTTTTTTTTGGGGAAAGGAAGTGTGTTTCAGTTGTTAGAACGGAGATGTATAACATTCTCCCTTTATTTTTTGAGTTCTCTGAAATCTTTATCACAGTTTCAGATTATAGTCGTCATTTTCAATGGCATTTCAAGAGTCGTTTTATTTGGATGATGGATACTTTTAGCACAGTTAATTGAAAAATATTTAATGATTTGTTGTATTAGGTCTTTGAGATTTACACACTATATTGTCGGTAAAGGATTAATTTTTATGATGTTGTATTTAAAGGTAAGTTATTCATTTATATTATTTTATTTGGATGGAAACAGTATTTAAATAAAAATATTTTGATATAATGACATATTTATTTAGTCTCTTTATAAAAGTGTTAAAAAATAAATTAGACTAAATAAATATAGAATTGTTATATTATAATATGTGTGATATCATATTAAGGATATTGTTTGATGTTTATCCATTGATTTACTTATTACAATTAGTTTAATGTTTTGGCTATCATTTTTAGATATTCCAGCCCTCTTGTTGTAGGATAGAGTTGGACTTGCTGTTGAAGATATAGATACATTTGAGCAGTTTGTCTAGAGAGTTTTGGTTTTAGTTGTATGACAGATTGCTCCATACGTAGTTCCTGAAAGCTTTGCTCTTTTTGTATAGCTGTGAGTAGCTTGTGTAATGTGGGTGTTGTACGTCCAGTAGAATAGAGGAAGGCATTGTGCCAACCTTCAACAGCATTGTTCGTTTTAGCCTCTTGGTTCAGCGTTGGTAGATATACATTCCACCAGGGAATTAAAAATTTAGGCTGGCGTCTGTGGCCTGACCTATGTAGTCTCCCTACCCAGTTGTCCTCAAAGTAATCTAAAAGTGGGGCAAGTCTTTGCTCATTTTGGGTGTAGAAAGGACTTTCAATTAATAGATTGTAATGTTCTGCCACATCAGTTACTGGTACATATGCCAGAGCAATGAGATATTTAATTTGGTATGCAAAAGTTATATTTGTTGCATACTCAACACTAAGGGCAGATTTTTGTAAATGTCTCCAGAGACATTGATTGAAATGAAAATAACATCCTTGAATGGATGTGTGTGGGTAAGTTTTCAAAATAGAATTAATCATAGCTTGTTCGAAGTCTATGATTATTTTCATTGGGAAGTAGTCAGAAGTTTGTTCTTTTATTTTTTGCAAAATTTCTGTATAAGTTGTGGCTTGTTTGTTCGGTAATAAACAGTATATGAATGGGATACAGGTATTATGATATTGCCCATGAATTGTGTATAATTGGTAGAAAGGTTTTGGGCATATAGAAAAAGTTCCATCCATCATCCAAGTAGCACTTTCTTGCAATTTTTTAATGTTGTTATTTGTTGCAAACATGATTATTCTTTTGTCTTTGCTATGATTATCATAAAAAATAAATGGTTCGTCATTATGAGTGATTACAAGGTCAGGTGGAATTATGACTTCCTCAAAAGTTCTAGGAATTGGTATATTGGGTCTACTTGCTTTCTTTGTCCTTGCTATTGTTCTTTTAATGGAAGCAATAGATGGTAACTGACTTCTTGCTTCTCTGGGAACTTTAGGTAGTAATTCTTTCAGAATTACGCTGCTAGGTAGGTCTGATGTGCTACTTAAATGTTTGATATTCTCCAGAGTGGATCTCACTTCGATTTCTGAAATGTTAGGTGGGTGATTATGTTCAGTAGTATTAATAACACTTGTTTCCCTGGTTGTAGCTCGCCCATAGCATTTATTGGAGTAATATTTTGTACATTTCCAATTCACTTTAAGGTCTTTTTGTTTCTCCTGAGTATAAGTGTAGCCCATATAGCATAATAAAAATTTGCCTTTCTGAGATGTAATAAATCTTGGATCATCAGTCATTCTTGAGTTCTGGTATCTAGAAAAGTTAATATAAAAATATTAAGAAAATGTGTAATTTAAAAAACATTATAAATTAAGCAGGTACTATTTCTAGTATCTTACTTACCAGCAGTAAAGTTGTATGTATCGAAAGTAGGTGTAGTTTCAGTCAGATGTTGTAGTCCTATTGCCACGGTCTGTTGAAAAAAAGTGAAGTATGTTATAGGATATGTTTAAATGTGTTATTTGGTTACAGCTTCGGTAGTTTCTAACGTTACTAAAAATACTTTACTTTATTTGGATTTTAAAAGAGACATTTGCAAAATAATAGTAACAGAAGCATAAAAAGAGACAATTTTTGTTAGAGTATATTCTATAGAGTTTATAAAGAATTGTTATGTTTGATTTTTGTACTTACCAAGAGATTTGTAGTTGTAGCAGAATGTTTGTTCTTTGATGTGAATTATCTGTTTGCAGTTGCTTTGAGGTCTGTTTAGAGAGAAAGTTTCAGAAAATTACCAAAGAGTTTATATGTTGCATAAAGCATAGACACTTGTTATAAAGCATTGTTACTTATTTGGTGAAAAGAACCTGGGATGACACATGTATTATGAGTTAAAGCAGAAGAAACATATTTAAGAACATGAATAGATAATTTTTAATAAAGCATTGTAACTTATTTCGTCCTAAAAATCCTGGGATCGCAATATGTATTATGAGTTACAGCAGAAGAAACACATTAGAGAGCATGATTTTAGGACACTACTTGTCTAATTACTGTAAGTAAATAATTAAAATATGCAGATACCTTTTTTATAGTCAAAGTGTCGAATATCTTGAAGTAGAAGTAGAATTAGATTTTGTTGTAGACTCTGTTTTAAGGAAAAGTACATAGAGAAACAACATTTTAGTTTAAAAATGTTGGTATATAAGTAATAGTTAATAAAACATTAGAAATTATTAACAGAGCTATATCATTACTTACTTGTAGTATTAGGACCAAATTTCTGGCACAGAAGAATATAGATGTTGCTCCCAAAACTGGCAGTATGTGGTCACGAAGAATATTCCCTGCAACTTGTATGGGTGTTTGTGACTGGTTTATATAGGGTATGTGTAATTAGGTTTGCTATCTGATTGGTCACATATGTTAAGACGAGTTACTATTGGTTAGTTTGAATTTTTTTAAGGTAAAAAATTAAGATATATCTGTTTATATTGTTTATATGGAGGAAGAGAAATGATGTATTTATGGTATAAAAAAACCTTGTAATAAATATAGTATATTTATAACGAGTACAATCTATAAACAAATGTATGTTTACAATGAGTGTATATAAAAATATCGTTAGCGTGAGAAAAAAAAAGTTATTAAAAGTAAATGTTACATAATAATAGTAAAATAAATTAGTGAAGTATTTTCAAATGTGTGTATTACTAAGAGAATAGACGTATCGGTGTTATATATCAAAAAAGGAGTATTTTTAAGCTATTGATATTTTTATGTAGACGAAAATAGTGCTATCGATATTTTAGTATTCGATATTTTTGTAGTGTGCTATATGTAGTATTGAGTGTCGATATTATGGTAGTCGAAAATAATGTTTACGATATTTGTGTAGTCAATATTTTTGTGCATCGATATTGTATGATCGATAATTTTGTAGTTTTCATGTTAAGTATAGGGTGTCGATATTAGTGATATCGATGTTTGATACTCGATGTTATAGTAGGTCGATTTTTGTGAAATCGAAATTCTGTCAGTGATTCACTGTAAATATTTAAATATGTCCTTTTTAACTTATACTCTTCCATCTCTCACAAGAAGCAGTTTTAACTTACATTTTATTATGTAACTGTCTTAATTAATGAAATCTTTTGTATGTGTTGGAAAAAGAAAAATTTTATCAAACTGTACTTTTAAGGTTTTGTAAACTATGAAAACCGAATAAAGTTAATTTTGATTTGATTTGATTTGAATCAACACAGAGGGTTAGTAATCATGAATACTCTCCTATTGGGTTGTACTGCAACAAGTTCTCAAAAGTTATTTTCATTGGAGGGCAAACCTCTGGAGCCCTGGACTAGCTGCTGGGTGCCTAACAACTATAGTGCAAGAGGTGATTTTGTTTTTTCCCAAGTTCATATAACCTGTGCTTTTATTTATTTTGTTTAAACCCCCAACAAAAAATTAAAAACTGTTTACAAAATGTTTATTTTTTAAAAATCCACCCAAAAGGATCTCATGAGGAACCCTCTTAAAGTGTCATGGCCTACTGCCCAACTCACAGGGGCAGCCATAGGTAATGTGAAGTGGAGTTTTGGCATAGGGTAGGTGCCTACCTCATCACTGTATGGCCTACCCTCGCTGTGAGTGGCCAAAGGCAGTGCATGGCAAGAGTTTGGCACAGAGCCTGGAATTCAGCCAGCCTGGACCCAACCCACTTTCTGACAGCCAAACCCCTGTTGGGCTGTAATGTTGGCCATGCACAGTAGAGGTTGGGTGCCGGACTTGACCTATAGCTTATGCTTCTGCTGAGTCCCATTGCAGTGTCAAATTCTTGCTGACAAAATCGTCTATGTTTTTTTAATGAATGGGGTTCCCTGTGGGGACACCACCCACATGGGCCTGGGTTTTAGGGTGTAGTTCTCCTGCCCACCTTTGTTTCTTAAAATTACTTATGATGAACTTTAACGCTGTCACTTTACAATAAATCTGAAGGAAAATTTGAAAAAAGTCAGATTGAATTCAATATGCAAAGGTCTGTCCAGATCCATTATGGGGAGACAAATGTACTGTTAGCATTTCAGGGCTAACAGTACATTTGAATTACACAAGGGGCAGTAAATGCTAGTGTGGCCACTTCTTTGTTAGAAATAGCGCTGGTGCACATGTTGTACAAGCACTATTTAAAGAGGGCATTCTCTCATTTGCCTGGGGGCGTGGCCCCCTGCAAATGAGGGACTCTCTATACCTCTGTGCCTGTGACGCATTAATAGATGCGGGCACAAAAGTAATGAAGATGTCAGAATGCGCATTGGCAGTATGCCACAAAAAAGTGGTGCTCTTTCAGTGTGTCCTCTGATGACAGCCCTCTGGAGTGGATCAAGAAGGTCCGCTAGAGCCCCCAAACATCGCCATGGTGGGTGCAGCCACTCACTGCACCCACCTGCAGGGCGATCTCTCTCCACTCTTTAAAGTGCAAGTGGGTGCCGCCTTAACTATGAAATGCAGAGCGGCTTTGAAACAACCGCTCTGTATTTCACTTGAATGCACTGCCCCTAGGTCCCTAAGGCAGCGCATGTTTGAGGCTGCCCAGTGCACTTAACTTAATAGGGAGCACTTTCTCTGTTTGTGGAGTATGTTGTAATCAATCTTACTCAGGCGTGTCAACAAGACATCTGTAAAGATTTGACATTCAATTGAGCAAAGAGAAAAAAAAAAGAAAAGAAACACACAGAAATCCTAGTATATATGAAAATATAGATTATTTTATATTTCAAAAATCAATTAAAGGGGAACAGACATGTGATTTGATCACCCACAGAAATGTCATGAACAGATATCTGGAAAAATCAACAAATCAATTCATAACAAAACATAGTCTCCAATCATTGAGGGAAGAGCAACTGAAACCAACTACTGGTGAAAAGAAGCCCTTGAGAACACAAATGTCCTTAGGAGACGATGTGAAGGGTCGACGTTTCGGTCTTTGTTGCAGAAGTCAATAAGACCATCATCAGGACAAACAATAATGCAGAGGAAGCCCCTTAGGTGAGTTGCGAGGGAAAGCAAGGGTTCTTTGATGCAAGCCCTAGGTGGTGATGGAAACATGACTTGAACAAATCTGCATGTTTCTGAACAGTACTGTAGAGAATTCCAGTTATCAGTTAAGCAACAGTGGCAGTTACTGTTGTTTGGGTTTGGTTGTCCGTATGTCTCATGTGGGTCCTAAAATGCTGCACAGCTCGAAAATCTGAATGATGCCGGTGAGCTTCACGATATTGGGCTTCTCCGCAATCAACCACTTGTAAGCGACTTTTCACCAATCGAACACTGTCTCAAAAGTCACCCTCTACCTTACATTGCTCACTGCCCAAGCCTACAAGGGTTTATTGGGTTACCCCTTCTTATCGTATATTCTATATATAATAGGGCCCCAGATGTTCATTGGAACTCTGTTTTAAAACTGCAGTAGAACACTTGGTAATCAACTGACAAATTCTTACTGTTGATGGGTGTACTTGTTTTACTCATATGGATGAGAATAATATATGTAGACACATACAAAATGAAATCACCTTGGAACTCGCCACAATACTGAAATGAGCATGACAAAACCATTAAATGATTTATATTGTGACTAAAATATTAATCACCCTTTCTATATGCTCTTTCTTGTTACCCTCAACACCAGGTATTCATTACAATATACTTCAATAGGAGCTTTATTAAAAAAGCAGGGAACTTGCTATTATTTCCACTTCCTGGCAACAGCAAGCAATCAATTAGGCAATTGAGGAGTGGCATCTACTACCTCTAATTAACACTCTGAGTTGCACCCATTTTGCCCAACCCCAATTATAGTAATGTAAGAAGCTATGCTACCTACTTTAAGTATTACCCAAAGGCAATATTTTGTGTATAACCAGTCCAAGAACAGTTATTTGTGATATTGTTTTATAACTCTTAAATTAATTTTTTTGAAAGTATAATTGTGTATTTATTTGGTGACTTGTCAAAACAGTGCAAAAGTTTACAATTAAATGTAATTATAAATAATTAAATTCAGCATGTTAGGTTACAATTAGGGGTGTGGAAACTACATATCTGTTAGCAAAGTTTTGTTAAGGTTACAACATGAGTAACTTCAGAGATCTTACCATCCTTCCAAGGTTCTGCAATTATTATTTTGTTATTTTGTGCAAATAAAATCCTTTTTCTAATTTTTGCTGTTTTTTCCCACAAACCCTTTCAGTAAAACCTTTTTTTAATACAATATTTCACCTTAAGGGGCTGATTAGGATGTCAGTGGGAGTTTCCCTTTAGCCGACATCCCCGCAGTTTCGAGTCTGACCGACCTCGGGTCGGCGGTCCAAAACCGCAATTACAATGCAACCAGCACCTAGTGCAGTCGCAGACTCCCATTTCCCTATGGGAGCTTGTGCAGTGGTCGGAAACCAGATGCAGCACAAGCTCCCATTGAGAAATGGGAGTCACTGAAAATCCCTGCACAGTGCCTACCACACAGTGAATGGATTTGGTGCCCCCTTGGTCACCAATCAGAGGCCATGGAGAGAGGGACCCTGCTAGGGGCCCCCAAAGTTGCTTTCCGACAAGCTTTCCATGTCGGAAAGCCAGACATGGATAGCCTGTTTGAAACAGACATCATAAACCTAACGACAGAAACGCCATCCGTAAGGGATTATGTTTGCTTTCCAACTGGCCGATGGGCTCCTTGAGCCCGTCGAAAGCAAACTAGAATGACTGGCTGGTTTTAATTATGACCACCGTAATCGTAATATGGCAGTCGGAATTGAAACCAAGTATGTCGGTCATGAAGCCTCTGACCTGCTCTCGGAGTCTTTCCGACCGACATCCTAATTAGGGCCTTACTGTTCAAAACATCACCATCTTCATTTGATTGGCAAATTATGGCCTTATAACAAAACGTATTTTCAAACTGACCCCCATAAAGGGACCACTCATGACCTCATGCAAGATATGCCAAATGCCATCACAAATGGATCTGATGACATCACTGTTGACATTATGTATCGCTTTACCATTGACATTATTATTTCCTTGTTAGCATATGCATTACTATTTAATGGTACATTTTTCAGTGCATTTCTTTATTATCATAAATATCGCTGCTGGGTGGTGAGCACTGGTTATCCTGTGGGATTGTAACCTATGATTTATGTAGTGAAAAATAACGAGCAATAATGTAAGGATTTTTTAGGTATTGATTACCAACCTCAATGTCATTATAAATGGGTTTTTACTGAGCTGCTTAGGCTTTTTCATAGGTGAATTTTTATAAGTTTCGCATTACCTGAACCATAACATTATTTTAAGACCATTTTTTCTGAGCATTTTTGAGATTTTTGTACTTTATAGAACATTAGCAATTTGATGCAGGTGCAGCGCCCAAGAAGACAGCTCCCACTAAGCACAGATTCAAGATGTGTACAATAGTGGACGGACACAACAAGAAACTATAACCCACTGTCCGAAGTGCCCATACACAAGCAGCCTATGACCATCAACCTTTGTATCCTAAGAAGCCCTGCAGCGAATCAGAGATCTGAAGCGTCGTACTTGTCATCTTTTTTTTAAACAAAATGCTAATTTAATGATACACCTGATTTCATGCTCACAACTTTTCATTTATAAAAGGACCTGTGCTGCATGCAAGTATTTGTATTGTGCCCCAATGAAAATCCTGAGTCTTTCTTCATATAACTCTATCTCTTCTTCCGTTTTCTTGCAGTGATGCATTCATTAATTTGAGAATTCACTGACATTTACGGGCATGGAAAAACTGTGTTTGTTTCCTAATAATTGGGAGCCATGTGCTCTCAATTGTTTTATATTTCTTAGTCCACCATCCACTAAATGCATGCTCTAATTTTTGTGTGTAATGTTTCCACTTGGTACATGTTTATTCCACTTAATACTCTACAACTAGTCATTCGGTCTGCCCTTTTCTGAATTTGGTCAAAACCTGCAAACATCAAGATGGCAGGAAAAAAATAATTCAAGCCCTTCACCAGCAAGTCACATTTCTAGAAAAATCCAAACGAAAATGAGAAAACTCACAAGTTTGCTGCTTGTGGATTTAATAGACAAGCATAACAATAGAATTAATTCTCTCAAGGCAACATGAAACATTTTTCAAATACTAAATCATATGAGAATGCTTTCTCTGGAAGCTGGTCTTTCAAGGCAGGAGTGGGATAAATCTCTTCACTGTTTTTTGCTGTAGCAGAGAGCAAATCTTACTGCAGGAGCTAAAACCGAATTATATCTTCTGATCCCTCCATCTTTATCTTTTTTCCCCTGCATGGCTCATCATGAAACTTGGAATACATTCATCCAGGCCTTGAGGCTAACCCCTCCAGTAAACATCAGAGGACAATGTTCCGCAAGGGTTGACTACCCATGATGGATTGAATTCTGGACCTGTCAAGAGGCCAAACTTTCAGCCAACTCCTGAGCATGGCAGAAGGTTGTTCACAGATAAAGTTAATTGTCACAGTAGGTTGGTCACAGGACCTGGCAATGGATGAGTTATCGTTAGCTTTGCAAAGCACAACTCACACACCACCCAATATCCCAAAATGCTCTGTAGGGTCAAAGTACATGGTTCAGAGCCCCCTAATGCCCTCTCCATCCTTCTTTTCAGAACATGCAAGATTAAGGCATCTTGTATTGTTCACTACAACCAAGCTTTTCAGTTGCTTGACCCAAATAAATGACTCAGCTTCCCACATTCTTTAAGGATCTGGAATTCTGCAATTGAAAGAAAAACATCCTTCTTTCAATGGGATTTGTTTATTTTTTTAATGTATTATGGTATCCAAATGCTGAAAGGATATCCACATTAACAGTCCAAGTGTTTGCAAAATTAACTTTCAAATCGTAATTGACTCCTTGTTGCAAGGTTATTTTCTGTAAAACATCTGAATGGATTTCCACAAATTAAGTAAAACCACACCTCTCTATGAAGTTCTAGTTTAATACCAAGTTTGATCCAATTCTATCAAATGCGTGTTGCTGTAGAAGAGAATAAAATTTCCAATGGGAGAAAATTAAAAACACTCATTTTGACCCCCACATTTATACTCATCTGCTGGACAGATCGGCACAAACTTTGATATGCTGAAACTTAGCCGCTAATACTATTACTATATGAATTCTTGGAAAAACTGGAAGTTAAAATGTCACTCTTCTTATCTCTGTTTGTCCTTTCCTCCTGACCATTCGGGGAATGCTATGGACTCTCTCTTTCACTTAAATGGTTTGTTTCATAGCCAGTTAGCAATGCATGTGGGGTCGTACATCTGTTCTTGATTTCATGCATTTGATGTGTCGAATGCTTAGCTTTATCTTCTTGGTGTTTTTGACCATTCACTTAGGCAGACAGGAATGCATATGCACTAAACTAACCTGCATGCCTTCTACCTTGACACATGGAATACATAACATCACTTCATGGGTGTTACAGTAATTACATTCATTCAAAGGTCCTCTGATTACCTGATACTGCAAAGATATCACCAACTTGTGATCATTTGTGAATGCTCATAAATAAATAAGAAATGTATATGTCATTTTGTAGTTACTATCACAGTGGGCGCTAAATGTGCATGACATATGAAGGAGCACATATTTCTTTTTCTGTGTAATGGGGAAATGTTGTGAATTAGTGGTAACTAACTGGCTCACTGGCCTGTTGTATCTTTTCTATGGCTATTGAGGTAAAACTGCAAGGGTGAAGTCTGCGAAGTAAATTTACAAGGATGAGGTTTGTTTTTATATTGATATATTTTATGCTGTGCTTCCATTGCATCCTGAACGATGTGCAAGGAAATGCTGTGAAAATAAATTAATTAATCAAATATTTGTCAAGGTTTTTAGTTTCACTCTTGTCGAAAGTCACACGAATGTAATTCATGCCCATACAGAAAAATATTAAGTAGCTTATATGCATTTTAGAAGGATACAAGTGACCAAACGGAATGCAGTGGAAAATTCTTAGACCTTTCAGGCTTAGGGTAAGCTTCCCCCAAACTATTTTGCCTTCATCCCTTTTATTTTTGCAAATCTTTTGTTATGTGAACCTTAGGACTATGTGCACTTACCACCACTAATCAGTGCTAACGTTTTTGTGCTCTCTCTTTAAACCATGGTTACATTAGCTTACATCTGAATGGTATATTTAATGTACTTATAAATCCCTTGTAGAGTGGTGTACCATATTGCCAGGGCCTATAAATTAATTGCTATTAGTGGGCCACCCACTAATGTAGCCATTTAAAACATGTCCCAGGCCTGCAATTGCAGCCTAACTGTCAATCCGACTTGGCAATATAGCCTCCTCGCCAAGCCTTAAACTCCCTTTTTATAGCATTTAAGTCACCCTATGGTTGGTCCTTAGTAGCCAATAGGGCAGCATGCCTTGTAAATACAAGGATGGTCATGTATTGTTAAATTCTACGTGTCCTGTTAGTGAAAGACTATTTTATTTATTTTCACTATTGTGAGGCCTCCTTCTTCCATAGGACTACATGGAGTTGCTGTTACCACTTCTGGCTCTGCCTTTCTTCACTGGGTATTCCATTTCATATTTCCAGTCTTTCCCCTGCTGTGTTCCTTCTCCTCCCCATTGGCCGAGACACTCCATGTGAGCACGGATAATCCTGTTCAAAAGACCCCAGTTGCCGATACAAGATTGCTTGGCTTGAGAAGTACTTTTCTTTCGTGCGGATCCCAGGCTTGGTGAAAGTGCAGGAGCTCTTCCTTTTGATTCACTCGTAAGACACCGGTTCATGCCAGGAGCCGCGAGCACCTTTCATTTTCCTGTGGCTGCGTATGCAGTCTCTAGTTCCCTGGAACCCCCCGGTGCACGGCTGGAGCCATTTCTTCACCTGTTAGCTCTTCCTCACGGTGGAAGCTGTTCAACACTTCATTTGAACAATCCAAGAAGTGCAGTAGGAGCCGTTCTTCACCCCTCATGTTCCAACCTCAGACACGGTTTACACTTTGTTGAGCCTTCCGGGGAGAACGGCTGGTCTCGAAGAACTCCCTTCCTCGTCCCGACCGCGGGTGCGGTCTTTGAACTCCCTTGGAGTACATGGTGCGTGGCAGGAGCCGTGAGCACCATTTGTGTGGCATACTGCAGACGCGGTTCCTGAACACTTTGTCATTTTAAGTCCCCAGGTGTGCAGCAGGAGTTATGAGCTCTGCATGTGTCTCACACTGCGTAGATGGTTCTCTCATCATTTGCACATTTACCCAGGTGTGCAGCAGGAGCCGTGAGCACTGTTTGCATTTCAAACAGCGGAGGTAGTTCTCTCCTCTTTTCTATCATCTTCCAAGGTGCGCGGCAGGAGCCGTGGGCACCCTCTAAGTACCTAGATTGCAGTGACGGTCTCCTCTTCCTTTCAAGTCCCTCCCAGGTGCGTTGCAAGAACCGTGAGCACCGTTTGTGCAGCTATATCGCTGTAACAGTCTCTTCTTCAATTGTGTTCCAGCAGGAGCTCGGAAGGAGCCAAACTCCTTTTGCTTGTTGTCCCAATCACTGCATGTGCGATTACTTATTCTCCACCTTCATTTATTTCCCCTTGGAGTGCTGTGGAATTCTGGGAAATCATCCCCCTTCAGGAATACGATATCAACCCGAATCTAGCTCATCGTTGACAATCGGAAGTGAGTGCACATCGCCCATTCTGTGGTATCAGTATGGA
Source organism: Lissotriton vulgaris (assembly GCF_964263255.1). Classification (NCBI taxonomy): domain Eukaryota; kingdom Metazoa; phylum Chordata; class Amphibia; order Caudata; family Salamandridae; genus Lissotriton; species Lissotriton vulgaris. The sequence continues at coordinate 1,145,511,334 of NC_141694.1, read as the reverse complement.
GGATTGGTCTGAAGGTGAGAGGGGGAACTCTCTCAGTTTCCGCGGTTCCTGGTACTCAGGTGAGTGGGATTGTGACAGTTGCCTTATCACATTTAATAAGGGCTGACTTTTGATTGGGAGCAGGTGAGCATTTCATGTTTGTTGTCTGATAAATTGTAATTAAAAATCCTCTATAATGGTAAATTACAATTTTGAAAATTCCACTTTCAGAAAGTTGGCAATTTCTTGCACCCAACTATTTGGTGCCTGAAGCCTCACCTGGGTCACATGACTGGGTGTAATTGGCAGTTGGTCTTTGTTTCTCCCAGACATCCACACAATAGAGGGATTAGGTATGCCTGGATTGGACATCAACTGGTAGGGTGTGGTGGAGCTGGGCACAGCTCCACTTGCAACTGAATAAGCTGTGCTCTGCCTGAACACAAAAGACTGGTCATGCCTACATTGTTCTTGCAGCCAGCATGGAGCCAGGGCAGGAGAGTCAGGAAACTTCAGGCACTCCAAAAACAATTCTCTAGAACCTTCTCCTACTTCAAGGAATGCACCATATATAAAAAGGGGACCGAGTCACATTCTTCAGTACACCTCTTAACATGTAAAAGACTTAGAAGGACTGATGATTTTCCCTGCAAGAAGAACTGTTACTCTGTTGCCCTACTACCTTGCTCTCCTACTGTCTGAGTGAAGGACTGGACCTGCATGTTGATCCCAGGACCACCAGAGTGACTCCAAGGGCCAGTTTGCGGATCATCTGACAAGAAGCCCCAGAGACATAAAAGGCTCCAACCACCTTGAGTCCAGCACCTTGACTAGGTCTTGTCAGGAATCCCAGGCTCATGGTCATTTTCTGGCTCATTGACCCTTGACTCCCCCAATGGGTACCCTCACACCCAGTAGCACACCTGTAACTGTATATTCCACATTCCTTGTTGTTTATATTAAGAGATCTCAGCCCACCGGTACATTCTCAGCCACCCAGGAATGCCAGGTAATTTTCTGGTATTTGTTTTGTATATTCATGTTTGTAAAACTTGATTGCACAGACACGCTCTTGATGGAAATTCATGATTATAGTATTATACGAACATTCTTCAGAAAAAGATTGTTAAACGCCCATGACAGTTTAGTAATCTCAGTGGTCATCTCGGGTGCTGCTATGGCTTGAGTCACTCGGATTGTGCATGTCACTCTCTTGCACTCTGCATTACAGGAAGACTTACCTGTAATCCTTGCATCATGGGAGCCATTTTCAGCACACAGCTCTGCATCTCACACCATATCACCTCAGAGCATCTTGCAGCATCTCCGCTCAGCACATGGTTGCTGCACCCCTGGCATCGAAACCTCCCCCTGTCGGCCTCATCTACCGCAGCTGAAAAAAGAAGGGGACAAGGGACAAAAGTAAGGTAAGTGCTTACCAACGCACAGCACAAGGAATAAAAAACATTATTCATATCCTATAAAGAAACTAACAGTCACATAAACTTTTATTTGAACTTTTTAATGGGGTACTTTTACCTTACAACTTGATAGATTAGCATTAAAAAATATACAGAAAAGGCGGTGTGACGAAACACCATGTTTATGAAACACCCTTGTGAGTTCAAAATGCATCACTGCGCATTGTTGGACTTCTACATAGTGTAGCGTGAAAGTGCATTGCTGCACACGGCAACTAATATTATGCTACGCAGTGTCAACCCAAAACTAACCCTCAATAAATTGATAAGTGCCTAATGATGTTGAATAAGGGCTTCCGTTTGCGGATGATCTTTCTTTGTTTCTTAGTGGCCTAAAGGGGTTGCCGGTGTCACCCAACCCTCGTACACTGCCATCCGCTATTCTCGTGACAAGCTGTTGGCATATGCACGCAATTCCAAGCATAACCACAGATCATGCACTATGACCGGCCCTGGACTCTCATATGGCCCGTTCTCCTGTCTTACTTGCAGATGGTCCAGTATGGGCCAAGCACAATTAGGCTGTCCAAAGACTCATGATTATCAGAAGTTCCTTTGTTTATACTTCGACGCCAGATCCATGCCTAAACACACCATAGATATATGGGATCTACTGAAGGAAAAAAAAAAGATTTGGTCTTCATTACGGAAACATGGCTGACCGACACGAACGCCCCCGACCTGGCCAATGCATTACCCAGCATCTATAAAATCATCAAACAGGATAGAGCTGGAAGCAGGGGAGGGGGGGTTGCTATTATATTTAGAGACCACCTGACGTGCCATCCGGAGCAGACAGCCTCCTATAAGGAACACCAAACTTTCCCTTTTCAACTACTTTTTAATGGCCTCATCATTCTAGCAAGGGCTGTAATCTATAATCCCCCGGGACAACAAGCCATCTTTAGTGCCAAATTGCTCACCCAACTCCTACCAATTTGTTTCAAATGTAATAACTATTTAGTAGTCAGAGACTTTAACATGCATTACAAAAAAAGGACACCCTAGCTGTTTCCCAAATGGAGAGTGATATGGGGGTCCTAAACCTAAAACAGCGGATAGAGGACCCCACCCATATAGCTGGCCATACGTTAGACCTACTCTTCACCAATATTGAAGCCACAGACATCTGCAAAATCACGCCATTACACTGGTCAGACCACTTCCTCATAACATTCACACTGCGGCTACCCACCAAACCACCAAGACCCAGGGCAAACCATCAAATATCCTATCAAACTTGGAGGCTAGTCAATGAATCAGACTTTGGTACACACTTCCCCGACGCTAACTTAGAAATTTCAGACGACACTACAGTATGCGTAGACGCACACACCCTCCAAAATGCGATCCATCTAACTCTAAACAAGCTGGCCCCCACTCGGAAACTTAGGAAAAGGCCATTTATTTATTTATTTATTTATTTATGTGATTTTTAAAGCGCAACAATTACCCGTGGGTGTCTCGGCGCTAGGAGCTAGATCTATTACCAGTATCTTAGAGAACAGATGCAGAGTTCTATGTCTGAAGATGCTAATTAGCTCATTGAGAAAACAACCATGTCTTAAGTTGCTTTCTGAAGATAAGCAATGTGGGGCTAGATTTTATGTTGAGAGGAAGAGAGTTCCATAATCTTGCTGCTGCAATGCTAAAACGTCTGTCTCCCCAATTGACTTTCCTTGTTCTGGGAATTTGAATCAGGTGAGCGGTGTTGGAACGAAGCGTTCTGGGGGTAGGTAGAGGCTTAAGGGAATTTCTAAGAAATTTGGGTCCCATGTTGTTTATTGCCTTGTACACAATACATAAGGACTTAAACTTAGTACGGCTCCTAACCGGGAGCCAGTGCAGTTGAGCCAGTTGTCTTGAGACGGAGGTAAATTTTGGAATGCCAAGTAGAACCTGGCCGAGGCGTTCTGAATCATTTGCAATTTGGAAATAACTTTTTCTTGTGCGTTGAGGAAAAGGGCGTTGCAATAATCAGTACGTGAAAACACCAGAGTTGAAATAAGAGTTTTGCCAGTAGTGGTGGGAAGGTATGGCAAAAGCTTCTTAATTTTTCGCAAGATGTTGAATGACGATGAAACTACAGAGCTCACGTGGTGATGGAAATGGAGTTTGTCATCGAATATAACTCCCAAGTTTCTCACTTTGCTGACCGGTTCAGGTGGAGTGCCCATTTCCTCCGGCCACCATAAGGTAGACCAGGCAGGCTGGACCTTACCGAACAGCATTACTTCGGTCTTAGAAGAATTCAATTTAAGACAGTTGGAGGCCATCCAGCTGCTGATGGCCCGCATGCCGTCTTTGAAGTTGGCCGCTATGGTGGAACCGTTTTTGTGAATAGATAGTACCAGCTGGGTATCATCAGCATAAGTGGTCAAGTTGATATTATATGCTTTAATTACCCTCGCTAAGTCCGACACGTAAATGTTGAAAAGGGTCGGACTCAGCGAGGAGCCCTGTGGGACACCGCAAGGAAGGATGAATGTCGGGGAGGTAAATGGGCCCAGCTTGACTGCCTGTTTGCGGCCGGCCAGGAAAGATGCTATAAGATCCCTGGCCTTGTGTTTGATACCGATGGCCTCGACACGGCCGATCAGAGTAGAGTGATCGACCGTGTCGAAAGCCGCCGATAAATCCAGCAGAATCAGGACAGCCTGTCCATCGTTGTCCATTGTGGTTCTTATTTCATCAGCGGCCTTGATCAGAGCCGTTTCTGTCCCATGACCTTGTCGGAAACCGAACTGGGTGTCGTCTAATAGGTCATTAGCTTGAATATAGTCAGATAGTTGTTCATTCATGACAGATTCAAAGATCTTAGCTGGAAATGGCAATGATGCAATAGGAAAAATGGTATACCCCCCAACTAAAAAGCCTCAAAAGTTAGTGCCAGAACTTGGAACACCTGTGGAGACAATCCAAAAACCAAACAAACAAATTAAATTATTTGCTCAAAATTAGGTCTTACAGCCTCACCATAAAAAAGACAAAAAAAACTATTTCTCCCAACGCATTCATGAAAACTGCAACTCGGCTAAAGAACTATTTAAAATTGTGAAAGAGCTTAATAAACCGTCCAGTACCATTCAATCTCTCACCCCATCGGTAGAAGCTTGCGAACGAATCAGTACCATTTTCACTGAAAAAATCTGGAAAATTTACGCTACCTTCAGTCCCCAGAGCTCCCCTAGCACAACTCACACAATAAAAACTGTCGGAGCTGCTCCCGACCTAGAAGCAACCCCAACCTTAGGTAATTTCGAGTCCCTGACTGTAGAAGAGGTGCTTAAAGTTATGAGCACAGTAAAATCAGGCTCCCCATTGGACCCTTGCCCCCATTTTATCTTCTTAAAAATGGCCCTCCCGCTCTGCCCTCTGATTACTCAGCTCTTCAACAAATCGCTAAGAACCGCAATTTTCCCGGACTTATGGAAACATGCGTCAGTGATTCCCCTCCTGAAAAAGTCTGGGACGGACGTCCTTAACCCCGAAAATTACCGCTCTATCTCCCAGCTCCCATGCCTTTCCAAGGTCCTGGAAAAACTAGCAAATGGCCAGCTGACTAGGTACCTGGAAACAAATCACCTTCTGGACCCGTCTCAGACAGGGTTCAGAGCTAACAACAGCACGGAGGCAACGGTGCTGGCAGTTTCGGAGAGTGTCAGAGCATGCACCGACCGAGGCGGGGCGATGGCTCTGATACTGTTGGACCTGTCAGCAGCGTTCGACGCGGTCTCCCATAGCTTCCTACTCAACATCCTGTATGAAAAAGGTGTTCATTCCGCTGCCCTAGCCTGGCTACACTCATTCTTGAGCGACCCCACCCAAGCAGTTTACATGGGTCAATTTCACTCTAAACCCAGCCCCATCAGTTACGGTGTCCCCCAAGGAGCCTCATTAAGCCCCACCCTTTTCAATGTTTATCTATCATCCTTAGCAAAAATTGGCAGGAAGTGGGGCATTGGCATCTGCTCCTATGCGGATGACAAGCAACTGATGGTGGCTTTGGATGAGAAGCCAGACATCATCAAATCCAAATTGCATAATTGTCTCTCTGAAATGGCCGAGTGGATGCACACACATTGCCTGAAATTGAACACTGGCAAATCCGAAATTTTATTGTTTGGCGGCGCCAAACATGTATGTGATGCTACCTGGTGGCCGCCCACCTTAGGCACAGCCCCTACCCCGAAACAGCATGCCAAAAACCTGGGCATCATTATGGACGACGCCCTGTCCATGAAGGATCATATACGATCTCTTTGTGGCAGAGGCTTCGCCATCCTGAAACTCCTCGCCAGATTGTTCCCATGGATACCACTGGACTGCAGACGCTTGGTAACACAAGCTCTGCTGGTCAGCCTCATGGACTACGGCAACGCCCTGTTCGTAGGCATGAATGAGCATTTATTCACAACGCCTACAAGTATTGCAGAATGCTGCGGCAAAACTTGTCTGCAATAAAGGAAAGTTCGAATCTGCCTCTGGCTGTCTGAAGGTACTGCACTGGTTGCCGATGCGTCAGAGAGCAGTTTTCAAGTTGTTGACCCATGCTCACAGAGCTCTCCATAAAACAGGTCCAACAATACTTCAGGGGAGGATCGAATTCTATATCCCCACCAGAAATCTTCGGTCACTCCAATCAGCTCTTGCCAGAACAAGACGCATAAGCAAAGTTAGGTCTGGGGGTCGCTCTTTCTCCTATCTGGCAGCCAGGAAATGGAATGAGCTTCCCCAGGACCTAAGACACACTGCCAACTACCTTCATTTCCGGAAAAAACTAAAAACACATTTATTCTCTAATCCATAACGCATCAGTCTTTAGCATCAGTTCTGCAGATTTATCAACCTGGCATTAGCGCTGTGATATCCTTCGGCTTCGGGATGAGTGTTCCGCTCTACAAATAACAAATAACAAATAACAAATAACCTCATGTTGAGTACTCCTGAATAAGAGTCATAGGAGTTATCTGATTTCACAAAGACACTGCAGCTCCTGTTGTCTCGCAGGTACTGAATGTATCAATAATTGCACACACACACAGCATGAGTCAGGGGGTAACTAAAGACTTGAGGGCTGGACAAATTACTTACATTATCCCTTCTCTACATAAGGTTCGACAACAGAGTGCCAGTAGATGACTCCATGCCAACCAGACCTACAGTTGGCCAGGTCCTCCTCCCTGAGCTCGACCGATTTTCTAGTAGTTTGCTTGTTTCTAGTAGAGGAACAACAAGGAATCGAAGAGGTGGGTCCATGTTGTGTCTGCAACTCCAATTACAAAGCCATAAGGAAAGGCATGTATCTATTGCATGACAGGTCTGCTATGAGTCTTGCCTTCTAAGTTATGCTACCCCCAAATGGTCCTAGACCCTCATAAGTGGACCTGAAGGTGCTCTGCCAGCCCAGCTGTGGTCCTTTGCAGCACGATGCATCTCTTCCCAACTCCACTTCAGAATCACCACTGATGAAGCACATCCCCAATGCAGGACTTTGCACTGCAGCCCACAGTTTTCTCAGAACCGCTACCGCACAATGAATGCTCAACACAGTTCTTTGCATCTCAGTCCCCTCATCCACGGCATCCTCGACTCCGATACCGCATCGTGAGATCTGTAACTTCTTTGAAAACAGCTGGTGCTCAACGCATCATTGATGCAGGACTTCCCATTGCAAGGCCGTTGGCGACTGCATCCTCCACAATAAGCACAATTTAGTGGTTTGGTATAGGCTAACTGGCGCCACTTAGACAATCTCACAATTTATTTTGGTGCATATGTTATTTCTTACGGTGCTATAAGGTAGAAGGAACCACCTAATCCTCCCAATAATGAGCATACGCTTCAAACAGAGACACACTCCTTAGCACACGTATATCAGAATATAGTTATATGTAGGTGTTGCCACCCGTTTGACACAATTGCAATGGTACACAGACAAAATATCGATTTTTAAATATCGATATACAAAAATATCGAAGTTTAAATATCGATGGGACAAAATATCAAAGGTAAGTAATATCAACAGTCTTAATATCGATATTAGTATGATATCAGTAATATCGAAGTTGTAAATATCGATGTCAATAATATCGAAATTAATAACTTCGATGTTACTAATATCAATTTTTAAATAAATTTAGTGTATATTATATTGTATTTATTATGTTTTATTATTTATTTTTAATGTAATTTAATTAAATATTGTCTTTTACTACTGTAGCGGGTTGTGGGTTTATAGGGGAATAGGGTGAGAAGTAATTTAATTATGTTAAATTAATTATTGATTAGTAGGAATTATTAATTAATTAATTGAGAAATAATTTTTAATTATTTTTCATTAATTGATTAATTGATAAATATATTCTGTAGCGGGTTATGGGTTTATAGGGGAATAGGGTGGGAAGTAATTTAATAATAATAAATTAATTGATATATGTTTGTACATATTTTAATTAATAATTAATTGGTAATTAATTTCTATTAATTAGTTAATTAATTAATATAATTTTGTACATATTTTTAATTATTTATTAGTTGGTAATTAATTAATATTAATTATTTAATTACATTAATTATAGTAATTTTTTTATATATAATTTATTGTTATTCTTAATTAATTAATTGGGAAAAATAATATTAATTATTAAATTAAATTAATTACAGCAAATGTGCTAATATATTTACTTTATTGTTATTGTTAATTAATAATTAATTGGTAATTAAATATTATTAATTAATTTTGGGTAAAGGAGTATTTTTAGGGTTCAGGGTCAGTTTTCAGTTTTTGGGTAAAGGGGTATTTTTAGGGTTCTGGGTCAGTTTTCAGTTTTTTGGTAAAGGGGTATTTTTAGGGTTCAGGGTCAGTTTTCAGTTCATGGGTAAAGGGGTATTTTTAGGGTTCAGGGTCAGTTTTCAGTTTTTGGGTAAAGGGGTATTTTTAGGGTTCAGGGTCAGTTTTCAGTTCATGGGTAAAGGGGTATTTTTAGGGTTCAGGGTCAGTTTTCAGTTTTTGGGTAAAGGGGTATTTTTAGGGTTCAGGGTCAGTTTTCAGTTTTTGGGTAAAGGGGTATTTTTAGGGTTCTGGGTCAGTTTTCAGTTTTTAGGTAAAGGGGTATTTTTAAGGTTCTGGGTCAGTTTTCAGTTCATGGGTAAAGGGGTATTTTTAGGGTTCAGGGTCAGTTTTCAGTTTTTGGGTAAAGGGGTATTTTTATGGTTTAGGGTCATTTTTCAGTTTTTGGGGTACAGGGATATTTTTAGGGTACAGGGTCAGTTTTTGGGGTACAGGCGTACAGGGTAAAAACAAAAAAATATTACATTAAATCAAATAAATTACATGAAAAAAATTAAAATTACATTAAATTATTAAGTGTTTTATTTATTTTAAATGTATATGTATTAGTTTTAATTTTGTTTTAATATTTTTATTTAATATTTGTAAAATTATATGTATTTTAAAATTATTTTTACATTATTAATAATACATTTAAAAAAACGATATTTTTGATTCCGATATTTTTGTACTACGATATTATTTTTTCGATATTTTTGTACTTACCTTAATGAAGATAGGATTCCGATATTTTTGCTGTCGATATTTTTGCTCCGATATTTTTGCATTTCGATATTTTGTCTGTCGATATTATGTCAGAGATTCAATTGCAATACGTAGTTCTTGGTAATACAAGTGTTCTATTTATTCTTGAATTCTGGAAGTTCTCCACACAGCCGACACGGGTTCTACGGGGGTCTTCTGTTATAGTGTCCACTTTAATATGTCCAATGGACTCCACTTCACACTTTGGTTGAGTTCGGCTTTCGCCTAAATCGTTTTCATCCGTCAGTGCCCCCGTTCAGAATCAGCGTGTTTGCTCGATGCATTGGACATATTAAAGTGGACACTATAACAGAAGACCCCCGTAGAACCCCTATGCGGGTTGGAATTATCACCGCATACTAATAAAAAGAAAACGGAATTGAAAATAGCCTTGAAAAAGTCGTCGGGTTATACTCCCGGTCACGAAGAAACACGTGTCGGCTGTGTGGAGAACTTCTAGAATTCAAGAATAAATAGAACACTTGTATTACCAAGAACTACGTATTGCAATTGTGTCAAACGGGTGGCAACACCTACATATAACTATATTCTGATATACGTGTGCTAAGGAGTGTGTTTCTATCCTCCACAATAATTCTGGACCTCGCATCACAGCATCGCAGTTCCTTATAACCACCCCAGCAACACGCATCCTTAAAGCAGGATATTGCAATGCTCCAAAACCAAGATTTAAAGGTGCTGTTGTTCAGTGGGCTTAACTTGGTCACTGTATCTGGCCCACGCTTCATTGTAGTCAGCCATAACTTGCGACTTTGTCTCATCCAGACCAACCAGATAACTACACTTGGCACTTTGTGTTTCTAGGCAATATTTTTGCATGAAACTTTAAAATTGAGTCTCCGTGGTTCTACCTACTGGAGTTTTGCTGCTTTGGTCTCAAATAATTTATTACAGTTAACTGTATTTTTCTGAATTGGTGTGGGATTTGTGTGTGTTTTGTTTTCATTTTATTACTGTTTGTGTGCTGCGTTAAATGATTGACATGTTGCTTCTAAGTTAAGCCTGGCTGCTTCTGTGGCAAGCTACCAGACTGTTTAGCACAAGTAAATTTAGTGACTTTTGTTGACTCACCCTGACAGGAATTGTAGCTGTTGATTGAACAGCCCCCCACCCATTAAACCAACAACCCAATGTCTCACAAAACTGTATTCATTTTCATGTAACATTATTGATGATGGTTCCTGTTGTTGGCAGAATCTTTTGAATTAAACGTGTCCCAATTATTTTTAATTATGTATTCATGAATAGTTCCCATTGTTCCAAATTCAATATGAAGGCTCTAATTTATTGGCAAGTTAAAAACACTTAGGACTTGTCATGTGGAGCACTCTGTTGCTCAGTCTAAAGATTTGGCTACGCTATATTGATTTGGCATTTGGATTGTTAATCATACACTGAAGCAGCAATTGTGCCTACATTTGCATGTTGATCCGACTTTTAACACAAGAGGTGCTTCATATTTAATAGCACCAGCACTCAAACAGTATGTGGCAGCTGTGAAACATATGGAAACAATTTCCGGTCAATTTTGAATTTCCTTTATTTTCATTTGTTTGATAATACACATTATACTCCAGTGAATTTAGTACAATATGCAAACACATTTCAGATTCGTCCACAAGTGTTTCTTTTCTTAATTTAAATTTGTTATTCAGGAAAAATAAATGCCATTGTGATAAGAACAAAAGATGTGACTATCATTGCAAGCATTCCATCAAAGAACTATTTTCCAGATAACAGTTCATCTGAATAAATATGCTAAATTAGCAATACAGTGCATATAGCAATGTTATCCGATGTATTGAGAGCATTTTTATTATTAAAAAAAAAGGTAAAGATAAATATCTAAATCGCAAGTCAAAAGAAATGGCATCTCCATGCATACATACAAAATTGAAAATTCCATTACAAAACAAAGCAGAACAATTGAGCAAAAGCACAAAAGACAATCATAGTCATAGTTAGAATCCTTTAAAACATCCCTATAAATGTTACACTCATGCAATATAGAATTGCGCCCATGTTAAGCCATTTCCATAGGCAGGTAAATAGATCAAGTATTTCAACCAAGTCTGTACTTTTGGTTTGAGTCTCCTCTTTCCAAGCTTTGAATCCATTTTGAGTGTTTGCCATCAGTAATGCTCTATTACTTACCGGTAATCTTCATTACTCCGGGTCCCGTTGTCCTCGTCCCATTCATTTACATATTGAGATAACCATCTCCCGACAGAAAAAAAAGAGCAGAGGCATGCTGGGACCCTAACACTGCCCCTCCCACGGGAGTACATAAGCAGTACTTACCCAGCATCCTGTCTTTACAACCAAGCCCAGACAGGAAGGCCGGCCTCCCCGGGAGGGAGGGAGGCGTATGAATGGGAGGAGGACAACAGGACCCGGAGTAATGAAGATTACCATTAAGTAATAGAGCATAACCCCCAGTTCCCTTATGTCCTCGTCCCATTCATTTACATATTGGAGAATACGAAAGCAGAAAACCGGCCTTCCGAAACCTCAAGCACACCCAGGAAACCACACCAAATGCAGCAACCCAAGGGAGCACCGAGAAGGAGGGAAGGGAAGACCGCAGGAAGCAACTGGCCAGCAACCCGGAACAGGACAGCAGGGCCAAAACAAAGACCGGAGACAACCAAGAAAAAGCAGACCAGCACCACAAAAAGGAGGCCACCAACCAGAGAAACAGGAGCAAGGGCAACCAGGCCAAATGGACACGGCCAAGGACGAACAAGTCCGCCCAGCCCAGAACCAGCAGGAAGGCACACAGTACCCGGCAGCCGCACAGACCCCGAGCAAACCCCGACCTCCCCGGAGAAGGCCAAGGAAAGAAACTTAGCCCAGGCAACAGGGCGCAGCCCAAAGCAAGCACATAAGCAGAACAGGAGCTAGGTCCCAACCAGACCGAAAAAGACAGGGAGGGAGACAGAAACCCAAAACCCCCGGAGGCCAAAAACCCCATCGGGAAGAAAAACTGCCAACCAAACAGGGAGGCTAAAAAACCTAGAACAGGCGGAGCAGAGGAAGCAACCCGGAACCAAACCGGAACCGGAACCGCAACACAGAGGGCCCACCAGGCCCAACCCCAGCCAAAGAGGAGCCGAGAGACAGCAAAAAAATGAGGGCAACAAAGGCACAAGGAACCAGGAAGCCAGGACCGGAGCACAGCAACCCGCCAAGGCTGGAGGACCCACAGGCCCAACCAGCCCCTGGAAGAAACCCACACAGAGCCCAGGGCAAAGGAAACGGCAGGGTGGCAGATCGAGCCCCCAGCACCCCAACACCGGACCAAACAGAAGGCCGGAAGAAAGAATAAACACAGGAAACCGCCAAAGCGGAAACCTTGTGGAAACACAGAAGGCCAAGCCACCGAACCAGAAGGAAGCCAACAGACCAGGAGCAACAGGAGGCAATCCTGGACACGCCAATCCAGTTGCACCGAACCCCAGGACCCACACTGGCCTGGACAAGGGACCCGCAGCCCAGGAGTAAAAAAAAAAGAGAGTGGACAGCCAGACAGGAGCAATGGGGAAACAGAAGCCCAACAGCACCCAATGGAACCCCAGGAACCAGGCAGAAACATGGACAACCAACCAGAGGTGAACCAAGCCTGGGAAGAGAACCACCGGCAGGAGCAGGCCCAGATGGACCCACCAGGACACGGCCCGAAACCAAGAGAGCACCCCGCTAGGACCCACAGAGAGAGCACAGGCAAGGACGCACATCCAAAGAAAAGGCGTCCAACAGATGCCCCAAAACCAGCAGTAACTGGAAAGTCCCAGCGGACCAAAAGAGGGGACAACCGGCGCTAAGCCAAGGCACTGCAACAGCGCAAGAGAGCCAGACCCCAAACAGAAGAGGCCCAAACGCCAGAGAGCCTAAAACACGGACCACTACCGGAAACACGCCCTAGAGGGGAAGCAAAGGAAAGGGAGAGCCGGGCCCAACTCCATCAGCCTGAGAAGCCGACAGCCACAGGCACCCCCAGGCAGCCCCAACCAGGAAGAAACCAGGTCCAACCAAGCGGAACCACAGGGACCAGGGGAGAGCAGAAGCGCTGTAGGAACAGGAGGGTGACCAGGACCCCCCAAAAGAAGCCACAGGCAAGCCCAGGAAACAAGCAGGGGAGACGCAGAAGCAGTGAAACACAAGGCCGCACCAAGGAAAATCCCAGAAGACAGGAACATCCAGAGCCAGGAGGATCCAAAAAACAACAGCACCCAGCACGGAAGAGGCGAGAAGTAGAAGACAGCACGCAGCCATCCCCCCACAAAGCAACCCAAGCACACATGAGGGAACGCAATACAAACCGGAAGCCCCAGAAAGGTACATGGAGAACACAATAGCAGCAAAAGGAGGCAGCAACAGGGAAAGAAGCCCCCCAGCACACGCCAACAGCGAAACCCCAGGGAGGCCAGACCCCAGAAAGGGAGGGGACACTACAAACCAGCGGACAGAACGAGCAACCCGAAGAGAGGCCGCAAGAACCCATGGTACAGCCAATCAGGGCACCCAACCAGCCTAACCGGAAGCCAGCAGAGGATCAGAGCCAGCTGCCCACTCATGGACCCCTGGGAAGGGAGAGCCAACCAAGGGACCCAACCCACTTCAGGCCAGAGCACAGCACCAACAACACCCAAGGAGCAGGACCGCGCAGAAACAGCCCAAAACGGGCAGACACCGGCATGACTAAGAGTGCAAGAAAGGGCAAGCTCAAGCAAGCCCAAGGCCAAGAGAGTACCAGGAACCCCAGGCACACCACACAGGGAGGCCACGACCCGCAGAGGCAAAGAGGGGACGAGCAACAAAGCCCAGAGACACCCAGAGGAGCACAACACAGAAGCCCAGGAGGGAAAAGCGCCAAGGGGACTAGGCGGCACAGACCCACAGCAAATGGCAGCAGAGGCACAGCACCAGCCCCGGCAGCCCGAGGCAGCCTAGAAGCAGGAGGCCACCTAGGCAGAGAGCCAAAAACCAGTGACCAGGCCCCCGCACGATAGACAAGCTCAAAAAGAAAACCACACGGCGAACCAAATTACCGGCAGCACCGCATACCCCAGTTCATCAGCTCAGCCACCTTGAACATCCAGGAGGGCAGGAGCCAAGGAAGAGGAACAGCTCAAAGAGGCAAGAACTCTAGCCCAGCAGACCAACACACAAGGGCAGAAGCGGGGAAGCAGAGCAGCAGCAGAGAGCAAGCAGCCCAAGAAGGAGGACCCAGGTACAATCCCTGGCAACGCCAGAAGACATTGCCACCCAACCTGGCCACGGCCAACTCGCAAAAAACAGAACAGGAGCGGGCGGCCCGGCACCACACATAGAATAGAGACGCCACCGGGCCAGGAACCAGGACCGAGAGCATAGGGGGAAAGGAGCCACCAGCAGCGCTGGATGAGCAGGAAGCGCCAAGAAACCAACAGCAAAGAGGCAGTGGTACGCCCCACCCGCAGGAGGCACCAAAAAAAAACCCAGGCAGGAGCCCCGCAGCAGAAGGCCAGCAACAGCCAACAAGGCCCGCCGGTGGCAAACATGGGGGGAACACAAGAAACATCCAATAAGGAGAAAGCAAAGAAGCCCTCCCGCCCCAAAAAAGAACGGGACCACACAGCAGTCCACATCGCATATCAAACAGAATGAATGCACCAGTTGAATGGAACCCCACCACACACTGGGGCCAGCACAGAGTGGGCAGAGACAGGGAAAAAAAACCTGAGTAAACCACCCCACTGAGACCACGCAAACATCGACAGTGCAGCAGTCAACTGGGAGTAGGAACAGGCATAGAGCGCGAACTCGACCCGAAGGCACCGGAGCTCCCCATGTGAGCACTAGTCACAGTGTACAAGGACACAGACATGCGTGCAGGCAGACCACGCAAACCGCGCAAAAACACAGGATGCCGAGCCGATGCCAGGCCCAACCCGGTTCGACAGCATCAAAACCGGCAGCTGACTGCGAAGGCTGCATCCCCCCCTGAACAAACCAACACCCAAAGAGGCAGCAGCCAGAAGGAGAGCCACAGCGCTTCAGGCCTAACCCCTGCAGCAGCAGAAGGACTCTGACAATCAGCAGCCAGACAAAAGGTGGAGCAAGGAGCCACGGTCCCCAACACCACCAAAGCAGCCCAGCAGCGCGGTACCAAGAAACAGCACAGTCCGTAGGGAGAGGAGCAAGCCTTTGTCATTGCACCGCTGGAGCCGACACTGAGGTCACTGAACCTCGAAATAAACACAAAGAGCGAACCACCCACACAGCACCAGCGTACGGGGAAGCCGTGAGCACTCCGGATGGGATGTAGCTCAGTGGAAGAGCGCATGCTTCATAAGTATGAGGTCCTGAGTTCAGACCCAAGAGCCACCGCAGCACATCCAGGATATTCTAGAAGGTCAACCTGCAATCCCCTGGAAAAAGAAACAGACAGGAAGTCGCAGCACAGAGCCACGACGCGCCCAATATGCAAAGGCTGAGATGGTCCTGCAGGGAACTGGAGACACTGTAGACCACCACACAAATCAGCAGGAACACAACTCAAAGAGGCACTTTGTCTGCTTGGGGAGCGAAAAGGCAAAAAAAAGCTATGGGGGACTCAACCGGGGCAGGGTCGGACACCACCAGCAACAAGGCCCCCACCCAAACAGCGGGAAGGCACAGCACTCAGGAAAAGCGGCACATCTCCCAACACGCCCAGCTGTAGGAGACAACCCAGGGACCCGGAAGCACCTTCGGGAGACGCACTAGCCGCAAAGGGCCTGCAAAGCCAAGCAGCACACCGGCCATCACTGTCATGACCCCCAGCAAGCCCAGCAGGCAAGGGGACAGACCAGGAAACCCCCCGCCTGCACAGCCAGGCAGCCGGGCGGGGGGAGAAGAAAGGAACGCCACTCAAGCCCAGCAGGAGCAGCAAAACAGCACACCACGTCGACAGACAGAAAAAAAAAAAAAGACGGGATGCTGGGTAAGTACTGCCTATGTTCTCCTGGTGGGAGGGGCAGTATTAGGGTCCCAGCATGCCTCTGCTCTTTTTTTTCTGTCGGGAGATGGTTATCTCCAATATGTAAAGTTGATTTGATTCAGAAAATTGTAATTTGGAATTTAATCCCACCTACCTTCAGAATGTTAATAAGGTAGTTCGCAAATAGGGACATATTTCGCATGGTGGCAATCACAGGAATGGTGGCCTGCTCGGTCAGCAGACCAACATGACTGTAATCACCTATAAATAAACTGTTGTTTTTTAAACAGTCTTTTTTTCAATAGGAAAATAGTGCTGCATTTGAAACCTTTTTTAATACATTTTTTAAAGATTGTTTTAGTGTTGGCAGTGGTACTATGGACCAAGCCTACTCCCCAACAAACGTTTTTTTTTAAATCCATCAAAGGGAAGGAGCCCTCTTCTCTTTTGCAAATGGCTCACCACCACCCCAACTCAGGAAAGATTCATTCATTTTTCAGTGTTTTGTGACCGGATTTCGGTTGAAAAATATTGCTGCATTTCATATGTTGTTATGTGGAACAGACTCCGACAACACTCCCCTTCCAAAAAACTAACGAGACACAAACCAATTCTAGTATAGGAATAGTGATGAGGCAGATGCCAAGACGGAAGCTTGAGTTGTGTATGATGTCACCTGGAACAATGAAGATGAAGGCTCCATGTTATTGGCTGTTACCCAGGTAGAGTTTTGTAGTACAAACCCCCCTCCCACCCAACCCCCTTTCCTTGTTTAGCTGATCCCTTTGAATCAGCTAAATCATCGGAGCTGTGAAAATGTAGCAAAATATTTCAGTTTACCACTTTTGTTTGGGCCATGAAACTTTTTGACACTATGACAGCAGAAATCAGTAGTGTGACTTCGGAAGGTTATCAGGCAGTCCAAGAGGAAACTGAAAAAGAACACAGTGAGTGTCTAGAGTGTGTTTTATGGGAATATGTCTTCTGGGTGCGTGTGCATCAGAATGCCTAGATGTCTGTGCCTGACTGAGTGTTTAACAGTGATTAACATCTGTTGTTTTTCGTTTTTTAATACCGATCTGAATATTGAACTAATTCACATAAGTAGGGAATTCACATCCATTGGAAAGGTGATGCACATTCTATTTATCTTCATACCGATATAAGGATAAAACGCTTGAGCCTTTGTTTCTGATGTGTAATTTCCGATTGGTTACTTTTGCTTTCCCTTTCCCAATCTCTTCCCCTGAGTCCAGCCTTTTCAAACCTCTGGGCTCTGATAGAAAGCTGACTCGAACCTGGGTGAGGATGGGCCCCTTTGAGCAGTGAGCTGCTTCTGGGGATCATGAGGATCCGACACTCCCACCACCCTCTGGACAGCTCACTCCTTCCCAGCCCAAATAGTAACACAAAGACACCAACTACCTTTCCTCCTTTCTAATGCAGAAATAAAATATTGCTTTGTTCTAGCTTTCCCCACACCCCTCTATACTTGAATTAACTGCCAATATACAAACCTGCGGAAACACGCGCAGTAACCTTTCACTGTCGCCATTCTGTATGGAAAAGAAGTCCTGCCACCCTTCTAGCCATCTCTGAGCACCTCCCCCCTTCTTCCTTCAGTCTGAGAAGAGAGAGAGCTGACATTGCCCTGACAGCAGCTCTGTGAGAATATGCTCTTCAGTAAGGCCTGCATTTCACTGTCAGAGTGTGTGTTCTCAGTCTGTCACCACCTCAACATTTAAGCAGGCATTGGGGTTGCTTTACTAATACTTTATGTCAACAATAGGAAATTACACAAAATATGAGAACATTGCCAATATCTGCTATCTCACATTGGTAAAATTGACTACCCTCCTGTAACAGAGTATTAAGTGAAAATAATGTTGTGCTCCCTTGGGTGGGCAATAAAATATTTCAGTGTTTGATTTAGAATTAGTCATGCTTCAATTATGTTTTTGACAGCACAGTTTACAGCATGATGCTAAGCATCAGGCTATGGTTTTTAAATGGATCAACGGTGTCTACCGTGGAATTTGCACGCTAGGCATGACTTCCAGTGTAAGGCGTGTTATTTTGCATAAATCAAACTTTACAAATAAGTATATTACATGATATACTGCTTGCCTTCTTGTTTGAGCCAGGTCTCACTCAGTCTAAGGGTTTGATGCAAGACCAAGTAATGGGATTTTAGGTGATCTTGCTCTGTGCCAAATCCAAGAGGTGTTCGAGCTCGTCCACTCAAGGCAATCACCTTTTCATAAGCTGATGAGAGGTTGTGACTTTGCGGCATGAAACCAATTTTGATGCTGCACGAATGTCAACTTCTGATGCTAATAACCTTTTGTGCAGAACATTTGATTAGTATTTGCAGTTTGCACCTCTTCGCACTATGAAGAGCTGATTTGCGCCACAGAAGCACCCAACGCAAATCTATAAAGGGGGCTGGCTGTTATTGTGCTTAGCAAAACACTGTATGTAGAGCATATCTATTAGCCCACATGCAATGGAGAAGTGTCTAGCAACCCGATTCAAATTAAAATGCTGATGTCTGACTAACTAGAAAGTAGGCAGCTCATGTCCCTCCTTGATGTTGATCACTGAGACCAGTAAGTGTATGACATTGTTTCCAATTATCAACACACTTTGTAGGCTTGTGAGTTGGAAATATATGTAAGGACCATATCTAGGTGATCCTAAACTGTCTATTTCTAAGTAGCTCCCAGTAACCAGCACTGGTTTCTTTCCTTCTTCTTGCTGTGGCCCTCTGGAAATCCTCTCTCCAGGTCCAGGTGGGCTAAAGAGGTTTCTTTGCTCACCTTCAATCTCCCAGGGACAGCTACTCTTTTCCAACACCCTTGAGTTTCCGCACTACATGTGGGCCTGTTTTGTTTTTTAAATCTCCTTCCTCCTTTAAGGCTGGCTTTCCTCTATTATACCTGCCACTTCTTTTTCACTCACATGGAGTTTCTTATTAGATTTTACAGAAGAGCGTGCGTGATCTCACTATTGGACTCCTATCAAAGGGGACCAGCACCGAGTGTCGTGTTGTCATCCCACAATTTGGGATTCCCATGAGTAACAGCAGCTGTGTACTTCAAATCATAAAAATATCGTGAGTGTGAACAGATATGAATGTATTGCCAGAGTGAGAAGTTCTTCACATGAGAACAAATCATCTGTATGGAATGTTCAAAAATATGTTGACAAATGTGTTATTTCCGACAATTCATTAAAACAGCAGGCACTCAATATCATTTCAGAAGCCTGGTGTTATTTCAAACACTCTCATCCTGGTTAGCTGAGAGCTTTCTGATGTAAGTGTCAAAATGTCGAGGAAAACATATTTTTTAAATATCAAACAGCAGCATATCATGAAGCTAAATATATCAATACAGATTTGCTATATTTGAATTCACAACAATTTACCTTGAAGATATATATGTAAATCAAGTGTTCATCTGAAGTGACGCACAGTAAACTGATTTACCTAAATACACTATCCTTTACAATATTTTTCCCATGATATTTTGGAAGGACAAATTTTTTTTGTTTTAAGATTTATTAAATTAAAAAGGACATATAAATAATTAAATACAATAAAAAGCAATACACTGACAAAAGAGCAATACATAACTCAGTGCCAATACTGTCATATATAGCTCCTACATAACAATATAAATAGTATTTTGCAGAAATAAGAACATAGAGGAACCATAGTAAAAAGTCAGATGCATCACTTGATAAAAATTGATCAAAAGAAAGAAGGAAACGAAAGAGAAAAAAGAGAAAGAAAGGAAAGAGAAAAGAAGAAAGAGAAAGAGAAAAGAGGAGATTGAAGAGTGAAGAATGAAGAGAGAGTCTCCAGCTACAAAAAGACGGGAAAAAGAAATTAAGAAGACGAAACAAAGGGATATTGCTCTACCAAACCTTTCGAAGCTAAGTCCACATAACTATCCAATGATCTCCATACCTCACTAGAAATAGAGGGAGAAAGATGATTCTCCACCACAGAGGTGTGAGTCCCATGGAGAAAAGAGACCCAAGCCCACCATGTATGATAGGATATGGACCCAAATGATTTCTACTCTGTAAGAATAATCTTTACCGCAATTGTCAACAACAAGTCTAATAATTGCATATCTGAAGAATTCAACGGTAATGGTAATAGGGAAGCCCATGGACCCAACAAAATTAGAAAGCTGAAACTGAATATTAAAGATAAGCATGAGATGTTTATGAACCAATTCCCCAAAAGGATGGAGTAAAAGCATTCGAAAAACAAATGCTTTTAGGTACCGGCGGCTAAGTTACAACTCCAACAAAGGTCATTATCTTTAAGATTGAGAGAGTGCAGGCGTACCGGTGTCCAATGTAACAGATTAAGAGAAAATAATTTAGACTGAATTAGAGAGGGGGCAATCTTATTACGAAAAGAAAGTCTCCCAATAAGTTGCCAAGTTTCTGGAGAGATATGTTTGAAAAGATCATTGCCAAAATGATGTAGCCATTTCTGTTGTGTAATGGCAGTCAACAGAGGCGGTGTGGAAGAGAGAAATTTATAGATCTTAGAAGCCACATGACCTGATTTTTACCACATAGATAAGAGAGATACTGTATGGGAAACCGGATCAAAATGAACCTTAGCCACAGCAACTTTGACTTTCAAAAATGTACAAAAATCAAAATTAGTGAGAGAAAACTGCCGAGATAAGGAAGAAAAAGGTAATGGATCATGATTGGAATCATAAAGATGTTGAACAAGGGTGATACCCTTGTTAGCCCTGTAGGCCACCAAAGTCGAGTCAATATCAATCTTAATTTTAGGATTGTGCCACAAAGAAGACCATCTAGACTTATGGATTGGCTTAGATAATTTTTTAGCAATCGCTTTCACTGCAGCAATGGTATCTAAAATAATAGCACGAGAAAAAGAAATAGACAATATGGACGCAATTAAAAAAGAAGAGGTAGGTAGAGGAGAAGATCATTCTCGCTCAATAAACAACCACGGTGGAGTATGCTGAGGATCTGTAGAAAACCAAAGAGCCCCCTGGGAGGCTAAAAAAGCCACTTGGTATCGATCCCAGTCAGGAAAATTACAACCTCTCATATTATAAGGTGTCCGCACATGTTTATAGGCGATTCTGGCTCTCTTATCACTCCTGAGGAATTTTGAAGTGAGGGAATCAATTTCATGAAAAAAAGACGAAGACAACTTAACAGGAAGCATTGAGGACACAAAGTCAATAATGGGCTTTATCATCATCTTTAAAGTTTGAAGACGTCCCCACCACAAAATATATTTAGGTGACCAAGTATCCAGAAGTTGACGAACCTTAAGTAAAGTTTGAGCTTCATTGTAAGAGACTGTATCTGTTAGAGTACTGCAAAACCAAATCCCCAAATATTTAATACGTTTTGATTGCCATTTAGAGCCAGCATCCCCGATGTGTGCAGGAAAACAATACGCATTAAGGGGAAACATTTCTGTTTTATCTTTCTTGAGAGTATAACCTGAAACACTAGAAAATAGATTAATAGTCTCGGAAATAGCAGGAATTGCAGTAACTATATCATCGGAAAAAATGAGCTCATCGTCTGCATATGCAGCTGTTTTGATAAAAGTTGAACCAAATTAAAACCCTTTAATATCTTGATTAAGATTAAGTAAGCAAAGAAGAGGGTCAATCGATAATAAAAACAAAAGAGGAGATAACGGGCACCCTTGTCTAGTACCCTGACACAAATTTAAAAAAGTAGAGTGTCGGAAACAGAAGCGAGGAGGCCGTATGGGTTGAATATTATAGGGTTTTATTGAATAAGGTCACCCTGTACCAGGATCTTAAACTGAACAAAAATGTATAGAGTCTTGGAAATTGTAGTCAAGGGTCTTAGAACATTGGAAACTATGAGTCTCTTGGCTGTGTCATCAAAAGGGGTTCAGCAGATGTTCTGTAGGTGACTTCGTCCTCTCTTGGAGTTATGGCTTCCCCCGTGGTTCATCTCGGAAATAGAAAAAAAACACAGGGGTCACTGCGTATGTCCTGCTTGTCTTATTGTATCTACCGTCACCACACCATGTGCACTTGGGGATGTGTGAAGATAGGAGAGGGAAAAGGGTTTTCTTTACTCTTATTGCGCGACAAAAAGTTGGGGAAGTGCTCAAGGAATTCCTACAACTGGACATGGAGTTTGTTTTTATCAAGGAGTGAAAATTAAAACATCAATGCCAGTGCTGCTCCCCGTTTAAAACCTTGTCGCTCCCATGTCGCTTCCCTGCCGCTCCCCTGTCGCTCCCCCCTCACACTGCTCCAGCAGTACTGGTTCACGTACCCGTGTATGCCACAACTCTCCTGAGTTTTGGTGGCAGCTGGGTGTCCCCCGGGCTCCACCAATCTTCGGTTCAGATATCGGGTTCTTCTGGACACTCAAGTGCGGTCTCCTCGGGTTGGTCTCCACGCGTCGCGGCTTCCTCCACTCGGTCGTCGTCTTCCTCCTTCTTCTCTCGAGCTGGCGCACTGTGGTCTTCTGCTTCCTGCTTTTTCTGTGCCTTTTGACCTGACAGACTGCCTCCTGATTGGTTCAGGTTTGACTTGTGGGATTTCCCGGAACGATTGTCTTCTGGGTCATGGTGGTTGCGCTGTGGGGCGGGGCAAAGAGCCTCCATTATGGTAGTATTAGGGAGCCTATCTTCTTCATCACGCGGCAGGTAAGGGGTCCACTCTGTTGTCATTTTATTGTACCCTGCATCGTCTCCCGCCTCACAAAGAGGTAGCACCGGTAACCCTAATATTTGCCCTAGGATCTGCATACAAAGACTTCACCATATTAACAAAGGGATCTCATAGATTGTGGGCTCGAAGCACTGCATGTAGAAAAGGCCAATGAACCTTATCAAAAGCTTTTTCGGCATTGAGGGCAAGGGCCACCGCAGGCAGGTTGGATAATTTTACTTTCCCCAGGATATAACAAAATGTGTGAATATTATCTCTAGCCAACCTACTTTTAACAAAGCCAGTCTGCGATGGCTGAATAAGTAGAGGAATATATGGTTCCAGACGTTTGGCCAGGAACTTGGGCAAAATATTTGCTTTCATATTTAGGAGAGATATGGGGCGAAAGTTTTTAGGATCCAAATTATCTTTACCCTCTTTAGGGATTACTACAATAGTAGCCTCCGCTGCAGAGCCAGAAACCGAGCCTTATAAAATAAAGTGATCGAAAACATCTTTGAGACGAGGTACAAAAGATGGAAGAAAGGTTTTATAAAAAAGAATGGGAAAACCATCAGGATCTGGAGCGGGTGGATTTGATAGCATGAATAACTTCCTCGGATTCAATTGGTTCCCCCAACTTTGCCCCATCAGCATCAGAAACAGACTGATTAGGAATCGCGTTTAAAAATTGTTGACATTGATCAAGAGAAGATTGATTTTAAAGGAGTGTACAATTTACTATAATACTCACGAAAGACCTCAAAGATCTCCTTAGTTTGAAATTTCCTAGCACCAGAACTGTTGGTTATACAAGATATCTGTGCTGATCTAATATTAGACTCCTGGAACTTTAACGTAGCTGCCAAAACCTTCCCTGCTCGGTTCTTTAGGAGTAACCATTTAGACTTTTGCGCCTGGACGCCAATGTGAGCACTCTTAGTTACAATAGAATTGTAAGAGTATTTTAGAATCTTGATATCTTGTAAGAGCACCTTATCTTTAGAATTCCTATATAGAGATTATTTTTGCTTAATGTTATCAGCTAAAGCAGCAAGTTCCTTCTTGATATCTGAGTTCCTTTTTGCCATTTTGTTAATAATCTGTCCCCTGATCGTACATTTAAAAGCGTTCCATAAAACCACAGAACTAACCAAAGACTCATTTTCAAGAAAAATAAATTCAATATCCTTATTGAGTAAGTCAACTTGAGGCCGATCATGCTAAATCTCTGAATTCTGAAGCCAAATTCGGGGCTCCCTGGTTTCTGAAAAATTGAGGAGCGTAAAGGAAACCGCAGCATGATCAGAGACAAGAATAGGATGAATGACAGGAGTCGAAGAGTATCTTAGAAGAGCTGAGTGGACTAGGAGAGAATCAATACGAGAAAAGCTAGAGTGAGGAGAAGAGAAAAAAGTAAAATCACTACCAGAGTGATCTCCACACATCAGTAAGATTAGAGGCGGAACACATGTTAAACATCTGTTTATGAGCCCTAGGAGGATGAATTTTAAAAGCAGAGTGTCTGCCCGAAATGGGATCCATTGGCAGAGTAAAGTCCCCTCCGACAATCAAATTACCATTATGAGGAACATCTGAAAGCTTTGTAGTAACCGAACCCCCAAAAGATGGGTCATCACTATTCGGTGCATAAATATTCATGACATAGTTATCTAGTGAGCCATTGAATAAACAGGTCAGCAACCACCTACCCTCAGAATCATGTTCCGCAGTAACAACAGTCAAACCCAAATTTTTAGAAATCATAGTCACCACACCATTCTTCTTTCCAAAGGCCTCAGAACAAACAACATCAAGAACCCACTCTTTCCGCAACAATAGAGCTTATTTATACAATATTTTAGTTTCTTGTAACAATACTAAGTCACTAGAAAGGCTTTTACAATTATCCAAAATGTTTGCCCACTTTACAGGATGATTCAAACCACGCACATTGAGGGACAAGACGTTCAAACCTGGCATAATAGCGAAAAATCAAAAAACCAAGTACTACTTGGTGCCAGAGAAAAGAACCCCATAACAGAAGCATCTGCACAACAAGGACAAAACAGAACCAATGAAGACACAAGCCATGGACACCAGCAGGAGACTCTAGAAAAGAAGGAATAAGAAAAGATTGGAGAAAAAGAAGAGAAGATACAGAAGAAAAGAGAACAAAGAGCCCACCAGGGGAAGTCTATAAGAGACAAAATGCACACGAGGAAGGAACATGGAAGGGCAACCAAGGAGGCACACAAAAAAGAAAAAAAAACAATCACCACACAGGCAGAAAACAATAGAGAATTGGAAACAGAAGCAACAGAGAGAGGCAAGGCAGAATAAATATAATAATACATTATAATATATAAACTGATGAAAACAGTTGATCTAACAAGGAGCCATCAATTCATATGAACAGTATTTGAGAAGAAAAGCGTATATAATGTTCATCTTATACATAGCATGTCAAAGCATAATATATATATTACTATATTAACAGTATAAATAAAGGAAATGTAGCTAAGTAGATATACAGTCTCAGCATCCAAAGAGAATACATACATAACAATTCATACAACACATTGGTAAAAGGCAACTATCGAGGAATAAGCAGATTAGAATACCAATAAGTTAACTAGAACAGGGTAAAGGAGCAATGGACTATATTACCAAATATAAGAATAGTAAAACAGCAAAGACAAAATAGATATTAACTATGAACATGAATGATCTGTGAAAAAATTATAAATACACCGCACACTATACTCACAAACTCAAACATAGAAAAGATATAACAGACCATAACAGATAAGAGATACACAGACACACCCTCAGACAGGAACAAGAGGACGAAAAAATTGACATAAACAATGAACACGACTTGAAGACACCATAAACATATATATTAGGCTCTCATAATAGAAAAAGAGAAAATGAGAATTACTTAAATAAAACAGTAAACTAAGAAATACCAATGAACCTCTAAAAAGAAATGACGGTAGTTCCCCAGCAACACCCAACATCCAGAAAGAAGAGAGACTGTCCGAGGAGAGAATAGTCAAAGAAAGTAGAAAAATAGAACAAAGAAGATAATATTAAGAACATCGTTACTAGAGCCACAAACAAAACAGATATGAAGAAATCACAAACTGTATCATGGAAGCTGAACCTGCAAATAAATGATTACAACATACTAAAAGCTGCAAGTATATTCCAACATTTCTTCTAAAATAATAACAAGAATCCTAGCATTATCGCAAGGATATAGAGACAAGTAAGAGCAAAAATACAGACATCCCTCAAGAGATACTCAAGATCCAGAGGGACCAGGAGAAGGAATAGACTCCATCTGGGATTCGGTCTAATTGTCCAAAAAGGTAGACAAATCAGAAGGCTCATAAAAAATCTGAGAGCGACCTCTAAAGGTTATTTGAAATTGTGAAGGGTCAGCAAAAGAAAACGGAATGTTCATGTCAAGAAGTCCGTCGGATGACAGTATCTCTAGCAAAATCCTGGGATATGGCAATTCTGTGACCCTCCCAAGTAATCGCTTTAATTTTCCTCATCTGCTCCAAAATTTGCTCACAATGTTGGTGTCGCAATGGTTTAACAACCACCGGTCTAGGATGATGTGAAGACTTTGGTCAAAATGTAGGAACCCTGTGTGCACGCTCTATTTCAAAGTCTTTCTGAAAAGAAATATTTAACGCAGTAGGGATCCAATTGAGCAAAAAGTCTAGCATTGAAGGCGCCATTTTCTCTGCATCTTCAGGTAAACCAAAAATACGTAGATTACTTCTACGCTTTCTTTCCTCCTGCTCCGTAAGATCTCTCCGTAATGCAGCCAGGGAGCGCTCTCATATTTTGCATGGATTTAGCGTGATGGTAGGAAGAATCTTCCACTACACTTATCCGTGATTCAGCATTAGAAACACAAAGTGTTAAATTCTTGAAGTCACTTCTGATTGCAGCAACTTAAACTTGAAGTAAATCAATATTGGTTTTTGTACTCTGCGCAATGTCATGAACAGCATTCAGGCGAGAGAGAACACCATCTAAAGTAGTACCAAAGTCTTTCGGTACAAGCTCCGGGGTTGGAGAAGTTTGTTTAGATCTTTTAAGGTTACCTTTAGAGTCCTTGGTTTTGGGAGAAAGACCCATCTTGTCAGGCATGAGAAGGAAGAAGCAATAGAGACAATGAAGAAATTCTCTGCGTATATTTATCTCCACTGAAGTAACACCAGACACCTCACTGATCAAAAAACAACCTCTTGGGAGGCAGCAGAATAAGTAATTCAGGGCGCAAAAGGGAAAGTTCTCCTTGCTCTCCAACCATAAGCTCAATACCACGCACATCCCACAATACAGAAGGAAGGTGTGTGTCACAGCGTAAAAAAATTTGCTAAGGTAATGCTAGAAAAGACACAGGCATACCCACAGCTCAAGTACAATGGGAGGTGTACGGCGCAGCGATATCTACAGCAGAAGAAAGTTGCAGCTGGAGCATGAAGAGCGTGAAAGGAGCGTCAAAATAGCAGAACGTGCACCAAAAATTTTCACTGTGATAATGACATGTTGAGGCGCAGAAGCCAAAGACAAAAAAAACCTCTGACTGAAAATAATAGAAAATGTCAATAATAAGCGACAAGCAGGCACTACTTATCCCAAAAGCGCCGTATTTCCAGTCAGAATGTGTAAGCCGCTATTTTGAGGAGTATTCCTGAGGAGACAGCCGTCAGAAGTAATATTAGAGCCAAAAGACTCATCAGCTTCTCCAAAATCACTCACAGCAATCTGCGCTTTCTGCCTGCAAAATCCGGTATTTTATGTGCAGAAAACGGGCTTGGTCACATAATGAAATTCGTAACCTCCCGGCGACGCGACGGAGGTTACAAAGAGGCAGCCATCTTGGCTGCACGCAAGCCATGCCCCTTGGAAGGACAATTTTTTAAATCTCAGTGTTCTCATAGCCCAGAGGCTTCCAACCCATGCTCAATTTGTGAAACAAATAAAAATAAGTAGGACAGTGGCTCCATTTTTTTCTTATGACGGCCCTGCCAGTGGTGCCGAATGCTGGGGTTTTTGAATAACAGAAGGGCTCTTGTCTTGACTCCACCTCATGAAAATGTATTCCACAACTTTCTCCAATGTCTCTGTTTTCTGCTCTGTTAATGGCACTTTTCCAAAGCTTTTCTCCCTTTGTGCCAATTTCTATATATTTATTTTCTTCAAAATTTCTCCTATTACTGTCTTTCAATCTTTTACCATAGGAGAGGGATTGGTGATGTAAAATATGGCCCAATCCTCAATAAAAAGTGATGCTGCTCTCCACCTGCAACCACCAGCACAAATTAAGCACTCCTTCATTCCCTCTATTAGTAAAGGACATTTCATTATATAATAATTCATTGTTATTTATTGATTGTCGATTTATATGATGATTTAAATACTTGTTTTGTTAAGCACGTCATTTAGCAGTAACTTAATTTGGAGTACTATGTTTGGTCATACAAATTCGTATGAAAGAGCTTGGCGCAGCGTGAGAGGACATCAACTGTGAGTGTTAGTCAGTCCATCTGCTACCCTCCACAAGTTGAAATCTGACATCCTACCAAGATACGTGATATTACTGTACACTCAATGTAGGCAAAGCGTGCTGAGGAAAAGTTTTGAAAAGGTGATAATAACGATGTCTTGGAGTGGGAGGATGTCAGGGATACTTAGAAAGATTGCATTGACTTCTTGAGCAATCTTAGCCAATATAATAAAATGATAAACGAAAGAATGTTCCCTGTTGTTACAAATACAATTATTAATATGCCTTGTACGGTACTGTCTGAAAGTAAAAAAAGACAGTCATTAGCATTCAGTCTACTTAGTAGCATTGCATTGGGCATACGGAATGGCTTTACATGACACAATAATTGACGAGTACTGCTTCTGGCATTAACATTCAGAATAAGAGCCAGAAAAATGCTGATGTTTGTATTTTTTGTTTTTGCAAGTATCTCCAAATGTATTCAAAGAGATTCTTGCGAATAATGTATGCTCTTTGAATTCATGACATTGCCAGCCCACTCAAGTTGAATTGAAAAACGAATTTTAAACATTGAAACACTTTTAGCCCTCAGACAATTTTGTGAAAGTCCCAAAAAAGTACTCAGATATTAGCTGGTTCAATCATCATAGGCGATTGATGACTTCTGAGTTGCTTGTTGGCATGGGCCGATCCTAGTGAGCACACTTGGCTCGTGAACTGTACGGTTCCACCATTTCTTAAGAATACATCTTGCTTTCCAACATGCAATGCAGCAGATGGCAAAATACTATTATTCTTTACAATCTGAAGCAGTTCTTGTAATTTATTCAGAAAAAAAGAAAAGCAAAAAGTGCCAGATTAGCAATGTTCCCTCTGCAACCCTAATAAAAATACATTTGTGGGAGTAATTAAGTGTATTCACTGCCAAATAAACATACACAGCCAAAGTCGCGTTTTGCAAAAAGGCCACAAGACAACAAGACAGCGGAAAATGCGGTAAACAATTAAAGTAAATTATTCGGTTTAAAAAAAAGGGGTATAAATGGTCTTTAAAAATTACTATGTTTACCAGCGACCAAATGGAGGCCCAGGGGGGCCCGATCCATTTTCATTATATCTATCTACAAGGTAAGTTACCTTTAGGTGCAATCGGCCTGAGTAGCAGCCTTTCTTGTAGTAGTTTCCACGAGTAAGACAGTCGTACTAACGGAAGCCATAGGAAAGGTTTTTCTCCTGGAAATTCGTGAGTAAATCACACTTAAGCGGAATAAAACACTTTACTTGAAATACAGGCCTAAAGAATCGAAATACAAACCATGTCCACAGTCTGGTGTATTGCTGAAAATAATGCATAGATCAGACCCTCAGGGTCCCCCATTAGAAATCCTGATTCTTACTGAACTTGCAGACACAAAATACTTTTCAATCACAGACATGCTGTGTAGGCCCACCACGGAGCAGGTGTATTTTCTGGAAGAGGCTCGTGCAAAGAAGATAAGACAACTTTAGCAGTACCGTAGCAATGATGCCCCGGGCCCTGGCACAAGTAAGGGAAATGGCCCATTTCCCTATTGTTGGGAGTAAAATATACCAAATATCAGGGCTAAATGGCCCCTCAGGGCCCTCCACCCTGGTGCACTGCGCCTGCTCCACCTTTTGTTGCTACCAGGTGCGCCCGTGCATGTAAGAGCGGTAGGTCGGTGGGACCGGGTTAAGGGGTTGATTTGACTGATGACCACAAGGGAAAATTAAATAAATAATTCATTTTCCCTCATCGTCGTCTGTCGAAATCCCCCCCCCATGCCCTCATGCTCCCCACCGCACTGCTCTTACCTGCACTTGCCCAGCTGGTTGCTGCAGGCTGCTCTTTGGCATGATGGGCCAATATTTGTATCTATCGTGCTTAAATAAGGACTAACATCGTCTGGTTCAGTGAGCTAAAAGCACATCATAACAGGTATGTTGAGGTTTCATCGGAAGACAATGTAAATACAAGCCACTTGCGCTATTTTTACTCATTTTTAACATGGGAAAAATGACGCAAAAGTGGCGTCAGGGACTTGTAAATCTGCCCCAATGATTTTACTCATCCTGGCAACAGACAAATGCTAACACTATCCATAACTTGCTGATGGCCCTTGTCAACCACTGAATAGTAAGCTATTTCACAGTGTCTAGAATCACCAAAGACCAATGAACTCATGCATATTATAAGCAGCACTGACTAAACGGCTGCCCCTAATAATGCTTTTAAACATACAGTAAACCCACCTCCATTAATTAGCCCTATTGATTTAATTCACTTTATCAACTTTTATAACTCTTTTAAACTAAACACACAAGAATCGCCTGCAAGTATTTTTACATTAACATGGGTTGCACATCCTCAGTGGTTTGATGGGGGCAACATTGCTACAGTATTTCCATCCTAGAGATCGCCTGTTTAAATAATGGACCCCGAATACCTCAGCAGGCGGCACTTGCTCACGGGCACTGATGGCCCAGAGCACGCGACCGGGGTGGGCTCCCGGATCGTGATCAGGACGCAGCTGCCTCCTCAGTACACACGACAGGGGTGGGCTCCCGTGTCGCAGTCACGGCAACTCCATTCCAGAAATGCACACAGTAGGGGTGGACTCCCAGGGTGCGGCAGTGGACCCTCCAGCTCCGAGGTAGTGGAGCAAAACAGCAACAAAGCGGGCACACATTTGGCCGGGGTGGGCACCGGAGCTCAGGCACAGCATGAGACAGGTAGGCAGCATGCACAAGTTGTGACCACTGTTGTCACCAGTTGTATTGTTGCTGCGTCAGCACAAAGAACGGAGATACTATGTTATGTATTGGAGCTTGATTCACTAGCTTCCATGCCGTTACTATCCCTGCTCTACTCTAACTTCCCTTCGCTCCTCCTCTTCCGCCACCCTGCTCTCCTCCCATCTCTTATATTCTCATGTGCTGGTCCTAGCGCCCAGAAGATGTCACAACATTACACTAACCTCATAGTCATTATATGAGGAAAAGGAAAGTGACAAATTATGCAGTGTTAATATATTAGACAAACCTGGTAACAAACATATTTTTGTAGATTTCACTACACTAGAGTTCAACTCACTGCAAGTCCAGGAAATATTCTCCTGACCCATTGCTGGCTGATGGTACAGTTTTAGTTTACCCATTGAGATGTTGTAAAATATTCATGGGTAAGGCTGACCTTAAGCATAAGGTCTCTTATCATGAGGCATAGTCACAGTGCCTAATGAGAGCCTGTAGTTGCTGGTGGAGCCAACTAGCACTCATTTTCAGGGTGCCGCACATATTTTTCCTCATCAGAGTTTGCTACAGAAAAACAGAGAAACACAAAAAGGAGCCAGGAGGTAAAGAAAGAAACATTGTGAAAAACACGTCTAGGCAGTCTTGGTTTCGGGCTCTTACAACATTTGAAATTGCTGGGTGCAGGTTCCTGAGCAGGAGTTTGTGCCCTGACCTTTACTATTTTACAAATGAAGGCCTGCTTAGTGAGTTACTATGTGTCACGTTAGGATGTGTGACCGGTACGTCACACATTCAATCCCTCAAATTCCTTCTTTCTGAGTTAATTATGTGCAATGAGTTTGTAATATAGCTGTCTGTAAATACATTGTCTCACACCTACGGTACACAAAAAAAAATCAGTTCCTGTATATGTATAATATTGATCCACTTACATGCAGGAATGCACCAGTCTGTTATTGATGAATATGGAGTATTATAGACAGAGATGTCTACCTTCATGGTAGAGGTCTAGCTAGAATTCCCTGTAGAGATTGAAAGAATCAAAGGCAAGCAAGAGGTAGAAAATGGGCTTTCTGGTTCTCTAAATGAATCCTTTGCAGTCTTGAAATGATCCTGTGTGGAAGTCAGTGCTGAGTTTGTGCGACAACCATACTAGAATGTGTTTCAGTAATCTGAATCTGTTTTGTTTGAAGGCCTGTTTCTTTTAACAAGGGGGGTGGGGGGTGAGCGCGGCGCCACCATGCTCATGACGGAACTACTTCATCATGAGTCACGGGCGAGCTGTGCTCATGACGGCGTGGATCCGTCATGACCACGCCCACTCACTAATTCACCCGCACAGGCAGGGAATCAGTGCCATGTGGGCGGAGCGGCTGCAGCGTGACAGAACCACACCGTCATGAGCACACGCCGTCCGTAACTCATGACAGCGTGGTTCTGTCATGAGCAGGGAAGGGGTTAAGGAGTTCCAATGGGAATCAACCTTTTACCAAGAAGTTTCTTGATATTTCTGGCTGGAATGGCTGTTGAGCTATTAATGGGGATATGCTTGCATATATGAGCAGAGCATGGGTCTGACGGTTATTGTGCTGGACTACAAGCTTCTGCGGCCTTGATGAATTTGTGTGTGGTCACAAGGCTAAAGTTGAGCAAGTGTGGTTGTTTCCATAATTTCATTCTAGTAAACTGCACAGCACTGCTGGAACTGTGATTAGGCAATGATTGAGCAACAGAGAGGGAAGCAGGGGGTTCTAAAATTATTTTAAAGGTTGGAAGGAAGGCAGGTGTGCCTGGCCCAGCAAGTGGTGAGGCCTTCGACTGTGCTGCCCAGGCACCAGGATGTTCAGAGGTATTGCCACTTCAGGTACTGTGGTTGGGGGACCCACTTTTGCTGTGAATTCTTCTAACAGGTCTGTTTTTGTGATCTTGAGGCACATCATCAGCTCTCCCTGTTCAGAACTCCTGTTTCATGGTAAAGTATCTTGACCACTGTCTACTCTTCAGGCCACAGGTTAGCTTTCTAGGACATAGAGCAGGTTACTCTGAAGCAAGGCAAGGAGCGGGTCTCATTGGGTTCCTGGCTCCAGTCAGGATTTCTTGCTATCTACTTCTAGGTTGTTTTTCAGAAGAAAAGAAAATTAAACATTAATGCTGCTCACAATTTAAAGGTTGAGCAGTGGCTACTCCTGGTGTGCGCTGTACAGACATGGGCCATAATTGGAAATAATAAATACTTACCCCAGATGCAACAAAGTTATGTTTTGCGAGTCCTTAATAGCGAATTTTAAGGAATCGCTATTGAAG
This sequence comes from Lissotriton vulgaris, assembly GCF_964263255.1. Classification (NCBI taxonomy): domain Eukaryota; kingdom Metazoa; phylum Chordata; class Amphibia; order Caudata; family Salamandridae; genus Lissotriton; species Lissotriton vulgaris. Next base: position 1,145,477,961 of record NC_141694.1, on the reverse strand, counting down.
ACTCGAAAAACGGGATGCATTTAGGAATCGCAATATTATTTGCGATTTCTACTGATTCCTTATTTGCGATTCGCTAATTGCGAATCGCATATAAGGAATGGCTTTCCCATTCATTCCTATGGGTCTAAAGGCCCATAGGAATGTATGGGGAGTCATTCCTTATTTGCGATTAGCAATTAGCGAATTGCAAATGTGCCGCAATTTCAAGGGTGCCAGGGTGTCCAAAGGATACCCTGTTGCACCCCTGAAATGGTAATGTTCACTGGTGTTGCGCACACACATGTTCCAAGGACATGTGTGTGTGTAACATACAACTTAGAAAAATGCACTAAAGTGCATATTTCTAAGTTTTTGCTATTTACCACGTAGTTTGACTTCGCTGTAAATAGCAGCCCCCGATTGCGAATTCGCAATCTTGGAATGGTTCATGCATTGCATTTAAGGAATCGCAAATTGCGATTCCCTAAATTGCAATCGCAATTTAAGAACTCGCAATTATTTGAGAATTCTTAATTTGCGAGTGCATGAAGCCTTTATGCATCTCAAATGCCATTTTTGCAGGCGCAAACGGCCGAATTTTGCGATTCTCACCGTTTGCGCTCGAAAAAATGCTTGATGCATTTACCAGTTGGTTCAATGATTACACAATGGCACAAATATGCATCAGTTTAGTATCCATGCACTGACACATTTAATATAGTCCACTAAATATGTAGGGAGTGAACAAACGTTATGTTATGTTATGTTACTTAGTTTTTTGAGCGCACAGCTGCCCCAGCGAAGGGGCGTCCCGGCGCTATAATTGAAGAGGCAACATAACTAACAGAATAAAAAGGTAAGAGAATATTAATAAGGCAAGGGGAAGAGATACGTTTTAACAGCCTTCCTAAAAAGTAAAAGATCTTCCAAAGCTCGAATGTGCACAGGAAGCGCATTCCAAAGCTTGGCAGCCAACACAGTAAAAGAGCGACCACCTAGTCTACTTTTTTTAAAGCGCGGAACAGATGCTAAATTTTGATTAGCAGAGCGAAGGCTACGAGATGGCATGTACAGGGTCAGAAGATGCTGGAGGATGGTGGGGGTGTCGGTTTTAAGAATTTTTAATGCGAAACACAGCGTCTTAAACTCTATACGCCTGATTACTGGCAGCCAATGTAATTTGCAAATTGTGCTGCGGGCTGAACAGAACCGTGGCAGGCCTACCAGAGCCCTGGCAGCCGCGTTCTGCACCCATTGGAGTCGCAGGACCTCCGCCTGATTGGCACCTAAAAACAGTGAGCTTGCATAGTCAAGCCTTGATGCAATGCTGGCTTGAATCACCAACTGGCGAGTGGGGGCATCAAAAAATGTGAGGATAGGCCTCAATCCACGCAGGATGCCGAAGCAAGTAGATGCCACCTTCTTAGTGTGACATGAGAAGGTGAGTTTGGAATCCAGCCACACGCCAAGGTTTTTAAGTTCGGAAACCGGTTTAGGCGGGGGACCCAACTCGTTAGGCCACCAGTTCGCGCCCCACAGATCTAGATGTTTCCCTAACACCATCACCTCAGTTTTGAGGGCGTTGAGCTGTAAACAGTTGGTGGTAAGCCAGCCAGCAACAGCCCTCAAACCATCCGCAAAGTTGGATGCCAACTGGTCAGAGTCCCCATTGAGAACCACTGCCAGCTGGGTATCATCGGCGTAAGATACCATAGTGAGACCCCAACTCTTCGCAACCGCCGCCAAAGGTTGGACGTATAAGTTGAAAAGAGTGGGGCTCAACGCCGAGCCTTGCGGAACTCCTTGAGTAATGGCGTGAGGTTTTGATCTGAACGGTGGCACTACTACCTGAAATGATCGTTCCGAGAGAAACGATTGGAACCAATCCAACGCCTTGCCAGATATGCCCGCCTCACCAAGCCTGCGGATAAGAATGGTATGGGATACAGTGTCAAAGGCGGCACTTAGGTCTAATAAGACCAGTGCCGCCGTTTGACCTGCATCTAGTACAGAGCGGAGGTGTTCAACCATATATAGGAGTGCCGTCTCTGTACTATGGCCAGATCTAAAACCATTCTGTGTGGGATCCAGAAGGTGAGCGGAGTTCAGATGTTTCGTTAAGATGTTATTCACATGGGCCTCTGTGATCTTTGTCACCCATGGAAGAAGGGAGATGGGCCGATAACTCTCCGGCTTCACTGGATCCAATCCCGGCTTCTTTATGATGGGCATAACACAGGCCGCCTTCCAGCTAGGTGGCACTGACCCGGTGGTGAGGGATTGATCCACCAATTTTCGAATCGGTGGAAGGCAAATAGACGCAGAGTCCAGAAACTGGGCCGGTCTCAAAGGGTCATCTGGCGAACCAGACTTAACCTTGGCTACTAGTAGATTAAACTCCAGTTGCGATGGTATGGGAAAGATAGTCAGGCACTGTGATGTACGCAATGTAAGAGTCGTACTGTCAGGATCAGTTTTGGGAAAAGAACGGTAGATGGTATTTACCTTCTCCACAAAAAAGCTGGCTAACAAATCACAGTGCGCAAGGGAGCAAATCTCCGTGTTAGGAAGTCTGTTCGCAGTGAGCTCCTTCAAGACCTTAAAGACCAGCTTGGACGGATTGGAACTGGCCTGAAACTCTCCAGCATAGTAGTCGGCCCGAGCCCGACAGACAGCTCTATGATAAGTCTTAACCCTCGCCAGGTAGTGTACCTTTAGATCTCTGTCATAGTTTTCCTCCACGCTCTTTCGGCTTGACGGCAGGTAGCTTTAATCCGTCTAAGTGCCTCTGTGTACCAGGGGTTAGGTTGAGAAGAGCGGTTTCTGCTCCATTTAGCTGGAATAAGTGCATCAAGCGCTTGGACAATCCAGTCGCAGAAGATGTTATAACCAGTTGCGACGTCCTCCTTAAGAACCAGAGGAGAGGTGGCCAAAAAACGGTGGAAGTCCTCCAGTTTGAGCTTTTTCCAGGGGCGCCTGAAAGATGTTTTATCAGGCTTCCCGGTATGACGTGTTGTCGTAGTAACACGGAGCTCAATGAGATGGTGATCACTCCATCCCATAGGTCTAGGAGGAGAGACCTCGACCAATTGAAGGTTAGTGAAAACCGGGTCAAGGGTATGACCACCCTCATGGGTCGGAAGACGGACCAGTTGAGATAACTGCACTGCTTCGAGATCGTCCAGCAGACTACTAACCGCTGGCATATCAGTGGCGTCAAAGTGTATATTGAGGTCGCCGATGATGGTTATATTGGAGGAGGACAAAGACAGAGAGCTGACCAGCTCAGGAAGAGCTTTCCTAAAGGCACAGTCGCTCCCTGGGGGCCGATATATCAAAAGACCTGATAAGGTTTGTGTGTGTCCGACGCTGATGGAAAAATGGGCGCACTCAGCTCCGATCAGGTCCATGGGCTTCCAGGTACAAGTGTGGCAGTTTTTAAAAGCCACGGCTATACCACCTCCTCTTCCCTTACGATTTAGGGTGTGGATTGCATAGCCCGGAGGAAGGGCCAAGTTGATAATGGCCACGTCCTCATCACCTAGCCAGGTCTCCATCATGAAGAAGGCATCAGGGCCTTCTAACGAGATCAGTTCGTATATGTCTCGATGGTGCTTCGGCAGAGACCTGACATTATGGTGCCAAAGTTTGAAGGTACTAGGAGGAGGCGGAGCCTTCTTCCGATGTAATGGTACCTGGCTGGGGGCTAACAGCGGTGCTGATAGTTCCCACCGACCACATGGGCAAGAGTGGGGACCACACAGGGGATGCAGATCTGAATGTGGGCAGGGAGGCAGACTATGTCTAATCCGGAGGAGGTCCTGACTAGAGTACAGAATACTCATAGTGTCAAAACACAGGGTCCTGCCGCAGTCCGCGCGTCCTAAGCGCGGACGGGCGCAGACGGGCAGGACTCTGGCTTGACTCAGGCGTGAGTCAGGCGCTACCGCTGCGCGTCACCGCTGCGCGACAAGGGTGAGCTTTAAATATCGGCTCACCTGGGCTCCGAGAAGCGCTAGAGCGCTGCACCCAGTGGCACGTTCTGCACTAGCCACCGCCAAGATGGCGACCAGGCGCCAAGAAGAAGGTCAGAAAAAAACTACAAAGTCCGCTCAAAACGCGGTGGGGGGCCCGATTATAGTGCAAGTGTGTGGGCACATTAGCGAGTAGTTAAAATCAAGGGAAAATGCAATTTAGGTAAAACAAAAATACAATAACCGGAATTTTAAAACAAAGCAGCGCTAAGCATTACAGTCACAGCAGCAAGGCGCGCGTGAATGCTGTTACCTTTTCAAGCCATAAGAGAGCCCATGTTAATTTAGGATATATATATATTTTTTGGTCCTCATATGCGACAATCCAAAGGTATGAGTTACAGTGCATGTTAGCATTAGAGAACACAATATACACACAAATCTGGCTGGATGTTCTCCTGCGTTGATACACCAACTATAAACCTTCATTTTGAAGTAATAAGGGGTCCCTCTAACACCTCCCATTGGATGTGAATGTCTTAATCATTGGACCGTTTTAATCATGTATTAACTATGTGAGTTTAAAGCATAACTAGCAAGTGGTTCCCATATACTTACCCTCTTCACAGAAGCATTTATGCAGTCTAGTCTGCCATATCGTCTGACAGTGTTTAACCAAGCTGCCCAAGACGGTGGGCTACTGGAAACCCAATTAACACAAGTTTCCCTACGAGCAGTAACAATCAGAATTGACAACAACTGTTCAAGCGCTTTCTTGTTCTTCCCATTAAAAGTATGTTTATCTAAAATCCTGAAAATAATCAAAGATAGGCTTAACTCTATGTTCGTTTTCAGAACTTTCATCAATATCTTACCCACTTTAGCAAAAAAGCATTCACGCCATAGCATTGCCAGAACATGTGCACATCATCTGCCTTTGACAGCCCACATTTCGGACAGCATTTTATTTCTCCTCCTAGTCTGGATACCTTCTTTGGGGACCAGTAAACCCTATGCAGAGTGAATGAATACGAGATTTTTCCTTAAAGGTGCGTATATAACAAACAAGCAAAGTGTGTTCATTGATACTTGCCACAGGGTTGTTAGATCGAAGTCTGGAAGGACCTCTTTCCACTTTTTCCAGTGAGATCATATCAGAGTCTTTTCTTGGACTAACATCCAGTACCATTTAGCAGTTTCCTTTTTCTGTGCAGGATTGTCATGTAGAGCAATTTCCCACTCATTCGAGGTTCCTATCGATGGTTGGTTTTGGACTAAGCTTGACATTTGCAAGTATTTGAATTTTGATAATGAACTGTTTATCTTCTGTGATAGATAGACACACGAAATGTGCCTCTGTTCGTCCAATAATTGACCCCATTTTTCAATTCCAGCATCCATTAGTGGGATAGGTAAGGAGTCCTGTAAACATAGATGAGTCCCAGGGGATTTCCAAATTGGAGCTATTTAGCTATAATAGGGTAATTTCAAGATTCTACTAACCTGAATACAGAGTCTTCATGCCGCGTTCAGTACCTTCAGGTGAATTAAAAAAAAATGTAAGATGCCCATATTTAAACAAGAAGTGGTTACCCTGTTTTGCTAAATCATCAGTTGGTGCTCCTGAACAGGGTCGAGGTACCTGAACGCGTTTGGTTAAAAGGGATCTGATGTTTTTTAGCTGGAAAGCCCAGTAATAAAACAGAAAGTCAGGTAAAGCAAGCGCCCGTCTATCTTTTTTTTCACTGAGTTTTTTTCCAGGCAATTCTTGGATTTTTATTAGCACACATAAGGCTTGTCAATTCACCTTGTCATTTCTTGATCCATTAAAGCCCAAAATATAATGGCAAAGCGTTAAATACAAACATAAACTTTGGCAAAATTATAATTTTTATCAGATTCACCCTGCCAATGATCGATAATGGTAGGGTAGACCAGGTTTGCAACAACATTTACTTTCTTTCATCTGTTTAAAAAAAATATCTGTGCCAAGTACCTGAACTCCTAGATATCTTATCTCTGTTTTCACATTTTTCCTCAAAGTAGAATAAAGATGGATGTTCCAGGTCATTATTTCTGTTTTCCCTTCGTTTACCTGATATCCAGCAATCTTGCCAACATCTTTAAAATAGACCCATTATAATTGGGAACGTTTACCTGGGATTTTGCATATATATTATTAAATCGTCAGCGTAGAGAGCCTCTTTGCTAACCCAGCCTTGATGTTGAAACGGCTGAATTAATGGCTCCTTACTTATCTTTCTTGCTAAAGGCTCTATATATAGGTTAAACAACAGAGGGGATAACGGAATACCCTGCAGTGCACCTTTGCCTATTTTCAACTGTTGAGTAGGAGCGCCATTAATTAGATTCTTGCAAAGGGGCATGTATAGAGGTTTTTTATTAAGTTAATAAAGTTACTCCCCAATCCATTGTGTAATAAGACAGTCTGAAGAAGGGCCAGCTAACCCTCTCAAATGCCTTAGCAGCGTCGACAGTCAGGATTGCTAAGAGGAGGTTTTTATCTGTGGCCAGATCTATAGCACGGTACAAAAGGGGGTGGTGATGTATGGAGCATCTGAACCAATCAAACACTCACACCCAGTCAACAGATCGGGGTTTAATCCATCACCGTTCTTTAGCCCACTCTGCCACCCCAGTTCAGACACGGCCATATGCAAATCAGTCTGACCCTGTGCCTCATGGGAACAGTCCAGCCCGAACTGCCAGGTCTAGGGAAGGCATGGCTTGGCAGTTCGGGCTGGATGGTTCCCATGAGGCACAGGGTCAGACTGATTTGCTTATGGCCATGTCTGAACTGGGGTGGCAGAGTGGGCTAAACAACGGTGATGGATTAAAACCCAGATCTCTTGACTGGGTGTGAGTGTTTGATTGGTTCAGATGCTCCGTCCATCACCACCCCTTTTTGTACCGCTTTGTTCGCCATAAGTTGGCAGGGTATGCTCAGACGTGAGTCCCTTGCTCACTTTGCCACTGGACTCAAGCAAGCCGGGCTGAAGACAGCTGAATGCCAGAAACCGGTCCTCGGAAGCCTGTTTCCGGTCCAGGGAAGGCATGGCTTGGCAGTTTGGGCTGGACTGTTCCCATGAGGCACAGAGTCAAACTGATTTGCATATGGCCATGTCTGAACTGATGTGGCAGAGTGGGCTAAAGAACGGTGATGGATTAGACCCAGATCTGTTGACTGGGTGGGAGTGTTTGATTGGTTCAGATGCTCCGTCCATCACCACCCCCTATTGTACCGCTTTCATCGTCATAAGTTGGCAGGGTATGCTTAGACGTGAGTCCCTTGCTCACTTTGCCACTGGATTCAAGCAAGTCGGGCTGAAGTGTGCTGAAATGCCAGAAATAGGTCTTCGGAAGCTTGTTTCCGGTCCAGGGAAGGCATGGCTTGGCAGTTCGGGCTGGACTGTTCCCATGAGGCACAGGGTCAGACTGATTTGCATATGTCCATGTCTGAACTGGGATGGCAGAGTGGGCTAAAGAACGGTGAAGGATTAAAACCAGATCTGTAGACTGGGTGTGAGTGTTTGATTGGTTCAGATGCTCCGTCCATCACCACCCCCTGTTGTCCTGCATTGTTCGCCATAAATTTGCAGGGTATTCTCAGACGTGAGTCCCTTGCTCACTTTGCCACTGGATTCAAGCAAGCCGGGCTGAAGACGGCTGAAATGCAAGAAACCGGTCCTCGGAAGCTTGTTTCCGGTCCAGGGAAGGCATGGCTTGGCAGTTCGGGCTGGACTGTTTCCATGAGGCACAAGGTCAGACTGATTTGCATATGGCCATGTCTGAAGTGGGGTGGCAGAGTGGGCTAAAGAACGGTGATGGATTAAACCCCGATCTCTTGACTGGGTGTGAGTGTTTGATTCAGATGCTCTGTCCATCACCACCCCCTTCTGTTCCGCTCAGATCTATAGCACATACATGATCATGTGTAAGGTCAATCAGCTGTCTATTTTTCATAAACCCTTTTTGTGACAGCCCTATTAAATCTCCCAATATTTTATCCAACCTTTTTGCCAATATACTCGTAAATATTTTATAATCATTGTTGAGTAAAGATATAAGGCAATAAGATATATAAATTTTAAGGATTTGTATGGGGTTTTAGTATAAGGGTTATTGTGGCCGCATTTCAGGTTTCCGGTTCATGTTCTTTATTTATGTAGATAGATTTATATAAAGAGGTTAATGGATGAATCATTTCCTCCACTAGAACCTTATATAATTCACTAGGAATCCCATCTGGCCCAGGTGCTTACCCATTCTTCAAGTTTTTTATTGCTAAAGATACTTCTTCAGATGTGATATGGTTATTAAGTAGAGATTCCATATCCGGTGAAAATTTTGAAAGAGGGTCGCTTGAAAACAAAGTATTCAACTGTTCATTGGATACTGAGATCACTTCCTTATCTAAATCTTGAAAAAAATTGGTAAAGGCAACCCCAATATCCATGTCATCCGAACAGCTTATACTTGAAACCTCTAAGGTTATCTCTTTTATTGAGTTCCTAGCTAGGTCGGCCCTGGTTTTCCATGCCAAAAACCTTCCACATCCCTCGCCATACTCATAGTGGGCCAGCTTACTAGCAAACCACTTTTTCTTAATTATGCCTTCCAAAAGCTCCTCAAGTTCTTCCTCCCCCTCATTAATTTGTGACTGAAACTCATTTGCCGCTGCAGAATCTTGTTCTACAATAAGATCTTTTTGCCTGGAATTTATTTTCTTCTCTATGTTTTCTATTCTTTTGTAATTTCCCTTCTTTCAATGTGTAGCATACCTAAATATTTTCCCTCTAATATAGGCTTTGTATGCATCACAAATCACCCGCACTGTGGTGGATTCGGTATTTAGTTTAAAGTAGTCTAGCGTGTCTTGTTTCAGTTTATCCTGAATTTCCAGTTCTCCTAACAAGGACCAATCCATTGTCCATCTAATTTCAAACCCCTTTTTTTCTATAGCTATCTCTAAACTGACTGCTGAATGCTCTGATAATTGAGCAGGGTGGTGGAAGATTGTTTTATCCTTATTACCTAATCTTGAATCAATAAGATAATAGTCTATACGGGAAGCATGGCCATATTTTTTATTATGATGAGTAAATTCTTTCCTTCTTCCAGCTCTCATCCTCCAAGGGTCTATTAGTCCTAAATTCTTCATGATGTTCTGTATCGAAGCTCGCCTTTAAGAGTATTAACTGTTGTTCTATTGGTAGATTTATCTAGTACAGGATCCATTAGTGCATTAAATTCCCCTGCCATTATAATAGGGTAAACATCTTTCAGTATTTGTTTAAATAGGTCATGCAGTGGTGCTGAATCGTCTACATTCGAGCCATAATAGCTTATCATAGAGTAAGTCTGGCTATCAATCCTCACAGTTGTATTAACCCATCTTTGTTTAGGGTCTGAAGTTACTTTAATTATTTTTATGTGAGCTGAATTTTTAAACAGAATAGCAACCCCTTTGATATTACAGATCTGGTTAGTACATGCTGGTGTATCCACTTATGACCTTTAAGTATTAGTTCCCATTCTTTTTGTTGTAAATGCGTTTCTTGCAATATTATGATATCACACTTGAATTGTTTCAAAAATTGTAGGCTTCGTCTTCTTCTATCTGCTACTCGAAACCCATTTATGTTCCAGCTAAGTATTCTCGAAGTATGTTTATTATCCGTCTTGATCATATTTTAATAACATTTCTAATTTTCTTAAGAGATTTTCACATATGAGGACTTTTTTTTAAATTTTTTTCCCCAATGCTCCCAACCCATGTGAAAATTGCATAATATATACAGTGTGTTCAACCCCTTTTTTATGAAGCAACACCCACCTTCCCTGAGGTATGTTGCCTGAATATGCTCAACTAGAAAAGATACATATTCCGACAGGACAACTGTGCACCTCCTAGCTCCTTGTGGTCACTGTCATTCACCTACTAAATTTTCGATGAGTCAAATGCACAATAGGTGCAGATAGGAACTATGGAAGATTAATGGTAATAAAGGAAAACAGTGTGATTTTGAATAAATCAGAGGGTTATAAAACCACTGTACTGCTTCTGGAAAATAACTACTATCAGTCTGCAATTGTTGACACAACTCATCCATCAGTATGTTACCTCATTGAAAATGGCTGTGTCATCCACATTAATACTGCAATGGCATCTGTGCAGGTTTTTATCTTCCCTATTTATGTTTGTATTGTGAAGAATAAGTAGTAAGCAATTGTTTCTGCCCTTTCATCCCAGTACTCTGACGGACATGCCTGTTGATGAAGCCCCACCATGCCTCATGCTGATCCTACCTGCCACATCAATGCACTGTCTCAGTTTCCGCTCCCCAACCTGTAGCCGCCCACACCTGTGCTTCTCCCTGAAGCCATGTGAGCCAGATTCACATTAATTGGGATAGAACTAAAGGTAGGTTAAGAGAGCAACAGGATTAGCAACTTTTTAAATGTAAGCAATCTTCTCCATTTTACAATTAGATGATGCTGTTATTTCAATGCAAAATCTCTGCACCTGTCCTTTCTGCAGACACAGTGTGCACTCTACTCTTAGAATGTCCCCTCCACACTCTTCAAATTCTGCTCACTAGTGCAGGCTATGGATCTATGTATGTGGTGGGTTGTGATACCGCCCCCAAATTCTGGTAAGAAAAATGAGTAAACAGTATTCTTGTAGGTGGTTTCAGTTAGAGTGGGCATTCATATTCCAGTACTTTGATGGTGCACCAGGAAAGCCTGGCCTTTCCTAAGAGTACATCCCATTTTTTACAAATGTCATAAGTCAGAATATTCCTCTATACCAAGACCAGCATTTTGTCATGGGTGAGCCAAGGAGTACATACAATATGACATTGCCGGAAGTTTGCCATGTAGACTTCAGCCATAGTCATGGGAACCTCTACAATTCCCACAGGTATATAAAGGTCAGCATATTACTATTGACACCCACTATAAAATGAGTACAAGATCTCCTATGACAAGACGTACCTCAAATATCACTTTCAACTTTTGCTATGGAGCCACCCTAATGCTAAGAATTACCTGCATCATGTCTGGGCCTTTGGTCAGGTATGGTGGTGCATGTTCGGTATCCCTGCTGCTGGGTATGGTTGGGCTAGCGGCTTTCTCAGTTAGACAGGTCGAGTCCCCACAGCCAATGATGATGTTTTAACAGAAGCATGTCAGTGCCTGCAATTTGCCATAGGTAACATCTCCCATCCATATGCTATTAGTGCCCTTGCCCATAAGGAAAGAATAACCTCCAGAATGTCAGACCAGCAGCACACTTGCAAGCATAACACACAAACACGCATAATCAAAAATATACCGCCATATTCATGAAAATCGGCATTTGCGATTCTGTAATAGCGAAAAAAAGCGAATCGCTATTCAGAAATCGCAAACCCGAATTCATGAAGAATTGCGATAAAAAAAAGCGATTTGCACGCGATCGCAAAATCCGTTAGCGATGACCGATAATCGCAGAAAAATCGCTATTTTCGGCTACCCGCGCCGGGATTGCGAACTCGCAAATAGCGATATCGCTATTTGCGATATCGCTATTTGCGAGATCGCAAACTCGCGAGATCGGGAAAACGGGAAGTCGCATTTCGAGCCCAGTGATGACATCACAACCAGGAAGCTGCCGGTTCCCACCACCATTCTCCACAGTGAGGCTGACAGAGAGGGAGCAAGTTGGAGAGCTGCAGCTATTCAGGAGAGAACCACAGAACCACAACCCTGCTACAATGGCTGAGGAACCTGCACCTGGCACCAGCAGCTCGTCTGGGCGCAAAAGGAAATTAAAATTTTCGGAGCAGGAGCTAGAACACCTGATAGAGGGGGTGGTGGCAAACCATGAGAGACTGTTTGGCAAAGATTCAAGGAGGGTCCCTGAACAGGAGAAGCGCAGGATATGGCAGGGGATTGCCTCGACTGTGAACTCCGTGGGAGTGGCGGACAGGTCCCTCGAGGAGTTAAAGAAGCGCTGGTACGACCTCCGAGGCCGTGCCAAGGAGAAGGTGGCGGCGCGCCTTGGGGAGTCCTCGGGCACTGGAGGAGGAGGACCAACTGTCCCACCCAATACTGCCATGGAGGACCAGGTGGAGGACACCCTGGAGAAGGAGGCCTGTGTAGGATTTACACAACTAGACTGATCCCGCACCACCCAAGACACCCAAGGTAAGTGGCATGCGACTGCGACCCTGCCCCCTATGGATGTCCATGACCAAATAGGCTCCCCTAATGTCCCATAGGCATGCCATAGTTGCACATCAAGGAATGTCCTGAAGCATTGTGGGAGATGTAGTCTGGCCACAATGTTGTAGTACCACAATGCAGCCAGACAGGTCCCAAAGCACACAAAGCCACTGCCATTCAGGGAATGTCACCCAGCATGCATGTAGCAACTGCACGTCTGCCAGATACATGCAACTAATGATCCACCACTTACCCCCACAGGTGGCGAAAGCAGAGACAGCGAAAGGCTGCAAATCGATGAGGGGGTCCAGGAGGAGGAGGTACCACCACCAACCCAGGCACCAGCCCCTGCCGCTGCATCAACACCAGCAGCAAGAACCACCTGCAGTGTCCCCCCTGCGACTGGTGCAGCACCCACAGCCGCTGCCAGGCCAGCCACCATTGTGCCTCCTGCTACCGCTGCTCCACCTAGAGCCGCAGCCAGGGCAGTCACCACTGTGCCCCCTGCATCTTGTACACCAGCCACACCAGCAGTTACACCCCCTGCATCTGGCGCACCAGCAACACCTGCGGTCATACCCCCAGCAGCTGTTGCCTCAACATCCGGGGCTGCGCCAGTTTCCACACAGCGGCCAGCCACACACTCAGGCCAGCAGGGCAGGCGTGGCAGGTCACGCCAGCACTCCACTCCAGCAAGCAGGCGGGCCAATGAACAGGGACTGGCGCGGCTCAGCGTTGAGAGACGCATGCTGCGGATTCACCAGCGCCAGGCACAACAGCAAGGAGCTATTCAGCTGCAGCTCCATATGATAGGGCGCAATGTGGCCACAGTTGCAGGCCACATGGACGGCATGAGGGCAGCCATGGCAGGTGTGGGTGAACGATTAGACAACATGACTGCAGCCATGGCAGGTGTGGGTGAGGGAATGGCCCGCATGGCTGCAGCCATGGAGGCCAACACCGCTGCCATGTCGAGACAGCGCAGTGGAGCACGCCGGCCCACTGCCAACTTATGAGCCGGCGGGCCTCTTACAGCAGGGCAAGTTATGTAGCAGCAAATGCTACTTCTCTGTTGGCGCGGCGCTCCCTGACCCAGCAGCACCAACTAGTACAGTGCAGTGAGGACATGACAAGGGTGCTGGAGCACCTCACCACGGCCGTCATTGCACTTCACCCTCCAGCAATACCATCCACTGTGGGGGGTGATGATGCTAGTGAGGGAGCGTCCAGCGTCAGCTCTCACTCTGCCTCACAGGTCCCACCACACAGCCGCAGCACCAGGCCCACGCCAGGGCCTGAAGCCCCGGAGGAGGATGCCCCTCAGAGGCGCTTGGGCGCAACGCGCAGTAGGCGCTCCTGAGAACTTCAGACTATCATTGGCACAGGCTGACGTTAAGCCTGCCATGTAGTGATACACAGCAGTATGCTGTAATACTGTTTGTTGTAGTTATTTGGACTGGAACCTTATTTTTATTTTTGTGAATTGAACAAATACATTTATTTTGCTACACACATTAGCGTTGTGTCATCATTACATTTTGCATGCATTGTTGATTTGTGGGGTGATGGAAGAGGTTGTACTAGAAACTGTTCACTGTGATGTGGTTACGACGTCTGTGCCCTTCTGCTGGGTTCTCCCCATGTGCATGGCGCGCATGTGCAGGTGGGCGGTTGTCCCCCTCAGATTCACTGCCAGAGATGTCAACAGGTATCCGGCGCTTGGTTGCAATGTTATGTAGTATTGCGCAGACAGCCACAATGCAGCAGCACTTTTCAGGACTGTAATACATGGCCCCACCTGTCTGATGCAGTATGCGGAACCTGCTCTTGAGCAGGCCAAATGTCCTTTCTATGCAATTCCTTGTCCGTATGTGTGCAATATTGTAGCGCCGTTGCTGGGGTGTAGCAGGGTTGAGGTATGGGGTCAGGAGGTATTCACGGAGGGCGTAGCCACTGTCACCTGAATGAGAGGAGCAGATGGTGATTGCCTGTGCTGCGCTGTTACATCTTAGCAATGTGACATTTTCAACAAAGTGTTCTTACCAAGTAGGTGTCCTTCCCCAAACTCTCCCCTGACCAGTCGTGTGTGGAGGCCGCTGTGCCGGAAAATGAAGGAGTCATGGGTACTCCCTGGGTACTGTGCGACAATGTCAGTGATGTATGTCTTAGCATTGCAGACCATCTGGATGTTGAGGGAGTGGTAGGACTTTCTATTGCGGAACATATACTCCATGCCAGCTGGTGGGTAGATGGCGACGTGGGTACAGTCTATGCATCCGAGCACATGTGGAAAATGGGCTACATTGTAGAATTGTAGCTTGGTCATGTCCAATTCCTGTTGGCTGGCGGGGAATTTGATGTGACGGTGTAGCTGGGTGAGCATGGCGTCAACAAAAGTGTGGAGGCAGCGTGACATGGTGGGCTGGGATATCCCCCCAGCAGCCGCTACTATCCCCTGGAAACTCCCGGAGGCCAGGAGGTGCAGGCTACACAATACCTGCACATGTGTAGGCACCGCATTGGTACGGCCTGTTGGGTGCTGCATCAGGGGGTCAAGGTCCTGTATTAGCTGCATTATCATTTCCCCATTCAGCCTGTATTTAGCATATATCTGCTCTCTGGTTTGGCCTAGCAAGGTGACCCGCTGGCGGAATATCCTGTCCTGGATCCTGCGTCTCCTCCGTGCTAATCGCTCTAGCCTTCGACGCCTCACCACCATGTACATTCCTGGCATTGTGGGACTCCTAATGCTGCTGATGATGATGGTCCTTATGTGTGATTGGTCAGGCCAGTACCTGTTGGTGATAGGACAACGGTTTTTTGAAAGTTTTTTTTGCATGGCTTTTATGGTTACCACCTGCTTTGAGTTGTCCTTATTTTGCGCGGTGCAAATAGCGATTTTTGGGTTTTTTGCTAATAGCGATTTTTCTTGAATACCGATTGCGATTATATAGCAAATTCGCTATTATTTTCGCAGAATCCGTGGTGTGTCGCAATTTCCGATTCGCTAATGCTCACCTGCCGGGATTCTGCGAATATATTAGCGAATTCGCAAATCTGTGTTTGCGAATTCGCTATTTTGATGTTGAATGCCGATTACGGAAATTGCGCCCGCATTTGCATTTTCGCAGCGATTGCGGGCGCAATTTTACTTCATGAATCAGGCTGATAGTCCCAGACACACACACTCAGTTTAAGAAACTATCAGACTCATTCTCACTAGGTCTCTTGCATTATTTTGTACATTTGTTGTCTGCCACAGACACACACACACCCTCACACACACACACACACACACACACACCCACACACACACACACGCACACACACACACACACACATACTGGCACTCACAATCCCATTATTAAGTCTGCTTTTAATGTTTTAGAAAAAGCTTGCCCTGCTGCTTCTGCCATACCTGTCTTGCCTTTTAGTGAAGTTTAATAAAAGCATATACCCCATACACTATTAAGAAATAATAATATATTGCTGAATCAATGTTTGTTACAAGTATGATGTAAATGAAAATTGCACTACCTTAAAATAGCTGAACATGGCTTGTATGTGGTCCCAACTGTGGCTCAAGCAGTTACAGTATTGGAAATGGAAAGCCAGGACTGGCTCAAGGTGTCACGCTATCTTCAAACCAGATCTGTTGACTGGGTGTGAGTGTTTGATTGGTTCAGATGCTCCGTCCATCACCACCCCCTTTTGTCCCGCATTGTTTGCCGTAAATTTGCAGGGTATTCTCAGACGTGAGTCCCTTGCTCACTTTGCCACTGGATTCAAGCAAGCCGGGCTGAAGACGGCTGGAATGCCAGAAACCGGTCCTCGGAAGATTGTTTCCGGTCAAGGGAAGACATGGCTTGGCAGTTCGGGCTGGACTGTTCCCATGAGGCACAGGGTCAGACTGATTTGCATATAGCCATGTCTGAACTGGGGTGGCATAGTGGGCTAAAGAACAGTGATGGATCAAACTCAGATCTTTTGACTGGGTGTGAGTGTTTAATTGATTCAGATGCTCCGTCCATCACCACCCCCTTTTGTACCATCTTCAATCCAGCAGCATACCCCAAAGCCTTAGTGCTATTTTCTCTCCTCATGTCATCAGACTATCCCCTCTTGCACCTTCCCCATTAGGTGCAGAGTGAGAAGAGTGGGTGCAGGGTGGTGTGAGTGATGTAAATGCAGGGTAAATGATGTGCAGGGTAAACAGCAAGAATGAAGGATGAGCTGTGAGGATGATTGTTGAGTGCATGGTATGCAGAGTTAATGCAGGATAAGTTGTGTGTCCCAGGGAGTTACGTCAGCAATTTGTGCCTGTGTGCAGGCAGGGTGAACTGAGTGCCTGTGTGAGTGCAGGCTGAGAGATATGTCCGTCTGAGTGCAGGGTAGGAGGAAGGAGTGCAGTGTGAATGGTGTGATGACTGGATGAGCAAGTGCCTGTTTGCATGGTGTGAGTGCAAGGTGAGTGTTGTGTCCATGAGACTGAAGGGTAGGCTGTGTGAGTGATGGGAGTGCCTATGTAAGTGCACAATGAGTGATATGTCAATGTGAGAGTACGGTGAAAGGAGTAGCTGCAGGATGAGTGATGTGACCATATGAGTTTGGTTGTGGGTGAATGTGCTGAGTAGGAGGAATGAATGCATGGTGAGTGATGTGTGTTTGAGAAAGATTGCAGGGTGAGCAGTGAGAGTGACAGGTGAGTGAAGTGTCACACGAGTGCAGGGTAAGCAGTGTGCTAGTGTTACTGAACTGTGAGGGTGCAGTGTAGCAGTGTGAGTGCATGGTGAGCAATGTGAGTGCAGTGTGATTGCTATGAGTGCAGGGAGAGCATGAAAGTGAAGGGTGAGAGGTACGAGTGAAGAGTGAGTTGTCTGAATGCAGGATAGATTCCCAGACACTTTGAGTACCTCAGCATGCTATTGACAGTTGGCGTGTAGGGCTTCGGATATAAGTTAAACTATTGCTATTATGGCATCAATCAAGGATGGAGGGTGGAGGAAATAAATAATTTTCTGATCCTGCAACAAACTTTCAGTCTTGTGATTAAGGTTGCCAGCTGACTGGATTCCTACTGGCACCACTAGTATTTAAATGTCCTGACTGGTGCAAAAATAAGCATAATCACATAAAGCACGGATTTTTACCTTTGTCTGTACATACTTCAAACAGAAAATAAAAATAGGGAGTACTTTTGAATGTGTTTTAGTGCCGCAGTATTAATCCATGTGTAATTTAAGTAACAACAGAAAAGTCATGGGTCAAAGGAATACACACAATTCTGTTTCCAGCCCCATTTAGTATTAAAGCCAGGCCTTTGCACACTTTTTAGACAAATGGATGGTGTTTTTCTCTTGTAAAGGTGACAAGCCTACTGGTGATATGCCTTTTCATGAAATGCATTCCCAGTGTGGCAGCAATATCCTTCAAAGGTAAAGTCTGATTTTAAGTTAGAATTCTAAAAATGCCACTTTAAGAAAGTTTGTATTTTCCTGTTCTATTTCATGCCTGCAGACTGTTTGTTTCTGGTCGCATGACTGGGTGTAGTTGCAGTTGGACCTTTTTTATTCTTCTCATACATCCACACAATAGAGGGATTACGTGTGCCTCGACTGGTCATCACTGGCAAGATGGGGGGGCAGAATCGGGCCCAGCTCCACATGCATATCACTAGACTGTGCTCTACCTTCATGCTCTTGCTTTTCTTGAAGTACTGCTTTTCTGCTTGTTGCCCTGCTGTCCGTTTGCTTCCTGACTCTGCTGGAAGGAGAGCTGAAGACTGCCTTCCCGTCAAGTAATCTCCAAGGGTTTGCTGGCTTGCCTCTTTTTCTTCTGAAGTCTCTGGGATACAAAATACTTCCTGCATTGCTGCAGGTGCTGCTGGACTCTGCCTTCTGTGAGTCCAACCCTTGCATGATGTACCCCTTCCAAGTTCTGGTCATAAGAATTGGGTTCTACAGCTGCTTCATTAAAAACAGGCGCATTGGATTAACTTTGTGAGTAATTCCACAGTATCGCCCTATGCGGCCGACACAGCAGCTGCCCGCCAACAGTGGTACCACAGCCTGTGTGGCACGACGAAGCTCTGCACTGCTCAATGGCAAAGCATTGCTTTCACTTCAGCTAAGCTCGACAACAAAGCAGTGACCCAACTGCGTGGAAAAGTTTGACACATAGAGCATTGAGCATTGACTCTTTACTCCATACAAGCTAATTTCTTAGTGGTACCTGCATGGGTCCTATAGCCAGTCTGCATTCCATCATGGTCAACCTGAACATTGGAATTGCACTGGTCTCTTGCGACCTAAAGTAACCTTTTGACCAATAGCGATTTCTAAGCACTATTTTTGGTTTATTCTTGTCTTTTACTAATTAGAATTTTGTTGTTTTGGTCTTATTTTGCTCAAATAAATAGGCTTTACTTTTCTAAACCTGTATGGAGAGTTTTTTGTGGTGTTTTTATTATGTTCCTGTGTGTGTGTTGCACAAATACTGTACACATTGCCCTTGTAAACAAGCCTGACTGCTCTGCGCTAAGCTATCAGAGGGTGAGTTATCTTATTGTGTATCTAGCTTACCCTGACTAGAATTGTGGTTGCTGCTTGGGTGCCCACCTCAGCTAACCAGGATTCCCATTGCTTACAGGAGGCAGACTGGGAAGTAGGCTATATATAGAGATATAAACTTTGGGAAACCTATGTGAGGGAGGCAATCTGAACGTTTTTGCTGAACTGATAAACAAGTATGATATCCCTAGAGCTCACGTTCTACTATACAGAGCAGTACATAAAAGAAACCAAGATTTGTGGATGCTGCATATGGAGGAACCACTGGTACAGAAATGATTACAAATCATCTGTACTATTAGTGAGAAGCAAAAGGCTGTAATACTGATGTATGAATTATAGATTCAACAGGCAAAGGGTTCATTAGATGGATTGAGGCAGCAGTGGGCTGAGGATATATATAGAGACATACAAGAGAAAAATGTCCCTAGGGTTTCCAAGAATGCACAATTTAAATTTGCATGATACATTTATATGATAAACACAGAGCTTACCCTGTTTAGTGTAAGGGGAGACCTGAGAAAGCAACAGCATTTGTTCTTTAGGCCAATTTAGACAGTTGGACATTTTATCAGTAGGAGGGGGGGCTGGTCCCAGAACCAGTTTAAAAAGTCACCCCGAGGTAGGACACAAGGTATATTGCATGCTATTTAAACTTGCTATATGTAGAAATGTAATGTTGCTATGTCCCAACAGTGACAACTCCATAAATGCTATTTTCACTGTGCAAGAGTCTGGCTGTCCTAAGAAGAAAACGAGAATGAAGATTAAAATACTCATTATGCTTCCTTTGGTTTGTGGCAAGCCAAAAGAATGGTTAAACCACTATTCATTAACGTAATTCTATGGTGAAGTTAGATTTTTATTAAATATTAAGAAAAACTAAAACAAACTTTTAGAAAGTTACCTTTTCCATGCCTGAAGCTCAGGGAAGCTAATTTGCTTTAGCCTGACGGGCACTTGTCCTGCCAGTGCTTGACCTTTAATATGGTACGAAAACAGGTCCCAGAGTAGAGACAATGACTTAGGCCTGGTGACAGGATGGGCTGAGTGTAGGAAGTGTGAGTCATATCAGCTTCGGAAGGGAATTTAGAGAGGTTCCAGGCAGTTCATTAACTTGAAAAGGACAGAAGTGAGGCTTCATCGTTTTGGCTCAATGCAGAGAGCTAGACATTATCCCAGAACGAAGGTGAGCTGGTAACAGAACCATCTTGTTGTAGCTTGGAAGGAGAAGGCTGCTCATTTCTCTAAAACACCTCTGACTTGCACACAACTTCCCTCTAAGAGCAGAAACACTTGCCATCTTGGCTGAGTTCTGCAAGCAGTAAAGTGTGTTAGGTCACGCCATTCAGGTTGATTTTTAGTGCTGTTTTTTTGTACCATGATGGAAAATCAGTGCAAATGGCACGAGTGTACCTATAGTGTGGATGGATACACGTCTGATTCTAGAGGACCAGATAGCGAGTCATAAACCCATGTGCAGAAGTGTTTCCTTACACCTGAGACATCAGACACACACGCAAAGAGTCACAGGGTTGTACATGTCTCATTCAGAGCAATAAAAGGCTAAGCGATGAACAATACAGTGGACACTTGTAATGGATCGTACAATTTGATCCTAAAGGAGCACAACTGTTCTGTAGAGTTGCACCATCATCTTGTGTATTCCAAGCTGACTTACTCCAGAAACATATGCAGGGCAGCTGATGTGTGTGTATGCACTTGGGTGTTCAGAAGATTCCAGGGGTTGACACCGGGGGGGGGGGGGGGGGGGGGAGAAGGGAAGGCCGGCACCAGGGAAAGTAGAGAAGTAACATGTCTCAAAAAGAAAATGTTGTAGGCCACAAACTTCAGACAAGGTGAGGGAGACCCAAACCACTTTTGAAAAGCAGGAAATTGGGAGCCCAGGGAGAACCATGCCTTTTGACATGGGTAGGTGCTTTGACTGCTTGCAGCCAAGACATGAGGGCGATTCCCTGGGCTCCAAGGGGAAATTTGAAAAAAATATATTTTTGTTGGTTTTCATTATCATAATTACAACACACTAGACATCAAGGCAGATCACAACTATCGTAAGTGGCAAAGCATGCACTATATCCCCCCAACCTTACAAACCCTACATCAGCATGCATTTTATTGTTAACAGGCTCACATATTATCAATTCAGTTGGGTTCCCAATATGATTACTCGTGCGCAAGAAGGAATCGGGGAAACGTGTGACATGGGGAAGGGAGGGACAGTGGGATCAAATCCAGATTTACCTTTCTCTCAATAACATATTAGGGTCCAAAAGTAGAAGAACAATGCATGACATTTAAACAATCTTAAATTTCAGCTCCAAATTCACTTATGTCATCCTGATGCTGTTTCCCGGGTTGGCAGTGCCCAGGGAGATGCACAGCATCCCTGCTTGCTCCTCCTCGATAGAGAATAGTATCATATCTAAAGCCCATGCAAAGTCTCGCAATCTAACGTCTCTTCATGCCCCTCTGTACAATAAAGAGCCTTCTTCCCATTTGTTTTCGTTCACACAACCTTTCACTGTACATAGGCGCATTTACAGGCTTCCAATATTGAGTGATGTCCCTTTTAGCTAGTATTAGTGTAAGGTCAGTATATCTAACCATGACAATCTTGTCCTTCGGTCGAGCAAAGAGGCCAGGAGATACCCCTCTGGCGTTTGTGGAATGTCTCTGGCAGTCCTTGTCCTTAATATGGCCGTCACTTTGTCCCAATATTCAGTCAGCTCTGGACAGTCCCAGATCATATGGCAAAATGCAGCATCTTGGCAAGCATGCCTCAGACATGTTGCCTGCCCCCCTGGATAAATCCTATTTAATCGCTTTGGTGTCAGGTAAGCATTGTGTTTATCATGTAATTGTATCATGTGAATAGGGGGGGTCTTTTTAGAATTTAAAAAGAATGTTTCCCACTGTCAAAATGGTTATTTTCACAAGTTGTGGCTATTTGTGTACACTAGAAGATGTCACGGTAATTGCTGCAGTCAACAGGTGATATTTTACCCCTTCGCTGCGCCCGTCGGCCAACGGCCGTCGCAAGCACTACCTCTGTAGTATTGCGCACATCCGTTGGCCGACGAGGCCCCGCCCACTGACTAAAATCACCACACCACAGTGAAATTCGTGGCACGGTTAAGCGGTTAACTTTCCATGCCAGTGGTGTAGTTGTATACCATCTACATTTAAATTACTACTAATCTCCAGCTAGTTTTAGTTAGTGGAATATTACCTCGTTAGCAGGTTGCAAAGGAGGCAAAAGGTTGCCCATATTTTATCTTGATTAATTGTTATTTTCACCTGAATAAACTATTTTATAACCAGTTAAAGGAGCTTGTAGACTTGATAGATAGGGTGAGTTTACATTTTCCAAAGGTTCCCCTTGTGATGATGGGAGATTTTAATGCTGAAATTCCTTTTAAATTAGTAAAGGATGAGTTTCATAGGGAGAAAGAAAACACTGTGTGAATCCCACATCAACACTTGGAGTATCACCGGAGGGATAGGAGAGGGAGGAAACTTACTCTGTTAGTTGATAGATTAAATTCAACCTTTGGTAATGACAGATGTGGGGGGGATAAACCTGTACCTTTGAGAATGGTAAAGTGGCTACAATAATAGACTATGTTATGATCTCTACCGAAAGGTTTGGTTTAATAAAGAACCTAATGGTAGGAGGTTTAACAGGTAGTGATCATAAACTAATAGTTCTTACTCTGTAAAGGGATGTACGTTTAAGAGATAAGTGGCAAAATAGTTCTGCAATATATATAGGTCAAATAAATGCAGGCTTATGTGGACAGGCAAGTTGAAAAGTTCCACACAGAATATAATAAAGGAAGTATTGCAAGTGCAATCCTTTCTTAATTACCCCCATAAGCAAAATGTCAGCAGAAGATATAAAAGGTGGAAATGGTTGAAAGGATCTGGTGAACTGTGCCAAAAAACAGGCTACGGTAGAATTAAAAAAGAACATAAGGGAAGCTTTTAAAGGAGATGGGGTAAACAGGGAGTATTTAGTTAAAGGCTGCAAGAGAACTTATATAAAAAAGATAACAAGAATTACTTCAGAAGAGAAGGAGAATACATGGATTAAAGCAATTGCTTATTTGAGAGGGGGAAATACAAAGGGTTTTTGGACCAAGTATCGTAACAGCCCAATACTCAAAGAAACTTGGGTAAGCTAATTATCGGAGTTGTATGAAGTTACAGAGGCTGAAAAGAATGGGGTACAGAGCGGATAGGTTGAGGATTTGTAGTAAGGGGTAGTGGTTTGCCACTGGATTCCATCAGTTATGGAGATAGAAACCATCATAAAAGGTACAAAATGTTTGAAGGCCAGGGCCTGAATGGCCTCTCCTCGGATATGATTAAACTTTTGTGAGGAAAGAGTCAATTCAGGCCTGGTGGCGCCGGCGGGCAGTGCTGAGCTGAGGGCTGAGCGCTTTTAATTATACACTTGAAGAAGAGGACGGGCACCGAAAACCACTGAGAGGAAGCTGAGCCTGGAGCCGATGTGGGGAACAGTGCCGGTGAGAAGACTGGAATCGGAGCAGGAAACCGGACGAACACCGAAGACTCCCAGCAGAGGTGACGATGCAGAGCCTTATGTCGCCGTGAGGGAAACCGCACCAGGCGAACTCACCGCATTACCATCGCCAAGCGCCAGCAGACTACCAGCGGACTACCGCTCCCAGCAGGCCCGGAGAGGGCGTGACACATCATCCCGCGCCCGGAGGCGCCATAAGAGCACCGAGCGCCGAGCGCTCTTGGGGGGCATTTGCAGAGCCTGACGCCGCCGTGAGGGATCGGCACCAGGCAAACTCACCGCATTACCATCGCCAAGCGCCAGCGGACTACCACTCCCAGCAGCCCCGGAGAGGGGGTGACACATCATCCCGCACCCGGAGGCGCCATAAGAGCACCGAGAGCCTCCCGCCCCACGGGACGCGCGCGGGCTGAGCCCGGGCATAGGGCGGGCCGTCTGTGGCCGTCCAGGGACGACCAGGGACGGGGTGGGCTGCCCCGCTTGATTGCTGAATTACTTCCCTCCGGGTAAGCCATTCTGAACACATACGATTTTAAATGCTTAAGTCGCCTAGGGTGATGTATGCCTTGTGCTGAGACTAAGCAATAAGCCTGAGTTAGTTGTTTGTACATTTGCCCACTGTTACCACCTGGAGAACTTGGACAATGTCCAAAAAGAAATCCATTATGGACAATTACCTCGTCAAAGTTGTAAGTAAAATCAACAATGATCGAAGGAAGTCACTGGGCCTGGATAACCCTCCTCTACCACTACCTGCGCAGCTTGTTGACTGTCCTGTAACGTCTCTGGACTCCCCCTGCGTAACTGATGTTCTAGTGGAGGATTTACCGGTTGTATTGGCCCCACCCCAGGATGTACCAATAATGGATTTGGTTGATGTCCCTTCTGATACTTTAACACGGAGTTCCCCAGTCAAGAGAGCCGTAAGGAACTGTAGAAAGGCTCAGATTAAGCGGGCGGACTTCCTATAAAAAAAGACCTGAAACTGCATCTAAGAGCCTGGTACCACATAAGGAGACTATGACTATGTCTAGTAACACCGGAGCTAATATAGACTTAGAACACTATGATTTATTAGCTAATATGATAGAAGAAAAGTTTAACATGGTTGTTAAGCCTTTAGTAGACAAGATAGCATTATTGACTGCCGAAGTGTCTAGATTAGGTGGCCTATTGGGTACTCTTACCTGCAGTAATGAGAGCATTTGGGTTATAGAGAGGGGTGTACCATCTAGCAGCATTGTACAGAAGCAGTCTGAGGGAAGGTCTGATTGCTGCGATTTAGGTGCATCACACTTACTGGGTGGACAGCAAGTTAAAGATAAAGCAGTCCCTGCAGCTAGGCAGTGGGAGAGCCAGCTTTACCCCCACCCCTAGCCTCAGCCCATGGTCCAGCCCCATCATCTAAAAGAACACAATCCACTAATCTCCCACCAGACTGTGTACCTTATGTTGTTGTCCTCTCTAATGTCCTAGCTCTGGAACCTAATTCCATTTATTCCCCCCAGGAGTCACATGACTCCCTTAAAAACAAAACTGTCTCTTGGTTAAACAGGTACTGTGGGTTCCCTACAAACTATTCCGATCAAATTCTTTCAACTAGAAGAGTATCCTGGATAGGAAACCCAAGGAAAACTTGTACGGGAGATTGCGTCATTGCTAATTTTAAGTACCCCCAACATGTCGCAACCGTGCTACTTAGAGCAGCCTCCTTGAAACCAGGGGAGAATGGTGTTTGTGTGCACTCCTTGGGTTATTTTTACAACCATCTGAGTAAGGGGCCTCACTCTATCTATCGTAGTGGGGTCCCCAAAACCTATAACTGTACACTCCCCGAAACCTTAGGTCAAAATAGATATCAGGCTCTGGGTACTTCAAGTATTCCAACTTTTGAAATCCCGACCCAGAACAGATATCAGGTTTTGGGCACACCAAATGTACTGGATCTAAACGATTGACTGCCTAAGGATGGTAGGCCTTGCCCGTGTTCTACGGTAATCAACCAGGATGACAGTTATAATGGAATAAGGTTATGTGAGGAGGAACGAAGAGTTATTGGTGACATCCACTAACAATCTCCTGAGGCGAAAAGCCGGGAGCGCTGCTAATTTTGCTTATTTTTAAAACTTTACTTGTGTTATACTGTGTTTTTACTTACCTGCATCTTGCTAGGTTCCCTGCCTGTCTTGAGACCCCCAGACAGCCGATTTGGACGCTGTCTCGGGGAATCCTCCCTCGCTGCCGCCATCTACAGTGAGCGAGTTAGCTCCGCCCACTTCGCCGGCCACGCCCCCTTCCATCTGGTTAAAAGGGCGCGCTGAACACTAACGCGTCCCACTAACAATCTCCTGAGGCGGAAAGCCGGGAGCGCTGCTAATTTTGCTTATTTTTAAAACTTTACTTGTGTTATACTGTGTTTTTACTTACCTGCATCTTGCTAGGATCCCTGCCTGTCTTGAGACCCCCAGACAGCCGATTTGGACGCTGTCTCGGGGAATCCTCCCTCGCTGCAGCCATCTACAGCGAGCGAGTTAGCTCCGCCCACTTCGCCGGCCACGCCCCCTTCCATCTGGTTAAAAGGGCGCGCTGAACACTAGCGCGTCCCACTAACAATCTCCTGAGGCGGAAAGCCGGGAGCGCTGCTAATTTTGCTTATTTTTAAAACTTTACTTGTGTTATACTGTGTTTTTACTTACCTGCATCTTGCTAGGATCCCTGCCTGTCTTGAGACCCCCAGACAGCCGATTTGGACGCTGTCTCGGGGAATCCTCCCTCGCTGCCGCCATCTACAGCGAGCGAGTTACCTCCGCCCACTTCGCCGGCCACGCCCCCTTCCTTTCCTCCTCCTTCTCTTGACCACCCTATAAAACTATGTGCATGGGCCGGAGGCGCAGCGGACGGACGCAGCGGGCGCGACGATTGAGCGCCGAAGGCGCGCCTAAGGCAAGCCCGTCTGCGCCCGTCCGCGCCTGTCCGGGGCTAGGGGCGCGTCACTCTGCCCAACTCACCACCTACTCTCCCGCTCAACTACGCTGCCTTCGGGGCCTATGGGCCTTACCAGCCTCTACCTGCTCTCGCATTTCATCTCTTTGTCTGTCTTCGGCTGTTCCCCTTGACATCCCTCCTCCCCAATATACCCCCCCCCCACCCTTCTAGAGACAATGTTCTCCCTGCTACCTGCAAAACCCTCTCGGCATACTACTTAAACACCCGGTCTGCAGTAGCCCATGCGCACGAACTCTCGGTACTGCTAGACCTTCATGCCCCAGATCTTCTTTTCTTAACGGAAACTTGGTTCTGTGATGACTCCCTCCCTGCTCCACTGGCCACTTTACCAGCCCCATATTACGCCCTTCGCGCAGATCGCCTTAATGGCAGAGCTGGGGGCGGCGTGGCGGTCATCGCCCGAACCGACCTTCCCTTCCAAACTCTGTCTCTGCCAGACATCGCCACCACTGAGTATCTGGCTATCCGCACCACTTCCATTACGCCCCCTCTTACCTGCATACTCACCTATCGCCCCCCTCAATCCCCCTTATTGTTTCTCCCTGATTTTTTGGAAGTTCTGGCCACGATCACAGTTAACAACTCCTCCATTCTACTCCTGGGTGATTTCAATTTTTGGCCCTCTGACCCAGCTGAATGTCCATCTTCAAAAGAATTTTCAGAGACCCTCCAATCTCTCAACTTTACATCTCATATCCATTCTCCTACCCATATCAAAGGTCACATCCTAGACCAGATCTGGTCTTTGAATTGTCCCGTAGAGTCCCTTTCCATCTCGCCTTGCACATGGTCTGACCACCACCTGATCTCATTTGCCCTTCCCATACACCCTCCGGTCAAGCCCCCACTCCCCAAAAACATCTGGGTCCGCGCTTGGGGACGAGTTGACCTGGAAAATCTATCCTCCCTACTCACCACTTCCCTCCCCTCCTTACAAGGTCTATCCACCCTTTCCCAGGTCAAGGCCGTTGAACAGTGGCTCTCCTCAGGCTGTGACTCCATTGCCCCTCTAAAAAGGGTCACCTCTAAGCGTGAGAAGGATGCCAATCAGTGGTTTAACGAAGATCTCAAGGCCACCAAACTAGCGGTACGCCATGCGGAGCGGGCCTGGAGGAGAAACTATTGCCCCTCACTGCAATTGGAGTTCATTAACATCCTGACCCAATACAAAAAGGACATCCTGGAGGCCAAAACGACCTATTTCTCCTCCAAAATCCTCGCAGCAGAGAACTAATCGAAGGAAATTTTCTCGATTGTGCACAATCTGGCGTTTTCGGATAGAACATCTCTAAAGCCCGCCCCTTCCAAGGGACTCTGTCACTCCCTCAATAACTATTTCATTCAGAAAATAGCCACCATCAAGGCCAATATCCCTCCCCCTCCCCTTCTTTTGTGGATCCCCAGTGTCCCCCTCCCAAGGGACAACTCACCACCCTCCCCCCTCTGACTAAAGAATCTCTGACTTCCATAATACCCCTTGTCAAATCCGGCTCCCCGTTAGATCCCTGCCCTGCTCATATTCTCCGTCACATCTTTACCACTTGCCCAGCCCCCCCCTTCACCGGGATCGGGGGCTGGTTTGGTTATCCTCCTTCCTGAGGGACCGCACCCAGGCAGTCCGCCTGGGTGACTTTACTGCGGACTTTTGGAAAGTTCAGTGCGGGGTTCCCCAAGGCTCCTCCCTTTCCCCTCTTTTGTTTAATCTTTATATCGCCCCTCTTATCTTCTCACTGCAACAAATGGAGGTCGCCGTGTTTAATTATGCGGACGACCTCCAGCTTGTCTTCAATCTGTCTTCTTCCCCCTCTTCTGTTCTTCACTTCCAATCTATTATGATCCATATCCGGGACTGGATGAACCACAACCATCTGAAACTCAACCCAGACAAGACCGAGCTGGTGTTGACGGGTGGTTCATCCAGCCCCTGGTCTTCTTTATTCTGGCCCCCTTCCCTAGGCTCTCCACCTGTCCCCTCTACCTCAGTCAAAACATTAGGCATTAAACTCAACTCTCAACTCACCCTTCACTCCCAGGTTAGCTCTGTGGTTTCTTCTTCCTTCCTTTCACTGCGCACTATACGCAGGGTGTCCCGTTTTTTTTCCTTTGCTGCACTCAAATTGATCACCCTGGCTATGGTCGTCTCCCACCTGGATTACGGCAACGCCCTATATGCAGGTATACCTGCATATAGTCTACAGCGTCTGCAGCAGATCCAAAACGAGGCGGCGCGCCTGGTGTTCAAACTCCCGAAGTCTCACCACATCACTCCCCTCCTAAAGTCTCTACATTGGCTCCCTGTTCGTGCCCGTGTCCAGTTTAAGCTCGCCTCCATCACCTTTCAAGCACGACTGGGCACGGCACCGGCTTTCATCTCATCTGAGATCACCCCCTATGTTCCCACCAGGGATCTACGTTCATCTACCCAGTCCCTTCTTACAGTCCCACGGTTCCGGAGAAAGAAATGGGGAGGTTCGAAATTTGCGACCCTTGCCCCGCTCCTCTGGAACTCCCTGCCTCTCGAGCTCAGAGCCTTAACCCTGTATCCGCAATTCCGGAAGCAGCTCAAAGCTCATCTGTTCACTAAATTCTTCAATTAACCCACTAGCAGTCTGTTTTTCCTTCATCCAGCTCCAGCCCCCTCGCCCAAATCTTTTGTTAGTTGTAGCGCCATGAAACCGCTGGTGTACGTGCGCTTTATAAATAATTTTAAATTCAAATTCAAATGCACTTTTGTAATGAGGTTGAATCTACATTTGTTGTAAAGAGTATGGCGAACGTCCAGTCACCTAAATGTATTGAGGTTATTAATGCCGGACCTGATGTTACTGCACCCTGTTTACCTGTTGATAATCTTGGTAATGTCTTGGATTTACCGATCAGCTGTTCTATAGGGGGTACATCTATCATTAGTTGGAATATAGCCAGCTGGGCCTCTAAAAATGAAAAGTTGGGTTGGTTGGACTTGATTAGGAAATACGACATATTATGTTTCCAGGAAACTTGGTGTACCACCAGAACCAACCTAGACGGATACGTGTGTTATAGCTTAGAGGCTCTAGAGTCACGGCATGGTCGGGCAAAGGGCAGCCTGCTCTTATTACTATCTGTGGACTTATTGCTGACTGTTGTCAAATATATAACCGTAGGAAATCATTCCCAAATTCTATGGATACATCAAAAAGAAGGTTTAGATTTGATTTTGATTAATTTTTATAAAAACATTTTTGATAACTCACGGCACAAGGTTATTGAAAAATTGGGTAACACACTCATGAAGCTTGTAAATGAAGCCAAATGCATTTTTACTTTCATCTGGTTAGGTGATTTTAATTCCCCTACCTGTCCCTTACCGTCCACTAGGGCATGCGGGATGTTAAATAATAAAGGCGAAAATACTTATCACTTCCCACATAATACCTACGGGGCGACTATTAATAATATTATGGCGACCTTTGATTTGGAGCTAATAGAGCCAGTGTTGAATAATAGTGGCCATATTATACCTACGTATACCGGAAGGAACACTAATTCAAACATAGACCATGTAATGGTACCAGACTGTAGTACTCTAGTAATTGAGGATTCTAGTTTAAGCGACCATAATTGTATTGTAACATCATACGCAATAAGGGCTGGTTTGATCACGTATGTACGGCACTCCATGTACAACTCAAACGTGTCTTATCACAAAGACCGAGGGATCAAAATGAAGTCTCACTCCTGAGAAAGGACTATAAAATGGCTCTTTCTAAAAGGGAGAGGGAGCTGCAACAGGAAGCATGGGATAATTTATCTCGTGCTGCAGAAACCTCTGATTGTTGCCTGTTTTGGACAACTGTCAACTCACCTTTTTTAAAGGAGGACAAAGCCCCACATCTTGCATCCAATGTTAGCAGTGAGGCCTGGGTGTCTCACTTCTCGGCTATATTTAATGCCAACGGTCCCACCGTAGAAGAACAAAATCGTTGGCCTATACTCCAATTGGATATCTCATTGGGTGAAGTTGAAGGGTGTATCAGGGCCAACAAGGGGGGCAAAGCACAAGGGCCTGACGGAGTCCCCATTGATATGTACCGGGCCGTTCCACTAATGTGGGGACCTATCCTCACCCTGGTCCTTAATGCGGCTGTAGAAACTATGATTCCGCCCACCTGGGCTGACTCTATTATCGTCCCAATCTATAAAAAGGGAGATAGGTCAGTAGCTAGTAACTATCGCCCGATCAGTCTGTTAGACTCGTCGGTGAAGGTTATGAGCAGAGTATTATTGTCCAGGTTGGAAGTTTGGACCGAGGATGAAGGGATCCTCGCAAGCTCACAGTATGGCTTTAGGAAGGGCAGAGGGACACTAGATCAGTGCCTGAATTTAGAACTTTTAATTGGCAAGTACACCTCGGCAAAGCAGGGTACTTTGTACCTCTGCTTTGCCGATTTGAGTAGCGCTTTTGATCTAGTTGATCATTCAATCCTGTGGCCAGTCCTTTTAGAAATGGGTGCACCGGAACCCATTATCTTTTTCTGTATGCGCTGCTCTAAGACAAGCAGTTCCTGTGATATACTTCCTCACCTGTTTCTTTTGCTCTTACTCTTAATATTGTGTCTCTCTTTATGATGTTATGATAAAGGTTATCATGTTGCAAATTAAACTATACCAACTGCTCATAGCCAAAGAGAATCCAAAGCGATGCAATATAAATTATGATAAGTTGTATAACTTTTAGATATACATAAGTTGTGATATTAAAGCTGTTGCCACTATAATTATCCATGAATAATCAGTAAAGATAATTTAAAAGAAAAACAATGGATGAAGCTTTCTGACCAAAAGTCCCTCTAAGGATGTCTATTGTGAATGACTTTTAGGGAAAAACATAGCTTGTGAAAAATATCTAAGGCTTCGTTAAAAACCTGACAAAAAAACGGCATGATAGGATCATCAGAGGTATAATATTATTACACTCATTAGTCCAGGGGTTTGCAATCTCTGAAACCCTGCCCTGCACCCCCAGAAAAGCTGGCCAAACTGAAACCAGGAGAACAGAGTTTGAGATAATGGCTTATGCAGAGCAGGTTAGCACTTCCACTGAATTAAGCCAAACTCTGGAAACTCCTAAAAGCCCACTTTCCTTCCTCCCTCACCACTAAATCTCTGAACATGCTCTGCACTCAATGTTTATCTCTTAGACTAACAGACTGTTGAAAAACCCAGAGGGTGCAAAATCCCAGGCAACACAATTTGTTTGTAAGGAGGGTATATTACGGTGTCTAAGCTGCTTTATCAGACATATCATGCAGCATGGTTCAAAAGGAGAGGACAAAATAATTCCTTCAGAGAGTTATCCAAAATAAATAAACTCTAGTTTAGAACAAGCCCTAGTTCGAAACTGAAGAACCCATCATTTATTAAATCAGTGCAACCTACAGTTCTGTAGTTTAAATCAGCCTTCTTTCTCATATCAGCCTGGTAAACTGACAGGTTCTCTGCAACAATAGAATCCATGATTATACAAATAAAATAAGTACATCATGTCAAAATTATGGTTACATCTGGGAGGGAAATGGTCATAATAATGCGGGCAGAGCCATGCATGCTGTTCCCACGTAAGCACTTGCTTGCCTCAACCATGCATGTGCCTTAAAAACGCTTATGCTTGTTTCAAACATATGCGTGGTTTAACTACTGGGAAGAGTGGGCCCAGGAACAGGAAGGCTCGGGAGAGGACGCAGTGCGGTAAGTGGGGTTGGAGCCTGGTTTTGGGAGGTGGGGGTAGTTTTTAACGGTTGGGGTAGTTTTTATGGCTTAGCGATAGGGTATCAAGGTTGTTTTCAGGGCAAGGGGCTGGTTTGCTTTTAGGGCTCTGTCGGGTTGCTTTTAGGACTCAGGGGGTTGGGATAGTTTTTAGGTCTTAGTGGTGTCAGGATAATTTTTAGGGCTTAGTGGTAGTCAGGTTAGTTTTTGGGGCTCAGGGGATCGGATAGGATTTTACAGATCAGGGTGGAGTCGGAGTACTTTTTAGGCCTTGGGATGGCCAGGGTAGTTGTTAGGGTTCGGGGTTTGGAGAGGTTTTTGGTGTTCATGGCGGGCCGGGTTCTTTTTAGGGCTTGGGGGTTGGGGTAGTTGTTAGGGCTAAGGGCAGGTGGCACAGGGTGGAATCTTTACCACGTATTCCTAAACTAATCATGCCTTTACCACAAAAATGGGTGGTAAAGGCATGTGTGTTAGAGGCATGCACGGTTTAGCAATGCGTGCCTTTGTCATACAACCAATCTGGGAAAAAAGTGGCCAACCCTTGACATATTGTCATCCTTCATTTTAGAATTCCTGCTAAATATTGGCAAGAAAGTGGGTTGCTTTTTACATATTGTGAGACTTTTTTATTTCATTCTAGCTTCTGTTATATCAGAAAAGATCACACCAGCACCACACCTTTACCAAATCATACATAGGTATACTATCCTTTAACTTCTGAAGAGGTCAGCCTTCAGGACCATGGAGGAAAGAAACTTAGAAGTAGGCTAGGGTTTTATTCCAGGTTGTGGTAAGGATTTCTGGAGCCCATTGAGTCAGTGACTACAAGAAGCAATGCATACTAAATTCTGCGGCTCCCCTAACTCAGTGGTTATTAGATCAGCCTCTGTGCTAACATCGGCAACCATCCTGCTGAATCAGCCTGCTGCTTCACTTCATTCCAGCAGTCCCATAACTTATCCCCAGCAATTTGGATCAAGGCCTGATTCCTAGTAAGAACCTGAGAGTTAAGGTATAAGCATCAATAAAGCAATATTTTGAGTGTTTGTTGATTTTTGATGTCTCTTACTGTTTTTGTGCGTCTCTCTCTCTCTCGAAAATATCCTAAGAGTGCCAAGGTGGCACTGGTTAGACAGTTGCTGCACATTCCAAAAACGTGCTGGGCTAGTACATTTTACAAAATACATCAATCCATAAACAGGTGCTACTAAAATATCATATACCCCGCTGCTCATGGATAACACAAAAGCTACTGTCCACAAGGATTCAGCTATTAACAATGTGAAAAAATGTATATTTGGGGCTCTCA
This sequence comes from Lissotriton vulgaris, assembly GCF_964263255.1. Taxonomy (NCBI): domain Eukaryota; kingdom Metazoa; phylum Chordata; class Amphibia; order Caudata; family Salamandridae; genus Lissotriton; species Lissotriton vulgaris. The sequence goes on along the minus strand of NC_141694.1, from coordinate 1,145,444,577 downwards.
AACGGAACTGTAGTCAAATAGTCCACCACTACGTAGTCTTTTTTTATTCTTCATGAAATAGAACATGGTTCGTCTAGTAAATGAGTAAAACCTGTGCATCATACAGCCAACCTGTGCTTTGTCCTATGGACTTTTGCAAGACTGTAACCAAAGAGAATCATAATTACACAGATTAACACAAATATTTTAGGGGTGTATAGATTGCATACTTGTAATTTGCATGTTGGCCACATTTATGCCTATTGAGTGAAAAATTAGAAAGCCTCCTCAAAACGACTGAGCAATATGAAAGACAATCGTGGAAAGTCGAACAATAAGGCATGTCCTGAACAAAAGTGCTGCAAAAGTGCTGTACCATTTCATAAAGTACCAAGTAAGCTTATAAATTAATCATCTTCTGAGACCCCTAGGATGCACCACATGCTAGTGTACCATGCAAACAACGCTCTATAGACACTAAAAGCTAGCCCTGGATATTAAAAAAGACTTCTTAAACTAATCCGGACTGCATGTGAGTGAGTAATAATAATGATGAGAACGTGAGAAATGCATTATGAATGAGGATGCATTGATGCCTAACAAAAGAAAGACAGACAATTTTTTTTCTTAAACCATCTTTATTGGAGTTTTATCATCAACTGTTCAGTGAGTAAGTCAGCATTTGCAAACTTGTTTTAAACATCTTTTGCAAGCAGTAACCAACATACGCCACCATAACATTGTACACGTCTTCAGAACAATCAGGACATAACTGCTCCAGAAATTCCACAGCATTTCAAACTTTTCAACAACAAGCCAACTCAATCGCAGATGTGAAGAATGATAAGGGAGGAATAAAACATGTTTCCCATAGGAAAAGGCGGTGGTGAGATTAGAGAGTATCAGGGGACCCATACTGCCAGACCTGCCTCAACACGCTATATCAGCATGTCCACACTCAGTCCGTTGTGGTGGAGTTGTCCTGTGGTTCCTGGAGCGTGTCTTTGAGGCATTCTCAGTCTGCTACGATGGGCCGCTTCCGCAGTCCACACACCTCTTCCCGTCTCCATGCTATGGCTTTGGACTTACCCCACTTAATCGTTGATGCCCAACAATTTTCCACTCTGAGTAAAACGCTAGCCTTTCAGTGCATAGCGATCAACCTACAGACCATTAGTAATACCAGATCGATAAGGCGGTTTATGGCTTTCTGGCTCTTTCATTTCTATAAAGCCCTAGCACACTACCCGCCCCACAGTTTACTGTTGGTACGGCCCATTATTCTTACAAGGGTGTTAGTGACCTCCATATTCAAATACTAGGAGTCAAGAGGGGCAGAAAGGACTGGATCGCCCTCCACTCAATCCAACACTAATCAAAAAAATGACCCAGTCCTCAAGGCAACACAAAACTAAGTGAGGCTGTAAACAGTTCTAGATCGTCCATAGAGCACTCTAATTATATCTCTATTCATAGAGATTATAACACTGTTTCAGTCAATTGCCAACGTTAAAAAATGAGCCCATCTCTGATAAACAAAAAACCGTCCAACACAGTACAGACATTCACTAGAGGGACAACATTTAGAAACTTTTTTCTATTGACTGAAACAGTGTTATAATCTCTATGAATAGAGATATAATTAGAGTGCTCTATGGACGATCTAGAACTGTTTACAGCCTCACTTAGTTTTGTGTTGTTAGTGACCTCCAACCAAAGACTCTCAACTAGTCGGCAGCTGTAAAACATATGCAACATATACTTCCCCATCTTATTAAAGCATGGGAAATTCAATGTGGACCTGGGGAGATTTTTGTGGTCCTCATAAATTGGAGCTTAGAGGGAAGAACACAGTACCCAGGTTGCCCTCCACTCACAATGTACACAAAAAAAATACCTGGTCCTAATCTTTATAGGCGATATTGTCTAACATCAACTGTCTATTCGTGTGTGTGGATTTGCTTAAATCCAACACTTACTATATTTCTATCGACAGAATGTGCCTTCTTAATATCTTCTAAAACCCACTATGTATCTATATGTGCCTGCTTGGCTATCATCCAGGCAATCTAATAGGTGTCCGTGGAAAAATGTGTGTGGGGAAGGAAGGAACCTCACCGGAGCAACCACCAGGGAACTACTGACTGGTACTCGTCAGTTTGTTCCTCTTATCATCATTGGCTCCTTCCAACCATAAATGAAATGAATTGCAAAAAATGATGTAAAAGGAAAAGTAATAATAAACAACTCAAAAAGTGATTCTAACTAGTTACATTCATATGCACCTAACCACCTGGGTACAAGAACCGCTATTTGGGGCTCTACCTTTGCTAAAAATGGGTTAGATATCCCCAGCTATGTGATACTCTTTATTCTGTGCTGGGTATCTACTCCTATTAAAACCTACACTCTACAGTTGAGCTTCGTTTTAATGTATAAGAAGCCAACGTGTTTCGTTGCCTGTCTATCTTGGTCAGCAACTTCTTCAGGGATGGGGGTTTCCTTTGCCACACATTTCTGGATTCTACCAGCGCTTAAATCGACAGACATATAGACACACAACAACAAAGATAAAAACATAGAGTGAAACTTATAAATGTGTTGCCCATCTTGTAAACAGTTTGTTTGGTATACCAACTGTATCCAGTACAGTATCTACAGTTGCTAATAGTACCAACGCAAGACAGCAGGCAACTAGCCTGTGCATTAGGATAGAAACAGGCTGAAGTTGTATAGTTACAATAACAGACAAGGCCTTATTTTGAGTCAGACCCACTGCTTGTCCATTTATTAGCAGACAAATAGACCTAATCAGATTTACCCCCGCTAATCATTTGAGAATTAATCGACTTAAAACTGATCCTGATGAAAAGGGTTTTCTTAAGGTTCCACCAAAACGTGCGTTGACCTATACTTTTAGCACACGAGAATCCTGACAGAGACATACATAAGAGGAGAATTTTTAGGACGTATCCATACAACATAGTTAAACAATCAATGTCTCGATTCTGACGTATTGGATCCCGCATATATTCTGAATTGTTTTGTTATCCTTGTTTGCTGTTGTTTGTGTGCTAGGATTAATGAGTTAGTTGATAGGTATAATTGCAGGTATGATGGATGAGTGTGGGGTATTTTGGAATTTGTCACTTTTATATTCGTATTTATCATCTTTTTATGATATTGCACTCTTGGTTAAATTTAGTCGAATTTCCCCAATTGAGATATTAAGCCATTTATGAAGCTATGCTCATAAAATGTATTGAAGTATTGTGATTATTGGATTGTTATTTATGGTGTATGTTATGTCTATGTTTTATATCAATTGATAATAATGAATTTTGAAAAATAAATCAGATATACAAAATACTTTTATAAATAATAAATATAATTCCATGAACTCGTTTTAGTCTTAGAAGATATCTTGGGGATATGTTTGATGTTTGAGCTTTTATCGCCATCTGTATAAATGATATAGGTTGGGTTAGAGGTTTATTTCAGTTTCTCGTAATGTGAGGCTGTGTCCAGATCCTCCTTCACATCCTCCCAGGAAGATCCATCAAGTCACAACTAGTCCCCCTGTGTGTGTGGCTGTCTCGAAGGACTGCACAAAGTATAGCTGTCACCCACCGCAGACGTGTATTGGAGACAGTCTGTAGGTACACAGGGCTCAGAGCAGAAAAATGCCATCTTTCTAAAAGTGGCATTTAAAAAAAGTAATGACACATTTGACTTTACCAGTACAAAGGATTTATCATTAGCCTTCCATAGGTATTAAACATGACAGATCAACTCCCTCTAAATAAGGAAATACAACTTATTAAGTGTAATAAGGAATCCCCAATATAATCCTATGAGAGGGGTAGGCCTCGCTGTAGTGAAAAACTTAATGTGGGTGTTTTTCACTACTAGGATATGTAAATCTTAATAGTATGATTACAAAGCACCCAACTCTATGGGATACCTAGGGTCTACCTTAGGGGTGACTTACATGTAATAAAGGGGACGTTTAAGGCTTGGCAAGGAGTTTTTAAATGGCAAGTCAACATGACAGTGTAAACTATTTACACAGGCACTGCGGGTACAGGCCTGAGATGTGCTGAAAGGACTACTTGAGTGGTGGCACAATCAATGTTGTAGGCCCACTAGTAGCATTTAACTTACAGACCCTGGACCCAGGTAGTGCATTCTACTCGGAGTTCATAGGTAAAATAAATATGCCAACTGTGGATAGGTCAATCAGACTATGTTTAGGGGAATGAGCATAAACACTTTGGCACTGGTAAGCAGTAGTAAAGTGCACAGAGTGCTAAGGCCAACAAAAATAATTTAGGAAAATTGGAGGCAAGCAGCCAAAAATTTGGGGGACGACCAACCTAAGGACTACAGGTCTAACTGTCTGGGCGTATCATGTGCTAGCTATCTGCCATGGATGAGTAAGTCTCATCTACCACCAAGGAAGAGGTCAACAGAAAGGAGTACATCAGTCTAGTTGTAGGTTCAGTACACAATTGAAATCTCCTACTATAATCCAGGGAAAGTGTGTCCATCTACTCAATATGGCTGAGAGACGCACTAGAAACTAATGCTGCACCACATTTGGGGAGTAAACACTCCTCAGTAGGACAGGACTACCACCTTCGGGGGTCTATTTTGACCACTGTACTCTTAAAGGGTACTGATGGCATAACCCATATAAGGGTTCTTCTGGCACAACCGGAGTACGTTGTATTGTAAAACTTGCCTCTCCACCATTTTTTATATGCAAGCCCTTACCCTTGAATATGTGTCTTTCTTTGAGGAATGCTCTATGGGAGTCCCTTCTCTCAATGTACGGTTGCACTGCATATCTCTTACGTGCCGTCCCCATCCCCTGGACATTCCATGTTAGGAACAGTAATCTAGCCATGTGATATAGTCTCTGGTGAAGAGCTGGCATGGGGGGTGGGTGGCATGTCTGTGAAGTGCACTTTGCAGGGGGAAGTCCGCACAAGTTGCTGCCTCAAGTCATGCTGCATGGCTTGATAAAACTAAGAACAGAACTCCCAATCCCAGTGCAGCAGAGTAGCTTCTATTTTCCCAAACAAGTAACTCACATTCCCCCATCGGAGCTCGCAGAGTTTCACTCCACGGAATTCTGTGAAGTTACCAGAAAACTCAGCCAAATTCGGCAGAGTTCTGCGAGAGGGTGGAGTACCAAACTCTATCCTAACTATGTGGTGCATACTCTCCTGAACAAGCCGCTTTTAATACAAAATTGCATAGATATTTTCAGGGCCTTTTCTAGGTCAGTTGGTGATAAAAAAAATTGTCTAGTCTGTGGCAGTATTGCACAGCCTTTCATTTCAAAACCATTTGCAGGTTTTGAAGCATAGTAGACAAAACCCTTGCAGAGTGGATTGTCTCAGTGCAGGCAAAGGAGCTGAGATTTCTGGGAGATGTTTCTCCGGATGAGCTACCAATGTGTGATTGGAATGCAGACACCATGCAGGGGCACTGCCAACTCACTTAATTGTTGCACCTTTTATCAATCAATATCTCACAGAGCCAAAAGATTTTTATCAGTTGCTGAGAAATAAACACAGGGGTGCCTCGAGGGAGGAATAGAGAAAGACCGCCGGCCTGACAGAACATGTCAGATGACAGCGCACAGCAGAGAAGTAATCTCCAAGCACCATGGCTTCCATCTGTCTGTTTAGACTACTAGCAGACAAGGAATAGATGGGCTGCAGTTCCATTCCTTTGGCAGAAGTGTTTGTTTGAAGAGCCGTAGGGAATCCAGCACTGCCTTCACTCTCCACAGGGGACGCCATTGTTACATACAGATTTTGTTTGTGAATCAAATTGGACCCGCTAGCCAAACTAGCTCCAAACCAAAGATTCAAGCAGGAGGCTCACAATAAAAACTAATTCTTCCGGCTTGCATTGTGTGCTTTGCTTAGAGTTCACACATTTTATGAATTCAAAGCAAACACTTCAAGCCTGCTCTGAGTATGAAATAGCTCTGATGGGATTTGACTTCATGTCACACCATTTCCCCCTCAAACCTTTGCATGTATACTACAGTACCACAGTACCCCATGGAGTATTCCATACACCCCCTTCCCTGGGCAGGCAGATCATAGGGCCACCTACATGTCAAGGTGCTCGTCGCTCACTTATCTTTCTCGGGCAAGTGATTCTGAGTGAGCTGCATGGCCTGGGCAACGTCACTATCACTAGCCACGTCAAGCTTGACCACATGCAGCTCCCCAGCTCCGCCTGCCTCCTTGGTAGCGCTCTGCAACTCCAGTGCCCTCAGGCTCATGTGGAAGAGGCAGTCTGCGAACACACGGAAGCTGGTGAATGGACATGTTCCGAAGCTGGAGTCACAGCCCGTAAAGAAGACTGCGCAGTCCCTTGAGATTGGTCAGGGTCTCGGTCCTGCGCTAGCAGCCTAATATCATCCAAGCCCGGGCGGGCACCTAATTCCCACTCAAGGGGATCTCCATCCATGCATGTCACAGGTCACCTGGAGAATGTGGGTGGGTGATCAACCAGTAAGGCCAGTATGCACATAGGCAATATGTGTCAAGGTAGAGGGGGGAATATGACCCTTCATGAGTCCATCTGTGTTTAAGGAGGGTAGGCTAACCCTTATGTTATGTTAATTGAATTTATGAAAAAGCGCTCAATTACACTTGGGTGTCCTGGTGCTAGGTTCAGCCTAACCATTGGTCAGCACGGGTAATGAGAAAACAACCAGGTCTTCAGAACCCTTCTAAAAGAGAGAAGATTATCCGCATTCCTCAGATGAAACGGCAGTTAATTCCAGGCCTTGGATGTGCAGATAAGAAAGCTCTTCCTCCCCAGCTGGCTTTCTTAAAGGTGGTTATTTGAACATATTTGGCTATTGATGGAACCCTATCAAGTTAACAAAGGTTAATTTGGACCTAAGGGAGAAAAAAAAGAGGTGAGTGATCTTTAAGCAGTGTTGTCACTGCATGTGTCACCCATGCTAACACACCTCTCCTCTGCAGTTAACTGCGCACTTCTTACATTCAGGCTCATGCTGCTAATATTGGTAAAATCAGTGTCAATGTTTATAATGATTCATTCATAGGTAAGCACAAAATTGCATCTCTATTCTCAAATTCACCCATTATGAACTCTCCATCAACCCTGACTCAGAAATACATGGTGAGGCAGGCGCTGAGACCTAGGCTTGAGGTTACTGATTAACAGGTCACAGGTGGTTTAGCACGTACCTGGAAGACAAACGTGAACAATACGCTCAGGTCAATCCCTCCGATAAGTGCAACAACACCACAATGGTACAGGAAGATTGCCCCAATAAAGCACATATAGCCGGAGGGGTGAACGCATTCCCAAAAACACCATACAGTCAAATGCCATATGAAGTTAGGAACACAGAGCTAATCTGGACAACGCAGACACAGTACATGAAGTGATCACGTTCCCCTCATGCAGGACATCTGGACACGTTACCCACTAGCCCCTATTGTGTTCACAAAAGGTCGAGGTCCACCTGTATTTGTTACCAGTGGCCTTATTTATGACCCCAAAGACAAGTCCCTCATTCCTTTACTAAAAAAGGATCGACGTAAGCACTTCACTATACTCAAAGAAATGTATAAAACCTTGCTCGGATTGATTGTACTTTGAGACAGTCCTCTGACCCACTTCTGTAACTGTGCTACTGGACAAAATGTTTGATTAAACCAACTATTCCTGGCTTACCTAACACCTCCTGACCTTTGTTTGTTCAAGGTAAATTCCAATTTGAGGAACAATGCAATGCCATCTGTCGTTTGTGGCGTCATGTTAGTGAGACCATACGTAGTAGTACTCCTCTCTGATATGCTTGACCCAGTCTCTGCTGGTGTCTCTTCAAGGTCGTCCAGTGATGGGAAGGGTCTTCCCGCCCACATGTTAGTGACAGCTATGAATACCTGTATCTGCCCCTTGAAGTCCTTGGTTGAAGTGGGGGCCTGGCAATCACCTCACCTCTGCTCTATCCACACCTTTGTCCTCTGTGTGTGGCCTCCTGTTGCCTACATGTTTGGCTCTGAGTTCTCATACCTGCACTGTTCCACATAGTCCCAGGCATCTGCAGGTTCTGTGAAATAAATTGCTGGAGTTATTTACAATAACCTTCAGTATGGCCGGGACCAGCGATTGAGGTCAGTCGATCTTAGTTTCTTCTTCACCCCTTAAGAATGAAGCTCTGAGGTGCTGGACCCCTAGGGTGTCATCTGAGAACAGGAATGTACGTGCATTGTCATAGTGGAGACATTTGGTGGTGCCAGCTGCTTGCAGAATGGTTTCTTTGTCTCTAAAGTTAATCAACCTGGCCACCACAGGTTTTGGTGGTGCACTGATGATGGCTGTCTAGCTAATATCAAGTGGGTCCGCTCCACCAAATAGAATGGAAAAAGGATTTAGGGGGCACAGTCTTGGATAGCCATGTCTCCAAGAAAGCAACTGGGTCTGACCCCTCCACACCCTCAGGAAAGCCAGCAATGCATATGTTTTTGTGGTGTGATTACCCATCCGAATATTCTGCTCTATTTTCAGATCATGAACTTTTGCCGTAAGGTCATTGATCTTTACTTCAAGGTCCGATACTGTTGGTTGTATTGCATGGACCGGGTTTTCGGTTTATGCAACACAGGCAGAAAGTTTCCTCTGGTCATCCTACAGTAAGCTCAATCCAACTACCACTTCACCCACTCAGCATCCTGGTGGTGGTGATGGTGACCAGGAATTTGTCCAGTTTGGTATCAGCAGGGTCTGCCACTGCACTGGTCTGTGACATGGGGATATACATGTTTTATGAGGTTCCTGTCTTTCTTGCTGGTGCTCCAAGTAGTCACCTGCCAATGGAGACTCGCCAATCCCCTGGGTGGTCCTTGCATGCGGTCAACCATTGAGAAAAGAGCAGTCAAAGTGTCAGGGGTCCTAGCATATTCTGGGATCCATGTCTGGCAGAAGAGCTCCTCACCTGTGATCAGGGCTCAATGCTGTTCCAGCCTCAGAACCTGCCTCACCAGTAAGCCATTGCACAGAGACCTTTATGCACCTGAGAGGGGCAAAAGCAATCCCGTTTTGCAGCTAAGAACGTATATCATTGGGAGGAACAGTCATTCTTGCATGGGCAGTTCCTGCCACTTCTCACTGCCTCCTCCATTGTTCCAGGCATTTCGCAGGAGAACACTGTGTTGTTCTGCTCCCTCCACCAACACGCCGTCATTGTAAGCGCAGGTAGGTGGAAGAAAGAGAGTCAGAAGCTGGTGGGCAAGCAGTCTTCTGTCCCTGTCAGTTCCCACTGTCAAAACAGGACTTGTGGGCCTATGCCAGGTTGGAGCCAGGGCCCACCAGTCCTCCTATCATGGCCCTCTAAGGCGATGTCAACACCTTCGCGTTGAGCAGGCCCCCGTCCAACATGCTCCTCCCTAGCCAGGGAAAGCTCAGGCAGGTCGGGTACCCCTCCCCGCACTCAATGGCCTACTGCACTGTGGACCTGAGGAGGTCTACAGGCTCACAGGGATCACCATACCCTTCTAAGGTGGCTCCTTGGGCCTCAAGCCGCATTTTGGGTGCCAGTGTCTGCAGGTCACGTTTCTCTTGGCCACCAGATGGCCCACCACTCTCTTCCAATATGCCCTCAACTCTGCATCTTGGTTGGCAAGGAGCTCAGTGCAGGCCGGAAGCCGAATGTGACTGGATTACGGGTGTTCCTCCAGAACAATACTACATTATGTCCACCATCCTGCTGTGGCTAGCCACCAAGGACAGACAGGCCATACGGGCAATGGCCGATTCGCCAAAAGGCTGGAAGGGTGAGGCGCTGGATGTTTTACTGGGGGCCATTTTTGTAGCAGTGCAGCTGTTTTTAAAGCACTGGCTGCAGAATTCCTTGCATATCAAGTAGGTTTCAGGCAACAATAAAAGTGTCAAGATAACTCTTGTGATTAATGTACCTACTGGAGAGGGATCAGAACTTTGTATAGTGGCAGTTTTGGCATAACTAAGTGCATAGCTTAAATAGTACTGCTGCAAAGGATGTGTACCGGCAGATTCATAGAACAGTATTTTATGTACATGACTTAGTGGGTTGCTGAAAACCTTGTTTTCTTTATACATCAATGATGTAGCTAAATTAATGATTACAGCCAAGATTGATGCCCCAATTTTAGCTGGTGCGAAAGTACATATTTTAATGTTTACAGGTGACTGTCTAATTATTTCAAAGACCCCAAGTGGATTACAAAAAGCATTAGTCATCTTTGAAGATCTCTGTACCACACGAGGCCCTTGAAGTAAATGTGTTAAAATCTAAATTCATGACTTTTAACCAGCACAAATCTTTTAAAGGAAACCTTTTCATGAATAATTTACCACTCGAACAAGTGAGGCCATTTAGCTACCTGGGTGTTAATATCCAACATGACTTGCATTGGGACCAGCAGACTGAGTTGGCAACGCTTAAACATCGCCAATTGGCTGGAACATTGTGCTCTGAGCATGCAAAATCATTAACTAAGCCAATCGCCTCTGTCCTCCGAGTCTATAACGCAAAGGTTGTTAGTTCAGCCCTCTATGGCATAGAGTTCTGGGGATCTGAGAACTTAACAAAAATGACTGCATCTGAGAACAAGTTTTTACGCAGTCTCATTAACCTACACCAGTGTTCTCCCATGTGTCCTGTTTTTTATGACTTAGGAATGAGGCCAATCAAATCTATTGCAAATTTGCATCCGGTATTATACTGGAGGCGTCTGTGGACAACTCCTGAATTAAGTATTTTTGCCACAGCCCTAAGGGATATTATCAGGTGTGACTCCTTTCATAAATTAAATGGTTATCTGGTATTTGGGGGATTCTTGGAGAGTTAGGAATGCAAGCGCTATGGGAGGACCCTCTTAATGCTAGGTTTCCATCTAAAAAGGTTCTCGAGGACAAATACTGGGAGATGGTAGAATTCAAAACTTTTAGGACAATTGCCCCACTTTCGCTCACAGGGATTTGTCTTGATTTTAAAGATGTGACCACCCTAGAAGCATACTGGGACGACATAACCAAGCCACTTGATAGAAAGCTCTACTTTCAGCTTAGAATCGGAACCTTGCCAATTAGAGCATTTACATCGAGAAGGTCCCATGGTCGAATGGTTACTTGTCCCTGTTGTCCAGCCTTCACGGAATCAGTCACTCACTTTATTTGGGTGTCCAGTATACTCTGCCCCGCACAGGGCATGGCTGCGACCACTGTTTAAGGTAGTAGGCACCAGGAGTGGATTGGCAGCAGTTAGAATTATTTGCATAAGTACCAACCCTCTGGTTTACATATCAGTGGCTAAGTTTCTAGGGTGGTCCTGGACACTAAGGAGTAAAATGATTAGTGGCTGACATGGAAAGACTAGTTTTTTTTAATCATGATTTTATAGCATATTAGGAATTAAATGTATTTTTTTTTTTTTTTTAATATATTTTTATTGCAGGAATCAGTAAATTTTTACAAAGCGACCAGCATTATAAATTCAATCAAAATCAGTAGACTACATCCCTCAGTCCCCCAGCAGGATGAACCATTACACAGCCATTTAGCCCACAACCCAAGGGTCGGGCGGCGATATCCAATGGGGACTCAACAGGGAGTCGAAGCCGGTCCGGATGAGCCACTACCCGTCATCTGCTTTTCTAAACCATCCTACAAAGAAAGCCAAAAGAAAACCCCTCCCTCAAAACACTATGAACTAAACCAAAACCCCCCCCCAGCCCCGCCATCAGTGCACGGTAACAGCCGTAGTAGGATCTGTGAGAGGACCCATGAGGAAAGCAGCAGACATGTAAAGTGCAATCGTCTATCGGGACTCGGGGCGAGCTGCATCATCACTTTCGGAATCGCTGGGAACGCAATAATCTCTGAGGGCCTGCACTAATGTCTCCCATTCTAGCGCTGCCTCCTGCGCCTTCTCGTTATGCTGTCTCCTAGCTAACTGGTACCGCAGCGTGCTTTCCCCCGCCGCCCATTTCAAGAGTTCACTGTGCCATCGGGCCCCCGTTGGACCAGCCCGTGCCTTCCAATTCCTGGTCACCTCCCGTTTAGCAAGGAGAAGCCCCAGATCAATGAATTTACTACTGATTTTATTTTTAGGGGTATGTGGGAACCAGTGCAGGAGCCCCACTGCCGCATCAACTGATAAGGATCTCCCCGTTACCTCCTCTAGGGTATCCCCCACTTCCAGCCAGTAGGAGGATAGCCCCGGGCAGGACCACAACATATGAAGAAGGTCCGCATCGGGCGCCAGGCACCTGGGGCAGCTCGCGGAGTCCATGGCAAAATATTGTTGGATCTTTGCCGGGGTCAGATATGCCCTATGGAGTACGTAGTAGTGGACCAATTGAAAGCGGGCGTGGCGCGTGCCCTTCCAGGCCCGCCTCATGAGTTGGGACCAGGTCGTCTCCGGGATCTCCTTCCCTATGTCTTCCTCCCAACGGGTCCTTAAGGTAGTGAGGGGGGCCAAACCCTCATTGAGCAGTCTGCCGTATAGGCAAGTGACCGCCTTAACAGTTCCCGCAGACATCATAACGTACTGGCACACCGGAGAAGTAGGAGGTTCCTCCTGCCCGTGCTTCCAGTGCGCCTGAATCGCTCGGACCAGGGCCGAGTGCAAAAGAAAATCACCGCGAGGAACCTCGAAGCGATCAATGAGCTCCTGAAAGGGCAAAAGTACCCCGTCCTCGTAAAGGTCCCCCACCAACTGTAGGCCCGCGTCCTCCCAATCCGCCAATCGTGACCAATCACCGCCATGAGGCAGGGCCGTCAGCATGCCCAGAGGTATTTCGGGTGCATACGGTATCCGCAACTGGCCCCGGGCGTGGGCTCGGTTCCAACACGAGCGAATGGTCTTCTCTTCAAGCGTCAGGTCCTGCAAGGCCAAACGCTGTCGCAGTGCTATGAAGGAGAGAACATGCCTAGCTATCCCTGTGCCCCTCCTATCTTCTGGGCCTCGGAATTCCCTGGCGACCTCCTGGGTGAAAGTCTGCAGCTGCGCTGCCAAGTAATACTTTTCAAAGTCCGGCACCGCCAGCCCACCCTCAGCCTTCGGCCTCGTCAGGGTCTTGAGGGCCACTCATCGGCGGCCCGAACCCCAGAGGAATCCGACCACCATTGACCGTAACAGTCGAAATGTGGCTGGCGGGATCCAAATCGGCAGCGCCCGGAAATAATATAGCAACCTAGGGAGCGCCACCATTTTAAGCAAAGCGATCCGTCCAGCTACCGAGAGCGGTAGAGTAGCCCAGAAGTCCAGGCTACCACGCAGCGCGCGAGTGCTGCGAGCTATGTTTCCATCCAAGAGGTCTGACGGTTCGTGGTAGACGTACACCCCCAGGTACTTAAAGCAGTCAGGTTCCCACCTAATCTCTCTACTGATATCAGGGCTAGGTGTACCCTTACGAACCGGGAAAAGACAGGTCTTAGTCCAATTCACCCGAAGGCCCGAGACCTCCCCAAACGCCGTGAGGGCCGTCGCAGCTCCATTCAGGGCAGCAACCGGGTCCTCAAGAAAGAGCAACAGGTCATCAGCGTACAGCGAGACGTAATGTGGGCCCGAAGGCGTCCATAAGCCATTATAGTGGGCTCCAGACCGGAGCAGCAGCGCCAGAGGTTCCACTGCTAACGCGAAGAGAAGCGGGGATAATGAACAACCCTGTCTCGTGCCTCTCTCCACCGGATATTGTGAGGAGATCAGCGGGCCTGCCCGTACCCTGGCCGACGCCGAGGTATATAGTACCGGGGTCCATCTGACGAAACCCTCCCGAGGCCGAATCGGAGTAATACTGTGCGCAGGTAGTCCCATTCTAGGCTGTCAAAAGCCTTCTCCAAATCTACCGAAAGGACTACCGGGCATGGGGCGTCCACGAGTGGTTCTCCCAGCAAGCGGAACAGCCTACGGATGTTCATGGTCGTGTTTCGCTTGGGGATGAATCCAGCCTGGTCCTCATGCACCAGAGAGCTCATGTGACCCAGCAATCTCGATGCCAAGATGCTGCTCAGTATTTTATAGTCGACCGTCAACATCGATAAAGGACGGTAGGACGCCGGATCGGACGAGTCCCTTCCCGGCTTGAGGAGGGGAACCACTAGGGCCTCGCACATCGAGCCGGGGAGCCGGCCAAGCCGCTTAGCCTCCCTGTAAACGATCAGCAACCTCGGTGCCAGGAGATCAGCATAAGCGGCATAAAGTTCAACCGGAAGGCCGTCCAGACCCGGGGTCTTGTTCCTCGCCATCTTTTTAATGGCGCTGCGAATCTCCCCCAGTTCAATGTCGGAACCCAGGGCTTTCACTACGTCAGGTTCCACCATTGGGAGCTCCAGGGGTCGTAGGTAGTCATCAAGCCGGTCGGGGTCTCTGGCAGAGCGACTGCGGTACAAGCGTTCATAGTAGTGCAGGTAGCAGCTCAGGATCTCGGGCTGAGTGTGCACTTCGGTCCCATCCGCCGTACGCATGGCCGTCGTCAGAGAGGTCTGGCGCGTAGGATTAGCTAGCCACGCCAGCAATGCGCTCGATCTGTCCCCCTCTGCGAGGAACCTAACAGTATAGGCCTTATAGTCGAAACAGCGTAGCCGTTCGACCTCCGCCGCTACCGCCTCCTTCGCCGCTGCCGTGCGTTCCTGGAGTTCCGGGCGCCCGGGGCGGCGGAGTTCCAACTCACGGAGTTTCCGGTCTGCCATTTCTAAATCGTCAAGGATGATGCGCCTCATGCCCACCTTCTTGGAAATGCAGAAGCCCCTGACCACCACCTTAAAAGCATCCCATTCTATCGCCCTCGAACCCGCAGTGCCCCCGTTGGACGAGAAGTACTCCGAGATCTTGTCTTCTAGGTCCGCTTTGAATACAATGTCCTCCAAGATCTCGGGACGCAACTTCCAGGTGGGCACAGCAGGCACCCCCGGAAACCAGCGAAGGTCCAGAAGGAGAGGGTTATGATCCGAGATGGTCCTGGTCAAATATTCAGACCGGACCGCCGCTGAAACCAATTCCGCCGAGCCCAGAAACCCGTCCAGTCGGACGTGTAACTCGTGCAAGCCTGAGAAGTAGGAATAATCCCTAATGTCGGGATGCTGTGCCCTCCAGATATCCGTCAGACCCCAGTGCGTCTGCCAGTCCCTCCTACCTTTAGCCACACGGCGAACCGGAGAGTCAGGGAGGGGGGGATGTGAGCGGTCATTCTCCACATCTACTACTGAATTGAAATCCCCGCCGAGCAAGAGGGGCCCGGAGAAGAAGTGGGCCAACGAGCTCGATAACCCGGAAAGGAAGGCAAGCTGGTCCACATTGGGTGCATAAACACAGCAAACGTTTAGGTCCCTCCCCCCCAGGGTGCCCGAAATGGCCACATATCGACCCTCCGGATCCACCACTGATTTCGTAACCTGAAAAGGAACCCCAGCTCTGATCCAAATTAGCGCCCCCCTGGCATACGCGGAGTACGAAGTGCAAAAAGACCTGCCCCCTCCACCTACGCTGTAGCGCCGCCCCTTCCGCCTTGGTAAGATGGGTTTCCTGCAGCAGCGCCATTTGCACCCCTCTACGCACTAAATAAGCGTGGACTTTGTGACGCCTAGACATAGTGTGAAGCCCCCGTACATTCCAAGTAATGCATTTCACATTAGCAACATCAGCCATTGTCCCATATTGTTCGTGCAAAGTCTCTCCATCCGGGCCCCAACAAAAAAAGGGCAACAATCAACCCAGCACTGATGGCGGCCATTTTCCCCAACCAAAACACAACAACCCCGGTTCGACCCAAACCCTTGCCCACCCTCCCCAGAACAGGACCCAAATAGTACCATCTAGCTCCCATCCAAACCATACCCCCAGCAAAAACCCTCTGTCCCCGACTAATCCTGCAGTCGCCACCGCAGGAAGGCCTTAAGGGCCAGGTACGGGCTGGGCGTTGGCAATGGGCCCTCGATGCTCGGTCTACCGAGACTAAAGTGAGCCCAAAACAGTAAGAGAGTACCCTCAAGGCACTAGCAGGGCACCCCATCCCCACTTCCCCGGGGATTATGAGCAATCGCCCACTCCCGCCGCCCCCGCTGCGGGCCCCCACCCAAACGGATGCATCTCACCCCGTCAACCCTGTCCATCCAGAAGGTCCTCAACCGATTTTGGAGTGATCACTGGCGTGTGGACACTGTCGGTCACCGATTCCTCCGAGTCCGTTGGTACCCCCTCGTCACCAGGGCCCGCTTCCTCTTCTATGGTACCATCCCGTGAGCCAGACAGCGCAGATAACACCTCCAACACTCCCTTCCGCTCCGTCGACGTCTCCGCAGTCGAGGGTCCGCCCGACCGGCCACGGCGACTCCGAATTCTTTTGGATCGCCGTCGCTGTCCAGGTTCCACTGCTAATTGAGATGAGGAGCCAAAGCCATCCTTTCCGGCTCTATAGAGTTCGAGCCAGTTACAGACATCCTCCGGGGAATCAAAGAACTGAGTCTTATCATCGACAATTATGCGGAGCCTTGCCGGAAACAGGAGCGAGTACTGGATGCCCTCGCTCCGGAGTTCTCGCTTGACCGCCAGGAATGAGAACCGCCTGCGCTGGGTCTCATAGGTATAGTCCGGGAAGATATTCACCTGGCTGTTCGCCACCTTGACGGGGCCATTATGTCTGGCGGCATTAAGGATGAGATCTCTGTCCCGAAAGTGCAATAACCGTGCCACCACCGGTCGGGGGGCACGGCCCTGTTGCGGCGGCCTGGCTGGGACTCTGTGTGCTCGCCTCAGGGTGTAGAAGGAGGATAGACCCTCCGGGGCCACCGTGTCCCGTAGCCAGGCTTCCAAGTAGGCCACCATGTCGCCATCTTCAATCTTCTCCGGCAGGCCCACCACTCGAATGTTATTTCGCCTGTTGCGACCTTCCGCGTCCTCCGCTCGCCGCTTCATGGCATCAATCCGGGATAGGGCATCCTTCATCGTCGCGGCCAGGGTTCTCTGTGCCGGCTCCAAGATTTTAATCGAGCCCTCCACTTCCTTGACCCTGTCTGAAAGCTTGTCGTGGTCAGCTCTAAGGAGGCCCAGACTCGTCGCCACCTGGGCAATGTCCTGTTGGAGGGCCGAGCGTGTGGTCGCGATCGCCTCCAGGACCCGGTCAAATTGTTGCTGCAATGGCGCACCACCAGAACTCTCTGGGTCCCCACGTTCTTCTTTGTCCGGGGCCTCCGAGTCCGAGGCGTCTGGGGTGGTCCCCTTGGCTCCCCTCGGTTTCCCCATGGCGCAGGAGTCACACGGTGGAGAGCCAGTCAGAGGCGCCACCGAGCGCGGGCGTCAACAATGTCTCTCTCGGCTAGTGGCCTTCTGGCCGAGGACGGGCGATCTCCGTCTCCAGGGCCTGTTGGACCTCCACAACTTCGGACCGCGCCACCACCGCGTTGTCGGAGGGCACTGAGGAGGAGGCGGGGACAATCGGCGCCAGGTCGGGCAGGCCCGTCTGGCCGATGAGGATCTGGAACGAGGGTCTCCAACACCACCGGAGACTTTGTGGCGCCAAGGCGCCGTGCTGCCCATGGAAGTCAGTCACTCGGGGGGATGCAGCCAGGCACGGCTCAGGGGGTCGGCACCTTAGCCAGGGCCGCCAGGCGTCCGTGGGTCGAGGTCCACTGTAGTGTGGGCATCCGATCATCCAGGAGCGATCACCGTGTTCAAAGTCCGATCAGAGCGACATCCAGACCAGCATATCACAGGGAGATGAAAAGATGGAGGGTGCGCTGTAGCTAACGACGCCCCTCCAGACTAAAGGTCCCGACCAAGGGGACGCAGAGGTCCGGGCGCCATGTTGGACCGCACTCCGCGGGACCACAAACTACGACTTTCCGTCGGATCAACTCATGTTCGAGTTGCCCCAGGTGCCTCGGCGGGTCCCAGTCAGTCCGATCGACGGTTCGCGGGGATTAGGGTGCCCCACGGCCTCCGATCTGCAGGATAATCACGGGCTCCGTCCCGGAGCCGAGCTCTCAGGCGACCATCGGCGTCCAAGCCACGCCCCATTAGGAATTAAATGTATCATGAAATTATCATGTCTGCAATTTTAAATCATATAATTTTATGCTGTATAATATTATACATTTATTTATATTGTGTGCACAAAAAATTATTTTTACCTCTTTTTGATATAATGTATGCATCCTGCTTTTATGACAATTGTCGAATAAAGCTTGTTTGAAAATGAAATAGTGGGTTGCTGCTTTTATCACAGAGACCCTTCTGTTACTGTGCAGTTCATAAGTTACAGTGAGCCATAAAGTGTCATTAAAGAGCGACATGCAAGCTACATGGTACAGGCTGGAAATGTATATATTTTTTAGTATATCAGTATCTTAATGTTGCTGAAAAGGGTTTGTTTTGTTAGAAATAAATTCCTATTAGTGAAGCCAACCTTTACCATTGTTGTATGTTCTTTATCCTGGGTTTGTGCTTCTCCACATCAATCACTTCTAAAGATCGCCTACCAAGTTAATCCTACACCTTGTATTTCCCATGGTATGTGTAACATTTTCTATGCACTCATTTACACACATATTGTGTTTGTGGGTGATGTAAAGTGCTCAGACACCCTACACTGGCATGAGAGGGTGATAATGAGGGAATCATGGAGGAGACCCAACAGGAATTATGGAATCCTGGTGCACTCTATGGTCATCATTTACTATGCTTTAAAAGTTAATCAAATTAAATATATAATGAAAAATGTGTAGCAGAATGTGCCATTTTTGCCCACATTTTCTTGGAGGGAGAACCCTCCCAAATACTTCTTGAAGTGGTCAGGTCCATTCGCTGCACTCATCATGCACTGTACTGGGGCTGGTCTGACATATTTGCCGGGGCTGCTTTGGGTTCCCAGCCGGGCCTGAAGGACTGGGTTATTTAAGACCCAGCGGTGCCAGGGCACAACACCTGAAACCTTCGTGGGTAACCTGCTCCGGCGTACGAATCACAGAGACACGGGACACTTCCTTCGGCGTCAAAGATTCAAGGTTTATTTACTGCAGGGAACACAGAAGTCACGACAAGCAACACACGTGCAACTTGGGGAGACTGCTTCAAATTGGTTCTGTGAATCGCTCCTTTTATACACAATTTTCCCATAGAGTTACATTGAACACAAAAGTTTATGACCCGGTTCCCACAATCATCCCCCAGAGGGGTCGTTTTGGTCACTTTAAAACACACAAGGTCCGGAACATAAGTGCGGAAACATTTGGAGGTTCCCAACTGCAAAAACCCATCTTCCCAACATTCCAATCGGTAATAAACAGATCGAAATAGGAACAAGAACAGGTGTAGAGGAAGACGGAGACAGTGGGGAGATCGGAAAGGGTGTAAAAGGGGAGGTATCAAGAAACACGAGATACAGGCATCAAAGGGACGTGCCTAATGAGATGCACGGCTGAGACAATAAGTCCGTGCGGCAAGATGAGCCTCAAGCGGCGCCATCTGCTTTACAGTAGCATTTCCCTCATCATAAAGACACTTACAAAGAACATGTGTCTTCCGCAAATATCTTGGGAGTCCCAGGGTCGCGAAGCGGACAACGTCCGTTCGCTGGCTACTTGAGGGCAAGAGACAAAATGGATGCCGTATCTAAGATGGAACCCGTGGGTACAGATAGAAATACCCACGTAACAGACGAACAGTTTAAGTTAGCACAGCGAAACTGCGCACACTTACTAAACTCGTCATTTGCGGTTCATAGATACCAGACTCGACCATATTCGCGCGAGTCGAAAGCACCACTTACAATTGTCACGGAACCTCAGGCCCTGCTGGCCATGCCCCCAAAGAAAGAAAGACAGACTAAGGAGGGAATAAACAACTTCTGTAGAAATGGACTTATATCTTTTTGTCAATATGAAGGAACAAGTTTACATGGATGTGATCCTCTCTGCAGCTAGAAACGAAATTACTTATTTGTGCTCTGATTAATTCTGGAGTGACTGGCTGCTTTATGGATACACGGTTTCCATAATGAAATTATATTTTGTGACAAGATGAAGCCAAACTTAAGGAGATTCAAGGAATGTACAGAACAGCTTTAAAAGAAGGAGGTATTTGCAAAGAAACACAATGGTGTTCATGTTTTGTCTACTTAATTCAGCCATTTAGAATATATTGCCTTTGATATCATTAATGTTCTAACTTTTTCAGTTATTCTCGGAGAGTTGTGCTGCACAACCCAAGGAATGACTGTGAATGACCAGTTATTATTGCCAGTTCTGAGTATTGCAGGAAGAATTGTGTCCTCGAAAAACAATGAATTTGACACAGAATCTCAAATGTGCTCTCATACAAAAGGCAATCAATACTCCTGCTACAAGCAAGAGTTCTGTTGAAAAAACAATTATTGAGGTCTATAGAGAATTCAGGAAAGTATTTAGTCGTAAAGCTGCTGACACTCTACCACCTCATCTCCATATGGCTGTGCTATTTTATTGGTGAGTATGAAGGGCGGAAACATGGCAGCTTTGATAGTTCTCACTTCTGGATTGTGGGCAGTGGATCAGTGGCTTTGAAGGCCAGTGCAGGCACTGGGCCAGGGACTGGCAAGAAATCCCCGTTGTTTTAGCTTACTTTCCTTCTGCCAGTTTGTCACTTGGCGTGTGTGTTCCTTCACAGTTATTTTCTCCCTTGTCTGTTCCCTGACCCTCTCAGCCCCTTGGTCTTTAATCTCCATTTGCGGTTCACCCCTTTTTGCTTATTATATTGTTTTGCTCCCTACCCCTGTGTGGTCAGTATTCAAAAGCGTTCTGCTGCTGTCCATCTCAGCAGCACCTCGGTAGTGATTGGATCAGCCCCTGTACTAACCTCTGCAACCATCCTGCTGAACCAGCTTGCTACCTCACTCCATTCTAGCCATCACACAGCCTTTCCTTGGCCATTCATCTCCAGGCTGCATTCATAACAGGATTGGGGCTAGTCACAGTATGTCCTTGCTAAGTGATGGGTGAGCTATACATGTCACTGATGTGATATATTTAGTTGTTATTCAGTGTTGCTTCACAAAGCTTCATACTATTTCTTTGCCTCTCTTTCAAAGATATCGGAGCAGCGGTTCAGAGACGATTCTAGGCTACTGGCACTTTTACAAACCATTGATTCTGGGTGTCTTTTCCCTTCCTCCGTTATTACCTGGGGTTTCTAACTGGTGTATTACTATTCAGTGCCATGTTTGGAACAAGTGAATTATTGGGCTGTCGCTCATATTACTTTTGGGGAATTGCAGTCTTGTACTTAGATGCTGACATCTAGTTATTTGCAGGATAATTTTCAAAGCACAGATTGTTATTAGAGTTACCATTTTCGATGATAACAATTCCAGGAACCACCAACTCCGGCTTCAAGGCAAAATATTGATGTGGCAAGGTAAGAGGAAGATTTGTGGAGAAGGGGCCAGTAGGGAAAGAGATCTGAAAAATAGAGGAATATAGTAAGTGGGAGATTCATTAATGACTTTCTTTAACCTCTTTAATCGAACTCTGTTTTTCCTGACCGTACAAGTTACAAAAGGGAATCATTAATATCCCTACTATCAGAACCCCTTTCAGAGGGCCATGCGGTAAGTAGGAGCTACTGGACTCAACCGAATGTCTGCCCATAGAAAGTGACACATCAGGTCATTATACTTGGATTAATACATCCTAAAAGCCTCATTTATTCTTTAAGGGGATTGAAGTAAGTGGGATCGCCTGTCCTGAGGAAGACCAAATGACCCCTTGAGGGCGATCAATAATGGGCAAACCATGTCTGGAATATTGGCAACTGGTCCACCTCTTCCGCCCATCCCTCCAGATGAGAGAGAAGATGCGGGCAAACATTTTGGCCTCACTGTCAAGAAGAGCACTTGATCTATAATTTTGTGGATCATATAGGCTTCCCTTTTTATGCAGCATGTGTAAAACTGAGCCCCTCCAGTAATCGAGGATTGTATCTGCATCAAAATGGAATTGTATAGAAGACACAGTGGACGGTTCCAAATCTCCTGATTCAATTTAAGTATTGAAATGGGGATGCCATTTGGGTGGGGGCGATTTTGCTTTTGCTTGCCTCCAAGAACTTGTCAATCATTTTTAAAGTAAAATTCAACGACCCGACTAGGGCACTGAGCTTGTTGGGGAGTATCAGATGCTTAATAGCCCAGTCTATTTCCTCAACGAACATTCCCACACACCACACAACAGGACGTTTTTACTTGGCATGACAAGGGACTAGGAGAGCATGGCTACGGAGTACCACGCCTCCGTGTAGCCTCCCGTGACCCGTGACCTGGGACCCCGCCCCTGGAATTGCGGCAGAAAAACGCTAGCTGACAGACTACTGCTGCGGCTTTGATTCTGCTTCCATTTTGCAGATTTTCACTGGGCCGAGGCACCGGCGTCCCGCGAATGGAGTGCGAAGCTGGGGGGCACTTGAATTTATCCAGGAAGCTGCTGCTGAACTAAAAACAAAGCTGCTACACGGCTCTTACGGCTTGCTCGGGGCTTGATGCTTGTTTCTCGCGGTTTGTACGCAGTTCCTGAGGAATGTTACTCCGCAAGGGCAGGAGTGTTTGAGGACGCAAAGAAACGCTCAGAAACGGCTGAAGATGCTGCTGATTGAATTATTGCCAGTGCTGGAGTTGGAGCTGGAGCTTAGGTGGGGGCTCGGAGCCTATTAAGCCCTGAATATGGTGCAGGGGCAGCAGAGTTAGCTTTTCACCAAATAAACTCAAGAAGAAGACACAAGTTGCTGTTGCTGCTGCTGCAGTGGATGGTTAAGGAATCTTGGAACGTTTATACACTGTGAGTAATATTAAATATAAAAGAAAAACTGGAAAGGGGTATTTTTTGTGATAAATTAAAGCATAATGGGTAAGCCTCAGAAGGAGGGAGAAGAGTCTATAAAGCCTAGCAAAGCTGAATTGGCTGCCCGCCAGAAGACAAAGACTCGCTTTGCCTTAGCCAGGAAGGCTTCACGAAAAGCAGCCAAGGACAATGATAAAAATGAGGGAGCATCGGCTCAAGTAATAATCAATGCAAAACAGGCCGGGAATATTAAGGTAAATTGGGTTACAAGGCAGGGCTGCCTGTTGTCCCCTTTGCTCTTCACTTTCTTTATTGAGCCTCTAGTGGTGAAGATCAGGGACAATGTGGTTATTCAGCCCCCTATCATCGGTATGTCAAAGCTAAAGCTGTTTTCCGATGACATTAACCTTTATTTAATGCCCCCCAAAAATATTGAGAACTTAATGAGGGAGCTCAAGGATTATGAAAAGATAGGGGGCTATAAAATAAATGCCAAAAAAACCGAGATCCTTGCTTTGAACAACAATTTACATTTTCTCCCTATTTATTTGCAGGCCCAAGCTGCAAGAAGCGACCCAATTAGATACCTGGGTATCTTCGTGACTTGCAAATATGATAAGCTTTATGTCCTAAATTACACTAGAATGAAGAACAACATTGGGAACCTTCTAGATCAATGGCTTTTACTTCCTTTATCAGTTATAGGCAGGGTATCATTGATCAAAATGTCAGTGCTGCCCTTGCTTATATTTTTGTTCAGCAATGTTCTCATTAAAATTTATTTAGGTTTCTTTAAAGAGCTGGAAACAATACTGAGAGGATTTATTTGGGGCAAAATGCTTCGAGAATCAAGCTGCCCGTGATACAACTCTCAGTAGATCAAGGAGGTTTAGCTTTACCCCATTTAAGGACCTACTATGAAGCAGCATTTTTGACATAGTGGCAGGATTACTGAGGATTAATCAGACAAGAGATACATTTTTTCTTGTAAAGATGCTACAAGAGGCAGGAACAAGACTTTAAGAGAATATGCGTCAAGACTGTTGCTCCTTTTTAAAAAACAAGGTTCCCATGGTTCCCATTATTTAAGTTTAATTGAATGTACTCAAATAGGTCTCCAAGTAAGTTTGAACCACATAAAAAATGGGGAACTTTGCGGGTTTCGTGAGTTGAGACATCTTGTAGTCCAAATCAGGGTAATTAGCTGGCAGGAGGTGGTAACTAGAACGAATAATCCCAGGCGTCCCACTTTTTTTGAATATATGCAGATTGTTTATTTCATCAGAAAAGAGATAAGTGGCCTGTTTAATTCTCTAAATGTCTTGTTAACAGCCCTTTATGGAGGAAATAATAAAGGTATAGGATATTGGTACAAGATGCTTCATTGCTCTGGACAAACCGCACTAGTAGACAGACATATGGAGAAAATAAGCCTATCGACTCAGTGTACTTTTTCCTCGAAGGATTGGGAGGTTCTGTGTCAGCTGGGAAATAAATCTCTATGTGCAGCTAATTATAAGAGGATGTCCTTTTTATCTTGCTGGTTAGCGTATTATACACCGGAGGCACTGGAGAGGATGTACCCTGAAGTTGAGAATAAGTGTTTCAGATGTATGGCTAGTGGTCAGGGAGGATGGCACCATATTTTCTTCGCTTGTCCTCAGCTAGAATCTTTTTGGAAGGGGATATTTGCAGATATCGAACTGGCCATTGGGAAAACTTTTCTGCCAGTGGTAGAAGCGGTTAGCAGAGGGTGAGGAACCCAGTTAGACCCTTGAGGGCTTGGGTAGTTAAATGAAAGGGTAGAGAGGCCTTCAAGGGATATATTTCATAGGAGAGATAAGTTGTTCGATATGCTTATAGGATAAAGTTAAATACCCAATATATCAATCAAATAATTCAATACACACACTCAGTTTTGGAAAACACATAAAAACATGTAAACATATAAACAACAAAGCACAAGGGTGTATCAAAAAAAGAATTTTATCAAGGATTTCATTAGGTCAGCAGTAAATCAAAAAAGCAGGTCAGGAGATGCTGATATGAATAGCATAGTGACAAATAATCAATAATGCAGCAAAACCTAGAAAAGACATCTATCTCAAAACGAAAAGTGAGTCAAACACTGTAGAGATAAGATGTAGGTCGACGTTTCGGTCTCTCTACAACATAATTATCGAGACCATCTTCAGGACTGTTGTCATTAAAACACTGCTGTAAGCTGTGCTGTAATCTAGATTGAATGAGTTACCACAATGTTGGTCTCAAGGTAAAATTGCGCGTAGGACACCAAACGGATGCTAGAGGAAATACGTCCAACTGAAGAACGCGGCTCAAATATGTTGATAATTCGATTCTGGATGGCAGATGGCTCAGCAAATAAAGTCTCTATAACATGGAAGTTATGGACCATAGATCCTTTTTAGCGTTTAAAATCTGTGTACATCGAGATTCAATCTTGTGAGCAGACGCAATTATCCGGATGTGAATACTGGGCGATTTTACAGTCTCTTTACGTGGTTTTCTGGAAAATGAAAAACCCGAGTCAAAATCAATCCGACTGGAAACACGGGGAAGCTTCAGTCGGATTGATTTTGACTCGGGTTTTTCATTTTCCAGAAAACCACGTAAAGAGACTGCTCACAAGATTGTGGTAACTCATTCAATCTAGATTACAGCACAGCTTACAGCAGTGTTTTAATGACAACAGTCCTGAAGATGGTCTCGATAATTATGTTGTAGAGAGACCGAAACGTCGACCTACATCTTATCTCTACAGTGTTTGACTCACTTTTCGTTTTGAGATAGATGTCTTTTCTAGGTTTTGCTGCATTATTGATTATTTGTCACTATGCTATTCATATCAGCATCTCCTGACCTGCTTTTTTGATTTACTGCTGACCTAATGAAATCCTTGATAAAATTCTTTTTTTGATACACCCTTGTGCTTTGTTGTTTATATGTTTACATGTTTTTATGTGTTTTCCAAAACTGAGTGTGTGTATTGAATTATTTGATTGATATATTGGGTATTTAACTTTATCCTATAAGCATATCGAACAACTTATCTCTCCTATGAAATATATCCCTTGAAGGCCTCTCTACCCTTTCAGTGGTAGAAGCGGCCCTGTTCGGTATAAGCAAGGATAGGAGTGGGTTTAATAAAGCTGAAGAAGTATTTATATTTATATCTTGTGCTGTTGCTCGATCTTTAATACTTCAAAATTGGAAATCCAGGGAGACCCCATCACAACTAAAATGGTTTAACAAAATGAGGAGAACCTGTATTTTTGAAAAGGCTTATGCTGGCAGAGTGGGATCCATCGGGAGATTTCAAAAGAATAGGAAATATTTTGGGAATCTAGAACAATTGAAGGGAGGATGATTCGTAAAGAAAATCGTGATTAGATGATAAAAGTTTTTTCATTATTACCAGCCTTTTTCATCCATGAATGCAACAGGTTATTTTTTAGGACATTTGCACTTTATTAACACCTTTTGCACTAGCTTGCACTAAGCACCTTTAAGATTGCACTTTATTGTACTTTTTGCACTTTGCAGTTGCACTTTATAAATTTTAGATTTTGCACATAGTTTATTGAAAGCTCTAATGATGATATTGGCTGTTTTTTTTAATCTCGATGAATCTCGCTCCCTTTTATCTTTCTTTTATCTCTTGTCTGATATTTTAAGGTTTTTTAGAAATTTTTTGACATGTAATAATATTGAAATTTAAAGTGAAATATGTTTTGTACCATCGACTACCTATTGCTCTGTTCAATAAAAAATTATTATAAAAAAAGATCATTCCCACACACCTCACATATATGGTGCCAATATTAAGCAAATATCACGCCCATTACCAGTAATCAACATACCAGGGACTGTATTATGTAGCAGAGTAGTGCACTCTATTACAATTAATGCACTCTCCCCTGGGCAGCCACAGGATCAGCACTGCCCCCAGAGCAGCGCATTCAAAAATAAGGAGTAGCTGCTTGAGTCATTTGCTCCATTTATTTCTGTGCTGCCGGATGCCACGTGCATGCTACATTGTGGACAGAGATCCCCCTGCAGGCAGGTGCAGTGAGTGACTACACCTGCATGCATGAAGATGTCTGAGGGGTAAAAAGAATCCCCTTGCCACCTTGCAGGGGTGGTACTCAGGGGGTGCTCTGACTCGGAACATCTTTTGGTGGCACACTGCCAGTGCACATCCTGCCAACCTCTTTGCCTCTAAGTCATCATCCATAATAGGGCAAGTGCACAAAGATAAAGGGGTTTCCTCATTAGCTTGGGGCCATGCCCTCATGCTAATGAGGGTATGAGAGAACGCCCTTGAGGTAGTACGCTCCTGAGGTAGTCTTTGTGCACCAGCACTATCTGTATTACAGGAACTCATGCTTAAATACCAACAAAACCCTCTGAAATGTATAGTTAAGTGTGTTAACTAGAACATGTGCTCCACCATGCACTGCTTATAAGCTCAGAAAGTTCATTACTCATGACATTTCAAATTATATCATTGGTGACATTGCCAGGGAAATCTCAAATGACATCATTGATGACATCACCAAAGACATCATCCGATGAATGGGACAGATTGGTATGCACTTTTCATTCTGGAAGATATTCAGCAAGCTACTTCTAGACTCAATTTTCCATCACCTATGTAATTCTAATCAGTGTATTATTTGGCAACATACAGGGTATAAAGCTTATCTGTGAAACCACCCGCATACAGTAGAGATGCATGGGGTGGGCCCAATTTATGGTTAGCTTACTGTTTAACTGGTTAATTTCAGCAACTGTTTGTTTTTTAAAATGTTTTTCTTCTCATTTCAACACTTAACTGTAGCATTACTTTAACCTTTTTATCTGTGAATTGCTTGGGGTTTTATAATGTTAGGGAAGATATTACCATGCCTGTTTAGAGCATCTATGTTGATATTTTTTTTTTTAGTGAAGTTCTAGGGCTTTTTGAATATATTCAGCCAACAACTCCACTGAGTACAACCTTTGGCTTGTCACAGCATGGGGTGGTCCAAGTTCTGTCTCAGCTGGTGACCAAGGCACCACTATTTAGAATGACAACAGACACCGGGCACAGTGCTATTTACTATTGAAGGGCATATAAACTAGAGATATACATACACATAATACAATTATAGATATCATAACAAATTGTGTCTATATATTCCCTGTTTAGTAACCACTGGTATGGAATCCTGAAGAAGGCCTTGCCAAAATGCGTTGGTTTTCAACATATGTCACCAGTTTCTGCACATTTGGTCTTTTATATGTGTCATCAATTTTGTCATAAATAATATAAAACTGTGCAAATAAATCACTGTCAGACTATAAACCATCAATCATATTGAATCATTAATTATTATTAGTGAATCATCATGATTATTGTATTGATTTCCTGAAGAAAAGTACATATCTGGCTTGAATTTACTATATTAACCATTCAGATATATATGTACATGTGGTTCTAATTCTAATTATATTGTTGGGACTGTATATTTATTTTTCTATTCATGAAGTCTATACGTAAAATAAAACAAATTAAAACATGTTTTTTACCTAAACATATTAAAAGAATAATACAAAATAAAATATTCATTCTAACGTCACAGTTGTTATGATATCTATAATTGTAGTATGTGCAATTATATCTATAGTTTATATGCCCTTCGATAGTAAATACCACTGTGCCCGGTGTCTGTTGTCTTTTCAAATAGTGTATTTCTCTGTTAGGGTTTATTCTTTTCCAGGAGCCCGTTCATTTTCCAGAAAGACCAAGCCACCACTGCCTGCCCTCTATTGCCAGCTTGCTCCCCTGCCTGTTTCCTTTTCTGTTCTCAGTTATTTATCAGCATGCCCCTGGCCCCTCTCATGTGCAATCCATGTTCATCCTACTGCCCTTAGCCCCCTCCTGCCTGCCTTCTGTTCTTCATCTGCATGCCTGTGGTCTTGCCTGCCTACCTATCATGGTCTGCTATCTGCCCCGCCTCCTCCCTTCTCTCCATTCTTTGCATGACGTTGCCCCTCCCACCTGCCCTCGACGGTCCATTGCGCTCATTTTGTCTTTATAGACCTACAAGCTGTGGTCAGATTTATGTCCCTGACACCCTTCAGCCAGCAGCAGCCAGCATGACTTGCGGGCAGGGGGCGTGGTGGCTTGTGGGAGGAAGGGGGTCAATTGGGGGCCTTGACTGCAGGAGGGAATTCTATGCAAAAAAAATCACTTACCTTGTTGCCCGCCTATGTCACTGCTCCTGCCCCCCTGTTTCAGATTTCAGGAACAGGAAGCAGGCAGCCAGGCTCCCACCCCTAAGCCAATCACAACGTTGCAATTGCAGCAGTGTGATTGGTCTGTGAGCCATGACACGTCGTTCAGCTAGGGGCTGTAGGGGTGGATCTGTTCTCCATGTAGACTGTAATGCAGCCAGCATGGAGAAGTGGGAAAGTGAGCAAGACTGGTTTGGACAGCCCAAGAGGGCCGACCAAACAGTTGCTGTACACTTTTATGAGTGGGCAAACCACTCCTCCACTGCCCTGCTCGCAGAGCAGCCCCGCCCACCATTCGCCGGCAAAGCAGCCAAACAAAAAATTATAATAACTGTAAGTTATTATCATGTTATGCTTTTGCTTCTGCACTGCTTGAAAGCAGTGGGGTTATGCTTCTCCGCCATAGTGAAGGAACCACCCCTGCCTTCTGCCAGCTCTCTGTTCACCGTCTGCATGCCCCTGCCATATTCAACCACCCCTCTGCTGACAGTCTATTGTTCCAGCTGGCCTTCCCTACATGGTCAGGTTGCTGCCCCTTCTCCTTCCTACCCTTTGTTTTCCATGTGCATGTCAGTGGCCCTTCCCTACCTCCATGGTCTGTTGTGCTGCTGCCATCCAAGCAGGGTTTTCCTCTAAGGTAATCTTGCTGCCCCAGCCCCCTCTTCTCTGCCCTCCATTGTTCAAGTCCATGCCCTTGCTCCCTCACTCCAGCCCTATGTGCTGATGGTGCTGCCACTGCCCTGCCCGCCTGCCCTGCATGGTGAGCTTGCTGCCTTTAACTATCTTCTCACTGCCCTCTGATATCTGAATATATGACATAGTTCACTCCATTCTACCCTGCATGGTCCAAAGGGCTAACACTGCCCCTCTTGCTTACCCTCTGTGGTTAGCTTTCTGTCCATGCCCCTGCCCACTCCCACTAACCTCTGTTGTCCGAGTCTATATCCCTTTCTCTTCCCTCTGCTTGGCCTTCTTTCTCGGCTTGCTGTCCCCACCCTGCTTCTCCCTATCCTTCCTCCAATGTCTGTGTGCATGCCCCTGCCCCCTCCCTATTTCTCTACATGGTCCAATATGCTGTCACTAAACCTCCCAATGCCCATGTGTTGTCTGTTATGCTGCCACTGCCCCTACCTTCTGCCCTGCATTGTCAGCTTCCTGTCCCTGTCCCTGACCTCCTCCAATGTTCCCTCCATTGTCCATCCTGAACGGCCGCTCCCCCACGCTCCGTTGCTCAATTTACTTACAGCACCCACACCGCAGCTGAAGCCCCTTGCACCCGCGACCTCCAGACTGCACCTGGTATTGTAGCGCCAAACAGATTAATCGCGCTTTGAAGCTTTTGCTTGTGTAACGCATTGGATACTTTGTTTCTTACTCATTTGCATCGCGCTTTGAAGCTCTTGCTCGTGTAGCGCATTGGATACTTTGTTTCTTACTCATTTGCATCGCGCTTTGTGCTTGAAGACTTGGGAAAACAACATCGTGTATAATAGCTTGTTGCACTTTAATTGCGCTTAGAAGCTGTTCATCTTGTAGCGCTTTGGAAACCTTAGGGTGCTCATTTGCTTAGCGCTCTGTATTTTCCGCTCTAACATCAGTATTGAGTTACGCTTTTAAGGCTGGTTATTTGGTGAATAGCGCTTTAAACGGAATTATTTTGTTATATCTAGGAGCCTTAGACTGCTTGCTGGCGTGCATTGTGCTGTTTTCACTTTCATTTCTGCCCTCCATTTTGTTGTTGGGATATCCCCTGGCCCGCCTCCATGATCCCGCCTCCCAGCTGACCCTCCCACGCTCCGCCCCCTCCACCTTCCATTTAATACAGATGGTCCCACACGCAGCGTCAACGCGCTACGGCCACGCCGGTCCGCGCCTAGACCGCGCCAAGCGCCAGAGCCCCTGGTCCTCGTAATGTCCACCCCTCCCACATTACTTACGATGCCACCACCCTCCTAGCCCTTAACCCTGGCCGCTCCCCCATCTGCATCCAAACCGCTCCTGGACACACCCATGGACCCTTTTCCTGCAACTCCTGTAAGTTCGACGGCACCAAGAACAACTCTTCATCTACGAACACACAACAGATATCCGATCCCAACCACCTACAATGCATCCTGCTCAACACCCGCTCGGTCCACAGACACGCCATTGACCTCTGGAATCTACTCGACACCATCTCTCCGGACGTCGCCTTCCTAACAGAAACATGGATGAATGCCTCTTCAGCCCCAGACATCACCATTGCCATCCCGGAAGGCTATAAGATCATTCGCAAGGACCGTACCGGCCACACAGGAGGAGGCATCGCTATCGTTCATAAGAAATCCATCCGCATCTCAACCAGCTCAGACGTCAATCTCGCCAACTCTGAACACCTTCACTTCCAGATCCACATCGACCCCAAGACCACACTCAGAGGCACCCTCCTTTACAGGCCACCAGGACCCCGTGCACAATTTAGTGAAGACATCACGGACTTCATCACTCCACACGCACTCCCCTCCGAGGACTACATCCTTTTGGGAGACCTCAACTTTCACCTTGAAAAGAACAACGACCGCAACACCACCACCCATTTGGACAACCTCGCAAACCTCGGACTTAAACAACTTGTCACTACCTCCACCCACATCGCAGGTCACACACTCGACCCTATCTTCACCTCCAGCAAACATGTCTCCTTCAGCCACACCACAGCTCTCCTTTGGACTGACCACAGCTGCGTTCACTTTACCTACAACAAGCCCACATCCAACAACCACCCCCAACCCACTCTGCAAAGAAACTGGAACAAAATCACCATCGACCAGATCTCCTCATCGCTTCTTCAAAACCCCCCCGCCCACTCCTCAAACCCAGACCAAGCAGCCACCAACCTCACCCAATGGTTATCCAACAGCGCCGACATCCTAGCACCACTGAAAAAAACGACAAATCAAACTAGGCAGCAAGAAGGCCTCCTGGTTCAACGATGACCTTAAGAAATCCAAGAAACTCTGTCGCTCCCTCGAGAAGGCCTGGAAAAAAGACCCAACCACCAGCACCAAGGACGCCTTCAAAAACGCCACCCGCATACACCACCAACTAATCCGAAATGCCAAGAAAGCAGCTTTCAAGGACTGTCTAGATAACAACGCCCACAACAGCAAGGAATTATTCAACATCGTCAAGGAATTTACCAACCCCTCAGCCAACTCCAACGACATCACCCCCTCTCAAGCCCTCTGCGACTCCCTAGCCTCATTCTTCCACAACAAAATTGCAGACATCCACAACAGCTTCGACAACCAACCCGGAGACCAACCCACCCAATCCCCTGCAGGACCCCCACCCCCCCTGAACATCCTCAATGACTGGAAGCCAATCTCCACTGAGGACACCATCCGTCTGATGAACTCTATCCACTCAGGATCCCCCACAGACCCTTGTCCTCACCACATCTTTAACAAAGCAGACTCCATTATTGCACCGCACCTCCAAGACGTCATCAACTTTCCCGGAAAGCTGGAAACATGCCGACCTCAGCGCCCTCCTGAAGAAACCCACAGCTGACCCCACCGAACTCAAAAACTATCGCCCTATCTCACTCCTTCCATTCCCGGCCAAAGTCATCGAGAAAGCGGTCAACAACCAGCTCGCCGCATTCCTCGAAACCAACAAATCCCTCGACTCCTCACAATCCGGCTTCCGAGCCAAGCACAGCACCGAAACCGCCCTCATCGCAGCAACAGACGACATTCGAACTCTACTGGACAATGGAGACACAGTCGCCCTCATCCTCCTCGACCTCTCCGCAGCCTTCGACACGGTCTGTCATAGCACCCTTCTACAACGCCTAAGAAACGTCGGAATCCAAGGAAAAGCACTGGAATGGATCACCTCCTTCCTCTCCGGAAGAACCCAGAGAGTCCGCCTTCCACCATTCAAGTCAGAGGCCACTGAAGTCATCTGCGGCGTACCCCAAGGGTCCTCACTCAGTCCCACCCTCTTCAACGTTTACATGAGCCCCCTCGCGGCCATCGCACGCCAACATAACCTCAACATCATCTCCTACGCCGACGACACTCAACTGATCCTATCACTCACCAGAGACCCTAACACGGCCAAAACCAACCTACACGAAGGAATGAAAGAAGTAGCCGAATGGATGAAGCACAGCCGTCTGAAACTGAACTCAGACAAAACAGAAGCCCTCATCTTAGGTACCTCCCCCTCCGCCTGGGACGACTCTTGGTGGCCAGAGGCCCTTGGAAAAGCACCCATCCCGACGGACCACGCACGGAACCTGGGCGTCATCCTGGATTCCTCACTCTCGATGAACAGACAAGTCAACGCCGTTTCTTCATCTTGCTTCAACATTCTTCGCATGCTCAAAAAAACATTTCGCTGGATCCCTACCTAAACTAGAAAAACAGTCACCCACGCTCTGGTCACGAGCCGACTGGACTACGGAAACACCCTCTACGCCGGCACCACCGCAAAACTCCAGAAAAAACTACAACACATCCAGAACGCCTCAGCCAGGCTCATATTAGACATCCCGCGTAAAGAACACATCTCTGATCACCTGAAAAACCTCCACTGGCTTCCCGTCAATAAGAGGATTACTTTCCAGCTCCTAACCCACGCACACAAAGCACTCTACGAAATCGGACCCGAATGCCTCAACACACGACTATCCTTCTACACCCCCTCCCGCCAGCTACGATCCTCCAACCAAGCCCTTGCCACTGTACCTCGCATCAACAAAACCACCATGGGAGGTAGATCCTTCTCCTACCTTGCAGCTAAAACTTGGAACTCACTTCCCACTCACCTTCGCCTTACTCAGAACCACCTAGCATTCAGAAAGCAACTCAAAACGTGGATATTTGACAAGTAACTCCCCACCCTTCTTCAAGCGCCTTGAGACCCTCTGGGTATGTAGCGCGCTATATAAATCTATTGACTTGACTTGACTTGACTGTGTGTAACCTTATTACTTCCTTGCTGCAGACGATTGTGCATTGTGCTTTCACTCCTAAACCCACCTGCTGTGCATGCTCAGATTTCTGCTCATGCTCTGCCCCTTCTCCCTGCCATCCATTGTTCATTTGTGGGCCCCTGCGTTCTCCATTCTGACCTTCATGGTTAGTTGTACTGACACTGACACTCTCATCTGCCCTCTATGGTCCTCCCCATCAGTTGTCCAAGTCCATGCTCCTACCCTCTGCCCAACTGCCCTCCATGGTCTATTATGTTGCAACTGCCAATTCATCCTGCCCTTAAAGGTCCGCTGTGCTGTAGATCCCTGTCCTGCTTGTCCTGTACAGTTCATTTGGCTGCAATTGCCCCTCAGTCTTGTCGTTAATGGTTATTTTATTGGCCCTGCCTATGCCACCTCCAGCCCTCTGTTATGTGACTCTATGGCCCATCCTACCCCCTGCCTCTCATGATAAATTGGCATGCCTCTGCCCCCTCTCTCCTGCCCTCCATGGTCCGTTGTATTGCCACTGCCCTGCATGATCAACTTGCAGCTCTATCCTCCCTCCCCCTACTATCTGTTATCCATGCACATGCCTCTCTCCTGCCCTATTACCTCTCATGGTCCATTGTTATGTGCCTGAGTTAGCCCACGTAGCAACGCTGCACATTTTCTTACATTGTCCTCTTTCTGCACAGTAACATTTCACAATAACCCTTTGCGCATTATCGGGAGCATTAACAATGTTGGATTCGTTTTCCTGAAACTGCTTTGCTCACGAATTTCGCTTCGCACAACATTATCATGATGCCTTGAACACCGAGTACAAGGCCTTTGCACACGCTGTACAATGTCGTTCTATCGGTTTTGGAAAAGGGGGTGGTGATAGACATAGTTTCTGAATGATGCAGAATACTCCTACCCAGTCAAGAGATCAGGGCTTGATCCATCACCGTTTTTTAGCTCACTGCACCATCCCAGCTCAGAACCTGGCTACATGCAAATTAGTCTGTTCCTGTACCAGTGCATGATGGGAACAGGGCAAACCAAACTACCAAGCCAATTCTTGTACTGGGAAGGAAACAAGCTTCCTGGGACCGGTTTCTGGCATTTCAGCCGTCGTCGGCCCGGCTTGCTTGAATCCTGATGGTGCAATGAGCAAGGGACTCACGTCTGAGTATACCCTCCCACACTTAGTGTGGACAAAATCGATTTTGGAAAAGGGGGTGGTGATGGACAGAGTTTCTGAATGATGCAGAATACTCCTACCCAGTCAAGAGATCAGGGCTTGATCCATCACCATTTTTTAGCTCACTGCACCATCCCAGCTCCGAACCTGGCTACATGCAAATTAGTCTGTTCCTGTCCCAGTGCATGATGGGAACAGGGCAAACCAAACTACCAAGCCAATTCTTGTACTGGATCAAGCCCTGATCTCTTGACTGGGTAGGAGTATTCTGCATCATTCAGAAACTCTGTCCATCACCACCCCCTTTTTCAAAATCGATTTTGTCCACACTAAGTGTGGGAGGGTATACTCAGACGTGAGTCCCTTGCTCATTGCACCATCAGGATTCAAGCAAGCCGGGACGAAGACGGCTGAAATGCCAGAAACCGGTCCCCGGAAGCTTGTTTCCTTCCCAGTACAAGAATTGGCTTGGTAGTTTGGTTTGCTCTGTTCCCATCATGCACTGGGACAGGAACAGACTAATTTGCATGTAGCCAGGTTCTGAGCTTGGATGGTGCAGTGAGCTAAAAAACGGTGATGGATCAAGCCCTGACTCTTGACTGGGTAGGAGTATTCTGCATCATTCAGAAACTCTGTCCATCACCACCCCCTTTTCCAAAATCGATTTTGTCCACACTAGGTGTGGGAGGGTATATTCAGACGCGAGTCCCTTGCTCATTGCACCATCAGGATTCAAGCAAGCCCGGCCGACGACG
Source organism: Lissotriton vulgaris (assembly GCF_964263255.1). NCBI lineage: Eukaryota > Metazoa > Chordata > Amphibia > Caudata > Salamandridae > Lissotriton > Lissotriton vulgaris. The sequence goes on along the minus strand of NC_141694.1, from coordinate 1,145,408,537 downwards.
GCTGAAATGCCAGAAACCGGTCTCCGGAAGCTTGTTTCCTTCGCAGTACAAGAATTGGCTTGGTAGTTTGGTTTGCCCTGTTCCCATCATGCACTGGGACAGGAACAGACTAATTTGAATGTAGCCAGGTTCGGAGCTGGGATGGTGCAGTGAGCTAAAAAACGGTGATGGATCAAGCCCTGATCTCTTGACTGGGTAGGAGTATTCTGCATCATTCAGAAACTCTGTCTATCACCACCCCCTTTTCCAAAATCAATGTCGTTCTATCTTCATCCATGGAGTGAAAGGCTATATGCAAAACCATAACAATGCCAATCTGTATAGACATAACAAGGATGCTTTTATTATAAATAAATATTAATTTAGACACTTTTGCTGACATCAAGAGGCCCCTTCATGCTGATGCTTCACCAAGCAGTTGCTTAAAACTTTGTGAGGGGTGTCTAGTTTGTGACCAAGGAGGGGGTCCTACATTCTGTCCTACCACGTAATGGGTTTGAATTATCCTGTGGTGGGTTCTTGGCTATTCGCTCCCACACACCCTAGACACACATAGGTTAGGGGTTGCATAATAGTAATACTCCTGATTATTACTTGGTTTATATGCCTGCATATATACACTGTTCTTGGCACTGTGGTGGAACTATACCTCCCATTGTGTATTCTCTGTATACTTCTCTGAGAACAAGACCTGTGACCAGATCCCTGAGGGGACAGGGGTGTCATGTCCACTGGGTGCCAGAAACCATTTGCCCCCTGTTTTGGTTAGGAGGGCTCATAGTGGCACCATGAGCTAGATGGTCTTTAGGCCAACATATACTATGAGGCTGCATGGAATCAGTCTAGGCACCACACCCAAAGTTTATTTGGTCCCCAAACATGCAGGTCATATGGATTAGTGGGAAATGCCCGACACATTGTGCTGCCACTGCACCTTTCACGTGTCCTGCTTGACCAGGTTGCTGCCCCTGCACTTGCCCTCTATGGTCTATTGAGCTGCTACTGCCCTACCTCCTGCCCTTTGTGGTTAATAGTGCTACCACTACCTCTGCCATCTGTCCTGCGTGGTCAGCTTGCTGCCCCTGACACCTCCATCCAGCCTTTCATTGCCTAAGTCTGTGTCCCTACTCTGTTTCTCCTGTGCTCTATCACCCATTGTGCTTCTGCTGCCCCCTTCCTGGCCTCCATGGTCCATTGTGTAGCCACAGCCTCTCTCGCCTGTCCTGCACAGTTGACTTGCTGCCCTTGTCCCCCTCTACCCTGCTCTTTTTGGTCAGTTGTTCTGCCACTGCCCCTCCTGCCTGCCCTGTTTGGTCCCTTGCGCTGCCACTGCACCTCCCACCTGCCTGACATGGCCAACTTACTGCCTCTTCTCCCTCTCATTTAATCTCAATTGTTTGGGTCTGAGTCCATGCCCCCTCCCAAATATGCCAACAACCCTGATTCTGGTGGGAGACTCCTGATTTTTATAAGGGCTTTAAATTAGCTTTCTCTCGTCTGAAATTGACCCCTCTTCAATACAAGTCAATTGAGAAAATGTATCTGACCAAATAATATTTTTTAAGATCTCCAATTTCTCCTCTCCAAACATCTACATATATGCTCCTCCCTCTCCGCAATGTTTAATGGACACCTAAAGTTATCTTGATGAAGTCAAAAATATAAAACCTAAAGCATTTCCTTTAGAAGTAAGCACATTTAGAGAAGTCTTTTTCTCATAAAATGTTAGGTAGTGCTTTAAACAGCTAAAAAGAGGGCACATTTTCTGAGGGCTTTTAAACTGGTTGCTACTTGTTATTGTATTTATTTCCACAATAATGAAACATACATCTAGACCCGGTACATTACACATTTTCACGCAGTATAAGAAATGAACCTTTCGGTGCTCCTCACCAGCAGACGACAAATGCATTCAACAAGACCTACATTGTTACAGTTCCCTCTATAGAAAATAAGACCTTTATCACAATATTACAATATTATACTTCAGGGTAAAATTTGTCAATCTATAAGTAGTCGATCCCTGTAATGAAACCTCAACCAAATGTGGCCATTTCCACGTATTTATTGTACCCGTTGTTCCTACAGCTACATCAATTAGCTTATATCGTCTGGCAGCATTTCATCTCTATCTTTTCCCCCTGTTTCTTTACTTACTAAATATAACTGATAGGGGCCCCAGTATTTCCTGAGGTGTCTCTGGGTAGGAGATGGTCAGTATACTTATCTGCCTGGGTATAACATTAAGCCATTTCAGCATGCTATTCCTCTACAGTTGGAAGTAGTCCACAGGCCAATCTCATTGCTGCCCCACACTTAGCCAATAATAGCCCCATTGCAACCAGTCCACAAATTGACTTATCAACCCCCTCATCATGACCCAATAGTGGCAGCAGATATCCAGCACCAACCCAGCATCAGTAATCGCTTCTAGTTCCTTGAATATTTTCTAAACTCATGGGTCCCCGTGCAAAGCCAGGCTACATGTTAAAACCTAACTTCAACCTCCGCTCATCTCTGACTGTTTGAGAAATTCCGCAACCCATAACGACACAGGCGCTCAGGGGTGTAGAAGACCCTGTTAATATATTTAAAATGAACCAGATCCTGTTGCCAATCCAAACTAGCATTTATTACCTCTGGCTTACGCGCATCCTGTACATATGCATTGTATTTAGTCATTCATTTTGAGGGTGACTCTTTCTGCAATAAAACTGTAAATTCTGGCATAGCCTGTGGCTCTAACATGCCATCACCCAGAAATCCCCACATTTTTCTCCTACCTCTATAATAATGGTATCGGGTTAGCATACAGGAAGATGACACTCTCTCATGCATATCCTCCCGGCTAGTCACCCTGCCCTTTATGAAGAAGTCCCCCATGATGGTTATTCTCAATGTTTTCAGTGCGTGCCTTGCCCCTCTCTCCTGGCCCAATGGAAACCACAATCACTACTGCATGGGTATATATCGAGAATATAGTAATGCCCCTGCCTGTTTTTCCAGCAAGCTCCCCTACGCCTGTGTTGTAACGGCAAGTGAGTCAAAGATCCCATGATGTCATGGGGTGTTATGAAACAGTGTGTAGGGGAGCAGGTAGGGATCTGCAGCATCTCTCTCTGGGTTTAAATGTACCAGTGTCTACAGACCATGCACCCAGCAATGCACAAAGGAGCTCTGCACAGCCTTAAGGCCTACGAGATTGGATGGCAAAGTGAGTGTCTCCCATCGGAACGGTGGCTTTTCTCCTGCCAAGGCGAGTGAGATCATGAGGGAACACAGTTTATCAAATATGGCTTGTGATAGTAACAGCAGGATATTCTGATATAGAAACAGAAATCTGGGCAACACAACCATGTTCATAATGGCCACCTATCCCATCAAGGACAGTGGGAGTTTAACCCATCACACCACATCCTCTGTGAATCTCTGAATTGCCTTACCATAATTGTCAAGAAGTACAACCGTGGGGTCCATGTGGATCTTAATCCCTAGGTAGAGCACTGACTCCGTTGTCCATTGCAGTGGCTATTCCATGGGAATTGGTGTCAGAGAGGGAGTAAGTGGAAATATTATAGATTGATCCCAATTGACCATTAGGCCTGATAATCCCCCAAATCGAACCAGCTCTCTAAGAATGGGAGTGAGATTAGCAGCTGGGTCCCAGACATATATGAGTGTGTCCTCTGCATATGTCAATATAACCAGGTTATATCCCGGGAAGTGAAGACCACCCCTTCGTGATACTTGTGTAAGGCACAGGTGAGGGACTCGGCCACCAATGCATATAATAATGGTGACAGGGGGCAACCCTGTCAGGTGCCTCTGGTGATTTCTATGGTAGAGGAGATGACATCGCCGAATTGTACTCTGTCCAGTGGGACGGCATACAGAACTGCAAAAAGTGTGAAAAAATCTGTCCAACCCTTATTCTGCGGAGAACTACAAACATGAACCCCCATTCAACAGAATCAAAGGCATTTTTAGCATCTAAGAACACAGCACTTGCCCTTTCTTCCGGGTCCCCCCTCTGAATAGTGTCAAACAGTGTCCTAAGAATGTACTTTATACTCTGGCCTTGCAAAAATCCTGACTGTCCGGGGCTTACAATGCCAGGCAAAATAAATACTATTCTATTTGCCAAGATTTTGGCATATATTTTGGTATCCGCATTCAATAAAGTTAATGGTGTACTTGATGAACAAAGATTGGATTGCTTGCCAGGCTTCAATAGCATTACTATCACTGCTTCCCGTTATTCTGGTAGCATTTCTCCCAACCGCATTATCTCCTCATATAACATCACTAGGTGGGGGGTCAATAATTCCTGGAACCGTTTGGGCATCCGTGCCCAGTACCCTACCTGACTGCTATTTGTACTGGTTTTTATTAACTGTACAATAAAGCATTTACTTACTTACCTACCTGACTGCATTCCTTTCAATGCGTTCAAAATTTCAGCAGGGTGCAGAGGCTCCATCAGATGTTCCCTGAGCTCCTTAGTTAGCCAGGGCATCACTATATGGAACAGTCATCCACAGCATCATTATTAGATGAAAGCTGTATTCGATATAAGCCCGCATAATAACTGCGAAATCTCACTACAATGCTGTCTGCCCCATTAATGACCCACCTGTCATTAGATAACATTTCTGGGGTAATATCAGCAGCCCTCTTAGGTCTTAAAATTCCACACCAAAACAGTACCTGGATGATCACGTTCACCATACACATGCGCAGTGGCATATTTACCCATGTGTTTAATTTCATCATTAGCTTTCTCATGGAATTCTACCAATTTTTACTTAATACCTGCCAAATTACTGAGGTCATTTGTGTTTTAAAAGCTGTTATCCAAACTACCTATCTCTTTTTCCAGTCGTGTCAGTCTATCCCTGAGCAAGCGGAGCACCCCAACATGTTTAGAAATTGTCACCCCCATATGTAGACTTTGAATGCTTCCCCGACCATGGAAAAATTGTCAACTGAGCCCACATTGTGCAAAGAGAACTCCTCTATAGCTTGTGCAATTTCAGCTCTAAAGGTGGAATCTAGCAATGAGAAAGGCGGGAAGTGCCAAGTGAAAGCAGGTATGGTGCGGGACCATTACGCCACAACCAGTAACACTGAGGCATGCTCAGTGTAAGTCTTAAGAAGGGGCTCACTACACTGAACTCATTCAGCTAAACCACTAGCAATCAACCACAGATCTATGTGGATATGCATATCATTCACCGAAGAGTAATGTTTGTAACCGTTCCTTTAGGGTATCTGTGTCTCCATGCATCCAATAGCCTCTCCCTGTCCATTATCTCCAAGATGGTTCATGCTGCAGCTAAGCATCATCTCGGGGGTCCTTTTGGATTGATCAAGATCAGGGTTTAATGTGCAATTAAAGACCCCACCTCAAATCTGTGGCAGCCAAGCCCACTGGTTCAGCCTTACTTCTAGGGAGTAGTATTACTATGTGTCACCATGATTAGGCCCACATAAATGCAAGGTCATCCTTATGACAACAGGCCGGGACATATATATACCTCCTGTGTCTGCATACAGCTCCTCAAATGTAATACCTGAATCCAGGTGAACTCACAGGAAGACTCCCCTGGCATGTGAGGTGAAACTGGTTGTATAATAGTGGCCCTGCATTCTCCGCTGGGTTAGTAAATTATTGCAGGCTTAGGATGGGTTTTCTGCAGAATGGCCATATTTATGCTATGTCTATGCTATGTCTTTAGAGATAAATTACCATCTTACGTACCTTCCTACCATCATTTAGACCCCTGACATTCCAGGTAAGGAGCCTTACCGAGATACAAGCTCCTTGTCCTGCTATGTTACAGTATGTGTCTGCGATCATTGTCGAATAGGCACACTGCACCGAACATACCTGGTCACCAAACCATCCATGCATTTTACCCTGAATAATCTCTGCTTTATGGAAGCTTGTCTTCGGTAGTATAAACAATGTGCTCTGACCTCCCTTGACCAGTGAGTTGTTACAGCATGCCTTTTGCCCATGACCATTTCTTGTTTCCTGTTCTGGTTTTCCCTTTTTGCTGTTGATTTGTTATGTTTCTTCCTGTCCTCCGATCACTTAGCTATCCGGTGTGTTGTTTGGTTCTAGCATGAGGTAGATTCTCTATACCCCCTCTTTTCTATTCCTCGATTCCAGATTTTGTACATTGTGTATTGTCCTGAGCAGGTGTACTGGTATTTCTCCTTTCAGGCTTCCTGTATGTTTTATTGTACTGCTGACATATTTCACGATTAGAAAATGATTTAAAAAAACTCTCTGTTGACAGACCACCTGGTGAAGGTGCACAACATCTGCAGAGGTTACCGACATTATGCTGGAATCTCACATTAAACTTCTAACTAAGAGTTGAGTGACATGGAGTGGAATAGCATTGAATGGAGTGGAGTAGAGTGGAGTATTGTAAAGTGGAGTGTCGTACAGTGAAATAGCATAGACTGGAGTGGCTTATAGGGGATTGGTGTTCAGTGGATTCTCATAGAGTGGAATAGCAAATGGTGAAGTGGTATACATTGGAGTGGTGTAGACTGGAATACCATAGAGTGAAGTGTTGTAAAGTGGAGCGAGTTAGAGTGTAAGTTGCATACAGTGTAATAGTGTACAGTGGAGTGGCATAGGTTGGAATGGCATAGAGTGGAATAGCATAGAGTGTAGTAGCATAGAGTGGAGTGCCATAGACTGAAGTGGTATACATCGGAGTAGAATAAAGTGGAGTGGTGTAGCTTGGAAAGATGTTGAGAGGAGTGGTGCACATTGGAGTGGCATAAAGTGGAGTGCCATATAGTGGAATACCATATGTGAAGTGGCATAGATTGGAGTGTTGTATAGTGGAATAGTGTAAAGTATAGTCACGCAGAGTGGAGTGGGATACATTGGACTGGTGTACAAAGTAATAGCATACAGTGGAGGGTCATAGAGAGGGGTGTTGTATACTGGAGTGGTGTATAGTAGAGTGGTGAAGTGGAGTGGGGTACAGTTGAAAAGCATGGAGTGGAGTAACTTAGATTAGAGTGACATACAGAGGAGTGGAATACAGTAGAATAGCATACACTGTAGTGGGGTAGAGTGGAATGGCATTGAGTGGAGTTCTGTAGAGTGGAAAAGAGCAGAGTGGAGTGGCATAGTGTGGAGTGGTATAGAGTGGAGTGGCATAAGGTGAAGTGTCATAGAGGGGAACAGCGTAAACTAGAGTAGCGTACAGTGGAGTGGTGTACAGTAGAGTTGTGAAGAGCAGAATATCATACAGTGCAGTGGTGTACAGTTTAGTAGCATAGAGTGAAATATTATAGAGTGAATACCATACAGGAGTGATGTAGAGTGGAGAAGGGTACAGTGTAATTGAGTAGCGAGGAGTTGTGTAGAGTGACGTACATTGGAGCGATGCACAGTCCACAGCAAAAGTGTATCTAAAACAACATCACTGCCTTTAACATTCGTGACAGCAGTAATTAGTCAATCACATTATGCCTTTTTATCACTATGTACTACAGTACTGTCACAAAATAGCCCAAAATATTGTGTAACTAATGAGGCCACAGATATCACTAAGTTCAAATACCTTGTAACGTTAAAAATACATACCCTGCTTATCTTTACTACTCAAAAGAATCAACTGCACACAATAATCTTTAATCCTTCCAAATGTCCTGGAAATCCGGTCAGCAACTTTGCGCTACGTGCAATACAAAAGTCCTTGGAAGATATACTTGTGGAAAAACAAATTTGGAGCCCCTTTTTTTAATGTGCACCCCCTTGACCAGTCACTGAAAAAATGTGCATTGTCCATTAATGCAAAACAGCTATAGGTCTGCAAAGTTTTGTAGACAAATTGTCTATATATGTATGTATAAATATTGTTTTAAATCATTTTTGGCAGCACAGACTCCTGTGCTTGTTTTCACTTTAGCCCCTGGGTGGGCCAGGATTCAGGAGCATGAGAGTATTTTTTTAAAAAAAGGAGGTAGGCACATGCCCTGCTGATGATCACCTTCCCAGGGCTTTATTTAAATATGGGAGGTGTCCGCACAGACCCCCTCCATTGCACTCCTTGAGTCCTAGGTCCAACACCTCCTTGGGGCTTTCTAAGAATAGTGGAGGAGGGCCACACAGACCCCCTCCTGGGGCTTTAATATGCCCCGGAAACCACCACCTTTCTGGGGCTTAATAAATATTGATGCAGGGGGCAACATTGACCCCCCTGGGCCCTGGGTACCACCACTTTCCCAGGGCAAAATAGACAGTTGGCCCTGGGGACCACCACCTAGTCAGGAACAGCCCTTGCTAAATAAAGGAATAGGGCTGTATGGCCACACTGCTCAAGTCACTAATGGCCCTGGTATCACCAACCCTCAGGGCTAGCTCCTGATATTTCTTGAGGTGCCCACCCTTGTGACAGCTCCTGACAATTGAGAGTAAACAGTAACTCTACACCCAGCAATCAGGAGCTGTCGAACTGCACCCGCTTGCTGGGAGCAGTTTTCATCTGTTTCCCTGCTAGCTGTCCTGTGGGCAAGGAAACAGATGAAAGATTGCTCCCACACACAGGGAGCTGCATATTTAGCGGCTTCCCATATGTGGGAGCAATGCCAGCTCCTGCAGGAGGTGGGGAGCCTGCAGGGACCACAGGACACTGAGTTTCCTGCCATGGTCCCCAACAGTGGTCACTGGGTGCCCTGGGTGGGCTCCAGTGCACCCAAGATCAAGAGGCCGGGCCCTGGAGGATGGGGTCCCTGAAGACAAAATCAGCCCACAAAGGGGGGCCACGTAGCCCCCTCCCTTACAGTAATTGGCTGGACCCTGGGGGCTGGGGCTGGGGCCAAAATTAGCCCGGGAGCTTACAACTCACCTACCCCATTAACTTTTGGTAGGGCTGTTCTGCGCCTTATGATCATGTAACAGAAACTAAAATTAAAGTGGAAGCACTTATAAATATAAACGTAGCTTCTGTAAAGGACAAATGATCCTGGGCTTGATTAAGGCAGCGCAACTTGTTTTCTTGGCAATTCCACACTGAAAGATGATCTGAAATGCTTTGTGGTGATGAAAGCATCATTGTTTTATTGGAGTGCAATCTGTAGTGACTATGATGAGTGGGTTCTTTCTTGACCTTATATGGTGACAGAACAATCTATTGTTCTCTCTTTAACTTACTACGAGTATTTAAGTGTGAAAAATCACTTAAAAACTTTGCACGTTTGGCCCTGCCCACCTTAGTAACATACAAAGGTCTTCCCACCTTTTGCCAGGTTGATGAACAGCTTAAGAAGTGGCCACAAGTTTGTTTCTCGATGATTTTAGTGACACATTCTTGATGCTGAGGAATATGAGGACATCTCCACCAAAGAAAGAAACACTTACTTCATATAGTTGAGAAGAGTGACCCTTATTTGGTGGAGATTTACGTTGTTGTACTCTTGTTGTCTTCTCTACAGGAAGATTCACGTTTTCACAATATCTGGATAAAGATAAAAGGGAATAATCACCTTGCCAAGTCACACACATCACTAGTGACATTTCATCATGCTCCATTACGCAGCTGTTGTGCAGAATATGTACAGGACATTTACCCAAGGAGGTAGCACTTAGTAATTAACCAATAAAAAGTACTCAACTTGGGTAGATATTTTGGGAACAACTGTGAACTCTTTGGCTAAAGGGGCAGGTGTTGTTCCATCTTGGCCCAGTCACTGGCACAGCTACTGACACACCCACACAGATACCAAGATACCCTCTCACATACTCAGGCACTCACACACCCACTCACAGACCCACTCTGATACTCATGCACCCACTCCCAGATGCAGACACTCTCATCCCCTCTCATAAACATACTCAGGCACTCATGCACCCACTCACAAACAGACTCTCATGCAGTCGCTCACAGACCGACTCACACTTTCATGGAGGTACTTGCAAACCCACTGAGGCACTCACATACCCACTCAGAGACCCACACAGACTCTCACACACACACACACACACACACACACACACACACACACACACACACGCATACAGACACACACAGACAGCCACAGAGACATTCATGTACCCACTCACAGACCCAGTCACACACCCAGTGAGACTCCCATGCAGCCTCTCCTAGACCTACTCAAATACTCACACACCCAATGAGACATTCAAGCACTCAGACACACCCACTGAGACTTATACACTGACTAGCACACTCATTCTCAAAGGCTGCAAGTTACAGTTAGGAAGTAAAGTTTTTAAAAAAATTAGAAATTCATTAAACAATAAATATTACCTGGGAGTTTTCGCTAGGAAATAACGTAGAAAACATCTTAGAAATTCACTAAAAAAGGGAAAGATTGCAGGACGTAATAGTTAGAAAATGACATTAAAAACCCTTAGAAATCCACTTAAAATAACAAAGGTTACAGGGATTTTAAAGTTAGGAAATAGAATTTAAAAAACCATAGAAAGTAAGTGCAATTAAACTATAGAAAACCTATAGAAAACCTACGTCCTTCTGCGGTGCCCGGGCACCCCAGAAGGACGTAGGTTCCAAGGAGGATCCAGACTGGCAATCCCGGTCTCTCTGTCTGCCAGGTGACCCAAGAAGAGAAAAAGCCTATCTATGCTAGAGGGAATCCCCCTCTAACACATAAACGCACTTTAGGGCGTGCGACACATTGATTTAAATTAACACAATCACTATAATTTAGTTTTCTATAGTTTAATTGCACTTCTTCACATACTACAAGGTCCTGAGGAAAGCAGTTTTAATAATAAGGCCTGGCTGAAACATGTCGACCACAAAGGATGCAGGAGTTCGTAATTTGACTCCACCGCATCCGTTTGCCTTTTAAATGCTAACAGGGGCCCAGAAATTAAACTTAATTTATCCCTCGGGTACTGGGAATTTCCTGTATGGCATTTTAACTTTCACTTTCTCACACTTTTTTCACTGCACACTCAGCAAGAATACCAGCTCCACAGTGACATCTGGCGTCGCAGCACACCCGGGACACATTCGGTGTCACTGTGGTGGGCCCGATGATGAAGCATGCCACCGAATAGGTCGGTGGGTGAGGGCTTCATGAAAAACCCAAGCGGTTTCCTTTCTTCGGAAAACGTACAACTCTGAGTCTTTTTACTTCCTAAATACATAAATGGTACTGGTCCTTTTTGATAGAACATATAACCTCAAATGACATCACTGATGAGCAGTGAAATTCAGCGGTTATAGTTACCTGACCTACATCATCTAGTGATTGTGAGTATTTTCTAAATCTTTATGAGTATTAAACATGTATACCAAGGTACCACAAAAGTTACATTGTTATACTTTGTGTATTGCTGCTAATCAGTGAGACTATTTCTAACATGAAAAAAACACTACACAGTATTAAAAAGTATTTACTAAGAACTCTTCCAGTTAGCTGGTTGGTTGATTGCTTTATTTCGATATGCATATATCATAAAAGCATTACACGAAAAATATATAAAACAGCACATCGTAAAAAAGAGACTGTACATTAAAATAAAACAGGTAAAAGTAGCAATTGATCAGAATAAGTTAGTTTAAAAAAGAATTAAATTCATATGGACAGTCTTTTTAAGCGGATCAACCAGGCCCATTTTAAAAATTTGGATACAGCACAAACAATAGGAGGGGCTGTATCAGTTAATAAAATCCGTAGAGCCACCAAATACTGACGAGTGCCCATTTCTCTACAGAGTGGTTTGAGCCAGTGGAATCTAGGGCGCACATAATCCGGGCATTCATAAAGAAAGTGTGCCACAGTTTCGGGTCTGTCAGTACATAGGGCGCAGTAACGTGATACCTGCTTAGACGTATTCCATCTGGAAAGGAGGTCGGCTAGAGGTAGAGTCCCTAGTCTGAATTTGATATAGAGAGCCCGATCCATGGGGATGGTAATAATGTCCAGAAAGGGCTCAAAGGCAACAACGTCTTTTATTTTCAGGTAGGCTGCGGTGGAATTGCAGTGACGCTGGTTACTGATGAGCTTAGCAGAAACCCATTCCCAATATAGTTTTTTTAGGGTCTCCTTCGGGGGAGCTGAGTGGGTGGACCAGCAAGAACCCAATCCCAGGTCCCCAAGCAGGTGTTTAATGTCCCTGAACCATTTAATCTTCTGCCAGCCATCTGAATGCATCACCTCTGCCAGCCCGTCTGCATAAGATTTTAGTTCCGGGACCCTCCACAGACGAGCCCACAGCAGAAGAGGCCGAAGGCGGGCCTGGTCCTTGATTGATTTGCAACCCGCATCCAGGAGCACCGGAACTGTCGGGGTACTCATCGGGATGGCCAAGAGGTCCTTGATGAATTTATTCTCTGCCTTGGTCAAAGACTCCATGTTACCTAGACCCCATAACTCAGCTCCGTAGAGTGATGCGGATACTGCTCGGGCTTTGTAAATGTCTATTATCGGAGCTACACAGTGTTTTGATGAGTTGTTGTACTCCTTTAACAAGGCTCCCCCCACCCTTTTGTGACCAACAGTCATTTTGTTGATGTGGGGAGTCCAGCTCATAACATCACTCAAACGGATTCCCAAATAGTCAAATTCTGACACTCTTTCAAGGGGAATAGAGTTCAGGATGGGGGGGCGGCCAAGTTTGCGGGGGGGTGCATGATTAAGTACTTCGTTTTTTCCACATTAATGACAAGTCCTCTGTTTGCGCAAAAATCCTGGAAGCGGTTCAGGAGCTTCTGGAGGCCTTGGGGGGTTTTCGAAATGAGAAGGGTGTCGTCGGCAAACAACAGAGTTGGGATCTTTACGCCACCCAATGTGGGGGCGTCTGCTGGTTCGTCAAGCAGGTGCTCTACCACCCTATTCACATAGAGGGAGAATAGGGTGGGAGCTAAAACACAGCCCTGCCGAACACCCCTCACAACCCGGATCTTATCGGTCTTTTCCCCGTTCAACCCCCATCTAACCTGGGCATAGTTGGAATTATGCAATTTGATGAGGAGGTTTAAGATGTAAGGGGGCATCCCAAGACCGTACAACACCCTCCAGACTTCCTCCCTAGGAACCAGGTCAAAGGCAGTCTTCAGGTCTATAAATGCCAGATAAAGACTGCCCTTGCCCAGCTCCACCATCTTCCAGTAAAGTAACAGGAGTCTAAAGACTTGCTCGATTTGTTCCTGTGCCTGAGCGAAACCCAGCTTGCATCTCAGACAGTATATGGTTATCATCCACCCATTGAAGAATCCTCCCCAGAATAGCTTTTCCCGCCACCTTCTGGGTTGAGTCTATAAGGCTTATTGGCCTATAGTTCCCCGGTAGATCCTGACAACCCTTTTTAAAAATTGGGACTACCTCTGCCCCTTTCCAGGACTCTGGCACAGATCCTCCCTCAATAATAGCATTAAGAAGGGCAGAGATCAACACCCCCCATTCACCTGGATAGGCTCGAAAAAGGTCCCCTGGTAACCCATCCGGGCCAGCTGCTTTTAGTGGTGTAAGAGTTTTTATCAGGTTCGTGACCTCCCGTGCGGAGAAAAGGTCTGTATCTCTGTCCATGGTATAGGGGGGAAGCATGAAGGGGTCATTAAGTGTGCCTTCTACTGCGGAATAGAGAGCCATAAAATGGTTAAACCACGCCTGGGCAGTGATAGTACAGGTCCTCAAGGTGTCGTCAGGACGATTCCTACTGCCCACCAGGTCCCAAAACCCTTTGGCATCTCTTCCTCGACTAGCAGCCAAGAGGTCCTGCCAGAAATTGTCCTCCCATTCCTTCTTAGCGTTTTTTTGGCAGTGAGAGTATAGCCTTCTGGCCTCCCTGGTCCTGATTTGTGATTTGGATTTAACTGCTTCAACAAGCAGTATCTTCGCCTCCCTGCATTTGCGATTAAACCAGCCTTGTCTGGCCCGGGGACATGGTTTCTTTCTATTGGCGCTACCTGGGACAATAAAGAGATCACTAAGGGCCTGGGTTAGGTTACAGAACCTGGCAGGCACATCCACCAGCCCGCCCTCAAGAGAGTCAAGGTTTTCTAGGGCTGCAGCTAAGAGCTGCGTTATGGAAGATATTTTCTCCACTGAGAGCGAGAGCTTAGCCCACTTTAGCCGTCGGCCGCAGTTAGAGACCGATGACATATCCGGGGCGGGGGAACAAGCGGTTCTGCTCCCTATACCATCTAACCACCTATGGGTCAGGGTAAGTGAGAGGAGGTTGTGGTCACTCTCGACAGAGGGTATGATCACCATATCCTTTACCATGCTCCATAGGTGGACGTCAAGGAGAAAATAATCGATTCTTGACGTATGCGCAGGCCTATTGTATGTATGGGCTCCCTTTGTGTCGGAACTAGTCCTGCCATTAAGGGCCCTCAGGTCAAACTCCATTATTAGGGAATTAACCTGGAGCACCACTTCCGGCCATTTTTTAATTGGGCTGAGCTCCAGAGCTGGTATCCCCCACCTATTGTCATCGTCCTCTTGGTCTTGTGAGACTTCAGGGCTAAGGGGCTCAAAGGTGCAATTGAAGTCACCCGCAACCAGGTTATGGTGCTTATGTGGAGAGGATCGAAGCAGAGCCTCCAGACGGGCTATGGTGGGGGATTCTCTACCCCCCTGCATACCTCGGGCATAGATATTAAAGATGTTTACAATAACATGTCCCTTTGGGTTTTTCAGGGTGATGTTAAGGAGGTCCGTGCATTGGGTGTCATGCTCCTCCACCCTACAGTTAAGTGCGGAAGCTACCCAGACAAGGAGGCCACCCGAAGGGCAACCCCTACCAGCCTCTGAATGAACAGCTGGTAAGTGGTGAGTAGAATATCCTGCCTTATGTAGGGGCTCCTTACTCCAGGTTTCCTGGAACAGACATATGGAGTACTGCTCCACAAGTCCAATCCAGTCAGGCAGGGCCAGCTTCCTGTCCAGACCAGCCACATTCCAGCTGAGAACCCTAATAGATGGGTCCACCACAGCCGCAATGCTGCAGGGCTCGACAGGGCCAAATAAGTCTACCTTTCCCACGGTAGGGCAGACAGTGGCAGGCTCGAGTAGAACCCTCCCCACCCTTAATTCCCCTGTGTCCGCTAAGGCAACCTGCTCATCTGAGATGGTCAAGGGACCTTTAGATTTAGCAGTTAAAGGGGACTGGGCGTCGGAAGACCCGACCATCCGAGCCTCCTCAGGGGAATCTAGGAGTCAGTAGCCCCTAGTGCCCCAGCTCGGCATTGGCAAGACTGCATGCGACTGCGCTACAGTTGTTGCTGGGTGCCATTGGCCGTAAGCACTATTTTGGGTTGGTAACACAGGATGATTGGCTAAAGAGTTCATGACCGGCCGCGGGTAGAAGAATGTTAAATCAACTGCTTCGACTCCGGGACCGGCTGTGGCCTGTCCTAGGCTACATATTGAGTGGGCAGCTCTTATGTCTTGGAAATTGACCACCACACAATCCCCCTCAAACAATTTTTTCCCCTGTCCAATCCAACCCACCCTGCGCACACCGAGAATCAAGCCGTCCACACCCAAGGGAAGGGGTCTGTTGGCTTGCAACCAGTGGATGACCTTGTTCTTTAGTGCCTGGTGGGTTTCCTGCTGATTGTCCTTCAGGGCGGGAACCTTGATGAGGACAACAACGTATGGTTGGCACTCAGGGGGGAGATTGACCGGGGGACACTTGCGTACCACCTTTTGTGGTATAGCCACTGGGCTCGGGTTTTTAGGTGGGCAAGTAGTTATTTTTGCCTTTGGAGCCGTGGCTACTCCCCTGGCTTCAGTGGGTGGAGCGGCCAATAGTTTAGAATTGGAGCCAGCCCCTCCTTCTTGCAGCTTCTTTTGAGCAGGGTTAGACTTAGCTGTTCTCACTGCTAGGGGGGTACTAGCATGGACCTGGACGACATGGGCAGTAGTAGTCGGCTTAGCCGGTTTTGCACTAGCCAGTGGTGCTGGCGTTAAAGCCATCTCGGTGGCTTGTGCATGGGTGGACAATGCCGGTGAGTGTCCCTGTGTTGGGCCCACAGAATCCCCTTTCCCTTCATTCCCAACTGCAGTATCCTCCCTGAGCCTTGACTGTAGTTTAAAAAGGGATTTCAAGGAGAAAAAATTGTCCCAGGTAGTCTGTTCGAATCTGTCTAACCTATCCCCCAGAGTCTTGACTTGGTCAATAAGCGGTACCAGCAGAGACTTAACCAGTTTCTCGAAGGGCTCAAGGGAGGACCCCTCGTTTAAAGGTGTAGGTAATGCCGGGACCGAGTGGTGGGGCAGTGGAATTTCTGCCGCTGGCCCTGGTGGGGTAATATTCCCAGATGGTTCTGGCCCTCCAGCTTCTGGGTGCGTAGAACCTTTAAGGGTCTGTATCCTGGACGCTTGTAGAGCGAGGAATAGCTTCCCTTCCGAGTGCTAATACCCTTTTTCTTTTCTTATGGGCCCGACAAACTCGAGCCTGGGGCAACGGTTTTTGGCCTAGTGTGGGGACCTGAATAGAAGATTGGGAATTGTGACCAGAGGAGGTAGCTGTGAGTGGAACAGGGCAGGGATCCGCAGCAGCTGGGCTAGGGCTGGAGGGAAGGGAATTGGTGATTAGGCTTTCTATCCTGTCAATACCTGCCTCTATAGATACAATCCATGGCTAAGTATGGGCGGAAAATCCGTTCCGCTCGCGGATTTTGCGGATTTTGCGGATTTTCGGAAACCCCTTTCACGGAGGAAACCCAGGTCGGTTTCCTCCGTGAAAGGGTCCCGCTGCAAGTTAGAAGGCTTCACGCTTTTATGTCCTGGACAGCCGGGGGGGCGTGTCTTGCTGGGGGCGCGGCCGTGCACACCTGTGCAGCGCAGGGACTCCTGGTCTTGAGAGTCCCTGCGGCGCGCTCCCTCGGTAGACTCGCGAAGTGGGTGCTGCAAGTTGTTAGCAAGCGGCAGGACGGCGGATCCCTCCAGGGATAAGGGGAGGCTAGGGTGAAGAGGAATTAGCGTTATGCAGCAACCAGCAGACCAGCAACACCCAGGTCGGTTTCCTCCGTGAAAGGGTCCTGCTGCAAGTTAGAAGGCTTCCCGCTTTTATGTCCTGGACAGCCGGGGGGGCGTGTCTTGCTGTGGGCGCGGCCTTGCACACCTGTGCAGCGCAGGGACTCCTGGTCTTGAGAGTCCCTGCGGCGCGCTCCCTCGGTAGACTCGCGGTGCTCCCTCCTCCTTCCTCAGACCGGCAAACACTCCAGCAGCCTCGACCCCTCGCCACACGCCGCGCAGCGGCACCCACGAAGCGTGTGCTGCAAGTTGTTAGCAAGCGGCAGGACGGCGGATTCCTCCAGGGATAAGGGGAGGCTAGGTGGAAGAGGAATTAGCGTTATGCAGCAACCAGCAGACCAGCATCACCCAGGTCGGTTTCCTCCGTGAAAGGGTCTTCCAGTTAGCATTCGAGTAACCCCCCGTTCCTGCCCTCCGCATTTGTTATGAGCGCCATGAAACCGTCCGGTGACCGAGCGCGGTATAAATAATTTTAACATAACATAATGTACACTTTATGAAACACTATTTGCTCAAAATAACCATGATCTGCAGGTTCTAAACATCATACTACCTATACCCTTCATACTGTAGTAAAAGCATTACAGATAGCTCATCTTCTTAGGTAAAACAAGCATATGTACATAGCTTATTACCTGGTGCACATTGTCTTCTATGTTATCTAGAAATTGTCATGCTGACACAATGCTGTCTAACAACTCAAGCCTGCTACAAAAGTTAGTATCTACTAAGTAGATTCTTTATCCTGTTGAAAACCTTTTCTGCAGAACCAAAAAATTTATGTGGAACATGATGAACATAAGCCAACTGTCACCTGCACACAGAGCAGAGTTACACTTGAATACAAAGATTTATAACATATTTAATGCCTCTACACATCCATGGGGCATTAGAAGCACACTATACAAAATCAGGTAGAAAATATTATGGTAACTACCCACCACTATGTAAACTATAAAACAAACTAACATACTCATTGGACAATGTAATCAATGATTTCATCAGAGTTGTCATCAATTGTGCATTTGCGATTTCATCAGTGATGTTATAAATTATGTCACAGACCTATCATATAACTCCATATTGCCCCTGAAGTTTACTCATTCTGTTGAGCACTCCTCATGTGAGTGAGATCTCCATACTGCACCATGGTTCGCATCTGGATTTTGGGACACAGTTTAATCCACTGGGTTAGATAATATGTCATTAATTGTGGAACTGACAAGAATCTTGGATTTCCAAACTTGTACATAACTTGGATTGGTCATAGATGTATGAAGTAGCATCACTTGTTCCCAATGGGTGAAAGCATTTTGGATTGTGAGCATCCTGACTTGATGATAGTGTGCTGTGGAGGGAATGACCTATGCACAATCACAGGTTTGCCTTCAAAATCCAAATGAAGGAGACCTTTTCACAATTGATGTCTCTCTTTTCTCTCCCTGCCTTTGTACATTCTAATATATGTCAAAGGCAGAAAAGGCAATAGTCAAAATAATCTTTTTCCTAATATTAGGAAATCCCAGAAGCAACTCAATAAAACCATTTCTGCATTGCTTCATGACCATGGCATGGTCTCTATGTATCATAACAACATCCTGCTTGATATGTCAGGTGTCTGCAGGTGAGATGGAGTGCACTTCACTGCTAAATGGAACAGGATCTTCCTTAATGACATTAAGTGATGCATCCAGTTCTATGTGTGACTGAAGATTGTACACTATAAACACAAAGGCTCCTGTCAGAGCCACTGTAATGCAACATTATGTGAGTATTTCATTATATAAATCGCTTTTTTTGGAAACTGAAAGCTGCAAGACTCTTGCAGGAGCGGGTGCACACAAAAGCCTGTTCTCACTCATATATTTGTCTAGCTCCCATGAGAGTCTCACAAGCTCAAACAATCTTGCAGGAGTGAGCGCCTCCAAACGTCTGCTCTCACTCGTATATTTGTCCCACTCTCATGAGAGCCTCACAAGCTCAAACATTCAAACTATATTTAATGCATAATAAATTCTGTATCGCAGAGTGTCATAACTAGATAGTGCAAACACACAACCCTCTGTACTGTAACCTTTCTCTTAAGAAAGATTTTCTATACCCCACTATGTTTTTTTTTAATTTGATCCCCTGAGCGTCTCAGAGGATCATAACTTATTTTTGGAGAAGAACTTACACTTTCCTTCATTACAGTACTTATGCCTTATTGTACCCTGTAGTAGCATGCAGGTAGAAAGTGCCCTCTCCAATGAGACCTTTTCACAGTATAGTAAAAGAGTTTTTTGTTTTGTCAATAACTTTGGCACAGCTTGCTGAATTTTCCCAAAATGTAAAAAAAACTTCCCCTTTTCTGGATTATCTACCGTGCTGTATATATATTTTGCAGAATAAGAACTTTACTTTCATGTCATAGAATATTGCTGGTATAAAGAACAAGATAGAGAATAATGAATGATAAAGCTTGTGGAAATATAGACGAGCAGGGGAATGGCCAACCACACTTCATGCATGATGCATATGGGATCTTTTAAATGAATTCATGTTTAAATATGATCTGGAATTGCTGGTACAGAATGCAGGCCAAGGCAACATAGTATTACCAACCTTCCAAAGAGGGGGGCATTTCTCAAATATTGATCATACTCTGATTTCTAGGCATGGTTTTATTAGGCATGATTCGTATAGAGTTTTACCATCACCTTTTAGTGAACATCAAGCACTTTCCATTGTTTATAAAGTCAAAACTAAAGATGTGATAGGAACCCAAACAGTTAATTGGCTTGAAGTGAAAGACAAAAATAGGATAAGCCTACCATGGGCCACAATGAATGAATCTGAGCTTCAGGAAAAACATTAGAGAAAATAGGTAAGAAATCATGGAATGTACAGAATGGAATGACTGTCCACACAAAAAAAAACTTACAACTGTCAACAAGTGGACACACTTCATCGCTGACAGCTTAAAAGTTAAAATCAAAAACAACAAAGCTGGTAAAACAGGGTGGGTCGATTGCAATTGCACACGGACAAGTAATACACTTAAATTTACCTTACAAGCTTGGCCTTGGAATAGGGAAGAAGTAAGGGAGTTGTGATTGACATACAAACATACATTAGAGAAATAGACAAAATACCTAAAAGAGAGAGCATGGGAAGACCTCGAACAGGTCCTTATTCTGGAGAGCAATGATTGGCAGGCACATTTTAGTGAGATATTTAATCCAGAAAATATAACTATGCAACCCACCATTGATACGATCATCTTATTTAAAACTCCCCTTTTAATCCTGATTACAGTATCTGAAGTAAATGTGGCCTCAGGGAAATGTGCAAATGAGAAGATGCCAGGATCTGATGGGGTCTAGGCATACAAGTCACATCTTATGCTTTGGTAACCTATTTTAACCAAAGAATATACAGCTACCACAAAGGGATACATACCTATAATGTGGGCAGTTGTGTACAGTTATGGCACACACATCAAGAAAAGCCAAAGTCAACAAATCAACAAGCACAATTTATGACACAAAGGTGCTGTGAGAAGGTTATATGGTTCCACAACCAGACGACATGTGTTTCCTCGCGTAGGGTGCATTCTTACACCACTCCTATTCTCTTTATATATTAATGGGGTGGATATATTTCTCCAACAAATAGCTGCTAATCTCCCGAAAATTAGAAAGCGGCCAGTTCGAACCCTGCTATATGCAGATGATGCAGTTCTGTTATCATGCACTGCAAATGGCTTACAGTCTCTGATCAAAAAATGTAACAACTTTATGATGAAATAAAGGCATATGAGACTCAACTTATCAAAAAAAAATTGATGGTGTGTGTCACCGGCAATATAAGGAAGAGGGCTCATCGGCTAAATGGACAGAAATTAGCAGACGTTGAACATTTTACATATCTGGTTGTACATCTTTCAAATAAGAATTTGTGGAATGCTCACTTAAACATTTAAAGTATGAAATACTCTAGAATTATAGAAGCAATGTTTAGGTTTGCAAATTGGAAATAAACCTATACCAAAATTTTACAACTGTAGAAAAGTAAATGCATTAGTAGTGCTAATTATGTCTCCCTGCGGCCCTGCCCATTGCCGCTTCCCACCTTGCCAACTCCCAGCTGTGCCTTCCCTTCCCCCTCCCCTATTTAATAGCGGCCACTGCGCAGAGGATCGAGTGAGTGCCCTGACCTCCTTGGCATGGGACCCGGTGTACCTCCCTGCAACACCGTCTGGCTGTCTCTGCCTCGGACTGAAGTGAGCAGGGTTCGAGACCACTCTAGACCCGCCTTCAGGTGTTTGCCCTGGTTCCTTGCCTTTGTGCTTGGTTCTTGCTGTTGAAGCCCACTGTCTTTCTTTTATATTTCTTGGCCATCATCTTATCTCTCTATAGCCTCTTTCTTGTTGCTATTGCCTAATTTTTATTTTTTTGCCTCTCTCCTCTCGTGCTCACACAGCCCTGCAGACTGCCTCTTCCCACCTTCCCCAACTCCCAGCTGTGCTTTCGCACCCCCTCCCCTATTCAATGGTGGCCGCTGCGCGGCAAGCTAGAGGGAAGCCCGTCTGCACCTGTCCGCGACCCAACCAGTGCCAGGGATCCTGGATTCCGAACCATCCACCGCTAGGACTCAGCCGCCCTTCATGCACTCAACCCTGGAAGAAACAACAACTGCCAACTGTCCATGCCAAACACAACCAATGGCCAGTTTTCCTACCACCACTGCTGCCAGTCCTTTACCACCGCCCGGCCGCCAACACCACCAATGCACTAAGATACATCCTCCTCAACATGTGCTCCATGCACAGACATGCCGGGCAGATATAGAACCTCCTGGACACCCTCTCACCCAACATCGCCTTCTTTACAGAAACCTGGACCAATGCCTTCTCTGCCCCGGACATCGCCATCACCATCTCAGATAGATACAAGATCCAGAGGAAGGACTGCCACAACCACCCTGGAGGAGGCCTCTGCATCGTGCACAAAAACTCCCTCCACCTCTCTACACCCAGAGACACATTCCTCGCCGCCAAACACCTGCATTTCCAGGTCCAGATCAGCATCAACTCCACACTCTGCGGCACCCTTGCCTACAGACCCAATGGGCCCTCTTTGCTGACGCCATCACGAACCTCATCGCACCCCACGCCATTGCCGCAATGGACTATATTCTCATTGGAGACCTGAACTTCCACCCAGACAACCCCAGCAACCCCAATTCCACCACCTTCTGGGACAATCTCGCCAACATCGAACTGAAACAACTTGTCACCACACTGACCCACAAGGCAGGACCCGCCCTCAACCCCATCTTCACAGGAGGAAACAGTGTCCACTTTATACACACACCACGCAACCCCTGTTGACTGACCACCACTGTGTGCACTTCCTTGTCGACAAACCCAATCCACCCAAATCTGCTCCGTGCCCCCGCAATGGAACTGGAGTAGAGTCACTGATGAGCAGCTCAACTCCATCCTCACTCACAACACACCCACCCCAACAAACAACACCATCGTCACAGCCAGGGAGTTCCACACCTGGATCTCCAACTGCGCAGACAAGCTCGCCTCACTATGCAATCCTGACAAACAGCACCCCAGGAAAGCCGCCTGGTTCACCACCGATCTCCAAGACACCAGATGCACCTGGAGGCACCTGAAGAAGAACTGGAGAAACAGTAAGACACCTGGAAACTACGCCACTTACAAGGATGCCATGACTGACTACCACCAACAAATCGAAGATCAACAACCTCTATGACAACTTCTATATGCCCAACTTGCAGCTGGTCCGCCCTCCAGACACACCAGCCAGCCCACCATCTCCTCCTGGACACCCATCACGGCCGAAGAGACCGCCTCAACCATGAACAGCATCCACTCAGGGGCCCCACCAACCCCTGCTCACCAGACAACTACCACAGAGCCGCTACGGCTGTCGCACCCAAACTACAATGCACCATTAACACCACCTTTGAAACAGGCACCTTCCCAGATGACTGGAAACATGCAGAAGTCAGACCGCTGCTCAAGAAACACGCAGCCAACTCAAAAGTCAGACCCCCCTCAAGAACTACCGGCCCTTCTCACATCTCCCCTTTGCTGCTAAAGTCACAGAGAAAACAGTCAACGTGGAGCTGACAACATTTATCGAAGACAAGAACATCCTAGACCCATCCCAATCCGGATTCAGAAGTAACCACAGCACCGGGACCACCCTACTCTCTGCCAAATACGACTTCCGTACCCTCCTTGACCAAGGCCACACGCAGCCCTGATACTACTCGGCCTTTAGCAGCTTTCAACACCGTCTCCCATCTCACACTCACAGCCAGACTACATGACGCCGACATACAAGGAACCGCCCTTGACTGGATCTGATCATTCCTCACCGACAGAAGCAAAAGGATCAGACTTCTGCCCTTCCTCTCCGATCCCACAGAAATCACCTAGGGAGTCCGAAAGGGGTAATTTCTCAGCCCGACCCTCTTCTACATGGTACCCCTCGCAACCATTGTACCATTGTCCGACAACACGGCCTCAGCATTGTATCCTACACCGACAACACCCAGCTCATCATATCCCCCACCAAGGACCCCGCCACCACGGGACTCAATTTCCAGAAAGGAATGCAGGACGTCGCAGCCAGGATGACCAACAGCTGCCTTGAGGTCAACTGCGACAAGACACAAGTCCTCATCCTCAGAACCACCCCTACAGCATGAGACAACACCTTGTGGTCCACCACCCTCAGAAGGCCACCAACCCCCACAGACCATGCCAGATACCTCAGAATTGTACCCAAATCATCCATGAACCTACAGGTCAATTCTGTTGCCTCCAGCTGCTTCAACACTAAGTATGGGCGGAAAATCTGTTCCGCTCGCGGATTTTGCGGATTTTCGGTAAATTCGCAATCCGCGAGATTCGCGAATTTCCTGCAAAATCCGCAAATCCGCGAGCAGCGGATTTTATGGCTTGCTCGCACTGTTCGCGTGAGTTCGCGGCTTCCGAGTTCAACTTCGCGCCCCGCGAATAAGCGCTAAATTGCAGAAATACGATCTTAGCAAAACTGAAACTACTTACCAGGTTCAAAAGTTCAAGCTCATCATTAGTAGCCATTTCCTGTAGTGCTTCCTGAGGGGCCCCTCC
Organism: Lissotriton vulgaris; assembly: GCF_964263255.1. Taxonomy (NCBI): domain Eukaryota; kingdom Metazoa; phylum Chordata; class Amphibia; order Caudata; family Salamandridae; genus Lissotriton; species Lissotriton vulgaris. The sequence continues at coordinate 1,145,384,362 of NC_141694.1, read as the reverse complement.
AGAGTTCAGTTGCCTACTTGCAACTATTATGTGACCCTGCTCTGACCCTCAGAATAGTTACACATATGCCACAAAGGTCCTGAATTACAGCTAAGGGAGAGAAGCATGAGCCAGGCTGGAAGTTCAAATCCAGTGACACATTAATCAGCCCCTAATTCATTATTGTCAGTTGGGGCAGGGCAGGTGTTGTAACTAATTTTGCAACAATGAAAGCACTTAGCAAGTGCAAAAGATCACTAATCAGGAAGCACTAAGGAAGCAGGTGCCAGCTAAAAAAATATTCTGTGACACATTAATCAGCCCCAAATTAATTCAGGTCACTTGAGGCAGGGAAGGTGTGCTTTGCTTTGCCACAATAATGTACACTGGACAACCAGAGGGTGCTGTGATGAAACAGAGGGTGGCATGGGTGGGCCAGAGGGTGGCATGAGTAGTCAGAGAGTGGCAGTGGTGACAGAGGGTGGCAGTGAGGAAGAAGAGTGTCCCAAACAGGCTGGACACGTAGAAACAAGTTTGCAAAACTTGCAACCCGACAGGTAAGTTCGCATTTGCGAAATTGTACAAAACCCTTGCGAACTGGCAGAAACCCGCACGAACACAAAAAAAAAAATCCGCAAATTCGCGAGAATTCGCAGATTTTGCGGATTGCGAGTTCGCAAATCCGCAAAATTCACAAACGCGAGATTCGCAAAATTCGCCCATGCTTATTCAACACCCTCCACATCCTTTGGAAGACGTTCAAATGGATCCCCCCATGAGTCAAGGGAGACAGTCACCCATGCATTCATCACCATTGAAACGCACTCTACGTGGGCATAAGCAAGTCCGTACTACGCAGACTCCAGACGATACAGAACACCAACGCCACACTCATCCTCGACATACCTTGACACAAGCACATCAGCCAACACCTACAGAACCTCTACTAGCTCCCTGTTGAGAAAAGAGTAACTTTCAAGATCCTCACCCAAGCCTACAACTGCCTACACAACACCGCACCAAAATACCTAAATGAAAGTCACCTTCCACGTACCCAAAAGAAACCTCTGATCAGCCAACCTCTCCGAAACCCCTAGCATCCACAGAGCCAAAGCAAGAGCAAGACCCTTCACCTACATCACACCAATACCTGTAACGAGCTCCTGACAGACATCATACTCACCCCCTCCCTGAACACCTTCAGGAAGGCTCTCAAGAACTGGCTCTTCGGCTAAACAGCACTGTTGCCCACCCCCAGCGCCTTGAAACCTTCACGGGTGAGTAGCTCGCTTATACTTCCCTGATTGATTGATTGATGTTTGTGAGGGTCGCCTACAAAACAACACCAACAAATTCTAGAAAGTACCTTTTTGTGCAGGCTTCTAGCTGTACCCTGTTCTACTTCAGCATATATTGTTCATAAAGAATTCACAATCCCATATATATATATAGAAAATAGTGTTTATACCAATGCTCTTATGACCTGGCATGGAATCTGGTTTAAACATGAATTAAATATACTAAAATATAATCAAGGACTGTTTGGCTATAGATGTGAGTGATAAAATGCCTTGGCTTACTTATGTGAAAAATCTCATAAAGTCACTAATTTCACTATTGAGGACCCATACAGTATATTACATTATAGTAAAAAAGGACTAAAAATAATTTCTATGGGTTTGAGAAAAATCCTGAGAGAAACCAAAGAGCATATAAAACCATCTGTTAATAGCTACCTTAACTGAAACCGTGCTGAACATTATTCAGAGCTATTTAATGACTGTAACATGTATGCAGGACAGGATTTATCTTACTAGGCTTCAGCTATGCACTCTGTACTTTATTGCTGTATTGCCACAAAGGGGGCCATGGGCCAGGAATCAAACAAATTACCCATGTAATGGCAAATTTGCACAGGCAACATTTCATCCTTTTCTGTAAATGTAATCAGCAACTTAGAAAACGATTTTTAAAACCACTATTTATTGCCAATAGATAGATTTATTTTAAAGATGCTTTTAATGTGGTATGCAATCTAAATACCTATAGAAGTTTGTTTTGAAGTAGCAAAATGTATCATATATACAATGCAATGAAGGAAAACTCTGTATTACCTATATAACGTGTTGTATGAATCAGCTTAATTGTGTATTTTAAATTAGTAAACTGTGATTAGACTATAACTATGATAGGACATTTGAATATCTTGAAAAGATTTTGCCTCGTTCTTATGTTAGCATTTTTCTGTACCAGAGAATTGACACAAATATATGATATTATTTCTTTTATTTATGTTTATCCAAATAAAGATTAATTTGAATATATTTTCACTGAAAAAACATAGGTTTCAGGCCTGTTATAGTTCAAAATTAGCATTTAAAAAACCTTAGAAATTCACTGACAAAACCATAGGTTTCATGGGTGTTATAGTTAGCTGGACATTTCACTTGTACAAAACCATAGAAATTCCACCGTTATAGTTAGTTCAGCTAACTAACTCGTGCCCACGCAATGCACTACTCATGACAAATGACATTGCTCCTTCTCTGGCTCCTTTGAGCTCATATACTGTGACTTTGTATATTATAATATTGACACTGTACTTGACCTCAGAGGTGTTGGTGACTAAGCATGGGTGAATTTTGCGAATTCGCGATCCGCGAATTTGTGGATTTGCGAATTTTTGTTTTTTTGCGTGTTCGCGGGGTTTTTTGCATGTTCACGGGGCTTTTTGCGTCTTCGCGAGCCGCTTGCATAGCGAAGTTACCCATGCAGTCATTTATGGGAGAGGGAGAGAGAGAAAGATAGATAGATAGATAGATAAAGAGATAGATAGAGAGAGAAAGAGAGAGGGAGAGAGAGAACGAGAGAAAGAAAGAGAGGCCGGATCTCTGAAGGGCCAGATTCCTGAGTTGCCCCTACAGAACATACAGCTTTTTATTTTTAGCAAAATGCATATGAAAATTGTGCTGTAAAGGTCTCTTTTAGTTTAACCCCTCCTGACAACTCAAAATGGGTGTATTTGCCATCCTCTCCCTTCTTCCTGTTTTTTATATCTGTAAGTGCTTCCTGATGAGGTTTAATTCCTTGGACAGGTGCCTCGTTGCCTACTTGTAACTATTCTCTGATCCTGCTTCAAGGGTCAGAGCAGGGTCAGAGAATAGTTGCAAGTAGATAACGAGGCGCCAGGAAGCAATTAGCAGCAGGTGTCCAAGTTGAAGTTAATTTGTTTGTAACCCTTTTGTAAAAGGTTACAAAGAAATTAGGTTAAACTTTTAAACCTGCTGCTGTAACCCTTGCTTGGCTGAAAATTCGTCCCCGCTGATTCGCGGATTTTACCGCGATTTCGCGAGATTCACGGATCGCGAAATCGTGGAAAATCCGCAAATTCGCCCGCGAAACGGATTTTACGCCCACCCTTGTTGGTGACCCGTCGGCTCAAACCCTAGACATTTACAATGAACGTCACTGCCTTCCAGTTGTTAGTCTGTTTACCCCTAGGGATCATATACTGTTAAAATGTATATTATAATATGAACAGTCATGGTGATCTATAACCAACCTCTCCAGCTTCTGGTTTTTAGTCTGTTCCCCCTTTTGAGCATATACTGTGAATATCTATATTATAATTTTCATAGTCATAATAATCTTAGAGGAATTTATGACCAGTCGTCACGACGTTTAAACTTTTCGACGTACCGGGGAAAAAAACCTCAGAAAATAATTACTGCTCAAAAGTTTTTCGTTATGGATCTTCTGTTCTATAGATAACTGTATTTTCCTTTTCTTTTTTTGTGTAGGAATGGTGTCATTGGTTATATTGTAATAGACTGTCCTATTGTTACAGAAGAATTGGAGATTTGTCCGCGCCATCTGTAATAAAGCTTATGAAACACTAAAATGTACTTAATCATTTATTTTTCCAGGGAGCAAATTTTACGCAATTGCAGTATTAAATAATATAGTTTTCATACATACTTTTGTGCTTTAAATATTTGAGAAACCCAAAATTTCTGAATGTTATTTTCTAATTGCTATTCTTCTCAGTTGCAGTTCCTATTCACGTTCTCCCTATAGAATATATAGGACCAGTACTGTATATTATAATAGTACTATCCTATATATTCTTAAATGAGTATGTGATTTGTTAGCGGAACAGTGTGCAACCTCTAAGCACTATGACAGAACGTTCCCGTATTCTACAAAAATGCAAATTTGTTTTTTATTCAAAAAACGTTTTTTCTTTTGCCAATATCATGTTTGACAAATCTTCGCGAATGTTTCAAAACTATTAGGGCAATCCGGCCAGCTCCTGTCTTGAAAGTCTTGGGGGGATTCATCAAGCGGAGGCCGAGAAAAAAAGGGGGGTCCCAAAATGCGTTTTCTCCATGTTAATTTCAATACATGCTACATCCCAAACTGCTGAACGGAATTGCACTAAATGTGGCAAAAGGGTATGTCTTGTTTCAGAAAGCAACCTTTTCTTTAAATGGTGTAAATCCGTTCAACAGTTACTGGGAAATAAAACAAAATCAATATCTGAGCACCGAGGAGGATTAGCGACTCCTCCCAAGCAAGAGCTTCATTGTGATAGGCTGCCAACACTCCAAACTAAAATGTGTTGGCAGCCATCTTAGTCACAAGAAATCAGTAGAGAAAAAGGTAAAAAAACAAGAAAAGGGGGCAGGGTAGAAACACACTGACCCCCTAGGCCTGCTCAAGGGGCCCCACAAGGACCCCCAGGGTAAAAAAAGTTGTTTTTATAAATTGACTGAATTCATGCTAGATGCGCGAATCAGGCCGAGAAAATTAAAAAAAACAAAGTGCTGGCCATTTGTTGTACTCAGGCTCCTGGGTGGGCCAGGTCCCTGGGGCAATGCTGATTTGGGGCCCACGGGAACCCCCACAGCCCCAGGGACGCCAACACCTTTGACAGTTAAATGCTGGGGCACATGGTCCCCACATGCCCTGGGGACCACCACTTCCCTAGAGCTGTTGAAATGTAGGGAGCTCTTGATGGTCCTGGGGACTACCACCCCCCAGGGCCGGCTCCTGCAATGTCATGTTAGTAGCTCCTCTTGCCCACAAGCAATGCTGGCTCCCACAGGAGGCGGGGAGCCAGTTGGGACTGTGAGGGGCATTAGGGCTCCTCCACGGTCCCCTCTGGTAAGGGCTGGCCCTGGACGATGTGGTCCTGAGGCCAGGAGTGGAACCACACGGCCCTCTCCGTTTATTTAAAAAAAAAAATGGCTAGGCCCTGGGATGGGGTCCGCAGGCCGATATTGGCCTGAGGAGGGGGGCTACGTGTTTCCCCTTCTTTTAAAACAAAAAAGAAAAGTGGCAGGCCCTGGGGATGGGGTCCCCGGCCATTAATTGCCTGAGGAGGGGAGCCACATGGTCCCCCTTCCTATTTTTTTATATGTTGGCAGGCTCCGGGGGATGGGGTCCCCGGGGCAAATACCGAATAATGGAATTTGGGCATTTTTTTACGAGTTTGGAGTCAAGACTACGACGCAGCTCTCCTTAAATAAATTATTAAGTAGTAAATATTTTAGATAGCAGTGTTGTATTTGTGAAGTTGTTTTAAAGAGGTATTGTGATTGAAGTTAATGAGAAGATTAAAGTTGATAGAGTTGTTAAAAATGTATAACATTTAAAATTAATAGTTAGACTAGAAAAGTGTTTTGAGTTGTAGTACATTGAATTCATGCTTTTGTGAATTTGAGTTAGGTGTGTGAATCCACGTGCCCCCTCTGTTTTTAAAACAAAAAAAGTATAGTGACAGGCCCCGGGGGATGTGGTCCCGGCGGCCATTAATTGCCTGAGGAGGGGGGCCACAAGTTCACCCTTCCTATTTTTTTAATATGTTGGCAGGCTCCGGGGGATGGGGTCCCCGGGTTGAATACCGAATAATGGAGTAGAGACTCCAACGCGCCTCTCAGCGCTGCCCCCCATGTAATGTCGCGTTGGATTCACAAATTCACCTTAAATAAATGATTAAGTAGTATATATTTTAGAAAGTAGTGTTGTATTTGTGAAGTTGTTTTAAAGAGGTATTGTGGTTGAAGTTAATGAGAGGATTAAAATTGATAGAGTTGTTAAAAATATATAATATTTAAAATTAATAGTTACACTAGAAAAGTGTGTTGTGTTGTAATACATTGAATTCATGCTTTGGCAAATTTGCGTTAGTTGTGTGAATCCACTAAACATGTTAAAAAAATATTAATGTGTAAAAGAAATTTACATTAGGATTATGTTATAGGGTGGCTCTACAAAGAGCCCTTGTTTTATTTTGAGTTTGTTGTAGCTTCATGTAAGTGCAGACACACAGCTTTAGGTTGTTGTGAAATTCATGGGGTCAGAGGGTTAGAGATGCAAAACGGTTTTAACCAAAGGCATCAATTGGTGCCACTTTAATCCTCTCTGTGCAATCCATTTAATATTCACATTTTCCAAAGCTAGGTCTTTGTCAATACCTCTGTGTTCAGCATACCTTTTGCACTAGAAAATATAGCTGTGCCCAACAATCCATACTGTAAGCATCATGAAGGGATGTCTGGAAGTAATGAAAAGATATATGTAGCTGAGGGAGTCAGTTGGTAGAATGAGAGGTATTGAATATGGTGAACTCAATGCTGTTTTTTTAAAAGTAGAGAATTGATTGGCTGTTTAAGAAGATTGTACATTGAAAATAGGGTGCATGTTATTTTTTTTTAAAAAGCATGTTTCTTATTGGTTAATAAAAATTGTTTCAAAGGTACAGTAGATAGGATAAGGTGATATTTTTAAATTGTCAACAGCACCTGCTGTTTACATTTGCAACATTGTGTACCGAACTTGAAAATATGGTGAACTTTTGACCTGTCAGTTCAGTTGAATGTTCCATGAACTGTTACTATGAGAACTGGCATTAAGGAGAATGGGGGAAGGGTTGAAACTTAACTCTGGATTTAAAATGTGAAATTTTAATGTATATGTAGGTGATATCTTATTAAAGTAAGATTTCCCAAGTCAGTTCTATCTTTAGAAGTTTAGAATGATGTGTTGTTAAAAAATAGTGGTATTTTTATTTGTATTATATTTTTAAACTCGCGTATGGATTTGCGGCTCCATCACCTTGGTGCACGGTGGACTCGTGATTTCAAAAAATTCCTGCGGCAGTTTAGACACTTTTAGAAGTCAGTTGGTAAGGGTTCATATGTCTTACCAATAGCAATGTGTTTTACAATTTTAAATAGTATAGGAAGCAATGTGATTTGTTACTTACATATATTTGTGTGGAGAAAGACAGGGAAACTTTGCCATTACTGGTTTTACCTTGCTGACAGTGGTGCATCACATTGATTGTGTGCATAAGAAAATATTTTATGAGTTTGTGATATTTGAAGCTCTACAAATCAATTTAAAAGGTGAGTTTTACATTTGTGAGGTGTACTTTGTCGTAGGTTTATTTTTAAACTTTAAACATTATTTAAAAACTGTGATGTTTGAAATATATTATTAAATGTAGAGATGTGTATTGTAGTGTGTTTTATTGAACTTAAATGTTGTTTGAAATAGATTTTGTATGGTACTCTGTACTCCATAAATCCTCCAGATACTACCTTTGCAGTCATGGAATCATGCAGGCACTAGTTATGTACTATTCCTGAAGTAATGGAATCATGCAGTCTGTACCTATGCACTCATTTAATAAACCAGGTATTACCATTGCAGTCATAGAATCACCCAGACGCTACTGTTGCACTCATTTATTCACGTAGGTACTACTCAGTGACTCATTTATGCCTACAGGTGCTATTTATACTGTTATCCATGCCGTCAATGTTTATGTGTGTAATCATCGAATTAACCACTCACTGTCCATTTTCCCCTGTAATTAGCCCAGTGACTTCCTTTGGAGTCATCCACTCACCCAAGTACTTCACATGGAGTTATGCATTCACTTAAGCAGATCTATTAAATGTGTCAGTTTGTAGGTTTCACTATATTTCTTCTAGACTGTATTGATATACCTTTTAAATATGTTCATGATTAGAAAAGGTAAAAGGTGTTTGCATGCTTTTAACACTATGGAGAGACTTATGGTTGAGTCACGTAATACTCTGCTGCTTAATATTTGACTAGGCCCAACAGTCATGCAGTTATAAAAACGCCCAAGGGCTACCCATACAGTCTTCCAATGATCCAGCCACTACATTTTCACTGGTGTAATCATTCAGACATTACTTTTGCACTCATGCAAACATCTAGGCAGTACATGTGCAAGCAACTAGGTATTACCCCATGCACTCTTTGATTCACATTGCCACTTCTCATGTACTTTGAAATCACTCAGGCGCAAATGTTGCATTACTTCTATCACGGAGGTACTGCACTTGTACTCATGCAATCGCTCAGCTAGTAGTCATGCTGTTATATAATCATCCAGGTACCACCTTTGCACTCCTTTATTCACTCAGGCACTGACTCAGTAGTGCTGCAATCACCCAATCATACTCATGCACTTACAAAATAACCCAGTCACTTTCTATGTAGCTATGTAAATCTCCAGATATTACCCTTTTTTAGGCATGAAATCACCCAGATGTTACCTATGTACTCCTTTGATTTCTCAGACATTACCCCTGTACTCATACAATCACCAATGTGTTGGCTATACATTGTTTCAGTCACCCAGGCACTATGGTTTTGCTCTTTCAATCACACATGCACTGCTCTTGTACTTATGTTATCACTCAGCCAGTATTCATGCACTTATAAAATCACCCAGGCACTACTTTTGTAGTCCTTTAATCACTCATATAGTATCTTAGTACTTCTGTAATTATACAGGTAGTACTTATGGACTTATAAAGTCACCCACTCGTTTCCTCTGAACGCCATAAATTCTCCAGATATTGCCTTTGCAGTCATTGAATCATGCAGGCAATAGTTATGTACTATTCCTTAAGTCATGGAATCATGCAGGCAGTACATATGCACTCATTTAATAAACTAGGTATTACCCTTGCAGTCATAGAATCACCCAGATGCTATTGTTGCACTCATATATTCACGTAGGTACTACTCGGTGACTCATGTATGCCTTCAGGTGCTATTTATACAGTTATCCATGCCCTCAATGTTTACGTGTGCACTCATCGAATTAGCCACTCACTCTTCATCTTCCCCTGTAATTACCCAGTGACTTCCTTTGGAGTCATCCAATCACCCAAGTACTACACATGGAGTTATGCATTCTCTTAAGCAGATCTATTACATGTTTCAGTTTCTAGTTTTCACTATATTCTAGATACATTGTATATATATTTCTTTTACATATGTTGGTGATTTCAAAAGGTAGAGAAATTTGTATGCATGCTTTTAACAATATGGAGAGACTTATGGTTGAATCGTGTAATAGTCTGCTGCTTTATATTTGGCTAAGTCCAACAGTCATGCAGGTATAAAATATTCAAGTGCTACCCATGCAGTCTTCCAATGATCCAGTAACTATATATTCAGTGCTGTAATCACTCAGTCATTACTCTTGCACTCATGCAAGCATCCAGGCAGTACCTGTACAGTCATGCAATTAACTAGGTATTACCCATGTACTCTTTGAATCATGTAGCCCATTCTCATGTACTTATACATGCACTCAGGCGATAATGTTGCATTCCTTCTATCACAGATGCACTACACTTGTACATATGTAATCACTCAGTTAGTAGTCATGCTGTTAAATAATCATCCAGGCACTTCCTTTGCACCCCTTTATTCACTCAGGCACTACCTAAGTAGTACCGCAATCACCCAACTAGTTCCCATGCACTTATGAAATCACCCAGTCACTTTTGTATTATGCCGTTATGTAAAGCCCCAGATATTACCCTTGTAGTCATACAATCACCCAGGTGTTATCTGTGTACTATTTTAATTCCCCAGAGGTTACCTTTGTACTCATGCATTAACCAATATGTTAGCTATACATTGCTTGAATCACACAGGTACTATCCTTTCACTCTTTCAATCATACATGCACTACTCTTGTACTTATGTTATCACTCAGCTAGTATTCATGCACTTATAAAATCACCCAGGCACTACCTTGGCACTCCTTTAATCACTCGGGCTATATCTTAGTTCTGTTGCAATCACTGAAGCAGTATCCATTCACTTATAAAATCACTAGCTTACTTCCTATGTACTCCAGTAATCCCCCAGAAATTACCCCTATAGTCATGCAATCACCCAGGCACTAGTTATGTACTACCCCTACAGTTATAGAATCATGCAGGTTCAACCTTTGCACTCATGTAATAACTCAAGCACTATTCTTGCAGTCACACAATCACCTAGGCCATAATGTTGCACTTATCTACTCACCTAGGCATGTCTTAGTGAGTCATCTGTGCCTTAAGGTGCTATTTATACACTTATCCATGAGCGGAATCTGTATGTGTGCATTTATCTGATTAGCCACTCACTATTCATCTTGTCCTGCAAGTACTTAGAGACTACCTTTGGAGTCATACAATCACCCAAGTACTACCCATTGTGTTATGCAATCTCCTATGCAGATCTATTGCATGTCTTAGTTTGTAGGTTTCAGTATATTTCAGAAATATTGTATATATATTTATTTTAAATATGATGTTTTGAAAAGGTAGAGACATATGAATGCATGCTTTTAACGATATAGAGAGACGTATGATTGACTCATGTAATAGTTTGCTGTTTTATATTTGGCTAGGCCCAATACTCATGTAGTTCTAAAAACATCCAAATACTACCCATGCAGTCTTTCAATGATCCAGTCACTACATATGCAGTCTTGTAATCACTCAAGCATCAACCCTGCACTGATGCCACCATCCAGGCACGACATATGCACTCATGCAATCACTAAGGTATTATCCATGCACACTTTGAATAATGTAGCTACTATTCATGCACCTATATAATCACGCAGACACTATTGCTGTTTTCTTTCAATCATAGAGGCACTAGCCTTGCACCTATGTGATCACTTAGACAGTAGTCATGGTATTATTCGATTACCTAGGCACTTCCTTTGTACTCATTTATTCACTCAGGTGTTACATCAGTAGTCTTGCGTGATCACCTAAGAAATACCCATGTTCTTTTAAAATCACCCAGTCACTTTCTATGTAGTCATGTAAATCCGATGATATTACTCTTGTAGTCGTACAATCACCAGGGTGTTATCTATGTACTATTTTAATTCCCCAGACGTTACCTCTGTACTCATGCAATCACCAAAGCATTAGCTGCATAGTGATTCAATCACCCAGGCACTGTCCTTGCACTCTTTCAATCATGCAGTCACTCATCTTGTACTTTTGTAATCACTTAGACAGTATTCATGCACTTAGAAAACCACCCACACACTACATTTGTACTCCTGTAGTCACTCATGCAGTACTTTAGTACTTCTGTAATCACCCAGGCAGTTCTCATGGACTTACAAAATCACTCACACACTTCCTAAGTACTCCAATAATCCCCCAGATATTAACCCTGCAATCATGCAATCACCCAGGCATTAGTTATGTACTACTTGTACAGTTATGGAATAATGCACTCTCTAGCTATGCACTCATGTAATAACCCAGGCTCTACCCTTGCAGTCATAGAATGGCCCAGATCCTACTGTTGCAGTCATCTATTCACCTACACACTACTCAATGTGTTATCTATATCTTTAGGTGCTATTCATACACTTATCCTTACACTTAATGGTTATGTGTGCACTCATGCAAATAGCTAGTCACTATCTATCTTCTTTTACAATTATCGCCTGACTACTCTTAAACTCATTCAATCACCCAAGCACTACTTATGAACTTATGCTATCACTCAGGGAGATCTATTACATGTTTCTGTTGTAGGTTTCACTATATTCCAGAAATATTATAGACATATTTATTTTAGATATGATGATGTTTTGAAAAGGTAGAGACATATGAATGTTTTAACAATATGGAGATTTTAATGGTTCAGTCATGTAATAGTCTGTTGCTTTATTTTGGGCTAGGCCTAACACTCATGCAGTTATAAAAACACACAAGTATACCCATGCAGTGTTCCAATTATCCAGGCACTACATATACACCCATGCATTTCCCCTCCACTCATGCAAACATCCAGGCACTACCTATACAGCTATGCAATCACCCAGGCACTACCTGTGCACTGCTTTATTCACTTGAGTCACTATGTCAGTAGTCCTGCAATAATTGAAGAAGTACCCATACAGTTATAAAATTGCCCAGTAACTTCTTATGCAGTCATGTAAATTCCCAGATACTATCCCTGTAGTCATGCAGTCATTTAGGCGTTACATATGAACTGCTTTAATCCCCCAGATGTTACCTCTGTACTCATGCAATCACCAATGCATTAGCTATACAGTGCTTCAATCACCCATACACTATCCTTGTAGTCTTTCAATCATGGAGGCAAAACTTTTGTACTTATATAATCAGACAACAAAGAAAACAGAACTATTTAAAGGATAGAGAAAAGCAGAAAGTCGATGAAGTACAACATGTGAGGTTAAAGAAAGAGTCTTCTGGTAAGAGCACAAAAGAATTTGTTAAAAGTCTTTTAAAAAATCTAAAATGTAAAGATTTTTAAAATGCCAAAAACAGAAAGAAAACTACTACAAGCTATCAGAAGAAGAAAAAAAGGAGAAATGAATGCAAAATCATGTTATAAGAAAACATTTCATGTTGAAAAAAGGATGATATAATATAAAGACATTAGGGAAAGAATGTATAAAAGTAGAGTACTACAAAATCTATTGAAATATTGCAAGAAATATAAAAGAACATCTGCATTTTAAAGAAGAAAGAACAGATTTAATTGAAAAGAAGATTGTTTATATTAGTATTAAAAAGTGTTAAAAAGAATGAAGACAGTGAATAAAACAATGCAGTTTATGAAGGACAAAAGTAAAAGCAAAAGACTGGTAAAAGAACTAACTTTTGCAAAAAGATTTCGGGTGAATGGAAGCACACTTCTAGTTCAGAACCTTTTTTTAATGAAGAAAGCTATTTTCAACAAAATACATTAGATCACTCAGTTGGTAACAGTAGCCTTTCTTTTTGAGGTAAAAACTGTTGTTCAATTGAAAAAGAAAAGATGGTTGGTAGAAATGTGAAAAAAGTAATAGATGAAGAAATTCAAGGGAGACGTTCTCAGACTCCAGTGTATACATGGGATTGTAGCAGTATTTGTAGTATACAACAGGAATCTATTTATATTTAATGAAAATGGTTATGAAAGTATAGTAAATATAGTGTTAAACAGAAGATTAAGATATCGACAGGACTTGGTCCATGTAAAGTTAGAAAAAAGTTAGAAAAAAAACTGAGTTTCTGGGTCATTCTCTGGCTTGTCTTTCTAGAAAAGTGTGTCAAAGTACTTTTCATCATTTGAGAATGTTCGCAGTACATCACTCTGCAATGCGGAAGTTAGTAAGAAGATTGTACCATGTAAAAAGTCCTGCATTATTTTTAAGTGAAATAAACACTGGTCTTTTGCAAGGTTCAGTATTGGATGTAAAAAAAGATTGTGATGATATAGAGTTTCATTACTTAAGTACTGAAGAAGAGTGTATAGAAAGTGAGAGTTTGATAAGTGTAGGTGTTGAAGAAGAGGTGGAAGAGAGCACTACTGAGAAGTTTCTAGAAGAAATGACACAGTTTAAGGTAATGTGTTGTGAAAAACCAAACTATGGGGTCGATTAGGATGGCGGACGGACTTTGTCCGTCTGCCATCCTGTCTGGGGCAGGAACCGTCCGCAACAAGGGTGGAGGTTCCGTGCCCCGAATTAGGATACATCCGCCACAGTGGCGGATGCATCCGGCATTTTTAACATTGCAGAAGACGGTGCTTGAAGCACAGCCCGCCACAATGCTAACAAGGCATGTTGTGTATTTCCAAGCACAACATGACAGGCACTCCGCGGTGCCTGCCATGTGGTACTTGGAAACACAGGGGTGTACCATAGGTACCCTCCATGTGCACCCCCCACCACCCCTTCACCCTGTGGCCCGCAACGGGTCCCCAAAGCAAAGACCATATGCCTTTTCGTGGCGGCAGGCATACCCCATAGCCCATCCTAATATGGCTGGCGTCTGATAGACAACGCCACCATATTAGATCTTTTCCGCCACGGTCACAAGCCGACCACAGCGGAAAAGCAGCGGACGGTGTGTCTGTCTGCCGCGGTCCCCCCGACATTGTAATATGGCGGGGGGAAATTGGTTGCAGACGGGCACGAATGGTGGAGGGATCGCCACCGCCTGCATGGCAGTGGCAATACGTCCGCCATCCTAATCGACCCTTTAGTTTGTATTTGTTGTCCACGTACTTACTATAAAAGTCAAACTTGGAATGTTGATGTGTATTTAAATAGTAAAAAAGAAATAATGATAAGTGGAAGCAATTTGGTGCTTATTTGTTGGTCGAAGGTTGTTTTGAGTTGGGTAGTGATCATCGTATTTGTCAATATTGTTACAACAAATTAGAAGAGAACCAAATGCCAGCTAGAGCTGTACATACTAACCTAGAGTTGGTAGACATTCCTCCGCAACTGGTGGATTTAAATACTTATGAATCTATTCTTATTCAATCTGTACACCTGTTTCAGACTAAAGTTAGTATGGAGCCTAAAACAGGTAAGTTGCCTCCCTCAGATTTACAAAGAGGATTAAACAGAAGAGTTGTTTATTTACCTTTAGATTTAGAGAAAAATATTGAAACTATTGGTGTAGAGGAAGAGGAAACTGAACCTGTAGTTATTCTAGTTAATGGTGTACCGACAAAGAGTCCGAAAATTTGGCAAGAGTTAGTAGATGTCAACAAAGTTCAAAAGGCTACATTATATCTCATAGAAAACAATATTTATTATAAAAATGTATATCTTGAAGAACAAGAAATATCTTTAGGCGATGATAGAGAAATTTCAAGAGGCCAATTCAAAAAAGTGCACAACTCCAGGAGTGAAGACATGTATGAACATTATAGTATACATCCTTTACATTCAAAAGAAGTGATTGGAAATACTATTGAATTATTCCAAATGAAGAAAGCTAAAGGAACTCCTATGAGTGTTTGATAAAGAAGTTTAAAAGCCCGTTGTTTTCCACAGCTCGTCCCCACTGGAAAAGGTGGACGATATGATGAACGACCCGTGCAGATTCCAGTTTCAGAATATCGTACAACAAGCTTACACTCTGAAGATCCAAGATTTCAAGCAATGTATTCCATATATATTTCTTCTTCAGTTTGAAAGTAACTTGTCTGGACTTTCATATGCAGTGAACCACATATTAAAAACAGGAGTTCATCTTAAACATGTTTTAGCAAAGGAATTCATGGACAAAGTGCAATAAAGAGACAATAATTTAGAATCTCATTTAATTAATTTGATGGTGTGTCAACGTGGTACTAATGAGTATTGGTATCTTCACAGAGAACATAAATGTATGTTAAGGAACTTAGGAACCCCTACGTGGTATGTTACACGTTGCTGTGCTGAATACTCATAGGACGTGGAGAACCTGACCTCATGGGCCAGGCGGCGAAGGGCACTCCTAAGATCTCCGGGTTCACCTGCTTTGGCAGACAGAGACACAAGACACTCTGTTAGGCGTAAAAACCCGATATATTTGCTGCAGCTAAGCACAGTTGTCCTGTAAGTACACCAATGGTAGGTTATCCGGAGACTGCCACTTCATTCCGTGATGCACAATCTATTATACTATGCAAGTTTACAATGCCAACACCCAAAACATACAAAACTGACAAATAGGAATAGTTTGAAAACAAGCTATCGAATGTCTAAAACACACCATTATTTCAGACCCTGTGTGCTCTCCTCCCCTCAAGTTAATCAACACTAGTGCCCGTAATTCAATTTGCAGGTGGTAGAACATGTTTGAATGCTTCAAAAGATAGTTTATGTAACAAGAGCACACACAAAGAGAATAGCGAAGGTCAGTTAAACAAGATAAAGTCAAGAAGAATGGGGGGACCCAAACAGTGGAGTAAGACATGGATCAATCAGTCTAGACATGGATTTACAGACTTGGCAAAACCCTGACATCGGTTTCATAAACATGGGCAAGAGTTACTCTTTAATGAGAGAGACACGTAGCAGCTGAAAAGGCAAAAACATCGTGTTCACCACATCCGCCGTGCTGCCTGAGTGAGGCAACACAAAATGACGGTTAAACACAAAATGGCGGCTAGATACGAAGCAAAGTCGAAAACCACGTACCCTCAGACCCTCCTTTTGCCATACTCAGGCAAAGCACAAAAAGACTCATGTTAGTCTGAGTCAATATGAATGGTCATGAGGTCATTGAGTTGTTGCTGCAACATCATTATAATATTCTCTGTTTTCTGCGTTACTGGCTTAGAAAGACACACAGTGGCAAAAAGTCTGCAAATGGCTGGACCACACTGTAAACAAAGAAAACAAGAAAAGATGATCGCTAGAATCGCTCAAAGGAAAGTTAACACTTTCCATCCCCAGGTCGTCAGTAGTCCCCAAAACCATCCCATCACAGACCAATCTCCAGTGTCCTGATGAATGGACTCAGAGATGACATGTAGCTTAGAAATGGCCTGGTATACTGTAGGGGCATTATCAGGAACGTAAACGCAGCAACTAGACCCAATCAATTTACAGACTCCGCCTCTATCCGCAAGGACAATGTCTAGAACCATTTGGTTCTGCAAAGTCATAAGGCGATCAGCCTGAAGTTCAGCTGTCAAATTACTCAATGCTCCAGAAGTTACGTTTATGGTCGCATCGACCACACGAACTAGGCGTCTGATGTTTCTACTATTAACCATTGGACCCCAAAAAGGAAGAAACCCTTTCAGAAAATCTCCTCCCTCATGTCCGGCTGTGACTTCCCCATCAATAACCCGTCTACCAACTCTTTTTCTGTGGTGATCTGCAGGAGCAGTATATGTCTGAGGAAGAAGAAAGGCTATATAACATGTTCCCGAGAAATAATTGGGAAGCCATGTTTAAGCTCTGTTGTGGCAGATAAAGTATGTACCTTGAGATGGCACCAACGGTAAAGAAATCAAGGGTGTATAAACGTAGGTTTAGGAACAATTACTCTTTTCAGGCTTAATTTTGGTATTCTGGCCATTTATTTGTAAACACAAATTACCTCTCTGGGGTAAAACCCAAATTGGTGCAAATCTCTTCTGTTTAACCTTGTCAGTAAGACCAGTGATATACCGAGTCATGTTCCATCCATCATATGCTCTCTTCTCATCCTTGGGAATTTTAACAATATCAGCAATTTTCGCCATGGTCACTATTCCCTTTATCAAACAACTGTGACTGAAATCCGCTCCACCATTATAGGACCCACCAGGAGGATATCGGAGTTGGTTCCGGTATATATTAGAAAACAAAGCCAGATAAGCCCAAGCAGAACCTTCATACGTAAATCGAAGGACTAAATATGGCATCCCTCTCTCTGTATTATCTCATATGAACCCACAAACCCAACAATCAGTAGTATTTACTACCAATTGATGCTGACTAACAATTGGATAAATTAATTATTGAATATTCCATTCTTCTCATCTGCTCATGGTCTGGGAGTGAGTAAAATTTGTGCGGAGAAATAGTAGTAGAGGAAATCAAAGAAGTAGAAGTAGGAACAGGTGCCAGCTGCATACTGTGTACGACCCATCCTACACATGCTAATAAACTACAAAAACATACTGAAATACATATTGCTACGCCACAACGACTGAATAAAAATTTCTTATAATGATTTCTTTTCATTATCTTAATATCATTCTCTTTTCCTGCACTATCTATTACTCTAAAGGCGTTGCTCATGAAAATCTTCCTTAATCACTTGGCTGTGATTGTTATCCGTTCTATGACACTGCAAGTCCTGTTGACCTAGTCACTATTCAGGTCACAGCCTAAGACTCCTACCGTGACCCTGCAACTTGATGGATAATGGAAAAGGAATGTTTTTCTTTTTAATAAAGGCAAAATTATAAAACACAGAATTTAATTGTCTTTAGGCAACCTTTTTCTCAGGTTGGACCGTGTCTTGCCAGGTATCGTTTGGTCCTTAAACAAAGTCTCTGGATCCAATGTATTTAGTCGTAGGTGTGGAGGTACAGCTTCCTGTAAAACGTCGTCGTCCTCTTTCTCAGAACTAGTCTAATCCAGGCGTGCACTGCTGAACGGTACAAATTTGGGTACCTTTTCACATTCACTATCACAAACGCCTTCTCGGACCCACTGGTCATAAGGCAAAGGTAATGGTACCCTTTTACAGTGCACGCCGTGGATCCAGTTGTTCTTTCTGACGACCTTCACTGCTGTACGGGTGGTTAGTAGAACAAACTTGTCTCGGGCCCCCAATGAGGTTCCAGATTCTTTTTCCTCTGGAAATTCTTCAGACACACCCAGTCGCCAGGTTGGATGGAGTGTCCTGGATCTAAGGAGGCCTCCGGCAAAGCGTTTTGGACCTGTTGACGAATAACACGTAATTTAGTGGTGAGGTCATGCAAATAATCAACCAACAATGGATACTGAATGTCTGAGTATTTCTTGGGTCGAGGGACTCCCCAGACATTGGCTGGGCGTCCGAAAACAATCTCATATGGGCTAAGCCCCAAACGAGAATGGACAGTCGTTCTTGTTGAGAGAAGTGCCAAAGGCAAGGCATCAGGCCAGGAAAGGCCTGTGCTGGTCTGAATCTTTGCTAACTTAAGTTTGAGAGTGCCATTGTAACACTCTACCAAACCCGCTGACTGAGGGTGGTTTGCCGCATGGAATTTCTGTCTAATACCAAGACCCACACACACCTTCTGCATAATCTGAACTACAAATTCACTCCCATTGTCACACCAGACAATGCGCGGCAAACCAAACCTTGGGAAGAATTCCTTCAGAAGGACTTTGGCAGTAGACAAAGCCGTATTATCCTTTAGGGGGTAAGCCTCTATCCATCTGGAAAAGGCACAAACCACCACCAGAACATACTTAAGATTGTTGAAGCGTTCCATATGGATGTAATCTATTTGTAGTACCTCAAAAGGATACATAGGGGGAGCAAAGTGACCTGCTGGAGTTGGAGTTCCCTTTCCTGGATTATGCATTAAGCAAACAATACAATGCTTCACTACATTTTCTGCACATTTAGGAATACTTTCATTCTGCCATACTGGAGCTAGGAGTTTACATATACCCCTTGCATTAATAATGGCTGGTCCATGAGCCATAGTAACTACAGGTAATACATACGCATCTGGTAACAACTATCGCTGATGCTCTGACAATTCCGTCCAACATCCCATCGTATCCAACATTCCTGTACTCTCTCTCCACTTACTCAATTCTTTCTCAGTTGCCTCCTTCTGAATCATTTTCACACTTTCTACTGTGTCTTCACACATACCAGCATCTGGGACCCAACTTGTTGGTCCTGCAACATACATGCGACTTTCAACATTTTGTGCCGTTTCCCTTGCTATTTCATCTCCAAATGCATTTCCTCGACCCTCGTCATCAGTGATCTTTTTATGAGCAAAACACTTCACAATCGCTATTTGAGTAGGCAAAGCAAGTGATTCAAGAAGGTCAGTCACCAACTGGCCATGCTGTATTTTAGTGCCGTGGGAGGTAAAAAATCCTCTTTCTCTCCACAAACGGCCAAAGCTATGGGCAACGCCAAAAGCATATTGACTATCTGTATAAACAGTCACTCTCTTTCCTTTCGCCAACACACTTGCTCTCGCCAACGCAATCAACTCTGCAGCTTGTGCTGAATTCTGTGAAATGCGTGCAGTTTCTACTATCGTATGCAGAGTTGTAACAGCATAAGCTGCTGTCGTCTCACCATTAGGAAGCTTGAAATAAGACCCATCTACCCACAGGATCCCATCCGGATCCATAAGTGGTGTATCTTTCAAATTAATTTGACCTTCAGTTTCTTCTTCCGTACGAAGAAAACAATCATGCTGATCTTGTACATTTTTCTCATCCAAAATAGGCAACAATGTTGCTGGATTCAGAACATTACATCTCCTGATATGTGTATGAATATCTAAAAGCGTCAACTCATATCCAGACAAATGGGCACTCGTTAAGTACTGGATTTTTGTGCTGTTCCAAAGAGTATCTACTGCGTGTGGCACCATAACATTAAGAGTATGATCCAACACCAATCCTGCAGATTGACGAATGGAATCGCTGCTGCTGCTGTTGCTCTAAGACAACTGGGTAATGCCTTAGCAACTGGATCTAATGTAGCTGAGAAATAGGCACATGGCCTTTGTTTGTCTCCAAATTGTTGTGTCAAGACTGATAATGCACAACCTTATCTTTCATGAACATAGAGTGTAAAAGGTTTACTGTAATCTGGAGTACACAACACAGGAGCCGAACACAAAGCTGTACGTAAGTCAGAAAAATTCTTTTGACATTCCTCAGTCCAAGGAAGCGGTTGGGGCGTATCTTTCAGAGTGAGTGCCAACAAGGGTTTAGCCAGTAGGGAAAAATTCGGAATCCACTGTCTACAATAAGAGGTAATGCCTAAGAAAGCACACACCTCTCTCGGTGTGGATGGTACAGACATTTGCACAATCGCATAGATACGTTCAGGGGTCAACCGCCTTCTCTCCTTCGACAAGAGATGACCTAAATAGGTAACCTCTTGGCGACAATATTGCAACTTAGAAAGTGATACTTTGTGGTGTAGATCAGACAAATGTCGCAAAAGTGACACAGTCGCATTCTTACAGACATCTTCCGAATCAGCAGCTACTAACAAATCATCCACATACTGGATAAGAGTAGCACCTGATGGCAAAGAAAAGGTGTCAAGCTGAGATTTCAGAGCTTGACTATAAATGGAGGGACTCTCACAATAGCCTTGAGGTGTACGTTTAAATCGAAAACTTCGGCCCCCGAGAGAGAAACCAAAGAGATCCCTACTTTCCTCAGCAATGGGAATGTTAAAGAAAGCATTTTTGAGATCAATAACCGAAAACCAAGCTGCCGAAGCAGGAATCATAGTAAGCAAAGCAGTATTGTCTGGAACAACGGGAAACTGAGGGACAACAATTTTGTTGACCTCTCGGAGATCTATCACAAAACGATACACAGGTGGCTGAGAAGGATCAGTACGCTTAAGAACAGACAGAACAGGACTATTACAAACATTTCCTCTGGTCTCCTCAACCACACCCTTCTGAACCAAATCATGAACAATAGCCAACAAAGCTCTCTCACCATCATTAGATATTTTGTATTGTGGAATACGTGGTAATTTAAAATCAGGCTTCACAGTAATAACAAAAGAAGGAATTTGAAGCAAACCAACATCATTCGGACCCGTAGCCCAAAGCGTAGCAGGAAGCGAACGCAGTTCGAGTGGCAGTTGGTCTTTAGATACGTACATCGGAGAAGTCAATTTATCACCCAAAATAAGATGTACACCAGAAGGTGAGCAATACAATGTAGCATGTAGACGTTTCAACAAGTCCAAACCCAATAAATTCTCTCCGCAACCCGTCGTCAAAAGAAGTGGGGCTTCTAAATCGTACGGACCAATGGAAATAGACAAAGGACAAGAAACAGGGTTGCTAACTGGAGCGCCAGAGAATCCTACAGAAACATTTGTTAAGCAAGACAAAGGTGCCCCAGGGAGTTTGGAATGCATAATAGAACTTCTCATTTTACCAGTATCCAAAACAAATGGCTCTGTAACACCCAATGCTACAACATTAACATAAGGTCCATCCTGATCCACTGGAACTGATACGACTCCATTACTCTGTCTATGGCTGTCCTAGCAAGTGAGGAAATCTGCATTCTCACTATCTGTGCAATAATCATCATTATAATTTTGTGCAGACTGAGAATTCCGCTGGTCAAAATAATTTGCAGAGTCCTGAGGGGGAGAGGGATGTCGTTCCTAAGACAACGCACCACACCCTCTACCTCTGGACACTGACCAAGAATCTCCACGACCCCTTGGCGCTAATGATCCGCTATAAAGCTGCAAAAAAGCGGACAACTATTCTTAAAATGACCTTCCTCTTTACAATAGGCGCATTGATTAGGACCCAATGGAAATCGCGGAACTGAAGATACTGGTTTTTGCAACAGCTTCTGAAACTGTGGAGGCTGTTGAAATTGGGGCTGAGCAGAACGAGGAGGATAAGCCTGTTGCAGAAGAACCTTCATTTTTAATTCTTTAGTCTTTTTCTCCGCTTTTTCCTTATCTTCCTTATCCCTATTCTCATAATATTGAGCAGTAGCTAATATCTGGGCAGTTGAAGAAACAGCCCATGCACTCTCAGATTGTTTCAATTTATGCGATAATTCTGGAAGTAAATTAAAAATGAATTTATCTACAAATAATCGCTGTCCACGTTCAGTACTCATATTTTGACCACTATGGTCGATGAAAGTCTCTTCGAAACGAGTAAAGAAATGGGAGACATTTTCATCAATCTTTTGTTTGCACGCTGCTAGCTTATCCCAGTTAACGCGTACAGCGGGCATCATTGTTTTCATAAGATCTATTATTCTACTGGGCAACTCCGTAATCAGATCATCAGGTGTGGCACCACCTAGTTGTCCTGCATCTGCGGCTGAAATAGCAGCCCAATCACCACCTAAGGCTTGAGCAAGGTCTTGCCTATGAATTTTAGCCCATAAAGCTTGTGGGACTACATGTCCCATAAGTAAATCAATATCTGCCAAATTCATAATACATGCATTAACAGTTTGACACAATTCTTTATAATACCCAGCAGGATTCTTACGAGGGTCCAGTAAGGACTGCTTAAGTGCCAACACTTCTGATTTTTTCCAAGGATCATGTACCCATATGCGCTGAAAATGAGCGGGGACAGCTGGATTAGCGTTTGGGTCTGCCTCTCTCCATATTGGAGGAACTTCACACATAGGATATTGTGCCATTTTACGACGAACCGCAGAATCAGGCTCAAGAGAATTTTGAGAGAAAAAGGAAGATCGGAAAGTAACAAGCTTCTGAATAGCAGTCTCTACATCAGGACCCACAATAAGTCCCTTATCAAATTGATTTCGTAATTCGAATAAATCCTGAGGAGATGAATCCAAATCCATATCTTCCCACCCTTTAATAAGAGTGTTACACATAGTATTAAAGACATACCTCTGCGTGGGCGCGTTCCATTGCAGAAAAGTGTCTAAAATATCATGCACACTATACTGTAGACTACTCGTGATCCAATTATGAGCAAGAGAATCTAACTTAGTCTGTTCCTCTAAATCTGGAATCTGGCTACGAGATTGTCTTCGAGACGAAGCAGGAGAAAAGAAAAGAGGTCCAAGAAGAGGTGACAGAAGACCAGAAACAAAACGTTGTTGAGCTGTAGGGGAATCTGACACTAGAACAGGAGACAACGTATTCTGCAAAATAGGAGAAGAACCAGTAGCAAAAGAAGGTAAAGGTAGGGTTGACTGAGGCACAGAAGATTGGGGTACAGAAGTCTGTGGCAAAGGGGGCGGAGGTGGAATCACAGGAAGAGGCAACTGAGCAGGAACCAGAACAGCTGGATTAGCAACAGGTTGTAATGGAGGTGCATTAGCGCCTAACACATAAGGTGGAGGTAACGTCAACAGATGGGACACAAAAGGATTTTCATCAGAACCCTTACTCTTTGAGGCAGTAGGTAACACAGGATAACATCTGTCTATTGCCATACTATGCTGTCTTTCCAAAACCTCAACCATCTGATCAGCTTCATCATTTTTAAACTGTTGGGCAGCCTGTAAAATCGTCATATTCTGCTCTTTCGTATCTTTCTTCATTTGCTTAATTTCTTTCTGTTTGGCTTCTTTACGCCAGAGGCGGAAAGAATCAAACATTGCCGGCTGGGATTTTCTCCTAAATAAAATCGCTTCCAAAATATCTAGTATAGCAGGCTCAAAGGTGCCATTTTGTGGCCACTGTAAGGCACCATCTTTTTTAGTACATCGAATCCATGTTTCATTAAAAATAATAGGACCTAAACCATGTTTCGAATAGAGCTCATAAGTAGGAGTTCCAACCGGAGGAATCGGACAAGAATCCTCCAACCGGAAACCCCTAATACAACCAAAAAAACAAAACTTCCTAAACTTACTAAATCCAGGCATTTCGTAACAAACTGGACTACTTACAAATGTCAAGGGATTTTAGACAATATAGTCACAGCACAAACGTACTTACCCCTTGGCTTCGGTTAGTGCACTAATCGAATAACAAAAACAAAAACAAAAAGTGGGCGCTACCCACGAATACTTAACTAAATGTTTTCTCACGCCAACAGATGTCCGTCTAACGTCTTGCGATACTAATCATCACCAGGGGCCAAAGCAGGGTGACAGTCAGGGCAGCAGTCGTCGGCAGCCGCCAGGAAGGAGTAGCCGCTCTTCAAAAGACCTTTGGTCCACTTCGACTTACAGGGGTCGCTCACGTGGTTCGCGAAATCCTCCGGAATTTTCTTGTGAAGCTCCTCACGGCCCTTGGGCAAAACTACTACCACTGAAGTCGCCCACACGTTGGGCCGCCAATTCGAGAACCTGACCTTATGGGCCAGGCGGCGCACGGCAGGCCTAAGATCTCCGGGTTCACCTGCTTTGGCAGACAGAGACACAAGACACTTTGTTAGGCATAGAAAAGCAGATTTATTAGCTGCAGCTAAGCACAGTTGTCCTGTAAGTACACCAATGGTAGGTTCTCAGGAGGCTGCCACTTCATTCCGTGGTGCACAATCTAATATACTATACAAGTTTACAATGCCAACACCCAAAACATACAAAACTGACAAATAGGAATAGTTTGAAAACAAGCTATTGAATGTCTAAAACACACCCTTCTTTCAGACCCTGTGTGCTCTCCTCCCCTCAAGTTAATCAACACTAGTGCCCGTAATTCAATTTGCAGGTGGTAGAACATGTTTGAATGCTTCAAAAGATAGTTTATGTAACAAGAGAAAACACGAAGAGAATAGCGAAGGTCAGTTAAACGAGATAAAGTCAAGAAGAATGGTGTGACCCAAACAGTGGAGAAAGACATGGATTAATCAGTCTAGACATGGATTTACAGACTCTGCAAAACCCTGACATCGGTTTCGTAAACATGGGCAAGAGTTACTCTTTAATGAGAGAGACACGTAGCAGCTGAAAAGGCAAAAAGATCACGTTCACCACGTCCCCCGTGCTGCCTGAGTGAGGCAACACAAAATGGCGGTTAAACACAAAATGGCAGCTAGATACGAAGCGAAGTCGAAAACCACGTAACCTCAGATGATTTGCTTGCATTTCTAGGAGAAGCAAATTCAAATATTAAAGACATTGAATTGAAGCCATCTGGAGAACTGTGTTTATTGGATCCTGTAAATGTGTGCAGATATTTTAATCATTGGTTTCAAGCTTTGATGTCTTTCATCTCCGATTAAAATATTTCCACCTCTTGTAAAAGAAATTGATTTTTTTGGGAGAAAGGAGTACCAAGCCAGAGGTGCTCCTGATATACACATGCTATTATGGATCAAGGATGCACCTAAATTTGGAACGGATTCTGATGAAACTGCTTTGTCTTTTATTGAAGACTATGTTACCTGTGCTATTCCAAAAACAGGAGGAGAAATAGCTTAAGACAACAAGTTTTATGATTTCAAAGTCATCGAAGTGGGAAATATTGCCGATGGAAATACAAGTCAAAGGAAACATTTCATATAAAATGTTGTTTTGGATTCCCACGTCCAGTAGTTTCTAAAGGAAGAGTCAACAGTTTCATATCAGCAGTGAGACATACTACAACTCATAAGAATACTTACAACATAAAAAGAACTGAAGATTCAAAGTATATTAATGACTACGATCTGATGATTTTGACAATGTAGAATGTAAATATCGATATCCAGTATGTTGCAGATAATTAGATTGCTATTGCTTGTTATGCTACATCATATATAACTAAATCTGAAAAGACAGAGTTGAAAGAAATGTAGAAAGAAATTTCACAAGAGAAGACTATTAGTAACAAATTGTACAGCTTTAGTTTGAAGATGATTTCCCATCAAGAGATTGGATCGTATGAATGTTCGGATCGGTAAACCTCTGGAAGTTTATAGTCAAATTCTAGAGGAATCATTTGGATAAGTCTAGGTCTTGCTGCAACACAAAATTGAGTCTTGAAATCTGTACAAGGAATTGAATACTTAGCATTGAATGAACCGGAAAGTACAGATATTGTTAAAACAAATATGTTGGATACGTACTATCCTAAAAGAAGTCCACATCTGGAAAACATGTCTCTATGAAGTACTGCAATATTACAGCTTTAAAAGAAATGTTACAGAAAATGTAAATTAAGTAAAATAAGCAGTAATTGGATGTGATGGATGTTTGGTAAAACATTCCAAAGGAAATCTTATTAATCACAGTGTGTTAAGCTGTGACTGCAACGGTGTATCTGTTTGTGTGCAGGGCAGCTGATTGATAGCGCTATTGCACCCTTACCTTAACAGCGGCCCCTCTGCCTTGGTCCATCGCGGCTTCTGCCGATTGTGTGGAGGGAGAATCAAGAAGGGTCTTGACTCATTACTCAGGATGGCTGAGTCCAACTGATATATTAAACAACACTAGAGCCAACACTGGGGTGTCAAATTTGGATGACTGGTCAATATGTGGCGGCGGCTGATTCGATTGAAACAAAAACAACCTATTTTCTTTTAACCACAGACCAATTTATTCTATTTATAAATCAAACCTTTTTGTCATTTTCTGTTTTTTGAGCACACTATTCGTTGTGCATGGAAAATACGAAATATACAAAACAATGGATTATATATACAAAATATGCAAACAGATAAATACACAGTTTCAGACACACTTGGCCATACATTCATACAACATTCATTCACAACAACAAACAATATATAGAGAAACAATACGTCCGGGCATCGGTCATTCAGTTCAAAGGAGAGAATTTCATTCTGTGTTTTCACAATCTGTTCTAGTTGTTATTGTCACAGTCTGTTTTGTAGAACCAAATATATTGAGTAACTATTCTGACGAAAATTGGTGACCAGATGCGGGACAAGGAAGCTGGTCGACGCGTTTCGAACCCCTTTTAGTTAAATGGGGGTTCTCCTCAGGACCGGAATGGTTCTGAAACAAAAATGGAAAGGGTGGTGGCTTAGGAAAACAATTCAAGATTGAGAAAAGTAAAAGGGATCAACTACCTGAGTTCACCAAGGGCTCCCTACCTTAATCCACAGATATTAAGAACTCAAAAGAATGGCAGGCAGGTGAGAATCCAAAGTGGACTAGTATTTCCAATAGGCGTGATCAAAGTCGCTGTGATGGAAAACAATACAAGAAGACTACATTTAGTGTCTACTCATTCGCAGTGGTTCATTCAGCTCTACAGCGTTAAAGTGAAGCGGTCGGGGGCATGGAAACTTACCCGTTTGTGGCTTGCTTCGTGCTCGCTGTTGAATCAGCCGGTGTCTGTACGCCTGCTCCTCTGCTGAAATAGGGAGCGATAAGGGTTGTTTAGGAGGTTAGCGAGGGAGACGCGTGTGCATAAATTGGAAGGAATGCGTGAACACATACCGATGCGGGAGCAAGGCGTGAGACCTACTCCTTCGGCGGTGTCCGTGGTTCACACTGCTCGGATTGTCGAGTGGGCGTGGTGCCTCGGTGCTTCCTGGTTTGAATATGGAGGCCTGGGGTTGCTGGGACTTGTAGTCAAAAACCGAAAATTCGGTTAGAGAGTGAAGCAAAGGCTGAAGTGGACTAGCTCATGGGCCGGGCTTGTAAATTTCCGAAATTTCGTTTAGTCCCCGTACGGCAGTATTGAATTTCATTATGAGCATAGCTTCACGTTGGGATAATCTAGCTTCAAAGTCACCACCCCTGGGGTCTTTTTCTATTTTGGACAAAACTGTCCATCGCAAATCCATGTTCTCGTGCTTACATTTGATCCAATGGTTGACCAATGGGGCATTTTCAACCCCCCTACGGACGCGAGATTTATGTTGCCTAATCCTGTTTCTGATTTCCTGTGTAGTTTTCCCAATGTAGACTAGAGGGCAAGGGCAAATGATGGCATAAACTACGTTTTTGGATTTACAATTAGTGAAGGTATCGTGTTTCCAGTGTATATTGTCAAATGAAAAAACTGATTCCTCGATAGTCTCATCACAACAAGTGCATGTCCCGCACTTGTGATGTCCTTTTGGTGGAGGTAATCCGAAAAGACTGTGTAATGTGGGTGCCCTAGTTATAGGTAAAGCTGCCCTAACAACATAGTTGGCCACACTTTTATCCTTTTTATAAGCAAAGAGTGGTGTTGCCGTGAAATCCTCATGCAGGTTTTTTAGTAGGTGCCAATTTGACATGATCAGTTTTTTATGTAAGTTTGCAGCTGGACCGAAGGTGGTTACACAGACCATCCTTTTCACATCAGGTTTGACTCTTTTCTCCAACAACGCCTCTCGAGGGGTCCACCACGCTCGTTTGAGGGAGTTTTTTATTAGTTTTTTGGGGTACCCTCTCTGAATGAGTCGATTTTTCAATTGTTCAGCATGGATGAAATAATCTTCTTTACTGGAACAATTTCTGTGAATTCTCAGAAATTGCCCATAGGGCAAGTTCTGTCTTAGGCTGCGGGATGGTTGCTAGTAAAATGCAGCGCTTTGTTTCTATCGGAAGGTTTCCGGAATAGTGTCGTACTCAAACCTCCATCTGAAGGTTCCACTTTAACGTCCAAAAAGTTGATGGATTCATTTGAAGCTGAACAGGAAAATTGGATGTCGGTCGTTCTCGAGTTTAACCAACATACAAATTGGTCCAGGTCATCATGTCCTCCTGTCCAGACTAGAAAAATGTCATCGATGTATCGCATATAGTGTGTTATGCTGCCGCCAAAAGGGTTCGATTGGTAAATGAATTTCTCCTCAAATAGCCCCATGAACATTACAGCTAGCTCCGGGGCAAAGGGGCAGCCCATCGCCACCCCTTTCACTTGATAAAAAAATTCATTGTCAAACGTAAAAAAGTTCTTTTGCAATGCAAATTGTGCCAGGTCAAGAATGAACTTGGTCGGGACTCTGACTGGTTTTTCCCTTTTATCCAGGAACAGTGTTAAGGTTTCCATTGCTTGGTCTTGGGGTATCTGGGTGTATAAAGACACCACATCCAGTGTGACTAGAAGTTGCCTATCCTGATCGAATTGGATGGTCGCAATGCGGTTTAAAAAGGCAGTGGTATCTTGGAGATGGGCCGGGATTGTGTGGAGGGCGGCTCACCTACCGCGGCTCCTAGTGCCGGGCTGGTGGTGGGAACGGGCGCCATATTGGGAGGAGCCAGAGAGCGCAGGGACCTGTGGCAGCGGTCCAGTCGCTCGAGGCTCCCTCACATAAAACGTAATGTGGTGGAGGGAGCGCAGCGGACGAGCGCAGCGGGCGCGACGGATGCGCGCCGGAGTCGCGCTAGAGTCAAGCTCGTCTGCGCTCGTCCGCGAGCGTCCAGGACTAGGGGCTAGGGACTCTGTGTGTCCTTTGGTGTATACATCCGCTGAATTATTAGCGCTGAAACCTTCTATCATGAAGTGCCCCCCCGTACCCCTCAACACGGTGAAGCGGACGTTTCGCCTAGGCATCACTAACCCCATCAACCTAACTACAGACTCTGCCTCTACGTACGCGGTCTCGGAAAGCACGCCAGGTACCACTTGTAATTTTAGATGTGTTTATTTAAACACTCGTTCCATGACCAAACATCAGACAGATATCTTTCTGTTACTATCCGACACTAAACCGGATTTACTTCTGTTGACCGAAACATGGCTTACGCCGGATTCTTTACCGGACATCTTAGCTGCCTTGCCTGCCGATTATTCTATTATCTCCGTGTTACGACCGGCAGGTAAAATTGGGGGCGGGGTGGCCATCATCTCCAATAAGAAACATCAACTTAGACAACTCCCCTCCTTAGATATTTCTAATGTGGAGAATATTGTTGCCAAATTGGATACTGTCAATGGGACACTTGTGGTGGTTTTATTATACCGCCCGCCCCAAACTATGGTTATGTTCCCTGCTATTCTTGCGGAGCAATTGGCCATATTAGCTACTAATAACTCAAAACTGCTCCTGGTCGGGGATTTAAATCTCTGGTTTGATAACATCCTATCAGATCCCCAAGCAGCTGAGACTAGGGACCTTCTGAGTGATCTGAATTTAATACAATATATAGATACTCAGACCCATCAAAAGGGCCACAGTCTCGATCAACTTTGGTCATTGAATCTAGCTATTGATTCTATTGATATTAAACCTTGTAGCTGGTCTGATCATTTTACTATTAGTTTCTCATTTTGTATTGTGAAAGCTCTTCAATTTAAGCTGAAGGCTACCAGTCTGACTCGGAAATGGTCCTCGCTGGACATGTCAGCTTTTTTAAATCTGTTAAAGTCTACTCTGCCAGAGCAGAGCTCAGATGTGGAGACAGCCGATTGTAGGCTTCAAGACTGGCTAAACTCGGCCATTAATGTTTGTGTTCCCCTCACTCGCTTTGATAACTCATGCGGCGCGGATGCGCATAAGTGGTTCACACCGGAGTTGAGGAAACTAAAACTTGAAGTGAGGCAGCAAGAAAGAACATGGCGCTCCAATTATTGTCCTCAAGCAAGGATCGCTTACTGCTCCACTCGCAAAGCCTACCAAAAAACGTTGCACACTCACAAAACTGCTTATTTCTCTTCTAAAATACTTAACGCCACCAACAAGTCGAAGGAAATTTTCAGGATTGTGACTGAGTTGTGCAATGATGAGAGAACCTCTCCCCCGGTTGTCCCTTCACAATTGCTCTGCAACTCGCTGAACGACTATTTTAATGACAAAATAGTGCTGATTAAGGACACTCTATCCAAGCTCCCAGTTTGTGCCCCGATAGACAACACTTTTTTAAACCCTCTTACCTTGCACTCCTTCCCTTTAATCACTCACCAAACCCTTCAAGATTTGCTCACTAGAGTTAAATCAGGATCTCCTCAGGATACCTGCCCTCCCCAAGTAATGAGAGAAATTGGTCGGGCACTCCCAAGTAGCCTGATTCCACTGCTCAACAACTCCCTCGCGTCAGGGAATGTTCCTAATAGTTTTAAACAGGCCTTATTGATTCCTTTGAAAAAGAAACCTGGCATTGATTCCTTGGACCTTTCTAATTATAGACCAATATCGTTACTGCCTTACTTATCCAAAATTTTGGAGGCGCATGTAACCAACTGCCTATCAAGCTTTGTGGAAGCCTCTGGGTATTTACAACCCAACCAGGCAGGTTTCCGGCCTGGTCACTCCACTGAGGCAGTGATATTGGCCGTTCAGAATACTTTAAGGTCTAACGCTGACAGAGACTTGCACCAGGCTTTGGTGCTATTGGACCTGTCTGCGGCGTTCGACACGGTTGACTATACCATCTTGGTCAACCGTGTCGAACAGGCCGGTCTTCAGGACTCGGCCTTGGCCTGGCTCAAGTCCTTTATTTCTGGACGTACCCAATCGGTTCGACTAGGTTCCTTCACAGCCCCTAAAAAAATTTCCTTTTGTGGGTTTCCATAAGGTTCCTCCTTGTCCCCTTTATTATTTAATTTGTATATGCGGCCACTGTTATTCTCTCTACGAGAGTTTAAGGTTGACGTATATAACTATGCAGACGACCTGCAGTTGGTCTTTGTGCTAAACTCCCACAATGCTGCAGATGAATTTCGAGCAACCATGTCTTTTATCCAGAGGTGGATGTCTCTAAACCACCTTAAGTTAAATCCGGGAAAAACGGAGCTCATTCTACCTGGGAAGAGTGAGATCAGTTGGAGTCCTAGTTTTTGGCCATCGGACATGGGCTCGCCTCCAAAAAAATCCCGTACAGTAAAAAGTTTGGGAGTGACTCTTAGTGAGGACCTTACCTTGGTGAGTCAAGTCGGAACTGTGGTCTCCTCGGGGTTTTTTCAACTGAGGAAGATCAAGAAGATAGCACATCTTCTTACAGGTCTGGCCCTAATTCAGACAGTCACTGCTCTAGTCCTGTCCCACATGGATTTCTCAAATGGCCTCTATTTGGGGGCGCCTATTGGCCAACTTAAAAGATTGCAATACTTGCAAAATCAAGCTGCGAGACTTATTTGCAAAGTCCCTAAGTGGGAATCAATCAGACATGGACTAGAGACCTTGCACTGGCTGCCTGTGGAACAGAGAGCCACTTTCAAGGTGGGTTGCATTGTGTTTAAGGCTCTGGAGGGTAAGGGTCCTATGTTCCTTAGATCACTACTGCGCAAATATACACCTTCGCGCAGTTTGAGATCAATCCACAAAGATCTACTTGAGGTCCCCCGTTTCAAAAAGAAACGTCAGGGAGGCAGTAGTTTTCAATTTTTAGCCTCCTCACTGTGGAATTCCCTCCCTTTGACTCTGCGACATAGCAAGGACCTCCTTGCTTTTAGGAAGGCATTTAAAACTTTTCTTTTTTCCCAGGCCTATGGTAAATAGTGATTGTATTTCTTTTATGTACTGTTATGTTTGACTCTCTCACCAGCGCCAAGAAGCCCCTAAATAACATAACATAACATAACTAAGTTGTGATACTCCAGATAAAAGGGAATGTTGCTATTTAGCACGTCTGCAACTGTTCAAGCCTTTGAGTCGCGAAATGGAATTACTTGGAGATTTTGACTGCTATGAAGATTCTTTTAATGCATGTAAAGATAGCATTGAATGCACAGTTTTCCAAATTTATCTACAATAGTTGAATGAAGAGATTGAACAAGAAACTAGTATGGCAGCCAAAATCGCTAGAGATAGTTCTAAAGATAGTCAAAGTTCTGCTCCACTAAATCAAGATCTACTAGGACAACCAATTCTTGAAAATGAAGCAGCAAGCGCTATAAATGAAGTAGAAACAGCAATGCAACAAGCACAACAGGATATTATTGAGTAGGGAAACTTGGAAGAGCAACTAAATATTAAACAAAAAGTAATGTGTCAGCAAGTTACACAACAGATAGAGCATGGTTTACTGCATAAAAACAAGAATGCCAATACACATCATTTAAACCTATTTGACAGTATATCAGTGGGCAAGCTGGAACAGGAAAAAGTTTCTCAAAGTTTTGACCAGTTATCTGCACAAAACAACTGAATAAAATGTATCTTGTGTTGTAACCGCTCCAACTGAGTTAGCCGCACAAAACTTTAAAGGTATTACATTACATCGATTACTCATGCTACCAGTTGAACATGAAAATAATTTGGAATATCACAAACTATCTGAAGAAGCTTGTTATGAAGTCTCAAGAGTACTAAAGAAAATGAAACTTCTTATCATTGATGAGGTGAGCATGATCTCAAACTTAATGCTTGCCTTTGTACATTTAAGAATGTAACAGATTGCAATAGTACGAACGTTGTATATCTTGTTACATGCCTGTGTGGACTTTGATAAGTGGGTATGACTGGAAGAAAAATCAAGCAAAGAATTTGTGAACATCGGAGAACAGGCAGGTTTAAAAAAGGAACTACCAAATTGACTGAGAACTTTCTCCAGGTCAACCACACTACCAAAAACATGAAGTGGACAATTATCGAGCAAGTCAACCTGAATGAGCAGACTCAACAACGTTTCTTTAAAAAGGAGCAACATTGTATATACAGATTATCTTCAAATAATATTGGGCTTAATGATAACATACTGTGGAATTAAATACCAAAATAAATAAATAAATAAATAAAATAAATACCAGTATTTGTAAAGCACACAGCTACCTCGGAAGTGGTGTCCCGGCGCTGGGGGCCCTCGGGAAGACTAAGCAAGCTATTGCCGGGGATTGAACCATAAGCCTCAGATTCCAGGGTCAGTCACCCTGGCCGCTGCGCCACACCTCTTTCAGTAAAAGAGAAATGAGGCAACCTCTCTTTCCACCCTAAACATATGTGCTGCACCATCACCTAGATCCATACGTTTTCTTCTCTTTACTAGTAGTGGGTCAGAAGAATGATAGCCTAAATACTTAGAAATGTACTAAGCCTTCTGATTATGAGTTTGTGACAAAATGAGCTTTACTTCTATCTGGTAGTCCTGCTATATGTTTTAATTTTATTTTTAATTTCTTAACCTAACCAATAAACATGTCTTGTCGATTACATGTGACATAGACATGCATTGTTTATCAGAAAGTATACTTTGATCTGACATTGCATACACATTGAATTCACTTTCTATTGTTTTGGCGGAATGAACCATTCATGCTATCTTCAGAGTCATTTGGGTTCCGCCTATGATTATGCATGAAACCCGCCAACCAATATGCCCCATTGTGTAACCACACGTATGAGCGATTACGTCATGCACCATGTGACCGGCAGCTCATCACAATCTTCCAGGTTATAAGCCACAGGGACACCTAAGGCTTTTTCCTTGGGATTCTGTGCAGGGCCTCACCATAGGTGGGACAATGGGCAGCATGGTTTGGAGTAGTAAGTCAACTTGGTGTACGCGGGTGGGCTCTGCTTTGTTGTATGGCGTTTTGGGACACAAGTGAAATTTTCCCTATTCATGCCCTTATATAGGTACAATTCACATTGCCCTAAGATATGCATAATAAATCATACCCATATTTAGACATAGCCCATGCAGTCAAATACAGGCATGGCTACTTCCACCCGTTCCAAAAAACCACAACAATTTCTTGGAAAAATCGGCTTAAGCAGTCAGGGACATCCCCTTGCTTGAATATTGTTTTGTCAAAGAACTACCATTCACATGGGATTCTTTGATGACGTTATTATGCCCAACTTTACATCAAACTAGCCACATTCAAGGGATAAATATCCCTAAACTTGCCCTAGCAAACACATGGTGGTTCGGAGCAGCTCAACGATCGACTTGATCAATGCAGCTCGCTAAAGCAAGTGCCAAAGGAAGCCGACCCTCCAGCAGACGCAATGATCGAGAAGCTGTCCTTTCTCTCACTAAGAAACCAGCTCCAGTGTTTCCAAGCTCCCCTTGCGGGGTGTTGGGAAATTGAGTCCCAAGACAAAGATACCAGACCTCCTTCATCCTAAAACCAAGGTACGGAGCTGATTAGACCCTAAGAGAAATCTTGGATAGATTATTTGCAAAAAAACTAAACCTATGCTACACCACACTTACTTCTTCCCTCGTACAAAACGTAGGTTAGGTACATTGGGGTAGGCGTATTTTAGAAGCACCAGTTGAGTACTTTCAGCCTTTGTAATTAATATATGCATTTTATGGCTTAGAAACCATACCATGCTTTTACAGTATTATTTTATACTTCTCTTCTTGCTGTACGCATTATACTTTAAGCCAGTATTACGATGGTAGCAGTTCATTTCTATTGCATGAGAAAGAAGACTGTTCAACAAATCTTTTTATTGAAAACGCCCGTCTCTCTATTTCTCTGCACCTCTGATGAAACGATGCATGCACGATTGACTGATTAAAATATCTATCTATTGTTTCCACGAGTCTGAAGATACGTTTATTCTTGGGGAAACAAAGTTGTCATGTTTATGCGGTTGCCAGAAACTAATCCCTTCTTGGTTATTCGAGAAAGTTTCTAGTGAATTCTGAGCTAGCTGGCACTCACAATTAGGTTTAATATATTCGATAGAGACCTAGTCGAACTCAGTCCTATGTCAAATCTATAGGATATATTATTCCAATGCGCAGAGCCTATTGGGAATATATTAACTACACTACAGCTTTACTTACTTTCTTTACAAAGGTAATGATTTGTAAATATCCATAATTTTATTGTCTACAGAGTATGACTGGAGCTAGCGCCCCCCCACCATGGTTTCCATGAGGCGAGGCAGGAGCTAGCCCTCAGTATGCTCTATCCTTGATCCTCCTTGCTTTTAACCCATTATAGTCTTTTTGGAAAAATAATTGCATTTGCACTAGTTGTGCAGACAAGCTTTCGTATAGCTCTGTTATAATTTAAACATGCTCAAGTCATATTGAGCGTTTAATACACCCACTGAAAAATGTTCACTGTGATGGCAAATGCAATTATTTTTCCAAAAAGACAATAATGGGTAAAAAGCAAGGAGGATCAAGGTATGTTTGCACAATCAGGGTTTTTTCCACTCCTGCTGGAATTAATGACACCACCATCAATAACATGGGATTTCATAAAGCACTCAGTTGTCAAGGTGCATGGCGTGTGTGAGACTCTGCACTTATTGAGTGTTAGGACTCTCAAACCAGCTACGAAAGAAATTGTCTGTCAATCATAGAGTAATGATTTCTACTATGTATGACAGTTCATTTATTTTTTAGGAGGTTATCCCTTTCAACGAAGGCTGATAGGTGATTTTGTTATTATTGTCCTTTCACACAAGGTTGAGAGGCTACCATACTGTGAGTACACGGCATGGTTCCGAGTGCAACAGAGATGAGGTGCACCTTAGTGAGTGCATACCGCTTGGGTCATTACAGAGGTCCTGATAAAAACCTAGTATTATCATCTACAGGTTGAAACATGTAGACCATCATGATCACTTCTTTTTGTAGATACCTCAGTCCAGTTAAGCCTACTTAGGTATCACACACTGGTTTTAATCTTGTCTTATTGCTCCGCATTAAACTCTTAGGGAGTACAATAAAGACAATTTCAAATTCACTTTTCACTTACTTGCACCTATTTTCACCAAAAAAACAGCTCCACTGGAAATCAGGTGTTGAAGCACACCCGGGTAACATTCAGTTACTCGAGTGGGTCCCATATGATGAAGCATGTCACCAACTAGGTTGGTGAGTGAGGGGTCTTTTAAAAAAGGAAGAACTTTATCCTTTTTTGTTGTTTTTCTTGTCGTATCTCGTTGATTTCTTTTTTAATTTCTTTGGGGGTATACTCCTTCTAGTGTTTATACCATTCATATTTTCAACACAGATTTTCTTTTTTTTACATTGTTATTGATTGTATTTTTTTGCTCACTGTTATATGATGATCAAGGTTTAAAGCTATTAATATTTTCAACACAGATTTTCTTTTTTTTACAATGGTTTTGATTGTATTGAAAGCACTGAGCAAAAAAGCAAAAAAGAGAAACGGAATATGTTATGTAATTCTAAAATGATGTTATGTTCTAAAAACTATAACATTATTTGCAATAACAATATTTTTTGTTCTCTTTTACAGAAAGTAATACTAAAGTTTGAAAATATTTTAAATTTAATTTACAATGCAACAACTGTAAAATAGTTTCAATGACTTTGATATCTACTTAAATAAAGAAGGTAAGATTAACTAATGTAATAGCCATATTAATATGAATTAAAGTTTTTTTTTTTTAAATCTCTTTATTGATCAGCTTGCAACAGGATGATACAGCGACGGTGGCAGGGGCCAAGCAATTCGGATGGAACATATAGACAATACAAGCATTTTACACTTAAAGCAATACCCAATAAGAACAGACCCACCACCCTCCCCACCCCAGAACCCAGCACTGAGAGGGGTTATTCTTGAACCCAATGTCTCAGACAATCTAGACACAGAACTATCCTCAAAGGTGGCCCCTGTCCCAACTCTTCGAGCAACCAGTACACCATTAAAACTGTCTAATGCAAATCAGGATGTCCAAGCATGTAACCTGTGAGTGGAACCCAGAAGTCCTTGGTCCGCGAGGTCTCAGGTACCTCCTCCACATAAGCCTCCAATTGTTTCCTGCAGTACAGCAGGTCATGGACCCATTTTATTACTGTTGCAATACTTTTGGTGCCCAAGCATTGCACAACCGCTCACTTAGAAACAGAAGAGAGACAGCCATTAGTCTGCGATTGCCCTGTTTTAGGCGCTTCACCCAACCCAGTAGACAGACATCCAGTGCACACACCACATTCTCCAGTACTACATCTGTAAGCACTCTTATGACCTGGATCCAGAATATATGTATACCAGCACAGCGCCATGCAAGTGCTGGGAACTGGCCATGTGTAAAGAGGTCACCCAGCAGTGTAATCCCAGCAGTTCTCAGTGCATTCACTGCGGCCTGCTCTTGTGTGGCAGAAATATGCGGATGAGCCGCAAGCGGCAGTGCTGGAGCATAGAGGTAGTCTAATTGTGCCTTTTTTGCAAGAGATTTCCATGCCCACGCAGTGCATTGCACAGGGTTCATTTCGGCCCGATAGGGCAGCTGCCACCAGCGGCACAGGTACTACTGAATCTGCCTCTACTGCGAAGTGTGACTGGAAACGCTACGGGAAGTACCAATAGTAGGCAAACTGCACCTGAACACATAAGTAGTAGAGCCGCATATCAGGTGCTTCAAAGCCACCTCGTTCTAATGGTTGCACCAGCAGGTCCCAGCTGCATCTAGGCTTTTTATCACCCCAGATAAAAAGACAACAGGGCTGACTGCAGCGTTTTGAACAATGCCATATTCAGGTGAATCGGGATGTTGAGGAACAAATAAAGAAGTTTAGGCAGAACCGACATTTAAAGGACTGCTATTCGATCCACTAGGGAAAGCGGTAATTTTAGCC
Organism: Lissotriton vulgaris; assembly: GCF_964263255.1. Classification (NCBI taxonomy): domain Eukaryota; kingdom Metazoa; phylum Chordata; class Amphibia; order Caudata; family Salamandridae; genus Lissotriton; species Lissotriton vulgaris. The sequence continues at coordinate 1,145,345,748 of NC_141694.1, read as the reverse complement.
CATCGGGCAGCCTGGTCGGTAATCTTAGTGATAACACTGCCATATTTCATAGAAATTACCATATCGGGATCTCTATGTTACCATATACCTAAATAAATACCTAAACACCGTACCGTGTCATTGGACCACATCAGAGAGAAGACCAGCTCCACCTCACGGGTACCAACCATCAGAGGGAACACCGTTGATTTCGTCCAATTGATGAATTCAAGCTAGCCTGGCTATTAATGGCTGATTAGCCAGAAACCGGTCCCAGGATGCTTGTTTCCGGTCCAGGGAAGACATGGCTATAATTCTCCATATCCGGCACCGCTAATCCCCCCTCCACCTGCGCCCTTCTCAACGTAGCTAAGGCCACCCTGTTTCTGCTGGAACCCCAGATAAAAGTTGTAATAAGAGAGTCGAGCAAGCAAAACCACGCCCTGGGAATCCACACTGGTAGGGTGGTGAAGAAATATAGCAATAGGGGCAGGGCTATCATTCTAAGTAGGGAAATTCTCCCTGGCACCGACAGGGGTAGCGTTCCCCAGAAAGCCATACAACCTTTTAGTGATCGCAAGGCCCCCCACATCCTCCTCCTGAACTGGGGTAGTCTGTTGGTGCCTGGGGTTTACCCTCATGCCATAGCTTTGACTGCCCGTTGATCTCCCGTTCTATTATTACAGTTCCCAGTAACTCTTCCTCCTCCGCCTCAAGGGTGTGAAGCAGGAGGGGTGACAAATAGTCTGCAATCCTATCTATTTCGTGGTTGCCAGTGCTTTTGTACAAGTGGGCATAGTAGTCACGTAATCTGTTATTAATCTCCTCTTGCCTATGTAAGGGCCGTCCTATCTGGTCATGAATTGTCAATATAGTACTACCCCGCTAGGACGGATTGGCAAGCCATGCCAACAGTCGCCTTGCCTTGTCCCATTCAGCATGCGTCCTATCCATATACTTTTGGTAGTCAAAGCAGCGCAGATGCTCTTCCTGAGCTGCTACCTTTTCTTTGGCCTCTAGTAGTTCCTGCCTCAGTTCTGGGTGTTCTGGCCGTCTACGCTCTAAGTTCTTGAGTGCCACATCTGCTCTCTCTATGTCTGCTGTAAGCGTCCTACGAACCCCAATAGATGTTGCCATGCACCACCCTCTGATTATGGCCTTAAAGGCATCCAATTCCGTGATTCTAGAGTCCGTGGAGGCCCCATTGTCAGCAAAATATTGTATGATTTGTTCCTTAGTCTCAGGTTGGAAGACTTGGTCTTCCAGGGCTTCCGGCTTGAGTCGCAATGTAGGGATGGGCTGTGATAACATTCCCCCCTTTTGCCTAAGCATGAGCGGGTTAAGGTCGGAGATTATTCTGGTCAGGAACTCTGCCCCCCAAGATGGGTGGAGAGGTCCGTTGTGCTTAAAAAAGTATCTAGGTGGACATGCAAATCGTGAGTGTGAGATAGGTGCGAGTAGTCCCTGTCAGTCAGGTGTGCACTGTGCCATGCATCCACTAGCCCCCTGTGGGTTTTCCAGTCTCAAAAGAATCGAGCTACAGTATGTACAGGAAAGTCTCAAAGTCGCAGGTGTGATCTGTCCATTTCGGGGTCAGCTATGCAATTGAAATCTCCCACTATTAGGACCGCTCCAGTCATGTACGGTGCCAGAACACCCGACAACTGCTCCAGAAATTGCATATGATCTCCATTTGGGCCATACACATTTACAAGGATGATATCCTGCCTATCAAGTCTCCCGGAGACAAGCACATATCGTCCCTCAGGATCTATTTTATGCTCAATAGGTTGAAAGGGGACTCCCGCCCGTACCCAGATCAGGACTCCTCGGGCAAATGCTGAATGTGACGTGTAAAATGCTTGACCCCTCCAGTGCCTGAGCAATGCTTCCCCCTCTGTGTCCAATGTGTGTGTCTCTTGGAGCATCACTATCTGCACTCCCCACCTATTCAACTGGGAGAATATTTTAAACCGTTTGCTCATGAAGTGCATGCCCCTAACATTCCATGACATTATGTTATAGGTGGCCTGTGTCGGCTGCATGAGTGCTCATACTCCCTCCTGTTTGTGCCCCTGTACCCAGATCCACTTTGTATTCTTGCAGAAGTGCCATGTGGGATTTCATGTCATGGCCCTATCCCTTGTCGACAGCAGCGCCCCTGTTAATAATAAAACTAGATAAACATCCCAACTCCACCTCCCCAGGACAAGCAGGAACTTCTCTCCCATCCAAACTGTGCCTAAACAGTCAGAATCCGAAAGTAGTGGTTAGGCCAATGTCTGCCTGGAGGACAGCCGTCCTCTCCACCCCAGGTTCCTCCCCCAGCGTAGGGATGTTGTATAAGTACCTAGGGACCCTTCTTGGCAATGTGTAGGGCGGTACTAATGCCATGCCCCACCTCTCCTCCATAAAGTCATGACTATACTTGCTTGCGCACTCCACTTCACATCAGGTCGTCTGCTGATCTGGGAGTTATTGCGGCATGGCCTGGCTGGCATCCCCCACCGAGCTCGAGCTGGTCTCAGAGTCCGATGCCCTCTGCTCCTTTCTAGAAGACAACAGTGAGTCATAGGCGCGAGCTGCGCTCAATGAGGCCACAACCGCAATCGCACTGGCTCTAGCCCGGTTCGCTTCTTCCGTCGTCGGGTGATTCTTTGAGGTCGTCCCGCTGTCAGGAGAGCGTGCCATGCCTTTTTCAGCTGGGTTTTTGTCCTCCCGTTGCAGACCTCAGGGATCTTGCTCCTTAATCCAGTCCCAAACATCCTGGGGAGTGGTGAAGAATGTAGTTCCCCCTGAGCGCACTATACGTAGTTTGGCTGGGAATACCATAGAGTAGGACACCCGCATTTGACGCAGTTTCCTTTTGACTGTGATGAAGGACGCTCTCTGTTGTTTTACCTCCCGGGAGAAATCAGGGAAGATTTGTACAATGCTGTTGTCCACCTTGAGTTGCCCTTTGAGGCGTGCCTGGCTCAGCACATGATCTCAATGTTTAAAAATAGAAGGAGGGCCACCGCCGGACACAGTGGCCTGCCTGGCTGCTGTGCTCTAGCGGGGACTCCGTGTGCCCGTTCTAAGGTGAATAATGTTGACAGGCCCTCTTCTGCCACAGCTGTTCACAGCCAGCGTTCAAGGTATGCCACCATGTCGTTCCCCTCAACTTTTTTGGGTAGGCCTGTGATTCTCATGTTGTTTCGGCGGGCCCTGTTTTCTGCATCTTCTGCGTGTTGTTCAAGGATCAGGACTCTTTTTTCTATGTCTGTGACTTTGAGTACAGTCGCTGCTACTGGCGGCTTTAGGTTTTCTATCTCGTCTTCTACGACAGTGACCCGGTCAGCCAGCTTCCTGTGGTTTGCAATTAGGAGGCCCAGGTCCTCCCGGATTGTGTCGATCTTGATCTCCACTGCCGTCTGGGCTTGCTCTATGGCCTGCAGGATGCCGTGAAGTGATAACTCCTCTTGGGGTGTCGCCCCTTCCTTTCTGGTCCCCAAGGGTGAGCGTTGTTCTCTGTTTTCATTACTCATTACATCTTGATGCTCGGTATTGCGTCTCTTGTTAGTCCAACCCACTGTGGCGTTGGTGTAGGTGCTTGCTGCTTCCGATGCGGCTTGCAGTTGGGTGGGCCTGCGGCTGACTGACGCACTGCTCCGCTCGCCTCGCTCGCCGTTTCTGGTTCTCAGGGTCATGGCTGTGCACGCCCCCGGGGGGCGTGGTTTGGACGCCAATCGGGATGGCGGCGTGAGCTTGCAGCTCCACGCAGGGTCCCGCTATTTCTCCTGAAAACCGCACCTGGGGCGACCCCTGGTCGGCGCAACTGGCCTGCGAAGTGTTGGGGAACCACTGGTGAGCGGAGGAGACCTCTTTGGGGTCCGCTAGTCCCACGGAGACCTAGTCTGACGACGTCCGAGGTGTTGCCCGGAGTGCGAAGAAAATGGCGACGGCGAGGGTCGATGGTCTTCGAACCAAAACTGAGCGGAACTGGCATCGGCTAGTGGGGTGGCCCGCCTGTGCGAGATCGGAGTTGCAGGAACTGCTGGCACGGACCTGTGGAGCGGGAAGATTGGTGACCAACATTGGATTGGAGTACTGGGGGCACGCACTCGTCTCTACTTCCCCCCCTCCCCCCGGTTCTGGCGACAGTGGGGCGGACGGCGCTAGAACTTTTGCTTCCTAGAGTTGCGGGCAATGCGGAGGCACTCTATCACGATCGTTGCTGATGCGCACGTCCCCCGGGTAGAGGATATCGGGACCTGGTAATGTCTGGGGCTACCCGTTTAGCTGCGACAGAGACACCTAAGATGGTGGCTGAGGGAGGAGCGGCCATCACAGAGCAGGGCCGGGAGGATTCGGCTGCACTATCCCAGGTTGGCGAGGCCTCCCCGCCGATGATGGACCAGGAGCAGAGACTGAATCAGCGCCTGGATGCTATTCTGGATGCCATCACCTCGACCAAGGAGGCATTGCAGCAGGACATTGCGCAGGTCGCTACGGGGCTGGGGCTCCATAGAGCGGATCATGCCAAGTTGGCGGATAAGGTTAAGGACCATGAGCAGCTGCTATTGGACCTGAAACCGGCGGTGGTGACCGCGGAACATAAGATAACGGACATTCTGACCCGGCTGGACTCGTTGGAGCGACGAGCGGAGGATGCTGAAAGCCGCAACAGACAGAACAATGTGCGGGTCGTAGGCCTGCCGGAAAGAATTGAAGGGGAGGATGCGGTGGCCTACATGGAGGACTGGTTCCGGACAGTGGTGGCACCGGAGGGACTCACTCCCTTCTTTACGTTAGAGCGAGCACACAGGGTGCCTGCTCGCCCACCAGCGCTTGGCCGCCCCCCCAGACCGATGGTGGTGAAGCTCCTTCATTATAAAGACCGGGGCCTCCTAATCCAGAAAGCTCGGGCCTCGGGCCCGTATGAGGTGGAAAACAGCCGAGTCACGATCTTCCCGGACTATACTCAGGCGGTCCAGAAGAATAGGGCATCCTTCTTGGCAGTGAAAAAGGAGCTGCGGGAGGAGGGCATCCAGTATTCCTTGCTCTTCCCGGCCAAGCTGCGGATCATCCTTGATGGGACCACTCATTTCTTTCAAAATCTGGATGAAGTGTGGTTGTGGTTGGAATCATACCGAGCTGGTACGGACAGGAACAACAAAAGTCAGCGTGAGAAGCCTAAACCGCCTCAGGTCCGGAAATCTCAAAGGATTCGCTCCCATACTAAGCTTCAGCGGTAGAAACGAGAGGCCCAAATGGCTGCGGACAAAAGAGGGGCCCTGGCAGCGATGGCGGCCATTACGAGATCACAGCAGGAGAGGGACTTGGCGGCTACGGATTCTGGCGAGGACGGTGGCAGGACTGGAGACGAATTTTCGGAGGCGGAGAGCTTGAAGGGGCCGGTGGTCACCCCCAAACGTCTGATGAGATTTTTCATGGCTAATTCTTCTATGGGACTTGAGACACTGTTTCTGGTAGGGTGGTATCCTGTTGGCACTAGGTGGGTCGCCAGGTAGGGTGAAGCATCAGCATTGCGGGATGGAAGGCGCGGGGTGCGGGCTCCGCCTGCCCGGGGTCGGCGATAACTCACCTCCTCAGGGCCCTTAAGGCCTTCTGTGGTGGCGACCACAGGTTAGCCGGATGTGTGTGTTGTTTGAGGTTTGGATCGGGGCTCACGCTGGGTTTGTAGGCTCTGTCCTGGGGAGTGGGGTTTGGGGAGTTTTTTCTATGGTTCGTTTTGGGGGGGGCAACCGCTATGGTGTGGGCATTGAATGGCTAAACTTGAACTGGATCGCTCAATGTTGGTATGGGGACGTTACCTAACTTGAAATGCCTAACGTGGAATGTCCGAGGACTGCGAACTATGGTCAAACGCCACAAAGTGCATGCTTATTTGGTGAGGCGGGGGGTTCAGTTTGCCATGTTGCAGGAGACTCATTTAACGAAACAGGAATGCATTGCACTACAGAAGAGATGGCGGGGTCAGGTCTTTGGCACCACTTACTCCGCGTTTGCTAGAGGGGTACTGATATGGGTGCGGGCCGGGATACCGTTCCAGGTGTTGAATCAATTGGTGGATCCTGAGGGCAGATATGTGGCGGTGGAGGGGAGGTTGTATGGTCGGGATGTGGTTTTCAGCTGTTTATATGCTCCAAATGTTGATCAGGCCCGCTTCTTTGATGGTCTATCCGGCTCCTTGGCCTCTTTCTTAGCGGGGCCTCTGATACTGGGGGGGGACTTCAACTCGATCACAGATGTGGCCTTAGATAGATCCCACCCACCACTCGTTGACTCCCCTGTACGTAAATTAGCCGCACACAGGAAGGATTGGCAGGAACGGTGGGGACTGCTGGATGTGTGGCGGGAACAGCACCGGGGTGGTAGGGACTATTCCTTTTTCTCAGCCCTCCACGCTTTACATGTTAGGATTGACTCGGTACTGTGCAGCGGGTCCTTAGCCCCATTGGTCTCCCATACGGAGTATCTGGCCAGGACCATATCGGATCATAATCCTCTGCTGGTGCATGTCCAATGGCAGAGGGCGCGCTCCGCGATCCCAACATGGCGGCTCCGGCCCGACACCTTGGAGGACTCGGTGTTCAGTGACGCAGTCCAACGGGGCATAGATCAGTATTTTGGTGAGAATGAGGGGACAGCTTCTTGTAGGTCCACTGAATGGGATGCGATCAAAGTGGTGGTGAGAGGAGTATGCTTGGGGAGGTTTTCGAATGCTCAAATGTCGGTGTTGAATGGGCTTGCCAGTGCGGAGGAGAAATTGAGGGATCTGGAGCGGCGTAGGCCGGACCAACCGGATTTACAGGCCCGGTTGCTGGAAGCTAAGGAGGTGGTGGCCGCCGAAACGGAACGGCTACGGAGCTATGACTACAGACAATATGCCATTAGAGCGCATGCTGAGAGTGATAAGGTGGGCACGTTACTGGCTAGGCTCGCTAATCCTGAACTCAGAGGCTGCCCGGTCTTGAGCATCAAAAATGAACTGGGGGAGACGGTCTACTTCCAAACGGCGGTGCTGGAGTGCTTTAGGGCCTACTATGCTGAGTTGTACGAGAGTCAGATAGGGGTGGAGGCGTGCGAAATAGTGGAATATTTTGAGTCAATGCAGCTTCCGGTGCTTGATGACGACGATGCAAAGGATTTAGGTGGGACTGTCACGCTGACCGAGATTAGGGCGGCCATTAAACATATGGCGAGGAATAAAACACCCGGGGTGGATGGCCTACCGATAGAATTTTACCAGAAGTATGCTGATAGCTTGGCGCCCAGACTACTGATGGTATATGAGGAGGCTCATAGGTTGGGGAGTCTGCCCGGATCAATGAGGGAAGCGCTGATAGTACCGTTGCTGAAACCCGGCAGGGACGCGACTGATGTAAGGTCTTACAGGCCATTGTCCATGCTGACGGTGGACTATAAGATTTTAAGCCGGATCTTGGCCACCAGGTTGGCCCCACACATGACCGGCCTGGTGCACAGGGACCAAGCGGGGTTTATCCCCACGAGGAGTACAGCATTAAATATTCGCCGTCTGGTAGGGATATTGGATGGAGCAGCAGATACGGACGGTACCCAGGCGGTGTTGTCTGTAGACATTGAGAAAGCTTTTGATAGTTTGGAATGGGTATATCTGGATGAAGTCCTAGTGAGGTTCGGCATTGGTGAAGGGTTTCGCAGATGGACAAAGGTGTTGTATTCCTCGGCAACGGCGCGAGTACGTCTGGGCAATCTGGTGTCTGCGGCTTATCCTGTTGGTAGGGGGACGAGACAGGGGTGCTCCCTTTCCCCTCTTCTATTTGCACTGGTGATGGAACCACTGGCGGTACGTGCCAGGTCGGGAGACATGTACGCAGTGATTGCAAGAGGTGAGCAGTTGCACCACATATCATTGTACGCGGACGATCTGCTCCTGTACATGGAGGATACAGAACGGGCTCTGGAGGGGGTGATGGAGATGCTATCTGAGTTTGGTCGGTTGTCGGGCCTCAGGGTTAACTGGACGAAGACGTGTGTCTTCCCGCTTAGAGCGGACACGCCCTGCCCCGCCCGTGATGTGGGGGTGGTCTGGGAGCCATCTTGTTTCACTTATCTGGGAGTCCATATCTACCACGAGGTCGCGGACTTATTAGAGGGCAATATTGGGCGGTGCGTACGGGCGCTGAGAGGTTGCATGTCTTTCTGGGTGTCCCTCCCCCTATCGGTGCTGGGTAGGGTGGCTCTGCTGAAGATGGTGGCGCTCCCGCGGCTCTTGTACTATTTTCGCACGCTACCCATTGGATTCCCCAGAGGATCTTCAGGGATTTGGTCATTGACTTCCTTTGGGGCACGGCCACCGTAGAGTGGCACTGAACACGTTGCTTCGTCCCAAGCTTGAGGGGGGGATGGCCGTCCCTGACTTTGAGTTGTACTATTTAGCCGCGCAACTTCAGGTTCTCACACAGCATGTAGCTAGGGTGTTTAGAGTGCCGGAACGCGACAGAGAGCAGGGGATACAGCGCCATGTCCTGGCCTATATCATTATGCAGCAGAAACTGGAGTTGCGAGGCCTTACCATGGAGGAGCGGACGCTAAGGTTATGCTGGCAGAGGAGTCTGAAGAGGGCGAAGGCGTCCCGGCCGTATGCCCCGGAGATACCGATAGGCATGCTGATTGCGCTGCCGCATGGGGGCGACTGGACCCCATTATTGGAGTGGGAGGAGCTGGGACTGCAAGTGGTGGGGGACTTGTACATTGATGGAACGTTGGTGCCCTTCCAAACGCTACAAGAACAGTTTGGGCTGCCGGAGGGGAGCTTCCGCTTGCATGCGGCAGTGGTGGCGGCCATGCAAAAGCATTGGAGAGGGGGGCTCATTGAACCGGACACGACTATGGCTTGCCAGTATGTAGTGATAGCCGCCGGCACCTTTAAAGCGGTGACCTGCCTCCATAATAGGATGTTGCATGAGGGGCTGGAACCGCTCCTGAGCCTGAAAGCGAAATGGGAGGTGAGAAGATCAAACGGTACTTTCAGGTACAGGAGGCGCGGTGTCCAAGGTGCTTGGCGTTGGAGGCGGATCTGGATCATCTGTTATGGGGCTGCCCGAAACTGGAGGATTACTGGACAGAGGTTGGGGAACTCCTCAATACAGTGACCAACAGGGAGGTGGAGTTTGACATGGCGGCGTGCTTGTTGCTCTGGTTCCCACACACAAAAAACACTAAGGTGACAAGCAAATTTATTGACCTGGGGCTGATACTGGCGCAGAGGGAGATCACCTGGCACTGGAAATCCAGGGAGGGGCCGTCGGTGAGGATATGGATGAATGAATTGCTGAGGTGGTCTGAATGTGAGAGTCTGCTCTGTATGAGACAAGCAGTCAAGCTTGGCAATGAAAAGAGCCTGGAATCAGCGCGTGCGTGGGAGTTGATAGTGCAGGCTCTGCACGACTCCCTGGTGGACGATGAAGACTGAATGGATGGGGCATGAGGACACTGCGAGGCTTACGAGTATGGAGGTATAAGTAGATCTGTAGCGGGACCCATACTGGAGTCAGGAACACGGCACACATCATTAGCGGTTGCTGGGGGGGAGGGCACGGGTGTTGTTCTAGGGCTGTTGAGGGGTGGGTTGGACACCGGGATCCAGGTTGGGGAGCGGAGGTACTTCCGGGCCTGTTACTGTCTTTACGGTCTGTAGAGTATGGACAGATAGCGGAGCAAGGGCAGGGGCACGTGGCACTGTCGTGGCAGGGCCTCACAGGGTCTGAGGGGCGGGATCGCAGTATCGCCATGAGACCGGGCTGTTAGATTATGCTGGACGGTGTTGGGGTTGGGTTAGGTGTTGGGGGGGTAAAATGCAGATACATGAAAAGATTTCGACCATGGTTGATTTATTGTATGCAATGGTTTCTAATTCTGCAATAAAAACAAATAAAAAAATAAAAAAAATAAAAAATAAAAAAAATGGCTGTGCACGCCCCCGCTATGTAGTGGGTAGGTCCCAACCCGTGGCCTCACCTCTCTCGTACAATCCGACGATGCTTTATCTGCTTGCCTATACCTTCTCCTTAGCGCCCTGGGTCAACTGTGCTTGTGGCGGTCGAATTCCTCCCTTACCGCAGGATCTACTGCCTCTTGCACCTGTCTCCTCCTGGCTGGGCTGTGTTATTGTCGCGTCAGGCCTGGAGTCACGATTGCCACTGTGGGTCCTCTTGCGGTTCTGTGAGCCGGTATGTAGCTGAACAGTGTCCCAGCCCGCATATTCTAGCGGACCCGTCAACGTTGCCTTCCTCCCACGCATACCTCAGCATTGGTGACTGCTGCACCATCCTCCTATATGGCCAAGTCGATTGGCTAAAAGGCCGCAGCGGTGACCCTTCTCCTCAGACTCCATGGATCTGTGACTGAGGCTTTATCACGGTCACTATTATCCCTGTGGGTCCGCTAGGGCCAGCGCTTTCACCAGTCCCATCCCAGTGTGGGACTCCCTGCAGGCTTTGCGAGGTGTGCTGCTGTTCCCCTGCTTCCGCTGTCTCTCTTGCGTTATGCCAAGCACCACCAGGCATCCAACCAGGTCTTCAGAGTCCACCGATGGGCGCCAGGCACTCCCCGCAGTGTATAAGTGTTCTGCCTTGCCTGCTGCTTTCGCCGCCAAACTCTGTCCCCGCAGTGTTCCCCCAACACTACCTGCTATATGTGGCCGCCATTTTGTGTCTCTGTTTCAAGGCCATGAGGGTTGTGGAGTGCTGCCAGCATCCTGCCGCTCTGGCCGTGCAGGAGCGTTAACCCCTCTCAAGTCGGCGCTGGCTTTCTGGGCCCAACGTCTAGGCCAGGTGTTCAGTGGCTACTGGTGAGTGCCCTCATGTGTCGGTCCCAGGGTCCCCTCCACTCAGTGCCGCCTTCTTACTTGCGCCTTTCACAAACCAGACCTTCAGTGGTGCTCCCCTACCGCTCTCAGCAGTTACTGATCAGGACACACCACCGCACTCCGTACTCCGTGTCGTCCGCCCCGGGGACAATACCATCGGGCGGCCTCCATTTTGTCTGTCTCATCCCAGTGGGGGTCTCTGTCTCCACAGTATTCCCCCAGCACTACCTGCTGTGTGCGGCCGCCATTCTGTGCCCCTGCTTCAAGTTTGTGAGGGCTGAGGAGCTCTGCGGGCGTCCCATCACTCTGGCCGCACAGGTGCTCGGATCCCTCACAAGTCAGCACTGGCTCTCTGGGTCCCCGTCCAGGCCAGGTGTTCAGCGGCCACTGGTAAGTGCCCTCATGTGCCGGTCCCCTGGTTCTGCTCCATTCAGCGTAGCCTCCTCACTTGCATCTTTCACAGACCAGACCTCCGGCGGCACTGATGGATTAAACCCAGATCAGTTGACTGGGGTTGAGTGTTTGATTTGCTCAAGCGCTCTGTCCATTATCCCCATTGGTATCACTTTGTTCACCCTAAGTTGGCAGGGTATGCCCAGACGTGGGTCCCTTGCTCACTTTGCCACTGGATTCAAGCTAGCCTGCCGGATGACGGCTCATTAGCCAGAAACTGGTCCTAGGATGCTTATTTCCGGTCCAGGGAAGACATGGCTTGGCAGTTCGGGCTGAACTGTTTCCTTGAGGCACACGGTCAGACTGATTTGCATATGGGCATGTCTGAACTGGGATGGTGGAGTGAGCTAAAGAATGATGAAGGATTAAACCCAGATCAGTTGACTGGGGGTGAGTGTTTGATTTGCTCAAGCGCTCCGTCCATTATCCCCTTTGGTATCACAATGCCAGTAGCCCAAACTCTACAGTTTTGTGCCCCATCCTCGTGGTTACTAGAGCAGGCAGTATGACTGTACCCTCTCTAGACACTAAGAATGACTGCTTCACCGGGCCTTAAACCTTTGACCAGCCTCAGAGCTCAGTGGACCCCAGTCCAGAATCATAGGATGAAATCATGTGTATTTGGAAGGCGGAGGATGTAGACCAAGCTCAGGTCACACTCAGCGGGGCCTGGAGAAGAGGGCTTATAACAACATCTAGTGGGCCTCATGTGCCCAGTGTCTAAGCCCCACCTGCCACTGCAGCAACAGGCCCAGACAAGACTGTGCCCCCCTCACCGCAGCTCACTGCAGGCACCTCAGACCTCCCACAGCACCTCCAGTCTCCAGCATCAATGATCCAGCTCAGTTGTGGAGCCCAGGCAACACCACCAGTTTCCTCTCTCTTCTCCGACACCAACAGTGGCTCCATAGTGGCACCAGGCAGAATAAGCGTGCAGCCACTTGGGTCCCGAAGATCCACAGCCAGGAGTACAAACCAGGCCAGCACCACCAGTTGCCTACAGATCTGTCGATGCACACCTCATGGTAGGTTCCTCGTTACCTCGCCTTGTGGCTCAATGGCCCGCGCTCCCTCTCAGTAGTGGTTGAAGGCTGTCGTCATTTTGCCTTCATGCCAGCCGGGGATCTCTCAGCTGAAACCGTTAACCACGGCGTAGTCCGCAGTGCCCCCAGTGCAATCGGAGGTGTACCGCCTTGCAGAGCGATCGTCTTTCCAAAGTTGATGCCGAGATTTTTAGGCAGATTCGTGGCGGATATCGGATGAGCTGGGCACAGCTACATTAAGTTGCTGGTTTTGTATTTTTTTTTATCGGTCTGTTTTAATTAGATTGTAAACTGAATTTGTTTCCTGCTGTTTGTAATGATTTTAATTAATCAACAAATAAAATAAACTTACTTACTTACAGTAAGATGCAGCCATCTTGCCTGGTGCCCTCTAGCGTCCCCCCATGAATTAAAGTTTACAGTCAGTTTTATTGAAGTCATTCATTTTTGCAAACTCCATCATTTCACTCCTCAAATCACCTCAGCTGTACCCATGCGCTCTTTCAATCACTGAAGCATAACCTATGTTCTTATAAAATCACCCTGGCATTACCAATCCACACCTTTAATCACCCTGCCAGTAACCATACACGCTTGCAATCACCAAGACATTACTTCTAAAGTCTTGCAATCGCCCAAGTATTACATATACACTCCTTCAATCATCCTGACATTACTTCTTCACTTATGGAGTCACCCACGCAATAACCATGCACACACGCAATAGCCCAGGCATTACCTATGCACCTACAAAATCATTCAAACAATACCTATGCACTTACAAAATCACCCAGGTATTTCCAATGCACTACTCCAATCACCCAGGCACTACCCATGCATTTACAAAATCAAATCAGCCATTTAATACCTATGCACTTACACAAATCACCCAGGCTTTTCTAATGCACTCCTCCAATCACCCAGGCACTATTCATCAACTTATGTAATAACCGAGGCACTGCCCATGCACTAATCCAATCACCCATGCACTATCTATGCACTACTCTCATCACCCAAACAGAACTCATTCACTCCTTCAATTACCCAGCCAGTAGCCATGCACTCTTCTAATCACTCAGCCACTATTCATGCTCTTACAAAAACATCATGCACTACCCTTGCACTCCTGCACCCAACCAAGTACAACCCATCCACTCATGTAATTATCCAGGCATTACCCATTAACTTATGCAATCACTCAGGCATTACCATTCATTACCCATACATTACCTCTGCACTCATGCAATCACCCAGACATTACTTATACACTTACAAAATCACCCATTCAATATGTATGCACTTACAAAATCACCTGTGCACTACCCATGCTCTCCTCTAATCACCCAGCCAGTTCATGCACTTATCCAATCACTCTGCCAATACCCAAGTACTTATAAATTCACCACACACTACCCTTGCACTTTTACAATCACCCAGACACTAAAAATGCACTCATGCAATCATACAGGCATTACCTATAGACTAATGTAATCAGTCAAGCATTACCCATGCACTCTTCCAATCACCCATACATTACCTGTTCACTCATACAAACACCCAGGCAGTAAACAGGCACTTACAAGATCACACAGGCACTACCCATGCACTCCTCCAATCACCCAGGCACTATCCATTCAGCCATGCAATCACCCAGGCACTACCCATGCACTTCTCCAATCACCCACACACTCCCATGCACTGCGCTAATCACCCAGACACTACTCATTAATTCCTTTGATTACCCAACCAGCAGCATGCACTCCTCCAATCACCCAGTCACTACCCATGCACGTATAAAATCACCATGCACTAGCCTTGCACTCCTCCAATCACCCAGGCAGTACATGTGCACTCCTCTAATCCCCCAGACACTACTCATTTACTCCATCGATTACCCAGCCAGTAGCCATGCACTCCTCCAATCACCCAGTCACTAACCATGCACTTATAAAATCACCATGCACAATTCATGTACTCCTAAAATCACCCAGGCACTACCCATCCACTCATGTAATTACCCAGGCACTACCCATGCACTCTTGCAATCATCCAGGCATTACCCATAAACTCATGCAATCACCCAGGCATTACCCATGCACAAAGAAAATCACTCAAGCAACACCCATGCACTACCAAAATCACGTAGGCATTACAAATGCACTACTCCAATCACCCAGGCACTATTCATTCACTGATGCAATAACCCAGGCACTACCGATGCACTCTTCCAGTCACCTGTGCACTACCCATGCACTCCTCCAATCACCCAGCCAGTAGCCCAGACACTACTCATTCACTCCTTCAATTACCCAGCCAGTTGCCATGCACTCCTGCAATCACTCAGCCACAGTCCACACACTTATAAAATCACCATACACCACCCTTGTACTCCTACAATCACCCAGTCACAACTCATGCAGTCATGCAGTTATCGAGGCACTGCATATGGATTTACAAAATCAGCCATTCAATACCTATACATTTACAAAATCACCCAGGCACTCCTACAATTACCCAGGCACTACCCATGCACTCATGCAATTACCCAGGCACTACCCATGCACTCATTAACTAATGCAAAAAGTCAAGCATCACCTATGCAATCTTCCAATCACCCATAAATTACCTCTGCACTCATGCAATCACCAAGGCATTAACCAAGCAATTACAAAATCACCCAATCACTACCCATCCACTCCTCCAATCACCCAAGGACTACTCATCCACTCATGCAATAACCCAGGCATTACCCATGCACTGCTCCAATCATCCTTGCACTATCCATGCCTTCTTCTAATCGCCCAGACACTACCCAGCCACCCCTTCAATTCTCCGATCCAGTAGCCTTGCACTCCTCCAATCACTCAGCCACTGTTCACACACTTATAAAATCACCATGCACTACCCTTTTACTCCTGCAATCACCCAGGCACAACCCATTCAGTATTGCAGTTATCCAGGCATTACCCATAAACTCATGGAATCACTCAGGAATTGCCCATAAACTCTTCCAATCACCCATACATTACCCCTGTTCTCATGCAATTACCCTGGCATTACCTATGCACTTATAAAATCACCCAGGCACTACCCATGCACTCCTGCAAGTAGCCAGGCACTATTCATCCACTCATGCAATACCCCAGACACTACTTATGCACTGCTCTAATCACCTGTGCACTACCGATGCACTTGTCCATTCGCCCAGCCAGTGCCCATGCCCATGCACGTATCCAACCACTCTGCCAATACCCAAGCACTTATAAAATCACCATGCACTACCCTTGTACTCTTACAATCAACCAGGCACTACCAACGTACTCATGCAAGCATCCAGGCATTACCCATAATCTAATGTATTCAGTCAAGCATTAACCATGCACTCTTCCAATCACCCATACATTACCTGTGCACTCATGAAATTTACCCAGGCAGTAAGCAAGCACTTACAAAATCACCCAGGCACTACTGATGCATTCCTCCAATCACCCAGGCACTACTCATCCACTCATTCAATAACCCAGGCACTACCCATGCACTTATAAAATCACCATGCACTATCTTTGCACTCCTCCAAACACCCAGCAGGCAGTACACATGCACTCATGCAACCACCCAGGCACTAACCATGCACTCATGCAATCGTCTAGGCATTACCAATAAACGTATGCATGCACCCAGGCATTACCCATGCACTTACAAAACCACCCAAGCAATACCCATGTACTTACAAACTCACCCAGGCACTACCCATGTTCTCCTACAATCACCCAGGCTCTACTGATCTACTCATACAATAACCCAGTCAATAACCATATACTGCTCCAATCACCCATGCACTACCCATGCACTCCTATAATCACCCATGCACTACTCATCCACTGATTCAATAACCCTGGTACTACCCATGCGCTGCTCCAGTCACCCATGCACTACCCATGCACTCCTCCAATCACCCAGCCAGTGCCCATGTACTTATTTAATCACTACACCAATACCCAAGCACTTAAAAAATCACCATGCATGACCCTTGCAGTTTTACAATCACCCTGATACTACCCATGCACTCATGCAATCATCCAGGCATTACCCATAAAGTAATGCAATCAGCCAGGCATTACTCTTGCACTCTTCCAATCACCCATACCTTACCTCTGCACTTATACAATCACCCAGGCAATACCAAAGAACATACAAAATCACCTAAGCAATACCCATGCACCTAGAAAATCATCCAATCACCGGCGCACTTCTCATCCACTTATGCAATAACCCAGCACTACCCATGCACTCTTCCAATCACGCAGGCATTGTCCTTGTAGTACTCCAACCATCCAGACACTACCCATGCACCCATGTAATCATCCAGATATTATCCATGCACTTCATACAACACATACAAATGTGTCTTTTTTTAACCAAATAGCCGGTTCTAAGAAGAACCGTTTTGTTTCTTCTGTTTTTGTTTTCTATTTTTTTGTGTTTATCTAACTCTTTTCGATTTTATTTGGTGTTTTAAAAAAAACAACAGAATAAACTAACAAAACTGTTGACTAAACGTTTGCAATTTAAAAAACACTACAAAACAATTAGCAGTGGTGGCTTCGTGCAGCAAAAACAATGGTGTTGATGGATTGTTCGCCATAACATAGAACTTTCTTGCACTTGATGCACCTTTCCTCCACACAAACAAATTCTGCCTTAATATCAGGTCCTCTGTTTGAAGTTCCAGAACCAGTTGAAGTACTTGGTCCTGGTTGTTGGTCATCTTGCTGGGATTGTTCTTTTAGCTCTTGTCTGTGTTGCTACCATGCTAGCTGATGAGGATGTATTGTCTGAAGGTGCCTTAGCATGGAGGAAGTACCACATGAGTATTTTTTCTTGGAGCCACGTGATAAGACATGTTCACAGATGCTGCAGGTCACCTGCCATGAACTGATCTTTTTTCTCTTTCGAGAAAAGTGAAAAAGGTCCACACTACATTCTCCTTCCTTCTTCTCGTTGGTTCCCCAAACCCATTTTCTTCACCATGGATGTTTTCAGGTACACTGGAAGATGCCATTTTTGTTGTTTTTCAAACCAAAAAAATCACCAAAATATTAGAACAAGAGAAGTAAACACAAAAGGTGTGTCTCCTGGCAATGTTCTTGAAGGAATGAGAAATTTGGGTGGGGTGCTTTAACTTGTAGATTGAAAAGGTTCTTAACTACTGAAATTCTTTCTTTAAAAGTCACATGAATTCATGCATCCGTCGCAAATCTGTAAAAATAAGTTTAACAATGATTTATCTTTATTCCAGTTACAAATATATGATTTTATAATTAACGCATCGATTCCCCTCACCACTACCGATCGTCACGGAAAGCGCTTTCCGTGACGATCAGTAGTGGTGAGGGGAATCGATGCGTTTTTGCGACACGCTTGGTGTTTGAATTGTACTTAGAATATTGAAATATCTGCACCTCGCCCGCAGTCGAAATCATACACAGCACTGACACAAATTATTGAGAACCAGACTTAGCCCCCTCTCCACTCACGAATGTTGTATCGTCGAATTGAATTGACAACTCCTATATCCACATAAGAGTTACTCGGATTGTAGGGAGTACCCTTATATACTAGTATGGAGTCCTGAGCCATCACCTTTATTGGATTTCAGATTTAACCTTTTTTACTGGTACCGTATGCAGTTCGTATCCTTATAAATAAACCTACTTACATGATCTTAAAGCGATAGGACATATCTGTCTTTTATGTCTTGTGTAGACCCCCTGATATCTAATAAATTAGCGTGAAGAAAAAGGTCCTGAGGAAGGTGGCCTAGTGCCACCGAAACGCGCGTCGACCGATCTGGTGCAGGAGCCTATAATTACATCTTGAGGCCCTAGAATTGGCATTGCAACCTTACCAACTATTACTCAGCTTCTCCTTTTTCCTTGTGGATGTGGTTTGACTGTGGTATGGGTGTGAGTATGTGAGCATGTTGTATTGTATGCATGATATCAGGTGGTGTTGTTCTACTGTATATGTTGTGTTTATTGATTTTGTATATATTTATAGCATATTTTGTTAGTACTGTTTACATTTTTTTTAGAAAAAAAAAAATTTCCTAAAAAAAATGCACTTTCTATGAAATAACTTTTCAAATAACAAATTATACGAAATGAAAAAAGAGAAATAAAGTATATATATTTTTTGAATAATGGTTGTTCAGAATTACTTTGTCACCAAGCTTTATTAATAGGATGTATATTGATTTTGTAATACATGGCCATTGAAGGAACTTTCCCTCTACAGTGATGTGTTTTCATTCCCCTCTGTTCCTTGGCCACAACTTAATTCTTTGAGGGGGTCCCATTTTTCATGCTGATCACAGCTGACATCATCCACCTGATAATCTGATGCACCTCCTCACACCCTAATATAACCTTTGATACACCCACTCTAAAATACAGACTACCATTATCAAAACTATAGACACACCAATACCAGTTACTACAAACCCTCTCACTGATTCCTATGTCTGCACACACATCCACTCATTCACCCATACAGTCACTCATACATGCAGTCACTCATCAATACAGCACTATCACATGCACTCATACACCTATACAGACACTCATCCATTAAGTTACTCACACACCTAGTCAGCCATGCAAAGAATCAAAAATACTCCCATTTACTCACCTATACAGTTAGACACACAACACCTCACTTATATATACAGATACTAACACATACTCTCTTATACAATTACTGATACAAGCACACACTCATCAATACAGTCACTCTCACAATCATTCACTCTCACATATAGTCATTTATATATGCCAACACTCACATATACTGGCTCTCACTTATGTAGTTACTCACACATGTACCACTGAGCCATCCATTCACTCACCAAAAAACCCATACAAACACTCACCCACCCATACATCCCTTCACAGATACACTTTTGAATCAATAGACCCTGTGGATCACCCACTCACACATCTATGCACAGAGTCACACACCTCCCACCCATCCACAGAAACACTCAGGTATCCATACAGGTACTCAGCCAACCAATCAATAACCCATATAGGCACTTGAAAAAATACCTTCGCTCTTATCCTAAAACTTTAACTGCTTCTTCATCAAACGGCGAATTGCGCTGCTTCAGTCTAAATTGTCATTCCTTACCTAAACATCAGCTTCATCTTTTTAACTTTCACTCCGATTAAGACCCTGATGTAGTCTTTTTAACTGAAACATGGCTTCACAATGGCTCTCTACCTGATGTCATATTGGTGCTCCCTGACAATTTTTCCTTGTTAGGAATTAACAGAACACTTGTAGTTGGGGATGGTATTGCCATTATTTTTGAAAAAAAAACTAACTGTGAAGCTTTGGCTTTCTCTATCTCTTTTACCCATAAGTTTACCATTTTGGGTGCCCTTAACTATCGCCCTCCTGGGCCTTCTCACAACAGGTGTTTAGCTCTTTCTGATCTGCTGGCCCCCCACATTCTTCGGGCTGACAATTTCTCTGGGCTTGGTGACCTTAACCAACACCTTGAGAACCCTAAAGAAAAATCAGCTTCTTCCTTCATAGATGACATGAATACTCTCAATCTTTCATTGCTAAATTCAAAGCCCACTCATATTGCTGGTCACCATCTTGACCCTATTTTTTTAAATCCTACTACTGTATCTGTTGCGTATCACTGACAGAATATCGACAACAGAAATGTCGACCTACAAAAATATCTTGACAAAAATATTGTTATCAAAAATATTGACCTACTATCTACTTAATGATAAGTACAAAAATATTGATAACAAAATATTGTTGTGGGTGAATAGGATGGCGAAAGGACCTCCACCGCAGGGGCAGCGGTGGCAACTGCTGTCCCTGAAGTGGCAGTCCTTCCGCCATCAAACAGATTTTTCCCACTGCCAGATTAGGATGGCGGTGGAAAGCTGACTGCGTCCCCAGGGGACGCAAAGATCGCCTGCCGCCAGCAATTGTTCATATTGCTTGGCAGATGGTACAGGGTGCCAAAAATGGTGGCAGTGCCTAACAGGCACCGTTCACCAGATTAGGGTATATGTAAAAAATGGCCTTTCCATGGCGGCGATGCCACAGTGGAAAAGCATGCAGAGTTTGGTAAGGGGCCCCCCTGGTGTTGTTTGGAAGGTGGGGTGCACTTGGGGGCTACCCCCCAACATGTTACTGCACCAAGTGGCAGGCACCATGTGATGCCTGCCATGTTGTGCAGTGACATGCACTACAAATGATTTTTAGCATTGCAGCGCGTGCACCCGCCACAATGTTAAACTACAGGATGCATCTGGCATAGTGGTGGGTGCATCCCGATTTGATGTACGAGACCACCACATGTATGGCGGATAGTCCCGGTTTCCACAGGGATAGTGGACCCCATAGTTAGAATTATGTTTAAAAAATTTAAATTATTTGTAATAAATATAATGTAAAAATAAATTAAACATACATATATAATATATATATATATATATTTTTTTTCACTGAAAAAAACATAGGTTTCAGGGTATATATAGTTAGGAATTAGCATTTAAAAAACCATTGAAATTGCTCCTATATAGTTAGTTGTACTAACTATATTTCGCGCACCCGCAATCCACTGCTGATGATGTCACATATTACATCATTCATGACATGGTCAGTGACATCACTGATGACATCACTCGTACGCGAACCGGGCAGCTAACCGGGTAGCTAACCGGCAGCGTAACGGGAGTCTGAGGAGAAGCTGATTGGCTGTCAACATTGTAAACAGTCCGGAGCGGCCGCCATCTTGTCTCTCGGTAGGATCGAGAGACAAGAGGTGGTGAAAAACAAAGGGGGAAATGAAGGAAAGGGGGCAAGGTAGACCCCTCCTGACCCCCTAGGATTGATGAGGGGGATATTAAAATGCCCCGCGGGGCAAAAAAAAAAAAAAAAAAATTGTGATTTTTCGCCGTAGAGGCGCGTCCCGGTACCCGAACCGGGCAGCTAACTGGGCAGCTTACCGGCAGCGTAACGGGAGTCTGAGGAGAAGCTGATTGGCTATCAACATTGTAAACAGTCCGGAGCGGCCGCCATCTTGACTCTCGGTAGGATCGAGAGACAAGAGGTGGGAAAAAAAATGGTGTAAATGAAGGAAAGGGGTAAGGTAGACCCCTCCTAACCCCCTAGGATTGATGAGGGGGCTATTAAAGTTCCCCGCGGGGCAAAAGAAAAAAAAATTGGGATTTTTCGCAGTAGAGGCGCTTCCCAGCTAACCGGCAGCGTAACAGGAGTCTGACATCTTGTGTTTTTGGAGCGTCTGGTTCGCGTACTGGGTAGCGTTCCGGTAAGCGTAACAAGGAGAAAACCAAGAGAAACAGTAAAATAAAATTTAAAGGAATAGATTCTCACCAAACTTGGCAAAATTGTAGGGACTGTTTGCTTGATGTGCCTTTGCAAGGCCTCAAGATATGTGCACGTGTGGATTTTGTCTAATTAAGGTTAAAAAAACATATATATATCTGTAAGCGTGCTCCGGCGCGCTTATGTTACGGGTTTTGTTTGCGCTGCAGAGCCGATACGTCACGTTTATGCGACGCGTCATGAGGCGTCTCACGTGGCTACGTGATACGTCACGTAATAAAGAATATATTTTGCAGCTATAGATATTAGCTTTTAAAAAACCAATGAAATTCACTGAAAAAACCATAGGTTATAGACCATATATAGTTAGCTGGACATTTTATTGATATAAAACCAATGAAATTCCATTTATAGTTAGTTGCACTAACTATATATTTTGCGCATCCGCAATCCAATGCTGATGATGTCACATATTACATCATTCATGACATGGTCAGTGACATCACTGATGACATCACTGATGGCAAAAACAAAGGGGGGAATTGACCATAAGGGGGCAGGGTAGACCCCCCCCTGACCCCCTAGGTTTGATGTGGGGGCCATTAAAGGGCCCCAGAGGGTGTCGAAAAAATTTTTTTTGTGATTTTCGCGGGGGGAGCGCCCGGTACGCGCACCGGGGAGCGCACCGGGGAGCATACTATGGGGAAAAAAGAATCACTTTTAAAAATTGTATGTTTATTAATTGTTCTTTTTGTTGTTTTTTTTATTTAAGTACCAACATGTAGGTATCAATGCAGAGTCTATAATTTAATATACACCGTTTCCTTTGTAGATATCTTGCATGTTGTTACAGACGTTATTGTGGTATATGGAATTCATAGCGTAGTCTGTCAGGAAAGCAGAAACAACATGGAGGCAGGAGATGATAAAGAGATGTTAAATACACATTGGAGATAATATAGTGGGAGAAAGGAAGTAACTATGAGCAAACTTTCTATGTAACACAAAAAAGTTGCACAGTATACTATAAGTCTCACTTTATATTTTAAACATTTTTGATCTACTTGATGAATTACATATAAAAATGAATAATGGCTCGAACAATTTTTTTTTTGTTGTATAAGCTTTATTCGAGACAAATCTCATAAAAGCACATAAGATTAAAACAGTTACACAATAATACATAATTACAGGTAAAAAATTCATTAAACATGTAGTGCAGCTCATACAATATTTACATACAAAACCCATTTGTGATAAATAATATTACATAAATCGTAATTAAAAGGAATACCTGATTACCTGATTCCCCCCAGAGACCGCCGTCTAATTGCCCAAGCCCAACCCAGGTATTTGGCTACCCCTATGACTATCGAATCCTGAGTTGTTGTACATAAGATTCTTAAAGCCACAGCGTGTCCCCAGGTTTTTACATACCGGCGTAAGCCATTTTCTCCTTGGTTTTGAGTAAGCTTGACAAACAAATAGGAAATGGCCTATGCTCTCCTCGGCATTTTCACATGCTGGACATAAGTTATTGGTCGGTCTGTGCCAGCCCGCTGTCAGTTTCTTTAGGGGGATATATCCAGATCTTAACTGAAAGACGAGTTTCCTGTCCATTGGTACCATGATGTTATCCCAATAGTTTTCTAGGACAGGAAAGATTTTTGTCTCCAGGAAACGACCAGACATAGAGTCGGCCCTGGCGTCTTTCAGCAGCTTACCACCCACCCAGTCCCAATATTGTTCTTTGAGGGCTTCTTTGCTAGGGAAGATCTCTCCCACAGGGTTATCCCAAAGGTTTGAAAACCCTAAGTTAGCTAACATGGACTTCAGATGTTTTAGCCATTTTATTTTGTGGAAGATATCTTCCCTAATTATCCATAGAAAACCCTCCGCATATTGTCTTATTTCTGGAGTCGTCCAGAGGCGTCTCCAGTAGAGGACTGGGCGCAATCGGGCTCTGTCGGCAATAGGACGCCTACCCAGCTCCAGAAACAGTGGGGTTAAGGGGGTGCTCTGTGGGAGTTCTGTGATCCCTCGCAGAAACTTATTCTCAGAAGTCTGTAGAGCCACAAGTCTATCCCAAGCCCATAACTCCGCACCATATAATGTGGCACCCAAGACCTTCGCGTCATACACCATAAGTGCGGGTTTTATAGGCTTTGTCTGAGATTTACGGTGTTTCCCCCTTAAAGCACCTGAGAGCTGCTGGTGTTTTAAGACCACTTTATCCACATGATGCGTCCAACCAGTGCCCTCTGCAATCTGTACTCCCAGATACGTGAATTCTGCGACAGTATCTAACCTGCTGCTGTTTAAGGTTACCTTGGGGTAATTCCTTCGACCTGGGGAGAAGGCCATTAATTTTGTTTTTCCCACGTTCACTTCTAGCCCATGCTCTGTGCAAAAAGCATCGAAAATGTTTAGTGCACGTTGTAGCCCCATAGGGGTCTTAGACAAGATAAGAGTGTCGTCAGCGAACATCAGGATCGGAACCCTGGTGTCCGCTAACGACGGGGCATCTACACTAGCCTTCAACATTCTCTCAACAATCCCGTTAATAAATAACGAGAAAAGTAAGGGGGCCATGGAACAGCCTTGTCGGACGCCCCTTTCCACTGGGAAATCCGGGGTTGTCTCCTCGCCTCCACCCCACTGGACTCTTGCAAAGTTGGATTCGTGCAATTGCATGATTAGTGTAAGCAGATCAGCAGGAATCCCCATCTTTTGCAGAACCAACCATAACTTGAACTGGGGGACTAGGTCGAATGCCGCCCGCAGGTCGACAAACGCGACATACAGGCAGCCCCTTCCCAGTACAACAGTCTTCCACCGCAATATAGTGAAGCGGAAGACCTGGTCAATGGTACTGGTTGCTCGCCTGAATCCAGCTTGGTATGGAGAAAGGGCGTTGTTGTCGTCAACCCAATCCATAAGCTGGTTTGTTACCATTCTCCCAACTACTTTCTGCATGGTAGATATTAAGCTTATGGGCCTATAATTAGCAGGCAGTGAACGATCACCCTTCTTGTGGATGGGGATAATGGTTGCGCCTTTCCAAAGGTCAGGGACCACTTCCCCCTTCGCTAGGGCATTTGCCACAAGAAAGGTATACCTCGCCCATCTAGTCACATCGTATTTAAAAATGTCAGGGGGAATCCCGTCTGGCCCTGGCGCCCTCCCACATTTCGTGGTACCAATAACAATTTCCGCTTCTCTAAGAGAAAAGAGATCATCGGTTGCATAAACTGGTATTATACTGTCAGCCACCACAGGACGGTTGACTTCAGCATACTGTGGTCTAAAATAGTCAACCCAAGCGTCTTCTGCTACATTGTTATCTGGCTTCGCAGGACCAGATCCTCTGCCCCACTTAATGATTTTCCAAAATGTCCTGGAGTCTTTGTTACCTGAAGCCTCTTTTAATTCGGCCCAATGGTCTTCATCCCATTTCTTTTTAGGTCGATGAATGGCCATTTTGTAGAGTTTCCTATTCTCTGTTATTGCAGCACGGTCCCTATCCCTTATGGCTTGACCCAGTTCAAGTCGTGCCGATCTACATTGACTGTCAAACCACCTTCCCACATCTTTAGCTTTCTTCCCTTTCCTGCTTTTGATGAAAAAACATGGTCTCAGGAGGGAGAATAACTTATTATGGATTTCGGTTATAGCACTATCCCCTGGGACCACTGGCACCGCTGCTTCCATCGCGGTAATTGCACTATCAACCACATTATTGATATATGTCATAGTAGCCTCATTTGCCAATACCTTTGGCCATTTTAACCTGCGTTCATCGTTACTCATAACCGGGATATCATCATTTGTTTCAGAAGAATTTCCCACACCAGTGTTCCACCACCTATGAGTCACACAAAGGGGGTTGTGATCACTTTCAACCCGGGGCTTAATAGTCATGTCAACAACCCCCTTCCACAGCTGGAGACTACACAATATGTAGTCAATTCTGCTCCTGCTGGTACCGTTATCAAAAGTGTAGCTGCCCTCCTTGTCCCCTGGTGTCCTCCCATTAAGTGCTCTTAAACCATGTTCCATACAAATTCCATTCAGTAATAAAATCTCTTTTGTCCATCTCTTTACAGGTTTTAAACATAGAGAGGGTACTCCCCAGAGATTGTCTTCTTCATTCCCCAGGGGGTCATTTGTACAGTCCAAAGGTTCAAAAGTCCTGTTGAGGTCCCCTGCTATTATCATCATACTTTCTTGGGACTTGGCCTCTATGGCAGCAGATAACAGCTCAATGGTAGGTGAGTTAATTACATTGTTACCTCTCACATAGACATTATACAAATCTATTGGTGGACCCTTGCCTGTGGAAATTCTTAATACTTGTAGATCGCTACTTCCCAGGTCTAACGTTTTGATATTAATGTGCAAGTCCTGTTTGACCCATACAGTAAGGCCTCCCTTGGGCCGCCCTCTTCCACCTTTTAATGCTGGTATACAATAGTTTAGATAACCAAAACAAAAAAGGGGATCGCAAGCCCAGGTTTCTTGAAAACAGCAGATATCATACCCACTTATATAGTTCACCCAGGATTGGGAATCCAACTTACTACCCAACCCCGCCACATTCCAAGATAAAAGCGTACCAATGCTAGCCTCAGACCCATCACGAGTGTTAGTATTAGGAAATGCTTGAGGCGTCATAGGACTACCAGTAGAATTAATCAGCCTTTCCAGATCATCTATGGGATCTACAATCGTGTTAACTGTCGTTGGGGGTGGTGTCACAACATTGGTGTTTAAAATTCCCAGCCCAGAACCACCTTTTTCAACCAAACTCCCCGTCACAATATTATTGACCGTTAGGTTTGTAACTATAGTATCAACATAAACATCACAAACCCCTTTTGGCTCGTTATTATTCCCACATTTCCTAACTGTGCTGGTTTGTCAATATCCCCATCCAGGGTCCTGCCATCCTACATGAGAGTTGTAATTTATGTATGTGGTATGGTTATGGCCAACTGGAGGAGGTGGTAAGGAGTTGACTGGCCATGATACAGTAGGGGGGATTAGGGGTTCATTGAGCAAACTAGTCGTTACACTGGTTGGTCGGGGGTAGAAAAAGGTAAGGTCTACAATTCCAATACCACCCTTGTTTGTTCCCCATCCCTGCCTAGTTATCCATCCCGCCACCCTTGGGTCTTGGAAATTAACCACTATACAGTCCCCACCCAAGGTTTTCGGTGTATATCCCATCCAGTCTATTCTCCTTACCCCTATGATTAACCCATCGATATCACCAGGCAGAGGACGATTTTCCTTTAACCAGTGCATGATCTTGTTTTTAAGCATCTGGAAAGTTTCTCTCTGTCCTGAGGGTAATGGTGGTACATTTATAAGAACTGCTACATAGGGGAAGGAATCTGGAGTGAGATTAATCGGGGGTTTCCTGTGAGGTGGCCTTGCCAAGGGCGGTGGGATTGATTTAGGAACTTGGGGGACGGGTTGGGGAGTAGACTTCAACGCCTGTTGTTTGTAATTCGATTGGGTCGGTACTAGAGTTTTATCAACTAGCGGGAGTACATTAGCCCTGTTCCCTCCCGCTGGAATGTTTGAGGCCATCTGCATGTCATTAGTTACTTTTGAAGTTGTTGGTACTTTGTCCGCTTGGGGACGAGCTGTAGCCTCAGCACTCGTAGCGATTGGTGAATTTTGTATCTGGGGAATTGTGGACTGTGTAGGGTGCATAGTGGTCGGCTGGGATGGGACAGAACCAGCATTCGCTCTGTCAGGTCTATCTGCGGGTTTTGCAGTTGTTTTGGCTGCAAGATTGCTTTGCTTGGGGGGTAAAGGAGAGTTGTTGTGGGGCTTTCTTCCCTTATCCTGGGCAACGGGGTTACTAAGGACCTGAGACTTTGAGCTTGCATCCACCCTGGTGTTCGCTTTAATCAGCGATTTTGTGGAATAGAAATTGTCTAATGTTGTCTGTTCGAAGTGATTGAGCCTATCTGTAAGCTTGACAATTCTATCCTCAATGGGGGTAAGCAAAGATCTAAATAATTTTTCCAACTCAGGGAGCACATTTACAAGTGAAAACACCTTTTCATTATTTGGTACAGTGGAGTCAGTACAAGAGTTGTCTTCTTTGTCTTGGCTGTCCAAAGGGGCAAGATTAGTGTGTGAGACACTTTCTGTACTTTGAGTTTCTTCAGTGATGACCTCTGCAATGTTCATGGATTTGTGTAGCTTCCTGTGCTTTTGAGGGGGTTTGACCACCATTTTACATTTTCTTACTGGGGCTGGTCTTTTCCTTTTAGACCCAAGCTTAGCTTGGGGCAATGTAGGTTGGGCCAGTGTAACCTGAGCACCAGAGTCAGGGAGCAATATTGGTAGGATATTGCTCCCACAGGGATTATTCAATTCTGTCACAACGTCCTGGTTTGTTGTTTGTGCCTGACCCTCAAAATATTCGTTTGCAACAGGGAGGTTCACTGATGACAAAGGGGTTACCAGGGTGGGGTACACTAGATTTGGAAGCTTATCCGTAGAATTCTTGAGTATTTCTATAGATAATCTGCGCTCTGCGCGCTTCTCTGCCAGGGATAACTCTTTGTCAATTGACAATGAACGATTAAAAAAGAATTTATCTAGGGGGCCAATTGCCAGTGGACCAGACTCAACCGGGGGAATTGTCAAGTGGCTATTAACAGAACTTGTCGATGTAGACATTGCCATATTCATCACCAATCAAAACCAACTTTTCAATGTCACTTACTGGAGATGATACTATGGCTCGTTGGTAAGGGGGGTGGCCCAGCCCGGCCTCCTTCGGCCCCGGACGGCCACAGACAGTCCCGCCCTTGTCCCGGGCTTCTCCCGGCGCCCTCCCGCGCGCTCCCGCGCAGCGGGAGTAATGGTCTGTATTATACGCTGGTGCTGACTATCATTGGTTGGTGGACAGGGGGGTGTGGCCAGCGGGGAGAGCAGCCCAGGTGTGAGCAATGGGCGCGCAGGGGCTCCTGGATACTGGAGTCCCTGCCTGTGCTCGCAGCCCCGCCGGCTCCTCTACCTGCCCGCTCCTCAGCTGCAGACTCTCCTCAGACAGCAGTCCAGATGGCCAGGCACTGCGGGACCCGCGAAGCGGGTCCGGCGAGGTCAAAAGTCCGAAATAAAAGGCAAAGGATCCCTCAGAGTGGCGCACCCTCGGCCAGCAGCACGCTCAACAAAATAAGCTGATTGCAGGTAATCCACGGGTCAATAGACACAACCCGGTTTTCTAGCTCCAAAGCGGGGGGCGTGGCCAGCGGGGAGAGCAGCCCAGGTGTGAGCAATGGGCGCGCAGGGGCTCCTGGATACTGGAGTCCCTGCCTGTGCTCGCAGCCCCGCCGGCTCCTCTACCTGCCCGCTCCTCAGCTGCAGACTCTCCTCAGACAGCAGTCCAGATGGCCAGGCGCTGCGGGACCCGCGAAGCGGGTCCGGCGAGGTCAAAAGTCCGAAATAAAAGGCAAAGGATCCCTCAGAGTGGCGCACCCTCGGCCAGCAGCACGCTCAACAAAATAAGCTGATTGCAGGTAATCCGAACAATTTTTGATTATTAAATATAAATTTATTCTTCTGATTCTTTTTCATAATTTAATAAAACTTCTAATAATATATTGCCTGGAATCTCCTCATTTACATTCTGTGTTTCCATTGATTCCACACACTCAAGTAATTCAAGGTCCAGAGACTCATCCATAAAGTCAATGTTATCATTTTCTGCATTTTTTCCATCATGGTTGTTGTCCAAAACAATTTCAAAAGAAATATTCTTTTCTCCTTCCATTTTGTTGCTGTAAATTGCATAAAAAATAATTATATCAGTAGAGATAGGGCACTGTTGGGTTTAAGTTCAGACATGTAGTTTGGATTTTTTACCAGTGAAGTTATCTTTGGGCAGTGTATGGTATCAGGCTGGAATTTGAAATATAAAAAAGAGTATGTGACGAAGCCTAAGTAAATTTATAATAATAAAAGGGAAGCCTAACTCAATCCATAACTATACCAGAGAAGCCTATCTCAATCTATAACTATTACAGCGGGATAGTATATAACTAAAAGAATATTTTTTCTCAAATTAACTTAAAGTGCACAACATACTTCACTTTCCAAAATAACAACTTACCTTTGAGAAAGCAGTTGAAGTTGTCAGTGTTATTTCTTTTCAAATGTACTCCAGGAAGTAGTAGTCAAAATGGCTGTGTTTCCTTCTCTTTTTTTTATTTATTCATGTACATAACCAATCAAATGTCAGGAAATAATCGTAGAAAATGAAAGAAACATTTTAATTGGTTGTAAATTCTAACACTTCATATGTGTTTTGGTCATGTAATTTACCTCAGGATATTTAGACAGGCCTGTAGCCTAAATGTCTCAATGGAATTCCACCAAATGTGGGCAAATGGTAGGGACAGCTATGTAGTAGGGCCTATTCTATATTTGATGAAAGTGTTTCCAGTGGTTTTTCTGTAAATTACTTTCCCACCTTTTTTTATGGAGCGCTTACCGGTGTGCGCCCCGGTACGCGCACCCGCAGCGTTACGGGAGTCCTCCATTTTGTGTTTTGGTACAATCGAGACACAAGATGGAGGGCAAACAATGTTCGGAATGAGTAGAAGGGGGCACGGTAGACACTTCCTGACCCTCTAGGTTTTCTGAGGGGGGCTGAGGAGGCTCATAAAGGCTAAAAAAGAAAATAATTGAATTTTTCGCGGGGGAAGCGCCCGGTACGCGCACCGGGGAGCGTACCGGGAAGCGTACTTTGGTGAAAAATAGTGAAAAAGTTAGAAAAAGATAAACGTTTTGAATGATCAGAGGTAGGGTAGCTCTGAAAAGAGCTTTTGGGTTCTGTGACTGATTTAGGTACCTACAAGTAGGTTCCAATGCACAGTCTTAAATTCAGGAGGAAAATTCTATTTCCCTCATCTGAGAAGTGCACACCATCTTCTCTGTAGATGTCTTGCATGTTGTAACGCAAGTTATTATTGTATATTGAACCCATTCCGCAGTCTCTCATGTAAGCAGAAACAGATTTATTCACTTGTTTCCGTGCTTCCTCAAATTGTGGACAAAATTGGTTGGACCAGTTCCATTTCTGTCTTTGGCATATATTGGAATATACCAAGGCAGTTTGTGGAAAAAGTGTCATCAATTGATCAAAGGTGTCCTTTAAAAGCATTTCCAGACCAACCCCAGTCATAGTGCCCAAACCATTTCCACCACAGTGCACTATTAAGAGGTAAGGGTTTGGCAGATGCAAAAAGGTTTTCACCAATGGTATCAATTGATGACATCTCAATCCTCTCTGGCCAATCCAATTGATTTCCACATTTGATAAATCAAGGTTGTGATAATATCTGCTTGCTGCATACCTTTGAGCCCAGTGGATGTAGCTATGTCCAATAATCCATACAGAATACATGATGTGAGAAGGTTCTGGTGCAGTCAGATGAAGTGTGGGAATTAAATAGCAGTTGGAACAGTAGGAGTTTACAAAAAATAATTGTGGAGTTTCCCTACTGTTGAATCACAAGCAATTGTATGTGGATTCAGTTAGTTGAAAACAGAAAGTTAGGGTGCATGGTTGTGTTGTGTGTAAGAAGAAATTTGAATGGTTAAGAAAAAGTCACTAAAAGCAATAATGCCCTGGATAAGCTGGTGTATTGAGAGGTCAAACATCCTTGCTGACTTAATTTGCAACATTGTAGAATAAACGTTTGAACCTGAGAGTTCAGTTAGGCGGGAGTTGCTATGGTAACAGATAGAAAGATCTGAGAGTTGGGAAGGGTGTTGGTTTGAAAATAGTGAGGGAAGACCTTTGATTGGTTGAAATAAGGCATATCTGTGCAAAGTCAGAGATGTTCTATGCCAGTCTTGGTTTCAGTGTATTGAGTGCACACCTTTTGCTCTGCTAAAGAAAAATTGGTGTGTGTGTCTGACACTGTTTTCAATCTCCCAAAGCATTTGTAAAGGTAAGTAATGATTTATTTAATTTAGATAGAGACTTGTTTGCTCTATGGAGAATATTTGGAAGCAGATAGTTAAGTTTCAGTAGTGAAATTGAATGCCTGTACATAGGTTCTGTACAGTGTTTCTTAAATGTTATTCAAAAAACGATTTTGGGTGCAAATCATTGGTATTTTCATTTGGCCCTTATTTATGATTGCCTTGTGCAGCCGGTGCATCACTTTAAACATGGGAAATAAGTGACGCTCTTGTGGCGCAAGGCCTTCATAAATAAGGCCCTGAGATGTTGGCTGTTGATTTGTTTTTTGCTTTTTGATAATACTTATTATGAACATTTGCAAGATAGTGGATTTGTATTTTGGGACACAGTGACGTTTCAAAAGTGATATTGAGTGGTTGTACATAGGTTCTGTGCAGTGTTTCTTAAAAGTTATTCAAAAAACGATTTTGGGGGCAAATCAATGGTATTTCTTTTGGCCCTTATTTATGATTGCCTTGTGCAGCCGGTGCATCACTTTATACATGGGAAATAAGTGACGCTCTTCTGGCGCAAGGCCTTCATAAATAAGGCCTTGAGTTTCTTTGCTCTTGGTTTGTGTTCAGCTTTTTGATAATGCTTGATATCAACATTTGCAAAGTAGAGGATTTGTATTTTGGGAAACAGTGACGTTTCAAAAGTGATATTGAGTGCTTATACATAGGTTCTGTGCAGTGTTTTTTAAATGTTATTCAAAAAACGATTTTGGGTGCAAATGAATGGTATTTTCATTTGGCCCTTACTTCTGTTTGCCTTGTGTAGCCGGTGCATCACTTTAAACATGGGAAATAAGTGACGCTCTTGTGGCGCAAGGCCTTCATAAATAAGGCCCTGAATTTGTTGGCTGTTGATTTGTTTTTTGCTTTTTGATAATACTTATTATGAACATTTGCAAGATAGTGGATTTGTATTTTGGGACACAGTGATGTTTCAAAAGTGATATTGAGTGGTTGTACATAGGTTCTGTGCAGTGTTTCTTAAAAGTTATTCAAAAAACGATTTTAGGTGCAATTCATTGGTATTTTCATTTGGCCCTTATTTATGATTGCCTTGTGCAGCCGGTGCATCACTTTAAACATGGGAAATAAGTGATGCTCTTGTGGCGCAAGGCCTTCATAAATAAGGCCCTGAGTTTTTTTTGCTGTTGGTTTGTTTTTGGCTTTTTGATGATGCTTGATATCAACATTTGCAAGATAGAGGATTTGTATTTTGGGAAACAGTGATGTTTCAAAAGTGAAATTCTGTGCTTGTACATAGGTTCTGCGCAGTGTTTCTTAAATGTTATTCAAAAAACGATTTTGGGTGCAAATCAATGGTATTTTCATTTGGCCCTTATTTATGATTGCCTTGTGCAGCCGGTGCATCACTTTAAACATGGGAAATAAATGACGCTCTTCTGGCACAAGGCCTTCATAAATAAGGCCTTGAGTTTCTTTGCTCTTGGTTTGTGTTCTGCTTTTTGATAATGCTTGATATCAACATTTACAAGATAGAAGATTTGTATTTTGGGAAACAGTGATGTTTCAAAAGTGATATTGAGTGCTTATACATAGGTTCTGAGCAGTGTTTTTTAAATGTTATTCAAAAAACGATTTTGGGGGCAAATCAATGGTATTTTCATTTGGCCCTTATTTATGATTGCCTTGTGCAGCCGGTGCATCACTTTATACATGGGAAATAAGTGACGCTCTTCTGGCGCAAGGCCTTCATAAATAAGGCCTTGAGTTTCTTTGCTCTTGGTTTGTGTTCTGCTTTTTGATAATGCTTGATATCAACATTTGCAAGGTAGAGGATTTGTATTTTGGGAAACAGTGATGTTTCAAAAGTGAAATTCTGTCCTTGTACATAGGTTCTGCCCTGTGTTTTTTAAATGTTAATCAAAAAACGATTTTGGGGGCAAATCAATGGATTTTATATTTGGATGTTATTTATGATTGTCTTGTGGCGCCAGTATGTCACTTTTAACATGGGAAGAAAGTGATGCACTGGTGGCGCAAGACTTTCATAAATAAGGCCCTGAGTTTCTTTGCTCTTGGTTTGTGCTCTGCTTTTTGATAATGCTTGATATCAACATTTGCAAGGTAGAGGATTTGTATTTTGGGAAACGGTAATGTTTCAAAAGTGAAATTCTGTGCTTGTACATAGGTTCTGCCCTGTGTTTTTTTAATGTTAATCAAAAAACGATTTTTGGTGCAAATCAATGAAATTTATATTTGGGATTTATTTATGATTGTCTTGTGGCGTAGGTATGTCACTTTTAACATGGGAAGAAAGTGACGCACTGGTGGCGCAAGGCTTTCACAAATAAGGCCCTGAGTTTATTTGCTCTTGGTTTGTGTTCTGCTTTTTGATAATGCTTGCAATCAACATTTGCAAGGTAGAGGATTTGTATTTTGGGAAACAGTGAGGTTTCAAAAGTGAAATTCAGTGCTTGTACATAGGTTCTGCCCTGTGTTTTTTAAATGTTATTCAAAAAACGATTTTTGGTGCCAATCAATGGTATTTATATTTGGGTCTTATTTATGATTGTCTTGTGGCGCCGGTATGTCTCTTTTAACATGGGATGCACTGGTGGCGCAAGGCCTTCATAGATAAGTCCCTGAGTTGCTGTTGTATAAACTTAAATATGTTGCAATTTATTGTTTATATTGTTTGCTTTTTGTCATTACTTTGTTGTTTGCTAATAGTGGTCTTTAATGTGTTTTTTTTATCAGAACAACAGATTCAAATCAACTTTTGAAAAGCAAGCAAAAATGCCTTCAAGGCAAAGAAGTATCAAAAATACCATACGTTAAAGGAGAACATCAGCAACAGAATTTATGGAATCCCTTACAACAACTACTTCAAAAAACACCAGAAAAGCTCCTGGTAAGACAATTAAGTCTTTTCTTCGCAACATATCTCGTACAAAAAGAAATGATATTGGTAATGTGAATATTCAGAAGGAGACAGCAAATCTAAAAAGGAAGGAGAGGCCCACAAAAAATGTCTCGATTGGAGTAGGAGAGAAGAGAATGGATAGCAATAGAAGGGTAAATCAATTTAGGGACATTCGAAGGCGAATGTTTCATAATAGGGTAGTTTTAAATTTGCTAAAAAATGATAAGAAAGGTAAACAGAGAACTGCTTTTTATAAGAAAAAGAAAAGTGTAGAGAAGATTGTTGATCAGGCTTTTGAAGTTAAGAATAAATTATTTATTTTAGTAATCAATAGAATTAGGATACATAATAAGGCAATTGATGTTTTCAAATCGAACAGTAGATGGAAAAGAATTATTAATGGGACTAATTTTTGTGAAGTATTTTCTGGCGAATGGATGCATAGTTCAAGTTCTGAGCCGTTTTTCAATGAGGAGATTTACTTTCAGGAAAATGATTTGGAGCATGCAGTTGACACCAGTGGTCGAGCATATGAGGTGAAAGATGGTTGTATGATGGAAAAAGAGAAACTTGTGTCTAGAGATGCAGAAGAGGTGTTAGCTGATGAAGTTTTAGGGAGACGTACTAAGGGTCCAGTGTACACATGGAAGTGCAGTAGTATTTGTAGTGTGCGACAGGATTCAATCGATTTGCTTCGAAATTTCTTACGTACATATACTAAGAAAAGTCTCAAAAACAAAAAATGAAGATCTTGCAAGAGTTAGATCCTTGCAGAGTGAGAGAAAGCACAGGTTTGCATGGCCATTCACTGGCTTGTCTTTCTAGAAAAGTATGTCAGAGTGTTTTTCATCATTTTAGGATGTTAGCAGTGCATCATAATAAGGTGAGGAAATTAGTGAGAAAGTTGTAATATGCAAAAAAGTCCAGCACTTAAGCTTAAACAGTTAAACAGTGCTCTTTTGCATGGATCTGAAGTGGATGTGAAGACTATTTGTGAAGAAATTGAGTTTTGTTATTTTGGGAACAAAGAGGACAGTGTAGAAATGGATATAGTAATGGATGGTAATGTGGAAGACAATGGACAGATTTCAAGTACAGAAAAGTTTGACGAGGAAATTACCAAGTTTAAGGTGAAATCAAGTGAAAGGCCTAATTTAACTTGTGTGTGCTGTCGGCGGACTCATTATACGATTCAGCCTAGGTTAGTTGATTTATATGCAAAATGTGAATTGGAAAATAATAGTGAATGGAAGGATTTTGTAAGTTATTTGTTGGTGGAGAATTCTTTTGATTTGAGTTTTGATCAGCGTATTTGTAATTATTGTTTGAAAAAATTAAATGAAAATAGAATGCCTGCTAGAGCAGTTCATAATAATCTTCAGTTGATAGATATTCCTTCTGAATTGATGGATTTAAATACTTATGAATCAATTTTGATTCAATGTGTCCATCCTTTTCAAGCTATTGTTCGCATGGAGCCTAAGATAGGGAAATTACCTCCTACAGATTTACAAAGAGGATTAAAGAGAAGAGTTGTTTATTTGCCTCTAGATGTCAAGAAAAATATTGATACAATTGATGTTGAAAGAGTAGAAGAGGATCCTCTAGTTATTCTAGTTAATGGGGTTCCGACAAAGAGTAAGAAAATCTGGCAAGATTTAGTGGATGTTAGGAAAGTCAAATCAAATCAAAAAGAACTTTATTCGTTTTTCGCGGTGAAAGCCATAAAAGTACAAATATACACAATAAAAAGAAGAAAAGTTATTAATAACATTAAGTTCATAATGTGTTAAAAATTAATCTCTCACAGAGAGCACTATGCTGTCTCTAAAGTCAGTGTTTAATGCAGCTATATAGTTTTCATAAGTTCGTGCGATGCCTGAGGCACAGTTTTAAATAGTGTACGACAGATTTCGTTGCTAAGATGTTTTCCAGAAACTGCAGTGCCAGGTACGCTGGGCGGCATCTGCGGATCTTCATGACTTTTAAAATTGGTATAATCCACCTTTTGCGAAATGGCATGTAAAATCTGCAAAAGAAGAGAACGTGTATTGTGGACTGAGATGAAATAAAGTCACAGGGGCACGGTGTCATATTGGGTGTCCATGTATTCTGTGACGGAAATGAAACCATAATGTGAAAGAGATTAAACCTGAAGCGGGTGAGAAGAAACTTTTCAAATTGCGTCAGGTCGTACTGCAGATACGGTTGAATAGATGGAGTCAGTTGTATCATAAGGCAGTGTTGTACTGATGGCTTTCCTATTTCGGACATCAATCGCAGTTGAGTTAGGTGGGACAGGCATAGCTTTTTTAGATCTTTCTTTGCTATGTCTGTTACTGACTGTGGTTCTTCGAAGAACCTCGAGAGACCGATATCCGCCAGGAAGGATTTTACATAACTTAGCCACTTTATCTTATTCATACAGTCCAGTTTCATACAGTCCTCGATGATTGCTTTTGTGAGGTGGCATTCGTCTGTTGTCCATATTCTGTGCCACAGCATGATTGGTTGAATCTTAATGAGATCTGAAACATGCTCCAGTCCAGGTTCCAAGTGGCAGCCGAAAGTAGTTGTGGTTTTAGGAACTGCTAGTAAGAATTTTAGAAAGAGATTTTCAATTTTCTGTATTTGTTCGGCATTGGCTGTTCCCCAGACTCCTGCAGTCTCCTAGGAAAGTCAAAAAGGCAACTTTGTATTTGGTCAAAAACAATGAGTACTATAAAGATGTAAGTGTTGGAGCAGAGGAAACAGCTACAGAAGAAGACAGTGATTGTTCAGTTGGCCAAATTGAAAAAGTTGATGTGTCTAGAAATGAAGAAATATATGAACATTATACTGTTCATCCTTTGCATTCCAAAGAAGTAATGGGGAATGCAATTGACTTGTTTCAAATGAAAGCAGCAAAAGGAAGTCCCATTAGTGTATGGGAAGAAAGTTTGGAAGCTCGTTGTTTTCCACAGTTATTTCCAACAGGTCGTGGTGGACGATATGACGATTGACCAGTTCAAATTCCTGCAGCTGAATACCGGACTTTAAGATTATATGCTGAAGATCCAAGGTTTCGGCAATGCATTCCGTTTTTGTTTTATCAACTGTATGAAAGTGATTTGTCTGGTCTTTCTTATGCAGTTAATCATATATTGAAAGGTGGAGCTCATCTGCAAAATGTTTCTGCAAGGGACTTTATGGAGAAAGTCAATCTGCAAGATAGTATTTTGGAATCTCAGCTAATCAATCTCATGGCATGTCAGCGTGGAACCAATGAGTATTGGTTCCGTCGTCATAGAGAATTGAAATGTATGCTAAGAAACTTAGGAACTCCTACATGGTTCCTCACTCTTAGCTGTGCTGAGTATGCATGGGACGACTTACTTGAATTTCTACGAGAGGCAAATGGAAACATACAAAATATAGAATTGAAAACACCTGGGTTCTTTGGATCCAGTGAATGTTTGCAGATATTTTAATCATAGATTTGAAGCTATGATGTCTGTTATTACCAACAAAAAAATCCTCCCCTTGGAGATGTTTTGGATTTCTTTTGGAGGAAGGAATATCAAGCGAGAGGTGCTCCTCATATACATATGTTGTTATGGATTAAAGATGCCCCCAAATTTGGATCAGATTCGGATGAAACAGTGATGAGTTTCATTGAAGAGTATTCAACATGTGCTGTTCCAAAATCTACTGAAGAAAACAGTTTAAGGCAACAAGTTTTACGTTTTCAATCTCATCGTTGTGGAAAGTACTGTCGTCGAAAATTTAAAAACAAGGAAAAGTACTACACGAAATGTCGTTTTGCGTTTCCACGACCAGTGATTTCTAAGGGAAGAGTAAATAATTTGATGTCATCTCTACGACATACTGTGACGAGGAAATCTCCCAAAAATACATACAATTTGAAAAGAAACAAAGAATCTAAGTACATCAACGATTACAACCCAGTGATTTTGTCCATGCGGAATGCTAACATGGATATTCAGTTTGTTGCTGACAACTCTATTGCTGTGGCTCGATATGTGACATCTTACATCACCAAAAAAGAAAAGACAGAACTGAAGGAAATGTGGGAGGACATTTCACATGAAAAGAGTCTAAGCAAGAAATTATACAGTTTCAGTCTGAAGATGTTGTTGCATCGAGAAATTGGAGCATATGAATGTTCTGATCCGTTATCATCAGCAAGTCTCTATGCCAAATCAAGAACAATCATTTGGGTGAGTCTAGGTCTTGCTGCAACAACGAAACCGAGTTTTGAAATCTGTACAAGAAATTGAATATTTGGCAGAGAAAGAACCAAACAGTACAGATATTTTGAAGACAAATATGTTGGATACATACTATCCAAATAGAAGTACTCACCTTGAGAACACTTGTTTGTATGAAGTTCTGCAAAACTACAGTTATAAGAGGAACATCACAGAAAATATCAATAATGGAAAATATGCAGTCATTGGCTATGAAGGATGTCTAGTGAAGCAGAAAAAAGGCCATTTGATTAATCATCGAAAATTGAGTTGCGAAGCTCCAGACAAAAGAGAATTTTACTATTTAGCTCTTTTGCAACTCTTTAAGCCGTGACGTACAGAAGAGGAACTACTTGGAGATTTTCTCTGTTATGAAGACTCTTTTAATGCAACTAAGGATACCATAGAATGTCCTATTTTTCTAAATTATCTGCAAATGTTGAACAAAGAAATAGAGCAAGAAACCACAATTGCTGAAGAGATTGCTAGAGACAGTTCTCAAGACAGTCAGAGTTCTACTTCATTGAGTCAGGATCCACTAGGAGGACCTATTATCCAAAATGAAGCTGCCACTGCCATGGATGAGGTGGAAAAAGCTATGGAATAAGCTCGAGGATGGAGTTAACTTAGAAGATTTGATAAAGCAACTAAACGTTGAGCAGAAAAAGATATATGATGAAGTCACAGAACAGATTGAACACGGATTCAGACATGAGAAAAAAGAGTGCTCATGTACATCATTTGAGCCTGTCCGACTGTACGTAAGTGGAGAAGCGGGGACAGGAAAAAGTTTTCTAATTAAAGCCATTGCAAGTTATCTGCAGATAAGGACTGATTCACCGCTGTCTTGTGTTGTAACTGCTCCAACTGGTCTGGCAGCACATAACATTAAAGGGATTACTCTACATCGTTTACTGATGCTGCCAGTTGAGCATGATAATAAATTGCATTACAACAAGTTATCTGGAGATGCGTGTTCTGAAGTTTCACGAGTCTTGAAGAAAATCAAACTTCTTATCATTGATGAAGTAAGCATGGTCTCAAATCTAATGCTTGCTTTTGTGCATTTGAGAGACTCCAGTAAAAGGAAAACCAGTGTTTAAAATGCTCACGCATGAAGATACTAGGAAGTCCCTTGGAAGCATTGGAAACGTTAATATATGGTTACATTTTAAATATGCTGAACTGCTTCAAAATATGCGACAGGCAAAGGATGAAGATTATAATAATATTCTACAAGATGTAAGAATTGGAAAAGTAAGCGAGCTTGGGAAAGAAGCTTTACATGCTCGATTAATTCCAAATTTGTATCCAAATGAAAATATTCTTCCAGAGAATATTTTTAAAAAAATGACTGAGAAGAAATACGGGATATGTTTGATGCCAACTCTGCAAGAATGTTCCATCTTCAACAACAAAATGTTAGAGTTAGAAAATGAAGAGATTGTGAAACTGGAAGCAATAGATAAAATAGAGCATATGGGTGCAACAATTGTTTTGTCCGAAAATTTGAAAACCAAATTGGATTCATTAGAGAAAAGTATTTCTAAAACAGCTGGTTTTGAAAAGACTCTGAATGTGTGTTTAAATTGTCGTAGCATTTTGAGAAGGAATTTAAATGCTGAAAGAGGTCTGGTATATGGAGCAATGGGTTATGTTGTTGATTTTGTGAATTATAGAAATAGAGATGGAATTGAATTTTTAAAAATAAAATTTGATGGTATTGAGCAAGTACAACAAATGAGTTGTTGTTCTGCTAGATTTTTACTTGTAAAAGACTTATATGTTTGCCGAAAACAGTTTCCTGTTTGTTTGGCATATGCAGTAACAATTCATAAATCTCAAGGTTTAAGTGTAGATAATGCTTTAGTGAACATTGGAAGATCTGTCTTTAAAGAGGGTATGGCATATGTGGCATTATCGCGAGTCAGAACTTTATCAGGATTGTACTTGATTGAGTGTGATGAGACAAAAATTTGTGCAGATCTAGATTGTGTTAAAGAATACAATAGGTTAAGAAGAGAGTATGCTCCACATTTGCCTCAATATCCTCTGTTTGAAAAACGTGAGGTAGGCCGAAAAAGAAGAAATGAGAGTAATTGCAGTGAGGTAGTAGCAAAAAGACAAAAAGTAGACGAAACTGTAATTGAAAACAGAAAGAAAAAGGATTGTGAAGAAAATGTTGTTAGATTTCAGTTTGAAAATAGTTCTGGTGTCAACTGCTATGCTAATGTAGTGGTTAATGTTGTTTTTTTTCTTCAAACTTTACAAGAACAGATTGTTGAAAATTGGGATCAAAGATTGTGTGGTTTATTGAATTCTGTGTTTGAGAAATGTAGCAGTGATAGAGCAAAAATAGAAAGTGTAACAGCAATTCGAAATATTTTAGATATGTGTTCTGGTCAAGATAATTTTTCACAGAACATTCAGCAGGATTGTCAGGAATTTTTAATGTTTATGTTTGGTGGTTTGGAAGATGAAGGTGTAGATGTAGATTATCTTTTCAGCCTTTCTTATCAATGGCAGCATGACTGCCACAATTGTAGTTCATCAAGTAATACTAGAATAGACACTGAAAGATTTATATATTTGACTTTACCAGACTGCAAATCAGTGTCATTTAAAAATCTAGTTAAAGCAGTAGATCATAATATGGTGTGTACCCAATGTAACTATCCAATGCTATCCACATTATCTATACAAAGTTATGGTCAGTATATCATTTTAGTTTTCCAACGATGTAGACCTGATGGAACTAAATTGACAACTTCTATCAAAAATGTTGTGGCTTCTCAGTTATCAATTTCAGGAAGAACCTTTACAACTGAAGCTATTATTTATCATGACGGTTCTTCGACAACCTCAGGACATTATACATGCTACTTAAAATGTGAAAAAGGATGGAGTTACTGCAATGATTCTCATTTGACTTATAAACAACGTTTGCCTTATGACTCTACAAATTCTTACCTAGTGTTTTTAAAACCAAAGTTTTAGTAAAGGGAATTGGCCTTTGAAGACGGGAATAGATAATAAAAGTTAGTTAGTTAGTTAGTTAATCTAATGTTTTAAATTATTTATCTTATATAGGTACTCTAAGTGGATCTCAAAGTAAAAAATACTGATATATCTGACACAAATTGGCCGTGAGGAAAGTGTAAGGTATGATGTTCTTAGATCTTTTTTCATAGGAAGTCGATGAAATGGAAGTTATAGAGCACAGCAGACTTTTTTTCCACCAAAAGGACCTTCACTATCTTCTATTTGGCCTCACGGAAAAGTAAGTGAATCAAAGATTAGTGTACATATTTGAGATGCAAGTTTGAATGGTTTTTTTTAAGCACAATCTTTTAGATTGTGTTTTTTTTTTCCCGCTGTTATATGATGAAGACTTTGAACTCACTAATTTAGGTGAAATTTAATATATTCTGAGAACAGCAAAAATAAACAATGTAACATATTGTAGAAGTTATTCTATAGTTTGCATTGTGTAATTTATATTGTATTCACGGATATATGATGTTACAACGCGTTATTTTACAATGCAGACGTTACATCGCAATTTTTACAACGCAGGATCCATTACAATGCATGCCTTTACAACGCATGTCATTACAATGCAGAAACTATTACAATGCATGCCATTACAACGTAAGTATAGGTAAGTATATATTTTTCAAAAAAATTTAATTAAGTCAATTTAGTTAATTTAATTTAATTAATTTAATTTTATTAATTTTAAAAAAGTAATTAATTTAAATAATGAAAATTAATTAATATAAAAATTGTAATTAATGTAATTTATGTTATTTAATTTAACTAATGTAATTTAATTAATTTATAAATTGTAAATAATATAATTTAATTTATTAAAATACATTTAATTTAAATAATATTAAAAACATAATTAATATAATTTAATGTAATTTAATTAATGTAATTTAATTAATTTATAAATTGTAAATAATATAATTTAATTTTATTAATTTAATTAATTTATAAAATGCAATTAATCTAATTTAATTTAAGTAATGTAATTTAATTAATATATTAATTGTAAATAAAATATTTCATTTA
This sequence comes from Lissotriton vulgaris, assembly GCF_964263255.1. Classification (NCBI taxonomy): domain Eukaryota; kingdom Metazoa; phylum Chordata; class Amphibia; order Caudata; family Salamandridae; genus Lissotriton; species Lissotriton vulgaris. Next base: position 1,145,302,815 of record NC_141694.1, on the reverse strand, counting down.
ATCTAATTTAATTAATTTAATTAATTTAATTTATTTAAAGTCCTGTTTTTTAAAAAAGTGAACCCTAAAAATACCCCTGTACCCCAAAAACCAAACCCAGCCCTAAAACCTAAAAATACCCCTGTACCCCAAAAACCAAACCAAGCCCTAAAACCTAAAAATACCCCTGTACCCCAAAAACCAAACCTAGCCCTAAAACCTAAAAATACCCCTGTACTCCAAAACCCAAACCCAGCCCTAAATCCTAAAAATACCCCTGTACCCAAAAACCAAACCCAGCCCTAAAACCTAAAAATACCCCTGTACCCCAAAAACCAAACCCAGCCCTAAAACCTAAAAATACCTCTGTACCCCAAAAACCAAACCCAGCCCTAAAACCTAAAAATACCCCTGTACCCCAAAAACCAAACCCAGCCCTAAAACCTAAAAATACCCTTGTACCCCAAAAACCAAACCCAACCCTGAAACCTAAAAATACCCCTGTACCCCAAAAACCAAACCCAGCCCTAAAACCTAAAAATACCCCGGTACCCCAAAAACCAAACCTAGCCCTAAAACCTAAAAATATCCCTGTACCCCAAAAACCAAACCCAGCCCTAAAAACTAAAAATACCCCTGTACCCCATAACCCAAAACCCAGCCCTAAAACCCTAAAAATACCCAAACACCCCAAAACATATTCCTCAGTACCCCAAAACATATACTCATATACTCATACTTATTTTTAAAAAATTACTTAAAATAATATATTTTATTTATTTTATAAAAATACATAAATTAATATATTTATTAATTTTTAATATTAAATAAATGAATTAAATAATGTAAAATAAAATATAAAATAACATTATATACTTACCTATACTTACGTTGTAATGGCAGGCGTTGTAATAGTATGTGCATTGTAATGACATGCGTTGTAAAAGGATGCATTGTAATGGATCCTGCGTTGTAAAAGTTGCGATGTAATGGTAGTGCGTTGTAAAAGTTGCGTTGTAACGGGTGTTTCCCTGTATTCACATTGTCTCACACTCATTTTCCTTTTTCACCCTTATTTACCTCTCTTTACTCATTTACACTGCCTTTTTTTAACTTTGTTTCATCGCTGTTCCTTTACTGCACTTCATTCACAACTTCTCAATCCAATTTGAACTGTCTGCATTTCCTCTCTTCCTTCCACCACTTTTTATCTTTTACACATTCTCTCAGTACCACTGCTTTAGTTTTCTTCCCCTCTCTTTCTTTCTTTTTCTCCTTTTTTTTCTTTCGCACTCATTGTACTGTAGTTCACTCAGTCTTTCTATTTGTTTTTCTGTGTACTTACTCTCTCACTCCTTTTTCATCCATCGTTCTATATTAACCTCATTCCCTTCATCCCTTCACTCTGTGACTCCCCTTCACTCACTCTCAGTCATCTTCTATTCCTCTTTTTTATTAATAGTTCCTCATTCAGACTTCTCTCCTTTTCACTCATTTTCCTTTTACTTTCTTATCTTTCCTGATTTCGTTTTGGTATCTCACATTCTTTTAGTATCTTACTTACCTTCAGTAATTTGTTCTCTTTCGATTTCTCTTTCCTTCTTTTTTCTCTTTCTACATTACTTTATTTCTGTTTTTGTATCCTTCACTATTGCTTTATTTCTTAGTAAACTTTTTAAAGATTTTTTACCTCTTGAACTGTTTCTTCTATTTTAATATATATTTTTTACTAATTATAACATGTTTTTTCTTTTGTCTTTCACAGATACAAGTAAGTTTTCATTAATTATATGGTAAGTGTGTTTACAAAATGTAGTTTGTTATCACCCTTTGCTTTAACCTCACTACTTTTCTCTCACCCTACCTCACCCTTGTTTCCTTACTTTGCTTCCCTCACTTATTCTTATCCTCCATGTATACTTCCTACCACATTCAACTTCTTTCAGTACCTCTGCTTATCCACACTCCTTCACTTACCTTTTTTACTGGTTCACTTAGTCCCTTTCTGACACTCCTTCCTTTACTCTCTCTCTTCTTTCTCTCTGTCACTCCCCATGTCTTACCCTTATTCACTTATATACACCCTCTTTCACTCCTCTTTACTTACACTCACTGCTATTTTCTTTCCCTCCGTCACTACTGTTTTTTTTCTCTGGTTCCGTCACTATCTGTCATTCCCCATACTTAAGTCTCCTTCCTTTTACTTTCAGCACCCATTCACATTTTCCCAGAACCTCTGCTTTAGTCTTCTTCCTCTTTCTTCTCTTCTTTTGCTCCCTTATTCATTTTCTTTTTCTCAGTTACTTCCTCTTAGACCTTTTCTCTGTCTTACTATCTATTACACAGTCCCTCTGTGTTCCTCCCTCTAGCTCTCTTTCTCTTAAGACCACTCTCTCTGTCCCCATTCCTCATGCTCACTCCTTCATTATTTTTTTAAATTTTTTTTTGTTGGTGCGCTGACGGGACGCGCACCGGTACACGCACCTGGGCGTTCACCGGTACGCGCACCGGGAGCGCACCAAAGTCAAATATGAAAAATAATATATATTATTTTTAAACAAAAATATTATCTTAATATACAATATAGGGTTCATTTTTAGAAAAACATACCTTTCTCAGCTAAAGACATTTGCGAAAAAATAACCTTAGAAATTCACTAAAAAGTACATAGCCCTATAAAAAGTAAAAAATTAGCAGTTAAAAAACCTATGAAATTCACAGAAAAAAACAAAGGTTTCACACAAGTTATAGTTAGGAATTAGCATTAAAAAAACCTATGAAATTCACTGAAAAAACCAGAGGTTTCACACCAGTTATAGTTAGGAATTAGCATTTAAAAAACCTAAGAAATTCACTGAAAAAACCATAGGTTTCACCCCAGTTATAGTTAGCTGGAAATTTTACTGACATAAAACCAATGAAATTCCACGTTATTGTTAGTTGGACTCACTATACCTTGCGCGTGTAATGCACTGCTGATGACATCACATATTACATCACTCATGACATGGTCAGTGACATCACTCATGACATCACTGATGACACCATCCTTGTGACAGAGTGACAGACCTCCTTTCACTGTAAAGTAACCCTTGAAACACATATTCAAAAATAGAAACTAACATTTTCAAAAAAGTGGATATACCCATACCAGTTACAACAACCAATTCAGTAATTCCACCATCTATGTACACATTCACACATTCACCAACAGTTTTATATAGTCACTCATACATATACTCACTCATCATATGTAGTGTTACCCCTTTACATCCTGTTACACACCGACAGTCATCAAAAAGTTACTCACACACATATTCACACATGCAAATAAACTAATAAACATCCATTTATTTGCATATACAGATATACACAAACTACCACCTTACTTCTAAGGAAACACACATATTTACTCTCTTAAACAATCACTTATAGAAACACATACTTATTTAAACAGGAACTCTTACAATCTCTCACTCTCACATATACTGACTTATATACATCAATACTCACATATACTAGATTAAAATATATCTTTTTACTGATAAAGACACTAGTGAGACAGGCATTCAATCACTAATACACACATATACACATTCATCCACTCATACAGTCCTGCACATATGCTATTTTCAAAAAACATACAAACAGTGAGTCAGTTATTGATGCATCTATGTGCTAAGTAACACCCCCACCAAACCATACAGATACTCATACTGATACTAAAAAAACATATAATAACCCATATACACACACATGTAGCTACTCACCAACCCATGCAGCCACTTATACACAAAGTGAAACACTGATACATATATTTAAATATTTAAACATTACTCGCTAATATATGTATTCACTAACATATACTTAATAAGCCAGTTAACCAATCATTTAAAAAAAAAACCATTAATTAAGACAATAATTTAAACATTTATTCTTCCATCGACTTTTACATATACATATATGAAACATATTTATTTTTCAGAAAGACACACATTCACTGGATGGTGTCATCAGTGATGTCATGAGTGATGTCACTGACCATGTCATGAGTGATGTAATATGTGATGTCATCAGCAGTGCATTACAAGCGCAAGTTATAGTGAGTCCAACTAACTATAACGTGGAATTTCATTGGTTTTATGTCAGTAAAATTTCCAGCTAACTATAACTGGTGTGAAACCTATGGTTTTTTCAGTGAATATATATATATATATATATATATATATATATATATATATATATATATATATATATATATATATATATATATATATATATATATATATATACTTATTAGTATTAATACATACTTAGTTCAAGAAATTATAAAATGTTAGGAACATATTAAATATTATAAATAAATATATATATAATATATATATATATACTTTTTATGAAAACATCATCAATTGTGGTATGGTATGTCCACTTGGGCAAAACTTTATAGTTATTGACATTGATACTAAATTGACATTTCAGGTTGCACACTCCCACTTGGGTTTATTATCTATTTTGTGCTGTTGATATCATGTTATGACATGATTCCTGCTTCTCAATCGCACTTGGGCAGTTATGTTGGTATTTTTGATTGGTGGCAGCTAACCTACAGCCATATATTATGGAGGTACATACTGAAATGTGTACTTTAAACGGAGCAAAACTGACATATTTATGAATAACGCTGTGTCAGCTTTTAAAAGCATCAATTGCATTTAGCCCGCAATTACAGCACAATATTTAGTGTCGGTACACAACATGTAAAATTATAATTTTAATTATACCTTTCATATCATATAGAATTTCATTATGCATCTTGATCTGGTTTAAGTATGGGCGAAATTTGCGAATTCGCGTTCCGCAAATTTGTGCGAAATCGAATTCGCAATCCACAAAATCTACAAATTCGTGCAAATTTGCGGATTTTGGGTTTTTGAGTGTTCGTAGGGTTTTTTGCGTGTTTGCGGGTTTTTTGCATGTTCGCTGGGCTTTTTGCGTGTTCGTGGGCCGCTTGCATGGCGATGTTACACATGTGGTCGTGTATGGGCACAGCACCCTCTGGTTCACCACTGCCACCCTCTGGTTCATCACTGCCACCCTCTGGTTCACCACTGCCACCCTCTGGTTTACCCCTGCCACCCTCTGGTTCACCCCTGCCACCCTGTGGTTCACCCCTGCCACCCTCTGGTTCAGCACTGCCACTCTCTGGTTCACCCCTGCCACCCTCTGGTTCATCACAGCACCTCTGGTTCACCACTGCCACCCTCTGGTTAACCACTGTCACCCTCTGGTTCAGCACTGCCACTCTCTGGTTCACCACTGCCACCCTCTGGTTCACCCCTGCCACCCTCTGGTTCACCACTGCCACCCTCTGGTTGATCACAGCACCCTCTGGTTCACCCCTGCCACCCACGGGTTTAGCACTGTCACCCTCTGGTTCACCACTGCCGCCCTCTGGTTCATGACTGCCACCCTCTGGTTCATCACACGACCTCTGGTTCACCACTGCCACCCTTTGGTTAACCACTGTTACCCTCGAGTTCAGGACTGCCACCCTCTGGTTCACCACTGCCTCTCTCTGGTTCACCACTGCCACCCTCTGGTTCACCCATGCCACCCTCTGGTTCACCACTGCCACCCTCTGGTTCACCCCTGTCACCATCTGGTTCATCACTGCCAATCTGGTTCACCCCTGCCACCCTCTGGTTCACCCCTGCCACCCTCTGGTTCAGCACTGCCACCCTCTGGTTCAGCACTGTCACCCTCTGGTTCAGCACTGTCACCCTCTGGTTCAACCCTGCCACCCTCTGGTTCATCACTGTCACCCTCTGGTTCATCACTGCCACCCTCTGGTTCACCACTGCCACCCTCCACCAAGACCTTTTGTGACGCAGCGGCAGCACAAAAGATGTGCCATGGTGCTGGCTATTAACAACGTGATGATTCTGAGAGATGCGTCACGTTGTAAAGCCCTGCGCCCTCAGGAGGTGTTCCGGCGCAGGGGAGGGCGTTCCTGCGCAGGAATACCTCCTTAAAGTGGCTGAGTGAAATCTACAAGATTTCACTCAGTCACTTTTAGGCCAATGCTGCATCAAAACCCTGCACCTGCTTGAAGCAGGCACAAGGCTTGATGCAGCATTGGGGAGATAGGGCCCCCCAGAGCATTGCTGGAGCTGCGTCACAAGGGCGACGCAGCTCCAGCAATGCTCTGCTTTTACGGCACAGATGCGTGATGCATCTGTGCCAATTTTGCCACATGGTGCGCCGTATTGTAAATGCAGTGCACCATGGGTGGCGGAGCTGCGGCGCACAATAACCGGTGCATCCCTGGGGATGCACCAGTTATTTTAAATCTGCCCCTATACATTTAGCCAACGAGGGAGCACTTACTGATTAGACAGTAGAAAGTACTCCAGTTGAGTAGAGGTATTGCACAAAAAGGTGCCATTTTTGTGGACAAACACGCAGGGCGGGATTCATTCTGCCCCCTGTTAGACTTGTTTTTTGTGCCCTTCTGCCCTCTGTTAGACTCGTTTTTCCCTTGTTTTTCTGCCCTTCTGCCCTCTGTTAGACTCATTTTTTCCTTGTTTTTCTGCCCTTCTGCCCCCTGTTAGACTCGTTTTTTTGTGCCCTTCTGCCCTCTGTTAGACTCGTTTTTGTGCCTTTCTGCCCCGTTAGACTCGTTTTTGTGCCCTTCTGCACTCTGTTCGACTCATTTTTCCCTTGTTTTTCCACCCTTCTGCCCTTTGTTAGACTGTTTTTTGTGCCTTTCTGCCCTCTGCATCACCACATCATCACTCAGCGCTACCCCAGCATCACTCAGCACCACCACATTATCACTCAGAACCACCACATTATCACACAGCACCACTCAGCATCACCACAGCATCATTCAGTACCACCACAGCACCACTCAGCCCCACCACAGCACTACTCAGTGCCACCACAGCATCACTCAGCACCACCACAGCATCACTCAGCACTGCCACATTATCACTCAGCACCACCACAGCACCACTCAGCACCTCCACAGCATCATTCAGCACCACCACAGTACCACTCAGCACCACCACAGCATCACTGCACCACCATAGCACCACTCAGCGCCACCACAGCAGCACTCAGCGCCACCACAGCATCACTCAGTGCCACCACATTATCACTCAGCACCACCACAGCACCACTCAGCACCACCCCAGCATCACTCAGCACCAACACAACATCACTCAGCACCACCACAGCACCAATCAGCACCACCACAGCACCACTCAGCACCACCACAGCATCACTCAGCACCACCACATTATCACTCAGAACCACCACATTTTAACACAGCACCACCTCAGTACCGCTCAGCATCACCACAGCATCATTCAGCACCAGCACAGCACCACTCAGCACCACCACAGCACAACTCAGTGCCACCGCAGCATCACTCAGCACCACCACAGCATCACTCAGCACTACCCCAGCATCACTCAGCACCGCCACATTATCACTCAGAACCACCACATTATCACACAGCACCACCACAGCACCACTCAGCATCACCACAGCATCATTCAGCACCACCACAGCACCACTCAGCACCACCACAGCACTACTCAGTGCCACCACAGCATCACTCAGCACCACCACAGCATCACTCAGCACTGCCACATTATCACTCAGCATCACCACAGCACCACTCAGCACCTCCACAGCATCACTCAGCACCACCACAGTACCACTCAGCACCACCACAGCATCACTGCACCACCACAACACCACTCAGCGCCACTAAAGCATCACTCAGTGCCACCACAGCATCACTCAGCGCCACCACATTATCACTCAGCACCACCACAGCACCACTCAGCACCACCACAGCATCACTCAGTGCCACCGCAGCATCACTCAGCACCACCACAGCCTCACTCAGCACCACCACAGCATCACTCAGCACCACCACAGCACCACTCAGCACCACCCCAGAATCACTCAGCACCATCCCAAAATCACTAAGCACCACCACAGCACCACTCAGCATCACCACAGCACCACTCAGCACCACCACAGCACCACTCAGTGCCACCCCAGCATCAATCTGCACAACCATGCAACAACAACTGGTTCAAATATGTTCTCTCAATGTTTCAAACTTTCTTACAAATGTCACAAAAAGATGTTACTATTTCACTTCTGTTCTTGGATTTTCGTCACAATAAAATACACTGAACATAATCTTCACAAAAGTTATTTACAAAAGTTTAAACTATTGCCATCATAAATTAAAATCACTTTTATTTAAGTAATCATTATTTAAAAAAATTAAAAGCCATTGTAATTTGTAATATCAATACAGCTAAGTCACGTAAATACAAAACATGTTGCATTACAAATGCTATAGGTGTCACATTTGCGAAAGTTATAACTATTGGGATTGTAAATGACAAAGCTATTAATTTAGCTATTTTCAAAATCAACTCATAAATAAACAAATTGTCATTTACAAGACCAAAGCTCAAACTTTCCTAATGCGAGACCTATTGCACTGCAAATGCTTGTTTTTATATCTGTCAGTGCTTACTGTTGAGGTCTGATTTTCGTGACACGCGCCTCATTGCCTACTTGTAACTATTCTCTGTCTCTGCTTCAAGGGTCAGAGCAGGGTCAGAGAATAGCTGCAAGTAGGCAACGAGGCACCAGGAAGCACTTACAGGCTTACAGCAGCAGGTGCCCAAATTGAAGTTAATTTCTTTGTAACCCTTTTGTAAAAGGTTACAAAAAATTAGCTTCAACTTTTACACCTGCTGCTGTAACCCTGTAAGTGCTTGGCTGAAAATTCTTCCCCGCTGATTCGCGGATTTTACCTCGATTTCGCGAGATTCGCGGATCGCAAAATCGCAGAAAATCTGCTAATTCCGCGAGCGGAACGAATTTACAGCCCATGGTTAATCTGGTTTATGTGTTAATATGATGAATTTGAATACCTTCTTATTATGGAATGTGTTCTTGACGTAAGACAAACTATACTGTAAGATGGCCGCCTTTGTAGATTCTATGGTCAAGTGAGCTATCGGCACAGTCCCTTTTCTGTTTCGTTGGATTACAGTTTTGAAAAAAGTGCACAGGGTGAATTTTTTACATGACCATGAAGAAGGTGTAATCCGAAATGCATCGTTTTCTGCCATTAAATTGGATACTTTGCAGCACTTTGAGTCTGGTGATCCTTTCTGACGAGGACGTAGGTATTTTGAGAAATATATATATATATATATATATATATATATATATATATATATATATATATATATATATATATATATATATATATATATATTACCTACTGGCAATAGCCAGTAGGTATATATAGTTAGGATTAATTCCCTATGGGACTTTTGAAAATTCTATGTCTAATAACTTTGGCGTTTGTGGACGGAATCGGCTGAAATTTTCAGGAAAATGGCACATTTTGTTTCTGAGCAGCCCCTGAAAATTTGGTGGGGTTTCGTCAAGGGGGGGCTGAGAAAAAAGGGGGGTCCCAAAACGCGTTTTTTGCATTGAGTTTTCCATAGGGCGGTTGGACTCACTTTTAGCTCGAACGGCTGAATGGATTTGCACGAAACTTGGCAAAATTGTAGGGACTGTTAGCCCGATGTGCCTTTGCTAGGTCTCAATATATGTGCTCCAGTAGTTTTTGAGAAATTAACGTTCAAACCAAGATATATATCTGTAACAGCGCTCCGGGCAGCGATCCGGTCCGCTTACTTTTCGCGAAACGGAACTTTGCGCGCAGAAAGCTGATTGGCTCTCCGGTGTCTGTCAACATTCTAAACAGTCCGGAGCGGCCGCCATCTTATCTCTCGGTAGGATCGAGAGAGAAGAGGTGAAAAACGAAGGGGGAATTTATTGAAAGGGTGCAAGGTATACCCCTCTTGACCCCCTAGGATTGTTGTTGGGGTTATTAAAGGGTCCCGTGGGGAAAATAAAAAAGAATGATTTTTCACGGTAGAAGCGTTTCCCGGGCCGCGAACTGGGCCGCAAACTGGTAGCGAAACGGGAATTCGCCATTTTGTGCTACGTTTTAATTGTTTAGAGACAAAAATTATCGCCGCACATCGGCCACAATGCATGAATATCGTTGAAAAGTCAGCGATATTCATGCATTATCGAGCAAATGCTCTTAGCCATGTTATCCACCTTCCATTGGATAACAGAAAGCTGATTGGCTCTCCGGTGTCTGTCAACATTCTAAACAGTCCGGAGCGGCCGCCATCTTATCTCTCGGTAGGATCGAGAGAGAAGAGGTGAAAAACAAAGGGGGAATTTATTGAAAGGGTGCAAGGTATACCCCTCTTGACCCCCTAGGATTGTTGTTGGGGTTATTAAAGGGTCCCGTGGGGAAAATAAAAAAGAATGATTTTTCACGGTAGAAGCGCTTCTCGGGCCGCGAACTGGGCCGCAAACTGGTAGCGAAACGGGAATTCGCCATTTTGTGCTTCGTTTTAATTGTTTAGAGTCAAAAATTATCGCCGCACATCGGCCACAATGCATGAATATCGCTGAAAAGTCAGCGATATTCATGCATTATCCAGCAAATGCTCTTAGCCATGTTATCCACCTTCCATTGGATAACATGGCTAAAAACCGCTCTGTGCGTGGTTTTTTTTTTTTTTTTTTTTTTTTTTGCTGCGTGACGTTTGTTAACGTTCGATTCGATGGAAATCAGGAAGTGTTGAACACCATTTTGTCACTGCGAGTAAATATTTTGTTATAAATGAATCCTTATTGATAAACATTGTCTGCGCCATCTTGCGTTTTTGTCCAATGCCACAATTTTGTCGTGCACGGCAGCTATTTTAGATGCCTTGACCAGACCCACTCTCTGCACGCCGTCGATTCTCAGCATGGCTCCCCACCCTCGCACGCATCTCCCCCACGCAATGGTCACCCCCGCTCTCTCTCTCTCATGCATGGGCCATATACTTCCCCCATCTGCGCTGCTCTTCTCTGAGAATCACACCCTGTGCCCGTTCGACACCTCCCTTTCACCCTATTCACTACCGCACCCTCTGACACTTCTCTTCCTCTGTGTCCGATTGTCCAGGCCGGACCTAGGCTATCACCTAGCCCTGCGGATGTAGTGTATGGCTCCAGCTGTAGAGTATCCAGACATGCCAACCCTCCCGATTCAGGTGTGAGACTACTGATTTCAGTGCTAGTCTTTCGCTTCTCGATTCCTGCAAGGAAAAATGCGGGGGCATATTACCAACAACTAGCGGTAATTTTTGTCTCTAACTTGTTTAGAGACAATAATTATCGCCGCACTTCGGCGAATTTTATCGCACATAAACCTTGCTATTAGCAAGGTTTATCGCAAATGCGATAAAAAACGGCCGCAATGCATGAATATCGCTGAGAAGTCAGCGATATTCATGCATTAGTCAGCAAATGCTCTTAGCCATGTTATCCACTTCCCATTGAACAAGCGCATGGTCTTTTAAAGATTTGTGAAGTACTCGGGCGGGGGGGGCACTGGCACAATTTGCAGGCCAGGCAGTGTTCAACACGTGCATCACCCTTTCTCTGCCTGCTATTGCGCTCCATGTTTCGGAAAGGTAAGAAAATGAACGTGCATTTGAGTTTGAAATGTCCGATCTTGTAGCAGTACACTTGCAAAGCCCACACATGACAATAACCCGATTCAAGGCCCCATTCACCCGATTTTTTTAAAAAATATAGTACTCCAAGACAGTTACATTTTAAAACTTTATTAATATTTAAATATAACGAACGCAACAAAAACTGTAAATATATTTAACCATTTTTTTAAATTAACCAGAACTATAACGATAACAACAACAACAACAATAATATAACTTTTATGTCTAAATTACGCAAACATTTAGCTAATCTGCTAAAGGGGGGAGTCGCCATTTCTTTACAATAATCAATAATGAAAAATCCACATCAATAGGGTTGACCGTTTTGTCGATGCAGCACTATAGTGCAATATACACAGCACCTGGGGTGTCAAGAGTGAACAGGTCTTTCTTTGTTCCTTAAGATGTTATCTCCGAGAATGCTGATGCATTGGTGTCTGTACACTTCTTTGTCAATTCTGTCAAGATGATAACTGCTTTATAAACAGACGATATCTTTGTTTCGTCATTAGTGTTAAGTGTGTCTGAAACTACAGTGCCCTTCTGGTTTTTTTTCTTCAGGCTCTACAGAGTTTTGTGTGTTGTTCTTTTGAGCGACAATTATTCCAGAGGTTTCAGGTTCACTTGTTTTGTTCTGCAGTGAGTTAACAGCTTTAGAGAGTTCATGTTTATTTGCTATGTCCTGCTGTTCGTGAACTGCTTCAGAGACGTCAGCCTCATTTTTTATGTTTCAGTAGATCCTGGACCTGCCCGGCCGCGCCCAAAATGGCGCCGGTGTAAATGGGACTCGTAACTGCTTGTTGTGTACTGGTTGCCCAACCTTGATATCACGAGATACATATGCAGTTTTGAAGCACATGGCGGAGGCTCGTCTGCTGTAGTGGGGCGCCCCTTTATCGTTTCAGTCGCCATTCCGCCCGCTTTTGCTACACTGTGCCTCATCCGCCATTCAGCTGTTTACCGCCCGCTCTTACGGCTACAGCGTCTCGCTCACCATGTAGTTGAGTTGCTCCCACTCTTGCGGTGCAGCGGTAGGCGGCTTCCACAGGACTCTTAAAATGGCGGCCGGCTCTTCGGATTTGGGCCTGGTCCAGTAAAATGGCCCTGGGACACCTTGGAACTCGGACGCTTGTCTGCCAGGGCTTGGGTTCCATTCTCGAAAGCGTCCCCTCAGCCTTGAAGATTGTACAAAAGTCTTGGGGGCCCTCGACTCCCGCAGGCTTCCGGTGGGGAGCGGCTGCCATGATTGCTTGCGGAATGGCCACGACGGAGCTACGAGATGGTGGTGCTCTCATGGTGACGCCAGGTTCAGTCTGAAACATCCAGAAACAAGGTGGGGCTTTTATCGTTTGGGGAAAAAAAATGTTTTAATCCAATGAAAAGTGTTATTTTTAGGTCACATGACCTAGTCTTACATAATTAGGAAAAGAAAAGTAAAATGAACCAATGAAAAGTTTTATTAACAAGTCACATGACCTGTTATGCTTACGTTACGCGCTGCGCGGCGCGCTCTGGATCGTTTCCGGGAAGCTGCGCCTTGCGCACCGGAGCACATCCGGGTGCGCTAACGCGTCGCGTCATATGACGCATTACGCGACAATGCAGGTGCAGAATATAGTCAAAATGTCTCCACCAACCAGCGGTCGGAATTCCACCGCTTTCAGCAGTCCAAAAAGTTCGGTTAAATCTTAAGAGCGGGAGCACCTCAACTACATGGTGAGCGAGACGTTGTAGTCGCAAGAGCGAGCGGTAAACAGCTGAATGGCGGAAGAGGCACAGAGTACCAAAAGCGGGCGGAATGGCAACTAAAACGGTAAAGGGGCGCCCTGCGACAGCGTGTCTTCAGGTGAAACGGATTGTGGGACAAGGTCCAGAATGAAAGATTCTTCAAAAGGGAAAAAATTCCGCCGGACCCCGGGAGCCGGCCACCTATGCCGGGGGCGATCTCAGGCCTCACCAGGGCAACACGACTTGGGGAGGGGGCAGGAGCCAAGCGCCCCCTCTCAGTCCGCGCCATCTCACCGCCCCTCGGGAGCCTCCGTCAAGCGGTTTAGGGAGGCACCGTATCACATTGTTTTCCAATGCAGTCAGGTCCACAAATGGACCCCACTACTTTGAATAGTGAAGCTGCAGCAGGTGCAAATAAGGTTTAAACAGTGTTACAAGAACTGCTTAGAACTCTGAAGTATGGCACTCAATAACCAGGACTTATGCCATTTATGTAAGGCAGTGACATGGAAGCAACTCTGGGACAAAAAGCATGAACGAACATTCACGTATGAAAATCTTATTTGGAGAAGGGGTAGAATCCAAACGCCCCCTGCCAGTTCGCGCCACTACACTGTATGTGGAAAATCTGAAGACATCATTCTACAAACTCTCAACGCTTGTTATCAGTGCATCACTTTCATGCTCGATCGATTGAGCTAGCCGGATCGGGCAATAAAAAGTATAAAATAGTTATGTAAATAGTTATTTAATAAAATGTTTTATTCTGTTTCTTTGGTGGTGTGTTGTGTATATTTATAATATTTGCATAGGGTTTGCCGTTATTTTTGGCGGTGTGGGTGGCGGAGTCGAGCTGTTTTGCAGCCCTCATGGTGTGGAGCTCAATTCATTTCACTATTTTCGTATTTCTCATGAAGGGTTATTCCTAATGTTTGTATTTTACCGAGGTTAAAAAGAGATCGAATTAGTGGTCTACTGATTTTGCTCGATTACTTTTATTTTTTTACACGATTTTTCACTATCTGCAAAGACTAAACAGAGTATTGCGACTTTGTGCTTGTTTGTAAATAGAGAATGATCCAAAGAGAACCAATTGTAAAACAGTAAATGCTTGGATAATAATCAATCAAATGGAGAGACAAGCAGGTACGACGGATTACAACAGGGGTAAAGGTCTGCGTTAACTACCGTTCACTATCTGCAAAGAGAGAGTACTACTAAGAGAAAAGAGGGGAGTGGGGGGGGGGGGCAGCGTTCAAAGCACATCAGCGTGCATAAACACGAAAACGTTTTTACCTATCACGTACTTGACATTTGACAGCTTTTGATGTTTGCTATTAAAAAACCATTGAAATTCACAGAAAAAACCATAGGTTATACTCCATATATAGTTAGGAATTTGCATTTACAAAACCTTGAATATTCAATGAAAAAACCATTGGTTTTAGGCCATATATAGTTAGGGATTTGCATTTAGAAAACCTTATTTTACTCGCATAAAACCATTGAAATTCCATATATAGTTATAAGCGCTAACTATATATCGCGCACCCGCAATCCACTGCTGATGATGTCACATATTACATCATTCATGACATGGTTAGTGACATCACTGATGACATCACTGATGACATCTCAAATGACATCACTGATGACATCACTGATAACATCTCATTTGACATGACTGATCACATCACTGATGATATCATTCATGTGATAATACCATGAACCTCTTCAGACTCTAATATAACCTTAGATACAATCAGTGTAAACAGACAGTCACTCATCCATGGAGTTACTCACACACCTAGTCAGTTATGCCAAAAATCAATCACACCTCCATTTTCTCAACTATACAGTTATACACACCTTACTTATTCAAACATATACTAACACATATTTACTTTACTCTCTTATACAATCTCTGATACATGTTCACAATGATCCATACAGCCACTCACACATTCACTAGCTCTTATGCACAGTTATTTATAGATGTCAACTCTCACATGTACTGTGTTTTACATATGTACTTAATTTGACATGTAGCACTGAGATATCCATTCACTCACTAATACACTCATGCACAGTCAACCGCCCATACAGCTGTTTCCACATGCAGTTTTGAATCTATACATATAGTGAATCAACTACTCACACATCTATGTACAGAGTCACACACCTTCCAGCCACCCATACACACACACTCAGTTTCCCATACAAATACTTGGGCAACCAATCAACCCATACAGTTACTCATATAGCTACTGATCAACATATGCAGCAGTTTGTAGAACAACAGATATAATGATGCACAAATTAAAACAGTTTAGTCACTAACCCATGCACTCAGTGAGACACATTTAATCACTCACTCAATCAGTCAGTCATGCATCTAGTAAATCCTTCATCCAGACACTTATATATCCACACATTCATCAATATGTAAAACATATTTTAACTTTACAGAAACATACAGTCACTGGATGTTGTAATCAGTGATGTCATCAGTGATGTCATTTGAGATGTCATCAGTGATGTCATCAGTGATGTCACTAACCATGTCATGAATGATGTAATATGTGACATCATCAGCAGTGGATTGCGGGTGCGCGATATATAGTTAGCGCTTATAACTATATATGGAATTTCAATGGTTTTATGCGAGTAAAATAAGGTTTTCTAAATGCAAATCCCTAACTATATATGGCCTAAAACCAATGGTTTTTTCATTGAATATTCAAGGTTTTGTAAATGCAAATTCCTAACTATATATGGAGTATAACCTATGGTTTTTTCTGTGAATATATATATATATATATATATACATATATATATATATATATATATATATATATATATATATATATATATATATATATATATATACCAGTACTCTATCAAACAAATCCACTCCAAGGACAGGACTCAGATAGATAAGCGCGGACCCAATCTTTCGTGCTTTTCAGTTTTTATTGAAAGAAAAGTTCGCCACGCATCAGTATGCCGCCATGACGCGTTTCGGTCCGACCTGGACCTTGATCACATGACGCGTTACTCATGGACCCGTGTCTTATTTAAAGTGACCAGTAACAAATAATTGTAAACAGCTGTTACATTGCACAATGAAGCTAAAAAACAGACTATGCAATGAACACAGTGCATATCAGCTAGACTGCTCCTGGAATACATATGTACAACAGTTTTAGTAGAATGTACAATTAAAATAAAGCGTATTTACAAATAATTTCATGTATATACACACATCTATTAATTTGAAAATATACATATAGATCTCAGTAGAAAAATATATATATATATACATATTTAAATAAATGAAGATATTTTAAAAAGATGACTCCCCAATAGTATGAGGAGCCCACCTCATATAGTCACTGATACACAACCAAATCAATGATTGACAAATCTATGTATGTATCAAGCTCCAGATGCAGTCCAAAGTATGCTGTTTACGTTAATATAGCCCAAGTGGGCAAACACTTTGAAATAAGAAAAGAAGGGTCCTAGGATATATAGATCGATGGTATCAGCTGCCTGAAATGTATAGGCGATAAATAAAGTGATAACCAAAATGTGAAACAGTGAAACAAAAAATATAGAATAGGACAACCCAGAATACTATATTCAAATACTGAAAATAACCAGTAGTGTATGTTACGTGAATTTAAAATGAGTGAATACTCAAGTTTATCATGTAGCGCAGATGTATAGTCTCGAGAGACATACTGAAAAGTGGCATCTATGGAGATTCTGGAACCTGTTAGAGTGGCAAAGTTGGTTTTCCTAACAAATGTATTGGAATAAATCCATTCATTCCATACTCATCACAATCAAAGGGAAACAGAGTTAAATCCAGAAGCCTATAGTTCAATGGATAGTTCATAGACAGGTGTATAAATCCTCCGTGGTGTTAAGACCATTTGGGACCTTGGAATTGAATTCCAAAATATATCTGGTTTCCAGCATTCTCAGGGCACTATCCCTATTGCCACCCTTACGAGAAGGGGGTATACTGTCTATGGCAAAATACTGCAGCAGAGTGTTATCGCTATCATGCTTTGCTTGAAAATGCCGTGCCACAGGATATGCTTGATCCTTATTGTTGATGGCCCTGAGATGTTGCAGGATCCTCATGTGCACGGGTAACTTGGTGCTGCCAACGTAGCGCAGTGCACAGGGACATTCCAAAACGTATACAACATATTCTGTTTT
This sequence comes from Lissotriton vulgaris, assembly GCF_964263255.1. NCBI lineage: Eukaryota > Metazoa > Chordata > Amphibia > Caudata > Salamandridae > Lissotriton > Lissotriton vulgaris. The sequence goes on along the minus strand of NC_141694.1, from coordinate 1,145,285,230 downwards.
ACACGTAATCCGTCGTTTGATTCTGACTGGGTAAGGTGAAAATGGGATACTATATTCCTTAACATTGTTTGCATGTTTGCAGGCTTTGCATTGGAAACATTTGTAAAAACCTTTTTGCTTGGACAGCCAATTGGAGGGGGGTCTAATTTCAGGATTACATTTGTTCAGACAGTTACCCATGGATCTGGCTTTCCGAAAAGTTATAAGGGGGGTAGGATTGTCTCTCAGCAGATCATTGCCAATGACAGGATCCTTCAACAGAAGATCCCAGTGCTTCCTGAAAATCTTTCTGATGGCCGCTTGCTGTTTGTTATAGGTTATGATGACTCGCAATTTATTGTTAGAGTCATCGGCCATACCAGGGCTTTTAGGGGCTAAGATGTTGTCGCGATTCAAAGATTCAGTTTTCCTGATAGCCTTATCAATGATCGCGGGTTTGTATCCCCTTTGAAGGAACCTCTTCTTACAACTTTCCTGAGCCAGTTTGCATTCCATATTATCACTGCAGATGCGTTTGATCCGCAGCATTTCCCCATAGGGGATGCTGTTAATCAGGTGTTGGGGGTGATGGCTGGAGGCATGGAGAACAGAGTTCCCAGCCGTAGGCTTGCGATGGAGTCTGGTGCATAACTTGTTGTTACTAACATACACTTCTACATCTAGAAAGACTACGGAGGTTTTACTCATATTTGCAGTGAATTGCAAATTCAAAAGATTATCATTTAACTTTTGTATAAACTCCTTGGCTTTTTCCTCAGACCCCCTCCATAGAATGAAGAGGTTGTCAATGTACCTCAGCCATAAAGGGACATGTGTCTTCAAGATGTTTTCATATTCCCTTTTCAAGACCTGCTCCTCCCACCAGCCCATATGGAGACAGGCATAACTGGGGGAGAAGCAGGCCCCCATAGCTACCCCCCTTATTTGCTGAAAAATGGTGTTGTCAAAAGAAAAGTAGTTGTGTTCTAAACATACTTTGACCATTTCAACCAGCATCTTGTTATGGAGGGAAAAACATGCAGGTCTGCGATTGAGGTAGTATTCAATCGCTCTAATTCCATCCTTATGGCTAATGGAAGTATAAAGTGATGTAACATCCATGGTGATAAGGATAAGCTCATCTGACCAGATTTTATCGCTGATTTTTCTCAAGAAATCAGAGGTGTCTCTAACATAAGATGGAAGTTTGAGCACCCATTCTTGTAAGAAAAAATCCACGTATTTGGAGGTATTTTCTGTTAAGCTGCCTATACCCGATATTATGGGCCTGCCTGGTGGTTTTATCATACTCTTGTGCACCTTAGGAAGAAAGTAAATTGATGGCACAGCTGGATATTCATTGTACAAAAATAGGTATTCATCATTACTGATTAAACCACTACTTTTCCATGCCAATAAATTGCCATAATAGTCCAACCAAGATGACTTCATAATTTGAAGATTACTACGTTTGTAGCATGCAACATCATTAAGTTGGCTATAAGCCTCATCCATGTACATAGATCTAGGCCAAAGGACAATGTTGCCCCCCTTATCAGAATGTTTAATAACAAGTTCCTCATTGGCCTGCAATTTTTTCATGAGTTCTATGTAGCACCTTTGTTTGCATTCTATCTTGGTGCTACCATGATTAGTTACTCTGTACAAATCCTTCAAATCCGAGGCAACAAGTTCATGAAAACGATCTAAGCTGTCATGCATCATGATAGGCAAAAAAACAGATTTAGGTTTAAATGGGGTTTTGATCGTGCAACCAAAATCCATACCTTCTAACCCCAGGGCATCAATGGGTTCAGTTTGTTCTTCCTGAAGTTGTTGTAAATCAAAGAATAGATTCACATCACCAGCTGAAATAAGAGGTGGACTAGTAGCATATTGAGGAATTTTGTCACTTTCCTTGTTCCCTTTTGTTTTATGGAATTTTTTCAACTTTAATTTCCTGATAAAACGGAACACATCCATTCGAGTTTCTGCATAGTTAAAATTACTTTCCGGACTGAAAGAGAGACCCAGAGACAATATCTGACACTCCGCTTTATTTAGTGCAACCTCAGACAGATTGATCACCGTATTGGCAACAATATCCACATTTATTTTCTGTTCCATCTGCCCTTCGTGGTTTTCTTGTTTTGAGGCTTGCTTTCGTTTGCGCTGCCGGTTGCGTTGCCTCCTGGCCCCCCGCTATATATTCACTGAAAAAAACATAGGTTATAGACCATATATAGTTAGGGATTAGCATTTACAAAACCTTATTTTACTTGCACAAAACCATTGAAATTCGTATATATAGTTAGTTGCACTAACTATATATCGCGCACCCGCAATCCACTGCTGATGATGTCACATATTACATCATTCATGACATGGTGAGTGACATCACTGATGACATCACTGATGACATCTCAAATTACATCACTGATGACATCACAGATGACAACATCCAGTGACTGTATGTTTCTGTAAAGTTAAAATATGTCTTACATATTGAAGAATGAGTGGATGTATAAGTGTCTGGATGAAGGATTTAGTAGGTGCATGACTGACTGTATGAGAGAGTGATTAAATGTGTCTCACTGAGTGCATGGGTTAGTGACTAAACTGTCTTAATTTGTGCATCATTATATCTGTTGCTCTATGAACAGCTGCATGTGTTGATGAGTAGCTATATGAGTAACTATATGGGTTATTGATTGGTTGCCCAAGTATTTGTATGGGAGAGTGAGTGTGTGTGTGGGGGTGGCTGGGAGGTGTGTGACTCTGTGCATACATGTGTGAACAGTTGATTCACTAGATCTATGGGTTCAAAACTGCATGTGGAAACAGCTGTATGGGTGGTTGACTGTGTACAAGTGTATTGGTGAGTGAATGGATATCTCAGTGCTACATGTCAAAGTAAGTACACATGTAAAACACAGTACATGTGAGAGTTCACATATATAAATTACTGTGTATAAGAGCCAGTGAATGTGTGAGTGGCTGAATGGATCATTGAAAACTTGTATCAGGAATTGTATAAGAGAGTAAATATGTGTTAGTATATGTTTGAATAAGTAAGGTGTGTATAACTGTATAGTTGAGGAAATGGAGGTGTGATTGATTCTTGGCATGACTGACTAGGTGTGTGAGTAACTCAATGGATGAGTGACAGTCTGTAAGTGTCTGTTTACACTGATTGTATCTAAGGTTATATATTAGAGTATGAAGAGGTTTGTTGTATTATCACATAAATGATTTCATCAGTGATGTGATCAGTAATGTCAAATGAAATGTCATCAGTGATGTCATCAGTGATGTCATGTGAGATGTCATCAGTGATGTCACCAGTGATGTCATTTGAGATGTCTTCAGTGATGTCATCAGTGATGTCACTTACCATGTCATGAATGATGTAATATGTGACATCATCAGCAGTGGATTGCGGGTGCGCGATATATAGTTAGTGCAACTAACTATATTTGCGAATTTCAATGGTTTTGTGCGAGTAAAATAAGGTTTTGTAAATGCTAATCCCTATCTATATATGGTCTATAACCTATGGTTTTTTCAGTGAATTTTTAAGGATTTGTAAATGCTAATTCCTAACCATATATGGTCTATAACCTATGGTTTTTTCAGTGAATTTAAATGGTTTTTTAATAGCAAATATCAAAAGCTGTAAAATGTATTCTTATTCTAATGCAAAAATATATTTTATATTTGTGTAATATCATTTTTTTATTTATATATTTTTTTTTGTTCCGCTACCGATCCACGAACCGGGCAGCTTCCCGTTAGCTTTATTTGGTTCTGCGACCCGGTTCCGCGATCCGGTAAACGTTCCGTTAGCCCAACTACCACGTTAGAAAGCAACATCGTGACGCGTCGCGTAAGCGCGACGTATCGTGTTACTGCGTAATGCGTCTTATGACGCGCCGCGTTAGCGCACCCGGAAGCGCTCCGGAACGCGAACCGAGGCGCGAAGCGCAGCGCCCCGGAAGCGCTCCGGGTGCGTAGCGGGATGCGTAACGTAAGCATAACAGGTCATGTGACTTGTTCATAAAACTTTTCATTGGTTCATTTTACTTTTGGTTTCCTAATGATGTAAGGCTTGGTCATATGACCTAAAAATAACACTTTTCATTGGTTTTAGGACATTTTTTTTCCCAAATGATGAAAGCCCCACCTTTTTTCCTCACTCTGACTGAGAGAAAGACCTACTTTGAATACCTTAGAAATGGCTTCATTAATAGCTGCAGCTGGTGGACCCCCACCACCACCACCACCTCCTAGGAAGAGAGGACCACCTCCTCAGGTTATCCTACAACAAGAGGAGGAAGAAGAGGAAGAAGAGGAAGAGGAGCAAGGGACGAGGAGGTTTTTACCTGAACATCCGAGGAGGTCCCATGTCAAAGAAATCTATATATGGCAATTTTTTACATTTCCCCAGGGACAAAAAAGGTAAATGCCTGGTACGTTACCTGTCTGATCTGTAAAAAAGAATTGTCCAGAGGAACAGAAAAGAAATACAGTTATGGCAATTATACCATGCATCGGCACATGGACAGGTGGCACCCTATAAATTACAGTGCTGCACAAGTACGTGATCTGCAGGATAACCCCCCACCTGTGGCCAGTACATCCAATGAAGAGGCAGTGATGGGACCAGAGGCGAGGGAGATGGTCCCAAATATCCAAATGAAATTTGGCAATGTGAATCACGTATGCATTTTTTGTGGCCAACTGATTTGCTACAGGGAGAGTAGCATACATTTAATCAATAAAGCAATTGACAATCACAAATGTCCAAAACGCCCCTGAAAATAAATTATCTTTTTTTTGTTGCTCCTGTTGAGCCCTTCATAATGAATCATTTTCGTTTCTCCCCCATCAAAAAAACAAAAAAATATAAAACCATTCAAAAAATACAAAAAACAAACGTTCAGAAAAAAAATAAAAAAAATATAAAACAACAAAAATAATAAAAAAAAGTTCTTTTCAGAACTACCTCCCCTTTATAAGAAATTGCTAGAATGTTTAGCACTCTGACAACCTCTATTTCTTTTGGTTCGTTTCCCGGTTTGCGCGCCGGTACGCGAACCGGAAGCAAAGAAAAAAAAAAAAGAGTAAGTAAACAGAGAGTAATGTTAAAAGAAAGACAGTTAGAGGCAGTAACACAGAGATACTGTTTAAAGAGGGACTGAGAACAAGAGTGGAAAGAGTAGAGTAAAAAAGTAATAGAAAAAGGAATGAGTGAAGTAGCAAAGGCAGGAAACTGAGGGTTAAAGAAATGAAGCAGTGGAACTAATCAAAGTTAAATGTAAAAGAGATGTAACAGAATGAGTACTAAACACTTACCTTATAATTATCGTTAACTTAGTCAAGTGTTATTTTTATACTTTTAATCTGTGAATGAGAGAACAAAAACTTTAAAATTGATAGAGAGTAGTAAAAGATGAGTGAGCATGAGACAAGATGAGTACATATTAAAAATCACTATTCAAAGTACAGAATTAATTATACATATTAAATGGTTTATTTTTGCTGTTTTCAGAATATATCAAATTTCACTGAAAACAGTGAGTTGAAGGTATTCATCATATAACAGCGGGGAAAAAAACACAATCAAAATGATTGTGTTTAAAAAACCCATATAATATAATCAATCAGAAATCAGAACTCCTCAAAAGTAACTTACTTTCCATGACGTCAAAGGATGTCCTATGAACAGCTTATACTCTGTTGTGCTGTTATTATTTCCTGCCCGCCACTTTCTGTAAGATAAGCTCCATCGTTTTAAAAAAAATGAGACATACAAAGCAATTTAAAACAGCACACTAAATTACAGCAACACCTAGAATCATTATAATCCAGTTACCTACCCTAAATTCTCACTTCTGAAAACAAGTCAAAAGGCAACATTGCTTCATAGTCAAATTCTAATCATTGCCGAAAGACCAGCCTTTTTTACATTTCGAATAAGCTGTGTAATATCTTGAAGTTGTTAAAGGACCATCATGTCATATAATAGCTGCAGTTACAAATGTTCTTCCTGAAATCGACGACTGTGCAGCCAAAACATTTTTAATTAGACTTGACAACTTATTTACATCCGGTTTATATAGTTGGAATTGTAAAATGACATTTCACCGATAAGTTTCTAAAAATAATGTAGACAGCATTACAGACTTATATCACCTCTACTCCTTCTTTTGATCTGCTGCTTGAATTAGCTTATTAAAAAAAACAATTTTCGCTCTGTGCTACACTTATCCACAAGGCTATATAGTGTAGAAGCTATTAGAACCTCTTGAAATTCCTCAGAACAAATCCCGAGATTCCTTTCCTAAAATTTTGGTTGTAAGAACACCAGGTAAGAATTTTGAAGGTGAAAAGGCAATCTTTTTTTGAAAGTTAAAACAGAATCATTGCAGAATGACCAGCCGTTTCCAGACTTCAAATAAGTTGTGTAATGTCCTGATGTTGTTGAAGGACCCTCAAGATATATAATTGCTGCAGTTAGAAAAGTCCTTCCTGAGAAGCCACAAAATTTTTAATTAAAGTTGTCAATTTTGTTCCATCAGGCCTACATCGTTGGAACATTAAAATGACATACAGGCCATATCTTCGTATAAATAATGTGGACAGCATTGCAGACTTACATTGACTACACTCCATGTTTTGATCGGCTGCTTTTACTAGCTTATTAAAGGATACTGATTTAGTGTCTGGCAAAGTTAAATATATAAATCTTTCTGAGTCTACACTAGTAATACTTGATAACGTACAATTCTCGCAGTCATGCTGCCATTGATAAGAAAGGCCAAACAGATGATCTACATCTACACCTTCATCTTGCAATACATTAAGCATATACATTAAAAACTCCTGACAATCTTGCTGAATATTTTGAGAGAATTGTGTTGGACCTGAACATTTGTCTAACAGATTTCGAATTTCAGACACACTTTCTACTCTTTTTCTATCAGCACTACATTTCTCTAACACAGAATTCAAAAAACAGCAAAAACTTTGATCCGAATTGATCACAATCTGTTCTTTTAAAGTTTCTAGAGAAAAGACAACATTAACCACTACATTAGCATAGCAGTTCACACCAGAACTATTTTCAAATTGAAAACCAACAACATCTTCAACAGAATTCATTTTCTTTCTGCTTACAATTTTGGGTTCATCGACTTTTGGTCTTTTTGCTACAATCTCCCTACTATTAGTGACATTTATTCGTTTCCGGCCTACCACACGTTTCTCAAACAAAGGATATTGAGGCAAATGTGGCGCATACTCTCTTCTTAACCTATTATATTCCATAACACAATCTAGATCCGCACAAATGTTTGTGACATCACACTCAATCAAGTACAAACCCGATAAAGTTCTGACTCGTGACAATGCTACATAAGCCATACCCTCCTTGAACACAGAACTGCCAATATTCACCAAAGCACTGTCTACACTTAGACCTTGTGATTTATGGATTGTCACCGCATATGCCAAGCAAACAGGAAATTGCTTACGGCGAACATATAAGTCTTTTACAAGCAAAAACCTAGCTGTGCAATGACCAATTAGCTGTACTTCCTCAATGCCATCAAATTTAATTTTTAAAAATTTAATTCCATCCCTATTTCTGTATTTCTCAAAATCAACAACATTACCCATTGATCCATTTACCAGACCTCTTTCAACATGTAAATTCCTTCTCAAAATGATACGGCAATTTAAGCACACATTCAGAGTCTTTTCAAAACCAGCAGTTTTAGATATAGTCTTCTCTAATGAATCCAATTTAGATTTCAAATTCTCAGACAAAACAATTGTTGCACCCATATGCTCTATTCTGTCAATAGCTTCCAGTTTCACAATCTCTTGGTTCTCTAAATTCAACATTTTGTTGTTGAAGATGGAACATTCTGCAAGAGTTGGCATCAAACATATTCCTGATTTCTTCTCAGTAATTTTATGAAAAATATTCTCTGGCAGAACCTCTTCTTCTGGAAACAAATTTGACAGTAATCGTGCATGTAAAGCTTCTTTCCCACGCTCAGTCACTTTCCCGATTCTAACATCTTGTAGAATATTCTTGTAATCTTCATCCTTCGCCTGACGCATATTTTCACGAAGCTCAGCATAACTGAAGTTTAACCATATGTTAACGTTGCCAATGCTCCCTAGGCACTTCCTGGTATCTTCATGCGTAAGCAGTTTAAACACTGGTTGTCCTTTCAATGGTGTCAGCTGCAGAAGATCACCAAAAACAATGATGTGTTTGCCACCAAATAACACATCATACTCTGTTTTAAGAACTTCCTGCATTCTCAAATGCACAAAGGCAAGCATGACATTGGAAACCATGCTTACTTCGTCAATGATAAGAAGTTTCATCTTCTTCAGGACTCTAGATACTTCACAACAAGCATCTCCCGATAACTTGTGGTATTGTAATTTGTTATCATGCTCCACTGGCAGCATCAGTAGCCGTTGCAAAGTAAAACCTTTAATGTTATGTGCTGCCAGACCAGTTGGAGCGGTGACAACACAAGACAGCGATGACTCAGTCCTTTTCTGCAAATAACATGAAATTGCTTTAATGAGGAAACTTTTTCCAGTTCCTGCTTCTCCACTCACGTACAATCGGATAGGCTTCAACAACGTACATGAGCACTGTTTCTTCTCATGACTTAATCCATGATCAATTTGGTTGGTAACTTCGTCATATATTTTCCTCTGCTCAACGTTAAGTTGTCTTTCTAAATCTTCTAAGTTAACCACATCCTCCTGAGCATGTGCCATGGCTCTTTCCACTTCAATCATAGCAGTGGCAGCTTCATTTTCGATAACTGGTCCTCCTAGTGGATCCTGACTCAATGAAACAGAACTCTGACTGTCCTGAGAACTGTCTCTAGCAATCTTGGCTGCTATTGTTGCTTCCTGCTCGATTTCTGCATTCAACATTTCTAGATATTTTGGAAAAACAGGACATTCTATAGACTCCTTGGCTGCATTGAAAGAGTCTTTATAACAGAGGAAATCTCCAAGCAGTTCCTCTTCTGCACGCCAAGGCTTGAAAAGTTTTCTTTCTGGAGATTCGCAATCCAATTTTCGATGATTTACCAATAGACATTTTTTTTGCTTGACCAGACATCCCTCACTTCCAATTACAGCATACACTCCTTTATCAATATCTTCTGTGATGTTCCTCTTGAAAATGTAATTTTGTAGAACCTCATACAGACAAACATTCTCCAAGTGACTGCTTCTATTTGGATAATATGTATCCAACATGTTGGTCTTCAAAATATCTGTACTGCTTGGCTCCTTCTCCGCCAAATACTCAATTTCCCATACAGGTTTGAGAACTCGATTACGCGTTGCAGCAAGACCAAGACTTGCCCAAATGATACTCCTAGATTTGGCATAGAGACTTGCTGAAGATAACCGGTCAGAACATTCATAAGCTCCGATTTCTCGATGCGACAACATCTTCAGACTGAAACTGTACAACTTCTTACTGAGGCTCTTTTCATGGGAAATGTCCTCCCACATATCCTTGAGTTCTGTCTTTTCTTTTTTTGTGATGTAAGACGTCACATACCGAGCCACAGCCATACAGTTGTCAGCCACAAACTGCATATCCATGTTAGCATTCCACATGGACAAAATCACTGGTTTGTAGTCATTGATGTTCTTGGACTCTTCGTTTCTCTTCAAATTGTATGTATTATTGGGTGATTTCCTTGTCACATTATGTCGCAGCGAAGACATCAAATTGTTCACTCTTCCTTTAGAGATCACCAATCATGGAAATCCAAAACGACATTTTGTATAGTACTTGTTCTTGTTTCTGAATTTACGATGACAGTACTTTCCACAATGATGGCTTTGAAACCGTAAAACTTGTTCTCTTAGACTTTTGTCTTTGGAACAGCACATGTAGAATGCTGTTCTATGAAATTCATCACTAAGTCATCCGGATCTGTTCCAAATTTGGGTGCATCTTTGATCCATAGCAGCATATGTATATGAGGAGCACCTCGTGCTTGATACTCCTTTCTCCAGAAGAAATCCAACACCTCTCCAAGAGGTGGATTTTTCTTGTTCGTGATGAAAGACATCATAGCTTCAAATCTATGATTGAAGTACCTGCATACATTCACTGGATCCAAAGAGCACAGTTCTCCGGGTGTCTTGAATTCAATATTTTCAATATTTCCATTTGCCTCTCGTAGAAATTCAAGTAAGTCTTCCCAGCCATACTCAGCACAGCTGAGAGTGAGGAACCATGTGGGAGTTCCTAAGTTCCTCAGCATACATTTTAAGTCACCATGACGACGGTACCAATACTCATTAGTACCACGCTGACATGCCATCAGATTAATCAGGTGAGAATCCAAAATACTGTCTTGCACATTGACTTTATCCATAAAGTCCCTTGCTGAGATATTTCGCAGTTGTAAACCACTTTTCAGGATGTGGTTCACTGCATAAAACAGTCCAGACAGATCACTTTCAAACAGTAGATGAAACAAATAGGGAAGGCATTGACGAAACCTAGGATCTTCTGCATACAATCGTAAAGTCCGGTATTCAGAAGCAGGAATTTGATCAGGTCGCTCATAATATCGTCCTCCTCGACCTGTGGGAAATAACTGTGGAAAATACTGAGCTTCCAAACTTTCCTCCCAAACACTAATGGGACTCCCTTTGGCTTGTTTCATTTGAAACAACTCAATAGCATTCCCCATTACTTCCTTGGAATGCAAAGGATGAACACTATAATGTTCATATATTTCTTCATTTTTAGAGGCTTCTACTTTCTCAATTTGTCCAGCACACAATTCGCTGTCTTCTTCTTCACTTACTTCCTCTTCTGCAACACATACATTCTTGTAGTACTCATTGTTTTTTATCAAATACAATGTTGCCTTTTTGACTTTCCTAACATCCACTAAATCTTGCCAGATTTTCTTACTCTTTGTCGGAACACCATTAACTAGGATAACCAGAGGTTCCTTTTCCACTTTCTCTACTCCAATTGTATTAATGTTTTTCTTCAAATCTAAAGGCAAATAAACAACTCTTTCCTTTAATCCTCTCAGTAAATCTGATGGAGGCAATTTCCCTGTCTTTGGCTCCATTCGTACAATAGCCTAAAAGGGATGCACACTTTGAATCAAAATAGATTCATAAGTATTTATATCATTCAGTTCAGAAGGAATGTCAACCAATTCCAGATTATTATGAACCGCTCTAGCAGGCATCCGGTTTTGGATTAATTTGTTAAAACAATAAGTACACATACGTTGGTCCGATCCCAAATCAAAACAATTTTCTACCATCAAGTATGTAGCAAAATCCTTCCATTCACTATTGTTTTCCATTTCACTTTTTGCATATAAATCCACTAACTTAGTCTGATTCTTATAATAAGTCCGTCGACAACACACACAAGTGAAATTAGGCCTCTCACTTGATTTCACCTGAAAGATGGAAATTTCTTTGTATTTCTCTATATTTGAAATCTGTACACTGTCTTCCACATTACCTTCTTCTACTGGGTCAATTTCAACATTGTTCTCTTTACTAGCAAAGTAACAGAACTCAATTTCTTCACAAATATTTTTCACATGCTGTTCTGAACCATGCAAAAGAGCACTGCTCAATTGTTTAAGCATAATTGCTGGACTCTTAGCATAATACAACATTCTCACTAATTTCCTCACTTTATTATGATGCACTGCTAGCATCCTGAAATGATGAAAAACACTCTGGCATACTCTTCTGGAAAGACAAGCCAGGGAATGCCCATGCAAACCTGTTACTTCTCTCACTCTGCAAGGATCTAATTCTTGCAACAACTTCATTTTCTGTTTTAAACTTTTCTTATTAAATGTACAAACAAAATCACAAAACAAATTGATGGAATCCTGTCGCACACTACAAATGCTACTACATTTCCAGGTGTAGACTGGTCCCTTAGGACGTCTTCCTAAAATCTCATCACCTAACACCTCTTCTGCATCTGCAGACACAAGTTTTTCTTTTTCAACCGGACAACCATCTTTTACCTCATATGCTCGACCCCTGGTGTCAACTGCATGCACCAAATCATTGTCCTGAAAGTAACTCTCCTCATTGAAAAATGCCTCACAACTTGAACTATGCATCCATTCTCCTGAGAATACTTCACAAAAATTACTACGATTAACTACTCTCTTCCATCTACTATTTGATTTGAAATAAGAAATTACCTGGTTTAGTTTCCTAATTCTATTGATTACCAAAATAAATAACTTTCGCTTAATTTCAAAAGCCTGATCAATAATTTTCTCTACATTTTTCTTTTTCTTATAAAATGTCACTTTCTGTTGGCCTTTCTTAAAAATTTTTAAAAAATTGACAATTATCCTGTTGCGGAACATTCGCCTACGAATGTCCCTGAATTGATTTTCCCTCCTACTGCCATGCACAGACTTATCTCCTGCTCTAGCAGAAACTTTTTTTATGGGCCTTTCCTTTTCCTTTAAATTGTCTCTCTTCTTATGCACTAAAACATGTTCAATACTGGTATTTTCTTGTCTGCAAATTGTTTTTAAAAATGATTTTATTTTCTTACCCAGAGCTTTTTTGGCAACTTGATACGATTTCATATTACAGGACTGTTCCAAATCTTTACCAATATGGAGTGTGAGTCGCTTTGCTTCTTTTAGTTTTCGCTGCCTTGAGCGCATTTTTAAAGTTTGCTAACGATCTTCAGTTAAATCTGTGAAAAAATATTTAAAAAATTGATATTAACCACTATTACCAAACAGTAAATCAATAACAGTAGGCAAACAATTAACACACTAGATGTCAATTCCATCTACAGTAATTTAACAACATAGACAAAGGGGGCATATTTACAAGGCACTTGCACCATGGGGGAAATGAGTTAAAATTCCAAGAACACATAGGGTCGTATTTACAAGGACCTTGCACCAGGGGAAAGTGACTTAAAATTGCCAAGCAGACATGAGGGGGTATTTACCACACCCATGCACCAGAGGGAAGTTAATTAAAATTGCCAAGCACACATGAGAGCGTATTTACAAGTCCATTGCATCAGAAAGAAGTGACTTGAAATGGCCAAGCACACATGAGGGTGTATTTACAACACCCTTGCACCAGGGGGAAGTGACTTAAAATTACCAAGCAGACATGAGGGCATATTTACCACACCCATGCACCAGGGGGAAGTGAGTTAAAATTGCCAAGCACACATGAGGGCGTATTTAAAAGGCCCTTGCACCAGCAGGAAGTGACTTAAAATTGCCAAGCAGACATGACAGCGTATTTACCACACCCATGCACCAGGGAGAAGTGACTTAAAATTGCCAAGCAGACATGAGGGCGTATTTACCACACCCATGCACCAGGGGGAAGTGAGTTAAAATTGCCAAGCACACATGAGGGCGTATTTACAAGGCCCTTGCACCAGAAAGAAGTGACTTGAAATGGCAAAGCACACATGAGGGTGTATTTACAAGACCCTTGCATCAGGGGGAAGTGACATAAAATTACCAAGCACACATGAGGGCGTATTTACAAGACCCTTGCACCACCATAAGGTGTGGCCTATGCAGAAGTATGCTGGATTGTCTGTCTGCCATGGTAAAACCAAGAAATATCTAGGAGCAAAAAGGCAGGTCTGGCAGTCACAAAAGTTTGTTTGAGGTGAGGCCTACTCAGCGTTGCAGATGACATTTTGGCTTATTGAAGAGTACAGAAGACATAATACATGTGCAGGTTAACAGATGAAGTGAGTCATGTCCACTGCACACTTCAACAAAGACCAGACCTCCTCTGTCTCCCTGGACAGGCCTAAACCTCATCAGCACAATGTGATTAGTAATGTTAGGAAACACAGGTGATGTAATTGAAAAACGTGCAAATATTTTTGCTCATTTCACAATCACATCACCTGTGTTTCCTCAGCTTAGGTATCTCATTGAGCAGATGTAGTCTAGCATATCCAAGAGTACGCAGAAGGTGAGGACTGTATGCAGCAGTGCAATGTACATAATTCTCCTCCAATGACAATTACAGAAGCCTCAGCATATCCATGCCCCCTAAACAGTCCTAAATGTATATCATAATTATCATAGTGACTACGAAACTATACCAGTACATATTGTGAAACCTAAATGACTTCAAGAAACGACTTTTTAAACCATCAAACAAGCAAATTATTCTCCCATATTCATGTTGAGAAATAAAATATTTATTCAAAAAAGCAAACCCCTTGTTGTCCTTCACATAAATGTGAAAAGTATTTCTTTTTTTTTAAAAACGATTTTCTGGTCATAATTTCAAAACACAGCACAGCTCCGATGTAAAAGCACACCCTAGCTGGCTTCCTTATTTTCTCCAATAAGCATACTAATCTCCTTCTAAATTAAAGGAATCTTTTCTCACCTTAGCACGATTTTTAAACACATCATGTAAGGAAATTAGTCTCCCAGATTCCTGGGAGAAGTACCTTAAAATTGTCTAGAACACATAGGGGCGTATGTACAAGGCACATGCACCAGGGGAAAATGACTTAAATTTGCAAAGCACTCATGAGGGTGTATTTACAAGAACCTTGCACCACCTTTAAAGTCACTTTTAAAATGGGGAAAATGACGTGAATGTGTCTCATAAGCCTTGTATATATGCCCCCATGTTGACTATGTAACTCTTGCAAAACATATTGTGAAACCTAAATGACTTCAAGAAACGAGTTTTTAAACCAAGAAACAAGCAAATTATTCTCCCATATTCATGTTGGGAAGTGAACATATCCATGCCCCCTAAACAGTCCTAAATGTATATCATAATTATCATAGTGACTATGAAACTCTACCAGTACATATTGTGAAACCTAAATGACCTCAAGAAACAACTTTTTAAACCATCAAACAAGCAAATTATTCTCCCATATTCATGTTGAGAAATAAAATATTTATTTAAAAAAGCAAACCCCTTGTTCTCCTTCTCATAAATGTGAAAAGTATTTCTTTTTTTTTAAAAAACGATGTTCTGGTCATAATTTCAAAACACAGCACAGCTCCTATGTAAAAGCACACCCTAGCTGGCTTCCTTATTTTCTCCAATAAGCATACTAATCTCCTTCTAAATTAAAGGAATCTTTTCTCACCTTAGCACGATTTTTAAACACATCATGTAAGGAAATTAGTCTCCCAGATTCCTGGGAGAAGTACCTTAAAATTGTCTAGCACACATAGGGGCGTATTTACAAGGCACATGCACCAGGGGAAAATGACTTAAATTTGCAAAGCACTCATGAGGGTGTATTTACAAGAACCTTGCACCACCTTTAAAGTCACTTTTAAAAACAGGGAAAATGATGTGAATGTGTCTCATAAGCCTTGTAAATATGCCCCCATGTTGACTATGTAACTCTTGCAAAACATATTGTGAAACCTAAATGACTTCAAGAAATGATTTTTTAAACCAAGAAACAAGCAAATTATTCTCCCATAATTATGTTGGGAAGTGAACATATCCATGCCCCCTAAACAGTCCTAAATGTATATCATAATTATCATTATGACTATGAAACTCTACCAGTACATATTGTGAAACCTAAATGACTTCAACAAACGACTTTTTAAACCATCAAACAAGCAAATTATTCTCCCATATTAGTGTTGAGAAATAAAATATTTATTTTAAAAAGCAAACCCCTTGTTGTCCTTCTCATAAATGTGAAAAGTATTTCTTTTTTTTAAAAAACGATTTTCTGGTCATAATTTCAAAACACAGCACAGCTCCTATGTACAAGCACACCCTAGCTGGCTTCCTTATTTTCTCCAATAAGCATACTAATCTCCTTCTAAATTAAAGGAATCTTTTCTCACCTTAGCACGATTTTTAACCACATCATGTAAGGAAATTAGTCTCCCAGATTCCTGGGAGAAGTACCTTAAAATTGTCTAGCACACATAGGGGCGTATTTACAAGGCACATGCACCAGGGGAAAATGACTTAAATTTGCAAAGCACTCATGAGGGTGCATTTACAAGAACCTTGCACCACCTTTAAAGTCACTTTTAAAATGGGGAAAATGACGTGAATGTGTCTCATAAGCCTTGTAAATATGCCCCCATGTTGACTATGTAACTCTTGCAAAACATATTGTGAAACCTAAATGACTTCAAGAAACGAGTTTTTAAACCAAGAAACAAGCTAATTATTCTCCCATATTCATGTTGGGAAGTGAAATATTTATTTAAAAAAGCACACCCCATGTTATCGTTCTCATAAATGTAAAAAGCATGTCTTTTCCTTAAAAAACGATTTTCTGGTCATAATTTGAAAACACAGCACACCTCCTATGTACAAGCACACCCTGTCAGTACTAATACTTCACATTATCTATAATTATAATTTGTCAAAGAAGCAAATCTTTTTGGAAAAAATAATGAAAACACTTGACACAAAACAACATTTTAAATGTACAGCTAACTTCCTTATTTTCTCAATAAACTATACTACTCTCTATCTAAATTAAATGATTTTTTTCTTACCTTAGCAAATGCTTTTTGAATTTCAAAACAGTCTCAGAAACACACCAATTTTTCTTTAGCAGAGCAAAAGGTATGCACTCTAGAGGCTGCAACCAACAAAGGCACTGAAATGCTGAAATTCATCACACATATCTCTCATGTGACCCAATCAAAACTCTTCCCTCACTTTTTTCAAATCAACACCCATCCCCCCTCTGCCCTTTCTGGCCTTTTTCCATAGCAACTACCTCCTGCCAGACCTCTCATGTTTACAAGTTCACACAACAATGTTTCAAATGAACTCTGAACTCTCAGTACACCTGCTAATCCACTGCAATGTTTCTTAAAATCATGTTTTCTTAACCATTCAAATTACATGTTTCAAAGAACACATCCATGCACCCTAACTTTCTGTTTTCAGCAATGGAAATCCACCAATCACTGCTACTGAATCATTAGCACACAAACTCCACATTTTTTTTTCTTTACAAACTCCTACTGTTTCAACTGCCATTTCATTCCCACACTTCATCTGACTGCAGCAGAACCTCCTCTGACCATGTTTTCTGTCTGGATTGTTGGACATAGTTACATTCACTGGGCTCACAGGTATGCTGAAAACAGAAATTTACACAACCTCAATTTACAAAATGTGGAAATCAAATGGATTGACCAAAGAGGATTGAGATGTCACCAATTGATACCATTGGTGAAAACCTTTTTACATTTGCCAAACCCTGACCTCCTAATAGTGCACTGTGGAGGAAATGATTTGGGCACTTTGACTGGGGTAGGTCTGTATATGCTCTTAAAGGACACCTTTGAGCAATTAATGGCACTTTTCCCTCAAACTGCCTTGGACACCATCCGCCTGATGAACTCCATCCACTCAGGATCCCCCACAGACCCATGTCCTCACCAGATCTTCAACAAAGCAGGCTCCGTCATAGCACCGCACCTCCGAGACGTCATAAACTGCTCCTTCAACTCCGCCACCTTCCCGGAAAGCTGGAAACACGCTGAACTCACCGCCCTTCTGAAAAAACCCACAGCGGACCCCACCGAACTCAAAAATTACCGCCCCATTTCGCTCCTTCCATTCCCGGCCAAAGTTATCGAGAAAGCTGTTAACAACCAGCTCGCCGCTTTCCTCGAAGCCTACAAATCCCTCGACTCCTCACAATCTGGCTTCCGAGCAAAACACAGCACTGAGACCGCCCTCATCGCAGCAACAGACGACATTCGAACTCTACTGGACAATGGAGACACAGTCGCCCTCATCCTCCTCGACCTCTCTGCATCCTTCGACACAGTCTGCCACAGCACCCTTTTACAACGCCTCAGAAACATCGGAATACAAGGAAAAGCACTTGAATGGATCACCTCGTTCCTCACCGGAAGAACCCAGAGAGTCCGCCTTCCACCATTCAAGTCCGAGGCCACTGAAGTCATCTGTGGTGTACCACAAGGATCCTCACTCAGTCCCACCCTCTTCAACGTATACATGAGCCCCCTCACGGCCATCGCCCGCCAACACAACCTCAACATCATCTCTTACGCGGATGACACTCAACTGATCCTTTCTCTCACCAATGACCCCAGCACCGCCAAAACTAACCTACACGAAGGAATGAAAGAAGTTGCCGAATGGATGAAACACAGCCGTCTGAAACTGAACTCAGACAAAACAGAAGTCCTCATCTTAGGTACATCCCCCTCTGCATGGGACGACTCTTGGTGGCCGGAAGCCCTTGGAAAAGCACCCATCCCGACAGACCACGCACGGAACCTAGGCGTTAACCTGGATTCTTCACTTTCAATGAACAGACAAGTCAGCGCCGTATCCTCATCCTGCTTCAACATTCTTCGCATGCTCAAAAAAACATTTCGCTGGATCCCCACCGAAACCAGAAAAACAGTCACCCATGCTCTGGTCACGAGCCGACTGGACTACGGAAACACCCTCTACGCAGGTACTACCGCTAAACTCCAGAAGAAACTCCAACGAATCCAAAACGCCTCAGCCAGGATCATATTAGACATCCCGCGCAACGAACACATCTCTGGTCACCTGAAAGACCTCCACTGGCTACCCGCCAACAAGAGGATCACTTTCCGACTGCTAACCCACGCACACAAATCACTCTACGACATCGGACCAGAATGCCTCAACTCACGACTGTCCTTCTACACCCCCTCCCGCCAACTACGCTCTTCCAGCCAAGCCCTCGCCACTGTACCTCGCATCAACAAGACCACCATGGGAGGCAGATCCTTCTCTTACCTGGCTGCTAAAACATGGAACTCACTCCCCACTTACCTTTGCCTCACCCAGAACCACCTAGCATTCAGAAAGCAACTTAAAACGTGGATATTTGACAAGTAATCCTCCTCCCCTCCCTAAGCGCCTTGAGACCCTCTGGGTATGTAGTGCGCTATATAAATTCTTTGACTTGACTTGACTTGACAATATATGCCAAAGACAGAAATGGAGGTGGTCCAATCAAATTTGCCCACAAATTGAGAAAGCGAGGAAGCATGTAAATAAGTCTGTTTCAGCTTGTATGAGAGACCATGGAATGGGTGCCATCTACAACAATAA
Organism: Lissotriton vulgaris; assembly: GCF_964263255.1. Lineage (NCBI taxonomy): Eukaryota > Metazoa > Chordata > Amphibia > Caudata > Salamandridae > Lissotriton > Lissotriton vulgaris. Next base: position 1,145,266,081 of record NC_141694.1, on the reverse strand, counting down.
CTTGCGTTATTACATGCAAGATATCTACAGAGGAGATGGTGTGCACTTCTCAGATGAGGGAAACAGAGTTTTCATACAAAATTTAAGACAGTGTATTGGAACCTACTTATAAGTACCTAGAACTTACACAGAACCCAAAAGCTCTTTTCAGAGCTACCTTAACTATAATTACTTTTTTAAAATTTAAAATTTAACTTTTTTCACTAATTTTCACTTATGTTTGCTTCCCGGTTCGCTACCCGGTTCGCGTACTGGCAGCTAACCGCGCGAAAAAATCTATTTTTTTTTCGACATATACGAGCCTTCTCAGCTACCCTCAGAAAACCTAGGGGGTCAAGATACGTCTCCCGTGCCCACTTACACCCATTTCCCACATTCTTATTCCTCCATCTTGTGATAAAATTTGTCCAAAACACAAAATGGCGAACTCCCTTTACGCTACCGGTAAGCTACCCAGTTCGCGTACCGGGACGCGCCTCTACGGCGAAAAATCCCAGCGAGGCACTTTAATATCCCACTCATCAATCCTAGGGGGTCAGGAGGGGTCTACCTTGACCCCTTTCATTAAATTCCCCTTTCGTTTTTCTCCACCTCTTGTCTCTCAATCCTACCGAGAGACAAGATGGCGGCCGTTCCGGACTGTTTAGAATGTTGACAGACACCGGAGAGCTATTCACTTGAAGTTTATAATTATGGGACTTGAATAACCAGAATGCAGTGCGGGAGACTCCGCCTTGGATGAGTGTCATAAGTATCTCAAGTACCGAAGACTGCTTGGTGCAATCTCATCAGTCCACCTATGAAGAAGTGCGCTTTGCGCACGAAACGCGTCAGCAATTGGACTATTTATTTTGAATGCCGTTACTCTGATTTGGTGTTGCAGCTTTCACATTGAAGCCGAAACCTTACTCACCTGCTGTGTGACTTCTTCCAAGGGGACAACCGAGGGGCAACTCTCGCTTTGTTTGATGTTTTGCGGCCAGTCCTGCCACGGAAGGAGTCCCGCTGTGTCTCACACGGCCCTGGAGGGCGCCAATCGACGCCAGCTGTAAGGAGCAAGTGAGAGCTAAGTGGAAGTCGGATGGTGCAGCCTCCATTCAGATAAGCGTGCATCAACCCACTGAGGACAATTGATTGTTTTACATGAGGGCGCACAAGCTATTCACTTGAAGTTTATAATTACGGGACTTGAATAGCGAAAATGCAGTGCGGGAGACTCCGCCTTGGATGAGCGTCATAAGTATCTCAAGTACCGAAGACTGCTTGGTGCAATCTCATCAGTCCGCCTATGAAGAAGTGCGCTTTGCGCACGAAACGTGTCGGCAATTGGACTATTTATTTTGAATGCCGTTTACTCTGATGTGGTGTTGCAGCTTTCACATTAAAGCCGAAACCTTACTCACCTGCTGTGTGACTTCTTCCAAGGGGACAACCGAGGGGCAACTCTCACTTAGTTTGATGTTTTGCGGCCAGTCCTGCCGCGGAAGGAGTCCCTCTGTGTCTCACACGTCCCTGGAGGGCGCCAATCGACGCCAGCTGTAAGGAGCAAGTGAGAGCTAAGTGGAAGTCGGATGGTGCAGCCTCCATTCAGATAAGCGTGCATCAACCCACTGAGGACAATTGATTGTTTTACATAAGGGCGCACAAGCTATTCACTTGAAGTTTATAATTACGGGACTTGAATAACCAGAATGCAGTGCGGGAGACTCTGCTTCGGATGAGTGTCAGAAGTATCTCAAGTACCGAAGACTGCTTGGTGCAATCTCATCAGTCCGCCTATGAAGAAGTGCGCTTGGCGCACGAAACGCGTCGGCAATTGGACTATTTATTTTGAATGCCGTTTACTCTGATGTGGTGTTGCAGCTTTCACATTAAAGCCGAAACCTTACTCACCTGCTGTGTGACTTCTTCCAAGGGGACAACCGAGGGCCAACTCTCACTTTGTTTGATGTTTTGCGGCCAGTCCTGCCGCGGAAGGAGTCCAGTGAGAGCTAAGTGGAAGTCGGATGGTGCAGCCTCCATTCAGATAAGCGTGCATCAACCCACTGAGGACAATTGATTGTTTTACATGAGGGCGCACAAGCTATTCACTTGAAGTTTATAATTACGGGACTTGAATAGCGAAAATGCAGTGCGGGAGACTCCGCCTTGGATGAGCGTCATAAGTATCTCAAGTACCGAAGACTGCTTGGTGCAATCTCATCAGTCCGCCTATGAAGAAGTGCGCTTTGCGCACGAAACGTGTCGGCAATTGGACTATTTATTTTGAATGCCGTTTACTCTGATGTGGTGTTGCAGCTTTCACATTAAAGCCGAAACCTTACTCACCTGCTGTGTGACTTCTTCCAAGGGGACAACCGAGGGGCAACTCTCACTTAGTTTGATGTTTTGCGGCCAGTCCTGCCACGGAAGGAGTCCCTCTGTGTCTCACACGTCCCTGGAGGGCGCCAATCGACGCCAGCTGTAAGGAGCAAGTGAGAGCTAAGTGGAAGTCGGATGGTGCAGCCTCCATTCAGATAAGCGTGCATCAACCCACTGAGGACAATTGATTGTTTTACATAAGGGCGCACAAGCTATTCACTTGAAGTTTATAATTACGGGACTTGAATAACCAGAATGCAGTGCGGGAGACTCTGCTTCGGATGAGTGTCAGAAGTATCTCAAGTACCGAAGACTGCTTGGTGCAATCTCATCAGTCCGCCTATGAAGAAGTGCGCTTTGCGCACGAAACGCGTCGGCAATTGGACTATTTATTTTGAATGCCGTTTACTCTGATGTGGTGTTGCAGCTTTCACATTAAAGCCGAAACCTTACTCACCTGCTGTGTGACTTCTTCCAAGGGGACAACCGAGGGCCAACTCTCACTTTGTTTGATGTTTTGCGGCCAGTCCTGCCGCGGAAGGAGTCCAGTGAGAGCTAAGTGGAAGTCGGATGGTGCAGCCTCCATTCAGATAAGCGTGCATCAACCCACTGAGGACAATTGATTGTTTTACATGAGGGCGCACAAGCTATTCACTTGAAGTTTATAATTACAGGACTTGAATAACCAGAATGCAGTGCGGGAGACTCCGCCTTGGATGAGTGTCATAAGCATCTCAAGTACCGAAGACTGCTTGGTGCAATCTCATCAGTCCGCCTTTGCGCACGAAACGCGTCGGCAATTGGACTATTTATTTTGAATGCCGTTTACTCTGATGTGGTGTTGCAGCTTTCACATTAAAGCCGAAACCTTACTCGCCTGCTGTGTGACTTCTTCCAAGGGGACAACCGAGGGGCAACTTTAACTTTGTTTGATATATATATATATATATATATATATATATATATATATATATATATATATATATATATATATATATTCACTGAAAAAACCATAGGTTTCACACCAGTTATAGTTAGGAATTAGCATTTAAAAAACCTATTAAATTCACTGACAAAACCAGTTATAGTTAGCAGGAAATTTTACTGACATAAAACCATTGAAATTCCCACGTTATAGTTAGTTGGACTCACTATAACTTGCGCGCCTGCAATGCACTGCTGATGACATCACATATTACATCACTCATGACATGGTCAGTGACATCACTCATGACATCACTGATGACACCATCCAGTGAATGTGTGTCTTTCTGAAAAATAAATTTGTTTTATATATGTATTTGTAAAGGTCGATGGAAGAATAAATGTTTAAATAAGTATGTAAATGGATGATTTTTAAAAAAAAATTGGTTGGTTAACTGGCTTATTAAGTGTATCTTAGTGAATACATATATTAGCGAGTATTGTTTAAATATTTAAATGTTTGTATCAGTGTTTCTCTTTGTGTATAAGTGGCTGCAGGGGTTGGTGACTGACTCACTGTTTGTATGTGTTTTGAAGACAGCATATGTGCAGGACTGTATGGGTGGATGAGTGTGTATATGTGTGTGTTAGTGAGTGAATGACTGTCTCACTAGTGTCTTCATTAATAACGACATATGTTTTAATCTAGTATATGTGAGTATTGATGTATATAAGTGAGTATAGTATATATAGTGAGAGATTGTAGGAGTTCCTGTTTAAATAAGTATGTGTTTCTATAAGTGATTGTTTAAGAGAGTAAGTATGTGTAAGTTTCCTTAGAAGTAAGGTGGTAGTGTGTGTATAAATGTATATGCAAATAAATGGATGTTCAATAGTTTATTTGCATGTGTGAGTATGTGTGTGAGTAACTTTTGGATGACTGCTGATGTGTAACAGGATGTATAGGTGTATCACTACATATGATGAGTGAGTATATATATGAGTGACTATATAGAACTGTTGGTGAATGAGTGGATGTGTATATAGATGGTGGAATTACTGAATTGGTTGTTGTTACTGGTTTGGGTACCTCCATTTTTTTGAAAATGGTTGTTTCTATTTATGAATATGTGTTTCAAGCGTTACATTACACTGAAATTAGGTCTGTCACTCTGTCACAAGGATGGTGTCATCAGTGATGTCATGAGTGATGTCACTGACCATGTCATGAGTGATGTAATATGTGATGTCATCAGCAGTGCATTGCAGGCGCGCAAGTTATAGTGAGTCCAACTAACTATAACGTGGGAATTTCAATGGTTTTATGTCAGTAAAATTTCCTGCTAACTATAACTGGTTTTGTCAGTGAATTTAATAGGTTTTTTAAATGCTAATTCCTAACTATAACTGGTGTGAAACCTATGGTTTTTTCAGTGAATTTCAAAGGTTTTTTAAATGCTAATTCCTAACTATAACTGGTGTGAAACCTATGGTTTTTTCAGTGAATTTCAAAGGTTTTTTTACTGCTAATTCCTAAGTATATAAGACCTGAAAGCCCACCAGGAATCTCCAGTATGCGCCAGGGGACTGCATTGCAGAGAGGTGTAATGAAGCCAGAACCCTTTTTACACCTCTCTGCAACGCAGCCCCAGTGCATGTTTGAAGAGGGGGAACTAATTCCCCTTGCATACTGGGGGCCCCTGGGGGCCAACTAGCCCACCTGGAACCTCCAGTATGCGCCAGGGGCTGCATTGCAGAGGTGTAATGAGACTATGCCCCTTGTTACACCTCTCTGCAACGCAGCCCACTGCCGCGTTTGCAGAGGGGGAACTAATTCCCCTTGCATACTGGGGGTCCCTGGGGTCAACTAGTCCACCAGGAGCCTCCAGTATGCGCGAGGGAGCTGCATTGCAGAGAAGTGTAATGAGGCCACACCCTTGTTACACCTCTCTGCAATGCAGGCCACTGGCGCGTTTGCAGAGGGGGGACTAATTCCCCTTGCATACTGGGGGTCCCTGGATCATATCTGCCCAAACACCGATATTCCGAACGATTGTAAATGACTTTTCTTGAGAAACATTTGGATTTGGATTATCATGTCCTATACTTTGGAATTTTTGAAAGACTGACTTTGAGGATGCTATAAATTACTCAAGTCTGCCCGAATTGTGTGGGTAAAATTGATACCTAGTCACTTTGAATAAGAATATACTTATGTCTCGTCTAACATTTGGAAGAAATATCTAGTTATATGACAACTGGATACCGACATAACTTGAAGGAAATAAGAACGCCCTGAAGAAGTTCTGTTGTACAGAACGAAACCTTTCGGCTGGCTGTGGTACATAAACTTAAGGAAAATAAAAGCATTTGAATATACACCAAGATTCAGCGCTTCAATAAGGACTCTAAGTGATATGATTTGATTGGACTCATTGTGAAAGTGGTGCTGTGCCAAACTTTGGAATATTCTCCACTACTCTCTACTACTTACTCTCTCCGACTCCACTACTCTCAAATACTCACTGTCTACTACTCATTCTCTACTACTCTACTACTCTCTACTACTCTCTCTCTACTACTCACTCCCTACTACTCGCTACTCACTACTCCCTACTACTCACTATCTACTACTCTCTACTACTCACTCTCTACTACTCTCTCCCTACTACTCACTCTTTACTACTCACTACTACTCTCTACTACTCACTCTCTACTTCTCACTCTCTACTACTCTCTACTACTCACTCTCTACTACTCTCTCTCTACTAGTCTCTACTACTCACTCTACTACTCACTCTCTACTACTCACTACTATTCTCTCTGCTACTCATTCTCTACTACTCTCTACTACTCACTCTCTACTACTCACTCTCTACTACTCACTCTTTACTACTCTCTACTACTCACTTTCTACTGCTCTCTACTACTCACTCTACTACTTACTCTCTACTACTCTCTACTACTCACTCTCTACTACTCACTCTCTACTACTCTCTACTACTCACTCTACTATTCACTCTACTACTCTCTACTACTCACTCTCTGCTACTCTCTCTACTGCTCTCTACTACTCTCTACTACTCACTCTCTACTCTCTATTACTCACTCTCTACTCTCTACCTCTCTACCTCTCTCTTCTTCTCTCTCTACTAATCTCTACCTCTCTACCGCTACCTCTCTACCTCTCTACCTCTACACCTCTACCTCTCTACCTCTCTCTACACGCACACATATACACATATATGCATATATATGTATGTGTATGTATAAAAAAACAACAAAACATTTTTTTTTTAAACAGCTACTTATAAAACTGTCATTCTTTTTCCCCATGGTACACTCCCCGGTACGCGCACCGGTGCGCGCACCGGTGCGCGTACCGGGCACTCCCCCCGCGAAAATCAAAAAAAAAATAATTTTTTTTTTGCCCCGCGGGGCCCTTTTATGGCCCCCACATCAAACCTAGGGGGTCAAGGGGGGGTCTACTCTGCCCCCTTATGGTCATTTCCCTCTTTGTTTTGGCCACCTCTTGTGTCTCGATTTTACCGAGACACAAGATGGCGGCCGCTCCGGACTGTTTAGAATGTTTACAGACACCCGAGAGCCAATCAGCTTTCCTCACGCAAGTCGCGTGGCGCGCACGGTACGCGCACCGGTGCGCGTACCGGTGCGCTGCTATAGATATATATATTTTTTTGAACCTAAATTACTCAAAATCCAGTGGAGCACATATCTTGAGACATAGCAAAGGCACATCGGGCTACCAGTCCCTACAATTTTGCCAAGTTTGGTGGATATCCATTCAGCCGTTCGGGCTAAAAGTGAAATCGACCGCCCTATGGAAATTAACATGGGGAAAACGCGTTTTGGGACCCCCCTTTTATCTTGGCCCCGCTTGACGAATCCCCCCCAAACTTTCAGGGAAGGACCGGGGCGCCGCAAGGCCATTTTCAGGAAATTTTCAGGCAGATTCGTCAACCGGTGCCAAAGTTATTCCAAATAGAATTTTGAGATTTAACATTGAAAAAAATCCTAACTATAACTACCTACTGGCGACCGCCAGTAGGTAATATATATATATATATATATATATATATATATATATATATAAATCTAAAAATAAATTGCCTACTGGTGGTCGACAGTAGGTAGTTATAGTTAGGGCCTATTTTCCATAGGAAATTTACAACATTCTATTCCCAATAACTTTGGCGCCGGTTGACGAATCTTCGTGACATTTTCAAAACTAGTGGGGCTCTCCGGTCTGCTCCTATACTGTAAGTTTGGTGGTGATTCAGCAAGCGGAGGCCGAGAAAAAAGGGGGTCACAAAACATGTTTTCCCTATGCAATTTTCCATAGGAAACTTTAGACATGGCTACAGCCCGATCTGCTGAACGGAATTACACCAACTTTGGCAAACTGGTAGTTCTTGGTTCAGAAAGAGCCCTTTTTGTTAAATGGTGTAAATCTGTTCAGCCATTGCTGAGAAAATGATAACTAAATAAAATTTGATATCTATGGCCACAGAGGATCCACGCACCCTACAGATTAGGATCCACGCACCCTGCCAATCACAAGCTGCATTCTAATTGGCTGTGAACACTCTAAACCAGGAACAGTTGCCAGCCATCTTGTGCCTCGGTAGAAGTGAGGCACAAGATGGCAGTAAAATGAAGGCGAGAAACAAGAAGAGGGGGCAGAATTGAAACACCCTGACCTGATAAGTCTACTTAGGGGGTCCTAGGAGGACTTTTAGGGTTAAAAAAGCATTTTTTTTTAAACGCCACAATGAGTGCAGGGTGCATGGATCCAGCTGCGAAAATGAAAAAAATGAAGGGCTGGCTCTCGTGTTTTGTTTATTTAAAGCCTCCGGGTGAGCCAGGTCCAGGGGCATGTGAAAAATAAAGTGTGGGGGGCCCTAAACCCCCCACACTTCCCCAGGGACTGCCACACTGGGGCAAAGTATGAATTTTTGCGGGGCACACGACCTACCCGTAGCCCCGGACTACCGCCACCCCGGGGCTTGATATTTTAAAGGCCCCGAAACCCTGGGGACCGCCACCCCCAAAGCTCTACTTCATTATTATTGTGGAGGGCACACTGCCCCCCCAAGCCCTGGGGACCGGAACCCCAGGGGATTTTTTTTATTACATTTAAACTGTGTGGGAGGCTCAAGCCCCCCACAAGCCCCAGGGATCCCCACCTCCCCGGTGCACTAAATATTGAAAATAGGGGGTCCGTTACGGACCACCAAGCCCCGGGACCACCACCCGGGGGCTTTGCACTAAGTGGGAGAGGCCCCCTCCTGGAGCCAATGATGGCCCTGGGGACTGTCACCCCCCAGGGCTGGCTCCTACAGTGTCTCAGGGTACTCGCCCACGGGGACACTGCTGTTTGCTATGGCAGGGCAGGAGCCTCACGGCTCCAGCCCTGCCATAGCAAACTTGGTTTGGATTTTGGATGAGAGAGCAGGAAACCTGCTCTCTCTTCCAAAATGCAAACCAGATTGCTTTTCCACACGGAGAGCTGCATGGTAGCAGCTCCCCATATGGAAAAGCAATGCCGACTCCCGAAGAACGCAGGACCGTCGGGCATTGGGGCTCCCCCCACAGTCCCCAATGTTGTATATAGGCCCCGGGGGATGGTATCCCCGGGGAGAATATAATTTAGTGATAGGAGCAAATTTTTTTTTACTGAAAATTTTGGAGTCGCAACTCCAGCACGGTTCTCAGTGCGGCCACCTGGTGTGAACATGTTGGGTGCGTGACTCCCAGTGTGCACCCCTGTGTGAACGCGTTGGGTGTGCGACTCCCAGCACGGCCACTGGTGAAACGCGTTAGGTGCGCGACTCCTAGTGCGGCCCCCTGGTCTGAACACGTTGGGTGCGCGACTCCCTCTCTGTTCAATCCATTTAATATCTACATTTGGCAAAGCTAAATCTTTGTCAATAACTCTGTTTTCAGCATACCTTTTGCTCCAGAAAATATTGCTGTGTCCCACAATCCACACTCTAAGCATCTTGAAGAGAGGTCTGGATGCACTCGAAAGATGTCTGTAGGTGAAATGGGCCGTTTGAAAACTAAGATTTTTCTAAAATGGTGGAGAAGATGTAGTTTTAAAAAAAGAGAAGAGAAATGATTGGCTGTTTGAGAATTTTCTAAACTGAAAAATAGGGTGCATGTTTCTGTTTTTAAAAAGCATGTTTCTTATTGCTTAGTAAAAACTGTTTGAAAGGAACATTAGATAGGATAAGCTGATATTTTGAAAAGTAAAGCACACTTGCTGCTTACATTTGCAACATTATGTGCTGAACTTGTGACCTGTGTATTCAGTTGAGTGTTCCATAAACTGTTACTATGGTAACAGGCATTATGCAGAATGGTGGTAGGGTTGAAAGTAATGTGAATTGGCAAGGGTTGATATGTGTAACCAATAGAAATGTGTGTTAGCTTTTGAATTAATGTGGGAAGCAATGTGATTTGATATTTACATGTATATGTGTGCAGAATGAGAGGGAAAGATTGCCAATTTTTGGTTTTGCTAAGAGCAGTGCACTACAGACATTGTGTACATAAAACAACTGGTGTGTGATTCAGATACTTCTTGATCTACAAATCAATTTAAAAGGTGAGTTATTATTTTTTGTGAGGTGTTGTATGTGGTGTCTTTGTTTTTAATTAGACTACTGTGTTTCTCCTGCTAAAGTCCAGGGAATAGTCTAGCTTTTCCAGAAACACACTGTGAGTCTGTGTGCACTTGTGCAACCATTATGACAGAAGCATGTGGTTGCTTCATGTCTTTGCTGACACATAACTGCTTAAAAACCTATCCTGTTGTCAAGTTTCTGTAGTATTAGAACCCAGTCATTGCTTATGCATTCGCAGAATGAGTCAGGCCAAAAGATCCTCTATGGGCCATCTTGCTAATGCTCGTACACCCGAACCCAACAATAGAATAAACTCCACTGATATCGAGGTGCTCTTGCATAGTCCACCAAGCTCGCAGGGCTCCTTTTGCTCCCTGCCAGCCACCAACTTTCAAATCTCAGCAGACTAATAGATATAGAAGCTGCTAAAGTGGTAGTAGAGGTAGTAGAGAATAGTCCCCTTAGGGCAGGAAATACCAGACAGTTACGTGGAAGAAAGGAAGGTGCCATACCTAAAAGGAAACAGCCAGTGCCTGTTGCTGCAGGTAATAAAAAATCTAAACCTACTAAGGATCTTGATAATAATGCAACAACAACTGCTGCACAAAAAGTGGCGGATCTCAACAAACAACTTCCCTGCGCAGAAGGCGCACGCCTCGAAGCCTTAAGACGGGACGTGTTACCACGTATTAGCGTAGATAATAACTACACTAACATACTGGGGAGAAAAGGACTTGATAGACTTGAGGATGATTCCCTTTTAAATAACCTAATAAAGTCCTAACTTGCACCCCTGGAAGCAAGACTTCTTGGAATAGAAAAACAGCTTGCCAAGATTGAGGTAGAGGTGAAGAGCTCTATAATTGGTGGGAAGCCTAACAATAACCCAACGAGTACACATAAAGCAACTGGGGCATCGGAGGCACAGTCTACCCAACATCACATGCAAATAACGACGCAAGCCACCCCAAGCCTCTTTGATTAACCCCTTGCGTGCATGATAACTTTTATCCAACTTGCCTCTCTGCACGCACTTGGTCACGCTTACAATATCAATGTTTAATTCATTATGGCATGCGCGATAAGGTCCTCACAATGTGCTCAGTGACTCGGTGCATATGTGGGCATTCCCCTCTTTATTCCGTACATACGTGGGCACTCCCTGAATGTTCACATCCTCATAGGGCACTTTTAACAACACTCCCTACACCAAATTGTGTAACCTAGGGCCATCAGATAGGGTTTGGTCCTAATATGAGTCCCTCCTCTTTCACAGATATTACTGGCCATTGTGCCTTAAGGATTCAGACTGAGGGCCCCTGTCTGTGTCTATCAGAGTGAGTACATGTTATTCACTCTTTTCAGCTCTTTTCTAGTGCCTAAATTAGTGGCACTTTCAGTTTCTCTGATACACGGTCTCCATTTAATTTTCAGACTGTCACCTTTTCCTTGTCTTGATAAAGACCCGCCGCGACGACCAACAGGGGTGCAAGAGGGTCGAAACGTCGACGCTTTGATAAGCCTAGATTCACCAGGATCCTTACAACTCACTTAGGAATCCTTGGTCAACATTCGATATCTGGCTATTAAAATCAATTTTGTATATATGTATGAATTTCCTTCATATTTGTTGTCATATCTATTGAGCACTATTTCACAAAAAAGTCACAGCAATTGCATGTTTTTATGACGGTCCTTTTTTTGTATTGAAATGTGTATCCTTGAATTAGGTAATTCGGTTACGTTTGGAAGAAATATGTTATAATTTATACAATATACCTCTTTGACCTTTTGACTTTGTCTTCTGTTTTTGAGTATTCATTTCTCAAATTGCACTGTGTGTATCAGAGAGCTTTTCTTTGTTCTTCTAGACTTATGAGCATTGTTCAAGTTATCTGCCTTACCCGACAGAACCATTGTTTGTTTAACTCCACATATGTCTGCCACAAATAGTTGGGCATTGCTTATGCTTCAGACATCATTAAAATGAGCCCAATGCTGTTGTGGCACAGGGTGTGGGTTTCCGAAGAGACAGGGCTGAATAGGGACATCATCCTGGATTGCATGAATCTCCAGGGGAGTACGAAAATAGAGTGGTTTAGGTATGTAAGATGCTTTCTAATAGCCATAGGTTACCAGGAATATTTTGACAACCCACCTAGTATGTCAGCTGTTTCCAGGAAGAAATTGAAGGATATCTGTCTTACTTACCTAGAAGACACTAGGTGGCAGCTGGAGGGTAAGAAGCCCTCGGTAATGCAAAACCAACTGATGTTAGATGGTCCTGGCCTACAGCATTACCTAATACTAACTCTGAGCAGCTTCACTCGGATGCTACTAACTCGTTTTAGGGGGGGCATCTTCGTTAGACTTGTGACCTTCCCTGATGTGAATATTTGGTCAAAATCCCTGACTTTTTGTCCCAGTGATGAGGTGTCCCAACAATCGATGCCACATTGTATCCTGTTCTGTAAATTCTATACCACAATCAGGAGAAGGTATCTACTCATTTTATTTAAAAAGTGGAGACTGGGACAATGTAGGCCTGCCCTATTAAAACTACAAATGTTGGAGGATGAATTCACTCTGTATAGTGTTTCAATGTTTTTAAAAAGTATGCTGAGATTCAGATTGTCAAGAACTTGAATCTTAACTTAGTTTTGGAATTAGTGGTATTTCGTTATTTTGTTTTGTTTCCTTATTAACATCGGTTATAATAATTGGTTTATTAATGAAAGATATCAAATGTATTAACTGTATTTTACTTTGTGCTTTTATGGATTCTTGTAATTGAAACCGAATAAAACTACTTTTGACGTTGAGTCAGGTATTCACACTAGCAGTGCTGTAGTTAAATGTGTAGAATGTATGCAGTCACCTAACCCCTTCCAGAATAGTGAGTCTCTACTGCTAAAGTCCAGGGAATAGTCTTGCTTGTCTAGGATCACACTGTGAGCCTGTGTGCACTTGTGCAACCCTTGTGACAGAAGCATGTGGTTACTTCATCTCTTTGCTGACACATAACTGGTTAAAAACCTATCCTGTTGTCAAGTTTCATTAGTAACAGAAACCAGGCATTGCTTCATTCGCAGAATGAGTCAGGCATTCACACTAGCTGTAGTAAAATGTATAGAATTGATGCAGTCACCTAACTCCTTCCTAGACGCATGCAGTCCTCTAACCAATAACATACTTGTCTTTCACACCCTCAGTTCCCCAGGCAGTATCCATGTACTCCAGCAAACACCCTGTCACTCCCCATGTATTTCTCTAGTCAGCCATCCAGCACCATGTACTACCCCAAACACTGCACCAAAACCCAAACACATTTAAATTCACACAGGCATTCTCCTTGTAGTACTCTAATCTTTCTTTCAGTACCCAATTACTCATGCAGTGACCCAGGGCGTAATACGTGGACTGCTCCAAACCCCTCTCCAATATGCATGCAGTCCTCTAACCACCTATACACTTTTCTTTAACACCTTCAATTCCCCATGCAGTATCCATACACTCCAGCAAACACTCTGTCACTCCCCTTGCACTACTACATTGACCTATTCAGCAATGTGTACTAATCTATTCACTGTGCCAAACCCCAACTACTTATAAATTCACTGAGGCACTCTCTTTGCAGTACTCTTAATCATTCAATCAGTACCCAAGTGCTCATGCAGTGACCCAGGACTTAACACATACACTGTTACAAACCCCTGTCCACTATGCATGCAGTCCTGTAACCACCTACACACTTGTCTTTCACACCTTAAATTCCCCAGGCAGTATCTATACACTCCAGCAAACATCCTGTCACTCTCCTAGCACTCCCCCAGTGACCCATTCAGCACCATGTACTAATCTGTTCACTGCATCAAAACACAGCTACTTATAAATTCACCCAAGCACTCTCCTTGCAGTACTCTAATCATTCAGTCAGTACCCAAGTACTCATGCAATGACCCAGGCCTTAACACATGCACTGCTACAAACCCCTGTCTACTACACAGGCAGTCCTCTAACCACCTTGACTTGTTTTTCACACCTTCAATTACCCAGGCAGTACCTATACAGTCCGGCAAACACCTTGTCACTTCTCATGCACTTCTCCAATCAGCCATCCAGCACAATGTACTACTCCAAACACTGCCCTAAAACCCAAACACATATAAATTCACCCAGGCACTCTCCTTACAGTACTCTAATCATTCTTTCAGTACTCAAGTACTCATGCAGTGACCCAGGGCTTAATACGTGGACTGCTCCAACCCCCTCTCCAATATGCATGCAGTCCTCTAACCACCTACACACTTGTCTTTCACACCTTCAATTAATCAGGTAGTACCCATCCACTCCAGCAAACACCCTGTCACTCCCCATGCATTCCTCCAGTCAGCCACCCAGGACCATGTACAAATCCAAACACTGCCCACACTGCCCCAAAACCCAAACACTTATAAATTCACCCAGGCACTCTCCTTGCAGTTCTCTAATAATCCAGTCATTACCTATGTAGTCATGCAGTGACCCAGGCCATAACACATGCACTGCTACAAACCCCTGTAGTCTATGCGTGCAGTCCTCTAACCACCTGCACACTTGTCTTTCACACCTTCAATTACCCAAACAGTACCTATACAGTCCGGCAAACACCCTGTCACTCCCCATGCACTACTCCAATCAGCCATCCAGCACCATGTACTAATCCAAACACTGCTCAAAAACCCAAACACATATAAATTCACCCAGGTACTCTCCTTACAGTACTCTAATCATTCTTTCAGTACTCAAGTACTCATGGAGTGACCCAGGCCTTAACACATGGACCGCTACAAACCCTTCTCCAATAAGCATGCAGTCTTCTAACCAACTACACACTTGTCTTTCACACCTTCAAGTACTTAGGTAGTACCCATACACTCCAGCAAACACCCCGTCATTCCCCATGCACTCATCTAGTTAGCCATCAATCACCATGTACTAATCCAAACACTGCACCAAAACCCAACCACTTATAAATTCTTCCAGGCGCTCTCCTTGCAGTACTCTAATCATTATTCTAGTACCCAGGTACTCATGCAGTGTCTCAGGCCTTAACACATGCAATGCTATAAACCTCTGTCCACTATGCATGCCGTCCTCTAACCACATATACACTTCTCTTTCACACCTTCAGTTACTCAGGTAGTACCTTTACCCTTCAGCAAACACTCTGTCACTCCCCTTGCACTCCTCCAGTCAGCCATCCAGCACCATGTACTAATGCAAACACTGCGTGAAAACGCAAATTCACCCAGACACTCTCTTTGCAGTTCTCTAATCATTCAATCAGTTACCCAAGTAGTCATGCAGTCACTCAGGCCTTTATACATGCACTGCTATAAACCCCCGTAGTCTACGAATGCAGTCCTCTAATCACCTTCACACTTTTCTTTCATACCTTCAATTTCCCAAGCAGTATCCATACACTCCAGAAAACAGCTGTTCACTCTACATGTACTCCTCCAGTCGACCATCCAGCACCGTGTACTAATCCACACACTCTGCCAAAACCCAAACAGCTATACACTCACCCCGACACTCTGCTTGCAGTATTCTAATAATTCAGTCACTACCTATGTACTCACACAATGTCCCAGGCCCTAACACATGCACTGCTCCACAAACCCCTGTAGTCTACACATGCAATCCTCTAACCACCTTCACACTTTTCTTTCACACCTTCAATACCCCAAGAAGTATCCATACAATCCAGCAAACACCCTGACACTCCCCTTGCACTACTACAGTGACACATTCAGCACCATTAACTAATGTATTCACTGTGCCAAAACCCAACCACTTATAAATTCACCCAGGCACTCTCCTTGTAGTACTCTTAATCATTCAGTCAGTACCCAAGTACTCATGCAGTGAACCCCAGGCCTTAACACATGCACTGCTACAAACCCTTGTCCACTATGCATGCAGTCCTCTAACCACCTACCCACTTCTCTTTCCCATCTTCAATTACTCAGGTAGTACCTATGCACTCCAGCAAACACCCTGTCACTCTCCTTGCACCCTTCCAGTCAGCCATCCCGCACACGTACTAATCCAAACACTGCGTCAAAACCCAAACACTTATCCATTCACACAGGCATTCTACACACTTGTCTTTCACACCTTCAATGACAAAAGAACACAAAAGAAAGTGCTTAAATGGTTTTTATATACAATGTGTTTAGTAATAGAAAAGTATTATTTATAGATTTCTTAAAATACATTTATATATATTTATTTTTCACAGATATTGTTTATCATCATTAAAATAAACTTATCATGCTTAAAAAAACAGAAAAGAGAAAAGGACAGAAAAAGGACTAATAGTGGAAGAAAATTCAACAACAAGTATTGAATGACCAACAACATGTGGGAAAAAACAATACGTCTTCCGGTAAGAGAACGAAATAATTTATTAAACAACTTTCAAAGCCTAGAAACAGTGTGCAGATTGTGGAAAGTACAAAGAATGCTTCGACCAGAAAAAAGAATATAAATAAAAACAAAGTAAAACATTGTAAATTACATTCAAAAGACACAATGTATGGTAAAATAAGCAAAATCAGTATAAAGGAAGCAGAAAAAATAGTTTTCATAATAGAGTCGTTTTTAATTTGTTGAAAGATGTGAAAAATATATAAAAGAACACTATTTTATGAAAAGAAGAAGCAAATTGAATGTATTGTTCAAAAAGCTTTAAA
This sequence comes from Lissotriton vulgaris, assembly GCF_964263255.1. NCBI lineage: Eukaryota > Metazoa > Chordata > Amphibia > Caudata > Salamandridae > Lissotriton > Lissotriton vulgaris. The sequence continues at coordinate 1,145,249,406 of NC_141694.1, read as the reverse complement.
TTAAAAAGGAAATTATTCATTTTGGTTTTAAACAGAATTCAAACACTCGATAAACCAATCTATTTTATGAAGGCCAAAAGTAAGAAGAAAAGACTAATTAACAAAACTCATTTTTGTGATTTTTTGGGGTGAATGGAAACACAGTTCAAGTTCAGAGCCTTTCTTTAATGAAGAGAGTTATTTTCAGACCAATAACTTATTGCAAGCAGTTGATACCAGCGGTCGAGCTTATGAAGTTAGAAATGGTTGTCCAATTGAGAAAGAGATGATGGTTCCCAGAAATATAGAAGAAGTGATAGCTGATGAAGTTCTAGGGAGGCGTCCTAAAGCCCCAGTGTATACTTGGAATTGCAGTAGTATTTGTAGTATACGACACAAATCTATTGATAATTTAGGCAATTTCTTACAAGAATATAGTAAAAGAAAGTGTTAAACAAAAGATTAAGATTTTGCAAGGACTAGATCCTTGCAGAGTGAGAAAAAAAAACTGGTTTGCAAGGTCATTCTTTGGCTTGTCTTTCTAGAAAAGTATGTCAAAGTGTTTTTCATCATTTCAGGATGTTAGCAGTACATCATTCTCAAATGAAGAAGAAAGTCAGAAGATTTTATTATGCAAAAAGTCCAGCACTAATGTTAAATGAGTTGAACAGTTCTCTTTTGCGTGGGTCAGTATCAGATGTGAAGACAGTTTGTGATGAAATCGAGTTTTGTTACTTTGGTCCTGAACAAGAGAGTGCAGAAACTGACACATTAATAGTAGAAAATGTTGAAGAGAATGTGCAACATACTACTACAGGAAATTTTGAAGAACAAATTACAAAGTTTAAGGTGATTTCAGGTGAAAGCCAAATTATTCTTGTATTTGTTGCCGGTAAACTCACTATAAAAATCAGACTAGGACTGTTGATCTGTATTTAAAAAGTGAAAGAGAAAATAATGATAAGTGGAAGGAATTTGCAACTTATTTGTTGGTAGAGAATTGTTTTGACTTGGGTTCTGAATAACGTATTTGTAAATATTGTTATAACAAATTACACAAGAATAAAATGCCCGCTAGAGCTGTCTATAATAATCTAGAGATGGTAACTATTCCTCCAGAACTGATAGATTTAAATACGTATGAGTCTATTCTGATTCAAAGTGTGCACCCATTTCAAGCTATTGTTCATATGGAGCGTAAAACAGGTAAATTGCCTCCTACAGATTTAGAGAGAGGGTTCAAAGGAAGAGTTGTATATTAACCTCTAGATTTGAAGAAAAATATTGAAACTATTGAAGTAGAGAATGTAGAAAGTGAACCACTAGTTATTCCAGGTAATGGTGTTCCTACTAAGAGTAAAACAATCTGGCAATAATAACTGGATGTTAGGAAAGTGCAAAAGGCAACCTTATATCTAATTAAAAACAATGATTACTACCAAAATGTGTATGTAGAAGAAGAATAAATACTTTTAGGAGATGATACTGAAATGTCAAGTGGTCAAATTGAAAAACTGGACATGTCCAAAAGTGAAGAAATCTAGGAACATTATAGTGTACATCCACTTCATTTGAAAGAAGTGATGGGGAATACTATTGAATTATTCCAAATGAAAAAAACAAAGGATATTCCCATGAGTGTATGGGAGAAAAGTTTGGAAGCTTGTTGCTCTCCGCAGCTGTTTCCAACTGGAAAAGGTGGACGATATGATGAACGATTTGTGCATATTCCTGCATCTGAATATTGGACAATAAGATTGTATGCAGAAGATCCAAGATTTCGCCAATATATCCCATATATATTTCATATTTTGTTTGAGAGCGACTTGTCTGGACTTTCATATGCGGTCAACCACATATTGAAAACCGGATTAAATCTTCAAAGTGTTTCAGCTAAGGAATTCATAGATAAAGTACATCAAAAAGACGACCATTTAGAACATGGGTACTCACAAACTTTTTCTCGGGGGCAAAATTTGCAGTGTGGTTTGTGGCCAAAGGCCACACCGGTGGGGGCGGGGTCAGTGGGGGAGGGAGGGTGGGACTATAGCAAAAGAAACTGTTACCATGAGATTGAACACAGGCCCCTGCAGTGGACACCTTTGTCCATTGAGCCACTAGACCTGGCATATACACATCTTTCTCTTTCTCTCTCTCGCTCTCTCACTTGCTCTCTCTCTCTCTCTCTAACTCTCTCCCTCTATCTCTCTCTTTCTCTGTCTCCCTCTCTCTCTCTCTCTCTACCTCCATCTCTCTGTCTCCCTCCCTCTCTTTCTTGATCTTCTCTCTCTATCTCCTCTCTCTCTCTCTCTCTCTCTCTCTCTCTCTCTCTCTCTCTCTCTCCCTCTCTCTATCTCCCTCCCTCTCTCTGTCTCCCCCCCTCTGTCTCCCTCCCTCTGTCTCCCTCCCTCTGTCTATCTTCCTCTGTCTGTCTCCCTCCCTCTGTCTCGGCTTCCTCTGTCTCACTCCTCCCTCTGTCTGTCTCCCTCTGTCTGTCTCCCTCCCACTGTCTGTCTTCCTCCATCTCCCTACCTCCATCTCCCACCCTCCCTCTTCCTCCTTCCCTGTCCCGTCCCTCCCTGCCTGCCTCCCTCTCTCTGTCTCCCTCTCTCTCTGTCTCCCTCTTTCTCCCTCTGTCTCTCTCCCTCCACCTGTCTCAATCCCTCTACCTTTCCCATCTGCCACCCTCCCTCTGTCTCCCTCCCTCTGTCTCCCTCCCACTGTCTGGCTCTGTCTGTCTCCCTCTCCCACCCTTGGTCTCCCCCTGACTCCCTCCCTCTGTCTCCCCCTAACTCCCTCCATCTGTCTCCCTCCCTCTGTCTCCCTCTCTCTCTGTCTCCCTCCCTCTCCCTCCCTCTTCCTCCCTCTGTCTCCCTCCCTCTGTCTGTCGCTCTCCCTCTGCCCCCTCTATCTGTCTTCGTCCCACAGTCTCCTCCCTCTGTCTCTCTTCCTCAGTCTGTCACCCTCTGTCTGTCACCCTCTGTCACTCGCATGTGTGGCAGCCTGGGCTGAGACAGCTTCCCGGGCACCCACACAGCCGCACCAGAGTACTTCACAGGTCTTTAAAAAGACCATTTATTTGTTAATGAGGCATTGTTCCCTGCATCTCCACTCTGACATCGCTGGGTTAGAGCAGAGTGACTTGAAGTCCACGCTGCTGCGGCGGTGTTTGCTGACACTCTTTAAATTTTATTTTTTTTAAAACACAGGTACAATGTCTGCAAGGTATGCGGGATGCCAAGAAAGGCTTGCTGGGCCGCTGGCGGCCCGCGGGCCGTACTATGAGTACCCGTGATTTAGAATCTCAGCAGATTAATTTGATGGCATGTCAGCGTGGTACTTATGAGTATTGGTATTGTCGTCATGGAGAACTTAAATGTATGCTAAGGAACTTAGGAACTCCTACATGGTTTCTTACCCTAAGCTGTGCTGAATACTCTTGGGATGATTTACTTGAATTTCTTCGAGAGACAAATTCAAATCTAAAAAAGATTGAATACAAGACACCTGAAGAATTGTGCTCTTTGGATCCTGTTAATGTATGCAGATATTTCAATCATAGGTTTGAAGCTATGATGTCTTTTATCTGCAATAAAAAGCATCCTTCTCATGGAGTAGTTGTAGATTTTTTGGGGAGAAAGGGGAATCAAGCTGAAGGTGCTCCTCATATACATATGCTGTTATGGATCAAAGATGCACCTAAATTCGGAACTGATTCAGATGACCATGTTTTGTCTTTTATTGAAGAATATGCAACATGTGTTATACCAAAAAGAACAGATGAAAACACTTTAAGGCAACAAGTCTTACGATTCTAAAGTCATCAATGTGGAAAATACTGTTGAAGAAAGAACAAGTCTAAGGAAAAGTTTTATACCAAATGTCGTTTTGGATTTCCACGTCCCGTAATATCCAAGGGTAGAGTAAACAATTTTATGTCAGCTATGGTACATTCCATTACTAGAAAATCTCCCAAAAATACATACAATTTGAGAAGAAGTGAAGAATCAAAATACATCAATGATTATAATCCAGTTATTCTCTCAATTTGGAATGCTAATATGGATATTCAGTATGTTGCGGATAATTCCATTGCTGTTGCCCAGTATGTGACATCTTATATAACAAAATCAGAAAAGACGGAGTTAAAAGAAATATGGGAAGAAATTTCTCACAAGAAGTGTCTTAGTAAGAAATTGTACAGTTTCGGTTTGAAGATGTTATCCCATCGAAAAATTGGAGTGTATGAATTCTCAGATCGGTTATCATCTGCAAGTTTATACTCAAAACCTAGAAAAATCATTTGGGTGAGTCTAGGTATTGCTGCAACGCGAAATCGAGTATTTAAATCTGTACAAAAAATCAAATATTCAGCAGAAAAAGATCCAGAAATTACAGATATTGTCAAAACAAACATATTGGACACATATTATCCAAATAGAAGTCATCATCTTGAGAACATATGTCTTTATGAAGTGCTACAATATTACACTTTTAAACGGAATAATACAGAAAACATAAATGATGGAAAATATGCAGTGATTGGTTCCGAAGGATGTTTTGGTGAAACAAAGGAAAGGAAATTTGATTAATCACAGGTTTTAGGGTACTCCCCCAAGCACATGAATTAACTGTACATTAGCTGTTTTTAAATGTAACACTGAGAAATATTTTAATTGTGTTTTAAATTATGTGTAATTTACATTAATGTCATATTTGTACCCAATGGACTGTTGCTGTTTAATCCCTTTGATGTATTTGTAATCATGTCTTTTTTGATTTTTATTAATCGAATAAAAGTATTTTGACTGACTGACTGACTGACTGACTGATTAATCACAGAAAACTAAGTTGTGATATTCAAGATAAAAGGGAATTTTACTATTTAGCACTTTTGCAACTCTTCAAATCGTGGCGTACAGAATCGGAATTATTGGGAGATTTTCAGAGCTGTGAAGATTCCTTCAATGCTTGTAAACATACCATAGAATGTACAGTTTTTGCTAATTATCTGAAAATGTTGAATGATGAAATTTATCAAGAAGCTACTATTGTAGCTGAGAGTGCTAGAGCCACTTTTCAAGACAGTCAAAGTTCTACTCCACTGAGTCAAGATCCACTGGGACAACCAAATCTTGAAAATGAAGTGGCAATCGCTATGAATGAAGTGGAAACAGCAATGCATCAAGCTCAAGAAGATATTATGGACCTAGGAAACTTGGAAGAACAACTAAATGTTGAACAGAAGAAATATATCAGCAAGCGAGACAACAGATTGACCATGGATTTCTTCATGAAAATAAAGAATGCACATGCTCATCATTTCAACCTATCTGAATGTATGTCAGTGGTCAAGCCAGAACATGAAAAAGTTTAATTAAAGTTTTGACCAGTTATGTACAGAAAGCAACTGACTCACATTTGTCTTGTGTTGTAACTGCTCCAACTAGGTTGGCTGCACACAACATTAAAGGAATTACATTACATTGTTTACATGAAAACAAATTGGAATATAACAAGCTATCCGGAGAAGCTTCTATTCCAGTTTCAAGAGTGCTAAAGAAAATGAAACTTTTAATTATTGATGAGGTAAGCATGATCTCAAACTGAATGATTGCTTTTGTGCATTTAAGAATGCAGCAAATTCTTAAAACAGAGTACGATGTCTTATTTGGAGGAAAACATGTCATCGTTTTTGGAGATCTACTGCAACTTATTCCCGTAAAAGGACAACCAGTATTTAAAACACTTGTGCATGAAGACACCAGAAAGTCTTTGTGAAGTTTGGAAACGTTAACATTTGGTCAGTTTTGGAATACAACGAACTCATTACAAATATGCGACCGACAAATGATGTTGATTATGGAACTATTCTTCAAGATATAAGAATTAGAGTACTGACAGAACATAGCAAACAAGCTTTGCAAAGTCGACTACTTACAAACTTGTTTCCAAATGAAAATATAGTTCCTTAAAAAATATATAGGAAAATTACAGAAAATAAATCTATAATCTGCTTAATGCCAACACTGCGCGAGTGTTCAATATACAATGAACAACTTTTGAAGCTAGAAAATGAACAAATAATAAAAATGGAAGCCATTGATAAAATAGAGTATGAAGGAATCGCTATTATTTTGATGGAAACATTAAAAACAAAATTGGATTCTTTAGAAAAATCTATATCTAGAACTGCTGGTTATGAAAGAATCTATATATATGTGTAAACTGTCGGGTAATTTTACGATGTAATTTGGATGTGGAAAATGGTTTAGTAAATGAAGCAATGGGTAAAGTTGTTGATTTTGTTAATTATCAAAATAGAGATGGAATTGAATTTTTAAAAATCAAATTTCATCAAATTCAGGAAGTAAAACAAATTGGTTGTTGTTCAGTTCGTTTTATGCTTGTTAAAGATTTATATGTCCGTAGAAAACAGTTTCCACTTTCTCTGGCATATGTGGTGACTATTCATAAATCTCAAGGTTTAAGTGTAGACAGTGCTTTGGTGAACATTGGAAACACATTGTTTACAGGTGGTATAGAATATGTTGCTTTGTCCCGAGTCAGATGTTTATCTGGATTGTATTTGATTGATTTTGATGAGAAAAAGATTAGTGCAGATGCAAACTGTGTAAAAGAGTATAATCGGTTTAGAAGAGTGTATGCTCCCAATTTAGGTGAATGTCCTGTATTTAAAAAAGTGTGTAGTAGGTGAAAAAAGAAGGTATGAGAATATCTGTATTGAAGTTATAGAGAAGGAAAAAAATCAAGATAATGTTGAGATTGCAAGCAAAAAGAAAAAGGACACTATTGAAGAGATTGTTGGGTATCAGTTAGAAAATAGTTCAGGTATCAACTGCTATGCTAATGTAGTGGTCAATGTTGTTTATTTTCTAGAAAGTTTGCAATAGCAAATTATGGAGAATCGCGAAAAAAGATTTTGTTCCTTGTTACATTGTATTTATGAAAAATTGAGAACTGATAAAAGGAAAATAGAAAGTGTTTCTGATATTCGTAATCTTTTGGATGTATGTCCTGGTTCTACACAATTTACACAGAATATCCAACAAGTTGCTCAGGAATTTCTAATGTATATACTTGCAGTATTGGAAAATGAAGGAATAGAAATTGAAAATCTTTTTGGCCTTCATGATAAATTAGAACAGAAATGTGAAAATTGTATGTTTACGTGTACCACTAACACAGATACTCAAACATTTATAAATTTGACATTACCAGCCTGTAAAACTGTGCCTTTCAATAAACTAGTTAAAGCAGCAAATCAAAATATGGAGTGTAGCCAATGCAAATCAGAAATGTTATCAACATTATTTATGCAAAGATATGGACAATATATAATTTTAATGATACAACGTTGTACAGCTGATGGAAGAAAATTGGAATCTTTAATTAAACATTTTGTGGCAAGGCAAAAATCAATATCAGGAATAACTTTTGTTGCAGTAGCAATTATTTTCCATGATGCTCCTTCTACAACATCTGGACATTACACTGTCTATTTAAAATGCAATAAAGGATGGACCTATTGTAATGATGCTCAATTGGTTTTTACACAACATTTGCCTAACAAATTACCAAATTCCTAACTAATATTTTTAAGCCAAAGTTTTAAGAAGATAATTCGGAATATGAGGAATTTATTAAAATGTTTTAATACAATTACTATTGAACAATTTCAATATAAAGGATTTCAGGAATACCATTTGGCCTAGAGGAAAGGTATAAAAGAATTTTTTTGGGACATTCTCAAAGCATATATTTTTAAAGACCCTCATTTAAAGTATAAGAAAATTATAAAGAATTGTTCATTGAATTATTATTTTAGTTCTTTCATAATCAAGTAAGAAAATTTTCTTAGAAGGAAGCATGTTGTTTTTATGCAATGTTGAGAAATAGTTGAGTATATTGAAAATATTTTTGACATAGATTTTTTTTTTTAAACAATCTTATTCATTGGTTTTTTTTTTGCCCGCTGTTATGTGATGAGTAACATCGAAATCACTGTTTGTAGCGAAATTCAATATATTCTGAGAACAGCAAAAAAGGCAAACAAAATAATTTATATAATGTTAAAAATATGTTGAGTTGTAAAAAATATTATATTATATATACTGAATTTTTTCTTCTCTTTCACAGATCCTAATCTAAAACATGACATTTTCAGAAATTTAAATTATAAAAAACAACTGAAAAAAATGTTTAGAATTTTTTTTCATTTCTACTACAGTCAAGGTAAAATTAACTAAGTATTTAAAACCCACAATGGGCGGTGTTTGCACACTAGTGAAGAAAGGGGGGAAGGACTGAGCTGACATATGTGCAAGCACGCTCTGTGGGCATTTTAAGTAAGGGGATAAAGTCCCCTTAAATCCTGAGGGTCCCTGGGTGCCAACTAACCCACCAGGTGTGTGTAGTAAGTGCTACAGAGTTGCATTGCACAGAGGTGTAAAATGGGACATGGCCTCGGACCACCTCTCTGCAACGCAGGCCTATAATGTTTAATAGAGGGACATGCTGGGCTAGTAGGACCCAGGGACTTTCAGGATTAAACAGTACTTATTTTCTCAACTTAAAACATGTCACAGGGTGTGTTTGCACATGTCACATCAGGCCCCATCCCCTCCATTCACCACTATGTAAATACGCCCTATAACCTTTTTATTTTTAAGAGATTAAGTCACCTTGAATGCTGAGGGTTCTAAAAGTCCAACTACCCCACTACGTATGTTCAGGAAGCACCACAGAACTGTGTTGCACAGAGATGCAAAAAGGGGTACGACCTAGACCACCTGTTTGCAATGCAACACAGCGGTGCTTACCGGCAGCATGTATTCTCTTTAGAACAATTATATCATTTTATTAACTAGTCAAGTATCAAAGGAATTGCCTAAACAGAAAAACTAGTACAACTACAATATTCTGTGCAGTATGTATGCAGACTTCTAATCACCAACATAGAATTGATACACATTTTTAAATACTCAGTTAGTAACTAAGCAGTATAGGAAACCTTCTGTCTGTCCCAACCACTTGTCCATTCAACCGTCCCGCACGTCTAAGTATCTTATCACTTTGCTAAAACCTAAGTACTTATAAATGTATCTTGGACTTTCTTTGCAGTACTGAAATTATTCTAGTTATTAGTCATATTCTTAAGGATTTACCTAGCCACTAACCCTAGTACAGAGGTCTTCAAACCTTTGGATGCCGAGACCCCCCTGTCAACATTTTGAGGCGTGAGGACCCCCTCATGACAAAAAATTTTAAACCTGTAGGCAGGTCTACTGGAATTGAGGCATGGTACATATTCTTTGAAACAGGCACATTAACCCTCTGCACTGTGTGGTTGACAAGAGTGCCCATGTGATGCACGGTAAGTGTGCAACAGTTTGAGAGTAGGGTAGAGGAGTGACTTCCGGGCGAGTGAGTTGGCCGTACGAATTTGGGTGCAAATACAAGTTCAGAATGGGACGAATGAATGTATGATTACTGACAGGCTTGTTTGAGTGAGTTGCATATTGAACAGTGAGGGGGACAGGTGAGTGAAGTGTCACATGAGTGCATGGCACTGACTCTCTACCTGGGGAGGTACAGCTTTGCTATCCTTTCTCAAGGGAGGACTCTCCAGTTAGAATTATCCAGTAGAAGACCCAGTTCCTTACAACATTATTGCTCCTTCTGTAGGATACTCTGTCTGCAGATTCTTCACTTCCTCCCACCTCCCCGTTCTGTGGAATGGCCTCTTTTTTTAACATCTGAAAAGGTCCCATGTTAGAGATCAGCCCTGACCATTGTTCATTCTCCGCATCTGGGGGCGAGGAAAGGGAAGTAAGAGACTGGCAGAAGCTCACAGCAGTAGAATTGATGTTAAGAAAACCTTCCGGATCCAGTCTGGCACCCTGAGAATATTCTGAGGTGAAGACTCTGCTTTACTGAAGGTAAGTAACTTGTGCCTTCAAACTGCGAATGGCATGTAACGCATCTTCCATTGATTTCATGCAATCCTTTCCTCATATAATTTCCTATCTTCCATTCTTCCATTTAAAACTAACACATTTGAATTCCCTACTCTCTTCTCATTCTGCCTTCTCTTCCCTACTGTAAACTACCCTGGACTATTCATATTTTTCTAGCCTTTCTTTTCTTCATTCTCAATTAGTTAACCCCTATCTCTCTATCCCTTACCTTCTGACTTCCTAGTAATCATTTGTTGAATAGCCACTGGGTCATTATAATCTTCCATTGGTAACATTAGGTTAATCGGATTTTCTCTTTGCCATAACACAGGATATTCAGCTCTTCAGTTATGTGCACATTATACAAATGCAGAATAAAGTGTATACGCCTATTACCTTTGTCAAAGGATATTGGACATGCATGCAGCGCCTTTGAGCAGGTAAAACCAGGAATGAGAAGATATTAATTTAGTGTAACCCAGCGCTGTAAGCGGTGCAGTAAATACCAGCTAATTTCCTACATCTGACGGGACAGCTCATGCAAATGGTCTTTAAAGACCTGTGAAAAACTCGGGCGTGCTGGAGATAAGACTCCAGTCACTGCCCTGCTGAGGCCCCAGCAGTGCGAGCTGCACTGCAGCAGCCCGGGCTGACACACAGGCCGGGGGAAGAGGGGGGCTGAAGCCCTTGGCAGAACTGTGAGAATGGGAGCGCGACCCCCTTTGCATTGCTCCACGGCCCCCCTGGGGGTCGCGCCCCACAGTTTGAAGACCCCTGCCCTAGTACAATTCAATTTCTTTATATACTGTGCATGCAGACCTGAAACAAGCTACAAAGTATTGATATAATCTTCAAAATACCCAGTTAACACCTTTGTAGTGTAGGATCCCATGTGATCTGAAAAACAAATGTGTTTGGTTCATAACATTTCCCATTGTATCTATTGAGGGACCACAACCATTTCAATCATTCTTCTTTGAACATCTTTGGAGAGATATCTCTGTGCTTACCTCCTGTCACTCTCATGCAATTCTTCAATCAACCAACTAGCAATATGTTCTTATTGTAACAGTCTGCCAATACCTAAGCACTTATGGGGCAGATTTAGAAGCATCCTGTACCAACAATATGTCACTTTTTGTAACAGAGTGATGGCGCCAGACACTCCTTCATATCTACAAGGAGAGGAAAAGGCACCCTGTGTAGCTTTTCTTCTCCATGTAAATACAACCTCATAATACACACCACTTTGCGTTGAAAGGGCGTTCCATAGGTGTTGCTGTGGGTGTTTGCACACAACACTCATAGAACAATACACATCTCCAGATTTATCAGAAATCATACATCTGGAGATATGTGTGAATGCTGCACCATACTCCAGTTGGTGTAGCAAGGCACAACAAGGATAATTGTTTTCAGTTCTCCTTTTTTTTCTCTTTCAATGTAAGCTGCATTGCACTGCATTGCACTGCATACATTGAAAGAGGAAAATGCCTTTACTGATAGTTTTTCTGCCGGAAGGTGTCCCTTCCTGCACAAAAACAATCTTTCCACAACACAGACATGCTTGCACCATGGTGCACGGATGCCTGTGTCACTGTATGTCTGCACTTTGTGCAGCAGTGCAGAGGGAAGCATAGAGTTTCAACATATTTATGTACATATGTCGCATATCTGTGCTATGGAAGTACCCCAGCACAGCGCAATTAAAGAGCTTACAGTGTCACGCTGCAGCACTTCCTTATAGTTCTGCACTTATACATTCACCATACACTACTAATGCATTGTTTTAGTCATTTATACTCTACACATAAATGCAACCAAACTTTCACACATTATCATACAAATATAGATCTTTCTTTAACTAGAGAAGTTAGTCCTGAAAAGAACTTTTTTTTCTTCTTTTTTGTTGTATTTTTTTTGGATTTTTCAGAACAATTTTGTAATTTTTTGGTGGTTTAAATAAAAAAAAGAATGACAAAAACAGGAAACTTCAGGAATTATGTGTCATTCCCAAAAAACAAAGCAAACAAAAAACTAGCAACAATGGTTACTGCGCAGTACAAACTGCTTCCACAGACTGCTCCCCAAAAGAAATAAGTTTGTTGTACTTAACACAGTGCTGTTTTAGAAAAAGGAACTCGGGGTGAATGTCCAGTGGTGATGCATTTGTAGAAGTTCCAGAGGTACCAGGAACTGCAGGTGGAGGGTTCCTCTCTGCTCTCCTACACTCCGACCGGCTGTCGAGTCTTAAGGTGTGTGTACATGGAGGCAGTACCACAAGAATATTTCTTTTCTGCACTACCTCTAGACAAGACTCTCTCATTGATCCGGCAGGTGACCTTAGTGGCATTGACCTTCTTCTGCCCTTCCAGAAAAGTGAAGAACTTCCACACCACCAACACAGGCCTCTGAGGACATGGAGCTTCTGGTAGAAATTCTTCCTCTGAAGAATATTCAGATTCCTTCTGTGGCTGATGTCCTGAAGCTATTTTTTTTTGTTCTCAAAAACACCACAAAAAAAGATTAAAATAGGGATCTTGCAAGCACAGAGATGACTGCCCAAAGAAGCTCAAAGAAGAATGATCGAAATGGGTGGGGTCCTTCAATTGTTACAAACTGAAATGTTATGAACCATTCAAATCTTTTTCTTCAGGTCATTTGAGATCCGCGGATCGAGCGCACACGCAGCACACACCCTACGCAACTTCGCGAAATTGCATTTAATAGTAATATAAGTTTATTACAAGTAAAAATCTATTATTTTTATGAATACCTTAGATAATGTCTTACCCTAATATGTGACTTAAAGACATATATATATCATTTTAGACATAGCATTTTTTTTGCGAGAGTCATGCACCCTCCGTGCCCAATACACGTCACGCGGATCTCGTCACCGTACAAGCGCGTGTACTGTAATGCGCATGTGTTGCGAATGCCCGGGAGCTGGTGTCGCGTACCGATCGTATCACAATTGCGCAGAACTCAGAAAATACGCACCCATCGCACACCGTAAGCGGATCCTTCACAACATTTCTAAAATGGCGGCTAGAATCCACGCACCGATCGTGGAAGGTACGCTTTGGGTGCGCAACCCTAAAAAAACTTGCAAAATAAATGAATAAAGAAAAGAATATAAATATATTAAAATAAAAACTATAAAACAAAAAAAAAGCAATGTTTCAATTTCAATATTTTAAGAAATATTTTTTCCATTTATAATAAAAATATATAATGTAATTTAAAAAATAAAATATGTCAAAATAAATAGTTAAAAAACTAGAAAATCTGTATTAAAAAAATACATATAACTATTATTACACAAAAATATTACCATTTAAAAAACCTTCAAAATTCACTGAAAAAAACAGAGGTTTCAGACATGTTCTAGTTAGGAATTAGCATTTAAAAGACTTAGAAATTCACTGAAAAAACCATAGGTTTCAGGGCTGTTATAGTTAGCTGGACATTTCACTCGTACCAAACCATTGAAATTCCTCCGTTATACTTAGTTCTGCTAACTATAACTTGCGCGCCCTCAATAGACTGCTGATGATGTCACATATTACATCATTCATGACATGGTCAGTGACATCACTGATGACATCGCTGATGACATCTTAAATGACATCACTGATGGCATCACTGATTACATCATCCACGTGATAATGTGATACTCCTCATCACAAAATAGTATAACTTTTGATCACTCACTATAAAATATAAACTACCATTTTTGAAACCATTGACATACCCATACAAGTTTCTAAAAACCCACTAACTGATTCCTAGATCTACACACACATCTAATCACTTACCTATAGATTCACTCATACATGCTGTCACTGATCATTAGAACACTATTAAGTCCACTTATACATGTATATCAACATTATACACCAGCATACATCCACCTCCCTGGGGCACTACATATTAAAATTGGGGGGTCCGTGATGGACCCCCCATCCCCGGGGACCACCACCCCCGGGCTTTACAAATGATGGGAGGGGGGCCGCTCCCCCCCCCTCCTGGAGCCTCTAATGGCCCTGGGGACCGCCACCCCCAGTACCGGTTCATGCAGTGTCCTGGGGTGCCTAGACCTGGGACACTGCTGTTTGCTATGGTAGGGCGGAGCCTCACGGCTCCCACCCTACCATTGCAAACTGCTTTTGTTTTTCTACATGGGGAGCAGCATGCTAACTGCTTCCCATGCAGAAAAGCAATGCCGGCTCCCGCAGGATGCGGGAAGCCGGCAGGGACCTTGGGGGGCTTGGGGACCCCGCCACTGCACCCAATAGGAGGGCTAGGTTCTGTGGGATGGGGTTCCCGGGGCCAAAAGTGGCCTGGAGGGGGGGCCATGCGGCCCCCTCCTGAAATAATAAAAAACAAAAAAGGAGGCAGGCCGGCCCCGGGGATGGGGTCCCGGGGCCTTAAGTGGCCTGAGGAGGGGGGCTATGCAGCCCCCTCCTCAAAAATATGAAGAAAAATGTGTCCCCGGGGCCTGGATTAGCGACGGGAGGGGGGCCACGTGGCTCCCTTCCCATTTAAGACATTAAAAAAAAATTGGGGGTCAGGCCCTGGGGGATGGGGTCCCCAGGGTCCTAAAAAAAGAAAATGAAGGGGGGCTACACAGCAACCCCTTCTGAAAAAAAAAATTCAAAACAACGGGATCAGGGAGGAGGCCACGCTCCCTCCCTGCACCACTCTGCAAGTGCGACCCCTGGCGAGTTTGCAGCAGGGAAAGTAATTCTCCTTGAATAATGGGGGTCCCTGGGGGCCAACTAGCCCACCAGGAACCTCCAGTATGTGCCAGGGGGCTGCGTTGTAGAGAGGTGTAATGAGGCCACGCCCCTTTTTACACCTCTCTGCAATGCAGCCCCCTGGTGCATAGTGGAGGTTCCTGGTGGGCTAGTTGGCCCCCAGGGGCCCCCAGTATTCAAGAGGACTTAATTCGCCAACTTAGAACGCACCACAGGCGCATTTGCACAGTGGTGAATGTAGGGGACGGGGCTTGAGGTGTTGTGTGTGCAAACACGTCCTGTGGTGCATTTTAAGTTGGGGAATTAATTCCTTTTCAATCCAGAGGTCCCCTAGGGGCCAACTAGCCCACCAGGTACCTCCAGTAAGCGTAACGGAGCTGTGTTGCAGAGTGTTGTAAAAAGGGGCGTGGCTTCTGAACACCTCTCCGCAACACAGCTCCCTGGCACAAACTGGGGGTATCTGGTGGGCTAGTTGGTCCACAGGAGACCTCAGGAATGCAGAGGAAATAATTATCTAACTCAAAACGCGCCACACAGCATGTTTGCAGACATGTCACATGGCCACGCCACCTTCCTTCATTAGTGTGCAAACGCGCCCCGTGGTGCATTTTAAGTTGGGGAATTATTTCTCTTTCAATACTGAGGGTCCCTGAGGTATCTCAGTATGAGCCAGGGATCTGCATTGCAGACAGGTGTTCAGAGGCCATGCCCCTTTTTATACCTCTCTGCAAGGCAGCTCTGTGATGCTTACTGGAGGTACCAGGTGGGCTAGTTAGACCATAGGGATCTTTAGGATTGAAGGGGACTTAATCTCTCAACTTAGAACAGTGACAGGGCGTGTTTACACAGTGGTGAAGGGAGGGGACCGGGCCTGATGTGTGCAAACACGCACTGTGGCGCGTTTTAAGTTGGGGAAAAAATTCAACTTCAAACCTGAGGGACCATGGGGACCAAGTAGTCCACAAGGTGCTCTCAGGAAGCGCCACTGCGCTGCGTTGCAGAGAGATGGTGCATGCCATGCCCCTTTTTACATCTCTCTGCTACGCAGCTCTGTGGCGCTTACTGGATACAGTACAGATTCCGATTTACTCACCTGTTATCAGGAGAGACCTCAGTGCTGCATCTTTGAGCCCAGTACTGATCCACAAAAGTAATTCTAACCATACTTACCAGTAACTTGAATTTCCTCCCGTAGGCTAACATTGACTGGTTTCACTTGGAAATTCTTCTAAGTGTGGAGTTTAGGAACTTTAAAAAATCCCTCAAAAATCAGCCGAACTATGAATTCTGATTTACTCACCTGTTATCAGGAGAGACCTCAGTGCTGCATCTTTGAACCCAGTACTGATCCTCAAAAGTAATTCTAACCATACTTACCAGTAACTTGAATTTCCTTCCATAGGCTAACATTGATTGGTTTCATTTGGAAATTATTCTAAGTGTGGAGTTTAGGAACTTTAAAAAATCCCTCAAAAATCAGCCAAACTATGAATTCCGATTTACTCACCTGTTATCAGGAGAGACCTCAGTGCTGTATACTTTAGCTCACTACTGATCCTGAAAAGTAATTCTAACCATAGTTACAGTAACTTGAATTTCCTTCCATAGGCTAATATTGACTGCTTTCACTTGGAAATTTTTGTAACACCTTGCGCGCTAGCGGTTTTCAAGCTGTGCGCTGGGTTTTTGAAAAACCCGCGTTACATGACGAGCTCAGCTCGTCATGAGTGTACGAGAGGCGTAACTCATGACGAGCTGAGCTCGTCATGAGCATAGAAGGGGTTAAGTGTGGAGTTTTGGAACTTTAACAAATTCTTCAAAAATCAGCCGAACTTCGAATTCTGATTTACTCACCTGTTATCAGGAGAGACCTCAGTGCTGCATCTTTCAGCCCACTACTGATCCTGAAAAGTAATTCTAATTGTAGTTACAGTAACTTGAATTTCCTTCAATAGGCTAACATTGACTGGTTTCATTTGGAAATTCTTCTAAGTGTGGAGTTTTGGAACTTTAAAAAATTCCTCTAAAATTAGACGAACTACAAATTCCGATTTACTCACCTGTTATCAGGAGAGACCTCAGTGCTGCATCTTTCAGTCCACTACTGATCCTGAAAAGTAATTCTAACCATACTTACAGTTATTTCATTCCATAGGCTAACATTGACTGGTTTCACTTGGAAATTCTTCTAAGTTTGGAGTTTTGGAACTTTAAAAAATTCCTCTAAAATCAGCCGAACTACGAATTCCGATGTATTCACCTGTTATCAGGAGAGACCTCCGTGCTGCATCTTTTGTTATGTGTTTATCTAGGTTCCTGATCGATACTGTGACCTTATGCCCCTATTCGGCTATAAATCCATTTATTCCCTATATTGGCATAACCGTTCAAGTGCGATTTTCAGAAAAGTCATCTCTGGCCTCACACGAACAGAGCCACATTCCAGCATAGCTCTCTGCCACTTCCTTTGCGACCAATTAGTGCAATGACAGGGCAGGAGCCACTATCTGATATTCCTAGATTAACACTCCGAGTTCTTCAACAAGATAAAAACTCAGCAAACCTGGAAATCCCCGCTTGCTGTGTTTTGATTAGTAATGGAACTCTAATGAGCAACTGATAACTATCACTTCCTAGTGACATCTTTAATTGACGTCTTATGTCCAGCAAACTTGCGTCAAACCCGGCACCTGTCAGGTATAAATATTACCAACGTTGCCTTAAGCAATAGCTCGTTGCTCGTTGCCTGTTGTTAGCTGTCTGCACGACCCCGTGTTGGTGACTCTAGCACTCTGTCGCTGCAGCCTGCTGTCCCTTGGTGGTGAAGCTGCTGATACCATTATCGCTGCTAAAGCGCGAACGATGGTGCAGTACGCTTAGGAGCTGAACAGCCGTCCCTCTGCGAAGATATCCAGCAGATTCCAGCTGCCCGCGGACGCTGTCCCCCCTCCTTCCTCAACGCGCTGAAGAAGAGCCGCTGCCTTTCTCGTGCAGAGAAATCCAGCTCCGGCGTTTCCGGTCTGCCCTCGCAGGTGACTGGGATATCGAGAGTGACCCCTGAAGGAGATACCAATCCTCCATCATTCTATTCAGAGGTATGGTGTTGACTAAACCCTTAGACGAGAATTCTTGAAACAAACCTTGGCAAAACCCACTTAACTTAAAGCTACTTACTTACTCCCCTTCCACGTGTTAGGCTTAGGTCAGGCACACTGGGGTAGGCCTAGTTAGAAGCACCAGTTGAGTATGTTAGCCTAATGTATATATGACTGTATATATGTTTTATTACTTTTAAACCATTGTATGGCTAAGAAACCATATCAATGCTTTTACAGTTCTATTTCGCAATCCTTATCTTACTGTACGTACTTTTTATAATAACAAGTCTTGCAATTGTGGCAATACATTTCTCTTGTACGAGAAGAAAGACTGTTCAATAAATGTTAACCCTTTATTGACAAACGCCCGTCTCTCTATTCTCTACATCTCGTGAAAGTAAACTGCACTAGACTGACTGAGTGAAATACATGTCTATTGTTTCACACGACCCTAGAGATTGACTCTTGATCTGAGGAACAAAGTTGTCATGTTGCACTGTTGTTGGAAAGCTGAATCCCTTCTTGTCTGTGCCAAGGAAGCTGATCACTTCCTATGCAGAGAAGAAAGTTTCCAGTGACCTCTGAGCTAGTTGGTAACAAAACCCAATTAAGTTTAGCATAGTCAGTGGAGGCCTGGAATATCCGCAGTTCCACGTCGATACTACTGTTTATGTTATTCCAATGCGCAGGGCCTAGTGGGAAACTAGGAACTACACTACATGGCGCCCAAACGTTTGGTAAGGCGATAAACTAACGCAAGACAGTTAGAGTAACTCAGTCGTGCATATTTCACACAGACCCCTTTCTCCCGTAAATACTCCAATAGACGTCTGGAGTGGGAGAAAGGTTAAAATCCGCCCGACCTTAGTAGGAAGAGATTCCTATGTAAAGCTCTGGTTTATTCAACGTTGAAGGATACAGTGTTCCAAAATATTGTGCACCTAATCTTTGTCTCCTTGGAGACCTACTCTGCAAACCTTGCATTTTAACAATGCCAGAAAATAACAGAACCACTGGGGCCGCAGTAAATGCAACTCAGCAGGATTCCGACGATATGGTACCGGGTGCAATAATCATCCGGGCACATTTAAGAAGATCTATAACTTTAAAACTTATAGAAAACGGACTGACACCACAAGGTGGTACAGTAATCTTCGTGACAGAGGCTCACGAGTATCGGCAGACAGAGGTATTCTATTCATGGATAAATTTTCCAGCGGTAAACGCTAGAACAAAAGAGTTTCACTATTACAAAATAGAGAAACCTCCGGAAGAGTATGCTCCTTTCGAGGAGATTGAAATTCCACTTAAATTTCAAGAGCACCTGCTCTGGTTTAATGGCGCCCTAAAACACAATGATCACATTACCAGGCTCGGTCCTCTAGGTAGACCAGGAGCCACGTGGCCTGTTCTAGCCAGCTACACACCACATCCTGACATTGTAAAAATGTCTAAGGAAGAGCTGTTAGTACAGCTAAACACATTAATTAAAATACATAGGCAATTAGTCCAATAAGTATTGCGGACTGCAACAGTCCAACCAGCTGTTAATACACCACAGCTGACCCCCCATCAGGGGAACACTAATAAAATTACACCACAGAACATACAGTCATGTCTAGGTAAAACACCCGTAAAACGGGAACAGATTCCTTTCTGGTTAGCACAGAAAATCACTCAAATAGAGGCAGTATTTCCTGATACTACCCCTATTGAGAAACACAGAATCTTGACCATCTGCCTTCCTATGGGAATCGCACCACACGTGGAGGACTGCGACACTTGGGGTACAGTCTTTGCTTCCATTTACACAAAACACACGGTGTTCCGTCTATGGCGGTAATACCAGAAGTGCTAAAACAGATTCAAAATGAATTCGGTCCAGAGCCCGCTTTAAATCTAGGTATGAAATTACTAAAAGACTTCAAGCAGGTCTCGGCTATATTATTAGCCAACATTAAAGGAGAAGCAGCATCTGTGGCGATTTGCCAGAAGTTGAAGGAAACAGATATAAAAGATCCTGTTGAGCTTGCAAAAATCATAGAAAAATGCTATGAAGAATTAGGTAGAGACAGCTTGGGTGGGAAACCGAAAAGCCCCAACTGCTCGAAAAATCCTGAAAAATTATTTATTAAAAATAATTTAAACACTCCTAAAAAGAGCTGGGATGGAAATAAACAATCCACTCCCAAGGAAAAAGTTTTCCAGTCCAGAGGACGGTCTCCTCGACGGAGGGAAAGAACTCCGACTCGAGAATGCCAGTCTCCCCAGAGGGAGCCCTCTGAGAAAAGATATAACCTTAGAAATAGGGATAATCTGAAAAAACCTGATAGATATCAAAGTGTTGATACACGTCCCTCTCGATCTCTTCCACAGAATTCGGAAAGAAGAGGACGGTCAGACCCAGGAGAGCACACCAAGTCCAAAGACAAGGAAACTGCTCAGAGTAAAAAATCTCAATTTCAGAAAAAGAAGGTAGCCAGTATTAGAGTAATCGAACATGCCGAGAATACTGAGGACACCGTTGAAAAACGGGGAGTGGGCATTGACAATGTTGGACAGTGCAGCAGAAATCAGTATAGCGCGCAAGATCTTGATGAGTCATCTGGAGACAGTGGACACGAATGAATACATTCAAGTTGAAACTGCCGACGCCAGACTTAGCGAGCCCCATAAAATATACGAAATAACATTGCGTATAGAGGGTGATAAGACTAGGAAAATTAGGGGTCTATTTTGGGATAAGCTCTCAAAAGGCTATGATATTCTGTTAGCTGAAAAAGATTGGCCCCCAGAGTTTGTCAGGGAGTGCCCTCGTGGCGAAGAAGTGATTATGCCTGCCTTCTCGAATCACATTCCGATTCACAAGAAATATACATATGCAAGGAAATGGGCAGTAGCCCAGGCACCTGCATTGTATAAAAATCATGTTGGATGGGATGAGGACTCTCCTCCTCACAAAATCCAATTAAAAAGTGAACCAACTGCCCAACGGCAGTATCCCATAAAGCAAGAAGCTAAAAAACAGGCCAGGGAGATCTTAGATCAACTTGAGTACCAGGGGGTGATTGAAACATGCACCTCTCAAATGAACAATCCTTTGTTTCCTGTCTCCAAGCCAGACAATTTATATCGTCTAGTTTTGGACTACAGACATCTTAATACATGTTGCAAAACTTTTGCAGTACAAAATTCGCATAGTGCAGCCCTAATGAATGACATAGTTAGGAAAAAATACAAAACGACATTAGACATATCTAATGGTTTCTTTTGTCAAAACATTGCACCGGAAAGCAGATATTTGACCGCTTTCTCCGCATTTGGGTCGCAGAAAAAATTCTGTCGACTCCCACAGGGGTTCAAGAACAGCCCAGGACTATTCTCAGCTAGGGTAACAGAGTTACTACAAATCTATGATGATGAGGCATTATCTTACGTAGATGATATTTATCTCACAGACGACAACTTGGATACTCATTTGAAAATAGTGAACACCATTATACTTGGGTTCGCAGCAGAGGGTTACAAATTCAACTTTAAAAAGTCTCGAATTGCCCATCTGACAGTACTATTTTTAGGGTACGAATTATCAAGTGAAGGAAAAAGCCTAGCGGACAACTTCTTAGAGAAGTGCGCTGTACTCCAAGCTCCAAAAACGCTGAAGAATTTACAATCCATTCTAGGTTTTCTGAATTTCGGAAGAACTTACATTCTAAATTACGCAGAGAGGGTTAAACCTCTCTACGAACTAATTAAACCTGATTTTAAACAAATCAATTGGACTCAAAAACACACAGAAATTTTGAGGTCACTGCAAACAGACATGTTAGCAAAAACAAAATTAGACACACGTGACAACACACGTGATCTTGTAATCCGAGTCATCCCAGGAAGATGCGGATTCACATACCTAACCTCTAATGAGGGAGAAAAGGTACCAATTTCAATTAAATCACACTTGTACACACAAGCAGAAAAAACATTCAGTCACACAGAAAGAACTGTGAAAGCAGTGCAAATCGCATTAGCAAATGAACGAGAACTAGCACACGGCAAACGGATTAATATCCTTACAGCGGAATCCGCCTTCGAAGCGCTATTCAGCCCAGTAAACCTGCCTACAGTGTCACTGGATCCGAAATGGATACAGTGTATAGATTCTCTAGGAGCGGAAGATGTGAAATACTATTTCGCCCCGCAATTCGAAGAACTGAATGATTTAGAATATGAAGAAGAATATCCTCTGCCAATCGAAATTCTGCCTCTCCCACAATACGCCTGTATAATCTATACAGATAGTTTTATACAGCATTTTAATGTAGAGAGCAAATCCTACAATGCAGCATGTGCGATTATTAAAGGTCGTTGGCTGTGCGGTAAATTCAGACCGAAAGTAACAAAAACTGAATCTGTAAGAAACTGTTCGGTTCAGAGAACTGAAATCAGATCTTTAAAGATGGCGCTCGAAAATGCAGAACGTGAATTCCCGACACTTATCGTGTGCGATTCTCATTTTTGCGTCAACTCTTACAACTATAAACTGCAGAGTTGGATCGAAAACGACTACAAAGATGACATAGGTGCCACAATAAAGCATAAATTGCTATGGAAACAGGTAGCTCTTTTACACAAAGAACTACAAAAGACTCACGTGATTCACGCGCAGAGTCTTCGACGTGATGGCGTTCACGTTGCAGGGAATTCATTGGCTAATACAGCCACAGCGGAAGCAACTAAACCGGCTTCCGTAGCCACAAAAAAGCGTACAGATAAATACATAGACGGGGAAACCATGCTGGCAGTAAAAACGACCGTAAAAGGCGACTGTGCAGCACTACCCGTAAACTATCCACTCAATTATGCATACGTAATCGATGCAAACTCCGTTCTTTTTGCTCGAATCCCTGGAGTGGGGGACAGAGTAATTCCAAACAGGAGCAGGAGGGGCTTCCTCTTACTAGAAGCACACATGGGGTTGGGTCTGAGACACCAAACAATCAAAGCCTCTCTGAAAGAATTACAATCAGAGTACTGGTGGCCAGGAATGAGCATAGATATTCAATGTTTTGCTCAAAATTGTGAAGACTGCAACAGAGATCGCAGTAATGAACAGGCCAGTGTAGTTTCAGGATCCCTTCTAGACAGCATAAGGCGGTCTATCTGTGCAATCAAAGAAGAGAAGCGCGTCCCAGTGTACACCATTAAGACTAAAAGCATTTAAATAATGAGGCCTCCAGCGCTCGGCTGACGCTAGAACGGTTATAAAAGATTTGCGAGTCTATATCGGCACATACGCAATTACCACGTTCCATTCTGACCAGGGTCCTGCTTTCAGCTCTCGAGCCTATAAGGAGGCCATGGCCAGCATGGGAATTGGGTTGCGGTATTCTTGTCCGTCGCACAAGTGTGGTAGAAAGAAAAAACCGGGACATAAAGCAATCTATAACAGCGAAGGTATTAGGTTCAGGCGCTGGGTGGGTCAAACATTTAATAAGTGTCCAAACTAGTCTTAATAACATGCCAAGAAATTCTCTAAAAGGTTTCAGCCCATACGAACTATTGTTCGGAATTAGAATGCGTATTCAGGACCTCGATAGTCAGATGTCAGTGGTACAAGAAGAAACAACGCACTTTGATGTAAAGGATCGTTTGGCTGTTTTACAGGAACTGAATGAAACAAGAAAATCCTTAAGCAACATAAAAGTTAAAGCAACAGCCAAGTACCACTGACGAGGCACCACCAACAACAGCCCCAGCAAGGCCTGTCTGGATTCCAAAGATTGGGGATCTAGTCAGAGAAAGGATCGCGGTTAAGAAGGAATTTGGGCCTTCTTACAGAAAAGCAGTACCTGTCTTGGCTGTCACCGGAACAAGATCAGTTGTGCTACCGCCCCTTGCTGGAAAAAAGGAGAACAGAGTCGTGTCCATCGACCTGGTAAAACCACAAGCATGTGGCCTATAATCAACAGTAGGCCCAGTGGACTCCCAAGAAACAACAGAATACCCAAACTTGCAACAATCCAAGAGGTTCAAACTGAAAGACTCATCACATTCGATCAGCCTGCAGTGCACAATGAAGGACTATGCAATAATGCCATGGAACTCGTGCCTCTTGAAACACAGATTGAAACAGTTCGTCAAGAAACATCACCAGTCTACAATGATGTGGCATCAGAAAGTGCTACCGAGAGACAGATTGAAAGAACAATCCCATCAATTGACAGAACTGCCTCTGGTTATTTCATCAACTTCGACAACTTCTCTGAAGATCAAAACGACCCCGAAGTGATGCCAGAAACAAAAAAGTATTCTAAAGAAAATACAACAGGACGCCTTCAACAAATCAAAGAACTATATCTGGATTCACCGTTGATTGAGCATTGGATTATTTCAGGGGTATTCATACTCCTACTATGCCTAATTTTAGTTTTAATTTTAGGAAAGTTTATTACAATTGAATGGACACAGCAAGTCAGAACATCAACCTAGTCCTGAAACCACACAGATCATCCCACGTGAAGAAAAGAGAACTGTCAACAGTAAATGTCACAGCAATTCCAATACCTGGTGGGGTAGTATGGGAGAAAATAGACTATGAGATCTATGGTCCGGTCGAAATCCTGAAGTATCCTCGTCAACTAAAGGTTTCCTTAAGTGACTTTGTGACACCAAGTACATTCTCTGATGATTGGGACTTTAACAGTATTAATGACATGATGTCTGATTTAGTAATGTCAGCTAGATTCACAGATCATGATTATTTACAAGATTCATCTAGTTATGAGCAGCTATTCTGTTACACCCACTATGGGGATCATTACTTGCATAAATCTGCACAGCCTAGAAATGTTTTTATGTATAATCAATGGGAACATTGTTCTACACCACCTAAAAGCAGTTCTAAAGCATTTTTTGAGAAATTCAAATACTTCTCAGGGTTTAACACCAGTGATGCAGAAACATTTTATTACAAACTGTTAGATAAAACAGGAATGAAAACAATGCTGACAAATTCTAAATTGATATATTCAGAAGCATTTTATGACAAAATGATGACATTTGGTTTTGATTATTGGAAAAATAATATTTAAACGAAAACAGTTTGGGGTACAAAAGATTGGCAGGTGCAAGGCATTGAAGCACTATTTAGGACCTGCATGATACCAGAACAAATGTTGTTTTTAAATGACACAATACACCAAACATCTTGTCTTGGCCTAGCTAAGATCAAAGACCTTAAAACACCGTCTATACCAAAGCCAATACCTGAGAATGCAACCGCAGATATTGAGTTAGACGTGTCGAAAATTTTACATTTCAACAGAACACATCCTAATTGGAAAAAGTGGTTAATCTGGCCTACAGACACAAACAGCTGTCAAGATAGATTCCTGAATAAAACACAGGGGTTAAAAATGACCAGTTTAGACTCGAGATATTCCCAGAGACAACATCCAGGGATTATAACAACATACAGTGTAGGGAAGCTCTGCCTTGAATGGCTAACATCATCCACACTGGCTGAAATTAAGCAACACTTGTCTTTACTAAAAGATGGTGCTGATTTGCGCGATTTCATTCTTGGACCACGCAAACAGCGTCAAAAGCGTTTCATAGCGACAAGTATCTATGCTGCTTACAACGAGGCTTGGAAAGTAAAGCAAATTGAAACTGCTGAGAAAATACAAGAAATTGATCGTATTAATTTGGAAAAATCACTTTCTGTAGTAGACAATGGGTTAATGACTCTGTCTTCCAGAATATATTCGTTGGACAATATTGTATCATCTGCCTTTGATGTGATAGACAGAGATTTGCTAATGTTACAACATGGCCAGTCTCAATTGCGTTCTATTATAGAATTAGGCTGGACGCTGCAAAATCTTCGTTCAGGCTATGTGCCTTGGCGTTTAATCAACACAACGTCATTATTTTCCAGTTTTAACCTTACTGATAAACAGATCAGTTTGGCACAGAAAGGAGCAGACTATACAATCCTGAGCATCGAAAAACTCGAGAGATTACCATTGACAATGTCAGAGAGTCCTGTCATTGAATGGATAATACACGGAATTATCACAATTCCGATAACAACTTTCCGATTTAAAAAGTGCCTTGAGTACATACCTG
This sequence comes from Lissotriton vulgaris, assembly GCF_964263255.1. Classification (NCBI taxonomy): domain Eukaryota; kingdom Metazoa; phylum Chordata; class Amphibia; order Caudata; family Salamandridae; genus Lissotriton; species Lissotriton vulgaris. The sequence continues at coordinate 1,145,223,456 of NC_141694.1, read as the reverse complement.
CTGGCCAATATGAACAATTGGGTAAAGGATATGTAAAATCTGAATGGAAATTACCATACACTCATTCTTGCTATAGTGACAGCAACAAAAATGTATTTCTTAGTGGTGAGAACTGTAAACATTCACTAAGCGGTATACTTTTGTGTCAGGGTATTAATTTACACGGAGCATGTGATGGAAATTCTAACAACCTTTCATGCCACCAGCTAGTCACACCTGCAACTCAGATAGAGTCCTTCTTTATGCAACTTTCGAACGGGAGTTACATTCTTAGAACGGATCACAGATGTTGTGGCCTCGTGCCAGGGAAAAGTTATCTAGTAGAAGTAACATCCATGGTCAAATGCTGTATGCAAGCATTGTTTCCGAGTGGGCCTGCAGACACAGTGACTCCCATCTGGCCTCGTCTGAATCTCTATTCTATACGAATTGATACATTAAGCAAAATGAAATCTGTACTTTTACAGACAACAGTGCCTATAACGCCATCAAATGAGACGTATGATCTTCTAGTTGCAAGGACAGCTACTGAAGTTCATGACCTTTTATATACCTATATGGCAGAACTGTATCTTACCGGTACTAAGATGTATGCTATGCGGCGATGAATGCGTGTTGGACATCTGTCTTTCACTTCCATCAGCAGTACCAGTGGACGTCGATACTTTGCTCAGTCCAATAACGGCTCACGCATTGTGCTGTCCCCAGCGGCTACCAATCCTGATGACAGCATTCGATGAGACTCCTGTACTACGACTAGGTGGTAACGGTGGAGCGAGTGACAAAAGCAACATCACCCAGGTACGGCCTTCTGTGAGCATTGCTGCTCCTGAATACGATGACAGCAATCATTCTCACACCTGCCAAGTTACAGCGCTATCTAATTTGGTTGAACTGTCACCTGAATTTGTAGACCAATTCTTTGAGAGCCTGTCTGACACAATGTTCTCACCCGTACAGAAACAATAACTTTTGAGAAGCTTTCCGACTCACAGCGTTCTCATGAACTCTGAATTCGGCCTTCAGTTTTGATCAACAAAAACTGCAGAAAGTGTTGGAACTCTATTTTTTCCCGTTCAAGCAATAATTCTTTTAAATTGGACATTTTTAATATTCAATTTTTTTTTTGGCACGAACAATTCTTTGCTTAACGTAAAAACTATTCTTAGAGAACAGAAGCTTCACACTTCTATTTCTAATCACATCTAGAGACATAACAAAGTTACACCAGCCTCTAGCACACATGTTATTACAATGCATTTATATGTGATGATTTATCTCGCTTTTCTTCTGTCAGAGATACTTCATGTGTAATTCCTTTTGCATAATCGTTCATTAATTTCATATGCAATAATTTTTGAATGATTTCTATGCTTCAAAAAACGTACAGTACCTAAATTTAATGTATTTCAAGTACGCCTATTTCGAATGCATTTATGTATTTTGGGGTGGGCAATGTTACACATGCATCTAATTGCTTTAGTTTTAGTAATTTGATGGACATGAATACGTGGAGTGGGTGTTATGTGTTTATCTAGGTTCCTGATCGATACTGTGACCTTATGCCCCTATTCGGCTATAAATCCATTTATTCCCTATATTGGCATAACCGTTCAAGTGCGATTTTCAGAAAAGTCATCTCTGGCCTCACACGAACAGAGCCACATTCCGGCATAGCTCTCTGCCACTTCCTTTGCGACCAATTAGTGCAATGACAGGGCAGGAGCCACTATCTGATATTCCTAGAATAACACTCCGAGTTCTTCAACAAGATAAAAACTCAGCAAACCTGGAAATCCCCGCTTGCTGTGTTTTGATTAGTAATGGAACTCTAATGAGCAACTGATAACTATCACTTCCTAGTGACATCTTTAATTAACGTCTTATGTCCAGCAAACTTGCGTCAAACCCGGCACCTGTCAGGTATAAATATTACCAACGTTGCCTTAAGCAATAGCTCGTTGCTCGTTGCCTGTTGTTAGCTGTCTGCACGACCCCGTGTTGGTGACTCTAGCACTCTGTCGCTGCAGCCTGCTGTCCCTTGGTGGTGAAGCTGCTGATACCATTATCGCTGCTAAAGCGCGAACGATGGTGCAGTATGCTTAGGAGCTGAACAGCCGTCCCTCTGCGAAGACATCCAGAAGATTCCAGCTGCCCGCGGACGCTGTCCCCCCTCCTTCCTCGACGCACTGAAGAAGAGCCGCTGCCTTTCTCGTGCAGAGAAATCCAGCTCCGGCGTTTCCGGTCTGCCCTCGCGGGTGACTGGGATATCGAGAGTGACCCCTGAAGGAGATACCAATCCTCCATCATTCTATTCAGAGGTATGGTGTTGACTAAACCCTTAGACGAGAATTCTTGAAACAAACCTTGGCAAAACCAACTTAACTTAAAGCTACTTACTTACTCCCCTTCCACGTGTTAGGCTTAGGTCAGGCACACTGGGGTAGGCTTAGTTAGAAGCACCAGTTGAGTATGTTACCCTAATGTATATATGACTGTATATATGTTTTATTACTTTTAAACCATTGTATGGCTAAGAAACCATATCAATGCTTTTACAGTTCTATTTCGCAATCCTTATCTTACTGTATGTACTTTTTATAATAACAAGTCTTGCAATTGTGGCAATACATTTCTCTTGTACGAGAAGAAAGACTGTTCAATAAATGTTAACCCTTTATTGACAAACGCTCGTCTCTCTATTCTCTACATCTCGTGAAAGTAAACTGCACTAGACTGACTGAGTGAAATACATGTCTATTGTTTCACACGACCCTAGAGATTGACTCTTGATCTGAGGAGCAAAGTTGTCATGTTGCACGGTTGTTGGAAAGCTGAATCCCTTCTTGTCTGTGCCAAGGAAGCTGATCACTTCCTATGCAGAGAAGAAAGTTTCCAGTGACCTCTGAGCTAGTTGGTAACACAACCCAATTAAGTTTAGCATAGTCAGTGGAGGCCTGGAATATCCGCAGTTCCACGTCGATACTACTGTTTATGTTATTCCAATGCGCAGGGCCTAGTGGGAAACTAGGAACTACACTACACTTTGAGCTTACTACTGTTCCTGAAAAGTAATTTTAACCGTACTTATCAGTCACTTTAATTTCCCTCCATAGGATATCATTGCCTGCTATATAAAATATATATAAATTTAAAAATAATAAAAAAATTCAATTAAAATGTCAATACTTTTAAAAACATTTTTTTTCATTTTATATTAAAAATATGTAATGTAATTTAAAAAATTAAATATCTAAAAATAAATACTTTAAAACAATGTAGTAAATCAGTATAACAAAATATAACAATACATTTAAAAATTAACATTTACAAAACCTTTGATATTCACTGAAAAAACCTTAGGTTTCAGCCACGTTATAGGTAGGACTTAGCATTTAAAAAACCTTAGAAATTCACTGAAAAAACCATAGGTTTCAGCCAGGTTATAGTTAGGAATTAGCATTTAAAGAACCTTAGGTATTCACTGAGAAATACATAGGTTCCACACATGTTATAATTAGCTTGATATTTCACTCATACAAAACCATTGAAATTCCCCCGTTATAGTTAGTTCAGCTAACTATAACTCGTGTGCCCGCAATGCACTGCTGATGATGTCACATATTACATCACTAATGACATGGTCAGTGACATCACTCATGACATTACTGATGACATCTCAAATGCCATCACTGATGACATCATCCTTGTGAAATAGTGGTAGACCTCCTCTCTCCCTAATATAACCTTTGATACACACGTTCAAAAATAGAAAGTACAGTTTTCAAAAGAATGGGGTACCAATACCAGTTAAAACAACCTATTCAGTAATTCCAACATGTACATTAAGTATGGGGCGAAAATTCGTTCCGCTCGCGGAATTTGCGGATTTTCCATGAAGCACTTACAGGGTTACAGGAGCAGGTGCCCAAGTTGAAGCTAATTTCTTTGTAACCATTTACAAAAGGGTTACAAAGAAATTAACTTCAACTTGGGCACCTGCTGTAACCCTGTAAGTGCTTCCTGAGCAGCGCCTCGTTGCCTACTTGCAACTATCCTCTGACCCTGCTCTGACCCTCGAAGCAGGGTCAGAGAATAGTTACAAGTAGGAAACGAGGCTCCTGTCCCAAAAATTAAACCTCAGCAGGAAGCACTTACAGATACAAATGAAGCAGGTGCCCGAGTTGAAGCTCAAAGTCAGTAATGTTTTAATTATCCCAAAACATTAGCATGGTCCAGCGTGGGCAAGTGTGCTTTAACCTGATATCTGCAGTCAAAAATGAGCTGTAATACTCGAGGGAGGTCTTTGCATAGTTCCTGTGGCCAGGAGGCTGCTTTCTCCTCACCTGCTGCCCTGCTCGCTCTGTGACCCTGCATACAGAACAGGCATGTGAACACGCATAGCAGCCCAGCCCATTTGGCCCCGCACCACACACTTGCGGTACCAAACTTCTTTCCGCCCTTTCCCCACTATGATGGACAGCTTTGCTCATCATAGTGGCATCTGCGTGGATAACTATGCAGGGCAGGATTCATTCTGTCAGGAGGCTTCTGTCCCAAAAATTAAACCACAGCAGGAATCAATACATATACAAATAAAGCAGGTGCCCGAGTTAAAGCTCAAAGTCAGTAACGTTTTAATCAGCCCAAAACATTAGCACAGTCGAGGCTGGGCAAGTGTGCTTTAACCCCATATCAACAGTCGAAAATTAGCTGTACTCGAGGGAGGTCTTTGCATCTTTGAGTTTCTCGAGTTTCTCAAGCGCGATCCCCTTGTAGTTCCTGTGGCCAGGAGGCTGCTTTCTCCTCACCTGCTTCCCTGCTCACTCTCTGACCCTTTATACACAAGAGGCATGTGAACACGCATAGAAGCCCTGCACAGCATACTAGCGGTATCAAACGTCTTACCGCCCTTTCCCAACTATGATGGACAGCTCACTCAAGGGACCTCAGCGCATTTTGGCGCGGTGGCAAAGTTACAGGCACACAGGGTCACTTCTGGCCCTTTACACAGATGCAGTGTAGGAAAAGCAATATACATTTACCCAACGAGGTAGCACATACTGATAAGCCAGTAGAAAGTACTCCAGTTGAGTATAGTGCAATTGCAAAAAAATCTGCGATTTCACGGGAAAATCTGCAAATTCATTAACTTTTTTGCAATTTCGCTGGAATTCGCGGACCGCAGATCCACAAAATTCACCCATAATTAATCTACATACACATCCACTCATTCACCAACAATTATATATAGTCACTCATACATGTACTTACTCATCATATGTACTCATACACCTATACATCCTGTTACACACCGATACTCATCCATAGAGTTACTTACACACATAGTCACACATGCAAATAAAACTATCAAATATCCATTTACTTGCATATACAGCTAGACACAAACCACTACACTTACTTCTACAGAAATGTACACATACTTACTCTCTTAAACAATCACTTATAGAAACACATACTTATTTATACAGGAACTCTTCCAAACTCTCACTCTCACATATACTCACTTATATACATCAATACTCACATATACTAGTTTAAAACATATGTAGTTACTCATAAATACACTATTGAGACAGTCATTCACTCACTAACACACCCATACACACACTCATCCACCCATATAATCCTGCACACATGCTGTCTTTAAAACGCATACAGTGAGTCAATCATTCATGCATCTATACGTTAAGTAATAGCCCCCACCGAACTGTACAGACACTCATACTGATACTCAAAAAACAAACTAATAACCCATATACACACTCATGTAGCTACTCACCAACCCATGCAGCCACTTATACACAAAGTGAGACACTGATACAGATATTTAAATATTTAAATATTACTTGTTAATATATGTAGTCACTAAGATACACCTAATATGTCAGTTATACAATCAATTTTACAAAAGAAACATCCATTTCGACACTTATTTACCCATTTATTCTTCCATTGACATTTAGATATACATATGAAAAAAAAATTATTTTTCAGAAAGACACACATTCACTGGATGATGTCATCAGTGATGTCCTCAGTTATGTCATTTGAGATGTCATCTGTGATGTCATGAGTGATGTCACTGACCATGTCATGAGTCATGTAATATGTGACATCATCAGCAGTGCATTGCTGGCGCGCAAGTTATAGTTAGCTGATCTAACTATAACGGGGACATTTCAATGGTTTTGTATGAGTGAAATGTCCAGCTAACTATAACATGTGTGAAACCTATGGTTTTTTCAGTGAATTCCTAAGGTTTTTTAAATGCTAATTCCTAACTATAACGTGCTGCAACCTATGGTTTTTTCAGTGAATTTCTAAGGTTTTTTTAAAAGCTAATTCCTAACTATAACATGGCTGAAACCTATGGTTTTTACAGTGAATATATATATAGCCCCGCAGTGTGCCTCTCGAATGCTTCAGGCATTTTGCTACATCATGATTTACAAGGCAGCCTGGCCGTGGAAAGAGCACCATCGCCTGCTGATTTGTGGATAGTCGTCAGTAGGATGAGGCTCAGACTTCTGAACTGTTTGGAGGTATTATGAGCGCAGGACTCTTTGTCAAGATACAGCGCGCTGAACCGCAAACACGGCCTACTCAAGGTTTTAATTGATGCATTATTGAACCAAGACTCTTGACTTTTACTAAAAAGTGAATTATTTTATTGCACCACTAGGACTTCAATTCCCACAATGCTTGGTATGACGGTGTACACAACACACGCCTACCGGGGGGCTTGTCTTAATAAAATGCCAGGAAAACAGGTGATGCAGAATTGAGTGTTCTTGGGAGCAGCCCATGAGGAAGGGGGAGGTCCCCTGAAACGCGTAGGGCACTAGAAAGAATTGTTTTGTGGAAAGGTGTGTAGACATGAGAAGCCCGGAGGGCAGAGCCCCGCAGTGTGCCTCTTGTATGCTTCAGGCATTTTGCTACATCATATATATATATATATATATATATATATATATATATATATATATATATATATATATATATATATATATATATATATATATATATATATATATATATATATATACATATATATATATATATTACAACAATGTTTAAATCCCCGGGGGGAAAAAAAACGATGGTCACACCTGAAAACTCTGTTTCTGCTCCTTTATTGATGAAAAAACAGCGGCTTGTGGCATAATCCCGACATGTTTCGTTCCAACATAGAACTTCTTCAGAGGTAAGCCTTGCTCTGAGCACAACCAACGTCCGATGTTTTAAAATCATGTTGTTTGCCCCAATGGCATTCTTTCGTGGAATCACTTCCGTTTTTGAAATGGCTTGTGGGACTTGTGGTTGTGCTTTTTTCCGTTTATTTTGTTTCACAGTTCGATTTCTTTTGCGTTGCTTTTCCTTTATTTGGTGTCTCTCTGCCGTTCTTTATCAATGTTGTCTTTAGATTTTGAGACATCTGTTCGAGCCTGTGATCCAAAAGAAACAGTTTTTAATTGCAAGCCTCCAGTGGGTAGAGCATTGTGCTGTTGATTTTTCCAGCGCGTGTTTGCACTGTGTGTTTCTTCCAGTCCTTTTGTTTCTCCATTCGATTTGTTTCAAGTTTCTTTTCCATTTCTTTCATGTGTCTGCCCATGGCGTTGTTTTCCCATGTGGATTTAAAGTTTCAAGACGCTTACTCGGATCCGTGATTCAAAAGGCTGATTACTTTCATCATTTTGGCAGAGAGTTTTCCCGGGTCAGTCCACGTTTGAAACTGACTCACAATCCAATACCGAGATCCAGTTCTCGGCGGCACCAATCCCCCTATGTTCGGGTTTACCGAGTCCAACAGCAAGGTTCAAAGCGGGAGAAATAAGGCGCTCTTGTGGTGGTGTAAGACCTTCGGCAGAACCACGCCGATATTTATTACAACAATGTTTAAATCCCCGGGGGGAAAAAAAACGATAGTCACACCTGAAAACTCTGTTTCTGCTCCTTTATTGATGAAAAAACAGCGGCTTGTGGCATAATCCCGACATGTTTCGTTCCAACATGGAACTTCTTCAGAGGTAAGCCTTGCTCTGAGCACAACCAACGTCCGATATTTTAAAATCATTTCGTTTGCCCCAATGGCATTCTTTCATGGAATCACTTCCGTTTTTGAAATGGCTTGTGGGACTTGTGGTTGTGCTTTTTTCCTTTTATTTTGTTTCACAGTTCGATTTCTTTTGCGTTGCTTTTCTTTTATTTGGTGTCTCTCTGCCGTTCTTTATCAATGTTGTCTTTAGATTTTGAGACATCTGTTCGAGCCTGTGATCCAAAAGAAACAGTTTTTAATTACAAGCCTCCAGTGGGTAGAGCATTGTGCTGTTGATTTTTCCAGCGTGTGTTTGCACTGTGTGTTTGTTCCAGTCCTTTTGTTTCTCCATCCGATTTGTTTCAAGTTTCTTTTCCATTTCTTTTATGTGTCTGCCCATGGTGTTGTTTTCCCATGTGGATTTAAAGTTTCAAGACGCTTACTCGGATCCGTGATTCAAAAGGCTGATTACTTTCATCATTTTGGCAGAGAGTTTTCCCGGGTCAGTCCACGTTTGAAACTGACTCACAATCCAATACTGAGATCCAGTCCTCGGCGGCACCAATCCCCCTATGTTCGGGTTTACCGAGTCCAACAGCAAGGTTCAAAGCGGGAGATATATATATATATATATATATATATATATGTATATATATATATATATATATATATATATATATATATATATATATATAGAGGGGAGTGGATAGCGGAGGTATAGTAGAGAGTTTGACAAAGGAACACCAGCACTTAATTGACTCCTGCACATTAGCAGATGGAAATCATTCAAGGATAATTGCGGATTTTACCAAATTGTGTTATGTAATAAAATCTCTTCTGTCAGTCCAAACATATCAAACTAATAGAGACCCTAGATGGTTTGATCGCGACTGCTCGGAAGCGAATAGGGCCTTACGTAAGGCTCTGTCCTTCAACCCGAGGTGCCTTACTGAGGTAAGGGCAGCAAGGAGGACTTATAAATCCAAAAATGACGAACGAAAGGCTGCTTTACTGATGGAGCACTGGGAGGCCTTAGTTGATTCTGCGGGTGGGAAGAATGGAGCCTCTTTTTGGCCCGCAGTATAAAATATGCGTAATATGGGCCAACAACTAACTACAGTTAGTTGCACTATTTCAAGCGACTTATGGGAAAACCACTTTTCCAAAATATACGCCAGCCCGATGGAGGATAAAGTATGTTATGTGCCAGGACAAGTGTGTTGCCTACAAATTAGGTTGCATGAGGTAGAATTGGCCATCAGACAGAGCCTTGGCAACAAGGCCCTTGGTCCTGATGGACTCCCATTACATCATTAAGTGGAAACCGGAACTCTGGGCCCCGATTTTATTAAATGTTTTTTATAGCCTGCCCCTCGCGCCCATGCCAGATACATGGACAATGAGTACTATTTTTTTTTTCTTTTTTTAATCCTCATCTGCCCGACACACGTTCCTTAGATGCAAAGAAGGCAACCCAACCACCTCACTGCCATTGGGAGCAAGGCCCTGGAAATTGAGCCGCTACACAAACTAGGCAGAAATTATTACGAGTTGGTAGGAGGTACAATGCACCTTGTTAACATTCCTCTAGGCAACTTCATGCCTGTAAGGCCAGTATGTAAATAGCGGAGTCGGGGCAGACCACAATACTGAACCATAGAGTAAATGGGCATAATCATACATATCTGCCGTCTTGCCAACAGGATAGCATGGAATAAAAAGGACCGCGCTGCCCCAGTGATATTCTGGTCAAACCCGAAAATCACAAGTGGTAGATTTAAGGGAATGTTGGTCTTAAGAATTGAGTCTAAAGTGGCTTTAATCTCCATCCAAAAAGCGGATATCTGGGGGCATTCCCAAAACATATGTGTATCAGAGGCTGCTAGCAGTTGGCATTTATTACAGCATTTCCCATCCTGATATTTAGATAGACGTAAAGGGGAGAGATACGCCCGGTGTAAGGTAAACAGATGATTTCGTCTAAGCCAGGCAGGTTTAACTAGTTTATACAAAAGGGAAAAGGATTTTATCCACAAGTCCTCATCTAATGACATAATTTATCTTCCCCATAGCTCCATTGGGAGATTGAAATCCCCATCTATCTCTTCCAATATGGACCAATACCAAAGAGCCACCTCCTCACCTCCTGTCTGTTTTTCAACTAAATGTTGTTCTAGGGGGCTAAGTCTCCCAATATTAGGATTTTTCCTGATTAATTCTCTGGCCCAACTACTGATTTGTATGTATTTAAATCTTGACAGAGTCGGCCCTACTTTCTCCCTAAGCTCCTCCCACTCTATCAAGATGCCTCCAGATATCAATTCACCCCATCTTGAGAACCCAGCTGTAATTAGGGGAGTTGCCAGAGAGTCTTGCAGGCACAATGGGAGCCCAGGAGAGTCCCATATCTGAGCATAGTTAGAAAAGTATGCCAGCCCCACTCTACGTTTAATTTGTACCCATAACTTTAATAGTGTTAAAAGAGTCTTGAGCCTCACCTTTTTGAAGAACTTTCGGTCTCCAAACTTAAATAGAAACCCGTCTAGCGGGAGATTTGCCCCTACCAGCATTGCCTTAAACAGTCTCCCATTTGAAGAGAGATCTGGTGACTTCAGGAGCATTCTTGATTGGGAGAACTGGAATGCCCAAGAGTAATACTGCAAGTCTGGGAGGGCCAACCCACCTTTTTCCCTCCTCCTCCTTCTTAATTTTTTCCAGGCCAACCTAGTAGCTTTATTGCCCCAAATGAAAGAATTAATTTCTTGCTGGCACTTAAGAAGTTGCATGGAGTCAAAAGCAAAGGGAATAGAATTGAAAATAAAAGTCAGTTTTGGTAGGATAGACATTTTTACAATGTTGACTTTCCCAAAAATTGATAATCGAAGACCCGCCCAGGATTTCAATAGGGCCTTACATTCTCGGAAGACCAGATCTAAATTAACTTTTGCTAAGGTGTCTATGTCTTGCGTGATTTTGACTCCGAGGTAGCGGATTGAGGGTGCCACCCCAACGCACGGATTAGCAATATTCCACGTCATAAGCTCAGTCTTCTCAGCATTGATATCGTAGCCCGATATGTTTCCGAATTCTTTGGCCTTTTCAACCACAATGGGGAAGGCATTTGCTGTATCCCTGGTGTAAATTACTATATCATCGGCATAAAGCCCTATCTTCCTTTACCAACCACCGAATTCAAATGAGGAAATTCTTGGATCGTCCCTGAAGGATTGTGCAAGTGGTTCAATATATATGTTAAAAAGTAAAGGGGACAGGGGGCACCCCTGTCTTGTTCCCCTAGTGATCTGAAAGGGCTGGGTACATGAACCATTCACCATAATGCTTGCACTGGGATTGGCATATAAGAGACCAATTGAGCTCCGAAAGTTTGGTCCGAATGCCCAATTTACTCGATCGAACGCTTTTGTAGCGTCGAGGGTCATAATGGCCAAAGGAAGGGAAAACATTGAGGCTATATCCACTGCCCCTATCAGGTCATAGGTAAGGTCTGAGAGCTGTCTACCCCGTATGAAGCCCTTCTGGTCAGTGTGAATTATTGAGCCAACCTCCCGTCCCAACCGGTTCGCCAACACAGCCGCAAAGAGCTTATAGTCGCTAATTAAAAGTGAAATTGGCCTATAGGAGCCACATTTGGCCGGATCTTTCCTGGGTTTCAGGATCAAGACGATAGTTGCCTCCCCCCATGATTTAGGTGGGGTAGCACCATTGACTAAGATATCATTAAAGAGTCTTGTAAGCACAGAGACAATTTCGAGTGCCAAGACTCAAAATAATTCACCGGGAAGATCGTCAGGGCCCGCTGCCTTACCCCGCTTCACCTTTTTAATAGCTTCACTCACCTCTTCCTCTGAAATAGGTCTATCAAGCCGGTCACTTTGTTCTGAGGTGAGAGTGGGAAGAGTAATCTTCTCTAACCATCTAAGCTTTGACATCGGGTCATCCGAGATCTCCTCCTTATAAATTTGCTGAAAAAAACTCCAGAAATGCTTCTCCGATGTCTCTAATAGAAGATCTTTTGTGTGTCTCCCCCTCTACGCTGATGTGTTTTATGTGTTTTTTGGCCTGATCGGATTTAATTTTCCATGCGAGGACCTTACCCGCGGATTCACCATACTCAAAGTTAGAGAGCTTACTTGCTTCCCATCTCAGTGCAACCCTCTCTTGAAGAATGCTATCTAGCTTCTCTTTTAATTCCTTACGTTGTTCCTGCTCCTTATTAGTCCCATTTCCGGAACCAATACGCTGATCGAGGAGTGCGATTTCCTTTTCAATGTTGGTGATCTTTGCCCTATATATTTTCCCTCGATAAGAGGCCCTGTTAGTTATATGGCCTCGCAAATTTGCTTTATAAGCCTCCCATACTATACCTAGCTGAGTTGAATTTAAATTGGTGTCCATAAAAATATTGTTTCTTGGATGAGAAGGTCAGTTTCTTCTTCCTCTAAGAGAATCCTACGGTCAAATGACCAAGAGGTATGAGAGGATTGCTGAGCTAAGTGTAAGGAAAAAGATATGGCAGAGTGATCTGATAGGTGCGAGGGCAAGTATACTAAATCCTTTAGGGGGTCTCTTAATGAATAACTAAAAAGAGAGTAATCAATTCTCGACTTATGATTGTATTTATGATTGTGATATGATACGCCAAGTGCATCGCCTGCTCTCTCCCTCTGTCGTATTTTGACGATGGCTGGGTTAGCGCTTAGCTTTGCTACACGTTTCCCGCTTAAATTAGCTATACGTAGAAACGCCATTTTGTATGTAGTGGCGGCCATCTTAGATCATGAGCGGCCTCGTGGACAGCGTGCCCTTTAGTCCTTTGTCCGTTCCACTGACCACTCGAGTCTGCCCAGCAACAGGCTATTTTTAGTATTGGTCAAGCTCACACATGCGCAGTTCGCACTGACCAGTCACTCCTTAGGAATGTGTCGCAAACTGACCAGTGGGTTTGAAACCCTCCAATGAGCTGGCAGTATTCCAAAACATGTCCTTATATGTACATAATGTTCTGTAACTTTGTGCCGTGTGTTCGTTTTATTACCTGTAGAATTGTATAAAAGAGGGGATCACATCGGTGTTCGGTGTGATACCTCTTGCATTACCGAAGGGTGCTGTATGAGTGTACCACCACCCCATGGGGTCTTAATAAACTTGTTCTTTGACTTTTACAGTTTCCGTGCCAACAGTTCTTCTAATGTATGTGGGTTATCTTCGGAACATGTAGGCCTTGGGAACCCGATACAACAAATTGGCGACCACGAAGGGACTCATCGGCGACTCGGATGCCCGAAGGAGAGGTCGTGACGAAGGTTTGGACACTCGCCATGGACGCGCGCTGCCACTAAGTGACCCGAGTCTTGGCTCCCACGGTGTTTTTTCCTTTCCTTCCGATCTGACCTTCCAGGTGGCGCCGGTCTCCGACTGAGTGTCGATCGTCTGTGTTGCTGGATAAAGTGCCGTTTGGCTGATTCGATTAAAAGACCTTGGCAGTTGGAATCTGGACCTTTGAGATTTTGGGTAAGATTTGTGATCGGTAAGGTAGCCTGCGGACGCTTACTGGAGTTCTATGATTTGTGATCGGTGAGGTAGTCCTCGGACGCTTGCCGAAAATTTTGTGACCTATGACTTTGATTTGAGTTAGCTAACATTTGTGAACTTGTGAATTTGTGAATTTGTGAACTTTGAATCTATATGTGTAGTGCACTTCACATAGGCAGGCATGTAGAGATGTTTCTCTAACTTTGTTTTTTTTCCTCTGAGTGGCACGTTTGTGTGAAGTACTGTAAGTGCCATTTTGTACGGTGTCACGCTTCCGTGATACTCTTTGAACATGCCTGTTTTTAGCACGCTTCGAGGGATGTGCTGTCTTGGAAATGGTACCACAATTAGGTTAGCGGAATCACAGCCGGCTCCCCCAGAGGGAACACCAAATCGCGAAATGTACATTAAACATGGCCTTCCCCCTATAATGTACAGTAAACTCTGGCACAAGTATACTAAGTCGGATCCTGAATTGCAATGGCCACTACATGGGTCGTTCGATTTGCACAGCTGTACAGTTTGTGGAGCAATGTCTGTTTCAACGCAGGTCTAGACAAAACATGTTTGATTGTGTGCGAATGTGGGAGAAAGCGGTGCGTGAGCGAATGAAGCGTGAAGTTGCCTTGGCGGACAAAGAGCAGCGCAAGGCTGCTCGGGATAAGGCTTTACAGCTTGAGGAAAAAGAGGCTCAGGAGAAAAGAGAGAGGGAGGAACGGGAACGTAAATTGCAAACGACGGGTCAATTCCCTATTCGTCGACCGCTTTATCCTGTCCTTAATAATGAAATTGATGATTTTTCATTGCTAGATCGGTCACCGCCTCCGTATGTTTCGCCGACGGCTCCAGCTGAAGATTCGGGTGATGATGGGCAGGATAAGTCGGAAAAGAAGGGTACAACTGCTCTCAGGTTTACTGCGGAGAGGTCCGCGCATTTACGTAGTTGGGCTCGTAAAGTGAATAAGAACTGTGTTTCTCAGGCTGAGGTGGTTGCGGAGAGGAGTAGGTGGACGGATCATGAATTACTGTATTTTCTGTCTAATTTGGCGGATGAAGTTGTTGCCGCGTATCGTCAAGTTTCAGATACGTTTGAACCTAAAGCTGTGTCAGTATGTCGTGAGAATTTGGATAAAGGTGTATTTGATCTTGCAGATGTTGATGACCTTTTCAAGCAACTGCTCCAGCTGCGAGATGAAACAACCAGATTACGGGAAGAGCGGAAAAAGAAGCAAAAGGAGTCTGAGTCGGAGAATAGCGAGCAGATTAAGGAGTGTTCTCTCCGGGGTTCAGATAAGAATTCTGCAATGCATGTTATGCCTATGCGTGAAGCTGCGCCTTTGTATGTTCCACCGAAAGGGGAAGGTACAGATGATGATAGACGATCGAAAGATGCGAAGGGGTATTTTGTATATAATTGGGTGTATACGCCTTGGAATAGAGCGGATGTTATGGCACTGAAACATTCTTTACCTGATCTTCGTAAGAATCCGGCAGCATTCTACGAGGGGGTGGAAGGGGCTATTTCATCTTGTGTGATGACTCTTGTTGATATAGATTTGTTTTTTGGGTTAATTCTTCCACCTGATATGTGGAGACAAATTCGTAAGAATAATGATGAAACAGTGCTAGGGGGTACATGGAAAGAGATTAATGAAGCTGATTTAGAAAGGAAACCAGCATGCAAACCTTGTCAGTTGATTTTAGACCTTCCAGCGGCTATTTTTACTAAATTAAAAACGCTCGTTCCTTCTAAAAAGATCGATTGGACTATGTTAGCTTCGTGCAAACAAAAGCCTGATGAAACGGTTTCAGATTTCTTTACACGCTTCGAGGAGGCATTCCATGATTATAGTGGTCAATCATTAACAGACGATACAGGTCGGCATTTGTTTGTAGATAAGTATGTGACTAATCTCCTACCGGAGATTGCAAAACGATTGAAAACGAGTGAAAGTTCCTGGGCCACGGCGACCCCTGTGTCTTTGTTAACGATGGCTCAGTATTATGAGCGGCATGAGATAGAGGCTAAAGAAAGTGTTGATAAGAAAGCGAAAGAATTGAAGACGAAGGTAATGTTGGCACAGGTCCGTGGGACTCAGTATAGAGGGAGTGACAGAGGAAGACGGGGTGGAGGTACTACGTCGTATGGTCGTACGGATATAGCGGAGGATCAGTGTGCCTACTGTAAGGAGTTTGGGCATTGGGCTGATGATTGTCCGGTACTTCATGAGCAGCGTAGTCAGCGTGGTCGAGGAGGTGGTAGGTCGAGAGGAGGTTATACGGGAGCAAGAGGTGGCGGAAGTGATCGTGGAAGGGTTGAGGGCAGGGGCCGTGGCCAGGATGAACGAAATACTTTTGATAGACGAAACCAATATCAGATATCGGAAAGCGAGAACGTGGAACACCAGGATTATGTACATGCATAGGGCTGCGTAGGATGGGGTGCGGAACCAATTGAAGTGCCTGTAGATCAGGAGGGTCCATATGTAACAGCGGGTATTTTGGGTTCTACTGATCAATTCCTAGTTGACACCGGAGCTACCCGTAGCACTTTGTCTAAAAGGTTGGTTCCGAGGGCTCCCCTGTCTGGCGAAATGATTACATGTGTAGGGTTTGATGGCACACCCTCCCCTAGCCCATTGTCAAAACCCCTAGCGCTTTGTCTCGACAAATTTTTTAGTTTTGGCCAGTTTTTGTTATCGCCCTACACCCCAGATAATATCCTGGGCATTGATTTGCTTAAGTATTTTCGAGCAACGATACGGTGCGCTCCGGAGGGAGTGCGTGTCATTCTCAATGACAACTACCCTGACCCAAATAGGTTTTATACTATACAGGATATCTCAGCTTTGGCCTCTCTCCCGCACACGTTATGGGCGACCTCAGACACGGATGTGGGAGAGATGCGTATTCCACCTATTCACATTACTGTTAAGGAAGGGGCTTCTCTGCCACGTGTGCCACAGTACAAGATTTCGAAGGAAGGAGAAATTGCCCTGACACACATTGTCCAAGATCTGATTACGGCTGGGGTGGTAGAAGAGGTTTCTTACAATGTTTGTAATAGTCCTATTCTGCCGATTCTGAAGAGAGATACTGACGACAAAATCTATCGGTTTATTATTGACTTGAGAGAGATCAACAAAATTGTCGTTCCCCAATACCCGGTGGTGTCTGATATTACAACATTGCTTACGATGGTACCACCAACGGCAACGACCTTTAGTGTAATTGATTTGAAGAATGCCTTCTTTTCTATTCCTGTCCATCCCGATAGCAGATACCTGTTTGGCTTCACGTTGTATAATAAATCGTATAGATTTTGTCGTGTTCCTCAAGGGTACACTGAGAGCCCGAGTATCTACAGCCAGGCTTTGAAAAGACAGCTTGACTCTTTTGTGTTGCAGTCGGGGGTTGTCCTTATCCAATATGTGGATGACCTCCTGCTTGCCGCTGATTCTTATGCACAATGTGAAGAAAGTACGATTGCGCTGCTTTCTTTTCTGGCACAGAATAATCATAAAGTTTCCAAGAAAAAGCTTCAATATTGTAGACCCAAGGTGACCTACCTCGGTCATCTTTTGTCTAAGGAGGGGCGTGCATTGACATCAGATCAAATTCAAGCAATTTTAGACACACCAGTCCCCCGTACACAGAGAGATGTACGTGCCTTCATAGGATTAACGTCCTTTTGTAGACAATGGATCATGGGTTTTTCACACATTATAAAACCCTTGCTAGCGTTACTGTCCAAAACTACACCAATGCCCCTTGAATGGACAGATGAATGTCAGAACGCTTTTGAACAGTTGAGACAGGCCCTTTGTTCTGCACCTGTGTTAGGCACACCAGACTACACGAAACTTTTTACATTGTACGTGCACGAGAATGATGGGTGCGCGTTGTCAGTGTTGGTGCAAGTACACGGGGACAAGCAGAGACCATGTGCGTATTTCTCTGCTATTCTTGATCCTGTAGCGCGAGGATTGCCTGGGTGTTTCCGAGCGGTAGCAGCCACAGCAGTAGCCATACGGCAGAGTGAGGGAATAGTGTTATCACATAAACTGTTGGTGTTAGTTCCTCACGCAGTAGATGCCTTGCTAAACCAAACGAAAACCCAATATCTCACGAGTGCACGGTTAACAGGATATGAGCTTACACTGTTGGCGCCACATATTACACTGAAAAGATGTGCTACTTTGAACCCTGCCACTTTATTGCCCTACCCGACCGAGGAGGGTCAGGAAGAAAAACATCACGACTGTGTTTTCCTGACCGAGGAACAGACAAAGGGTCGTATCGACTTACAGGATATGCCACTTCCAGATGTGGATGGGGAACTGTGGGTCGATGGATCGTGTTTAAGGCTGCCAGATGGCACGACTTCCGCAGCTTATGCGATCACGACACTTAAGACAGTGGTGGAAACAGCTAGAATACCACAGAAATCGGCTCAGGCAGCAGAGCTGATAGCCTTAACAAGAGCCTGCGAATTGAGCGCTGGTTTATGTGTGAACATATACACAGACAGCCGGTATGCCTTCGGAGTAGCGCATGACTTTGGGCTACTATGGAGAGAACGTGGGTTTCTGACTTCTCATGGAGAACACATTATGCACGGAGAACTGGTGCGTGATCTACCAAATGCGTTGCTTTGTCCAAAGAAGGTAGCGATCATAAAATGTAGCGCCCATAAGAAGATCACTGATAAAGTGGGTCAGGGAAATGCCTTTGCGGATAGTATAGCAAGACAAACGGCTATGTTTCGAACTGACTCCCCCATGTACGTGACAAAGTCTCAAGCTGAACGATGGAATGATGCTAGAGCTGAGATATTAGATATTCAGAAATCAGCTACTGAAGCTGAACTTGCGGCATGGGCAGTAGATGGGGTGCTAGACGATGAAGGGTGTTGGAGAAGCAAAGACATGGAGAAATGGAAATTGCCTGCAGCTTACTTGCATGTGATGGTCCAAATGGCACATGGGTTGGCACACGTGGGGGCTCTTGCAATGACTCGACTGTTGACACGAGTTTGGGAGCATCCCGAGATTGCTAATACTGCTAAGAGAGTAGTGCAGACCTGCCTGATATGCTTGCAGCACAACCCTGGAAAGGGGACCCATACTCCGAAAGGAGGGTTCGTTCCACCTTCTGCACCATTCGAGGTACTCCAAATGGATTATATCCAGCTTGAGCGTTGTAATAACCTGAAGTATGTTTTAGTGGTGGTATGTGCTTTTAGCAAATGGGTCGAGGCTTTCCCCACGAAAGACAATACTGCTTTGACAACAGCTAAGGTTCTGCTCAAGGAGTACTTCCCTCGATTTGGAATTTGCAAATATCTGTGGAGCGACAATGGGCCTCATTTTGTCGGGAAAATTGTGGAATATGTGTTGAAGGGGTTAGGGATTCAGCAGAAGTTTCATGCTGTGTTCCACCCTCAATCTGCAGGTCTTGTAGAGCGGTACAATGCCACGTTGAAATTAAAACTGGCCAAGATCGTGGCGTCCACGTCATTAAAATGGCCGGATGCCTTACCGCTAGCATTACTCTCCCTCAGATCAATACCCCATTCTCGAACGGGCCTCACACCATATGAAGTGGTGTTCGGAAGGCCGATGAATATCTGGGGGGTGCCTAAGCCGCGATTGATACATGATGTGCCTTGTGTAATGATGAACGACTATTTGGCACAATTAACAAATGATTTGCTTTCTATTTATCAACAGGTTCGAGAAGCGCTCCCTGACAACTCTACTGGAGAGGGCCATGATCTTCGTCCTGGGGATTTTGTGATGATTCGGTCGTTTGAGAGGACGAATAGCTTGGAACCAAGGTGGCGTGGCCCTGAGCAAGTCCTTCTCGCCACTCGGACAGCTGTACGAGTGACCAACAGGAAGCGGTGGATACATTCAACCCACTGCTGTCGTGTTTCTCCTGATCTGGCAAATCCTGTTGTGTTGACCGATTACAAAGAGATTTTGGAAAAAGAGAAGAGCCCAGCTGCGACATCAGCCGAAGTTGAGGGAGCCTTCCCGGACCACACTGCTTCTGGACGAGAGCGTTACAATCTACGGCCACGATAAAGAAGAGTTTCTTTTTGTGTTTTTTTTTTTTTATATGACTGGTTGGTTACCGCTCCAGGTTTGTGAAACGGAAACCGGTAATTCCAAGGGGGGGGGATCAGTTCTGCCAGTGTAGCGACACCCGTCTTGGCCCGGAGAAGAAAACAACGGCTACCTCGGAGTTCAGCACCATATTTTTCTTTTTTAGGTATACACGCATGTGTATGTGAGACTTTGTGACCAATTCGAACTATTTGAGACTCTGCAAAAACTTTTCTAAACTATGGCATCATCAGCATCACGAAATAAGCGACTCTTGGGTGCCATTCTCTTTGTCTTGACTATTGTGGTGATCGCTGTAATAGCCTGGGTAGTTGAACTTGTGGTGCCTGCACGAGAACATTTGCTGCCGACTACCCCGGCTCCATCTGAACATTTTCATTTCACCCTGCCTTATCACGAAGAACGGCACCGACAGACTTATCTGAACAATAGCTTTATTCAGATCCTACATCATACACACAATATGACAAATACCTCAAATTGCTGGGTGTGTGCGATGTTGCCTGGGCACCAGAAGAAAGAGGGTACTCCACTCATTCCTCTCCCGTTTTCGCATAATGGATCCTGCAATGCATTTTACACTCTCCTCTTTACTTTGAGATGGCCCACAAAAGGGGGAGTGCTTTTTCGTTTGAATAAATTGTGTCATCATGACCGGGATGGGTATCCACAAGCTGAGGGTACTCGATTTGAATGGGAGGAATACCGCCCTGATAATGTGTCTGCTTCACGAATTTACAGCAACCAGCGAAATGTCAATGTATCGAATGCACATGTCATTAATGTTATTGCTACTAAAGCAGACCTATGTATACGTAATAAAGGTGTAATTTCTGTTGGGAAAAGCGAATGCAACACTAAACTCACATTTGACAGTCCTAATGGTATATCGTTTGTGACATCCCGCAATACTTACTTCATCTGTGGAACGAAGGGTTATCATCAGCTTCCGTTAGGATGGTCAGGCACTTGCTACGTGTCTTTTGTATTACCTCCTGTATTCATTGCCCCACCAATGTATCACAATAACTATATTTTATACCATGACTTTGTTTTAAACCGTGATAAACGCTCTGTTGTTTTGGATGAGATAGATCAAACGGACACTACTTTGCAGCAGTATGTGGACTTTAATTTGGGTCTGTTCTCTTTCGTTGGGGCAGCTTTGAACAGTCAAAAGATCCGACGACTAACCCGTGTTGTTGAGGCTGTGGCTAATGATACTGCAATAGCACTTGGAAATATCACTGAAGAACCGGATGGTTTTAGATGTAGTGTTAGCTGACCGTGGGGGGGCATGTAGAATTATCGGAAGTAGCTGTTGTGTCTATATACCTGACAATTCACCATCTGTATATGATGCTATCACTAAGTTACATAAGATAGCCGCTGAAATACATCCGGATAATGGTACCTGGACTCTGTCAGGATGGTTCTGGTCAATACTCACCACCTGGGGATGGAAACTGTTAACGATTCTATGTATCATTGTGGGGATTCTGTTCTTCGTTTGCTTATGTATCCAATGTGGCCCAGTTTTATGTTCTATGTGCTTATCAGTCTGCGTACCATCGAGACGAGCTCTTGCTCATGACAAAATGATGCTTCATAAAGAAGTAACACAAATAATGCTAATCGATATAGAAAATGAACACCCTGACTATGTTCACTATGAGGTAGCTTCAGCTAAACGCTAAAAGGGTCGTCT
Organism: Lissotriton vulgaris; assembly: GCF_964263255.1. Lineage (NCBI taxonomy): Eukaryota > Metazoa > Chordata > Amphibia > Caudata > Salamandridae > Lissotriton > Lissotriton vulgaris. Next base: position 1,145,202,005 of record NC_141694.1, on the reverse strand, counting down.
GTAGTATTTTGACGATGGCTGGGTTAGCGCTTAGCTTTGCTACACGTTTCCCGCTTAAATTAGCTATACGTAGAAACGCCATTTTGTATGTAGTGGCGGCCATCTTAGATCATGAGCGGCCTCGTGGACAGCGTGCCCTTTAGTCCTTTGTCCGTTCCACTGACCACTCGAGTCTGCCCAGCAACAGGCTATTTTTAGTATTGGTCAAGCTCACACATGCGCAGTTCGCACTGACCAGTCACTCCTTAGGAATGTGTCGCAAACTGACCAGTGGGTTTGAAACCCTCCAATGAGCTGGCAGTATTCCAAAACATGTCCTTATATGTACATAATGTTCTGTAACTTTGTGCCGTGTGTTCGTTTTATTACCTGTAGAATTGTATAAAAGAGGGGGTCACATCGGTGTTCGGTGTGATACCTCTTGCATTACCGAAGGGTGCTGTATGAGTGTACCACCACCCCATGGGGTCTTAATAAACTTGTTCTTTGACTTTTACAGTTTCCGTGCCAACAGTTCTTCTAATGTATGTGGGTTATCTTCGGAACATGTAGGCCTTGGGAACCCGATACAACACCTCCATGGATCCGCCAATCCAAGCGTTGACATAACAACCCCCAGCGCCTGCCTGGATGTCTTAAAGGTTAAAGCCCTTGAGTTGGGGGATTTATCCAGTTTTGGATTAAGTACTAAATTAAAATCTCTCATCCAAATTATTGGACCATGAGTTGTTAAGAGCTGGCTCTGAATTTTGTTCAGATATGAGGGGTCGTCCTGATTAGGTCCATAATAGCCTACCAGATTATATGGTCTGCCCTCCAGACTTACTTTGACATATAGCCACCTACCACTGAAGTCTTCCTCATGGGCAAGAATCTGTGCTCTAACTTGCCTTTTGAAAATGATAAGGATACCCCGGATATTCGCATTATGATTGGTACAAATAAAACAGTCTACCCATCTAATTTTCCTCAACATATCCTTCACTTCTTGTTGGAGAAGATGTGTTTCCTGAATGACAATGACCTGCGCTGGAGAGTCCCTCAAATATTGTAGTATTCTGTACCTCCTGCTCTTGACACGCAGGCCATTGACATTCCAGGACAAGAATTTTATTCCCATCATCATCTGATATCCCTACTCCGATTTATTGAGTCGATATAAAGAAAACAACTCCCAAGGGGGTTAAACAAAACTGAGATGTGTTTAATGAGGTATGTAAGTGTGGATCAGTATCTGTCAAATGAGGATGTTTTGCAGTTTTAACCCCTCCCCCCTCCCCTCCCTGGAAAACCCCCCCTTACTTAATCTGGCCGTTGATGCCAGATTTCTCTCTCTGAGGAGTTCCCCCTCACCCAGCCCTGTTGCGTGTGTTGGTTTGAAATGTAAACCGGCAGTATCATGGTCGATACCCTTAAGGGGAAGACGTCATGAGTGAAAAGATACAGAGAGTAGTAACATTAGAGGCAAGTAGACCTCTTAGTGGTTTTCCCAAATTTCTCCCTTTTTTTCCCTATTTCTTCCTTCCATTTTTTCTTTTTCCTTTCTTCCCTTCTCCTTTTTTTCCTTTAAAGATTTTTTTGTTAACCTTTTTTTTTTTTTTTGCAACACCCTCCGTGAACCTTCCCTTTTCCCTATATATTTTTTTCCATATCCTTAAGTGTGTTTCTACCATGCTAAACTATCAAGTAGAGTTAGTAGACGAGATTGTCCCCAAAAGGAGGGTGATGTAGAGTAATATAGAGACCAAAATATCTTCATCTCTTTATCTCTATATCTCCATTATCTTCTTGTCTGTAAGATTCCAATATCTAAACAGCTCCCTGTTGATGGTCACTAATAGAGGCCAGGAGTTCATCTGCCTCCAGAGGGGAATGGATGTTGTGCATTTTGTTATTATACATAACCCTGAGGAAGGCAGGAAACATCAACTGGACAGTGGCTCCCAGAGCCCTGAACTTTTCCATTCTCTGGCCTAATTCCCATTGTCTGTCAAGGGTTGTTTTCGACAAGTCAGACCTAATAACATAAGAGAAATCTGAGGCTTTTACTGCTGTGGATTTAAGCGCTAAGTTCAATATCTTCTCCTTGGTGGAATAGGTTAGAAAGTTGACTAGGATCTTTCTTGATTTAGATCTCCCCTGCTTTAAGCGGAATGGGTCCTGTGGGCTCGTTGAATATCCCTTTCCAAGTCTTCAACAGACTCCTCCAAGTTCAGGGACTCTTTAAGCAAGCAGGCGATAAATGTTTTCATTTCTCCCCCCTCTTTTCCTTCCGGAACCTTCAGGAGTCTGATGTTGTTCCTCCGTGAGTAATTCTCCAAAGATTCCACTCTTTCTTTTGTTGCATTTCCGTCACGTCTTAAATAATATATCTTTTCTTGTGCAGATTCCAATTTGGCTTTTAATTCGCCAACTGTGCTTTCGAGAGTTTCTGTCCTTTCAGAAAGCAGGTCTACTCTCTTGTCAAGGGCATCAAACGCCGCTTTTATCTCTTGCTGGTTACGCTTAGATTCAGCGAATCCGCTTTTGATCTCATGTAAAAGATCTTCCATTGATATCCTTTCCTGCATTTCCCGGGTTCCACCCCCAGGGGGGATAGATTCATTATTATTTCCTTCAGCATGCAGAGTTGAAGGTCCAATCTCCTCCGAGATATTATCCACTGGGACACCAGGGTCCGTGACTGGCGAATTTGAAGAGGCGACCCCTTGAGTACTGTCTATACCACTCATCTTTTTTTTATTTCTTCTTGGGGTCTATTCTCCCCTGCACTACAAGAAACTTCTAGGACCTGTGGCAGAACCTTGAAATATGACCTAAGTGAGGGAGTAAGCCTCACAGCGCTGCTTTTAATGTTCCTGTGTTTTGGTTTGGTGCCTAGCTTTAAATCTTTTAAGTCGGGAGGTCGGGGAGTAGCAGTTGTGGCAGTAGTGGCAGTATGATTCCCCGTAAAGACAAAAATCAAAGACCCTAGGGTAATCTCGTTAGACCCACACTCTACTTCAATTGCCCCCTCCTTCAGTTTGCTAGACTTCACTTTGCTAGAACCAGGCCCCTGCTCATTAGTGGTGTCTATGTGGATATCATCAGTAGCTACCGCCCTTATCTCACCTAACCCACCCGCTGGGCTATTGGTATCATTGGCCCCCCCACACTCCTGCCCGTTCACCTTACTTGAGGACAATTCTTGATCCGCTGCTTTTCCTGTTCCTTCCTCCACTGCTGCAGCTGCTGCTGCCTTAGCCTCAGTTTTGGTTTTAAGGCAACGTATCCGCTGTTTTATTTTGTCAGTGCGAGGGGGGGGTTCGGCACTCAACTGCATTACCTTTAATGTGGCTGGGCACTTTCTGGATGATTGCGGGTTACTAGCGCCTCCAAATATCCCGCGAGCCACCGCTCTGCGGCTCCGTCACAGCTCCACGGCTGCCTCGGCCCACCGGGAAAATGAGGCGGAAGGTGGGACCCTGACGCCGCACATCCACTAGGTAGGCGTTCCTTCCTTCTCTGCTCCGACTCCGTCCCCGCAGAAACCAAAGCTGGAGCCGCCAACCAACTATACCGCACCGGGTGGGTGTCTACGAAGAGATCAGCGGCACGACCTGTCAGGGCGGACAAAGCCGACCAGCGCCACACTGCACCGCCCGGCGTCACCGTGCAACGAACTCTGCACTCCCCTGTGTCCACGCAGAGCAAAGAACAAAGACAATGAGTACTATTGTCCCAATATATTAAAAAGGCGACAGATCAGACCCAATTAATTATATACCAATCTCCTACCCTAAAGATTATGGGGCGAGTACTTTATAATACGGTCTTAGAATAGACGGAGGGAAGCGGCTTGTTAGATCCTTGCCAGATGGGCTTCAGAAGTAAGGTTGGCACGGTCGAGCAATGCCTGAATCTAAATTTAGTAATTGGTAAATATAATCATCTCCAATCTATCTAGCATTTATGAACCAATTGTCCGCATTTGACTTAGTTAATAGGTCCAAACTGTGGTCCATTCTTCTGGATTATGGACTAGACGAATCCCTCGTACAATTTCTGGCATACCTACACACTGACCTCAAAGCGCAAGTGAGGATCGGGATGGGCGGGGAGATCTCCGGGGTTATTAAGGTGGGAAGAGAGGTCAGACAGGGGAGCGTCTTAGCACCCCTGCTTTTTTTATATATATATCAATGGGCTCAGTAACTCTTTAAAGCAGGTGGCTCTAGATGTTCCAAAAATTAAAGGGAGATCATTATCAGCACTTCTCTACGCGGATGACGAGGTCCTTATGGGCCGCACACCAAAGGCTTTACGTATCCTTGTTAAAACCTTTAAACAGCATATGGATGACTTGGATCTGCGTGTGAATTTAAAAAAATGTTTTATTATGTCATGTGGGCCAGGGAAGAGACAGCTTAACACCATTGTGCTGGGGACTGACAGGTTATATTCAACTAGTTCATTCCCATATTTAGGGATGGTCTTTGCTGCGATCGGCTCGTTGAGTGGACATTTGGCCCACGCCATGAGCAAGTTCTCAAAGGCCATCAATTCTATTCTTAGCCTACCTCGCCCAAAGAAAATAGATACAACTAAAGCATTTTTTTTTAATTACAGTGTGTCCCAGTAGTTACATATGGGGCTCAGTAAAAACACACAGTATTCAACTAGAAGAAAATCGTTTTTGCAGGAAATTTCTGGGCGCTCCAATCTCCACCTCTGAGTATATCTGCCATAAGGAACTAAACTTGCAATTTGTATGTGATCTTATTGAGACAAGACCAGCGCTATTTTGGCTTGCGATCTGGAGGAACGAGTCAGCCTCTTTGACACAAGAAATAATAAGTGACTGTTTTAACTGTGAAAAAGGAATGGACATCCCCTGGCTCTCTGGAGTTCACAATAGTTTATGCAGGGTGGATAAAGGCCACCTCTTTTCGGACCCCTCCAGAATTGAACCTAAGGATAAGAATGAGGTAAAACATGCACTATACGCACTTTATAACTCAGAAAGGATAAAAAGGGAACATAATACATCATCAGTTGTGGATTATATGAGTAATGAATTGTACAGACACCCACTCCCACTTTATCTTACTCTACCAATGACAAACTTGGAAATATCTCTCCTGTTCCACTTAAGGGCAGGAACTGTACGATTTTTATTATGTTACCACTCAAAATCACATTACGAGCCTTGTCCTTGTGATGGAGTGAGCACACAAAATGACTTACATTTTTTCTTCTTTTGTAAATTTTTATTAAAATATATCAAATGGCTTTTATCTTTGTATTTTAAGAAACACAGACCCCTCTCCTTAGGGCAATCCTATTTGATGTTACTTTCCTTGGATACTGATGAACTGGTCTTTGGCACTAGCACTTTTTTATGATTTATCACTCGTGTCATCAGTGATGTCATTTGAGATGTCAACAGAGATGTCATCAGTGATGTCACTGACCATGTCATGAATTATGTAAAATGTGGCATCGTCAGCAGTGCATTGTGGGGGCACAATTTATAGTTAGCTCAGCTAAGTAAAGCGGCTGAATTTCACTTGTTTTGTATGAGTGCAAAGTCCAACTAATTATAACGTGTACATACACCTGTAAAATAAAAATAGAAAATAAAAATAGAAATATAATATATATAAATATATATATATATATATATATATATACAATAAATTAAAATATTAAAATATTTTTATTTTGTTAAACTACATTTTACACTACATTACCTGCAACAGTAGGGAAAATGTTGGATAGTGGAGGGCATAACATTACTATTCCCACTCCAGGGAGTGCAACAATAGGGAAACTGTTGGAAAGCGGAGGGGAATAATTTACTATTCCCACTCCAACGTGTGCAACAGTAGGGAAAGTGATGTATAGCAGAGGCGAATATTTTACTATTCCCACTCTAGCAAGTACAACAGTAGGGAAAGTGTTGTATAGAGGAGGGGAATAATTTACTACTCCCACTCCAGAGAGTTCAACAGTTGGGAAAGTGTTTTATAGGGTAGGGGTAAAAATTACTATCCTCACTCCAGGGATAGCAACAGTAGGGAAAGTGTTGGATAGCGTAGGGGTAAAAATTACTATTCCCACCACAGAAAAGGCAACAGTAGGGAAAGTATTGGATAGCGGAGGGAATACAATTCCAGTCCAGTCCAGTCCAAAATAGCTTTATTCGAGATATAATCATAAAAGCACAAAACAAACAAAACTTATTGGGACACAGTTAAAAATTTCTTGGCTGGATTATACATAGTCCAAATGATTAAAAAACGTGATTAAAAAACTAAGATCTGAACAAATGGAAGGAATACAAATTGGCACCTTGCAGTAAAAAATTCAGTACGACTAAAGATAAAGGCAATTTAATATTGAATCAGTCACATTCTATGTTCAAACTAGGCAAACTAAAAATATTGCTTGATATAAAATTACCCAGATGTTAAGTTCAGCCTTATTCCCCACACCCACCCTAAGTATTTAGCAACCACTATTGTAATAAATGGCAATGTACTGGTACACATAAGCCTTTCAGCTTCAGCAATTCTATTTGTATCAGGTAGTTTGCACATAGGGTTCAGCCAAACTCTCCTGGGGGTGGCATAGGCAGAACAGGCAAATAGCAGATGAGCAACTGTTTCATTGTGACTCCCACAGACCGGGCAGACGTTATCACTTAAAGTGTTCCACCTGGAGGTAAGAGATCTTAGGGGTAATGAGCCTGCCCTAAGTTGGAAATAGAGTTTCCTATCTCTTGATTTGGTGATGGTATCCCAGTAAGTTTCAAGTTGGGGATGAATTTTTCTTCTAATCAAAAATTCCCGCCATTGAGGATGAATCATTATTACTCCAAACATTATGTGTAAACCATTACCAGTACTTCTCTTTTAAGATCTTTTTAGAGGGGAAATAGGCTTCTGTTGGATTCTCCCATAACATTGTCATACTCAAGCCTACTAGGCTATTTCTAACACCCCTTAACCAGCTAATTTTATAAAAAAAACATCAGATTTTATTACATCAAGAAAACCTGTGGCGTATGATGAGAGTTCAGGTGTTGTCCACAACCTGCGCCAGTATAAAATAGGGCGCTGTTTGGTAACATCTCTAATAGCATTTCTACCCAGCTCATACCTTAGCTGCTTTAGGAGAGTACTTTGCGGGAGATTAGTAATACTGCGGAGGAACTTATTTTCTGAAACACTTAGGCACACTGCTTTCTCAAACTCCCAGAGTTCAGCACCATAAAGAGCGGAGCTGACAGCTTTTGATTCATAAACTTAGAGCACTGGTCTAATCGGTTTTGTTAATGACCTTTTATGCTCTATACCTAAGGCTCCCGTGAGTTGTCTATGTTTTAGAGCAGCTATATCAATATGATAATCCCACTTTAGATCTTTCTCCAGGTGGATACCCGAATAAGTGAAAGCCCTGACCTGTTCGAGTGGTTGGTTATTCATTAAAAATTTTCCTTTAAAATTTTGGTGCGGATTAAATGCCATACATTTTGTTTTTGCCACATTCACTTCCAGGCCTCGAGCAACACAAAAATCTTCAAAGATTACTAAAGCTCGCTGAAGGCCACTAGGCTTAGGTCTTAGAGATAATTAATGTGTCATCCGCAAACATTAAAATCAGGATTTTTACACCAGCTAAGGTAGAGGCACCTGTGTTCACTGGCATCACACGGCCCACTATTCCATTAATATACAAAGAAAATAACGTTGGTGTCATGGCACAACCTTGCCTCACCCCTCGTTCAACTGGAAACTGGGTGGGGTCCCTACCCTGCCCCCCCATCGATTTCTAGCATAGTTTGCAACTTCATTACCAAAGTTAAAATCTCATCAGAAAGACCTAGTTCACTCAATGTCACCCACAAACAGGAACGGGAGACAAGGTCAAATGCTGCTTGTAGGTCAACAAAAGCAGCATAGAGGCTACCTTTGCTCACTGTCTTCCAATATAAAAGAATAAAATGGAAGACTTGGTCAATGATACTAGTATATTTATGGAAACCTGCTTGAAAGGGGTTTAGGATACTGCTCTCCTCAATACAATCTAGAATTGTGTTCAGGATCATCCTCCCAACTACATTTTGCATGGTGTCTATCAAACTGATAGGTCTGTAGTTCCCTGGCTGGGTTTTGTCTCCTTTTTTGTATACTGGAATTATTTCAGCCCTTTTCCAGGAATCCGGTACCGGGACTACCTAGGCCATTGCGTTTGCTATCAGCAAGATGTATCTACCCCATCTTGCTTTATCGTAGAGGAACACATCCGCAGGGACACCATCGGGTCCCGGCACTCTACCGCCAGCCACTGCACTAAGAGCTAATAAAACATCATTATTATTAAAAGCCTCATCTAGGTAAAAAACATAACTAAGATCTTCCATTTGATTTGCTAAAGGGCTACACGCATATTGGGGTCTAAAATAATTAACCCATTCTTCTTGCGAGACATGATTTTGGGGCGGATCTGGTTGGCCCCCTCTGCCCCATTTTATGATACTCCAGAACAATTTGCTGTTATTCTGCGAGCTGGCTTTTTTAAGATCCTGCCATCTGAGCTCATCCCATAGGAGCTTGGCCTTATGGAGGGTTTTTTTCTATTAGTACCTGGCTGAACGTACAGTATCCAATTCCCTACCCCTCATGGCATTACCAAGGGCATTTCTAGCTCGCCTACATTCTTTGTTATACCACCGTAGGGTTTAAAGGCAGCTAGTTTCTTGGTTCTAATGGGCTTGATAAAATGGGTTCTCGTGTGCATAAAAAACTATCATATATCTGTGTTACACGCCCCAAGTCCCCTCCGCAAACCAGGATTTGCTCAATCTCTAACACTGTGCTGTTTACGTCATCGAAGATATTTGCCAGAACCTCTGGGTTTTTGATTATATATGACCAATTAAGCCGGCGCTTGTTGTTAGTAAGGACAGCATCCGGGGCGCGAAATTCAACCTCCCCCACATGTGGTTGCTCTGTCATCCACCAACCGTGAATGACACACAAGGAGTTATGGTCGCTTTCCAGGCGGTGCTTAACCACCATATCATTATTTGTGTGCCAGATTTTAATACTACGGAGGATATAATCAATCCTACTTTTACTGTACCCATTGTTAAACGTGTTGGCCCCAAACCTATCCTGTGGTGTCCTTCCGTTAAGGGCCCTAAATCCCCTTTGGTAACAGATGGTGTTAATCTGAATGACAACTTCTGTCCATTTTTTAACAGGATCAAGTTCCAATATTGGTACTACCCATTGGGCATCCTCGTCATTGGTAAGGTGCCAATCAGGAGTAGCAAGTGGTTCAAAGGTTGAATTTAGGTCACCTGTGACAATCACACTATTGTCCTTTGAGTAGAGCTTGAGGAGGCTGTCCAAAGCCACTAGAGCTTGGGACTACCCCCCCAATCTCCCCTCGCATGAACATTATAGATGTCCAAGAGTCCTAAATGGCCCTGGTCCAGCATTAGCACCTGAATATCACTACTCTAGACGGCAACTCCTTAATGCTCAGGGCCAGTGCTTGACGAACCCATTGAGTTTACTCTGCCCCTCTCAGTGAATCCACACAATTCAGAACCCATCCTCTTGCCTTGCCACCTAGGACCTGATTCTGATGCGGTTAGGAAGGCCTCCTAATGGCATCTGCTCCTTCCAATTCGGATCGGGAACATGTCTTACCAACCCAGGGCCCACTTATGATGCGGTTAGGAACATATGCTATCATTTAAGTCAATGGGAGTCGAACCAAATCGTATCTGGAAGTATCCTGATGCCTCGTACTCTGGGGTTTAGACTCTCCCGATCCGAGTGGTTCGGAAACCATTTCCAAACCGATTCAGTTGGGAGGCTTTCCAACCCACATCAGAATCAGCCCTTTAGTTGGAATATTCAGGACCATAAATGGCCAGATGTACAACAATAGTAAATTGCGACTCGCAATTTGCGCTCAATTGCGAGTCGCAAATTGTGACTCGCAATTTACTATGTACAACAGTGTCAGAGACACTGATTGCAATTCCCAATGGGGCCGCAAAATGCGAGGCTCATTAATTTTGATGAGGCACTCACATTTTGGGACCTCATTGGGAATGGCTGGCCCTCTCAGGGATGGTGGCCTGTTGGGCACAGCAGATCACCATGTCTTAGACTGCTTTTAAATAAAGCCGCTTTTATTTTTTGAAATGCAGCCCGTTTTTCTTAACGGGATTGGATTTAAAAAAATTAAAATGAAACTTTTTTGTATCATTTTTTAAGGGCAGGCAGTGGTCCCTGGGACCACTGCCTCCCGTTAAAAAATATTTTCAAATGCAGTTGCAAAGTGAAAGGGGCCCCCTTGGGACCCCTTTCCATTTGCAATTGCATTACTACTTACTTGAAGTAGGTGGTAATTTGTGAGTGTTTTGTGACTGCAATTGCAGTTGCAAAGCATTCATACATGGCTCATGAGTCGCTATTAGGTAGGGAATGCGCCTTCCTAATAGCGAGTCGCAAAACCTATTTTGCAAGTCGCTAATTGATTAGCGAGTCGCAAAATAGGTTTAGTATATGAGCCCAAGGCTTTTAGCATGATCAAACTGGTCTAAAATCCGTTTGCACAATCTAAAAACCATGGTACATCTGGCCCTAAAGCATGATCATGCTCTTTGCAAATCAGCTTGTGCTTCTTTCTATATTGAGAAGATCTCTAGCTCCGAAACTGCCAGAAAACTTTATTCAAAGTTGTGACTAAACTCTCAACAGCTAGTGTTTTCTCTGTCCCCTCCTTTGCTTTCCCAACCTCAATGTGATGAGCTAGCGATGTTCTTTTATAATAAAGTCAAGTCCATCCACGATTAACTTGCTGTGGATGCTTCTCAACAAGGGAATCAAATGCTTCCTGTCAACCTAACTGTGGGGATCCCTGAATTTTTCCCAAGGTTCTTGTGTCTGGGGATTCCTCACAGATTCGTTCATGGCTTCCTCTGGACCTGCCTTCCTTGCAGCTGTTTTTCTGGCTCACCTATTAGTCCCCCCCTTCTAAACATAATCTTTTGGATGAGGATGTCCTCTCTGTGTTCCTCAACTTGCTCAATACTTCTTTAACTACAGGTTCGGTACCCCAGAGGTGGAAACATGCTTTTGTCCTTACTCTTTTGAAAAAGGAAGGTCTTGATCCTATCTGCTGGTCTAATTTTTACCCTATTTCCCTTTTGTCTGAGTTCTCTCAAATTTGGACATGTATTTTAATACTCAACTTTCCCCTTCTGTTACAATTCAAAATTTGCTGCACCTTTAACAGTCTGTTTTTCGACCTGGCCATAGTACAGAGTCTGTTCTTCTTGGGGTCACTGAGCATCTCAGGCAACCACTTAACTCAGGGGGTATGTGTGCCCTCATTCTGCTGGATCTAAGTGCAGCTTTTGACAAGGTGTCACAATACATTCTGATAGACCATCTTGAAGCCACGGGTATTGTGGGTCTGAAGTTGTTGATTTCTTTTTTAAAAGACCGTACCTTCCAGGTCTTTTTGAATGAAGCAAGATCTGATACTCGAGCTTTATCCTCTGGAGAAGCTCAGAGCTCCATTTTGAGCCATCTGCTTTATAAACTATATGTTCGCCCTTTGGCTGACAGTGCTGAGAAGTCAGGATTTTTTTTTCTTATGCCAACGATAATCAGATTATTTTTTTTCCTTCCTCCTCCCAGCACCAATATCCCTCCTTGCTGCTTCAGCATGGCTTGAGGAATGTCTCCTCGTGGATGACAAGCCAGCTCGACAGTTGAGATCCTCCAGCCTCTCACTGATTTCAGTCCCCAGGTTTCATCTTGTCTGTATGAGGGGTCACTCCTGCTCTTATCTGGGCCCCAGGCTCTGGAACGCTCCGCCAGTTGATCTTAGGAATTGTCACTCTGTTAGCTTTCCATAAGTGCCTTAAGACTCTGCTTTTCAACAATCTGGCCTGACTTCCTTCCCTGCCTGCTGCTTAATATCTGCATGGCCCTGCCTCCACTTGTGCAGTGCGGGGAGACCCTGTTGGGTAGCTGCACGCTCTATAAATCCATACATAAATAAATAAAATAAATACTGAATATTGTTAATTATCTCTCTTTATAGGTGTCGGCACTCTGTTATAGTCAGTTGTCTGTTTGCTTCTGCTGTTTATTAGGTGTTTCTCTCCCTTAATCATTCTCTGTTCTTATTGCCTCATACGGTTAATCCATGCTCGTTGCCTAACGATTTTCTTTGTTTATTTCTGTGTGTGTTTCTAAAAATGTAACATGTCTCACATCTTATGGTAAGTGGCCTGATTATACTGTGTTCTATGATCATGTAAATTGCTCTGATACCCTCGGGTCTAGCTAGCGCTATATAAAACCTATAAATAAAATAAAATAAGACCTTGTTGAAATTATAATATAATGCATTCTATTATTTATTTGCTCTTCCATTAAAAGGTGCCTTTTAATACAGAATAATGTTGTTAAACTATCTAGTGTTTAAAGCATGGATCTTCACCACAAGAGAATTGTAGCAGTTTCAGCCTCATAACTAAACTATTTTCTTTTTTTATAAGTGTGGCTAAAGTAATAGTTCAACATATAGCATTCTCATTTTAGGATCAGTTGTATTATACCACTGTCAAGGAGAAAGGAGATTGCATTATATGCTGATGGTAACATTTCCATCAATATTCAGGAGTCAATATCAAAACATCTAAAAATATCTCACAACAGCCTGGTACCCTTAAGGATTTTTAACCTAAAATGAGATGTTTATTTCTCACACCTTTCTTCCATAGAGACCTCGCATAGACCTGTATTATGAAGAGGTGGCCATATTTACTAACCATTGCATTGCCATTCTTTTAAATTGGAAGAGGCAGCCTCTGTGTAATTTTGGAAGGAGAAAAGCAGTTGGGTGGGAGAAAGGTATAGGCTGAACAGAAGCGGGCTCAGTGCAGAGCCCTGTGGCAAACCACATGCCAAAGGTTTGGGGCATTAAAAGTGCGGGTGTAGATGCGCCAGTCGGTATCTGCCCTCCAGGAAGGATTTGACCCATTGATTAACCTTGCCTTGAATGCCAAGATTGCTGAGTCTGCTCAACAAAATAGTATACAACACACTGTTGAACACTGCAGACAAATCAAGGAGCAGTATCATAATTGGTGTGCTCTTGTCCAGAATCTCCCTGACAAATACAGCAACCTCCAATAAGGCCATCTCTGATCTAAAAACTGTCTGGATGCCAAATTGTGAGTTATGGAGAATCGAGTTGGCCTCCACAAAAGTGGACAATTGCTGATTGGCCATTTTCTCCAGAATTTTTGCTGGTGCTGGAAGGAGAGATATAGGCATATAAATACGATTCACGCTGGCATCAGCATTAACCCTGTGCATAGTTTGCATAGTAGCGCTATGCGTAGCTACGTGAAGTGCACTTCGCACTATGCGAGCTTCGTGTAGCTACACGAACTGCAAAGTGCACTGTGCAAAATGCTGTTCACAATGATTGCACAGTGCCGAATGCTTGTCCACACTGTGCAATCAGTGCAAACCGCATCTTGCACAGTGCAAGCTGTCGTTTTCTGCGGCTCAAGTAGATTTCTACTCGAAGGCAGCTTTCTCAATGTGGACTGGTAGTTTCTCATCACGAGCGGTCACAAGAATACGGGACCACTTGCAATGAGAAACCTGACCTCCCCGTGTTGAGAATCTCTCTGGGAGGTTTATTTTCCACACGCGATCGGTAACTAGATGTTGCTGGTCGCGAACGAGAAAAAAGTCTCGCCGGGATGTCATTTTGCTCGCTCGCGGTCACAACTTGACGTTGAGGACTGCGAGCAAGCAAAAAATGACCGCTACGCGTGTTTGCACTGTGCTACGTTCAATTTGCTTACTGCAATGTAGCGCAAGCTTCGCCCTGGGTTAATCAGCATTAGAATTTTTTAGCAACGGCATGGCAGGTGAGATGCCTGTTTCCAATGCGCAGGAAAAATTCCCGACCTTAGTTAGTCATTCCATATTTCATTGAGTGGGGATTGAAGTGCTGAGCCGTTAGTTTAAAAATATGGTGGGGCAGAAATTCTTTGGAGATCCGAACTTACGGTTTAGTAACTCATTCAGAGAATAGTCAATTGAGACAAAAAAAAATATGCCTATAATGCAGGCACCCTTAAGCCATGGCTTAAGGGGGCCTAGTTTGGCACTTAGCTGCACTCAGTGCGCCAAGGCAGGCAGAGATTCGGAAAATGTAATTCCTTAGTAGTTATGGCACATTCCTTCTCTCTCCCTTTCACACAGCGCAGCAAGTTGTCTTGCAGCATTGCATGTGTTAATTTCACCTGACTCTGCTGCATTTACTTTAGCTACATATACCTGGTCAATGTGCATTTTCCATGTCATAAAATCATCACGTCTACCTAAGGCTGCTTTTATAGTCACATATCTCTGAACTACTTAAGACTACAACTTTTACCCCCAGGTTCATCAAAGTCATATTTTGCGAGTCCTTAATAGCGAATTTTAAGGATTCGCTATTAAAGACACGCAAAACGGGATGCATGTAGAAATCGCAATATTTTTAGCAATTTCTACTGCTTCCTTATTTGTGATTTGCTCATTGCTAATCGCAAATAAGGAATGGCTTTCCCATTCATTCCTATGGGCCTAGAGGCCCATAGGAATGAATGGGGAGTCATTCCTTATTTGCGATTCGCAGTTAGCGAATCGCAAATAAGTAAGAAATTTCAAGGGTGCCTGGGTATCCAAAGGACACCATGTTGCACCCCTGAAATGGTAATGTACACTGGTATTGCGCACACACATGTCCCAAGGACATGTGTGTGTGCAACATACAACTTAGAAAATTGCACTAAAGTGCATTTTTCTAAGTTTTGCTATTTTCCACGTAGTTAGACTTCGCAGTAAATAGCGGACCCAGATTGCGAATTCACAATTTTGATAAGGTTCATGCATTGCATTTAAGGAATCTCAATTTTAGATTCCTTAAATGCAAAGAATCGCAATTTAGCGAATTCCTAATTACCGATTTTTGCATTTGGGATGATGCATCCCAAATGCAAAAATCCCGGTCGCTAAGGAGCAGATTCTGAGAATTTGCCCCTTTGCGAGCGGATTTAAGCTTGATGAATCTAGCTATTAGTCTTTGCCCTCAATAAATGTATGTGAATATATTGCCTATCTTTATGTAGCTTATAACATCGAAAAGATGTTACTTACTGATAGATATCAACGGGCCTCTATTGCAAGGAAAAAAAGTGTAGTCCAACCTGAGCAAAGGTAAGACCTAAATGCAGACACCTTGGTGTAGTTCTACAGTAACTCTGAAAGCTTAAAAAACAAAAGACTTGAAAATATATATTTTAACTTGGGAAACACAGCAGCATTCTGCTGGCATTTCTTAAACCATGTGGCATTGCATATTCATTGTTCCTATTTCGCTCGGGAACCGATCAATGATTTTCTACTTTATATACAACAGTACAGAGAATTGGCCCTTTATAAACTGGCAAGCAAAAGCAAGTACTTTTTCTCCAATGCGCTACATATTACAGAGGAGACTAATCAACTAAAAGCACACTCTTCCGAGCAAAAATCTGTGGTAATAATAGGTCAGAATAGATTGAGGTAATGTTAGAGCAGCGTAATATTGCACTATTTTCTTTACAAACAGAATTGAATTGAAATGTGCCAATCAACTGTCAACATTTTTGAACACCATATGAAAACAATGGCTTTTAGAACCATGCAAGCAGCCAGCCCTGAAGATCAATGCAAATTTGTTCTGAAACCTCTTCCACTGTACTTTGCCTTCCAGTCATATGGAGCAATCAATCTTTATCTACAGCCTTTCGTGAACATATTATACTATTCTATCAATTAGAATGCAAAATATGTGCAGTGAATAATTGCAGCAGATGCTATTTAATTTGATTTGTTTATGTTGCCTGCAAATGTTAAAGTAGATGTTCATATAGAAAAATACCTGGAAGAATGTTTCAAGATTCTAATCTGCATTTTCTTTTCAAGAAAAGGCCTTGCGTCTGATCTAGTTAAATTAGCAAAACGTTTTCTATTGGTAATAGAAGATTAATGACTCACACTCACTATGCAAAGTCAGATGTTATGGTGATGTTATTACTGAAGAAATAGAAGATAAAACTTGTCATAAGTGATGTTATATGTGCGGTATTTAGCAGTGCATGGTGAAGGCGTAAGTTATAGTTAATTTAGGCAATGAGTTAGAGTTACATAGGATAACTATGCCTGGTGAATTTCTGTGGTCTTGTTAGTTTCAAATAGTATTTTTTACCTGACATTTTCACCTTACTATATCATCCTTTCAACCTTTGTTTTTTTCGTTGAATTTCTAAGGTTTTATGTGATTCCTGACTATAGCATCACTTTAATCTTTGTACTTTCATTGAATTCCTCTGTGTTTTTTAACGGAAAGCATGATGTCTATCATCAAGCATGGTGTGGGTTTGGGAATAGGACCTAGCCTGCAGCCAGGCCCCACCCCTCTCTGTGGTGCCCATCCCTTCATGGCGCAAGGCCTCGAGTCATGCACAGCGTGTGTTGGGTGAAGCCAGCAGTCAGGTCCTACATCCAACCCCATGCCCGACTGGCTATTTCATGTAAAAATATAAAAGGTGTCATTTTAAGTAAGGTAGACCTACTGGCTTTGTCAAAGGCTCAAAATAGAATATTGTAAAAGTGACTGGGCCTCTTGGCTTAATAAATGGGTCAACACATCAACATATACAACGCAGATGTATTGGCTTTGTCAAAAAGCTACCAATAACTATAATCTAACAGATTTTTCATAAATACACAGTGCAATGTTTAATAATAGTTGTTGTCTCAAGTTATTTTTAATAAACCATTAAAAAAAAAACACATCTTTTACAGCTAGATTCATGAAGCCAAATTGCGATCGCAATAGCTGCGAATATGCAAATGCGATCGCAATTTGATGAAAAGGAATTCATGACAGTGTAATCCCAAAAAATGCGAATTCGCTAAAGAAAAATTGCGATTTCACAAATAAATTCACAGAATCCTGGAAGAAGCCCATTAGCGAATCTGAAATACCGAGAAACCATGGAATCTGCGAATTAAACTGCAAAATCGTAAAACAATCGCAATCGCTATTCATGAAAAATCACAGATTGCGAAATTCCCGAAAATCACAATTTGCGCCGCGCAATGTAAGGAGAACCCAAACCAGGTGGTAACCAGTAATGAAAACATTTTTTTCTTCAAAAAAACGTTTACAAAGTACCAACAGGTGCAGGCCTGACCAAACACACTTAAGGATATGCAGCTGGAGCATGAAGACTCTCGCAATGCCAGGACTCTACATGGTGGTCAGGCGGCTAAGGCTACAGCGAGCAGCACGGAACAGACGTAGGATCCAGAAGCGGATATTCCGCCAGCCGGTCACCCTTCTGGGCCAAACCAGGGAGCAAATTTACGCTAAGTACCGCCTGAATGGGGCAATGATCATCAAGCTGATCCAGGACCTAGACCCCCTGATGCAGCACCCAACAAGGAGGACCAATGCCGTGCCCACACATGTCCACATATTATGCAGCCTGCACCTTCTGGCCTCCGGAAGCTTCCAGGGGATAGCCGCTGTTGCAGGGGGGATATCCCAGACCACCATGTACCGCTGCCTAAGCAGTTTCCTGGAGGCTATGCTGACCCGGCTACACCACTACATCTCATTCCCCACCAGCCAACAGGACTTGGATGACACCAAACTACAATTTTACAACGTAGCACAATTTCCACATATAATAGGATACATTGACTGTACCCACATCCACATCTGCCCACCAGCACAAACGGAATACATGTATCGCAACAGCAAGTCCTACCACTCTCTCAATATCCAGATGGTGTGCAATGCGAAGACAATCATCACGGACAAAGTGGCACAGTACCCGGGGAGCACACATGACTCCTTCATATTCCAGCACAGCGGCATTCACACACGACTGGCCAGGGGAGACTTTGGTGAAGGACACCTACTAGGTAAGAACACATGCCCCACAATATTACACTGTGATAATGTAGCTGCGCAGCACAGGCACTCACCCTCTGCTCCTATCATTCAGGTGACCGCGGCTACGCTCTCCGTGAGTACCTCCTCACCCCATACCTCAACCCTGCAACACCACAGCACCGGCGTTACAATGCTGCACACATACACACAAGAAATTGCATTGAGAGGACATTTGGCCTTTTGAAGAGCAGATTCCGCATATTGCACAAGACTGGTGGGGCCATCAAATACGAGCCAGAGGTCTGCTGCCGCATCGTGGCCGTGTGTGCAATCCTCCACAACATTGCTACCAACCTGTAGACATCTCTGGCAGAAGGGGATAACCGACCACCTGCACATGTGCGTCACGCACGCGGGGAGAATCCTGCAGAAGGACACAGGCGCCGTAACCAAATTAGCATGAACTATTTCTAGTGCACCCACTCCCCACACCCATTACTTCACTCATGCATGACAACAATAATAATGACATGAGTCAGATTAAGTCAGACCGAATATTTGTTATTGTTACGGCACAATAAAGTGGGGATTCCCCAAACAGGTACATGATTGACACATTGCGTCATATGTCTGTTCTTCATGAGGGCATCCTTGTAGCAGCAGCATAGCCCCTCATGTAAATGTTCAAATGTTCAATGCCGCCTCTGGGCAGATGCTCCCAACCTCCTTTCCACATCCCCCTCCTGATTCGGCCGTGAGGCAGCAAAGGGCCTGCTGCTGCGGCGGGGTGCTACCACCGGTGGCACGGACTGCCTACTATGGGTGGAAGTAGCCCACTAGTGTCGTCACCCCCCCCACCTGGCCATGGCCGGTGGCCTGCATGCCCTGTACTGCTGTTGTCACCTGCTCCAGAGCTCTCGTGACGTTGTGACAGCACTGGACCATATGGACCTGCATGGCCAAGGAGCGTAGCAAGAGCTGGGAGGTCGCATTGCCAATAATGTAATTGGACCGCGTGTATGCTGACACGCGGGTCAGCAGTTGCCGGTGTCTGTGGCGGTTGAGGTCCCGCTGGGTGTACATGGCCTGTGTGTTGGCCTCCATAGCAGATGTCATCCTCTCCATGCGGTCTGACATTAGAGAAACATTTCGGGCGGTCTTGTTTAGCTGGAGGTGGATAGCCGCAATATGACGGGCTTGTGTTTGATGGACATGTAGCATACGGCGCTCAATGGAGAGCCCACCTGGCCGCACGTTTGGTCCCCTGCCAGCACGGGAAGTGTTATTGCGCTGCTCCCTTACCAGTCCGCTTGACTGGCTCCTCACAGCCACAGGGCGACAGGTTTGTCGGCGTACTGCTGCTGGTGTTGTCAGCACCACTGGTGGTTGAGTGACGCGCTGTGGTAATGCTGCGCCTGTTGGCGCAGAGGTGGCACTGTCCACAGGGGCAGGTGGTGGAATGACCGCTGGTGCGGCAGCTTGCCCTGATGGTCCTGGCTGTGGGGATAGATGTAATTCTCCCTCTGTGTCCTCTGTGATGTCCTCAATTTGAAGGGAATCGCTGTCTGCGCCACCTGTGATGTAAAGTGGACGCTGATTAGTGACATGTTTCTTCCACATTTAAGCTTCCTACATGCATGCAGGCTACCATTCCCTGAATTGCTGCAGGATTGACTCTCACTGAACAGGTCTGGCTTTATGGGGCTAGATGTAATTGCGGTCAGACTACATGTCCCACAATGCAATAGCACTTTTGTGGTGTGCTTTGGCTGCATGACTGGGGTTTGAAATGGGATGATCTGGAGTCATGGACATTGTTAGGGGACAGGGGGTCACAGTCGCATGGCACTTACCTTGTGTATCTTGGGTGGGTCGGGAGGAGTTCAGCTGGATCACACCCATGCATGCCTGCGGATTAATGGTGTCCTCCACTCGGTCCTCGAGTGGTGTGTTTGGTGGGACAGTG
Source organism: Lissotriton vulgaris (assembly GCF_964263255.1). Taxonomy (NCBI): domain Eukaryota; kingdom Metazoa; phylum Chordata; class Amphibia; order Caudata; family Salamandridae; genus Lissotriton; species Lissotriton vulgaris. Next base: position 1,145,182,003 of record NC_141694.1, on the reverse strand, counting down.
GGCTCCCCTTTACCTGTCGCAACACGCTCCCCCACCCTCTCAGCAATCTTCTCCTTTGCCCGCCCTCTGAGGTCATACCAACGTTTTTAAGCTCATCCACGGAGTGCTGGGTCACCCCCACAGAGTTCACTTTTGCGCGGATGCGCACCCATATACGCCTTTTATTGGCCTCAGGCACCCTTCTGGAGTCTTTACCGAAGAGCCGATTGTGGTCCTTGCAGACTCCTTCTACCAAATATTCGAGCTCTTGCTCATAAAATTTTATTTTCCTTTTTCTTCAACTGGAAGTTCCACCTGCAGCTTCCTGTGACATGCTGGCCACTGGGGTGTCTCCTGGTTTTCACCTGTAGGCACTCTGGAGGGGAGCTCTGGCAATGCTGCTTCCACTTCAGTCTCTCACTGCTGAATGAGGGTGGAACATGCCTACTTCCTGGTTGTGATGTCATCACTGTGCTCAGGATGCGACTTCCCGTTTTTGCGATCTCGTAATTAGCGAGATCGCAATTTGCGATTTCGGTAATTGCGAGATCGCAATTTCAACACGGGTATCGGCCGATTCTGCGAATATTTTCCGATTTTTAAGTACTCGCAATCGGCGATTGCGGCCGATTGCAAATCGCTTTTTTTTCTCGCAAATATTCATGAATGCCATTCTGCGATTTCTAAATTGCGATTTGCTTTTTTCTCACAATTTAGAAATCGCAGAATTTGACATTGATGAATCTGGCTGTAAGTCTTTTAAAAATATTTTTGAGGCCAAAATTTGCAGCCATAGAAGCAAACACATGGGGACCCTGCACTCCAGCTGAAGTGCAGACAGCTCCAGCTTATGGTAAGCTCTCCTGAAGTTGCTGATTCAATGACCTAGGAAATGTACAGAGTTGTTTAAGGTTGTTGAGGGTTACTGCACTCCATGCAATCCCCCACAACATTAAAAAATATGGTTGCTGGTTCCCCTGTCCCTTCTAGGGAAACCACCAACATGAACAAATATAATGTTAATAAATCATAGAGCAATATGGGGCCTTCCTACCCTTGCTGGAGCCATGAATAATAAATGAGAGGTGCCTGTCGCTCATTCATATTTTTTTTAACTTTTTTTGCTAATTTTTGCATTGCCACCTGTGGTAGTCTCACTTTTTTGTTTATTACATTGGGGACTGCAAGAGGAGTTCCTAGGCCGCTACAGCTCCAGACAGCTACCTACTAGCACCTATACTGGTTGCATGTCTGCTATTAAAAGTGGATACCCTGGAGCACACCTAGGGCAACTACAACTTTCCAATTCATTGGCGGCTGCTTGGAGGAGCCCCAATGTCCTCTCAGTCCCAGCATGCACAAACAGATGCAGCCAGCACCCTTCATGAGTGTTAGAGGGAGCTGACTTCTTTCCTTTGCCTCAACCTGGACTGTTGCAACTTTTTTATATGCCGCCCATACTAGAGCAAAGTTGTGGGATGGGTACCCTGGACATTGCAGCTGTAATGTACCCCAGGGGCATGGGGCCACTGGGCTTCTGCAAGGCTTGTGGTGGGGGGCAGTACACCCCTCTCTTAAATATCAGCCCGGGGGATGGAGTCCCCAGGCTTTACCAACTCAGTGGGGGATCAAATTCCCACTCCCCCCAAAAGAACCTACAGCTGACCGGCTGTGACCTGGAACAGCCCAGGGTCTAATTAATACCAAGCATTGGCATAGCCAATAGGCCTCACCTTCGGGACCTTATAAGTGTTTAGCCATGCAACAGTTAATGCTGTTGCAGTAATGATATTGTGCTGCATAACTAAATACTTATAAGGTCCCAAAGGCAAGACCTATTGTCTATGCCAATGCTTGTTCACTTGGGTTTAGATACTTTGCTAAGGTTTTGCGCAGGAGCTGGTGTGTAACAAAGCAGCGCAAAACATTGCTTCCATTTGCATTCCATTATAAAAGCCTGAAGGAGCATAATAAAATTGCCTATTATATGGGAGCTTCTTTGCTTCCCTTAGTTAATGTGGGTCTAAATAGTAGATGAGGCTCTATGTACTGGTGGGGGTAGGGACTTTTTTGAATGCTACATGAATAACAAAAATCACGTGCCATTTGTAGAAAGAACAATACTGTAACCGCATTTTCAAGTGCACACTCACAGTGGCGGATGTATTGTTCCTTTATTTAGAATTCATTTGCTCAAAAAGATAGACTTTGAGCTGAACCCCCTCTTTCCCCTTCCACCATTTTGGCAGGTATGGCCCCAAGGCAAACAACATTAATGTGATTTGCTCAGGAACACATGAGTCCATTCTAGTTGAGGAGCCGGGATTCGAACTCATGCGGGCTAATGTACAAATCAGGTTGTCAAACACGTTGATTTTGATTACCTGTCTGTTTGATATGCATTTCTTCCCATGCATTTTGACTCTGAACTATGTAAGGTATATTCGGGAACACGGTGGTGGTGCCATTGTGAAATTTGGATTTCAACCCAGGCTGATCTGTGTGTATGTGTGAATGTGTGTGTGTAATATTTGCTTCTGTCTATCTCTGTGTGAGAGAAAAGTGTGGGTAATACTTGCTTCTGTCTATCTGTGTGAGAGAAAATTGTGTATAAGTTTGTGTGAGTACCACACAGAGTGGGCGAGAAGGGCTGATGTATCTAACTGTGGGTATGTTTGCAGGAGAGTGTGTATGTATATGTCGATTAAAGAGTCATCGGCTGACTGTGTGTGTGTCTATGTGTGAGAGAGATGAATGGCAAGTCCATGTGTTAGTGCGTGTCTCTGTGTATTAGGAGAGTCTGGGTATGTGTGTGCATCTGTGTATGTCTGTGTGTCTATCATTGTGTAAGAGGCATGGTTTTCTAGTGTGTGTGTGTGCGCATGTGCACTGCAGCCCTCAGCACATGTCACTGCATTTGTCAGGGTGTATGTGTCAACGCCTGCGCCTGTCAGTCGCCTTGCATACAGCTCTCATCTCTGTCTGCTGTGCATTACCTCCTCGTCAGTCTTCCTCACCACATGACTAAGGAAGTGAGCTTCAGCTCCACACCAGAACCCTCCAAAGCAAAAGTTAGCCTCCCATGCCTCCCATCCCTTCCCAATATGGCCGACCCATACACCTCATGACCACTATAAGAGGCGGGCCGGCAGAACCCCAAAGCCTGTTTTTTATGTTCTGCGCAAGTCTCTCCAGATGCGTCAGGTAAGTGGTGCCTGCTGTAGCAGGTACATGGGTTCCGGGTGGCGGTCCTGCCCTAGCGGACCCTAGGGCCTTGGAATCTTTTTTTCCCCAGTAGGTTCTGTTGGAGCAGGTTAGGCTCTGCTCTAGTGGGCTGAGGGATTCCTGGGGGGGTGGCTGGGGTGCTTTTTGGGATTAACTTCCCTGTTTTTTAGACAACTGGCGTTCTGCGACTGTGCTTTTCCGCATCACGTCGCTATTTTTAGTTTTCCCTTTTTGCCCTGTGCCCGGTTTTGCCGCCCGCCTGCTTTTCATAGTGTTGCGGCAGGCGGCTGCTTTTCATGCTGGCGTTTTGTTTTCCCAGCCCGCCTGCCTTTCATGGCATTGCGGCGGGCGGCGGCTTTCCGTGCCGACATTTTGTTTTTTGCCGCCCGCCTGCCACTGGTGGCGCTGCGGCGGGCGGCGGATCAGTCTCTTATTCCCCTTTCAGTGGGGCGTACGGACTTCATGCGGTTACTACGGGCTCGCCTCCCGCCTTCCCTGTGTGCTGGGATGGGCGGCAGCCATTAGGCTTAGTGTCCCCCCTTCACCTCCTGCCATTGAGACACTGCAGCAGGCGGCAGCGGGGTATGTCCTACCTTGGAAGTCTTGCCTCTGGACTCAGGATCCGCGATCGGACTCCCGTCTCCCACCGGCGGTCCTGACGGCTCCTTTGACGCTGCGGCAGGGCTGCATGGTTCTTGCTTTCTCGCAGCCTTCGATGTTTGGAGCTCTCTCTGTGAAATCCAATCTGTCGCGGGCGTGTACCTCGTCCTCCCGTGGGTGGAGACTGGTGGTGCTTAACCTGCACAGGTGTTGCCAGTCGGTTTCTTATGGCTGGTCCGCCTCTTCCTGATTGCATTTAAGGGCCACAGCTTTCTTTTCTCATTGTGGTCTCCGGTAAGCTGGTGCTTTGTTTTTGGTAGTTCCTTCACCTTTGCTGTCCGGCTCATGGAGCAGGTGGATGCCCCTGTGGGGGAGGGCTCGGCCTCCCATGTTCCTGCTCAGTATGTCTTCCTTCAGTACATTCAGGACATGATTCAGGCTGCGGTGGCTGCGGCCTTTGCGCCCTGGTGGTCAGGGTCCCTCTTCTCCGAAGCGTCCTCGCTTGGACCCCGCTCTGATTTCTGACACTAAGGGGGAAGAGGAGGATCTCCGGGGGCGCTATATCCAGGGTCAGGAATTGCAGAATGTGCTTCTGCACATTAAACAGAACTTGGCTTTTCCGGCTCCGGCTGCTGAGGAACTCTCGGAGGACTTCTTCTTGCAGTACCAGCGTACGGATCCGGATTCTCTGCCTCTTCCTTCCTCCATTAAGAAGGTGTTGGAGGGGGAGCGGATGGAGGTTGATAAGCAGGCCTTTCCGAGGTATTTGGTGAAGCGCTACTCCATCCAGGACTTTGCCAAGGATTTCCCTTCCATTGTGAAGGTGGACTCTCTGATGGAGGGGCTTTCCTCGCAGGGTTCCATCATTTCCGAAGTTGCCTCTCCCTCGTACCCTGTTGACAGGCGGGCGGAGGCTGCGGCCAAGCGGGCTTACTCGGCGGCCAATCTTTCCATTCGTGCCTCTGCCTACCAGTCTTACGCAGTGCAATCCTTGTTGAAGAACTTCCAGTCCCTGGCGAAGCTGTTAGACCAAGGGGCGGATGTGGTCCCTACCCTGGCTTTAATGGAGTAACAGACTCGGGTCCTGTCAGACATCTCCTTCGACACCTTGGGTGCTTCGGCGGCTGCTGGTGGCGCTGCTATTGAAGCCCGGAGGCAGATCTGGTTGCGCAACTGGAAGGCAGAGGCTGCCCAGAAGGCCTTACTAATAAGGATCCGCTTTTCTGGACCGAAGCTCTTTGGGTTTTCTCTTGAGAACATGGTCAAGAAATCAGCTGAGGACCGGAAGCTGCTGGCTCCCCTCAGGTCTTCCAAGGCCCGCTTTCCAGGTCACAAGAGGGCGTTTTCCGCCTCATCCACGCGCGGGGCGGGGTGGCCTTTCGAGGCAGGAGTTGCGGCCGGGATGCCCCCTTCTTCTCCAAATCCCGGTCTCGGCCTGCCGCCTCCACCTCTGCCCCCAAGTCCTGACCATCTCTGGACCCCGCAGGGCGGGCTCCCGGTAGGCGGCCGGCTTCGCCACTTCCTTCCGACGTGGGAGTCATCTGACTCAGACCTTTGGGCTCTTCGGGTCGTATAAGAGGGTCTCTCCATCTCCTTCAGTTCTCCTCCTCCGGACGCCTTCTGCGCTAACCCGCTGCCTTCTTCTCTGGTGAAGCAGGAGGCCTTGCTCACCGGCATCCAGGACCTGCTCGTGAAGGTGGCCATCCAGTCAGTTCCTCCGTCTCAGAGGGGTCTCGGCGTATATTCCATTCTGTTCCTTGTAAGGAAAGTGTCTGGGGATTTTTGGCCTGTCTTAGACTTGAAGCGGGTGAATTCTTTCATTCCTCACACTAAATTCAAGATGCTTTCTCTGCAGGTTGTTCTGCCGCTGCTGGTCCAGGAAGAGGTGGGGCTTCTCTAGACCTGTTGGATGCCTACCTTCATGTGCGGGCCACCTGTCTTCTCAACCTTTTCTCCGCTTCTGCGTGGGGGACTGCCTCTACCAATTCCAGGTACTCCCTTTTGGTTTGTCATCTGCTCCGAGGGTGTTCACCAAGATTCTGGCCCCCTTGGTTGGCATTCTTCACTGGGAGGGGATCAGGGTATTTCCATACCTGGATGACTGGTTAATTTCTGCTTCTTCTTTTTTGAAGGGGAGGCTGCACCTCCAGAGGGTCTGTGAGGTCCTTTCTGCGCACTGTTTACTGATCAACCGGCGGATGCCACCCGTCACTTGGTCTTTATTGGGGCCCGTTTGGACATGGTCCTGGGGAAGGAGTTCTTACCTCTGGAACACTGCAACATCTTGTGGCGGGATCTGAGGGCTCTTCTGGGGAGGGACTACGCTCCTGTACATCTGTGGTTGAGAGTTCAGGGGTTAATGTCTGCCACCATCAATGTTCTCTGCTGGGCTCGCCTGCACCTGTGGCCCTTGGTCAATCACCTGCTGTCTCTGTGGGACCACTGCTCCGAGAACTACGAGATTCAGGTTCTGGTGTCCCCCCAGATCCAGTCCGACCTGGGCTGGTGGCTTGTGGCTTCCCATCTATCAGAGGGTCTACCCTTCCTAGTCTCCCCGTCCGGCGGGTCATGACCAATGCCAGTCACCTCAGCTGGGGGCTATCCTGGGGTCCCGGTAGGTTCAGTGTCAATGGTGTCCTCTTCTGTGCCACTGCTCCCCCAAATTCCACAAGATGAAGGCAGTCCTGCTAGCCTGCCGGGAATTTGCTCCATCTCTCCAGGTTCATCATGTTTTTGTTCGGACGGAAAGCCAGGTGGTGCGGTGTTACATTAAACCACCAGGGGGGTTGCCGGGTGCGCTCCCTGCTGTTGCTGTCGCAGGAACTGTTGTCCTGGGCGGAGGGGGCAGTCTTGTCTCTCAGGGCTGTCTATCTTCCAGGGTCTGAGAATGCGGTGGTGGACCATCTCAGTCGGGTGTTCCGTCCCTTGAGTGCCCTCTCCCTGACTGTGTCCCGATTTGGCCATCCTCAGGTGGACCTGTTTGCGGAGTTGGGCAATGCCCTCCTGCCTCGCTTCTGCGCTCTCCATCTGTGTCCAGGGGTTTGGAGAGTGGATGCTCTGCTTTCCTTTGGCCCCGGGATCTCCTATATGCCTTCCCCCCCTTTCCATTGATCCCTCGGGTCCTCTGCAAAGTCCGCTTGAAACGGGCCTTCCTGCTCTTGGTGGTTCCCGGTTGGGTTTTCCGCTCCTGGTATCATCTCCTGCGCAAGGAAAGTGTTGGCTGATTCCAGATCACCCGTTCTCCTTGTGGGGTCCTCCTCTTCGGGGGCAGTGTTGCGCCGGCTCCGTCTGCAGGCTTGGCTGTTGAGCGGGTAACCTTGTTGGCCCAGGGGTGTGCCCCGGGGGTAGTTGCTTTATTGCAGGGTTCCCGGAGGTCTTTGACCTTGTTGTCCTATTCCCATCACTGGTCCTTCTTTTTCCATTGGTGCGGCCTGCTGGGTTCTGATCCTGTATCGGTGGACCCCATGAAGGTTCTAGATTTCCTGGCAGAAGGTTTTTCTCTGGGGTTGGCTACCTCCACTCTGAGGGCTCAGTGGACTGCCCTTCGTGTCTTCCGCAGTCCGGATCTGGATCGGATAGTTTACTTGGTGGCTCGCTTGCTGCGGAGCTGTTCTCTGCGGCGGCCTCGGGCTGTCTGCCTGGCGCCTCCTTGGGATCTTCCCTTGGTCCTGTGGGCTCTGCAGGGTCCTCTCTTTGAGCACCTTCAGTCGGTGGATCCTAATTCCTCACCTTCAAGGTGGTTTTCTTGGTCGCCATTGTCTTGGCTGGCAACATGGGCGTGCTGGGGTCCTTCCTTCGGTCTCCTCCATTCTTGAGGGTTTTGCTGGACCGGCTGGTCCGGCGCCATGATCCCCATTTTCTGCCTAAGATTCCCTCCCTGGCTAACTGCTCTCATGAGGTGTCCTTGCCTTCCTTCTCCCCGGCAGAGGATGTGTCCCTGTCCTTGCTGGATGTCCGTCGTGCGGTGGAGATTTACTTGGCCCGCACGTCCCATTTTTGTCAGTGTGACAGTTTGTTTGTGACCTTTGGTCCGGTGCTTTCTGGTCACAAGCCTTCGGTGTCTACTTTGAGTCGCTGGCAGAAGCAGGCTATCCTGATGGCATACAATTCCCAGGGTTCTGATCCCCTGGGGGTGGTCCAGGGTCATTTCACCTGGAGCGTCTCTGTGTTTGGGCCTCTTTTAAGGGTGTGTCCACGGAAGATATCTGCCGGGCTGCAATGTGGTCGTCTCCCCACATGTTTATGGAACACTATCGGGTGGTCCTGGGGGGCTCTCCTCCTGGGGATTTTGCCGGAGTTGTTCTGAGTGCTGGTTCTGCCTCCCCTTGATTGGACTATGTTGTGGTTCTGTTGTTTCTTTTCACAATGGAGTAAACATTGTTTTGGTTACCTGTTTCCGCCTTGGTGGTGGTTTCTTGTGTAGCATGATGCCTTCCTGGCTTGGGTATGTGCTCACTTTGTTAGTCATGTGGCGAGGAAGACTGACGAGGAGGCAATGCCCGATTACTTACCGGTAATCTTCATGACTCCGAGTTGGTCTTCCTCGCCACATGAGTTCCCGTCCCTCCCACCTTGTCTGGCTATCGGCTTCATGGTGTGGCTTGGTAGTTTTAGGCTTTGGGGTTGGGCCGGCCCGCCTCTTATAGTGGTCATGAGGTGTATGGGTCGGCCATATTGGGAAGGGATGGGAGGCATGGGAAGCTAACTTTTGCTTTGGAGGGTTCTGGTGTGGAGCTGAAGCTCACTTTGTTAGTCATGTGGCGAGGAAGACTAACTCGGAGTAATGAAGATTACCGGTAAGTTATAGGGGCATCTCTGGGCACTGCTGACAGCTCGCGAGGGGCTGATTGGCAGATGTATAATGACGTTAGGAAACTGGGGTGGCGGTTTCCTGCCAGCTCCCACGTTTAAAGGAGTGTGGGGCCATTCTCAGGTAGCCTCTGTCTTAACACATACAGACCTAGATAAAGCAGACCAAAGCCCCACCCAGTCCACAGTCCCATGTAAAGCCTCTGTATCCACTCATTCAACTGCACTGTCACCCAGCGGACCGCCACAATGGGAGATGTACCGTCACGTTGAACATGATGGCCTTGCTTTTTGTCGGTCCGGGTTCTAATCTTGGCTCCTACACAAACATTTGTGTGATTCTGGACAAAGCTCTACACCTCACATAGCCCTGATTGTAAATATCTATAGAGTAAAAATACACAACCTACTAATGTCTGTCTTTCTTATTTGTCATGCTCGACAAGTCTCTGTGTAGTGATTCTGGACATACGTAACACCAGAATACTGTGATCCTAAGCAAAGAGAGACGTAGAATCACTTGAGATATCTGGTGCACAGTCAGTGTCCCTTGTGGCAATGACTTGAGATGCTGATATATAGATTATAAGACCATGTTGGACTTCAAATGCAAGGACCACATGAGCGTAATGTGCATCTCTGCACTGTTATGTGACTGGCTCCATTTTATAATCAGAGCTGTAAGCACCTTCATATAAGCACTTGAAAAGGCCGCTGCCTCTTGCAGGGCCTTAACATAGGTCCCTAACACCTGCGGTGAAGGGGGATGGGGGCAACCTGCTAGTGAGCCCCTTTTCCGTCAAGAGACTCACATTCAGGCCAAACCCAATGAGCTATGGTAGACTCAGGGGCCCCTTCTCACATGCTGCAGGGGGTCCCCATCACTTTGCTTCACGCCACTGTCTTCTTGCCCTGCATGGTTAATTCAATTTTATTGTAAAGCGTTCACTGTTATCTAAGTAGTGTTTAGAGAAACACTGTCTAGATCCTTAACCACTTTAGCCGATCGCTAACCACTGATGAATGCCCTTTACCGCAGCCTTTGTTGTTCACTATACATTTTTTTAGAAGATTGCCATTCTTTCTGTTCGTTTAACGAATGTCAGCAGAATGAACAAGCATCCTTCGAGATGGCTCTGATGAACGCACAATTGCTGTGTGAATGGCTGATCATATTTTCTACTATCGTATGTTTTGATCGTAATCTGTCAGATCGCGAGATAGAACGTGATTTTGTCATTTTATTCTATTTATGTGCATTACGTGCCGCATTTGAGGGATGGGAGTGCAGGAGGGGGAACTAGCAGCAGGTGAGAGATTGAGGAGGAACCCTAGGAGATCTGTGAGTCATCTGTAGAGGCTTTGGGTAAAGGAGCTCCCATGGCCGCCTGTTTGCGTCCCACCATTATAAGTGCTCTCGCATGGTAGCCGAGTCAAATAGTAAGACCATCACGCGCCGCCTTTGTCGTGAGTGTCATTGAAATGAAAAGCTTTCAGCAGGCGCACAAGGGTGTTGCTGGATTAAGTGTATGGAGTGCCGCATCCATAATTACAGATCTAAGCCTGTTCTGCAGTGGGAAGACATCAAAGAATCCCCGGCCACTAAAAAAAAGAAAATAACATGTGGGGACGTGTGGGTGAGGAGAGAGGCACACACCCTTGAGAGCAGTCTGCTCATTTTCAAGCACTGCACCCAATCAATCAATCAATCACATCATTTGTAGAGCGCACTACTCACCCATGAGGGTCTCAAGGCGCTGGGGTGGGAATGCTGCTACTGCTCGAAAAGTCAGGGCTTAAGGAGTTTTCTGAAGGTCAGCAGGTCTTGGGTCTGCCGTAGGTGGATGGGGAGGATGTTCCAAGTCTTGGCGGAGAGGTGGGAGAACGATCTACCGCTGAAGGTCGCGCTTCAGAAGCAGGGGCATGTGGTGAGGTCGGCGGAGCTGGCGGGTGGTGGTGTAGAAGCTGAGTCATCTGATGAGGTGCGTTTGTCTGGTTTGTGGAGTGCCTTGTGGGTGAGGAGCTTGAAGGTTATCCTCTTGTGGACTGGGAGCCAGTGCAGGTGTCTCAGGTGGGGTGTGATGTGGCTGCGGCGAGGGATGTCGAGGATCAGGCATGCAGAGGCATTCTGGATGCATTGGAGCAGTCTCAGGAGTTTGGCCGAGGCTCCTGCGTAGAGGGCGTTTCCGTAGTCCAACCTTCTGCTGACGTGGGCCTGGGTCACCGTTCTTCTCGTTTCAGTGGGGATCCACTTGTAGATCCTGCGGGGCAAGCAGAGGGTGTTGAAGCAGGAGGAGCAGATGGCGTTGACCTGTTTAGTCATGGAGAGGGTGGAGTTGAGGATAACCCCTAGGTTATGTGCGTGGTCAGTGGGTGTTGGGGTAGTTCCCAGTGCTGTCGGCCATCAGGAGTCATCCCAGGCCAAAGGGGTGGATCCGAGGGTGAGGACCTCGGTCTTGTCCGAGTTCAGCTTCAGTCGGCTGCTCCTCATGCATTCAGCGAGGGCCTTCATTCCTTCATGAAGGTTGGTAGTTGTGGCACGCCCTTGCTCGCTGCCGCAAGGTGGATGCTGCCACAAGCACGCATGTGTGCTTGAAAATGAGTTAAAGGCCCTCCTATGTAGCGCATGAGCGCTGCATAGGCAAGCCCTAAAAGCCCTAAAAAGGACAAAGGTCAACCATATTTTATTAACTCTATGGATTCACAAGTCCTCTGTGGGTCTACCTAGCAAATAAATAAATAATGTGTTTGACCCTGAGGGTGTACCTCTGGGATCCCCCACCAGGCCTGGAGGGACAGGGTAACCCTACCCTGCCCTCTATATAATTTGCTATTCTCTTTTGTAGGTTGGGGACTGAGTCCGCACATTCTAAAATGGCGGCCACTGCATTTTTGCTAATATGGTGGCAGTCAATTAGATCTTATCTTGACATCTGTTGGCACCTTGGATCGTCCACAGTGTGAAATATAGAACATGTCTAGCCTTAATTTCTCAAAAAACTACTGAATAGATTCTCATCATATCGCAAAAAGCATGCTTTGTTGCCCAAGATTCAGCTGTCTCCCTAATATGGTGTAATGTCATTCAGCCATTTTTGCAAGGTCGTTGCTCAATTTTCTTTCAGAAAATTGTATGGGGAAAATGCCTTTTAGGACTCCCTCATTTGCTTGAACCCAGGCCGAAGATGTATTTCCCTTAAGTTTGCAGGAAGAGGCTGGAAAAGTCTTTTTTTTTAAGTTTATTCATCAAACTGTCCCACAAATATTGACAAACTAATTTCCCTTAGGATGCAAAACCCATGCTTCACAGGGGGTTGGTTGCAGAAAATCAACCACATGCTGTGCACGATCAAAGGCATGCACAGTGTGCGGTTGGTTTCACAGTTCCTGGCCACACTCAGGCAGACTTACTGACTTTGTCAAAGAGTCATAACATTAAAATATAAAGAGGGGGCATATTGGCTATATTAAGGGGTGAGCATATGAATATCTTTAATGAAACTATAAACTTTCTCCAAAAATATGTTTAATCTAATGTATGTTTCAGTAATTCACACAATGCAATATTTTATAATAGTGAATATTATAAACACTTTTAACAAAGTTAAAAAATCAACATTACTCCGAGTCTTTCTTTTAACATGGTTTTAGTTATCACATTATGGGGGATATGTATGAAAATCGGAATTTGCGATTCTAAAAATGAGATTCTTTGCAAAAATAAAATTGCAAAATATTTGCGATTACAATAAATTCACAGAATACGTTTGAGAACTCGGTATTAGCAATTCCTTATTTGCGAATTCTCAAATAAGGAATCCCAAAATTAGAGAATCTGCAAGACAGGTGCCGCTTGATGACATCACACCCAGGAAGTGTGACTGCCCATGCAGTTTCTGAGTGCCTGAGCTGTGTGAGAGGCTGGGAGGAGAAGCAAACCACTTTGGACTGTAACTCCACCAAATTCAAATGGATCCCCAGGAGAAAGAGAAGGAGAAGGAGAAGGCTGGGAGGAAAAGGAAGCAAAAGTTCAGTGAGAGGGAGCAGGAGGTCCTCATAGAAGAAATGGGCCTTAGCCATGAGTTGCTTTTTGGCAAAAAATCATTCCATGTGCCAGAATCACAAAAAAAAGAAAAATATGGCTAGACATCCAGGCAAAAGTTAATGCCATCTGTGTGACCCAGCGCTCTGGTGCTGACCTGCTTACGCGCTGGTAAGATATGCGCTGTAGGTCCAAGGACAAGTTGTCAACCAGGCTGCTAGAGAAAAAGAAGACTGGTGGGGAAACATCCACTGAAACTGAATCTACGCCCCTTGAGGAGTTGGTGGAGTCCACCCTGCAGCCAGAGAGTGTCAGTGGTGTGGCTGACATCGACAGCTCTGACCCTCCCAACAACAGACAAGGTAAGATGCATGTCAACATCTATTAACAAGGAGCCCAGAGGGTTTTTCTGTGGGATATGGGTAGCCCCCCACTCATAAATCACATAAATCAACAATACCCACCCACAAGGCAAAGAGTATATCTACCGTATGTAGAACACTTATCATTGTCTATCATACGGGGTGTATCTATCACACAATTATCAATCTTTTAAGCACAAACTAACCTATTTTGTACTTATGGTTAATTGCTTTACATCAAATGCCTTAAGAAGTTTCTTTTTCTAAAATTGCTTCCATTCCACTGACAGTCTCTCAAAAGAGAACAACACTTGTTAGCTGATTCTTCTGACCAAGCAAACGTTACGTCTAAATAGACGGTTAACACCAAAACTTTACTGAAGTCCTGAAAAAATGTGCGAAGAGACAAAGTGACCCCTCACGGGCGCACCACCCAGGGCAGAGCTGTCAGGTACTCACCAGGTTGACCCACCATCATCGGTGGTCACTTTGTCTATAACAGAAAAAAGTGTTCAAAAAACAAAACACAAAGTGTAGGTGCACAGGGAGTGGTAACGAAATACACTCTCTGTTAGTGCAAAGTGTAATTAAAATTGACAGACACACCTTTCACTCGATACTTCATTGTTTAATAGGGGTGAATTGTCAAATTAAAAAATGCCATTTATGCACACCCAATTCACATGCCAACATGTTTCAATGTGTTGGACAGGCCACATGACGGGCCGCTCTCCCCCGGCTCGACCAGGCCCGAGCCAGTCACGCAAGCACCACACACCACCATTGCACGTCCTACGTCCCCTCAGGGACACCTGTCCTCGAGCATGATAACCTCGTGGGTCCGATCCACTGCCGACCCATGCGCCCAGCCGGGGCCGCCATCTTGGACACTTCGCCACGAGGCCGCCTGGCCCCCGATCGACCTCAACCCTGGGCCTAGCCCGGCCTCAGACATTCCGGCACCACCCTCCACCCAGGAGGTGAGCGAGCTACTTGGCCAGTCAATGGGAGGAAGAGGTGTCGATGGTTCTCCCCCGGCCAGTGCCGCTCGCCCATCGCCTCCCCGGGCGCTGGCTCCACCCCCCTGCTGGGTGTCTGGACTCCCTCATCCCGGACCTCCCGACCTCCAAGTGCGAGGGTCCGGACATCAAAGCACGCCAGCCCTATAACTGGGGCAGCTCCAGAGCAGGAGGGCAGTTGTATCTTGGAGTCGAGAGACGAAAGAAGAACTCATCCTGGACGGACTACTGGCGCTGCCGTAGCTCTGTCCTGTGCACCATCATCCTGCCTGTTGGCGCTGCCACAGCCGTCGTAACCTTCATCCTTCACCGTCGTCCGGATCTGCTGGCGAGGCCGCGGACCGTTGTAACCGTCATCTGCATCGGGACCTGCTTGGCTTCTCCACGGCCCGTCGACCATCCTTCATCCATCTCGGGACCTGCTTGGCTCCTCCACGGCCCGATCAGCAAACCCACCGAGCTCGAGGATTGAGAGCTATTGAACTCATTGGTAACTAAGACTGACCCGCTACCCTTTTCCTCAACCAGAGATCAGAACCGAGGGGACCCCTGAGTCCAGACCTCCTTGTATCATATCGACGTAACCTAAGAATTGCATATAAAGTCTCGTTAACCTTCAATCTTGTGTGGTGTCCGTCTGTGGGGGGGAAGTTACTTATTTGTACAGTCGTTGGAGACGGCTCTCCCTGGAGACCTCTCCCCGTAACCTCGGCCGACCCTCCCGGTCCGTCTAACATTGGTGGCCAGCGGCGCGATCCGAATCACCGCATAACGTACAGAGAGTAGCTCACCCCACAACGAACAACAATGTCGACTAAAGAGAGCGGAGCAACTGAGAAGTTCCAAATGGAAAAACTAGAGGAATACAGCCATCGTGAACTAAAGCAGTTCTGCATCGAACTAGGTATCGCTACCACCGGACTAAGCACCAAGGACGATTTTAAGCATGCCCTAGAATCTTGGGCAGAGACCGGGGATGTCGAAGCCCCTGAGCAAAGCACCGCGAAAAAGACCAACACGGCCCCTGAAGAGCAAAGAACGGGTCTCTCGCAAGACGAGATCCAAGAAAGAGAAAAAGCCCGACTACACGAACTCGAAATGGCCCGACTCAAGATGGACGTAGAACTCAAATTGGCCGAGCAAAAAATAAACTTAGAGCACCTTCGCCTCCGAGAAGAAAGAGAGGAGAAACAGAGGCAAAGGGAGCTCGAGGAAAAAAGACTAACGTACGAGCACGAGCGGAACCTAGCCGAGATCAACCTGCGCAAACAGAATAAAGAGTTAGGGGTGCCCGACAGACCGTCCACCCCAGGGACCACGGACAAAAAAGTGCACATCCCCAAGGATGTGGTCCGAGAATATTTTCGAGAAGACGACATCCAGCAATGGTTTAAGGCATATGAAATCGCGATGACTGCGCACCGGATCGATAGAGCCGACTGGGGAGCCGGCCTATGGGGCAAATTCCTCAATGAGGGCCGCGATACTCTGTTACAGCTCCCAGACCACCAGATGACCTCCTACGACCATATGAAAGCGGCCCTCCTCACTCGCTATGGCCTCACGCCCGAGATGTACCGTCAGAGGTTCCGAGACTGCACACGCATTCCAGGTACAACTTGGGTGGACTATGTAACGTACTTTAGCCGAGCCTTCGAAGGCTGGATCAGAGGGAACAACGTCACGACCTACGAGCAGTTGTTCAATCTGATGGTATGGGAGCATCTGTCCAACAATTGCTTCATTGAACTACGCCAACACCTCCTCGACAGCAAGCTAACCGATCCCCGGCAGCTCGCAGCTGAAGCTGACCGGTGGGAGATCACCCGAGTGGGCCGGAATGGGTCCTACGAGCAGAACAGGAACAACAATGGTCACCACCGACCCAGAGGAGGAGGAGGGGGCCAAGGACGAGGAAGAGACAACACTCCGGCCGCCCCCACTACCAGCACCACCCCCCCGGCCAACCGGGGCAGCACCCCGGCGCGACCGGGATACAGAGCCAATGTTACATGTCACCGATGCCAACGAGTCGGCCACTATGCAAACGACCCCAGCTGCCCGCAGTATCAGAGTCCAAAACCCCGCCATGTGGCCGCCGCGGCACTAGGGGAAGAACAGATCTCCGAGGAACAAGAAACAGACGAGCAAGAGTATCAAGAGTGGGAGCCAGCCGCCATGACTCTCGCGTGCTTAGGGGGAAGAGACATGGTCCCGCGGGTCCCCCTACCCGCTAACACCCAGAAGTACAGCCAATGGGTGAGCATCAATGGACAGCGGGCCGAAGCCCTTCGAGACACCGGGGCTAGTGTGACAGCCGTCCGCTGCCACCTGGTGACCCCAGAACAATATCTACCGAACATTCTCTGCCCTGTGCGATCAGCCGACAACTCGGAGAGTCTGTGTCGGATGGCCTGCGTCCCCTTTGAGTGGGGAGGGGTCTCCGGCATGTTGAAAGTAACGGTCCGAGACGACGCCCCCGTGGACTGCCTCCTCGGAAATGACCTGGAAAGCTCCCCGTGGGCAGCCGTGGAGCGAAAAGAACACTTGGGGATGTTGGGCGTCCCAGACTGGGCGTGTGTCACCACCCGGTCCATGGCCGCCCGTGCCAACCATCACCCGGAAGAACCAGAATGGCCGGCGCCTCCGCCTCCGGTCGCCCCCGCCGAGACCCCCGACCAGGACATCCCCCTCGAACCTGCTCAACCTTCCGACCTTGCTAATCTTGACCAGTGGGCTCAAGAAGGGGGACCCACACAAGAACAATTTCGTCAGGAGCAGAAGACCTGTCCCTCCCTTGAGGGACTCCGACAACAAGCGCTCGCCCAAAGCGCAGGGGATACCTCCGGAACTCATTGGGTCTACTGGGACAATGACCTATTGTACAGCGAGCAACGAATCGCCGAGCTGGGGGCCAACAGAGTACTAGTGGTGCCCCTCCGCTTCAGAGACTTCCTGCTAAATCTGGCCCACGATGTCCCCCTGGCAGGGCACCTGGGACAAGATAAAACCTACAGCCGCCTAGTGACCCACTTCTTCTGGCCAAAAATGAGAAACGATGTGCACCAGCATTGCCGATCTTGCCCCACGTGCCAAGCTAGTGGGAAGAGCGGCCGCAGGTTAAAGGCCCCCCTGCAACCCTTTCCCGTAGTCACGACCCCATTTGAGAGGGTCGGAATAGACATTGTGGGACCCCTAGACCCGCGTACAAGACAAGGCCATCGCTTCATCCTAGTACTAGTGGACCACGCCACCCGCTACCCTGAGGCTATTCCTCTCCGGACTGTGACAGCCCCAGTGGTCGGCAGGGCCCTGATGGGGATCTTCTCCCGTGTGGGGTTCCCCCGAGAAGTCGTCAGTGACAGAGGCACGAACTTTATTTCCAAATATATGAAGTCCCTCTGGCAACAGTGTGGGGTCACCTACCGCTTCACGACCCCCTATCACCCCCAAGGAAACGGACTTGTTGAGAGGTTCAATCGCACACTAAAAGGGATGATCGGGGGATTGGAAGAACCCCTCCGTCGCCAGTGGGACGTGCTGCTGCCGTGCCTCCTCTTCGCCTACCGGGAGGTCCCACAGAAGTCCCTAGGCTTCAGCCCATTCGAGCTGCTCTATGGGCACCCAGTACGGGGGCCACTCAGCCTGATCAAAGAAGGCTGGGAGACGCCTCCGGCCAAGAGTCCTCCAGATGTCTTCCGGTACCTCCTCACCCTCCGCAACCAGTCCCAGCGGCTCAGAGACCTAGCAAAAGCCAACCTAGAGGCCAGTCAAGAGGACATGAAGAAATGGTATGACCAGAACGCCTCATCTATTGAATTCGAGCCGGGGCAACAGGTCTGGGTAATGTCCCCCACAGAACCGTGCGCTCTCCAAGACAAGTGGACGGGACCCTTCAAGGTAATCGAGCGCAAGGGTCCTGCCACTTATCTGATCGATATGGAGTCCGCCCGGAATCCGCTCCGAGTCCTCCACACCAACAGACTGAAACCCCACTTTGCACGAACAGAACTCAGCCTCTTGATGGCCACAGACAACGGGGTTGAGGACGACTCCGAGCCTCTCCCTGACCTCTTGCGGACCCAGGAGCGAGACGGCTCCGTGGATGGGGTCCGACTCTCGGAGACCCTCACCCAGGAACAACGCCAAGAGTGCCAAGCCCTCCTATCACGATTTGCCAGCCTGTTCTCCCTCACCCCAGGTGTCACTTCCTGGTGTGTGCACGATGTGGACACCGGAGACAGCCCTCCTATCCGCCACCGGGCCTACCGCGTACCTGATCGGGTACGGGCCTGCATCCAGGCGGAAGTAGCCAAGATGCTCACGCTCGGGGTCATCGAGCCCTCCGACAGTCCATGGGCCAGCCCGGTCGTACTGGTCCCCAAAGCAGCCGCCCCCGGAACCACACCCGAACTCCGGTTCTGTGTCGACTACCGGGGCCTGAATGAAGTCACCAGAACGGACGCACACCCCATCCCCCGGGCAGATGAACTGGTCGACCGAATGGGCGCTGCCCGCTACCTCAGCATCTTCGACCTAACGGCGGGCTATTGGCAGATCGGCCTCACACCCCGAGCACAAGAACGTTCTGCCTTCTCCACCCCCGATGGCCACTATCAGTTCACGGTCATGCCCTTCGGCATGAAAAATGCCCCAGCGACTTTCCAACGGCTCGTCAATCAGGTCCTGGCGGGGCTCGAAGAGTTCAGCGCCGCCTACCTGGACGACATCGCTGTGTACAGCCACCATTGGACCGAGCACCTCCACCACCTCCAAGCAGTGTTGCAAGCCCTTCAGCGAGCTGGCCTCACGATCAAGGCCAGCAAATGTCAAATTGGACAAGGGTCGGTGACCTACCTCGGACACCAGGTGGGAAGCGGTCTAGTGGCCCCTCTACAACTGAAAATTGCCGCCATCCAGAACTGGCAACCCCCTATCACTCAAACTGAAGTGCGAGCCTTCCTGGGCCTCACGGGCTACTACCGAAGGTTCGTGAAAGACTATGGTACCATCGTGGGGCCTCTCACCGAACTCACGTCGAAAAATCAGCCCAAGAAGGTGAACTGGACCCCAGAGTGTCAAGCGGCATTCGAACAGCTAAAGGCCGCCATGTGTTCCGCTCCTGTGCTCCAGGCCCCAGACTACAGCCGAGAGTTCGTCGTCCAGACGGACGCCTCCGACCAGGGCATTGGGGCGGTCCTGTCCCAGGTGAACACCGAAGGCCTTGATCAACCGGTGGCCTTCATCAGCCGGAGACTCCTGCCACGGGAACAACGCTGGAGCACCATAGAGAGGGAAGCCTTCGCTGTGGTATGGGCCCTCAAGAAGCTCCGACCCTACCTTTTTGGCACCCACTTTCGGGTGCAGACTGACCACCGACCCCTGCAGTGGTTGATGCATATGCGGGGGGAAAACCCAAAGCTGCTACGCTGGTCCATCTCCTTGCAAGGTATGGACTTTACCGTTGAACACCGGCCTGGGTCCGACCACGCCAACGCGGATGGCCTGTCCCGGTTTTTCCGCCTCGACGAAGAGAGTCCCCAAGAGGATGGGTAACTCTCCCCGCCTTCAGCTGGGGGGGACGCATGTTGGACAGGCCACATGACGGGCCGCTCTCCCCCGGCTCGACCAGGCCCGAGCCAGTCACGCAAGCACCACACACCACCATTGCACGTCCTACGTCCCCTCAGGGACACCTGTCCTCGAGCATGATAACCTCGTGGGTCCGATCCACTGCCGACCCATGCGCCCAGCCGGGGCCGCCATCTTGGACACTTCGCCACGAGGCCGCCTGGCCCCCGATCGACCTCAACCCTGGGCCTAGCCCGGCCTCAGACATTCCGGCACCACCCTCCACCCAGGAGGTGAGCGAGCTACTTGGCCAGTCAATGGGAGGAAGAGGTGTCGATGGTTCTCCCCCGGCCAGTGCCGCTCGCCCATCGCCTCCCCGGGCGCTGGCTCCACCCCCCTGCTGGGTGTCTGGACTCCCTCATCCCGGACCTCCCGACCTCCAAGTGCGAGGGTCCGGACATCAAAGCACGCCAGCCCTATAACTGGGGCAGCTCCAGAGCAGGAGGGCAGTTGTATCTTGGAGTCGAGAGACGAAAGAAGAACTCATCCTGGACGGACTACTGGCGCTGCCGTAGCTCTGTCCTGTGCACCATCATCCTGCCTGTTGGCGCTGCCACAGCCGTCGTAACCTTCATCCTTCACCGTCGTCCGGATCTGCTGGCGAGGCCGCGGACCGTTGTAACCGTCATCTGCATCGGGACCTGCTTGGCTTCTCCACGGCCCGTCGACCATCCTTCATCCATCTCGGGACCTGCTTGGCTCCTCCACGGCCCGATCAGCAAACCCACCGAGCTCGAGGATTGAGAGCTATTGAACTCATTGGTAACTAAGACTGACCCGCTACCCTTTTCCTCAACCAGAGATCAGAACCGAGGGGACCCCTGAGTCCAGACCTCCTTGTATCATATCGACGTAACCTAAGAATTGCATATAAAGTCTCGTTAACCTTCAATCTTGTGTGGTGTCCGTCTGTGGGGGGGAAGTTACTTATTTGTACAGTCGTTGGAGACGGCTCTCCCTGGAGACCTCTCCCCGTAACCTCGGCCGACCCTCCCGGTCCGTCTAACACAATGCCTGTAATTTTGTGGCAAATTCTTCATGGCTATACTGATTGTAACAGCACCTTAGGTTGGACACATCCTCTTCAGAAAGACTGTCAAGTGGAAGAAACAAAACACAACATCATGTCAGACGGGAATCCTGCCTATTACTCCCCATTTTACTAATCTCTGCCCATCCAAACAAAATACAAAATCTTTAATTACCCTCATATGGCTATTCTTGCTCGTACCAGCCTATGAGGGAATACATATGTCATACATCCAAGCTCCTTCCGTGAGCCTTTCTTTTCAAGAGTTCGTTGTATCAATCTAGACATTATAAAATCAGGAGAATACAATCAAAATATATAGTACTGCACCATCTACAAAATGTATTAAAAACATCCAGCTATGAGTGCTGCAAACAGAAAACTCCTATAGTTTCAAAAACCGAGTTTGAAACAAAAGGATTATTAAAACAGTTCAAATACCACCCTTGTCACATAATCCTTTATTGACAATGCGCATAATTTATATTGTACTCGCAAATTGCCCTTTTTTTATTTAGTTTGGTCGCAAAAATCGCCACTACTGAGATGTCTGTATATCCCACTGTGTTTAAATATAAAGGAGTTGTGTGTACTGCCAGGGTATTTTGCAACAATATCGGTGATTATATATTTAGCATCGTAGATGACCTGTATGTTGAGGGAATTATAAGATTTGCTGTTCCTGAATACATATCATTATTTGATGGGGGTGAGAGGGCTACATGTGTTCCTTCTACACAGCCAATGACATGGGGAAATTGGATAATCTGGTAGAAGTCCTGTTTTGTTTGCTGTAATGCCTGTTGTGTGCTTGGGAATTGGATGTGATGATGTAGCCTCTGTACCATTGCATCCAAGAATTCATGGAAGAAGCATGACAGGTAACTCTGGGAGACCCCTCCTGCTGCTGCTATCACCCCCTGGAAACACCCTGATGCCAGTAAGTGCAGTATACACAGGACCTGCATATGGGTTGGAATAGTTTGCGGCATGAGTGTTGGGTGTTCAAGCAAGAGTTTTAGCTCATCAATCTATTACTTAATGATAGCTGCGTCCATCCTAGACTTCGCATGGATCTCCTCGTCAGTCTGCTGGAACAGAGTGATGCGCACTCTGAAGATCCGTTCATGTTGCCTCTTTCTCTGTGCTGCAGCTCAAATTTGCATCCTCATAGATATCACATACAGCGCTGCCATTGTGGAAATCCCTGTTGCATTGTGGGCTTGTTTACATAGGTTGCACCTGGTTACCACCTGCCCTGAGTTGGTGGTAAAATGCATGTGCGAATGTTTCATACATTTCTTTGCGAATTCACCATTTGCGATTACTCTATTTGCGAATATCGCAAATAGCGTGTCAGTAATTACGATTTTGCAAACTTATTAGCACATTTTGGGGCTCACAAAATAAGTATTCGCAAAATGTGCTTATCCCTTTTTCGCACTAGGAACCTATATTCTATATAGAACAAGTCGATTTTACTATCGCAAACACTGTTTTTTTTGCGATTCGTAGTGTTTGCAACCTCATAATACCTTTATACATATGCCCTTATGTGGGTTATCAAATGGTAAAAGAAAGACTGAGACATATGGATTTTCTGGAAAAAAATAAAACCAACATTACACTGTGTCTTTCTTTTAACATTTTCTAGCCCACAAAATGCAGTCATAAGAACAACTAGAAAGGGGCCTTCCACTCTAGCTGTTTAGCTTAGAGCGCCAGCTAGGAATACTTTAAGAATACAGTAAACTCTCCTGCTGTCCTGAATTGAATGACCAAGGAGACTTACTGTTTTTTTCTTCATGTTGCTGGATGGCTCTGCACTCCTTGTAGTCGCCATACAACATAAAAACATTATTGGTGGCCCCCCTGCCCCTTCTTGGGATATTATCAAAAAAGAAATATAAATAGCCCTTGCAGGGCATTATGGGGCGCATCTTCAGAGAACTGTAAATGATAAATGAGCTGCTCCTGTAGCTCTTTAAGCTGCTCAATTATCATTAATTAAAATATTTTATTGTGCCTACGCAATGCCAAGCTGGCACACCCACATTATATATTTTTAGCGGGGCTGCAGTGGGAGTCACAGTGCCCTTGAGGTCCCAGACAGTCCCCCCTATGGTACACATAAGAGGTACCGGCATGGCATGGCATGTTTTCTATAAAGTAGCTGGGTCGGTGACTACCCGGGGCACTCACAGCTCCAATTTTTGGTGAAGGCCATAGGGGGTGCCCAATGTCCATGGCAAGATCCCCTTGCGGTAGCCAGCTACTTTTTGAATTATAGGTGGGTGCCCCTGTCTCCACCAGGGGCACCCACACAACAAGGACTCTTTAAGGGTCACAAGGGCAGCACAAAGTTCCATACAGCCTCAGCCAGCACCCAGGCACCCAACTGGGTGCTGGCTGGGAGTCAGCACTTCTCTTTGCTGTTAACTAGAACATTCACAAATATGTTCGCCAACAGAAATGTCATGATGGTCTGGCCACAATATGAGCAAAAAGCTGCGTTTGTCATTTTAGTTTGTTGGCAAAGCCCCAGAGGCAACATAGAAATGGTAGAAAGTGATATAAGAGGTCAGGGTGAATGTACATTGACCCTATGTATGGGATAAAGGGGGTTTTCTATAATGTTGTATGGGCTGTTTACGTTGCAGAAAACGCATGATATTTTCAAATTCTCAATAACGCTCAGTGTGCCCCAGTGCACATCAAAAACTCTTGCACTCAGTCACAGACCCACTCAGAGACTCCTGCACCCACTCACAGACCCACTCAAACACTCAGGCTTGCAATCACAGACCCTGTCAGACACTCTTCTCCTACTCTTAGACCCACTCAGACACTTATGTCCCCATTCACAGAACCACTTGAATACTCATGCAACCATTCACAGATGCAGCCAAGTTCTCACATACACACTCACAGACCTACTCAGGCACTCATGGACCCACTAACATACACACTGAGACATGGTCACACCGACTTAGAGATCCACTCTTTTTTTTTCTTGACAGCAAACAGGTCAATTAATGTGCATACGTAGCAACAGAAAAAAAGCACTTAACATTACAAATCAACTCAGTTCATGAAGAGTTCGCTCCGCCATAACTTAACGCCTCCTATCTTTTAAAGTTTAATCCCCTGAACCAATCCATCTAGCGATTGGAGACCATAGTTGTCGGCCAAAAGTTTTCTTTTTTATACCTTTCATTTTATATAAAATAATACATAGATAAAAGCTTTGTTTGCCACATTATAAAATTGGGTGGATCAGTGTCTTACCAGTGAGACGTGACACAAGAGCGGTATGCTGACATGCAGATAAAAATAAATCCTTCTACTACCCCAACTCTATGTTGATTCATTCCCTCTAAGTTGATTCGCATTCATAGAACTACTGAGATACTCATGCACTCGGT
Organism: Lissotriton vulgaris; assembly: GCF_964263255.1. Classification (NCBI taxonomy): domain Eukaryota; kingdom Metazoa; phylum Chordata; class Amphibia; order Caudata; family Salamandridae; genus Lissotriton; species Lissotriton vulgaris. The sequence goes on along the minus strand of NC_141694.1, from coordinate 1,145,157,881 downwards.
AACATATCTACTCTGTGACACATGCACCCACTCACAGACCTGCACACACTCACACATACTAAGAGACTTACACACCCTCTTATAGATCCACTAAGAGACTCATGCATCCATTTATAGATGCACTCAGCGACTCATGCATGCACTCACAGACCTACCCTGAGACTCAAACATACACTCACACACCCAGTCAGGTACTCATGCACCCACTCACATACCCAGTCAGACACTCATCCATCAACTGACAAACTCATTGAGACATTCATACTAACTCACAAATCCAGTCAATCACACACCAACTGACAAACCTACTCATATACTCATACTATCACTCACAGAGGCACTCACTCTTGCACCCACTCAGAAACTCTTACATGCACTCACAGATACACTCAGAGACTTATGCACCCACTCACAGACCCATTAGACACTAATACACCCACTCAGAGACCTGATCAGACACACTTGGACCCATTCACAGTCACATACTACCCCAACTCTTTGTTGATTCATTCCCTCTAAGTGGATTCACATTCATAGAACTACTGAGATACTCATGCACTCAGTAACATATCTACTCTGTGACACATGCACCCACTCACAGACCTGCACACACTCATACATACTAAGAGACTTACACACCCTCTTATAGATCCACTAAGAGACTCATGCATCCATTTATAGATGCACTCAGCGACTCATGCATGCACTCACAGACCTACCCTGAGACTCACACATACACTCACACACCCAGTCAGGTACTCATGCACCCACTCACATACCCAGTCAGATACTCACCCATCAACTGACAAACTCATTGAGACATTCATACTAACTCACAAATCCAGTCAATCACACACCAACTGACAAACCTACTCATATACTCATACTATCACTCACAGACGCACTTACTCTTGTACCCACTCAGAAACTCTTACATGCACTCACAGATACACTCAGAGACTTATGCACCCACTCACAGACCCATTAGACACTAATACACCCACTCAGAGACCTGATCAGACACTCTTGGACCCATTCAAAGTCACATACTCTGACACTCATAGACCCAGTGAAAGACTTGTGCACTTACTCAAAGACCCATGCAGACACTTACGTGTCCACTCACAAACTCAAACAGTTACTCACACTCACTCATAGACCCATGCAGACACTCATGCACTGAGTCACAGATCCACTCAGACACTAACACATCCACTACTCAGCAACTCATGCACCTACTCACAAACTCAGTGGGACACTCATGCATCCACTCCCAGATCCACTGAAAGACTAATTTTCCTGCTCACATACCCACTCAGATGCTCATGCACCCATTAACAGTCCCACCAAGACACCTATGCGCCTACCCTCAAATTCCAAAAGATAGTCATGTAGACACTCAGACACCCAATGGTATAATCATGCATCCTCTCAGAGACCCACTTAAGGACTTATGAAACCATTCAAAGACACACTCAGACATGCACCCACTCACATACCCACTTAGATACTGATACATCCATCCATACAACCATTCAGACCCGCATGCACCCACTCACAGACCCACTCAGGCACTCACGCACCCACTCACAGGCCAACATAGACATTTACGTATCCAGTCAGAGATCAAGTCAGAGACTCATTCACCCACTTGCAAACCCATCTCAAAAACCTCATACACCCACTCAGAGAGCTACTCAGAGACTCACAAACCCACTCACAGACTCACTCAGACATTCACACATAAACTCATAGACCTATTCAGAGACTCATGTACCCATTCACAGACTAACACAGGCACTTACACACCCTCCCACAGACCCACTCAGACACTCATGTATACATTCACTTACCCAGTGAGAGACCCATGCAGCTACTCACAGTCCACTCTGACACTCATACACTGACTCATAGACCCCTTCAGACAGTCATGCACCCACTCACAGACCCCCTCAGACACTCATTTCCAATTACAGACACTCTAAGAGACCCAGTGAGACACTTTTGCACCCAATCAATCAATCAAAAATCTTTATTCAGTAAATATAAAAGTTTACCATAAATGTACATTACATAATCCAGCAATACAAAATCCTAAACTAATATATAAATACAACTCTAAGATTCAAATCATAATGATTTTATGATATTTAAAAATATTTTTTAAGAAAGCTCTCACAGAAGCAATTGTAAATTCATCAGCTAAGGTTTGTAATGCCAAAAATGCAGGTCGACATTGTCTCAAGCCAAATTTTCTCAGTACCGGGATAATCCATTTCCTTCTTGGACTGGTGTAAAATTTACAAAAAACAATATATGTCTAGTCGATTGCGCAGAGTTATTATCACTGGGGCAGTTACATAACATTTTCGAGCAGTCCTTCAGTTTGGGAAAGCTTAAACATCTAAATAAAATATTCAATCTAAAACGTGATAGCAAAAATCTATCATAGTCTCCAGTAACTAACAAAATGTATGGTTGTATTGTTGGAGTTGCCAAGATGACATAATGGGTTTGAACGGTTGGTTTACTCATTTCTAAGGTTGTTCTGCATTCACCCAAAAAACGCAAACAGCTAGATTTCAGTTCTTTCCTGCTGACTTCACACATAGAATCTGTGCTGCTAAAATATTCTGCATGTCAAAATTTAATAAAAAACATTGTTATATACCCTAACCATCTTATGTAGTTGACCCCTTCATATCCCAGGGCGTCCTTCAGGATGTGGCGATTAAAAACAGTCTCATAAGAAGTTCACACTCTATGCCACTATAAGATTGGCTGGATCTAAACGATATCCTCTAAATAGGGCATGCCTAATTCCAAGTGGCAAACATGTGTTGAGGTGCTATGTGGCACTGCCAGGAGAAACCTAAGAAACGTATTTTTTACCACTTGTAATGAGCCTACATTTGCGTACCCCCATATTCCCGCACCATATGTGGCAATAGCTACACACTTAGCTCTATAGATCTGGAGAAGTTCAACTGGAGGAAGTTTTCCGAATTTCCTACTGAAGTTAGACAATGCCATCAAAGACTTAATAAAAAGAAGCTTGCTTGCTTTCACCCCCTGAACCCATGTTCCCGGCTGGTCAATTAAAATACCTAAATAGGAAAAAGTTCTTGTGTGCTCGGTTGCCTTTGATTCAATAAAAAGAGTGTTTTCTTATTACTTCCAGCCCCACTGTTCATATTAAATGTTTTCGAACAATTTATAGGGGAAACATCCTTTACAACGCAACTTTTACAACGCACTACCATTACGACGCAACTTTTACAATGCAAGTCATTACAACAAATTGCGCTGGAGGGCGCTCTAGTATAGGGACTAGTTTAATTACTATCCAACACCTTCCCTACTATCCACGGGGACTGGAGTTGGAATAGTAAATTAAACTATTCACTATCCAGCGCCCCCCAACGCAAGTCGTTGTAACGACTTGCGTTGTAAAAGTTGCGTCGTAATGGCATGTGTTGTAAAAGCATGCGTTGTAATGACATACATCCATTTATAGTGAAGCCCAAATTTTACATAAAATTAGCAAACAAGTTAACAACCCTTAGGAGACATAGCAGCGAACGGGCCATTAAAACCGGGACATCCGCGTACAACAATGCAGTGACAGGACGATTCGCTACTGTTGGCAAATCCTTGCTCTCCTGGATCAAGACTGTTTCTAGACCATTTATGTAAAGTGTGAAAAGGAAAGGAGCAAGGATACATCCTTGTCTTACACCTTTCATCACATTGAAGTGCTTGGTACATTCTCCACCCAGCCCGAAGCGTACCCTTGCTTGTGCTTTTGAGTAAAGCTGTTTTAAAAAAGAAACTATTAAGACACCCATCCCTAATCCCTCTACAATTTGCCACAGCTTACCATGACTCACACAATCGAATGCCGCAGTCAAATCAACAAAGGTTAAAAATAACTTTTCCCTTTTTGCTTTAGTGTATTTATCTATAAGAACATGTAAATTAAGACCCTGTTCAATTGTTCCGAGGTCTTTGTAGAAGCCATATTGTAGGTCGCTTATTAATACACGCTCTTCTTCCACCCAAACCTGTAACCTATCTAATATACTTTGTCTGACAATCTTAACTGTAGAATCAGACAACTAGATTGGATGATAACAAGCGGGGTTGGCCCTGTCCCACTTTTGCACCCATTTACAGAGCCACTCAAACACTCACTGTGCTGGTGTCTATTGTCTATTGAAGGTCTGCTTTTGTTTTGCGTGATCACACTGAATTCACTAATTAGATTTTTTTAAAATTAGCTACTTTGGGGATTTGGGGTGGCTCTGAGAAGAGACTTTGGGCCCGATTACGAGTAAGGCAGTCCATAAGTCCACCGTACATGTAGTGGTAGTCCGATGACAGCCATACTGCGGGACTGCCCACAGTATTATGACTGTGATGGTCAGACTGCCATGAGAACACCTGCACTGCCAGGATCAAGGATCCCGCTGGATGGACGGTTTTTCACTGGCAGAAATATGTTGGCAGTACCACAGCTGGCACAGCTGAGCCTATTACATTTTGCCATTTCACCACCCTTTTCATGGCGGTGAACCCACAATAAAAAGGGTGATGGAATTGCATAAAAGGAAGTCCAAACAGGGCCCCCGGCTGGATTTTGGCCTGGGGTTGCATGAAAAGGGGCACATTTTCATCCCCCTTCCTGCACGGTGTGGCATATATGCCACACCGTGCAGGACAGTGCAGTCAGCACTGTGACTGTGGCAGTCTGCATGATAGGCTCTTCTATGAGCCTAGCATGCACTCGCCATCAGATCTCTACGGGACCATCCGCTAGACCAGGATTTAACTCATAATCTGTTGGGCAGCCACACAACAACTTTGGCTGTCCTACAGTAGACGGCATATTGCACCATCCGGTGTAGGACCACCAAAGTCATAATCATGACCTTTGTGTTGATTGTGTGTACATGACAGCTACACATAAGGCAGGATGAAGAGTTTCAAGTTGCAGAGAAACACCCAGTTGTCATTGACTATGAAATTAACTCCATCACTTCTGTAGATTCTATGCATGTCAAATTGCAAGCTGCTGTTAAAGATAAAGGCCAAGTTATGGTCTCTGAGGCAGGCAGAAACAGTTGTATTAACATTTTTTCTGGCTTTGTCACTCTGTGGATTGAACTGATTAGACCACTCCCATTTCTGCCATTAACACATTTTGGAGGCCACCAAAGCAGTGTGAGGGAAAGGTGTCATTAATTGTGCAAAGGTATCCTTCATTCGATTTCCAGTCCTATCCCAGTCACTGTGCCTAGGACAACACCATTACAGTGCACAATCATGAGATCAGGGGTTTGGCAATCCACAATGCTTTTAATCAAAGGCAGCTATTGATGCCACTCCATCCTCTCTGGCCAAGCCAAGAAATGTCCCCATTAGCCAAATCTAAGTCCTTATTAATCCCACTTTTTCTAGCTAACTCTTTAGCCCAAAAAACATAACTGTGGTCCACAATGCATACTCTAACCATGTGGATGTCAAGCAGCAGTAGCAGACAGGAGAAGGCTGGAGCTAAATGAAACAATATTTTCAAAATGAAAGCCAGTTAAATTGGAGGTCAGCTGTAGATTAACAAAAGACATTTGATTGGTTGTTGTAAATATATGAAGGATAATAAAATTAGGTAGGTTGTTTGGAGGATAAGTAAGTACATCTCTTATAGGCTCTGATAGAAACATAGAAGTGTTATGCAACAATGCTTATGCTTTTAGTCCTGAATAGTCAACCACACCTGCTGCAGGTGATTTTGTAACTAGTATTGTGCTTCTAGAATGTGCTGCAAAATTCTGACCTACTGATTCTAGTGCGCTGCTATGGACACTGTACTAACAGTGTATTGGGAAAAGGTGTTAAAGAGAGAGTCGTCTGTTTTTAGAAATTAGAGGTGTTTAGACTCATTGTTTCACAATGAGGGTTTGATTTTCTAGTAAGGGCTTGCTAATAAAGTGTCCTGTTATTTTAAAGACATAAAAATAGCAAGCTAAATATTTTTTGAACTCCCGCGATTTTTCACGATATTGTTACGAAAATTAAAAATAAGTTGTGAATATGCACAAATACCCAACCATTTTGGGCTTCTTCATGACTGTGCATGAAAGCATTAACACATAATACCCATTCAGAAGTGAAGTTACAAAACTAGAATATGAAAGCTATATTTTTGTTGGCTGCCTTCCCTAGTATCAGAGGGTGCAAAGTTGAAAATGTTACCATTAATGGTTGCTTTGTATGAGACTGGTGTGCCGTTCTTATGCAATTCAATTCAATTTAATTTTTATTGTTATAAGTTAATAAAAACCGTCATAATATTTTACAGATAATACACAATAATAAACAGTTTTTAATAAAATACTTCATAATAACTTTTCTAGTTTGTCAATTTCTTAAACGTTCACATTATTGATTCAACCAACGAAATAATAAAATCATTTGGCATCTCAGGTGTTATTGTTTCGTTTTGGTTTGTGCAAAATACCAGAGACCCATTAAAAGAGTCATATAACTGTCTTCTACTCACAGTCATCTGATTCTTTAATCATTATATGGACCCACTTTCTCATACTGGAGCTGTGCCCTCGGAACCTTGTTTGAGTGATTTATTGTGAAATTGCAAAACTTTCAGTAGTTTAAAATTTTTTTGAGGGTCTGTGGGATCAAGGCTCCTCTTTATTGCCATTCGGCAGGTACGAATCTTCCTCTCATTGAATATCCGTCTTAACAATGAGAGGTGTGCTTGCTTTCATGCGAGACATATGCAAACCAAGGGGTCCATTAGGATGTCGGGCGGTGACACCACCACGGTGGTGGCGGGGCGAAAAAACTGCTTTTTCCACCCACAAGCAGCGGAACTCATGTCCGCCACATTAGGATAGGTAAACATAGGTCATTTCCCGTCCGACGCACACTGCCATCAAAGTGCGCCCGCCACCTCGGCGGCGGGAGCCAATCGAGACTCTCCGCCTTGCCGAATGATGTCCGCCCCACTCGACAAATTAGGATGGCCCAAACAAGCAGACGCACTGCAGCGGAGACAAAGGCCCAGCCAGAGCAGGCGATAACTGGACAGCGGAGCAAGATAGCCGATACCCGGTCCTGACTGCCATGAACCCAGCCCTCCATATTCATCCGGTGATGTTCCTCCTACAACACTATCGTTATGGTTAATAGTTGCTTTGTATGAGAGTGGTGTGCCATTCTTATGCAATTCAATTCAATTAAATTTTTATTGTTATAAGTTAATAAAAACCGTCATAATATTTTACAGATAATACACGATAATAAAACAGTTTTTAATAAAATACTTCATTATTACTTTTCTAGTTTGTCAATTTCTTAAACGTTCACATTATTAATTCAACCAACGAAATAATAAAATCATTTGGCATCTCAGGTGTTATTGTTTCGTTTTGGTTTGTGCAAAATACCAGAGACCCATAAAAAGAGTCATATAACTGTCTTCTACTCACAGTCATCTGATTCTTTAATCATTATGTGGACCCACTTGTTCATACTGGAGCTGTGCCTCGGAAACTTGTTTGAGTGATTTATTGTGAAATTGCAAAACTTTCAGTGGTTTACAATTTTTCTGAGGGTCTGTGGGATCAACGCTCCTCCTTATTGCCATTCGGCAGGTACGATTCTCCCTCTCATTGAATATCCGTCTTAACAATGAGAGGTGTGTTTGCTTTCATGCGAGACATATGCAAACCAAGGGGTCCATTAGGATGTTGGGCGGTGGCACCACCGCGGTGGTGGCGGGGCGGAAAAACTGATTTTTCTGCCAGCGAGCAGCGGAACTCACGTCTGCCACATTAGGATAGGTAAACATAGGTCATTTCCCGTCCGACGCGCACTGCCATCAAAGTGTGCCCGCCACCGCGGGGGCGGGAGCCAATCGAGACTCTCCGCCTTGCCGAATGACGTCCGTCCCGCTCGACAAATTAGGATGGCCCAAACAAGCAGAAGCACCGCAGCGGAGACACCGCCCAGCCTGAGCAGGAGAAAACTCGACAGCGGAGCAAGATAGCCGATACCCGGTCCTGACCGCCATGAACCTAGCCCTCCATATGCATCCGGTGATGTTCCTCCTACAACACTATTGTCATATGGGCCGCCGCGGACGCCGCCGCAGGTACGCCAATACACATATGCAACACAAAACACACAGGCCGACACAGGGTCCAGTCACCACACAGACACCCTGCTGGAGGACACAACACATCCACATGGGCAACCACACATCACCCACCTCACAACAAGGCACCCCTCAGCATCCGGGACACATATCGACCGCCAACCAGCAGCAACGTCCCGGTCCAGGTCACGTCACCACCGCGGTCAACACATGTGCACTATGCAGAAGGCAGGCCAATCCAAGGCATGGGCAGGGCACAAACACCACAGGGACACACAGCCCCAACCACACAACAACACACCCAATCAACCCACAGGCCAGGTGCCCATCCCGTGCACTCCCATCCAGCCAACAAGCACTGCAACAACAAGCACAATACACACTCCCTGCACCACACAACACACAACCAGGGAGACAGTCACTGCAGGAGTGGCAGACAAGGAACACACAACACCACTGCCACACACACTTAAGGCTCACAATCCTTGCCAGCACACACACACACACAAACAAACACACACCCTGGGTGTAGCTACAAACACAACACACACACAGGGATGCCTCAACTGATGCCTGCACAAGAACAACACACAAACAATACAGGAACACATACTGAACTCCAACAGAAACACACATACCCTGTCAGCCAAACTGGGGAAAATCAATGGGAGAACACACACAACAGGAGTACACAACAACATCACTCAAGAACAAAACACACACACCATAACACAAATCACACAAGAAGTGCATGTCGACCAACACACACAGCCACAACAAACCCATCACAGATGCACATGAAACCACAATCAACATACACCACAAGACATCAGGGGATGCACATCAGGCAATGCCAAGGCCACATACACACAGCACCGGATGCACGACAAGCATTGTCTGCAGAACATGTATGATTGACACAACTGCACCACACACCACAAATCAGCACTGCACAAATACAACACCACACCCAGAAACTGAAGCAATACCACACCCTACATCCACACATCCAACACAACAACTACACATGCACCACTCTGGGATACAAGAGCACAGCCACCTCCACCAGAGCATTGGCCAGCACACACAGCTGAAGTGCACATGACCACAACAGAATGACCAATAGCACAAGGACAGCAAACATAAACCATTCGGGCAATGTCCAGAGTGGAAAAACACTTATGGCCCAAGAACTGCACCAAGCTCACACATGAAGTGATGGGTAGGCACACACACATGGAAACCAAGGGGAAAGCTGACATCTAAGTCAAACAGCCTGCATGTCAGTAGCAGATAAGTAAGGGGTGTACCACACCCAAATAGAGGGACATAACACCCACAATGGTCAGGCACAAGTGGCACACATAGGGGATGGCCTAAGACCACACACACCATGCCATACAGGAGTGCCAAAACCACCATGTGCCTGTAATGCATGACAAACACAAACACAATGGCAGTGTGGAGCAGCAGGGCCACACAGTCCACACAAAAACACCCAAGACACATTGAGGATCAATCAAACACAACACTGATTTGCAACTCACACACTTTGTACAGTCCGAACTGACAAACACAACAAGGAGGAGTCACACACAACACCATGGACACACCAACACACAGCACAGTGCACTACAAACAGCTCACACAAGTGCATACAATCCACTACCCAGGGCAAGACAAAACAAACAACAGGCATACAACTCCTGGGTGACACATGTGTGTCTCACACAACACAGGGGCACACACCCATCCACTACAAACTCACACCCTTCACACTGCACACCTCTGCTACACTCAACACCATGCATCTCATGCAGGCCATGGCACCAGGACCAAGGCCCAACACAAAAGAACCATACACATACAAGGCTAGGCACACAGAAAGCAATCCACACACATACTGCATTACATATCCCAGCCAGCTTCAATACATTTGCACAGCATCACACCCTGTGCTGGCAGTGTCCCCCAACCAGACTTGTGAACAGTGTAGGCAACAACTGCAAATCACTAACAAGATGACTGCATGCCTGGTAAAATAGCCATCACAGATCACACAATTTGCAGGCTCAAAATGGACTTAAGACCCTGTCACCCCTGCCCAAAATTATGATGGCTGCAAAGAGCCTTGCAATGTTGAAGTGATACATGGAGCATGGTGCACAGGCAATTAAATGCGAACAGAAACAGAACTGAAATCAGCAAGGACACCGACAAAACACACACCAGAAGTAATGGTATTTATTCACATATTGCACAGATGCAGCGGTACAACAATAGTACACAACAGCAAGGCTCAAAATGATGCAAAAATGCTAAATACCATGCACAGGTGAAACACAAACAGGAAGGCCAGTGTCCATAGCACAGGGGAGAGGCCGACACAGCAGAGCAACAGGGCCATTGCCCAAGGCACAGGTGAGGGCACGACACAGCAGAGCAACAGGGCCAGTGTCCAAGGCACAGGTGAGAGCACGACACAGCAGAGCAACAGGGCCAGTGTCCATGGCAGGGGAGAGGCCAACACAGCAGAGAAACAGGGCCATTGTCCAAGGCACAGGTGAGAGCACAACACAGCAGAGCAACAGGACCAGTGTCCAAGGCACAGGTGAGAGCACGACACAGCAGAGCAACAAGGCCAGTGTTCAAGGCACAGGTGAGAGCATGACACAGAAGAGCAACAGGGCCAGTGTCCAAGATACAGGTGAGAGCACGACACAGCAGAGCAACAGGGCCAGTGTCTAAGGCACAGGTGAGAGCACAACACAGCAGAGCAACAGGGCCAGTGCCCATAGCAGGGGAGAGGCTAACACAGCAGAGCGACAGGGCCAGTGTCCAGGGCACAGGTGAGAGCATGACACAGCAGAGCAACAGGGCCAGTGTCCATGGCAGGGGAGAGGCCAACACAGCAGAGCAACAGGTCCAGTGTCCAAGGCACAGATGAGAGCACGACACAGCAGGGCAACAGGGCCAGTGTCCATGGCAGGGGAGAGGCCAATACAGCAGAGAAACAGGGCCAGTGTCCAAGGCACAGGTAAGAGCACAGCACAGCAGAGCAACAGGGGGGGTGTCCAAGGCACAGGTGAGAGCACGACACAGCGGAGCAACAGGGCCAGTGTCCAAGGAACAGGTGAGAGCACGACACAGCAGATCAACAGGAACAGTGTCCATGGCAGGGAAGAGGCCAACACAGCAGAGCATCAGGGCCAGTGTCCAAGGCACAGGTGGGAGCACGACACAGCAGAGCAACAGGACCAGTGTCCATGGCAGGGGAGAGGCCAACACAGCAGAGCAACAGGGCCAGCAACACACCCATAGACAAAACAATGTTCAGGACTAGCACACCTGTGTGAGGCACAGGCGTATGAGGGGGATGTCAACTCACTCCTGGCTGTCATATGGACTTGTACTTGGCTGTGTATTGGGGACAGCAGGCCCACTTGACTGTGTTGACAGAGCCCCAGGTGATGTGGTGCTAACAGTGGCTCTACAAGCTGGAGGGCTGTGTGGACCAGGTGGCATAGTGGCATGTGGAGGTGGAGTAATGCAGACCTCTGACACAGTGTGGGTGGGAGAGGCGGGAGGGGTGCCCTTCCACTTCTTGGGAATATGAAATGTCTTCCCTGTCTTGGGGTTGATCGGAAGTGGTGATGACACAACTGGCACACACTCCAACTGTCCCACATCAGGTGCAGATACTGGCACCACCTCTGGAGATGTGCTGGATCCCGCGGAACGCATGGTCTGGCTACGCCTCTGGACCACCTTCACCTCTTTGACAGGTGTACCCCCTACAGTGCCCACCTTCGTCTTCCTGCCAGGGCAGGTCACTACAGTACCCTCCTTTGCCTTCTTGCTAGGTGTATCCCCTACAGTGCCCTCCTTTGCCTTCTTGCCGTGTGTATCCCCTACAGTGCCCTCCTTTGCCTTCTTGCTAGGTGTATCTCCTACAGTGCCCTCCTTTGCCTCCTTGCCAGGTGTACCCCCTACAGTGCCCTCCTTTGATTTCTTGCCAGGGGTGGTCTCCACAGTGCCCTCCTCCACCTGCAGCAATGGTCATGGAATTGGGGTAGATGTGGTGGGTAGATGTGTCCCTGTGCTCTTCCTAGGTGTACCCCTGATATGCAACACCTCCTCAGTGGGCACAGACACTACATGGGTAGGTTTGTGTGAAGTTCTAGTGACAGGAGAGTCTATTGCTGGTGATGGCTCTGCGGCATGTGAGACTGATGTCTGACTGATTGCTCTCCTAGCCTTGCTCTTCCCTGACTGGCTCTTGTCTGTGCATTCTGGGGTGGACAGGCTCTTCAGTGGGGATGGTGTCTGTGGGAGGAGTGTTTAGCTTGTGTCTGTTGTATGTTCCTTGTGCTGTACCTTTTCGTCGATGCAGGCGAACCGTGGTCACTGTCATCTGATGTGGCCACTGACTGGGGGTGGACAAAGGCACCTGAGCTGCAATAGGAGCATGTGCCTGTTGAAGGGCTGATGTGACTGTGGATGACAACGCCTGGACTGTACGGTGTAGCCCACCCACTTCAGAGTGTATGCCCTCCATGTATGCAATCACCTGGCCTAATTTCTTGTCATGGTCACTGAAGGCATTGACCAGGGCGGTCTGGCCCACACAATGCTGGCGCAGGAGCTCACCACACTCTGCACTGAGTGCAGCAGGGGGGACAGGTGCAGGGGCAGCGGTGCCAGGTGTGAATGTGACTCGTCCCCTCTTAGGGACATGGATACGGGCAGCCCCAGAGGAAGTGGATGGGAGGCTGGGCACTGGTCGCTGGATGGTAGATGATGATGCAGACTACCCATCCTCTGTGCCTGCCAACATGGATGCATCCCCGCTGGCATCAGATGATGTGCTACTCTGTGTCTCAGCCACGGATTCCTCCTGCATACTTCTGTCCCCCTCAGATGCGCTGGTGGGCTCTGTGTCACTTGCCTCCGCTGCAGCTGTAGTGCTACTCTTGCCACCACTGGTTTCTGCCTCATTCTCCTCCGTGGTCTCTTGTGAATCTGCATGAGAGAGAGATACAGGGTTATGTAAGTGTCATCATCTGGTCATACAAATTCTAATCAATGCAGGACAGGAGAGGCCCAAATCTACATGCTAACCACCACTCCCTGCAATCACCGTGCAGCAACACACAACATAGACCACAACAGTGCCTGTAACGCAGAATAACTGCCAGGAGTGAGGCATATTGATGCCACACAGCACTACACCCTATCCGAAGATGGAGTGCCACCCCCCAACTTGACCTGACCCTAGGGACATGATGTGGGTACAACACTTATTACCACTGACAGACCTTAAGGGAACAAGAGGGGACAACACACACACCTAATATGACATTAGATGCCACAATGGCAAGTAGGCCATAGCAAGCACCATGTGGTAATCTCCGTCAAATTGTTGTCGGATGTGTTGGCCTCAACCATCATGGTGCATGTAGAGTACGCATTCATCAAGTCACACTCATAAAGTTGACACTGCAGTTCACCACAATATAGATTCCCCACACTATCCCAATGATGAATGACCACGTGGAGCCTAACATATCTGGAAATGCAAAAGAACAGCAGGGAGGATCAGCTCAGTAAGGCCAGGGTGGGCCAATGCCTCATACAAGCACACATCACAGTAGGCCCTCACATCACACAGCACAGCATAGCAACACTCACACATCACATGGGTCACTGCTGCCACAGGCTCTGTACACGTGCATCCACCCCCAGCTACAGTCACCCTCCCCAGATACTCACCACACCTGCCTTGCTGCTGATGCTCCTTCAGACGTGTATCCAGGTCTGGATGAGTCACTGCCAGTATGCGGGCCATCAGTAGAGTCATGCTGCGCCATGCCAATCGCCCTGTGTGTGGTAGTATCCCCAATGTCATCTCAGCCACGGTTTTTGCAAGACAACTGATGTCGTCCCACCTCTTGTGGCAGTGTGTGCGTCGGCTGTTGGACACCCCCAGGGCTCGCACCTTTGCCGCAATGGCCCTCCATAAGGCCTTACGCTGGTTTACCTTGAGCTGCATGTATGAGAGAAAAGAAGTGTTAATGACCAGTTCCACAATGTCAGGTACCAACATCAATCAATACAGTAGCAAGACCCAGACTCAGGACCTATTGTAACCTCCCTCCCTCCCAAACTGGGGGCCCCCTCACAAGGGCACTTAGCATGGCCCACACAGATGTGATTGCATGCACACATTGGGGCATAGAGGGTCCAGGATAATCTCATAAATGCAAGATGCATTAACATGATATGCATCGACAGAAGTGTGTAAGTGCAATTACACAGGGCACAGATGTGGCATATGTAATATTCAGTGGTAAGGAACTGATGCAAGGAACATGTAAGTCTGGTGGTGTTTTTCTTATGTGTGGGCAGCCACTGGTCCGACTCTCTGGGTCACACTGAGTCAGACAACAGGGGCACACAGAAATACTCACAAAAGAAATTACTGTCCTGGCACCTACATGGCAAACATTCGGTGGCTCTCTATAGCTGACAATGTGACACTCCCCACTCACACATACAGGAGCAGGCATGGCAAAGAGTGACATTGTGACACACACACTCCCTCGCCCTGGAGACAGCTTGTCTGTCAGTGTTTGACACAACCCCACACCCTCAGGCATATACTGCAGCAGCACAACTACACGTCTGACACCCCCCTGTCCGACAGCTACCTTCATGGTAACTTACCACGACATTGGGACCACCAAAAAGCCTTGGGTACTGTTCCAGCACCTCGTCCACAAGGACCTCTAGCTCCTCGCTGGTGAATGGACTGGCACGGATCTTCTCTGTCCTTGCCATCCCTGTGGACATAGAACACCTGTGACGGAAGTGAGTGGTGAGGGGTCCCAGGTAGCAGGCTCAGGAGGCAGCAGCAGGAGTGGGTCCCAGGCAGCAGGCTCAGGAGGCAGCAGCAGGAGAGGGTCCCAGGCATCAGGCTCAGGAGGCAGCAGCAGGAGTGGGTCCTAGGCAACAGGCTCAGGAGGCAGCAGCAGGAGAGGGTCCCAGGCAGCAAGCTCAGGAGGCGGCAGCAGGAGAGGTTCCCAGGCAGCAGTCTCAGGAGGCAGCAGCAGGAGAGGGTCCCAGGCAGCAGGCTCTGTGAGCAGTGGAAATGTGAGGCTCACTCCCACAAACGTATAGCCGCATGGGATCATCTGTAAGCTGCAAAGCAGCACCAATTGGTTGTCCAGGTCTGCCTCTTTCAAAATCATCCAATGACCGCCTCCACGGTGGCGGAGCACACCTTCCGCATTTTTCAAATGTGTATCATGCCACCACGATCATCGCTCCCATTGGCTGAGGGCAAGGCTCCATGGCGGTGATGCACCGCGGGTGCTCGGGGTACGCTACCGCGATGGTGCATCATTCAAAATCATCCAATGACCGCCTACGCGCTGGCGGAGCATGTCCACCGCCATGTACACATGTCAATATGCCAATGGCTTCTGCACTTGTGAAGGAGGTGGTGCTGGTGTCACACCGCCGGGGACAGGCGGTAGGTACCGCGATTCATGCGGCGGAGCATGCCCACCGCCATGTACACATGTCCATATGCCAATGGCTTCCGCACTTGTGAAGGGGTGGTGCTGGTGTCACATCGCCGGGGACAGGCGGTAGGTACCGCGATTTTCATGACCAATAATGGCTATGTCAATCCTGAACACTGTTTCAGTACACAGCAGCAACATGGTGAAGGGCACATCATTGTACACACAATGCCATACTTCCATGTCATCCACAGGTGGACGCACATTCAGTGTGACACACCTTGGTCTGTGGTCCCTGCCATGTTACTTATGCATTTTATGGCTGATGATGCTTGACAGTTTTGAGGTGGTGTTCATGATGTGGTACAAATCCATTTGCTGTGGGTCAGTGATGACCTTGACAAGGCTTGTGTCACTGCATTGTATCGTATCAGACTGTTTTGCTGCATTCACAACAGCTCATGCACACAATTGAACGTTTTCCTGAAATTGTGATCATTGTGTTGATGGATGTGTGCAGAGTTTAGATGATGCATTGAGGTGTGACAGGTACAGCAGATGGGTGTGATACAGACATGGTAATTTCCAAAACATTGGCTGATGTTGCTGCACCTTGCCTGCACATGTGAATTGTGATGTCCAGTATGTGCGCTTTCACATTCTCCGATGTGTTTGTGGCACTTGTGTATTGACAGTGGAGAGGTGTGCCCTCTGTGTGTATCAAAAGGCCAGCCATGTCACCTGGTGTGCCATGCATCTCTCAGGCAGTCGATGTTTTTCCATTACATCATTGATGGTATGTGCTGTGGCCATCTCATGATGGTTGTCACTGACATTTTCATTTTTACTTCTCAACTAGGAGGAGGCCAAATCTCCTACGTCACCTGACAGTGCTGGAGGACATGGAGAATATTGCAATAATTAGGAAATTCCGCCTGGACAGACCAACACTGAAGATCCTGTGTGATCTATTAGAGCCCCACCTGCAGCCTAGCCGTCACTATCCTACGGCATTCACACCCACATACAAGGTGATGGCAGCACTCTACTTTTTTGTGACAGGTTCCTTCCAGGAGACCGTGGCTAGCGCTGGAGGGATGTCAAAGCCCATGTTCAGCATGGTGCTGAGGGATGTTCTTGATGCCATGATGCTGTATCGGAATCCCTACATCCATTTCCCTAGGGGAGGAGAATTGGCTGCAGTGAAGGGTGACTTCTATCCCACATGTTGTTGGTGCCATCGATTGCACCCATGTAGGTCTGGTGGCACCACAGGCGACAGAGCACGTATATGAGAACCACAAACATTATCATTCCATCAATGTGCAGGTGGTGTGCCTTGCGGACATGACCATTTCTCATGTGTGTGCGAAGTATCCTGGCTCGGCGCATGATTCGTACATCATGAGGAACAGCATGGTGCCCCTGATGATGGAGAATCTGCATCCTGAGCGTGCTTGGATTGTGGGTGAGTATGCCTACTGAATGATATGATGTGCTGTGCGTTACCTGCTGCACTCTGGTTGTGCAACATTGCTATGGGTGTTTGTCATTCACAGGTGACTCTGCATATCCCAGTCGGCCATGGCTGTTAAGCCCCCTCAGGAATCCCAGGACTCCAGCCGACATCCGCTACAATGACGCCCATGGCAGGACCCGACGGGTAATCAAACTGACTTTTGGCCTGCTGAAGTCTAGATTCCGCTGCCTTGACAGGACAGGAGGTGCACAGGCATACTCGCCTGGGAAGGTATGCAAGATAGTTTTGGCATGCTGTATGCTGCACAACCTGGACATCCCAAGGGGATCCCCCTGCTCCTGGACGATGGTGAGGAACCAAGGCCACCACCTGCTCAAGGACCTGAGTCCATTGATGAGGACTGTGGAGAGGATGAAGGAGTGGACCTGCGCCAGCAGCTCATCGAACGCTGCTTCACTTGAAGGTGGGTGATGAGGTACAACGTGTACATTGTGTGGTGTGGTTGCTGTTGTTGTGAAGCGCTAGGCACGGATGTAACAGACAGGCACATGTTCAGTCACCTGTATATGGTAAAAGTGACATTGACGTTCCATATTTGAACTATGCTGGACCCTATTTGTTCACACCTGCAGCCCTTTGTCTAGTATGCCTGTAGTGTCTTGTGTATGTTTTGTGTAGTTTTCTGCCTGTGATGGCACAATGAGACCAGTGACTGTTGTTCTGTTGTGTCTCCCTAGGTGCTACAGACGAATCCTGCACTACATACTGTACATCATTTGGACACATCATGGACATTGTATACATTGTTTATATTTCACTAAAAACGATACAGCACAAAATCTGGTGCATCAGGTATTTTATTTTGACAGTGGACATGTGATTTGTGCGGGAATATTTACATGACAGTGGGGAATGAGTAGTGAGTTGATAGTCCTGTTCGCTGAGATGCAAGAGTAGAGTCCACATGGATGTGGAGACCCAGTCCAACAGACAGGTGACATTGCCAAGGAAATGTGGGTAAAGACAGTCCAAACAGTCAATGCAGAAGGGAAGAGGGTTGTCATCACGGCTGGCTCCGTGACTGGAGTGTGGCAGGTGCTTTGCCTCCGGAGACTCCCAGGTTCTTCTTTGGACGCCCCCTAGTTCTTTTTGGTGGTGGGGGGCCTGTTGAATGGCCAGCGGCGTCAGTGGACTCGTCCCTCTCTGTTGGCGCAGGGGAGGAAGGTGCACTGTCATCCTGCGGCACAACAGGAGGGGACGGAGGTGGTGGTTGGGACACAGGCCTGTCCCTCTGCAACACCACTTGCTGGCCCATGAGGTCCACCATCTGTCCAAGGCGGTTGTCGATGGACCTCATCAGGAGGATGAGCTACCTTAAAAGTTCATCCGACCGGCCACTTTGTCCCTGGACCTCTTGGTATGCCTCCACTACTCTGGTGAAGTGGTTCAGGGATGGTGTCCATTCCTCCTGAGGTCTGGTGGTGTCCCTGGCCCTCCCACCTGCTCTTCTGCCACGGACCTCTTGCCTCGCCACTGTTGGTCCATGCACTCTCTCCCTGCCCTCCACAGTAGTTGCTGTAGGCTGGTCATCCCCTGGGACAGGGAGGGTGTTGCAGGTGGTACTGCTGGTACTAGTTGTAGTTGCGATGGCGGTGGTGACGGTGTTGGCTGCGGTGGAGGCAGAGGCCGTGACAGCAGGGGTCTGCTGCACTGTTGTTACAGCAGACGTGGTGGTGGGGAGGATGGGGGCCTGGGACCTCTGGGTCTGTGGCACACCAGATGGGCCGGGCTGGAGCTCATCGTACATACTGTCCTGGGAGTCCACATCTGAGAGTCTATGTGCCGGGGGTGGAGACTGGCTCTGCTGGTCATTGGTGTGGTCCTCGGCAGTGAGTTCTTCATCATCTGTGGAGCAGATGGGGAATGGTCAGTGTTGGGCACTGTGCAAGTATTGTGTCAGCTGCGTATATACGACAGTCTGTACACTACACAAATATGAAGTAATCAGTAGTACAATTCATGGCAACACTGTGTGTAATTTCATGGTGCAGAGGAACATCCTTTACTCATACATGTTGGATGTCAATGCATTGCATGCAATTGTTGCTGCGTTTCGGGATGCAGGTCTCCCAAACACACATCAGGAAGAGTTAAGATAGCTACCTACCGGTTAAGTGAGGGAGAACAGTGCAATGGCTGACAATTGCTCCTGGGTGGGGGAGGCCTCCATGCTGCTGGAGTGTGGGACAGGGGGCATGCTGGAAGTGGTGATTCAGGGCCTTCCAACCCCTAACTGTGCTCCAATACAAGATGGATACCGACCTGTAAGTCTGTTTGTTGAACTGTGCAATTGCTGACACTTGCTCCTGGGTGGGGGAGGCCTCCATGCTGCTGGAGTGTGGGACAGGGGGAATGCTGGGAGTGGTGAATAAGGGCCTCCCACCCCCTAACTGTGCTCCAATATGAGATGGATACCGACCTGTAAGTCTGTTTGTTGAACTGTGCAATGGCTGACACTTGCTCCTGGGTGGGGGAGGCCTCCATGCTGCTGGAGTGTGGGACAGGGGGCATGCTGGGAGTGGTAAATCAGGGCCTCCCACCCCCAAACTGTGCTCCAATACAAGATGGACACCAACCTGTAAGTCCGTTTATTGAACTGTGCAATGGCTGACACTTGCTCCTGGGTGGGGGAGGTCTCCATGCTGCTGGAATGTGGGACAGGGGGCATGCTGGAAGTGGTGATTCAGGGCCTCCCAACCCCTAACTGTGCTCCAATACAAGATGGATACCGACCTGTAAGTCTGTTTGTTGAACTGTGCAATTGCTGACACTTGCTCCTGGGTGGGGGAGGCCTCCCTGCTGCTGGAGTGTGGGACAGGGGGCATGCTGGGAGTGGTGAATCAGGGCCTCTCACCCCCTAACTGTGCTCCAATACAAGATGGATACTGACCTGTAAGTCTGTTTGTTGAACTGTGCAATTGCTGACACTTGCTCCTGGGTGGGGGAGGCCTCCCTGCTGCTGGAATGTGGGACAGGGGGCATGCTGGAAGTGGTGATTCAGGGCCTCCCAACCCCAAACTGTGCTCCAATACAAGATGGACACCGACCTGTAAGTCGGTTTATTGAACTGTGCAATGGCTGACACTTGCTCCTGGCTGGGGGAGGCCTCCCTGCTGCTGGAGTGTGGGACAGGGGGCACGCTGGGAGTGGTGAATCAGGGCCTCCCACCCCCTAACTGTGCTCCAATACAAGATGGGTACCGACCTGTAAGTCTGTTTGTTTAACTGTGCAATGGCTGACACTTGCTCCTGGGTGGGGGAAGCATCCATGCTGCTGGAGTGTGGGACAGGGGGCATGCTGGGAGTGGTGAATCAGAGCCTCTCACCCCCTAACTGTGCTCCAATACAAGATGGATACCGACCTGTAAGTCCGTTTGATGAACTGTGCAATAGCTTGCACTTGCTCCAGAGTGGGGGAGGCCTCCATGCTGCTGGAGTTTTTGGGACAGGGGGCATGCTGGGAGTGGTGATTCAGGCCCCCCCCCCCAAACTGTGCTCCAATACAAGATGGATACCGACCTGTAAGTCTGTTTGTTTAACTGTGCAATTGCTGACACTTGCTCCTGGGTGGGGGAGGCCTCCATGCTGCTGGAGTGTGGGACAGGGGGCATGCTGGGAGTGGTGAATCAGGGCCTCCCACCCCCTAACTGTGCTCCAATACAAGATGGATACCAACCTGTAAGCCTGTTTGTTGAACTGTGCAATGGCTGACATTGCTCCTGGGTGGGGGGGGCCTCCATGCTGCTGGAGTGTGGGACAGGGGGCATGCTGGGAGTGGTGATTCAGGGCCTCCCACCCTTAACTGTGCTCCAATACAAGATGGACACTGACCTGTTAGTCTGTTTGTTGAACTGTGCAATGGCTGACACTTGATCCTGGGTGGGGGAGGCCTCCATGCTGCTGGAGCGTGGGACAGGGGGCATGCTGGGAGTGGTGAATCAGGGCCTCCAACCCCCAAACTGTGCTCCAATACAAGATGGATACCGACATGTACGTCTGTTTGTTGAACTGTGCAATGGCTGACACTTGCTCCTAGGTGGGAGAGGCCTCCATGCTGCTGGAGTTTGTGGGACAGGGAGCATGCTGGGAGTGGTGATTCAGGGCCTCCCACCTCAACCTGCGCTCCAATTCAAGATGGATACCGACCTGTAAGTCTGTTTGTTGAACTGTGCAATGGCTGCCAACTACTCCAGGGTGGGGAGGCCTCCATGCTGCTGGAGTGTGGGACAGGGGGCATGCTGGGAGTGGTGAATCAGGGCCTCCCACCCCCTAACTGTGCTCCAATACAAGATGGATACCGACCTGTAAGTCTGTTTGTTGAACTGTGCAATGGCTGACACTTGCTCCTGGGTGGGGGAGGCCTCCATGCTGCTGGAGTGTGGGACAGGGAGCATGCTGGGAGTGGTAAATCAGGGCCTCCCACCCCCAAACTGTGCTCCAATACAAGATGAACACCGACCTGTAAGTCCGTTTATTGAACTGTGCAATGGCTGACACTTGCTCCTGGGTGGGGGAGGCCTCAATGCTGCTGGAGTGTGGGATAGGGGGCATACTGGGAGTGGTGATTCAGGGCCTCCCACCCCCTAACTGTGCTCCAATACAAGATGGATACCGACCTGCAAGTCTGTTTGTTGAACTGTGCAATTGCTGACACTTGCTCCTGGGTGGGGGAGGCCTCCATGCTCCTGGAATGTGGGACAGGGGGCATGCTGGGAGTGGTGAATCAGGGCCTCCCACCCCCTAACTTTGCTCCAATACAAGACGGGTACCGACCTGTAAGTCTGTTTGTTTAACTGTGCAATGGCTGACACTTGCTCCTGGGTGGGGGAAGCATCCATGCTGCTGGAGTGTGGGACAGGGGGCATGCTGGGAGTGATGAATCAGAGCCTCTCACCCCCGAACTGTGCTCCAATACAAGATGGATACCGACCTGTAAGTCTGTTTGTTGAACTGTGCAATAGCTGGCACTTGCTCCTGAGTGGGGGAGGCCTCCATGCTGCTGGAGTTTTTGGGACAGGGGGCATGCTGGGAGTGGTGATTCAGGGCCTCCCACCCCCAAACTGTGCTCCAATACAAGATGGATACCGACCTGTAAGTCTGTTAGTTTAACTGTGCAATTGCTGACACTTGCTCCTGGGTGGGGAGGCCTGTCTCCTGCTCAGCTGTACTACTCACCCAGAGGGTCTTAAGGCGCTTGAGGGAGGGGGGTACTTATTTATCGAATATCCAAGTTTTTAGTTGCTTTCTGAAGGAGAGGTGGTTCTGTGTGAGGCGGAGGTGGGTGGGGAGAGAATTGCAGGTTTTGGCCGGTAAGTAGGAGAAGGATCTTCCCCCCATGGTGGATCTATGGATGCGTGGAATTGCGGCGAGGGCTTGATTGGACGATCGTAGTTGGCGGGTGGGGTGTAAAAGGATAGGCGCGAGTTTAGGCATTCGGGTCCTAGGTCATAGAGGGCTTTGTGTGCATGAGTGAAGAGACGGAACGCTATTCTCTTGTTGACGGGGAGCCAGTGGAGGCCTTTCAGGTGACCGGAAATATGAGCCTGGCGGGGGATGTCTAGTATGAGTCTGGCTGAGGCGTTTTGGATGCGTTGGAGTTTTTTCTGTAGTTTGGCTGTGGTTCCGGCGTAAAGGGTGTTTCCGTAGTCCAGTCGGCTTGTGACCAGTGCGTGGGTGACCGTCTTTCTTGTTTCGGTGGGGATCCAACTGAAGATTTTTTTGAGCATACGTAGGATGTTGAAGCATGATGATGAGACGGCGTTGACTTGTCTGGTCATCGAGAGGGAGGAGTCCAGGATGAAGCCTAGGTTACGTACGTGGTCCGTAGGTATGGGTGCGTTTCCCAGGGCCGGTTGCCACCATGAGTCGTCCCAGGCGGAGAGGGATGAGCCTAAGATGAGGACTTCCGTTTTGTCCGAGTTCAGTTTTAAATGGCTGTTCTCCATCCACTCGACTACTTCTTTCATCCCTTCGTGTAGGTTGGTTTTGGCGGTGTTTGGGTCTTTGGTGAGGGAGAGGATCAGCTGGGTGTCGTCTGCATAGGAGATGATGTTGAGGTTGTGTTGGCATGCGATGGATGCAAGGGGACTCATGTATACGTTGAAGAGGGTGGGACTGAGTGATGATCCTTGTGGTACGCCGCAGATGACTTCGGTGGCCTCTGATCTACAAGGGGGAAGGCGGACTCTCTGGGTTCTTCCGGCGAGGAACGAAATGATCCAGTCTAATGCTTTTCCTTGAATTCCGACGTTGCTTAGTCGTTGTATAAGGGTGCTATGACAGACTGTGTCCAAGGCTGCGGAGAGGTCAAGTAAGATGAGGGCAGCTGTTTCTCCGTTGTCCAGTAGTGTTCGAATGTCATCTGTTGCTGCGATGAGGGCGGTCTCGGTGCTGTGTTTGGATCGGAAGCCGGACTGTGAAGGGTCGAGGGATTTGTTGGATTCAAGGAAGGCGGCGAGCTGACTGTTGACGGCTTTCTCAATGACTTTGGCAGGGAATGGGAGGAGCGAGATGGGGCGGTAGTTCTTAAGTTCAGTGGGGTCTGCTGTGGGTTTCTTCAGAAGGGCGCTGAGTTCGGCATGTTTCCAGCTTTCCGGGAAGGTAGCGGAGTTGAGGGAGCAGTTGATGACATCTCGGAGATGGGGTGCGATAATGGAGTCTGCTTTGTTGAAAAATGTGGTGGGGACATGGGTCGGTTGGGGATCCTGAGTGGATAGAGTTCATCAGGCGGATGGTGTCTTCAGTGGTGATAGGGTTCCAGGCGCAAAGGTTGTTGGAGGGGGGTTTAAGTTTGAAGGTGGGTGGGGGGAATGGTCTCCGGACTGGTTTTCAAAGCTGTTGTGTATGTCGGCGATTTTGTTGTGGAAGAATGAGGCTAGGGAGTCGCAGAGGTCTTGGGAGGGAATGATGTCGTTGGTGCCGGCGGTGGGGTTGGTAAATTCTTAGACGATGTTGAATAGTTCCTTGCTGTTGTGGGCGTTGTTGTCGAGTCTATCCTTGCATGCTGATTTCTTGGTGGATCGGATCAGTTGGTGGTGTTTGCGGGTGGCGTTCTTGAAGGTGGCCAGGTTGTCAGTGGATGGGTTTTTTCTTAAGGCTTTCTCGAGGGTGCGACAGAACTTCTTGGATTTCTTAAGGTCATTGTTGAACCAGAGGGCTTTTTTGCTACCTTGCTTTATTTGATGTTTTTTGAGGGGTGCTAATTTGTCAGCGCTGTGGGTGATCCATTGTGTGAGGTTGGTGGCTGCAAGGTTTGGGTCCGATGATTTTGCAGGAGGGTTTTGGTGAAGCGATGTGAAGAGTTGGTCGGTGGTAATTTTGTTCCAGTTTCTGCGGGGAATTGGTTGTGGGTGGTTGTGGGAGTGGAAGTGCAGACCTCCCTCCAACAGACAGACATCACAAGATAGATAGCTACCTACCTGTTAGGTGAAGGGAACAGTGCAATGGCTAACACATGCTTCTGGGTGGGGAGGCCTCTATCCTGTTCAGCTGTGGGGCAGTGGGCATGGTGGGAGTGGTAGTGCAGGCTCCCCTCCCCCATGCAGGCCTCCTAAGCAAGATGGCTAGCTACCTGTTGTGTGAGGGTCGACAGTGTAATGGTGTTTAGGTCTTGCAAGGAAGTACTTCTCAGTGTGCTGTTTGGCATTTGTTTGTACTTACCAGCCTCCGCTCCCCTGGCTACTTCTGTGAGACTCTCAGAAAGCAGTATGGCAAGCACCTTATCCTCCCATGGTGTGAATGTTTTCGGTGGGATGGGAGGGCCACTGCCAGTCACGTTCGCCAGCGTCCAGTTCTTACTCCTCCGCTCCTTGACAACCCTCTTTAGATCATGCCACCGCTTCATGATCTCCTTCTTGGATCTTTGGGTGGTCCCTACTGCATTCACCCTCTGGACTATCCTTTCCCACATTTGTATCCTCATGGCTCATGGTTTCTGTTGGACCAGGCTACCAAACTGTTGTGGCTCTACTCTTACAATCTCATTGACCATTACTGTCAACTCACTCTCGGTAAATTTGGGCATTTTTTGTGTTGTCATGGTGTGTGGTGGTTGAGGTGTTTGTGGGTGCAGGTGTGTGAGTGCACGGGTATGGTGTTGAGGTGTGAGGTGTGTTGTGTGCTGTGGGATTATTTGTGCTGGTGTAAAGGTGGTGGTGATTGTGGTGGTGGATGGGTGTGTGTGCTGTGCTCTTGTGCCTCTCCTGTTAGATGTGGGTATGGCCTTCTAATCTGGAGTGTTGCAAAGGATTGTGGTTTGCGTAGGGGGTGGCTTTATACTCAGCTGTGTGGGTATGTCCAAGTGGATTTTGGGTGTCAGGTGTGTTGTGGGAGTTGTCCAGGGTTTTTATTTAAATTTTAGCTTTATGTGTTTTATTTGTATGTGTGTTATGTATTTGGGGGTCATGGATGATATTATTCGTGCACTGTTTGGCATCACTGCGGTGTTTTGGCTTCAGCCGCCATGTTTTTCATGTCCTGTCCGCTGCGGTGTCTATGCTGCTGCTCTTCCGCTATTTTTCCCATTCACTCTTGTGTGCGACCGCGGCGGTCGGTAACAGCGGGTCCGACCACGACACCCTCAGGGTTATCATAATTTCCCGTGTGGTGTGTCCGCTGTCCTTGCGGCGGGTTGTAGATTTTCCGCAGTTTTTACGACCGCCGCAGTGGATTTTTGGCCGTCACCACCCGCGTCGGATGGCTTTGCTTGGCCCGCTACCGCCGCGGTCGGTCTTTAGTGGCAGTTGATCCTAATGTGGCCACCGGTGTATCCGCGGTGCAGGCGGGCAGTTGGTTTCCGCCTCCATGGCTGTCGGGGTAGTTTTCCGCCCGTCATCCTAATGACCCCCAAGTGTGTAAAATCCTCTTTGAAGGCACCACATAGCCTGCACGTTTCTGGGCCTTTGTAACTCCAGAAGGGTTTGTCTGCTAAGGGTGGCAGTAATCTTAAGCTAATAGCCAGTAACGTTTTCTTTAAATACACAAGATAAGTTAGGAGAAAATATACTGCCCATTGCAAGATGGCATATGTTTAAATTGTCATCCAGGCAGGTGATCGCCGCGAAAATGTCTTTTTATCTTCCACTAGTGAGTGGCATTTTGCTGTTTAGTTTCACATTTCCTCAGAGTATTGAGCCTATCTAATGGGAGCAAAAAAACTATTTTGACAACAAACTCAGGATTCAGGTATGTGAATTACATTGAATTTTGAGGGGGAAGCATTATTGAAAAGGTATGTGTGTATGTGAGGTTGATAAAAGTTGAGCATGAAATATATAGAAAGGTTTTGAAACTTTATGAGATGACCTGCGAGTGGTAGTGTGAAGGTTTTAATACATGTATTAATAGGTGTGTAAGATGCTTTCTGAGTGTGTGATTATGTAACTGTTTGTCTGAGGTGCCCTTGAACATTGTATTTTACAGCTGCTGTTTTACTGAATGCTCTAATTGCTATTAAGAAAAACTACTTGCCAAGAGTTAAGCTTATACTTAACAATGTATCCGAAAAGGTTTACATATCTACAAATGATGTGCTGCTGAAAAATAATATTTTTCTTTGAACTCTGAGACTTGTATTCCTATGAATTCCATGTTAAAAGAGGAATACATGTCTCAGAATTGAAAAGAAAAAAACATGCACTCTAGGTGTACATAACATATGAGCCTGTGAATTCTGTCAGCTTTGCATTAGATACCCATTAGTTTAGATGTTGGTAAATTATAGGGCAGGTTTGTATGTGCCTAGATGGTAAGACATGTAGTTTAAACTTATAATGAGCCACATGTCAATATGTACTAGGCATAGGTAAATTGAAGTGTTTGACCATGGGTCAGGCCTACGAGTGCAGACACTGTCTGTGCACTGTCACTGCCAGCTTCACTTGGCATGTAAAAACCATTTGTCAAATCTTAAAGCTACATGTTAGGACATGTAACTCACCTCTGAGATACACTGTAGGTATGCCATAAAGCATGGTGCTTTGTATCTAAACAATTGAGAGACGTCCTTTTGAGTTTTAGTAAGTTAGTCAAGCACTTTCAGACCCTTGTGCTAAAAATTACCTAGAGTATACCACTCATAATGCAACTGACATACATGTTTCCAAAGCATAGAGCCTGTCTCTCACCCAGTCACAGACCAAATAAGGGTTGTATACATTCAATCACATACTCAGAAACTGCTTATGTATGCAGCAGTAGTAAAGGCAGTTGCATACGCACCTACATAACCCCCTAATTCCTAACACAGGCACTGATATATTCATTCAGCTACTTACATACACATTTAGAGAACCATAGTGGCAATGACACAAACAGTCACATACCAGCACATTTACTTAAACATCTCATGGAACTGCTGTAGGTGAACTCCTGCACTCACTCAGATATGTAGGCAAGTAGTGACAAAACCATGTCATCCATGCATACAATTAGTCCTTTAAACATGCGTCAGGCCTACTAGTGCAGACCCAGTCTGTGCACTTTCACAACCAACTAAATTTGGAATGTAAAAGCTGTTTGTCAAGTCGAGTATCTGTGTGCGTACAAATTAAATTAATATAACATAACATAAATCCATGTTTTAGTACGCATAACTCACCTCCGAGATAGTCTACTGGTATCCCATAAAGTAAAGTGCTTTGTGCTTAAAAGATTGAGATATGTCCTTTTTAGGCATGGGCGGATTTTGCGGATTCGCAATCCGCAAATTTGCGAATTTGCGGATTACGAAAATCCGCAAAATCTGCGAATCCTCGCGGATTTTGCGGAATTTTTTTTGGTGTTCGCACTGGTTTCTGCAAGTTCGCGAGGGTTTTGTGCAATTTCGCAAATTGCGAACTTACTTGTCAGGTCGCCAGTTTTGCAAACTTGTTTCTACGTGCCCAGCCTGTTTGCAAGCCTTTCTTCATCACTGCCACCCTCTGTCGCCACTGGCACTCTCTTTGTTCACCCATGCCACCCTCTGGCTCACCCATGTCACCCTCTGTGTCATCACAGCACCCTCTGGTTCACCAGTGTACATTATTGGGGCAAAGCAAAGCACTGCCATCCTCTGTCAACACTGGCACTCTGGTTCACCCATGCCACCCTCTGGCTGGCACACCCATGCCACCCTCGGTGTCATCACAGCACCCTCTGGTTGACCAGTGAGTGTACATTATTGTGGCAAAGCAAAGCACACCTGCTAAGTGCTTTAAGTTTTGAAAAATTAAATTACAACAACACCTGCCCTGCCCCAACTGACATTAATGAAGGCTGGCACCTGCTTGTCTGCTCCCTTTCCTTTCCTTTTCCTGTTTGTTGCAATGTAATTTTTTTTAACAGGAACCTAACCGAATTCTGGAGGGCCCCTTCAGGAAGCACTACAGGGAATGGTTACAAATGATGAGGTTGAACTTTTGCACCTGCTCATAGCTTTTGCAAAAATCGTTTTTCCGTAATTTCACGCTATTCGCGAGGTGCGGCGTCGTGCGAAATCGACCGTAGAAGCCGCGAACTCGTGCGAGTTACCCCAAGGTCGAGTATGGGCGCCGCCATTTTGTTTGTGTGACGTATTTCCGTTTCCGCCCGCGAAGTGTAATCTCGCGGAATGAGCGTGTTGCGAATACAAGTTCGCACGAGTTCGCGAGAGAAATCGCGTGCGAACTTACTTAGGCTCACGTGATCGGGCCGCCATCTTGTTTTTCATTCATTCCTGTGTCTGGGCTAGGTGGTGTTTCTAATCCTCTCTATATCTCTGCCATCCTTTGCTTGTTATACTATTTTTTGAATCTATTTAAATTATTATCTATCCCTCTAGTTTTCTAGCTTTATATTTTTGTGTTTTAGGCTACTTTTGTTTACTTTTCAACTACTTTTTTAAACTTTTATTTTCTTCTTCCCTAGTCTTATTCTTTTTCATTTTTTCTCCTTGTTCCTACCACCTGCCCAGACCATGGTGAAGCCAGCAGTGAAGCTGCCCAAGACGGGCCCCGCAGCCCGTGCCCGGCTCCCGTGTGGCCGTTTAAGGGCGGAAATGGTGGTGCCCAGGGAGATCTTCAGCCCTGAGGAGGTGGGCGCACTTGTTTTCTATGTACAGCGCCGCCTCCCCAGGACCATCGCCGCTGGCGGCAGGATCGCTGCTGGCTACACCAACTGCCAGGAGCGACAGAAGCGGTGGGAGCAGGTGTGCCGGGCCCTGTTTGACATCTCGGGGGTCCAGCGCACCTACAACCAGGGGACCCACCGCTGGACGGATATCCTGGACAGGGAGCGCGACCTGCTCGACCTGCTGGGAGTGGAGGTCCCCGGGCTTGGTGAGTAGTAGTAGCAATTATATCATCACTCTCTACTCTGTTTTTTCCCCTGCTCTGTGTGTTATATTGCAAATGTTTGTTTTAACTTTTTTACAAAGAGCAATAATGCTGCCGATTACATTGATAGTAGAGGTAAATTAATATTTCAAAATCTTCTGTGCATTTCAGGTGCACTGCTCTCCTTCTCTGTGGCGGTGCCACTGCTTATTTGTTTTCTATTTTGTGTTCATTTAATTGGGCTGAGTAATGTATGAGTGTACTTTACAGAACTGCGTAATGCTAGACACAAAGGGGCAGATTTACAATCCCCTTGCGCCACGTTTACGCTGCCTTACCTGACGCAACAGCGACGTAAACGAGGCGCATCCCTGCGAGTCATGTACAACGTGATGCATCTAGGGAGATGCGCCACGTTAAGGCCTGGGCCTGCACCACAATGGGTGCGTTCCCACGCAGGGGGGGCGGTCAGGCAGCTGTGCGCCTCGCAAAAGTGCCTGCGTGAAATCTACAAGATTTAACGCAGGCACTTCCGCGACGCTGCTACGTCAATTCTTTATGCCTGCTTGCTTGAAGCAGGCGTAAGGACTGATGCGGTATGTTGAGTATTGGGCAGCCCTGAGCATTGCTAGAGTTGCATCGCGCCTGCGACGCGACTCTAGAGATGCGCCCCTCTTTCGTCACGAGATGCGTCACGCGTCGGCCTACCCTTGCGCCAGGGTGTGCCGCATTGTAATTGCGGCGCATCTGCCGTGACGCAAGGTTAGTTTTGCGTTACGCATTTGTTCTGGTGCACCTCTGGAGGTGTGCAGCCCAGAACTCGTAAGTATGCCCCTAAGTGTCAGATTTGCAATTACCTGCGCATCTCTGCAAAGTGTGCGGCACGCCAGCACCACCCATGGTGCGCCGTATTTACAATGAGGCACACCATGGTCCCAAAACGTCACCGAAGCGTTTACGCATTGGTGCCGTAAAGGCGGCTCATTGATGGAGTTGCGTCGCAATGATGTCGCAGCTCCAGCAATGCTGCGTCAAGCCGTACGTCTGCTTCATGCAGGTGCAGGGTTTGAGTGACGCATCATTGTCCTAAATGACTGATTGAAATTTTATATATTCCCCATAGCCACTTTTAGCATGCGTTCCTGCGCAGGAACGCCCTCCCTTGCGCTGGAACTACATGGCTTTTGTAGTTCGGACTGGACTGTTCCCATGGGGCACAGGGTCAGAGCTGATTTGCATATCGCCATTGTCTAACCTGGGGTGGTGTGGAGTGCAAAAAAACGATGGATTAGGACCCAGATCTTTTGACTGGGTTGAATGTGTGACATTGATCCACATTCGGTCCATCACCTGTTGTTTTTGCAAATACCGCTATAAGTGTACTGGGGATGCCCAGACGTGGGTCCCAGGCACTCCACACCACTGGAGTCAAGCTAGCCGGGCTGATGAGAGGTGTTACCTCGAAACCGGTCCGGTCCTCGGATGCTTGATTCCTTTCTGGGAAGGACATGGCTTTTGTAGTTCGGACTGGACTGTTCCCATGGGGCACAGGGTCAGAGCTGATTTGCATATCGCCATTGTCTAACCTGGGGTGGTGTGGAGTGCAAAAAAACGATGGATTAGGACCCAGATCTTTTGACTGGGTTGAATGTGTGACATTGATCCACATTCGGTCCATCACCTGTTGTTTTTGCAAATACCACTATAAGTGTACTGGGGATGCCCAGACGTGGGTCCCAGGCACTCCACACCACTGGAGTCAAGCTAGCCGGGCTGATGAGAGGTGTTACCTCGAAACCGGTCCGGTCCTCGGATGCTTGATTCCGTTCTGGGAAGGACATGGCTTTTGTAGTTCGGACTGGACTGTTCCCATGGGGCACAGGGTCAGAGCTGATTTGCATATCGCCATTGTCTAACCTGGGGTGGTGTGGAGTGCAAAAAAACGATGGATTAGGACCCAGATCTTTTGACTGGGTTGAATGTGTGACATTGATCCACATTCGGTCCATCACCTGTTGTTTTTGGAACACTCCCTTATGGCGCAGGGTTTTGAAATGGGATGCATCTCCCATATGCGTCACGTTGTTAATATACGCCACACCATGGCGCATCTCTTGTTGTGGCGCTGCGTCACAAAAGTGACGCAAGAACGGAGCAAAAGAGCTGCAAGGGGCTTGTAAATCTGCCCCTAGAGTGGAGGCTCATGTGCAGTCCTTTCTTTGTAGCCCTCTTTTTGGCTGAAATAGTTGGTTCTTGTTCTTTCTAAATGTTTGATTTGGTTGACAAGGACATCGACAAGCAGCAATCATCAATGTTTTCTGTTCTTTCTTTCATGTTGTACGTAAGGTCCCCCCAGGGGCAAGCGGACGGAAGTGGAACAGGAGGATGCTGTGGCTCCAGAGGAGGAGGATGCAGGCCAGGGCGGCGAGTGCTCCTTTGCTGGCCCCAGTACGTTTTCATTTAAATATAGAGAACCTACTGTTGTCCAAGTGTTCCTAATTAAATATTTTCGAAATAGTGTTTAGATAGGAGCACAATCCATAATACTACTGTTGCAGGGACAATTCTCCACAAACCGAACTATGGACACTAAACACCAGAGTAATAATATTTCAGAGTGGCGTGTTTGGCACACTGTATAAACCTGGTAGTGTCAGCGGCACGGACTCCTCCTTGCCAAAATTTGCAAAACCTTTCGCTCAGTCACTCTAGTCTGGAGGACCAAAAACCACAGAGTCTATTCAAGTTTAAAAGCTTTATTAAAAGTAAAAGTAAACACATATATTAAAATTAAGTTAGCTGGAAATGGAAAAGTGCTTGGTGCTGAGTTGATGAGTAATGAAACACATTTCTTCTGGTCGAGCCGAGCTTTCACCTGGTTTGAAGTTGATGTTGCTCTTGTCCTTAGAAGTCCAGCTTCTGTCTGTTCAGAGAAAAATGGTGTGTGTTAAAATTAAGCAAGCATTCATCAATTGTGACAAAAAAGTGCAGAAAGACAACAGCCTTCCGTGGAAGGAGGGACATTTTTACTTTAGACTATAGTAGACAGTCAATTACTTTTTCTGTTGTTTTCACATTTCTTCATTCCTAGACCAAATACTAGTGAGTGGTGTAATCTAACATTCTTAAATCTACTTTGTAGGTGGAACATCTGGTGGCGGGGCCAGCTCGGATGTGGTGGTGGTGGTCGACTCTTAGATAGCATATGATGTGTATCTTCAGAGAGTAGACGGTCACTGGATGAACTACGAAAATACTATGAAATGTTTCCGGGGGGGCAACATCATCACCATCTCCTGAGTCCTGACATGATTGAGCACAAGTATTACATACATTTTTTTTAAATCTAACACGACATAGAGCTTAAATAAACAAAGAACCCCATAGGGGGAAGAGAAAAATCTTGTGCGGCACCACAGCAGACGACCTGGCAACTACATTAAAACAGAGGGAAAAACAAAAAATGCCAGAAAAAAACAATTCAATCTAAATCAGGAGGATGTAGTTATAGAGCATGGGTCCTCACAAACTTTCTCTCGGGGCCAAATTGACAGTGTGGTTTGTGGCCAAGGGCAGCACCGAAGGGGGCAGGGTCAGTGGGGGAGGGGGGTGGATCTAGAGCAACAAAAAAAACTATGACCATGAGGTTGAACTCATGCCCCTGCAGCGGATGCCTTCGTCCACTGAGCCACCAGACCTGGCATACACATTACACACATCTTTCTTTTTCTCTCTCTCTGTCTCGCTCTCTGTCTCTCTCCCTCCCTCTCTCTCTGTCTCCCTCCCTCTCTCTCTGTCTCCCTCCCTCTCTCTGTTTCCCTCTCTCTATCTCTCTCTGTCTCCCTCGTTCTGTCTCCCTGTGTCTAACTCTACCTCGCTGTCTCTCTCTCTCTGTCTCCCTCCCTCACCCTCCCTCTGTCACCCTCTTGCTCCCTCCCTCTCTCTCTCTCCTTCTGTCTTCCTCTCTGTCTGTCCCTGTCTCTGCCCCTATCTGTCAGTCTGTCCCTGTCGCTATCTGTCCCTGTTTCCCTCCCTCTGTCTCTCTGTCTGTCTCTGCCTGTCTGCCCCTTTCCCTGTCTCTGCCTCCATCTGTCTCTGTCTGTGTCTCTCTGTCTGTCTCTGTCTCCCTCCCTCCCTCTCTCTCTCTGTCTCCCTCCCTCTCTGCCTGTCTCCCTCTCTTGCTCTCTCTCCCCCTCTCTCTCTCTCCCTCTGTCTCACTCACTCTGTCCGTCTCCCTCTCTCTCTGTCTCTCTCCGTCTCTCTGTCTCCCTCTGTCTCCGTCTCTCTGTCTCCCTCTGTCTCCGTCTCTCTGTCTCCCTCTGTCTCCGTCTCTCTGTCTCCCTCTCTGTCTCCCTCCCTCCGTCACCCTCAGTCTCAATCCCTCTCTCTCTCTCCCTCGCCATCTCCCTCTCTATCTCTCTGTCCCTGTCTCTGCCTCTATCTGTCTGTCGGTCCCAGCCTGCTGTAATTACCATATTGTAATTTGTCACTGGGCCAGCACTGGATGGACCTGTGATCCAGGGGGGGGGGGGCAAGCGCCCCCCTTGCCCCTCCCTGCGGACGCCCATGATACTGGCCTCAATAGTTTTGTACTGCGCTGGATAGTTGCTAGTTGTACTGTGACACAACTTTCTGCTGAATCATTTTGTGTTAATCATATTCTTAAAGAGCATTGGTTACAGATTATGTCTTTCTTTCTTCATATAGTTGGTAATACTAAAACATCAAAACCATCAAGGAGTATGAAGGCTCTACTGGCCCAGCAACAGAGGCTGGATGCTACTGTTGCCCAATATCGGCGGCTGGTGGAACTGGAGGGGGAGGACACGCAGTCCAGTACATCGAATGGGACACCTGCATCCTCCTCCGTGACCCGACGTTCTGCCGGTCAGCGCAGTGCTCCGGCGATACGGAGCCGGGCTGGCAGACGCCACCGCGGAGCAGCAAAGGCTGCCCCTCACAGTACTCTAAAGGCTCGCTTGCACCGTGCAATGCACAGAGTGCCCGACCTGGAGGCGGAGGTCCGGAAGTTGAAAGAATATCAAAATGTGTTGGAGGGCCTCCACTTAGACCACGCCATCCTCCGGGAGCAGTACGATGCCCTGGCCCTAAGGCATGATGCCCTGGAGGCCAAAGTCCACACCATGCATCCCTAGAGTGTCCCTTGCCCCTTTTTTAGAGACTTTTGGGGGGTGGGAATTGGGAGTTGGGGTTTTTGGGGACTTTTGAATGACTATTTATTTGTTGGGGTTAGGGAGGGTCTTGCGGGAGATTATTTTGTTAGGGATATAAAAATATACTTTTTCAAACTTTATCTGAGCAAACCTGTTTTTTACTACTTTTGAGCCTGGTGGGTGGTGGTTTTGCAGTAAGTTTGTTTTACTGAACACTGTCATCGTGTTGGTTCACGTGTAATTGGCCAAATGTTTTCCAAAGTAAATGCCTGTCACAGAGTTTCTTAAATCAAGAGTCCTAGGACTTTACTAGTACCACTGTCACTCTCTCGCCTCTCCTAATACTCCATTATACTACCTCCCATCCAAACGCTTATCTTACCTGTAATTTGTGTTTGAGGGCTGTCTCCACCTGGAATTCACAGTGTCCTAAAGCGTTCTGCAGCAGGGCCCCACCTGGAGTTTCCCGGCGTGGATTTTCTGCAAAACAAAAGCAATCAACATTAGAAATGTGGCAGCCATGCTCACAGACCCCAAAACTCACACCCAAAAACCTAGAAGCCCCACAGACAGCACCCCTAAGACAGGCAAGCGAGCATTAATAACGCCTAAACGTTCACGTGTAATTGGCCAAATGTTTTCCAAAGTTAAATGCCTGTCACAGAGTTTCTTAAATCAAGAGTCCTAGGACTTTACTAGTACCACTGTCACTCTCTCGCCTCTCCTAATACTCCATTATACTACCTCCCATCCAAACGCTTATCTTACCTGCAATTTGTGTTTGAGGGCTGTCTCCACCTGGAATTCACAGTGTCCTAAAGCGTTCTGCAGCAGGGCCCCACCTGGAGTTTCCCGGCGTGGATTTTCTGCAAAACAAAAGCAATCAACATTAGAAATGTGGCAGCCATGCTCACAGACCCCAAAACCCACACCCAAAAACCTAGAAGCCCCACAGACAGCACCCCTAAGACAGGCAAGCGAGCATTAATAACGCCTAAACGTTCACGTGTAATTGGCCAAATGTTTTCCAAAGTTAAATGCCTGTCACAGAGTTTCTTAAATCAAGAGTCCTAGGATTTTACTAGTACCACTGTCACTCTCTCGCCTCTCCTAATACTCCATTATACTACCTCCCATCCAAACGCTTATCTTACCTGCAATTTGTGTTTGAGGGCTGTCTCCACCTGGAATTCACAGTGTCCTAAAGCGTTCTGCAGCAGGGCCCAAACTGGAGTTTCCCGGCATGGATTTTCTGCAAAACAAAAGCAATCAACATTAGAAATGTGTCAGCCGTGCTCACAGACCCCAAAACCCACACCCAAAAACCTAGAAGCCCCACAGACAGCACCCCTAAGACAGGCAAGCGAGCATTAATAACGCCTAAACGTTCACGTGTAATTGGCCAAATGTTTTCCAAAGTTAAATGCCTGTCACAGAGTTTCTTAAATCAAGAGTCCTAGGACTTTACTAGTACCACTGTCACTCTCTCGCCTCCCCTAATACTCCATTATACTACCTCCCATCCAAATGCTTATCTTACCTGTAATTTGTGTTTGAGGGCTGTCTCCACCTGGAATTCACAGTGTCCTAAAGCGTTCTGCAGCAGGGCCCCAACTGGAGTTTCCTGGCGTGGATTTTCTGCAAAACAAAAACAATCAACATTAGAAATGTGGCTGCCGTGCTCACAGACCCCAAAACCCACACCCAAAAACCTAGAAGCCCCACAGACAGCACCTCTAAGACAGGCAGGCGAGCATTAATAACGCCTAAACGTTCACGTGTAATTGGCCAAATGTTTTCCAAAGTTAAATGCCTTTCACAGAGTTTCTTAAATCAAGAGTCCTAGGACTTTACTAGTACCACTGTCACTCTCTCGCCTCTCCTAATACTCCATTATACTACCTCCCATCCAAACGCTTATCTTACCTGTAATTTGTGTTTGAGGGCTGTCTCCACCTGGAATTCACAGTGTCCTAAAGCGTTCTGCAGCAGGCCCCAACTGGAGTTTCCCGGCGTGGATTTTCTGCAAAACAAAAGCAATCAACATTAGAAATGTGGCAGCCGTGCTCACATACCCCAAAACCCACACCCAAAAACCTAGAAGCCCCACAGACAGCACCCCTAAGACAGGCAAGCGAGCATTAATAACGCCTAAACGTTCACGTGTAATTGGCCAAATGTTTTCCAAAGGTAAATGCCTGTCACTGAGTTTCTTAAATCAAGAGTCCTAGGACTTTACTAGTACCACTGTCACTCTCTCGCCTCTCCTAATACTCCATTATACTACCTCCCATCCAAACGCTTATCTTACCTGTAATTTGTGTTTGAGGGCTGTCTCCACCTGGAATTCACAGTGTCCTAAAGCGTTCTGCAGCAGGGCCCCAACTGGAGTTTCCTGGCGTGGATTTTCTGCAAAACAAAAGCAATCAACATTAGAAATGTGGCAGCCGTACTCACAAACCCCAAAACCCACACCCAAAAACCTAGAAGCCCCACAGACAGCACCCCTAGGACAGGCAAGTGAGCATTAATAAGGCCTAAACGTTCACGTGTAATTGGCCAAATGTTTTCCAAAGTTAAATGCCTGTCACAGAGTTTCTTAAATCAAGAGTCCTAGGACTTTACTAGTACCACTGTCACTCTCTCGCCTCTCCTAATACTCAATTATACTACCTCCCATCCAAACGCTTATCTTACCTGTAATTAATGTTTGAGGGCTGTCTCCACCTGGAATTCACAGTGTCCTAAAGCGTTCTGCAGCAGGGCCCCAACTGGAGTTTCCCGGCGTGGATTTTCTGCAAAACAAAAGCAATCAACATTAGAAATGTGGCAGCCGTGCTCACAGACCCCAAAACCCACACCCAAAAACCTAGAAGCCCCACAGACAGCACCCCTAAGACAGGCAAGCGAGCATTAATAAGGCCTAAACGTTCACGTGTAATTGGCCAAATGTTTTCCAAAGTTAAATGCCTGTCACAGAGTTTCTTAAATCAAGAGTCCTAGGACTTTACTAGTACCACTGTCACTCTCTCGCCTCCCCTAATACTCCATTATACTACCTCCCATCCAAACGCTTATCTTACCTGTAATTTGTGTTTGAGGGCTGTCTCCACCTGGAATTCACAGTGTCCTAAAGCGTTCTGCAGCAGGGCCCCAACTGGAGTTTCCTGGCGTGGATTTTCTGCAAAACAAAAACAATCAACATTAGAAATGTGGCAGCCGTGCTCACAGACCCCAAAACCCTAGAAGCCCCACAGACAGCAACACTATGACAGGCAAGCGAGCAATAACGCCTAAACGTTTTCACCTCCCATTTCCTCCTAACCAATTTCATCCCTTAATAGACCTTGCCAGCAATGGCCCAGCCAAGACCCGTTAACCCAAGCGCAAACAAGTTTGACACCCCCCAAACAGCCAAAAGCAAATCCGGGAAAAAGCCACACTTAGCAAAATGTATTTAAATGAGGACTCACAACTTCCAGTAGCTCTTTAGGGGACTCGTCAACGTAAGTTTCTTCATTGAGCGGAATCCAGGCATCAGCATTACGGGAAATGGATAGGGTGAGTCTGGAGGAGGAGGATAGACGACCAGGACTGAGTTCTTGGCAACTAACTTGTGAACCTGAGGAATGCTGCGGCATCAAAATCAAGACAGTTCTGCTGATGGGCTTGTTGTTTGATTGGGTGATTACAGTTTTGTTGTGAATGGGATCAAGCACTTGCTAAACAAAGAAAGACAGACACACAGGAATAAAAGTGAATAAGGACGAAAAATAAAGTTAATGAATCATTGACTCATTTTCAGAACTCGCTGTCAGGGAAGCAGAACTCGTCCTCATACTCTGCAAATTCAGTCGGTAGTACTTCTGGTAACTGAGGAGAACTTTCCTCAGGTAGGTTGGTGTCCTCTTCTTCCTGCGTGCATTCTCGTACTTTGTAATCTGGTGGTATGAAGTGCTGGTTCATCTTTATCATGGTGAGCCGCTCCATATTTGCGATTCAGAAAAGGGGGTGGTGATGAACAGAGTGTCTGAATTGAGCAGACCACTCTTACCCAGTCCAAAGATCAGGGCTCGATCCATCACCGTTATTTATCTCACTGCCCCATCCCAGCTCAGAACCTGGCTATATGCAAATCAGTCTGTCCCTGGCCCAGTGCATCATGGGTAATGCCAGAAACCGGTCCCCGGGAGCTTGTTTCCTTCCCAGTGTAAGAATTGGCTTTTGTAGTTTGGTTTGCCCTGTTCCCATCATGCACTGGGACAGGAACAGACTAATTTGCATACAGCCAGGTTCTGAAACTGGGATGGTGCAGTGAGCTAAAAAACGGTGTTGGATCTAGCCCTGATCTCTTGACTGGGTGAGAGCTTTCTGCTTAATTCAGAGACTCTGTCCCGCACCACCCCTTGTTGTACATATTTGCGGGCAAGAGGCGGGACCTTTTGGAAGTCACAATGCCACCAGCAGAACTAAAAACACGTTCTGAAGACACGCTTGCGAGTGGGGAAGACAAGTAATTGATAGCCAGGTTGGTGAGCTCTCGCCATATGTTTCTTTTCCCATGCCAATACGCCAATGGGTCCTCAGTAATATTGACCGCTGTTGAGTCATCCAGGTAGGCCTGCACCATTGTTATGTTATGTTATGTTATGTTAAATTTATTTTTATATAGCGCGCGGCTACTCAAAAAGAGTGTCCCGGCGCTTTAGGTAAGGAGGGCTACAGCACAATAACATAACACGGTTAAAAGAAGAAGAAGACCACAGGCAGAGAGGACACGCAACAGCACGGCGGCCTACTGGGAAAACATCCAGGTTTTGAGACCTTTTCTAAAAGCAAGAAGGCTCGTAGCTCCCCGGAGTGTGAGCGGCAGAGAGTTCCACAACTGTGGCGCCAGTAGTCCAAAGGAGCGACCTCCCAGGCGAGCTCTCTTCACTCGTGGGACAACTGCCAAAAGCAGGGATTCCGACCTCAGAGAACGAGCCGGATGGTAGAAGGCAAGTCTCTTTTGGAGGTACTTTGCTCCCACCGCATGGAGGGCCTTATAGGCCAAAGTCAAAGCCTTAAAGGCGATCCGTTTGCGGATTGGAAGCCAATGCAAAGTCTGCAGCAAGCCCGCTGCACTGGCACGTCTATTCAGACCAAAAATAGCTCTTGCAGCAGCATTCTGCACAACTTGGAGCCGCTGTAGCAGGTACTCTGGCAGGCCCAGGTAAAGAACGTTCGAATAATCTAACCTAGAGCCTATCAGGGCCTGCACAGTCAGCTTCCTGTGCTCCTCAGACAAGAGGGGAAGAAACCTCTGCAGCATCCTAAGGAGGCCGAAGCAGGTGCCCGACACCCCCAGGATCTGGGATTTCAACGTTAGCCCCTTGTCCATCTTGACACCCAAGTTCTTAGCAGTTTGGGATGAACAAGACGGAGGGAACATTTTGATGGGCCACCAAGCCTGCCAGTCTGGCTCCGTATCACACCCAAAGAAGAGTACCTCGGACTTATCGGAATTGCACTTGAGGCTGTTTAGTTGGAACCATTGAAAAACAGCCCAAGGCAATCCCGGATACTCTCCCCATCAAAGTCTCCTCCTCTCTTGCACGAGAAGAGGAGCTGGGTGTCGTCTGCATAGGATACGATCTGGGCCCCAAACGACTCCGCCAACGCCGCCAAAGGGGTCATGAAGATGTTAAAATGGGTCGGGCTCAAAATAGAGCCCTGTGGGACCCCGACTCCCAGAGGCGGCATCACGGCGGAATCTGGCGAGGCCCAGACCGTTTGCCGGCGGCCAGCTAGAAAGGAGGAGAACCAGCTGAGCACCGTCCCCCGCAGTCCTATCTCATAGAGTCTTGCGAGAAGGCCATCATGGGGGACGTTGTCGAAAGCCGCCGACAAATCCAGCATCACCAGCATGGCTTTACCCCCGGTTTCCAGAACCCCTTTAATGGTTTCTGAGACCTCGAGGAGCGCGGTCTCTGTGCTGAGCTTTGGACGAAAGCCCGACTGGGTGGCGTGCAGAATCTCATTTGTCTCTAGAAAATTGGAGAGCACCGTCTGAACGTGCTTTTCCACAATTTTCGTGAGAGCCGGCAGCAGAGAAATAGGCCTGTAGTTGACTGGGGCCTTTGGGTCCAGACCAGGCTTCTTAAGCAGCGGAATGACCATTGCCTGCTTCCAGGCCTGCGGAACCACTCCCTGGCTCAGCGAGAGATTCAATAGCGGGTTCGCCAACGGATTAATCACCTCCGCAATTTTTGCCAGAAATTTAGCGGGGCACGGGTCCAGAGGCGAGCCCGATTTGAGATTGCCCATGAGTGCTAAAGAGGCAGGGGCAGAGATAGGTGGAAACACGCCCAACGTCAAGCCTGGCGAAGCCGGAGGGGACAAGTTAGCCTCAGGGTTAATCAGCCCCGCAGGTACAGCCGATGGAAAAGAATCCTGTATGAGTTTGATCTTGCTAGTGAAGAAATTAGCAAGGTCCGAAGCCCAGGAATCAGAAGGCCTCTCATCAGAGGTATTGGACCGTGGAGATATAAATTCTCTCACTATGGAGAAAATCTCCTTACAGGAGTTGGAGGCAGCTTCTATCCTCCCTGCCAGGTAGGCTTTTTTTCCCAGGCGAATGTCCCGGTGATAGGCCTTAACCGCCGTTTTATAGGTCAGCTTGGCCTCAGTATCGTATTTTGACCGCCAGGCTCTTTCGGCCACCTTACACTGCTGCCGCATAGCCGACAGTGCTGCGTTGAACCAAGGAGCGGAGACCCGTTTCGGAGTCAGGCGGGGGGCCAATTCCGGGGCTATTGAAACAATGTTCTCCCAAATTCCTGTACTTTGCACTTCTGTGTCCTTTCTGGGACAAGGAAACCCTAGCTGACTTAGCCAATCCTCTTCAGACATATTGCCTGTGCCTGGTGCAGATGATACGGTTGCTGGTGTGGTTAACGGCTCAGAGGAAAAGACACTCACTTCTGCCACAGACACAGAAGTGCTTTTTTGGGACGCCTGATGGCCTGCTGATTCACTAGTACTGTCTTCTCCTACAGTTTCCTTCCGCTCTCTTTCAAAACGAATGGCTGACTGAGCTAGCCAACCTTTGTACTCTGTAACATCTGAAGTTTCAAAAGGAATTAATACTTTGCCAAACAATGGCTTTTCGTAACGTGGATCCAGAATAGTAGCACAAATGTAGTGCTGTTGTTTCTTGATATTTACAAGCCGTTTATTGCTAACTAGGCGTTGTAATAATCTCTGCGCCAACTCATATGCTTCATTCTTTCCAGCATCCTTTAATTCTGAAGACACCACCTTGACTTGGTGCTCGAGCTTCAGCAACAATGGGATAGCTTTGCTCAAAGAACAGTCCTCCCTGCTGACTTCCCGCGTGAAGACCTCAAAAGGACGAAGCATGTCTGTCAGGCTTTTAACTAGCTGCCATTTCTCCACCGCTAGCATCATTTCTGTCTTATCACCACCCAGGTTGTAGAAATACTTATTGACTACTGGAAACAGCTCATGCAGACGCTCAAGCATGTAGAAGGTTGAGTTCCAACGTGTTGCCACCTCCTGGATAAGTGCTTTCACTGGCATTCTACGTACATTTTGCTGGCGCCTCAGCTCCTTCCGGGCCTTAAAAGAATGGTTGAAATGTGTGCATATTCTTCTGCAGATGGTCAGTATTTTGTCGACTGCAAGTTCTTTTTTCAAGAACTTTTGCACAACAAGGTTCATACAGTCCGCCAAACACGGCACTCTGAAATAGTCACCGTCCGCCATGGCCTTAACTACATTGCTGCCATTATCAGTAGAAACATAACCAACCTTGCAATTTCTTGGGGGCAGCCATTTCAAGACCTTTTTGTTAAAGTCATCCAAAATGTTGTCTGCAGTATGAGTTTTCTCCATGCCAAACATAGCTAATGTTACATGTTTACGAGCACCCTTAAAAATCTCGACCAAGTCACCACCTGCATTTATCTGTTTTGCAACCCCTGAAAAAGAGACCCAGTGTGCAGTGATGCACATGTAATCAAAGGCTTGGCAACTGGTCCACATGTCTGTTGTCAGGTGTATAGTGTGAACAGCACTCTTCTGCAAAGCTGCCCGAACCAACTCAAGCACCTCTTT
Source organism: Lissotriton vulgaris (assembly GCF_964263255.1). Lineage (NCBI taxonomy): Eukaryota > Metazoa > Chordata > Amphibia > Caudata > Salamandridae > Lissotriton > Lissotriton vulgaris. Next base: position 1,145,115,055 of record NC_141694.1, on the reverse strand, counting down.
ATGTAGTGCTGGAACAGCAACCCTGGCAAAATAGAACCGGCTAGGAACCTTCCATTTAGGGGCCAGTGTTGCCACGAGTTCAAGAAAACCCACACCTTCGACAAACGAAAAAGGGAGAAGGTCCACCGCTAGCATTTTAGCCAGCTTAGTGTTATACAGGCGCACAATTGGGTGGTTGCGTTGAAATGGCGCATCTGCGGAGAACATGTCTTGAATGGTGCGCTGGACAAATTTACTGGATGATGCTGATGCCTTCTTCGACCCACTTCTGCTCAGTGTTGACATTTTCCGCATTGGTGTGTCTCCCAGACTCTCAGTGTGCCTCCTATGTGTTCCGGAGGGTGTGGTGCTGCCAGGGGTACTGGGTGCAACCGGACAAATGTCTGACGCTTCTTCTACCTCCCCGTCATCTTCAGATGAAACACCTAGTACGGGTATATTTTGGCCACTTGCCCTTTGGGATTGTTTTCCCTTGATGTTTGCTAGGTGCGCAAACCATTCGACAGCGTGCCTTCTTTCAAGATGACCTATCTGGCCTCCGGTACCATAGTTGGTACCAATCTTACCACAGCTAACTGTAGTCGTACAAATGGAACAAATGGCTAGGTTATCATGCTTTGCATGGACACTAAAAAAGTTCCAAACTGGGGACTGGAAACTTCTGGTTTTCCCGCACGAGGTGATACCGCCAATGCCAGATGAAGCAGTGGTGGATGAGCCTTGCAGACATCTACTGGGTTGTGCAATTATTGCAGCAACCCTACTTGAGGGAGTCGAGCTGGATGGAGGTCCCCTCTGGGGAGAAAATATGGGAGCTGTTGGTTTTGTTGACCTTGTTGTACTACTTGACTGCGTTGGTGGTGCTACCAGTGCCACGTCCCCAGGGTCACGCTCAGCATGACATCGGGATAGGGTATAAATGTCTGTCTGCTGCATGGCCGGTGTGGCTGGAATGACGTGTGTGATGACTAGGTCATTGCTGTCATCCTGTTCATCAACATCAGAATGCACCACTTCATCAAGTCCGACGTTCGGATCCATAAGTATGAGCTTTCCGGGGCCCTTCCTTTTAACATTTGATACCTTTCTCAGCTCATGGTGTGCCTCCCTCTCAGACGTCGGAGATGGTTGCCATTCTAGATCCAGATCATCTGATGGAGCGAGGCTTGAAGAGGAACTTCTACACACCCTCCTTGCTCTTTTCCTTGCTGGGGAGCTGGGAGAAAATGAATCATCAGGAGGAGTGGCTTCGTCTTCCTTACATGATACCCCGGCTCCAAAATCAATTTCTTCCTGTGCCCCTACTTCTGGAAGAACAACCATTGTGGCCACTTGCACCGCTCCATGCGCCGCTACATGGGCCTCTTCACTGACCTCTACTTGCAACTCTCCATGGACCTCTCCTTCTCGGCATTCTCCTTCTCTGCCTTCTCCTTCTCGGACAGCTCCTTCTCGGACAGCTCCTTCTCGGACAGCTCCTTCTCGGCCTTCTCCTTCTCGGCCTTCTCCTTCTCGGACAGCTCCTTCTCGGACAGCTCCTTCTCGGCCTTCTCCTTCTCGGCCAGCTCCTTCTCGGCCTTCTCCTTCTCGGCCAGCTCCTTCTCGGCCTTCTCCTTCTCGGCCAGCTCCTTCTCGGCCAGCTCCTTCTCGGCCTTCTCCTTCTCGGCCAGCTCCTTGCGCATGTACTTGTGCTTCTACTAGTAGCCCATGCAGTTGTTGTTGCGGCTTTGGTTGATCATTAGTACTTGTGAGATGAGTTACAACCTGTGTTGATTTTGTGCTGCTACTTTCTTGCGATGAGCCAACATCACTGGTCGTTGGTGATTCAACCACTGAACAGGCTACCTGTGCAGCACTCATGGTGGACTTTAGATTTTTCCACAAAAATTTAGTGGTCGAGGCACCAGTCTACTTGGTAAGTGGTGCCACTTGCTTCTTCTTCTCCTTAGTAGAGACATCTTTCTTGCAAGAGGAGCTACGGCCACCTCTTTTTGGACCCATCTTCTTCAGATGTCGGAACAGCAGGCCGCAGCAGGACTTCTTCCTGGCACTGATGCTCAACGATGATGCGGGGTTCTTGACTTTGTGCACCTAAAAGCAAACGAAGACAGAGGAACATCAGTTAAATATATGTTGCATATGTAGCGCTTCAATTATTAGTTTGCAAGTAGGCATTTATGAATACACATGTGCACACCACAATATGGAAATATCAAAAATAAGAATTGCTAAATTTTTGGGAAACAGGAATTCAACATTGATCCAAGAGAGCCCACAGAGAGGGTTGTAGTTTCATGTACCACTGACTCAACCTGGGCACAATGGGTGAAAGCAAGGCAAAATGGGTGCAGGCCTATGGCACAAAGCTCACTGCCTGCCTTCAAAATGGCCGCTTGACCCCCATCCACATGGTCAGGACCATGCCTCAAAAAGGCCCCCACCAACATAGCCAGCCCCCAACCCCTACTCCAAAAAGTCAAAAAACACAACACAAATCACCACAATCCAATGCCATCCATCAAGTTTCAGAAGGTTTATGCTGCCTGCTGGTGGTTTTCTGGTGCAGAATTGCAATTTTTGCAATTTCGCGAGTGCGAGATTGTTGCTTCACGACGCGAACGTGGCGAAAAACCAGCAAAATCCGCGAACAGACCGGTTCTGGGACCCCTGGGCATAATTAATGAAATCAGAGCACACTGGGTGCAGGCCTATGGCACCCCATTTTGTGGGGGTGGGCACCCACCCCCACAAAATGGACTCCTTATGGTGCCTGCTGATGGTTTTCAATTCATGTGCAGAATTGTAATTTGTGCAATTTCGCGAGTGCGAGATTGTTGCAGTGAGGGACGCGAGCAGTGGGAACACAAGCAAAAAATCCGCAGCTCGCGAACTTGCAGATTTTCGGTAAATCTGCGGGAGTTCTAGGGCCCCTGGGCATAATGAATGAAATCAGAGCAGACTGGGTGGGCCTATGGCACAAAGCACACTGCCTGACTTCAAAATGGCCGCTTGACCCCATCCACATGGCCAGGACCTGCAGGACCATGCCTCAAAATGGCCCCACCACCAACATAGCCAGCCCCCAACACCACCCCAAAAGTCGAAAAACACACACAAAAATCACCACAAACAACATCAACTTATCAACTTACTTGTGAAATCAAATTTTGAATCTAAAAGTAATCCAAATGGCCCCCCACCAACATAGTCAGCCCCCAACACCACCCCAAAAGTCGAAAAACACACACAAAAATCACCACAAACAGCATCAACTTATCAACTTACTTGTGAAATCAAATTTCGAATCCAAAAGTAATCCAAAAGGCCTCAAATCCAAATATCCAGCAGCATCCACAAAAAGTAATCCTTCCCAGTCAAGATCGAATCCAAAGTGGCCAGGAAACAGGAACAGGAAGTTGGAGACTGGGGCACTTCCTTCACCCCACCCCAATGGGAGGAGCGAGGTTCCGTGACAATTGTAAGTGGTGTTTTTGACTCGCACGAATATGGTCGAGTCTGGTATCTATGAACCGCAAATGATGAGTTTAGTGGGTGTACGCGTTTACGCTGTGCTAACCTGAACTGTTCGTTTGTTTCGTGGGTTTCTGCATCTGAACCCACGGGTTCCATCTTAGATACGGCATCCATTTTGTTTCTTGCCCTCAAGTAGCCAGCGAACGGACGCTGTCCGCTTCGCGACCCTGGGATTTCCAAGCTCCTGCGGAAGACACGTTTCCTTTGGAGGTGTCTTTATGATGAGGGGATGGCACTGTAAGGCAGATGGCCCCGCTCGAGGCACATCTTGCCGTGCCGCTCTATTGTCTTAGCTGCGCATTCATTAAGCACGTCCCCTTTGATGCCTGCAACTCGTGTTTCCTGGTACCTCCCCTTTTACACCCTTATCAATCTGCTCACTGTTCTCATCTTCCTCTGCACCTGTTTCTGTCTCTCCCTCGATTCGTTTACTACTGATTGGAATGTACTTATGGTGGGAAGATGCGTTTTTACAGTTGGGAACCACCAAATGTTACTGTGATTATGTTCCGGACCCTGAATACATGAAAGCGACCCCTTTGGCCTTTTACAATGGGAACCAAGTTGTAAACCTTTGTGCACCATGTTATCCTATGCTGGAAAACTGTATAAGAAGAGCGATCCACAGATACAAATCGAATCAGACTCCTCGAACCTACACATGTTGTACTTCTTGTGACTTCTGTGTTCCCTGCAGTAATAAACCTCGAATCTTTGGCGCCGAAGGAAGTGTCCCGTGTCTCTGTCATTTGTACGCCGGAACAGGTTACCCACGAAGGTTTTAGGTGTTATCCTTGGCACCGCTGGGTCTTAGCAGAACCCAGTCCTGCATCAGTGGTACCGGTCCAAAGCCCGACGATCGTGAGGAACTTCGTGTGAAATCTCAGAGGGAAGGTGCACCCCGCTTCATCGATCCTGTTGTCGAAACAAGTGGCCCGACGACTTTTCCCGCGAAGATCCCCGCCTCCTGACAGCTGCGACGGACTGCTGCCCTGACTGTAGACCTGTTTTTGGCGCCTGGCGTAGACCTTGGTACAGCGAGACGATATACGGGCCTTCCTGGTGACGCCATCGATCTTTGAGTTAAGTATTTGTGGGTCGCTCCCAGAGTCCTTTGTTGTGGGTGCTTAGTTGTTGCATGGTTCCATTGCATTTGTGGTTCTTGGTACTTTGTTCTTTGTTGTGATATTTGACGTCTGCAGTCGCCAAAAACCGAGGGTTTTGCTCTTTGTAGGGATATTGTGATTCTATAACCCTTGACGTTTGTGAAACTCGGTTAGTGTGCACGATGCCTAGCTGTAGTACTTTGTTCAGTTGTTTTAGAAGTTGTGGTACGGATTCCCGATTGGAGGACTCGCGTCCGATACCTCCGGTTGGAACTCCAACTTATGAGCTGTACAGTAAGCATGGATTAGGTCCGATTACATTCAATGAGTGTTGGGTTCGATACACTAAGAAAGACGGTGTCCTTAGTTGGCCACCTCATGGTAGTTTCGATACTCCGATTTTAGATAATCTTGAAGCTAAGTTGTTTCAAAGAAAAGCAAGGCCGGCCATGTTTGATTCCTTTCGGTTGTGGCGTAAAGAAGCCAAGCAGAGAGAAATCAAACAGATTAAACGTAATAAGAGAGAAGGTATTGTTACTACGGTAAGAAAAGCAGAGCAGTTCCAGCGAGATAAGGAGGAAAAGGAAAAGGACGTTTTCGATTGATTGCAGCGCATGTCTATAGATAAGTGCTATCCCGCTTTACCGGCAGATACGGATAAGAAGGAGGAAGTTACAGAGGACCCCTTAATGTCTTATCTCATGAAGTCACCACCTCCGTATGTACAGGGTACCGCAGCTCCTGTGGTTCCCCCTGTCCCTGTTCCCCAACCTGCTCCTGTTCCTGTACTCCCAACCGTTCCTGCTCCTCTGCCTGCGTCTGTCCCTACTGCTCCTCCGCTTGTACTTCCTCATACTCCTGCTCCCGCTGCCTCTACTGTCCTGGTTTCTCCTGCTGTTCCCTTTGTTTCTGATTCTTCTCTTGTTACCCCATTGGGTTACGTTACTCACCTACCCGTCTACTGGACGTCGTGTCCCTTCAGTTGCTGCTAACTTCTTCAATTCTCTTGGACCGATTCTTGAGTCCGCTGGTTCCGATGGTCCCCAAAGGCGAAGTCAGCTTCCCGGTAGTAGGGAACGTGACTGTCTGTATAACATGGCGATGGCTTGGATGCAATATCCCCTTAGGAATCCTCCACGTGTGGTGATTGACACGTTCTCTCAGTTCAATATACCGACACAGAGGTTCGTGTTTGAGGAAATGTGCAAGGTTTTGCGCGACCAAATATCAGTTGATGCTTCTGAAGAAACAATGTCTGCTCTAACTAATCTTCAGCTTCAGTTTGCGAGCGGAATGATAGTGGGTAGCAATGTTCGACGTGCTGTTGAGCAGTTGCTGTCTTTTCGTCCCTCTATAATGCCTCGAGCATTGTTTGTAGAAGATATTGAGGGACCGCCAGAAGCGCCTGGTCAGTATCCCATGCGCGAAGTTCCACCAGTGTGGATGCCAGGTAACCTTGGCGCTGCTCCGCCGATCCTGCCACACTTTCAGAGAGTATGGATACATCTTCCGTGGAAACGATCGGAAGTTTTGCAGGTAAAGCAATCTTTGCCTGACCCTCGCAAAAATCCTGCAGGGTACTATAAGGAATTGTCGCAGTTAGTGGATGCTACGATAATGAATCTTGCCGACATTGATATGTTGTTTGGTAACGTCGTACCGCAACCGGTATGGGCAAAGATTCGTCAGGAAAATCATGCAAACGAGCTAGGTGGTGACTGGCCTGCTCTTGTGGCAGCAGACACCCGTCAAATTGGTGGGGCTAAGCCTGAACAGCTCATTACCGATCTCCCCCAGAGAATAATCACTCTTATGAAGACGCTTATGCCAGCTATGAAGGTGAATTGGGACAAGTTGTCCGCTTGCAAACAAAAGAAGGATGAGAGTGTCTCTGATTTCTTTACGAGATTTGAGGAGGCATTCATCGATCATAGTGGTCAGGATATGGGCAATGAGGGAGGTCAGAGGTTGTTCGTGGACAAATTTGTGTCTAATTTGTTACCGGACTTAAGCAACAAATTAAGAAATTCTGAGAGTGTGTGGGCTGTTTCTACTTCTGCTCAAATATTGGCTACGGCCCAATATTATGAGAATAGAGAGAAAGAGGAAAATGATTGTGCCGATAAAAAGATGAAAGAGCTAAAAACGAAAGTCCTGTTGCAGCAAGCGTATCCTCCACGTTCGAATCAGAACGATTCGCAATAGCGGAATCGATCGCAGTCTCAGTCGAATAGGTCACAATCCCGAAATGACTCCTCTTCTGAGAGATCTTCATTGGGGTACAATCAGTGTGCCTATTGTAGGAACGAGGGTCATTTGAAATTCGATTGTCCAGTCTTGTGTGATCGAAACAGTGGTAACTCATCTAGAGGAGGTCGTAGCGGTCCTCAACAAGCATCACGTGGTAGGGGTCGTGGTGTTCAAACTGATCGTTCTAACAATTCTTCCAATTCCAACAATTGTTTTGATCAGCGTGGATCATCACAAAGCAGATCTGCTCAGTATAATGTAGACGATTATTACGTCGATCACAACATCGACGATGGTAATTACTAGGACAGCCATAGAGAAAGAGAGGGAGTAGTATCAGTTCCGGTCGATCAGAGAGGGCCTTACGTCGCAGTTGCCACCTCGGGCGTCGTTGAGCCTTTTCTGTTGGACACTGGTGCAGCGAAAAGTTCCATCATGCATTCGAAACTCCCTGGCGCACCTTTGTCTGGCTTAACAAATGTTTCCGTTGGATTCTCTGGCGCCCCTGTTAGCAATCCGGTTTTGTGCCCTTTGCCCCTTACAATTGGGCCTCGCGAGCTGAAAGCTCCCTTGATTTTGACTACTGGTTGTGGTGAAAATATGTTAGGTCTGGATTTGTTGAAACGTCTGTATGCGACTTTGTATTGCTCTCCTGCGGGGGTAAAGCTTACATTGGGTGAGAAAGTTATCTCTCCTATGTACTTGTCCCTCGACAAGCTTCCACCGGAATTGAGTTCCCTTCCAGCATCTTTGTGGGCAACAGGTCCCAATGATGTGGGCCTGCTTGATATCTCCCTTATGTTGTTCATTTGAAATCTAATGTGCGCTTGCCACGTATTCCCCAGTATCGCATCTCCCTTGATGGTGAACGAGCACTGTTAGCAATCATCTATGATTTGATTGAGAAAGACGTCATTGAGGAGACGCGGGGAAACGTGTGCAATAGCCCTGTCCTACCCATTCTGAAGCGCACTGATCCGTCTAAGCCTCCTGTTTATCGTTTTGTTATTGATTTACGGGAGGTGAATAAAATTGTGATTCCTCAGTTCCCTGTGGTGCCTGACATTACGGCTCTACTGACTCTGATTCCAGCTTCCGCATCTTGGTTCTCAGTGATCGATCTGAAAAATGCGTTTTTCAGCATTCCGATTGCCGAGGAGAGTAGAGACCTTTTCGGTTTCTCCCTTGGTGGTCGCAGCTTTAGGTTCAAACGTGCTCCTCAGGGCTACTGTGAAAGTCCATCGATTTACAGTCAAGCCTTGAAGAGTCAACTTGATGCGTTTGTGTTGCCGGCCGGTGCGGCCTTGATCCAATATGTCGATGACTTATTGGTGGCTGCAGATACTCAGGACATTTGCAAAATTGCTACGGTGTCGTTGTTGCAACATCTCTGTGACTTACATCACAAGGTGTCACCTTCTAAACTGCAATATTGTTGCCAAGAAGTAACCTACCTAGGTCACTTATTGTCAAAGGAGGGAAGAAGGTTGACCCCAGAGAGAATTGCAGCAATTGCTCGAATGACTGTGCCAACAACTCAGAGAGATGTGCGTGCCTTTTTAGGTATCACGTCATACTGCAGGCAATGGATTCCAAATTTTTCATTGCTAGCGAAACCATTGGTGGCTCTTACGTGTAAGGATGTTCCAACTCCTTTGCCATGGACGGATGAATGTCAGAAACGTTTTTCTGAACTACGTGACGCGTTGTGTTCAGCCCCTGTGTTAGGTACCCCTGACTACAGTAAGCCGTTTACACTATACGTTCACGAGAGGGAAGGTTGTGCGTTGAGTGTTTTGACGCAACAATTCGGCGGTAAGCAGCGTCCATGTGCATATTTTTCCTCGACCTTGGACCCAGTAGCTAAAGCATTGTCGAGTTGTTTGAGAGCAACAGCGGCAGCTGCGGTGTCCATCCGACAATCTGCAGGATTGGTCATGGATAATATGCTTACGGTGATGGTTCTGCATGCAGTTGACACTCTTTTGAATCGTACGAAAACCCAACATCTGACGAGTGCAAGGTTGTCTGGGTACGAGTTGACGCTTTTAGCAAGTTACATTCAAATAAAACGTTGCAATGTTCTGAACCCGGCGACTTTGTTGCCAATTAGTATGGAATCAGACGAAGTAGCACCTCATGACTGTTACTTACGAACGGAGGAAGAAACAAAAGGTCGTGTGGACCTGAAAAATACTCCTTTGGAAGATCCCGATGGGACTTTGTATGTGGATGGGTCGTGTTTTAAGTTGCCCAATGGCGATGTAACAACTGCGTATGCTGTGGTAACATTGAGTACGGTTGTGGAAGCTGCGAGATTGAATCAGAATTCTGCTCAGGCGGCAGAGCTGATTGCTTTGACTAGAGCGTGTGTGTTGTCGAAAGGGAAACGGGTGAATGTGTTTACCGACAGCCAATATGCTTTTGGCGTCGCACATAGTTTTGGACGATTGTGGCGAGAGAGAGGTTTTATGACGTCGCATGGCACTAAGATTCAGCATGGACAGCTTGTGAATGATCTTTTGGATGCACTTACATTGCCTGAGCAGGTGGCGATTGTTAATGTAGTGCGCACCGAAAGGTGACAGATGATGTTGGTCGTAGAAATGCGTTTGCGGATGAGACTGCTAAGGAGACTGCCCGGAACCTTAGCACAAGAATGTATGTGACGAGTTCGGTTAGGTGGCCTACAGAGACTGGTATGTGTGAGGACACTATTGAGAGTGTGAAAGCGATTCAGAATGAGGCCACTGAGACTGAAAAGGCGAAGTGGAAAGAGAGTACGGGAAAGTTGGATGCGAATGGCTGCTGGATCGATTTGTCGGAGCATAAGAGATGGATGTTGCCGGATGCGTATGTGCTAGCTGTTGTGACGATGGCACACGGTTTAGCACATATTAGTGCGAAAGGTATTTGCAAGTTGTTGTCCCCCGTGTGGAAGAATGACGGTATTACTAAGTGTGCTGAGAGATTGGTTAAGAATTGTATGATATGTATGATGTACAACCCTGGTAAAGGAACCCCTATGCCTGCTGGCCATTTTGCTCCCCCTTCATGTCCCTTTGAGGTGATTCAGCTAGACTTCATTCATATGGAGCGATGCAACAACCTAAAGTACGTTTTAGTTGTGGTTTGCGCATTCTCCCGATGGATCGAAGCCTACCCTCTCAAAGATAACACTGCTCTGTCCACTGCGAAAATCCTACTGAAGGAATACTTTCCTCGGTATGGAATGCCATGGATTGTATGGTCTGATAACGGAAGTGAGTTTGTGGGGAGTGTGATGAAGAGTGTGTGTAAGGGTCTTGGAATTACTCAAAAATTCCATAGCGCCAATCATCCTCAGTCAGCGGGTTTGGTTGAAGGGTACAATGGCACGCTCAAATTGAAGTTAGCGAAGATTCAGGCTACGACTGGTCTTTCGTGGCCTGACGCTTTGCCTCTAGCTCTTCTGTCAACTAGGGCGACTGTACACTCCCGAGTAAGGCTTAGTCCCTCCGAAATAGTGTTCAGCCGTCCTGCGAATGTTTGGGGGGTCCCTAGACCCGGTGTGTTTTCTGATCTTGAGTATCCAATGTTGATCGATTATCTTCATGATCTGACTGCTAAACTGAGGTTAATTCACCAACAGGTCTTTGAAGCACTGCCGACGCAGACGGAGGGTCCAGGTCACCAGCTCCAGCCTGGAGACTGGGTGGTAACACGCAACTTTGGACGGAAGCGCAACCTTGAGCCCCGCTTCACTGGACCCTACCAGGTGCTCCTTGCCACGAGGACTGCTGTTCGTTTGGAAGGACGCAAGAACTGGGTGCATGCCACCCATACTAAAAAGGTACCTATACCTTTATCAGCAGACTCCTGGGTGAGGAAGGGCATTGCCTCGTCTGAAACATAAACGTTGCCGACCTTCGTCCCTTTTAGCGACGCTCAGCCTGTCGGAGAGCCCTCAGTGCAGCAGAACGACATTGTTGAACATTTGTCATCGCAAAACTCAAGATCCGAACAATTGACTGATCAACAGAACTCTGTCCCATCATCGGACCAATTGTTTGACGAGCAGACACATCCTGGGAGAAGCCGATATTTTCTCCGCTCCAACCCTAAAAAGATTAATAAAGATTGAATATTTGCTCTCTCCCCTGGACATTTACGTTACCCCATTGCCATTGATCAGTTAAACACACCTATATATATGTATTGGTGATTTTTTTGTAAATTTGAGTCTTTTCCACGTATGTGTTTTGCTTCCACAGCTAGCAGACTTTGTACATACTGTTGATTAAACATACCTTACATCCGGGTGAACCGTAAGGCCGCGCGGCTACTATCTTCTGGTTAGTAGGTCTTGACACTAGGTCAGAGACCGTCGGTTCCTAGGAACTCCTGGGGATTGACTATTGCTACACAGAACGAAGTGCGTCAAAAACGTAGCGGACGGTTTTAGAGGATGGTTTTCTCGAAGCTGATGGACATGGAAAAGGCTCAGGCTAGAGGATTCGAGTTGCGTACAATTGCACACACAAAATGCTTCATGTTTCAGGTGTTCCTTTTATTCTTAACTGTTTCTTCGTTATTGGTGGGTGGGGTGTATTACATGATACAGTCATTGTTGCCTTCTGCCTTACCTATCCCTACTTCTGAACCTAAACCTACCTCTACTGTTTCTCCTCATTCCTTCCACATCTTACCCCAACACGAGCAGGTTAGACGTGCGGAATTCATGAACAATTCCTTCATTCAGCTCCTTCATCAGCATCAGTTAGTGGTGAACACTACCAATTGTTGGGTGTGTGGGTTAATGCCACATACCACCGATAAGGGAATTCCATACTTGGTCCTCCCGTATAGTTCCCAGGGTTCAGCTCGAGCATTGCAAACAATGTTTCGAAGTGCACTAGATTCTTACCCCAATCGAGAGCCACGTCCTCCACACTTTGGTCCTGGTCCGTACCATAAGTCTTTGGCAATAGCGATTGCAGATTTAGATAGGGATATCTATGAGCCGCTGCTTATCCCAGAGGAAGAGGTACGAGCCTATAGGGATCTTAGTGAGGCTGAGTGCAGTGCGCTCGTGGGCGAGAGACAGCTTAGGAGCTCGTCTCCAATATGGGTCGTACCCCACCTTGGTAATTTCTGTCGAAAAGGCTGTGGCCGAAATCAGAGGGCTCACCTTGGAGAGAGTGTTTGCTCTGAGACGTATGTCTTACCAATGCTCTCTTCCCCTGTTCTCCTGTCTGCCAAGGGTACATATTTTGTCTGTTATGACCGTGCATATACATGGTTGCCCCTTGACTTTGCGGGCACCTGTTATATTGCAAACTTGTTGCCACCGACTTTTACAGTCACCGCTGATTATCACAAGACTAGAATTGTGAGGGGCGTGATTAGCGAAGAGGACACTGCTGGTCAAGAGGCAGGAGACTTTTTCAAGGGTTTCTTTCCGTTTTGGGGTCCTATGATCAATAGTAGGAACCTGAGACAATTGACTCGAGTGGTGGAATCGACAGCTAATATCACTGCCAGTGCCCTTGGCAACATTACAGCAGAGCTTCAGGCGGAACGGTTGATGACGTTACAAAATCGTATGGTTTTAGACGTTGTCCTAGCAGATCGAGGTGGAGTATGTAGAGTGATCCATTCGAGTTGTTGTGTATTCATTCCAGACAACGCTCCGACTGTCTATCAAGCCATCTCGAAGTTGCATAAGATCTCCGAGTCCATACACGTGGACGTAGGGGATTGGACGTTACTCGGGTGGTTTTGGGGCCTAATGTCGACTTGGGGTTGGAAGATTCTGATGATCATCGGGGTTGTTGTAGCATTCCTGTTCACGTGTTGTCTTTGTGTGCAGTCCTGCCTTATGTGGCCTCTGTGCTACGACGTGTATAAGGCAGCCGCCTGTTACCAAGGAAGCATTGATGGATAGAATTATGTTACAGCAGCATCTGGATGGTCTGATGAATATCGAGTTCGATTATGATTCCGACTAGTGCTTGCCTACATGAGGGCAAAAGGAGCGTCTGAGGTTCCGTGACAATTGTAAGTGGTGTTTTTGACTCGCACGAATATGGTCGAGTCTGGTATCTATGAACCGCAAAGGATGAGTTTAGTGGGTGTACGCGTTTACGCTGTGCTAACCTGAACTGTTCATTTGTTTCGTGGGTTTCTTCATCTGAACCCATGGGTTCCATCTTAGATACGGCATCCATTTTGTTTCTTGCCCTCAAGTAGCCAGGGAACGGACGCTGTCCGCTTCGCGACCCTGGGATTCCCAAGCTCCTGCGGAAGACACGTTTCCTTTGGAGGTGTCTTTATGATGAGGGGGATGGCACTGTAAGGCAGATGGCCCCGCTCGAGGCACATCTTGCCGTGCCGCTCTATTGTCTTAGCTGCGCATTCATTAAGCACGTCCCCTTTGATGCCTGCAACTCGTGTTTCCTGGTACCTCCCCTTTTACACCCTTATCGATCTGCTCACTGTTCTCATCTTCCTCTGCACCTGTTTCTGTCCCTCCCTCGATTCGTTTACTACTGATTGGAATGTACTTATCGTGGGAAGATGCGTTTTTACAGTTGGGAACCACCAAATGTTACTGTGATTATGTTCCGGACCCTGAATACATGAAAGCGACCCCTTTGGCCTTTTACGATGGGAACCAAGTTGTAAACCTTTGTGCACCATGTTATCCTATGCTGGAAAACTGTATAAGAAGAGCGATCCACAGATACAAATCGAATCAGACTCCTCGAACCTACACATGTTGTACTTCTTGTGACTTCTGTGTTCCCTGCAGTAATAAACCTCGAATCTTTGGCGCCGAAGGAAGTGTCCCGTGTCTCTGTCATTTGTACGCCGGAACAGGTTACCCACGAAGGTTTTAGGTGTTATCCCTGGCACCGCTGGGTCTTAGCAGAACCCAGTCCTTCAGTTGGCGCCCAACGTAGGGCTGCATCAGTGGTACCGGTCCAAAGCCCGACGATCGTGAGGAACTTCGTGTGAAATCTCAGAGGGAAGGTGCACCCCGCTTCATCGATCCTGTTGTCGAAACAAGTGGCCCGACGACTTTTCCCGCGAAGATCCCCGCCTCCTGACGGCTGCGACGGACTGCTGCCCTGACTGTAGACCTGTTTTTGGCGCCTGGCGTAGACCTTGGTACAGCGAGACGATATACGGGCCTTCCTGGTGACGCCATCGATCTTTGAGTTAAGTATTTGTGGGTCGCTCCCAGAGTCCTTTGTTGTGGGTGCTTAGTTGTTGCATGGTTCCATTGCATTTGTGGTTCTTGGTACTTTGTTCTTTGTTGTGATATTTGACGTCTGCAGTCGCCAAAAACCGAGGGTTTTGCTCTTTGTAGGGATATTGTGATTCTATAACCCTTGACGTTTGTGAAACTCGGTTAGTGTGCACGATGCCTAGCTGTAGTACTTTGTTCAGTTGTTTTAGAAGTTGTGGTACGGATTCCCGATTGGAGGACTCGCGTCCGATACCTCCGGTTGGAACTCCAACTTATGAGCTGTACAGTAAGCATGGATTAGGTCCGATTACATTCAATGAGTGTTGGGTTCGATACACTAAGAAAGACGGTGTCCTTAGTTGGCCACCTCATGGTAGTTTCGATACTCCGATTTTAGATAATCTTGAAGCTAAGTTGTTTCAAAGAAAAGCAAGGCCGGCCATGTTTGATTCCTTTCGGTTGTGGCGTAAAGAAGCCAAGCAGAGAGAAATCAAACAGATTAAACGTATTAAGAGAGAAGGTATTGTTACTACGGTAAGAAAAGCAGAGCAGTTCCAGCGAGATAAGGAGGAAAAGGAAAAGGACGTTTTCGATTGATTGCAGCGCATGTCTATAGATAAGTGCTATCCCGCTTTACCGGCAGATACGGATAAGAAGGAGGAAGTTACAGAGGACCCCTTAATGTCTTATCTCATGAAGTCACCACCTCCGTATGTACAGGGTACCGCAGCTCCTGTGGTTCCCCCTGTCCCTGTTCCCCAACCTGCTCCTGTTCCTGTACTCCCAACCGTTCCTGCTCCTCTGCCTGCGTCTGTCCCTACTGCTCCTCCGCTTGTACTTCCTCATACTCCTGCTCCCGCTGCCTCTACTGTCCTGGTTTCTCCTGCTGTTCCCTTTGTTTCTGATACTTCTCTTGTTACCCCATTGGGTTACTCTACTACCCCGTCTACTGGACGTCGTGTCCCTTCAGTTGCTGCTAACTTCTTCAATTCTCTTGGACCGATTCTTGAGTCCGCTGGTTCCGATGGTCCCCAAAGGCGAAGTCAGCTTCCCGGTAGTAGGGAACGTGACTGTCTGTATAACATGGCGATGGCTTGGATGCAATATCCCCTTAGGAATCCTCCACATGTGGTGATTGACACGTTCTCTCAGTTCAATATACCGACACAGAGGTTCGTGTTTGAGGAAATGTGCAAGGTTTTGCGCGACCAAATATCAGTTGATGCATCTGAAGAAACAATGTCTGCTCTAACTAATCTTCAGCTTCAGTTTGCAAGCGGAATGATAGTGGGTAGCAATGTTTGACGTGCTGTTGAGCAGTTGCTGTCTTTTCGTCCCTCTATAATGCCTCGAGCATTGTTTGTAGAAGATATTGAGGGACCGCTAGAAGCGCCTGGTCAGTATCCCATGCGCGAAGTTCCACCAGTGTGGATGCCAGGTAACCTTGGCGCTGCTCCGCCGATCCTGCAACACTTTCAGAGAGTATGGATACATCTTCCGTGGAAACGATTGGAAGTTTTGCAGGTAAAGCAATCTTTGCCTGACCCTCGCAAAAATTCTGCAGGGTACTATAAGGAATTGTCGCAGTTAGTGGATGCTACGATAATGAATCTTTTGCCGACATTGATATGTTGTTTGGTAACGTCGTACCGCAACCGGTATGGGCGAAGATTCGTCAGGAAAATCATGCAAACGAGCTAGGTGGTGACTGGCCTGCTCTTGTGGCAGCAGACACCCGTCAAACTGGTGGGGCTAAGCCTGAACAGCTCATTACCGATCTCCCCCAGAGAATAATCACTCTTATGAAGACGCTTATGCCAGCTATGAAGGTGAATTGGGACAAGTTGTCCACTTGCAAACAAAAGAAGGATGAGAGTGTCTCTGATTTCTTTACGAGATTTGAGGAGGCATTCATCGATCATAGTGGTCAGGATATGGGCACTGAGGGAGGTCAGAGGTTGTTCGTGGACAAATTTGTGTCTAATTTGTTACCGGACTTAAGCAACAAATTAAGAAATTCTGAGAGTGTGTGGGCTGTTTCTACTTCTGCTCAAATATTGGCTACGGCCCAATATTATGAGAATAGAGAGAAAGAGGAAAATGATCGTGCCGATAAAAAGACAAAAGAGCTAAAAACGAAAGTCCTGTTGCAGCAAGCGTATCCTCCACGTTCGAATCAGAACGATTCGCAACAGCGGAATCGATCGCAGTCTCAGTCGAATAGGTCACAATCCCGAAATGACTCCTCTTCTGAGAGATCTTCATTGGGGTACAATCAGTGTGCCTATTGTAGGAACGAGGGTCATTTGAAATTCGATTGTCCAGTCTTGTGTGATCGAAACAGTGGTAACTCATCTAGAGGAGGTCGTAGCGGTCCTCAACAAGCATCACGTGGTAGGGGTCGTGGTGTTCAAACTGATCGTTCTAACAATTCTTCCGATTCCAACAATTGTTATGATCAGCGTGGATCATCACAAAGCAGATCTGCTCAGTATAATGTAGACGATTATTACGTCGATCACAACATCGACGATGGTAATTACTAGGGCAGCCATAGAGAAAGAGAGGGAGTAGTATCAGTTCCGTTCGATCAGAGAGGGCCTTACGTCGCAGTTGCCACCTCGGGCGTCGTTGAGCCTTTTCTGTTGGACACTGGTGCAGCGAAAAGTTCCATCATGCATTCGAAACTCCCTGGCGCACCTTTGTCTGGCTTAACAAATGTTTCCGTTGGATTCTCTGGCGCCCCTGTTAGCAATCCGGTTTTGTGCCCTTTGCCCCTTACAATTGGGCCTCGCGAGCTGAAAGCTCCCCTGAATTTGACTACTGGTTGTGGTGAAAATCTGTTAGGTCTGGATTTGTTGAAACGTCTGTATGCGACTTTGTATTGCTCTCCTGCGGGGGTAAAGCTTACATTGGGTGAGAAAGTTATCTCTCCTATATACTTGTCCCTCGACAAGCTTCCACCGGAATTGAGTTCCCTTCCAGCATCTTTGTGGGCAACAGGTCCCAATGATATGGGCCTGCTTGATATCTCCCCTTATGTTGTTCATTTGAAATCTAATGTGCGCTTGCCACGTATTCCCCAGTATCGCATCTCCCTTGATGGTGAACGAGCACTGTTAGCAATCATCTATGATTTGATTGAGAAAGACCTCATTGAGGAGACACGGGGAAACGTGTGCAATAGCCCTGTCCTACCCATTCTGAAGCGCACTGATCCGTCTAAGCCTCCTGTTTATCGTTTTGTTATTGATTTACGGGAGGTGAATAAAATTGTGATTCCTCAGTTCCCTGTGGTGCCTGACATTACGGCTCTACTGACTCTGATTCCAGCTTCCGCATCTTGGTTCTCAGTGATCGATCTGAAAAATGCGTTTTTCAGCATTCCGATTGCCGAGGAGAGTAGAGACCTTTTCGGTTTCTCCCTTGGTGGTCGCAGCTTTAGGTTCAAACGTGCTCCTCAGGGCTACTGTGAAAGTCCATCGATTTACAGTCAAGCCTTGAAGAGTCAACTTGATGCGTTTGTGTTGCCGGCCGGTGCGGCCTTGATCTAATATGTCGATGACTTATTGGTGGCTGCAGATACTCAGGACATTTGCAAAATTGCTACGGTGTCGTTGTTGCAAAATCTCTGTGACTTACATCACAAGGTGTCACCTTCTAAACTGCAATATTGTTGCCAAGAAGTAACCTACCTAGGTCACTTATTGTCAAAGGAGGGAAGAAGGTTGACCCCAGAGAGAATTGCATCAATTGCTCGAATGACTGTGCCAACAACTCAGAGAGATGTGCGTGCCTTTTTAGGTATCACGTCATACTGCAGGCAATGGATTCCAAATTTTTCATTGCTAGCGAAACCATTGGTGGCTCTTACGTGTAAGGATGTTCCAACTCCTTTGCCATGGACGGATGAATGTCAGAAAAGTTTTTCTGAACTACGTGACGCGTTGTGTTCAGCCCCTGTGTTAGGTACCCCTGACTACAGTAAGCCGTTTACACTATACGTTCACGAGAGGGAAGGTTGTGTGTTGAGTGTTTTGACGCAACAATTCTGCGGTAAGCAGCGTCCATGTGCATATTTTTCCTCGACCTTGGACCCAGTAGCTAGAGCATTGCCGAGTTGTTTGAGAGCAACAGCGGCAGCTGCGGTGTCCATCCGACAATCTGCAGAATTGGTCATGGATAATATGCTTACGGTGATGGTTCCGCATGCAGTTGACACTCTTTTGAATCGTACGAAAACCCAACATCTGACGAGTGCAAGGTTGTCTGGGTACGAGTTGACGCTTTTAGCAAGTCACATTCAAATAAAACGTTGCAATGTTCTGAACCCGGCGACTTTGTTGCCAATTAGTATGGAATCAGACGAAGTAGCACCTCATGACTGCTACTTACGAACGGAGGAAGAAACAAAAGGTCGTGTGGACCTGAAAAATACTCCTTTGGAAGATCCCGATGGGACTTTGTATGTGGATGGGTCGTGTTTTAAGTTGCCCAATGGCGATGTAACAACTGCGTATGCTGTGGTAACATTGAGTACGGTTGTGGAAGCTGCGAGATTGAATCAGAATTCTGCTCAGGCGGCAGAGCTGATTGCTTTGACTAGAGCATGTGTGTTGTCGAAAGGGAAACGGGTGAATGTGTTTACCGACAGCCAATATGCTTTTGGCGTCGCACATAGTTTTGGACGATTGTGGCGAGAGAGAGGTTTTATGACGTCGCATGGCACTAAGATTCAGCATGGACAGCTTGTGAATGATCTTTTGGATGCACTTACATTGCCTGAGCAGGTGGCGATTGTTAAATGTAGTGCGCACCGAAAGGTGACAGATGATGTTGGTCGTAGAAATGCGTTTGCGGATGAGACTGCTAAGGAGACTGCCCGGAACCTTAGCACGAGAATTTATGTGACGAGTTCGGTTAGGTGGCCTACAGAGACTGGTATGTGTGAGGACACTATTGAGAGTGTGAAAGCGATTCAGAATGTGGCCACTGAGACTGAAAAGGCGAAGTGGAAAGAGAGTACGGGAAAGTTGGATGCGAATGGCTGCTGGATCGATTTGTCGGAGCATAACAGATGGATGTTGCCGGATGCGTATGTGCTAGCTGTTGTGACGATGGCACACGGTTTAGCACATATTAGTGCGAAAGGTATTTGCAAGTTGTTGTCCCCCGTGTGGAAGAATGACGGTATTACTAAGTGTTCTGAGAGATTGGTTAAGAATTCTATGATATGTATGATGTACAACCCTGGTAAAGGAACCCCTATGCCTGCTGGCCATTTTGCTCCCCCTTCATGTCCCTTTGAGGTGATTCAGCTAGACTTCATTCATATGGAGCGATGCAACAACCTGAAGTACGTTTTAGTTGTGGTTTGCGCATTCTCCCGATGGATCGAAGCCTACCCTCTCAAAGATAACACTGCTCTGTCCACTGTGAAAATCCTACTGAAGGAATACTTTCCTCGGTATGGAATGCCATGGATTGTATGGTCTGATAACGGAAGTGAGTTTGTGGGGAGTGTGATGAAGAGTGTGTGTAAGGGTCTTGGAATTACTCAAAAATTCCATAGCGCCAATCATCCTCAGTCAGCGGGTTTGGTTGAAGGGTACAATGGCACGCTCAAATTGAAGTTAGCGAAGATTCAGGCTACGACTGGTCTTTCGTGGCCTGACGCTTTGCCTCTAGCTCTTCTGTCAACTAGGGCGACTGTACACTCCCGAGTAGGGCTTAGTCCCTCCGAAATAGTGTTCGGCAGTCCTGCGAATATTTGGGGGGTCCCTAGACCCGGTGTGTTTTCTGATCTTGAGTATCCAATGTTGATCGATTATCTTCATGATCTGACTGCTAAACTGAGGTTAATTCACCAACAGGTCTTTGAAGCACTGCCGACGCAGACGGAGGGTCCAGGTCACCAGCTCCAGCCTGGAGACTGGGTGGTAACACGCAACTTTGGACGGAAGCGCAACCTTGAGCCCTGCTTCACTGGACCCTACCAGGTGCTCCTTGCCACGAGGACTGCTGTTCGTTTGGAAGGACGCAAGAACTGGGTGCATGCCACCCATACTAAAAAGGTACCTATACCTTTATCAGCAGACTCCTGGGTGAGGAAGGGCATTGCCTCGTCTGAAACAGAAACGTTGCCGACCTTCGTCCCTTTTAGCGACGCTCAGCCTGTCGGAGAGCCCTCAGTGCAGCAGAACGACATTGTTGAACATTTGTCATCGCAAAACTCAAGATCCGAACAATTGACTGATCAACAGAACTCTGTCCCATCATCGGACCAATTGTTTGACGAGCAGACACATCCTGGGAGAAGCCAATATTTTCTCCGCTCCAACCCTAAAAAGATTAATAAAGATTGAATATTTGCTCTCTCCCCTGGACATTTACGTTACCCCATTGCCATTGATCAGTTAAACACACCTATATATATGTATTGGTGATTTTTTTGTAAATTTGAGTCTTTTCCACATATGTGTTTTGCTTCCACAGCTAGCAGACTTTGTACATACTGTTGATTAAACATACCTTACATCCGGGTGAACCGTAAGGCCGCGCGGGTACTTCCTTCTGGTTAGTAGGTCTTGACACTAGGTCAGAGACCGTCGGTTCCTAGGAACTCCTGGGGATTGACTATTGCTACACAGAACGAAGTGCGTCAAAAACGTAGCGGACGGTTTTAGAGGATGGTTTTCTCGAAGCTGATGGACATGGAAAAGGCTCAGGCTAGAGGATTCGAGTTGCGTACAATTGCACACACAAAATGCTTTATGTTTCAGGTGTTCCTTTTATTCTTAACTGTTTCTTCGTTATTGGTGGGTGGGGTGTATTACATGATACAGTCATTGTTGCCTTCTGCCTTACCTACCCCTACTTCTGAACCTAAACCTACCTCTACTGTTTCTCCTCATTCCTTCCACATCTTACCCCAACACGAGCAGGTTAGACGTGCGGAATTCATGAACAATTCCTTCATTCAGCTCCTTCATCAGCATCAGTTAGTGGTGAACACTACCAATTGTTGGGTGTGTGGGTTAATGCCACATACCACCGATAAGGGAATTCCATACTTGGTCCTCCCTTATAGTTCCCAGGGTTCAGCTCGAGCATTGCAAACAATGTTTCGAAGTGCACTAGATTCTTACCCCAATCGAGAGCCACGTCCTCCACACTTTGGTCCTGGTCCGTACCATAAGTCTTTGGCAATAGCGATTGCAGATTTAGATAGGGATATCTATGAGCCGCTGCTTATCCCAGAGGAAGAGGTACGAGCCTATAGGGATCTTAGTGAGGCTGAGTACAGTGCGCTCGTGGGCGAGAGACAGCTTAGGAGCTCGTCTCCAATATGGGTCGTACCCCACCTTGGTAATTTCTGTCTAAAAGGCCGTGGCCGAAATCAGAGGGCTCACCTTGGAGAGAGTGTTTGCTCTGAGACGTATGTCTTACCAATGCTCTCTTCCCCTGTTCTCCTGTCTGCCAAGGGTACATATTTTGTCTGTTATGACCGTGCAAATACATGGTTGCCCCTTGACTTTGCGGGCACCTGTTATATTGCAAACTTGTTGCCACCGACTTTTACAGTCACCGCTGATTATCACAAGACTAGAATTGTGAGGGGCGTGATTAGCGAAGAGGACACTGCCGGTCAAGAGGCAGGAGACTTTTTCAAGGGTTTCTTTCCGTTTTGGGGTCCTATGATCAATAGTAGGAACCTGAGACAATTGACTCGAGTGGTGGAATCGACAGCTAATATCACTGCCAGTGCCCTTGGCAACATTACAGCAGAGCTTCAGGCGGAACGGTTGATGACGTTACAAAATCGTATGGTTTTAGACGTTGTCTTAGCAGATCGAGGTGGAGTATGTAGAGTGATCCATTCGAGTTGTTGTGTATTCATTCCAGACAACGCTCCGACTGTCTATCAAGCCATCTCGAAGTTGCATAAGATCTCCGAGTCCATACACGTGGACGTAGGGGATTGGACGTTACTCGGGTGGTTTTGGGGCCTAATGTCGACTTTTGGTTGGAAGATTCTGATGATCATCGGGGTTGTTGTAGCATTCCTGTTCACGTGTTGTCTTTGTGTGCAGTCCTGCCTTATGTGGCCTCTGTGCTACGACGTGTATAAGGCAGCCGCCTGTTACCAAGGAAGCATTGATGGATAGAATTATGTTACAGCAGCATCTGGATGGTCTGATGAATATCGAGATCGATTATGATTCCAACTAGTGCTTGCCTACATGAGGGCAAAAGGAGCGTCTGAGGTTCCGTGACAATTGTAAGTGGTGTTTTTGACTCGCACGAATATGGTCGAGTCTGGTATCTATGAACCGCAAATGATGAGTTTAGTGGGTGTACGCGTTTACGCTGTGGTAACCTGAACTGTTTGTTTGTTTCGTGGGTTTCTTCATCTGAACCCACGGGTTCCATCTCAGCTACGGCATCCATTTTGTTTCTTGCCCTCAAGTAGCCAGCGAACGGACGCTGTCCGCTTCGCGACCCTGGGATTCCCAAGCTCCTGCGGAAGACACGTTTCCTTTGGAGGTGTCTTTATGATGAGGGGGATGGCACTGTAAGGCAGATGGCCCCGCTCGAGGCACATCTTGCCGTGCCGCTCTATTGTCTTAGCTGCGCATTCATTAAGCACGTCCCCTTTGATGCCTGCAACTCGTGTTTCCTGGTACCTCCCCTTTTACACCCTTATCGATCTGCTCACTGTTCTCATCTTCCTCTGCACCTGTTTCTGTCTCTCCCTCGATTCGTTTACTACTGATTGGAATGTACTTATGGTGGGAAGATGCGTTTTTACAGTTGGGAACCACCAAATGTTACTGTGATTATGTTCCGGACCCTGAATACATGAAAGCGACCCCTTTGGCCTTTTACGATGGGAACCAAGTTGTAAACCTTTGTGCACCATGTTATCCTATGCTGGAAAACTGTATAAGAAGAGCGATCCACAGATACAAATCGAATCAGACTCCTCGAACCTACACATGTTGTACTTCTTGTGACTTCTGTGTTCCCTGCAGTAATAAACCTCGAATCTTTGGCGCCGAAGGAAGTGTCCTGTGTCTCTGTCATTTGTACGCCGGAACAGGTTACCCACGAAGGTTTTAGGTGTTATCCCTGGCACCGCTGGGTCTTAGCAGAACCCAGTCCTTCAGGAGCTTGCTGGACAGGAACAGGAAGTTGGAGACTGGGCCACTTCCTTCCTTCACCCCTCCCCAATTGTAATTTTTGTTATTTCGCGAGTGCAAGATTGTTGCTGCCCGCGCCGCGGGCCGCGAGCAGTGCGAACACAAGCAAAAAATCCGCAGCGCGCGGATTTGTGGATTTTGCGGGAAATTCGCGAATCTCGCGGATTGCGAATTTTTTACGAAAATCGCAAGCGTAACGGATTTTCCGCCCATGCTTAGTCCTTTTTCAGTTTTAGAAAGATAGTCATGCACTTGGAGATCCCTATACCAAGCACTACATAGAGTACCCCACGCATAATACAACTGACATACATGTTTCCAAAGCATGGAGCCTCTCTCTCACCCAGTCGCAGAGCAACAGAGGGACTTATACTTTCAGTCACATACTCAGAACTGCTCATGTTTGCAGCAATATCAAAGGCAATTGTAGACACACTCACTTAACTCTCCAATCCCTAACACAGGCACATCAGCTAGATTCATGAAGCCAAATTGCGATCGCAATAGCTGCGAATTAGCAATTGCGATTGCAATTTCAAAGAAAGCATATCATGATAGGGAAAAAAGTAAAATAGCGAAATCGCAAAAAAAAATTTGCGAGTTCGCAAATAAATTCGCAGAATCCTACAACAAGACCATTTGCGATTCTTAAGTAGCGAGAAACCATGGATTTTGCGAAAATATTAGCGAACTCGCAAAATAATCGCAATTGGCATTTATGAAAAATTGCAGATTGCGAAAAACCCGAAAATCGCTTTTAGCGACACACAATTCAGGGAGCACCCAAACCAGGTGGTAAAAAAAAAAACATTTGAAAAAAACTTTAGCAAACTACAAACAGGTGCAGGCTTTACCAAACGCACTTAAGGACATGCAGCTGGAGCCTGAGGACTCTCACAATGCCAGGACTCAACATGGTGGTCAGGCGGCAAAGGCTACAGCGAGCAGCACGGAACAGACGTCGTATCCAGGAGTGGATATTCCGTCAGTGGGTCACCCTACTGGGCCAAACCAGGGAGCAAATCTACGCCAAGTACCGCCTAAATGGGGCAATGATCATCAAGCTGATCCGGGACCTAGACCCCCTCCTGCAGCACCCAACAAGGAGGACCAATGCCGTTCCCACCCAGGTATTGTGCAGCCTGCACCTACTGGCCTCCGGAGTCTTCCAGGGTATAGTCGCTGTTGCAGGGGGATATCCCAGCCCACCATGTCCCGCTGCCTAAGGAGTTTCCAGGAGGCCATGCTGACCCGCCTACACCACTACATCTCATTCCCCACCAGCCAACAGGACTTGAATGACACCAAGCTGCACTTTTACAATGTAGCACAATTCCCACATATAATAGGATGCATTGACTGTACCCACATCCACATCTGCCCACAAGCACAAACGGAATACATGTATTGCAACCGCAAGTCCTACCACTCCCTCAATATCCAGATGGTGTGCAATGCAAAGACAATCATCACGGACATAGTGGCACAGTACTCGGGGAGCACACATGACTCCTTCATATTCCGGCACAGTGGCATTCACACACGACTGGCCAGGGGAGACTTTGGTGAAGGACACCTACTGGGTAAGTACACATGCCCCACAATATCACACTGTGATAAGGTAGCTGCGCAGCCCAGGCACTCACCCTCTGCTCCTATCATTCAGGTGACAGCGGCTACGCTCTCCGTGAGTACCTCCTCACACCATACCTCAACCCTGCAACACCACAGCAACGGCGGTACAATGCAGCACACATACGCACAAGAAATTGCATTGAGAGGACATTTGGCCTTTTGAAGAGCAGATTCTGCATACTGCACAAGACTGGTGGGGCCATCAAATACGAGCCAGAGGTCTGCTGCCGCATCGTGGCCGTGTGTGCTATCATCCACAACATTGCTACCAAGCGCAGGATTCCTTTAGACATCTCTGGCAGTGAGTCGGAAGGGGACAATCGACCACCTGCACATGTGCGTCATACACGAGGTGAGAATCCTGCAGAAGGACACAGGCACCGCAACCAAACCTGCATGAACTATTTCTAGTGCACCCACTCCCCATACCCATTACTCAACTCATGCATGACAACATAAATAATGACATGAGTCAGATTAAGTTAGTCAGAATTTTTGTAATTGTTACTGCACAATAAACTGGGCATTCTGCTAACTGGTATATGAATGACATATTGCGTCATATGTCTGTTTGTCTGTAGGGCATGCTTGTAGCGGCAGCATGTACCCTCATGCTAATGTTCAACAGTTCAGTGGCGCCTCCGGGTAGTTGCCCCTGACCTCCTCTCAACGTCCTCTTCCTGATTTTGCCATGAGGCAGCAGAGGGCCTGCTGCTGTGGCGGGGTGCTACAACCGGTGGAACGGACTGGCTGCTACGGCTTGATGTAGCCTCACTGGTGTCGTCAGCCCCCCCGCCTGGCCATGGCCGGTAGCCTGCATGCCCTGCACGGCTGTTGACACCTGCTCCAGGGCTCTCGCAACATCCTGGCAGCACTGGACCATTCGGACATGCATGGCCAGGGAGCGTCGCGAGAGCTGGGAGGTGGCGTTCCCAATTATATAGTTGGACCGGGTGTACGCTGACAGGCGCGTCAGCAGTTGGCGGTGTCTGCGGCGATTGAGATCCCGCTGGCCGAACATGGCCTGTGTGTTGGCCTCCAGAGCTGCTGTCATCCTGTCCATACGGTCTGACATATGTGCTACATTACGGGCGGTCTTGTCCAGTTGGAGGTGGATGGCCACAAGATGACGGGCCTGGGTTTGGTGCACATGTCGCATTCTGGGCTCAATGGAGAGCCCACCTGGACGCACGTTTTGGCCCCTGCCAGCGCGGGAAGTGTTGTTGCGCTGCTCCCTCACCAGTCCACTTGTCTGGCTCCTCACAGCCGCAGGGCAGCGGGTTGGTTGGCAACCTGCTGCTGGTGTTGCAGGCCCCACTGGTGGTTGTGTGACGCACGGTGGTACAGCAGCGCCTGTTGGCACAGGGGTGGCACTGGCCACAGGGACAGGTGGTGGGATGACTGCTGGTGCGGCAGCTTGCCCTGATGGTCCAGCTGTGGGGTTTGATGTGTGTCTCCCTCTGTGTCCTCCGTTATGTCCTCAATTACCTGGGCCTCGCTGTCTGTGCTGGGGACGTCAGCGCCACCTGTGATGTAAAGTGGACGTTGATTAGTGACATGTTTCTTAAACATTTAGGCTTGCTACATGTATGCAGACTACCATTCCCTAACTTGCTGCAGGATTGAATCTCACTGGACATGTCTGGCTTAATGGTGCATGATGGTAATTGTGGTCAGACTACATGTCCCACAATGCAATAGCGCTGTAGTGGTGTGCTTTGGCAGCATGACTTGGGTTTGATATGGGATGCACTGGAGTCATGGACATTGTTAGGGGACAGGGGGTCGCAGTCGCATGGCACTTACCTGGTGTGTCTTGGGTGGGTCGGGAGGAGTCAAGCTGGATCACACCTACGCAGGCCTGTGGATTGATTGTGTCCTCCACTCGGTCCTCCAGTGGTGTGTTCGGTGGAAAAGTGGGCTCCCCTCCACCTGTCGCCACATGCTCCACCAGCCTCTCCACAATCTTTTCCTTTGCCCGCCCTCTGAGGTCATACTATCGCTTTTTTACCTCGTCAACGGAGCGCTGGGTCACCCCCACGGAGTTCACTTTAGCGCATATGCGCAACCATATGCGCCTTTTGTCGGCCTCAGGCACCCTTCGGGAGTCTTTGCCAAAAAGCCGATTGTGGTCCTTTGATACTCCTTCAATTAGGAATTCGAGCTCATGCTGAGAAAATTTTATTTTCCGCATTCTCCCACTGGTATATCCACCTGCTGCATCCTGTGACATGTTTGCCACTGTGGTGTCTCCTGCTTTACTCCTGTAGGCACACTGGAGGGGAGCTCTGACACTGCTGCTTGTACTTCAGCCTCTCACTGCTGAATGAGGGTGGAACCTGCCTACTTCCTGGTTGTGATGTCATCACTGTGCTCAGGACGCGACTTCCCATTTTTGCGATCTCGCAGTTAGCGAGATCGCAATTTGAGATTTCGGTAATTGCGAGATCGCAATTTCAACATGGGTATCGTCCGATTTTGAGATTATTTACCGATTTCTGGGGACTCGCAATCGCCGATTTCGGCCGGTTGCGAATCGCATTTTTTTATCGCAAATATTCATGAATGCCGTTCTGCGATTTCTAAATTGCGATTCGCTTTTTCTCGCAATTTAGTAATTGCAGAATTTGACATTGATGAATCTGGCTGATAGTTCTTTAAACAAGGGTCAAGCCTACTAGTGTATAGCTTGTCTTTGCACTCCCACTGTCAGCCCAACTTGGCATGTAAAAGCCCTTCATCATATCTTAAACCCATTTTTTAGTATACATTAATCACCTCTCAGATAATATGGAGGTATGCCATAAAGCACAGTACTTTTTGCTTACAAGAGGAGGGATGTCCTGTTGAGTTCCAACAAGTTACATGTGCACTGGCAGATCCCTATGCCAGGTACTACATAAAGTATATCATCTATAACCCAACGGACATACATGTTTTTATTAGCATAGAGACTCTCACTCACCCAGTCAGTCAGTAACTGAAGGACCTATGCATTCCCTCACATACTCAGAAGCACTTATGTATCCAGTACAGCCAAAGTTGGGCAGGTAACAGCAGTGGGGCCATGTGGGGAGGATTTAGAGGGTGAATGCAGAGGGAGAATTAAATATTTAATACTCCCATGGCATCGTCCCTAAAAATCCTCTCCACACGGCCCCACCGCTGTTACCTGCACGGACTGTGGCTGATCCAGTAGTTCCAAAGGCAGTTGAATATACAATTACATACCCCTCTATTCCCTAACACAGCTCTTGATGTATTCATTAAGGCATTTACATACACATTTACAGAGCCTTAGACTTAGTAATACAGAGAGTCGTACATCTGCATGCTTACTTACACATCTCATGGCACTGCTGAAGGTGGATACCTACACTCACTCAGATGTGTAGCCAAGTAGTGACACACCTTACTCGTCCATTCAGACACTAGTGCAGAGCCTGTCTGTGTAATTTCACGGTCGTCTAGACTTGGCAATAGACAGCCATTTACTAAATCTCAAACCACGTTTTCGTATACAAAACTCACCTCTGAGATAGGCTGTAGGTATGCCATAAAGAACAGAGCTTTATGCTTAAAAGATGAGGGATATCCCTTTGAGTTTCAAAACGTTACTAGCACACTTGCAGATCCCTATGAAAAGTTCTATATATTGTAAACCACCCATAAAGCAACTGAAATAAATGTATTAGAAATGGATAGAGACTCTCACTCACAAAGTCTGATAGCAATAGAGGGACTTATACATTCACATATATGTTCATAAACTACTTCTGTTTGAAGCAGTATGCAAAGCAGTTACAGACAAACTCACCTACCCCTCTATTTCCTAACACAGACACTGAGGTATTCATTTAGGTACTTACATACACATTTACAGAGCATTAGACTTAGTAAAACAGAGAAGTCAGATATGGACAAGCTTAGTTAAACATGTCAGAGCACTGATATAGGTGGATACAAACACTCTCTCAAATATATAGCCAAGTACTGACACAACCTACATTTCCATTCAGACACATAAGGGGTCATTATGATGGTGGAAGGAATGCCACCATCACCAAGCTCATCACCCACTGCCAAATTAGGATGGCGGTGGTATCGCGGTGGACACACAGTCCGTCCGCTGCTTTTCCACCAAAGGCTATCGCACCGATTGCCTAGCAGATGGTGCAGGGCTCCTGAAATGGAGGCGTGCCCAGCAGGCAGGGTCCACCAGCTCAGGATGTGGGTTGAGGAAGGCCTTTCCATGGCGGCGATGCCACCATGGAAAGTCTGGGGGTATTGGGTTTGGGGGCCCATTGTGAGCCTCCCATTTGGGGGTGGGTATCACTGCACTAGAGTGTATCCATTGTACCCCTCATTTCCATGCACCAGCCTGCCTCGTAGTGCAGGGAACTGCTGTGCATGCACTTTTCATATTGTGGCAGTGCTTGCAATATGAAAAGCTCGGGTGAATCCTAATCGCAGTGGTAGGACCGCCACATGTCTGGCCGTTGGTCCCAAACACTGCTACGATGGTGGGCGGGCCTAGTCTGCCAGCCATCGTAATCAGCCCCATAGTCCTTTAAAAAAAGGATGAAGTCTATTAGTCACAGAAATTGGAAAGAAGAGGACGGTAAGAACATAAAGAAGAGCACGTCAAGTCCAAAGACAAGGAACCCGCTCACCAAAGTAAAAATCCTCAATTTCCCAAAAAGAAGGTAGCAAGCATAAAGATAAAACATGCCGAGGATCCTGAGGACACAACTCAAGAACAGGGAGTGGGCCCAAACAGTGCTAGACAGCGCAGCAGAAGTGACCATAGTTCGCAAGATCTTGATGAATCTTCTGGAGACAGTGGACATGAATGTATACATTCAGGTGGAAACTGCAGACACCAGAGTTAGTGTACCCCATAAATTATATGAAATAACATTACGTATAGAAGGGGACATAACTAGGAAAATAAGAACTCTCTTCTGGGAGAAGCTATCTAAAGGCTATGATATCCTTCTAGCTGAGAAAGACTGGCCACCAGAATTTGTTAGGGAGTGCCCACATGGCGAAGAAATTATTATGCCTGCCTTCTCAAATCATATTCCAATTCATAAAAAATACACATATGCAAGAAAATGGGCAGTGGCCCAAGCCCCTGCATTATATAAAAATCATGTAGGATGGGATGAGGAATCCCCTCACCATAAAATCCAGTTAAAAAATCAACCTACTGCACAAAGGCAGTATCCTGTTAAGCAAGAAGCTAAAAAACAAGTCAGGGAGATCTTAGATCAACTTGAGTACCAGGGAGTGATTGAAACATGCACCTCACAAATGAACAATCCTTTGTTTCCTGTCTCCAACCCAGACAATTCCTGTCGTCTAGTTTTGGACTACAGACACTTAAACTCTTGTTGCAAAACATTTGCAGTACAAAATTCACACAGTGCAGCACTGATGAATAACATTGTGCGCAAAAAATATAAAACGACATTAGATATTTCAAATGGTTTCTTCTGTCAAAACATTTCACCAGAAAGCAGGTATTTGACCGCTTTCTCAAGTATGGGGCCCAGAGGCAATTTTGCCGTCTCCCCAGGATAGCCCAGGATTATTTTCAGCTAGAGTAAGAGAGTTACTACAAATATGATGATGAGGCATTATCTTATGTCGATGACATCTATCTAACAGACGATGATTTGGACAGGCACTTGAAAAGAGTGAACACCATTATAGTTGGGCTCGCATCTGAAGGGTACAAATTCAACTTTAAAAAATCACGGATTGCCCACCTCACTGTCCTATTTCTAGGATATGAGTTATCAAGCGAAGGAAAAAGCCTAGCAGCCAATTTCTTAGAGAAATGTGCGCTACTCCAAGCACCAAAAAAGCTGAAAAACTTACAATCAATTCTAGGTTTTCTGAATTTTGGAAAAAGTTACGTTCTGAATTATGCAGAGAGGGTTAAACCTCTCTACGAATTAATAAACCCTGATTTCAAACACACTAATTGGACTCAAGCACACACAGAAATTTTACGTTCAATACAAACAAACATTTTAGCTGAAACAAAGCTGCAAACACGCGTAAATTTGCGCAACCTTGTAATCCGCGTCATCCCAGGAAGATGCAGATTCACGTACCTGACCTATAACAAAGGTGAAATGGTACCAATAGCTTACAAATCACACTTTTACACACAAGCTGAAATAAAATTCACTTCAACTGAGAAAATTCTGACAGCAGTTCAAACTGCTATAGCAAAAGAAAGAGCCCTCGCACAGGGAAACGCATATCAGTCGTTACACCTGTACCTGCATTAGGTGCAGTGACAAGAGCGAGCATTCCAAATGCTAAAGCTTTACATCCAAGATGGATACAATGGGTTAATTCTCTTGCTGCAACAGACGTTGAATATGTTTTTGACCCTAGCTTAAAACTAAAGAATTTCTCCAATACAAGTACGAATTTCCTCTGCCGACCGAAATTTTCTCTCTCGAACAGCACGTCTGCGTAATTTACACAGACGGATCTGCAGACCATTGGATTGTGGAAAAACAAGTATACAATGCGGCATGTGAGATTGTAAAAGGTTGCTGGCACATAGGTAAATTCAGACCAATGGTCACTAAAACTCAATCTCTCAGAAACTGTACAGCTCAGCGAGCTGAACTACAGGCAATAAAGGTGGCGCTTGAAAATGCTGATTGCGAATTCCCCACACTCATAGTGTGCGAATCGTATTACTGCGTCCAGTCTTAAAATGAGTACTTGCAGAACTGGGTTCAAAACGGTTTCAAAGATGCAAAAGGTGGCAAAATAAAGCACAAAAAGCTTTGGGAACAAGTAGTTCTTTTACAGAAAGAACTATATAAGACTCACATGATCCATACACTCATCAACGTGATGGCGTTCATGTTGCAGGGAATTAATTGGCTGATGAAGCCGCAAAGGCAGCCATCCACACGGCTTCCGTAGCTACAAATAAGCGTTCTAAAAAAAGAATAAAGGGTGAAATGCTACTAGCAGTAAAAGCCTCAATGGAAGGCAATTATGCAGCATTACCTCTAGACTATCGACTCTGAAATACATACATAATTGATGCAAACTCTGTTCCTTTTGCTCAAATCCCTGGCGTGGGGTACAGAGTAATACCAAACAGGAAACAGAGGGCTTACTTAGTTCAAAAAGCACACATGGGAGAAGGTCTGAGGCACCAAGGGATTTTAACTTCCCTAATAGTATTACAACTAAAGTACTGGTGGCCGGTAATAAGCGTACAAATGTATAAATTTGCAATGGATTGTGAGAACTGCAACAGAGATCGCAGTTATGAACCGGACCAGGTAACTGACAATAGCACAGTCAGTCCAGCCCAGACACCTCTGTTAGATAGCATTAGACTGTCTACACACAGGCGTCCCTACAGACGGATGCGGCTCCACAACTACTAAGACAAGATTCATTTGGATGTGGCCACAGCGCTCGGCTGACGCCAGAACTGTTATAAAAGATTTGCGAGTCTTTATCGGTACATACGCAATCCGCACTCTACATTCTGACCAGGATCCTGCGTTTAGCTCTCGGGCTTACAAAGAGGCCATGGCCAGCTTGGACATTGCATTGCGGTACTCTAGTCCCTTCCATCCTGAGGGTAATGCAGTAGTGGAAAGAAAAAACTGTGACATAAAGCAATCTATAACAGCGAGGGTATTAGGTTCGGGTGATATGTGGGTCAAACATCTAATAAGTGTCCAATGTAGTCTTAATAATCTGGCAAGAAATTCAACTGGTGGAAACCATCTGTATGAACTTTTGTTTGGTACTAGAATGATAATCGAAGACCTCGATAGTCAGACTTCAGTGGTGGAACAAAAAACCTTTGATATCAAAGATCGTTTGGCTGTTTTACAGGACTTAAATGACACAAGAAGAAGTCTGAGTAACACAAAGCTAAAGCCAACGGCCACTGAAGACAAACCACGTGTGCCAGCAAGACCTGTCTGATTCCAAAGATTGGGGATCCGGTCAGAGAAAAGATCGCGGTGAAGAAGGAATTTGGGCCTTCTTACAGAAAAGCAGTTCCTGTCTTGGCAATCAATGGAACAAAATCAGTAGTACTACTGCCCCTTGCTGGTAAAAAGGAGAACAGAGTTGTATCAATCGACCTGGTAAAACCACAACCGGCCAATAATAAGTAGTATGCCCAGTGGACTCCCAAGATGTAGCAGAAGACCAAACCTTGCTACATACAATTCAAGAGCTTCAAACTGAGAGACTAATTACATTTGATAAACCTGCAGTGAATAAAGAAGGACTATGCAACAAAGCCATGGAACTTGTGCCTCATGAAACCCAAATTGTAACAGTTTGTCAAGAAACACCTGTCTACAATGATGTAGCCTCGGACTATACTAATATGAAAAAGGAAGAAGCAACTACAAAGATTAATAACAATCCTGATGCAATTCCAATAATTGACAGAACTGCCTCTGGCTATTTCATCAATTTCGATGGCTTTTCTTAAGATTCTATTGAACATGAAGAAAAGCCAGCAAACAAGACAGTCAAAGAAAAAATAACAGAACTCTTACATCAGCTTGAAGGAAATATATCTGATTTCACCATAGATTGAATTGTGGATTGTGTTAGGTGTACTTTTCCTCCTGCTCTGGCTCATTTTAGTTTTAAGCTTGGGAAGAATGATTGATGGAAAATACAGTACAATGGACACAGCAAGTCAGAACATCAACTTGGTCCTGAAACCTCACAAGTCATCTCATGTTGAAAAAAGAGACCTGTCATCAGAAAACATCAGAGTCATTCCTATACCTGGTGGTGTGGCATGGGACGCTACTGATTACGACATCTATGGCCCGGTTGAACTCTTGAAGTATCCACATCAGTTCAAGGTTTCATTAAGTGACTTTGTCTCCCCGAGCAGTTTCTCTGATGATTGGGACTTTGAGACTATTAATAATATGATGTTTGATTTAGAAATGTCAGCAAAGTTTACAAATCATGATTATTTAGAAGGTTCATCTGATTATGAAGAAAAGTATTGTTTTAATCATTTTTGGGCACCACTATTTGCATAAATCTGCTAAACCTAGAAATGTTTTTACTTATAATAAATGAGAACATTGTCCAACACCGCCAAAAGGCAGCTCGAAAACATTTTATGAGAAATTTCCATACTTCTCAGGGTTTAGTGTCACAGATCCAGAAACGTTTTATTTAAACAATGTGAATAAGAGAAGAATGAAAAATATGTTGACCAATACAAAACAGATATACTCTGCAAAATTTTATGAACAGTTATCTACATTTCGTTTTGAATTCTGGAAAGATAACATTGAAACAAAAACCATCTGGGGTTCAAAAGATTGGCAAGTACAGGGATTAGAATCATTATTTAGAGCCTGCATGATCCCAGAACAAATAATGTTCCTGAATGATACCATTCAACAAACTGTCTATACCAAAGCCTATGCCTGATAAAAATAGCACTACAGATGAGGGGTTAGACGTGTCCCATATTTTACACCAAAACAGAACTAATCCTAATTGGAAAAAATGGTTAATCTGGCCCACAGACACCAATACCTGTCAAGATAGATTCCTGGACAAAACACAGGGGTTCAAACAGAACAGGCCAGACGAAAGATATTCCGAGAGACAACAACCAGGGATAATAACAACATACAGTGTAGGAAAACTGTGCCTCAAATGGCTACAGAAATCCACACTACCTGAAATTAAGCAACACTTGACTTTACTTAAAGAAGGTGCTGACTTGCGAGATTTCTTATTGGGATCTCTCAAACAGCGTCAAAAACGTTTCATATACGCCGGTATATATGCTGCTTACAACAAAGCTTGGAAAATAAGGCAAATTGAAACTGTTGACAAAATACGAGAAATTGATCGTATTCATTTGGAAAAATCACTGTCTGTAGTGGACAATGGGTTAACGACTCTGTCCTCCAGAATTTATTCTTTGGACAGCATTGTATCATCTGCTATTGATATATTAGAACAGGATATGCTAATGTTACAACATGGCCAGTCCCATTTACGTTCTATTGTACAGTTAGGCTGGACGTTACAAAATCTGCGTTCAGGCTACGTGCCTTGGCGTCTAATCAACACAACGTCATTATTTTCTATCTTTAACCTTACAGATAAACAAATTTCTTTGGCACCAAAAGGAGCAGACAATACGGTGCTGAGCATAAAAAAACTAGAAATATTACCATTAACAGTTTCCAAGAAACCTGTCATTAAATGGATAATACATGGTACCATAACAATACCAATAACAAGATTACTGTTTCAATACTGCCTACAGCATATACCAGCGGGCCTGTATGAAAGGTTGGGTAAAGGATACATTAAGTCGACCTGGAATTTACCTTACACACATAGATGTTGGAGTGGGGGTAACAAAGAGGTATTTCTTAGTGGAAAAAAATGTGAAAAATCACTAAGTGGTACACTTCTGTGTCAAGAAATTAATTTACATGGGGCCTGTGAGGGTTAATCTAATGACCTTTCTTGCCACTTGCACAGCACTCCAGCAACACAAATAGAACCTGTTTTCAGGCAGCTTTCAAAGGATAGCTACGTTATGTTAAGTGACCACAGCTTTTGTGGCATGTTGCCAGGAACGCCCTATCTCGTCAGTGTTACATCCAGGGTCACTTGCTGTATGCAAGTATTGTATCCAAACAACAAACCAGACAGGAAGGCAACAATTTTGCCTTCATTGAATATCTCTTCTATTCGAATTGATACATTAAGCAGAATGAAAGCCATTCTTTTACAAAAAGCTGTGCCTTTGACCTCGTTTAAAGAAACGTATGATCTGCAAGTTGCAAGGACCTCATTAGAGATACATACATTATTATCAACAAATTGCCCCGTACATTTCATAGAAATGTTAGGTCAAATTTTGAACATGTCAGATACCAGTGGCATCGCACATGTATTTAAGACACTTTTTCGTGACTATTAGCACCCTTTGAAGCAGTCTTGAGCATTTTTCTGAATTTTGTGCACTCTGTGTTCGGCGGTCTGCCTCTCATTTTGGGACTCGTAGCAGGAATTCTATTTTTGTTCCTTCTGCTTCGATATGGTAAGTCCAGTCACCAGCGATACCCCGGTTACCAT
The DNA here is from genome assembly GCF_964263255.1 of Lissotriton vulgaris. Classification (NCBI taxonomy): domain Eukaryota; kingdom Metazoa; phylum Chordata; class Amphibia; order Caudata; family Salamandridae; genus Lissotriton; species Lissotriton vulgaris. The sequence continues at coordinate 1,145,078,939 of NC_141694.1, read as the reverse complement.
GGAACAAGCGATCCAGGCACTACGGTACCGAAATAGGATAACACAGGTTTGGTTCGTCTAAGAGATCTGAATACCACATGGTTTCTATCATTCAGACCAATCTGGCAAGATTACATTTTACCTGTTCTACGATGCCTGCTCTGCGGAGAAGAATGCGTGTTAGACATCTGTCTCTCACTTCAATCAGCAGTACCTATGGATGTCTATACTTTGCTTGGTTCGGTAACGGCTCATGCAACGTGTTGTCCCCAGCGGCTACCAATTCTGATTACGGCATTGGTTGAGACCTCACCATTACGACTAGGTGGTGGTGAGGTACGAGATGAAAGTGGCACACAGGTACAACCTTCTGTGAACATTGCTGATCCAGATAACGCTGACGGTAATGCATCTCACATTTGCACTATTTCCACTTTTCCAGAAATGGCTCAACTTTTACCTACTGTGGTAGACGAATTCTTTTTCAGCCTATCTGAGTTAATGTTTTCTCCTAACAACGAGAATAACTCTAGAGAAACAAGCACACAGCGTTCCCTGAACTTTGATTTCGGCCTTCAGTTTTGATAAACAGAACTTCTAAAATGTGGAACTATTTTTTACTACAACTAAATTATTTTTTTTCAATACCAAAATATTTACAATTTTTTGGGGGGGCACAGAGTAATCTGCTTAATGTAGAACTATTCTTAGAGAACAAGATTTCTATTTTATGATACCTAGAGACAATATTTTGAAATTAGCCTCTGACACATGTACAGTATTATATAAATCTGTGATGAAATCGTCTCGACCTTCTCTTCTGTATTAAGAGCACTTTCATGAATGTAATTTCGTGAATCATTCAGCAACCATTTCAAAATGTAAAACTATATGCATCATTTGAATGATACCACTGCTTAGAAAACGTACAGTACAATACTCATTTTTCGTGTACAAACCATTTCAAATGCATTTTGTGTATTTTGGGGTGGGATTGTAAACACATGATTGGAAATGTTATAACTGCTTAGTATTTAGTATAGATGGACATTCTACCTGAAGTTTTTCTAGGAGACTGGGTGGGAAGCCAAGTGGCGCTTTATTAAGTTTGTACAGGGCAAAATCTGTGGCAATAGCCAGTTATGGCTCAGGCCTGTGGGGTTATGTGAATAGTGAATCTATTCAAAGGGAAGAAAATAAGTTCCTTCGATCTATTCTAGGGCTCCCCCAATCAACAGCCACGTTCTCAGTCCTCCAGGAGCTTGGTTTTGGGTATATTACCGATATCCTTTTAATGGCACCTATTTTGTTATGGATTAGGACCTGGACCAATAACAATCTAGGTTTAAATCATAAAATACTGCTGGACTGTTTAAAATTGGATAAATCTAGAGATATTGCTTGGCTATCATACATCCATAAGTGTTCTTTGGACCTTGGTCGTCCTGAGATTTTTTCTGCCCCTCAAGGTCTAAGGAAATCTGATTTGGATTGGGTCAAGCTCAACTTCTCTAAATTGAAAACTGTGGAGAGGGAGGAACGCCAACTTATAAAGCCCACGGTTAGAGCCCACTTTTTGACTATTACCTGCCTTGCTATACAACCGTATCTTGCCATTGTTAACATCCCTTTTCATAGGTGGCTTCTGGTAAAATTTCGGTTTAACCAGACCTATACGGTTCTTTGTGATAGTCAAGGCTGCGCTGGCATAAGCAGGAGGAGGCACCTGTGTGTAACTGCGACAATTTTTCACTGCAAGATAATATGCACCTTATGCTGTTCTGCCATTTCTACATTGTGCCCAGACAGAAATACCTGGTACCTTTATTGAAGGACAAAGCTTTCCATCAGGCAAAACCAGCCCTCCTGTATCTACAAATGCTGGATTCAGCGTTGGTTATGTTTAGTGTGGCCAACTATTTTGTTGCTGCTGTCAGGATCAGGAGGAGGCGACTTAAAATGTAATATAGGGGTTTGCACTGGAGGATGAATTGTATTTTTTTGTACCTGTAATTTTTAGCTAAATATTTATTCTTTTTTTTAGCTGTTTTTAAATTGTGTATATATAAATTGTTATTGATGTATGTAACTTCTCATGAATTTGTATTGTCCATTTTTAAAGTGCTTGTAGAATGCTTTTATGATTTTTAACTAAATCGAATAAAGTGGTTTTTGACTTGACTTGACTTGACTACCTGGCGTGGGTGTTGTAACGTATCTAGGGCTCTAGTGTCATTTTCCCGATTCATGCCCTTATATAGGTATAACTTATCATATCCTTATATAGGCATAAGAATCATAACCATATTTAGGCACAGCTAATGCAGTCCAATTACGGCATGACTACTTCCACTAAGCTCCTAGAGTACAACGAGTTCTTGAAAACAACCAGCCTTCAGCAGTACAGGACTTCCTCCTGCTTCAGTATTGATTTGTCCCAGAACTCCTGGAGCGTTTAAAGAACTTCGAGTTCTTAGTGACGTTATTATGTCCACCCTTACGTCAAACTTGGCACCTTCCAGGTATAAATATACCAGCATCTGCCCTAGCAAACACACAGTGGTTTTGGAGCAGATCGACTAACTACTTGCCCGACGCCCTCCTGTATACGAGTGCCGAAGGAAGCCGACCCTCCCGCTGACGCACTGAGAGAGACGCTGTCTTTTCTCCTGCCGAGAAATCCAGCTCCAGTGTTTCCTGGCTACCCGTGCGGGTTACTGGGAGATCAAGTCCTGAGAGAGATACAAGACCTCCTTCATTCTATATCCAAGGTACGGAGCTGATTAGACCCTTAGAGAATTCTTGGATAGATTCTTGGCCGAAACTATTTAACTCGAGCTACACCTCACTTACTTCTTCTCTTGTACTAGACTTAGGTTAGGTACACCGGGGTAGGCGTATTTTAGATGCACCAGTTGAGTACTTTTAGTCATTATTTAGCATTATATGTATTTTATCTATTGTAAGTATCTTATGGCTTGGAAACCATAGAAATGCTTTTACAGTATTATTTCATAATACTCCTTTTACTGTACGCACTTTACTTCATAGCAAGTATTACGATTGTAGCAATTAACTTCTCTTGCATGAGAAGACTGCACAATAAATAACCTTTTTATTGAAAACGCCCGTCTCTATATTTCTCTGCACTTCTGGTGAAACTAAGCATGCACGATTGACTAAGTGAAATAGCCATCTATTGTTTCCGCGACTCTGATAATATATTATTTATTCTTGGGGAACAAAGTTGTCATGTTATATGGTTGTCAGAAACTAATCCCTTATTGTGTATTCAAGACAGTTTCTAGTGACCTCTGAGCTAGCTGGCAATCACAATTAAGTCTAACATATTCAATAGAGACCTAGTTGACCTAAGTCCTACGTCTAAACTGTTGTTTATGTTATTCCAATGTGCTGAGCCTATTGGGAATATAGGAACTACACTACAATTGTTATGCAAAAGTATATAAAATACCACAGTGGGTTAGCATTCTTGTTCACCAGCTGGCATGCTTGGCATATCACCTCCTCCAATGGAACATAACACCAGTCCCTAGTTCCACAAATCATGGATCCTGGGTCCGCAATTACACGGCGGACAATCCCCCGACTGAGCAAGCCGTTCATATCCAAACCAAAAGTTGTTCATATAGGAAAGCCACAAAGGGGAATACCAGTTCCTTTCTGAAGGCACAAGCAGTGAGGTAGTGACAGGATGCCACAATTCCAGCCAAACGCATTTTGGGCCAACAACCTTGTTCACTGGCTGCAGGGAATCAAACAGTAAAAGATGCAGTCACATGCATTTTTATTTTGAAAAGTGCCCCACCCCACCGGGCCACTATGGTACTTGTAGTGCTGCAGCCAGTGAACATGGGCGTTGGCCCGAAATGCGTTTCACTACCTCGCTGCTTGCGAAAGAATGCAACAGTACAGGGCTGCAGTAATTATGCGTTTTTGCCTATCTCAGCACACATAGAAACACTTTGTTCATTAAATTAGTTTGAAAAATAGCAAAGTAAAACTATTCAATGGCTGGAGGGATGAATTTAGAAGCAGAGAGCAAAGAAATGCAGAGTCACACTCATAGAAGTTCACAGCAATGACATTACTTGAAAGATAAGTAGAAATGAATGGATAATGTTACTGTATGTTGTTGTACTTGTCCTGTTGAATTTGGGAATTTGCATGGATCAAGCCATTCCTCTTATTTGCGATACTCCTCCATTCCATATGACGCTCCGTCGATCAATGTTGGTGACCAGAAGACACCGCCTGCCTGCCGGATGCTGAATTGTGGGTCGCTAATGTGACGCCTGACTTCATCCTTTTTTCTATTGCACAGGGTGAAAGCCGCCCTGTAAATGTTGATGCAAAAACAGGAAGTGATATTAAAACATCACTGAGAAAAAAATATAAGGTACGTACACTGTGTAGTCAAAAAGTCACACTTTCAGTTTCAGAATCGACAGTACAATAGTTTCGAAAGGGCGTACTCTGAGTCTCCTTTTAAAAGATAAATAAGTATGGGTAAATTTTGCGGATATTTCCCCTCAAGCTAGGTGTTATTATTATTATTATTATTATTATTATTATTATTATTATTATTAAAAGGCTCTTCTATAGCGCATGGCCACTCGTAGTGTAAACTATGATTTTAGAACAAAATTAGACCTTCCCAGCAGGGCTCCCAGACCCTTAAACATGGACGCTAAAATGTAGAATACCACCAATCAGACCACAAAAAACGTGCAATACTGCTACCTGTCTGAGGCCTAGTGGAAAATGGTGAAAAAAACTTACTTTGAAAGTAAAGTAGGCCCAAATCCCCCCTTTCCCACCATGGATTTTCTTCAAACCAATTGCAACCAAAATTAGACATTTCTCGACAAGTGCTCCAAGAGTAGACCCCAGAACCCAGTTGCCAAAATCTCGAACACGCCCAAACACATGCAATACTGCTAACCCTAACGAGCCCTAAGTTTAAAATAGTGTCAAACGCTTTTTTCAACTAGGCCCTAACTCCCCTTTGCCACCATGGATTTTCTTCAAACCTCTTGCAATGAAAAGTATCCATACCCAGCATTGCTCCAAGACCCCTAAACCCACCCACAAGCACCAGGAACGCCCCCAAACAGCCCCCCGAAAACGCTAAAGTGAGCGCAATGCCTGAAAATGGAAAAACTTTTTCACCTTCGATTTTCTCCAAACCACTTTTATCTGGTATTAGGCCTTCACAGCAATGCCCCCAGACCCGTCAACCCAGGCGGAAACAATTTTAACAACCCCAAAAAGGCAAAACGCAAAAATACAAAAACGGGGACTTAGAAATATTTAGCCCTAGTTCCAAAATCACACCAGGCGCGCTCTGCAGCTATGCCCTAACTCCCCTTTGCCACCATGGATTTTTGTCAAACCTCTTGCAATGAAAAGTATCCATACCCAGCGTTGCTCCAAGACCCCAAAACCCACCCACAAACACCAGGAACCTCCCCAAACAGCCCCCCGAAAACGCTAAAGTGATCGAAATTCCTGAAAATAGAAAAACTTTTTTACCTCCGATATTCTCCAAACCACTTTTATCCAGTATTAGACCTTCACAGCAATGCCCTCAGACCCGTCAATCCAGGCAGAAACAAGTTTAACACCCCCAAACAGGCAAAAAGCAAAAATACAAAAACGGGGACTTAGAAATATTTAGCCCTAGTTCCAAAATCACTCCAGGCGCGCTCCGCAGCTAGGCCCTAACTCCCCTTTGCCACCATGGATTTCCGTCAAACCTCTTGCAATGAAAAGTATCCATACCCAGCGTTGCTCGAAGAATCCAAAACCCACCCACAAACACCAGGAACCCACCCAAACAGACCCCGGAAAACGCTAAAGTGAGAGAAATGCCTGAAAATGGAAAAACGTTTTCACCTCCAATTTTTTTCAAACCACTTTTATCCGGTTTTAGACCTTCACAGCAATGCCCCCAGACCCGTCAATCCAGGCAGAAACAAGTTTAACCCCCCCAAACAGCCAAAAAGCGAAACCGCAAAAAGTGAGATTTAGCAAATTTCGGGCCTACCTGGAATTCAGTCCAAATGCGCTGTGCAGCTAGTCCCTAACTCCCCTTTTCCACCATGGATTTCCTGAAAAACAAATGTAATCAACATTAGACTGTGCAATCAAAAAAGTTCGACTAGGACTGGCAGGCAGCACTACGCAGCACGCGAAGTGACAGACAAAGTCCATTGTGATTGCAGACCAGTGAGAACACTAAAAAGTAAGTTTCCTACTACATAACCAGTCATTAAAATACTCAAACTATCAATCCACCACCACTATCTCTTCTTAGTGGCAGGTGTACAAAGGAAGGACTGGACTTGAGTCTCTAGGGGCAGATTTACAAGTCCCTTGCGGCTCTTTTGCTCCATCCTTGCGTGACTTTTGTGACGCAGAGGCAGTGCTAAAGAGGCGCCGTGGTGCGGGGTATATTAACAACGTGACGCATCTGGGAGATGCATCACGTTGTAAAGCCCTGCGCCATCCGGGGGCGTTTCGGCGCAAGGGAGTGCGTTCCAGCGCAGGAACGCATCCTAAAAGTGGCTGAGTGAAATCTACAAGATTTCACTCAATCACTTTTAGGCCAATGCTGCGTCACTCAGTCAAAACCCTGCGCCTGCTTGAAGCAGACGTACGGCTTGACGCATCATTGGGGAGATAGGGCACCCCGGAGCATTGCTGGAGCTGCGTTGTGGTTGCGACGCAACTCCAGCAATGTGCTGCCTTTAGGGCACAGATGCGTGACGCTTCTGTGTCGTTTTTGCCCCATGGTGTGCCGCATTGTAAATGCGGCGCACCATGGGGGATGGAGGCGTGGCGCACAATTACTGGCCCATCTCTGCTAATTTGCAGGGATGCGCCAGTAATTGTAAATATGCCCCTTAGTATCTAGCATTATGCAGTTCTGTAAAGTACACTCATACATAATTTCTCAGGCCAATGAAATGAGCAAAAAAAATCGAAAACAAATAGGCATAGTAGCACTGTCACTGAGCAGGAGAGCAGTGCACCTGAAATGCAATCACAGAACATTTTGAAACATAATTTACCTAGAATCTAATCGGCAGCAATATTGCTCTTCGGAAAAAAACAAAAAGTAGCAATATGATAACACATAGAGCAGGAGAAAACAGAGTAGTGATTAAATAGCTACTACTACTCACCAAGCCCGGGGATCTCGACGCCTAGCAGGTCGAGCAGGTCGCGTTCATGGTCCAGGAGGTCGGACCATTGGTGCGTGGCCTGGTTGTAGGTGCTTTTTTCAAACAACATTGGTCCCATGCATGCAGGAGAGTTGAGAGAAAATAAAATATAGACAGAGTCAATCTATATTTAGAGAGACATGTCCAGCCGGACAGTGGTCTTTCAGAGTTTTTACTCAATTTTCATGTAGTTATATCACACAGAGTACCTTCCACAAGTCAGCCAGGGTGGAACACAAACTTGTCCCCAGCACTTACAGAACGGGTACAAAGGGTGGATATAGAAAGCAAAGAAGGGCTTTATAAGGCAAAACAAGTTTCTCTGACATAAATGCAATTGTACAGAGTATCACAACTAAGCACCTCAGAACACATAGTAATCACGTTTTTGTTTTGGTGCTTAAACGGTCGACAGCGTTTCGGACCCCTAGTGAATCACGGGGACCATCATCAGGACAATTTCAGTGAAAGCCTTAACAATGATTTAGCCTCTAAATGCCTAAAGGGGAGAAAAGGGAAAATATGTACATTTAATTACATGGACTATGGTTACAAGAATAAGTGACTTAGGGTGACCAGTGTGCGACGTAACACTGGTTAGGTACGAGGAAATTTAGTGAGATAATAGGTGGTTGAAATTGTGACTCAAAAAGCATACAGGTAAGGATTGCGCTAATGCAGTTTTTTAGGCTGGAAGTGTGTGAAGTCATGCTAGTCAGCGCATGGGTGCTAGAGAAAAGTGATTTGTTCCATTCACGTTGCAGGAGGAGGGGAACTATCCTTAAATCGGAACGGAGGTGAATATGGGGCGAAGTTCGAGAGTGCTAGCAAAAGGCGGACTGCACGCATGCATCTTGGCCGAGCCCTTCGTGAACATATGCATAATGAACGCGTTTAGTGACTGTACGCTAGTGCAGTTCGAGCGTTAAAAACGAGCTAGCTAATGGAGATCGTGTGCCCGGGGGAGGTTGGCGGCAGGCACGGCAGAATGAGTTAAAAAGTCAGACCGGTCGCGTTAAGTGACTATGCGCTTTAGACAATCCGAGTGGTGGGAACGAGAGGTACCGTGTGAGTGTGGAGGGTCATGCTTACCAGTATACCTCAATGGGTGGAGGCCGGAGATTAGCGCCCGCCCTAAGGGATAAGGGAGGAAGAAAAAATTAAGTGGAAGGACCAACGGATTTAGGGCTCGGAGGTGAATAAATTGCCAAGTGAATGTTTTTAATACATTTCTCACATCTTTGTAGACAAATTCTTTACCATCTACTGAGAAGTCACACACAACGCACATTCCACACCTAGAGTGGCCACGGAGTGGTGGTAGTTGCCAATGGTCGTGGAGAGTAACATTTCTTACTGATGGTAATGCCGCCCTCACTAGCTGATCTTTAAGATTTTTGTTTTTCTTGAAGGCAAAGAGGGGAGTATCCCAATTTAACAACTCTGAGTTTAAAATGTGCCAGTTCTTTTTGACACATTGTTTTACACAGTTGGAGATTGGTGAGTAGGTGGTTACACATACCAATTTTTCAGATGGTTGTTGACTTAAAGCTCAAATTCAGTGACACATTAACCAACCCCAAATGAATTCATCTCAGTTGATCTGGGAAGGTGTGCTTTGCTTCCCCCCCAATAATCTACAGTGGTGAACAAGAGGGTGGTCGTAGTGAACCAGAGGGTGCTGTGATAAAGCAGAGGGGGACAGTGATGATCCAGAGGGTGGCAGTGGCAAACCAGAGGGTGGCAGTGATGAACCAGAGGGTGGCAGTGATGAACCAGAGGATGGCAGCGGTGAACCAGAGGGTGGCAGGGATGAACCAGAGGATGCAAGTGATCAACCAGAGGGTGGCAGCCTTGTACCAGAGGGTTGCAGTGATGAACCAGAGGGTGGCAGTGATGAACCAGAGGGTGGCAGTGGTGAACCAGAGGGTGGCAGTGATGATCCAAAGGGTGGCAGTGGCAAATCAAAGGGTGGCAGTGATGAACCAGAGGGTGGCAGTGATGATCCAGAGGGTGGCAGTTGCGAACCAGAGGGTGTCAGTAATGTACCAGAGGGTGGCAGTGGTGTCCCAGAGGGTGGCAGTGATGAAACAGAGGGTGGCAGTGGTGAACCACAAGGTGATGAACCAGAGGATAGCAGTGATGAACCAGAGGATGGCAGTGGTGAACCAGAGGGTGGCAGGGAAGATCCAGAGGGTGGCAGTGGCAGCCCAGAGGGTGGCAGTAACAAACCAGAGGGTGGCAGTGGCGATCCAGAGGGTGGCAGTGATGAACCAGAGGGTGGCAGTGATGATCCAGAGGGTGGCAGTGGCGAACCAGAGGGTGGCAGTAATGAACCAGAAGGTGGCAGTGATGAATTAGAGGGTGGCAGTGGTGAACCACAAGGTGATGAACCAGAGGATAGCAGTGATGAACCAGAGGGTGGCAGTGGTGAACCAGAGGGTGGCAGTAATGATCCAGAGGGTGGCAGTGGCAAACCAGAGGGTGGCAGTGATGAACCAGAGGGTGGCAGTGGTGATCCAGAGGGTGGCAGTGATGAACCAGAGGGTGGCAGTGGTGAACTAGAGGGTGCTGTGATGAACCAGAGGGTGGCAGTGATGAACCAGAGGGTGGCAGAGGTGAACCACAAGGTGGTAAACCAGAGGATAGCTGTGGTGAACCAGAGGCTGGCAGTAATTAACCAGAGGGTGGCAGTGATGATCCAGAGGGTGGCAGTGGAGAACCAGAGGGTGGCAGTAATGAACCAGAGGGTGGCAGTGATGAACCAGAGGGTGGCAGGGATGAACCAGAGGATGCAAGTGATCAACCAGAGGGTGGCAGCCTTGAACCAGAGGGTGGCAGTGATGAACCAGAGGGTGGCAGTGATGATCCAGAGGGTGGCAGTGGCGAACCAGAGGGTGGCAGTAATGAACCAGAAGGTGGCAGTGATGATCCAGAGGGTGGCAGTGGTGAACCAGAGGGTGGCAGTAATGATCCAGAGGGTGGCAGTGGCAAACCAGAGGGTGGCAGTGATGAACCGGGGGTGGCAGTGGCGATCCAGAGGGTGGCAGTGATGAACCAGAGGGTGGCAGTGATGATCCAGAGGGTGGTAGTGGTGAACCAGAGGGTGGCACTAATGAACCAGAGGGTGGCAGTGATGAACCAGAGGGTGGCAGGGATGAACCAGAGGATGCAAGTGATCAACCAGAGGGTGGCAGCCTTGAACCAGAGGGTGGCAGTGATGAACCAGAGGGTGGCAGTGATGATCCAGAGGGTGGCAGTGGCGAACCAGAGGGTGGCAGTAATGAACCAGAAGGTGGCAGTGATGATCCAGAGGGTGGCAGTGGTGAACCAGAGGGTGGCAGTAATGATCCAGAGGGTGGCAGTGGCAAACCAGAGGGTGGCAGTGATGAACCGGGGGTGGCAGTGGCGATCCAGAGGGTGGCAGTGATGAACCAGAGGGTGGCAGTGATGATCCAGAGGGTGGTAGTGGTGAACCAGAGGGTGGCACTAATGAACCAGAGGGTGGCAGTGATGATCCAGAGGGTGGCAGTGGCAAACTAGAGGGTGCTGTGATGAACCAGAGGGTGGCAGTGATGAACCAGAGGGTGGCAGTGGTGAACCACAAGGTGGTAAACCAGAGGATAGCTGTGATGAACCAGAGGGTGGCAGTGATGAACCAGAGGGTGGCAGTAATTAACCAGAGGGTGGCAGTGATGATCCAGAGGGTGGCAGTGGTGAACCAGAGGGTGGCAGTAATGAACCAGAGGGTGGCAGTGATGAACCGGAGGGTGGCAGGGATGAACCAGAGGATGCCAGTTATCAACCAGAGCAGAGGGTGGCAGTGATGATTAAGAGGGTGGCAGTGGCGAACCAGAGGGTGGCAGTAATGAACCAGAGGGTGGCAGTGGTGAAACCAGAGGGTGATAGTGGTGAACCAGAGGGTGGCATTGGTGAACCAGAGGGTGGCAGTGATGAACCGGAGGGTGGCCGCGATGAACCACAGGGTCGCAAACAGGCTGGACATGTAGAAACAACATGGTCGCGACCGTTGCGACCACACAAGTAAGTTTGAGTTCCCGAAATTGTAAAAAACCCTCGCGATCTGGCAAAAACCCTTGCGAACAGGCAAAAAAAAAAGAAATTTGCAAATTCACACAAATTCTCAGATTTTGCGAATTGCGAGTTCGCTTTCGCACGAATTCGCGGATCGCCAATTTGCAAATTTTGCCCATACTTAGTTGTGGGTTTGCTGTATGGTCTCCACATCTTAGAACATTCTAAGTCTATATATCCAGTGTATAATCCTATTGGTTGGAGGTGCTCAAAAGATGGTGTTTATGTACCCACCCACCAGGGTAACGCTAATATTCAAGACCAAAGAACGCCCAGAACAAAAAATTTATGTTTACCATGTGAATACATATAAAGTTTTCATTTCAAAAAGCTATTGACCTTTAAACAATGCAATCTTAATAAAAAGTTACTTTTCACTATCTTCCCAACAGGCCCAATGTTTGGAATGCAGCAGATGACTCCACCTTCACTTTATAAAACCAAATGTAAATCTTACTTACCTTTTACTGGTTAGATATGTAAAAAATGTATCTTTTTATGTAACATGATCGCATGCAACATGTCTAAGTAGACATGTGCACATTCCTGCAATCTAGTGTTGTGTCTGAATTATGTTAAAAACTAATGTTGAGACAACCTTCTTTCAGCTGTCACGATTTGCACAATCCTTTTAGAGTTGGACCAGACTTCCTCTAACATGCTTACTTAATTTTCTTTTTGAAATTCAACAATTATTTTGTATAGGTGTTGAAATATAAATTTAAATCTTCCGCCTCTTTGAAAGTAAAGAAGCAATACCGCTCCTCTACACATGATTGTTCAATTGTAGTCTAAAAAGTAGTGGTAATTCCACTATCACTATAGTAGATATCTGACAATAGAATCTATGATATAGTTAGACCACTATTCCATGGTCCTAATCAAAAAGGTGTATTTACACTCACCAAAAAGAACAATCGAACACTTTTTAAGCTGGTCAGTATTTTTTTTTTTTTTTTTTTAGTGTCCTCATTTGCCATCCCTTGTTTCAAAGAAAAAGGTACACCGACCACCTTGGGTGTCCATTAGGCACCGGGCAGGAACCTTCTCCTTATCGAGCTCAGGACAAATGTACCAGATTGGCGGAGGATGTTCTCGAGGAATTTTTGCGCCATCTTAGGCGAATATCCGCCTGCTGGACCAGGATTGTTATCGACCTACTTGGGTCCTGCCACCACCATGTCCATGGAGTTTATAGCCATAATCATCGGACCCGGGGAAAAAAAACAACAACAAAAAACCTGAGCTGATCAGGTGATCATTCTATTTCCACTGAACCAACAAATTCCAGAAAATAAGATTACGTTTACTGCAGGTCCTGGCCATGTCCACTTTTGATGTTTCATATAGGGACATTAACCAGCCTGCGTGCGATGGCGCCTTAGAGTCGACTCAATTTTTACAGATATGTCTTCTTGCAAGGAGGATTGCATAAAATAGGAAAGTTTCTGATGGTCCCTTAAGATTGTCGTCCAACCCAAATATTATTAATGGCAAGGTGATGGATATTGATGTTTTAAGAATTGAGTCCTGGGTGGCCTTTACTTCATCCCAGAAAACAGTTAAGTACGGGCATTCCAAAAACATATGTATGTCGGAGGCTGCGGGGAGGAGGCACTTATTACAGCACTTTCCTGGCTGGAATTTGGAAAGCCTTAAAGGGGAAAGATAAGCTCGATGTGCAGTGTACAGGTGATTTTGCCTCAACCACGCTGGCTTAACCGTTTTATAAAGGAGGGTGAAAGATCTGGTCCAAAGGTCACCCTGCACACCCATGTCCAAGCCCCACAGCTCCTCAGGGAGAGAGAAATCCCCATCTACCTCTTCCAATATTGTCCAGTACCACAGTGCCACCTCCTTTCTTCCCCCTTGCTTCTCTACCAATTGATTTTCCAAGTGGCAGTTCTTCCCTACTTGAATCTTTTTCCTAAACAACTCACGGGCCCAGCTAGCAAGTTGCATATATTTAAATCTCGTTAAACCAGGGCCGACCCTTTTGTACAACTTTTCCCATTCCATCAGCATTCCTCCTGCTAGTACTGCTAGTAGTTCTCCCCATCTTATGATCTCAGCCTCCTTAATCGGGACGTCTAGACTGTCTTTCAAGCATGGGGGAAGCCCCGGGGAATCCCAAATTGCGGCGAGGTTTGAAAATTAGGCCAGCCCTAATGTTGTTTTTATTTGCACCCAGTCCTTTGCCAGGGATTGTAGAGTCTTTAATCTTACTTTTTTAAAGAATCTCTGATCACCGAACTTAAACAAAAATCCATCTAATGGCAGATTTGCCCCAACTAGCATGGCTTTAAACATTTTCCCATTTGAGGAATTTGATGGAGTTTTTAATAGCATCCTTGAGTGGGTTAGTTGGAATGCCCAGGCGTAGTACTGTAAGTCTGGCAATGCCAACCCTCCCTTTTCCCTCCTCCTACTTAGTTTCTTCCATGCCAGTCTAGTTGCTTTATATCTCCAAATGAAAGAGTTAATTTTCTGCTGGCACTTTTGGAGCTGTTTTTTATCGAAGGCTAAGGGGATAGAGTTGAATATAAATGTAAATTTGGGGAGGATGGACATTTTTACCAGGCTTATCCTCCCAAGAATTGTCAGAGGGAGAAAGAACCAAGATTTTAATAGTGCCCTACATTCTCGGAAAACCCGGTCCAGATTGGTCTGAGCTTACTTGCTGATATCCTGAGTGATCCTTATACCCAAATATCGCATTGAATGGGTCACTGTAAGTTGTGTATTGTCTAGGTTCCAACTCATGATCTCCGTCTTTCCCACATAGACAAGGATATCGTCGGCGTAAAGTCCTACCAGCTTCACCCACCCTCCAAATTCAAAGGGGAAGATGTTAGGCTCCTCTCTGAGAACTTGCACAAAGGGTTCTATATATAGATTGAAAAGGAGAGGGGAGAGCGGGCAGCCCCGACTAGTACCCCTCTTGATTTGAAAGGGCTCTGTACAGGCTCCGTTGATCATAAGCCTGGCCTTTGGGTCCCTGTATAGCAGGCTAATGACTCGAGAGAACCTTTCCCCAAACCGAAACTTTCTCATAACAGCTGTAAAGTAGGGCCAATTGACTCTGTCAAAAGCTTTAGTGGCATCCAGGGTCAAGTTGCCCAGCGGAAGAGAAAATGTTGAGGCAATGTCAATTGCGCCGATCAGATCGTATGTGAGATCAGCCAGCTGGCGCCCCTGTATAAATCCCTTCCGATCATCATGTATTATTGATCCGATCTCGCTCCCAAGCCGAGTTGACAAGATGGCAGCGAAGATCTTGTAGTCGTCGTTTAGGAGCGAGATCGGCCGATAGGACCCACAATGAGTCGGGTCCTTGACTGGTTTGGTATCAGAACAATCGTTGCCTCCCTCCATGACTCAGGGGGTGCTACTCCTTCCATAAAGATGTCATTGAAGAGAACCGTCAATGTTGGAATGATAACAGAACCCAAGACACGGTACAACTCCCCTGGTAGGCCATCTGGACCAGCAGCCTTCCCCCATTTCAAACAATTGATAGCATTACAGACTTCTGTCTCTGATATTTCTTTGTCCAGGCGATCCCTTTGTACTAGTGTAAGAGAGGGCATTTTGATCTTGTCTAATCATGCCTCCCGGACCGTCACGTCTTCCGTGGTCTCCTCCTTGTAGGTATTGCGGAAGAATTCCTGGAAGGCACTTCCAATTCCTAGGTTGGAGGTTCTAGCAGTAGCTTCCCCCCACCCTTATTTCCCTGATATATTTTTTGGCATGGTCTGATTTGATTTTCCAGGCCAAAACCTTAGCTGCAACCTCTCCACATTCAAAGTGTTGGAGCTTACAAGCCTCCCACCTCTTAGCCACTTTACTTTGAAGTAAGTTTTCTAAGATTTCCACCTCTCTTGGTCTGTTGGAGGTCGGATGGTGGATCCACTCTTCTGATCTATAATTGCTAATTCCTGCTCTATTTTTGATATTGCTTCTCTATATTTCTTCCCTCTATACGAGGCTTGGTTGGTTATACACCCCCTAAAATAAGCTTTGAGTGTTTCCCATACCGTGACAAATTTAAGTTGAGTTCCAGAAAAGAGGTGGACTCCGCAATAAGAAAGCTTATCTCTTCATCCTTTAGCAGAATCGTCCGGTCGAAGGACCAGGTAATATGTCTGATCTGTTGGGAAAGAGTTACGGTAAAGAGAATGGCTGAGTGATCTGATAGATGCGAGGGTAGATAGACCAGGTCCTTTAGAGTGTCTTTGAGGGTGTAACTGAAAAGAGCGCAATCAATTCTCGATTCATGATTATATTTGAGGTTTTGAAAAGAAACCCCCAAGATGTTACCCGCTTTCTCCCTCCATACATCTGCAAGTCCCAAAGTTGTCGTAATTGCTAAAAAGGTTTGCCTGGATTTGGAGTGTGGCAATGCTCTGGAGTTAGGGGACTTATCTAAGATGGGATTTAGAACAAGATTAAAGTCTCCAACCCATATCACCGGGTCTTGGGAGGAAATTAGATAGCTCTGAATTTTATTCAGGTGAGAAGGGTCATCTAGGTTTGGGCCGTAATAGCCCACCAAGGTGAATGGCCTACCATCTAGCAGTATTTTGGATATGAGCCTTCTCCCACTGACATCCTCCTGGGACTCTATGATCTGAGCTTTGGCCTGTTTTTAAAATAATGAGTGTCGCGTTCTAATCTAGGACCCTGATCAATACTGTGACCTTATGCCCCTATACGGCTATAATCCCTTTGTACCCCTATATTGGCATAAACGAGCAAGAGTAATAATTCAGAAACTCGTCTCTGGCCTAACATGAACAGAGCCACATTTCAGAATCACTTCCTCTGCAGCTTCCTCTGCAGCTCATTAGAGCAAATGACACAGCAGAAGCCACTATCTAAGATTCCTAGATTATACTCCGAGTTCTTCAACAAGATAAAACTCAACAACTTGGGAAAGCCCTGCTTGCTATGTTTTGATTAGTAATAGAACTCTAATGAGTACTGAGAGACGATCACTTCCTAGTGACATCTTCATTGACGTCTTATGTCCAAAAACCTACGTCAAACCAGGCACCTTTCAGGTATAAATATTACCAACGTTGCCTTAAGCAAACGCTGCCTCGCTGATACTGATGCTATCGCTGCTTCAACGACATCAGCGAACGACGGTGTGGTGTACATAGGAGCAGAACAGCTGTCCCCTTCAGAGCCCAGCAGATGCAAGCTGCCCACGGACGCTGCCCCTCCTCTTCCTCCATGCGCTGAGAGAGACGCTGTCTTTTCTCCTGCCGAGAAATCCAGCTCCGGCGTTTCCAGCCTACTCTTGCGAGTGACTGGGATATCGAGTCCCTGGAAGGAGATACCAGACCTCCAACATTCTATTCCAGAGGTATGGTGTTGACTAAACCCTTAGAGAGAATTCTTGAAGCAAACCTTGGCAAAACCAACTTAACTAAAACTGCTACTTACTTACTCCCTCCCAAGTATTAGGCTTAGGTCAGGTACACTGGGGTAGGCGTAGTTAGAAGCACCAGTTGAGTACGTTAGCTAAATGTATATATGAAGGTATATATGTTTTATTCATTTTAAACCATTGTATGGCTAAGAAACCATATCAATGCTTTTACAGTATTATTTCGCAATCCTCATTTTACTGTACTCACTTTTTATAATAACTAGTCTTGCAATTGTGGCAATTCATTTCTCTTGTACGAGAAGAAAGACTGTTCAATAAATAATACCTTTTTATTGAAAACGCCCGTCTCTCTATTCTCTGCACTTTGGTGAAAGTAATCTGCACAAAACTGACTGAGTAAAATAACTCTCTATTGTTTCACACAACTCTAGAGATTGACTCTTATTCTAAGGAGCAAAGTTGTCATGTTTATGCGGTGTTGGAAAAACTGAATCCCTTCTTGTCTGTACCAGGGAAGCTGATCACTTCCTGTTCAGCCAAGAAAGTTTCCAGTGACCTCTGAGCTAGTTGGTAACACACCCAATTAAGTTTAGCATAGTCAGTGGAGACCTGGAAGATCCGCACTTCTACGTCCATACTACTGTTTATGTTATTCCAATGCGCAGGGCCTATTGGGAAAATAGGAACTGCACTACATGAGGATCCCACGTATATTTGTGTTGTGGTCTGTGCATTAAAAGTTATCTACCCACTTAAGCCTTTTAAGCATATCATTCACTTCGTGTTTGAGTAAATGAGTCTCCTGAATGACAATGACCTGTGCGGGGGAGTCTCTCCTCTCTGTATAATTCTATGCCTCCTACCCCTCACACGCAGGCCATTGACATTCCAAGTTAGAAACTGCAAGCCAAACATGGCTTTTTCCTACCCCATCTCTCCAGCGAAGTCCAGACACATACTAACTGAAACACACCAACCATTAGTAACCTGTAAAATTTGCCAAACAACTCTTTCAAGGTGTGATCAAATCAAAAAATAATCATTTGGCACAGCAAATATAGTGCAACATGTAAACAACTTGCACCCCAACAACTTTCCTTGAGCTGCAACACAGAGATTGCAGGACAACCCACTTGCTGCTGCACCAAGCACATCAATTGCTGCAACAGCATCTTAAGCAAACATATTGATCATGAATTATGTAAACTTAAATTTCTATGCATTTATTGCGACCAACTTTTGTGTTACGTCAAACAGTTTATCAACCTCATCAAAAACAAGAAACGGGACCTTTGCTGTCCTCAACATTAGTCATTAGACATTTATGAAGCTTTTATGTTGTAAGAACTGCCCCATCCAAAGGCAGTAAGAAATTTGCACACTTGCTACCTTTCTTGCGTCCTTTCTATCACACAGTGTGTGTACTTTGTCCACTTGCGTTGGTTGCTTAGATGTGCTACCTATTTCTCAAGTTTCCACTGCAGAATCCGATGCACAGTCTGTGTAATGGACTGGAAATCCAAACATCCACATCCCTCAAAAGGCAGTGGGTACTTCTGTAGCCTTTCTTATTTTTTACCTTTTTTATCTTCCACTCAATCAACATATAATCTACATGTACACACACCTACTTGCTGCCTTTCTTGGCTGGGGTTATCAATTATTCTTGAATTTCATATTCTAATTCAAAGTCATGGCCCTTTATCGAGCCTTTTTGTTGTAACTACTTCCCCGCTAAAAGCAGTAGTTAATTTGCACACTTGCAGCCTTACTTATTTTTTACATTATTCATCTTCCATTCAATCAACACATCATCTACACATACCTACTTGCTGCCTTTCTTGACTATGGTTATCAACTAGTCTTTTATTTCATATTCATATTCAAAGTGCAGGCCCTTTATCAAGCCTTTTTGTTGTAACCGGCTGAAGGCAGTAAGAAATTTGCACACTTACTGCCTTTCTTGGCTGGGGTTATCAATTATTCTTGAATGTCATATTCGGATTAAAAGTCAAGGCCCTTTATCGAGCCTTACTGTTGTAGCTACTACCCAGGCCAAAGGCAGTGGGAAATTTGCACATTTGCTGCCTTTCTTGGCTGGGGTTATCAATAATTCTTAAATTCCATATTTTGATTAAAATTCAAGGCCCTTTATCGAGCCATTTTGTTGTAGCTAGTACCCCGGCCGAAGGCAGTAGGACATTTTCACACTTGCTGCTTTTCTTGGCTGGGGTTATCAATTATTCCTCAATTAATTCAAAGTTCAGACCCTTTTTTTGAACCTTCTTGGCAACTACTACCCGTGAATGGCAGTGGTTAATTTGCACACTTGCGTCCTTTCCACCGCAGGGTGTGTGTACTTTGTGCACTTGCTTAACTCCTTAGATGAGAAACCCCTTTCTCAGACTTCCACTGTGAAATCCGAGCACAGTCTGTAATGCACTGGAAAACCAAACACCTATTTCCTTTACAAGGCAGTGGGTTGTTTCCGCATCTGCTACCTTTCTTCTTTTCACCTTATACTGCATCCACTACCTCAAACACACCTACCTGCTAACTTTCTTGCAGCCTTTGCCAAGTATTATTCTAATTCAAAGTAGATTCCCTGAAATGAGCCCAGTGTTGTAATTTTTCAGCCCTACAGCCCACAGTGGTAACTTAATGCACTTACATTGCGTCCTTCAATGTGGTAACCATTTCTTAGGATCCCACTGCAAAATTCGACGCCCTATCCGTATAATGAGGTGGAAATTCAAAGATCCACTTGCCTGACAAGTCAATGGATAGTTTGCACATCTGCAGCCTTTCTAATTTTCACCTTTTTTATCTTCCACTCAACCAACACATCATCTACACATAACACACACCAACTTGCTACCATTTTTGGCTGGGGTAATCAATTATTTTTGAATTTCATATTCTGATTTAAATTCGTGGCCCTTATTGAGCCTTTTTGAAGTAGCTACTACCCCGGCCGAGGCAGTGGTAAATTTGGACACTTACTGCCTTTCTTGACTGGGGATATCAATTATTGTTCAATTTCATATTCTGATTAAAAGTCAAGGCCCTTTATTGAGCTCTAGTGTTGTAGCTACTACCCCGGCCGAAGGCAGTGGGAAATTTGCACACTTGCTGCCTTTTTTGGCTGGGGTTATCAATTATCCTTCTTGTGATACAAATTCAAAGTGCTGGCCTTTTATTGAGCCTTCTTGGTAACTATTACTTGTGAATGGTAGTGGGTAATTGGTGCACTTCCTGCCGTTCATGTGTAAAAAAAAGCATAACAAAACTCTACCAATATTAAAAAAGAGCCAGTATACACTATGATTACCAGATCTTCTGTTTGTTATTCTAATTCAGAGTACAGGCTCTTTATTGAGCCTTCTTGATAACTACTACCCGTGAATGGCAGTGGATAATTTGCACACTTGCAGCCTTTCTTATTTTTTGCATTATTCATCTACCACTCAATCAACACATCATCTACACGTACACACACCTATTTACTGCCTTTCTTGGCTATGGTTATCAACTATTCTTCTGTTTCATATCTGTATTCAAACTGCAGGCCCTGTATCGAACCTTTTTGTTGTAGCTACTAACCTGTCCGAAGGCAGTAGGAAATTTACACACTTGCTGCCTTTCTTCGCAAGGATTATCATTATTGTTCTATTTCATATTCCTATTCAAAGTGCGGGCCCTTTATCAAACCTTGTTGTTGTATCAACTAGCCCAACCGAAGGCAGTTGGAAATTTGCGCAATAGCAGCCTTTCTTCGCAGAGGTTATGAACTATTATTCAATTTCATATTCCTATTAAAAGTGCAGTCCTTTATCGAGCATTTTTCTTGTCGTTTCTACCCCGGCCGAAGGCAGTGGGAATTTTGCACACTTGCTACCTTTCTTGTCTAGGGTTATCAATTATTGTTACATTTGATATTCTGATTCAAAGTCATGTCCCTTTATCAAGCCTTTTTGTTGTACCTACTACCCAAGCTGAAGGTTAATACTGCAAAAGTAATCTTTAAAAGTTGCCAAACAACTCTTTCAAAGGGGGATCCATCCAAAAAATACTTCTTTAGCACAGAAAATAGTGCAACACGTGAAGAACTCGCACTTCAACAACATTGTTTGAGCTGCAACACCAAGATTGAAGGACAACCAACTTCCTGCAGCACCAAGCATATCAACTGCTGCAACAGCATCTTCAGCAAGCAGTCCATACTCACATATAAATCTTGATTTTGTTCAACCTAAATTTCGATGCATCTATTGCGATGAACTTTTCTGTTACGTGAAACAGTCTATCAACCTCATCAAAAACAAACAGGAGCATCACTGTCCTCAACATTAGTCATTAGACATTTATCAAGCTTTTATGTTGTAAGAACTACCCCGTCCGAGTGCAGAGGGAAGTTTGCACACTTGCTGCCTTTCTTAGCTGGAGTTGTCAATTATTGTTCAATTTGATATTCTGATTCAAAGTCAAGGCCCTTTATCAAGCCTTTTTCATGTAGATACTACCCCAGCACAAGCAAATGGGAAATTTGCACACTTGAAGCCTTTCTTGGCTGGTGTTATCAATTATTCTTGAATTTCATATTCTGATTCAAAGTCATGGCCCTTTCTTGAGCCTTTTTGTTGCAACAACTACCCCGTCCAAAGGCAGTAACAAATTTGCACACTTGCTGCCTTTCTTGGCCGGGGTTATCCATTATTCTTCAAGTATTTCAAAGTTCAGACCCCTTATTGAACCTTCTTGGTAACTATTACCCGTGAATGGAAGTGGGTAATTTGCACACTTGCGTCCTTTCCACCGCACAGTGTGTGCACTTCGTGCACTTGCTTAACTCCTTAGATGAGATATCCGTTTCTCAGGCTCCCACTGGGGAATCTGACACACAGTCTGTAATGCACTAGAAAACCAAACCCCCATTTCCTTTACAAGGCAGTGGGTTCTTTCCGCATCTGCTACCTTTCTTCCTTTTCACCTTATTCTGCATCCACTATCTGAAACACACCTACCTGCTAACTTTCTTGCAGCCTTTGCCAAGTATTATTCTAATTCAAAATCGAGTCTCTGAAATGGGCCCGGTGTTGTAATTTTTCAGCCCTACAGCCCACAGTGGTAACTTAATGCACTTACATTGCTTCCTTCGCTGTGGTAGCCATTTCTTAGCATCCCACTGCAAAATGTGATGCCCTATCTGTATAATGAGGAGGAAATCCAAAGATCCACTTCCCACACAAGTCAGTGGATAGTTTGCACGTCGGTGCCTTTCTAATTTTTCACCTTTTTTATCTTCCACTCAATCAACACATCATCTACACATAACACACACCAACCTGCTACCGTTTTTGGCTGGTGTTATCAATTATTCTTGAATTTCATATTCTGATTCACAGTGGTGGCCCTTTATTGAACCTTTTTGTTGTAGCTGTGGGAAATTTGCACACTTGCTGCCTTTCTTGGCTGGGGTTACCAATTATTAGTGGATTTCATATTCTGATACAAACTCGTGGTCCTTTTTTGAGCCTTTTTGTTGTACCTACAACCCAGGCAGAAGGCAATGGAAAATTTGCACACTAACTGCCTTTCTTGGCTGGGGTTGTCAATTATTGTTTAATTATTGTTCAATTTCATTTTCTGATTCAAAGTCAAGGCCCTTTATCGAGCCTTTTTGTTGTAGCTAATACCCTGGCCGAAGGCAGTAGGATATTTTCACACTTGCTGCTTTTCTTCACCGGGGTTGTCAATTATTTTAAAAGTAGCTACCAGCTTAGGAATAATATTATCTTTTGGAAACAAATTTCAAAGTAAACGTGTCTGTAAAATTTCTTTGCCATGTTCAGTCATTTCTCCAATTTTTATTTCTTGTAGAATAGTTCCATATTCAACATCATTTGCTTGTTGCATATTTGTAATAAGTTCCTTATATTCAAAATATGACCAAATGTTAACATTTTCAATGCTACATTACATCATTTACTTATACTACCTGTGGAACATGAGAACAAATTAAAATACCACAAGCTATCTGGAGAAGCTTGTTGTGAAGACTCTTGAAGAAAATGAAACTTCTCATTATTGATGACCCTAGCATGGAATCAAACTTAATTCTTGCCTTTGTGCATTTAAGAATGCAACAAAGTCTTAAAACAGAGTATGACATATTACTCTCAATTTATTTAAAGCAGAGACAATTGTACTATGTCCTCAGATTCTTTTACCAGTACACAAAAGTATTCATCAATGTTTGTGTCGAGTAGTACCTTCAATCTACATTGCAGACAGCAGGGTTCACAACTTCAATCCAGCTTTGAATGTACATTTCTCTTCAGTATCTGTGCTAAGAACAGCCTTCAATCATTTCGGCATTGAGTACAGTTGACAACTAGATACCAAGACCGCCAGCACTACAGAAAACATTCAATACAATCTTGATTTATTTCAAACAGAGACAATTGCAAAATGTCCTCTGATTTTCTTAAAGTTTGAACAGTAGGGAATTCAGCCTTCATTTAATGCAGAGGGAATTCTACTACATGTCTTCACATTTTCTTCAAATAACTGACAAAAAGCATTCATCTATCTCTGTGTCAACTGCCTTCAATCTACATTGCGCAAGGTACGTACAAGCTCAGCGCCACAGATACTACTTACTCACTCCACCATAAATAATCACCAAGAAGAGTGAACACTTTTATGTTATAGTGAAACATACTATTCCTTTTAAATGGAATTGATGCAGAACTCAATCGACAAAAGACATTACTTCAATTACTGTTCCTCCCCCCCGATCATGTATCATCACAGGGTACGTTCAACCTCAGCGCCAAAGGTATTACTATCTCAGTGCACCAGAAATCATCAACACAGGACCGTATTGTATAACATGACTTATTTACAAAAAATATATATCCTACTTTTTGGAGATATTGTTCAACTTACTTCTGTGAATGAACAACCAATATTGATTAAAAAACTTGATTTTAAAGACTTTGCTACCAATGCATCCTGCTTGGACCACGCATAATCGCAGACTTCACAGAACTTTGTTCCTTCAGGTGCCACTAACTCATTCCACCACTTATCATCGCTGCATTCACACACACTAAATTACCAATATTGTGCAGCTGTAATCAATGACATGTAGTCATGAAGTCTTGATAACCGCTACCTCCCACCATCACCACATGTCCGTATTCAGCCAGAATGTAACTGATTCTTCATTCATTACGTATAAAGTACAGTACCAAATAAAGTAATCTACCTCAAACCTTCACAAAATCGCCAATTGCCCTTACTAAGCCAGAATTCACAAGACCAATAAAAATTACTATTAGTACATCCTGCCCGTACCACACATCTTCGCAAGCTCCACAAACCTTGTTGTTTCAGATACCACTAACTCAGTGGAAACTAAACTAAGTATAACACCTATTTCATATTCTGATTCAAACTCAACACCATTTATCGAGCCTTTTTGGTGTAGTTGCGACCCCAGCTGAAGGTAAAGACAAATTTGCACACTTCCTGCCTTTCTTGGCTGTGGTTATCAATTACTCCTCAATTCAAACTCATGTCCCTTTATCAACCCTTTTTAATGCAGATACTGCACTGGCAGAAAGCAGTGGAAAATGTGCGCACTTCCTGCATTTCTTCACAGGGGTTATGAACTCTTGTTCAATTTCATATTCCTATTCAAAGTGCAGGCCCTTTATCAAGCCCTTTTTGTTCTATCTACTACCCAGACTGAAGGCAGTGACACATTTGCATACTTGCTGCCTTTCAGAGACAATTTCACAATGTCCTCATAATTTCCTAAACTTTGAACAGTAGGAAATTCAGCCTTCATTTTTTATTTTAGAGATATTTCTACTGTATGTCTTCAGATTTTGTTTAAATAAGTGACAAAAAGCATTCCTCCATGTTTGTGTCAACTACTGCCTTCGATCCATACTACGGACAGCAGGGTTCAAAACTTGAATTCAGCTTTCCATCTACACTATCCACAGCATTCAAATTAGCCTTCATTTATGTAAGGCAGACACAATTTTATTAATGGATGGCACAAGAAACATTCCTCAATGTCTATACTAAGTACTACCTTCAAATGTACACTACGAACAACAGAGTTTACCTCTTCATACCACGAGCACATCAGTACTATGAAAACATTAAATCCAGCCTTCCTTTATTTTAGGTAGAGACTAATGGATTCTATATCTTCTGATTTTGTAAAAGAATGTGACAAATAGTATTAATCTATAACTGTGCTCACTAAACCCTTCAATCTACACTGTGGACAGCAGATTTCACAACTTGAATTCACCTTTCCATCTACACTAAGGACAACATTGAATCCAGTGTTGCTTTATTTAAGACAGACAATTGTACTGTGTCCTCAGATTCTGTTAACTGTGACCACACAGCATTCATCGATCTTTGTGTCAACAACTGCCTTCAATCTACACTGCGGACAGCTGGGTTCACAACTTGAATTCAGCTTTGGAACTACATTTGTCTTCAATAACTGTGCTGACAACTGCCTTCAATATATTCTGCAGCCAGTAATAAATCAAAACTTGATAGCAGGAGCTCCACACCTACAGAACACCTTCAATTCAGCTTTGCTTTATTTAAGGTAGAGACTAAAGGATCTTATGTCTTTCGATTTTGCAAAAGAATGTCACAAATAGCATTCATCTGTAACTGTGCTCACTAGAACCTTCAATCTGCACTACGGACAGCAGGGTTCACAACTTAAATTCACCTTTCCATCTACACTAAGGACAACATTGAATTCAGCCTTGCTTTATTTACGACAAACAATTGTACTGTGTCCTCAGATTCAGCATTCATAGATCTTTGTGCCAACAACGACCTTCAATCTACACGGCAGACAGCTGGGTTCACAACTTGAATTCAACTTTCCTTCTACATTAAGTACAGCATTGTATTCAGCCTTGCTCTCCTTAAGGCAGAGACAATTATACTGTGTCCTCACATTCTGTTAACTGTACAAAATAGCATTGATCAATGTTTGTGTCAATTAGTACCTTCGATGTACATTAGGGACAGCAGGGTTCACAACTTCAATTGAGTATTGCATGTACATTTATCTTCATTATGTGTGCTTAGAAGTGCCTTCAATCAATTCTGCACTCAGAAGAGTTTACAACTAGATACCAAAAGCTCCAGCACTACAGAAAACATTCAGTACAATCTTGATTTACTTAAAACAGAGACAATTGCACAATGTCCTCAGATTTTCTTAAAGTTTGAACACTAGGAAATTCAGCCTTCATGTATTTAATGCAGACACAATTCTACTATATGTGTTCACATTTTGTTTAAATAACTGACAAAAACCATTCGTCTATGTCTTTTAACAACTGCCTTCAATCTACACTGCACAGGAAACATACAAGCTCAACGCCAAAGATACTACTTACTCAGTGCACCATAAATCATCACAAAGAAGAGTGAAGAGTTTTATGTCACAGTGTGACATACTGTCTTTTTTAATGGAATTGATACAGAGTTCAATCAACAAAAGACATTACTTCAATTACTGTACCTCCCCCCCGACCACACATCATCACAAGTTACATTCAAGCTCAGCGCCAAAGGTATTACTAACTCAGTGCACCACAACTCATCACCACGTGACCGTATTGAATGAGATGACTTATTTAGAAAAAAATATATCATACTTTTTAAAGATGTACTTCAACTTCTGTGAATGGACAACCAATATTTATTAGAAAACTTGATTTTAAAGACTTTGCTACCAATGCGTCATGCTTGGACCACGCATCAACACACTCCACAGAACTTTGTTGCTTTAGATATACACTTGCTGCCTTTCTTGGCTGGGAATATCAATTATTCCTCAATTTCATATTCTAATGGAACATCAAGGCCCTTTATCGAACCTTTTTGTCATAGCTTCGAGCCCAGCCGAAGGTTAATACACCAAAGGTAATCTGTAAAATTTGCCAAACAACTCTTTCAAAAGGTGTTCCAAACAAAAAATACTTATAAAGCACAGCAATTGTAGTGCAACACATGAACAACTTTGCTTGAGCTGCAACACAAAGATTGAAGGGCAACCCACCTGCTGCTCCACCAAGCACATCAACTGCTGCAACAGCATCTTCGGCAACCAGTCCATACTTGCATATTAATCTTGATTGTGGTAAACTTAAATTCCTTTGCATTTATTGAGATGAACTTTTGTGTTACGTGGAACTGTCTATCAACTTCATAAAAAACAGGAACATATCTGTCCTCAACATTACTCATTAGACATTTATCAACTACTCCCACCAAAAGCAGTTGAAGCATGAACACTTGCTGCCTTTCTTGACTGGGGTTATAAATTATTCTACTTCTAATACAAATTCACAGTGCACACCCTTTATTCAGCCTTCTTGTTAACTACTTCCCGTAAATTGCAGTGCGTAATTTCCACACTTGCATCCTTTCTTCCGATGCACAGTCTGTAATGAGCTCGGTATCCCAATATCTACTTCCATGATAAGACAATGCTTACTTTGCGCATCTTCAACATTTATAACTTTTTACCTTATTCATCTTCCAATCAATGAACACATCATCCACATGTACCCACACTTACTTGCTACCTTTCTTGGTTGTTGTTATCAATTATTCTTGAATTTCATATTCTGATTCAAACTCTAGGCCCTTCATCAAGCCTTTTTAATGGAGATACTACCCTGGCCGAAGGCAGTGAGAAATGTGCGCGCTTGCTGCCTTTCTTAGCTGGGGTTATCAATTATTCTTCAATTTCATATTGTGATTCAACGTCATGGCCCTTTATCAAGCCTTTTTGTTATAGCTACTACCCCGACCGAAGGCAGTGGGAAATTTGCACACTTGCTGCCTTTCTTGGCTGGGGTTATCAATTATTCTTCTTGTAATACAAATTCAAAGTACAAGCCCTTTATTGAGCCTTCTTGGTAACTATTACTCGTGAATGGCAGTGGGTAATTGGCACACTTGCGTCCTTTCTTGCATCCTTTCTACCGGACAGTTTGTGTACTTTGTGCACTTCCATTGCTTGCTTAGATGTGGTACCCATTTGTCAGGCTCCAACTGTGGAATACGACACACAGCCTGTGCAATGGACTTGAAATCCAAACATCACTTGCCTGACAAGACAGTGGGTACTTTGCGCATCTGCAGCCTTTCTTATTTTTCACCTTTTTTATAACGCCAGAAAGGGGCCAATATTGTTATTTTTCAACACTACCACCCAGTGTCGGGAGTGTGTACTTTATGCACTTCCTTGCTTACTTACATGTGGAAGCAGTTTCTCAAGACTCTCACTGCGGAATGCAACTCCCACTCTATGTAATGGACTGGAAATCCAAACATCCACTTCCCTGACAAGGCAGTAGGTATTGTGCGGGTCTGCTGCCTTTGTTATTTTTCACCTTATTCATCTTCCACTCAATCAACACATCATCCACACATACACACACCTACTTACTGCCTTTTTGACAGGGGTTATCAATTATTGTTCAATTTCATATGCCTATTCAAAGTGCAGGCCCTTTATCGAGCCTTTTTGTTGTAGCTACTACCCCGGCCGAAGGCAGTTTGAAATTTGCACACTTGCTGCCTTTCTTGCCCGGGGTTATCAATTATTCTTCTTGTAATACAAATTCAAAGTACAGGCCCTTTATTGAGCCTTCTTGGTAACTATTACTTGTAAATGGCAGTGGATAATTCGCACACTTCCTGACGTTCATGTATAATAAAAAGCTTAATAAAAGTCTACTAATATTAAAAAAAGAGCCAGTATGATCTATGCTTATCAAATCTTCTTTTTTTCTTATTCTAATTCAAAGTACAGGCCTTTTATTGAGCCTTCTTGGTAAGTACTACCCGTGAATGGCAGTGGGTAATTTGCACACTTGCTGCTTTTCTTATTTTTTTACATTATTCATCTTCCACTCAATCAACACACCATCTACACATACACACACCTACTTGCTGCCTTTCTTGGCTATGGTTGTCAACTATTCTATTTCATATTCGTATTCAAAGTGCAGGCACTTTATAGAACCTTTTTTTTGTAACAACTACCCCAGCCAAAGGCAGTAAGAAATGTGCACACTTGCTGCCTTTCTAGAAGTGTATTAGTGTTTCCTGGAAGTGTAAGGAAACAGACTGGGCAATTAAAGGTATAAAAGACAAATTTGCCCAAGGCCCACTTTGCAACATGAGTACTTCAGCACTAGCTGCATGATTACAATTCTGCAAGAAGAATGTCTCAAACCATTTTAATAAATGTATTCTTCTAACATCTCATAACTTAATAGAGCTTCTAAAATAATTTCATCATTTATTTCATATTCCTGATTATCAATTTCAAAACTCATATGATCATAGTCGATGTCATCTAAGGCTTCCAGAAAATTAACATCTAAGGTTTAGTCTAGGAAATCACAGCTAATATCTACAGCATTTATATCTTCTTCTTCATTCTCGCTACTTGTAAAAAGTATGTTCAGCTCTTCTATGACACTGTTACTAATTTCGAAACTGTCTTCCAAATTGTTTTGTTGATTTTCCATACTGAATTTCCTATGTTGTAGGTCCTTGTACAAAAACATAAACACTTCATTTTATCTTTACTGTAATAACAGCATATGTGGTGATTTATATGAATTATATTAAATATTTATCTTACAAATAAAGCAACAATATTTTGTACCTGAGTGTAACTGTCTTCCAAATAGTTTTGTTGATTTTCCATCCTGAATTTCTTTTGTTGTAGGTCCTTGTACAAAAACATAAACACTTCATTTTATCTTTACTGTTATATCAGCATATGTGGCGATTCATATGAATTATATTAGATATGTATCTTGCAAATAAAGCAACAATATTTTGTACATGAGTGTATTTTATTTGAAAACATTTGAAAATTAAATACCTTAAATAGTATCACTCTGCATTGTGTCAAGTGCTTTATTTATTTATTCTACCTACTGTGTTGCAAACTTAAAACAGTGACGACACCAGTGCCATGCTTTGACTCACCCCATTATGTTGTCAATTAGGGTGGAGGGAAGAAAAGAAAAGAAGTAAAGTACATGTCTACAGATGTACTGCTATATTCAGAACACTGGATGAAGCACTAAATATAAAAACTCAGATTAAAAAAACATACACAAAAGAAGGCTGCACAAAAGATACACAAAGGAAAGCTACACAAATAGGACACCGAATCATGGACACAAACTGGTAAGTAAGTAAAAGAACGAAAAAGCTAAAAACACTGCAACGGGCGCTACACTGTGGAACTCATTCTTAAAAGAGGAAGAAATATACTGTAAATAAAACGGAATTCAAATAAAGAAAAAGTAAAAAACATACATGGATAACAAAGTCACTAGAGGAATACTCTATTCCCCAACATAAAAACTGGATTTTACAGAAATTAAATGTACAAATGTTTAAGGAGCTGCAAAGGAACCCATTCCTCGGGACTCAAAAAATATCATTAGGGAACATCAAAACCCCCATGGTCCCAGTCGGCTCCCCGTGTCCTTCGCGAGCCGGCATTGCTTTGTCAGAGAGAGCAGTTTATATGCTGCTCTCTCTAACGAAAAGCAATCTTCTTTCCTACTCGAAAGACACAGCAGCTTAACCTGCTCACTCTGTCAAATAGGAAACCGGTTTCCTGTGCTAAAGTGGGAGCTGTGACGCTCCTGCCCTACCATACCAAACAGCAGGTGTCGGCCCTGAGAGATGGTGGTCCCCAGAGCCATCAAGAGCTCGAGGACAGAGACCATGCGACGCCCTCCCAACATTAAAAAAGCCCACAAAAGTGGTAATCCCAGGGGCTGGGAGGTCCGTGCCATCACGGATCCCCCTTTTTTTAATATTATTGCCCCAGGAAGGTGGCGGTTGCAGGGGCATGTACAAGGGACATGAGCCCACCGGCATACTTTATTAAAAGATGGCTGCCAACAATTCCTAGTTTGGAGCGTTGACAGCCAATCAGCATGCAGCTTGTGCTCGTAATTGTACGATATTTCCGTACGCGTTTGCCGCGATTTTTCTATTTAAAAAAAATTAATTGATTATATAGCCTAAAAATCCATGAACGACCCCCTGAGTAACCCTAGATGTTCAGGATGTTTCTACCCTGCCCCCTTTCCTTATTTCTCAACTTTGCTTTCCTATTTTCTTATGACTCGGTTCTTGCGACCAACAAGATGGCTGCCAAAACTTCCTGGTTTGCAGTGTTGACAGACAGGTGACAGCCAATCAACATGCAGCTCGTGCTCGTAATTGTACGGATTTCCATACGTGTACCCCGTGATTTTTCAATTTTTTTTTAATATATATATATATAGCCTAAAAATCCATGAACGACCCCCTGAGCAACCCTAGAGTTCAGGTTGTTTCTATCCTGCCCCCTTTCCTTATTTCTCAACTTTGTTTTACTATTTTCTTTTGACTCGGTTCTAGCGACAATCAAGATGGCTGCCAACACTTCCTGGTTTGGAGTGTTGACAGACAGTTGACAACCAATCAGCATGCAGCTTGTGCTCGTAATTGTATGGATTTCCCTATGCGTGCCCTACTCCGTCTCTAGATATCGCTATGATTTTGATTTTCTCAGAAACTACTGAACGTATTAACACCATTTAACAAAATGCTCAATCTGCAAATCAACCTCTACCTCTCTGCCAAATTTAGTGTAATTCCGTTCAGCCGTTCGGGCTGTAGCCCTGGCTAAAGGTCCCTATGGAAAATTGTATGGGGTAAACACGTTTTGGGACCCCCCTTTTATCTCAGCCCCCACTTGACGAATCACCCCCAAACTTTTAGGGAAGGAGTGGAACAGAGCAGGCCATTTTCCTGGAGAAGATCCGTCCACTGGCGCCAAACTTATTCCTATAGAAACTAGGTCTTAACTATAACTACCTACTGGTGACCGCCAGTAGGTAATTATATATATATATATATATATAAATATATATATATATATATATATATATATATATATATTCACTGAAAAAACCATAGGTTTCACACCAGTTATAGTTAGGAATTAGCATTTAAAAAACCTATTAAATTCACTGAAAAAACCATAGGTTTCACACCAGTTATAGTTAGCTGGAAATTTTACTGATATAAAACCATTGAAATTCCCACGTTATAGTTAGTCGGACTCACTATAACTTGCGCGTGCAATGCACTGCTGATGACATCACATATTACATCACTCATGACATGGTCAGTGACATCACTCATGACATCACTGATGACATCATCCTTGCGACAGAGTGACAGACCTCCTTTCACTATAATGTAACCCTTGAAACACATATTCAAAAATAGAAACTAATATTTTCAAAAAAGTGGATATACCCATACCAGTTACAACAACCAATTCAGTAATACCACCATCTAATACACATCCACTCATGTGTATGTATATGGGTTATTAGATATTTTTATTAGTATCAGTATGAGTGTCTATATGGTTTGGTGGGGGTATTACTTAGCACATAGATGCATGAGTGACTGACTCTTTGTTTGTATGTGTTTTGAAGACAGCATATGTACAGGACTGTATGGGTGGATGAGTGTCTATATGTGTTTGTTAGTGAGTGAATGACTGTCTCACTAGTGTCTTTATCAGTAACTACATATGTTTTAATCTAGTATATATGAATATTGATGTATATAAGTGAGTATATGTGAGAGTAAGAGATTGTAAGAGTTCCTGTTTAAATAAGTATGTGTTTCTATAAGTGATTGTTTAAGAGAATAAATATGTGTAATTTTAAATAGAAGTAAGGTGGAAGTGTGTGTATAACTCTATATTCAAATAAATGGATGTTCAATAGTTTATTTGCACGTGTGAATATGTGTGTGAGTAACTTTTGGATGAATGTCGGTGTGTAACAGGATGTATAGGTGTATCACTTCATATGATGAGTGAGTATATGTATGAGTGACTATATAGAACTGTTGGTGAATGAGTGGATGTGTATATAGATAGTGGAATTACTGAATTGCTTGTTGTAACTGATATAGGTATCTCCATTTTATTAAAAATTTCAGTTTCTATTTTTGAATATGTGTCTCAAGGGTTACATTATAGTGAAAGGAGGTCTGTCACTATGTCACAAGGATGGTGTCATGAGTGATGTCACTGACCATGTCATGAGTGATGTAATATGTGATGTCATCAGCAGTGCATTGCACGCGCAAGTTATAGTGAGTCCGACTAACTATAACGTGGGAATTTCAATGGTTTTATATCAGTAAAATTTCCAGCTAACTATAACTGGTGTGAAACCTATGGTTTTTTCAGTGAATTTAATAGGTTTTTTAAATGCTAATTCCTAACTATAACTGGTGTGAAACCTATGGTTTTTTCAGTGAATTTCATAGGTTTTTTAAATGCTAATTCCTAACTATAACTGGTGTGAAACCTATGGTTTTTTCAGTGAATTTCATAGGTTTTTTAAAAGCTAATTCCTAACTTTTTATTCATACTCATACTTATGTGTTTTTTAGTGAATTGCTAAAGTATGTTTTTGTAAAAATGAACACTATAATGTATATTGAGATAATATTTTTAATTTAAAATATTTTTTTTTATATTTCGCTTTCGGTGCGCGCACCGGTGCGCGTACCGTCAGCGCACTAACAAAAAAAAAGAAAAAAAAATGAAGGAGGGACTGTGTAATAGATAGTAAGACAGATAAAAAGTGTAAAAGGAAGTAACTGAGAAAAGAAAAATGAATAAGGGAGCAAAAGAAAGAAGAAATAGGAAGAAGACTAAAGCAGAGGTTAAGAGAGATTGTAAATGGATGTTGAAAGTAAAAAGAAGGACAGTTAAGTATGGGAATGTCAGGTAGTGACGGAATCAGAGGAAAAGAATAGCAGTGATTGAGGGAAAGTAAATATCAGTGAATATAAGTAAAGAGGGGTGAAAGAGGGTACATGTAAGTGAATAAGGGTAACACATGGGGAGTAATAGAGACAAACAAGAGAGAGAGTAAAAGTAGGACTGTCACAAAGGGACTAAGTGAACCAGTAAAAAAGGTAAGTGAAGGAGTGTGCATAGGCAGAAGTACTGAAAGAAATTGAATGTGGTCGGAAGTAAACATGGAACAAAAGAATAAGTGAGGGAAGCAAAGTAAGGAAATAGGGGTGCGGTAGGGTGACAGAAAAATAGTGAAAATAAAACAAAAGGTGATAACAAAAAAGATTTTGTAAACACACTTACCATATAATCAATGCAAACTTGTATCTATGAAAGATAAAAGAAAAAACACGTTATAATTTCTTAAAAATATATAATAAAATAGAAGCAACAGTTCATGAGGTTTAATAATCTACAAAAGTTTACTAAGAAATGATGCAATAGTGAAGGATACAAAAACAGAAAGAAAGTAATGTAGAAAGAGAAAAAAAAAGGAAAAAGAAATAGAAAGAGAACAAATTCCTAAAGGTAAATAAGATACTAAAAGAATGTAAGATATCAAATCAAAATCAGTAAAGATAAGAAAATAAAAGAAAAATGAGTGAAAAGGAGAGAAGTCTGATTGAGAAACTATAAATAAAAAAGAGGAATAGAAGATGATTGAGAGTGAGTGAAGTAAAGTAACAGAGTGAAGGGATGAAAGGAATGAAGTTAGTATAGAACGATGGATAAAACAGGAGTGAGAGAGTAAGTACACAGAAAGACAAAAGGAAGAACTAAGTGAACTACAGTACAATGGATGCGAAAGAAAAAAAAAGGAGAAAAAGAAAGAGAAGGTTAGGAAACTAAAGCAGTGGTACTGTGAGAATATGAAAAAGATAAAAAGTGGTGGAAGGAACAGAGGAAATGCAGACAGTTCCTATTAGATTAAGAAGTTGTGAATGAAGTGCACTAAAGAAACAGCGATGAAAAAAGAGTGTAAATTAGTAAAGAGAGGTAAATAAGGGTGAAAAAGAAAATGAGTATAAGACAATGTGAACACAATATAAATTACACAATGCAAACTACACAATAACTTCTACAATATGTTACATTATTTATTTTTGCTGTTCTCAGAATATATTGAATTTCACTTAAATTAGTGAGATCAAAGTCTTCATCATATAACAGCGGGAAAAAAAAAACACAATCTAAAAGATTGTGTTTAAAAAAACCCATTCAAACATACATCTCATATAAGTACACTAATCTTTGATTCACTTACTTTTCCGTGAGACCAAATTGCAGATAGTGAAGGTCCTTTTGGTGGAAAAAAGTCTGCTGTGCTCTATAACTTCCATTTCATCGACTTCCTATGAAAAAAGATCTAACAACATCATATGTTACACTTTCCTCACGGCCAATTTGTGTCACATATATCAGTATTTTTTACTTTGAGATCCACTTAAAGTATCTACATGAGATTGCAGATAGTGAAGGTCCTTTTGGTGAAAAAAGTCTGCTGTGCTCTATAACTTCGATTTCATCAACTTCCTATGAAAAAAGATCTAACAACATCATATCTTACATTTTCCTCACGGCCAATTTGTGTCAGATATATCAGTATTTTTTACTTTGAGATCCACTTAAAGTATCTACATCAGATAAATAATTTCAAATATTAGATTAACTAACTAACTAACTAACTTTTATTAACTATTCCCGTCTTCAAAGGCCAATTCCCTTTACTAAAACTTTGGTTTTAAAAACACTAGATAAGAATTTGTAGAGTCATAAGGCAAACGTTGTTTATAAGTTAAATGAGAATCATTGCAGTAACTCCATCCATTTTCAGATTTTAAGTAGCATGTATAATGTCCTGAGGTGGTCGAAGATCCATCATGATAAATAATAGCTTCAGTTGTAAAGGTCCTTCCAGAAATTGATAACTGAGAAGCCACAAAATTTTTGATAGAAGTTGTCAATTTAGTTCCATCAGGTCTACATCGTTGGAAAACTAAAATAATATACTGCCCATACCTTTGTATAAATAATGTGGACAGCATTGTACAGTTACATTGGGTACACACCATATTATGATCTGCTGCTTTAACTAGATTTTTAAAAGACACTGATTTACAGTCTGGTAAAGTCAAATATATAAATCTTTCAGTGTCTATTGTAGTAGTACTTGATAAACTACAATTGTGGCAGTCATGCTGCCATTGATAAGAAAGACTGAAAAGATTATCTACATCTACACCTTCATCTTCCAAAACACCAAACATATACATTAAAAATTCCTGACAATCCTGCTGAATGTTCTGTGAAAATTTATCTTGACCAGAACACAAATCTAAAATATTTCGAATTTCTGTTACACTTTCTATTTGTGCTGTAACACTGCTACATTTCTGAAACACAGAATTCAATAAACCACACAATCTTTGATCCCGATTTTCAACAATCTGTTCTTGTAAACTTTTAAGAAAAAAAACAACATTAACCACTACATTAGCATAGCAGTTGACACCAGAACTGTTTTCAAACTGAAATCCAACAACATTTTCTCCACAATTCTTTTTCTTCCTGTTTTCAATTACAGTTTTCTCTACTTTTTGTCTTTTTGCAACTACCTCACTACAATTATCCTCATTTCTTCTTTTTCGGCCTACCACACGTTTTTCAAACAGAGGATATTGAGGCAAATGTGGAGCATACTCTCTTCTTAACCTATTGTATTCTTTAACACAATCTAGATCGGCAGAAATCTTTGTCTCATCACACGCAATCAAGTACAATCCTGATAAAGTTCTGACTCGAGATAATGCCACATATGCCATACCCTCTTTAAACACAGATCTTCCAATGTTCACCAATGCACTATCTACACTTAAACCTTGAGATTTATGAATTGTCACTGCATACGCCAAACAAACAGGAAACTGTTTTCGGCGAACATATAAGTCTTTTACAAGTAAAAATCTAGCAGAACAACGACTTATTTGTTGTACTTGTTCAATGCCATCAAATTTTATTTTTAAAAATTCAATTCCATCTCTATTTCTGTAATTCACAAAATCAACAACATAACCCATTGCTCCATTTACCAGACCACTTTCAACATTTAAATTCCTTCTCAAAATGATACGACAATTTAAACACACATTCAGAGTCTTTTCAAAACCAGCTGTTTTTGAAATACTTTTCTCCAATGAATGCAATTTAGTTTTCAAATTTTCTGACAAAACAATTGTTGCACCCATATGCTCTATTTTATCTATTGCTTCCAGTTTCACAATCTCTTCATTTTCTAAGTCTAACATTTTTTGGTTGAAGATGGAACATTCTTGCAGAGTTGGCATCAAACATATCCCAGATTTCTTCTCAGTCATTTTTTTAAAAATATTCTCTGGAAGAATGTTTTCATTTGGATACAAATTTGAAATTAATCGACTATGCAAAGCTTTTTTCCCTTTCTCAGTCATTTTTCCAATTCTTACATCTTGTAGAATATTTTTATAATCTTCATCCTTGGCCTGTCGCATATTTTGAAGCAGTTCAGCATATTTAAAATTTAGCCATATATTAACATTTCCAATGCTTCCAAGGGACTTCCTGGTATCTTCATGCGTGAGCATTTTAAACACTGGTTGTCCTTTTACTGGAGTCAACTGCAATAGATCTCCAAAAACAATAATGTGTTTTCCTCCAAATAACACATCATAGTCTGTTTTAAGAATTTCTTGCATTCTCAAATGCACAAAAGCAAGCATTAGATTTGAGACCATGCTTACTTCATCTATGATAAGAAGTTTCATTTTCTTCAAGACTCTTGAAACTTCAGAACACGCATCTCCAGATAGCTTGTTGTAATGCAATTTATTATCATGTTCAACTGGCAGCATCAATAAACGATGTAGAGTAATCCCTTTAATGTTATGTGCTGCCAGACCAGTTGGAGCAGTTACAACACAAGACAGTGGTGAATCAGTCCTTTTCTGCAGATAACTTGCAACGGCTTTAATTAGAAAACTTTTTCCTGTCCCCGCTTCTCCACTTACATACAGTCGGACAGGGTCAAATAATATACATGAGCACTCTTTTTTCTCATGTCTGAATCCATGTTCAATCTGCTCTGTGACTTCATCATATATCTTTTTCTGCTCAATGTTTAGTTGCTTTACCAAATCTTCTAAGTTAACTCCATCCTCTTGAGCTTGTTCCATAGCTCTTTCCACCTCATCCATGGCAGTGGCAGCTTCATTTTGGATAATTGGTCCTCCTAGTGGATCCTGGCTCAATGAAGTAGAACTCTGACTATCTTGAGAACTGTTTCTAGCTATCTCTTCAGCAATTGTGGTTTCTTGCTCCATTTCTTCATTCAACATTTGCAGATAATTTAGAAAAATAGGACATTCTATGGTATCCTTAGTTGCATTAAAAGAGTCTTCATAACAGAGAAAATCTCCAAGTAGTTCCTCTTCTGTACGCCATGGCTTAAAGAGTTGCAAAAGAGCTAAATAGTAAAATTCTCTTTTGTCTGGAACTTCACAACTCAATTTTCGATGATTAATCAAATGGCCTTTTTTCTGCTTCACTAGACATCCTTCATAGCCAATGAGTGCATATTTTCCATTATTGATATCTTCTGTGATGTTCCTCTTATAACTGTAGTTTTGAAGAACTTCATACAAACATGTGTTCTCAAGGTGAGTACTTCTATTTGGATAGTATGTATCCAACATATTTGTCTTCAAAATATCTGTACTGTTTGGTTCTTTTTCCGCCAAATATTCAATTTCTTGTACAGATTTCAAAACTCGGTTTCGTGTTGCAGCAAGACCAAGACTCACCCAAATGATTGTTCTTGATTTGGCATAGAGACTTGCTGATGATAACCGATCAGAACATTCATATGCTCCAATTTCTCGATGCGACAACATCTTCAGACTGAAACTGTATAATTTCTTGCTTAGACTCTTTTCATGTGAAATGTCCTCCCACATTTCCTTCAGTTCTGTCTTTTCTTTTTTGGTGATGTAAGATGTCACATATCGAGCCACAGCAATAGAGTTGTCAGCAACGAACTGAATATCCATGTTAGCATTCCACATGGACAAAATCACTGGGTTGTAATCGTTGATGTACTTAGATTCTTCATTTCTTTTCAAATTATATGTGTTTTTGGGAGATTTTCTCGTCACAGTATGTCGTAGAGATGACATCAAATTATTTACTCTTCCCTTAGAAATCACTGGTCGAGGAAATGCAAAACGACATTTCGTGTAGTACTTTTCCTTGTTTTTAAATTTTCGACGACAGTACTTTCCACAACGATGAGATTGAAAACGTAAAACTTGTTGCCTTAAATTGTTTTCTTCAGTAGATTTTGGAACAGCACATGTTGAATACTCTTCAATGAAACTCATCACTGTTTCATCTGAATCTGATCCAAATTTGGGTGCATCTTTAATCCACAACAACATATGTATATGAGGAGCACCTCTCGCTTGATATTCCTTTCTCCAAAAGAAATCCAAAACCTCTCCAAGGGGAGGATTTTTTTTGTTGGTAATAAAAGACATCATAGCTTCAAATCTATGATTAAAATATCTGCAAACATTCACTGGATCTAAAGAACACAGTTCTCCTGGTGTTTTCAATTCTATATTTGGTATGTTTTCATTTGCCTCTCGTAGAAATTGAAGTAAATCGTCCCATGCATACTCAGCACAGCTAAGAGTGAGGAACCATGTAGGAGTTCCTAAGTTTCTTAGCATACATTTCAATTCTCCATGACGACGAAACCAATACTCATTGGTTCCACGTTGACATGCCATGAGATTGATTAGCTGAGATTCCAAAAGACTGTCTTGCAGATTAACTTTCTCCATAAAGTCCCTTGCACATACATTTTGCAAATGAGGTCCACTTTTTAATATATGATTAACTGCATAAGAAAGCCCAGACAAATCACTTTCAAACAGTAGATGAAATAAATATGGAATGCATTGACGAAACCTTGGATCTTCTGCATATAATCTTAGAGTCCGGTATTCAGCTGCAGGAATTTGAACTGGTCGATCATCATATCGTCCACCACAACCTGTTGGAAATAATTGTGGAAAACAACGAGCTTCCAAACTTTCTTCCCATACACTAATGGGACTTCCTTTTGCTGCCTTCATTTGAAACAAGTCAATTGCATTTCCCATTACTTCTTTGGAATGCAAAGGATGAACAGTATAATGTTCATATATTTCTTCAGTTCTAGACACATCAACTTTTTCAATTTGACCAACTGAAGAATCACTATCTTCTTCTGTAGCTGTTTCCTCTACTCCAACACTTACATGTTTGTAGTACTCATTGTTTTTAACTAAATACAACGTTGCCTTCTTGACTTTTTTAACATCCACTAAATCTTGCCAAATTTTCTTACTCTTTGTTGGAACCCCATTAACTAGAATAACTAAAGGATCTTCTTCTACTCTTTCTACACCAATTGTATTAATATTTTTCTTTACATCTAGAGGCAAATAAACAACTCTTCCCTTTAATCCTCTCAGTAAATCTGATGGAGGCAATTTCCCTGTCTTAGGCTCCATGCGTACAATAGCCTGAAAAGGATGGACACATTGAATCAAAATAGATTCATAAGTATTTAGATCCATCAATTCAGAAGGAATATCTATCAACTGAAGATTATTATAAACTGCTCTTGCAGGCATTCTATTTTCATTTAATTTTTTCAAACAATAAGTGCAAATACGCTGATCCAAACTCAAATCAAAAGAATTCTCCACCAACAAATAACTTACAAAATCCTCCCATTCACTATTATTTTCCAATTCACTTTTTGCATATAAATCAACTAACCTAGTCTGAATTTTATAATGAGTCCGTCGACAACACACACAAGTTACATTAGGCCTCTCACTTGATTTCACCTTAAACTTGATAATTTCCTCATCAAACTTTTCAATACTTGAAATTTGTCCATTATCTTCTGCATTACCATCCATTACTATATCTATTTCTACACTGTCCTCTTTGTTCCCAAAATAACAAAACTCAATTTCTTCACAAATAGTCTTCACATCCACTTCAGATCCATGCAAAAGAGCACTATTTAACTGTTTAAGCTTAAGTGCAGGACTTTTTGCATAATACAACTTCCTCACTAATTTCCTTACGTTATTATGATGCACTGCTAACATCCTAAAATGATGAAAAACACTCCGACAAACTTTTCTAGAAAGACATGCTAGTGAATGCCCTTGCAAACCTGTGCTTTCTCTCACTCTGCAAGGATCTAACTCTTGCAGGATCTTCATTTTTTGTTTGAGACTTTTTTTACTATATGTACGTAAGAAATTTCGAAGCAAATCAATTGATTCCTGTCGCACACTACAAATACTACTGCATTTCCATGTGTACACTGGACCCTTAGTACGTCTCCCTAAAACTTCATCAGGTAACACCTCTTCTGCATCTCTAGATACAAGTTTCTCTTTTTCCATCACACAACTATCTTTCACCTCATATGCACGACCACTGGTGTCAACCGCATGCACCAAATCATTTTCCTGAAAGTAACTCTCCTCATTAAAAAAAGGCTCAGAACTTGAACTATGCATCCACTCACCAGAAAATACTTCACAAAAATTACTCCGATTAATAATTCTTTTCCATCTACTGTTCGATTTGAAAACATCCATTGCCTTATTAAGTATCCTAATTCTATTGATTATTAAAATAAATAATTTTTTCTTAACTTCAAAAGCCTGATCAACAATCTTTTCTACACTTTTCTTTTTCTTGTAAAAAGCAGCTTTTAGTTTACTTTTCTTTTCATTTTTTAGCAAATTTAAAACTACCCTATTGCGAAACATTCGCCTACGAATGTCCCTAAAAACATTTACCCTTCTATTGCTAACCATTCTCTTCTCTCCTGGTCCAATGGAAACATTTTTTGTGGGCTTCTCTTTCCTTTTTAGATTTGTTGACTTTTTCTGTATATTCACATTAGCAATTTCATTTTTTTTCCTACGACATATGTTGCGAAGAAAAGACTTAATTGGCTTACCAGAAGCTTTTCTGGTGTTTTTTGAAGTAGTTGTTGAAGAGGATTCCATAAACTCTGTTGTTGATGTTCTCCTTTTCCGTATGGTATTTTTGATATTTCTTTGCCTTGAAGGCATTTTTGCTTCCTTTTCAGAAGTTGATTTGAATCTGTTGTTCTGTTAAAAAAACACATGAAAGACCACTATTAGCAAACAACAAAGTAATGTTAAAAAGCAAACAATATAAACAATAAATTGCAACATATTTAAGTTTATACAATAGCAACTCATGGCTTTATTTTTAAAGGCCTTGCGCCACCAGTGCGTCACTTATTACCCATGTTTAAAGTCAAGCATCAGCTGCACATGGCATTCATAAATAAGGGCCAAATGCAAATACCAATCAATTGCACCCAAAAATCGATTTTTCAATAACATGTAAGAAACACTGCGCAAAACCTAAGTACAACCACTCAATATCATCAAACAAAGTCAGGGTCTGATTTATAAAGGCCTTGCGCCACCAGTGCGTCACTTATTACCCATGTTTAAAGTCTTGCATCGGCTGCACATGGCAATCATAAATAAGGGCCAAATACATATACCAATCAATTGCACCCAAAAATCGATTTTTGAATAACATGTAAGAAACACTGTGCAGAACCTATGTACAACCAATCAATATCATCAAACAAAGTCAGGGCCTTATTTATGAAAGCCTTGCGCCACCAGTGTGTCACTTATTACCCATGTTTAAAGTCATGCATCAGTTGCACATGGCAATCATAAATAAGGGCCAAATACATATACCAATCAATTGCACCCCAAAATCGATTTTTCAATAACATGTAAGAAACACGGCGCAGAACCTATGTACAACCAATCAATATCATCAAACAAAGTCAGGGCCTTATTTATGAAAGCCTTGCGCCACCAGTGGGTCACTTATTACCCATGTTTAAAATCATGCATCAGCTGCACATGGCAATCATAAATAAGGGCCAAATACATATACCAATCAATTGCACCCAAAAATCGATTTTTCAATAACATGTAAGAAACACGGCGCTGAACCTAAGTACAACCACTCAATATCATCAAACAAAGTCAGGGCCTTATTTATGAAAGCCTTGCGCCACCAGTGCATCACTTATTACCCATGTTTAAAGTCATGCATCAGCTGCACATGGCAATCATAAATAAGGGCCAAATACATATACCAATCAATTGCACCCAAAAATCGATTTTTCAATAACATGTAAGAAACACGGCGCTGAACCTAAGTACAACCACTCAATATCATCAAACAAAGTCAGGGCCTTATTTATGAAAGCCTTGCGCCACCAGTGGGTCACTTATTACCCATGTTTAAAATCATGCATCAGCTGCACATGGCAATCATAAATAAGGGCCAAATACATATACCAATCAATTGCACCCAAAAATCGATTTTTCAATAACATGTAAGAAACACGGCGCTGAACCTAAGTACAACCACTCAATATCATCAAACAAAGTCAGGGCCTTATTTATGAAACCCTTGCGCCACCAGTGCGTCACTTATTACCCATGTTTAAAGTCATGCATCAGCTGCACATGGTAATCATAAATAAGGGCCAAATACATATACCAATCAATTGCACCCAAAAATCGATTTTTCAATAACATGTAAGAAACACGGCGCTGAACCTAAGTACAACCAATCAATATCATCAAACAAAGTCAGGGCCTTATTTATGAAAGCCTTGCGCCACCAGTGCGTCACTTATTACCCATGTTTAAAGTCATGCATCAGCTGCACATGGCATTCATAAATAAGGGCCAAATACATATACCAATCAATTGCACCCAAAAATCGATTTTTGAATAACATGTAAGAAACACTGTGCAGAACCTATGTACAACCAATCAATATCATCAAACAAAGTCAGAGCCTTATTTATGAAAGCCTTGCGCCACCAGTGCGTCACTTATTACCCATGTTTAAAGTCATGCATCAGCTGCACATGGCAATCATAAATAAGGGCCAAATACATATACCAATCAATTGCACCCAAAAATCGATTTTTGAATAACATGTAAGGAACACTGCACAGAACCTAAGTACAACCACTCAATATCATCAAACAAAGTCAGGCCTTATTTATGAAAGCCTTGCGCAACCAGTGCGTCACTTATTACCCATGTTTAAAGTCATGCATCAGTTGCACATGGCAATCATAAATTAGGGCAAAATACATATACTAATCAATTGCACCCAAAAATCGATTTTTCAATAACATGTAAGAAACACGGCGCAGAACCTAAGTACAACCAATCAATATCATCAAACAAAGTCAGGGCCTTATTTATGAAAGCCTTGCGCCACCAGTGCGTCACTTATTACCCATGTTTAAAGTAATGCATCAGCTGCACATGGCATTCATAAATAAGGGCCAAATACATATACCAATCAATTGCACCCAAAAATCGATTTTTGAATAACATGTAAGGAACACTGCACAGAACCTAAGTACAACCACTCAATATCATCAAACAAAGTCAGGGCCTTATTTATGAAAGCCTTGCGCCACCAGTGCGTCACTTATTACCCATGTTTAAAGTCATGCATCAGCTGCACATGGCATTCATAAATAAGGGCCAAATACATATACCAATCAATTGCACCCAAAAATCGATTTTTGAATAACATATAAGAAACACTGGGCAGAACCTATGTACAACCACTCAATATCATCAAACAAAGTCAGGGTCTGATTTATAAAGGCCTTGCGCCACCAGTGCATCACTTATTACCCATGTTTAAAGTGATACATCAGCTCCACATGGCATTCATAAATAAGGGCCAAATGCA
Source organism: Lissotriton vulgaris (assembly GCF_964263255.1). Classification (NCBI taxonomy): domain Eukaryota; kingdom Metazoa; phylum Chordata; class Amphibia; order Caudata; family Salamandridae; genus Lissotriton; species Lissotriton vulgaris. The sequence goes on along the minus strand of NC_141694.1, from coordinate 1,145,034,322 downwards.
TAAACCAATCAATTGCACCCAAAAATCGATTTTTGAATAACATATAAGAAACACTGGGCAGAACCTATGTACAACTACTCAATATCATCAAACAAAGTCAGGGTCTGATTTATAAAGGCCTTGCGCCACCAGTGCATCACTTATTACCCATGTTTAAAGTGATACATCAGCTCCACATGGCATTCATAAATAAGGGCCAAATGCATATACCAATCAATTGCACCCAAAAATCGATTTTTGAATAACATATAAGAAACACTGGGCAGAACCTATGTACAACCACTCAATATCATCAAAGAAAGTCAGGGCCTTATTTATGAAAGCCTTGCGCCACCAGTGCATCACTTATTACCCATGTTTAAAGGGATGCATCAGCTGCACATGGCATTCATAAATAAGGGCCAAATGCATATACCAATCAATTGCACCCAAAAATCGATTTTTGAATAACATGTAAGAAACACTGGGCAGAACCTATGTACAACCACTCAATATCATCAAACAAAGTCAGGGCCTGATTTATAAAGACCTTGCACAACCAGTGCATCACTTATTACCCATGGTTAAAGTCATGCATCAGCTGCACATGGCAATCATAAAAAAGAACCAAATGCACATACCAATCAATTGCACCCAAAAATCGATTTTTAAATAACATATAAGAAACACTGGGCAGAACCTATGTACAACCACTCAATATCATCAAAGAAAGTCAGGGCCTTATTTATGAAAGCCTTGCGCCACCAGTGCGTCACTTATTACCCATGTTTAAAGTCATGCATCAGCTGCACATGGCATTCATAAATAAGGGCCAAATACATATACCAATCAATTGCACCCAAAAATCGATTTTTGAATAACATATAAGAAACACTGGGCAGAACCTATGTACAACCACTCAATATCATCAAACAAAGTCAGGGTCTGATTTATAAAGGCCTTGCGCCACCAGTGCATCACTTATTACCCATGTTTAAAGTGATACATCAGCTCCACATGGCATTCATAAATAAGGGCCAAATGCATATACCAATCAATTGCACCCAAAAATCGATTTTTGAATAACATATAAGAAACACTGGGCAGAACCTATGTACAACCACTCAATATCATCAAACAAAGTCAGGGTCTGATTTATAAAGGCCTTGTGCCACCAGTGCATCACTTATTACCCATGTTTAAAGTAATGCATCAGCTGCACATGGCATTCATAAATAAGGGCCAAATACATATACCAATCAATTGCACCCAAAAATCGATTTTTGAATAACATGTAAGGAACACTGCACAGAACCTAACTACAACCACTCAATATCATCAAACAAAGTCAGGGCCTCATTTATAAAAGCCTGGCGCCACCAGTGCATCACTTATTACCCATGTTTAAAGTCATGCATCAACTGCACATGGCAATCATAAAAAAGGCCAAATAAAAATACCATTCATTTGCACCCAAAATCGATTTTTAAATAACATGTAAAAAACACTGCGCAGGACTTATATACTAACATACAATTTCACTTCTAAAACATAACTAACTGCTTCCAAATATTCTACATAGAGAAAATAAATCTCTATCTAAATTAAATGAATCATTACTTACCTTTAGAAATGCTTTTGGAGATTGAAAACAGTGTCAGACACACACACCAATTTTTCTTTAGCAGAGGAAAAGGTGTGCTCTCAATACACTGAAACCAAGACTGGCATAGAAAATCTCTATCTTTGTACACATATGCCTTAATTCAACCAATGAAAACTCTTCCCTCACTATTTTCAAACCAACACCCATCCCCCTCTCAAACCTTTCTATCTGTTACCATAGCAACTCCCTCCTAACTGAACTGTAAGGTTCAAAAGTTTATCTTACAATGTTGCAAATTAACTCAGCAAGGATGTTTGACCTGTCAATACAGCAGCCTATACAGGGTATTTTTGCTTTTGGTGACTTTTTTTAAACCATTCAAATTGCTTCTTTCACACAACATAACCATACACCCTAACTTTCAGTTTTCAACTACCTGAATCCACCAATCATTGCTAGTGATTCAAGAGCACAGAAACTCCACAATTATTTTTTTGTGAACTCCTACTGTTCCAACTGCCATTTCATTCCCACACTTCATCTGACTGGACCAGAACCTTCTCACATCATGTACTCTGTTTGGGTTATTGGACATAGCTACATCCACTGGGCTCAAAGGTATGCAGCTAGCAGAAATTTTCATAACCTTGATTTATCAAATGTGGAAATCAAGTGGATTGGCCACAGAGGATTAAAATGTCACCAATTGATACCATTGGTGAAAACCTTTTTGCATCTGCCAGAACCTGACCTTATAATTGTGCACTGTGGTGGAAACGATCTAGGCACATTAACTGGGGTAGGTCTGGAAATGCTATTAAAGGACACCTTTCATCAATTGATGATACTTTTTCCCCACACTGCCTTGGTATATTCCAATATATGCCAAAGACAGAAATGGAACTGGTCCAACCAATTTGGTCCACAATTTGAGAAAGCACGGAAACATGTAAATAAATCTGTTTCTGCTTACATGAGAGACTATGGAATGGGTTCATTATACAATAATAACTTGCGTTACAACATGCAAGACATCTACAGAGGAGATGGAGTGCACTTCTCAGATGAGGGGAATAGAATATTCCTCCTGAATTTAAGAATGTGTATTGGAACCTACTTGTAGGTACCTAAATCAACCACAGAACCCAAAAGCTCTTTTCAGAGCTACCCTAACTCTGATCATTCAAAGCGTTTATTTTTTTCTAACTTTTTTCACTATTTTTCACCAAAGTACGCTTTCCGGTACGCTTACAGGTGCGCGCACCAGGCGCTACCCCCGCGAAAAATTAAAGAATTTTTTTTTTTTTTTTTACGTTTATGAGCCTCCTAAGCCCCCCTCAGAAAACCTAGAGGGTCAAGAAGTCTCTACAGTTCCCCCTTCTATCCATTCCGAACATTGTTTACCCTCCATCTTGTGTCTCGATTGTTCCGAAACACAAAATGGATGACTCCCGTTACGCTGCTGGTGCGCGTACCGGAGCGCGCACCAGTAAGCGCAAAATAAAAAAAGGTGGGAAAGTAATTTACGGAAAACCCAATGGAGACACTTTCATCAAATATAGAATACGCCCTACTACATAGCAGTCCCTACCATTTGCCCAAATTTGGTGAAATTCCATTGAGACATTTAGGCTACAGGCCTGTCTAAATATCCTGAGGTAAATTACATGACAAAAACACACTTGTAATGTTAGAATTTACAACCAATTAAAAAGTATCTCTCATTTTCTACGATTATTTCCTGACGTTTGATTGGTTAAGTACAACAATATATATAAAAGAAGAGAGGGAAACACAGCCATTTTGACTACTGCTTCCTGAAGTACACTTGAAAACAAATTTCACTGACAACTTCAACTAATTTCTCTAAGGTAACTTCTAATTATGGAAGTATATTGTACACGTTAAATTTATTTCTTAAAAAATATTCTGTTAGTGATATGCTATCCCTCTTTAATAGTTAGAGATAGAGATAGACTTCTCTGTAATAGTTATGGATTGAGTTAGGCTTCTCTGGTATACTAGCTCTACTAATATAGTTAATTTATATGCAATTTTCAGAAAGAAAATGGAAGGAGAAAATAAGGCAAATGATACTGCTATCAAAGTAAAGGTGGAAAAACCAGAAGATGAAAAAAAAGAAGTTGATTTCATGGATGACTCTTTGGATGAACAGTTTATAGAATGTTTGGAAGAAATTGAATCATGTACATATAATTATGAGGAAATTCCGGACAATATTATGTTAGAAATTTTATTAAATTATGAAAAAGAATCAGAGGAATAAATTTATCTTTAATAATTTCAATTGTTTCAGACAATATTCTTTTTTATATGTAATTCATGAAGTATTACCAAAAATGTTTAAAATATAAAGTGAGACTTATAGTATACTGTTCAACTATTTTTCTGTTACATAGTAAGTTTACTCATAGTTACTACCTTTCTCCCACTATATTATCTCATATGAATATTTTACACCTCATTTTCATAAGTGAACAGGACAGACTACTCATGATCCCCTAGAAATTCTCAGGGAGTGCTTAAAAGATCTGTTTCTCCTTTCCAGACAGACTATATTATGAATTCCATATACCACAAAAAATACAATAACAACATGCAAGATGTCTACAAAGAAGATGGTGAACATTAAATTTAAGTCTCTTCATTAGTACCTACATGTAGGTACTTACATAAAATAAAAAAATAAAAAAAAAAAACAATTCATAAACATACAATTTTTGAAGTGATTATTTTTCCATAGTACCCTCCCCGATACGCTCCCCGGTGCGCGCACCAGGCGCTTCCCCCGCGAAAATCGAAAAAAAAAAAAAAAAATTTGAGGCCCCGCGGGGCCCTTTAATGGCCCCCATATCAAACCTAGGGGGTCAGGGGGGGTCTACCCTGCCCCCTTATGGTCAATTCCACCCTTTGTTTTTGCCACCTCTTATGACTAGATTTTACCGATAGACAAGATGGCGGCCGCTCCGGACTGTTTAGAATGTTTACAGACAACTGAGAGCCAACCAGCTTTCTGCGCGCAAGTCGCGTGTCGCGCCCGGTGCGCTCCCCGGTGCGCGCACCCGAGAGCGCCTATAGATATATATATTTTTTGGAACGTTAATTTCTCAAAATCCACTGAAGCACATATCTTGAGACATAGCAAAGGCACATCGGGCTACCAGTCCCTACAATTTTGCCAAGTTTGGTGGAAATCCATTCAGCCGTTCGGGCTAAAAGTGAAATCGACCGCCCTATGGAAATTAACATGGGGAAAACGCGTTTTGGGACCCCCCTTTTATCTCGGCCCCCGCTTGACGAATCCCCCCCAAACTTTCAGGGAAGGACCGGACCGCCATGAGACCATTTTCCTGATTTTCAGGCAGATTCGTCAACCGGCGCCAAAGTTATTCAAAATAGAATGTTGAGATTTAACATTGAAAATTATCCTAACTATAACTACCTACTGGCGACCGCCAGTAGGTAATATATATATATATATATATATATATATATATATATATATATATATATATATATATATATATATATATATATATTTATATAAATATATATTACCTACTGGCGGTCGCCAGTAGGTATATATAGTTAGGATTTTTTTCCTATGGGATTTCTGAAAATTCTATGTCGAATAACTTTGGCGTTTTTGGACGGAATTGGCTGAAATTTTCAGGAAAATGGCACATTTTGTTTCCGAGCAGCCCCTTGAAATTTGGGGATATGGTTTGCCCGACGTGCCTTTGCTATGTCCTAATATATGTGCTCCAGTGGATTTTGAGAAATTAACGTTTTAAAAAACAGATATATCTGTAACAGCGCTCCGGTTAGCGCTCCGGGTTCGCGTACCTGACGCGTAATGGAACTTCGCGAAGTGAAGCTGATTGGCTCTCCGGTGTCTGTCAATATTCTAAACAGTCCGGAACGGCCGCCATCTTGTCTCTCGGTAGGATCGAGAGACAAGAGGTGGAGAAAAACGAAGGGGGAATTTAGGATTGATGAGGGGGATATTAAAGTGCCCCGCGGGGCAAAAAATAAAATAAAAATTTTTTTTGCGATTTTTCGCCGTAGAGGCGCGTCCCGGTACGCGAACCGGGTAGCTTACCGGTAGCGTAACGGGAGTTTGCCATTTTGTGTTTTGGACAAAATTTTATCACAAGATGGAGGAATAACAATGTGGGAAATGGGTGTAAGGGGGCACGGGAGACGTATCTTGACCCCCTAGGTTTTCTGAGGGTTGCTGAGAACGCTCATATATGTCGGGGAAAAAAATTTGATTTTTTTGCGCGGTTAGCTGCCGGTATGGGAACCGGGTAGTGAACCGGGAAGCGAACATAAGAGAAAATTAGTGAAAAAAAGGACATTTAAAATTTTCAAAAAGTAATTATAGTTAAGGTAGCTCTGAAAAGAGCTTTTGGGTTCTGTGTAAGTTCTAGGTACCAATACACAGTCTTAAATTTTGTATGAAAACTCTGTTTCCCTCATCTGAGAAGTGCACACCATCTCCTCTGTAGATATCTTGCATGTAATAACGCAAGTTATTGTTGTAGAAGGCACCCATTCCATGGTCTCTCATATAAGCTGAAACAGACTTATTTACATGCTTCCTCGCTTTCTCAATTTGTGGGCAAATTTGATTGGACCACCTCCATTTCTGTCTTTGGCATATATTAGAATATACCAAGGCAGTTTGAGGGAAAAGTGCCATTAATTGCTCAAAGGTGTCCTTTAAGAGCATTTCCAGACCTACCCCAGTCAAAGTGCCCAAATCATTTCCTCCACAGTACACTATTATGAGGTCAGGGTTTGGCAAATGTAAAAAGGTTTTCACCAATGGTATCAATTGGTGACATCTCAATCCTCTTTGGCCAATCCATTTGATTTCCACATTTTGTAAATTGAGGTTGTGTAAATTTCTGTTTTCAGCATACCTGTGAGCCCAGTGAATGTAACTATGTCCAACAATCCAGACAGAAAACATGGTGAGAGGAGGTTCTGCTGCAGTCAGATGAAGTGTGGGAATGAAATGGCAGTTGAAACAGTAGGAGTTTGTAAAGAAAAAAAAATGTGGAGTTTGTGTGCTAATGATTCAGTAGCAGTGATTGGTGAATTTCCATTGCTGAAAACAGAAAGTTAGGGTGCATGGATGTGTTCTTTGAAACATGTAATTTGAATGGTTAAGAAAACATGATTTTAAGAAACATTGCAGTGGATTAGCAGGTGTACTGAGAGTTCAGAGTTCATTTGAAATATTGTTGTGTGAACTTGTAAACATGAGAGGTCTGGCAGGAGGTAGTTGCTATGGAAAAAGGCCAGAAAGGGCAGAGGGGGGAAGGGTGTTGATTTGAAAAAAATGAGGGAAGAGTTTTGATTGGGTCACATGAGAGATATGTGTGATGAATTTCAGCATTTCAGTGCCTTTGTTGGTTGCAGCCTCTGGAGTGCATACCTTTTGCTCTGCTAAAGAAAAATTGGTGTGTTTCTGAGACTGTTTTGAAATTCAAAAAGCATTTGCTAAGGTAAGAAAAAAATCATTTAATTTAGATAGAGAGTAGTATAGTTTATTGAGAAAATAAGGAAGTTAGCTGTACATTTAAAATGTTTTTTTGTGTCAAGTGTTTTTATTATTTTTTCCAAAAAGATTTTGCTTCTTTGACAAATTATAATTATAGATAATGTGAAGTATTAGTACTGACAGGGTGTGCTTGTACATAGGAGGTGTGCTGTGTTTTCAAATTATGACCAGAAAATCGTTTTCTTAAGAAAAAGACATGCTTTTTACATTTATGAGAACGATAACATGGGGTGTGCTTTTTTAAATAAATATTATACTTCCCAACATGAATATGGGAGAATTATTTGCTTGTTTCTTGGTTTAGAAACTCGTTTCTTGAAGTCATTTAGGTTTCACAATATGTTTTGCAAGAGTTACATAGTCAACATGGGGGCATATTTACAAGGCTTATGAGACACATTCACGTCATTTTAACCCATTTTAAAAGTGACTTTAAAGGTGGTGCAAGGTTCTTGTAAATACACCCTCATGAGTGCTTTGCAAATTTAAGTCATGTTCCCCTGGTGCATGTGCCTTGTAAATACGCCCCTATGTCTGCTAGACAATTTAAGGTACTTCTCCCAGGAATCTGGGAGACTAATTTCCTTACATGATGTGTTTAAAAATCATGCTAAGGTGAGAAAAAATTCCTTTAATTTATAAGGAGATTAGTATGCTTATTGGAGAAAATAAGGAAGCCAGCTAGGGTGTGCTTGTACATAGGAGCTGTTTTGTGTTTTGAAATTATGACCAGAAAATCGTTTTTTAAAAAAAAAGAAATACTTTTCACATTTATGAGAAGGACAACAAGGGGTTTGCTTTTTTAAATAAATATTGTATTTCTCAACATGAATATTGGAGAATAATTTGCTTGTTTGATGGTTTAAAAAGTTGTTTCTTGAAGTCATTTAGGTTTCACAATATGTACTGGTAGAGTTTCATAGTCACTATGATAATTATGATATACATTTAGGACTGTTTAGGGGGCATGGATATGCTGAGGCTTCTGTAATTGTCATTGGAGGAGAATTATGTACATTGCACTGCTGCATACAGTCCTCACCTTCTAGACTATATCTGCTCAATGAGATACCTAAGCTGAGGAAACACAGGTGATGTGATTGTGAAATGAGCAAAAATATTTGCACGTTTTTCAATTACATCACCTGTGTTTCCTAACATTATTAATCACATTGTGCTGATGAGGTTTAGGCCTGTCCAGGGAGACAGAGGAGGTCTGGTCTTTGTTGAAGTGTGCAGTGGACATGACTCACTTCATCTGTTGGCCTGCACATGTATTATGTCTTCTGTACTCTTCAATAAGCCAAAATTTCATCTGCAACGCTGAGTAGGCCTCACCTCAAACAAACTTTTGTGACTGCCAGACCTGCCTTTTTGCTCCTAGATATTTCTTGGTTTTACCATGGCAGACAGACAATCCAGCATACTTCTGCATAGGCCACACCTTATGATGGTGCAAGGGCCTTGTAAATACGCCCTCATGTGTGCTTGGTAATTTTAAGTCACTTCCCCCTGATGCAAGGGTCTTGTAAATACACCCTCATGTGTGCTTGGCCATTTCAAGTCACTTCTTTCTGGTGCAAGGGCCTTGTAAATACGTCCTCATGTGTGCTTGGCAATTTTAACTCACTTCCCCCCGGTGCATGGGTGTGGTAAATATGCACTCATGTCTGCTTGGCAATTTTACGTCACTTCTCTCTGGTGCATGGGTGTGGTAAATACGCCGTCATGTCTGCTTGGCAATTTTAAGTCACTTCCTGCTGGTGCAAGGGCCTTTTAAATACGCCCTCATGTGTGCTTGGCAATTTTAACTCACTTCCTCCTAGTGCATGGGTGTGGTAAATATGCCCTCATGTCTGCTTGGTAATTTTAAGTCATTTCCCCCTGGTGCAAGGGTGTTGTAAATACACCCTCATGTGTACTTGGCCATTTCAAGTCACTTTTTTCTGGTGCACTGGACTTGTAAATACACTCTCATGTGTGCTTAGCAATTTTAATTAACTTCCCTCTGGTGCATGGGTGTGGTAAATACGCCCTCATGTCTGCTTGGCAATTTTAAGTCACTTTCCCCTGGTGCAAGGTCCTTGTAAATACGACCCTATGTGTTTTTGGAATTTTAACTCATTTCCCCCATGGTGCAAGTGCCTTGTAAATATGCCCCCTTTGTCTATGTTGTTAAATTACTGTAGATGGAATTGACATCTAGTGTGTTAATTGTTTTCCTACTGTTATTGGTTTACTGTTTGGTAATAGTGGTTAATATCAATTTTTTAAATATTTTTCCACAGATTTAACTGAAGATCTTTAGAAAACTTTAAAAATGCCCTCAAGGCAGCGAAAACTAAAAGAAGCAAAGCGACTTACACTCCATCTTGGTAAAGATTTGGAACAGTCCTGTAATATGAAATCGTATCAAGTTGCCAAAAAAGCTCCGGGTAAGAAAATAAAATCATTTTTAAAAACAATTTGCAGACAAAAAAATACCAGTATTGAACATGTTTTAGTGCATAAGAAGAGAGACAATTTAAAGGAAAAGGAAAGGCCCGTAAAAAAAGTTTCTGCTAGAGCAGGAGATAAGTCTGTGCATGGCAGTAGAAGGGAAAATCAATTCAGGGACATTCGTAGGCGAATGTTCCGCAACAGGATAATTGTCAATTTGTTAAAAAATTTTAAGAAAGGCCAACAGAAAGTGACATTTTATAAGAAAAAGAAAAATGTAGAGAAAATTATTGATCAGGCTTTCGAAATTAAGTGAAAGTTATTTATTTTGGTAATCAATAGAATTAGGAAACTAAACAAGGTAATTTCTGATTTCAAATCAAATAGTAGATGGAAGAGAGTAGTTAATTGTAGTAATTTTTGTGAAGTATTCTCAGGAGAATGGATGCATAGTTCAAGTTGTGAGGCATTTTACAATGAGGAGAGTTACTTTCAGGACAATGATTTGGTGCATGCAGTTGACACCAGTGGCTGAGCATATGAGGTAAAAGATGGTTGTCCGGTTGAAAAAGAAAAACTTGTGTCTGCAGATGCAGAAGAGGTGTTAGGTGATGAGATTTTAGGAAGACGTCCTAAGGGACCAGTCTACACCTGGAAATGTAGTAACATTTATAGTGTGCGACAGGATTCCATCAATTTGTTTTGTGATTTTGTACGTACATTTAATAAGAAAAGTTTAAAACAGAAAATGAAGTTGTTGCAAGAATTAGATCCTTGCAGAGTGAGAGAAGTAACAGGTTTGCATGGGCATTCCCTGGCTTGTCTTTCCAGAAGAGTATGCCAGAGTGTTTTTCATCATTTCAGGATGCTAGCAGTGCATCATAATAAAGTGAGGAAATTAGTGAGAATGTTGTATTATGCTAAGAGTCCAGCAATTAGGATTAAACAATTGAGCGGTGCTCTTTTGCATGGTTCAGAACAACATGTGAAAAATATTTGTAAAGAAATTGAGTTCGGTTACTTTGCTAGTAAAGAGAACAATGTTGAAATTGACCGAGTAGAAGAAGGTAATGTGGAAGACAGTGTACAGATTTGTAATATAGATACGTTTCACAAAGAAATTTCCATCTTTCAGGTGAAATCAAGTGAGAGGCCTAATTTCACTTGTGTGTGTTGTCGACGGACTTATTATAAGAATCAGACTAAGTTAGTGGATTTATATGCAAAAAGTGAAATGGAAAACAATAGTGAATGGAAGGATTTTGCTACATACTTGATGGTAGAAAATTGTTTTGATTTGGGATCGGACCAACGTATGTGTACTTATTGTTTTAACAAATTAAACAAAAACCGGATGCCTGCTATAGCGGTTCATAATAATCTGGAATTGGTTGACATTCCTTCTGAATTGAAGGATTTAAATACTTATGAATCTATTTTGATTCAAAGTGTGCATCCCTTTCAGACTATTGTACGAATGGAGCCAAAGACAGGGAAATTGCCTCCATCAGATTTACAGAGAGGATTAAAGGGAAGAGTTGTTTATTTGCCTTTAGATTTGAAGAAAAACATGAATACAATTGGAGTAGAGAAAGTGGGAGAGGAACCTCTGGTTATCCTAGTTAATGGTGTTCCGACAAAGAGTAAGAAAATCTGGCAAGATTTAGTGGATGTTAGGAAAGTCAAAAAGGCAACATTGTATTTGATAAAAAACAATGAGTACTACAAGAATGTATGTGTAGCAGAAGAGGAAGTAAGTGAAGAAGAAGACAGCGAATTGTGTGCTGGACAAATTGAGAAAGTAGAAGCCTCTAAAAATGAAGAAATATATGAACATTATAGTGTTCATCCTTTGCATTCCAAGGAAGGAATGAGGAATGCTATTGAGCTGTTTCAAATGAAACAAGCCAAAGGGAGTCCCATTAGTGTTTGGGAGGAAAGTTCGGAAGCTCGGTGTTTTCCACAGTTATTTCCCACAGGTCGAGGAGGACGATATGATGAGCTACCTGATCAAATTCCTGCTTCTGAATACCGGACTTTACGATTGTATGCAGAAGATCCTAGGTTTCGTCAATGCATTCCCTATTTGTTTCATCTACTGTTTGAAAGTGATCTGTCGGGACTGTCTTATGCAGTGAACCACATCCTGAAAAGTGGTTTACAACTGCGAAATATCTCCGCAAGGGACTTTATGGATAAAGTCAATGTGCAAGACAGTATTTTGGATTCTCACCTGATTAATCAGATGGCATGTCAGCATGGTACTAATGAGTATTGGTACCGTCGTCATGGTGACTTAAAATGTATGCTGAGGAACTTAGGAACTCCCACATGGTTCCTCACTCTCAGCTGTGCTGAGTATGGCTGGGAAGACTTACTTGAATTTCTACGAGAGGCAAATGAAAACATTGAAAATATTGAATTCAAGACACCCGGAGAACTGTGCTCTTTGGATCCAGTGAATGTATGCAGGTACTTCAATCATAGATTTGAAGCTATGATGTCTTTCATCACGAACAAGAAAAATCCACCTCTTGGAGAGGTGTTGGATTTCTTCTGGAGAAAGGAGTATCAAGCACGAGGTGCTCCTCATATACATATGCTGCTACGGATCAAAGATGCACCCAAATTTGGAAAAGATCCGGATGACTTAGTGATGAATTTCATAGAACAGTATTCTACATGTGTTGTTCCAAAGACAAAGGAAGACAAAAGTCTAAGAGAACAAGTTTTACGGTTTCAAAGCCATCGTTGTGGAAAGTACTGTCGTCGTAAATTCAGAAACAAGAACAAGTACTATACAAAATGTCATTTTGGATTTCTACGATTGGTGATATCTAAAGGAAGAGTGAACAATTTGATGTCTTCGCTGCGACATAATGTGACAAGCAAATCACCCAAAAATACATACAATTTGAAGAGAAACGAAGAGTCCAAGAACATCAATGATTACAACCCAGTGATTTTGTCCATGTGGAATGCTAACATGGATATACAGTTTGTGGCTGACAACTGTATGGCTGTGGCTCGGTATGTGATGTCTTACATCACAAAAAAAGAAAAGACAGAACTCAAGGATATGTGGGAGGACATTTCCCATGAAAAGAGCCTCAGTAAGAAGTTGTACAGTTTCAGTCTGAAGATGTTGTCGCATCGAGAAATCGGAGCTTATGAATGTTCTGACCGGTTATCTTCAGCAAGTCTCTATGCCAAATCTAGGAGTATCATTTGGGCAAGTCTTGGTCTTGCTGCAACGCGTAATCGAGTTCTCAAACCTGTACGGGAAATTGAGTATTTGGCGGAGAAGGAGCCAAGCAGTACAGATATTTTGAAGACCAACATGTTGGATACATATTATCCAAACAGAAGCAGTCACTTGGATAATGTTTGTCGGTATGAGGTTCTACAAAATTACATTTTCAAGAGGAACATCACAGAAGATATTGATAAAGGAGTGTATGCTGTAATTGGAAGTGAGGGATGTCTGGTCAAGCAAAAAAATGTCTATTGGTAAATCATCGAAAATTGGATTGCGAATCTCCAGAAAGAAAAGAGTTTTTCTATTTAGCTCTTTTGCAACTTTTCAAGCCTTGGCGTGCAGAAGAGGAACTGCTTGGAGATTTCCTCTGTTACCAAGACTCTTTCAATGCAGCCAAGGAGTCCATAGAATGTCCTGTTTTCCCAAAATATCTAGAAATCTTGAATGCAGAAATCGAGCAGGAAGCAACAATAGCAGCCCAGATTGCTAGAGACAGTTCACAGGACAGTCAGAGTTCTGTTTCATTGAGTCAGGATCCACTAGGAGGACCAGTTATTGAAAATGAAGCTGCCACTGCCATGATTGAAGTGGAACGAGCCATGGCACATGCTCAGGAGGATGTGGTTAACTTAGAAGATTTAGAAAGACAACTTAACGTTGAGCAGAGGAAAATATATGACGAAGTTACCAACCTAATTGATCATGGATTAAGTCATGAGAAGAAACAGTGCTCATGTACGTCGTTGAAGCCTATCCGATTGTACGTGAGTGGAGAAGCAGGAACTGGAAAAAGTTTCCTCATTAAAGCAATTTCATGTTATTTGCAGAAAAGGACTGAGTCATCGCTGTCTTGTGTTGTCACCGCTCCAACTGGTCTGGCAGCACATAACATTAAAGGTATTAATTTGCATCGGCTACTGATGCTGCCAGTGGAGCATGATAACAAATTACAATATCACAAGTTATCGGGAGATGCTTGTTGTGAAGTATCTAGAGTCCTGAAGAAGATGAAACTTCTTATCATTGACGAAGTAAGCATGGTTTCCTATGTCATGCTTGCCTTTGTGCATTTGAGAATGCAGGAAGTTCTTAAAACAGAGTATGATGTGTTATTTGGTGGCAAACACATCATTGTTTTCAGTGATCTTCTGCAGCTGACACCAGTGAAAGGACAACCAGTGTTTAAACTGCTTACGCATGAAGATACCAGGAAGTGCCTAGGGAGCATTGGCAACGTTAACATATGGTTAAACTTCAGTTATGCTGAGCTTCGTGAAAATATGCATCAGGCGAAGGATGTTAGAATCGGGAAAGTGACTGAGCGTGGGAAAGAAGCTTTACATGCACGATTACTGTCAAATTTGTTTCCAGAAGAAGACGTTCTGCCAGAGAATATTTTTCATAAAATTACTGAGAAGAAATCTGGAATATGTTTGATGCCAACTCTTGCAGAATGTTCCATCTTCAACAACAAAATGTTGAATTTAGAGAACCAAGAGATTGTGAAACTGGAAGCTATTGACAGAATAGAGCATATGGGTGCAACAATTGTTTTGTCTGAGAATTTGAAATCTAAATTGGATTCATTAGAGAAGACTATATCTAAAACTGCTGGTTTTGAAAAGACTCTGAATGTGTGCTTAAATTGCCGTATCATTTTGAGAAGGAATTTACATGTTGAAAGAGGTCTGGTAAATGGATCAATGGGTAATGTTGTTGATTTTGAAAAATACAGAAATAGGGATGGAATTGAATATTTAAAAATTAAATTTGATGGCATTGAGGAAGTACAGCTAATTGGTCATTGCACAGCTAGGTTTTTGCTTGTAAAAGACTTATATGTTTGCCGTAAGCAATTTCCTGTTTGCTTGGCATATGCGGTGACAATCCATAAATCACAAGGTTTAAGTGTAGACAGTGCTTTGGTGAATATTGGCAGTTCTGTGTTCAAGGAGGGTATGGCTTATGTAGCATTGTCACGAGTCAGAACTTTATCGGGTTTGTACTTGATTGAGTGTGATGTCACAAACATTTGTGCAGATCTAGATTGTGTTATGGAATACAATAGGTTAAGAAGAGAGTATGCACCACATTTGCCTCAATATCCTTTGTTTGAGAAACGTGTGGTAGGCCGCAATCGAAGAAATGTCACTAATAGTAGGGAGGTTGTAGCAAAAAGACCAAAAGTCGATGAACCCAAAATTGTAAGCAGAAAGAAAATGAATTCTGTTGAAGATGTTGTTGGTTTTCAATTTGAAAATAGTTCTGGTGTGAACTGCTATGCTAATGTAGTGGTTAATGTTGTCTTTTCTCTAGAAACTTTAAAAGAAAAGATTGTGATCAATTCGGATCAAAGTTTTTGCTGTTTGTTGAATTCTGTGTTAGAGAAGTGTAGTGCTGATAGAACAAGAGTAGAAAGTGTGTCTGAAATTCGAAATCTGTTAGACAAATGTTCAGGTCAAACACAATTCTCTCAAAATATTCAACAAGATTGTCAGGAGTTTCTAATGTATATGCTTAATGTATTGCAAGATGAAGGTGTAGATGTAGATCATCTGTTTGGCCTTTCTTATCAATGGCAGCATGACTGCGATAATTGTACGTTATCAAGTATTACTAGTGTAGACTCAGATAGATTTATATATTTAACTTTGCAAGACACTAAATCAGTATCCTTTAATAAACTAGTAAAAGCAGCCGATCAAAACATGGAGTGTAGCCAATGTAAGTCTGCAATGCTGTCCACATTATTTATACGAAGATATGGCCAGTATGTCATTTTAATGTTCCAACGATGTAGGCCTGATGGAACAAAATTGACAACTTTAATTAAAAATTTTGTGGCTTCTCAGTTGTCAATATCAGAAAGGACTTTTCTAACTGCAGCAATTATATATCATGAGGGTCCTTCAGCAACATCAGGACATTACACAACGTATTTGAAGTCTGGAAATGGCTGGTCATTCTGCAATGATTCTGTTTTTACTTTTAAAAAAAAGATTGCCTTTTCACTTTCAAAATTCTTACCTGGTGTTCTTACAACCAAAATTTTAGGAAAGGAATCTCAGGATTTGTTCTGAGGAATTTCAAGAGGTTCTAATAGCTCCTACACTATATAGCCTTGTGGATAAGTGTAGCACAGAGCGAAAATTGTTTTTTTTAATAAGCTAATTCAAGCAGCAGATCAAAAGAAGGAGTAGAGGTGATGTAAGTCTGTAATGCTGTCTACATTATTTATAGAAACTTATCGGTGAAATGTCATTTTACAATTCCAACGATATAACCGGATGTAAATAAGTTGTCAAGTCTAATTAAAAATGTTTTGGCTGCACAGTCGTCGATTTCAGGAAGAACATTTGTAACTGCAGCTATTATATGACATGATGGTCCTTTAACAACTTCAAGATATTACACAGCTTATTCGAAATGTAAAAAAGGCTGGTCTTTCGGCAATGATTAGAATTTGACTATGAAGCAATATTGCCTTTTGACTTGTTTTCAGAAGTGAGAATTTAGGGTAGGTAACTGGATTATAATGATTCTAGGTGTTGCTGTAATTTAGTATGCTGTTTTAAATTGCTTTGTATGTCTCATTTTTCTTAAAACGATAGAGCTTATCTTTCTAAAGTGGCGGGCAGAAAATTATAACAGCACAACAGAGTATAAGCTGTTCATAGGACATCCTTTGACGTCATGGACAGTAAGTTACTTTTGAGAAGTTCTGATTTCTGATTGATTATATTATATGGGTTTTTTAAACACAATCATTTTGATTGTGTTTTTTTTCCCCGCTGTTATATGATGAATACCCTCAACTCACTGTTTGATATATTCTGAGAACAGCAAAAATAAACCATTTAATATGTATAATTAATTCTGTACTTTGAATCGTGATTTTTAATATGTACTCATCTTGTCTCATGCTCACTAATCTTTTACTACTTTCTATCAATTTTTAAATTTTTGTTCTCTCATTCACAGATTGAAAGTATAAAAATAACACGTGACTAAGTTAACGATAATTAAAAGGTAAGTGTTTAGTACTCATTCTGTTACATCTCTTTTACATTTAACTTTTATTAGTTCCACTGCTTCATTTCTTTAACCCTCAGTTTCCTGCCTTTGCTACTTCCCTCATTCCTTTTTCTATTACTTTTTTACTCTACTCTTTCCACTCCTGTTCTCAGTCCCTCTTTAAACAGTATCTCTGTGTTACTCCCTCTAACTGTCTTTCTTTTAACATTACTCTCAGTTTACTTACTATTCTTTTTTTTAAAAAAAAAACCTTTTTGAGTTCGCTTCCGGTTCGCGTACCGGCGCGCGAACCGGGAAACGAACCAAAAGAAATAGAGGTTGTCAGAGTGCTAAACATTCTAGCAATTTCTTATAAAGGGGTAGTTCTGAAAAGAACTTTTTTTAAAATTATTTTTGTTGTTTTATATTTTTTTATTATTTTTCTGAACATTTTTTTTTTGTATTTTTTGAACGGTTTTATATTTTTTGTGTTTTTTTGATGGGGGGAGAAACAAAAATGATTCATTATGAAGGGCTCAACAGGAGCAACAACAAAAAAAGATAATTTATTTTCTGGGGCGTTTTGGACATTTGTGATTGTCAATTGCTTTATTGATTAAATGTATGCTACTCTCCCTGAAGCAAATCAGTTGGCCACAAAAAATGCATACATGCTTCACATTGCCAAATTTCATTTGGATATTTGGGACCATCTCCCTCGTCTCTGGTCCCATCACTGCCTCTTCATTGGATGTACTGGCCACAGGTCGGGGGTTATCCAGCAGATCACGTACTTGTGCAGCACTGTAATTTATAGGGTGCCACCTTTCCATGTCCGATGCATGGTATAATTGCCATAACTGTATTTCTTTTCTGTCCCTCTGGACAGTTCATTTTTACAGATCAGACAGGTAACGTACCGGGCATTTACCTTTTTTTGTCCCTGGGGAAATGTAAAAAATTGCCATATATAATTTTCTTTGACATGGGACCTCCTTGGCTGTTCAGGTAAAAACCTCCTTGTCCCTTGCTCCTCTTCCTCTTCTTCCTCCTCTTGTTGTAGGATAACCTGAGGAGGTGGTCCTCTCTTCCTAGGAGGTGGTGGTGGTGGTGGGGGTGCACCAGCTGCAGCTATTAATGAAGCAATTTCTAAGGTATTCAAAGTAGGTCTTTCTCTCATAAAAATGAAAGTCAGAGTGAGGAAAAAAGGTGGGGCTTTCATCATTTGGGAAAAAAAATGTTCTAAACCAATGAAAAGTGTTATTTTTAGGTCATATGACCAAGCCTTACATCATTAGGAAACCAAAAGTAAAATGAACCAATGAAAAGTTTTATGAACAAGTCACATGACCTGTTATGCTTACGTTACGCGTCCCCCTACGCACCCGGAGCGCTTCCGGGGCGCTGCGCTTCGCGCCTCGGTTCGCGTTCTGGAGCGCTTCCGGGTGCGCTAACGCGGCGCGTCATAAGACGCATTACGCGGTAACGCGAAACGTCGCGATTACGCGACGCGTCACGATGTTGCTTTCTAACGCGGTAGTTGCGCTAACGGAACGTTTACCGGTTCGCGGAACAAAATGAAGCTAACGGGAAGCTGCCCGGTTCGCGGACCGGCAGCGAAACAAAAAAAATTATTAAAAAAAATATAAATAAAAAAATTATATTACAAAAATATAAAATATATTTTTGCATTAGAATAAGAATACATTTTACAGCTTTTGATATTTGCTATTAAAAAACCATTGAAATTCAATGAAAAAACCATAGGTTATAGACCATATATAGTTAGGAATTAGCATTTACAAAACCTTGAAAATTCAATGAAAAAACCATAGGTTATAGACCATGTGTAGTTAGGGATTAACATTTACAAAACCTTATTTTACTCGCACAAAACCATTGAAATTCGCATATATAGTTAGTTGCACTAACTATATATCGCGCACCCGCAATCCACTGCTGATGATGTCACATATTACATCATTCATGACATGGTCAGTGACATCACTGATGACATCACTGATGACAACATCCAGTGACTGTATGTTTCTGTAGAGTTAAAATATGTCTTACATTTTGAAGAATGAGTGGATGTATAAGTGTCTGGATGAAGGATTTAGTAGGTGCATGACTGATTGTATGAGTGAGTGATTAGATGTGTCTCACTGAGTGCATGGGTTAGTGACTAAACTGTCTTAATTTGTACATCATTATGTCTGTTGTTCTGTAAACTGCTGCATGTGTTGATCAGTAGCTATATGAGTAACTATATGGCTTATTGATTGGTTGCCCAAGTATTTGTATAGGAGATTGAGTGTGTGTGTATGGGTGGCTGGGAGGTGTGTGACTCTGTGCATAGATGTGTGAACAGTTGATTCACTAGATGTATGGGTTCAAAAGTGCATGTGGAATTAGCTGTATGGGCGGTTGACTGTGTGCATGAGTGTATTGGTGAGTGAAATGATATCTTAGTGCTACATGCCAAAGTAAGTACATATGTAAAACACAGTACATGTGAGAGTTGACATATATAAATAACTGTGCATAAGAGCCAGTGAATGTGTGAGTGGCTGTATGGATCATTGTGAACTTGTATCAGGGATTGTATAAGAGAGTAAATATGTGTTAGTATATGTTTGAATAAGTAAGGTGTGTATAACTGTATAGTTGAGGAAATGGAGGTGTGATTGATTCTTGGCATGACTGACTAGGTGTGTGAGTAACTCCATGGATGAGAACCAGTCTGTAAGTGTCTGTTTACACTGATTGTATCTAAGGTTATATTAGAGTCTGAAGAGGTTCATTGTATTATCACATAAATGATATCATCAGTGATGTGATCAGTAATGTCAAATGAAATGTCATCAGTGATGTCATCAGTGATGTCATTTGAGATGTCATCAGTGATGTCATCAGTGATGTCATTTGAGATGTCATCAGTGATGTCATCAGTGATGTCACTGACCATGTCATGAATGATGTAATATGTGACATCATCAGCAGTGGATTGCGGGTGCGCGATATATAGTTAGTTCAACTAACTATATATGCGAATTTCAATGGTTTTGTGCGAGTAAAATAAGGTTTTGTAAATGCTAATCCCTAACTATATATGGTCTATAACCTATGATTTTTTCAGTGAATATATATATATATATATATATGTATATATATCTATCTATCTATATATATATATATTAAATTCTCCAGCACGCAGAAGAACAACACGCTTGACGACACCATGTGCTGGCCAAAATTCTTTTATTGAGTCAGCCCCTCGGACGCGTTTCGCCTGACCTGCAGGCTTGATCACCGAAGGTTTATGTTTTGTGGCGGCCATTATAAACCATGTGCAAAACACCGCGATCACGTGATAGTAAACTACAAAGCGATAGACATGAATAATAGACTCGTAGTTTTGGCAAGAAAATAAAGTGCCAACAGAAGTCCTGGCCCCAGTGGGCTTTAGTGGAGGGTGCTATGTTCCTTTCAACGGGAAAGTTCCTTCACACAAGGCCTACTCTGCAAAACATGTTCTAACAGTCTGAAAGAAAAAAGGTTAAAATTACTGAAAGACAGTGCTGACAAGCTACAATGCCACTTATATATCTTACTGTAAATGTATTGCAAGTTCTTCATTGACATTTAGGCCACCAGGTACAGTACTTTCGAAATCAATAATGTAAGTAGATTCGAGTTTCCTCAGGGAGAGTTCTCGGTTCCCCCCTCTCA
This sequence comes from Lissotriton vulgaris, assembly GCF_964263255.1. Taxonomy (NCBI): domain Eukaryota; kingdom Metazoa; phylum Chordata; class Amphibia; order Caudata; family Salamandridae; genus Lissotriton; species Lissotriton vulgaris. The sequence continues at coordinate 1,145,013,700 of NC_141694.1, read as the reverse complement.
TTCCAAGATCGACCTTGTCTATCACTACCATCCGGAGCTTGGTTTCATCACTAAAGTGGTGTGTCTGAAAGTGACGGGCAACAGGGTAGGTTTTGGTTTTATTCCTGATGGCTCGTAGATGTTCCAACACTCTTTTTGTAGCTGTGTGTTTACTGCTACCAACATACCACTTGTTACATGGACACATTAGAATGTACACGCAGTAAGTGGTATCACAAGAAAGGAATTTTCTAATATAGAATTCCCTTCCCGTGGTTGGAACCACCAGTTTCTCACAGTTCACACTTCCCCTGCACGCTTTGCACTTTCTACAGCACTTGTATCCGGTTCTGGTAGTGATATTTCTGGTGAGTGTGACATGATTATGGCTGAGTTCATCTTTAAGGGATCTACTTTTTCTGAATGTGATTTGGGGATTACTAGCCAAATCAGATTTGAGGTGTTCGTCATTCAATAAGACATGCCAATGCTTATTGAATATGTTACGTATCTCATTGGCTTGTCCACTGTAAGTGGTGATGAACCTCACATTCTTGCTATCCTCTGGTTCCTTCGAGGAGTAAAGTAGATCATTCCTAGCAATTTTATCAGCTCTTTCACAGGCAGATTGAATGGTTTTGCTGTTATAACCACGTTCACTAAATCTGTCACACATCACTTGCTTCTCAATTTCGAATGATTCTGTGGTACTACAATTCCTCTTGGCCCTCAGCAATTCCACATAGGGGATACTTTGTATCAGGTTACGGGGATGTGAGCTATCTGCCCTCAGAATGCTGTTGCCTGCCGTTTTTTTGCGATGTAGGGTAGTTTCGATGTTGGGACCATTGATGTTTACAGAGATATCAAGAAAGTCAATAGTCTTCCTGCTGTAATTGGCAGTAAAGACTAGATTGAGATCATTCTGATTGAGTTTCTTGACAAAGTTAGTGGCAGTCTGCTCTGAACTATTCCAAATAATAAAAATGTCATCAATGTAACGCAGCCACAGGGCAACCTGGGTGTTGAATTCTTCCAAGCGTCCGGCTACCTGCTCCTCCCACCAGCCCATAAAGATGTTAGCGTAGCTGGGGGCAAAGCAGGTACCCATCGCGGTGCCCTGTGACTGTCTGTAAATGTCCCCATCAAAAACAAAAAAAATTTTTAAAAAATTATTGTTCAGGCAAAATTCGATCATTCCAACAATCATGTTTGAATGCTCGACCACTGAGATAGAACGGGTCTTGAAAAAATGTTTAATGGCATTCAACCCCAATTGGTGCTTGATGCTGGTGTACAAGCTACCAAGAAAAAAACAGGTTGCCTTTTCCTGAATGTTGTACCTTTCTAGGTGTGCCTCTTCCACTGGAGGTGGCCACCCCTGTATTAACCAGAATTGTGCACTCTTATCTAGGTTACCAAATTTACAGCATAGGTTATCAATCTTCCAATATCATATGGGACCATGTATGACGCTTAGATTTGTTAAAAAATATAATTCATTTATTCAAGATAAAGTTTTTGTTTAAAAAGTCATAATGTTACAAGGCTGTTGCAATTAAAAACCATTCCACGATATATGTTCAATGTATATAGACAATATTACTAGCACATTTAAAAGACAATACCTCATAAATTTTTAAAAAAAATTTCTTATACAACATAATTTTTCAAAAACATATTCATAAAAAACACAAATGTTAGGAACAAAACTGTCGACGCGGCGTTTCGGTGCCCCTGATGTTCTTGCACCTTCTTCAGGACTTGTTCCCTGATTGGTCACATCTACAAAGACATATATCACAATATATTTCATTAGGTCCCTTCTTTTATTATCAGTTACATCTTCTATTGTCAGTTGTATTTATTCATTACATCATTCGGTAAATCTAACATTTGGTAACCTATATAATCCTTTCTGCACACCCCAACTTGAGAGATTTTTATACCTCTGTTGGTATACTTATTACATTTCTCTGTTAATTTAAAAACTTCTGGGCTGTATTTTCTCGCCCCCTAGGACAGAAGACTTTCTAGGTCTTTTATTTACTCTACTGCCCATTCGTTATAGATGTACCTCACTGACGGTCAATTAATACCAGTCGTCCACTCTAATTTTGCTGGTCACTACTGTAGTTGTTGTTTACTTACCCAGGTTGTGTTCCCTGGGCTCTTTTGGTTATATGAGGCTGTTTAACATCTGCTCATATCCTCTTTCCCTTCTTTTAATCTGGGACTTCTTCTCAATCAATTTTGTTTGGATGTTCTGTAGAGACTATGGAAATTTAACCACTTCAGTACTGTCAAATAAAAAGAAAACTGTTATATATCTTCACTTCTTTGTGGCTAACTCCTATTTGATTTTAGAAGTAGGTCTAGATGATCCTCACCGGTTTTTATTTCCACTTGTTACTTTATGTTTCAGGAGGATGCCTCTGGGAGCTCCCTTTCTTATTGGTTGGGTGCTTCCTGCCCCTGCTCCGTCTAAGGATAGGATAATCTTTGTTAGTGTGTCTCTATCCTTCATACATTGCATCTAGAATTGTTCCTTTCCTATTATTTCTTACCTTATTAGATCTTTAGAGTGATTCTTAGTTTACTTCACTCAGGTGGCTGATGATCTTTGGATAGATGCCTTTTAACTTGGCTTGAGTTTCTAAAAAAGGGGGTTGAATATTAAGGCTAAGTCAGAAATTGTCTATTTCTTTTCAAAGAGACTTACATCTCCTAATAGCCTTCCCATAATCCTGTCTTAACTTACTTGCTGAAGGGAGCTGAACTGCGTGGCGTCCTCCTCTCGTGAGTGTTCTCGATCTAATGAGAGAGACTCCTGTCTGGTATATATACCCTCACTGATTGGTTAATTATCTATCTTATCCATCACACCTGGTTGTTGTTCGTGTGTGTTGAAGCAAGGTCACCTTATTATGGCCGCCATCTTGTAGTGGGATTTAATTCTGTTTGTTTATTCCTATTTTATACTACTCTCATTCCTGTTCGGTCTCACAGCGTTATTTGCTATTTTTCTTCATGTCTGCCTCATCCGTCCTATTACTGGGATCTTATTCGGTTCCTATGCTGTTTCTTTTTAATATTAATAAATTTCCGTCTATTATTTGTGGACATGCCGTTTTTATTTCCTCCTTGGTCGTCGCTAGTTCTTTTCCCTATTTAGGCGGACAGACTTCATACAAAAGTATTGTACTTCCCTCGGTGCCACCCGATCGAATCACGCTCCTTTCGCGAGCGCCATTTTGGATTGGGAAACCGTTTGTTCTTTAACCAACCCCATAGTGGTTTGGGTTCTAGGGTCTCTAATATTCTACAATACAGTTCGGGGTTTATATTTCCTAATAGGTCGTCGCTAGTTCTTTTTTCATTGTCGCGAGCACCCATTCTTAACCCTTTTATTACTCGCTAGATTTCATTAGATAAAGTTATTCTAATTACGCGAGCGCCATTTTGCGTCGGGAGACTTCTTTGAATGACCAAAATCTCTATTCTCAGCGCGCTCGAGTATATACTCTATCTTGCATTAGGTATTATTATTTTACACACATTTTTTCAATTGGAATGTTTTATGGCATCATTTACAAATTTTTAAGAAACTCTTATAAAAAACATATTATAACCAGTTAAATTACAGTATTATGATTTGGATATTCATCATTGCAACTATGGTGTTGGAGACTATTATCCCCTTTTGGCCCATGTTACAGAGGATTTTTAAGCTTTAGTATTTGCACTGAAGCTTTTGATTATCATGTCTGCCAGATCCCTCACCTGTTGCACCTACCTACTGGAATTTTTAGGTTCTCTTAATTTCTGGTTTTTGTATATGGTCTTTCTACAGTATTCTTTCCCAGTCTTCTTTGTTGTTTAGGCCTATTTTATGGGAGTTAAATTTGGACATATAGTATTGTTCTCTTTGTTTTCGTTTTTTGGTTAAGTCTCCTCCTCTCTTATTTATCCTGACTTGTTCTATCACACACCACCGTATGTCTTCCACTGTATGGCCCATTTCTATCCAGTGGGCTACCAGGGGCGCTGTTAATTTTTTAGTCCGGACGGCTGACTTGTGTTCTGTTATTCGGGTCCTAATTTCTCGTTGTGTTTCTCCTATGTATACTTTATTACATGGGCAATTGATCAAATATATAACATTATTCGTCCTGCAATTGAACATTTCCTTGCAAGTGTGTGTTATTTTACCTATGGTAATACTTGGACCTGGTATTATAGATGGACAGTTTTTACAAGTGCTGCAGGCGTAGTTACCTGTTGGATTTGAACCATCCAAAGTTCTGATGGAGTTCCTTTTTATTTTATCAGGGTACGTTTTAACTAGACAGTTCCTTATTGTGCGGTTCCTCCTGAACGCAAATATTGGTTTAGGGATTGGTGTGTCACCTGGATCATTTAGCAGCTTCCAATTACTGTTGATACAGTTTTTCAATTTGTTGGATACACAGGAAAAATTCGTGACGAATACAATGGGTTTTGTTTCATTGTTTGATCTGATTTTTGGTTCAAATAAACTTTCCCTGTTATAATATTTTGCCCGTTTGTAGGCTTGTTTGATCATTTTCTTTGGGTAACCCCTATCAGCAAACTTTTTCTTCAGGGTATTTGCATGTCTATCAAACTCTTTTATGGTGGTACAGTTTCGGCGGACCCTAAGGAATTGCCCAAATGGTATGTTATTTTTTTGAGTGGCAGGGTGATAGCTGTTAAAATGGAGCATTGTATTGCGGTCCGTTGGTTTTGTAAAGAGTTCTACTCCTAACACTCCTTCCATGTTTTTTATTTTGATGTCTAAAAAGTCACACTCTTCGTTACTATACGTTGAGGTGAAATTTAGGTTGTCATCACCCAGGTTTAGCAAGAAGTTTTTAAATTAACAGAGAAATGTAATAAGTATACCAACAGAGGTATAAAAATCTCTCAAGTTGGGGTGTGCAGAAAGGATTATATAGGTTACCAAATGTTAGATTTACCGAATGATGTAATGAATAAATACAACTGACAATAGAAGATGTAACTGATAATAAAAGAAGGGACCTAATGAAATATATTGTGATATATGTCTTTGTAGATGTGACCAATCAGGGAACAAGTCCTGAAGAAGGTGCAAGAACATCAGGGGCACCGAAACGCCGCGTCGACAGTTTTGTTCCTAACATTTGTGTTTTTTATGAATATGTTTTTGAAAAATTATGTTGTATAAGAAATTTTTTTTAAAAATTTATGAGGTATTGTCTTTTAAATGTGCTAGTAATATTGTCTATATACATTGAACATATATCGTGGAATGGTTTTTAATTGCAACAGCCTTGTAACATTATGACTTTTTAAACAAAAACTTTATCTTGAATAAATGAATTATATTTTTTAACAAATCTAAGCGTCATACATGGTCCCATATGATATTGGAAGATTGATAACCTATGCTGTAAATTTGGTAACCTAGATAAGAGTGCACAATTCTGGTTAATACAGGGGTGGCCACCTCCAGTGGAAGAGGCACACCTAGAAAGGTACAACATTCAGGAAAAGGCAACCTGTTTTTTTCTTAGTTATTGACCCAGTCCTTTTCCTGACAGAAAGGGTAGCTCCCAACACATAACTTTTCTGACAACGGTGTACAAGCTACCAACATCCAAGGTGATAAGCATGTAATTATCTTCCCAGGGTATACCATTAATGATCGTCAGAAAGTGGGTACTGTCCCTAAGGTATGATGGTAAGGCCAGGACATAGGGTCTCAGGAAGTAATCAATAAACCTTGATGTATTTTCTAACAGAGATCCAATAGAGGACACAATAGGTCTTCCTGGGGGATCTACTTTGTCCTTGTGGAGTTTGGGCAATAAATACAAAACAGGGATCCTAGGATGTGGGCAATAAAGAAAATAGAACTCTTCCCATTCCAATAGACCCTTTTCTCTCCACTCCACTAGCATCTCCCTGTACCTTACATTCGAACTCAGTACATCATTCATATTGGACTTCGAATAACAAGATATGTCCTGCAATTGTAGTATGCCCTCTGCTAGATACTTCCCCTTGTCTAGTACCACCACATTGCCACCCTTGTCAGATTGGCGAATGACAATAGTGTCATCCGCCTTCAGGTTGTCAATTGCTTGAATTTGTGTTTGAGACAGGTTCCTACGGTAAGTAGGGGTTTTCTTAGGTCTAAGTTTTTTCAAGTCTGTTAAAACACCTTTTTCAAACATTTCAATGGCTTCACATTGTACATTTGGTAGAAATGTAGACTTCGGTTTGAAGTCACTTACTGGGTTAGAGTCAGTATTGATCCCCCATTCATCCCAATTTGGGGTTTCTTCAACACATTGTGTATTACTGAGTAAAAGATTGCCCATCATTATATCTTCAATATTCAAATTACTCACAGTATCGTGTACTCTGTTCGTCTTGTCTCTTCCAGGTTTGGTGTTAAACCACTTCTTAAGTTTCAATTTCCTTGAAAAAAGGAACAAATCAATCCTGGTCCGGGCAAAATTCATGTTAGTAGTGGGGCAAAAGGAAAGGCCCAGAGAGAGTACCTCCTGCTCATCCCTGGACAGAGGCCGTTGAGAGAGGTTAATCACAGTCATTGTGTTTTTTGTAATTTGCTGCCCCGTGTTTCCACTCCCATGGGGGCGCTCTCTGCGTTTTTTCCGCCTTGCTTTGGCTTTGCGGTTCCTCTCGTTTTTCCTTTGTATCCTCTGCCTTTGCCCCTGTGGGCGGCCTGTTCGTGGCCTTCTGTCCTTGTCTGATTGATTGCCTGGAATTGTAACAAAAAATTCTTCTGGGTTCTTTGAAGCTCCGGTGTTAGCTCTTGATTAAGAGCTGATAGAGAGGCATCAGAAAGATTATCATCCGATATATCGCTTTTACTAATTGATACCACAGGTATCACTGGTTGTTTAGTTTGAGCCCCACCTTTACTCTTGTCAAAAAGGTGATCGTATTTCTTGTGGAATGTGAGGGTACGGCCCGCCTGATAATCCTTAAAGTCTCTTAAGAATTTTCTTTGTTTCTTGGCCGTTATCTCATTTTCCAATTTTTCCAGTTTGATAGTCAGATTTTTCATAAACTCTTCCAGTGCTTCTTTGGTTACCAAATAACCTAGTTCTTCTGTAATTTTATCAATTTCCGCCAAGATTTTGGCTCTGTCTTTTATGGCGTACTTGATAAGAATTCTCATCATGGTTAATGAGCATGAAGCAGAGTTATCTGACCATTCTTCTAACATATCAATATCTGGGTCCTCATAAGTGAGGATTGTGAATATCCTTAATCCGCGAGGGACTCTCTTCACATCCACATAGCGCTGTAAACTTTCCGCCTCCCACCATTTATTAAGCTCCTTTTTGTATAATTTCTCCAAAGTATTGAACAGAGTCTGTGATTTGATTTCCTCCGTGATACTTGCTGGGTTGTCAGTCAACGCATTATCAGCAGCGTTATGTGCAAAAAATAGCTTGTCAGCAGTCTGCTTCCTGCGAGACTCAAGAGCATTTGCCAGCATGGTGTTGTCTTTTGGAAGGTTTCCAAATTGCACAGAAGCGCCGGTAAGCGAACACGCCCGTTCGCAGTAAAAACCGGCTCCCTGCCGTGCTCTGTCTTTCTGAAGCTCTTTCGGTTTTGCCGAGGGATGCGTGCCCGCAAAGCTAAACGCTAAGCGCGAGAAACGACATGAGGTCGGGAGTACTTTGTACTCGAAAATGTTGGGTGCACCTTGAACATTTAATTTATTTTGTTCCTCACACGACATGAGGTCGGGAGTACTTTGTACTCGAAAATGTTGGGTGCACCTTGAACATTTAATTTATTTTGTTCCTCACAATTGCATCTGGATCTGTCATAGTGTTATAACTTAAACGTTTGACATACCAAGATGGCCGACACAGTTACCATCAAGTTGTGTATACCTGCAAAACAGTCTCTTTTCTATGTTGTTTGCACTTGTTTGGAGATTTAAAACTGATGTTTGTTGGCGAGATTGTAAGCGTGATCAAGGCTTAATCGCCGGAACGCGTTGTTATTGCCATTAAATCTATCATTTATTGCACAGAAGAGGTGTCCGGGCTATCATTTCCTACTGAGGTGATTTGTGAAAAGAATATATATATATATATATTCACTGAAAAAACCATAGGTTTCACACCAGTTATAGTTCGGAATTAGCATTTAAAAAACCTATTAAATTCACTGACAAAACCATAGGTTTCACACCAGTTATAGTTAGCAGGAAATTTTACTGACATAAAACCATTGAAATTCCCACGTTATAGTTAGTTGGACTCACTATAACTTGCGCGCCTGCAATGCACTGCTGATGACATCACATATTACATCACTCATGACATGGTCAGTGACATCACTCATGACATCACTGATGACACCATCCAGTGAATGTGTGTCTTTCTGAAAAATAAATTTGTTTTATATATGTATTTGTAAAGGTCGATGGAAGAATAAATGTTTAAATAAGTATGTAAATGGATGATTTTTTTTTAAAAAATTGGTTGGTTAACTGGCTTATTAAGTGTATCTTAGTGAATACATATATTAGCGAGTATTGTTTAAATATTTAAATGTTTGTATCAGTGTTTCTCTTTGTGTATAAGTGGCTGCAGGGGTTGGTGACTGACTCACTGTTTGTATGTGTTTTGAAGACAGCATATGTGCAGGACTGTATGGGTGGATGAGTGTGTATATGTGTGTGTTAGTGAGTGAATGACTGTCTCACTAGTGTCTTCATTAGTAACGACATATGTTTTAATCTAGTATATGTGAGTATTGATGTATATAAGTGAGTATAGTATATATAGTGAGAGATTGTAGGAGTTCCTGTTTAAATAAGTATGTGTTTCTATAAGTGATTGTTTAAGAGAGTAAGTATGTGTAAGTTTCCTTAGAAGTAAGGTGGTAGTGTGTGTATAAATGTATATGCAAATAAATGGATGTTCAATAGTTTATTTGCATGTGTGAGTATGTGTGTGAGTAACTTTTGGATGACTGCTGATGTGTAACAGGATGTATAGGTGTATCACTACATATGATGAGTGAGTATATATATGAGTGACTATATAGAACTGTTGGTGAATGAGTGGATGTGTATATAGATGGTGGAATTACTGAATTGGTTGTTGTTACTGGTTTGGGTACCTCCATTTTTTTGAAAATGTTTGTTTCTATTTATGAATATGTGTTTCAAGCGTTACATTACACTGAAATTAGGTCTGTCACTCTGTCACAAGGATGGTGTCATCAGTGATGTCATGAGTGATGTCACTGACCATGTCATGAGTGATGTAATATGTGATGTCATCAGCAGTGCATTGCAGGCGCGCAAGTTATAGTGAGTCCAACTAACTATAACGTGGGAATTTCAATGGTTTTATGTCAGTAAAATTTCCTGCCAACTATAACTGGTGTGAAACCTATGATTTTGTCAGTGAATTTAATAGGTTTTTTAAATGCTAATTCCGAACTATAACTGGTGTGAAACCTATGGTTTTTTCAGTGAATTTCAAAGGTTTTTTAAATGCTAATTCCTAACTATAACTGGTGTGAAACCTATGGTTTTTTCAGTGAATTTCAAAGGTTTTTTAAATGCTAATTCCTAACTATAACTGGTGTGAAACCTATGGTTTTTTCAGTGAATTTCAAAGGTTTTTTTAATTCTAATTCCTAACTATATAAGACCTGAAAGCCCACCAGGAATCTCCAGTATGCGCCAGGGGACTGCATTGCAGAGAGGTGTAATGAAGCCACAACCCTTTTTACACCTCTCTGCAACGCAACCCCCGTGCATGTTTAAAGAGGGGGAACTAATTCCCCTTGCATACTGGGGGCCCCTGGGGGCCAATTAGCCCACCTGGAACCTCCAGTATGCGCCAGGGGCTGCATTGCAGAGGTGTAATGAGACTATGCCCCTTGTTACACCTCTCTGCAACGCAGCCCACTGCCGCGTTTGCAGAGGGGGAACTAATTCCCCTTGCATACTGGGGGTCCCTGGGGTCAACTAGTCCACCAGGAGCCTCCAGTATGCGCGAGGGAGCTGCATTGCAGAGAAGTGTAATGAGGCCACACCCTTGTTACACCTCTCTGCAATGCAGGCCACTGGCGCGTTTGCAGAGGGGGGACTAATTCCCCTTGCATACTGGGGGTCCCTGGATCATATCTGCCCAAACACCGATATTCCGAACGATTGTAAATGACTTTTCTTGAGAAACATTTGGATTTGGATTATCATGTCCTATACTTTGGAATTTTTGAAAGACTGACTTTGAGGATGCTATAAATTACTCAAGTCTGCCCGAATTGTGTGGGTAAAATTGATACCTAGTCACTTTGAATAAGAATATACTTATGTCTCGTCTAACATTTGGAAGAAATATCTAGTTATATGACAACTGGATACCGACATAACTTGAAGGAAATAAGAACGCCCTGAAGAAGTTCTGTTGTACAGAACGAAACCTTTCGGCTGGCTGTGGTACATAAACTTAAGGAAAATAAAAGCATTTGAATATACACCAAGATTCAGCGCTTCAATAAGGACTCTAAGTGATATGATTTGATTGGACTCATTGTGAAAGTGGTGCTGTGCCAAACTTTGGAATATTCTCCACTACTCTCTACTACTTACTCTCTCCGACTCCACTACTCTCAAATACTCACTGTCTACTACTCATTCTCTACTACTCTACTACTCTCTACTACTCTCTCTCTACTACTCACTCCCTACTACTCGCTACTCGCTACTCCCTACTACTCACTATCTACTACTCTCTACTACTCACTCTCTACTACTCTCTCCCTACTACTCACTCTTTACTACTCACTACTACTCTCTACTACTCACTCTCTACTTCTCACTCTCTACTACTCTCTACTACTCACTCTCTACTACTCTCTCTCTACTAGTCTCTACTACTCACTCTACTACTCACTCTCTACTACTCACTACTATTCTCTCTGCTACTCATTCTCTACTACTCTCTACTACTCACTCTCTACTACTCACTCTCTACTACTCACTCTTTACTACTTTCTACTGCTCTCTACTACTCACTCTACTACTTACTCTCTACTACTCTCTACTACTCACTCTCTACTACTCACTCTCTACTACTCACTCTCTACTACTCTCTACTACTCACTCTACTATTCACTCTACTACTCTCTACTACTCACTCTCTGCTACTCTCTCTACTGCTCTCTACTACTCTCTACTACTCACTCTCTACTCTCTATTACTCACTCTCTACTCTCTACCTCTCTACCTCTCTCTTCTTCTCTCTCTACTAATCTCTACCTCTCTACCGCTACCTCTCTACCTCTCTACCTCTACACCTCTACCTCTCTACCTCTCTCTACACGCACACATATACACATATATGCATATATATATGCATATGCATTTATATATGTATGTGTATGTATAAAAAAAAAAAAAACATTTTTTTTTAAACAGCTACTTATAAAACTGTCATTCTTTTTCCCCATGGTACACTCCCCGGTACGCGCACCGGTGCGCGCACCGGTGCGCGTACCGGGCGCTCCCCCCGCGAAAATCAAAAAAAATTTTTTTTTTTTGCCCCGCGGGGCCCTTTTATGGCCCCCACATCAAACCTAGGGGGTCAAGGGGGGTCTACTCTGCCCCCTTATGGTCATTTCCCTCTTTGTTTTGGCCACCTCTTGTGTCTCGATTTTACTGAGACACAAGATGGCGGCCGCTCCGGACTGTTTAGAATGTTTACAGACACCCGAGAGCCAATCAGCTTTCCTCACGCAAGTCGCGTGGCGCGCACGGTACGCGCACCGGTGCGCGTACCGGTGCGCTGCTATAGATATATATATTTTTTTGAACCTAAATTACTCAAAATCCAGTGGAGCACATATCTTGAGACATAGCAAAGGCACATCGGGCTACCAGTCCCTACAATTTTGCTAAGTTTGGTGGAAATCCATTCAGCCGTTCGGGCTAAAAGTGAAATCGACCGCCCTATGGAAATTAACATGGGGAAAACGCGTTTTGGGACCCCCCTTTTATCTTGGCCCCCGCTTGACGAATCCCCCCCAAACTTTCAGGGAAGGACCGGGGCGCCGCGAGGCCATTTTCAGGAAATTTTCAGGCAGATTCGTCAACCGGTGCCAAAGTTATTCCAAATAGAATTTTGAGATTTAACATTGAAAAAAATCCTAACTATAACTACCTACTGGCGACCGCCAGTAGGTAATATATATATATATATATATATATATATATATATATATATATATATATATATATATATATATATATATATATATATATATATATATATATATAACCTACTGGCGGTCGCCAGTAGGTAGTTATAGTTTGGATTTTTTTCAATGTTAAATCTCAAAATTCTATTTGTCGCCAAAGTTATTCCAAATAGAATTTTGAGATTTAACATTGAAAAAAATCCTAACTATAACTACCTACTGGCGACCGCCAGTAGGTAATATATATATATATATATATATATATATATATATATATATATATATATATATATATATATATATATATATATATATATATATTACCTACTGGCGGTCGCCAGTAGGTATATATAGTTAGGATTTTTTCCCTATGGGATTTCTGAAAATTCTATGCCTAATAACTTTTGCGTTCGTGGACGGAATTGGCTGAAATTTTCAGGAAAATGGCACATTTTGTTTCTGAGCAGACCTTGAAAATTTGGGGGGGTTTTGTGGAGGGGGGGCCGAGAAAAAAGGGGGGTCCCAAAACGCCTTTTTCCCATGTTAATTTCCATAGGGCGGTTGGACTCACTTTTAGCCCGAACGGCTGAATGGATTTTCACGAAACTTGGCAAAATTGTAGGGACTGTTAGCCCGATGTGCCTTTGCTAGGTCTCAATATATGTGCTTCAGTGGATTTTGAGAAATTAACGTTTAAATCAAGATATATATCTGTAACAGCGCTCCGGGCAGCGATCCGGTTCGCGAACCTTTCGCGTAACGGAACTTTGCGATGAGAAGCTGATTGGCCCTCCGGTGTCTGTCAACATTCTAAACAGTCCGGAGCGGCCGCCATCTTGTCTCTCGGTAGGATCGAGAGACAAGAGGAGGCCAAAACAAAGGGGGAAATTACCATAAGGGGGCATAGTAGATCCTCGTTGACCCCCTAGGTTTTATGTGGAGGTTTTAAAAGGGCCTAGGAGGGTCCAAAAAAAAAAATTTTTTTTTGCGTGGTAAGCGCCAAGTTCGCGAACCGGATAGCTTTCTGGGCAGCGAACTTTATGGATAAAAGAATGAAAGACTTTTCTAATACTGTATGTTAATTGTTTGTTGTTTTTCTTGTTTTTTTTTGTTTTCTTTATTTATTTATTTTTTTTATTATGATTGTGTTTCATACTTTATTAAATTTTCTAACATTTCATTGTCAGAAATGTCATAATTTATTATAGGGTGTAATTGTTTTTCATTTTGAAGCAAGTTGTCTACTGCTTCAACACATTGTAGAAGTTCGTGGTCTCTACTGTCATCCATAAAGTCATCAAGTTTGTCTTGGCTGCTCTCCTTCAGTTCAATCGAAAATGAAACTTGCTGCTCGCCTTCCATTTTGCCTGAAATTTGGATTAAAAAAATATATATTAGTAGAGATAGGGCACTGTTGGGATTAATTTTAGATAGGCAGTTTTTATCAGTGAATTTATCTTTTGGCAGTGTATAGTATGAGAGTGGAAATAGGACTAAAAAAAAGTGTATGTGATTTAACCAAGACACTACTACTACAGAGGGATAGTGTATATGTAGCAGAAAAAGTCTACTATATTAAGTCATAGTGCACAATATATTAAATTATAACTTACCTTCACAAAGAAGTTGAAGTTTTTTGAAGCTTTTGAAATAGGAGGTACAACAAGAAGTAGTAGTCAAAATGGCTGTGTTTCCTTCTCTCCCTTTATATATATACAGGTATATAACCAATCAAATGTCAGGTAATAAAAGTAGAAAATGAAAGTAACATTTTCATTGGTTGTCAATTCCAACAATTCAGATGTGTTTTGTGAAGTAATTTACCTCACGGTACTTGGAGAGGTCTACAGGCTAAATGGCTAAATGGAATTTCAATGAAATTTGTGAGAATGGAAGGGATTGTTATGTAGTATGAGCTAATCTATATTTGGTGAGAGTGTTTCTAGTCGTTATTCTGTAAATTACTTTCCCGCCTTTTTTTAGGACCGCTTTCCGGGAAGCTGCCCGGTTAGCGAACCTTAAGCGTCACGGGAGTCCACCATTTTGTGTTTCGTTCGCATTAAGATACAAGATGGAGGGCAAATAATGTTTAGAATGGGTAGAAGGGGTCATGGTAGACTTATCTTGACCCCCTAGGTTTTCTGAGCGTGGCTGAGGAGGCTTATATGTGCGGAAAAAAAATTTTTTTTAAAAAAATTCCGCGAGGTTAGCTTTCGGTTAGCGAACCGGGTAGCGCTCCGGGGAGCGAATTTTGTGGAAAATTAGTGAAAAAAGTTAGAGAAAAATAATAATTGTGAGTGATCAGATGTAGGGTAGCTCTGAGAAGAGCTTTTGGGTTTATGGTACATTTAGGTACTTATAAGTAGGTACCAATGCAGAGTCTTAAATTCAGAATGAAAATTCTGTTGCCCTCATCTGAGAAGTGAACTCCATCTCCTCTGTAGATATCTTGCATGTAGTAACGCAAGTTATTGTTGTACAGAGAGCCCATTCCATGGTCTCTCATGTAAGCTGAAACAGATTTGTTTACATGCTTCCTCGCTTTCTCAATTTGTGGACAAAATTGGTTGGACCACCTCCATTTCTGTCTTTGGCATATATTGGAATATACCAAGGCAGTTTGAGGAAAAAGTGCCATTAATTGCTCCAAGGTGTCCTTTAAAAGCATTTCCAGACCTACCCCTGTCAAAGTGCCCAAATCATTACCTCCACAGTGCACTATTAACAGGTCAGGTTTTGGCAAATGCATAAAGGTTTTCACCAATGGTATCAATTGGTGACATTTTAATCCTCTTTGGCCCAACCACTTAATTTCCACATCTTGTAAATTGAGGTTGTGTAAATTTCTGCTCTCAGCATACCTTTGAGCCCAGTGGATGTAACTATGTCCAACAATCCAGACGTTAAACATGGTGGAAGAAGGTTGTTCTGCAGTCAGATGAAGTGTGGTAATGAAAGGGCAGTTGAAACAGTAGGAGTTTCTAAAGAAAAAAAACTGTGGATTTACAATGCTAATGATTCATTAGCAGTGATTGGTGCATTTCCATTTCTGAAAACAGAAAGTTAGGGTGCATGGATGTGTTCTTTGAAAGATGTAATTTGAATGGTCAAGGAAGAAACATTTAATGAAAGATTGCACTGGATACGCAGGTGCACTGAGAGTTCAGAGTTCAATTGAAACATTGTTGTGTGAATTTGCAAACATGAGAGGTCTTCCAGGAGGTGGTTGCTATGGAAACAAGGCAGACAGGGCAGAGGGGGGAAGGGTTTTGATTTGAAAAAAGTGAGGGAAGAGGTATGATTGGCTAATATGAGAGATATGTGAAAAGAATATCTGTATTTCTGTGCTTTCAATAGCTGCAGCCTTTGGAGTGCATCCTTTTTCTTCTGCTGAAGACAATTTGGTGTATTTCTGAGACTGTTTTCAAAACTCAAAAAATATTTGCTAAGGTGAGAAAAGATTTATTTAATTTAGATAGAGAATAGTATGATTTAAGGAGAAAATGATGAAGAAAGCTGTGTTTTTAAAATGTGGTTTTGTCTCTAGTGATATACTAATAGAATTAGTTTCAAAGAGAAATTATAATTGCATATTTGGTGTAACATTCTGGCATGCAGTTACACAAGATATTGTAATACATGGAGGCCATTTCATGGTCTGTTATGTAAGCTGAAACAGATATGTTGCTTTTAAAAACGATTTAAGAAATCAATTACATTTCTAGATATGTACTGCTAGAGCTTCATAGGTTGTTTTGGGCCATATTTATAAGGTATTTGAGTGTCTAAGATGTTGTGTTCGCCTTTTAAAATGTAAAGTGTTCCTCATGGGACAAGTGTCTTGTAAATACGCTCCCACTTGTGCTTGGCAAATTTAGATTTTGATTATGGGAGTTACCTAGCCATGTTAATAGTGTCCCAAAAATGGTGCTAGGGCATTCCAGAAAACACTTTCATGTGTCTCAAGGACATTTTTAGTCATTTCTTCATGAATGCAGGTATACAATTGATTTATATGCTGTGTTTAAAAACGAATTTTGAAATGAATTAAATTTCAGGATATGTACTGTTAGAGCTTCATAGGTTGTTTGGGGTCATATTTAGAAGGCATTTTAGTGTCTTTGAAGTTATTTTTCCCTTTTTAAATGGAAAGCGTTCCTCATGGGGCCCTGAGCAGTTCTTAGCCATGTTATTTAATAGGAAGTGGATAACATGGCTAAGAGCATTTGCTGGGAAATGCATGAATATCGCTGATTTTTCTGCTATATTCATGCATTGTGGCCGTTTTTTTTCACATTGCTTCATAGGTTGTTTGGGTTCATATTTAGAAGGCATTTTAGTGTCTTTGATGTTATTTTTCCCTTTTTAAATGGAAAGCGTTCCTCATGGGGCCCTGAGCAGTTCTTAGCCATGTTATTTAATAGGAAGTGGATCACATGGCTAAGAGCATTTGCTGGAAAATGCATGAATATCGCTGATTTTTCTGCTATATTCATGCATTGTGGCCGTTTTTTTCACATTGCTTCATAGGTTGTTTGGGTTCATATTTAGAAGGTATTTTAGTGTCTTTGATGTTATTTTTCCCTTTTTAAATGGAAAGCGTTCCTCATGGGGCCCTGAGCAGTTCTTAGCCATGTTATTTAATTGGAAGTGGATAACATGGCTAAGAGCATTTGCTGGAAAATGCATGAATATCGCTGATTTTTCTGCTATATTCATGCATTGCGGCAGTTTTTTTTCACATTGCTTCATAGGTTGTTTGGGTTCATATTTAGAAGGCATTTTAGTGTCTTTGATGTTATTTTTCCCTTTTTAAATGGAAAGCGTTCCTCATGGTGCCCTGAGCAGTTCTTAGCCATGTTATTTAATAGGAAGTGGATAACATGGCTAAGAGCATTTGTTGGAAAATGCATGAATATCGCTGATTTTTCTGCGTTATTCATGCATTGCAGGCCTTTTTTTATCACATTTGCAAGCATTTCTTAGCCATGTTATCCAATGGGAGGTGGATAACATGGCTAAGAGCATTTGCTTCAAAGGTTGTTTGGGGTTATATACCATTTTTGGGAAATTATTAACATGCCTATCTAACTCCCATAATCAAAATCTAAATTTGCCAACCGCAGGTGGGAGCGTATTTACAATAAATTTGCACCATGAAGAATGTAAAATAGCATACTAGATACTCAAATAACTTATAAATATGATCCAAAACATCTTATGAAGCACTAGTAGTGCATATTTCCAGAAATGTATTGGTTTTCATTTAATGATTTACTTCATTGGTAGGCCTTCACATGTTTTTTTACCTTGGTTTTTTTTCAGTGAAAATCTTATCTGCAACCATGTGTTGGCCTCACCTCAAATAAACAAAACAGGTGATGGACTGAATGTGGATCAATGACACACATTCACCCCAGTCCAAAGATCTGGGCCTAAACAAACCTTTAGATAGGCTACATCTTATCGTCATCCTGAATTAATGATTTAAAATATTAGGGAGTGATTTATGAGTGTTGTATGCCTGTTTTGTACCATTGAGTGTCATTTTTGTGATGCAGTGCTGGTGGAAAATATTTGCTATGTTAAATAATTAGTACAGCATTAAGTTTTAGATGACTGTTATTTATTTACTGTTTGGTAATAGTGGTTAATAACATTTTATATTATATTTTTTCACAGATTCAACTGCAGATTCTTTCATAGTTTGGAAAATGCCTTCCAGAAGTCGAATACGAAAGGCTAGAAAACGTCAAAGACAGCAGGATGATGTTTTATTGCAGCAGTCCTCTTCCCCAAATACTTGTCAAAACACCAAGAAAGGTCCGGGTAAGAGCACGAAATCATTCTTAAGAAATATTTGTAGTAAAAAAAATTTTGCTCAAAAAAATGTGTCTCTTAACAAAAAGAGAAGTAATTTAAATGGAAAGGAGAGACCCATCACAAATGTTACTGGTAGAGGAAGAGATAACTCTGTGCATGATAGTAGAAGGAAACAACAGTTTAGGGACATTCGACAACGAATGTTCCGTAATAGGATATTAGTTAATTTATTGAAAAATATTAAAAAGAAAGGCCAACAGAAAGCGGCATTTTATAGGAAGAAGAAAAATGTAGAGAAAATTATTGATCATGCTTTTGAAATCAAGCGAAAGTTGTTTATTTTGGTAATCAATAGAATTAGGAAACTAAGCAAGGTAATTTCTGATTTCAAAACAAAAAGTAGATGGAAGAGAGTAGTAAATCGTACTAACTTTTGTGAAGTTTTTTCTGGAGAATGGATGCATAGTTCAAGTTCTGAGGCATTTTTTAATGAGGAGACTTATTTTCAGGATAATGATTTGGTGCATGCAGTTGACATCAGTGGTCGAGCTTATGAAGTGAAGGATGGTTGTCCAGTTGAAAAAGAACTACTTGTGACAACAGAGACAGAAGAGGCGCTAAGTGATGAGGTTTTAGGAAGACGTCCTAAGGGTCCTGTGTACATTTGGAAGTGTAGTTCTATTTGCAGTGTGCGACAGGTTTCCATCAATTTGCTATGTGATTTTATACGGACATTTAATAAGAAAAGTTTGAAGCAGAAAATGAAGTTGTTGCAAGATTTAGATCCTTGCAGAGTGAGACAAATGACAGGTTTGCGTGGTCATTCACTGGCTTGTCTTTCCAGGAGAGTATGCCAGAGTGTTTTTCATCATTTCAGGATGCTAGCAGTGCATCATAATAAAGTGAGAAAATTAGTGAGAATGTTGTATTATGCTAAGAGTCCAGCAATTATGCTTAAACAGTTATGTGCTGCTCTTTTGCATGGTTCTGAAATAGATGTGAAGAATCTTTGTGAAGAAATTGAGTTTTGTTACTTTGGTAGTAAAGATGAGAATGTTCAAATTGACCCTGAAGTAGAGGGTAATGTGGAAGATAATGTACAGGTTTCCAGTACAGATAATTTTCAGAAGGAAATTGCCACGTTTCAGATGAAATCAAGTGAGAGGCCTAATTTCACTTGTGTATGTTGTCGACGCACTTATTATAAGAATCAGACTAAGGTAGTGGATTTATATGCAAAAAGTGAAAGGGAAAATAATAGTGAATGGAAGGATTTAGCCACATACTTGATGGTAGAAAATTATTTTGATTTGGGATCGGATCAACGTGTGTGTACTTATTGTTGTAATAAATTAAACCAAAACCAGATGCCTGCTAGGGCAGTTCATAATAATCTGGAATTGGTTGAGATTCCTTCTGAATTGAAGGATTTAAATACTTATGAATCTATTTTGATTCAAAGTATCCATCCCTTTCAGGCTATTGTAAGAATGGAGCCAAAGACAGGGAAATTGCCTCCAGCAGATTTACAGAGAGGATTAAAGGGAAGAGTTGTTTATTTGCCTCTAGATTTGAACAAAAACATTAACACAATTGGAATAGAAAAAGTGGAAGAGGAACCTCTGGTTATCTTGGTTAATGGGGTTCCGACAAAGAATAAGAAAATATGGCAAGATTTAGTGGATGTTAGGAAAGTCAAAAAGGCAACAGTGTATTTGAAGAAAAATAATAAGTACTATAAGAATGTATATGTTGCAGAAGAGGAAGTAAGTGATGAAGAGGATAGCGATTTGTGTGCTGGCCAAATTGAGAAAGTAGAGGCCTCTAAAAGTGAAGAAATATATGAACATTATAGTGTTCATCCTTTGCATTCCAAGGAAGTGATGGGGAATGCTATTGAGTTGTTTCAAATGAAACAAGCCAAAGGGAGTCCCATTAGTGTTTGGGAGGAAAGTTTGGAAGCTCGGTGTTTCCCACAGCTATTTCCCACAGGTCAAGGAGGAAGATATGATGAGCGACCTCGTGAAATTCCTGCGTCTGAATACCGGACTTTACGATTGTATGCAGAAGATCCTAGGTTTCGGCAATGCATTCCCTATTTGTTTCATCTCCTGTTTGAAAGCGATCTGTCTGGACTGTCATATGCAGTGAACCACATCTTAAAAAGTGGTATACAGATGCGAAACATCTCGGCAAGTGACTTTATGCATAAAGTCAATGTCCAAGACAGTATTTTGGATTCTCACTTAATTAATCTCATGGCGTGTCAGCGTGGTACTAATGAGTACTGGTACCGTCGTCATGGTGACTTAAAATGTATGCTGAGGAACTTAGGAACTCCGACATGGTTCCTCACTCTGAGCTGTGCCGAGTATGGCTGGGATGACTTACTTGAATTTCTACGAGAGGCAAATGGAAATATTGAAAACATTGAATTCAAGACACCTGGAGAACTGTGTTCTTTGGATCCTGTGAATGTATGCAGGTACTTCAATCATAGATTTGAAGCTATGATGTCTTTCATCACAAATAAAAAGAATCCACCTCTTGGAGAGGTGTTGGATTTCTTCTGGAGAAAGGAGTACCAAGCAAGAGGTGCCCCTCATATACATATGTTGCTGTGGATCAAGGATGCACCTAAATTTGGAACAGATCCGGATGACTTAGTGATGAATTTCATCGAACAGTATTCTACGTGTGCTGTTCCAAACGCAACGGAGAAGAAAAGTCTAAGAGAACAAGTTCTACGTTTCCAAAGCCATCGTTGTGGAAAGTACTGTCGTCGTAAATTCAGAAACAAGGACAAGTTCTACACCAAATGTCGTTTCAACTTTCCACGACCGGTGATTTCTAAAGGAAGAGTGAACAGTTTGATGTCTTCGCTGCGACATAATGTGACGAGGAAATCACCCAAGAATACATACAATTTGAAAAGGAACGAAGAGTCCAAGTACATCAATGACTACAACCCAGTGATTTTGTCCATGTGGAATGCCAACATGGATATACAGTTTGTGGCTGACAACTGTATGGCTGTGGCTCGGTATGTGACATCTTACATCACCAAAAAAGAAAAGACCGAACTGAAGGATATGTGGGAGGACATTTCCCATGAAAAGAGCCTCAGCAAGAAGTTGTACAGTTTCAGTCTGAAGATGTTGTCGCATCGAGAAATCGGAGCTTACGAATGTTCTGATCGATTGTCTTCAGCAAGTCTCTATGCCAAATCCAGGAGTCTCGTTTGGGCGAGTCTTGGTCTTGCTGCAACGCGAAATCGAGTTCTTAAACCTGTTCGGGAAATTGAGTATTTGGCAGAAAAGGAACCAAACAGTACCGACATTTTGAAGACCAACATGTTGGATACATATTATCCAAATCGAAGCAGTCACCTTGAGAATATTTGTCTATATGAGGTTCTCCAAAATTATATATTCAAGAGGAACATCAAAGAAGATATTGAGAAAGGAGTGTATGCTGTAATTGGAAGTGAGGGATGCCTGGTCAAGCAAAGAAAATGCCAATTAGTAAACCATCGAAAATTAAGTGGCGAATCTCCAGAAAAAAAGGAGTTTTTCTATTTAGCACTTTTGCAACTTTTCAAGCCTTGGCGTGCAGAAGAGGAACTGCTTGGAGATTTCCTCTGTTACGAAGACTCTTTCAATGCAGCCAAGGAGTCCATAGAATGTCCTGCTTTTTCTAAATATCAAGAAATGCTAACTTTGGAAATTGAGCAGGAAGCAACGATTGCAGCCGAGATTGCCAGAGACAGTTCTCAGGACAGTCAGAGTTCTGTTTCATTGAGTCAAGATCCACTTGGAGGACCTATTATCGAAAATGAAGCTGCCACTGCTATGAATGAAGTAGAAAGAGCCATGGCACATGCTCAGGAGGATTCAGTTAACTTACAAGACTTGGAAAAACAACTCAACGTTGAGCAGAGGAAAATATATGATGAAGTTACCAAGGAAATTGAGCACGGATTAAGTCATGAGAAGAAAGAGTGCTCGTGTACGTCGTTGAAGCCTGTCCGACTGTACGTGAGTGGAGAAGCGGGAACTGGAAAAAGTTTCCTCATTAAAGCAATCTCTTGTTATTTGCAGGAAAGGACTGAGTCATCGCTGTCTTGTGTTGTCACCGCTCCTACTGGACTGGCAGCACATAATATTAAAGGTATTACTTTGCATCGTCTATTGATGCTGCCGGTGGAGCATGACAACAAATTACAATACAACAAGTTATCTGGAGATGCTTGCTGTGAAGTTTCAAGAGTTTTGAGGAAAATGAAACTACTTATCATTGACGAAGTAAGCATGGTTTCCAATGTCATGCTTGCCTTTGTGCATTTGAGAATGCAAGAAGTACTTAAAACTGAATATGATGTCTTATTTGGTGGGAAACACATTATTGTTTTCGGAGATCTTCTACAGCTGACACCAGTAAAAGGTCAACCTGTGTTCAAAATACTCACGCATGAAGATACCAGGAAGTGCCTAGGGAGCATTGGCAACGTCAATATATGGTTAAACTTCAATTATGCAGAACTGCATCAAAATATGCGTCAGGCAAAGGATGAAGATTACAAGAATATTCTACAAGATATTAGAATTGGAAAAGTGACCGAGCATGGGAAAGAAGCTTTAAATGCACGGTTACTGTCAAATTTGTATCCCAAACAAGATATTGTGCCTGAGAATATTTTTCAGAAAATTACTGAGAAGAAATCCGGGATATGTCTCATGCCAACTCTTGCAGAATGTGCCATCTTCAACAACAAAATGTTGAATTTAGAAAAGCAAGAGATTGTGAAACTTGAAGCTATCGACAAATTAGAGCATATGGGATCAACAATTATTTTGTCAGACAATTTGAAATCAAAATTGGATTCATTAGAGAAGACTATATCTAAAACAGCGGGTTTTGAAAAGACTTTGAATGTGTGTTTAAATTGCCGAATTATTTTGAGAAGGAATTTACATGTAGAAAGAGGTCTGGTAAATGGATCAATGGGTAATGTTGTTGATTTTGAGAAATACAGAAATAGAGATGGAATAGAATTTTTAAAAATTAAATTTGATGGCATTGAGGAAGTACAGCAAATTGGTCGTTGTTCTGCTAGGTTTTTGCTTGTTAAAGATTTATATGTTCGCCGTAAACAGTTTCCTGTTTGCTTGGCATATGCGGTGACAATCCATAAATCGCAAGGTTTAAGTGTAGACTGTGCATTGGTGAATATTGGCAGTTCTGTGTTCAAGGAGGGTATGGCATATGTGGCATTGTCACGAGTTAGAACTTTATCGGGATTGTACTTGATTGACTGTGATGTCACAAACATTTGTGCGGATCTAGATTGTGTTAAGGAATACAATAGGTTAAGAAGAGAGTATGCGCCACATTTGCCTCAATATCCTTTGTTTGAGAAACGTGTGGTAGGCCGCAAACGTAGAAATAGCAGTAATAGTAGGGAGGTTGTTGCAAAAAGACTAAAAGTCAATGAACCGAAAATTGTTAGCAGAAAGAAAGTGGATTCTGTTGAAGATGTTGTCGGTTTTCAATTTGAAAACAGTTCTGGTGTCAACTGCTATGCAAATGTAGTGGTTAATGTTCTCTTTTCACTAGAGAGTTTAAAAGAACAGATTCTGTTGAATTCTGAACAAATTTTATGCTGTTTGTTGAATTCTGTTTTCGAGAAATGTAGCAGTGATCGAACAAAAGTAGAAAGTGTGTCTGAAGTTCGTTATCTGTTAGATGAATGTTCAGGTCAAACAGACTTCTCTGAAAATAATCAGCAAGATTGTCAGGAGTTTTTAATGTATATGCTTGATATATTGCAAGTTGAGGGTGTAGATGTAGATCACCTGTTTGGGCTTTCTTATCAATGGCAGCATGACTGCGAGAACTGTATGGTATCAAGTACTACTAGTGTAGACTCAGAAAGATTTATATATTTAACTTTGCCAGACAGTAAATCAGTCTCCTTTAATAAGCTAGTAAATGCAGCGGATCACAACATGGAGTGTAGCCAATGTAAATGTGATATGATGTCAACATTATTTATACGTAGATATGGCCAGTATGTCATTTTAATGATGCAACGATGTAGGCCTGATGGAACAAAATTGTCAACTTTAATAAAAAATTTTGTGGCTTCTCAGCTGTCAATATCAGGGAGGACTTTTGTTACTGTAGCAATTATCTATCACGATGGTCCATCAACAACATCAGGACATTATACAGCTTACTTAAAGTCTGGAAACGGCTGGTCATTCTGTAATGATTCTGTTGTAACGTTCAAAAAAAAATTGCCGTTTGACCTTAAAAATTCTTACCTGGTGTTTTTAAAACCAAAATTTTAAGTAGAGGGAATGTAAGTCTGCAATGCTGTCTCGATTAAAAATTCAACTATATAAACCTAATGCAAGTAAGTCTGCTTCATAGTAAGCAGTATCAGTGTCATAGGAAAAGGAGAACATGACTGACAAAGAAGAGTAAGATATTAGTAGTCCAGGATTGTGAAAATAATCTCAAATATTTTATTTTTGAAAGTTGCGAAAATAGAAAATGTCGGGATTTGATTGGAAGAATTACAAGATTTGCGAATCGCGGCAACATGATTTGGCCTAGTGGAAACATGTGATATAATGAGAGAAGTTTTTTTTCTATGTAACATATTTCACGTATCGATGGAGGTTTTCTTTCAGAAAGTGGCGGGCTGAAAATATTTAAAGCACAACAGAGTGGATGCTGTTTATAGGAGATCCTTCGACGTCATTGAAAGTAAGTTAATTTTAAGAAGTTTTGAAATCAGATTTCTTAGGTTGTATGGGTTTTTTAAACACAGTCATTTTGATTGTGTTTTTTTTTCCCCGCTGTTACATGATGAATACCTTCAAGTCACTGATTTAAGTGAAATTTGATACATTCTGAGAACAGCAAAAATAAACCATTTAACATGTATAATTAATGTTATGCTTTTTGTCCTTATGATATACATTTAGAAATGTGTGGTACATATGGGTAAGGTGAGTTCTGTAAATATCAATTTTAATGCTTAGAGTGCTGTACTTCTGGGTAGTGTTTTTTTTTTATAAAAAAAAGAGGCCTCACCTCAAAGAAAGCTCTTGAAAGCACACATCTTATTTGCATCCTAAAACAATCATTTACAATGTTAGACACAATTTTATTATGACTTTACATCTTTTTTGCGCTGCTATTGCATCACTATTGTGAGACATTAGCAGTGCAAGAAAAACATCATGTTTCAAAATAGGCCTCAGTTCAGCAATATCAAGATACAGTTTCTTTCGAATATATATCTTTAGGATTGTGTAGGGAACGTAGAGAAGCAGAGACTTCTGTAAATGTCAAAGTTGTTGAAAAACTGTTTGTTTTTGAACCTTTTCCCTTGTCTTTTCTAATTTTTAAATACATGTTTTAATATTTTTTGAAATGTTTGTTCTTTGTTTTACAGATTGAAAGTATGAAAAAATATTTAAAAAAGGTAACAAGAATTATAAGGTAAATGTTTTCCACTCTTTTTACCCGCAATGCACTGCTGATGATGTCATTGACAGTATCTCTCATTTACTCTCTCTAGCTGTCTTTCTTTTTACATTATTCTCTGTTTACTTCCCTTATACTAACTCTTCTTTTTTTTTAAAAAAATATTTTTTTTAGTTCGCTTAAAGTTCGCGAACCGGTCAGCGAACTTGAAGCGAACCAAAAGAAATAGAGCTTGCCAGAGTGATAAACATTCTAGCAATTTTGTTTGAAAGGGGAGGTAGTTCTGAAAAGAACTGTTTTTTTTTGTTTTTGTTGTTTTATGTTTTTTTTGTAATTTTTTGAACATTTTTTGATTTTTTTGTATTTTTAGAACTGTTTTATGTTTTTTTTGTGTTTTTTAAGGAGGGGAGACAACAAAAAACAGGCTTTCAAAACGGCTCAACTGGAGCAAAAAAAAAGAAAATTACTTTTTGGGTGCATTAGGGCACTTATGATTTTCATATGCAATGTTCATGAGGTTGACACTCATGTTGCCATATGACAGCATAGCACCACAGTAAATACAAGACACCTTCATGTGCTGGAAGTTACGTTGGATGTTTGGCACAGTCTCTTGTGCCTCTCTTCCCGTCAAAGACAATGTGGATGTAGATCTTGCCACAGGAGTTGCCGTCGGATTGTCTACAAGATCCCTTAACTCAGCCCGGCTGTAGTTCAAGGGATGCCACCTGCTCATGTGACGGTGCATTGTATAGTTCCCCATACTGTACTTCTTTTCTGTGCCTCTCGACAATCTGTGGTCACAGATGAGGCAGGTGGCATATTTTGCATTCACTTTCTTGGTTCCAGGAGGGATGGTGAAAAACTGCCAGATGAAACTGGTTTTTCGTTTAGAAACCCGGGGCAACTCATCAACAAATTGTTGTCCCTCTCTCTCCTCTTCTTCTTCTTCCTCATCTTCCTCCTCTCTGTTAGTCATAATTTGACTGGGTGGTCCTCTCTTCTTATGGGGAGGTGGAGGTGGTGGTGGGGGTGCACCAGCTGCAGCAACAATGGAAGCCATTGTGGATCTTCAGATAAATGGTCTTTCTCTCACCAAGATGAAAGTCAGAGTGAGGAAATAAGGAGGGGTTTACTTGATTTGGGGAAAACAAAAGTTCTGAGCCAATGAAAAGTGTTATTTTTAGGTCACATGACCTAGTCATACATCATTTGGAAACCAAAAGTGAAATGAACCAATGAGAAGTTTGATAAACAAGTCACATGACCTGTTCCGCTTACGTTACGCGGCGCGCGCCGCGTCCCAGATCGCTTCCGGTTCGCGGTCCGGAGCACTTCCGGGAGCGCTAACGCGGCGCGTCATTAGACGCATTACGCGATAACGTGATACGTCGCGCTTCCGCGGCGCGTCACTGTTCCGCTAACGTAACGTTGACCGGTTCGCGGACTAGATCGCGGCATCAAGATGAGCTAACGGAAAGCTTCCCGGTTCGCGAACTAGAAGCGAAGAAAAAAAATATTAAAAAAAAAATTATCAATAAACATCTAAATATATTTTGGGATTTAAAGAATAATACATTTTACAGCTACAGATGTTAGCTTTTAAAAAACCAATGAAATTCACTGAAAAAACCATAGGTTATAGACCATATATAGTTAGAAATTTGCATTTAAAAAACCATTGAAATTCAATGAAAAAACCATAGGTTATAGACCATATATAGTTAGGAATTCGCATTTACAAAACCTTATTTTACTCGCATAAAACCATTGAAATTCCATATATAGTTAGTTGCGCTAACTATATATCGCGCACCCGCAATCCACTGCTGATGATGTCACATATTACATCATTCATGACATGGTCAGTGACATCACTGATGACATCACTGATGACATCTCAAATGACATCACTGATGACAACATCCAGTGACTGTATGTTTCTGTGAAGTTAAAATATGTCTTACATATTGAAGAATGAGTGGATGTATAAGTGTCTGGATGAAGGATTTAGTAGGTGCATGACTGACTGTATGAGTGAGTGATTAAATGTGTCTCACTGAGTGCATGGGTTAGTGACTAAACTGTCTTAATTTGTGCATCATTATGTCTGTTGTTCTGTAAACTGTTGCATGTGTTGATAAGTAGCTATATGAGTAACTATATGGGTTATTGATTGGTTACCTTAGTATTTGTATGGGAGACTGAGTGTGTGTGTGGGTGGCTGGGAGGTGTATGACTCTGTGCATAGATGTGTGAGCAGTTGATTCACTAGAGGTATGGTTTCAAAAGTGCATGTGGTAACAGCTGTATGGGCGGTTGACTGTGTGCATGAGTGTATTGGTGAGTGAATGGATATCTCAGTGCTACATGTCAAAGTAAGTACATATGTAAAACACAGTACATGTGAGAGTTGACATATATAAATAACTGTGCATAAGAGCCAGTGAATGTGTGAGTGGCTGTATGGATCATTGTGAACTTGTATCAGGGATTGTATAAGAGAGTAAATATGTGTTAGTATATGTTTGAATAAGTAAAGTTTGTATAACTGTATAGTTGAGGAAATGGAGGTGTGATTGATTCTTTGCATGACTGACTAGGTGTGTGAGTAACTCCATGGATGAGTGACAGTCTGTGAGTGTCTGTTTACACTGATTGTATCTAAGGTTATATTAGAGTCTGAAGAGGTTCATCGTATTATCACATGAATGATATCATCAGTGATGTGATCAGTAATGTCAAATGAGATGTCATCAGTGATGTCATCAGTGATGTCATTTGAGATGTCATCAGTGATGTCATCAGTGATGTCACTGACCATGTCATGAATGATGTAATATGTGACATCATCAGCAGTGGATTGCGGGTGCGCGATATATAGTTAGCGCAACTAACTATATATGGAATTTCAATGGTTTTATGCGAGTAAAATAAGGTTTTGTAAATGCGAATTCCTAACTATATATGGTCTATAACCTATGGTTTTTTCATTGAATTTCAATGGTTTTTTAAATGCAAATTTCTAACTATATATGGTCTATAACCTATGGTTTTTTCAGTGAATATATATATATATATATATATATATATATATATATATATATATATATATATATATATATATATATATATATATATAACCTACTGGCGGTCGCCAGTAGGTAGTTATAGTTTGGATTTTTTTCAATGTTAAATCTCAAAATTCTATTTGGAATAACTTTGGCGACACACCCGCTGTTCTGGCAGGCGACGGCGTACTCTGTAGTAAGGAGTTGGGAAGATATATATATATATATATATATCCTTTCCACGAGTGCTGGTAGTGGAGAAGCACTGTCAGCGGGCGGTCCGAGCTGGGCACCAGCGGTCCCAATAAATTCTTTTCACAAATCACCTCAGTAGGAAATGATAGCCCGGACACCTCTTCTGTGCAATAAATGATAGATTTAATGGCAATAACAACGCGTTTCGGCGATTAAGCCTTGATCACGCTTACAATCTCGCCAACAAACATCAGTTTTAAATCTCCAAACAAGTGCAAACAACATAGAAAAGAGACTGTTTTGCAGGTATACACAACTTGATGGTAACTGTGTCGGCCATCTTGGTATGTCAAACGTTTAAGTAATAACACTATGACAGATCCAGATGCAATTGTGAGGAACAAAATAAATTAAATGTTCAAGGTGCACCCAACATTTTCGAGTACAAAGTACTCCCGACCTCATGCCCAAGTGGGCAATGCCAAATTATAATCATGTTAGTATATGAACATAACGCCCCAGTGGGCTTTTCTAAGCATTTGTCCATCGCCCTAATGTCCATTCCAAGAAAATAAAGTGCCAACAGAAGTCCTGGCCCCAGTGGGCTTTAGTGGAGGGTGCTATGTTCCTTTCAACGGGAAAGTTCCTTCACACAAGGCCTACTCTGCAAAACATGTTCTAACAGTCTGAAAGAAAAAAGGTTAAAATTACTGAAAGACAGTGCTGACAAGCTACAATGCCACTTATATATCTTACTGTAAATGTATTGCAAGTTCTTCATTGACATTTAGGCCACCAGGTACAGTACTTTCGAAATCAATAATGTAAGTAGATTCGAGTTTCCTCAGGGAGAGTTCTCGGTTCCCCCCTCTCATTCCAAGATCGACCTTGTCTATCACTACCATCCGGAGCTTGGTTTCATCACTAAAGTGGTGTGTCTGAAAGTGACGGGCAACAGGGTAGGTTTTGGTTTTATTCCTGATGGCTCGTAGATGTTCCAACACTCTTTTTGTAGCTGTGTGTTTACTGCTACCAACATACCACTTGTTACATGGACACATTAGAATGTACACGCAGTAAGTGGTATCACAAGAAAGGAATTTTCTAATATAGAATTCCCTTCCCGTGGTTGGAACCACCAGTTTCTCACAGTTCACACTTCCCCTGCACGCTTTGCACTTTCTACAGCACTTGTATCCGGTTCTGGTAGTGATATTTCTGGTGAGTGTGACATGATTATGGCTGAGTTCATCTTTAAGGGATCTACTTTTTCTGAATGTGATTTGGGGATTACTAGCCAAATCAGATTTGAGGTGTTCGTCATTCAATAAGACATGCCAATGCTTATTGAATATGTTACGTATCTCATTGGCTTGTCCACTGTAAGTGGTGATGAACCTCACATTCTTGCTATCCTCTGGTTCCTTCGAGGAGTAAAGTAGATCATTCCTAGCAATTTTATCAGCTCTTTCACAGGCAGATTGAATGGTTTTGCTGTTATAACCACGTTCACTAAATCTGTCACACATCACTTGCTTCTCAATTTCGAATGATTCTGTGGTACTACAATTCCTCTTGGCCCTCAGCAATTCCACATAGGGGATACTTTGTATCAGGTTACGGGGATGTGAGCTATCTGCCCTCAGAATGCTGTTGCCTGCCGTTTTTTTGCGATGTAGGGTAGTTTCGATGTTGGGACCATTGATGTTTACAGAGATATCAAGAAAGTCAATAGTCTTCCTGCTGTAATTGGCAGTAAAGACTAGATTGAGATCATTCTGATTGAGTTTCTTGACAAAGTTAGTGGCAGTCTGCTCTGAACCATTCCAAATAATAAAAATGTCATCAATGTAACGCAGCCACAGGGCAACCTGGGTGTTGAATTCTTCCAAGCGTCCGGCTACCTGCTCCTCCCACCAGCCCATAAAGATGTTAGCGTAGCTGGGGGCAAAGCAGGTACCCATCGCGGTGCCCTGTGACTGTCTGTAAATGTCCCCATCAAAAACAAAAAAAAATTTAAAAAAATTATTGTTCAGGCAAAATTCGATCATTCCAACAATCATGTTTGAATGCTCGACCACTGAGATAGAACGGGTCTTGAAAAAATGTTTAATGGCATTCAACCCCAATTGGTGCTTGATGCTGGTGTACAAGCTACCAACATCCAAGGTGATAAGCATGTAATTATCTTCCCAGGGTATACCATTAATGATCGTCAGAAAGTGGGTACTGTCCCTAAGGTATGATGGTAAGGCCAGGACATAGGGTCTCAGGAAGTAATCAATAAACCTTGATGTATTTTCTAACAGAGATCCAATAGAGGACACAATAGGTCTTCCTGGCGGATCTACTTTGTCCTTGTGGAGTTTGGGCAATAAATACAAAACAGGGATCCTAGGATGTGGGCAATAAAGAAAATAGAACTCTTCCCATTCCAATAGACCCTTTTCTCTCCACTCCACTAGCATCTCCCTGTACCTTACATTCGAACTCAGTACATCATTCATATTGGACTTCGAATAACAAGATATGTCCTGCAATTGTAGTATGCCCTCTGCTAGATACTTCCCCTTGTCTAGTACCACCACATTGCCACCCTTGTCAGATTGGCGAATGACAATAGTGTCATCCGCCTTCAGGTTGTCAATTGCTTGAATTTGTGTTTGAGACAGGTTCCTACGGTAAGTAGGGGTTTTCTTAGGTCTAAGTTTTTTCAAGTCTGTTAAAACACCTTTTTCAAACATTTCAATGGCTTCACATTGTACATTTGGTAGAAATGTAGACTTCGGTTTGAAGTCACTTACTGGGTTAGAGTCAGTATTGATCCCCCATTCATCCCAATTTGGGGTTTCTTCAACACATTGTGTATTACTGAGTAAAAGATTGCCCATCATTATATCTTCAATATTCAAATTACTCACAGTATCGTGTACTCTGTTCGTCTTGTCTCTTCCAGGTTTGGTGTTAAACCACTTCTTAAGTTTCAATTTCCTTGAAAAAAGGAACAAATCAATCCTGGTCCGGGCAAAATTCATGTTAGTAGTGGGGCAAAAGGAAAGGCCCAGAGAGAGTACCTCCTGCTCATCCCTGGACAGAGGCCGTTGAGAGAGGTTAATCACAGTCATTGTGTTTTTTGTAATTTGCTGCCCCGTGTTTCCACTCCCATGGGGGCGCTCTCTGCGTTTTTTCCGCCTTGCTTTGGCTTTGCGGTTCCTCTCGTTTTTCCTTTGTATCCTCTGCCTTTGCCCCTGTGGGCGGCCTGTTCGTGGCCTTCTGTCCTTGTCTGATTGATTGCCTGGAATTGTAACAAAAAATTCTTCTGGGTTCTTTGAAGCTCCGGTGTTAGCTCTTGATTAAGAGCTGATAGAGAGGCATCAGAAAGATTATCATCCGATATATCGCTTTTACTAATTGATACCACAGGTATCACTGGTTGTTTAGTTTGAGCCCCACCTTTACTCTTGTCAAAAAGGTGATCGTATTTCTTGTGGAATGTGAGGGTACGGCCCGCCTGATAATCCTTAAAGTCTCTTAAGAATTTTCTTTGTTTCTTGGCCGTTATCTCATTTTCCAATTTTTCCAGTTTGATAGTCAGATTTTTCATAAACTCTTCCAGTGCTTCTTTGGTTACCAAATAACCTAGTTCTTCTGTAATTTTATCAATTTCCGCCAAGATTTTGGCTCTGTCTTTTATGGCGTACTTGATAAGAATTCTCATCATGGTTAATGAGCATGAAGCAGAGTTATCTGACCATTCTTCTAACATATCAATATCTGGGTCCTCATAAGTGGGGATTGTGAATATCCTTAATCCGCGAGGGACTCTCTTCACATCCACATAGCGCTGTAAACTTTCCGCCTCCCACCATTTATTAAGCTCCTTTTTGTATAATTTCTCCAAAGTATTGAACAGAGTCTGTGATTTGATTTCCTCCGTGATACTTGCTGGGTTGTCAGTCAACGCATTATCAGCAGCGTTATGTGCAAAAAATAGCTTGTCAGCAGTCTGCTTCCTGCGAGACTCGAGAGCATTTGCCAGCATGGTGTTGTCTTTTGGAAGGTTTCCAAATTGCACAGAAGCGCCGGTAAGCGAACACGCCCGTTCGCAGTAAAAACCGGCTCCCTGCCGTGCTCTGTCTTTCTGAAGCTCTTTCGGTTTTGCCGAGGGATGCGTGCCCGCAAAGC
The DNA here is from genome assembly GCF_964263255.1 of Lissotriton vulgaris. Taxonomy (NCBI): domain Eukaryota; kingdom Metazoa; phylum Chordata; class Amphibia; order Caudata; family Salamandridae; genus Lissotriton; species Lissotriton vulgaris. The sequence goes on along the minus strand of NC_141694.1, from coordinate 1,144,980,674 downwards.
TGAACGCTAAGCGCGAGAAACGACATGAGGTCGGGAGTACTTTGTACTCGAAAATGTTGGGTGCACCTTGAACATTTAATTTATTTTGTTCCTCACACGACATGAGGTCGGGAGTACTTTGTACTCGAAAATGTTGGGTGCACCTTGAACATTTAATTTATTTTGTTCCTCACAATTGCATCTGGATCTGTCATAGTGTTATAACTTAAACGTTTGACATACCAAGATGGCCGACACAGTTACCATCAAGTTGTGTATACCTGCAAAACAGTCTCTTTTCTATGTTGTTTGCACTTGTTTGGAGATTTAAAACTGATGTTTGTTGGCGAGATTGTAAGCGTGATCAAGGCTTAATCGCCGGAACGCGTTGTTATTGCCATTAAATCTATCATTTATTGCACAGAAGAGGTGTCCGGGCTATCATTTCCTACTGAGGTGATTTGTGAAAAGAATATATATATATATATATATTCACTGAAAAAACCATAGGTTTCACACCAGTTATAGTTCGGAATTAGCATTTAAAAAACCTATTAAATTCACTGACAAAACCATAGGTTTCACACCAGTTATAGTTAGCAGGAAATTTTACTGACATAAAACCATTGAAATTCCCACGTTATAGTTAGTTGGACTCACTATAACTTGCGCGCCTGCAATGCACTGCTGATGACATCACATATTACATCACTCATGACATGGTCAGTGACATCACTCATGACATCACTGATGACACCATCCAGTGAATGTGTGTCTTTCTGAAAAATAAATTTGTTTTATATATGTATTTGTAAAGGTCGATGGAAGAATAAATGTTTAAATAAGTATGTAAATGGATGATTTTTTAAAAAAAAATTGGTTGGTTAACTGGCTTATTAAGTGTATCTTAGTGAATACATATATTAGCGAGTATTGTTTAAATATTTAAATGTTTGTATCAGTGTTTCTCTTTGTGTATAAGTGGCTGCAGGGGTTGGTGACTGACTCACTGTTTGTATGTGTTTTGAAGACAGCATATGTGCAGGACTGTATGGGTGGATGAGTGTGTATATGTGTGTGTTAGTGAGTGAATGACTGTCTCACTAGTGTCTTCATTAGTAACGACATATGTTTTAATCTAGTATATGTGAGTATTGATGTATATAAGTGAGTATAGTATATATAGTGAGAGATTGTAGGAGTTCCTGTTTAAATAAGTATGTGTTTCTATAAGTGATTGTTTAAGAGAGTAAGTATGTGTAAGTTTCCTTAGAAGTAAGGTGGTAGTGTGTGTATAAATGTATATGCAAATAAATGGATGTTCAATAGTTTATTTGCATGTGTGAGTATGTGTGTGAGTAACTTTTGGATGACTGCTGATGTGTAACAGGATGTATAGGTGTATCACTACATATGATGAGTGAGTATATATATGAGTGACTATATAGAACTGTTGGTGAATGAGTGGATGTGTATATAGATGGTGGAATTACTGAATTGGTTGTTGTTACTGGTTTGGGTACCTCCATTTTTTTGAAAATGTTTGTTTCTATTTATGAATATGTGTTTCAAGCGTTACATTACACTGAAATTAGGTCTGTCACTCTGTCACAAGGATGGTGTCATCAGTGATGTCATGAGTGATGTCACTGACCATGTCATGAGTGATGTAATATGTGATGTCATCAGCAGTGCATTGCAGGCGCGCAAGTTATAGTGAGTCCAACTAACTATAACGTGGGAATTTCAATGGTTTTATGTCAGTAAAATTTCCTGCCAACTATAACTGGTGTGAAACCTATGGTTTTTTATATGAATATATATATATATATATATATATATATATATATATATATATATATATATATATATATATATATATATATATATATATATATATATATATATATATATATATATATATATATATATATATATATATATAGTGTGCTCCAGCTTGGGATCGTTCATTTGAAAGGCACTCGAAAAACAACAAAGGGCTCCAAGCATAGCACCTTCATTTACACGGAAATGAAAACGTCTGCCTTCTGCTTTCACAGTCCCCACCACGTACGCCGACATGTTTCAAGTATTCTCTTCTTCAGGGCTGGTGGTGAGAAATTGCACATCCGTCACTCGCTTCACTTAAAAACATCCAGTGGCATACCATGTGGTCGGATACCACGTGTTCTGTAAGCAAAGTATTCTGGGCAATGTAGTGACGGCTTTAGATAAGTGTGCTAATGTCCTGCTGAACGAAGCCCATAATGAGCCCAGGCAATTAGACGTCTTCCTCAATTCCTGGGTGTAAGTCCTCAAGTCGAGGCTGGCGAATGTCAACCACCGAGGCCCCGTTTTCTCGGGTGGTGCTTTTCGACGGCACAACCGCCGTCAATAAATTGTGCTTCAGCTTGGGATCGAAAAACACCAAAGGGATCAAAGTATAGCACCTTCATTTACACGGAAAGGAAAACATCTGCCTGCTGCTTTCACTGTCCCCACCACGTGCACCGACGCGTTTCAAGTATTCTCTTTCTTCAGGGCTGGTGGTGAGAAATTGCACATCCGTCATTCCCTTCACTTAAAAACATTCCGTGGCATACCATGTGGTCTGATACCACGTGTTCTGTAAGCAAAGTATTCTGGGCAATGTAGTGACGGCTCTGGATAAGTGTGCTAATGTCCTGCTGAACGAAGCCCCGGCAATTAGACGTCTTCCTCAATTCCTGGGTGTAAGTCCTCAAGTAGAGGCTGGCGAAATTCAACCCCCGAGACCCCGTTATTTGAGATGTCATCAGTGATGTCATCAGTAATGTCACTGACCATGTCATGAATGATGTAATATGTGACATCAGCACCAGTGGATTGCGGGTGCAAGTGTTACAATTAGTACAACTAACTATAATGGGGGAATTTCAATGGTATTGTATGAGTGAAATGTCCAGCTAACTATAACACCCCTAAAACTTATGGTTTGTTGAGTGAATTTCTAGGGTTTTTTAAATGCTAATTGATAACTATAACCTGCCTGAAACCTATGGTTTTTTCAGTGAATTTCTAAGGTTTTTTAAATGCTAATTCCTAAATATAACTTGCCTTAAACCTATGGTTTTTTCAGTGAATTTCAAAGGTTTCTTAAATGGCAATTCCTACTTATAATGTTGACCCTTCCCCATGTTCTCAACAAAAAACTAAATCTGCAATGCCACCTAAAAAATCAGGCAACAGTTCCACTTACCACTAACAAATTAACATCAACCTTTAAGTACTGTAAGAATGTCCAATATGTACTGAGTGAATTACATTCAACTCACACCCATGTTTAAAGAGCAATATGTGATAGAGGTTCTAATTATACACTTCTGACACCCAACAAAATCTCAATACCCAGAAACTCAATCACCATAACCATCCCCACTGACCCCTTCCCCCTACAACCTCAGAGGCAGTGCAAAACAGGATAAAGGACCTTTCCAAAATAATATATCCTCTTAACAGTTCACTAGCTCAATCTACAGAGATGTGGCAAGCAAGAATGTATAAGGGAAATAACTAGAACATCAACAATAATGTGCACAACACTAAGACTACTGGTGAAATAATATACACAATTCTCTATAGAAATCAAAAACTTTTCAGTGTGTAGATATACCATTGATACGTGTAGTGTACTGAATAGTGGACGCACCCATATTATCTCAGATACTGCGGAATATTTCAGTCATGTAGCTGTGCTCACTCCCCCCCTTGAAACAGAAGTGGAGTGGGCTAGTCCAACGTAAACAACATCAACGTAAGACTATAAATAATTAGTCTACGCCTTGGGCGTGGTTCACTTTCGCAAAGAGAACAGACTGCACCGCAGCGAAGGTCCGCACCCTGCCACGTGGCAGCCACCATGAACGTGTGTCTCCTCGATACAGGCCCATTGCGAACTCAGCGCCATACCACCGCAGACTTATGTCTGTATCGACTACTGCTTTCCATCGACACTGCAGACAACAGGGTTCACAACTTGAATTCAACTTTGGATCTAAATTTGTCGTCGGTATCTGTGCTGAGAACTGCCTTTAATCTACTCTGCGCTCAGTAGAATTGACAACTTGATACCAGTTGCACATCAGCACTATAGAAAACATTGAATTCAGTCTTTATTTATTTAAAGCAGAGACATTTGTACTATGCCCTCAGACTTTGTTAAAGTTTGAAAAGTAGGAAATTCAGCCTTCATTTATTTAATACAGAGGCAATTACGGACAGCATTTGAGGTAGCCTTGATTTATGAGAGACAGAGTCAATTTTGTTAATGAATGCCACAAAAAATGTTCATCTATGTCTGTACTAAGTACTACCTTCAAGTGTACACTGCGATCAACAGAGTTTACCACTTGATACCAGAAGCGCATCAGCACTACAGACAACATTGAATTCATTCTCGATTTATTGAAGACAGAGACAATTCTACTGTGTCTTCAGATTTTGTTAACGTATGTGACAAAAAAACAGTTGTCGATGTTTCTGTGGACTACTGCCAAAATTTACTCTGCAGACAGCAGGGTTCACAACTTGAATTCAGCTTTCCATCTACACTACGGACAGTAGGGAATTCAGCCTTGATTTATGTAATGCAGAGACAATTCTACTGTATGTGTTCGGATTTTTTTACATAAGTCACAAAAATCATTTGTTGATATCTGTGCTGACAACTGCCTTAGATCTACATTGTGAAGGCTCACGATTCAGGTGGAATAACAATTGCACATGACGCATTCCAATAGCCAAGAGACATTGTACCAGTGCGACCCACCGGAACCACGAATCATCGCAGGGTGCGCACACGCTGAGTTCTTCAGGTACCACTAACTCACTGCACCACAAGTCATCTCCCCGTGGCCTTATTAAGACAGAATTCCCTAGGCAAAGAACATTACTCCAAGTGCGGCCTCCCCGGACTACGCATCATCGCAGGCTACGTACACGCTCAGTGCCAAAGGTACCAGTAACTCACTGCACCCTAATTCATCGTCACGTGGCTGTATTCAAGCAGAATTCAATAGAGAAAAGACATTGGTCAGAATATGGCCCCCCTCTACCACTCATTATCGCAGGGTACGTACATGCTCATCGCCAAAGGTACTACTAACTCGGTGCACCAAAAATCATCGCCACGTGACCGTATTGAGTCAGATGTCTTATTTAGAAGAAAATTTATCACAGTTTTTGGAGATCTACTTCAACTTACTCCTGTGAATGGACAACCAATATTTATTAGAAAACTTGATTTTAAATACTTTGCTACCAGTGCGTCCTGCTTGGAGCAAGCCTCATCGCTGGCTCCACAGAACTTTGTTGCTTCAGATGCCACTAACTCTTTGCACCACTTATCTTCGCTGCCTGCACACGCACTAAATTACCAATACTGTGCAGCTCTAATCAATGCAACATACTCGTGGGCTCTTGCTAATTGCTGCCACCTGCCTACATTGTGGTCATCAGGGCTCACAATTAATTACACTGTTGATTTAATATTTGCAGACTACAAAACCAAACTAAGTATAACATTCATCAAAACGTATACAATATCCCTTTATTATGCTTCCTTTAACAACTTTTTTTATATCACATTTAGATTTCCTTAAATAATAAATTTCACGCTGCAAGTGCAAAGGTAAACTTAATGATAGTCTACAATTTGAACCTCACTTTTTCTTCATTGGAATTTGGAAACCTGAATTTCTTTTTTGGAGACAAAAATGGCTACACCACTGGAAGAATCATCTGATTCTGATAATTTTTTGCTGAAGAATTCATAACCATCGATAGCACTTTTTTCCCCCCTCATAGTACATACAGTACAGTATGCAGCATTCAGTTCTTTGAGTGCAGCCCGTTCACACCTCGCATCGTCACAGGGTGGACACATGCTGAAAACCAGACATATCACTAACTCAGTATACCATAAATAATCACCACAAGCCTTTATTAAGGTGAAATTCTGTAGTCAAAAAACAATATCCCCAGTGCGGCCTATCCGGACCAACCATCATCGCAGGTTACGTATACGCTCAGTCCCAAAGGTACTACTAACTCAGTCCACCATAATTCATCACCACATGGCCGTATTTGGGCAGAATCGAACTGATTCTTCATTCATTATGTATAAAGTGCAGTACCAGATAAAGTATCGTCCCTCAAACCTACAAAAAATCGCCACTTGGCCTTACTAAGCCAGAATTCACGAGACAAAAAACATTACTATCAGTACATCTTGCCCAGTTCACACATCATTGCAGGCTCCACAGAACCTTGTTGTTTCAGGTACAACTAACTCAGTGGAAACCAAACTAAGTATAACACCTATCACACCCTACACAACATCCCTTTAGTATGCTTCCTTCAAAAAATGTTTTATATCACCAATAGATTTAGTTGAATAATAAAATGCACGCTGCATACATGTTCAATCTTCCACTTCCACAATAACTGCAGATGATGCACTTCACCCTAAGATGTACACTGCGGACAGCAGGGCTTACAACTTGAATTCACCTTTGCATCTACACTATAGACAGTAGGAAATTCAACCTTGATGTATTTAATGCAGAGACAATTATACTGTATGTGTTCACATTTTGATAAAAAAATCATTGTTCTATACCTGTACTGACTACTAGCTTCCATGTACACTTTGCACATAGGGTTCATAACTTGAATTTACCTTTTCATCTACACTACAGACAGCATTAAATTCAGCCTTGATTTATTTAAAGCAGAGAAAAAATAGTGCTGTTTCAATGCTAGTATGCGCAAGCACCTTCAAAAGTTGCATTCTGTGAACTATGATTACAAAGAATGTTGAAAATTGTGCCAAAATGTACCTCCACCACCGACAATATCAAGTACCTCTGGGATATCACCTTCAACATCGCCACCAGACATATGTCCCCATTTTGAGAAACTTAGAATGCACTACATGAAATGCAATAGCTTAATTTGTTATTAGGGGCAATCAGTAGACCTAGTTTACAGAGCAATTGATAGCCATTGATGCTAGTTCCCCCCCCTCAAAGTTCATATAGTCCAGTATGCAACAGTGAATGATTTCAGTACCGCCCGCTCAGATCACGCATCAACGCAGGGTGAACACATGATAAACACCAGACGTACCACTAACTCAGTAAATAATCGCCACGTGCCCCTGTTAAGGCAAAATTCAATAGTCAAAACACATTTTTAACAGTGCGGTCTCCCTGAACCACGCATCATCGCAGGCTCCACACAAACCGCCCCTACCTCAGTGCACCACAACTCATGAACCCTTTAAAATAGAATGTCCTGTGGATTTTTTCACATACAATGCTCCTACCTTTGTACAACAGAAGTCATAAACCGTTTATGATTAAATATCTGTATATGATATCATGATTACTATTCTACTTGTTACCAACAACAAAGTAAAATGGAGTCGAGCACACATGCCCATACCCACTTCAACTATATATCTGTGTCTGTGTATTTATTGTGTTTCTAAAATGCTGCTCTTCCGCGCTACCACCTTATTTTGTGCTATAAATAGCGTATGCAACCATCTTACCTGTGACAGTCAGTGTGGGCTATTCCTCCTTTTTTTTTTAAAGCATATTTATGTAGCGCAAAATCAACCCAAAACTATATCAGCTATTTACATGAGCACGGTATTTACAATACATTTTCAAGCACGCGTACATTACGTCATTACTCTACAATAACAGGATGTGGACGCAACTCTGAGACTCGAACACTGATTTCCAGCATCAAGTTCTACAGTCTACCTGAATGACCACATAGGTATATATATAAGCTGCCCCTACTGTGCAAAAAACTACAACTTAAACCTTTTACAGCCCTGTATTATTACAGCTGCAACACTCCACTGAATGTACAATAAACATTCATAGTCGCAGAAATACGTCATGTTCACCATCTTTTATGTATGCAACTATGAACGTATATAGAATCAGTGATACCCCGTACCTTCCATTTTAGCCAAGTTGTGGAACTTTACAGATATAATGTCACATTTGCGTTTAAGATCCGGGTGACGTCAGCACCTCAAAATCACTTGATTTCTCATATAGCTCACGACGGAACCATGCCCATAGCTCGGGAATCATGGTTCAGAGCCTCGCGCAGCACTGGCATACGTCAGGCCAACCCACTCCACTTACGATTCTAGGAAAAAACAAAAGCGCAACATTGCCCAGATTTCCATTGTAGTGATTTCGTAGTTCCAGGTCTAGTTGTCAGAACAGCACACACACACTCCCTCATGCCTGGTATACACCCACACCACCACCATCCAGTGCATCCATCACTACACACGTGACCATACCTATAGAAAAGACGGGGCGCACGTGCTGTACGCCATTTTTAGAGCTGCTCCCATTGCAAGTGCTGTGATGGCCCGTCCTGGTAGTTCAGACGCCTCATGTACGCCGGAACCACCGAATAGGGGTCCCACCACCACGTGCGTGGCCTCTTCGGTTACTGAGGTAGTGGTACCGGAAGGACTGAGCCAGTGAAGAACCTGCGATGATGATGATGGGCGCAGGAGTATGACGTTAGCCATAGTGATATCAAGACTCAGCACCATATGTGAGTCTTCTTGGCGACAGAGCGGGACTGCATGATGTAGAAGGTGTCCTGCCCACAAAAAGGTGAGCAGTGAGGCCTGGGTGCGCATCGGAGGGAGTCGATGGGCTGCAGCAGACTGGATACAAAAAGCGAAGCAGTGATTTAGGCGGAACGCAGTCCTATATAGCGTATCTTATTGCATGTATATATATTTTTTTCCAATAGCAGGAACGTTTTTATAATCGGTCAAAAGTCCGGAATATAAACTATACAAATAGTTGTTTTTAAATGCAAGAGGGAAGGTGTGTGAAAGGGCTATAGTATTCAACTCCACATTAAGGTAGTAAAAAATACTAATCATAACATCTTTCTTTTACTATCTTTTAGATGTAGAGCTTCAGGGTGCATTTTGTCCCGGCACATGGTGAAAAACACACCGGTGACAGACAGGTGAGCTGTGAATATTCTTTGCAGTCACTCTCCGACTTCCTCTCTCCTTTGATAAAAAAATGACACACAATGTTAACTTCTTTTTTATCTTACAGGTTGTGTTTCACAACTTGGCGTCCACCCCAACACCTCTAAAACTCAACGTACGAGGATTCTGCGATGATGCATGGCCAACAACTTCTGAGAAGCCCCTTGTGCCACTTTTGCGTCACTTTCAACTTGGGGAAAGTAACACAAAAGTGGCGCAAGTCTTGTAAATAAGCCCTAAAGAATATTGTCCTGCATAATGACTTGATCTCTCACCTAATTCTGTCTCATCTCTGAATAATTTTAAAGACTTATTGATCTATGGTGTAAATCTGACGCAGTAGGCACTTCCATACAGACACCTCTTGAATGCGGGCCTATACGACAAGTGAAATGTATTAGGCACACTGCAGTAAAAAAAAGGAAGTATCGCCAAGTATTACCTTGGCTTGCAATGTTTGACCTCATTTAGTCACATCAATCTAATTTTAAACACTAATTTTCATTTTTGTTTTGCAGATTACCTACCGTATTTCTATTGGAGTCCATATCACATTTTGCTCATTATATTGTTTTGTTAAAGTTATGTTTCCAGTTATTTATTATATTGTTATCTTTAAGTTATGTGTCCAGTTATTTATTGTTGTTTCAATAAAAGTTCATTTAAAAATGTATACACCCCAATAGAAATGATATTGCACATTTCTTTATTTCGGCCGCCTTGGCCATAAAAGATACATACATAAAAACACAAGATCGTAACAATTTACACATACAAGTCTAAAAAAAAAAAAAGGTTAAAAAGATTATATCTAGAAGTACAAAATTCATTATAAACATCCTCATAAAAACAATAACAAAGACACCAAAGCTTCATCTCAGTTATTGTCTAGTTACTAGACATGTACCAACTTAGGAGGGAAATTTCGAAAACCAGCAAAGATTTAACTGCTCAAAGTAATTGGCCAGACTTCTTAACAGCAATGTACACAGAATAAAGAAATCTACTAATGCTAAATACAATGGATTGGGAAGTATTGGTTTTAATAATTCTATATGCCATAATACAAGATCTTATTCCTAAGAGGGTGCCCAAGGGTTTGATCTACCTTTTTCTTGCTTTGGTGTATGCTTGGCAAATAAACAGTATATGGACCTCATCCTCCGTGCAAGAACCTGAGCACATTGAACACTTCCCCTGTGTGACGTTTGGACATTCCGTTTTTCATTTGGACCAACGTTCCAGATTAGAATTTAGCATGAGATTCCCATACCTGAACTTCAGAAATAGGGACTTCGCAAGGGGAGGCTCTATCTCATCTAGAAAAACCTCAAAGGAGGGTTCATTTTTAAAGCTTAAAAACTTTTGGGTTAGAGACCCGATTCTATTTTCATTCACTAGCTGATTAATTATGAAGGACCAGAAGGCTCGTTTCACCAGGGATTTTGCAAAGTGCGGTTGGTTTTCCGAACTCTCCCATAGCTGAGACAAGCCCAGAATTGAAAACCATTTTTTGATGTGTCTGAGCCATAAAACAGAATGAAGAGAATCTAGACCCAGTATCTCCTGGAGACCTTTCCTATAGTCAATCAGTTCTGGGGTAGACCATATCCTTACCCAGAACATTAGTGGTCTAATGATTATATGGTTGTCAGTTCTCTTAAGGTTCAGATCGAATTAAAGAGGAATCAGCGGTGTACTAGTGGGTACCCTTACAATTGATCTCATAAATGTATTGTCCAGACCTTGGAAACTATCCCTTGCCCAAGGTCCCCATATCTCAGCCCCATGAAGGGCAGCAGATTGAATTTTAAATTTAAAAAGCTCAAGCGCAGGGGTCACACATTTACTTGTACTGGCATTAAGTTTGCTGATAACTGGCTTGACATTATGGGCATAAGACACCTTGTTTTTCTCAATTTGGGCCTTCCATGTTAGATTTGAATCTAGCACCACCCCCAGAAAGGAAAAATTATCAACTGTTTCTAAAACTTGACCATTCAGATTTAGAGTCCCCCTATCCGGCTTACAGGGATTCAGTGCCATACACTTAGTTTTGTCAACGTTTATCTCTAATCCTTTCTTCACACAATAAATACTAAAGGAGTTCAGGAGCGCCTGGAGGCCTTTCTTGGTTTGGGATATTAAGATGGTGTCATCCGCGAAAAGCAACGCAGGCACCCTTTCCCCATTTAGTTGTGGTGAGTCGTTAGCACAACCATTCAAATGATCAGGGATATTGTTAACGAATAATGAGAATAAGGTGGGGGCCAAAACGCATCCTTGACGGACACCATGTTCTATTGGGATATTGCGCGTCAGTTCACCATTTGGACCCCACCTGATGTTGGTATGATTCCTGGCGTGCAACTCGACTATTTGAACCAGGAGGCACCCTGGCAATCCAGCTTCACTTAGGGACCTCCAGAGCAAGTTGCGGGGTACAAGGTCAAATGCCGCTCTCAAATCTACGAAGGCGACATACAAGTGACCTTTCCTAATGTGTACATATTTCCAATATATACAACAGAATCTAAAGACCTAGTCTATGGTGCTGATCTTACATCTAAACCCAGCTTGAAATTGGTAAGTATTGCTTTTTCCTCCAGCCAGTCATTTATCCGAAATAGTAAATGCTTAGCATAGAGTTTTTGCAGGGTGTCCATCAAACTAATCGGTCTATAGTTTGATGGAACGAGCCTACTACCCTTTTTGAAAATTAAAACAACTTCTGCAGCACGCCAGCTATCTGGGAATTGGCAATTGCTAGATAAAGCATTAAACAAGTGATTTATGTATGGAGCCCAAACTTCAATCTCATGCTTATACAGGTCACCCGGTATTTTATCGGGACCAGGAGCTTTACTGTTTTTTAGTTCAGCAATTGCGCTTTTCGTTTCACCTATTGAGAAGTCAAGACACTCTATCGGGGGTGGCAACCATGAAGTCTCATCAGAGCCACTGTCATATTGTTTATAAAGAGTTGTGAAGTGCGTCACCCAGGTCAGTTCGTCTAGGAAGGTGTCCTTCGCAGCTCTACCTGCATGGCCCTCATTTGCAACCAGCCTCCAAAACCCAACATTGTCCTTAGATTTGGCAGCAGCCAACATATCCGCCCAATTCGACTCCTCCCATAACTTTTTTGAAGTCCTTTGGATGTGCTTGTATGTTTCCCTTGCAACTTTGACATCATCTTTTGATTTGTTTTTGATAGCAAACAGGAGCTCCCTCTTGGCCACCCTACACGAATGGTCAAACCATGGTTTACCATGACACCCAACTCTTACATTTTGTTGCTTTTTTTTTGGCATTTTGGTCAAACATGTTTTTAGCTCCTCAAAGAACGTCTTATGTAGTGCAATGAATTGGTCATAGTGGTCGGGTGAAAAGGGATATTCAACAATGGGCCTGAAGATTGTATCAAAAAGTGAGTATACAGTTGCTAGGGCATTTCCTTGTGCAAGGACGTGCGACCATTTCAATGCACGTCTGTTGTTACTGACGTGTACCTGATCACACAGAGTGGGGTTGGAAGTCTCAGTGGCAGATTAAAAAGAGGGTTCGCTAAACATGGTTGCATCAATATATAATTCTAGAGGATAATGGTCATTTGAAGTATAACTCTGAGGCTAACTGTTTACCAGATCTTTACCAGAGTCTATAGCTACGACTAACTAACTATGGAAAAGTTTCAAAACTCCAGCACAGTATCTTTTCCCATTAGCAAACATAGTGTGGTAATCTTCTAACCTCTGTGCTCACGTAAGTGTTCCATAAACTGTTACTATGGTAACAGGCAGAAAGCCATTTTGAGGTAGGGTTGAAAGGTACTGGCTGTACAGAAACCGTTATATTTACCCTGGATCCTCTACATTACAGAAAGAAAAGCAAAGTAAAACAAAACAATTTGTACCAGATTTACAACCCCCTTGCACCACTTTCGCGTCCAAGGCCCCCCCCCTGCAAAATTATAAGTGTGTGGGCCTCAACGATGCCCCTCAAGCCCCAGGAACCACCACCCTCGGGGATTTGTGCATTGTGGGAGGCAGGCTGCATGGCCCTCCACCTGGAGCCCCAGAGGGCCCCAGGGACCTCCACGCCCAGGGCCAGCTCCTGCAGTGTCCCGGGGTGCCTACCCCCAGACACTGCTGTTTGCTATGAGAGGGTGCATTTTGAAAGACACAACAGTGAAATCTGGTCTCACTTTCAAAATCCATACCAGATTGCATTTCCACATGCAAGTTAGCATCTCCCCATGAAGAAAAGCAATGCCAGCTCCCGAAGAACGTGAGAAGCCGGCGGGACCGTGTGGGCATTGTGGCTCTCCCCACGGTCCCCAACATTTTTTATAAGACCCGGGGGATACGGTCCCCGGGAATATTGGAAATTACTGATAGAGGACTATTTTTTTAAGGTAAAAGTAAAAGTCACACACCCAGCGCAGCGCTCAGTGCAGCCACCTAGAGTGCACGCGCTGGATGCACAACTCATAATCTGTACGGTGCGTGACTCCAGTGGTTTTGGTGCACAACTTCTATGCATTTGGGAGCCGGCATTACTTCTCAACATGGGGAGCTACTAACATACAGCTCCCCATGTGGAAAAGCAATCTGATTTAGATTTTGAAAGAGAGAACACATTTCCTTGCTATGGGAGGATGGGATGGACACCCCGGGACACTGCAGGAGCCAGCCCTCTCACAATACATAAAGCCCTAGGGAGTGGTGGTCCCCAGGGCTTTGGAGACCTTGCAGCCCCCAGCCATGGTTATTTTGTAGCCCCGGGGGGGGTAAGGGGTCCTCGAGTGCTCCATGAGGTGGGCCATGCAGTCCCCTTCCCACAATACATAAAGCCCGGGGGGGGGGGTGGTCCCTGCGGCTTTGAGGACCTTCAACCCCATCCCCGACATTTCTTTCTTTTTAGCCCCGTGGTGTGACGATTCCCGAGGCTGGGGGGCCCCACATAAAATGTAATAATTTTGCCCCTGGTGTTTTACCCCGCCGGGGACAAAATATTAAAAAAAACTCTATTTTATTTTATTTAGTTTACAGCACAATCCACACACCCTACACACACCTGCTGGGTTTTAAAAATAAATACTTTTGTGGGCCATCGGGTCCTTCTGGGACCCCCCAAGCAGGTCTAGAGGGTAACATTATTTCTACCCTGCCCCCTTTCTCCATTTTTCACACATATTCCACTGACTTCCTCAGCCTCACTTCTACCGAGGCACAAAATGGCTGCCAACAGTTCCTGGTTTCGAATGTTGACAACCACTTGACTGTCAATTAGCATTCAGTGCGGGATCGGAAGGGGGTGCTTATGGTACGATGACAATCCTCGCACTCTTTGCGGATCCACCACGCCCATAGATATATAAATGACTTTAACTATAATTTTCTCAGGAACTACTGAACAGATTGACTCCATATAAGCAAAAGGCACAAGTCGGAACTGAGGACTACCTCTTTGCCACTGTTCGAGCTGTAGCTGTGGCTAAAGGTCCTATGGGAAATTGCATGGGGAAAACACGTTTTGGGACCCCCTTTTTTCTCAGCCCCTACTTGACGAATCACCCCGAAACTTTCAGGATAGGAGCGGACCAGAGCTGGCCAAAAGTTTTTTGGAATCGAATGTTGCGGATTTCCTATGCATAATAGGTCCTAACTATAACTACCTACTGGCGACCACCAATAGGTAATATATATATATATAATTCACTGAAAAAACCATAGGTTTGACAACAGTTATAGTTAGCTGGAAATTTTACTGACATAAAACCAATGAAATTCCACGTTATAGTTAGTTGGACTCACTATAACTTGCGCGTGTAATGCACTGCTGATGACATTACATATTACATCACTCATGACATGGTCAGTGACATCACTCATGACATCACTGATGACAGACCTCCTTTAAGTGTAATGTAACCCTTAAAACACATATTGGAAAATAGAAATTAGCATTTTCAAAAAAATGGAGATACCCATACCAGTTACAACAACCAATTCAGTAATTCCACCATCTATATACACATTCTCTCATTCACCAACAGTTCTATATAGTCACTCATACATATACTCACTCATCATATGTAGTGATACACCTATACATCCTGTTACACACCGACAGTCATCCAAAAGTTACTCACACACATACTCACACATGCAAATAAACTATTGAACATCCATTCATTTGCATATACAACTATACACACACTACCACGTTACTTCTAAGGAAACTTATACATACTTACTCTCTTAAACAATCACTTATAGAAACACATACTTATTTAAACAGGAACTCTTTCTATCTCTTAGTCTCACATATACTGACTTATATATATCAATACTCACATATACTAAATTAAAACATATCTTGTTACTAATAAAGACACTAGTGAGGCAGGCATTCACTCACTAACACACACATATACACACTCATCCACCCATACAGTCCTGTACATATGCTGTCTTCAAAAACATAGAAACAGTGAGTCAGTCATTGATGGATCTATATGATAAGTAACACCCCCACCAAACCATAGAGACACTCATATTGATACTAGTGAATTTCATAGGTTTTTCAAATGCTATTTCCTAACTATAACGTGTGTAAAACCTATGGTTTTTTTCAGTGAATTTCATAGGTTTTTTGAATGCTAGTTCCTAAGTATGAAATCACGTTCGTAACTAGATAGTGTCACCGCCTACACGTCCTAAGAAGCGCATGTAAAGTCATGTGACTTGAAAACAACACTTGCAATTGGTTCTTAGTAGTTACACGAAGCACTCCACCCACTTTCCTCACAATCTTTTCTACTCTCAAGAGACAACAACGTCGAGCATCTTCCGGAAAACTTTGCTGAAATGGCTGCCCTTCCGCATTCATCTTCCGAATCTGAAGGAAATGAGCGACCACCGTTAAGAAGAAAAAAGGAATCTTTCATTTGGCAATTTTTTACTTATCCTGAAGATCAAAAGAAAGTGAATGCGCCAAAAGTAACCTGCACGATATGCAATTCGGAGCTCTCAAGGGGAAATCCAGATAAAATATATTCCTTTTCTATACACACCATGCAGCGGCATGTTAAACAAAGGCACCCTGAGCATTATGCAAAAGCATCGACAAGAGCCCTGGCCACGATATTACCATCAGAGGTGGCCAGCACATCTTCTGGTGGACGACCTGTATCTCCATCGAGTGCTGAGATGGACTTGAGACCATATCTTGCGAAGGTGCATATGAAATGCAACGAGTGTGGAAAAATTCTTTTGTATGGAGAGCAGAGCCTTGTTTTTATTAAACTGAAAATTGAAAGTCACAAATGCCCCAAGAAAAGATACATTTCTTCACTTCATTTTCATAGTATTACATACTGAAAAATGACGTAGCAACTTTAAAAAATCGAAAACATCATAACACTTGTTTCCAAAAAAAAAAAAAAAAAAAGTTCTTTTCAGAACTAACTCTTTCAACCAAAACGTGCTCCAAGAGCATATTATGAGATGGTTTTTCGCCGCTTTATTTTAGTGCGAGACCGGGTGCGCGCACCCTCCTATCGCGTACAGGACCTGAGACTCGCATGTGAAGTCATGTGACTTCAAAACAACACTTCCAATTGGTTCTTGGTCGTTTCTATTCTGGAATTTACACGCAGCACTCCACCCACTTCCATCACTTTCTTTTCTACTCTCAAGAGAGAACAACGTCGAACATCTTCCCGAAGACTTCGCTGCAATGGCTACCGTTCCGCATTCATCTTCCGAATCTGAAGGAAATGAGCGACCACCTTTGACAAGAAAAACGGAGGCCACGCTATTACCATCAGAAGTAATCAGCACATCTTCCGGTGGAGGGCCAGCATTATACACTTGCACAGAACCACAAAACCACAAGAGCCACCATGTTAATATATATCCTTCATATAATAAACCTCTGAGAATAAATACATATTTCCGTGGCACCCCATAACAGAAATTTGGCGTCCTCTGACTCTGCTCCATTACCAAACACCCTAACCCCCCGCCCCCTCACTCTTCACTAAACTCCGCACTCCACCCCACCCGGACCCCCTATTACAAACCCCCAACCTACCCTCCCTGCCCAAGCCCACCATGAACCTCAAACCGCCCCTGGAAAAAGAAAAAGAGTAGGCAACAGGCAGATAATCTAAATAGTACATAAAGGCACATATTTTTCCCATAATACTATTGAAAAACATGTTCTATTTTTTATAAATCTATCATGCATCTGACCCTTTAGAACCGCTTTCAAAACGTGAACTATAAACCTCTACATTTCATTTTCAAACCATACACTTTCAATTACATTATTTTTTTTTTACAATTCATGTAATGTTACACACCTTTTCTAAAATACACCAGTCCCTGTTATTTATAAGGATTTATTTTCAGTCTTCATCAGTGACACTTTCTTAACATATAATGAAAATCACTGTAACTTTTTAAACGACAATGCTAACGCGGTAAAAATAACCCTCCATTTGCTTTCCTTTAAGAATGCAGACTATCTACCCCACGCATGCGTTTCTTGATATTTGCATTTGGCAGCGAATATCGACCTTGAATCGGAAGACATGAACAAGAGCTCCATTGTCACATTTAAAACTTAACGTAGCATCTGCTCACACATATATCTTTCACTTAGCTAACATTCACAGAAAACAGCATTGATGTAAAAAAAGTGACCTTCAAGAAAAGCTACTTTTTTGATAACTACTAAGCAATATTTAAGTGACTAGACTCCTAGAAAATGTATCAAGTCATTCTGCTCCTCTCCACTGCAGTACCGGCGACCTAATTCTGTGGAGTTGCTATACAACCGGCAGTGCTGCGCCGTTTCCTTTACCATCTTGGGAAATTCAAAATGGATGTCCCTCCTGCCTTCGCAAACGAGCCGGACCACTTAGAACTATTTCGACAGAGAATACTTCTGTACTACGGCACCTTAGCACTCTCAACTTTGAATACTTCATATTGATTATCATTTAGATATTCGTATTTCACCTGTGTGCAGCCTGTATTTCATTGCCTGAGCTGTGATTTCACGTGGGCCCTGGATTTATGTCTCTGCAATTTGGTACATCCTGAACCGAATTACAATCACCTCATGAATCCGTTACTTGATCATGAACAGCTTTGTTACAACGGAGGGTTTATGGCCTTTGCAGCGATACAAGGAGTTCTGGGTCATTGGAATATATTCGCAGCGGCGCAAGATTTCCTAACAGAGAGCTACATCGAAAACCCACCGAGCTGCCCAATGATGGTAAAAGACGCTCCAATAATGACAGATCATGAATGCTCCTTTGATCTTCTCAATTGGATGGGTGACATGTTTTCAGATGATAACAGTGATTTCCTGTTAGAAGCACTTGCCGCCTACTTTGCCTACACAATGGACGGTTAACTCTTTCCTAACAGAGAACTACATCGAAAACCCACCGAGCTGCCCTGTGATAATAAAAGAGGCTCCGATTTTAATAGATCATGAGTACTGCTTTACTCTTTTCCATTGGATAGCTGACATACTTTCAAATAATAAAAGTGATTTCCTGTTACAAGCAGAAGCTACCTATTTTGCCTAAACAATGCTTCAATAACTCTTATACAAACCATTGACGTCCTCATTTCCTTTTGCTTCCCTATATTCTTCACGTTCTTTTCCATATTTTCTTTTGAAGAACAGACCTATTGGCTTTACTAACAGTGGACATTATGATTTCGTGTTGTTTAAATTTTGATCTTTTATGTGGACTACATTTGTTTCTTCAGCTACTCGATTTTCAACTTTATTTTTTTACAGTCTAATCTCAACAATTCTATTGCATATCTTATGTAAGGTTACTTCAAACGTACTCGATGCAAAACTCGCTAATATATGCTACATGTACCCTAATTAATGTGTAAATTTTAAACGAGTTTTTTTTATAACTGTAAACGCCATTTCCCATCTCAACTGCTTATTTCCATGTATTCCATGTACTACTGACAATACCAATTACTGTGTTTTTTGCAATTTCTGTACTCATATTACATAATGATTTGCCTTTAAAACAGTACATTTCTAAATAAACATTTCAAATATTCACGGTTTCTCTTTTAATCCATAATCTCAACTGAAATGATTTCATATTGAAAAACTATTCATGGGTTCCACATAACCTTAACTGTAGACACTGAGGACCTTATTTATGAAGACCTTGCGCCGCCGGTGCGTAATTTTTTAAAATGAGAAAAAGTGACGCACCGGTGGCGCAAGGCCTTCATAAATAAAGTCCTGAATGTTTTCTTTTCTCAACCTCACTTACTGATACTAGAACCTGCAAGCCAATTACGGCCCGTGAACTCTTTCTTACTAGGTCGCGCCCCGTACAGGCAGTTATACCACTGTTAAAAAATTTTTTTTACTATTACCAAGCACCGCCACAGTTCCGCTTCACTCAGACTTAATCACTGCTCCCACGCTTCTACAGGCCAGACGCTATGTCGTATTTCTCTCCTTATCACCCTTTCATCTCCACAATAACAAACAGTTATCCGTCTGCCACCACAGAACAGAGTACAGATGCAGAGGCACCAAAGAGTGAACCCATCACCAACTGCCATCTCCGGCTGTTTCCATGGTTACACCTCATTCTGCACCTTGCTGAAGGCACAGGTCAAAAGTTCATGTCTCAACGTTCTACAGCAAACTAAGAAGACTATTTTCCCTCCAGAAACACTTGCCAATCCACAGCTCTGTTACATGTCTTGTTTTTTCACACCCAATAGTACTTTTCGTTTAACATAAACATTAACATGCAACGTACTGTTCAATCTCCACTTATTACAATCAACCAATCATTTTTATTTGTTTAACCACACCCAGCCTCTTCCTTTTTCTTTATTTAGAATTTCAACTTCTAACTCCCATTCCACTTCCAGAACCAATCGGAGGACGACTACAAATCCCTTGAAAATGAAGGTCTGGCTAATAGGACACAGTTATATTCACTGGAGTGAAAAATATGCAGTAAGCAGACGAATTTGCAACCTCGGCTTACCAAATGTACACATAACATGGATTGGCAAAAGAGGATTGAAATGTCACCAATTGATTCCATTGGTGAAAACTTTTATGCATCTCCCAGAACCAGACCTTATAATTGTGCACTGTGGTGGGAACGATCTAGGCACAATCACTGGGGTAGGTCTGGAAATGCTTCTAAAAGACACCTTTCGACAATTGATGACACTTTTTCCTCGATCTGCCTTGGTATATTCCAATATATGCCAAAGACAGAAATGGAATTGGTCCAATCAACATTGTGCACAATTTGAGAAAGCAGGGAGACATGTAAATAAATCTGTTTCTGCTTTCCTCAGAGATTATAGCATGGGTTCTATTTACCACAACAACTTGCGCTACCACATGCAAGACGTCTATAGGAGAGACGGTGTTCATTTCACGAATGAGGGAAACAGAATCTTCCTCTGCAACATCAGGCTCTGCATCGGTACTTACTTATAAATGCAGAAAACACTCAATTAACACAAGGGCTCTTTTCAGAGCCACCTTATATCTAACCACTCAAACTTCTGATTTATCTCCATTTTCACACTCTTGTAAATAGGTGTGCGCGACCGGGTGCACGCACCCCGTATTTTTTTTGGGGAAAAATTATATCTTTTTGCGTTTAACGGCCTTACTGCACACCCCGAGAAAAGCTACGCAGCAAAACAATCTCTACCTTCTCCCCTTTCCATGTTTCAACGCTTTGAAATGAACAATATATTTACTCGCAGTGACAAAATGGCGGTCAAAACGTCCTGATTTCCTTCGAATCGAACGTTAACAGACGTCACGCAGCAAAAAAAAATTCCGCTCACGCGCAACCGCTTGAGTGCGCGAACGCGTGCGCGCCTATAGATATATAATTGACTTTAACTCTAATTTTCTCAACAACTACTGAACGGATTTACACCATTCCAAAAAAAGTGTAATCTGCGAACCGGACTCTACAGTTTTGCCAAATTTCTTATAAATCCATTCAGCCGTTCGACCTGTAGCCGAGTCTAAAGGTCCTATGGAAAATAACATGTAGAAAACACGTTTTGGGACCCCCCTTATATCTCAGCCCCCACTTGACCAATCCCCCCCAAACTTTCAGGGAAAGAGCGCAGCGGACCGAGCCATCTTCTATGAGAAATCCGCTAAGATTCTTCAACCAGGGCCAAAGTTATTCCAAATAGAATGTTGAGGATTTCCTATGGAAAACAATCCTAACTATAACTACCTACTGGTGACCGCCAGTAGGTAATATAAGTATATATGTATGTATGTATATATATATATATATATATATATATATATATATATATATATATATATTCAATGAAAAAACCATAGGTTATAATCCATATATAGTTAGGAATTTCCATTTACAAAACCTTATTTTACTCACACAAAACCATTGAAATTCCATATATAGTTAGATGCGCTAACTATATATCGCGCACCCGCAATCCACTGCTGATGATGTCACATATTACATCATTCATGACATGGTTAGTGACATCACTGATGACATCACTGATGACATCTCAAATGACATCACTGATGACAACATCCAGTGACTGTATGTTTCTGTAAAGTTAAAATATGTCTTACATATTGAAGAATGAGTGGATGTATAAGTGTCTGGAAGAAGGATTTAGCAGGTGCATGACTGACTGTATGAGAGAATGATTAAATGTGTCTTAATGAGTGCATGGGTTAGTGACTAAACTATCTTAATTTGTGCATCATTATATCTGTTGTTCTACAAACTGCTGCATGTGTTGATCAGTAGCTATATGAGTAACTGTATGGGTTATTGATTGGTTGTCCAAGTATTTGTATGGGACACTGAGTGTGTGTGTATGGGTGGCTAGGAGGTGTGTGACTCTGTACATAGATGTGTGAGTAGTTGATTCACTATATGTATGGGTTCAAAACTGCATGTGGAAACAGCTGTATGGGCGGTTGACTGTGCATGAGTGTATTGGTGAGTGAATGGATATCTCAGTGCTACATGTCAAAGTAAGTACATATGTAAAACACAGTACATGTGAGAGTTGACATATATAAATAACTGTGCATAAGAGCCAGTGAATATGTGAGTGGCTGTATGGATCATTGTGAACATGTATCAGGGATTGTATAAGAGAGTAAATATGTGTTAGTATATGTTTGAATAAGTAAGGTGTGTATAACTGTATAGTTGAGAAAATGGAGGTGTGATTGATTTTTTGAATAACTGACTAGGTGTGTGAGTAACTCCATGGATGAGTGACAGTCTGTGACTGTCTGTTTACACTGATTGTATCTAAGGTTATATTAGAGTCTGAAGAGGTTCATGGTATTATCACATGAAAGATATCATCAGTGATGTGATCAGTAATGTCAAATGAGATGTTATCAGTGATTTTATCAGTGATGTCATTTGAGATGTCATCAGTGATGTCATCAGTGATGTCACTAACCATGTCATGAATGAGGTAATATGTGACATCATCAGCAGTGGATTGCGGGTGCGCGATATATAGTTAGCGCATCTAACTATATATGGAATTTCAATGGTTTTGTGTGAGTAAAATAAGGTTTTGTAAATGGAAATTCCTAACTATATATGGATTATAACCTATGGTTTTTTCATTGAATTTCAATGGTTTTTTAAATGCTAATATCTGTAGCTGTAAAATATATTCTTCTTTAAATCTTGAAATATATTTTTCATGTTCTTTACACAATTTTTTAAAAACATTTTTTTTGTTTCGCTGCCAGTCCACGAACCGGTCAGCTTCCCGGTAGCTCAATTTAAAGCCGCGGCTTAGTACGCGAACCGGTAACCGTTCCTTTAGCGTAACTGTTACGTTCGCATGACGTTTTGCGTTATCGCGTAATACGTCATTGGACGCGCCAAGTTAGCGGACCCGGAAGTGGACCGGAAAACGAAGCAAAGCGCAAAACGTAAACACAGCAGGTCATGTGACTCGATAATAACACTTTTCATTGGTTCATTTCACTTTTGGTTTCCTAATGATGTAATAATTGGTCATGTGATAAAAAATTAACACTTTTCATTGGTTTAGAATTTAGAAGTAAACCGTGGTTTACTCACCTGTTGTTTCTGTGGATTGAAGAGGGAGCTTTGGACTGCGAGCACGCTGGAGCTGCTCTTCCTTTAATCTCTTCACTCTACTCCTCGCGGAACCCGCTCCGCGGGTCCCGCTTCGCCCCTGGTTCTCTTTGTCTGCGCTGCTGGAAGTGCGCTGTGCCTGCAAGGAATCTTCTCGGACTGAGCCTCTGTGGCGGTGGTGTGGGCAGGGCTGCGAGCGTGGCCAGGCGAGGACTCCAAGTCCCAGGAGCGCCTGACCCTCGGCATCATCAGCAGCTGACCCGCTCTCCCTGCTGGCTCCTCCCACGCCTCAGCGCGGCTAAAACCAGCGCGTCAGTTTCACTGTTGGTTTACTCACCTGTTGTTTCTGTGGATTGAAGAGGGAGCTTTGGACTGCGAGCACGCTGGAGCTGCTCTTCCTTTAATCTCTTCACTCTACTCCTCGCGGAACCCGCTCCGCGGGTCCCGCTTCGCCCCTGGTTCTCTTTGTCTGCGCTGCTGGAAGTGCGCTGTGCCTGCAAGGAATCTTCTCGGACTGAGCCTCTGTGGCGGTGGTGTGGGCAGGGCTGCGAGCGTGGCCAGGCGAGGACTCCAAGTCCCAGGAGCGCCTGACCCTCGGCATCATCAGCAGCTGACCCGCTCTCCCTGCTGGCTCCTCCCACGCCTCAGCGCGGCTAAAACCAGCGCGTCAGTTACACTGTTGGTTTACTCACATGTTGTTTCTGTGGATTGAAGAGGGAGCTTTGGACTGCGAGCACGCTGGAGCTGCTCTTCCTTTAATCTCTTCACTCTACTCCTCGCGGAACCCGCTCCGCGGGTCCCGCTTCACCCCTGGTTCTCTTTGTCTGCGCTGCTGGAAGTGCGCTGTGCCTGCAAGGAATCTTCTCGGACTGAGCCTCTGTGGCGGTGGTGTGGGCAGGGCTGCGAGCGTGGCCAGGCAAGGACTCCAAGTCCCAGGAGCGCCTGACCCTCGGCATCATCAGCAGCTGACCCGCTCTCCCTGCTGGCTCCTCCCACGCCTCAGCGCGGCTAAAACCAGCACATCAGTTTCACTGTTGGTTTACTCACCTGTTGTTTCTGTGGATTGAAGAGGGAGCTTTGGACTGCGAGCACGCTGGAGCTGCTCTTCCTTTAATCTCTT
The DNA here is from genome assembly GCF_964263255.1 of Lissotriton vulgaris. Lineage (NCBI taxonomy): Eukaryota > Metazoa > Chordata > Amphibia > Caudata > Salamandridae > Lissotriton > Lissotriton vulgaris. The sequence continues at coordinate 1,144,956,296 of NC_141694.1, read as the reverse complement.
CACTCTACTCCTCGCGGAACCCGCTCCGCGGGTCCCGCTTCGCCCCTGGTTCTCTTTGTCTGCGCTGCTGGAAGTGCGCTGTGCCTGCAAGGAATCTTCTCGGACTGAGCCTCTGTGGCGGTGGTGTGGGCAGGGCTGCGAGCGTGGCCAGGCGAGGACTCCAAGTCCCAGGAGCGCCTGACCCTCGGCATCATCAGCAGCTGACCCGCTCTCCCTGCTGGCTCCTTCCACGCCTCAGCGCGGCTATAAATCTCCCTTGTGACACCGCAACGCGGGAGCGCGCGGGAGCGCGCCGGGAGAAGCCCGGGACAAGGGCGGGACCGTCTGAGGCCGTCAGAGGCTGAAGTAGGCTGGGCTGGGCCCCCTCCCTTTGATCTCCGGTATTAAATCTGTGTGACATTGCCTCTATAGACTTGTATTGTATCTCAGGGTTTTTGGCTTCATATTTTACAATTGTTATTATTTTATTTTTTCCCCTTTAAATCCTGTCTCATGATGGCTAAAAAACTGCGCTCTGGGCACGTGATTGTAGGGAGATCTGGGTCTAAAACCAAATCTAACCCCCTACGGAACAAAATTGCATCTTCCATGCAATTGAAAGGCCAATGTCAGCTTTTCAATTTATGGGACAAAGGGAAAGATAAATCCACTGATCTACAGTCCCCGAGTGAAATTCCAGGTTCTAACGGTTCGGTGCCTGTTAATGGGGTTATTGATGTTTCCTCTAGTTTGAGTTTGGTTGCTAGTCAATCCTTGCCTATTCTAGCCAGCCCCGAAGTACTAAGGGGCTCGCCTCTGTCTTCAAACAATGCACATCTGAAACAGAATGCTCCCCTTGAATCTTCGGGTAGTATGCCCTCAAAATCTGACAAAATTGACCACCCCCAAGTTGCACTTATGGAAGTCCCTAAAGTTTTAGTGAATACTGATCTTTTGTCAGCTGTGTCAGTTAAATCTCCTGTAATAGGAAATGATTTTACACTACCTGACATTGATTTAACAGCTCATAGGGTTCGGGTGGGTTCGCTACAGGGGAACTCTAAAGGTATGCCTAATTTAGAGGAAGCAATAACCATTTCGAGTACCGGTCCTCTAAGTAGCACACCATCTAATAAACTAGATTTTTCCCTTGCGCAATTAAACTTTACATCTTGTTCAGGTCCAGTGTTGCACAATTTAGCTGAGGGTTCTCCAAATATTAATGGGAGGCTAATTTCCAATTCATTGTCCTCTTTAGAATCAATTCTTTCTTCGATTTTGAGTTTACTTGAAAAATTTGTGGGAGGTTCGGAGTGTATTTTTGACACTGTAACGCAAATTTTGCAAGTTCTCTTGCTAAGTAAAAATGAGTTAGTGTCAGATCTCCCCATACCATCGGCTTCTCTGTTGGTGCCTCCAAAAATAAGCGCTCCTACCGCTTCGGCAGTTTTGGATTCAGCTCAATCTCCTCCTTTGACAGAAGGTCATAAGGCAAAGAATCTTGTAGTTCTCCCAGCTGTCCCCAATCCTTCCAAAGTGGTTTCGGCTGGCGCCAATTGTATAGCTCCCATCAGTGATAAGATATCAACATCTCCACTCATTCTTAAAACTGAAATTCCCTCTCTCTTTCCGATATTCTCCTTGCCGTCAAACAAAGAAGAGGAGATTCCTAAAGTAAATACTGGATTGATGGAAAAAGTGAGTCCCCTGAAACACAAAAAGATCAGAATGAAGAAGAGGAAACCCATCCGAAGATTCGCCAAAAAAAGACAGAGAAAACTTCTTTTTGATAAGAATGCAGAATCAATACTAGAAGATTCTCCTCAGGTGGAGCAGTCTCCTACCCCTCATGTAGAAGCTAGGGTTGTTTCGCCTAAAGGGGACCCCCTGTCCACTGGTCTAGGTCCTATAAGTTTTACTAATCCTTTCCTTCCCAAGGTTTCCCAATCATCCGTTAATCCTTTTTCTTCATATTGTAATACTATAGCAGGATCTTGCCAAGTTGTTTCTAAGGTTACTTCTCCTTCTGTCATTCCGTCCCTTATTTCTCTCAATCCTTCAGCAAGACCCTTTCAGGTTTCATCCTCAATGACAGTTATTCCCCCAAAAGAAAAAATAAATGTAGATACTTTGTATCTTGATTTTTCTCCCTTATTTGAACAAGATTTAATTTTAAATAGATCTGCCCTACTGATCTGTTTTAAAGAGATCGAAAGTTTAAAATTAATTCAATCGTCCGATTTGGACGTTGTATATCTCCTTAACTCCTTGGTGGGGAAATCTATAAGATCTACAAGGGTGAAATTCCATTCGAAAGTTGTGTTAAATCTTGTTCTACAGTGGGCGGAGGAATTACAAGTTAGAGGGATAGATGTCATGCCATACTTTGGGGAAAAACGTACTCAAAGTATTCTTGCCAATTCTTCACTATCACTTCCCTCTAATACGGGTGTGCTGTTTTCGGATTGGTCTAATCTTAGATCAGAGGACTTAAAAATTTGTGTGGCTAGGAATGAAAGGCAAGTTTCATATAAAAACCCTCCCCTTAAGCAGAAAGTGAAGGATGATCAATCTAAATGGAGTTGGTTACCTGGAGTTCTAGCGAGTAAATCTGCTCCCTGTTCCAAACTACATTCTAATTTTTAACAGAGAGCTGAAATTTATCTCATGGAACACTGCCGGTTTCAAAGATTATAAGGAGAAATTATGTTTCTTGCATTCTCAAAAGGCAGATATAATTTGTTTGCAAGAAACCTGGGTCGAAGGAAGATTAGCTTTGGAAAAAGATTACTTTGTTCTGGAATATAGCGCAATCAGCACCAGAAGAGGCCATGCTAAGGGAGGATTAGCATGTTTGTTATCTAATAGATTGCAAAGGAATTATTCACACTATCTCGATCCAGGGAAACTGTTTCAAGCAATAACCTTAAATGATGTATTCGAGGATTGCCCTAATAGATCGTTGATTGTGATAAATATTTATATTCCGCCCAATTGTAGCTTTAATGCTGGTCTAAAAACTTTGTTCACTTTTTTAACTAAAGCGTTGGATATCTCCCCGACTCCGCATGTGTTAATGTTTGGGGACTTGAATTGTAATATATCTAACTGTGGGTTGGAGTTGTTTAGAAATATTCAAATGGAAGAGTCTTTGAATATACCATCAGCCCAGTTACCTACCAAAATTAAAACTAACAAAAGAGGTAAACTTATTTTAGAAGGTCTTCATAAAGTGGAATGCTTAATAGTAAATGGGAGGCTTCCGTCTGACACCCCGGCAGCTTATACGCACAAATCAAATAAGGGAAAATCTATTATTGATTTTATCATGGTAGATTATGCTTGTTTTTACCTATTGAAGGATATGAAGGTTATTGAGTCTAACCTTAGTGACCATAATGCGTTGATGCTTTCAGTCTCCGTTAATCTCCCGAAAGTGGATCCGTGGAGTTTGGATACAGATTTTGTGAATTTTGATTCCAACTCAGGGAAATGTTTTTGGAACTCTTGTACTTTTGAAAGTGTGGTGCCTCTTTTGTATTTTACTGTTGAGAATTTACCCCTTTGGGAAGGGAGAGAGTTGTTGAGTTTTATTAACTTTTTAGATTCTGTAACGTCTAGAGCGAAAAAGAAACCAGGTGTGAAACAATCCTTCGTTGTCCCTCATCCCCTACGGGCTATAAACAGAGAAATAAACAAAGTTATAAGGGGGCAATTTTTATTCTTTACCCAAGAAGCTAAGATTAAGTTGTTTATCTTAAAAAGAAGGAGAGTCAGGCTTAAGGCCCGTTTAAAGCGCTCCAAGGAAGATGCCCTCTGGATACAACTGAGGGAAGCTTCTTATAATGGCCAAGCCAAGACATTCTGGTCCTTAATTGGCAAAGGTTGTGGTACCAGAGCCAGTCCCACTCCTATTGCCATTGAGGAACAGGTGTGGGTTCATTATATCGAGAAGTTGTATAGCAACAATAATTCTCAAGTTTATTATGCTGAATTTGATAATGTCTCACGTATATTTGACTGTCCAACGGAAAAGGAAATTGAATCTGCCATTAAGAATATGCGCTCCTCTGGTGCGATGGGTCCTGATAAAATCCCAATTTCAGTATTAAAACACCAGAGTGAACTTTGGAGCAAAATTCTCTTTCCAGTGTTTAAATTTTGTTTTTCCAGTGGAACAGTCCCCCCTTCCTGGAAAGGAAGTATTATTGTCCCTTTATATAAAAAAGGGGCAAGAGATCTACCACAAAATTACCGTCAAATTGCTTTGCTTGATGCCATTGGTAAGGTTTTCGCAAAATGTGTGCTTTCTTTAATGAACCAATGGGTATCTGAATATAAAATCCTTCCCATGGAACAAACAGGTTTCAGACAAAATCATGGAACCCTAGATAACTTGACGGCATTGCAAGTTATCACAGAAAAATATGTGAAAGTCCGTGGTGGTCAGGTATATGGCGCCTTTATTGACTTCTCCACCGCCTTTGATAAAGTAGACAGAATTTTGCTGTGGAGAAAGTTATTTGATTTAGGTATGCCCCCTTTCCTTATTAAGTTAATTCGCGCCCTCTATTCAGACACCTGGTGTAGAGTTCTACTTGGAGGTGAACGTGGTGTATCTAAAATAATTTCTACTTCCAATGGGTTGAAGCAAGGTTGCCTTTTGGCTCCTTTGCTATTTTCCCTATATACAGTTGACTTACCCGTCACCCTCTCTGCTTGCGCCGGTATTGCCCCGTCTTTGGGCGGAGTTCCAATTGCATGCCTTATGTATGCAGACGACATCTTGATTTTGGATCTCACCCCAAAGGGCCTGAACAATCGGTTGCAAGCACTCTCTGAATATGCTGAAAGTCATTTCCTATCGATAAACACGGCAAAAAGTAAAGTGATTTGCTTCTCTGGTAGAAAGAAGCCCAAATGCCTTAATTATCCTTGGGTTGTGGGGGGAAAAAAATTGGAAAGTGTGAAATCTTACACCTTCCTGGGTAAAATTGTCACTTATAATTTAAGTGACAAATTACACATCGATAATAACTCTCGGAAGGCTATTTCACAGGGAAAGAGTTTAGTTTCCCTGTATAAAGCCACAGGTAGAAGGCATTTTTCTATTCTTTTAGATGTTTTCAGAGCGAAAGTTCCTGCCTCCCTGTTATACGGAACAGAGTTAATTGATTTAAAAAAGTGGAGCTTTTTAAACTCAGCGGAAGGGAAAATTTTACGTAGTCTAATGTCTGGAGGTACAGCAAATTCGACTGCTTCCTTGAGACAGGAACTGGGTTTACGTAGCAGCTGGGTTCAAGGTCTGGCAAGTATCATACGTTGGGTAGTAGCTTTATCTAAAAGTGAGCCTAATACTTTAAGAGATCTTATAAAAAATGAATTATTAGGATCTTTTAATGATTTCTCCTTGATTGTAAAAAACTTCAGATTTGCCGTGCGACAATTGAAATTGGATGAGGAGACTCTATTTTCACTATCCTCTTATCAATTAAAAACCATTCTGAAGTCAGCCTCTTGGGAATTGGGGTTTTGTCAAGATAGAGACTTCTGTTTAGCGAAAAAAGGTTGTACGCCTGTTATTGAGTCTTATACCTTGCGGAAAGCTCAACCTTATATGTACTGGAACATTTCTCATGGCGTTAGACGCCTTGTGTTCTTATTAAGACAAAATTTGCTTCCGTTGAAAGTTCTACATGCCAGCTGTATGGCCATTCGGCACGCTGTGATCTTTGTCAATTGTATGATCAGGACTTAGATCACGTCATGTTCGTTTGTCCTGCACTGATGTCTTGCAGGCGTAGATGGTTAAGACCAATTTGCTTACAACTCAACATTTTATCTGCTTCTTCATTTAAGGCGGCCTTGATTAACCCACCTAATGAAATGTTTCCTTTTAAACTGTACAACTTTTTAAAATGTTTTTTGGACCTGTACTAGGATGTCTCTTCTAATTGTGATGGAATAATATCTTATGTATTTCTTGTTTTGTATGTATATTTTGTTTTATGTGGACCTCATAAAGAGTTCCTTATCATAATAAATAAACTTGAAACTTGTTGGTTTAGAATTTTTCCTTCTCCCAAATGATGAAAACCCCTCCTTCTTTCCTCACTCTGACTTTCATCTTGGTGAGAGAAAGACCCTTTTTGATTCATCAGCAATGGCTTCAATGGTTGCTTCAGCCAGTGTGCCACCACCACCTCCTCCACCTCCTCATGGGAAGAAAGGACCACCTGCTTCAGTAATTATGGAAGAGGTGGAAAATCAAGAAGAGGAAGAAGAGGAAGAACTTTCTGAGTTTTTGCCAGAAGAGCCCAGGAGATATAACAGGAAAGAAAATTACATCTGGCAATTTTTTAAATTTCCAGCTGACCAAAAAAAAGTCAATGCAAGATACGTCTTTTGCCGTATTTGCGGCGAACGTCTTTCAAGGGGCACTGACAAAAAGCACAGCTATGGGAATTATACAATGCACAGGCACATGAGTCGGTGGCACCCTAACAATTACAGCAATGCCCAGCTTCGCGACCAACAACAAAATCCCCCAGAAATGGCAAGAAGATCTGTTGTTCAGGAGGTATCGGGACCGGAGGCGAGGGAGGTGATCCCGAACATCCAAATCAACATGGGTGAAGTGAAGCAAGTCTGTGTGTGGTGCAACCAGACACTTTGCTACCGCGAAAGTAGCATTACCCTTATAATGAGAGCCATCAACAATCATATGTGCCCAAAACGCCCCAAAAAATAAATTCATCTTTTTTTTGTTGCTCCTGTTGAGCCCTCTTCGATGAATCATTTTTGTTTCCCCCCTCCCCCCCAAAAAGTAAAAAAAATACAAAATGTTCAGAAAAAAACAAAAAAATATAAAAAATATTCAGAAAAGTAATAAAAAAAATTTAAAACAACAAAAAGAAAAAAAAAGTTCTTTTCAGAACTACCTCCCCATTATTAAAAAAAATTGGTAGAATTCTTTGAACTCTGCCAAGCTCTATTTCTATTAGTTCGCTCCCAGTTCGCACTCCGGTACGCGAACTTTGAGCGCACCAAAAAAAATTTTTTTAAAAAAAGGAACAGTAAGTATAAGGAAAGGAAACAGACAGTTATGTTACAAAAAAGACAGCTATAGGGAGTAAAGAAAAGATACTGTGACCCGCAATTCACTTCTGATCATGTCATATATTACATTATTTTTGACATGGTCAGTGACATCATCAGCAGTGGATTGCGAGTAACAATTTTTTTTGTTTACGTCCTATAGCTGTATTTTTTGTAACATAACTGTCTGTTTCCTATCCTTAAACTTACTGTTCCTTTTTTTAACGAGATAATAGATGTGAAGACCTACCATTGCAGTAAAACATGCCCACTTATTACATCATTCATAACATAGTCAGTGACATCATCAGCAGTGGAATGCAGGTTAAAAAAGTAGAAAACATTTACCTTATAATTCTTGTTAATTTTTAAAGAAAATTTTTCATACATTCAATCTGTAAAAGAGAGAACAAACATTTCCAAAAATATTAAAACATGTATTTAAAAATTAGAAAAAAGAAGGGAAAAGGTTCAAGAAGAAACACTTTTTAAACAACTTTGACACTTATAGAAACCTCTACTTCTCTACGACCCCTACACAATCCTAAATATATTTATTTTCAACAAACAGTATCTTCATGCTGATGAAATGAGGCCTATTTTGAAATATGATGCTTCTTTTGCATTGCTTATGTCTCACAATAGTGATGCAATAACAGCGCAAAAGAGATGTAAAACCATCATAAAATTGTGTCTAACATTTAAAATGATTGTTTTAGGATGCAAATAAGATGTGTGCTTTCAAGAGCTTTCTTTGAGGTGAGGCCTCTTTTCTTTTTTTAAAAAAAAAACAGTACCCAGAAGTACAGCACTGTAAGCATTAAAATTGACACTTACAGAAGACTCAGCTTCTCCATATCTACCTCACATTTCTAAATGTATATCATAAGTACAAAAAGCATAACATTAATTATACATGTTAAATGGTTTATTTTTGCTGTTCTCAGAATGTATCAAATTTCACTTAAATCAGTGACTTGAAGATATTCATCATGTAACAGCGGGGAAAAAAAAACACAATCAAAATGACTGTGTTTAAAAAACCCATACAACCTAAGAAATCTGATTTCAAAACTCCTTAAAATTAACTTACTTTCAATGACGTCGAAGGATCTCCTATAAACAGCATCCACTCTGTTGTGCTATAAATATTTTCAGCCCGCCACTTTCTGAAAGAAAACCTCCATCGATACGTAAAATATGTTACATAAAAAAAAAGACTTCTCTCATTCTATCACATGTTTCCACTAGGCCAAATCATGTTGCCGCGATTCGTAAGTCTTGTAATTCTTCCAATCAAATCCCGACATTTTCTATTTTCGCAACTTTCAAAAATAAAATATTTGAGATTATTTTCACAATCCTGGACTACTAATATCTTACTCTTCTTTGTCACTCATGTTCTCCTTTTCCTATGACACTGATACTGCTTACTATGAAGCAGACTTACTTGCATCAGGTTTATATAGTTGGATTTTTAATCTAGACAGCATTGCAGACTTACATTCCCTCTACTTAAAATTTTGGTTTTAAAAACACCAGGTAAGAATTTTTAAGGTCAAACGGCAATTTTTTTTTTAAAGTTACAACGGAATCATTACAGAATGACCAGCCGTTTCCAGACTTTAAGTAAGCTGTATAATGTCCTGATGTTGTTGATGGACCATCGTGATAGATAATTGCTACAGTTACAAAAGTCCTCCCTGATATTGACAGCTGAGAAGCCACAAAATTTTTTATTAAAGTTGACAATTTTGATCCATCAGGCCTACATCGTTGGATCATTAAAATGACATACTGGCCATATCTACGTATAAATAATGTTGACATCATATCACATTTACATTGGCTACACTCCATGTTGTGATCCGCTGCATTTACTAGCTTATTAAAGGACACTGATTTACTGTCTGGCAAAGTTAAATATATAAATCTTTCTGAGTCTACACTAGTAGTACTTGATACCATACAGTTCTCGCAGTCATGCTGCCATTGATAAGAAAGCCCAAACAGGTGATCTACATCTACACCCTCATCTTGCAATACATCAAGCATATACATTAAAAACTCCTGACAATCTTGCTGATTATTTTCAGAGAAGTCTGTTTGACCTGAACATTCATCTAACAGATAACGAACTTCAGACACACTTTCTACTTTTGTTCGATCAGTGCTACATTTCTCTAACACAGAATTCAACAAGCAGCATAAACTTTGTTCCGAATTGAACACAATCTGTTCTTTTAAACTCTCTAGTGAAAAGAGAACATTAACAACTACATTTGCATAGCAGTTGACACCAGAACTGTTTTCAAATTGAAAACCGACAACATCTTCAACAGAATCCACTTTCTTTCTGCTAACAATTTTCGGTTCATTGACTTTTAGTCTTTTTGCAACAACCTCCCTACTATTACTGATATTTCTACGTTTCTGGCCTACCACACGTTTCTCAAACAAAGGATATTGAGGCAAATGTGGCGCATACTCTCTTCTTAACCTATTGTATTCCTTAACACAATCTAGATCCGCACAAATGTTTGTGACATCACAGTCAATCAAGTACAATCCCGATAAAGTTCTAACTCGTGACAATGCCACATATGCCATACCCTCCTTGAACACAGAACTGCCAATATTCACCAATGCACAGTCTACACTTAAACCTTGCGATTTATGGATTGTCACCGCATATGCCAAGCAAACAGGAAACTGTTTACGGCGAACATATAAGTCTTTAACAAGCAAAAACCTAGCAGAACAACGACCAATTTGCTGTACTTCCTCAATGCCATCAAATTTAATTCTTAAAAATTCTATTCCATCTCTATTTTTGTATTTCTCAAAATCAACAACATTACCCATTGATCCATTTACCAGACCTCTTTCTACATGTAAATTCCTTCTCAAAATGATTCGGCAATTTAAACACACATTCAAAGTCTTTTCAAAACCCGCTGTTTTAGATATAGTCTTCTCTAATGAATCCAATTTTGATTTCAAATTGTCTGACAAAATAATTGTTGATCCCATATGCTCTAATTTGTCGATAGCTTCAAGTTTCACAATCTCTTGCTTTTCTAAATTCAACATTTTGTTGTTGAAGATGGCACATTCTGCAAGAGTTGGCATGAGACATATCCTGGATTTCTTCTCAGTAATTTTCTGAAAAATATTCTCAGGCACAATCTCTTGTTTGGGATATAAATTTGACAGTAATCGTGCATTTAAAGCTTCTTTCCCATGCTCGGTCACTTTTCCAATTCTAATATCTTGTAGAATATTCTTGTAATCTTCATCCTTTGCCTGACGCATATTTTCATGCAGTTCAGCATAATTGAAGTTTAACCATATATTGACGTTGCCAATGCTCCCTAGGCACTTCCTGGTATCTTCATGCGTGAGTATTTTGAACACAGGTTGACCTTTTACTGGTGTCAGCTGCAGAAGATCTCCGAAAACAATGATGTGTTTGCCACCAAATAACACATCATATTCAGTTTTAAGTACTTCTTGCATTCTCAAATGCACAAAGGCAAGCAAGACATTGGAAACCATGCTTGCTTCGTCAATGATAAGTAGTTTCATTTTCCTCAAGACTCTTGAAACTTCACAGCAAGCATCTCCAAGTAACTTGTTGTATTGTAATTTGTTGTCATGCTCCACCGGCAGCATCAGTAGACGATGCAAAGTAATACCTTTAATGTTATGTGCTGCCAGTCCAGTAGGAGCGGTGACAACACAAGACAGCGATGACTCAGTCCTTTCCTGCAAATAACAAGAAATTGCTTTAATGAGGAAACTCTTTCCAGTTCCCGCTTCTCCACTCACGTACAGTCGGACAGGCTTCAACGACGTACATGAGCACTCTTTCTTCTCATGACTTAATCCGTGCTCAATTTCCTTGGTAACTTCATCATATATTTTCCTCTGCTCAACGTTGAGTTGTTTTTCCAAGTCTTCTAAGTTAACTGAATCCTCCTGAGCATGTGCCATGGCTCTTTCCACTTCATTCATAGCAGTGGCAGTTTCATTTTCGATAATAGGTCCTCCAAGTGGATCTTGACTCAATGAAACAGAACTCTGACTGTCCTGAGAACTGTCTCTGGCAATCTCGGCTGCAATCGTTGCTTCCTGCTCAATTTCCAAAGTTAGCATTTCTTGATATTTAGGAAAAGCAGGACATTCTATGGACTCCTTGGCTGCATTAAAAGAGTCTTCGTAACAGAGGAAATCTCCAAGCAGTTCCTCTTCTGCACGCCAAGGCTTGAAAAGTTGCAAAAGTGCTAAATAGAAAAACTCCTTTTTTTCTGGAGATTCACCACTCAATTTTCGATGGTTTACTAATTGGCATTTTCTTTGCTTGACCAGGCATCCCTCACTTCCAATTACAGCATACACTCCTTTCTCAATATCTTCTTTGATGTTCCTCTTGAATATATAATTTTGGAGAACCTCATATAGACAAACATTCTCAAGGTGACTGCTTCGATTTGGATAATATGTATCCAACATGTTGGTCTTCAAAATGTCGGTACTGTTTGGCTCCTTTTCTGCCAAATACTCAATTTCCCGGACAGGTTTTAGAACTCGATTTCGCGTTGCAGCAAGACCAAGACTCGCCCAAACGATACTCCTAGATTTGGCATAGAGACTTGCTGAAGACAATCGATCTGAACATTCGTAAGCTCCGATTTCTCGATGCGACAACATCTTCAGACTGAAACTGTACAACTTCTTGCTGAGGCTCTTTTCATGGGAAATGTCCTCCCACATATCCTTCAGTTCTGTCTTTTCTTTTTTGGTGATGTAAGATGTCACATACCGAGCCACAGCCATGCAGTTGTCACCCACAAACTGTATATCCATGTTAGCATTCCACATGGACAAAATCACTGGGTTATAGTCGTTGATGTACTTGGACTCTTCGTTCCTTTTCAAATTGTATGAATTTTTTGGTGATTTCCTCGTCACATTATGTCGTAGTGAAGACATCAAACTGTTCACTTTTCCTTTAGAAATCACCGGCCGTGGAAAGTTGAAACGACATTTGGTGTAGAACTTGTCCTTGTTTCTGAATTTACGATGACAGTACTTTCCACAACGATGGATTTGGAAACGTAGAACTTGTTCTCTTAGGCTTTTCTTCTCCGTTGCATTTGGAACAGCACACGTAGAATACTGTTCTATGAAATTCATCACTAAGTGATCGGGATCTGTTCCAAATTTAGGTGCATCCTTGATCCACAACAACATATGTATATGAGGAGCACCTCTTGCTTGGTACTCCTTTCTCCAGAAGAAATCCAACACCTCTCCAAGAGGTGGATTCTTCTTATTTGTGATGAAAGACATCATAGCTTCAAATTTATGATTGAAGTACCTGCATACATTCACAGGATCCAAAAAACACAGTTCTCCAGGTGTCTTGAATTCAATGTTTTCAATATTTCCATTTGCTTCTCGTAGAAATTCAAGTAAGTCTTCCCAGCCATACTCGGCACAGCTCAGAGTGAGGAACCATGTCGGAGTTCCTAAGTTCCTCAGCATACATTTTAAATCACCATGACAACGATACCAGTACTCATTAGTACCACGCTGACACGCCATGAGATTAATTAAGTGAGAATCCAAAATACTATCTTGGACATTGACTTTATGCATAAAGTCTCTTGCCGAGATATTTCGCATCTGTATACCACTTTTTAAGATGTGGTTCACTGCATATGACAGTCCAGACAGATCGCTTTCAAACAGGAGATGAAACAAATAGGGAATGCATTGACGAAACCTAGGATCTTCTCCATACAATCGTAAAGTCCGGTATTCAGACGCAGGAATTTGATGAGATCGCTCATCATATCTTCCTCCTCGACCTGTGGGAAATAGCTGTGGGAAACACCGAGCTTCCAAACTTTCCTCCCAAACACTAATGGGACTCCCTTTGGCTTGTTTCATTTGAAACAACTCAATAGCATTCCCCATGACTTCCTTGGAATGCAAAGGATGAACACTATAATGTTCATATATTTCTTCACTTTTAGAGGCCTCTACTTTCTCAATTTGGCCAGCACACAAATCGCTATCCTCTTCATCACTTACTTCCTCTTCTGCAACATACACATTCTTATAATACTTATTATTTTTCTTCAAATACACTGTTGCCTTTTTGACTTTCCTAACATCCACTAAATCTTGCCATATTTTCTTATTCTTTGTCGGAACCCCATTAACCAAGATAACCAGAGGTTCCTCTTCCACTTCTTCTACTCCAATTGTGTTAATGTTTTTATTCAAATCTAAAGGCAAATAAACAACTCTTCCCTTTAATCCTCTCTGTAAATCTGCTGGAGGCAACTTCCCTGTCTTTGGCTCCATTCTTACAATAGCCTGAAAGGGATGGATACTTTGAATCAAAATAGATTCATAAGTATTTAAATCCTTCAATTCAAAAGGAATCTCAACCAATTCAAGATTATTATGAACTGCCCTAGCAGGCATCTGGTTTTGGTTTAATTTATTACAACAATAAGTACACACACGTTGATCCGATCCCAAATCAAAATAATTTTCTACCATCAAGTATGTGGCAAAATCCTTCCATTCACTATTATTTTCCCTTTCACTTTTTGCATATAAATCCACTACCTTAGTCTGATTCTTATAATAAGTGCGTCGACAACAAACACAAGTGAAATTAGGCCTCTCACTTGATTTCATCTGAAACGTGGCAATTTCCTTCTGAAAATTATCTGTACTGTAAACCTGTACATTATCTTCCACATTACTCTCTACTTCAGGGTCAATTTGAACATTCTCATCTTTACTACTAAAGTAACAAAACTCAATTTCTTCACAAATATTCTTCACATCTATTTCAGAACCATGCAAAAGAGCAGCACATAATTGTTTAAGCATAATTGCTGGACTCTTTGCATAATACAACATTCTCACTAATTTTCTCACTTTATTATGATGCACTGCTAGCATCCTGAAATGATGAAAAACACTCTGGCATACTCTCCTGGAAAGACAAGCCAGTGAATGACCACGCAAACCTGTTATTTGTCTCACTCTGCAAGGATCTAAATCTTGCAACAACTTCATTTTCTGCTTCAAACTTTTCTTATTAAATGTCCGTATAAAATCACAAAGCAAATTGATGGAAACCTGTCGCACACTGCAAATAGAACTACACTTCCAAATGTACACAGGAGCCTTAGGACGTCTTCCTAAAACCTCATCACTTAGCGCCTCTTCTGTCTCTGTTGTCACAAGTTTTTCTTTTTCAACTGGACAACCATCCTTCACTTCATAAGCTCGACCACTGATGTCAACTGCATGCACCAAATCATTATCCTGAAAATAACTCTCCTCATTAAAAAATGCCTCAGAACTTGAACTATGCATCCATTCTCCGGAAAAAACTTCACAAAAGTTGCTACGATTTACTACTCTCTTCCATCTACTGTTTGTTTTAAAATCAGAAATTACCTTGCTTAGTTTCCTAATTCTATTGATTACCAAAATAAACAACTTTCGCTTAATTTCAAAAGCATGATCAATAATTTTCTCGACATTTTTCTTCTTCTTATAAAATGCCGCTTTCTGTTTGCATTTCTTAATATTTTTTATTAAATTAACTATTATCCTATTACGGAACATTCGTTGTCGAATGTCCCTAAACTGTTCTTTCCTTCTACTATCATGCACAGAGTTATCTCTTCCTCTACCAGTAACATTTTTCATGGGTCTTTCCTTTCCATTTAAATTACTCTTCTTTTTCTGAACTGAAACATTTTGGCGATAAATACTTTTTTTACTACAAATATTTTTTAAGAAAGATTTTGTGCTCTTACCCGGAGCTTTCTTGGTGTTTTGATAAGTATTTAGGGAAGAGGACTGCTGCAATAAAACATCATCCTGCTGTCTTTGACATTTTCGAGCCTTTCTAATTCTATTTTTTGTAGGCATTTTCCAAACTATTAAAGAATCTGCAGTTGAATCTGTTGAAAAATATAATAAAAAATGTTAATAACCACTATTACCAAACAGTAAATGAATAACAGTCATCAAAAACTTAATGCCCTACTTATTATTTAACATAGCAAATCAAGGCATATGACTGTGTATGATGTTAATTTCTTTTTTAAATGGAAAGCGTTCTTCATGGGGCAAGTTTCTTGTAAATACGCTCCCACCTGCGAAACGGAACTTTGCAATGCGAAGCTGCTTGGGTCCCCGGTGTCTGTCAACATTCTAAACAGTCCGGAGCGGCCGCCATCTTATCTCTCGGTAGGATCGAGAGAGAAGAAGAGGTGAAAAACGAAGGGGAAATTTAATGAAAGGGGGCAAAGTATACCCCTGTTGACCCCCTAGGAATGTTGTTGGAATTTTTAAAGGGTCCACTGGGGAAAATAAAAAAAATATATTTTTCACGATAGAACCGCTTCCCAAACACCGAACTGGGCCGCAAACTGCACGAGAATACGCCATTTTGTGCTTCGTTTTAATTAAATTACTAGGAATAAGGAGGTGCGGGAGACGTATCCTAATCCCTTAAATTTTCTGAGAGTGGCTGAGGAGTCTCATATATGTTGATACATGTGTTCCAGCGGCTGTGCGTGAGCTTTTTTTTTTTTTTGCTGCGTGACGTCTGTTAACGTTCGATTCGAAGGAAATCAGGAAGTGTTGACCACCAATTTCTCAGTGCGATAAAATATTTTGGGGCATATTATCAAGCCTGTGCGCTAAAATTATCGCAGATAAAGCGGCGATAATGGGCTTGATAATATGCTCTGTGGAATTCCAATCGAAGCCCATTTTAGATGTCTTCACATCTAGCATGTGCTTCGATTGGAAATCCATAGAGCATATTATCAAGCCCATTATCGCCGCTTTATCGGTCGTTTTCGGCCGATAAAGCGGCGATAATTGAAGCGCACAGGCTTGATAAAATACCACATTGTTATAAATGAATCCTTATTGAGACACAATGTCTGCGCCAACTTGCCTTTTTTACAATGCCACAATTTTGTCGTGCACGGCAGCCATTTTACATGCCAGGCTGGTCTCAGCCTATCACCTAGCCCTGCGAATGTAGGGAAATATTATCAAACCTGAACACTAAAATTATCGTCGCATTATCGGCCGAAAACGGCTGATAAAGCGGCGATAATGGGCTTCATAATATGCTCTGTGGAAATCCAATCGAAGCCCATGTTGGATAACATGGCTAAAAACTACTCAGCACCATTGTTTCGACATTATTAACATGGCTATGTAACTCCCATAATCAAAATTTAAATTTGCCAAGCACACTTGTATTACTGCATGCCAGAATGCTACACCGAATATGCAATTACAATTTCGCAAAGTAACAAAATCTATTTCTATATCACTACAGACAAAGCCACAATTTAAAAACACAGGGGCATATTACCAACAACTAGCGATAATTTTTGTCTCTAACTTGTTTAGAGACAAAAATTATCGCCGCACATCGGCGATTTTTATCGCAGATAAACCTTGCTATTAGCAAGGTTTATCGCAAATGCGATAAAAAACGGCCGCAATGCATGAATATCGCTGAAAAGTCAGCGATATTCATGCATTATCGAGCAAATGCTCTTAGCCATGTTATCCACCTCCCATTGGATAACATGGCTAAGAACTGCTCAGGGCAGGTGTTAGCTTTTGGAGATATTCGCGCTTAGCGCGAATATCTCCAAAAGTTGGTAATAGGAGATAGCGATGTTAGGGACTGTTTCCAGTCGCTAACATCTTGGCACGCCACTTTGCATGTTATTAGTGATAAGTATCACTGACATGCAAAGCGGGGCCCAAGATGGTCGCTATCTCCTTTTAGCTGTCACTAACTGGTGTTAGCGACAGCTTGGTAATAGGGAGATAATTTTATCTCCGCTTTCTTGGCTTTTAAAGCCAAAAAAGCGGAGATAAACCCCCTTGATAATATGCCCCACAGCTTTCTTCATCATTTTCTCCTTAGCGATAAAAAGCGGTAGCAATGCATGAATATCACGCTGAAAAGTCAGCGATATTCATGCATTATCCTGCAAATGCTCTTAGCCATGTTATCCACCTCCCATTGGATAACATGGCTAAGAACTGCTCGCAAATGCGAAAAAAACGGCCGCAATGCATGAATAACGCTGAAAAGTCAACGATATTCATGCATTATTCAGCAAATGCTCTTAGCCATGTTATCCACCTCCCATTGGATAACATGACTAAGAACTGCTCAGAGCCCCATGAGGAACGCTTTCCATTTAAAAGAGAAAAAATAACATCATAGAAAAGAATCGTTTTTAAACACAGCATATAAATCAATTATATACCTGCATTCAAGAGGAAATGACTGAAAATGTCCTTGAGACACACGAAAGCGTTTTCTGGAATGCCCTAGCACCATTTTTCCGACATTATTAACATGGCTATGTAACTCCCATAATCAAAATCTAAATTTGCCAAGCGCAGGTGAGAGCGTATTTACAAGACACTTGCCCCATGAGGAATGCTTTCCATTTAAAAATGAAAAAATAACATCAAAGACACTCAAATGCCTTATAAATATGACCCAAAACAACCTATGAAGCTCTAACAGTACATATCCAGAAATGTAATTGATTTCAAAATGGTTTTTAAAAACAACATATCTGTTTCAGCTTACATAAGAGACCATGGAATGCGCTTCATATACAACAATACCTTGAGTTACTACATGCCAGAATCCTACACCGAATATGCAAATACAATTTCTCAAAGTAACAAAATCTATTTCTATATCACTACAGACAAAGCCACAGTTTTAAAACACAGCTTTCTTCATCATTTTCTCCTTAAATCATTCTATTCTATATCTAAAATAAATAAATCTTTTCTCACCTTAGCAAATACTTTTTGGATTTTAAAAACAGTCTCAGAAATACACCAAATTGTCTTCAGCAGAAGAAAAAGGATGCACTCCAGAGGCTGCAGCTATTAAAAGCACAGAAATACAGATATTCATTTCACATATCTCTCATATTAGCCAATCATAACTCTTCCCTCACTTTTTTCAAATCAAAACCCTTCCCCCCTCTGCCCTCTCTGCCTTTTTTCCATAGCAACGACCTCCTGGAAGACCTCTCATGTTTGCAAATTCACACAACAATGTTTCAATTGAACTCTGAACTCTCAGTGCACCTGCGTATCCAGTGCAATCTTTCATTAAAAGTTTCTTCCTTGACCATTGAAATTACATGTTTCAAGAACACATCCATGCACCCTAACTTTCTGTTTTCAGAAATGGAAATGCACCAATCAGTGCTAATGAATCATTAGCATTGGAAATCCACAGTTTTTTTTCTTTACAAACTCCTACTGTTTCAACTGCCCTTTTATTACCACACTTCATCTGACTGCAGCACAACCTTCTCCCACCATGTTTAACGTCTGGATTGTTGGACATAGTTACATCCACTGGGCTCAAAGGTATGCTGACAACAGAAATTTACACAACCTCAATTTACAAGATGTGGAAATTAAATGGTTGGGCCAAAGAGGATTAAAATGTCACCAATTGATACCATTGGTGAAAACCTTTATGCATTTGCCAAAACCTGACCTGTTAATAGTGCATTGTGGAGGTAATGATTTGGGCACTTTAACAGGAGTAGGTCTGGAAATGCTTTTAAAGGACACCTTTGAGCAATTAATGGCACTTTTTCCTCAAACTGCCTTGGTATATTCCAATATATGCCAAAGACAGAAATGGAGGTGGTCCAACCAATTTGGTCCACAAATTGAGAAAGCGAGGAAGCATGTAAACAAATCTGTTTCAGCTTTCATGAGAGACCATGGAATGGGCTCCCTGTACAATAATAACTTGCGTTACTACATGCAAGATATCTACAGAGGAGATGGAGTTCACTTCTCAGATGAGGGCAATTTTTATTCTGAATTTAAGACTGTGCATTGGTACCTACTTATAAGTACCTAAATGGACCATAAACCCAAAAGCTCTTCTCAGAGCTACCCTTCATCTGATCACTCACAATTAATACTTTTCTCTAATTTATTTCTGTAATTTTCAACAAACTACGCTCAAAGAGCGCTACCCGGTACGCGAACTGGAAGCTAACCGCCCAAAATTATTTTAAAAATGTTTTTTCTCCGCACATATGGTCCTCCTCAGCCACCCTCAGAAAACCTGGGGGGTCAAAATACTTGTACCGTGTCCCCTTCTACCCTTTCTGAACATTATTTAACCTCCATTTTATATGTTAATTCGACCGAAACACAAAATGGTGGACTCCCGTTACGCTTCTAGTTCGCGGACTAAACTGCTTCCCGGGAAGCGGCCCAAAGAAAAGGTGGGAAAGTAATTCACAGAAAAAGGACTGGAGACACTCTCACCAAATATAGATTAGCTCATACTACATAACAATCCCTTTCATTTTCACAAATTTGATTGAAATTCCATTTAGCCATTAAGCCTGTAGACCTCTCTAAATACCTTGAGGTAAATTACTTCACAAAACACATCTGAAGTGTTGGAATTGACAACCAATAAAAATGTTACTTTCATTTTCTACTTTTATTACCTGATATTTGATTGGTTATATACCTGAATATATATAAAGGAAGAGAAGAAAACACAGCCATTTTGACTGCTACTTCTTGTTGTACATCACATTTCAATACTTACCTAAGACTTCAACTTGTTTCTGAAGGTAAGTTGTTATTTTTAAAAATGAAGTATATTGTGCACTATAACTTGATATGGTAGACTTTTTCTGATACATATACACTATCCCTCTGTAGTAGTTATGGATTTAGATAGACTTCTCTGTTATAGTTAGGAATGGAGTTAGGCTTCTCTTCGTTAAATTACATACACTTTTTTATAGTCATATTTCCACTCTGATACTATACACTGCCAAAAGAAAAATTCACTGATAAAAACTGCCTATCTAAAATTAATCCCAACAGTGCCCAATCTCTACTAATATATTTTTTTTTATTCAAAATTTCAGGCAAAATGGAAGGCGAACAACAAGTTACATTTTCAATTGAACTGAAGGAGAGCAGCCAAGACAAAATTGATGACTTTATGGATGACAGTAGAGACCACGAACTTCTACAATGTGTTGAAGCAGTGGACAACCTGCTTCAAAATGAAAAAAAATTACACCCTATAATAAATTATGACATTTCTGACAATGAAATGTTAGAAAATTTAATAAAGTATGAAACACAATCATAATAAAAAAAAAAAAAAATAAAGAAAACAAAAAAAACCCAACAAAAACAACAAATAATTAACATACAGTATTAGAAAAGTCTATCATTCTTTTATCCTTATAGCTTTTATCCTTATAGTACGCTGCCCAGAGCGCTTCCCGGTTCGCGTACTAGGAGCTCACCACGCATAAATATATTTTTTTTTTTTGCCCTGCAGAAACCTTTTACAACCTCCACATAAAACCTAGGGGGTCAGGGAGGATCTACTATGCCCCCTTATCGAAATTTCCCCCTTTGTTTTGGCCTCCTCTTATCTCTCGATCCTACCGAGAGACAAGATGGCGGCCGCACCGGACTGTTTAGAATGTTGACAGACACCGGAGAGCCAATCAGCTTCGCTTCGCATAGTTCCGATAAGCGAAAAGTACGCGAACCGGATCGCTGCCCGGAGCGCTGTTACAGATATATATCTTGATTTAAACGTTAATTTCTCAAAATCCACTGAAGCACATTTATTGAGACCTAGCAAAGGCACATCGGGCTAACAGTCCCTACAATTTTGCCAAGTTTCGTGCAAATCCATTCAGCCGTTCGAGCTAAAAGTGAGTCCAACCGCCCTATGGAAAACTCAATGTTAAAAACGTGTTTTGGGACCCCCCTTTTTTCTCAGGCCCCCCCTTGACGAAACCCCCCCAAATTTCCAGGAGCTGCTCAGAAACAAAATGTGCCATTTTCCTGAAAATTTCAGCCGATTCCGTCCACAAACGCCAAAGTTATTAGACATAGAATTTTCAGAAATCCCATAGGGAAAAAATCCTAACTATATATACCTACTGGCGACCGCCAGTAGGTAATATATATATATATATATATATATATATTTATATATATACATTTATATATATATATATTCTCTACAAGCGACCTTGTTTCCGGAGTCTGTGTCCCATAGACAAGTGGCAAGTTCGAACCGAGCAGGTCTCCGGTTTAAATATCACCACAACAATCCTCTTGAAAGAAGAACTTGCACTCGAAGTCAATACCAAAGTGTTTTATTATGCCCTCGAAAAGGGTATGGTCCTTTGTATTGAGTTATTTTTTTATATAGATTTATTACCTTTCACTCCCCTACATGGCTGTGGGCTGATCGTATTCCAACCTACTAGCAGTTCTAAACATAAATTTTTTTTTGAAAGGACCATACCATTTTACAGTATCTATATGTAACTAAGGATAGAGAGGCCTGTTCTTATTAAAGGTTCACCATTCTTTATTTTCTTTGGAAATTGGCCCTTATTGCGCATCTTGCTTCTCATTCAAGAAATAGCCATTAAGCCTTGAGGAAGTTACTGTTGAGTAACGAAACATGTGTCGGTTGCCTGTTGTGTTCCTTTTGGGACTTATACACGAAAGAACTTTCAACAAAGTGTCCCAGAATTTTGTGAACTCTAAAATAACATACAACATGATCTGTATTGACAATATGACATCGGATTATCTTGATTTGTGTCAACCAGACATTAAAACAGTCAAAATATCTTAAGTCTTTGGATGTTCTCTATCTAATGGCCTAGTTTATTATATGCCCTTTTCTGATCATCGTGAAGTTGTGACTCTGTAATAAGGTCGTGGCTTGACTAATTCTCTTTTCATAGAAGCACTTGCTTCTGTGCTACATAATTGAGTGCCGAGGTACAACAACTATTTATTTAACTAGTGTGTTAGAGCTATTTACAATGCTGGGAAAAATCATACATGGAATTTTTTCCCCCTTTTATATTTTTTGCTCATTTCATAGGAGGAATTCATAGTGAGCAGCAAGAAGGCAATGTAAAGCTAAAGGAACTTCAACGTAAATAACAGCACAGCAACACCACAGCAGAGAGTCTGTTCAAAAGTCCAATCTCAACTTCAAGATTTGGCTTTACAGTTTACCCTGATCACATGATACCACATGGATTGTGGAGTTGTAGTTAGTGCTTGAGAGCAGTCCATAACGGCCCTTTGAAATGCTGGAAAGAATAATACATGTTCATTTTTGTTATTTTTGGCCTTCATAGTTTTTCTACATTAGCAGGCATTTTATTATCTTACAAAATGCGTATCTAATATCAATGTGTTGTTCATTTTATTATTTTCTAATTTTTTGGAACACTGCTTTTATATAATTTGCAGTATAGACAAGTCAAACCATCCCTCTATAAATAAATAACTTTTGCAAGTTTTCATGATTTCCTTGTTCACTTTTTAAATAAGTCAACAGTCTGTGTTTAAATCTCCTAGTAAGGTCATCAGCACCATATACAAACATTACACTGTTTTTACAGAACACTGGGTATTATTTTGTCATATCTTTTTGAAATCTGTCCATCTTAACATCTTTTCATTTGACCAAGAATCCTGCTCAGGACCAAAAATACAAAACTGCACTTCACCACAAACCTTTTCTACGTGTGCCACATGACCATTCAAAAGTACTCGACTTATTACACCTAAACATACAGCAGAAGGGTTCACATAATACAGCCTCCTATCTAAAGAGCAAATTGTTGAGTGGTATAACTTATTTTATGTTTTAAACTTTGCCTTGGAAAGATACATGGGTATTTTCTTAATATATCAATGGATTGCAGACTATGCCTTCCATTAAACTCTTCTGCAATAACTTCTTCTATATTTCTAGGTGTGATCATCTCTTTTGCTGAAGGACTACCATTCTTTATTTCATAACATTGTCTTCTTTAATCCAGAGTATGAACTTATTTTTTATCCTGGAGATAGCTTTCTTCATTAAAGAAACCCTCTGTACAAGAAGTATGTATCCATTGTCCACTAAAAAATGTACAACAGTTACTTCTATTCACTAATCTTTTCTTCAGGTTTTGTCTCCTCATGCCAAACCTCATTTTGGTAATTTTACCGATTCGGTAAAATAAAAATTCGGTAATTTTACCGATTCTGAGGCACCCAGATGTAGGTGGGACTCTTCAGAGTCCCAGAGGCCTTACCAAATCGGTATTTTACCATCAAATCCAATTTGATGGTAAAATACCGATTGCGGTGTGCATGCACATGTGTGCATGCACACCTATGCCATGTGACAGGCAGACCTGCTCTTAGGGCATGTATGCCTGCCACATGGCACCCGAGCCTGTTTTGGGGGTGCCAGAGGATGTCAAATCAACACCCCCTGCACCCTTGTGAAAATCGGTATTTACCGATTCGGTAAATACCGAATCGGTAATGCCCATTCATTCCTATGGGCTTCAAAGCCCATAGGAATGAATGGGCATTACTGATTCGGTATTTACCGAATCGTTAAATACCGAATTCTTCCAAATCGGTATTCCAGCACATCTGGAATACCTACATATCCACCCCTTAGATTTACCGATTTTTAATTACCGAATCGGTAAAATTTGGTAAATAAAAATTGGTAAATCTATTTTACCTACATCTGGCCCTATATGAATAGTGAATCACTGATTTGATGCCTGCCTGAGTAGTGGCTGGGTGATTCCATGAGTGCCTTAATACTGCCTGGGTGAATGAGAAAGTACCTTCATTCCCATTATATATATACAAATGTTACTATATCTCTGAATCATTGGTTATCTCCTATCAGCATCAAACGCACAAGAACTCTCTAGGCATTCTGTATTATTCCTTCTCAATTTTAAACAAAGCATGTTTAAAGATAAACACAACCCTCCCCACAAACGTGACATTTTTATCAGCCGTCCTGAACATAGATCACCATGTACACATTTATGTGATTTCCTAATAGATGTACACCTTCAAGCCATCTTTCCCAAAATATATACCTCTCTCTACCTTTAAGCAAGCTCAAAAGTCCCACCGTATATATAGCTATGGGCAAGCACAAAAACGTATCTCACATCTAAGCATATGTAAAGTGGTCATATAAGTTCAAAACCACGTTGACAAACACTTCCCAATATATACCCAACAAGTATTACTTCTTTCTAATTCATTTACGCGCAGACAACATGTTCTCATCTTTTATTTCTCACTACACTTTTCCTGTTTAAAAATGTTACTAAAAGTATGACAACTCCCACACAGGAGAGGGCAGGCGTGGAAGTGCTGTCGGGCGGTGACGTGGAGAGAGGTAGGGCCAGGGTGGGGGGTAGTAAACTCTGGATTGTGGCTCAATTACAGGTAAGTGAACATTAAAATACATAAAACGAATTTTGTTGCACTCACTGCATTGCCAAATGTGATGCAGTGCATGCAACAAAATTCATTTTTATTTATTTTAATGTTTACTTACCTGTAATCGGTCCTAATCCATATTTTACTACCCTCCACCCTGCCCCTCCTCACATCACCGCCTAGCAGCACTCCCACGACCAACTGCTACTGCTTCCACAATGCAAATGGCAGATGTATCTATTTTGCACATGAAGCTTAGACATTTAAAACATTCTTATTTCCTCATTGCAACTTTCCACAAACCGATACTGTAATTTTTCAATAAAATACGCAAATAATAAATAGGCACTAATTAATTTTTCTCTTACTTCCCAAAAACGTTCACCACTAACCTCTTCAACACATACCCTCTAATTGATACAGTTCTACTCATATATTTTTTTCATCACTGTGATACTTCTTTTTATCACACTCATATTTACATCTAAAATTCTAAAGTACATTTCTAAAATAAATACAAAGTTATATACATAAGCCTGAATTCAGTTTGGACCTGATTTGTAAAAACTAAGCACAAGAATGGTACACCACTCTCATACAAAGCAAGTCTAAAATGGCAACCTCTTCAACTTGCCACTCTATCATCATAAGAAAGGCAGCAAATGACATCATGTCTTTCACTTTAGACTACTGCATCTCCACTTGTGAAGGGTTAGTATCTATTAACCTTTTCCATCTCTTTCAAAACAAGGTTTCTGTAGGCGCGTATTGGCAATTTTTTTGCAATCATCGCAGAATAATCGCGAAAATATGGTAGCTCAAACTGATATCTAGCTTTATTTTTCTGAAATTGAATTACTACACAACAGTTTATTACATAGTCCTGAGTTGGAAATTAAAACTTGCCATCACTTACATTGTGGACGACACACAGATGATGGACAAAATGCAGAGCAAATCAAAAATTCACACCCAGTCGAGAGATCTGAGTTAAATCTTTTGTTCTATCACTCACCATGCCGCCCCAGTTTAGACCCCGCCATGTGCAAATCAGTGTTTGCAATGCTTTCACAATCATCTCAGTATAATCGTGCAAAAAACAGGAGTTCCAACTGATATCTAGCTTCATTTTTCTGAAATTTGAGTACAACACAACAGTTTATTAAATAGTCCTGAGTTGGAAATTAAACTTGCCATTACTTACATTGTGCCATCACTCTTCAACTTTTTAAAAAATTGTTCTGTTTCTTTAACACCCTTCTCCCAATACAGTGTAGCTACCAACCCAGTGGAACCAGTAGGTCAAACGTTCACAGCAATTCAAGAAAGAACATTTTGCTTTCAAATAAGATACAACAGGTGTGGTTTACTCCACAGATTCAAAAGCATTTCCGTGTCCGTATTGCATTTCTTTTCTTAAATACCAGCCAAAAATAAGATTTATTTCTCAACCCTCCAACACACTACCTAGCTTTATTCACTTTCATGCTGACAGCATCCATCAAAATATGTATATATATATATATATATATTTATCCATATTAATATTATAAAGAGAGAGCCCAAACCTTTGAGGCGGGTACACAGCACCAATCACAACACCCAATACAGCATTGGAAAGGGCAGTCAAAGCAGAAGGACATAGGCTATGCAGACGCCCACCATATACATTTAAAAGGTAAAAGAACCGTGCCAGCAAAGTAGTCCCTTGTGGGCGTGTCAGCGTTGTACTGTGGGCGTGACAAACACTGGGGGCATGTGGTACGTTCCGCCCTTCATGCCATGTCTCATATTGTGTGCTAATCCCACCCTGCTCCCTTTAAATACCCCTGCACCCCATAATCATAACCCACCCTTACTCCTTAAAATACCCCAACACCCTTAAACACTAACCCATCTTAACCCTATAAATATACCCTGTAGCCCAAAACCCAAACCTATCCCTAAACCCTAAAAGTACCCCAAAACTCAAACCTAGCCCTGAACGCTATAGATACCCCTGTACCTCAAACCCCAAACCTACCCCTGAACCCTAAAAATACCCCTGTACCCCGAAACCCAAACCTAGCCCTGAACCCTAAAAATACACCTGTACCCCAAAACCCAAACCTAGCCCTGAACCCTAAAAATACCCCTGTACCCCAAAACCCACACCTAGCCCTGAGCCCTTAAAATACCCCTGTACCCCAAAACTCAAACCTACCCTTGAACCCAAAAAATACCCCTATACCCCAAAACCCAAAACTATATCTGAACCCTTAAAATACCCAAACACCCCAAAACATATACCTCAGTACCCCAAAACATATACCCCTATACCCATACTTACCTTATTCAAACATAAAAAACATGCTTTTACCATTCATGCATTTACAAAGAATTTTGTTGTAAATGTATGCGGGTAAAAGCATATAAAATGTAATGTCATGCGTTATAATGGCATTGCGGAGTCATGGTACTTTCGTAATGAAAGTATGCGGAGTGGTGGTATGCGTAAAGAAAGTTGCGGAATAATGGGTGTTTACCCTCCCCCGGTAAGTACATTGGTGGCACGGCGGCCCACATCTCCAGCAACATACTCATATTTTTTGACCACCCATTTGAAAAAGGCACAGGTCTCTCTCATTGATGGCCAGCACTGACATACACTTTTAGACACACCTGTCGCCACAAGTTCTAGAATTGCGAACTTTAGATCTGGGGAGCTACATTTGAATCTCTGCATCAGCTCAACATCCTGTGATTCCAGGCAAATCGCTTTGTCTCCCCGTGCCTACCACAAATGAATGTGTTCTTCTGTAATGTAAATTGTGCTCATGCCATGTTGTCGAGTTTGCGCTATATAATATTGCAAGGAAAAATAAAGTAGGGAAACTCGAGTTCACACACTACTGAACGCGTACTCTAAATTAAGTGCATCAGCAGTGCACTGTGAATCGGAGCGTTTCACAGGCCTGTCACAGATAAGAAATGCTAGCAAAACGAAATCCTACAAAACAATATACTACTGGCCGGTAGCAATTCATACCCGGACAACGTCGGGATGGGCTGCTAGTATATATATATATATATATATATATATATATATATATTATATATATATATATATATATATATATATATATATATATATATATTCACTGAAAAAACCATAGGTTTGACACATGTTATAGTTAGCTGGAAATTTAACTGACATAAAACCAATGAAATTCCACGTTATAGTTAGTTGGACTCACTATAACTTGCGCATGCAATGCACTGCTGATGACGTCACATATTACATTACTCATGACATGGTCAGTGACATCACTCATGACACCATCCTTGTGACATAGTGACAGACCTCCTTTCACTGTAATGTAATCCTTGAAACACATATTCAAAAATAGAAACTGAAATTTAAAAAAAAAATGCAGATACCCATATCAGTTACAACAAGTAATTCCACCATCTATATACACATCCACTCATACATATACTCACTCATCATATGAAATGATACACCTATACATCCTGTTACACACCGACAATCATCGAAAAGTTACTCACAGACATACTCACACGTGCAAATAAACTATTGAACATCCATTTATTTGAATATAGACTTATACACACACTTCCACCTTACTTCTATTGAAAATTACACATATTTATTCTCTTAAACAATCACTTATAGAAACACATACTTATTTAAACAGGAACTCTTTCAATCTCTTACTCTCACATATACTCACTTATATACATCAATATTCACATATACTAGATTAAAACATATGTCGTTACTGATAAAGACACTAGTGAGACAGTCATTCACTCACTAACAAACACATATACACACTCATCCACCCATACAGTCCTGCACATATGCTGTCTTCAAAACACATACAAACAGAGAGTCAGTCACTCATGCATCTATGTGCTAAGTAATACCCCCACCAAACCATATAGACACTCATACTGATACTAAGAGAAACATCTAATAACCCATATACATACGCATGTAGCTACTTACCAACACATGTAGCCACTTATACACAAAGTGAAACACTAATATATATATTTAAATATTTAAACATTACTCACTAATATTTATTTTTCAGAAAGACACATATTCATTGGATGGTGTCATCAGTGATGTCATGAGTGATGTCACTGACCATGTCATGAGTGATGTAATATGTGACGTCATCAGCAGTGCATTGCACGCGCAAGTTATAGTGAGTCCAACTAACTATAACGTGGAATTTCATTGGTTTTATGTCAGTAAAATTTCCAGCTAACAATAACATGTGTCAAACCTATGTTTTTTTCCGTGAATTTCATAGGTTTTTTAAATGCTACTTCCTAACTATAACGTGTGTAAAACCTATGGTTTTTTCTGTGAATTTCATTGGTTTTTAAAATGCTAATTCAGAAAAATGTCGTGTATGCAACCTATACTTTTGGCAATAAAGTTCTGGCAATATTTTTTTCGAAAACAAGCCATTTTCTTCACTGTTCAAGTTCCATAGAGACTCCTTGTAAAGCAATACAGAATTCGAAAGTCTGTACCTTGCCTTTTTTTAAACACATTAAAATTTGTCTGTAAATAAAAATAGCCTTACTAAACTTTCGTGTGCGACCCGGTGTGCGCACTCTCGGCAACAGTTGTCAATAAAATGGATATCGCATTTCCAGGCTTTCGTGCGCGACCGAGTGCGCGCACAGGCCTATATATTTCGTAAAAACCTTGCAATTTCAACTTATTGAATTTCTTCATACACCCCTCAAAGAACTTATAGTGCGTCAAAGAGACTGTACCTAGACTTCTTTTTTATTCTTATGAAACTTTTCAGTAAAAGGAGCCGAATGTCTTTTTAAACTTTCGTGCGTTACCGGATGTACACACCTTGGTATTTTTTTTAGAAATATAAAACGTTTCATACTTTAACAATTGTGCGCTTAAATCCAGCTCAGAAGATATACAAAATCATGATGGTAGTTGGTTCAACCCGGACCGTTTATTAGAGGTAGATCATCCGACTCCACCGGAAGACACCCCTAATAAAAAGGACATATATATAAAATGCGGACTAGCCGCTGTATCGTGCTAGCAAACTATAACATATAAATCGTTAGAAAAAACAAAAGGAATCGAGCAAAATCAGTAGGCCACTGATGGGATCTTTTTTTGACCTCGCTAAAATAGAAAAATTAGGAACAACCCCTCATGAGAAATATGAAACTAGTGAGAGAAACCGAGCTCGACGCCATGATGGCTGCAGCTCGGCTCCGCCGTCCACCCCAACCAAAATAACGACAAATATTATAAAGATACACAACACACCAGCAAAGTAACAGGGTAAAACGTTTTATTAAATAACTATTTACATGACAGCCAACTGCAACATGAAAACAACACTTTCAATTGGTTCTTAATAGTTTCAATTCTGGAATTTACACGCAGCACTCCACCCACTTCCCTCACTATCTTTTCTACTCTCAGGAGACAACAACGTCCTACATCTTTTGGAAGACTTTGGTGAAATGGCTACCGTATCTCATTCATCTTCCGAATCTGACCAAAATGATCGACTACCTTTAATAAGAAAAAATAAATCGTTCATCTGGCAATTTTTCACTTATCCTGAAGATCAAAAGAAAGTGAATGCACCAAAAGTAACCTGCACGATATGTGACTTGGTTCTCTTAAGAAGAAATCCAGCAAAAAAATATTTATTTTCCATACATACCATGGTGCGGCATGTCAAACAAGTGCACCCTCTGCAATTTGCAGAGGCAACGACAAGAGCCCTGGCCACGCTATTACCATCAGAGGTGGCCAGCACATCTTCTGATCGACGACCTGTATCTCCATGCAGTGCAGAGATGGACTTCAGATATTTAACTATATATGGTCTATAACCTATGTTTTTTTCAGTGTTTTTCTTTGTTTTTTAATAGCAAATATCAAAAGCTTTTTTGTGCAAAATGACTACAATTAGGTATACATAAGCGGCGTTCATTTATGTTCACCACAGCCATTGTTAAAAGTAAAGTGAAAGTCGCGAAACAGTGGCCACGCCATCTAGTCCCTTTTAGGCCCCATCATGCACGTAAGTAACAGCCATTTTCTGTGTCATGGCCTCTCTGCCCACTGCCAATAGCCTATGATTGTTCAAAATTGGTTCTCTTTGGGTCATTCTCTGTTCACAAATAAGCATAAAGTCGCAATACTCTGTTTAGTTTTTAAAAAGGACATATATATAAAATGCGGACTATCCGCTGTATCATGCTAGCAAACTATAACATATAAATCGTTAGAAAAAACATGAATATAGAGAGAGGAACCAACCTCGACGCCATGGTGGCTGCAAGACAGCTCGGCTCCGCCACCCACCCCGCCCAAAATAACGACAAACACTATGCAAATATTATAAATATATACAACACACCAGCAAAGTAACAGGATAAAACGTTGTATTAAATAACTATTTACATGGAACCTACTGCAACATGAAAACAACACTTCTAATTGCTTCTTAGTAGTTTCAATTCTGAAATTGAACACCCAGTACATCCAGAGGTCATGTCCGACAAGTTGTGTGGGGGGATACCTTGCTAATGCCGCCACCCCCACCACCTTCTGTAGGAAGGACTCTGGATATCCCTGCCTTGCACAAATGTCATAAGTTCTGGATGTTGAGAGCCATACTTCAGGGTCCGACAAGTTGTGTGGGGGGATGCTTGCTAATGCCGCCACCCCCACCACCTTCTGTAGGAAGGACTCTGGATATACTTGGTCCCTGAGAGGCTTCGATGTCCCTGCCTTGCACAAATGTCATAAGTTCTGAATGTTGAGTGCCATACTTCAGGGTCCAAGAAACGCGGACTCAGAGGGGGCGCTTGGCTCCTGCCCCCTCCCCAAGTCTTGTTCCCCTGGTATGGCCTGAGATCGCCCACGACATAGGCGGCCGGCTCCCGGGGTCAGGCGGAACTTCTTGCCTTTTAATGCCTCTTCCATTCTGGACCTTGTCCCACAATCCGTTTGACCTGAAGACACGTCCTGCGGTGCCCTGGTCCAACCATCACATTTACACCGTCTCACCCGCCATCCGGCTGAATTGCACCCACTCTTCCGATACAGCGACAGGCGGCTGCCACGAAGCTCAGGAAATGGCGGTCGGCTCCACAGACTTGGGCCTGGCCTGCAAGGATGGCTCTGGACAACCCTGGAACTCGGACGCTTGACTGCTAGGGCATGAGCCCCATTCCGAAAAGCGTCCTGTCAGCCTTGAAGATTCTACAAGAGTCACTGAGGCCCCCGACTCCTGCAGACTTCCGGTGGGGAGCGACTGCCATGATTGCTCGCGGAATGGCCACGACGTAGCCACGGGGTGCTCTCATGCTGACGCCAGCTTCAGTCTGAAACATCCAGAAACACTGTAGACTACCAATTCGGTCAGTTCCGGTGGAGCCCCAATGACGTATCGCATTCTTGCGTAATCCGTCATATGACGCGCCGCGTTAGCGCACCCGGAAGTGCTCCGGTGCGCGAGGCGCGAAGCGCAGCTTCCCGGAAGCAATGCGGAGCGCGTAACGTAAGCAATTACATTTCAGTTGGTTCTCCCTCACAATATTTTCAATGTCACATAAAAGTCACCCATCACCCACTGCCATCTCTGGCTGTTTCCATGGTAACACCTCATTCTGCACCTGGCTGAAGGCACAGGTCAAAAGTTCATATCTCAACATTCTACAGCAAAGTAACAACACTGTTTTCCCTCCAGAAACACCTGCCAATCCACAGCTCTGTTACATGTCTTTTTTTTCACACCCAATAGTACTTTTCGTTTAACATAAACATTAACATGCAACGTACTGTTCAATCTCCACTTCTTACAATCAACCAATCATTTTTATTTTTTAAACCACACCCAGCCTCTTCCTTTTTCTTTATTTAGAATTTCAACTTCTAACTACCATTCCACTTCCAGAACCGATCGGAGGACGACTACAAATCCCTTGAAAATGAAGGTCTGGCTAATAGGACACAGTTATATTCACTGGAGTGAAAAATATGCAGTAAGCAGACGAATTTGCAACTTCAGCTTACCAAATGTACACATAACATGGATTTCCAAAAGAGGATTGAAATGTCACCAATTGATTCCATTGGTGAAAACTTTTATGCATCTCCCAGAACCAGACCTTATAATTGTGCACTGTGGTGGGAACGATCTAGGCACAATCACTGGGGTAGGTCTGGAAATGCTTCTAAAAGACACCTTTAGACAATTGATGACACTTTTTCCTCGATCTGCCTTGGTATATTCCAATATATGCCAAAGACAGAAATGGAATTGGTCCAATCACCATTGTGCACAATTTGAGAAAGCAAGGAGACATGTAAATAAATCTGTTTCTGCGTTCCTCAGAGATTATAGCATGGGTTCTATTTACCACAACAACTTGCGATACCACATGCAAGACGTCTATAGGAGAGACGGAGTTCATTTCACGAATGAGGGAAACAGAATCTTCCTCTGCAACATCAGGCTCTGCATCGGTACTTACTTATAAATGCAGAAAACACTCAATTAACACAATGGCTCTTTTCAGAGCCACCTTATATCTAAGCACTCAAACTTCTGATTTATCTCCATTTTCACACTCTTGTAAAAAGGTGTGCGTGACCGAGTGCGCGCACCACGCAACATTTTTTAAAAAAAAATATATATATTTTCGCGTTTAAGGGCCTTACTGCACACCCTGAGAAAACCTACGCAGCAAAACAATCTCTACCTTCTCCCCTTTCCATATTCCAACGCTTTGAAATCAACAATATATTTACTCGCAATGACAAAATGGCGGTCAACACTTCCTGATTTCATTCGAATCGAACGTTAACAGACGTCACGCAACAAAATTCCGCTCGCGCCCGCAGCCGCTTGAGTGCGCGCACGTGTGTGCGCGTATAGATATATAATTGACTTTAACTTTAATTTCCTCAGCAACTACTGAACGGATTTACACCATTCCAAAAAAAGCGTAATCTGCAAGCCGGACTGTACAGTTTTGCCAAATTTCTTATAAATCCATTCACCCGTTCGACCTGTAGCCGAGTCTAAAGGTCCTATGGAAAATAACATGGAGAAAACACGTTTTGGGACCCCCTTTTATCTCAGTCCCCACTTGACCAATCCCCCCCAAACTTTTAGGGAAGGAGCGCAGCGGACCGAGCCATCTTCTTTGAGAAATTCGCTAAGATTCTTCAACCAGGGCCAAAGTTATTCCAAATAGAATGTTGACGATTTCCTATGGAAACTAGGTCCTAACTATAACTACCTACTGGCGACCGCCAGTAGGTAATATATATATATATATATATATATATATATATATATATATATATATATATATATATATATATATATATATATATATATATATATATGTATATAAATATATATTTTTTTGTTTTTGTTTTAAAAAAAAACTCCATTTAATTGCTTTTACTGTGGAAAAATACCTCAGTCAGTTCCAGCCTTCATCTGACTACTATTTGCTCCTTCACTTCAAAATGCTTACAGTATGGATTGTTGGCCTCAGCTACATCTATTGGGCTAAAGAGGCTGCAAGAAAGAGAGGTATTGACAGAGTCTTGGGTTTGCCAAATGTGCAGATTACTTGGTTTGGCCGGAGAGGGTTGAAGTTTCATCAGTTGCTGGCTTTGGTTAAATCATTATGGATTCCCAAGCTCCTCACCTCATGATTGTGCACTGTGGTGTCAATGACCTAGGCACGTTGATGGGGGTAGGACTGGAAATCCTAATGAAAGAAACCTTTGCAGAACTTCGCTTTTCACTCACACTGTCATGCTGTACTCTAGATATAAGATATGTCAAAGACACATACGAAGTAGTCAAATCAATTCTGTCAACAGATTGATGAAGCCAGGAAACATGTTAATACAACTGTTTCTGCATTCCCTAGAGACCATCACATGGGCTGTATCTATAACAACAAACTGTGTTTTGACATGCATCGAATTTATAGAAATGATGGTGTGCATTTTACAGCTGAAAGGGTCTGCATACAACCAACACAACGTCTCTTCTCAGAGCCAGCCAGTACCTAAAATATTGTAAAGTATTTTTCTAAGAGGTTTTTAGTCTCTTCACTTTTTGGAGATCTTCACGACGAAAACAAAAGCAGACATTCAATAGCCACTAAAACATTGCCCTACAGATATTATTATATACATACTTGTTTCAAAGCATATTTAAACTCATATTTTTGTACTAAGTTAAAAAATATATCTTTCAGACCTGTTTTCTATTTTCACAGTAATTTGGGATGTTGCGATGATGTTGTTAAACGAGACAATTGCATCTTTTAGATAAAAGTGAAAACAAATATATGCACAACAATACGGTATTCTACACACTAAAGGTTTATTACTGTACTTTTCAAACTCATAATTTTCTAGTGTATTACTAGAACAACTATCTCTAAAATCTATTTTCTGTTTTTGCCGTGATTCCGGATATCGCAATGACATCGGTAATCGCGATCCCCACGGATACGTTGCGAAAGCAGAAAGCAAAAGCAGGATTTTAACAGCAACCAGCACAATCAGAAATTGTAACTTTGCAATTAATTCTAACCAACACCGTAGATAACTCATTGTATAACTAACTCTTAAAAAAACATTTATCAGAATCTCAAAATAATATAATGTGTATTCATGATTCACTGATACATTTAAAAAATACAGGGGCGTGGCTACTGCGGCTGTCATGGCGGACGCGGCTTTGTAGAGCTCCCTCCCGCCGCATCATTTTCTGGCAATTTATCCTGCCTTCCCCCATGCCTATGCCCATCCCGCGGCATAAATAGACGGCCGAGGGTGTCCGGCAGGTGCGAGGAGATTCCTAGCCGAGCCGGAGGTGCGGATCGAGTGCGGTGGGCCGCGAGGGCGGTGCGGCCTGGGCCGGCGGCTGCAGCCGGGCTGTAAATTTTGGCAATGCCCGAGGAGTGAGAGGGCGGACAGCGGCTGAGGAGGGGTGGCGGCGCTGCGGCCCGGCCCCACTTGAAACTTAGACACTGCTGATGGGCCGCCGGCGGAGCTCCAGGTCGGACCTGGTGGTGCCCCTGGGGGATCGAAGAGCTGCCGAGAGGCGGTGGCCGGTGCGGAGCTGCTCATCTGGCTGCTGGTGGCGGTGGGGACCCGAGTGAGGCCTGGATCTAGTGGAGCGACCCCGGTGGTGAGTGTACACTGGGGGCACGAGGCGGTGACTGTACAGAGCGGAGGAGGGACCGTGGGGATTCCGGCGGTCAGGTCAGACCGCGGCTGACCTGGTCCCTGGGGCGCGGGCACGCCACTCTTCAACAGAGACACTTGGAGGGTGCCTGATCTACGGCCATAGAGGCCCACGACTCGGCGGCTGAATCGAGCTGCGGAGTGCCTCCCCCTTGGGAGCCCCTGTGCCGCGGAGCAGCGACTTGGGGCTAGGGGAACTCAAATTGATACGCTACCCCCGATACTGGTCTTCCTGATCATGTTGGGACTGCCGGGGCGGCGCGGGGCCTGGTGATTGCGCTGCCACGTCCCGATCACGGGCTTGTGGAGCTGAGTGGTAGCTCGGGGCGAGCTGTAGAGACATTTGAGGCCTGCACAGCACGGTGAAAGTGGACTGCCTGTCCTGGCGCGCCAGACTGTGAATTAACTGACTGCTTGTGCCCGAAACTACACGGGGGGACTGACTGGTGGGCCTGCCGGCGGGCGGCTGCCGGAGGGTCCCCCGGACCACGACGGTGAACCCAGGTTGATTGAGAGGGGCAGTTTCCTACCGAGCGGTTTTCACCGGCGGTGGACCATGACCAGAGGGGGAGGAGGCAGCTGATCCTCGAAACAAGGCACCCTTGATAAATTTACCTGAGCGACTGGTGCTGCCGGGGGCCTTCCGCCCCAGGGGCTGGACACTGCTGCAATATTGGCGGCAATTACTCAGTCTAGAGATGCCCTGGATGCCAAGATAGGGGCAGTCGGAGCTGATGTTACACTTTTGCGCCAGGACCTAAGAAACGCAGTGGCGCACATCACCGAGGCCGAAACAAGGATCACCGGGGTGGAGGATGACGTGGCCATATTGAAGAAGAAAGTCGCCGCCATGGAAGGGATCCAGAAAAGCCTGGCACTACAAGCGGAGGATGCTGAAGGGCGGGCCCGGCGCAACAACCTCCGGTTCGTCGGTTTTCCGGAGGATTGTGAGAAGGGAAACATTGAGGCTTTCCTTACTCAATGGCTAGAGGGATGGCTGCCGGCGGAGTCCCTTTCTCGCTGTTTTGTCATTGAGCGGGCGCACAGGGCGCTTGCTCCGAAGCCGCCAGTTGGAGAGCGCCCAAGACTAGTCATAGCCAAACTACTTAACTATCATGATAGAGACACTATTTTAAAGCAAGCTCGGCTGAAGGAACCTCTCATGTGTGACAATCATTGAATTATGATATTCCCGGACTACACTAAGCTGGTACAGCCTCAACGGCAGTCCTTCACAGGGGCCAAGGCTCGCTTGAGGGGACTCAAAATCCAGTACGCCTTCCTCTACCCGGCCCGCCTGCGAGTTGTCTTTCAATCTCGAACCATGTTCTTCAATTCTGCGGACGAGGTGTTTACATGGACTGACGAGACGGTTCGGGTTCAACCACACACTCCACCGGCCCGGGACTCTGCTTCATCCTCCTCGACGGAGCCACGGCAGACCCACCGACGCTCACGCAGTAGGAGCAACTGGCGGTCCCGCTCCACTAAGGCGTCCTCGGCCAAGAGGGGAGCAGCGGAGGAGACTGCTCCTCCGAACTCCCAGGAGTCAGCTTCTTGAAAAGAGAAGAGCCATGCGGTTCTTATTTGTGTTGGGTTGTGGAATGGACTTTGCAGGCGCAGAGCAATGCTGCTTCCCTACATCTTGACGAGTCACGCCATATCTGGCTTGCAACACAGAGTAGAATATACCAATGGGGGGACAAGTCCAGCTCAATGTTGTACAGGCTGTGCCTGAGCGAGTTCCAAGCTCAGACGCTGCCGGCGCTGAGAGATGAGGCCGGAAATTCCTTAATTGACCCAGGGGTCATTGCCGACAGCTTTGCACGCTATTATGAAACACAGCACGCCTCCGAGAATCTCTCCCGGCGGAGGCCGTGGACAAATTTCTGGTGGACCTCCCACCACGGGGGATCTCCGATGAGGAGCGAGATAGTCTCGAGCTTCCTTTGTCCGCAGAGGAATTAGGCGAGGCACTCAGTGAGTTGAACGCCGGGAAGGCCCCAGGGCCGAACGGTTTCCCATGCAAGTTTTTTCGGAAATACCATCTTCAGTTAGGGCCCCGTTTCAAGAAAGCATTAGATGCGGCTAGAGAGTTGGGTCAGCTGCCGCCGGATTGGAGGCACGCCGAAATCGTAGTGTTCTGTAAACCGCGAAGACCGCTGGAGCGCCATGAATCGTACCGCCCTATCTCACTTCTGAATATCGAGGCGAAGATACTGGCAAAAGCGCTCGCCAACCGCCTCCTCCCACTGATTACCGCCCTGGTCCACCCGGACCAGGCTGGCTTTATGCCACACAGGGCCACTAGACACAACATTAGGCAGGCCCAGGTGGCCTTGGAAATGATGCGGGCCACAGGCTCCCAGGCGGCGCTTCTGTTGGCGGATATCACTGAGCTGGGTCTATTTGCAGGCACTCCTACCCCATCTAAATCTCGGCCCTCATTTTCTTTCGTATGTTCGGCTGCTATATACTGATTTGACAGTGTCTGTGCGGGTGGCCAGTGCGATTTCGGACGTCTTCCCCATCGGGCGGGGTACCCGACAGGGATGCCCGCTCTCACCGTACTTATTTGCGCTCGCGATGGAACCTCTTGTGGCCTGGGTGAGAATGGACGTGCAGTTGAAGGGATTTGAATGGGAGGCTAGGCCGTCTGACCGAATCGCGCTCTACGTGGACGACGTGCTGTTCTTTCTTACGGATCTCAATAGGTCAGGCCCAAGAGTTCTTGACATCATGAGGGTGTTTGGTGAGGTTTCAGGGATTAATCTCAATGTAAAGAAGTCCGTCTTGTGGACCCTGGGCAACGGTGTGCCTCTGGGACCTTGGGCATCCGCCTTACAGAGGGCGACAGGAGGCTTTAAATATCTTGGGGTCTTCGTGACAGATATCCCTGGAGTCTCGTGGGAGCGCAATATCGTTCCGGTCTGGGAGAGGGTCCGGTCGGATATGAAAACGTGGTCCCGTATGCCCTTGAACTTGTACCGCCGGTCGGCCATCTTTAAGATGATGGTCCTCCCTCGTCTGCTCTATCAACTACAAAACCATCCCTATCCTATCCCGCCACAATGGTTTCGCCAGGTTAACTCGGCACTGGGTTGCTTCCTCTGGGCTGGGGGTGCTATTCGGGTGGCCCTAAGCACCTGTTTCCTCTCTACATACTGCAGTGGCCTAGCGTCTTCGGACATCCTCTCCTACTACCAAGCGTCCCATTTATTGGTACTCAACGAATGGTGGTACGGGGATCGGGGTGACCCGGCGTACGCCCTGGAGAGGTACCTAATGGACCCGGATACTTTGCACACGTTGCTCTATTCGGCGGGGAAGAGGAAGAGGCTCCCGGTGGTCACGCAGGTTGTCTTCCAGGTTTGGCGTTGAGCACTTAGTCGTATGGGATGGTGGAATACGCTGACTAGGGAGACCCCGCTGTGGCAAAACGTTCGCCGGCCGGCCTTGTCGACTCTGCAGGGGTTTCGCGGCTAAGACTCAATAGGGATCTCGGCGCTGGGGCATGTCATGAGGGACACAACCCTTAAATCCTTTCAGGAGCTGAGGGACGAATATGATATGCCACGTACCCAGTTCTTTAAATACCTGCAGTTCCGCCACGCTATCTCCCCCGCCTTGGAGGGGTTAGACTCTCTGCCGGAATTTAGTCCGCTAGAAGCTAAACTATTTATGGGAGACTTGACAGAAAAGAAAATATCCTGCATCTACCAATCCCTTGTTACCCATTGTTCGTCCTCTCTAGATGGCCTGCGGTCCAAGTGGGAGAGGGATGTGGGAGAAATTGATGAGGAGGGATGGAGGGAGGCCCTTGCGGCTCCGAGGGAAGCGGCCGTAGCCGTACGACTGTGTTTTATCCAATTTAAATACCTGCATAGGGCTTACTACACGAGAGAGAGGCTGTGGCGAGCTGGATTGATTGCCTCCCCTGATTGTCTGAGGTGTGGCAGAGAGGTGGGCACGTTCCTCCATACCGTGTAGACCTGTGGGGCTCTGGAGGGATTTTTGAGGCGTATATGGGACTGTTTGGATGAGGTTCTGGGTTGGCATCTCCCACGTACATCACAGCTAGGCCTCCTTCATGTTTTGGCGCAGGTGGGTGGCAACATCTATAAAAGGCACTTGTTACTCCTGGGCCTTACATTGGCCAAGAGGGATGTGGCCCACGCCTGGAAAGACCCTAGGGCTCCTCCGATTAAGGTATGGAAACGGGGCATTGATTATTGTATGGGGCTGGAACGCCCAGTGTTTGAGGCTTGTGGTTGCCCCAGAAAGCATTATAAAATCTGGAAGAGGTGGGCCGATTACATGGGGTTGTGGCTGGAGCCGGCGCAACACAATGCAACTGAAGACCAATTGTCCTGTGAACCGGGGTGAGGGTGTGAGTGCTTTACCGTTATTGTATAGACTGATTTACGAAGATCCAGGTAACCATCGTGAACAGGGCTAGGGTGGGACCCGGCAGGGGGTGGTTTATAGGGTTGGGGGGGTTCGGGTAATTCAAAGTTGATGTCTTATCCTGTTTGCAGTATTGATTGCTTTGCACTGCCTCTTGATTATCTGCTCACAGCCCCTCCGGTGTTCGGAGTGCTGTGGATGTCTTGCAATCATATCTGAAATGTCAATAAAATCTAGTTCTGGAAAAAATATATATTTTCACCAATATTCACAACAACATTAAAAGTAGCTACATCCCATGTGATGGTACCCAGGGTGGCCATGTTGGCGGTCATGACATCATCTTAAATATTACATGCAAATAAAACAATCAAGTTTGGACACATAACTTGTGTCACTAACACCTCCATTTCTCAACCATGGGGTCGGAGTATCTCCACCCTGATCCTTTATGTGGGCTTTCATACAGATTGTTGGGCCGAGTACAGTTCCTGATACATAAAATGATGGTCACAACTTTCTATTCAGGTTGCAACCAGCCAATCAGATCATTCCTGTTGGCAAGCGCATTCATGATTAATCAGGAAACCACAGTGAAATATCGGCAACCAGAGATATCACTATAATTTTAAACGTACATTTCTCAACAACTACTGAACGGGTTTACTTCAAATAAGCAAAAGGCACTTATTTGAACTGATATCTACCTCCCTGCCAAATTTGGTGTAAGTCCGTTCAGTGGTATGGGCTGTAGAGGTGGCTAAAAGTTCCTTTGGGAATTAACATTACAAACACAATCTTATTTCGCACCCCAAATTTTCTGTCCTCACTGCAAGTATCACCCCCAAACTTACCCAATCGATAGTACCCACTATGATACTTTTTGGCAAAATTTCATGCAGATTGGTCAAACAATGCCAAAGTTATTGCCATAATCAAAAAATGCCTTTCCTATGGAAATAATAATAACCTTGAATTTGTAAAGTGGACAGCTACCGCTGAAGTGGTTTCTCGGTGCTGGGGGCACTCTGGAAGATTAAGCGAGCTTTTGCCCAGAGTTACCTGATGCTGGGCTGACCTGCCGCTGGCACCAGGGATCGAACCGTGAATCCTGTAGGAAAAGTATAATTTGTTTTGCCAATAACTTTGGCGTCGTTTGAGGAAATCTGGTGAAACTTCCAAAACTAGTTTAACTCTTAATTCAGCTGCAGTTTTAAAATTTTGGGGGGAGATCCATCAAGCAGGGGTCTGAGAAAAAGGGGGGGAGGTCCCAAAACATGCTTTCCCCATGTTAATTTCCATTGGAAATTTTAGACACAGATACAGCCTGAACTGCTGAACGGTATTACACCAAATTTGGTACAAAGGTAGACGTTAGTTCAGGGAAGTGCCTTTTTGTGATTCGGTGTAAATCTGTTCTGTAGTGGCGCAGAAATTTAAAGAAATTATCAGTTGTATATCTGGAGACATGGAGGATCCGCGACCCCGTTCCTGATGTCGTGCTGAGCTCTGATTTTCTGCCAACACTTCAAATAAGGAAGTGTTGTCAGCCATCTTGTGACTCAAATAGAAAAGGGGGCACAGTAGAAATACCTTGACACCCCAAGCCTCTTGGAGGTCTCACATGGCCCCAACCCACAGTCAAAAAAGCATTAAAAAATGTCAATGGGAGCAGTGCTGGATCCATGAATCCTTCCCCAAAAAAAAGTGCAGACTTCTGTGCTTCCTTATTAATCAGCCCCCATGTGGGCCAGGTTCCTGGGGCATATATATGTTATAGGGGGGAGGGGCACAGGCTTCCCCTCATGGGGCTTATTCATGCCCTGGGGACCACCACCTTCTTAAGGCTTATATATTTTTTAATAGGATGCCTCTTGGACCCCTATAAGTCCCAGGGACCAGCACCTCCACAGAGATTTAAATTTAAAGAAAGCAGGGTCTGTGTGGATCCCCAGAAATCCTGGGGACCACCACCTCTCTAGGGCAACTTCTAACAAAGGGGGGCCATGCGGCTCCCCTCCTGGAGCCAAAGATGGCCTTGGGGACCACCAACTCCTGCCATGTCCTGGGGTTGCTCACAGCCGGGACATAGCTGCTTGTTTGGGAATTGCGGGAGCTCTACCACTCAAGCCAAAGCACACTGTGCTCACTTTGAGCAAAAGCACAAAAATGGTCTTGCTTGCAGAAAGTGAGCACTATTGCTTTGACAGAGAGTGAGCTGCCTGTTAGCAGCTCCCTCTTTGTCAAAGCAGTAAAGGCTCCCACAGGAGGC
Organism: Lissotriton vulgaris; assembly: GCF_964263255.1. Classification (NCBI taxonomy): domain Eukaryota; kingdom Metazoa; phylum Chordata; class Amphibia; order Caudata; family Salamandridae; genus Lissotriton; species Lissotriton vulgaris. Next base: position 1,144,913,814 of record NC_141694.1, on the reverse strand, counting down.
AAGGAGCTTTCAGTGTCCATGGAGGCCTTGAGGCTCCCCCAACAGTCTCCATCATTTTTGAGTACCAGGGCACCCACAACAGAGTCCAGGCCCCAGGGGGATGGTGTCCCTGGCCCAAAGATTGGCCCGGAAGAAAGGCGCATGGACCCCTCTCCGTATTCTTTAAAAAAATAAAATGCAAAGGCCTGGTCCGAGAGAATGTGGTCCCTGGGGCCAGAATCTGAAAAAAAGCCAGCCAGGGGGATGGGGTCTCCGTGGTAAAAATCAGCCCGGAGAGGAGGGCCACACAGCCCCCTCCCTGAAAAATAGAAACAAAATAAATGGAAAACTATAGGACGCCTGTCCCCTTTTACCACCACTCTCCAAACGTGCTTTCTGACACACTACTAGCGGGGAGATGAAGTCCTCCTTCATCCAGAGGGTGCTTGGGCCCCAACTACCCCTCCTGTTACCTCCAGTAAGTTCCACAGAGTGTGATTGTTGTGAGGAGTTCCAAGGCCACTGCCCAGTTCTCTAACACTCTGCAAACTGCCTCCCGGTTTACTACTGGTTGGAAGATAAGAGTATGTGGGGGCAAACTACCCCTCCTGTTACCTCTAGTAATTCCCAAAGAGCAGGGTTTCTGAGAGAGCTTTAGACACAATTCCCCTTTTCTCCACAACTCTGCAAACTCACCTCCTGGTACAGTGCTGGATGGGGGGGGGGGGGTAAAGTCCCCTTGGCTCCAAAGGGTCTGTGGGTGCCAACAAGCCCACTTGTTGCCTCCAGTAGGTCCCACACAGGGGGATCGCTAAGAGGGCTTCAGAGGCCATGCCCCCTTTCTCCACCACTCTGCAAATGATTCTCCAAGCACACTGATGTTTGGGGAATTAAGTCCCTTTTGATGCTGAGGATCCTTGGGGGCCAACAAGCCCTCTTGTTAACCTCAGTAACTCCCATAGAGTGCGATTGCTGAGAGGATTTTGAAGGCCATGCGTCCTTTCTTCACTACTCGGCAAATACGCTTCATGGCACACTGCTGGTAGGGGGATAACGTCCCTTTGGCTCTAGAGTACCCCTGGAGGCCAACAAGCCCTCCTGTTACCTAAGTAGGTCGCATACAGTGGAATTGCTGAGAGGTCTTTTGAGGCCACACCCACGTTATCAGCCAGTCTACAAATGCCAGTTCCTCCCCGTACAAAGTTGTGTACAAAGTGACTTTTAACCGTGGGATCTGTTGTCCTGTTTTCAATCCAATATAATCTGTATTAATGGGTTTAATGTCAGTAATATACATTGGGTTTTCCAGTTTGAATAATTTTTTATTGAATACGTTTACTACAACTCTGTTTAGGAATAATACTGATGAGCAATAAAAGTAAGACCTTAAATTGAAGCACTAAGTGCTGTAGGACTCGTCTAATTTAAAAGCACCTTCAGATTGTTCGTACCTAGAACAGATTTGGAGTGGCGCTCTGTGCACATTTGGATGTAAAAGCCATTATTTTATAAAACACTGGGCAGATAAGAGGAGTGGGAGGAATAGTCTTGATATAATAAATGTAGAAAGAAGTTACAGAATATCTTTGGGTGGAGTCATTCATGGATTTTAAGCCTATGCAAGAAAACAAAGTGGAGAGAAGTTGCCTACTAGATGTCCAGATTTTGAAGATGTTTCCAGAAATGTGATTGATCTTTGGCATGATTCATTAAAGCATTGATGTGCATGCAGAGAAACACTTACTCATCTCTGGTTGTGGCTTCTTCCAAGGCTGGCCAAAGTGGTACAAAGGATTTCTCAGCATACCGCAGTCGCTGTCTTCTTTATTTGAGTGAAACACTATTGGGCCTAGTTTATTTTGCTTTACAGGGTGGGTTGATGTGGGCTTCTACACATTCTGTGCCAGGCACTGTGTTGATAGAATCCAATATTCTACCTGTGACAAGAGATTGGAAGATTAAAAAGGTTCCCAGTTTTGTACTCACTTTATATAGAGATGAGGAAAAAATATGTTAAACCACTGATTCGAGAATTTGTGGTAGTATTCCAAACATTAACATTGAATGCTAGTTGTATTCCAATGCCAAAGAAAATTAATGACTCAAGGAACAATGTTCAAAGAGGTGTAGAAAGGACTAGATTCTCTTGATAAAAATACCTCATTGTTTTGGTAGTAAACCATTTACATTGAATATGTGAAATATTTTCCAAGGTAAGTTTTGTTTTATAAACAACATTCATTAAGTTTTAATGGCCACTGGGTTGCCAACAGTAGTCATGGCACAGATACAGTACATTGTATACCAGGTTCATATTGTGACCATAGAAAACCAGAGCATCAATGTACAAATGATAGTTGTTCTCCCGGATGTGTCAACTTGAATACATTGGTTCAAAAGTTCAGCCACTTCTCCCACACCCGTTCATGCTTTCGGGGGCAGCACCTCACCTCAAATACCACCCTCTCCTGCTGGGCACTCCAACCTACCCTACACCACCGCTGTGAAAGTGTGGGGAAGGAGGGACTCAGCCATTTTGTCACAACATCATGCTTTGCCATAAGGAGGGCCATACCAAAAAGGGGCCTTTCAGCCCTAGTGCCACCCATACCCTCAACTATCACAAGGAGGATCAAAAGAGGAGAGAGGGGGATTGTCCACCGCAATACCTCAGCAAGGTCTTTAGTCACTGCGGTCCAGTAGAGATGTATCTTTTTAAAGGACCATACCATATGGAAGAAGTGTGCTGGAGTAGCCACGCATCGTGGGATGGCAGAGTCGAAGAGAAACCATGCCTTGTGTAGGCGAGTGGGGGGAGATAGGCTGCATAAAGATAATACGTTTATAATAGTCTCAGCCTGGAGGAAATGGTGAGTTCACGGGCCATAACGGCATCTTGCCAGTCCTCTTCCTTCTCCAACGGACCCACCAAAACCCTCCCACTGAGTGTTGAGGTGGTTAAGTGAGCAAGGAGCATCTATTATGACTGTTCGGCAGATCTGAGTAACTCCCCTTGACCCAGGCTGCCCATTAGGAGTTTGGCTTCTAGGGGATTAAATTCCGGGAGGGGCTGGGCATACTGAACATGGTTATGCCCTTCATATGCCCGTCTGATTTGAAGATACCTATAGAATTGAGAATGTGAAAGCGTTGAAAGAAAGAAGTGCTGACAGTGGAGCCTCTTATCTAACAGCACATAACCCGGATTGTCTACTCTATTGGTAATTCCCCACTATTTCAGGTTGGAGTGGTGCGCACACTGTACAGTACCCACCGTCACAGTACTAGTTCCTAAACGGGACCACAGTCAATTTTCAAACAAAGCAAAGTTGCACCACCCAAGGGTTCTAACAGCAAAGGCAAATCAAATGTCCATGACCAAAAAAGATTCAAGAGATCTTCGATGTTTCTTTTATTTCTTTTTTTCTTGTTTTCTTTATTATTGTTCCAGAAGAAACAGTGCAATCAACACAATGGACAACCAACGCTTTTCGTCCATATACAGGACTTCTTTAGGGCATGAGAATAAGGTGGGAAAGGCCCATCCAGTTGTTTTCAGTAGAGCTTGTAAGTTCTTACTGGTCGTCGTTCCCCATCAAGGGCAATATATTGAAGAAAGTGGTGATCCTAAAATAACTTGATAGGAAGTGACATTGAATAGCAGGGCCACGTCCACATAAATGAGCGTTGTTCCCCAACGCAAGCGGTATTCAATTGTAAGATAATATCCTGAATGTATCTCCCAATACTGTTTAATAGAAACAAGCAATAGATCATCCAATTTGGTAGGCGTCTTGATCTGACAACCTCCAAATGACAGTGACAATTGAGGAACGGCGAGAAAAATCTTTTCTCTGACGGTTCTTGTCGTGTCCCATCAACTTCATCTACCAACACCTGCATGTAGCATGTGTCTCTATTGTAGGAAAGGCCATATTCTACCTTTCACGTGCCAGATCTAAAATAATTCTGTAGCGCTCCTAAATGGGTTCCTTTAAAGTGCGATATAAGCCTGAACTACTATGTATCGCGGAGTACCTAGTATTTATCAAATAAGAGAAAAGGCGTCCCCATAGAAAAATTCTTGTTGGTAATTGGACCCCAGCGTGTCTCCAGACCAGCCAAGATACAGGCTTGGTGAGGCAGACCTCGTTACGGGGGGAAACGGCAAGAGCAGCAACTGGGCCCAGATGAGAATGGGGTGCAGCACCACCCACATTCCCAGATACTTGAATCTCAGTCTTCGAAGAAGAATGTCTGAGTACCAGTCAAAGCAGTCCCTTGAGGCTGCTAGCGGGACCAGCACAGATTTGGAGGGGTTCATCCTCAGGCCTGAGGCCCTCTCAAAAGCCTGACTTGACTGGAGACATTGACAGCCACTCCTTGCTGGATCCCCAAAATAAAGGAGAACATTGTCTGCATAAAAGGGGATGTGGTCTTCAAGATTGAAATCCCATTGCCAACCCTTGTAGTGTGAGTCACTATGGACAAGTTGGGCCAGGATTTTTTTGCAAAGGCAAAAAGTAGAGTGGATAGAGAGTAATCCTGCCTTGTATCTTTGTTTATAGGGAAGGTGTCCAAAAGGACTCTGTTCACATGCACAAAGGCTGAGGGGTGAGAGTATAGGACACAGAGCATGCTTCAAAAGTGCAGGCCGCAGCCGGCAGAGGCTAGCACCTTTAGGAGGTAACCTCAGTCCATCGTATTGAACACCTTCCCAAAATCAATGAGGAGTAGGGCTAGGTCATGTGGTGAGGAGCGATGGTGGTCTAGAGCCACTTGTAGATGCCTAATGCAGTGTCATGTGCTTCTCTGAGGCATAAAGCTGCATTGGTCCAGATACACCAGTGTTGGCAGTACTTGTTTTAGCCAGTACCGTGGTGAAAACCTTGATTTTGCAACTAAGCAGAGAGATAGGACAAGAGTGTGCACAAGAGGCAGATAGGAGTTGCATATTGGGAATCACAACTATTGGGGCATTGTCCGGGTCTCAGTGGAAGGAGCCAAAGTGACATGCCTCTTGAAATAGAGCCAAAAGTTGGGGGAGAAGGAGGTCTTAGTACACCACAAAATATTCCAAATGGAACCCATTTGGGCCTGGAGTTTTTCTCCAGTCCTGAAAGTACTTCCCTAATCTCCTCCACTGCAGGGAGTTCGTCCGGCAGTTGGTAGTCCTCTCTGGAGAGAGTCAGGAAGGTGGGAGAGTCTTGGAAGAGATTGTGTGGCTTTGCTGCCAGCCCAGAGTGTGCTCACTCAGTCTGTGGTTCTTTCTTTGTTAAGGAAGTTCTAGTCATCTCTTTTTTCAATGCATGGACAAAGATTCTATCTTGGAGGTACCATGTGTCAATACGCCACATGGGTCTCGTTGCTGGGGAGGGATGCCCAAGAGGGAGGAGTAGTAAGAAATTATCTAAAATCCCTATCGGTAATATTTGAATGTTGCTCAGTGCTCGGCAGTCCAGGGCAGGTAAAAGAACAAGGTCAATGCTGGAGTGCGCGTGGTGAGCGACTGAGGTGAGTGTGAATTGACAGAGTGTGGGATTCCAGGATAAAAAGGCATCACATAGGCCCCAGGAGAAGGTCCAGTCCACGAGGAGCCGAGTCCCCGTGCCTCTGGAGCTGGAGGGACCAGTGCTATTCAAGGCAGGAGCAAGGACTGCATTAAAATCTCCCCCAGCACTTTAAGTCCTTGTGGGAGGTAGGAGAGAAGTGTCAAGAGGTCCCTAAGGCAGCGTGACAGGGAAGCAGGTGGCACGTGCATTCATAGCAGCACAATCACCCATCCATGGTGCCTTCCAAGGCTATAAGATGCCTTTGCATGTCATGTGCGACTTGCAAAACCACCAGGGGAAAGGAGCATCACTGGAGGATGGCGACTCCTCTTGCTCCCTGTGAGTATCCCAAGTAAAAAACCCTAGCGTAGCCTTTACGGGCCAGCAAAGGTAGCGTTTGCCCCAGAGATGGGTCTCTGGGAGAAGGACCTCAGGGGGATGGAGATGGCAGTTAGCAAATGTAAAGACCACAGATAATTTGATCCAATCTAGCAGACCGTTACCATCCATGATAAAACTTGGTAGATCATTCGGTTATGCTTAGTGTAAATATTGCTCCAGGTGAGGTCCAATGAGGGGGGCGGACATGGCAGTGCGGGGGTGTCTGGAAGACTATGAAACTGAATATGGCTGTGGGATCATGGTCACAGTGAATATTGTTAGGTGTGCGGATACCTAGAGAACATGTACAGAATCCCCATCCCCAACTCCCACCCCCTCCCCACATTTCTACCCTAGAAGCATCTGTCGCCCAATAAAACCAAAACGGTGGATACAACAGTGAGAACCACATTACTAAGTCTTCGAAAGAATATGAGGTAAACCTATATGTTGAAAGGATTTGCTAAATCCTGCTGCTGCCGAGTCACAGGTGACCATTCTGAGCAGGAGGCATTAGTCTGAAGACCAACTCTGCCAGTATGGGACCTGGTGGGACCAGGTATTGCTTCCAAGGACAAGCCTTTACACGTTAAGACAGACAGATTACTCGACTGTCGGAGAGGTCCGAGTCTAGCTGAGGAACAGAGATGTCATTTAGAGGTGAGGATAGAGACAGTTCCATCACTCGGGAATCTTCCTTTTCACTCGCTGCAGGGTCTCCGGTCGGTGCTCCAGAGGGCCGAGGTTGTGTCGCAGAGGAACCCAGGTGCGAAGTTGTGTGGGTCCTACTAGGTCCCCTCCGGAAACAGTTGCGCCGTCCCTGAGGTCAAGGCAGGGGCCGAGGGACCAGGTCAATCTGGGGTGACCCCAGATGTTAGTAGAAGTCACAGAGCATCCCTGCAGTGGCTTCTCCTCCATAAGCCATAGGCAAACATCCTCAAGCGTTTCAAAAAAAGGGATTTATTAAGAAAAATTACTCTGAGTTTGGCCAGGAACATAAGACAATTTTGCAGGCACATATTCCTTAGTTTTTGCTTAACTTCTAAGAAGGATTACCTTCATTTCTGTACTGCTCTAGTATAGTCAGGAAACACAAGGACCTTAATATCTCTGCAGTGAAGGTCTGGCCAGGTGTGTACTTCAATAATGACTGCATCCCTATCGCGATAATTCAAGATACATATGACCATAAGACAAGGGGGGCACCAGTAGGGGGCCTGGGACCAACGCTGGCCTCCACGGCCACATGAGAGGTTTGAATCACCTGCAAAATGACCGCAAGGTTGTTGAGTGAGGCCACAGACTTGTTACCATCTGGGGGACCCGGAAGGCCGGGAGGGGCACCCCCAGAACAAGTAGTGTGGGGTCCATTTGCATTTCTGTTGATGCAGCATGTGAGGCTTTGTCTTTACCAATAGTGGGATCACAGTGAGGGCCGCGCTGCGAAGGTTGAGAAACACCACAGAGCTAGCATCCAGTGGGCACAGTCCCGAAAACCATGGAGGGGCCCGAGCACGAGGCCGATGAAGGAGCTATCTGAGGCCCCAGTGCCTGATTAACAGGGTGTTACGATACTTTGCTGTGTGCATCAGGGCAGTGGGACCTCGCCTCCAAGGGGTTCATCACTGAACTGTGCAGTGAACTGACCATCAGGCCCCGCCGATGCCATCCAATCCCTGGGCCTCAACGGTAGGCTGCTGGCTGTTCGCCAAAGCGCTCTGCCGCCCCTGCCCCAAGGACACCAGATACCAGGTGGGGGTGGATGCCGCAAGCAAGCCCAGAGCACCAAATACTAGAGCGGGCCCTCAAGATAGTCCCAGATCCGCTGGGCCCGGAGACAGGCCGGCACCCCAGCGCCCCACCTCTGTATGCAGCACAGACTCTCCAGCCCTCCGGGCACTGGTCTCTCTCCATGTCTGACAAGGGCAAGTCACCATAGGCTGCTGTGGGGCCACAGGAACACCACTGGGGTCCCGCTCAGGGAGACACTGCACCAACCTGAGCAGCAGAGGTATTCAAAGCAGTTGCAGTGTGGGGCCCCTGGTACGCCAAAGGACACTTGTGACAATGTTCTCCAGTGACTCAATCGGGTACCCCAGACACCTTGGGCACCGCCAGTCAGCCAGGCAATGGGCCAGGCCAAACCCTCTACACCCCACTCCTGAGTGCGGCACGGCCTAACTGGTCTCATGGGTGCCTGTCTCTATGCCCAACCATAACCACCTAACTACCAAGCCTCGGGCTGGGCCATAGCCTCAGCATCCCACCCACGAATGTAGCGAGGTCTCCTCTGCCTCATGGACACCATCCACTCACAGTGTTTAGGCCGTCTGGAGAGGAGTCCCACAGAATGCAGCAGAGATACAGGATCATGGGTGGGCCTCATCCAGGGGGAACTGCACCGAAATGTGCAGCTGGAGCGTAACGAAACTTGAGAGGGCCCCGCTGCAAAGTACATGGAGGGGGCCCCCCACCCCCGGCAGCACGGCCCACCACCTACTACTTTGCCCCACCACCCAGATATCTAGTATATTTTGATTTTAAACCTCCACCATTTAAATGAAATGTCTCTATATTGTCTTTCTCTGAGTACATTTGAACTACACTTACATCACAGCCAAGCCTGCTTCCTCTTCAAGACCAGCTGCATCACACACAACAGCCAGGAACTATACTACTGCACACCTGGCAGAAAAGAAACCTCAGGCACACAGTGTTGTGCTAGAAGGCAGGACATTGTCATATTAGAACCAAATTGTAAACACACTAAAAACAAAAAGTAGGCTTTTCCTATCCAAGCTACCAGGAATTGGAATATCAACATCAGAAAGGCTCTATCCTGAAAGGACCTGGAGATTTGCCTTTTCAAGAATGCTACAATGCTTAACAATAGAAATCACCATTGTAAGATTCGGCCTTTTGTAGATAATAATGAATCATATCCCTGGACTCTTAACAATGTAATTATTATTAATTAGCTTATAAAGCGCACTGAAACCTAAACTGTATCCTGGTGCTGAGATAAACGGCAGATTCCAATTACAATTAGATAAGAGCACCAGTTCAGGCATGTTGTTTATAAAGCCAGGTTTCTAAGCTTTACTAACACAACTGATTTGGATCTTCTGCAAAGTTGGGCAACGTGTTCCAATGTTGAACAGCTTTTACTGAGGAGTTGCTCCCCACCTAAATTGCCGAATGCAGCGTTCTGGCTGGAATAAAAAACGTCAACTTATTTTGTATGTAACATGGGCCCTTACGATGTAGAGCCCAATGGGCCAAGCACAAAGATTTGAAACTGACCCGCTTGACCATCGATAACCAATTAAATGAATCCCATGCTAGTGAATCCGAAGCGCTCTAAATAATTCAGTCAGTCAGCATTCAAATATTCGATAGCTAAGTCTGTGCTATGTGAATACACACAAACCTGGTCATACCTAAGCAGTCAATAGTACCCCACCTGGTTGTTTGGGACCTGTACAGAATATTGAAATGTTAACACTCCAATCTCACATTATTGTGGGCGGGGATTTTAACGCCACCTTTCAACCCTTGGGTGAAGAGGATAGGATTCTGTCCGAGGAGGAGGACACCAAGTGGGGAATATCCCAGCTGGAGGTGCCTGCTATTAAAAAATGGAGTGCTGTGGCAATTCAGCTGAAGAGTCTCTGCCTAGCAAGAGGACTGAGAGCGTTAAATGGGCGCTCGCCCTCTGATATAAAAGGGAGCAATACGTTTGACAACGGCAGAGCAGCTAGTAGAATTGACTACTTGTTATTAGATGTAAGGGCCTGGAACAAATTGATAGACATGGTTGTGGAAGAAAGATTGGAAAGCGATCACAATCCCCTACGCATGACCCTTTATTCCTATTATGAGACCATAGAGCATACCAATAAAAATGAACGGGTGACGCAAGATGTTGTATGTTCAAACAATCAACGCCACCTGAAATGGAGAATGCTGATAGAAGATGTAGCAAAACTAGAGGTCCTTAAAATAGTGATGGATGAAGTAAACAACATCAAGTCCCATTATGGGAAGCTTAACTTCCAGGACTATATGATGGGGGCTCATAAAAACCTCTTCTGCAAACTCCAAAGCTTCTTCATTAAAACTGTAGATTCAAATAAAGTTAAAAGAGAACAACCAAGGCAAGGATGGTACGACAAGAGTTGTAGGTTGGCACAACTTAACTTAAGCACTGAATTGAAAATGGGTAATGCCATAGCAGTTAGGAAGGCGGGAGATAGCTATAGACAGACCCAAAAACAAGCCAGGAAACGTTGGGATGAGGAATGCTGGCACGAACTGAAACAGGCTTGCGCAGCTAAGGATTCTAAGCTATTCTGGGCCATAGTAAAATGGGACAGGGGAGGGACAGCCGCGCAACCACAAAACTATTTTGCTAAAAATAAATGGACTGAGTTTTTCCAACCGCAGTACGCCCGAAATCCAGCCCATACTTCCGACCCCCCCCTCCACCTGTCTTTTTCAAACACCAAATATTTAATGAAAAAGATGTCTGCATGGCCTTGGATTGTGTAGCGGGGGGAAAAGCTCCGGGTATGGACGGAATCCCGGCAGATGTATTCCTATCTGACCGGAACTCTTAGGGGTCCATTAGGATGTCGGGCGGATTTGCTCCGCCAGGGTGGCGGTGGCCACCGCCAACCTGGCGGAGCAAATCCGCCTGACTTCCACAGCCCAATTACCCCCCGCCATATTAGTATGGCGGGGGGGACCGCGGCGGTGCAAAACACCGCCCGCATGTTTTCCACCCCGGTCGCCTTGCGGCCGGGGCGGAAAACCAGTAACATGGTGGCGGTGTCTGTTAGACACCGCCCGCCATATTACTATGGGCATTTGTCAATGCCGCCACGGAAAGGCATGCAGAGACTCCCTGCGGGGGCCCGTTGCGGGCCCCCTGGGAGTCCGGGGCTTGGGGGGTGCACATGGGGGGTACCTATGGTACCCCCCGCATGTCAATGTGCAACATGGCAGGAACCGCGCGGTGCCTGTCATGTTGTGCTTTGAAATGCACAACGTGCATTTTTACCATTGCGGCGGGCGGAGATTTCACCTCCGCCCGCCGCAATGGTGAATATACAGGATGCGCCCGCCTGTGTGGCGGGCGCATCCTAATGCCCAATTCGGGACCCCCGCCCTGTAGGCGGGTGGTCCACATCCCCGTTGCCCGCCCGCCATCCTAATGAGCCCCATGGTGTACTTATTTTAAATGGTTGGCTAATGCAGTGGCTATGGGAGGGGAAGTGCACGCTTCATGGCAGGGAGCGGAAATCATCCCTATATTTAAAAAAGGTGACAAAACCCTGGCTAAAAACTATAGACCCATCAGTCTTATTGATACAGCACAAAAACTTATGGGGCGCTTAGTCCAGAACAAACTGCAACAATGGATTGATGAAAAAAATATACTGTCACCCTATCAAGCAGGATTTCGTCCCTTGACTAGTAGTGTTGACCAAGTCTTTTACTTCATAGCCATCTATTGGAGAAATGTTACACTAAAAAAGGGGACATTGTATGCTGTTTTTGTGGACTTAAAAGCTGCTTTCGACCTGGTCCCAAGAGAAAAACTGTGGCAGACTTTGGCTGATGTAGGCTTAAGCCAGGAACTCCTAACCCTGCTGGTGCGCCTCCATGAAAACAATTTTGCCAAAATTAGGTGGGGCAAGCAGGGAGAAGTAACTGAGCCCTTCCCGGTGGAGCGAGGGGTAAGACAAGGGTGTGTCCTGGCCCCAACACTATTTTCAATCTACATAAATGGGATAGTTGATCATTTAAAGAAATCTCCAAGCAACGCCCCAATTATAGTAGGTTCTCACGTCCCCGTCCTAATGTTTGCGGACGACACACTTTTACTTTCACGTACACCGAGCGGTCTCCAAAAAGTGGTTGATGCCTTCGGTGAATTTTGCGATAGCAGGGGCCTTGAATTGAATACGACCAAAACTAAATTCATGTGCCTAAATCATCAGTCCACTTTCAAAGGTGTAATAAAATACAAAGGCACTCCGCTAGAGAAAGTAGATGCTTTTTCCTATCTAGGCATTATTTTGCAGGGCAACATGAAATGGAAATCGCACATTAACACGGCAGCATTGAAGTTTAGCCAGCTTGCAGGCGTAGTTGCCCTAAAACATAGAGCCTCGCTGACAAAACCAATAAATTGTGCCCTTGAAATTTATAATATGAAAGTATTGAGCGCCTGTTTATATGGTTCTGAACTTTGGGGGTTTTCAAATCTAGGAGAGTTGGGGCGGGCAGAAAATAGATTCTTGCGAGGGCTTGTAATGGCCCCTCAAAGCACACCCATAATCCCACTAAAACTGGATCTTGGCAGAAAAAAATATTGAGGACATAGCTAGGCTACGGCCACTTCTATATTGGAGACGTTTGATGGTGACCCCAGAGTTAAGCCACTATGCTACAGCTTTGTCAGATGTTGTCAAGTGTGATCGTTTCCATTGTATTGTATGGCTAAAAGAATTACGGGGCCTACTTGAAAAGTTAAAATTGGAACACCTATGGGGAAACAAGGATGTGACTAGTTTTCCTTCGAAAACAAAATTAAAAGAATTGTATTGGGAGATGGTGTATTTAACAATGTATTGCAAAGGATCTGCACCAAATTTGTCATCCCGCTTTTTGGACATAAAAATGTTTCCGTCATGTGAACCATACTGGGATATAATTGAACGCCCACATGACAGGAAACTATATTTCCAATTTCGCGTTGGAACACCACCAGTGAATGCTTTTAAGAAGCATTGGTCTCCATCGTGGGATGAACATTGTTATCATTGTAAGGATCAAATAGAGCACATCTCCCATCTGCTATTTTGCTGCCCATTATATACCAGCCCTAGGCGCAAATGGCTAAAACCAGTTTGCCTAAACATTGGCACCCGCAGCCAATCGACAGCACTTAGAATATTATAATCTGACTGTTCCACAACCTTTGTAGTTGCTGTAGCAAAATTTCTTGCTTGGGCCTGGGTAATCCGCACTCGCACTTTATTGTTAAATGTAACAAAATGAAATATGGTTGCCATGTCCTAATTGCTTTGCCATTTGAAATGTTTTTATAAAAATGTTTATGAATTTAGGTCAAATTTTTATTATGTATAGTATTCAACTGTCATTGTTTAATACATGTTTTAAAAAAAGTATTTTTAGCTATAGTATTTATTGTAATAGGGTTAGGATGGATGCTTTTATGACAAATGTCGAATAAAGCTTTGAAACACAAACACGACCTGTCCAGAGATTTACCAAAGTCTCACCTGATCATTATGTCCAGAACAGAGACCGGTCAGTTTCCCAGTTCATTACCACAAACTGGGTCACAGATTTGGGCGCCTGTAACAAAAAAAGAGACCTGCTTGCCTCCCTCTGCCAATCCCAAACTATTACAAATGCCTCTGAATCTCCAACTTGTGAATCTCTGAATAGGTAAGTGTCCTGTAAGCATATAATATCATCCTCCATTACATAGGGGCCTGTGAGCTCCATACAAGGATAATAAATAACACTATTAACCCCTTCAATGCTCATGACGAGCTCAGCTCGTCATGAGGTAGCCTGGAGCTGTGCTCATGACAAGCTGAGCTCGTCATGACACCAGCAAAATGGCAATTTCCAGCACAGGAGGGGAATTGCCTTAGCAGCCATAAGTGTTCAAATTGTTCAACTGCCCTTTTCTGACCAGGTTCAGAGATATGCAGAATTTCATCTGGCAGTCCAGAGATTTGTGAGTTTTTAACTATTCTGGGGAGAACTGAACCTCCGTTTAGCAACTCTTTACCAGTTTCGAGACTTTCAGGTCTCCCTACTGGCCACCCCTTACCACCTGGCAAACAAAGAGTTTCCAACTGGCTATGTGAGAGATTATGTGAAATATTCAACTCTTCCACATGGGCATCCCTAACCTCTTCAGAGACTAGCAGGTCACCTACTTTGCTGTCCCTAACCAGGGTTAGAGATGCTCACACATGCCATGCACTACTCAGGTTCACTGTTCCCACAAAGTGTTGGGTATTGATTAGGAAGCTGTAACTCACCTGCCCATCCATCTAGCTCATATGTGGGCAGTCATTTAAGTAGGGCCTGAAGATGTGCTAGATTCCTAGAAATAGATCTTTGGCCGACACAGGCTCAACACCACCTTGGCTTATCCACCTGTAAGATCAATGCAGTCCCTTCTCATAAATGTATGTAAGAGGTCAAGTTTAACGCCAATAATCAAGGCTCTGCTTTTTAGCTAAAAGCTGTTGTATTCAGGGACTTCTACTTTCCTTTTAAAGTTTACAGACGGATTGAAAACTCTTAGCACTCAAAGTGCTGCTGTTTGCTAAAAACCCAGCACAAGAAGTCAAACATGACATAAGGTAACTTGGTAGTTCCTTCACCACATCATGCTACGATAAAGTGGATACCATTATGAAATTAGAGGACATTCAGAAGTAATATTAAAAACATAAATATTCAATTAACAGTTATGAACAAATGAAAAGGTCAACCTCATAGCAGATGGGTGTTGAGAGGACCTAGATTTAGGAATTAAAACGATTGGGACAGTCCCGGGTGAACACCAATCCTCAGTAAGCAAAGATAGTGCTAAATACTTGGCACGAACAAGAACAGGCTTGTGACTTCTGGTAGTATAGTGATAACAGCTGGACAGCGATTATCTAGTCTGCGAACCGGTATGTGTTCATTGGCAGTGCTAATAAAGACTTCCAGGAGGTGTTCTCCAAAAATGACTTGTGTCAGACCATCTCTGTGACATTAGAAATATGTTTGTTGCAATTCGGATTTACAAACATCGGTATTCTTTTTCACTATAGCATGCCAGATTATCAGTGCTGTAAAGTGCCCTTGTATCCTTTATATATTTAATAACATATGGTTGCCTAATAACCCGGCCAAGAAATACTGGGAACACCCATGTAAATGATACGCTGGTGACTCTCCAATCTTTTCTAATGGCTGTACAGGCAAGAGATGCCAACCTGTGTCATATTCATTACTGCAGTGCTTATTTCTACTGTCAATGAACTAAAATGTATTTAGTTCAAAGGAGAATTGTGCAAATGCTGCCGAACAACCATTGCACTTTTCATACACCAATCGGCTACCTGCATTGAAACTGAAGGATTGGAGCCCGACTTTACGATGCCCGAGCCTCCTCCAAGGAGCCCTGCTCAAAATGCTGTGACAAGAAACTATCAGGAGTTCCTAGCGTCACTTGAGCCCTTAGCCCTGGTTTAGACCAGGTATCATATTTAACTAAAAAGCGCCCTGTTGGAGACAGCAATACCTTTGCTTACAGTCAGCAAAAATGTGCTGTGCCCTGTAACTTCACAAGTAAGCCGACACACAAACCTATAAATTAATGTTATCAAGTCAAGAAAAAGTGAAGAAAATTAGTGTGGTATCAAAGAGCAATTGTGGACGGCAAGGTGTGGGACATCCTCTGTGCAAGATAATGGAGAAAAACAACGTCTATCAAACGCCATTTTGTGTATATGGTTTTGTAGGCTATGTGTCATTACATTAATAATTAACATTTATATCGAACAATACCCTCTTAATTGTTTTTGGCGCCACCTGCGGGTGCACACTACACTCACCTACTTTACTGCAATTGGTACTTGTGACGGGCAAGATGCAAGAGGATATTCTACAACAAACACAGTAACCCAATGTAAAACATTACCCGAACACATACCTGCAGGTTGGTTACACGCAGGGATTCTAAACAGGGGCATTTGTTTTTTCCAATTTTTATGTTTCAAGCCTCTGACTAGTAGTTTGGAAACACCGGGTCTATAGTGTAGCTGCACAAATTTCCAAAGCCATCTTATTTAGTATTGAATCCTGAGGTGCTTGATACCTAGAGACCTATGTAACAAGCTCCTCAAGCTTATAGACAGTGGGTCTATCTGTTACTAATAAAGTAAAAGAGAACATCAGTTGGTACGTGTACATTTTCGTGGCGATATGTTGAGTGATTCTGTTTTTCAGTTATGTTCTTTTGAAACTCCTACGCCGCATTGCTGTATGGCAAAGACTCAATATTACATGAAACAGGCCACTGTGCTGCTGCTGATGGACATGCTGCGAGCAGCCAAACGACAACCTCTGAGACCCTCTTTCCCTGAGGAAATTTCACTCATCGTTCCCTTCTTCGTACCTTAGTACCATCTTCGGTTCTGTTCAGTGGTGCTTCAATGCTTGTTCGGCCTTGTATGAGTGATGGCGGTTTACAGTTTGTACAACTAAGTTGCTGAGGGAGTGGTGTTTTGCTGCCTGCGTAAAAGTAGTAAGGTATGCCTAAATTCCATGTTGGGGAAGTGGGAAGCGTAACTGCTCAGGTGAGTTGTGGGCACAGACATCGTAGCCGGGCAGGCAGCAGAGAAGGCACTGGCGGGGCAAGGAGGCTACACTATTTAATATAAAGAGCCAGTGGCAGCTGGTGAGATGTGTAATTGGTAGGGCGTAAACTCCTCTCTGAAATTGCAAGGAGCAGGCAAGCAAGGCAAGCGAGCCCAAGTGATGGTGAGTAAATGCATGTATATAATATTGATGGTTCTTCTGAAAGGCACCATGACTGCAATAGGAAAATGCCTCAATCTCCCCATCCTCCTGAATTTTTTAGGCCCCTTTGAAAGGGTATGGTCTTCATAGTGGCTTATTCACGCGTTATGTTTACTTTGTATTATACATGTATGCCCTTTTTTTCTCTATACATTTCTTCCATCAGCATATCTCACATATTATCCCTTTACTCTTCACACCTTCTTTTATTCTCTGCATTTTCGTTTACTTTCGTTTTGTTATTTTTTTGACAACTGTATTTTCTTCACACATATTTGCACAATTTGAACTGGAATACAGGACCATTGCTTTGTGCACTCTGCAGAGAGGCCAACTATTGGATGACCATGTACTCGGAACACCGTTTTGACATAGTGGCATGCACTGTAAGAAGCTCGTACAGCTTTAACCACCAATTACAGAGCTCTCAGTCATGGCCAGTTACAAACACCTGGAAAGGACTCACTCAAAGTAAGCACTAAACAAGTGTAATTGGACTCATGAAAAAAAAATAGAAACACAGCATCCTACAAATAGCGAACACTTTTAGGGAATGCAATATTAAGTAAAATATGTTAACTATAAATATAATTTAAATAGCTGACATAGATTACCTACAACGTTTTGCATTCATTATTTATAAATTGATCAGTGTTTTTTTGCATTTACAACTAGGAACATTAATAAAGGACCCTAGGGGACCTGTTTCAAAGTATTACCGGCCCTCTTAAAGCCCTGACCTCACCTGAAAGTATTGTCATAATCCAGAGCATCAGCCCATGATATGCTGTGACTAACGAGTGGCTAGCAGATGCATAGAGCCAGACAGCAAATGTTTTTTTTCACATTCTAAGTCACTGTAGCTCTGTCCTGCCGAAGAATATAAGTGCAAAGTGAGCCCTAGATGTTTGTGCAAATCTGAATCAATGCATGATATTCGATAAAGAATATCACTGACTGCAAACCTTGGAAAGTTGAACAAGAGCGTGTCCTGTAAAGGCCAGCACTGTATAGGCAAACTTTTGTGAAGGTGGAGGGATCCACATTTGAAACTTGCTAAACCTAGAGTGTTTTTCGTGGCCCAAATGCATTTTGCTATTTGGGGTCTTGGCAAAATTTCAAAATTATTTCAAATCATGCACGATTCTATAATTATTAACTTCCGTCCATTACACGCTTCCCTCTGTTCCACAGCAGCACTTTAACATTGTGAGGCCTACAAATACCAATGTTTTAAACCTTACCTCACTGAAGCATGAAGTTACTGCAGCAGAAGCGCTAATATCCAGTAATGCTGAAGGGAGGGAGGCAGTGAGTTCCTGGAGAGTGGCGCGCACTGATGCTGAGGCTAACTGCTGATGACGCAATGCAAATATCCGGAGCCTCATTTGAACCATGCCCCTTTCACATTTCATCACAGGGAGAGGTGGGATCTGTCAGTCGCCTCGCTGATCACACCCTGCCCTGCCCTGCCCCAGATGGAAACAGGCAGAGTGCATCTTCGCTGGTTGACAGACAGCCTCAGGAAGTACAGGGCTTAAGCCCAACATTCCCGGGCTGTGTTTTATTAGCGAGGCTGCACCATCGGACGTACATTTATTAAGAGGCAGGGTGGGTGTGCCGTGCGCAGCATTTTTATTCATGATTAAGTGATGGGGCCCCTGGAGCCAGAGGGTCCCCCCGCAACTTTTAACATGGGAAAAAGTGACGCACCGGTGGCGCAAGGCCTTCATAAATAAGGCCCCAGGTCTCAGAAGAGGCCCGCGCCTCACCAGGTCACCGTAGGTAGAAGCTCTGTCTATCGAGCACCAGTTTGCTTCAGGAGTGCAGCCGGGAGCCCCCAGTCATGCTGAGGTCCGGCGCCAGGCCTCTCGAACCACTCATACATGTCATCAACTTGAAGTCCGCCCGGAGGCCCCAGAGTCACTGAATCTGCCTCCCAGGCTGGTAGTGTTGCGTATGGGGGAGTTACAGCAGCCGGTAGTCCAAATTGAGGTAGGATTAGGTAGGTTCAGGACGGGATATAGGTTTCAAGCAACAGCCATGATGGCCGCCTTGGCCATGCCCGCTGAGGTAAGTTTAAATGCAAAAAGTCACTTCAGTGACATATTTTATCAATTAATATTTTTCCCATCGTTGTGATTAAGATTGATGTGACAACATGTGTTGTTAATTTAACCATACCATGCTGCCAAATACATATGACATATAATGCATTTTTTTATCCTACTATGGTTTTGATTCTGGGTTTGGAACTTATATCACGATCCAACAATGCAATATGAACCAAAGCCTTGCCGGCTATTTTTGGAATCACATTTGCTTTTGTAAAGCCTACCGTATCTTCAAATAAAACTACTCAGGATGTTAGATCATTATATTCATGTAAGATTACTAGATAACACACGAATGAAAGTTAGCTTCCATAATAAAAAATCTAGCAATATGTTTTGTCAGAATATGAGGATGAATCTGTCCTTATGTTCTCATAAACAGGCTCCTCTTTACTTTATTGACCTCTTTATATTAACTGTGCAACAGGCTGACAAGCTGTGCCTGCAGTACGTTTTGGTCCTGGAATTGGATTTCTGTAATAAATAATACAACCATTTTTTCAAACCAAAGTGTGAATACTGCACACAGACCAAAGAGAATATAAACAGTTAGAGGATACTGGTGGGTACATTTCTGTGCGTGACCGGGTGAAGAGGATATGTGTTGGCAACACTGTGCTTTCATAGATGGCAATCGATGCAGCTTGAAAAGACGGATAATTGCGTTTTGAAGATTTATGCCAACAAATCCTGATTCAGCAGCAATCCGCTAATGGAAAATACCTTTGCAACCCTGATGCCTGGAGACCAGTCGCAGCATAAATCAATCAGAGACCTTTTTAAAAATGAAGGACCCCACACCTCAGAGCAATCATTTAGTAAAATGATGAATTATCATTACAACTTGTAAGGTGACTTAATTAAACTGAGTACTCTAGCATACACTGATAGGACATGACAGAACAATGGTTTCCTTTAAGTGCCTTTGGCATGAAATATGTGGAAGTCAGGCGATGTACATAGGTTATACACACATGGTGCAAAGGCCGTTGTTTAGAGTCAATATTCAATCAGGCTGAATTGATGGACAGAGTTTGCAACTTCCTCCTTCACAAGACATAATGCAAGGTGAGGCGAACAGCATCTTAACTTGATTATTTTTTATTTTTTCTAATCGGTGGCTCCTCAGGGGATCCGTGGGCTCAAATGTAAGCAAGAAATCATGTCCCAATCCCGACTGCAGGGGCAAAAGTGAACCACAATTTGTAGGCTGTGGGCTCCCCATCCTTGCAGCTACACCTGCTGCATTAATTGTAGCTACGCACCTGTTTCAGTTACATGCAGGAGGATCTATTTGATCAGCAAAATATACATTCGTAAATGATCCATGATCAAGTCAACATTTTGCAAACAGTTTACTTATTAATCAGAAGCATGGCAGCTATCAAAATAAGGAGTGCCTTGTTTTTTTCATATTGCGAAGTTATTGTGCTGTGCCAATGTTTAACAGGTTCACAATGTAAGACCCAGCAGAATGCGCGATATTTTTTCTCTAGTCTTGTACACTGTTGTTGCTTTACTGCTATTTGGGATTTCTAGGTAAAAAGGGGGTCTTCAGAGTCAGGGATATTTCGATTAAAAGCATCTTACAACATTAAGTTATCACAACTCAACATTTTTCCGAAAACCACGGGGCATATTACCAAGCAATAGCGATAATTATCGCTATTGCTTGGTTAGAGACAAAAATTGACGGCTGCGCTGCGGCGATTTTTACCGCAAATAAACCTTGGTATTACCAAGGTTTATCGCAAATGCGATAAAAATCGCCGCAATGCATGAATATCGCTGAAAAGTCATCGATATTCATGCATTACCGAGCTAATGCACTTAGCCATGTTATCCACCTCCCATTGGATAACTTGGCTAAGAACTGCTCAGGGCAGGTGTTAGCTTTTGGAGATATTCGCGCTTAGCGCGAATATCTCCAAAAGTTGGTAAAAGGAGATAGCGATGTTAGCGACTGTTTTCAGTCGCTAACATCTTGGCACGCCCACTTTGCATATCATTAGTGATAAATATCACTGACATGCAAAGTGGGGCCCAAGATGGTCGCTATCTCCTACTAGCTGTTGCTAACTGGTGTTAGCGACAGCTAGGTAATAGGGAGATAATTTTATCTCCGCTTTCTTGGCTTTTAAAGCCAAAAAGCGGAGATAAACCCCCTTGATAATATGCCCCCACATTATTGTTTTAGAGAAGCTGTGTGTACCCAACTGGCTCTGAGAAAATGGCGGCAGTATCCTGGTATAGATAGCCACTGAAACTGACAAAAATAAGGGCTGCTTTCAGTAAACACAGGTTATCAAGAATGGGCGTTACATTATCGCCGCTTTTATCGGCAGGAAACTGCCGATAAAGCGGCGAAAATGGGCTTGATAATATGCTCTATGGAATTCCAATCGAAGTCCATGTTAGATGTCTTCACATCTAACATGGGCTTCGAATGGAATTCATAGAGCATATTATCAAGCCCATTATCGCCTCTATATCGGCAGTTTTCTGCCGATAAAAGCGGCGATAATGTAACGCCCATTCTTGATAATATGCCCCAGGATCCGCAACTTGCTGAATCCCTCAAGAAATTCGGGGCTTGATTCCAGTTTATACAAATTGCTTTAATTGGAAAGTAAGTACAATATTGTGGGTGCGGATTTGAATGTATAAAATGATTCTGTGCATTTATGATGTGTGCATTATTAACAAGGCGCAGAACTTGGATTTACTTTCGAATTTGCTACGACTTATTACAGTGCCTTTTCCTGGCTTGTGCAAAACTAGTTCTTCAGACTATCTTGATCAAAATAGATGTCTCCTTCTACATGTTCACCGCTGTTCATTTCTGCAGCACACAGTCTAGCGAAATCGTTTGTTTATTTTCATTAGCATTGTATTTTTCAATTGGGCACAGTAATGTTACAGATTCCAAATGCCTTTCTGCTAGCTCACTGTGTTGCCCTATTTCACAATAGTTTGCTGTTGTTTTGTAATTAATCTGTTCTGCCATCGCCGGATGACATTATCATATAGTGGGCAGAATCACTATTCATGTAGTGGAAAATGTCTCAGATTTTAAGGCAATAAGAGTTTAAAAGGCCTGTTCTCTGATTTGCTAAAAGTATAATTCTTTTGCTAACATCATGATGATTTTGAACTTTAAATGTTAGTCTATGAAAAAAGTACCTATATAAATCCTTTAATTTGGTTACAAGTCAGAAGACCAGCCTGATTCTCTTGAGTACCACCAGGGATGCTGCCCGATTTCTCATTGATTTTGTTGTTCATTTGGGACTTTTTCTAATTGTGCATTTTATCCTGTATTGTTGTATTTGCTGTGTGCTTTTATGAATATTACATTATGCACTAGCATTTACCATTTTTTTACTGCACCTTTCGAATTATTGTAATAAATATTTCCAAATATATTCTTCTGATCGAAGATTTAACCATTGAATCCTTACTTAATTGACTGTATTTTTGATTTGCTGTATGGTGCCTTATGTCGGGTACACATTCCCTCATGAAATATAGGTTTAGCACTGTCTCCAATTCATTCACCGATGAACAACCAAAGTATGGTTGCAGGATAAGAGTACTTCCTTTCTGCTTTAGGGAGTTTATTTTTGGAACTGTACCAAATCTGACTTCTGTCGCATTCTTGAATCCACAGTGGATTTTCCTCTGGGAATTTTCCTTAGTGGATTATTTTCCTTTTTCCTGACTTCAGTTGTTGTTCCTGAGCAAAGAGTACTGTAAGTATACAAAGGGTGAATGATACTTGCAATTGAGAGTGTTCTGATGAGTTATTGAAATGTTGTGGTTTGTGTTGTTTGATGAACTGTTAGGCTGCATGTGAGGACTCTGGTTATAAATGTTCATTATTGTTTCAATTGTTGTTTTGATATATTTGGCATGTTTGTGATTTTTGGTTAGAAAAAAATCATTTTGTAATTGATTTATTTAGTGATCAGATTTTTCGAATTCTGAAATCTTGATATATTATTGTGGTACTGCAACTGTTTTGT
This sequence comes from Lissotriton vulgaris, assembly GCF_964263255.1. Taxonomy (NCBI): domain Eukaryota; kingdom Metazoa; phylum Chordata; class Amphibia; order Caudata; family Salamandridae; genus Lissotriton; species Lissotriton vulgaris. The sequence continues at coordinate 1,144,891,134 of NC_141694.1, read as the reverse complement.
GAGGCACCACTTTCACACAGAAAGGGATTTCTCTGAATTGATGAGTTACCTTTTCAGGGTTTGCATGTCAAATTAGGTTGTAGCTATTTGCTCCTTGATGCAGAGGTGGATGAGATACTGCTTTAATTTGAATTGCATTTTGACAGGTGCAATAGAGGTACTTGTCTTGTTTCTATTGTTTGAGGAGATTAATTGTATTATAACTTACTGATTTCCTCCTATTTAAGTTGATTAGGCAAGATTTATTTTGTTTATTTATGTGCATTCATTGTAAAAAGATATGTAATTTTTTCCCATTCACGGCGATGATGCGCATCAGTTGGTTAGTCAACCAAGGAGTGGTGCTGGGATTGGTGAGAAGCCAATAAAGAGTCATACTGTCACTGATTGGTTCCTTTCAATACATCAAAATCTGGCGGTCAAAAAAAAGAAATAAAGAAAAAGAGAAACTGCAACCATTAGCCATATGGCCCCCTGCTATTAAATAGGATCCCAAAAGGAATATTGCATTCCATAATCAGACCTAATGGTAAAAAACAGAGACCAGTACAAAACAGTCAGATTTCCATCAACTGCCAGACGTGGCCAGTGTCATCATCTGGATATCCTTCTTTCTTTACCACTCAACCTTTTATAACACAAAAGAAGATAATCTTCTTATTGGTCTCTGTGACCTCTACATGGAGTGTTAGAAAAAAGAAAAAAGACAAATGACCAGTTAAACTACTTGATCATCCTATGTATCTAGAGGATATCCACTAAATATGTGATGGAAAAAGATTAAGTGCAGTGCAAGTGAAATGGTGATCTAAAAAGGATATGGAAGAGAAAAAAACCTTTTATTCCAATATCTCTCCCAAGCTTATTAAAATAATTACAGATGCGACGTAAACCAAATATGCCGCTGCTTGTGCAAAGTGGTTGGCTAGTTTCAGCCCAAGGGGCTTATAGCCCAGGCTTTCTTCAGGACCTTTAATAACAATAAGCTACTGCATACGTGCAAACATATAATTGTATATTTGCCATATTACCTCCATACAGGCAGAGTGATTGTGACTGTCACACCTAGAAGACAAAATTGCACAGATACATCATAATTGTAAGGATACATAACAACAATAGATTGCTTTCTCTTTTCTCTTTTACATGCTGATTTCAATGGCTTAGTCAATATATAGAGAAAGAACAGGTCCACTCGCCTGTCCTATATGAGGTATTGGCCTCACCTCACCCGGTAATAACTCAGGTGCACGAGACCCCGCCCTGTAAACAAGGTAAAATGCGCTATTCAGGGGGGATCAAAAGATAAAACTGTTTGGAATAGAATCCACAAACCAGTACTATATACAAAACAAAACAAACGATCTCAGTGAGGAAGAACACATACAAAAAAATTGCCTCATCCTATGGCTGATCACATAGGTAGAACAGAACATGAAATATAATCTGTGTGTGTAAAAAAACACAAGATGAAGTGCTAACTATGATGTAAGTGTAGGCCTTGTAAAAAAATTCTGTATTGTACATTATCAAGGCAGTATCTTAATAGTCAATGAACTTCACGGTGTCTGTCATGTAAAGTCCTAACTCCTATAGAAGGCATGCATATATTTTTGTACGCCCTGTGGTATATCTTAAACAATCTAAGCGTTAGCCTATTTGTAAGAGACACCCTTTTACTCAAATCATTCTGATATAAATTGGGGCAGAAGGCTCCTTGCATGTTACCTCGAGGGTGGACTAATTACGAACATAGGTCACCGCCCTTTCTGGAAAGCATATCTCTGAGTGAACACTGTTCTCTTTAGTCCTCCAATACTGTCTCCATCAGCCACGGGGCTTATCTGTAATTTATACATGTGCCTGGTTTACTAACATGTATGGCTAGCTCTTGTGTTGCATGAAGCCTCTTGCAACGCTATTGCCTTCATCAGCATACTTCAACAGTACAAGTCTTATGAGTATCCATAGCACAACCGTAACTCGGATATTCAAAAACATGCGCAAATGCAGTCGAGTGCTTGTTCCACTATGCAAGCTAACATCGCCTCACCTCTCCGTCGGTGCCTCGAGCTTCACCTAAGTGCATGGGAGGTCCTGAGGCACCTTCTTCGTCTTCCTTTTGAAACGTCCACTGACGCTTGGGAACGTCACTCTATTGCGGCAGACTACAAAATGATGTCATAAGTGACGATCTTGTAGTTCTTTCGCTGGTTGTTTTGTATTATGCTGTGTGTATTCTTACCACATTCACGCTCCTCTTCTATATGTTATTGCAAAGATATTGGCCTAAGGAATAGACCCCTATCTATGAGATCACTGGGGCATAATTTATATAATATACATCAAAAAATATTTTTGCTCTATGTAGAGAGTATATTAAACTTCATTGTCATTCATAATGAACCACAAAGTTCGAATTAAGGGCCGATACACAACTCCACATTTTACCAGAATATGTTTAAGTCTTCCTGATGGAACATACTATTTTGATGGAAACTATTTCATAGGAGAGGACTTAGATGAACCTCGAATACTATAATTACAAAACTAGAAGTAGGAGACTATAATTCTTAAAGCGCTATAGTTCTTACAAACGCTACTTGTATCATGTTGTTGATTGGAAAAGTAGTTAGATTTCTACCCCAGGCAGCATTGCTGAATCAATCATCCCACCTATGGAACTATCAACTTAGATGTAGTTAAGATGATTCATTATCAATCTAATCTGATTATTTTCTTTAAGTGTTTATTCACAGTAGTGACAAACCTTAAGGAGCAGAGAATTTTGACATATCCTTAATGAAAGCTGTTTTTAAGTGGATAAAATCCTTCAGCTACTCTATCCATTAGACAGATAGAGGGCCAGAGAAAATGTTATGACTAATACTTACATTATGAGCCCATAATTTTTCAAAGCATAGTCCACGGGATTGTAATATTGCCCCTGGTGTCACTGCTTAATCTCAACACCCATTTCTGTTCTTTGTTGAAAAGGTACTTGGCTCTGTCACTTACATGTGGTGGTATGTAAGGTTTCTCTAACACTGTCCAGAAAAAGTTTTCTGGTGAATGGTTGAATTCAACAAAGTGTCTAGTTAATTTAGTGTTAGACTCTCTGCACCGAAAGGTGGTTTTATGTTCTAGCATCCGTAGTTCAACCTTGCGAATGGTCATACCAACATAGTGATATCCACAAGGACATTTGATCAAATAAACAAGATTGTCACTATTGCAGTTTGTGAAAGCAGTCTGGATCCATGGTCTCCATGATCCGATGTCTACTGTTTTCAACTGGTGGGTTTCTGGATAAATGGCCCATGCTTCACATTGGAAGTGGCTTTGGACAGGTGGAAGATTCCATAAAGTGCCACTCGCTCTCAGCTCCTGTTGTCTCGGGCGTGTGGGTATTAGACTGTCCTGTAAACTGTGACCTCTTTTCAAAGCAAAGAGTGGCATCAGGATCTTCTCCTTACTTGTGTTCAAGAAATGCCAGTTTCTTTGTGTACATTTTTGAATTCCATTGGTGAATGTATTAAATGTATTCACAAAAGTCAAGCATCCAAGAGGCGGTTTGACAATCTTGGGCTCTAGAAGCGCTTCTCTATGATTGTTAGTAGCGCGCTTACAAGCCTTTTTATTGAGTTTTCTAGGATATTTCTTTTCCTGTAGTTGTTTAAACAGATCATCTGCATGCTGTTTGTACTTGTCCTCTGTCGAGCAATTTCGTCTAAGACGTAAAAACTGACCAAATGGCAAGTTGTCTCGCAACAACTTAGGATGTTGACTGTCGTAGCGTAGGAGTAAATTACATGCCATTGGTTTCCGGAACAATTCGCTCTCCAATCCTGTAGATGTCACATAGATTGATAGATTACTTCTAGAGTAAACTTCAAGAATTCATTACGGTGTTGAGCCATGTTTGAAACTGTGTGACTGATTCCACATCTCCATGCCAGATTACTAGAATATCATCAATATATACCGCTTCCATAGCCTAATAGACTGATGGAAGGGGTTATCGTTGGTTAGTACATATTCCTGTTCAAAATTGTGAACGTACAGGTTCACCAGATTTGGTGCAAAAACGCTCCCCATACTAGTTCCAGAGATCTGGAGGTATATGGTGTCTTCGAACTTGAAGATATTCTCCTTCATGGCCAACTGTGCAAGTGTCATAATGAAATGGACTTGGGTGATTGAGTCCAGAGAACTCTCGTTTAGAATGGTAGAGATGATTGGTTCCTGCCAAAGTTGCACTGTGACTGTTTGAAAATAATGGGTGCTGTGTTGAAAAAGCCTAAAACCCTTAGCTTACCCGCTATAGAGGGACAGAAGATAAATGCAGAGGCTTAGCCTGTTATGAAATGTTGATGAATATTTGGCTTTATACATGTATCTGGATTCGTGATTGGAATGAATACACCTCTGGTGACAATGACTTACAATTAACTTTGGAGGGTACTTTTAACATTAGAAAGCTAAATTTTCTGAGCCAGACCATGACATTTTCAATGATAGTCCTGTTATGACTGCATTTGTCTTAAACCTTGTACCATGGAATTGCCATTGGACATTTCTACATGTGAAGCTTCCAAAACTTCATAATATCTTGTTAAAACTCATAACTTTAAATGGATATACTCTGTGGTTAAACATTGCATATTGGTCGATAAAACAATGTTGTTTTGGATGTTGTTTATTGTGGCTTAAATAAATAAGTTTATAGCATGCTAAGGAATTTGACCCTTCCCTAACTTGGGATATGGTGGACTGGACTCCCTCTCATGGTATAATCAGATTACTGGGGGGTCAGCAGTGATGGGGGCTACCAGTACACAGAAGTTTTTCCCATCCAAGCCCCAGCAGCCCTTTCGGCAGGGTCAGGGTAGTGAGGTACCTGGAAAAGCCAGAAGCTGGGGTGATAAGAAGGGCGTATGCTGGGACTTTAACAAACGTTCCTGCACCAGGGCAGCGGGCACATGTAAGTTCAAACATGCATGCGCCGCCTGTGGACATCCATCTCACCCAGAGACATCCTGCAGATTTAAGGGCGGCAATCAGGGATCCAGAGGGAAAGGGAAACCCGAATAAGCAAAGGGGGGGTGGGTCTCACACACTCCCATTGATGTCATGGCTATGATTCCTTGACTAAACAGATACCCTGATCATGCAGCGGCGAAACTCCTTAGGGAGGGGTTTTCTTGGGGTTTCAGAATACCAGCGGGGGGTACACAGGTAAAACTGAGTGCAGGAACCAACTCTCTGTAAAACATAACCCGGGTGTAGTTGCTGCAAAGATTGAGAAGGAACTGCACTTTGGAAGGATTGCTGGGCCATTTCAGGATGTGCCAGTGCCCAATTTTGTTTGCTCCCCACTTGGTCTTGTCCCCAAAAAAGAGAGAGGCGAGTTTAGACTCATTCACAATCTGTCTGCCCCGAAGTGGGCATCCTTGAATGACGCCATTGATGAGGAGTTATGCAGTGTAAAGTATGCTTCCTTCGATCAAGCAGTGGAATTGCTCAGGGGCTTGGGCCCTGGGGCGCTGATGGCCAAATCTGATATAAAGTCTGCATTTCGCCTTCTCCCTGTTCATCAGGAGGACCACCATCTGTTGGGGTTTCAGTTTGAAGGGAAATTTTACATGGACATGTGCATGCCTATGGGTTGCTCGATATCTGGTGCCTATTTCGAGACGTTCAGTTCCTTCTTGGAATGGGTCATGAGACAGGCCACCGGGCACCAGCAGGTCATGCACTACCTTGATGACTTTCTCTTCCTTGGTACTGCGGGATCTCAGGAATTTTGCGTGCTCATGAGGGCTCTTGGGGTCCCGTTGGCGCCTGGGAAGACAGTAGGGCCAACAACTTGCTTAGAATTCCTGGGCATTGAAATTGATTCTGTAGAGGGATGTTTCAGGCTCCCCCAAGAGAAGGTGAAAAGATTCAGGTCGGCCCTGCGCGCATGCCTGGCCAAACAGGAAACAGTGGGTCAATTTAACTTCGCTTTGAGAGTAATACCAATGGCTCGCCCCTTTTCTCGCTCAATTGCTCAGGCTATGAAAGGTCTGCGAGAAAAGCACCACCGCACTAGACTGTCACTTGAGGTTCGCCAGGACATGCTGATATGGATGGCATTCTTGGAGGGCTTCAATGGTAGGATTGTCTGGTCCGGACCTCCCACCACTTCAGCAGAGTTGGGTTTATGGACCGATGCTGCTGGAAGTGTGGGGTTTGGTGCCATCCTTGGAAACAAATGGGTCTCCCACAGTTGGCCAGAAGAATGGGTTGCAAGCGAATTGACGACCAATATTGGATTTCTGGAGTTGTTTCCCATATGGGTTGCATTGATTGTCTGACCAGAGTTCCTGTGCAACAAATCAGTGATATTCTGGTCAGATAATATGACAGTGGTGGAATGCATTAACCAGCAGGCGGCGCGCTGTAAGTTCATACTCCGCTTACTAAATGAGATCGTGTTGAGATGCTTACAGTTGAATGTGATATTCAAGACAAAACATGTGCCAGGTGTCCTTAATAATGAAGCTGATGCACTCTCTCACCAAAAAATGCAGGTATTCAGGGAACATCTTCCAACTGCAGAGCCTACACAGACACACTTCCCATCAGCACTCTGGCAGATTGGTGCCCCAGACAACAGAACCTCGTGGCTGCAAGCTTAGCTCCCAAGACAAGGACGACACTTTGTGAGAAAGGGTGGAGTCTGGGGTGGGCCACTCTTAGTACATGCTGACGGCACTCCCTTAACTAAATACCAGTTCAGGAGAGTCATGGAATTGGCCATTGCCAAGGTGGGTCTTGACCCCAAGGAATTTGGTACACACTACTTCAGAATAGGCACAGCTACTGAGGTAACCACAAGGGGTCTGCATGTGAACAGTGTAATGAGGATTGGGAGGTGGTCCTCCAATTGTTACAAACGTTATGTGCGGGTACACATGTTATAAAGTACCTAGAAGGATTATTGACACTAGGTTGTCCTCTGGTTTTTTTTGCAGTTTCTTCGCTCTGTAACGCAGGCGGAGGACTCGCTCAGGAACATCATCAGGATTTATCGGCAACGCATCTCAGCGCAACTAATCAAGAACACAGGACACTGTCAGGCAATGTGTGGATTGTGGGTCATTCTTATGTGAACCGTGCTAAACATGTCTTTTTTGCAGCCAGGGGTAGAAGGGACCTAGACCGCAAGGGATTGTCTTTCTCCTTATTTGGGAAGGGGGGCCTCTGCCTCAGTCAGTTTCGGGGAATTATTGCAGAGTTGGTCGCCCAACATGCAGCACCACCGGCAGCGGTGATTCTTCACCTGGGAGGGAATGACCTGGCTAGATCGGGTAGAAGGGTGCTCTTGGAAGAAATCATCTCCGCAGCAGGTTGGGTGAGGAGGGTTTGCCCTGACTGCACTGTTATCTGGTCTCAGCTGATACCGCGGCTGCAGTGGCGTGGTGGTGATTCGGTCAGGGCGTTGAATAACTCGGTAAAGAGAGTCAACACCAAGTTAGAAAAACTTTTCCGAACCACACACTCACAGACCATCCCACAGGGGGCCATTTGGGGGGAGGAACTGTACTTGCAGGATGGTGTCCATTTGACTCCGGCAGGGAATACAATCTGGTCTGAGAACATCCTAGCGTGGCTGCAGGGCTTGGTGAGGTAGGCATGACCTTCATTTAGGGGTGTGGGGGGGCCAGATCATCGGGTAACAATGCTGGCCTGTGGCGGTAAGGTCATGATCGGTGAGCAGCAATTTAAGGTTCTAAGGGGAGGCGTCACCATCCATGGAGGGGGCGGCCCAGGGGGAGGGGCCACTCGTCCCTCCTAGAACTTATGGGGCAGGTATATCCGCTAGCTGCTAAAAATGCGGGGAGGGAGTCACGCTTTCCTTAGGCCAGTAGCCACCCCGCACATACACCATGACGTCAGCTTGGAACGCAGAGTGTAAGGGCCCTCCTTATTGGTTGAATGGAGTTCACGATGCCGACGGGGTAGGCGGTCCCCCGTCGCGCATGCGCACCTGTAGGTAAGGGCGTGGTAGTAGGACTTGACACCAGTTAGCGACCTTGCCGTCGGGCCAGAAATGTTAGAATGCAAATTTCAGGCAGGATGTTAGATTCGGATAGGAAACACGCTGTATTAGACTTTTGTTAAGGTTAGCCTTGGATACTTGTCTTTAATACTGTAAATCTAATTTCTGGAAATTTTGTATTCTAACATGTGAATGTCATTTTTGATATGCAAAAATGTTATTGTTTTATATAATAAATACGGCCGGGGGGTCCCTGACCCCCCGCCTTCCAAAGACAACTTGCTATGTAATTCTTCAAGGTTGGTGTGGGTAGCTGGGAGGGGCGGGTAGCCAGTCACGGACCATGAGTACATTATGATGATAGGTAATATTGAATACAAATAAAGAACAGTAAGGTAATGTTAACATGACTTAAAAAATTGTTCAGGGTTGAAATTAGGGATATGTTAAGTGTTAAAATAGGGTTCTGTTTCACACTAGAGCTGAATTTGTTGAAAGAGCAAGGTTTAAAGTTGGGGTTATGGAAAGTATTGATTATAGGACTAGGGCTCAGGTAAATGTGACGGTATGCCGTAAGCATAATCTTAGAATTGCAGTTAAAGTAAGTAAAGTTGTTTGGGTTAGGGTGAAGGACAGATGTATGGTTAAGTTCAGTTTTAGAGTGAGATTTAGGCCAAAGGGTCAGGTGCTAGTTTACAGTAGGTGTTAGAGCTTTCGCCAAAGTAATAGTTCTGTTTGGCAATGTGGCTAATTGTATTGCATCATCCTTTATTGTGAGTGTGTCATGCTATATAAATTAATTTTAAAAGAAACTTTCAATTGTAGGTTCTTTTTTACAGGGTCAAAATGAATTTGATTTTTCTTACGGTTTTCTTCAATTTTACTTAGATCTGTTTCTCCTGCATTCCCTACTTTGCCTTCTAGCCTCACCCTGGACAACACACATGTACCCATAGACAGTGTCACATTTTGAAAGATACATCTTGACATGGAGAGCACTCATGAAGGAAGTCAGTTTCAATGAGAGATTTCAAAGTGGAATTCTTAACTTAAAAGTGCTGAGACTTCCAAAAAACTAAGCTTTAGGCCGCTGGTCTTCCTACATTCATCATTCCTTTCAAAGGTCTCTCACGGAGATCAGACCGTTGCCTGTTTGCAGAGGACTGCCAGGGTGGCAGTTACCTGACTCCCTATTGTTGGTGCTGCAGGAAGGGTATATGTCTGAACACCAAGAAGGTCTGCGTGATCAGCAGCCACCTTCAGAACTATACAGCTCTCCTCCTCCATTGAATCTCACGGATGATCATAATGGCTCTCACACAGAAACACTGATCGATCTATTCAACGTTTTAGCACAAAAGATAACAGAAAATCTCCTGGATACGAAGTTGCATGTCCTACTGAAAAATTGTGGAAAAAGGGAAACCATGAAATTTTTGTGGGGCGTTTCTGCAAAGGAAATTCTGCGAATTTCACCCCGGTCTTTTCGGGATTAGCTGATGCAGGAGCCTTGTGCCATTCCATACCTTGTTTTATAATTTATGGCTGAACCTAGGGAAGAGTTGGTCACATCAGCCACCTAACAATTCCTACATGCAACACTGCACTCCCTCTCCTACAGAAGTGTTGCTTGCCCTACATGCTCTTCTACCTGTACTGGGCGCCACACTATGAGGTCTGCAAAGCTGCTTGTACAGTTATTTCCAGCTCTCTGACGACTCAACTGCCACTGCAGATGTGGATTAAGGGCCAGCGCTGCTGACTTTGAAATGGGGGAGCTGAGTTCTAGTCCTGCTAGTTGGTTCAATAGCCAGGTATTATCTCCATCACTGAACTTTCCAGAGGCAAAAAAAACTAAAATACCTGATCGTGAGGAATGTAATCTGCTGCTTTTTATTAAGAGCTATAATGCTCTTGGGCAAAGTTCATGCTATTTAATAACTGAAAACAAATTAGAAACATGGGTCTAATCGTCCCTTTTAAGACATTCCTATGCCTTCCTTTTGTAATTTCAATGAGCTATGAGTATACTATTTGTCTTAGAACTGTAACGGTTACAGTGTAACCCAATGCATTCCCTGAGGTTAATAACACTTTTGGCCAGTAAGGATCACGCCACAGGCCACTCGTAACTTCTATCAACCTGAACTGTCTCAGACCACGCTAGGCTGGGAAGTCAAGTGACTGAACGAGGAACCCCCCCAGCACCATCACCCACAAGGAACACATCACACTCTAAAACCTACACAAATTAATATTAAGCAGAATTTCACTAAACCTAGATGGCATTTCAACTAAGCACAATACTGATTACCTCCTCGGCCCTCACGCCATGATGAGTTACTATATTAGGCCCCTGTGTTTCCCTTCACAACTTCCTTTTTATCTGTAAAAGTCCCCTCCTTACTTCCTGTTCCTTTTTTGTGCTCTTAACTTTGGTCGGGTGCTGTGTGTCTGCTCCGGGATGTCGTCGGCTGTCTTCTGCCTCGCGGTGCCTTCGGGATGACTGGTCGGAGGAGATGTCTCACCAGTGAGAAGGTGAAGGCCGGCATGCTGCTGAGTAACTGGGCAGGAGGGGAGATGTTTCTGGTGCGACTCTCCTGTCTGCTACGCTGCAGGCTTGGGTGCACATGCCTCTCCCTGCCTGCTCTCTGCTTCCAGGTTTGGGAGTGGGTTGTATCCCACCAGACTGCAGGGTAGCTATTGTGTCAGGAAGTTATAAGATGTTTTGCTGGGGCATATTTTCTAGGTTATTTGACAAATTGTAATTGGATGTCTTCTGCAATAGGTCATCGTCAAACTTTTTTGGGTTTTGGGGTGGGGGTAATTCGCCAATAGAGCTGGAGTTGATGTTATTTAAGGAAAGATTTGTATTCAGGCAAAATTATATAGACATTTCTATGGAGGGGAGGCGATCTGCTAAGAGGCATCATTCATAGTCTCCTTCTGGGAGACACGGTGAAAGTCAACAAGATGTACATAGTAGGGGTACATGTTGTGCTTCTATGGTTGGTACTGTGTCACTGTCAGCACTGGATGTCCAGGCAATGATCGATGCAGCAGTAGCTAAGGCAAACAAGGCTTCCTTTCAGTTTGGCAACGCACTTCAGTTAGATTCATCTGCAGAGTTGGATCCTGAGAAGCAGGTGGCGGCTGGAGGAAAATCTATATCCGAGAGGAGCTGTCTGATATCCTGTCTCATATCAGTGATAACCTGGTATGGCACCGCCTCTGATGGAGGGGGCAACGGAGGATCTCTTTTTGTAATTTGCAAGGCCTGTTGGGCTGGCATTTCCCTTGTCATCTTCCAATTGTGGGAGGAACCTGAACATAGCCAAATCCCACGTTTTCTACATACATTTTATGTGTTGCTGGATGGGTGTAAGATCCTGCAACACGACATTAAAGTAGATTCAATCTTGGCCTCACTGATTGGCAGGTCATGTATGAACACCTGAGCAGGGAGATTCTGTCCTCTCAGGAATTTTGCCTTTCTCCCCATTAATTTGCCAGTGTATGTCAGATGTGGGGACTCACATAGGTGGATCTGTTTGCTAGTGTTTGCAAAGCCCATCTTCCCCGGTTTTTCTCCCTGGAGTGGAAGAAGTCAACTTCGGGAGTGGATGCTCAGACATGCCCATGGCAATACAGCACAGTGATTTCTTTCCCTCCGTTTCCTTTAATCAAGAGGTTTCTGATTCAAGTTCAGAAGGGAGTGGACAGATTATTATTGTGGCTTCAGCATGACCCGCTGTATCTGGTTTCCTCTTCTGATGGTGATGAAGGGTGGATCAGGAGTGGCTGCTTCCATTGGCCCCTTCCCTTCTGAGCTTTCCTGTTCTTTAGATCAGGTCTCTGGTGAAAATCAAGTTGATGGCTTGGAAGTTGAATGGGGGATTGATTTTTCAGGGTCTTTCAAAATTGTTATCTTCCTCTTCACAGGCTTCCAGAAGGTTGTGGTCAGGTCTTCGTATAGCCGACACAGGAAGACTTTTTAACCGTGGTGTGATCGGAAGCACCTGCTACCCCTTTCTGTTTCTCTTTCTCAGATCCTTGAGTTTTTTTAGGATGGGTTTGATTTTGGTCTCATTTGAGCCACTTTTAGCGTTCAGTGGGCTGCTGTTAAGGCTTTTCGTTCCCCCTGGGGTGGTCTGGTCAATGATCAGGGGCTGGTCTCCAAACTCTTTAAAGAATTCCCGAATCTCCGATCTGTTTTGCTGGTAGTGTGTCCCTCCTGGGACTTGCAGTTGGTGATGCAGGGCCTCAAATATCCCTCGTTTGAACCTATGTTTTCTGTGGAGATTTGATTTCTGACTTTAAAAGTATTCTACTCACTTTAGCTCGATGCCTTGGGAAGTTGGATTCCCTGTCTTTTCTCATAGCTTTTTTTTTAGGGTTTTTGAGGACAGGATCATTCTTCGATTGCATCCTGGCTTTGTCCTCAGTAAGTCAAAATTAACTTTATTCGGCTGATTATAGCCATCAAAGTACATATAACAAAACAGGTCAGATCAATCTACAAACATATAATACATAGATATAAAATCAGTTAATATCCCCCATTTTTTGAACCATAAAACAGATGTTGAAAGTAAAAAAAAAACATAAGACAATTAATGATCTTTGTAGAGTCCTGCTCAACATGAAATGTGTTATCTGCCGCTCCCATAGGGAACAACAGAGTAAAATACACGCCATTGAGTAATATAACAATTCATAAAAAAAATTGTACACCTTAGTGATCCATAACAGGGAAAATGATGACGTAAATAAGAATACAGCCCACCATCACATAATTAGGCCTGGGAGTAATATTAAATAAAACTAACACATACCAAAAAATAGATTTTTACATAACATGATTCAGAACTGGGTCCACAGGACAGCTCATAGTAACCTATTCCTATGCCTGATTGCTCCTGTTTGAGACTTGCTACTCCAAAGCAGACCATAGGTGATGCAAGCATTTGTAAATATACCAGTGCCGGCCTAACTTGTTTAAATTTACAACTTCTAAGCAAGGGAATTATGCATTTTCTGCGCATTGAATTGTAATATGCACAGAAAATTTTTATTTGAAGAGTGTCCTGGTCCGAGAAGTTGTCACAAGGACAGGGATTTAATGTTCCTTCTTTGAAATACCCATCAGGGAAAGGAAGGAGCCAGGGAACCATATTCAGCCTAAATCTCGTCAAGACGAAGAGAAGATACGGTTTATTTATATAAAGTAAATATGGTTGCATCTGTTGACCCAGGCTCAGTGTGTCAAATCTTCTCACCATAGGTTTTTTCAATTCGTTCTCCTCCCTTAGTACTCTTTGTCTATCTAAAAACTGCTGCTTGAGGTCTCTAATGGCCAGTTTACCCAATGCTATTGGGCTCAAGAATAAATTGGGGCAGCCAAGGGTTGCCATATGATCCTTAATATAGCTTATCCACGAAATGTCTAACACCTTTTCTAAGGTGAGACAGTCTTGGCTGATCAATTGATTTACATTTGGAGTCGGTTGCACCCAAATTCTCAACCAACACAATTAAGGGGCAACTGCACTCTGATCAGAAACAAAACCCGCTTCTAATTCCTCGTGTATGTTAAAAATTGGCGTGGATGCAGGGACCGAGAGAAGTTTACCCATAAAAAGCATTTCAGCCCCTTGAATTTCTCTGACATCTGTATAACCCCAGATGTCACTCCCATAAGTTGCCATGGGAAGACACTTAGCATTATAAATCTTCATAAGTGCAGGGAGTGGTTTTGATCCTATTCTTTTTGCAAAGTCTAAAGTGGCCCCCGATGCTCTAGCTAATACATAAGCGACGGTCATCAAAAATTACCCCTAAATAGGGAAAGGTTGGGACTTTTACTAACTCAAGTCCCTTGCAATAGAATTTAACCTTCGCTGCCCTCCTTGATCCTATGGATATGCATGCGACCATTTAAAATTAGTGATTAAGTCCAATGACTCCATAAAATCTGTAAAACAATTTAAAAGCGTGTGTAGCCCCCTTGCAGTCGTGGCAACCAACACCGCATCATCAGCGTACAAAAATGCGGGAACAATTTTGGTACCGGCTCTAGGGATGCCTTTACAACAAGAAATCAGAGAATCCCCTAACTTATTAATATAGAGGGTGAACAACAAGGGGGCCATAATGCACCCCTGCCAGACCCCTAGTTTTACTGTCAATGAATCAGTTAGGCTGCCATCTTCATTAAAGCGCACTGCCGCTGTTGTATTTTCATGGATGGCTGCCAAAAATGAAATCAAGTCAGTGTCTAGCCCTATATCTTGACGGATCAACCATAGTTTTGACCTGTTAACAAGGTCAAAAGCCGAGGTTAAATCCATAAAGGCCAGGTTGAGGTCGCCTCTCTTTGCAACTGTATACTTCTATATCACCAAATGGAGAATAAGGCATTGTTCCAGCGTGCCTTTCTCTTGCCTAAAACCATATTGGAGATTGGAAACTATACTTGCTTGATCGAGCCACTCTGTTAGATGTGCCAAGACAACTTTCCCCATGATTTTGGCTGCAGAGTCAAGGAGCGAGATGGGCCTATACCAAGCGGGGTCATCCCTTGCTCCCTTCTTAAAAATTGGTAAAATGACCACCTAGCCCAAGACGGGGGAAAACCAGACAGGCAGGCTGCGTTAAAAACATGAGTTAAAATCTTTGCCCATAGCTTAGGTTCTGCCTTATAAATATCAGTCGGTACTCCGTCGGGACCTGGAGCTTTCCCACCTAAGGTTGATGTAATCGCCTTATTGGCTTCATCAATAGTAAAAACAAGAGGGTGGCCCACCCAATCAATAACTGACTTCCCTGCGGGAATCCCGGGGGTCACATGGCTATACACTTTCCCAAAGTGTTGCACCCACCTCTTTGCAGGAACTAAACAATCTTTACTGGAGTTTGATGAATCGTCAAACAATGGACTATTTATGACAGACCAGAATCTAGAACTGTTGGCCAGCACACTGGCCTTGTCGTAATTGGCCCGATCGGATTAGCGATTAGCTGAACCTACACGTTTCGTTTCTTAACTTGGCTATATACGATAAACGCCATTTTGAATGTTGCAGCGGCCATCTTAGACCATGAGCGGCCTCGTGGCCGACGTGCCCTTTAGTCCTTTGTCCGTTCCACTGACCACTCTCATCTGCCCAGCAACAGGCTATTTTTAGTACTGGTCAAGTCACACATGCGCAGTTCTCACTGACCCGTAAACCTTCAGGAATGTGCCGCTAACTGACCAGTGGGTTCGAAACTCTCCAATGAGCTGGCAGTATTCCAAAACATGACCATATATGTCTCTAAAACTGTGTCTTAACTTATGCCGCCTATCTTTTATTGCCCCAAAATTGTATATAAACGGGGTCACACCGGTGTTCGGTGTGATACCTCTTGCATTACCGAAGGGTGCTGTTTGAGTGTACCACCACCCAATGGGGTCCTAATAAACTTGTTTTTTGCATTTTACAGTTTCCGTGCCAACAGTTCTTGTGTAAGTGGGTAATCTCTGGAGCGTGTAGGCCTTGGGAACCCCGAAATACTTCAATTGGCGACCACGAAGGGACTCATCGGCGACTCGGATGCCCGAAGGAGAGGTCGTGACGAAGGCTTGGAAATCCGCCATGGGCGCGCGCTGCCACGAGTGACCCGAGTCTTGGCTGCCACAGTGTTTTTTCCTTTCCTTCCGATCTGACCTTCCAGGTGGCGCCGGTCTCCGACTGAGTTTCCGAAGTGCCCGCATCACTGAGAGAGTGCCGTTTGGCTGATTTGGCTTACAAGACCTTGGCAGTTGGAACCTGGACAGTTGAGTATTTGGTAAGAATTGTGTTCGGTAAGGTAGTCTTCGGACGCTTACTGAAGTTCTACGAATTGTGTTCGGTAAGGTAGTCTTCGGACGCTTACTGAAAAATCTGTGCTTTGTGACCGGTGAGGACGCTTGCCGAATTCTATGAACTTTGATTTGAGTTAGCTAACATTGTGAATTTGTGATCTTTGAACTTATATGTGTAGTGCACTTCACATAGGCAGGCATGTAGAGATGTTTCTCTAACTTTGTTTTTTTCCCTTGAGCGGCACGATCGTGTGGAGAATTGTAAGTGCCATTTTTTTTTTTCTTGGTATCACGCTTTCGTGATACCTTTTCGAACATGCCTGTTTTTAGCACACTCCGAGGAATGTGTTGTTTTGGAGAAGGTGCCTCAATCAGGTTAGCGGAATCACAGCCGGCTCCCCCAGAGGGGACTCCAAATAGGGAAATGTATATCAAGTTCGGCCTCCCCCCTATTATGTACAGTAAATTGTGGCATAAGTACACTAAGGCCGATCCCGAATTGCAATGGCCCCTACACGGGTCATACGATTTGAGTAAAATCCAATTTGTGGAGCAATGTATGTTTCAGCGCAGGTCTAGACAAAACATGTTTGATTGTGTGCGAATGTGGGAGAAAGCGGCGCGTGAACGAATGAAGCGTGAGGTTGCCTTGGCGGACAAAGAGCAGCGCAAGGCTGCTCGGGATAAGGCTTTACAGCTTGAGGAAAAGGAGGCTCAGGAGAAGAAAGAAAGGGAGGAACGGGAACGTAATTTGCAAACTGCTGGTCAGTTTCCTATTCGCCGACCACTTTATCCTGTCCTTAATAATGAAGTTGATGATTTTTCTTTGTTAGATCGGTCACCACCTCCGTATGTTACGCCGACGGCTCCAGCTGTGGACTCTGACGATGACGGACGAGATAAGTCGGGCAAGAAGGGTGTATCGGCTCTCAGGTTTACTGCGGAGAGGTCCGCTCATTTACGTAGTTGGGCTCGCAAAGTGAATAAGCATAGTGTTACTCAGGATCAATTGATATCAGAGAAAGCAGGGTGGACGGATCTTGAAGTGATGTATTTTTTGTCTTCCTTGGCTGATGAGGTTGTGAGCGCATATCGAGATCTTTCTGATACGTTAGAGCCAAAAGTGTTGTCGGTGTACCGTGAAAATTTAGCTAAAGGTGACTTTGATCTTTCAGATGTTGACGACCTGTTCAAGCAATTGATCAAGCTGCGAGACGAGACAACCCATTTGAGGCAGGAACGGAAACGGAGGCAAAAAGAGTCAGAGCTGGGAAATGACGGGGCGGTTAAGGAGTGTTCTCTCCGTGGTTCAGATAAGAGCTCTGCGTTGCATGTTATGCCTATGCGTGAAGCCGCGCCTTTGTATGTTCCACCAAAAGGGGAAGGTACGGATGATGATAAGTTGTCGAAGGATGCGAAAGGGTATTTTGTGTATAATTGGGTATATATGCCATGGAATAGGGCAGATGTCATGGCACTGAAAAATTCTTTACCTGATCTCCGAAAGAACCCAGCGGCATTTTATGAGGGGGTGGAAGGAGCTATATCGTCTTGTGTGATGACTCTTGTAGATATCGATTTGTTTTTTGGGCTAATTTTGCCACCTGATATGTGGAGGCAAATTCGTAAAAATAATGACGAAACGATTTTGGGGGGGACATGGAAAGAGATAAATGCTGCAGATTTAGATAGAGAACCAGCATGTAAGCCTTGTCAGCTAATTCTAGATCTTCCGGCAGCTATTTTGCATAAATTGAAAACGCTTGTTCCCGCCAAAAAGATAGATTGGACCATGTTAACGTCGTGCAAACAGAAACCTGATGAGACGGTTTCAGATTTCTTTACCCGCTTCGAGGAGGCATTCCATGATTACAGTGGTCAATCTTTAACTGACGATACGGGTCGGCATTTGTTTGTAGATAAGTATGTGGCTAATCTCCTACCAGAGATTGCAAAGCGATTGAAGTCGAGTGAGAGTTCCTGGGCCACGGCGACCCCTGCGTCCTTGTTAACTATGGCTCAGTATTATGAACGGCAGGAAGTGGAGGCTAAAGAAAGTGTAGAGAAAAAGACGAAGGAATTGAAAACGAAGGTGATGTTGGCGCAGGTTCGGGGAACACAGGGTAGAGGGAATGAGAGAGGTAGACGAGGTGGAGGTAACGCATCATATGGTCGTACGGACATTGCGGAGGATCAGTGTGCTTATTGTAAGGAGTTTGGGCATTGGGCCGACGATTGTCCGGTACTTCGTGAACAGCGTAGTCAGCGTGGTCGAGGTAGTGGAAGGTCAAGAGGAGGTTATACTGGAACGAGAGGTGGTGGAGGTGATCGTAGACAGGCTGAGGAGAGGGGCCGTGGCCAGGACGAATGAAATACGTTTGATAGACGGAATCAATATCAGATTTCAGAAGGAGAGAACGTGGAACATCAGGATTATGTGCATGCATAGGATTGCGTAGGATGGGGTAAGGAATCAGTTGAAGTGCCAGTAGATCAGCAAGGTCCATATGTAACAGCGGGTATTTTGGGTTCTACTGATCAGTTTCTAGTCGACACAGGAGCTACTCGTAGCGCTCTGTCGAAAAACTTGGTTCCGAGGGCTCCCCTGTCTGGCGAAATGATTACGTGTGTAGGGTTTGATGGCACACCCTCCCCC
Source organism: Lissotriton vulgaris (assembly GCF_964263255.1). NCBI lineage: Eukaryota > Metazoa > Chordata > Amphibia > Caudata > Salamandridae > Lissotriton > Lissotriton vulgaris. The sequence continues at coordinate 1,144,872,585 of NC_141694.1, read as the reverse complement.
AGCCCATTGTCCAAGCCCCTTGCACTATGCATTGACAAATATTTTAGTTTTGGCCAATTTTTGTTATCGCCCCATACCCCGGATAATATCTTGGGCATTGACTTGCTTAAATATTTTCGAGCAACAATACGCTGCGCTCCAGAAGGAGTGCGGGTTATTCTGAATGACAACTACCCTGACCCTGACGATTGCCCCGACCCTGATAGATTCTGTGTCATTTTAGATATTCCTGCTCTGGCCTCTCTGCCGCACACGTTGTGGGCGACATCAGATACGGATGTGGGAGAGATGCGCATTCCACCAATACACATTACTGTTAAGGAGGGGGCCCCCCTACCACGAGTGCCACAGTATAAGATCTCGAAGGAAGGTGAAATTGCACTGACGCATATTGTTCAGGATTTGATTTCCGCAGGGGTGGTGGAGGAGGTCCCTTATAATGTTTGTAACAGCCCTATTCTACCGATTCTTAAAAGAGACTCAGATGGCAAGATCTATCGATTTATTATTGATTTGCGTGAAATAAATAAAATTGTCATTCCCCAATACCCGGTGGTGTCTGATATTACGACCTTGCTTACCTTGGTTCCGCCGACAGCCACCACCTTTAGTGTTATTGACTTAAAGAATGCGTTCTTTTCCATCCCTGTTCACCCAGATAGCAGATATCTGTTTGGTTTTACGCTCAATAATAAATCGTATAGATTTTGTCGTGTTCCCCAAGGTTATACTGAGAGCCCTAGCATCTACAGCCAGGCTTTGAAACGTCAACTAGATTCCTTTACATTGCAGTCTGGCGTGGCACTCATCCAGTATGTGGATGACCTTCTGCTCGCCGCAGACTCCTATGCACAATGTGAACAGAGTACGCTTGCGTTGCTTTCCTTTTTGGCACACAACAATCACAAGGTTTCCAAGAAAAAGCTTCAATACTGTAGACCCCAGGTGACCTACCTCGGTCATCTGTTGTCTAAGGAGGGGCGGGCATTAACATCTGATCGAATTCAGGCAATTTTAGACACACCAGTCCCCCGCACGCAGAGAGATGTGCGTGCCTTCATAGGGTTGACATCTTTTTGTAGACAATGGATCATGGGTTTTTCACATATCATAAAACCTTTGCTGGCATTGTTGTCCAAAACTACACCGATGCCTCTTGAGTGGACAGACGAATGTCAGAAAGCCTTTGAGCAGTTGAGACAGGCTCTTTGTTCTGCACCTGTGCTAGGAACACCAGATTACACGAAACTTTTCACACTGTACGTGCACGAGAATGATGGGTGGGCATTGTCAGTGTTAGTGCAGTTACACGGGGATAAGCAGAGACCATGTGCATACTTCTCTGCCATTTTGGATCCTGTAGCACGAGGGTTGCCTGGGTGTTTTCGGGCGGTAGCGGCAACAGCAGTAGCCATACGACAGAGTGAGGATATAGTGTTATCACACAAACTATTGGTGTTAGTTCCCCACGCAGTAGACGCCCTGTTAAACCAAACAAAGACCCAATATCTTACGAGTGCACGACTTACAGGATATGAGCTGACGCTTTTAGCGCCTCACATAACATTGAAAAGATGCGCTACTTTGAACCCCGCGACTTTATTGCCCTATCCGGCCGAGGAAAGTCAGGAAGAAAAACATCATGACTGTGTTTTCCTGACTGAGGAACAGACAAAGGGTCGTGTTGACTTACAGGATGTGCCACTTCCTGATGTGGATGGGGAACTGTGGGTTGATGGATCGTGTTTGAGGCTGCCAGATGGTACGACTTCCGCAGCCTACGCAATAACGACGCTTAAGACAGTGGTAGAAACAGCTAGAATACCACAAAAATCGGCTCAGGCAGCAGAGCTGATAGCCTTAACAATAGCCTGCGAATTGAGTGCTGGCCTATGTGTGAACATATACACAGACAGCCGGTACGCCTTTGGAGTGGCCCATGACTTCGGACTTCTCTGGAGGGAACGCGGGTTTCTGACATCACACGGAGAGCACATTATGCACGGAGAGTTAGTGCGTGATCTCCTAAACGCGTTGCTTTGCCCCAAGAAAGTAGCAATAGTGAAGTGCAGTGCCCATAAAAAGATCACGGATAAAGTGGGTCAAGGAAACGCCTTTGCAGACAACATAGCAAGGCAGACGGCCATGTCCCGAACTAGCTCCCCTATGTACGTGGTACAATCACAGGCCGAGAGATGGAGTGATGCTAGAGCAGAGATACGGGATATTCAAAAATCAGCTACAGAATCTGAGTTTGCGGCTTGGGCAGCAGATGGGGTGCTAGATGACGAAGGTTGTTGGAGAAGCAAAGACATGGAGAAGTGGAAATTGCCTGTGGCTTACTTACAGGCGATGGTCCAGATGACTCATGGACTGGCCCACGTCGGAGCTCTTGCAATAACTCGGCTTTTAACACGAGTTTGGGAACATCCCGAGATTGCGAACACCGCAAAGAGAGTAGTGCAGACCTGCCTGGTATGTTTGCAACACAATCCTGGAAAGGGGGCCTATACTCCGAAAGGAGGGTTCGTTCCACCTTCTGCACCGTTTGAAGTGCTTCAAATGGATTACATCCAACTCGAGCGCTGCAATAACTTGAAGTACGTCTTAGTGGTGGTGTGTGCTTTTAGCAAATGGGTCGAGGCCTACCCCACGAAAGACAATACGGCTTTGACAACAGCTAAGGTGTTGCTTAAGGAATTCTTTCCTCGCTTTGGAGTTTGCAAATTTTTGTGGAGCGATAATGGGCCCCATTTTGTTGGGAAGATTGTGGAATATGTACTGAAGGGGTTAGGGATTCAGCAAAAGTTCCACGCTGTATTCCACCCTCAGTCAGCAGGTTTGGTCGAGCGGTACAATGCCACTTTGAAGCTTAAGCTGGCCAAAATCGTGGCGTCTACATCGTTGAAGTGGCCAGATGCATTGCCGCTAGCACTGCTCTCTCTTAGATCAGTACCCCACTCACGAACAGGCCTTACGCCCTATGAGGTGGTGTTTGGCCGCCCCATGAATATCTGGGGGGTGCCCAAGCCGCGATTAATACATGATGTGCCTTGTGTTATGATGAATGATTATTTGGCACGATTAACAAATGATTTGCTCTCTATTCATCAACAGGTTCGAGAAGCGCTCCCTGATAACTCCACTGGAGAAGGCCACGATCTTCGTCCTGGGGATCATGTGATGATCCGCTCGTTTGAGAGAGCAAGCAGTTTGGAGCCCAGGTGGAAGGGCCCCGAGCAGGTCCTCTTGGCGACCCGCACCGCAGTACGAGTGACGAACAGAAAGCGGTGGGTGCATTCGACCCATTGTCGCCGTGTCTCTCCGGACCTGGTGACTCCTGCTGTGCTGACTGATTACAAAGAGATCTTGGAGAAAAAAAGAGCCCAGCTGTGACGTCGGCCGAAGTGGAGGGAGTCTTCCCGGACCAATCTGTTACTGGAAGAGAGCGCTACAATCTACGACCGCGATAAAGAAGATTTTTGTTCCTTTTTAGACTGGTTGGTAACCGCTCCAGGTTTGTGAAACGGAAACCGGGAATTCCAAGGGGGGGGGATCAGTACTGCCAGAGTAGCGACACCCGTCTTGGCCCGGAGAAGAAAACAACGGCTACCTCGGAGTTCAGCACCGTATTTTTCTTTTTTTTAGGGTATACACGTACGTGTATCAGAGATTATTTGTGGAAAACTGTGAACAATTTGTGTCGTTCGAGACTTTGCACAGACTTCCTTGAACTATGGCATCAACGGCATCGCGTGATAAGAAAATACTGGGTGCCTTTCTTTTTGTTTTCACGATTGTGGTGATAGCTGTTATAGCTTGGGTAGTTGAACTTGTGGTGCCTGTACGAGAACACTTGCTGCCGACTACCCCGGCACCGTCTGAACATTTCCATTTTATATTGCCATTCCATGAAGAACGCCATCGCCAAACGTACTTAAATAACAGCTTCATTCAGATCCTTCACCACACGCATAATATGACCAATACCTCTAACTGCTGGGTGTGTGGAATGTTGCCTGGGCACCAGAAGAGAGGGGGCACCCCACTTATTCCACTCCCGTTTTCGCACAATGGGTCATGCAATGCCTGGTACACCCTCCTCTTTACTTTGAGATGGCCAACCAAAGGGGGGGTGCTTTTCCGTTTGAATAAAGTATGTTCCCATGATAAGGATGGGTTTCCCCGGGCTGAGGGTACACGCTTTGAGGGGGAAGAGTATAGGCCTGATAATGTATCTGCTCCACGAATATATAGCAATCAGCGAAATGTGAATGTATCCAGTGCTCATGTCATAAATGTTATTGCCACAATGGCCGATTTATGTATCCGAAACAAGGGCACGATTGCGGTGGGGAAAAGCGAATGTAATATTACTCTCACGTTTGATAGCCCGAATGGCATTTCATTTGTTGCATCTCGAAACACCTACTTCATCTGTGGAACGAAGGGGTACCATCAGCTTCCAGTGGGGTGGTTGGGCACATGTTATGTATCGTTTGTGCTACCTCCTGTATTCATTGCCCCTCCGATGTACCACAACGACTATACTCTGTATCACGATTTTGTTCTGAATAGAGTTAAGCGAACTGTTGCTCTAGAGGATATTGATCAAACGGACACTGCTTTACAACAATATGTGGATTTCAATCTGGGACTATTCTCCTTTGTGGGGGCTGCATTGAACAGCCGGAAAATCAGACGGCTGACTCGCGTTGTCGAGGCTGTTGCGAATGACACTGCTGTTGCCCTGGGGAATATTACCGAAGAACTGCAGATTTCTAGAATTGTCACCCTCCAAAACCGGATGGTGCTGGATGTTGTTTTGGCTGATCGTGGGGGGGCATGTAGAATCATCGGAAGCAGCTGTTGTGTCTATGTCCCTGATAATTCTCCATCTGTGTATGATGCGATTTCCAAGCTGCATAAAATCGCTGCCGAAATACACCCAGACAATGGAACTTGGACACTTTCTGGATGGTTCTGGTCCATGATTGCAACTTGGGGCTGGAAACTGTTGACAATTCTTTGTATACTTGTGGGAGCAATGTTCTTTATATGCTTGTGTATCCAATGTGGCCCTGCCTTATGTTCAATGTGTCTATCAGCTTGTTTACCATCGAGACGAGCTCTTGCTCAGGATAAAATGATGCTACACACAGAGGTGACAAAAATTATGTTAATAGACATCGAGGATGAACATCCAGACTATGTTCATTATGAGGTAGATTCAGCTAAACGCTAAAAGGGTCGTCTGTCGTAATTGGCCCGATCGGATTAGCGATTAGCTGAACCTACACGTTTCGTTTCTTAACTTGGCTATATACGATAAACGCCATTTTGAATGTTGCAGCGGCCATCTTAGACCATGAGCGGCCTCGTGGCCGACGTGCCCTTTAGTCCTTTGTCCGTTCCACTGACCACTCTCATCTGCCCAGCAACAGGCTATTTTTAGTACTGGTCAAGTCACACATGCGCAGTTCTCACTGACCCGTAAACCTTCAGGAATGTGCCGCTAACTGACCAGTGGGTTCGAAACTCTCCAATGAGCTGGCAGTATTCCAAAACATGACCATATATGTCTCTAAAACTGTGTCTTAACTTATGCCGCCTATCTTTTATTGCCCCAAAATTGTATATAAACGGGGTCACACCGGTGTTCGGTGTGATACCTCTTGCATTACCGAAGGGTGCTGTTTGAGTGTACCACCACCCCATGGGGTCCTAATAAACTTGTTTTTTGCATTTTACAGTTTCCGTGCCAACAGTTCTTGTGTAAGTGGGTAATCTCTGGAGCGTGTAGGCCTTGGGAACCCCGAAATACTTCAGCCTTGCTGAGCCCCTCCCAAGACATCTCCCTTAATTCCTTTTTACGACTTTCCACTGCAAGTTTATATGCCCTCCTTACATTTTTAACCCTTAAAGCTACCCTAGGATTTTGCTTAAGTTCCTGCATGAGTTCCTTATGGGTAGTCATACAGGTTTCATCAAACCATTTTTAAAATTTTAGGGGCCTTGGTCTACAGGATGCAGTTAAGTTAAAAGTGACCTTCTTTATGATTCAGTCAAAAGCATTAAGAACGGATAATGGTTGGGAGTCCTGGTCTGAGCAAATCTCAAACTCCTGCTTGCAGTTAGTGAATAAACTATCAATGAAACTGTCATGGGTGATCCTTTCCCACCTCATTCTACATGCTTGATCCTAGGGTGCAATATTAACATTAGTAAGTTGGGTCATGGTCCTTCCCTTATTTACAGCATGTATATTAAGGTCCAGTGTTAGTCGATTGTGATCACTAAAACAATTTTTTGTTGCACTTAATGTGCCTAGTGTTGACAACAATGAAGACGAAACCAAAATATAATCAATTATACTCTGACGGCCATGACCAACGTATGTAGGTATGGGAACTCTCCTGTCCAACTGCACAGGGCAAATCAAGATATGGGTTGATAAAAAACTTTCTAAAAAAATGCCGGACGAGGTATGTTCAAAATGTCTTAGCCTCTGAGGGCCATAATCCAGCCTTGCTGAACAATTAATAGGCCAAACATGAATATTAAAATCTCCCAGGACATGTGTCATAATGTGTTTCTGTGCTGTCACCACAATTACCCAGAAAATCAGTAAGAACTCTAAGGTGCTCTAACTCATCAGTTCTAGTGAAAGAATTATAGAAATTAACCACTAGAAGAGTTGGTGAATGATTCCCTGTCAATTCTACTACTAAGATATGGGGAGAACATGATTCAATCAGCTTTACTTTATAAGACAGCTTCAGGTTAATCATCAATAATAGCCCCACCCCCTTGCTCTACCCATACTGGATGGTGTAGCGAGTTTACAAAAGGGTATGACCCCATCCAAGTGGAAGTTTTCATTAGCCTCCCATGTTTCCTGAAGGGATATAATGTGATGTGTAGCAAGAAAAAGTTCCCAGGATGCATCACCCTTTTTTCCTTTAAACCAGCAATATTCCATGTTAAAACTTCCATTATACCTCCATCAATTATTGTTAGGGTAGAACTGGGTTTTAATAAACCAGCTGATGAAATCTATTGGTTCAAGGGACAGGACGGAATAAGATTCAATAAACTAACCATGGGAACATGTATTACTTCGTCCGGTGTTTCCTCCAAATTATCTAAAACAGCAGGTACTACATTACTAATAGGTAGTCAGTCTTGAGCACCTAAACCAGAAGATGCCTGAAACCTGTCAGACAAGGAAATGGAGGGAACAGTTAACGTCAAAGATCTTACAGAAGGCTTGTAAAAATATCCCAATGGCAAGGCCCAGATGGAGATGGCGAACTTAGGGCAAGGATCCTGCTCCCTTAACATTGTCTGAACAACCATGGGATTTCGCAAATTAACGACCACACAGTCCCCCTCGAAGTTCTTTGGTGATTGTCCCACCCACCCAACTCTGCATACCATAATGATATTATTGTTCATGGGTACCCTGAAACCTTTATGTTTGGATAACCAATCTACGGTTTTATTACGCAATTGGGTCCAAGATTCAGTTTGGTCTGATCTAAGTGGTGGGACACCAGCCAGAACCAAAACATAAGGACATGCAGCCTGGGGTAAGTTTAACACATCTCCAGAACACCTAGCATTCAAGGGGTTCAGCACAATAGGACCGTCTCTGTGGTGATTACTAGCTCTAGTAATGAACTTGACCTGGTCAATAGATAGTGGTCTCGGAGGACCCAAAGGCTTGGACGGGATCTGATCAGGTGGACAAAAAGAATTAACCATACCGCCTGTCCCGAGACCTCCCAGGCCCATATGTGCGATATTCCCACCAGGGCCAAATGTCATGCATGATGGTCGAGGTGTAGCAAGACTCACATTACCAATGATCACATTACCCGCTCTGTGGGCCAATTCCCTATTGTTACCCCCACAGGGCCGATAACTTCTGACATTACCAGAGCCACAGGTACTTTAGCTGCCCCTCGTGCTGCACAATGACACCCACATGCCTCCTATTTAACTGGCTCATTGCTAGATTTTAGAAGATGTGCCAATTTTTCTTCAATAGCCCCTAATTTACTTAAAAACGGCGCTAAGAGAGCAGTTATTAAAGTCTCCAAATGCTTCCAGTGATCAGGATCACTTCCAAAATCCACCATGGTATTTGAAAAAAGGGGCATACCACCATTAGGTTTGGGGTGTGATTCTCACATACCCCTAAAGCTTGATGTTTAAGTTTAACTTTGAACTTGTTCCTCGATGCCTCACTTCCCCGTGTACGTTTTGCACGCGGCTCACCATTCCCTCCTAACCTGGATTTAGAAGAGCATGCCATGCTTTCCCTTTCCCTTGCAGCTCTTTTGGATCTAGTAGCAGGATCACCTTGGGCTACACAGGCCGATATTGAGGTATGCGCTAGAGTTTAGACAGGGGGTGAAGGCGGATCTATTTTCTCCTCAGAAGAAATAACCAGCGATTCCTTAGGTAAGCTCCATTTTGGATTTTGAGCAAGTTCCAAAATGCCTAAGTGATCCACCTCCAGTACCCCTGATTTGGAAGCTTAACGATCAACTTGCTCCCCAACCGGACTTACAACTGGTGCATCCAAACTTAAGTGGTCCAAAATTTGCAGAGCACCCAGGGGAGATTTGGCTAAAGTTATAGGCCCCAAGGATGATCTTTTTTGCCCTGCATAAGTGTCAAAAGAGAGCCATTTTCGGTGAGCTGTATTTCATGTGTTAATACTGACTCAGCCCTTGTTAAAAACGCATCCAATGTACCCACAACCCCCCCCCCCACCCCCCCAGCCCTCAGTCCTGTAGTCTTACGTTTGGTCGTCATAACCAGGGCCTAAATATATAAGACCATCTTCTAGACAGACAAATGTACTTAGGGAAAAATATGCAGATAAAATGACCTTATGCTTTGTCGGGAGTTAAAAGTGTCTCGTATCACGCGCTGAGGGAGCCTGTCAGGCCTTTTGAGCACTTCCTGGTGCTCTGAATCAGCATCAGCAGTGTGCGCGTCGCGGGGGGGCTGGGAGGTGTAGTTAGTCTCTCCCCGTCCTCTAGGGATGGCGTTATGGCGGCAATGAATCCTGTGGTGGTGGCGACCCCAGAACCAAGAGACCAGCAGGCAGATGAGTTTTTTGTGAAAAGTGAAGTCCTTGTTTAATCTCCAACAGGAAATTATACTTTCAGGGTTTTTTCCTGACACTCGGTCTCCTCAGGAGGTGGTGCTCCATTCTCTTGATGTTCGGAGTGTAGTTTTGGTCTAATTAGAAAGGGTGAAGGAGTTTTGGGTGTCCTCCTCGTTTGTTAATTTTGGTCCTGTGTAAATAGGGTAAGGGTTCTACTCAGACCTCAAGTAGGTGGATCACATCTGTGATTCATTTGGCACACAAGCAGTTGGTTTATCATTTCCTCTGGGTATCCAGGGATGTTCTACCAGCGGCAAGTCAGCTTCCAAGGCAGAACTTCAGGGTCGTCCTTGCAAGAGATCTGTTGGGCTGCAACTGCCTTCTACTTTTTTTTTAACCATAGGGGGTTTCAGGGCCCGGACGTGCCTGATCTTTTGGGTTCTAAAGAGTTGGCATCTGTGCTGCAAAACTTTCTTTTTCTGTTTGATTAAAGTTTGTTCTCTGCATATGCATTACAGTTGTCCTGGTCTGGCTTGTGGCTTGGGTACATCTCATATAGTGATTCATCACAGCGAGAGGGACGAGGAGGTAATTCTTCGATTTACTTACTGGTAATTGCATTACTAGGAGTCCTTCTCTCGCTGTAATGAATCAGCCCCTCCCCCCTGCCCTGTCGCCAGTCCAGCTGTGTGATGTAATGGGCTTGGTATGGAACAGTAAATAAGGAGTGGCCATTTATATCTTAAAGAAAGTTGTGAAGGGAGGCACAGAGGCCTCATATAGTGATTCATCACAGTGAGAAAGGAACTCACAGTAATGCAATTATAAGTAAGTAATCAAAGCATTTCTGCGCTCGTACTGTGAACAATATAATCTTTGAAGCTATAGTAAAGGAAACATTACTGAATACAAAAGAAACCACCTACAGGGTTTTATATTTATTAACACTGCTGAGCATTATGTGAATAAGCGGGATGCTCTTTTTTTGAACGTCATTAACCTGTTTGGACAATGCTGGTTACAAGAATTGGTCATTTGGCCCTGAGATATTACAAGACATTCGTTGGTATAAATCAAGTAAACTTTTCAAATTTTAAAAATAAAGCATGAGTCAAAATGGAACATTATTTTGTTTCTTTTTTTTTTAATGCTGGTGGCAATACAATATGCGAGGCAATTTTGTTTGTCCCTTTCTTCGTCTAGTCTGGTGATATGTAAACTTGGTCCAAAGTATATTTATTTGCTGCCAATACAGTACATCACTATACTTTTCATCTAATATTAGAGCCTGATAAACAATCAGAAATGTATTTCTTGTAACGTTTATAAATCATAGTGATAATGGTGACTTGCATGCACTGCCAGTATCAAACGCCTGGCATGGACTGCCACATTTTAAGAAAATGGCACCCATCCTTGGCGACTCCGACTTTCCAAAGAAAATCCTCCAGCAACGCCGCAAACATACAGCACTTCCCAGTGACCTTGCCTCGCTTGAATGTAAGCAGTGGGCTCTTTGCCCGCGACTCTTTATTTCATGACATAGCTAACTTGTGTTTAACGAGCAGGCTATCATCAAAACCACACTGATTATTAGTTGCAGCTGTTTGCCTTTCCGGAGCTTCAATCAATCTCAAGTGAGGAAGAAAATGGATTGCATTTGAATATACCAGCTCAGCATTTCTGGGTCAAGCTACAGTTAACAGGGTGATTGAAACCATCAGCACAGGTCTTAAATTCGCCATTTGAAATGCGCAGTTTGTTCAGGCGTGGTCAGACTGATCCATGCCGCGGATACTCGCGTCATTCTTTTTGGATTCAAATCGAGACTCACTCTCACGGCTGAAATTGTGCTACTTCGTGTTAACTAGAGGTGAAAGATGAGCACCTGTCTTTATACTGGCAAGACAAGCAGCGACGCCAGCTTAATTACACAGGTGCCCATAATGTCACTGGACTACAGAAGTGTGGGTTGTCCCACAAGGTGAGGGATGGAATGCTTGAATGCATCTCAGCCACTGCGGATCACTCGGGGTGACAACTGAGGTGGCGGGGCCTGCAAAACAATGTTGGACTGAGATGTGGCCTCGAGTCAGGGGTGTCGTGGACACCCCAGCAGCCCCTGTAGAGCGAGGAGGGGGGACGTGTCTTTTATTCATGAAGGGGTCCCCATAGCTTTGTCTGTGGAGTGCTGTGTTTGTGTGTATGTTGCTCTAAATCAAGTGCAGCGTGCAGCATGGTCTGAGCGGACTAGGACTGACTCAAGAATGAAGAAAAACTGAAAAACTAAAAAACTATGTGTTTCTACTTCCGTCAGAGCCTGCCAGGAGCTTTACAAGATTGGGTGGGGCACCCTCAAAGAGAGCTTCCCCCAAAGGGCACTGCTCCTCTGAGAGTAAAATAGGCAGCACAAAACTGACTGTAAACAGGCAGTGCTATCTAAAGAACAGTTCTATCTAAGTGAGTAACATAGCGCCAGAAGTTGAGATTGAGAGCTCTCCCCCAGGGCATCTGATGCATTTCTAAGAAAATTATGGCAGTAACATTGTTTGAAACCAGGTAAAATTTGAAGACCACATTCTTTAGTCAAGTCAAGTCAAGTCAAATAATTTATATAGCGCGCTACATACCCAGAGGGTCTCAAGGCGCTTGAAGAAGGGTGGGGACTTACTTGTCGAATATCCAAGTTTTAAGTTGCTTTCTGAATGCTAGGTGGTTCTGGGTGAGGCGAAGGTGAATGGGAAGTGAGTTCCAGGTTTTAGCTGCCAGGTAGGAGAAGGATCTTCCTCCCATGGTGGTTTTGTTGATGCGAGGTACAGCAGCAAGGGCTTGGTTGGAGGATCGAAGCTGGCGGGAGGGGGTGTAGAAGGAAAGTCGTGTGTTGAGGCATTCGGGTCCAAGTTCGTAAAGTGCTTTGTGTGCGTGGGTTAGGAGGCGGAATGTTATCCTCTTATTGACGGGGAGCCAGTGGAGGTTTTTCAGGTGACTAGAAATGTGGTCTTTACGCGGGATGTCTAGTATGAGTCTGGCTGATGCGTTCTGGATGCGTTGGAGTTTTTTCTGAAGTTTTGCGGTGGTACCGGTGTATAGGGTGTTTCCGTAGTCCAGGCGGCTTGTAACCAGTGCGTTGGTGACCGTTTTTCTAGTTTCGGTGGGGATCCAGCAAAATGTTTTTTTAAACATGCGAAGAACGTTGAAGCAAGATGATGAAACGGCTTTGACTTGTCTGGTCATCGAGAGTGAGGAGTCCAGGATGACGCCCAGGTTCCGTGCGTGGTCCGTCGGGGTGGGTGCTTTTCCAAGGGCCTCTGGCCACCAAGAGTCATCCCAGGTGGAGGGGGAGGTACCTAAGATAAGGACTTCTGTTTTGTCTGAATTCAGTTTCAGACGGCTGTGCTTCACCCACTCGGCAACTTCTTTCATTCCTTCATATAGGTTGGTTTTGGCGGTGTTAGGGTCTTTGGTGAGTGAAAGGATCAGTTGAGTGTCATTAGCGTAGGAGATGATGTTGAGGTTGTGTTGGCGTGCGATGGCCGCGAGGGGGCTCATGTATACGTTGAAGAGGGTGGGGCTGAGTGAAGATCCTTGTGGCACGCCGCAAATGACTTCAGTGGCCTCTGACTTGAATGGTGGGAGGCGGACTCTCTGAGTTCTTCCGGCAAGGAACGAGGTGATCCATTCCAGTGCTTTTCCTTGGATTCCGACGTTTCTGAGGCGTTGTAACAGGGTGCTATGACAGACTGTGTCGAAGGCTGCGGAGAGGTCAAGGAGGATGAGGGCGACTGTGTCTCCATTTTCCAGTAGAGTTCCAATGTCGTCTGTTGCTGCGATGAGTGTGGTCTCAGTGCTGTGTTTTGCTCGGAAGCCGGACTGTGAGGAGTCGAGGGATTTGTTGGTTTCGAGGAAGGCGGCGAGCTGGTTGTTGACAGCTTTCTCGATGACTTTGGCCGGGAATGGAAGGAGCGAGATGGGGCGGTAGTTTTTGAGTTCGGTGGGGTCAGCTGTGGGTTTTTTCAGAAGGGCGCTGAGTTCGGCGTGTTTCCAGCTTTCCGGGAAGGTGGCAGAGTTGAGGGAGCAGTTGATGATGTCTCGGAGGTGTGGTGCTATGATGGAGTCTGCTTTGTTGAAGATGTGGTGAGGGCATGGGTCTGTGGGGGATCCTGAGTGGATGGAGTTCATCAGGCGGATGGTGTCCTCAGTGGAGATTGGGTTCCAGTCATTAAGGATGTTCAAGGGGGGTGAAGGTACGGCAGAAGGTTGGGTGGGTTGGTCTCCGGGTTGGTTGTCGAAGCTGTTGTGGATGTCTGCGATTTTGTAGTGGAAGAACGAAGCTAGGGAGTCGCAAAGGGTTTGAGAGGGAGTGATGTCGTTGGAGTTGGCAGTGGGGTTGGTAAACTCTTTGACGTTGTTGAATAATTCCTTGCTGTTGTGGGCGTTGTTGTCTAGTCGGTCTTTAAATGCTGCTTTCTTGGCAGTCCGGATCAGTTGGTGGTGTATGCGGGTGGTGTTTTTGAAGGCGTCCCTGGTGCTGGTGTTTGGGTCTTTTTTCCAGGCCTTCTCAAGGGAGCGACAGAGTTTCTTGGATTTCTTAAGATCATCGTTGAACCACGGGGCGTTTTTGCTGCCTAGTTTGATTTGACGTTTTTTCAAAGGTGCTAGGTTGTCGGCGCTGTTGGTTAGCCATTGAGTGAGGTTAATGGCTGCTTGGTTGGGGTTCGAAGAGTGGGCAGGGGGGTTTTGAAGAAGCGATGAGGAGATCTGGTCAATGGTGATTTTGTTCCAGTTTCTTCGCAGAGTAGGTTGAGGATGGTTGTGGGTTGTGGTCTTTTTGTAGACAAAGTGAACGCAGCTGTGGTCCGTCCAATGGAGAAATGTGGTGTGACTGAAGGAGATATGTTTGCTGGAGGTGAAGATAGGGTTGAGTGTGTGACCTGCGTAGTGAGTGGGGGTATTAACAAGTTGTTTGAGTCCGAGGTTGGCGAGATTGTCCAGAAGGGTGGTGGCGTTGCTGTCGTTGCTCTTTTCCAGTTAAAAATGAGGTCTCCCAATAGAATGTAGTACTCGGAGGGGAGGGCGTGTGGGGTGATAAAGTCAGTGATGTCTTCACTGAATTGTGCACGGGGTCCTGGTGGCCTGTAGAGGAGGGTGCCTCTGAGTGTGGTCTTGGGGTCGGTGTGGATCTGGAAGTGAAGGTGTTCGGCGCTAGCGAGGTTGACGGCTGAGCTGGTTGAGATGCGGATGGAATTCTTATGGATGATAGCGATGCCTCCTCCTGTTTGGTAGGTGCGGTCTTTTCGGATGATCTTGTAGCCTTCCGGGATGGCAATGGTGATGTCTGGGGCTGAGGAGGCGTTCATCCATGTTTCTGTTAGGAAGGCGACGTCCGGAGAGATGGTGTCTAGTAGATTCCAAAGGTCGATGGCGTGTCAGTGGACCGAGCGGGTGTTGAGCAGGATGCATTTTAGGTGGTTGGTGTCAGATCTCTATTTGGTGTTAGTGGATGAGGAGTTGGTCTTGGTGCCGTCATACTTGCAGGAGTTGCATGTGAAGGGTCCATGGGTGTGTCCAGGAGTGGCTTGGGTGCAGTTGGGGAGTCGGCCGGGGTTTAGGGCTAAGAGGGTGGAGGCGTCATATGTAATGCGGGTGGGGTGGGTGGTACGGGGGCCAGGGGGTCTGGCGCTGGGCGCGGGCTTGGCGTGGACGGGCGTAGACGGGCTTAGCTTTGGCGCACCTTCGGCGCGGCCGCAGCGCGTGGACGCTGCGCGTTAGGGACATCAGTCATAAATGGATAGAGGAGGGGGCGGAGCGAGTGAGGGGCCGCAGGGAGGTGTGATCGGGGAGGAGGGGCGGGCTGGCAGGCACAACAACAAACAAAATGGCCGGAAGTTCTATACACCAACACGACGAGATTGGCAATCAGGGAATTAAAACATAAATGTGGGCAGAGGCACAGCTAATCTTACAAGCGGGCAGAGCCAACAATTGTCAAAAGCGCAGCAGGCAATTTACTTTATCTCGCGCAACAGGAATAAAATAAATAAAAGTCACTCACGTGATGTGGGCAAGAGTAATGGTAATTAGCGTTACAAAAATGCGGAGCACAAATGCTGATTGGTGCAATCTCAATGCTAGCACTACGATACCCAGTATTCAGGGAGCCTGGGGGAGCGACCGATGCTGCACAAGTCAGGCTGGTCACAGCGGAGGCTCAGGTGGGTCAGCCCTCTACAGTCCGTGGGAGGGAGGGGCCGCAGGGAGGTTTGATCGGGGTTGAGGGGCGGGCTGGCAGGCACAACAGCAAACAAAATGGCCGGAAGTTCTATACACCAACACAACGAGATCGGCAATCAGGGAATTAAAACATAAATGTGGGCAGAGGCACAGCTAATCTTACAAGCGGGCAGAGCCAACAATTGTCAAAAGCGCAGCAGGCAATTTACTTTATCTCGCGCAACAGGGAATACATGATGGGGGGTATTTCCTAAGGGAATGAATGGCAATTTAGTGCAAATTATACTTGTCATGCGGTGACATGACTGGTATGGTATTTTGTATCTCTCCCATTTATACTCTTTGGATGGTGCTGAGTCAAAAATGCTCTTACATTTCCTTGATGTGTTATATGTGGCATTCATCATTTAAAGTCCTACTGTTCTCTCTCCTTAAGAGTGTAAATCATGTAACTTCCAAACTTTTTGAACTGTGCTCAACTTCTATGACACCTGATCTGCGCATACAAATCAATGTAAATAACATATTAAAAGGTAATAGCTAAAATCAATGTAAATAACATATTAAAAGGTAATAGCTATCTGTTGGGATCTAGTTCTTCTGATCTGGGAACCTTAGTGCTTGAGCGTTCCCTGCGTGGAACATACTGTGTGGAATATTCTCACATCGGCAGTTGCTGCCGGGGAGTTCCTGTGACTGGCTGGAATAAAGTATCCTCCAACTTACTTTGCTGTGTGGAGCTCTACTTCTTTTCATTGGCGATGATTGATGCCAGATCCAGCCTCCCCATCGTTGTTTCAGCTGCTGTGGTCGGCTGTCTTCGTGTGAATGCTTTCGTGGGACCGCCGAATTCCTTGTTCTATTTGCTCCTCCTCTGACGATATCTGCCTCTTTTCCCGTTGTCCTGGCAGTTTGGGTGATGTCCTAACCGACTAGGAGTCTTCGTTATCAGCATTTTGAGGCACTCTGTGTTTTCGTTTTCTTCGCGATTGAGTCGTCCTGCTCTCGCGTCAGTGCGTGTGCGCCTAACTCTGTCCCTGACATCCTGCCTGATCCTTGCACACGTGTGCGTGTGGCCATTTTGTTGCTGCATTGCCATAGCAACCTCGCTGACGTGCTCAGCTTTGTTTTCAGCGCGTTTTGTTGATATATCACCATAGCTACCTCGCTGACGCACACAGCTTTGTTTTCAGCACGATCAGCAATCAATCTCGCATTCTTCTAGTGTGTTCACATACGCGTTTTATCTTCAAGTTTGACGTGTAAAGGAATTGGAAATAAGTTCAAGTTGCTTCTTGCGAAAGTTATTTAATCTTCATTGCCTCATGCCTCATTTCAGTTGTGCTTAGTTATATAGGAAGTGAAATTCTTATGGAAAAACTCTAGTCATCTAGCAGACTAGCTTTGGTCATAAAAAAAAGAAAGACATTGCTTTCTACTCCCAGTTTCTGCCTCTAATTTTATTTTCTACTTTCACCGCTGATGTGCACAGCATTTTTAGCGCAAATGTAATTACTGTGCATATCTCATGTTTTTCTATACTGTGTTTTGTTTACATTGCTGTGTTGCACTCAATGTTCATCACTTCACTGATGTGCACAGTTTTCTTTCAAAGCATTCTTGAATATCTTCCACTTGACTGACATGCACAATTCATGGTAACTGGCTCAACCACCTCGCAATTTATTCTGTGCATTATTGTTTTGTTTTGTATTGTTTTCCTTGCAGTTCTGTTCGTTCCTAATATTAAGTATCGTTGAGGGGCAGCAACTCACCCACGTGCCAATATGGATCATATCATAGCACCTCCACCCTTTTTACAATCTGCAGGTACGCCTCTTGTAAAATGGGATGATTGGAAAGACACATTTGAGGCTTACTTGGAAGCAATTGACGGAGAGACTTTTTCATTCTAAAAAAAAGAAAGCTTTATTGATTTATAATCTTGGGGCTAAAGGCAGGAGTGTTTTAAAAACCCTAGCCATGGAAACTGTAAGCACTTTAGTGACTGGTGGAGACAGTGGTGATTCCTTGTTGGTGGATGAGTATGCCACAGTCGTCAAAACCCTGGAAAAAGTTTTAGTCCAAAAAGGAACATTGTTCTTGAACGACACAAATTTTTTCAGCGAGCGCAAATTCCTGGTGAATCGATTGATGATTTTGTGGCTGTGCTCAGAATTCTTGCGGTAAATTGTAATTACAGGGAATTTAGGGATGAAATCATCCGGATCAATTGATTGAGATGACCTCCAACAAAAAAATTCAGGAGAAGCTGCTATCATCTGATGATCCTGACTTAGAAACTGCACTCACTCTTGCCAGATCTATTGAACATTCTCAGTTTTGTGTGAAAGAGATGAGCAATCCTTCCTCTTCTGGAGAGGTTAAACTTTTGAAATCTAATCCCAAACCCACCAAATAGCCGTCAGTTATTAAGCCTGTTTCTGGAGTTCCACGTTCCTCTGTTGTGACTTCTAACCAAACCAAAACTATACGTAAGGATGTAATATGTTTCCGTTGTGGTAGTACCACTCATCTTGGCAATGCTAGTTTTCTTTTGCACTTAATCAAACTTGTTATAACTGTGGAAAGAAGGACCGTTATTCTAGAATCTGCAAAGTCGCCTCCACCAAGAGTAATCAGGATCAAATTGTGAAAACCATTACTGATGACTCTGACAAAGAGTGTTGAGAACTGCTTATGTTGTCCTCCTCTTCATTTCTTGGTGATGGTGTGGTAGAATTAGCTGCTTTGGGGGGTGTTCACAAAAGAAAATCACCTTCCTGCAATGTTTCTGTAAATGATACCTGTCTGACATTTCTGGCTGATTCTGGCTCTCCTTTTACCTTAATTAATGCTGTGGATTATGACATGTTAAGTAATGTGCAACTGGAGAATCTTGCATAAAATCTTTGCGTATGGTGGGAAACGGGTTGAAGTTTTAGGGAAATTTGTTGCTAATCTCAAATTTCATTCTGATCTTGCTTCTGGTACTATATTTGTGGTCAATTAGGGAGCCAATCTTTTAGGGTGGGATGATCAGGGTAATTTAAACATTGTCTTGGATCCCAATCATCCTGATATGGTGATTTCTCGTAGCGAATTTTATAATTCTGTTCCTGTTTCTTCTTCTCATATCGTGACTCAACTCTCTGGTGTCAAGTGGGAACGTATGTTTCCTGAAGTTTTCGACGGGAAGCTTGGAAAACTTATAGGTTTCCAACACCAAATTGTTCTCAAGAACGATGCTAAGGCTGTTGCGCATAAGGTTCGTAAGGCACCTTTGAGTCTTCGCCCTGAGCTCAAAAAAGAACTGGAACGGTTGTGTGCGGCTGGGGTAATTGAGCCCATTGAGGGTTCTGAGTGGCTCGCACCAATTGTTTTAGCATGGAAATCAGACAATTGTCTGAGAATGTGTGTTGATTTACGTGACCTTAACGCCAACAGATGGGTTGACCGTTAACCCCTCCCTAATATCAATGAATTGTTGACCACTTTAGACAGCGCTAGATTTTTTACTTCCCTCGATATTTCTTCTGCGTACCATCAGATTGAGCTTAGTAAAGAGTCTGGGCATTTGACCTCCTTTGTTACTCCTGAAGGCGCTTGCCCATACATTCGTATGCCCATCGGCCTTGCCTCAGCTTCGGCTGTTTTTCAACGTTTGATGAAAACTTATTTAAGGATATTCATGGAGTTGTATTCTTTCAGGATGATATTCTCATACATGGGAAAACTGAACTTGAGCATGATGAGAGGGTTAAACTTGTTTTGAGGATAATTAAGTCTAGTGGTTTAACATTGAGGGCTGACAAATTTAAGTTTTTGCAAGATGGTGTTGATTATTTAGGTCACCACATTTCTCACAAAGGCATCGAACCTAAATTTAAGATTATGGATGCGATTCAAAACGCACCCATGCCTATGAATAGGGATCAGCTTCAGTCATATTTGGGGTTAGTGGAATATTATTCTAAATTTGTCAACAACTTTTCCACTAAAACTGCTTCTATGCGCAATTTTCTTTAAAAAAAGTAAAATTTGTATGGGATGAGGATTGTCAGAACAATTTTGTGTCATTTAAGAATGAAATTGTACAAGCTAGTCCACTTAAATTGGTCAATAATAATGACTTATGCATTATTTCAACTGATGCTAGCAATGTGGGTCTAGGTGCGGTCCTTCTTCAAAAAAGGATAGATGGTCGTGAAGAAACAATCGCTTTTGCTTCTAGAACACTGAGGGGTGCTGCAGGCACTTATTCAACTATTGAGAAGGAAGCCTTGGGTTTGTGGTGGGGTGTGCAGCACTTCAAAAACTTTTTATGGGGAAATGAATTCATTTTGAGGACCGACCACAAACCTTTAGTTGGCTTATTCACTACAAAGGGGGGTGGTAGGGCTACACCGCGAGTTGCCAAATGGCAGTTCAGGTTGCTAGAATTCCGCTATCGACTTGAGTACGTGCCCGGTGTTAAAAATCATGTTGCTGATTGTTTGTCTAGATTGCCCCTTTGTTCTGAGAATGATATTCTTGAGTGCGATGATTTGGAAATGGTGTGTGCTGTGTGTTCTTTATATGACACTGTTGGTTGAGCTCTTTCCGAGCGAGAGTAGTTGGATGGAGTAACTGAAGATAACGTGGTTTTGAAGGTAATTGACTGTTTATCTGGTGTGTGGCTGTGTGATAAGGATTGTCCTTCTGAATTGGTTCCTTTTAAAAGGTTCAAATATGAGTTGTCTGTTGTGGATGGCATATTACGTAGGGGTGGTTTACTAGTGGTTCCTTTTTCCATTCGGAACAGAATTCTTGATTTGGCTCACGAAGGCCATCCTGGCATTCGTGCCATGAAGCGTAGGGTTAGACAAGATTTTTGGTGGCCAGCACTGGATAAAGATGTGGAACATTTTGTGCGTGATTGTTATACATGTGTCACTAGTGACAAGTCTCAAGTGACAAGACCTTCTCCTGTTGAACCTATTGTGGTAATGAATTTACCTTGGTCAAAATTGGCTTTTGATATTGCTGGTCCTTTTGGTCTCATTGGTTGTTCTCCCAAGTATGCCCTTGTTCTTATTCAATACATGTCTAAGTGGCCTGAGGTGAGGTTTGTTGATAATGCCAACTCGTCATCCATCATTGGTTTCTTTCTTGATGTTTTTCTTAGGGAGGGTTTTCCAGAAGAGCTGGTCTCTGATAACGGCACTCAGTTAACCTCTTTCGAGATGCAGGGATTTTTTAAGGATGTGGGTATTAAGCATGTTTGTACATTTCTTTATCACCCACGTAGCGATGGATTGGATGAACGCTTCAACCGGGTTGTCAAAGAACAGGTGCAACTTGCTTTGGTGAATGGGTTGCATTGGCGTAAAGCTCTTTGTGATATGTTGTGGGCTGTGAGAACTACTCCTCATATTAGCACTGGTGTTGCCCCATTCACTTTGCTTTGGAGAAGGGTGGCTGGTTCCAAACTAAATAAAGAGTGGATGTCTAGCAGAATGGTCGATTCTAGTAAATTGTCTGGTGTAACAGATGTCAGAGCTGCTGTACAAGTGAAGTATGATACCAGGCCTGGTGCAAGTTATCCCCTTGTCGTAAATTAGCAGCAATTGGTTAGCGTTAGCAGAAGCCATTTTGTCTTTCTGGCAGCCATTTTGTTTGCCATGTGCTACCATGTGCTCACCATGTGCTTTTGAGGTTCCGTGACGATTTGAACCCGTGTTTTCAACATTGTCGTAAATACATAATTTTGGTATCAGTGAACCGCAAATGATCCATTTAGCATATCCTGGTGTTTTCGCTATGCTACGAGCAAGAGCACTCCTGTTACAAACACATTTCTGATCTACCCATGGCATCCATCTTAGATCACGGCAGCCATTTTGTATTTCTTGCCCTCACATAGTCAATGGACACGCAGTGACCTCTTTCACTTAAGGACACGTAAGCTTTAGCCGGCGATTCACCTTGCTAGTGACACGTGCACCTTAGGACAGAACACGCCATGGCAGCATGACTCGACAGAAGCTGCCTCCTCTGCCTGAGGCCAGTCCTGCTATACTGGTTCTCGTGTTCGTTGGCCTGATCATGATTAGGCGGCCGAAGCTGGTAGCCTTGCCCATTTACGACCCACAAACATCTCTTATCCTGCTTTTCTATCTTCTGCACCTGGCTCTGCTCCTTTCCTTCTGGGCCTTTATTAGGGGGAGGTAACGAAATTTACGATGAGGCGGTCCGGCTCTTGAATGAAAAAATGACATAGGATTATGATGGAATGGTGGGAACCCCTCGTTCGTAATGTTTTGACATCAGATATTGTTGACGATTCCTGTGCAACGCCAAATATTTATTGTTTAGGACACAAAGGTTTAGAAATGTACTAGCATGTAAAGAATTTGCCCCAAGCCTAAAATTTAGTATATAAGGAGCAACCCACTTTGTACAAATCGAACAGGCTCCTAGATACTGCCCGTGTGTAGTTTCTGTGACTTCTGTGTCCCTGCAGTAATAAACCTTTGGTCTTTGACGCCACCATCGAGAAGCCCGTGTTTCTGTTTATTTGTGCACCGAGACAGGTAGAACTCCGGGGTCTTCGGGTGTTATCCCTGACACCTCTGGACGGAACCAAAAAGTCCAGAACTCCAATTGGCGCCCAACGTGGGGCGACGTCATTCGGTACCGGTCCAAAAGCCTGAAGAGTTCGAGAAGCTTCGTGTGAAGATTCCTGAGGGAGGCGCCCCACTTCATCGATCCCGGCATTTCGCAAAAGTGGCCCGACGTTCTCTTCCACGAGGGTTCCCGTTCGGACGGCTGCAGTGGTCCGTTGCCTTGACCGTCGCCCTGTCTTGGACCCGAGGTGCAGTCCTTAGTACGGCGAGACGTGACGGGTTTCTCCTTGGTGACTTCTTCAGTGCCTCAGTTAAGTATTAAGTGGTTGCTAGTTGGTTACTTCGTAAGGGTTACTCCTGTTTGGATAATCCTTTTAGTTTGTCATATGGTTACTACGTTTCTATATATTGTGTTAAGTTAGCATGTGCTTAAAAAATGTTTAAACGCCATATTTTCTTTCTGCTTCGGTTTGCACACGACACCTAATTGTTATTGCAGCTTTTAACCTAGACGAAAGATGTGATTTATTTGAGAATAATATGTTATTGCACTGGTATCAGTCGTGCTTGGTACACTTGGTACAACTGTCTGCACACTGAGAACTGCACACTCTCATAATACAGAATAACCTAACACAAGGTTGCTGCAGGCCTGATCCTCGCACCACGTTAGTCATAACACAAATAATATTTGTGCCAGCATTTGGCTCTACGTGGGTTTAAGATACAGTTACAGGGAATGAGAAAACACACTTGATGCTGAGCATGCTGAGAGCTGGTAGCTGTTGATGTGATCTCCTCCTACTGAGAATTAGAGGTATGGGTCCGCCCTGCTAAGAGCCCAGATGAGACCTTCTTAGATATAATATAATATGCTAATTAGGGTGCACGAAATATAGGTGATACAGAATTCTATAGATTTTTGCGTCATAACATGTTATCACCTTTTGCTTACTATGGATTAGTGACTATGCTGCTGACTCTGATTTTTATAATATGTATGTTGATATTATACAAGATACTGCATTTGAGAATGCTGCATTGAAAAATAAACATTTCAAACTTGCACGTGTTTTCTTTGCCTCCCAGTTTCGGTTTGGAATGATAATATAACGAAAGAGTGTTCATGTGTTCCACGATACCTGAGGTACTCTAAGTTCATGTTCTGGATTGTCTAAGTCATTGGGAAGTATTTACTACCGATGCGACACTGTAGCTAGCTTGGTAAGGGGATTTCTGAAACAAAGGTGAGTTGTGGGTCACCCTAGCTCACCCAGGTTCTAGATCTCTGTGCACAGTTCTGTGAGAGAACGGAAACCCTGCGACATGGCGCCCATACGTTGATTGGCCTTATATCATGACACTCGAGTAGTATATCATTCAAACCTTAACGCCTGCATTCCCATTTCCGGAAAACAGCAGTGTCGGAAAAACCTACCTATTTTTGAAATAGGTCTTTTTCAAGCTTGAATCTATCTAAAACGGTTTCTTTGAATTATTACCCAGTTGTGCTACAAAGTATTATTTGTTTTTTCTCGTTCCTGTGCTGACATGGCTCAAGCCGTGGACATCCCGCAGCATAGTCGCATTGCGGTGCGTGACCATTTGCGGATGTATGATGTTCCTCTAGAGGGCTTGGCTGTGGTTCTGGTGGTGAGTGCGGAACATGCTTACCCGTACGAACTATTTTATTCGTGGGTGACATTTCCGCCGGTGGACGCTAATTCTGGTGTGTTCCACTCATACACTGCTACAGATGTACCGGCTGCGTACGCTCCGTACAGAGCACTGGAAGTTCCTATTGACGCTTGGCAGCATGGAGTTTGGTTTGGTGGCGCCCTACCGCACGCTTTAACCGCTCCGAGGTTAGGTCCATTGTCCATTCCGGGCACTCCTTGGCCCGCTTTGGCTGGATTTACTCCTCACCCCCGACGTGCCACTTGTAACGTGGCTGATCTGAGGCGGCTTCATGAAGACGCGGTGGAAGTGATTAGAGCGCTTGTTCATTACACTAGCCGTAATGTTCAGGACGCGGCCCCTAGGGGCGCACAGCTTCGTGCAGAACATGCTGGTTTGAAAATCAATCCGGTCATGGTTAATTCCGTGATGGGTAAAAAGCCCCAGGACAAGGATGATTTTCCGTTCTGGCTTGCTGAGAAATTCGGCCAGCTGGAAGCTGTGTTTCCCAACACGAGTCCAGGTGATAAGCACCGCATTCTTACACTAAGTTTCCCGAAAGATTTGGCTCCTGAACTTGTTGACTGTGAGACCTGGGGCAAGACTTTTGCAGCGGTCTATGCGAGGTGCTATGGCTCCCCGTCTGTGACCAATCTAGGTGGGGTCCTTAAGCGTGTTCAAGACGAACACGGACCGGAGTCGGCTGTTGAATTGGGTAAGCGCCTGTGTGGCTCCTTTGATGTGGTTTGCGATCTAATCCTTGCAAATGTCAAGGGGGATGCAGTGAACTTTCAAGTTGCTAACGCATTAGCGTTAGTTCCCGAGGCCGAACGACCCCGACGGTTAGCAAGGATAATTGTAGCTGCGTACAAAATGGTTGGCCGCAATGCAATGGGGGTTAAGGCTTTTCCTGATAAGGAGAAGAAGCAGCCCCAGGGTCAGACATCGGAAACTAGTGGTCAACAAAAGTCCAAGAAACAAAATTGGCCTAAAAAGCAGAATCAGGGTAAGCAACAACAACAACAAACACAGGTTTCTGCTCCTGCGTCTCCATTGCCTGCGCAGTCAGACCGAGTTTATGAATTGCGCGACCGCGCGATGATTAAATCGCCTGAGAGGTTTCAGGCTTCTGACCAACGCTCTCCTCGTTCCTTTTAGGACTCATCGGCTCCGTCAACCGGTGGTGGAGGGGGCGGCAAGGGCCGGGGTGGCCAGCAAGGGCGTGGTCAGCCCCGCCCGCGTGCCAGTGGAGATCAGCAGGAAGGCTCTACGCCCAAGAGACCACAGTTTGCCACGAAGAAAGTCGCTGCCCTGACCGCGCATCGTTATGCCCCAGATAGTGAGAACGCGGCTTCGGAATCTGACGTGGGCTCTGACCTTGCTGGACAGCGCAGCAGAGATTACCATAGTGAGAGAGGCCCTCCGTCCACTGTTGAAGGTGACAGCGACTGATTCTTATGTTGTGATTGAAACTGCTGATATGCATGTTGCTCCCCCTGAACGTCTTTTTGAAATTGTCCTGTTAATTGAAGGTGACATGCAGCGAACTGTAAAAGGGGTATTTTGGGAAAATCTCTCGTCTACGTATGACATTTTGCTTTCGGAGGCTGACTGGCCCCCACCTTTTGTTCTCGCAGCTCCGCGAGGGGAGGAGGTAATCCTACCCAGCTTCGCGCACACTGTGCCGAGGGTGGAGGCGCTGCATTTTGCAGAAGAGTGGGCTCTGGCGCTTGGATCACTGAAATAATATAGACTGACAAAATATCGACCTGCAAAAATATCGTTGCCAAAATATAGACAGACAAAATATCGACTTTCTATCTACAAACAGGTAAGTACAAAAATATCGAGTTTAAAATATCGAGTGTTAAAAATATAGACTGTCAAAATATCGATTTTTTATGTCTTTAAAATAAGTTAAAACTATTATAATATTACATATATTTAATATAATCATTGTTAAAATTATTAAATAAATTCAACAATTACATAATTAATGTAAATTTAAAAATTAATAATAATAATACATATATATATATAAATACATGTTATTAATAAAACATATAGAATATATTTACCGTGGCATAGTAAAAGGTTTAAATTTAATGTAACCACTCCAGTGGGTGCTACAGTAGAGAAAGCGTACGCCTGTACCCCAAAAACCCCAAACTGACCCTGAACCCTAAAAATATCCCTGTACCCCAAAAACCCCAAACTGACCCTGAACCCTAAAAATACCCCTTTCCCAAAAAACTGAAAACTGACCCTGAACCCTAAAAATACCCCTTTACCCAAAAACTGAAAACTGACCCTGAACCCTAAAAATACCCCTTTACCCAAAAACTGAAAACTGACCCTGAACCCTAAAAATACCCCTTTACCCAAAAACTGAAAACTGACCCTGAACCCTAAAAATACCCCTTTACCCAAAAACTGAAAACTGACCCTGAACCCTAAAAATACCCCTTTACCCAAGAACTGAAAACTGACCCTGAACCCTAAAAATACCCCTTTACCCAAGAACTGAAAACTGACCCTGAACCCTAAAAATACCCCTTTACCCAAAAACTGAAAACTGACCCTGAACCCTAAAAATACCCCTTTACCCAAAAACTGAAAACTGACCCTGAACCCTAAAAATACCCCATTACCCAAAAACGTATTATTTATTTTAAATTAATTACCAATTATATTTTAATTATTTACCAATTATTATTTAATTAACAATTAGATTAAATTTACATAATTAATTAATTATAATAAAATTACTTCCCACCCAATTCCCCTATAAACACACAACCCGCTACAGAAAATAAATGACAAAATATTAATTATTTATCAATTATTTATTTTAAATTAATTACCAATTATATTTTAATTATTTTCAAATTATTATTTAATTAACAATTAGATTAAATTTACATAATTAATTAATTATAATTAAATTACTTCCCACCCTATTCCCCTATAAACCCACAACCCGCTACAGATTTATATTACTCAAATATTATTAAATATTAATAACTTACCTTATTTTCGATATTTTTGTAGTCTATATTTTTTCTAGTCTATATTATGTCTAGTCTATATTTTTGATTCGATATTTTTGCTATTCTAGTCGATATTAGTCGATATTTTTGTTGTCTATATTTTGTCTAGTAGATATTTTGTCCAGTCTATATTTTTTCATCGATATTTTGTCCAATCGATATTTTGGAATCGATATTATGTCTGTTTACCCTGGCGCTTGCGCCGGCTGTGTACCGCAATCAGTGTGGCTGGGATAAATTGTCACCAAGCCACGAGATTCCTTTACGGTCGCAGCCACAGCCTCAACCTCAATATCCCATACGGCGTGAAGCGAAAGCTTCGGTTGCAGCTATCCTTGAACAATTGGAATATCAAGGTGTAATTGAAACGTGTGTGTCACCGATGAATAACCCCCTTTTTACTGTGAACAAGCCGGACGGCTCATATCGTTTGGTTTTGGATTATAGGCATTTGAACTCGCATTGCCGTAACTGTGCAGTACAGAATACGCATGGCTCTGCGTTAGTGAATAGTCTTGAGCGTAAACGGTTCAAAACCACGCTTGACATTTCCAATGGTTTTTATGCCCATAGATTAGACGGTCTAAGTTCCCAATGGACCAGTTTTACATGCGCCGGTGTGCAAAAAATGTTTAAACGACTCCCAATGGGCTACAAGAACAGTCCTGGAGTTTTTTCCGCACGCATTGTCTCTCTTTTGGAGAGCTTCGACCCAGTTGCTTGTTCGTATGTGGATGACATTTATCTCACAGATGACGATCTTTGGGAGCATCTGTGTCGAGTAAATAGCATAATTTGTAACTTTGCAGACATGGGTTACAAGTTTAACTTTGCAAAGTCGCACATTGCTGAGTACACAGTGTTGTTTCTAGGCTACGAGCTTAACAACGAAGGGAAGGGTTTAGCACCCCATTTCCTGGAGAAATGCGCTCCGACAACACTGAAAAAATTACAATCTCTTCTGGGTTTTCTGAATTTCGGGAGGACATACATTCCGGAATATGCCCAGCGTATCAAGCCTTTGTATGCTTTGATACAACCATCTTTTTCCAAATCATGCTGGCTGCCAGAGCATTCGGCCATTCTGCAGTCTTTGCAGGCTGATTTGCTCGCTTCTGAATACTTACAGACTCGTGATAACCAAACCAACCTGGTGATAAGAATTATCCCTGGGACGGTGGGTTTCACGTACCTGACTTTTAATGAAGGAGACACAGTACCTATTGCTTACAAGTCACACTTGTACACTTCGGCTGAACTGCGTTTTTCCACTGTGGAGAAAGTTTTAACAGCTGTGCAGATGGCAATTCTTAAGGAACGTGCCCTGTCACAAGGAAAGCGCATGTTGGTTGTTACCCCGTGTACAGCCTTAGAGGCGGTTACGAAAGCCAGTGTACCTAATTCCAAAGCTTTGCACCCTCGGTGGATTCAATGGGCTGCTTCCTTGACGTCCCAGGATGTCACGTTTATTTTTGACGCCACTTTACGGTCACAGGAGTATTTACAGTATGAATTTGTTCATCCTGCTCCATTAGCAATGCGGCCGTTGGAGGATTTCTATTGCATCATTTACACTGATGGTTCGGCGCAGGTTGCGCATGGCTCTAAACATGCCTACGTTTCCGCTTGCGCCATTGTGGTCGGTGCCATGGTGAACGAGGATTTCAAGTCCAGTGTCGTGCACACACAGACGCTAGGGGACTGCACCGCACAATTAGCAGAGCTTCGTGCTCTGATGCTTGCATTAGAGTACGCAGATCCTGGTGTGACGACTTTGATCGTAAGTGACTCTTACTACTGTGTCCAGTCTTACAATGAAAACTTGTTCTTTTGGATTCAGAATGAATTTCGTGACTCCAAAGGTAGCACAATAAAACACAAGACGATCTGGGTACGAGTGGCGGAACTTAAAGAGAAACTGCCACTTGTCTATGTGATTCATACTCTCGGTCATCAGCGCGAGGGGGTCCACGCTCTTGGCAACTCGCTTGCTGATGAAGCAGCGAAGTCAGCGGTATCAAAATACTTAGTTGCAGCAGTCACGAGGTCCAAAAGCAAAATAGATGATGACATCTTGGCAGCTATTGCTGCAACGGAGAAGGGAAGTAAATATCCTGCGGGGTTCCCTTCTAAATACACATACCACTTAAGTCCCGATAAGGTTCCTTATGTGAAAATCCCTGAAGTTGGCGAATGTTTAATTCCCAACTTGGATCGCAGGGCTGCTTTGATTACAGCGGCGCATGAAGGTGTGGCGTCTGCGCATGCGGGCGTCTCGGCCACTGTAACTCAGCTACAACAGAGGTTCTGGTGGCGGGGACTGTACAAACAGACGCGTGAATATGTCCTTCAATGTGACATTTGCCAGCAGATTAGGCCTTCGACTGCTGCGCGTCCGCCTCAGACACAGTTGTACATCTCGAATAAACCGCTTGGATGTGTTTATTTGGATCACTGCGGTCCATTTTCTTCTGATACTGCGTATAAATACATCTTAGTAGCAGTTGATTCATGCACACGCTTTGTGTGGGTAAGGCCACATCGGAGCGCTGATTCACGTACTGTCATTAAGGATTTGCGAGTCTTTGTGGGAATTTTTGCCTGTGGTACCTTCCATTCGGATCAGGGTCCGGCATTTGCCTCTAAGGCGTATAAGGATGCTATGGTTTTGATGGGGGTCCAAGTCAAATTTTCGAGTCCCTACAGACCCGAGGGTAATAGTGTAGTTGAACGAATGAACCGCGACTTAATGCAATCTTTGACAGCTCGAGTTATAGGCACTGGCAGAAACTGGTTAGCCCACCTCATAGGCGTGCAGCGTGCGCTTAATAATCTCCCTAGAAGGTCTCTGGGTGGGCGGACCCCATACGAAATGCTCTTTGGTATCAAGATGTATGTACCTGACCTCGATGGGCTAGACAGCAAGGCCCAGGCCACGTCCTTTGACGTAGATGAACATTGCAATGTTTTACAGAATCTACAAAAGACCAGAGTCAGTCTTGCAAAGGAACATTTGCCCTCCACATCGGATGATGCGTTGCAGATCCCGGTAGTTGGCTGGCTACCCCAAGTTGGAGAACTGGTTCGAGAGAAGATCGATAACAAGAAAGAGTTTGGTCCCTCATATCGAGCACCGGTTCGAGTTCTTGGAGTGAAGGGCACAAGAACAGTCATTTTACCACCACTTCCAGGTCGTAAGGAAAACAGATTTATTTCTATTGACAATGTCAAGACACACAGGGTGGCCGATTCTTCATAGCATGACACCGGCTGTATCCTGTCCTTCCATGGTGAGGCACTCTGTGCTGGCTATTACATCTGGTGCAGAACAGGAGGTGTCCCTCGAGATGCCTGCCATATCCATTCCTTTATTAAATACTATTCCTGATACTAACATTGATGAGCTAAACTACACTTATCCTGCTGATTTATCGATGCCCGATTTACAGACCCATTTGGCAGGCCAGTCCAGATTCTCTTTTGACTCTGTTTCGGAAACTTCAAAGAAACCCACAAACATTGCAAGATATGCCACGTTGTTTAAAAAACATTTTTTAATTCCGCCTTGGACATACATTTGGTTGATCCTATTTTCATTCTATCTTTTAATGTCAATTGGTTTTGTGTTTTATTTTTTCCGCCTGATTGATGGTCACTACGTTAAAGAAAGAACAGGAATTCGGTACCTTAATGGAACATTGGCTCCTCTTTCCTCTTCACATTCTGCGCACAGACTGAAACGAAACTTAAATACAGTTAACATTACTGCTTGGCCTGTCCTTGATGGGATTGTGTGGGATGCGGTTAGGTTTCAGATACATGGGCCTACTGAAGTGATTAATGTTCCAAATGTGCTTCGAGTAAACATGGGAGATGTAATTAAACAAAATATACGTTCTGATGATTGGGATATTCAGGCCGTAGAAGCATTGTTCTCGGATTTAAAGTATTATGCTGCCTTCGATGCTGAGGATCTGTACACAGATTCTATTAATTATGGTGATTTGTTTTGTTTTCAACACTATGGTAATCATTTTTTACATAAGACAAATTCCAGGAGGGTTGCTGTAAATTATACACAATGGGAACATTGCCCTACTCCCTTTGGGGGCAGTTCCAATACGTTTCTGAAAAAATACACCTATTTCACAGACTTTAATCAATCTAATCCCGAGTCGTTTTATTTTAAAATGACACAAAAGTCCATGTCCAAAGTTAGACTTACCGATACAAAATTGCTGTATTCGAAGTCCTTTCTAGATAGGTTGGCTGTAGATGGCTACGAGTTTTGGAAAGGAACAATTGACCTTAAATCGGTTTGGGGTACCAAAGATTGGCAGGTACAAGGCACTGAGGCTTTGCACCGTGCATGTCTCATCCCGAATCACATGTTGTTTTTAAATTCATCCATTTTCCAGACAACATGCTTTGGATTGGCTACTTCTAAAAAATTGAATACACCGACCATCACAGATTTAGAGGAATATACAGGTTGGGGTAATTTTACTGATTTGTCCATTCAGGAATTGCAAACTCTTCTACGCAATTCGTCCTTTAACATTTCCTGTTCGAATTCCAAGGGTTGGCTGGTATGGCATAGGAGCGCTGATTCTTGCCAACGCCGTTTTCTGGGTTTGGCTAAGGGGTTCACAAAAGTCAGACTCGATCCCCGTTTTGAAGAAGACTATACTGTCACGACTTATTCTGTGGGGAAGCTGTGTCAGAATTGGTTACAACATTCCACTTTGGCTGCAGTTAAACTACATCTGTCTCTATTAAATGATAATGTGGATTTGAACGATTTTATGAAAGGCCCAGCTTAAGGTAGATCTAAACGATGGCTGTATGCGATTTACAATGAAATTTGGAAAGTTACCCAGGTTGAGGCTGCTAAACGCCTGAGAGCTATTGATCAAGCTAATTTAGAGAAAGTGCTTGCAGTTGTTGATAACAGCATTAACACGCTTTCTTCCCGAATTTACACGTTAAATAATATTGTGTCTTCTGTTGTTGACATTGTACATGATGAAGTGTCCGTGTTATATCATGGTCACAATCAATTGCGTTCTGTGATGCAATTCGCGTGGACACTACAGACTCTTAAGTCTGGTCGAGTGCCATGGACTTTTATGAACGTCTCATCATTATTTGCCCCATTTAATCTGACTGAAAAACAGCGAATGCTATCAATGAGAGAAGCAACATTTTCTATGTTACATATTGAAAAATTAGAATCCCTACCATTTTCTGTGGCTGAGGTAACTGCTGCGACATGGCTTATCCATGGTGTTATAACATTACCTTTTGCTTTGTATAAATTTACAAATTGTATGAAATATATAGCCTTTGGGCGATATGAACCATTAGGCAGCGCTTTCCTCCATGAGACATGGTCTTTACCATACACTTATAGATGCCTTAAGGAGGGAAATTAAGTGAATTTGAATGGTGAAGAATGCACACAGTCGCCTGACCGCTCACTAATATGCAGACACATCCAGTTGCATGGTTCTTGTAATCAGGACAAACCTAATTTGGCCTGTGTTTTGAAAGGGACACCAGTTCCTGCAATAGTTCCCACGTTCACGTTGTTGTCCAACGGTAGTTATTTACTTTTGAATAACGAGTTTTGTTGTGGGTTAGAGGCTGGTATCGCTTATGTGGTTACCGTGTCAGAAAGGGTGGTTTGCTGCAAGAATGTGTTGTATCCACCCACGCATGGGAATTCAGAAGTTTTAATTTGGCCGAGGATACCAACCTTGAGAGCTGAGTTCAATGGTTTAGGCCGTATAAGAGCCCTTTTGTCTCAAAAACAGGTGGCCCTGAGCTCTGCCCGCGAAACTTATGTCCTTCACATAGCAAACACACGCACAGAAGTACAAGCACTTTTAAGTACTGATTTGCCGTTTCATTTTTGCGAGCTGGTTCATCAAATCTTCAATGCCTCCTCCACAACGAGCCTGGCTCATTTTTTAAAAATGGTTAGCAGTGGTCTCGTGACTACATTTGAAAAAGTTTTTGGTATTATCCCTGCGTTCTTTCATTCTATATTTGCTAGCCTGTTTGGCGGATTTCCTGTTTTGCTGGCTTTGGCTGCAGGCGTTCTGGTGATATTTTATTTTATAAAACATGGATGCCCATCCTGCGCAAGGAAACGCACAGCCCCTACTGATGCAGTTTCGCAACCGGATGCTTGATTACTATGGATCCTTGCCGCTTGCGACATTAAGCACGGCTTTTGGATTATCCTTCAGATTTTCCTATTTCACCTGTGTCCAGCCTGTGTTTCATTGCCTGAGCTGTGATTTCGACTGGGCCATTGATTTGTGACTCTGTTTACCGACTTCTCCTGACGTCAACTTTGATCAGCTGATGTACCCCGTAGTGGCTCACGAGTTGGTCTGTTCTGGCGAAAGGGTTATGGCTGTGGCAGCGATGCATGGACTAGTGGGTCAGTGGGACATATTCGCAGCGGCGCATGACTTTCTGGCACAGAGCGTTCTCGAGAACCCACTGAGTTGTCCTCTGATGTTGCTAGAGGAATCAGTGTTGGAGGAGCACGTATGTTCTTTCCCATTGCTTAATTGGATGGCTGAACTGTTTTCGGATGATGGCAGTGATTTCATGTTGGAAGCTGTAGCTACCTATTTTGCTTATTCATTCAACGAGGAATGACTCTGAATACTTCCATCATTATGGCACGTGACTTTTTAGTAATTCTGAATGGTGCCTTTTTCAATACGAACATTCGATTTTTCATATGTTCTAGGCCTATTAATTGAGATTGGGCCTCAAGTTCGACTTTCTATATTTTGTGTGGCCACTATAGGCATTCATACATATATTTTTGTGTTTTTAAAATTTTACATACATTTACATACATTTAGCTTGGCTCAATATCATTGAACTCTGCTTTCATGTCTTGCCTCTCATAGAGTATTGGCTTATATTTTTCTCTTTTAACCGTCCTCGGATCATTGGGGGGGTGTCATATGGTTACTACGTTTCTATATATTGTGTTAAGTTAGCATGTGCTTATTAAATGTTTAAACGCCATATTTTCTTTCTGCTTCGGTTTGCACACGACACCTAATTGTTATTGCAGCTTTTAACCTAGACGAAAGATGTGATTTATTTGAGAATAATATGTTATTGCACTGGTATCAGTCGTGCTTGGTACACTTGGTACAACTTTCTGCACACTGAGAACTGCACACTCTCATAATAGAGAATAACCTAACACAAGGTTGCTGCAGGCCTGATCCTCGCACCACGTTAGTCATAACACAAATAATGTTTGTGCCAGCATTTGGCTCTACGTGGGTTTAAGATACAGTTACAGGGAATGAGAAAACACACTTGATGCTGAGCATGCTGAGAGCTGGTAGCTGTTGATGTGATCTCCTCCTACTGAGAATTAGAGGTATGGGTCCGCCCTGCTAAGAGCCCAGATGAGACCTTCTTAGATATAATATAATATGCTAATTAGGGTGCGCGAAATATAGGTGATACAGAATTCTATAGATTTTTGCGTCATAACATGTTATCACCTTTTGCTTACTATGGATTAGTGACTATGCTGCTGACTCTGATTTTTATAATATGTATGTTGATATTATACAAGATACTGCGTTTGAGAATGCTGCATTGAAAAATAAACATTTCAAACTTGCACGTGTTTTCTTTGCCTCCCAGTTTCGGTTTGGAATGATAATATAACGAAAGAGTGTTCATGTGTTCCACGATACCTGAGGTACTCTAAGTTCATGTTCTGGATTGTCTAAGCCATTGGGAAGTATTTACTACCGATGCGACACTGTAGCTAGCTTGGTAAGGGGATTTCTGAAACAAAGGTGAGTTGTGGGTCACCCTAGCTCACCCAGGTTCTAGATCTCTGTGCACAGTTCTGTGAGAGAACGGAAACCCTGCGACAAGTTCTTGGTTTGGTTTGGTTTCGTAAGATTATCACTGGTTGTTCTAGTTACGATAATCTTTTGGTTAAGTTTGGGTATCGATACATTTGTTCGCTTTGGTAGGCCTAAGTTCTTGGTTCAAGTGCGCACCTTTTGTTTGTGATTTGTCTGTTCTGTGTTCCGGATTATAAAATGGTAAGTCGGAAAAATTGTATGTTGTCGTGTTTTGGTTGCAACAGTGATTCCCGGTTGGAGGACTCATGTCTGGTTCCTCCGATTGGAACTCCTCTTTATGATCTGTATTGTAAGTTTGGTGTGGGTCCTATATCTTATAATGAGGTATGGATCCGATATACAGAGAAAGACGGTGTCCTTAGTTGGCCACTGCATGGTAGTTTTAAACCCGAAGTTCTTGATAATTTGGAAATAAAATTGTTTAAGAAGAAAGCCCGGCCGGCAATGTTTGATTCTTTCCGTTATTGGCGAAAAGAATCTAAACAGAGAGAAATTAAGAAGTTAAAGAAAGAACAGAAAGAGCAAGAGTTGACTTTAGAACAGTCTGCTAAGCAGCTGCAACTCAACGAATCTGAGAAAGCAATGGAGGTGGCCAATAGAGAGCGTAATTTAGCGATAGACAAGTGCTATCCTGCCTTGCCATCGAGTACAGCTAAGATAATAGAGGACCCCGAAAAGGATCCCCTGTTGTCTTACTTGTTAAGGTCACCCCCACCGTATGCACAGGGTGCTACGGCTCCACCTTTACCGAATGTTCAATTACCGGCTGCTGGACAGCCTGGTATTCCTGCTCCTGCTCCCCTGAATCAAGCTCCTGTACCTCCTGTGGTCAATGTTAATGTTCCTCCAGCACCCCCTCTTCCAGGGTTGCCGGCTTCTTTACCTATACCTGTACCGCTCATACCTGTTGTTTCACAAGCTACTTTGCCTGCTACTCCTACTGTTCCTGTTTTATCTGTTCCGACTGCTACTTTACTTACGGCTTCTGCTAGCATTATGACTCCGCTTTCTGTTTGTCGGAGAATCACTGATTCTGTCTCTAATATTCTATCTCCCTTCTATAAAACTTTAATTAAGACTCCTGCCTCTGACTCTGTTCAGAGACGCAGTCAGCTTCCCAGTACTGAAGAACGGGGAATATTAGATTCCACAGCTCTTAGATGGATTTCAAAAAGTGGAAGATATAGTACTAGAGATGTATTAGATACATTTATGCAATGGAATGAACCGACACAGCGATATGTATTTGATGAAATGTGCTCCCTTTTGCGTGAGGAATTGGAAGAGGATGACTCTGAATCAAATCTAGAAGAATTAATTCAAGTCCAGAAAGAATTTGCTGCAGGTATGATAGTTGGTCAAAATATAAAGGAAGCGATGGAACTGATTTTAAGTTATAGGCATGATCCATCCCTTCGTTCACCTAGAGAGTTAGAAAAAGGTAGTACGAAACAAGGTCGCCAATATCCAATGAGAGAGGTTCCTCCAATTTGGCGTGAAGCTGTGCCAGCTGATGTGAACCGTGGTATTGCTGCCGCTCCGGCACAATTCCAAAGAGTGTGGATACACATTCCGTGGAAGCGAGCCGAAGTGTTAGCAGTGAAACAGGCCTTGCCTGATCTGCGTAAGAATCCCGCCGGATACTACAAAGAGTTAGCGCAGACAGTTGAAGCTTGTGTGATGAATTTACCGGACATTGACATGTTATTTGGTAATGTAGTACCGCAGCCAATTTGGGCTAAAATTCGTAAAGAGAATCATCCAGTTGCTCTGGGTGGTGATTGGGCAGCTATAATAGCAGCGGATGGTCAGCAAGTAGGTGGTTCCAAACCCGAACCTCTAATTGCTGATTTACCGGGTAGAATAATCGATTTATTGAAGACTCTGATGCCAGCATTGCGCGTTAACTGGGACAAGTTGTCCGCATGCAGGCAGAAGAAAGACAAAAGTGTCTCTGACTTTTTCACAAGGTTTGAAGAGACTTTCGTAGATCACAGTGGTCAGGATATGAGCACGGAAGGAGGACAGAGATTATTTGTTGATAAATTTGTGCACAATCTGTTGCCAGAGCTTAGTAATAAATTAAAAGATTCTGAAAGTGCGTGCGCTGTCTCTACAACTGCACAAATACTTGCAACTGCTCAGTATTATGAAAATAGGGATAAAGAGGAGAAAGAAAAGTCAGATAAGAAAACGAAAGATTTAAAAACTAAAGTTCTTTTGCAGCAAGCGTACCCGCCCGCACGAATCAGACTAATACACAGCAAGGATCATATCAGAGGACAGATTATGGTTCTCAGAGACCACAATATCAGTGGAATCAGTGTGCTTACTGCAAGAAAGAAGGTCATTATAAGAATGAGTGTCCAGTGTTAGCACAGAATAATGCTGCAGCAGCTCAGAGAGGTCGTGGTGGTTCCATGCAAAATTCTAGAGGTCGAGGACGAGGTGCTATGCCTCCACAGACGAATGACCGCCCTTCTAATTATTTTGATCAGCGAAATGGACAGTCTGCCCAACAAAATAAATCTCAACAGTATCACGTTGAAGACTACTGTGAAGCTAGTGAGGAATTTCAGCAAAGTGAGTACTAGGACCGCCATGGACAAAGAGAGGGAGTAGTATCAGTTCCAGTAGATCAGAGTGGGCCTTATGTCGCAGTAGCAACATCAGGTGTAGTCGAACCTTTTCTGTTGGATACTGGTGCAGCAAAAAGTTCTATCATTCATGCGAAACTCCCTGGCGCACATTTGTCTGGCTTAACAAATGTTTCTGTAGGTTTTTCAGGCGCCCCTGTTTACAACCCCGTATCTGGTCCGTTGTTTATTTCTGTTGGACCCCGTCAATTGAAAGCACCCTTGATTTTGACAACCGGTTGTAATGAAAATCTGCTTGGTTTAGACTTGTTAAAACGCCTGTACGCGACATTGTACTGTTCTCCGGCAGGAGTACAGCTTACATTGGGTAAAAGAATCATCTCTCCGATGTACTTGTCGATGGATGCGCTCCCACCAGAGCTGCGTTCCCTCCCTGATTCTCTTTGGGCGACTGGTCCTAACGATGTAGGTCTTTTAGAAATTCCACCATATGTAGTCACTTTGAAAGCAAATGTCAAATTTCCACGAATCCCTCAATACAAGATCTCTAGTGAAGGTGAACGTGCGCTTTTATTGATTGTGCAAGATTTGATCAAGAAAGACGTAGTAGAAGAAACTAGAGGAAATGTCTGTAACAGTCCTGCATTACCAATTTTGAAACGCACTGATCCTTCAAAACCTCCAGTCTATAGGTTTGTTATCGATCTTAGAGAAGTTAACAAAATTGTGATTCCGCAGTTTCCTGTGGTTCCAGACATTACTGCATTGTTAACGTTGATTCCTGCTACAGCCACATGGTTTTCAGTTATCGACTTGAAGAATGCCTTTCTCAGCATTCCGATAGCCGAGGAGAGCAGAGATATTTTCGGCTTCTCTCTAGGAGGTCGAAGCTTCAGGTTTACACGTGCTCCACAAGGCTATTGTGAGAGTCCGTCCATTTACAGCCAGGCATTAAAAAGTCAGTTAGATTCTTTTGTACTTCCTCCCGGTTCTGCTTTAGTGAAATATGTCGATGATCTTCTAGTGGCTGCCGATGACAAGGAAACTTGCAAAGCAGCTACAATTTCCTTATTGCATCATTTGTCTAGTTTGAATCACAAGGTGCCACCTTCGAAAATGCAATACTGTTGCCAAGAAGTGACCTACCTAGGTCATCTCTTGTCAAAGGAGGGAAGAAAGTTGACCCCAGAGAGAATAAAAGCAATTACACAGATGAGTGTTCCTAGCACACAGAGAGAAGTGCGTGCGTTTTTAGGTATTACTTCATACTGTAGGCAATGGATCCCAAATTTTTCTCTCTTGGCAAAACCATTGGTAGCTTTGACTGGGAAAAATGTTCCGAGTCCGGTGCCATGGTCTGCCGAATGTCAGCAGAGTTTTTCTGAGTTACGAAATGCATTGTGTTCAGCTCCTGTATTGGGTACACCGGACTACAGTAAGCCATTTACGCTCTATGTTCACGAGAGAGAAGGTTACGCGTTGAGTGTTCTGACACAGAGATTTGGTGATAAACAACGCCCTTGTGCGTATTTTTCATCAACATTAGATCCGGTAGCCAGAGCGTTGCCTAGTTGCTTGAGAGCTACAGCAGCAGCTGCAGCTTCCATTCGACAATCTGCTGGTTTGGTTATGAACAACATGCTAGTGGTCATGGTTCCACATGCCGTGGATACACTCATGAACCGAACCAAAACGCAACACCTTACCAGTGCTAGATTATCAGGCTACGAGCTGACACTGCTAGCGAGTCATATTCAGATCAAAAGATGCAATGTATTGAATCCAGCAACATTGTTGCCGACTAGTCAGGAGTCGAGTGATTCGGAACCACATGACTGTTGTTTCAGAACCGAGGAAGAGACAAAAGGACGAATTGATCTTAAAGACACTCCATTGTCAGATCCAGATGGCACGTTGTATGTTGATGGGTCTTGCTTAAAATTGGAGAATGGTGATGTGACTGCTGCTTATGCAGTAATGACTTTGAGTACGATTGTGGAGACTGCAAGAGTGAGTCAGAATTCTGCCCAAGCTGCAGAATTGATCGCAGTAACAAGAGCGTGTGTTTTAGCTAAGGGAAAGAGAGTGAATGTGTTCACAGATAGTCAGTACGCGTTCGGCGTGGCCCATAGTTTTGGCCGTTTGTGGAAAGAAAGAAGTTTCATTACGTCCCACGGGACTAAGATTCAACATGGTCAGCTAGTTAATGACTTGTTGGAATCTCTAACCTCGCCGACTGAAGTTGCGATTGTGAAATGCAGTGCTCATAAAGCAATCACGGATGATGTTGGTCGTGGGAATGCTTTTGCTGATGAGACCGCTAAACAGACAGCTAGGAATATGATGAGTAGAATGTATGTTGCAACGTCTGCAAGATGGATTTCTGAGTCAGGAATGTGTGAGGACACAGTGGAAAGCGTGAAAGAAATTCAGAAAGAGGCGACTGAGGAGGAAAAGCTTGCATGGAAAGAGAATACGGGTAAATTGGACTCGAGTGGGTGTTGGATTGATTTGTCAGAACAACAGCGTTGGATGTTGCCGCATGCGTATGTGCTTGCAGTAGTAACGATGGCACATGGAGCAGCGCACATCAGTTCTAAAGGGATTTGTAAGATGTTGGCTCCAGTATGGAAGAATGATGGGATCAGTAAGTGTGCAGAGAGAGTAGTGAGAAATTGCATGGTATGCCTGATGCATAATCCTGGCAAGGGAATCCCCACACCCGCTGGTCATTTCGCTCCTCCTTCTTGCCCCTTTGAAGTGATTCAGCTAGACTTCATTCACATGGATCGTTGCAACAATCTAAAGTACGTCCTAGTGGTAGTCTGTGCTTTTTCCAGATGGATCGAAGCATATCCACTGAAGGACAATACTGCCTTGTCCACTGCCAAAATCCTTCTCAAAGAATACTTCCCCAGATTTGGAATGCCGCGGATTGTATGGTCAGATAATGGAATGAGTTTGTAGGGAAAGTTATGCAGAGTGTGTGTGCCGGTTTAGGGATAAAACAGAAGTTCCACAGTGCGAATCATCCCCAGTCTGCTGGTTTAGTTGAGGGTTACAATGGCACCCTCAAACTAAAACTTGCTAAGATACAAGCATCCACGGGTTTGTCCTGGCCAGATGCACTGCCTTTGGCTCTGTTATCCACAAGAGCGACTGTGCATTCTAGAGTAGGGCTTAGTCCGTATGAAATTGTTTTTGGTCGTCCTGCAAACGTTTGGGGGGTACCTAGACCGAAGGAGTTTAAACAGCTGGAATACCCAATGTTAATTGATTACCTTTTCGACTTGACTGCTAAATTGAGTCTTATTCACCAACAGGTTTTCGATGCATTGCCAAAGCCACCGGAGAGTCCAGGTCATCAGCTGAAACCAGGTGACCAAGTGGTCATACGAAATTTTGCACGAACAAGAAATCTCCAACCCAGATTCGTCGGACCATTTCAAGTGTTGTTAGCGACGAGAACTGCTATTCGTGTGGCTGGTCGAAAGAACTGGATCCATACAACGCATGTCAAGCGTGTACCTCTGCCGCTTCCTTATGACAACTGGGTGAAGAAAGGAATCGGTGCCTCTGAAACTGAACAAGTCCCCAGGTTCATCCCTTTCAGCGATGCAGAACTGATCACTGATTCCTCGAACTCTGACTCCCCTTCTGAAACTGCTCCTTTGAACTCTGAACATTTGTCCTCTGCATCAAAAGAACATTTGCCATCTGCGAACTTGAACATTGCAACCCCTGCTGAAAATACACTATTTCCAGATCAAACAGCTCCTGCTAAATTGAGATACAACTTACGATCTCGCAATATGGACAAATAAAGCAGGAAACTGCCTATTTTACACATTTGAATTTCGATACATTGCCTCCAGCCAGGAAGTTTGCTAATACTTTGTATTGTTATGTTGTTTTAAAATTGCCTTGCCATCTGGGTAGCCGTAGGGTCGTGGCTGTGTGTCTAGTTGAATCTGCGGGGGTCAGACACAAGGTCGATCTTTCTGTTAGTTCTGGGAACTCCCAGGGCTGATAGAGGCATTTTCATCTACGTACACATCATCAGTGGTCGCGAGCGGATTGTAGAAGATGGAGCTTCCTGAGCTGCAACGGGAGAATGTAATTTATGTTCGCAGAAATAGACTTTACAAGATTCTTCATAGCAAATGCTTTCTAATGCAATGTGCAATTACGTTTTTGATTGTTTTAATAACGTTGGTGGGTGGAATCGTCTTTGGTGTGCATCTAATTTTTACACCGGTAACAACTACAGTACCTCCCCTTGATCCTGTTTCTTCTACTGTTGCTTCTTATCATTCTTTTCACTCGTTTCCTGAACATGAACAAGCTCGAAGCTCAGAATTCATTAATAACACTTTTGTACAGCTCTTGCATCAACACCAACTGGTAGTTAACACAACAGACTGCTGGGTGTGTGGCCTGATACCCCACACTATGGATAAAGGCATTCCCTATCTAGTCTTGCCTTTTAGCTATAATGGATCATTTCAGGCCTTTCAGACCATTTTTGCCTATGCCCTTGAGACCTATCCTCCGCGTCCACCACGTTCCACTAAATACAACTCTGCCAATAAAGATTTAGTTCAGGGAATCATTGACATGATTAAAGACGTCAATAATACCCCATCTTACCCTAGAGATGAATTACGGGTATATTTGAGTTGGAATTCTACAGAGTATCGCCTTAGTTTGGGAGAAAGCAAGCGTAAGAGCTCCACTCCAGTCTGGGTCGTACCTCACCGAGGTCAAGTCTGTTTGAAAGGAAATTGGAGAAATCCGAGAGCTCAGCTAGGGAAGAGTGAGTGCGTTGAGACTTACGTGTTTCCGTCTAACTCTTCCCCTGCTTTTCTTACTGCTAGGGGTACCTACTTCATTTGTCAAGACAGAGCGTATACATGGTTGCCTGCTGACTTTTCAGGTTCATGTTATATTGCTCGACTGTTGCCTCCAACGTACACTGATTCTTCAGATTATCACAAGACCAGAGTAGCAAGAGGTGTTTTCAGCAAGGAAGATACCGCTGGTCAGGAAGCTGGAGACTTCTTCAAAGGTTTCCTTCCGTTCTGGGGGCCTATGGCCAATAGTAGAAATCTACGTCAGCTAACACGGGTAGTTGAATCTACTATTACAGAAACTGCTGGTGCCCTTAGTAACTTAACAGTTGAGCTTCAGGCGGATCGTCTCATGACGTTGCAGAACCGTATGGTTCTAGACGTAATACTTGCAGATCGAGGTGGGGTATGCAGAATGATCCAATCGAGCTGCTGTGTTTTTATTCCCAATAATGCTCCGACTGTCTATGAAGCAATCTCTAAGCTACACAAGATTTCCGAGTCTATTCACGTAGACAAGGGAAACTGGTCCTCAATGGAGTGGCTTTGGACTCTGTTATCGGCGTGGGGATGGAAGGTTCTGATGGTCATTGGTATCATCCTAGTATTCCTGTTCTCGTGCTGCCTTATTATCCAATGTGGTCCCGCTTTGTGTAGTCTCTGTGCTGCAACATGTTTTAGAAAACCACCTGCGTTTGGAGAAAAGGTGCGGGATGATGATGCAACAGCATGTCACTGACCTGATGAGCATAGAGATAGACTCTGACATAGACTGAGTAATTGCCTATGTAAGGGCAAAAGGAGGGTCTGAGGTTCCGTGACGATTTGAACCCGTGTTTTCAACATTGTCGTAAATACATAATTTTGGTATCAGTGAACCGCAAATGATCCATTTAGCATATCCTGGTGTTTTCGCTATGCTACGAGCAAGAGCACTCCTGTTACAAACACATTTCTGATCTACCCATGGCATCCATCTTAGATCACGGCAGCCATTTTGTATTTCTTGCCCTCACATAGTCAATGGACACGCAGTGACCTCTTTCACTTAAGGACACGTAAGCTTTAGCCGGCG
Organism: Lissotriton vulgaris; assembly: GCF_964263255.1. Lineage (NCBI taxonomy): Eukaryota > Metazoa > Chordata > Amphibia > Caudata > Salamandridae > Lissotriton > Lissotriton vulgaris. Next base: position 1,144,829,445 of record NC_141694.1, on the reverse strand, counting down.
ATTCACCTTGCTAGTGACACGTGCACCTTAGGACAGAACACGCCATGGCAGCATGACTCGACAGAAGCTGCCTCCTCTGCCTGAGGCCAGTCCTGCTATACTGGTTCTCGTGTTCGTTGGCCGGATCATGATTAGGCGGCCGAAGCTGGTAGCCTTGCCCATTTACGACCCACAAACATCTCTTATCCTGCTTTTCTATCTTCTGCACCCGGCTCTGCTCCTTTCCTTCTGGGCCTTTATTAGGGGGAGGTAACGAAATTTACGATGAGGCGGTCCGGCTCTTGAATGAAAAGTTGACATAGGATTATGATGGAATGGTGGGAACCCCTCGTTCGTAATGTTTTGACATCAGATATTGTTGACGATTCCTGTGCAACGCCAAATATTTATTGTTTAGGACACAAAGGTTTAGAAATGTACTAGCATGTAAAGAATTTGCCCCAAGCCTAAAATTTAGTATATAAGGAGCAACCCACTTTGTACAAATCGAACAGGCTCCTAGATACTGCCCGTGTGTAGTTTCTGTGACTTCTGTGTCCCTGCAGTAATAAACCTTTGGTCTTTGACGCCACCATCGAGAAGCCCGTGTTTCTGTTTATTTGTGCACCGAGACAGGTAGAACTCCGGGGTCTTCGGGTGTTATCCCTGACACCTCTGGACGGAACCAAAAAGTCCAGAACTCCACTTTGTCCTACTTTCTTGTTAGCTGCGCCTGTAACAGGATATATTTAGCCTCCTCCACTTTAACGCATGCTCAGAAATGCCCAGTAGGATCTGCAGCTGTTACTGATTAGTTTCACATAGGAATGTGTTTACTACGTTCTGAAAACTGTTAGCTCCTCCCACTTGGTTGAACAAAGAGAACTTGTATGTCCATATTAGGTATTTTTTGTGTGCTTGCATGAGCCAGGACTGCCCCTTGCATTTTTGCTTACTATGTAATTCTAAAACATATAAGAAGCCCCAGGTTTCTGTATTCTGCAGACTGCCTCATTCAGTTGCCAAGGCTTCTGTGAGAACTTGGCAGTTAGAATCTGGACCCTCTGGATTTGTAAGAACTGTTCTACAGTACTTGCTGCGAGCTTTTGGTAGTCTTGATTGGCAAGGCAGTTTTAGGATACGCTTGCCGCGACTAATTTGTTTGTTTGTTTGAAGTGACTAGTCATATGTTTGGTTTGAATTTGAATATATGCGTTGCAACTCATGTAGGCAGGTAATGAAGAGACTTTTCTCTACTTTGTATGAAATTTGAGCGGTGCACATACGAAAGGTACTCTAAGCGCTATTTTGGGTATAATATTGTATATTTTGCAATATTTTGTCATGCCTGTTGTCAAGCTCACATGTTAAAATGTGTAGCTTTTGGAAGGTACCATAGTGAGATGTGAATTAAAATTAGCTAGCTTCCCTAGAGGGAACCCCTGAATAGGTTTGGGTTTTAAAAACATATTTCTTCCTTGGTAATTTTGTATCCCCAGGAAATTAAAATATGGACATAATACATATAAGGATCCTTTGTTCTGTGCAATTTTATGAATGGAGAAATGCAGAGCGATTTTTGGTGCTCTGCCAGACAAAGCTGGTGAATTACATAGCAGTCTGTTGTACTGTTTTTTGCAGTCTCTTGAAACACTATTGAAAAGCGTTTCTTGTAAATATGACTTACAACTAGTATTTACAAATGGTTTGGTTTAAGTACAGTCTGTGGGCTGTCCTTTGTTTCAGTCTTATGTGTTGATCTGTGGGTTCAATGTGTGTTTAAATGTCTATGTGGTTTTTCCCATTAGTGTAACTTCGGCATGTGAATAGCATTGGCGCAATTTATGAAACAAATGCCTAAACCGCTGTATTGTGTGTCCTAAATGTTTGAACCCTTTATGTTTCTGTCTGAAAGAGCTCAATGTGAGGTTGTGGGTTTCTTGATGTTTTCAGTCTGTTAAGTGAAATGTTAGATTAATTAATATTAGGTGGAAATTAAATGAGAATGTAGCAATTTGCCATGCAACATGCTAAAATCGTTATATGTTGCTATTTAATTTATAGACTAAGCAAAAACGCATATGTGCAAAATGTTAAATGCTTAAAATAGATAGAGTTAAAACTCGCATTCAGTAGGAATATGAAAGGCCTCAAAAATAAATTGTTTGATTTGTAGAAAAACGAATTTATAGCATTTTTGTACCTACATGCATTGTAGTACATGTAAAAAGGCAAACAATTCAGCTAAAGTGAATCTTTGCTACATTTAAATGCATGTTATTGCACACGCATTTTAAAACTTGAAATGTCTGTTTTCAGTAAGACTGAAAGCGTGCTCAGATGTGTAGGGCTCTGACTGCCGTTAAGAAAGCAGATGTTGTTTTTCAAAGGCCATGAATAACATCCAAATGTTTATTTAGCCAGGGCTTAGCTGTTAGTTAATGACGGTTTGAATTTTGCATTACAGAATAGTGTTTTACAGGGTTACAAAAATAAGGTTCATTTTTTTGTATCACAGGAAGACATTTCAATTGCGGTTTTCCTCTCTTTAAGCATTTTTTTTTGTAAGCATTCTTGGTTCTGCTGCTAAATAATGATTGTCCTTTTAAAAGTGGCGCGAAAATCTGTCTTCTTTTAAGTTAGGCTTTTGTGCTTAGGCTCATACATGACTGCGTCTAAAATGATAGGCAGCTTGTTTTTATATGTGGATTTATCACAAAAGATTGGGTTTAGTGAAAATAATTATTAATTATGAAAAAATAATTGTTACAAATTAAGCGCTTCTAAATTCGTTTTTTGATATTTATGAAGCATAATACTCATACTTTGACCTCCTAGCATTAAAATTTAATTTAAGTTGTGTGTTTCTGCATAATCAGGACATTTACATGCTGATTTTTACTTGGGCAGGCGTAAAAAAATAATTTTTCTAAGGCATTATATGAGATGTGTCTAATGTACAATGTTTGTAATATGTTAAGAATATTCTGAGGATGAATAATAAGTAATGCAATTGTAGGATTTTTATTTTTAAGTGCCCCAGAGATCAAGTCGAAATTGAGTTACATAGCCTTTTAAACAGCATTCTTGCCATTTACAATAGTTTTAACGTGTGTCAGGCTTTAGTAAATGCATGCATTTGTGTATAATACAAACTTGTGGGTTGTTATTATTCGAGGTTGTTTTTCATAGCTCAGTGAGCCAATGTGCCCGGTGCAGAGGTTTGTGTTTAATATCAGGGTTGAAGGTTCTAACTTTAGCGGGCCCATTTTGACGTTCATCCATGTAAGGCTGATAAAACGAGTACCATTGCATAGGGTGGTAGCAAACATTTATTCTAAAGCTGGTATGTTAAGTTATTATGTTCTGCGAATTATTCACAGTAAATGTTTTAATAATCTAAGTATACATGAATTTTAGTCCCTAAAAGAAGTCATTTATATAACATGTGTTTTTCAATAGGGTTGATTATTGTAGGTTAGAAAGAGTTGGGAAGGCTTTTTGCCTTTGTCAGCTCGAGTTAGGGAATAGGAGCGCGGAGTGCGCCAGGCAGATTATGACCTTAAGGTTAGTGAGATGGGGGTTTAGCAGTAAGTGAAAACAGATGGATAAATGACTGCTTGGTAAAGCTTCTCTGACTAACAGAAATTCAAGCTTGCACATTAGAAGGATTGTGCAAGGCTTTTACGTCCACATCTACAGCTCATTGCATTAGGGCTTTGTCTCCGAGAAGTGCATTCCTGACCAGCCTTGAAGAGAGAAAAATAGCAGGACCTTAAAGGGGGTTGGCGCATGGGACCCGCAGAGCGTCTGAGAAAGAGTTTTATTTTTGGACAGTCAATATTAAAGTGGGTTGGCATGTTTTCAAAAAGATGGTTGGTTAACAGTTGAGATTTTGTGTGTTATGTGCTGTGTCAGCAGTATGTTGAAAAGAGATGTTTTTTTTATTATGACTTCTTTGAAAAGAAATGTTTGTGTATTTTTTCATGATTTTGCATTTTCTCCTTTTATGAATTGTTCCTGCTGGTCCTGTGTGTCAGAAGCGACACAGTGCTGTATTTGACAGCTGATCCCCATTAACTGGTGATCTGCTGTCAAATGGCTGGTGATGAACGTAAGGGAGGGTATTTTGGTGTAAGTCAGATTTTAAGCCTGACAAATTAAGCAGGCAGTGTATAAAGTGTATGCAATGGTGTTGTGTGTCACCGCTTATTTACATATGCTATTGTACTTTGTCTAATGCTTTTTTGTGCTTGATATACAGCGCGTATATCTGATGGCTTGGCATGTGTGTGTTTTTATGTTATTGCATGTTCTTTGTTCGTTCCCCTGTGTTGTGAAGGGATCTTTCATGACGATGCAAGTCTCTACACAACAGCTGGGTAAATTTTCGCTGATACTAAATTCCACAGATATGATTTTTTTTCATATTGTGAACAAGACCGACAGCACTTTACCAGTGTATGTCAAATATGGCTAAATATAAAGAAAAAGATATATAAACTCAAATTGTGTCATCTGTAGTCACGTTACTGCCCTTCTCCCTTAAGGAATAGGCAGGCCTAGATTTATGTATCCTTGATTGGACCTAAGGATGAAATTATAGATTTGTGACTCTTGCTAAAGGTGACCTAAACTTTTCATGTTTTCCCTTGAAGAAGGAACTGGACCATTAGCTAAGATTACCGTATATAGGCCAGCGGTAGAGTTCAAATTTCTGCACTACTGTGACTTTTGTGTACTACCCATACTCTTGGTATTATGTCACAAACTTTACTATCACTTGAGTAATTTTTATGTTCTTCCTATAGATTTTCCTTTGGCCATATTATGTATAATTCCCCTTTGTATGACCAGACTGTTTTTTAAAGAGTTTTCTTTAGGCCTATTTTTGATGTTTTCCAGTCTGACTGTCAGGGTAGTGATAGACTGGTTAACTGACTTAATATTATAGTAAGAAAAGTTTTCCATCTCAATAGGAGATACCTTATGTTTATTTTTGAATATGACAAATTCAATGCCTATTCTAAATTGGTTCTCAGTTCTTTTTTCTGCTGCTTTAATCTTTGATAGACCAGATGTGTTTTTATATTGGAAACACCAGGACTCTCTAGTTCTTGTCTTTTTGTTTCCACATTTTGATTATTAGCCTTTGTCTACATGTCCCTGATGGTGTACAGACAAAATATCGACTCCAAAATATCGACTGGACATAATATCGAGTTTTAAATATAGACTGGACAAAATATCGACTGGACATAATATCGATTACAAAAATATTGTTTTTCAGGTAAGTGAAGTAATATCGACTGTATAAAATATAGATAGCAAAAATATCAAATTTTTTATAATATATAATATTTTATAGTGTATTTTTATGTAATAATATGTGTGAATAGTGTGTATTAATGTTATAAAATATTTTATTAAATGAATTTTGTTTTTATAATAATTGCGTAATGTAATTCTGTAGCGGGTTGTGGGTTTATAGGGGAATAGGGTGGGAAGTAATTTAATAATAATTAATTAATTAATATATGTTTGTTAATATTTGTAATTAATAATTAATTGATAATTAATTAATATTAATTAGTTAATTAATTAATTTAATTTTGACCATATTTTGTATTAGTAATTAATTGTTAATTAATTAATTGTAATTAGTTAATTACATTAATTAGAGTAAATTTTTAATATATATAATTTTGTGTTATTTTTAAGTAATTAATTTGGAAAAAATAATATTAATTATTAAAATAATTACAGCTAATGTTCTAATATATTTACTTTATTGTTATTGTTAATTAATAATTAATTGGTAATTAAATATTATTGATAAATTTTGGGTAAAGGAGCATTTTTAGGGTTCAGGGTCAGTTTTCAGTTTTAGGTTAAAGGGGTATTTTTGGGGTTCAGGGTCAGTTTTCAGTTTTTGGGTAAAGGGGCATTTTCTAGGGTTCAGGGTCAGTTTTCAGTTTTAGGGTAAAGGGGTATTTTTAGGGTTCAGGGTCAGTTTTCAGTTCATGGGTAAAGGGGTATTTTTAGGGTTCAGGGTCAGTTTTCAGTTCATGGGTAAAGGGCTATTTTTAGGGTTCAGGGTCAGTTTTCAGTTCTTGGGTAAAGGGGTATTTTTAGGGTTAAGGGTCAGTTTTCAGTTTTTGGGTAAAGGGGCATTTTTAGGGTTCAGGGTCAGTTTTCAGTTTTTGGGTAAAGGGGTATTTTTAGAGTTCAGGGTCAGTTTGGGGTTTTTGGGTAAAGGGGTATTTTTAGGGTTCAGGGTCAGTTTTAGGTTTTTGGGTAAAGGGGTATTTTTAGGGTTCAGGGTCAACAAATAAGATTGTAAAAAATTATTTTTTATTATTTTCATTTATTATTTAATTATTATAATTTAATTTAAGTAGTTTTAAGTATATTTTAGTAATTAAAATGTAATATTAATTTAATTTAACACTGTTTTTAATAAAGTCGATATTTTTTACATCTATATTATTGTTAACGATATTTTGTACTCAATATTTTTGTACTTACCTGTTTGTAGATACAAACTCGATATTTTGACTGTCGATATTTTGTCCACGATATTTTGGCAAGTCGATATTTTGTCCCTCGATATTATTTCAGTGATCCGTCCCTGATAATCTGTATTATGTGATTTGGCTTTTGAAGTGTTCCAGATGAGGAATTTAGGAACACTTAGACTTAATCATTGAGGAAAATGTTTACCCCATTAGACGATGTCACTATGTGTGAGGACAACCATTCATAGAGAATTCTTATGTAATTATCTACCCTTAGATGGTAGAGGATATGGTATGGTAGAGGATATGCTCTCATATGGAAACCCAATTGAAGAAGCTAGAGTCATGTTTTGCCTTTGTCTTTGTATTCTATGAGAATGATAGTGTATTTTAGATCATGATAGTCCCATGGCGTATGGCCACTCTTTTGAAGATTGCATTCCACCTGTTTGCAGTCCCCTTGTTAGATATTGAATTGTTTTTTGTACTAAATTGAAGGAAATTAACAATTGTGTCACATTTCCTACATCACTAGGTTCTGCAGGAACTTCCAGAGTCAAAGGGAGAATGATACCCTGCAGAACAAATGACCAAGACGAATTCTAACTCCTATCATTGACAGCTATAGATGAAAGCAGAAGGCATTGGCCTACAGTCCCAGCACCCAGAAAGTAGCAAGGCACCCCCACGCCATCAATGGTATCTTCAAGTATTGTGTTTGCTTCATCGGACAGCGTTGAACATCAGAGAAAAAGGAGGATCTGGTTTTGCCACAAAACCAGAGTTTTAGTGCAAAAGAGCAAAATCTACCTGTCATGTGCTGGCAACCTCTGACAGTGTGCAGTCCCTTGAGCCGCTTGGCTTGAGTTTTGGCCACACACTTTCCTTTTTTCCCTTTGCTCCAACGGAAGAGCAGTGCACTGGAGAATCCAAGATTGGCAAGAGGCATTAGATTATGGTGCCCATGAAGGAGCAGCCTGAGCGTCCTCTGACACTGAATAATGAGTGTTGGAGCTTGAGAATGTAGACCCGAGTCTGCACGAGATAGTTTGCACGAGATGATCTGTGCCCATGATCAGTGAAGAGCACAATATCTGTAGTGTCTGCCGCTTAGGAGGGACACTGGTGCACTGCCTTGAGATATTGAGACTTTCAACTGAGCTGTGAGTGTTTGCCAGGAGGGCACTCCAACGGATACTGAGACACATTTCCATGGAAGGCCTGAATCAAGAGGCCCATGCAACGATGGAAGAGGAATTTGATGGACGATAGAAGTCTGCCAGAGAGGCTTCGAACGGACTCTGGGCACAGTTTTAGTTACCTGAAATGGGTGTTAGGAGACTGATTCTGGCAGTGTTTTAGAGTAGTATTCTGTTTAGTAAAGGTAGAATAAAGTTAATTCTCTGTGGAAGATTATCCCTATTCAACATGAGAGCATTGAAGGATTGCCACTGTTTCACCTGAGTATATAGTGTTTTCTGAAAGATTTTAGGATTTGCTTTTGCTTAGGCTTGTGAAAATTTTAATTTTCTTTGTAATAGTGGTCATTACTTTCTCCTACTGTCTGTATGTATGTTTATGACCTAATGTCCCGTTCTTTTGTATTCCTGCCCATACTCTTAATGAAATGTTTAGAATGGAAAATGCTTATCTAGCAATGAATTATGAAATTGATGAAATTGTATGAAAATTAATGAGCACATGTTTTCTATGTTCCTACTGGATCATGGGAATGTCTTCAGCTAACGCTAAAACGCTGTCTGTCGTAAATTAGCAGCAATGGATTAGCGTTAGCAGAAGACATTTTGTCTTTCTGGTAGCCATTTTGTCTGCCATGTGTTACCATGTGCTCACCATGTGCTTTGTCCTACTTTCGTGTTAGCTGGGCCTGAAGTTTGCCCAGTAACAGGATATATTTAGCCTCCTCCACTTTAACGCATGCTCAGAAATGCCCGGTAGGGTCTGCAGCTGTTACTGATTAGTTTCACATAGGAATGTGTTTACTACGTTCTGAAAACTGTTAGCTCCTCCCACTTGGTTGAACAAAGAGAACTTGTATGTCCATATTAGGTATTTTTTGTGTGCTTGCATGAGCCAGGACAGCCCCTTGCATTTATGCTTACTATGCAATTCTAAAGCATATAAAAAGCCCCAGGTTTCTGTATTCAGCAGACTGCCTCATTCAGTTGCCAAGGCTTCTGTGTGACGCAGCCTCAGCTCATGTAAGTTTAATATATGTTTCTTTGATATTTCAGCTTCTGTGTTATCAGCAAGACCCCTGAGAAGGAGTGGTGATTTCCTCACCCTGGATGTTAAGGTGGGTGATTGGGTGAGATTCAGAAAACCTGGTTTTCTCCGCAAAGGTGAATCTTGGTTTTCATCCCCTAAAAGGGTGTCTGAGGTAAAAGAATGAGTGGTGGTACTGATGGATGGTAGAGTGTGGAATAAGTCTTGCATTTCCATTGTTCCTAAGTCTATGGTTGGTGAGGTCAACAGAAGATTGGGCACACATTCTCCTCCTGTTGAAGTGTCCTCTGATGTTCTTGGTAGGGATGATGTTGTTCTTTCTGGTCTTGCTCCTCCTTTCTATGTGTCATCCAGGCCTTCCAGGACAAAGCGTTTACCTGCAAAATGTCATGATTATAATATGCAGTAGTCTGTGGTTTAGTCATTGCTGTCTTTATCATGGCATTTGTTCTTTCTGGTCATGTTATCTTGCTGAAGTTGTGGTTGTGCTTCTTTTTCTTGTTTCCTCACTTTGTCTATCTTGTTTCACATCTTTCTTTTCTTCTCTCCTGTTCACTTTTTCTTTTTCCATATTTGTTCTGTTTTGTCTTTCTATTGAAGGAGGGGAGATGTGTCGGGATCTGGTTCTTCTGATCTGGGAACCTTAGTGCTTGAGCCTTCCCTGCGTGGAACAAACTGTGGGGAATGTTCTCACATCGGCAGTTGCTGCTGGGGAGTTCCTGTGACTGGCTGGAATAAAGTATCCTCCAACTTACCTTGCTGTGTGGAGCTCTACTTCTTTTCACTATCATTGAAAAAGTCCTTAAATAAATACATATTCCACTTCTTCCATTGCAGGAATCCTTTGATATTTTACGTTGTATGTTCAGAAGAGAAATGAGCTAGTGATAACTTCAGTCCATAAATTGTGTCTGTGGTTTCCGGTGCTCAGCACAGGCACTTAATTGACAGGGTCTATACATTTTTTCTCCTGTGCTCGGAATACCTGATAACAATTCAAAATAAATACACCTAGCTGGGTGACTGCATGGCATGCCTCCAGGGACAGGTCTACAATTGTTTAAGCATTATGAATGGCTATTGTTCATCACAACAGTGATGTCATCATGTCTTGTTGTCACAACCCTCTGCAGTCACCAAATAAGTGTGCCATGTTCTACCGTACTACTCCTCCTTTTAGCAGTGTGCCTCATGCAAAAGAACAATTGATGGACAGATTACAGAACAATGTCATCCATCGTTTTTTGCTCCCCATGCCATTTCAGTTTGAAGCCAGCCATATGCAAATCAGTCTTGACCCTACACCCAATGGGAACAGTCCAGACAGAGCTGCCACGGCAGGTCTTCACTGGACTGGAAAATAAGCATTCTAGGACCGGTTTCAGGGTTTCACCCCTCATCAGTCCGGATACCTTGATTCCAATGGCATGGAGAGCACGGGAACCATGTCTGGGCATGCCTGTCCCACCTGACGCAACAAATGCGAAACTAACAATTCAAAATTGCAATTCAAAATTGCATTTTCTTAGTTGATTTAATTAGGGTCTTATTAATATTGCTGTTGCGCAGTCGGGCCAAGAGCTCCGCACATAAATGATAAACCTTTTATATCTTTTTTCGCGCACGGTTCTCTGTTCAGACTGCAGAGTCTCTGCAGTCATAAACTCACTATTACCTTTTAGTTTAGGAATGCCAAAATAAACGTAAACTAGTAAAAAAGTGTAAGTTCCCCTTTGTGAATCAAGCCCAAAATAGGTAGCAATATTTGACAATCAGTTGGTTATGTATTTGCTTATTAGGATGAGATGGGCATGTAATTAACGATAAAGGTTTCTTTTTGATAATGTCATCGTACCACAGATGATCACTTGTACAAAAGTTATTAATTGTTCACTTGTTACGGTATCTGTGGATGCCCAATGGGTCCAAATCATTAGGTTTCACTATCATCTAAGTTTCATCCATCACTTCTTATCTCTCCTTCTTCTCTTATGCTCATGTAGGCTCCTGGTGGACAATTCACATTGTAGTGAAGATGTGTAGGAGCTGCTAGTGAGTGCGATAGCCTGGTTCTCTGATGGATGGGAGGCTTGTCAATAAGTTCTGCACAGACTTATCACATGCCTCTTCGCCTTCTTTCCTCCAACAGAACCCATGGATGATCTGGAATTGGTTGGGCCTGAGATCCTGATGTGCCAGAATGACTAGTGTGGGCCGGATGTTGCTGGTTGGTACTATTTCCTGATCTGAATAATTGACCTCGAGCAGGCTGACTTTCTGTCCTCCTGTTCTTTGCTTATCATTCTCCGGTTGAGGCTGTACATAGCCTTCATGCATCTGTGGGTCTCATAAACATGTGTGCTCCACATTCATTTCTGTGATCCACCTTCTGTGGTGCTCTCCAGTTGTCTGCATGGAATGGCCCTTTGCCCTCATCTGGTGTGACCTTGCAGCTCCCTTTTCTACCCCTATCGGCACTGAGTGTCCATCCTCTAAACTGTACTATTGATGTCACTTTTCCTTAGGTAAACCTGTCATGGAAAATAGAAGAAAGGATGTGAAGAGACAATATGAATGGGCCATCCATGGCCCCTTGCCTCACCCTCAATCCATAATTCGTCATTGTCTCCTCTCACCCACAACATGTGAGTTGATCCTCCCGATTCTTTGTGGCACTGTTTATCTCAGGTATGATCACCCTGTATTTGTCTGTGCTTGATTTGGTACTATTTTAGGGACTGGCGTTAGTGGCACCCTTGTACCTCAGAACTGGTTCTATTTTAGTCAGTGGTGTGGTGGAACCTAAGGTCGGAGGCATTATACAATTACTTCTCACAATGATCTCCTTAAACTGTGCTTCGCCACTTGATACTGCTTGGGAGGACAGTAGCCAAGGTTATGAGTCCCTGCTTCTCTCCTGACATGATTACCAACATATATTGTACATATTGCTAGTGATGTAATATGTGACGTCATCAGCAGTGCATTGGAGGCGCCCAAGTTATAGTGAGTCCAACTAACTATAACGTTGGAATTTCAATGGTTTTATGTGAGTAAAATTTCCAGCTAACTATAACTGGTGTGAAACCTATGGTTTTTTCAGTGAATGTAATAGGTATTTAAAATGCTAATTCCTAACTATAACTGGTGTGAAACCTATGGTTTTTTCAGTGAATTTCATAGGTTTTTTAAATGCTAATTCCTAACTATAACTGGTGTAAAACCTATGTTTTTTTCAGTGAATTTCATAGGTTTTTTAATAGCAAATCTCTAAAGGTATGAAATGTAATATTTTTTATGATGAATTTTATATTTTATAATTATATAATACCATTCTTTTAATGTTTTTTTTTAATTTGTTTGCCCCGGAGTGCTCCCGGGGCGCGTTCCGATGCGCTCACCGGTGAGCGCATTGCTACGGCGCCTCCCGGTGCGCGTACCGGGAGGCGTCCCGTTAGTGCTAATACCGCAAACGAAAACATCATCGTGACGTTTCGCGTAGCCGCACCAAGAAGCACCAACACGCATACGAACGCGCTACGTAAGCGCCGCCGGTCGTGCCCCGCTGCACGCCCCCGAGCACGCACTGTGGCGTGTAACATAAGCGTGTCGGATCATGTGACCTGAAAATAACACTTTTCATTGGTTCAAAACAGTTTTGGTTTCCAAATGTTGAAAGCCCGGCTCATGTGACCTGAAAATAACACTTTTCATTGGTTCAGAACAGTTTTGTTTTTCAAATGATGAAAGCCCCCACCTTTTTTCCTCATTCTCACTTTATTCTTTGAGTGAGGAAGACCTGCTTTTTCTTACAGATATGGCAACAGTCCTATCAGCAGCTGGAGCATCTGCCCCACCACCACCACCTCCACAAGGACCACCAGAAGATCACATTGGTGGTCAAGAAGAAGAGGAGGAGAAGGAGGAAGAGGAGGAAGGGACAAGGCAGTTCCTGCATGAAGACAATCCCCCATACAAACCAAGAGAGCACTTCATATGGGAGTTTTTCAAAATCCCAAGGGGTTTTCAAAAAGTAAATGCAGCAAAGGTGACTTGTCTCATCTGTAAAGCTCTGTAAAGCTGTGCTATCCAGGGGGAACCCTGCTAAAAAAATATTCCTTTGGGAATCATACTATGATACAACACATGCAGCGTTTACACCCTAATAACTATTCTGCAGCAGTGGTGAGGGAAATCTGCAGTAACCTACCCCAATCATCATCCAGAACCTCTACAACTAAAGAACCCACTCCATCGGGTCCAGAAGCAAGTGAGGTGATTCCAAATATACAAACAAAGTTTGGGGGATACAAAATTGTTTGTATTTATTGTAACAAAACCATTAGTTATAGTGAAAAAAGCATTACACTAATCAGTGTTGCTATGGATCACCACAAATGCCCGAGGAAACCATATTTTTTCCTTTTTTTGTGTGCTCCAGTTGAGCCATTTTCAATTCCCTTTTTTTTCTTTCTCCCCATAAAAAATACAAAAAAATATACAACTGTTCAGAAAAGCCAAAAAAAAAGTTCAAAAAAACAATAAAAAAATATAAAACAACAAAAAGAATGAAAAAACAGTTCTTTTTATAACTACCTCCAATTTATGAAAAAAAGGCTTCATTTTTAAAAAACTCTGTCATTCTTTTTTCCTCATGGTACGCTCCCCGGTCCGCTCCCCGGTGCGCGTACCGGGCGCTCCCCCCGCAAAAATCAAAAAAGCATTAAAAAATGTTTTTTGCCCCGCGGGGCCATTTTATAGCCCCCACATCAAACCTATGGGGTCAGGGGGGGTCTACTCTGCCCCCTTAAGGTCATTTCCCCCTTTGTTTTTGCCACCTCTTATGTCTCGATCTTACCGAGACACAAGATAGCTGTCGCTCCGGACTGTTTTGAATGTTTACAGACACCGGAGAGCCAATCAGCTTTCCACGCGCAAGTCGCGTAGCGCGCCCGGTGCGCTCCCCGGTGCGCGTACCGGGGCGCGGCCATAGATATATATATATTTTTGAACCTAAATTACTCAAAAAACACTGGAGCACATATCTTGAGACATAGCAAAGGCACATCGGGCTACCAGTCCCTAAAATTTTGCCAAGTTTGGTGGAAATCCATTCAGCCGTTCGGCTAAAAGTGAGGTCGACCGCCCTATGGAAATTAACATGGGGAAAACACATTTTGGGACCCCCCTTTTATCTCGCCCCTGCTTGACGAATCCCCCCCACACTTTCAGGGAAGGACCGGAGCACAGCGAGTCAAATTTTAGGAAATTTTCCTCAACCGGCGCCAAAGTTATTCCCAATAGAATACTGAGATTTTGCATTGAAAATAATCCTAACTATAACTACCTACTGGCGACCACCAGTAGGTAATATATATATATATATATATATATATATATATATATATATATATATATATATATATATATATATATATTCACAGAAAAAACCATAGGTTTTACACATGTTATAGTTAGGAAGTAGCATTTAAAAAACCTATGAAATTCACTGAAAAAACCATAGGTTTGACACATGTTATAGTTAGCTGGAAATTTTACTGACATAAAACCAATGAAATTCCACGTTATAGTTAGTTGGACTCACTATAACTTGCGCGTGCAATGCACTGCTGATGACGTCACATATTACATCACTCATGACATGGTCAGTGACATCACTGATGACACCATCCTTGTGACATAGTGACATACCTCCTTTCACTGTAATGTAACCCTTGAAACACATATTCAAAAATAGAAACTGAAATTTAAAAAAAAAATGCAGATACCCATATCAGTTACAACAAGTAATTCAGTAATTCCACCATCTATATACACATCCACTCATACATATACTCACTCATCATATGAAGTGATACACCTATACATCCTGTTACACACTGACTAGGGGTGGGCGAATTTTGCGAATCTCGCGTTCGCGAATTTTGCGGATTTGCGAACTCGCAATCCGCAAAATCCGCGAATTCTCGCGAATTTGCGGATTTTTTTTTTTGTGTTTGCGCGGGTTTCTGCCAGTTCGCGAGGGTTTTGTACACTTTCGCAAATTGGGAACTTACCTGTCGGGTCGCAAGTTTCGCGAACTTGTTGTTTCTACGTGTCCAGCCTGTTTGGGACACTCTTCTTCATCACTGCCACTCTCTGTCACCACTGCCACTCTCTGACTACTCATGCCACCCTCTGGCCCACCCATGCCACCCTCTGTTTCATCACAGCACCCTCTGGTTGTCCAGTCAGTGTACATTATTGTGGCAACGCAAGCACACCTTCCCTGCCTCAAGTGACCTGAATTAATTTGGGGATGATTAATGTGTCACAGAATATTTTTTTAGCTGGCACCTGCTTCCTTAGTGCTTCCTGATTAGTGATCTTTTGCACTTGCTAAGTGCTTTCATTGTTGCAAAATTAGTTACAACATCTGCCCTGCCCCAACTGACAATAATGAATTAGGGGCTGACTAATGGATTTGAACTTCCAGCCTGGCTCCTGCTTGTCTCCCTTAGCTGTAATTCAGGACCTTTGTGGCATATGTGTAACTATTCTGAGGTTCAGAGCAGGGTCACATAATAGTTGCAACTGGCAACTGAACTCTGGAGGGGCCCCTCAGGAAGCACTACAGGAAATGGCTACTAATGATGAGCCTGAACTTTTGAACCTGGTAAGTAGTTTCAGTTTTGCTAAGATCGTATTTCTGCAATTTTGCACTTATTCGCGGGGCGCAAAGTTGTACCGGGAAGCCGCGAACTCACGCGAACAGTGCGAGCAGTGCGAGCAAAATCCGCTGCTCGTGAATTTGCGGATTTTGCGGGAGATTCGCGAATCTCGCGGATTGCGAATTTACCGAAAATCCGCAAAATCCGCGAGCGAAACGGATTTTCCGCCCATGCTTAACACTGACAATCATCGAAAAGTTTTGTGTGCTCCAGTTGAGCCATTTTCAATTCCCTTTTTTTTCTTTCTCCCCATAAAAAATACAAAAAAATATACAACTGTTCAGAAAAGCCAAAAAAAAGTTTAAAAAAACAATAAAAAAATATAAAACAACAAAAAGAATGAAAAAACAGTTCTTTTTATAACTACCTCCAATTTATAAAAAAAGGCTTCATTTTTAAAAAACTCTGTCATTCTTTTTTCCTCATGGTACGCTCCCCGGTCCGCTCCCCGGTGCGCGTACCGGGCGCTCCCCCCGCAAAAATCAAAAAAGCATTAAAAAATGTTTTTTGCCCCGCGGGGCCATTTTATAGCCCCCACATCAAACCTATGGGGTCAGGGGGGGTCTACTCTGCCCCCTTAAGGTCATTTCCCCCTTTGTTTTTGCCACCTCTTATGTCTCGATCTTACCGAGACACAAGATAGCTGTCGCTCCGGACTGTTTTGAATGTTTACAGACACCGGAGAGCCAATCAGCTTTCCACGCGCAAGTCGCGTAGCGCGCCCGGTGCGCTCCCCGGTGCGCGTACCGGGGCGCGGCCATAGATATATATATATTTTTGAACCTAAATTACTCAAAAAACACTGGAGCACATATCTTGAGACATAGCAAAGGCACATCGGGCTACCAGTCCCTACAATTTTGCCAAGTTTGGTGGAAATCCATTCAGCCGATCGGCTAAAAGTGAGGTCGACCGCCCTATGGAAATTAACATGGGGAAAACACGTTTTGGGACCCCCCTTTTATCTCGCCCCTGCTTGACGAATCCCCCCCACACTTTCAGGGAAGGACCGGAGCACAGCGAGTCAAATTTTAGGAAATTTTCCTCAACCGGCGCCAAAGTTATTCCCAATAGAATACTGAGATTTTGCATTGAAAATAATCCTAACTATAACTACCTACTGGCGACCGCCAGTAGGTAATATATATATATATATATATATATATATATATATATATATATTCACAGAAAAAACCATAGGTTTTACACACGTTATAGTTAGGAAGTAGCATTTAAAAAACCTATGAAATTCACTGAAAAAACCATAGGTTTGACACATGTTATAGTTAGCTGGAAATTTTACTGACATAAAACCAATGAAATTCCACGTTATAGTTAGTTGGACTCACTATAACTTGCGCGTGCAATGCACTGCTGATGATGTCACATATTACATCACTCATGACATGGTCAGTGACATCACTCATGACATCACTGATGACACCATCCAGTGAATGTGTATCTTACTGAAAAATAAATATTAGTGAATAATGTTTAAATATTTAAATATATATATTAGTGTTTCACTTTGTGTATAAGTGGCTACATGTGTTGGTAAGTAGCTACATGCCTATGTATATGGGTTATTAGATGTTTCTCTTAGTATCAGTATGAGTGTCTATATGGTTTGGTGGGGGTATTACTTAGCACA
The DNA here is from genome assembly GCF_964263255.1 of Lissotriton vulgaris. NCBI lineage: Eukaryota > Metazoa > Chordata > Amphibia > Caudata > Salamandridae > Lissotriton > Lissotriton vulgaris. The sequence continues at coordinate 1,144,812,319 of NC_141694.1, read as the reverse complement.
TAGATGCATGAGTGACTGACTCTCTGTTTGTATGTGTTTTGAAGACAGCATATGTGCAGGAGTGTATGGGTGGATGAGTGTGTATATGTGTTTGTTAGTGAGTGAATGACTGTCTCACTAGTGTCTTTATCAGTAACGACATATGTTTTAATCTAGTATATGTGAATATTGATGTATATAAGTGACTATATGTGAGAGTAAGAGATTGAAAGAGTTCCTGTTTAAATAAGTATTTGTTTCTATAAGTGATTGTTTAAGAGAATAAATATGTGTAATTTTCAATAGAAGTAAGGTGGAAGTGTGTGTATAACTCTATATTCAAATAAATGGATGTTCAATAGTTTATTTCCACGTGTGAGTATGTGTGTGAGTAACTTTTCGATGATTGTCAGTGTGTAACAGGATGTATAGGTGTATCACTTCATATGATGAGTGAGTATATGTATGAGAGGATGTGTATATAGATGGTGGAATTACTGAATTACTTGTTGTAACTGATATGGGTATCTGCATTTTTTTTTTAAATTTCAGTTTCTATTTTTGAATATGTGTTTCAAGGGTTACATTACAGTGAAAGGAGGTCTGTCACTATGTCACAAGGATGGTGTCATCAGTGATGTCACTGACCATGTCATGAGTGTTGTAATATGTGACGTCATCAGCAGTGCATTGCACGCGCAAGTTATAGTGAGTCCAACTAACTATAACGTGGAATTTCATTGGTTTTATGTCAGTAAAATTTCCAGCTAACTATAACAAGTGTCAAACCTATGGTTTTTTCAGTGAATTTCATAGGTTTTTTAAATGCTACTTCCTAACTATAACGTGTGTAAAACCTATGGTTTTTTCTGTGAATTTCATTGGTTTTTGAAAATGCTAATTCAGAAAAATGTCGTATATGCAACCTATACTTTTGGCAATAAAGTTCTGGCAATATTTTTTTCGAAAACAAGCCGTTTTCTTCACTGTTGAAGTTGCATAGAGACTCCTAGTAAAGCAATACAGAATTCGAAAGTCTGTACCTTGCCTTTTTTTAAACACATTAAAATTTGTCTGTAAATAAAAATAGCCTTACTAAACTTTCGTGCGAGACCCGGTGTGCGCACTCTTGGCAACAGTTGTCAATAAAATGGATATCGCATTTCCAGGCTTTCGTGTGCGACCGAGTGCGCGCACAGGCCTATATATTTCGTAAAAACCTTGCAATTTGAACTTATTGAATTTCTTCATACACCCCTCAAAGAACTTATAGTACGTCAAAGAGACTGTACCTAGACTTCTTTTTTATTCTTATGAAACTTTTCAGTAAATGGAGCCGAATGTCTTTTTAAACTTTCGTGCGTTACCGGATGTACACACCTTGGTATTTTTTTTAGAAATATAAAACGTTTCATACTTTAACAATTGTGTGCTTAAATCCAGCTCAGAAGATATACAAAATCATGATGGTAGTTGGTTCAACCCGGACCGTTTATTAGAGATAGATCGTCCAACTTCACCGGAAGACACCCCTAATAAAAAGGACATATATATAAAATGCGGACTAGCCGCTGTATCGTGCTAGCAAACTATAACATATAAATCGTTAGAAAAAACAAAAGGAATTGAACAAAATCAGTAGGCCACTGATGGGATCTTTTTTTGACCTCGCTAAAATAGAAAAATTAGGAACAACCCCTCATGAGAAATATGAAACTAGTGAGAGAAACAGAGCTCAACGCCATGATGGCTGCAAGACAGCTCGGCTCCGCCGCCCACCCCACCCAAAATAACGACAAATATTATAAAGATACACAACACACCAGCAAAGTAACAGGGTAAAACGTTTTATTAAATAACTATTTACATGGCAGCCTACTGCAACATGAAAACAACACTTTCAATTGGTTCTTAATAGTTTCAATTCTGGAATTTACACGCAGCACTCCACCCACTTCCCTCACTATCTTTTCTACTCTCAAGAGACAACAACGTCCTATATCTTTCGGAAGACTTTGGTGAAATGGCTACCGTATCTCATTCATCTTCCGAATCTGACCAAAATGATCGACTACCTTTAATAGGAAAAAATAAATCTTTCATCTGGCAATTTTTCACTTATCCTGAAGATCAAAAGAAAGTGAATGCACCAAAAGTAACCTGCACGATATGTGACTTGGTTCTCTCAAGAAGAAATCCAGCAAAAAAATATTCCTTTTCCATACATACCATGGTGCGGCATGTCAAACAAGTGCACCCTCTGCAATTTGCAGAGGCAACGACAAGAGCCCTGGCCACGCTATTACCATTAGAGGTGGCCAGCACATCTTCTGATCGACGACCTGTATCTCCATGGAGTGCAGAGATGGACTTCAGATATTTAACTATATATGGTCTATAACCTATGGTTTTTTCAGTGATTTTCTTTGGTTTTTTAATAGCAAATATCAAAAGCTTTTTTGTGGAAAATGACTAAAATTAGGTATACATAAGCGGCGTTCATTTATGTTCACCACAGCCATTTTTAAAAGTAAAGTGAAAGTCGCGAAACAGTGGCCACGCCATCTAGTCCCTTTTAGGCCCCATCATGCACGTAAGTAACAGCCATTTTCTGTGTCATGGCCTCTCTGCCCACTGCCAATAGCCTATGATTGTTCGAAATTGGTTCTCTTTGAGTCATTCTCTGTTCACAAATAAGCATAAAGTCGCAATACTCTATTTAGTTTTTGCAGATAGTGAAGGATAGGTAGTGCACACTTTTGTCCCCTTTGTAACCCGTCATGCCTATCTCTTCCCCGTTTGTTGGTAGTTGGTTCAACCCGGACCGTTTATTAGAGGTAGATCGTCCGACTCCACCGGAGGACCCCCCTAATAAAAAGGACATATATATAAAATGCGGACTATCCGCTGTATCGTGCTAGCAAACTATAACATATAAATCGTTAGAAAAAACATGAAACTAGAGAGACGAACCGAGCTCGACGCCATGATGGCTGCAAGACAGCTCGGCTCCGCCACCCACCCCGCCCAAAATAACGACAAACACTATGCAAATATTATAAATATATACAACACACCAGCAAAGTAACAGGATAAAACGTGTTATTAAATAACTATTTACATGGCAGCCTACTGCAACATCAAAAAACAACACTTCTAATTGCTTCTTAGTAGTTTCAATTCTGAAATTGAACACCCAGTACATCCAGAGGTCATGTCCGACAAGTTGTGTGGGGGGATGCCTTGCTAATGCCGCCACCCACACCACCTTCTGTAGGAAGGACTCTGGATATCCTTGGTCCCTGAGAAGCTTCGATGTCCCTGCCTTGCACAAATGTCATAAGTTCTGGATGTTGAGAGCCATATGGCTGAGATACCCGCCACCCCCTCTCAACACAATCCCCATGGATGGGATACCGGAAACAGTTCTGAAGTTTTTGGAGACGGGAGGGAGTGACCCTCCCGGGCCGTATTTATTAAAATATGAAACAAAATTAAAACATTAAAATAAACAGTTTCATATTATGTACAATTTCATTACCACATTGCGATGTTTGGCTAACCTTAACATATCCTCTAGTACAAAGGTTCTCCTAGCCGAACTAACATCCTACCAAACATTTACTTAACTTTTGAAATTGTACATCCTAACGTTTAAGGGCCAACGGCAAGGTCGTAACCGGTGTCAAGATCCCTAACCCAGACATATCCCCCTCACTTGAGAGGGGCGGCACGGAGGCATACCTCAAGTGCAACTACCAATTTCCCTGGACTTGACGGGGGCCCCAATAAAACTCGACGCCACTTAAAGGTCGTACGAGGACTCGTGTGAGGTATCTAGAAGGTAGCGTAGACCCCCCCCAAACCCCACACAACTTACCACATCTGCCGTCGCAGACGTCCTGGCCCCGGGAAATTCCCCAGGAGGGGGCTGTAACCCCTCCTACCCATGAAGGGGCCTTGACCGCCTTCCCTTTCCTTTCGGCGACCCATCCTTAGAAGGGACCGCCTCCCCGTTGAGGGGCCAATGGCCACCTCCCCCGAGCGCCCCCATCCGTAATGGGTGACGCCCACTCATAGGGATCTTCCAATTAGTGCTCACCGATCATGACCTTACCGCCCGACCAAAATAAATACGACAATGAGAACTAAATAACTAAAGACTAAATATAACGGACAGTATCAACAACAACTTTATTCAAAGCATGTTTACTGATGAACACTAAAGCACAATTACTTTATTTGCAAAACATAACACAAATCGATCATTCTTTATTGCATACTCAAAACCTTCACGATAGTACCACAACCTGTAAACGAAAATCAGAATTATCCATCAAACTTTATTCAAAACCACTCGCTGTCTTCAGGGGCTGGTGGGTGGGTCAAAATTGGCTCTTCGTTCCGTCTCGAGCTCACGTGCAGCGAGGAGGGCAGCTTCAGAGCACAGGAACAAGAGGATGCTTTCTGGTCTTGTTCCTCCTTTTATCCGTCTTCAGGGCGGGCGTAAACCCGCCCCTGCCTGCCCCAAGGGCGTGGCCAGCCGCTTCAGTGTCTAGGCCAACCCACTCTAGGGCGGGAAAAAGGCGCGCCCCGGCTACGCCGCTTCGGGCATACCAGCCGAGACTCGCCTCCCGCCCAAGATGGCTTCCCGGGGGGATCGTGGTACTCTGCCATACGTTCGGGGGGACCGATTGGTCGCCCCTTTCCATATGGCTGAGATACCCACCACCCCCTCTCAACACAATCCCCAAGGATGGGAAACCGGAAACAGTTCTGAAGTTTTTGGAGACGGGAGGGAGTGACCCTCCCGGGCCGTATTTATTAAAATATGAAACAAAATTAAAACATTAAAATAAACAGTTTCATATTATGTACAATTTCATTACCACATTGCGATGTTTGGCTAACCTTAACATATCCTCTAGTACAAAGGTTCTCCTAGCCGAACTAACATCCTACCAAACATTTACTTAACTTTTGAAATTGTACATCCTAACGTTTAAGGGCCAACGGCAAGGTCGTAACCGGTGTCAAGATCCCTAACCCAGACATATCCCCCTCACTTGAGAGGGGCGGCACGGAGGCATACCTCAAGTGCAACTACCAATTTCCCTGGACTTGACGGGGGCCCCAATAAAACTCGACGCCACTTAAAGGTCGTACGAGGACTCGTGTGAGGTATCTAGAAGGTAGCGTAGACCCCCCCCAAACCCCACACAACTTACCACATCTGCTGTCGCAGACGTCCTGGCCCCGGGAAATTCCCCAGGAGGGGGCTGTAACCCCTCCTACCCATGAAGGGGCCTTGACCGCCTTCCCTTTCCTTTCGGCGACCCATCCTTAGAAGGGACCGCCTCCCCGTTGAGGGGCCAATGGCCACCTCCCCCGAGCGCCCCCATCCGTAATGGGTGACGCCCACTCATAGGGATCTTCCAATTAGTGCTCACCGATCATGACCTTACCGCCACAGGTCCGGATAGTTGACCGGCTATCCGGACCCCCCACCACACTCCTACCTAAAGGTCATGTTTAACGTCTTCAGCCAAGCTATGAAGTCTCCTATGAGTAACTCATTCCCCATCCGAGACAAATGAACACCATCCCCCAAGTACATACTGTCATCATTAATACATCCATGCGCGATAGAATGCAGTGCATTGGAACGGAACAACCTACTTACTTTGTTATTGATTTTTCTCACAGAGTGATTTAAAGCAGAAACCGAAAAAGCCCCCCGCCACACTTTTCGTGGGATCATATGGGACCACGCAATTGTGCACCCTGGAACTCTCCTCGCTAACCAACTTACAGTGGAAAGCATCGCTTCCAGGAGAAGTCGTCTACCAGTGGTGACCAAATCATTGCCCCCAAGATGTACTATGACTACAGACGGCGGTGACCTCGTCCGCCCTAGCAAACCCTCGAAAAATGATTGAAACTGGTCAATACAGAGACCGCCCTTTCCGTAGAAGGACACACTGTACCCGTATTCCCCAGCCACGTGCACCATGTCACCTGCGTTGAATACGTCCGCGGCACGCCTCACGTATGAGTGGCCCACGACCCACACCTCCTTTTTAACAGCCGGTGATGTCTGACCGCTGGCCCGGTGTTGGGTCGACTGCATAGTCCTCCCCGCCTCGTAGGCTTGCGTAACTGAAAACCAAACAAAAAACAAGAAGCGTGAGTACATCATTACAGCTTCACAACATGTGCAAACGCACATACCTTTTATAACAATTGGAGGACCAACGCCCCACACGTTTAACTTGTTCCAAATTCAGACCTCTGGCTGTAGCCTCTGTAGCAGCCCCTATCCGAAAGGAATGGGTCCCAAATTCGCCCGGGTTCAAGCCCGCAGCTGTAATCGACATCGCAAGCACCCGCTGAACCTGAAACCTTGTCAGTGGGGTGGCGTCCGCGTGTCTCAACAAGGTCCCCCCCCATGATGCCACCCTTCGTGTTAAATAATCCTCTAAACACTTCACTGGGCACATGGACGACCCGGGAATCCTGCGTATAATCACGCATTCACCCATCCCACTCTGATCGGTCTTGGACCTCACGAACGAGACAGTCACCGTCTCCCCTCTGATCTGAACGTGCTCTGCGCACAGTCCTCCCGTCACATCCTGCTTGTTCCTTGCCACTAATTCGCTTACCCGCATAGCTCCATGAAATGCCAGCGTAAAAGCGGCTCGGAATAACACTGTCTCAAACTGAGACGAACATGTTGTAGGGAGTCTGGATAATAACTGGGCCAACCTATCCAAACCTATCGGGCGCCTCTCATCTACTCTGCGACCCTCAAGGCGTTGCCACCCACGTAGCGCTTTTTGCACAACGAAAGACGCTGTCGGGTCCTGGATCCCATGAGCCCTAGCAACAAAGGAAATGGCAGCCCGATGCCTCTGGGCCGTGGCCACCGTTTTCCCTGCCAGATGTAATGACATCAGAAAGTTCACTACCCCTTCCTCCTGGCCCCAAAGCTCCTCTCTCGCAGTCCCCAAAAAGGCTAAATAGGACCGGAACGCCCCTTCATATGCCTTCCTCGTCCTGGGTGCTAAACTCTCTCCCACGAGGTTACGAAGTTCGGGGCACCGAGAGACCAGAGAGCTTCGGGAAAGGGTGCCGGCTCCGGGTCCGCTGTGGGAAGAAAACCCCAGAAGGCCTGCATACGAAAACGAGAAAGGGCATCAGCCGCCTGGTTCATTACCCCCGGGACATGTCTTGCTTTGAATAACACATTCAATTGCATACACAGTAATACGATTTCCTTGAGCAGTCTCAAAACCCATTTGCATCGTGCTGCCTGGCTATTGATACACTCAACCACGGTCATATTGTCAGACCAAAATACCACAGAGTGATCTCTGAACCCTTCGGGCCACGTTCTCAGGGCCACAAAAATGGGGAAAAGTTCCAGGAAAGCAATGTTACTTGTCAGTCCACTGTTATGCCACCATACCGGCCATTTTTGTGCAGACCATCGAGTGCCGAAAATGGCACCAAAACCCATGCTCCCTGCCGAATCTGTCCACAGCCCCAGCTCCTCAGAGGACACGGCCGGTTTGTTCCAGACGACTCGACCATTGAAATCCGCCAGAAATGCCAACCAAATGCGCATGTCCTGGCGGACCTCTGCCGAGAGCCTTGTGCGATGATGGCCCTCCTTCAGTCCAACCATGGCTTGAGCGATCGAACGGGAAAAGGGGCGGGCCATTGGTATGACTCTTAGGGCGAAATTCAACTGACCCACTAACTGCTGTAATTGATGCAGCTTAACCTTAGATTCACTCATACACATTTGCAGGGATGCCCTGAACTTTAACACTTTATCACTTGGTAAACGGAAACAACCTTCTCCGGAGTCTAACTCGATCCCCAGAAACTCGAGGCAAGTCGAAGGACCCACCGTCTTACCTAGTGCCAATGGAACGCCAAATTGATTCATTAAAACACAAAATGCAGCCAAAGCTTGCCCACATTCCGGATCCCCGGCTGCCCCCAGGAACAAAAAATCATCGAGATAATGCATCACATGTTGAAAACCCGTCTTCTTAGTGAAGACCCATTGTAGGAAACTACTGAATTTCTCGAAATAGGCACAAGAAATCGAGCATCCCATCGGCATACACCTATCCATGTAATACTGACCCTGAAACATGAAACCCAGGAGACGCTGATCGTCTGGATGTACCGGGAGCAACCGGAACGCTGACTCAATATCAGATTTTGCCATCAGCGCACCGGGCCCCAGGCGATTCAAAATGGCCACGGCCTCATCGAAAGATGCGTACCGTACCGAACACATTTCCGGGTCTATCGCTTCGTTTACGGAAAGACCACGTGGGGCTGACAAATTATGTATCAGCCGAAACTCACCCGGGTCCTTCTTGGGGACCACTCTTAAAGGCGAACAAACAAAATTAGCCACCGGGGGTACACTAAACGGACCGGCGACTCGACCTCGAGTAACCTCCTTCCGGATCTTTTCCTGTACCACGGTCGTATGCTGCAAGACCGATATCTGATTCTTGCATTTTTCCACACCCTGAAAGTTCCCCACTGGGATGCGGAAACCATATGAAAACCCGTTCCGCAACACCCCAGCAGAAGCACGATCCGGGTATTCACTGAGCCACGGAATCATTGCCAAGGTATCAATCGGGGTAGGTAAAGGCGCCCCTCGGACTATGTTAGACCTGTTTGGCACCTCCTCTACCCCCGTTATCACCCGTTTTGGCTCTGCACGTGGACTCAGGATGGGATGATTGCCCACACCCACTACATTCGTGTTTAAATTTGCACAATCCCTGGGGCCTAGTACATTTACCCCTGTTAAAATTCCAACAAACCCCCTTTTTACCTGTATTACCGGTAGGCCTCGAGTGATTGTCGGTACCCGTACCTGATCGAAAAGGCGTCCCCGCATACTGACGGGAGGATTCGCCCACATTACTCTCTACTAATGGCACTTTCAACATACCAGTCTCCTTCATTTTGGACCAGGACACAGAATCATAACAATCCCAAGTTAAGTTTTTATCATGTTCTTTTGCTTTTCTAAAAAGATTATCATAGCAAAACCAATGATTACCCTCGTGTGATACCGAGTACCCCATGATCCGTGACTGATAACTCGGCAATTCGGGTAGCAATTCGGGCCTCCGTTCTCCCAAGATCGATGTGAAAATCCCCCATGCCTTGCCCCAATTGCCAATGTTTTCATTAACCTTAAAGGCGGCCATCTTTGCGCGCCAAACACTCAGATGCATGAGATCCTTCTGACTTTTAACATGCTCCATCTCATAATGATCAGTAAGCAACGAGAAGATGTTTACATATTCCCCCGCCCATATCTTTTCTTTAATAGCTAAAGGAACATGCTGACCCAACCTCTCCCTTCGAGAGGGTGCCGACTCTTCCCTCGCAATCGGCAATGGCCGCTTACCTGAACTGGACGCTGTCTCTGCGACTAAAACCGTCCCCTGAGACTTCTCTACGGCCGCGGCCGGCGTGGGCACCCTCGCTGCTTCACGAGTTTCCCGCAGTTGCTTCATCAACACCTGTGCGTCGACAGCCGTGGCGCCCTCGCTACTTTTACCCAACCACGCTGCTACTTGTGCTGCCAGCTCGGGCGGCATATCTTCCCCGGACACGGGGGTGACCACCACGGGAATCGGATTCCCTTCCTCCGGCACAGGAGTGGGTGCTTCGAGCGGGACCCTGGGACCCGGGGTATCTCCCCCAGCTGCTCCTCTCCTGGGCCTCTTGTCTTTTCCTCCCGGGGCCGTTCCTTCCGAAGGACGTTTCGGGCCCCCTTCCTCATTTTTATCCATCCGCCTCTTTAGGTCGGTCATCTCCTTCATGAGAACACGCAGCATCTGTTCGGTAGTCATTCGCTTTCCCGCCTTCTTCGGCATTCTCCGACAGAGTATCTGCAAAACAAACAAGAACGATTACAACGCTCAAAATTGGCTCTTCGTTCCGTCTCGAGCTCACGTGCAGCGAGGAGGGCAGCTTCAGAGCACAGGAACAAGAGGATGCTTTCTGGTCTTGTTCCTCCTTTTATCCGTCTTCAGGGCGGGCGTAAACCCGCCCCTGCCTGCCCCAAGGGCGTGGCCAGCCGCTTCAGTGTCTAGGCCAACCCACTCTAGGGCGGGAAAAAGGCGCGCCCCGGCTACGCCGCTTCGGGCATACCAGCCGAGACTCGCCTCCCGCCCAAGATGGCTTCCCGGGGGGATCGTGGTACTCTGCCATACGTTCGGGGGGACCGATTGGTCGCCCCTTTCCATACTTCAGGGTCCAACAAGTTGTGTGGGGGGATGCCTTGCTAATGCCGTCACCCCCACCACCTTCTGTAGGAAGGACTCTGGATATACTTGGTCCCTGAGAGGCTTTGATGTCCCTGCCTTGCACAAATGTCATAAGTTCTGAATGTTGAGTGCCATACTTCAGGGTCCAAGAAACACGGACTCGGAGGGGGCGCTTGGCTCCTGCCCCCTCCCCAAGTCTTGTTCCCCTGGTATGGCCTGAGATCGCCCCCGACATAGGCGGCCGGCTCCCGGGGTCAGGCGGAACTTCTTGCCTTTTGATGCCTCTTCCATTCTGGACCTTGTCCCACAATCCGTTTGACCTGAAGACACGTCCTGCGGTGCCCTGGTCCGACCATCACATTTACACCGTCTCACCCGCCATCCGGCTGAATTGCACCCACTCTTCCGCTACAGCGACAGGCGGCTGCCACGGAGCTCAGGAAATGGCGGTCGGCTCCACAGACTTGGGCCTGGCCTGCAAGGATGGCTCTGGGCAACCCTGGAACTCGGACGCTTGACTGCTAGGGCATGAGCCCCATTCCCAAAAGCGTCCCCTCAGCCTTGAAGATTCTACAGGAGTCACCGAGGCCCCCGACTCCTGCAGACTTCCGGTGGGGAGCGACTGCCATGATTGCTCGCGGAATGGCCACTACGTAGCCACGGGGTGCTCTCATGCTGACGCCAGCTTCAGTCTGAAACATCCAGAAACACTGTAGACTACCAATTCGATCAGTTCCGGTGGAGCCCCAACGACGTATCGCGTTCTTGCGTAATCCGTCATATGACGCGCTGCGTTAGCGCACCCGGAAGTGCTCCGGTGCGCGAGGCGCAAAGCGCAGCTTCCCAGAAGCAATGCGGAGCGCGTAACGTAAGCATTTACATTTCAGTTGGTTCTCCCTCACAATATTTTCAATGTCACATAAAAGTCACCCATCACCCACTGCCATCTCTGGCTGTTTCCATGGTAACACCTCATTCTGCACCTGGCTGAAGGCACAGGTCAAAAGTTCATATCTCAACGTTCTACAGCAAAGTAACAACACTGTTTTCCCTCCAGAAACACCTGCCAATCCACAGCTCTGTTAAATGTCTCTTTTTTCACACCCAATAGTACTTTTCGTTTAACATAAACATTAACATGCAACGTACTGTTCAATCTCCACTTCTTACAATCAACCAATCATTTTTATTTTTTAAACCACACCCAGCCTCTTCCTTTTTCTTTATTTAGAATTTCAACTTCTAACTATCATTCCACTTCCAGAACCGATCGGAGGACGACTACAAATCCCTTGAAAATGAAGGTCTGGTTAATAGGACACAGTTATATTCACTGGAGTGAAAAATATGCAGTAAGCAGACGAATTTGCAACCTCAGCTTACCAAATGTACACATAACATGGATTTCCAAAAGAAGATTAAAATGTCACCAATTGATTCCATTGGTGAAAACTTTTATGCATCTCCCAGAACCAGACCTTATAATTGTGCACTGTGGTGGGAACGATCTAGGCACAATCACTGGGGTAGGTCTGGAAATGCTTCTAAAAGACACCTTTCGACAATTGATGACACTTTTTTCTCGATCTGCCTTGGTATATTCCAATATATGCCAAAGACAGAAATGGAATTGGTCCAATCACCATTGTGCACAATTTGAGAAAGCAAGGAGACATGTAAATAAATCTGTTTCTGCGTTCCTCAGAGATTATAGCATGGGTTCTATTTACCACAACAACTTGCGATACCACATGCAAGACGTCTATAGGAGAGACGGTGTTCATTTCACGAATGAGGGAAACAGAATCTTCCTCTGCAACATCAGGCTCTGCATCGGTACTTACTTATAAATGCAGAAAACACTCAATTAACACAATGGCTCTTTTCAGAGCTACCTTATATCTAAGCACTCAAACTTCTGATTTATCTCCATTTTCACACTCTTGTAAAAAGGTGTGCGCGGCCGAGTACGCGCACCATGCAACTTTAAAAAAAATATATATATATATATTTTCGCCTTTAAGGGCCTTACTGCACACCCTGAGAAAACCTACGCAGCAAAACAATCTCTACCTTCTCCCCTTTCCATGTTCCAACGCTTTGAAATCAACAATATATTTACTCGCAATGACAAAATGGCGGTCAACACTTCCTGATTTCCTTCAAATCGAACGTTAACAGACGTCACGCAGCAAAATTCCGCTCGCGCGCGCGCAGCCGTTTCAGTGCGCGCACGTGTGCGCGCGTATAGATATATAATTGACTTTAACTTCAATTTCCTCAGCAACTACTGAACGGATTTACACCATTCCAAAAAAAGCGTAATCTGCAAGCCGGACTGTACAGTTTTGCCAAATTTCTTATAAATCCATTCACCCGTTCGACCTGTAGCCGAGTCTAAAGGTCCTATGGAAAATAACATGGAGAAAACACGTTTTGGGATCCCCCTTTTATCTCAGCCCCCACTTGACCAATCCCCCCCAAACTTTTAGGGAAGGAGCACAGCGGACCGAGCCATCTTCTTTGAGAAATTCGCTAAGATTCTTCAACCAGGGCCAAAGTTATTCCAAATAGAATGTTGAGGATTTCCTATGGAAACTAGGTCCTAACTATAACTACCTACTGGCAACCGCCAGTAGGTAATATATATATATATATATATATATATATATATATATATATATATATATATATATATATATATATATATATATATATATATATTCACTGAAAAAAACATAGGTTATAGACCATATATAGTTAGGAATTAGCATTTACAAAACCTTATTTTACTCACACAAAATCATTGAAATTCGCATATATAGTTAGTTGCACTAACTATATATCGTGCACCCGCAATCCACTGCTGATGATGTCACATATTACATCATTCATGACATGGTCAGTGACATCACTGATGACATCACTGATGACATCTCAAATGACATCACTGATGACATCACTGATGACAACATCCAGTGACTGTATGTTTCTGTAAAGTTAAAATATGTCTTACATATTGAAGAATGAGTGGATGTATAAGTGTCTGGATGAAGGATTTAGTAGGTGCATGACTGACTGTATGAGTGAGTGAATAAATGTGTCTCACTGAGTGCATGTGTTAGTGACTAAACTGTCTTAATTTGTGCATCATTATGTCTATTTGTCTGTAAACTGTTGCATGTGTTGATCAGTAGCTATATGAGTAACTATATGGGTTATTGATTGGTTGCCCAAGTATTTGTATGGGAGACTGAGTGTGTGTGTGGGTGGCTGGGAGGTGTATGACTCTGTGCATAGATGTGTGAGCAGTTGATTCACTAGATGTATGGGTTCAAAAGTGCATGTGGAAACAGCTGTATGGGCGGATCACAGTGTGCATGAGTATATTGGTGAGTGAATGGATACCTCAGTGCTACATGTCAAAGTAAGTACATATGTAAAACACAGTACATGTGAGAGTTGACATATATAAATAACTGTGCATAAGAGCCAGTGAATGTGTGAGTGGCTGTATGGATCATTGTGAACTTGTATCAGGGATTGTATAAGAGAGTAAATATGTGTTAGTATATATTTGAATAAGTAAGGTGTGTATAACTGTATAGTTGAGGAAATGGAGGTGTGATTGATTCTTTGCATGACTGACTAGGTGTGTGAGTAACTCCATGGATGAGTGACAGTCTGTTAGTGTCTGTTTACACTGATTGTATCTAAGGTAATATTAGAGTCTGAAGAGGTTCATCGTATTATCACATGAATGATATCATCAGTGATGTGATCAGTAATGTCAAATGAGATGTCATCAGTGATGTCATCAGTGATGTCATTTGAGATGTCATCAGTGATGACACTGACCATGTCATGAATGATGTAATATGTGACATCAGCATTGGATTGCGGGTGCGCGATATATAGTTAGTGCAACTAACTATATATGCGAATTTCAATGGTTTTGTGTGAGTAAAATAAGGTTTTGTAAATGCTAATTCCTAACTAATTATGGTCTATAACCTATGTTTTTTCAGTGAATTTTCAAGGTTTTGTAAATGCTAATTCCTAACTATATATGGTCTATAACCTATGGTTTTTTCAGTGAATTTCACTGGTTTTTTAATTGCAAATATCAAAAGCTGTAAAATGTATTCTTCTTTTAAAGGAAAAATATATTTTTTATGTATTTAATATAACTTGTTTATGTATATATTGTATTGTTTTTTTTTCACTACCGGTCCGTGCACCGGGTAGCTTCCCGTTAGCTCAATTTGGTGCTGCGACCCGATCCGCGCACCGGGAAACGCTCCGTTAGCGCAACTGCCGCATTTGAAAACAACATCGTGACGCGTCACGTAAGTGCGACGTATCGAGTTGCCGTGTAATGCGTCTTATGCTGCGCCGCGTTAGCGCACTCGGAAGTGCTTTGGAGCGCAACCCGAGGCGCGAAGCGCAGCACCCCGGAAGCACTCCGGGCGCGGAGTGGGACGTGTAACGTAAGCGTAACAGGTCATGTGACCTGAAAATAACACTTTTCATTGGTTTAGAACATTTTTTTTTCCCAAATGATGAAAGCCCCACCATTTTTCCTCACTCTGACTTTCATCTTTGTGAGAGGAAGACATGTTTCTGCTTGTTCAGTCATGGCATCTGTAGTAGCTGCAGCTGGTGGACCCCCACCACCACCACAACCACCTAGGAAGGAAGGACCACCTGCAAAGTTCCTTCCAAACCCAGAGGAAGAGGAAGAAGAAGAGGAAAAGGAGGTAGAGCCGAGGCAGTTCTTGCGTGAAGAGCCCCGGCAATCCCACCGCTTAGACCATTTTATATGGCAATTTTTTTCTTAGCCTCGAGGGCAAAAAAAGGTCAATGCCCGGCTGGTGACATGCCTCATTGCGATGCAGTTCTGTCCCGAGGCACAGACAAAAAGTACAGTTGGAAACTATACTATGCACCGCCACATGCAGAGGTGGCATCCAATCAATTATAGCGTTGCTGAGGTGCGTCACCTCCAGGATAACCCATCAATATTATTATACTGTTTCCCTTGGTTTTCCCCTTGTTACGCTTTCCGGAACGCTACCCGGTGCGCGAACCGGGCGCTAACCGTGCAAAAATTTGAAAAAATATGTGCCTCCTCAGCCACCCTCAGAAAACCTAGGGGGTAAGGATATGTCTCCTGTGCTCCCTTATACCCATTCCCAACATTGTTTATCCTCCGTCTTGTGACTAAATTCATCCGAAACACAAGATGGCGGACTCCCGTTACGCTACCGGTGAGCTACCCGGTTCGCGTACCAGGTAGCGCTTCCACCGCGAAATTTTTTTTTTTCATTTTTGTGCCCCGCTGGGCCCTTTAATTGCCCCCACATCAATCCTAGGGGGTCAGGAGGGGTCTACCTTGCCCCCTTTCATTCATTTCCCCCTTCATTTATTTCCACCTCTTGTCTCTCGATCCTACCGAGAGACAAGATGGCGGCCGCTCTGGACTGTTTAGAATGTTGACAGTCACCGGAGAGCCAATCCGCTTCTCCTCGCAAAGTTCCGTTACGCGTCTGGTACGAGAACCGGGGCGCTAACCGGTACACTGTCACAGATATATATATTTTTTTGAACGTTAATTTCTCAAAATCCACTGGAGCACATATCTTGCGACCTAGCAAAGGCACATCGGGCAAACAGTCTCTACAATTTTGCCAAGTTTCATAGAAATCCATTCAGCCATTCGAGCTAAAAGTGAGTCCAACCGCCCTAGAGAAAACTCAATGTTAAAAACATGTTTTGGGACCCCCCTTTTTTCTCGGCCCCCTCTTGACGAAACCCCCCCAAACTTTCAGGGGATGCTCAGAAACAAAATGTGCCATTTTCCCGAAAATTTCAGCCAATTCCGTCCATCAACGCCAAAGTTATTTAACATACAATTTTCAGAAATCCCTATTAAACAAAATCCTAACTATATATACCTACTGGCGACCACCAGCGCTTCTGAAGGTACAGCGCTCCGCTTTAAATGACTGTTCCTGAATCCCTACCTTCTCCCCCTACTTAAGGGATGAACACAGACATCCGAATCTGCTTGAAATCAGGAAACCCACTGAAGGGTCTGTTGTCAATTGTGCCTCGGACTACAAGGACCATCAATCCTGGTGGTGGAACATGCATTAGCCATGCCCATTATGGGCGGCACTGTCTAAACCAAATAAAGTTGGACTTTCAAAGGCACAATCACAGCCTGTTTTCTGCGTCAGCCCCAAGAAGAAGAGGCGTTGGCCTCGAAACGCGTAGGGTGCATGCAAGGATGAATAATTCACAGGAGCAGTGGGGTTTCCAGGGCACGAGGTGACAGAGAGCTGGAAGGCACGGCGCGCTGTGTGTGACTGCTGCAAGCGCATATATATATATATATAATTTCTATGGCAAAATGAAACCCCTCATTTTGTTCCTTTTCAAATTAAATGTATTAAGTGTTACCACTTTATTCCAATCAAGATGACTTCAGGTGTGCCATACTTTTGTCGTAAGTAAGACTGTTAGCATTCTAGTTGTTATTTAGAACACTCTGAGACATTCTGTCATTGGGCTATAGTTGGGCTACATCTGGCTGATATTTTGGGCTACATTTGGGCTCTATTGTCTCTGGTGGCCATCTTGGGAGACTGCATATCAGAATTTTTTTAATAAAATATAAGAGGATTTGAGAAGTCACTGAAAATGTGCCCTAATTTTTCTTTCTTCAGCAATAATCATAATTTCTATGGAAAAATGAACCCCCTCATTTTGTTCCTTTGCAAATTAAATGTTTTAAGTGTTAACACTTTATTCCAATCAAGATGACTTCAGGTGTGCCATATTTTTGTCATAAGTAAGACTGTTAGCGCTCTAGTTGTTCTTTAGGACACTCTGGGACATTCTGTCATTGGGCTATAGTTGGGCTACATCTGGCTGATATTTGGGCTACATTTGTTTTTTTTTGTCTCTGGTGGCCATCTTTGGGCTACATTGGGCTACATTGGGCTACATTTGGGCTCTAACATATTTATAGCCCAATGTAGCCCAATATATATTTTTCAAAGTTAATTTTCGGAAAAACCACTGGAGCATATATCTTGAGACATAGCAAAGGCAAATCGGGGTACCAGTCCCTACAATTTTGCCAAGTTTGGTGGAAATCCATTCAGCCGTTCGGGCTAAAAGTGAGTCCAACCGCCCTATGGAAAACTCAATGTTAAAAACACGTTTTGGGACCCCCCTTTTTTCTCGGCCCCCGCTTGACAAAACCCCCCCAGGGGACGCTCAGAAACAAAATGTGCCATTTTCCTGAAACTTTCAGCCAATTCTGTCCATCAACGCCAAAGTTGTTCATCATAGAATTTTCAGAAATCCCTATTCAAAAAAATCCTAACTATATACCTACTGGCGACTGCCAGTAGGTTATATATATATATATATATATATATATATATATATATATATATATATATATATATATATATATATATATATATATATATATATATATATATATATATATATATATATATATATATACTTCAAAAATGCTGCTCGAGCGATCCTCAGCCAAACAACGCTGATGTCATCGGTAGTAGCAGCCGCTACTCTTGATTATCCACAACTTCCGAATCCCGCTGATTAGAAGGACACAGAGATGACACGCCAGGAGATCTTTGCACAAACCCTTTATTGTGCACTCGTAGAACAAGGACTACGCGTTTCGGCGTAAGCCTTTTTCAAGTAGCCACCATCGTTTATGTCTCAACCCATAAACAAAAAGAAAATACTTCAATTTTAAGTCAACACATAGGGCTCGATTCCGATCCGGTAATAAAATCCACCGTACAATTCGTATTCGTAGCCCTTTCCGTACGAATCGTACCCGTCCGTCCGAGTTGCGTAGTACGATCTGCATTCCCTGAATCCGTCCGAATCGTCGCAATCCGTACATATTGCAAGGCTGAGACTGTGAACCGTACGACTCGTACACACTTCGTACGACCCGACAAGTACGATCCGGACCGGGGAATCAGGACGCGATTCGTACGGTCCACATCAGGTAAGGGCGATTCATACGGAAAAGCGCACGATTACATACACCCCGTACAGCGCGTACCCCCCCATGATTGCAGTGGTACGATGGGGGTACAATGGGGGTACGGCTCGTACACCGATCGTACATGGGGTACGGCTCGTACACTGATCGTACACCGATTGTACATGGGGTACGGCTCGTACACCGATCGTACAATGGGGGTACGGCTCGTACACCGATCGTACATGGGGTACGGCTCGTACACCGATCGTACATGGGGTACGGCTCGTACACCGATCGTACAATGGGCGTATGGCTCGTACACCGATCGTACAATGGGGGTACGGCTCGTACACCGATCGTACAATGGGGGTACGGCTAGGACACCGATCGTACATGGGGTACGGCTTGTACACCCCATGATCGCAGGGGTATGGTGCGTACCCCTGCGATCATGGGTGGTACGCTCCGTACCCGGGGGGGCCGTTCCGTACCTGTTTCGGCAAAAACTCTACTTTTACGGCTGTTTTCAGCTCCCATAGAAAAAGGGTCGTACGGTGCGTACCCGACACGTATCGTACTTGCTGGGTTGTAAAAACCAGCCACGAACCATACAGATGTCGCGTACAGCAGGTTCCGAGGGAGAATAGTACGGAGATTAGAGTCGTACGGTGTCTTGTACGACTCGTACGGAGTACGGCTCCTGGTACGAATCGTACTTCGTCGTACGTACGGGGGACGTTGCAGGGTATGATTCGTACAGGAAAAACGCTCCGAACAGCTATTCTGAGCAGTTTTTCCCGAATCGAATCGACCCCATATTGTTACAAAATCAATCTATATATATACACATATCAACAAAATAATTGCATTATATTTGTGCAAATGTAAACATTGGTGTATGACTCTCAGGCGGGATACGGAGGATGACATTGTTATTGTAAACTTGCAGTATCCCCAGCTACGCGATCGTGAACTACACAATCGCTAAGATTGCCGGGAAACAGAATATATTGGTTTGTCGCATTGTTATCTGTAAGATCCCGCGACTCCGGACTACAGAATGAAAAAGACTGCCTGGAAGTGAGGTTTTAGATCATATGCTGAGAACGGGGTTCGGGACCATTGTCAGACTGAACTTCTCCCTTTTACATTTTCACATCCATTATTCTTCACCTCAGTTCGGAGGTAAATTATAATGTAATACCATGGGAGCTCTCTTTGTTATTCTGTGTTGTCTTGGTGGGTCGCGGCTCCGAACTACAAAGTCACCTGGCCCATCGGGAAATGAAGTTCAGTTACTGTGTGGAAAATCAATACAGTTTAGTGAACATTATCTACGCCATCTTGCCTTTCTCCGATGCCACACTTTCCGTCATGCACATCTGCCATATTTTAGCCGTCACGATCAGAATCACCCTCACGTAAGACCCCCCCACACCGGTCATTCTCTCTCTCTCCTGCCTTGCGCATAGGCAGCAGCCATTTTGAGCATCATGGTCTCCCGGCCCCTCGCTGATAGCCAGCGCGTCTCTCTCTCTCTCTCCTAACCTCGCAAACATCCCCCGCACGTTGACAACCCCCGCTCTCTCATGCCTTGGGTCATAAACCCCTCGTCAGCGCAGCTCCGCCACAGAATCCCATCCTGTTCCCAGCGCGACACCTCCCTTCATTCCTTTCATGGTCTCAGATCCTTTTGATGCAAACCCCCTTTTCCTGTGTCCCCGTTTGTCTTCCTTATTCCCAGGCCGCCACCTGGCCCTGCGGATACTGTTTATTACCCCGTACAGTAGGAAGCTTCCCCTCCCCATCAAAAGACCCTCGAGCCGATCAAAGCCCCCACCCTATGAGATCCGATCAACCCCATGCATTCCGTGAATCGGCGGAATGCCCTGCTGCGTGACAATCATCACCTGTTGTGACCGGGGTGGGGAATTCAACTGTAAATGTATGTGGGAACAGGCCTGTAGGGGAGATTCCGAGGATGTTCTTTCAAAATATCAAAGTGTTGCGAGAATGTGTTACGTGCAATAAAGGTCATAAACCCTAGTATAAGAGGCCAGGCCTCAGAAATGTGGTTAGAGCACCTCGTGATGATACTTGCTGTCTGAATTGATGTGTTCTCCTCCGGAGAGAATAAAATCCTCGTTTCCTGCCTTCCAGTCTCCAGCGCCTGCTTCTTCGTTGATTAATATTGGTGGGTCATAGAGGCGACACCGCCGGGCAACATAAAAGGGTCTTTGGTTACTGGTTGTCTTTGAACCCCTTTTTACAATTGGCGTCCCAAACGTGGGGCCCATCAGCGACTCGTGGATCCAGTGGGAGAGGTCCTGACGACAGAGTGAACGACTGCAACGATCGGAAGGTACCCTGTCCGATAGACCCTCGTCTGACAGCCGATCATCCGAACTTCACTGGTTCCGAACAGACCTCTCCCGAGTGATCTGCGGTCCTGACTGGGAACCATCAGGAGTGCCACGTGGATTACGAAGAGAAGAGGACGATCGGGCGCTGGATTCGGAAGACAAGAAACTGTCCATGCGGTCCGGGTAAGGTCGTGTAAACACGACGAATTGCGAAAGTGATTGATAATTGAAAGTGATTGATAATTGATGAGAAAATACTAGTATTACTTTTTGTTAATTTATTTGGAGATTCGCTGTCTGCAAACGGAGAAACAACAGGCTCTCCCTTTATAAACAGCGAAGGATAGGTACGCATCCGTCGGACCTATCTTTCTCCCCCACTGAACAATTGCCCCTCCCCCATTGATTAACTGTTATAGATTGTTTTCTGGAGATTCTCTGTCTGCAAACAGGAAAGAATAGGTCCCCTCTTTGCAGATAGTGAAAGGGTAGGTGACGCGGACCTTTGCGAGCCTACTTATTCTCCCCATTGACCATATTGATTTTTTATTTTTTTTTGACCTAACATTGATTGCTCAAGATTGGTTCATGAGGTATTCACTACCTGCAAACAACGTAGAATAGAAATATTCTGTCTAGTCTTTGCAAGCAGTGATAAGATAGGTAGTGCTGACTATTATCCCATTGTGATCCGTCATGCCTGTCTTCTCCCCCCTGGTTAGTAGCCTGTTTAGCCCGGACCGCTTATTAGAGATGAACCATCCGGCTCCGCTGGAAGGCACCCCTAATAAGGACATGTTCATGAAGCATGGATTGATCGCTATAGCCTATAGTGAGCTGTGGCATAATTATACGAAAAGGGATCGAGAAAGTCAGTGGCCACTGAGAGGATCCTTCGATCTTGACAAAATAGAAACGGTAGAAATAGCCCTTCGTAGGAATGAAACAACACCTATTATGCTCGATAGTCTCGGTATGTGGCGCAAAGAAGCCACACGACGAAGGGAAAGCGACGAATTCAGAAAAGGTGAAGGGACACGGCGGACGACCCTCCAAACATCTAGTAGGCAAAGGGAAGGGCCAGCGATGGCACAGCTCCGAGGAGTAGACATGAAAAGGGAACGGTATAAAGGGATGTGTCGACAGGACAACCCCGGGACGCGACGACCCGAAAGTAATCCCCCGACACTATGCACAGGACGAACAGATTTAAAACAAAACCAATGTGCTTTCTGTAGACGTCTCGGGCACTGGAAAGCCCAATGCCCGACTCTGCAGAGCATAGGTAAGAACGAAGGGTCGACAGAAAGAACAGGCCGGCAGAAAGGGAAAAGGCGCGAGATAAAAACCAATCAGACTAGTGCAGACGGAACAGATAGAACCACCCCGTTTGATTATGCTCGATGGCATAGGTTTCGTCAGACCAATTTTAACGACATGTTAGAGTTCTGGGACTGATTGCTCTCTGTTGCCCCCCCCCACTCTGAAAAACAAACACAATTACAGGCCAGTGTAAACAACCCCCGTTAGAGAAAGGACTCAAGGAAGCCAAAAACGTCTATTATATAACTTAGGATTTAATTACGGTAAAGAAAACACACAACCAACGGTAAATAGAATAACTAGTAGAACTCTCTCTAAAACAAACTGTACTAATAGGAGAAATACAAAACATATTATGCTCACTCCGGAAGTCCTCGAAATGTAACAGTTCGATGGTCCCACCCACCTGAAACACATAGCACGTGTGGGGCGGGGCCTGCCAGCAGCCATGGACCAAAAGAGATCACCGGCGAGAAGGTACCGGAGGCTCCACAAAGCAGGCAATGAAATGGTCTTCCCATACTACCCTTCCAGGGATGGCGTCCCCCGGGCCGCGAGTAGGGAGGGGGCGGATGCAAATGACCCCCTCCCTCGTATCTCCTGGTCCGGCCATCACGAATTCCTCCATCGAACGGATGCAGGGTGGGCGGGGAGGGAGAGGCGACACGGACGAGCCCTCTCCCGCCTCCGCAGGTAGGAGGCCTCCCTGCCCTGGTCCGGCACCGATGTCCTCCAGCCGGGCGACGGCCATATACCTGCGCTGCACAGAACTTACAATGTCCGGCTGGTATATTTTCGCAGCACAGGACATACAATGTCCGACGGGCATACCTGAATAGCACCGGACGTACAATGGTCCCCCAAGAGTCGGAATCAGGGGTGTAGGGTGGTCATCATGTGCACCCCTGATTCAAAGGGACGGCGCAGGATGCGCCGGGAGAGGGAGGCGGCACGGACGAGCCTCCGTCACCTCCCCAGATGAAGGCTCCACTGCTGCACCCTGGCGCCCCGAACCAAAATGTCCTGCTCCAACAGCATGATGTTCTGTCATTTTCGCCACAAGAAGTTTCTTCCACCCCTGAAAGATACGACGGAGGGCGGCTGCCGCAGGGTCTCAAAATGGCGTCTGGGCCCTCGGAAGGCGGGTCTAGGCCTCTGGAGTAACTTTGTCCGAAATTGCAACTCGGGCATTTGCCCACCTGGGCGCAAGCCCCCACCATCGACAAACATCCCCTCGCCTTTGAAGATTCTACCAAAGTCCCAAGAGCCCTCAGCCCCTTCAGACTTCCGGTGGGGAACAGCTGCATTGATCACAAATGAAATAACCACGGCACAGCAACAAGATGGCGGTGCTCTCGTGTCTGCATCAGCTTCCGTCTGAACCACCCAGGAACATTATGGGCTAACGAACTCGAGTAAGTTCCGGCTGAACATCAACATGACCCGGTAAGAAAGACTCTACCCCCCTCCCTCTCTTGATTGACGGCCCACACCACCAGCCCCTCTGTTAGCACAGTTTTTTTTGAACTACCGAAAGGGACCCTGGTCCAACCGCCAAATCGTCGGAGACATTTTTGCCCCTGATGCTACTTCCGGACTAAACCGGCTTCGCCCAAAAATGGCGCCGGTATCAATAGGAACTAACAGATGCCTCGTGGTTTTCCTTAGCCACTGAAACTTGATGTACTAAGATTTATATACGAACCTTTGCGCACTTGATGAAAAAGGGAGGAGGGTTCACTTGACGAACATTTGACAGGGGTCCCGTAAAAATGTTGATTTCAATGAACGATTTATTTTGATATTTATTTTAACTGGTACATAACGTCGCTTATGATGCACACCCATGGTATACATCTAGGAAATGTGATTACAATGAGCTTGACTGTGTTTCCATTTATGGACTGAAATGCCCCTGATCCCTCATCACGCAATGAAACGTTTTTAGTTACTTGCAAATAATTAATTAGGCCTTTTTAACATGTTCTTGTGCCGCAAAATAACCCCCCTACTGTATGTGCTTCCATCGTCGACATGTCCGACCAGAATATGATTGCGCTCTCACATTTTACGTACTGAACGATTATGCAAATAAAGGTTTTCCAAACTATGAATAGGCATCACATACTTTTGTAAATGTGGGAATTGGTGGGAGGGCTTTCTCTGTGCGCAACCGTTCTGCTCTTTTTTTTAAGGTTATCTGAAAAATGGTTGTTCGACCCTGAATTGATGATCGAATCAAAAGGTATGATACGCTGCCTCCAAAATATGCAACTAAGATGTGTGAACTAACGTATGAAGAAGGACCTCGACTTCCGAGAATGGGTAAAGTAATGCGGTGTGATTGTTAAAATGTTATAAAGGTATGGTGGTCGAAAATACTAAGGGACAGGGTTGACCGAAGAACTGATATGCCTTAGAACATCACAGCTTTGGGAATGATTTAAGGATCCCGATGGCCAGATACATCTACAAAACCGGGTACCTCGCGCTAGGCACCTCTGATTCCTCTTTTTAACGTTTCCCTACACACGATCCATAATGTCATCCTCGAACCCCCCATGAACCACCTATCACACTGTCCACCCCCTTGACTCCAGAAACCAAGACCCTAGGGATTATATCCCGAGGAGATAAGTACGAGTATGCGGTAAGTAAAGGACTTTCGTGCCCGTACATTTGATGTGCTCGAATGTTGTCCCCCTCCCTTTTCCTCCTTTTTTTTCCTCTGCAGGTTACATTGGAGTCCCGATTAGGGTATCGTAAGGGATCTGGAGCCGCGTCACGTCCGATGCATGAAAACGGACTAACGCTGCAAGACGACACAAAAAGACGCCCTACCCAATGCGCGACCTTTTTTGTACCTGACCTAATGCTCTTCCGTCTCAAAACTGCATGCTTTCTACATCCTAACACAGACCCGAAACGACTAACGTTGGGTAACGCATTGAATAGCCCAAACAATACACGGTCATTCTCCATGTCACACGTGTACTGTTTGGCCTATTGTTACTCTCTCTCTCTCTCTCTCTCTCTCTCTCTCTCTCTCTCTCTCTCTCTCTCTCTCTCTCTCTCTCTCTCTCTCTCTCTCTCTCTTTCACCCCTCCACACTTTCCCTCTTCCTAGCGACGGGCACCTAATTGGCGAACCTGGTGCACCTCCTGATTGGCCCCAAATACCACAAGTATTTGCACAAATTCGTCCTAAATAAAACTGTATCGATACCACGTTACTACCTCTCCTTTTCTGCTAAATATGGATGAAATTTAAATCGGCCATAAGGAAAGGGACAGGTAAGACGACTAAGGTTCCCTAAATTTGACCCACAGTCAGGGAGCTATTTGTCAGTGGCCTCTATGATAAAAATGTGTCTGTGGTAATGCGACCTTCCCCATTCCAAATTGTCTCCATACCCCAAGCAGTAAGAAATGATCGAGACACCCCCGTCTTCCCAAAATGCCCCCAGTTTGGTATCAGCTGCCCTGAACGAGAATCTGAAAAACGCCCCTTGCTCCAATTCGCCGTGTTCCTATCGTTTCCCATAAGATCCCACCCGCCCCAAGGATAAGTTTAATAATGATCGCAAGCCCCCCCCCCCCCGAGTTTTTGTAGTAACCAGGTTGCGAGAATTTATATAGAAAGTTAGAAAGATGTGTGCAAAGTTAAAATTAGATCGAAAACCGAAAGAACTTGTTGCAGTAAACCTTGTTGAAAATAGGATGTTTTGATGTAATGGAGAGTCGTTTAGCCTATGTTCATCCCTCAGAAGGATGCCTATCAGACTATGGTGAATAGCACGTTGCACTTTTTCGTAAGATAACAAAGCCCTGAAGTCCGGCCTAGCCTTGCAAGACTCGTACTAGGGAAATGGGTCTCTACCAGAAGAACTGACATCTACTGTAATAGACGAATGCAATGAATGGGTACCAGACCTCATACCACGACAAATGAATGTGATAACCAACAAAACGCCAAAGAATTAGCCACAAAGGGAAGTTGTAGGAAATCCAGCAAACCCATCATCAATTGTTTATACGTTGACTGCAAATTTCAAATGTAGCGGGTGTTTACCCCAGTTGCTTGGTGTTGGGAGAGAAATAGATTTATGTAATTACCTTCTTCTGCAAAATCTCTAAAGACTGTCTTTTCAAACTCATTTAAGGGTACCACTGTCGGAGGAGAAAAGAGACCGGATGTGGGAGCACGCGGCCTGACTGCGGATCGTGGAACCTCAGCAACGGAGGCCAAGGCGAGAACACAGCAGTAAAGAGTCGCAGGATGAGGCACTGTTTCAGACAAAGCTAAGGAAAGGGCTGACCTGAAGCCCCTGCCCTATGATCGACGTGTGCCAAAAAGTCCCCGCTCTCTGAACCTGGTTATGGACCCGCCTGTCTCAAATTCTCCGTCCCCCTGATCTGTTCCCGACTTGGCCCTGCTCCATCCCCTCCTCCTCCGACCTACCACAAGGACTGTTCACACACACACCTCTCCACCTGAACTTCCAAGTTCCTCCAAATCCTACTGAGCTATCCAGAGAAGGGTATTCCCTGCGTCAAAAGGGAGGGAGCTCCGACTAAGTAGACCACGAACTATGTTAATCTCAGAACGGTGACCTAGAACTCCACCAAGGGTCGCCCCTAAAGAGAAGATGAACGAAGTATGTGGTTCTACCCGCTGCTGAACGCCTCGATGATGATGGAAGCAACAGGAAATACCCACCACAGAGACTCAAGAAACAAACAGACCCCACAACTCAAAGACAATCGCACTTTTCATCACAATCCTTCCTCTGCCTCCTAATAACTATGCTCTGGGTCACGGAAGAAAATGCACCTGCTCCAAAACCGTAACGCATTTCTCCTATGAGGTCTGGCGAAACAAAACAAAATGTACCCCTGCCCGCAGACCTCCAACGGCTCAATCCACATGAACATTCCTGTTGACAGAACGAATTGTAATCCGGGTGCTTAACAGTGCCAACAGAAGACGACAAAGACACTGTGAACTCTGATTTTTATTTTTATTATATCTCATTTCTCTCCCAACCACCATTTGACTGACTATGCTCTCGCCGAGTACAAAAAGGACGTACTTATATGATAACTTACCAGTTCCTATCCCAAATGACTATAAGTATCTATGATCTGTACCCAATGCCCTCGCTACATAATTCTAGTCTGATATTGCATTACGATGACTTTTTCTGCAACCAACTTAACGATGAACCCACCTACTAGATGATGTGATGGTTATAATGTGATGTTTATGTACAGTTCATTTGCCTAAGTCCCCTCTCCCTTATTTATGACCGCTGCAATAGGTATAGATAGGAAATAGGCCAGCAAGATGTCTTGGAAATGTTAAAGGGAGGACTGTGGAAAATCAATACAGTTTAGTGAACATTATCTACGCCATCTTGCCTTTCTCCGATGCCACACTTTCCGTCATGCACATCTGCCATATTTTAGCCGTCACGATCAGAATCACCCTCACGTAAGACCCCCCCACACCGGTCATTCTCTCTCTCTCCTGCCTTGCGCATAGGCAGCAGCCATTTTGAGCATCATGGTCTCCCGGCCCCTCGCTGATAGCCAGCGCGTCTCTCTCTCTCTCTCCTAACCTCGCAAACATCCCCCGCACGTTGACAACCCCCGCTCTCTCATGCCTTGGGTCATAAACCCCTCGTCAGCGCAGCTCCGCCACAGAATCCCATCCTGTTCCCAGCGCGACACCTCCCTTCATTCCTTTCATGGTCTCAGATCCTTTTGATGCAAACCCCCTTTTCCTGTGTCCCCGTTTGTCTTCCTTATTCCCAGGCCGCCACCTGGCCCTGCGGATACTGTTTATTACCCCGTACAGTAGGAAGCTTCCCCTCCCCATCAAAAGACCCTCGAGCCGATCAAAGCCCCCACCCTATGAGATCCGATCAACCCCATGCATTCCGTGAATCGGCGGAATGCCCTGCTGCGTGACAATCATCACCTGTTGTGACCGGGGTGGGGAATTCAACTGTAAATGTATGTGGGAACGGGCCTGTAGGGGAGATTCCGAGGATGTTCTTTCAAAATATCAAAGTGTTGCGAGAATGTGTTACGTGCAATAAAGGTCATAAACCCTAGTATAAGAGGCCAGGCCTCAGAAATGTGGTTAGAGCACCTCGTGATGATACTTGCTGTCTGAATTGATGTGTTCTCCGGAGAGAATAAAATCCTCGTTTCCTGCCTTCCAGTCTCCAGCGCCTGCTTCTTCGTTGATTAATATTGGTGGGTCATAGAGGCGACACCGCCGGGCAACATAAAAGGGTCTTTGGTTACTGGTTGTCTTTGAACCCCTTTTTACAACTGTGAAAGGAGCGGGGTTCGAAACTCCTGTCAGATTGATATCTCCCCTAAATTCAGCATATTCCATCTTTCACCTCTAATCAGAAGTAGAGAATTGCTTGATGATAAGGGAGCTCCCTTTGTTATCATAGGTTTCCCTAAATTAGGCAATCAGTCAATGGATGTGCCCATTTGTTCAGCTGGAATAATGCTAGGAGGGTGGCAGGTCTAATGTTCGAGTGCTATCAATTGTGGATGAGTGAGAAGTGAGATATTTAAACAGTGAGTTTAGTGAAAATTATAAACCAATATATAATATAACAAAAATTATTATCCTACATAATTAGTAACCAACATACTTTTCTCCTCAGTGAATATTGTGGGGCTCTCTCTAGTGACCAACTGGGTTGTGGGGCTACTAGCATCAGCTCGATGCTCCACCATTGTGGTTGTTCTGCCCATTCTATTCCCTTAGCGATAGCACATTTACGGAGAGTCACACTAATAAAAATGTGCTAGTGATTACCATTTACACATAATACTCATCATACTGCGGGTTTGCCTATGCCCTGTACCATCATAGTGTCAGAAGCCTATATGGGATGATAATTCCTCTCCATAGTTCAGTCCATTTGGGGTCTTACTTTCCATATCTATGATATTTTTGGACTCTCTGACCCTAAGTTAATATATATATATATATTCACTGAAAAAACCATAGGTTATAGACCATATATAGTTAGGGATTAGCATTTACAAAACTTTATTTTACTCACACAAAACCATTGAAATTCGCATATATAGTTAGTTGCACTAACTATATATCTCGCACCCGCAATCCACTGCTGATGAAGTCACATATTACATCATTCATGACATGGTCAGTGACATCACTGATGACATCACTGATGACATCTCAAATGACATCACTGATGACATCACTGATGACATCTCAAATGACATCACTGAAGACATCTCATTTGACATTACTGATCACATCACTGATGATATAATTTATGTGATAATACAATGAACCTCTTCAGACTCTAATATAACCTTAGATACAGTAAGTGTAAACAGACACTCACAGACTGTCACTCATCCATGGAGTTACTCACACACCTAGTCAGTCAGGCAAAGAATCAATCACACCTCCATTTCCTCAACTATACAGTTATACACACCTTACTTATTCAAACATTTACTAACACATATTTACTCTCTTATACAATCCCTGATACAAGTTCACAATGATCCATACAGCCACTCACACATTCACTGGCTCTTATGCACAGTTATTTATATATGTCAACTCTCACATGTACTGTGTTTTACATATGTACTTACTTTGACATGTAGCACTGAGATATCCATTCACTGACCAATACACTCATGCACACAGTCAACCGCCCATACAGCTGTTTCCACATGCACTTTTGAACCCATACATCTAGTGAATCAACTGCTCACACATCTATGCACAGAGTCATACACCTCCCAGCCACCCACACACACACTCAGTCTCCCATACAAATACTTGGACAACCAATCAATAACCCATATAGTTACTCATATAGCTACTGATCAACACAAGCAGCAGTTTACAGAACAACAGACATAATGATGCACAAATTAAGATAGTTTAGTCACTAACCCATGCACTCAGTGAGACACATTTAATCACTCACTCATACAGTCAGTCATGCACCTACTAAATCCTTCATCCAGACACTTATACATCCACTCATTCTTCAATATGTAGGATATATTTTAACTTTACAGAAACATACAGTCACTGGATGTTGTCATCAGTGATGTCATCAGTGATGTCATTTGAGATGTCATCAGTGATGTCATCAGTGATGTCACTGACCATTTCATGAATGATGTAATATGTGACTTCATCAGCAGTGGATTGCGGGTGCGCGATATATAGTTAGTGCAACTAACTATATATGCGAATTTCAATGGTTTTGTGTGAGTAAAATAAGGTTTTGTAAATGCTAATCCCTAACTATATATGGTCTATAACCTATGGTTTTTTAAGTGAATGTTCAATGTTTTGTAAATGCTAATTCCTAACTATATATGGTCTATAACCTATGGTTTTTTCAGTGAATTTCAATGTTTTTTTAATAGCAAATATCAAAAGCTGTAAAATGTATTATTCTTTTAAATGAAAAATATATTTTATATGTTTTAATATAATTTTTTTATGCATCTGCCAAACCCTGACCTCTTAATAGTGCAGTGTGGTGGAAATGATTTTGGGACTATGACTGGGGTTGGTCTGGAAATGCTTTTAAAGGACACCTTTCATCAATTGATGGCACTTTTACCCCAAACTGCCTTGGTATATTCCAATATATGCAAAAGACAGAAATGGAAGTGGTCCAACCAATTTTTTCCACAATTCGAGAAAGCACGGGAACATGTGAATGAATCTGTTTCTGCTTACATGAGAGACTTTAGAATGGCTTTAATATACAACAATAACTTGCGTTACAAGATGCAAGACATCTACAGAGGAGATGGTGTGTACTTCTCCGATGAGGGGAATAGAATATTCCTCCTTAATTTAAAACTGTGCATTGGAACCTACTTGTAGATACCTAAATTAGCCACAGAACCCAATTGCTCTTTTCAGAGCTACCCTACCTCTGATCATTCAAAACGTTTATCTTTTTCTAACTTTTTTCACTATTTTTCACCAAATTATGCTTCCCGGTTCGCTTACCGGTGCGCGTACCGGGCTCTCCCCACAAGTTTCTTTTTTTTTTTTTTTGCCTATATGAACGTCCTAAGCCCCCCTCAGAAAACCTAGAGGGTCAGAAAGTGTCTACCGTGCTCCCTTCTACCCATTCCGAACATTGTTTCCCCTCCATCTTGTGTCTCAATTCTACCGATACACAAAATGGAGGACTCCCGTAACGCTGCCGGTGCGCGTACCGGAGCGCGCGCCGGTGAGCGCTCGCAAAAAAAAGGTGGGAAAGTAATTCACAGAAAATCCACTGGAGACACTTTCATCAAATATAGAATAGGCCCTACTACATAGCAGTCCCTACCATTTACCCAAATTTGATGGAATTCCATTGAGAAAATTATGCTGTAGGCCTGACTAAATATCCTGAGGTAAAGTACATGACAAAAACACATATTAAGTGTTAGAATTGACAACCAATTAAAATGTTACTTTCATTTTCTACTATTATTTCAAGACATTTGATTGGTTATGTACCTGAATATGTATAAAGAAAGAGAGAGAAACACGGCCATTTTGACTACTACTCCCCGAAGTACATTTCAAGAGCATTTTCACTGTCAACTTTAACTTTTTTTCAAAGGTAAGATATAATTTTAAAAAATTGAAAGGAGAACTATGTTATGCAATTTAAATTAATTTAGGAAAACGTTTTCAGATAGTTACATACTGTCTCTCTATAAGAGTTAGTCATTGAGAAAGACTTAATTATTTAAATTATTGATTGAGTTAGGCTTCTGTGGTATAATTATGAATTTACTTAGGCTTCATCACAGGCACTTTTTAATAGTTCTACTTCCTGCCTGAAACCATGCACTGCCCAAAGATTACTTCACTGTTAAAAACTCACAAGTACCTGTCTGAACTTAAACCCAACAGTGCCCTATCTCCACTGATATATTTATTTTTTATGCAATTTACAGCAAGAAAATGGAAGCCCAGCAAAAAGAAAAGACAATTTCATTTGAAATTAAGATTGAAAAAAATCCAAACCAAGAAAAAGAAGAACTAGACTTTATGGATGAAACAGTAGACCAAACATTTTTTAAATGTGCTGAAGAATGTGATTCTTGGAATGAAAAGGACGACATACCTGATGATTTAATATTACAAATTCTCTTAGATTTTGAAAAATCAGAACAATAAATTTAATTTTTAAAAGTTAAAATTGTTTGAGACATTATTCTTTTTTTTTTTTAATTATGAAATAGTACCCAAAAAGATAAAATATAAACTGAGACTTAAAATATACTGTGCAACTTTTTTGTGTTACATAGTAAGTTTGCTCATAGTTACTTCCTTTCTCCCACTATATAATCTCCAATGTGTATTTAACATCTCTTTATCATCTCCTGCCTCCATGTTCTTTCTGCTTTACACACAGACTATGCTATGAATTCCATATACCACAATAACTTCTGAAACAACATGCAAGATATCTACAAAGGAAACGGTGTATATATTTTTTTAGACTCTGCATTGGTACCTACATGTTGGTACTTAAATAAAAAAAAGAAAAAAAAATACAACAAAAAGAACAATCAATAAACATACAATATTTGAACATTCTTTCATTCTTTTTTCCCTATATTACGCTCCCCGGACCGCTTCCCGGTGCGCGTACCGAGCACTTCCTCCTCAAAAAAAACGATTAAAAAAATAATTTTTTTTTGCCCCGCGGGGCTCTTTTAAACCCCCCTCATCAAACCTAGGAGGTCAGGGAGGATGTACTCTGCCCCCTTATGCTCATTTCCCCCTTTGTTTTTGCCACCTCTTGTGTCTCGATCCTACCGAGACACAAGATGGCGGCCGCTCCGGACTGTTTAGAATGTTCACAGTCACCGGGGAGCCAATCCGCTTCTCCTCACGAAGTTCCGTTATGCGTCAGGTACGCGAACCGGGGCGCTAACCGGGACGCTGTCACAGATATATATATTTTTTTGAACGTTAATTTCTCAAAATCCACTGGAGCACATATCTTGAGACCTAGCAAAGGCACATCGGGCTACCAGTCCCTACAATTTTGCCAAGTTTCGTGTAAATCCATTCAGCCGTTCGAGCTAAAAGTGAGTCCAACCGCCCTATGGAAAAATCAATGGAAAAAACGCGTTTTGGGACCCCCCTTTTTTCTCGGCCCCCCTTGACGAAACCCCCCCAAATTTTCATGGGCTGGTCAGAAACGAAATGTGCCATTTTCGTGAAATTCCGTCCACAAACACCAAAGTTATTCGACATAGAATTTTCAGAAATTCCATAGGAAAAAAATCCTAACTATATATACCTACTGGCGACCGCCAGTAGGTAATATATATATACATGCGCCCTTTGTTAATTATTGGCCCATGTGTGGGCCAGGTGCCGGGGTCATTTATGCAAATAAAGAAAAGAGGACACATGGGCTGCCCTTCTTGAGCTTATATGCCCTGGGGACCACCACCTTTGCATTGTGAAAAAATGCAGAGTAGTCCCTTGTGGCCTCCCCTGCTGCCCCGGGGACCACCACCAAGTCGGGGCTCCTTTATTTTGTCCATGGGGGCCCTCTCATAACCCCTCAGACATAGGGATCAGTGTACCCCCTGTACTCCCATGGACCACCACCTCCCCAGGGCAAAATTAAAGCAAGGAGGGGGGCCCCTCTTGGATCCATACATGGCCCTGGGAACCAGACAACCCTCCCCCCCCAGCCAGCTCCTGCTATGTCCCGGGGTAACATTTTTATGAAAAATGGAGTAATACAATTTTTGGGAGGATTAAGATTAGTCTGTGGCAATTGGAGTTCCATTGTGACAGATATTGACTTTTTTAAAACCTTTATTTATTGTTTTCAAGTAAACATTAAACATACATCAACAAGACCACGTGGTGAAGTACAGTTAGCAGTGGTAGTAGCTTGAAAATGACATAGGAAGCAATTATTAATATTTAAGACAGAGGTAGTTGAAATATGCACTTCCATTATACTTTCAAAGCTCCCAGCACTGCAGGTCAGGTCGGGTTGGCAGTCTCCAAGGACAAAAGTTACCCCCTAAGTGGCTGCCAAATATCTTTAGGTCCAGAAGCAGGAGGAAGCAAAGTGGTATAGACTTTGCTGGTAGTGTCATAGTAAAACAAACTTTTCAACATGCAGCATCTGATGAACGAACTCCACTCCCCCAGTGCAAGGCAATTTCCCATTTTGCTAACAATAATTATATTACTGTAATTCTGAGGACTCCCTGTAGCACCTCATGACGGTATACAGTCAAAATATCGAGTTTTTAACCCCTTCCCTGCTCATGACGAGCTCAGCTCGTCATGCAGTACACTGGTCCTGTGCTTATGACGAGCTGAGCTTGTCATGAACAATGGAAATCTGAAGCCTTCAGCACCGAGCGGGAATTGCTGTAGCATTCAAGGTGTTAATATCGAGTTGCAATAATATCGAGTTTAAAATATAGAATGGACACAATATCGAATGGACAGAATATAGACTACAAAAATATCGAATAGAATAGCATAAACATCGATCAGAAAATATAGAATGGACAAAATATCGAATGGACAAAATATAGACAGCAAAAATATAGAATGACAGAATATAGGCAACAAAAATATAGAATGACAGAATATAGAAAACAAAAATATAGAATGACAGAATATAGACAACAAAAATATAGAATGACAGAATATAGACAACAAAAATATTGAATTTGAGGTAAGTTAATATTAATTTTTTAAAGTATTTTTTATTTTAGTATATGTGTGAAAAGTGTATATTTGTTTTATAAATTATTATAATTAATTAATTTTATGGTATTTAATTTTTGCGTAATATAATTCTGTAGCGGGTTGTGGGTTTATAGGGGAATAGGGTGGGAAGTAATTTAATTATAATTAATTAAATATGTTAATTTATTTATTGGTATTTATTTAGAATTAATAGCTAATTGATAATTAATTGGTAATTAAGGGGGGGACAAGCTGCACAGAGCCTTACCTGCCATGACGGAAAGCTGCTCCTGGGTGGGGAACGCTGTAAGTCTCGCCGCCGTAGCTCCATCCTCGCGGCTGGAGACTACAGCTTCCAGTGAGCTTTGCGAGCACTTCCTGCCTCGCGCACTCTTCGTGCCCGGAGGCGCTACAAAGATCGGACGCTCCCTCCGCGTCGCGGGACGCGCGCGGGCGACGCCGGGCGGAGCCCGGGCAGAGGGCGGGCCATCTGTGGCCGTCCGGGGACGACGAGGGACGGGACGGGCCATCCCTCTTACGCCCAGGATCCAGGATACAAGAACAAAATGGGTAAGAGAAAGTTACCCTCTCCTACTGCTGGTGGGACCCCAAAGGTGAAAGCACCCAGGAAATCAAACAGTATTCTCTCCTTTCTTACTACGGAGGTGGGGAAATTGACTACAGAAATTGCTAGAACTGAACGCAAACTGGGATTAGAACCATCGCTGATTAGCAAGGAGGGCACTACCCAACAGCAAATTGGTATTACAACTATCCCCCTCGAACCAAGGATTGTTATTGCCCCGCCAAAGGA
Source organism: Lissotriton vulgaris (assembly GCF_964263255.1). NCBI lineage: Eukaryota > Metazoa > Chordata > Amphibia > Caudata > Salamandridae > Lissotriton > Lissotriton vulgaris. The sequence goes on along the minus strand of NC_141694.1, from coordinate 1,144,776,685 downwards.
GACAGTGATACCCCCCACCATTGCTATCGTTGAGACCATTGGGGTGACTCCTAACCTTTCTTGTACTGCCGGAGTAAACACTGTCGCACGCTCAAAGCAAGCGAAAAGACAGTACAAGAAAAAGAACATGAATAAACCTGAGGGAGGAAAGGGCACAGTGGGTTCACTGGAAAATGCAATTAGAGACATGTTGGAAAAAGCAATCACTGAAAAGATAGAGTCCACACTAACAGAAATCGCCTCAGACATCATTGACGTTTTACATCAGTGTGTTGATGGTATTTTAAGGACATGTGAGCGCTTGAATGTGTGCTTAAAAACGGTTGAACCTGCTACGTTTGTCTTTAAAGGGAACACGCCGGTGGCATCAGGACCCTCATGCACTCAACTAACTAGTGGTTGTAAAAGACCTAGGGAAGAATCCCCAGTAGCTAAGAGTGCGGTAGCCACTACTTCCAGTGGCCCAGCAATCACCCGGGCAGACGCCCCCAAATTAGCAGGAGGGAATAATATGTCTTCAAAATATGTGATTCCAGGACAACAGAAGCCATCTAACTTGCCTAAACCTGTAGGTCAACCCATAATTAATTTGCCCCCCGAGGCTGCGCCTTTTGTAGCTATTCTGGTCAATGTTCTTCCACTTAAGCAAGGAGAGTATGAACAATCGCCCCAACTACTAGCCAGGGCAAAGTCATGGTCAAACACGACCTGTTCGGGAGACAATGACATTTCTAGTGCGATTCTCTCAGCCCGGCAGGTGGGCTGGATAGGGCGAACAACCAAATCAGTAGAGGGTGACTGTGTGATAATAAACTTCAATAATCCCGGGGAGGCTCGCAGATTATTATGGGATGCTTCGCCTCTGGAGGGATTAGATGCTGGACCCCGTGCTGTACCTTTGAGCTTCTTTTACCCTACCAGTAAAACTCACTTAACTTTGAACAAGGGTCACGCCCAAGGAAAGGGTCACGACAGGACACCTACCCTGCCTATTCAACCTGCCTATACTCTTCAGGAACCTGACTACAGCTGGACCATGAATAATAGGTCAACTAACTTTAACTCTGGTACATATACACCATCGATCTCAAACAGACCCATACCCTTGCACAATAGATTCACGCCTCTGGTTTGGGCCGCTGAGCATAATTGACGCCCAGCTATTAACGACCCTTTGCCCACTCCACCCATAGCGGACAATCCCCTGCCAGGAAATCTTAGTAGAAGGCCTAAAATTATAAGTTGGAATATAGCCGGCCTTCGCTCAAAAAGGGAGGACAGTGCATGGCTGAATCTCTTAAACCAATATGATATTATAGCTTTGGAAGAAACCTGGAACTGTAATAGCAATTTCTGGGTTCCGGGGTACACATCCTATTTTGTCCCAGCTATTACATCCCCAATTGGTAGGGACAAAGGGGGCCTTATGATTTTGATTACTGTTCATCTGGCTGGAACCGCTAAACAAATAACCACCTGCTCCCCCAATTTTTTATGTTTAGAGATCAGTTTAGCTAACGGCCTCAAATTCATTCTAATTAATTTTTATAACTCCGTATTAGACGGGGACTCAACCGAGCATCTTCGCTCTATAGAGCTTTTTTTGATTAATCACATAGAACGTCAAACTACCTTTACGCATACTATAGTCATGGGGGATTTTAATACTCATCTCTGTGGGCTCTCTTGCCATATTGAAGATGCTGATTGTCCTACCTCAGCCCACTACCAACACTGTGAACACAGCCCAAAAGTTTATGCCCTAGAAAATCTTCTATCTAGTGTTGATATTTATGAACCTGGGTTTAATGATACTAGCGATCGCGTCATGACATATAGCGCAAGAAACTCTGAATCTATAATAGATTATATTTTTGTTTCCCCGGGTTTATTAAGCACGGTTTTCTTTTATAACGCAGCTGTGGCTGCGTTTAGTGACCATAACCCAGTTATCCTCGAGCTCGCTAACTCTGTTGGTCTGCTCAAGGAAGGAATTAATAAAACAATAGTGCCGGCTGTGCGGTCTACAGACCAAGGTAGAAGGGTGAAGTGGTCTAAAGTAGTTCCTGCAGACTTTTTTAATAATATAACATGTAAAGCCCGCATAGAAATCGATATCTGTCAAGCTAACTCAAAACAGGGGGAGGAAGTGATCACCGCTTTTGCCACCTTGTGGGCACTAGTCTCTGAAGAACTAACTGTCAAATCCAGAAAGAACGCACAACCACATAAGGGTTGGTTTGATAGAGCCTGCTCAAAAGCACACAGTTGTCTCCTGGCAGAACTGAAAAAATCACCAAGGGATAAGGGGGAAGTGGCCCGATTAAGAAAAGAATACAAAAATACTATCTGTGCACGCAAAGACGCACTTAAAAAGGATGCTTGGGCTGCATTAATGGAAAAGGCAACATTAAGAGACAGTGCTAGCTTCTGGGCCATAATAAATAATCCCCTTTTTTCCGGTGAGGTTAATGATAACTTGGAGGCCAATATTAGTGAGGAAGACTGGCTAGCACATTTTAAAATCATCTATGGGAGCGATCACGTATGTGAAACTCCCACTCTTCTTACAATTAACTTCCCCAAGTCGGCACTTTCCTTCTCCGTGGAAGAAGTTGAAAAGGCCATAACTAACACCGAAGGGAAAAAAGCCCCGGGCCCGGATGGTGTCCCAGCTGATATGTACAAGGCCAATACCTCCTTTTGGGCCAAAATCTTGACTAATGTTTTTAACGCCGCCACCAATCACAGTCTGCCTGCTTCCTGGTCACATGCAACCATTATACCTATTTTCAAGAAAGGTCAACGGAGAGACCCGAGGTGTTACCGCCCCATCTCACTCGTTGATTCCTCCGTTATAAATTCTGGGGAAAGTGATATTGGCACGAATCGATGAGTGGGCTGCTAACAACAATATTTTATCAAATGCCCAATATGGGTTCAGAAGGGGAAGAGGGACTGAGGATCAGTGCCTTAACCTACACCTGATCCTAGGAAAGTATACAGTGCCTTCTAGTGGATCAATCTACTTAGGGTTCATGGATTTGTCCACAGCCTTCGACCTTGTCAATAGGTCCAGGCTGTGGGAAATTCTCTTGGACCTGGGGATGGACCATTCCTTGGTACATTTTCTGGCTGAAGCGCACCGGGACCTGGAAGCCTCTATCAGGATGACACAGGGGGGAGCTTGCACTGCTGGTTTCAAGCCCACCAGAGGGGTGCGACAGGGTTGCATCCTCGCCCCAGTGTTATTTACACCATATATGAATCATCTCGAATCCACACTGGATCTGGCGACACTAGACGTCCCGCGTTTTGGAGGGCTGTCCACCCTGGTCCTTCTTTATGCGGATGACGCCGTGCTTGTGGCACGTACTCCCCTTGGTCTACAAAGATTATTGGCGGTCTTTGACGCCTTTATGACCTCCCTTGACCTAAAAATTAACACAGACAAGTCACACGTTATGTCAGTGGGCGGGAGAAAGAACAAAAACCTGAAGTCCTTTTTTTGTGCCAATACACCAATTTCCAGTGTAAAAACTTTTACCTATTTAAGGGTGGTTTACGACCGAAATGGCACCTGGGTACCCCAAAATAACGGTAAAAGTTAATGCCATGAAAAGATCTGCAGCTGCTATCGCCGGCTTTGCAAAACGACTGGGCGGCAAACCTACGGAAGCAATGCTAGCAATTTATAGAGCTAAATCTATTGCAGTAGCAAGGTATGGGGCATCTATTTGGGGCTACACCAACAACGCAGTAGCGATCCAGGTAGAAGATAACAGATTTCTACGTAAGCTCTTAGGTTTGCCACAATCCACGGCTACCTTCTCCGTTCATACGGAATTAGGCCAGGGGTACATAAGTGACATTATTAAACAGTCCCCAATTCTGATGTGGTTAAGAACGTGGTTGAACCCTAACCTAACTCTGAATCATACAATCTTAAGGGACTGCTTACGTATGGACAATATGAAAAATATCCCGTGGCTTGCATATATTAAAAATACCCTAAGCTCCTTGGGCCGCCCTGATCTATTCTGCAAACCGGAATGTATCGTTAGAGCTGACCTGGAATGGTTCAAAATGACTTTTATTAAACATAGAGAATTAGAGCGGGAGAGCGGCGAGCTTGTGAAACCCACAGTGAGGGAGCACTATATTTCCAAGACAACCATAGCCATTGAACCTTATTTAACGGTTGTGTCAATCCAGCTACAACGCTGGTTACTAACTAAATTAAGACTTAACCAGATTCATCTTTTGTTAAATGATTCTAAGGTGTGGGCTAAGCCTGAGGATTTACCAGTCTGTATTTGCGATAGTTATTCCTTGCAGGATACTTTACATTTCATGTTTTACTGTAGTATTTATGCCTTGCCTAGGAAAAAATATATTATTCCGTTGCTTAAAAACAAGGGCTTTGTCCAAGCCAAACCAGCTCTCCTTTACCTAAAACGGCTAGACTCCCCATTAATAATGTTTAGTGTTGCAAATTTTTTGGTGGCTGCTTTTCGCCTTAAAAAATGTACCGGGAACAGACAACATAACATCACTGGCGATAACTTATGGAATTAATGAAAAACTGTCTTTATTTTTTAAAATGTGTAAATATTTTAATTGTTCAATTTTAACAGAGACCTCAATTCAATGTAAGTGTATTCCCCTGATTATGTATGTGTGTCTGTATGCTTTTTATGATTTGTTATTAATCGAAATAAAGTTGTTTTGAACTACTAACTACTGGTAATTAATTAAAATATAATTGTTAATTATTTTAATTAATTGATTAATTGATAATTATGTTAATTGTATTAATGTATTTTTTGTAGAGGGTTTTGTGTTTATAGGGGAATAGGGTGGGAAGTAATTTAATTATAATTAATTAAACATGTTAGTTTATTTATTGGTATTTATTTAGAATTAATAGTTAATTGATAATTATTTGGTAATTAATTAAAATATAGTTGTTAATTATTTTAATTAATTGATTAATTGATAATTATGTTAATTTTATTAATGTATTTTCTGTAGCGGGTTGTGGGTTTATAGGGGAATAGGGTGGGAAGTAATTTAATTATAATTAATTAAATATGTAAATGTATTTATTAGTGTATATTTAGAATTAATAGTCAATTGATAATTAATTGGTAATTAATTAAAATATGATTGGTAATTATTTTAATTAATTGATTAATTGATAATTATGTTAATTGTATTAATGTATTTTCCGTAGTGGGTTGTGGGTTTATAGGGGAATAGGGTGGGAAGTAATTTACATAGAATTATTTAAAAGTTTAAATGTATTTATTGGTATTTATTTTGAATTAATTGATATTTAAATTTTTAACTGGTAATTAATTAAAATATAATTGGTAATTCATTTTAATTAATTGATTAATTGATAATTATGTAAATTGTATTAATGTATTTTCTGTAGCGGGTTGTGGGTTTATAGGGGAATAAGGTGGGAAGTAAATTAATTATAATTAATTACATTTTAAATTTATTTTTTGGTATTTATTTGGAATTATTTGATATATACATTAGAGACTAGGGTGGAAAGTAATTTAATTGTGAATTAATAAATATTGTTACTTATTTTTTGGTTTTGTGTTGTAATTATTAATACATTTTTAATTGTTAATTAATTAATTGTTAATTGGTAAATAATGTGTATTGATAGGTAATTACTTGTAATAATTATTTTGTTGGTATTTTTAATTGATTAATTATTATATTATATAAAATTGTTAATTATGTTAATTAATTTATATTTGCTATTAATATTTAATTATTTTTTTTCATATATGAAGTATTTACTTTCTCTACTGTTGCACTCTCTGGAGTGTGAATAGTAATGTTTACCCCTACGTTGTCCAACGCTTTCCCTACTGTTGCACTCTTTGGAGCAGAAATATTAATTTTAAATCTCCCGCTATCCAATGCTTTCCCTACTGTTGCACTCATTGGAGTGGGAATAGTAATTTTTACCCCTATGCTATCCAAATCTTTCCCTACTGTTGCACTCTTTGGAGTGGGAATAGTAATTTTTACCCCTACGCTATCCAGCACTTTCCCTACTGTTGCACTCTCTGGAGTGGGAATAGTAATTTTAACCCTCCTGCTATCCAACGCTTTCCCTACTGTTGCACTTTCTGGAGTGGGAATAGTAATTTTTACCCCTACGCTATCCAAAACTTTCCCTACTGTTGCACTCTTTGGAGTGGGAATAGTAATTTTAACACTCCTGCCATCCAACGCGTTGCCTACTGTTGCACTCTTTGGAGTGGGAATAGTAATTTTTACCCCTACGCTATCCAACACTTTCCCTACTGTTGCAATCTCTGGAGTGGGAATAGTAGTTTTTACCCCTACGCTATCCAACGCTTTCTATACTGTTGCGCTCTCTGGAGTGGGAATAGTAATTTTTACCCCTACGATATCCAACGCTTTCCCTACTGTTGCACTCTGTTGAGTGGGGTATAGTAATTTTTACCCCTTCGCATCCAACGCTTTCCCTACTGTTGCACTCTGTGGAGTGGGAATAGTAATTTTTACCCCTACGCTGTCCAACGCTTTCTATACTGTTGCACTCTCTGGAGTGGGAATAGTAATTTTTACTCCTACGCTATCCAAAGTTTTCCCCACGGTTGCACTCTCTGGAGTGGGAATAGTAATTTTAACCCTCCCGCTATCCAACACTTTCCCTACTGTTGCATTTTCTGGAGTGGGAATAGTAATTTTTACCGCTACGCTATCTAATGCTTTCCCTACTGTTGCACTCTTTGGAGTGGGAATAGTAATTTTTACCCCGACGCTATCCAACGCTTTTCCTACTGTTGCACTCTCTGGAGTGGGAATAGTAATTTTAGGTTTAAAGCATTTTATTAAGTACAGTGGTACAGCAGCAAAAACATAAAGGGAAAAATTGCAATAAAAGATATCAATAGCAAAGTAAGTCAGTGCTTTCTCCAGGGCTTCCCGCCACTTAGAAAGTTCAACAGTTCCAGCCGTGTAAAGACCGCCCTGGGTGGTCATCTTAAGGTCTGTATCGGTGTGATAGGCTGTAAGCTAAGAACTTCCCTTCTGTACCTTTCTTTAATCGAACAACCCTCCCCAACAACCACCCGTGCCCACCCCACTCCCTTCCCCCCCCCGTCCGGTGCTGCACAAAGAAAACAGAGTCACTCGCTCCACCCGTCCGTGTCCGCCCCAACTTCACGTGTGAGGTTCCCCCTCCCCCTTCCTGGCCATTCACTGTAGCGGTGATGTAAGTCTCAGGAGCCTCAGGTATCTCGGGCATGTAAGCTCCTTGAATTCGGTGGCTAGTAGTGTATGGAAGGGTAGCCACAGCTCTTCAAATTGATCAACCTCCCCAGCCAGTGTGAGCGATATTTTTTCCATCCCCAGAACATGCCATAGCCTGTGTAGCCAACCCGTAAGGGAGGGGATAGTGGATGTGCGCCAGTGTATTAGAATATTATGTACCGCCGAACCCAACGCAATCGCAATGTGCCTCCCCCTCCGGGATTTTAGCGGGTACATTAAGGCATTGGGGAGTCCCAGCAGGGTATTGGCCGGGAAGCGGGGCAACTCTATCCCAAACAGCTATCGACCTCGTTGATCACCTCTGTCCAATATTCCTGTAACAGCGGGCAGTCCCATAAAATATGTGTCAGTGTGCCAACGTGCCCGCAATTGCGCCAGCATACAGTGTCTAAGAGCCGGTTCATTTCATGCAGGCGCTCCGGAGTGTGGTACCAATGCGTGGAGACCTTGGTGAAGGTTTCGGTGAGTCCTACGTGATATGCTGAGTGTCGTGCTCGGTACGAGATCTGCTCCCACCCTTTGTGGCTTAGTGTTCTCCCCAGTTCCCTGTTCCATCTCTCCCTGCCGGGGTTGTAAAAATGTGAAGGCGGTGGTTGCAGCAATTTATACAGATCAGATATGAGTTTAGTGTCTGACGTACGCGTCGCCAGCCATCTTTCATAAGGTAGCAAATTCCTGTCAGCCGATTCTCGCACCTGTGGCTGCAGGGCCCAGTGCCGAACCTGCCAGTATCTCATCCTATCTGCCTCAGTCAGCTGGTAATTCTCTTTGAGGTTCTCAAAGGGGAGGATCCCGTCCTCACCATACACATGAAAAAGCGCTCTGCATCCCTTCACCCGCCAGTGCGTAAAGGCTTCTGGTTCCGTCCCCGGTGTGAAGTCTGGGTTGTCCACGATTGGTGTGAACGGAGAAGGGAATGTGGTGAGATCAAAAGGTTTGTTAGTGGCGTCCCATACCTTCAGTGGCACCCTCGTGATGTAAGATGCGTAAAGGTTCGGGGGACGGTGCTGTCTGCTCAGGAACGGTATTTCCTGCAGGGGGCAGCCCGCTACTGCCTGATCCTGGAAAAGCCAGTGCTTATCCGACTCCCACCTGCTCCACTCCACTAGGTATCTGAATTGCGACGCTTGGAAATACTTCTGAAGATCAGGGATCCCCAGACCCCCGGCCTCTGGTGCCAGAGTCGTCAATGCCCTCTTCATTCGGGGTTTGAGGCCCTGCCAGACAAATCGGGACAGATCAGTCTGCATTTGCCATATCCAACCCTTAGGGGGCTGTAGCGGAAGTGCTCGGAATAAATACAGGATCTGGGGTAAGACAGTCATCTTAAGTGCCGCTATTCTGCCTAGCCAGGATATAGTCCCCTTGTTCCATCTCCCCAGCTCCTCTTTTACTTTCTTGCTCATCGCCTCGTAATTAACCGCTACCATCGCCTGTAACGTGGGCGCCAGCAGGATACCCAGATACGGCACATGGTGCAGTGACCATTGGAGTGGGAAACGCCTCTGTAAGTCCTGCCTCGTCACAGGCGTCAGGGAGACATCCAATGCTGTGGATTTCCCCACGTTCATTCTGAATCCAGCCGCTCCCGCGAAAGCCTCGAGCTCTTCCATAGATGCGGGTAAGGCCCGCCTCGGCTCCTCTAGTGTGAAAATGACATCGTCTGCATAGAGGCTAACCGTGTGGATATAACCTCCCATCCGCACACCGATCGCGTCCGGATTCTGTCGCACTCTCTGGGCAAAGGGCTCCATGTAGAGAGCAAAAAGGAGCGGGGACAATGGGCATCCCTGCCTAGTGCCTCGTTCGATGTTGAAGCGCCTCGAACCACAGCCATTGACACGCACCGTCGCCGACGGGAACTTGTAACAGTTAAACACCATGCTTCTGAATTTCTCCCCTATGCCCATTCTTGCCATCACCCGCTCCAGGTACGGCCAGTGCACCCGATCAAACGCTTTTTCGGCGTCAACCGAAAGGAGCATCCTCTCCCCCGGCATCCGCGAGGCTTTTTCCATTATATGCACTAACCTTTTGGTATTATCTACCGTCTGCCTGCCTGGCACAAAGCCGGACTGGTCCGGTTCAATCAGCCCAGGGAGATACTGCGCCAGTCTCACGGCAAGGATCCCCGTATAGATTTTGAGATTGACATTTAGGAGGGAGATCGGCCTGTACGAGCTACACTGAGCTCTATCCTTCCCAGGTTTAGGTATGACCAATACTGTCTCCTGTAGGAGATCCGGCAGGATTGCACCGGGGCAGGCGAAGGAGTTAAACAACTTGGTCAGAATGGGCGCCAGGATCGTAAAGAACGTTCTGTAGAAAAGGGCGGTGTAGCCGTCTGGGCCTGGGGCCTTCCCGTGTTTCAGCCTAGAAATTGCCGCAACAACCTCCTCTATCCTAATCTCACGTTCTAGGTAGTCAGCTTGCGTCGGTGCCAGGGATGGTAGAGTCACCGAGTCTAGATACTCATCAGGCTCGCCCGTCATCGAGTCATCCTCCGCATAGAGCCCTGAGTAGAATTGGCGGAAAACCTCAGCTATTTCGACGTCTCCTGTGACCGACTGCCCCCCTGCCACCTCAATCTCCTTTACTCGACTGCTCTGGTGCGCGATTCTAAGCTTAGCCGCCAGTAGTCGGCCACATCGATCCCCCCCTGTATAATATGCGTGTTTTAGATGCAATTCCGCATATTCGGCCCTGTCTAAGTCTAAAGACGATAGTAGTTTCCTCGCCGTTTTAAGCTGCTTCCAAATCCTGGGAGCCCCAGTGCGACGATGTACTTGCTCCAGTTCCCTGACCTTTTGCGTGAGTTCCTCTTGTTTAACCTTTCTTTCCCTGTTTTCGGCTGAGGAAATCGCTATGAATTCCCCCCGCAAGACTGCTTTAAGCGCTCCCCACTGAGTCGCCAATTCGGTATCGGGGTTGGAGTTATGCAGCTGAAATTCTTTCACAGACTCCGTTATGCGCTGCACCACCGCCTTCTTGTGTAGGAGAGTGTCTCGAAGACGCCAAACTCCACGATGGACTGGGTTCGACGGGAGGAGGAAGGTCCCCGAGACCGGTGCGTGATCTGAAAGGGAGATGACCCCCACCTCGGAGGCAGCGGCCATGTCCCGAACCGGGCCAGAGACGAGCAGATAGTCCAACCGAGCATATGTCTTGTGTGCGTGTGAGTAATAAGAGTAGTCCCTATCTAAGGGATGAAACCCCCGCCAAAGGTTGTGTAGATCTAAGTCAGCTATTTGTGTTCTCACCCTGTTTGACAATTCCCCAGTCTGTGGGTAACGCTGCGCTGATCTATCCAGTGAGGAATCGAACACCAAGTTCGGATCCCCCCCTAGAATGATGTGTCTGTCTGGTGATGCTGTGACATCTACTAAGGCAGAGTGAAGGAATCGGTCCTGTTGCTCGTTTGGGCTGTAGACCGACCCAATGGTAAACTGCAGAGGGCCCAATTTAAACCTATGGGCAAGCAGCCTCCCCTTCCGTTCTATGAGCTTGTGTATCAACTCTCCCTGAAAGGATTTAGATACTAGGATAGCCACTCCAGCCGTTTTAGTGGTATTGGAAGAGAAGAACTGTGTGGGGAAAGAACGGGACCGGAGTCTATGGCAGTCACCGGCTAGAGGGGGGGTTCTTGAAGTAGACAGATGTCTGCCTGAGAACCCTCCAACAAGGAGAGAATCGCTCTTCGTTTCGTGGGATTGTTCAACCCTTTCACATTCAGGGTCACTACCTTCAGCCCTGCCATACCAAATCAGAGTCACCTCCCCTCAGCGGCTGCCCTGTAGTTGAATGTACCAAATCAGTGAATGGACGGGCTCGTGAGCCCTGGCAAAGCGGAGTGAACTTAACAGAAGCACCGGACATAGCTGCCCCTAACTCCTCCCTCCCGGGTCCCATGTCTCCCAACCCCCAACTCCCCAACTCTCCCCCACCCCGTACCCCAACTCGACCCCCAAACTCCCCCCTCTTACCCATCTCCCACAACTCCCTTGGCCCTCACTCCTGAAAGTCCCAGTCCTGCCACTACGGGACAAGTCTGTGGTAAATACCTTCGTGGGCGACCTGCCACAAGTATCCCCCCTCAGCCCTCCCGCCCCCGCCATCCCTCAAACCTGCTCCAACAAAATGCAATGTCATTCTCCCCCCGGAACCATGTTATGCGGTCAGTGCCACTTCATCCTCGACTGCCGAAGACCTGGAAACAGTTCGAATTGCATTCGCCATCTCAGCTCTAATTGTGGACGAGCCCGGTCTGCGTGATGCAGCTGTCGACCTTCGCCTCGAAGCCCTCCTCCAACCGCTGTTTGTGGGATCTCCCCTCCTCGGCGTGGAAGAATCCTCCTCTTCCGCAGTGATCCCCAGTACCTCACATACATCCTGGAGCAACCGTAGCTGGTGTGATTCACCATTCCATCTGAATATGAGGCAAAATGGGTGCCCCTACGAGTAGGGTGTGTCATGTTGCCTCAGGAAATCCGTTGCAATCTTAAACGCCTTGCGTTTCTGGAGTGTGATCATGGACAGGTCCTGATACAGCGCCACTTGGTGACCTCGGAACGTTATCGTCTGTTTCCTTCTCGCCACGGTCATGATCCGCTCCTTCAGCGGAAAATCGGGAAGGAAAGCCAGAATGTCCGGGGGGGGCACCGTTGCTCGCCGTTGCGGACCCACCCTGTGAGCTCTGTCTATCCTGATGGGGAAGTCCGCAGATTCGCCAAGGATGTCACGGAATAGCTCCTGCAGGTAGTCAGCCAGTCCAGTGTTCTCTTCTGTGGATGGCACTCCACGGACCCTTATATTTTTCCGCCGAGATCTGTTCTCCAGGTCCTCGTTATGCAGCTGGAGATCAATGTGCTGGTCTCTGAGGCGGAGCACCTCCTGCTGCAGGTGCGTGATCTCCTCATCCTGTCTCTGCGTGGAGCTTTCAACCGTGGCCACCCTCTCGCCGAGACCATCAACGTCTCTGCGTATTTCACGCACTTCACTAGCCACTTCCTGCTTTAGCGCTTGAAAGTCCTCCCTCAATGTCCCGAAAAGAGATTCCAAAAAGGATCTGGTGACTGGGGGTTCTCCAATGTCCACTGTTTGGGAGCTACTTGCTCCTCCCGGCGGCGTCGAGTTATTGTCGCCTTTACCATGCGACTTACTAAGCATCTCCGGGAGTGTGTGTCCATTCCCCTTTCCACCTCTCTGTCCGGCCATTTTCCTGTGGCCCAGCAGCGTGTGCGCTATGTACTGCTACACCCAGTCAATGCCACACACAACCAGGTCGGGAGCACCAGCGCGTGTCTCCAGGGGCCCCCGCGTCCGTGGTCCGGCCCCAGGTGCCAGCAGCAACACAGGTCCGAGCCCTCAATTAGCCCGACTGGTCAGCGAGTCCAGTGCACCACCGCGCCGGCAGCAGCCGCTACCTCTCCGTGCCCTGCAGGTGCCTTCCTTTCACTGGTCAATCAGCACCCCACAACAGCCAGTGCCGTGACGTAGCAGCAGCTCAGGCCGGTGCGCCGCTTCCCCAAAGTCTGTTGCGTCAGCCGGTGGGTCCCGCTTTGCCTCCAGCGTCCGTGGATACACGGGGGGGCCCTTCCTCTGCTCAATGTTCGTCCCCAGGGGCCCTTTCCTCTCCCCAGCAAGACCCCTCGGGCCTGGCGCCGCTGCGGGCCCCAATTTGTTCCTGGCGCGGGGTACCCAACGCGCTAGCTTTGTGTGAGGTCTCAGGGTCCTCAATTATTGCCTCCGGGCACTTCGCGTAGCCCCAGGCCCCACCAGCGGCCTCCTCACCTCGTCTGTTGCTCGCCGGGGGGGGGGGGGGGGAGGGGGGCCACCAGGGTCCAGGGCCCAGCTCCGACTCCGTCCGGCCTCAGCTCTCCAGATCTGTACCGCTTCCGTTCTTGCGTGCTCTACGCAGATCACTGGGGGTCTCCCCTGCCGCGACCCGCCGCTCCTCCTGTGCTTCCCAGGCAGTGCTCCGGGCCTTCACTCCCGCCCTGCTAGGCCGCAGCCGCGGCCTCGATTTGGCTCCGGGGCGGGTCCGGGGCCCACTGCTCCTCCGGGGGTCCGGTCAGCGCCCTCCGATCCCAGCCCCGCGGTCCGCAGGGCTGCCGATGCGCTCCCTCTTACCGCAGGACCACCTCCGAAGTCCCCGGGCCCAGCGACACCTCTGGCCGGGCTTCAGCCGCGGCCCGCTCCGTTACTACAGCTCGGGGCTCCGGCGACCGGGTTCACCGCACTCGGTACTTCAGCCGGCGGAGGGACCGGACCACAACGCAGTCGTGACCGGAGGCCCTCCCAACCGCGCCCGTGCTCCCAGGCTGGCGGGGGGGGGGAGAAAGGCTAATTTCCGAGGCTCAGGGCCTAGTCGGGTGCGGGAGCTCGGAAGGGACACGTCCGCCTACCCGGCCATCTTGGCCACGCCCCCCGGGAATAGTAATTTTAACCCCTACGCTATCCAACACTTTCTCTACTGTTGCGTTTAATGGAGTGGTTATAGTACATTTGACACTTTCCGCTATCCTACGGTAAAAATATTGTAAATATTGTATTAATATTATGTTTATATATATATATATATTCACTGAAAAAACCATAGGTTATAGACCATATATAGTTAGGAATTAGCATTTACAAAACCTTGAAAATTCACTGAAAAAACCATAGGTTATAGACCATATATAGTTAGGAATTAGCATTTACAAAACATTATTTTACTTGCACAAAACCATTGAAATTCGCATATATAGTTAGTTGCACTAACTATATATCGCGCACCCGCAATCCACTGCTGAAGATGTCACATATTACATCATTCATGACATGGTCAGTGACATCACTGATAACATCACTGATGACATCTCAAATAACATCACTGATGACATCTCATTTGACATTACTGATCATATCACTGATGATATCATTCATGTGATAATACGATGAACCTCTTCAGACTCTAATATAACCTTACATACACTCAGTGTAAACAGACACTCACAGACTGTCACTCTTTCATGGAGTTACTCACACATGTAGTCAGTCATGCAAAGAATCAATCACACCTTCATTTCCTCAACTATACAGTTATACACACCTTACTTATTCAAACATATACTAACACATATTTACTCTCTTATACAATCCCTGATACAAGTTCACAATGATCCATACAGCCACTCACACATTCACTGGCTCTTATGCACCGTTATTTATATATGTCAACTCTCAAATGTACTGTGTTTTACATATGTACTTACTTTGACATGTAGCACTAAGATGGCAATTCACTCACCAATACACTCATGCACACAGTCAACCGCCCATACAGCTAATTCCACATCCACTTTGAACCCATACATCTAGTGAATCAACTGTTGACACATCTATGCACAGAGTCACACACCTCCCAGCCACCCATACACACACACTCAGTCTCCCATACAAATACTTGGGCAACCAATCAATAACCCATATAGTTACTGATTTAGCTACTGATCAACACATGCAGCAGTTTACAGAACAACAGACATAATGATGTACCAATTAAGACAGTTTAGTCACCAACCCATGCACTCAGTGAGACACAGCTAATCACTCATACAATCAGTCATGCACCTACTAAATCCTTCATCCAGACACTTATACATCCACTCATTCTTCAATATGTAAGACATATTTTAACTCTACAGAAACATACAGTACTGGATGTTGTCATCAGTGATGTCATCAGTGATGTCACTGACCATGTCATGAATGATGTAATATGTGACATCATCAGCAGTGGATTGCGGGTGCGCGATATATAGTTAGTGCAACTAACTATATATGCGAATTTCAATGGTTTTGTGCGAGTAAAATAAGGTTTTGTAAATGCTAATTCCTAACTATATATGGTCTATAACCTATGGTTTTTTCAGTGAATTTTCAAGGTTTTGTAAATGCTAATTCCTAACTATATATGGTCTATAACTTATGGTTTTTTCAGTGAATTTCAATGGTTTTTTAGTAGCAAATATCAAAAGCTGTAAAATGTATTCTTATTCTAATGCAAAAATATATTTTATATTTTTGTAATATAATTTTTTTTTATTTATTTATTTTTTTTTGTTTCGCTGCCGGCCCGCGAACCGGGCAGCTTCCCGTTAGCTTCATTCTGTTCAGCGACCCGGTCCACGAACCGGTAAACGTTCCGTTAGCAGAACTACCGCGTTAGAAAGCAACATCGTGACGCATCGCGTAAGCGCGACGTATCGCGTTACCGTGTAATGCGTCTTATGACGCGCCGCGTTAGCGCACCCGGAAGCGCTCCGGAACGCGAACCGAGGCGCGAAGCGCAGCGCCCCGGAAGCGCTCCGGGTGCGTAGTGGGACGCGTAACGTAAGCATAACAGGTCATGTGACTTGTTCATAAAACTTTTCATTGGTTCATTTTACTTTTGGTTTCCTAATGATGTAAGGCTTGGTCATATGACCTAAAAATAACACTTTTCATTGGTTTAGAACATTTTTTTTCCCAAATGATGAAAGCCCCACCATTTTTCCTCACTCTGACTTGCATGTTTATGAGAGAAAGACCTACTTTGAATACCTTAGAAATGGCTTCATTAATAGCTGCAGCTGGTGCACCCCCACCACCACCACCACCTCCTAGGAAGAGAGGACCACCTCCTCAGGTTATCCTACAACAAGAGGAGGAAGAAGAGGAAGAGGAACAAGGGAGAAGAAGGTTTTTACCTGAACAGCCAAGGAGGTCCCATGTCAAAGTAAATTATATATGGCAATTTTTTAAATTTCCCCAGGGACAAAAAAAGGTAAATGCCCGGTATGTTACCTGTTTGATCTGTAAAAATGAACTTTCCAGAGGAACAGAAAAGAAATACAGTTATGGCAATTATACCATGCATCGGCACATGGAAAGGTGGCACCCTATAAATTACAGTGCTGCACAAGTACGTGATCTGCTGGATAACCCCCGACCTGTGGCCAGTACATCATCCAATGAAGAGGCAGTGACGGGACCAGAGGCGAGGGAGATGGTCCCAAATATCCAAATGAAATTTGGCAATGTGAAGCACGTATGCATTTTTTGTGGCCAACTGATTTGCTTTCGTGAGAGTAGCATACATTTAATCAATAAAGCAATTGACAATCACAAATGTCCAAAACGCCCCAGAAAATAAATTATCTTTTTTTTTTTGTTGCTCCTGTTGAGCCCTTCATAATGAATCATTTTCGTTTCTCCCCACCATCAAAAAAAACAAAAAAAATATAAAACCGTTCAAAAAATACAAAAAAAAAAATGTTCAGAAAAATAATAAAAAAAATATAAAACAACAAAAATAATAAAAAAAGTTCTCTTCAGAACTACCTCTCCTTTATAAGAAATTGCTAGAATGTTAAGCACTCTGACAACCTCTATTTCTTTTGGTTCGCTTCCCGGTTCGCGCGCCAATACGCGAACCGGAAGCGAACTCAAATTTTTTATTTTTTTTTAAAAAGAAGAGTAAGTAAACTGAGAGTAATGTTAAAAGAAAGACAGTTAGAGGGAGTAACACAGAGATACTGTTTAAAAAGGGACTGAGAACAGGAGTGGAAGGAGTAGAGTAAAAAAGTAATAGAAAAAGGAATGAGGGAAGTAACAAAGACAGGAAACTGAGGGTTAAAGAAATGAAGCAGTGGAACTAATAAAAGTTAAATGTAAAAGAGATGTAACAGAATGAGTACTAAACACTTACCTTATAATTATCGTTAACTTAGTCACATGTTATTTTTATACTTTCAATCTGTGAATGACAGAACAAAAATTTTAAAATTGATAGAAAGTAGTAAAAGATGAGTGAGCATGAGACAAGATGAGTATATATTAAAAATCACAATTCAAAGTACAGAATTATTTATACATATTAAATGGTTTATTTTTGCTGTTCTCAGAATATATCAAATTTCACTGAAAACAGTGAGTTGAAGGTGTTCATCATATAACAGCGGGGAAATAAAAACACAATCAAAATGATTGTGTTTAAAAAACCCATATAATATAATCAATCAGAAATCAAAGCTCCTCAAAAGTAACTTACTTTCCATGACGTCAAAGGATGTCCTATGAACAGCTTATACTCTGTTGTGCTGTTATTATTTTCTGCCCGCCACTTTCTGAAAGATAAGCTCCATCGTTTTAAGAAAAATGAGACATACAAAGCAATTTAAAACAACACACTAAATTACAGCAACACCTAGAATCATTATAATCCAGTTACCTACCCTAAATTCTCACTTCTGAAAACAAGTCAAAAGGCAACATTGCTTCATAGTCAAATTCTAATCATTGCTGAAAGACCAGCCTTTTTTACATTTCGAATAAGCTGTGTAATATCTTGAAGTTGTTAAAGGACCATCATGTCATATAATAGCTGCAGTTACAAATGTTCTTCCTGAAATCGATGACTGTGCAGCCAAAACATTTTTAATTAGACTTGACAACTTATTTACATCTGGTTTATATAGTTGGAATTGTAAAATGATATTTCACCGATAAGTTTCTATAAAAATAATGTAGACCGCATTGCAGACTTACATCACCTCTACTCCTTCCTTTGATCTGCTGCTTGAATTAGCTTATTAAAAAAAACAATTATCGCTCTGTGCTACACTTATCCACAAGGCTATATAGTGTAGGAGCTATTACAACCTCTTGAAATTCCTCAGAACAAATCCCAAGATTCCTTTCCTAAAATTTTGGTTGTAAGAACTTTGAAGGTGAAAAGGCAATCTTTTTTTGAAAGTTAAAACAGAATCATTGCAGAATGACCAGCCATTTCCAGACTTCAAATAAGTTGTGTAATGTCCTGATGTTGAAGGACCCTCATGATATATAATTGCTGCAGTTAGAAAAGTCCTTCCTGATATTGACAACTGAGAAGCCACAACATTTTTAATTAAAGTTGTCAATTTAGTTCCATCAGGCCTACATCGTTGGAACATTAAAATGACATACTGGCCATATCTTCGTATAAATAATGTGGACAGCATTGCAGACTTAAATTGACTACACTCCATGTTTTGATCGGCTGCTTTTACTAGCTTATTAAAGGATACTGATTTAGTTTCTGGCAAAGTTAAATATATAAATCTTTCTGAGTCTACACTAGTAATACTTGATAACGTACAATTCTCGAAGTCATGCTGCCATTGATAAGAAAGGCCAAACAGATGATCTACATCTACACCTTCATCTTGCAATACATTAAGCATATACATTAAAAACTCCTGACAATCTTGCTGAATATTTTGAGAGAATTGTGTTTGACCTGAACATTTGTCTAACAGATTTCGAATTTCAGACACACTTTCTACTCTTGTTCTATCAGCACTACATTTCTCTAACACAGAATTCAACAAACAGCAAAAACTTTGATGCGAATTGATCACAATCTGTTCTTTTAAAGTTTCTAGAGAAAAGACAACATTAACCACTACATTAGCATAGCAGTTCACACCAGAACTATTTTCAAATTGAAAACCAACAACATCTTCAACAGAATTCATTTTCTTTCTGCTTACAATTTTGGGTTCATCGACTTTTGGTCTTTTTGCTACAACCTCCCTACTATTAGTGACATTTCTTCGTTTCCGGCCTACCACACGTTTCTCAAACAAAGGATATTGAGGCAAATGTGGCGCATACTCTCTTCTTAACCTATTGTATTCCATAACAAAATCTAGATCCGCACAAATGTTTGTAACATCACACTCAATCAAGTACAAACCCGATAAAGTTCTGACTCGTGACAATGCTACATAAGCCATACCCTCCTTGAACACAGAACTTCCAATATTCACCAAAGCACTGTCTACACTTAAACCTTGTGATTTATGGATTTTCACTGCATATGCCAAGCAAACAGGAAATTGCTTACGGCGAACATGTAAGTCTTTTACAAGCAAAAACCTAGCTGTGCAACGACCAATTAGCTGTACTTCCTCAATGCCATCAAATTTAATTTTTAAAAATTCAATTCCATCCCTATTTCTGTATTTCTCAAAATCAACAACATTACCCATTGATCCATTTACCAGACCTCTTTCAACATGTAAATTCCTTCTCAAAATGATACGGCAATTTAAGCACACATTTCAAAACCAGCAGTTTTAGATATAGTCTTCTCTAATGAATCCAATTTAGTTTTCAAATTCTCGGACAAAACAATTGTTGCACCCATATGCTCTCTTCTGTCAATACCTTCCAGTTTTACAATCTCTTGGTTCTCTAAATTCAACATTTTGTTGTTGAAGATGGAACATTCTGCAAGAGGTGGCATCAAACATATTCCCGATTTCTTCTCAGTAATTTTATGAAAAATATTCTCTGGCAGAACGTCTTCTTCTGGAAACAAAGTTGACAGTAATCGTGCATGTAAAGCTTCTTTCGCACGCTCAGTCACTTTCCCGATTCTAACATCTTGTAGAATATTTTTGTAAACTTCATCCTTCGCCTGACACATATTTTCACGCAGCTCAGCATAACTGAAGTTTAACCATATGTTAACGTTGCCAATGCTCCCTAGGCACTTCCTGGTATCTCCATGCGTAAGCAGTTTAAACACTGGTTGTCCTTTCACTGGTGTCAGCTGCAGAAGATCACCGAAAACAATGATGTGTTTGCCACCAAATAACACATCATACTCTGTTTTAAGAACTTCCTGCATTCTCAAATGCACAAAGGCAAGCATGACATTTGAAACCATGCTTACTTCATCAATGATAAGAAGTTTCATCTTCTTCAGGACTCTAGATACTTCACAACAAGCATCTCCCGATAACTTGTGGTATTGTAATTTGTTATCATGCTCCACTGGCAGCATCAGCAGACGATGCAAAGTAATACCTTTAATGTTATGGGCTGCCAGACCAGTTGGAGCAGTGACAACACAAGACAGCGATGACTCAGTCCTTTTCTGCAAATAACATGAAATTGCTTTAATGAGGAAACTTTTTCCAGTTCCTGCTTCTCCACTCACGTACAGTCGGATAGGCTTCAACGACGTACATGAGCACTGTTTGTTCTCATGACTTAATCCATGATCAATTTGCTTGGTAACTTCGTCATATATTTTCCTCTGCTCAACATTAAGTTGTCTTTCTAAATCTTCTAAGTTAACCACATCCTCCTGAGCATGTGCCATTGCTCTTTCCACTTCAATCATGGCAGTGGCAGCTTCATTTTTGATAACTGGTCCTCCTAGTTGATCCTGACTCAATGAAACAGAACTCTGACTGTCCTGAGAACTGTCTCTAGCAATCTCGGCTGCTATTGTTGCTTCCTGCTCGATTTCTGCATTCAACATTTCTAGGTATTTTGGGAAAACAGGACATTCTATGGACTCCTTGGCTGCATTGAAAGAGTCTTCGTAACAGAGGAAATCTCCAAGCAGTTCCTCTTCTGCACGCCAAGGCTTGAAAAGTTGCAAAAGAGCTAAATAGAAAAACTCTTTTCTTTCTTGAGATTCGCAATCCAATTTTCGATGATTTACCAATAGACATTTTTTTTGCTTGACCAGACATCCCTCACTTCCAATTACAGCATACACTCCTTTATCAATATCTTCTGTGATGTTACTCTTGAAAATGTAATTTTGTAGAACCTCATACAGACAAACATTCTCCAAGTGACTGCTTCTATTTGGATAATATGTATCCAACATGTTGGTCTTCAAAATATCTGTACTGCTTGGCTCCTTCTCCGCCAAATACTCAATTTCCCGTACAGGTTTCAGAACTCGATTACGCGTTGCAGCAAGACCAAGACTTGCCCAAATGATACTCCTAGATTTGGCATAGAGACTTGCTGAAGATAACCGGTCAGCACATTCGTAAGCTCCGATTTCTCGATGCGACAACATCTTCAGACTGAAACTGTACAACTTCTTACTGAGGCTCTTTTCATGGGAAATGTCCTCCCACATATCCTTGAGTTCTGTCTTTTCTTTTTTTGTGATGTAAGATGTCACATACCGAGCCAGAGCCATACAGTTGTCAGCCACAAACTGTATATCCATGTTAGCATTCCACATGGACAAAATCACTGGGTTGTAGTCATTGATGTTCTTGGACTCTTCGTTTCTCTTCAAATTGTATGTATTTTTGGGTGATTTCCTCGTCACATTATGTCGCAGCGAAGACATCAAATTGTTCACTCTTCCTTTAGATATCACCAATCGTAAAAATCCAAAACGACATTTTGTATAGTACTTGTTCTTGTTTCTGAATTTACGACGACAGTACTTTCCACAACGATGGCTTTGAAACCGTAAAACTTGTTCTCTTAGACTTTTGTCTTCCTTTAAGTTTGGAACAGCACATGTAGAATACTGTTCTATGAAATTCATCACTAAGTCATCCGGATCTGTTCCAAATTTGGGTGCATCTTTGATCCATAGCAGCATATGTATATGAGGAGCACCTTGTGCTTGATACTCCTTTATTCAGAAGAAATCCAACACCTCTCCAAGAGGTGGATTTTTCTTGTTCATGATGAAAGACATCATAGCTTCAAATCTATGATTGAAGTACCTGCATACATTCACTGGATCCAAAGAGCACAGTTCTCCGGGTGTCTTGAATTCAATATTTTCAATGTTTCCATTTGCCTCTCGTAGAAATTCAAGTAAGTCTTCCCAGCCATACTCAGCACAGCTGAGAGTGAGGAACCATGTGGGAGTTCCTAAGTTCCTCAGCATACATTTTAAGTCACCATGACGACGGTACCAATACTCATTAGTACCACGCTGACATGCCATCAGGTTAATCAGGTGAGAATTCAAAATACTGTCTTGCACATTGACTTTATCCATAAAGTCCCTTGCTGAGATATTTCGCAGTAGTACACCACTTTTCAGGATGTGATTCACTGCATAAGACAGTCCAGACAGATCACTTTCAAACAGTAGATGAAACAAATAGGGAATGCATTGACGAAACCTAGGATCTTCTGCATACAATCGTAAAGTCCGGTATTCAGAAGCAGGAATTTGATCAGGTCGCTCATCATATCGTCCTCCTCGACCTGTGGGAAATAACTGTGGAAAACACCGAGCTTCCAAACTTTCCTCCCAAAAACTAATGGGACTCCCTTTGGCTTGTTTCATTTGAAACAATTCAATAGCATTCCCCATGACTTCCTTGGAATGCAAAGGATGAACACTTTAATGTTCATATATTTCTTCATTTTTAGAGGCTTCTACTTTCTCAATTTGTGCAGCACACAATTCGCTGTCTTCTTCTTCACTTACTTCCTCTTCTGCAACACATACATTCTTGTAGTACTCATTGTTTTTTATCAAATACAATGTTGCCTTTTTGACTTTCCTAACATCCACTAAATCTTGCCAGATTTTCTTACTCTTTGTCGGAACCCCATTAACTAGGATAACCAGAGGTTCCTCTTCCACTTTCTCTACTCCAATTGTATTAATGTTTTTCTTCAAATCTAAAGGCAAATAAACAACTCTTCCCTTTAATCCTCTCTGTAAATCTGATGGATGCAATTTCCCTGTCTTTGGCTCCATTCGTACAATAGCCTGAAAGGGATGCACACTTTGAATCAAAATAGATCCATAAGTATTTAAATCCTTCAATTCAGAAGGAATGTCAACCAATTCCAGATTATTATGAACCGCTCTTGCAGGCATCCGGTTTTGGTTTAATTTGTTAAAACAATAAGTACACATACGTTGGTCCGAACCCAAATCAAAACAATTTTCTACCATCAAGTATGTAGCAAAATCCTTCCATTCACTATTGTTTTCCATTTCACTTTTTGCATGTAAATCCACTAACTTAGTCTGATTCTTATAATAAGTCCGTCGACAACACACACAAGTGAAATTTGGCCAATCACTTGATTTCACCTTAAAGATGGAAATTTCTTTGTGAAACTTATCTATATTAGAAATCTGTACACTGTCTTCCACATTACCTTCTTCTACTGGGTCAATTTCAACATTGTTCTCTTTACTAGCAAAGTAACAGAACTCAATTTCTTCACAAATATTTTTCACATGTTGTTCTGAACCATGCAAAAGAGCACTGCTCAATTGTTTAAGCATAATTGCTGGACTCTTAGCATAATACAGCATTCTCACTAATTTCCTCACTTTATTATGATGCACTGCTAGCATCCTGAAATGATGAAAAACACTCTGGCATACTCTTCTGGAAAGACAAGCCGGGGAATGACCATGCAAACCTGTTACTTCTCTCACTCTGCAAGGATCTAATTCTTGCAACAACTTCATTTTCTGTTTTAAACTTTTCTTATTAAATGTACGTACAAAATCACAAAACAAATTGATGGAATCCTGTCGCACACAACAAATGCTACTACATTTCTAGGTGTAGACTGGTCCCTTAGGACGTCTTCCTAAAATCTCATCACCTAACACCTCTTCTGCATCAGAAGTTTTTCTTTTTCAACCGGACAACCATCTTTTACCTCATATGCTCGACCACTGGTGTCAACTGCATGCACCAAATCATTGTCCTGAAAGTAACTCTCCTCATTGAAAAATGCCTCACAACTTGAACTATGCATCCATTCTCCTGAGAATACTTCACAAAAATTACTTCGTTAACTACTCTCTTCCATCTACTATTTGATTTGAAATCAGAAATTACCTTGTTTAGTTTCCTAATTCTATCGATTACCAAAATAAATAACTTTCGCTTAATTTCGAAAGCCTGATCAATAATTTTCTCTACATTTTTCTTTTTCTTATAAAATGTCACTTTCTGTTGACCTTTCTTAATTTTTTTTTAACAAATTGACAATTATCCTGTTGCGGAAGGTTCGCCTACGAATGTCCCTAAATTGATTTTCCCTTCTACTGCCATGCACAGACTTATCTCCTGCTGTAGCAGAAACTTTTTTTACAGGCCTTTCCTTTTCCTTTAAATTGTCTCTCTTCTTATGCACTAAAACATGTTCAATACTGGTATTTTGTTGTCTACAAATTGTTTTTAAAAATGATTTTATTTTCTTACCCGGTGCTTTTTTGGCAACTTGATACGATTTCATATTACAGGACTGTTCCAAATATTTACCAACATGGAGTGTAAGTCGCTTTGCTTCTTTTAGTTTTCGCTGCCTTGAGGGCATTTTTAGAGTTTTCTAAAGATCTTCAGTTAAATATGTGGAAAAATATTTAAAAAATTGATATTAACCACTATTACCAAACAGTAAACCAATAACAGTAGGCAAACAATTAACACACTATATGTCAATTCCATCTACAGTAATTTAACAACATAGACAAAGGGGGCATATTTACAAGGCACTTGCACCATGGGGGAAATGAGTTAAAATTCCAAGAACACATAGGGTCGTATTTACAAGGACCTTGCACCAGCAGGAAGTGACTTAAAATTGCCAAGCAGACATGACGGCGTATTTACCACACCCATGCACCAGGGAGAAGTGACTTAAAATTGCCAAGCAGACATGAGGGCATATTTACCACACCCATGCACCAGGGGGAAGTGAGTTAAAATTGTGAAGCACACATGATGCCGTATTTACAAGGACCTTGCACCAGGGGAAACTGACTTAAAATTGCCAAGCAGACATGAGGGCGTATTTACCACACCCATGCACCAGAGGGAAGTTAATTAAAATTGCCAAGCACACATGAGAGCGTATTTACAAGTCCATTGCACCAGAAAGAAGTGACTTGAAATGGCCAAGCAGACATGAGGGCGTATTTACCACACCCATGCACCAGGGGGAAGTGAGTTAAAATTGCCAAGCACACATGAGGGCGTATTTAAAAGGTTCTTGCCCCAGCAGGAAGTGACTTAAAATTGCCGAGCAAACATGGCGGCGTATTTACCACACCCATGCACCAGGGAGAAATGACATATAATTGCCAAGCAGACATGAGGGTGTATTTACCACACCCATGCACCAGGGGGAAGTGAGTTAAAATTGCCAAGCACACATGATGGCGTATTTACAAGACCCCTGCATCAGGGAGAAGTGACTTAAAATTACCAAGCGCACATGAGGGCGTATTTACAAGGCCCTTGCACCACCATAAGTTGTGGCCTATGCAGAAGTATGCTGAATTGTCTGTCTGCCATGGTAAAACCAAGAAATATCTAGGAGCAAAAAGGCAGGTCTGGCAGTCACAAAAGTTTGTTTGAGGTGAGGCCTACTCAGCGTTGCAGATGAAATTTTGGCTTATTGAAGTGTACAGAGGACATAATACATGTGCAGGCCAACAGATGAAGTGAGTCATGACCACTGCACACTTCAACAAAGACCAGACCTCCTCTGTCTCCCTGCACAGGCCTAAACCTCATCAGCACAATGTGATTAGTAATGTTAGGAAACACAGGTGATGTAATTGAAAAAGGTGCAAATATTTTTGCTAATTTCACAATCACATCACCTATGTTTCCTCAGCTTAGGTATCTCATTGAGCAGATATAGTCTAGCATATCCAAGAGTACGCAGAAGGTGAGGACTGTATGCAGCAGTGCAATGTACATACTTCTCCTCCAATGACAATTACAGAAGCCTCAGCATATCCATGCCCCCTAAACAGTCCTAAATGTATATCATAATTATCATAGAGATGTTTCCTCAGCTTAGGTATCTCATTGAGCAGATATAGTCTAGCATATCCAAGAGTACGCAGAAGGTGAGGACTGTATGCAGCAGTGCAATGTACATAATTCTCCTCCAATGACAATTACAGAAGCCTCAGCATATGCATGCCCCCTAAACAGTCCTAAATGTATATCATAATTATCATAGAGACTATGAAACTCTACCAGTACATATTGTGAAACCTAAATGACTTCAAGAAACGGCTTTTTAAACCATCAAACAAGCAAATTATTCTCCCATATTCATGGCGCGAAGTGAAATATTTATTTAAAAAAGCAGACCCCATGTTGTCCTTCTCATAAATGTGAAAAGTATTTCTTTTTTTTAAAACACAATTTTCTGGTCATAATTTGAAAACACAGCACAGCTCCTATGTACAAGCACACCCTAGCTGGCTTCCTTATTTTCTCAAAAAGCATACTAATCTCCTTCTAAATTAAAGGAATCTTTTCTCACCTTAGCACTATTTTTAAACACATCATGTAAGGAAATTAGTCTCCCAGATTCCTGGGACAAGTACCTTAAAATTGTCTAGCAAACATAGGGACATATTTACAAGGCACATGCACCAGGGGAAAATGACTTAAATTTGCAAAGCATTCATGAGGGTGTATTTACAAGAACCTTGCACCACCTTTAAAGTCACTTTTAAAATGCGAAAAATGACATGAATGTGTCTCATAAACCTTGTAAATATGCCCCCATGTTGACCATGTAACTCTTGCAAAACATATTGTGAAACCTAAATGACTTCAAGAAACACATTTTTAAACTAAGAAACGAGCAAATAATTCTCCCATATTCATGTTGGGAAGTGAAATATTTATTTAAAAAAGCACACCCCATGTTATCGTTCTCATAAATGTAAAAAGCATGTCTTTTTCTTAAAAAACGATTTTCTGGTCATAATTTGAAAACACAGCACACCTCCTATGTACAAGCACACCCTGTCAGTACTAATACTTCACATTATCTATAATTAAAATGTGTCAAAGAAGCAAAATCTTTTTGGAAAAAATAATGAAAACACTTGACACAAAACAACATTTTAAATATACAGCTAACTTCCTTATTTTCTCAATAAACTATACTACTCTCTATCTAAATTAAATGATTTTTTTCTTACCTTAGCAAATGCTTTTTGAATTTCAAAACAGTCTCAGAAACACACCAATTTTTATTTACCAGAGCAAAATGTATGCACTCCAGAGGCTGCAACCAACAAAGGCACTGAAATGCTGAAATTCATCACACATATCTCTCATGTGACCCAATC
Organism: Lissotriton vulgaris; assembly: GCF_964263255.1. Classification (NCBI taxonomy): domain Eukaryota; kingdom Metazoa; phylum Chordata; class Amphibia; order Caudata; family Salamandridae; genus Lissotriton; species Lissotriton vulgaris. Next base: position 1,144,749,414 of record NC_141694.1, on the reverse strand, counting down.
AAAACTCTTCCCTCACTTTTTTCAAATCAACACCCTTCCCCCCTCTGCCCTTTCTGGCCTTTTTCCATACAACTACCTCCTGCCAGACCTCTCATGTTTTCAAGTTCACACAACAATGTTTCAAATGAACTCTGAACTCTCAGTACACCTGCTAATCCACTGCAATGTTTCTTAAAATCATGTTTTCTTAACCATTCAAATTACATGTTTCAAAAAACACATCCATGCACCCTAACTTTCTGCTTTCAGCAATGGAAATCCACCAATCACTGCTACTGAATCATTAGCACACAAACTCCACATTTTTTTTTCTTTACAAACTCCTACTGTTTCAACTGCCATTTCATTCCCACACTTCATCTGACTGCAGCAGAACCTCCTCTCACCATGTTTTCTGTCTGGATTGTTGGACATAGTTACATTCACTGGGCTCACAGGTATGCTGTAAACAGAAATTTACACAACCTCAATTTACAAAATGTGGAAATGAAATGGATTGGCCAAAGAGGATTGAGATGTCACCAATTGATACCATTGGTGAAAACCTTTTTACACTTGCCAAACCCTGACCTCATAATAGTGCACTGTGGAGAAAATGATTTGGGCACTTTGACTGGGGTAGGTCTCGAAATGCTCTTAAAGGACACCTTTGAGCAATTAATGGCACTTTTCCCTCAAACTGCCTTGGTATATTCCAATATATGCCAAAGACAGAAATGGAGGTGGTCCAATCAAATTTGTCCACAAATTGAGAAAGCGAGGAAGCATGTAAATAAGTCTGTTTCAGCTTATATGAGAGACCATGGAATAGGTGCCATCTACAACAATAACATGGGGTATTACATGCAAGATATCTACAGAGGAGATGGTGTGCACTTCTCAGATGAGGGAAACAGAGTTTTCATACAAAATTTAAGACTGTGTATTCTTACCTACTTATAAGTACCTAGAACTTACACAGAACCCAAAAGCTCTTTTCAGAGCTACCTTAACTATAATGACTTTTTTAAAATTTCAAATGTACCTTTTTTCACTAATTTTCACTTATGTACGCTTCCCGGTTTGCTACCCGGTTCGCGTACCGGCAGCTAACCGCGCGAAAAAAACGATTATTTTTTCGACATATATGAGCCTTCTCAGCTACCCTCGGAAAACCTAGGGGGTCAAGATACGTCTCCCGTGCCCCCTTACACCCATTTCCCACATTGTTATTCCTCCATCTTGTGATAAAATTTGTCCAAAACACAAAATGGCGAACTCCCGTTACGCTACCGGTAAGCTACCCGGTTCGCGTACCGGGACGCGCCTCTACGACGAAAAATCGCAAATTATTTTTTTTTTGCCCCGCGGGGCACTTTAATATCCCCCTCATCAATCCTAGGGGTTCAGGAGGGATCTACCTTGACCCCTAACATTAAATTCCCCCTTTGTTTTTCTCCACCTCTTGTCTCTCGATCCTACCGAGAGACAAGATGGCGGCCGTTCCGGACTGTTTAGAATGTTGACAGACACCGGAGAGCCAATCAGCTTCGCTTCGCAAAGTTCCGTTACACGTCAGGTACGCGAACCGGAGCGCTAACCGGAGCACTGTTACAGATATATCTGTTTATTAAAACGTTAATTTCTCAAAATCTACTGGAGCACATATATTGAGACATAGCAAAAGCACGTCGGGCAAACCATATCTACAATTTTGCCAAGTTTCGTGTAAATCCATTCAGCCGTTCGAGCTAAAAGTGATTCCAACCGCCCCATGGAAAAATGAATGGGAAAAACACGTTTTAGGACCCCCCTTTTTTCTCGCCCCCCCTTGACGAAACCCCCCAAATTTTCAGGGGCTGCTCAGAAACAAAATGTGCCATTTTCCTGAAAGTTATTCGACATAGAATTTTCAGAAATCCCATAGGAAAAAAATCCTAACTATATATACCTACTGGCGACCGCCAGTAGGTAATGTATTAACAAATTAATTTCTAAAAAAAAATGTTTTAAATTATATTAATTAATTATTAATTTTAAGGTTATTTAAGTATTTTAAGTATGTTTAAGTTTATTATATTTATTATTTAATTAATTTTTAATTAATTTAAAGCATTTTTAAAAATTCGATGTTTTGACTAACTATATTTTTTACATCAACACTTTTTGATTCTATATTTTTGAACTTACCTGTTTGGAGATAGGAGGTCGATATTTTGGTATTCTATATTTTTACCATGATATTTTTGTAAATCGATATTATTTACATCGATATTATTTCAGTGATCCCTCATGACTATAGCCCAGCAGGGCCAGGAGTGGATCTGGAGTGAGTGCAATTTTGATCATTAAAGACAGTTGGGAAATTATCTTGTGTCAGTATGCCCCTGTATCTACACATGTACACATTAAGTGTGCAAAATTTTCCTCTGATACATGAGGACCTTGAGGGGTCAAGTTTGGCCAGGGCACCAGGTGTGGTATACGCCCTGTTTAAAAATGTATGATGTATGAGTTTGCGTTTGTGATTGGCAGAGTCCAATTTTATCTTAGGACAACAATAATACCACATTTTGTCAGATAATTGGCGACCCAACTCACTCTTGCAAACCACTCTAATCCTCCCATCTTATGCCAGTTGCAGTACCATGCAGGTAAGATAAAGTCTAGAAACTACCCTCCTACCCTCTGAATCTAATATCAGAAGAGCTAGTGGGGGAAATCATCCAGGGCCAGTGGATAGGAGGGGATCTGTACAAGGGAGAGCACTATGAAGGGTACAGAATATGAAGTGATCCAGTTAGGTAGCCTTTGTAAAGCGAGCATCATCAGTATGGGAGAGCACATGCCCATCTGGGAAGATGCCCAAAAATGTACATAAATTTTTATGTAATAGAGTGCATTGGGCCTCTTTTTCTTGGGTTATGGGGAGCTATGGGCTGTTTGCCAAGGTGAGATCAGGTGAGTATAAAAAGCCACCTCCCAGGAGCAGGCGTAGTTTCCATCAGGCCTATTAGTCGAAAGTGTTTGGGTTTCAGAGACATCAAGCAGGATGCCCAGTGGAAGAAGGGGCTTCAAGGGTACTGTCCCTGCTTAGTCTTGCTCGGGCTTCGCTTATGGGAGCCATGCATCCGGGTGATTCCAGTGATAATCAACCTGACACTGTCCAACCAGATAATATACTTGGAGATTTAGTACCCCAAAACCACCATGGACGTGTGGAAGCACCAGCGTGTTCCATTTGATCTGAGGTCTATGGCTGGCCCAAACAAACCACAATAGTAGGCTTCTCAGAGTGGCAAAGAAGTTGGTAATAAGAGGGATTGGTATATTTAAATGAAATACAAAAATTGGGGAAGGACTACCATCTTGATAATAATGATAAAACATGCCATGGATAGCGGGACCATAATTCAGCTTTCCACCTCCAAGTCAGTTTATCACTGGCTGGGCCGTAGTTCATGGGCATTACTTGCTCCTTCTTGTGGTGCAAGATAATGCTCAGGTATTTACTAGAGCCATCACACCGAGGCAACAGAAATTCACAGGAGACGGGGAGTGACATCCATGAGAGGAAACAGTTCAGACTTTGCCTAATTGATATTTAAGCTGGAAAAGCTGCCAAACCGAATAATGCCCTGCACTACAAGACTAAGGTTATAAATTGGGTGCTAAATAAACAACAACATATCATCTGTGTAGAGGGAGAGAAGTTGGGGGCCAAAACAAAAATGCAGGCCTTGATGCATGTGATTCTCTTTGAAATGGCGTACTAGGAGATCCATACCTATAATAAAAAGCGTTTGTAATGCAAAAGGTCTCGCATTCACGTGAGTTTGAGCTATTGGCATTGTTAAATGACAATGCCTTTTATTTATGTTTTGGGTTTTAAAACATAAATAAAAGGCTTTATCAGTTACAATACTAATAGCTTAAACTCTCGCAAATGCAAGATCTAATGTACTGCAATAAAGGGCCTTCTTGATCACTTGTTAGATTGTACATATCAGAGGAAGAGACCGGCTACAACATCTTCAAAGTAGTGATAAATAGTGCTGTGAAGAAGATGTGTAAGTGTTGTAAATTGCCCAGGCACAAAGTGTGAAGTGAGAGTTACATATGATCTGAGTTATAAACTCTAACACAGTGCTCTATCACCTTTCACTCTGTGATTACACCATTGCGACTCAGGAGGAAGAGTGGGAGGGGGCTATTTTCTGCCCTCTCCATGATTTGAGTGAGTAGTGTGGCATTGTGTAATGTTATTGCTATCTTTGGTCCAATAAAAAACGCTCCAGCTGTAGTAGGGCCCTGGCTTCACCTCCTGAGGGTCATTTTCTGTTCGCCTGTCCTCAATATATAGAACCCCGCTCCAAGTGGCTAAAACCCATTTTTAAAAGATTATCCTGTAGAAAATCCTCGGATGCAATATGGGCCCTGAAAACAAACACTTCTGATTTCATTGTGATATGTTTGGCCAAGTTTTTAGGCTGGGCTTGGGTAATTAGAGCCAGAAGGAACCCAACTTTTTCCTAATTATATTTTGTAATGTTTTTTTTTTGTGTGTGTTTATCGAATTTTAGGAATCAGGCTTATTTAATGTCTTGGGGTACTAACATATGTTTAATAACTTTTTAGCTGTGGTTTCTAGTTTTTGTGTAAATTTGATAACATGTTTAAGTTTGGCTTTATATAATTATTGGTATGTCGTGATGATTTTTGATTGTTTATGAATGTTTGCTTTTTTCTTTTTGTCTTTTATGATTTTATTATCGAAATAAAGACATTAAAACCTGAAAACCTGAGTAGTGTGGCATTGTGTAATGTTATTGCTATCTTTGGTCCAATAAAAAACGCTCCAGCTGTAGTAGGGCCCTGGCTTCACCTCCTGGTGCAGGGCGGACTGTACTTTATGGCAGGCATGGAGGGAGGTAGGAATGGTCTCAGCTGCAGCTCCAGCTTGTACAGTGACCCTGCTATTACTAGTGAGCAAGAGGCACTGAGGTGGTGGTATTGGTATTGGTGATGGTGGTGGTGGTGTTGGGGGTGGTGGTATTGGTGGTGGCTTGGTGGTGGTTGTATTGGTGGTGGTGCTAGTTTTGGTGGTGGTAGAATTGGTTGCATTGGTGGTATTGTTGGTGGTGGTGTTGGTGGCAGTATTGGTATTGGTGGTGATATTGGTAGAGTGGTGGTACTGGTATTGGTGGAGTTGGTGGTATTGGTAGTGGTAGTATTGCTGGCGGTTATGAGATTGGTGGCGGTAGTACTAGTATTGGTGGTAGTATTGGTATTGGTGGTGGTATTGGTGGTGTATTGTTGGTGGTGGTATTGGTGTTATTGGTGGTGGTGGCATTGGTGGTGGTATTGGTGGTGGTATTGGTTTTTGTGATATTGGTGGTGGTGGTGGTATTCGCTGTTGAGGTATTAGTGGTGGTGGTATTGGAGGTGGTTGTAGTAGTAGAGGTGGTGGTATTGGTGGTGGTGGTGGTATTGGTTTTGGTGGTATTGGTGGTGGTTGAGGTATTGGTGGTGGTGGGGGTTTTGGTGGTGGTAGTGGTGTTGGTGGTGGTGGTATTGGTTTTGGTGGTATTGGTGGTGGTGGTGTTATTGGTGGTGGTATTGGTATTGATGATGGTATTGGTAGTGGTGGTATGCTTATGGGTATTGGTGGTGGTAGTATTGGTGGTGGGAGCATTGGTGGTGTTGGTGGTGGTGGTATTGGAGGTACTGGTGGTGGTATTGGTTTTACTGATGGTGGTGTTGTTGGTGGTGGTATTGGTGGTAGCGGTGGTGTTGGTGGTGGTGGTATTGTTGGTGTTGGTGGTGGTTGGGGTATTGGTGTTGGTTGTGGTGGTATTGGTGTTGGTGTTAAATGGTGTAAATCTGTTCAGTAGTTCCTGAGAAAATCAAAAGTAAAATCATAGTGATATCTATAGATAAAGTACTGTTCGCGGACGGAAATCCTTTCAATTACGAGCACGATCTGCATGCTGATTGGATGTCAACTCTCTGTCAACACTTGAAACCAGGAAGTGTTGGCAGCCATCTTGTGCCTCGGGAGAACCGAGTCACAAGAAAACAATAAAACAAAGTTGAAAAATAATTAACCCTTTCGATGCTCATGACGAGCTCGTCATGAGGCACAGTTGAGCTGTGCTTATGACAAGCTGAGCTCGTCATGAAACTATAGTATTCAAGCAATTTTAGCACAGGAGGGGAAAAGTCACAGCAGCCTAGGTGTTAAAGGGGGCAGGGTAAAACATCCTGACCCTCTAGGCTTGCTCAGGGGGTCCCAGATGGATCTTTAGGCCCAAAATATATATTTTTTTAAAATAAGAAATCGCGGGGTACTTGTATCGTACACGTACGCAGTGGAAAAGGAAAAAACTAGAGCTATATTTCTATGATAGTATGTAAAACTTTCTGGTTTTTTTGTGCACCAGTTGTACTCTACGCATGTGCAGCCTCGTTTCCAAGCCCAAGTTTCATTTTTTTTTTCAAGTTAGCCAAGCAAACCTCTCCTCGTTTGAGGTATTAAATTTGCTGCTGTCTTTTCCCGGGCCGTGTGTGTCATCATCTGCTGATACTTTTGTAATATATTAATATATTCTATTTATATTTATCTGAAACATATTGCCGAGGCGCCAAATGTTGATTACATACTACGGCCACCGCCATTTTAGTAGTTTCCCTCTGTTATTTTTATTGTACCTGTTACTTTCATTTTACCCTCCGCCTATCGTCTCTGTGATCGATGAGATTTCCTACCACAGACACCACGGTGTTTGTCCTTGGCCTCTGATGTTATCAAACTTGGTCACACGCATACCTAAAAACTAATTTGAAGCACATAAGCCACAGCCATTATAACGCGTGTCTGTCACCACAAAGCCATTATCATGCTTATGGCTTTATGATGCGTGGTAAATGTATACTAGTTGTAAAAGCATGTATGGTAAAGGCATGCGTGGTAAAGTCATATGCGTGCTAATGAATTCATGGTGACGATCAGGCATGGTTATGACTGCGTTGTATTGGATGTTTTCCCCCAGGACACTGCAGGAACCGGGTCTGGGTTTGGCGGACTCCAGGGCATTATGCGGTGGGCCACGCAGCCTCCCTCGCACTATATAGAAATCTCCAGGGGGTGGTCGTTTTCCTCTTTTGAGGGGCGTCATTGAGGCCCACATAGTTAATTTTGTAGGGGGGTAGGTTTGCAGGTGAAAATGTCCCAAGAGGTTTGTAAATGTGGTACACATTGTTTTACTTTGATTTCCTTTTTATGTTGTAGTCCATTCAGAGAAAATATAAGTTATTGTACAGCTGGTACTTTTCAACCCTACTTTTTATTAAATTTTATTAAAACAACAATAACTGTAAACGTAAGTTAAAGATAATGTAATAAACAACTAGAAAAATAACTTAAAAAAAACAGTATTATAAACAAATTGTGATAAGGGCTCCAAAAGATGTTGGGTAGGTAATCTGCAAAACAAAAAAAGAAAAAAAAGAGTTTAAAGTTATGTAGATGTGACTAAATAAGGTGAAGCATTACAAGTGAAGGTAACACTACAATTTTACAAGTGCAGTGTGTCTAGTACATTTCACTTCTGTTATAGTCCTGCGTTCAAGTGGTGTCTATATGGAAGTGCCTACTGCGTTACTGACACAAAAGTGGTACAACGAGATTGTAAATACGCCGACTTATTTCTAATGCATTGCAATGGAGGCATTGTATATCTAGGCCGCTGTGCTTACCTTGTATATTCACTGTGGCCAAACACTGCGGACACCGGAGTTCACAACTTCAATACACCTCTGCTTCTACACGTCAAAGTAGACAGCCATGTGTGTAACTTTAAAAGAGAAAGAGAAATGATGTCACAGAGAGTGAGTGAGAGAAGGAGAGAGAAAACAACATTAAAACTGTCTCGCAGAGTCTGGAGTTGAGATTTTTCTTGGAAAGTCAAACACAGATTTACAAGCTCCTTGTGCCACTTTTCCCATGTTAAAAGTGGCACAAAAGTGGCGCAATAAGTTTGTAGATCTGTTTCTCAGACTGTTGTAACCTGTCTGTTGTCACTGCTCGGAGGTAATTACATATTTCTACATAGTGAGTCTGCTGCACAGTACTCAGTCTCTCTTTTCACAAATAATTTGTTGTTGTTTCGGAAACAAAATTCTTTGCTCATGTAGTGCCATTGGCGTGATTGAAAGAGGATGCTCTACATGTTGAAGAAGCCTTCACAGTCATCAAGATAGTTCACCACTTCAACCCAGATAAGGATGTATACAGTAGACTGGGGATAGCAGTGTACAAAACTTTAAAAAGAAAGAGAAACAATGTGAGAGAGTAAGAAAGAGAAAGAGAGAAAAAAGGACATTAAAACGCGGGAGAGACACACACGATATGGGGGGTGCCTGAAGCCAGAGGTGCAACCACAGTCAAAAATATGGGGGGGGCTAAAAAATAATTGGGGGGGCTTAACTTCTAGCAAAAAGAAGAGTGGAGCTGCAGGAGCTGTAAGTTTCGATAACAAGCAAAATGTCTTTAAAAAAGCTGTGAAGTACTAGGTTACAACTGTGTGTGGGCACAGGAAGGTATCTGATCTTAGCTGAAGCCCCGTTAGCCCAATGTGTGTTTTGCGCGCCTGCTGCATACTACACATTCTCTCGTTTCACAGATAACTTGTCGTTCTTTCGGAAACAGGCTGGTTTGCTCACCTTGTGCCATTGCTGTCGTCCTTGTTACATAATGCATCATGAAGCACTACGAATTAGAAGGACACCAATTAGGTCCAGCGTGTATTACACGAACTCCAGGTACACCTACCCCGCTTCCGACCCTGGGATGGTACCACCGACCGCTGTAGCACACATTTTGTGCTGATAGTTTAGGTCTACTACGACAAGACAGGGTAGGTAGTCATACACCTTCCTCTCACTTTAGTGTAGATAGCGCAATAATCGATCCTGAAGAAGTGTCCTGACCATTACTTACTGCCGAGACACAAAACATGTCGATCACAAGAGAGTAGAACCCCTACCATTAGACACCTAAAGACTAGGTTAGGGTCCTCTCATCACTATTTTTAATTAGGCAGTTTACCTCCATAATAAACTATGTTTAGGACTAACTGACCTATTTTAATTCCACTACCCCTACTAGACTGTCTTGGCCTCTCACCCCCACTGCACCCACCGGCAGGAACGAAAGATCCCAGATAAAGAGCCCCGGTTTTGGGTGCCCGTCCTGACGAGGGGCAGGCTCAAATGATGAAGCATGACACCTAGCTTGCTGGGTGTGTGAGAGCCCTAGTTCCAACAAGGAGAACTCATTCTCCTTTGCACACACATTGGTGATCTGTTCTGGATTTCACCACCCGACCGTTTTTGTACTTTTTGGTCTCGAAGTGCAGTGTTGTGGGCAGTGATGTACACTTGTGCTTGGTTTTGGACATTGAGAGATGAAGTGTGTGAATCTATAAGGAAAATAAAGGTAGGATACGATTACCACATGTATCATTTAAGAAAAGAAAGAAAGAAAAAAGAAATTGCAAAATGTAGTCATCAAACTTTTTAGGGACCTTGGCAGTGCTTTTTTGTAAGAGAAAATTATCAACAGTAGAATAGATAACAATCTGTTGTACGGTAGATTCAATGTGGTGCGTGTCAGAATTGGTACTAGATCTACCCACATTGGAACTTTGAGGATGAATACTAAGATTTTGCTTCTAAGAAGCACAATCGGTACCTTTGTAGTCAAATCGTACATTATTGTCTTCAGCTGTTTCAAAAAAACATTCTTCTGTAGAGAGCTAAGGCATCGAGCTGAGACAAACTCCAATACCTTCTGCTGTAGTCAAATCGAAGCTCCTGTGTCAGTGAATTGCAGATTATATGTTACAGTTCTATGTGATCTACAGAATTGATATTAGAGAAGAATAAATAAATTGTATAATGAAAATAAAGATTGTTTACGGTTACCACAGTATGCCAACCAGTTCCTAAACAAAGTCGTCTTTTTACATTTTTATCGTGAGGATCTGAGCAGACTCTGACTTTGATTAAAATTGTGTGAAAGGGCTTTGTGAATAACAGGCAGACAGAGAAGTGTGTGCACAAAGAATAGACGTGGTTTCTAAATGGGTGACGGATTTAGGTTAATTTTGAAAGTAAATATCATATTTGCATAGGCCATACATCACTAATTCCTGGTTAGAGTGGGGACGTAAGGGACAATAATGAAGATAGAGCTCAAATGTCGGAGTATACTTAGAAATTTTTTATATCAAAGTAGTATGATTGAAGTGTATTAAAAAAAAATTAAAGGAAAAAGTAAAAAAAGATGGAAAAAAATCCATTCAAGAATAATGTGAGTTTCTTACAAGTCTTGGAGATTCCAGTCCAGAAGTTCTTCAGCGGTTTAAGATGCTTAATGTTCCAAGAGGCTATTGTTGCCATTGTGTGAGAAAAGTGAAGCGATCCAATTCATATCCTCGAAGGGACAGTAATGTTCTTCGAATGTTGGAGGCAATCTGCGATGTTGTAAAAGGTCGCACATTGTAGGAGATCTTTCGAGGCTGCGCAGAAATCCCATTCCGCTGCGATTCCTTTTTGCATTGAATTCGCCACTTCTCTGCTGCCAGAACAATCGCGTTCATGGTTTTCAAGATACTCCATTACCCACTGGATATCAGGTGCGATTGTTGAGATGTTGGCAAGGCATACATCCATTAGCCAGTCGAATTTGCAAGTTTTGCAATCAAACCTTGGCTGTACGCATATTGCATAAGTGTAGATCAATGCTATGTTGTAGCTAGCTCCGATAATAGATAGGGGCAGGTAGCAGAAAAGTTTTTCAGTTTTTTTACAGTATTGATGTAGCTTGGCGTAGAGGCGTATTCTGTCTGACATAGTTGTTACCATAGAGAGCGTAGCCATTTCTAGAAGTAGAATTAGTAGCAGGATGGCCCCAAAGAGGACGAGAATTATGGTCACTGTTCCTGTTATTCCAGAGATGATCAAATGAATGTCAGAATGCGGTCTGTTATTAAAAGAAGAACAGTTTGAGAGCATTTTAGAAGGCTGTAGGAGACCGTGTTAAAAAAGTGTGCCAGACCTTGAGTGTGACATGTGTTGAAAATTGTGTAACAATTCACAAAGTGCAATTGGCGGTTCATATTTAAAAGGGAGTGTATTTTATTTGAAGTTTTTGGTATCTGCAGTTGATAAAATTTCTTTTGCAGAAGTGAAGGAGACTTCTGTTCTGAACAAAGGTGCTTTTAGTTTGGTTTGTTTCTTGAAATGTGTTTTCAAACTAGAAATTGAAGGCCAAGTTGAAGTTTGGGAGTTAGTGTATGTGGGTGAAAATAGATATTGCTACAGGAAGTTTATGTGTTTGAAACAGTAAGGACATGCGGTATGCCATTTGGTAGCAGTGTTTTTTATTGAGAGGTAGATAACTGTCTTTAGAAAGCTGTGTGAATGTTGGTGTGATTGTGGGAGTTGGCGTCCTTTTAAGAAAGAACACAAGATTGGGGGCTGTATGCTTAGAAGCGCTGTGTAGTTGGAAATTCTTGGATAGTAATGAATGACTGCCATTGTGGTCGCACTTTTCACCTGTCAGAAAAACTTCTGTATGCTCTTTAAGACAGCGATATGTAAATGGGATAAACGACTGCTCGTGAATAAACATGCTACCTTATACAATGACATTTAGCATGAATAACAACATGTGCATGTAGCAGACATAATGACACTACATACTATGAGAACCATGTATGCAAACTAAACATGGCATGGCACCTCTGCCTCACAATGCAGAATGCGGGGAGAGCTGAGAGCAAAGTATGTTGGAAGGTAGCAAGTAATTCTCGATTATAAAAGAATACAATGGAAAGTCTTGAGGGGGTGTGCCAGTCAGACTTGAGTATGCAGAGTACATATATGTACATGTCAACATACACTGCTGGTCTATTGAGTGAAGTGGACAGTAGACGCAACCATGATAGTAAAGTCAGTAGGGAAGATTATGGAATGGTAGAGCATACGTGCCCCCCCCCAAATGTTTAGGGAAGTGGGCTGGCTCAGCATACGCAAGGCTAGAGTAGGGGTATGAATAAAAGGCAGGTTTCTTTGGGTGTGGTTCTCTTCCGGATTTGCGAATGTGTCTGCCAGGTCTGCGCAGCTTACACCGTCACAAGGCTGACGCTGTGAGCGAAGGTGGGTGCGTGATTTATGCTCTCAGACTGCTGGTACTCAGAAACCGTCATGGGCGCTATGACGCATATTTGCCCGACAGCTCACCTTTCGACACCTCTGTATGTGAAAGAGGGTCCACCACGTGCAAGCGTAGCTTCTGGGCCAAAGTCTGCCAGCTCGGAAGGCCTCTGAGATTAACTCCCTTCGACCAGCTGCAACCAACTCTAGGTCCCAACAGTGGAACGGTGTCTTGATCCCACAATGGATGATGTCCGATATTACCTGATGCTTGCTTTTCACAGAACTCCCTCCGTTGAGGTGCATCACACTCTGTGCATCCGTAGCTAACTGCTGTACAGGATTTTTGAGTTTTGTTGACTGTAGTTGCTGGACTATAACGCGCTACAGTAGGTCCGAACAATGAAACGGGGTCTTGATTTTATGATTGAGGATGTCAGAAGTTAAAGTCTGTGATGACTTCGTTGTACCCCCTCCGATCAGGTGAAAACAACTCTAGGTCCGAACAGTGGAATGGTGCATTGATCCCACAGTAGATCATGTTAGAACTGCATCTGAGAGTGGAGCTCGAGGTACTCTCTTTGACCAGCTGCAACCAACTCTGGGTCCCAACAGTAGAAAGGTGTCTTGATCCTATAATGGATGATGTTAGAACTGCATGTGTGAATAAAACACCCAGGCAAATTCACAATGCCTACTAGCACATGAAAGGTGGCAAACACCACACAAATAATAATCGACTACTGTTTATACACATAGAATGCAATTTAATTCCTCATAAAAAATTGTTTGATAAAATCAATACATGATTATTGACATTTGATAAAACATTTTGGCATTATAGCATATGCATTCTTTCCTACACAAAACACTTTTTAAATATAACAACTATTGGATGGTTTCCTGTCTACGCGTTTCGACACCTAGCCGTGTCTTCCTCAGGACTGTACCATCGTAGTGCTGTAAGAAAATATATTTAAAAATTCTTTACAATTAAGTATTTTAGTGCAAAAACAGTATATACTCTAAACATGATAATATGTGCTAGATAACGGTTATAAACGTACCCTGATAGTACCGCCCAGAGAAATATTATAGCTTTTAGACATTTTCACACCAGAAGATTAAAACCCAATTCTATTTCAATACATACATACATGTTGGACATATTCCTAACATAAGCATAGATATGTATACATAGTGATATCATTCAATATAGTCTGCTTTTTCAATTTAACAATTTCTCTTGATATACTATTCACCTTGTATTGATACCATAAATACATTCATATAGGTTTCATGATGATGAATTCAAATTAAATCTTTTGTCTGGGTGTGAGTGTTTGATTGGTTCAGATGCTCCGTCCATTACCAGCCCCTTTTGTACCACTTTTGGCCGCCATAAGTGTGGTAGGGTATGCTCAGACATGAGTCCCTTGCTCACTTTGCCACTGGATTCAAGCATGCTGGGCTGAAGACAACTGGAATGCCAGAAACCGGTCCTCGGAAGCTTGTTTCCGGTCCAGAGAAGGCATGGCTTGGCAGTTCGGGCTGGACTGTTCCCATGAGGCACAGGGTCAGACCGATGTGCATACAGCCATGTCTGAACTAGGGTGGCAGAGTGAGCTAAAGAACAGTGATGGATTAAACCCAGATCCTTTGACTGGGTGTGAGTGTTTGATTGGTTCAGATGCTCCGTCCATTACCACTCCCTTTTGTACCGCTTTTGGCCACCATAAGTGTGGCGGGGTATGCTCAGACGTGAGTCCCTTGCTCACTTTGCCACTGGATTGAAGCATGCCGGGCTGAAGACGGCTGGAATGCCAGAAACCGGTCCTCGGAAGCTTGTTTCCGGTCCAGAGAAGGCATGGCTTGGCAGTTCGTGCTGGACTGTTCCCATGAGGCACAGAGTCAGACTGATTTGCATATAGTCATGTCTGAACGGGGGTGGCAGAGTGGGCTAAAGAACGGTGATGGATTAAACCCAGATGTTTTGACTGGGTGTGAGTGTTTAATTGGTTCAGATGCTCCATCCATTACCACCCCCTTTTGTACCGCACATGAATATTAGGCATGGTTTATTGCAGTTGTTGGAGAACACAGCGGTACATCATGTTCGAACAGTGAAACAAGGTCTTAGTTCTATGATTGAAGATGTCAGAAGTTAAAGTGCGTGATGATTTTTGTGTATAGCTTCTGATGAGGTGCAACCAACTTTAGGTACCAACAGTGGAATGGTGTCTTGATCCCTCAATGGACGATGTTAGAAGTGGATCTGAGAGTGGAGATGAAGGTATTCTCTTTGAGTAGGTGTAAGAAACTCTAGGTCACAACAGTGGAACAGTGTCTTGATAACACAATGGAAAATGTCAGACGTTACCTGTTGCTGATTTTTCACAGAGCTCCCTCTGATGAGGTGCATCAGATTGCGTGCTTCTGTAGTTAAGTGTTGCACATGGTTATTGGGCTTAGTTGACTGGTATCGCTGGAATAAACTGCAGTAGAGCAGGTCCAAACAGTGAAATGGGGTCTTAATTATATGATTGAGGATGTTAGAAGTTACAGTTTGTGATGATTTCTGTGTACCCCCTCCGATGAGGTACAAGCAACTCTAGGTCCCAACAGTGGAATGGTGTGTTGATCCCACAATGGATGATGTTAGAACTGTATCTGAGAGTGGAGATGGAGGTAGTCCCTTCTACCAGCTGCAACCGACTCTAGGTTCCAAAAGGAGAACGGTGTGTTGACTCTACAATGTACGATGTTAGAACAGCACTTGAGAGTGGAGATGAAGGTACTCTTTTCGATCAGGTGCATCCAACTCTAGGTCCCAACTGTGGAACGGTATCTTGATCCCACAATGGATGATGTCCGATATTACCTGCTATTTGCTTTTCTCAGAAGTTCTTGTGTTGAGGTGTTTCACAATCTATGCTTCTATAGGTAACTGCTGCACATGAATATTGGGCTTGGTTGACACTAGTAGGTGGAGTATACTGTGGTACAGCAGATGCAAACAGTGAATATGTGGTCTTGATTCTATGATTGAGGTTGTCATAAGTTAAAGTCTGTGATGATTTCTGTGTACTCCCTCTGATAAGGTGCAACAAACTCTGTGCTTTCGAATCCAACGGTATGTGGCTGTGAGTTGTGAATGACCACTGGATTTGGTGTAGCCTGCAGTTCCCATGGTTCACAATTTAGATTTAGTGGTGATTGTTTAATTACAGAATCCAGTAGTTAAGTAATTAAGGGCCAGAAGTAGGTGGCTAAATACCGGCCAGTAACGCCGAAATTCAGTAAATTTCAATGTTACTGACTTTTATTTAGCCATTCATAATATAGATAAGGAATCAGTAAATAAGGAATCGGTAAATAAGGAATCCGTAAATACCGATTCCTTATTGCTCTTGCATTTAAGGAATCTGTAATACCGATTCCTTAAATGCAATGTAGGAAGCACATTAAAGAGTGCTTTTGAGCCTTAAGAAATCGGTAATTACCACCAACTTCAAGTTAGTGGTAATTATTGATTTTCTTTAAAAAAATCACTTTTTTGTTTTTTGTTAAGTGCCATGTGGCACACATTCATGCCCTTTCGGGGGTGCAACAGGGTGTCCTTTTGACACCCTGGTACCCTTGATAGTGCTCCTGCTATTAGCGATTCGGTAATACCGAATCGCTAATAGTGAATATCTTTACATTCATTCCTATGGGCCTCCAAGCCCATAGAAATGAATGGGTGGGTATTCCTTATTACCAAATCTTAATTACCGATTCAGTAATAAGTTATATTAAGGATTAAGTATTTTTTACCGAATCTTTACCTACATAGGAAATACCGATTTCCTAATAGCGAATCAGTAAAATTCGCTATTAAGAAATCGGTATTTCAGATTTACCTACATCTGGCCCTAAAACGTCTATTGAAACATACAGAATATTGTTTCAGTATACTTGCTTCAAGAAGCTTTTTTATATCAGTTATAGGTTTAGTAAAATGACCAAATTCATCTTGCAAGTCCAAAGGAACAGTGAATAGTGTAGACTGTGGAGAGATTTAATCCCAGTTCGAATTGTTTTGATTTTTTCATTGGAGAGTTCTCTGTAATTTATGTTGTTTTATTTTGTAAAGAGGGAGTGAGAACAAGTATTGATGGTTGTGTGTGAGTACTGCCTTCAATTAACACTGCAGACAGTAATGTTCACAATTCAGATCGAGTTTCTATTGTAGATTATGCTGTCCTGTAAGAGAAGAGATTGCTGTAGTGTGCTCTGTTTGCACCTCTTATACACATCATTGCAGGCTCTGCACACATTTTCTTTGCTTTGCGTATTGCAAACTGTAGAGCTCAAGTCAATGCTCCGTCACTGTGGGCCCTTGCTGAACACTCTCTCTGGCCTATACTGCAGACTTCAGTGTTCACATTTGACATTGAGTCGGTATTGTAAATGATGCAGTCCTGTAGGAAAATACATTGCTCCAGTGTGCTCTGTCTGCACCACTCATACGTATCATTGTGGGCTCTGCAGATGTTTTTTTTCTTCATGTATTGCAAACTGTAGAGCTCAAGTGAATGGCAGGTGGCTGTGGGCTCTTGCTGACTTCTCTCTCTGGCCTACACGTCAGAGAGCAGTGTTCACAAATGAGATCGAGTCGCTATTGTATATGAAGTAGTCCTGTAGGAAAATACATTCCTTCAGTGCGTATTGTCTGCACCACTCATATGGGAAACTTCTTGAACGTATAAAACTTAGGATGGGACTAGATGGTACCGTCCTTGAATGGTTTAGCTCCTTCCTCCAAAACCGATCTCAAAGAATACTCATCAACGGCATCTTGTCCGCTCCCTCTTCGGTCACAGTAGGAGTCTGTCAAGACTCAACGCTGTCCCCCACCCTCTTCAACCTTTATCAAGAACCACTTGCCGAAGTCCTCTGCACCGTAAATATATCCTACCATATGTACGCTGATGACACGCAGATCTACATCAAAATCTCATCTCTCTTGGAGGTTCTCTCCCTGAATGAGGCCCTGAAGCAGACTGTCCAATGGCTCACCTCCAATCAACTCAAACTCCACGCTTAGAAAACAGAATTACTTCTCATTTCCCCTCCTAAAACCGACCCTGAAACTCAGACTTGGATTAAGGCCATCACAGCCTTAAACTGTCCACCGACCATTGTGAACTTGGCCAAATTGCTAGGAATAATCTTGGACTGTAACTTGAACATGCGAAACCACATCAGCTCAATGGGCAAATCTGCCAGATTCCACCTGAGCTATCTATGGAAACTGAAACCCTTCCTGGACGCTCCCGACCTAAAAATGGCAGTCCAAGCACTAATCATTTCTAGACATGAATATGGCTGCTCCACCCTCTCTGGCTTACCCAAGATCTTGCTAGCACCATTAAAAGCCTGCCTCAATGCGGCTGCCAGACTACGCACCGGCACAAGGAAATTTGATCACATTTCCCCACACTTGAAAATGCTGAACTGTCTTCCTCTCAAGGCCAAAATATAGCTGAAGCTGGCATGCATCACGCACAAGGCCTTATACTCGAACTCCTCTGCATACCTGTCACAGAAACTTGTGTTATCAGGCAGAATCAGAAATTCATGGTCCGCTAGAGACCTCCTACTCCAGCCCGCACGCTTTCGGAAAAAAACCCAAAATCGGGCGTTCACTGGGGCTGCGCCAAGAATATGGAACTCCCTCCCACCCGCTATCAGAAGAATTGCCTCTGTTGCACGTTTCAAAAAGGAGACCAAATCCTTCCTCATGAGTAAATTCCTCATCTAAATCCTGTCCCATAACCCCAACAGAGACTGTTGCCTCCTTCCGTCGACCTTTCGCCCCACCGCGAAACCTGGGGCCTACCTTCAGCAACTATAATGTTAACCATATTTGTATCCTTCCTCCCTACCGTTGTCCTATGCTATTGTACTGTTAACTGTACCATGTGTTCCTTGCATCCCCTTGTACTCCCGTGATTCCCTACCTATTGTACAACTCCTTGACTATGTAAAGTGCTCTGATACCCTAACGGGTCAAGTTTCCGCTCTATAAAACACAAAATAAATTTTTAAAAATGTATCATTGTAGGCTGTGCACACATTTTGTTTGCTTTGACTATTGCAAACTGTACAGCTTAAGTCAATGCCAAATGGCTGTGGACCCTTGCTGAACGCTCTCTCTGGCCCATACTGCAGACTTCAGTGTTCACATTTGACATTGAGTCGGTATTGTGGATGATGCAGTCCAGTAGAAAAAGACATTGCTCCAGTGCGCTTTGTTTGCACCACTCATACGCATCATTGCAGGCTCTGCACACATTTTTTTTTGGTTTGCATATTGCAAATTGTAGAGCTCAAGTGAATGCCATGTGGCTGTGAGCCCTTGCTGACCGCTCACTCTGGCCTACACTGCAGACAGCAGTGTTCACAATTGAGATTGAGTCGCTATTGTAGATGAGGTAGTCCTGTAGGAAAGGACATTGCTCCAGTGTGTACTGTCTGCACATGCATATGTATCATTGCAGGCTTTGCACACGCTTTTTTGTTGCTTTGCTGACGACAAACTGGGTCGGTGTAGTCACCTTATGTACCTGTGGGTCCTTGCTGATTGCTCTCAGTGGCCTACACTGCAGACAGCAGTGTTCATAATTCAGATTGAGTCACTATTGCAGATGATGCAGTGTTGATGGCAACAGATATTGATCCTAGTACGGCCTGTCTACAGTGCGCATTATCGGTGGCTGTGCACATGTTGAATGCTTTTGATGTGGTTATTTGAGTGCACTAGAACTGATGGAGTGTTTATGTTATAATCTTTTTGTGTATTATTTCAGATCTATTGATTGTGTGTCAGTATACCACAAGTTGGTGTTCTTTTACAATGGAATTATTTCTGTATTATTTCAAAACTACTGTCCCTACATTACTGCAGCATAAATTATTGTTTATTTTATTATTGAATTTCTGTGTGATCCAATGATTACTGTTGTAGTTGATGCTAGCAGCAACCATTCCCTGAAGGCTGGTTTACACTTACCGCACACACATCCAGCACAGACATCACTGGATATGTCACCATGGTAATAAAAAGGAGTCCAGTGTACATGCCCTTATCCACTTCCACTATCTATCTGTGTCCGTGTGTTCATTATCTATGCATGATACTGTCTGTGGGCAGTAATTTATTACGTTGTGTGGTGGACAGCATATGCAACCATGTTACCTGTGCCACCCCATACGTACATGACATAACACGCTGTTTGGTAGTGCCTACCAGTCAAATACCACAGTAGCAGCTGGCGCAACCTCATACGTACATGTTGTTAAGTGGGAGCGGTGTCACAAACCCGTCAAATGCAAAATGCACATAATTTAAATGTGGTGGATAGGATTCGCATGTTGATCGAGCTTGATAGACTACCGGTACGGGACTGTAGTTTTCTCAAAAAAAAAAAAAGATATACATATTTTGTGGGGACGATAAAAAAGATTACACAATTTGTAAAGTTTAAAAAAAGGATGATAGAGTTGCAAAATATTAAAAAACATTTAGAAAAAATATAGGTTTTATAAATATTAAAATATGAAATTAACATTTAAAAAACCTTCGAAATTCATTGAAAAAACCATGGGTTTTACAGACGTTATAGTTAGGAATTAGCATTTATAAAACCTTAGAAATTCACTGACAAAACCATAGGTTTCAGGGACGTTATAATTAGTTGGACATTTGACTCGTATAAAACCAGAGAAATTTGCCTGTTATAGTTAGTTGAGCTAACTATAACTTGCGCGCCTGCAATGCACTGCTGATGATGTTACATATTATATCACTCATGACATCACTGATGACATCTCAAATGACATCTTGTGGTTCGGTAGATGCGAGTCGCTAGAAAACAGAGAAAGAAAGGTAGAAAACAAGAGAAGGGGACAGAGTAGAAACACCCTGAACCCCTAGGCCTGCTCTGGGGGTCCCAGAAGGACCCCCAGGGACCCAAATTCTTTGTAAAAAAATCGGTGCAATTCGTGCTGGTTCACATGTTTTACTTTAATGAGACCCCGGGGTGGGCTAGGTCCTGTGGGCATTTCTTAATAAATAATAGTGGGGGCTTGCTGTGGCTGCGGGGGCCCGCGGGGGACCCCGCAGTCTTGGGGCTTCACTCATGTTGGGAGGGGGGGTTGCACACCTCTCCTCCTGGAGTCCTCCACCTGCTTATAACTTTGGTGTTGTTTGACGATTCTTTACGAAATGTTCCAAAGAGTTTTTATTTTTTGATCAGCTCCTATCTTGAAAGGTTAGGGGTGATTGGTCAAGGGGGGGGGGGGGCTGATAAAAAAGCAGGTTGTCAAAACGTGTTTTCTGAATGGATTTTCCATAGGAAACTTTAGACAAGACTACAGGTCAAACTGCTAAATGGAATTACTCTCAATTTGGCAGGGAGAACGGTCTTAGTCCAGAAAGTGCAGTTTTGTAGAAATGGTGCAAATCCGTTCAGTAGTTTTTGATATATTAAAGGGAAAAATATATATATATATATATATCTGGTCGGTGCCTAACTCCTGAGCACGAGCTTGCCTCTGATTGGCTGCTAACTCTTCGAAGCAGGGAGTTTCCTCTGATTGGCTGCTAACACTTCAAACCAGGAACTGTTAGCAGCCATCTTGTGCCTCTCATTGAGTGAAAATATAAAAGAAAGGTTCAGGGGGCAATTTAATATAGCGGAGCTTTGTGTAGTGATGATTTGGATGCAGTGAAGGTTTAAGATTTATTAACAATAAAGGAGAAACAGGTGACCACCAGAAAGCATGACTTCCACTCCAGGACACTAGCAGGAAGATAACCCTTTCACTTTCCCTGTGCTCAACATCAACACTTCGCAGGTATGCCTTTTTTGAAGCCAGTCCGTCGGCTCGCAGCTGTCTACCTGAGTGAGAGAGAGGAAGACAGTGAAAAAGAGAAAGAGTGAGAGAGAGAGGAGGACAGAGAAAGAAAGATAGCGTAAGAGAGAGAAAGAGAGAAAGAGGAAGATACAAGGAAGAGAGAAAGATTAACAGTGTGAGAGAGAGGAAGACATAGAGGAACAGAGAGAGAGAAAGAGTGAGCTACAAGGAAGAGAGAAACAGTGTGAGAGAGAGGAAGACAGAGAAAGAGAGAGAAAGAGTGACATACGAGGAAGAGAGAAAGAGAATCGGTGTGAGGGAGAGGAAGAGAAAGAAAAAGGATGCGAGAGAGGAAGAGAGAGAGAGAAAGAGTGAGAGAGGAAAAGAGAAAGAGTGAGAGACAGGAAGCCAGAAAAAGAAAGAAAGAGTGAGACAGAGAGGAAGACAACGGGGGAAACAGAGTGAGAGACAGGAAGAGAGAGAGATAAAGAGAGAAACAGTGTGAAAGAGAGGAAGAGAGAGAGATAAAGAGTGAGAGAGAGGAAGAGAGAAAGAAAGAATGAGACAGAGTATGAGAGAAAGTATGAGAGAGAGAAAGGAAGAGATGGAGAGGGAGTGTTGACACTGGAGAAAAATCTTTGCAGCTTACCTTTGTGCAACTGGTGTGTCTCCAACCATGTGCCGGGAGATAGTGTGGCCCTCAAGTTTAGTGATCTCAAAGATAGCATAGAATTTGTAATTGCACAGTACATACAACTGTACATGCGTCATTCTCTGTTTCGCCAATGCACAATGAGGCTGGTGCACCCCATCCAGTCCCACTTCTTGGAGGTGTCTGTGCGCTCTTTGTGCCCAGACTGCTGCACACTATCCACTCCCACTGCCCAGAGGTAACTGTCCGCTGCTGCGGAAAGAAGGCCTTCTGCTCACCTTCCGCCACCGGCGTGTGTGCAAGAGGGTCCACCAAGTGCCGAAGCAACCTTCTCAGGCATTGCGTACTTGCTGTAAAGCAGAGCGTACAATTCAGAGATGTCAGGATGGCCACGCATCATCGCAGATTTTCCGCACGTTCGGCTCTGGTGGTGTTGGGGGGAGAAGGGGGGAACGTCGATTTGTGAATCACAGCCTGTTATATAAAAAGCAAGATAAGATTGTGTGTCATGCGTCCATCAAAGGAGAGAGGAAGACCAAGAAAAAGAGAGAAATAGTGAGAGGAAGAGAGAGAGAAAAGACAGAAAATGAGAGGAACACAGGGAGAAAGAGTGAGAAAGACTAAGAGAGAAAGAGAGAGAAACAGTGCGAGAGAGAGGGTGAAAAAAAAAGGGAAAGAGTTTGAGAAAGAGGAACAGAGAAACAGAGGAAGAGTGAGAGAGAAACAGAGAGAGAGGAAGAGAGAGAGAGAGAGAAAGAGACAAACAGTGTAAGCGAAAGAGGGAGATAGAAAGAGTGTAAGGGAGATAAAGGAAGAGATGAAGAGGAATACTGAGTGCCCACACGGTGTACAAAACTGTCACAGGTTATCTTCATGCCACCGCTCTGTCTTCAACCACATGCTGCAACCTAGTGGTACTCTCAAGCTCCCACATCTGAAAGATAGTACAGAATTAGTAATGGCAGAGCAGGGTTGGATTAGTATTCAAAATCTTCCCGGCGCACTAAAAAAAAAGTATCCCACATTTGCATATTGCCTTTCCTCAAAACACTGCTTCGGCAAAATGTTATTAAAAAAGGGGGGTGGGGGAAATACAAAAAAATGCACAGATTTGTTTACACTGGTGACTTAAAAACAAGTTAGGCCACTTCTGCTCAGGCACCCTGCCCTGCTAGGTATGCATACATTAATGGGCTGGCCCTGTGAGAGAAAGAAAGTGACACCTCTGCCTATTGCTAAACGTGAGGTAATGATGCCCATCTGCCTCCAGAAAGCCATTTAGACATCCACTGGGCTGCTGGTTGTATCCCAACAACAGTGACACCACCAGAATCTGCCCCCCAGACTGCTCCAAAAAGCAGCCCACAGTTGGAATGGGGCACCAGCCCCTCGGGCATTGCACCAGTGCCCGCATTACCAATCCGACGCTTTGGCAGAGTATATATGAGTGCGTGTGCCTAAATTGCTCTGCTGTCTTTCTGCATTCAGGCTGCTGTATCCCATCCACCCCGCCACCCAGAGGTATCTGCCTGACGCTGCACACCAAGGCCAAACTGCTCACCTTTTCACGGTCAGGGCACCCTCCACATCATGCAGCTCTGTTCTGCAAGCTAACAGGTCTCACATTTGGTACTGAGTCTTAATATCGCCATGGCAGAGGACATACTAGTGCACCTATCATCATCGCAGGTTGTACTCTCACTCAGTGCTTGCGGTCCTACTAACTCAGTGAGAAGTGAGGACACGCACTCTAATTTGTAAAATGGCGTAGAGCACGTGCACCTGGTCTTTTATATTAACGGAACACGTGTCTTGTAACGCCTGTGCTAGATGGGTGTTGTGTGGGTGTATACCAGCCGTGATGGAGTGGCTGTGGCATCAGTGTTGCAGGATTGGGCTAGATCCCGCACAATTGGGCTATATTTTTTCTTGTTGTGCAGTAATATTTTGGTTTGTGCTAGTTGCCAGATTATAAATAAATATATATATATATATATACAGCGCTCCAGCAAAGTAGTATGTTAAAGCGCTTTATTAGACACATATTTACTTTGCATCCTGCTGCAACATCAATTCCAATGCATTCACCGCCTGCTTGATGCTGTCCCTGCCCCTCCTTCCCTACAGTAGCAATATTGGGCTAGTTTGGGTTACTTTTTGATTGGCTTTGGGATACAGAAAGCTTTAATAATCTGACAACACTGGATGCAGGTGTCCGTGTTGGAGTGCTACCGTCACCCGGGTTGCAAAAGTAAAACTGTCACTCTGTGAGCCAAGTCCAACAATATGGCCAACATGTAAGGTACGGGTATCACTAACCCTATATTCATCCATAGTTCCACACAAGAAAGATGGTAAACATGAGACATCTGTGTGGATATGAATGTTTTTTACACATTCACTGGAGTGTTACAGCTGTAGCAATACAGGGCCATGGAAAGTTGAAGTTTCAGTTTTTGGCACATGGAGGGCAGCCAATTAGAGACAAGCTTGTTGTCGGAGTTTATATTTACTTATACAATCACTGCGACGATATTCACGCACTTATAAATACACTATACATTCTGCTTGCAGTACTCTAATTAATAATTATGCAGTCTCTACGTACGTACTTCTACAATGACAGAGACAAAGTTACATAACTAAAGTTTTCCCCCACTGTCAAAGGTAAGATGGTTGCATACGCTGTCCAGAGCACTATGTAATGTGGTAGGGCCCAGGGGCAGCATGTTGAATACATAGTGAATACACAGACACAGATAGATAGTGGAACTGGGTACGAGCATATGAGCTCAACTCCTTTTTATTACGAGGGTCACATGTCCAGTGATGTCTGTGGTGGATGCGTGTGGGGTGAATATAAGCAAACCCTCTGAGAATGGTTGGAGCTGGCAACAAGTACAACAGTAATCATTGGATCAGACACAGAGATTCAATCATGAAGGGTCAATGATTTGTGCTGCACTAAGGTACGGGCACCAGATATGAAATAATTCAGAAAAGATTCTATCTTAAAGGGTTACTGACTTGTGGTACACTCAGGTAGGACAGCGGATGTGAAATTATACACAAAATATTTTATCATAAAGGGTTGTAGTGACCACTCCACAGATGTATTTGTAATTTCAGTGATAATTTATTGGTAACTTCGTCCAGCTATACAGAAAGGTGAATGTATGATCTCTGCCACCTCACATCTGGCATCAAAACGCTCTCCACCTCTCAGGTGCAGTAGTCAGCACAGACATCGAAGAGTTGTAGTAACCACTCCACAGATGTATTTGTAGTTTCATTGTCAGCACTGACATCGAGGAATGTTTTTAGTCGCTTCCTCTTGACAAAGTTCAAGGCCATAGAGTACAATTCTCTCTGTAATAAATAAAACATGTCTCAATTTAAATTGTGAGCTCTTCTGACCGCAGTGTAGGTGTATGGAACAGAAAATGAAACATTTATGGAATATACTGACGAAATATGCAGGTTTCAGAGTTGTTCGTAGGACTCAATTTCTCGATGTGAAAGCATCTTCAATTTGAAGTTGTACAATTTTTTGCTAAGTGTCTTCTTCTGTGAAATTTCCTCCCACATTTCTTGCAATTCTGTCTTCCCAGACTTGGTAATATAGGATGTGACATAGCGAGCAACAGCAATTGAGTAATTTGCAACATATTGTATGTCCACATCTCCAAAATCACCGGATTGTAATCAGTAATGTACTTCGATATTTCTGTTCTTTTTTACTATGAGTAGTTTTTGGGTGATTTTTGAGTGATAGTATGCCTCACTGCTGACATAAAACTTTTTACTCTTCCTTGCGATGACTTCTGGTGCACTGAGTTAGTAGTACCTTTGGCGCATGTACATACCCTGTACGTACCCTGTGATGTTGCGTTGTCCGGGGGATCCGCATTCGGATCAATGTCATTTTGTCTATTGAATTCTGCATCAAAAACGCCACGTGGCAACGACTTAGCGTGTATTACCATTAGTTGCTATTCTCATTTGGAACAATTTTTTTGTGGGAACTATTGCTGAAAAACTGGGGATATTGGCTGTTTTCACTAGGGTGAGAATGGAATGATAATTTAAAATCACTGAAAAAACTATAGGTTTAAAGAAGATTATAATTATAAATTAGCATTTAAAAAACCTTTCGAATTCACTGAAAAAACTATAGGTTTCAGGGACGTTATAGTTACAAATTAACATTTAAAAAACCTTTGAAATTCAATGAAAAAACCATAGGTTTCATGGACGTTATATTTAGTTGGACATTTCACTCATACAAAACCATAGAAGTTCCGCTGTTATAGTTAGTTGAGCTAACTATAATTTGAGCCCCCGCAATGCACTGCTCATGACATCACATATTACATCATTCAAGACATGGTCAGTGACATCATGGATGACATCACTGATTACATCTCAAGTGACATCACTGTTGACATCACTGATGACATTATCCATGTGAAAATCTGATGCACCTCCTCATACCATAATAAAACCTTTGATATACCCACTATAAAATACAGACTACCATTTTCGAAAGAATAGAGACACCAATACCAGTAACTACTTACGCACTCACGGATTCATAGGTCTACACACACATCCTCTCATTCATCCATACAGTCACTCATAGATACAGTGACTCATCAATACAACACTATAATAGGCACTCATACACCTATACAAACATTCACACACCACTACTCATCCAGAGTTACTCAAACACCTAGTCAGTCATGCAAAGAATCAATCACACTTCTATTTACCCACCTATACAGTTATACACACACAACCTCACTTATTCATACAGATACTAACATATACTTACTCTCTTATACAATCACCGATACAAGTACACACTGATCAAATACAGCCACTCTCACAATCACTGGCTCTCATGTGTAGTCATGTATACATTCCAACTCTCACATTCACTGTGTTTTACACATGTAGTTACTTGGACATGTAGCACTGAGATACACATTCACTCACCAACACACCTTTACACACTTTCACCACTCATACAGCTGTTTCCACATGCACTCTTGAACCCATATACCCAGTGAATGAAGCACTCACACATCTATGCACAGAGTCACACCTTTCCCATCCACCCAAACACACACTAAGGTACCCATACAAATACTCACGCAACCAATCGGAAATCCATATAGACACTCATGTAGCTAATCACCAACCAATGCAGCAGCTTACACAGCAATAGACTGATACAGACATTCACACAATTTAGTCACTAACCCATGTGTTAGATTTGGGGGTCTCTAGTTGGCACAGGTAGGTACTTGTGACAAATAGGGACCCTTGCCTCTAGTCAGGGTAAGGAGGTACACTCCTAAAATAACCCCTGTTCACCCCCTTGGTAGCTTAGCACGAACGGACAGGCTTATCTCAGAGGCAGTGTGTAAAGCATTTGTGACCACTTACAGTAATCCAGTGACAACTCTACAGATGGACACCAGACAGTTGTATATTTAAAATAAGTATTCGTTATATAGACTTAACACAAGACCACAAACGACAATAATCCACAATACTGTACTTAAGATGGTGGTTTTTGCTTAGTTCTGTTCAGTTCTTAAAATGCAACACTTTAAGTCAATCTACCTTAGAATGCGTTGCTCTTCCACAACAAAAGTGTTGCAGCGATGGAAATGTGGCAAAGTTCTGGTGCAAAGAAATAAAGACGTGAAGATCTCCCAGATGCGGCATGCTTTTGCGAGAAGTCTCGGCTCGATGCTTCAGCAGCAGCGGCAACACCCTTGTTCAGAGATGCGACGACGGCGGCTTTGGCCATGTCACTCTTCTCCCTCGATGTGAGACGCTTCCGCTCGATGCGACAACTGCAGTGGCGACACCCTTGTTCAGAGATGCGATGACAGCGGCTCTGACAGTGGCACACTTCTCCGTGGATGCGAGGTGCGTTTCTTGATACGGTGCAATGCGTCAACGACAGCGGCAACATCCTTAATCAGAAATGGGATGGCAGATGCTGCGACGGCAACACTCTTCTTCTTCGGTGCGAGACGCTTCTCTTGATGCGGTGCAATGCTTCAGCTACTGCGGCAAAATCCTTGTTCAGAAATGCGACGGCAGCGGCTGCGATGGCGACATGCTTCTTCTTCGGTGCAAGACGCTTCTCTCGATGCGGTGCAATGCGTCAGCTACAGCGGCGACACCCTTGTTCAGAGATGTGGCTGCGAAGACAACGCACTTCTTCTCTTGAGTCGCGCTTCCAGCTCCTTGAGACACGCAGTCCCTCAGAAGGCCAAATACAGCTGCAGGCACTTCCCAAGGAATTCTGGGGAGCAAGGGGGTTGAAGTCTGTTGTCCCTGAGGCTTCAGCAGGAGGCAGGCTTTGTTCCAAGCCCTTGGAGATCCTTACAAGTTGATGAAAGTACACAAAGTCCCTTTCTGCTCTCTTTGGCAGTCAGGTAACCACTGCGGGCCAATCCCCCAAGCAGCACTTCAGCTTAGGGATAGTCTCTCCTCAGTGTCTGCTGGTTCCACCCTTCAGCAAAGGTTTCTTCTTGTTGTCCAAAATTGATCTAATTTCTTGGGATCAGGGTCCCAATATTTATACTCCATAATTATTTGTCCTCTGAGGGCAGAGGGGCCTTTGCCCATTCCAAACCAGTTCTGGAGCACTCTGTTTACATGACTCCTTCTTTCCTTTCACAGTGCAGAGAAGAAACATCAGACGCCCCACATGAGGTGGAGCCAGCATTGTGGAGGGAAAACACATCCCTGGAGCACTTTGTTGACATGATTCCTTCTCTCCTTTCACAATGCAGGGCAGAGACATTAGACCTACCACAGGGGGTGGAGCCAGCACTGTGGGGGACAGGTACAGTCCTATTCAGGTCCCAGGTGCAACTCCTCCCTCCCATCTAGATGCAGATATCTCTATTCACCACTAGGCGGACTCACCATGTCTCATGGAATCTCCCAGCCCTGTCACTCAAACTCCAGACAAGGAATACACAACCTAGCAGAGGCAGGCTTGGTTAGTTAGACAAGAAAATACCTACTTTCTAAAAGTGGTATTTTCAAACACTGAATGTTAAAATCAACTTCACTAAAATATGTATTTTATCATTCTGAGTTCAAGCACACAAAACTCGAATTTCTACAGTGTTCCCTGCGTCAGTTAGGATTATAAGATGTAATAATCTAACTGCCCATTCTGGCCTATGGAGAACAGCTAGCCTTGCAATAGTAAAAAACAAAAATGGCTGTAATTCACTAATAGGACATGTCACACGCACCAGGGCATGTCCGACCTTATACTTACAATGCACCCTGCTCTTGGGCCTACCATAGGGGTGTCAGACTTGAAGAAAAGGGAGGGTTTAGGGACTGGCAAGTGGGTGCACTCGCCCAGTCATCATGACAGTACCAGACAGCACACAGGCTCTGCAATGGCAGGACTTACACACACTTTTACAGGCCGCTTCTGTGGGTGGTATGACCAGTGCTGCAAGCCCACTAGCAGCAATTGAATTACCAGCCATGGTCACTCCTGGTGCACTGTACTAGTGTCTGTTAGGTAAACCAAACCAGCCAATTATGGGATCACTAATTCATACATTCATTTATAATAGGGAGAGCATATGCGCTTTAGCACTGATCAGCAGTGGTAAAGTGCCCAGAGTCATAAAACAAACAAAAACAGGTCAGACAAAATTGAGGAGGAAGGCAAAAAGTTCAGGGATGACCCTGCAAAAAGGGCCTAGTCCAACATCATGCATTCACTTGTACAGTCAGTCAAGCACCTACCAAATCCTCCATCCAGACACTTATACACCCACTCAGTCTTCAATACATCTTGGCATATATAAAATGCAAGCCAAAAATGCTTTCATAGCGAATGTACAGATTTGTTATTGTAATTAGAGCACTGTCACTTTAAATTGCATCACTAACAAAAGAGAAAAAAACGTAAATGTTGGTATATAAGAAACCAGGTGACCATTTACTGTGTCATGTGATCAAGGTACGTCAGTACCGAAACGCGTAATGGCCGACTGAGTAGCAGCTAATAAACCAACGATTTTTCTACTAACTTGGGTCTGTGCTCCATGTGTCTCTTCGGGAGAAGAGAGCGCCTGCGTCTTGCGTGCGAAGTGGAGTGGCGGAAATGTTGATGACCGGTGTTCCTTCTCTACCGGTACTACACAGACCCCTCGCCTGAGAACTGAAAAGGGCTTCATCCGGAGTGCAAAGGAGGCGTCCGGCAACGGACAGAAAACCCACAAGTTATCCAGGAGGATTGTGAATCTACGGAGAAGCCCCCCAACGGTGCTATACGTGCTGAAAAAGTTCCTTACGGAGTAAGCGGAGTAGCGGGGAGTCCCGGGTCGGAGGACGCGAGGCGTACCGGCGAAAAGCTGAAGGTAAGAGCCGAAAAAGCACGGCATCGACAAGTTGGGTGGAGAGTGAAAGTAAGCGTAGTCACGTGACCGCAGTGTTCTAGATACAACGGACGCTCAGAGGCGGTAGTGACTAAGCGTCATTGGTAAAATACTATAGCTGCTACAATGTCGTCAGACACGTTGAGAGATCGAGAGACCAAAGCGGCAGCAATGTTTGATGAAGCTGTAACGCTGCGACCAAACACCAGATCCCAGAATGCACCTGGGACATCAAATGCAATAAGTGATACATTAAAGGACAAATTTCGGGCACTGGAGAAAATGTGCAAACAGGAACAAAGCAAATGGTGGGAGGGAAGGTCATTACAAAATTACTTGGATGTAAAACGAGTACCGAGGGGACTGCGAATCCTCCTGGCTCCGAGTTACGAAACCCCCGACCCAAACATGCTGAAAGAGTGGGCGGAAGCCAATCTGGAGTCATCGAGAAAGCTAATGACCATTTTGGTAAAATACGCGGAATTGGACCGCGAAAAATTACAAGAAAAAATAGACAAGCTAAATGAAGAAATAAATAACATGGGACAAACAGATGAAGCAAATAAACTAAGACAAGAAATGACAAACAGGCTTCAAAAAGAGGAAGAGAAAATAAGAGAGCGCAAAACGTACAAGTATCACCGAGACAAAAACGATTATGAGTGTGGTAGAATTTTCACTTTCGCAAAAAAATATGAAAACATGAAAATCTCAAAATTTAGTGGCATAAGAGGTGCAAAACAAAACCCCCGACAAGATATTCAGGGAGGATCTTCAACCTCCAGCTTAAGGTCGGCAATTGAGAGTGACTCTGAAGATATAAGATCTGGACGAGTACCAACAAATATAACAATGGTGGAAGAGCTTGATTTTTTAGTCGAGGAACAGAAACAAATCCTTCGGCCAAAGCGCCAAACATCAAAACCACCGGGAAAATCAAAAGCCAAAGCCGCAAACGAAGAGAAAGGAGAAGGGCAAGGAAAAGGAGAACCGACAAGGAGATATCAAACGCGCAGGTGGAATCGAAAATAGGATCCCCCAATACAATGATGGCGCCAGCAGCAATTACAGTCACAAATCTATCTGACATAACGTTAAATTCGGCTGAACTACAACTTCTGTCCTTAGGGTTGTCCTTTGCCCCAGAAAGTACCTTCGACTACGCGAAAACGCGAATGGACATTTACAAAGGGATCAGGAAATTAAAACTGCGCAAATACCATCTGATAAAAGGCGGTAAAGAAATACCAACACCTGAAACAGCCTTTGTAAATGAACAAATTGAAAGAGACCAAATGTTCAATACCCAAGAAAGACAATTCATTGAGGAATTGGCGGAAATGGAAACAACACAAACACAAGACGGTGAACCATTTATCGAATTGGAAATTCCAACAGAAATAAACACAACTTGTACTACTAATTTCAAACCTCGATCTAAGTTTGTCCCAATAATGCCAAGAGATGGGATAGACATCTACCATGAACAGATCACGAAGGAACTGAAGGATCTCAATATGGCTATAAATAAACCAAAAAACAGGAAGAAAAGAAATATGGAAAAAAGATATAAACAACTAATGAGTAAACTATCCAAAAACAGACAAGTGGTAATAAGGAATGCAGATAAAGGGGGCAATCTAGTTATCTGGAAGAAAACAGATTACTTACTAGAAGCCCAAAAGCAACTCATGGATCAGGACTGTTACCGCAGATGTGACCCAACTATTTTGAAATTGACAAATGAGAAATTATATGCCAAGTTACTTGCGTGGAAAAGCAAAGGTTTGATAAATAAGGAGGAATTTTTATTTTTGAAAAATACTACCCCAACTACACCGGTGCTATATTTCATTCCAAAGCTTCACAAAAATAATTTGAACCCGCCTGGCAGGCCGATCATTTCTGCAATAAACAGCCTAACAGAACATATTTCGCAATATATCGACCACTTTCTACAAGAACATGTCCAACAATTACCCTCATATCTGAGAGACACAGGGGACTTCTTGGCTAAAATAAAAGATATAAAGTGGCAATCAGACTTCCTGTTGATAACAATGGACATTACCTCGTTATATACGAGCATCAGCCATAGAGATGGCTTGCGGGCCACGGAATTCTACCTGAATCAAAGAGACATTGTTTATGCAGAACATAGTAAAATTTTATTAGACATGATGGAATTCTGTTTATTTAATAACATCTTTCTCTTCCAACATAGCTTGTACCAACAAATAAGAGGCGTAGCTATGGGAGCTAGTTTCTCCCCTAGCTACGCCTGCCTCCATATGGGGTGGTGGGAGGAAGTGATTCTCCATCGAAATTTCAACAACACACTGAATGATCATGTAAAATGTTGGTGGAGATATATCGATGATCTGTTTATTATATGGCAAGGCACCAAATCAGAGGCAGAAACATTCATTGATAAGCTTAACCAGAATGACATTAACTTGAACTTTACTGCAGATATCAGCCCTACAAATGTAACATTCTTAGATGTAGAGGTGTTTATCGAAAATGGTAATGTAGAGACAAAAATACACAGAAAGCCAACAGCTGTAAACTCTATACTACACGCAACCAGCCATCACCCGAAACACCTTATAGACAGCATACCGTACGGTGAAATTCTACGAATTAAACGCATATGTAGCACACCAGAAGAACTTTCCAAAGCACAAGAATCAAGCAAGAACAGATTCTTAGAACGAGGGTATTCTTTAAATTGCATTGACAAGGCAATAACAAAAAGCAACGAGATAGACAGAAGCACCCTTTTAGAAACAGCCTTAGCAAAAACAAGTACACAAGTATCTAACACAAAGAAACCACAAGATGACGACTTCAGAATGATTGTAAGTTACAATAAACAAAACAAAGAAATTGGTCGAATTATTCGAAAAAATTGGCCATTGGTTAAGAATGATCCGGTATTAGGTCCTCACCTACCAAGTAAACCAACAGTCACTCATAGAAGAGCACCGAATATGAGAGACAGATTAGTAGTGAACAATCCAATAGAAGTCGCCAAAAAGAACTGGTTTAACCAGAGACAAGGTTTCTACAAATGCCAAACGTGTAAAGCTTGCTTGAATGGGGTGAACAAAAAGAGTTTTTCACTAGCATTTGGAAAAGGTGAACAACAGATTAAACATATGCTAACGTGCAAAACGGAATATGTGGTCTATATCCTCGAATGTCCCTGCAATTTAAGATATGTGGGAAGCACAAAATTGCAGGGACATAAAAGAATATTGCAACATATACGTGCAATTAAAAATAAAGACCCAAGTTACCCAGTCGCCCGTCATTTTAATGAAAAACATCAGGGAGATGTCAAATCGCTGAAATACTACCTCATTGACACAATACCCCGAAGTAAGAGAGGAGGGGATCGGGATGAAAAATTACGAAGATTGGAAACTAGCTATATATTAAAGCTAGATTCTAAACAACCGTATGGGCTTAATATAACTGAAGATTTGTACACATGCCTATAATAACAGCCAAGAGGAAAGTAGTATAGAAACAGTGTAAATGGAGTATATTGAAAGTAACAGAACAACAAAATATACCCATAAACAACTCCCCTGGTACATATAAATGAATTTAGTGTATCACAAATGCATAGCCGTAACAGAAAAACGACAAAAATAATATAAAAAGGTTTTAATAGCAATTGATTTTCAACAATACCAACTCATGGACAAAAAATCGTGAATTGTATGTTGCCACACTTTTTCTAGGGTGTTTTCTTTTCTCCTTTTCTGTCATCAGGGTTTACAGGACAACACGTTTCTTTTTTCTATTCTTTTATATTACTGTCCTTATCGGAGGCTTCTGAATAGGACTTTTAAAACCACATCAAAATCTGTCTAGAAACACACAAGTGGCCCCAATAAATCAACTTCATGGATACTAAACATATGTAATGTGAAAACCGATAAAGGTATTATCTTGCACATGCGAATTTGCACAGAGCTAGAAGAGAAATGAGTCTTTTTAACCAAATGTATATATATTTATTTATTTATATATTTATTACACTCTTCTTTGAAATCTGCTCTAGGGTATTTATACCGAGATACAATGCACTTTATTGCGAAATTTGCACAGAAAGATAAATTGATTATGTACATGTTACTATGTAAATGTGTCTTAAGGTATTTATACCGATATGAAATGTTTGCCAAAATGCAATGTGGAGCCAAAAATGCTTTCATAGCGAATGTACAGATTTGTTATTGTAATTAGAGCACTGTCACTTTAAATTGCATCACTAACAAAAGAGAAAAAAACGTAAATGTTGGTATATAAGAAACCAGGTGACCATTTACTGTGTCATGTGATCAAGGTACGTCAGTACCGAAACGCGTAATGGCCGACTGAGTAGCAGCTAATAAACCAACGATTTTTCTACTAACTTGGGTCTGTGCTCCATGTGTCTCCTCGGGAGAAGAGAGCGCCTGCGTCTTGCGTGCGAAGTGGAGTGGCGGAATATATATATATATATATATATATATATATATATATATATATATATATATATATATATATGTTTTATATATAAATATATAAAACATATTTAAACTTTACAGAAACTCACAGTCACTAGATGATGTTGTCAGTGATGTCATCAGTGATGTCACTGACCATGTCATGAATGATGTAATATGCGACATCATCAGCAGTGCATTGCGGGGGCGCGAGGTATAGGTAGCTCAACTAACTATAACGGCGAAATTTCTATGGTTTTGTATGAGTGAAATGTCCAACTACCTATAATGTCCCTGAAACCTATGCTTTTTTCAGTGAATATATATGTATATATATATATATATATATATATATATATATATATATATATATATATATATATATATATATATATATATATATATATATATATATATTACCTACTGGCGGTCGCCAGTAGGTAGTTATAGTTAGGATTTTTTTCAATGTTAAATCTCAAAATTCTATTTGGAATAACTTTGGCACCGGTTGACGAATCTGCCTGAAAATTTCCTGAAAATGGCCTAGTCGAGCTCCGGTTCTCCCTTGAAAGTTTGGGGGGGATACGTCAAGCGGGGGCCGAGATAAAAGGGGGGTCCCAAAACGCGTTTTCCCCATGTTAATTTCCATAGGGCGGTCGATTTCACTTTTAGCCCGAACGGCTAAATGGATTTCCACCAAACTTGGCAAAATTGTAGGGACTGGTAGTCCGATGTGCCTTTGCTATGTCTCAAGATATGTGCTCCAGTGGATTTTGAGTAATTTAGGTTCAAAAAAATATATATATCTATAGGCGCTCTCCGGTGCGCGCACCGGAGAGCGCTCCAGGCGCGACACGCGACTTGCGCGCAGAAAGCTGATTGGCTCTCAGTTGTCTGTAAACATTCTAAACAGTCCGGAGCGGCCGCCATCTTGTGTCTCGGTAGGATCGAGACACGAGAGGTGGGCAAAACAAAGAGGGAAATGACCATAAGGGGGCAGGGTAGACCCCCCCTTGACCCCCTAGGTTTGATGTGGGGGCTATAAAAGGGCCCCGCGGGGCATTTAAAATATTTTTTTTTTCGTTTTGCGTGGGGGAAGCGCCCGGTACGCGCACCGGGGAGCGGCCCGGGGAGCGTAATATGAGGAAAAAAGATGACAGAGTTTTTTAAAAATGAAGTTTTTATTTAGAAATTGGAGGTAGTTCTAAAAAGAACTTTTTTTTTTCTTCTTTTTGTTGTTTTATATATTTTTTGTGTTTTTTGAACTTTTTGAACTTTTTTTGGCTTTTCAAAACAGTTTTGTATTTTTTTTGTATTTTTTTAGGGGGAGAAACAAAAAAAGGGAATTGAAACTGGCTCAACTGGAGCAAAAAAATAAAAAACCCAAAAAATTACTTCTTTTTGGGGCACTTGTGATTATCACCTGCAAGGACGATGAGCTTAACGCTTTTTTCACCATAGGCGATAAGCTTGCCACATGCAGAACAAGTGATTTTAAAATCAGCAAATCTTGGCTGAATGCAAGGCATCATCTCGGATGTTTCTGGTCCCGATGAAGTCAGTTGGTTTGTTTGGGAGGTGGTCCTTGACGACTTGGGGAGGTTACTGGCCAGTTCCCTGAACTCAGCACGAGAGTAGTTGTTTGGGTGCTTTCTGGTCATATGACGAATCATGGTATAGTTACCAAATGAATATTTTTTGTTTGGGTTGCCCCGTGAAAGTTCATCATTGCAGATTAGGCAAGTTACCTTGGGTGCATTAACTTTTTTCTTGCCCTCTGGGATTGAAAAAAACTCCCATATAATGTATGGCTTGGGTTTGTATGGAGTATTTTCTTCAGGCAGCCATCTTCTCCTCCCCTCCTCCTCTTCCTCTTCCTCCTCCTCCTGTTCTTGACCACCAATATAATCTTGAGGTGGTCCTCTTGGTGGTTGTGGTGGTGGTGGTGGGGCAGATGCACCAGCTGCTGCTGCTACTGAAGCCATTATTAATATCAAAAAGGTACAGAGATGTACAAACAGGTCTTCCTCAGTCAAAGGACAAAGTCAGAATAAGGAAAAAAGGTGGGGTCTTTCATCATTTAGAAAAAAAACTGTCCTGAACCAATGAGAAGTGTTATTTTCAGGTCACAAGACCAGGGGCTTCATCAATATGAAACTAAAACTGTTATGAACCAATGAAAAGTGTTATTTTCAGGTCACATGACCCGACGCGCTTACGCTACGCGCCCCGGGGCGCGCCCGGGAGCGCTTCGGGTCGCGTAGCGTAAGCGCGTCGGATGTTTACGTTGCGCGATCGTATTCGCTCGAGTACTTCCGGGTGCGCTTACGCCGTGCGTATCACGCGGACGCGGCTACGCGATACGTCATGATCATGTTTTCGTTCGCGATATTGGCGCTTACGGGACGCTCCTCGGAGCGCGCCCGGGGGCGCTTTATAAAAGTACGCTTTTTGGGGCGCTCCCCGGGAAGCGCACCGGGAGCGCTCCAAAGCAAAAAATAAAAAAATAAAAAATGGGAAAAATTGTAGGGACTGGTAGCCCTATTCTTAAGTGGTTTTTACGAAAATTAACTTTGATAAAATATATATTGTGCTACATTGGGCTATATATATATGCCAAAATGCCAAAATGTAACCCAAATGTAGTCCAATGTAGCCCAATGAAGCCCAAAGATGGCCACCAGAGACCAAAAAATGTAAATGTAGCCCAAATTTCAACTAGATGTAGCCCAACTGTAGCCCAATGACAGAATGTACCAGAGTGTTCTAAAGAACAACTAGAGTGCTAACAGTCTTATTTATAAAGTGAGACTTATAGTTAGGAATTAGCATTAAAAAAACCTATGAAATTCACTGAAAAAACCATAGGTTTCACACCAGTTATAGTTAGGAATTAGCATTTAAAAAACCTATGAAATTCACTGAAAAAACCATAGGTTTCACACCGGTTATAGTTAGGAATTAGCATTTAAAAAACCTATTAAATTCACTGAAAAAACCATAGGTTTCACACCAGTTATAGTTAGCTGGAAATTTTACTGATATAAAACCATTGAAATTCCAACGTTATAGTTAGTCGGACTCACTATAACTTGCGCGTGCAATGCACTGCTGATGACATCACATATTACATCACTCATGACATGGTCAGTGACATCACTCATGACATCACTGATGACACCATCCAGTGAATGTGTGTCTTTCTGAAAAATAAATATGTTTTATATATGTATATGTAAAGGTCGATGGGAGAATAAATGTTTAAATAAGTGTCTAAATGAATGGTTTTAAAAAAAAATATATATTGAATAACTGGCTTATTAAGTGTATCTTAGTGAATACATATATTAGTGAGTAATGTTTAAATATTTAAATATATGTATCAGTGTTTCACTTTGTGTATAAGTGGCTGCATGGGTTGGTGAGTAGCTACATATGTGTGTATATGGGTTATTAGATGTTTTTTTTAGTATCAGTAGAAGTGTCTGTATGATTTGGTGGGAGTGTTACTTAGCACATAGATGCATAAATGACTGACTCACTGTTTGTATGTGTTTTGAAGACAGCATATGTGCCGGACTGTATGGGTGAATGAGTGTGTATATGTATGTGTTAGTAAGTGAATGACTGTCTTACTAGTGTCTTTATCAGTAACTACATATGTTTTAATCTAGTATATGTGAGTATTGATGTATATAAATGAGTATATATGAGAGTGAGAGATTGAAAGAATTCTTGTTTTAATAAGTATGTGTTTCTATAAGTGATTTTTTAAGAGAGTAAGTATGTGTAAGTTTCTTTAGAAGTAAGGTGGTAGTGTGTGTATAGCTGTATATGCAAAAAAATGGATGTTCAATAGTTTATTTGCATGTGTGAGTATGTGTGTGAGCAACTTTTGGAAGACTGTCGGTGTGTTAACGGATGTATAGGTGTCTCACTACATATGATGAGTGAGTATATGTATGACTGACTATATAGAACTGTTGATGAATGAGTGGATGTGTATATAAATGGTGGAATTACTGAATTGGTTGTTGTAACTGGTATAGGTATCTCCACTTTTTTGAAAATGTTAGTTTCTATTTTTGAATATGTGTTTCAAGGGTTACTTTACAGTGAAAGAAGGTCTGTCACTCTGTCACAAGGACGGTGTCATCAGTGATGTCATGAGTGATGTCACTGACCATGTCATGAGTGATGTAATATGTGATGTCATCAGCAGTGCATTGCACGCGCAAGTTATAGTGAGTCCGACTAACTATAACATTGGAATTTCAATGGTTTTATATCAGTAAAATTTCCAGCTAACTATAACTGGTGTGAAACCTATGGTTTTTTCAGTGAATTTAATAGGTTTTTTAAATGCTAATTCCTAACTATAACCGGTGTGAAACCTATGGTTTTTTCAGTGAATATATATATATATATATATATATATATTCACTGAAAAAAACAAAGGTTATAGACCATATATAGTTAGGGATTCGCATTTACAAAACCTTAATTTACTCGCACAAAACCATAGAAATTCGCAATAACTATATATCGCGCACCCGCAATCCACTGCTGATGATGTCACATATTACATCATTCATGACATGGTCAGTGACATCACTGATGACATCACTGATGACATCATCCAGTGTTTGTATGTTTCTGTAAAGTTAAAATATGTCTTACATATTGAAGAATGAGTGGATGTATAAGTGTCTGGATGAAGGATTTAGTAGGTGCATGACTAACTGTATGAGAGAGTGATTAAATGTGTCTCACTGAGTGCATGGGTTAGTGACTAAACTGTCTTAATTTGTGCATCATTATGTCTGTTGTTCTGTAAACTGCTGCATGTGTTAATCAGTAGCTATATGAGTAACTATATGGGTTATTGATTGGTTGCCCAAGTGTTTGTATGGGAGACTGAGTATGTGTGTGGGTGGCTGGGAGGTGTATGACTCTGTGCATAGATGTGTGAGCAGTTGATTCACTAGATGTATGGGTTCAAATGTGCATGTGGAAGCAGCTGTATGGGCAGTTGACTGTGTGCATGAGTGTATTGGTGAGTGAATGGATATCTCAGTGCTACATGTCAAAGTAAGTACATATGTAAAACACAGTACATGTGAGAGTTGACATATATAAATAACTGAGCATAAGATCAGTGAATGTGAGAGTGGCTGTATGAATCATTGTGAACTTGTATCAGGGATTGTATAAGAGAGTAAATATGTGTTAGAATATGTTTGAATTAGTAAGGTGTGTATAACTGTATAGTTGAGGAAATGGAGGAGTGATTGATTCTTTTCATGACTGACTAGATGTGTGAGTAACTCCATGGATGAGTGACAATCTGTGAGTGTCTGTTTACACTGATTGTATCTAAGGTTATATTAGAGTCTGAAGAGGTTCATCGTATTATCACATGAATGATATTATCAGTGATGTGATCAGTAATGTCAAATGAGATGTCATCAGTGATGTCATCAGTGATTTCATCAGTGATGTCATCAGTGATGTCACTGACCATGTCATGAATGATGTAATATGTGACATCATCAGCAGTGGATTGCGGGTGCGCGATATATAGTTATTGCAACTATATATGCGAATTTCTATGGTTTTGTGCGAGTAAATTAAGGTTTTGTAAATGCGAATCCCTAACTATATATGGTCTATAACCTATGGTTTTTTCAGTGAATTTCAATGTTTTTTTTAATAGCAAATATCAAAAGCTGTAAAATGTCAAGTACGTGGTAGGTAAAAACATTTTCGTATTTATGCACGCTGATGTGCTTTGAACGCTGCCCCCCCCCTCCTCTTTTCTTTTAGGAGTATTCTCTCTTTGCAGATAGTGAAGGGTAGGTAACGTAAGCCTTTGCCCCCGTTGTAACCCGTCGTGCCTGCTTCCCTCTACATTTGATTGATTGTTATCCAAGCATTTACTGTTTTAGAATTGGGTGCTCTCATGCTGACGCCAGCTTCAATCTGAAACATCCAGAAACACTGTAGACTACCAATTCAATCAGTTCCGGTGGAGCCCCAACGTGACCCGGTAGAGAAGAACTTGCCCTCCCCTCTTTGACTGATTGTTCTTGTTGCCTGTCCCTTCTCTTGTCATTTAACAGAACTTTTTAGACTGCTGAAAGGGGTTGTATTCCGACGGCTGGTTGGTGGAGACATTTTGACTATATTCTGGACCTGCATTGTCGCGTAATGCGTCATATGACGCGCCGCGTTAGCGCACCCGGAAGTGCTCCGGTGCGCAAGGCGCAGCTTCCCGGAAACGATCCAGAGCGCGGCGCGCAGCGCGTAACGTCAGCAGAACAGGTCATGTGACTTGTTAATAAAACTTTTCATTGGTTCATTTTACTTTTGTTATTCTAATGATGAAAGGCTTGGTTATATGACCTAAAAATAACGCTTTTCATTGCTTTCGAACATTTTTTTTTCCCAAATGATGAAAGCCCCACCTTTTTTTTCTCACTCTGACTTGTAAAGCAAAGGACCCAGATGCATTTATAGTTTATCACTAACAATGTTCCAGGCTAATGTATTTTTTGGGGAAATTTACAACTGTCCTGCAAGTAAAATATTCCTTTTTCGAGAAAAAGGGCGTTTCTTCGTCCCATGAGGGAGATGTTGAGCAAAAGAGGCTCGGCCTGCTGTCTTAGTCGCTGATAGGCATGAATATCAGATTCTTATCGATCACTTTCTGTTGCAGGAGTAGAAAACACAAC
Organism: Lissotriton vulgaris; assembly: GCF_964263255.1. NCBI lineage: Eukaryota > Metazoa > Chordata > Amphibia > Caudata > Salamandridae > Lissotriton > Lissotriton vulgaris. The sequence goes on along the minus strand of NC_141694.1, from coordinate 1,144,707,980 downwards.
AGCCCTTGACCATTTTTCTTTACTGCGTTCCTGCGTATTATACCTTTTAACAGTCATGTAATTGGACTGCTTTATTTCACTTGCCTTTTACTGATTCGAAAACAGTGGCTATTATTCAAAACTTTACCAATGTAGGTACTACTACCATGTTTTTTTTAAAAAAACCTTTATTGTGAAAATGTCAGTATACAAATACGGGCCTATAACCACGTGGGCCGGCCACGGAGCAAACTGGAATCGTATATGATGAGGGTACATTTACACTGTAGAAGAACGTAACGGGCGACCCATTAGATTGCAAGAACTAAGGTGTCTAACATTTACGGAATCGGTGGACGTACATTTTATAATTAAAGTACGACAGGGCCAGTTACAATAAAATTATCTAGATATACATTTGCGGGCAAGTACCATGGGTGACGTTAATTCGAACTTTCAATAGTACAGTAATCAATAACACATCAGAACTTAATATCAATAGGGATGTCAAAATGTTCAATCAATTCTCGTCCCTGCTCGCCATGTGCTTCAAAACTGCATACGTATCTCGTGATATCAAGGTTGGGCAACCAGTACACAACAAGGAGTTACGAGTCCCATTTATACTGGCGCCATTTTGGGCTCGGCCGGGCAGGTCCAGGATATAGTCAAAATGTCTCCACCAACCAGCGATCGGACCAGAACCATTTTCGGCAGTCCAAAAATGTTCCGTTAAATGACAACAGAAGAAATAGGCAACAAGAACAATCAGTCAAAAGAGGGGACGCTTTCGTGAATGGGGCCCATGCCCTAGCAGGCAAGCGTTCGAGTTCCAAGGTGTCCCAGGGCCATTTTAGTGGACCAGGCCCAAATCCAAAGAGCTGGCCACCATTTTGAGAGTCATGTTGCAGCCGGATATCGCTGCACCACAAGAGTAACCGCAATTCAGCTAGATGGCGGGTGAGTCACTGTACCGCAAGAGCGGGCGGAACTCAGCTGGAAGGCGAGTCAAACGCTAAGAGGCACCCCACTGCAGATGAGGTGCCTCCACCTGGGGAAGAGGGAGAGGCCCGTTTGCGCTGCCTCCCCCCCCCCCCGGGCACCGCCACGCCGTCTTTCGGCGCAGCATTGTAGGATGGCCACACCAGTGAAACTTGCTGGACCCCACCTCGGTGCCATCGGGATCTCAGCGCGTTCGAGTCACTGTACCGCAAGAGTGGGAGAAACTCAGCTGCACACGCCGACTTTCGGCGCAGCATTGTAGGATGGCCACACCAGTGCGGCAACTTGCTGGACACCACCTCGGTGCCATCCGGATCTCGTCGCGTTGTGCTGCCTTTGGCGTACTGTAGCAGCAAGAGTGACTGCAACTCAGCTGGACACGCCGTCTTTTGGCGCAGCATTGTAGGATGGTCACACTAGTGCGTCAACTTGCTGGACACCACCTCGGTGCCATCCGGATCTCGTCGCGTTGTGCTGCCTTCGGCGTACTGTAGCAGCAAGAGTGACCGGAACTCAGCTGGACATGCTGTCTTTCGGCGCAGCATTGTAGGATGGCCATACCAGTGCGGCAACTTGCTGGACACCACCTCGGTGCCATCGGATCTCGGCGCGTTCGAGTCACTGTACCGCAAGAGTGACCGCAACTCAGCTGGACACGCCGTCTTTCGGCGCAGCATTGTAGGATGGCCACACCAGTGCGGCAACTTGCTGGACACCAACTCGGTGCCATCCGGATCTCGGCGCGTTGTGCTGCCTTCGGCCTACTGTAGCAGCAAGTGCGTGCGCAACTCGGCTGGAAGGCGGGTGAAACGCTAAGGGGCGCCGCACTGCACATGAGGGCCTCCACCTGGGGAGGCGGAAGAAGGCTGTTTGCGCCACCACCCCCCGGGCACCCCACGCCGTCTTTTGGCGCAGCATTGTAGGATAGCCACACCAGTGCAACTTGCTGGACACCACCTCGGTGCCATCCGGATCTCGGCGCGTTGTGCTGCCTTCGGCCTATTCGCACATCGGTCCGCTACTGACGCCGCCTCATGGGCCAACGGGTTTTGTATGATTTTTATAACCCAAAGCTGCATAACAGGTCATGTGACTTGTTTATAAAACTTTTCATTGGTTCATTTTACTTTTGGTTTCCTAATGATGGAAGGCTTGATCATATGACCTAAAAATAACTCTTTTCATTGAATTAAAACATTTTTTTTCCCAAACGATGAAAGACCCACCTTTTTTTTTCTCACTCGGCAATCAAAAAAGGTTCCGTTAGATGACAACAGAGGGGACAGGCAACAAGAACCATCACTCAAAAAAGGGGAGGGCAAGTTCTTCCCTACCGGGTCACGTTGGGGCTCCACCGGAACTCATCGAATTGATAGTCTACAGTGTTTCTGGATGTTTCAGACTGAAGCTGGCGTCAGCATGAGAGCGCCATCATCTCGTAGCTCCGTCGTGGCCATTCCGCAAGCAATCATGACAGCCGCTCCCCACCGGAAGCCTGCGGGAGTCGGGGGCCCCCAAGACTTTTGTAGAATCTTCAAGGTTGAGGGGACGCTTTCGAGAATGGAGCCCAAGCCCTAGCAGACAAGCGTCCGAGTTCCAAGGTGTCCCAGGGCCATTTTAGTGGACCAGGCCCAAATCCGAAGAGCAGGCCGCCATTTTAAGAGTCCTGTGGCAGCCGCCTATCGCTGCACCGCAAGAGTGGGAGCAACTCAACTACATGGTGAGCGAGATGCTGTAGCCGCAAGAGTGTAAACGTAAACAGCTACGTAAACAGCTGAATGGCGGATGAGGCACAGTGTAGCAAAAGCGGGCGGAATGGCAACTGAAACGGTAAGGGGGCGCCCCACTACAGCAGACAAGCCTCCACCTGGGGAGGCCCATTCACGCTGCCTCCCCCCCCCCCCGGGCGCCCCACGCCGTTTTTCGGAGCAGCATTGTAGGATACCAAAACCAGTGCGGCAACTTACTGGACATCACCTGGGTGCCGTCCAGATCTCAGCACGTTCTGCTGCCTTGGGACTATTCGCACAACAGACCGCTACTGACGAGGCACAGTGCAGCAAAAGTGGGCGGAAAACCGCTGAATGGCAAGTGAAACGCTAAAGGGGCGCCCCACTACAACAGACGAGCCTCCACCTGGGAAGGCCCGTTCACGCCGCCTACCACCCCACCCCCCCACCCCCGGGGCGCCCCACGCCGTTTTTCGGAGCAGCATTGTAGGATACCAAAACCAGTGTGGCACCCAGGTGACATCACCTGGGTGCCATCCAGAACTCAGCACGTTGTGCTGCCTTGGGACTATTCGCACAACAGACCGCTACTGACCATTGTTGCTTCTGTTTTAATTAAAAAAAAATTAAGGTGTTTACTGTTTTTGTTGCGATGTATATATTTATAAGTTATTAAAGTGTTATAATCCTACTACTTTGTTGGAGTGCTATATATTTTTAATGTGACACATAATTGTGAAGACTTTGATGTACAAAAAGGCATCCCTGGAATCTTCCGCTTCAGGCTCGGTCCCACACACCCTCACAGTGAGAATCCCCTCCCCAATCACAATACAGGATGGTTATCAGATAGTAGGAACGCGTGTGGTGTGACGGATTTCATCGGGTGGGGGCCTTGATCTACTGTAACTCCTTTGAAGAGGGGTGATTCTTTACAGTTGAGGCCATAAACTACATCCGCAGGGCTACATGATAGCCTGGGACCGGCCTGGACAATCAGACACAAAGGAAGAGGAATGTCAGAGGGTGCGGTAGTGAATAGGGTGAAAGGGTGGTGTCGGGCGGGCACAGGGTGTGATTCTCAGGGAAGAGCAGCGCAGATGGGGGGAGGTTTATGGACCATGCATAAGACAGAGAGCGGGGGTGACCAGTGCGTGGGGGAGATGCTTGCGAGGGTGGGGAGCCATGCTGAGGATCGGCGGCGTGCAGAGAGTGGGTCTGGTCAAGGCATCTAAAATGGCTGCCGTGCACGACAAAAGTGTGGCATTGGAAAAAAAGCAAGATGGCGCAGACAATGTTTATCAATACGGATTAATTTATAACAATTATTTTTAACAATATATTTACTCGCAGTGTCAAAATGGCGGTCAATACTTCCTGATTTCCTTCGAATCGAACGTTAACAAACGTCACGCAGCAACAAAAAAAAAAACGCTCACGCGCAGCCGCTGGAAGACAAGTATCAACATATATGAGCCTCCTCAGCCTCCCTCAGAAAACATAGGGGGTCAGGATACGTCTCCCGTACCCCCTTATACCCATTTCTCACATTGTTTTTTCTCCATCTTGTAATTTAATTAAATCGTAACACAAAATGGCGAATTCCCGTTTCGCGTCCCGGTTCACTACCCTGTTCGCGAACCGGAAAGTGCTTCTACCGCAAAAAATCAATATTTTTTTATTTGCCCCACGGGACCCTTTAATAACCCCAACATCATTCCTAGGGGGTCAAGAAGGGTCTACCTTGCCCCCTTTCATTAAATTCCCCCTTCGTTTTTCTCCTTCTCTTGTCTCTCGATCCTACCGAGAGACAAGATGGCGGCCGCTTCGGACTGTTTAGAATGTTGACAGAAACTGTGGAATTCCTTGCCCGTCCAAATCCGTGCCATCGATGAGCTCCTGGCTTTTAGGAAGGCGGTTAAAACTTTTCTTTTCCCCTTAGCCCCTTAGTTCTTGTTGCCGTCGTGTTGTGTTTCCCACCTCCTGTCCGGTTTTGTTCTGCACTAGCGCCAGGACGCCCCTTTGCTGGGGCAGCTGTGCGCTCAATAAATCAGGATAACATAACATAACATAACACCGGAGAGCCAATCAGCTTCGCTTCGCAAAGCTCCGTTACGCGAAAAGTACGCAAACTGGTGTGCTATCCGGGACGCTGTCACAGATATATCTGTTTTTTTAAACGTTAATTTCTCAAAATCCACTTGAGCACATATATTGAGACCCAGCAAAGCCACATCGGGCTAACAGTCCCTACAATTTTGCCAAGTTTCGTGCAAATCCATTCAGCCGCTCGAGCTAAAAGTGAGGCCAAACGCCCTATGGAAAACTCAATGTTAAAAACGCTTTTTGGGACCCCCCTTTTTTCTCGGCCCCCCTTGACGAAACCCCCCCTGGGCTGCTCAGAAACAAAATGTGCCATTTTCCTGAAAATTTTAGCCGATTCCGTCCACAAACGCCAAAGTTATTAGACATAGAATTTTCAAAAGTTCCATAGAGAAAAAATCCTAACTATATATACCTACTGGCGACCGCCAGTAGGTAATATATATATTCTACGCTTGCCCAAGAAGAACCTCTGCCGCCTGAACAGAGGGCGTGTCGACAATACACGGACCTCCAGGCACGGCCCGAAAAATGTGCCACAATCCTTAAAACAAGGAAGTCGACGCCATGTCTTTGCATCAAAATCAGTTTAATGCCAGCCGAAAATGTTAGACGCGTTTCGCCTGCCCAGCAGGCTAGCTCACTAACCTGGTGAGCAAGCCTGCTGGACAGGCGAAAGGCGTCTAAAATTTTCGGCTGGCATTAAACTGATTTTGATGCAAAGACTTGGCGTCGACTTCCTTGTTTTAAGGATTGTGGCAAAAAAAAAAATATATATATATATATATATATATATATATATATATATATATATTCACTGAAAAAACCATAGGTTATAGACCATATATAGTTAGGGATTAGCATTTACAAAACCTTATTTTACTCGCACAAAACCATTGAAATTCCATATATAGTTAGTTGCACTAACTATATATCGCGCACCCGCAATCCATTGCTAATGATGTCACATATTATTCATGACATGGTCAGTGACATCACTGATGACATCACTGATGACATCTCAAATGACATCACTGATGACATCACTGACATCTCATTTGACATTACTGATCACATCACTGATGATATCATTATGTGATAATACAATGAACATCTTCAGACTCTAATATAACCTTAGATACAATCAGTATAAACAGACACTCACAGACTGTCACTTATCCATGGAGTTACTCACACACCTACTCAGTCATGCAAAAGATTAATCACACCTCCATTTCCTCAACTATACAGTTATACACACCTTACTTATTCAAACATATACTAACACATATTTACTCTCTTATACAATCCCTGATACAAGTTCACAATGATCGATACAGCCACTCTCACATTCACTAGCTCTTATGTTCAGTTATTTATATATGTCAACTCTCACATGGACTGTGTTTTACATATGTACTTACTTTGACATGTAGCACTGAGATATCCATTCACTCACCAATACACTCATGCAGTCAGTCGACCGCCCATACAGCTGTTTCCACATGCACTTTTGAACCCACACATTTAGTTAATCAACTGCTCACACATCTATGCACAGAGTCATACACCTCCCAGCCACCCACACACATACTCAGTCTCCCATACAAATACTTGGGCAACCATTCAATAACCCATATAGTTACTCATATAGCTACTGATTTAAACATGCAGCAGTTTACAGAACAACATATATAATGATTACCAAATTAAGACAGTTTAGTCACTAACCCATGCACTCAGTGAGACACATTTAATCACTCACTCATACAGTCAGTCATGCACCTACTAAATCCTTCATCCAGACACTTATACATCCACTCATTCTTCAATATGTAAGACATATTTTAACTTTACAGAAACATACAGTCACTGGGTGTTGTCATCAGTGATGTCATCAGTGAAGTCATTTGAGATGTCATCAGTGATGTCATCAGTGATGTCATCAGTGATGTCACTGACCATGTCATGAATAATATGTGACATCATTAGCAATGGATTGCGGGTGCGCGATATATAGTTAGTGCAACTAACTATATATGGAATTTCAATGGTTTTGTGCGAGTAAAATAAGGTTTTGTAAATGCTAATCCCTAACTATATATGGTCTATAACCTATGGTTTTTTCAGTGAATTTTCAAGGTTTTGTAAATGCAAATTCCTAACTATATATGGTCTATAACCTATGGTTTTTTCAGTGAATTTCATTGGTTTTTTAAAAGCTAATATCTATAGCTGTAAAATATATTCTTTATTACGTGACGTATCACGTAGCCCGTGAGACGCCTCATGATGCATCGCATAACCGTGACGTATCGTCTCTGCAGCGCAAACCAAACCCGTAACGTAAGCGCGCCAGAGCACGCTTAAAGATATATATATATTTTTTTTACCTTAATTAGACAAAATCCACACGTGCACATATCACAAACGTTCCAAAAACACAATATGTCGGACTCCCATTACGCTGCCAGTTAGCTGCCCGGTTAACGTACCGGAAAGCACCTCTACCGCGAAAAATCGCAATATTTTTTTCTTTTGCCCCGCGGGCAACTTTAATAGCCCCCTCATCAATCCTAGGGGTTCACCTTACCCCTTTCCTTCATTTACACCTTTTTTTTTTCCACCTCTTGTCTCTCGATCTCCAGACTGTTTACAATGTTAACAGCCAATCAGCTACTCCTCAGACTCCCGTTACGCTGCCGGTTAGCTGCCCGGTTAGCTGCCCGGTTAGCTGCCCGGTTCGCGTACCGGGACGCGTCTCTACGGCGAAAAAATCTGAATTTTTTTTAAATTTTTTTTTTGCCCCGCGTGGCTCTATAATATCCCCCTCATCAATCCTAGGGGGTCAGAAGGGGTCTACCTTGCCCCCTTTCCTTCATTTCCCCCTTTGTTTTGGCCTCCTCTTGTCTCTCGATCCTACCGAGAGACAAGATGGCGGCCGCTCCGGACTGTTTACAATGTTGACAGCCAATCAGCTACTCCTCAGACTCCCGTTACGCTGCCGGTTAGCTGCCCGGTTAGCTGCCCGGTTAGCTGCCCGGTTCGCGTACCGGGACGTGTCTCTACGGCGAAAAAATCGGAATTTTTAAAAAAAAATTTTTTTGCCCCGCGTGGCTCTATAATATCCCCCTCATCAATCCTAGGGGGTCAGAAGGGGTCTACCTTGCCCCCTTTCCTTTATTTCCCCCTTTGTTTTGGCCTCCTCTTGTCTCTCGATCCTACCGAGAGACAAGATGGCGGCCGCTCCGGACTGTTTAGAATGTTGACAGACACCAGAGAGCCAATCAGCTTCGCATCGCAAAGTTCCGATACGCGAAAAGTACGCGAACCGGAGCGCTGCCCGGAGCGCTGTTACAGATATATATCTTGTTTAAAACGTTAATTTCTCAAAATTCACTGAAGCACATATATTGAGACCTAGCAAAGGCACATCGGGCTAACAGTCCCTACAATTTTGCCAAGTTTCGTGCAAATCCATTCAGCCGTTCGGGCTAAAAGTGAGTCCAACCGCCCTATGGAAAAATGAATGGGAAAAACGTGTTTTGGGACCCCCCTTTTTTCTCGGCCCCCCCTTGAAGAACCCCCCCCAAATTTTCAGGGGCTGCTCAGAAACAAAATGTGCCATTTTCCTGAAAATTTCAGCCAATTCCGTCCACAAACGCCAAAGTTATTAGACATAGAATTTTCAGAAATCCCATAGGGAAAAAATCCTAACTATATATACCTACTGGCTATCGCCAGTAGGTAATATATATATATATATATATATATATATATATATATATATATATATATATATATATATATATATATATATATATATATATATATATATATATGTATATATATATATGTATATGTATGTATATATATATATATATATATATATATATATATATATATATATATATATATATATATATATATATATTAGGATTTTTTCTCTATGGAACTTTTGAAAATTCTATGCCTAATAACTTTGGCGTTTGTGGACGGAATTGGCTGAAATTTTCAGGAAAATGGCACATTTTGTTTCTGAGCAGCTCCTGGAAATTTGGGGGGGGTTTGTCAAGGGGGGGCTGAGAAAAAAGGGGGGTCCCAAAACACGTTTTTCCCATGTTAATTTCCATAGGGCGGTTGGCCTCACTTTTAGCCCGAACGGCTGAATGGATTTCCACGAAACTTGGCAAAATTGTAGGGACTGTTAGCCCGATGTGCCTTTGCTAGGTCTCAATATATGTGCTTCAGTGGATTTTGAGAAATTAACGTTTAAAACAAGATATGTATCTGTAACAGCGCTCCGGGCAGCGCTCCGGTTCGCGAACTTTTCGCGTATCGGAACTTTGCGAAGCGAAGCTGATTGGCTCTCCGGTGTCTGTCAACATTCTAAACAGTCCGGAGCGGCCGCCATCTTGTCTCTCGGTAGGATCGAGAGACAAGAGGAGGCCAAAACAAAGGGGGAAATGAAGGAAAGGGGGCAAGGTAGACCCCTTCTGACCCCCTAGGATTGATGAGGGGGATATTATAGAGCCACGCCGGGCCCCAAAAAAAAAAAAAAATTCCGATTTTTTTCGCCGTAGAGACGAGTCTTGGTTCGCGAACCGGGCAGCTAACCGGGCAGCTAACCAGGAAGCTAACCGGCAGTGTAACCCAAAAAAAAAAAAAAAAAGAAAATCCGATTTTTTTCGCCGTAGAGACGCGTCTTGGTACGCGAACCGGGCAGCTAACCGGGCAGCTAACCGGGAAGCTAACCGGCAGTGTAACCCAAAAAAAAAAAAAAATTCTGATTTTTTTCGCCGTAGAGACGCGTCTTGGTACGCGAACCGGGCAGCTAACCGGGCAGCTAACCGGGAAGCTAACCGGCAGTGTAACCCAAAAAAAAAAAAAAAAATCCGATTTTTTCGCCGTAGAGACGCGTCTTGGTACGCGAACCGGGCAGCTAACCGGGCAGCTAACCGGGAAGCTAACCGGCAGTGTAACGGGAGTCTGAGGAGTAGCTGATTGGCTGTCAATATTGTAAACAGTCCGGAGCGGCCGCCATCTTGTCTCTCGGTAGGATCGAGAGACAAGAGGAGGCCAAAACAAAGGGGGAAATGAAGGAAAGAGGGCAAGGTAGACCCCTTCTGACCCCCTAGGATTGATGAGGGGGATATTATAGAGCCACGCCGGGCCCAAAAAAAAAAAAAAAAAATTCCGATTTTTTTGCCGTAGAGACGCGTCTTGGTACGCGAACCAGGCAGCTAACCGGGCAGCTAACCGGGAAGCTAACCGGCAGTGTAACCCAAAAAAAAAAAAAATCCTATTTTTTCGCCGTAGAGACGCGTCTTTGTACGCGAACCGGGCAGCTAACCGGGCAGCTAACCGGGAAGCTAACCGGCAGTGTAACGGGAGTCTGAGGAGTAGCTGATTGGCTGTCAATATTGTAAACAGTCCGGAGCGGCCGCCATCTTGTCTCTCGGTAGGATCGAGAGACAAGAGGAGGCCAAAACAAAGGGGGAAATGAAGGAAAGAGGGCAAGGTAGACTCCTTCTGACCCCCTAGGATTGATGAGGGGGATATTATAAAGCCACGCGGGGCCAAAAAAAAAACAAAAAAAAATCCGATTTTTTCGCCGTAGAGACGCGTCTTGGTACGCGAACTGGGCAGCTAACGGGCAGCTAACCGGGAAGCTAACCGGCAGTGTAACGGGAGTCTGAGGAGAAGCTGATTGGCTGTTATCATTGTAAACAGTCTGGAGCGGCCGCCATCTTGTCTCTCTGTGGGATCGAGAGACAAGAGGTGGAAAAAAAAGGTGTAAATGAATGAAAGGGGTAAGGCAGACTCCTCCTGAACCCCTAGGATTGATGAGGGGGCTATTAAAGTTCCCTGGGGGGTGAAAAAAAAAAAATTTGCGATTTTTCGCGGTAAAGGTGCTTCCTGGTACGTTAACCAGGCAGCTAACCGGCAGCGTAACGGGAGTCCGACATATCGTGTTTTTTGAACGTTTGTGATATGTGCACGTGTGGATTTTGTCTAATTAAGGTTAAAAAAATATATATATCTTTAAGCGTGTTCTGGCGCGCTTACGTTTTGGGTTTGGTTTGCGCTGCAGAGACGATACGTCACGGTTATGTGATGCATCATGAGGCGTCTCACGGGCTACGTGATACGTCACTTAATAAAGAATATATTTTACAGCTATAGATATTAGCTTTTAAAAAACCAATGAAATTCAGAGAAAAAACCATAGGTTATAGACCATATATAGTTAGGAATTTGCATTTACAAAACCTTGAAAATTCACTGAAAAAACCATAGGTTATAGACCATATATAGTTAGGGATTAGCATTTAAAAAACCTTATTTTATTTGCACAAAACCATTGAAATTCCATATATAGTTAGTTGCACTAACTATATATCGCGGACCCGCAATCCACTGCTAATGATGTCACATATTACATCATTCATGACATGGTCAGTGACATCACTGATGACATCACTGATGACATCTCAAATGACATCACTGATGACATCACTGATGACAACACCCAGTGACTGTATGTTTCTGTAAAGTTAAAATATGTCTTACATATTGAAGAATGAGTGGATGTATAAGTGTCTGGATGAAGGATTTAGTAGGTGCATGACTGACTGTATGAGAGAATGATTAAATGTGTCTCACTGAGTGCATGGGTTAGTGATTAAAGTGTCTTAATTTGGCAATCATTATTTATGTTCTTCTGTAAACTGCTGCATGTTTAAATCAGTAGCTATATCAGTAACTATATGGGTTATTGAATGGTTGCCCAAGTATTTGTATGGGAGACTGAGTATGTGTGTGGGTGGCTGGGAGGTGTATAACTCTGTGCATAGATGTGTGAGCAGTTGATTCCCTAGGTGTATGGGTTCAAAAGTGCATGTAGAAACAGCTGTATGGACAGTTGACTGTGTGCATGAGTATATTGGTGAGTGAATGAATATCTCAGTTCTACATGTCAAAGTAAGTACATATGTAAAACACACTCCATGTGAGAGTTGACATATATAAATAACTGAACATAAGAGCCAGTGAATGTGAGAGTGGCTGTATGAATCATTGTGAACTTGTATCAAGGATTGTATATGAGAGTAAATATGTGTTAGTATATGTTTGAATAAGTAAGGTGTGTATAACTGTATAGTTAAGGAAATGGAGATGTGATTGATTCTTTGCATGACTGACTAGGTGTGTGAGTAACTCCATGGATGTGTGACAGTCTGTGAATGCCTGTTTACACTGAGTGTATCTAAGGTTATATTAGAGTCTGAAGATGTATTATCACATAAATGATATCATCAGTGATGTAATCAGTAATGTCAAATGAGATGTCAGTGATGTCATCAGTGATGTCATTTGAGATGTCATCAGTGATGTCATCAGTGATGTCATTTGAGATGTCATCAGTGATGTCATCAGTGATGTCACTGACCATGTCATGAATGATGTAATATGTGACATCATTAGCAGTGGATTGCGGGTCCGCGATATATAGTTAGTGCAACTAACTATATATGGAATTTCAATGGTTTTGTGCAAATAAAATAAGGTTTTTTAAATGCTAATCCCTAACTATATATGGTCTATAACCTATGGTTTTTTCAGTGAATATATATATATATATATATATACTACTATTATAAAGAGAGCACAGAAACCTTTTGGCAAGGTAAACCCGGGAACCACAACGCCAATCCACACACCCAAAACATTGTTGTAATCCTCAGGGTGTGTAGATGGACATAGGCTGCATAAAATTAAAATAAACGTAAATTAAAAAATTGAAGTTTAAAAACAAAGTAGTCCCCTTAAACAAGCGCCGGCCGCGACGTAGCGCTGACCGCAACCTACACCTGCGTGATGACGACAGGCGGGGAGGAGCAGTGACGAGCTGCGACGTGCGGAGAGGAGTGGCGCGGTGGCTCAGGTAAGGCGAGGCCGGAGGCGGGCGGGGGCCCGGGAGTGGGGGCTAAGTCCGGAGCATGGCTGAGGTAAAGCAGAGGCGGCAGGCGGGCGGGCAGGGGTATAGGCAATGTCGGGGTGGGCGGGGGAGGGCGGGGGGCCCGGCTGGGACTAAACAAATGGTCCTGCAATGGTCCCAGCAGCGACGCCAATCAACGCCGCTGCCAATGGGACAGGTGCCGGTTAGATGGAGAAAGAGAGTGTAAGCAGTGAGTTGGAGCCTTTCGACAACACCCACTGTGGAAGGATTTGAAAAAACACGCATATGGGCACGCCAGCAATACAGAGACACTACTAAGACCATCATGCCTCGGGAGCGGCCACGCCCACTGAGGCGAGTGGTGTCTACAAATGGCTGTGTCCTTACTTTCTTCATGTCCGTTGCCTCTGAGGAAGTGGTGTATCCACGAAACGCGTCAGGCATTTCGGATTCAATTTGGTTGCAGCAAGTCTTCGCTCACGGTTTTCCCTCCATCAAATAAAGGTGGCAGATACTTATCCTGTCGTGAGGCTCTTTCTAACAGCAGGCAACTTTGTTGGTATTTGTTGCGGCCCGCCTGAGCCGCTGGAAGAGCTCCGGTGCCTCACAGCACTCCAGCAGCGACGCCAATCGACGCCGCTGCCAATGGGACAGGTGCCGGTTAGATGGAGAAACAGAGTGTAAGCAGTGAGTTGGAGCCTTTCGACAACACCCACTGTGGAAGGATTTGAAAAAACACGCATATGGGCATGCCAGCAATACAGAGACACTACTAAGACCATCATGCCTCGGGAGCGGCCACGCCCACTGAGGCGAGTGGTGTCTACAAATGGCTGTGTCCTTACTTTCTTCATGTCCGTTGCCTCTGAGGAAGTGGTGTATCCACGAAACGCGTCAGGCATTTCGGATTCAATTTGGTTGCAGCAAGTCTTCGCTCACGGTTTTCCCTCCATCAAATAAAGGTGGCAGATACTTATCCTGTCGTGAGGCTCTTTCTAACAGCAGGCAACTTTGTTGGTATTTGTTGCGGCCCGCCTGAGCCGCTGGAAGAGCTCCGGTGCCTCACAGCACTCCAGCAGCGACGCCAATCGACGCCGCTGCCAATGGGACAGGTGCCGGTTAGATGGAGAAACAGAGTGTAAGCAGTGAGTTGGAGCCTTTCGACAACACCCACTGTGGAAGGATTTGAAAAAACACGCATATGGGCACGCCAGCAATACAGAGACACTACTAAGACCATCATGCCTCGGGAGCGGCCACGCCCACTGAGGCGAGTGGTGTCCACAAATGGCTGTGTCCTTACTTTCTTCATGTCCGTTGCCTCTGAGGAAGTGGTGTATCCACGAAACGCGTCAGGCATTTCGGATTCAATTTGGTTGCAGCAAGTCTTCGCTCACGGTTTTCCCTCCATCAAATAAAGGTGGCAGATACTTATCCTGTCGTGAGGCTCTTTCTAACAGCAGGCAACTTTGTTGGTATTTGTTGCGGCCCGCCTGAGCCGCTGGAAGAGCTCCGGTGCCTCACAGCACTCCAGCAGCGACGCCAATCGACGCCGCTGCCAATGGGACAGGTGCCGGTTAGATGGAGAAACAGAGTGTAATCAGTGAGTTGGAGCCTTTCGACAACACCCACTGTGGAAGGATTTGAAAAAACACGCATATGGGCACGCCAGCAATACAGAGACACTACTAAGACCATCATGCCTCGGGAGCGGCCACGCCCACTGAGGCGAGTGGTATCTACAAATGGCTGTGTCCTTACTTTCTTCATGTCCGTTGCCTCTGAGGAAGTGGTGTATCCACGAAACGCGTCAGGCATTTCGGATTCAATTTGGTTGCAGCAAGTCTTCGCTCACGGTTTTCCCTCCATCAAATAAAGGTGGCAGATACTTATCCTGTCATGAGGCTCTTTCTAACAGCAGGCAACTTTGTTGATATATATATATATATATATATATATATATATATATATATATATATATATATATATATATATATATATATATATATATATATATATATATATATATATATATATATATATATATATATATATATATATTCACAGAAAAAACCATAGGTTATAGTGGATATATAGTTAGGAATTTGCACTTACAAAACCTTGAAAATTCAATGAAAAAACCATTGGTTTTAGGCCATATATAGTTAGGGATTTGCATTTACAAAACCTTATTTTACTCGCATAAAACCATTGAAATTCCATATATAGTTATAAGCGCTAACTGTATATCGCGCACCCGCAATCCACTGCTGATGATGTCACATATTACATCATTCATGACATGGTTAGTGACATCACTGATGACATCACTGATGACATCTCAAATGACATCACTGATGACATCACTGATGACAACATCCAGTGACTGTATGTTTCTGTAAAGTTAAAATATGTCTTACATATTGAAGAATGAGTGGATGTATAAGTGTCTGGATGAAGGATTTAGTAGGTGCATGACTGACTGTATGAGTGAGTGATTAAATGTGTCTCACTGAGTGCATGGGTTAGTGACTAAACTGTTTTAATTTGTGCATCATTATGTCTGTTGTTCTGTAAACTGCTGCATGTGTTGATCAGTAGCTATATGAGTAACTGTATGGGTTATTCATTGGTTGTCCAAGTATTTGTATGGGAAACTGAGTGTGTGTGTATGGGTGGCTGGGAGGTGTGTGACTGTACATAGATGTGTGAGTAGTTGATTCACTATATGTATGGATTCAAAAGTGTATGTGGAAACAGCTGTATGGGCGGTTGACTGTGCATGAGTGTATTAGTGAGTGAATGGATATCTCAGTGCTACATGTCAAATTAAGTACATATGTAAAACACAGTACATGTGAGAGTTGACATCTATAAATAACTGTGCATAAGAGCCAGTGAATGTGTGAGTGGCTGTATGGATCATTGAGAACATGTATCAGAGATTGTATAAGAGAGTAAAGTAAATATGTGTTAGTATATGTTTGAATAAGTAAGGTGTGTATAACTGTATAGTTGAGAAAATGGAGGTGTGATTGATTTTTGGCATAACTGACTAGGTGTGTGAGTAACTCCATGGATGAGTGACAGTCTGTGACTGTCTGTTTACACTGATTGTATCTAAGGTTATATTAGAGTCTGAAGAGGTTCATGGTATTATCACATGAATGATATCATCAGTGATGTTATCAGTCATGTCAAATGAGATGTTTTCAGTGATGTCATCAGTGATGTCATTTGAGATGTCATCAGTGATGTCATCAGTGATGTCACTAACCATGTCATGAATGATGTAATATGTGACATCATCAGCAGTGGATTGCGGGTGCGCGATATATAGTTAGCGCTTATAACTATATATGGAATTTCAATGGTTTTATGCGAGTAAAATAAGGTTTTGTAAATGCAAATCCCTAACTATATATGGCCTAAAACCAATGGTTTTTTCATTGAATTTTCAAGGTTTTGTAAGTGCAAATTCCTAACTATATATCCACTATAACCTTTCTGTGAATTTCATTGGTTTTTTAATAGCAAATATGAAAAGCTTTAAAATGTCAAGTACGTGATAGATAAAAACATTTTCGTATTTATGCACGCTGATGTGCTTTGAACGCTGCCCCCCCCTCCCCTCTTTTCTCTTAGTAGTACTCTCTCTTTGCAGATACTGAACAGTAGTTAACGCAGGCCTTTGCCCCGTTGTAATCCGTCGTGCCTGCTTGTCTCTCCATTTGATTGATTGTTATCCAAGTATTTACTGTTTTAGAATTGGTTCTCTTTGGATCATTCTCTATTTACAAACAAGCACAAAGTCGCAATACTCTGTTTAGTTTTTGCAGATATTGAAAAATCGTGTAAAAAAATAAAAGTAATCGAGCAAAATCAGTAGGCCACTAATTGGATCTCTTTTTGACCTCGCTAAAATAGAAATATTAGGAACAACCCTTCATGAGAAATACGAAAATAGTGAGATGAACTGAGCTCCACACCATGAGGGCTGCAAGACAGCTCGACTCCGTCACCCACCCCGCCCAAAATAACGACAAACCCTATGCAAATATTAAAAATATAGACAACACACCAGCAAAGAAACAGGGTAAAACATTTTATTAAATAACTATTTACATAACTATTTTATACTTTTTATTGCCCGATCCGGCTAGCTCAATCGATCGAGCATGAAACTCATGCACTCTGATAGCAAGCGTTGCTACTGATGCTATGCAGACCAAAACTGGTTTTCAGTTTGTACATTTTTCTAGATTTTTCAATCCAAGGTTGGTTGACTTTGTAGAACGATGGCTTCAGATTTTCAACATACGGTGTGGTGGCGCGGACTGGGAGGGGGCGCTTCGCTCCTGCCCCCTCCCCAAGTAAGTTTTTCATACGTGAAAGTACGTTAATGGTTTGGGTCCCTGAGTTGCTTCAATGTCACTGCCATTCTCAAATGGCATAAGTTCTGGATGTTGGGTGCCATAGTTAAGAGTTCTGAGCAGTGCTTGTAACACTGTCTGAAGCTTATTTCCACCTACTGCAGCTTCACTATTCTCAAAGTAAGTGAGTGTCGTTTGTGGACCTGACTGCATTAGAAAACAATGTGATATGTTACCTTCCTAAACAGCTTGACGGAGGCCCCTGAGGGGCGGTGTGATGGCCATGGACTCGGAGAAGACGCTTGGCTCCGACACCCTCCCCAAGTCTTATAGCACTGGTGTAGCCTGAGATCGCCCCCGACATAAGCGGCCGGCTCCCGGGGTCTGGCGGAACTTTTTGCCTTTTGATGACTCTTCAATTCTGGACCTTGTCCCACAATCCGTTTGACCTGAAGACACGCTGTAGTGGGGCGCCCCTTTACCGTTTCAGTTGCCATTCCGCCCGCTTTTGCTACACTGTGCCTCTTCCGCCATTCAGCTGTTTACCGCCCGCTCTTGCGACTACAGCGTCTCGCTCATCATGTAGTTGAGTTGCTCCCGCTCTTGCGGTGCAGCGATAGGCGGCTGCCACAGGACTCTCAAAATGGCGGCCGGCTCTTCGGTTTTGGGCCTGGTCCACTAAAATGGCCCTGGGACACCTTTGAACTCGGACGCTTCCCTGATAGGGCTTGGGTCCCATTCTCGAAAGCGTCCCCTCAGCCGTGAAGATTCTACAAAAGTCTTGGGGGCCTCCGACTCCCGCAGGCTTCTGGTGGGGAGCGGCTGCCATGATTGCTCGTGGAATAGCCACGACGGAGCTACGAGATGGTAGTGCTCTCATGCTGACGCCAGTTTTAGTCTGAAACATCCAGAAACACTGTAGACTACCAATTCGATCAGTTCCGGTAGCGCCCCAACATGACCCGGAAGAGAAGAACTTGCCCTCCCCTCTTTGACTGATGGTTCTTCTTGCCTGTCCCCTCTGTTGTCATTTAACAGAACTTTTTGGACTGCTGAAAGGGGTTGTGTTCCGAACGCTGGTTGGTGGAGACATTTTGACTATATTCTTGACCTACGTTGTCGCGTAATGCGTTATATGACACGCAGCGTTAGCGCACCCGGAAGTGATCCGAGGCGCGGCGCGCAGCGCGTAACGTAAGCATAACAGGTCATGTGACTTGTTATTAAAACTTTTCATTGGTTCTTTTTACTTTTGTTATTTTAATGATGAAAAGCTTGGTCATATGACCTAAAAATTACGCTTTTTATTGTTTTCGAACATTATTTTTTTTAAAACATATATGTTACAATATTCCAGGCTAATGTACTTTCCCGGAAAATTTACAACTGTCCTGCAAGTAAAATATATTCCTTTTTCGAGAAAAAGGTCGTTTCTTCATTCCATGACGGAGCCGTTGAGTAAAAGAGACTCGGCCTGCTGTCTTAGTCGCCGATACGCCTGATTATCAGATTCTTATCGATCACTTTATGTTGCAGAAATGAAAAACACAACTGCCCTTGACCATTTATCTTTACTGCGTTCCTACATATTATACCTTTTATCCGTCATGTAATTGGACTGCTTTATTTCACTTGCCTTTTACTGATTCGAAAACAGTGACTAAAAGTAAAAACTTTACCAATGTAAATACTACTACCGTGTTTTGTTTTAAAAACCTTTATTGTGAAAATGTCAGTATACAAATACGGGCCTATAACCACGTGGGCCGGCCACGGAGCAAACTGAAATCGTATATGATGAGGAGACATTTACACTGAAGAGGAACGTAACGAGCGGGCCATTAGGTTGCAAGAACAAAGGTGTCTAACAGTTGCGGAATCGGTGGACGTACATTTTGTAATTAAAATACGACAGGGCCACTTACAATAACATTTTCTAGATATACATTTGCGGGCAAGGAGTTACGAGTCCCATTTATACCGGCGCCATTTTGTGCGAGGCCGGGCAGGTCCAAGATATAGTCAAAATGTCTCCACCAACCATCGGCCAGACCAGAACCCCTTTCGGCCCTTTATGCTACAAGATGGTGTCTTCCATTCAGAAAATATTGTTGGTAGCATTTTGAAAGGAAACAGAAACAGCCGTTCTCCTAGTGAGTTTCACATTGTTACATTTAGGAAGAATGTTGAAGAGTAGTATGTGGAAAATCTGAAGCCATTTTTCTACAAACTCTCAATCAGACTTGGATAGAAAAAAAAATCCTGAAGAATGTACAAACTGAAAACCAATTTTTGTCTGTATAGCATCAACAGCAACGCTTGAGTCAGCTTTGTGTCAAGCCGCCATTTTCATTCAATCAATAGCGTCCCCCTGCACACATTCAGGGACCTGGTCGTGTCTTCAGATGAAACGGATTGTAGGAAAAGAAGCAGAAAGGAAAAGGAAAAAAGTTCCGCCGGACCTCGGGAGCCGGCCGCCTATGTCATGTGCGACCTTTGGCTACACAAGGGCAATAGTGAAGCTGCAGCAGGTGCAAATAAGCTTCAGACAGTCTTACAAGCACTGCTCAGAAATCTCAACTGAGGCACTCAACATCCAGGACTTGCCATTCGGATCTTGGCGCCTTGTGCTGGTTCCGACCTATTCACACATCGGTCCACTACTGACATCACCTCATAAGCCAACGGGGCACCCCACGCCGACTTTCGGCGCAGCATTGTAGGATGGCCACACCAGTGCGGCAAATTGCTGGACACAACCTCGGTGCCATCCGGATCTCGGCGCGTTTGACTCACTGTACCGCAAGAGTGACCGCAACTCAGCTGGACACGCCGTCTTTCGGCGCAGCATTGTAGGATGGCCACACCAGTGCGGCAATTTGCTGGACACCACCCCGGTGCCATCCGGATCTCGGCGCGTTCGAGTCACTGTACCGCAAGAGTGACCGCAACTCAGCTGGACACGCCGTCTTTCGGCGCAGCATTGTAGGATGGCCACACCAGTGCGGCAATTTGCTGGACACCACCTCGGTGCCATCCGGATCTCGACGCGTTGTGCTGCCTTCGGCCTATTCGCACATCGGTCCGCTACTGACGCCGCCTCACGTGCCAACGGATTTTCTACGCTTTTTGTAGCCCTATGCCGCATAACAGGTCATGTGACTTGTTTATAAAACTTTTCATTGGATCATTTTACTTTTGGTTTCCTAAAGATGGAAGGCTTGGTCATATGACCTAAAAATAACACTTTTCATTGGTTTAGAAAATGTTTTTTTCCCAAACGATGAAAGCCCCACCTTGTTTCTGGATCATTCAGACTGAAGTTTGCGTCAGCATGAGAGCACCACCATCTCGTGGCTCCGTCGTGGTCATTCCGCGAGCAATCATGGCAGCCGCTCCCCACCGGAAGCCTGCGGGAGTCGGGGGCCCCCAAGACTTTTGTAGAATCTTCACGGCTGAGGGGACGCTTTTCGAGAATGGAGCCCAAGCCCTAGCAGGCAAGCGTCCGAGTTCCAAGGTGTCCCAGGGCCATTTCAGTGCACCAGGCCCAAAACCGAAGAGCCGTCCGCCATTTTAAGAGTCCTGTGGCAGGCGCCTATCGCTGCACTGCAAGAGTGGGAGCAACTCAACAACATGGTGAGCGAGACGCTGTAGCCGCAAGAGCGGGCGCAACTCAGCTGGATGGCCGCCACCTGGGGAGGCCCGTTCACGCCGCCTCCCCCACGCCCCCCCCCCCCGGGCCACCGCACGCCAATTTTCGGAGCAGCATTGTAGGATACCAAAACCAGTGCAGCAGTTTACTGGACATCACCTGGGTGCCATCAACATCTCAGCGCGTTCTGCTGCCTTGGGACTATTCGCACAACAGACCGCTACTGACGAGGCCTCCCCTCGCCCCACCCGGGACGCCCCACGCCAATTTTCGGAGCAGCATTGTAGGATCCCAAAACCAGTGCGGCACCCAGGCGACATCACCTGGGTGCCGTCCAGAACTCTGCACGTTGTGCTGCCTTGGGACTATTCGCACAAAAGACAGCTTCTGACCATTGTTGCTTTTTTGGGTGAAAAATGTTTAAATGTTTTTACAGTTTTTGTTCCGTTCATTATAGTTAAATGTTAATAAAGTTTTAAAATCTAACTTTGTTGGAGTGCTATATATGTTTAAAAAATCGGGTGAATGGGGCCTTGAATCGGGTTATTGTCATGTGTGGGCTTTGCAAGTGTACTGCTACAAGATCGGACATTTCAAACTCAAATGCACGTTCTTTTTCTTACCTTTCCGAAGCATGGAGCGCAATAGCAGGCAGAGAAAGGGTGACGCACGTGTTGAACACTGCCTGGCATGGCAAGTTGCTGGCAGTGCCCCCCCCGCCCGCTCCTGAAAGAGGGCACACACACACCGCCGCCCCGAGTACTTCACAAATCTTTAAAAGACCATGCGCTTGTTCATGAGGCTTAAATGGTTTATCACCCCTTCTAGAACCCCTGCATCGACCCTCTGACGTTTCCTGGAAGAATTAGCACGTAACACAATACCAAGCCCTGTCAGCTGAAACTCCCGAGAAATCATGGGGCATATTATCAAGGGGGTTTATTTCCGCTTTTTGGACTTTAAAAGCCAAAAAAAAAAGAGATAAAATTATCTCCCTATTACCAAGCTGTCGCTAACACCAGTTAGTGACAGCTAAAAGGTGATAGCGACCATCTTGGGCCCCGCTTTGCATATCAGTGATATTTATCACTAATGACATGCAAAGTGGGCGTGCCAAGATGTTAGCGACTGGAAACAGTCCCTAACCATCGCAATCTCCTATTACCAACTTTTGGAGATATTCGCGCTAAGCGCGAATATCTCCAAAATCTAACACCTGCCCTGAGCAGTTCTTAGCCATGTTATCCAATGGGAGGTGGATAACATGGCTAAGAGCATTTGCTCGATAATACATGAATATCGCTGACTTTTCTGCGATAATAGCAAAGTTTATCTGCGATAAAAATCGCCGATGTGCGGCGATAATTTTTGTCTCTAAACAAGTTAGAGACAAAAATTATCGCTAGTTGTTCGTAATATGCCCCCGGGTTTTTGCTTGCAGAAATCGGGAGGCGGGAGACTAGCACTGAAATCAGTAGTCTCACGCCTGAATCGGGAGGGTTGGCATGTCTGAATTCTCTACAGCTGGGGCCATAAACTACATCCGCAGGGGTAGGTGATAGCCTGGGACCAGCCTGGCATCTAAAATGGCTGCCGTACACGACAAAATTGTGACATTGGAAAAAAGGCAAGATGGCGCAGCCACTGGAAGAGATGTATCAACATATATGAGCCTCCTCAGCCACCCTCAGGAAACATAGGGGATTAGGATACGTCTCCCGCACCCCCTTATACCTAGTAATTTAATTAACGAAGCACAAAATGGCGAATTCCCGTTTCGCTACCAGTTTGCGGCCCAGTTCGCGGCCCGTGAAGCCCTTCTACCGTGAAAAATCATTTTTTTTTTATTTTCCCCACGGGACCCTTTAATAACCCCAACAACATTCCTAGGGGGTCAAGAGGGGGATACCTTGCCCCCTTTCATTAAATTCCCCCTTCGTTTTTCACCTCTTCTTCTCTCTCGATCCTACCGAGAGATAAGATGGCGGCCGCTCCGGACTGTCACGCAGCAAAAAAAAAAAGCTCACGCACAGCCGCTGGAAGAGATGTATCAACATATATGAGCCTCCTCAGCCACCCTCAGGAAACATAGGGGATTAGGATACGTCTCCCGCACCCCCTTATACCTAGTAATTTAATTAACGAAGCACAAAATGGCGAATTCCCGTTTCGCTACCAGTTTGCGGCCCAGTTCGCGGCCCGTGAAGCGCTTCTACCGTGAAAAATCATTTTTTTTTTATTTTCCCCACGGGACCCTTTAATAACCCCAACAACATTCCTAGGGGGTCAAGAGGGGTATACGTTGCCCCCTTTCAATAAATTCCCCCTTCGTTTTTCACCTCTTCTTCTCTCTCGATCCTACCGAGAGATAAGATGGCGGCCGCTCCGGACTGTTTAGAATGTTGACAGACACCGGAGAGCCAATCAGCTTTCTGCGCGCAAAGTTCCGTTTTGCGAAAAGTAAGCGGACCGGATCGCTGCCCAGAGCGCTGTTACAGATATATATCTTGTTTTGAACGTTAATTTCTCAAAAACTACTGGAGCACATATATTGAGACCTAGCAAAGGCACATCGGGCTAACAGTCCCTACAATTTTGCCAAGTTTCGTGCAAATCCATTCAGCCGTTCGAGCTAAAAGTGAGTCCAACCGCCCTATGGAAATTAACATGGGAAAAACGTGTTTTGGGACCCCCCTTTTTTCTCGGCCCCCCCTCGACAAAACCCCCCCAAATTTTCAAGGGCTGCTCAGAAACAAAATGTGCCATTTTCCTGAAAATTTCAGCCGATTCCGTCCACAAACGCCAAAGTTATTAGACATAGAATTTTCAAAAATGCCATAGGGAAAAAATCCTAACTATATATACCTACTGGCGATAGCCAGTAGGTAATATATATATATATATATATTCACAGAAAAAACCATAGGTTATAGACCATATATAGTTAGGAATTTGCATTTACAAAACCTTGAAAATTCACTGAAAAAACCATAGGTTATAGACCATATATAGTTAGGGATTAGCATTTAAAAAACCTTATTTTATTTGTACAAAACCATTGAAATTCCATATATAGTTAGTTGCACTAACTATATATCGCGGACCCGCAATCCACTGCTAATGATGTCACATATTACATCATTCATGACATGGTCAGTGACATCACTGATGACATCACTGATGACATCTCAAATGACATCACTGATGACATCACTGATGACATCTCAAATGACATCACTGATGACATCACTGACATCTCATTTGACATTACTGATTACATCACTGATGATATCATTTATGTGATAATACATCTTCAGACTCTAATATAACCTTTGATACACTCAGTGTAAACAGGCACTCACAGACTGTCACACATCCATGGAGTTACTCACACACCTATTCAGTCATGCAAAGAATCAATCACATCTCCATTTCCTTAACTATACAGTTATACACACCTTACTTATTCAAACATATACTAACACATATTTACTCTCTTATACAATCCTTGATACAAGTTCACAATGATTCATACAGCCACTCTCACATTCACTGACTCTTATGTTCAGTTATTTATATATGTCAACTCTCACATGGAGTGTGTTTTACATATGTACTTACTTTGACATGTAGAACTGAGATATCCATTCACTCACCAATATACTCATGCACACAGTCAACTGTCCATACAGCTGTTTCTACATGCACTTTTGAACCCATACACCTAGGGAATCAACCGCTCACACATCTATGCACAGAGTTATACACCTCCCAGCCACCCACACACACACTCAGTCTCCCATACAAATACTTGGGCAACCATTCAATAACCCATATAGTTACTGATATAGCTACTGATTTAAACATGCAGCAGTTTACAGAAGAACATAAATATTGATTGCCAAATTAAGACACTTTAATCACTAACCCATGCACTCAGTGAGACACATTTAATCATTCTCTCATACAGTCAGTCATGCACCTACTAAATCCTTCATCCAGACACTTATACATCCACTCATTCTTCAATATGTAAGACATATTTTAACTTTACAGAAACATACAGTCACTGGGTGTTGTCATCAGTGATGTCATCAGTGATGTCATTTGAGATGTCATCAGTGATGTCATCAGTGATGTCACTGACCATGTCATGAATGATGTAATATGTGACATCATTAGCAGTGGATTGCGGGTCCGCGATATATAGTTAGTGCAACTAACTATATATGGAATTTCAATGGTTTTGTACAAATAAAATAAGGTTTTTTAAATGCTAATCCCTAACTATATATGGTCTATAACCTATGGTTTTTTCAGTGAATTTTCAAGGTTTTGTAAATGCAAATTCCTAACTATATATGGTCTATAACCTATGGTTTTTTCTGTGAATTTCATTGGTTTTTTAAAAGCTAATATCTATAGCTGTAAAATATATTCTTTATTAAGTGACGTATCACGTAGCCCGTGAGACGCCTCATGATGCATCGCATAACCGTGACGTATCGTCTCTGCAGCGCAAACCAAACCCAAAACGTAAGCGCGCCAGAACACGCTTAAAGATATATATATATTTTTTTAACCTTAATTAGACAAAATCCACACGTGCACATATCACAAACGTTCAAAAAACACAATATGTCGGACTCCCGTTACGCTGCCGGTTAGCTGCCCGGTTAACGTACCAGGAAGCACCTTTACCGCGAAAAATCGCAATTTTTTTTTTTTCACCCCCCAGGGAACTTTAATAGCCCCCTCATCAATCCTAGGGGTTCAGGAGGGGTCTGCCTTACCCCTTTCATTCATTTACACCTTTTTTTTTTCCACCTCTTGTCTCTCGATCCCACAGAGAGACAAGATGGCGGCCGCTCCAGACTGTTTACAATGATAACAGCCAATCAGCTTCTCCTCAGACTCCCGTTACACTGCCGATTAGCTTCCCGGTAGCTGCCCGGTTAGCTGCCCAGTTCGCGTACCAAGACGCGTCTCTACGGCGAAAAAATCGGATTTTTTTGTTTGTTTTTTTTTGGCCCCACGTGGCTTTATAATACCCCCCTCATAAATCCTAGGGGGTCAGAAGGGGTCTACCTTGCCCTCTTTCCTTCATTTCCCCCTTTGTTTTGGCCTCCTCTTGTCTCTCGATCCTACCGAGAGACAAGATGGCGGCCGCTCCGGACTGTTTACAATATTGACAGCCAATCAGCTACTCCTCAGACTCCCGTTACACTGCCGGTTAGCTTCCCGGTTAGCTTCCCGGTTAGCTGCCCGGTTCGCGTACCAAGACGCGTCTCTACGGCGAAAAAATCGGTTTTTTTTTTTTTTTTTTGGGTTACACTGCCGGTTAGCTTCCCGGTTAGCTGCCCGGTTAGCTGCCCGGTTCGCGAACCAAGACGCGTCTCTACGGCGAAAAAATCGGATTTTTTTTTTTTGGGTTACACTGACGGTTAGCTTCCCGGTTAGCTGCCCGGTTAGCTGCCCGGTTCGCGAACCAAGACGCGTCTCTACGGCGAAAAAATCGGATTTTTTCTTTTTTTTTTTTGGGCCCGGCGTGGCTCTATAATATCCCCCTCATCAATCCTAGGGGGTCAGAAGGGGTCTACCTTGCCCCCTTTCCTTCATTTCCCCCTTTGTTTTGGCCTCCTCTTGTCTCTCGATCCTACCGAGAGACAAGATGGCGGCCGCACCGGACTGTTTAGAATGTTGACAGACACCGGAGAGCCAATCAGCTTCGCTTCGCAAAGTTCCGATACGCGAAAAGTTCGCGAACCGGAGCGCTGCCCGGAGCGCTGTTACAGATATATATCTTGATTTAAACGTTAATTTCTCAAAATCCACTGAAGCACATATATTGAGACCTAGCAAAGGCACATCGGGCTAACAGTCCCTACAATTTTGCCAAGTTTCGTGGAAATCCATTCAGCCGTTCGGGCTAAAAGTGAGTCCAACCGCCCTATGGAAATTAACATGGGAAAAACGCGTTTTGGGACCCCCCTTTTTTCTCGGCCCCCCCTTGACGAACCCCCCCCAAATTTTCAGGAGCTGCTCAGAAACAAAATGTGCCATTTTCCTGAAAATTTCAGCCGATTCCGTCCACAAACGCCAAAGTTATTAGACATAGAATTTTCAAAAGTCCCATAGGAAAAAAATCCTAACTATATATACCTACTGGCTATCGCCAGTAGGTAATATATATATATATATATATATATATATATATATATATATATATATATATATATACTACTATTATAAAGAGAGCACAGAAACCTTTTGGCAAGGTAAACCCGGGAACCACAGCGCCAATCCACACACCCAAAACATTGCTGTAATCCTCAGGGTGTGTAGATAGACATAGGCTGCATAAAATAAAAAATAAACGTAAATTAAAAAATTGAAGTTTAAAAACAAAGTAGTCCCCTTAAACAAGCGCCGGCCGCGACGTAGCGCTGACCGCAACCTACACCTGCGTGATGACGACAGGCGGGGAGGAGCAGTGACGAGCTGCGATGTGCGGAGAGGAGTGGCGCGGTGGCTCAGGTAAGGCGAGGCGGGAGGTGGTCCGGGCAATGTTGGGGCGGGCGGGGGCCCGGGAGTGGGGGCTAAGTCCAGAGCATGGCTGAGGTAAAGCAGAGGCGGCAGGCGGGCGGGCAGGGGTATAGGCAATGTCGGGGTGGGCGGGGGGCCCGGCTGGGTCTAAACAAATGGTGAAAAATGCTGCCCCCTTCTGCCCCCGGGCAACGCCGGGGTGGACTGCTAGGCAGAGGTGGGAGGCAGGCGGGCAGCGATATAGGCAATGTCGGGGCGGGGGGCCCGGCCGGAACTAAACAAATGCTCAAAATGCAGCCCCCAGCCCCCTTCTGCCACCGGGCAACGCCGGAGTGGGCTGCTAGTATGTATATATATATATATATATATATATATATATATATATATATATATATATATATGTAGCAATCCCCGCTACCTCTCGCCCGGAGCCTAGTTCTGGATACCGCAGCGCAGGAAGAAGAGAGGAGACCTCAGGTGCAGGTGAGCAGTGTATTTTTATTTTCTCGAGGAGACGGCACACCTCAGCATGACGTTTCGGCCTTCACAGAAGCCTTGATCACATGACGCATGCTAGGGAGGAGGCAATTTTTAAAGTGCTAGTGCTCAGTTAAGTGCAATATCATTGGTGGGTCAAGGTCACATGTAGCATGATTAGTATCATAGACATAGACAACAGTTATAAGCACAACGCATCACGGGATAATCCCTGAAGTCAGCCTATGTTGCAAAATACAAATAATAGTATTTAAAGTGCAAATGCTGTCTAACCATTGTGAACAATACACAACAGAAATCACTGGGAAATCCAGTAGATTAGTAGTGCAAAAATAGGCAACAGTGCAATATATTAGATAAAGTGCAAATAGTGTCATGTAAACAGTTTGTCATTGCTATAAATATACGCAATACACTTAATGTACAGTGTCATGTTTAAAATCAGGTGTAAAATAATAGATCATGAGTTATAAATATATAAATATAGGTATAAAAACATGAATGTACAAGCATCTTGCCAATAAATATATATACACCCAACAAACACTATTTACACAGGATGAGACCTCAAGTGGACAATTGGAATATAACTGCATAAATGCCTATGACGCCTTACCACCGAGGTCGCAGCACCCTATTTGTATTGCACGCACAAATTACTCATATGTCTATGTAAGGCTGGAGGGTTACGCGGAGAGGAGATATTGACCCACCGCTAGGTTAGGAGAACATCGCAGCCTCTCCTCCCCTAAATCCCTGCCGACACTAGTGACCCTAGGTTGGGCCTCACCATACCAATGATATACCTGAGTGAGTAATGAAAAGAACGTTACCATGTGCATATTTTTTGTGAAAGTTTTTCTATGTATATAAAGTTTTTTTCTTTTTTTTCCATCAGTTCTCTCATTTTTTATTTGGTCATGGTGTCAAGCTCTTGATACATCCTTGTGCAGCCTAAGCCTAGGCTGCACTGCACACTGAGACCATCCGCAGAACTAGACATGTGCTGGTTGGTGAGGAAATAAGTTTTACTCGTAAACAGTCAGATATATTCTCAAAACAACTAGGAGGGCAATAATCTGTTGGGTTGGGAAGGCCCACAGGTTTACACTTATGTTGGTATTTCAGAGACACGTGTAAAAATCTTCTGTAGAATTCAATCCCCCCGGGGCTCGACTATCCATTTCCAGTATGTACCTGGTCTCCAATTTTCTTAGAGCTCCATCTCTATCACCTCCTCTTTTGAGAGGGCCCACACAGTCTACAGCATAGTATCGCAGCAGGGAACTATCATTGTTGTGGTGCTCTTTGAAGTGGCGGGCCACCGGATATGCTGGATCACTTGTATTGATGGCCCTTATGTGCTGGAGTATCCTATTGTGCACCTGCAGCTTGGTACTACCCACATACCGCAGGGCACACGGACACTCCAGCACATACACCACATATTCACTCTTGCAAGTCAGTTGTTTTTTGATCTTGCGCGCATTGGGGGGTGAAAGGGATTACATATTCTGTTTTGTTCAGCCCATGCTGACATGCCTTACAGGAAGAACACTTCCTGAAGCCCTTACTCTTCTCTAACCAATTCTTTCGTGTAGGGACTTCCGGGCTGGATTTAACTAAGGCATTTTGCATAGAATATGCTCTCCTATATGTGATAGAAGGGGTGGTTGGTATTTTGTCACCTATGACTGGATCACATTTCACCAAACCCCAGTGCTTAGAGATAATTTTACCAAGTGCCCCATGCTGTCTATTGTAGGCCCAGATCAATCTTACTTTTTGATCCTGGGAGGTGGTAGGCGTATTTGTGACTTTAAACTGATTTTGATACAAAGACATGGCGTCGACTTCCTTGTTTTAAGGATTGTGGCAAAAATATATATATATATATATATATATATATATATATATATATATATATATATACTACTATTATAAAGAGAGCACAGAAACCTTTTGGCAAGGTAAACCCGGGAACCACAGCGCCAATCCACACACCCAAAACATTGTTGTAATCCTCAGGGTGTGTAGATGGACATAGGCTGCATAAAATAAAAAATAAACGTAAATTAAAAAATTGAAGTTTAAAAACAAAGTAGTCCCCTTAAACAAGCGCCGGCCGCGACGTAGCGCTGACCGGAACCTACACCTGCGTGATGACGACAGGCGGGGAGGAGCAGTGACGAGCTGCGACGTGCGGAGAGGAGTGGCGCGGTGGCTCAGGTAAGGCGAGGCGGGAGGCGGTCCGGGCAATGTTGGGGCGGGCGGGCGGGGGCCCGGGAGTGGGGGCTAAGTCTGGAGCATGGCTGAGGTAAAGCAGAGGCGGCAGGCGGGCGGGCAGGGGTATAGGCAATGTCGGGGTGGGCGGGCGGGAGGGCGGGGCCCGGCTGGGACTAAACAAATGGTGAAAAATGCCGCAACCTTCTGCCCCCGGGCAACGCCGGGGTGGGCTGCTAGGCAGAGGTGGGAGGCGGGCGGGCAGCGATATAGGCAATGTCGGGGCGGGGGGCCCGGCCGGAACTAAACAAATGCTCAAAATGCAGCCCCCAGCCCCCTTCTGCCCCCGGGCAACGCCGGAGTGGGCTGCTAGTATGTATATATATATATATATATATATATATATATATATTTATATATTTATATATATATATATATATATATATATATATATATATATATATATATATATATATATTATTTTTTATATATATATATAACAAAAAGGCAAATAAACTTGCAACAGTTTTCCCACAAGACAGTTGTTGGTGTGTTTTGTTCATGAACTCAATAAATGAAACAAATATATAATGCATCTGTATAACTGTATTTCTTTCTCCAAGTCAGGATCCCTCAACGTTCCTGAGACAACAGAGGGCTAGGGGTGGGAATGCTAGGAGTAGTGCAGTAAATCACGACGCAGTGATCATTGCTGAGATTAAGCCTTAAAGGGAAACTGGAGGCCAATTCACAGACATTGCAGCACAGTTCGCCTTCCCGACTTCGTCTGCGATACTTACCAGAGTCTTGCTGCTGCATGCTGGTACCTGTAGGCGCTGATGACCTAGCAGACCACAGGAAGTATATGCATGTGACAACATCGGTGTGGGAGGGGCTGCAGTCCGTGGATGAGGAGAAGGCTGGACATTTAAACCTTCGCTCACACCCATTCTCTCAAACACTTGTACCCGGCGCTCAAGAGGCAGACAACGCCGAAATTCATCCGCCATCATGGGTGACAGAACTCTACTCTGTGTGGGCAGTTCATTAAAAGCACTTTCGAAATTTTCCTCAAGTGTGGCCATTTCTCTTTCTGTAAAGGAGTCTGTTTGGGATATAAATCAGCGTGTTCACCAGCGGCGCACATCAAAGTCTCCCGCTTTCTCAAGAGGCCCTGTACATGCTGGATCACTGCTTGCAGTTGTTTCTTCTCCGGGATACCAGAATCTACAGGGTCCACCACAGAGCAAAGGAAGAAGTATGATGGTGATGATGCCACTGTTCACCACGTCGGGCAGGTAGGATTGCCATGCCCCCGCCAGAAAGGATTCCGATGCTAAGTGGTTTAAGTTGTTTGGGGACTGGAGGAAGCGCCGCTGCCCAAGTGTGTTTTTGAACTTTGGGGCCAATTCACAGACATTGCAGCACAGTTCGTCTTCCCCACTTCGTCTGCGATACTTACCAGAGTCTTGCTGCTGCATGCTGGTACCTGTAGGCGCTGATGACCTAGCAGACCACAGGAAGTATATGCATGTGACAACATCGGTGTGGGAGGGGCTGCAGTCCGTTTCTGAGGAGAAGGCTGGACATTTAAACCTTCGCTCACACCCCTTCTCTCAAACACTTGTACCCGGCGCTGAAGAGGTAGACAACGCCGAAATGCATCCGCCATCATGGGTGACAGAACTCTACTCTGTGTGGGCAGTTCATTAAAAGCTCTTCCGAAATTTTCCTCAAGTGTGGCCTTTTCTCTTTCTGTGAAGGAGTCTGTTTGGGATACAAGTCAGCGTGTTCACCAGCGGCGCGCAAAAAAGGCTCCCGCTTTCTCAAGAGGCCCTGTACATGTTGGATCACTGCTTGCAGTTGTTTCTTCTCCGGGATACCGAAATCTACAGGGTCCACCACAGAGCAAAGGAAGAAGTATGACGGTGATGAAGTCACTGTGCACCACTTCGGGCAGGTAGGATTGCCATGCCCCCGCCATAAAGGATTCCGATGCTAAGTGGTTTAAGCGGTTTGGAGACTGGAGGAAGCGCCGCTGACCAAGTGTGTTTTTGAACTTTGGGGCCAATTCACAGACATTGCAGCACAGTTCCTCTTCCCCTCTTCGTCTGCGATACTTACCAGAGTCTTGCTGCTGCATGCTGGTACCTGTAGGTGCTGATGACGAAGCAGACCACAGGAAGTATATGCATGTGACAACATCGGTGTGGAAGGGGCTGCAGTCCGTGGATGAGGAGAAGGCTGGACATTTAAACCTTCGCTCACACCCCTTCTCTCAAACACTTGTACCCGGCGCTGAAGAGGCAGACAACGCCGAAATGCATCCGCCATCATGGGTGACAGAACTCTACTCTGTGTGGGCAGTTCATTAAAAGCGCTTCCGAAAATTTCCTCAAGTGTGGCCTTTTCTCTTTCTGTGAAGGAGTCTGTTTGGGATACAAATCAGCGTGTTCACCAGCGGCGCGCATAAAAGGCTCCCGCTTTCTCAAGAGGCCCTGTACATGTTGGATAACTGCTTGCAGTTGTTTCTTCTCCGGGATACCGAAATCTACAGGGTCCACCACAGAGCAAAGGAAGAAGTATGACCGTGATAATGGCACTGTGCACCACGTCGGGCAGGTAGGATTGCCATGCCTCGCCAGAAAGGATTCCGATGCTAAGTGGTTTAAGCGGTTTGGGGACTGGAGGAAGCGCCACTGCCCTAGCGTGTTTTTGAACTTTGGGGCCAATTCACAGACATTGCAGGATAGTTCGTCTTCCCCACTTCGTCTGCGATACTTACCAGAGTCTTGCTGCTGCATGCTGGTACTTGTAGGCGCTGATGACCTAGCAGACCACAGGAAGTACATGCATGTGACAACATCGGTGTGGGAGGGGCTGCAGTCCGTGGATAAGGAGAAGGCTGGACATTTAAACCTTCGCTCACACCCCTTCTCTCAAACATTTGTACCCGGCGCTGAAGAGGCAGACAACGCCGAAATGCATCCGCCATCATGGATGAAGGAACTCTACTCTGTGTGGGCAGTTCATTAAAAGCGCTTCCGAAATTTTCCTCAAGTGTGGCCTTTTCTCTTTCTGTGAAGGAGTCTGTTTGGGATACAAATCAGCGTGTTCACCAGCGGCGCGCATCAAAGGCTCCCGCTTTCTCAAGAGGCCCTGTACATGCTGGATCACTGCTTGCAGTTGTTTCTTCTCCGGGACACCGGAATCTACAGGGTCCACCACAGAGCAAAGGAAGAAGTATGACGGTGATGATGCCACTGTGCACCACGTCGGGCAGGTAGGATTGCCATGCCCCGGCCAGAAAGGATTCCGATGCTAAGTGGTTTAAGCGGTTTGGGGACTGGAGGAAGCGCCACTGCCCAAGAGTGTTTTTGAACTTTGGGGCCAATTCACAGACATTGCAGCACAGTTCGTCTTCCCCACTTCGTCTGTGATACTTACCAGAGTCTTGCTGCTGCATGCTGGTACCTGTAGGCGCTGATGACCTAGCAGACCACAGGAAGTATATGCATGTGACAACATCGGTGTGGGAGGGGCTGCAGTCCGTGGATGAGGAGAAGGCTGGACATTTAAACCTTCGCTCAGACCCCTTCTCTCAAACACTTGGACCCGGTTAGCCCAATGTGCCTTTGCTATGTCTCAAGATATATGCTCCAGTGGTTTTTACGTTTACGAAAATTAACTTTGAAAAATATATATTGGGCTACATTGGGCTATATATATGTTAGAGCCCAAATATAGCCCAATGTAGCCCAAAGATGGCCACCAGAGACAAAAAAACAAATGTAGCTCACATTTCAGCCAGATGTAGCCCAACTATAGCCCAGTGACAGAATGTCCCAGAGTGTTCTAAAGAACAACTAGAGCGCTAACAGTCTTACTTATGACAAAAGTATGGCACACCTGAAGTTGAAGTCATCTTGATTGGAATAAAGTGTTAACACTTAAAACATTTAATTTGCAAAGAAACAAAATGACGGAATTGGCTGAAATTTTCAGGAAAATGGCACAATTTGTTTCCTGAGCAGCCCCTGAAAATTTGGGGGCGTTTCGTCAAGGGGGGCCGAGGAAAAAGGGGGGTCCCAAAACGCGTTTTTCCCATTCATTTTTCCATAGGGCGGTTGGAATCACTTTTAGCTCGAACGGCTGAATGGATTTACACGAAACTTGGCAAAATTGTAGATATGGTTTGCCCGACGTGCCTTTGCTTTGTCTCAATATATATGCTCCAGTGGATTTTGAGAAATTAACGTTTCCAAAAACAGATATATCTGTAACAGCGCTCCGGTTAGCACTCCGGTTCGCGTACCTGACGGGTAACGGAACTTCGCTAGGAGAAGCGGATTGGCTCCCCGGTGACTGTGAACATTCTAAGCGGTCCGGAGCGGCCGCCATCTTGTGTCTCGGTAGGATCGAGACACAAGATGTGGCAAAAACAAAGGGGGAAATGAGCATAAGGGGGCAGAGTACATCCTCCCTAACCCCCTAGGTTTGATGAGGGGGCTTTAAAAGGGCCCCGCGGGGAAAAAAATAAATAATTTTTATTATTGTTTTTTGCGGGGGGAGCGCTCGGTACGCAGTCCGGGAAGCGTAATATTGGGAAAATAGGATGAAAGAATGTTCAAATATTGTATGTTTATTGATTGTTCTTTTTTTTATTTTTATTTAAGTACCAACATGTAGGTACCAATGCAGAGTCTAAAAATAAAAATACACCGTTTTCTTTGTAGTTATCTTGCATGTTGTTTCAGAAGTTATTGTGGTATTTGGAATTCATAGCGTAGTCTGTCAGGAAAGCAGAAACACCATGGAGGCAGGAGATGATAAAGAGATGTTAAATACACATTGGAGATAATATAGTGGAAGAAAGGAAGTAACTATGAGCAAACCTACTATGTAACACAAAAAAGTGGCACAGTATATTTAAAGTCTGATTTTACATTATAATCAATTTGCTACTAGTTTAAAAAATACATATAAAAATGAATAATGTCAAACAATTTTTGAATTATTAAATATAAATTTATTTTTCTGATTCGTTTTCAAAATTAAAAAGAACTTCTAATAATTCATTGTCAGAAATTTTCTCATTTTCAATTAGGTAATCTACTGATTCTACACATTGCAGAAGTTCAAAGTCCCGTGATTCATCAAAGAATTCAGAGTCAATTTCTGTATCTTTGTTGCTTTCTGCAACAATTTCGAAGTTATTTTTTTTCTTTCCTTGCATTTTTGTGCTGTAAAATGAATTTAAAAAATATATATCAGTACAGAGAGGGCACTGTTGGGTTTAAGTACAGACAGGTAATTTGGTTTTTTAAACAGTGATTTTATCTTTGGGCAGTGTATAGTATCAGACTGGAAGTAGAAATATAAAAAAATGTATGTGATAAAGCCTAAGTCAATTCTTAATTATACAAGACAAGCCTAACTCCATCCATAACTAAAACAGAGTATTACAGAGGGATAGTATATAACTATCAGAAAATGTTTTCCTAATTAACTTAAAGTGCAGAACATACTTCAGTTTTTAAAATAACATCTTACCTTTCAAAAAGAAGTTTAAGTTCTCAGTTGAAATGCACTTGATATGTACTTCAGTAGTCAAAATGGCTGTGTTGCTCTCTCTTTCTTTATATATATTCAGGTACATAACCAATCAAATGTCATGAAATAATAGAAGATATTGAAAGTAGTATTTTGATTGGTGGTCAATTCTAACACTTTATAAGTGTTTTTGTTAGGTAATTTACCTCAGGATATTTAGTCAGGCTTACAGCATAATTTTCTCAATGGAATTCCGTCAAATTTGGGTAAATGGTATGGACTGCTATGTAATAGGGCCTATTCTATATTTGATGAAAGTGTCTGTAGTGTTTTTTCTGTAAATTACTTTTCCACCTTTTTTTATCGAGCGCTTACCGGTGTGCTCCCCG
This sequence comes from Lissotriton vulgaris, assembly GCF_964263255.1. Lineage (NCBI taxonomy): Eukaryota > Metazoa > Chordata > Amphibia > Caudata > Salamandridae > Lissotriton > Lissotriton vulgaris. Next base: position 1,144,671,969 of record NC_141694.1, on the reverse strand, counting down.
GTACGCGAACCGGCAGCGTTACGGGAGTCCTCCATTTTGTGTATCGGTAGAATTAAGACATAAGATGGAAGACAAACAATGTTTGGAATAGGTAGAAGGGAGCACGGTAGACACTTTGTGACCCTCTAGGTTTTCTGAGGGGGGATTAGGACGTTGATATATGTAAAATTTAAAAAATAAAATTTTGCGGGGGGAGCGCCCGGTACGCGCACCGGTAAGCGAACCGGGGAGCGTACTTTGGTGGAAAAAAAAAGTTAGAAAAAGATTAACGTTTGGAATGATCAGAGGTAGGGTAGCTCTGAAAAGAGCTATTGGGTTCTGTGGCTAATTTAGGTACCTACTAGTAGGTTCCAATGCACACTTTTAAATAAAGGACGAATATTCTATTCCCTTCATCGGAGAAGTGCACACCATCTCTTCTGTGGATGTCTTGAATGTTGTAACGCAAGTTATTGTTGTATATTAAACCCATTCCATAGTCTCTCATGTAAGCAGAAACAGATTTATTCACATGTTTCCGTGCTTTCTCAAATTGTGGAAAAAATTGGTTGGACCACTTACATTTCTGCCTTTGACATATATTGGAATATACCAAGGCAGTTTGGGGGAAAAGTGTCATCAATTGAAGAAAGGTGTTCTTTAAAAGCATTTCCAGACCAACCCCAGTCATAGTGCCCAAATCATTTCCACCACAGTGCACTATTAGGAGGTCAGGGTTTGGCAGATGCATACATTTTTTTTAATAAAAACATATAAAATATATGTTTGCATTAAAATAAGAATACATTTTACAGCTTTTGATATTTACTATTAAAAAACCATTGAAATTCACTGAAAAAACCATAGGTTATAGACCATATATAGTTAGGAATTAGCATTTATAGAACCTTAAAAATTCACTGAAAAAACCATAGGTTATAGACCATATATAGTTAGGGATTAGCATTTACGAAACCTTATTTTACTCGCACAAAACCATTGAAATTCGCATATATAGTTATTTCCACTAACTATATATCGCGCACCCGCAATCCACTGCTAATGATGTCACATATTACATCATTCATGACATGGTCAGTGACATTTTAGCAGCAGAGTACAAAGTTCCCCAGAGATGGTGTGAATGCGTGGAGATAAGGGTGGGTATAGTTAATACCGTGACTGGAGGGGTTCCCTAGTCGGAACTTGGAGAGCCTCATACACCCAGAGTATTAGGTGTGAAACACACCCTTACTGGAGGGTATCCAGTGTCATCATGGACTCACTGCCCCTCGACAGACCGGCGCTGCAATGTCTGCCGGAGTACCCACAGGTACTCTTTTAGCGGGGTTCTTTAGTTCCTTGCCGATGGTGGGTGTGAGTGAGGAGATGGAGGAGTGTAGTCAGTGTAAACGTGAGTGAAAGTAAAAAGGGTAAAACAGTCCACACTGAATTTTATTAACGTGGCTGGTTCCCTGGTTAAAAAGGGTGAGAGGGGAACTAGAGACCGTAAAAGTGTACAGAACTCGAACTCAACCCCCTGGTGTGGTCAACATGTTTCTCGCCGAACGGCGATTCGTCAGGACCTAAATACAGTACTACACAGAAAAACACATATGAACTAAATGCTCATTCATTATGTAGAAGGTAAATACAACCTCTCTCAGTCGGAGGAAAAGAGGGCCATGGGGTCCTGCTTTATTTAGGCGACCTAGAGGTAGGGGAAAAAAGGATTAACAAAGAAAGAACAGGTCAAGTCAAATACAACATCAGTGACTTTTATGCTCCCAAGGTATATTGTGACTATGGTGACAGATCTCCACTTTGTGAGGGGTGGCGGGGGTATTTCTGTGTGAAGGGAAATTAATTGTACCAAGATGTGGTTGCAAAATCCCTTCTAAATCTGACGCAGGTGGATCTCACACTGGAGGGTGACCATTGTGCGCTAAAAAGAGAACTAAGGAGTGAAGCCAAAACCTATCATAAAAACACCCAATCTTAGAAAAAAGCGAGCATGTTCTTACCCTAGGGGAATTGGATAAGGCCTCGCAGCGTACTCCCGTGAGGCCAGTGCTATTAGGTTACTGGAACCTGTTGGGTATGGAAGGGAGGTCAGGGTTGGCAATTGGTCCAGCAGTTTAAGGTGACATCTCAAATGACATCACTGATGACATCACTGATGACATCTCATTTGACATTACTGATTACATCACTGATGATATCATTCATGTGATAATACGTTGAACCTCTTCAGACTCTAATATAACCTTACATAAACTCAGTGTAAACAGACACTCACAGACTGTCACTCATCCATGGAGTTACTCACACACCTAGTCAGTCATGCAAAGAATCAATCACACCTCCATTTCCTCAACTATACAGTTATATACACCTTACTTATTCAAACATATACTAACACATATTTACTCTTTTATACAATCTTTGATTGAAGTTCACAATGATCCATACAGCCACTCACACATTCACTGGCTCTTATGCACAGTTATTTGTATATGTCAACTCTCACATGTACTGTGTTTTACATATGTACTTACTTTGACATGTAGCACTGAGATATCCATTCACTCACCAATACACTCATGCACACAGTCAACTGCCCATACAGCTGTGTCCACATGCACTTTTGAACTCATACATCTAGTGAATCAACTGCTCACACATTTATGCACAGAGTCATACCCCTCCCAGCCACCCACACACATACTCAGTCTCCCATACAAATACTTGGACAACCAATCAATAACCCATATAGTTACTCGTATAGCTACTGATTAACACATGCAGCAGTTTACAGAACAACAGACATAATGATGCACAAATTAAGACAGTTTAGTCACTAACCCATGCACTCAGTGAGACACATTTGATCACTCACTCATACAGTCAGTCATGCACCTACTAAATCCTTCATCCAGACACTTACACATCCACTCATTCTTCAATATGTAAGACATATTTTAACTTTACAGAAACATACAGTCACTGGATGTTGTCATCAGTGATGTCATCAGTGATGTCATTTGAGATGTTGTAGTGTAGTTCCTAGTTTCCCACTAGGCCCTGCGCATTGGAATAACATAAACAGTAGTATCGACGTGGAACTGCGGATATTCCAGGCCTCCACTGACTATGCTAAACTTAATTGGGTTGTGTTACCAACTAGCTCAGAGGTCACTGGAAACTTTCTTCTCTGCATAGGAAGTGATCAGCTTCCTTGGCACAGACAAGAAGGGATTCAGTTTTCCAACAACCGTGCAACATGACAACTTTGCTCCTCAGATCAAGAGTCAATCTATAGGGTCGTGTGAAACAATAGACATGTATTTCACTCAGTCAGTCTAGTGCAGTTTACTTTCACGAGATGTAGAGAATAGAGAGACGGGCGGGTATCAATAAAGGTTAACATTTATTGAACAGTCTTTCTTCTCGTACAAGAGAAATGTATTGCCACAATTGCAATAACTGTTATTATAAAAAGTACGTACAGTAAGATAAGTATTGCGAAATAGAACTGTAAAAGCATTGATATGGTTTCTTAGCCATACAATGGTTAAAAGTAATAAAACATATATACAGTCATATATACATTAGGCTAACATACTCAACTGGTGCTTCTAACTAAGCCTACCCCAGTGTGCCTGACCTAAGCCTAACACGTGAAAAGGGGAGTAAGTAAGTAGCTTAAGTTAAGTTGGTTTTGCCAAGGTTTGTTTCAAGAATTCTCGTCTAAGGGTTTAGTCAACACCATACCTCTGAATAGAATGATGGAGGATTGGTATCTCCTTCAGGGGTCTCTCTCGATATCCCAGTCACCCGCGAGGGTAAACCGGAAGCGCCGGGACTGGATTTCTCTGCACGAGAAAGGCAGCGGCTTCTCTTCAGCGCGTCGAGGAAGGAGGGGGGACAGCGTCCGCGGGCAGCTGGAATCTGCTGGATGTCTTCGCAGAGGACGGCTGTTCAGCTCCTTAAGCGTACTGCACCATAGTTCCCGCTGTAGTGGCGATAATGGTAATCAGCAGCTTCACCACCACAGGATAGCAGGCTGCAGCGACAGAGTGCTAGATTTACCAACACAGGGTCATGCAGGCAGCTGGCATCAGCAACAGGCAACGAACATTGCTTAAGGCAACGTTGGTAATATTTATACCTGACAGGTGCCGGGTTTGACGCAAGTTTGCTGGACATAAGACGTCAATTAAAGATGTCACTAGGAAGTAACAGTTATCAGTTGCTCATTAGAGTTCCATTACTAATCAAAACATAGCAAGCGGGGATTTCCAGGTTTGCTAAGTTTTTATCTTGTTGAAGAACTCGGAGTGTTATCTAGGAATATCAGATAGTGACTGCTGCTCTGTCATTGCACTAATTGGTCGCAAAGGAAGTAGCAGAGAGTCATGCTGGAATGCGGCTCTGTTCGTGTGAGGCCAGAGATGACTTTTCAGAAAATATATATATATATATTACCTACTGGCGGTCGCCAGTAGGTATATATAGTTAGGATTTTTTTCCTATGGGATTTCTGAAAATTCTATGTCTAATAACTTTGACGTTTGTGGACGGGATTGGCTGAAATTTTCAGGAAAATGGCACATTATGTTTCTGAGCAGCCCTTGAAAATTTGGGGGGTGTTCGTCAAGGGGGGGCTGAGATAAAAGGGGGGTCCCAAAACGCGTTTTTCCCATGTTAATTTCTATAGGGCGGTTGGCCTCACTTTTAGCTCGAACGGCTGAATGGATTTGCCTGAAACTTGGGAAAATTGTAGGGACTGTTAGCCCGATGTGCCTTTGCTAGGTCTCAATATATGTGCTCCAGTGGATTTTGAGAAATTAACGTTCAAAAAAGATATATATCTGTGACAGCGCTCCGGGCAGCGCTCCGGGCAGCGCTCCGGTTCGCGTACTTTTCGCGTTACGGAGTTTTGCGAAGCGAAGCTGATTGGCTCTCCGGTGTCTGTAAACATTCTAAACAGTCATTAGCGGCCGCCATCTTGTCTCTCCGTAGGATCGAGAGACAAGAGGAGGCCAAAACAAAGGGGGAAATGACCATAAGGGGGCATAGTAGATCCTCCCTGACCCCCTAGGTTTGATGAGGAGGTTTTAAAAGGGCCCCGCTGGGCAAAAAAAAATAAATTTGTTTTTCATTTTTTTGCGTGGGAAGCTCCCGGTTCGCGAACCGGTAAGCGGCCCGGGGAGTGTACTATGAGGGAAAAAGAATTATAGACTTTTCAAATATTGTATGTTAATTGATTGTTCGTTTTGTTGTTTTTTTATTTATTTATTTATTTTGATTAAATAAAAATTTATTGGTCAGAATTTTCATAGTTCAATAAAACTTCCAGCATTACATCATCTGGAATCTCCTCAAACATGGATGTTTCTATGTCTTGTAAGCTTTCAATAAATTGTTCATCAAAAGACTCATCCATAAAATCTTCATCCAAAATTTCTTCAGTTAAAATTTCTTCTGTTGTAATGTCGAAGGAAACATTGATTTTTTTGTGCTCCCCTTCCATTTTTTTGCTGTAAATTGCATAAAAAAATAATTATATTAGAAGAGTTAGGGCACTGTTGGGTTTAAGTTCAGACAGGTAGTTCTGTTTTTTTAACAGTGAAGTTAAAGTAAGTAAATTCATAATTATAGCGGAGAAGTGTAAGTCAATCAATAAATATAACAGAGGAGCCTATCTGTATCTATAACTATAGCAGGGGGACAGTAAATAATTATCAAAAAACGTTTTTACAAATTAATTTAAAGTGCCACTTACCAATTATCAATTTACTTTACAGGGAGGTGAAAAGGCTCTTGAAATGTAGTTCAGGAAGTAGTAGTGAAAATGGCTGTGTTTCCTTCTCTTCTCTTATATATATTCAGGTACATAACCAATGAAATGTCAAGAAAAAAAAAATTGAAAATGAAAGTAACATTTTCATTGGTTGTCAATTCCAACACTTCAGATGTGTTTTGTGAAGTAATTTACCTCAGGGTATTTAGATAGGTCTATAGGCTAAATGGCTAAATGGAATTCCAAACAAATGTATGAAAATGGCAGGGAATGGTATGTAGTATGAGCTAATCTATATTTGGTGAAAGTGTTTCCAGTCGTTTTTCTGTAAATTACTTTCCCACCTTTTTTGATGGACCGCTTCCCGGGGAGCTCCCCGGTACGCGAACCAGCAGCGTTACGGGAGTCCACCATTTTGTGTTTCAGACAAATTAAGTTACAAGATGGAGGGCAAATAATGTTCTGAACGGGTAGAAGGGGGCACGGTAGACGTATCTTGACCCCCTAGGTTTTCTGAGGGTGGCTGAGGAGGCCCATATGTGCGGGGAAAAAACATTTTTTTTAGAAATTTTGCGCGGTTAGCTTCCGGTTCGCGTACCGGGTAGCGCACCGGGAGCGTAGTTTGTTGAAAATTAGAGAAAAAAGTTAGAGTAAAATAATAATTGTGAGTGATCAGATGTAGGGTAGCTCTGAGAAGAGCTTTTGGGTTTATGGTATATTTAGGTACTTATAAGTAGGTACCAATGCACAGTCTTAAATTCAAAATGAAAATTCTGTTGCCCTCATCTGAGAAGTGAACTCCATCTCCTCTGTAGATATCTTGCATGTAGTAACGCAAGTTATTGTTGTACATGGAGCCCATTCCATGGTCTCTCATGTAACCTGAAACAGATTTGTTTACATGCTTCCTCGACTTCTCAATTTGTGGAAAAAAATTGGTTCGACCACCACCATTTCTGTCTTTGGCATATATTTGAATATACCAAGGCAGTTTGAGGAAAAAGTGCCATTAATTGCTCAAAGGTGTCCTTTAAAAGCATTTCCAGACCTACCCCAGTCAAAGTGCCCAAATCATTACCACCACAGTGCACAATTAACAGGTCAGGTTTTGGCAAATGCATAAAGGTTTTCACCAATGGTATCAATTGGTAACATTTTAATCCTCTTTGGCCCAACCACTTAATTTCCACATCTTGTAAATTGAGGTTAGGTAAATTTCTGTTCTCAGCATACCTTTGAGCCCAGTAGATGTAACTATGTCCAACAATCCAGACATAAAACATGGTGAGAGAAGGTTGTGCTGCAGTCAGATGAAGTGTGGTAATGAAAGGGCAGTTGAAACAGTAGGAGTTTGTAAAGAAAAAAAACTGTGGAGTTTCAGTGCTAATGATTCATTAGCAGTGATTGGTGGATTTCCATTTCTGAAAACAGAAAGTTAGGGTGCATGGATGTGTTCTTTGAAAGATGTAATTTGAATGGTCAAGAAAAAATCATTTAATGAAAGATTGCACTGGATACGCAGGTGCACTGAGAGTTCAGAGTTCAATTGAAACATTGTTGTGTGAACTTGCAAACATCAGAGGTCTTTCAGGAGGTGGTTGCTATGGAAAAAAGGCAGAGAGGGCAGAGGGGGAAGGGTTTTGATTTGAAAAAAGTGAGGGAAGAGTTTTGATTGGCTAACATGAGAGATATGTGTGATGAATATCAGCATTTCTGTGCTTTCTATAGCTGCAGCCTCTGGAGTGCATACTCTTTGTTCTGCTGAAGACAATTTGGTGTATTTCTGAGACTGTTTTGAAACTCATAAAGAATTTGCTAAGGTGAGAAAAGATTTATTTAATTTAGATAGACTATAGTATGCTTTAAGGACAAAATTAGGAAGAAAGCTGTGTTTTTAAAATGTTGCTTTGTCTAAAGTGTTTTACAAATAGATTTTGTTTCTTTGAGAAATTGTAATTGAAAATAATGTGAAGTATTAGCACTGTCAGGGTGTTTTTGTACATAGGAGCTGTGCAGTGTTTTCAAATTATTACTTGAAAATCGTTTTTGAGAAAAAGGAATGCTTTTAAAATTTATCACAAGGAAAAAATGGTGTCTGCTTCTTTATAAGGCATTTGAGTATCTCTGATGTTATTTTTTCCATTTTAATTTAAGAGCTTTCGCCGTGGGGCTTGTTCCTTGTAAATATGCTCCCACCTGTGCTTGGCAAATTTAGTTTTTGATTCTCTGAGTTACATAGCCATGTTAAAAGTGACCCAAAAATGGTGCAAGGGCAATCAAAAAACACTTTCATGTGTCTTAAGGACATTTTAAGTCATTTCCTCTTGAATGTAGGTATACAATTGATTTATATGTTGTGTTTAAAAACGTTTTTTGAAATCAATTACATTTCTGGATATGTACTGCTAGAGCTTCATAGGTTGTTTGGGGCATATTTATAAGGCATTTGAGTGTGTATGATGTTATTTTTTCCGATTTAAATTGAAGAGCTTTCTCCGTGGGGCAAGTTTCTTGTAAATATGCTCCCACCTGTGCTTGGCAAATTTAGATTTTGATTTTTGGAGTTACATAGCCATGTTAATAGTGACCCAAAAATGGTGCAAGGGCAATCAAAAAACGCTTTTATGTGTCTTAAGGACATTTTAAGTCACTGAGGAAACACAGGTGATGTAATTGTGAATTGAGGAAAAGAAACTCTACATTTTTCAATTACATCATCTGTGTTTCCTAAGTTTATGAATAACATTGTGCAGATGAAGTTTAGGTCTGTCCATGGACACAAAAAAGAGATCTGGCCTTTGTTCAAGAGTGAAGTGGACATGACTTACTTCATTGGTAGGCCTTCACATGTATTATCTCCTCTGTATTCTTCAACAAGCGTAAATCTCATCTGCAATCGTGAGTAGGCCTCACCTCAAACAAACCTCTGGATAGGCCACACCTTATCGTCATCCTGAATCAATCATTTAAAATGTTAGGGACAGATTTATGATAGGTGTATGCCTGTTTTGTACCACTGTGCGTCACTTTTGTGACGCAGTGGTGGTGCAAAAGATTTGCTATGTTAAATAATAAGTAGGGTGTTAAGTTTTTGATGACTGTTATTCATTTGCTGTTTGGTAATAGTGGTTAATAACATTTTTTATTATATTTTACCACAGATTCAACTGCAGATCATTTCAAAATTTGAAAATGCCAACTAAGAATCGAATTAGAAAGGCTACAAAACGTCAAAGACAGCAGGTTCATCTATTACTGCAGCAGTCCTCTACAAAAAAAACTTGTCAAGTCACCAAGAAAGCTCCGGGTAAGACCACGAAATCATTCATAAGAAATATTTGTAGTAAAAAAAGTATTTCTACAGAAAATGTTTCAGTCCAGAAAAAGAGAAGCAATTTAAACGGAAAGGAAAGACCAATCAAAAATGTTACTGCTAGAGCAAGAGATAACTCTGTGCATGATAGTAGAAGGAAACAACAGTTTAGGGACATTCAAAAACGAATGATCCGCAACAGGATAATAGTTAATTTGTTAAAAAATATTAAGAAAGGCCAACAGAAAGTGGCATTTTATAAGAAAAAGAAAAATGTAGAGAAAATTATTGATCAGGCTTTTGAAATTAAGCGAAAGTTATTTATTTTGGTAATCAATAGAATTAGGAAACTAAACAAGGCAATTTCTGATTTCAAATCAAATAGTAGATGGAAGAGAGTAGTTAATCGAAGTAATTTTTGTGAAGTTTTTTCCGGAGAATGGATGCATAGTTCAAGTTGTGAGGCATTTTTTAATGAGGAGAGTTATTTCCAGGATAATGATTTGGTGCTTGCAGTTGACACCAGTGGTCGAGCTTATGAAGTGAAAGATGGTTGTCCAGTTGAAAAAGAAAAACTTGTGACAACAGAGATAGAAGAGGTGTTAGGTAATCAGGTTTTAGGAAGACGTCCTAAGGGTCCTGTGTACATTTGGAAGTGTAGTAGTATTTGCAGTGTGCGACAGGATTCCATCAATTTGCTTTGTGATTTTGTACGGACATTTAATAAGAAAAGTTTGAAGCAGAAAATGAAGTTGTTGCAAGAATTAGATCCTTGCAGAGTGAGAGAAGCCACAGGTTTGCATGGTCATTCACTGGCTTGTCTTTCCACGAGAGTATGCCAGAGTGTTTTTCATCATTTCAGGATGCTAGCAGTGCATCATAATAAAGTGAGGAAATTAGTGAGAATGTTGTATTATGCTAAGAGTCCAGCAATTATGCTTAAACAATTATGCGCTGCTCTTTTGCATGGTTCTGAAATAGATGTGAAGAATATTTGTGAAGAAATTGAGTTTTGTTACTTTGGAAGTAAAGAAGAGAATGTTCAAATTGACCCAGAAGTAGAGTGTCGTAATTTGACGATGGCCGAGTTAGCGCTTAGCTGTGCTACACGTTTTACCCTTAACTTGATTATGCTTAGAAACGCCATTTTGTAAAGTGTGGCGGCCATTTTAGAGAATGAGCGGCCTCGTGGTCAGCATGCCCTTTAGTCCGTTGTCCGTGCAACTGACCACTCAATTCTGCCCAGCAACAGGCTATTTTTAGCTACGGTCAAGCCCGCTCATGCGCAGTTCCAACTGACCAGTCACCCCTCAGGAATGTGCCGCCAAAACTGACCAGTGAGGTTGTAACCCCTCCCATGAGTTGGCTGTGTTCCAAAAATGACCATATATGTACATAATCCCTGCAACCTTATGCCGCCTATTTTGTTTATTGCTTGTAAACTGTATAAAAGAGGGACTCACACCAACGTTCGGTGTGATACTTCTTGCATTACCGAAGGGTGCTGTAGGAATGTACCACCACCCCATGGGGTCTTAATAAACTTGTTCTTTGTACTTTTCAGTTTCCGTGCCAACAGTTCTTTCAATGTAAGTGGGTTATCTTCGGAACATGTAGGCCTTGGGAACCCGATACTACAAATTGGCGACCACGAAGGGACTCATCGGCGACTCGGATGCCCGAAGGAGAGGTTGTGACGAAGGTTTGGAAACTCGCCATGGACGCGCGTGCTGCCACTGAGTGACCCGAGTCTTGGCACCCACGGTGTTTCTTCCCTTCCTTCCGATCTGACCTTCCAGGTGGCGCCGGTCTCCGACTGAGTTCTCGATCGTCTGCGTTGCTGGATAAGTGCCGTTTGGCTGATTCGATTAAAGACCTTGGCAGTTGGAATCTGGACCTTTGAGATTTGGGTAAGATTTGTGATCGGTAAGGTAGTCTGCGGACGCTTACTGAAGTTCTATAATTTGTGATCGATAAGGTAGTCCTCGGACGCTTGCCGAAGTTCTATGAATTGTGTCTATGATTTGAGTTAGCTAACGTTTGTGACTTTGTGACTTTGTGATCTCTGAATTATATGTGTAGTGCACTTCACATAGGCAGGCATGTAGAGATGTTTCTCTAATTTTGTTTTTTCCTACTGAGCGGCACATTTGTGTGAAGTACTGTAAGTGCCAGTTTATACGGTATCACGCTTTCGTGATACTTTTTGAACATGCCTGTTTTAAGCACACTCCGAGGGATGTGCTGTCTTGGAAATGCTACCACAATTAGGTTAGCGGAATCACAGCCGGCTCCCCCAGAAGGAACTCCGAATCGTGAAATGTATATCAAATTTGGCCTTCCCCCTATCATGTATAGCAAATTATGGCATAAATATACAAAAACTGATCCTGAATTGCAATGGCCACTACATGGGTCGTTCGATTTGCGAAAGGTTCAATTTGTGGAGCAGTGTCTGTTTCAACGTAGGTCTAGACAGAATATGTTTGATTGTGTACGAATTTGGGAGAAAGCGGTGCGTGAACGTATGAAACGTGAAATTGCCTTGGCGGACAAAGAGCAGCGTAAGGCTGCTCGAGATAAGGCTTTACAGCTTGAGGAAAAGGAAGCGCAGGAGAAGAAAGAGAGGGAGGAACGGGAACGTAACTTGCAAACGGCCGGTCAATTTCCTATTCGTCGTCCGCTTTATCCTGTCCTTAATAATGAAATTGATGATTTTTCGTTACTAGATCGTTCTCCGCCTCCGTATGTCCATCCCACGGCTCCGTCTGAGGATTCCGGTGATGAATGTCGGGATAAGTCGGATGGAAAGGACAGATCGAGTGTCAGGTTATCTGCGGATAGAGCCGCGGAGTTGCGTGGTCTTGCTAGAAAATTAAATTTGAATCATGTAACTGTAGCAACGATTTTAGCTGAAAAGAATTTGTGGTCCGAACGAGAATTAATGTGTTTTATGACTACTTTAGCGGAAGAGGTTGTTGCTCGCTTCCATAAATATTCAGACACTTTAGAACCAAAAGCTGTGTCAGTTTATTGTGAGAATTTGGATAAAGGTTTATTTGCTCTTTCAGATACTTATGACCTTTTCAAACGACTACTTCATCTGCGGGATGAGGCGACCAGACTACGGGATGAAAAGAAAGATGCTACGGGGTCCGCGTCAGGGTCAACGTAGGAATCCAAAGAGTGTTCTCTTCGGGGTTCAGATAAGACTACCAAAATGCATGTTATGCCTATGCGTGAAGCTGCGCCTTTGTATGTTCCTCCGAAGGGAGAGGGTACAGATGACGATAAAATGTCGAAGGATGCGAAGGGGTACTTTATATATAATTGGGTATATACGCCTTGGAATAGATCAGATGTTATGGCGTTAAAGAACTCCCTGCCCGATCTTCGTAAAAATCCAGCTGCGTTCTATGAAGGGGTTGAGGGGGCCATTTCCTCTTGTGTAATGACGCTTGTGGATATAGATCTCTTCTTTGGGTTAATTCTTCGCCCTGATATGTGGAGGTTGATTCGTAAAACTAACGATCAAATGACTTTCGGGGCTAATTGGAAGGACTTAGAACAGGCTGACTTACAAAGGGAACCTGCATGTAAACCGTGTGCTTTGATTCTCGATCTCCCGGCGGCTATTTTGACTAAATTGAAAATTTTGGTACCCCCAAAAAAGATCGATTGGACCATGTTGGCTTCATGCAAACAGAAGCCAGATGAATCGGTATCTGATTTCTTTACACGCTTTGAAGAAGCTTTTCATGATTACAGTGGGCAATCATTAACAGACGATACGGGTAGGCATTTGTTTGTCGATAAGTATGTGGCTAATCTCCTACCGGAGATTGCGAAACGATTGAAAATGAGTGAAAGCTCCTGGACCACGGCGACCCCTGCGTCTTTGTTAACTATGGCTCAGTATTATGAGCGGCAGGAATTGGAGGCTAAAGAAAGTGTTGATAAGAAGGCGAAGGAATTGAAAACGAAGGTGATGTTGGCACAGGTTCGTGGAACGCAATCTAGAGGGAATGATAGAGGTAGACGAGGAGGGGGTAATGCGTTGTACGGGCGTACGGATATAGCAGAGGATCAATGTGCTTATTGTAAGGAGTTTGGGCATTGGGCTAATGATTGTCCGGTACTTCGTGAGCAACGTAGTCAGCGTGGTCGAGGAGGTGGAAGGTCAAGGAACAGTTATTCGGGGGCGAGAGGCGGCGGAGGTGATCGTGGTAGGTTTGAAGAGAGGGGCCGTGGCCAGGATGAGCGTAATACATTTGATAGACGGAACCAGTATCAGATATCGGAGGGTGAGAATGCGGAGCATCAGGATTATGTGCATGCATAGGACTGCGTAGGATGGGGTACGGAATCAGTTGAAGTGCCAGTAGATCAGAGTGGTCCATATGTATCAGCGGGTATCTTGGGTTCTACTGATCAGTTTCTAGTTGACACAGGGGCTACTCGTAGCGCTTTGTCTAAAAACTTGGTTCCGAGGGCTCCCCTGTCTGGCGATATGATTACATGTATTGGGTTTGATGGCACACCCACTCCCAGCCCATTATCGAAGCCCCTTGCACTTTGTCTCGATACATTTTTCAGTTTTGGTCAATTTTTGTTGTCACCTTATACCCCAGATAATATTCTGGGCATTGATTTGCTTAAATATTTTCGAGCGACAATACGTTGCGCTCCGGAAGGAGTGCGAGTTATTTTGAATGATAACTATCCAGATTCAGACAGATTTTTTACTATACAAGAATGTGAAGCATTACCCTCTCTCCCTCATACGTTGTGGGCGACCTCGGATACGGATGTGGGACAGATGCTCATTCCACCCATTCGCATTACTGTAAAGGAGGGAGTACTTTTGCCACGTGTCCCACAGTATAAGATCTCCAGGGAAGGAGAAATTGCCCTGACACACATTGTTCAAGATTTGATCATTGCAGGGGTAGTGGAGGAAGTCCCCTATAATGTTTGCAATAGTCCTATTCTCCCGATCCTTAAGAAAGATACTGACGACAAAGTCTATCGATTTATTATTGATTTGAGAGAAATTAACAAAATTGTCATCCCCCAATACCCGGTGGTGTCTGATATCACGACATTACTTACATTGGTCCCCCCAACGGCGACGACCTTTAGCGTCATTGACCTGAAAAATGCGTTCTTTTCTATTCCCATCCATCCTGACAGCAGATACTTATTCGGTTTTACGTTAAATAATAAATCATATAGATTTTGTCGTGTTCCTCAAGGTTACACTGAGAGTCCGAGTATCTACAGCCAGGCTTTAAAAAGACAGCTTGATTCCTTTCAATTGCAATCTGGAGTTGCCCTTATTCAGTATGTCGACGATCTTTTGTTGGCTGCTGATACTTATGCTCAATGCGAGGAGAGTACGCTTGCTTTGCTTTCCTTTTTGGCTCAAAATAATCATAAAGTTTCGAAGAAAAAGCTCCAATACTGTAGACCCAAGGTGACCTACCTCGGTCATCTTTTGTCTAAGGAGGGGCGTGCATTAACATCAGATTGAATCCAGGCAATTTTAGATACACCAGTCGCCCGCACACAGAGAGATGTACGTGCTTTCATAGGATTAACGTCCTTTTGTAGACAGTGGATTATGGGGTTTTCATACATTATCAAACCGTTGCTGGCGTTGCTGTCCAAAACTACACCTATGCCTCTTGAATGGACAGATGAATGTCAAAATGCTTTTGAACAATTGAGGCAAGCTCTTTGTTCTGCACCCGTGTTAGGTACACCAGACTATTCAAAGATTTTCACATTGTACGTACACGAGAAAGATGGGTGCGCGTTATCAGTGTTAGTGCAAGCACACGGGGACAAACAAAGGCCATGTGCATACTTCTCGGCGGTCCTTGACCCTGTAGCACGTGGGTTACCTGGGTGTTTTCGAGCAGTTGCAGCAACAGCGGTAGCTATACGACAGAGTGAGGGAATAGTTTTATCGCACAAATTGTTGGTGTTAGTTCCCCATGCAGTTGATGCCCTGTTGAATCAGACGAAAACCCAGTATCTTACGAGTGCACGTTTGACAGGATATGAGCTTACACTTCTGGCGCCACATATCACACTGAAAAGATGTGCTACTCTGAACCCTGCCACTTTATTGCCCTATCCGGTTGAGGAGGGTCAGGAAGAAAAACATCATGACTGTGTTTTCCTGACTGAGGAACAGACAAAGGGTCGTGTCGACTTACAGGATATGCCACTTCCAGATGTGGATGGGGAACTGTGGGTTGATGGATCATGTTTGAGACTGCCAGATGGCACGACTTTCGCAGCATATGCGATCACGACTCTTAAGACAGTGGTAGAAACAGCACGAATACCACAAAAATCGGCTCAGGCAGCAGAGCTGATAGCTTTGACAAGAGCCTGCGAATTGAGTGCTGGTCTATGTGTGAATATCTACACAGACAGCCGGTACGCCTTCGGAGTAGCGCACGACTTCGGGCTACTCTGGAGGGAACGTGGGTTTTTGACTTCTCATGGAGTACACATTATGCACGGAGAATTGGTGCTTGATCTCCTAAACGCGTTGCTTTGTCCAAAGAAAGTAGCGATTATTAAATGCAGTGCCCATAAAAAGATCACTGATAAAGTGGGTCAAGGAAATGCCTTTGCAGACAGCATAGCACGACAAACAGCTATGTCCCGAACTGACTCCCCCATGTATGTAACAAAATCACAAGCTGAGCGATGGTACGATGCTAGAGCGGAGATACTAGATATCCAAAAGTCAGCGACTGAAGCAGAACTTGCGGCATGGGCAGTAGATGGGGCGCTAGATGATGAGGGCTGTTGGAGAAGCAAAGTCATGGAGAGATGGAAATTGCCTGCAGCCTACTTGCAAGCGATGGTTCAGATGACACACGGATTAGCACATGTGGGAGCTCTTGCGATCACTCGATTGTTATCACGAGTTTGGGAGCATCCCGAGATTGCCAATACAGCCAAGAGAGTAGTGCAGACCTGTCTGATATGTTTGCAGCACAATCCTGCGAAATGGACCCATACTCCGAAAGGAGGGTTAGTTCCACCGTCTGCACCATTCGAGGTACTCCAAATGGATTACATCCAGCTTGAACGTTGCAATAACCTTAAGTATGTCCTAGTGGTGGTGTGCACTTTTAGTAAATGGGTTGAGGCCTTCCCCACGAAAGATAATACAGCTTTGACAACAGCTAAGGTTTTGCTCAAGGAGTACTTCCCTCGATTTGGAGTTTGCAAATTTTTGTGGAGCGATAATGGGCCTTATTTTGTTGGGAAAATTGTGGAGTATGTGCTGAAGGGGTTGGGGATCCAGCAGAAGTTTCATGCTGTGTTCCACCCTCAGTCAGCAGG
This sequence comes from Lissotriton vulgaris, assembly GCF_964263255.1. Taxonomy (NCBI): domain Eukaryota; kingdom Metazoa; phylum Chordata; class Amphibia; order Caudata; family Salamandridae; genus Lissotriton; species Lissotriton vulgaris. The sequence continues at coordinate 1,144,655,500 of NC_141694.1, read as the reverse complement.
TCTTGTCGAACGGTACACTGCCACGTTGAAACTAAAACTGGCTAAGATTGTAGCATCTACGTCATTGAAGTGGCCGGATGCTTTACCATTAGCATTGCTCTCTCTCAGATCAGTGCCCCACTCTCGAACAGGCCTCACACCATATGAAGTGGTGTTTGGAAGGCCTATGAATATTTGGGGAGTGCCTAAGCCGCGATTGATACATGATGTGCCTTGTATAATGATGAATGACTATTTGGCACGATTAACAAATTATTTGCTTTCTATTCATCAACAGGTTCGAGAAGCGCTCCCTGACAATTCCACTGGAGAGGCTCATAATCTCCGTCCTGGGGATTACGTTATGATAAGGTCGTTTGAGAGGACGAACAGCTTGGAACCGAGGTGGCGAGGCCCCGAGTAGGTCCTCTTGGCGACTCGAACAGCTGTACGAGTGACCAACAGAAAGCGGTGGATACACTCAACTCACTGCCGGCGTGTCTCTCCGGACCTGGTGAATCCTGCTGTGCTGACAGATTATAAGGAGATTCTGGAGAAAGAAAAGAGCCCAGCTGTGACGTCGGCTGAAGTCGAGGGAGCCTTCCCGGAACACACTGCTTCTGGACGACAACGGTACGATCTGCGGCCACAATAAGGAGAAGAATTTTTTTGGGTTTTCGAGACTGGTTGGTTACCGCTCTGGGGTTTGTGAAACGGAAACCGGGAATCTCAAGGGGGGGGGATCAGTTCTGCCAAGAGTAGCGACACACGTCTTGACCCCGGAGAAGAAAACAACGGCTACCTCGGAGCTCAGCACCGTATTTTTCCTTTTTAGGTGTAAATATACACATATGTACATTTGAGACTTTGTGAACTTTTCGAACTATTTCAGACTTTGAGACTATGGCGTCTTCTGCATCACGAGACAAAAGAATACTTGGTGCCATCCTTTTTGTCTTGACCATTGTGGTAATAGCAGTGATAGCTTGGGTAGTTGAACTCGTGGTGCCTGCACGTGAACATTTGCTGCCGACTACCCCGGCTCCATCTGAACATTTTCACTTCACCCTGCCCTACCATGAAGAACGGCATCGTCAGACCTATTTGAACAATAGCTTTATTCAGATCCTGCATCATACACATAACATGACAAATACTTCCAATTGTTGGGTGTGTGGGATGTTGCCTGGTCATCAGAAGAAGGGGGGCACTCCACTCATTCCACTCCCGTTTTCACATAATGGGTCTTGCAATGCCTGGTACACTCTCCTATTCACTGTGCGATGGCCAACGAAAGGAGGAGTGCTTTGCCGTTTGAATAAGATCTGCTACCATGACCGGGATGGGTACCCACGAGCTGAGGGTACTCGATTTGAATGGGAAGAATACCGCCCCGACAAAGCATCTGCACCCCGTATTTACAGCAATCAAAGGAACATTAATGTATCTAGTTCGCATGTTATTAATGTGATCGCAACTAAAGCTGATTTGTGCATACGTAATAAAGGTACAATCCCGGTTGGAAAGAGTGAATGCAACACTACACTTACGCTCGACAGCCCGAATGGCATATCGTTTGTGGCATCTCGTAATACTTATTTTATTTGTGGATCCAAGGGCTATCATCAGCTTCCGTTAGGATGGTTAGGCACTTGCTATGTATCCTTTGTATTGCCCCCTGTATTCATTGCCCCACCAATGTATCATAATGACTATGTGCTTTACCACGACTTCGTGTTAAACTGTGTTAAACGTACTGTTGTTCTGGATGATATTGACCAGACGGATACCGCACTGCAGCAATATGTGGACTTTAATTTTGGACTGTTCTCCTTTGTGGGGGCTGCTTTGAATAGTAGAAAAATAAGACGATTGACCCGTGTTGTTGAGGCTGTAGCTAATGATACTGCTACCGCATTAGGAAATATTACCGAAGAACTTCAGATTTCTAGGATCGTTACACTTCAGAACAGAATGGTTCTAGATGTGGTTCTAGCTGATGGGGGGGGGCATGTAGAATCATCGGAAGTAGCTGCTGTGTTTATGTACCAGATAATTCGCCATCCGTTTATGATGCCATTTCTAAGTTGCACAAAATAGCAGCTGAAATACACCCGGACAATGGAACTTGGACTCTTTCAGGATGGTTCTGGTCAATGCTTACCACTTGGGGTTGGAAACTGCTAACGATTTTATGTATCATTGTTGGGATATTGTTCCTTGTATGTTTATGTATACAATGTGGCCCAGCTTTATGTTCCATGTGTCTATCGGCTTGTATACCATCAAGACGAGCTCTTGCTCACAACAAAATGATGCTTCATAAAGAAGTAGCTCAAATAATGCTAATTGATATTGAAGATGAACATCCCGATTATATCCACTATGAGGTAGCTTCAGCTAAACGCTAAAAGGGTCGTCTGTCGTAATTTGACGATGGCCGAGTTAGCGCTTAGCTGTGCTACACGTTTTCCCCTTAACTTGACTATACTTAGAAACGCCATTTTGTAAAGTGTGGCGGCCATTTTAGAGAATGAGCGGCCTCGTGGTCAGCATGCCCTTTAGTCCGTTGTCCGTGCAACTGACCACTCAATTCTGCCCAGCAACAGGCTATTTTTAGCTACGGTCAAGCCCGCTCATGCGCAGTTCCAACTGACCAGTCACCCCTCAGGAATGTGCCGCCAAAACTGACCAGTGATGTTGTAACCCCTCCCATGAGTTGGCTGTGTTCCAAAAATGACCATATATGTACATAATCCCTGCAACCTTGTGCCGCCTATTTTGTTTATTGCTTGTAAACTGTATAAAAGAGGGACTCACACCAACGTTCGGTGTGATACTTCTTGCATTACCGAAGGGTGCTGTAGGAATGTACCACCACCCCATGGGGTCTTAATAAACTTGTTCTTTGTACTTTTCAGTTTCCGTGCCAACAGTTCTTTCAATGTAAGTGGGTTATCTTCGGAACATGTAGGCCTTGGGAACCCGATACTACAAGAGGGTAATGTTGAAGATAATGTACAGGTTTCCAGTACAGAAAATTTTCAGAAGGAAATTGCCACGTTTCAGGTGAAATCAAGTGAGAGGCCTAATTTCACTTGTGTGTGTTGTCGACGCACTTATTATAAGAATCAGATTAAGTTAGTGGATTTATATGCAAAAAGTGAAAGGGAAAATAATAGTGAATGGAAGGATTTCGCAACATACTTGATGGTAGAAAATTGTTTTGATTTGGGATCGGATCAATGTGTGTGTACTTATTGTTGTAACAAATTAAACCAAAACCAGATGCCTGCTAGGGCGGTTCATAATAATCTGGAATTGGTTGAGATTCCTTCTGAATTGAAGGATTTAAATACTTATGAATCTATTTTGATTCAAAGTATCCATCCCTTTCAGGCTATTGTAAGAATGGAGCCAAAGACAGGGAAGTTGCCTCCATCAGATTTACAGAGAGGATTATAGGGAAGAGTTGTTTATTTGCCTCTAGATTTGAACAAAAACATTAACACAATTGGAGTAGAAAAAGTGGAAGAGGAACCTCTGGTTATCTTAGTTAATGGGGTTCCGACAAAGAATAAGAAAATATGGCAAGATTTAGTGGATGTTAGGAAAGTCAAAAAGGCAACATTGTATTTGAAAAAAAATAATAAGTACTATAAGAATGTATATGTTGCAGAAGAGGAAGTAAGTGATGAAGAGGATAGCGATTTGTGTGCTGGCCAAATTGAGAAAGTAGAAGCCTCTAAAAGTGAAGAAATATATGAACATTATAGTGTTCTTCCTTTGCATTCCAAGGAAGTCATGGGGAATGCTATTGAGTTGTTTCAAATGAAACAAGCCAAAGGGAGTCCCATTAGTGTTTGGGAGGAAAGTTTGGAAGCTCGGTGTTTCCCACAGCTATTTCCAACAGGTCAAGGAGGAAGATATGATGAGCGACCTCATCAAATTCCTGCTTCTGAATACCGGACTTTACGATTGTATGCAGAAGATCCTAGGTTTCGTCAATGCATTCCCTATTTGTTTCATCTCCTGTTTGAAAGCGATCTGTCTGGACTGTCATATGCAGTGAACCACATCTTGAAAAGTGGTATACAGATGCGAAACATCTCGGCAAGTGACTTTATGCATAAAGTCAATGTCCAAGACAGTATTTTGGATTCTCACCTAATTAATCTCATGGCATGTCAGCGTGGTACTAATGAGTACTGGTACCGTCGTCATGGTGATTTAAAATGTATGCTGAGGAACTTAGGAACTCCGACATGGTTCCTCACTCTGAGCTGTGCCGAGTATGGCTGGGAAGACTTACTTGAATTTCTACGAGAGGCAAATGGAAACATTAAAAACATTGAATTCAAGACACCCGGAGAACTGTGGGGCATATTATCAAGCCTGTGCGCTAAAATTATCGCCGCTTTATCGGCCGAAAACGGCCGATAAAGCGGCGATAATGGGCTTGATAATATGCTCTGTGGAATTCCAATCGAAGCCCATGTTAGATGTCTTCACATCTAACATGTGCTTCGATTGGAATTCCATAGAGCATATTATCAAGCCCATTATCGCCGCTTTATCGGCCATTTTCGGCCGATAAAGCGGCGATAATTTTAGCGCACAGGCTTGATAATATGCCCCTGTGTTCTTTGAATCCAGTGAATGTATGCAGGTACTTCAATCATAGATTTGAAGCTATGATGTCTTTCATCATGAATAAGAAGAATCCACCTCTTGGAGAGGTGTTGGATTTCTTCTGGAGAAAGGAGTACCAAGCAAGAGGTGCTCCTCATATACATATGCTGCTGTGGATCAAGGATGCACCTAAATTTGGAACAGATCCGGATGACTTAGTGATGAGTTTCATAGAACAGTATTCTACGTGTGCTGTTCCAAACGCAACGGAGAAGAAAAGCCTAAGAGAACAAGTTCTACATTTCCAAAGCCATCGTTGTGGAAAGTACTGTCGTCGTAAATTCAGAAACAAGGACAAGTTCTACACCAAATGTCGTTTCAACTTTCCACGACCGGTGATTTCTAAAGGAAGAGTGAACAGTTTGATGTCTTCTCTGCGACATAATGTGACGAGGAAATCACCCAAAAATACATACAATTTGAAAAGGAATGAAGAGTCCAAGTACATCAACAACTACAACCCAGTGATTTTGTCCATGTGGAATGCTAACATGGATATACAGTTTGTGGCTGACAACTGTATGGCTGTGGCTTGGTATGTGACATCTTACATCACCAAAAAAGAAAAGACAGAATTGAAGGATATGTGGGAGGACATTTCCCATGAAAAGAGCCTCAGCAAGAAGTTGTACAGTTTCAGTCTGAAGATGTTGTCGCATCGAGAAATCGGAGCTTACGAATGTTCTGACCGGTTGTCTTCAGCAAGTCTTTATGCCAAATCCAGGAGTATCGTTTGGGCGAGTCTTGCTCTTGCTGCAACGCGTAATCGAGTTCTGAAACCTGTGCGGGAAATTGAGTATTTGGCGGAAAAGGAGCCAAACAGTACCGACATTTTGAAGACCAACATGTTGGATACATATTATCCAAATCGAAGCAGTCACCTTGAGAATGTTTGTTTGTATGAGGTTCTACAAAATTACATATTCAAGAGGAACATCAAAGAAGATATTGAGAAAGGAGTGTATGCTGTAATTGGAAGTGAGGGATGTCTGGTCAAGCAAAGAAAATGCCACTTGGTAAACCATCGAAAATTGAGTGGCGAATCTCCAGAAAAAAAGGAGTTTTTCTATTTAGCCCTTTTGCAACTTTTCAAGCCTTGGCGTACAGAAGAGGAACTGCTTGGAGATTTCCTCTGTTACGAAGACTCTTTCACTGCCGCCAAGGAAACCATAGAATGTCCTGCTTTTCCCAAATATCAAGAAATGTTGACTTTGGAAATTGAGCAGGAAGCAACGATTGCAGCCGAGACAGTTCTCAGGACAGTCAGAGTTCTGTTTCATTGAGTCAGGATCCACTAGGAGGACCTGTTATTGAAAATGAAGCTGCCACTGCTATGAATGAAGTGGAAAGAGCCATGGCACATGCTCAGGAGGATGCAGTTAACTTAGAAGACTTGGAAAAACAACTCAATGTTGAGCAGAGGAAAATATATGACGAAGTTACCAAGCAAATTGATCATGGATTAAGTCATGAGAAGAAAGAGTGCTCATGTACGTCGTTGAAGCCTGTCCGACTGTACGTGAGTGGAGAAGCGGGAACTGGAAAAAGTTTCCTCATTAAAGCAATTTCTTGTTATTTGCAGGAAAGGACTGAGTCATCGCTGTCTTGTGTTGTTACCGCTCCAACTGGACTGGCAGCACATAACATTAAAGGTATTACTTTGCATCGTCTACTGATGCTGCCAGTGGAGCATGACAATAAATTACAATACCACAAGTTATCTGGAGATGCTTGTTGTGAAGTTTCAAGAGTCTTGAGGAAAATGAAACTTCTTATCATTGATGAAGTAAGCATGGTTTCCAATGTCATGCTTGCCTTTGTGCATTTGAGAATGCAAGAAGTTCTTAAAACTGAGTATGATGTGTTATTTGGTGGTAAACACATCATTGTTTTCGGAGATCTTCTGCGGCTGACACCAGTGAAAGGACAACCTGTGTTCAAAATGCTCACGCATGAAGATGCCAGGAAGTGCCTAGGGAGCATTGGCAACGTCAATATATGGTTAAACTTCAATTATGCTGAACTGCATGAAAATATGCGTCAGGCGAAGGATGAAGATTACAAGAATATTCTACAAGATGTTAGAATTGGAAAAGTGACTGCGCATGGGAAAGAAGCTTTACATGCACGATTACTGTCAAATTTATATCCAGAACAAGACGTTGTGCCTGAGAATTTTTTTCAGAAAATTACTGAGAAGAAATCCGGAATATGTTTGATGCCAACTCTTGCAGAATGAGCCATCTTCAACAACAAAATGTTGCATTTAGAAAAGCAAGAGATTGTGAAACTGGAAGCTATTGACAGAATAGAGCATATGGGATCAACAATTATTTTGTCTGAGAATTTGAAATCAAAATTGGATTCATTAGAGAAGACTATATCTAAAACTGCGGGTTTTGAAAAGACTTTGAATGTGTGTTTAAATTGCCGAATCATTTTGAGAAGGAATTTACATGTTGAAAGAGGTCTGGTAAATGGATCAATGGGTAATGTTGTTGATTTTGAGAAATACAGAAATAGAGATGGAATTGAATTTTTAAAAATTAAATTTGATGGCATTGAGGAAGTACAGCTAATTGGTCGTTGTTCTGCTAGGTTTTTGCTTGTTAAAGACTTATATGTTCGCGGTAAGCAGTTTCCTGTTTGCTTGGCATATGCGGTGACAATCCATAAATCGCAAGGTTTAAGTGTAGATAGTGCATTGGTGAATATTGGCAGTTCTGTGTTCAAGGAAGGTATGGCATATGTGGCATTGTCACGATTTAGAACTTTATCGGGATTGTACTTGATTGACTGTGATGTCACAAACATTTGTGCGGATCTAGATTGTGTTAAGGAATACAATAGGTTAAGAAGAGAGTATGCGCCACATTTGCCTCAATATCCTTTGTTTGAGAAACGTGTGGTAGGCCAGAAACGAAGAAATATCAGTAATAGTAGGGAGGTTGTAGCAAAAAGCCCAAAAGTCGATGAACTGAAAATTGTAAGCAGAAAGAAAATGGATTCTGTTGAAGATGTTGTCGGTTTTCAATTTGAAAACAGTTCTGGTGTCAACTGCTATGCTAATGTAGTTGTTAATGTTCTCTTTTCACTAGAGACTTTAAAAGAACAGATTGTGATCAATTCGGAACAAAGTTTATGCCGTTTGTTAAATTCTATGTTAGAGAAATGTAGCACTGATAGAACAAAAGTAGAAAGTGTGTCTGAAGTTCGTTATCTATTAGACGAATGTTCAGGTCAAACAGAATTCTCTGAAAATATTCAGCAGGATTGTCAGGAGTTTTTAATGTATATGCTTGATGTATTGCAAGATGAGGGTGTAGATGTAGATCACCTGTTTGGGCTTTCTTATCAATGGCAGCATGGCTGCGAGAACTGTAGGGTATCAAGTACTACTAGTGTAGACTCAGAAAGATTTATATATTTAACTTTGCCAGACAGTAAATCAGTGTCCTTTAATAAGCTAGTAAAAGCAGCTGATCACAACATGGAGTGTAGCCAATGTAAATCTGAAATGATGTCAACATTATTTATACGAAGATATGGCCAGTATGTCATTTTAATGTTCCAACGATGTAGGCCTGATGGAACAAAATTGACAACTTTAATAAAAAATGTTGTTGCTTCACAGTTGTCAATATCAGGAAGGACTTTTGTAACTGCAGCAATTATCTATCATGACGGTCCTTCAACAACATCAGGACATTACACAGCTTATTTAAAGTCTAGAAACGGCTGGTCATTCTGCAACGATTCTGTTATAACTTTAAAAAAAAATTGCTGTATGACCTTAAAAATTCTTACCTGGTGTTTTTAAAACCAAAATTTTAAGGAAAGAATCTCAGGATGTGCTCTGAGGAATTTCAAGAGGTTCATGGAGTAGAGGGAATGTAAGTCTGCAATGCTGTCTAGATTATTAGTCAAAACTTTTGATTATAATGTCATTTTAAAAATCCAACTATATAAACCTGATGCAAGTAAGTCTGCTTCATAATAAGCAGTATCAGTGTCATAGGAAAAGTAGAACATGAGTGAGCAAGAAGGGTAAGATATTAGTAGTCCAGGATTGTGAAAGTAATCTTAAATGTTTTCTTTCTGAAAGTTGCGAAAATAGAAAATGACGGGATCTGCTTACAAGAATTCCAAGAGTTGTAAATCGCTCTAACATGATTTGGCCATGTGGAAACATGTGGTAGAATGTGAGAAGTCTTTTATCGTATGTAACATATTTTTCAAAATGATGGAGGTTTTCTTTCAGAAAGTGGCGGGCTGAAAATATTAATAGCACAACAGAGTGTAAGCTGTTCATAGGACATCCTTCGACGTCATGGAAAGTAAGTTAATTTTAAGGAGTTTTGAATTCGGATTTCTTATGTTGTATGGGTTTTTTAAACACAATCATTTTGATTGTGGTTTTTTTTCCCCGCTGTTACATGATGAATACCTTCAAGTCACTGATTTTAGTGAAATTTGATACATTCTGAGAACAGCAAAAATAAACCATTTAACATGTATAATTAATTCTCTACTTTTTGTACTTATGATATACATTTAGAAATGTGAGGTAGACATGGAGAAACTGAGGCTTCTGTAAGTGTCAACGTTAATGCATACAGTGCTGCACTTCTGGGTACTGTTTTTTTTTTAAACCTGAATAGGCCTCACCTCAAACAAACCTCTGGAAAGGACACATCTTATTTGCATCCTGAAATAATCATTTAAAATGTTAGAGACAATTTTATGATGGCTTTACATCTCTTTTGCGCTGCCATTGCATCACTGTTGTGAGACATCAGCAGTGCAAAAGATGCACCATGTTCCAAAATAGGCCTCACTTCATCAGCATCAAGATACTGTTAGTTTAAAATATATATCTTTAGGACTGTGTAGGGGACATAGAGAAGCAGAGGCTTCTGTAAATGTCAAAGTTGTTGAAAAACTGTTTGTTCTTGAACCTTTTCCCTTGTCTTTTCTAATTTTTAAATACATGTTTTAATATTTTTGAAATGTTTGTTCTCTCTTTCACAGATTGAAAGTATGAAAAAAATTTGAAAAAGTTAACAAGAATTATAAGGTAAATGTTTTCTACTCTTTTCGTTACATTTCTATCACATTCACCTACTATAGGGCTTCAGACTATAGAGCTTTAAACGAAGATTAACTAAATGTGCAAATTTGGAGCTGTGCCCGTGGCTTTTAGTTCAATACACAAGTGCATTGACCTAAAATGCGTGTGCACATTACCAAATCGCCGTCTGTTTCCTCAGGCGTACTCCTCCCACACCTTTGAAGTGAAGTTTAGCTTCACTACAAACGCCCCGGCTGCTTTACATCCTCATTCTGCTGTCCCCGCTCCATCCCCTCCCCTGTCTGCCGTGTGCATTTCTCCTCCCCCCTCACAGTAACGCCACTCACACACGCAACGCCACTCACACACGCAACGCCATTCACACACGCAACGCCACTCACACACACAACGCCACTCACACACACAACGTCACTCACACACACTACGCCATTCACACACGCAATTCATCCACGCAATGCCACTAATCCACACAACGCCACTCATCCACGCAACACCAATGATCCACACAACGCCAATTATCCACGCAATGCCACTCTTCCACACAACGCCACACATCCATTTGCAAAACCAAAAGGACAAACTCTTCTATTGTGAGACCTATTGCATTTTCAATGCTTGATTCTTTCACTTCCTTATCTATTTTGTTTTCCACAATTATATCCTCTTCCATTTTTTCTTCGGTAAATAAATCTATTAAACAGCATCTCTGGTTTAGTCCCTATAGCTGTCTTTCTTTTAACATTACTCTCTGTTTACTTCCCTTGTACTTACTCCTTTATTTATTTTTTTTTTAAATTTGGGGCTAGCTCCCGGTTCGCGTACCGGCGAGTGAACCGGAAAGCGAAATAAAAAAAAACAGCTTGCCAGAGTGTTACACTTTCTAGCAATTTTTGTATAAAGGGGAGGTAGTTCTGAAAAGAACTTTTTTTAATGTTTTTCTTGTTTTATATTTTTTTTTCTTTTTTGAACATTATTTGTTTTCTTTGTATTTTTTGTACAATTTTATGGTTTTTTTTGTTTTTTTTGAAAGGGAAAGAACAAAAAGAGGCATTGAAAAGGGCTCAACAGGAGCAAAAAAAAAAAATTAATGCTTGGGGCGTTTAGAGCATCGGTGTTTCTCAAACGCTAAATTAATTATTTTTACACTCATATTAGCGCATGAAATTAAAGTGCCACAATATAAACAAGTAAGCTTCATATGAACAACATTTTTTTGAATATTTGGCACTGTTTCGTGTGCCTCTGCAACCGTCAGAGAAATATCAGCAGATGTCCTGGCCACCGAAGTTGGGGGGGGGTTCTCTTGCAGGTCACGCATCTCTGCCCGGCTATAATTTAGTGGATGCCACCTCTGCATATGTCGGTGCATCGTGTAGTTTCCATAACTGTACTTTTTTTCAGTGCCCCTGGATAATTTATCTTGGCATATAAGGCACGTAGCATAGCGTGCATTAACTTTTTTCTCTCCTGGTGGAATAGAAAAAAACTGCCAGATAAAACTATTTTTGTAATGAGATACCCGGGGTAACTCTTTCAAAAATCGTGGTGCCTCTTCTTCCTCTTCCTCTTCTGGATCCTCTTCCTCCTCTGGGTTTCCAAGGAACTGTGGAGGTGGTCCTCTCTTCTTATGAGGAGATGGTGGTGGTGGTGGTGGGGGTCCAGCAGCTGCAGCTACTACTGAAGCCATTTTTTTCACAGAGCAAAATAGGTCTTCCTTTCTCAAAGTTGAAAGTCAGAGTGAGAAAAAAGGTGGGGGCTTTCATCATTTGGGAAAAATAGTTCTAAACCAATGAAAAGTGTTATTTTTAGGTCACATGACCTAGTCTTACATCATTAGGAAACCAAAAGTGAAATGAACCAATGAAAAGTTTTATAAACAAGTCACATGACCTGTTCCGCTCACGTTACGCGCTGCGCGCCGCGCCCCGGATCGCTTCCGGTTCGCGGTCCGGAGCACTTCCGGGAGCGCTAACGCGGCGCGTCATAAGACGCATTACGCGACAACGTGATATGTCGCGCTTCCGCGACGCGTCACGATGTTGCTTTCTAATGCGGTAGTTGCGCAAACGGAACGTTTACCGGTTAGCGGACCGGGTCGCGGCATCAAATTGAGCTAACGGAAAGCTTCCCGGTTCGCGAACCGGGAGCGAACAAAAATTTTTTTTAAAAAAAATTAATCATAAACATATAAAATATATTTTGGGATTTAAAGAAAAATACATTTTACAGCTACAGATATTAGCTTTTAAAAAACCAATGAAATTCACTGAAAAAACCATAGGCTATAGACCATATATAGTTAGGAATTAACATTTACAAAACCATATTTTACTCACACAAAACCATTGAAATTTCATATATAGTTAGTTGCCCTAACTATATATCGCGCACCCGCAATCCACTGCTGATGATGTCACATATTACATAATTCATGACATGGTCAGTGACATCACTGATGACATCTCAAATGACATCACTGATGACATCACTGATGATATCATCCAGTGACTGTATGTTGCAGTAAAGTAAAAATATGTCTTACATATTGAAGAATGAGTGGATGTTTAAGTGTCTGGATGAAGGATTTAGTAGGTGCATGACTGACTGTATGAGTGAGTGATTAAATGTGTCTCAACGAGTGCATGGGTTAGTGACTAAACTGTCTTAATTTGTGCATCATTATGTCTGTTGTTCTGTAACCTGCTGCATGTGTTGATCAGTAGCTATATGAGTAACTATATGGGTTATTGATTGGTTGCCCAAGTATTTGTATGGGAGACTGAGTGTGTGTGTGGGTGGCTGGGAGGTGTATGACTCTGTGCATAGATGTGTGAGCAGTTGATTCACTAGATGTGTGGGTTCAAAAGTGCATGTGGAATCAGCTGTATGGGCGGTTGACTGTGTGCATGAGTGTATTGGTGAGTGAATGGATATCTCAGTGCTACATGTCAAAGTAAGTACATATGTAAAACACAGTACATGTGAGAGTTGACATATATAAATAACTGTGCATTAGAGCCAGTGAATGTGTGAGTGGCTGTATGGATCATTGTGAACTTTTATTAGGGATTATATAAGAGAGTAAATATGTGTTAGTATATGTTTGAATAAGTAAGGTGTGTATAACTGTATAGTTGAGGAAATGGAGGTGTGATTGATTCTTTGCATGACTGACTAGGTGTGTGAATAACTCCATGGATGAGTGACAGTCTGTGAGTGTCTGTTTACACTTAGTGTATCTAAGGTTATATTAGAGTCTGAAGAGGTTCATCGTATAATCACATGAATGATATCATCAGTGATGTGATCAGTAATGTCAAATGAGATGTCATCAGTGATGTCATCAGTGATGTCATTTGAGATGTCATCAGTGATGTCATCAGTGATGTCACTGACCATGTCATGAATGATGTAATATGTAACATCATCAGCAGTGGATTGCGGGTGCACGATATATAGTTAGGGCAACTAACTATATATGAAATTTCAATGGTTTTGTGTGAGTAAAATATGGTTTTGTAAATGCTAATTCCTAACTATATATGGTCTATAACCTATGGTTTTTTCAGTGAATATATATATATATTCACTGAGAAAACCATAGGTTTCATAGGTTTCAGCCACGTTATAGTTAGGAATTAGCATTTAAAAAACCTTTGAAATTCACTGAAAAAAACATAGGTTTCACCCATGTTATAGTTAGTTGGACATTTCACTCATACAAAAACCATTGAAATTCCCCCATTATAGTTAGTTCAGCTAACTATAACTTGCGTGCCCGCAATGCTCTGCTGATGATGTCACATACTACTGTAGTGTAGTTCCTATATTCCCAATAGGCTCTGCGCATTGGAATAATATATTCAGCAGTGTAGACGTAGGACTGAGGTCGACTAGGTCTCTACTGACTATATTAGACTTAAGTTTTGCCAGCTAGTTCAGAGGTCACTAGAAACTTTCTCGAATAAACGAGGAGGAGTTTAACCTCCCTGGATAGACAAGAAGGGATTAGCTTCTGACAACCAAATAACATGACAACTTTGCTCCCTCAGAATAAGAGTGTATCTCTAGAGTCGTGTGAAAACAATAGACAGCTATTTCACTCAGTCAATAGTGCGTACTTAGTTTCACCAAAGTGCAGAGAAAAGAGAGACAGGCGTTTTCAATAAAAGGTAAAATTTATTAAGCAGTCTTCCTTCTCATGCAAGAGAAATGAATTGCCACAATTGCAATACTTAATGTAAAGTAAAGTGCGTACAGTAAAAGGAGTATTATGAAATAATACTGTAAAAGCATTGAAATGGTTTCTTAGCAATAAGATTCTTTAAAATGGATAAAAGATATACATACATATTAACATTGACTAACATACTCAACTGGTGCTTCTAAAATATGCCTACCCTGGTGTACCTGACCTAAGGCTAATACGTGGGAAGGAGTAAGTAAGTAGCAGTTTAAGTTAAGTTGGTTTTGCCAAGAATCTGACTCAAGAATTCTCTTTAAGGGTTTAGTCAGCTCCGTACCTTTGTAATAGAATGTGGGGGGTCTGGTATCTCTTTCCTCAGGACTCGATATTCCAACAACTCGCAAGGGTAGGCTGGAAAAGCCGGAGCTGGATTTTCTCGGCTGGAAAAAAAGACAGCGTCTTTCTCAGCGCGTCAAACAGGAGGGGCAGCGTCCGTGGGCTCTCGCATCAGCTGAGCTCTCGGGCAAGTAGATAGCTGCTCTGCTCCAAAACCACCACTGTGTCTTTGCTTAAGGCAACGTTGGTATATTTATACCTGAAAGGTGCCGGGTTTGACGTAAGGTTAGACATAAGACATCAATAAAGATGTCACTAAGAATTGGCCGTTATTACAGTGCTCGCAGGAGTTCTATGACAAATCAAAACAAAAGCAAATGGGGATTTCCCAGGTTGCTGGAGGTTTGGTGTGTTAAGAGAACTTGTTGTGCTTTCTAGGAGTCCGGGGAAGTTTGCTTGCTTAATGTGACTGCATGGGCTACAACTAGATATGGATATAATTCTTATGCCATTATAGGGACACTATTAATTATAACCGTACAAAGGCATAAAATAGGAATATCGATTTAGGTTCCTAGATAAAAACACAATACCCACTCCACGATCTAATGTCCATCATTACTAAAACTAAGCAATAGTAAACATTTAAAGCTGCATGTGTATTACAACCCACCCCAAAATACATTTTTTGCATTCGAAATGGTGTATGCGAAATACACGAAAATGATTATTGGTACTGTACGCTTATTAAGCAGTATAATCATTCAGGTAAAAAGGATGCATATATATATTAGCTGAACGATTTGCGAAAATTACACATGAAATGGCTCTTAATACATAAAAGAAGGTCGAGACCATTCCATCACATATAAATACAGTTGCTGTAATGTGCTAGAGGTTGAGGTAATATATTGTCTCTAGAGTTACTAAAAATAGAAGCTCTGTTCTTTAAGAATAGTTCTACTTTAAGCAGAGTACATGTGCCAGAAAAAAGGTAAATATTTTGGAAGTTGGAAAAAAAATAATTTCGCTTTCAGGGGAAAAAATAGTTCCAAAAGTGTTCAGTAGCTTTTGTTTATCAAAGTTGAAGGCCGAATTCAGAGTTCAGAGGAACGCTGTGTGCTTGTTGCTTAAAAAGTTATTCTCTCTGTTCAGGGGAGAACATCATTTCAGACAGATGTGCAAAAAAACTCTCTACAGCTTCAGGTGAAAGTTCGACCATGGTTGAAAATGCTGCAACGGGGCAGTCGCGAGAATGATTGCTATCATCGATGTCAGGATCAGCAATGCTCACAGAAGGTCGTACCTGGGTGATGTTGCTCTCATCTCGTACTTCATTGCCACCTAATCGTAGTGGTGAAGTCTCAACGAATGCCGTCATCAGAATTGGTAACTGCTGGGGACAACATGATGCATGAGCAGTTACAGTACTTAGCAAAGTATCAATATCCATTGGTACTGCTGATTGTAGTGTAATACAGGTGTCCAACACGCATTCTTCCCCCCATAGCATACATCGAAGCACAGGTAAGATGCAATTTTGCCAGATTGGTCTGAATGAAAGAAACCAGGTCATATTCAGATCTCTTAGCCGGGCTAATCCAAGGACTTTAGTTATGCGGTCCCAATAGCGTATAGCTAGGATTGTTTCTTCCATCGTTGCTGGAGTCTTGTCTGCGACTTGGCTTGCCATATCGGAGCAAAAGGATCAAAAATAAAATTCCTGCTACGAGTCCCAAAAGTAGTGGTAGACCGTCAAAGACAGAATGGACAAAATTGGGAAAGATGCCCAGAACTGTTTCGAAGGGTGTTAACAGTCCCGAAAAAATTGTCTTAAATACATGTGTGATGCCACTGGTATCTGACATATTTAGGATTTGGCTTAGCATTTCTACGAAATGCACGGGGCAATTTGTTGATAAAAGGGTATGTATATCTGCTGTTGTTCTTGCAACTTGTAGATCATACGTTTCTTTTGATGACTTTAAAGGCACGGTTGTCTGTAAAAGAACAGACTTCATTCTGCTTAAAGTATCAATTCGAATAGAAGAGACATTCAAAGAAGGCCAAATCGTCGCCTCCATATCTGGAGAGCTGTTTGGATACAATACTTGAATACAGCAAGTGACCATGGAACTAACCCTTACGAGATAGGCTTTCCCTGGCACCATGCCACAACAGCTGTGGTCCGTTATTAGAATGTAACTCCTGTTTGAAAGTTGTCTAAAGAATGGCTCTATTTGTGTTGCAGGTGTGCCGTGCTGGTGGCATGAAAGGTTATTTGAAGTCCCCTCACAGGCCCCATGCAAATTAATACCATGGCACAGAAGTATACCGCAAGGTGATCGTTTACAATTGTTACCACTAAGAAATACATTCTGTTTTTTGTCACTATAACATGTGTGTATGTAAGGTAATTTCCATGATGACTTAATGTACCCTTTATCCAACCTTTCATACTGGCCTGCTGGTATATACCCTTGGCAATTTTTAAATTGGAAAGTTGTTATCGGAATTCTAATTATTCCGGGTATTATCCATTCAATGACAGGTCTTTCTGACATTGTCAACGGTAATCTCTCAAGTTTTTCAATGCTCAGAATCGTATAGTCTGCTCCTTTTTGTGCCAAACTGATTTGTTTATCAGTAAGGTTAAAGATGGAGAATAATGACGTTGTGTTGATTAAACGCCATGGCACATAGCCTGAACGCAGATTTTGCAACGTCCAGCCAGGCTGTACAAAAGAACGTAATTGGGACTGACCGTGTTGTAACATTAGTACGTACTGATCTATTATATCGATAGCAGATGATACAATACTGTCCAGTGAGTTTAATCTGGAGGACAGAGTCATTAACCCATTGTCCACAACAGAAAGTGATTTTTCCAAATTAATACAATCAATTTCTCTTATTTTTTCCGCTGTTTCAATTTGCATTACTTTCCAAGCTTCGTTGTATGCAGCATATATACCGGCCACTATGAAACGTTTTTGACGCTGTTTTTGTGGTCCCATTAAGAAATCACGCAAGCCAGCACCGTCTTTAAGTAAAGTCAAGTGTTGCTTAATTTCAGCCAGTGTGGATTTCTCTAGCTACTTAAGGCAAGGTTTCCCTACACTGTATGTTTGTTACTATCCCTGGATGTTGTCTCTGGGAGTATCTAGGGTCTCATCTGGTCATTTTGAACCCCTGTATTTTGTTCAGGAATCTATCTTGACAGTTATTTGTGTCAATTGGCCAGATCAACCATTTTTTCCAATCAGGATGTGTTCTGTTTTGGTGTAAAATATGGATACGTCTATCTCAACATCTGTAGTGGTATTACTATCTGGTATTGGCTTTGGAATAGACAGTTTGTTTAAGTCTTTAGTCTTAGCAGGGCCAAGACAAGTAGTCTGTTCAATGGTGTCATTCAAGAATATAATTTGTTCTGGGATCATGCAGGCTCTAAATAATGCTTCTAGACCTTGGACCTGCCATTCTTTTGTACCCCAGATGGTTTTTGTTTCAATGTTGTTTTTCCAGAATTCAAAACCAAATGTAATCATTTTTTCATAAAATGTTTCAGAATACATCAATTTAGTATTTGTCAACATTGTTTTTATCCCTGTCCTATCTGACAGTTTAAAATAAAACGTTTCTGCATCATTTGTGTTAAACCCTGAGAAGTATGGGAATTTCTCATAAAATGTCTTTGAGCTGCTTTTAGGTGGAGTTGCACAATGTTCCCATTGATTATAATTGAAAACATTTCTAGGTTGAGCATATTTATGTAAATAGTGATGTGCATAGTGATTGTAACAATACATTTGTTCATAATTTGACGAACCTTGTAAGTAATCATGTTCTGTAAATTTTGCTGACATTACTAAATCTGACTTCATATTATTTATACTTTCAAAGTCCCAATCATCAGAGAATGTGCTTGGTTTTACAAAGTCACTTAAAGAAACCTTGAACTGATGTGGATATTTCAAGAGTTCAACCGGGCCATAGATTTCGTAATCCGTTTTGTCCCAAGCTACCCCACCGGGTATTGGAATGGCTGTGACATTCACTGATGATAATTCTCTTTTCTCTATGTGAGATGACTTGTGTGGCTTTAGGACCAAGTTGATGTTCTGGCTTGCTGTGTCCATTGTACTGTATTTTCCCTCAATGTATTTTCCCAAACAAAGAACCTTGATGAGCCAAAGCAGGAGGAAAAGTACACCTAACACAACCCAAAATTCAATCCATGGAGAAATCAGATAGGTTTCTTTGAGTTGATGAAAGAGTTCAGTTACTTTGTCTTTAAAAGTTTTGTTGCTGGCGTTTCTTCAGGTTCGCTTGGATCTTCAGAAAAGTTTTCAAAATTGATGAAGCAGCCAGATGCAGTTCTGTCAATTGTTGGAATTGCTTCAGAATTTTCCTTTGCTTTTTCATCTTTTCTTTCATTAGCATAGTCTGAGGCTACATCGTTGTAGACAGGTGTTTCTTGACGAACTGTTGTGATTTGGGTTTCAAGAGGCACGAGTTCCATGGCATTGTTGCTTAGTCCTTTTTGATTCACTGCAGGTTTATCAAATGTGATTTGTCTCTCAGTTTGAACTTCTTGGATTGTAGCAAATTTTGGTATTCTGCTATTTCTTGGGAGTCCACTGGGCCTACTACTTATTATTGGCCACATGATTGTGGTTTTACCAGGTCGATGGATACAACTCGGTTCTCCTTTTTACCAGCAAGGGGCAGTAGTACAACTGATCTTGTTCCGCTGATCGCTAAGACAGGTACTGCTTTTCTGTAAGAAGGCCCAAATTCCTTCTTCACCGCGATCTTCTCTCTGTCTAGATCCCCAATCTTTGGAATCCAGACAGGCCTTGCTGGGAGAGGTGGTTTATCTTCAGTGGCTTCTGGCTGTTGCTTTAACTTTATGTTGTTTAGGGCTCTTCTTGTTTCATTTAAGTCCTGTAAAACAGCCAAACAGTCTTTGATATCAAAGCATTTTTCTTTTACCACTGAAGTTTGACTATCTAAGTCCTGAATATGCATTCTAGTACCGAACAATAGCTCGTACTGGCTGAAACCTTTTAGAGAATTTCTTGGCAGGTTATTAAGACTACGTTGGACACTTGTTAAATGTTGGACCCACCCATCACCCGAACCTAATACCCTCGCCGTTATAGATTGCTTTATGTCCCGGTTTTTTCTTTCCACAATCGCATTTCCCTCAGGATGGAAGGGACAAGAGTCCCGCAATGCAATGCCCATGCTGGCTATGGCTTCCTTGTAAGCTCGAGAGCTAAACGCAGGACCCTGGTCAGAATGTAGCATGCCAATTGCGTATGTGCTGATAAAGACTCACAAATCTTTTATAACAGTTCTGGCGTCAGCCGAGCACTGGGCCACATCCAAATGAATCTCGTCTTAATATTTATGGGATAGCATTTGTCCGGTCGGACTCCTGCGTGTAGATAGTCTAATGCTGTCTAACAGGGGTGTCTGGGCTGGTCTTACTGTGATAGAGTCAGAGATCTGGTCTGGTTCATAACTGCGATCTCTGGGGCCACATCCAAATGAATCTCATACAGGAATCCACTGCGACCATGATATATTTATAGTTACCGTCCCTTTGTAAGGGACCACAGTGTTCCAGGTAAACACACGCTAATGGTTTATCTGAGATTAGAAGGGGCGTCTGTGGTGGTCGCTTAACTGTTGATACTTTCATTCTTTGGCATATTTTGCATTCTAGAACATATTTCTTAGTTTGTATTCTCATGCACGGCCACCAATATCTCTGTTTTAATAATGATATTGTAGCGGAAAAACCAGCATGTGTAGAAGCGAGCCCTTCGTGTGCCGCTGTAATTAGTCCTAACCTGTGGTCCATGTTTGGAATTGCCCTATCCCCCACTCCAGGGATTCGAGCAAAAGGAACATTATTCGCATCAGTTATGTATGAGTACTTTACTGGAAAGCCTTTCGGGAGTGTTTTTCTGTCATGTTTTACTGAGGCACTGACAGCTTGCATTATATTGCTGTCTATTTTTGTTTTTAACCGGGTGATAGCAGCTACCGAAGCTGTTTGCACAGCTGCCTTCGCGGCTTCATCATCCAATGAATTCCCTGCAACGTAAACGCCATCACGTTGATGACTCAGTGCATGTATCAAGTGAGTCTTTTGTAGTTCTTTCTGTATGAGAACTACTTGTTCCCAAAGCGTTTTATGCTTGATTGTGCCACCTTTTGTGTCTTTGAAACCGTTTTGAACCCAGTTCTGCAAGTATTCATTATAAGACTGAACGCAGTAATATGAATCGCACACTATTAGTGTGGGGAATTCGCGATCGGTATTTTCAAGCGCCATCTTAAATGTTAGTAGTTCAGCTCTCTGAGCTGTACAATCTCCTAGAGATTGCCATTTAGTGACCAGTGGTCTAAATTTGACTTTGTGCCAATGACCTTTAACAATCGTGCACGCAGCATTGTAGGATTTATTATCCACATCGTAGTGCTATGCAAATCTCTCCATATAGATTACACAAGAGTACTGTTGGAGAGGCAGAATTTCGATTGGCAGAGGATATTCTTTTTCATATTTTAGATCTTTCCGTTTTTTCATGTTTGGGTCAAAATAGTATTTCACGTCTTCTGCAGCAAGAGAATTTTCCCACTGTATCCATTTTGGATCTAATGCCACCGTTTTTAGATTAACTGGGCTTAATAATGCCTCAAAGGCTGATTCTGCTGTATAAACAGTTATTCTTTTGCCTTGGGCTTGGGCTCTTTCTTTTGCTACAGCAGTTTGAACCGCATTTATAATATTTTCTGTAAGACTGAATGTTTTTGCAGCTTGTGTGTACAAATGTGATTTGTATGTTATTGGTACCGTTTCTCCCTCATTAGAGGTCAGGTACGTGAGTCTGCATCCTCCTGGAATGACTCAGATTACAAGGTTGCGTGTATTGTCGCGAGTTTCTAATTTTGTTTTAGCTAACATGTCTGTTTGCAATGATCTCAAAATTTATGTGTGTTTCTGAGTCCAATTGATTGGTTTAAAATCAGGTTTTATTAATTCATAGAGAGGTTTAACCCTCTCTGCATAATTTAGAATGTAAGTTCTTCCGAAATTCAGAAAACCTAGTATTGATTGTAAGTTCTTCAGCGTTTTTGGTGCTTGGAGTACAACGCACTTCTCTAAGAAGTTGTCTGCTAGGCTTTTGTCTTCACTTGATAATTCATATCCTAAAAACAGGACAGTTAGATGGGCAATCGGTGACTTTTTAAAGTTGAATTTGTAACCCTCTGCTGCGAACCCAAGTATTATGGTGTTCACTCTTTTCAAGTGAGTATCCAGGTCATCATCTGTGAGATAGATGTCATAGACATAAGATAATTCCTCATCATCATATATTTTTAGTAACTCTGTTACCCTTGCTGAGAATAATCCTGGGCTATTCTTGAATCCCTGTGGGAGTCAACAGAAATTTTTCTGTGACCCCATTATTGAGAAAGCGGTTAAATACCTGCTTTCGGGCGTGCGTGGCTATGAGCCTACCGAGATGGCGGTGTAGTGCAAGAGCTCTGAGACCGAAGCGGCTCTTTCTGCAAATATCCGGCTTTAGTGCACCTTCTGAAGCTGGGCTGGAGTGTAGGGGCCGAGGAGCACTGTCCGACTCTATCCCGGACAAAATCGAGTGAGGACAGCCGAAGGGAGACCGAGGAGACGAGGTGTAAATGTAAATGTAAATGTATTGGCATTTATATAGCGCACTACTTACCCGTAGGGTCCCAAGGCGCTTCGACCGCTGCGAAACCCTTCCTGGCTTCCCTGAGAGATGGTCCCTTAATGGGTATCTCCAGGGTGAGACCAGGCATCCCCGGCGGTCTGGTGGGGCCGTTAGTGAAGATGAGGCAAGCTAATGCCCAGAGTTGCCGAGTGTGATCGCTGATCAGAGTGGGCACAGAGGCGAGAGAATTATCGAGTCCGCTGACCCTGGTCCAGAAACCTGCCGCGCCGGGAATCGAACCCTGGTCCCGGGCCGTCCTCTGCTCTCGGGTCTGCCGCCTCTAACCAGTGAGCCACACTACTTCACTAGGTGGGCCCTGCTGCGTACCCAGACACCGTCCTGCCGCTGAGCTGCGGGCCTGTGCACGGGGAACTTCACCGGAAGGTACCGCTGATCGACTGCGGACCGCATCGGTGGTCAGCCTGCGTAGGAGTGGAGGTGGGCCAGTTACAGACAGCTAAACACCCAGCGGCGCTGCCACCCACGAGAAAGCGGAATTTGGAGCCCCAAGTGACGGAGCGCCTGCTAAGCTCGGCGTGCCCCGGGACCCGGGAGGGCTTGCGGACCGCTGTACTGGCAGAGCACGAAGGCTACGCCTGCTCCCGCCTCTCCCTGGAGGCGAGCATATTTACCCGACTGGGGCAGAGATGCAGGTGATGTGCGGAGAGAGACCTGGGCATCGTTTGCCGAGCCCGACTCTGCTGCACTTTTTCCGGTGCTGAAGGCGTCAGAGATACCCCACGCACGGAAGGTGCACGATAGAACTGATGAAACGTCCATTACTCCGTTGAGCAGCTGAGTTTAAATAAGGACGCAGGGATTCTGAGAGTATCCATAGCTGGTCCTAAGGTGAGCGGTGCACCTAAGTAGCGGTACCGCCCGAGAAAAAACAAAACAGTGAGTACTGGCCGGCGACCGGAGGTGTGAGGGCCTGTGGGCTTAACAGGGAAGTGACAGTGGAGCCACCAGTCTACTGCTCCTTGCTTAAAGACGCCATTATATGCCTTGTGGCGTAGAAGGGGCCCTGGAAGGCGACGCCATTTTGATACCGCTGTCCCACAGCCCGGAACGACGGTCACATAGACATACTGCGGAATGGAAGTGCAGGTACAATAGCGCGACAACAGCCAGACGCAATGGCGGGAAGGGGTCCCAGGAATCCCGCGGCACAATCGAAACTGGAGAAGTACGCCTTCGATAAAACCGCCACACAACATCCAGAAGGTCGCCCGTCCACGGGCAAAAGTCCAGAGGGAGATGGCACCAAAAAAGTGACATTGGAGGATCTAATGAAAATGCTCTCCAGCGTCCAGGCGACAGTGGGATCTATCTCTACGGACGTTGGCCTACTGAGGGCGGATCTCCACAAGATGACGGAACGTGTGGCGCAGGTGAAAGTGGTCACCAAATCTTTAGTGGCGGACACTTCGGAACTACAGCTAGCTGCGGAGCGCATGGAATCGGTCAACAGGAAGCTACAGGAACGACTGGACGATCAGGAAGGACGCTCACGGAGGAACAACGTCCGAATTCTAGGCATTCCAGAGTCGGAAGGCAAGCAGGCGATGGATCTGTATGTGGAAGACTTAATTAAGACGAAATTGCAACCAAAGGGCCTCTCCCATTTCTTCTCTGTCGAAAGAGCGCATAGAGTCGCCGGGGCAGCGCCGAAACCGGGGGCACCGCCGCGGCCAGTGCTGGCTAGACTCTTTAATTTTCGTGATAGGGATGCCATATTTCAAACAGCCAGGATCTCTGCACCTATTAAAATTCTGAATTCCACCATCGCCTTCTTCCCAGACTATACAGCATGCCCGGCGACGGAAGACTTTTACCGACATCAAAAAAGCCTTAAGGGCCAAGGAGTTACCCTACTCCATGCTTTTTCCGGCGAGGTTAAGAATCGTGGATAATCACAAAGCATGGTTCTTCAACACCCCTGAGGCGGCAAGAGAATGGCTGGATGGTTGGAGGCGTGTTGAAGCTCCTCAGCGAAATGGCAGGGGTCAACACGACCAAAAGACAGCTAATCAGGCGACTCACCGGGCATCGCAGGGACATAGCCAGGACCTATTTGCGGAATCAGGTCTGGAGGAAGGAGACCATCCGAAGGAGTGAACGCCAGAAGACACGGCCAATGGTCAAAACCTCTCAGAAAACTGACTATGAGACCCTTGGAATCCACTCTGTGTCAGGTGGAAGAGGACACATGGGGCTGCTATCGAAGTCACAGAGCTACTTACCCCCTGCAAGCAAGTACAATGGGTTGGGTCGGGACTACGTGCTCTGCTAAGTTGGGGAGGTGGGTGGTTTTAGGCCCGTGCAGCAGGGAGGCAGGGAGGGGGGAGGGAAGGGAATGTTTGAATGTTTTAGTTATTGTATTTTGCGGCAAAACACGACATGTTCTAAACAACACGAAGGAGACAAGTTACTTGGTGAAAAGTGCACTGCGGGATCCGTCCCCTGTAGACCTGTACGAGACCACACACACTGGTAAATGGCGGCACACGTGACAGATACACCTGAGAATCGTACATCACATCCCTCCCACGCATCGACCTTAACTGTCCTAACATGGAATGTCAGGGGATTGGGCGATAAGGTGAAACAGGGCCTAGTGCTGTAATACCTGAAACGCTGTAACCCGGCGATAGTCCTATTGCAGGAAACTCATCTTGTAGGCTCGGCCTCGAGAGCGATGGATAGATGGGGATATTAATTCATTGCGCATGCGGACTTCTCCTCCGGCTCTAGAGGGACGGGGATACTTATACGAAAGAACTTTCAGATGGTGTGTCAACAGACAAGAATAGATAATCAGGGCCGCTGTGACGGTACAGTGGGAGGGCCAACTTTTCAACTTTGTGTCCGTGTATGTCCCTCCTGGCCTGCATGCCACAGCACACACTGCCCTTGCGACCTTTCTATTGTCCTTACCGATGGCGACGCTAGTAATAGGGGGCGACTTTAATGACGATTGATAGACACCCACATACCACGACGGTGCGGGGAGGCAGGCGACCCACCGGACTGTTGGATGCCCTGGGTCTAACAGACTGCTGGTGACACAAACATCCTTACGATAAACAATACACTTATTACTCAGCAACACATAACTGTCTCTCACGGATAGATTACATCTTAATGTCCGGAGATGGGCTACACGGCATTGAGGAGGTGGACATCTGTCCTAGAGGAATCTCACATCACTCTCCGCTACGACTCACAAACACAAATCACCGTTTCCATAGAAGCCGTATTTTTCCTATCAATGCGGGCTATCTGCAAAGCGCCCCTTTGAGGAAAACCCTTTCCAATACTGCTAAACACTACTTTCAGGAGAACTCGGGCTCAGTAGCCTCTCAGAGTACCCTATGAGAAGCATACAAAACAGTCCTACGTGGGCAGGCGATTGCATCCATTTTTGCTCATAAGCGAACACAGCATCAAAAACTTACCGCCCTCGAGGAAGCTCTTAAAATAGCGATCTCTGAACAAGAGACTCACCTGTCCCCGGGAGCCGCTCAGGCAGTCCGACTGCAGCGCACTGAATGGATGACATATCAAAAATAAATGGTCCAGACCACAATTCAGGCCTCCCGTCACAGGATTTAAGAGTTGGGTGACAAGGTTGGAAAGATGCTGGCTTGGCTCGACAAAAAAGAAAAAGCAGGCGGGGTCATTGCACAACTGACACTACCTGAGGGGCATTCGACTTCGGACCCCAGGGCCATAGTCAAACTGCTGGCTGACCATTTTGAGACAATATATGCCCCCCAGGCGACGTATTCGACGGAAGAGGCTTATGACTATATTAAAGATCTGACGATCCCCTGCCTCCCGCCTGAGGCGGCACTTCTGCTTGAGGCGGACATCACCGTGGAAGAAGTACGGGAAGCGACCGATGCACTAGCGTCTGGCAAGGCTCTGGGACCCAATGGACTCCCAGTAGAACTGTATAAGCAAACAGCTCAGATAACAGCCCATTATCTCCTGAAAATGTTTGTGGGCAGCCTAGAAGTAGGAGAACTCCCTAAAGATCAACGCCTTGCCACAATCATCCCGATCCACAAACCTGGTAAAACACCGGAGGCGTGCACTTCTTACCTCCCCATCTCCTTATTAAATGCAGAACCAAAGATCCTTGCCAAATTACTGTCACAGCGATTGGTCCCCCATCTTGCCACTCTGGTACACCCGGATCAGTCTGGCTTAATGCCAAATCGTAATACCTCACATAATCTGCGCCGTCTACAGGCGGTGATGGCTCACTGGGAATACATACAGGAGCCGGGGGTACTTCTCTCCCTTGATGCCACTATGGCGTTTGACACCGTGGAATGGCCCTATATATTTGCGGTGCTTCGTCACATGGGCTTCGGCCCCAAGTTTTGCGCATGGGTCCGCCTACTTTATACCAGGCCCCTAGCCCAGATAGCAGCTAATGGTCACATCTCCAGAGATTTCCCGCTCGGTTGTGGGACGATGAAAGGCTGCCCGTTATCCCCCCTATTGTTCACGCTAGTCCTTGAGCCGTTGGCGATTTGGGTTAGATGGGAACCATCCATCAAAGGTATCCGGTGGTCGCCGTCATGGGAGGATCGATATCTCTTTATGCGGACAATACCCTTCTCTATCTCACCTCCCCTTAAAAATCAATCCTAGAACTACTCAATGTCTGTGATCGGGATATAGAATTAACTGGGCTAAATCAGTCTTATTTGTTCTTGCCGGCTCTCCACCCTCACTCGGGGGACTGTCCGTTACGTTACATCTGGGAGTCTATGTCTCTTCCAACCCGGACGAATTCCACACCCTGAATCTGAAACCCCCACTGGAACGGTTCAATCGGGATGTAAAAGTGTTGTGTTCCCTCCCTCTCACCCTCCTGGGCAAAGCTGCATTGTTCAAAATGATGACACTGCCCCATTTTCTGTATCTCCTTGAGAACACACCATTGCCGGTCCCTTCCTCCTACTTTAAGGCTATCACAGCGGCGGTTTCTACTTTGCTGTGGGACGGGAAACCGGCACGAATTGTGCAATGCAAACTGGTGAAGGACTGGTATGATGGGGGTATAGCACTCCCTAATATTGAACTATACTACTGGGCTGCCCATCTCAAGCAAATCAATTACTGGCTACACGCCCCACAGACAGAGCCCGCCTACTTGGCGGACAGGCAGGGTATTGAGTCCAGGGGACTGTTACAAAACGTCTATAGTCGTAGCGTCCCGTCCGATCTAATAGGTCCGACTCGTCACACGGTTCAACTCTGGTATAAGGCACACAAATACCTTCAGTGCGCGAACGTTATTACACAAATGACACCCCTGTGGGACTCACACATATTAGGTTTCATGGGCAACAGCAAAGGGTTCCAGGCGTGGGACGCCATAGGTATTTCGGTGGTGAGAGACCTCTGGAAAAAACACAAAATAGTAGACTTCACTTTCCTACAAACCAAATACGATCTGGCCCAGTCCGAGCATTACAGGTACATGCAAATACGACATGCACTTCAGTCAGTCGTCCCGACAGGAGCGAATCTACAGGAATCTACCCCTCTTGACGACAGGCTGCTAACAGAACATATGCCCCACAAAGCGACATCCTTCACATATTGGAAACTGGTTAACAACCTCCCTGACATGCTATCCAAATTGCGTTTGAGTTGGGTGGACGATATTGGTGACCTTGATGATTCGGAGTGGCAAGAGGCTCTCTCCTCGCCACGGGAATCAGCGATTCTTTCCAGACTCAAACTGGTTCAGTTGAAAGTACTACACCGCACATATTACACCAGAACGGTCCTTTACAAGATAGGGAGAGCCTCTCACGAGTATTGTCTCCGTGGATGCGGGGAGAGGGTGACATTCTACCATACCATTTGGGATTGTGGTCGGTTAGCCATGTACTGGGCAGCAGTAATGCGAACCCTCTCTCAAACCACGATTGTTTCCCTGATACCCGACCCGCGTCGCTGTTTGTTAAACATTTGGGATGCAGTAGACTTAACCCATCGTCAACAGGACAGGGCTATGCTGGGAATGATGGTGGCAAAACGCAATATTGCTAGACTGTGGGGTTCTAATGTGCTGCCCACATTGAGAGACTGATGCAGAGATATGGATGAAGCAATGGTGGCCGAGAAAGCAGTATCTGTCCATCGGGGATGTCCTGAAAAATGGGGACAAATCTGGGGGGCATGGAACAAATTCAGTGGGGACATATGTGAACCGCCACGGATAGACTCGGATGAGTGCCTTTCAGATTAAGTGTTGGGCCTGAAATCTATATGTCAGTAGGTTGTAATTCCTGCTGTGTTGAAACCCGCCCTATAGCTTGACGGGTGCTATAATGTTAAGGACGGGTCCGTGGTTGCACCGCCAATGCTAACAATACTGCAAATATGAACATATGTTTTGTCGCCGTCGAAGTTTGAATTATTTAATGTGACTTTAATTTAATGAAAAGTTTTGTTACACGGAAAACACAAAAATCATAGACCTAAGTCATATCGTATTCTTGGAATGTTTGAATTATGTACAACATGTTTCCATTCACTGCCGGGCCCCAGGGTTATCGGCTACACGGCCGTGTTAACCTGATAACGATATTTCGACTGTGTTGCTACTGCGGCCGGCCCATGAGGTTGTAGGCCTTAAGCTGTGTTATAATAGAAATGTCCAATAAAGGTCTTTTTAAAAAAAAATAAAAACCTGCTTTTGGGTGCAATGTTTTGACAAAAGAATCCATTAGAGATGTCTAATGTTGTTTTGTATTCTTTTTGTATTTTTTGCGAACGATGTTATTCATTAGTGCCGCACTGTGTGAGTTTTGTACTGCAAATGTCTACAACATGAGTTAAGGTGTCTGTAGTCCAATACTAGACGATATGAATCATCTGGTTTGGAGACAGAAAACAAAGGATTGTTCATTTGAGAGGTGCATGTTTCAATCACCCCTTGGTATTCAAGTTGATCTAAGATCTCCCTGACTTGTTTTTTAGCCTCTTGCTTAATTGGGTACTGCATTTGTGCAGTGGGTTGACATTTTAACTGGATTTTGTGAGGTGGAGAGTCCTCATCCCATCCTACATGATTTTTATATAATGCAGGAGCTTGGTCTACTGCCCATTTTCTTTCATATGTGTATTTTCTATGAACTGGAATATGATTTGAGAAGGCAGGCATAATCATTTCTTCGCCATGAGGGCACTCCCTGACAAACTCTGGTGGCCAGTCTTTCTCAGCTAGAAGGATGTCATAGCCTTTTGAAAGGTTATCCCAAAACAGACCCCTTACTCTCCTAGTCTTATCTCCCTCTATACGCAATGTTATTTCGTATATTTTATGAGGTTTGCTAACTCTGGTATCTGCAGTTTCCACTTGAATGTATTTATTCGTGTCCACTGTCTCCAGATGATTCATCAGGATCTTGCGAGCTATTGTCACTTCTGCTGCGCTGTCTAGCATTGTCTGGGCCCACTCTTCATTTTTCTGTCCTCAGTATTCTCGGCATGTTTGATTATTTTAATATTGGCTACCTTCTTTCTTGGAAATTGTAATTTTTTACTTTGAGCAAGTTCCTTGTCTTTGGACTTGACGTGCTGTAACGACCGGATTTTTGGACCAGATAGAATCAGCTCACCAAGACACCACCAACCCAGCCGAAACGTAACCACCTCCCTCCTCAGGACCTACTTACCAAGGCACCTGGGTACCTACATAAGGATGGGGAATTTGCAATATACAAGCTTGGATCTTCTAAAACACCACACTCATACCTTATAGTCTTGCGGCAACATAGGCCCAGACTAGACTACCCTGGGGCAGTTCCGATTACTTGCCATTAGACACTGATCACAATCAGTGCTCACACAAGCCACAATCCAGTGGGTATATGCTCCGTATCCCCCCAGTGCTCTCACTCTCTCGCACAAGCCACAATCCTGTGGGTATACACATTAACCACAATCAATGTTCTCACTAACGCCACTTTCCCTGGCGGCGATCTCATTACACACCGTTTCCTTCCGGTGCTCTCACAAGCCATAATCCTGTGGGTATACACATTATTCACAATCAATGTTCTCACTAATGCCACTCTCTCTCTAGCGGCAATCTCTGTCCTATGAATACCTTCAGCTCTCTCTCTCTCTGTTGGGAAGTTTCCCTATATGTATCTAATATCTACTGGGGATGTTTTATACACAATTGTTGTATTATATGTGGTAGATAGACAGTTCAATCCTCTCACACAAGAATGGCCAAATTACAATATGCAAAGGTTATTCTCTGATATAAGTGCCCCTTGCTCCCTTGCTCAGTTACCACCTACCCGGACGGGAAACGCATCCGTCCACATAACAGCATCTGACTAGAAGAAAGGATAACCTTACCATAAGAAAACAACAGTTACACAATGGTTCACTAAGAACTGGGGTCCCTTTATTAAACAATAGTAAATTATAACAACAATATAATACTGCAATATACCATATAGCCTGAAAAGCAAAAGAAAGAATTAGAATGTGTATGCACACTAATAAGAAAGGGTCAAAGTCACCTTATGAGTACAAAGTCTGGACACAGTTGTCATCTGGGTTCCCTTCTCGTCTGTGCCTTGGCTCATCTTAGGATCACCCCTGCAGTCACGGACACACGTCTGCACCGCTATGCTCTGTCTCCTCTGCTCCCCTCCAAGTCACTGGAACCTCCTTCTTATTCTCTGTTTCGTTTGTTTCAGTCTCGCTGTTCTGCACTACTCCTCTCTCTCCTCTCGATCACGGACTATCTTCACCTTCCGACTTCGATCTTATAACTTAGTTTCTACCTCTCTGGTATTCGTTCACTCCACTAGCTTCTTCACTCTGCATGCTCTGATCTCAGTATCAAAGCTCGCCAGCTGCTCCAACTAAAGTAACTTCAATCTTTCTGAGAGAGTATCAGCCCTCGGTCTTTTTCGGACTTCAAAATGTTGACTGTCTGCCTTAAATTGATTAACTGCAATTAGGCTAAAGACTAGCTGCAGTCTACTAACTGACTCCTGAACTCTCCGTGCTTTCGCTAATATGGAACCTTGTTCATGCATGGAAATTTCCGGCCAGTAACCTGCCGCCCACCAAATTCTTGTACCACCCCGTGCCAAGGACACGTTCTCAGCCGGCTGGCCTGATGTTATGTCTTCGACACAAAGAAAAATACAGTCTTTCGATAAGGGCCAGCCTGAGCCGGTTATCTCCAAGCGAACAACACCTTATAACTAAAACATTACATTTGACCTAAAAGCATCTCAAGCAGCCGAGGCAGAAAGAAAGATGGAGTCTCTCCCGTTCCAGGCCTACAAGGCCCGAAATAAGCATAACTCCATCAGAAATATACTAGCAACCTTACAAATGGAACGGATTAATATTAATACTAAGGAATCTATCCCTTAACATAAGCTTATAAGCCCTAGAATAGAGAAAAGAATAGGGAATTATGTCAAACACCTTGTAAATAGGCCAGGTCTGAGGTTCTAATCCTCCTATTGGAATGATAGCAGGCTAAAGTCACCTTCACTCAAAAAGGGGAACAAAAACCCGGTCAGAACACGTGCTCTTCCCTGTGTTCTGACCATCCTCTTCTTTCCGATTTCTGCGAGGAAGTCTGAAAAGATCGAGAAGGACGTGTATCAATATCTTGATATCTATCAGGTTTTTTCAAATTATCCCTATTTCTAAGGTTGTATCTTTTCTCAGAGGGCTCCCTCTGGGGAGACTTGTGTCCTTGATCCGGAGATCTTTCTCTCCGCCGAGGAGACCTTCCTCTGGACTGGAATCTTTTTTCTTTGGGAGTGGATTGTTTATTTCCATCCCAGTTCTTTTTTGGAGTGTTTCGATTATTTTTAATAAATGTATTTTAAGGATTTTCAGTTAGTTGGGGTTTTATCGGTTTCCCACCCAAACTATCTCTACCTAGTTCTTCATAGGATTTTTCTATGATTCTGGCAAGTTCAATTGATTGGTCTGCTATATCTGTTTTTTTCAATTTCTGGCGGATCGCCACAGTTGCTGCTTCTCCTTTTATTTTGGCTAATATTATACCCGAGACCTGCTTGAAGTCTTTCAGTAATTTCATACCCAGAGTTAAAGCAGGTTCTGGACCGTATTCATTTTGAATCTGTCTTAGTACATCTGGTATTACCGCCATGGACGGAACACCATGTATTTTTGTGTAAATGGAAGCAAAGACTGTGCCCCAAGTGTCACAGTCTTCCACATGTGGTGCGATCCCCATTGGGAGACAGATAGTCAGAATTCTGTGTTTCTCAGTAGGAGTAGTATCCAGAAACACTGCCTCTATTTGAGGTATTTTTTGTGCTAGCCAGAATGGAAATTGTTCCCGTTTTGGGGGTGTTTTACCAAGTCATGATTGTATGTTCTGTGGTGTAATTTTGTTTGTGTTGCCCTGGTGAGGGGTCAGCTGTGGAATGTTAATAGCTGGTTGGACTGTTGATGTCCCCATTACATATTGGACTAATTGTCTATGTATTTTAATTAGTACTTTTAGTTCCCGGTCTGACATTTTTTCGATGTCTGGATGTGGTGTGTAGCTGGCTAGAACTGGCCACGTTGCTCCCGGTCTACTTAGTGGACCGAGCCTGGTGATGTGATTATTATGTTTTAGGGCGCCTTTAAACCAGAGTAGGTGCCCGTGGTAATTTAATGGGATTTCAACATCCTCGAAGGGAGTGTATTCCTCCGGAGGTTCCTCTATTTTGTAATAGTGGTACTCGTGTGTTACAGCGTTTGCTGCTAGAAAGTTTATCCATGAGTAGAATACCTCTGTCTGCCGATATTCATGGGCCACAACCACGAATATGACTGTACCACCTCGTGATGTCAGTCCGTTTTCTATACGTTTTATAGTTATAGTTCTTCTCATATTTGCCCGGATGATAATTGCACCCGGTTCATTTTGTAGGAGACTCGTGTCATCCGTTATTAGCTGAGCTGCTATTCTAGCTTGCTCTCTTTCGTCTTCACTTTCCCCCATTCTTCTGGCAGAAAGGTTTTTGTTGCAGATCAAGTTTCAAGGAAACAAAGATTAGGTGTACAATATTCTGGAACACTGTATCCCTCAACGTTAACTAAACCAAAAACTATACATAGGAATCTCTTCCTACTAAGTTCCGGCGGATTTTAACCTTTCACCCACTCCAGACGTCTTTTGGAGTATTTATGGGAAAAAGAGTCTATGTGAAAAAGCACGACTGAGTTACTCTAACATCTTGCGTTACTTTTATCGCCTTACCAAACGTTGGGCGCCATGTAGTGTAGTTCCTATATTCCCAATAGGCTCTGTGCATTGGAATATTATATTCAGCAGTGTAGACGTAGGACTGAGGTCGACTAGGTCTCTACTGACTATATTAGACTTATGTTTTGCCAGCTAGCTCAGAGGTCACTAGAAACTTTCTCAAATAAACGAGGAGGAGTTTAACCTCCCTGGATAGACAAGAAGGGATTAGCTTCTGACAACCATATAACATGATAACTTTGATCCCTCAGAATATGTCTATCTAGGTTATTAGTTGTTTTTTTGAGTATCAGTATGAGTGTCTGAGTGTATATATGGTTCGGTCGGGGATATTACTTAGCGCATAGATGCATGAATGAGTGACTCACTGTTTGTATGTGGTTTGAAGACAGCATGTGTGCAGGACTGTATTGGTGGATGAGTGTGTGTATAGGTGTGTTAGTGAGTAAATGACTGTCTCAATACTGTCTTTATGACTAAGTCCATATGTTTGAAACTACTATATGTGAGTATTGGTGTATATAAGTGAGTTTATATGAGAGTGAGAGATTGGAAGAGTTCCCGTATAACTAACTATGTGCTTCTATAAGTGATTGTTTAAGAGAGTAAGTATGTGTACATTTCTGTACAAATAAGTGTAGTGGTGTGTGTGTATAGCTATATATGTAAGAAAATGGATATTTGAAAGTTTATTTACATGTGTGAGTATTTGTGTGACTAACTTTGTATACGTGTAGGTGTGTAACAGGATGTATAGATGTATGAGTACTTATGATGAGTGAGTATATGTATGAGTGACTATTTAGAACTGTTGGTGAATGAGTGGATATGTATGTAGATTTTGGAATTAATTAATAGGTTGTTCTAACTAGTATTGGTATCTCCATTGTTTTGAAAATTTTAGTTTCTATTTTTGAATGTGTGTATCACAGGTTATGTTAGGGTAAGAGGAGATCTGCCACTCTTTCACAAGGATGATTTCATCAGTGATGTCATTTGAGATGTCAACAGTGATGTCATGAGTGATGTCACTGACCATGTCATGAGTGATGTAGTATGTGACATCATCAGCAGTGCATTGCGGGCCTACGAGTTATAGTTAGCTGAACTAAATATAACGGGGGAATTTCAATGGTTTTGTATGAGTGAAATGTCCAGCTAACTATAACATGTGTGTAACCTATGGTTTTTTCAGTGAATTTCTAAGGTTTTTTAAATGCTAATTCCTAACTTTAACGTGGCTCAAACGTATGTTTTTTTCAGTGAATTTCAAAGGTTTTGTAAATGATAATTTTTAAATGTATAAATTATTATATTTCTTTCTTTTTATACAAATTTCTTACATTTTTATTTTAAATATGTATATTTTTGTTATATGTTATATTTCATATTCTTAATGTAAAATAACAAAACTAAATCCCATTTTTTTTATAAAAGTTTTTTTCCAATATATTACAATTAAAATCTGTATAATTCCTTTTTCATTTTTTTTTGGGTAATCGCACCATACGCGTACGGTGATCACACCACACTTTGTATGGTAAATCGTCCTCTGTGCGTAGCCGCGCACTCGTTACGGGTACGCTTTAACCTTGCACGCTGCATCAAAGCTTCTGCGTGACGTTATGTACGGCGCCCCGTAAGCGTACGGCGCAAAACATTTTAATTGTTCAAAAACATATATTTATGTATTTTATGTACATATTAAGGGAAGACATTATCTGGGACAATCATGAAAATAGTTTTTTAAAACTTTTAATAAGCGATTATTACTTTTAAAAGCAATTACGCAAATTGCAAAGGTAGGTCGTACGTACTCGCATCTTAAGAGCACCGTAAGAGCACCGTAAGAGTACAGTAAGCGTACGCAAAGTCATGTGACCTTAAAAGGAGAGTTTTGATTGGTTCATAATACTTCCTTTTCCAACTGTTGAAAGACCCCTCTCATTTTGATCATCCTACTTGGACTTTCTCAGGAGAAACATCTATTTTGTGGAGCTGTAGTCTTTTAGACCCAAACTCTACAATGGCTGCTCTTTTTGAGACTTCATCAGTACATTCCTCTGAGGAAGATTTTGTTGCTGAGCCACCTCAGATAAAGAGAAAAGAAGCTTTTATTTGGAAGGACAGAAAAAGGTGAATGCGCCGAAGGTAATGTGCAAGATCTGTGATGTTACACTTTCATTGGGCGACCCCACTAAAAAGTACTCTTACGGGACAGCCTCAATGGTTCGCCATGTCAAAAATATGCATCCAAATAATTATGCAAGGATGGCAACACAAAGGTTCCAGGAGAACCCTTAACCTGCAGTTCCTTCTACCTCAACTGCACCACCACCTCCTCCGAGCAGTCCGCATCCTATTATTGTGCCTCAGTGTGCGGATCTTACAATTCATTGTAAATTTTGCAGAGAACTCCTTTGTTACAGTGAGCAGCCTATTGACCTCATTGTGAAGAGGAAAGAAGAGCAACGTTGCCCAAAACAATAATATTTTTTTCCTTTTTTGTTCCTGTTCCACAGTTTTTTCTTTCCAGTTTCATTTTTTGGGTTTAAAAAAAAAAACCTAAAAACGTGTTGAAAAAATAAAAAAAAAATAGAAAACTAAAAAGAAAAAAAAACAGTTCTTTTCAGAGCTACCTCTACTGGCTTAAGAAAGAACTATATTTCTATATTAGTGTGTAAAAGTTTGTCAGAATAAATGTGTAGTACATACATGAATGAATGAATTAGTATGGTGAATGTGAAAGTGCAAAACTAAAAGGGAGTGCTACAGCATAAATGTATAAGGTGTTTACCTATAGTATACTGTAGAACCTCTGAAGCCCTTCAATGTAACATATCCATATAAATATGTTACAAGTATATGCTTCAATTTGCACTGCTAGTGAAACTTCCTGGGTATATTTGTATGTGTTAGGAGTGGATTTACAACCACCTTGTGCCTTTTATACACATCTTTTCAGTCACTTTTATGATGCAGCGGTGGTGCAAAAGATGTGCCATGGTGTTTGATATTTACAATGTGATGCATATGGAAGGTGCATCACATTCCAAAGCCCTGCACCAGAAAGAGGCTTTCCTGCGCAGAGAGTGGGAGGGAGGGAGTGGAGGTGTTCTAGCATAGGAACGTCTCCTAAAAGTGACTGAGTGAAATCTATAAGATGTGATTCAGTCACTTTTAGGCCTATGCTACGTCAAAACCCTGCACCTGCTTCAAACAGGTGTAAGGATTGATGCAGCATTGTGAGCATAGAACCCCAAGAGCATTGCTGGATCTGCATTGCGCTTGGAACGCAAATCAAGCAATGCACCACTTTCACAACACAAATACATCACATATCTGTGCCGTTTTTGCTCTAGAATACACAACATTGTAAATACAGTGATGTCACAGTGCACAATAACTGGCATATCTCTGGGGATGTACCACTTATTGTACATCTGCTGATTACTGTTTGAATGTAGTGAATGGATTACTACACACTGATCAATGAGTCACTACAAAACTATAACAGGAATGACAGAGTGCTTAGTGGAAGTGTCCAGATAAAGACTGAGGAATTCAAAATATAAAAGGTAAATTTGCAGGTGCATAGAACAGAACATGCATAGTAAATAGGAGTTTGAAGCAGTCCATATACTAAGGCCTACTTTGCTCCATAATTACTTGGGCACTGACTGCATGATTACAGTTCTGCAAAGAGAGTGCATGACTGAATTTATAAGAGCTTCATTTTTAGCAAAGTGCATAGATAAGGACATTCTGCTGAATACCTCAGTACAATACTGAATCAGTAATCACAGAGTGTTTGCTGGAAGTGTAAGGATAGAGATTGGGGCATTGAAGGTATACAACACAAGCTTGCCGGTGCATAGAACAGTGCATGCATAGTCAAAAGGGGTTTTATGCAATCCATGTTTTAAGGCCCACTTTACCCCATGAGTACTTCGGTACTGGCTGAATGATTACAATTCTGCAAGGAAACTGTCTGGCTGAATGTATAGCAGA
This sequence comes from Lissotriton vulgaris, assembly GCF_964263255.1. NCBI lineage: Eukaryota > Metazoa > Chordata > Amphibia > Caudata > Salamandridae > Lissotriton > Lissotriton vulgaris. Next base: position 1,144,618,124 of record NC_141694.1, on the reverse strand, counting down.
TTGACTTTTAGAACAGTGTATAGATAAGCACATAGTCATGTATGGCTCAATATAATACTGAAACAGTAGTGTGATAGTGTTTGCTAGAAGTGTAAGGATATAGACTGGGGAATTGAAGGTATAAAAGATAAGTTTACCGGTGCATAAAAGACTCCATGCAAAGTCTATAGGAGTTTGAAGCAGTCTTTGACCTAAGATCTATTTTAATGCATGAGTACTTACATAGTGAGTGGATGATTACAGTTCTGCAAAGAAAGTGCCTGGCTGATTTTAGAACAGCTTCAGTTTTACCACAGTACATATATAAGGAAATACTGCTGAATGGCTCACTACAATATTGAAACAGTAGAGTGAGAGTGATTGTGTAAGTCTAATGATACAGACTTGGGAATTGAAAATATAAAAAACAAATGTGCAGCTACATAGAAGACTGCATGCATAGTCTATACAAGTTTAAAGCAGTACATGGCCTAAGGCCTACTTTGCACCATGACTACTTGAGTACTGACTGGATAATTACAGTTCTGCAAGGAAAGGGTCTTTCTGAATTTAAAAGAGTTTCATTTTTAGCACAGTGCATACATAAGGGCATTCTGCTGAATAGCTCACTACAATACTAAATCAGCAATCACAAATAGTTTGCTGGAAGTGTAAGAATATAGGCTGGATAATAAAAGCTATAAAAGACAAGTTTGCTCGTGCATAGAAGAGTGCAGGCCCACTTTGCACCATTACTGCTTGGGTACTGGCTGATTTATTACAATTCTGCAAGAAGAGTGTCTGGCAGAATGTATAGCAGCTTCACTTTTAGAACAGTGTATACATAAACACATCCTGCTGAATGGCTCGCTACAACACTAAATTAGCAGTACCAAAATGTTTGGAGGAAGTGTAAAGATACAGACTGGGCAATTGAAAGTTTAAAACCCAAGTTTGCAGGTGTATAGAAAAGGGCATTTATTATTTATTAACCTTCCCAAAGCCCCAAGCACCAGCACCCCTTTCCGAGGGTAGGATCACAATTTACAAATGTTAGCATTTTTTTAAATTAAGAACCATAAAAATAACAAATATTAATCCTTTTTTTTCTTCTAATGATAACAATATTTTTTTATACGTCTTCTATTTAGAAGCTTTTAATCAATCATGAAAATGCAAAGAACACAGTTTACCGACTAACACTTTTTAAACTGTCAAAGTATGTAGATAATAATACCTTATACGTGTTAATATCGAAATCGAAACCTTTACAGCTTCACAGTTTGTAACTTTTCCGAACAAGTGCAGAAGAAAAACAGTTAAAACATGAACACGTGTAAACTGCAAAACGTGCCATCTAAATAGCCGGAGCCACATCTTCCTTCCATAGACTACTAAACAACCAAAAACTATATCAACCACACCTACTGCGCAATTAGTTTCTGAATCGCCAATCTCTGCTGCAGGTTCCGTTTTCTAGCATCAGATTCTCTTTTTGGGTCAACAAACATATTCCGGAGTTGTAAGTTGTTTCAATATGGCACAGGCATAGTACTTAGTTATAATTTGTGGCTATTTGCCAATATTTAAACATTTATATGTATTTGCATGTTTTCCGCTTTTTCTCTGTAACGCCAGCAGCTTGTTGTTAGAAACAGATAGATTATAACAAATATTGCTCCTTTTCTGGCTCCTTTCACCTTATATATAGTGACTTTCTATATTATAATATTGATACTGTACTTCGCTTGAGAGGTTTTGCTGACCCGTCGACGCTAACCCTAAACATTTACAATCAACGTCACAATCTTACACTTGTTATAGTGTTTTTTCCTAGAGATCACATACTGTTAATATGTATATTATAACATTAACAGTCTTTGTGATCTTAGTGGAATTCACAATCCGTCGTCACAAACATTAACGATAAGTAAGCAACGTTACCGGCTTGCGGCTTTCAGTCTATTTTCCCCTTGTGATCATATGCTGTGAGAATATATACATGTTATTATTCTCACCGTCATGATCTCAGAGGAGTTTATGAGCCGTTGCCGCGAAGATCAAACTTATTCACCTCCCAGAGAAAAGAAGTTCAGTAAATAATTACCGCTCGACACGGTTTCATTATGGATGTTCTGTTAAATACATAACTTTATTTTCCTTTTCTTTTTACTGTAACAGTGGTATCAATCGTTATATTATAATAGATTGTCCTATTGCTAAAGAATAGAATGGGAGATTTTTCAGCGCCATCTGTAATATTATGATCAAATATTACTTTAAATATTTAATAAACCCTACATTTCTGAATGTTATTTTCTAATTTCTATTCTTATTTGCGATTCCTATTCACCTTCTCCCTAAAGAACATATAGGACCTGTACTATATATTATAAGAGTACCAATCTATATATTCTTTAGTGAGTATGTGATTTATTAGCGGAACAATCTGCAACCTGTAAGCACTACGACAGCACATTTCTCAATTGTACAGAATACAAATTTGAAAAATAATACTGCATGCATTTCTATGTAATATGAAATAATTTGTATTTAACTGTTTTACTTGTTCTCTTGATCTGAGATAATTTAGTGCAAGAGTGTTTGTTGTAGCAGTCCTATTCTACTTTATCTAAAAGTAACTGATGCCCTCTTACATCAACAAGAATGTGGGGCAACACTTTTACAAACTGTAGCACAAAAAAGAAGTATATAGCCACGCTTAACTGATATTTTCTTAAATTCCATTTTTAAATTTCACCCCTTTCATATATACAGCGACAGTTTCTGAAGAAAGTTTATTTGTATTTGCTTAATAAAAACTGTTTCAAACCTAGACTGAATTTTTTGCTGGGCAACCACACCTCCCCATCAGGAAAGTAAACACCACATTATAAGTAAATAATACTCCAAAGAAGTATGTCACCTACAAACTTGATAAAAGAAAACAGCGCAAGACACTGTAATTTTTCCGCCGTGATTTATACACCACACGGCAATTATATAAATGGCCCTTGAAACATATACAAATAATTCTTTCCCTCATAATTCCTCTCCACCACCTTATGGGCACTGTACAGTGTTAATAGTGTTAATAACCTGCCCTCTACTACTTTCTTTCCCCATACTCCTTTGGAAAATGCATCACAATATTACTGACAACAGTGAACCGTTCCCACTCAATAAGGAGCAAACTTGTGCTCGGAACACTTTAGCCAATAAAATGTCCACGTTGTTCCACAGACGAGCAAGGAATGACTGCTAAATCTTCTACTTTTAATACTTCACAGCCAATGAACATTAAACTTCGTAAAGTCCCGCTTGGAGCACGTTACCCCAATACTCACAGAACAGGAAGGAATCCCTAACAAAACTTTTCCACTGACTTCTACTACGACAAACGGTTCCTATGACAAAAAAATATATAAACTCCAGCACAGTAACTATTTCAATTAGCAACATATTGTGGTGAACTTTTAACTTCTGTACTCACGCAAGTGATCCATGAACTGTTTCTGTGGTAACAGGTAGAAAGGTAGTGGCTGTACAAAAAAACATTATATTTACCCTGGACCCTCTACTAGACAGAAACGAAAGCAAAATACCACACTTACAACCCCTTTGCACAGTTTTTAAAAAAAAAAGAGGCCCAAGGGGGGGTCTTGAGTGGGGGAGGAGGCGTTCCCCGGAACTCCAGGGGGCCATGAGCCCCCCGCCTACATATAGTTAAAGATGCGGGGGGTAGCGATCCCCGTGCAGGGGAGATCCTTTGGGCCCCCCATTATGAAAAACAAATTGCCCCAGGGATTTGGCCCCCCAGAAGCTAATTAACAATAAATTGGCTTTCTGTTTTTGTTTCTTTTTCGCCCAAAACGCGTACCCTGCATTTAAAAAAAAAATATATATATATATTGTGGTGTAGTTCCTATTTTCCCTATAGGCCCTGCGCATTGGAATAACATAAACAGCAGCGTAAACGTAGGACTGAGGTCTTCTAGGTCTCTACCGACTATGTTAGACTTAATTTAGGTTTGCGCCAGCTATCTCAGAGGTCACTGGAAACTTTCTTGACTGAATAGGAAGTGATCAGCTTCCCTGGCTCAGACAAGAAGGGATTCAGCTTACGACAACCGCATAAACATGACAACTTTGCTCCCCAGAATAAGAGTCAATCTCTAGAGTCGTGTGAAACAATAGACAGCTATTTCACTCAGTCAGTTGTGCATATTTAATTTCACCAGGGTGCAGAGAAATAGAGAGGCAGGAGTTTTCAATAAAAGGTATTATTTATTGAGCAGTCTTCTTTCTCATGCAAGAGAAATGAATTGCCACAATTGCAAGACTTGTTATTATGAAAAGTGCGTACAGTAAAAGGAGTATTACGAAATAATACTGTAAAAGCATTGATATGGTTTCTTAGCCATAAGATAGTTAAAATGAATAAAATATGTACATTCATATATACATTGGCTAACGACCTCAACTGGTGCTTCTAACTACGCCTAACCCGGTGTACCTACCTAAGCCTAATACGTGGGAGGGAGTAAGTAAGTAGCAGTTTAAGTTAAGTTGGTTTTTCGAAGAGTTTGATTCAAGAATTCTCTCTAAGGGTTTAGTCATCACCGTACCTCTGGAATAGAATGTAGGAGGTCTGGTATCTCCTTCTTAGGACCCGATATCCCAGTCACCCGCAAGGGTAGGCTGGAAACGCCAGAGCTGGATTTTCTCTGCAGGAGAAAAGACAGCGTCTTTCTCAGCGCGTCAAGGAGGAGGGGCAGCGTCCGTGGGCTTCTCGCATCTGCTGGGCTCTCTGCAAGGGGACAGCTGTTCTGCTCCAGTATTCACCACCGTGTGTTTGCTTAAGGCAACGTTGGTATATTTATACCTGAAAGGTGCCGAGTTTGACGTAAGTTTTTGGACATAAGACGTCAATAAAGATGTCAGGCTGTCCATCGATCGATCTCAGGCTGTCCATCTGGCAGAATTTGCTGCTCCTCCCCGTAAAGTAAACTGTGTTGTTCCCCAGGGCTCCTCCCTTTCCCCCCTGCTTTTCAACCTTTACATTTTCCCCCTTATTTTTGCTTTGCAGCGCATGGAGGTCGCGGTGTATAACTATGCCGACGACCTCCAACTTATTTTTAATTTGTCCCCGGCTTCGTCAGGTCAAACTAGCTTCCAGTCCTTGATGCTATTCATCCGTGAATGGATGAATGCGAACCACCTCAAGCTAAATCCGGACAAAACGGAGCTGGTCCTGACGGGCGGTACCGGTAACCCCTGGTCACCCCTCTTTTGACCACCATCCCTGGGCACCCCCCCCCACTCCCTCCCTCTCAGTCAAAACGCTAGGTATCACTCTCAATCATCAACTTACACTCCATTCACACATCAGTTCAGTTGTTTCCTCTTGTTTTTTTTCTTTACGGACCATTAGGAAAATATCCCGTTTTTTCTCCTTCCTTGCCCTCAAACTGATCACAATGGCCATGGTTCTATCCAAAATTGATTACGGGAACATCGTTTACAACGGTGTTCCCGCATATGCCCTTCACCACCTCCAGCTGGTCCAGAACCAGGCAGCTTGCCTGGTGTACGGCCTGTCCAAGTCATACCACTCTACCCCCCTCTTGAAGGCCCTTCACTGGCTCCCCATTAAGCAGCGGGCACTGTTTAAACTGGGATGCCTCACCTTTCAAGCCCGAGCTGGCACTGCTCCAGCCTTCATCAATTCTGCCATCGCGAAATATTGCCCACCCAGAGCTCTTCGCTCCTCCTCCCTGGGCTTGCTGGCAGTGCCACGCTTCAGGAAGAAAAGGTCAGGTGGTCAGAAATTTTCAGTTCTAGACCCTACCTTCTGGAACGCCCTTCCACCTTCAGTAAGACTCCTGCCCTCCTATATGGAATACCATAGGGACCTAAAAACTCTTTTGTTCCAGCAAGCGTTCAACTGCTAGCCCACCGTCCTCTGTCTGTCTGTTTTCACCACTGTTACCTCCCAGCGCCAAGAAACTGCCTAGTACACAAGCGCTCTACAAATGCTTTTAAATTCAAATTTAAATTCAAATTCAAATTCACTAAGAACTGGTCATTCTTACAGTGCTCGCAGGAGTTCTATTACTAATAAAAACAAAGCAAGCGGGGCTTTCCCAGGTTGCTGGGGGTTTGGTATGTCGAAAGAACTCGTGTGCTATCTAGGAATCTAAGGAAGTGGCTTCTGCTGTGTCATGGACTGCAGAGCCGAGTTACTGAAATATGGCTCTGATTATTATGCCATTATAGGGATATGTATTGATTATAGCCTTATAGGGGCATGAGGTCACAATATTGATCGGGTTCCTAGATAAAACACATCAATATATATATATATATATATATATATATATATATATATATATATATATATATATATATATATATATATATATCTCGCGTGACGTCATATACGGCGCCCCGAATGAGCACGGCGCTGTGGTATCCTGGTTTGGATACCATGTGCCTTTCTCATTAACCTGTCTTGCTACTCAGCCTATGTGAATGAATGGTGGAATGTTGGGAGTGTGTGAGGTAAGATAGAATGTGTGGGATGCTTGGTGGATGGATGACAGTTGGAAGAGAGGGCTGAGTAGCAGGAGAGCTGATCCTGGTGGGGCTTTAATGACTTTATGATTCAACCTAATTATCCTTAAATAAATCTACTTGAATTATCACAACTCGCTACCGATCCTCTTATTACATTAGGCGACGATTGGACTTATCTACACAGCTTGTAACATCAAGGATCATCAAGAAAGCAAGATTTTAAGCAACAAGTAAGAGAAAATAATTTATTTAAAGCTACTTGAACTTTACTGGCACCCCTTAGTTAGCCCCACCAGTGACCTACCACCGGTCACCCTCCAAATAGGATGTGCCAGTAACTGCAAGCATACAGTTTAAGTATGCCAGTCCCAGTGCAACGCTTCTTCCTGCCTGCTCCTATTTGTTATTGAGGGCACTGCCTGGTTAATACAGAAGAGCGTCAGGGACTATCGTAATTTCTGCTTTGCCCAGTTACTGCCAGCATACAATTTAAGTGTGCCTGATTCTGCTGTTTAAATGACTTCTACTTTTCTTCTTGAGATTAATTAAAGCCTACAATTTGTCAGCACGTGTGTGTGAAGTAGACGCGCCCTCAGGACTCGAAAGATTCTAGTTGTTCAAAAACATATATTTATGTATTTAATGTACATATTAAGGGAAGACATTATCTGGGATAATCATAAAAATAGTTTTTTTAAACTTTAAAAAAGTGTATATTACTTTTACAAGCAATTAGGGAAATAGCGGCCGTACGTCGTAAGAGCAAAGATAGTTTGAAGACTTATACATTTTATAAAACAATATAGGACTGCACGCTAAAGGAGAAAAGTCAGCACAAATATTGACCCCTCTCCCAACATTTAAAAGCCCCTGGGGGAGGTGGTAAATTAATCGACACTGAATACGTTAGTACAGCCTACTGCGCATTACGCTACCAGGAAAACACAACAACAGTACAAGGCCCAGATTTCCATTGTAGTTGTCAGATCGACACACACTCTCTCATGGCTGGTATACACCCACACCACACCCATCCAGCACACCTGTCACTACAAACATGACCATATGTATAAAAAAGACGGGGCGCACGTGTTCTACGCCATTTTAGAGTTTTTCCCAAACTACCGACAAGGGGGCCCACTACTACATGCGTGGCCTCTTTGGTCACTGAGTTAGTGGTGCCCGAAGCACTGAGCAGGTGAAGAACCTGCGATGATAATGATGGGAGCACGAGTATGTCGTTAGCCATATACATGTACCACCCATGATAAAGGCATAAGCATGATAATGGCTTTCTGGTGACAGACACGCGTTGTAATGGCTGTGGCTTACGTGCTTCAAATTAGTTTTTAGGTATGCGCGTGACCAAGTCTGATAACATCGGAGGCCAAGGACAAAGACCGTGGTGACTGTAGCAGGAAATCTCATCGATCACAGAGAAGATAGGCGGAGGGTAAAATGAAAGTAACAGGTATAATAAAAATAACGGAGGAAAACTTCTAAAATGGTGGAGGACGCAGTATGTAATCAATGAATTGGCGCCTCGGCAATATGAATATTAATATATTACAAAAGTATAGCAGCGGATGACACACACGGCCCGGGAAAAGAAAGCAGCAAATTTAATACCTGAAATGAGGACAGCTTTGCTTGGCAAACTTAAAGAAAAAGAAAGAAACATGGGCTTGGAAACGAGGCTGCTCATGCATAGAGAGTACAACTGGTGCACACAAAAAATGGAAGTTTCACATACTAATATAGAAATATAGCTCTTTTTTTCACCAGTAAAGTTAGTTCTTAAAAAGAACAGGTTTTATTTAGCCCCAATGCCCCCACGATCCTCCCCGTGTTCTTCGAGAGCTGGCATTGCTTTCTCAGAGAGAGCAGCTGAAAAAGAGAGCAGATTAACTTGCTCTCTCTTTCAAATAGGAAAGCGGTTTGCTGTGGTAAAGTGGGAACAGCGACGCTCTTGCCCTACCATAGCAAACAGCAGTGTCCCGGAGGTAGGCACCCCGAGACACTGCAGAAGCCGGCCCTGGGAGGCGGTGGTCCCCATGGCCATCAAGGGCTCCAGGAGGGAGGCCGCGCTACCCCCTCCCAACACTAAAATGCCCCAGGGGTGCAGGTCCCCGGAGCTGAAAGGTCATTTTACATATTACTGGGGGGGGTTTGGCGGTCCCGGGCAGCGGGGGGCCTTATGGAAAAAAATGCCCCCGAAATTTGGCCCCCCTGGAGGCTAATTAAGAATAAAACAGACTTCTACTTTTTTTTGCTTTTTCCACCGCGCACCCGTACTATACGCGTACCCCGCAATTTCTTATTTAAAAAAAATAATAAAAGCAGGCCTAGAGGGTCGGGATATTTCTACACTGCCCCCTTTCCTTATTTTTCAACTTTGTTTTACTGTTTTCTTGTGACTCGGTTCTACCTATTTTCTAGGCTATTTTCTTGGAGAAATTCACAAAGAATCGTCCACCGGCGCCAAAGTTTTTCCAAATAGAATGCTGTGGATTTCCTATGGAAAGTAGGTCCTAACTATAACTATCTACTGGGGACCACCAGTAGGTAATATATATATATATATCTATATATATCTATATCTATATCTATATCTATATATATATATATATATATATTCACTGAAAAAACCATAGGTTAGAGACCATATATAGTTAGCTGGACATTTTATTGACATAAAACCAATGAAATTCCATATATAGTTAGTTGCACTAACTATATATCGCGCACCCGCAATCCACTGTTGATGATGTCACATATTACATCTTTCATGACATGGTCAGTGACATCACTGATGACATCACTGATGACATCTCAAATGACATCACTGATGACATCACTGATGACATCTCAAATGACATCACTGATGACATCATCTAGTGTCTGTGTGTTTTTGTAAAGTTTAAATATGTTTTACATATTGAAGAATGAGTGGATGTATGGAAGACTGAGTGTGTGTGTGGCTGGCTGGGAGGTGTGTGACTCTTTGCATATCAATGTGTACTTGTATCAGTGATTGTATAAGAGAGTAAGTATGTGTTAGTATATGTGTGAAAAGTATGGTGTTCTGTGTTTAACTGTATAGATGAGGAAATCGAAGTGTGATTGATTCTTCACAGGACTGACTAGGTGTATGAGTGCATATGATAGTCTTGTAATAATGAGTGACTGTATGTATGAGTGATTGTATGGGTGAATGAGTGAATGTGTGTGTAGACGTAGGAATCAGTGAGTGCGTATGTAGTAACTGGTATTGGTGTGTCATGATGTCATCAGTGATGTCATTTGAGATGTCATCAGTGATGTCATTTGAGATGTCATCAGTGATGTCATCAGTGATGTCACTGAAGTATGGTGTTCTGTGTTTAACTGTATAGATGAGGAAATGGAAGTGTGATTGATTCTTTACAGGACTGACTAGATGTGTGAGTAACTCCATGGATGAGTGGCAGTGTGTGAGTGTCTGTATAGGTGTATGAGTGCATATGATAGTGTTGTAATAATGAGTGACTGTATGTATGAGTGATTGTATGGGTGAATGAGTGAATGTGTGTGTAGATGTAGGAATCAGTGAGTGCGTATGTAGTAACTGGTATTGGTGTGTCATGATGTCATCAGTGATGTCATTTGAGATGTCATCAGTGATGTCATCAGTGATGTCATTTGAGATGTCATCAGTGATGTCATCAGTGATGTCACTGACCATGTCATGAAAGATGTAATATGTGACATCATCAACAGTGGATTGCGGGTGCGCGATATATAGTTAGTGCAACTAACTATATATGGAATTTCATTGGTTTTATGTCAATAAAATGTCCAGCTAACTATATATGGTCTCTAACCTATGGTTTTTTCAGTGAATTTTCAAGGTTTTGTAAATGCAAATTCCTAACTATATATGGTCTATAACCTATGGTTTTTTCAGTGAATTTCATTGGTTTTTTAAAAGCTAATATCTATAGCTGTAAAATATATTCTTTATTACGTGACGTATCACGTAGCCACGTGAGACGCCTCATGACGCGTCGCATAACCGTGACGTATCGGCTCTGCAGCGCAAACAAAACCCGTAACGTAAGCGTGCCGGAGCACGCTTACAGATATATATATTTTTTTTAACCTTAATTAGACAAAATCCACACGTGCACATATCTTGAGATCTTGCAAAGGCACATCAAACAAACAGTCCCTACAATTTTGTCAAGTTTGCTGGAAATCTATTCCCTTAATTTTTTTTTTACTGTTTCTCTTGGTTTTCCCCTTGTTACGCTTACCGGGACGCTACCCGGTACGCGAACCGGACGCTCCAAAAACACAAGATGGCGGACTCCCGTTACGCTGCCGGTTAGCTGCCCGGTTCGCGTACCGGGAAGCGCCTCTACCGCGAAAAATTGCGGGGGACTTTAATATCCCCCTCATCAATCCTAGGGGGTCAGGAGGGGTTTACCTTGCCCCCTTTCCTTCATTTCCCCCTTCTTTTTTCACCACATCTTGTCTCTCGAACCTACAGAAAGACAAGATGGCGGCCGCTCCGGACTGTGTACAATGTTGACAGCTACGCTGCCGGTTAGCTGCCCGGTTAGCTGCCCGGTGAGCTGCCCGGTTCGCGTACCGGGACGCGCCTCTACGGCGTAAAATCGCAAAAAAATTATTATTTTTTTTTTGTCCCGCGGGGCACTTTAATATCCCCCTCATCAATCCTAGGGGGTCAGGAGTGGTCTACCTTGCCCCCTTTCCTTCATTTCCCCCTTCGTTTTTCACCACATCTTGTCTCTCGATCGTACCGAGAGACAAGATGGCGGCCGCTCCGGACTGTTTAGAATGTTGACAGACACCGGAGAGCCAATCAGCTTCGCTTCGCGAAGTTCCGTTACGCGTCAGGTACGCAAACCGGGGCGCTAACCGGAGCGCTGTCACAGATATATATTTTTTTTTAAACGTTAATTTCTCAAAATCCACTGGAGCACATATATTGAGACATAGCAAAGGCACGTCGGGCAAACCATATCTACAATTTTGCCAAGTTTCATGTAAATCTATTCAGTCGTTCGAGCTAAAAGTGAGTCCAACCGCCCTATGGAAAAATGAATGGGAAAAACGTGTTTTGGGACCCCCTTGTTTCTCGGCCCCCCCCTTGACGAAACCCCCCTAAATTTTCAGGGGCTGCTCAGAAACGAAATGTGCCATTTTCCTGAATATTTCAGCCAATTCCGTCCACAAACGCCAAAGTTATTAGACATAGAATTTTCAGAAATCCCATAGAGAAAAAATCCTAACTATATATACCCACTGGCTATCGCCAGTAGGTAATATACATATATAAACATATATAATCTGCATATCTATATAAATATAAATGCATGCATACATATACATATATGCATACATATGCATGTTATTTACATGAAAGTTTTAAAAACACTAATAAAAGCAAAGCTAAAAAGCCACCTCATTACAAACAGAATGGCTTTAACTTAAACGAGGGCGAGATCTATTGCATTTTCAATGCTTGTTTACTTTGGTTCTATCAAGAAGGCATTCAGATGTTTCACACATTTGCCATAAATTCTGAATGTTAGCACTCTAGTTGCTCATTAGATCACTGTAGTAAAGCTAGTGCTCACCAGGGAAGTCTGCTGCTAATCATGGTTTGCAGCCATTTTCCCGCATTTTTTATCCCGCAGACTTTCAGTCTGCATACCATTATCCCGCAAGGTCATTGACCTCGCATACCATTATCCCGCATTTTTTCAAAACGCATGTGCATTTATCGCGCATGCCTTTACAAAGAATTACGTTTTGAAGGCATGTATGGTAAATGCATTTGCGTTGTGAAAACCACGATGACGAGAGAGGTAAGTGGGTTTGTGTTAATTTTTTCGTGGGTTAGTGATTGTGTAGTGTAGTGTAGTGTTGTGTAGTGTAGTGTTGTGTTAGTGTAGAGTAGAGTTGTGGATGTTGTTTAGTGTAGGGTCATGCTGGGGGTAGTGTTTTAGGGTTTAGGGTTGTGTTGTAGTGTTTGCGTAGTGTAGGGTCATGCTGGGGGTAGTGTTTTAGGGTTTAGGGTAGTGTTGTAGTGTTTGCGTAGTGTAGGGTCATGCTGGGGGTAGTGTTTTAGGGTTTAGGGTTGTGTTGTAGTGTTTGCGTAGTGTAGGGTCATGCTGGGGCTAGTGTTTTAGGGTTTAGGGTAGTGTTGTAGTGTTTGCGTAGTGTAGGGTCATGCTGGGCGTAGTGTTTTAGGGTTTTGGGTAGTGTTGTAGTGTTTGCGTAGTGTAGGGTCATGCTGGGGTGTAGTATTTTAGGGTTTAGGGTAGTGTTGTAGTGTTTGCGTAGTGTAGGGTCATGCTGGGGGTAGTGTTTTAGGGTTTTGGGTAGTGTTGTAGTGTTTGCCTAGTGTAGGGTCATGCTGGGGGTAGTGTTTTAGGGTTTTGGGTAGTGTTGTAGTGTTTGCCTAGTGTAGGGTCATGCTGGGGTGTAGTGTTTTAGGGTTTTGGGTAGTGTTGTAGTGTTTGCCTAGTGAAGGGTCATGCTGGGGGTAGTGTTTTAGGGTTTTGGGTAGTGTTGTAGTGTTTGCGTAGTGTAGGGTCATGCTGGGGGTAGTGTTTTAGGGTTTTGGGTAGTGTTGTAGTGTTTGCGTAGTGTAGGGTCATGCTGGGGGTAGTGTTTTAGGGTTTTGGGTAGTGTTGTAGTGTTTGCGTAGTGTAGGGTCATGCTGGGGGTAGTGTTTTAGGGTTTTGGGTAGTGTTGTAGTGTTTGCGTAGTGTAGGGTCATGCTGGGGGTAGTGTTTTAGGGTTTTGGGTAGTGTTGTAGTGTTTGCGTAGTGTAGGGTCATGCTGGGGGGTAGTGTTTTAGGGTTTAGGGTAGTGTTGTAGTGTTTGCGTAGTGTAGGGTCATGCTGGGGGTAGTGTTTTAGGGTTTAGGGTAGTGTTGTAGTGTTTGCGTAGTGTAGGGTCATGCTGGGGGTAGTGTTTTAGGGTTTAGGGTAGTGTTGCAGTGTTTGCGTAGTGTAGGGTCATGCTGGGGTGTAGTGTTTTAGGGTTTTGGGTAGTGTTGCAGTGTTTGCGTAGTGTAGGGTCATGCTGGGGGTAGTGTTTTAGGGTTTAGGGTAGTGTTGTAGTGTTTGCGTAGTGTAGGGTTATGCTGGGGTGTAGTGTTTTAGGGTTTTGGGTAGTGTTGTAGTGTTTGCGTTGTGTAGGGTCATGCTGGGGGTAGTGTTTTAGGGTTTAGGGTAGTGTTGTAGTGTTTGCGTAGTGTAGGGTCATGCTGGGGGTAGTGTTTTAGGGTTTAGGGTTGTGTTGTAGTGTTTGCGGAGTGTAAGGTCATGCTGGGGGTAGTGTTTTAGGGTTTAGGGTTGTGTTGTAGTGTTTGCGTAGTGTAGGGTCATGCTGGGGGTAGTGTTTTAGGGTTTAGGGTAGTGTTGTAGTGTTTGCGTAGTGTAGGGTCATGCTGGGGTGTAGTGTTTTAGGGTTTTGGGTAGTGTTGTAGTGTTTGCGTAGTGTAGGGTCATTCTGGGGGTAGTGTTTTAGGGTTTAGGGTAGTGTTGTACTGTTTGTGTAGTGTAGGGTCATGCTGGGGGTAGTGTTTTAGGGTTTAGGGTAGTTTAGTTGTTTAGTGTATGCTAAAGGCATATTCGTTCTAAAAGTTTTCGTTATTTTAATTTGCGGCCTAATAGTACATGCGGGATTTTTTTTGCGGACTGATGGTATGCGGGATTTCGTCATATATTCGCTAATCATACTTTCTATGGCAAAATGAACCCCCTCATTTTGTTCCTTTTTAAATTAAATGTTTTAAGAGTTACCACTTTATTCCAATCAAGATGGCTTCAGGTGTGCCATACCTTTGTAATAAGTAGGACTGTTAGAACTCTAGTTGTTCTTTAGAACACTCTGGGACATTCTGTCATTGGGCTATAGTTGGGCTACATCTGGCTGATATTTGGGCTACATTTGTTTTTTTTGTCTCTGGTGGCCATCTTTGGGCTACATTGGGCTACATTGGGCTACATTGGGCTACATTTGGGCTCCAACATATATATAGCCCAAAGTAGCCCAATATATATTTTTCAAAGTTAATTTTCGTAAAAACCACTGGAGCCTATATCTTGAGACATAGCAAAGGCACATCGGGCTACCAGTCCCTACAATTTTGCCAAGTTTGGTGTAAATCCATTCAGCCGTTCAGGCTAAAAGTGAGGCCAACCGCCCTATGGAAAATTGCATGGGAAAAACACGTTTTGGGACCCCCCTTTTTTCTCGGCCCCCCCTTGACGAAACCCCCCCAAATTTTTAGGGGCTGCTCAGAAACAAAATGTTCCATTTTCCTGAAAATTTCAGCCAATTCTGTCCTCAAACGCCAAAGTTATTCGACATAGAATTTTCAAAAATCCCATAGGAAAAAAATCCTAACTATATATACCTACTGGCTATCGCCAGTAGGTAATATATATATATATATATTCACTGAAAAAACCATAGGTTATAGACCATATATAGTTAGGAATTAGCATTTACAAAACCTTGAAAATTCACTGAAAAAACCATAGGTTATAGACCATATATAGTTAGGAATTCGCATTTACAAAACCTTATTTTACTCACACAAAACCATTGAAATTCCATATATAGTTAGTTGCACTAACTATATATCGCGCACCCGCAATCCACTGCTGATGATGTCACATATTACATCATTCATGACATGGTCAGTGACATCACTGATGACATCACTGATGACATCTCAAATGACATCACTGATGACATCTCAAATGACATCACTGATGACATCACTGATGACATCTCATTTGACATTACTGATCACATCACTGATGATATCATTCATGTGATAATACGATGAACCTCTTCAGACTCTAATATAACCTTAGATACAATCAGTGTAAACAGACACTCACAGACTGTCACTCATCCATGGAGTTACTCACACACCTAGTCAGTCATGCAAAGAATCAATCACACCTCCATTTCCTCAACTATACAGTTATACAAACTTTACTTATTCAAACATATACTAACACATATTTACTCTCTTATACAATCCCTGATACAAGTTCACAATGATCCATACAGCCACTCACACATTCACTGGCTCTTATGCACAGTTATTTATATATGTCAACTCTCACATGTACTGTGTTTTACATATGTACTTACTTTGACATGTAGCACTAAGATATCCATTCACTCACCAATACACTCATGCACACAGTCAACCGCCCATACAGCTGTTTCCACATGCACTTTTGAAACCATACATCTAGTGAATCAACTGCTCACACATCTATGCACAGAGTCATACACCTCCCAGCCACCCACACACACACTCAGTCTCCCATACAAATACTTGGGCAACCAATCAATAACCCATATAGTTACTCATATAGCTACTTATCAACACATGCAACAGTTTACAGAACAACAGACATAATGATGCACAAATTAAAACAGTTTAGTCACTAACCCATGCACTCAGTGAGACACATTTAATCACTCACTCATACAGTCAGTCATGCACCTACTAAATCCTTCATCCAGACACTTATACATCCACTCATTCTTCAATATGTAAGACATATTTTAACTTTACAGAAACATACAGTCACTGGATGTTGTCATCAGTGATGTCATCAGTGATGTCATTTGAGATGTCATCAGTGATGTCATCAGTGATGTCACTGACCATGTCATGAATGATGTAATATGTGACATCATCAGCAGTGGATTGCGGGTGCGCGATATATAGTTAGTGCAACTAACTATATATGGAATTTCAATGGTTTTGTGTGAGTAAAATAAGGTTTTGTAAATGCGAATTCCTAACTATATATGGTCTATAACCTATGGTTTTTTCAGTGAATTTTCAAGGTTTTGTAAATGCTAATTCCTAACTATATATGGTCTATAACCTATGGTTTTTTCAGTGAATTTTCAAGGTTTTGTAAATGCTAATTCCTAACTATATATGGTCTATAACCTATGGTTTTTTCAGTGAATATATATATATACATACATATATAAACATATATCATCTGTATATCTATATAAATGCAAACATAAATGCATGCATACATATACTTATATGCATACAGATGCATTTTATTTACATGAAGTTGAAAAAACACTAATAAAAGCAAAGCTAAAAAGCCACCTCATTACAAACAGAATGGCTTTAACTTAAACGAGGGCGAGATCTATTGCATTTTCAATGCTTGTTTACTTTGGTTCCATCAAGAAAGCATTCAGATGTGTCACACATTTGCCATAAATTCTGAATGTTAGCACTCTAGTTGCACATTAGATCACTGTAGTAAAGCTACTGCTCACCAGGGACGTCTGCTGCTGGTATTCAAAGTGCATGTTTCAGTCTGCATGTCAGAATTTTTTTAATGAAATAGAAGAGGATTTGAGAAGTCACTCAAAATGATCCCTAATTTTTCTTTCTGAAGCACTAATCATACTTTCTATGGCAAAATTAACCCCCTCATGTTGTTCCTTTTTAAATTGAGTGTTTTCAGACTTACCACTTCATTCCAATCAAGATGGCTTCTGGTGTGCCACACCTTTGTAATAAGTAGGACTGTTAGCGCTCTAGTTGTTCTTTAGAATACTCTGGGACCTTCTGTCATTGGGCTATACTTGGGCTACATCTGGGTGATATTTGGGCTACATTTGGGCTCTTTTGTCTCTGGTGGCCATTTTGGGAGACTGCATGTCAGAATTTTTTAATGAAATAGAAGAGGATTTGAAAAGTCACTCAAAATGTGCCCTAATTTTTCTTTCTGCAGCACTAATAATACCTTCTATTGCATAATATACCCCCTCATTTTGTTCCTTTTTAAATTAAATGTTTTAAGAGTTACCACTTTATTCCCATCACGATGGCTCCAGGTGTGCTATACCTTTGTAATAAGTAGGACTGCTAGCGCTCTAGTTGTTCTTTAGAACACTCTGGGACATTCTGTCATTGGGCTATACTTGGGCTACATCTGAGTGATATTTGGGCTACATTTGGGCTCTTTTGTCTCTGGTGGCCATTTTGGGAGACTGCATGTCAGAATGTTTTAATGAAATAGATAAGGATTTGAGAAGTCACTCAAAATGTGCCCTAATTTTTCATTCTGCAGCACTAATCATATTTTCTATGGCAAAATATACCCCCTCATGTTGTTTCTTTTTAAATTAAATGTTTTAAGAGTTACCACTTTATTCCAATCAAGATGGCTTCAGGTGTGCCATACCTTTGTAATAAGTAGGACTGTTAGCGCTCTAGTTGTTCTTTAGAACACTCTAGGAGGCTGCAGTAGAACACAAAGGAATCAACTGACAGTGTCTGTCCTTGTTGGATGTACATGTTTTACTGAGAATGTCAGACTTCATTTTCACATGACTGAGAAAGATAATGTGAATTTACAGAAAATATGCTTTCAGTTTAGCTTATAGATCCCCTTCCAAACCACTGTGGGAAAATCATGAGATATTAGTTTTCTTTCAAACAATATTCATGATATCACAGCAGAAGGTTTTTTCACATGGTAAAATCACCTTAGAACCCACCACAATTCCTAAAACGAGTATGGTACCATCAACAAATGATTTATAATGTAACTAAAGTCCTAAAACCCTCTATTAACTACAATGCTTTTTAATGAGGTGCTATCATATATATTGGTCCCAAGATGGCTGCCAACACTTCTTGGATGAAGTGCTGACAGCCAATCAGATCAGATGTGTGGTTAGGCTCCGCCCAGATATATATCTTTTTTTGAACCTAAATTACTCAAAATCCACTGAAGCACATATATTGAGACCTAGCAAAGGCACATCGGGCTAACAGTCCCTACAATTTTGCCAAGTTTCGTGCAATTCCATTCAGCCGTTCGAGCTAAAAGTGAGGCCAACCGCCCTATGGAAATTAACATGGGAAAAACGTGTTTTGGGACCCCCCTTTTTTCTCGGCCCCCCCTTGATGAAACCCCCCCAAATTGTCAGGGGCTGCTCAGAAACAAAATGTTCCATTTTCCTGAAAATTTCAGCCAATTCCGTCCACAAACGCCAAAGTTATTAGAGATAGAATTTTCAAAAATCCCATAGAGAAAAAATCCTAACTATATATACCTACTGGCGACCGCCAGTAGGTAATATATATATATTCACCGAAAAAACCATAGGTTATAGACCATATATAGTTAGAAATTTGCATTTATAAAACCATTGAAATTCAATGAAAAAACCATAGGTTATAGACCATATATAGTTAGGGATTTGCATTTACAAAACCATATTTTACTCGCACAAAACCATTGAAATTCCATATATGGTTAGTTGCACTAACTATATATCGCGCACCCGCAATCCACTGCTGATGATGTCACATATTACATCATTCATGACATGGTCAGTGACATCACTGATGACATCACTGATGACATCTCAAATGACATCACTGATGACATCATCTAGTGTCTGTGTGTTTTTGTAAAGTTTAAATATGTTTTACATATTGAAGAATGAGTGGATGTATGGAAGACTGAGTGTGTGTGTGGCTGGCTGGGAGGTGTGTGACTCTGTGCATATCAATGTGTACTTGTATCAGTGATTGTATAAGAGAGTAAGTATGTGTTAGTATATGTGTGAAAAGTATGGTGTTCTGTGTTTAACTGTATAGATGAGGAAATCAAAGTGTGATTGATTCTTCACAGGACTGACTAGGTGTATGAGTGCATATGATAGTGTTGTAATAATGAGTGACTGTATGTATGAGTGATTGTATGGGTGAATGAGTGAATGTGTGTGTAGACGTAGTAATCAGTGAGTGCGTATGTATTAACTGGTATTGGTGTGTCATGATGTCATCAGTGATGTCATTTGAGATGTCATCAGTGATGTCATTTGAGATGTCATCAGTGATGTCATCAGTGATGTCATCAGTGATGTCACTGAAGTATGGTGTTCTGTGTTTAACTGTATAGATGAGGAAATGGAAGTGTGATTGATTCTTTACAGGACTGACTAGGTGTGTGAGTAACTCCATGGATGAGTGGCAGTGTGTGAGTGTCTGCATAGGTGTATGAGTGCATATGATAGTGTTGTAATAATGAGTGACTGTATGTATGAGTGATTGTATGGGTGAATGAGTGAATGTGTGTGTAGAAGTAGGAATCAGTGAGTGCGTATGTAGTAACTGGTATTGGTGTGTCATGATGTCATCAGTGATGTCATTTGAGATGTCATCAGTGATGTCATCAGTGATGTCATTTGAGATGTCATCAGTGATGTCATTTGAGATGTCATCAGTGATGTCATCAGTGATGTCATTTGAGATGTCATCAGTGATGTCATCAGTGATGTCACTGACCATGTCATGAATGATGTAATATGTGACATCATCAGCAGTGGATTGCGGGTGCGCGATATATAGTTAGTGCAACTAACTATATATGGAATTTCAATGGTTTTGTGCGAGTAAAATATGGTTTTGTAAATGCAAATCCCTAACTATATATGGTCTATAACCTATGGTTTTTTCATTGAATTTCAATGGTTTTATAAATGCAAATTTCTAACTATATATGGTCTATAACCTATGGTTTTTTCGGTGAATTTCATTGGTTTTTTAAAAGCTAACATCTGTAGCTGTAAAATGTATTATTCTTTAAATCCCAAAATATATTTAGATATTTATTGATAATTTTTTTTTAAATATTTTTTTCTTCGCTTCTAGTTCGCGAACCGGGAAGCTTTCCGTTAGCTCATCTTGATGCCGCGATCTAGTCCGCGAACCGGTCAACGTTACGTTAGCGGAACAGTGACGCGTCGCGGAAGCGCGACGTATCACGTTATCGCGTAATGCGTCTAATGACGCGTCGCGTTAGCGCTCCCGGAAGTGCTCCGGACCGCGAACCGGAAGCGATCTGGGACGCGGCGCGCGCCGCGTAACGTAAGCGGAACAGGTCATGTGACTTGTTTATCAAACTTCTCATTGGTTCATTTCACTTTTGGTTTCCAAATGATGTATGACTAGGTCATGTGACCTAAAAATAACACTTTTCATTGGCTCAGAACTTTTGTTTTCCCCAAATCATGTAAACCCCTCCTTATTTCCTCACTCTGACTTTCATCTTGGTGAGAGAAAGACCATTTATCTGAAGTTCCACAATGGCTTCCATTCTTGCTGCAGCTGGTGCACCCCCACCACCACCTCCACCTCCTCATAAGAAGAGAGGACCACCTAGTCAAACTATGACTAACAGAGAGGAGGAAGAGGAGGAAGAAGAAGAAGAGGACAGAGAGGAACAACAATTTGTCGATGAGTTGCCCCGGGTTTCTAAACGAAAAACCAGTTTCATCTGGCAGTTTTTCACCATCCCTCCTGGATCAAAGAAAGTGAATGCAAAATATGCCACCTGCCTCATCTGTGATTACAGATTGTCGAGAGGCACAGAAAAGAAGTACAGTATGGGGAACTATACAATGCATCGTCACATGAGCAGGTGGCATCCCTTGAACTACAGCCGGGCTGAGTTAAGGGATCTTCAAGACAATCCGACGGCAACTCCTGTGGCAAGATCTACCTCCACATTGTCTTTGACGGGAAGAGAGGCACAAGAGACTGTGCCAAACATCCAACCCAACTTCCAGCATATGAAGTTATCTTGTATTTACTGTGGTGCTATGCTATCATATGGCAACATGAGTGTCAACCTGATGAACATTGCGTTTGAAAATCATAAATGCCCTAATGCACCCAAAAAGTAATTATTTTTTTTTGCTCCAGTTGAGCCGTTTTGAAAGCCTGTTTTTTGTTGTCTCCCCTCCATAAAAAACACAAAAAAAACATAAAACAGTTCTAAAAATACAAAAAAATCAAAAAATGTTCAAAAAATAAAAAAAAAATATAAAACAACAAAAACAAAAAAAAAACAGTTATTTTCAGAACTACCTCCCCTTTCAAACAAAATTGCTAGAATGTTTATCACTCTGGCAAGCTCTATTTCTTTTGGTTCGCTTCAAGTTCGCTGACCGGTTCGCGAACTTTAAGCGAACTAAAAAAATATTTTTTTTAAAAAAAAGAAGAGTTAGTATAAGGGAAGTAAACAGAGAATAATGTAAAAAGAAAGACAGCTAGAGAGAGTAAATGAGAGATAGTGTCAATGACATCATCAGCAGTGCATTGCGGGTAAAAAGAGTGGAAAACATTTACCTTATAATTCTTGTTACCTTTTTTAAATATTTTTTCATACTTTCAATCTGTAAAACAAAGAACAAACATTTCAAAAAATATTAAAACATGTATTTAAAAATTAGAAAAGACAAGGGAAAAGGTTCAAAAACAAACAGTTTTTCAACAACTTTGACATTTACAGAAGTCTCTGCTTCTCTACGTCCCCTACACAATCCTAAAGATATATATTCGAAAGAAACTGTATCTTGATGTTGCTGAACTGAGGCCTATTTTGGAACATGATGTTTTTCTTGCACTGCTAATGTCTCACAATAGTGATGCAATAGCAGCGCAAAAAAGATGTAAAGCCATCATAAAATTGTGTCTAACATTGTAAATGATTGTTTTAGGATGCAAATAAGATGTGTGCTTTCAAGAGCTTTCTTTGAGGTGAGGCCTCTTTTTTTTAAAAAAAAAAAACACTACCCAGAAGTACAGCACTCTAAGCATTAAAATTGATATTTACAGAACTCAGCTTACCCATATGTACCTCACATTTCTAAATGTATATCATAAGGACAAAAAGCATAACATTAATTATACATGTTAAATGGTTTATTTTTGCTGTTCTCAGAATGTATCAAATTTCACTTAAATCAGTGACTTGAAGGTATTCATCATGTAACAGCGGGGAAAAAAAAACACAATCAAAATGACTGTGTTTAAAAAACCCATACAACCTAAGAAATCTGATTTCAAAACTTCTTAAAATTAACTTACTTTCAATGACGTCAAACGATCTCCTATAAACAGCATCCACTCTGTTGTGCTTTAAATATTTTCAGCCCGCCACTTTCTGAAAGAAAACCTCCATCGATACGTGAAATATGTTACATAGAAAAAAAACTTCTCTCATTATATCACATGTTTCCACTAGGCCAAATCATGTTGCCGCGATTCGCAAGTCTTGTAATTCTTCCAATCAAATCCCGACATTTTCTATTTTCGCAACTTTCAAAAATAAAATATTTGAGATTATTTTCACAATCCTGGACTACTAATATCTTACTCTTCTTTGTCACTCATGTTCTCCTTTTCCTATGACACTGATACTGCTTACTATGAAGCAGACTTACTTGCATCAGGTTTATATAGTTGGATTTTTAATCGAGACAGCATTGCAGACTTACATTCCCTCTACTTAAAATTTTGGTTTTAAAAACACCAGGTAAGAATTTTTAAGGTCAAACGGCAATTTTTTTTTGAAAGTTACAACAGAATCATTACAGAATGACCAGCCGTTTCCAGACTTTAAGTAAGCTGTATAATGTCCTGATGTTGTTGATGGACCATCGTGATAGATAATTGCTACAGTAACAAAAGTCCTCCCTGATATTGACAGCTGAGAAGCCACAAATTTTTCATTAAAGTTGACAATTTTGATCCATCAGGCCTACATCGTTGCATCATTAAAATGACATACTGGCCATATCTACGTATAAATAATGTTGACATCATATCACATTTACATTGGCTACACTCCATGTTGTGATCCGCTGCATTTACTAGCTTATTAAAGGACACTGATTTACTGTCTGGCAAAGTTAAATATATAAATCTTTCTGAGTCTACACTAGTAGTACTTGATACCATACAGTTCTCGCAGTCATGCTGCCATTGATAAGAAAGCCCAAACAGGTGATCTACATCTACACCCTCATCTTGCAATATATCAAGCATATACATTAAAAACTCCTGACAATCTTGCTGATTATTTTCAGAGAAGTCTGTTTGACCTGAACATTCATCTAACAAATAACGAACTTCAGACACACTTTCTACTTTTGTTCGATCAGTGCTACATTTCTCTAACACAGAATTCAACAAGCAGCATAAACTTTGTTCTGAATTGAACACAATCTGTTCTTTTAAACTCTCTAGTGAAAAGAGAACATTAACAACGACATTTGCATAGCAGTTGACACCAGAACTGTTTTCAAATTGAAAACCAACAATCTCTTCAACAGTATCCACTTTCTTTCTGCTAACAACTTTCGGTTCATTGACTTTTAGTCTTTTTGCAACAACCTCCCTACTATTACTGCTATTTCTACGTTTCCGGCCTACCACACGTTTCTCAAACAAAGGATATTGAGGCAAATGTGGCGCATACTCTCTTCTTAACCTATTGTATTCCTTAACACAATCTAGATCCGCACAAATGTTTGTGACATCACAGTCAATCAAGTACAATCCCGATAAAGTTCTAACTCGTGACAATGCCACATATGCCATACCCTCCTTGAACACTGAACTGCCAATATTCACCAATGCACAGTCTACACTTAAACCTTGCGATTTATGGATTGTCACCGCATATGCCAAGCAAACAGGAAACTGTTTACGGCGAACATATAAGTCTTTAACAAGCAAAAACCTAGCAGAACAACGAGCAATTATCTGTACTTCCTCAATGCCATCAAATTTAATTCTTAAAAATTCTATTCCATCTCTATTTCTGTATTTCTCAAAATCAACAACATTACCCATTGATCCATTTACCAGACCTCTTTCTACATGTAAATTCCGTCTCAAAATGATTCGGCAATTTAAACACACATTCAGAGTCTTTTCAAAACCCGCTGTCTTAGATATAGTCTTCTCTAATGAATCCAATTTTGATTTCAAATTGTCTGACAAAATAATAGTTGATCCCATATGCTCTAATTTGTCGATAGCTTCAAGTTTCACAATCTCTTGCTTTTCTAAATTCAACATTTTGTTGTTGAAGATGGCACATTCTGCAAGAGTTGGCATGAGACATATCCCGGATTTCTTCTCAGTAATTTTCTGAAAAATATTCTCAGGCACAATCTCTTGTTTGGGATATAAATTTGACAGTAATCGTGCATTTAAAGCTTCTTTCCCATGCTCGGTCACTTTTCCAATTCTAATATCTTGTAGAATATTCTTGTAATCTTCATCCTTTGCCTGACGCATATTTTGATGCAGTTCTGCATAATTGAAGTTTAACCATATATTGACGTTGCCAATGCTCCCTAGGCACTTCCTGGTATCTTCATGCGTGAGTATTTTGAACACAGGTTGACCTTTTACTGGTGTCAGCTGTAGAAGATCTCCGAAAACAATGATGTGTTTCCCACCAAATAAGACATCATATTCAGTTTTAAGTACTTCTTGCATTCTCAAATGCACAAAGGCAAGCATGACATTGGAAACCATGCTTACTTCGTCAATGATAAGTAGTTTCATTTTCCTCAAAACTCTTGAAACTTCACAGCAAGCATCTCCAGATAACTTGTTGTATTGTAATTTGTTGTCATGCTCCACCGGCAGCATCAGTAGACGATGCAAAGTAATACCTTTAATATTATGTGCTGCCAGTCCAGTAGGAGCGGTGACAACACAAGACAGCGATGACTCAGTCCTTTCCTGCAAATAACAAGAGATTGCTTTAATGAGGAAACTTTTTCCAGTTCCCGCTTCTCCACTCACGTACAGTCGGACAGGCTTCAACGACGTACATGAGCACTCTTTCTTCTCATGACTTAATCCGTGCTCAATTTCCTTGGTAACTTCATCATATATTTTCCTCTGCTCAACGTTGAGTTGTTTTTCCAAGTCTTGTAAGTTAACTGAATCCTCCTGAGCATGTGCCATGGCTCTTTCTACTTCATTCATAGCAGTGGCAGCTTCATTTTCGATAATAGGTCCTCCAAGTGGATCTTGACTCAATGAAACAGAACTCTGACTGTCCTGAGAACTGTCTCTGGCAATCTCGGCTGCAATCGTTGCTTCCTGCTCAATTTCCAAAGTTAGCATTTCTTGATATCTAGAAAAAGCAGGACATTCTATGGACTCCTTGGCTGCATTGAAAGAGTCTTCGTAACAGAGGAAATCTCCAAGCAGTTCCTCTTCTGCACGTCAAGGCTTGAAAAGTTGCAAAAGTGCTAAATAGAAAAACTCCTTTTTTTCTGGAGATTCGCCACTCAATTTTCGATGGTTTACTAATTGGCATTTTCTTTGCTTGACCAGGCATCCCTCACTTCCAATTACAGCATACACTCCTTTCTCAATATCTTCTTTGATGTTCCTCTTGAATATATAATTTTGGAGAACCTCATATAGACAAACATTCTCAAGGTGACTGCTTCGATTTGGATAATATGTATCCAACATGTTGGTCTTCAAAATGTCGGTACTGTTTGGTTCCTTTTCTGCCAAATACTCAATTTCCCGAACAGGTTTTAGAACTCGATTTCGCGTTGCAGCAAGACCAAGACTCGCCCAAACGAGACTCCTGGATTTGGCATAGAGACTTGCTGAAGACAATCGATCAGAACATTCGTAAGCTCCGATTTCTCGATGCGACAACATCTTCAGACTGAAACTGTACAACTTCTTGCTGAGGCTCTTTTCATGGGAAATGTCCTCCCACATATCCTTCAGTTCGGTCTTTTCTTTTTTGGTGATGTAAGATGTCACATACCGAGCCACAGCCATACAGTTGTCAGCCACAAACTGTATATCCATGTTGGCATTCCACATGGACAAAATCACTGGGTTGTAGTCATTGATGTACTTGGACTCTTCGTTCCTTTTCAAATTGTATGTATTCTTGGGTGATTTCCTCATCACATTATGTCGCAGCGAAGACATCAAACTGTTCACTCTTCCTTTAGAAATCACCGGTCGTGGAAAGTTGAAACGACATTTGGTGTAAAACTTGTCCTTGTTTCTGAATTTACGACGACAGTACTTTCCACAACGATGGCTTTGGAAACGTAGAACTTGTTCTCTTAGACTTTTCTTCTCCGTTGCGTTTGGAACAGCACACGTAGAATACTGTTCGATGAAATTCATCACTAAGTCATCCGGATCTGTTCCAAATTTAGGTGCATCCTTGATCCACAGCAACATATGTATATGAGGGGCACCTCTTGCTTGGTACTCCTTTCTCCAGAAGAAATCCAACACCTCTCCAAGAGGTGGATTCTTTTTATTTGTGATGAAAGACATCATAGCTTCAAATCTATGATTGAAGTACCTGCATACATTCACAGGATCCAAAGAACACAGTTCTCCAGGTGTCTTGAATTCAATGTTTTCAATATTTCCATTTGCCTCTCGTAGAAATTCAAGTAAGTCTTCCCAGCCATACTCGGCACAGCTCAGAGTGAGGAACCATGTTGGAGTTCCTAAGTTCCTCAGCATACATTTTAAATCACCATGACGACGGTACCAGTACTCATTAGTACCACGCTGACACGCCATGAGATTAATTAAGTGAGAATCCAAAATACTGTCTTGGACATTGACTTTATGCATAAAGTCACTTGCCGAGATGTTTCGCATGTGTATACCACTTTTTAAGATGTGGTTCACTGCATATGACAGTCCAGACAGATCGCTTTCAAACAGGAGATGAAACAAATAGGGAATGCATTGCCGAAACCTAGGATCTTCTGCATACAATCGTAAAGTCCGGTATTCAGACGCAGGAATTTGATGAGGTCGCTCATCATATCTTCCTCCTTGACCTGTGGGAAATAGCTGTGGGAAACACCGAGCTTCCAAACTTTCCTCCCAAACACTAATGGGACTCCCTTTGGCTTGTTTCATTTGAAACAACTCAATAGCATTCCCCATGACTTCCTTGGAATACAAAGGATGAACACTATAATGTTCATATATTTCTTCACTTTTAGAGGCCTCTACTTTCTCAATTTGGCCTGCACACAAATCGCTATCCTCTTCATCACTTACTTCCTCTTCTGCAACATATACATTCTTATAGTACTTATTATTTTTCTTCAAATACACTGTTGCCTTTTTGACTTTCCTAACATCCACTAAATCTTGCCATATTTTCTTATTCTTTGTCGGAACCCCATTAACCAAGATAACCAGAGGTTCCTCTTCCACTTTTTCTATTCCAATTGTGTTAATGTTTTTCTTCAAATCTAGAGGCAAATAAACAACTCTTCCCTTTAATCCTCTCTGTAAATCTGCTGGAGGCAACTTCCCTGTCTTTGGCTCCATTCTTACAATAGCCTGAAAGGGATGGATACTTTGAATCAAAATAGATTCATAAGTATTTAAATCCTTCAATTCAGAAGGAATCTCAACCAATTCCAGATTATTATGAACTGCCCTAGCAGGCATCTGGTTTTGGTTTAATTTATTACAACAATAAGTACACACACGTTGATCCGATCCCAAATCAAAATAATTTTCTACCATCAAGTATGTGGCTAAATCCTTCCATTCACTATTATTTTCCCTTTCACTTTTTGCATATAAATCCACTACCTTAGTCTGATTCTTATAATAAGTGCGTCGACAACATACACAAGTGAAATTAGGCCTCTCACTTGATTTCATCTGAAACGTGGCAATTTCCTTCTGAAAATTATCTGTACTGGAAACCTGTACATTATCTTCCACATTACCCTCTACTTCAGGGTCAATTTGAACATTCTCATCTTTACTACCAAAGTAACAAAACTCAATTTCTTCACAAAGATTCTTCACATCTATTTCAGAACCATGCAAAAGAGCAGCACATAACTGTTTAAGCATAATTGCTGGACTCTTAGCATAATACAACATTCTCACTAATTTTCTCACTTTATTATGATGCACTGCTAGCATCCTGAAATGATGAAAAACACTCTGGCATACTCTCCTGGAAAGACAAGCCAGTGAATGACCACGCAAACCTGTCATTTGTCTCACTCTGCAAGGATCTAAATCTTGCAACAACTTCATTTTCTGCTTCAAACTTTTCTTATTAAATGTCCGTATAAAATCACAAAGCAAATTGATGGAAACCTGTCGCACACTGCAAATAGAACTACACTTCCAAATGTACACAGGACCCTTAGGACGTCTTCCTAAAACCTCATCACTTAGCGCCTCTTCTGTCTCTGTTGTCACAAGTTGTTCTTTTTCAACTGGACAACCATCCTTCACTTCATAAGCTCGACCACTGATGTCAACTGCATGCACCAAATCATTATCCTGAAAATAAGTCTCCTCATTAAAAAATGCCTCAGAACTTGAACTATGCATCCATTCTCCGGAAAAAACTTCACAAAAGTTAGTACGATTTACTACTCTCTTCCATCTACTTTTTGTTTTGAAATCAGAAATTACCTTGCTTAGTTTCCTAATTCTATTGATTACCAAAATAAACAACTTTCGCTTAATTTCAAAAGCATGATCAATAATTTTCTCTACATTTTTCTTCTTCCTATAAAATGCCGCTTTCTGTTGGCCTTTCTTTTTAATATTTTTCAATAAATTAACTAATATCCTATTACGGAACATTCGAGTTCGAATGTCCCTAAACTGTTGTTTCCTTCTACTATCATGCACAGAGTTATCTCTTCCGCTACCAGTAACATTTGTGATGGGTCTCTCCTTTCCATTTAAATTGCTTTTCTTTTTGTGAACTGAAACATTTTTTTGAGCAAAATTTTTTTTACTACAAATATTTCTTAAGAATGATTTCGTGCTCTTACCCGGACCTTTCTTGGTGTTTTGACAAGTATTTGGGGAAGAGGACTGCTGCAATAAAACATCATCCTGCTGTCTTTGACGTTTTCTAGCCTTTCGTATTCGACTTCTGGAAGGCATTTTCCAAACTATGAAAGAATCTGCAGTTGAAGCTGTGGAAAAATATAATATAAAATGTTATTAACCACTATTACCAAACAGTAAATAAATAACAGTCATCTAAAACTTAATGCCGTACTAATTATTTAACATAGCAAATATTTTCCACCAGCACTGCATCACAAAAATGACACTCAATGGTACAAAACAGGCATACAACACTCATAAATCACTCCCTAATATTTTAAATCATTAATTCAGGATGACGATAAGATGTAGCCTATCTAAAGATTTGTTTAGGCCCTGATCTTTAGACTGGGGTGAATGTGTGTCATTGATCCACATTCAGTCCATCACCTGTTTTGTTTATTTGAGGTGAGGCCAACACATGGTTGCAGATAAGATTTTCACTGAAAAAAACCAAGGTAAAAAAACATGTGAAGGCCTACCAATGAAGTAAATCATTAAATGAAAACCAATACATTTCTGGAAATATGCACTACTAGTGCTTCATAAGATGTTTTGGGTCATATTTATAAGTTATTTGAGTATCTAGTATGCTATTTTACGTTCTTCATGGTGCAAATTTATTGTAAATACGCTCCCACCTGCGGTTGGCAAATTTAGATTTTGATTATGGGAGTTAGATAGGCATGTTAATAATTTTCCAAAAATGGTGTATAACCCCAAACAACCTTTGAAGCAAATGCTTTTAGCCATGTTATCCACCTCCCATTGGATAACATGGCTAAGAAGTGCTTGCAAATGTGATAAAAAAAGGCCGCAATGCATGAATATCGCAGAAAAATCAGCGATATTCATGCATTTTCCAGCAAATGCTCTTAGCCATGTTATCCACTTCCTATTAAATAACATGGCTAAGAACTGCTCAGGGCCCCATGAGGAACGCTTTCCATTTAAAAAGGGAAAAATAACATCAAAGACACTAAAATGCCTTCTAAATATGAACCCAAACAACCTATGAAGCAATGTGAAAAAAAACTGCCGCAATGCATGAATATAGCAGAAAAGTCAGCGATATTCATGCATTTTCCAGCAAATGCTCTTAGCCATGTTATCCACTTCCAATTAAATAACATGGCTAAGAACTGCTCAGGGCCCCATGAGGAACACTTTCCATTTAAAAAGGGAAAAATAACATCAAAGACACTAAAATGCCTTCTAAATATGAACCCAAACAACCTATGAAGCAATGTGAAAAAAAACGGCCACAATGCATGAATATAGCAGAAAAATCAGCGATATTCATGCATTTTCCAGCAAATGCTCTTAGCCATGTTATCCACTTCCTATTAAATAACATGGCTAAGAACTGCTCAGGGCCCCATGAGGAACGCTTTCCATTTAAAAAGGGAAAAATAACATCAAAGACACTAAAATGCCTTCTAAATATGACCCCAAACAACCTATGAAGCTCTAACAGTACATATCCTGAAATTTAATTGATTTCAAAATTCGTTTTTAAACACAACATATAAATCAATTGTATACCTGCATTCATGAAGAAATGACTAAAAATGTCCTTGAGACACATGAAAGTGTTTTCTGGAATGCCCTAGCACCATTTTTGGGACACTATTAACATGGCTAGGTAACTCCCATAATGAAAATCTAAATTTGCCAAGCACAAGTGGGAGCGTATTTACAAGACACTTGCCCCATGAGGAACACTTTACATTTTGAAAGGTAAACATAACTTCGCAGAAAAGTCAGCGATATTCATGCATTTTCCAGCAAATGCTCTTAGCCATGTTATCCACTTCCTATTAAATAACATGGCTAAGAACTGCTCAGGGCCCCATGAGGAACGCTTTCCATTTAAAAAGGGAAAAATAACATCAAAGACACTAAAATGCCTTCTAAATATGACCCCAAACAACCTATGAAGCTCTAACAGTACATATCCTGAAATTTAATTCATTTCAAAATTCGTTTTTAAACACAGCATATAAATCAATTGTATACCTGCATTCATGAAGAAATGACTAAAAATGTCCTTGAGACACATGAAAGTGTTTTCTGCAATTCCCTAGCACCATTTTTGGGACACTATTAATATGGCTAGGTAACTCCCATAATCAAAATCTAAATTTGCCAAGCACAAGTAGGAGCGTATTTACAAGACACTTGCCCCATGAGGAACACTTTACATTTTAAAAGGCGAACATAACATCTTAGACACTCAAATACCTTATAAATATGGCCCAAAACAACCTATGAAGCTCTAGCAGTACATATCCAGAAATGTAATTGATTTCTTAAATCGTTTTTAAAAGCAACATATCTGTTTCAGCTTACATAACAGACCATGAAATGGGCTCCATGTATCACAATATCTTGTGTTACTGCATGCCAGAATGTTACACCAAATATGCAATTACAATTCCTCTATGAAACTAATTCTATTAGTATATCACTAGAGACAAAACCACATTTTGTAAACACAGCTTTTTTCATCATTTTCTCCTTAAATCATACTATTCTCTATCTAAATTAAATAAATCTTTTCTCACCTTAGCAAATATTTTTTGAGTTTTGAAAACAGTCTCAGAAATACACCAAATTGTCTTCAGCAGAAGAAAAAGGATGCACTCCAAAGGCTGCAGCTATTGAAAGCACAGAAATACAGATATTCATTTCACATATCTCTCATATTAGCCAATCATTCCTCTTCCCTCACTTTTTTCAAATCAAAACCCTTCCCCCCTCTGCCCTGTCTGCCTTGTTTCCATAGCAACCACCTCCTGGAAGACCTCTCATGTTTGCAAATTCACACAACAATGTTTCAATTGAACTCTGAACTCTCAGTGCACCTGCGTATCCAGTGCAATCTTTCATTAAATGTTTCTTCCTTGACCATTCAAATTACATCTTTCAAGGAACACATCCATGCACCCTAACTTTCTGTTTTCAGAAATGGAAATGCACCAATCACTGCTAATGAATCATTAGCATTGTAAATCCACAGTTTTTTTTCTATTGAAACTCCTACTGTTTCAACTGCCCTTTCATTACCACATTTCATCTGACTGCAGAACAACATTCTCCCACCATGTTTAAGGTCTGGATTGTTGGACATAGTTACATCCACTGGGCTCAAAGGTATGCTGAGAGCAGAAATTTACCTAACCTCAATTTACAAGATGTGGAAATTAAGTGGTTGGGCCAAAGAGGATTAAAATGTCACCAATTGATACCATTGGTGAAAACCTTTATGCATTTGCCAAAACCTGACCTGTTAATAGTGCACTGTGGAGGTAATGATTTGGGCACTTTGACAGGGGTAGGTCTGGAAATGCTTTTAAAGGACACCTTTGAGCAATTAATGGCACTTTTTCCTCAAACTGCCTTGGTATATTCCAATATATGCCAAAGACAGAAATGGAGGTGGTCCAACCAATTTTGTCCACAAATTGAGAAAGCGAGGAAGCATGTAAACAAATCTGTTTCAGCTTACATGAGAGACCATGGAATGGGCTCTCTTTACAACAATAACTTGCGTTACTACATGCAAGATATCTACAGAGGAGATGGAGTTCACTTCTCAGATGAGGGCAACAGAATTTTCATTCTGAATTTAAGACTGTGCATTGGTACCTACTTATAAGTACCTAAATGTACCATAAACCCAAAAGCTCTTCTCAGAGCTACCCTACATCTGATCACTCACAATTATTATTTTTCTCTAACTTTTTTCACTAATTTTCCACAAAATTCGCTCCCCGGAGCGCTACCCGGTTCGCTAACCGAAAGCTAACCTCGCGGAATTTTTAAAAAAAAAGTTTTTTTTTCCGCACATATAAGCCTCCTCAGCCACGCTCAGAAAACCTAGGGGGTCAAGATAAGTCTACCATGACCCCTTCTACCCATTCTAAACATTATTTGCCCTCCATCTTGTATCTTAATGCGACCGAAACACAAAATGGTGGACTTCCGTGACGCTTAAGGTTCGCTAACCGGGCCGCTTCCCGGAAAGCGGTCCAAAAAAAGGTGGGAAAGTAATTTACAGAAAAACGACTAGAGACACTCTCACCAAATATACATTAGCTCATACTACATAACAATCCCTTCCATTCTCACAAATTTCATTGAAATTTCATTTAGCCATTTAGCCTGTAGACCTCTCCAAGTACCGTGAGGTAAATTACTTCACAAAACACATCTGAAGTGTTGGAATTGACAACCAATGAAAATGTTACTTTCATTTTCTACTTTTATTACCTGACATTTGATTGGTTATATACCTGTATATATATAAAGGGAGAGAAGGAAACACAGCCATTTTGACTACTACTTGTTGTTGTATATATCATTTAGAATATCAATAATAACATCAACTTGTTTCTAAAGGTAAGTTGTTATTTTTAAAACTGAAGTATATTGTGCACTATAAGTAAATATGGTAAACTTTTTCAGATAGTTATATACTATCCCTCTGTAAGAGTTAGACATTGAGAAAGGCTTCTTTATTATAATTATGGACTGATTTAGGTTTCTGTGGTATAATTATAAATTTACTTAGGCTTCTTCACAGGCACTTTTTAATAGTACTAATTCACGCCTGAAACCATACAGTGCCCATAGATTACTTCTCTGGTATAAACTCACAAGTGCCTGTCTGAACTTAAACCCAACAGTGCCCTATCTCTACTGATATATTTATTTTTTATGCAAATTACAGCAATAAAATGGAAGGTGAGCAGAATGTTTCCTTCGAAATTGTTCTGGAGACCAACACAGAAAAAGAAATTGAGGACAATGATGACTCTGATTTCATGGATCAATCACGGGACCATGAATTAGTTCAATGTGTGGAATCAGTGGATCATTTACTTCATTATGATGACGGTCAAATGTTTGAACTTATGTTCACTGAACAAGAACACATATCAGACAGTGAAATGCTAGACGTTCTATTAAATTTCGAAAAACAATCCGAAAAATAAAATTATATGTAATATTAAAAAATTGTTTGAGTCTTTAATCATTTTTATATGTAATTCATAAAGTAGTTAAATGTAAGAAATGTTATTAAATTTTGAAACACAATCACAACAATAAAAAATTGCTGAAAAAATAAAAATATTAAAAAAAAATCAACAAAACCAACAAATAATTAACATACAGTATTAGAAAAGTCTTTCATTCTTTTATCCATAAAGTTCGCTGCCCAGAACGCTTTCCGGTTCGCGAACTTGGCGCTTACCACGCAAAAAAAAAAATTTTTAATTTTTTTTTTTTGGACCCTCCTAGGCCCTTTTAAAACCTCCACATAAAACCTAGGGGGTCAACGAGGATCTACTATGCCCCCTTATGGTAATTTCCCCCTTTGTTTTGGCCTCCTCTTGTCTCTCGATCCTACCGAGAGACAAGATGGCGGCCGCTCCGGACTGTTTAGAATGTTGACAGACACCGGAGGGCCAATCAGCTTCGCATCGCAAAGTTCCGATACGCGAAAGGTTCGCTAACCGGATCGCTGCCCGGAGCGCTGTTACAGATATATATCTTGATTTAAACGTTAATTTCTCAAAATCCACTGGAGCACATATATTGAGACCTAGCAAAGGCACATCGGGCTAACAGTCCCTACAATTTTGCCAAGTTTCGTGAAAATCCATTCAGCCGTTCGGGCTAAAAGTGAGTCCAACCGCCCTATGGAAATTAACATGGGAAAAAGGCGTTTTGGGACCCCCCTTTTTTCTCGGCCCCCCCTCCACAAAACCCCCCCAAATTTTCAAGGGCTGCTCAGAAACAAAATGTGCCATTTTCCTGAAAATTTCAGCCAATTCCGTCCACAAACGCAAAAGTTATTAGGCATAGAATTTTCAGAAATCCCATAGGGAAAAAATCCTAACTATATATACCTACTGGCGACCGCCAGTAGGTAATATATATATATATATATATATATATATATATATATATATATATATATTACCTGCTGGCGGTCGCCAGTAGGTAGTTATAGTTAGGATCTACTTTCCAAAGGAAATCCGCAACATTCTATTGGGAATAACTTTGGCGCCGGTGTACGAATCTTCCCGAATTTCTCAAACTTCGTGGCCCGCTCCGCTCCTTCCCTGAAAATGTGGGGGGGATTTGTCAAGCGGGGGCCGAGATGAAAGGGGGGTCCCAAAACGTGTTTTCCCCATGTTAATTTCCATAGGGCGGTCGGCCTCACTTTTAGCCCGAACGGCTGAATGGATTTCCACCAAACTTGGCAAAATTGTAGGGACTGGGAGCCCGATGTGCCTTTGCTATGTCTCAAGATATGTGCTCCAGTG
Organism: Lissotriton vulgaris; assembly: GCF_964263255.1. Lineage (NCBI taxonomy): Eukaryota > Metazoa > Chordata > Amphibia > Caudata > Salamandridae > Lissotriton > Lissotriton vulgaris. Next base: position 1,144,582,421 of record NC_141694.1, on the reverse strand, counting down.
GATTTTGAGTAATTTAGGTTAAAAAAATATATATATCTATGGCAGCGCCCCGGGACGCGCACCGGGGAGTGCTCTGGGCACGCCACGCGAGGTGCGCATGGATAGCTGATTGGCTCTCGGGTGTCTGTAAACAGTCGAAACAGTCCGGAGCGGCAGCCATCTTGTGTCTCTGTAGGATCGAGACACAAGAGTTGGCAAAAACAAAGGGGGAATTGACCATAAGGGGGCCTGGTAGACCCGCCCTGACCTCCTAGATTTGATGTGGGGGCTATAAAAGGGTCCCGCTGTGCAAAATAATTTTTTTTTTTTTATTTGCACGGGGGGAGCCCCCGGTACGCGCACCGGGTAGTGGACCGGGGAGCGGCCCATGGGGAAAGAAGAATGCCAGAGTTATTAAAAAATGTAGCCTTTTTTTATAAATTGGAGGTAGTTCTAAAAAGAACTGTTTTTTCCTTCTTTTTGTTGTTTTATATTTTTTGTGTTTTTGGAACATTTTGATTTATTTTTGGCTTTTATGAACTTTTTTATATTTTTTTTGGTATTTTTATGGGGATAAACGAAAAAACAGGGAATTGAAAATGGCTCAACTGGAGCAGAAAAAAAATAAGAAAAAATTAGGGTTTTTTGGGGCATTTCTGGTTGTCCCCAGCAAGGACGATGAGCTTTATGCTCAGTTCACCATACGAGATGGTCTTACCACAATGTATGCATGTTATATGGAAATCCGCAAACCGTGGCTGAATGCAAGGCATCGTCTCCCTTGCCTCTGGTCCCGTTGGAGTGGGTTTATTTCTTTGGGAGGTGGAGCTTGAAGATTGGGGAAGGTTACTGGCCAGTTCCCTCATCTCTGCAGCAGAATAGTTTATTGGATGCCTGCGCTGCATGTGGCGAATCATGGTGTTGTTTCCGAAAGAGTATTTCTTATTAGGGTTTCCCCTGGAAAGTTCCACGCCACAGATTAGGCAAGTCACCTTGGCCGCATTTATTTTTATCTTTCCCTCTGGGATCGAAAAAAACTCCCATACGATGTGTGGTTTTGGCTGGTATGGGGTATTGTGTTCTTGCAGCCATCTTCTCCTCCCCTCCTCCTCCTCCTCCTCCTCCTCCTCCTCTTGTTGACCGCCAATGTAATCTTGTGGTGGTCCTCTTGGTGGTTGCGGTGGTGGTGGTGGTGCAGATGCTCCAGCTGCTGCTGCTATTGAAACCATTTCAAAGTACAAAATATACTTGAAAGATTGCCAAACAGGTCTTCCTAAGTCAAAGGACAAAGTCAGAATAAGGAAAAAAGGTGGGGTCTTTCATCATTTGGAAAAAAAAGGCCTGAACCAATACCAATGAGAAGTATTATTTTCAGGTCACAAGACCAGGGATTTCATCATTATGAAACCAAAACTGTTCTGCACCAATAAAAAGTGTTATTTTCAGGTTACATGACCGACGCGCTTAGCGCCCCGGAAGCGCTCCATGGTAAAAAAAGAAAAAATATATATATATATATACACATTAAAAAAATTGTTTCAAATACAAATAAAATATAGGATTCATTCTTTTTCAAAATATTACATTTTATAGCTGTAGACATTAGCTATTAACAAAATTTTGAAATTTAAAGAAAAAAATATAGGTTTGGGGCCTTATATAGTTAGGAATCAGCATCTAAAAAACCTATGAAATTCACTGAAAAAACAATAGGTTTCACACCAGTTATAGTTAGGATTTAGCATTTAAAAAAACTATTAAATTCACTGAAAAAACCATAGGTTTCACACCAGTTATAGTTCGCTGGAAATTTTACTGACATAAAACCATTGAAATTCCCATGTTATAGTTAGTTGGACTCACTATAACTTGTGCGTGTAATGCACTACTGATGACGTCACATATTACATCACTCATGACATGGTCAGTGACATCACTCATGCCATCACTGATGACACCATCCTTGTGACAGACCTCCTTTCACTGTAACCCTTGAAACACATATTCAAAAATAGAAACTAAAATTTTCAAAAAAAAGGAGATACCCATACCAGTTACAACAACCAATTCAGTAATTCCACCATTTATATACACATCCACTAATTCACCAACAGTTCTATGTAGTCACTCATACATATACTCACTCATCATATGTAGTGATACACCTATACATCCTGTAACACATGGACAGTCTTCCAAAAGTTGCTCACACACATACTCACACATGCAAATAAACTAGTGATCATCCATTTATTTGCATATACAGCTATACACACACTATCACCTTACTTCTAAGGAAACTTACACATACTTACTCTCTTAAACAATCACTTATAGAAACACATACTTATTTAAACAGGAACTCTTACAATCTCTCACTCTCACATATACTCACTTATATACATCAATACTCACATATACTAGATTAAAACATATGTAGTTACTGATAAAGACACTAGTGAGACAGTCATTCACTCAATAACACACACATATACACACTCATCCATCCTGCACATATGCCGTCTTCCAAACACATACAAACAGTGAGTCGGTCATTGATGCATCTATGTGCTAAGTAATACCTCCACCAAACCATAGAGACACTCCTACTGATACTAAAAAAAATCTAATAACCCATATAAACACACATGTAGCTACTCACCAACCCATGCAGCCACTTATACACAAAGTAAAACACTGATACAAACATTTAAATATTTAAACAATATTCGCTAATATATGTATTCACTAAAATACACTTAATAAGCCAGTTAACCAATCTTTTTTTTTTAAAACATCCATTAAGACACTTATTTAAACATTTATTCTTCCATTGTCCTTTACATATACATATATAAAACATATTTATTTTTCAGAAAGGCACACATTCACTGGATGGTGAAACATATGGTTTTTTTCAGTGAAAATATATATATATATATATATATATATATATATATATATATATAAATATATATGTGTATATATATATATATATATATTACCTACTGGCTATCGCCAGTAGGTATATATAGTTAGGATTAATTCCCTATGGGATTTTTGAAAATTCTATGTCTAATAACTTTGGCGTTTGTGGACGGAATCGGCTGAAATTTCCAGGAAAATGGCACATTTTGTTTCTGAGCAGCCCCTGAAAATTTGGTGGGGGTTCGTCAAGGGGGGGCTGAGAAAAAAGGGGGGTCCCAAAACGCGTTTTTTACATTGAGTTTTCCATAGGGCGGTTGGACTCACTTTTAGCTCGAACGGCTGAATGGATTTGCACGAAACTTGGCAAAATTGTAGGGACTGTTAGCCCGATGTGTCTTTGCTAGGTCTCAATATATGTGCTCCAGTAGTTTTTGAGAAATTAACGTTCAAATCAAGATATATATCTGTAACAGCGCTCCGGGCAGCGATCCGGTCCGCTTACTTTTCGCGTTTCGGAACTTTGCGCGCAGAAAGCTGATTGGCTCTCCGGTGTCTGTCAACATTCTAAACAGTCCGGAGCGGCCGCCATCTTATCTCTTGGTAGGATCGAGAGAGAAGAGGTGAAAAACGAAGGGGGAATTTATTGAAAGGGTGCAAGGTATACCCCTCTTGACCCCCTAGGATTGTTGTTGGGGTTATTAAAGGGTCCCGTGGGGAAAATAAAAAAAAAATTATTTTTCACGGTAGAAGCGTTTCCCGGGCCGCGAACTGGGCCGCAAACTGGTAGCGAAACGGGAATTCGCCATTTTGTGCTTCGTTTTAATTGTTTAGAGACAAAAATTATCGCCGCACATCGGCCACAATGCATGAATATCGTTGAAAAGTCAGCGATATTCATGCATTATCCAGCAAATACTCTTAGCCGTGTTATCCACCTTCCATTGGATAACATGGCTAAAAACTGCTCTCTGCGTGAGCTTTTTTTTTTTTTTTTTTTTTTGCTGCGTGACGTTTGTTAACGTTCGATTCGATGGAAATGAGGAAGTGTTGACCACCATTTTGTCACTGCGAGTAAATATTTTGTTATAAATGAATCCTTATTGATAAACATTGTCTGCGCCATCTTGCGTTTTGTCCAATGCCACAATTTTGTCGTGCACGGCAGCCATTTTAGATGCCTTGACCAGGGCCACTCTCTGCACGCCGCCGATTCTCAGCATGGCTCCCCACCCTCGCACGCATCTCCCCCACGCAATGGTCACCCCCGCTCTCTCTCTCATGCATGGGCTATATACTTCCCCCCATCTGCGCTGCTCTTCTCTGAGAATCACACCCTGTGCCCGCCCGACACCTCCCTTTCACCCTATTCACTACCGCACCCTCTGACACTCCTCTTCCTCTGGGTCCGATTGTCCAGGCCGGACCCAGGCTATCACCTAGCCCTGCGAATGTAGTTTATGGCCCCAGCTGTAGAGTATCCAGACATGCCAACCCTCCCGATTCAGGCGTGAGACTACTGATTTCAGTGCTAGTCTTTCGCTTCCCGATTCCTGCAAGGAAAAACCCGGGGGCATATTACCAACAACTAGCGGTAATTTTTGTCTCTAACTTGTTTAGAGACAAAAATTATCGCCGCACATCGGCGAATTTTATCGCACATAAACCTTGCTATTAGCAAGGTTTATCGCAAATGCGATAAAAAACGGCCGCAATGCATGAATATCGTTGAAAAGTCAGCGATATTCATGCATTATCCAGCAAATGCTCTTAGCCATGTTATCCACTTCCCATTGAACAAGCGCATGGTCTTTTAAAGATTTGTGAAGTACTCGGGGCGGCGGTGTGTGTGTGCCCTCTTTCAGGAGCGGGCGGGGGGGCACTGCCAGCAATTTGCAGGCCAGGCAGTGTTCAACACGTGCATCACCCTTTCTCTGCCTGCTATTGCGCTCCATGCTTCGGAAAGGTAAGAAAAAGAACGTGCATTTGAGTTTGAAATGTCCGATCTTGTAGCAGTACACTTGCAAAGCCCACACATGACAATAACCCGATTCAAGGCCCCATTCACCCGATTTTTAAAAAAAATATAGTACTCCAAGACAGTTACATTTTAAAACTTTATTAACATTTAAATATAACGAACGCAACAAAAACTGTAAATATATTTAACCATTTTTTGAAATTAACCAGAACTATAACGATAACAACAACAATAATATAACTTTAATGCCTAAATTACGCAAACATTTAGCTAATCTGCTAAAGGGGGGAGTCGCAATTTCTTTACAATAATCAATAATGAAAAATCCACATCAATAGGGTTGTCCGTTTTCTCGATGCAGCACTATAGTGCAATATACACAGCACCTGGGGTGTCAAGAGTGAACAGGTCTTTCTTTGTTCCTTAAGATGTTATCTCCGAGAATGCTGATGCATTGGTGTCTGTACACTTCTTTGTCAATTCTGTCAAGATGATAACTGCTTTATAAACAGACGATATCTTTGTTTAGTCATTAGTGTTAAGTGTGTCTGAAACTACAGTGCCCTTCTGTTTTTTTTTCTTCAGGCTCTACAGAGTTTTGTGTGTTGTTCTTTTGAGCGACAATTATTCCAGAGGTTTCAGGTTCACTTGTTTTGTCCTGCAGTGAGTTAACAGCTTTAGAGAGTTCATGTTTATTTGCTATGTCCTGCTGTTCGTCAACTGCTTCAGAGACGTCAGCCTCATTTTTTATGTTTCAGTAGATCCTGGACCTGCCCGGCCGCGCCCAAAATGGCGCCGGTGTAAATGGGACTCGTAACTGCTTGTTCTGTACTGGTTGCCCAACCTTGATATCACGAGATACATATGCAGTTTTGAAGCACATGGCGGAGGCTTGTCTGCTGTAGTGGGGCGCCCCTTTATCGTTTCAGTCGCCATTCCGCCCGCATTTGCTACACTGTGCCTTTTCCGCCATTCAGCTGTTTAGCGCCCGCTCTTACGGCTACAGCGTCTCGCTCACCATGTAGTTGAGTTGCTCCCACTCTTGCGGTGCAGCGATAGGCGGCTGCCACAGGACTCTTAAAATGGCGGCCGGCTCTTCGGATTTGGGCCTGGTCCAGTAAAATGGCCCTGGGACACCTTGGAACTCGGACGCTTGTCTGCCAGGGCTTGGGTTCCATTCTCGAAAGCGTCCCCTCAGCCTTGAAAATTGTACAAAAGTCTTGGGGGCCCTCGACTCCCGCAGGTTCCGGTGGGGAGCGGCTGCCATGATTGCTTGCGGAATGGCCACGACGGAGCTACGAGATGGTGGTGCTCTCATGGTGACGCCAGCTTCAGTCTGAAACATCCAGAAACAAGGTGGGGCTTTCATCGTTTGGGGAAAAAAATGTTTTAATCCAATGAAAAGTGTTATTTTTAGGTCACATGACCTAGTCTTACATAATTAGGAAAAGAAAAGTAAAATGAACCAATGAAAAGTTTTATTAACAAGTCACATGACCTGTTATGCTTACGTTACGCGCTGCGCGGCGCGCTCTGGATCGTTTCCGGGAAGCTGCGCCTTGCGCACCGGAGCACTTCCGGGTGCGCTAACGCGTCGCGTCATATGACGCATTACGCGACAATGCAGGTGCAGAATATAGTCAAAATGTCTCTACCAACCAGCGGTCGGAATACAACCGCTTTTAGCAGTCCAAAAAGTTCGGTCAAATCTTAAGAGCGGGAGCAACTCAACTACATGGTGAGCGAGACGTTGTAGTCGCAAGAGCGAGCGGTAAACAGCTGAATGGCGGAAGAGGCACAGAGTACCAAAAGCGGGCGGAATGGCAACTAAAACGGTAAAGGGGCGCCCTACGACAGCGTGTCTTCAGGTGAAACGGATTGTGGGACAAGGTCCAGAATGAAAGATTCTTCAAAAGGGAAAAAATTCCGCCGGACCCCGGGAGCCGGCCGCCTATGCCGGGGGCGATCTCAGGCCTCACCAGGGCAACACGACTTGGGGAGGGGGCAGGAGCCAAGCGCCCCCTCTCAGTCCGCGCCGTCTCACCGCCCCTCGGGGGCCTCCGTCAAGCGGTTTAGGGAGGCACCGTATCACATTGTTTTCCAATGCAGTCAGGTCCACAAATGGACCCCACTTACTTTGAATAGTGAAGCTGCAGCAGGTGCAAATAAGGTTTAAACAGTGTTACAAGAGCTGCTTAGAACTCTGAAGTATGGCACTCTACAACCAGGACTTATGCCATGTATGTAAGGCAGTGATATGGAAGCAAGTCAGGGACAAAAAGCATGAACGAACATTCACGTATGAAAATCTTATTTGGAGAAGGGGTAGAATCCAAACGCCCCCTGCCAGTTCGCGCCACTACACCGTATGTGGAAAATCTGAAGCCATCATTCTACAAACTCTCAACGCTTGTTATCAGTGCATGAGTTTCATGCTCGATCGATTGAGCTAGCCGGATCGGGCAATAAAAAGTATAAAATAGTTATGTAAATAGTTATTTAATAAAATGTTTTACTCTGTTTCTTTGCTGGTGTGTTGTGTATATTTATAATATTTGCATAGGGTTTGCCGTTATTTTGGGCGGTGTGGGTGGCGGAGTCGAGCTGTTTTGCAGCCCTCATGGTGTGGAGCTCAGTTCATTTCACTATTTTCGTATTTCTCATGAAGGGTTATTCCTAATGTTTGTATTTTACCGAGGTCAAAAAGAGATCGAATTAGTGGTCTACTGATTTTGCTCGATTACTTTTATTTTTTTACACGATTTTTCACTATCTGCAAAGACTAAACAGAGTATTGCGACTTTGTGCTTGTTTGTAAATAGAGAATGATCCAAAGAGAACCAATTGTAAAACAGTAAATGCTTGGATAATAATCAATCAAATGGAGAGACAAGCAGGTACGACGGATTACAACAGGGGTAAAGGTCTGAGTTAACTACCGTTCACTATCTGCAAAGAGAGAGTACTACTAAGAGAAAAGAGGGGAGTGGGGGGGGGGGCAGCGTTCAAAGCACATCAGCGTGCATAAACACGAAAACGTTTTTACCTATCACGTACTTGACATTTGACAGCTTTTGATATTTGCTATTAAAAAACCATTGAAATTCACAGAAAAAACCATAGGTTATACTCCATATATAGTTAGGAATTTGCATTTACAAAACCTTGAAAATTCAATGAAAAAACCATTGGTTGTAGGCCATATATAGTTAGGGATTTGCATTTAGAAAACCTTATTTTACTCGCATAAAACCATTGAAATTCCATATATAGTTATAAGCGCTAACTATATATCGCGCACCCGCAATCCACTGCTGATGATGTCACATATTACATCATTCATGACATGGTTAGTGACATCACTGATGACATCACTGATGACATCTCAAATGACATCACTGATGACATCACTGATAACATCTCATTTGACATGACTGATCACATCACTGATGATATCATTCATGTGATAATACCATGAACCTCTTCAGACTCTAATATAACCTTAGATACAATCAGTGTAAACAGACAGTCATTCATCCATGGAGTTACTCACACACCTAGTCAGTTATGCCAAAAATTAATCACACCTCCATTTTCTCAACTATACAGTTATACACACCTTACTTATTCAAACATATACTAACACATATTTACTTTACTCTCTTATACAATCTCTGATACATGTTCACAATGATCCATACAGCCACTCACACATTCACTAGCTCTTATGCACAGTTATTTATAGATGTCAACTCTCACATGTACTGTGTTTTACATATGTACTTAATTTGACATGTAGCACTGAGATATCCATTCACTCACTAATACACTCATGCACAGTCAACCGCCCATACAGCTGTTTCCACATGCAGTTTTGAATCTATACATATAGTGAATCAACTACTCACACATCTATGTACAGAGTCACACACCTCCCAGCCACCCATACACACACACTCAGTTTCCCATACAAATACTTGGACAACCAATCAATAACCCATACAGTTACTCATATAGCTACTGATCAACATATGCAGCAGTTTGTAGAACAACAGATATAATGATGCACAAATTAAAACAGTTTAGTCACTAACCCATGCACTCAGTGAGACACATTTAATCACTCACTCAATCAGTCAGTCATGCACCTAGTAAATCCTTCATCCAGACACTTATACATGCACTCATTCTTCAATATGTAAAACATGTTTTAACTTTACAGAAACATACAGTCACTGGATGTTGTCATCAGTGATGTCATCAGTGATGTCATTTGAGATGTCATCAGTGATGTCATCAGTGATGTCACTAACCATGTCATGAATGATGTAATATGTGACATCATCAGCAGTGGATTGCGGGTGCGCGATATATAGTTAGCGCTTATAACTATATATGGAATTTCAATGGTTTTATGCGAGTAAAATAAGGTTTTCTAAATGCAAATCCCTAACTATATATGGCCTACAACCAATGGTTTTTTCATTGAATTTTCAAGGTTTTGTAAATGCAAATTCCTAACTATATATGGAGTATAACCTATGGTTTTTTCTGTGAATATATATATATATATATATTGTGATTGTGATCAAGCCTCGGCTGAGGCGAAACGCGTCATGACGACTGGTGGGCTGCATATTCACAATAAATTGCACTGAAACTGGAAACGCGCTTATCTGGTGGCTTTATTCTCCTTTTCCGAGTTGCTTCGTATGCAGTGTTTGAACTCTGGAAACTCGATGAAATATATATATATATATTCACTGAAAAAACCATAGGTTTCACACCAGTTATAGTTAGGAATTAGCATTTAAAAAACCTATTAAATTCACTGAAAAAACCATAGGTTTCACACCAGTTATAGTTAGCTGGAAATTTTACTGACATAAAACCATTGAAATTCCCACGTTATAGTTACTCGGACTCACTATAACTTGCGCGTGCAATGCACTGCTGATGACATCACATATTACATCACTCATGACATGGTCAGTGACATCACTCATGACATCACTGATGACACCATCCATTGAATATGTGTCTTTCTGAAAAATAAATATTAGTGAGTTATGTTTAAATATTTAAATACATATATTAGTGTTTCACTTTGTGTATAAGTGGCTACATGTGTTGATAAGTAGCTACATGCGTATGTATATGGGTTATTTGATATTTTTATTAGTATCAGTATGAGTGTCTATATGGTTTGGTGGGGGTATTACTTAGCACATAGATGCATGAGTGACTGACTCTTTGTTTGTATGTGTTTTGAAGACAGCATATGTACAGGACTGTATGGGTGGATGAGTGTCTATATGTGTTTGTTAGTGAGTGAATGACTGTCTCACTAGTGTCTTTATCAGTAACTACATATGTTTTAATCTAGTATATATGAATATTGATGTATATAAGTGAGTATATGTGAGAGTAAGAGATTGTAAGATTTCCTGTTTAAATAAGTATGTGTTTCTATAAGTGATTGTTTAAGAGAATAAATATGTGTAATTTTCAATAGAAGTAAGGTGGAAGTGTGTGTATAACTCTATATTCAAATAAATGGTTGTTCAATAGTTTATTTGCACGTGTGAATATGTGTGTGAGTAACTTTTGGATGAATGTCGGTGTGTAACAGAATGTATAGGTGTATCTCTTCATATGATGAGTGAGTATATGTATGAGTGACTATATAGAACTGTTGGTGAATGAGTGGATGAGTATATAGATAGTGGAAGTACAGAATTGCTTGTTGTAACTGATATAGGTATGTCCATTTTTTAAAAATTTCAGTTTCTATTTTTGAATATGTGTCTCAAGGGTTACTTTACACTGAGAGGAGGTCTGTCACTGTGTCACAAGGATGGTGTCATCAGTGATGTCATGAGTGATGTCACTGACCATGTCATGAGTGATGTAATATGTGATGTCATCAGCAGTGCATTGCACGCGCAAGTTATAGTGAGTCCGAGTAACTATAACGTGGGAATTTCAATGGTTTTATGTCAGTAAAATTTCCAGCTAACTATAACTGGTGTGAAACCTATGGTTTTTTCAGTGAATTTAATAGGTTTTTTAAATGCTAATTCCTAACTATAACTGGTGTGAAACCTATGGTTTTTTCAGTGAATTTCATAGGTTTTTTAAATGCTAATTTCTAACTATAACTGGTGTGAAACCTATGGTTTTTTCAGTGAATTTCAAAGGTTTTTTAAATGCTAATTCCTAATTATAACTGGTGTGAAACCTATGGTTTTTTCAGTGAATTTCATAGGTTTTTTAAATGCTAATTTCTAACTATAACTGGTGTGAAACCTATGGTTTTTTCAGTGAATTTCATAGGTTTTTTTAATGCTAATTCCTAACTTTTTATACATACTCATACCTATGTGTTTTTTAGTGAATTGCTAAAGTATGTTTTTGTAAAAATGAACACTATAATGTATATTGAGATAATATTTTTAATTTAAAATATTTTTTTTTTATATTTCACTTTGGTGCGCTTTCGGTGCGCGCACCGGTGCGCGTACCGTCAGCGCACTAACAAAAAAAAAAGAAAAAAAAAATGAAGCAGGGACTGTGTAATAGATAGTAAGACAGATAAAAAGTGTAAAAGGAAGTAACTGAGAAAAGAAAAATGAATAAGGGAGCAAAAGAAAGAAGAAATAGGAAGAAGACTAAAGCAGAGGTTAAGGGAGAATGTAAATGGATGTTGAAAGTAAAAAGAAGGACAGTTAAGTATGGGAATGTCAGGTAGTGACGGAATCAGAGAAAAAGAATAGCAGTGATTGAGGGAAAGTAAATATCAGTGAATATAAGTAAAGAGGGGTGAAAGAGGGTACATGTAAGTGAATAAGGGTAACACATGGGGAGTAATAGAGAGAAAGAAGAGAGAGAGTAAAAGAAGGACTGTCACAAAGGGACTAAGTGAACCAGTAAAAAAGGTAAGTGAAGGAGTGTGCATAGGCAGAAGTACTGAAAGAAATTGAATGTGGTAGGAAGTAAACATGGAACAAAAGAATAAGTGAGGGAAGCAAAGTAAGGAAATAGGTGTGCGGTAGGGTGACAGAAAAATAGTGAAAATAAAACAAAAGGTGATAACAAAAAACATTTTACAAACACACTTACCATATAATCAATGCAAATTTGTATCTGTGAAAGATAAAGGAAAAAACATGTTATAATTACATAAAAATGTATAATAAAATAGAAGAAACAGTTCATGAGGTTTAAAAATCTACAAAAGTTTACTTAGAAATGAAGCAATAGTGAAGGATACAAAAACAGAAAGAAAGTAATGTAGAAAGAAAAAAAAAAGGAAAAAGAAATAGTTAGAGAACAAATTCCTAAAGGTAAAAAAGATACTAAAAGAATGTAAAATATTAAAACAAAATGAGTAAAGATAAGAAACTAAAAGAAAAATGATTGAAAAGGAGAGAAGTCAGATTGATAAACTATAAATAAAATAGAGGAATAGAAGATGATTGAGAGTGAGTGAAGTGAAGTCACAGAGTGAAGGGATGAAAGAAATGAAGTTATTATAGAACGATGGATAAAACAGGAGTGAGAGAGTAAGTACACAGAAAGACAAAAGGAAGAACTAACTGAACTACAGTACAATGAGTGTGAAAGAAAAAAAAATGGAGAAAGAGAAAGAGTGTTAGGAAACTAAAGCAGTGGTACTAAGAGAATATGAAAAAGATAAAAAGTGGTGGAAGGAACAGAGGAAATGCAGATAGTTCCTATCAGATTAAGAAGTTGTGAATGAAGTGCAGTAAAGAAACAGCGATGAAAAAAGAGTGTAAATTAGTAAAGAGAGGCAAATAAGGGTGAAAAAGAAAATGAGTGTATAACAATGTGAACACAATATAAATTACACAATGCAAACTACACAATAACTTCTACAATATGTTACATTATTTATTTTTGCTGTTCTCAGAATATATTGAATTCCACTTAAATTAGTGAGTTCAAAGTCTTCATCATATAACAGCGGGAAAAAAAAAACACAATCTAAAAGATTGTGTTTAAAAAAACCCATTCAAACATACATCTCATATATGTACACTAATCTTTGATTCACTTACTTTTCCATGAGGCCAAATAGAAGATAGTGAAGGTCCTTTTGGTGGAAAAAAAGTCTGCTGTTCCTTATAAGTTCCATTTCATCGACTTCCTATGAAAAAAGATCTAAAAACATCATACCATACACAATCCTCACGGCCAATTTGTGTCTGATATATCAGTATTTTTTACTTTGAGATCCACTTAAAGTATCTACATGAGATAAATAATTTAAAATATTAGATTAACTAACTAACTAACTAACTTTTATTAACTATTCCCGTCTTCAAAGGCCAATTCCCTTTACTAAAACTTTGGTTTTAAAAACACTAGATAAGAATTTGTAGAGTCATAAGGCAAACGTTGTTTATAAGTTAAATGAGAATCATTGCAGTAACTCCATCCATTTTCAGATTTTAAGTAGCATGTATAATGTCCTGAGGTGGTCGAAGATCCATCATGATAAATAATAGCTTCAGTTGTAAAGGTCCTTCCAGAAATTGATAACTGAGAAGCCACAAAATTTTTGATAGAAGTTGTCAATTTAGTTCCATCAGGTCTACATCGTTGGAAAACTAAAATAATATACTGCCCATACCTTTGTATAAATAATGTGGACAGCATTGTACAGTTACATTGGGTACACACCATATTATGATCTGCTGCTTTAACTAGATTTTTAAAAGACACTGATTTACAGTCTGGTAATGTCAAATATATAAATCTTTCAGTGTCTATTCTACTAGTACTTGATAAACTACAATTGTGGCAGTCATGCTGCCATTGATAAGAAAGACTGAAAAGATTATCTACATCTACACCTTCATCTTCCAAAACACCAAACATATACATTAAAAATTCCTGACAATCCTGCTGAATGTTCTGTGAAAATTTATCTTGACCAGAACACAAATCTAAAATATTTCGAATTTCTGTTACACTTTCTATTTGTGCTGTAACACTGCTACATTTCTGAAACACAGAATTCAATAAACCACACAATCTTTGATCCCGATTTTCAACAATCTGTTCTTGTAAACTTTTAAGAAAAAAAACAACATTAACCACTACATTAGCATAGCAGTTGACACCAGAACTATTTTCAAACTGAAATCCAACAACATTTTCTCCACAATTCTTTTTCTTCCTGTTTTCAATTACAGTTTTCTCTACTTTTTGTCTTTTTGCAACTACCTCACTACAATTATCCTCATTTCTTCTTTTTCGGCCTACCACACGTTTTTCAAACAGAGGATATTGAGGCAAATGTGGAGCATACTCTCTTCTTAACCTATTGTATTCTTTAACACAATCTAGATCTGCAGAAATCTTTGTCTCATCACACGCAATCAAGTACAATCCTGATAAAGTTCTGACTCGAGATAATGCCACATATGCCATACCCTCTTTAAACACAGATCTTCCAATGTTCACCAAAGCACTATCTACACTTAAACCTTGAGATTTATGAATTGTCACCGCATACGCCAAACAAACAGGAAACTGTTTTCGGTGAACATATAAGTCTTTTACAAGTAAAAATCTAGCAGAACAATGACTTATTTGTTGTACTTGTTCAATGCCATCAAATTTTATTTTTAAAAATTCAATTCCATCTCTATTTCTGTAATTCACAAAATCAACAACATAACCCATTGCTCCATTTACCAGACCGCTTTCAACATTTAAATTCCTTCTCAAAATGATATGACAATTTAAACACACATTCAGAGTCTTTTCAAAACCAGCTGTTTTTGAAATACTTTTCTCCAATGAATGCAATTTAGTTTTCAAATTTTCTGACAAAACAATTGTTGCACCCATATGCTCTATTTTATCTATTGCTTCCAGTTTCACAATCTCTTCATTTTCTAAGTCTAACATTTTTTGGTTGAAGATGGAACATTCTTGCAGAGTTGGCATCAAACATATCCCAGATTTCTTCTCAGTCATTTTTTTAAAAATATTCTCTGGAAGAATGTTTTCATTTGGATACAAATTTGAAATTAATCGACTATGCAAAGCTTTTTTCCCTTTCTCAGTCATTTTTCCAATTCTTACATCTTGTAGAATATTTTTATAATCTTCATCCTTGGCCTGTCGCATATTTTGAAGCAGTTCAGCATATTTAAAATTTAGCCATATATTAACATTTCCAATGCTTCCAAGGGACTTCCTGGTATCTTCATGCGTGAGCATTTTAAACACTGGTTGTCCTTTTACTGGAGTCAACTGCAATAGATCTCCAAAAACAATAATGTGTTTTCCTCCAAATAACACATCATAGTCTGTTTTAAGAATTTCTTGCATTCTCAAATGCACAAAAGCAAGCATTAGATTTGAGACCATGCTTACTTCATCTATGATAAGAAGTTTCATTTTCTTCAAGACTCTTGAAACTTCAGAACACGCATCTCCAGATAGCTTGTTGTAATGCAATTTATTATCATGTTCAACTGGCAGCATCAATAAACGATGTAGAGTAATCCCTTTAATGTTATGTGCTGCCAGACCAGTTGGAGCAGTTACAACACAAGACAGTGGTGAATCAGTCCTTTTCTGCAGATAACTTGCAACGGCTTTAATTAGAAAACTTTTTCCTGTCCCCGCTTCTCCACTTACATACAGTCGGACAGGGTCAAATAATATACATGAGCACTCTTTTTTCTCATGTCTGAATCCATGTTCAATCTGCTCTGTGACTTCATCATATATCTTTTTCTGCTCAATGTTTAGTTGCTTTACCAAATCTTCTAAGTTAACTCCATCCTCTTGAGCTTGTTCCATAGCTCTTTCCACCTCATCCATGGCAGTGGCAGCTTCATTTTGGATAATTGGTCCTCCAAGTGGATCCTGGCTCAATGAAGTAGAACTCTGACTATCTTGAGAACTGTTTCTAGCTATCTCTTCAGCAATTGTGGTTTCTTGCTCCATTTCTTCATTCAACATTTGCAGATAATTTAGAAAAATAGGACATTCTATGGTATCCTTAGTTGCATTAAAAGAGTCTTCATAACAGAGAAAATCTCCAAGTAGTTCCTCTTCTGTACGCCATGGCTTAAAGAGTTGCAAAAGAGCTAAATAGTAAAATTCTCTTTTGTCTGGAACTTCACAACTCAATTTTCGATGATTAATCAAATGGCCTTTTTTCTGCTTCACTAGACATCCTTCATAGCCAATGAGTGCATATTTTCCATTATTGATATCTTCTGTGATGTTCCTCTTATAACTGTAGTTTTGAAGAACTTCATACAAACATGTGTTCTCAAGGTGAGTACTTCTATTTGGATAGTATGTATCCAACATATTTGTCTTCAAAATATCTGTACTGTTTGGTTCTTTTTCCGCCAAATATTCAATTTCTTGTACAGATTTCAAAACTCGGTTTCGTGTTGCAGCAAGACCAAGACTCACCCAAATGATTGTTCTTGATTTGGCATAGAGACTTGCTGATGATAACCGATCAGAACATTCATATGCTCCAATTTCTCGATGCGACAACATCTTCAGACTGAAACTGTATAATTTCTTGCTTAGACTCTTTTCATGTGAAATGTCCTCCCACATTTCCTTCAGTTCTGTCTTTTCTTTTTTGGTGATGTAAGATGTCACATATCGAGCCACAGCAATAGAGTTGTCAGCAACGAACTGAATATCCATGTTAGCATTCCACATGGACAAAATCACTGGGTTGTAATCGTTGATGTACTTAGATTCTTCATTTCTTTTCAAATTATATGTGTTTTTGGGAGATTTCCTCGTCACAGTATGTCGTAGAGATGACATCAAATTATTTACTCTTCCCTTAGAAATCACTGGTCGAGGAAATGCAAAACGACATTTCGTGTAGTACTTTTCCTTGTTTTTAAATTTTCGACGACAGTACTTTCCACAACGATGAGATTGAAAACGTAAAACTTGTTGCCTTAAATTGTTTTCTTCAGTAGATTTTGGAACAGCACATGTTGAATACTCTTCAATGAAACTCATCACTGTTTCATCTGAATCTGATCCAAATTTGGGTGCATCTTTAATCCACAACAACATATGTATATGAGGAGCACCTCTCGCTTGATATTCCTTCCTCCAAAAGAAATCCAAAACCTCTCCAAGGGGAGGATTTTTTTTGTTGGTAATAAAAGACATCATAGCTTCAAATCTATGATTAAAATATCTGCAAACATTCACTGGATCTAAAGAACACAGTTCTCCTGGTGTTTTCAATTCTATATTTGGTATGTTTTCATTTGCCTCTCGTAGAAATTGAAGTAAATCGTCCCATGCATACTCAGCACAGCTAAGAGTGAGGAACCATGTAGGAGTTCCTAAGTTTCTTAGCATACATTTCAATTCTCCATGACGACGAAACCAATACTCGTTGGTTCCACGTTGACATGCCATGAGATTGATTAGCTGAGATTCCAAAATACTGTCTTGCAGATTAACTTTCTCCATAAAGTCCCTTGCACAAACATTCTGCAAATGAGGTCCACTTTTTAATATATGATTAACTGCATAAGAAAGCCCAGACAAATCACTTTCAAACAGTAGATGAAATAAATATGGAATGCATTGACGAAACCTTGGATCTTCTGCATATAATCTTAGAGTCCGGTATTCAGCTGCAGGAATTTGAACTGGTCGATCATCATATCGTCCACCACAACCTGTTGGAAATAATTGTGGAAAACAACGAGCTTCCAAACTTTCTTCCCATACACTAATGGGACTTCCTTTTGCTGCTTTCATTTGAAACAAGTCAATTGCATTTCCCATTACTTCTTTGGAATGCAAAGGATGAACAGTATAATGTTCATATATTTCTTCAGTTCTAGACACATCAACTTTTTCAATTTGACCAACTGAAGAATCACTATCTTCTTCTGTAGCTGTTTCCTCTACTCCAACACTTACATTTTTGTAGTACTCATTGTTTCTGACTAAATACAACGTTGCCTTCTTGACTTTTTTAACATCCACTAAATCTTGCCAAATTTTCTTACTCTTTGTTGGAACCCCATTAACTAGAATAACTAAAGGATCTTCTTCTACTCTTTCTACACCAATTGTATTAATATTTTTCTTTACATCTAGAGGCAAATAAACAACTCTTCCCTTTAATCCTCTCAGTAAATCTGATGGAGGCAATTTCCCTGTCTTAGGCTCCATGCGTACAATAGCCTGAAAAGGATGGACACATTGAATCAAAATAGATTCATAAGTATTTAGATCCATCAATTCAGAAGGAATATCTATCAACTGAAGATTATTATAAACTGCTCTTGCAGGCATTCTATTTTCATTTAATTTTTTCAAACAATAATTGCAAATACGCTGATCCAAACTCAAATCAAAAGAATTCTCCACCAACAAATAACTTACAAAATCCTCCCATTCACTATTATTTTCCAATTCACTTTTTGCATATAAATCAACTAACCTAGTCTGAATTTTATAATGAGTCCGTCAACAACACACACAAGTTAAATTAGGCCTCTCACTTGATTTCACCTTAAACTTGATAATTTCCTCATCAAACTTTTCAATACTTGAAATTTGTCCATTATCTTCTGCATTACCATCCATCACTATATCTATTTCTACACTGTCCTCTTTGTTCCCAAAATAACAAAACTCAATTTCTTCACAAATAGTCTTCACATCCACTTCAGATCCATGCAAAAGAGCACTATTTAACTGTTTAAGCTTAAGTGCAGGACTTTTTGCATAATACAACTTCCTCACTAATTTCCTTACGTTATTATGATGCACTGCTAACATCCTAAAATGATGAAAAACACTCCGACAAACTTTTCTAGAAAGACATGCTAGTGAATGCCCTTGCAAACCTGTGCTTTCTCTCACTCTGCAAGGATCTAACTCTTGCAGGATCTTCATTTTTTGTTTGAGACTTTTTTACTATATGTACGTAAGAAATTTCGAAGCAAATCAATTGATTCCTGTCGCACACTACAAATACTACTGCATTTCCATGTGTACACTGGACCCTTAGTACGTCTCCCTAAAACTTCATCAGCTAACACCTCTTCTGCATCTCTAGATACAAGTTTCTCTTTTTCCATCACACAACTATCTTTCACCTCATATGCACGACCACTGGTGTCAACTGCATGCACCAAATCATTTTCCTGAAAGTAACTCTCCTCATTAAAAAAAGGCTCAGAACTTGAACTATGCATCCATTCACCAGAAAATACTTCACAAAAATTACTCCGATTAATAATTCTTTTCCATCTACTGTTCGATTTGAAAACATCCATTGCCTTATTAAGTATCCTAATTCTATTGATTATTAAAATAAATAATTTTTTCTTAACTTCAAAAGCCTGATCAACAATCTTTTCTACACTTTTCTTTTTCTTGTAAAAAGCAGCTTTTAGTTTACTTTTCTTATCATTTTTTAGCAAATTTAAAACTACCCTATTGCGAACCATTCGCCTACGAATGTCCCTAAAAACATTTACCCTTCTATTGCTAACCATTCTCTTCTCTCCTGGTCCAATGGAAACATTTTCTGTGGGCTTCT
Organism: Lissotriton vulgaris; assembly: GCF_964263255.1. Classification (NCBI taxonomy): domain Eukaryota; kingdom Metazoa; phylum Chordata; class Amphibia; order Caudata; family Salamandridae; genus Lissotriton; species Lissotriton vulgaris. The sequence continues at coordinate 1,144,562,931 of NC_141694.1, read as the reverse complement.
CTTTCCTTTTTAGATTTATTGACTTTTTCTGTATATTCACATTAGCAATTTCATTTTTTTTCCTACGACATATGTTGCGAAGAAAAGACTTAATTGGCTTACCAGAAGCTTCTCTGGTGTTTTTTGAAGTACTTGTTGAAGAGGATTCCATAAAGTCTGTTGTTGATGTTCTCCTTTTCCGTATGGTATTTTTGATATTTCTTTGCCTTGAAGGCATTTTTGCTTCCTTTTCAGAAGTTGATTTGAATCTGTTGTTTTGTTAAAAAAACACATTAAAGACCACTATTAGCAAACAACAAAGTAATGTTAAAAAGCAAACAATATAAACAATAAATTGCAACATATTTAAGTTTATACAATAGCAACTCATGGCTTTATTTTTAAAGGCCTTGCGCCACCAGTGCGTCACTTATTACCCATGTTTAAAGTGATGCATCAGCTGCACATGGCATTCATAAATAAGAGCCAAATGCAAATACCAATCAATTGCACCCAAAAATCGATTTTTGAATAACATGTAAGAAACACTGCGCAGAACCTAAGTACAACCACTCAATATCATCAAAAAAAGTCAGGGCCTTATTTATGAAAGCCTTGCGCCACCAGTGCGTCACTTATTAGCCATGTTTAAAGTGATGCACTAGCTGCAAAAGGCAATCATAAAAAAGAGCCAAATGCAAATACCAATCAATTTCACCCAAAAATCGATTTCTGAATAACATGTAAGAAACACTGCGCAGAACCTATGTACAACCACTCAATATCATCAAACAAAGTCAGGGCCTTATTTATGAAAGCCTTGCGCCACCAGTGCGTCACTTATTACCCATGTTTAAAGTAATGCATCAGCTGCACATGGCATTCATAAATAAGGGCCAAATGCAAATACCAATCAATTGCACCCAAAAATCGATTTTTCAATAACATGTAAGAAACACTGCGCAGAACCTATGTACAACCACTCAATATCATCAAACAAAGTCAGGGTCTGATTTATAAAGGCCTTGCGCCACCAGTGTGTCACTTATTACCCATGTTTAAAGTGATGCACTAGCTGCACATGGCATTCATAAATAAGGGCCAAATGCAAATACCAATCAATTGCACCCAAAAATCGATTTTTGAATAACATGTAAGAAACACTGCGCAGAACCTAAGTACAACCACTCAATATCATCAAACAAAGTCAGGGTCTGATTTATAAAGGCCTTGCGCCACCAGTGCATCACTTATTACCCATGTTTAAAGTTATGCATCAGCTGCACATGGCATTCATAAATAAGGGCCAAATGCAAATACCAATCAATTGCACCCAAAAATCGATTTTTGAATAACATGTAAGAAACACTGTGCAGAACCTATGTACAACCACTCAATATCATCAAACAAAGTCAGGGTCTGATTTATAAAGGCCTTGCGCCACCAGTGCATCACTTATTACCCATGTTTAAAGTGATGCATCAGCTGCACATGGCATTCATAAATAAGGGCCAAATGCAAATAACACTCAATTGCACCCAAAAATCGATTTTTGAATAACATGTAAGAAACACTGCGCAGAACCTAAGTACAACCACTCAATATCATCAAACAAAGTCAGGGCCTGATTTATAAAGGCCTTGCGCCACCAGTGCGTCACTTATTACCCATGTTTAAAGTGATGCACTAGCTGCACATGGCATTCATAAATAAGGGCCAAATGCAAATACAAATCAATTTCACCCAAAAATCAATTTCTGAATAACATGTAAGAAACACTGCGCAGAACCTATGTACAACCACTCAATATCATCAAACAAAGTCAGGGTCTGATTTCTGAAAGCCTTGCGCCACCAATGCGTCACTTATTACCCATGTTTAAAGTAATGTATCAACTGCACATGGCATTCATAAATAAGGGCCAAATGCATATACCAATCAATTGCACCCAAAAATCAATTTTTGAATAACATGTAAGAAACACTGCGCAGAACCTATGTACAACCACTCAATATCATCAAACAAAGTCAGGGTCTGATTTATAAAGGCCTTGCGCCACCAGTGTATCACTTATTACCCATGTTTAAAGTGATGCATCAGCTGCACATGGCATTCATAAATAAGGGCCAAATGCAAATACCAATCAATTGCACCCAAAAATCGATTTTTGAATAACATGTAAGAAACACTGCGCAGAACCTATGTACAACCACTCAATATCATCAAACAAATTCAGGGCCTTATTTATGAAAGCCTTGCGCCACCAGTGCATCACTTATTACCCATGTTTAAAGTCATGCATCAGCTGCACATGGCAATCATAAATAAGGGCCAAATACATATACCAATCAATTGCACCCAAAAATCGATTTTTGAATAACATGTAAGAAACACTGCGCAGAACCTATGTACAACCACTCAATATCATCAAACAAAGTCAGGGTCTGATTTATAAATGCCTTGCGTCACCAGTGCATCACTTATTACCCATGTTTAAAGTGATGCATCAGCTGCACATGGCATTCATAAATAAGGGCCAAATGCATATACCAATCAATTGCACCCAAAAATCGATTTTTAAATAACATGTAAGAAACACTGCACAGAACCTATGTACAACCACTCAATATCATCAAACAAAGTCAGGGTCTGATTTATAAAGGCCTTGCGCCACCAGTGCATCACTTATTACCCATGTTTAAAGTGATGCATCAGCTGCACATGGCATTCATAAATAAGGGCCAAATGCATATACCAATCAATTGCACCCAAAAATCGATTTTTGAATAACATATAAGAAACACTGCGCAGAACCTAAGTACAACCACTCAATATCATCAAACAAAGTCAGGGTCTGATTTATAAAGGCCTTGCGCCACCAGTGCATCACTTATTACCCATGTTTAAAGTGATGCATCAGCTGCACATGGCATTCATAAATAAGGGCCAAATGCATATACCAATCAATTGCACCAAAAAATCGATTTTTGAATAACATGTAAGAAACACTTCGCAGAACCTATGTACAACCACTCAATATCATCAAACAAAGTCAGGGTCTGATTTATAAAGGCCTTGCGCCACCAGTGCATCACTTATTACCCATGTTTAAAGTGATGCATCAGCTGCACATGGCATTCATAAATAAGGGCCAAATGCATATACCAATCAATTGCACCCAAAAATCGATTTTTGAATAACATGTAAGAAACACTGCGCAGAACCTATGTACAACCACTCAATATCATCAAACAAAGTCAGGGTCTGATTTATAAAGGCCTTGCGCCACCAGTGCATCACTTATTACCCATGTTTAAAGTGATGCATCAGCTGCACATGGCATTCATAAATAAGGGCCAAATGCATATACCAATCAATTGCACCCAAAAATCGATTTTTGAATAACATGTAAGAAACACTGCGCAGAACCTAAGTACAACCACTCAATATCATCAAACAAAGTCAGGGTCTGATTTATAAAGGCCTTGCGCCACCAGTGCATCACTTATTACCCATGTTTAAAGTGATGCATCAGCTGCACATGGCATTCATAAATAAGGGCCAAATGCATATACCAATCAATTGCACCCAAAAATCGATTTTTGAATAACATGTAAGAAACACTGCGCAGAACCTATGTACAACCACTCAATATCATCAAACAAAGTCAGGGTCTGATTTATAAAGGCCTTGCGCCACCAGTGCATCACTTATTACCCATGTTTAAAGTGATGCATCAGCTGCACATGGCATTCATAAATAAGGGCCAAATACAAATACCAATCAATTGCACCCAAAAATCGATTTTTGAATAACATGTAAGAAACACTGCGCAGAACCTATGTACAACCACTCAATATCATGAAACAAAGTCAGGGTCTGATTTATAAAGGCCTTGCGCCACCAGTGCATCACTTATTACCCATGTTTAAAGTGATGCATCAGCTGCACATGGCATTCATAAATAAGGGCCAAATGCATATACCAATCAATTGCACCCAAAAATCGATTTTTGAATAACATGTAAGAAACACTGCGCAGAACCTATGTACAACCACTCAATATCATGAAACAAAGTCAGGGTCTGATTTATAAAGGCCTTGCGCCACCAGTGCATCACTTATTACCCATGTTTAAAGTGATGCATCAGCTGCACATGGCATTCATAAATAAGGGCCAAATGCATATACCAATCAATTGAACCCAAAAATCGATTTTTGAATAACATGTAAGAAACACTGCGCAGAACCTAAGTACAACCACTCAATATCATCAAACAAAGTCAGGGCCTGATTTATAAAGGCCTTGCGCCACCAGTGTGTCACTTATTACCCATGTTTAAAGTGATGCACTAGCTGCACATGGCAATCATAAAAAAAAGCCAAATAAAAATACAATTCATTTGCACCCAAAATCGATTTTTGAATAACATGTAAGAAACACTGCGCAGGACTTATATACTAACATACAATTTCACTTCTAAAACATAACTATCTGCTTCCAAATATTCTCCATAGAGCAAATAAATCTCTATCTAAATTAAATGAATCATTACTTACCTTTACAAATGCTTTTGGAGATTGAAAACAGTGTCAGACACACACACCAATTTTTCTTTAGCAGAGGAAAAGGTGTGCTCTCAATACACTGAAACCAAGACTGGCATAGAAAATCTCTATCTTTGTACACATATGCCTTAATTCAACCAATGAAAACTCTTCCCTCACTATTTTCAAACCAACACCCATCCCCCTCTCAAACCTTTCTATCTGTTACCATAGCAACTCCCTCCTAACTGAACTGTAAGGTTCAAAAGTTTATCTTACAATGTTGCAAATTAACTCAGCAAGGATGTTTGACCTCTCAATACAGCAGCCTATACAGGGTATTTTTGCTTTTGGTGACTTTTTTTAAACCATTCAAATTGCTTCTTTCACACAACATAACCATGCACCCTAACTTTCAGTTTTCAACTATCTGAATCCACCAATCATTGCTTGTGATTCAAGAGCAGAGAAACTCCACAATTATTTTTTTGTAAACTCCTACTGTTCCAACTGCCATTTCATTCCCACACTTCATCTGACTGGACCAGAACCTTCTCACATCATGTACTCTGTTTGGATTATTGGACATAGCTACATCCACTGGGCTCAAAGGTATGCAGCTAGCAGAAATTTTCATAACCTTGATTTATCAAATGTGGAAATCAAGTGGATTGGCCACAGAGTATTAAAATGTCACCAATTGATACCATTGGTGAAAACCTTTTTGCATCTGCCAGAACCTGACCTGTTAATTGTGCACTGTGGAGGTAATGATTTGGGCACATTAACTGGAGTAGGTCTGGAAATGCTTTTAAAGGACACCTTTCATCAATTGATGATACTTTTTCCCCACACTGCCTTGGTATATTCCAATATATGCCAAAGACAGAAATGGAACTGGTCCAACCAATTTGGTCCACAATTTGAGAAAGCACGGAAACATGTAAATAAATCTGTTTCTGCTTACATGAGAGACTATGGAATGGGTTCAATATACAATAATACCTTGCGTTACAACATGCAAGACATCTACAGAGGAGATGGAGTGCACTTCTCAGATGAGGGGAATAGAATATTCCTCCTGAATTTAAGAATGTGTATTGGAACCTACTTGTAGGTACCTAAATCAACCACAGAACCCATAAGCTCTTCTCAGAGCTACCCTACCTCTGATCATTCAAAGCGTTTATTTTTTTCTAACTTTTTTCACTATTTTTCACCAAAGTACGCTTTCGGGTACGCTTAAGGGTGCCCGCACCGGGCGCTCCCCCCGTGGAAAATTATTATTTTTTTTTTTTTAACGTTTATGAGCCTCCTAAGCCCCCCTCAGAAAACCTAGAGGGTCAAGAAGTCTCTACAGTGCCCCCTTCTACCCATACCGAACATTGTTTACCCTCCATCTTGTGTCTCGATTGTACCGAAACACAAAATGGAGGACTCCCATAACGCTGCCGGTGCGCGTAAAGGAGCGCACACCGGTAAGCGCTCGATAAAAAAAGGTGGGAAAGTAATTTACGGAAAACCCAATGGAGACACTTTCATCAAATATAGAATACGCCCTACTACATAGCAGTCCCTACCATTTGCCCAAATTTGGTGAAATTCCATTGAGACATTTAGGCTACAGGCCTGTCTAAATATCCTGAGGTAAATTACATGACAAAAACACACTTGTAATGTTAGAATTTACAACCAATTAAAAAGTATCTTTCATTTTCTACGATTATTTCCTGACGTTTGATTGGTTAAGTACAAGAATATATATAAAAGAAGAGAGGGAAACACAGCCATTTTGACTACTGCTTCCAGAAGTACATTTGAAAACAAATTTCACTGACAACTTCAACTGATTTCTCTAAGGTAAGTTCTAATTATGGAAGTATATTGTACACTTTAAGTTAATTTCTGAAAAAATATTCTGTTAGTGATATGCTATCCCTCTTTAATAGTTAGAGATAGAGATAGACTTCTCTGTAATAGTTATGGATTGAGTTAGGCTTCTCTGGTATACAGTACCCTAACTCTACTAATATAGTTAATTTGTATGCAATTTTCAGAAAGAAAATGGAAGGAGAAAATCAGGCAAATGATACTTCTATCAAAGTAAAGGTGGAAAAACCAGAAGATCAAAAAAAAGAAGTTGATTTCATGGATGACTCTTTGGATGAACAGTTTATAGAATGTTTGGAAGAAATGGAATCATGTACATATAATTATGAGGAAATTCCGGACAATATTATGTTAGAAATTTTATTAAATTATGAAAAAGAATCAGAGGAATAAATTTATCTTTAATAATTTCAAATTGTTTCAGACAATATTCTTTTTTATATGTAATTCATTATGGCTGAGATACCCGCCACCCCCTCTCAACACAATCCCCAAGGATGGGAAACCGGAAACAGTTCTGAAGTTTTTGGAAGACGGGAGGGAGTGACCCTCCCGGCCGTATTTATTAAAATATGAAACAAAATTAAAACATTAAATGAACAGTTTCATATTATGTACAATTTCATTACCACATTGCGATGTTTGGCTAACCTTAACATATCCTCTAATACAAAGGTTCTCCTAGCCGAACTAACATCCTACCAAACATTTACTTAACTTTTGAAATTGTACATCCTAACGTTTAAGGGCCAACGGCAAGGTCGTAACCGGTGTCAAGATCCCTAACCCAGACATATCCCCCTCACTTGTGAGGGGCGGCACGGAGGCATACCTCAAGTGCAACTACCAATTTCCCATGACTTGACGGGGGCCCCAATAAAACTCGACGCCACTTAAAGGTCGTACGAGGACTCGTGTGAGGTATCTAGAAGGTAGCGTAGACCCCCCCCCAAACCCCACACAACTTACCACATCTGCCGTCGCAGACGTCCTGGCCCCGGGAAATTCCCCAGGAGGGGGCTGTAACCCCTCCTCCCCATGAAGGGGCCTTGACCGCCTTCCCTTTCCTTTCGGCGACCCATCCTTAGAAGGGACCGCCTCCCCGTTGAGGGGCCAATGGCCACCTCCCCCGAGCGCCCCCATCCGTAATGGGTGACGCCCACTCATAGGGATCTTCCAATTAGTGCTCACCGATCATGACCTTACCGCCCGACCAAAATAAATACGACAATGATAACTAAATAACTAAAGACTAAATATAACAGACAGTAGCAACAACGACTTTATTCAAAGCATGCTTACTGATGAACACTAAAGCAGAATTACTTTATTTGCAAAACATAACACAAATCGATCATTCTTTATTGTATACTCAAAATCTTCACGACAATACCACAACCTGTAAACGAAAATCAGAATCATCCATCAAACTTTATTTAAAACCACTCGCTGTCTTCAGGGGCTGGTGGGTGGGTCAAAATTGGCTCTTCGTTCCGTCTCGAGCTCACGTGCAGCGAGGAGGTGCAGCTTCAGAGCACAGGAACAAGAGGATGCTTTCCGGTCTTGTTCCTCCTTTTATCCGTCTTCAGGGCGGGCGTAAACCCGCCCCTGCCTGCCCCAAGGCGTGGCCAGCCGCGTCAGTGTCTAGGCCAACCCACTCTAGGGCGGGAAAAGGCGCGCCCCGGCTACGCCGCTTCGGGCATACCAGCCGAGACTCGCCTCCCGCCCAAGATGGCTTCCCGGGGGGATCGTGGTACTCTGCCATACGTTCGGGGGGACCGATTGGTCGCCCCTTTCCATATGGCTGAGATACCCGCCACCCCCTCTCAACACAATCCCCAAGGATGGGAAACCGGAAACAGTTCTGAAGTTTTTGGAAGACGGGAGGGAGTGACCCTCCCGGCCGTATTTATTAAAATATGAAACAAAATTAAAACATTAAATCAACAGTTTCATATTATGTACAATTTCATTACCACATTGCGATGTTTGGCTAACCTTAACATATCCTCTAATACAAAGGTTCTCCTAGCCGAACTAACATCCTACCAAACATTTACTTAACTTTTGAAATTGTACATCCTAACGTTTAAGGGCCAACGGCAAGGTCGTAACCGGTGTCAAGATCCCTAACCCAGACATATCCCCCTCACTTGTGAGGGGCGGCACGGAGGCATACCTCAAGTGCAACTACCAATTTCCCTTGACTTGACGGGGGCCCCAATAAAACTCGACGCCACTTAAAGGTCGTACGAGGACTCGTGTGAGGTATCTAGAAGGTAGCGTAGACCCCCCCCCCAAACCCCACACAACTTACCACATCTGCCGTCGCAGACGTCCTGGCCCCGGGAAATTCCCCAGGAGGGGGCTGTAACCCCTCCTACCCATGAAGGGGCCTTGACCGCCTTCCCTTTCCTTTCGGCGACCCATCCTTAGAAGGGACCGCCTCCCCGTTGAGGGGCCAATGGCCACCTCCCCCGAGCGCCCCCATCCGTAATGGGTGACGCCCACTCATAGGGATCTTCCAATTAGTGCTCACCGATCATGACCTTACCGCCACAGGTCCGGATAGTTGACCGGCTATCCGGACCCCCCACCACACTCCTACCTAAAGGTCATGTTTTAACGTCTTCAGCCAAGCTATGAAGTCTCCTATGAGTAACTCATTCCCCATCCGAGACAAATGAACACCATCCCCCAAATACATACTGTCATCATTAATACACCCATGCGAGATAGAATGCAGTGCATTGGAACGGAACAACCTACTCACTTTGTTATTAATTTTTCTCACAGAATGATTTAAAGCAGAAACAGAAAAAGCCCCCCGCCACACTTTTCGTGGGATCATATGGGACCACGCAATTGTGCACCCTGGAACTCTCCTCGCTAACCAACTTACAGTGGAAAGCATCGCCTCCAGGAGAAGTCGTCTACCAGTGGTGACCAAATCATTGCCCCCAAGATGTACTATGACTACAGACGGCGGTGACCTCGTCCGCCCTAGCAAACCCTCGAAAAATGATTGAAACTGGTCAATACAGAGACCGCCCTTTCCGTAGAAGGACACACTGTACCCGTATTCCCCAGCCACGTGCACCATGTCACCTGCCTTGAATACGTCCGCGGCACGCCTCACGTATGAGTGGCCCACGACCCACACCTCCTTTTTTACAGCCGGTGATGTCTGACCGCTGGCCCGGTGTTGGGTCGACTGCATAGTCCGCCCCGCCTCGTAGGCTTGCGTAACTGAAAACCAAACAAAACAAGAAGCGTGAGTACATCATTACAGCTTCACAACATGTGCAAACGCACATACCTTTTATAACAATTGGAGGACCAACGCCCCACACGTTTAACTTGTTCCACATTCAGACCCCTGGCTGTAGCCTCTGTAGCAGCCCCTATCCGAAAGGAATGGGTCCCAAACTCGCCCGGGTTCAAGCCCGCAGCTGTAATCGACATCGCAAGCACCCGCGGAAACTGAAACCTTGTCAGTGGGGTGGCGTCCGCGTGTCTCAACAAGGTCCCCCCCATGATGCCACCCTTCGTGTTAAATAATCCTCTAAACACTTCACTGGGCACATGGACGACCCGGGAATCCTGCGTTTAATTATGCAGTCGCCCATCCCGCTCTGATCGGTCTTGGACCTTACAAACGAGACAGTCATTGTCTCCCCTCTGATTTGAACGTGCTCTGCGCACAGCCCTCCCGTAACATCCTGCTTGTTCCTCGCCACTAATTCGCTTACCCGCATAGCCCCATGAAATGCCAGCGTAAAAGCGGCTCGGAATAACACTGTCTCAAAGTGAGATGAACATGTTGTAGGGAGTCTGGATAATAACTGGGCCAACCTATCCAAACCTATCGGGCGCCTCTCGTCCACTCTGCGACCCTCAAGGCGTTGCCACCCACGTAGCGCTTTTTGCACAACGAAAGACGCTGTCGGGTCCTGGATCCCATGAGCCCTAGCAACAAAGGAAATGGCAGCCCGATGCCTCTGGGCCGTGGCCACCGATTTCCCTGCCAGATGTAAAGACATCAGAAAGTTCACTACCCATTCCTCCTGGCCCCAAAGCTCCTCACTAGCAGTCCCCAAAAAGGCTAAATAGGACCGGAACGCCCCTTCATATGCCTTCCTCGTCCTGGGTGCTAAACTCTCTCCCACGAGGTTACGAAGTTCGGGGCACCGAGAGACCAGAGAGCTTCGGGAAAGGGTGCCGGCTCCGGGTCCGCTGTGGGAAGAAAACCCCAGAAGGCCTGCATACGAAAACGAGAAAGGGCATCAGCCGCCTGGTTCATTACCCCCGGGACATGTCTTGCTTTGAATAGCACATTCAATTGCATACACAGTAATACGATTTCTTTAAGCAGTCTCAAAATCCATTTGCATTGTGCTGCCTGGCTATTGATACACTCAACCACGGTCATATTGTCAGACCAAAATACCACAGAGTGATCTCTGAACCCTTCGGGCCACGTTCTCAGGGCCACCAAAATGGGGAAAAGTTCCAGGAAAGCAATGTTACTTGTCAGTCCACTGTCATGCCACCATGCCGGCCATTTTTGAGCAGACCACCGAGTGCCGAAAATGGCACCAAAACCTATGCTCCCTGCCAAATCTGTCCACAGCCCCAGCTCCTCAGAGGACACGGCCGGTTTGTTCCAGACGACTCGACCATTGAAATCCGCCAGAAATGCCAACCAAATGCGCATGTCCTGGCGGACCTCTGCCGAGAGCCTTGTGCGATGATGGCCCTCCTTCAGTCCAACCATGGCTTGAGCGATCGAACGGGAAAAAGGGCGGGCCATTGGTATAACTCTTAGGGCAAAATTCAACTGTCCCACTAACTGCTGTAATTGATGCAGCTTAACCTTAGATTCGCTCATACACATTTGCAGGGATGCCCTGAACTTTAACACTTTATCACCTGGTAAACGGAAACAACCTTCTCCGGAGTCTAACTCGATCCCTAGAAACTCGAGGCAAGTCGAAGGACCCACAGTCTTACCTGGTGCCAGTGGCACGCCAAACTGATTCATTAAAACACAAAATGCGGCCAAAGCCTGCCCACATTCCGGATCCCCGGCTGCCCCCAGGAACAAAAAATCATCTAGATAATGCATCACATGTTGGAAACCCGTCTTCCTTGTGAAGACCCATTGTAGGAAACTACTGAATTTCTCGAAATAGGCACAAGATATAGAGCATCCCATCGGCATACACCTATCCATGTAATATTGACCCTGAAACACGAATCCCAGGAGACGCTGATCGTCTGGATGTACCGGGAGCAACCGGAACGCTGACTCGATATCAGATTTTGCCATCAGCGCACCGGGCCCCAGGCGATTCAAAATGGCTACGGCCTCATCGAACGATGCGTACCGCACCGAACACATTTCCGGGTCTATCGCTTCGTTTACGGAAAGACCACGTGGGGCTGACAAATTATGTATCAGCCGAAACTCACCCGGGTCCTTCTTGGGAACCACCCCTAAAGGAGAACAAACAAAGTTAGCAACCGGGGGTACACTAAACGGACCGGCGACTCGACCTCGAGTAACCTCCTTCCGGATCTTTTCCTGTACCACGGTCGTATGCTGCAAGACCGATATCTGATTTTTGCATTTTTCCACACCCTGAAAGTCCCCCACTGGGATGCGGAAACCATATGAAAACCCGTTCCGCACCACCCCAGCGGAAGCACGATCCGGGTATTCGCTGAGCCAGGGAATCATTGCCAAGGTATCAATCGGGGTAGGTAAAGGCGCCCCTCGGACTATGTTAGACCTGTTTGGCACCTCCTCTACCCCCGTTATCACCCGTTTTGGCTCTGCACGTGGACTCAGGATGGGATGATTGCCCACACCCACTACATTTGTGTCTAAATTTGCACGACCCCTGGGGCCTAGTACATTTGCCCCTGTTAAAGTTCCAACAAACCCCCTTTTTACCTGCATTGCCGGTAAGCCTCGAGTGATTGTCGTTACCCGTACCTGAGCGAAAGGGCGTCCCCGCATACTGACGGGAGGATTCGCCCACGTTACTCCCTACCAATGGCAATTTCAACATACCAGTATCCTTCATTTTGGACCAGGACACAGAATCATAACAATCCCAAGTTAAGTTTTTATCATGTTCTTTTGCTTTTCTGAAAATATTATCATAGCAGAACCAATGATTACCCTCGTGTGATACAGAGTACCCCATGATTCGTGACTGATAAATCGGCAATTCGGGTAGCAATTCGGGCCTTCGTTCTCCCAAGATCGAAGTGAAAACCCCCCATGCCTTGCCCCAATTGCCAATGTTCTCATTTACCTTAAAGGCGGCCATCTTTGCGCGCCAAACACTCGGATGCATGAGGTCCTTCTGACCCTTAACATGCTCCATCTCATAATGATCAGTAAGCAACGAGAAGATGTTTACATACTCCCCTGCCCATATCTTTTCTTTAATAGCTAAAGGGACATGCTGGCCCAACTTCTCCCTTCGAGAGGGTGCCGACTCCTCCCTCGCAATCGGCAATGGCCGCTTACCTGCACCGGACGCTGTCTCTGCGACTAAAACCGTCCCCCGTGGCTTCTCTGCGGCCGCAGCCGGCGTGGATACCGTCGCTGCTTCCCGAGTTTCACGTAGTTGCCTCATCAACACCAGCGCGTCGACAGCCGTGGCGCCCTCGCTACCTTTTCCCAACCACGCTGCTAATTGTGCCGCCAGCTCGGGCGGCATATCTTCCCCGGACACGGGGGTGACCACAACGGGAATCGGATTCCCTTCCTCCGGCACGGGAGTGGGTGCTTCGAGCGGGACACTGGGACTCGGGATATCTCCCCCCGCTGCTCCCCTCCTGGGCCTCTTGCCTTTTCCTTCCGGGGCTGCTCCCGCCAAAGGACGTTTCGGCCCCCCTTCCTCGTCTTTATCCATTCGCCTCTTTAGGTCGGTCACCTCTTTCATGAGAACACGCAGCATCTGGTCGGTAGTCATTCGCTTTCCCGCCTTCCTCGGCATTCTCCAACAGAGTATCTGAAAAACAAACAAGAACGATTACAACGCTCAAAATTGGCTCTTCGTTCCGTCTCGAGCTCACGTGCAGCGAGGAGGTGCAGCTTCAGAGCACAGGAACAAGAGGATGCTTTCCGGTCTTGTTCCTCCTTTTATCCGTCTTCAGGGCGGGCGTAAACCCGCCCCTGCCTGCCCCAAGGCGTGGCCAGCCGCGTCAGTGTCTAGGCCAACCCACTCTAGGGCGGGAAAAGGCGCGCCCCGGCTACGCCGCTTCGGGCATACCAGCCGAGACTCGCCTCCCGCCCAAGATGGCTTCCCGGGGGGATCGTGGTACTCTGCCATACGTTCGGGGGGACCGATTGGTCGCCCCTTTCCAAAAGTATTACCAAAAATGTTTAAAATATAAAGTGAGACTTATAGTATACTGTTCAACTATTTTTCTGTTACATAGTAAGTTTACTCATAGTTACTACCTTTCTCCCACTATATTATCTCATATGAATATTTTACACCTCATTTTCATAAGTGAGCAGGATAGACTACTCATGATCCCCTAGAAATTCTCAGGGAGTGCTTAAAAGATCTGTTTCTCCTTTCCAGACAGACTATGTTATGAATTCCATATACCACAAAAACATACAATAACAACATGCAAGATATCTACAGAGCAGATGGTGTACATTAAATGAAAGTCTCTGCATTGGTACCTACATGTAGGTACTTACATAAAATAAAAAAAAACAATTAATAAACATACAATTTTTTAAAGTGATTATTTTTCCATAGTACCCTCCTTGGAGCGCTTCCCGGTGCGCGCACCGGGCGCTTCCCCCGCGAAAAACGCAAAAAAAAAATTTTTTTTTGAGGCCCAGCGGGGCCCTTTAATGGCCCCCATATCAAACCTAGGGGGTCAGGGGGGGTCTACCCTGCCCCCTTATAGTCAATTCCCCCCTTTGTTTTTGCCACCTCTTATGACTAGATTTTACCGATAGACAAGATGGCGGCCGCTCCGGACTGTTTAGAATGTTTACAGACAACTGAGAGCCAATCAGCTTTCTGCGCGCAAGTCGCGTGGCGCGCCTGGAGCGCTCACCGGTGCGCGCACCGGTGAGCGGCTACAGATATATATATTTTTTTGAACGTTAATTTCTCAAAATCCACTGAAGCACATATCTTGAGACATAGCAAAGGCACATCGGGCTACCAGTCCCTACAATTTTGCCAAGTTTGGTGGAAATCCATTCAGCCGTTCGGGCTAAAAGTGAAATCGACCGCCCTATGGAAATTAACATGGGGAAAACGCGTTTTGGGACCCCCCTTTTATCTCGGCCCCCGCTTGACGAATCCCCCCCAAACTTTCAAGGAAGGACCGGAGCTCGACGAGGCCATTTTCAGGAAATTTTCAGGCAGATTCGTCAACCGGTGCCAAAGTTATTCCAAATAGAATTTTGAGATTTAACATTGAAAAAAATCCTAACTATAACTACCTACTGGCGACCGCCAGTAGGTAATATATATATATATATATATATATATATATATATATGATTGAAAGGGCTTCCAAACAGAGTTTCTTCCTCCCAGGAACCACACAAACGACTCGCACACCAGGGTCCGTGTTCAAAATTGCGTTTATTGGCGGCGCGTTTCGACCAAACGGTCTTCTTCGAAAGCCAACCACACATAAACACAATCACCATTTTATACACAAAACAGTGCTCAAAGTGGTAAAGGAAACTGAGGTAGGACTACATTTTTAGTCATGACTACATTTCATCTGAAATACAAATGAGGTAGAAGATAGACTATGTAGAAACACGGTCTCAGACAAATTGAATAACTGTAATCAGATGTGTAAAATAAACACAAACATATAATTCTAAATAAATTACATCAAATACATGGACATACTTCATATACTTTTCAAATTACCACATTAATACATGCACAGTCCATGTAAGTTCCTGGTTTCACCTGGTAATGGAAT
Source organism: Lissotriton vulgaris (assembly GCF_964263255.1). NCBI lineage: Eukaryota > Metazoa > Chordata > Amphibia > Caudata > Salamandridae > Lissotriton > Lissotriton vulgaris. Next base: position 1,144,547,518 of record NC_141694.1, on the reverse strand, counting down.
TGAGTTATGCATAAAGGCCAAGTGGCCTATAATTTCTTAAACTGTCTGGAGACCAATTGTTACTGTCACAATTGTCTGTCCTGTCTTAATCGGCCCCAAATCAGGTTGGTTAGGGGTGGGATGGAAAGTATATATATATATATATATATATATATTTTTTTTTCATTATTTGGATGCGGAGCAACCATAAAAGATACAATGCATCATATAATAAATAAGCAAACATTTCATGGTAAAACACAGTAACATTTGAATCAATAGAAATAAATAAAAACCAGCTGCACAAAATCAATTGATTCTAGATAGTCTAGCTCTGTAAGTGGCCCTCAAGAACTTAAATCTGCACAAAAAGTGAGAGGATTGGGTAACAACTGTAACTGAAGGAGGGCCACTTTAGCCTGCCTAAACTTCAAGCTTTTTAGCAAGAGTCGGAGGAAACATTTTCTAGGGTATGAAAAATATTTACACAGTATGAAATGTAACGTCTCCTTAGCAGATCGGAGATCGCAGCCACAGGGACCTCGTTAATCTGGTGGGGGAAAGAACCCCACTGGGGATGCTAACAAATGGTGGAGCTGAATAAATCTAAAATGCTTGATTAAAAATCTGTTGTGTGCACTAGGGCAAAAAGGTATGGTTCAATGCCTGGTACCAATTTTAACAATGCATATGCCCTAACTGAGGGTTTACTGAGCTCAAGATTTTCGCGGTTCGCAGTTAAAAATATGTGGTGTATGTCTTTTATGTTTTTAGCGTCCACCTTACTTAAAGTGTCATGTGCAAAAAAGATATCTGACCTGTCTATAGCCTGGAAGGACTCATTTACATAGTGAATCCAGGGTATTTTGTTACCATGCTCTAATTTCAAACAATCCGATACAATCATGCAGTTTAAATTCTTATAATCAGAAGTCCAAATCTTTATCCAATACACTAAGGGTTTAATTGCCACTTGGTCCATCAGAAAACGAACCCCTAGCTCTTCATGTACGGACCAAACTGACGTACCTTGGGGGACTCTTAGGATCCAGGGTAGGAATTTATTTTCCGCAACCTGTGTTGGGGCACATACCCCCAAATTTCAATACCATATCCTACTCTTGAGATACCTTTGGACTTGTACAGTTTTAAAATTACCTCCGGGTCCATGAACCCAATCTACACGCAAAACTGGTGATAGCTCCCAAGGATTTATTTAGCTCATTCATCTTCCCTTCTATGAGGGCCTCCCACTGAAGCTTTTCATCAAATAACACTCCCAAGTAGGGAAAGGCCGGGATCTTTCCAAGAATAAGATTGCCGGCTTTAAAGCATTTTGGCCAGAGCCCACGTGGGCCCACCACTAATACATAAGACTTAGTATAGTTCACTCACAGGTCCCGCCTTTCCATAAATGGCACAAAACGTATTTTAAAACCTGTAGGCCATGGCCCGTATGGGGCATGATCACTGCATCGTCTGCATAGAGTAGGCATGGCAAATTTCTCCTATCTACTCTAGGTATGTCTGACTGGAGGGTTAAGAGTGCTACCTCAAGGCCATTAATATAGACCGAAAATAGAAAAGGATCTAAGATGCACCCTTGGTGCACCCCCTGTATACAATTAAAATGATTAGACAGGTCTCCCTCGTGTGAGTCTCTCACTGCCGCCTATGTGTGGGCATGGAGTGATATGAGTAGATTTACAATACGGGAATCCGCTCCCAATGAGATTAAGATGTCCCACAACTTAGACCGGTTTACCCGGTCAAATGCAGAAGTAAAGTTCATGAAGGCCTAGTACATGATGCCTGATTGGGCCACAGTATACTTAGAAATCAGGAGGTAAAGATTGAGGCATTGATCCGATGTTGACAAGCCTACACGAAAATCATATTGGACTTCTGATAAGATATGGTTATCTGTGGCCCAGAAGGACAGTCTGGATAGAAGTACCCTACCCAGGACCTTAACTACAGCATCGATAAGGGAGATTAAATGGTAAGATTGCAGCTGATCCTTATCTACTTTTTTAAAGATTGGCACTCTAATGGGGGTGGACCAGGATGGCAATGTCCCCTTCATGGCTGCCACATTTAGAACTTGGGTTAGTAGGGGAGCCCAGACCTCGGGATTGTCACGGAAGAGAACCAGGGAGATACCATTGGGGCCTGGGGCCTTGTTTGAGGCCAAAAGCTTGATGCTTGAGGTTACCTCCTCCAAAGAGAAGCTAATGGGAGGGACCGCCACACAAAATGGAATGTCTACACTACACTCGCCAATGCAGGCTACACCATAGACTTTTCCATAATGGGACACCCATTGGTCTGGTGTGATGTGGTGGCATACTGTCGGGTTAGTTGTTTCTGTGAAACAGGGGCTATTAATAATGTTCAAATTAGGGTTGGGCTCCTCAGTACACCCACTTTGGCTAGGTCCTCCTATGCCTGCTTTTGGAGATGACGCCTACTCTCTAGTTGATTCTTTATAAAGGCATTGGAACAAGGACACTCTAGCTTTCACCCATGGCGCCTGTTTCAGGGCTGAGGAAGGTAGCTGATGGTAGAGGTTTAGGAATCTAGATACAACGTGAGGTACAGTGATGGGAATGAGAGCTGGAGAAAACAACAAAGAGGGAAAGAGAGAGAAAGCTCCTTTATGCTGTACTGATTGACCCTTTCTGATATTGCATCTTTCAAATTCCTGATCTCATACACTTCATCTGGACGGTAATGATACAGTGATTGAGTAACCCTGTATATTCTTTGTGTAAATTTGTGAGAAACCTACATTTTGTGGATGGTACCGAATGATTCATCAGTATAATGTAAGTCCAGGACTTCCATTGCCTTACAGGTCAGCTTTTGATTGTGCTTGCATGCTGCACTCGCAATTCAGTGACTGCATAATAGACAGGCAGCACCAGCATGATATGAACTCATTCTACATCATATGTAAGCATGGTTGAACTACTGCGTCCTACAGTCCAAAGCATTTGTGAATATGATGTGGAGATGTGTCACTTTTAGATCCAGTCTAGTACATTTTTTGGGCACATGCACTCATACTCTTAAATAGCAGTAGTGAGCCCTAAAGCTCAGCTCAGAAAGAATCTCAAATATGAACCCTCCTCTATATTGAACTTCACATTCAATGTTCCAGGTAAGGCATGCCATGTTAGGGTGACACTTCTACGCAAAATCTGGTTCACCTCATACACATGCATTGTCAGCCTCAGATTCTGAGTTTGGCACCTCAATTTAGAAACAAATTAAGTTTCTCCTAATCTGGAGAGTGAGGCTCAATGGTTAGTTCATGCATATGCACGATGTAAAATTGCTGTCCTTTCTAGATGCATGCCACTGAACACGAAATGTAAGGTTTTTCACTTCTAGACTTGGCTGTCGACATCATTGCATTGAGACTGATAGTCCATTCCACAAATTCTTAAACCTGATGTTTCAGGCACACTGGAATGGCAGTTGTAGTAGTCTGAGTATCCATGCCAGTGAGGTGGAAGGGGAAATTTACATTACTGCATTATTGGTTTCTTGTGCTTTCCACAGTCCTCTTGAGAGCTGACAGAGATGACTGCTCCGAATGAGAAAAGCTGGGGAATTGAATAAGTGTGACATACTTTCAAGACTTCTCCATGAGAGGAAATTGCCAAACCCTTCTAAGATGGTCTGCCCATTTACACTTAAACATCCCCCTCCACTGGAACTCATTCCCACTCTGGAGTACTCTACCCCTTGCACTTGCTTTCTGAGCCCAGTAAAAGCTCCTCCCACTCTCTTTAGAGTCAGGACTTTCTGCAGTTCAACATTAAAACTTGTTGCCTGTTTTCAATTCTCAAATCATGTATTCATGACTGTTTCACTGTCCTTTCCTGGAGCCATAACAGGTGTTTGACAAGCACTTCTCACCATAACCCCACAGAGGGCCCTGTGTTCTAGAATTGATCTCGCCAGTTAACCCTCTACACCCAGCTAGTAGGGACTTGAAGGAAGAGTGCTTGGCCTCTTGACCTACAGAAGCCACATGTCGCAGTTCTACCATGTGGAATGGCCGCCGGGGGGGAAATACTGTTTCTGCATTGTAATTTTATAACGTGAGTGGATTTTGCACCCAATTCAAAGTCTCTCATGACTGGTAGTGTATGGTATCTCAAATTGATTACTGTTTCAGCTGCAAAATCCATCTAGGTAATACCTGGAGGGATCTGTGAGGGAGACTGCTCAGTGTGGTAGAACAGTTTGAGCAGTATTCCATATTTTTATTCATGGTCACGTCAGGGCTGAAAATGAATCCTATACAAGAAAAAAAAACGCAGAGTGTAGGGCAGGGATTTCCTCTTGATGCCACAAAGTTTCTTTCCCCAAATTTGGGGTCTCCTTAATGGAAAAAACTGGAACCAGAAGGAGGCTTGTGTTGGGCGGGGTTGGACAAACCTTGCCTTCTTATTAAAATAAATATTATGCAGGAAATGTATGAATCGGTTTCTGTCCTATAAAATCATACAGAACAAACTTGACAACTCACTGAAAATGTATTGATTCTCCAATTTGGAAGCCAAATGTTCTAAAAGTCAAATATAGGAAAAGATCTGCAGTCTGTGGTAACAATTTTGTAAGTACCAGTTTGTAGCACCCACGAAAATATCACAACCATTTAACAATTTAAATGCACACTCTGGCTCAATTGCCTACAGTGGTCATTATTGCAAACATTTGAAAGATGTCACGGATCTGTCAGGAGTTTATTAGTTTGTGAAGGCATTTCTGTATTTTTCCACATTTTCTCACAAGCTAAAGTGATGCAATAATAATTTTCCCTCTGCAGCCTGGCCTCTGGTGACACTGTGTTCTGACAGCTCAAAATACAGCCATTTGAACTTGCAAACCGCACATTTTAGACGTGCAGCCAAATGTCATTTTTCAGCGACTTGTTTTATCTCGAGATATTTATTTTTCCCGATAAGAATCAAATCCTGTTTCGAAGCAAAATGACCCTACACAACATTAAATTCTATGCTGACCTGCAGCGACCAGCATCTCAGTCAACCGAGAAAAGCTTTTAACTGTGTGCCATGTTTCGAACCCATAAATTTTATGATTGCCCCCTACCATTTCCAGCAGCCGATTACGTGGAAGTGGATTCGCGCAATGGGGAATTGACGTTAAGAAACATGTAAAGCAAGTTCAAACCTGCTCCTGTCCGCCAGGTCTGTCTCTGCTTTCCTGCTAATGATGGCAAGCTCGGCGCTGGTTCCTCTCACATTGTTCAGAGAAACTGCACTTCATTAAATTGCAGCCTTCCTCCCAACCTTTAATAATAAACTACAGTCAGTAGCAATATAAAATCACTTCAATATTGTATAGCAGTTCAGTCTGCCCGCTATCTATAATTGCCGTCAATACTTGGACGAGAGGAGAGTGCTTTAATTTTCTTAATGTTCCATGCACCGAGAAACAATCAAGCTTTTTTTCTTATTTGTAATTACATTGGCTGAATAAAGCCGGTGCACTTTTCCAAATTATAACTTGGCCCAGCCAATGGAGAATTGCAGTGAAACCACTCTACCGCTAACGGATTTTCCTTTCTGTTATCTGATGGCACTGAGATAAGCATATTTCTCCCAGGTAACAATTATGCGGTCGGGCCTCTAATTTCGAATGTGGCGCGAATCCTAGAATTTATGCAATTCTTGGCTGGGTGAAACGGAAACAAAACCAATGCTTAGGTCAAGTGAAAGACGTCGTGCAAATGATTTTACCCATTGGATACACACGGGAAACGCAGTTGGCTGGATCACAAAACATGTTTTGAGTGTGGCGTCTTTGCTTGTGAGTCAAGGCAGGCCCATGGCAAAAGTATATATATGTTTTTTGGGGCGGGGTGGGGGGTGGGGGGGGGGGGGTTAAGGGGTAGCCCCTACATTAACAACAACTATATGTCAAGCACTGGCGAAGCCAATAGATCTCTGCTTTAATTCGCCTATCTATTGGCAATTGCATGTGTCGTGAGGCATGAGCAGGAATGTCTGGCAGTCTTGGAATGGGTTTCTTATTATCGCAAATGCGTTTCAAGATGACCACCATGTATCAAGATGCATGTGCTTGTAAGTGAGATATGGCTGCACTTTTTAAAATGAGCTCAAGATGGCTGACACCCATCTTGGATTGGTAAAATTAAATTTATGTGGAGGTGGATTTAGACGAATTAAATGGGTCTCAACAAATTGCAGATGCGAAAAGCCCCCCCCCCCAAAAAAAAATGCTGAACCCGAAAAAATAGAAGCTGAAAGGGATGCATTGGAGTGGGAGAAACGACATATGAGCTTGGAATGAACAGGGCAGTGTATGCTGGGATCAGGACAAGGGTACAAATACACATGCACTCCAACACAGTGCTGAAAGTAACATACAAAAGAGTCCACTCAAATAAGTAGTGGAAGGATACAATTCATCTAATCAGAACAATGTTAGTATGGAATATTCCTTCATGGGCCAAACACAAACACAGAGAAGAAAGTTGTAGATGCAGGAGTAAGGAAGTGAGATAAACAACAAAGCTATCCAACAATCACAAGCAAGGGGCTGAGCTAAATCTAAATCTATTATTATTGGAAACAGTAGGTTGGGCTAACATCCTGCAAAAACTCTCTGTAGATTAGTCAAAGACTTAGAAAGGGAAATTTATGAGCTGAAGTAGTGTACTCCTCTCTGAAACCTTGTCTGGACCTAGTTTCTCACTGTCCAGCCAAAGCGATACCCACTCTCTCCACTCTGGAGGGGATGGTGACCATCACAGGATTCTTCTCTACAGTTCGGCTTGCTCTTTTCTCCTATATTTCAGGTTCTTGCTTAGATTCTCTTTCTAGGTTAACCAATCCTTCTTGATGAATCTCCTAGATTATTGAGAATATCCTGTGTTTACTGATGCTTAATCATTCGATTTGAGTAGTCATTTTTTTCCAATTAGGAAATAAACTAAAGTGGTACAATACATGTTTTATATGACGGGGTACCAATACTACTCCAATAAGATTAGGAAAATTAATAACAATATTAAATAAATTCCCACAGGTGAAAAGTAAGAGTGGAAAGAGCAAGAAATGTTTAAATCACTGTGAAGGGCAGGCATTCTCAACCCAGTTATCCCAAATACTCCAGTGCTTTGTTCTCTTATTAGAACGCGTTTCTCTATCCATTTTGGCTATTCTGTGGATCGAATTTATCCATTCAGATTCTAAGGGTGAAATAGGTAAGATCCACTTAATACACAATTCTCTACTAGCTAATAAGATTAACATAAATATAAGAGATGTTTAGGTGTGCTACCAGCATATTCTTCCGGAATCACCGCAAAAATTACCAGTGCCAGACTCACCTTCACTTCTTGACCCACCAAATCTGACAAGATTGTACCCACTGTCTGCCACAACACTTGGATGGAAGGACACCACCTGAATATGTGTGTTTTATCTGCATTGAGTTCACCACACTTTGGCACTTCCGCACCATTTGCAAGCCCATTTTCTCCAGTTTTCGAGGCGTCCAGTAAGCCTTATGTATAGTAAAAAGTTTGTTTTTCTTAAGAGGTGCAGATTTCACACAATACCACAAAAGAGATATAGATACTTGCCATAGTGCTCCTAGATCGAGCCCTGGTAATTCCCTCCTCCAGGTCTCCATGTGCCATGTACCATACCGAGATCTCTTCCCGTAGTCCTGGCTGTAGCGCTATTTTGGCCTCATGAAGTTCGTTTTGTTTCGCCCCCTGTCTCAAAGACTTGACACAGCTTAGTAACTGGCAATATTTAAAATGAGAAGCAGCGCCTTCTGTGATCTCTTGAAAGTCTTGCCAAGATATTAGCTGAGTGCCCTCCAATAACTGTCCCCATCTACAAATTCCCTTTTCCCTTATAGGGTTCGCTAAAGAGTCTTGCAAACATGTGGGTGTTCCTTGGGACCTCCATATTGGGGCATAGTGGAACTATTATAGAATCTGTAGCATCTTCCTAATTTGATACCACAGTTTACAGGCCCAATGAAGAGACTTTAGTCAGATTTTTTTTTAAATTGGGGTCTCCAAACTTATAGAGAAAGTGGTTAGCTAAGTCTGGTGGACCGTATGTCAGGGCACGAAGCATAGGGGTGAAATTATTGGAATCCTTTAATAACTTTCTGAAAATTTTCAATAGGAAGGGTCTCTGATATTTTAGTAGATCTGGGCTTGCTATGCCCCCATTTTCCTTTTTTCCCTGCATTTCCCATGCAATTCTGGGCCTTTTTTCCCCAGATAAAGCTGGAAAAAGCTCCTTGTACTTTTTTAATCCATTCGGTCTTGAATTCTAGCGGGATTGTTTTGAAGATAAATGTATATTTGGGTAAAATAGACATCTTTAGTAAGTTTGTTTTGCCCAGAAAGGATATAGGTAAAGAATCCCACTGCTACAGTTGTTTTCTAACTTTTGAAGTGACTAGATCGATATTCACCTTCGCTAAGGTTTCCTGATTTTGAACCACCTCGATCCCTAGATATCTGATCTTCTTTTTAATGAGCTCACGTTGGGAAGTTGTGTTCCACTGCATAATCTCTGTTTTTGAAGGGTTTACAGCGTATCCTGATAGTTTACTAAATATATCTAGAGTTTCCCAAATGACAGATATTACTGGGTCAAGAAGAGTTGTGAAGATCATTAAGTCATCAGCATAAAGCCCTATCTTTTCTCCCAATCATTACATGTAAATGGATGAATATATTTACATGCTCTTAACTTAATGGACAACAGCTTAATGTATGTATTAAAGAGAATAGGGGAAAGTGGACAGCCCTGTCTGGATCCTCTTCTTATTTGTACTATTTCAGAAAGGGAGCCATTTACTAATACCCAGGCCATAGGATTCCTATACAAGGCCTTAATTGCTGACCCAAATACATCCCCCATATTAAAACGCTGGATTACCTCATAACCTCTTCGCTGCTGATGACGAGCTCAGCTCGTCATCAGCCACGGTAGTCGTGTGCTGATGACGAGCTGAGCTCGTCATGTAAAACGGCTCTTTGAATTTTGGCGCACACAGCGGGAAAAGCTGCGGCAGCGATGCGGATAAAGAAAGGGGCAGCTAACCCTGTCAAAAGATTTTGCAGCATCGCAGGTTCTTATAGACAGTGGTTTTTCATGTTCTATGACAAGATCTACTGTGGCAATTAACTTGTGGGTCAAATCCTCTAAATGATCATTATGGATAATTGAACTGGCCATTCGCGGCAGCCTTTTATTCAGAAATTGTGTATACATTTTGTAATCACTGAAGAGCAATGATATCGGCCTGCATGATTCACATACTCTGGGGTTTTTGTTGGGTTTGAGAAGAATAATTATGGTTGCCAAGTCCCAGGAAGGAGGGGTACTTTGTTTTAAAATATATGATGAGTTAAAAAGATCCATCAGAATAGGAGCTAGAACTTCCTTCAGCAAAGCATACAGCTTATTAGGAATAGCATCAGAGCCAGCAGCCTTACCCTTTTTCAAATTCTTGATTGAGCTATGGACTTCTTCCAATGTTATAGGCACCGATAATTCCTCTCTATTTTTACTGCTTAACAACGGGAGATCTATATCACCGAAATAACCTGTTGTCTGTTCTTTACTTTGAATTAAGTCCTCTGTGTAGAGATCCCGGATAACCGGACAACTTCCTGCTCAATGGCGCTATCTTCAGTGATGATATCACCTGTAACTTAATTTTTCAGGTCCTTGATGTTATTCCTGTTTCGATCTGTTTTAGCCTTCCAGGCCAAAAGCTTGCTGCTACCCTCCCCATATTCATAGTGGGCTAGTCCACTTGATTCCCATCTCTTTTTCACCCTGAATTCTAAGTAATCCGCTAGTTTTGTTTTGGCTTTGGCAAGATCTGTTCTATTAAAGGTTTTATGTTAACATCTAAGGTTTGGGCCATGTCTTCTTTAATTTCTTTTATCTGATCTTCTAAAAAAGTAAGTTCATTTTTCCTTTTCTTGTTTTCCCTGGCATTTTGGCCAATTAGGACACCCCGAAGATATGCTTTATACGTGTCCCAGGCCTTATTTATGGGAGCTCTATCAAAATTGAAGAGAAAAAACTTTTGTGTCTGTTTTATCACACTTTCAACTATTGAAGATTCAAGAAGGAGATATCGATTTAATGTCCAGCACAACTCTGGACATTTACCAATCAGCTTAAACTGTAAAAAAAATGGCTGAGTGGTCTGATAGGTGTTCCGGTACATGAGTAATTTTCATGACCAACTTACTGATGCTACTGGATGTCAAGAAAAAATAGATCCTATGCCCATGCTTTTTATTGTGAAATGTGAAATCCCTTATAGAGTTACTCAGCGCTCCCCCCATTTCTTGTGATTTCTAGGATCCATATATCTACTAGGCTGAGATCCTGGATTATTGATTTGAGTGCGGTTCTCATTTTCGAAGTTGCTGTATTGAGTTTTTTTGAGGTGGTGTCTTTATCTAAATCAAGAATAACATTAAAATCACACCCAATAATAATTGTATCATTTAATTCAAGTAGATGAAGCATTAGTATATGGAGAGGGAGAGGATCGTCTAGATTAGGGCCATAATATGATACAAAAAATAACCATGTACCCTTGGCTCTTGCCCTAACAATCATCCACATACCTTGGGGGTCGACCTTAACTTCAGAATGGTACATTGAGCTTATTTTTAAAAAATTATTGCTATCCCAGCTACCCCTTTAACTGTCACTGTTTGTCGTGTACAAATACAGTGCTCTATCCAGGTTTGAGATTTAAGAATGCCAAACCATTCCTCTTTTAATAGGTGAGATTCTTGAATAAAATATAACATCCGCCTCCCTCATCTTCAAGTATTCCAGTATTTTATACCTCCTTGGAGTCACTCTCAGGCCATTCACATTCCATGAAAGACTCATAAAAAGTTGATATTATCTCGAGCTGCCATAAATATTTAAGGTGGCCTTTTTCCTGTCTCTTGTCATTAACATGTAATATTCAACTCTCCTTAGGAGATGGTAACCCCTATAACTTAAAACAACAAAGGAATAAAAGAAAAACCAGAACATCTGCATCAAACATTGTCGGACAAAAAGTTTTTTTTATTTTCTCCCATATGCCCCCCACCCAATGTGTCTTAAATTTTTCTTTACAATTTCACAAGTGGCCCAGCCCCCCCTCCCTGGAGAACCCTCCCTAGTAACACTAGGTATATTGACACCTCCTATGAGCTCTTTCGCCCCTTGATGGGCTGACTATTTCCTACTGTTATGGTTGAGTCCTTATCTGTTCAACAAAGGTTTTAGGCAGGGAAGCGCTTATTTGCAATGGCGCCTAATTCTCTTAAATATCGAATGTATTTTCCTAATTCCCACTGCCTGTCCAAAGTCTCTCGTGAAACATCAGATCAGATACGAAAGGACCAATCATCCTTCTTGTACGTTCCTACTTTTAGAGCTGCAGCAAGAATGGTTTCTTTAAGTGAGTATGTTTTAAAATTAACCAAAATCCTCCTTGCTGTTTTTCTCCCAGGGCGTGCGACAAAAGGATGACTATGGACTCTCTGGACATCTTGCTCTATAATATCAGAATCTAAGCTCGAGTTGTACTCTTTTAACAAGGTAATCACGAAGGTCTTAATATCACCTCCTTCCTTTCCCTCAGGGACATTTAAAATTCTGATATTTTTTCGTCTGGCATTGTTTTCTAAAGTCTTCAGCTTGTCTCTAAGGTCTCTTTCACATTTCTTCAATTTCAAAATCTCTTCTTGATTTATAGCCACTTTGTTTGTTATGCCTGACTACTGCAAGAGAGGCCCTGCTGGAGGAGTTGGTAGCAGGACATGAGGACATGGACCCGCTCCGGACAATATGTAAGGCTTGTGACTAGGGAGCTCGTTCCATGTCTAGCTCTCCTCACAGGAGTTGATGAGGCATCAGCCCTACTCTTGAATCATACCATAATCATTTGATACCCATGCAATGAGTGATAACTCCACAGGTCCAGGCTCGCTCACTCCCTTTCCTGTGCATCTTATCATGATACCGACTTGTAAGGAGCTGGATAATTTTCTGGGAGTACATACACACACATGATGAGCCTCATGGAGACCACCAGTGCTACAGAAAGAATGAGAGTCTTTTGCTAGTGCGTACAATGTAAAAATATACCTTGAAAATTCAACTTTGTGTAGTGTGGGGTTGAGGTTTCTAGAGATAGGTTGCCTTGGGACCAGGGAACTGAATGGGTTTTAGGTGAAATGTACTCCAGAACGGAGTCGTGCCATGGCACCACCATATTAGTGCAGGCACCTCTCAGATATCCAGATTTACTTTTCATTGACATCACAAACATATATCAGCAGGGTTGCAGTACTTGTTATGGGTTAGGGATTGGGTCAATGGTGGTCTGTTATATGTTCCTTGGACAATGCCAACCCTTTTTAACCCCTTCGCTGCTGATGACGAGCTCAGCTCGTCATCAGCCACCGTGGTCGTGTGCGGATGACGAGCTGAGCTCGTCGTCTAACGCGGCTTTTTAAAAAAAGCCGCACAGCGGAAAAATAACCGCTGCAGCGATGCGGTTAAGTTGCACTCACACTTTTCATGGGTGGTATGAAAACCTCTGAACAAGGCTTCGACTTACACTTATTCGATAATACCAACATGTCTCACTAGTATTCACTATACATTTACTGGATAGCACCGATGTTTCCCTGCAGTGCTGCTCTATTTCTGTTGGACAATTTCTACATTCTCTGTCTCTTTCTGTCTAATATGATACTGTCTAATAGTTCAAAACCCTCTACTTATAGCAGCATCATGTTTATTGGACAATAACAACATTTCCAAGCAGGGTGTGTACACCTTTTTACAGATGGGACAAATAAATCTTAGCTTGGTTGCCATATATTTAAGAGATAATACCTACTCCTGGACAGCGGCAGTACCTCCAGTATGGGTGGTTATACTTTAAAAGGACAGTAGCAACACTTCTCAGGAGGGCTGCCTGTGAAGAGTTGGTTGTTAATGTAGTGTCATGTAGTAGAGAGGGTACTGCTTCTTTATGTAAATATACCAACGCTTCTCAGTTGAGCTGAGACTTTTTTGATGGGACTCTGTCAGCATTTTGCAGCTGCGTTCTATATTCTTAAGGTGTTTATGCCACTTGCTGGGTTAAATACAGATGATTCAAATAGGTTTATGTGAATGTGAAATACAGTGCTGTATTCTGTTTCTAGAGGTCTCGCTGGATGAAGATGGACAGAGCTTCCAACTGAGACCCTGGTGGATGGGAGGATCACTTTTAGCCCCTTGTAGGGTTTTAGTCTATAGCACTTTGGATTCTATAAGTTGTAGTTTTGTTGTTCACATTATAAGAATGGGCTTAGAAGTCACAGCAGGGTGAGTGGTTCCAAGCAAATTAAGGGGCTGGCTGAACCCAGGACCCATGGCAGCGATGGACAGTTGCAGAATCATTATGCGAGTTCAGGCCCCACAGACGTGACCTGCATTGTGTACACTGTCTTTCATTTGCAGGGTCGGTTTTAGGTTAAGCCTGTAAAGCGCCTGCATTGTGCTTGTAAAATTTATTGTATTTAATATAAATCTTAACAGGGCCTTACATCCCACCCTCACTATGCATTAGTTTGTGTGCTTGCCACTTACTTTTCCTCCAATTCCATTGGTTGTATTATGTTGTTTCCTGTTGTTCCTTGTGTGTTTCTCTTAACATTATCCCATGGATCAAGTGTTCCTTTTCATCCACTGGAACCTCTTTTGTTTGGTTTTGTCTGCTCCACATTTTTTCTTTATGTTTAACCTGACTGTATGCATTTCAAGCATGCTTATTCTCTGCATGCTTTTTTGTTTGTACGTTGTCTTTGATTTAATCGTTTTGTGTTAGCACCATTTCAAGTGTGCTTGTACAGGATGTTGAGCCAACGCTGAGACTCGAACCCTACTTCCCATCTCCAAGGTCAGCAGTTCAAGCCTTTACCCAACATCATCTGTCCTGCCCCTTCTCTTCTATTTTGGTACTCTTGTTGTTTTCATTCCAGCATAGCATTCAACTTCGTAACTTGATCGAGAAGAATACCATTAGAATGCATGCCTACAGCTATCTCTCTTGTATGCTTTGCTTCTCAAAGCAACCCACACCCCCATGCCATGTCACTCTTTTGGACTGTGCTTCTATGCAATGCTACTCTCCACATTGCTGTCTTGTTGGCCATATTTATCTCTGTGCATGTGTGCTTCTTTTCTACCCCACCAACATGCATTGCTGTCTCTTGCTGTCGTCCGTGTGACTCTGTCTGGTTTCCCTTTTATGTGTTAGGCGGTCTGGTAACACCTCATACTTTTCACCCCAAAGATGGCACCCCAGAGATAATTATGTATATCGAGGAAGCTGGTGGTGCATTTGTTTCTTTACCATGTGGTTATATTCAGGTGGCTGGTCAATCAATGAGTGTCCCTCAATCCCAGCAAGTAAGCAGGTGACGCACATGTTTTCATGCTTTGGAATGGAAAATGCTGGCACTGCAGGTAACAGCCTACTACTGATATTGTGTTGCGTTAGCTCTGTCTTTAGTATTAGTGTTGCCTTTGAGTGTCAGGAGGAAAGTTGCTGTGCTTCTAATAGGGACCATGTTATATACCAACAATCACTTCTGTAGGGAAAACACAATTTCTTTTCAGCTAGGTTATTCTAGTCCTGATTAGCTAGGATGTATTATTAAATACCGTAACAAATAAATGATTCTGTACCACCAGCATACCGAATTAACACTAAATTATTAGAAAATATTCTCTCCCATGTATTATTATTCATATAGCACAGAAGAACACAGTGCTACACATCACATACACAGGACTGTTATACCATACCATAACCAATAATAATACATATAAATTAGTGCCATATACAGAAGTGGTCACATAAAAAGTGATTAAACATAACAACTTACTTGATGTAAGCACCTTCTATCATCATGTTATGAAAGCAGGTTTCTAGGGCGATAATGTGCATCAGGAATGTGTGTGCATATCTGTTTTCTGGCACAATGGTTGGTGGTAGTAATGTGTTTTGATTTATGTGGTGCTTTATGTCTGTACTATAATATTGCAATGTAATCATGCATTGTACTATGGTTGTTGTGTTGTTTTCAGTGCCCTGTTAAATTTTTAATGTGTTGTAATGATGTTTTTTGTATGGTATTGGTGCATGTTCTGCTGTTTACTTTAGCAATGTCAGCTGATGCTGCTTCATTCACAGCCAAATGCTGCCCCTTCCTCTAAGGACCTGATTATGGGATCGCTGCACCACCAAACCCATGTGCCAATCACCTACCAGATTCAACGTTTTCTTGTGTCTGGTGGTTCTTTGGCATTTCCACATTGGTGCCTATTAAATTAGCACCGCAAAGTCAGTAACTGCATGGCATGGACTGCTGTAGTCCATGTCGTGCAGATACTGGGGTGTTTGCACACAGGGGTACACACCATGAAACCCCCTGCATGCACCCCATGGCCTTAAGGCAACAAGTTTCTTCAACGCAATGGTTTTCATGGAGGAGGAACCACAATGAAGATCGTGGTGGAGAGGAAACTCGTAGTTTGCTTGGTGGGTCCATGACGGTCTCGCATATTGCATCCTCATGACCAGCGTGCCTCCACCAGGAATCTGTAAACCGTTGACTGCACTCTTGCCTCTATACTGTATTAATTTGCCTAATAGCATTTCCAGTTTCCTTTAGTTTTGGATATATTCAATGAGGATTTGTTAAAACAAATCTTGGGAATACCCTCACATATTAATAACTGTGCCATGGAGCACAGGTTCATGGTTTATGAACTTATTACTTACCTGTGACCTTCATTACCCTAGACCTTAGAGCTCCCAAGCACAGTCCTAGCTGTCTTTCTCCCTCCCTCTTTCCCTTTATTCCTCAATGTAGGTTTAAGATGAAGAAGTCCAGTATCGAGACAGGAATAACCATATCGAAAGGAGGAAAGGGGTTTATGCCATGAGTAAGGAAGAAAGACTTCAATTTTTTCTTTAGTATGAACAATAGTAAATCATCTCAGGGAGGCGGGGCACCTCATATGATGTTGACTATGATGTAGAGGATTATGAAGGTCACCATTAGGTGATATTTTTCATTAATTTGTATGCAGATGAATAATCTTTTTAGCCTGTCTTGTAATTCGTTTTCGCCAAGGAACCATCCACAAATAGTGGAATGCCAACTGACCAGGATACATGAAGAAACTAAGGTTAGTAAACCTTTGCACAGAATTATGGTGATATTTATGTTTGGATTATAGACAAGTATATCTGTCTCTCCAAATGTATGTAATAATCCTGAAACTGACCCAGCGAACCTTGCAAATCAGCGGCAGGGGAGGGACTAAACCTCCCAGCTCACCCGTGAGGGCCCGGCGGCCCAACTTCATTTTCTTGCTGCTGGAGCAGCACAAAAAGCACCGAGCAGTCCCGCAGTGCGGGATCCTGAAGCAGACTCAACAGACCTTGCAAATTGGTGGGAGGGGAGAAACTTTACCTTCCAGATCACCTGTGGGGGCCGGAGGCCCAATGTCATTTGCTTGCTGCTTGAGCATCACAAAGAGAGCAGAGCAGTCATGCAGCACGGGATGCACGAGGGACATGCGCAAGATGTTCCCGGGCATGGGATTTGTGCAGGACCTTCGCGGGATGCGCCCGGCTGGGGCAAAGACCGGGCCCATCATTGGCTGGGCGGGGCAAACTCTCTTGGCTTCATCTGCAAACCCAAGGTACTATTCCTGCAACTCTTCTAAACTCAGTGACAATCTCTCTTGAAATAATTCAAGGGAGGTGACATTCACTTAACTAAATTAACTCTGCAAGCCCCTGACACTGTTTGTGGAATATTGTTCTCAGCTAGCCTGTTTTAGTTATGTCATTTAGCTTGTATACACATCCACATGGGGAAACGTAAGGCAGTAGAGCAAGCTCAGGGAACAACAAAGCCTAAAAAGAGAGTTGGTGATAAGGAAAAAAGTACCCTGGAGGAAATTACAACTTGATTGAGGAAGTGCAATCATTAATACGCCCTGATCAACTAGAACAAAAGATAAACACTTAGGAAAGGATCCACAAACTTGAGCATATAGTAGCCAAGGGGCAAAGGTGAAAACAACTGGGGAAGGCGTAACTGGAAAACAAATGACAGTGAGGCAAAGGCACACTTCTATAAAACGTTATCTGACATTACACTGCCTACAAAGGGATAGGCCCAGGGAAAATCAAAACATTGGAAACCAATTCAATCCCATAGAACCATCCCTCCTCCCCTTGAATGGTCAAAGTGATGGTATGATAGATCTCACCATAACAATAGATCGGTGGCCAGAATCACCAGAAGCACCAGTGGCCCCACCAAATATTTCCACTTGTATAAACCTGAATCAATCATAGAAGAAGGCCATATTAATTAACCAAAATTTCAGATCAGGGATTTAACTAAGGAGGTCAGAGCACTTAAAGCCAGAGTTAGTACACTATCTGAATCCCTTAAGCTAGTAACAGTGGATACAATTAGTATGAAGGAAATTCTACTTAGCTCGCAAGCAGTCATGCAAAAATAGCAACATCACCGTAGGCTGGCCTCAAGCACTAGGAGTATATATAGCACACTATATGACCCTCCTCAACAGGTAACAAGAGAGGACCTATCTATTTCCACAAGGGCATAGAACAGCATGTAACACCTCATGACCACAAAAGTGAAAGCCTCCACAGCATGAGGAAACAGCCCCCAAACTTCCTAATATCCATAGTTGCTATCCAAGTCTAACATATCAACAGAGCAGACAGTTTCAGAGAGCACAACCCCCTGAGATTACCCACAGGGATAAGAGCCCAAACATCATATCTTCTTAACTAATGTCCCTAAATCAACACCCAGCCTGACTAAAGAGGATGAAAGCTCATTAAAACAAATGTATCCTATGGATAAGACATGTTTGGGGATGTAGATCAATCACCAGGGAAGATATATCTCTGCCAAAATGTTTCCCCAAGCTGGTACTGTTCTGGAGTACACAGGCCTGATATTAGCTAGTGCTGATTTGGTGGAAAACCAAGTTGCATTTGACATCAGGACCTCACATTTAATTACCTCACATATTTGAATAAAATACAGTCCTCCAGATCTCTCAATGAAACATGTTGCCCAAAAATCTGCTCTAACGTGCATAGAAGGGTCACTTTTAGGTGAGATAGAATGATGGTCGTGAAGACATCTCCATCAGCTACACAAGGACCCAGTAATTAAGTCCAATGGATAGGTTGCTGGCCTGCAATCAATTTCACATACTTTAAGAAAACCTGAGCATACAACCACTTTCTTGAATATAGGCAATAATACCAGAAGCCCTCAAAAAATGAATGGGTGCATAGGGCCTCCCCAGCTCCTAGAAATAGCCCAGACCTTATACCTCTCTTGGAACATTGCTTTCCTGGGGTCAGAAATAGCCTCTTTGTATTGGTCTGGTTTAACCCCTCCCATGCTCATGACGGAGCCGCTCCGTTATGAGCATCGGCTGAGCTGTGCTCATGACAGAGGGGTTCCGTCATGGCCCTGCCGCAGCGCCTGCACGGCGCGTTCTATTGAGCGGGCGGGGCCATGACGGAACTGCTCCATCACGAGCACAGCTCAACCGCGGCTCGTGACGGAGCGGCTCCGTCATGAGCATGCGAGCGCTGCTCGGCCCCCCCCGTAAGTGATGACGAGGAGGAGTGGCGGTGAAGTGAGGAGCTCGGGGAGGAGCGGCAGCTCAGGTAAGGCTCTGGGACACGGGACGGGAGGGAGCCGGTGCGGGATGTTGGCCCGGAACAACTGCGGTAAGGCTCAGGGTCTGGGGGCAGCATTTCATGCTTGCGAGGAGGAGCAGCAGTAAAGTGAGGAGCTCGGGAAGGAGCGGCGGCTCAGGTAAGGCTCTGGGACACGGGACGGGAGGGAGCCGGTGTGGAAGGTTGGCCCGGAACAACTGCGGTAAGGCTCAGGGTATGGGGGGCAGCATTTCAGGCTTGCGTGCAATCCCGCCCCGGCCCCCACCCGCCACGACATTGTCCGGGACACAGACAATGTCGTGGCGGGCGGGGGCCGAGGCGGGAGTGCACGCAAGCCTGAAATGCTGCCCCCAGCCCCCTTCTGCCCCGGGCAACGCTGGGGTGGGCTGCTAGTTAACTAATAAACAGGGATCTCAGCAGCAAGTCTGAGCCATGCTTCTGTTGTGTAGTTCCCACTAATCCGTATGACCTGTGCATTTGTGGACAGCAAATACTTTGGTGGGTGCCTAGACTGATTCTAATAACCCTGTAGGAAATGTTGACCTAGAGACCAGCTACCTCACATTGCCACCACAGGCCCCCCTAACCCAAGCAGATAGCAAATGGTTTCTGTACACCGCTGAACAAGATAACCCCGACCTCTCAAGGATCATGATAACAGGTCAGAACTCTTCCGCTCAGTCACTCGTGCTCTTTTGTTCTCATAGATATATACAGAGAATACACAATGGGTTGTTTCAATGTATTTATTGAACCAATGATATTCTTGTATAGAATACATGTGCTGCTATAATCAGTAGATAGGAGCAGATGTAAGTGATTACGAGCACCAAAAGAGTAAACTGCAGATACAGTTCCACCATGACACTAAGACAGTGTATATATGCAGGCATAAAATACAAGGTAGCAATCAGGCATCCTCCTACTATGCAATTCCTACGCTGTGTATGTCTAAACTGTGTGTGGGTGTAGAGTCAAGAATCCCTCTATAGAATGATCCAATCCCATTACCTGGCGGGGAAGAATGTAGGATCTAATTTTGGTCACAAATTGGACATCCATCACGACGATGTCAGGCAGCTGTTCTGTGAAGCCACAGCATACAGGACCTTTCAATGTTAGCGGAAATATCTACTCTGATTACCCCTGTAAACGCTTCTTTATTTATAAAAAAGCATCTTTGTATTGTACTTGCAGATTAGCATTGTTATGGCTATTTAGATAGCCCTGTCACCCCGTAAATGAAGATAGAACGACATTTGCACATTATGCGTAAAGGACTTGTTGTCAGAAGCAGTACCTGAATTGTCCTGGTTTCCGTGGGACCGAGTGGCCAAGGCTTCTATGATGAATATTCTCCAAATTCCCAATCACCCCTGCACCCGGATTGCTCCAAGCCCAGGAATGGAAGGGAAAGGGGAAGTGGATAACAAACAACAAAGAGAGACTTCCACACTGGTGTCTTCATCACTACCTCTGGGATGAGTAGCTGGTGAACACCTGAAACAGTTAACAGATCATTACTAACGTTCAAACCTTTTCTTGGGAAACACCACACACTCTCTATCTCTCTGCTCACTTCTCTTATACCTGATTCTGTGTGGAAATTGCCGTTCTCTCGCAGAGCCCGATAAAGTTCTTATGGAAGATTAGAGGACTCTTGTTGATGTTAGTGTCTATTAGGTGGTTGGTTGAGTAGAGGTGGTAGACAACAGTATTACCATATGCATATAATATATACTCTCGTTTACTTGTAGATTTACATAGACGCTGGACAGTAGGTGAATTTCTATACTCCACGACACAGGTACTCAAGAAAGGCTGAATCACTGAAGAGTCTTTTCTGAAGCTCAATTTCGACTTTTCCAATATACAGTTCAACTTGGACACCGAGCTAATCTTCCTGACCACGGAAACTCAGTCTCAGAAATAACTCAATTTAGCGCTGGACAGAAATTGCGCCACAAGAAGTCTTTGAGGAAAAAATATTCTTACCGCTATGGAGCTGAGGAGGTGCGGAAGAATTACTTCCCAACAGGAATTGTCCACTGAAGCATGCCGCTTTTCATGAATAGAGCCGACTCCGCCGAACACTGGAAAAGCGGAGCTGCGGCAGATTTCTGAATGCAGGAATCAGTCTGGAACTGAAGCGAAACAAGCTCCCTAAGCCCAGAGCTAAAGTCTCAAGAGTTTCTGACTGGAATTTGGGCAAAACTTGGAATTACGCAGTGACTTGACGGGAGCCAAAATCAGGGCGTCGAACTGCCGGAAACGAACAATTGAAGTGCGCCACATAGAACGCGCGGGATAAGGAAATGGCGGACTGAATTGGAAAGACTAGAACGCTAACCCTACCACTCGGTGGCACAATCAGGAAGCGCTAACTAACCCTCCCTCTGACTGCGGACATGAACTAATTTCTGGATGGAGCCCCAAATTGGAAATGGCTGCAATGCGTTAAATCTTCTTTTGACCGTAGGGACTGAAAGAGGTCTCTTGACGGATCCCGGCATGGACCTGACACTTTTACTCAGTGTTGAAGGCATTTATCCGCAAAGCTAGATGTATAGGCAATAAAACTATTATAACATTGTCAGGAATGAGAATATGTGCAAAAGGTCACATTAAATAATTTTATTGTGCAGAATAGAGGACAATGTAAGAAACTGTGCAGCCTTACTACATGGTCCTAACTCTGCACATAACACCCACTCCTTATACTAAGGGTGGATCTCGAAAACTGTCCCAAAATGCAGTAGGCCATATAAAATTTTAAATACAAAGTCTAAAATCACTTTTACAATCATCTAAAAGTAAGCCTCCCTTTAAAATACTTATAAAAGCAATTAAAATGTATTAGACTGTTTGAAACCCCAAGCACTCAGAAAGCTTGGGGAGAAGAGTTGGCCTAATGGATAGGGCGTACAACAGCAAATCTGGGGAACTGGGTTTGAGTTGCGCCAATGACGCTGAACATCCTGTGATTTTGGGCAAATCCCTTAATCGAACTGTGCCTACCAAAAATGAATGTGTCCTCATGAAACACAACTGGTGCAATGCAAAGTGCTCTTATACCCGATACCTTCTGGTCAGGTTTGTGCTACATAAAATTCCGTAAAATAGTTTTTTTTTAAAAAAAAAAAAGCTCTGGTGCCTAGAATAAAAGCCCAAAAGCATTGTTTATGGTTCATTTTTTTAAAGGCCAAATAGTTCCCACTAAATGGAAAAGCAGATTGTTTATGTGTATATTCCTAGTGATAGATGCAACATTACTACTGCTCGCAACTGCAGTCGATATTCCCCGATGCGCATCTCAAAGCAGGTTTAAGGAGCAAAGCTGGTCCCATCCAGTTCCCACAGCAGCCGCTGAGGAAGAGACTACATTCTGTAAGTGTTCTGTAGAGCCTGTGTCCAGTTGACTAGGAGCAAAAACATACAAGGGTGGCTCGAAGAATGCGTTCAGCAACAAAGGAGTAAGCTGGGGACAACTGTATGCATGGGCCTTCAAAGGGTCCATTAGTATCTCAGTGCCCAATGGCGCAACCAATTGCAAACCAAGACAGAAATCCAGCAAGCATTCGTGGCTGCAAATCAGGCAGCAAAAATACAGGTTATATGCAGTAAGGCAAAACAGGCCTGAGTGACAAGAACAAATGCTCTTTCCGTTCTTGAAGCCGAGGTGTGCCAATCCTGTGTATCATGCATTCATGGCACAGCAGCACAGCCAGTGCTGTCTCCATTTTTGTTTGACCTGGGACGTCCATTGCGGAGCACGAAAATTAAAATCAGAATTCCCGCCACAAGTTGCAGAATAAGTGGACGACCTCCAAAAACGCTTACTAGTACGGAGTTAAAATGATGGTATAACTACAAAAACTGTCTGAAAGGTGCTAACCAATCCAGATCCAATACATTTGAAAAAGTGGGCTATTCCTTTTGTACCAGACATGTTAAAAATACGGTGGACCAGCTCCAAAAAATGCAGTGGGAAGTTAGTGTGAAGTAGCGTCTGCATCTCAGACGAGGACCTCACAACCTGGAGAACGACCGTCTCTCTGGAAGATGTTAAGGCCACATCCTTTTGAAAAAGTATGACTTTGAGGCCAGATGTACTAACGTTTTCTGCAGGCACAAATGGGTTTTAGATTAGTTTGAGGCTGCAAAAAACATGTGGCCCATGTACTAATACTATTTTGCAAGTCACAAATCAATTCTCGCAAGATAGGATTAGATACTCACTATTAGGACGGGGCATTCCAAGGGCATCTCTTTCTAATAGCGAATTCTGAAGCTATGTATAACAGTTTTGTGACCGCAATTGCAGTCACGAAACAGTTGCAGTTTACCACCCTTCACAGAAGGGTGGTAAACAACTTGGAAACTGGAAGGGGTCCCCTTCTTGAGTGTCTCAAAACATATTTTTTGAGGGCAAGCAGTTATCAAAGGGACCAATGCCTGCCCTTTAAAAATGAAACTGTAGAGTTTCATTTTTATTTTTTAAATGCATTCCATTTTCCTTCAAGGAAAATAGCCAGAATTAAAAAAAAAAACATTTTTATTTAAAAGCAGTCCCACACATGGTGTTCTGCTGACCCCAGCAGGCCACCAATCCCTGGGAGTGCTAGCCATTCCTAGTGGGGTTGCAAATTGCAAAAGCTTCATTAATAAGCATGAGGCATGCAATTTGCGACCCCCATTAGGAATCGCAAACAGTGTCTCAAACACTGTTGTGCATCCCAATTTGCGAGTTGCAAATTGCAAATCGTAAATGCGACGCAGTTTGCAACACAAAAATTGGTGGGTCGTACATCTATCCCTTAGTTTGCTAAGAGAATCAAACCGTAAGTTAGAAACATTTATCGAAGGCCGCGGCTTTGCCTCCCTAACTTTGCAGGTCAGTGTAAAAAATACTTGTGTGCAACAAGTAACTATGGAATTAACAGTTACAAAAGAAGCGATGCCTGGTTCCATTCCAAAGCAGCCTTGATCATTCAGCATGAAATAGCTACTATTAGAGAGCAGCTTGAAAACTGGACACATCTAGGCAGCCAGAGAACCCTTCAGATAATAGATAGAAAAAGGTCCCTGATGCATTACACACCCTGTCAAGTGAAATGTCCTTGCAAACCAAGGACCCGCTTAAAGGGTTCTCAGAGTCGGAAGCGCTGAGAAAACCTTTGTTTCCCCATTCCTGCACCTAAACTCGAAAGGTAACTCTCAGCATTCATGCACAAATCCTTCACCTAATGCTTCATATCTGCCTACTTGGTGATTTTGTAGACAATATTGGAACTGGAATGTCATGACTGGTAGAGTAATGTACCCATGGATTATCCAATCAGTGGAAGGAATTTTAGCAAAAGTGCAAGGTAGTTGTTCTAGTCTTTCAGTGTGCAACATGGTATACCTTATATATTTTTGTCTGTCTTTAAGAGAGATCATATGAAGAAAACAGATTGGTTGTACAAATATAATGGCATGTGGCCTCAACACAATGTTTGCTGTATCCAGCAAAAAAAAATAAGTGACCAAAGTTGTGAATGTCCGTGTTGTAAAATAGACATGTCCTGTTGTAATATGTCAATTACAGACAATACTATGTTGCTCAATGAATAGATCCTCGAGGATAATGCAATCAGGCCATTGTTAGCCACTGTACAAAGCCTTTTCTAGATTAATCCTATCAATCTAACATTGTTTCTCAGCAGCTTCCTGTTGAGAGACCTACCATGGCTCATTTTATATGGCACATAAGAAGTGCTTTTGACGTGGATTCCAGGGACCTAGTAAGCAATCCCGGAGATGCCGATATTGAGAAAGTGGCAAGCACACATTGTAAGAGGTGCAGTTGTATCTCTCCATTTCCTAATTACGTTCTGAATTGTGCCTTTTTAATAATGATACCCACCTTGCTGATAACTTAGTGTTGTTTTACATTCAGTCTGAAATGCTTTTTAACTGTAGCTGACTTATTTTGAATATTTCAGCCTCTTTTTAATTGCTTACTCGCCTGCCTTCTCCTCGATCCACCGCAGCTGTTCGTGCTGTTTGTGTGGGGGGTGTCAGTCCAGCTAGGGCGAGATTCTCCTGGTTGCCCTCACTTCCTGCGGGCCATCTCACGCTGCCATTTTGGTGGGGTAATGTTCTATTCTCGTGATTCTGGCAATAGACCCAGCCTATTTTAGGAGCTGATGGCATCGACGTGCAGCGGACATTGAGATAGTGGTAAGCGCACATGGTGAGAGGTGCAGCCGTATCTCTCCATTTCCAATTTACGTTCTGCATTGTGCCTTTTTCTTATTAATTATATGCACCTCACTGATTACTTAGTGTGTGTTTTACATTTGGTCTGAAATGCTTTTAAACTGTAGCTGATTTATCATGAATTTTTAAGCCTCTTTTTAATCGCTTACTCCCCTGCCTACTCCTCGGTCCAATGCAGCTGTTTGTACTATTTGTGTGGAGGGTGCCAGTCCGGCTAGAGGGAGATTCTCCTGATTCCCCTCACTTCCTGTGGGCTATCTCAGGTTGCCATTTTGATGGGGTGACGTTCTAGACTCCTGACTCTGGCAATAGAGCCTGCCAGGAGCTGATGGCGCTGAAGCGCAGCGGACATTGAGATTGTGGCTCTCCATTTCCTAATTACATTCTGCATTGCAGCTTTTTAATAATTATATACACCTCGCTGATTACTTAGTGTGTGTTTTACATTCCGCCCAAAATGCTTTTAAACTCAACCTGACTTATCCTGAATTTTTAAGCCTCTTTTTAATCGCTTACTCGTCTGCCTTCTCCTCAGTTCATCGCAGCTGTTCATGCTGTTTGTGTGGAGGGTGTCTGTACGGCTAGGGGGAGATTTTCTAGATTCCCCTCACTTCCTGCGGGCCATCTAAGGCTGGTATTGTGGCGGGAAAACGTTCTAGTCTCCTGATTCTGGCAATAGAGCCTGCCTATTTTAGGAACAAATGGCATCGACGCTCAGCGGACGCATGCAGCAGGCGCGCCAAAGGCTAGCCCGTCTGCACTCGTCAGCCTCCTGACAGCGGCCAGGGCCAGCCATGCTGCCCAAAACTCTGGGGATTATCCACTTAGTTGCACTTGTGATGATCTCCTGTCCCTTAGGCTATCCTCTTGCCAGACCCAGATACTCTCTGTACTATGGGACCCTGATGAGAGCTACTCTGGCCCCTCTTGCAATTTCTCTATTAACTCCAGACCTGATTGTGGGCAGAACAAGGTTTTACGTATGACCCTCCCAAAGCGTCCCAGACCCATTATCCTAAAAGCTTGCCTCATTAATTGCAGATCCCTGCGAAAATACGCTTTAGACATACATCAGTCTCTCACAGGTTACAACCGGGACCTCATGTTCTTGACTGAGACATGGCTTTGGGAATATTCGAACCCAGCTGTTGCACTAGCTTTCCCTAGGGCTATTGCATAGTATCCGCTAATAGACAAGACAATAGACTAGTTCCAAGGTGGGTGTCGGGGCAAGTTCAGGTAGTAGTACTATTCCAGAAAAAATTCCAATAAGCTGGATTCTTTGTGTTAGAAATGTATATATCGGTATTGTCACTCATTAAAGGACATACAAGTGAGTGTGCGAAGAAGTGACAGACAGCCAACATGTGTTTGGCCCCATTATGTGGCTATCCAGCCTGGGGCTTCCTCAGGGCATATAAGTAGCTCAAAAGGACTTGGGTCGGCTTAGTTATAAATGGTCCTGATAACATCTGAGATCATTTCGGCATATTGCCTCCCGGTATGGTAATTTTCCGACTGAGTGCAGGCTCAAACCAATTTTGACCGGATATGCAGTATTGAAGGTCTATCCTTCTGTATTAAGTTGTCCGCCTCGATCTCCTGCTCAGGGCTCCTCCTCTATAGACTCCCGGATGGCTGTCATAGTGCCTCCCTCGCCTTAGTGGATCATATTGCCCAGACTAGCATGCGCTATTCTAATTTCACTATCCGGGGCAATCGCAACCCCCATGTGGACGATCCATCTTGCTCACATAGAGCGAATTGTATTTCAGCATTTACTGGTTGCAATTTGATTCAACTAGTTTTCTCCCCTACTCACAAAGCTGGTCATACATTAGACCTTATTTGCTCGAACACACCAGACATCTCTGTCCACACCCCTGAGACAGTGATTTGGTCGGACCATTTCTTGATACTTTCCAGGTACACCTGAAGGGTAAACTAAGGGTCACTTCCTGACTGAATGATTCAAGTAGGAATTGGAGTAGGGCCTCCTTAGAGACCCTTACCCCACTCTGAAGGAGTCCGAGCCTTCCCTCTCAAATAATCTCGATAACAGCATCATGAACCTTAATTCTTGGGTCATTAACACCGTCAATATAATTGCGCCCTGGAGGCCTGTTACCTCCACAAGAACTTCCCCTTCCGCTCCCTAGTTTTCAGCGAATATCAGAGCCAAAAAGTGTAAAAGATTGGAGCGCAAATGGAAATCATTGTGTTCTCAGGAGGACAAAATTGGTTATCGAGCAGCACTGGAAGAGTAACGTAAATTTCTCATTGGGGCAAATAGAGATTTCTTTATTGAACGCATTGCCAGCGACAACAACTCATCTAGGGAGATTTTTATGTTTGTGAGGTTCTTCACTAACCCTATAGCACTCACACACTCGATTACCCCTTTACAGGAGTTTTGCAATAAGATTTCACTTTTTTGAGGAGAAAAGAGCCCAGATTTATGCATCTTTCCCGGTAGCACACTCTCCACTAGGAGAGGACACACCCAGCAGGCCCTGTGACTCTCAGCCAGTATTCTCAGAATTTGCAGCTATCTCCTTTGAGGCTTCCTTGTGGAAACTCCAGAAATGTAAATTCGAGTCACCTGGTGATACTTGGCCAGCAAAACAATATTGTGCTCTTGCTGAGTTGCTCAACGCCCCCCAAACACTATCTAGAATTCCTCGCTTAGACATGTGATCTTTCAATCAGCCTGGAAACATGCGTTTCTTCTTCCCATACTAAAGAAAGCTAATGCTGACCCTGCAGTCACCAGTAATTATCAACCCATTTTCCTGTTGCCTGCCCCCGCTAAAGTCTTAGAGAAGCTAGCCCACCAGCAGCTGGTTCCGGGCCATCCAAAAGCCCTTTTGGATGGCCCGGAACCCAACTGCTTGGAGGCCACACATAAAAACCTTAAGGAGGCATGCATCTTGATGGGACTACACTCTGTGATGACAGACAGGAAATAACAACCCCACATTGGATATAAAATTTGAAAGTACAAAGTAGCTACAGAGGACAACCAAATTGCACCTCCAGAAAGGAAAAAACGCAAAAGAGTAAAGAATCCCCAGAAAGGTCATATACCACTATACAATTAGCAGAAACTGCCGCCTAGGTACAAGTTAGGCCATCCCTGATTACAGAAACCAAAGAATGTCGCAAGACAGAATAAATGGAGATGTGAAGAACCCCCAGTTTTACTAGTATGTATTTGTCGTCCCTGATGAAGGTGGTTCAACCTAATTTTCACTGCAACATACGTAGGCTTTCTACAAACATCTGAGAACTCCACCAAGGAGGACCACCAAAATAAGGATTAACAACCATAAAAACATATGGGACTGTTGTCATGTAAAAATGATGTATATTATTATATAGGGTCCCTGTATCTCAGTTGTTTGGCGTTTTTTGATTAATATTTTTGCACAGTGTGTATGTATGAGAAGAATGAATGGTGAGACATTTTTGAATGAGTGGATAATGTTGATACTGTTTAGTCTTTGATAACTGTTTTATGGGGGTATATGATGTTTTTTCTTCATTGTTGAAATAATGAATTGTAATTGATTGTCATTTTACTTTTAACACAAAAGCTTAAAAATATCAAAAGGATTTTTTGAATTTATAAAAAAATGAAATAACAATAAATCAATATGATGAATAAAATAGAATTCAAATGAAAACTAATTGTTTGTTGAAAATTTGATATGTGTGTAGTATCTTTGATAAATAGACATTGAGTTACACCTATTGGATGCATTTGAAAGGTAAGTTTAGAGTTTTATTTTGGTATATTTAGTATGGCCTAGGGGGCATCAAAATTTATAGAGTGAGAGGCAGAGAAGGAGACTTTACTCCTCGGCAGGATAGCAGCTATGGCACCCAAGAAGAGAAAGAGAGTTGATGGCTGGGAAGCCCATCTTAAAATGTCTCCTCAGATAAGAAAACAGAACAAGAACAATCATCAGAATTTCTCAGCCAGAGAGAAGCAGCATGTTTTTCTGGCGTTCAGGCAGCCTGCCACACTAAATCAAAACCGGTCAAGGAAAGAGAGATGTCACTTGCTAGGGAAATGCCTCAAAAGGAACATTTTGGAACCCCAGAGTCTGTGATGTGATGTCGAGGAAGGGGGGGCATTACTACTCAATAGTGTAATGCAATATGTTGTGTCCCCCGCTGCACCTCGCAGATATTCATTGGCCATGAGGTCAAAGTGGGCCCACAGAAGGATTTGCGGGCCTCCCCCCTCCTCCCCTATGCTGCATGGGCTGCAGGGTTTTGCTCTACTCTCCTTGGTGTGGTGGGGCAGAGAGAGGAGGTGAGGGTTAAAGACAGAACCAGATAACGCTTATTTTGTTGCTAAAAAGCAGTGTCTTCTTTCCAACTGAAACGTGCCACAAAGCAGCATGTGTGGTAGCATTTACTCATTTGTAAACATAGCACAGCTGGCTGGCAGCAGATAAGGCGCATGCTGAATACTTTCTCCGCACTGAGGGAGCCTGGAATGTGCAGTACATTCCTTAGGAGGCTGCTTTCACCTCATCTGCTGCTCTGATTGGTCTATGACCCTATCAAGTCTCTTGATAGGGTCAGAGACCAACCAGAGCAGCAGATGAGGGGGAAGCAGCTTCCTGGTCACAGGAACTACACAGAATTGGTGCAAGAAGCATGTGAACTCACAAAGAAGCCCCGCCCCCGAAATCTCTGCGAGTAAGCGAAATTCTACGTGTTCATGGAGAATTTATGCTGCTTCGTGGAATTCTGCAAAAGGCAATTTCGCAAATTCTGCCCACCAATAATCTGTGGCCTGACTTAGGTACCAGTAGGCTGCTCAGCCTGGAGCCCTCCTTACTGTCCCCCCTGCACGCATAAGGCTTCCACTAGCTGCTGCAGTCTATAGTCCTTCCACAGCAGTGGTGACCTGGATGAGGCCCCTGGCCACATCCCCGCAGCAGTGGGTCAACTCCACCTGCATGGTGACTGCACGCATTAAAAGCTAAGCTGTAGTATGACTCAGCTTATTTATGGCCCTGGTGTAACTTTGCATGCATCCCATTGAAGTCTGATGCCTCCTGTCATTTGAGACATGCTCAGCCTGGATGACCCTGCACTTATCCTCATTGGCAGTCACAGTATGGTCTAGTCCCTCACTGTTTGCCCTGTGCCCTTTAACTTCTGAAGCAAATAGCTCCCTCAGCCAGTCATGAATACCACCCATGTGTCTTGACATTGTTCCCAATTTGCCCTGCATGATACTGATATTCTTCCCTTGCAGGCGCTGGACCCTCAGCATCCTGGACTCCAGAACACTAGCGGTGGGTTGGACATCGTCCTCAGCAAGTGTGAGGATTGCCCTGGGCCTTCGCCTGCGGAACTGCATGGATCGGCGCCACATTGTTGGCTCTTCTGTTGGTAATGGAGGTGTATGTGCAGGCTGCTGTGTGTGAGCTCCTGTGTTGCTGTCCTCATCACTCTCCAAATCAGGGAGTGGTTGTACTCTTCTCCTGCGGTGAGTGGGAGCAGGTATGGGTGAGGATGCTGGCATTTCCTATCCCTCATCATGCTGTTCCATGTGTCCCACAGACTCGTGGTCGTCAGCCACATCACTGTCCTGTGCTGCATCTGTGATTGGAACAGTGCAAGTTCAGTTACTTATTGTTTGCACTAGTTTGTAACATTGTGCCTGCGCAGTTATATTAAATCTACTTCTGTAATGTAAAAAGTCTACTGTTGTGACTTTCTTGCTGTACTCTGCTGCACTAGAGCTTTGTTAGTCCCTCCATGCCTTGCCCTTACATTTGTCTGCATATAACTCTCACAATGCATTAATGTGTCGCAAGAAAAAGGTGGACTGGACTCAGGTAAGCTACACTACGCAGGGTATGCATTTGGTGCAGTTTGTGATTACATTTGAGATACAAACATGTTTAGCCTTGCTATTACCTTGGGAGGTGCCTGCATGTCCTGAGGTGTCGATCTGTGTCACATCAACAACTGCCCCTGGCTGCAAAGTGAATTCCACCATGTCCTCCAGTGGGGTGTTTTGACGCTCGCGAGATGCGCTAGAGCGGTTTCATGCTCCAGAACTGATTTGGCCCTGGTTATGAATTGGTCCAGAGTTCCAGTAACACTCCCACCTATTGCACCTAATGCAGCCTTCCTCCCTTTTCCCTACGTGTTGCGCCATTAATCTTAAATACAACGGTATATAACTTGGCCCAACTATGATGTTCACAAGAATGAGGCAAGTATCAGATATCAAAATTTAGTAATAGAAATAGGAAAATCCAAGGAATAGATAGTCTTAAGAATGCACCAGTGTTCGAGGGGTGGCCCAGCCCAGCCTCATTCAGTCTCCGATGGGCTCAGACAGGCCTGCCCTTGGCCCGAGCTTTGCTCAGCGTGCGCCCGGGCTCGTACCGCGCAGCAGTAATGATGATGTTCTTTAATAGACTGTGGGCAATGCGGCGCAGGTGTGTCCTCTCCTGTGGCCCCCTGGGACCTGGAGTCCCTTTCCTCAGTAGTCCTACGGTCCTCTCGGTTGCATAAAGAGACAGCGCAGTGGCTCCCGTGAAGCGGGAGCGGTAAGCTGTATTTACGCTGGTGCTGTTGGTGCGGGCAATGCGGCGCAGGTGTGTCCTCTCCTGTGGCCCCCTGGGACCTGGATTCTCTTTCCTCAGCAGTTGCCGGTCCTCTCGGTTGCAGAAACAGACAGCGCAGCGGATCTCGTGAAGCGGGAGCGGCAATCTGTATTTACCCTGGTGCTGTTGGTGCGGGCAATGCGGCGCAGGTGTGTCCTCTCCTGTGGCCCCCTGGGACCAGGAGTCCCTTTCCTCAGCAGTCCTCTGGTCCTCTCGGTTGCAGAAACAGACAGCGCTGAGAAGCAGCACTTCATTATTGTTTACTGTTTCTTGCTGGAAAGGAATCTTCTTAAGTTATGAAAGCTTCCATCTGAACTTCCCATGTGGTAATGAGAGGAGAGCAGTGGCTACCCAGGATGCCACCTGGTCTACTGTTGGGGATCAGCCACATAATGTGGTTTGATCATATCAATGGAGACACAACCTGCTGTCTCGTCAACCGCAAGAGGTGGAAAAAGTACAGTACTGGTACCTACGACAGCCAGGACAGGTACAAAATGGCCCAAATTCTTTCTTGTTTACAATTTTTTTCTCTGACCAGATCCCCAATCAGTGGGACTCATCCAGTCTTGTCGGTACAACATTCACTACACCACTGGCAGTGCGTTATTCTTGAACATTGCTTTGTGTGTCCCAGTATCCATTTAGTTCCTGTTAAACAGTCAAATGGTCATGGATGTAAAACAGTGTTTCTCCCACCACTGTGCTGACGTTGTCGAGGTCTGAGATCCACATTTTTACTCCAAACAGGACTTTGTAGGGAGCACGACCACCCAGGGATGTTCTTGTCATGTTGTTAAGTGCCCTCTGGACCCCATATAGGTGATTGACCCAACTGAGACCAGAGCCTAATATCCTGGCAGTTAAAGGCAGCTTTAAGTCACAGTTTTCCACTCACCTATCGAACTTCCCTCAGAATGATAGGGGGAAGAGTACCACAAGTTCACACCCAAACTTCCCATGGCTAATTTGTAAACCTGAGAGCTAAACGTCGGACCGTGGTCGTAATGTAGTGGGACAATTGCGAACGTCCTGATGAAGACTCAAAAGTCTTTTATAACAGTTCGGGAATCAGCCGATTGCTGTTGTCATACCTACAAGAATATCGAGCATGAATCTACTGCCAACAGGATGTACTTGTAAGCCCCATCAGATTGTAAGGGGCAGCAGCGATCCAAATAAACACAAGCTAAGGGCCTGTTTGAAATCAACAGAGGTGCATGTGGTGGACGTGCTAGGGTGGAGCCTTCATCCTCTGGCAGATGTCACTTGTGACGACGCAGTCCTTGGCCTGTTTAGTAAATCCTAGCCACCAATAGTGTTGCTTCAGTAATGAAACCGTAGCAGTAATCCCTGCATGAGCTGAATCTAGACCCTCGTGTGCAGCTAGTATTAATCCTAATCTATGGTCAGTGTTTGGTATAACTATATCCCCTACTCCTGGAATCTGAGTGTACGCTATATTTTGTGTATCTAACGTGTAGGAGTAAAGGCAAACCTTTCAGCAATTGTGTGTCATTACACACAGCATTGATAGCCACCAAGATGTCTATTCGCATACTAGATTAAGTGATTGGAGCAATTACACCAGTATCAACTGTTGCCTTAGTGGCTTAATTTGCCATTAAATTCCCTGCAACGTGAACGCCAACACATTGATGACTTAATGTGTGAATTACATGAGCCCTTGGCAATACTCTTTCAGCTTTGCCACCAGTTCCCAAAGCTTCTTGTGCTTCATTGTGCAACCCTTGGAATCTTGAAATCCATTCTGGTCCCAGTAATAAAGATATTCATTATTTTGCTGGATACAGTAATACGAGTCACACACTATAAATATGGAGAATACTTTATCCTTGTTTTGTATTGCAAATACTAGGGCCTTGAGTTCTGCCAGATGTGCTGTACAGTCCCATAGGGACTACTTGTGCATGTTATCAGGTTGGACTTACTGCCTTGCATGCACCCCTTTATGATTGAGCACACTGTGGAATATTGGTGTTTTGTCTCTACAGCAGGCTGGGCAGACCATCAATGTAGATAATGTAATCATATCGAACTAGAGGCATTATTTCATTTGGCAGAGGATATTGTTGTTTATACTACAAAACTGCTTGTGTTAGTAATGTAGAATCAAATCTGTAATCTACATATGTTGCAGTAAGAGAGTTAACCCATTGTATCTATGTGGATGTAAGACTTTGGCATTTTGCATGCTTGCTTTGGTGACCCCCTCCAAGGTGGGCACCAGGGTTATGACAAATATGTGCTTACACTCAGCAAGTGCTCTCTCTCTCTCACTACAGCAGTCTGTATGGCTGTGAGAATGTATTCAGTGGGTGCAAAAAGCATTTCTGTGTTTGTGTACAAATGTGATTTATATGCAATCCGTACTGCATCACTTTAGTTGAATGTGATGCATGTATACCGGTTGGTTCAGCAACTACGTGAATTACCAGGCTGGTTGTGTTTACATGAGTGTGTAAATGTTTGGAATCTATGAAATCAGCTTGCATGGGAAGCAAAATGTGTGTGTGTTCCTGTGTCCAATGTATGCCTGAAAAGTCAGGTCGGATTAAATTTTAGAATGGTTTTACCTGTTCTGTGTAATCCAAAATGAGGGTTCTGCCACAATTTAAAAATCCTAAAATGGATTGAAATCTTTTTTGAGTCTTTGGAAGTTGAAGCAATGCAATTTTCCCAAAAATGTAGCACCAGGTTTTTGCTTTCACTTAACAGCTTGTATCCTAAAAATAGAATATTGAGATGGGCAATCTTTGATTTCTTGATATTAATATTGTGGCCCAAGTGAGCAAACCCCCATAATTATGCAATATACTCTGGCCTGGTGTTCTATGAATAAATTGTCTGTTAGATAGATATCACCTACATAGCACAATGCCTCTTCATCAAAAATTTTAAGTAACTCTGTCTGAAAACAGCCCAGGGCTATTCTTATAGCATTGAGGTAAACAAACAAATTGCCACTGTGAACAATAGCGCTGAAACTACTGTCAAATATCTGTTTCCAGGTGCTGCAAATCTGTAATCTAACACTGGACAATATGAATTGTCTGATTTCATTACCAGAAGCAAGGGGTTATTCATTGATGAGGTGCTTTCTTTGGTTTCACCTTGGTATTCAAGTGGTTCTAGGATTCCCCTAACTTGATTTTTAGCTTCATGTTTCATTGGGTAGTGTCTTTGGTGTTGATGAATTGATTTCAGTGGATCTCATCATCCTACCCAACATGATTTTGATATAATGCCCACTCCTTGGCGTAAGAATGTTTAGCTGAATTGGGAACAAGGTTGGAAAGAGCAGGTAACATTACTGTTTCCCAGTTTGGGCATTCCATTACGAACCCAGATGGCCAGTCTTTTTCAGTAACTAGAATATTCCTAAAAATATTTCAAATTCTCCCAGGACCAAACCTTGATGTTTCAGCTATGCACCCCTCCAACTGTAGTGTTATTTCGTATAAACAATGGGAGACCCTTACCCTAGTTTCAGGTCTTTCCACTGTGAGATGCTTACTCAGCACTTCTGCCGCCAGAGAATCCATCAGGTTCAGGTGAGCTTTGTGGACTTCTGCCACACTATTCAGCATTGTGACTCCCCAGTCCCTGTTCAGAAGCAGAGTCCTCAGTAGCCTGGGCATGCCTTATTTAAATCCCAGCTACTTTCCTCTTTTAGAAATGAGGTTTGTTATTCTTCTGTTTTTCTTCTTTTTTAATGATGAAGTCAGAGGAGCGTTGTGATTCCTTCTTTAGGCTTCCTAATGTTATCATGGTTTCTTTAATTATATCTTTTTTTCATTGGTTTCCTGTTGAGGGGACCCACCCCATGATCTTTGTTTGTCTTTATTTCTTTTTATTTTCCTACTTCTTCTTAGTCAAAGAGTGGGGTGCTTGCTTAGAGGTATACTTTTCAGAATTGTGGTTTCCCAGGTCTTGCTCTCAAATTATCTCCACCCAATGTAGCACAGGTTTCTTCAATAATGTTTGGTAATTTCCGTCACTGGTGTGCAGGAGTGGAAACCCTCAAGAGTTGGCAAATAGCTAACTCAGCCGCCTACCCTTTTCTGTTACATAAACATAATGGTGGATAATGCTGAATAATTGCCCATCAGTTTCATCCTTAAGTGCAGGGCAGATGCTGCCTCGTACTCATTCATAAGCTTCTTCAATCAGTCAGGTAAAACAGCCAGTGAAGGGGTACCATGAGTTCTGGTTAAAAGGTAGTGAAGACTGCACCCAAGTGGTACAGCCTTCCATTAGGGTAGCCATCCCCATCAGCAAGCATATATTTCGTTTTTGATGCTTTTCCTGCAGGCCCGTATGGGCAAATACGTCTTCAAGCTGACTAATTTTCTGTGGTATCCGAAACTGAATTTCTCCTGACTGGTGGGAATCTTTCCCATAACTTCATTCAGTGTTTTTGGGCTAACACCCGTGGTAGCCAATTGAGGATGAGCTGCCTGGGTAGTCTACGAAGGGTTAACTGTGAGTGTTCACATTATGAACTGTGTGAGATTTCTATATGTTTTCACTAAATCTCTTTATACTGTAAGCATTTCTGCTGCAGTTAAATTGTCAGTGTCAGGATGTGATGTGTATGCAGCTAAGACCAGCCATGTTGCTCCTTCTTTGCTCAGTTGACTGATTCTCATGTTGTCTGTAGTATGTGGGAGGGTGAATTTAAACCAATGAATATGCTCTTGGCGAGAGAGGAATTTGTATGTCTTCATATGGACTATATTCCTCTGCTGTTTCGTTCTCAAAGTAGGCTTGAAAGATTTGTGTACAACCATTTGCAGCTGGAAATTTAACCCAGGAATAGAATACTTCTGTTCTGAATGCTTTGTGTGCCTCAACCAAGAAAGTAACATCCCCACTTGTAGCCGAGAGACCAACGTTTAATAATTTGAGATGAACTGCAACTCTGCAGTTCTCTGCATGTTTAGTGCTCCTTTTTCTCCATTTTCAGACATTTTTTCAAAATGTTTTGAAGAAAAAGGAACTTAGTAAATGAATTATAGAGATAGTAAAACAATGTGAAAAGTGTATCCTACAAGCTTGAATAACCTAGAGCCAATATATCAGGTATATCTACTCAGCTGAGTGAGATTTCCCTACCACCACAGATGTCTCCAGTTTGAAGGTGAGTATGGTTTTTGAGAAGGCATTATTTAACTACTCAGGTTATCCATAAAATAAGAACCCAACCAATGTTGGTGACGCCATGTCGTGTAGTTTTTACCAATCTGTAGGATCTAGGTGCTTGTGGACAACATAACCTTTGGATGAGGTGCCGAAGAACCCCTGAATGATATGTTGGCCTAGAGACCTGCTAGCTCACAGTGCCATCAGAAGCCCCACTAACCCAAGCAGGGAGCATATGGTTTCTGGCAACCACTGAATATGACAACCCTGAACCCTCAGGGAATGTGGTAACAGATCAGAACCCTTCCACTCAGTCACTCATACTCTTTTGTTCTCAGAGAAATATACAGAGAATACACAATAGACATTTTCAATACATGTGCTGCGATAATCAGTAGACAGAAGTAGATAAAAGAGATTATAAGCCATAAAAGAGTAATTGGTAGATACAGTTCCACCATGGTGCTAAGACAGTGTATATAAGATGGCACAAATACAAGGGTGTTATCGTGCGTACTCCAACTGTGCAATTCCTACTCTGTGTATGTCTAGATTGTGTGTAGGTGTAGCACCAAGAATCCCCCCACAAAATGATCCAACCCCATTACCTGGTGGGAAAGAATAAAGGACCCCTCACAAATTTGGAAAACCCTCACAGAGACGTTAGGAAGCTGTTCTGTGAAGCCAAAGCATACTGGACCTTTCGATGTCAGTAGAAGTGTTTCCTCTGCTAACCCTCGGAAATGCTTCTTTATTTATAATAAAAAGCATCCTTGTGATGTACATGCATATTAGCATTGTTATGGATATGTAGATAGTCCAGTCACCCGTACATGAAGATAAGACACTTGTACGTCATGCGTAAAGGCCTAGTACTCAGTGCTCGAGGCATCATGATAGTGTTGCGCTAGGCTAGATGTACAAGTAAGCAATTTCAGAAAAATAAATCCAACATTGACATTCATGCGAATATGTGCAAAAGACACAGCAAATAATGTTATTGTGCATAAAAGAGGATAATGTTTTCCTTACTCCTACCTAGAAGTCCTTTTTGACTAGAAAAATTATCAGATGCTCATTTTAAATTAATTGCACCACCTTCGGTTGTGTGGTTATTATTGTTACTATATACACTTCCCATGTTTGGAGTTGTACAGTAGACACAGATCCTTATCAACCAAAATATTAGAACAGTTTTCTTTAACCTGTATTGACCTGCAGTATCTTTGCAGTGGGTCTGCAGATCCATATGACATCAAAACATCATTTTATGTCAATAAACATGCATTTTGAGCTACATAGCCAATACTTACATCAAGTCTGTGGTATTGCCTCCCCAATAAATATGATACATGTAATAAAAAATCAATAATGCTATGATTAAAAAAGAAATATAAACATTTCAAAAATAAATATGTGTGAATGAGCATTGTCACTGTTGGCACTGAAACACACTTCAACCTGAAATAGCAATCAGACTCTAAAAAACATTTTAATTACTTATGATTTTATAGAATATATTTGCATCTGTACACGTAGAAAGTCAGTTTTCTATCTGCTCAGTAATCCAGCTAAGTTTGGGTCTTATACTGTGCTTATTCACATTCATATTTAACCCCTTGGCCGCGGAGGTAATTCCAAGCGGTGCTGGGGTGGAGGGGGGGTAGCGCGGCACTACCATGCTTGTGACGGAACCACTCAGTCACCAGCCACCGGCGCAGTGTGCTCATGACGGAGTGGTTCCGTCACGGCCCCGCCCGCTCATTAATTCACCCGAGCAGGCGAGGAATTGATGCTGCGTGGGGGAAGCGGCCGCGGCATGACTGAACCACTCCGTCATGAGTAAAGCGCGCCGTGGCTCGTGACGGGGTGGTTCCGTCACAAGCACAGAATGGGTTAAGAATTCAGTTGGAGATTAAAGCAGTTTCTTGCTTATTTTCCTGCATATGATAAGCACCATTTTTATGCAATACCTGTTTCTTTCCTTCTTTTATTATTTTGCTTTGCTCCCTGCCTTTTGAAAACTGGATTCTTTCATAAAATTCAAAGAAGACTTATAAGTTTTAATTGGGAGGCCAGGCAATTTCGCTTTAGCTCACAGAGACTAAAGACGCCGACTTCGGAAGGTGGTCTGGGAAATTCGATCTACATCCATATAACGTGGCCTCATTTCTTTTACAGTTTGGATTCTTTACAGCCATGGTGGGTTTAAATCATTTTTATGACACATTTATTGGGTGTATGTTGAAGTGTATTTCAAAGCCTGATCTTCCATGTCATATTCAGCTAAGTTGCACTCCAAAAGCAGTACATTTGGAATGTTTTAGTAATCATTGAAACAAAGAATCATCATCATCAAGCTTTATTCAGCCACAAAGACCGTAAAAGCACAATAAAAACAATCAATCAGTCATGGGAATTGTAAGGGTGGTACTCACCCGTGAGGGTCTCAAGACGCTGGGGTAAGCAGATCCATTCAGTCGAAGAACCAGGTCTTGAGGTTCATCCTAAAGATGTTCAGGGAGGGGGCGTGTCTGGTGTTGATCGGGAGCTCGTTCCAGGTCTTGGCCGTGATGTAGGAGAAGGTTCTTCCACCTGTTCTGGCTCTGCGGATGCCCTGGGTTTCGTGAGGGCAAGGTCGGCAGATCGGAGATTTCTCTTGGGTACGTGGAAGGAGATTCTCTCGTTACAGTATTGGGGTCCGGTGTTGTGAAGGCATTTGCAGGTGTGGGTGAGTATCTTGAAAGTGTCTCTCTTCTCAACGGGGAGCTAGTGGAGGTTCTGTAGGTGTTGGTTGGTGTGTTTGTGTCAAGGGATGCTGAGGACAAGTCCGGCTGCGGTGTTCTGTATCTTCTGGAGCTTGTGAAGCAGAGACTTGTTGATCCCGGCATAGAGGGCGTTTCCGTAGTCCAGTCTGCTGGTTATGAGTGCATGAGTGATGGCCTTCCTTGATTGGGGGGATCCACTTGAAGGTCTTTCAGAGGATTTAGATGGTTTTAAAGCAGCTGGAGGCGATGGCATTGACCTGTCGGGTCATGAAGAGGGAGATGTCGAGTACGATGCTGAGTCTTCGGGCAATGTTCATGGGGGTTGGGGGACTGCAGAGGGCAGTGAGCCACCAGATGTTGTCCCTTGCTGAGGGGGAGGGACCAAAGACAAGGACTTATGTCTTCTCCGAGTTGAGCTTCAGACAGATTCGGCTCATCCAGGATGTCAAATCCTTCATTCCTTCCTGGAAGTTGATACTGGTGGTGATTGTCTCCTTCGTGAGAGAGAGGATGAGCTAAGTGTTGTTGGCATAGGATACTATGCTGGGTCTGTGCTGTGTGATAATGGCAGCACGGAGGGCCATGTAATGTTGAAGAGCATGGGGCTGAGCGATGACTTGGGGCAGACCCAGTTGATTTGCATGGGTTAGGAGAGGAAAGGTGGCAGTCTGATTTTTTGGGTTCTGACAGTGAGGAACAAGCAGATCAGTCGAGGGCGGTTCCATGTATGCCGGAATCGTGGATTCTGGTGGTGAGTGTGTGGTGGGAGACGGTGTCGAATGCTGCAGAGAGGTCAAGTAGGATCAGGGCTGTGGTGTGTCCTTGGTCGAGGAGGGTGAGAATGTTGTCTGTTGGGGCGAGTGGAGCAGTCTCTGTGCTATGGTTCCTGCTGAATCCAGATTTGGAGAGGTCTAGGATGGAGTTTTCTTCGATGAATTTGGTTAGTTGTGCATTGACGATCTCCTCAGTGACTTTAGCAGCAAAGGGGAGGAGGGAGATGACTTGGCAGTTCTTGAGGTCGGTGGGGTCTGCTGAGGGCTTCTTGAGCAGGGGTCTTATTTCAGCAAGTTTCAAGTCGTTGGGAAAGATGCCGGTCTTTAAGATGGCATTGATGGTGTGTTGTACTTCAGGAGCAATGGCGGTGGTGGCTCTGTGGAAAATGTGCGGGGCAGGGCTCTGTGGGGGCTCCTGAGTGGATGCCTTTCATGGTCAAAGTGGTGTCTTCGTTGGTGACTGGGGTCCAAAGGAGTTGGTGGGCTGGATGGCGTTGCTGGTGAA
Source organism: Lissotriton vulgaris (assembly GCF_964263255.1). Taxonomy (NCBI): domain Eukaryota; kingdom Metazoa; phylum Chordata; class Amphibia; order Caudata; family Salamandridae; genus Lissotriton; species Lissotriton vulgaris. The sequence continues at coordinate 1,144,506,540 of NC_141694.1, read as the reverse complement.
GGAAGTGGTTTCAGAGTTGGGTGTCTGGTCGTGGAAGTTATCATAGAGTCCCTTGATTTTTAGATGGAAGTAGGATCCAAGCTTGTTGCAGAGGTCCTGGGAAGGGGTGATGTCCCTGGTTTTGCTGGGATGCTTGGTGAATTCCTGGATGCCCCTGAAGAGTGCTTGGATTTTAAGCATTGGCCAGGATCTTATTTTGAATGAAGGTCCTTTTGGTGGATCCGATGCTTTGGTGGTATTCAGTCATGGTGTATTTGTAGGTAGTACAATATTCAGACATTTTGCTGTTTCTCCAGTTCTTCTCGAGACGTCTACAGGTGTGTCTGTATTCTTGTAGGTCAGCGGTAAACCAGGTGGCTTTCCTGGGGCACTATCTGTCAGACTTGCATAGAGGTGCAAGCTTGTATGCACAGTTGGAGGACCATCTGTGCAATCATTTGGCTGCGAGGTTGGCGTCGGTCGAGGTGGTGGGGCCTCCTCAGTGACTTTGACTAACACAAATAAAGCCATCAAATCACAATTAAATCATGGAAATATCAACTGTCCTCCCACTTTTAGAAGAAAAGTAAGATTACTTAAAGAAATATTTAAAATTCCCTGAGGCTTACAAAATTTCATGATAGTTTTTTCGGTTCACATATAAAAGTCCTTACAAACTTATAACCTTGAGTTGAAGTGCACATCTCCTTCTCAGTTTCAGTGTTTGGGTAATAAAAAAAGACTGAGCAGCATATAGCTTTGGACTCCAAGCCCTCGAAGAAGCATACCTTCCTGGTGATTATTAAAAAATCTTCCTCTTAAAAGTTGGCACAGAAACTGAAACATGAGAGAAGAATATTTATGCAGAAGAGCATAAAGTGCGTTGTAGATTGATGTGATATCCCATCACACGGACAGTAAGGTTATGATGGAAAGCAAGTAACTGGCAAAGAACAAGTTATTTGTTTTAGTCTTCTGAAAGTTATTGTGGTTAATTCAGATTCATTACATCAGGAATGGATCCTTTTAATTAGGCGAGTGCTCAAGAAGAAAAGAAAGTCTGTTTCTAGCACAAAAATAAGGGATTTATTCAGGGGTGGTTGAAGAACTTTTTCAAAATGATTATCCCTGAAAGAAATGGCAAAGGTTGTTTTTGTTTGCTTAGTACTAATTGAGAGGCATGATTTGTCCTCTCTCAGGGCTTCATATGGCTCAATGTAAAACCCACACTCAACTCGTACATCATAAAAATTGCCAGAAAATTGGGCTTAGCTGATTGGTATTCTAGGGCACTGGACCAAAACTCTTCAGTGGAAGAACAGCTTAGAAATATGGATGGAAAGATGTGAGATTGTAGTGTAGTTCCTAATTTCCCACTAGGCCCTGCGCATTGGAATAACATAAACAGTAGTATCGACGTGGAACTGCTTATATTCCAGGCCTCCACTGACTATGCTAAACTTAATTGGGTGTGTTACCAACTAGCTCAGAGGTCACTGGAAACTTTCTTTTTTGCATAGGAAGTGATCAGCTTCCCTGGCACAGACAAGAAGGGATTCAGTTTTCCAACAACCGTGCAACATGACAACTTTGCTCCTCAGATCAAGAGTCAATCTCTAGGGTCGTGTGAAACAATAGACATGTATTTCACTCAGTCAGTCTAGTGCAGTTTACTTTCACGAGATGTAGAGAATAGAGAGACGGGCGTTTGTCAATAAAGGGTTAACATTTATTGCACAGTCTTTCTTCTCGTACAAGAGAAATGTATTACCACAATTGCAAAGCTTGTTATGATAAAAAGTACGTACAGTAAGATAAGTATTGCGAAATAATACTGTAAAATCATTGATATGGTTTCTTAGCCATACAATGGTTAAAAGTAATAAAACATATATACAGTCATATATACATTAGGCTAAAATACTCAACTGATGCTTCTAACTAAGCCTACCCCAGTGTGCCTGACCTAAGCCTAACACGTGGAAGGGGAGTAAGTAAGTAGCTTTAAGTTAAGTTGGTTTTGCCAAGGTTTGTTTCAAGAATTCTCATTTAAGGGTTTAGTCAGCACCATACCTCTGAATAGAATGATGGAGGTTTGGTATCTCCTTCAGGGGAAGCTCGATATCCCTGTCACCCGCGAGGGTAAACCGGAAACGCCGGAGCTGGATTTCTCTGCACGAGAAAGGCAGCGGCTTTTCTTCAGCGCGTCGAGAGGAGGAGGCGGGGGACAGCATCCGCGGGCAGCTGGATCTGCTAGGCTCTTCGCAGAGGGACGTCTGTTCGGCTCCTAAGCGTACTGCACCATCGTTCGCGCTTTTGCAGCGATAATGGTATCAGTAGCTTCACCACCACAGGGACAGCAGGCTGCAGCGATAGAGTGCTACAGTGCTCGGCAACAGCAACGGTATGCACAACAGGGTGCACAACAGCTCTCATTGCTTAAGGCAACGTTGGTAGTATTTATACCTGACAGGTGCCGGGTTTGACGCAAGTTTGCTGGACATAAGACGTCAATTAAAGATATCACTAGGAAGTGATAGCTATCAGTTGCTCATTAGAGTTCTATTACTAATCAAAACAAAGCAAGGGGGATTTCCCAGTTTGCTGAGTTTTTATCTTGTTGAAGAACTCGGAGTGTTAATCTAGGAATATCAGATAGTGACTTCTGCTCTGTCATTTTACTAATTGGTCGCAAAGGAAGTGGCAGAGAGAGATATCCTTGAATGTGGCTCTGTTCGTGTGAGGTCAGAGATGACTTTCTGAATATCGCACTTGAACGGTTATGCCAATATAGGGAATAAAATGGATTTATAGCCGAATAGGGGCATAAGGTCACAGTATCGATCAGGACCCTAGATAAACACGCAACACCCACTCCACGTTTACATGTCCATCAAATTACTAAAACTAAAGCAATAGGATGCATGTGTAACATTGCCCACCCCAAAATACATAAATGCATTCGAAATAGGCGTACTTGTAATACATGGAATTTAGGTACTGTACGTTTTTGAAGCATAGAAATCATTCAAAAATTATGGCATGTGATATCAATGAACGATTATGCATAAAATTTTACACATGAAGTATCTCTGACAGAAGAAGGGCGAGATAAATCATCACATATAAATGCATTTGCAAAATGTGTGCTAGAGGCTAATGTAAGTTGTTATGTCTCTAGGTGTGTGTACAAATTAGAAGTATGAACTTCTGTTCTTTAAGAATAGATTTTACCTCAAGCAAAGATTTGTTCGTGCCAAAAAAAGGTCAATATTTGAAAAATATCCAATCCAAAGAGAATTAATGCTTGAACGGGGAAACAGAGTTCCAACGCTGCTAGCAGTCTTTGTTGACTAGAAGTGAAGGCCGAATTCAGAGTTTCATGGGAACGCTGTGTGTCGGAAAGCTTCTCAAAGTTATTGTTTCTGTATGGGTGGGAACATCATATCAGACAGGCTCGCAAAGAATTGGTCTACAAATTCAGGTGACAGTTCAACCAAATTTGATAGCGCTGTAACTTGGCAGGTGTGAGAATGATTGCTGTCATCGAAGGCAGGATCAGCAATGCTCACTGAACGTTGTACCTGGATGATGTTGCTTTTGTCACTCGCTCCACTGTTACCACTTGGTTGTAGCACAGGAGTCTCCACAAATGCCGTCATCAGGATTGGTAGCCGCTGGGGACAACACAATGCGTGAGCCGTTATTGGACTGAGCAAAGTATCGACGTCCATTGGTACTGCTGATTGAAGTGAAAGACAGATGTCCAACACGCATTCATCGCCGCAAAGCATACATCGTAGCACAGGTAAAATGCAATTTTGCCATACAGATCTGAATGAAAGGAACCAGGTCATGTTTAGATCTCTCAGCCTGGCCAATCCGAGGACGTTAGTTATCCTGTCCCGGTAGCGCATTGCTAGGATTGTCTCTTCCATTCCCATGGGAGCTATGTCTGAGCTGATGCTTGCCATAACGAAGTAGGAGGGTCAAAAATAAAATCCCTGCTACAAGTCCCAAAAATAATGGTATGCCGCCAAAAACAGAGTGCACAAAATTAGGAACGATTCCCAAAATTGCTTGAAAAGGCGTTAGCAGTCCCGTAAAGACTGTCTTGAATATGCCTGGGATGCTTGTGGCACTAGACATGTTAAGGAGTTGGCTTAGCATTTGTACGAAATGCACGGGGCAATTTGTTGATAAAAGGTCATGAACTTCAGTAGCTGTCTTGCAACTAGAAGATCATACGTCTCTTTTGATGACGTTATAGGCACTGTTGTCTGTAAAAGTACAGATTTCACTTTGCTTAAAGTATCAATTCGTATAGAATAGAGATTCAGACGAGGCCAGATGGGAGTCACTGAGTCTGCAGCCCCACTCGGAAACAATGCTTGCATACAGCATTTGACCATGGATGTTACTTCTACTAGATAACTTTTCCCTGGCACGAGGCCACAACATCTGTGATCCGTTCTAAGAATGTAACTCCCATTTGCAAGTTGCATAAAGAAGGGCTCTATCTGAGTTGCAGGTGTGACTAGCTGGTGGCATGAAAGGTTGTTAGAATTTCCATCACAAGCTCCGTGTAAATTAATACCCTGACACAAAAGTATACCGCTTAGTGACAGTTTACAGTTATTACCACTAAGAAATACATTTTTGTCGCTGTCACTATAGCAAGAATGAGTGTATGGTAATTTCCATTCAGATTTTACATATCCTTTACCCAATTGTTCATACTGGCCAGCAGGTATGTACTCAAGGCACTTTTTAAATCGGAAAGTTGTTATCGGAATTGTGATAATTCCGTGTATTATCCATTCAATGACAGGACTTTCTGACATTGTCAATGGTAATCTCTCGAGTTTTTCGATGCTCAGGATTGTATAGTCTGCTCCTTTCTGTGCCAAACTGATCTGTTTATCAGTAAGGTTAAAACTGGAAAATAATGACGTTGTGTTGATTAAACGCCAAGGCACATAGCCTGAACGAATATTTTGCAGCGTCCAGCCCAATTCTATAATAGAACGTAATCGAGACTGGCCATGTTGTAACATTAGCAAATCTCTGTCTATCACATCAAAGGCAGAGGATACAATATTGTCCAACGAATATATTCTGGAAGACAGAGTCATTAACCCATTGTCTACTACAGAAAGTGATTTCTTCAAATTAATACGATCAATTTCTCGTATTTTTTCGGCAGTTTCAATTTGTTTGACTTTCCAAGCCTCGTTGTAAGCATCATAGATACTGGTCGCTATGAAACGCTTTTGACGCTGTTTGCGTGGTCCAAGAATGAAATCGCGCAAATCAGCACCCTCTTTTAGTAAAGACAAGTGTTGCTTAATTTCAGCCAGTGTGGATGTTGTTAGCCATTCGAGGCAGAGTTTCCCTACACTGTATGTTGTTATAATCCCTGGATGTTGTCTCTGGGAATATCTTGAGTCTAATCTGGTCATTTTTAGCCCCTGTGTTTTATTCAGGAATCTATCTTGACAGCTGTTTGTGTCAGTAGGCCAGATTAACCACTTTTTCCAATCAGGATGTGTTCTGTTCAAATTTAAAATTTGTGTTACGTCTAACTCAATATCTGCAGTTGCATTTTCAGGTATTGGCTTTGGTATAGACGGTGTTTTAAGGTCTTTGATCTTAGCTAGGCCAAGACAGGATGTTTGGTGTATTATGTCATTTAAAAACAACATTTGTTCTGGTATCATGCAGGTTCTAAATAGTGCTTCAATGCCTTGCACCTGCCAATCTTTTGTACCCCAGATTATTTTCGTTTCAATATTATTTTTTCCAATAATCAAAACCAAATGTCATCATTTTGTCATAAAATGCTTCTGAATATATCAATTTAGAATTTGTCAGCATTGTTTTCATTCCTGTTTTCTCTAACAGTTTATAACAAAACGTTTCTGCATCACTGGTGTTAAACCCTGAGAAGTATTTGAATTTCTCAAAAAATGCTTTAGAACTGCTTTTAGGTGGTGTTGCACAATGTTCCCATTGATTATACATAAAAACATTTCTAGGCTGTGCAGATTTATGCAAGTAATGATCCCCATAGTGGGTGTAACAGAATAACTGCTCATAACTAGATGAACCTTGTAAATAATCATGATCTGTGAATCTAGCTGACATTACTAAATCAGACATCATGTCATTAATACTGTTAAAGTCCCAATCATTAGAGAATGTACTTGGTGTCACAAAGTCACTTAAGGAAACCTTTAGTTGATGAGGATACTTCAGGATTTCGACCGGACCATAGATTTCATAGTCTGTTTTCTCCCATACTACCCCACCAGGTATTGGAATTGCTGTGACATTTACTGTTGACAGTTCTCTTTTCTTCACATGAGATGATCTGTGTGGTTTCAGGACTAGGTTGATGTTCTGACTTGCTGTGTCCATTGTAATATATTTTCCTTCAATTAATTTTCCCAAACACAGTACCATGATGAGCCAAGGCAGGAGGAAAAATACACCTAGACCGAACCAGAACTCTAGCCAAGGGGAAACAAGGTAGACTTCCTTTAGTTGATGAAAGAGTTCCGTTGCTTTTTCTTTAGAAGACTTTTTTATTTCTGGCATCACTTCGGAGTCATTTAAATCTTCAGAGAAGTTGTCGAAGTTGATGAAATAACCAGAGGCAGTTCTGTCAATTGATGGGATTGTTCTTTCAATCTGTCTTTCCGTAGCACTTTCTGATGCCACATTAGTGTAGACTGGTGTTGTTTCTTGACGAACTGTTTCAATCTGTGTTTCAAGAGGCACGAGTTCCATGGCATTATTGCATAGTCCTTCATTGTGCACTGCAGGCTGATCGAATGTGATTAGTCTTTCAGTTTGAACCTCTTGGATTGTTGCAAGTTTGGGTATTCTGTTGTTTCTTGGGAGTCCACTGGGCCTACTGTTGATTATAGGCCACATGCTTGTGGTTTTACCTGATCGATAGACACGACTCTGTTCTCCTTTTTACCAGCAAGGGGCGGTAGCACAACTGATCTTGTTCCGGTGACTGCTAAGACAGATACTGCTTTTCTGTAAGAAGGCCCAAATTCCTTCTTAACCGCGATCTTTTCTCTGACTAGATCCCCAATCTTTGGAATCCAGACAGGCCTTGCTGGGGCTGTTGCTGGTGGTGCCTCGTCAGTGGTAGGTGGCTGTTGCTTTAACTTTGTGTTGCTTAAGGATTTTCTTGTTTCGTTCAGTTCCTGTAAAACAGCCAAACGATCCTTTACATCAAAGTGCGTTGTTTCTTCTTGTACCACTGACATCTGACTATCGAGGTCCTGAACTCGCATTCTAATTCCGAACAATAGTTCGTATGGGCTGAAACCTTTTAGAGAATTTCTTGGCATGTTGTTAAGACTAGTCTGGACACTTATTAAATGTTTGACCCACCCAGCGCCTGAACCTAATACCTTCGCTGGTATAGATTGCTTTATGTCTCGGTTTTTTCTTTCTACCACACTATTCCCTTCCGGGGTATGACGGACAAGAATACCGCAACCCAATTCCCATGCTAGCCATGGCCTCCTTATAGGCTCGAGAGCTGAAAGCAGGACCCTGGTCAGAATGGAACGTGGTAATTGCGTATGTGCCGATAAAGACTCGCAAATCTTTTATAACCGTTCTAGCGTCAGCCGAGCGCTGGAGGCCTCATTTTTTAAGTGCTTTTCGTCTTAATGGTTAATAGGACGCAGGTTGGGGTGCAGGCAGCGTTACGCTGTTTCTGATCGGTAGCCGGTAGCATGGTTCACTACTGCGATCCCTATTGCAGTTTTCACAGTTGTTTGCATATATTTGGTGTTCTACACTCATTCCCGGCCACCAGTATACTGATTGTAATTCAGTCAGAGAGTCCCTGATTGTTTGGTGTCTCAGACCCAATCCCATGTGTGCGTCTGCTATTAAAAATATTCTCCTGTTCGTGTTTGGAATTACTCTGTCCCCCACTCCAGGGATTCGAGCAAAAGGAACGGAGTTTGCATCGATTATGTATGCATAATTGAGTGGATAGTTTACGGGTAGTGCTGCACAGTCGCCTTTTACGGTCGTTTTTACTGCCAGCATGGTTTCCCCGTCTATGTATTTATCTGTACGCTTTTTTGTGGCTACGGAAGCCGGTTTAGTTGCTTCCGCGGTGGCTGTATTAGCCAATGAATTCCCTGCAACGTGAACGCCATCACGTTGAAGACTCTGTGCGTGAATCATGTGAGTCTTTTGTAGTTCTTTACTTAAAAGAGCTACCTCGTTCCAGAGCAATTTATGCTTTATTGTGGCACCTGTGTCATCTTTGTAGTCGTTTTCAATCCAACTCTGCAGTTTGTTATTGTAAGAGTTGACGCAAAAATGAGAATCGCACACTATAAGTGTCGGGAATTCACGTTCTGCATTTTCGAGCGCCATCTTTAAACATCTAATTTCAGTTCTCTGAACCGAACAGTTTCTTACAGATTCACTTTTTGTTACTTTCGGTCTGATTTTACCGCACAGCCAACGACATTTAATGATCGCACATGCTGCATCGTAGGATTTTCTCTCTACGTTGAAATGCTGTACAGAGCTATCTGTATAGATTATACAGGCATATTGTGGGAGAGGTAGAATTTCGATTGGCAGAGGATATTCTTCTTCATATTCTAAATCATTCAGTTCTTCGTATTGTGGGGCGAAATAGTATTTTACTTCTTCCGCTCCTAGAGAATCTATACACTGTATCCATTTCGGATCCAGTGACACTGTAGGCAGGTTCACTGGGCTGAATAGCGCCTCAAAGGCGGATTCCGATGTAAGGATATTAATCCTTTTGCCGTGTGCTAGTTCTCGTTCATTTGCTAATGCGATTTGCACTGCGTTCACAGTTCTTTCTGTGTGACTGAATGTTTTTTCTGCTTGTGTGTACAAGTGAGATTTAATTGAAATTGGTACCTTTTCTCCCTCATTAGAGGTTAGGTATGTGAATCCGCATCTTCCTGGGATGACTCGGATTACAAGATCACGTGTGTTGTCACGTGTATCTAATTTTGTTTTTGCTAACATGTCTGTTTGCAGTGTTCTCAAAATTTCTGTGTGTTTTTGAGTCCAATTGATTTGTTTAAAATCAGGTTTAATTAGTTCGTAGAGAGGTTTAACCCTCTCTGCGTAATTTAGGATGTAAGTTCTTCCGAAATTCAGAAAACCTAATATGGATTGTAAATTCTTCAGCGTTTTTGGAGCCTGGAGTACAGCGCACTTCTCTAAGAAGTTGTCCGCTAGGCTTTTCCCTTCACTTGATAATTCGTACCCTAAGAATAGTACTGTCAGATGGGCAATTCGGGACTTCTTAAAGTTGAATTTGTAACCCTCTGCTGCGAACTCAAGTATGATGGTGTTCACTCTTTTCAAGTGAGTATCCAAGTCGTCGTCTGTGAGATAGATATCATCTACGTAAGATAATGCCTCATCATCATAGATTTGTAGTAACTCTGTTACTCTAGCTGAGAATAGTCCTGGGCTGTTCTTGAACCCCTGTGGGAGTCGACAGAATTTTTTCTGCGAACCAAATGCGGAGAAAGCGGTCAAATATCTGCTTTCTGGAGCAATGTCTTGACAAAAGAAACCATTAGATATGTCTAATGTCGTTTTATATTTTTTCCTAACTATATTATTCATTAGGGCTGCACTATGCGAGTTTTGTACTGCAAAAGTTTTACAACATGTATTAAGATGTCTGTAGTCCAAAACTAGACGATATGAATTGTCTGGTTTGGAGACAGGAAACAAAGGATTATTCATTTGAGAGGTGCATGTTTCAATCACCCCCTGGTACTCAAGTTGATCTAAGATCTCCCTGACCTGTTTTTTAGCTTCTTGCTTTATGGGATACTGCCGTTGGGCAGTTGGTTCACTTTTTAACTGGATTTTGTGAGGAGGAGAGTCCTCATCCCATCCTACATGATTTTTATACAATGCAGGTGCCTGGGCTACTGCCAATTTCCTTGCATATGTATATTTTTTATGAATCGGAATGTGATTCGAGAAGGCAGGCATAATCACTTCTTCGCCACGAGGGCACTCCCTGACAAACTCTGGGGGCCAATCTTTTTCAGCTAACAGAATATCATAGCCTTTTGAGAGCTTATCCCAAAATAGACCCTTAATTTTCCTAGTCTTATCACCCTCCATACGCAATGTTATTTTGTATATTTTATGGGGCTCGCTAAGTCTGGTGTCGGCAGTTTCAACCTGAATGTATTCATTCGTGTCCACTGTCTCCAGATGACTCATCAAGATCTTGCGTGCTATACTGATTTCTGCTGCACTGTCCAACATTGTCAATGCCCACTCCCCGTTTTTCAACTGTGTCCTCAGTATTCTCGGCATGGTTGATTACTCTAATACTGGCTACCTTCTTTTTCTGAAACTGAGATTTTTTACTCTGAGCAGGTTCCTTATCTTTGGACTTGGTGTGCTCTCCTGGGTCTGACCGTCCTCTTCTTTCCGAATTCTGTGGAGAAGATCGAGAGGGACGTGTATCAATACTTTGATATCTATCAGGTTTTTTCAGATTACCCCTATTTCTAAGGTTATATCTTTTCTCAGAGGGCTCCCTCTGGGGAGACTGGCGTTCTCGAGTCGGAGTTCTTTCCCTCCGTCGAGGAGACCTTCCTCTGGACTGGAAAACTTTTTCCTTGGGAGTAGATTGTTTATTTCCATTCCAGCTCTTTTTAGGAGTATTTGAATTATTTTTAATAAATAATTTTTCAGGACTTTCGAGCAGTTGGGGCTTTACTGGTTTCCCACCCAAGCTGTCTCTACCTAATTCTTCATAGCATTTTTCTATGATTTTTGCAAGCTCAACAGGATCTTTTATATCTGTTTCCCTCACCTTCTGGCGAATCGCCACAGATGCTGCTTCTCCTTTTATGTTGGCTAATAATATAGCCGAGACCTGCTTGAAGTCTTTCAGTAATTTCATACCTAGATTTAAAGCGGGCTCTGGACCAAATTCATTTTGGATCTGTTTTAGCACTTCTGGTATTACCGCCATAGACGGAACACCGTGTGTTTTTGTGTAAATGGAAGCAAAGACCGTACCCCAAGTGTCACAGTCCTCCACGTGTGGTGCGATTCCCATAGGAAGGCAGATGGTCAAGATTCTGTGTTTCTCAATAGGGGTAGTATCAGGAAATACTGCCTCTATTTGAGTGATTTTCTGTGCTAACCAGAAAGGAATTTGTTTCCGTTTTACGGGTGTTTTACCAAGACATGACTGTATGTTCTGTGGTGTAATTTTATTTGTGTTCCCCTGATGAGGGGTCAGCTGTGGTGTATTAACAGCTGGCTGGACTGTTGCAGTCCGCATTACATATTGGACTAATTGCTTATGTATTTTTATTAATGTGTTTAGCTGTACTAACAGCTCTTCTCTTGACATTCTTACAATGTCAGGATGTGGTGTGTAGCTGGCTAGAACCAGCCACGTGGCTCCTGGTCTACCTAGTGGACCGAGCCTGGTTATGTGATCATTGTGTTTTAGGGCGCCATTAAACCAGAGCAGGTGCTCTTGAAATTTAAGTGGAATTTCAATCTCCTCGAAAGGAGCATACTCTTCCGGAGGTTTCTCTATTTTGTAATAGTGAAACTCTTTTGTTCTAGCGTTTACCGCTGGAAAGTTTATCCATGAATATAATACCTCTGTCTGCCGATACTCGTGAGCCTCTATCACGAAAATTACTGTACCACCTTGTGGTGCCAGTCCGTTTTCTATAAGTTTTAAAGTTATAGATCTTCTTAAGTGGACCGGGATGATTATAGCATCCGGGTCTGTGTATTCGGGACCTTGCTGAGTCGCATCTACTGCGGCCCCAGAGGTTCCGTTATTTTCTACCGACATTTGTTAAAATGCAAGGTTTGCAGAGTAGGTCTCCAAGGAGACAAAGATTAGGTGCACAATATTTTGGAACACTGTATCCTTCAACGTTGAATAAACCAGAGCTTTACATAGGAATCTCTTCCTACTAAGGTCGGGCGGATTTTAACCTTTCACCCACTCCAGACGTCTATTGGAGTATTTACGGGAGAAAAGGGTGTGAAATATGCACGACTGAGTTACTCTAACTGTCTTGCGTTAGTTTATCGCCTTACCAAACGTTTGGGCGCCATGTAGTGTAGTTCCTAGTTTCCCACTAGGCCCTGCGCATTGGAATAACATAAACAGTAGTATCGACGTAGAACTGCTTATATTCCAGGCCTCCACTGACTATGCTAAACTTAATTGCGTGTGTTACCAACTAGCTCAGAGGTCACTGGAAACTTTCTTTTCTGCATAGGAAGTGATCAGCTTCCCTGGCACAGACAAGAAGGGATTCAGTTTTCCAACAACCGTGCAACATGACAACTTTGCTCCTCAGATCAAGAGTCAATCTCTAGGGTCGTGTGAAACAATAGACATGTATTTCACTCAGTCAGTCTAGTGCAGTTTACTTTCACGAGATGTAGAGAATAGAGAGACGGGCGTTTGTCAATAAAGGGTTAACATTTATTGCACAGTCTTTCTTCTCGTACAAGAGAAATGTATTACCACAATTGCAAAGCTTGTTATGATAAAAAGTACGTACAGTAAGATAAGTATTGCGAAATAATACTGTAAAATCATTGATATGGTTTCTTAGCCATACAATGGTTAAAAGTAATAAAACATATATACAGTCATATATACATTAGGCTAAAATACTCAACTGATGCTTCTAACTAAGCCTACCCCAGTGTGCCTGACCTAAGCCTAACACGTGGAAGGGGAGTAAGTAAGTAGCTTTAAGTTAAGTTGGTTTTGCCAAGGTTTGTTTCAAGAATTCTCATTTAAGGGTTTAGTCAGCACCATACCTCTGAATAGAATGATGGAGGTTTGGTATCTCCTTCAGGGGAAGCTCGATATCCCTGTCACCCGCGAGGGTAAACCGGAAACGCCGGAGCTGGATTTCTCTGCACGAGAAAGGCAGCGGCTTTTCTTCAGCGCGTCGAGAGGAGGAGGCGGGGGACAGCGTCCGCGGGCAGCTGGATCTGCTAGGCTCTTCGCAGAGGGATGTCTGTTCGGCTCTTAAGCGTACTGCACCATCGTTCGCGCTTTAGCAGCGATAATGGTATCAGTAGCTTCACCACCACAGGGACAGCAGGCTGCAGCGACAGAGTGCTACAGTGCTCGGCAACAGCAACGGTATGCACAACAGGGTGCACAACAGCTCTCATTGCTTAAGGCAACGTTGGTAGTATTTATACCTGACAGGTGCCGGGTTTGACGCAAGTTTGCTGGACATAAGACGTCAATTAAAGATATCACTAGGAAGTGATAGCTATCAGTTGCTCATTAGAGTTCTATTACTAATCAAAACAAAGCAAGGGGGATTTCCCAGTTTGCTGAGTTTTTATCTTGTTGAAGAACTCGGAGTGTTAATCTAGGAATATCAGATGGTGACTTCTGCTCTGTCATTGTACTAATTGGTCGCAAAGGAAGTGGCAGAGAGAGATATCCTTGAACGTGGCTCTGTTCGTGTGAGGTCAGAGATGACTTTCTGAATATCGCACTTGAACGGTTATGCCAATATAGGGAATAAAATGGATTTATAGCCGAATAGGGGCATAAGGTCACAGTATCGATCAGGACCCTAGATAAACACGCAACAAGATCCATCCAACAGTTGAATTGTGTAATTTTTTTCTTTGAATCTTGATTTAATTATACATTTTGTGCAAGATGCAGTATTCTCATATGTTGTTGTATCAATATACACCAGTTTATCTAATCCAGGTATCTGAAACGGATGTCCCAGATGTAGCCACAGACAAGTTGAATTGGGATTCAAATGTTTTAATCCTACAGACAATGAACCACATATTGGTAAGATAGTTTGGATATATTTTTATACATTTGAACCCCTAGAGCCAGTTTAGTCAGTGCCAAACTGTATTTGGCTAATTTAAAAAAACAGCCATAAAAGTACATAACACATAAATAAAAACGTCACAATATAACAGAGTAAATAGTTCAGAATAGCACATAATTCTAGTACATAATTCACTAATTCCCACACCCAGTACAATTTAACACACAATACTCTTTCTCAAGTTGATAGTCTTCAGAATAAAAACAGCAACATTAAAACACACCAGATGATCGTTTAAAAAGAACAAAATATGCAAGGCCATTTTGTAATTCCTAATATTCTGTGTTTCAAAAATTGGTTTAAGATAATGACACCTAAAGCCAGAATAAAAACTACAAAATAGTATGAAGTGTATCACGCTCTGCTTACTTACACCATCACATGGGCTAGGGATCAATCTTGTCAACACATATCGATGTTGATTATTGGTAATTTTGGACAAATAGTAGTGGTATCCCTTCTCCAAGGAAAGAGACATATACATGCGGACTATTGATTTAATCAGTTCTGAACTCATTCTAAGATATACCCTGTACCTAATGTAAGTAATTTTAATCAAGTTCCTGGTGTGTATCAGGGCATTAAAAGGATCATCCCACACTGAAAGTTCAAAAAGGGTGCTAAAAGAACAATTAATATGCAACAACCACGAAAATGCATGTGGCATTATCCAAGGTTTAACATTCCATTGGTGTTTCCGGCCATTTTAGATTTAATGCTAAGAATATGTTGGGTCCAGCAGCCATTGCTCGGAAATAGGACTCCAAAGTAACAGAAAGAGTGTCACCAACACTAGGCTTATTATCAATAAAAAAGAACTACATTTCTTGGGTTTGTGCCCACGGACAGGTTTTGATTTATTAATCACCATGCTCTTTGAGGCCATGAACTCCCCAAACGCACTCATCAATTTTTTGTATCCTAGCAGGGGCCCTAGATAACAACACAACATCAGCAGCGTATAATAACGCTGGTATACAACGCCCGGCAACGCAAGGAACTTCGGCTTGTATGGCCTGTCAAAAAGTATCTACCCCCATTAATAACAAATAATACCGGGGCCAAAACACAACCCTGTCGAATCCTCGCACCACTTTGGAAGAGGGCAAGCATTTACCCTGTGGTCCATAGCATACTTGTCAGTTGTAAAAGATTTGCTACTTTCTGAAAATGGCTCTTGTTGGCGTTATTATTATGGATGCAGAAGGTGAAGAAGGATTTGTTCAAATGTAAAGAAAAACTGCCATCACAGAATAAGGAATCCAACTTCAGTCAGCTCATGTTCAAGTTAGATTGTCATGGTTAAAACTGTTGCTGCTTTTCAGAATATAGCAAATGTTTTACAACTGACAAGGTCCTCCCATTTCACTGCAAGGAACGTAGACAGTGATGATGGTCTCACAAGAAATAAAAAATACTGTATCACAGTTCGGTGTCCTGACAAAAACCCTCAAATCTTTCAGAGTTCAAAACACATCAAATTCCAATCACCAGGGAGTCCTCTTTCAAAAATTATTCTGCCAGACAGGGAACCCTTCTGTCAATTTTGAGAGACTTTTCTATTAGGTCCCTTCTTTTCAGTCAAATAGCAAAGTGGTATGGTCAAACCCAGGGTGTTAATGCTTTCAAAGGGAGCCCACCCTACTGGTTCAGTCAATTGAGATTTGCAGATTCTGTTGAATGTTAGAACTGGGGCATAACTATGTATTCTTAAGTATGCATTGTTTATGTTATTGTTACATTTTTGTGTTGTAATAAATTTCTTGGCTTTTATGTAAATATGCTAATTTGTTTTTGGGCCAAAATATTTTTGGGGATGTAATTTGTCTTTCGTGGCTTAATGTTGAAAGAAATTTTCTTTTAACCATTAGTGAAAAATAAAACTTGAAGACACTCATTAAGATTCATGACCACAAAATCAAATGATTTTCTTGTCAAGAAGTAATGCCAGTACTGGCATTTACTTCCTTGTTTCACAATTATATAGTGGCTTAGTCTTGCTGACAATAAATTGCCCCCCGCCCCTTTGTTTCTTAACTTTCTAAAAGTGGCATTTTCAGAAATGTGATTAAAATCCAACTTTATCCGTAAAAAGGGCTTATAATTACAATTCTTTAGAAACCAAACTCAGCCTGACTTCCTGTTCCCAATTGGAAGTTAGCACTTATTAAAGGTAAAAAGGTAAGCATATGGGAGAGGTAGGCTTTGTAGTAGTGAGCAATTAATTTAAGAGTTTTTTCCTATCAGGACATGAAAAACCTAAGTACATGTTCCACTTTCTAAATAAATTGCATCCTGCCCTCTGGGCTGTTCAGGTCATACCCTTAAGGTGACCTATATTTAAGGAAAGGAAAGTTCGGGGCTCATAAAAGATTTATCTTCTCAAGTCAAACTGGCAGTTTTAAGCTGCCCACACAGGCTAAAATGAAGCATGTTAAAAGGGCTACTTAAGTGAGTGTTAAGATTTTTATTACAATTCTAAAGACACCAAAAATGAACTTATTACATGTTCCCATTTGGAAATTGCAGCTTATTAAATATAATAAGGACACTACAATGTTAAAATATGGAAGAGGTAGGACTCGCAGTAGTGACAAATTGATATTTCATTTAAAGGATATATAAAACTTAAACAAATATGTCCTACTTTATCCACTGCACCATGCCATCAGGGCTGTCCAGGGCCTACCTTTGAGGGGTCTTATATGTAGTAAATAAGAAGATTTGGGCCTGCCGAAAGGCTTATTTTGCCAAGTCGAAATGGCTGTTTAAAACTGAACACACATGCTGCAATGGCAGGCCTGAGACATGTTTAAAGGGCTACAACAAGGCACAACAAGGGCTGCAGACCCACGAATAGTATTTAATTTACAGGCCTTGGGCACATGGAGTACCACTATACTAGGGACTTATAAGTACATGTAACAAGCTAATTGGGTGTAAGCAAACCATCAGGGCGAAGGTAAATGATTTGGGGTTGCTCCTGCCGAAAGGGCCAAGTCCAACATAGCCCCTTCCAGCAAAAAGCCAGGATAAACTATTCAATGCCTTGATGGGCTGCCCTGCTTGGACAGTAGAACATTGGTGAAGGTTCTGTTGTGCAGGTGCACTTGTCATTTATATGCCTCTCTGACCTTAGTTGTATCCCTATGTTAACACTCTTATGAGCAACTGTATTGATGCAGAGGGCCAGAGGGAACCCTTATCTTCATTCATGGATCCCATCTGTGTAGCTCATAACCTTAACTTGCTTACAGATGCATCCCAGTAGGCAAACATTTCCACCATAGCCAACAAAGTGATGTGTCCCACTCCACCCCTTAGATCAGACTTCTATCCCCAACCCAAGGATAATTTTACCAATAAGGATATCAACTAACAGAGGCTATTGACAGCTGTCAGTGTATAGAGCCAGGCTCCAGGCCTTCCCTGGTTCTCTGATGTTTCTCAGAGTGAGAGGCAAGAACCCCAGGTGTTATGTACTTTTTTCCACTCTCCTTCACTCCAGTCCAGAGGGGCAGGCCTGTAACTGGCTACTTAGCTCAGGGGCTTGTACTCTGAGGATAAACAGGTGCCTGGCAAGCCAGGATTTCTTGGGAGAACAGCTCTCCCAAAAAGGTGACACACTCAGTGTGTGTAATGCAGATATCAGCCTGATGTAGGTATCTAGCCCTTTGTC
Source organism: Lissotriton vulgaris (assembly GCF_964263255.1). Lineage (NCBI taxonomy): Eukaryota > Metazoa > Chordata > Amphibia > Caudata > Salamandridae > Lissotriton > Lissotriton vulgaris. The sequence continues at coordinate 1,144,488,945 of NC_141694.1, read as the reverse complement.
TCCATGACAGGGCAGGGAGCACTCCAGGTCAGATGTCTCCTCATTAGTGTCAGTCTTGTGGTGCTTTGGTGTCAGAGCTGGCAACATCTGATCCACTGTTCCTCCCACTGTTGACTGTTTCCACCTCCTGCCCCCTCATAAGAGCCTTTGTCTTCTCCCTTTTGGAAGTAGTATTCCCTGACAATTGAACTGCCAGACACTGGGGTTAACTCATTCCCTAGAATGTAGTCTATGGGCATCGGCGACTAACTATGACCCTCATCTGGGTCACCTCCCCACCCCTCTCCAAGAGTACTAGGGCCACGGGGTGGAAAAAGTACTTCCCTTGGACCTAAGTTACCCCTCAAACTTGGCTGATATACTTCTTTTGAGAAACCAGGATTTCCACTACCATGGTCTGACTATCCCTGGTGTCCCCAAGAGCAGTGACAGGGATCTCATTCACATTCACCTGGTAGAAGTGATGACTTTCAGCCTTAGATGTCATCAGCTCACCCTCTGAGTCGACCTTTCAGCTAAGGGAGAACATGTAATGGCCTATGACCTGTCACTGGAATCTACTTATCCCTAAGAACACATTGACCACCACAGAGGCGGTCCATCCAATGGGTGATTTCTTAGGACAGACAGAGTCCATTTGCTTGTGTCCTAACTGGAAACGGTCAAAGCAGTGGGCTGGAAATGGGGTGTCCTGGACCATTGCCCACCAGAACTTCTCAGATGGGACTTGGTATCCCTTTGCCCCACCTTACTCTGTGGCTTGTCTGTGTCACCTTTGACTTCCTCCTCACTGTGCTGGGGAACCTCAACCACCCTTCTTGGGGTCGCTGCCAGAAATCTCCTTGTGGACCCTGGTGCTGGGACAGAGGTTTGCCTCCCTACTAAGCTCCCTCCGGCCAGTGTGCTTACTATCAATATGTGCAGATCTCCAAAATAAAGACTAAACATATGCTCTCTTGTAATGAAGATGTACAGCCCTTGGTAATCCTTCACACCACTGCCATTCACACAGCCATCCAGTGCTTTTCCAAAGGAATCTACACAATCCACCCAGGACTGATGGGCCAGCTTCTGGCTGTCCCTAAATCTTTGCATATTATGTTTATGGGTGACAAAATATTTCCTGAGAAGGGTTTCCTTAATGGGGAATACCTCATCCTGGCCCCCTTCTCTAGTGCCAGTAGAGTATCCCTCCCCTCATTAGGTATATGCCTTCAGTGGCTAGCTCCCAAATTCTTCTCAGGTATCTCTAGAGCTATTTCATATGTTTCAAACCGCTGTCTATGTCATCTCCCCACAATAAAGTCAGGTGCCGGACCCTTAGGAATATGGACCCTCTTATCTCCAGAGGGCACTTTAGGTGTGCTGCCACCATCACTGCAGGGCTCTGCCTGTCTAGTCTTGATGTCCAGCTCCTTAAGCATCCTCTCAACTGCTCCAAAGTAATTCTTTCCTCCATGGCCAGTTTCTTTTCCTTCATTTTTAACTGGGTCATCTGCAGCCGAAATTCCCTTTCCGCCTTCCTGTCGACAAGCTCCAATGGTGACAGGCCTTAAGAAGACACATTTCTATCTGCTCCTTCAGGGGGCTCCAACATGGAAATCATCCTCCCCAGCTGACTGCTGCATCTTAGAAGCCCCCTTCAGGCCCAGCTATGGCCCCTCAACATCATTCTCTCCTTCCTGATCCTCCATTGTAACTGGCAACTGGTGGGCCTGAAGGTCTCAGAGCCTTTTGGAACTTTGCTTTCCTGGTGCACCTTTTAGGGGGCAATCCCCTCTCATTACAAAATGAATTGAGCTAAACCACAGTGTAGCTCTCCAGATTGAGTAGATCAAATTGAATTCTTGCCCGTAGAGCCACAGACAAAGACAAAGAGGTGGAGAAAGGGTGACTTTGGAAAAAACAAAAACACCAATCAAGGAGAAATGTAAACATCTAATTGGACTCAGATTATTTAGTGGGATTGCAGTGGCAATGGCACCACTTGGAAAAGCAGGACTCACGTGTGGTAGGGTCTAGGTGCCGGATTCAAGGTTGTTGGAAGCCTATTCAGTCCCTGAGGCTTCTAATCAGGAGACCACCCAACTGGCCCTTGGATTACTCTGGAGTCCTGGGTTCACAGGTGCAGGTTCAGTCCTTCTCACCCATGCTAGAGGGCAGCATGGTAGCGGGCCTATACAGCAGGACACCAGTCCCTCTGGGCAGCAGTCCAGCAGAGTGACAATCCTTTCAGCAACATAGCAGTCCAAAGGTCCAGAAGTGTAATGAAGAGTTGGATCTAAGGGTCCAATATTTATACATGGTGCCCACTTTGAAGTAGTGGACGCTTCTAGAGGCTTCCACCCCTTGGGCTGCCAAGTATCCCCTTCTACCCTGTCCTGGCCCCAGCTTGTCTGGGATTACCAAAACCAATGCAAACCCTTTGCGTGAATGCAGGGCCTTTGTTATGTGAAATGGAGGTAGGGGACAGCTCCTTCCCTTGTTAAGACAGAGTGGCCCGTTCTGCCAACACCTGTCTTCCATCTGTTTCACTGTCTGGGAGCAATACACAAACACCATCTGTCAGCTACATCTAGTAATATAACTTAGGGTCAGACTACAGGCACCAAATAGTTAATACAAGAAAAGCCAACTTCCTAAAAGTGGCATTTGCAGAAGTGTGACTTAAAATCCAACTTCAACAATAAAGAGGGCTTTTAATTGCAATTCTTTAGACACCAAACTCAACTTGGCTAGGTGTTCCCAACTGGATCAAGTATTAAATGTAAAAAGGTAACCCAATGTTATTCCATAAGAAAGGAAGAACTTGCAGTAGTGAAAAACAAATAAAGAGTTTTTCCTTTCCAGGACATGCAAAACTTAAAGGTAGGGTGACATATATACATCAATAAGGAAGGGTTGGGCCTGGAAAAAGCATACGTCTTGTCAGGATGAAATGGCAGTATAAAGCTGCATACAGAGGCTGCAAAGACAGGCCTGAGACATGTTTAAACATCTACTTAAGTTAGTAGCACAATATGTGGTGCAGGCCCACTAGTGGTATTTAATTTCCAGGCTTTGTGGCACATGTAGTACTACTTTGCCAGGGACTTATAAGTAAATTAACATGGTCAATTGGGGGTAAGAGAATTCACCGCTATTTATGTTATGTGTAGTCCTATGTTGAATTTTTCTGGTTGTACGTCTTGTTAAGTGGAATTTATTATTTTTTCCCCCTCCCTTATGCTCCGTCCTGTGTGGGTACACCAGGGCGTATTGTAAGCAGGCCCAATGATGAAGCATGTCACATACTTCGGTATGTGAGTGAGGGCAGTTTTTCCAAACAGAGCGATTTGCCTGCTTGGGATATTTATGTTGATGTCTTTTTGTGCTTTGCTTAAGTGGTCTACTCTATTCACCACCTTCTTGTGTGTACACTTGTTATTCATGGGGGTCAGGGGTGGTAGAGTCTATACTTATAGGACCTTCACCACTTTTCTGTGTTGAATATGGTAAGAGAATTCTACCATGTTTTATGGAGAGAGCACAAGCAATTTAGCACTGATTAGCAATAGTAAAGTGGCAAGAGTCATAAAAGCCATAAAAAGGAGTTCAGAAAACAGGAGGCTGAAGGAAAGAAGTTTGGGGATTAACCTGCAGAAAGTGCAAGTCCAAAAGTGGTGCTAGAAGCTGTCTCTTGTGTGCTTCCTCCCCTCGAAACCTCCTCCTTCCACACGTTTCATGTTGATTACTCACTTGTGAGCTTCACTACCTCTTCTTATCCCTTGTGTGCTACATTTCCCGCCTTCCAATCTCCACTTGCTCCATTGTTGCCCCTGCAGCTTTTTAATTCGTTTTTTTTTACATTGTGTATTTGTTTTTTGGAGGGATGGCAGGACCAGGCAGTACATTGTTACCAACCCTTCCACCTTAAACTGTGCTTTTGTGCAACTTCAACTTCATTATTTGTATTTACAGATCTATGCCAAAAGACACTGGCAAAGATAATGAGCCACAAGGCAAAACCTGTTGAATTTTAATGTGTGTTGATAGTTTGTGTGTTTTGCAACTCACAAGATTGAATCCTGCCAAAGCTTACTCAGATATTTACCCTTCTGAGACTGATTAACTTACTCCCATTAGAAATAGCTTAATACTTTGCTATGAAACTTTTTACAAAAAACAATTATTAAGTACATTAGGGGCTATTCAAAAAGGTAAATTTACACATAAGTTAATCCAGATGTGTAAATGTGCTCATACTTTGCAGTAACATTACTACATTTGGCTATTTTCTATTGACAAGTATAAAGTTAATTACCTGTCCCACACCCTCAGTTTAATATATGGAGAGTGAAAAAAATTAAATGCAACTATAAAGTTACACTATTAATGCATTATGACCAAATTTTACATTGCAGGATCTTGGAGGAGTCATCCACAACCAGGACAGAGAAATTCCTATGGTAAAATATAGAGACACATGAGTGTGAATTGCTTTTCTAACTATTTGTGTGTTTCTCTCCTGTTCCAAAAATCTACAGCATTCTCAAGTTGCTATCTCCCTCGTATTGAAAATTGTCACTCATTTTCCTCACCCCACCAAACTGTCTTCTTCCATGTCCCTCATGTTGATTTCTCACTTGTTTGCTTCTCCCCCTTTCCTATGTGTCCTCCATTTCTCCTGGTTCAACAGCACCCACACGTCTATTGACCCTGCAGTGTTTTTTATATTTTATTTGTCTACAAATAGGGCAAACAAAAACAGGGGCTCCACCTGACTCCTGCACCCAAAACATTATCCATGAGATGGCAGGGGCAGTTACCCCTCCTTTTACTATTCTACTGAACACCATCATTGACTCCACACTTTTTTCTCAAGGTGGAGAAAGGCCTCTATTCTCACACTAAGGAAAAAACGTTCATTAGATCCAAAAGAGGTGAAGAGCTACTGCCCTATATCTTTGATACCTTTCTGGGACTGTGAGGCAGTGTGCTCCCAATCCCCATTCTGTTTAAAAGGCTCCCTTGAGCCAGGAAGCTGACAAGCTTTGAGATGCACCTGTGTGCTTGTGAGTGGTACTGTGACCTGAGAGGAACTTGACAGCATTTCCAGCAACCCCAGATGATTTGTCTTTGCTCTCTAAAACTGCTGCTTTTTACTGATGAAGGGCTTAACCTAGAAACACGTGTCTAGAGATATACAACAATGTCTGCACCAACTTTGGTGTAAAACTCCAGCTAATTTTTAAATAAGTTTGAACTGTGTACTGCATTTACCAGGATGCAAAGGGGCGAACTGTGCTGGGACTGTGAGGCAGTGTGCTCCCAACCTCCATTCTCTTTGAAAGGCTCCCTTGAGCCAGCAAGCTGACAAGCTTTGGAGATGCACCTGTGTGCCTGTGAGTGGTACTGTAACCTGAGAGGAACTTGGCAGCATTTCCAGCAACCCCAGATGATTTTTATTTGCTCTCTAAAACTGCTGCTTCTCTACTGATGAAGTGCTCAACCTAGAAACACGTGTCTATAGATATACAGCAATTTCTGCACCAACTTTGGTGAAAAACTCCAGCTAATTTTGAAGTAAGTTTGAACTGTGTACTGCATTTACCAGGATGCAAAGGGGCGAACTGTGCTGGGACTGTGAGGCAGTGTGCTCCCAACCCCTATACTGTAAATCATATGGGCATGATGGAACTCTTGGTAGAAATTAGAATTGGAAATTCAGCCCTTGAGCTATTTCACTCTTATCTCTCCGAGAGAGATCGGTCGGTTGCCTTGGGGGACTTTGAATCCAAGTCCTTTACACTGCCATGTGAGGTCCCTCAGGGTTCATCACTAAGTCCTACACTGTTTAATATTCATGTGGCACCCTTGACAAGATTGATCCTTTCACTTATTTTTTCATCAGTGGCATATACATATGGCACACACATTGTTGTGTCCATCTCGAATAACGTTTAAGAGACTGTACACCACTTTAATAGCTGTATTGGAGCCATTGAAGAATGGATGAGCAATAATAGCCTGATGCTGAACTTGGTTGAAACCAAGATTCTTCTCTTTGGCAAGGATTCTGTCCTCTGGGATCCATCCTGACGGCCTCAGACACTTGGCTCACTTCCCACTCTGGTGCCTTCGGGGAGGAATCTGGGAATAATCTTTGGCCACTATTTGTCCTTTAATGCGCAGGTTAACAAATTCATCTCCTACTGCTTGTTCCTGTCATGTATGATATGTAAGATTCTCCCTTTCAGTCCATTCAAACTTTAAAAATCAGTGGTCACTGCCTTTGTGCTGTCAAGGGTGGACTATTGTAGTGCCCTATATCTAGGCAATCGCCAGTGCTTTCTGAAAATACTCCAATATCTACAGAATGCAGCAACTTGATTTTTTACGAAAATTCCAGCCAGTGAGTGAGGCATTACGAGAGCTCCATTGGCTCTGCGAAAAAAGCATCAAGTTCAAGACCTTATGTCTGGCACAGAAGACTCTGTATGGGGATGGCCTAGTATACGTGAATACAATCTTTCTTGGTATAGCCCCAGAACAACTTTGTACTCACCCATTCCAAGACAGTAAATGTCTTAAAAATCAGAAGAAAGAAATGGGAAGGTAGGAACTTTATCCAGACTACAGCACAACTGTGGAATAACCTACCTGAACATCTCAGAGGTGAGTCTGATCTAGTTTCAGTAAACATCTTTAAACCTGATTATTCTCCTGCCAAATGTGAACAGGTCTAAGCCCTCTAAAAAGCCTGAACTTTCTCTTGTTTGTTGTGATGGATTGTAGGCCCTTCTGGTAGTAATCTTTAGCTCAGGGTGCTATCTATCTCAGTGTAGCAGATATCAGCGCTTAGATGCCTTGGGCCTTCAAGCACTATACAAACAATCAAATACTAATACAATTTTTTGGGGGAGGGAAGGACCCGGCAGCAAATTGTTGACAACATCTCCTGCTTAAAAAAGGCTTTTGTGCTACTTCAATTTTTATTATTTGTATTACTGATCCATGCCAAAAGCCAATGGCAAAGCCGATTGGACACAAAGGCTAGACCCATTGGTTTTGCAAATGCTTGTAGAAAGTTGCTATGATCTGCAACTCACGAGTTGGAATCCTGCTAAAAGTGTACACTTCTGAGGCTGGTAAACATAATGCAAATAAAATGGATAAAAGGTAAACCTGTAATTCATAAGGCTAAGAAATAGCTAAATAATTTGATATACACATTTTTGTAAAAATGATTATTAGGGTTATTGGGAGCTATTCACAAAGGTAAATTTACACATAAGTGTAAATATGTACATTTAATCGAATTTTGTAGCTACTTCATTACTTTTGTCTATTCACCGTTTACATGTGTTAAGTTACTACAAACTGCAGTCTGATATGATCCATCCCTTCAGCTTGAGAGATGTAGAATTACAAAAAAATTGCAAAACTGTAATGTTGCCCTATTAATAAGTTTTTGACCATATTTTATGTTCCGCGCCCTTAGAGGAGACCTCCACAACCGGTACGGAGAACTCCCTATGGTAAAGTGTAGGGAAATTCATAAAAGTGTATTCATCTTGAAAAATAGCAAAAATATATATTATTTTAGACATTAATGTAAATTAATTTAAAATTACTTTTACACATAGAACACAGTTCAAAGGTAATTGAGCGATAGCAATTTTAACTTAATTTTGAATTAAATATTTATTTAACATAAATATAATAAATTAAATTAGAATTCTTACATATGTACGATGTGGAGATAATTAATGAGTTAGTAATCAATTGCTGTACTATCTGTGCACATAAGGTAGTATTTACATTTATAGTGAATTTAGGTTTGTTTTTTGGACCTGTTTTGACTTGCTTGTATATGAAAAATTGGATGTGAATCTGTGTGTGGAAGATTTTCAAACAATTGTTTTGAAGTAGGTGGTTAATAACAAGATATGCCACCAAAATACTTTGATGAATATTGAGAATATACTTATCCTTACATTTTTGTGTTTGAAATAAGGAATTATGGGCTATTCAATTATTTCATGATGAGAAATGGTTACTAAACTTATAAGTGTTAAGGTATTTAGGGGCATATTGACAAGGAAATGGTGCAGTGTAGTGCTGCAGCAAATTTTGCAGCTCTGCAGTGCGTCATTTAAAAAAAACGCAGGGATACGCCATATTCACAACAATACGGAGCAACCCTGTGTTTTCATTTGCGCTGGTGCTAAAAATAACTGCCTAACACCAACACAGTCACCCTTGCGCCATATTGCAAGGGTGCCTGTATTGTAGGGATAATTTACTACAACACAGGCACCCTTGCACCATAGTGCAAGGGTGTCTCTGTTGCAGGGAATGATTGTTTATGTGCAGGAAGGGACTGCAGCCTGCACATAAAAAATCTTTAAATGCGATTTGCTCCTTCTATGTGTGCTGCATAAAGCAGCACTCTTAGAAAGAGCAGCAACAAGGAGAAATACAAGTATTTCTCCTTGTTGCACCAATCTAATGTCTGCTTTCGATGGTGTTAGTTTTTTGAGCTGCCTCAGATTTAAACATCCTTGTAAATCTGGGGTTGCGTAAACCACTATTGCATGCCCCTTTTACTCAGATAGTTGCGTGAAAGTGTAGCGTTAAGCCTCACAAAGTGGCTTAACGCCACTTTGTAAATATGGAGCAGGGCATTGCGCCACCAGAACGTCAGAAGAAAAGACATTCCGTTGGTGCAATCCCCTTGTAAACATGCCCCTTAGTTTTTAATCCTCCATTTATTTATGTGGGTATATGTATATATATATATATGTATATATATATATACATATATTCATGGCGGCGGCAGGCTTGCTGGAGAAAATAAAACACCTTCATTAGGCACTTAACAATGGGTCTGTTCTTTCGTCATTGAAATCCTGAGCTGGGGCGGCTGTTTCAGTTCGAGTGGCGAATTTACTTGCGCATATATAAATATATATATAAAAATAATGAGAAAAAACTGGAAAATACTCCATCTGGATGACACAGTAGGAAAAATAGTGGGCTCACATCCGGTGGTAACCTACAGAAGGGCTCCAAATCTGAAAGATCAACTGATCCACAGCCATTGTAGCACAAGCAAAAAGAAAGACTGGTTGAAAACCACAGGCTTCGTAAAATGCTATAACTGCAAAATGTGCCAAATTGCCAAACCCACCAAAGAAATACCGCTACCCGACAACAAAAAATGGCAGATAAAACAACTAATCACCTGCACGACAGAATTTACAATCTATGGCGTTGTATGTCCATGCCCCCTGATGTATGTGGGAAGCACCAAGGGAGAGCTAAAGAAACGAATAATGGAACATGCCAGAGCAACGACACACAAGGATAGAGCGAATGCGGTGGCAAAACACATGGAGCAGAAGCACAATGCGGATTGGCAAAAACTAAAATTCTTCGGCATAGAAACGATACCGAAGAACATACGTGGAGGAGATCGTGAGAAAATCATGCGCAAAAAAGAATCGCGCCACATCTTAAACTTCAGAACTCTACATCCACATGGCCTGAACCAATCGGAGGAGTTGTACATCCACCTCGTTTAAGAAATCATAATGAGCTGGTGAAGGACAAAGAGAGATGAGTGATACCATGCATGGAAGGACTGGATAAAGCAAACTGTGATGAATCCCACTGGAGGGATAGAAACATACAATGGTACTAAATGGATCTCTGACAAACTGGTTGCCAGTTAAGTAATCCCACTGGAGGGATGTAAATAATGTCAATATGGTCCAAAATAATAATTATTCATGATGTAATGAATAACCAAAAACATTGACTTCTGCATAAGTATTCAACTAGCGGACCTAACTTCACAAAACAGACTCTTTTTATAAAAAACTACAAAAACCATAATGCCTAGAGTAATATAGGATGTGAGGTAACATCCAATGTTATTGGTTACTTTAAAAGTTTGGAAAAAAGGAAAAAAAAGTGATCGTGAGCAAGGTGCCAGGAGCACTGAAACGCGTTGATCGTTTTGTTTGTTTCCATGCTGGAATAATTTAATAAATTTAATTGTGGAAAGGCAGCGCGTGTGCGCCCATTACTTTCGTGAATTCGGAGGAGTGTGCAATATATATATATATATATATATATATATATATATATATATATATATATATATATGAAAAAGCAATCCCAAACCGTCAATGGATGACAGGCAATGTCAGGGTGCAGACCTCAGTACGCCACAGCAAACAGTCATAACGGAGCTCACAAAGGATCCAACTCGAGTGAGTAGCAGGAATAAACGTTTATTAAATAAATGACGCGTTTCGCTCCACTAGGGAGCTTGTTCACATAGAGGCACTCAACAAAAAAATAGGAGTATATATACATAACACTGGGAGGGGCTTGATTGGGGGAACACGCCCAAAAGAAGGAAAATAAAGAAACAGTGCAAAAATAAAAATCGTTTTTTGACATATGCAGAAACATGAACATTATATTTCGTGTCTGGTTATAAACTGGTCATGGCAAATTTGAACAAATATATACATTGTGTGTTGGGTAAAAATACAACAAGGTTGACACAATAAGGGCTGCTAAAATATAAGCAATGGCCGTAGGCAAATAACTTTCAAACAACTGGCTAGAAAATAGTCAAATGCTATAAAGAAAGCACAAAAACAAGCAAAATTGCAGGTATAATGGCATAGTGCCAGAATCTGTATAATGTGCTTACCATCAAGGAAAAAAATATACAAGCCAGCAGCGTAATGAAAAACCCAAAGTGCCAGCAACTCAAGACATAGTGCCTGAATACCGTGGCCACAACACTGTTGCTAAACAAAAGACTGCCATGTCAGCAGAAAGAACCAGCAATGGTACAAGTCATGTACTACAAAAGAAGTGCAAAGCATAAAATATCTGTGTATATAGAGAAAGAAGGTAGATTTGAAGGTGAAAAAATGATAAAAGAGACAGAAGCCCAACCGAAAATGTGTAAAAATAGAAAGAAATCCAGAGAGAAGCAAAAGAAAAGTAATAGCATGTGAGGCGAAATGATGAATTATGTAAATAGAGTAAAAGTTAAAGTAACATTAATGCTTAGTCAGAACATTACATAAAGTGATTATGAAAAGGCATCTGAGCAAATAAGTGGCAGTAGGCCAAGACCAATAAGTGACGCATTGACCGAACAAGAAAGAGTAAAAGAAACAAGGTAGTTACAGTCTTAGAAAGAGATCGACAGAGACCAAGAGCAAAATAATCTACAGTACAAATATTTAAAGAAAGCTTTTCAAATCTTCAGTCTGATTTAGCCCATTTGGGGCCTTGGTGTCAAGGGACATAATGAGCTGAGATTCACGCTGTCTTAGTAGTTTCTCGCGGTCCCCACCACGACTCGGTTGAGGTACTGAGCAAAGGACCGTATATTGCAAGTCCTTCAGCTTTTTATCATGGACTGCTTCAAAATGCCTTGCCACAGGGTAATTACTATCACTGTTTACGATGGCTCTGATATGCTGGAGTATTCTTTGGTGAACAGGCAGCTTGGTGCTACCTATGTACTCCAGATCACATGTACATTTGAGCTTGTAAACAACAAACTCTGATCTGCATGTCAGATATTCTTTGATTGGAATGGGTATATCGCTAAATGCAGTGACATATTCAGTAGTGTTGGTGGCAAAATTACAGGCGCGACAGGATGTGCATTTGAAAAAACCCATTTTGTTGATCTTAGTGAGTTTAGGTGGATTTTCAGGTGCTGTTCTATCTAGACCATCACGCATGGATGGCGCACGTCTGAATGTAATTGTGGGTGTTTCAGGTAACATGGGGCCAAGAATAGGGTCCGTCAAAATGATAGGCCATTCAGTGCCAATGATGTGCCTAATCTTTCGCTCCTGTGAGCTGAAAGTGGTTATTAATCTGACTGTGCAATGGATGCCATCCTGAGTGTTTTTAATACTCTCAGTGGTAGGATCCCTGGGTGTAAGAAGTGAAACTCTATCCACTGATGAGGCTTTGGCTAAGGCTTGATCAAGAGTTGTTCTAAAATACCCTCTTCTCAGGAAGCGCTGTTTGGATTCCTCAAGGCATGTAGCCAAAGAAACATGGTCACTGCAGATTCTGTGGATTCTAATGAATTCACCATAGGGAATACTGCGGATGGTGTGTGCTGGATGGGAGCTGCGTGCATGTAAGATTGCATTACCCGCGGTGCTCTTGCGATGCAATTTAGTCTCGAGTTTGTTGTCTTTGACAAACAGGTGCACATCAAGGAATTCTGCTTCAATTGTACTTACATTGGCAGTGAATTTTAGATTTAGAGAGTTGGCATTGCAGTCAGATACAAATGAAAGGGCCTGTTCTTGTGTGCCTTTCCAAATGATGCAGATATCATCAATGTAGCGCCAGTAATGCGCAATGCACGACGACCAATGTGCGTGTGTGGTTCTGAGCTCGTGTTCCTCCCACCAACCCACATGAAGACATGAGTAGCTGGGGGAAAAACACGAGCCCATCGCCACACCATGCAATTGCTGGTAAGTATTGTTTTTGAAATGGAAAAAATTGGAAGTTAGGCACAACTTAATCATAGAAATCAACATGGAATTGTGTTCCCTGAAACAGATGGCACGTGTATTCAAATAGTACTGACATGCATTTATACCATGGTGGTGATTGATAGAGGTATAAAGTGATTCAATGTCTAAAATCAGAAACAAATAATCACTGCACCAATTAACAGTTCCAATCTTGGTCAAAAAGTCTGTTGTATTTTTCAAAAAAGAAGGGAGACTTGCAACATGGGGCTGGAGAAAAAAGTCCACATATTTAGAGATGTTCTCTGTCATACTCCCAATGGCCGATATGATTGGACGACCAGGCGTGGGGGTAACAAGTTTGTGAACTTTAGGCAAGAAATATAGATAAGGTGTCACAGGATGGTCTTTAGATAGGTAATTACATTAATCTTTGGTCAGAAGATTAAGTCTTTTCCAAGTATTAAGCTGCTTGCGTATTTGATTTTGGTTTTGAACCATAGCAAATTGCAATGATAGAGTGTAGCATGTTGAGTCCGATAAGTGTCTTTGTGCTTCCTCAATGTAGTCCGATGTCTTCCAAAGAACAGTATTGCCGCCCTATTGCCTATTGACATACATGTTTAGTGATAATAATAAGATGCACATTCTTGTATATGTTTTGTGTTTGCTAGTCTTTTGAACAGTTGGCACAGCAATCCTATTTTATTATCAATATAGTCTCATTTGATCGGAAGGCTGTTTTGCTTTTGTGTAGTTTGAGTGCCTAGACTGCCCAAAATTAAATTCAGAACTATCAGCACAATACCCTTCAAAGACAGATCCATGAGTGAAAGGCATTTGACATGTTAACCTACTATAAATTGAGATGACTCATTGTTACACCCCATATTCTGAAATATCCGAAATTGTGAGCTTTTGTTTCCTGATTACCAGTTTTTAAGCTTTTTAATGTCATGCGTCGAAAGCAGGTGAAGTTAAAATACTGTTACACTATGAGCTATTTGCTGATTGTTTCTACTGCGCAGTTACTCAAGAGTGTAATAGTGCTCTAAGGCGAAAAATGGGCCTTTGCCAGACGATCGAAGGTTTGTATAGATTTGCTGTCACTCTCCGGGCCTTTCATATATGACAGGCGGTGTCCACAAGTGGAGAAGGTGGCTCAGGGGTTAGAGGCGGCAGACCCGGAAGCTGAGATCGGCCCTGGACCAGGGTTCAATTCCCCGCCTCGGCGGGTCTTGGGCTCAAAAATTCCACGGACTCGTTAATTCTCGCTCCGGTGCCTTCTCGACTCACGGGTTCACACTCTGCGACTCTGGGCAATAGCTTGCTTAATCTCCACAACGGCCCCTCGCGGTGGGATGCCTGGCTTTCACCTTGTGGATACCCTGCCAGGGTTATCTCACAGGGGAATACCAGGACGGGTTCCCTAAGCAGGCGCGGAGATGCCCCAGGGTAAGCGTGCGCTATATAAGTTTCTTTCATTTCATTTCATTTCACAGCCCAACAGCAAGAGGCCGCTTGTAATGGTGTTACGCTCCTCCTCTCTAGCTACACAGGCCTCTCCGTACTTATACAAAGACAAAGTATTGCTGCATTGATTACTGAGATTGACGGTGTGATGTAATGCCTGTTTTACTGTGCAGTCAAAATGGCTCTACCTCTGATAAGTTGGGCTTCTTTTGCGATGAGAAATTGTGGGACATATTATCAACAAAAGGCGATAAATTATCGTCGCTTTTATCAGCAGAAAACTGCTGATAAAACGGCGATAATGTGCTTGATAATATGCCCTTGAGAATTCCAATAGAAGCCCAAGTTCTGCAGAAGCACAGGACTTACAACTCATTGGGTACCACCTTACTTCACAAATAGCGTTTTCCTCACGTGAAGATCTGATATCACATTGAGAAAGACAGGGTAAGCTGTAAGGGTCTGCACAGAGTGAGTTTCCACATAGTCTGTTGACGCAGTGCACTTCTGATAGCTATCAAGGGATTTATTGCATGCCCCCAATATTGTGGTGTGAGGGTTTAGAGCAGTGGTCTTCAAACTTTTTTGATGCTGAGACATAAGGTGTAAGGACCCAACGAAAATTTCTAGATCCTGGTACTCCGTATCATTGACAACTATACATGTTCACCAGAGAAACAGTCAATCTGTGGTTGCACTTTATTAGTGCCAGTTTAACACTAAATATAGCAATAAGCAACAAAATGTTGACCAGCACAGCTTTACAAATGGCCTTCCACTAAGGGTCAACACCTATTGCGGCTTTTTAGTAACTTTTGAACCTTTAGAATAAATTAAAAATTGTGGTTAAAATCAACAGATTATGTGGCAGATGATGGATTATCAGCTAAATGTGATACATCTATAATCATGCTAAGATCACTGCAGCCTCACAATCACATATTTCCAGTGGCCTTTGGTATAACAGCTGTAAGGCAACTTAATTGCACGGCATTAGAGGACATCCATATTATATTTCATGGGATGCTGATAACTTGGCATATACAGCTGCATGTAACTGGAGGTAGCTGAACATCATTCATCATATTTAAAACATACATACATTTTATAGGTCTTTCACCGTCCATTATCTACATATAAAATAACAGGCAGCTTCAATGAATAATAAATACATTTTAAAAAGGTGTTACTCAGTGGGAAATGCAATATAATACATTATGAAAACTGTTAGTTAATGCACTGCATGTGTGAAACTATAGAGCCACAGAATTAAATTGTGGTTGGTGCAGTGGAAAATAGTGACTTGTGTATTTTTAATGCTTTGAGTTCACAGCCTGTGACAGAAAGCACTGTGAATATGTAAGTCTTTATTTTATACTTGCATTACACACAGTATAAGATAGACTGCTACAAAATGTGCAAAATATTTTACGATAAAATGGTGCTCACAAAAATTGGGACTACTTTCAAAATATAGGGGCTTATTTATAAGCCCCTTGCTCTGCATCATGTTTTATGATGCTCTGATTGCGCAGACCCATATCTACGAGGCCATGCGAAGTCACTTTGCGTGGCATTTTATGGCCTCCTTGATATGGTGTGAGGCAACACTGCGCAAGTTGATGTGTTGCCTTACACTGCGTCGGGGGGGGGGGGTCCCATGGGTGTTGCAGTGGATTTTCCCATGGGTTTTGACACATTCCCAGATTTACAAGCATCTGAAAACCTGAGGATGAGTTACAACTGTACGCTTTCCCAGGGAATGCGTAACAAGGAGAAATACCTTTATTTCTCCTTAATTAAAAGCCTCCATGGGTTGTTTTTGCGCAGAAAAGCATGCCTTCTTGCACAAAAACAATCCTGCAAACAATGCAGGCACCCTTGCACCATGGTGCAAGGTTGTCTGCATTGTTTGGCACTAGGCACTAGGCACTAATTGTGTGCTGCCAGAAAGGACAGGAATGAACTGTATTTTATAAATACAGTCCAATACTGCCCTTTTGAATTGGCATAGGGCAGCGCAGCAAAAATGCTTGCGGAGAAATCCTACACCATTTTATTGTAAATGTGACCCATAGATTTTAGTAATAACTAGACCCTATGTAATGCATTTTATTTTTTAAACATAACTGTCCCTTCAACACATTCTCAGGGATAGTAAAAGCAATGTAAATGCAATGATAATTAAACATAAGCACTTCACAGTTCAGTTAACATCACTCTCCTTTCCTGTGAAATCAAAGCCAGGCAGACAGTTAAACACACCTTTCTGCCAGTGTACTGCTGGCCTGAAATAAATGCAAATGTGCACAACGAGTTAATCTGAAAATCCTTTACATTTGCAGATTAACTTGTTGTGCACATTAGCATTTCAGGCCAGCAGTACACAGGCAGAAAGGTGTGTTTAACTGTCTGCCTGGCTTCTGTTTCCCAGCACGGGAGAGTCCCTGAATAACGCTCCAGGGAAGGCAATTTAACTACCCTGTCTGGAACGTTTCTTTTAGCAAAGGAAGAGTGCAACCTCCTTTGCATGACTTCACGGTCCCCCTTTGGGTCGCGCCCCACAGATTGAAGACCTCTGGTTTAGGGTCTAGTGAAGCCAGACCCATATTTAAGCCCTGCCCACTCTACTTGGCTCCACTCTCTCTAATGGTAGAAATGCAATGATGGGCTCATATTCCCCCATCTGCCTCGGCCACAGAACGCTCCCTCTATGCTTCACACTGTGAAACTAGTTGGCAGGTCTGTAGGCGACTGCCAACTGGTTGCCAATTTAAGAGCAACCCCTGATTTCCCTGGCAGACAACATAGAGGGATCTTGGGCAAATTACTTCATTCCTTAGAGTTCAGTTCACATTATCTGATAAGACTTTGAGAGATTAACAATCTTCTAAATGTGGATCTGTAGCACTATAAACACAGCTGCATGTATATGTAAATGTCACTGCAAGGACAATCAGCACTTTGAGGCCTACAGAGAAACTGTTCTCTGACGTATACCCATAAAAACTGCTTTCTGAGGTTTACCTATAAACAGCTAGGTGAGACACAACCATAAAAAAGCATTCTGAGGCCAGGCTAAAAATAAAAATCTCTGTAAGAAGAGGCTAAATATTATGTTGTATATCTTGAAAGGTCACAGGATATTTGTGTCGGAGTAAAGTCTCATTGCTAACATTTTAGAATGTTGGGGACTGTGGTGTGGGGGTTGAGATTGTAATGTAATTGTGAATAAAAGAACGTTAGAACTATTTTGACTCCCACCGCACATTGTAGGCCTGTGACGTAAGCATTGGACAGGCATGGCATTTGAGCTCTGTCAATCAGCAGAATAAAGATGTGGAAAATTACTCTGTGTGTGTAGCGTGGTTATTTGGGCAGCACCTGAGCTGACAGGATCCAGCAACTGCAGACAAGATAGTTGAGACGAAGCCCATACACTGAAAGCACCGGTCCAGAGAGTTTGTTGTTGTTCAGCACACTGCTTGCACATGCCACGTGTGCCACAGTCAAAGTGCAGAATGTACGCTGGCACCAGTGGAGTCTCCGCACAATGCCAGCCTGTATAAAATGCTTAAAGAAAAAGAAAGAGGGGAGCTGCCGGGCCACAAGTAAGGATGGCAAACCCGCACAGTAGCTCCTCTTCCCAGAAGAATTTAAATAGCAGCAAACCATAGCTGCAGCGAAGGGGCCTACCCCCACACATGAAAATGACACCTAGTCTTTTACGAATACCACCCAATACAACACCATGGAATGCATCTTACTAGATATCTCAGCGGTAGGCCGAAGTCTGGATGGCTTGAACGCTAACATATCCACTCTGACGGTGGAAACAAAATTGATAAGGATGGACATTGCAGTATTCCAGGCCTGTGTAGATGGGCTGGACCAGAGTATGACAGTAGTGCAGGGCCACCTGGACAACGTGTTGGAGAGAGACCAAGAACTTCTCTTTCTTCAAAACAAGGTGATTCACCTGGAAGACCGCAGCAGAAGGCACAATGTCTTTTTTTTGGATTCCCGGAAGCAATAGAAGGACCGAGCTGGCACTTTCTGGCCTTCACCATAGGGCCTGCCCCCTGCAGAGTCTTCAGCACTTCCCAAAGGTTCTGCAAGTGTTCTTCCTAGCTGAACACTGCAATGTCATCCAGGTAGGTGGCACTGAAATATTTCAGCCCTGCCAACACTTGGTTGACCAACCTCTGAGAGGTGGCAGGGGCATTCTTCAAACCAAAGGGCATCACCCAAAACTGGTACTGCCCCTCTGGGGTCGAAATTGCTGACATCTCCTTAGCCTCCTTGGTTAAGGCAATATGCCAGTACCCAGATGTCAAATCAAACTTGCTGAGGAACTTGGTAGCTCCCTACCGATCAATGAGCTCATCAGCTCTGGGGATGAGGTGCACATCAGTCCTGGTGATGGCGTTGAGCCCAAGGTAGCTCACGCAGAATCATAGTTCAGGAGTGGCACCGGGTGCATCGACTTTTGGGACCAAGACCAATTGGCTAGCCCAAGGACTGTTGGAGGGCTCTATCCCCCATTACTCCAACATTTTAGAGACCTCCTCTTTGATCCTGGCTCTGACCTGGCCAGTCAACCTGTAAATGCTGTGTTTCACAAGAGGGCTGTCACCTGTGGCCTTTTCATGGATACACCAGTGAGTATACATATAAACAGGGAGAGGAGGGCCCAAGGGGATGTTTAAGGACCATTCACTGCTACGTCCCCTAAACAGACAGTACACAGTAAAAAGTAGCAGTGGGTCAGCCAATGAATAAGTTAGCTCCGATTATATGCCTGAAAACAAAAGGACGCCGAAAACAAGGAAGTTAAGTGACGCTATACCAAAGTGAGTATCTTTCCTGTGTTGAAAAATACCCATCAGTTGTCGATCCGGAACGCCCTGTTCATCATTTGGGTTCCTTCACACCGGGAAGGTAAGTGTTTCTTAGAAAGGTTCACCGTAGACAACACAGGCTTATGTCTAGACAGTGGAACCCAATATGTTTTAGCACATACTAGGGTGTGAGGAGGCAACTGTAGAGCAGTGCAAGTGAGAAGGTGGTGAAAAGTGATTTGTACACTAAAATTGGGTCGTAGAAAGGATAACAAACTTTATTAAACACCTTAAGACTCCCAAAGCAATAAAATGCGTGCGATAGTAGTGGATTGAACCTATAACCACTAATCATTCAATACGGTCAACATGTTTCTGCAGACTTAAATTGGTGCATGATAGATATCCTGCTGTATTCTTCAGGACCATAATCGCGACTGCTCGTTAAAAAGGTGAAAAAAGGAAGAGTGTCACCTGAGTATTTTAGTGGATCTTCATTCTCCTTGCTTTTCAGATCACAAGAAGGCGAGACGTCCAAACAGACATATAAAGGAAGACAAACAACCACAAAACAAAACGTGAATTGGGTTAACACATCCATTAGTCATGTGTATCAATGACTGTTAAATACAATTCTCATGCCATGATTGACACGCACACCATCAGTATCATACAGTGGCCACTCTCACTTATCCAATTGAAAGGAGAGAAATGCTCCACCCCACCTGGCCACAGCTCAGGTAAATGGAGCCCCGTACTAGTGGGCAAAAAAGGAAATTACAAACGGTTACTGGACATGTCAGCAACACTGACTTCATTACCCCACCTTTAGTCATAGCACACATATCAGTTGTGTTTGGTCGGTGTAAAATGAAAGGTATTTTTCTCTCTTTTGAAAATGATCGAATATCGCTGTGTTTTAACGATCGTTTATAGATTCTTTAGTGAATGTCATATAGGTAAAGGAATAGGAAAAGCAAGGAGAATGAAGATCCACTAAAATACTCAGGTTTTTTCACCTTTTTAACGAGCAGTCGCGATTATGGTCCTGAAGAATGCAGCAGGATACCTATCAGGCTCCAATTTAAGTCTGCAGAAACATGTTGACCGTATTGAATGATTAGTGGTTATAGGTTCAATCCACTACTATCGCACGCATTTTATTGCTTTGGGAGTCTTAAGGCGTTTAATAAAGTTTGTTATCCTTTCTACGACCCAATTTTAGTGTACATATCACTTTTCACCCTTTTTTTCACCTTCTCACTTGCACTGCTCTACAGTTGCCTCCTCACACAGTAGTATGTGCTAAAACATATTGGGTTCCACTGTCTAGACATAAACTTGTGTTGTCTACGGTGAAATTTTCTAAGAAACACTTACCTTCCCGGTGTGAAGGAACCCATATGATGAACAAGGCATTCAGGATCAACAACTGATGGGTATTTTTCAACACAGGAAAGATACTCACTTTGGTATAGCGTCACCTAACTCTTTTTCCTTGTTTTCGGCATCCTTTTGTTTTCAGACATATAATCGGAGCTAACTTATTCACTGGCTGACCCACTGCTACTTTTTTCTGTGTACACCAGTGAGTAACACTTGGGGTCAGGGAGAACAGCGCAAAGAACTGCCTCAATAATTGGTGACAGTCACTCTGCTGCTGCATTCAGTGTAGGGGACAGGATCACAACTTCCACTGGCCCATCGTGCACCTTGGCAGACAGGAGGTCAGGGAGAGGTTCACTCTCCTCTTCCACGGCATCATCTGTCACCAAGAGCATACTCACTTCAGACCACTCAAAGTAATGCTTGAGGCTGTTCACATGGAGACCCTTGAAGGGATCCTTGGAGTCGGCAAATTCACCAGGTAAGTGACAAAACTTTTGTGCTCCACCACCTCAAAAGGCCCAGTACACTTGTCCTGCAAGGCTCAAGGTTCGACTTGGGTCATGACCCACACTTTCTGGCCAGGCTGAGACTGTACCAGAGTGTCATTCAGCGATTCATCTCTTCCTGGTTTGCTGCCTGGTTCCCCTGAGCGATTTTCCTGAAGCGTGAAGTTTGGATCCTGAAGGCCAGCGTGTAGCTAAATGCATCCTGGGGAGTTTTCCTGGGAGCTGCGTTCCAGCCTTCCTTGACCAAACTAAGAAGTCCTCTCACAGGGTGCCCATGCAAAAGCTCAAAGGGACTAAACCCTAATGACAACTGTGATACTTTTTGTGTGCAAAGATAAGGCATGGTAAGAGGATGTCCCACTCACGCCTCATGGGTTCTGTTAGACCCTTGATCATGCCCTTTAACGTTTGGGCGAATCTCTTTACCAAACCATTACCTTGTGGGTGGTAAGGAGTGGTGAACCTATAGGTTACACTGCACTCTTCCCATAGGGATGTCATATACTTTGATATGAAATGTTCCTAAGTCAGATACTACCTCTCTGGGGAAACCCACACAGAAAAAAAAATCCCCTTTAACACTAGGCCAACCATGGGCGCCGTCATTGTTCTGAGAGGGATAGCCCCTGGGTACCGGGTGGCATGTTTCACCAAGACCAGGATGAACCTGTTGCCTATGGCTGTCTTGTGATCCAGTGTCCCCACAATGTCCTACAACTGGAAAAGGTTAGAGAGGAGCCTTACACTTCCTCCCACTCTTGCCACTTGCCTGACACGTTTATGAAGACCTGCAATGTGCATCTGACTGCCGTTGCATTTGGGGCCAAACGAAATGGATGATAATCCTGTCAAAGGTCTTATCCTGCCTGAAATATCCATGCACGTTGTGAGCCAGACCCAGTGGGAAGGTCCTGAATCTCTGGGTACCACCAGCATAAGGCCTGACCCAGGCTCAGCGACCTTAGGCTCGCTGTACAGGAGATCATTTTCTCAGTCAATTAAGTGTGATCCACATTGATCACCAGCTGCCTGGTTTGCAGCCTGTCACCGCAAACCTTTCAGAGAAGGGTTTTCCTTCTGTTCTCTGCAGAATTCTTCCCTGGTGAGACCACCTTCATGCTGCCAATGGGTCAGCTCAGATAAATCCCCTAGTTCAGCTACCGCTCCCCTGTAGGAACTGGGGCATTCCCCTCAAGATCAGCCTCCTCCCAGACAGTGGGATCCTCAGGGGTGGGTTTCCTCCACCTCCTTCCCTTTCTCTTTGCAGGAACCTGGGCCACTGTCTCAAGCTCCACTATGTCAACCCAAGCATCTCCAGGGCAACCCAAGCATCTCCAAATGAGACCAGAGCTCAACACCCTTCCACAAGGACTGCTCCAGCTTGTAACTTAGCAGAAAATCTACAGGCATGGTTGGGCCTACAACCCCCTCGAGGAACCTGACACCCCCTATTCAAAGGGAACCTGCACCACCATACACTGGTGCTGAGTTGTTCACAGCAACTATATGGTGGAATGCCTGAGGGACTACTTGCTGCTCTGAGACCAGGTGACACTAGACTGAGGTCACACTGGCCCCAGTATCTCTGAGAGCCTCTATCCTTCTCCCGTTGATGGTCACCCAGTGGCTGCATTTTTTAGTGTTAGCAGACCATCTCACTGTCCCCTAGTGAGATGAGGGTCATTTTGTAAGATTCCCACCCTCCTGTGGGTACCCCTCCTCCATAAGCACTACAATAGCCAACACCTTGGACTGCCCACTGATGGAGGCTCTGCCTGGGGTCCCTCTTTAAGTGACCCACCTACTTACAGGCTGGTCTTTGCATGCTTTTCTGAAGAGACCCCTTGTTTCCTATTTCCATTCGGATGGGAACATTTACCCTGGGTATTAGTTTGGGATCCTTTAGAATACTCCTATGCTTTACCCTTTCCTCCCCCACTCTTCTGCTGGGGACCCTGCCCACCTTTGGTGGAGTCTCCCCGAATATACCTTCTTGTGGACCCTGGTACTCACACAGGAGTCCACCTCTAAAGCAAGCTTTCTGGGGTCAGTCAGCCTACTATCAGTCAAGTGATGGTGCAGCTCTGCAAAACATAGACTAGACAGGTGCTCCCATGCAATCAAATTGTAGAGCCCCTGAAAATCTGCCACAATATTGCCCTCCACCCAACCGTCCAGTGGCCTCCAAAAATAATCCATACATTCCAACAAAGTGTTTGCATCAGTTTCCCTACTGGACCTAAACTGATCCCTTTACTTGTCAGGAGTGAGACCATAATTGGTGAGAAGGTCCTCATTCATGTCAGCGTAGGTGAGGCTCTGCCCCTTACCCAAAGCCACTAAAGTATCCCTCCACTCTTCTGAGAAAAGAGGCCACAATACTGCCCCCCAATTTTTCTGAGAGACCCTATTCATGTATGTAGATGCCTCATAACCCTGGAAACACCTTTGTATGTCATCCCCCATCATGGATTCCTTGACTACATTCTTGGTGATGTGGACAATTCTATCTGCCTACACTGAGGAACTGCTGCCACCATCTGTGTTGGACCTAAGCATTAGCTCTAGCTCCTTAATAACACGCTCATGACTCAAGATCATCTTTCTTTTTTCCATGACTATTCTTTTTTCTTCCTTCTCGTTCTCCAGTCAGAGATTTTAGAGTTCAAACTTCCTTGCCTCCTGTCTGTTCTCTACCTCCTCTGGGGACTAGCTGCTGATAACTGGCCTGGAGGGTTCCCCTCCTCCCAAAATCACTTCCATCCTAGGAATTGGCTTCACCGCCTCCACACTGAGATATCCAGACTGCCCACTGGCATATCTGGCTACTACCCAGACCCCCAGCACCTTTTTAAGCTCCATTTTCCTGGTGAGGCCCCTGATTTGGACTTTGAGATTCTTGCATATAGCATTCAACTTTTTCATGTTGTAGGTTTGTAACCTCTCCTCCTCAAAGGCCACTTCCAAGCATGCAACCGATGATGCTCTTAATTCAGGCATGATGCAAGGGAAATCTCAAGTTCAAAAATAATTGGATCACAAAATTAGACCAACCAAAAACAGTATGTGGTACGTAGTGGTCTGAGATATGGTAGTAGTATACACCAACCACTGAATTTCAAGTAAAAATGTAAGCCCTATCCTCACCGTTGACAACTAATGTTAGAAATGAGGGGTATCTAGTTCGCAATGGTTTGCACCTTTGTCCAGATAGGGACACTTCCTTATAGTCAGGATAAGGGGGATACACTTTTGAAATAGCCCCTGCTCACTCACTTGGTAGCTTGGCACTAGGAGTCAGGCTTATCTCAGAGGCAGTGTGTAGAACATTTGCACATAACCAACAGTAATATAGTGAAAGCACTACGAAAGGACACCACACCAGTTTTAGCAGAATGACAAATATTTCGCTTTACAAACAAGACCAAAAGGATAAAAGACCAACATACAGAAATTCAAAAATATGCACTGTGGGAGAATGTAATTAAATTGCAGTACCTTAAAGCCAATGGCTCCGTCCGGTGCTACCTCGATGCTGAAAACAACTGAGTCAAACAGTTCTGTACGAACGTGTCGGTGCGGACTGGCAAGAGTGTCAGTAGACTTGTAAACAGTACCTTTAGTTCTGATGACCACGTCAGTGCGGGCCATTCATGGCAACTGTTGCGGTTGAGATGTGAAGCACAGAGCTGCGGAGTGCTGTGTCCTTAAGTCCCAGTGCAGGCAATGGCTCCGTGACGGTCGTCCAGCAGCGTTGGTGGGACCAGGGCTGTGGTGCAGAGTGATATGGTCCTCGTGGTGATTCTGAAAGGTCACGGTGCAAGCAACAGCGCCAGTTGATGGGAGCTGGCGTTAGTCGGCTCAGACTGCAGTATGGGACGGTTGGTACTTTGTGTGACTTACGAGAGTGGTGGCCCCAAACAACAGTGTGGTTACAGGTGTGGAGGTCAGCGGTAGCTACTTTGTCAGTGAGACCATGGTGGCAGATTGAAGCGAGGCGGTGCGTACTGCAGTGTCTACAACTCATGGTACCCACAGGTCATGGGGCAAGCAGTGACTCTGTGGTGGCGGCTGTTCTCATCGTCGGTGAGACCAGGGATGCAGTGCGACGTGTGGCAGTGCCCTCTGCAATGCCTTAAGACACAGAGCCAGAAGCAGTGTCGGTGACAGTGTCGGCAGCTTTACCCCTCTGTGGCAACTGAAACCCATGGTTCCAGAGGCAGTAACCAGAGGTAAGTGAAGCCTTTGCTGTCCCTGAGACGTTGTTAGAAAAAGAGGAAAGCTCTATTTCAAGCACTTGAAGATACTCAGCAACAAGTGAAGAAAGTGCAGTCAAGATCTTTTACTGTCCAAGATAGAAGCAGCAACTACAGGCCAACCCAGAAAATCAACAACACAGCAAAGGGGCAGTACGCCTCCTGGCAGTTCTTCCTGCTTTCTTGACAGGTTCCTTGATCCAAGCGAGTTCTAAAGTTCTGAGGTCTGGGCCCCACTTTTTATACTCAGATTCTTTTTTTTTCTCAGGCAGAGAGTGTATGTGCTCAGTCCTAACCAGTTTGGTCCTCTCTGGCCCAGCTTCCCGGCCGGAGTTGTAGGCAGCATTGTCCAAGGCATACCAGGCCCTTTCAAGAGCAAGGAACTCCCCTGCCACTACTCTAAATGCAGCTTAAGTCTATTCATCCCAGCTCTGACTCATCCAGGAAAGGCAGAACACACCTCGACCCCTCAGTGGCTGTTTGAGAGAATGCATATCCCCAGCCCCTGTTACTCCAATGCCAGAGTCAATCGACCACCCAGCAGAGGTACACACGATGGCTAAGCAAGAAAATAGCTACCTTCTAAAAGTGGTCCGGATTGATTTGGAGCCGCCAGGACGCTAGCACTACGCCCACCCATAGTGAATAGGTCGGCAAACTCACATGTCTGAACGGGATTGGCGCTGATTCAAGCACGTATTATTTTACTAGGACCTTTTGGCATATGGGAGGATTGTGTCCCATTTGTGACCGTACTGGCATCATTGTGCTTGGGTGTATATCCTTTCAAGATCATTTGTACTTTCCGTATACACAACTTTGAGAGTAGCGGCATGGATGCAGGTTTGGAAATATCATAGTCATCATGTTTACACCATCTGTGGCCTTACCTTTCAGCTACTTGTATTCATCCATCACAGAACTAACTAATCTGATTTTGACTTGTGCCCTACTGGGTTGGATTTATCACCGATCAGGGACCACATTGAGCTTAGAATCAGCCATAGACCCCTGAAAAGTCAGAGACCACTGCTTCCCTGACGAAACACGTGTCGCTGGCTGCTTTGTGTAATAACCAATTAAAGAAACCAAGACATCTACTTTGGATATTGTACCATTTGCTTTCTATTCACATTCTCAGTGCTTGTTTTAATACTGTATGTGTGCACGGGACTGTAGTTATATGTACATGTGGTAGGGTTCCCCTGCACAGATTAAGGGGGTTATTAGGGTCTCCCCTTCCTAGTTAGCACCATACTCAGTTGTTCCATCTTTTACACATCGAACGTCAGTAGGTTGAGCACCACTGCTTCCTTTATTCGAAAACCCTTTTCTTTTGCACCTTCTAAAAGTAGTATTTCAAACACAGAACATAAAAATATGTTTTCCTAAAATATGTATCCCTACATTCTGATTCCAGGCATACTAAACTCCATTTCTCAATCTTCTCCCAATGGGAAGATATACTCATAACATGTTATCAAGTATACCCCATTCTATCCTATGGGACTGATAGGCTATCCAAGAGTGCAAAACAAAACATACTGGATTTCACTGTCACAAACACCAGTACATGTCCTACTTCTCAAATACAGTACATCCTGCACATAGGGGTTCTTGAGCCCAGCTTAGGGGTGACTCACATGTAATAAAAGGGAAGGGTAGGGCTTTGCAAGTTGGTGCCCTTGCCAAGTCGACATGGCAGTAAAAACTGCACACAGACACTGCAGTGGCAGGTCTGTGAACCCTTTGAAGGACTGCTTGTCTGGGTGGCATATTCAGTGCTGCAGACCCACTGGCAGACTTTGATTTATAGCCCCTGGCACTCTAAGTGCACTTTACTAGGAACTTACCAGTAAATCAAATATGCCAATCATGGAAAACACCAAACCATAATCCAATTAACAATAGTAGCACTCACAATTTAAAACTGAACTGCAGTGAGAAAGTGCACAGAGACACTAACCAGCAAAAACAAATTCAAACCCAGGATGTCAGAAAGCAAAAAGACAGGGGAAACATACCAAAAGCTGCTGGGCCTAACAGGTGGTCTGGAGAAGAGATGGTCAATACCCCGCACACCCTCCTTCAGGAAGTGGAACGGGAGTCCTCCTTGAGTTCCCTATCCAATAGGACGGTGATTGCTGTCTTACGCAGACATGGGAGAGATCCAGTGCAAGAAGCTGCTCATTTCAAAATAAGCAAAATAGTAGCTTAATTATTCAATACATGTTTAATACAACTAATACCTGCCACCCAAACAATTCTTATAGCTTGGGGGGCTCGACCAGTCTGAATTGTCACAATTGTAGCAATGAGATGGTTAGTAGTTGTGTACACTCTGACAATGGCAGCGCTGGCTGTGTGTTGCAAACTGTAGTGGCTTCATCACGAGGGCTATGGCACTTATTTCTTTACAAATCAAGCACTGGAGAGACCCCCTCCTATGTGGCAGTTACAGGCATATTTCTCTACTGAACTCTGACATTAGATCGTGACCAATATTTCAGCAGTCCGTTTGAATAAGGTCCTTCACTCTCTGATTCACCACATGCACGTAGGCTTCGTATCAGGCCGCTCCTCCAGAAATCATCTCCGTACCCTAGGACATACCCTCCTGACATCCCGACGGATGCACTGGCTCTTTCCCTTGAAGCAGAAAAAGCACTTGACCACATCGAATGTGACTACCAATTTCCTACAATGTTACTCTTTGGCCAAGGAGATCAATTTATCACCAAAGTTCTGTTTTTGTATGACTGCACAGGTTAACTGCTGGGGATTCCCTTCTGGCCCTTTCCCAATCTAGAGAGGCACGCCTTAAGGATGCCCCCTTTCACCACTCCTCTTCCTCATAGCCATGGAACTCCTAGCTTCCACCGTACGCAATTCTCACAACATAGTGGGTGTCACACTCCCAATCGGCTACTCCAAGATCTATCTCTATGCAGATGACGTCCTCCTCACTCTGACTGACCTTCAACAATGTCTACCTACCCTACTGGGTATCATTGATGAGTTTTCAACCCTCTCTGGCTTTAAAGTAAACTAGTACAAAAGTGAAGCCCTCCCAATCGCAGTTGGCACTTCTAAAGCGGCTATACACTTATAACCCTTTTGTTGGCAACCCTCCCGACTTAAATACTTGGGAATAGGGTAAACAGGGGTACAAAGCGGATGATATCAGACAACATAGACCCAATAATGACTAAGGTGAAATGAGACTACTGTGGGGTAGAGTGCAAGCAGTACGGATGGTGATACTTCCGCTCTTCACATACCTGGTTGTAATGCTTCCCATCCAGGTACCTCTCCCTACACTTCATTTCATTAACTCTCAAATCCGGTCTTTCATTTGGAGGTCAAATTGATAGCCCGCAGCTCAAGCAGTGAGCTAGGCCTCCCATCAGTGGAACAAATGCGATCTGGCTCTCCATCTTTCCCAACTGGCATACATGCTGCCTGATGTTTCAGACCCACTGCAATGGGTCCACATTGAAGGGGAAATCCTCTCTTTAGATACAGGACATTCTATCCTTTATGGGGTTTGCACCCACCAATTTGGCCATACACACCCAGTGCTATGCGCATTGCATAAGACCTGGCTGTGTGTGCACCGCCTACTCAGGATCGACCCATGACAACATGACAAAGCTCCTGTATGGGACAATAATGGCATATGTATCGACGGTCAGACTCAGTCATGGACCCAATGAAGAGAAGCAGGCATCCAAACATTATACCAACTAATACTTAATGGAGACTTCAAATTATTTGTTCAGCTGAGAGAAGAATTTGGCCCTTACCTGAGACAAATCTGGTGCCATATGTAACTACAGCACTGCTTAAAGAGCTGCTTGGACCCCCATCCCTGGTCCCTGCAACCTTCACCTGTAGTATCCTGTCTGACTATATAAGGCAGTTGTAAATGGGAGATGTCAGGAGTATACAGCATGCTCTCCTCCCACATCTTCTCACAACCCCTATCACGAGCCCTTTGTGCTAAATGGCATGCCTGCCGGCAGACCACTTACCAGGGTAATGAATGGGAAGACTTTCCAGAAGCTCTAGATAGGGGTACTAGAGAGGCTCATCTGAAATTCTGCCTCTTTAAATAATTTCACGATTGGCACTGGACATCAACAAAATTGAATAGGGCAGGTATCCCCCAACAATTGCAAATTGCTGGAGATGCAAGAATACCCACTGAGACATTACACATATTATCTGTGAATGCCCCTCTATTCAACCCTACTGGTCACACATTGAATTGGTCTTGAGTGCCTCAATGCCGATACACTTATCACTTACCTCTTCAGCTACCCTCCTACAGGACATGCCCAACTCACCAGGTCTTTACATCCCACCATGCCGCCTCCTTCACACAGCCCTGGCCACTGCCAAGATATGTATACTCAGACAATGGAGATTGCCCATAACCTCATCCCAGGAGTCCTGGCTGGTGGCAATGATCCAAACGGCCTCACATCAATGTGTCATTTATAACCTGCA
Organism: Lissotriton vulgaris; assembly: GCF_964263255.1. Taxonomy (NCBI): domain Eukaryota; kingdom Metazoa; phylum Chordata; class Amphibia; order Caudata; family Salamandridae; genus Lissotriton; species Lissotriton vulgaris. The sequence goes on along the minus strand of NC_141694.1, from coordinate 1,144,459,444 downwards.
TGACCAGACTGATCTATTCTTGCAGATATGAGCACCTCTCCTTCACCACGGGACAAATGAAAGACACCATACCCCAGATCCCTCACCCCCTGACTCATATCAGACTATATTGACATATTCAACCAACTGCTGTCAAAACCGAGAATGCCTGCCTCCCTATCATCCTTCTTCCTTGCTTCCCCATCTATATCTACATCTGCTCCCTATGACCTGTCCCTTTCTCTCCCCTTACCTTACCTCCCCCACCATTACCTCATCTTCCCCTCTCCCCACCCCCCATGTACGTGCCCTCCCTCTCCTTCTCTCTCTCCCCACCCCATCTTTTTTATCCCCTTCCCCTCTGCCCTCTCCATACGAGCCCATGCCAAGCCTCAAACCTCTTAATCTCCCCTTCCTTTCCCTTCCCTTGCCTTCCCCTCCAACCCCAACCACTTTCTTCTCACCCTTTATCCTCACCTTCTCTTTCCACTATCCCCCCTCTAATGACCCCTTATCCCTACCCTTTCTCCCCAGGACACACAGGCACATTGAACAGCATGATCCCTTCCTCCCCATACTACTGTGACTGATGAGGCTCTCAGCCCCACCAACCTTGTTTTTTATATACCTCTCTTAACACGGCTTCACCCACCCCCTCATCAATATTGGATGTATTACTGCAAGCAGGAATGGTGGGCCTCTCTTTCTTTATTGATACTTTTCACCACAACACTAGTCCCTACCACATCTGCTGCCAGAGCGGTCCGACCTTGGGCATCCTATCTTATTACCTCACCACCTATAAATGTAGGTGAATTCTCTCATCTGGGTGTTCGCCTCTACACATCCACACCCGAATGCCCCAGACCCCACAATCATGGTTACACGCAATGAATGAGGGGTCAGTGTAGGAGAGTCGGGTCTGCTTTCTATGGTTACCCCCACTTTTTGCTGTGATTCTCTGGTTTTTTACTTTAGTGCAGCTGTGGGCCTGCCAATCAGACCCACAGCCCAGCTGTTCTCTCTCTAAATTGATACCATGTACTTTAAGTACATACCAGATTGGTTACTGGGTCACCCTTGTGAGCCCCTGTACAGTGTACCATATGTATGCAGGGCATAGGTGCACCTTAGGCCTACCAGGGGCTGCAGCATGTATTGTGCCACCCCTGTTTTGCCTTCCAAACTGACACCACATGTCTTCTCACACAGCCTGGGTAAGGTGGTGTAATCACCCCTAACTTAGATATAGTATACCTATATCTATATATACATATAGACACATATACACCTATACACCTATGGCAAGCCTTAACAATCCTGTAGGCAGAGTGCTTGGTTTTATGTAAGAATGTGCCCTAGCATGAGCTGAGCCCCTCTGCAGCTTTCTGAACCATCTCCTTATAGCTCTTCTATGATATAGCCATACCATATGCTCTTAAGTGCATTATAATCCTCACGGTTAATGATAACTTTGGCTTGGCTTTATCAAAACATGTCTTGTAAAGTGTCAAACACTTTGGAATACTACCCCCCCCCCCCCACCAGTCCACCCTTCTAGAGGGAGAAGACATGTAGTTACTGGTTTACCCGGTTAAAGTTAAACAGAGCCTCAGCATCACAAAATGGATGCTGCTGCCACAGACACGAGTCTGACCTCCTGTTGCTGGACGAATCTCCGGCAGGGAAGGCCTGGACCATAGTTTTCCTGTCCAGACAGGCTTTTGTGTATTGGGGCAGGGAGAACTGCAATCAGTGAATGCTTTCCAGACACTGTCTGGGGCGCACAAGGTGCTCCATGCATTTCCCAGTTCAAACCGGTTGCTGGGGCACTCTGCCCGAGCTCTAGCGCGAAACTGGAGAAAGGGAAAGGGGTGTAACTACCCCCTTCCCAGGTCCACCCAAAGGAGGGGCCTTAAGGGTAGTCCAGACTCCAGCCCCTAAACTCAGTATAAGTATAGGAGCTGTGTCCCTAGGACTTTAGCTTACCCTGGACGAAACTTTGATACAGAAATCCTGGACCTTCGACATTCCATTTTGACTGGAAGACGGAAGACATCTCCCTTGTAGTCAAGGAGTGACCACCCTGTTCAAACAGGTACCAACAGCAACTTTGCCGGTCTGCATTTTCCAGGCTCCTGCCGGATCCAGAAGAATCTGTGACACAGGACATGAACTTCCAGACATCTCTGACCCCTACCTTCAATCCCAGTAAAGCTGAGACCTGTGGCGGACACGAGAGACGTGGGACCGGAACTCCTGGACTTCCTGCATTTTGCTAACTGCATCGACTCCCGAGGTATCTCGCAGTTGTGCATTGGATTACGAGAAGCTCCAGACCTGGGCAGCATTTTCACTGAAGCTCAGGCCTCCACACCGCTCTTGCATTTCAGCTTGACGCATCTTCCCGGTTTGTAGTCCGTTGGCTAGTGAGCCCCCTGAAGACTTTCTTTTACATCTAACTTGCTTTCCTGATTGCTCCAGGCTTGCTCCAATGTCCCTACAAAGGAGAAGTTCCTCAGACCTTGCTGGTCTGCACCAAAGCCCTTCTTGACATCCTGCATGGGTTGCATTTGCCAAGGATTGTTGGGTCCATTCCGGATACCGATACAGCAGTCAACTAGATCCTTTGTGGGACAGCTCGAATCCAGCTTCTGGTTGTCTTCGACACCTCCTGGTCCTTGTTTCTGAAGAGACAATCTTCACATCTTCACCTGAAATCACCCGACATCTGGTGGCATCTTCCCTTGGATCCACACAGACACTTTTCCTCTGGTCACCTGCAGCACTTTTTTGCAGTTCTCCATTGAAAACAATGACAAAACCTGACACAAAAGACACCTATGCACCGGCTTCCCTGGGTGAGGTAACACAAGTACTCTGGTGCGCCAGTGGTTCTTGACTCTCGAAGTGTCGTAGTTTAAAAGGGTTCCATCGTAGTCCATCCAGAAGTGTCCTTAAATAGTATATTTGTAACTTCTACGTTTCCCATAGAAAGTCAATGGGAACCCGCGTCTGTGTTTAGACACTGCATGTGTCTCCCATGGGCCTCCTACTTGCTAACCTTTGGTTCTTTAGAGTAGCCCCAGCGATTCCACAGGCCCCAGGCCTGCTTTCTATTTCTCTTGTGGTTCTTATACCACTATTTTAGTATATGGCTTGTGAGGCCCCTAGGGCATAAAGTATACTTAGCAACTTATCGTATATTAACTCAGTGACTTGTATTGTATTTTTACCTCTGACCTCATAAAGAGTGCAGAGGGGTTGTGTTCAGAATAAATACATATATATTTGATATATACCTTGTGTGGTGTCCTTTCCTTTGGTACTTAAGGGATTATAATTGGTAAAACAACTTGCTTAATATGCTCTCTGAAATCTTAGCCTAATGACTGCTGGTCCATGCTACCACTAGGATAGATTTCTATAAGGTTGAATTTAAAACCACCATCAATAAGGGTCGATTAGACTTGTGCAAGGTGCCCACTAGAACTAGTAGACATCATATGCCAGGCTAACTTCCCACAGTCAGTGCTACAAGGGAGCCACAATCCCCTACTGCCCTTCCCTAATCGAATTACCATTCCCAGTCTTTAGTCCTACTCAAGAACATGTACTTGCGCCCCCAGCAATTTCTGTATACTATTCCCTGCTCTGCACCCTGTGACCATTCCCCTACCTACCCTACCCCCCTTCTGAATATTATGTCACATATACTTCTTTTCACTACTTGATGACGTTGTCACTACTGGTTATTGGATGTCAATTACCCATGCTGTAAATGTCTCCTTTACTTAATAAAAATAATTGCAATACAAAAAAGAAAAAACATTGGAAGTCTGCAAGTTGGGGGCCAGGAACTGAATGAAATGGTCACAAACAAAAGGTACTTACGCTCTTATGCAAATTAATGCCATACACTATATGGAGTGAGAACACTAAAGGTGAATTATACCATGTTATGAAAGCAGCGCACAGCAATATTTCACCACAAATGAAATTGATATTTAAGTGCCACGACACAGAGATTAACAAGATGTTTGTGGAGAAATATTTAAACACAAAACCAACCAAGGTAATTTGCTTTCATAGACTTTTAGTGTAAAAAGATGTATCTGCTTAATGAAACCATTATTGAATCATTGGTCTACAACATGCTGTGGAGTGACCCCAGAAGGAGGGTCAAACGGGTTGTGTTTGACAGCTACACAGCTCACCACCAAATCTGCTGCTTAGGGGTCCAGAAAATTCCTTAGACAGCAATAAAATAAATAGAGCGTGAGTGTGAGATCCAAGCTCCAAAAGTCATTTAGACGTGCCAAAAGGTGCTAGAGAAATTCCACCTGATCAAGTTCCACAAAAAGTGCCTGAGAGACCACTACTGCCTACCTATGTACATACGGCTGCAACATTCTTAAAACCTCCATCTGCATTTACTGCCAAGCAACACAATATTGGCAATATATGAACTACATGGATAGAGATTTTGCCATAGAGGAAAATGGTGATACAAAGATTATCAAGTATCTGAAGAACATGGCTGGTGAAGGAGTGAAAGACGCCATGAAAGATACCACAATAAGGGAAGGTGATTTAGGATCAAATCATCAATGTTAAATTTAATCTAGTGCCAAATGTGGATTATAAAAGATACATATTCAATCAAAATGCCAAAGACACAAGGTGAAACCAACAATGAGTTTGTTGAAAGATTTGATGTTCTGGTGAAGTACTGTAAATTCAATTAATTTAATGATGAGGAAGCTACCTGCCTCAGAGTAATCAGTGGATGTCTGTCAGATTCCTTTCAACAACAAATGCTGAAAGAAACTTTGAGCTTAGAACAAGTCCTCAAGGCTGCCCTCACTCAAGAGTGTGCTGTTCGGCATGCCACTAACATGGAGGCCGGAGACGCCCAAAGTGCGTCAGTCATGCGCATGAAAAGTAAGCCAGAGGGACACAAGACAATGTCTCCACAAAAAAAGAAAACGTGTTACAGATGTGAACTGTCATTTCCACACAAAGGTGAATCTTTCACCATTGGACAGATGTGCATTGGCTGTAGTTAAGCGAACCATTTTGTGATGACTTACAAGGCAAACAGAAAAGTATGTGTGTCACAGTGTGAAGATGAAATGGCAGACTAAATGCTACCTCAGTGACATTCGACTCACTCCTACAAGGCCAAGAGATCACACCAACAAGGGCAAATCAACACCAAACGAAGTCGCTCATCATCTAAATCATCGGCAAAGAGTTCCTTCAGTCTCAATCTCCAGTAAAAATGAAAATGACAATTATGCAATGTCAATGTTTACTTCAGATAAGCATGCACATGTGGGACTAGTCAAATGTTAGGAAAATTTCAGGACGAAATAAAAAACAAAATGAAAAAGTACCAAAAATATTCAAAATTTGTCTGAAGATCATTCAAGAGATAAACAGGTGTTCAATACTATTCATAATTGACAGCGGTGCATTGATAAATAGGCATGCCAGAGAAGGATTACCAATAATTATCTGTGTTACCACAACTTACAAAGTCTAAGACTAAACTATACACAAGTTGCCTCAACACCCTTAAAAGGTCAAGGTTAATTTGTAGCTACAATAAAAAATAGGAAAACTGTGGAGCCAGTGCCTATTCATGTGCTTCAAGCAACAGCTTCAAGTGCCTGTTTGCTCAGTTTTAACAATGCTGCTCATATTGGACTGATATCAGTGAACTACCACACGAATGCTCATCATGACATTGTAAGTCAATTTCCTTCATTATTTCATGGGTTAGGATAACTCAAAACAATGAAAGTAAAGTTACACATAACTGAGGATTGTCTCCCTGTTGCTCAAAGACAGAGATGAGTTGTGTTTCACTTGAAAGAAGCTGTTGATAAGAAACGTAATTCATTGCTTAAACATGTCAGCAACGAGCGCTCCAGAGGTCCGACACCATATGTTTCTCCCATTATAATAGTGCCTAAAAGAGACAGGGAAGGGGCTGTATACATGTGCATCAGGCCAACACAGCAATAGCACAGGAGAGTCATCCTGCTCCACACATTGCTGATATGATAATTCAATTGAATGGTTTGAAGTTCCTCTCTCGACCTAAATATAGGATATCATTAATCGGAACTTGAAGAAACATCCAGTTACATTGCAACCTTTACTGTGCATACTGGTTTATTTTGCTACAAGCGATTGAGTTTTAGTATATCCTCTTCTGCAGAATTTTCAAGACATAATTTAAAGTATCATTCAGCTGGTAATAAATTCATTTTACTGTTGTGATAACATGTTGGTTTTTGTTGCTGCACAGAAAGAGCATGACAAAGCTCTCATGCAAGTATGTTGTGTGCTGATTGGTGAAGTCTTAACATCTGAACGCTGACAAATCTGAATTTCTTTAAGAAAAGTTTAATATTCTTAGGCCATGTTGTTTCCCTTATGTGTATGAAACCTGATCAAGCTTAAGTACAATGTTGCCTACAGCAAATCCCCCAATGCACCATTATCAGAATTATCAAAAAAGAATGTCTCTTTTCAGTGGTCACGAGAATGTGAAAAGAGTTTCCAAAAAAACAGTGAGTTATTAAGAGTGCTATTGAAATGGCCTACTTGGATCCCCCACCTCACACAGAGATTGTAGTTGACCCTAGCCCTGTCAGGTTATGAGCAATCCTTGCACAGCACAACAGACAGCCAAATGACAAGAAAACATATTGTGGTATATGCCAGTAAAGGCTAGTCACAAACAGAACATGCTTACGGGCAGCCTGAGAAAGACAGTATAGCAGTGGTCTGAGCTTGCAAAAATTGCCATGTGTTTTTGAATGGAAAGCCCTTCACAGTTGTAACTGATCATCAATCACTGTTGACAATATTCTGCAATCCCAAAACCAAAATGCCTCATAGAATTGAACATTGGGGTTTGAGATTACAAGAATACAACTATACGATTCTTCTGCATCCAGGTAAAGATCAAAGTACTGCTGATTATTTTTCAATAGAGCCCTTGCAGTGCTCTAGTACCCCCATCTTATGCAGCTGAGGCCTACATCATTTTTATTGTGAAATCAAGCACACCAGCTGCAATGTCTTTAGAACAAATTGTCACTGCCATTTGGAAACAGCACTAAATACTTCTCACTAATTGAACTTTCAGTGATTCAAGAAGGGGAGAGCTCTCTGTGATTGAGTCTGGTTTCAGTGTCTTGGTGAAAGGGTTGAAACATAATTGAAGACTTGTCACATGTGCAGCCGCCTTTTGTTTCAAGTTATTCAGCACTCTTTAAACATGTCAGAATTGCCACATCATGCTTGGGAGAAAAATGCTATTGCTTTCTTTGGTCCTCTAGAAAATGGATATCAGCTTTAAGTTATTGTTGATGAATACTCCCATTTTCCATTGACAGAAGACCCTTCATCCATTACACATGAAAATATTATTCAAACATGAGATGGCATCTTTGTGACATGGGGTGCAACTGCAAACTAAAGATCTGACAATATCTAACTTTTAAAAGTCATAAAATCAAAGACTTTCTGAATCATCTTAATATAAAGCATCATAAAAGCACTCCTCTATGGCCACAGGTCAATGGCTTGGTAGAACGATCCATGAGTATTCTAAAGAAAACTGTTCAGCGTGCTGCATTGAAAAAGCTCAATCTCAAAGTTGTTTTGAACTCTACTCTTCAAGCTTACCATTCGATCCCTCACTCAATGACAGGGAAAAGCCCTGCAACTCTCACAGAAGAGCCATGAAGACAAAGCTGCCCCAATGGACCAACCTCAGATCCAAGAAGGAGGAAGACATTCATGCTATGGACTTTGGTCGCAAACAGAAAATGAAAATATATGCTGACAAACGACATCATGTAAAAGATGTAACCATTATAAGAGGATATTGAGTGCTTGTCATACACCACAGAAATAAAGGTTTGTTGCTCCTTTTGAGGTTGAGCCTTTTAAAATCACTAACACCAAAGGACACAAGAGGGCTGTCCAACACACTGGGCAGTACCGTGCGGCAAATTCCTCTTATTTTCGGGATGTGGCCCATTACACACCAAACATCGATTTCAATGTAGAGAATGAATTCTGATAGACTCTAGATGACTTTGTGTCTGCTGTTAATTCCACCTCACCTGTGCAGATCCCTGACAATTAGAATGCCAGTTCCCAGTTTCCAGTAACCCGATCAGGATGTGTGATTCAGGCGCCACAACGCCTCATTGAAGATTTATAATTGCCTGTATATCCATGATCATCCATGTATTTATTCATGTATTTATTTGTGTATTTATTTATTTAATTACTTATTTGTAAATTTTGAAAGTGTTGTAACTTTTTCGCAAAGACAGTGGGAGATTTAGTATGTTGTAAATAAACGAACTCTGGAATTCTTTTGGTTCCTACTGTAAATCAAGAGTTAAAGGCAGGCTTGGAATGTTGAGTTTTGACTTACACACAGTGAAATAAAGACTTGTAAAATTACTGCTTGTGTGTGGGGTTGGTATTGGTGAGTATCTGGGCTGGCAGGACGCTACGGAGATGAGCTGATTTTTCCATTCAATACGTTTGTTGTCTGCCTCTCTAAATTCATTTATATATCGCCCTGTCCTCAACTTAACTGTGTACTAAGCAGCTTATTTAAAATACATCTTATTTAAAATACCCAGGACCATCAGGCCTGCCCACAGATAAATCTATGTGTCCAAATCTCCAAACTTGTCCTGTGTCGGGTTTCAGAAACTTATTCAGTACTGTTTTTAATGACAGAACATAAAGAGAATGGGAGGTTTTTTTTTTAAAGAGAAACAGTACAACATCTCTATTTATATTAATAAACCCATCAATTGATATTACTTCTACCCATGTACATTAAGGTAGGGATGAAATACTGTCATTACCAAGTGCCATAAACTCTACTGGCTGAAGAAGTGAGAGTGTATTTTTGAAAATGTGCCAAACTCTCAACCCTAATCTGTCTTTTCTTCATCAATGAGTCTTCTTCTGAGCAGGAAACCACCTTCAATCAAAGTCATGGTTTGTGTCAATATAATCAATAGTCTTAGGAAATTCATAGATCTTACCCATCAATGTTGTCCTATGATATGCCCTATTACTCTCACAGTATCCCTATCATCCCTATAGATGTTTTGCTGTATCCTGCAGCCTAACATGTATTACTACAATACAAACACTCCAAAGTTAAAATTCCATATGGATTGTTGAATAAATCTGTATTAGAGCCCCCCTTCTGATGTATTCAAACCATTATCAGGATATGGGGGTTGCCATATGTCGGTGTCATCTGTATATGACAAAACTCCATAGGTAGCATATAAAAGGATTTCACCCAGTTCCTGTACTGAGGTCTTTTCTGGTGCATACAGTTAAAAATATGATCATTTCATTTTGGATGCAACTCCTGGGCCACATCTCTACTGGCATGAATAGGCATGGTGTACCTTGCGAATTAAATGACTTCAGCTTCACAGCCCTTCTGTCTTTTTTCTCCTGGCTAAAGTTTGGAACTCCAAAGCAGGGCATGGTAATCCCACTCCTATCAATGTCCATCCTGTCATTCACTGAACCAGTCTGGCTGGGTAATTTGCCCAAATGTGATGTATATCATTCCATACATTACTTTCCACCCTTCTTATCTAATGCAAAGGTCGGGGAACCCATTCTTAATTGTATTGTGTTAAAATATTTGTAGAATCCCTTGCTATTTGATCGCTTTATCCACATTAGAGTGTCAGAGACAGGCAGGCACAAAACATAAAGGTGTGGCAACATATTTTAATTCACACCAGAGTTCCTCATTCTAATGTTTCATCTTCTCCACAAACACTTCTTACATTGTGCTTCCCTAGGTCTAGGAGAGGGTGTAGCATTTGTCTTGTATGCAGCTATATATAGGTGGGGGACTCAGAGAGTATCAATTAATTAAATTCCCAGAGTGACACTTGTGTTTGCTGCTGTACTCACTGGAATGTAGTGTTATTTGTTTTTATTCTGACACTTGTATTTCTATTTCTAAAAGGGTAAAAACAAACCTGCATGTGCCATCATGAAAAGATAAAACACAGATACTCATACAATGCACTTCGGAAACTGAGTATAAATAACACTGTGAATCCTGTAGCAAAGGAACTAGTTTGGACATATTTTAAGGTGGAGAAGGAGGAGCTCCAGTATTATTAAAGTAAGGAAGAAACCTAAAAAGTCTGAGACAAAAAAAAAGAAAACATATCTTGGTGGCAGCATGGGTGAGTCTGAGGCATTTTAAAACAACATATTACTAAGCACAAACGTCCATAACATAGTTACTTTAGGGTATGAGTTATAGCTACTAGAGAACTATAACTGGTGAATTTCAGTGTTTTCTTAACTTAAAACATTAAATTGTAACAAAAGTTTTAGGTAGTTATATTACAACCATGTTTCTATAGTAAATGCATTCTTTGACTTGCCTATATCTTTGATGCCGGTTGATGAATTTTCCCGAAATTTTAAAAAACAAGTGCTTGTCACGCTTGCTGGTCTTACTTCCCCATGCACATAGCAGCGGGGCACCAAAAAACTACCATAATGGCCGGTCCCGGCAACCACGCAGGCACTGGAACTGGCAACAGGGCTTAAGGCCTCTCTGACCCGAGCTGAGATGCTTCACTTTCCAGCTTAGGGATTCAGAGCATTCCTTTCTTGTTCAGTACCAGAACTTCCGGGACTCCTGTTCGCCGGATTCTTCGTCTGGTGCTCCTGCGTTCTGCTTCCTTCCTCGTCATGTCTCCTGCTCCAGCGTCCTGCTCCCATGTGACTGCATCTCAGATGAAACTCCTAAAATGGGAAAAGCAACAAGAATTTGCTTTTAGCTCTGAATATACTAATTATTATTACTTTAATAATTATCTGATGTGGAACCCGTGTCCTTGAAGATCTGTTTTGTTTTCCTGCCTTTGAATATTCCAAGAATATTCCTGGAACAAATGAATTTCTATTAGATCTACCTGACGCTAAAGTGGACTTTATGTGATATCATATTTACCACATCTGCCCTATGTTGTATTTACATTTGAATATCGGTTCTGAAATTACAAACCCAGTCATCGTGAGCCCCTAGGTGGGTTTCAGTGTGTTCTTCTTCTATTTTCTTTTCTCATTTCTGTTCTATGAATTCTTTATTTACGCTCCTTCTCTTCTCTTTTTCTTTTTGACAAAAACGCACTCCCACTCGAACAACTTATCAGTATTTGTGGAAGATAGCAACTATCCAGGTAGTTAGAATTCCACACATGTTCCTATATAGACTTATAGGATTAGTATTTACCTGTATACCTACACTTTCTGTCTTTTGTTCAACTGATATTTTCCCTGGCAGTTTGGTTCTATCCTAGAGTGGGGTACATTGTGGGACATTTCGTATTTCTCTATTTTCCCTTCTTCCCCTGGTCACTTTTGCCACTTTGACATAGTTGGGTGCAATACATGACCAGGAGAGTTTGGGACCTTTCATTTTTGCATGGCGTTCCTGCGGAAACGTAAGAAGGAAACTTGACAGTGCCCCAGTGGTTCTTGTAGACAAGGAAAGCTATGGGGTGATCAATCACGCTGGAGCTGCGATAAAGGGGGCGTAAATAAACTTGAGTTTCCCATGCTAATTCCCATATTACATTTAGACATTACTACAGCCCGAACCGCTAAACAGATTTACACCAAATTGCCAGAAAGGAACATATTGGTCTAGAGAAGGGCCTTTTTTTATTTGGCATTAATAAATTTAGTAGTTTGGGAAATATTAAGGAAAATCAAAATTTGTATATAGAGGTATGTGGATCCTTCAAGAATCCGATAGTGCCCGTGCTCAAATCTGATTGGTTTCTGCCACTTCAAACCAGGAAGTTTTGGATGCCATCTTGGGACTCGGCTTCAGCCCCAAAATAAAATCCAAAAACAAAAAAGAAGAGGGAAGGGTAGGAATACCCTGACCCCGTAGGCCTCTTATGGGGGGGGGGTCCCAGAGGGAAACTGCAAGGGCAAAAAAGCAATTTAAAAAAATTGGGGGCAGAAGCTATGCTGGAGCTATGACTCCTGCAGATTTCTTTTTAGAAAGAACATCCTGCAAACTCTCCGCCTGGAACACTATTGGTTGGAGGATGAAGTCCACTTGGATGATGAGGGTCCTTGGGGGCTAAGAAACCCTTCTGTTACCTCTAGTAAGTTCAAAATAGGTGAATTGCAGAAATCTTGTTGGATTTCGTTGGAGGCCTTAACCCCTTTCTTCACCACTCTGCAAACGTGTCTCCTGGTGCACTACTTGTTGGGAGATGAAGTCCCCTTGGATGCTAAGGGTCCTTGGGGGTCAGGAAACCCTTCTGTTACCAACAGTAAGTGGGATTGCTGAGAGCTGGTTGGAGGCCCCTTTCCCTTTCTTCTCCACACTACAAATGTGCCTAGTAGGTAAAAATCCATAGAAATGTATTTTAAAAAACTGAAAGTTAAAGGGATTGTAATAGTTAAAAATACTTTTTTTAACATAGAAATTCAGCAGTTACAAGGTGTTGGAGCTGGGAAAAAATGTCTTAAGTCATCCAATTTAAAGACTCAACATTATAAAATAGTGTACAGTCTTTACTATACACCTTCGAAACTTTTTAAGTGGGGAAAAAGGGAATCTGATGATTTCCCTAGATGCCAAACCGGTCCAGCTGATATGGTACATATGTTTTATTCATGTGCAAAGCAAGATAGACTAAAAGATGGGATTGAATCTTTTATGCTACAGACATTGGGGAGAAATATAAAGATCTCCTCCACACTGATGTTATTATGCTATGATTGTAGGCTGCAGCTTGACGCTATACAGAAGGATTTTGTGTTTTTAATTATATCAATAGCACATCTTTTGATAGCCACAGGATGGAAGGATCAGGAACCGCCTACATTTCATCAGTGGGGGTATAGACTAATATTTATTGGGTGGCAGAAAGTTGCCCTTTATAAGTGCAAAGGGGTAACAACTATGAAAAAAGGTATGAATGTGTGGAAACCGCTTAAAGTTTGGATGGAGGAACAAAATAGGGAAGGTGTTGGCTAAATGGAATGGCTCACTATGTGTTACTAATTAACGATATTGAAATAAACCACAGAAATTTTGTTGAAAATCCCGGACAAAAGGAAGAGCAAAGTTTGCTATATGATTGATTAGGATGAGCTTCAATGATGAGATATCCTTTTTCCCTTCTTCTTTGCCTTTGTGTTTGATGCCTTTGTGCTATGTTTTACTTTTGTATCCTTCAACATGTGTCTGATTTCAGATAAAAAAAAGAAAAAAAAAAGAAATTCAGCAGTTATATTTACCTGGAGGCCTGTTCTACCACTTATTTTCGGAATTTGTTGGCAGACTTGGTTGATGTCTACATTCAGGTCGCTCTGTCGTAGTTGGCCCGTTTTGATTAGCGATTAGCCGAATCTACACGTTGTCCTCCTTAACTTGGCTATATACGATAAAACGCCATTTTGAATGTTGCAGCGGCCATCTTAGACCATGAGCGGCCTCGTGGCCGACGTGCCCTTTAGTCCTTTGTCCGTTCCACTGACCACTCTCATCTGCCCAGCAACAGGCTATTTTTAGTACTGGTCAAGCCACACATGCGCAGTTCTCACTGACCCGTAAACCTTCAGGAATGTGCCGCTAACTGACCAGCGGGTTTGAAACTCTCCAATGAGCTGGCAGTATTCCAAAACATGACCATATATGTCTCTAAAACTGTGTCTTAACTTGTGCCGCCTAAACTTTTATTGCCCCAAAATTGTATATAAACGGGGTCACACCGGTGTTCGGTGTGATACCTCTTGCATTACCGAAGGGTGCTGTTTGAGTGTACCACCACCCCATGGGGTCTTAATAAACTTGTTCTTTGCCTTTTACAGTTTCCGTGCCAACAGTTCTTGTGTGTAAGTGGGTAATCTCTGGAGCGTGTAGGCCTTGGGAACCCCGAAATACTTCAATTGGCGACCACGAAGGGACTCATCGGCGACTCGGATGCCCGAAGGAGAGGTCGTGACGAAGGCTTGGAAATCCGCCATGGGCGCGCGCTGCCACGAGTGACCCGAGTCTTGGCTGCCACGGTGTTTTTTCCTTTCCTTCCGATCTGACCTTCCAGGTGGCGCCGGTCTCCGACTGAGTCTTCGAAGTGTCTGCATCGCTGAGAAAGTGCCGTTTGGCTGATTTGGCTTACAAGATCTTGGCAGTTGGAACCTGGACCTTTGGGAATTTGGTAAGCTTTGTGTTCGGTAAGGTAGTCTTTGGAGGCTTACCGAAGTTCTATGACTTGTGTTCGGTAAGGTAGTCTTCGGACGCTTACTGAAAATTTGCGCTTTGTGATCGGTGAGGACGCTTGCCGAATTCTATGAACTTTGATTTGAGTTAGCTAACATTGTGAATTTGTGATCTTTGAACTTATATGTGTAGTGCACTTCACATAGGCAGGCATGTAGAGATGTTTCTCTAACTTTGTTTTTTTTTTTCCTTTGAGCGGCACGATCGTGTGGAGAACTGTAAGTGCCATTTTGTCCGGTGTCACGCTTTCGTGATACTCTTTGAACATGCCTGTTTTCAGTACACTACGGGGAATGTGTTGTTTAGGAGATGGTACCTCAATTAGGTTAGCGGAATCACAGCCGGCTCCCCCAGAGGGAACACCAAATAGGGACATGTATATCAAATTCGGCCTTCCACCTATTATGTACAGTAAATTATGGCATAAGTACACCAAGGCCGATTCTGAATTGCAATGGCCCCTACACGGGTCATACGATTTGAGTAAAATCCAATTTGTAGAGCAATGTATGTTTCAACGCAGGTCTAGACAAAACATGTTTGATTGTGTGCGAATGTGGGAGAAAGCGGCGCGTGAGCGAATGAAGCGTGAGGTTGCCTTGGCGGACAAAGAGCAGCGCAAGGCTGCTCGGGATAAGGCTTTACAGCTTGAGGAAAAGGAGACTCAGGAGAAGAAAGAAAGGGAGGAACGGGAACGTAATTTGCAAACTACTGGTCAGTTTCCTATTCGCCGACCACTTTATCCTGTCCTTAATAATGAAGTTGATGATTTTTCTTTGTTAGATCGGTCACCGCCTCCGTACGTTACGCCGACGGCTCCAGCTGTGGATTCTGATGATGACGGACGGGATAAGTCGGGCAAGAAGGGTGTATCGGCTCTCAGGTTTACTGCGGAGAGGTCCGCTCATTTACGTAGTTGGGCTCGCAAAGTGAATAAGCATAGTGTCACTCAGGATCAATTGATATCAGAGAAAACAGGGTGGACGGATCTTGAAGTGATGTATTTTCTGTCTTCCTTGGCTGATGAGGTTGTAGGCGCATATCGAGATCTTTCTGATACGTTAGAACCAAAAGTGTTGTCAGTGTTCCGTGAAAATTTAGCTAAAGGCGATTTTGATCTTTCAGATGTTGACGACCTATTCAAGCAATTGATCAAGCTGCGGGATGAGACAACCCACTTACGACAGGAACGGAAACGGAGGCAAAAGGAGTCCGAGCCGGGAAATGACGGGGCGGCTAAGGAGTGTTCTCTTCGTGGTTCAGATAAGAGTTCTGCGTTGCATGTTATGCCTATGCGTGAAGCTGCGCCTTTGTATGTTCCACCAAAAGGGGAAGGTACGGATGATGATAAGTTGTCGAAGGATGCGAAAGGGTATTTTGTGTATAATTGGGTATATACGCCATGGAATAGAGCAGATGTGATGGCCTTGAAAAATTCTTTACCTGATCTTCGGAAGAATCCGGCGGCATTTTATGAAGGGGTGGAGGGGGCTATATCATCTTGTGTGATGACTCTTGTAGATATAGATTTGTTTTTTGGGCTAATTTTACCACCTGATATGTGGAGGCAAATTCGTAAAACTAATGATGAAACGATCTTGGGGGGGACCTGGAAAGAAATAAATGCTGCAGATTTAGATAGGGAACCAGCATGTAAGCCTTGTCCGCTAATCTTAGATCTTCCGGCAGCTATTTTGCATAAATTGAAAACGCTCGTTCCCGCCAAAAAGATTGATTGGACCATGTTAACGTTGTGCAAGCAGAAACCCGATGAAACGGTCTCTGATTTCTTTACACGCTTCGAGGAGGCATTTCATGATTACAGTGGTCAATCTTTAACAGACGATACGGGTCGGCATCTGTTTGTAGATAAGTATGTAGCTAATCTCCTACCATAGATTGCTAAGCGATTGAAATCGAGTGAAAGTTCCTGGGCCACGGCGACCCCTGCGTCCTTGTTAACTATGGCTCAGTATTATGAGCGGCAGGAGGTGGAAGCTAAAGAAAGTGTAGAGAAAAAGACGAAGGAATTGAAAACGAAGGTGATGTTGGCGCAGGTTCGGGGAACACAGGGTAGAGGGAATGATAGAGGTAGACGCGGTGGGGGAAATGCATCGTATGGTCGTACGGACATTGCGGAGGATCAGTGTGCTTATTGTAAGGAGTTTGGGCATTGGGCCGAAGATTGTCCGGTACTTCGCGAACAGCGTAGTCAGCGTGGTCGAGGTAGTGGAAGGTCAAGAGGAGGTTATACTGGAACGAGAGGTGGCGGAGGTGATCGTAGACAGGTTGAGGAGAGGGGCCGTGGCCAGGACGAACGAAATACGTTTGATGGACGGAATCAATATCAGATTTCGGAAGGAGAAAATGTGTAGCATCAGGATTACGTGCATGCATAGGATTGCGTAGGATGGGGTAAGGAATCAGTTGAAGTGCCGGTAGATCAGCAAGGTCCATATGTAACAGCGGGTATTTTGGGTTCTACTGATCAATTTCTTGTCGACACTGGAGCTACTCGTAGCGCGCTGTCGAAAAACTTGGTTCCGAGGGCTCCCCTGTCTGGCGAAATGATTACGTGTGTAGGGTTTGATGGCACACCCTCCCCCAGCCCATTGTCCAAGCCCCTTGCACTATGCATTGACAAATACTTTAGTTTTGGCCAATTTTTGTTATCGCCCCATACCCCAGATAATATCCTGGGCATTGATTTGCTTAAATATTTTCGAGCAACAATACGCTGCGCTCCAGAGGGAGTGCGGGTTATCTTGAACGACAACTACCCTGACCCTGATGATTGCATTGAACCCGATAGATTTTATGCCATTTTAGACATCCCTGCTTTGGCCTCTCTGCCACACACGTTGTGGGCGACATCAGATACGGATGTGGGAGAGATGCGCATTCCACCAATACACATTACTGTTAAGGAAGGGGCCCCTCTACCACGAGTGCCACAGTATAAGATCTCGAAGGAAGGTGAAATTGCACTGACACATATTGTTCAGGATTTGATTTCTGCGGGGGTGGTGGAGGAGGTCCCTTATAATGTCTGTAACAGCCCTATTCTACCGATCCTTAAGAGAGACTCAGATGGCAAGATCTATCGATTTATTATTGATTTGTGTGAAATAAATAAAATTGTCATTCCCCAATACCCAGTGGTGTCTGATATCACGACTTTGCTTACTTTGGTTCCACCGACAGCCACCACTTTTAGCGTTATTGACCTAAAGAATGCGTTCTTTTCTATCCCTGTTCACCCAGATAGCAGATATCTGTTTGGTTTTACGCTCAATAATAAATCGTATAGATTTTGTCGTGTTCCCCAAGGATATACTGAAAGCCCTAGCATCTACAGCCAGGCGTTGAAACGTCAATTAGATTCCTTTAAATTGCAGTCTGGCGTGGCGCTCATCCAGTACGTGGATGACCTTCTGCTTGCCGCCGACTCCTATGCACAATGTGAACAGAGTACGCTTGCATTGCTTTCCTTTTTGGCACAACACAACCACAAGGTTTCCAAGAAAAAGCTTCAATACTGTAGACCCCAGGTGACCTACCTCGGTCATCTGTTGTCTAAGGAGGGGCGGGCATTAACATCTGATCGAATTCAAGCAATTTTAGACACACCAGTCCCCCGCACGCAGAGAGATGTGCGTGCCTTCATAGGGTTGACGTCCTTTTGCAGGCAGTGGATCATGGGTTTCTCGCATATCATAAAGCCCTTACTAGCATTACTGTCCAAAGCCACACCGATGCCTCTTGAGTGGACAGATGAATGTCAGAGAGCTTTTGAACAGTTGAGGCAGGCTCTCTGTTCCGCACCCGTGTTGGGAACACCAGACTACACGAAACTTTTCACATTGTACGTACACGAGAATGATGGGTGTGCGTTGTCAGTGTTAGTGCAGTTACACGGGGATAAGCAGAGACCATGTGCATATTTCTCTGCCATTTTGGATCCTGTAGCACGAGGGCTGCCTGGGTGTTTTCGAGCGGTAGCGGCAACAGCAGTAGCCATACGACAGAGTGAGGGCATAGTGTTATCACACAAATTGTTGGTGTTAGTTCCTCACGCAGTAGATGCCCTGTTAAATCAAACAAAGACCCAATACCTCACGAGTGCACGACTTACAGGATACGAGCTGACACTCTTAGCACCACACATAACATTGAAAAGATGCGCTACTTTGAACCCCGCGACTTTATTGCCCTATCCGGCCGAGGAGGGTCAGGAAGAAAAACATCATGACTGTGTTTTCCTGACTGAGGAACAGACAAAGGGTCGTGTTGACTTACAGGATGTGCCACTTCCTGACGTGGATGGGGAATTGTGGGTTGATGGATCGTGTTTAAGGCTGCCAGAGGGTACGACTTCCGCAGCATATGCGATCACGACTCTTAAGACGGTGGTAGAAACAGCTAGAATACCACAAAAATCGGCTCAGGCAGCGGAGCTGATAGCGTTAACAAGAGCCTGCGAATTGAGTGCTGGCCTATGTGTGAACATATACACGGACAGCCGGTACGCCTTTGGAGTGGCCCATGACTTCGGGCTCCTCTGGAGGGAACCTGGGTTTCTGACGTCGCACGGGGGGCACATTATGCACGGAGAGTTAGTGCGTGATCTCCTAAACGCGTTGCTTTGCCCCAAGAAAGTAGCGATAGTGAAGTGCAGTGCCCATAAAAAGATCACGGATAAAGTGGGTCAAGGAAATGCCTTTGCAGACAGCATAGCAAGGCAGACGGCTATGTCCCGAACTAGCTCCCCTATGTATGTGGTACAATCACAGGCTGAGAGATGGAGTGATGCTAGAGCAGAGATACGGGACATTCAAAAATCAGCTACAGAATTTGAACTTGCGGCTTGGGCAATAGATGGGGTGTTAGATGACGAAGGTTGTTGGAGAAGCAAAGATATGGAGAAGTGGAAATTGCCTGCGGCTTACTTACAGGCGATGGTCCAGATGACTCATGGACTGGCCCATGTCGGGGCTCTTGCAATCACTCGGCTTTTAACACGAGTTTGGGAACATCCCGAGATTGCGAATACTGCAAAGAGAGTAGTGCAGACCTGCCTGGTATGCTTGCAACACAATCCCGGGAAGGGGACCTATACTCCGAAAGGAGGGTTCGTTCCACCTTCTGCACCGTTTGAAGTGCTTCAAATGGATTACATCCAACTTGAGCGCTGCAACAACCTGAAGTACGTTCTAGTGGTGGTGTGTGCTTTTAGCAAATGGGTTGAGGCCTACCCCACGAAAGACAATACGGCTTTGACAACAGCTAAGGTGTTGCTTAAGGAATTCTTTCCTCGCTTTGGAGTTTGCAAATTTTTGTGGAGCGATAATGGGCCCCATTTTGTTGGAAAGATTGTGGAATATGTGCTGAAGGGGTTAGGGATTCAGCAAAAGTTCCACGCTGTATTCCACCCTCAGTCAGCAGGTTTGGTCGAGCGGTACAATGCCACCTTGAAGCTTAAGCTGGCCAAAATCGTGGCGTCTACATCATTGAAGTGGCCAGACGCATTGCCGCTAGCACTACTATCTCTCAGATCAGTACCCCACTCACGAACTGGCCTTACGCCCTATGAGGTGGTGTTTGGCCGCCCTATGAATATCTGGGGGGTGCCCAAGCCGCGATTAATACATGATGTGCCTTGTGTTATGATGAATGATTATTTGGCACGATTAACAAGTGATTTGCTCTCTATTCATCAACAGGTTCGAGAAGCGCTCCCTGATAACTCTACTGGAGAAGGCCACGATCTTCGCCCTGGGGACCATGTGATGGTCCGTTCGTTTGAAAGAGCAAGCAGTTTGGAGCCCAGGTGGAAGGGCCCCGAGCAGGTCCTCCTGGCAACCCGCACCGCAGTACGAGTGACCAACAGGAAGCGGTGGGTGCATTCGACACATTGTCGCCGAGTCTCTCCGGATCTGGTGACTCCTGCTGTGCTGACTGATTACAAGGAGATCTTGGAGAAGGAAAAGAGCCCAGCTGTGACGTCGGCCGAAGTGGAGGGAGCCTTCCCGGACCAATCTGCTACCGGAAGAGAGCGCTACAATCTACGACCGCGATAAGAAGATTTTTGTTCCCTTTTTTTAGACTGGTTGGTTACCGCTCCAGGTTTGTGAAACGGAAACCGGGAATTCCAAGGGGGGGGGATCAGTTCTGCCAGAGTAGAGACACCCGTCTTGGCCCGGAGAAGAAAACAACGGCTACCTCGGAGTTCAGCACCGCATTTTTCTTTTTTTAGGTATACACGCATGTGTATCTGAGACAATTTGTGAAAGCCCTGTGAACAATTTGTGCAACTTGAGACTTTGTATAAACTTTCTTGAACAATGGCACCAACGGCATCTCGTGATAAGAAAATATTGGGTGCCTTTCTCTTTGTCTTGACCATGGTGGTGATTGCTGTTATGGCCTGGGTAGTCGAACTTGTGGTGCCTGTACGTGAACATTTGCTGCCGACTACCCCGGCACCGTCTGAACATTTTCATTTTACATTGCCATTCCATGAAGAGCGCCATCGCCAAACGTATTTAAATAACAGCTTCATTCAGATTCTTCACCACACGCATAATATGACTAATACCTCTAACTGCTGGGTGTGTGGAATGTTGCCTGGGCACCAGAAGAGAGGGGGCACCCCATTTATTCCGCTCCCGTTTTCGCACAATGGGTCATGCAATGCCTGGTACACCCTCCTCTTTACTTTGAGATGGCCAACAAAAGGGGGGGTGCTTTTCCGTCTGAATAAAGTATGTTCCCATGACAAGGATGGGTTTCCCCGGGCTGAGGGTACACGTTTTGAATGGGAAGAGTACAGGCCTGATAATGTATCTGCTCCACGCATATATAGCAATCAGCGAAATGTGAATGTATCTAGTGCTCATGTTATAAATGTCATTGCCACAAAAGCCGATTTATGCATCAGAAACAAGGGCACGATTGCAGTGGGGAAAAGCGAATGTAATATTACTCTCACGTTTGATAGCCCGAATGGCATTTCATTTGTTGCATCTCGAAACACCTACTTCATCTGTGGAACGAAGGGGTACCATCAGCTTCCAGTGGGGTGGTTGGGCACGTGCTATGTATCGTTTGTGCTACCTCCTGTGTTTATTGCCCCTCCAATGTACCACAACGACTACACTCTGTACCACGATTTTGTTTTGAACAGAGTTAAACGAACTGTTGCCCTAGAGGACATTGATCAAACGGACACTGCATTACAACAGTATGTGGATTTTAATCTGGGACTATTCTCCTTTGTGGGGGCTGCATTGAACAGCCGGAAAATAAGACGACTAACATGCATTGTTGAGGCTGTTGCGAATGACACTGCCGTCGCCCTGGGGAATATTACTGAGGAACTACAGATTTCCAGAATTGTCACCCTCCAAAACAGGATGGTTTTGGACGTTGTTTTGGCTGATCGTGGGGGGGCATGTAGAATTATCGGAAGCAGCTGTTGTGTTTACGTTCCTGACAATTCTCCATCTGTGTATGATGCCATTTCCAAGCTGCATAAAATAGCTGCCGAAATACACCCGGACAATGGAACTTGGACACTGTCAGGATGGTTCTGGTCCATGATTGCAACTTGGGGCTGGAAACTGTTGACAATTCTCTGTATACTTGTGGGAGCAATGTTCTTCATATGCTTGTGTATCCAATGTGGCCCTGCCTTATGTTCGATGTGTTTATCAGTTTGCTTACCATCGAGGCGAGCTCTTGCCCATGACAAAATAATGCTACACAAAGAGGTGACACAAATTATGTTAATAGACATCGAGGACGAACATCCAGACTATGTTCATTATGAGGTAGATTCAGCTAAACGCTAAAAGGGTCGTCTGTCGTAGTTGGCCCGTTTTGATTAGCGATTAGCCGAATCTACACGTTGTCCTCCTTAACTTGGCTATATACGATAAAACGCCATTTTGAATGTTGCCGCGGCCATCTTAGACCATGAGCGGCCTCGTGGCCGACGTGCCCTTTAGTCCTTTGTCCGTTCCACTGACCATTCTCATCTGCCCAGCAACAGGCTATTTTTAGTACTGGTCAAGCCACACATGCGCAGTTCTCACTGACCCGTAAACCTTCAGGAATGTGCCGCTAACTGACCAGCGGGTTTGAAACTCTCCAATGAGCTGGCAGTATTCCAAAACATGACCATATATGTCTCTAAAACTGTGTCTTAACTTGTGCCGCCTAAACTTTTATTGCCCCAAAATTGTATATAAACGGGGTCACACCGGTGTTCGGTGTGATACCTCTTGCATTACCGAAGGGTGCTGTTTGAGTGTACCACCACCCCATGGGGTCTTAATAAACTTGTTCTTTGCCTTTTACAGTTTCCGTGCCAACAGTTCTTGTGTGTAAGTGGGTAATCTCTGGAGCGTGTAGGCCTTGGGAACCCCGAAATACTTCAGCTCTTTTTACCACTCACTTCTCTAGTCCTGATGAAGTCCAGCGTTTGAGGCATTCATTGGGACCCTTCATTGTGTTGGGTCGAAATGTCGACGCCTCAGAAAAAATAATCCTGGATGAGCATTTACCATCCGCATGTTGGCAATAGTTATCAATCAACTGTGCCCTCTATGTGATGGAGATACTTCCATACCTATGCATTGAACAGCCTTGTTGATGAAGAAATATAAAAGGAAAAGGATCAGGAACCCTTTTATTCCTCTCTTCTTTATACCTTCATGTGCACCATCTCAAAGCATCTTCCTATTTCTAGTTACTTCTAATGCATAGCACGTATGTGATGTATTGAAATATCTATGCATAAACTAACATGTTTTTCAGAAATTTCAACTAAAAACTGTTGAGGTGCATTTATGTGTATGTGTCTTTTTTTGAATTCAATTGTTTTTTGCTACCTTCCCCGACAGGTGATTTTTCATGTATTGTGAAAGAGTTAGTGGTACAATCACCCCTCTTTGTTGTGTTCATCTCTCCCGATTGGACCACTGTCTGTATCGGTATAGTTACCTGAGCTAACTATAACTTATGCCCCTGCAATGCACTGCTTATAACCTCACATATTACATCACTCATGCCATGGTCAGTGACATTGGGACCAAGCTGGGGGTTAAGACCATTTTCAAAAGATAAAATCGCGGGTAGATCTGCAAATTTGAAGCAAAATAAAAAATTTAAAAAACAAGCGCGGTCTTCTGTGCATGTTTATAAATCAGCCCCTGGGTGGTCTAATTTAAATATCTATTTGGGGGAGAAGATCACCCCCAGAAACCAAAAATCTCTAATGAAAGATAAGTGTACCACAGTGAGGTGCACTACATTCTAAATACGCCCTGTGACCTGTGACCTCGCAAAACCACCACATGGCTGTGCCCAGAGACCTGCTACAGTGAAAGGACAAATGATTGCATGCAAGCAGCATCACAGAGACACATTCACTTTTCACTCAACAAAAGCACTAACCCCATGAGAAAGTGCAGGTGAGAGCTAAAATGGCACCAATGCAGCTTTCATGTGACCATGTGGGTGAATGAAGGGGTCTCCCCGCTTCAATGTAAATATCTACAAGCCCTAACTCCTCATTCGCATAAAAAAACAAAGCCCTTCCACCCAGTAAGGAACCAATTCTAGGCAGGGCTACATCCAGAGGATGACCTGTACCCTTGATGGCACACTATACATTCATAATTACATCTCATAGGCACAGCATGCACTCACCAACAGTAACATCTTCAAGAGGGCACAGCATGCCCCAGGGGGACATAAACAAACCCTGCTCAGTCACCCCAGACACTCACCTGAAGTAACACTACTTGACGGGACACAGAATACACTTGCAATGACACCCTCTCGCAGTGCATGGCATGCATTCCTGCACTGAGCATGACAAGCAACCCACACACAAGAACAACAGTGCTTACCGGGCACATCAGGCACATAAATGCTGACATCACTCCTCACAGAGAACAGTATGCACCTATATTGTATTGTATTGTATTGTGGCATACTTATATAGCGCAACCTGTCACCACCAAGGGCATCCTGGCGCTTTGACCCGTACTCAATGAAAACAGTAGCTCAGCCTATCCTGGGGAAAAGATGAGTCTTTAAAGCCTTTCTGAAGGAGAGGAGATCTCCAAGGCTTCTCAAGGATAAAGGCAGAGAGTTCCAGAGTTTGGCTGCCGCTACTCTAAAAGAGCGGCCCCCCATCCTCACTCTCTGGAATCGTGGGACTACCAGTAGCCTGGATGACGAAGAGCGTAAAGCTCTAGATGGACAGTACCAGGCAAACATTCGCCGCAACGGAATAGGGCCTAGCTCGTGGATAGCCCTGAACACAATACATGCTGCTTTGTAGCGCACCCGAAGATGAACTGGCAGCCAATGCAGTTCTCGCAGTGCTGCCGTAGATGAACTATGGTAAGGGAGAGAAAGGGCGAGTTTGGCTGCGATGTTTTGCACCCTTTGCAACTTGCCCAAGAGTGTTACCGGGGCCTCCAGAAGTAGTGCGTTACAATAGTCAAGTCGACTTAGGATGGTACAACGCACTACTTCTGGTCTGGCTTGCACAGGGAGGAGAGGAAGGACCTTGCGCAGCATACGAATCAGCATCATACATGTTGACGAGATCTTATTCACATGTAGATCCAACTGCAGGTTAGGCCCAAAAGTGACGCCTAAATTGCGCGCTGATTGTGCCGCAGACACCGTCTCTGAGAAGGACGGAGGCCAGAAGTCCACTGGAAGGTCGCGAGGAATTCGATCAGTGGAGCAATGTAAAACCTCCGTCTTAGTTCCGTTGAACTGTAACGAGTTCAGCCGGAGCCATTCCGCTGTCGCCTGCATGCACCGATGAAAGGTCTCCAATGTGACTGCCTCCTGTCCCTCCAGAGAGAAGACCAGCTGGGTATCATCTGCATAATTAAATGCAGAGATACCAAAGGTTTTAATGAGCTGGACTAGGGGGCGGAGGTAGACATTGAAGAGTATAGGGCTGATGGCCGAGCCCTGAGGTACTCCTTGTCCCACTCTCCGTTCCTCCGAGCTGAAGGGGGGTAATGAAACCCGTTGCTGACGGCAGTCCAAATAGGAGATTAACCAATCCCTGGCCTTGTCCCTGACCCCGCATTCCTCCAGCCTAGAAATCAGGGTAGGATGGCTGACCGTGTCGAACGCGGCCGACATGTCGAGCAGCACCAAAAATGCTGCCCGACCACTGTCGACTCGCGCCCGCAGGTTGTCTAACACGGTCACCAACGCGGATTCCGTCCCATGTGCTGGGCGGAAGCCGAATTGCGTCTCATCCAACCAGCTGTTCCCTTCTAGGAAACTGGACAGAGCACGGGTGACCAACTTTTCCATAATTTTAACCGGAAAAGGGAGCAGGGAGATTGGCCGGTAGTTAGAAAGGCAGGCAGGGTCGAGCGTAGGTTTTTTTAAAAGCGGGGATACCACTGCCTTCTTCCAGCAGCTTGGAACAGTAGCAGTCTCGAATGACTGACAGCAGATGGCATGCAGGGGCTGGAAGAGGTCCTCTTGAAACACCCTCCAGAGTCTGGGGGGGAGAGGGTCCAAAGGCGAGCCAGAAGAAATCGTTAGGGCTAGATCGCCGAACTCCTTCAAGGATGGAAGGGGAAAACTACTCAGCTGGGGTCGACTGGCCTCGCACGCCGGAGCTCCCAAACTGAGGGCTGACTCCAAGGAAGGAGAAAAATGACTTCTCTGCTGGGGTCGACTGGCAGCAATCTCCGGAGCTCCCAAGCAGAGAGCCTGATCCAAAGTGGGGGTAGAGGAGCCGCTCAGCTGGGGTCGACTGGCCTCGCTCGCCGGAGCTCCCAGACTGAGAGCTGGCTCCACCGGAAAAGGGAGAAGGCTACCCTGCTGAGGTCGACTGGCTACAATTGCCGGAGCTCCCGAGCAGGGAGCCGAATCAGGGGCCGCGAGGGGAGAGCAGTTCAGATGGGGTCGACTGGCCGCAGTCGCCGGAGCTCCCAAGCTGAGAGCCTGATCCAACAGAAGCAAAGGAGGGCTACTCAGCTGGGGTCGACTGGCTTCCGCCGCCGGAGCTCCCGGGCTGGAAGGCTGCTCAACTGGTCGGGGTCGACTGGAGGGCGAGACCGGAGCTTCCTGACAGAGGATGGTAGCCCTCTGCAGGGGTCGACTGGCCATTTCCTCCGGAGCTCCCTCCTCAGTGGTAGAATTCCGTGGGTCCTGCAGACCTGCTAGGATTTTACGAATTTTTTCCTCAAGGGCATCCGCCAGAGAGTCACAAAACATAGACAGACAAAACATCCACACTCAGAGGCAGGAAGGGGGAGAAGGGCTGAGTGCTCAATGCTGATTGATTTCGGAAAGGCTTATTGGCAGATGGGATGGGACAAGTCTTCCTCTTCTTCTATGAAGGAGGTGGATGCTGTCTGGAAACTTGCAGATTTCCCCCGAATTCTTCAGAATGGATTTCACATTCCTAAATGGAGGCCCCATATCCAGTCGGAACCCCTGTTCTCGGAGTATAGACGGAATCCCAGAGAAAGGGCTTGCTGATAGAAATATTTAACTCATTCCACACAGATAGGCAGCTTGTTGACTATAACCGATGAATTTCTATGGTTTTGTGCATATACAATCAGAGCCTAACTACAACGCCCCAGCAATCTGTATTTTTCAGTGAAAATGTTTTTTAAAAAAAATATATGTATATTATTTTTCAACCATGACCAACCACTGATGTTATTCCAAAACATCAGCCAAAATGATGTATTTCAGCCGAGGCATCAATCAGCCTTGTTCACATAGTTTGGGTGCCATATTGAGCTTACTTAAATAATGTATCACATGGTGCAGGAACATAAAAATAAAACTGCAACTGCACTTTTTCTTAAAGTTATTGGCCCAAATGCATCATTGTGTCATTTTGCATTTCTTAATTTGCGAAAAATAAGGAATCGCAAATTAAGAAGTGCAAAATGCTATGCATCATTTTTTTTGGTATTTCTTTGTGATTCGGTAAAAATCGCAATTTTTACCGAATCCCAAAGAAATACCGAATTCTTAAGTTAATTTTCACAATTCCCATTGATTCCTATGGGCCAAAAGGCCCATAGGAGTCAATGCAAATTGCGAGTGGCACTTAGAAAATTTCATGGGTGCAGGGGGGGGGTCCAAAGGACCCCCCCATGCACCCCTGAAATGTATTTTTCGCATCATGTTGCACACACACATGTCCTAAGGACATGTGTGTCCGTAACATGAATGTTGAAAAAAAAGCATTTTCAACCTTCTAAACACTTTTTCCAAATTTACCGAGTGGTTCAACCACTCGGTAAATTTGGCACCCTATTTGCGAATTTTCACTTTTTAAAATAATGATGCATTGCTTTTAAGAAATCACACATCTGCGACTTCTTAAAAGCACCCGCAATTTTAGAATTCGCAAACATGTTACGAATTCTAAAATTGCTTCATGCATCCCAAAAAGCACTTTTGCATTCGCAAACGGCCGATTTTAAGGAATCGCACCGTTTGCGAATGAAAAAGTGCTTGATGCATGTGGGCCATTATGCTTGTGTCATCTCGCAAATGCTATCCAAGCCGACCCTACTAAAATTAAAATACCACAGCTACTGCAAATATTGAGTGTAATACTGCTTATGGCTGCACTTTTTTGATGTTTGTAACCTAAAGACCACTGGTTAAATATCTGCAAAAAATGTGGGTCCTCATAGTGAAACCTCAATCAATGCAAAACACCTCCCAGCACGCATACATAATGCAGAGATTTCAAAACTCTGGTCGCAATCTGTGCTTGTTCAGCCCAGCAATTTAAGAACATGTGCCCAAATTTCGAAGTACAATCCAACAGAATGGAAAGCAAATAGCATTTATATACATTCTAAAATGTTGTTACTGCTCACTTAACAAATGTTATACTTTGCAAATGCAGAAATAGGGAAGAATTATTTTTCCCCACCAGGCGCTGCTCTAAATCACCACGAGCACATATTTGTTTACTAGCACCCTTTTTAGTTCGCTATCTTTATTTCTTTCTTTTCGTGAGTCTCAAATTACTTTTGTGGATGCATGGGAGTGCATGAAAGAAAGAAAAAAGCTGAAATGCGTATGGTCTCCAAGGGGCTCAATATTGATGTCGCTCAGGGTTCAACTTCCCTCATTTGTCTTGCATGACCCTGTGTTTCCCAGCGCCTGTTTGGTATGGTATGCATGAGAAACTCTTAGTCTGTAGCTATTTACAACTCATGTTACCGGACTTGCTAATGCCAATTTCTCCACAAAAGTCTAAGAAAATACCTTCAGTGGTGACGGTAATCCTGTCCATTCAGCTGCATGCTGCTGGCCCTCCTCCCAATTGCTCCAATTACCCCAACACTTGTTAACTGCAGTTCTGTGTGCCTGCCGACGCTCTGGCCCCAGGCAGCCTGCAGTAAACAACCATAACAGCTTGGGGGGCTATGTGGTGTCTATCCATACAGTCCTTCCAAAAGCATTAGCCAGCCATGGAGCACCTGAATGGAGGGGCATGCCAAGAACGATGTCAACATCTCAATAAAATCTTTCAACCACAACCTTCCCATGAATACAACAGGTAATGACACAGCACAGGATATATGTATGGACGTGGTCGAAAATGCATCTCTATATAACACAATCCTCTGTCGTCGGGGACCCCAACCCTGTAGGGTGGCCTCAGCTGACAGGGACAGACATCCCGTTAATCAAATGCAGAATAAAAAGATTGCTGAGGCCAAATCACAGAAAACGTCAACGTTTTTTTAATGATGTGGCTGTAGGTACACTATCCTGATGCGTTTCGGCAACTGCTATCATAGGATAAAGAGATTATATATATATATATATATTTTTCCAATCAACCAGCCTCTGAAGAAGAAAGGATTCGAAACGTGTCAGGCAAGGACATTGGAACGGCTGTTTTATTGTATCGGCTGATTGTTGACGTCTATACCCAATAAAAGCTTGATGCACGAATATATATATATATATATATATATATATATATATATATATATATATATATATATATATATATATATATATATATATATATATGTATATATATATTACCTACTGGTGGTCACCAGTAGGTAGTTATAGTTAGGACCTAGAGTTCATAGGAAATCCACGACATTCTATTTGCAATAACTTTGGCACCAGTGGACAAATCTTGGTGAATTTCTCCAGGAAAATGGCCTGCTCGGTTCTGCTCCTTCCCTGAAAGTTTGGGGGTGATTCGCCAAACGGGGCCCGAGAAAAAAGGGGGGTCCCAAAACGTGTTTTCCCCATGCAATTTTTCATAGGGACGTTTAGCCAGGGCTACAGCCCGAACGACTGAACGGAATTACACAAAATTTGGCAGAGAGGTAGAGTTCAGTTCGCAGATTGTGCATTTTGTTAAATGGTGTAAATTCGTTCAGTAGTTACTGAGAAAATTGCAAATAAAATCATAGCGATATCTAGAGACGGAGTTCAGCACGCATACGGAAATCCGTTCAATTGCGAGCGCGAGCTGCATGCTGATTGGCTGTCACTGTCTGTCAACACTCGAAACCAGGAAGTGCTGGTGGCCATCTTGTCCCTCAGCAGAACGGAGTCACAAAAAAACAGTAAAACAAAGTTGAGAAGTAAGGGAAGGGGCAGGCTAGAAACATTCTGACCCTCTAGGCTTGCTTAGGGGGTCGTACATGGATGTTTAGGCTCAATTTTATTTTTATTTTTTATAAAGAACAATCGCAGCGTACGTGTACGGAAATCAGTGGAATTACGAGCACGAGCTGCATGCTGATTGGCTGTCAACTGTCTGTCAGCACTCCAAACCAGGAAGTGTTGGCAGCCATCTTGTTCGTCGCTAGAACCGAGTCACAAGAAAACAGTAAAACAAAGTTGAGAAATAAGGAAATGGGGCAGGGTAGAAACATTTTGACCTTATAGGCTTGCTCAGGGGGTCCTATATGGATGTTTAGGATATAAATATATATATATACATTTTCTTTTTTTTAAAGAAAAATCGAGGCGTACACGTACGGAAATTCATACAATTACGAGCAAGAGCTGCATGCTGATTGGTTGTCAACTGTCTGTCAGCACTCCAAACCAGGAAGTGTTGGCAGCTATCATTTATTTTGAAGTCTGCGGGGGGTCACAGGTCTCCTACATTCTTCGGGGACCGCTGCCTTCCTGGGGCAGTATTATTTAAAATAGGGGGGTCTGTGATGGCACGGATTTCCCATCTCCGGGGACTTCCACTTCTCTGGACTTTTTCATGTTGGGAGGGGGTCGCGCGGCCTCGTTACTGGAACCCTTGATGGCCCCGGGGACAATCATTTCCCAGGGCCGGCTATTGCAGTGTCTCGGGGTGCCTATCCCCGGGACAATGCTGTTTGCAATGGTAGGGCCAGAGCGCTGCAGCTCCCACTTTAGCACAGCAAACTAGTTTACTATTTGAAAGAGAGAGCAAGTGAATCTGCTGTGTCTATCAAGTAGGAAAGTAGATGGCTTTTCATTAGAGAGAGCAGCATGTAAGCTGTTCTCTTTGAGAAAGCAATGCCGGCTCTTGGAGGATGCGGGGAGCCGGCTGGGACCGTGGGGGCATTGGTGTTCTCTTCACGGTAACAAATTTTATTTTTTGAGTCCCGGTGTATGGGGTCCCTTTGCAGCTCCTTAAACATTTGTTCATATAACTTTTGCAAAATCTTTTTTTGAGTTGGGGAACAGAGTATTACTCCAGTGACTTTGTCTTCCATGTATCTTTTTTACTTTTTCTTTATTTGAATTCTGCTTTATTTACAGTATGTTTCTACCTTTCTTCACAATGAGTTCCACAGCGTAGCGTCCGTTGCAGTGTTCTTACCCTTTTTGTTCTTTTGGTGACTTACCAGTTTGTGTTCAAGATTTAGTGACCTATTTGTGTTGCTTTCCTTTGTGTATCTTTCATGCAGCCTTTTTTGTGTATGTTCTTTTGTATCTAACTTTATTTATTGAGTGCTTCATCCAGTGTTCTAAATATAGGAGTACATCTGTAGAAATGTAGTTTACTCCTTTCCTTTGCCTCCCTCAACCCTATTTGAGAACGTAATGGGGTGAGTCAAACTAAGGCAGTGCTGTCGTCATTGTTTTAAGTTTTCAAAACAGTAGGTAGTATAAATAAATAAGTAAATCACTTGACACAATGCAGAGTGACACTGTATTTATTGTATTTAATTTTAGAATATTTTGAAAATAATATACACTCATGTACAAAATATTGTTGGTTTAATTGTAAGATATTTCATATGAATCACCACATATGCTGATATTACAGTGAAGATAAAATTAAGTGTTTATGTTTTTGTACAAGGACCTACAACATAAGAATTCAGTACGGAAAATCACAACCATTTGAAAGACGGTTTTGACATTAGTAACAGTGTCATAGAAGACCTAAACATAATTTTTATAAGTAGGGAGAATTAAGAGGAAGATATAAATGCTGTAGATATTAGCTGTGAATTTCTAAACTAAACTTTAGATGCTGATTTTGTGGAAGCATTAGATAACATCCAGTATGATCATATGAATTTGTGTAATCAAGAAATTGAAGTAAATCATCCCAAGTATAGTCAGCAGAGCTTAGCGTAAGGAACTATGTAGGAGTTTCTAAGTTCCTTAGCATACATTTTAGTTTTCCATGATGACGGTACCAGAACTCATTACTACAACGCTGACATGCCATGAGATTAATGAGGTGAGATTCCAAAATATTATCTTTCTGCTGTACTTTATGCATAAATTTGTTTGCTGAAACATTTTGCAGATATACACCTGTTTACAATATATTTTTTTTCTGCATAAGAAGTCCAGACAAATCACTCTCAAACAAAAGATGGAACAAATATGGAATACATTGTTGAAATCTTGGATTTTCTGCATATAATATTGATGTCCGGTATTCAGATGTAGGAATCTGCACAGGTCGGTCATCATATCGTCCTCTTTTTCGTGTGGGAAGGAACAGAGGGAATGAACGATCTTCCAAGCTTTTTTCGCATACAGTAATGGGACTTCCCTTTGCTTATTTCATTTGGAATAACTCTATAGTATTCCCCATCACTTCTTTAGAATGAAGTGGATGAATACTGTAATGTTATGTTACAGTTATTTATTCTTTTCCCACATACACATTTTTGTAATAATATTTTTTTATAGCAGATAGAACAGAACCTTGCCTTTTTCACTTTCCTAATATCTATTAATTCTTGCCATATTTTCTTACTCTTAGTAGGAACGCCATTGACAAGAATAACTAAATGTTCATCCTGTACATTTTCTACACCAATTGTCTGTGTTTTAAGTAAGTCAAGATAGCATTGAATGTTTTCTGTAGTGCTACCGCTCTTGGTATCTAGTTGTGAACTGTACTGAACGGAGAATTGATTGAAGGCACTTCTAAGCACACATAATGAAGAGAAATTTACAATGAAAGGTGAATTAAAGTTGTGAACCCCGCTGTCTGTAAAGTAGATCGAAGGTACTAATTGATACAAATATTGATTAATGCTATTTTGTACAGTTAACAGAATCTGAGGACAGAGTACATTTGTCTCTACGTTAAGGAAAGCAAGGGTAGATCCAATGGTGTCTTTAATGTAGAAGGAAAGGTGAATTGAAGTTGTGAATCCGGCTGTCCACAGTAAACATTTAATGGTGGAGTCTATCATCTATAATCACGATTGAAATGAAAGATAGAACAGGTATGGAATGCATTGTCAAAACATGTATGTTTCAGGGACATAATAGTTCGAATTATGACCTGTGTTGTTTGTAGTGTAGACTGTCATTCAGTGTTCTTTTGGACTTGTAAGACACATTTTGTTATTGTACTAAACCTATAACTGATATAAAACAAGTTCATGAAATTCAAGAATAATTAATAACCTTAGCAAAGTAAGGTAGCAAGTGTGCAAATTGTTAACTCTGTTTGGGTGGGGTAGTAGCTACATCAAAAAGGCTTGATAAAGGGCCTTGAGTTTGAATCAGAATATGAAATTGAAGAATAGTTGATAACCACAGTGATGAAAGGCAGCAAGTAGGTTTGTGTATGTGTGGATGATATGTTGATTGAGTGGAAGATGAATATGGTGAAAAAAAAGAAATGCTGAATATGTGCAAGCTACCCATATCCTTGTAAGGGAAGTGGGTGTTTGGTTTTCCAGTCCATTACACCGACAGGGTGTTGGATTCTGCAGTGGGAGCCTGAGAAATGGGTATCACATATATGGAGGCAAGCTAGTACAGAAAGTAAACACACTGTGCGGTAGAAAGGACGCAAGAAAGGACACAAGTGTACAAATTACCCACTGCTATTCATGGGTAGTAGTTAACAAGAAGGGTCAATGAAGGGCCTTTAGTTTGAATTTCAATTTCAAGAAGAATAATTGATAACACTAGTGAAGAAAGGCTGCAAATGTGGAAACTTCTACAACAAAAAGGCTTAATAAAGGGCCTTGACTTTGAATCAGAATATGAAATTGAACAATAGTTGATAATCCCAGTCAAGAAAGGCAGTAAGTGTTCACTTTTAGTACAATAAATACAATAATAGATAGTGCTCAAAGCTTTATTATTTTTCAACAATACATTTATTCTATTAATATCTCATAATTTAACAGACATTCCAATGCAACTTCATCAGATATGTCATTCAGATCAATTTCCTCGCCAGCAGTTTCTGATTTCATTTGTACTAAAATTTTAACATAATTTAAAACTGTCCAGTATCTATACAAAAAAGGCTTCGGACAGAGTAGTAGTTACAACAAAAAGGCTCAATAAAGTGCCTGCACTTTGAATATGAATATGAAATAGAAGAATAGCTGTTAACCATAGCCAAGGAAGGCAGCAAGTAGTTGTGTGTATGTGTAGATGATGATGGTAATGATTGAGTGGTAGATGAATAATGTAAAAAATATGAAAGTGTCCAAATTACCTACTGTTTGATAACCATAGACTATACTGGCTCTTTTTTAATATTGTTAGACTTTTAAGCTTTTGTTTATACATGAACGGTAGGAAGTGCGCAAATTACCCACTGCCATTCATGGGTAGTAGTTACCAAGAAGGCTCAATAAAGGGCCTGTACTTTGAATTTCAATAACAAACAGAAGATTTGATACCATAGACTATACTGGCTCTTTTTTAATATTGGTAGACTTTTAAGCTTTTGTTTATACATGAACGGCAGGAAGTGCGCAAATAACCCACTGCCATTTACGAGTAATAGTTACCAAGAAGGCTCAATAAAGGGCCTGCACTTTGAATTTGTATTACAAGAAAGCTAATTGATAACCCCAGCCAAGAAAGGCATCAAGAGTTCAAATTTCCTACTGCCTTTGGCCGGGGTAGTTGATAGAATAAAAAGGGCTTAATAAAGGGACTGCAGTTTGAATAGGAATATGAAATTGAACAATATTTCATAACCCCTGCGAAGAAATGCAGCAAGTGTACAAATTTCCCACTGCCTTCTTCCAGTGCAGTATCTATATGAAATAGGCTTGATAAAGTGCCTTGATATTGAATCAGAATATGAAATTGAACAATATTTGATAATCCCAATCAACAAGGGCAGTAAGTGTCCAAATTTGCCACTGCCTTGGACTGGGGTAGTAGCTACAACAAAAAGGCTGAATAAAGGGCCACGAGTTTGAATCAGAATATGAAATTGAAAAAGAATTGATAACTGCAGCCAAAAAAGGTAGCAAGTTGGTGTGTGTTATGTTTAGATGATGTGTTCATTGAGTGGAAGATAGAAAAGGTGAAGAATTAGAAAGGCTGCAGACGCGCAAACTATCCACTGCACTGTCAGGGAAGTGGATCTTTGGATTTCCAAGTCATTATACAGATAGGGCATCGAATTTTGCAGTGAGAGCATAAAAAATGGCTATGACATTGAAGGAAGCAATGTAGGTGCATTAATTTACCATTGTGGGGGGTAGGGCTTAAAAATTACATCACCAGGCCCATTTCGGGGACTCTACTTTGAATTAGAATAATACTTGGCAAAGGCTACAAGAAATTTAGGAGGTATGTGTGTTTTAGGTAGTGGATGCAGAATAAGGTGAAAAGGAAGAAAGGTAGCAGATGTGGAAAAAACCCGCTGCCTTGTAAATTAAATGGGTGTTTGGTTTTCCAGTCGATTAGAGACTGTGAGTCGGGTTCTGCAGTGGGAACCTGAGAAACGGGTATCCCATTTAAGGAGTTAAGCAAGTTCAAAAAGTACACACACTGTGCAGAAGAAAGGACGCAAGAAAGGACGCAAGTGTTCAAATTACCCACTGCCATTCTCGAGTAATAGTTACCAAGAAGGCTGAATAAAGGGCCTGCACGTTGAATTTGTATTAGAAGAAGGATAATTGATAACCGCAACCAAGAAAGGCAGCAAGTAGGTGTGTGTACCTGTAGATGATGTGTTGATTGAGTGTTAGATGAATAATGTGAAAAATAAGAAAGGCTTCAAGTGTTTAAATTACCTAGTGCCATTCACGGGTAGTAGTTACCAAGAAGGCTCAATAAAGGGCCTGTACTTTGAATTACAATAACAAACAGAAGATTTGGTAACCAAAGACTATACTGGCTCTTTTTGAATATTGGTAGACTTTTGTTAAGCTTTTTTTTTAGACAGGAATGGCAGGAACTGCGCAAATTACCCACTGCCATTCACGAGTAATAGTTACCAAGTAGGCTCAATAAAGGGCCTGCACTTTGAATTTGTATTAGAAGAAGGATAATTAATAACCCCAGGCAAGAAAGGCAGCAAGAGTTCAAATTTCCTACTGCCTTCGGCCGGGGTAGTTGATAGAATAAAAGGGCTTGATAAAGGAACTGCAGTTTAAATAGGAATATGAAATTGAACAATAGTTCATAACCCCTGCGAAGAAATGCAGCAAGTGTACACATTTCCCACTGCCTTCTGCCAGTGCAGTATCTATATGAAAAAGGCTTGATAAAGGGCCTTGACTTTGAATCAGAATATGAAATTGAACAATAATTGATAATCCCTGTCATTAAACGCAGTAAGTGTTCAAATTTGCCACTGCCTTCAACTGGGGTAATAGCTACAACAAAAAGGCTCAATAAAGGGCTACGAGTTTGAATCATAATATGAAATTGAAAAAAAATTGATAACTGCAGTCAAAAAAGGTAGTAAGTTGGTGTGTGTTATGTGTAGATGATGCGTTGATTGAGTGGAAGAAAAAAAAGGTGAAGAATTAGAAAGGCTGCAGACGTGCAAACTATCCACTACGTTGTCAGGGAAGTGGATCTTTGGATTTCCAAGTCATTATACGGATAGGGCATTGAATTTTGCAGTGGGAGCATAAGAAATGCCTACGATATCGAAGGATGCAATGTAAGTGCATTAAGTTAACATTGTGGGGGGTAGGGCTGAAAAATTACAACACCTTACCCATTTCAGGGACTCTACTCTGAATTAGAATAATACTTGGCAAAGGCTGCAAGAAAATTAGGAGGTATGTGTGTTTTAGGTAGTGGATGCAGAATAAGGTGAGACGGAAGAAAGGTAGCAGATGTGGAAACAACCCGCTGCCTTGTAAAGGAAATGTGTGTTTGGTTTTCCAGTCCATTATAGACTGTGAGTCGGATTCCGCAGTGGTAGCCTGAGAAACGGGTATCTCATCTAAGGAGTTAAGCAAGTGCACAAAGTACATACACTGTACGGTAGAAAGGACGCAAGAAAGAATGCAAGTGTGCAAATTACCCACTGCCATTCTCGAGTAATAGTTACCAAGAAGGCTGAATAAAGGGCCTGCACTTTGAATTTGTATTAGAAGAAGGATAATTGATAACCGCAGCCAAGAAAAGCAGCAAGTAGGTGTGTGTGTACATGTAGATGATGTGTTAATTGAGTGTTAGATGAATAATGTGAAAAATAAGAAAGGCTTCAAGTGTGCAAATTACCTAGTGCCATTCATGGGGAGTAGTTACCAAGAAGGCTCAATAAAGGGCCTGTACTTTGAATTACAATAACAAACAGAAGATTTGATAACCAAAGACTATACTGGTTTTTTTTAAAATATTGGTAGACTTTTGTTAAGGTTTTTTTTTTTTACAGGAACCGCAGGAAGTGCGCAAATTACCCACTGCCATTCACGAGTAATAGTTACCAAGAAGGCTTAATAAAGGGCCTGCACTTTGAATTTGTATTAGGAGAACGATAATTGATAACCCCGTCCAAGGAAGGTAGCAAGTATTCAAATTTCCCACTGCCTTCAGCCGTGGTAGTTGATTGAAGAAAAAGGGCTCGATAAGGGGCCTGCACTTTGAATAGGAATATGAAATTGAACAATAGTTCATAACCCCTGTGAAGAAATGCAGTAAGTACGCAAATATCCCAGTTCCTTCTCGCAGTGCAGTATTTACATGAAAAAGGCTCGATAAAGAGCCCCCACTTTGAATACAGATATGAAATGGAAGAATAGTTAATAACCATAGCCAAGAAAGGCAGCAAGTAGGTGTGTGTACGTGTAGATGATGTGTTCATTGAGTGGTAGATGAATAATGTAAAAAATATGAAAGATTGAAAGTGTCCTAATTACCCACTGCCATTCACCTTTAGTAGTTAGCAAGAGGGCTCAATAAAGGCCCTGTACTTTGAATTGCAATAACAAACAGAAGATTTGATACCCATTGATTATTCTGGCTCTTTTTTAATATTGTTAGACCATTAAGCTTTTGTTTAAATGAACGGTAGGAAGTGCGCAAATTACCCACTGCCATTCATGGGTAGTAGTTACCAAGAAGGCTCAATAAAGGACCTGTACTTTGAATTTCAATAACAAACAGAAGATTTGATAACCATAGACTATACTGGCTGTTTTTTAATATTGTTAGACTTTTAAGCTTTTGTTTATACATGAACGGCAGGAAGTGCGCAAATTGCCCACTGCCATTCACAAGTAATAGTTACCAAGAAGGCTCAATAAAGGGCCTGCACTTTGAATTTGTATTACAAGAAGGACAATTGACAACCCCAGCCAAGAAAGGCAGCAAGTGTCCAAATTTACCACTGCCTTTGTCCGGGTTAGTAGGTACAACAAAATGGCTCAATAAAGGGCCACAAGTTTGAATCAGAATTTGAAATTCAAGAGTAATTGATAACCCCAGCCAAGAAAGGCAGCCAGTGTGCAAATTGTCAACTGCCTTCGGACGGGGTAGTTTTTACAACAAAAAAGCTTGATAAATGTCTAATAACTAATGTTGAGGGCAGCGCTGCTCCTGTTTCTTGTTTTTGATGAGGTTGATATAGTGTTTGCATAACACAAAAGGTCATCACAATAAATGCATAGAAATTTAAGTTTACGAAACTCAAGATCAATATGCGAGTATGGACTGTTTGCTAAAGATGGTGTTGCAACTGTTGATGTGCTTGTTTCAGCAGCAAGTGGTTGTCCTGCAATCTCTGTGTTGTAGCTCAAGCAAAGTTGTTGGGGTGCAAGTAGTTTATGTGTTTTGTACTATATTTGATGTCACAAAGGAGTATTTTTTGGATTGATCACACCTTGAAAGAGTTGTATGGCAAATTGTATAGGTTACTATTGGTTGGTGTGTTTCAGTTAGTACGTGTTTGGACTTCGCTTGAATATTTAAGGGACGCATTAGGGATTCCATAATACAGAAATACTTTGTACTTAGTGACATCCTCTTCTATTTTATGAAGAACGGTTGAATTCTACATCCACCTCTAGGACTAGTGGGAGGGTAGTATTTCAAAGTGTTTGACAGGTTACACTACATCTTTCTATGTAGCTAAAGAAAAGTTAGCTTGGTTTTGTATGGGCATGCTCTCACACAAAACTCAGCAATCAGCAATCAGGATTGTAAAGACTTACCATAGGAGTGACTGATGAGTTTACATATGTCAGTTTACAAACGAGATAACAAGTACGATTGTTTTACATTAGAGATATACAGACCTGAAAGACTATGCATGTACATTCCTGAAATCTTTTTTGAAGGTTTGGAAGAAAGCAGTGAAAGGGTGTTTAGAAGCAATACTGTCCAGCATAAAAAGTGCATAAGTATTTGGACACTCCTGCAGTCTAGTCTTGTTTCCAAATTATCTTAAAAAGTAATGTTGAGACACACTTTTTTTCACCTGTTACGATTTGCACAATGCTTTTAGAGTTGGAGCAGACTTCGTCTAACATTCCTACTTAATTTTCTTTTTGAAATTGAGTAAATATTTTGCTTATCTGCTGAAATATGAATTCAAATCTTCCTCTTTGAAGGTGAAGAAACAACACCTCTACTCTACACATTATTGTTGACTAAAAAGTAGTGGTAATTGCACTATCACCAAGGTAGATATCTGACAATAGAATTAATTATATTTTATACCACTATTCCATAGTCCTAATTCAAAAGGTGTGTTTAGACTCAACAAAATTAATACATTTTGTACATATACAGGCAGTAAAAGGCAAGTATGATTTACATTTGCTTTTGTGAATTGAAGGTTCAGTCATCTGCTACATTCGAAACATTGGGCCTGTTGAGAAGAAAGTGAAAAGTATGTTGTAATTAATATTGCATTGTTTAAAGGTGATTAGCTTTTTGAAATAAAAACTGTATACGTATTTACATGGTAAACATAGTTCCAGGATCAGAATTGCCTTTTGAGTCTGTGCAAACCCACTAACTTCCATGTTTTATGCGTTTTTAAGAACTCTTCTATAATCTTTTGTTATAGTGAAGAATGTTGGAAATTTCTTCCCAACAATGGCAGACATCAACCTTCTTCCTGAGTTGGGAAAAACTGTGTTGGAGGAAAAGTGAATTTGTAAACATTCAGATTTTCGCATGAGCAAATCTACACATGCAAATTTGCTCATGTTAAAATGTAGTTCACAAATATTTTTAGGAGTACTATTTCTTGTCCTACTTGTGTACATTTTCTGGGAACTCACAAAAGCTGTATAGCTGCACTTAATGCTAGGCCATATTCCATGGGTGCACTTTTGAGGCATTATTGAATAATTGGGCCCCTAATTTGGTCTGGCATTAACCGTGACCTTTTGCTTTTATTACATCTCTCTCTCTCTCTCTCTCTCTCTCTCTCTCTCTCTCTCTCTCTCTGTTCCCTCCACTCCCATCCACTCTGCTGTCTCGCTCTCTCTTTCTCTCTCTCTCTGTCTTTGTATCTGATGGCTTCACTGTGAGTCACAGCATTATGCCGTTTCACAAGGAGCATATCAGCACACAAAGTAGTTTTGTTCAGTGTCAGTAACTGCTGTGGAAGTTTGTGCTTTTTAAAACCAAAAATATTTTTTGCTTTTGCCAAAGTTTGTGATAATAGTGAGGGTGCAGTAGCTTACATGCCAATAACGTTTGACAAACACAATGCCAAAACGAGTCACACAATGACAAAAGTAAAAAGGTGACCATCAATTTCAGACCTACTGTGTTTGCCAATGCTTGTTGAATGTTGTTTCCCATAATCTTATTGAAAGTAGTTGCAGAGATTTTCCATAATGAATATTTTTGGGAAATAATAGCATGGATTAACAGGTTATTAAATGATTCTGAAAATAAATGGTAACAGAAATGTTATAGTAGTTTAGCAAAGTGTTTTTTTCCTGCTTTCTCTTTTTTATGAACATTTTATTTTGAAAGCAAAGTATTAACAAACTTGCTTTCTAGCTTCTGCAATTATTTGCATTATTCTGGGAGCAGTATACATAGCCTCATAGTGCTAAACTTTGGAAGTGTGTGTACACTTTTTTTACTACAGAAACTGTCAGTAGTGCAGTCTGAGTTTACAACATTTATTTGGAAGAGTCACTCTAACTAATAATAGTGATTGCAGCAATGTTGTACAAGTTTGACGGTCTTTAACATATGGACACAAATATTAACTCAGCAGTAGACATTTCTAATAAGCATACGTGGGTCAGGCGTGTTTCAGAGCTGCACGCTTTTGTATACTGGAGCCACTGACAGTTGTGCACTCAGAGATTACAACATTTACTTGCACGCCCGAGTAATAAATGCATTCAATTAATGAACCATAAATACAGGTTTGAACAGCATTAACATATGGGCAAACATATTACGTTAACTACAGACAGTGTCCTTCTCTGAGCCATTATGTGGTACTGCTAACTGTCAGCCATAGGGTTTGTGCTGGTGGGAGTTGGGCCTACTTGTGCCAAGGACACAATACACATGAAAACTTGTTGCCCTTGACCTCAAACAATATGTGCTGTGTGTCGGGCTATAGGAATTACACATCCTTGACGGTGCATAGTCAGCTTTCAAATATAGTACACGCAACTCAGAAAAGATTCTTACCACAACGTTTTCTGTATAAGTTGCTGAAGCTTTTTGGTTGCAGGCACCACAATACTTTTCAATAGACTGTAAATGTAAAAAATATGTATATTAGGGAATCATAATAGCAATGCTAACCATTGAAAAGGTAGTTTGCAAAATAAATGTTATCCTTGAAAACCCTCTTTGGTATTTACGAGTATTTTAAAGAAGTTGGATCAAGCAAAAAAATGGTTGCAAATGGGCAGACTCTCAGAATCTTTCCATTTGTGACCGGTATTTTTGCATTTGGGATCCATCATCCCAAATGCAAAATTCGCAATTAAGGAATCTCTAAATTGAGATTCCTTAAATTGTGATTGCATTTAGGCAGCCACGGCTCGTGCAGGGCATTACGCCGGGCGGTGACGTCAGGCAGAGGAGGGGCAGGGTGTGGGTTGTAAAATGCGGGATATGGACGATGTCAGGTAAGTACCAAAAAAAAAAACGAATTTCGTAACCCGCGCTGCATCGCCAATTGTGATGCAGCGCGGGCAACGAAATTCGTTTTTTTTTTCAGTACTTGCCTGACATTGTCCATATTCCGCATTTTACAACCCCCTGCCCTGCCCCT
The DNA here is from genome assembly GCF_964263255.1 of Lissotriton vulgaris. NCBI lineage: Eukaryota > Metazoa > Chordata > Amphibia > Caudata > Salamandridae > Lissotriton > Lissotriton vulgaris. Next base: position 1,144,417,148 of record NC_141694.1, on the reverse strand, counting down.
CCACTGGCTGACGTCACCGCCCGGCATAACGTCCTGCACGAGCCATGGCTGCCAATTACATTCTTTTATACATACAAGTATTCGAAAGCGAATACAGGCTTGGGAGTGTGACGTGACGCAGTAATAAATATTAAAACTAATGGGAGAATTAGGAGGGAGCAAATACGATGAACCAGAAAGCATATATTCCAGAAAAATAAAGCAAAGCAGAGCTGGGAGGGCCACGTGATGGATTAAAAAAAATAATAGTATTATGAACGCACAATGTATAAGAATACAGGCTAAATCCCGTGCCAGTTAAAAAAACGAAACCGAATTTTATGTACGCAGAATTTATAAAAATACAGGTCTTGAGGACTTTGTGACACAGGAAGAAACATTTATACTATGTACATACAAAATCATTGAGGGGTTGGAGGGGCACGTGATGAAGAAAAGAATACCATCATGAACATACAATAAAAATAACACATCGTAAAGCACGTTAAACACTTCATGGAATCCCAATTTATAAAAAAAGGCGTGGGAGTGCTCCGTAAGACAGAAGGAAATATTAGGATCAACAAAGGAAGATCAATAAGAATGGAGGCCTGGGACCAGGGCCGGACTGGGAACCAAAACGGCCCTGGCAAATTGCTCAGCCGCCCCCGAGTTGGGGGTGCGACCAAACTCTTTGTCGGGCCGGTTTTCCGACGATTTTGTTACAGGGCCGATTTTGCAGCTATACTGCAAAAACGGCCCTGTAACAGAATCGGCCCCCAGGGGCCCAAAACTGGCCTCACCCTTGTGGCACACCAGGGGATTGCCTATGCCCGCAACGGCCAGTCCGGGCCTGCCTGGGACGGCCTTGTGGCGCAGAAAAAATATCAGCATGGACGCACAATTAATAACAATAGAGGCCTAAGCACATGGCATAGTACAGAAATACTACACAGAAATGTATGGACGCATAATTTACCTTTGCTTCTGTTGTCTTTTGTCGTGTCTTCAAAGGCTGCGGTTTCGCTGGGTCTGGGGTGTTTTGGGTGCGGGCGCCGCCGGCTCCGCGCCTATGGTACTGTGGCTGGGCGATATCAGTAGTGATACCACGTTGAGTGTCAGGAGTCCTCCTTCGCTCGAGCTGTGAGTTTGTAGTAAAATTGATGAAGACACTCTGTCAGTCACCGCAGCACAAGCAGGTAAAAGAGAGTGTGCTCCTGTAAGTGTTCGGATTATATGGGAACCGCGGGAGCTGAGCAAAACAAGCCCATGAACATCATTGGTAGCGTTTTCGCGGTCTATAAGAATGATGGCTTTGGGGGACATCACATTGGCTAATGTATTGGTTTCCAGGCTTAGTGATAGCAAGCATGCTAGGTGGTGGCATGTGGGGAGTGTGGGTGGGCGTGCACCGCGCATGTGCAAGTGTGAATGTGTGCACCAACAATTAACAACAGAAAGAGATGGGGCGGTGTTATCATGTGCGCAGAGGCAGGCCCAGAATCGGATCTCCAATGAGTGACCACTTCTAATGATTCTTGTTAGCACACCCTGTGCTCTGATTTGTCACTGGGAGGGTGATTGCACCATACATGTACTGCTAATCATACTCAGCGGGTACCCGCGCATACAGTACGAATATGGTTTGACGTTACGCGTCGCATCAAAGGTTACGTGTGACATCATGAACGGCGCCCTGTATGCGAAAGGCGCCAATGTTTCTGCATGGTTAAAAAGATATATTTATGTATTTAATGTACATACTAAGGGAAGATATTATCTGGGATAACTATGAACATTTTACTTTACAGTTTTAACAATCATATATTGCTTTTAAAAACAATTACACAAATCGCAGTAGAACATCATGCGTACTGGTATCGAAACAGCTGCGTAAGCGCATCGTAGGCGTACATAAAGTCATGTGACTTTAAAAGGAGAGATTTGATTGGTTCATAATTTTTCCTATTGTAACTGTTGAAAGTTCCGTCCCATTATAATCATTCGACTTTAACTTTCTAAGAAGAATCATTTCTTCTGAGAATTTTTTCAAATAGAAGGAAGATCATTATAAGAGCAATGGACTAATCTTCCAGCAATTCTTCAGAGGGAGGTTTTATTCCTGAAGAACCTCCAAAGAAGAGGAAAGAAGCTCTAATTTGGCAATTTTTTACTTTTCCAGAAGGGCAAAAAAAGGTTAATGCTCCAAAAGTAATCTGTAAAATTTGCCAAACAACTATTTCAAGGGGTGACCCATCTAAAAAATACTCCTTTGGCACAGCAAATATGGTGCGACATGTGAAGTACCAGCACCCCAATAACTTTGCTAGAGCTGAAAGACGGAGGTTGCAGGAGAACCCACCTGCAGCAGAATTTTCAGGAAGCAGTAGACATCCACAAATTGGCTTTGTGCTCTTATGTGTACTGATTTTCTACGCAGAACCATTAAAACCTTTTCTTCCAAACCATTCTGAGTGAAATATATTACTCCTCTCAAAGAACCTATTCATTCTGGTTCTCACCTGAGAACTACATACCTTTTCGTGTGCACAGGACACTTGTTAGATTGTACTTGACTAGAGATCCTCATCTTTGTCTACCCAGGGGCTATTTTCTGCTGGTTTTGGTCCCCTGCCCTGCCTTGCACCGATCTTAGCTACCTGAAGACATCTCACACACTGGGAACACGCCGAGCGCCAGACTTCCTTACATCTATCAAAACCATTCCCTCTCTTCACACATCCACAAATTGATCCTGATTTTACTGATGTTAAAATTGTATGCATTCATTGCGATAGACTTTTGTGTTATAGGGAGCATTCTATTGATCTGATGAAACGCAGGATGCAGGAGCATCGCTGTCCTCGACATTAGTTTTTTTTTTTTCATTCTTTTGTTCCTGTTTGATACTTTTTGGGTTCCAGTTCAATTTTTTGTTTGGGTTTAAAAAAAAACTTGTTGACATAACACAAAAGAAATTGAAAAGTAAAAACAGAAAAAAACAGTTCTTTTTAGATCTACCTTCACTGGTCAAAGAAAGAACTATATTTCTATGTTAGTGTGTATAAGTTTGTCAGATTGAATGTGTAGTTTATAAATGAATGAATATATTACTAGTGTATGGAGAATGTGAAATTGCAGAACTATAAGGAAGTGCTACAGCATATACCTATAGTATACTGTAGTATGTCTGAAGCACTTGAATGCAACATATGTACATAAATATGGTACAAGTCTGTTCTGTGCTTCAATTTGCGCTGCTGGTGAAACTGGGTGAATTTGTAAGTGTGAGGGGCAGATTTACAATCTCCTTGTGCCTCTTTAACACAGCCATTGCATCACCTTTGTAACAAAGTGGTGGTGCAAAAGATGTGCCATGGTGTGTTGTATTAAGAATGTGATGCATCTGGAGGGTGCATTACATTGTAAAGCCCTGTGCCAGAAGGAGTCTTTCCTGTGCAGGAGGGGGTGCAGCAACGCCTCCAAAAGTGACTGAGTGAAATGTATCACATTTCATCCAGTCACTTTTAAGCTTATGCTGCATCAAAACCTTGCATATGCTTGAAGCAGGTGTAAGGATTGATATTGCATTGTGAGCATACGGCCCGAGAGCATTGCTGGAGTTGTGTTATGCTTGCAACTGAAGTCAAGCAATAATTAGTCCCAAAAATATTTTGCAATTTAGTTTTGTTAGTATTTTATAATAAGAATATGAAATATAATCTAAAAAATAAAATAAACATAAATATTTTTATTAAAAGTATAAGAAATTAGTATAAAAAGAAAGACATAATAATAAATACATTTATAAATTATTATTTACAAAACCTTTGCAATTCACTGAAAGAAACCATAGTTTTCAGGCACGTTATAGTTAGGAATTAGCATTTAAAAAACCTTAAAAATTCACTGAAAAAAACATAGGTTTCAGCCACGTTATAGTTAGGAATTAGCATTTAAAAAACCTTAGAAATTCACTGAAAAAACCATAGGTTTCAGTCATGTTATAGTTAGGAATTAGCGTTTAAAAAACCTTAGAAATTCACAGAAAAAATCTTAGGTTTCATCCATGTTATAGTTAGCTGAACATTTCTCTCGTACAAAACCATTGAAAATCCTCTGTTACAGTTAGTTCAGCTAACTATAACTCGCGCGCCCGCAATGCACTGCTGATGACGTCACATCCTAGCGCCTTCCTAGGCCTGGTCCCCCCCACGCTCCTCTTGCCTCCTGCTCACCGCTGCTCCTGGCTCTGCCGCTGACTTCTTTTGACGCTGACTTAGTTTTCCTGCAGGCGCCCCAGCCGCCACTGAGCCGCCCGCCAGCCCGCACTCGATTTTCCCGCCGCTGCCTCCCTGCGGCCCCGCCCCCCACCAGCCGATTGGCTCCCATGCTCCCGCCACCCAGCGGACCCTCCCTCCCGGCTCCCTTCTTAAGGGGACCCTGCCACCATCTCGGGAGCGACCACTGTGCCTTCCTAGGCCTGGTCACCCCCACGCTCCTCTTGCCTCCTGCTCACCGCTGCTCCTGGCTTTGCCGCTGACTTCTTTTGACGCCGACTTCATTTTCCTGCAGGCGCCCCAGCCGCCACTGAGCCGCCCGCCAGCCGGCACTTGATTTTCCTGCCGCTGCCTCCCTGCGGCCCCGCCCCCCGCCAGCCGATTGGCTCCCACGCTCCCGCCACCCAGCTGACACTCCCTCCCGGCTCCCTTCTTAAGGGGACCCTGCCACCATCTCAGGAGTGACCACTGCGCCTTCCTAGGCCTGGTTGCCCCCACGCTCCTCTTGCCTCCTGCTCACCGCTGCTCCTGGCTTTGCCGCTGACTTCTTTTGACGCCGACTTCATTTTCCTGCAGGCACCCCAGCCGCTGCTGAGCCGCCCGCCAGCCCGCACTCGATTTTCCCACCGCTGCCTCCCTGCGGCTCCGCCCCCCGCCAGCTGATTGGCTCCCATGCTCACGCCACCCAGCAGACCCTCCCTCCCGGCTCCCTTCTAATGACACCCTCAGGCACGTGCAACGTTGACGCGCAGCGGGCGCACCGATTGTGCACCGAAGGCGTGCCGAAGGCAAGCCCGTCTGCGCCGGTCCGCGCCTGGACCGCGCCCAGTGCCAGGTCCCCTGGCCCTCGCCGATGCAAGACTACCCGACGGACCTACGACGCCGCCACCCTCTACGCACTCAACGCCGGCCGGAACCCTGCCTGCTACCGAGCCACTCCAAGACGCACCCACGGACCCTTCTCCTGCCACTCCTGCAAGTTCTCCGGCATCCGGACCTGCACTGCACCCGCCAAGCCGACCCCCAGCAGCAACCACCTCAAGTGCACTCTGCTCAACACCCGCTCCGTCCACAGACACGCCGTGGAGATCTGAAACCTCCTCGACTCGACATCTCCAGACGTCGCCTTCCTCACGGAAACATGGTTGAGCGCCTCCTCAGCACCCGACATCGCCATCGCCATCCCGGACGGCTACAAGATCACCCGGAGGGACCGCGTCAACCAGACGGGAGGGGGCATCGCCATCGCCCACAAGAACACCATCCGCATCACGACCAACACCGACGACACCCTCACAGCCGCCGAACACCTGCACTTCCAGATCCACACCGACCCCAAGTCCACCCTCAGAGGCACCCTCATCTACAGACCCCCGGGACCGCGCACACAATTCAGCGAAGACATCGCCGACTTCATCAGCCCACATGCCCTCCCCTCCGCCGACTACATCCTCCTCGGGACCTCAACTTCCACCTGGAGAACAACAACGACAGCAACACCACCACCCTGCTGGACAACCTCACCAACCTCGGACTCAAGCAGCTGGTGACCACCCCTACCCACTACGCCGGCCACATGCTTGACCCCGTCTTCTCCTCCAGCAAGGACATCTCCTTCAGCCACGCCACCGGACTCCACTGGACGGACCACAGCTGCGTCCACTTCAGCTTCAGAAGGAACACGATCCACCACCACCAGCAACAGGCTCCACGCAGAAGCTGGAACAAGATCACAGCCGACCAGCTCGCTGCATCTCTGAACCAGAACCCTCCCGCCAGCTCAGTGAACCCCAACCATGCTGCCATCATCCTCAGGAGGTGGATCAGTAACTGCGCAGACGACCTCGCCCCACTGGGGACCCCTCCCAGCAGACCAGGCAGTAAGAAAGCATCCTGGTTCACCGACGAACTCAAGAGCTCCAAGAAGTACTGCCGAGCCCTCGAGAAAGCCTGGCGCAGAGACCCGACACCAGACAACATGACCACCCTCAAGCTCGCCACTCGAAAACAACACCAACTGATCCAGACCACCAAGAAAACAGCATTCAAGGAACGACTGGACAACAACGCCCACAACAGCAAGGAACTCTTCAACATCGTCCAAGAGCTCTCCAACCCCAGCGCTGGAAACAACGACATCCCCCCATCGCAAGACCTCTGCAACTCACTCGCCTCGTACTTCCACAACAAGATTGCAGACATACACAACAGCTTCAGCAGACAGCCGACGCACCTTACGACTGCACCAGCGCCCCCCACTACCACCCTCCGCGCCTGGACCCCGTTCAACACCGAAGAGACCATACGCACAATGAACTCCATCCACTCCGGATCTCCAACCGACCCCTGCCCTCATCACGTCTTCAACAAGGCCGACTCCGTCATCGCACCCCATCTCCGGGACATCATCAACGCCTCTTTCGACACCGCAACCTTCCCGGAGAGCTGGAAGCATGCCGAACTCAGCGCCCTCCAAAAGAAACCATCAGCCGACCGAACCGACCTCAAGAACTATCGCCCCATCTCGCTGCTCCCGTTTCTTGCCAAAGTCATCAAGAAGACCGTGAACAGACAGCTGGCCGCCTTCCTTGAGACGAATGGATCCCTCGACCCCTTGCAGTCTGGCTTCCGGGCGAACCACAGTACCGAGACCGCCCTCATCGCAGCCACTGACGACATCCGAGTCCTGCTCGACAACGGCGAAACAGCGGCCCTCATCCTCCTGGACCTCTCCGCGGCGTTCGACACTGTCTGCCACCGCACCCTAGTGTAACGCCTCAGCAACGTCGGAATCCAAGAGAAGGCACTGGAATGGATCGTATCCTTCCTCGCCGGAAGGACACATAGAGTCCGCCTCCCCCGTTCAGATCAGAAGCCACCGAAGTCATCTGCGGCATACCACAAGGATCTTCACTCAGCCCCACGCTGTTCAACATCTACATGAGCCCCTTGCGGCCATCGCACGCCAACACAACCTCAACATCATCTCCTACGCCGACTACACCCAGCTGATCCTCTCCCTCAGGAACGACCCCGCCAACGCCAGAACCAACCTACACGAAGGGATGACAGACGTAGCCGAATGGTTGAGGAACAGCCGCCTGAAACTGAATTCAGATAAGACGGAAGTCCTCATCCTGGGATCGTCGCGATATGCCTGGGACGACTCCTGGTGGCCCCTGCCCTGGGCAGCGCACCCAAACCAACGGACCACTCACGCAACCTGGGCTTCATCCTGGACTCCTCTCTCTTCATGACCAGACAAGTCAACGCCGTCTCCTCGTCATGCTTCAACATCCTACGCATGCTACGGAAGATCTGCCGGTGGATCCCCACTGAAACCAGGAAGACGGTCACCCAGGCCCTTGTCACCAGCCGACTGGACTACGGCAAATCCCTCTATGCCGGAACCACTGCCAAACTCCAGAAAAGACTTCAGCGGATTCAGAACGCCTCAGCACAACTCATCCTGGACATCCCCCGACACAGCCACATCCCCGCACACCTAAGAAACCTGCACTGGCTCCCCGTCAACAAAAGAATCACGTTCTGACTCCTCACCCACGCACACAAAGCTCTCCACAACCAAGGCCCAAGATACCTCAACAACCGCCTCAACTTCTACACTCCCACCCGCCAGCTTCGATCGACCAGACACGCCCTCACAGCCGTCCCCCGCATCCGAAGAGCCACAACGGGAAGAAGATCCTTCTCCTACCTGGCCGCCAAGACGGGGAACTCCCTCCCGACCCACCTCCGCCTGACCCAAGACCACCTCGCCTTCAGGAAGCAACTCAAGACCTGGCTGTTCGAGCAGTAGCAGGCCCCCCCTCCACAAGCGCCTTGAGACCCTCTGGGTGAGTAGCGCGCTATACAAATCCTTTGATTGATTGATTGATATTACATCACTCATGACATGGTCAGTGACAACACTCATGACATCACTGATGACATCTAAAATGACATCACTGATTACATCACTGATGATATCATCCTTGTGAAAGAGTGGCAGACCTCCTCTCAGCGTAATATAACCATTGATACACACATTAAAAAATAGAAACTAAAACTTTCAAAAAAATGGAGATACCAATACCAGTTAGAACAACCTATTCAGTAATTCCAAAATCTACATACACATCCAGTCATTCACTAACAGTTCTATATAGGCACTCATACATGTACTCACTCATCATATGTAGTCATACACCTATACATCTTATTACACACGACACTTATCTATAGAGTTACTCACACACAAACTGACACATGCAAATAAACTATCAAACATCGATTTACTTACATATACAGCTATCTACCCACCACTACACTTACTTCTACAGAATCGTACACATACTTACTCTCTTAAACAATCACTTATAGAAACACATACTTATTTATTAAGCATGGGCGAATTTTGCGAATCTGGCGTTCGCGAATTTTGCGAATTTGCGAACTTGCAATCCGCAAAATCCGTGAATTCTCGCGAATTTGCAGAATTTTTTTTGTGTTTGCAAGGATTTCTGCCAGTTCGCAAGGATTTCTGACAGTTCGCGAGGGTTTTGTAACAGTTCGCAATTGCGAACTTACATGTTGGCTCGCAACGGTCACAATTATGTTGTTTCTACATCTGGTTCATCATCACAGGTTCCCAGCACCCTCTGTTTCACCCTTGCCACCCTCTGTTTCACCCATGCCACCCTCTGGTACATCAATGCCACCCTCTGGTTCATCACCACTGTAGATTATGGGGGGAAAAAGCAAGCACACCTGCCTGCTTCAACTGACATGAATTAATTTAGGGTTGATTTATTAATGTGTCACTGTTTTAAAATTCCAGTCTGGCACCTGTTTCCTTATCTGTAATACTTGTAGCTATTCTATGAGCCCGCTGTGAGGGTCAGAGCAGGGTCATACAATTGTTGCAACTAGCAACTGAACTCTGGAGGGGCCCTTGTCAGGAAGCACTACAGGGAATGGTTACTAATGATAAGTTTGGAAAGGGGCGACCACTCGGTCCCCCCGAACGTATGGTAGGGTGCCCTGATCCCCCCGGGAAACCATTTTGGGCGGGAGGCGAGTCTCGGCTGGTATGCTCGAAGCGGGGCGCGTATTTTCCCGCCCGAGAAGGGTTGTCCTAGACACCTACACAGTTGGCCACGCCCCATGAGCGGATCGGAGGAGGGTATACGCCCTCCCAAGGAAGAATAAAAGGAGCAACAATCCAAGGAAGCATCCTCTTGTTCCTGTGCTTGGAAGCTGCACCTCCTCGTTGCACGTGAGCCCTAGACGGAACAAGGAGCCAATTTTGAGAACGTTGTAATTTTGTGCTTCTCTTTTGCAGTAATTCCGAATCTTTGGATCCAGGTCTTCGTCGGGCAGCAAGTGTCGAACGTCCGAGAACAATGCCTGGCAAAAGGGTCGGAAAGAAGGTCGGGACCGAACAGATGCTTCGCATGCTGGTGAAAGACATGGGGAACATGAAAAAGCAGATGGCGGCAATGAATGGGACGGGGAGACCGAAGAAAGTCATCGGACCAGCATTGCCGGGAGTAGTCCCTACCGGGAGAGGTAAAAGGGCCAGGAATAGGGCGGCAGGGGGGGAGACTCCGGTTCCCGAGTCACCTCCGGCAAGCCCGGTCAGCCCGGTTGAGGCCCCAGTTCCGATCCCGAAAGCGGGACAGCCGATCCCGGTGGTAGTTACACCCGTGAATGAAGGGGATATGCCTCCCGAGTTGGCCGCGCAGTTAGCGGCATGGTTAGGCAAGAACACCGAAGGTGCTGTGGCACCGGGAGACACGGCTGAGGAGGCCAAGTTACTAATGAAGCAGTTGTGGCAATCGAGAGATGCTGCGAAGGCACCTTGTCCTCTTGTTTCCCCCCAGGTTCCCTTGGAACAGGCGGCGTCGGGCGTTGGAACGACAACGACTGCAGGTCCAGCTACTGACTCCGGTAAGCAGCCGTTACCAATAGTGAGGGAGGGATCGTTACCCTCAAGGAGGGAAAAGGTAGTCCAACATATTCCATTGGGCACGAAAGAGATGATTTGGGCTGATAAATATGTGAATATGTTCTCCCTGTTGACTGACCACCATGAGATAGAGCACATTAGGAATCAGAAGGAATTGTTACATCCGAGTGTATGGCGTGCAAAGATGGCGGGTTTCAGGGTAGATGAGACAATCGCTAATTGGGCCAGGGCGTTCGGAATGTTCACTGCGATCATGGGGGAACGTAGGCCCGAAGTGTTGTCTGAATTGGCGTGTTACCAGACACGTATAATGGAATTTTATGAATCGTATGAAGGCAATCAATGGTTGGGTTATGATAACAAGTTTCGTAAGGCCAAGGAGCACGACTCATCTCTGACGTGGGATTGTTTCGACTCCATTTCCTGGCAGAAGCAGGTCATGCCGAACACAACGAAGTCATCCTCATTTGGCGGGAATGGGGCGGAGCCCACCTGCCATTATTCGCCGGCACCCTTTCGACCGGGCGCCAGCAGTGATCAACACTCAAAGAGTAATGGGAACTCGGGTAGAAAAGGGGTCTGTTGGAGTTTTAACAGAGGCAAGTGCACGAGGCCGCAAGGGTCATGCAAGTTCAGGCATGAGTGTGCAGGGTGTGGACAGTCTTCACACCCCGAGAGTTCGTGCAGAGCCAAGAATGGGGATACAGGGGGTAGAGGAGGGGCCAAACAGGTCTAATATTGACCGAGGGGCACCGTTACCTACTCCCGTAGACATCATGGCTTTGATCCCTTGGCTAAACGAATACCCTGATTATGTCTCCGCTGGGGTGTTGCGAGACGGTTTCTCATATGGTTTCCGCATCCCGGCGGGGGATTTTCGTGGGGTGACACAGTGTAAGAACCAACTGTCGGTTCAGCAAAATACGGCGGTAGTACAGGCAAAGATTGCAAAGGAGGTGGCACGGGGCCGGGTCGCTGGACCGTCTGGGCACCCGCCGGTCACTAATTTTGTTTGTTCACCGTTGGGAGCGGTCCCTAAGAAGGACCCAGGTGAGTTTAGGTTAATTCATAACTTGTCCGCTCCTAGGGGTCTTTCGGTGAAGGATGTGATTGACCCGGGAGTTTGTTCTGTACGGTACGCCTCCTTCGATGGGGCTGTCACATGTTGAATCGCCTGGGGCCAGGAGCGCTGATGGCGAAATCTGATATCGAATCAGCATTCCGGTTGCTCCCGGTACACCCACTGGATCAGCGGTTGTTAGGTTTTGTGTTTCAGGGACGCTACTACATGGACAAATGTATGCCAATGGGTTGCTCCATCTCTTGTGCGTATTTCGAAAAATTCAGTACCTTTTTGCAATGGGCGTTCACCAGGGCCACGGGCTTTATGCAGGTTATGCATTATCTTGATGATTTTCTGTTTCTGGGGTCAGCGGGGGCACGGATTGTGCACAGGCTCTACTGGAATTTTGCAATCTCATGAAACGATTTGGCGTGCCACTGGCACCAGGGAAGACAGTGGGGCCATCCACCTCACTCGAGTTTCTGGGAATTGAGCTCGACTCGGTGGAGGGGTGCTTCCGTTTGCCCAGGGAGAAGGTAACGAAGTTTAAGGCTTCACTTGAGACATGCATCGGCGAGAAAAAGGTAACCCTCCATCAGTTGCAACAAACAGTGGGTCAGCTTAACTTTGCCCTTAGAGTGATTCCGATGGCTCGCCCCTTTTCCCGCTCTATCGCACAAGCCATGGTCGGACTCAAAGAGGGGCACCACCGCACACGGCTGTCAGCTAAGGTTCGCCAGGATATGCGCATATGGTGGGCAATTCTGGCGGATTTCAACGGCCGGGTTGTGTGGAGTAAGCCGCCAGCTTCCTCGGAGGAGCTGGGCTTATGGACTGACTCGGAGGGGAGTGTGGGATTTGGCGCCATCTTTGGTAATCAATGGTCGGCACGAACGTGGCCGACGTGGTGGCACGATAGTGGACTCACAGGTAACATTGGGTTTCTTGAGCTGTTCCCCATTCTAGTGGCCTTGACAACGTGGCCAGAGGGGTTTCGTGATCGCACAGTGGTGTTCTGGTCTGATAACATGACTGTGGTTGAATGTATCAATAATCAGGCAGCACGCTGCAGATGGATTTTGAGATTGCTTAAAGAGATTGTTCTACTGTGTATGAGACTAAACGTCCACTTTAGGGCAAGACACGTGCCTGGTGTGCTGAACCAGGCGGCTGAAGCACTCTCTCGTTCCCACATGCAGGCCTTCAGGGGTTATCTGCCCTCTGCGGACTTGGTGGTGGCACCATTTCCCGAAGCTCTCTGGTCACTCGGTGCCCCGGATTACAAGACCTCGTGGGAGCAAGTCTAGCACCCAGGACAATGAAGGCATACGAAGGGGCGTTCCGTTCCTATTGGTCTTTTTTGGGTCCAGCTGGGGGGGCGCAATGGGGGCAGGAGGAGTATGTCCTGAAGTTTCTCGTATCATTACATCAGGCAGGCAGATCAGTGGCTACAGCTAATAGGCACCGGGCCGCCATTTCCTTCATGGCGGGGGCTCATGGCATCCAGGACCCCACATCGTCCTTTCTCGTAAAGAAGGCACTGCGTGGGTGGCAACGCCTTGAGGGTCGTAAAGTGGACGAGAGGCGCCCGATTGGGCTAGCAAGGTTGTCTCTGTTAATGTCTGTACTCCCTGCCACATGTTCATCTCAGTCAGAGACAGTGCTGTTCCGGGCCGCTTTTGCATTAGCATTTTATGGGGCTATGCGGGTAAGCGAACTGGTAGCAAGGAACAAACAGGATACGGGGGGAGGTCTGTGTCGAGAACACATTCAAATCAAGGGTGATACAATGGTAGTCACAATAGCCAGGTCCAAGACCGATCAGGGAGCGATCGGGGACAGTGTGGTGGTCCAACGCAGTCCAGGGTCTCCCATGTGCCCGGTAAAATGCATGGAGGAATATTTAGCGCAGAGGGCGGCATCATGGGGGGGAAGCTTGCTGAGACACACCAATGCCACCCCACTGACTAGGTTTCAGTTTCAGCGGGTTTTGACAATGGCAATCGGGGCAGCGGGCTTGAACCCGAGCGATTTTGGGACCCATTCCTTCCAGATAGGGGCTGCGACAGAGGCTACAGCCAGGGGTCTGAGTGTGGAAAAGGTGAAGCAATTGGGACGCTGGTCCTCGAACTGTTAAAAAAGGTATGTGCCGTTGCACATGTTGTGAAGCTAATGTCATGCACTCACGCTTCTTTTTCTGTTTGGTTTACAGTTTCGCGAGCAGGCTTTGCGGGGCGGACTGTGCAGTTGACCCGACACCTGGGGACCAGCGGTCAAAGATCACCGGCTGAGGGAAGAGTGGTGTGGGTCGTTGGCCACTCATACATGAGGCGCGCCGCAGACGTATTCAAAGCAGGTGACATGATTCACGTGGCTGGGAATACGGGTACAGGGTGACCTTCCACGGAAGGGGCGGGCTCTGTATTGACCAGTTTAAAAGTTTTATTGAGGGACTGTTAGGGCGGACAAGGTCACCGCCGTCTGTAATCATAGTGCATCTTGGGGGCAATGATTTGGTGACCGTGGGCCGACGAGTACTCCTCGAGTTAATTTTATCCACAGTGAGTTGGTTGGCGAGAAGGGTTCCTGGGTGCACGATTGCGTGGTCACACATGATTCCTCGGAAGGTGTGGCGGGGGGCCCTCTCTGTGTCAGCTTTGAATCAGTCGGTAAAGAAAGTTAATAACAAACTTGGTAGGCTGTTTCGTTCGGGACAGTTGCATTGTATACCACATGGATGTATTTGGGGGGACCATATGTATCTTGAAGATGGGGTCCATTTGCCCGGGAGGGGAATGTATTACTCATAGGAGACTTCATAGCTTGGTTAAAGAGTTTGTGTAGCCATGACCTTTAGTAGGAGTTTGTGGGGCGTCCGGATAGCCGGTCAACTATCCGGCCTGTGGCGGTAAGGTCATGATTGGTGAGCAGTAATTGGAAGATCCCTAGAGGGGGGGCGCCACCCATTATGGATGGGAGCACCCGGGGGGAGGCGGCCATTGGCCCCTCACACAGGGAGGAGGGGCTACGGGCCCCTCCTGGGAATTTCCCGGGGCCAGGACATCCGCGATGGCGGATGTGGTAAGCAGTGTGGGGTGGGAGGGGGGTCTACGCTACCTTCTAGACACCTCACACGAGTCCTCGGACGACCACTAAGATGGTGTCGAGTAAATATGGGGTCCCCGCTAAGACAAGGGAAATTGGAAGTTGGCACAGAGGTACAGTCCTCTGTGCGCCCGCCCCTCACAAGTGAGGGGGGAGTTCTGGTATTAGGGATCTGACACCGGTTACGACCTTGCCGTTGGCCCGTAATGTTAGGATGTACAATTCGAATTTTGAGATATGCATTTACAGGATGTTTTAGAATCGGCTAGGAGAACCTTTGTATTAGAGATGTGTTAAGGTTAGCCAATAAACATCGTAATGTGAAATGAAATTGTACATGATATGAAACTGTTAATTTAATGTTTTAATTTTGTTTCATATTTTAATAAATACGGCCGGGAGGGTAACTCCCTCCCGCCTTCCAAAAGTTCAAGAACTGTGTCTGTCTTCCCATCCTTGGGGATTGTGTTGGGAGGGGGTGACGGGTATCCCGGCCATATGGAAAGGGGCGACCACTCGGTCCCCCCGAACGTATGGTAGGGTGCCCTGATCCCCCCGGGAAACCATTTTGGGCGGGAGGAGAGTCTCGGCTGGTATGCCCGAAGCGGCGTAGCCGGGGCGCGCCTTTTCCCGCCCGAGAAGGGTTGTTCTAGACACCTACACAGTTGGCCACGCCCCATGAGCGGATCGGAGGAGGGTATACGCCCTCCCAAGGAAGAATAAAAGGAGCAACAATCCAAGGAAGCATCCTCTTGTTCCTGTGCTTGGAAGCTGCACCTCCTCGTTGCACGTGACCCACCCACCAGCCCCTTATGGCAACGATTAGGATTGCAATAAAGTCGAGTAACGATGATATTTTCTCTTTTACAGGTTTTAATAAAGTCTGGATTGTTTTTATGACAAGAAAATGGTTGCTCTTCTAGCATGTTTTTAGGCGAAGTATCGCAGTTAAGTTGAAAGAGGTGTTATTTGTGTCAATAAAGGTTTATACTCTGAAATGCCCAGTATAACTGTTTATTCCGTCCTCATTAGGTTCAAAATGTCGTATTTATTTTGGTCGGGCGGTAAGGTCATGATCGGTGAGCAGTAATTGGAAGATCCCTAGAGGGGGGGCGCCACCCATTATGGATGGGAGCACCCGGGGGGAGGCGGCCATTGGCCCCTCACACAGGGAGGAGGGGTTACGGGCCCCTCCTGGGAATTTCCCGGGGCCAGGACATCCGCGACGGCAGATGTGGTAAGCAGTGTGGGGTGGGAGGGGGGTCTACGCTACCTTCTAGACACCTCACACGAGTCCTCGGACGACCACTAAGATGGCGTCGAGTAAATATGGGGTCCCCGCTAAGACAAGGGAAATTGGAAGTTGGCACAGAGGTACAGTCCTCTGTGCGCCCGCCCCTCACAAGTGAGGGGGGAGTTCTGGTATTAGGGATCTGACACCGGTTACGACCTTGCCGTAGGCCCGTAATGTTAGGATGTACAATTCGAATTTTGAGATATGCATTTACAGGATGTTTTAGAATCGGCTAGGAGAACCTTTGTATTAGAGATGTGTTAAGGTTAGCCAATAAACATCGTAATGTAAAATGAAATTGTACATGATATGAAACTGTTAATTTAATGTTTTAATTTTGTTTCATATTTTAATAAATACGGCCGGGAGGGTAACTCCCTCCCGCCTTCCAAAAGTTCAAGAACTGTGTCTGTCTTCCCATCCTTGGGGATTGTGTTGGGAGGGGGTGACGGTATCCCGGCCATATGAACTTTTGAACCTGCTATCACTTTTGCAAAACTCGTTTTTCTGCAGAACAGCATTACAGCAACTGTAATTCCCCACCAAGCTTATATGAGAAAGTTGATTTCTAATCCAAAAGTTATCCAAAGAAAATCAAAAGGCCTCAAATCCAAAAAAGTGCAGGCAAATGTCAACCTGAGGAGTTATTCTGATAAAAATCATCATTTTCAGAAGGTCTATGCTGCTTGCTAGTAGATTTCTTGTGCAGAATTGCAATTTTTGTAATTTCGCGAGTGCGAGATTGTTGCTGCCCGCCACACCTACATGTTCACAATTGCGAACGTACACCGCAAAGAAAAAAAAATCCGCTCCGTGCGAATTTGCGGATTTTCGGTAAATTCGCGAGCGTTCGCGGATTGCGAATTTACTGAAAATCCGCAAAATCCGCGAGCGTAACGGATTTTCCGCCCATGCTTATTATTTATACAGGAACTCTTAGAATCTCTCGCTCTCACATATACTCACTTATATACATCACTTTTATACATCAATACTCACATATACTAGTTTAAAACATATGTAGTTAATCATAAAGATACTATTGAGACAGTGATTCATTCACTAACACACCCATACACACACTCACATACATGCTGTCTTCAAAACACATACAAACAGTGAGCCACCCATTCATGCATCTATGCGGTAAGTTATACCCCCAGCAAATCATACAGACACTCATACTGATACTCTAAAAACCAACTAATAACCCATATTGACACTCATGTAGCTAGTCACCAACCCATGCAGCCACTTATACACAAAATGAGACACTGATACATATATATACATAATTAAACATTACTCGCTAATACATGTATTCACTAAGATACACTTAATAAGTCAGTTATACAATTATTTTTACAAAAAGAAACATCCATTTAGACACTTATTTACACATTTATTCTTCCATCGACCTTTAGATGTACATATATAAAACATATTTATTTTTCAGAAAGACACACATTTATAAGATGATGTCATCAGTGATGTCATTAGTGATGTCATTTGAGATGTCATCATTGATGTCACTGACCATGTCATGAGTGATGTAATATGTGCCGTCATCAGCAGTGCATTGCAGGCGCGCGAGTTATAGTTAGCTGAACTAACTATAATGGAGGAATTTCAATGGTTTTGTATGAGAGAAATGTCCAGCTAACTATAACAAGGATGAAACCTATGGTTTTTTCAGTGAATTTCTATGGTTTTTTAAATACTAATTCCTAACTATAAAATGACTGAAAGCTATGGTTTTTTCAGTGAATTTCTAAGGTTTTTTAAATGCTAATTCCTAACTATAACATGACTGAAACCTATGGTTTTTTCTGTGAATTTTTAAGGTTTTTTAAATGCTAATTACTAACTATAAAGTGGCTGAAACCTATGTTTGTTTTAGTAAATATATATATATATATATATATATATATATTACCTACTGGCGATAGCCAGTAGGTATATATAGTTAGGATTTTTTTCCTATGGGATTTTTGAAAATTCTATGTCGAATAACTTTGGCTTATGAGGACAGAATTGGCTGAAATTTTCAGGAAAATGGAACATTTTGTTTCTGAGCAGCCCCTGAAAATTTGGGGGGTTTTCGTCAAGGGGGGGCCGAGAAAAAAGGGGGGTCCCAAAACGTGTTTTTCCCATGCAATTTTCCATAGGGCGGTTGGCCTCACTTTTAGCCTGAACGGCTGAATGGATTTACACCAAACTTGGCAAAATTGTAGGGACTGGTAGCCCGATGTGCCTTTGCTATGTCTCAAGATATAGGCTCCAGTGGTTTTTACGAAAATTAACTTTGAAAAATATAAATTGGGCTACATTGGGCTATATATATGTTGGAGCCCAAATGTAGCCCAATGTAGCCCAATGTAGCCCAATGTAGCCCAAAGATGGCCACCAGAGACAAAAAACCAAATGTAGCCCAAATATCAGCCAGATGTAGCCCAACTATAGCCCAATGACAGATTGTCCCAGAGTGTTCTAAAGAACAACTAGAGTGCTAACAGTCCTACTTATTACAAAGGTATGGCACACCTGAAGCCATCTTGATTGGAATAAAGTGGTAACTCTTAAAACATTTAATTTAAAAAGGAACAAAATGAGGGGGTTCATTTTGCCATAGAAAGTATGATTAGCGAATATATGACGAAATCCCGCATACCATCAGTCCGCAAAAAAAATCCCGCATGTACTATTAGGCCGCAAATTAAAATAACGAAAACTTTTAGAACGAATATGCCTTTAGCATACACTAAACAACTAAACTACCCTAAACCCTAAAACACTACCCCCAGCATGACCCTACACTACACAAACAGTACAACACTACCCTAAACCCTAAAACACTACCCCCAGCATGACCCTACACTACACAAACACTACAACACTACCCTAAACCCTAAAACACTACCCCCAGCATGACCCTAAACTACACAAACACTACAACACTACCCTAAACCCTAAAACACTACCCCCAGCATGACCCTAAACTACACAAACACTACAACACTACCCTAAACCCTAAAACACTACCCCCAGCATGACCCTACACTACACAAACACTACAACACTACCCTAAACCCTAAAACACTACCCCCAGCATGACCCTACACTACGCAAACACTACAACACTACCCAAAACCCTAAAACACTACACCCCAGCATGACCCTACACTACGCAAACACTACAACACTACCCTAAACCCTAAAACACTACCCCCAGCATGACCCTACACTACGCAAACACTACAACACAACCCTAAACCCTAAAACACTACCCCCAGCATGACCCTACACTACGCAAACACTACAACACAACCCTAAACCCTAAAACACTACCCCCAGCATGACCCTACACTACGCAAACACTACAACACTAACCTAAATCCTAAAACACTACCCCCAGCATGACCCTACACTACGCAAACACTACAACACTACCCAAAACCCTACAACACTACACCCCAGCATGACCCTACACTACGCAAACACTACAACACTACCCTAAACCCTAAAACACTACCCCCAGCATGACCCTACACTACGCAAACACTACAACACTACCCAAAACCCTAAAACACTACACCCCAGCATGACCCTACACTACGCAAACACTACAACACTACCCTAAACCCTAAAACACTACCCCCAGCATGATCCTACACTACGCAAACACTACAACACTACCCTAAACCCTAAAACACTACCCCCAGCATGACCCTACACTACGCAAACACTACAACACTACCCTAAACCCTAAAACACTACCCCCAGCATGACCCTACACTACGCAAACACTACAACACTACCCTAAACCCTAAAACACTACCCCCAGCATGACCCTACACTACGCAAACACTACAACACTACCCTAAACCCTAAAACACTGCCCTCAGCATGACCCTACACTACGCAAACACTACAACACT
The DNA here is from genome assembly GCF_964263255.1 of Lissotriton vulgaris. Taxonomy (NCBI): domain Eukaryota; kingdom Metazoa; phylum Chordata; class Amphibia; order Caudata; family Salamandridae; genus Lissotriton; species Lissotriton vulgaris. Next base: position 1,144,397,518 of record NC_141694.1, on the reverse strand, counting down.
ACCCAAAACCCTAAAACACTACCCCCCAGCATGACCCTACACTACGCAAACACTACAACACTACCCTAAATCCTAAAACACTACCCCCAGCATGACCCTACACTACGCAAACACTACAACACTACCCAAAACCCTAAAACACTACACCCCAGCATGACCCTACACTACGCAAACACTACAACACTACGCTAAACCCTAAAACACTACCCCCAGCATGACCCTACACTACGCAAACACTACAACACTACCCAAAACCCTAAAACACTACACCCCAGCATGACCCTACACTACGCAAACACTACAACACTACCCTAAACCCTAAAACACTACCCCCAGCATGACCCTACACTACCCAAACACTACAACACTACCCTAAACCCTAAAACACTACCCCCAGCATGACCCTACACTACGCAAACACTACAACACTACCCTAAACCCTAAAACACTACCCCCAGCATGACCCTACACTACGCAAACACTACAACACTACCCAAAACCCTAAAACACTACCCCCAGCATGACCCTACACTACGCAAACACTACAACACTACCCAAAACCCTAAAACACTACCCCCCAGCATGACCCTACACTACGCAAACACTACAACACTACCCAAAACCCTAAAACACTACCCCCAGCATGACCCTACACTACGCAAACACTACAACACTACCCAAAACCCTAAAACACTACACCCCAGCATGACCCTACACTACGCAAACACTACAACTCTACCCAAAACCCTAAAACACTACCCCCAGCATGACCCTACACTACGCAAACACTACAACACTACCCAAAACCCTAAAACACTACACCCCAGCATGACCCTACACTACGCAAACACTACAACACTACCCAAAACCCTAAAACACTACGCCCAGCATGACCCTACACTACGCAAACACTACAACACTACCCTAAACCCTAAAACACTAGCCCCAGCATGACCCTACACTACGCAAACACTACAACACAACCCTAAACCCTAAAACACTACCCCCAGCATGACCCTACACTACGCAAATACTACAACACTACCCTGAACCCTAAAACACTACCCCCAGCATGACCCTACACTACGCAAACACTACACCACAACCCTAAACCCTAAAACACTACCCCCAGCATGACCCTACACTAAACAACCACCACAACTCTACACTACACTACACAACACTACACTACACAATCACTAACCCACGAAAAAATTAACACAAACCCACTTACCTCTCTCGTCATCGTGGTTTTCACAACGCAAATGCATTTACCATACATGCCTTTAAAACGTAATTCTTTGTAAAGGCATGCGCGATAAATGCACATGCGTTTTGAAAAAATGCGGGATAATGGTATGCGAGCTCAATGACCTTGCGGGATAATGGTATGCGGACTGAAAGTCTGCGGGATAAAAAATGCGGGAAAATGGCTGCAAACCATGATTAGCAGCAGACTTCCCTGGTGAGCACTAGCTTTACTACAGTGATCTAATGAGCAACTAGAGTGCTAACATTCAGAATTTATGGCAAATGTGTGACACATCTGAATGCCTTCTTGATAGAACTAAAGTAAACAAGCATTGAAAATGCAATAGATCTCGCCCTCGTTTAAGTTAAAGCCATTCTGTTTGTAATGAGGTGGCTTTTTAGCTTTGCTTTTATTAGTGTTTTTAAAACTTTCATGTAAATAACATGCATATGTATGCATATATGTATATGTATGCATGCATTTATATTTATATAGATATGCAGATTACATATGTTTATATATGTATATTACCTACTGGCGATAGCCAGTGGGTATATATAGTTAGGATTTTTTCTCTATGGGATTTCTGAAAATTCTATGTCTAATAACTTTGGCGTTTGTGGACGGAATTGGCTGAAATTTTCAGGAAAATGGCACATTTTTTTTCAGAGCAGCCCCTGAAAATTTGGTGGGGTTTCGTCAAGGGGGGGCCGAGAACAAAGGGGGGTCCCAAAACGCGTTTTTCCCATTCATTTTTCCATAGGGCGGTTGGACTCACTTTTAGCTCGAACGGCTGAATAGATTTACATGAAACTTGGCAAAATTGTAGATATGGTTTGCCCGACGTGCCTTTGCTATGTCTCAATATATGTGCTCCAGTGGATTTTGAGAAATTAACGTTTAAAAAAATATATATATCTGTGACAGCGCTCCGGTTAGCGCCCCGGTTCGCGTACCTGACGCGTAACGGAACTTCGCGAAGCGAATCTGATTGGCTCTCCGGTGTCTGTCAACATTCTAAACAAACCGGAGCGGCCGCCATCTTGTCTCTCGGTACGATCGAGAGACAAGATGTGGTGAAAAACGAAGGGGGAAATGAAGGAAAGGGGGCAAGGTAGACCACTCCTGACCCCCTAGGATTGATGAGGGGGATATTAAAGTGCCCCGCGGGGCAAAAAATTTTGCGATTTTACGCCGTAGAGGCGCGTCCCGGTACGCGAACCGGGCAGCTCACCGGGCAGCTAACCGGGCAGCTAACCGGCAGCGTAGCTGTCAACATTGTAAACAGTCCGGAGCGGCCGCCATCTTGTCTCTCGGTAGGTTCGAGAGACAAGATGTGGTGAAAAAAGAAGGCGGAAATGAAGGAAAGGGGGCAAGGTAAACCCCTCCTGACCCCCTAGGATTTATGAGGGGGATATTAAAGTCCCCCGCGATTTTTCGCGGTAGAGGCGCTTCCCGGTACGCGAACCGGGCAGCTAACCGGCAGCGTAACGGGAGTCCGCCATCTTGTGTTTTTGGAGCGTCCGGTTCGCGTACCGGGTAGCGTCCCGGTAAGCATAACAAGGGGAAAACCAAGAGAAACAGTAAAAAAAAAATTAAGGGAATAGATTTCCAGCAAACTTGGCAAAATTGTAGGGACTGTTTGTTTGATGTGCCTTTGCAAGGCCTCAAGATATGTGCACGTGTGGATTTTGTCTAATTAAGGTTAAAAAAAATATATATATCTGTAAGCGTGCTCCGGCACGCTTACGTTACGGGTTTTGTTTGCGCTGCAGAACCGATACGTCACGGTTATGCGACGCGTCATGAGGCGTCTCACGTGGCTACGTGATACGTCACGTAATAAAGAATATATTTTACAGCTATAGATATTAGCTTTTAAAAAACCAATGAAATTCACTGAAAAAACCATAGGTTATAGACCATATATAGTTAGGAATTTGCATTTACAAAACCTTGAAAATTCACTGAAAAAACCATAGGTTAGAGACCATATATAGTTAGCTGGACATTTTATTGACAAAAAACCAATGAAATTCCATATATAGTTAGTTGCACTAACTATATATCGCGCACCCGCAATCCACTGCTGATGATGTCACATATTACATCATTCATGACATGGTCAGTGACATCACTGATGACATCACTGATGACATCTCAAATGACATCACTGATGACATCACTGATGACATCTCAAATGACATCAGTGATGACATCATGACACACCAATACCAGTTACTACATACACACTCACTGATTCCTACGTCTACACACACATTCACTCATTCACCCATACAATCACTCATACATACAGTCACTCATTATTACACTATCATATGCACTCATACACCTATGCAGACACTCACACACTGCCACTCATCCATGGAGTTACTCACACACCTAGTCAGTCCTGTAAAGAATCAATCACACTTCCATTTCCTCATCTATACAGTTAAACACAGAACACCATACTTCAGTGACATCACTGATGACATCACTGATGACATCTCAAATGACATCACTGATGACATCTCAAATGACATCACTGATGACATCATGACACACCAATACCAGTTACTACATACGCACTCACTGATTCCTACGTCTACACACACATTCACTCATTCACCCATACAATCACTCATACATACAGTCACTCATTATTACAACACTATCATATGCACTCATACACCTAGTCAGTCCTGTGAAGAATCAATCACACTTCGATTTCCTCATCTATACAGTTAAACACAGAACACCATACTTTTCACACATATACTAACACATACTTACTCTCTTATACAATCACTGATACAAGTACACATTGATATGCACAGAGTCACACACCTCCCAGCCAGCCACACACACACTCAGTCTTCCATACATCCACAACATTCTTCAATATGTAAAACATATTTAAACTTTACAAAAACACACAGACACTAGATGATGTCATCAGTGATGTCATTTGAGATGTCATCAGTGATGTCATCAGTGATGTCATTTGAGATGTCATCAGTGATGTCATCAGTGATGTCACTGACCATGTCATGAATGATGTAATATGTGACATCATCAGCAGTGGATTGCGGGTGCGCGATATATAGTTAGTGCAACTAACTATATATGGAATTTCATTGGTTTTTTGTCAATAAAATGTCCAGCTAACTATATATGGTCTCTAACCTATGGTTTTTTCAGTGAATATATATATATATATATATATATATATATATATATATATATATATATATATATATATATATATATATATATTATATATATTCACTGAAAAAACCATAGGTTATAGACCATATATAGTTAGGAATTCGCATTTACAAAACCTTATTTTACTCACACAAAACCATTGAAATTCCATATATAGTTAGTTGCACTAACTATATATCGCGCACCCGCAATCCACTGCTGATGATGTCACATATTACATCATTCATGACATGGTCAGTGACATCACTGATGACATCTCAAATGACATCACTGATGACATCACTGATGACATTTCAAATGACATCACTGATGACATCACTGATGACATCTCATTTGACATTACTGATCACATCACTGATGATATCATTCATGTGATAATACGATGAACCTCTTCAGACTCTAATATAACCTTAGATACAATCAGTGTAAACAGACACTCACAGACTGTCACTCATCCATGGAGTTACTCACACACCTAGTCAGTCATGCAAAGAATCAATCACACCTCCATTTCCTCAACTATACAGTTATACAAACTTTACTTATTCAAACATATACTAACACATATTTACTCTCTTATACAATCCCTGATACAAGTTCACAATGATCCATACAGCCACTCACACATTCACTGGCTCTTATGCACAGTTATTTATATATGTCAACTCTCACATGTACTGTGTTTTACATATGTACTTACTTTGACATGTAGCACTGAGATATCCATTCACTCACCAATACACTCATGCACACAGTCAACCGCCCATACAGCTGTTTCCACATGCACTTTTGAAACCATACATCTAGTGAATCAACTGCTCACACATCTATGCACAGAGTCATACACCTCCCAGCCACCCACACACACACTCAGTCTCCCATACAAATACTTTGGCAACCAATCAATAACCCATATAGTTACTCATATAGCTACTTATCAACACATGCAACAGTTTACAGAACAACAGACATAATGATGCACAAATTAAGACAGTTTAGTCACTAACCCATGCACTCAGTGAGACACATTTAATCACTCACTCATACAGTCAGTCATGCACCTACTAAATCCTTCATCCAGACACTTATACATCCACTCATTCTTCAATATGTAAGACATATTTTAACTTTACAGAAACATACAGTCACTGGATGTTGTCATCAGTGATGTCATTTGAGATGTCATCAGTGATGTCATCAGTGATGTCACTGACCATGTCATGAATGATGTGATATGTGACATCATCAGCAGTGGATTGCGGGTGCGCGATATATAGTTAGTGCAACTAACTATATATGGAATTTCAATGGTTTTGTGTGAGTAAAATAAGGTTTTGTAAATGCGAATTCCTAACTATATATGGTCTATAACCTATGGTTTTTTCAGTGAATTTTCAAGGTTTTGTAAATGCTAATTCCTAACTATATATGGTCTATAATCTATTGTTTTTTCAGTGAATTTTCAAGGTTTTGTAAATGCTAATTCCTAACTATATATGGTCTATAACCTATGGTTTTTTCAGTGAATATATATATATACATATATATATAAACATATATCATCTGTATATCTATATAAATACAAACATAAATGCATGCATACATATACTTATATGCACACAGATGCATGTTATTTACATGAAAGTTGAAAAAACACTAATAAAAGCAAAGCTAAAAAGCCACCTCATTACAAACAGAATGGCTTTAACTTAAACGAGGGCGAGATCTATTGCATTTTCAATGCTTGTTTACTTTGGTTCCATCAAGAAGGCATTCAGATGTGTCACACATTTGCCATAAATTCTGAATGTTAGCACTCTAGTTGCACATTAGATCACTGTAGTAAAGCTACTGATCACCAGGGACGTCTGCTGCTGGTATTCAAAGTGCATGTTTCAGTCTGCATGTCAGAATTTTTTTAATGAAATAGAAGAGGATTTGAGAAGTCACTCAAAATGATCCCTAATTTTTCTTTCTGAAGCACTTATCATACTTTCTATGGCAAAATTAACCCCCTCATGTTGTTCCTTTTTAAATTGAGTGTTTTCAGACTTACCACTTCATTCCAATCAAGATGGCTTCTGGTGTGCCATACTTTTGTCATAAGTAAGACTGTTAGCGCTCTAGTTGTTCTTTAGAACACTCTGGGACATTCTGTCATTGGGATATACTTGGGGTACATCTGGGTGATATTTGGGCTACATTTAGGCTCTTTTGTCTCTGGTGGCCATCTTGGGAGACTGTATGTCAGAATTTTTTAATGAAATTGAAGAGGGTTTGAGAAGTCACTCAAAATGTGCCCTAATTTTTCTTTCTGCAGCACTAATCATAATTCATATGGCAAAATATACCCCCTCATTTTGTTCCTTTTTAAATTAAATGTTTTAAGAGTTACCACTTTATTCCAATCAAGATGGCTTCAGGTGTGCCATACCTTTGTAATAAGTAGGACTGTTAGCGCTCTAGTTGTTCTTTAGAACACTCTGGGACATTCTGTCATTGGGCTATACTTGGGCTACATCTGGGTGATATTTGGGCTACATTTGGGCTCTTTTGTCTCTGGTGGCCATTTTGGGAGACTGCATGTCAGAATTTTTTAATGAAATAGAAGAGGATTTGAAAAGTCACTCAAAATGTGCCCTAATTTTTCTTTCTGCAGCACTAATAATACCTTCTATTGCATAATATACCCCCTCATTTTGTTCCTTTTTAAATTAAATGTTTTAAGAGTTACCACTTTATTCCCATCACGATGGCTCCAGGTGTGCTATACCTTTGTAATAAGTAGGACTGTTAGCGCTCTAGTTGTTCTTTAGAACACTCTGGGACATTCTGTCATTGGGCTATACTTGGGCTACATCTGGGTGATATTTGGGCTACATTTGGGCTCTTTTGTCTCTGGTGGCCATTTTGGGAGACTGCATGTCAGAATGTTTTAATGAAATAGAAAAGGATTTGAGAAGTCACTCAAAATGTGCCCTAATTTTTCATTCTGCAGCACTAATCATACTTTCTATGGCAAAATATACCCCCTCATGTTGTTTCTTTTTTAATTAAATGTTTTAAGAGTTACCACTTTATTCCAATCAAGAGGGCTTCAGGTGTGCCATACCTTTGTAATAAGTAGGACTGTTAGCGCTCTAGTTGTTCTTTAGAACACTCTGGGACATTCTGTCATTGGGCTATACTTGGGCTACATCTGGGTGATATTTGGGCTACATTTGGGCTCTTTTGTCTCTGGTGGCCATTTTGGGAGACTGCATGTCAGAATGTTTTAATGAAATAGAAAAGGATTTGAGAAGTCACTCAAAATGTGCCCTAATTTTTCATTCTGCAGCACTAATCATACTTTCTATGGCAAAATATACCCCCTCATGTTGTTTCTTTTTAAATTAAATGTTTTAAGAGTTACCACTTTATTCCAATCAAGATGGCTTCAGGTGTGCCATACCTTTGTAATAAGTAGGACTGTTAGCGCTCTAGTTGTTCTTTAGAACACTCTAGGAGGCTGCAGTAGAACACAAAGGAATCAACTGACAGTCTCTGTCCTTGTTGGATGTACATGTTTTACTGAGAATGTCAGACTTCATTTTCACATGACTGAGAAAGATAATGTGAATTTACAGAAAATATGCTTTCAGTTTAGCTTATAGATCCCCTCCCAAACCACTGTGGGAAAATCATGAGATATTAGTTTTCTTTCAAACAATATCCATGATATCACAGAAGAAGGTTTTTTCACATGGTAAAATCACCTTAGAACCCACCACAATTCCTAAAACGAGTATGGTACCATCAACAAATGATTTATAATGTAACTAAAGTCCTAAAACCCTCTATTAACTACAATGCTTTTTAATGAGGTGCTATCATGTATATTGGTCCCAAGATGGCTGCCAACACTTCTTGGATGAAGTGCTGACAGACAATCAGATCAGATGTGTGGTTAGGCTCCGCCCAGATATATGTCTTTTTTTAACCTAAATTACTCAAAATCCACTGGAGCACATATATTGAGACCTAGCAAAGGCACATCGGGCTAACAGTCCCTACAATTTTGCCAAGTTTCGTGCAAATCCATTCAGCCGTTCGAGCTAAAAGTGAGGCCAACCGCCCTATAGAAATTAACATGGGAAAAACGCGTTTTGGGACCCCCCTTTTTTCTCGGCCCCCCCTTGATGAAACCCCCCCAAATTGTCAGGGATTGCTCAGAAACAAAATTTTCCATTTTCCTGAAAATTTCAGCCAATTCCGTCCACAAACGCCAAAGTTATTAGACATAGAATTTTCAAAAATCCCATAGAGAAAAAATTCTAACTATATATACCTACTGGCGACCGCCAGTAGGTAATATATATATTTATATATATATTCAAAACACAGGTTTGCCTGCAAATGAGGGAGCTGTAATCCTTTTGCACCCATAAATACGATCAGGGAAGGACAGAACCCTGGTGATTTGGACTACCGTTCTCACGCTCCTTTCTCCACAAAATAAAAGCGGTAAAACTTACGTTTTGTTTTGGGCTCCCTCATTTGCAGTCAAACCTGTGTTTTGAATGTGGAGCGGCCGTGCCTGAAGCCGCGAGGAGAGACCAGACTGTGTTTAACACATTTCATGCTGCAGTGCCAAGCGACGCTGCATTGAGAAACAGAACGTGCTGCTGGAGAGATTAACGGAGGCTTGTGAACTGTTAGCCTACCTTCACCACCCACTTGGAGATGATTACAAATTCACGGGGATTGAACCGGCAACTCACTGTAGAAAAACCCTGCACTACATCAACCATCAGGCCACTTGCCTGGCCACGCCCACTGAGGCATCAACTAATCGTATTTATGGGTGCAAAAGGATTACAGTCTGTTCAATCATACCGAAGTCCTTCGTCCTCTGAAGAAGTGCTGTGCATGAAACGCGTCAGGGAAGGACAGAACCCTGGTGATTTGGACTGCCGTTCTCACGCTGCTTTCTCCACAAAATAAAAGCGGTAAAACTTACGTTTTGTTTTGGGCTCCCTCATTTGCAGGCAAACCTGTGTTTTGAATGTGGAGCGGCCGTGCCTGAAGCCGCGAGGAGAGACCAGACTGGCAAGGGGCGACCAATCGGTCCCCCCGAACGTATGGCAGAGTACCACGATCCCCCCGGGAAACCATCTTGGGCGGGAGGCGAGTCTCGGCTGGTATGCCCGAAGCGGCGTAGCCGGGGCGCGCCTTTTCCCGCCCTAGAGTAGGTTGGCCTAGACACTGACGCGGCGGGCCACGCCCTGGGGGCAGGCAGGGGCGGGTTTACGCCCGCCCTGAAGACGGATAAAAGGAGGAACAAGACCTGAAAGCATCCTCTTGTTCCTGTGCTCTGAAGCTGCACCTCCTCGCTGCACGTGAGCTCGAGACGGAACGAAGAGCCAATTTTGAGCGTTGTAATCTTTCTCGTTTGTTTTACAGATACTCGGTCGGAGAATGCCGAAGAAGGCGGGAAAGCGAATGACTACCGAACAGATGCTGCGTGTTCTCATGAAGGAGATGACCGACCTAAAGAGGCGGATGGATAAAAATGAGGAAGGGGGCCCGAAACGCCCTTTGGAGGGAACGGCCCCGGGAGGAAAAGGCAAGAGGCCCAGGAGAGGAGCAGCTGGGGGAGATACCCCGGGTCCCAGTGCCCCGCTCGAAGCACCCACTCCTGTGCCGGAGGAAGGGAATCCGATTCCCGTGGTGGTCACCCCCGTGTCCGGGGAAGACATGCCGCCCGAGCTGGCAGCACAAGTAGCAGCGTGGTTGGGTAAAAGTAGCAAGGGCGCCATGGCTGTCGACGCGCAGGTGTTAATGAAGCAACTGCGGGAAACTCGTGAAGCAGCAAAGGTATCCACGCCGGCTGCGGTCGTAGAGAAGCCACAGGGGACGGTTTTAGTCGCAGAGACAGCGTCCAATTCAGGTAAGCGGCCATTGCCGATTGCGAGGGAAGAGTCGGCTCCCTCTCGAAGGGAGAGGTTGGGTCAGCATGTTCCTTTAGCTATTAAAGAAAAGATATGGGCAGGGGAATATGTAAACATCTTCTCGTTGCTTACTGATCATTATGAGATGGAGCATGTTAAAGGTCAGAAGGATCTCATGCATCCGAGTGTTTGGCGCGCAAAGATGGCCGCCTTTAAGGTTAATGAAAACGTTGGCAATTGGGGCAAGGCATGGGGGATTTTCACATCGATCTTGGGAGAACGGAGGCCCGAATTGCTACCCGAATTGCCGAGTTATCAGTCAAGGATCATGGGGTACTCGGTATCACACGAGGGTAATCATTGGTTTTGCTATGATAATCTTTTCAGAAAAGCAAAAGAACATGATAAAAACTTAACTTGGGATTGTTATGATTCTGTGTCCTGGTCCAAAATGAAGGAGACTGGTATGTTGAAAGTGCCATTAGTAGGGAGTAATGTGGGCGAATCCTCCCGTCAGTATGCGGGGACGCCTTTTCGATCAGGTACGGGTACCGACAATCACTCGAGGCCTACCGGTAATACAGGTAAAAAGGGGGTTTGTTGGAATTTTAACAGGAGTAAATGTACTAGGCCCCAGGGATCGTGCAAATTTAAACACGAGTGTAGTGGGTGTGGGCAATCATCCCATCCTGAGTCCACGTGCAGAGCCAAAACGGGTGATAACGGGGGTAGAGGAGGTGCCAAACAGATCTAACATAGTCCGAGGGGCGCCTTTACCTACCCCGATTGATACCTTGGCAATGATTCCCTGGCTCAGTGAATACCCGGATCGTGCTTCCGCTGGGGTGTTGCGGAACGGGTTTTCATATGGTTTCCGCATCCCAGTGGGGGACTTTCAGGGTGTGGAAAAATGCAAAAATCAGATATCGGTCTTCCAGCATACGACCTTGGTACAGGAAAAGATCCGGAAGGAGGTTACTCGAGGTCGAGTCGCCGGTCCGTTTAGTGTACCCCCGGTTGCTAACTTTGTCTGTTCGCCTTTAGGAGTGGTCCCCAAGAAGGACCCGGGTGAGTTTCGGCTGATACATAATTTGTCAGCCCCACGTGGTCTTTCCGTAAACGAAGCGATAGACCCGGAAATGTGTTCGGTACGGTACGCATCTTTCGATGAGGCCGTGGCCATTTTGAATCGCCTGGGGCCCGGGGCGCTGATGGCAAAATCTGATATCGAGTCAGCGTTCCGGTTGCTCCCGGTACATCCAGACGATCAGCGTCTACTGGGTTTCATGTTTCAGGGTCAGTATTATATGGATAGATGTATGCCGATGGGATGCTCAATTTCTTGTGCCTATTTCGAGAAATTCAGTAGTTTTCTACAATGGGTCTTCACAAAGAAGACGGGTTTTCAACATGTGATGCATTATCTCGATGATTTTTTGTTCCTGGGGGCAGCCGGGGATCCGGAATGTGGGCAAGCTTTGGCTGCATTTTGTGTTTTAATGAATCAGTTTGGCGTGCCATTGGCACCAGGTAAGACGGTGGGTCCTTCGACTTGCCTCGAGTTTCTGGGGATCGAGTTAGACTCCGGAGAAGGTTGTTTCCGTTTACCACGTGATAAAGTGTTAAAGTTCAGGGCATCCCTGCAAATGTGTTTGAGTGAAGCTAAGGTTAAGCTGCATCAGTTACAGCAGTTAGTGGGCCAGTTGAATTTTGCCCTGAGAGTTATACCTATGGCCCGCCCCTTTTCCCGTTCGATCGCTCAAACCATGGGCGGATTGAAGGAGGGCCATCATCGCACGAGGCTCTCGGCCGAGGTCCGCCAGGACATGCGCATTTGGTTGGCATTTCTGGCGGATTTCAATGGTCGAGTCGTCTGGAATAAACCAGCCGTGTCCTCTGAGGAGCTGGGGCTGTGGACAGATTCGGCAGGGAGTGTAGGTTTTGGTGCCATTTTCGGTGCGCGATGGTCTGCACAAAAATGGCCGGCATGGTGGCATAACAGTGGACTGACAAGTAACATTGCTTTCCTGGAACTTTTCCCCATTTTCGTGGCCCTGAGAACGTGGCCCGAGGGGTTCAGAGATCACTCTGTGGTATTTTGGTCTGACAATATGACCGTGGTTGAGTGTATCAATAGTCAGGCAGCACGATGCAAATGGGTTTTGAGGCTGCTCAAGGAAATCGTATTACTGTGTATGCAACTGAATGTGTTGTTCAAAGCAAGACATGTCCCTGGGGTCATGAACCAGGCGGCTGATGCCCTTTCTCGTTTTCGTATGCAGGCCTTCTGGGGTTTTCTGCCCACAGCGGACCCGGAGCCGGCACCCTTTCCCGAAGCTCTTTGGTCTCTCGGTGCCCCGAACTTCGTAACCTCGTGGGAGAGAGTTTAGCACCCAGGACGAGGAAGGCATATGAAGGGGCGTTCCGGTCCTATTTAGCCTTTTTGGGGACTGCTAGAGAGGAGCTTTGGGGCCAGGAGGAAGGGGTTGTGAACTTTCTGATGTCATTACATCTGGCAGGGAAAACGGTGGCCACGGCCCAGAGGCATCGGGCTGCCATTTCCTTTGTTGCTAGGGCTCATGGGATCCAGGACCCGACAGCGTCTTTCGTTGTGCAAAAAGCGCTACGTGGGTGGCAACGCCTTGAGGGTCGCGGAGTAGATGAGAGGCGCCCGATAGGTTTGGATAGGTTGGCCCAGTTATTATCCAGACTCCCTACAACATGCTCGTCTCAGTTTGAGACGGTGTTATTCCGAGCCGCTTTTACGCTGGCATTTCATGGGGCTATGCGGGTAAGCGAATTAGTGGCAAGGAACAAGCAGGATGTGACGGGAGGACTGTGCGCAGAGCACGTTCAGATCAGAGGGGAGACGATGACTGTCTCGTTTGTGAGGTCCAAAACCGACCAGAGTGGGATGGGTGACTGCATAATTATACGCAGGATTCCCGGGTCGTCCATGTGCCCAGTGAAGTGTTTAGAGGATTATTTAACACAAAGGGTGGCATCATGGGGGGGGACCTTGTTGAGACACGCTGACGCCACCCCACTGACAAGGTTTCAGTTCCAGCGGGTGCTTGCGATGTCGATTACAGCTGCGGGCTTGAACCCGGGTGAATTTGGGACCCATTCCTTTCGGATAGGGGCTGCTACAGAGGCTACAGCCAGGGGTCTGAATGTGGAACAAGTTAAACGTGTGGGGCGTTGGTCCTCCAATTGTTATAAAAGGTATGTGCGTTTGCACATGTTGTGAAGCCGTAATGATGTACTCATGCTTCTTGTTTTTGTTTGGTTTTCAGTTACGCAAGCCTACGAGGCGGGGCGGACTATGCAGTCGACCCAACACCGGGCCAGCGGTCAGACATCACCGGCTGTTAAAAAGGAGGTGTGGGTCGTGGGCCACTCATACGTGAGGCGTGCCGCGGACGTATTCAAGGCAGGTGACATGGTGCACGTGGCTGGGGAATACGGGTACAGGGTGTCCTTCTACGGAAAGGGCGGTCTCTGTATTGACCAGTTCCAATCATTTTTCGAGGGTTTGCTAGGGCGGACGAGGTCACCGCCGTCTGTAGTCATAGTACATCTTGGGGGCAATGATTTGGTCACCACTGGTAGACGACTTCTCCTGGAAGCGATGCTTTCCACTGTAAGTTGGTTAGCGAGGAGAGTTCCAGGGTGCACGATTGCATGGTCCCATATGATCCCACGGAAAGTGTGGCGGGGGGCTTTTTCGGTGTCTGCTTTAAATCACTCTGTGAGAAAAATTAATAACAAAGTAAGTAGGTTGTTCCGTGCCAATGCACTGCATTCTATCGCGCATGGATGTATTAATGATGACAGTATGTACTTGGGGGATGGTGCTCATTTGTCTCGGATGGGGAATGAGTTACTCATAGAGACTTCATAGCTTGGCTGAAGACGTTAAACATGACCTTTAGGTAGGAGTGTGGTGGGGGGTCCGGATAGCCGGTCAACTATCCGGACCTGTGGCGGTAAGGTCATGATCGGTGAGCACTAATTGGAAGATCCCTATGAGTGGGCGTCACCCATTACGGATGGGGGCGCTCGGGGGAGGTGGCCATTGGCCCCTCAACGGGGAGGCGGTCCCTTCTAAGGATGGGTCGCCGAAAGGAAAGGGAAGGCGGTCAAGGCCCCTTCATGGGTAGGAGGGGTTACAGCCCCCTCCTGGGGAATTTCCCGGGGCCAGTACGTCTGCGACGGCAGATGTGGTAAGTTGTGTGGGGTTTGGGGGGGGGTCTACGCTACCTTCTAGATACCTCACACGAGTCCTCGTACGACCTTTAAGTGGCGTCGAGTTTTATTGGGGCCCCCGTCAAGTCAAGGGAAATTGGTAGTTGCACTTGAGGTAAGCCTCCGTGCCGCCCCTCACAAGTGAGGAGGGATATGTCTGGGTTAGGGATCTTGACACCGGTTACGACCTTGCCGTTGGCCCTTAAACGTTAGGATGTACAATTTCAAAAGTTAAGTAAATGTTTGGTAGGATGTTAGTTCGGCTAGGAGAACCTTTGTACTAGAGGATATGTTAAGGTTAGCCAAACATCGCAATGTGGTAATGAAATTGTACATAATATGAAACTGTTTATTTTAATGTTTTTAATTTTGTTTCATATTTTAATAAATACGGCCCGGGAGGGTCACTCCCTCCCGTCTCCAAAAACTTCAGAATTGTTTCCGGTTTCCCATCCTTGGGGATTGTGTTGAGAGGGGGTGGCGGGTATCTCAGCCATATGGCAAGGGGCGACCAATCGGTCCCCCCGAACGTATGGCAGAGTACCACGATCCCCCCGGGAAACCATCTTGGGCGGGAGGCGAGTCTCGGCTGGTATGCCCGAAGCGGCGTAGCTGGGGCGCGCCTTTTCCCGCCCTAGAGTAGGTTGGCCTAGACACTGACGCGGCGGGCCACGCCCTGGGGGCAGGCAGGGGCGGGTTTACGCCCGCCCTGAAGACGGATAAAAGGAGGAACAAGACCTGAAAGCATCCTCTTGTTCCTGTGCTCTGAAGCTGCACCTCCTCGCTGCACGTGAGCTCGAGACGGAACGAAGAGCCAATTTTGACCCACCCACCAGCCCCTGAAGTCAGCGAGTGGTTTTAAATAAAGTTTGATTTATAATTCTTATTTTCGTTTACAGGTTGCGGTATTATCGTGAAGATTTTGAGTATGCAATAAAGAATGATCGTTTTGTGTTATGTTTTGCAAATAAAGTAATTCTGCTTTAGTGTTCATCAGTAGGCATGCTTTGAATAAAGTTGTCGTTGCTACTGTCTGTTATATTTAGTCTTTAGTTATTTAGTTATCATGTCGTATTTATTTTGGTCGGGCGGTAAGGTCATGATCGGTGAGCACTAATTGGAAGATCCCTATGAGTGGGCGTCACCCATTACGGATGGGGGCGCTCGGGGGAGGTGGCCATTGGCCCCTCAACGGGGAGGCGGTCCCTTCTAAGGATGGGTCGCCGAAAGGAAAGGGAAGGCGGTCAAGGCCCCTTCATGGGTAGGAGGGGTTACAGCCCCCTCCTGGGGAATTTCCCGGGGCCAGTACGTCTGCGACGGCAGATGTGGTAAGTTGTGTGGGGTTTGGGGGGGGGGTCTACGCTACCTTCTAGATACCTCACACGAGTCCTCGTACGACCTTTAAGTGGCGTCGAGTTTTATTGGGGCCCCCGTCAAGTCAAGGGAAATTGGTAGTTGCACTTGAGGTAAGCCTCCGTGCCGCCCCTCACAAGTGAGGGGGATATGTCTGGGTTAGGGATCTTGACACCGGTTACGACCTTGCCGTTGGCCCTTAAACGTTAGGATGTACAATTTCAAAAGTTAAGTAAATGTTTGGTAGGATGTTAGTTCGGCTAGGAGAACCTTTGTACTAGAGGATATGTTAAGGTTAGCCAAACATCGCAATGTGGTAATGAAATTGTACATAATATGAAACTGTTTATTTTAATGTTTTTAATTTTGTTTCATATTTTAATAAATACGGCCCGGGAGGGTCACTCCCTCCCGTCTCCAAAAACTTCAGAATTGTTTCCGGTTTCCCATCCTTGGGGATTGTGTTGAGAGGGGGTGGCGGGTATCTCAGCCATATGTGTTTAACACAGTTCATGCTGCAGTGCCAAGTGACGCTGCAGTGAGAAACAGAACGTGCTGCTGGAGAGATTAACGGAGGCTTGTGAACTGTTAGCCTACCTTCACCACCCACTTGGAGATGATTACAAATTCACGGGGATTGACCCGGCAACTCACTGTAGAAAAACCCTGCACTACATCAACCATCAGGCCACTTGCCTGGCCACGCCCTCTGAGGCATCAACTAATCGTATTTATGGGTGCAAAAGGATTACAGTCTGTTCAATCATACCGAAGTCCTTCGTCCTCTGAAGAAGTGCTGTGCATGAAACGCGTCAGGGAAGGACAGAACCCTGGTGATTTGGACTGCCGTTCTCACGCTGCTTTCTCCACAAAATAAAAGCGGTAAAACTTACGTTTTGTTTTGGGCTCCCTCATTTGCAGGCAAACCTGTGTTTTGAATATATATATATATATATATATATATATATATATATATATATATATATATATATATATATATATATATATATATATATATATATATATATATATATATATATATTACCTACTGGCGGTCGCCAGTAGGTATATATAGTTAGGATTTTTTCTCTATGGGATTTTTGAAAATTCTATGTCTAATAACTTTGGCGTTTGTGGACGGAATTGGCTGAAATTTTCAGGAAAATGGAACATTTTGTTTCTGAGCAGCCCCTGACAATTTGGGGGGGTTTCATCAAGGGGGGGCCGAGAAAAAAGGGGGGTCCCAAAACGCGTTTTTCCCATGTTAATTTCCATAGGGCGGTTGGCCTCACTTTTAGCTCGAACGGCTGAATGGATTTGCACGAAACTTGGCAAAATTGTAGGGACTGTTAGCCCGATGTGCCTTTGCTAGGTCTCAATATATGTGCTCCAGTGGATTTTGAGTAATTTAGGTTCAAAAAAAGATATATATCTGGGCGGAGCCTAACCACACATCTGATCTGATTGGCTGTCAGCACTTCATCCAAGAAGTGTTGGCAGCCATCTTGGGACCAATATGCATGATAGCACCTCATTAAAAAGCATTGTAGTTAATAGAGGGTTTTAGGACTTTAGTTACATTATAAATCATTTGTTGATGGTACCATACTCGTTTTAGGAATTGTGGTGGGTTCTAAGGTGATTTTACCATGTGAAAAAACCTTCTGCTGTGATATCATGAATATTGTTTGAAAGAAAACTAATATCTCATGATTTTCCCACAGTGGTTTGGAAGGGGATCTATAAGCTAAACTGAAAGCATATTTTCTATAAATTCACATTATCTTTCTCAGTCATGTGAAAATGAAGTCTGACATTCTCAGTAAAACATGTACATCCAACAAGGACAGAGACTGTCAGTTGATTCCTTTGTGTTCTACTGCAGCCTCCTAGAGTGTTCTAAAGAACAACTAGAGCGCTAACAGTCCTACTTATTACAAAGGTATGGCACACCTGAAGCCATCTTGATTGGAATAAAGTGGTAACTCTTAAAACATTTAATTTAAAAAGAAACAACATGAGGGGGTATATTTTGCCATAGAAAGTATGATTAGTGCTGCAGAATGAAAAATTAGGGCACATTTTGAGTGACTTCTCAAATCCTTTTCTATTTCATTAAAACATTCTGACATGCAGTCTCCCAAAATGGCCACCAGAGACAAAAGAGCCCAAATGTAGCCCAAATATCACTCAGATGTAGCCCAAGTATAGCCAATGCCAGAATGTCCCAGAGTGTTCTAAAGAACAACTAGAGCGCTAACAGTCCTACTTATTACAAAGGTATGGCACACCTGAAGCCATCTTGATTGGAATAAAGTGGTAACTCTTAAAACATTTAATTTAAAAAGAAACAACATGAGGGGGTATATTTTGCCATAGAAAGTATGATTAGTGCTGCAGAATGAAAAATTAGGGCACATTTTGAGTGCCTTCTCAAATCCTTTTCTATTTCATTAAAACATTCTGACATGCAGTCTCCCAAAATGGCCACCAGAGACAAAAGAGCCCAAATGTAGCCCAAATATCACCCAGATGTAGCCCAAGTATAGCCCAATGACAGAATGTCCCAGAGTGTTCTAAAGAACAACTAGAGCGCTAACAGTCCTACTTATTACAAAGGTATAGCACACCTGGAGCCATCGTGATGGGAATAAAGTGGTAACTCTTAAAACATTTAATTTAAAAAGGAACAAAATGAGGGGGTATATTATGCAATAGAAGGTATTATTAGTGCTGCAGAAAGAAAAATTAGGGCACATTTTGAGTGACTTTTCAAATCCTCTTCTATTTCATTAAAAAATTCTGACATGCAGTCTCCCAAAATGGCCACCAGAGACAAAAGAGCCCAAATGTAGCCCAAATATCACCCAGATGTAGCCCAAGTATAGCCCAATGACAGAATGTCCCAGAGTGTTCTAAAGAACAACTAGAGCGCTAACAGTCCTACTTATTACAAAGGTATGGCACACCTGAAGCCATCTTGATTGGAATAAAGTGGTAACTCTTAAAACATTTAATTTAAATAGGAACAAAATGAGGGGGTATATTTTGCCATATGAATTATGATTAGTGCTGCAGAAAGAAAAATTAGGGCACATTTTGAGTGACTTCTCAAACCCTCTTCAATTTCATTAAAAAATTCTGACATACCGTCTCCCAAGATGGCCACCAGAGACAAAAGAGCCTAAATGTAGCCCAAATATCACCCAGATGTACCCCAAGTATAGCCCAATGACAGAATGTTCCAGAGTGTTCTAAAGAACAACTAGAGCGCTAACAGTCTTACTTATGACAAAAGTATGGCACACCAGAAGCCATCTTGATTGGAATGAAGTGGTAAGTCTGAAAACACTCAATTTAAAAAGGAACAACATGAGGGGGTTAATTTTGCCATAGAAAGTATGATTAGTGCATCAGAAAGATAAATTAGGGATCATTTTGAGTGACTTCTCAAATCCTCTTCTATTTCATTAAAAAAATTCTGACATGCAGACTGAAACATGCACTTTGAATACCAGCAGCAGACGTCCCTGGTGAGCAGTAGCTTTACTACAGTGATCTAATGTGCAACTAGAGTGCTAACATTCAGAATTTATGGCAAATTTGTGACACATCTGAATGCCTTCTTGATGGAACCAAAGTAAACAAGCATTGAAAATGCAATAGATCTCGCCCTCGTTTAAGTTAAAGCCATTCTGTTTGTAATGAGGTGGCTTTTTAGCTTTGCTTTTATTAGTGTTTTTTCAACTTTCATGTAAATAACATGCATCTGTATGCATATAAGTATATGTATGCATACATTTATGTTTGTATTTATATAGATATACAGATGATATATGTTTATATATGTATGTATATATATATTCACTGAATAAAACATAGGCTATAGACCATATATAGTTAGGAATTAGCATTTACAAAACCTTGAAAATTCACTGAAAAAACCATAGGTTATAGACCATATATAGTTAGGAATTAGCATTTACAAAACCTTGAAAATTCACTGAAAAAACCATAGGTTATAGACCATATATAGTTAGGAATTCGCATTTACAAAACCTTATTTTACTCACACAAAACCATTGAAATTCCATATATAGTTAGTTGCACTAACTATATATCGCGCACCCGCAATCCACTGCTGATGATGTCACATATTACATCATTCATGACATGGTCAGTGACATCACTGATGACATCACTGATGACATCTCAAATGACATCACTGATGACATCTCAAATGACATCACTGATGACATCACTGATGACATCTCATTTGACATTACTGATCACATCACTGATGATATCATTCATGTGATAATACGATGAACCTCTTCAGACTATATGGTCTATAACCTATGGTTTTTTCAGTGAATATATATATATATATATATACATACATATATATATATATATACATATATATACCAATAATCCCCACAGTCAAGAGATTACCAGGAGACTCAATGTTCAGTCTTCATGCAGTGATGCCGCATACCAAAGCATTTCAGCTTTCACCTTGTTCATGGTAAAGGCTTGTTGGTGGATGTTTAGGGCTGCCAGAGCCTGAACGGACCACCGCCAAGTTCAGCCCTGGTTCTCCTGGTCATACTGTGGTGTGTTTGTGTATGTGTATATATATATATATATATATATATATAATTTTTTTTTCTGAGGTTTATATAGCGCATACTTGACCCGAAGATCAGGTATCAGAGCACTTCACAAAGCAACAGTTGCGTTAGAAGAGGGCACATTCATTTTATTTTTGAGGCTGTTTTCTCCGAACTGTCTCCCAAATTTGCTAAATAGTTAGGACCAAAGTATCCATGGGACAAGCACATTTGGTTTTGCCAATAATTTTGGTTGCCACTTTACAAATCTTAATGACATTTTCATCAAACTTCCCCATTTCGGTTCAGCTGCTGTATTGAAAGTTTCGGGGAGATCCGTGAAGCAAGCAGGGTTAGAGAAAATTATCAGTGTCAGGGTCAGAGTGAAATCTGAGCCTATCTATAGCGTCCCTGTAACCTTTGGTTTAGTCAGTTCATTTCCAAGTATTTTAAATTTCACTAACTTTAATGACGCAGTAAACTTTAGTTTTTTTAAGTGAATTTCTAAGGTTTCTCAATATCTATTTTCTAACTGTAATGTCCCTGAATCATTTGATTTTTTAAGTGACACACACATATCCCTCTCCCTCTCTCTGGCGGTCACCAGTAGGTAGTTAAAGTTAGGACCTAGTTGCAATAGGAAAAGTGGTTTGACAAATCTTCAAACAATATTCCATATAAAGTATTTTGCTGTATTTTGTTGTGCATGTACATTTTCGGGAAGATCCATCAAGTGAGGGCCGAGAAAAAGGGAGCACCCAAAAAAATGTGTTTCCCATGTTAATTGTATGGAATTGAATTGCACCATATTGAACAGAAAGCTAGTTCTTGGTCCAGAAAGAGCGCTTTTTGTGATTTGGTGTAAATCCGTACAGTAGTTTTGAAGATATTAGAGGAAAACCACATTTCTATATCTAGAGGGACAACCTCTGCAAATCCTCCCAATCTGGTGCAAAGATCTGATTGGTGGCAGCCATTTTGCAGCTCGGACTCAGTTGAGCCCCAAACAAAAATGTAAAAAAAGAATAGAAGGGGACAGCCAGGAATATCCTGACTCCCTGAGCCTGGTGCTTTACATTTTTGTGGCTAAAATCGCTATGGATTTGCTGCAAAATAAAAAGAAAACAAGCCCAGTCTCCCATGCTTGTTTTTCTTTCAGCCACCGGGTAGGCCAGGTCCAGAGGGAATATTATAATATATATGTTGGGGATGGGGAGCACAAGACCCCCTCCCAATGGATGATATCCGCCCCGGGCAGGCCAATATAGTAAAACGGAGGAGGGGGGCCCCCATCCCCAGACCGTTTGCAGCCCCAGGTACTCCCACCTCTCTGGGGCAAGCCTCAAATATAAAAATTATTGGAAGGGGGCAGCACAGAGCCCCTCTCCAGGGCTATTTATGACCCCAGGCACCACCATATCCCCGGGGCTTGGCCAGAATTAGAATTGGCAGTAGGTCACTGTCATGTAGTTCCTACATTCCCTATAGAGTATCTGCGTGTTTCAGAAAACATAAACTGTAGGTTTGGTGGCAGACTGGCTCTGAACACCCCCACTGAGAATGTTAGACTGTTTGCATTAGCTAGCCCACAGTGCCACTAGACCTTTCTTTTATTGGGGAGAGGTTAGTTTTTGGCAACCTCAGAACATGACAACCCTGATCCCTCAGAATCGTGGAAACAATGTACTAGTTTTCGCTCAGTCACTCATGCCCACTTATTCAGTTTTGGAGAGTTACACAGAAAAAACAGCTGGGCGTGTTACAATAAGAATTATTCGCACAGTTGTTCTTCTAGTGTAAAATAGATATGCCTCACCAACTATTAGACAATAGCAAATATATATGATTAGTAGTACAGTGAAAACAAAAAGATAGTACAGTTCTACCATTTTGCAATAGTTAGGAATACATATATGAATATAAAATGCATGATAAAAAGTGCTCGTAGTCCTACAATGCCTATCTATATGTACCTAAGTGTACCTAGCATGTGAGTAGGTATGAAGGCAGGAATCCTTCTAGGATTTAGTCTAACCCCATTACCTGAAGTGATAGAGTGTGGGACCCTGTCCTGGTTTCGAGTTGGACACCCTGCAAGGGATGTGTTAGACCACTATCGGCTGGAGCGTCTGCATCCAGGAGCCTCAGTGTCTCTGTTCAGTGTGTCGGCCTGGAAGTCTAGGTCTCCTCTCCCAAACCTACCAAGATGTGCTGTATCTAGGGTTTTGCTGTCCCTTGTTTCTTGTATTAGCCATTGTTGAATTTGAGGATGATGTATGGGATGAACCTTGTGCGTAGATATTATGCAGGTGATGTAGCCTCTGCCTGGTTTCCAAGAACCCTTATGAATATTCATTCATACTGTATGAGTCTATTGATGTAGTTATGGGATGCTATTGTTCAGGGAAAAACCCTACTTCTGCGCCCAGGACTAGAACCAGGTAAAGGTTCGATCCTAAAGGCTCGTTACTGTGTAGTGTAAGGGAGTAAATTTAGGTAACGGTATGATATTACCCAAGCCTACATTAGGGTACCTATATGGAACATAACACAACGTGGCCCCCTTCCTTAACCATTATTGGCCCAGGGACCACCACCTCCCCAGGGTAGGCCCTGTAATATCAACGGATGTGGATAAACTCTAATCTACAACATGTCACATAACTCTACGCTACGCTACTCCGCTGAACTCCACTCTACGAAACTGCAAAACACTTTGCAATACTCCATACCACTTTATTACACTGCCCAGTCCCCCACACTCTACATCACTCTATGCAACTAACCTCTACAAGACTCTACTACTGTCTGCCACTATACCACACTTTATGACGCTCTACAATACTGCACTGTGCGACACTCTCCTCCACTCTATACAGCACTTACCTTAACAACACTCCACTTGAAGACACTGGACTCTACAATTTGAATTTGTTTAATTAAATTGTTCATTAAGATACAATGAAACAAACAAAGGTTACACCCTAGTTATAGTTAGGAAACTGTATTTAGTCTTTCTATACAAACTAAACTTAAACAACAGAAACATCACAAATGTTAAAGTCTGGTCACCTCACTCACCACACAACAATAACTTTAACTCACCACTGTATCATGCACTGTGTTCTTACAAATCTTGTCATTACAATTGTCATAAGAGTTGTTATGAATGCTATGATTGCACATGCAATAAGTTATGTTATTTGTAAGGCTATAACAAGGGTATGGAGAAGGGGAAAGTTGTAGTTAATGGAGTGTGGCGAGTGAGGTAACCAGACTGTGTATGGAGGTGCGCAACGTATAGTAATTTGAAGGTGGTGCGTAAATTATACATGTAAGTTATGTAAATGTAAATGTAGGTGAACTTATATAGCGCAACCTGTCACCCAAAGGGCATCCTGGCACTTGCTTAGGGAACCCGTCCTGGTATTCCCCTGTGAGAGGCCCCGGCAGGGTATCCACAAGGTGAAAGCCAGGCATCCCGCCGCGAGGGGCCGTTGTAGAGATTAAGCAAGCTATTGCCCAGAGTCGCAGAGCGTGAACCCATGAGTAGAGAAGGCACCGGAGCGAGAATTATCGAGACCGTGGAATTTTTAGCCCAAGACCCGCCGAGGCGGGGAATTGAACCCTGGTTCAGGGCCGATCTTAGCTTCCGGGTCTGCCGCCTCTAACCCCTGAGCCACACTTCTCCTGAGTGATAGTGATTAAAAGGTTGGGGGGAGGTGGTAAATATAAATTTAAGTTGTAACTATAACTTTAGACTGTATAATGTTTGTATAGTTTAAGATGGGTTTGTCGAGAAAGAAGAAATACACATTTCCTAACTATAAGTTATTCTTATCCTTTGTTTTTTTTTTTAAATATGAGGTTTTAAAAAAAAGTTTTTTTAGATCATGCAGTTTACTGTGATTGAGTGGATGATCATTAAGTACAATGTGGTACAGTAAAGCATTGTAGAGTATTGTAAAGTGTAATGTCATACAGTGTAGTGTCTTAGAGTACTGTAGCGTGGAGAGGAGTAAAGTAAAATTTGGTTCAGTGGAGTGGCATGAAGTGGGATAACATAGTGTAAATGTGTAGAGAAGAGTAGCATTGATTGGAGTGACAAATACAGGAGTAGCATACACTGTGGAAAAGTGTAAAGTGGAATAATGTTGAGTAATGTCATCGATGATTTCATAGAACATGTCATGAGTGATGCAATATGTGAGGTCATAAATAGGCCATGACAGTGACTTAAGATATAGTTAGCACTAGTAACTATAACTGGTGCATTTCTGTGGTTGTTTGAGTTCAAACGTTATGCTGTGACTGACTTTTTCACCTAACAATAATGCCCCTTTAACCTATGTTTTTTTCACTGAATTTCTAGGTTTTTTTTGTGTACAGTAATATTTTATTACCATATGTAATTCCACCTCCACACCATGCAAGGCCGTGAGCAGTGTGGGATTGGCCCTATGTCCAACTCTCAGCAGGCAGCTAACCCTATGCCATGCACAGCCTTCAGCTACATGCAGTGTAGGATTGGCCGCAGGCCAGAGCCTGTACCTAACACCTTATTGCAGATGGATTGTGTGTAGCAGTGTCTTGGGCATGGGGCCGGCACCCCAACTCTCACAAGCACACATAGCTGAATATGTTTTGCCATCTAAAAGGGGAGGGGGCACATGACCCCCTCCCTGAGCTTCAATGAGGCCCAGTAGACTCCATCATCTTAAGGCCCTAGTGGGTTCAGCCCCGGGGACCAATGTTTTAAAAAGGGGAGGGTGGCACCCTGACTAAGAGGGTGAGTCACCTTTGGTAGGCTGATATCTTAAAGAACGCAATAAAAACTGCTGAAGGTTTAGTCTAGTAGTTTACTTAATTACCAAATCGCCTGAATCATTTTAAAACTATCACCTGATCTCTGTTTTGTTTTCTCGTCGTAACACTGACAGTGTGAATAACATGTATTTTTAAACTTGCATCGTGTTACTATTGCCACTGATTTTAATAGTGTCCTTTGGTAACCCTGCCTGACCCCGGTCCGCTGCGGCATATGCCGTTTGATGCGGAGGGTCACTCGGCAGTACACTCACTTCCGGTTTTGCTGACGGAAGCAGAGGTTAGCGTACTAGTGCATCTGGCTCCTTTCCCTACTTAACAGCGAGGGAGGCGCGGACGCGCGCAGCGGCGCGCCGAAGGCGCGCCAAAGGCAAGCCCGTCTGCGCCCGTCCGCGCCAGAACGCTGCCAGCTGCCCGGTCACTATCCTCTGCTTATACCGGATTTTATACTTCTCCCTGTTTCCGAAAATGGCTACAACCACTTCAACCCTTATCAGGTACGCACAACATGATTTGTTGGCTTTTAACTGCTCCCCTCTTGTAATATCAGAAAAAGTAAAAACCGATCTTCAAAATGCCTCCAATGACTGCATTAAGATGGTTGATGCCCAAACCAAACCTAGCTCCCCACAGGGAAAATACACTGCTATATATTTTAATGCCAGATCTATTCCAAGACATGCCCTGGAGATATGGAGTCTCCTCAATTTTGAAGAACCAGAACTGTGTTTTATAACGGAAACATGGCTACATGAGCATACGATTCCTGATCTCCAGATAGCCTTTCCTCCGCAATACTCTATAATCAGACGCGATAGAACAGGAGGAAAAGGTGGCGGAGTACTTATAGCAGCTAAAGAGAATATAAATGTTCAAAATATAGATAGCCTTGTGGTAAATGATTTAGAAATTTTAATTTTTAAAGTAGATGAGCCAGAAAAAGAAGATATATGGAAAGGGGCACTATTATATCGCCCTCCAGGAAATAAAGGAGATTTTGCCAACACTCTACTAGAAATCATCGCTCCGCATGTACTAACGTCAGACTATTTTTTATTATTAGGTGATTTTAACTATCACGTGGACGATCAGTCCGACATTGACACGGGAAAATTGATCTCTGCAATGAACACCCTGAACTTGATGCAAAAGATCACCGGCCCCACCCATCAAGCAGGCCACACGCTTGATCTTTTATTCACTAATTCACCGAATGTCATGCTAATGACTCCCATTCCACTACTATGGACCGACCATTTTCTTGTGAAATTCTCTATAAGCAGCCATAGATCCAAAATCATAAGAAATAAAAAACAAAAAACATGTAGAAACATGAAAAAAATTACTTTAGTCGCTTTTTCTGAGAATTTCACGACAGACCATATAAACCTTAAGGAAAATGTACATCTTGGAGCTATACATCTGGAGTCCGCTGTCCATAAGACACTGGACAAGATAGCCCCTATTCGAAAGGTGTATTGTAGGGAAAAAACCTCACCTTGGTTTACTGACCAACTAAAACATCTTAAAACTCAAACAAGAAATGCCGAAAAAACTTGGCGCAAAAATAAAGACCTTAACAATCGTAAAATCTACCAAACCCTACACACCAAATATATGAGGGAAATAAAAACAGCAAAAAGAACTCATATAGCTGAACGAATAAACAAAGCTGAGAACTCGTCCAAAGAGCTCCATCACATCCTAAAAGAACTTACTTCCTTTAAAAGTTCGCAAGAAACCCCAAAAACAAATGAATGGACGGAAGACCTTTCTATGTTTTTAGACGAAAAAATTACAAAAATATGCCAACCTTTTAAAACAGAAAATACATCTCTCCAACACCTGGAACAGGAGTTACACATGAATCAAGACACACACATAAATGTTTCTTCTTCGAACTGGTCTACCTTTGAGTTATTGGACAACGAAAATACCATGCGTTTAGGACGGAAAATTAAATCAGGTTCTCCTTGCGATCAGTTAACCTCTAAACTAATTTCCACTCTCGCTCCAGTGCTGGTTCATCCTCTCTCCTGCCTCCTAAACACATCCCTGACAGAAGCAGAATTCCCTAAAATCTGGAAAGCGGCAAGAGTAAAACCTCTATTAAAAAGCCTGGTGCGGATGTAAATACTTTCTCAAAATACCGCCCCATTTCCTTGCTACCCTTCTCAGGGAAAGTATTAGAGGCATTTGTTAATGAACAGCTGATAGGCTATCTCGAGAGGAACAATCTACTCGACTCCTCTCAGTGAGGTTTCCGTGCTGCCCACAGCACGGAAACAGCCCTGATTGAGGTCACCAACAATATCAGATTTGCCCTTGACAAACGTCAATCGTGCATTCTGGTACTTTTAGATCTATCGGCTGCCTTTGACACCATCTCCCATCACATCTTGGTCAGAAGACTGTGGGAGTGTGGTGTCAAAGGGCAGGTTTTAAGATGGTTTATCAGCTATCTGTCAAAACGAACAACCACACTGCAAGCAGATGAAACCTAAGCCAGCACACGGCCAGTTACAAGGGGTGTGCCTCAAGGCTCTATCCTCAGCCCTTCGCTTTTTAACGTTTATATGTCCCCTTTAGCCAATCTCATCAGGGCATATGGATTTGATGTGTTATCATATGCGGATGACACGCAAATACTAGTCACCCTTGGCCCTGACATAAATGACACCAAAAAGCGATTCAAAAAATGCCTGGTGGAGGTAAAAAAATTGGATGAGTCTGAATCATCTACAACTGAATGGTGCTAAATCTGAAATAATGACATTTGGCCAAGCCAGTGTACATTGGACCCAGGATTGGTGGCCCCAGAAATGGGGGAATGCCCCGTCCCAAAAGAATCTGTCCGCAACTTTGGAATCCACATGGATAATAAATTATCCATGAAGGACCATGTAAACCACACCGTTGGGACCTGTTTTGGAATCATGCGAAGTCTACGCAGAGTTTTCAAATGGATACCAAAGGAAGCACGCAGAGTCCTAGTTCAGGGCCTTATAATAAATAGGTTAGATTATGGTAACTCTCTTCTGCTTGCCATAAATGAGTGCCATATCAGGAAACTACAAGTTGTTCAAAACACTGCTGCTCGTCTGATTCTGGGACTACCAAAACATCCCCCTCCCTGCCATGCCTAAAAAGTCTACATTGGCTCCCTGTAAAGAGCCATCTTTAAAACCATATGTTTGGTTCATAAACATATGTACGGCAAAGTACCAAAATACTGGAACCGAAAATTGACATGGTGCCAGCCTGGTCGAGAACTGAGATCTAGCTCTAAGTTCCAACTCACGCCATTTAGAGTTCAAACAGCTAGAAATGGTGGACGTGCTTTCTCCTACATGGCACCACTTCTATGGAACAGACTTCCTTTAAACATACGTACAACCATCGAACACATGTGTTTCCGAAAGTTGTTGAAAACATGGCTTTTTAGTTAGGCCTTCACTTTTAGGATCATTCACTGTCCTTTTCTGGGATTGTCCGCATGCGCCATGAGACTCCCTCCGGGGACGTGATATGTTTGCGTAATACAAATATCTCGACTAGACTAGACTAGACTCTGTCCCTGGGTCTCAATGATGCCCCAAGAACCCAATCCCCAATATTTTAAATAAGGGAAGTGGGCAATAGGGGTCTCCCTCCCCGAGTCTTGGTGAGTCCCCAGGCACCCCTTACCCTAGGACCAATATTATATAGCATATGAGGGGCCATGTGACCCCCCCCATTGCCAAGCTTATGATGCCCAAGGGGCCTCATTCATGGCAGCAATATTTTATAAAAGGCAAGAAGGGCCACACGGCCCTCCTCTCCAAGCCTCTTAAGGCAAGTAAGTTGACAACACTGTGTTTGGAGGAGGCAAACTTACAGTAATTTGAAGGCAAAGCATGAATTATAAAATGAAGTTATAATTATAAGCTTACCATTTTTAATGTTTGTCTACTTTAAGTTGGGTTTGTATAGAAAGAATACATAAGGTATTTCTAACTATAAGTTACATTTATTGTTTATTTTTTTCATTGTATTTTGCTTTGCTTTTTTTAATAAAAATGTGTTTCATATCACAGTGTTGAGTGTCATTCATTGGAGTGTCATAAACTCGAGTGTAGTACAGTACAATACAGGGAAGAAGAGCATCATAGAGTCTAGTGTAGTAGAGTGAGGTATTGTAGAGAGGACTGAAGTGGTGTTGAGTGTTGAGTAGAGTGTAGTGATGTAGCATACAGTGGAGTAAAGCATTACACAGTGGAGTGGCATGGTTGTCATACTATGAAGTGGAATATTGTAGAGTGGAGTGGCCTGTTGTACAGTGTACTAGAGTGTTGAAAAGCATAGCTGGGTGATTGTTTAGTGAAGTGTCGCCGACTGGAGTGTCGTGAAATGGAGGGTGGGGGAGTGGAGTGTCATCGAGAAGAGTGTTGTACAGTGCGATAGAGCGTAGCAGAGTCTTATAGAATGTAGTAGTATATAGTGGAGTTCAGTGGAGTAGAGTGTCAAACAGTGATGTGTTTTCAAGTGCAGTGTCGTACAGAAGAGTTGCGGATAGTCTTGTACAAAGTAGTGTTGTACAGTGGAGTATCAATATTTGAGACAACACAGTGCATGGTAGAGTTGCGAGTTTTAGTTAGTGTTGTCTGGTTAGCGAGCTGAAAAGTGTGTGTAACAAGGTGCATTAATTATGATAATTTTTTGTGGTTAGGCTTGGTTTGTATAGGGAAAATAAGTTTCTTAACTATAACTAAGATTTAACATTTGTTTTTTTCATTGAATTTCAATGTTTGTTTAAAAATGTATAATAAAAATGTGTTTTCAAATCGTAGAGTCCAGTGACACGAGTGGAGAATAGTTATGTGGAGTGTAGTACAGTACAGTAGAGGGGAATGTTGTGAAATCTAATGTCATATATTAGAGTATTGTGCATTGGAATGGAGTGGAGTAGAGTACAGTGTAGTGGTGTATTGTACATTGTGGTAAAGTGTTATATAGTGGCATGGTGTCTCACATAGCAGAGTCAAGTAAAATAGACTTTAACAATGAGTTGTACAGTGTGTCAAACAGAAGAGTTGAGTGTCATAGAGTAGAGTAGACTGTTTTAGAGTGAGTAGGGTGAAGTAGAGTATCGTGGAGTGGAGCATTATCAAGTGGATCATAGTAGAATATATAGGAGGAAAGTGTTGCAGAGTGGTGTGTCATGTCAGATACTGGAGTGGTGTATCATAGAGATAGGTTGTGTGGCATGCAGTTGAGTGACATGCAGTTTAGTACAGTGGCTTAGAGTGGATGTTATAATCTTCCTCCACCAGTATTACCAATCAACCTCTGCCTACCAATGCCCCTACTCTTTCGCTCTTAGAAGCAACCACCGAGGAACAAGTCCGACGATTAATTTCTGGCACAAAATCAGGATCACCCTTAGATCCATGCCCCCCTGCTATTCTCAATCTCCTTCCAGAAGCCATATCCCCCTCATTGACGAACATATGCAATGCCATGTTCACCACTGGATTATATCCTTCAGTTTGGAAAGAGGCCATCATTAAACCACTCTTAAAGAAACCCACTCTGGACCCCCTTCTCCCAGCTAGCTATCGACCTATTGCATGTCTCCCCTTCCCAGCTAAAATATTTGAAAAAATCATGAATATTCAACTGTCCAAATTCATAGATAATAATAACCTATTGGACGAAACCCAATTCGGGTTTAGACAGAGGCATGGAACCGAAACTGCTTTAATAAAAGCGGCAGATGAAATAAGGATGACATTGGACAAAGGAGGAGCGGCAGTATTAATACTGTTGGATCTCTCCGCAGCAGTTGACATGGTCGATCATGCCATCTTGATCGACCGTGTCTCAGCTATAGGCATTCAGAACAAGGCTAAAGAACTGCTCGCCTCCTTCTTAGCTAACCGTTCACAGACTGTAAAAATGGGTCCTTTCACCTCCCATACTTTCACCCTTCTAGCGGAGTACCACAGGGCTCCTCGCTAAGTCCGACACTATTTAACATTTATGTTTCGTACTTAGCGAGAGTCATAAAGTCATACGGCATCTCCCTCACGACCTACGCCGATGACACCCAATTGGTGCTTTCCGTACACAATGACGGAGCGACAGTTGCCGCAAATTTTCAAAATGGAATGCTGGCAATCAGTTCCTGGATGTCATCAATTTGTCTTAAATTAAACTCTGACAAGACAGAGGTGATGACATTCGGGAAACTGGAACCCACGTGGTCTCCCCAATGGTGGCCTACTGAGATGGGATCTCCACCAGAACCTGTCACCAAGGTCTGTAATCTTGGAGTTACGTTTGACAATAAATTGACGTTCCATCATCTTGTCAACTCCGTAGTCTCCTCATCCTTTTTTACCTTAAAAAAAATCAAAAAACTTTTGCCCTACCTTCCCACCTCAGCCGGCAAAACCCTAATTAGCACTTTGGTTTTTGCCAAAACTGACTATTGTAACGCCCTTCTTTTGAACGCCCAGGATAAAGTCCTTAACAGGCTACAGTCAGTTCAGAATGCCTCAGCCAGAATCTTATTGGGCATTCCTAAGTTCACTTCCATCTCTCCATATATCAAACAACTGCACTGGCTCCCAGTAAGGAATCGCGCAAAGTTTAAGGCATTGTGCATTGCCTATAAAGCCACTAACAACCTAGGCCCACAGTTTCTAAAAAACGCCCTCTGTCCTCTCGAAAATCCTAGAACGTTACGTTCCTCCTCAGCTTGTCTGCTCAAAGGTTAACGTGCAAAAAAAGCAAACAGATGCTTCACAATCTCCACAGCTAGACTTTGGAACGCACTTCCCCTTCACATCAAAACGACCCCTACGCTTATCAGCTTCAGGAAGAAATTGAAAACTTGGTTATTCTCACATTAAAATTCACCATAGTTAACGTTCTGTATATTGAGCGCCGAGACACCCCAGGGTAGTTGTGCACTATAAAAATTGCAAGAAACATAAACATAAACATAAACATAGGGAGGAGGAATTCTAGTCCATTGAGTTCCCCAATTCAATATATCACATAACCAAGTGAGAGAATGGACACTTGTAACTACGTAACCGTAGGTTGAATTGAATCACCCTCATAAACGCTATGTTAAATATGCGGTGTATATTGTTTTTCCGCCCCACATATGCATTATGGCATTATCATTGGGTGTCCAAATTTGTGCTGTATGCCAGCATCAAGAATGAGGCAACCTCTGGTATGAGTAGTAGTGTCCAGAGATGTGAGGGCACCCCCAAAAAAAGTAGGAGGAAGAAAATTATGTCTAAAAAGCAAGACTTCAACCCGAGACCTTTAATTAACATATGGTGAGGTTTTGGTATTAAAAGTAAGTGGGTATAAATGCAGATTTTGTTACTGGATCTCTTTATAACACTTTTTGACAGAGTCAACATGTTTCAGCTCCATTTCACCCCACCGGGTCTACGGAGCATTCGTCAGGACAGACAATATAAAAACAAATCAGTTACTTACACAACTTGTGAAGTACTCAGTGGTGTTATTATTAAACACTCTGTATCTAGATAGGTCAAGTTACCTGAAATAGAAGAAACAAACATATAGATATGGGGTACAGGTTCAGCACTCAGTATAAATCTCCATTTGAGATATCTCAACAAAATTGTGCTAATATTGTGCACTCAATTCACAAGAGAGTCCCATTAAGGACTACAGTGTTAATTACTACACTTTGAGGCGATAAAAATATTGAGATGGTGCGTTTCGGTAGATAGGTTCTAATTATATAGCAAGGTTCTCTTTGTGTGTCCCTATGGGGTATCCATATACTATGCCATGGGGGCATGGTGTCATTAGAAAATCAGAGTTGTGTTCAAAAGGTATTTTGGCAGCATGGTGTTTGCAGATTGTGTCACTAGTCTAAGTGATTTTAATTCTAATTATGCTCCTCTATGCACATCTTGTGTTTAAATATCAATCGCTGTGTTGACAAAGCGGTAATCATTCCGTGCAGGACATGGCGGCTCAAGGTGATTAGTATTATCTTTGCGCTTGTGGTTATTAATGTCCGTCGATCGTGAGCTTCACGGGTTTGTTCTGAGTAAAGCCCTAGTCGGTTTCTCACTTAGGTCGCTTTGCATGGTTGTAACTATGTGCGCTCTAACGCATGTGTGGCGCTATTGAAAAGAGCGTGTAATTTACCTTTTGTTAGAAATCTACGGGCTTCAGCAGGGGACGTTAGGACACTCTGGTCCTCAGCTAGAAAAGGAGAAAAAGTCGGCATTAATCTTACTGCTCGATAACAGAGCCAGGAATGCTTTTCTATGTCGCCGTTCTCACCCGCATTCAGGAAAGTTTCCGCGTCTTGTGCTGGCTCTGCCCCTGAACGTCGGAGACTCTTTTCCTGTTCCTTATCTATTGATGACAACAGAAAGGGGACTGTGGGTGTTTTTCTATTTTCAAGCAAAGCAAAACTTTATTTCATGCAGGATTGAGAAATGCCCTATCTTTCAGCGCTGTTAATATTTATTCAACCATACACTTTGTATTAATATCAAACATTTTAATGTGTTTTGAATATATAATTGTGCACATGGTAAAATGTGGTGGTCAAATAGACGGGAAATTTGTTCATCGTCTCAGGTGATTCAATACATGTTATACTAAGAGAAGTCCTATACCTCTCAGAGGGAAGCCATATGTCTGTAATAAAAATGAGGGGGTTTTCTAAAAAACACTGGTGGGTTATTCCCAAAACAGGTTCACTCATAGTTTTCACATTTAGAGTTACCTGCCAGGCTCCTAATTCATATATTAATGTGAGAAGGCTCACAATAAATTGGATTCATTTTATATGTTTTGGGAGCACTATGCAACCTACTCAAACTGATGCCATGGTATATTATCATTCAATCCTGTAAGGTGTGTTTGTAGCCGATTCACCCATCTCTGCTCCTTTTCGAACAATACTTTTTCAACATTGGTGGTTTTGTCATTGAGCATTTCTATTACTGTCCATCTTAGAACTTCATCTGTGTGTTTCTCTTGCTTTTGTGTTCTCCAATTCTCGTTTTTATTTTTTTGCAAGTCATCCCTATATACTTTTTTTCACAGGGGCACCTGTGTATCATGTAAACTACATGAGTTGAATTACAATTAGTGTGTTGTAGTTGTGTACAGTTTAGGGAATCTGTAAGTTGAAGAGATTTTGTCGTTGTTGTTAGTTTGCAAACTGTGCAGGTGCCACACGGATAATGGCCAATGACAGGGGCAATTTCTATATTTCTCATTTGTGTAGGTTTCTTATGTCTCGCTGGTCGTGTGTGCACAAGTAGATCCTTTAGATTACGTGTCCGCTTGTTTGCAAATCTAGGTTTGGCCAGTTGAATTTCCCTGTTAAGAGAATTTGCCTGTTTTTGGTAACTATTTTCTGTACCTCATATGTCGCTGGACAATATGTAGTGACACACGTCCTTAGATCTGGGATTGGGTCTTTTGTATTTGTTTGGAGGGGACACTCTCTCGGCTGATATTTTGCTCTTTTCTGACACTTAGCTATAGTTGTTGGTGTGTAGTCCCTGTCCTTCAGCTTTTTACTAAGTGCCTGAGCTTGTAGTCTATATTCACTTTCTTTGCTGCAATTTCTTTTCAGCCTCAGAAACTGGCTGTATGGTACATTGTCCCGCAGTGGTTTTGTGTGAAAGCTTTTGTATGACAAGAGGCTATTCTTCGCTGTTGGTTTGATATATGTTTTCGTTTCTATCCTTCCTCCTTCAATGAAGATTGTTAAATCAAGGAAGTCCAGGTTGATATTGTCTGATGTGAATGTGAATTTCAACCATTTGTCTCTTTCATTCAGCCAGTCAATAAATAAGTGAAGATCCTTGTCAATTTTCCAGATCATTAGGATGTCATCTATATATTGTTTCTAATATAATATACTGGAAACGAAAGGATTGGTGTCATTAAGTACAAAACAACTTTCAAATTCACTCACTTAGAGACCCGCTACTGATGGAGCAAATGCACTGCCCATGGAAGTTCCATGGCTTTGCAAAAACAATGTCCCGATATATTCAAAAAAGTTTTCTGTCAGGGCTAGTCGGCAGCATTCAAGCACAAAATGTCTAGGGGTTCGGTGGGTCCAATCCTCCATAAATAATAAATTTTCCAGCATTTGTAAGGTTTCCTGCTGTGGGAGACTGGTATAGAGTGACTCCACGTCTAGACCTACGAGTAGCATGGTATCTGAGTCGAAGCTCATTCCGGGCACTTGGGTCAGGAGATCACGGGTGTCTTTTAAATAAGTAGGAGTTTTCGGTACCAATGGTTTGAGAAATTGGTCAGCAAATTTGGACAAAGGCTCTAATACTGAGCCGGTTCCAGATACTATCGGGCGTCCCAGTGGTGTGGACCTGTTCTTATTTTAGGAAGCGAATAAAAGAAAGGTATTTTGGGTTCTCTTGTTATTAAATATTCTGCTTCTTTTTTGGAAATCCATGCGTTTGTTTCTTCTTCATATAACATCATTGCAATGGTGTTTTTCAGTCTTGGCGTCGGGCCAATTGCAATCTTTTTGTAAAATTTTGTATCAGACAAGAGGGCAAGGCACTGTTGGTCGTATCCCTCCTTCTTCAGGATCACTATGCCCCCCCTTATCTGCAGGTTTTATAATTATCTTGTCATTCTGGTGTAACTCCTCCAATGCTAGACGTTTCTTCTTGCTCAGGTTCTGAAAAGGTCGTTTACTCATGCTGCTCAATGTGTCTACTCCTTTTAGGAGTGCTTGCTAAAACGTTTGAATTTCAATAGGGATCAGGCTATTTGGGGGATTGAAAGTGGACTTTCTTCTTAAAGTTGTGTCGCCTTCATTTTGTAACAGTGCTGCACCTGCAAAATATGCCTTCAGTTTCAACGTTCTGCAAAATTCTGCCAGCTCACACTTCAATTTGAAGGTTTCTAAGGTGGGGGTCGGAACGAAAGGTTTAGGATTCTCTAAAATGGCAACCTATCAACCTCTCCAACTTTCCACTCTATCATCATGAGAAAAGTGCAAAATAAATCATGCTGTTCAACTTAAACTACTGCAATTCCACTTGTAAATGGTTAGCATCTGTGAACCCTTTCCTCTCTTTCAAACCAAGGTTCCAGTTGGTACATTTTTGCAATGTTTTCGTGGTCATCATTGAGACATTGAGAAAAAATCTGGAGTTCAAACCCATATCTAGGTTCATTTTTCTGAAATGTAAATACTACGCAACAGTTTATTACATAGTGCTGAGTTGGAAATTAAAACTTGCCATTACTTAAATTGTGTCATCAGTCCTCAACCTTAAAAAACATGTTCTGTCTCTTCAACACCCTTCCCCCTCATACGGGCTGAGCTCAGTGTTCCTAGCTACCCAGTGGAACCAGTAGGTCACAAGTTCACAGCATATTCAAGTGCGAACATGCTGCTTCAAAATAAAAACAGCATGTGTGCTGTACTCCACACATTTGAAAGCATATCATTATCTGTATTTAATTTTGTTTCTTAAACAACAGCCAATATTAAGACTTCATGCAAAGGCATCCAACACACTACCTAATTGTATTCACTTTCATGTTGACAGCATCCAATGAAAGATATCTTTTAAAAAAAGACCTTCTTTTGAACTGCTTTTCCCCTTGGAAACCTACATCACTAAAAACCATCTTACTCCAGTCTACCATTGCTCCTTCACTTCAAAATGCTTACAGTATGGATTATTGTCACAGCAAAAAGAGAGGTATTTGCAGGGACTTAAGTTTGCCAAGCATGCAGATTACTTGGTTTGGCCAGAGAGGGTTAAAGTTTCACCATTTGCTGGCTTTGGTTAAATCCAGTTTGGATTCCCAAGCTCCCCACCTCATGATTGTGCACTTTGGTGACAATGACCTGCACATTGACTGGGGTAGGGCTGGAAATCCTAATGAAAGAAACCTTTGCAAAACTGATTTTGCTTTTCCCTCGCACTTAGTTGGTATACTCTAATATCTGCCAAAGACAGAAATGGAAGTGGCCAATTCAAATCTCTCCACAGAATGACAAAGCAAGGAAACATTTTAATAAGAATGTTTCTGTATTACCCAGACACCATTGCATGTGCTGTTTCTATAACAAAAATTTGCATTTTGACATGCATGGAATTTATAGAAATGATGGAAAAAAGCAACAGGGTGTTTCAAAGTATATTGAAACTCTGCAACCGCTCTTATGTATAGCAGCCTTATACACACAACCAATGCAACAGCTCTTGACAAAGCCACCCTATTACCCAGAATATTGTCATGTTTTTTTCTAAAGGTTTTTAAAAAAAGTGTTTGCCAATCTTCGTGATAACATCGCAATCATTGTGTATACATCGCAAATAAGGAAAACAAATGCAGACATTCATTGGCCAACAACGCATCCAAAAATAATATGTAAATAAAATCCATTCCAAACATTTAATTAAACATGTAACTATATACATACTTCTTTCAAAGCATGTTTAAACTCATATTTTTGTACTAAGTTGCTTTAAAAACCATCTTTCAGAACTATTTTCCTTTATCGTGGTTATTCGGGACTTTCCATACAGTGAAAACACAATTATGCACATGTATTACAGTATTTTACACACTAAGGGTTTATTACTGTACACTTCAAACTCATGTTTTTCCAAAGTATCTCAATAACAACCATCTCTAAAAATGATTTTTCATTTTCTCTGTGAGGCTGGAGATCGCAATGACATTGGTCATCGTAAACACAGTGGTTATGTCATGAAAGCATAAAGCAAAATCAGGAATTCAATAACCACCCCCACATAGAAAATTTACAACTAGGGGCCTGATTACGATGGTGGACAGACTTCTGTCCGTCCGCCATCGTCCTGGGGATGGGGACCGCCTGCCTATAAGGCGGCGGTCCCATATATCAAATTGCAATGTGGCTGCCACAACGTCAGCTGCAAAGGGCATTTTTTCTATTGCAGCAGGTACTGCTGGCTGAAGCACCTGCTGCAATGGAAAAAGACAGGTTTTGCTTATCCCTGCACTGTGTGGGAGGCACCACGTGTGTCTGTCAAATGGGGCAGTGAAATGTAAGGGGGCACCACAGGTGCCACCCAAAACCACAGTGCCCTGAGGAAAGGGGGGCCTGCTACGGGCCCCCAAAATCCATCCCAGCCAGCCTTTCCATGGCGGGTGAACCCTTATGGAAAGGCAGAGGGAGATGGACCATTGTAATCCCTACTGCACTGCCCCCATTTCAGGGATAGGAAGGACCTCCGCCACACCGGCGGGCTCAAGGAGCCCGTTGGATGCTTGCAATGGTACCACCTATCATAATAAAATGGCGGGTGGATAAAGACCTCATGATGGCGGTGGACCTGCCACCAACAGCCTGTCATGGCGGGTACACTGCCATCGTAATTAGCCCCTATATAATTAATTCTAACCATCATAGTACATAACTCACTATATAAATAACTCCATAAAAGCCTTTATCAGAATTTCAATATCTGTATAACAATGCATATTAATGATTCACTGATTTTTTAAAATATTTCCACCAATATTCACGATGACATTGCGAGAGTCTCAATGACCATGCAACAGTAGACATGGGGCCGCGCTGACGGCTGTGGAGTCATCGTGAATATTGCGTGCAATTTAAAAAAATCTATTTTGGACAAATAACCTTTGTCACTGATACCCCCATTTTTCTACCATGGGGTCGGAGTTTCTACACCCTGATCCCTTATGTGAGCTTTCACACAAACTTTCAGCCTCGGGAACCATTCCTTATTGATAAAATGGCAGTCGCAACTTTTCATTCTGGTTGCGTCCAGCTAATTAGAGCACTCCCGTTGTTGCATGACTATGCTATTCATTTCAAAACCTTTGTGAAATATCTGCAGCCACAGATATCACTATACATTTCGGCTTGAATTTCTCAAAACCTACTGCACGGATTTACACTAAATAAGCAATAGACACTTTCTTGAACAGACACCTACCTCCCTTCCAAATTCGGCGTAGGTCCGTCAGCGGTTTGGGCTGTAGGTGTGGCTAAAGTTTCCTATGGGAATTAACATTACAAGTGCAACCTTATTTTATGCCCCAAATTCTCGCTCCTCACTGCACAGATCACCCCCAAACTTTCCATACCAATAAAACCCTCGTTGACACTTTTTGTGCAAAAATTTCATGACGATTGATCAAATGACACCAAAGTTATAGCAAAGTCAAAAAATGGTTTACTATGGAAACTTGGTCCTAACGATAACTAACTACTGGCAACCAGGAGTAGTTATATATATATATATATATATATATATATATATATATATACATATATATATATATATGTATATATATATATATATATATTACCTACTGGCGGTCGCCAGTAGGTATATATAGTTAGGATTTTTTTCCTATGGGATTTTTGAAAATTCTATGTCGAATAACTTTAACGTT
Organism: Lissotriton vulgaris; assembly: GCF_964263255.1. Classification (NCBI taxonomy): domain Eukaryota; kingdom Metazoa; phylum Chordata; class Amphibia; order Caudata; family Salamandridae; genus Lissotriton; species Lissotriton vulgaris. Next base: position 1,144,357,589 of record NC_141694.1, on the reverse strand, counting down.
TGTGGACAGAATTGGCTGAAATTTTCAGGATAATGGCACATTTCATTTCTGAGCAGCCCCTGAAAATCTGGGGGGGTTTCGTCAAGGTGGGGCCGAGAAAAAAGGGGGGTCCCAAAACGCGTTTTTAACATTGAGTTTTCCATAGGGCGGTTGGACTCACTTTTAGCTCGAACGGCTGAATGGATTTACACGAAACGTGGCAAAATTGTAGATATGGTTTGCCTGACGTGCCTTTGCTATGTCTCAATATATGAGCTCCAGTGGATTTTGAGAAATTAACGTTTTAAAAAACAGATATATCTGTGACAGCGCTCCGGTTAGCGCTCCGGTTCGCGTACCTGAACTTCGCGAAGCGAAGCTGATTGGCTCTCCGGTGTCTGTCAACATTCTAAACAGTCTGGACCGGCCGCAATCTTGTCTCTCGGTAGGATCGAGAGACAAGAGGAGGAGAAAAACTAAGGGGGAATTTAATGAAAGGGGGCAAGGTAGACCCCTCTTGACCCCCTAGGAATGATGTTGAGGTTATTTAAGGGTCCCGTGGAGCAAATAAAAAAAAATTGATTTTTCGCGGTAGAAGCACTTCCCGGTACGCGAACCAGGTCGCTCACCGGTAGCGTAACGGGAGTTCGCCATTTTGTGTTTCGTTTGAATTAAATCACAAGATGGAGGAAAAACAATGTGGGAAATGGGTATAAGGGGGCACGGGAGACGTATCCTGACCCCCTAGGTTTTCTGAGGGTGGCTGTGGAGGCTCATATATGTTGGAATTTAAAAAAATAATTGAATTTTTCGCGCGGTTAGCTCAAATTTTGTATGAAAACTCTGTTGCCCTCATCTGAGAAGTGCACACCATCTCCTCTGTAGATATCTTGCATGTAGTAACGCAAGCTATTGTTGTAGATGGCGCCCATTCCATGGTCTCTCATATAAGCTTAAACAGACTTATTTACATGCTTCCTCGCTTTCTCAATTTGTGGACAAAATTGCTTGGACCACCTCCATTTCTGTCTTTGGCATATATTGGAATATACCAAGGCAGTTTGAGGAAAAAGTGCCATCAATTGCTCAAAGGTGTCCTTTAAGAGCATTTCCAGACCTACCCCAGTCAAAGTGCCCAAATCATTTCCTCCACAGTGCACTATTATGAGGTCAGGGTTTGGCAAATGCAAAAATGTTTTCACCAATGGTATCAATTGGTGACATCTCAATCCTCTTTGCCCAATCCATTTGATATCCACATTTTGAAAATTGAGGTTGTGTAAATTTCTGTTATCAGCATACCTGTGAGCCCAGTGGATATAGCTATGTCCAAGAATCCAGACAGAAAACATGGCAAGAGGAGGTTCTGTTGCAGTCAGATGAAGTGTGGGAATGAAATGGCAGTTGAAACAGTAGGAGTTTGTAAAGAAAAAAAACTGTGGAGTTTCAGTGCTAATGGTTCATTAGCTATGATTGGTGGATTTCCATTGCTGAAAACAGAAAGTTAGGGTGCATGGATGTGTTCTTTGAAAGATGTAATTTGAATGGTTAAGAAAAAATGATTTTATGAAAGATTGCAGTGGATTAGCAGGTGTACTGAGAGTTCAGAGTTCATTTGAAACATTGTTGTGTGAACTTGTAAACATGAGAGGTCTGGCAGGAGGTAGTTGCTATGGAAAAAGGGCAGAAAGGGCAGAGGGGGGAAGGGTGTTGATTTGAAAAAAGTGAGGGAAGAGTTTTGATTGGCTGACATGAGAGATATGTGTGATGAATATCAGCATTTATGTGCCTTTCTTGGTTGCAGCCTCTGGAGTGCATACCTTTTGTTCTGCTAAAGAAAAATTGGTGTGTTTCTGAGACTGTTTTGAAATTCAAAAAGCATTTGCTAAGGTGAGATATGGTTTCTTTATTTTAGATAGAGACTAGTATGCTTTTTGGAGAAAATAAGAAAGCCAGCTGTTTATTTAAAATGATGTTTTGAGTCAAGTGTTTGCATTATGTTTTCCAAGAAGATTTTGCATTCTTTTACAAATTGTAATTGCAGATAATGTTAAGTATTAGTACTGAGAAGGTGTGGTTGTACATAGGAGCTGTGCTGTGTTTTCTAATTATGATCAGAATATCGTTTTTTAAGGAAAAGGAATGCTTTTTAAATTTATAAGAATTTATTTACTTTCGATGTGACTCTTGCAATGCGTGTTTTTTATGGAATAGATGCATGATGCATCTGTGCTGTTTATGCCCCATGGTGCTCCACAGTGTCAATGTAAAAAGCGATGCATAAGTGGTGCAAGGGCCTTCTAAATGCGCCTCCATGTGTGCTTGGCAATTTTAAGTCACTTGCTCCTGGTGCAAGGGCCTTGTAAATACGCCCCCATGTGTGCTTGGCAATTTTAAGTCACTTCCCCCTGGTGCAAAGGCCTCTGAGACTGTTTTTAAAATCAAAAAGCATTTGGTAAGGTGAGATATGGTTCCTTTATTTTAGAAAGAGACTAGTATGCTTTTTGAAGAAAATAAGTAAGGCAGTTGTGCATTTAAAATGATGTTTTGTGTGAAGTGTTTGCATTATGTTTTCCAAAAAGCGATTGCATTATTTTACAAATTGTAATTGTAGATAATGTGAAGTATTAGTACTGACAAGGTGTGCTTCTACATAGGAGCTGTGCTGTGTTTTCAAATTATGATCAGAAAATCGTTTTTAAGGAAAAGGAATACTTTTTAAATGTATAAGAATTTATTTACTTGCGATGTGAGTCCTGCATTGCGTCGCTTTGTTGAATAGATGCATGATGCATCTGTACTGTTTTTGCCCCATGGTGCTCCACATTGTAAATGTTAAAAATGATGCATAAGCGGTGTATAGGCCTTGTAAATACTCTCCTATGTGTGTGCATGGCCATTTTAAGTCACTTACCCCTGGTGCAAGGGTCTTCTAAATATGTCCTCATGTGTGCTTGGCATTTTTAAATCACTTATCCCTGGTGCAAGTTCCTTGTAAATACGCCGTCATGTGTGCTTGCACATTTCAAATCACTTCCCCGTGGTGCAAGGGCCTTGTAAATACGCCCCCATGTGTGCTTGGCCATTTCAAGTCACTTCCCCCTGGTGCAAAGGCCTTGTAAATACGTCCCCATGTGTGCTTGGCCATTTTAAGTGACTTCCTCCTGGTGCAAGGGCCTTGTAAATACGCCCCCATGTGTGCTTGGCCATTTTAAGTCACTTCTCCCTGGTGCAAGGGCCTTGTAAATACGCCCTCATGTGTACTTGGCCATTTTAAGTCACTTCCCCCTGGTGCAAGGGCCTTGTAAATACGGCCCCATGTGTGGTTGGCATTTTTATGTGACTTCCCCCTGGTGCTGTGTTTTCAAATTATGATCAGAAAATCGTTTTTAAGGAAAAGGAATGCTTTTTAAATTTATAAGAATTTATTTACTTGCGATGTGACTCTTGCAATGCGTGTTTTTTATGGAATAGATGCATGATGCATCTGTGCTGTTTATGCCCCATGGTGCTCCACAGTGTCAATGTCAAAAGCAATGCATAAGTGGTGCAAGGGCCTTCTAAATACGCCTCCATGTGTGCTTGGCCATTTTAAGTCACTTCCCCCTGGTGTAAGGGCCTTGTAAATACGCCCCCATGTGTGCTTGGCAATTTCATATGACTTCCCCCTGGTGCAAGGGCCTTGTAAATACGCCCCCATGTGTGCTTGTCTATTTCAAGTCATTTCCCCCTGGTGCAAGGGTCTTGTAAATACGTCCTCATGTGTGCTTGGCCATTTAAAGTCACTTTCCCCTGGTGCAAGGGCCTTGTAAATACGCCCCCATGTGTGCTTGACCATTTCAAGTCACTTCCCCCTGGTGCAAGGGCTTTGTAAATACGTCCTCATGTGTGCTTGGCAATTTGAAGTCACTTCCCCGTGGTGCAAGGACCTTCTAATTATGTCCCCATGTGTGCTTGGCCATTTTAAGTCACTTCCCCCTGGTGTAAGGGCCTTGAAAATACGCCCCCATGTGTGCTTGGCAATTTCATATGACTTCCCCCTGGTGCAAGGGCGTTGTAAAAACGCCCCCATGTGTGCTTGGCTATTTAAAAGTCACTTCCCCCTGGTGCAAGGTCCTTGTAAATAGGCCCTCATGTGTGCTTGGCAATTTTAAGTCACTTCCCCCTGATGCAAGGGTCTAGTAAATATGCCTTCATGTGTGCTTGGCAATTTTAAGTCAATAACAATAACATGAACAACGTGTGTTCTAGAACAATCTCTAAATAGAAATAGAGTCTCGAAATTAGTTGAGATTAACATATAACAGAGCACAGGTCATATGTTAAAGCATTCCATTCCATTGCTATTTTCTACCATCAAGTATGTTGCAAAATCCTTCCATTCAATTGTTTGCTTACTGTTATTGATTTACTGTTTGGTAATAGTATTTAATAAAAAAATTTTAATAAATTTTCCACAGATTCAACTCAAAATATTCTTGAAAATTGAAACATGCCCTCAAGGCAAAGAAAAAAAAAGAAGCAAAGAGACTTACACCGCACCTTTAAAAAAATGGAGATAATGGACCTTTGCAGCAGTCCTCTAGAATAAAAAGTTGTGAAGTCACCAAAAAAATTCCGGGTAAGACAACAAAATCTTTTTTAAGAAACATTTTCCGACGAAAAAGTATCACTAGAGAACATGTTTTAGTTCAGAAGAAGAGAGCCAATTTAAACTGGAAGGAAAGGTCCCTCAAAAATGTAACTGCTAGAGCAGGAGATAACTCTGTGCATGGTAGTAGATGGAAAAATCTGTTTAGAGACATTCGTAGACGAATGTTCCGCAACAGGATAATTGGCAATTTGTTAAAAAAATTTAAGAAAGGTCAACAGAAAGTGGCTTTTTATAAGAGAAAGAAAAATGTAGAGAAAATTATTGATCAGGCTTTCGAAATTAAGCGAAAGTTATTTATTTTGGTAATCAATAGAATTAGGAAACTAAACAAGGTAATTTATGATTTCAAATCAAATAGTAGATGGAAGAGAGTAGTTAATAGAAGTAATTTTTGTGAAGTTTTCTCAGGAGAATGGATGCATAGTTCAAGTTGTGAGGCATTTTTCAATGAGGAGAGTTACTTCCAGGACAATGATTTGGTGCATGCAGTTGACACCAGTGGTCGAGCATATGAGGTAAAAGATGGTTGTTTGGTTGAAAAAGAAAAACTTGTGTCTGCAGATGCAGAAGTGTTGTTAGGTGATGAGGTTTTAGGGAGACGTCCTAAGGGACCAGTGTACATCTGGAAGTGTAGTTCTATTTCCAGTGTGCGACAGGATTCCATCAGTTTGCTTTGTAATTTTGTTCGTACATTTAATAAGAAAAGTTTAAAACAGAAAATGAAGTTGCTGCAAGAATTAGATCCTTGCAGAGTGAGAGAAGTGACAGGTTTGCGTGGTCATTCACTGGCTTGTCTTTCCAGGAGAGTATGCCAGAGTGTTTTTCATCATTTCAGGATGCTAGCAGTGCATCATAATAAAGTGAGGAAATTAGTTAGAATGTTGTATTATGCTAAGAGTCCGGCAATTATGCTTAAACAATTAAGCACTGCTCTTTTGCATAGTTGTTTATTTGCCTTTAGATTTGAAGAAAAACATTAATACAATTGGAGTAGAGAAAGTGGAAGAGGAACCTCTAGTTATCCTAGTTAATGGGGTTCCGACAAAGAGTAAGAAAATCTGGCAAGATTTAGTGGATGTTAGGAAAGTCAAAAAGGCAACATTGAATTCGATAAAAAATAATGAGTACTACAAGAATGTATGTACTGCAGAAGAGGAAGTAAGTGAAGAAGAGGACAGCGAATTGTGTGCTGGGCAAATTGAGAAAATAGAAGCTTCTAAAAATGAAGAAATATATGAACATTATAGTGTTCATCCTGTGCATTCCAAGGAAGTCATGGGGAATGCTATTGAGTTGTTTCAAATGAAACAAGCCAAAGGGAGTCCCATTAGTGTTTGGTAGGAAAGTTTGGAAGTTTGGAAGCTCGGTGTTTCCCACAGTTATTTCCCACAGGGCGAGGAGGACGATATGATGAGCGACCTGATCAAATTCCTGCTTCTGAATACCGGACTTTACGATTGTATGCAGAACATCCTAGGTTTCGTCAATGCATTCCCTATTTGTTTCATCTATTGTTTGAAAGTGATCTGTCTGGACTGTCTTATGCAGTGAACCACATCCTGAAAAGTGGTCTACAACTGCGAAATATCTCAGCAAGGGACTTTATGGATAAAGTCAATGTGCAAGACAGTATTTTGGATTCTCACCTGATTAATCTGATGGCATGTCAGCGTGGTACTAATGAGTATTGGTGCCGTCGTCATGGTGACTTAAAATGTATGCTGAGGAACTTAGGAACTCCCACATGGTTCCTCACTCTCAGCTGTGCTGAGTATGGCTGGGAAGACTTATTTGAATTTCTACGAGAGGCAAATGGAAACATTGAAAATATTGAATTCAAGACACCCGGAGAACTGTGCTCTTTGGATCCAGTGAATGTATGCAGGTACTTCAATCATAGATTTGAAGCTATGATGTCTTTCATCACGAACAAGAAAAATCCACCACTTGGAGAGGTGTTGGATTTCTTCTGGAGAAAGGAGTATCAAGCACGAGGTGCTCCTCATATACATATGCTATGATGGATCAAAGATGCACCCAAATTTGGAACAGATCCGGATGACTTAGTGATGAATTTCATAGAACAGTATGCTACATGTGCTGTTCGAAAGACAAACGAAGATAAAAGTCTAAGAGAACAAGTTTTACGGTTTCAAACCCATCGTTGTGGAAAGTACTGTCGTCGTAAATTCAGAAACAAGGACAAGTACTACACCAAATGTCGTTTTGCATTTCCACGATCGGTGATATCTAAAGGAAGAGTGAACAATTTGATGTCTTCGCTGCGACATAATGTGACGAGGAAATCACCCAAAAACACATACAATTTGAAAAGAAACGAAGAGTCAAAGTACATTAACGACTACAACCCAGTGATTTTGTCCATGGGAATGCTAACATGGATATACAGTTTGTGGCTGACAACTGTATGGCTGTGGCTCGGTATGTGACATCTTACATCACAAAAAAAGAAAAGACAGAACTCAAGGATATGTGGGAGGATATTTCCCATGAAAAGAGCCTCAGTAAGAAGTTGTACAGTTTCAGTCTGAAGATGTTGTCGCATCGAGAAATCGGAGCTTACGAATGTTCTGACCGGTTATCTTCAGCAAGTCTCTATGCCAAATCTAGGAATATAATTTGGGCGAGTCTTGGTCTTGCTGCAACGCGTAATCGAGTTCTGAAACCTGTACGGGAAATTGAGTATTTGGCGGAGAAGGAGCCAAGCAGTACAGATATTTTGAAGACGAACATGTTGGATACATATTATCCAAATAGAAGCAGTCACCTGGAGAATGTTTGTCTGTATGAGGTTCTACAAAATTACATTTTCAAGAGGAACATCAAAGAAGATATTGATAAAGGAGTGTATGCTGTAATTGGAAGTGAGGGATGTCTGGTCAAGCAAAGAAAATGTCAATTGGTAAATCATCGAAAATTGAATTGCGAATCTCCAGAAAGAAAATAGTTTTTCTATTTAGCTCTTTTGCAACTTTTCAAGCCTTGGCGTGCAGAAGAGGAACTGCTTGGAGATTTCCTCCGTTACGAAGACTCTTTCAATGCAGCTAAGGAGTCCATAGAATGTCCTGTTTTTCCAAAATATCTAGAAATGTTGAAAGCAGAAATCGAGCAGGAAGCAACAATTGCAGCTGAGATTGCTAGAGACAGTTCTCAGGACAGTCAGAGTTCTGTTTCATTGAGTCAGGATCCACTAGGAGAACCAGTTATCGAAAATGAAGCTGCCACTGCCATGATTGAAGTGGAAAGAGCCATGGCACATGCTCAGGAGGATGCTGTTAACTTAGAAGATTTGGAAAGACAACTCAACGTTGAGCAGAGGAAAATATATGACGAAGTTACCAAACAAATTGAGATGGATTAAGTCATGAGAAGAAAGAGTGCTCATGTACGTCGTTGAAGCCTGTCAGACTGTACGTGAGTGGAGAAGCAGGAACTGGAAAAAGTTTCCTCATTAAAACAATTTCATGTTATCTGCAGAAAAGGACTGAGTCATCGCTGTCTTGTGTTGTGACCGCTCCAACTGGTCTGGCAGCACATAATATTAAAGGTATTACTTTGCATCGGCTACTGATGCTGCGAGTGGAGCATGATAACAAATTACAATACCACAAGTTATCTGGAGATGCTTGTTGTGAAGTATCTAGAGTCCTGAAGAAGATGAAACTTCTTATCATTGACGAAGTATGGTTTCCAATGTCATGCTTGCCTTTGTGCATTTGAGAATGCAGGAAGTTCTTAAAACAGAGAATGATGTGTTATTTGGTGGCAAACACATCATTGTTTCGGTGATCTTCTGCAGCTGACACCAGTGAAAGGACAACCAGTGTTTAAACTGCTTACGCATGAAGATACCAGGAAGTGCCTAGGGAGCATTGGCAATGTTAACATATGGTTAAACTTCAATTATGCTGAGCTGCGTGAAAATATGCGTCAGGCGAAGGATGAAGATTACAAGAATATTCTACAAGATGTTAGAATTGGGAAAGTGACAGAGCGTGGGAAAGAAGCTTTATATGCACGATTACTGTCAAATTTGTATCCAGAAGAAGACGTTCTGCCAGAGGATATTTTTCAGAAAATTACTGAGAAGAAATGTGGAATATGTTTGATGCCAACTCTTGCAGAATGTTCCATCTTCAACAACAAAATGTTGAATTTAGAAAACCAAGAGATTGTGAAACTGGAAGCTATTGACAGAATAGAGCATATGGGAGCAACAATTATTTTGTCTGAGAATTTGAAATCTAAATGTGATTCATTAGAGAAGACTATATCTAAAACTGCTGGTTTTGAAAAGACTCTGAATGTGTGCTTAAATTGCTGTATCATTTTGAGAAGGAATTTACATGTTGAAAGAGGTCTGGTAAATGGATCAATGGGTAATGTTGTTGATTTTGAGAAATACAGAAATAGAGATGGAATTGAATTTTTAAAAATTAAATTTGATGGCATTGAGGAAGTACAGCTAATTGGTCGTTGCACAGCTAGGTTTTTGCTTGTAAAAGACTTATATGTTCGCCGTAAGCAGTTTCCTGTTTGCTTGGCATATGCGGTGACAATCCATAAATCACAAGGTTTAAGTGTAGACACTGCTTACTGAATATTGGCAGTTCTGTGTTCAAAGAGGGTATGGCTTATGTAGCATTGTCACGAGTCAGAACTTTATCGGGATTATACTTGATTGACTGTGATGTCACAAACATTTGTGCGGATAAAGATTGTGTTAAGGAATACAATAGGTTAAGAAGAGAGTATGCACCACATTTGCCTCAATATCCTTTGTTTGAGAAACGTGTGGTAGGCCGGATACGAAGAAATATCAGTAATAGTAGGGAGGTTGTAGCAAAAAGACCAAAAGTCGATGAACCGAAAATTGTAAGCAGATAGAAAATGAATTCTGTTGAAGATGTTGTTGGTTTTAAATTTGAAAATAGTTCTGGTGTCAACTGCTATGCTAATGTAGTGGTTAATGTTGTCTTTTCACTAGAGACTTTAAAAGAACAGATTGTGATGAATTCGGAACAAAGTTTATGCTGTTTGTTGAATTCTGTGTTAGAGAAATGTAGCGCTGATAGAAGAAGAGTAGAAAGTGTGTCTGAAATTCGTAATCTGTTAGACAAATGTTCAGGTCAAACGCAATTCTCTCAAAATATTCAGCAGGATTGTCAGGAGTTTTTAATGTATATGCTTGATGTATTGCAAGATGAAGGTGTAGATGTAGATTATCTGTTTGGCCTTTCTTATCAATGGCAGCATGACTGCGAGAACTGTAGGCTATCAAGTACTACTAGTGTAGACTCAGAAAGATTTATATATTTAACTTTGCCTGACAGTAAATCAGTATCCTTCAATAAGCTAGTAAAAGCAGCCGATCAAAACATGGAGTGTAGCCAATGTAAGTCTGCAATGCTGTCCATGTTAATTATAAGAAGTTATGGCCAGTATGTCATTTTAATGTTCCAACGATGTAGGTCTGATGGAACTAAATTGACAACTTTAATTAATAATTTTGTGGCTTCGCAGTTGTCAATATGAGGAAGGACTTTTGTAACTAGAGCAATTATATATCATGACGGTCCATCAACAACTTCAGGACATTACACAGCTTATTTAAAATCTGGAAACGGCTGGTCATTCTGCAATGATTCTGTTTTAACTTTCAAAAAAAGATTGCCTTTCCACCTTCAAAATTCTTACCTGGTGTTTTTACAAACAAGATTTTAGGGATGGAATCTTGGGATTTGTTCTGAGGAATTTCAAGAGGTTATAATGGCTCCTACTCTATATGGCCTTGTGGATAATTGTAGTACAGAGCGAAAACTGTTTGTGTTTATAAGCTAATTCAAGCAGTAGATCAAAACAAGGAGTAGAGGAAATGTAAGTCTGCAATGCTGTCCACAAATTTAAAAAAGGCTGCTCTTTCGGCAATGATTAGAATTTGACTATGAAGCAATGTTGCCTTTTGACTTGTTTTCAGTAGTGAGAATTTAGGGTAGGTAACTGAATTATAATGATTCTAGGTGTTGTTGTAATTTAGTGTGCTGTTTTAAATTGCTTTGTATGTCTAATTTTTCTTAAAACGATAGAGCTTATCTTTCAGAAAGTGGCGGGCAGAAAATAATAACAGCACAACAGAGTATAAGCTGTTCATAGGACATCCTTTGACGTCATGGAAAGTAAGTTACTTTTGAGGAGTTCTGATTTCTAATTGATAATATTATATGGGTTTTTTAAACACAATCATTTTGATTGTGTTTTTTTCCCCGCTGTTACATGATGAATACCTTCAACTCACTGTTATCAGTGAAATTTGATATATTCTGAGAACAGCAAAAATAACCCATTTAATATGTATAATTAATTCTGTACTTTGAATTGTGATTTTTAATATGTACTTATCTTGTCTCATGCTCACTCATCTTTTACTACCTTCTATCAATTTTAATATTTGTGTTCTCTCATTCACAGATTGAACGTATAAAAATAACACATGACTAAGTTAACGATAATTATAAGGTAAGTGTTTAGTACTCATTCTGTTACATCTCTTTTACATTTAACTTTTATTAGTTCCACTGCTTCATTTCTTTAACCCTCAGTTTCCTGCCTTTGCTACTTCCCTCATTCCTTTTTCTATTACTTTTTTTTACTCTACTCTTTCCACTCCTGTTCTCAGTCCCTCTTTAAACAGTATCTCTGTGTTACTCCCTCTAACTGTCTTTCTTTTAACATTACTTTCAGTTTACTTACTCTTCTTTTTAAAAAAAAAACATTTTTTGAGTTCGCTCCCGGTTCGCGTACCGGCGCGCGAACCGGGAAGCGAACCAAAGAAATAGAGGTTGTCAGAGTGCTAAACATTTTAGCAATTTCTTATAAAGGGGAGGTAGTTCTGAAAAGAACTTTTTTTTAAAAAAATGTTATGTTTTATATTTTTTTAATATTTTTCTGAACATTTTGGGGGTTTTTTGTATTTTTTGAACAGTTTTATATTTTTTTTGTTTTTTTGATGGGGAGAAACAAAAATGATTCATTATGAAGGGCTCAACAGGAGCAACAAAAAAAAGATAATTTATTTCTTGGGACATTTTGCACATTTGTGATTTTCAATTGCTTTATTAATTAAGTTTATGCTGCTCTCTCTGAAGCAAATGAGTTGTCCACAAAAAATGCAAACATGCTTCACACTTGCAAATTTCATTTGAATATTTGGGACCATCTCCCTCGCCTCTGGTCCCGAAACTGCCTCTTCATTGGTGGATGTACTGGCCACAGGTCGGGGGTTATCCCCCAGATCACGAAGTTGTGCAGCACTGTAATTTATAGGGTGCCACCTTTCCATATGGCGATGCATTGTATAATTACCAAAACTGTATTTCTTATCTGTTCCTCTAGACAGTTCATCTTTGCAAATCAGGCAGGTAACATACCGGGCATTTACCTTTTTTTTGCTGTGGGGGGGAAATGAAAAAAATTGCCAAATAGCATTTTCTGTAACATGGGACCTCCTTGGTTCTTCAGGCAAAAAGCTCCCTGTCCCTTGCTCCTCTTCCTCTTCTTCCTCTTCTTCCTCCTCTTGTTCTAGGATGACCTGAGGAGGTGGTCCTCTCTTCCTAGGAGGTTGTGGTGGTGGTGGGGGTCCACCAGCTGCAGCAATCATTGAAGCCATTTCTCTGGTATTGAAAAAAGGTCTTTCTCTCATAAAAATGAAAGTCAGAGTGAGAAAAAAAGGTGGGGCTTTCATCATTTGGGAAAAAAAAATGTTCTAAACCAATGAAAAGTGTTATTTTTAGGTCATATGACCAAGCCTTCCATCATTAGGAAACCAAAAGTAAAATGAACCAATGAAAAGTTTTATAAACAAGTCACATGACCTGTTATGCTTACGTTACGCGTTCCGCGCCGCGCCCCGGATTGCTTCCGGGGCGCTGCGCTTCGCGCCTCGGTTCATGTTCCAGAGCGCTTCCGGGTGCACTAACGCGGCACGTCATAAGACGCATTACGAGGTAACGCGATACGTTGCGTTTACGCGACGCGTCACAATGTTGATTTCTAACGCTGTAGTTGCGCTAACTGAACATTTACCGGTTCGCGGACCGGGTCGCGGAACCAAATTGAGCTAACGGGAAGCTGCCCGGTTCGCGGACCGGCAGCGAAACAAAAAAAATAATTAAAAAAAATAAAAAAATAATATTACAAAAATATAAAATATATTTTTGAATTAGAATAAGAATACATTTCTACAGCTTTTGATATTTGCTATTAAAAAAACCATTGAAATTCACTGAAAAAACCATAGGTTATAGACCATATATAGTTAGGGATTAGCATTTACAAAACCTTGAAAATTCACTGAAAAAAGGATAGATTATAGACCATATATAGTTAGGGATTAGCATTTACAAAACCTTATTTTACTCGCACAAAACCATTGAAATTCGCATATATAGTTAGTTGCACTAACTATATATCGCGCACCCGCAATCCACTGCTGATCATGTCACATATTACATCATTCATGACATGGTCAGTGACATCACTGATGACATCACTGATGATATCTCAAATGACATCACTGATGACATCACTGATGACATCTCAAATGACATCACTGATGACATCATTGATGACATCTCAAATGACATCACTGATGACATCACTGATGACATCTCATTTGACATTACTGATCACATCAATGATGACATCATTCATGTGATTATACGATGAACCTCTTCAGACTCTAATATAACCTTAGATACACTCAGTGTAAACAGACACTCGCAGACTGTCACTCATCCATGGAGTTACTCACACACCTAGTCAGTCATGCAAAGAAACAACCACACCTCCATTTCCTCAACTTTACAGTTATACACACCTTACTTATTCAAACATATACTAACACATATTTACTCTCTTATACAATCCCTGATACAAGTTCACAATGATCCATACAGCCACTCTCACATTCACTGGCTCTAATGCACAGTTATTTATATATGTCAACTCTCACATGTACTGTGTTTTACATATGTACATACTTTGACATGTAGCACTGAGATATCCATTCACTCACCAATACACTCATGCACACAGTCAACCGCCCATACAGCTGTTTCCACATGCACTTTTGAACCCATACATCTAGTGAATCAACTGCTCACACATCTATGCACAGAGTCATACATCTCCCAGCCACCCACACACACACTCAGTCTCCCATACAAATACTTGGGCAACCAATCAATAACCCATATAGTTACTCATATAGCTACTGATCAACACATGCAGCAGTTTACAGAACAACAGACATAATGATGCACAAATTAAGACAGTTTAGTCACTAACCCATGCACTCAGTGAGACACATTTAGTCACTCACTCATACAGTCGGTCATGCACCTACTAATTCATCCAAACACTTATACATCTACTCATTCTTCAATATGTAAGACATATTTTAACTTTACAGAAACATACAGTCACTGGAGGTTGTCATCAGTGATGTCATCAGTGATGTCACTGACCATGTCATGAATGATGTAATATGTGACATGATCAGCAGTGGATTGCAGGTGCACGATATATAGTTAGTGCAACTAACTATATATGTGAATGTCAATGGTTTTGTGCGAGTAAAATAAGGTTTTGTAAATGCTAATCCCTAACTATATATGGTCTATAACCTATGTTTTTTTCAGTGAATTTTCAAGGTTTTGTAAATGCTAATCCCTAACTATATATGGTCTATAACCTATGTCTTTTTTCAGTGACTATATATATATATATATATATATATATATATATATATATATATATATATATATATATATATATATATATATATATATATATATATATATATATATATATATATATATATATATATATATTCACTGAACGAAACTGAAGGTTATATCGACATTATATTTAAGTAAAAATGTCCACTAAAACATACAGTTAGAAACAAAAACATTTAAATTCACCAGTTGTAGTTATCTCAAGAAATACGAGCACGAAAGTAACCATAACATCAGCCATCTACAGTGATGATGTAATTAATGATGTAATTAAAGATTTTCCAGTCATGTTTTTAATGATTTCATATAACATGTCATCATAGAATTAATATGGTTGGTAATGTGCAGTTCATGGCAAACCAAGGGTTTGAGTTATAGTTACTTTAGGGCTCGAGTTATATTTGTACATATCAATATCTATATATGTATGTATGTATATACATATAGTTATACACAGTGATTTTTTTTAAAGTTTAATGAACTCTGCCAGTGTGACCCAAGACTCAACATACCCCTTTGGTGTTGTGAACAAAATTAGATTTCCACTGGCAATATACTGGATTGATATCAGAGTAGTAAACATGTGCGGGGACAAGGGATTCCAGTGTTGTTCGATCGCATAACAAAACAAAATGTCTGCAGCTATGATTGAGCAATTACTTCTAAATTTCAAACAACATTCTAGTTCATGAACACAGAAACAAAAGAATTAGCAGTTCTGCTGTGAGAAATCTTAATTGTGATGGAAATATATTTTCTTCTGTTTAGACTTGTTGTGCAGCATTTGAAAGAGTAGTCAGCAATTAACTTCATCTCTGTGTATGTAAGCAAGACAGGTCACAAAGCAAATGGGGAGTTTCTTTGCAACAGAAGAAAATACAAGCTCAAGAGAGAGTGTGCAAAGCAGCCAATGTTTTAATTACGAACTGTGGTCTTTCATAACATCTAATAAGTAAGATGTCAGCTAATAAAGCAATACTCTATTAAAGTTAACCCCTTAAGTGCTGCCTCGGTGCATTGGCCGACGGCAGCACTACCTCCCCAGTGCTGCCCACGACCATTGAACGTCCATTCAGCACTAGTTCTAATGGACAGCGCAGCACTGGGGAGGAATGTTTAATAGCAGCTATGAGGCTAAAGCAGTTGACACTGACTTTAAGTAAATATTTATTAGCTACTTAGTAGTGCCTGCATGATGGTTTCATGGAGTATTCATGATAAACACAATTTAATTTCCTTTAAACTTTAGGGTGAACAAATAGGTCTCTATTTTGGAGAAATCTTTAAAGATTATTTGCTTTTTCCAGGCTTATGCCTTGAAAGTTGCTGTCGCTGTAGATTTTCAGGCACACTCCTCGGAATGTTGGTTGAATGGAAAAAGTAAGAGAACTACTTCAGTATGGCTGGAGTTCTTCACTCTTGCTTTGTCTACTTTCTTTGAGATTCAGGCCAAAAGAATTTTGCAGGGGTAGGCAATAACAACACAGTCCAATTCTTCCAAGAGGCTCCAAGAGACATCATGGATTTTAAGAGTGAAGGGCAAGTTTTTTACCTGCAGGCATGGCCATACGTTTTTAAAGTACTATCATTATAATCAAAGGTCAAGTGGGGGCTGGACTCTGTTTTTATTTTTATTTTAAAATTGTGGACCCTGCTGCAGGGTTTGTGATACTTTGCAGACATTTGAACCCTTATTGGATTTCCTGCCATTTTTTAGGACCCAGTAATGGAGTCACAAACCCAGCAGGAGGTTCCTCAAGGGTTGAGAAGCCCTTGACCTGGGTTACTAGACTGAGACAGGGTTTGCAAACCCCAAAACTACAATGAGGTCGCTGACTGTGAACCACATAGACAAATCTTTTTGTTTTTTATTTCAACCTAAGAAGGTATCTGTTGGACTTTGCCCTCTTTGCAGGGACATCCCGGAATCTTTTGCATTCCTCCGGTATTTTTATGACATGTTGTCCGTGATGTTATGTCTCTGGGCATTATA
Source organism: Lissotriton vulgaris (assembly GCF_964263255.1). Taxonomy (NCBI): domain Eukaryota; kingdom Metazoa; phylum Chordata; class Amphibia; order Caudata; family Salamandridae; genus Lissotriton; species Lissotriton vulgaris. The sequence continues at coordinate 1,144,341,145 of NC_141694.1, read as the reverse complement.
TTATTGTTCTTCAGTGCTAAATTGCATGTGCTCTCAATGGTAAACTTGATAAGATTGGTCTATACCTGCTTGGCATATTTAATTTACCTATCAAACCCTTGTAAAGTGGTATCCCAGATAATCCAGGCCCAGTAAATTAAATGCTACTGGTGGGCTTGCAGTGCTGCTTACGCCACCCACCGAAGTAGTCTTGCATACCTGTCTCAGGCCTGGGCCACTGCAGGGCCTTCGTGCAAAGTTTACAACCTCTCTGACGTGGCACATGAAGTGGCTGCCACGTCTGTGACTCCCATTTACTACATATCAGTCACCCTAAGGTGGACTCTAGCTAGCCAAATGGGCAGGTTGCAGTGTAGGTAAAAGGTAGGACATGTGCCTTAACTGTGTGTCATGTCCTGCTAGTGACAAACAGCCTATTTGTTTTCTGAGTGCTGTGAGGCTGCCCTCTCATAGGTATGCATTGGGGATTCCCTGATATGTGCTTCAGTGGTAATTTCTTACATGAGAGGTGTAGCTTGATCAATTTTGGTATGCAGGGAATAGTGGTGATAAATGCTGCTTATTAGTGTTTGTGTAATTATTATCACCATTTTAGAAATGCCACTTTTAGAAGTAGGCATTTCTGTGTGCTATGTGTCTTTGTGTGTGCCTGGTATGTATTGACCATCTGGCCTTCGAGTGACTGGGGCTCGGGAGGTGCAGTGGCTCCAGAGAGTCTGGAGGAGTCATCACTAGGCTAAATAGGCCTGGTCTGCATTTGGAGTGGTGGGAGGAGTAGCACCTGCACCTGAATAGGGCTGTTCCTGCCTTCCACAATGATGGCCCTGCCTCCCTGTGGTATGTTTGGGGCCAGGACCTGCACTAACAATGGAGGTAATTGTGCACTTGAAAAGGTATTTAAAAATGTCCCCAAAACTGGTTTGGACTGGGCTCAGAGCCCTGTGACAGAGGGAAGAACAAAGACACTTGGTACTATAAATATTGGGGCTGTGAACCATGTTTGCTGAACTGTGTTTACTTGGGAACTAGACTGTGTGGGACCTGGAGGAACCACCATGGGACTGGGCTGCAGAAACAGCTGATCTGCTACCTTTTTTGGCTACAGTGGACTGCCACTTGGCCTAAAGAAATCCATGTGCTGTCCTCCGGGAGGACACTTTGCTGGTGTGACCCTGTTGTCCCCGAGGACTTGGTGGCTTACCATACCTGATTTATGAGAGCGCATTGTGAGAGCTGTGGTGTTCACTTTGTGTCCCCATCTTATGGTAGAGTTCCAGTGAGCACTCTGGCCAGTGTATGAAGAGCGCTCAGGGGTTTTGATAGTGTGTGAAGCACTGTTCTGGCTGCAGGGTTCTGTGGGCACCTAGCTTCACTGAGGAGATTGTACCAGGAGAAGGATCGAAAAGATTCAAAGACTGACAGAGATTTTGCTTCATATTCTTGGGCTGTGACGTGTCACTGGAAATCAGGCAAAGGATGCCTGACTGTGGGCATGGCTCCTGTAAGAAGGAGGAGAGCACAGTGTGTTTCCTGAGGCTGTTGTGGGTGGTTGCGGGAGCCTGCCTACAGCCTAGGGGGTGATGACTGGAGCCATTGAGAGCTCCAGAATCTGAGTGCCCGATGCATAGGACTCAGAAGGAGCCTTGAGCTGATGCCGGCCAAGGATACGGCTGTGGCCAGGGGAGCAGATGAGTGCCTTGGTGGCCGGAGTGCCTTTTGTCCTGGGCTGTGCTGATGTTTTTTGGCAGAAAGGGGCCATTGGCAAATCTCCCTTGGGTGCTTAGGTAGCACCGATATTACTCCTGTAATCCTGACATTGTGCAGCTTTGCTGCATGGCCGTGGGCAGCTACACATTTGCTTACTGTTGGGGGTGATTCGTAATCCAGCAGTACATGCTGCACTACCTTGTCCCGAGGGTCCAAGAGGAACGGGAGAGCTGAGGGAAGCAGTGCTCTCCCTCTCCCTGCCTGTTGCTGCCGCCGGAGTACAAGCCAAGTGAGGAGCTGAATCTGCATCAACCTATGTGGCCAGTATAGCAGCGGCCCGGGTGGTAGCAGGCAGCTGCCAGAGTGATCCTTGGCCTCACAGCCCTACTATTAGGCAGAGGCATTTGTGAGATCTTGGCCTCTTGTGGTAAACAACGACAGTGGTCTCTGAGCCTTGGTGGAGGGAAGAACATTCATAAGAGTACTGACATGACCAGGAGGGTTCCTGGCACTTTGGGGGACCACAGCATTTTGATTAACCCTGGGCGTAGTGGGCGTAGTGGGGCTTCGCGGAGCTACGCGAAGTGGGCGAGAAACTACGCCCACCTCTGCACTCCGCGTAGCCCCACTACGCAAACACCACTGGCCGCCACCCGCCTCCCTCCCGCCCTCCCTAAATACTTTAAATGAAAAGAGTAAAATAACTAAAACGCACTTACCTTGCCCGCCGCTGCCCGCCGCGTCCCCGGGGCTTGCTATCTTCATTCTTCCGTCTTCTTTACTAATGCGCATGCGCGGGCGGCCGCGCATGCGCATTTTCTTGTGAGAAATGCGCATGCGCGGCCGCCCGCGCTTGCGCATTAGTAAAGAAGACAGAAGAAAGCAGATAGCGAGCCCCGGGGACGCGGCGGGCAGCGGCGGGCAAGGTAAGTGCGTTTTAATTATTTTACTCTTTTCATTTAAAGTATTTAGGGAGGGCGGGAGGGAGGCGGGTGGCGGCCAGCTACTCTCCGTCTGCGGAGCGTGCGTAGTGCCGCCTGGCTCCGCCCGCTTCGCAAAATGCGGAGTAGGCGGCACTACGCACACTCCGTGCACGGAGCGTAGCTGGCCGCCCACCCTTAATTTTGATCTACTGTGGGCTGTGTTCATTGCTAGTGTGTACGCAGAGGGCTTCATACTGGATATGGCCAATTAGGTTCAGTGATGAGGAGGTTTATGCCTACTGTCTGAGGTGAGGTGGTGTCATACTGTACAGTTTATGCCTAAGAGGTGCTCATGATATGTGGACTGTGGCCAGTATGTACTAAGGGGGCTAATGTGCAAGTAACGAGTATTTACCTCGGGGTGCCTGCTGTGATGGTATGCATATGCGTTATGCTAAAGTGCAAAGCTACCACTAGCTGTTGGTTATCCCCAAATGTAATGTTCATGACAGAGGAACGATTGGCCAAGTGATTTATGTAATCCCTGTGAAAGACTTGACAAGTGCCGGGTTGCACTGTGTATACAGGTGATTATGTTCTAATGTAATTTATGTATACTTCAAAGGACACCTTGTGTGGTGTTTTTTTGTCATGTGCCTAATGTGTCGCTGCTGTGTGAGTGTGTTGCGCAAAACCTTTGCACATTGCCTCAGGGATAAGCCTAACTGCTCAGGCAAGCTATCAAGGGGTTGAGCAGGGATTATCTTCATTGTGTACCTCCCTTGGCCTGGCTAGAGTGGTGGTTTCTGCCTGGCTTCGGCGCATGCCCTAGCCAACCAGAAATCCCATTTCTAACATTGGTTGTCAGCAGTGAGGATAGGACTTGCATTTGGGCAGGACCACAGTGACGCATGGCTGCACAGCAAACTCTGCATTTAAACAGTTATGTGATTTGGGATTTCTCCTGATTTTCTCTCAGTAGTCATTTTTTTTCTTGTGTACTCCTGCTTCAGCTCTTATGCCTTGGGATTTTGTTATTGCACGTGTGTCTTAGTACCTTGCCAAAACGAAGTAAACCTTTAAACTTGAAAATCTGGCAGATTACACAAGTGACCATTTTGAGGGCTTCTACAGACAGTGGAGGTTGCGGGTGATAGATGGGGAACATACATATCTGATCTGCAAAATACTGTGGTATTCTTTATAAGCGATGACTATGAAAATGTGCCAACGCAAACCCACCAAGTGAACCTAGGCTATACCCTAAGATCTACAAGGACTCTGAGTGAGAGGGTACCCAGTCTGCATACCAAGAGGGAAGTGGTTCTGAGGGAGACCCTGGAGAGTCTGAAGAGGAGGGAGGAAATGACTAGGCAGGGATGCCAGTAGGTAGTGAGGACCACGTAGGGAGGAAGTCCCTTGCTGGGACTAGTGCCATGAGTAGTGTCCTCTCCTTTCTCTGTCCCCAGAGGGGTTGGCAGACAGGGGGGTAGAAAGGGAGCACCAGCTGGTGTTGGAAAGTCTTAGATTGGAGCATCATTTGAGATGTCATCAGTGATGTCATGAGTGATGTCACATACCATGTCATGAGTGATGTAATATGTGACGTCATCAGCAATGCATTGCGGGCGCACGAGTTATAGTTAGCTGAACTAACTATAATGGTGGAATTTCAATGGTTTTGTATGAGTGAAATGTCCAGCTTACTATAACATGTGTGAAACCTATGTTTTTTTCAGTGAATTTCTAAGGTTTCTTAAATGCTAATTCCTAACTACAACGTGGCTGAAACATATGGTTTTTTCTGTGAATTTGCAAGGTTTTTTAAATGCTAATTCCTCAATATAACGTTTGTAAAACCTATGCTTTTTTCCGTGAATTTCAAAGGTTTTGTAAAATGCTAATTTTTAAATGTATTAATTGTTATATTTTTTTATACTAATTAACCACATTGTTTTAAAGTATTTATTTTCAGATATTTAATTTTTTAAATTACATTACATATTTTTAATATAAATTAAAAAACATTTTAAAAAATATTAAAATTGTAATTTTTTTAAATATTTTTTTAATTTATATATATTTTATATAGCAGGCAATGATATCCTATGGAAGGAAATTCAAGTTACTGTAAGTACAGTTAGAATTACTTTTCAGGATCAGTAGTGGGCTGAAAGATGCAGCACTGAGGTCTCTCCTGATAACAGGTGAGTAAATCGGAATTCGTAGTTCAGCTGATTTTAGAGGAATTTTTTAACGTTCCAAAACTCCACACTTAGAAGAATTTCCAAGTGAAACTAGTCAATGTTAGCCTACGGAAGGAAATTCAAGTTACTGTAAGTATAGTTAGAATTACTTTTCGGGATCAGAAGTGGGCTGAAAGATGCAGCACTGAGGTCTCTCCTGATAACAAGTGAGTACATTGGAATTCGTAGTTCAGCTGATTTTTGAGGAATTTTTTAAAGTTCCAAAACTCCACACTTGGAAAAATTTCCAAGTGAAACCAGTCAATGTTAGCCTACGGAAGGAAATTCAAGTTACTGTAAGTATGGTTAGAATTACTTTTCAGGATTAGTAGTGGGCTGAAAGATGCAGCAATGAGGTCTGTAAGTATGGTTAGAATTAAGTGTGGGCTGAAAATCCGTCCCGCTTGTGGAATTCACGCATTTTTGGCAATTTTGTGGTCCGCAAATCGAGCGAAATTGTCAAAAAATTCACAATTCGCAAATTGGTGGATTTTTTTGCTTGGTCGCGCTTCTAAAATACAATCTTGCGCTCGCGGCGTTGACTTACCGTGATTCTGAGTTCGCCGATTTGTTTTTCCTCCCGGTTTGCGTGCGCTGCGCCATTTTGGATCTGGCTGAGTGATCATACGAGAGTTTTCGACCGCGAGTAGTCATAGCGGCCCGCCATCTTGCACTGCGAGAGTTTAAGAATGCGATTAACTCATAAGGGACGTGAACACGCATCGCGGGAGTAAACAATTGTGAACACGTAGATGCGATGCGCAGCTGACTTCCGGCGGGAGATTTGAACAGCTTGCTTTCCCAAACTTGCAAAAATTGCAATTCTGCACAAGAAATCTACCGCAGGCAGCATAAACCTTCTGAAAATTATTATTTGGATCAGAATAACTCCTCAGATTGACATTTGGTTGCGCTTTTTTGTGCACTGAGTCCATTTTTGGGGGGGGGGGTGGGAGGAAGGAAGTGTCCCAGAGTCTCCATATTCCTGTTCCTGTCCAGCAGGCCCAGTGCTTTGTCCATGTCCTGGTCACTTTTCATTTTGATCTGGAGCTGGAGGGATTACTTTTTGTGGCTGCTGCTGGATATTTGTATTTGAGGACTTTATGTTTAGATCACTTTTGGATTACTTTTGGATTTGAGATTTTACAAGTAAGTTGGTGTTGTTTGTTTGGGGCATTGCAGTTGCTGCAACTACAATTTTTTACTTTTTCACAACTTTAACAAAATATATTATGGGTAGGCACAGTATCCAGTAGGCCCAGGGTTAGTCATTGTTGCATGATATAGCTGTTTCTGTGAGATTTGTTGAACTTAAATATCATTTATGTCATGGAATTGAATAGCTCACTATTACATGAAGGATTTTTTTTAACCCTGGGCGAAGCACTACACTACGCTCGCATAGTTTGCGAAGTTTGCGCAACTTCGCACTACGCGAGCTGAACGTAGCACAGTGCGAACACGTGTAGTGCAGCGTAGTGTAGTGCAGCGCTCATTTTTTGCTTGTTCGCGGTCCTCAACGTCATGTTCGTGACCGCGAGCAAGCAAAATGACATCCCGGCGAGATTCTCAACGTGAGGAAGTCAAGTTTCTCATTGCTAGTGGTTGCGCATGCTCGCTACCGCTCGCGATGAGAAACTACCAGTTCGCGTTGAGAAAGCTGCCGCTCGAGTAACAATCTATTCGAGCAGCAGAAAAGTACAGCTCGCACTGTGCAAGATGCCGTTTACAATGATTGCACAGTGACGGATGCTTGTCCGCACTGTGCAATCATTGAAAACGCATCTTGCACAGTGCGAACATGCTACTACGCAGCTCGCATAGTGCTACGTGAAGTTTGTGTAGTGCGAAGTGCACTTCGCGTAGCTTTGCGTATCGCTACTTCGCGAACTACGCCCACCCCTACTTTTTTTATTTATTTTTGGGGTGCGTGTAAAGCCACACTAGCCAGTAGGCCCAAGGGTAGTCAGTGGTGCATGGACCAAGTCTTTCTGTGTGGTGTCTTGAATTTAAACATCATTTAGGGCATGATTGGCATTGGATTGTGGTGATTTTTGTGTGTTTTTCAATTTTTTGTGGTGTTGTTGGAGTCTGGCCATGTGGTTGGGGGCCATTTTGAGACCAGGTCCAGGCAGGGCCTGGCCATGTGAGTGGGGGCCAAGAGGCCATTTTGAAGCCAGTCAGTGTGCTTTTTGCCATCGGCCTGCACCCAGTCTACCCTGCTTTCATCCATTATGCCCAGGGGTACTCAGTGGTGCATGGACCAAGGCTTTTTGTGGGGTCTCTTGAATTTAAACATTATTTAGGGCATGGATGGCATTGGATTGTGGTGATTTTTGTGTGTTTTTTGATTTTGTGGGCTGTTGTTGGGGCCTGGCCATGTGGGTGGGGGCCATTTTGAGGCCTGTTCCAGGCAGGGCCTGGCCATGTGGGTGGGGGTCAAGGGGCCATTTTGAAGCCAGTCAGTGTGCTTTGTGCCATAGGCCTGCACCCAGTCTGCCCTGCTTTCATCCATTATGCCCAGGGGGACTCAGTGGTGCATGGACCAAGGCTTTCTGTGGGGTCTCCTGAATTTAAACATCATTTAGTACATGGATGGCATTGGATTGGGGAGCTTTTGTGTGTATTTCGATTGTTTGGTGTGGTTGGGGCCTGGCCATGTGGGTGGGGCCCATTTTGAGGCCTGGCCATGTGGGTGTGGGTCAAGGGGCCATATATAAGCCAGGCAGTGTGCTTTGTGACATAGGCCTGCACCCAGTCTGCCCTGCTTTCATCCATTATGCCCAGGGGCACTCAGTGATGCATGGACCAAGGCTTTCTGTGGGGTCTCTTGAATTTAAACATCCATTATGCCCAGGGGTACTCCATGGTGTACGAAACAACTCTCTCTCTGTGGTCTCTCTTCTATTAATGTAAACATCCATTTTTGATTAGAAATAATTGCAATTTTTATTTTTGATCTTTCCGTTTTTGGGTGTGTTGTAATAATGATAAATGCCTAGTTGCAAATATTAATTGAAGCACGACATATGCAACATTTATTTAACTAATGTTCCTCTGGCTTCCTTTGCTTTTAGGTGCACAAAGAGAACTACAAATCATTCTCATCGTTCATCATCAGTGCCAGGAAGAAGTCCTGCTGCGGGGTGTGCAGCACAACGTCACATGACGTCACGTGTGGCCACAGATAACTCTGCAACTCGTGCAACTGCGGCCTGCTGTTCTGACATCTGAAGAAGATGGGCCCAAAGAAAGGTGGCTGTAGCTCCTCTTCCAAGAAAGTTGCCAATGCCACTGCCAGTTAGAAGGAGCAGAAGAAGCAAGTGGCGCCATTTACCAAGGAGACTGGTGTGCCCACGACACTTTTTTGGGAAAAAAAACTATGCCTGCAGCAGAGGTGTTCGCCGGCGAGCAAGCTGGGAGCAGCACCTCAGCTTCATTGGTCTCAGTGCCACCACGCCAAGTTAGGCCCAAGGCCATGAGTGCCGCAGAGGCAGCCACTTTATTTGCTCAATCACCTTCGACCAGTGATGTTGGCGTTGACTCATCGCAAGAAAGTAGCATCTAATCAACGCAGGGTGTAACTCATCTGACGAGTGTTCAATCACAGCCACAACGACAACCACAGGTGCAACAAGGAGAAGCGCAAGGAGAGGCACAAGGAGCGGAGCAAGTAGAGGCCCAAGGAGTGGCGCAAGGAGTGGTGCAACTAAAGGCGCAAGTAGTAGAGGTACATGGAGAGGTGCAAGTAGAGGGGCATGGGGAGGCACGTGGAGAGGCACAACTGCCCACAATGCTTGTTCCTCCAGAAGTAGGGGCACATCAGGAAATCGAGAGTCAAGCGGAGGTATCATCCCAGCAAGCCACTCCTCCTTATGATCTATTGTCTACCAGATCCCCACCAAGAAAAAGGTCAAGGAGGGCTAGTACAAGTTCTTCTTCAAGCCCCCTTCCTTCTGATGATCTAGATCTTGATTGGAACCCACCAATGCAGTCTGAAAGAGAGGCACGCCATGAGCCGACAAAGGAAGCTAAGCCTAAAAGGAAGGTTCCCGCAAGGCTGTCACTTATGGGTGATGACGACGAACAACAAGTAGAAGTGGTGTATTCTGCTGCTGATGAACAGTCTGACGATGACGACCCAGTCATCACAGTCGTCACTCCAGCCCCAGCTGGCATGCATCAGACAGACATTTTCACCCTATCCCGAATTGCTGCTAAGCGGGATCTGGGCAGCATGGCACTGGTATCACCATCAACACAGGTAACTACTACACCAACACGACCTACAGCTTCCATATTTTCTCGTCAGAAAGGCCAGCAGGAACCTTCATCCAGCTTGACCTCCATTACCTCAATGAGTGGTGCTGTAAGTGCACAACAGAGTCAAATTTAGCCACGCCCATCCTCCACTACATCTGGCATTGGAAGTAGCACCTCCACCACCACCAGAAATCTCCAGTCCCTAGTTTGGGACTTCTTGTATTAGCAAAAACGCAGAAAACCTAGTCATTTGTTTGATTTGTAAACAAGTAGTTAGTCGGGGTAAGCTTGTTACCAACTATGGTACCGGAGGCCAGAGAGGTCATCTCAAAAGATACCACATTATCCAGTGGGAGGCGCAACATAAGTAACATCCGGAAAACCAAAAAGACAAATCCAAATGTAGACATTGATATTGCATCTGATGACGAAGAGGAGCTGATCGTGCAGGGGGAGGTGAACAACCGAGAGACATTTTTTCTGGTACACACAGTACCCCTGGCAGCAGCACTGCAGTGGTAGCGTCCACAACCTCCTCTACCCCAACAACATCAAGGAGACACAGTAGTCTGGTAGAGACACCAATCCAAAAAAGTACATCAATGAGCCTAACTGGGTTGAGGAGGTCTGGATCCTCCTCATCACATATGAAAACGGTCCAGACCACCAATAAAAGCATGTTTTGGTCGGAGGCGCCATTTGAACGCAACCATCCAACGGCACGTCTTTATAATGCAATGCTGTCTAAAATGTTAGCGCTAGACCTTCTCCCTTTTTCTTTCGTGGAAGGGGTGGGTTTTTTAGAATTTGTGGCAGCAGTCTGCCCTTAATGGAAGGTTCCTAGCCGGTCCTATTATGCCAGAGTTGCGGTACCAGCACTACATCAAGATGTGCTGGAGGTGATTGGGGCAGATTTGCAGAAGAGTGCTGTTCACACTATCCACCTGACAACAAACATGTGGACCAGTTGCCAAGCCCTTGATTACATGTACATCACTGCACACTGGGTATCTTTTGCAGCGGTTAGAGACAAGATGTCTGCAGGTGTTGACACTGCCACAATTTTTCAAGCTAGTTGGAAACATGCAACAGTAGCCATGTTTGCCATGAAGAAATCTCATACTGTAGTAAATATTTTGGAGGAGTTTATCAGTAAGGTCTTTGAATGGCTGCATCCAAGAAAGCGCATGAATAGTTATGTTTCCACGGATAATGGCAGTAATATAGTTAGGGCCATGAATAATGGTGGCTATTTCAGAGTGCCGTGTTTGGCACACAGTATTAACATTGTTGTTCAAGATTTCTTGAAAAAAGAAAACAAAGTCAGCAAGTTACTGACCACCTGCCGGGTATTTGGTGGTAGTGTTTCTCTAACAGAGAAAGCGTCCACACATACAGGTAATACAGCTCTCAAAGCATATCTACGTGTAATGTAAATTATATAAATATATTTATATGAGGTGCACTATTGTCTTGTTATACACCCACAACCAGGGGTGTCAAACTCTCAAGAATTGCTAATATCAAGAACCAAGCAAAAAATGGTATGAATATTTATTCTAGCTTTTTATACTTCCAGCCTTGAAAAAGTCTCCATGAGACAAAACACGTGTTGACGGTGTGAGCTGGAAATACTTTTAATGTGTATGAAATAAAGAATTTGAAGCCTAACATCTTGTTTGGATCCTTATTTTGGAAATCTACTTTCTGAAAATGAACTTTACACTTACTAAAATTGAAGCATAATTGTCATTGAATAATTTGGTCTATTGGCCTTAGAACTTGTGAGTGATAACAACAATCGTTTGAAATACTTAATAATTTTGAGAGTGCTTGATAGACCTGTTTTTTCCTTGGTTAATGATCAAGATGAATCAGCACTTCATACCACCAGATTACCAAAAACATGAATCCACGCAGGAAGAAGAGGACACCAACTTAGGTGACGGAAGTTCTTCTCTGTTAGCTGACCTACTCCCGTCTCAATTCACAGAGTTTGAGGACGAGCTCTACTTCCCTGACATCTAGGCCTGAAACTGACTTCCTTTTTTTCGTCCAGATTCCTTATTCACTTTTACTTCTGTGTGTCTTTCTTTGTTTTGCAACTTTTACCACAACAAAACTCTAATCACAACAAATCCATCAGCAGCACTGTATTCGTCTTATTTCCTTATTAAAGGTGCCGCTGTCTGCAATCCTGAAGTTCACAAGTTCACAACTCAGTCATGCTCCTCTATCCTCCTCCTCCAGACTCCCCCTATCCAATTCCCTGAAGGCAGATGGATGGATTACGCAGAATGAAGAAACTGTCCCTTCGTAGATGAGTCCCCTCAAAAGAAGTGGGACTGGAATTACTGACTATATGCTGATTGCTGACAATTACTTCTGAAATTGACATGAGAGCCTGCCTTGTGGGCCTTCACTTTGAGAACAAGATGCGGACAAAAAGTGGAACAGGTAATGAATAATGAGATGGCATGCAGTGGACAGCACTGCCTGTCTGGCTCTGATGAAAGCAATTGCTGTTTGTTTGTTGTGCATGAAATGAATCATATGTCTTCTGTTATTATTTCATCTTTTACACACTAAATGTAACTCAAATCAACTCTGTTTTTTTTACCTTGATTAATTCAAATTGTACTTCTACTGCAGGGGCCACTACGTTGCATTTTTTAATATACAAAATGTCCTTGGACTCACTGTTTGTGTAGACCGCGACTGCCAATATACCATGATGATGATGAGTCTTGATGATCATAGTTATATAATATCTTTTTTCTTTACAGTCACTCACTGGGATGGATGGATCATCATTGTCGGTTTATGGAAGAACTATGGCCATTTCGTGAGTGGCAAACAGGTAAACCAGTCAACAACAACTACAGCTGAACTACATGTCTGTCTAGTCATGGTATGGAGTGGTCGAGCCAGTGTAGTGTTGTTATGCCAGAGTCCAGACAGCAGTTCATGTAAAATTGTGGCTATGTGGCTTGCTGCATGCAATTAGATATGCTTTGCCTGTCTGCGTCAAAGAGGTATGCTACATCAGGTTGCTTCACTCAGAGGTGGCTGCCTTGACCGTCTGCATGGCCCTGGCCAACTGTGTGCTAATTACTGTTCTTGAAAAGGAGACTCAGAGTACGCACTTTAGAAATGATGCTTGTACGTAATACTCGATTTACAAAAGGGGGTGGTACGTAATACTGTCGCCTCTGTAACTGAAAGTGTTATTTTTGCACTACACACCGTACCTTATATTTTTTGCTCCGTGGTGTTGTTTAATATCACTTCCTGTTTTTTCCATCAACAATTACAGGCCAGCTTTTATCCTATGCGATGGGAAAAATGCTTAACTCAGGCTTACCATTAGCGATCCACAATTCCGCATCCGCCAGGCAGGCAGTGGACAGTGTGTCTGGTCACAAAGATTGATCAACGGAGCGTCAGATGGAATGGAGGAGTTGCGCGAATAAGAGGAATGGCTGGATGCATGCAACTTCCTAAATTGAACAGGACAAATACAACATACAGGTATAGTATCCTCTTCACTTCTCCTTATCTTTTAAATAATGTTATTGTTGTGCACTACTATGAGTGTGACTCTGTACGTTTGTTTGCTCTCTGCTTCAAATTCCTCCCTGCAGCTATTTGATAAGTTTCTTTGCTATTTTTAAAACTAATTTAATGTACTAATACGTGTTTATTCTCTCTGAGGGCATATAGGCAAGTGAAATTGAGTAATTACTGCAGCCCTGTACTGTCAAATTGTTTCTTCATAGTTAGTAAGTTGTAGTAAGTACTACTTTTCAGTAACCTAACCATCCATTTAGCACACAACTTCATGCATGCAGTAGTGCACTTCCTTTATGTCCCTTAAAAGATTTATGGATATCTTCATATCGAAAAATGTGTTTTTCTTCATTTGTTGTTTGTCCATGCTGTGTTTTTTTCCTCTCTCCACAAAACGTTCCCAAAAACTCCCATTCCCATCCAATTTTCAAACCCTAACCCTCTTCCCCCGGGCTGTGTGGTTTTCATTGAGGTGTGACTAAATGACAACAATAATTCAACACACTTGCTGGGAAGGATGAGGTCAAAGCAACAGAAAATCAATTTCAAGGCTGGGGAAGGAATCCGAGGATATTTTCTTATTCTTATTCTGCTTGACACACACCCACCATGAGTATTTGCAAATCTAATCAGAATTTCATGTGCGCCATCAAGTGCATGGATTGATCATCAACAACATCTTCCTCCTACACGTGAAAAATCGAATGCTTATGCTGCTGTGTCCTTCACCTTTAGTACTATTTGTTGTAGTAGCTATACTCCACGCAACTAGTCCTTATATTTTGAATACTTTAGCATTGCTTAGGCTACAATTTATGGCACTGTTCTTGTGTACTGTACTATCTATCGTACTGTTCTAATGCTCCTCTCAGGCCACTCAATGTTTAATTTCCTTTTTTTTATATGCTGCTACTGCCATTGTGTACCACTACTACTACCACCACACCGATGACATTTCATCCATCCAGGATTCCATAGCCAACCTTAACCGCCATTTGCCATGCAGCCAGCTCTGTGCCTAGCCCTATTCTCAAACACGAATCACAGGTAAGATAAGCATTTTGGGGGAGGAAGAATAATGGAGTAGGAGGAGAGGAGAGACTGCCGGTAGTACTAGTAAAGTAGTAGCATAATTGAATTCACTAACTCTGTCAGTGGCACTTTTGCACAAATTTGGGCGATTAGACAATTTGAATCAACCAGCCAGTTAAGTTTCAGGAAAACATATGTACAGTGAGTTAACCCACCCCTATCCTCCCCCACAAAACAGTAAAAAAAACGCCGTAGCTATGTTTAAGTTGAAATAAATAATTATTTAGACCCTAACAAAAATAAACTATCCCACAAGACCCGACCCACCCCCTCCCTAACCCCAAGCAATGTCCATGAAATAAATGTCTCCAAAAGTTCAAAACCCCCAACGCCCAATTCCCACCTCCCCAAAAGTCTTTAAAAAAGGGGCAAGGAACAGTCACTCCTCTTCTTTCGCCGGCGGTGTCCTTTGGCCAGGTGATCACGGTGCTCTCTCTGGAGGTCCTTGAGCAGGGCTTTCAGCCTTGCTACCTCCTGCTCAAGGTTGGACATTCTGATGGTCAAGCGGTGCACACGACCCTTGCACTTGCAGGTACTGGGTGGGGCAGCTGTTGTTTTTGCTGCTCTGCAGTGGCGGGTGGCTGCCAGACCGTGGCTCCATACCACTGGAAAATTGCACTGACCGTATGACCCTGGGGCAGCGGAGGAGGATGCAGCTGTTGTCGATGTCGACTGTGATTTCTCCTCCTCCTGGGCCACCAGCCGCTGATATTCGGCGACAATTGCCTCCAGCTTCCGTTGCCGGGCCCGTCTAGCCAACTCCTTCCTTGTTAGTTTGGAAGGAGTATCTATATGAAGAAAGAAAAACATACTGTTACCAATGCTCTTTAAGATTAACACAAAATAATGCAGCAGAAAGTTGTGTCACAGTAGCACTAGCAACTTGCAAGCACAGTGCATAACATTTGTGGCACGTATCTATCTAACCTCCCACTTCTTCGACCTCTGCTCTAACATTAGTGGGAGTTTCAGGAATTCTACTAGCACTACATGGACTCACTACATTAGACTCAGACAGTACACCAGTCTTCTTCTTCTCTCTTGTTTAGCGAAATCTTTACGTAAACTTGTGGAAGCCGGCATAATGCCAGCACAGTCTACTTGCACCCGAAAAAAACAGACACAAGCCATGATGACACAGATTTGCGTTACTGTTACCAGTCCAGTACATGCAGGTGGTGAAGCTCTTACTTTTCTATTATGGATGGCACTGGCCATACTCTGTTACAAGGGCTACTGCTCAATTAATTTAACTTTCACCCTGGCCTGCCCCTGACTACTAAAAAAGGAAAATGAAGAAGATAATATGTTCATCTATCCCTTACATATGGGATGACTTAAGGTGCTTTGTTTTTGATTGACTGAACATCGATAGGCCACACATCAATGTCAATGACAGAGTTGTAAAAAAAATGTTAACAGAGGTAGTGAGTGGTCCCCGTAATCACCCGATATATGCTGTGCTTGCAAACTACTGTTACTAGTCATGGTAGTATTCTGAAAAATTACAACTTCTTTCCTCGGCTTTGCTACTCTGGCACGGAGGTGCGGTGTTACATGCTCTTCAAAGTAACACTCTTCATCCAGTGACCGTCTACTCTGTCTACATGCACCTATGCTATCTATGAGGAAGATACCATCCCGGCATCCATCCATTCAAAGTCAATGTCAATCACTCTTCATAATGTCTCAACTGGACAAACCTTACTTTTTCTCACCGAAAAACAACCTTTTTATTTTATTTTGTAAACCCCCAGCTATGCATTTGTGCTTGACTTGCATTTGAATTTGAACCAAAGGATATATTGCGCACACATACAGTTTCTAGTTCACCCACCCAGGCAGTCCTCTTTTCCCCTTCCACCGATCCTTGCTTCAGCCTTCAACCGGCCATGCATCAGATTCCCAGCCACCTCGGGCAGCATTCAAAGACACGTATCATTCTTTGCAAGTCATTTATTTTAACTCGCTCGTCCTTCCTTACACCCTTCTTTCCCTTTTCGTTCATCCCATCCATCAAGTTCATCTCTGATCTGACTTGGCTTCTCGATAAAACTTTCACAGCTGAGTTGAAGTCAAATTTAGAGGAGGCCATTGGTTACTGGTCAACTCCCACCCCTAATGCTATTGCTAATGAGAAGTCAATGGTGACTGTCTTCTACCTGGATGACAAAAAACTTAGTTCTAAATTTGTAAGTCTTCTTAACAGTAAAGTGTACTTGTACTGTACAACATAAGTTCAAGTTCAAGTAAGTAATTTGTATAGCGCACTACTCACCCAGAGGGTCTCGAGGCGCTTGGGGGAAGGGGGGGAGGGGACTTTACTTATCGAATATCCAAGTTTTTAGTTGCTTTCTGAAGGAGAGGTGGTTTTGTGTAAGGCGGAGGTGGGTGGGGAGCGAATTCCAGGTTTTGGCCGCTAAGTAGGAGAAGGATCTTCCTCCCATGGTGGATCTATGGATGCGTGGAATTGCGGCGAGGGCTTGATTTGACAATCGTAGTTGGCGGGTGGGGGTGTAGAAGGCCAGTCGCGTGTTGAGGCATTCGGGTCCTAGGTCGTAGAAGGCTTTGTGTGCGTGGGTGAGGAGACGGAACGTTATTCTCTTGTTGATGGGGAGCCAGTGGAGGTCTTTCAGGTGTCCGGAAATGTGAGCTTGATGGGGGATGTCCAGTATGAGTCTGGCTGTGGCGTTTTGGATAAGTTGGAGTTTTTTCTGTAGTTTGGCTGTGGTTCCGGAGTAAAGGGTGTTTCCGTAATCCAGTCGGCTAGTGACCAGTGCGTGGGTGACCGTCTTGCTTGTTTCGGTGGGGATCCAACGGAAGATTTTTTTGAGCATGCCTAGGATGTTGAAGCAGGAAGATGAGACGGCGTTGACTTGTTTGGTCATCGAGAGGGAGGAGTCCAGGATGAAGCCCAGGTTACGTGCGTGGTCCGTAGGTATGGGTGCGTTACCCAGGGCCGGTGGCCACCATGAGTCATCCCAGGCAGAGGGGGATGAGCCTAAGATGAGGACTTCCGTTTTGTCAGAGTTCAGTTTTAATCGGCTGTTCTTCATCCACTCGGCTACTTCTTTCATTCCTTCGTGTAAGTTGGTTTTGGCGGTGTTTGGGTCTTTGGTGAGGGAGAGGATCAGCTGGGTGTCGTCTGCGTAGGAGATGATGTTGAGCTTGTGTTGGCGTGCGATGGATGTGAGGGGACTCATGTATACGTTGAATAGGGTGGGACTGAGTGATGATCCTTGTGGTACTCCGCAGATGACTTCGGTGGCCTCTGATCTAAAAGGAGGGAGGCGGAGTCTATGGGTTCTTCCGGCGAGGAACGAGATTATCCAGTCCAATGCTTTTCCTTGTATTCCGATGTTGCTGAGGCGTTGTATAAGGGTTCTATGACAGACTGTGTCGAAGGCTGCGGAGAGGTCCAGTAGGATGAGGGCAGCTGTTTCTCCGTTGTCCAGTAGAGTTCCAATGCCATCTGTTGCTGCGATGAGGGCGGTTTCGGTGCTGTGTTTGGCTCAGAAGCCGGACTGTGAGGGGTCGAGGGATTTGTTTAATTCAAGGTAGGCGGCGAGCTGACTGTTGACAGCTTTCTCAATGACTTTGGCAGGGAATGGGAGGAGCGAGATGGGGCGGTAGTTCTTAAGTTCAGTGGGGTCTGCTGTGGGTTTCTTCAGAAGGGCGCTGAGTTCGGCATGTTTCCAGCTTTCCGGGAAGGTAGCGGAGTTGAAAGAACTGTTGATGACGTCACGGAGATGGGGTGTGATGATGGAGTCTGCTTTGTTGAAAATGTGGTGAGGAAATGGGTCGGTGGGCGATCCTGAGTGGATGGAGTTCATCAGGCGAATGGTGTCTTCAGTGGTGATTGGGTTCCAGGTGCAAAGGTTGTTAGCGAGTAGTTTTGGTTCGGAGGTGAGTGAGTGGAGTGGTCTTCGGATTGATTTTCAAAGCTGTTATGTATAGCGGCGATTTTGTTGTGGAAAAATGAGGCTAGGGAGTCGCAGAGGTCTTGGGAGGGAGTGATGTAGTTGGTGCCGGCGGTTGGGTTGGTAAATTCTTTGACGATGTTAAAAAGTTCTTTGCTGTTTTGGGCACTGTTGTCAAGGCGATCCTTGAATATACACCCCTGCAGAGAGCCCACTCTGCAATCTCAATAAGTAAGGAATATAATAGCTTACCACTGCCCGCCACTAACGTGGCATCCCCCACAGCAGTTCCTGCTGGATGTGGCATGGCATCTGCCCCTGGAGTGCCCACCTCCGTGCTGGCTCAGGAACTGCTGGATGGCTGTGCCAATGGTGTTACGCCTAGAAAATACATTTAAAATTTTTAGATACCATATACACCACTCCCCATTTTGTCTAGGAATAAAAAGTTTTTACTAGTACTACATAAACAAATTTAATAACTTGTGACTCTAGTTTAAACTAAACATTTTCCTTTCTTCAGGGAAGGGTGTTTTTTATTTATGCTTAGCCATAACATGTCATGCTACACTTTTTGGCACAACTGATGAATGCTTGCTTTTTAACACACACCAATTTTCTCCTAACAGACAGAAGCTTCCCTTCTACGAACAAGAGCAAGATCATGAATGTTAGTCGGAGTCGTCAACAATTCATCCCCACCAAGACTTTAAGTTCCAACCAGGTGAAGGCTCTCCCACAATTAATGTGTGAAATCAGCCACTTTTCAGTCGTTCACCGTTTATCTTATGTAAGTTGATTTTAATAAATGTTTTTATATAATGCACAATTTAAATTTTTACAGAGTACACACAGAGCTAGTTGTTTTACCTTTAATAAAGCTTTAAAACTTACATAGACTCTGTGGTTTTTGGTCATGAGTGAGTGAGCAAAAGGGTTTGCAATTTGCAAGCATGAGTCCGTGACTCTGAGAGGTTGGGACACTGACTCCGTGGTCTTATGTTCTGGGTTGTATAATCATTGTGGATCATCGTTGCATTCAGGAGCTAAATAAGGACTCTGACACACTAGCGAGTCAGTAAGACGATTGGGGGTTCAACTTCTGTTATGACTGAGATATGTGGAAAGTCTAACTGCACCTATTATCACCAAAGCCCTATTTCTTGTCCATAGTTCTGTATGTGCAGAAAAGTCCCTGCAACAGTAGTAGTATGTCCTCCTATCCAATCAAAAAGTAAACTAGTGTCTTAGTCTTGGTGGCCATTGACATTTTATTGTTGGGAATTGTCAAAGCATAAACATTTAGAAGACTTCAATAGACATTATGGACAACCCAGTGGACTGCACTTAGTTTCTAGAGCTATTGCTGAATAGGTGTTTTGTTTAACACCTTTTGCCAACTCTGCAAGCTTAGCTAGCTACACAGACAGACTAATGATAATCTAGTAGTAGCACAGACAGTCATAGTAGAGGCAGGATAAGAATTTAGAAACAGTCTACGAGAAGATCAATTTAGGAAAAATAGAATTATGAGGAACGTTTGGAATAAATAGGTGATGTAAAAGCTAGGGAAGTATAATTAATAAAATTAACAGGAAAACTTACTGGGGCCAGCAGAGGAGCTCTCGGCGGACCTATCCTGGCCTTCCTGTTGCTCCTGCTCCGCCGACGCTGCTACCTCCTCCTCTGTCTTCTTGCCCCTGGGGGAGCTGATGTAGAACATGAAAGAAAGACACAAACATGGATGATTGTTGTCAACCAAATCAAACATTTAAAAAAACAATAACAAATTATTTCGTGGAAATAGACAACAATTGCACTAAATTTATTGACCTATCTGATGTGGTCTACTAGGATATTAGTATTGCTGGATTTGCGGACCGTCTAGTTGGAAAGTTATGTAACTCACTAAACCAAGTACAAAAAGGTTCTACTAGGACTGGCAGGCAGCACTCCGCAGCACGCGAATAGACAGATGCAGTCAGTCATGATTGCGGACCACTAAAAAGTTTCCTACTAAATAGTAAATAACCAGTCATAATATACTCAACCTATCAATCCACCACCACTATCTTTTCTTAGTGGCAGGAGGACAAAGGAAGGACTGGACATGAGTCTCTAGTGTCCAGCATTACGCAGTTCTGTAAAGTACACTCATACATAATCACTCATGCCAAATGAGCACAAAATTGAAAACAAGTAAGCATAGTAGCTCCGTCAGTGAGCAGGCGAGCACCTGCAATCACAGGAGCTTTTGAAACATAATTTACTGGCAATGTAATCTCTAGTGTCCAGCATTACGCACTTCTGTAGAGTACACTCATACATAATCACCCAGGCCAAATGAGCACAAAATTTAAAACAAGTAAGCATAGTAGCACAGCCAATGAGCAGGTGAGCACCTGCAATCACGGAAGCTTTTGAAACATAATTTACCTGCAATGTAATCAGCAGCATTCTTGCTCTTCGGAAAAAACAAATATTCGCAATATCATAATAACACAGAGCAGGAGAAAACAAAGTAGTGATTAAATAGCTACTACTACTCACCAAGCCCAGGGATCTCCACACCAAGCAGGTCATGTTCCTGGTCCAGGATGACGGACCACCAATGCGTCGCATAGTTGTAGGTGCGCCGGACCCCAGACTCCCGATACATGGCCCAGCACACCTTCCTCCATAGCTGGCATTGCTCCTGGAGCCCGTACCTGGTACCAGGCCTCCCGCCTGCCGCAACGGTCTTGGGGAGGTGGCGCTGTACGAAGAAAACCAGTGCGGCCTCCTCTACCGCACTAAAGATCTCCCGGGCAGTTACTTCCTCCCCCCTTAAGTGCCCACAAGGGAGCCGGCTACGGGGTGCGGGACCCTTCCCCTTAGACTTGCCGGCTCCCTTTGCCATGGTCCTGGGTGAAAGAAGAAAAGAATAGGGGAAAAAAGTAAGTAAAAGAAAAGAGAGAGGTAAACAAAAAAAGTAGTTATTAAAGTAACAAAAAGTGGAAAAAAACACAAAATATAGATGTAGAAAAATAGAGGGATAGATAATGAGTAAAAAAGATTTAAAAAAAGTTCAAACAAACAAAGGACTGCAAAGATTAAAGCAGGATAGAAAAAGCATGCCCAGAACCATAGCAAGGAATGAAAAACAAGATAGCCGTACCGATTGCGACCATGTGGGTACGTGCGCTGGATATTTTCCCCGCGAGCATGCAAAAACGGACGCGATCACGTAATTACGCCATGCACGTACGAAATGCACAACGCGAGCATGCAACTAGTGCCCAGAAATGGAAATACGCAACGCGAACACTGAAAACAAGATGGCCGGGCCCATGTACGTCTGCATGGGTAACTTTGTCCATGTACGACCGCATGGGTAACTTTGTGGTAGCTGCGCTGAAAAAAAACCCTGCGAACACGCAAAAATAAAAGATCTGCATATTCGCACAGATCCGCAAATTTTGCGAACCGCAAGTACGTATTCGCACAAATTTGCGTACAGCGAGTACGCAAATTTTGCCCATACTTAGTTGGAATTACTTTTCAGGATCAGTAGTGGGCTGAAAGATGCAGCACTGAGGTCTCTCCTGATAACAGGTGAGTAAATCGGAATTCGCAGTTCGGCTGATTTTTGAGGAATTTTTAAAAGTTCCAAAACTCCACACTTAGAAAAATTTCCCAGTGAAACCAGTCAATGTTAGCCTATGGAAGGAAATTCAAGTTACTGTAAGTATGGTTAGAATTACTTTTCAGGATCAGTAGTAGGCTGAAAGATGCAGCACTGAGGTCTCTCCTGATAACAGGTGAGTAAATTGGAATTCGTAGTTCGGGTGATTTTAGAAGAATATTTAGCTCAATAGTGAAGGAAGGGGGCACGGCCTGAGGTGACATATGTGCAAACATGCCCTGTGGCGCGTTTTAGGTTGGGGAATTAATTCCTTTTCAATCCTGAGGTCACCTGTGAGACAACTAGCCAACCAGGTACCTCCAGTATGCGCCAGGGAGCTGCGTTGCTGAGAGGCGTTCAGAGGGCATGCCCCCTTTTTACAACACTCTGCAACGCAGCTCCGTGGCGCTTACTGGAGGTACCTGTTAGACTAGTTGGCCCCTGGGGGACCTCTGGATTGAAGAGGAATTAATTTCCCAACTTAAAACGCGCCACTTGGCCTGTTTGCACAAATATGACCTCAAGCCCCACCCCCTACCTTCACCACTCTGCAAACACACCAGAGCGTGTTCTAAGTTGGGGGATTAAGTCTCCTTGCATACAGGGGGTCTATGGGGGCCAACAAGCCCACCAGGAACCTCCAGTATGCACCAGGGGGCTGCATTACAGAGAAGTTTAAAAAGGGGAGTGGCCTCATTACACCTCTCTGCAGCACAGCCCCCTGACGCGTTTGCAGAGGGGGAACCTTTTCCCCTTGAATACTGGGGCTCCCTAGGGGCCAACTAGCCCACCAGGAACCTCCAGTATGCGCCAGGGGGCTGCATTGCAGAGAGGTATAATGAGGCCACTCCCCTTTTTACACCTCTCTGCAACGCAGCCTCTTGGCGCATTTTCAGAGGGGGAACTAATTCCCCTTACATACTGGGGGTCCCTAGGGACCAAGTAGCCCACCAGAAACTTCCAGTATGCGCCAGGGGGCTGCCTTGCAGAGAGGTGTAATGAGGCCACGTCCCTCTGTACACCTCTCTGCAAAGCAGCCCCCTGGCACATTTGCAGAGGGGGAACTAATTCCCCTTGCATACTGGGGGTCCCTGGGGGCTAACTAGCCCACCAGGAACCTCCAGTATGTGCCAGGGAGCAGCATTGCATAGAGGTGTAATGAGACCACTCCCCTTTTTACACCTCTCTGCAACACAGCCCCCTGGGGCATACTGGAGGTTCCTCATGGGCTAATTGGCCCCCAGGGACCCCCAGTATGCAAGGGGAATTAGTTCCCCCTCTGTAAATGCGCCAAGGGGCTGCGTTGCAGAGAGGTGCCTCGGGGACCCCATCCCCTGGGGCCGGCCATTTAAAAATGTTTTTGGGGGGATACATAGGGTAAGTGGCCCCCCTCCCGGGACACTTCTGGCCCCAGGCACCCCATCTCCCGGGGCATGGCCCTCCTTGTTGGGGGCCGTGGGGGGTCCCCAAGCCCCCTACGGTCCCTGCCAGCTCCCCACATCCTGCAGGAGCCGGCATTGCTTTTCTGCATGTGGAGCAGCTAACATGCTGCTCCCCAGGTAAAAAAGCAATCTGCTTTGGTTTGGTTTCCTCCTCTGTTTTTCAAAAACCAAAGCAGTTTGCTATGGTAGGGTGGGAGCCGTGGGGTTCCCACCCTACCATAGAAAATAGCAGTGTCCCGGGGGTAGGCACTGCAGGAGCCGGCCCTGGGGGGTGGTGGTCCTAAGGGCTATCAAGGGCTCCAGGAGGGGGGCCATGCGGCCCCCCTCCCAACAATTGTAAAGCCCCTGGGGTGGTGGTCCCCGGTGAGGTAATATGAATTTTTATGGTCAATTGTGTCCCCTAACGTGAACCCCACCGACTCCATGTACGAGCTTAAAGTGCATGTAACTTCCCTCCTCGACCTGCTTTAAAGACGCAAATACATTTGCGTCCAACGTTAACATGTCCTCTTTCAGATCCACCATGAATGGATCGATAATTCAGTTCCTAAGTATGCCTTGCCAACGTCTTTTCATAGAGCACTTTCACGTTTTCCTAGCCCTGCAGAGCTAGGCCCTGATATCTGCCATCGAGCCCTTTCTGCTCTCTGCCTCCTGAAAGCTGCAACGTGGGATACATCCCTGACCTCTGTCCTATTCCCTGCGTGGCGAGCGGTGCCCGGCTCGGCCTGCTTGCCTGCCAAAGACAGTATTTTGCCTTCAAGTTATCAGTATAGCCGAGTTCAGCTCCTCGAAAACACATTCCAGTCTAGTAGAATAGATAAACATTTCCCCGGCTGCAGAGCAAAGGGCCCGGCCTCTCTGTCTCCATGCAAGTAATTCCTTGCTTCCGTTACCATGGTAGACCCATGGCCCCTCGCATTACACGCAGACACATAGTCACATATGCACGCATTAATAGTCAGTATAGAATAGCCTCTGCCCAAGAGACCTTTCCTTCTAGATAATATAGTTCCCTAAACACAAGATATCAGATATGATTTAGGAACGAGTCGATCTGACATGCCAGACTTCTGTCTCTTTCCTCTAGTGTTAAAAGTCAAGTCCCCTGCACCCTCCAGCCTCACGTCAGTCACACGTCATGCTGCTACGCGCGCATCCTTGCTACAGATTTCTGCTGACACTGCAAGATTCCTCTATGTATCCACCCACTTGTGACACTTTCATGTGACGTTTCTAACACACACCTCTGTGTACGCCCTCGTGCACGCCTTTCTGTTACGCACATGTGTTCTTATCTCGTTTCTCTCAGCCGTTACGCCTTCTGTATCCATCACCATTATATGCATTGACTATATATATTGTATTCTGTTAATAAAGTATTGTCTATCCCTTCCTGATCCTTAATGGTGAAAGGAACATGATACCCTGGTTCGAACCATTCCATTTTATGGAATAAAACCCTTATAAACTCAGATACCACGGATTCTGCCTCTTATTTCCGATTGAGTTATTTTATTGAACTTTACTGCATAGAAATTCCGACGGTAAATATTTATTTACCACATTAATTTGGCACCCGAACAGGGACCCCTCCCCCACCTTACACGCCGGCGGTGCGTTGCAGGCCTAGCCCCCTGCCACAGCCGTGATGGACAATTACGCGTACCCGCAGGATTTCCTGTATCTCCCTCAGGCCAACAGAGGTGACTGAGACTGCGATCGACACCCAGACGAGGCGGTGAGGAGTGCGGAGGATCCCGACCAGAGCCCAGTCGAGAGAGCAAGATCCGAGGTGTCTAGAGGCCCACCAGTTCTGACGTGCCTGTGACGTCACGAGTCGAGTCCAGTCCGGTCCAGTCCATACGAATTTTCCGAGGCCTTCCGTTCCGTGCTTCCCGGTGAGTACCGTTGCTGGGGACGCATCTAGACGGGTGCATTACTATGTATCCGGTCAAGACGGGTTTGGGTACACAGACCCGGTCTGCACTGTTTTAGCAGTGTATCTGTACTGTTTAGCAGTATATCAAGTAATTCGTGTCTTCAACGGTTCGATTTTTGTTTTCGTTATAGAATTCAAGTATAGGTAATATGTGTTCAAAATGTTTCTATGTGATTAATGTCGTGGTGTGAGTGACTGTTTGATATACATTACCGTGTTTCTGTGTCAAAAGTGTGTTCAGGTTCGAGTAAGTGTTAAGTACCAAATATCAAGATGCCATTGTTTTCCAAATTAAGACAGTTAGGAACTAGGAAAGGGATAATAGAGGAAGCGATTCCTGTCCCACCTAGGGACACTCCCGGAAATTTCATGTACCATAAGCATGGCTTAGATGCCATATTATATCTAGATTTATGGGTCGATTATACTAAGAACCTAGACGAGAAATATAGATGGCCCGTTACAGGGACATGGGATGCAGATTGCATCATGAGAGTAGAAGAAGCGCTATGGAAAAAGAAGGCCAGACAATCTCAGAAAGACGCCATAGAATTGTGGCGTAAAGAATCGCATAGACGTACAGAGAAAGAATTCAGAAAAGCAGAGAAACATAGAGAAGATCCAGACAAAGCCCGAGAAAACGTACTAGTTGAAGAAGGAATACGAGTTAAAGCAGAGCAAGTAGACCGACAACGAAACACCCTTGTGAATGGTATGTATCCTCTTTTGGCCGAGGGTTTACCTAAGGCCACTCCGGAAATACCAAAAAATCTGCCTCCTCCATTGGTTCCGACTAAATTACGTCACAAGACCGCAGCAGACATTTTTATTTCTTCCTATTTAGACGATGTAGCTCCTACATATAATACTGCACCTGCCCATGTACCCGCACCACCTGCACCTGCTGACGGCCCCCTACCCCATGATCATCCGCCCCCAGGTCCGCAACAGCAGATCCCTCCAGTTCCGCTACCCGCACCTGTTCCCGTTGTTCCCCCTGGTATCCAACAACTGCATCCATTAAATCCTTTTGGGACTGGCGTGGTCCAGGACCCAACCCAGCTACAGCAGGTACCGACCCTACAGCCAGGTTATGCTCAAGCCTCCGCTTCAGGAGGTGCTACAGGAGGTTATCAAACACCCCCACAGATACACCGAGTTACAATGAGAGATTTAGCAAAGGCTCGGACACCGAAAGGCGTTTCGGCCGAACTACTTAGAAGAGAACTTACAGACTGCAGATATGACTCAGTGCCTGGTACGTCAGGACCCATGTTGTTAGCGTCCATAGGTTTGAGACGCGTTACAGATTATTTGATGCTACTACCAGAAATGCCAGAACATCTAGACAAATTATATTATTTTATCAGAACAGGAGAAGGACCGGAGTCTGTTGCTGAAGCCATGTCACGTCAGAAAGTGGAGACTAAAGGTTTAATAATGCGATTTTTGGTTAATTGTTTAATAAGAGAACAAGATCAGGCAGGCTTTCCGCAAAGTGAGATGAATAGACTGATTAGATGGAGCCAGAATATGTCGGAGGGTAAACATGATAAGGAGAACAGTGTACATACTATGGTTAGAAAGATCCGTAAAGAAATAATAGAAATACATGCCCAGCGAGCACCTGAAGAAGAATTTGAATTAGACGATCCACCTTCCTCGCAAGAGGAGGATGAAACAGAGGATCTAGCAGAAACCTCGCAACAGTCAGACAAACAGATGATAGCATATGTAGGTAAGGGAAAATACCTTAAGAAAACAATATGTCCAGAAAGCAAAAGACTTTTTCTCTCTGCTATATCAAATCCGAGTTCTCCTGAACATATGTTTCAGGCTACCGATAAAATACTTCAAGATCGAATGGGGTACCATGTACTCAATTCCATGGATGAACAAGAACTAGCCCGGTCCGCAGTACAATGGGCTAACAATTCCAGTACATATAATGATGATACAGTAGCACAGACGTTTTTGAACCTTTCCCCTGATGAACAAAAATTAGCTGGTATATACATGATTCAACATCTCATTACGTTGTTTAAAAGCCAACATTCTGATCCAGGTCCCTTACCGGATATATTAGTAGAACTGCTCTCTAATAGATGGAGAGGCCTAGGTACTGATTTAATCAAAGAAATTCTAGAACATAGACACAAGTATAGTGCTTTCCTGAAACCACAGTTTATGTCAGCTCCACCACCCTCAGAAAGAAAAATGTTTTACTTTGACAGACAGAATCCCTTACGGGAAGTACATCCGGTCAGAAAAGACGATAACACACTAGAACGTGTATTCGTATATACACCCATCACTAAAATGGAATTATTGGAAATGAAGAAAATAGTGCCCAGTCATGATAAAGACCCTGCAGGTTTTCACCGAGAGATTAAAGATATGTTACTCATGGGCGATTACACGTATACAGATATTATGAAAATGTTAAAAGTACTGTTGCCTGCTGGAATTTACGAGAAACTAAAGGAGAAAGAATGGGAGGTGGGAGACACAAAGATTGATTGGGCTGCATTAGAAGTCGAAGAAAATGGTCGTACCGCAGGTATAGGCCTTGGGGATAAAGCTAAAGCATTACCAGGTTTATTAGTACAGGTTTTGCCTAGACTGTTAACAACTAAAAAGGAAGACTGGGACGCAATCTCAGCCTGTAAACAGAAACACGATGAAGACACTAGTGATTTTTATTCTAGATTCGAGAAATGTTTTCATATTAACAGTGGCCTGAAAACAAGTAGCGAGTCATACCCACACCTCTTTGTATCAAAATTAGTCGAGAATTCCCTGCCTCAAGTTAAGAACCGTGTTTTGAAAGTAGAAAGTACATGGCAAGCAAATACGCCGTCCCACCAAATGTTACAAATGTTACAGTACCACCAGAATAGAATTAGGGAAGAACAAGATCACGAACAGAGACGTATGAAAGATACGAAAATGAAAATGTTAGTTGCTCAGTCAGTTCCAGCTGACGGTCAGAAAAAGGGTATGACACAGTCAAATAATACGGCGGCTCCCGTTAAAGGGACATGCAACTATTGTAAACAGCCAGGTCACTATGTGAATGAATGTACGGTTCTGAAATACAATATAGCAACAGGAAAAACTAAAGAGAGACCACGTCAGCCTAGACAGGACCAGGTCCAACACCAGGTTCAGCAACATATTCCACAGAACGTACAGCCAATGCCTGCTCCACAACAGACAGGACAGACAGTAGCGGTACCACATGCACAGCCCATTGCCGCGACACAGCAAGTTTCACAGCAGATGTACCAATACGCACAATCTGATTACCCCGATTTTCAGCGATACTCATGAAACAGCCTAGAGAGGGAGGTTGGCTTGCCTCTCATTGAAGTTCCTGTAGATCAAGAGGGTCCTTATGTACATAGTCAAGTATTAGGAAAAGATAGAAAGTTTTTGATTGACACAGGGGCAAGTCGAACAACAATAAGTCACGACGAGGTTCCAGGGGCACCCCTCTCAGGCTCACAGAATGTTTCCCTTGGATTTTCAGGACAGCCCATTGTTAATGAAGTATCGAAACCTGTTCCCCTAGCAGTTGGTCCATTATCACGTACTACAGACTTATTGCTCACGAAGTCATGTCCAGAAAACTTATTAGGTATCAAGACACTGAAAGCTCTAGGAGCTGTAATATGTTGTTCTCCGGAAGGAGTTAGACTGTTTTTGCGTGACTTTAAGGGTCACTATGTATTACGAGATTTGGATGTCAGATTGAAAAATGTACCAGAACATTTGTGGGCACAAGGCCCAACTGATGTAGGTTGTATGCACATTACACCATACCGAGTTACACTCAAGCCAGGAGTTGTACTGCCCCGAATCCGACAATACAAGTTACCACCCGATGCTGTAGTGGCTTTGCTGGAAATCATTGAAGAGCTCATTGCACAGGGAGTGGTTGTAGAAACCGACTCCAATCTATGTAATTCCCCTATCATTCCGATTCTTAAACGTACTGACCCGAATGCACCTCCAGTTTATCGGTTGGTGATTGATTTACGAGAATTAAATAAATGCATTGTACCACAGTATCCTGTGGTCCCCGACATCTCATCATTATTGACTGCTATTGATTCAGAGGCGACGTTCTTTACTGTAATTGACCTCAAGAACGCCTTCTTTAGTGTCCCCATTGATCCGGAGAGCGAATACCTTTTCGGATTCTGTTTAAATGGCCGTAGCTTCAAATTTGCACGCGCACCTCAAGGATTCACAGAAAGCCCCAGCATCTACAGCCAAGCATTAAAAAGACAACTTGACAGTATTAACATGCCAGTTAACACTGCCCTACTCCAGTACGTCGATGATCTGTTGATCACCGCCCGTAGCGAACCTGAATGTGAACATGCATCACTGACGGTTTTGCATTTCTTGGCTGACAAGGGACACAAGGTGTCCCCTTCAAAGTTACAATTCTGTGTTCAGCAAGTGGTGTACCTTGGGCACTTGCTGTCCAAGAGGGGGAGACAACTAACACCTGACCGCATTCAGTTAATTGCACACTTACCGCAACCCAAGACACAAAAGGAAGTGCGGGCCTTCATTGGCCTCACCTCTTACTGCAGACAATGGATTCCCCAGTACACATTTCTAGCCAAGCCACTTATACAGTTGACAACACAGGAGGCAGCGACTTCGACTGTCCTCCCTTGGACTCAGGAACACACACAGGCTTTTGATGAATTAAAGAAAGCATTATGTCAAGCACCAGTTTTAGCAACACCATGTTACAACAAACCTTTTACACTTTTCGTTACAGAACGTGATGGCACAGCATTATCTGTCCTCACACAAGACCAAGCAGGTTCACATAAGCCTTGTGCTTATTTTTCGAGTACATTAGACCCAGTAGCCCAGGCCCTGCCTGCGTGCTTAAAATCAGTTGCAGCGACAGCCTTAGCAATCCGACAAAGTGATTCCATAGTGTTAGGACATCCCCTGACAGTACAAGTTCCACACTCTGTGGAAGTTCTCTTAAACAGAACACAGACTCAACACTTGACTATAGCACGACTGACAGGTTATGAATTGACATTCTTCCAGCCACACATAGAAATCAGACGCTGTAATATACTCAATCCTGCCACATTGTTACCCTCGAACATAACAGATCCAGCTCCACATGACTGTATAGAGATCATTAATGCAGTAACAAAGCCCCGACGAGACTTGACAGATGTTGCACTGATTAACCCAGACCTGACACTTTACGTGGATGGTTCATGTATGAGAACAAGCACAGGAGAATTAGTGGCCGCATATGCAGTGACCACTGAAACTGAAGTCAAAGAAACACACCGGATTGATACACTGTCTGCTCAAGCTGCAGAGCTCATTGCTCTGACGCGAGCCTGTATAGTAGCCAAGAACAGGAATGTTAACATATACACAGATTCACGTTATGCATTTGGAGTCGTACACGACTTCGGTGTACTCTGGCAGGAAAGAGGTTTCTTGACCTCTCACGGAGCCAAGATCCAACATGGTCCCCTCATTCAAGAATTATTGGAAGCAATACATTTGCCATCAGCCATAGCTATCATGAAGTGCAAAGCACATACTAAAGTTACAGATACTATTTCCCAGGGTAACGACCTGGCCGATCGAACCGCGAAACTCACAGCTCTGACTCATACACATGCTGCAGATATGACAAAGACAATAGTTCCGACATCGACACATTGCATGACAGTTAAGGATCCCGCACTAGATGTAATTGACATACAGACACATGCTACTCCAGACGAAATAAAGAAATGGACTGAACTAGGAGGGATCCAGACAGACCAGGGATGGATGACGAAGGGAAAAGCCACATGGTTTCTCCCCGACTCTATGGATCAAGTTATGATTAACACTGCACACAGTCCAGCACATTTAGGAGAAAAAGCCATGTTAGACAGTTTACAGAATCTCTGGTACAATAAACATTTACGAGCAGCAGCAAAACAGAAAGTGCGTACTTGCATGATCTGTTGTCAGTTCAACCCAGGTAAAAGCATTCCTGTAGAGCAAGGTGGATTCAATCCTCCCGATCACCCTTTTGAAGTCCTCCAGATGGATTATATCCAGATGGAACGATGTCGAGGATTCAAATATGTCCTCGTAGTTGTATGTGCACTTTCCTGTTGGACAGAAGCATATCCAGTCCCAGATTCCACTGCGTCCGACATCCCGAGGCAGCAGGTCTCGTAGAGAGACACAATCAGACACTGAAAACACGTCTTGCTAAGATTTGTGCCGAGAAAGGGGTAGACTGGATAGTCGCCTTGCCAGTTGCATTGTTTTACATGGGAATGGTCGCACACTCCAGAACAGGGCTATCCCCGTACGAGGTGGTCTTTGGTAGGCCTCTGCCTCGTAAGATCACAGATGTTGACTGTAATATGCTGACAGATTACCTTGCCTCCTTGATGTCTACACTACAATCTTGTCGTTCACAGGTGGCTGCAGCCTTTCCCGACAACACCGAGGTGAAGCCACACGAGATTGTTCCGGGGGACCTCGTCTTTGTTCGGAATTTCGACAGGAGGAGTCCGCTGGAGCCCCGCTGGCAGGAGCCGAAGCTTGTTTTATTAACTACAAGGACAGCAGTGAAGGTGGAGGGCCGCAAGGGCTGGCTCCACTCAAGTCATATAAAAAAATATCATGGACTGCCGCCAGAGTCAGACTCCCAGCCCGGCCCCATTCCAGAGACTGATACTAAACTCCCACTGGTAGAGAAAACTCCTCAGCAGGAGTACCGCATGAAGTTGAGGTCTAGCAAGTCAGACAGTTTAATTGTTTAAGTCCTCCCCTAGGTGAAGCGGTTAGACGGGTTCCTGACATGTACAAGTTAGACCCCAATAGAGAGAGAGATAGACAGAAACAGCTCAAGAAACGAGAGTATTGTAAATCTCTTCGTAGTCACTGCATCGTGACATTATTGATTATGTTTTTTCTGAGTCTTACGATTATTGCTGCAAGTTTGTTGCTACACATGTATTTTCCTATCTCCATACATGCACATCTTTTTCCAAATAGCACTATCGAGCATACTTTCAGTGAATTACCCCCGCACGAGTTATCTTACCGGCTTGCGCTGCGCAACAATACTTTTATCAGTATGTTACATCATTCCCATCAGACCAGCAATGCTACCAATTGTTGGATATGTGGCCGACTTCCTCCCTATCAGAAATACAAGGGAGTCCTGCCCCTCTTCCCGTATCCGTTTACACATAATGGTTCCTGTGGTGCCTGGTTTAGTTTAATAAATTCTTTAGACTCTGATTCCATAGTCTACCAAGGCAGTTGGGTATGGGGAAATCTGAACACAGTTCTGCATAAAGCATGTTATCCTAACAAGGAGGGTCTTCCACAAAGGACAGGGACCGATCTAGAAAATGAAGTATATGGATTAGGTAATTATACACTTAACCTCATGATTCTGAATGTCCAGTCCGATACAGGACCAGACTTACCCTCTATGTCAGTGTTACCAGTAAAAGGGGAATTATGTGTCAGAAAGAATGGTTCGGTACCCCTAGGTCATAGTAAATGTACTACTGTGATCGAATTCAGTGATAAAGGCAAGTCTACATTCAAAGCTACCCGCCATTCCTATTTCATTTGTGGTCATACAGCCGATATACGTTTGCCACTAGATTGGGATGGGACATGTTACATTGCATTCCTTCTGCCACCTGTTTTTCTAGCTCCACCTGATTATCATAAAAACTCCCGTCTAGTACCTAATAGACCCAAGAGAGAACTCCCGATTGTCGACTATACTGAAACGGCATGGGAACAATATACAGATTTCAATAAAGGTTTCTTTCCCTATTTAGGAGCTATCTTCAATAGCAAATCAATACGTCACTTGACCAGAACCCTTGAAGCAGTGGTAAATGAAACTACTTCCGCCCTGGGCAACTTAACAGAGGAACAGTCTGCTATGAGACTTGTTGTCCTTCAAAATCATCTTGTTCTTGACGTCATCCTGGCCGATAGGGGCGGAGCCTGTAGAGTCATCGGATCGAGTTGCTGTGTTTTCATTCCAGAAAACGCACCGTCAGTATATAAAGCCATAACGCGTCTCCATAAGATTGCAAGTCAGATACACCAGAATCCAGGCACCTGGACTTGGTCCGGTTGGTTCTGGAGCGTGTTATCAGCCTGGGGTTGGAAAGTCCTATCCTTCCTCGGAATAGCCCTTCTCATAGTATTCAGTTGTTGCCTATGTATACAATGTGGGCCAGCGATTTGCGGCTTGTGCGCCACATCATGTTTTCCTCATCCAAGTCCACGTTCTAAATCCCGCCTGAAAAAGGAAGAGCAAATGATGTTATATGAACAAATAGATGGACTAATGAAGATTGATATATCATGAACGGTCCGTAGGGGACAAGGAGGGAATGAGGTAATATGAATTTTTATGGTCAATTGTGTCCCCTAACGTGAACCCCACCGACTCCATGTACGAGCTTAAAGTGCATGTAACTTCCCTCCTCGACCTGCTTTGAAGACGCAAATACATTTGCGTCCAACGTTAACATGTCCTCTTTCAGATCCACCATGAATGGATCGATAATTCAGTTCCTAAGTATGCCTTGCCAACGTCTTTTCATAGTGCACTTTCATGTTTTCCTAGCCCTGCAGAGCTAGGCCCTGATTTCTGCCATCGAGCCCTTTCTGCTCTCTGCCTCCTGAAAGCTGCAACGTGGGATACATCCCTGACCTCTGTCCTACTCCCTGCGTGGCGAGCGGTGCCCGGCTCGGCCTGCTTGCCTGCCAAAGACAGTATTTTGCCTTCAAGTTATCAGTATAGCCGAGTTCAGCTCCTCGAAAACACATTCCAGTCTAGTAGAATAGATAAACATTTCCCCGGCTGCAGAGCAAAGGGCCCGGCCTCTCTGTCTCCATGCAAGTAATTCCTTGCTTCCGTTACCATGGTAGACCCATGGCCCCTCGCATTACACGCAGACACGTAGTCACATATGCACGCATTAATAGTCAGTATAGAATAGCCTCTGCCCAAGAGACCTTTCCTTCTAGATAATATAGTTCCCTAAACACAAGATATCAGATATGATTTAGGAACGAGTCGATCTGACATGCCAGACTTCTGTCTCTTTCCTTTAGTGTTAAAAGTCAAGTCCCCTGCACCCTCCAGCCTCACGTCAGTCACACGTCATGCTGCTGCGCGCGCATCCTTGCTACAGATTTCTGCTGACACTGCAAGATTCCTCTATGTATCCACCCACTTGTGACACTTTCATGTGACGTTTCTAACACACACCTCTGTGTACGCCCTCGTGCACGCCTTTCTGTTACGCACATGTGTTCTTATCTCGTTTCTCTCAGCCGTTACGCCTTCTGTATCCATCACCATTATATGCATTGACTATATATATTGTATTCTGTTAATAAAGTATTGTCTATCCCTTCCTGATCCTTAATGGTGAAAGGAACATGATACCCTGGTTCGAACCATTCCATTTCATGGAATAAAACCCTTATAAACTCAGATACCACGGATTCTGCCTCTTATTTCCGATTGAGTTATTTTATTGAACTTTACTGCATAGAAATTCCGACGGTAAATATTTATTTACCACACCGGGGCTGGGGGGTCCATCACAGACCCCCTATTTTAAATATTAGTGCCTCTCGGAGGTGGTGGTCCCCGGGGCGTGTGGGGGGACTTGTGTCACCCCAAACAGGTTTTTAATTTTTTTAAATTTAAAACAAAGCCCGGGGTGGCAGTCCCCGGGGCTCGGGGGCCTTAGAGGCCCCCCATCATGCATATCCATCATGCATATCCAAGGCCTGGGGGTGGTGTCCCCCCACACAAGATTTTTTTATTGCAAACAGAGCCCCGGGGGTGGCGGTCCCTGGGGCTGCGGGGGCTGTGAGCCCCCCACATACTTTACAAAACAGCGCTGGGGTTGGCGATCCCCGGGTCTTGGGGGGCTTTAGAGACCTCCCATCATGCATATCCAAGGCCCGATGGTGACGGTCTCCGGGGCTGCGGGGGGGCCGTGTGCCCCCGCTATTATAATTACTTTGCCCTGGGGGTGGTGGTCCCCAGGGCAGTATGGGGGGATTTGGGCCCCCCTACACTTTTTTTGATTATGCCCCGGGATTTGGTCCCCCTGGGGGCTAATTTGAAAAAAAGCAGATCAGGTTTTTTTTTCATGGAGTACGTAAACCTACGCGTATCCCGCGATTTAAAAATAAAAAAATCAGGGGGTCCTTGGGGGTCCGCGTGGGACCCCCCTGGGCAGACCTAGGGGGTCAAGGTGTTTCTACCCTGCCCCCTTTGCGTGTTTTGCGCACTTGTTTCGCTGCTTTCTTGTGCCTCAGTTCTACAGAGGCACAAGATGGCTGCCAACACTTCCTGGTTTGGAGTGTTGACAGCCAATCAGCATAAAGCTTGTGCTCGGGAAGGTACAGAGTACAGTACAGAGTACAGTGCTTCATCTATAGATATATCGATAATTTTGCTTTTGAATTTCTCAAGAACTACTGAACGGATTTACACCATTTAACAAAAAGGGTAATCTGCGAACCAAACTCGACCCTTTTGCCAAATTTGGTGTAATTCCATTCAGCAGTTCGGGCTGTAACCCTGGCTAAAGGTCCTATGAAAAATTGCATGGGGAAAACACGTTTTGGGATCCCCCTCTATTCTCAGCCCCCGCTTCACGAATCACTCCGAAACTTTCATGGAAGAAGCAGAGGGGAGCAGGCCATTTTCTTGCAGACCTTCAGTAAGAATCGTTGACCGGCGCCAAAGTTATTCCAAATATAATGTTGCAGATTTCCAATATAAACTAGGTTCTAACTATAACTACCTACTGGTGACCGCCAGTAGGTAATATATATATATATATATATATATATATTTATATATATATATATTCACTGAAAAAACCATAGGTTATAGACCATATATAGTTAGGAATTTGCATTTACAAAACCTTGAAAATTTACTGAAAAAAACATAGTTAGAGAACACATATAGTTAGCTGGACATTTTATTGATATAAAACCAATGAAATTCCATATATAGTTAGTTGCACTAACTATATATCGCGCACCTGCAATCCACTGCTGATGATGTCACATATTACATCATTCATGACATGGTCAGTGACATCACTGATGACATCACTGATGACAACTCAAATGACATCACTGATGACATTATCCAATGACTGTATGTTTCTGTAAAGTTAAAATATGTCTTACATATTGAACAATGAGTGGATGTATAAGTGTCTGGATGAAGAATTTAGTAGGTGCATGACTGACTGTATAAGAGAGTGATTAAATGTGTCTCACTGAGTGCATGGGTTAGTGACTAAACTGTCTTAATTTGTGCATCATTATGTCTGTTGTTCTGTAAACTGCTGAATGTGTTAATCAGTAGCTATATGAGTATATATATATGGGATATTCATTGCTTGCCCAAGTATTTGTATGGGAGACAGAGTATGTGTATGAGTGGCTGGGAGGTGTATGACTCTGTGCATAGATGTGTGAGCAGTTGATTCACTAGATGTATGGGTTCAAAAGTGCATGTGGAAACAGCTGCATGGGCGGTTGACTGTGTGCATGAGTGTATTGGTGAGTGAATGGATATCTCAGTGCAACATGTCAAAGTAAGTACATATGTAAAACACAGTGCATGTGAGAGTTGACATATATAACCGTGCATAAGAGCCAGTGAATGTGTGAGTGGCTGTATGGATCATTGTGAACTTGTATTAGGGATCGTATAGGAAATTAAATATGTGTTAGAATATGTTTGAATTAGTAAGGTGTGTATAACTGTATAGTTGAGGAAATGGAGGTGTGATTGATTCTTTGCATGACTGAGTAGATGTATGAGTAACTCCATGGATGAGTGACAGTCTGTGAGTATCTGTTTACACTGATTGTATCTAAGGTTATATTAGAGTCTGAAGAGGTTTATTTATTTATTTATTTATGAATCTTGTAGAGCGCACAGCTACCCCCGTCGGAGGTGTCCCGGCGCTAAAACTGTCAGCAGAAATAAAGGAGGACCTATCTAAATAGAAGAAAATAGCCATGTTTTCAAGCGGCTGCGAAACTGTGCTTCAGATGGGGCAAATCTGAGGTCTAAAGGAAGGCTGTTCCAATGTTTCGCAGCAAGGACAGCGAAGGCTCTGCCACCCATTCGTGTGCGGCGGAAGCGTGGCACAACCATAAGACGTAGGCTGTTGGAACGTAGATAATGTCAATCTCTTTCTCAAGTATTCTGGTCCAGTTCCGTTCAGAGCACGGAAAGCAAGAGTGAGTATTTTAAACTTAATGCGGCAGGCTATAGGAAGCCAATGGAGCTTTTTGCGAAACATTGAGATCGAATGTCGGAAAGGGATATTGCCAATCAGTCTTGCTGCCGCATTTTAAACTACTTGAAGGCGTTCAATTTGGTACAAAGGGGCCCCCGCGTAAAGACTGTTGGCATAATCCAAATGGGAGGTTATTAAGGCCTGGGTAACTGTTCTGCGCGCGTCCATTGGCAGAAATGGAAAGATTTTTCTCATCATTTTTAATTTTCCAAAGCAGGCAGCAGTGACTTTATTAATTTGGGGGCTGCAGGAGAGCGTATCGTCGAACTGGAATCCCAAATTACGGGCGGTGTGCACCGGAGTTGGGGGGGGGTTGAGTACCGTAGGCCACCAAAGTGAGGGGGGTATTGTCATTTTTTGATTAAAAAACAAGACCTCCGTCTTGTCAGTGTTAAGACGAAGATGGTTCGAGGCCATCCAAGAGCAGATTTCGCCCAAACAGTGGCGAAAGCTAGAGAGGCTGGTGTCAGAGTGATCTCTAAAGGAGAATATCAGCTGTGTATCATCAGCATAGGAAATCACTCTGACTCCGCATGCCTCCACTACCTTGGCCAACGGGGCAAGGTAGACATTGAAGAACAAAGGACTCAGGGCCGAGCCCTGCGGGACTCCACAGGCAAGAGGTTTGCACCCCGATTTAAAAGGTCTGAGAAGAACCCTCTGTGATCGACCCTGGAGAAAAGAAGTGATCCACAACAGTGCAGAGCCGCCCAGTCCAATCTGCTCCAGTCGATCTAAAAGTATTTGATGGGACACCGTATCGAAAGCGGCGGACAGGTCGAGGAGAACCAACATGGCCTCCTCGCCCTTATCCACACACTCTCGAACAGTCTCTGATACTTCTAGTAATGCTGTTTCCGTGCTAAAACCCGCACGGAAACCGGACTGGGAGTCATGGAGTAGGGAATTAGCCTGGAGATATTCTGCAAGTTGAAGTTGGACGGCCTTCTCCAAGACCTTCGCTGGTTTCGGAAGGAGGGAAATAGGCCGATAATTATAGAATTGTGTGGGGTCCGCATCTGTTTTCTTCAGGATAGGCACAAGCAAGGCTTCTTTCCAAGCAGAGGGGAATTGGCCTAATTGTAAGGAGGCATTCCATAAGGAAGTAAGTGGCTCTAATAATAAGGTAGCCAAGTCACTCATGATCTTAGGGAGGACCGGGTCCAAAGGAGAGCCCGATTTGCACTGTATAAGAAGTTTAAGTGCAAGATCAGGAGTGAGGTCCTTGAATGCCACTAGGGCAGGAACAGTGTCGTGGCTGATTGAAGTCGGGGAAAGGGGGTGATCAGACGCCACAACTGGAGGGAAGGTGGCTGCGATTTTCTCAATTTTTTCCTGAAAGAAGTCTGATAGTCCATTGCAAAGAGACTGGTTGGCAACATTGTTAGGTGTCATTGCAGGAGGTTTGACAAAGTCTTTAACAATTTTAAACAAAGTTTTTGCCGAGTTGTCTGCATCTTTCATTTGCGAGGCAAAAAACTCTTTCATGGCAGATTTTTTGACCTTGGTAAATTGCTTTAAGGCCGTTTTGTAGATAAGTTTCGCCTCTGTATCATATGTTAATCGCCAGCTGCGTTCTAATTTTTTGCAGCGGCTTTCATCGTATTATCACATTAATGATATCAGTGATGTTGTCAGTGTATGTCATTTGAGTTGTCATCAGTGATGTCATCAGTGATGTCACTGACCATGTCATGAATGATGTAATATGTGACATCATCAGCAGTGGATTGCGGGTGCGCGATATATAGTTAGTGCAACTAACTATATATGGAATTTCATTAGTTTTATATCAATAAAATGTCCAGCTAACTATATATGGTCTCTAACCTTGGTTTTTTCAGTGAATTTTCAAGGTTTTGTAAATGCAAATTCCTAACTATATATGGTCTATAACCTATGGTTTTTTCAGTGAATTTCATTGATTTTTTAAAAGCTAATATCTATAGCTGTAAAATATATTCTTAATTACGTAACGTATCACGTAGCCACGTGAGACGCCTCATGACGCGTCGCATAACCGTGACGTATCGGCTCTGCAGCGCAAACAAAACCCGTAACGTAAGCGCGCCGGAGCACGCTTACAGATATATATATTTTTTTTAACCTTAATTAGACAAAATCCACACGTGCACATATCTTGAGGACTTGCAAAGGCACATCAAACAAACAAACAGTCCCTACAATTTTGCCAAGTTTGGTGGAAATCTATTCCTTTAAATTTTATTTTACTGTTTCTCTTGGTTTTCCCCTTGTTACGCTTACCAGAACGCTACCCGGTACGCAAACCGGACGCTCCAAAAACACAAGATTGCGGACTCCCATTACGCTGCCGGCTAGCTGCCCGGGTCGCGTACCGGGAAGCGCCTCTACCGCGAAAAATCGAATTTTTTTTCTTTTGCCCCGCGGGGAACTTTAATAGCCCCCTAATCAATCCTAGGGGGTCAGGAGGGGTCTACCTTACCCCTTTCCTTCATTTACAACTTTTTTTTCCACCTCTTGTCTCTTGATCCTACGGTAAGACAAGATGGCGGCCGCTCTGGACTGTTACAATGTTGACAGCCAATCAGCTTCTCCTCAGACTCCTGTTACGCTGCTGGTTAGCTGCCCGGTTAGCTGCCCGGTTCGCGTACCGGGACGCGCCTCTACGGCAAAAAATCGCAATTTTTTTTTTTTGCCCCGGGGGGCACTTTAATATCCCCCTCATCAATCCTAGGGGGTCA
Organism: Lissotriton vulgaris; assembly: GCF_964263255.1. Taxonomy (NCBI): domain Eukaryota; kingdom Metazoa; phylum Chordata; class Amphibia; order Caudata; family Salamandridae; genus Lissotriton; species Lissotriton vulgaris. Next base: position 1,144,301,249 of record NC_141694.1, on the reverse strand, counting down.
GGAGGGGTCTACCTTGCCCCCTTTCCTTCATTTCCCCCTTCGTTTTTCACCACCTCTTGTCTCTCGATCCTACCGAGAGACAAGATGGCGGCCGCTCCGGACTGTTTACAATGTTGACAGCCAATCAGCTTCTCCTCAGACTCCCGTTACGCTGCCGGTTAGCTGCCTGGTTCGCATACCGGGACGCGCCTCTACGGCAAAAAATCGCAATTTTATTTTTTTGCCCCGGGGGGCACTTTAATATCCCCCTCATCAATCCTAGGGGGTCAGGAGGGGTCTACCTTGCCCCCTTTCCTTCATTTCCCCCTTCGTTTTTCACCACCTCTTGTCTCTCGATCCTACCGAGAGACAAGATGGCGGCCGCTCCGGACTGTTTACAATGTTGACAGCCAATCAGCTTCTTCTTAGACTCCCGTTACGCTGCCGGTTAGCTGCCCGGTTCGCGTACCGGGACGCGCCTCTACGGCAAAAAATCGCAATTTTTTTTTTTTGCCCCGGGGGGCACTTTAATATCCCCCTCATCAATCCTATGGGGTCAGGAGGGGTCTACCTTGCCCCCTTTCCTTCATTTCCCCCTTCGTTTTTCACCACCTCTTGTCTCTCGATCCTACCGAGAGACAAGATGGCGGCCGCTCCGGACTGTTTACAATGTTGACAGCCAATCAGCTTCTCCTCAGACTCCCGTTACGCTGCCGGTTAGCTGCCCGGTTCGCGTACCGGGACGCGCCTCTACGGCAAAAAATCGCAATTTTTTTTTGCCCCGGGGGGCACTTTAATATCCCCCTCATCAATCCTATGGGGTCAGGAGGGGTCTACCTTGCACCCTTTCCTTCATTTCCCCCTTCCTTTTTCACCACCTCTTGTCTCTCGATCCTACCGAGAGACAAGTTGGCGGCCGCTCCGGACTGTTTACAATGTTGACAGCCAATCAGCTTCTCCTCAGACTCCCGTTACGCTGCCGGTTAGCTGCCCGGTTCGCGTACCGGGACGCGCCTCTACGGCAAAAAATCGCAATTTTTTTTTTTTGCCCCGGGGGGCACTTTAATATCCCCCTCATCAATCCTATGGGGTCAGGAGGGGTCTACCTTGCCCCCTTTCCTTCATTTCCCCCTTCGTTTTTCACCACCTCTTGTCTCTCGATCCTACCGAGAGACAAGATGGCGGCCGCTCCGGACTGTTTACAATGTTGACAGCCAATCAGCTTCTCCTCAGACTCCCGTTACGCTGCCGGTTAGCTGCCTGGTTCGCGTACCGGGACGCGCCTCTACGGCAAAAAATCGCAAATTTTTTTTTTTGCCCCGCGGGGCACTTTAATATCCCCCTCATCAATCCTAGGGGGTCAGAAGGGGTCTACCTTGCCCCCTTTCCTTCATTTCCCCCTTCGTTTTTCACCACCTCTTGTCTCTCGATCCTACCGAGAGACAAGATGGCGGCCGCTCCGGACTGTTTAGAATGTTGACAGACACCGGAGAGCCAATCAGCTTCGCTTCGCAAAGTTCCGCTATGCGAAAAGTACGCGAACCGGAGCGCTACCCGGGATGCTGTCACAGATATATCTGTTTTTTAAAACGTTATTTTCTCAAAATCCACTGGAGCACATATATTGAGACCCAGCAAAGGCACATCGGGCTAAAAGTCCCTACAATTTTGCCAAGTTTCGTGCAAATCCATTCAGCCGTTCGAGCTAAAAGTGAGGCCAAACGCCCTATGCAAAAATAAATGGGAAAAACGCGTTTTGGGACCCCCTTTTTTCTCGGCCCCCCCTTGACGAAACCCCCCCAAATTTTGCCATTTTTCTGAAAATTTCAGCCAATTCCATCCACAAACGCCAAAGTTATTAGACATAGAATTTTCAAAAGTCCCATAGAGAAAAAATCCTAACTAATATACCTACTGGCGACCGCCAGTAGGTAATATATATATATATATATATATATATATCTATTCACTGAACAAAACTAAAGGTTAAAGGGATATTATATTTAAGTAAAAATGTCTACTAAAACATACAGTTTTAAAAACAAAAACATTCAAATTCACAAGTTATAGTTATCTCAAGTAATTCGAGCACGAAAGTAACCATAACATCAGCCATCTACAGTGTTGTCATTATTGATGTAATTTCAGATTTTCCAGTCATGTTTTTAATGATGTCATTGAACATGTCTTCATAGATTAAATATGGTTGGTAATTTGCAGTTCATGGCAAACCAAGGGTTTGAGTTATAGTTACTTAAGGCTCGAGTTATATTTGTACATATCAATATCTATATATGTATGTTGTATATATAGTTATATACAATGATTTTTTAAGTTTAATGAACTCTGCCAGTGTGACCCAAGACTCAACATACCCCTTTTGATGTTGTTAACAAAATTAGATTTCAACTGGCAATGTACTGGATTGATATCAGAGTAGTGAACATGTGTGGGGACAAGGGATTCCAATGTTGTCAGATTGCATAACAAAACAAAATGTCTGCACAAAACAGCTATTATTGAGCAATTACTAAATTTCAAACAACATTCTACTTCATGAACAAGGAAACAAAAGAATTAGCAGTTCTGCTGTGAGAAATCTTAATTGTGGTGAAAATACCTTTTCTTCTGTTAATACTTGTGTGCAGCATTTGAAAGAGTAGTCTGCAATTAACTTCATCTCTGTGTATGTAAGCAAGACAGGTCACAAAGCAAATGGGGAGTTTCTTTGCAACAGAAGAAATTAAAAGCTCAAAAGAGAGAGTGCAAAGCAGCCAATGTTTTAATTACGAACTGTGGTCTTTCATAACATCTTATAAGTAACATGCCAGCTAATAAAGCAATACTCTATTAAAGTTAAAGCAGTTGACACTGACTTTAAGAAAATATGAATCAGCTACTCAGTAGTGCCTGCATGATGGTTTAATGGAGTATTAATGATAAACACAATTTAATTTCTTTTTAACTTCAGGATGAACTAATAGGTCTTTATTGAAAATGGTAAATTCTGCTGTAAAGAGACGTTTGCAACAGAATAGAGGCTTTGTGCAAGGGAGAAGAAATCCCAATGTAGTACAAAATGGTGCATTTGCAGTGGGGATCCTGTTTCCCCAGTGTACATTTTGGCAAAATCCACACAGGGGATAGGATCCCTCTTTAAAGATGATCTGCTTTTTCTAGGCATATGCCATGAAAGTTGCGTGGCTGTAGAATTTCAGGCACACTCCTCGGAATGTTGGTTGAATGGAAAAAGTAAGATAACTACTTCAGTAAGGCTGGAGTTCTTCACTCTTGCTTTGTCTACTTTCTTTGAGATTCAGGCCAAAAGAATTGTGCAGGAGTAGGCATTAACAACACAGTTTAATTCTGCCAAGAGGCTCCGAGAGACATCATGGATTTTAAGAATGAAGGGCAAGTTCTCTACCTGCAGGCATGGCCATACGTTTTTAAAGTACTGTCATTATAGACAAAGGTCAAGTGGGGGCCGGACTCTTTTTTTTTTATTTTAAAGTTGTGGACCCTGCTGTAGGGTTTGTGATATCTTGCAGACATCTGAACCAATATTGGATTTCCTGCGATTTTTTGGGACCCTGTACTGGAGCCACAAACCCAGTAGGAGGTTCCTCAAGGGTCGATAATCCCTTGACCTGGGTTCCCAGACTGAGGCAGGGTTTGCAAACCCCAAAGCTACAGTGAGGTCACGGACTGTGAACCACACAGGCAATTTTATTTTAATTTCAATCTAAGGAGGTATCTGGTGGACTTGGTCCTCTTTGCAGGGACATCCCAGAACCTTTTGCCTTCCTCCGGTATTATTCTAACCTGTTGTCCGTGGTTTTATGTCTCTGGGTATTTTATCACTGCTGTTCAGTGCTAAATTGCATGTGCTCTCTATGGTAAATTTGATAAGATTGGTCTATACCTGTTTGGCATATTAAATTTACCTACCAAACCCCTGTACAGTGGTTTCTCAGATACCCAGGCCCAGTAAATTATATGCTACTGGTAGGCTTGCAGTGCTGCTTATGCCACCCACCGAAGTAGTCTTTCATACCTTTCATACCTGTCTCAGGCCTCTGCCACTGCAGAGCCTGTGCGCAAAGTTAACAGCCTCTGTGACGTGGCACATAAAGAGGTTGCCACGTCTGTGACTCCCATTTACTACATATCAGTCACCCTAGGGTAGGCCCTAGCTAGCCAAATGGACAGGGTGCAGTGTAGGTAAAAGGTAGGACATGTGCCTTAACTGTGTGGCATGTCCTGCTAGTGACAAACAGCCTATTTGTTTTTCCAGTGCTGTGAGGCTGCCCTCTCATAGGGATGCATTGGGGATTCCCTGATATGTGCTTCAGTGGTAATTCCTTACATGAGAGGTGTAGCGTGATCAAATTTGGTACGCTTGGAATAGTGGTGATAAATGCTGCGTATTGGTGTTTGTGGAATTATTATCACCATTTTAGAAATGGCACTTTTAGAAGTAGGCATTTCTGTCTGCTATGTGTCTTTGTGCCTGCCTGCCTGTTATGTATTGACCATCTGGCCTTTGAGTGACTGGGGTTGGGGAGATGCAGTGGCTCCAGAGAGTCTGGAGGAGTTATCACTAGGCTAAATAGGCCTGGTCTGCATTTGGAGTGGTGGGAGGAGTAGCACCTGCACCTGAATAGGGCTGTGCCTGCCTTCCACAATGATGGCTCCGCCCCCCTGTGGTATGTTTGGGGCCAGGGCCTGCAGTAACAATGGAGGTAATTGTGCACTTGAAAAGATATTTTATAATGTCCCCCAAAACTGGTTTGGACTGGGGTCAGAGCCCTGTGACAGGGGGAAGAACAAAGATAGTTGGTACAATAAATATTGGGGCTGTGACCCCATGTCTGCTGAACTGTGTTTACTTGGGAACTAGACTGTGTGGGATCTGGAGGAACTGCCATGGGACTGGGCTGCAAAAAGAGCTGACCTGCTACCTTTTTGGGCTAGGGTGAACTGCCACTTTGTCTAAAGAAATCCATGTGCTGGCCTCCCGGGGGACACTTTGCTGGTGTGACCCTGTTGTCCCCGAGGACTTTGTGGCTTACCATACCGGATTTATGAGAGCGCATTGTGAGAGCTATGTGTTCATTTTGTGTCCCCGTGTTATGGTATGGCCCCAGTGAGCGCTCTGGCCAGCGTGTGAAGAGCGCTCTGGGGTGTTGATAGTGTGTGAGGCACTGTTCTGTCTGCAGGGTTCTGTGGGCGCCTAGCTTTGCTGAGGAGATTGCACCAGGAGGAGGGCCAAAAAGACTGACGGAGACTTTGCTTCATATTCTCGGGCTGTGACAAGTCACCGGAAATCAGGCAAAGGATGCCTGACTGTGGGCGGGGCTCCTGTAAGGAGGAGGAGAGCCCAGTGTGTTTCCTGAGGCTGTTGTGGGTGGTTGCCGGAGTCTGCCTACAGCCCAGGGGGTGACGACTGGAGCCATTGAGAGCTCCAGACCCTGAGTGCCCCGAAGCATAGGAGGAGTCCCCGGGGGCGAGACTCAGAAGGAGCCTTGATCTGATGCGGGCCAAGGATACGGCTATGGCAAGGGGAGCATATGAGTGCCTTGTAGGCCGGAGTGCCTTTTGTCCTTGACCGTGCTGGTTATTTTTTGTACAGAGGGGCCATTGGCAAATCTCCCTTGGGTGCTTAGGTAGCTCTGGTATTACTCCTGTATTCCTGACGTTGTGCAGCTTCGCTGCATGGGCGTGGGCAGCTACACATTTGCTTGCTGTTGGGGGTGATTCGTAATCCAGCAGTACGTGCCGTACTATCTTGTCCTGAGGATCCAAGAGGAATGGGAGAGCTGAGGGGAAGCAGTGCTCTCCCTCTCCCTGTCCGTAACTGCAGCTGTAGTACAAGCCACGTGAGGAGCTGAATCTGCATCAACCTATGTGGCCAGTATAGCAGCAGCCCGGGTGGTATCAGGCAGCTGCCAGAGTGACCCTTGGCCTCACAGCCCAACTATTAGGCAGAGGCATTTGTGAGATGTTGGCCACCTGTGGTAAACAACGACGGTGGTCTCTGAGCCTTGGTGGAGGGAGGAACATCCACAAGAGTACCGGCATGACCAGGAGGGTTCCTGGTACTTTGGGGGACTACGGCATTTTGAACTACTGTGGGCTATGTGCATTGTTAGTGTGTACGCAGAGGGCTTCATACTGTTTATGGCCAATTAGGTTCAGTGATGAGGAGATTTACGCCTACTGCCTGAGGTGAGGTGTGTCATACTGTACAGTTTGTGCCTAAGAGGCATCATGATATGTTTACTGTGGCCAGTGTGTACTAAGGGGGCTAATTTGCAAGTAATTAGTATTTACCTCAGGGTGCCTACTGTGATGTTATGCATAATGTGTTATGCTAAAGTATAATGCTATCAATAGCTGTTGGTTATACCCAAATGTAATGTTCATGACAGAGGAACGATTGGCCAAGAGATTTATGTAATCCCTGTAAAAGTCTTGACAAGTGCCTGCTTGCACTGTGTATATATGTGATTATGTTCTGATGCAATTTATGTATAATTCAAAGGCCATCTTCTGTGGTGTTTTCTTTTGTGATGTGCCTAATGTGTCGCTGTTGTGTGAGTGTGTTGCGCAAACGCTTTTTAAATTGCCTCTGGGATAAGCCTAACTGCTCAGCCAAGCTTTCAAGGGGGTGAGCAGGGATTAGCTTTATTGTGTAACTCCCTTGCCCTGGCTAGAGTGGTGGTTTCTGCTTGGCTTTGGCGCATGCCCTAGCCAACCAGAAACCCCCTTTCTAACATTGGTTGTCAGCAGTGAGGATAGGACTTGCATTTGGGCAGGACCACTGTGACGCATGGTTGCACAGCAAACTCTGCATTTAAACAGTTACGTGATTTGGGATTTCTCCTTATTTTCTCTCATTAGTAAAAGAATTTCTTGTGTACTCCTGCTTCAGCTCTTATGCCTTGGGATTTTTTTGTTGCACGTGTGGCTTAGCACCTTGCCAAAATGAAGTAAACCTTTAAACTTGAAAATCTGGCAGATTACACAAGTGAGGATTTTTACGGCTTCTGCAGACAGTGGAGGTTGCGGGTGATAGATGGGGAACATACATATCTGAGTCTGCAAAATACTGTGCTGTTCTTTATAAGGGATTACTACGAAAATGTGCTAATCCAAACCCACCAGGTGAGCTTAGGCTATACCCTAAGATCTACAAGGACTCTGAGTAAGAGGGTTCCCAGTCCGCATGACAAGAGGGTAGTGGTTCTGAGGGAGACCCTGGAGAGTCTGATGATGAGAGAGGAAATGACTGGGCAAGGATGCCAGTAGGAAGTAAGGACCACGTAAAGAGGAAGTCCCTTCCTGGGTCTAGTGCCAGGAGTAGTGTTCTATCCCTTTCTCTGTCCCCAGAGGAGTTGGCGGACAGGAGGGTAGAAAGGGAGCACCAGCTGGTGTCAGAAAGGTTTAGATTGGAGCTAGCTCAGCTGGGTGTGGAGGAGAAAAAGGCTGAGCTTGAGAGAGCCTTAGTTCAGGAGAGGATGGCAGAGGCAGAGAGGGCCTTCTCCAGAGAAAAGCTAGCTCTTGAGGATAGGTTGTCCCCTAAATTTAGTTTCAGTGGTCTGGATTCACTAGTGAGGGTGGAGTCCAGTGGTAGCCGCAATGTAGAGTCCAGCGTAGGAAGTTCCACTCCCAGATCCCAGAGCATGGTACCTAGTTCCCAAGAAGAGAGTATAGCACATGAAGGGTCTAGGTTGCGATGCACTGGAACGTTGTGTGACGGGTAGCACCACAAACAATTTTGAAGGGCTATTCAGTCTGTCAGAGAGCACATGTTCCGTTGTTTTTTTCTGAGCTATGCCAACACCTGTTGGCGTGAGTTCTCTGATCCCAGGGAACTTGGACGCGAGGCAGACCTCTGGGTGAGTGCCAGAGGGTCTGAAAAGGTATTTTTGAGGGACCCTAAAGGGAGTGGCTCAGTTATTTCCCAACTGAGGGCAGCGGGAAAGGATCTTACTAGCCGAGATAGGTCCCGGTGTAGTGGGAGGGGTGTAGGGACTCACGTCATGTCTCCACAGAGAAGGAGTGAGAATGGGATGCTTCCCAATGTGCCCAAAACCTAGTCTCAGGGCCTGGAGGGTTCTCTCTATGGGAACACCAGGAAGGGAGCCTAGGCTGTACTGGAAGGCCTTCCACTAAGGGGGATCTCCTAGTTAAGCATGGGTGAAATTTGCGAATTCGCGTTCCGCGAATTCGCAGATTTCCCTGCAAAATCGCAAAAAAAATCTGTGAATTCGCAAATTTTTCCCGCGAAATTACGGATTTTTTTGCGATTTGCCCTGGAGTAATTTCTACTGGCTAATCCAGTAAGTGCTACCTCATTGGATAAATGTATAGTGCTTTTACTACACTGCAGCTGAGTAAAGGGCCAGAAGATGTGTCTCCAGTGACCATGTGTGCCTGTCAAAGGCACACATGGTCACTGGAGACACTGGAGACACATCTTCTGGCCCTTTACGCAGCTACAGTGTAGTAAAAGCACTATGGGGCAGATTTACAAGCTGCTTGCGCCTCTTTTGCGCTGCAGTTGCCTCACTTTTGTGACGCAGCGGCAGTACAAAAGATGCGCCATGGTGCTGGGTATTAACAACGTGACGCATCTGAGAGATGCATCACGTTGTAAAGCCCTGCGCCATCAGGAGGCGTTCCGGCGCAGGGGAGGGGGTTCCTGCGCAGGAACGCCTCCTAAAAGTGGCTGAGTGAAATCTAGAAGATTTCACTCAGTCACTTTTAGGCCAATGTTGCGTCAAAACCCTGCGCCTGCTTGAAGCAGGCGCAAGGCTTGACGCAGCATTGGGGAGATAGGGCCCCCCAGAGCATTGCTGGAGCTGCGTCGCGCTTGCGACGCAGCTCCAGCAATGCACTGCTTTTACGGCACAGATGTATGACGCATCTGTGCCATTTTTGCCACATGGTGCGCCGCATTGTAAATGCGGCGCACCATGGTGGCGGAGCTGGGGTGCACAATAATGGGTGAATCCATGGGTATGCGCCAGTTATTGTAAATCTGCCCCTATACATTTAGCCAAGGAGGGAGCACTTACTGATTAGACAGTAGAAAGTACTCCAGTTGAGTAGAGGTATTGCACAAAAAGTTGGCATCTTCGTGGACAAACACGCAGGGCGGGATTCATTCTTTCCCCTGTTAGACTCGTTTTTTGTGCCCTTCTGCCCTCTGTTAGACTCGTTTTTCTCTTGTTTTTTTGCCCTTCTGCCCTCTGTTAGACTCATTTGTCCCTTGTTTTTCTGCCCTTCTGCCCTCTGTTAGACTCGTTTTTGTCCCCTTCTGCCCTCTGTTATTCCCTTGTTTTTGTGCCCTTCTGCCTTCTGTTAGACTCCTTTTTTATGCCCTTCTGCCCTCTGTTAGACTCGCTTTTGTGCCTTTCTGCCCCCTGTTAGACTCGTTTTTTGTGCCCTTCTGCACTCTGTTAGACTGGTTTTTCCCTTCTATTTCAGGCCTTCTGTCTTCTGTTAGACTGGTTTTTTGTGCCCTTCTGCCCTCTGTTAGACTCGTTTTTCCCTTGTTTTTCTGCCCTTCTGCCCTTTGTTAGAATGCTTGTTGTGCCTTTCTGCCCTCTGCCTCACCACATCATCACTCAGCGCTACCCCAGCATCACTCAGCACCACCACATTATCACTCAGCACCACCACATTATCACTCAGCACCACCACAGCACCACTCAGCACCACCACAGCATCACTCAGCACCACCACAGCATCACTCAGCACCACCACAGCACCACTCAGCACCACCACAGCATCACTCAGCACCACCACAGCATCACTCAGCACCACCACAGCACCACTCAGCACCACCACAGCACCACTCAGTGCCACCACAGCATCACTCAACACCATCACAGCATCACTCAGCAACGCCACATTATCACTCAGCACCACCACAGCACCACCATAGCACCACTCAGCACCACCACAGGATCACTCAGCGTCACCACAGCATCACTCAGCACCACCACAGCACCACTCAGCACCACCACAGAACCACTCAGTCCCACCACAGCATCATTCAGCACCATCACAGCATCACTCAGCACCACCACATTATCACTCAGCACCACCTCAGCACCACCACAACATCACTCAGCACCACCACAGCATCACTCAGCACCACCACAGCACCACTCAGCACCACCACAGCATCACTCAGCACCACCACAGCACCACTCAGCACCACTACAGCACCACTCAGCGCTACCACAGCATCACTCAGCGCCACCACAGCATCACTCAGCGCCACCACATTATCACTCAGCACCACCACAGCACCACTCAGCACCACCACAGCATCACTCAGCACCACCACAGCATCACTCTGCACCACCACAGCACCAATCAGCACCACCACAGCACCACTCAGCGCCACAACAGCATCACTCAGCACCACCACAGCACCACTCAGCACCACCACAGCATCACTCAGCACCACCACAGCACCACTCAGCACCACTACAGCACCACTCAGCGCTACCACAGCATCACTCAGCGCCACCACAGCATCACTCAGCGCCACCACATTATCACTCAGCACCACCACAGCACCACTCAGCACCACCACAGCATCACTCAGCACCACCACAGCATCACTCTGCACCACCACAGCACCAATCAGCACCACCACAGCACCACTCAGCGCCACAACAGCATCACTCAGCACCACCACAGCATCATTCAGCACCACCACGTTATCACTCAGCACCAGCACAGCACCACTCAGCACCACCCCAGCATCACTCAGCACCATCCCAGTATAACTCAGCACCACCACAGCACCACTCAGCACCACCACAGCATCACTCAGCACCACAACAGCATCACTCAGCACCACCACAGCATCATTCAGCACCACCACATTATCACTCAGCACCACCACAGCACCACTCAGCGCCACCCCAGCATCAATCGGCGCGACCATTCAACAACAACTGGATCAAATATGTTCTCTCAATCTTTCAAGCTTTATTACAAATGTCACAAAAATATGTTAATATTTCGGATCACTGAAATAATATCGACTGACAAAATATCGACCTGCAAGAATATTGTTGAAAAAATATCGACAGACAAAATATCGAGTTTCTATCTCCAAACAGGTAAGTACAAAAATATCGAGTTTAAAATATTGTTTACAAAAATATAGTTTAAAAAAATATCGACTTTACTAAAAACACTATTAAATTAAATTATTATTAAAAACTAAGTACTAAAATATACTTAAGAATACTTAAATTAACTTATGATAATTAAATAATTAATGAAAGTAAAAAAATAAAAAAATATTTAATCATATTTCTTAAAACATATATATATATAGTAACAAAATATAATTAAATAATAGCCTATATTATTAACGTACAATTACAAAAGAGTAAAAATTACTATTCCCACTCCAGTGGGTGCAACAGTAGGGAAAGCGTTGGATAGCGTAGGGGTTAAAATTACTATTCCCACTCCAGTGGGTGCAACAGTAGGGAAAGCGTTGGATAGCGTAGGGGTTAAAATTACTATTCCCACTCCAGTGGGTGCAACAGTAGGGAAATCGTTGGATAGCGTAGGGGTTTAAATTACTATTCCCAGTCCAGTGGGTGCAACTGTAGAGAAAGTGTTGGATAGCGTAGGGGTTAAAATTACTATTCCCACTCCAGTGGGTGCAACAGTAGGGAAAGCGTTGGATAGCGTAGGGGTTTAAATTACCATTCCCCTCCAGTGGGTGCAACAGTAGGGAAAGTGTTGGATAGCGTAGGGGTTAAAATTACTATTCCCACTCCAGTGGGTGCAACAGTATGGAAAGCGTTGGATAGCGTAGGGGTTAAAATTACTATTCCCACTCCAGTAGGTGCAACAGTAGGGAAAGCGTTGGATAGCGTAGGGGTTAAAATTACTATTCCCACTCCAGAGAATACAACATTAGGGAAAGTAAATAATTCATATATTAATCAAAAATCTACAAAAAATATCTATTAATAATTGATTAAAAAAAGTAATTAACTATAATTAATTAAATTAATCACCTATTAATACTAATTAATTAAACATTAACAAATAAATATTTTATAATTTAAACATATATTACAATTGTTTCCAAATAAATAAATTGTAATTAGTTTTATTATTTAATTAATTATTAATAATTTACTTTCCACCCTATGCCCCTATAAACCCACTACCCGCTACATAAATGAAATTACTTACATCTACATAATTACCAATTAATCAATTAATATAAAATAATTAACAATTTTAAATTAATTAATTAACAAACATAAATTAATTAACAATTAATTACTATTTACTATCAATAAATAAATGTACATATTTAATTAATTATAAATAAATTACTTCCCACCCTATTCCCCTATAAACCCACAACCCGCTACAGAGTTAAATTAGTTTAATTTACATAATTAACAATTAATCAATTACTCTAAATTAATTAACAATTTTATTTAAATGAATTAACAAATATAAATATTTAGCAATTAATTACTAATTACTATCAATAAATAAATTTACATATTTAATTAATTATAATTAAATTACTTCCCACCCTATTCCCCTATAAACCCACAGCCCGCTACAGATTTAAATTACGCAAAAATTATTATAACAAAATTAGTAAAAATTATATATTATTAAAAATTGGATATATTTTACTATCTAAATTATATACTTCGATATTTTAACTATCTATATATTTTACAGTCGATATTACTTCATTTACCTTAAAAACGATATTTTTGTAGTCGATATTCTGTCCTGTCGATATTTTGTCCACTCGATATTAAATACTCGATATTATGTCCAAACAATATTTTGGACTTGATATTATGTCTGTGCACCTAATATTTCACTTCTGTTCTTGGATTTTCGTCACAATAAAATACACTGAACATAATATTCACAAAAGTTATTTACAATAGTTTAAACTATTGCCATTATTAATTAAAATCACTTTTATTTAAGTATTAATTATTTAAAAAAATTAAAAGCCATTATAATTTGTAATATCAATACATCTAAGTCACGTGAATACAAAACATGTTGCATTACAAATGCTATAGGTGTCACATTTGCAAAATTTATAACTATTGGCATTGTAAATGACAAAGCTAATAATTTAGCTATTTTAAAATATCAACACATAAATAAAAAAAATTGTCATTTACAAGACCAATAACTCAAACTTTCCTAATGCGATACCTATTGCTTTGCAAAAGCTTGTTTTTTACATCTGTCAGTGCTTCCTGTTGAGGTTTAATTTTCATGACAGGCGCCTCATTGCATACTTGTAACTATTCTCTGACCCTGCTTCAAGGGTCAGAGAATAGTTGCAAGTAGGCAACGAGGCGCCAGGAAGCACTTACAGGCTTACAGCAGCAGGTGCCCAAGTTGAAGTTAATTTCTTTGTAACCCTTTTGTAAAAGGTTACAAAAAATTAGCTTCAACTTTTGCACCGGCTGCTTTAACCCTGTAAGTGCTTGGCTGAAAATTCGTCAACGCTGATTCGTGGATTTTACTGCGATTTCGCGAGATTCGCGGATCGCGAAATCGCAGAAAATCCATAAATTCCGTGAGCGGAATGAATTTTTAGCCCATGCTTACTCCTAGTATCAGGAGAACTTGGAGCATCTGTAAGCAGCGTTCCACCAGTTCTGGTGTCTGGCGGGGCTACTCCTGAGTGGAGGGTGCAGAAGTCTAGATGGAGGGATGAGAGGGTGATGCAGTCCCCAGTGGGAGAATCAGTGGGTCAGGGGCCAGCGCTAAGGGCTGAGCCTTCTAGGAGTACAAGTAACATGCATGATGACCAAGCACGCCCTAGCCAACCAGAAATCCCATTTCTAACAGTATCTCTTTAGAAGCAAGAATTATTAGAAACAATTTGTATTTTGAGGTTGTTTGGCCCAACTGAAAGATCATGGGAGCCAGCCTTCAATTTACATGCTCCATATTTATTATATGACTTTCAAGCTATGCTAGAAAAGTCACATAAACATCAACAAAGAAAACTGCTTGGCCTTGGAAGAGTGACTGTCATGAACTGTTGCTTGTCTCCTTATAGTTTTTGGGTGATGGGCATTGTAGTTGGAGTGAACTGGCTTCATCTCCAGTAAAAGGAAGAAAAGACTAGGGCTAATAATGTTGGTGATGTTTGGTGACAGCTCTGCATTTTCAGAGAAACCAAATCCCCCCTGAATTCCCAAACCCTCACATTTTTGGGGACTAGCAGCAGCCATCTTTGATGTTGAATATATAGTTCTTCATGGTTTGCAGCATATGTTTGGTTGTTGTAGCTGGGATCTGGCTATCTGAAAAGCATGATATCCTGAGAGTTTTTTCCATTGGTGTCTTCCTATTGGGTCTGATCAATATGTTTAGAGAAGAGGCCTGAATGATCTGTTATAAAAAAATAAAGTGTAATAATCTCATGCCTTTTGGAGGGCTATATATTTCTCTTTTAGGCTTGTTGATATCATGGCTGGGTCCTGCTTTTCCTTAAATGGAGGTACTCATCTGCTGTGATTCAACTTGCAAAACTGCAGGTTTTGTGTGGCTCACTCACACACACACACCCACACCCACACACACACCCCACACACATAAAAACCCCCACACACACTCCACATACACAAACCCCACATACACACACACATACCCCACACACACACCCACATACACCCCCACACACACAACCCCCCACACACACAACCCCCTCACACACCCCCACACACAAAACCTCCCCCACACACAACCCTCCAAACACACACACAACCCCACACACTCACACACAACCCCACACACACACACAACCCCACACACACAACCCCACACAAAACTCCACACCCACACACAGACACACCCCACACACAACCGCACACACAACCACACCCATACACAGACACACACCCCACACACACCCCCCACACACACACCCACACACACACCCCGACACACACATCCCACACACACAACCCCACACACACAACCCCACACATACAACCCCCCACACACAAAACCTCACTCACATACACAACGCCCCCACACACATACAACCCCAGACACATACAACCCCACACACATACCACCCCACACACACACAACCCCCACACACACACAACTATACACACATACATGCCCTCACGCACACACACACACAAACACACACACAGGATATATCAAGATTAACCATGTAATAGAGGCCAATATTGCCTTTAGGGTATTCTGGTGACACCATAAGCTACAACACCAAAAGCAGAGTGATTTGTAAATGGCGCAATAATGGCAAGATGAAATTATGGAACCATATAACATGTGTTAACTATTTTGCATTTTTAATTACATACTAATTCACTGGAGCACCTTTAGCCTTGAACGCAGATGCATTTGACCTTATCCATGGAACCACACTACTCTGTCACGTTACACCCATCGTAGCGCACAGTTCGAAATGCACAACTGCCTAACGCAGAGTGATTTCCTCACTGATGTTACCACTCACTTTTTTAGGATATCATCACACCCGGTTCCGGTTCACAAGTTATTTCATTTACACATTAAGGTACATTGTAACAGTCACAGATCACCATATCACTTTGAGAGAAGCATGATATTTTTTCACATTTCAGTTCAGACACATGAACATTTACTTCAACAGCTCATTTTAATTACTAATTTAACCATTATTATGCGCGTTGATTTCCTCGTGTTAATCAGTCCTTACATTACGTTTGTAGATTCTACCCCCTGATGAAGGACAGTGTGCCCGAAATGCATTTTGAAAATTACAGGAAGATCAACAATGTGGAAAATAATATGATTGATCAAAAGCAATGATTTAAATGCATTCTGGAACCTGTATGCTTAATGAATTAAGTTTATTCGTGTGATAACAATAAAATCAATACATCAAATGGTTGAATACAAATCGTATTACAGTCATTTTTCATACAAATAATTCTAAAAGAGTTTAATCCCCGGGTGAGAATCCATTTGGTGCTTTGGGGGACATTCCACTTGGGGGAAATCTTAGATTCAGCCACACAGGGTTTGCAGGGTCATCAGAGGCAAGGCGGGGTGAATCAGTGTGCTTGTCAGGGGAGGTGACGTACATTGCGGCTTGCAGCTGGCTCTGACTTTGGAGGCTGTCTCTTGATTCTTTTTTGGTGTTTGGACTATTTTGCCACTCATAAACATTGGAAGCTGATTGTCAAGTCAAGACTCAGGCACGGTATTGTCTTTTGCTTATTGGGGAACAGCTTTTCGTTGCTGCAAAGAGGGATTAGAAGACATGATGATACGTATCTTGGATACTCTCTGTCAATGAGCCTGGTCTTGGGGCTAATACAAGAGATATTGCCATTACATAACATACAAATGTTGACCTGAGATATTACCACACTTACTGTGTATTTCCCTCAAAGTTGCAGTTGCTTATACAGGTTTTGGCAAGTGCCAAGCCTTTAAGTCCTTCAAGATCTGGAAGTAGCGTGTGGCTCAAGGAGATAGGACACAAGTAACTCTGGGCAGGTTTAAATAATTGACTATGGAAGCAATACACACACAGAAGATGATATTTCAGTTCTCTCAAACTTTAAAGAACAATAGAACTTGGACCAAAGCCTTGTTTTTGGAACAATGATGTTTTAAGGCTTATTACCTGAAAAGATGACTAACAAAACACGCAGAAGTACAAATATTGTCATAAAAAGACAAGCAACACTGCATGGATTAAAAGTGGGTCTGATGAAATGCTTGCACATAGACTTGCTTGTTAAAGGATCTAATTGAATTATGGGCACCAGTTCTTACAAATGTTTTTAATGCAGTGGGCAGGGAGTTTATTCTTGAAACTTGGACCAATTCAAATATTGTTCCTAATTTTTTTCAAATTAGACAGGGGGACCCTAGGTTTTACTGCTCAATATCCCTCTTTGACTCCTCTGCTAAAATTATAGGGAGGGTAATTTTAGATAGACTTGACAAGTGGATGAGTGAGAATTGTATCTTAACTTATGCACAATATGGCTTCAGAAAGGGCATCAGGATTACGGAGCAATGTATAAATTTGCATCTTATTGTTTGCAAATATACATTAGCAAAGCAGAGATCTATCTATCTCTGCTTTGCTGATCTTTCTTGTGAAAAACACAGGAGTAATAACCCGTCAACCACGTTGGGATTGGGGTAAGAATCTATAATAAACAAACAGTATCCCAACAGGTATCGTTCATGTAGACAATTAAATATGATATGTCAAAAACATTATCGGGGAAAGAAACAAGAGACTCAATATATCCATTTGTATGTGCCATGGGCATCATATTTATGCAAAAACATGGGAGACACAAGACATTTGTAGTAACAGCACTGTGATTAAAAGTTATAATACAACCCAAGTTGTACTTGATGCAGGAAGGTGCAAGTGGTGTGCACAATTAGCGATGCAAGTGACAAAAGTGCTCAGCTTGAACGGCGCAGGAGTACTAAGTGTGAAATATATACAGTGGTAGAATACAAAGTGACTAGATCATCGATTTGGAACACAATTTCTTGATTTCTAAAGGTGGTCACAATGTAGGTAGCGCCTTTTGATTGGCTGGGGAGTCCACGACGTTTCGATCCTGTTAAGTTAGGATCATCCTCAGGACAGGGTTGCTGGATAAGGCAGTGCTGCAAGGCATCTCGTTTGAATCAGATAAGAATCAGTCCTTGATGGTAGCTGGATCCATCAGCGGGGGAGCGTCAATCTGATTGGCATCTGTAAAATCAAACGGATGAGTCGAGGGAAAGCAGTGGGGTTGGTGGGCAGCGGAATTGTCCTCCGTCCGATTAGTAAAGCGGTCGATCCTCGTGGGGATCGTAAGTGCAGAGAATAAATCTCTTGCAGCGTGTATGAGCTTCCGAATGAGTCAGGAAATTACGGCTTGAATTTTCTGACTCATTCGGAAGCTCATATACGCTGCGAGAGATTCAAACCACAGTGCGGTTCGGCATCCTACTTGCACGACTCGGCTCGGCTCGGCACAGCAAGTTCGGAAGGAAGTGAAGTCCCCAAATGATGCACTGACCAGACACTATCATACTCCTTGCAGAGAATCCAGCTTCAGTGTTTCTGACTCCTCTTGCGGAGTGTTAGAGATCGAGTCCCGGAAAAGAGATACCAACCTCTCCCATTCTAAGGTATGGAGCAGACTAGAACCTAGAGAGCGTATATGAGCTTCCGAATGAGTCAGAAAATTCAAGCCATAATTTCCTGACTCAATGCAGGTGTTTCTGCCACAGTATCATTATTGAAGCAGAGGTACTGGTGGCCAGGAATTAGGAAACAGACCCAAAACTATGTTTTGGCTGTGAAATATGTCAAAAGATGAAAGTCTCTACTGTGAAACATCCTGCGCAGACGCCCCTTTTAATCTCAGATAAACCATTAGCGTGTGTTTATCTAGACCACTACGGTCCCTTACAAAGGGATGGTAACTACAAATATATCATGGTTGCAGTGGATTCGTGTTCAAGGTTCCTTTGGATGTGGCCTCAGCGCTCGGCTGACACCCAAACTGTTATAAAAGATTTGAGATTCTTTATAGGCACATATGCAATAGGCACACTACATTCTGACAAGGGCCCCGAGTTTAGCTTACCCACGAGGATCCTCGGATCGTAAGTGCAGAGAATAAATCTCTTGCAGCGTGACACCCAAACTGTTATAAAAGATTTGAGATTCTTTATAGGCACATATGCAATAGGCACACTACATTCTGACTAGGGCCCCGAGTTTAGCTCTCGAGCTTACAAAGAAGCCTTGGCCAGTTTGGGCATTGAATTGCAGTATTTTTCTCTATTCCATCCTGAGGGAAATTCTGTTGTGGAAAGAAACAAATGGGACATGAAGCAGTCTATAACAGCTTGGGTATTAGGTTTGGGTGATGGGTGGGTCAAACATCTGTATGGAGTTCAACATGCTATAAAAATCTTGCCAAGAAGTTCTCTAGGGGGTGTCACTTCATATGAGGTCCTATTTGGGACAAGAATGTTGATTCCGGATATTGATTGTCATGCAACAGTGGTGGGAAATAAGTAATTTGATATCAAAGATCGTTTGGCTGTTTTACATGACTTAAATTAACTAAGATCAAAACAAAGCAACGTGTTCCTGAAGCCAACCTCCACTGGGGAAAAAGCAACCTTCCCAGCAAGGCCTGTCTGGATCCCAAAGCTTTGTGATCTAGTCAGAGAAAAGATCGTGGACAAGAATGAATTTGGACCTTCTTACAGACAACCAGTACCTGTCTTAGCTACCCACGGATCAAGAATACTACTACTGCCACCCCTTGCTGGTATAAAGGAGAAGCGATTTGTGTCTATCGACCTGATCAAACCACACTATGTGGCCGATACTAAGCAGTAGGCCAAGTGGACTCTGCCAAAGTAGCAGACGCACTCCTCTAGCTACAATACAAGAGGTTCAAACGGAAAGACTCATCACCTTTAAGGATTCTGCAGTGAGAAAAGAAGGACTAACCAACAAAGCTATGGAACTTTTTCCTCTTGAGACCCAAATAGCAGTTCATCATGATACACCTGTCTACAATGAAGTAACAAGTGATCAAGTGGTTCCAGTGATTTCAATGAATCCTGATGCAATTCCAACCATTGACAGAGCTGCCTCTGGCTATTTCATTAACTTTGATACATTTTCTGAGGATCTCAGCGAACCTGAAACAACGCCAGCACAAAGAACTTTCAAAGAACAAGTAATAGACTTTTTTCATCACCTGAAAAAGACTTATCTAGTTTCACCATGGATTGAACTATCGATTGTTTTGGGAATATTTTTCTTTTCACTTTGGTAAGCTCTGGTAATAACTCTGGGTATGCTGATAAATGGAAGATATATTCAAATTGACACAGCAAATAAAAGAGTGATCTTACTTCTCCGGCCCCACAAATCATCTCATCGTGAAGCAAGAGACTTGTCAGCAGTAAACATCACAACTGTTCCTATACAAGATGGTATGGTTTGGGACAAAACAGAATATGACATTGCTGGCCCGTTGGAGCATTTGAAGATTCCACACTTATTTAAAATTTCATTAAGTGACTTTATTACCTCTAGTACCTTTTCTGATGATTCGGACTTCGTCATTGTTAATAACATGATGTCTGATCTAGAAATGTCTGCAGTATTCACAAATCATGAAAATGTAAAGGGTTCAGCAGACTATGAACAAATTTATTGTTATAACCATTATGGTAATCATTTCTTGCACAAATCTGCGTCACCTTGAAATGTATTTATGTATAAGCATTGGGAACTTTATCCTACACCACCAGAGGGTATTTCAAAAACTTTTGCAATGAAGTTTACATATTTTTCAGGGTTCAATGTATCCAATGTTGAAACGTTTTACTTTCAAAATGTTAACAAGACAGGAACCAAAAATATGTTAACCAATACGAAACAGATTTATTATGTAGCCTTTATTGCCCAACTGTCTAGACAGGGTTTCGACTTTTGGAAAGACAACACTGAGACAAAATCTGTCTGGGGTTCAAAAGATTGGCAAGTGCAGGGGGTAGAAGCTTTGTTAAGAGCCTGTGTCCTCCCTGAGCAAATTATGTTTTTGAATGTCACTGTCCAACAAACGTCTTTCCTTGGAATCGCCAAGATAAAAGACATGAACACTCTGTCCATACCTGCACCTGCAAGTAATAGCACTACACAGGGGAAGATTGACGTACATTCTATTTTGCATCACAACAGATCAGATCCAGATTGGAAAAAGTGGTTACTAAGGCTCACAGACACAAACAACTGTCAAGATCGATTCCTGAACAAAACACAGGCTTTCCCTATTAATAGGCCAGACCCACCTTATATTCAAAGACAGCATCTTGGGGTAGTACCAACATACAGTGTAGGGAAACTGTGCCTTGATTGGCTACTCAAACCTACTCTGGAGGATGTAAAACAACACTTATCTTTACTTAAAGAAGGCGCAGACCTTAGGGAATTCTTACTAGGACCAAGAAAACTGTGTCAAAAACGTTTCATATATGCCGGTATCTACACTGCTTATAATGAAATATGGAAGATTACCCAAGCAGAGACTTCAGAACAAATACGAGAAATTTATCATATTAATTTAGAGATATCTCTCTCTGTAGTAGACAATGGGTTACCTACTCTGACGTCCAGGATATTTTCATTGGACAGCATTGTGTCTTCTGAAATAGACATCATGGAGCAAGACTTGGTCATGTTGCAACATGGTCAGTCTCAATTATATTCTATCATGCTCTCAGGCTGGATGCTACAAAACTTGTGTGCAGGCTATCGGCCAGATTCATGAAAGACCCGTTTTGCGAGTCTGAAATAGCGGTTCATAAGGAATCGCTATTACAGACTCGCAAAACGGGATTCATGTTGGAATCGCAAAATTAAATGCGATTCCTACAGATTCCTTATTTGCGATTAGCAAATTGCTAATCGCAAATAAGGAATAACTCCCCATTCATTCCTATGGGCCAAAAGGCTTATAGGAATGAATGGGGAGTATTCCTTATTTGCGATTAGCAATTTGCTAATCGCAAATAAGATAGCGATTTGAAGGGTGTCAGGGGTGTCCAAAGGACACCCTGTAGCACCCCTTAAATGCACATTTCAACAGGTGTTGCGCACACATATGTTGTGTGTGTGTGTAACATGCAACTTTGAAAAATGCTTTTAAAAGCATTTTTCTAAGTTTTCGCTATTTACCACGAGGTTTGGCCTCGCGGTAAATAGCGGTCAAAATTTGCGAATTCGCAATTTTAAAATGTTTCAAGAATAGCATTTAAGGAATCTCTAATAGAGATTCCTTAAATGCTATTCCTCTCAAATTTGCGAGTTTCTAAATAGCGAATTTTGCATTTGGGATAGCAGAATGAAAGCCATTCTTTTTCAACAAACAGTGCCACTTACCTCGGCCAAAGAAACCTATGATCTACAAGTCGCAAGGACTTCTACCGAGATACATGCCCTTTTGAATACAAACTGCCCTATACATTTCTCTGATACGAGCGGTATTGTACATGTATTTAGGACCGTATGTTCTGGACTGTTAGCAGTTTTTCAAGCAGTCCTCGGAATAATTCCAAACTTCGTGCACTACGTGTTTGGCGGACTGCCGCTTCTTTTTATAACTCATTGCAGGGATACTATTTTCGCTCCTACTGCTATGATATGGCCAGCCAAATCACCAGCGACACCCAATTCACAGTGGAGAGAGCTCTACTGGAGCTGAAGTGTCATGAGCGCATCGTCCAAATTTTGGGTATACCTCGTCTACGAGAATTAAATACCACATGGGTTCTGTCATTCAGACCAATCTGGAAAGATTGCATCTTACCTGTTCTATGCTGCCTGCTTTGCGGTGAAGAATGCGTGCTAGACATCTGTCTAACACTCCCATCAGTCATGCCTATGGATGTCGATACTCTGATGGACCCTGTAACGGCCCATGGTCTGTGCTGGTGCCAGCGGCTACCAATCTTGATAACGGCATTCATTGAGATCTCACAGACGCAAATTGCAAATGCTAAGATACGAGAGGAAACAACAGGCACTCAGGTAACATCCGATACAAACATTGCTGATGCAACCAATGCTGAAGGCGATAGTTCATATTTATGTGCGGTTAATCTTCTTAACGAGGTATTCCAACTTTCACGTACTACTGTAGAAGACTTTTTGTCTACAGAAATAGAAGATTTCATGTTTTCTCCAAGCCCTAACACTGACTTTTGATTTTGGCACACAGTGTACTGAGTAAGCATGGGCTGAAAATTCGTTCCGCTTGGTAAAATCCGCGAATCAGCGGGGACGAATTTTCAGCCAAGCACTTACAGGGTTACAGCAGCAGGTGCAAAAGTTGAAGCTAATTGTTTGTAACCTTTTGGAAAAGGGTTATAAAGAAATTAACTTCAACTTGGGCACCTGCTGCTGTAAGCCAGTAAGTGCTTCCTGGCGCCTCGTTGCCTACTTGCAGCTATTCTCTGACCCTGCTCTGACCCTTGAAGCAGGGTCAGAGAATAGTTACAAGTAGGCAATGAGGCACCTGTGCTGAAAATTAAACCTCAACAGGAAGCACTGACAGATATAAAAACAAGCATTTGCAAAGGTCTCGCATTAGGAAAGTTTGAGCTATTGGTCTTGTAAATGACAATTTTTTTTATTTATGTGTTGGTTTTGAAAATAGCTAAATTATTAGCTTTTCATTTACAATGCCAATAGTTATAACTTTCACATATGTGACACCTATAGCATTTGTAATGCAACATGTTTTGTATTTACGTGACTTAGCTGTATTGATATTACAAATTACAATGGCTTATAATTTTTTTTAATAATTAATACTTAAATAAAGTGGTTTTAATTTATAATGGCATAGCTTAAACTTTTGGAAATAACTTTTGTGAAGATTATGTTCAGTGTATTTTATTGTGACGAAAATCCAAGAACAGAAGTGAAATATTAACATCTTTTTGTGACATTTCCAATAAAGTTTGAAACATTGAGAGAACATATTTGAACCAGTTGTTGTTGAATGTTTGCGCAGATTGATGCTGGGGTGGTGCTGAGTGGTGCTGTAGTGGTGCTGAGTGGTGCTGTGGTGATGCTGAGTGGTGCTGTGGTGGTGCAGAGTGATACTGGGATGGTGCTGAGTGATGGTGTGGTGGTGCTGAGTGGTGCTGTGGTGGTGCTGAGTGATAATGTAGTGGTGCTGAGTGGTGCTGTGGTAGTGCTGAGTGGTGCTGTGGTAGTGCTGAGTGATGCTGTGGCAGTGCTGAGTGATGCTGTGGCAGTGCTGAGTGATGCTGTGGTGGTGCTGAGTGATGCTGTGGTGGTGCTGAGTGGTGCTGTGGTGGTGCTGAGTGATAATGTGGTTGTGCTGAGTGATGCTGTGGTGACACTGACTGGTGCTGTGGTGGTGCTGAGTGGTGCTGTGCTGGTGCTGAGTGATGCTGTGGTGGTGCTGAGTGATGATGTGGTGTGCTGAGTGATAATGTGGTGGTGCTGAGTGATGCTGGGGTAGCGCTAAGTTATGATGTGGTGATGTAGAGGGCAGAAAGGCACAAAAAGCAGTCTAACAAAGGGCAGAAGGGCAGAAAAACAAGGGAAAAACGAGTCTGACAGAGGGCAGTAGGGCACAAAAACCAGTCTAACAGAGGACAGAAGGGTAGAAAAACAAGGGAAAACGAGTCTAACACAGGGCTGAAGGTCACAAAAAACGAGTCAAATGGGGCAGAAAGGCACAAAAAGGAGTCTAACAGAGGGCAGAAGGGCACAAAAACAAGGGAATAACAGAGGGCAGAAGGGCACAAAAAACGATTCTAACAGAGGGCAGAAGGGCAGAAAAACAAGGGAAAAAGAGTCTAACAAAGGGCAGAAGGGCACAAAAAACGAGTCTAACAGGGAGCAGAAGGTCAGAAAAACAAGGGAAAAACGAGTCTAACAGAGGGCAGAAGGGCAAAAAAACAAGGGAAAAATGAGTCAAACAGAGGGCCGAAGGGCACAAAAAACGAGTCTAACAGGGGGCAGAATGAATCCCGCCCTGCGTGTTTGTTCACGAAGATGCCACCTTTTTTTGCAATACCTCTACTCAACTGGAGTACTTTCTACTGTCTAATCAGTAAGTGCTCCCTCGTTGGCTAAAAGTATAGGGGCAGATTTACAATAACTGGCGCATCCCCAGGGATGCGGCAGTTATTGTGCGCCGCAGCTCCGCCACCCATGGTGCGCCACATTTACAATGCGGCGCACCATGTGGCAAAAACGGCACAGATGCGTCACGCATCTGTGCCGTAAAAGCAGCGCATTGCTGGAGCTGCGTCGCACTTGCAATGCTCTGGGGGGTCCTATCTCCCCAATGCTGCATCAAGCACTGTATGCACCTTTATACACTTTTTTCTTTCTTTTTGGACACGTTTTCTTTGGACAAAATGACCGCCAATGATGAGAAATATGGGCTTATCTGGTGAGTACCTGCCAGTTAGCAGTTGGTGGTGCGCCCGTGAGGGATCATTTTTTCCTTTTCACATTTTCTCACAATAATTGTGTGTATGGGACTGTAAGAAAGAAGATCCTGATGAGCATATGTTATGCGAGTTCCATACTTCTTTAAAACTGTCAACAAAGTTTTGAAAGGGGATTTTATAAATTTGTAACAAACTTATGTTGAGGGAAGTTTATGTAGAAGTCTGCAAATCTTCACACAGACTACAAACCAAAAGAGATTAGAAGATAGGTTTTGTAGTCTTAGGAACCTGGTCATTATTGTTTGATGATTATTGAGTGGAGGGCGACCAGGGTTCCTTTTCCCTCTATGCTCCTTTTCAAATGCCAGATGTAGGTCACCCTATACCGGTCGGTTACGGACGAAATTACCGAATTTCGGCTGTTACCGACCAGTATTTGGCTTTTGAGATGTAGGTGGCATGATTCCTGGATTCGGTATTTTACAGAATCGGTAATTTAAGGAATCGGTAAATTACTGAATTCTTAGCATACCGATTCGGTAAATTACCGAATCTGTAATGTAGGGAGCACTCAAGTTAGTGCATTCCTGAGTTAAGGATTCATTATTTACCACTACAAGTTGGTGGTAATTACCGAAAACCTTTGAAAAAGCAATAATTTTGCTTTTACAACAGTGTGATGTGGCAGACATACATGCCCTTAGGGCATGTATATGTGCCACATGTGCACCCATGCACTTTTCAGGGGTGCAACAGGGTGTCAATGTGACACCCTGCCACCCTTGAAAATGTTCCCCCTATTACCGATTCGGTATTTACCGAATCGGTTATACTGAATGGCTTCCCATTCATTCCTCTGGGTCTCCAGTGCCATAGGAATGAATGGGAATTACCGAATCGGTAAATACTGATTCTTAATTACCGAATCCTACCGAATGGGTAAAATTTACAGAATAATTATCTACATCCCATTTATCTATTCTTAAATACCGAATCGGTAGAATTCTGTATTTAAGAATAGGTAAATTGAGATTACCTACATATGGCCCATTGCTATGGAATGTCAAGCCTCCTTAGCAAAAAAAAAAAAAACTAAAGAAGACACTTGGCCTTTTTGGTAGTATCTCAAGCAATTACTTGCAGACTATTTAGGATTTATCCAATATACCGGATTTTCCCATGAATGACTGTTCTACTCTGCCTAGGGACATGTTAGCGAGTCAGAGGCTTTCACACTGTTGGAAAAAACAATTGTTGACTAGGTTTACATATTGGAGACCTTGCATGTCATATTATTGACTCTTAGGAGTAGTCTTAGTGCTACAGGTCAATTCCAGGGTCAAGTTATCCGAATTACCCTCAATCTGAAATTTTCCGTTAAGGATGTAGAGGTTGATGAAATAGCAATTGTAAATGAACAGAACATTGCTATCTAAGTAGGAAAAGGCAAGAGTGAAAAAAATCACACATTGAGAACATATAGTCCTGTCAATTATTTTTAGAGGACAATAAAAACAAAATCTGTTTTCTCTACACCTGATCCATCTTCTGAGTTATGGACCATGTTATCTTGCTGTATAATGGTTAATATACAGATCAAAAGGACTGCTCACCATCAACAAATAGAAATAGGAAAATAGTGGAGGGTGCATTTAGAAAAAAAGCAAGGAAGCAAGCAAAGAAAAGAGTAAAATTGGAAAAGCATAGTATATCAAAAATGAGAATGAAATAGGTAAAATGTCCCTCTGATCTCACAGTGCATGAGGTGTCCTGCAATCGAGATAACACTATTATGAGGAAATCTGATCCTACGGTATTGGCCCAGGAGTGGACATCGTGCTATCCCAACGGAATCCCTAGCGTAACCCTCATTACAAGTCTTTGAGACAACTTCAGTGGTTGATCAAAGGCTTAAGGCCCTGGCAGATAAATATGACAATAATTCTGAGCCTATTAATGTTGGGTATGACACTGTGGTGCACCCAAGAGATGGATAGTATAAATATCATTATTACAAACAACTGTACTTTTCAGTTCTCGGACTTGATGACATCTACTCCATCTATGACAGAATTTGTTGAACATTTTCTGAGAAATAATGGTCCTCTAAATAGATAAACATTTTGGATTTGATGCACACTCACTCACAACTTTGATCACTGTCTTCTGTTGAAAAATAACAAGTCCAGTTTATCAATATGAAAACATCTGTAATAAGAAAACGGTAGAATTCAGGATCAAGCTGTGTGACATCGACAATACTGTGCACTTATAATGTATTTGATGGAAAAATATATAGCAGGGGGAATAATGACATTGTTAAGATATGTAACACTAAATTCAGCACACCACAAGAACTTACACTCGTTACACAAAATGCTGCTCTTCCAGCAATCATTTATGTGGACTTACAAAGTAGATTTGTTGAAACCTTTCAGCAATCAGAAATAATCAGAATAATATCAAAATATTTAGAAAGATATCTTGGTCCTGGTTATCAAAACACTGAATATAAAAAAATCTTAAAATGATACTTTAAAAAAAATATATTATTAAAGTCCTTTAATGTCATTACAAATTAACAGAAAAATACATTTCAACGTCATTTCTTAAACACAAAGTAAAAACAAAAGCCTTTTTTAACTAAAGCAGAAACTGTACACCAAGCCTTGTAGCACAGCACAGAATTACAATATGCTTGAATCCTCAAAATCTCTCAAAAGAACAGTAATTCCTCTCCGATTAAATCACAAATATGTCCCCCCAGATCCTATTGAATCTTCTAATCCTCCCTACCCGCAGTGCATAAATCTGCTCACTAGATTTA
This sequence comes from Lissotriton vulgaris, assembly GCF_964263255.1. Lineage (NCBI taxonomy): Eukaryota > Metazoa > Chordata > Amphibia > Caudata > Salamandridae > Lissotriton > Lissotriton vulgaris. The sequence continues at coordinate 1,144,273,369 of NC_141694.1, read as the reverse complement.
ACTTGTCTCATCTTTTGTAGCCATTCATACATAGATGGAATCTGTTCTGTACGCCATTGCTGTAACAAAAGAGATCTGGCCACGCCATTGCAATGTACAGTAATTTAGCTATCTGATCGGAAAACATAAGGTCAGAGTCAAAACCATATCGAATTAATGTCTTGTTCACTGCGATCGTGATATTATATTCAGTCTGGAAAAAAGCAAAAATTTCTTCCCAAAATTTCGCAATCTTGACACAATAAACCATTACATGTGACCAGTTGGCCGGAGAATGATGCATACATCTAAAACAGTGTGCAGAATAATTAGAATACATTTTAGAGATGGAGGCAGGAATAATACTCAACAGCTAGTTTAACCAAAACTTCATCCTCCTTTCATGAAACCTGGCGGGCTACAGGAAGAACAAATCAAATCTCTAATAGACTTGATGGCTACTATTCTATGTAAACAAGAATCAGGAGCAATTGAAAATGTCCTAGTAGATAAAAATTATGTAAAAAATATCTGTGCAGGTAGCTCCGAAAGGGGTTATGCAAAAAGAGGAATTGCTATAATATTATGTTTAGATTATAACTGGAGCTAGTCAATTATCCCAAATTGAAGTAATAATCTACAGTGCATAACGATTGATCTAAAGGTCAAACATGGACACAGTAACTCATTTTTCTTATATCCCACATATATCCTACCTAGACAACAACGTAACTCTATATTAGCTTTCATCCTTAATTTCATGAAAAGAATAATGGAAAAAGAAAAGATGACATGGGTATTCATACTGAGGGGCTTTAACGATAAAGTATCAAATAGGTCCCTACAAGCATAGAGCTAGAAGGAATCTGGAATATCCCTGAATGTATATTTCAAAATAATTCTAAGGCTGATAAATGTGGTACACTTTTGTTATCCAAATAGATGAGACTCTTTTGGCACCTCAATAATATTATGCAGTTTTAAAGAGTCTTATTTCCAAAACAGAAATTGTAGACTTTAGGGATAGAAACAGAGCAAACCATATTACTGGATCTTGAAGTAAGAATAGTTTGATGCAGTACAAACGTATACATATTTGGGTAGATCTTTCTCGAGTAATTTAAGCAATAAACATTACTTTGTTTAATTAGGGAGTAAGGCAGGTGCCTTACAATAGCTGTGTAAGTCGCTGGGGTGAAGACAATTCCATTTTCCATTTTATGTTTACAAAATAAAGTACTTCCCACTTTAAGTTACACATTACAATATACTCCAGATTTAAATTGTTTTATTTCTAAATGCCTATGACGGGACGATTTTATGAAACTCTAATTACGTTCAGCAATCTCTGTCCACGAACTGCGAGTAGAGTTCAGATTTTCCAGTACATAGGTCCAAGCACTCACTAATGCTATTCGATGGGGATATTGTCAACTATATCTTCTAAGAGATCCCTGTAGCATTTCTATATGAAGATCAATAAAGTAGTGTTTTTGAGTAAAGCGCCTCTGCCTCACGTTTTCAATTTGCACTTGATAGCTTTGGGTGAAAATTCGAATTACTTCAAATTTGGACGCCAGGGCATTTGCTATTCATTCTGAAAAGTCAAATTGAGTTTAGATCATTGTGCCAAGTTAATAATGCACAAAACATCCCCTGATATTGTGTGACCTAGGGTCATATGTATCAAGGCCAAATGGGTTCGCAAACGCCGAAATTCGCAGAATTTCGGCGTTTGCGAACTCATTTTCGCCAAATGGTATGTATGAAGGAATTTGGTTGCAAAATAAGGAATCGCAAAATTTGCGATTCCTTATTTTGCGATTGCATGTAAGGAATCGCAAATTTTGCGATTCCTTAAATGCAATGTATGAAGCAAAAAAAAATTCCAACATGCCCTTAAGGAATCGCAAATTACCACCAACTTCTAGTTGGTGGTAAGTTGCGACTTTCTTGAAAAATGCACATTTCAGCATTTTTCAAAGTGCCATGTGACGCACATACATTTATTTTATTTATTTATTTTGAAAGTTTTATATAGCGCGGACAAGATCCTTGTGGATATCAGAGCGCTTTACACAGAAGGGGTACATGAAGGGGCAAAGTCAGACAGGTAAATCAAATGAGCAGACAGTACATCGTCAGACAGGTAAATCAGAAGGAGCAAACAGTACAATCAAGTAAGTGATGCATAGGGTGCAATATGAGCTAACGATCGGTGCATTAAAAACAGGTAAAAGTATAATACTGTAATAAAAGGTATACATTCGCTAGTTGATAATAGTCTAGGGAGGCCATTTGTTAGGGTGCTACATGAGCTAACGATCGGTGCATTATAAACAAGTAGAAGTGTAATACTGCAATAAAAGACATACATTCGCTAGTTGATAATAGTCTAAAAAGGCCATTTCTTAGGGTGCTATATGAGCTAACGATCGGTGCATTATAAACAAGTAGAAGTATAATACTACAATAAAAGGCAGACACTTGTTAATTAATAATAGTCTAAAAAGGCCATTTCTTAGGGTGCTATATGAGCTAACGATCGGTGCATTAAAGCAAGTGGAGGTATGAAACTGCAATAATGGCAGACATTCGCTAATTAATATTAGCCTAAAGAGGCTTTCCTAGGGTGTGTTCAAGTAGTGAAAAAGACTAGTCCAAGATGGCCGACACAGAGAGAGAGAGAGAAGCCAGTCTAAGATGGCAGCCAAATTGTAGGGATTACAGAGTTTAGTTTCCCTTTCTACTCTGGGAATGTCGAGTTAGTCCATCTTCCATGTTGATTGAGGGGGAGAGCAGAGTTCAGCTTCTATGCTGCTAGATGGTGGCTTATCTCTGTTTTGCTGCTCCCTGACCGCGTTGGTATGTAGCTTCATGGTCATCTGGTGGGCAAGGGGGCGACTCATGGCCCCAGCCAGATTAGCCAATGGAGAGTGAAAAGCCCGCGAAAACACCAGTCACACAAAGACATCAGTTCAAAATTTCGGTCAAAGCGCAAAAAAAAGCCTGCATGAGTGCCCAAGATGATGGGATTGCGAGTAGTTGCCCTTCGAGTCGCCCCTGAAGCTGTTCAAATAGTTTTGTGTGCTGTAGTCCAGGCAGAGAATGAGAAGACCTGCATGGGTATTTGGCTAAACAGTTCTGCGTGCAGTCACCTCACAAGTCACCACTGACGCTGCTGCCCACATCAGGCTTCTCCCTAGTTGCGCGGTGGTTGCCCCCAACACACAGGCAAACAGGGCATACCGGCACTGCGAGGGGGGAAGCCTCCCGCCAAAATGCCGCCCCAAACATCCAGACGATGGCACACCGGAGCCGTTCCAGATGCCCCCCGTTCCGTACTCACCGAACCCCTGGACGGCGGGGGGGGGGGGGGGCTCCCGTCGAAGCACCACTGAAGACACACCACAGGGTCTTGCCCTTAGGTGCACATACATGCCCTTAGGGCATGTATGTGCACCACATGTGCACCCATACTTATTTCAGGGGTGCAACAGGGTGTTCTTTGGACCCCCCTTCACCCTTGAAATTATTCTCAATTTGCCCTTAGCAAATTTCGAATCGCAAATTGAGAAAAAATTCCCATTTCTTCCTATGGGCCAGGAGGCCCATAGAAATGAATGGGAAAGTATTCCTTAATTGCGAATTCGCAATTTGCGAATTCGCAATTAAGGAATATCAGGAAATCGCTAAAAAATTGCGATGTTCTTGATATATACCAAATAGCGATTCTGAAATAGCGATTTCTTAAAAATCGCTATTACAGAATCGCTAATTGGTATCTTGATACATATGGCCCCTAGTCAGGCCCAGCTCTACTTTTTCTTTTTGTTGAACACAAGATGACTAATGAAGATAATCTGAATAGGAAATGTGCCTCCTAAATCTTTAATAGGGAGATGGGCTGGGCAAACTCGGGGCTATTTCAAATGCCATCTCTGTCAGGAGGAAATCGAGATCTTTATCATGTTTTCCACATATGTTCTGAATCTGTTATTCATAGATGGTACTTAGGTCAAAACGTTCTTAAATACAAAATAAGTACTTATAATGGACTTGTTAGTTTTATACTGAATCCTCTGATTGAACGAATGTGTTATACCCTATTCACATTTTTGAGGAGTGTCTAAAATATTTTTAAGACAAACACATATATAATTTAGTGCTTTATATATAAAATTGATTTATCATTATTGCTAACCTCAGTCGAAGTATAAATACATTAATAAAAGTGACCTTTATCTCACTACCTTAAATGTTTATTTTGAGGTAGCTAGGTTGAGAACGATGTTTTCTTCAAAGTACAGCTGACATTGACCACTGATTTAGACTAGAATGTTTAAGTTTAGGTTTACACTTCAAAAATAAAATGTTCAAAAACAATGGACAATTTAGAAGGCTAACTGATATGTGCAATTCTCAGGCTGCAACACACAACATAAATGTCGGGGTTACAAGATTTGGCACATAGGGGCAGATTTATGTTAACTGGCGCATCCCCAGGGATGCGCCAGTTAACGTGCCCCACAGTGCGCCACAGCTCCACCACCCATGGTGCAAAAAGGGCACAGATGAGTGACGCATCTGTGCCGGAAATGTGGCGCGTTGCTGGAGTTGCGTCGCAAGCGCGACGCAGCTCCAGCAAGGCTCTTGGGTGCCCCATCTACACAATGCTGCATCAAGACCTACGCCTGCTTCAAGCAGGCGCAGTGTTTTGGCGCAGCATTGGCCTGAAAGTGACTGAGTGAAATCTCATAGATTTCACTCAGCCACTTTCAGGAGACGTTCCTGCGCAGGAACGCCCCCCCCCCCTGCGCAGGAACGCCTCCTTATGGCGCAGGGCTTTACAACGTGACGCATCTCCTAGATGCGTCACGTTGTAAATAGGGTGCATTGTTTGCGCCGCAGTTGCGTCAAATAAAGTGATGCAATTGCGGCGCAAGGGCATCATAAATCTGACCCCATAATTTGCATTTTTCACAAAAAAGTAGTTTTTATCTCAAACGAATACTGTTGCAAAATGTTCTTTTTTCTTGTTTCTGCATAATTTAGGTAATCGTGTCGCATTATCCTGTCCCTGGCAATGAAGAAATGGTTTGGGGGCTGTCACAGTGATCATGAAGCTCATATCCACGAAATATGAGCTTTTATACCTCTTCTTTTTGTACACAAAACACCCAAACATGTAATAAATAAAGAAGTTAAAGCATATATGGTATTTGTAATGGTGTACCTAATTTCCAGTCCTTCCTACATGTGGCCTTTGGCCATGCACAGTGGCGATTGGCTGCAGGGCCTGTGTCCATACCCTGCTCCCAACCCTCCTCGGGCAAAGAACCTTTGTTGCACATGGTTGAAGGCCAAGGGACGCATGGTTTGGACTTCCTTACACATAACCGGATGCAAGAGACGGGTAACGCCTGCTGCTTAATATTCAGCCCAGTCTGAGCACAGGATTTCACTCTGCACAGTGCAGTTTGGCAGCAGGGACTGGTCTGAGACATGTTCCAGCCTGCTGTGAGGGGCTAAAACCTGCTATTGAAGGCCATCGGCCATGTTCAGGGAGGACACAGCCTGCATACAGCTAGTTCTTGCACCCAACTCAGAGTGGGAGTTGGTTGTAGGGCTTCGGTTGCATCCAGGCCCTGCCCCAACCTACTGAGGGCAGCTAACCCCATCAGCACATGGCTATCATGCAACACTTTCCACAATGGGCGGGGGACCCCTGCCTCCTAATTTCCAATCCCTGCTGTGCATGGCCTTTGGTTATGCACAGCAGTGGTTGGTCACAGGGACTGGCCTACGGTCCAGCACTGCACTCATTATGCCATGGACGACCGACACTCGCTGACCATGGTTCTTAGGATTTTAGTAAGGAGAACCCTTTCTTTGAGGTCGTTGGTGCTTTAGTCGACAACTCTGAGTGCCCCCATTTCTGGGGATATTTGTTTTAAAACACTTGGGCCCTTATTTATGAGGCCTTGCGTCAGTTTTGCGCCGCCGGTGCGTCACTTTTTGTGACGCACCAGCGGCGTAAAAAATGTGCCTTGTTGCGCCATATTTAAAAAGTGACGCATCTAGGTAGATGCGTCACTTTTTAAACCCCTGCGCCACATTATACCTGCGTCAGGTATAATGTATGCAGAGGGGGCGTTCCCCCGCAAAAAGCCTCGTAATAGTGACGCAGTGAAATCTATGAGATTTCACTGCGTCACTTTTAGGATGCTGTTGCGTCAAAATCTTGCACCTGCCTCACAGCAGGCGTAAGACTGACGCAAGCCCTTTCACATAGGGCTTTCCCCATGTGAAAGGATGCATTGCTGGAGGTGCGTCACTTTTGTGACACACTCCAGCAATGCGTCACTTTTGCGCTTACAGATACGTCAGAAATACTGACGTATCTGTAACTCCTTGCGACATGATGCGTCATACATTAAATATGACGCATCATTGGTGTCGCAAGGAGTGCGCAGTGAAAAGTGACGCATCGCTGTTTTCACGCAGCAATGCGTCACTTTTCATAAATAAGGCCCTTGGAAAATAACATTTGATTTCACAATTTGCAAGACAGCGGAAAAGTAATAAAATCCCTTCATCAGCCAATCAGATTTGAAAGAAAAATCATATCTGATTGACGGAATTCACACATTTATGAATTGCAATTATAGCAATATATATGTAGATATATACATAAGCATTAAACCTTTCGTGCCCCCCCCCCAGCAACTCTATAAAACTCTTATACATTACTAAATGGATGTACACTAAAACAATTAAAGAATGCTTTCTGAGTAAAGTTCTACTTTCCTGCTCGGTTTAAGTTAAATACGACCAGCTTTTCTTGCTTTAGGTCTGAGCAAAATATCCTTGGGTAGCTGTAACGGGAAAACACCTTTTTCACCCCTCTTTAACTTCTTTTACCCTGAACAGTTCTTTGCCAAAATTACAAAAGCTACCTATGCCAATTAACTGTCCAAATGGGTGAACATCCAAGTATGGATTCAATACTTATAGACCAATCATAATAAATATTATCTTTTTTCGGCGTTAGTCGCAGCCATAAAAAGACACAACATTAAAATAAAATAAACCATCAGCAACAGGATCACTTGTTGACAACATAACACAATGTGCAACGTTCAAAGATTTACAATGTAAACATTAATGAATTCCCCCATCATTTAAATGACCCAATACAATATAAAAACACCAGCCGCTGATGACATAAAATAGACACTAAAAAACCCCACCAAAAACACCAAAAAACACTTTTAACTTATAGCTTGACGTTTACAGAATCAGTCCCCCTGTATAGTTTTCACCTCTAGAATGTTTCGACTTAAGCGCAGCTCTCAAAAAGTAAACAACACCAAAAAGCGTGTAGGCACTAGGCAGGAACTGGAGACACAGTGAGGTGACATGGGCATGCCTAATATTCATTGCTTTTAAAAGTGATTTAAGAAACAGTCGCCTTGCATACGTAACATATTTTTGTAAAAGTACAAAGTGGAGGGTATCCTGTGTAACTTCTGTCTCATACATGTGCAAAAGAAACAATTGATGGGCAGAATGTGGACAATGCAAACATTCACCCCCATTCACAAGGATCTGGGATTAATCCTTCATTCCTTTGCTCACCACACCACCCCAGTTTGAGCCCAGCCATATGCAAATCAGTCTTGACCCTGTTCCTTATGGGAACAGTCCACCCTGAACTGCCAAGCCAGGTCCTCCCTGGACTAGAAGCAGGCCTCCTGGGAGCAGTTTCAGGGCATCACCCTTCGATATCCAGGCTAGCTTGAATCCAGTGGTGTAGTGAGCACGGGACACATGTCTGGGCATACCTTTCCCACTTAGGACGACATATGCAAAAGAAACAATTGATGTGGGCATACCCATACCCTTCCCACTTAGGGCGACATATGCAAAAGCAAAAATGATGGATGGAATGTGGATACTGCAAACATTCACCCCCAGTCTCAAGGATCTGGGTTTACTCCATCAATCTTTTGCTCACCACACCACCACAGTTTTAACCCAGCCATATGCAAATCAGCCTTGACCCTGTTCCTTATGGGAACAGTCCAGCCCGAATCTGTTCCACAGTACCATCTTCCATTCAACTTGTACTTAACCGTTCTTCCACAGAGGTGTACAAACCAAGATTTACTCACTAAACATATTGTCTATTAATTACTTTGCTCTAAAGAGATTTCTGATCTGACAGCCTATTACCTTGACCTCTTTTCTAGCCAACATATGGGGTTCTATTCGGATCTTGCTATAATGGTTGCGGTCCCTTCACCATTTAACACTCTGTTCCCTAGCACCATCTTCCGTCCACCTTGCACTTAACTGATCCTCCACGGTGGTGCACTAACCATGATTTCTTCTGTCTTGACTTTTTTGTTTACTAGTAGCAGCAACAGTAGATGGGCTTTCTACTGTGATGTCATCTGGTACGGAAGTGAATAGAACCTGTATCTCCATTAGTGACAGTTCGAATATCTACATCGGTCATATCTTATATTTAATTCTCACTGCTTCTTCCCTTTCAGCCTTTAGAAATAATCATAGATGGACAGCATCAAATATGAAGCGGCATTAGGGGCATAGCCAAAAATTCCAACTAGCTGATAGTTTTGCTTATATCTTGACACCATGGCTGAAGATGAGTATCTCTTATTTCATATACAAAATTGCTTGATTCCGATATATCTTATTTCAGCTACTTACCCGTGTGCATTTATCGCCACTATATATGGGATCTATTTACTATAGACGGGCTTTCATTCATACCGTTGTCATTTAAAACATATATTCATTGTCAGTGCCTATAATATCATTATACCACCTGACTCACACATTGTTTTAAACTTAGCCCAAATATTCAATTTCCGGGCTCTTGTGAGTCTACACTAGTTTACACAGTCATACTGTGTAACTCCGTAGTCTATGATGGACAAGTACCTCTATTTTGTTTATGGCTAGGCATATCCATAGTTAGTTCCAACCTCCTTCAAGATGGCGCCTACACTTTCCATGTCTTAGCGAACCACGGCACACATAGTTTGGCGTTTGTTTACTACGTACTATCGTGATAACTGGTGATTTTCGCGCCAAGTCCCCTAATTTTAAATTGGCCAATTTCAGCAACCTTAATACATGACGGACTTGCAGACGGTCGCCCGCGCTATGCATCCAGCCATCAGTTTCACGGTAAGCAATTTCTCTCGCCCGGGATCCGCCATGCGTTACACGGACCATCCCCTTGTAGCAGTAGTGAGAGAGGTAGTGCTTTTTCCAAACTTGGTCTACATGGCTTTCTACCATTCGGACGTATTCAAAATAATAACACTTATCGTTTTTTGGCTTTGTTGGGGCGTTACTTCGTCAGTTACCGGTTGCCCAATAGCAATAGATTACCAGTATATTAAATCGGAATAGGTTATATTGCTCATAGGTTATTCCCAGTGTGAAGAACATAAAGCTTAATTAAAGACGATAGGTAGACAATTTTGCATGACATATTAGCGCATCTTGTACAATTTCCTTTCACCTTGTCGCAGCGTTTTTGCCGATGTCCTGGCATTAAGGTCACCATATACAAGTATCGTAAGGACAGACATTAGTTGCACACATAGTGCTATCCTTCCACTACACAGTTATATTCAGCACATTGCCCATCTGTTCTATCAGTTAGTTTGCATTGCTGATATATATTATTTTCTGCAGATGGAGTACACTCTGTATTTATGACGATTCGTTGTCCTCCTACACTACACCAGTATTTTCTGTTCGGTGAGAACACATTGTCTTATCAAGGTAGGAAGATTCTTGCCTTTCGAGTGGAGGGTTATTTTACTCCAGATACATCAGATGGAATCGTATACTAAGTGTGTATCTTTGTGCTCTTTTGGTCTTTTAGTATTCCCGAGTGGGCGTTGTTAGTTTCTTATCCAACGTTGCCCTCCACAATAGCAGGGTTCACCTACTGGAACCATATAGGCCTCCACCAGGTACACTATTTACGTGACTGTAGACATATTGAACAAAGGCGCACTTTTATCCAGACTAACTGTACCTTTATATCTGTCATATTTTTGTCACTTAGAGTACACATCAGGTATCCTACACCACAGTTGGGAGACTTCCATTACCGATAAAACCACGGATTCAAGTTGCCTACTGTGCTCCATCAGTTATAAGGTATTGCCATAGTTCAAATCACTACGGTTTTGTTTATCAGGTTCAGTGTAGAGGAATTTCCTTTTCCAGCTGATCATCTATTGTATTCACATCCACCTCCGCGAGGGCACAGTGCCTTTAGATAGATTACCATATGCCTCCATATATAGTTTACCTTCCCTTTAATCAGATCATCCACCTCATTCACTACCTAGCTAATGGAGGATCATTTCTAACTCCCTCTCCCCATATGACTTTTTAGTCACATTGATCTCCTAAGTCAAATATGGATTGGTCATCGGTTTCATTTACGGCATTAATTGTTGGTTTCGTGCTCTTAACCATCTGTCAGCCAGACGTATTAACCAGATGTACAAATATGTATATATTGTATAGAGTTTTATAAACTTTGTGGTGAGAGATTGTATAAATTGTCATATGTTTTGTAATGTGATTCAATCTGGCACTGTATATAAGGAAACAAAAATGTATTATATTGTTTCATTTTTTAATGTGTATATATATGAATTTCTTTGGCTTAGTCTGGCTACTGTCACGAGGTGATAAGAGAGATTGATTCATAGTGAACAAATCATCAAATGTAATGTAATTTAAATCATGTGAAGAATGAAAACTTTCTATTATACTAATGACATGTATTTTTTGTTTCTCAGTTAATATAATTGTGCATGAATACAGACTTCCTGAAGAAGGCTCACGCCGAAACGCGTTGAAATGGGAATGCACTTCTGTATTTTATAAACATTTATTTAACTGTCTGTTTTTTCATATAATGTTATATGTATTGTAATTTTGTATGTAGTAAATTATAATAAGTCTAAAAAATACCTTCTATAAAAAAATGATATAAAAAATAATAAAACATTAGAATATATCAACACAATTATAGTGTGAGTTTAGTCATTAGCTACACGTTTTCATTCTCTAATACAACAGGCACAAAACCTGGTGCAATTTTGCCCCTTCTTTACCCAAAGTGTTGATTCCTTGCCAGGGTTCATCCCATTAGGCAGGGGCCCCTTTCTTTCAAAAACAGCCCGACCTGCCAAGACAGGTTTGCCCTGGACTGGAAACAAGCATCCTGGACCGCTTTCAGGACATCACCCTCCATCAGCCAGGCTAGCTTGAGTCCTGTGGTGTAGTGTGCACAGGACCCATGGCTGGCCATACCCTTCCCACTTAGGGCGACATATGAAAAAGAGACAATTGATGGATGGAATGTGGACAATGCAAACATTCACTCCCAGTCACAAGGATCTGGATTAATCCATCATTTTTTTTCCCACCACATCACCCTAGTTTGAACCCAGCCATATGCAAATCAGTCTTGACCCTTTTCCGTATGGGAACAGTCCAGCCCGAACTGCCAAGTCAGGTCCTCCCTGGACCATGGGGCACAGGTTCAAGATTGATTTGCATATGTCTGGGTTCAAACTGGAATGGCATGATGAACAAAAAAACTATGGATTTAGGACCAGATCTCTGTACTGGTGTGCATGTATGACATTGTTCTGCATTCTGTCAATCAATTGTTTTTGCATTTATCACCCTGAGTGAGACAGGTATGCCCAGGCGTGGGTCCCATGCTCTCCATGCCACAGGAGTCAAGCTATCCTGGCTGAAGAGGGTTGAAACCCTGAATGCCAGTCCTAGGAGGCTTGTTTCCAGTCCAGCGAGGACCTGGCCTGGCAGTTCAGGCTGGGCTGTTCCCATTGGGCACAGGGTCAAGACTGATTTGAATATGGCCGGGTTCAAACTGGAATGGCTTGGTGAGTAACCCTGGGCGTAGTTCGCATAGCAGCTCTACGCGTAGCTAAGCAAAGTGCACTTTGCACTACGCAAGCTACGTGTGGCTACGCGAACTGCGTAGTGCACTGTGCAAAATGCTGTTTGCACTGATTGCACAGTGCTGGATGCTAGTCCGCACTGTGCAATCATTGCAAACCGCATCTTGCACAGTGCAAGCGGTCGTGTTCTGCAGCTTGGGAAGATTTCTACTCGAGCGGCCGTTTTCTCAACGCGGATTGGTAGTTTCTCATATCGAGCACACAAGACTACTCACAATGAGAAACCTGACCTCCCAGCGTTGAGAATCTTGCTGGGAGGTTAATTTCCATGCTCGCAATCGGCAACTTGATGTTGCTGATCGTGAACGAGGAAAATGTCTTGCCGGGATGTTTTTTTGCTCGCTCGCGGACACCAACTTGACGTTCAGGGCTGCGAGTGCGCAAAAAATGCCCGCTACGCTACGCATTTTTGCACTATGCTACGTGCAATTGACGTAGCGAGTAGTTGCACAAACTATGCTAGCGTAGCGTAGTCCTACTCCCAGGGTTAGTTCTCAGTACAATGATGTTTATATGTTAAATATTATACTGGTGGAGACCAGCAGCAGAGACATGTACTGCCGGGCAATATGCGATGGTTGGTGCTTACGCGCGGAGGCAATTCCAAGTACAATAACAAAACAAACATTTCAGCAAAAATGTAGTGCACTCTGAAGTGTAATCTTAAAAATATTTTATTCCACCGCCATAAGCTGACAAGTGCGCTTTGGCCCTACCCGCCTTTGTCAATGTCAGTGCTTTTACTACATATTTTTGCATTTATCAAAACTCCCTCCACTGCGTGTCTCTCTTCGTCATAAAAGATGATCTATAATTTTCAAGTATAAATAGGATAGGCCTTTGATGATGTAGCCATCTTAACATGTTCGATACTAATACATCTGAACTCTGCATTAAATATTGAGTCTATAAATTACAGAAATTCTAGATGTCAAACAGACAATTATTGCTTATTTTGCTGCACATGATGATACTTCTCAACATTAAAAGTAGCGGCTACCCACATTTTCACTGCACGAATTGTTGTCAATTTCACAATTGCACCCTGTATGGGCAATAAACCCGGCAACTGTATTTATTATTCTTGCTCCATATTGGGCTATGCTGTCTTTCTGCAAATACTACCTTTCTACTGCTAATCTCCCGTCTTGTACTGCAGTCATGGACGCTATGCAGCATGATTTACATTTAACTGCAGCCCAAAAAGAATTTATGGCTGAGATACCCGCCACCCCCTCTCGACGTAATCCCCAAGGATGGGAAACTGGATACTGTTCTGAACTTTTGGAAGGCGGGAGGGAGTGACCCTTCCCGGCCGTATTTATTAAAATATGAAACAAAATTAAAACATTAAAATAACAGTTTCATATTATGTACAATTTCATTTCCACATTTCGATGTTTGGCTAACCTTAACAGATCTCTAATACAAAGGTTCTTCTAGCCGAACTAACAACCTACAAAACATTTGACTTGAAACTGTACATCCTAACGTTAAGGGCCAACGGCAAGGTCGTAACCGGTGTCAGATCCCTACCCCAGAAATACCCCCCTCACTTATGAGGGGGGCGACCGCACAGAGGCGTACCTCAAGTGCATCTACCAATTTCCCTTTGACTTGACGGGGGCCCCAATGAACTCGACGCCATTTAACGGTCGTCCGAGGACTCGTGTGAGGTGTCTAAAAGGTAGCGTAAACCCCCTCCCAAACCCCGCACAACTTACCCCATCTGCCGTCGCAGATGTCCTGGCCCCGGGAAATTCCCCAGGAGGGCCCGTAGCCCCTCCTATCCAGGAAGGGGCCTTGACCGCCTTTCCTTTCCTTCCGGCGGCCCATCCTTAGAAGGGACCGCCTCCCCGTTGAGGGGCCAGTGGCCACCTCCCCCGAGCGCTCCCATCCGTAATGGGTGACGCCCCCCCCATAGGGATCTTCCAATTACTGCTCACCGATCATGACCTTACCGCCCGACCAAAATAAATACGACATTTAACTAAAAAACTAAATTACAGAACAACCATAACTATTTCACGTATGATTACTGATCAACACTACTGCAGAATTACTTTATTTGAAAAAACATACTGTAAATGACCATTCTTTATTGCATACTCAAAATAACACGACAATCATCACAACCTGCAAGAAATAGAGTTACCACATTAAAACTTTATTTAAAACAACTGGCTGTCCTCAGGGGCTGGTGGGTGGGTCAAAATTGGCTCTTCGTTCCGTCTCGAGCTCACGTGCAGCGGGGAGGTGCAGCTTCAGAGCACAGGAACAAGAGGATGCTTTCTCGGCTTGTAGCTCCTTTTATCCGTCTTCGGGCGGGCATAAACCCGCCCCCGCCTGCCCCCCGGGGGCGTGGCCGGCGGTATCAGTGTCTAGGACAACCCACTCCAGGGCGGGAAAAGGCGCGCCCCGGCTACGCCGCTTCGGGCATACCAGCCGGGACTCGCCCCCCGCTCAAGATGGCCTCCCGGAGGGATCGGGGTACTCCACCATACGTTCGGGGGGACCGAGTGGTCGCCCCTTTCCATATGGCTGAGATACCCACCACCCCCTCTCGACGTAATCCCCAAGGATGGGAAACTGGATACTGTTCTGAACTTTTGGAAGGCGGGAGGGAGTGACCCTTCCCGGCCGTATTTATTAAAATATGAAACAAAATGAAAACATTAAAATAACAGTTTCATATTATGTACAATTCATTTCCACATTTCGATGTTTGGCTAACCTTAACAGATCTCTAATACAAAGGTTCTCCTAGCCGAACTTACTTCCTACAAAACATTTGACTTGAAACTGTACATCCTAACGTTAAGGGCCAACGGCAAGGTCGTAACCGGTGTCAGATCCCTACACCAGAAATACCCCCCTCACTTATGAGGGGGGCGACCGCACAGAGGCGTACCTCAAGTGCATCTACCAATTTCCCTTTGACTTGACGGGGGCCCCAATGAACTCAACGCCATTTAACGGTCGTCCGAGGACTCGTGTGAGGTGTCTAAAAGGTAGCGTAAACCCCCTCCCAAACCCCACACAACTTACCCCATCTGCCGTCGCAGATGTCCTGGCCCCGGGAAATTCCCCAGGAGGGCCCGTAGCCCCTCCTATCCAGGAAGGGGCCTTGACCGCCTTTCCTTTCCTTCCGGCGGCCCATCCTTAGAAGGGACCGCCTCCCCGTTGAGGGGCCAGTGACCACCTCCCCCGAGCGCTCCCATCCGTAATGGGTGACGCCCCCCCCCATAGGGATCTTCCAATTACTGCTCACCGATCATGACCTTACCGCCACAGGCCGGATAGTTGACCGGCTATCCGGACCCCCCACAACAACTCCTACCTAAAGGTCATGTTTTAAACTCTTCAGCCAAGCAATGAGGTCCCCTATGAGTAACTCATTCCCCACCCGGGACAAATGGACCCCATCTTCAATATACATACTGTCCCCCTTGATACAACCATGCGGAATAGACTGTAGTGCATTTGAACGAAACAGTCTACCCAACTTGTTATTTACTTTCTTCACTGAGTGGTTCAGAGCAGAAACCGAAATCGCCCCCCGCCACACTTTTCGTGGAATCATATGGGACCATGCAATTGTGCACCCTGGAACTCTCCTCGCCAACCAACTTACAGTGGAAAGCATTGCCTCGAGAAGCAGTCGTCTACCAGTGGTCACCAAATCATTACCCCCAAGATGGACTATGATTACAGACGGCGGTGACCTTGTCCGCCCTAACAAACCCTCGAAAAAGGATTGAAACTGGTCAATACAGAGCCCGCCCCTTCCGTAGAAGGTCACCCTGTACCCGTATTCCCCAGCCATGTGAATCATGTCACCTGCCTTGAATACGTCCGCGGCACGCCCACGACCCACACCTCCTTTTTCGCAGCCGGTGATGTCTGACCGCTGGTGCCCAGGTGTCGGGTCGACTGCACAGTCCGCCCCGCCTCGAAAGCTTGCGCAACTGAAAACCAAACAAAACAAGAAGCGTGAGTACATCATTACAGCTTCACAACATGTGCAACCGCACATACCTCTTGTAACAGTTCGAGGACCAACGCCCCAAACGCTTTACTTTTTCAACACTCAGACCCCTGGCTGTAGCCTCAGTAGCAGCCCCTATCCGAAAGGAGTGGGTCCCGAACTCGCCGGGGTTCAAGCCCGCGGCCGAAATTGACATCGCAAGCACCCGCTGGAACTGAAACCTCGTCAGTGGGGTGGCGTAAGCGTGTCTCAACAAGGTCCCCCCCCATGATGCCACCCTCTGCGCTAAATATTCCTCTACGCAAACAACAGGGCACATGGAAGACCCGGGAGACCTCTGAATGATGATGCAGTCCCCAGTCGCACCCTGATCGGTTTTGGACCTGACAAACGAGACAGTCATCGTCTCCACCTTGACCTGAATGTGCTCTCGGCACAGTCCCCCCATCGTATCCTGCTTGTTCTTCGCCACTAGTTCGCTTACCCGCATAGCCCCATGGAATGCTAGCGCAAATGCGGCTCGGAATAATACTGTTTCATACCGGGATGAACACGTTGCAGGGAGTACGGCCAATAACAAGGCCAACCTATCCAGACCTATCGGGTGCCTCTCATCTACTCTGCGACCCTCAAGGCGTTGCCACCCACGTAGCGCTTTCTGCACAACGAAAGACGCTGTCGGGTCCTGGATCCCATGAGCCTTTGCCATAAAGGAAATGGCGGCCCGATGCCTCTGGGCCGTAGCCACTGATTTGCCTGCCTGATGTAAAGACAGCAAAAATCTTACGACAAGCTCTTCCTGTCCCCAAAACTCCCCCCCAGCAGAACCCAAAAAGGACCAATAGGAACGGAACGCCCCTTCATACGCCTTCCTTGTCCTGGGTGCTAAACTCTCTCCCACGAGGTTTTGTAGTTCGGGGCACCGAGAGACCAGAGAGCTTCGGGAAAGGGTGCCGCCACCGGGTCCGCTGTGGGCAGAAAACCCCAGAAGGCCTGCATACGGAAACGAGAAAGTGCATCAGCCGCTTGATTCAGCACCCCCGGGACATGTCTTGCCCTAAAGAGCACATTCAACTGCATACACAATAACACAATTTCTTTGAGTAGTCTCAGAATCCATTTGCAACGTGCTGCCTGACTATTGATACACTCAACCACAGTCATGTTATCAGACCAGAACACCACAGAGTGATCCCGAAACCCCTCCGGCCATGTTTTCAAGGCCACCAAAATAGGGAAGAGTTCAAGAAAAGCAATGTTACTCGTCAGCCCGCACTCGCGCCACCATGACGGCCATTTTTGAGCCGACCATTGTGTACCAAGTATGGCACCGAAACCTATACTCCCCGCCGAATCTGTCCAAAGCCCCAGCTCCTCGGAGGACACCGCTGGTTTGTTCCAGACAATTCGACCATTGAAATCCGCCAGAAATGCCAACCAAATGCGCATGTCCTGGCGAACCTCTGCCGAGAGTCTCGTGCGGTGATGTCCTTCCTTCAGGCCGACCATGGCTTGTGCAATCGAGCGGGAAAAGGGGCGGGCCATTGGCATTACTCTCAGGGCAAAATTCAACTGGCCCACCACTTGTTGCAATTGATGCAGGTTTACTTTCGTCGCACGAATACATGTTTCAAGGGATGTCCTGAATTTTAACACTTTTTCTCTGGGCAATCGAAAACAACCTTCTACTGAGTCGAGCTCGATCCCCAGAAACTCGAGCAAAGTTGAGGGACCCACAGTCTTACCTGGCGCCAATGGCACCCCAAAATGATTCATTAAGACACAAAATTCATGTAAGGCCTTTCCACATTCAGAATCCCCGGCTGCCCCCAAGAACAGAAAGTCATCGAGATAATGCATAACATGCTGAAAACCCGTCTTCCTTGTGAATACCCATTGTAAAAAACAACTGAACTTTTCAAAATAGGCACAGGATATAGAGCACCCCATCGGCATACATCTATCCATGTAATAGCGACCCTGAAACATAAAACCAAGGAGACGCTGATCGTCTGGGTGCACCGGGAGCAACCGGAACGCTGACTCGATGTCTGATTTAGCCATCAGCGCCCCGGGGCCCAGGCGATTCAACATGGCGACGGCCTCATCGAAAGATGCGTACCGCACCGAACACACTTCCGGGTCTATCGCATCGTTCACGGAAAGACCCCGTGGGGCTGACAAGTTATGTATTAGCCGAAACTCCCCCGGGTCCTTCTTGGGGACCACCCCTAGAGGGGAACAAACAAAGTTAGCAACTGGTGGCACATCAAATGGACCGGCGACACGACCTCGAGTCACCTCCTTCCCAATCTTTACCTGAACCACCGCCGTATGCTGCAAGACCGATAGTTGGTTCTTACAGTTAGCTACACCCTGAAAATCCCCCACTGGGATGCGGAAACCATATGAAAACCCGTCCCGCAACACCCCAACGGAAGCATGATCCGGGTATTCGTTGAGCCAAGGAATCATTGCCATGGTATCAATCGGAGTAGGTAAAGGCGCCCCTCGGACCATTTCAGACCTGTTTGGCGCTTCCCCTACCACCGTTGTCACCCGTCTTGGCTCTGCACATGGACTCAGGATGGGATGACTGCCCACACCCCCCACATTCATGTCTGAACTTGCATGACCCCTGGGGCCTCGTACATTTTCCCCTGTTAAAATTCCAACAAATCCCCCTTTTACCTGTGTTGCCACTCGGCTTCGAGTGGTTCTCGTTACCTGCACCCGTCCGAAAGGGTGTCCCAGAGGATTGGCGGGAAGATTCACCCCCGTTACCCCCTGACAACGGCACTTTTAACATTCCTGAACTCTCCATTTTCTGCCAAGAAACGGAGTCGAAACAATCCCATGTTAGAACTGGATCGTGCTCTTTAGCTTTTCTAAAAATATTGTCATAACAGAACCACTGATTACCCCCGTACGCCAGAGAATACTCCATGATACGTGACTGATAAATAGGCAACTCGGTCAACAATTCGGGCCTGCGCTCACCCATGATGGAGGTAAAAATGCCCCACGCTCTGCCCCAAGTACCTATGTTTTCATCAACCTTAAAGGCGGCCATTTTTGCGCGCCAAACACTCGGATGCATGAGCTCCTTTTGGCTCTTCACATGCTCCATCTCGTAATGGTCGGTAAGCAAAGAAAACATGTTCACATACTTATCCGCCCAAATCTTTTCCTTAGTTTCCAGTGGCACATGCTGGGCAACTTTCTCCCTTCGTGAAGGTACAGACCCCTCCCCCGCAATCGGCAATGGCCGCTTACCTGAACTAGATGCTGCACTTGCTGCCGAACTTGGGCCTGCTGCACTTTCAGCCGCCGGAACCTGTGGGGGAACAGAAGATGGTGCCTTCGCAGCCTCTCTAGATTCCCGCAGTTGTCTCATTACTGCCCGGGCGTCGTCAGCCGTGGCGCCCTCACTATCTTTTCCCAACCACGCTGCTAATTGCGCCGCCAACTCGGGAGGCATATCTTCCCCGTTTACGGGGGTGACCACCACGGGGATCGGATGCCCCTCCTTCGGAACCGAGGTTGGCTCCTTAAGTGGAGTATCGGGAACCGGGGTTTCCACCCCAAGTGCCCCCCTTTTGGACCTCTTGCCTCTCCCGCTAGGGACTACTCCTGGCAAAGCTGGTCCGATGACTCGCCTCGGTCCTCCCTCCCCGTTCTTAGCCGCCATCTGCTTCTTCAAATCGGCTACCTCCTTTATGAGCATGCGGAGCATCTGATCGGTCCCGACCCGCTTTCCGACCT
Source organism: Lissotriton vulgaris (assembly GCF_964263255.1). Lineage (NCBI taxonomy): Eukaryota > Metazoa > Chordata > Amphibia > Caudata > Salamandridae > Lissotriton > Lissotriton vulgaris. Next base: position 1,144,253,578 of record NC_141694.1, on the reverse strand, counting down.
TCTTGCCCGGCATTCTCAAGCGAAGATATCTGTAAAACAAAGAGAAAGATTACAACGCTCAAAATTGGCTCTTCGTTCCGTCTCGAGCTCACGTGCAGCGGGGAGGTGCAGCTTCAGAGCACAGGAACAAGAGTATGCTTTCTCGGCTTGTAGCTCCTTTTATCCGTCTTCAGGCGGGCGTAAACCCGCCCCCGCCTGCCCCCCGGGGGCGTGGCCGGCGATATCAGTGTCTAGGACAACCCACTCCAGGGCGGGAAAAGGCGCGCCCCGGCTACGCCGCTTCGGGCATACCAGCCGGGACTCGCCCCCCGCCCAAGATGGCCTCCCGGAGGGATCGGGGTACTCCACCATACGTTCGGGGGGACCGAGTGGTCGCCCCTTTCCAATCAGACTTGTAGTATTTGAATGCAGAGGCAAGTGACTATGAATTTATAAAGCTGCTGTGTCTTGTGAAATAAACTCATCTGTAATCAGAGAATTCTGCCGAAATGCATCAGGGTTGAATTCTGCTTAGGTACATCCACTATTATTTGTGAATAAAATGATGCTGTTTATCTGGAACTGGGCTTTGACTTCTTTCTCTTTGGTTGCAGTTGAGACATGTCTTTTGCTCACTCTAAGCAATTAAGAAATATACACCAAAAAAATTGGATACATGTCTTCACAAGACAGCACTAGAAAGATATATAGATCATACAAAGTGAGGTTTGAAAGTTCAGTTTGAATGCATTGTCTATGACATGATTTTAGACTGATAGGTTATTTAAAAGAGATAAAGCTGAGGTAGCAGTAGCAGGGCTGCATGCAGGTAAGTGTGATGTGGCGAGGGGATGTTGACACATGACGTAATAGGATACATTTATTTATTTATTTAATTTTCCCTGTTCCGTCGACGGAATATGATTTATTTATTTATTTAATTTTCCATAATATATTGTCTGTCAACTTCGCCCAAACAGTGTTTACCTGCACGGACCGCAGCTGAGTAGCAGTGCATTACTATCTTTGGCAGCAGTAAAGGTTCGGTGTTCTCTGAAACCTTAATGGAATGTGCTTGATTCATGACTTGAAACACAGGGGCAAACACAATATAAAGACACAAAACAAAATGTAAGAAACAGCACTTTGAAGTAACACAGCACAAAAATGCAATATCAAGGAAAACACAAGATCAGAACCTAACAAGGCAATGGGAAAACACAATACACCAACACCACGAAAAAAATCAACAATGCACCACAATACAATATTAACAAACAAATCAAAGTGTGGAACAACACAAAAAGAACACAAAACTACAAAACAATAACTATTCTTGCAACACCGAAGTCCAAAACTGCACGGCAAGTCAACACAACAAAATAATATGATACAGCAACTTAACAACACATCATAGTACACATCACAAAAATATAACACAACACAGAAAAGTACAACTAATGCCTGATAACTATATAAAAGAAACTTCATAATACAACGAAGAATTAAAAAAAAAGCAACAATCCAATCGCATTAGAAGAAATATACACGTTACTGTGTGTGCTATACTTTTCTTGGGTTGATGTATTAGTTTTCTATGTTTCTATGTTGCTGTTTTGTCATTCTGTCATTGTTGTAGTGTTAGTATTGGTTTACTGTTGTTAGAGTCTTCTTTTGTTGAGTTGCATTCTTTTTCTGTGTTTTGTCTTAACTTTTGGTTGTTGTATTAATTATTTTGTTTGGTGTGTTTCTGTTTTGCATTATTATGTTGCATTCTTGTGTTTCAAATGTTTGCCATTTTGTTATATTGTATTGTACTGTTGTGTAGTTTGATGTATTATATGCTTTACGTCTTGTATTGTGTTGTGTACCGTAACGTGGTGTCTTGCTGTAATTGTTGTGTTGCTTCTGTGCCTGATTTGCATGGCATCTACTTAAATGTGCACATTCTTATTACTAAATATCACCACAAATCTGTTTTCAAAACAGTGGCAAAACCAATCACTCAATAATTATCAATATGGGCATCCAATAATGACAACCAAAACCTTGTATTGTCTGTCTTGTTATCGTAAGATTATTGACAATAATATAATGTACCTAAAAATATTTTCTATGAGCAAAGCTGTCTGAATTTCCTACCATTATTTGAATCTGGTGCACGCTTTTCTACCTAGCAAGGTGCCTGGCAAGATGTTCCCTCGATTTAAAGAGTTTGTTTTTGTGCTGTGGCCGGGGTGGGAATGCTGATTTTGTTTTCTGTTCCATCCCCAGTATCTGCAGATTGAAAAAGAATGGCAGGAGACAATTGTAATTAACTCAGGGATCAGGACTACTAGAAAAGCAATACTTTTTTCTCCTAAGGGGTTTGGCCGAGAAAGCAGTTATTGCAAATATGAAATATACTTCAATTGCCTGTTCTTGCTGAGGCTAAATATTCTTAAAATACTATTTAACATTATTTAATATGTTTTCCAAATTCTTAGATGTTATTTGTAGGGAAGCATGCAAATGGACCTTGTATGAAAATAATGAGAAGTGGTTAATGTGATGCATAAATGTGCAAAAGTAATAGTTTCAGAAATTGAAATGCATAATGTTTTTATTAGCATTTTTAGTTATTGAGATGAAATGACTGAACTAGACCACCAAATGCTCCGATTACGATATCACAATAATTATAGCAGTAAATAATACATTACACAGCCTAATATATTGAATTCAACTGATATTCTGTGAAATAATGCTGTATCTATACTGATGCTATCCAAAATATCAAAGTAAGGTGATGAGTTATATCACCAATGATGCCATCAATGTCGTTGGGATGCCAACTGTCATATCACGTGTTAGAGTCAGGAACAATGCAGTTAGCCGGCATGTCACGATTTTTTTGGCCGCTCAAAGAGTTATTGTTTGTGTAGTTAACTATAATGTCAAATTCCAGTGGCTTTTCAGTTTTATCTCGTAACCAAAGCTTGTTAGAATATTTTTTAAGTGATTATGTATAGTACATGTGTTGAGAGTAAAATGCTGTTTAATGTCATTGTGACTTGACTTTCAAGCGAGGAAGCCTGGAATGGCTCATCTAGGCCAATTCTTTCTTCAACAATGGTAATAAGTATCATAATAATCGCTGCACTTCGGCATATATGGTTGATGCCAAGTTGTTCTTTCTTGTGCATCATTTATAAAAACCGAGCAAAGCTCATTTCATGGGTCCATAGTGCGAAAAAGGGAATCTTAAGGAGCTTGGATTCAAAATAATCTAAGATTAATCCACCTGGTACTCTGTTAAAACATTGCACTTTTGTAAAACATGGCTGTATTATTGTATACTAGCAGACTAGCACCAAATAACATATTTTATTTGGTCACGTATATTTTCCATGTCTCCCAATTTAAAGTAGCAAAGGCTTTCTTGATATCAAGGGCCAGATGCAATCTGTATCAGTACCCTCTACCATGTGCATCACATGAGAAAGTCTCCTTAGGTGCCTCTCCCTGGCATAAAGCTCACCGATTCTCGTGAATCAGAGACTTTATTACCTTAAATAGTCGAGCCAATAACACTTTAGACAGGACCTTGGTTTCGACTTTATTCATTGACAAGGGCCTGTGTGTGTGAGTCTGGGTTCCTCAAATCTTTATGCGGCTTCAGGATCATATTGATTATTGGCTCACTCATAGATGGCAGTAGCATAAGGATATCTGTTGCTTTATTATGGGCATCTGACAGCTTCTTGGAGCCCTGTTTTGCAAAGACTTGAAATAAACTCAGATGGAATCCCAGCACCATCTGGAGCGTCCCACTTAGGCATATATTGTATGGCCTCCGTAAATTCCTCACCCTGTAAATCAATTTCTATTTCCTCCTGTTGTTCCGCAGAAATCACAGGGATTCATATCAAATTAAGGAAGACCCTTGCTTGAGCTACACATTGGCCATTGGGGTTCAAATAATATGTGGCTAAGTACAAACTTAATTCTAATTTATCCCTTCTTGTTTTGTCATAGCTGCAGCATTCAGCCATGAAAAAAACTATATCAAGAAATAGGGATATTCTTTCCTCAGTAACTAGCCTTGTAGTCAACTGGACTATCCCAAAAATAAATGAATCAGGGGTCTCAACCAACCATCAAAGTATTCCGAGACAGAGACCAGAATTAATGGGTGACAGTGTTTCCCTGGCCCTTCTACTCCAGTCCAGCTTAAGCTATACCTCTGCGGTCACACAGGGAACCTTAATATCCTATCTATTAATTGTAATACAATGACAATGACGCTTTATTTGTGTGATTAATAAAAACCAATACAAAAGGAAACGTTCAATATATAAGATATAGTTAAAATTAATTAATATAATGATGTATATACAAGACTTAGTCCTAAAACCACCATTTGGTTTTTTGTTTTCTAAGATGAAATAAATGTTAGTCCTTTCGGTGCACTGGGCACGTTTTTAGTGGAAGCCAGACTGCATAGGACCTTCCTCCGGATGGGTTCCATGCAGTGCCATGGTTGACCTGTCCGTCAGGGTTTCATGAGCATGATAGATGAACTTTGCAAAATTGGCCATGTGCTTCACTGTGTCCAGCGAGTATAACTGAAGAACAGCCTCCTTTGCAGTCGACGGGCCCAGTTGGACGAGAATGGGCCTTAGATGAATTTGGCGGACTGGTAGCAGGGCGGGACAGTATAGTAAGATGTGGGACAGTGATTCACGCTTGTAATAGTAGAGGCGACACTCCGTAATCACTGGTCTTACTTTCACCGAAGGATACAGATGTTTTAAAGGGAGCACGTGCAGTCTGGCTGCAAGAATCCTTTGTAGGTCTTGTCTCCCCACTGGCTGTGTGAGATGTGGTTTAAGGCCATATGAAGTGTGAGCGGAACTTTGGGTCTCATGGAAGCCTCTAGCTGTCAAAGCTTCGATGTCCAGTTTACGAGAGCATGATCTGACTTGCTTTTTTATTGCTGTTTTAATAGTGGTATACTCAATTATATTAGGGTCCCAGTTCTCTGAAGCTAGGTTCAAGAGGTCTTTAGCTGAGGCAAGACCAGTTGACCATGGGTTGCCCGGATTTTTAAATATTTTGTTTATAACAAACTTCATTGAATTCTCTGGGGCCACAGTGGTTAAGTAAAAGTAGTTTGCCAAACTTGCCAGTTCTTCCAAAGATTATCGATTAAGGTTAAATTCTAGGTGATTTACAGTGTTCCTTGTGCACGATGGAAGACAAAATAGGTTTTTATAGGCTGCACAGTGAATCTTTTCAAGGTCTTTCATGAATTTTCCTGGGAATGCCTGTATCGCATACTTGAGGGAAGGTAGTAATTTTGCCCTCAGGTCTCGTTGGATGGTCGTGGTCGTTGGACTTCCCAAGGTGGCGATAAGTTTACAGATGGCGTAAGTAACAATTTTGCCTTTCTGCTTGAGCTTGTGGCGATGAGCCTGTGCCCGATCACTGAGCCAGACTCCGAGGTAATTGTACGTTTGTGTACTGGTCAATGTTAATGGTCCCAAACTCCATTTCATAAGCTTCTTTTTCGGATGGCGGTCAAAGATCACTATCTTAGATTTCATTGGGTTTGCAACCAGCTTATTTTTGGCATTATCCTCTGAGAGTGCTGTTAGCGCTTTTTGAAGACCGACCTTCGTATGGTCCAAAAGAACCAGGTTGTCCACATATTGTATCAACTGGATTCTGGTTCCCCCAATCCTGGGAGTCATCAGAGTTGCTCCGTGCAGTGCGCTCCCCAAATCTGCTGTGTATAGGTTAAAGAGCAGTGGGGCAAGTACACAGCCCTGCTTTAACCCGTGATCTGTGCTGCTTTTTCCTGTAGCTGTTTCGCACAAGAGTTTAACTCTTACCCAAGTTTGCGTGTACAACGATCTGATGGCTTGTGGCAGTTTCGGGCAGATGTTCCAGCAGGCCAATTTCTCCTATAGGATGTTACGTTCTACCCCATCAAATGCTGCTGTAAAATCGATAAACCAAGCAAAAAGTGGCTGATTGCCACGAGCCACTGTTTGGTGTACTAAATATGATAGGGCATTGATGTTATCTAAGGTGGAGCCTCCTGGACAGAACCCGGTCTGATAGAAAGGAAGCAGATCCTCTTTGCTGAACCAGTCTGCTAGTTCCATCAGGAGAGTGCTTGCATAAGCCTTGCCCTCAATGTCCAATAAGGCAATCATGCAGCAGTTCCTAGGGTCCGTGCTTGGCCCTTTTTTATAGATTGGATGTTGTAGTGATCCCCTCCAGGAATCTGGGATGTCCTCCAAGAACCTACACTGCGCATGCAACTGTCCAAAACTCTCAGCCCAAAAGTTGATGTCCTCTCTGAAGAGGGAGCCAGGCAGGCCATTTGGTCCAGGGGCTCCATTGTGGCGTTTGTTTTTCAGAGTAGTTTTTATTGCCTGTGTTTCAGTAAGGGTGGCATCGGCCAAGGGGGCCATGGATTCAATTGTTGTTTTACATAGGTTTTCTCCGAAGGTTGTCGTTTTAATTGGGTTTTTCTTTGAATCATTGGTATAGGGAGTTTTTACATGGGCTGACCAAGTGCTTGCCTCTAGTGAGTTCTCTCTGTTATAAGTTCCATGGATTACCTTGTTTATATAGTGCCAAAATTCTTGGGATTTGCTGGGGGCAAGCAGCTAAAAAATCTTCAGCCATTTTTCCTCTGTAAGTTCGCGTTTTACTTGCGAGACCACTGTTGCGTGATTCTTGCCCGCTTGTTTTAGTTCTATTTTTTTGCAGACTTTGCTCGATAGGCTCCACATTTAGAGTTAAGTTCTCTTGAGCATTTCTTAATTGCTGGTTGGTGTCCCAATTTATAAGCACAGTTAACATGGGTTCTTTGATTGTCGCTTCAACGAAGCTGGTGGGCTAAATCATATGCGAGTGAGCCCCATTCCCCTATTCTGCCCTTGTCAATATTGCCAGTCTGCCAGCATTTCCATGTGCGTTTCCATGAGGGAAACCTATGACTTGGAAACGGCCCCCATTTAATTCTTCTGAGGAGTCTATATAACTCTTCCCCTTTTGTGGCTCCAATACAGCAAAGAGTATAACGTGTTTTTGCGGTAATGGCCAACTCTAAGGTAAGAGCAGCATGGTCACTTTCGTTCCGGGGGTGGACTTTGTAATTTGACATATATTTTTGTAGGCTCTCACTTAGTAGAATATAATCTATTGTTGTCTGGTTGTTGTAAGTGGGTGCTATCAATGCTGTTGGGTTGACTTTTGCAGTTAAACAGTGTGTCGTTGCCAGCTTATATGCGAGCATTAGGGCAGTGAATCCTCCGGTACTTCCATTGCTGTGATTTTCAGGGATCTTTTGCCCTATGTCATGCATGTTAAAATCACCAAGAATAATGGAATCAATGCCCGCATACCGTAATAATAGAGTTTCAATCTCATTTAATAGCTAGTTGAGTTTGTCGTTTGAATCCGGCCCATGGCAGTTTAAATAGACATTGATGAGGAGTATTGATGTTGGGCAGTCTGTCGTAATCAAGCCTTTCAGAATGCCAACCAAAAACATGTCTGATGTATTCTGCATTACTAAAAGTTTTTTTTAGTGCATGCTTGACGTATGTTGAGATGCCACCAGACAGTCTTGCGAAAATATTGGCTTTTATTGCAGATTTGAAGTATTCAGCATAGTCCCCTAATGGAGTTGAGCAAGTAGCCCATGTTTCCTGTGCACGGATCATATCTGCTCCTGCTAGAAATGTGATTTTCCCTGAACTTTGCAAAACTTTATGTATCCCTGCAAAGTTCTAGGACATTATGTTGATTATTCGATTACTTGCAGTGGAGCTATTGTGCTGGGTGTGGCTGGAGGTGATCTTTGATGGTATCAGATGATTACCTGACAAATAGCTGATATTAGGAGCTAGAATTTAAGGCCAGTGGGAGCCAGGTCCAATCTTTGGTACTGTGTCCCTTAGTTAAGCAGGAGCGATAACCTCCATCTATATGTTTGATTATTTTAATTGAATTGTTGCCCCACTGTATTGCTTGTGTGCCACCTATAGAGCCGTGTAAGATCGATCCGGTGGGAGGTGAAGTTAGGTGTTTGCGGTTCGTCTTTTTTTGTTCCTTCATTTCTTGATCTCCTTGTTGGGCATTTGGCACTTTATTTTTCTGAATCACTGGGTGTTTGGTAACAATTGGAGGCTTAATTTCCATGCCCCAGTTGTCCAGTTGTGTTTTATATCCCTTCAGAGCAATAGCCATGATCTGGTTGTAGAAAATGTTATCTCAGTTGTTTCATTTAGTTTGCTTGGCCCAGGGTCAGAAAAAGCCACCCTCTCAATATCAGTTGTTTTGATATTCTCCAGACCTGGGATGCTTTTGCAGAGCTTCAGAAGGTTCCCTTTGTTGAGAATGTCCCAGCTCCCCTGTGAGGTGTATTCAGGATATAACAAAACTTTTGGATTTTTAAGGTCTATACCAAGGGTCTGATGGGGGATGATAGTTTCCAGAGGTTCACTTAAATTCCGAGTTGAATTTTCAACAGGGGCAGATCCTCCCCGGTCCAATTTGTATTTGCGATACCGATTTGTGAGTCAGTCCTAAAGGTGACAGTGCGGTCCGGGGTGGGTTGACTGTCTTTGAGACTTACTTGGACGATGTTCCTCTCCCGTTGGATGTTAAATGTGTTTTCAATTTGGGGCTCATTATAGACATTTTTCTGTGCGGCATCAGGTTCGTTTGTGATGTCTTGGTGTTGTTCGTTGATCTGTAAGCCCTGTGCATTACTCAAGTGGTCTCTGTACACAGGAGATCTTTCGGACAAGGTTTTAATCGAATTCCTGCTTGTGGCACATCAGAGGCTCTGAGGAGGTATATTGGTGATTGTTTTTTCTTGTATTTTTTGTGTCTCTTTTGATCTGCAGTGGTTGGTTTTTGTATGCGGTCACAACCCTTCTGATACTCCTTACTAGTATCTTTGTTGTCCTGGTTTACTGACACAAACCAATGCTTAATGGTCCTCTTTAAATGTCTTTTATCATTTTTTGTTTTGTTTAACTTTTTCTTTTTTTTCTTGTTTTTCCTTGATAAAGGTTGGAGTTCTAAGGAAGATGGTTTTGGGTCATCAAGTTTTCCAGGACTGTTATCAGTTATATGGCAAGATTGTAGTTTTGACTGTGAATTTTAATTTGAAGCCAATGTGTTAATGCTCGATGTGCATTTGGGGCGTTATTATCATGGCTGAGAATTTCCTGCATTTTCCCTAAACTATCCTGATTATCCTGTAACCATTGATGTGGGACCAATGTGGACTGTGTATCACTTATACTTATATTGTTCATTTGATCTCCCCTTAGCCCTAGTGGAGCGTGCATGGCTTTTGTTGTATTTATTTATTTATATGTGGACTTTTCACTTGGACTATGAGTTGAGTTGTGGAGAAAGGATCATGGTGTATTGCTCATCCATCTGTTCGCCTCACACTTAAGATCTGTAACTAGTGTGCTCAATATTTCTGGAAGTTTTCCAAAGGTCTGCAGTATTGGGGAGCACCCACAATTGTTTGTTTTTACCTTTACTTCTGTGATCTCTTGTGCTCTACGTATCAATGAGTTTAAATGTTCCAATTTTGAGTCCACTCCAGAGATCAGTCTGGCTACTGATTGCAGTATATTTATCTGGGTGTCTAATTTATCCGCATGCATTATAGCTGCGTTTGCCATTGAAATCAAATCTTCATTGATTAATGCAAGATAATTTTCAATTTTTTGTGGCGCAAAACTAGGTTCCATATTGGTTTTATGCAAGTTGAACGGCCGTGGTTCATTTGTGCGTTTAGTGGACCAAATCTGGGTCAGGATTTTCTTTTAATAATAGGTCCTTGTCATCGTCACCAGATTTAATGGGCATAAGAGGGGAAGTCAGAGGGTCCGACTGAGATTTATAAAGTATACAATTATCCATGATGTCCGTGGGATATCGTATTAAAGAATGACGTTCCTTATTTGTCTCACTTTCCTCTAGAGTATAGGTGAGTAGAGCTTCCATGAGACCGTTATCCAAATTTGTGGGCACCGATGTGCTGATTCCTGAGCAGTTGAAGCGAAGCAACCTATAATCGATTGAATGAGCTTCAACTTGTTTGCTAATGCCCTTCATTATGGATACTTTTGGCAAAAGAGGTACAGTCAATAAAATGTTTTGATTCAAGTTTTCTTTTTTGGAAGCACATGGTGGTGTGTTAGCAATAGTTCCATTGGTTTCCCTGCTAATTGCATAGAGAGAGGTATCAACTGTTTTTGCACAGACGGTGGAGTTACCTTGTTTAGACAATTGTTGGAAATAGTTCCTGATATTGTTGTTGCCTTTAGGACTTTTACTATTACTAATGCTGATACTGTTTCTATTGCTGTTGCCAATTTCATCTTGTTCACTCAGGTTTTGGGTTATATTTATATTTGTATGTGTGTTTGTGTTCCTGGTACTTATCCTTGATGCTAAGGAAGAGTTTGCTTGTTCCACTCCCAATTGTTTCCCATCCTGTGAGGTCCTGTCCTGTGAAGTTGGATGATGTCTTGCACTGTCTTTACCAAGGGGATATAACATCTTAGCTTTTTGGCGTCTTGCAGATTTATGAGGGCGATAGTTGGTCTGGGGCTGGGTCAGTCACGCATTCCTTGTCCGTATGGTTGTTCTGCGCTATATTCGGGGAATGTCTGGCAAACGCCTGGTCTTTAGGCTTTTGCTTGATGGACGAGAAGATTCAAAGTCTGAGTTGAAGTTGAAGATTACAGTGTCTGCGGACCCTGATGAACGTGAAAGAACACAGGAGGGTTCGGAGAACAAACGGGTAAGAGGTAGGTGACAGGTTGCTAGGAATGCAGGAGTCAGAAAGCGGGAGAGGAGTGGAGTGGGGTGGGGATGGCAGGGGAGGGCCCCCAACTCCTGATGACTCTCAACTTCCTCTAGCCCCTCTAACCCCTCTGGTCACCATTCCCGCTCTACTGCTCTACTCTACTCCACTTGCTAGGGTGTCCTTTAGTGTCCTTAATGTCCTTGTGTGACCTTCTCCGGGGGGGCTGTCCTAATGCCCTGGTGCCCCCTGTTTTTGCGTCTCTATGGGGGGTGGTTGTAAGCACTGCCCAAGGGAGCTGACCTGGTGCCATGGTCCCCTGGTGCCCCCCTTTATTCACCCCTGTGAGGGAGCATGGCCTCAAACGCTGCTGGGGGTGTTCGAGGTGCTGGTGGTCGGAGGAGGCACCTACTCCACTCAACCCCCACACCCAGACTCCACTTATTGCCTGAGTTTAGCCAACGAACTGCAGCAACAGGTGGCGAAGAGAGTCAGCAGAGTGAGCAGATGGGATCAGGATTGCGGGGGTGGGGGAGCAGCGAGTATTGCAAACTCGAGGCAGACAAGGCACAGGGAGCGAGGCACAAAATGACCTACATGCCACGCCATGCCCAAGCTGCTCAGCACACCTCACCACAACTCACCACCCTTCACCCCCAGGCTCCAGCCCCCAAACTCTTCGCTCTAATCCGACTCAGTCCCAGGTCATGCTGCGGGTCATGCCGCAATGAATAAGCGGTGAATCCATGGGGTGGGTTAAAGTTTCCCTCTGCTCGGGTTGGCCAGCCAAAGCAGAAGCCCCACAATCTCTCCATGGCTCCGCAAAGTGAGGAGAGGCAAGGCTGAGTTGGCGACTGAGCAGCGGCACCAAACAGGCTTGGCGGCAGCAAACAGGCTCAGCAGGCTCGGGATAGGATGTTGTTTTAAGTTAGTTCTTTGAATCAGACCCTCTGTGTGTAGTCTGGAGGGCAGGCTGTCTAGTCATCCACTTAACACACAATTAAAGTCTCCTGCCCATTTAAGAAGGATATCTGCATATGGGCTAATTAATGCACTCAGTAATTTATGAAAGGCCTTGTCATCATCAGTGATAGGGGCGTACACCTTCACCGAACATATTTATGCCCCACCCAAGACAAAATACAACAGGATTAATCTTCCTTCTACATCTACTTTACAATATTTTAACTTGAGGGGCACATGAGGCGCTAACCATATAGACACATTACACACATGCTTTAAAAAGTACAACTATCCTCTCCTCTTGTTTGCTACCTAATTATCTGCCATGTCAAGTAGGTGAATCTCCTGGGGGATGCAGTATGAATATTTAGACATTTTAGGAACATGTGCACTATGTATCGATTAAAAAATAATTCAGGCCACACACACTTTTATCGGTTCAGTCATCTTAATTCAGACAGATCCTTCCAGGCCATATTAGCCCCCCTTTAACGCATTACTTCTCATATTCCACCCATCAGCTTGACTCAGCGAACAAGACCAAAAATAAGGCCACTCTGCATCAAGCCCTCACACAACTGTGCGATGCACACCAGCTCTTCTCTTCTCCACCTGGATAAACACACATCAAAACCAACCAACTCTTTATTCCAATTAGTTCATACAACAACTCTCAACTCCACTCAGTTCTTGTCCCAAAGCATCAACTGGAGTATCCCTAACAAGAAATAAATCAGGGGTCTCAACCAACCATCAAAGTATTCTGAGACAGAGACCAGAATTCATGGGTGGCAGTGTTTCACTGGCCCTCCTACTCCAGTCCAGCAAAAGCTATACCTCCACTGTCATACAGGAAACCTTAACATCCTATCTAATATTTGGAAGACAGTACAAAAGAAAAAAAATTAAAAACATGTCAGACTACTTCAACTAAGGAATAGCAAATACAGAGGAGATGGTAAACCCAGTGAGCTCATACCCCTTCAGACCACGTGCCCCCTGGTCCTCAAATTCAACCCCATATTAAACTCATTCACCATCAGCATCCCCCTGCACTGAAATATTACACATGTCTGTCAGAGGGCCCTTCTGATCAACATTGATCCCCCCGTACTAGGTGAGAGTCAACAACATAACGCATAATGTCTAGAGCAGACGTCTCACACAAGTTGGTGGTGAGCAAGTGGCAGCTCTTCCGCTACCTGTAAGAAGCTCTTCTGTGTGCAGTCCAATCTGTTAAATATGAAGTGTTTGCTTAGCTGAAATAACATATGTATAGCAAAATTGACAATTGTGTGTTCAAGACAAAAATATGTGCATGTTCAGGACTTATAAGCTGATGTTTGAGAAAAAATGGTTGACTTTCTAAAATATATTTAAAGCTGCTTTTTTAATGATATGCCATGCAGTGTTTGGAAGGATTATAACTAATATTACTACCCCGGAGCCAGCCACGGGCAGTGCAGCAACGGCTGTTAGGTATTGGTCATATAAGGGCATGACAAAGCCTTTTTCATCATACTGCTAGAAACCTTGTTTGACGCTCTGAGGTGATCACTGCTGATAATCTTGCATAGAGTAGTCACTAAAGTAATCTTGTTTGATGTAATTGCCATTACACCACTAATAATGTTAGTTGATTGTATTATTTTCAAAGAAACATAAGTAATGTTGGAGACACCTGGTCTAGAGGACACAAAGTCTTGTAAACCAACCTGTGTTATGTTATATTTAATTTATACAGCACACAGCGACTCAAGAGTGTCCCGGCGCTTTATCCAGAAAGAAGGATGCACACAGATCAGAAGCTAAAGAGCAGCGGTTTTATTTTTTTCTTAAAAAGCAATGGAGTCTGGGAGCCCTGGAGGGCTAGGGGCAGCGTGTTCCAGGCCAGACCAGCTTTCAGAACAAAGGAGCTCCCACCGAGCCTTTGCCGATTGAACCTGGGGGCCTGTATCAGAAGCTGAGCAGACGAGCACAACTGTCTCCCTGGTTTAAGCCATAGAGGGCCCGATGAGCGATGGACAGCATTTTAAATTTCAGACGAGATTCAATGCGAGCCAATGCAAGGTGCGCAGGTGGGTGCGTACACTATGTCTAGACACACGGAATAGCAGTCTGGCTGCTGAGTTTTGGACTACTTGCAATTTCTTGGCAAAAAAGCCTGGACTACTAACCAAAAGAGCATTGGCATAGTCCGAGCGGGACAAGATCAGGGCGCGGACCACAATTTCATTGGTACATACAGGCAAAAGGGGAAGAAACTTCCTCAGGATTTTCAAAGTGCCATAGCAGGTTCCTGCTAACTTCTTCACTTGTGTCGAAAAGTTCAGATTTTCATCGAACCAAACACCAAGATTTTTCACGGCACTCTTTCCCGCAGTGGGTCGGGAAAAGTCGGGAGGCCACAGCCTTTCTCTGGAATCCACAGAGAAAGAGCCATACAAGAGCACCTCAGATTTGCCTTTGTTACACTTCAGCTGTGCATTCGCAAGCCAGTGAATGACAGATGACAGACAGTGTTGCGCGACCACAACAGAGTCATCCTCCTTCCTCCAGGAACACAAAAGCTGAGTTTCATCAGCGTATGCCATCACTTTTGCCCCTAATGACTCTACAAGATAGACCAGCGGAGTCACATAGATGTTAAAAAGAATGGGGCTAAGTGATGACCCCTGCGGCACGCCGGTTGTCACCTGCATAGGCATGGAGGCATACGGAGGCAGCCAGACCTGCTGCGACTGGCCTTCCAAGAAGGACCTGATCCACTGCAGAGCCAATCCATAAATACCTATTTCAGATAGATGATCAAAAAACAGAGAGTGGGGCACAGTGTTGAATGCCACTGAGAGGTCTAGCATAACTAGGTCTGCTCTCCCGCCGGCATACAAACACTCTCGGATCACCACTGATACCTCTAACAAAGCTGACTCCGCATTATACGAGGCACAGAAACCGGATTGTGCTGGATGAAGCAGGCCTGACACCTCAACATAATTGGTAAGTTGAGACGTGACCACCGTCTCACAGACCTTAGCCAAGCTTGTTAGTAGCAGCAAGATAGGGTGGTAGTTCACAGGTGACATAGGGTAAAGTGACAGCTTTTTGAGGAATGGAATAATCAGTGCCTGCTTCCACGACATTTATACGAACGCCTCGCGAAGTGACTTGTTGACCATTAGATTCACCTCTGGATTATTAGTATCCGCCACTTCGGACAGAAGCATAGCCGCACACGGGTCATTAGGTGAACCCGACTTTAGTGCCTTTAGGATTCTGAGAGAGGTAGGCAGATCAACAGGTCTAAACGTGGAAAAAATGGAGGCAGATTCTAACACCTGCTTTCCTAACTAGGCGACTATAAGCCTCCTTGAAGTAGTCGAAAAAGTATCTTGTATGCTACTTATTTTGTCCCTGAAGAGCTTCGCCAAGGTATTACACCAGGTCTCCAAAGCTGGCGCCACAGTAGCCTGGGCGCTGAGGGCCAAGAAACTCTGCACAATTGCAAACATTTCTTTTGAATTATTATTGGCCCGATCAATGCATGCGGAGTAATGTTGGCCTTTGGCCACTCCAATTTTTGTTTGGCTCTAAGAGCGTGTTTGGCAGTGGAACAATAACCACTGGAGCGCCATGCTCTCTCCGATACTTTACAAGGATGTTTCAGAGTCTTCAGCTCAGGGGTAAACCAAGGCTTAGAGGGGTCTCTCTCCGCAGCTTTGGCTAACATGGTGCAGATAGAGCACAAACCAAGTCAGAGATCCAATCTGCAAACCTAGTTACATTTTCCTCCAGGTCCCCTAGAAGGAAAGGCCCCGAGGCTGCCAGAGAGCTACTAAGCTGCCCGGGGTCCATTTTCCTAGAGGTCGGGGGGTGATGGCAGCTGACCAGTCATGAAGGCACTTAATATCCCATGAGAAAAATATGTGAAAGTGGTCCTACCAGGAGACCGGCAGCGGCCTCACAACTGATATAGGGAAATTTGAACAGATGGTGTCCAAAGTGTGCCCTCCTTCATGGGTAGGATACCTGACCCATTGGGAGAGCTGGGCTAAGTGAAGGGAGTCAATAAAAGCTGCAGTAGTAGTGGGATGTTCCCCATGGCACACCTCATTGATGATCTAGTCTGTCATGTTCGGCTGACCGACAACCAGGCATTTCTGCCAGACTGCTTATATGTATGTCCGCTCACACTGAACTCCTACCAGTCCCACAATTATGGAAGTAAATATGTGGGATCTCCATCTGTGCAGTACTACTTAATTTTGTGGGGAAAAGAGCATGTATTTCAGAGTCATTGTTTTCAGTTTTTGTTTCACCACAGCCAACCATGTTCTGAACTTTTGGACCCTCAGGGTGTTAACCAGAATGATTTGTATTTTCTGCTCTCATTTGTAGTGTCATCTGACTTCCTAACAGTCTGTAGGATTATATCCATATCTCTATAATTAAGGATTTTAGCAATAAGGATTCTTGGAGTGGCCTACAGAGGCAGCTGAGCACCAAGGTTCTGTGTGCCCTTTCTACCACAAAAATGTCAAATATTCTCTCAGGTTTCTATTTCAATTTTCATAAACTTTTTTCTGGTAAAATATCATCCATACACTTCACAAAAACCATGATTCAGAGGTTACACCTCCTGGACAATCCTCCAGATTCTTCTAATCTGTTGTTCAATTGACTTGTGAGTTCTGTAAGAGAAATTGCAGTGGACCTGTGAGACTTCACCTTCCTCTACAGGCATTCTAATTGTTGTGCAGTCTCAAGGCATCCCTCCATTCCCTTATGCAGATCTACATGCATACAGTTTACATCTAGGGAGATAGTGTCTATTTTTGCCTCACCTACTGTTTTAAAATTTTCAATAGCTGCAAGGATCTGGGATCCATATGGACTCTATGGGCCTTGTCGGCCTCCGGTCATGCTACCAACACACAAGATCCTGTCGGCTCCATCACCACTTGCTGTATAGTAATCCATAATAATTTGTTATGACACTTTTGTCTGCTTGTGCTTCATTGTGATGGTAGCCATATGGGCCAAGGGGCCCATGGATTCAGAACCAGATAATGATGACAGGGTGGTGGCAGGGGAAGGGTGGAGAACGCGTAAAAAACAGTCCCCTTATCTGTGAGTGTAACTCACTAGGCTACAATTGAATCAATGACAGCTCCCTCCCCAGTGCCCCACTAAGGGTTGAAGCAGGAAGGGGAGAAGGAGGGAACACAAAGTCTCCAGAAATCTCTTCAACACCAGTAGCAGAATCTCAGAGATGAAGATAGCACCACCAATCAACTGGTCACTGTCAACTCTCCTCCCTCAAGTCTGGGTCTCAATAGGTCTGGGGTCCACATGTGCCACAAAAGCAGCTTTATTACAGAAGAAAGGTTGTCGACTCCTTCCCACAGTGTGGGCATCAGACTTTCTTCTCTGCCTGACAAGTGGTGGTGTGTAGCCTCTCTAGACAGCTGAATACATTCATCAGGGGGAGTGTGTGATCCTATTACCCCACTGCAGTTCTCTTCCACCTCAGGATCCCAAGTCCACCTCATAGCACGGCCTCCTCTCAGCCACAGCAGAGGGTGGAGAAGGGCAAGCGAACCCTTCTCTCAGAGACCCCCTTTGCTCACATCAAACCCAGGTGGGAGCCCAACCTCAGGACCAAACCAGCAGAACATCTAATCTACTGACAGTGTGTCCCATGCAAAGAGACCAGAGATCTGGCATTAATGCATGGAGGCACGATTCTCAGCCCTATGCCGCTCCCATATGTCAGCAGGGGCCATCGGTTAGAGGGTGACATGGGTGCAGCATTCCAATCAGTGGACCTCAGTCAGGGGTACCACAATCAGAATCCTCATCAGCTACCCACACCACCTCCGCCATCACTACAGCTGTGCCCATAATCTTAGACTATGGTCCGGGGCGCGAGGTCCCAGCAGCAACATGGCCAAGGCTCGGAGTAATCCAATGAAGTAGCCTCAGAGGATGCCTCTGCATTCAGCATGTCATCAAATTCAGAAATCAGGCAATCTGTCTCTCAGGGGCACACAGGATGAATGTGGATCAAATCACAAGTAAGGGAGCACTCGCCTATTGTGTACTTTTGGCTATCTTGCCAGGAACAATCCCCTTCAATCCTATTACTTAAATAAAAACTAAGAAATACCATAGGAATCGTGAAACATTGACTGTCAAGGACACGCACATCAGATATTTTAAGATCTGGCCCAAGCAATGCTGCAACACAGGGCAGCCTTTCCCCCGATATCAGACTATGTATGAAAGTAAAATATCAAATACTCACTACGCCACTAGAGTCAAGCTATTCTGGCTGATGATGGCTGATAGCCAGAAACCGGTCCTAGGATGTTTGAGTCCGGTCCAGGAAAGGCATTGCTTGGTAGTTCGGCCGGACTGTTCCCATGAGGCACAGGGTCAAGACTGATTTGCATATGGCCATGTCTGAACTGGGGTGGCGTAGTGAGCAAAATAACAATGGATTAAACCCAGATCTGTGACTGGGGGTGGATGTTTTGCCAATGTGCAACATTCCGTCCATCACCTTGTGTGTTTTAAGGGTGCTCATATATGTCATCAAAGGGCAAAATGTCCACTGAAAATACATTTCAATTGGAGCAGATTATGGGACAACATGTAGAATACTCTGCTTAGAAGAAACTCACCTCAAGTGAAAGGATAAATTAAAACTACACATAAGGACTGTCCCGTGCTTTTTACTCATCAGAGCAAACACAGTGGAGCTTCAATCCTCTTTTGCAGTTTTCGAATAACTATTTTAGACACTAAAGCTAATAAGGAGGACAGGTTCTTGATTATAAGTACACTATCAGAAGGTCACCAACTCACTTTTGCTACTGCCTCATTGCTGGGCAAGATGCCTATTTATCACAATCTTTTTCAGACCTCTCTGGGTTTGCAACAGGGGGCTTAACATTATCATGGTCCTTTAATTGGGTTCTAAGTGGGTAGATATAAATTTACAGCAGGAGCTTTAGATACCTTTTCTATAATGCTAAAAGTTACAACAAGTGGAACATGTTCTTAGAGATGTATGAAAATAATTGTGCCCCAGGAACATGAATAAACATGCTTCTCAAATGTCCACCACACTTAATCTCATGATATCTTATATTAACCAGCAATTACCTGCTGTTTTATATGGAGTGGATAAATTATGTCCATACAGTGATCTTAGATCTTCCAGTAGTCATAACAGATATTAACATTCCTCAGAAACAAAGGATAAACACTAACTACATCCTATCCTGCTTAGAGACCCGAATCTTAGAAGGGCTTGCAAAACAAATATGAGAATATTTTAAACCTAACAAACACACAGAGACCTATTTTTGCTTACTGTTTGGGATGGTGTTAGGGCCTCTGCAAGAGGGAAATGCATTGCTCTAATGGCACTTGTCTGTAAAGTTAGGAAATTTGAGATTTAGAACCCAGAAGTAAAATACAAATACAGTAAAAAACCCTCTGTATCTAACATCTGTAAGGTAATATACTTCAGGGGGCAATGAAAAACCATGCATACTAACAAGGCTGAGCTATCCGTGCTTTATCCTAAATGACAATCTTACATAGTTGGATGCAGATTTAGAGTGAATTTTGCTGACAGTTGAGAGGAAAGAAGGAATAAAGAATCTGCTAAGGCAATCAATAGCAACAATCCTATTAATGAGGATTTTTAAGAAATGTTAATAAACAATGCACTCTAGAAGAGGCTTAACCTGAGAAAAACAGATTCAACATTTTCAAAACATCAGTCTACCAAAATCTCCACCAAATACAAGGAGGTTTTAGTGGGCATATTACTAGGGAAGAAATGCTGCACATGATAAAAGCATTTAAAAATGTAAAAGTACCCAACCTAGATAGGTTTACAAGCACATATAAAACAAAGGCTAGCTACTACTACTTCCCAGACTGTTAACATTTTAATTATGTAGGTCAAGAAGGGCAGGTGATACCTAGCATGGGAGATGGAGCTATTGCTGTAATTCCTAATCCCAGACATGTAATATTTGGAGCCTTTAGTGGAGTACATTAGGCAGGGCCGGACTGGGAACCACGACCGGCCCAGGCAAAGTGCTCAGCTGCCCCCCCGCCCCCCCTTCCTACTCGAGGGTGGTGGAGGGTGGTCTCAGTTTTAGACAACCTCAGAAAGGGTATGGATGATAACAAATACCAGGCACTGGTCCTCCTCGATCTTTCCGCCGCCTTTGACACGGTGGACCATACCATCTTACTCTCCCGTGTCAAGGCGGCTGGAATCGGGGGATCAGCTCTGGTTTGGCTCTCCTCCTTTCTGAGGGACCGCACCCAGGCGGTCCGGCTTGGAGACTTCACTACCACTCCCCTTCCTGTCACTTGTGGTGTTCCCCAGGGATCCTCTCTTTCTCCCTTACTTTTCAATCTTTATATCTTTCCTCTTATTTTCGCACTCCAACAGCTGGAGGTCACCGTGTATAATTATGCGGATGATCTCCAGCTTATCTTTGATCTGTCCCCCTCCTCCCTCTCTGTCTCTAATTTTCAGTCAACAATGACATTCATCAGGGACTGGATGAACCACAACCACCTTAAGCTGAACCCCGACAAAACCGAACTTGTTCTCACCGGTGGTTCATCCAGCTCCTGGAACTCCCTCTTTTGGCCCTCCTCTCTTGGTCCCGCACCCTCCCCCTCAACCACGGTCAAAACACTGGGTGTCAAAATGAATAATCAGCTCACCCTCCATTCACAAATCAGCTCCGTGGTCTCCTCTTGTTTCCTCACTCTTCGAACTATCCGCTCTGTCTCCCGCTTTTTCTCCCCTCAAGCACTTAAGTTGATCATGCCCGCCTTGGTGATATCGCGGCTGGACTATGCCAACGCCCTCTACCATGGCATCCCAGCATACAGCCTGCGAAGACTCCAGACGATCCAGAACCAGGCGGCCCGGCTGGTCTATGGCCTCCCACGCTATCACCATTCCACTCCCCTTCTCAGGGAGCTCCACTGGCTTCCCGTAAAGGAACGCTCTCTTTTCAAGACCGGCTGTATGGTCTTCCAGGCCCGCCAGGGCACTGCCCCTGCCTTTATTTCTTCACTAATAAAAGATTATGTGCCAGCTAGAGAGCTCCGGTCTTCCTCTAAGTTTCTCCTCCAGATCCCACGCTTCACACGCAAAAAGTGGGGTGGGACCAACTTCTCCACCCTGGCTCCAACGTTTTGGAACTGCCTTCCTGACCACCTTCGTTCTGCCACCCATTATCTCTCCTTTCGCAAGGATTTAAAAACTTTCCTATTCAATCAGGCCTTCCCCGTTTAATTCTTCATACCTTTTTCTCTTGTCCTTTTCCTCAGTTGCCGATCCTCCCACTAGCGCCAAGAAACCGCACGGTGTACGCTGCGCTTTAGAAATGTTTTAAATTAGAAATTAGAAATTAAATTAGAGGTGCCGCCGAGCTCTTTGCCAGGGCCGGTTTTCGGCCGATTTTGGCACAGGGCCGAGTTTGCAGCTATGCCGCAAAAACGGCCCCCAGGGGCCCAAAACCGGTCCCCCACCCGTGCTTCACACCGGGGATTGCCCCGTACCTGCTATGGCCAGTCCAGCCCTGAAATTAGGTTTGGTAAACGTTTGATCTGGTGACAGGCTTGTAACCAGGTCTTACTTTATTGCATAGGAAACTGGTGTCCAGTAGTGGGAGGAGTGTTCACTGCTGGGTGAATGTGAAACATTCTTTTGAGTTTGTTATGTGGTTTTCAATTAAACTAGAACTGCAATACAAATATTAACATTACGGCCTCATAGTAGACAAAGTATCTTTCTGTTTTTTCTTCTTTAACGTGTTGTACCATAACCATATTTTGCACCATACTCATAGGCCCCTGCTGTGATTAAATGTGTTTCTTATCCTCAGGGTGGGCCTTCTTTCAAGAAAATTAATATGGTAGTGTACTGTGCATGTGTGTGGCATGGTGAGAATGATTAGATAATAGACATTCACCCTTTCCCAAAAGGGTATTTACAAGGAAATCCACTGATTTGAGGTACATGGCAAAAACTAATTGATCAAGCCTGAGTGATGGTAACTCAAACTAGCTCGTTTTCCGTGGTTTTAACCCTTGCCAAGTGGACCTGTGAATAATTACTGAATATGAAAATAGGTCCCAGCATACCCTGACCCTCAGAGGGTTGGGAAGAACTCGATGATGAAGCATGTCACTGGACAACATTCATGGATTAACATGTGTGAAAGTTTCTTAAAAAAGGTATTTACCCTATATCCAGTAGGCCCACCCTAGATGACTTGAGGTTGACTCTCTTGATTGTGACACTGTATACGAGGAGGGTGAGTCACAACATCCGTTTCCCTCTTCCCTCCTTCTCCTGAATTTCACTTTGTGACAAGGTCATCATATTAATATATATATCATGCTTATTTGCTTTAGGAGGTACAGAAGGGGGTGGTGATGGACGGAGCATCTGAATCAATCAAACACTCACACCCAGTCAAAAGATCTGGGTTTAATCCATCACCGTTCTTTAGCCCACTCTGCCACCTTAGTTCAGACATGGCTATATGCAAATCAGTCTGACCCTGTGCCTCATGGGAACAGTCCAGCCCGAACTGCCAAGCCATGTCTTCCCTGGACCGGAAACAAGCTTCCGAGGACCGGTTTCTGGCATTCTAGCCGTCTTCAGCCCAGCTTGCTTGAATCCAGAGGCAAAGTGAGCAAGGGACTCACGTCTGAGCATACCCTGCCACACTTATGGCAGCCAAAAGCGGTACAAAAGGGGGTGGTGATGGACGGAGCATCTTAATCAATCAAACAATCACACACAGTCAAAAGATCTGGGTTTAATCCATCACCGTTCTTTAGCCCACTCTGCCACCCCAGTTCAGACATGGCTATATGCAAATCAGTCTGACCCTGTGCCTCATGGGAACAGTCCAGCCCGAACTGCCAAGCCATGTCTTCCCTGGACCGGAAACAAGCTTCCAACGAAAGGGGTCAGACTGATTTGCATATAGCCATGTCTGAAATGGGGTGGCAGAGTGGGCTAAAGAACGGTGATGGATTAAAACCAGATCTTTTGACTGGGTATGAGTATTTGATTGATTCAGATGCTCCGTTGAGGTTCTGTGACAATTGAAAGTGGTGTTTTCGCCCGGGACGAATATGGTCGAGTCTGGTATCAATGAACCGCAAATAACGAGTTTAGTGGGTGTACGCAGTTTCGCTGTGCTAACCTAAACCGTTCGTTTGTTTCGTGGGTTTCTTCATCCGAGCCCACGGGTTCCATCTTAGATACGGCATCCATTTTGTCTCTTGCCCTCAAGTAGCCAGCGAACGGACGTTGTCCGCTTCGCGACCCTGGGATTCCCAAGACTCTTGCAGAAGACACGTTTCCTTTGAAAGTGTCTTTATGATGAGGGGGATGATACTGTAAGGCAGATGGCCCCGCTCGAGGCTCATCTTGCCGTGCCGGTCTATTGTCTTAGCCGTGCATCTCATTAGGCGCGTCCCTTTGATGCCTGTAGCTCGTGTTTCCCGAGACCTTTTTTACACCCTTTCCGATCTCCCCACTGTCCTGTCTTCCTCTGCACCTGTCCTTGTTCCTTCTTCGATCTGTTTATTGCTGATTGGAATGTACTACTGGTGGGAAGATGGGTTTTTACAGTTGGGAACCACCAAATGTTTCTGTACTTATGTTCCGGACCCTGAATACATCAAAGCGACCCCTCTCGGGGATAATGTTGGGAACCAAGTTGTAAACCTTTGTGTACCATGTTACCCTATGAGAGAAATGTGTATAAAAGGAGCGACCCACAGTAGCAATTCGAATCAGATCCCGCGAACTTACATGCTGTGTACTTCACGTGACTTCTGTGTTCCCTGCAGTAAATAAACCTCGAATCTTTGACGCCGAAGGAAGTGTCCCGTGTCTCTGTCATTTGTACGCCGGAACAGGTTACCCACGAAGGTTTCAGGTGTTGTCCCCTGGCACCGCTGGGTCTTAGAAAAACCCAGTCCTTCAGTTGGCGCCCAACGTGGGGCTGCATCAGTGGTACCGGTCCAAGCCCGACGATCATGAGGAACTTCGTGTGAAATCTCCGAGGGAAGGTGCACCCCGCTTCATCGATCCTGTTGTTGAAATAAGTGGCCCGACGACTTTTCCCGCGAAGATTCCCGCCTCCTGACGGCTGCGACGGACTGCTGCCCTGACTGTAGACCTGTTTTGGCGCCTGGCGTAGACCATGGTACAGCGAGACGATTGACGGGCCTTCCTGGTGACGCCATCGATCTTTGAGTTAAGTATTTGTGGGTCGCTCCCAGAGTCCTTAGTTGTGGTTGCTTAGTTGTTGCATGGTTCCATTGCATTTGTGGTTCTTAGTACTTGGTTCTTTGTTGTAATATTTGACGCCTGCAGACGCCAAAGACCGAGGGTTTTGTTCATTACTGGGACTTGGTAAATCCCGTAACCCTTGAAGTTTGTGAAACTCAGCTAGTGTGTGAGATGCCTAGCCGTAGTACTTTGTTCAGTTGTTTTCGTTGTTGTGGTACGGATTCCCGATTGGAGGACTCATGTCCGATACCTCCGGTTGAAACTCCAACATACGAGCTCTATAGCAAGCACGGACTAGGTCCGATTACTTTTAATGAATATTGGATCCGCTATACCAAAAAAGATGGTGTCCTTAGTTGGCCACCTCATGGTAGTTTCGAGACCCCGATCCTAGATAATCTTGAGACTAAATTGTTTAAGAAAAAATCAAGGCCGGCCATGTTTGATGCGTTTCGGTTGTGGCGCAAAGAAGCCAAACAGAGAGAAATCAGACTGTTAAAACGTAGTCAGAGAGATGGAGTTGCTACCATTGTAAAGAAAGCAGAGCAGTTTCAGCGAGATAAGGAGGAAAAGGAAAAGGAAGTCTTCGATAGATTGCAACGTATGTCTGTAGATAAGTGCTACCCTGCCTTACCAGCGGATACGGACAAAAAGGAGGAAGGTATCGAGGACCCCTTAATGTCTTATCTTATGAAATCACCACCTCCGTACGCACAGGATACTGCAGTTCCTGTGGTTCCTCCTGTACCCGTTCCTCAACCAGCTCCTGTCCCTGCACTTCCCGCTGTTCCTGCTCCTCTGCCTGTTTCTGTCCCTACTGCTCCTCCGCTTGTACTACCTCATACTCCTGCTGCCTCTACTGTTCTGGTTTCTCCTGCCGTTCCCTCTGTCTCTGGTACTTCTCTTGTTACCCCCTTGGGCTATTCTTTGTCTCCGTCTGTTCGACGTCGTACTCCTTCTGTAGCTGCTAACTTCTTTACTTCTCTTGGACCTATTCTTGAGTCCGCTGGTTCGGACGGTCCTCAAAGACGTAGCCAGCTTCCTGGTGGTAGGGAGCGTGACTCATTGTGTAATATGGCTATGGGTTGGACGAGATGTCCCGCTAGGAATCCTCCACGTGCGGTATTGAAAACGTTTGAGCAATTCAATATACCGACACAAAGATTTGTTTTTGAAGAAATGTGCAAGGCTTTGCGTGACCTAATATCGGCTGACGCATCCGATGATGTGATGACTGCCTTGACTGATCTACAGCTTCAGTTCTCAAGCGGAATGATCATAGGTACCAATGTTCGACGTGCAGTCGAGCAATTACTGTCCCTTCGTCCTTCTATGATGCCTCGAGCATTGTTTGTAGAGGACATTGAAAGGCCGTTAGATGTACCTGGTCAGTTTCCCATGCGTGAAGTTCCTCCAGTATGGATGCCAGCTAATCCTCAGGCTCAGCCCCCGGTCGTGGCACATTTTCAGCGAGTGTGGATCCATCTTCCATGGAAACGATCAGAAGTTTTACAGGTGAAACAATCTTTGCCTGACCCTCGTAAAAATCCTGCAGGGTACTACAAAGAATTATCGCAGCTTGTAGACGCTACGATAATGAATCTTGCCGATATCGATATGCTGTTTGGCAATGTCGTGCCGCAACCGGTATGGACAAAGATTCGCCAGGAAAACCATGCGAACGAATTAGGCGGCGATTGGGCTGCGCTTATAGCAGCTGATGGTTTGTAAGTTGGTGGTGCAAAACCTGAACAGTTGATTGCTAATCTCCCTCAGAGAATTATAGCTCTAATGAAAATGCTTATGCCAGCTATGAGGGTAAATTGGGACAAACTGTCCGCTTGCAAGCAAAAGAAGGATGAGAGCGTCTCGGATTTCTTCACGAGATTTGAGGAGGCTTTCATCGACCACAGTGGTCAAGATATGGGTACCGAAGGTGGTCAAAGGTTGTTTGTGGACAAATTTGTTTCCAATTTATTGCCTGACTTGAGCAACAAATAAAAAAATTACGAAAGTGTGTGGGCTGTTTCTACTTCTGCTCAGATATTGGCTACGGCTCAATATTATGAGAATAGGGAGAAAGAGGAGAATGATCGTGCTGACAAGAAAACGAAAGAACTCAAAACTAAAGTATTGTTGCAACAGGCGTATCCTCCGCGTTCAAATCAGAATGATTCGCAGCAACGTAATAGATCGCAGTCGCAACCTAATAGGTCACAATCGCGAAATAATTCCTCCTCACAAAGATCGTCGTTAGGGTACAATCAGTGTGCCTATTGTAGACAGGAGGGTCATATAAAATTCAACTGTCCCGTTCTGAATGAGCGTTATGGTGGTAACACATCTAGAGGAGGTCGTGGTGGTTCTCAGCAGACATCACGTGGTAGGGGTCGCGGTGCTCAGAACAATCGTTCCACTAACACTTCTGACTCCAATAATTGTTTTGATCAGCGTGGATCGTCGCAAGGGCGATCTGCTCAGTACAATGTAGATGATTATTACGTCGATCGGGGAACTGACAACGGTAATTACTAGGACAGCCATAGACAAGGAGAGGGAGTGGTATCAGTTCCGGTTGATCAGAGAGGGCCTTACGTCGCAGTTGCCACCTCGGGCGTCGTTGAGCCTTTTCTGTTGGACACTGGTGCAGCGAAAAGTTCTATCATGCATTCGAAACTCCCTGGCGCACCTTTGTCTGGCTTCACAAATGTTTCCGTTGGATTCTCTGGCGCCCCTGTTAGCAATCCAGTTTCACGCCCTTTGCCTCTTACAATTGGGCCACGTGAGCTTGAAGCTCCGTTGATTTTAACCACTGGTTGTGGTGAAAATCTTTTGGGCCTGGATTTGCTAAAACGTTTATCTGCGACTTTGTATTGTTCTCCTGCGGGAGTGAAGCTTACTTTGGGTGAGAGAGTTATCTCTCCAATGTACTTGTCTCTCGACAAGCTTCCACTGGAATTGAGTTCTCTTCCTGCATCTTTGTGGGCAACAGGTCGCAATGACGTGGGCCTGCTCGACATCTCCCCTTATGTTGTCCAATTGAAATCTAATGTGCGGTTGCCACGTATTCCCCAGTATCGTATCTCTCTTGATGGTGAACGAGCATTGTTGGCGATCATCTATGATTTGATCGAGAAAGACGTTATTGAAGAGACTCGGGGAAATGTGTGAAACAGTCCTGTGTTGCCCATTCTGAAACGTACTGATCCTTCGAAACCACCTGTCTATCGTTTTGTTATCGATTTACGGGAGGTAAATAAAATTGTGATTCCTCAGTTCCCTGTTGTGCCCGACATCACGGCGCTACTGACTCTAATTCCAGCATCGGCATCTTGGTTTTCGGTGATCGATCTGAAGAATGCGTTCTTCAGTATTCCGATTGCTGAGGAAAGCAGAGACCTTTTCGGTTTCTCTCTCGGTGGACGCAGTTTCCGGTTTAAGCATGCTCCTCAGGGCTACTGTGAAAGTCCATCGATATACAGTCAAGCCTTGAAGGGCCAACTAGATGCATTCATGTTACCGGCTGGTGCAGCCTTGATCCAATATGTTGACGACTTATTGGTGGCTGCTGATACTCAGGACATTTGCGAAATTGCTACGGTGTCGTTGTTGCAGCATCTCTGTGACTTACATCACAAGGTGTCTCCTTCTAAACTTCAATATTGTTGTCAAGAAGTAACCTATCTAGGTCACTTATTGTCAAAGGAGGGAAGAAGGTTGACCCCAGAGAGAATTGCAGCGATTGCCCGAATGACTGTGCCAACAACTCAGAGAGATGTACGTGCCTTTTTAGGTATCACGTCATACTGCAGGCAGTGGATTCCAAATTTTTCACTGTTAGCGAAACCATTGGTGGCTCTTACGTGCAAGGATGTTCCAACTCCTTTACCATGGACGGAAGAATGTCAGAAAAGTTTTTCTGAATTGCGTGACGCGTTGTGTTCGGCTCCTGTGTTAGGTACCCCTGACTACAGTAAGCCGTTCACATTATACGTGCACGAGAGAGAAGGTTGTGCGTTGAGTGTCTTGACGCAACCTTTTGGTGGCAAGCAACGTCCATGTGCATATTTTTCCTCGACCTTGGACCCAGTAGCTAGAGCATTGCCGAGTTGTTTGAGAGCAACAGCGGCAGCTGCGGTGTCTATCCGACAATCAGCAGGATTGGTCATGGATAATATGCTTACGGTGATGGTTCCGCATGCAGTTGACACTCTCTTAAATCGTACGAAAACTCAGCACTTGACGAGTGCAAGGTTGTCTGGGTACGAGTTGACGCTTTTGGCAAGTCACATTCAGATAAAACGTTGTAATGTCCTAAACCCGGCGACTTTATTGCCAATTAGTACAGAGTCAGATGAAGTAGCAGCTCATGACTGTTATTTAAGGACTGAGGAAGAAACAAAAGGTCGTGTGGACCTTAAAAACACTCCTTTGGATAATCCCGATGGGACTTTGTATGTGGATGGTTCATGTTTTAAATTGCCGAATGGTGATGTCACGACTGCGTATGCTGTTGTAACTTTGAATACTGTTGTGGAAGCTGCGAGATTGAATCAGAGCTCTGCTCAGGCTGCAGAGCTGATAGCTCTGACTAGAGCGTGTGTGTTGTCGAAAGAGAAACGTGTGAATGTGTTTACTGATAGTCAATACGCTTTTGGCGTTGCGCATAGCTTTGGACGATTGTGGCGAGAGAGAGGTTTTATGACGTCGCATGGTACGAAGATTCAGCATGGACAACTTGTGAATGATCTTTTGGATGCACTCACATTGCCTAAGCAGATAGCGATTGTTAAATGTAGTGCGCATCGTAAGGTGACGGATGATGTTGGTCGTGGTAATGCGTTTGCGGATGAGACTGCTAAGGAGACTGCCCGGAACCTTAGCACTAGAATGTATGTGACAAGTTCGGTTAGGTGGCCTACAGAAACAAGTATGTGTGAGGATACCATCGAGAGTGTGAAAGCGATACAGAATGAGGCCACCGAGACTGAAAAGGCGAAGTGGAAAGAAAGCACGGGAAAGTTGGATGCGAATGGTTGTTGGATTGATTTGTCGGAGCACAAGAAGTGGATGTTGCCAGGCGCATATGTGCTAGCTGTTGTGACAATGGCACATGGGTTAGCACATATTAGTGCGAAAGGTATTTGTAAGTTGTTGTCCCCTGTGTGGAAGAATGACGGTATCACGAAGTGTGCTGAGAGATTGGTGAAGAATTGCATGATATGTATGATGTACAACCCTGGTAAGGGAACCCCTACACCTGCTGGTCATTTTGCACCCCCTTCATGTCCATTTGAAGTGATCCAGCTAGACTTCATCCATATGGAGCGATGCAATAACCTGAAGTACGTTTTAGTTGTGGTTTGCACATTCTCCCGATGGATTGAAGCCTACCCTCTTAAAGACAACACTGCTATGTCCACTGCGAAGATCCTACTGAAGGAATACTTTCCTCGGTATGGAATGCCGCGAGTCGTATGGTCAGATAACGGAAGTGAGTTTGTAGGGAGTGTAATGAAGAGTGTGTGTAAGGGCCTTGGAATTACTCAGAAGTTCCATAGTGCCAATCATCCCCAGTCAGCAGGTTTGGTTGAAGGGTATAATGGCACCCTTAAACTCAAACTAGCAAAGATTCAGGTCACGACTGGTCTTTCTTGGCCTGACGCTTTGCCTCTAGCCTTGTTGTCAACAAGGGCGACTGTACACTCCCGAGTAGGGCTTAGTCCCTATGAAATAGTGTTCGGTCGTCCTGCGAATGTTTGGGGGGTCCCTAGACCAAGTGTGTTTTCCAATCTTGAGTATCCAATGTTGATTGATTATCTGCATGATCTGACTGCTAAACTGAGGTTAATTCATCAACAGGTCTTTGAAGCATTGCCGACGCAGACGGAGGGTCCAGGCCACCAGCTCCAACCGGGAGACTGGGTGGTTACTAGAAACTTCGCTCGCAAGAAGAATCTGGAGCCTCGTTTCACTGGACCTTTCCAGGTCCTCCTTGCCACGAGAACTGCTGTCTGCTTGGAAGGACGCAAGAACTGGGTGCATGCCACCCACACCAAAAAGGTACCTATACCTTTATCGGCGGACTGTTGGAGAATCCTCAGTGCAGCAGAAAGACATTGTTGAACATTCGTCATCACACGACTCAAGATCGGAACAATCGACTGATCGACAGAACTCTGTTCCCTCATCGGATCCTTTGTTTGACGAACAGACACGTCCTGGAAAGAGGCGATACTTTTTGCGATCCAATCCTAAAGACTAATAAAGTTTAGTTTCTATCCTTTTGACATCTACGTTACCCCCTTTGCCACGATCAGTCTAAACACACGCACCATTGTGATTTTTGTAAATATTGAGTTTTTTCCACATTTGTTTTTGCTTCCACAGCTGAGAGACTTTTGTACATGCTTGTATATAAAATACCTTACATTCAGGTGAACCGTAGGGCCGCGCGTGTACTTCCTTCTGGTTAGAAGGTCTTGACGCTAGGTCAAAGACCGTCGGTTCCTAGGAACTCCTAGGGATTGACTACTGCTACACAGAACGAAGTGCGTCAAGAAACGTTGCGGACGGTTTTAGGGGATGGTGTTCTCGAAACTTGTGGACTTGGAAAAAGCTCAGGCGCAAAAAATTCAAACTGCAACGAATTACCAGTACCAAATGCTTTATGCTTCAGGTGTTCCTTCTGTTTTTAATTGTTTCTTTGTTATTGGCGGGTGGGGTGTATTACATGATGTCGTACTTCTTACCTTCTGCCATACCTACACCTACTTTTGAACCTAAACCTACCTCCACTATATCCCCTCATTCCTTCCACATCTTACCCGAACACGAGCAGGCTAGACGTGCAGAATTCAGAAATAATTCCTTTATTCAGCTCCTTCATCAACACCAGTTAGTGGTTAACACTACTAATTGTTGGGTGTGTGGGTTAATGCCACATACCACGGATAAGGGAATTCCGTATCTGGTCCTTCCTTATAGTTCCCAGGGTTCAGCTCGAGCATTTCAAACAATGTTTCGAAGTGCACTAGATTCCTACCCCAATCGAGAGCCACGTTCTTCCCACTCCGGTCCTGGCTCGTACCACAAGCCTTTGGCTATAGCGATAGATGATTTAGATAGGGATATCTATGAACCGTCGCTCATCCCGGAGGAAGAGGTGCAAGCCTATAGGGTCCTGAGTAAGGTTGAGTATAGTGCGCTCGCGAGTGAAAAACAGCTTAGAAGCTCGCCCCCGATATGGGTCGTACCCCACCTTGGTAATTTCTGTCTACTAGGCCGTGGCCGAAGATCGAGAGCCCGTCTTGGAGAGAGTGCTTGCTCCGAGATTTATATTCTGCCGATGCTCTCTTCCCCTGTGTTTCTGGCTGCCAAGGGTACATATTTTGTCTGCCATGATCGTGCATATACATGGTTGCCCTCCGACTTTGTGGGCTCATGTTATATCGCAAATTTGTTGCCTCCGACGTTCACTGTTGACGCAGACTATCACAAGACTAGAGTTGTGAGAGGCATGATTAGCGAAGAGGACACTGCCGGTCAAGAGGCGGGGGACTTTTTCAAGGGTTTCCTTCCGTTTTGGGGACCTATGGTTAATAGTAGGAACCTGAGACAATTGACTCGAGTGGTGGAATCGACAGCTAATATCACTGCCAGTGCCCTTGGTAATATCACCACAGAACTTCAGGCGGATAGGCTCATGACGTTACAAAACCGTATGGTTTTAGACGTCGTTTTAGCAGATCGAGGTGGAGTATGTAAGGTGATCCATTCGAGCTGCTGTATTTTCATTCCAGATAACGCTCCGACTGTCTATCAAGCCATCTCAAAGTTGCATAAGATCTCTGAGTCCATACACGTGGACGTAGGGGATTGGACGCTACTTGGGTTGTTTTGGGGCCTGATGTCGACCTGGGGTTGGAAGATTTTGATGATCGTCGGAGTTGTTGCAGTGTTTCTGTTCACGTGTTGCCTTTGTGTGCAGTGTGGTCCTGCCTTATGTGGCCTCTGTGCTACGACGTGTATAAGACAGCCGCCTGTTACCAAAGCAGCTCAGTTGGATAGAATTATGTTGCAGCAACATCTAGATGGTCTGATGAATATCGAATATGATTCCGACTAGTGCTTGCCTACATGAGGGCAAAAGGAGCGTCTGAGGTTCTGTGACAATTGTAAGTGGTGTTTTCGCCCGGGACGAATATGGTCGAGTCTGGTATCAATGAACCGCAAATAACGAGTTTAGTGGGTGTACGCAGTTTCGCTGTGCTAACCTAAACCGTTCGTTTGTTTCGTGGGTTTCTTCATCCGAGCCCACGGGTTCCATCTTAGATACGGCATCCATTTTGTCTCTTGCCCTCAAGTAGCCAGCGAACGGACGTTGTCCGCTTCGCGACCCTGGGATTCCCAAGACTCTTGCAGAAGACACGTTTCCTTTGAAAGTGTCTTTATGATGAGGGGGATGATACTGTAAGGCAGATGGCCCCGCTCGAGGCTCATCTTGACGTGCCGGTCTATTGTCTTAGCCGTGCATCTCATTAGGCGCGTCCCTTTGATGCCTGTAGCTCGTGTTTCCCGAGACCTTTTTTACACCCTTTCCGATCTCCCCACTGTCCTGTCTTCCTCTGCACCTGTCCTTGTTCCTTCTTCGATCTGTTTATTGCTGATTGGAATGTACTACTGGTGGGAAGATGGGTTTTTACAGTTGGGAACCACCAAATGTTTCTGTACTTATGTTCCGGACCCTGAATACATCAAAGCGACCCCTCTCGGGGATAATGTTGGGAACCAAGTTGTAAACCTTTGTGTACCATGTTACCCTATGAGAGAAATGTGTACAAAAGGAGCGACCCACAGTAGCAATTCGAATCAGATCCCGCGAACTTACATGCTGTGTACTTCACGTGACTTCTGTGTTCCCTGCAGTAAATAAACCTCGAATCTTTGACGCCGAAGGAAGTGTCCCGTGTCTCTGTCATTTGAATGCCGGAACAGGTTACCCACGAAGGTTTCAGGTGTTGTCCCCTGGCACCGCTGGGTCTTAGAAAAACCCAGTCCTTCACCGTCCATCACCACCCCCTTTTTTACCGCTTTTGGCCACCATAAGTGTGGCAGGGTATGCTCAGACATGAGTCCCTTGCTCACTTTGCCACTGGATTCAAGCAAGCCGGGCTGAAGACGGATGGAATGCCAGAAACCGGTCCTCTGGTGTGCAGTCGTTTGATGGTCCCAGGTGGTAAGCCTTAGAAAGGCACTGCTATGGGAACACCAAGGCATGATCCTGCATGGCAGACAGTGTGAAGTCCATTGCATACAGGAACTGCGGGTGCATGCAGACCGGGGGCACACCATTTGCCCACCTGTCTGCATCCCGTGGCCCTGAGGCACCATCGGGCACTATAGGGAACCCTTAGTTTCCTCACTGCCACACTTTCCATGTCAGGCTCAACGCCATGAAAACTGTGGTGGGGAGGAAACTCGTAATATGCTTGGTGGTGCGCAGCAGCACCACCAGCATTTTGTGGGTCTCACACCGCCACGCCACTGCCGAGGGATCATGGATTCCTTGTGGTTGCGGCAGTCCAATGGCGGTCCGACTGCCAAAAGCCATGAATAGGTCACTGAGCACAGTGTTCAGTTCTTTATTCCATCGGCCAGGTAACACCTAGCCAGCGCAAATTAGTTTGGAATTCTCACAACAGGATCAAATGTTTGAACAAATGGCAAGCATAATAAAATACCTGCACTCTACAAGGGCTGCTGTGCAAGGATCATTAAAACTTCTCATCTGGCTGGAAATCACGGGCTTTGACAGCAAAATACATACAAACATCTGAATGCAAGCCCTAGCAGTAGCCTTAGTTCAGACTCGATCAAGGGAGCTATGGCAGTTAAAATTACCTCATTTACAGATCAAAACACTCTTGAACAGAAATGTAAGATAGTTAAAATGGAAATCGGATCAAAGAGCATTTGCTAATAGAAACTGATGATAATAGCCAATTGAGAAACTCTGATTTTTCTTAAACAAGTGTAGCCGAGGAACTGCAAAGCAGAAATTTAGATTTTTTCCAGTTCTTAATACATGCAAAGTTAGGAAACTTTCAAATTTACGAGTGCATTCTTAAACTTGCTCATCAAAACATGAGTGTGACCAGTACTTTCCACTATATTCGGATGTTGTGAGATCATGAAAATAAAATGTGCAATTAATTTAGAAAGGTCATGAAATGTCCAGTGCATCATCAAAAAGCAATGATTAGCATCTATAGCAGAAACATCAAATTAAAAATATAGTGTTACCTAAATATTTTGTAAAAAATATGATCTCTACAAAAATATTGTGGCACAGAATATATACGGTAAAAAATGTTGTTTTAAAATGTTGTGTTGCTTTAAAAAATATTGTTGCACATAATATTGCTTAGTCTGCTGTAACCTATATCGTTTTGTAATGAAGTTAGTATATATTAGTACCTGCTCATTCAAATAATAGTACTATTAGTATAATTGTTTTAAATGTTTTGCAGTATAGTTTGCATTGTTTCATGTGCAATATAAATTTTTTACATTTTATTTGTAAATTATGTTGTAGCGGGTTACATTTGTGTTTAGTTTATATTTTTGTAGTGGGATATTGGGTTTGTAAGAAATAGGGTGGGAAGATATTCCTTGCTATATATTTTAGCCAGGATTTTTTATGTTATTTAAGCATGCATTTAGTAGTTAAGTATGTAAACTATTTAACTGATTATTTGTTGAGTGATTTAGTTGATGCTTTTTAATTAATTGGTAATTTATAGATACGTGTATTTAATAATAAACTTTGTGGCATGCATTTTATACTTATTATATGTTTTACTTATCTTAATATTTTATTAGAATTAATATTTGATTTATAAAATATTTTAAGTGTTTTAGGGAGTTTGGGCCATATGCATCATCAAACTATTTTGCATTACCTAAATAGCGAATTTTTAGGAATCGCTATTTAGGAAATGCAAAATGGCATGTATGAACAAAATCGCTTTTTATTTGCGATTCCTTAAGCTTCCTTATTTGCGAATTCGCATTTTGCGAAATCGCAATTAAGGAAAATTCCAATGCATTCCTATGGGCCAGGAGGTCCATACGAATGAATGCAAAATAATTCTCAAATTGCGAATTGGCAATTTTCGAATCGCAATTAGAGAATTATTGCAAGGGTGCAGGGGTGTCTCAAACACACCCTGCTGCACCCCTGAAAAGAACATGTGTGTGCATATGGCGCACATACATGCCCTATGGGCATGTGTGTGCATCATATGCCACCTTTAAAAATGCCAATTTGTGCATTTCTGGAAGAATTCGCAAGTTACCATCAACTGAAAGTTGGTGGTAATTTCCGAATTCTTAAACAAAATTCGCAAGCTAAAATTGCTACATACATAGCATTTACGGAATCGCAAATTTGCGATTCCCTAAATGCTATGGTAAAATAAGGAATCGCACAAGTTTGCAATTCCTTATTTTGGGAATGTTTCATAAATTCCAAAACGTGCAAAACGGCCGTTTGCGAGTCTCAAAGGCCTAAATTCTGCTAATTTTGGCCTTTGCGATTCAAAAACGGCTTGATACATATGGCCCTTTGTGGTTTGTTTGGGTAGTAGGGATGGAAGTGCATTTCTTTTAAATGTTTTTGATTTTCTAATCTATTTACATACATTTGTATTTATTTAAATTATATATTTAAATGTTGAATATATTTTTATAATGGCATGTTGTTATGTATTTAAATGTTTTGCTAACTTAGGTGTTAGGATTGTGTATGTAATGCTGAGTCACTTACGTTGGAGTGGGAATAGTGACAGGAACCTCTTCAAAGTCCTACACTTTCCCCACTGTTGCTTAGATTGGAATGGCAATAGTAAGTCTGACATTGTTGTGAGAATAGGCATA
Source organism: Lissotriton vulgaris (assembly GCF_964263255.1). NCBI lineage: Eukaryota > Metazoa > Chordata > Amphibia > Caudata > Salamandridae > Lissotriton > Lissotriton vulgaris. Next base: position 1,144,217,489 of record NC_141694.1, on the reverse strand, counting down.
ACCCCTCTAAAGTGCAACACTGTTATGCTGGATGTCCTCTGGATCGTTTTGAAGTTTTATGTTCCACCTCTAAATCTAGCCAATGACTGAGTTGCTGTAATAGCACAGTGCATTGGAAGGATTAAGTGGGGGAGTAATGGGGTTTGGGGTTGGGAAGGAAAGGAAGGGGACAGCAGGGAGGGAGATCTGGAAAACACAAAGAGAGCGTATATCATGAATACCTTGACACTCTAATTGCAATGCTCATACTGTAACTCCTCCCTTAACACTTTATGTGTTCTAAATACCTGAAAAGCAAAGTACACTTCAGTGGAGAAGTAGGTGATGGTTGATAGTACAGATGATGGTATTAAGGGTGTTGCTGCAGTAATACAAAACCAACATATACATATAACAACCACTATTGGAAGCATATAAAGCAAGACATCAAATGAGAGGATAATGATACATGAACATACCCCTAACTCACTCCTTATACGCTTCACAGGGATTGAGTGTAGCCCACTACCACTCGTGAAGAACCCCTGTTAATAGAGGGAGCCAGAGACAGCAAGGGTTAATCCACTGTACATCCTGAACACAATCTCCATCAAGAAACAATAAAGTAACATTAAGTGAGAAGCCCTGTAGCTACTGCACTCAAGGCAAAATATCAGAGGCTAGATTCCTCCAGTAGCCTGAAGTTAAGAAAGAGCTCCTTGCTCTAATTCCTGAGTAACACAAAGTTAAAGCATCCCAAAAGTACTGGAGATACCAGTGGATTAACCAATCATCCACCTCTCCGTCGGCCGACAATACCGACCGGGTCAAATCCTGACTGGAAGAGTACTGACCCAAAGTAGATCAACAAGAACACGTGTAGGCAATCTTGCCAACACGACCCCAAAACCAAGAGAATACAAAAGCGGCCGAATCCTGGTGGAAGCACCCTTACCGCACCCACAGAAGATCAGCAACTGACACCAGAGCGCTGGACAGGAGGAATTCCCGAGGACGAGCTCGGGAAAGGCTTCCTCTTTATGCTTTCTGGATCGTAGTGTCGCGAGACTCGCGAAGGATCATGGGAGGTGTAGTTCCGACTCGCGTCTTGCTGGGAATTGTAGTTCCAGCCCCATGCGCGATCGCGACAAACACTTCTCTAGTCAATAACACCTGCATGTTCACTAATGGTTTCATGTCACATGATTTGTCCACACAAAGTATCTAAAGCAAAAGAATACAACCACTACAGTGGACCTGAACATAGAACATCAGTCTTGTATGCAACATCCTCGAAACAGTACAACCCTGTTAGAACTTGTGGTCTCTAGTTGGCAGAGGTAGGTACCACTGTCCAATTATTGACCCTTGCTTCTAGTCAGGGTAATAAGAATGCCACTCTTTAGATAACCCCTGCTCACCCCCTTGGTAGCTTGGCATGAGCAGTCAGACTTATCAAAGGCAATGTGCTAAGTATTCGTACCAACACTCACAGAAACACAGTAAAAACATCGCAAACTGACTCCACAACAGTTTAGAAAAATAAAGGTATTTAATCTAAACTACACAAGACCAACACAACAAAAATCCAACATACACAGTTCAAGAATAAGATTTCAAAAGAGTTCTTAAGGTTGCGTTAAAATAATCCACAGTTGCGTCACATTTTAACCAACAGTACCTTTAGATGCGACAAAAGTTGCAAGTGAAAGCAGTAGCAGTGAAAAGCAAGCAATGAGTCACTCCTGATACCCCGGGGAGGCGATGCGACAACCCCGCTGGATGCAGTAGGCATATTGCGGTGACTCCGGTCTGTAGGGGAGGGATGCGATACCTTGCTTGGATTCCGGTGCACAGGTTTCGGTGGAAGCGGCTCATAAAAGGTACGATGCGATGATCTTCGGAGCAGCAACGATCTCCGGTGCGGCGAGGATGCGTGGCTCAGGGTCGATCTTCTACTCTCGTGGCCCCTCGATGCGATGGCTCTACGACAACTCTCGCAGTGACGTGATGCGGTCCACAAGCAAGCGGTGCGACGATCTCACCCAGTGACGACAGGCAATGCGATGATACTTGCAGCTCGTACTCGCTTCTGTGTGCAAAGGACTTTTGCTTCAGCTCGTGTTTCCAGGCACAGCTTTTTGTTCGTAATATCCTGTGGAGCTTGGCCATTGTGAGGAAAACCCTTGACTGGTGCTTAGAGACAGGGGCTGGGACTGCGAGACCCAGGGACCACCGCGCAGGAAGAACGCAGCGCACCTGGTGTCTCTTCCCGCCCCTGCTCCTCCCTGCCTCATCAGCCTCTTAACGACTCGCGGCCCCCGCTTCGCTGCACCCGCTCGTAGTCGCTTCTGTGTGCAAAGGACTTGTGCTTCAGCTCGTGTTTCCAGTCACAGCTTTTTGTTCGTAATATCCTGCGGAGCTTGGCCATTGTGAGGAAAACCCTTGACTGGTGCTTAGAGACAGGGGCTGGGACTGCGAGACCCAGGGACCACCGTGCAGGAAGAATGCAGCGCACCTGGTGTCTCTTCCCGCCCCTGCTCCTCCCTGCCTCATCAGCCTCTGAACGACTCGTGGCCCCCGCTTCGCGGGAGCCGCTCGTAGTCGCTTCTGTGTGCAAAGGACTTGTGCTTCAGCTCATGTTTCCAGGCACAGCTTTTTGTTTGTAATATCCTGCGGAGCTTGGCCATTGTGAGGAAAACCCTTGACTGGTGCTTAGAGACAAGGGCTGGGACTGCAAAACCCAGGGACCACCACTCAGGAAGAACGCAGCGCACCTGGTGTCTCTTCCCGCCCCTACTCCTCCTATGTAGCTACTCCCCCAACGCTTAGCGGGACGCGAGCGGGACGCCGGAGGAAGCCCGGACAAAGGGCGGACAGTCTGAGACAGTCCGAGACTGAACGTGACTGGACCGGGCCAGATTATTTACATTGCTTCCTGAATTCTTCTTACATTGATGGTTGTCAGTAGGACTTTTTGTTTGTCACACCGCCAAGTACTGTATATTCTCTGTCTAATTCGCTATCTACTAGTTATTGGATCTTCTGTGTACCCTGTGTAACTGTGGCTCTATATTTTTCTGAGTGTAATATGTGTAAACAGAAGACATCTTCAGCCCCTAATACTATGGATAACTACATAGTACAAGTAGTTAGCAAAATAAATATTTCGCGACGGATATCCCTGGGCTTGAGCTCCACTCCCATACTCCCTACATTGAATTCCTCACTAGATTCTAATATGGTCGAAGTCCCGATACAAGTACATCGCGGTGACCTACCTGATAATGTTTTTACTCAGGAAGATAACTCAGATCCATTCACCTAAACTGCTATTAATTTGGTTAATGAATCGCTAGAAGAATCTAATACGACCCCAGTAAAATCCCTCCCCCTCCCCCGTGCCTCCCCCTGTATCCAGAGCAGTAAGAACATGTAGAAAGGGACAGAATAAACGTGGTGGGTTACGTTCTAGCAGGAAGAGGATTGTTTCCCCTCCTGAACCCATACCCACAAATGAGACAACAGGAGAGATGGGTAGGAAGGTGTCATTGGAGGATGACCAAATTAAAATACTCATGAACATGATTGAATCTACGATTAGGAATGCTGTTAAACCACTGATAGCCAAAATTGATCATTTAACAACAGAGGTAAACAGGCTTGGGGGTGTCATAAATCAGATGAAGGAAAAGGTGGACAATATACCAACCCCAACCTCCAGTAGATCCGATCCTACGGTAACCACATTAAATGTAGAGACAAAGGGTAGGGATAAAACTTTCCCCACTGCACAAACGCCCCATCATCTCGAACCCAATATAAATCAGGAAACTACAACTGAAGCTCCCCCATCCAAACCTATGAACACAGGTACTGAGAAAGGCCCGGTCCAACTAATTGTAGAGGCGTCCCCCCTAGTTCTGGTCCTGGCCAATGTACCCTTCCTAAAGCCGGGCCAAGAGGAATCCACAGCCTCTCTGATTAGCAAAGCCTTTCATTGGCTATCTAATAACATGATGATATCTCCCTGGGGAAAACAACAACTAGCTGAGGAAATCATCATGGCAAGAAGAGTAGAATGGATAGGGAATGGCATTAAAAAATTCAAGGGTGACTGTGTAGTTTTGCATTTCCTAAACCCAGAAGTTCTTCCCGAGGTTTTGAGGAATATTCTTCCCCCACAACGTAGGAGCACAGACATAGTTCCTCTAACCCTGGATTTTTTTTATCATCGCAGTAAAATAGGGAATCCAAATATCTTAAAGACTAAATGGAATCTGGTGTCCCACAAGTGGGGAGGAGTTCCCCAACCTAGCGAATGGGAAATTAATCTCGAAAATCGGTTTGGGGCACTGTCAAACTTAAATGAATGTGATTGACTCAAACAGCCTGCCAGAGCCGTGCCAAATGAATAAGCAGAGCCAAAAAATGCAGACACTTCTATAGAGAAGGACCTTTCCCTGACATATGCTATTGCCTTACTTTCTGGGAAAATGAGAGAGGAAATACCCACTCTAAATAGTAGCATTAAGAACAGATATCTGAAGCCACAACCAAATACCCCAAGGATAGAACTATGTCCCGTTCCTGATCTAGTTGCATCTGAGCTTCAACCCATACGCCATCATAACTCCAACGCTGATCTAGATATAGGGCTGGGGGATGATTCACAAAGCTTTTCTTTACCCCACGTTCCTCTAGTAGCAGAGGGATTAATAGAGTTAGGGGTGTCTTTTCTTTCCTGGAACATTGCAGGGATCTCAAACAAATTGACATCACCGGAATGGTGTTTATTCATAGACCAGTTTGAGATCCTACTGTTCCAGGAAACATGGTCTGTGACTCCAATACACCATCTAGGTTACCTTAATTTTCACATCCCAGACATAAAAAATCCCAAGGGTCGACCGGTAGGGGGCCTAATAATCTGGGTCCGCCAAAATTTATGTTCTAATATTCAACAAAGGAGCTCTTTAATCGACGATATAATGTCCATTACTCTTACTGGGGCCAATGGCTATGGGATGGCCATATTTAATATCTATGCCAGGGGTGTAGCAGTTGGCAAAACATCAGAAGTTATATCTGCCCTGGATCATGAGCTTGAAGCCCTCCCAAATCATCTGCTCCTCATTATTGGGGGCGATGTTAATACCACCTTTGAACCACTTGGCCTAGAAGACAAAATTCTAACTGAAGAAGAGGACAGTAATTGGGGTATCCCGCAGCTAGAGCTTCCTGTAATTACCAGATGTACAGAGGTGGCTATCCAAATGAAGGCCCTATGTTTAGCTAGAGGACTCAGAGCAGCAAATGGGCGAACCCCATCGGATTGACAGGGAAACAAAACGTTCGATAACGGTAGATTATTATTATTATATGAAATTTATAGCGCGCTCAGATTACCCGGGGGCATCCCGGCGCGAGACAGAACCAAGAGGAGAGACTCAAGTCCAATCACTACTGTGGGAACAAATAGGTCTTCAGGAGCTTCCTAAACAGTAGGATCTTGGGCTCTGAACGAATCTTAAGGGGCAAAGAGTTCCACAGAGTCGCCACTTGCACTGAGAAACGCCTGCCCCCAGAGCGAGCTCTCCTTACTCTCGCAGACTGCAGAAGATGTTTTTGGTCCGAGCGCAAAGGACGTGTGGGCTTATAAGGACGGGCCATATTAACAAGGATGGGGGGGCCCTTACCATGCAGGATTTTGTGGGCCGTGCATAGCGCTTTAAATTTCACCCGCTCCTTCACGGGGAGCCAGTGAAGCGTTTTGAGGGCCGGGGCGGCAGACTGCCTTCTGGGAACATCCATTAAGACTCTCGCAGCTGCATTTTGCACCTGTTGGAGGGTTTTGAAAGTCGCTTCAGGAGCACCGAGAAACAGCGCGTTCCCATAGTCGAGCCTCGATAGGATTAAACCACGCATCAAGAGCTTCCTTGCTGAATCAGGAAGCAGTGGTAACACCTTGCGGGCATCCAGCGATAGACATTAGCAAGGCAGTCGTGTAAAACTTCAGGTTGTTCCGCCAACTGAGTGAGGCCCACCACCAGCTGAGTATCATCAGCGTAGCTGATGATCTTCACCCCTGAAGGGGCGACCACTCTTTCAAGTGGAGTCATGTAAATATTAAATAAGGTAGGGCTCAACGATGAGCCCTGCGGGACTGTAGTCGCATAGATTACATCCTACTGGATGTTAGATTATGGCATATGTTGACAGACATGGAAGTAAGAACTCGAATGGAGCGTGACCATAACCCTCTCTGTATGATTTTCAAAGATCCTGTAGAACTAAGAAAAATAAACCAAGATGAAGCTAAAACCACCTTAGATGCTGTAATTTCAAATAATCAGCGTCATAATAAATGGGGCAGATTAATAGAGAACGTAGAGAGACTAGGGGAGTTAAAAAAAGTTGTGTTAGAAGAAGTAGCTGAGATTAATCAACACGTTAACAAGCAAAACTTCTCTGAAATTATGCTAGAAGTTCATACTACTCTTTTTACCAAGCTCCTGGAGTTCTTTAAGAAGGAGAAGAAACCAGGAAACCCCCAAAATAAAATTCCAAAACTTGGATGGTATGATAAGTCTTGTAGAGAAGCCCGCCAGAATCTTAGCATGGAACTTAAAAATAAGAATACCCTAGGGGTGCGAAAAGCAAGGGACATCTATAGGAAAGTTCAAAAAGAGGCTAAGAAAAAATGGGATGAGGCACTCTGGCGGGACCTTAAATCTGCATGTGATGCAAAGAACCAGAGTCAATTTTGGGCCCTGGTCAAATGGGATAGAGGAGGGGTGGCCCAACCCCCACAAAATAATGTGGCCCAAAATCAATGGGTAGAATTTTTCAGGCCACAATATGCGTGTGTGCCAACTGAAAGGGATTACTCCTTACCCCCCACAATTCTTTACCAAAGCCAGCTTTTTACTTTAAAAGATGTCAGTTTAGCGCTGGATTGTGTGACCAAGGGCCGTGCTCCAGGAATGGATGCCATACATGCAGATGTGTTTCTAAGTGACCACCCTACTTGGTGCCAATATTTTGAGTGGCTAGCAAACTCTGTGGCTAGAGGTGCTCCCATTCCGACTTCTTGGAAGGGAGCAGAAATCATCCCAGTTTACAAAAAGGGAAATAAATCATTACCCAGTAATTACAGACCAATTAGTCTCATAGACTCTGCACAAAAAATAGTAGGTCGTATGATACAAAATAAATTACAAACCTGGATTGATGAAAATGATATTCTATCCCCTTACCAAGCCGGGTTTCGCCCATGCACAAGCTCAGTAGACCAGGTTTTCTTATTTATAGCCCTTTATTAGAGGAATGTGATGCTTACTAAAGGAACTCTTTACGCTGTATTTGTAGATCTCAAATCAGCTTTCGATTTAGTTCCCCGTTCCAAGCTTTGGGGGGTGCTTGCTGAAGCAGGGATGGCTCCGGAACTATTGACGTTACTCGTCCGTTTACATGAGAACAACTACGCTAGAATCAGGTGGGGTGCACAGGGTGAGGTGACGGTCACATTCCCAGTCGAATGTGGGGTGCGGCAGGGGTGTGTCTTGGCACCAACACTGTTTTCCATTTACATTAATGGTATTGTAAAACATCTAAGACGCACGCCCACTGATGCACCGATTCTGGCGGGGGAGCGTGTGCCGGTTCTCATGTTTGCGGACGACACGCTCATAGGGTCCCGCACACCTAGTGGGCTTTGAAAGCAGTAAACCCCTTCAGAGAGTTCTGCAAAGCACATGGACTTGAGTTAAATACATCCAAAACCAAGTTCATGTGCTTAAATCAGCGGAACACTTTTAGGGGCTCAATAATTTTTAATGGTATCCCCCTAGAACAAGTTGAAGCATTTACATACTTAGGAATAAATCTCCAATGTAATTTGAGTTGGAAAAACCATATTGATACGGCCGCCTTAAAGTTCCACCAATTGGCAGGAGTAGTGGCTCATAAACATAAAACCTCACAGACTAAACCCATAACCCCTGCCCTTGAAATATATAATATGAAAGTGATTAGTGCCACCCTATATGGATCGGAGCTTTGGGGTTTCTCCAATCTAAAGCAATTAACATTAGCAGAAACAGTTTCTTTCGAAGGTTGATTGGGGTCCCCCAAAGTACCCCTACTGTGGCACTGGCGTACGATTGAGGCAGGAAACATATTAAGCACTTGGCACGCCTACGACCATTACTTTATTGGAGACGCCTCATGACCACCTCTGAACTTGCACATTTTGCAACTGCCCTAAAGGATATCATTAGGGCAGACCGCTTTCATTCGATCATGTGGCTAAAGGAAATAAAAGGGCTCCTTGACAAGCTGGAATTAGCCCATTTGTGGAATTCATCTAAAATTGAAAGCTTTCCTTCAAAGGACACATTGAAGACTATGTACTGGGAAATGGTATGGATATCCGCCCAATGTAAAGGCTCTAACACAAACCTAACAGGTCGTTATTTAAATATTAAATCTGTACCATCCTGTGAGCTGTATTAGGACATCATCGAAAAACCATACGATAGAAAACTGTACTTTCAGTTTAGAATCGGGACGCTACCTACAAAGGCGTTTTTCCCGAAATTGGTCGATATCCCAGGATGATAAATGTCCCTTCTGTAAAGATTTGTTAGAGACCGTGGCCCATATATTGTTTGTTTGCCCCTTGTATGTTAATCCCCGACGCAAATGGATAAAACAAGCTTGCCAAAAGTTAGGAACACGCAGGTGCTTAGAGGCGTTAAGAATATTGGAATCTGATTGTTCCCTCTTTTTGGCAATTGCTGTGGCAAAATTCCTAGGTTGGTCATGGACCTTACGCACCCGCACTTTACAACAGCTAGATATTGCTCGATGAAAATCATTGATATGGCTGATTGTATGATTCTATGTAGCCTATCTTTTAAATGACAACATTGTGTTTAATGAGTTTTTTAAGAAAATGTCAAATGTTCTTAACTTTTTTGTAGTATTTATTGTGTAGGGAATATTGTAGGTATGCTTTTATGACTGCTGTTGAATAAAGTTTTGAAACTTGAACTTGACTTGATACTTGCAGCAATGGTAATCTCCCCGCACCGGACTGGTGCGTCGGGCAAACAAAGGATGCGATGACTCTGGCAGTGGCAACAGGCACTGCGACAATCTCGGCCTTAGTAGCAGCAGGAATTTCCTTGCATTGACGGGGATGCGCTCTGCAAGCGATCAATGCGTTAAAACTTGCAGAAAGTCTTTAAAGTCTTGGTTTCCAGCTTCCCAACACAGGTACAACTTCCAGAGGCACCACAAATGCCCCAAGCACTCTAGGAAGGACAGAACTCTCTCAGCAGAGTTCAGGGAAGCTGGGGGTGAAGTCCTTTTGTTCCTGGGACTTCTTAACAGGGAGCCAGCTCTTCTTCAGGTCCTTGGAGATTCCTTCAAGCAAGGGGACACAGCACAAAGCAAAAGTCTTCCGCCTCTCCTTGTCAGAAAAGCAACTGCAGGTCAGTCCAGCAAAGCAACAGAAGGACAGTCTTCCTTCTTCAGTCTTCCAGCTTTCTCCTTGGCAGAGGTTCCTTCTTGATTCCAGGATGATCTAATTTTCTGTAGTCTGGGGTCCTGTACTTATACCCCTAAAAGTCTTTGTTCCCTTTGTGCAGGAGGGCTCTGAGCCCGGTCTGAACCAGTTCTGGGTGCTCCTTGAGCACTTTGTTTTTCTGGCTTCTCCTTTCGTTTCAGAGAGAGGGGCAGGGTCATCAGCCGCCCAGCAGGAGGTTGAGCCAGAATTGTTGAAGGCAGGCACAGCCCTATTCAGGCCCAGGTGCTACCCCATCCCACCACTCTAGATGCAGATGGAGCTATTCAGCCCAGGGATGGCCCACTCAGCCTCTGGGAGCCACCCAGCCCCTGTCACTCACAAACTAGACAGTCAATTCCTAAACAGGCCAAGGCACACAGAAAGGTCAGACAAGAGAACAGCCACTTTCTAAAAGTACTGTTCTCAAACACAGAATTTAAAAAACACCTTTTCTAAAAGATGTGTTATTACATTTTGAGTTCAGGGATGCCAGACGTGTATGTCCTACCTTGCTCCTATGGGAAGATATGCTGGTATATCACAACAAATAATACCTGGGGGTCAAAGAAAAAAGAAAGTTTGACAGTAAGAGCCACTACACCCAATGCACACAGAACAGTATCAGTGAGAAGTGATAGTTAGTAAATGGTCAAGTCGAGACTCAAGAGTACAAGGAGAAAAATATTGTTCCCATCAGAAGCCACACTGTACCGCCCTTGTTGTCATCATATGGGATCTCCTTACCCAGGAGACAAGACGGCCGGTAAGCATTACCGTGACCGAAATGTAGTAGGAGAGCAGAACAGCAGAATGTAGTGGTGGCTAATGAAAAAAGCAGTGTATGGTGTTTGGAGTGAAAAAGTGAAGGGTACTAAAATTAGGTGAATGGGTGGAAAAAAGAAATTTTATTGATATCCCCCAAACCCTAAGGTTAAAAGGCAGGTGTGGGTGCAGGTTTTAAAGAATAACCGCACTTATTAGTGGTCGACATGTTTCAGCATATCATAAGATTTTCTTAATGCATTCCTCAGGACCTATACATAATACACTACTGCTTTTAGAAAAATAAATAAATTATCAAGATATCACCTGGACATCCAGGCGTGCTCAACCGTATACCTTGCGTGTAGGTTGAGGAGCTTCACCCCACCTGGCTGCAGCGCAGGTAAAAGGAGCACCGCTCTAACCGTCGGCGTCTCCAGGCAGTCTTCAGTACTGCTCGGGGGGGCAGTACTGAAGATACCGACCAACCAGATATAAGCTAAGGGGCTTATATCTGGTTGGTCGGTAAACTTGCCCTTAGACCCTCCCCACTTGTTGTTGAACAAGATATGCTGGTAGTCACTGTAGCCAGCATTCCCATGATATCCCACGGGCATGGTAGCCTTACAATAGTGAAAAACGATAATGGCTGTCATTCACTACCAGAGCATGTTACCTGCACTAGTACATGCTTCACCTTTCACATACACTGCACCCTGCCCAAGGGGGTACCTTGGGCTTTCCATAGGGATGACCAATGTGCACAGAAAGGGAAGGGTTAGGCCTGGTCAGTGGGGACACTGCCCAGGTAGACAGGGCAGTTCACAGACTGCACACAGGCACTGCGGTGGCAGGCCTGAGACACAATTTCAGGGCTACTCATGTGGGTGGCACAATCAGTGCTGCAGGCCCACTAGTAGCATTTGTATCACCATCCCTGGCACACTCAGTGCTCTTTACTAGGGACTTTTTGGTGATACAAACATGCCAATCATGGATAACCAATTACAATAACAATTTACATATGGAGCACTTGCACTTTGACACTGATCAGCAGAGGCAAAGTTCCCAAAGCATCTAAACCAGCAAAAACGAAATCCAGCACAGCATCAAAAATACAGGAGGCAGAGGCATAAAGACGGGTGAAACCACGCCAAAGATGCCAGGTCTAACAAGCCCTAACACACCGTAAAGAGATATGCAATCCCTAGATTGCGGCATGCGTAAGAAAGTGGCACGCCTGTTGCCAGAAATTAAGAGAGACAACTCACATATATATCAGTGCGAAAAGAACAATTTGAACACAACATTTTATGGTCACATCTCAAGACCTTACCAGAATCAATCAGTCCCAATTATGTCAGTTACCTATGTGTCATGTGCGTTTCTACGTTAATAGTGGAATACATTATTCCACCTACTCATTACATATCACATCCCACAATGAGATGAGCAGAATGCGAAGCACAATTGTGTCTATGCATTCAGATACAGACATAGAACACAAGTCGCTCTATGTGTGTAGACTATAGGACACTAGGAAACAAAATCACCATGATAACACAATGTACTACAAATACCTGCCAAAACTGGAACAGGTTACACAATTTCCCCACTAACATATGCTCAGTCCAATACACATTGAACTGTCTATCGTCAAGGAAGGAACAGCACCAACTTCAACCCACACAGAACAACAGGTGTCAAACAATCCATGTGTCGAAAGCACATATACAGACTAGACCATACAGACCAAACCTCATCAGAGCAAGGCCACATTTGTAAAAGTAAGGAATATTCAACTCACATTCAAGTTCCACATTTGTGATCTAACACAAAACATGCCACACATATCAGTTGTAGCAAATACAGGAACTAATATTTGTGAACTGCCATAAGTGGGTTGTATGACAACTCAAAGATCAGACATGATTTCCAATAAGGACCATATAAAAATCATGTGACGCCTTGAATTGTCTGCATGTTAATGTCCTCTTAGAATAAATACCTTCATCAGATATGACTGAGCCTGTAGAACATGTCCAACTTTACCCATTACCCCATGTCATGACACACCTGCCTCCTGTATAAAGCTATTTTCTGTAAAGCAACTATTATGCCTGTGAACTTTGTCTTGACTCACTGCAACACTCACCCCCTCCTGGCTGCAGTTGGGCCCTCAACTGTCCATCAAGGTCAGGATAGACCACAGGCAGGGCACAAGCCATCAGGAGAGTCAAGGACGGTTGCACGCCCCTATGCCAAGGGGAGGACCTTCCCAGCCGGTACTCTGCGATGTTCCGGCATCTATGTCTGAAGTCCTCCCACCTCTTTCAATAGTGGACTCTGCTTATAATCTCGAAGGGCTTGCACTTTACAGGCGATGCCCTTCCATAATGCCTGTTTCTGATGGACGTTGACCTGTATACAAGTCCAATAACAACCTAGTTCATGTCAGTCTGTAGGCTGACATGAACAAAGCAAGCCACATAATGATTCATCCACGACACATAGCACACATATTTAATTTACTTGAAAATAGATTTTAATTATGAGCCCTTACATCTGGTTGACCAGCTTTTAAGTAAGCCTGGGCAGAGTTTGAGGAGTTCCACTATGTGGAACTCCGCAAATTACACAAAAAAACTCCGCCTCACTACACACCCTGTGTCGTTCTGGGAGAAAATCACACAGCTAATGCCACATCCTGCATGACTGTCAACATGATGTTCCACAAACATAAAGGTACAACCACAGCTAAAAGTTTGCTTGTGTCACATAGTCACCTGACAAAGTGGTGAGCAAAGGTCATGTTGCAACGGATCACAGTTTTTTTTAACACATGTGCAACGTGATGTAAGGACAAGGCATAGCAAACAGCTGAACATACCACATGCCATCTACATCACAAGGAATACCCATTAAATACTCCAATATGGCCATATGATTACCTACGAAGCTGCATGACAAATGGACAAATGTTTTTGAACACACATGCCCTGGTCGAAGGTATGGGAACGTTGTACTAAATGCATCCATGGTTAGGGCTAGACACTTGTCTACACACAAAATACCTGACAGGAATGCAAAAAATGGGGAGATCACTGTGGTGACGGAGTCCCTTAGAGGTACGTCAGACTATTGGCCTAACACAGGGTCCATGTTGAAAAGTAACATGGCTGGAATTAAACATCAAGGGGCAGATTTATGAAGGGCTGCGCCATGTTTACGCCGCCATTGCGTGACGCAACGGCGCTGAAACGTGGCGCATCCCTGCACCCTATTTACAACGTGACGCATCTTGGAGATGCGTCACGTTGTACAGCACTGCGCCATGAGGAGGCGTTCCTGCGCAGGGGGGGGGCGTTCCTGCGCAGGAACGCCTCTTGAAAGTGGCTGAGTGAAATCTATGAGATTTCACTCAGTCACTTTCAGGGCAATGCTGCGTCAAAACCCTGCGCCTGCTTGAAGCAGGCGTAAGGCTTGAGGCAGCATTGAAAGAATAGGCACCCCCAGAGCATTTCTGGAGCTGCGTCGCGCTTGCGACGCAACTCCAGCAATGCGCCACATTTCCGGCACAGATGCGTAACGCATCTGTGCCGTTTTTGCCCCATGGTGCGCCGCATCATAAATGCGGCGCACCATGGGTGGCGTAGCTGTGGAGCACTGTGGCGCATGTTAACTGGCGCATCCCTCGGGATGCGCAAGTTAACATAAATCTGCCCCTAAGTGTTCATGCCTCAGCTCACTTAGAAGATCTGGGTTCACTCTCAGCATCCATTTTCGATAGCATACAGACTACCATTCACATCACATAGCCAAATATTAGGTAGTATGTACACAGGCTGCTGACATGGCCAAACGACCCACTAATGGCTGCTATTGCTCAGTGAATTCCACTGATGCAAGCAGTGTATTGTATGTGTATATGTACATGTAGTAATGATCACTGCTCTCAAAAGCAAAAAATATACTTCGCAAATGCAACATTTCTGATACATCCAATGACATCTTCAAGACATGCAGGAAGACCTCTTTAAGTAAGCGCACAGGTACCTGTTCGGCTAAGCTAACTCTTCACATCTGTCAAGAATCATACACATGTCATACACATGATTACCATTAACCCTGCAAAACTGTGTAAACCGCAAACATGTTACGTTTGACACTGTTCCAGAAATATTCCCTAAAAATTCATGTACAGAAAATGCTTGAATGAAGAAAATACTGTCACACGTTCACTTGAAATTCTTTGCATATAGTACAAATGCACATCTGTCCTTTAAGAGATGCTGAAAGTTATGCATCTTGGCAAGTGAATATTGTAGAGTAGTCTGACACACCTGCTCCTCTGCTGAGCCATACAGATATCCATACATGGGGAAAACCTCTTAGACCAACTTTTCGAATTCTTCCGGATAGAAAGCTGCGGCCCTCAAGCCTCTGGAATGTGCCACTAGGGCCAGTAGAGAAGAAAAACCGCAGCGAATGTTGATGAGGCTGGCCTCACACCAGTGTCAGCTGGCAAGTGAATAGGTCATGTCACTGCCCCCTATATGTATGCCACATATCCAACGTATGTTATGCATACACACTGTAATTGGTGGACGATTTTAGTTGCGACATTCAAAATTTGAAAGGAACAATGTGCGAACCAACACCCAGAGTGGGTAGCAAAACAAACATACTAACTGACTGACCACAGCTGTTGTATAAAAAAGAGCCCTCATGTCCATGAATTTACATTTGAAAAGGTTCAGCCACAGGAGGATCTCCCCTCTTCCCATGCCCACATAACCTCCACAGCAATCAGTATCACCTCGATAATGGCAGTTATTTCCTGCTAAGCTACTTGTGTGTTGAATGTGTGCCCTTCAATGAATATGCAGCTCACTAACATGGAACACGCTGAGGTGCACTTAGGAGGAGTTCGAATAGGCAAGACATCCACTGCAATGGTGAAATGCTTCACCAATGTTATTGTACTTTAGCATATTGACTCTGCTGCTGTATACAATGGACTGATTGCTCGTGTGTTCACCACTTGGTCTTGTAGCCATCACAGGACCCATGAAATGGTTTCCTCGTAAATGCACACATTACTGTATAGACAGTAGTAGACCTCTGCAGTGTCATATTTTGATTGCTTCATCCTGTATATATGCATTGAGACATACCATGGCACATATGGTCTAGCAAACTAGTTAGTCGTGTCAGTCACTGACGCATATGCACTCTCAAGGGTTTTGAGTGAAGATTGCACTCTGTGCACACAATTTGAACTCCATTCACTAAGGGCCCAAGCAGTGTTGTCATACAGTACACAGACAGGACACATCAATACTCAGTTTTCTGACAGGCAAACGAAAATATTTGTAGACATGCCAACATGTTTTACAAACATATCTGGAAATGACTATGTAGATATAGATGTTAGTTCTGGCAAACTTACATCATACATCAATGTGCAGCATCATATGTGTTGTCTGTGACCGTCGGGCCAGCAAACATTACAAAAAGTGTCATGCAATGCGGGTTGATGTCATCTCCTGTCTCCAACAATGCCATCACAGACATAATATTTTCACAGTATGTAGTTGTCTTAACATTTCATGTACCATACCTAGCACACTTCTCATGCCCCTGAAGATTTTACCTACATCTGTTGATCAGAAAACCATCATGTTTTTTTCAGGTTTGTCCCCAAGGATCAATACATGATGTCATCACATGTGCACAGATAAATAGCTAAATATTTCATCCAACAAATGAATTAGATATGAAGAGGTGGCGGGACTCAAGCGTAAATATGCAAATGTGGATTTAATAACAGGAGTAAACAATTATGTGCAATGAACAATGCATGACGTCATATCAATTTGCATCAACACATGTATGTTTGGCATCTGTGCCTGCACCAATGCCTACAGTTAACAGCAATATAAAACTTCACCTCGGGAGGGGCAACATATGACCAACCCAGGCACCTCAGGGAACACCCACGGAAAGGACATACTACTCAACAGAAGAGGGGGCTGAGGTGTTAAAGGTGAGGGGTTGGACTTACCCCTTGAATGTGACTTCCTTTTTCGAACTGTTGTCTTCCTTCTCCTCCTTCTCCTCCTTTTTAGGTGGCCAACTTTGCTACCGCTGGGTCTGGCCATGGTGGCATACGGAATGTGGATGGTAACAGTGGACTTTGGAATGGATGGGAGGTTTAGTACTTAGCAAAGTCCAAAACACCTGAGGATCTGGGCTTGAGCAGAGGGTCCAGATGAAACAAATTTTGAATCAGGTTGGGAGGTAGAGGGAGTGGACTGAACTGTAGTGTTGTCATGTATGGTGTGTATAGATGTGTTGGGTGGGTTGACTGCGGGTGTGGATGGCTGGGTGAGTATAGGTGTGATAGTTTGGTCAACTGTGGGTGTGGATGGCTCGCTGTTCGTAGGTGTGGTGGGTTGGCTGTCTGTGGGTAGGAACAGCTGGCTGTGTGTAGGTGTGGGTTGGGTGGCTGACTGTGAGTGTTATGGCTGGCTGTGAGTGGGTGTCGTGGGGTGGTTGACTGTGGGTGGGGATTGCTGGCTGTGTGTGGGTGTGGTGGGTTGGCTGACTGTGGGTGGGTATGGCTGTTTTGTGCTACATCTGTCTGTCTCAGTTCATGCATGGATGTGTGTAATGAGACTATGGACAGGTACAGGAAGGGGGATGTGGACTATGGATGTAGAAGATGAATGATGTGGGTGTAAAGGCTGGAATGGGGTAAATGCTGCCATTGGTGTGGAAGCCAGAGCCTGAAAATATTCCTGTAGGTCACACATATCAGTATGAATGCCACCCAGTTAGGCAGCCATGTGAGCACGTTGGATACCCAGACCCTGAATGGTATTCATCAGTGCAGTCTGCTGACATAGATCTGTCTCAGGAAGTCAATGGCCTCCTCACCAAGGGTAGAGGTGCCTGGAGTTGTGGAGATTGGCCCCCTCTTAAAGAAGGGGACCTAGTAAACTGGTTGTGGAGCAGTAGGGAGGACAGAGTTGGAACGGGGAGTGGTGCACAAAGGTGTATCGGCATAAGTGAGCATAGTAGCAGCCACCACCAAGGATTGGCCACTCGAGTCAAACTCTACTGTAGTAGTGTCTTTGTCCTCCGTAGCACTCCCCTCACCCTCCTGGCCACTGGGTCCATTGGTGTCTGCATCCAAATTAGACAAACTTGTGGCAGCTGCATCCCCAAGATCCTGGGCCCTGTCTACTTTGCTTGATCGGTTCTTTGCTGAAATAACAAGTTAACTAGGTGTTAGGAAGACATTATGACAACCATGTGTTCCAAAATTGTAGACACTGCACAAGACTGCAAGCATGTAAAACGTAATGAGGCCTTACATGTACATGGTATATCCACATCCCAAGAGTATGAGTAGAACATATGTTAACAATGTGCATCATTACATGTCAACAAAACAAAGTTCGATTTACATACTTTTGTTCAATTTATGATCAGACTTGAGAACATCATTTGTTAATCAATGTTAGATGTCAATGTCAGCGGCATCCAGTAATGCCATAATGTCTTGGTAAGTCATTTGTCGAATATGTACGTACTCCGTGCTTTTAAGCTGAGCTCCATCATCCAAAGTTAAAATTACACATATCATGTCATTTCACTCACTTTTCTCACATTCCTGTTTACTATGTTCTAAATATCAGCTACAATATTCACCTATTAATATACTTATAACAGCAAGTCTTTCAGCCACCAGACCTACAGATGATTCCACACACGAGTTACATATATCCAGTGAATCATGTGTAATGTTGGAGGCATTTTGTAACCAGGATTTTTCAGAAAGGTTGAGACATGTGTAATGATACAAAATATTGTGCAGATGGACACCTCATGACATGGATCAACTGATACCCCAGTACAATGCGTGTGTACTCCTTGACATGTATACACATAATTGATGCAACATGGACCCAAGGTTTATTAGATGATTTCAGGGGTTATTTCTACACTGCTCAAATGTAATGTCTTTCTCATATCTCAAATTAATCAGGAAGAGGGAGAGAGAGGTACGTAGTGGACCTTGCCTCCTGTATCAAATAGATAATCAAAGGAAATCCAATAGAAAGCTTAAACTGATGTCCTTCCAGATATAGTAATATTCCTTAGGGAAAAGATTTACTTTTCTTAAAATAACATTTACCCACCAAATGGTCCCTTAGCGGCATGTTTCATCATCGGGTTCTTCCCGCCCGGCTGCAAGACAGGGCGTGTGACAACTGTGTGCACTGTGAGAAAAGCATCATGAAGATCATGCATGCTCCTGACTGTGACTTTTTGGGAAGTCAGACACATTGTAGTCTGAAGTGAATCAAAGCAGCACAGTCAATCCTCAGCCATCACATACCTCACCTTGCCAGAGATGGCAAGATATGAAATGTGGATATGTGTTGTGCATAGCACATATGTGGCACTTACATATCACCAAACATGTATAGTCTGCAAAATTATTGAGCATCCAACATCTATCAACTCTCACCTGCTCCTCTGACAAGCCATAAAGTATGGCATACCTCATCAACAACAATTCTGAGTTCCTCTGTAGTGAAGGCAGGGGCCCTCACATATGTCTGGCCTGGCATTGTTGCTTGCAGCGGGGATACACAGCATCTGATGTAGATGAGTTGTGTATGGCTGCAGTCTCTGCAGGCAAAAGTGCAGGTTTTGTCAACTAAGTGTAACTGTACGCAACATACATGGTCAAGCACATATACGCACACATTGATTGGTGTTCCGTGGTCACATTCCCCAATGTTAGCCTGTGGGCAAGACCACCACCAGTGATTGCGTCACACTCGTGGTCTCCGACCACTGATGTAAGGTGCCTCCCAGAGACAATCGGGCTATGTAGGGCATACACCATCATTGCAGGCATGTCATTATCAAACCTTTCATAGTCATATTGTAATCAGTGACTTCTTCTGGCAAATTGACTACCTGGACCACTGCTATACCTTGGGACCACGCACCTACGAGTTGTGCAATCATTGCTCACAAATGTTTGCCATCGCTAACAGGATGCAGTGTACAGTTTTGATGTTCACCACTGTCAGACATTGACTGATATTCCTTGTTAGAAAATGTGTGAATGGAATGAAGCATATGCTGTATTAATTAATGTGGTTACTTTTTTTTGTGTTAGAAAACATCATCCATGTGACACATTTTTGTGTCATTTCCATGCCTCCTTTGCACACGTGGCTTCTATCTCTCACCTAGGTATACGAGGAGGAGGAGACTCTTGCCACCAAACTATAGACCATTTCCTGATCTTTTCACCATGCAAGATTGACATGCGATACAGAAGTATTGTTTAGATCATGAGACCATTTTAAATCTTACAGAGCACCTGAAGCCAGACATTTCAGCAGAACTAAATCCTCACAATAGCTTGCCACTTGTCAAGGTTTTGGCGGCATTACATTTCTTAACCACAGGTACATTCTAATTCACAATTGCCACATCGGGTGGGATGTCACAACCCAAGCTCAGTATGGTGCTTACAGAAGTCCTTTACAACTTTCTAACTTGGTCTGATTTGAGCTTCCATGCGAGCATCTTTTCACAGCCCTCTCCATACTCATAATTGGCAAGTTTACTACATTCCCACCTTTCCCTAATTCTCCCTTCTAATAGTGATGATAATTTTTCCTTCAAATTGAGCCTTTCCCTCATTAATTCTTGACATCTCGGGGAGGAAGTATCTAACAAGATCTGTCTGTCCAATATTTTTATGTTCTCTTCCATTTTCTGGATCTCTTTTTTTGCCTCTCTTGATTTATGTATAGCCAAGCTACAAATCTTACCCCTAATTACTGCCTTGTATGCATCCCAGATCATTTGGGGTGAAGCACTCGCATTATTGTCATGAAAATACTGTTCTGTCTCTTGTGTAAGTAGATCAATTACTGTGGTATCCAGGAGGATCGAACGGTCTAAAGTCCATCTTGATATGGTTTTAACATCATTTATTTTTAATGTCATTTGGACAGCCGAGTGATCTGAGAGGTGAGCGGGAAGGCGGGTCAATTTATGAGTATTCTCTACTAGTCCCTGATCTATTAGGAAATAATCGATTCTTGATTGTATTCTCAATTTTTTATTGTTAAAAGTAAGTCTATCTGTGTTGTTGTGTTACAGGTATCGACACAATGTCTTTCTCTATTGAAGCATGTTGGCACATACTTAGTTTCCACGCCACAATGATTTGGACATGAGAAAGGAGAATTTTTTGCGCTTGTTCACATTCCCAACATGATCGGAGCCATAGATGGCACACGTATTGGCTTGATTCCACCACACAACGTGAGCAGGTGTATAGGAACAGGAAACACTATCACTCTATCAATATGCAAGTGGCTTGCCTTGCTGATTAGTACATCACCCACATCTGTGCCAGTTCCCAGGATCTGCACACAATACCTTCATATTAAGGAACAATAGAAGCTAATTGTGTCTCAAACACAATCATTTTATAACATAAATCATTTTCATAGAGCATTTCCATTCATGTCTGAGTAAAATACATATATATATGCTGCTGTAATTTTGTATTTTGTTCATGAATTATATAAGATTTATGGTCACACATGTTGTGTTGCACATTGGTTCATGTATGCACTTTTCAATATCTCAGTGTTTTTGTAATAGATATTGTGTTAAATGTTCCTGTTGACACATTGTGCTCTACTATCTTTGTCACATGTAGGTGATTAAGCAAATCCAAACATGCCATGGCTATTGGTGCCGCTGAGTAATCCCCCAAAGCCAGGGCAATTCTGCTACCAAGAGGCCGATAGCAGGACATGTCGGCCAGTGGATCGGACTTTTGGGCTACTGAAAGTCAGGCTCAGATGCCTTGATAAGAGTGGTGGGATCCTCCTCTACTCACCCAGGAAGATGTGTCAAATCACTGTGGCCTGTTGCATCCTATACAACATTGCCATTAGACATGAAATACCTCTCATTGACGATGAAGATGATGATGATGAAGGATCAGGACACAGGAACCCACTAGGTGCGCCACGTGAAATGCCTAGGGAAGACGATGACAGTGGGGAAGATGTAGGAGAAGATGTTAGACAGCACCTTATACGAAACTATATTTCTCAATAGCAGGAATGTGTTCAAACGTGTGTATGCAGAGATTCTAGCAGTGGGGTTCAGAGAGGAATGTTAATGTCAAGTGTCCAATGATTGCGAAAATGTGTGACCTGGGACAGATGATATGGGAGGAATAGGATGATTGATTGTGCCACATGTGTGTGGCACTCCTGTAGTGACCAATGTTTATCCGTGAAGTGTTAAATGGTGTTTTGTAAAAATCTGTCTGAAGGTTTAATAGCATCTGTGTTGTTGTGTTACAGGTATCGACACAATGTCTTCTTCACTAGGTCATTTCTGAGTTGTGACTTTAGTGTGTATACGCTGCAGTTCTAAGGTACAAAGTGTAGATTGGGATCCCCGTTCGAACTTCGTATTGGGGGTGGCCTGGACAGACCTACATGGAAGGCACTTTTCACAAGAAATGGGTGTTTTGTTCTTAACTTCTAAGGCACATTTGTTTATTATGCGTTGGTTCCACAAGCTAATGTGTATGATATGTGACATCACAATTGTGAGTATTGTGACCAAAGGAAGGTGTTCTGCTACTCTGATGTGTGCCGCCACAGTCTTTGGTGCCTGTATGTAGTGACTGCTGTGTTGAGATATGGTGGTAGGGCTGATTGCGTGATGCCATAGAGCTGGCTTTGGCACCCTTCATCTAATGCTGGGCAATTTGGGTTGATTTGAACCTGTGGAGTGTAGGGTGTAGACCAAGTGTTGATTTCGAACATCTGTTTTCAAGCGACATCAAGCTCTGTTTCTGCAAGACTGCCTGAATGAGTAAAGGTTACTTTTTTTGACTACTCTCACCATCTCTGAGTCTGAATCACTGTTGTTCTTACATTTGTACAAGGCCAGTCACTTTAAAGTATACCATTACTTGGCATAGTTTATTTTACTGATAACAAAAAGGAGGACAAAGTTCCTATACAAGAGTGCAAAAGTCACCGGTGTATCAGGGTGCAAACAGTCACCCATGCATTACAAACAGGGAAGGATAAGGGAAAGGTAATCCTTGGTATAAAGTACCCTTAATATGAGAGGGAAAGGCATTCAACATCCTCTGCTGTCCTCACACACCCCGAAGGATGTCATGCTTCATCACTGGGCATTTTGCTCCTCGTAGGGCCGGCGCTGCAATTCCCTACGGGTGCCCCGAAGGGTCACTTTATCGGAGATCTTTTTGAGAAAATGCCGGATGTTGCATGAGGCTGTGTGGGGAAGGGTAAAGGAGGGTAATTCATGTACGTGCAAACGTGATAGTGTAATAAAATTCCAAAGGTATGAGAGCAGCGTTAAGTTTTACTTGATAAACCCTTGGCAGTTAAATATACTGCTTAAAAATGACTGACCCCAACAGGCCCACTATGCCTGGGTGTCTATAGTCGCGGTCGACATGTTTCGCGCCTCTGTCGCCCGTAGGTCATTGGCGCTTCTTCAGGACCAAACAAAAAACAGTGAAGTGCACGTGAACATAATACAAAAAAGTTAAAATGAGAACCCTCTTATCTCAGCCAGTGCGGGTAAGGAAGCCTGTATACCCTCTATGTAAATTCAGGTGCTACACAAAAGGCTGCTCCTGGTTGATGCCCTCTATGTAAATTCAGCTGCTACACAAAAGGCTGCTCCTGGTTGATGCCCTCTATGTAAATTCAGCTGCTACACAAAAGGCTGCTACTGGTTGATGGCAAGCATTAGTAAAAGCACTCCTCCAATGGTCAAGGGAATAGACTCCCGCGTATAGTTGGGAAAGATATACGGGTGCTGCCTCTAGCGCACCTACCCCTGTCCAAACGCTCGCCGTAATTTACATAGAGGGCATCAACCAGGAGCAGCCTTTTGTGCAGCAGCTGAATTTACATAGAGGGCATCAACCAGGAGCAGCCTTTTGTGTAGCAGCTGAATTTACATAGAGGGTATACAGGCTTCCTTACCCGCCCTGGCTGAGATAAGAGGGTTCTCATTTTAACTTTTTTGTATTATGTTCACGTGCACTTCACTGTTTTTTGTTTGGTCCTGAAGAAGCGCCAATGACCTACGGGCAACAGAGGCGCAAAACATGTCGACCGCGACTATAGACACCCAGGCATAGTGGGCCTGTTGGGGTCAGTCATTTTTAAGCAGTATTCTTAACTGCCAAGGGTTTATCAAGTAAAACTTAACGCTGCTTTCATACCTTTGGAATTTTATTACACTATCACGTTTGCACGTACATGAATTACCCTCCTTTACCCTTCCCCACACACCCTCATGCAACATACGGCATTTCCTCAAAAAGATCTCCGATAAAGTGACCCTTCGAGGGACCCGTAGGGAATTGCAGCGCCGGCCCTATGAGGAGCAAAATGCCCAATGATGAAGCATGACATCCTTCGGGGTGTGTGAGGGCAGCAGAGGATGTTGAATGCCTTTCCCTCTCATATTAAGGGTACTTTATACCTAGGATTACCTTTCCCTTATCCTTCCCTGTTTTTAATGCATGGGTGACTGTTTGCACCCTGATACACTGGTGACTTTTGCACTCTTGTATAGGAACTTTGTCCTCCTTTTTGTTGTCAGATTTGTATTAGGAGCATGGACACTGGACCTTTATTAGCTCCTTGGTCCCCCCCTTTTTTGTTTAATAGTTTATTTTACATCATGCAACCCTTTACCTAGATTACCTTGGCATGTTTCGGATGAAATTGTATCCAAATAGGGGTATGTACACATCACACCACACCCAATTGAGCTGCTATGAAATAAGTATTGACAAAATGTTTAGAGGATGGATATTTGTTTTGTGCAGGAAACAGTGGAATAGGTTTCGTAAACAGTGTCCCATAGTAAATTGTGGTACATGTGAAGCAAAAGAAAAGTGCAGAAGACAACTTTCTGGATGAATGTAATGTGTGGAGTGCAATCCAGTTTCCATTAGCAAATTCTTACATACTCCTCACATCAGTGCCAGGAGGGGTGAACCGGAACAGTCAACAAATTGGAGGTGTTGTTAGCACACAGAGAGACATCATGGTCAAGGTGGACCACTGGTGGGCGTTGAGGTTTTGGAAATTTTCTCTCCTCGGTTTTTAGGTGGACGTCCCATTTTGCTGACTTGGATGGGATCTGGAGCTGCAGAATCTTGTGTGTCTGCACTAGTGTCCTCATTAGATGGAACATCAAATCCTCTGACTGATGTTGATGTCTGTGCTGTGCTTGGACCAGAGGGTGTGGTTGATGAGGGTGTGAAAGGCCACCTGAGGTTGCCATTGGTGTCCTGTAGGACACTGACCAGAGAGGCCACCTCGGTGTGCAAACCAGAGAGATCTTGCTGAATAGCCTCCAGCCTCTGGTCACTGGACCGGTGCAGCGGCTTCATTTCCTTCAGGACAGACAAAACCTGCCCCGACGCACCATGGCAGTCTTGGTAAAAACCCACTACTTAGGCACGGGCAGCCTCCACATTCAGATCCGCAGTGGGCTTAACTAGGCACAACACATGTCTTTTTCCCCTACATCTGGACCAAAGTCAGTTCCCCTAGCATGGGACCGCCTTCTGCCACTCTGTCCCACCTCCTCCGTGTTGGTGATGGTGTTCACCACTTAAGCCTGTGGTACAGGTCTGCAAGGTATTGGCCCAGCTGTACTAGGGGCACTGGTTGTGGTTCACGATGCAATAGCTGTGGTGGTTAGAGGTGTGATCCCAGTGACACCAACTGATTAATCTACTCCACAGGCTGGGTGTCAAGTCTCCTCAGTGTCCTCAAATGGGTTGGGCTCAATTCTCTTCTTACAGCATGTCTGGCTATACTGGCCATTGCTCTTGCACAGGACTGGCTGCTGCCACTCTGTCCCGCCTCCTTAGTGTATGTGTTGATGTTATCCACCTGAGCAGGCGGTAATAGCAAGCTACGGATTAGCCCCCCTGTGCTAGGGGTACTGGTTGTGGATGTTATTGTACTAGCTGTGGTGAATGGAGGAGTCTGTTCAATGAGACCAACTGAGTCTGTCTGCATGAACTGCCAAGAAGTGCCAAGTGTGTTGTCATCGTCCATGTCTATGAATTCATTGTCATCACCGAGGGCTTCTTGGGTATCTGTGGGTTCAGTGGTTTGACTCTGCTCACTGAGACTCAAGTTTTTAAGTTTCAAGTTTATTTTATTTGATTTGGTTCTCCACTGAGAACCACAAATATTTAATACACCATATTCAATTATAAACCACTTTGTTAAAAAGTTTTCATTCTAATACAAAGGTAAAAATAATTTTAAAAATTGTAAAAGGTTATAACATACAAATTAATTTGGCGGAGCTTTACATAGGATAATCAATTTGTGTGCTTTGCTGATTCTACATTTGACGTAGATTGGTTGTAGAAACCTTTTTCTTGCCATAGCAACTGTTGTATTTGGGCAGGTGAACAATAAATGCTCTAAGTCCTGGTCTCCACCGTTACACAGATTACAATTAGTGCTTTCTTTTAAGTGCCACCTATGTGTTAGTGTTTTTACAGGAAGTATTCCTAATCTGAGCAGCACAATCAATCTCCTAGCCCCGTGATTAAGGTTACATTTTATATACTGTTGAGGGTGCTTAAAAGCAATGGATTCAGCGACATTTTTATAAAGAGACAATTTAAAACAATGTTGAACGTCAAGGTCAAAGCTGAGTCTTGGGGTAAAATGTTTTAGGAAGAGTTTCAGATGGGCTGGTTTACAGGATAGTAGCAAGTTAGTATTAGTCTCTGAAAGTTTGAAAGCAGTTAAGACGTTTCTTGTAAATATATGCTTCGATGAATCGCGTTCAAATGTTTCTATTTTGAGCAAGGATCGAAGCGTTCTTTCATCTGCATGTAGGAGGTTGTATGCCCACCTGATGATATTAGCAATTCCTCTGGCATATGCACTAGTTAATGAAAACTCTAGGCGTAGAGCTTGTACTGGTAGCGCCTGGAACAGCTTCGTGAGTTTCCCTAGGATCTTACCTTCTTTTAGATCTAAAAAGCTCCATTGGCTTATTGGTATATATTCCAGAGTGTATGATAGTACTGGTGGAATCTTTACACTATATACCTTAAGCATGGAGAAGAAGTGTCTTTGTCCAGAAGCAGCGTACAAGTTTTAAAAGTGCTCCCACATGCATGTCCGATTTCCGGGTCAAATTCAAAGTGTGGGGCCTATTCTGTAAAGTCTTAGTAAAGATTCGACCTAGGTAAGTGTAATCATTTACGACTTCCACCCTTTTTTCTCCTAGGGACCAATGGAATTTAATGCTCTTTTTCCTTCCTGAAAACGGGACTATTTTTGTTTTCTCGATGTTCGGGATAAGATAGTTTTCCTCCGAGTAGTTGTACAGTGCCTGGAGGCTCCTTTGCAGTCCTCACTGAGACTCTGACATGCATCAGGGGTAGGCTCATCTGTGAAAGAAAACAGAACTGTTATTTTGAAATGGAATTGTCATCTGAGGGTGCACATATTATAACTTACAACTTTGAAGTGTGAAGTTACAAGAGGTTACTGACACTGACTGATATCTACAGTATTCTTATTCGTAATCACACACATCATCCCATTGACTGGCATATAACATATACATTTCACATGCTGCACATTGTGACAGGTGGGGCACTTTGAAGTGCATCTAGCAGCCAAGTAGTTGCTGTGTAGTTGCCTCACAGTATCTTTTGCCAAACATGATCCGGTTATTTATTTTTTCAACTATGCACGGCACATTGACCAGTGTCTCTGTATCCTTGTTCCTACCTGTAATTTAAAGAATGAACTAAAGTATTTTTTTGCAACACTGTTGTATTTGTATATTGAATGTGCACCTGTCATCTGTTTGTTGATATGTTCGGAGTTCACAGGCTAGTAATTGTTGTTGACTTTGTTTCGCATTTAATGATCAAAAGTTGCAGCACTATGCCCCTTTATCATCTGTTTCATGCTCTTCTAAAGGCTGAAGTTGGACTGCTTTGTATTGCAGGAATATGTTTGGTATGTGATTGGGAATGTCCTCTGTCTGGATGCTGACCCGCCTTGTATGATATTCAAACATCATCTCATTGCATCCTTCACACTGGGACATTGAGTTTGTTGTGACCTTCCATTCCTACTTTGAAGGGACTTTTCCATTCAGCTATGAGGCCTGAGTGCAAGAATACATCAAACAAGATGTAGCTCTCAGTTCTGGTTTCTAGACCTTCATGAGGCAGGTGTTATGAATATGTAGTGAAATAGAGTCATTGATGCACACAGTTGTCCTTTGTGCAGCCTGTAGATATGTAAACTTAGTTGTAATACTTCATATACTTAAGGAATCTGCTTATTAGACAGGCTATGACTGATACGTATGTACTGTGTTTGTTTGTGTTGTTTCAGAGTTTCATTAATTCAAGAGTTGACTGTGTGTTTGGTCTCTCCACATTGTGGCTGAAGTCATTTTTTGATTAAGTAATTATACCAATGATGTCACACAAGTCACGTTTGACCAGACAAGGCATAGACACCTCCGTGTGATTGGGTGTCATTATGTCGTTTTCAAAGTACAATGGAATTCTTTAGTAGGATGTCACGTAAGTCACCTTTTGGATGAAGTAATATAATTATATCAGTGTTGTCACACAAGTCACTTTTGACAAAGTAGGTCATAGATACCAAAGTATTATTGGATCTCCTGTGAATGAAACACAAAATTGATTTGTGTATATATGAACAATTGTGGTTTAAGCACTTACAAATTGATTTAGCTATTTAGTATACTATTTTAGATACACCATGTGATATTGAGTATCCCCTATGTGGGGATCACAATGAAAAATGGATTTATGTACTCGTCACCTTGAAACATTGGTTTGCTGCTACATGTGCCATTATTGTTTTATTATATACCTTCTGTACAAAGCAGCACGTAATGTCGTTATCAGTACCTCTCTGTTGATGCAGCAGTTAATAGACAATGTTCGGCCTACAATAGAATCCATCGTATTGACTCTTGCCACCAGGAACCAGCTTTTCACCACTCCATATAATATATTGTTATAGCACTATTCAAGCTAAGTGTTCTATTTACATATTTGATTTATGGACCTCCGATCAACTGTTTACAAATCCAAACAAGTCACCTTCCATCTGTGTGTCTTCCTTTGCCACATGATAGACACACTATAAAGTACTAGACATGGCTCATCAACTGGAAAATGCTGGCTAAGATACAAGGTAATTTAACCCTCTGTGTTTCCCATGACACAATTTTGTCCTTCGATTCCTCACAGGAGGCCATGCTGCACAAACAATTTCCAAACCTTGGAATCCCTTTCACCTATTGGTGCTCCGATATGCAATGGTTTGTCTAGCTCGTAGCTTCACAAGCCATGCCACATTAGTTAAATTATGAGTCATGCATTCCGCACATACTTCCCGGATGTGCACACTGATGCAGGACCCGTCCTCACCGCACTTAGGGCCATATGTAGGTAGCCCAATTGCGATCGCAAATGCAGAAATTCACATAATTTCCGCGTTTGCGATCGCAATTTGGGCAGTGTGCTATGTAGAACACAAAAACCCACACGCAAAATAAGGAATTGCAAAATTTGCGATTCCTTATTTTGCGGATGCATTTAAGGAATCCCAAATTGCGATTCCTTAAATGCAATGTAGAAAGCATTCAAGTTTAATTACCACCAACTTCAGGTTTGTGGTAATTTGCAATTTCTTTGAAAAATGCACTTTTTTGCATTTTTCAAAGTGCCATGTGGCGCACATACATGTCCTTAGCGCATGTATGGGTGCCACATGTGCACACATGTTTATTTCAGGGGTGCAAAAGGGTGTTCTATTGACACCCTTGCAACCTTGAAATTGCATTCTCAATTTGCGATTCTCTAATTGAGAATCGCAAATTGAGAATGTCTTCCTATTCATTCCTATGGGCCTTCTAGCGCATAGGAATGAATGGGAAGGTATTCCTTATTTGCGAATCTCAATTTGCAATTCGCAAATAAGGAATAGGTGGGATTCGCAAAATATTTTGCTAATCCTACCTACATTGCGTTTTGCAATTCTCTAATTACGATTTCATAAAAATCGCAAAACAGATATTACCTACATATGGCCCTAAATGAGCAGCCTGCTGACTGCACGCAGCCCACATTTCAAGTTCCCTCCATTCTGTACTGTACGTCAGAAAGGGTAGTCACTTCCAGACTCCTTTCACTTCTTTAAATTCAGTTTCGAAGGGCTTTAGAGTTACTTTAATCTCTGCCCTATTTTGAACAGGTCATTCAGAAGCTGATTAAATGAGCCAAGACCAGCCACAAACTGCTAACTCAGCTAAGGGTGAGTTGTCTTACCAGTTCTATGACCCCACCTATTAGGTTAGGTCTGTGTCCATTATTTCACTTTCATTATGTTACCACAGAGCTTGACTAGTAAGGACCATTATTGGACCAATTGATCAATTCATAAAGGATCAAATTATCCATCCACTGCAACGCAATGGTACTGTTGCCTACATTGCTAAAGGGTGAGTCAACTTAACTCCTCCACCAAATTTTTGCAATATGTGAGCAACTGCTAGGTTCTATCTTGCTCAACTTTCAATTTATTTGTGCAGGGGCTGATTAGATGAGCCTTGACCCACTAAGGGTATACTCATGCAATTCTATGTCCTCTTTAATGGGACTTCATTTATTTCATTTTGTAGATTTCAAGTAAGTAATTGGACACATCAATCTTGCCATTCGAGTCTAGGACATGAATGCATAATGCATGCCTCCTATGATTTCTTCAGTACCAGAAAGAGTCAATAATATTTTCAATTTCTGTTCTGGTGAGTCACCTCAATTGACTGCCTAAATAGGTGCTATTTATACTCCCACCAATCGAGACACCACACTGACATGTAATAATTTTTCTACCCATATAAGCTGTTGTCAGGATACTCAATAGTACTGAAGAAGATCCCCTGTGATGTTTTCCAGTTGACACATACAAACTGGGTCAAAGCGTTGTTGCTTAGTCACATCACGTCCTGAGTCACTACACATCATTGTCAAGGATAACATAGTATGCAGATCGAATCACGTATGTAATAATCAGATGGCTTGTCCAAATCATTTTCTGTTGTTGTCCTGATTCGTGCATCAGTTATTTGTTTTAAATATATGTGTTATACCACTACATTATATGTTGTATTTCTTTGTTTTTATCTTTGTCCTATGATGTAACTGTACAACAGTCATATACTTCATGAATTATTAGATATATACATTCTAACATACTAAATAAGTTCTCTTGTCTGGTGTGTCCCGACTGATCTGGAGAATGTATAATCATTGACACTAAGCAATTGTTGACCTGACAGAACACATTGTGGTACTTATCATAATTGCCCAGGTTTTGAGGGATGCTGGGTTACTCCATTATACTTTACTGCTTTGCAATACTGATAGATGGCACCATGCCATGCCATGTCAGCCGTGACTCTGCTCGCTCACCAATATATTACCAGCACATAATAGACACCAACTTGTTCTCTGACATTAGTTCCTGTTTTTATGCGCCTCATTGACGTGGCCCGGAGCACTGTTTTTGTTCCTCACTGACAAACTATCTCCCCGCTTTAACCACGGCTTAGTCAATATCTTCTCTGAAGATTGTAAGGCTCAACGCCTGTTGTAAGTACCATAAGTGGATGTCTTTCTTGGATCCTCATGACATCGTATATGGTTTCTTAGATCTGACCAAGATGCCACAGCCTAAAGTTCATGTCCCTGATGCGCTCATAGGCCATCAGGGAAAGGGATGCCAAGTTATTCTTGGCTGAAACCCAGAGAGACATGGCAAACATACACCTGGTCTTACATTGTAAGTCTCCTGATTGCAAGCTGCCTCCCAAAAAGTCTTCCAAACAGACGTTTGTCCAAAAAAAAGCATAAAAGGTACCAGAAGAAAGAGAAACCTTTGGCGAAACAATTCTGTTCCTGGGAACACTCACAGCTCCCTAACCCAACAAAGGGGTTCTTCCTAATCCTTGGAGATGAGTCCAAATTTACAAATGTGTCAGCTGGAATTTCCCGCACAGATATTGACCTTTCCAATGGGCCATGTTGGTCTTTAGGATGGCTCCAGATACTCTCTTTGCCACTTGGCAAGGTGGACCCACTTTCTCGAGTGCAGTCAGTGCCATCACTCCTAGACCCAACTGTGACTGCCATCATAGAAGCATAATATAGTCAGTGGCTCACATATTTCCAGACTTATATGTATGGTTATTAAAGACACAGTCACTAGCTCTTGTCAAAGAACATCTTTGGCACATAATCACTCTTATATATGACTTGAGCGTTACCATCAAGGCCAACAGTCCCTCCTCACTTCATCACATAGGTTGACCTTCATAGGTGCAGTGCTGGAGACAAGCTGCACAATGACCCTTTCTCTACTCCGAGAATCTTTCATATATGGGTTATGTTTATGTGATTTCTAAATAAAGTACATCTCCTCATCCTACGCGTTCTATATCTGCTAAGCCTCCATAGCCTCATGTATTCTGCATGTGACCGGTACCAAATGTTGTTTGTGGGACCTACATTGGGGTCTGCAACGGAAATGTCAGATCTTTGAGTCAATTCATCTGGTCCTCATCTGTTGGATGGCCTGCTCCATTCTTCATTTGGGTTGTCTGTTCATCTCTCCTAAAGTGCAGGCTGCCATGGTCACTATTGCCTCCATAATGGGGTGCCCATCTGAGTGTCACTACTACTGCACAGGTTCCTTAATCCACATCAGTTCAACCTCTGCCCATAAATGTGCTGGAGGTGCGGGCAGTCTGATTTGCCCTGAAGGCATTTCTCCCTTCAGTATCAGAAACCATAATTTATATACTGTTGGACAGCACCTCCTCCGTCCATGATATTAAGAAACGAAAGAGTTTGGGATAATGGATTCTTTGTGGCAGTGAGGGCAAGTGAAGTAATCCATCTGGCAAACTCACTCAACCTGAACCTGAGAGTGGGCGTTGACAGTCACCTCTCACTGGAGACTATGAGTTGGAACTACATGCCAAAGTGAAGCAGGGAATCTTCTCTAAATTGTGGTGTCAATCCATTGATCTCTCGTGCACAGCCAAGAACAGAAGGTTTACTCAATTTTGTGTCTCCTACCCCCTCAAAATGGTTCTGTGGTGGATGCTGTCAGGCAGTGCTTGATTTGTGAAAGAAAGAGTGCCGGTACCTTCAGCTCCGCTCAGAAGGTGGTGGCCAGATCAATTAAAAGTCAGTGCGCACAATTACAAAGGCTGGTAGTCTTGAAACCAACACCAGATGCTCCCGCTCCTTTTTCTCTCTCTTGCAGGTTTTGTGATGATGTTGTCGTCTTCCTCGTCCTCCACCTTTCGGATCTGTGGCCCTTATTTATGTAGAGCTTGCGCCGTCAATGCGTCAAAAATAATGACGCATCGT
Organism: Lissotriton vulgaris; assembly: GCF_964263255.1. Lineage (NCBI taxonomy): Eukaryota > Metazoa > Chordata > Amphibia > Caudata > Salamandridae > Lissotriton > Lissotriton vulgaris. The sequence goes on along the minus strand of NC_141694.1, from coordinate 1,144,184,562 downwards.
TGGCGCAACGCATGCGCCATATTAATGAAGTGACGCATCTCCAACGATGCGTCACTTTCAGCCCACTGCGCGGGAAAAACCACTGCGTGAAAATGCCCTGCGACACGTAAGTATTAATGTATGCAAGGTGGCCGTTACCCCAGAAAAACATGCGCAAAAGTGACGCATCCACATTTATGACTTTTCCCACTTTTGACGCATCCGTAGCGGAAATGGCGCAGCGTTGCGGTTGCGTCAGAATTGGTGCGCCTACAAAACGGACGGGCAGGAAATGGCGCATCGGCACATAGCAAGAGGAGAGGCCCGAGTGGACATTGCTGCAACTATCCCCACACCATGGAGGTTGTAATGCTGCGAGTAGCTGCCATACTGAGACGACTAGCACCAGGAATCCCACCACACCCCCCCTGCCCCACAAAATCCCCCCCCCCCAGGCAACACCAGAGAAAGGAGCGGTTATTCCGTCAAAGGAGCGTCCTGAGAGGCCTCAGGGATGAGGAGGTCATAAGTCTATTTCACCGCAAGAAGCAGACCATACAACATCTACTGCGACTCATTGGACCAAGGCTAGAGGTAGCAACCAACAGGCCTACCAACATACCGCCACAGGCAAAGCTCCTGGTTGTGCTGCATATGCTAGCGTCGGGCTACTTCCAGACAACAGTTGCCAAAGTGGCAGGAATATCCCAGCCAGCTTTCTCCTCATTCCTACCAACTGTCCTGGATGCCATCATCCATCTGACACCCCGCTACCTCCGTTTCCCCAGCAATCCATAACAGCAGATGGAGATCAAGCAAGGATTTTATGACATAGCAGGCTTACCCCATGTGCTGGGTGCCATTGACGGTACACATGTGCAATTAGTACCTCCGGCAGCAACTGCACATTTGTACATTAATCGCAAACATACATATTCAATCAATGTACAGGCCATTGTGGATCACCGTGGACTATTTACAAATGTGCTGACAAAATACCCTGGCAGTGTACATGATGCCTTCATATTCCGGAACTGCATCATAAATGACCGCTTCAAGAATGGCCAGTATGGCAATGGCCTACTTGTAGGTAAGCAAAAGAGTATGATACAATGCACCATCCATGCTACCATACTGCTAATATTGCTTCAATGACGCTTTAATGAGGTCATGGATGGAATAATGTTGTACTAGCATATACATACACATTAATAGAAGGGGCCTAATTAATGAAGGTCATGCGCTGACGGTGCGTAACTTCAAAAATGGGAAAAAGTCACGCACCAGTGGCGCAAGTCCCTCATAAATGAGGCCCAAGGTCATGTAGAGGCATATAGGGAGTCAATGCATGTCCTTCAAAATATGTGTCCATTTCCCAGCATAACTATGTGCCAAAGGTGTCTTGCATGTGAGTCACTGGGTGTGTTCTCTGCAACATCCATGCCCAATGGACACTGCCAAATGAAATATTGCCCACAACATATGGCCTGTAGTTTACTACAACCATTTCAAACATTTCATTGTACCTTCTCATTTATTCCATTACAGCTGACCAGGGATATGGCATCCAGCCGTGGGTGATGACACCTTATGGAAACCCACAGTCCCCACAGGAAGTTGCGTACAGCCAAGCACATTCACGGACAAGGAACAGTGTTGAAAGAACATTTGGTCTGCTCAAGGCCAGGTTTCGGCGCCTGGACAAGTCAGGTGGCCATATGCTGTATTCACCACAGACAGTGTGCAAAATTATTTTGGCCTGTGCAATACTGCACAACATATGTGTGCTCACAAACGTCCCCAGGGATGATGAACCTGATTTAAATCCACAAATGCCGGAGGATGAGCAGGAGAATGGGCATGCTCGTGTAAACCAAAGCACAGCAGTAGGCATCCGCAGACGTGCAGAGATTGTGCGTAATTTTTTTTAAGAATGTGAAAAATAACATCCTCATTATGCATCTTGATTTTTGTTTGCACTAATAAAAATACATCATACAACCTTTTGTACCTTGTGCATGATAATTTTCCAAAAATGTACACTGCAAGTTACATGACAATCTCATATATGGAGTATATACATGACATTTACTCTCATGTCTGGAGGCTGACATCAGACATACATCAGGCCACACATCCATTTACATTGTACTGCCTTGCAATTTCACCTGCAAAGGCCATAATCACCTGTGTCTGGCCAACACAGGTACCCTGGCACCATAGTGCATGTGTCTCTGTGTGCAGGGTATGAATGCACATGTGTATGAAGGTGACCCTTCCTGTTCAAAAATATTCCTCCATGCAACACAGCATACATAGTGCAGGTAGGCAGGCCGGCCATTGTGCATCAGCGCACATGAAAAGCACAGGAATCTCCTGTATGTCATAGACACAGCACCTTTCCGCCCTATTTGCTTGCTGTAGGGAAGTGCCGCAGGAATGCATGCTGTAATATTCAAAGCAAAAACATCATAAATTAGGTTCTAAATTCACAATTGTCAAAAAGCAACATTTACCATCCATATTTTGTGGTGCAGAAAATGAAAAAAGCACAGGTGAAGATGAGACCACATAATGAAATCACACAGCAGGAAAAATTATAAAAAAGTACTTGTATGTTGCAAAGTCATGTTGAAAGTAAATAAATAATAGGACAAACATTACATTCATTAATATGTTACACAGTGGATGTGCGTCAAAATATGACTATCCATGAAAAAGTAGCCCTCAGTGCTCACACAAGTTTGCATAATAGAACAAATGTGGCAGGCACATAAATGAAGTTGGTGTATCATACTTCCTAATCTTATCCATGCATTCATGACTCTACACAAAAAAGTGACGTTGGGTCTGCCTTCGTCAGTATCTGACCCATGCATTCCTGACTCGACGCACAAAAGTGACGTTAGGTCTGCCTACGTCACAATCTGACCCATGCATTCCTGACTCCACGCACAAAAGTGACGATAGGTCTGCCAACGTCAGAATCTGACCCATGCATTCCTGACTCCACGCACAAAAGTGACGTTATCTGATCTTATCTTATCTTAGGTGAAATTTATAGAGCACACTGACACCATAGGCTTCCTGGCGCTATAAGACAGAGTGAGTGAGGAAGGAAGCGTGAATGGCGGAAATTTAGCCCAAGGAAGGGAAAAGGTGGGTTTTAAGCGATTTCCAGAAGTTTTGATGGAGAGAGGAAGGAGATCCCAAAGCCCAGGAGCCAGATGAGAAAAACGGCGACCGCCAAATGTCTTGGTTTTAGTATTGGGAGTGACTACCAGATGACGGTGGGCTGATTGGAGGGTTCGTTTTGGGCGGTGAGGGCAGATAAGAGATTTCAGAAACGCGGGGCAGGAGCAGTGGAGGGCTTAGAATGTGAGACAGGCCACCTTAAAAGATGCCCTCTGGTCTATTGGGAGCCAGTGCAGACTGTGGAGTAGAGGTTTGGCTGATTGCCATCTGGGGGTTTTGTGAATTAGACGGGCCGCTTGATTCCGGACAACTTGTAGGTGGTGTGCCAGGGATTGTGGGAGACTGTAGTAGATGGACTTAGAGAAGTCCAGGCGGGAGAGCACGAGTGAGATGACCACTTGGGTAAGTGCGGTGGGAGGGAGTAAGTGACGGACTGTACTGATCTTCCGGAGCTTGTACATACAGGAAGAAACTACCGCACCCACTTGTGCCCTGAGGGAGAGTTCAGCGTCAATGATCACTCCCAGACCCTTTACTGATTTTACCGGGGCTGGGGGGGAACCTAGCTCCGAGGGCCAGAACTGAGGGCCCCAGTGGCCATGACTGAGTCCAGGGAGGAGGAGCTCGGTTTTCCCTGGGTCAAGCTTCAATTGGTTCTGGTACATCCATAATTGGATGTGGATCATGACAGCGTGGAACGTGTTGATGGCATGAAGTGAATTGAGCGGGAGGATGATCTGTAAGTCGTCAGTGTAGTAATATACAATAATGTCCCATTTCTGAAGAGAATGGATCAGCGGCCGGAGGTATAGATTGATCAGGAGTAGTGAAAGGGAGGAGCCCTGTGGGACTCCACAGGACATGGGGTTTTTTGTTGCAGTATAGGGTCCTAGGCGGACCTCTTGAGTTCTTCCAGTTAGGAAGGACTTGACCCACTCAAGAGGGGTGCCCTGGATGCCTGCCTGTTTGACAAGGTGGAGAAGGATGTTATGGTCCACCGTGTCGAACGCGGATGACAGGTCCAGGAGTAAGAGGGCTTGGGGGGACCCCGCGTCCGCGTTGCTCCTGAGTGTGTCCAAGACTGGCAAGATAACTGCCTTTGTTGAGTGGGCAGATCTGAAGCCGGCTTGATTGGGCTCGAGGTGACAGGAGGATTCGATGTAGTTTGACAGACATCGGGTGACATGGGCCTCCATTAATTTGGAGAAATACAGGAGGAGGGAGATGTGAGAGACGTTAGGTCTGCATAAGTCACAATCTGACCCATGCTTTGCTGACTCTAGGCACAAAAGTGACATTACACAAGGCCCAAAAGTGACTTTGGTCAACATATGTCATAGTCTGACTCAGCTGAATATACAAACACCAAAATTTTACACGCAAACATTTTGTGTTCCTGTTGAGACACTTCCATGCTAAGCGTAAACACGCATCTTTTGCGCAGCGTCAAAAATACAGCAGTAAATATATGCAACAACATTGTCAGATAAAAACAGCAATGCACCATTAATGAAGATTGTGATGCATGGCAATAATGTTGCATCTACTAAAACTGGTTGCACCTTGAGGGTAAAATATGTCATCAGTCAGACATGCTTCAAATTTACGATGCGACATAATAATTATTTGGTCGCATGACAACAATGACGCTTCGACGAAAACTGGTCGCATCGTAAGGGGAAATATGTAAGCAGTGTACCATGCTACAAATCAACGATGCGACATTATTAGGTTTTATTTGCATGCCAATAATGACGCATCTACTACAACTGGTCGCACCTTGATGGGAAAATATATCATCAGTCAGCCATGCTTCAAATTAATGATGCGACATAATAATTATTTGGTCGCATGACAACAATGACGCTTCGACGAAAACTGGTTGCACCGTAAGGGGAAATATTTTATCAGTGTACCATGCTTCAAATCAACGATGCGACATAATTAGGTTTCATTCGCATGCCAATAATGACGCTTCGACGAAAACTGGTCGCATCGTAAGGGGAAATATGTAAGCAGTGTACCATGCTACAAATCAACGATGCGACATAATTAGGTTTTATTCGCATGCCAATAATGATGCATCTACTACAACTGGTCGCACCTTGATGGGAAAATATGTCATCAGTCAGCCATGCTTCAAATTAACGATGCGACATAACAATTATTTGGTCGCATGACAACAATGACGTTTCGACGAAAACTGGTTGCACCGTAAGGGGAAATATTTTATCAGTGTACCATGCTTCAAATCAACGATGCGACATAATTAGGTTTCATTCGCATGCCAATAATGACGCTCCTACTACAACTGGTCGCACCTTCAGGGGAAAATATGTCATCAGTCACCCATGCTTCAAATTAACGATGCAACATAATAATGATTTGGTCGCATGACAACAATGACGCTTCGACGAAAAGTGGTCGCACCGTAAGGGGAAAAATTTTATCAGTGTACCATGCTTCAAATCAACGATGCGACCTAATTAGGTTTTATACGCATGCCAATAATTACGCTTCTACTACAACTGGTCGCACCTTCCGGGGAAAATATGTCATCAGTCACCCATGCATCAAATTACTGATGCGACATAATAATGATTTGGTCGCATGACAATAATGACGCTTCCACGATAACAGGTCGCACCGTAAGGGGAATTATTTTATCAGTGTACCATGCTTCAAAGGAACGATGCGACATAATTAGGATTCAGTCGCATGCCAATAATGACGCTTCTACTACAACTGGTCGCACCTTCAGGGGAAAATATATCATCAGTCACCCATGCTTCAAATTAACGATGCAACATAATAATGAATTGGTCGCATGACAATAATGACGCTTCCACGATAACAGGTTGCACCGTAAGGGGAAACATTTAAGCAGTGTACCATGCTTCAAATCAACTTGCGACATAATTACGTTTTATTCGCATGCCAATAATGACGCATCGTAGGAAACGAGTCGCATCGCAACAGGAAATTATGTAACCAGCCTGCCCTGCTCACAAACAGGAAGTTATATCATACTTTCACTTTCTATTTCACTCCTTTGTAGTCTCTGAGAGGTGTAGGAGTGTGTTTGCCAAGTGCTTGAGAGTTGTGTCCTGTCCTGCAGTTGTTTTACAGTGTGTGTCTTGCTTATTGTGTCCAAATAGTCTCTGTACTGTTGTGTATTGTCTGCCTGTGTGTTGTGTGTAAAGGGGTGTCTGTCTGTTTAGGGGTTTTAAAAGTTATTAATAGGGGGATTAGTGTTCTGTTTAGGGGTTTTCATAGTTTGTAATAGGGGGATTAGCGTTCTGTTTAGTGGATTTAATACTTAGTAATAGGGGTATTTGTGTTCTGTTTTAAGCTACATATAGTAATAGGGGGATTCCTGTGAATGCAAATTTTTTTTGTAGCATTCACACAGCGTGGCTTGTGCTTTGTCACAATGCCTCCCAGGTCTAGGAATCTTACTGAACAGGAGTATGGGGGGCTACTGTGGCTGATAGTCCACTACCTCCCAAATATGATTGGGAGTGGAGGCAGGGTACTGCTGGGTTACCCAACGCAAGAAAAGAAGCTGAGGTGGGAGAGGGTGCGGTACCAGATGTTGCGAATCTTTGGAGTGGACCGGACCCTGAGACAGTACAAGCATCGGTGGGCTGATCTCATCAAATGTGAGCAGGATCTCCTGGACCACCTTGGAATTGAGGTCGATGGAACAATTGGTAAGTCAAATTACATTTATTACATGTATTAACAGCTGTATTCTAAGGTTAAGCTATTCCATTGTGAAACTACAGGGGCCTCAATGATGATCCCCTTGCGCCGCTGTAACATCAGATATAGGGCCATATCTATCAACAAACCCTTTCGCAAATCATAAATTGCGATTTTTAAGGAATCGCTATTTATGAATTGCAAAATGGTATGTATGAAGAAAATCTGCTATTTTGTAGGAATTCCTTAATCTTCCGTATTTGCGACTTTGCATTTCTCAAATTTGCTATTAAGGAATAATTCCCAATGCATTCCCATGGCCCAGGAGGCCCATAGGAATGATTTGAAATAAAATCTCTAATTGCAAATCAGCTATTTGCTAATCGCTACTTGTGAAGTATTACAAGGGAGCAGGGGTGTCTCAAAGACACCCTGCTGTACCCCTCAAAAGTATATATGTGGGCATATGGTGCACATACATGCCCTATGGGCATGTGTGTGCATCACCTGCCACCTTCAAAAATACTATATTGGGCACTTTTTGGAAAAAATGCAAGTTACCATCAACTACACGTTGGTGTTAATTTGCTAAATCTCTAACTTAATTTGCTACACAAAAATGCTACATACAGAGCATTTAAGAAATTGCAACATTGCAATTCCCTAAATGCTATGGCAAAATAAGGATTCGCTAAACTTTGCTATTCCTTAATTGGCAAATGTTTCATACATCCTAAGACATGGAAATAGGCCGTTTGCAATTCGCCAACGCCAAAATTCTGCGATTTTCAGACTTAGCAATTCACAAAAGGCTTGATACATATGGCCCCTACTGACGTTATGGTAACGCACAAGCCAGAGTGATCTTCATCATGCTGGACTATGCCGCTCATTGAGGCATGATAAATGTCCGCACTTTCAATGCATTGTTCTGTGTCAAAGGGGCGTGCAATGGGTGTTGTTTGGCATGTCTACACCAACATCCACGGCCTTTTGTCACTGCTCCAGGGGCCTTTGTAATGAAGGCCTTGTGCCGCCGCAGCATCACTCATTAACATGTGGTAAAGTGACGCTCTGGCGGCGCAAGGCCTATGAAAAGAAGGCCAGAGATGTACGAGTCTGAGGCAGCGGAAAAAGCACATGCCTGCCCTGGGGAGGTGTAAGTGAGGCGCAACGGGGAGTGAAGTTTTCATGTATCCATGTATGTCATATTTCCCTGTGTGCAGCTGCATTGTGCAGCACACAATGAACAATGTCTATGCAGTTTCTGACCATTGATGTACAGGAAGGTATCCCATACGGTACAAAAAACTTCTTCCAAGCAACACAGCCACCCTTGCATCATGGTGCAAAAGGTATTGTCCTACTGCATGACAGCACTTTGTGGGCAAGGCCGGGGAAAGGCACAATATGCTACCTTAAGGGGACAACATGTTCCATCCTGGTATATCATATGTATGCATGATGGATTCTTGATACAATATTTCACACAGTGACAATATCCTATTAACAATGGGCCTAAACATCCTAAGTATTGCATAACATCAACAGCAACGTGGATGCAAACTTCATGCTCCCCCCTCCATCACACATTGTAGGCCCTGTACATACAGTAATAATCTACAGGGACATAACCTCAGAGGAGCATATGTCTGCCAGCATCACAAGTAACCTTGTAGTGGTTCTAAATCTCTCCACACACGTGTTTGTATGTGTATTTCACTATACACAATTGGCTACATTACCATCTGTGTGCAGCGAAGATGCACAAGTGTAAACTGAGTGCAAACCATGCAAATGCCTTCACTCCTTCATCATGACTGTGTGCAGGAAGTATCACATTTAATTACTTGGATTCTACACAATGACTGGATGTACTGTGACTACTTGTGATGTGAAATGCAGTGCAGAATGGAAAACAACATGATAATAACAATACACTTATGCAACAATGTGCATACATGATGGCATACCATGGGCTGAGTAAGGTTTGTTAGCATACCCAAACATTGGATACATCATACAGCTGGGATTACGTCCGGTCACATGTTTGTTGTGCTGAAACAACAACATCAATCAAAATTTTAGGCCACTATTGTGCTTAGTCACGTGGGAAATAGGCACACATCTACAAGGCCTGGAAAAGTGTATGTAATGTTAATACCATGTACATGTGTACATTGTGTACTTGCACACAGATCAATGTGTATGTGTGTAATTGCATGTTGCTTGCAGTTGTTGTCACAATGCACATATCAAAGAAGCTGACACACTGAATTTGAATTTGAATTTGAATTTAAAACATTTGTAAAGCGCAGCGTTCACCCTACGGTTTCTTGGCGCTATAGAGATAGGTCCAGCAACTCAGGGCAGAGAAAGCCTGGCGCAGAGAAAGTAGGGACAAGTTGCAAGAAAAAGGCCTGTTTGAACAAAAAAGTTTTTAGATCTTTACGAAAAGAGAAATAGTGTGTAGCAAATCGTAGGTGGTCTGGGAGGGAGTTCCAAAAGGTGGGAGCAAAGGTTGAAAAATTGGCTCCTCCCCACTTTTTACGTTTGAAACGTGGGATTTGCAGGAGGGATTTAGAAGAAGAACGAAGCTCTCTGACCGGAACATATTCGTTGATCAAAGAGGAAATGAAGGCGGGGGCAGTACCCTGGCGAGCCTGAAAAACCATACAGCCGGTTTTAAAAAGGGAGCATTCCTTGATAGGAAGCCAATGAAGCTCCTTAAGGAGGGGTGTAGAGTGATGAAAACGTGGGAGACCATACACCAAACAGGCTGCTTGGTTCTGAACCATCTGGAGCTTCCGCAGGCTGTATGCACGGATGCCGTTGTACAGGGCATTGGCATAAACCAGCCGCGAAATCACCAGCGCGGACATGATCAGTTTGAGTGCCTGGGGGGAAAAAAAACAGGAAACAGTGCGAATGGTTCGGAGAGTGAGGAAACAGGAAGAAACAACAGAACTGATTTGTGAGTGTAAAGTGAGTTGGTTGTTCATTTTGACACCTAAGGTTTTAACTGTGGAGGAAGGAGTGGGGGAAGGACCAAGAGAAGAGGGCCAGAAGAGAGAGTTCCAGGGACTGGAAGAACCACCTGTGAGAACCAACTCGGTTTTGTCCGGGTTCAGCTTGAGATGGTTGTGGTTCATCCAGTCCCTGATGAAAATCATAATGGACTGGAAGTTTGAGATAGAGAGGGGAGAGGAAGAGAGGTTAAAGATGAGCTGGAGGTCATCCGCATAATTATATACGGTGACCTCCAGCTGCTGAAGTGCAAAGATTAGAGGAAAGATGTAAAGATTGAACAGTAAGGGAGAAAGAGAGGAACCCTGGGGAACACCGCAGGTGACTTGGAGTGGGGTAGTCGTGAAATCCCCCAGCCGGACCGCCTGGGTGCGGTCCCTCAGGAAGGAGGATAGCCAGACCAGGGCTGAGCCCTCAATTCCCGCCGCCTTGACACGTGAAAGCAAGATGGTATGGTCCACCGTGTCAAAGGCGGCGGAGAGGTCGAGGAGCACCAGAGCCTGATGTTTGTTGTAATCCATGCCCTCCCTGAGGTTGTCCAAGACCGACACCACGACGGATTCGGTAGAGTGCCTGGGGTGGAAGCCGGCCTGACGAGATGCCAGGCCCCCATTTGCTTCTACGTGGGCGCTGAGTACCGAGGTGACATGGCGCTCAAGCACCTTGCCCAAGTAGGGCAGCAGAGAAATGGGGCGATAGTTGGCTGGGATGGACGGGTCAGCGCCGGACTTCTTTAAAATGGGCACTATTGTGGCTGATTTAAGAGCGGGGATCACCACTCCCTGAGTAAGGGAACTATTAAGGAAAGTAATAGGGGGCAGGGGACAAGTAGAGTAGATCTGTTGTAGGATTCGTGCCGGACAGATGTCTGCCGGAGAACCCGATTTGACCTTAGGAAGTATCTCCAAGAATACTTCCTCAGTGAGGGGGGGAATTGAGGTAAGATGGCACTAAACAGTGGGGGGGGAAGTATCAACAAAAATAGAGGAGGGGGGGATGTTAGCCTTGATGGTTGCAATCTTGTCCAGAAAGTAGGAGTTTAATTGGTCACACAGGGGCTGGGTTGGAGGGATTTGGGGTGAGGCTCTGTCAGAATAGGCTAGGTCGTTGACTATACCAAAAATCTCCCTGGATTTGTTTTCCGCTGTCAGAATTTTTGTGGAGAAATAGATGGTTTTGGCAGCTAGGATGGCTTTTTTATACTCAGTTAATAATGTTAAGTAATGAATTTTTAATAAGGGGCAGTAATTTCTTCTCCACTGCCTCTCCCCTTGCCGTACGGTCAGTTTTTGTTCCTTTAGGTCATAATTGAACCACCTGTTGGAGTCCTTGGGTCGTCGAGTAGAAATACGACGTAATGGAGCAACCGAGTCGCAACCTCCAGCCAGCCAGGTATTGATAGCGATGGCTTGAGAATTGGATGATAGACCAGTGAGGGTCGGAGAGGAGTTCTGAAGCAGGGAGGTCAGAGAAGGAAGATCAACTCGATTCCAATTCCGCGCCCAGGTGTTTTTGGCATGCGGGACCTTAGAAACAGAGTTGAGAAGGATGGAAAAAGAGATAAGGGCATGGTCAGACCAGGGACAGGGAGATACAGACACCGGGGAAACAGAAAGGTTGAGGGACCAAACCTGGTCCAGTATATGACCATGAGAATATGTGGGGACGGATATGTGAGGGACAAAGTTCAGGGAAAGGAGAGATTCAGTGAATTGTTTAGATGAGGTGCACTCTAAAGGGTCCGAGGGCCAGTACTTAAAGTCGCCTAGCACCAGGACAGAGGCATAGTTGACCGCCAGGGTGGCCAATAGGTCTTGGAATGCTGGCAAGAACAAAGACGAAGGCTGGGGTGGACGATACATCAAAAGGCACATAATTGGAGGGGAAAAGGAAAGGGAGCGAACTACAGGGAATTCAGTTGGGGGAATAGGGGGGGAGGGAAGAAGTTGAAAATTAAATTCGGACCGAGCAATTAAAGCCACACCACCACCTATCCTACCCGCAGGGCGGTCGGCGCGTAGAGCAACGTAGGAAGGGGGGAGGGCAGCCAATAGTGCGGGTAGGGCAGAATCACAAAACCAGGTTTCGGTCAGGAGCAGTAAGTCGGGCTTCTCGGAATCAAGCAGGACACATCTAAGGGTGCCAGTACATCTGTGAATGATGAATAAGCAAATGATAAGCCATATGTGTATTGGGGAGGAAATAATTCTCTAAAAGGCCACGTAAATTCCACAATTGTTTGAATACATATGGCGGATATTAGATTGTTTTTGTGTGTGATGCATTCATCTGCTGGCACATCTGTGAATACTCAGATGTTCACATTCACCATTGTACCAAAGTCCCCCATAAAAGCACAATCACATACATCTACACAATGCAAACATATTTTCAATATGGGACAAGTGTGCATGTATTTGGCAAATGCCATCTCAATGTGACACCGCAAACAAGGGATCACATGTGTGTTATACATGCAGTGGAAGAGTGTGCTTCACATGTGAAGCACTTAGCCAGAGACTGTTGTATGAATCAGGTTGCCTCATGGGACGCAACGTAAGCCAATGTTGAAGATACCACTGACTCTCATGTAATCTCTGTACTGTGTTGAAATATGCAACATACGCTGAGAATCTGGTCTATTGTCTTTCACTTGTAGGTGGTCCACCACCATACACAAGGGATGAGGTGGAGTCCTTCAAGAATCCTAAGGCCACTGGTGAGTGTGAAATCATTACTATCTTTGTCTGTATGCTTACAATGTCTCCTCATGCATGCCATGTATGCAGACAGTCCAAAAGCATCATTCTTGCATGCATCATGTTTACACATCACATGTGCATGGAAGTGTCAAGGACTCAATGCCACCATGTGGAAATCCATAAACTCAAAGATAAGGGTCACATGTATGAGGTGCTACAGTGTGCAAGGGACACAGTAACACTTCTTGTGCTGCTGTAAGTATCCATCACATAAAATTAGACCACAATCAAACAATACATCTAGACCTCCATAGAGCACCATACTCAGGTGTGAGGGTCTCAAGGCACTGAAGGGAGGGGGTGTGCTGCTACTGATGAAATAGGCAGGTCTTCAGTTTGTAAATGAAGGTAAGATGGTCCTGGTCAGTCGTAGTTGTGCGCCAATGGAGTTTCATGTCTTGGTGGCCAGGTAGGAGGATGATCGACCTCCAGTGGAGGATCAGTCAATCCTTGGGATGGTGGCTAGTGGGAGGCTGGTGGAGCGGAGGTGGCCGATAGGATCTGAGAACGAGAGGCGGTTGAGGAGTCATTCTGGGCCCATGTCATGTGTCTGCGTGTGTGTGTGTGGGTGAGGAGCCTGAACGTGATCCTTGTGTTGACAGTGACCCAGTGTTGGTCAATATGGCCTGTAGAAATGCTGCTGTGGTGAGGGCTGTCGAGGATGAGTTGTGCCGGTGCATTTACTATGGGTAGTAGTTGTAAGTGAAGTCTGACAGTGGTTCCTGTGTATAGGGCTTTCCCGTTGTACAGTTGGCTGTTGATGAGGGCCTGGGTGACCGTCTCACACGTTCCGGTGCTGATCCACCAGAATATCTATCGGAGCATGCGCAGGGTGTAGAATCATAAGGATGACATGACGTCCACTTGTTTGTTAGTTGTGAGTGAGTAGACCTGGAAGAATCCCAAGTGGGGTGCATGCTCCGTGGGTGTTGTTGCAGTGACCATTGTTGTGGACCAATAGGCGTCGTCCCTGGCGGATGTTGATTTGCCAAGGTTGATAACCTCTGTATTGTGTGTCTACAGTATCTGCTGACTGAGCTTCTTCCATTCTGCAGCATCTATCTTTCCTTCATGGAGGTTGTTTTTGGTTGGGGCTGGGTCTTGGGTGAGGGACAGTACCAGATGGGTGTCATTGGCATAGGATATTATGTTGTGGTGGTGTGTGCATGCAATGGTGGCAAGTGTGCTCATGGAGATGTAGAAGAGTGTTGTGCTGAGCAAGGAGCCTTGGGGTACGTGACAGTCAGTGTATTTATACCATGGCTACATGACACATGCTAATTGTAGTACAACACAGATATACCTCCTACAAGTAGGATTTCCTTGTGCCCCACGTGTGTCAGTACTTGCCATTGTTAGAGGGATGCAACAGTGCTGCAAATCCATCATTAATTAGCACAACAATCATGCAGTTACCTATGCAACTAAAAGGGTCACCGGCAGAATTCCCTATTGACATCAGTAGTTAATATGCAATGATGTACATGTGTTTCAATGGCCATTGCATCATTTATCATGCATAGTCAATCCACATACCAGGCCTTAATGCTGGCCATGATATGACGTCCCCTGTCAAGATGCGTCTACCATGACAGTGTTGTGCAGTGTGTGTTGCGTTGTGTGAAAACGCAGCACGTATTTACTCCCAAGCAGCACCCCATGTACAAGAGTTAAATGATAGGAGGCGGTGCCCAAATCAATTGCAGTGCACACCTGTGTTTTTCCTTGCAACACAATCCTAATTTGCCCATGTTTCGTTTCCATGGTGCATTTGACATGTGTGTTACCTTGTGCAGCATACAGGGATGATGGTCCATATACCTTGCTTTGTATCTGCGTATGAAGTGTCAAATTACAATGCCTATACAAACCTTGCCTGCACACAGATGCACTGGCATCATGTTGAGAAGGGGCCTGCATATGTGAATGGCGAACATTGGGTTCATGGCCAGGACAAATGCAATGGAATGCACCATCTCATATGTATTGAGGCCTTACATGTCATCTACATTATTTATCATGTTAGGTATTACGCAACATCACTTAGCATCCCTGTGTATGACCATCGATGATGATGCCACCATGCTTTGAAATTGATGCCCTGTTAACGATAGGCCCTTGACAAAATATTCCGAACATTGCATTAATGTGCATGTGTACAGGTGTCAATGTGTAAGTGCAGACTGATGTGGATGTCATTGCTCCATTACAGAAAACATGTCACAAGATGAGGAGAGGCAGTATCGCATCCGTCTAGAAAGATACCACCACATACGGAATGTTGGTCGTTCATTCAGGCAGATGGGACGCCGACATGAACACTCACGTGCTGCTGGAGCCTGGACATCACCAACTCCCACTCCCCCATGCAACATGCGGAGCAGGAAGCAAAAGGCAAAAACTCAGGCATTCAGACATCAGCACCATCAACATCTGGTTTGGTTGCACCCCCAGCTAGTCTTGGTTCAGGATCTGCAAGTTATTCCACTTCTGGACATCCCTCGGATCTGACCCCAGTGACAACCACTGCTACAAAATCTGGACCCACCACTGCACAGGCCCTTGCAAGGAAGACAGGTGGAGCTGCAGTAGCGCCACCTGAACTGGCTTATGTGCAAGTCGGACGTACAGCAACAGGGCATGCAGCAGCTCCCCCAGAGATCGACAGTGTGCTCCTGATGGCCAAAATTGGCAATATTGAGGCCAAAATGGACAATTTTGAAAAGGCCCAAAAGGAACTGACTTTGAAGGTTGCAGGCATGCAACTGCAGCTGGCCACCCTGTTGTCCATGGTTGCCAACATGAAGGCCACCATTGAACAAATGGACGAGCAGGAATGAACACAGAGTGAACAACGCCATCACTACTGTGGTCGTTGTCCATGACATATAATTTCACATGTCAAGTTACGGACCTTGTTATTGTTTACATTTTAAATAGTTAGATAGTTTTTAGGATAGTTGTAGTACTTAGGAATAGTGTTAGGATAAGTGTTAAGTTATTAGGAGTGGGTGGGGGGTTGATGTATAGTGTATGTTAAATGTATTTTAAGATGTATAAAACAAAATATATATATATATCATTGTTTAGTTAGGTAGGTTAATTAGTATGTGTTTAGATTAAGTGTATGTATGCCTGATGTGTGATTGTTGAATAGGGGGTGGGGGGTCATCTGTGTGTTGTGTAGTATGTGTGAGGTAGGTATAGGAACAGTTAGACAAGATAAGTGTAGATGTTAGTGCCTTAGATTAGCTTAGTGTAGGATTTTAATACACATTTTAATAAGTGTAGTGTAGTTTAGCATAGCTTTGAATTTTTGTGAACAATTTTTGTAAATAAACTATGTTTTTAAATTACAATAAGTTGGACTTGTAGGCATATGAAGTTGTGAAATCAGCTCAGGGTGAGCCTTACCCTTGCTGGCCAAGGAATGTCAACAATGATCTCATATCTGAGATTACCGTTACATGTTAGCTATTGTAAGCCAAATGTTCATTACACTATCACTAATTCATACAGGCCAATACTCACCCTTGAGGGACTTTAGGTATTGCGTCTCAGGTGAGCCCATGTGATCAACAATCATGTGTAAAGATTGTGGGACCTCTTTCATGATGTTTTTCCGTAGTGAAGCACAGCAGGCCTTCCTGTTGCGCTACCCTTTTGCAGGATGAAGGGCAGGACCGTGCCGTATCTGCAAGATACTGCGCAGTCCTGTTGTTCTCACCAGCACTGTTGCACAATGTCCTGTTCATCGCTAACGCAGTCACCTTTGCACAATGGGGCAAGTGTGTCTGCCTTGCGGGGAACAACAGACTTGTACAGGAACGGACACCTCTCAGTTAATCAATCATCACAACGGCCTCTTCCTCTTACTATATGTACTGCATTTTGAGAAAAAAGGTGAGACAAGGAGAATTCATCATATTTGTCAAGATTGAGCCTTCCTCACGCCTGCCCTGGGTCTGTGTAATTTCTGGACAGTGCCTCACATTTCATGTTCCTATTACATCTGGGGCAGTGTCAAAAGCCAATGAATGTTGCTGGGAAGGCACCCATTGCACGTGCCGGTAACGCAGATCAATGCGTTCAAGGGTCGGATTAGTTGCATGCAGCATTATCCCATGACTATGTGCCTTGGTGAAGGATGATGACTATTAGGCAGGGTTAGGCATCACACAACGTCACAACAAGTGAGGGTCAGATGGCACAAGGGCCGTCATTAATTGGGCCATCTGGTATTGAGACTGTAGCTCAATGTTTGCAGTGTTGTCCCAATGCAGAGGGCCAGTATGCCCCACGTCTTTCCTGCAAGTGGAAAAGAAAGATGGTTCACAGGCTGGCTATGTAGATGCAGGGAAATGTGACCATGGCTAGGTCTGTATTGCAGAGGTGTGTCTTGTGGGCCTAGAAGCAGATTCATTGGTAGAGGTTTGCTGGCCCAGGGTTGTGGCTGACTGTGTAGGCGTGTGTGAGCTCCATGAGTGTCAGTATATCTGTATGGGTGTGGATGCAGTAGAGCTCCTGTATGTGCTGTCGGAAGTGGTATTATCATGGGAGCCACAGGGAACGTCTACCTACGGTTGTCTGGACATTCATCATTTTTGTCCTTAGGGAATTTTTTATACTGATATTGAGGGCTTTCACATTGAACAGGCTGATGATGATGGATGTGTGGCAGATCTAAGCAATGCATTAGTGGGCAATAATTTTGATGCTCTTGCAGAGTTTGCAGAGGGTGAAAAAGTATGGTGAGGACACTGCTATTATCCGTAATGACAGGGTGAGGGATGTGTTGTGTACAATGTATAGTTTGTGTGGCACATATGAGTGCTGAACTGTTTATCCAGCCCAGGAGACCCCCAGGTATAGTCCCATGTGGTAGTGGTTCTTGTGAGGATGATGACCTGTATTGACAACAAATGGAGATTTGTCCAGCTGAGGCACATACTTGTTGGCACATCTTGCATCCATTGTGGTTAGTTGTGTCCTGTGATGTTGGGTACCTTGGTGAGGGAGAGGCAGAGCTGGGTGTATTAGGCGTAGGGTACTATGCAGAGTCCATGTTCACTGATGTTCCCAGCAAGTGGGGCCATGTAGACATAGTAGACAAAGGTACTGAGGGATAGTCCCTGAGGAACTCAGCATCAGTACTCTGTGTGTTGTGCTGTGAAATGTATTAGGCTGAATCATCTGCTCCAGTCTGCAAGGAAGGAGACAATCCAGTGTGGTGTATTACCTTGCCTCATGCCATAGTGGAGTCCGGCTGCTAGTGTGTTGTGGAACATTGTTTCTTGAAATGATGCGATGTATAGTGTATATGGCGTGGCAGTGTGACCGACTTTGAGGATTGTGTGGATGTTGCTGTGGCGTGTAGGAGGGACCTCTCGATGCTGTTGTTTGTCATGGAGCAGGATTGGGGATGTTGTATGTTCCTATGAACATCACTGGGTGCATGATGACCCTCTGGTTAATGACTTTGACTGAAAATGTGTGTGGAAAGATGTGCCTGTGGGTCTTGACGTCTGTTTGGTCAGCAGGGGTGTAACTGTTAATGTCATTTAGCTCTCACCATTTGCAATTACTGTGGAGGTGCATGTTCCAATGGTGGAGGCCATGTACTGTCACTGTTCGTGTGCAATGGGGGATGCAGCCCTGTGGAAGATGTGCTGTGGGCAGGGGTGTGTGGGTGCTCCTTAAAGTATGTCCATCACGGTGTTTGTGGTGTGAAACATGTAGACATGTGGCCACCAGAGGATGGTGTCTAGTGTGGCTTACTTGGGCTAAGGTGTTGTGTGGTATGCCTTGCTTATGTTCATCTAAGTTGACATTCACTTTGCTGATCTAGTGGTAGGAGACTGTACCAAGTGTCTAGAAAATTCCCGTGAAGTGAGTGAGGGCTGAGCTGGGTCATATTGTTTAATTTGGTATGGAGTTGATGCTTGCCATGGATTGGCATGATGTGTAGAGGATTGTGCCCTTGATGATTTTGCTTTTGTGTAGATCAGATGAGTTTTAAATTTTGCTGTGATGTTATCCCTGTAGGCGGAGTGTAATTCCTGTGGTTTGGTTGACCCTCAAAGCTAAATCCAGCAGCCTGCACATGTTTGTTGTATGTCCGTGGATACACAGGTGATATTGTTGGTGTGTTGTATGTTGTGCTTCAAGGAAGTGTGCAGGCATGTATGTGCATATGTAGTACAACATGTGTAATTCGTAATGATATGAGTTAGTGTGGCACAGGGTGGTGGAGGGGTGTGTATTAGTGCTGAGGCAAGGGGCTCTGTGTTGATCTTGCACCAGTGTCTGCACAGGGACTGTGCCCTTGACATGTGTATGGTGTGTTTTCTGAATGATGAGAGGATGCATTGGGGCTTGGATCAGGGAGGATGTGAGGGATGGCCAAGGAAAATGTAGTTACCTTGGATGACAATGTGTGCCCGGGTGTGTCCCACCTTGTGAGTTGTGTTGATGACAACCTGGGCATATCTGATGTCGGGGATGTTGTCTAGGAGTGCGGTGAGGTTGAATTGGCAGAGTTTGTCAATGAGTCATACTGGTGACTGAGCTGTACATAGTCCACGTATTGTAGGTTGTTGTGCGGCCTGTGATCTGCATTGTAGTTGGCAAATGTTGTGGCACATCAAGGATGTCTGTATGCAAGGGTACAACATGGAGTTGTCCTGTAGTTGACTTTGATACAGGAGTGGACATGTTCAGGACTGTGCAATCACTTGATCATAATGGCATTAGTCTGTTGGAGGCAGTTCCTGAAGATGATGGCAAGGCATCCCTCCATGGTGTTTGTGGCCGTATTTCTGCATGATCTTCTACAAGTTGTGGATTGCGTATGCAATGCCAGTTGCAGATGTGACCCAGGCAACGTAACTAGTGCCAGAGGCTGTAGTTGGCCTTACACATTTATATGCCATATCTGTGCACAGGACATGTGTGTTGGAGGATGCAGCTCAGGCACCACTGTGCATTGGCATACAGCTGGCTGTTCATAGCTGTAATTGTCAGCAGAGGGGGTAAGGTGCTTCAGCAGTGTCAACATGAGACTGTTGCTTGTTATTTGCATGGTGTCCTGAGCTGACAGTTGTATTATCTCACAAGGTTGCATACATGGAGTGCTGCATTTGTAGTGGGGGTGGTTTTAACAACCAGGCTAACTTCAGCTGGTCTTGCACATGTTGTGTATGTTCAATGATGTGCTTGAACTCTGAACAACAATGGTACCTATATACATAATCCACCATTCAGCTGGGGCCGTGTGTAGGGTGAGCAGCTTGTAGCTGGAGCATGGACGTGTGTGGGTGCTGGATGGACAGGTAACTGCAGTGGCAAGTAAAAGTCAGTGTGAAAACAGAAAAAATACAGGGGATACACAACAGACAGGCCAAATTAGCCCTATCAGGAACAGCAGACACACACGCCAAGGGCACAATACAGTGAACAAGGCACAGACAGACCATGGTGCCACTGGGAAATGGCCTCATTGGCAATCTACATTGTACTAGTGGTACAGATTGTACCACGAGTGTATTGGGGCATTTCAATTGGGGAATGACATTTCTTGTGTGTAGTAGCACATTAATATGTGTGACAGGCCTGTACATAAGTACTTATTGTGGAAGTATGGTAGCTGACTCATTTTCACATAGCGATTTAGTGGATTTTCTAACAGATTTCAAGTTTGAAATCGGTCACGTTCTCACTTCTCCAAATGAAAGGTGTAACCGTGATCAAGGATCAGTGGTTTGGCGAGGCTTTGCCATTCACTCAGATTCACATATGTGTTAGGACATCTCAATTCTGACATGTCATGTAAGTCATCTTGCAATGGCTAATTCCACAGCCATTTTTGTCCATCAGTGTGTCAACATACATCTGGCATACTGAGCCTCATCAATGACAGCCTTGAATCACTTTTGAAAAGTGAAAATCGTTACGCTTCGGTGCCACAAGGCATTAAGGCATGAGGGCCACAGTCTTTGCAGCAGCACTGAAGAGTTTGTAGGACTTCATACATGAGACACCATTTGAGTGTTGAGTGATGTTGTTGCAATCACTGGTGTGATGCATGTCCCTATTCCTATGCTTAAGTTAATAGAATTGTCTGCTACTTATCTTACCTTAGGATGTGCCTTTGATGCCAGCCACGTGCTGATGTTTTCCTTTTATACATACATGTGGTATGTCAGATATTTCATCATCACATACATACACCTTGGACTGACCCAAATTTATGGTAGCGTGCAAGCAGATCTGATTTTACCCATCACCCCCTCCTTATACAAACTAGTAGTGTTAGTCATTCAAACTTATGACATCATTCGTTATGTTGCACATTAGCAATGCTGTAGTACACACGTTACTAGTCACTTTATGAATGTTGCCAGTTGGACATTGCATCTTGTGGTTGCAAATTAATGTAAGTGACACAACTTAGCAAGTAGCATGGTGTGACAGGACTCTAATAATCAAGGGACACATACAGTAGGGTTGAGGATGTACATGCACAGTGCATACATCAACATGACATTTGTGACATGCATGAGTGAGTAGTTTTTTATTGTGTGATAAGGGAGTGTTAACATCATACGTTCACCTCATGGAGGGAGGCCACAGAAAATGTATTGTACATCCATTGCCTAGCAGTAATTTATTATTCATCATTACTGGGGTACAATGTCAGTAGTATGAGCACCAGACAGTGTATATTTAGTGTCCTGGTACAATATGTGATGCTAACGCATAGTTTTGCGGAGGACTGGACAATCTTCTGACTCTTCTTCATCAGATGTGTTTGTTGTCACAGCTGATGGTGTAATCAGTGGTGCAGTCGACATAGGAGGCATAGACACATCAGGGACTGCAGATGTTGCAGATTGTACCTGCATCATGTTCCATGCCCTTCAGGTAACGCATAAATGCACTGAGCATGACTTGGTGGTTTTCAAGCACAGCTGTAACATCCCGTTGGTAGGCAGCCAAGTTGGTCAGGTATGCATCCTGTTTTGCATTAATTTCTTTAAGGATGTCCTGAATTTCCCTCAGCCTGTTGCCAACTTCAAGGCTGGCACTTGTGTTGGGCATTTGTCTGTGCCTCTGCTGCATGACTAATGATATGTCATTCATGGCGTGAAACAAAGTACGTGGTGGTGCATTGTTGCTGCTACCAGTTTCCGCACTGCCACTATTGGATGTCAGGCAACGGAGCACTCCCTCTAGGGTGCCTGCCATGCTCTCTATCCCTTTACGCACCTCCTGTGCCAACTGACCCTGTACATCCACAACACGTTGTTCAAAAATATTTAGCGTGTTTGGCGAGTGGTGAGGCTGAGATGTTGTGGGAGGTGGCGTAAGAGTGCTTCCATGTTGGGCAAGCGGAGATCCCACTGTGCTGCTTTGCATTCTTGTGCGGGGGGAGGGAGTTTGTATTGATTCTAACAGGTCCTTGAGGAGGCCTGTTTCCACACTTGGTACACTTTCACCGCCCTCATCATCAGATTCAAACATAGGTTCCTGCTCATGAGTAGGTGTACAATGCCCTGAAATGAAAAAAAATGTAGGTTTATGATGATGTCTGACATATGGTCTACAGATGCACAATTTTGAGTCATCTATCCTTTTTGACTTTTATGTGTGTCAACATGTCAAAGTTAAAGCTACACATCATCACTCATGTTACCTAAAATGACATGGCATGATTCATTTGATGGATTTAAAATGTTTTTCCAATTACATGGCACATGGCCAGACAGTGCTTGCACACTTGCAACATTCAACTTGAGTGCATGTCCTGATGTCTGTTTTTTTGGTGTATATTGGGGACACATTGCAGCACAGTAGCAAGTCCAAGTGGCATTTTGGACTCTATATGTGTGCAACAGGTATCAGGCCACAATTACTGATAATTTGGGATATGGATTTCTTACCATCTATGTGTCCACTTGAATGCTCCAGCTATATGTTGGGTATATCAGAGATGGAACAGTTCGTATTTATTCTGGTTGTGCATGCCTTACACAGACCCTGAGGATGCATATCTTTGTGGTGCAGCGTAATAGTTACAGTTTGACTTTGCTATTGGACATTGTCAATTGGACATGGATGTTTCTGGGTACACCCCCAGCAACAGCCCTGGAATTACGCTTTCTCACACTTTAATGTGGGAATGATGCAATGACATGATATGTTGTACTATGTTACATGGCTGTCTGTGGCCTATTATTGTGGGTGTGGCACATTGTGCCACCACTACATGATCAAAATACCATCCTGCCAGCACAATGGTGGCAGTCCAGGTTATACAAGTGTTAAACTCGGTCTGTTGCAGGATGTTGTGTGATTGGTATTTCATGAGGGTAGTTGTATATTTGCACCTGCAATGTGGCACTTGTCAGGTGTAGCAGTGGGCTGAGACTTCACTCTGGAAATATGTTATTACTTTGACAGGGGTAGGTGTTTACCAAATGTGACATGTGCATGTCCCTGGTACAATACTTTTTGGAGACCCTTCACAGTTCATGACATTGCATGACTTCTCTTTCCACAAGACGTCAGTAATTGAGCTAGCCACCTTAGTTTATGCACTGCACAACATTACCTTCTTTGCACATTTCCCCTTGTAGGGACTAACCCTGTGTGTCTTGCGGTTCCTCATGCTCTGCACTGTCCTGTCCAGGAATTCCAACCACCAACTCGTCTGGGATGACCGCCGCAACCCGCTCCTCAAGGTCATCCAGCTCTTCCTGTTGTGATGGGCTGCCTCCTCCCGTCACCGCTGCTTCTTTGCGTTTTTTTGCCATTTTTTCTTTTGTCCTGCGCTTCATGTCATTCCAGCGTTTCATAAGGTCAATGACTGTCCTCTTAGATTGGGCCACACAGTTGACCTTTTTCAATATGGACTGCCAAATGGCCTCGTTTTTTGATAATGGCAACTTGGAACTTGCAAAAAGCTGGTGCTGGTGGTCTGTCACCTCATTTATGAGTATGTCGTTCTCCTCAGCACTGAAATTTATTTTCCTTTTCCTCTTTCCATGTGTTTCTCCCTGTGTTTCAGGCTGGACATCCTGGCTGCCATGTGGAAGGTTCCCTTGACTGCTGCTGTGTCCTTCAGGCTCCATGGTAGCAATTTTTTCCATTTGCGGTAGAATTAGGAGATAGATGCGTGTATTTTTGGCGTTTTCCGGATTCTGACGCAACGTGAAAGTGGCGCAGCGACGCGTACACTTGCGTCAGTACCGCGATTGTGACTTACGGCACTTTTCCAGCACTTGCGTGACTTTCTGGTGCGTCAGGACGGCAGCGACTGCGTCACTTTTTTCCGACTTTCGGCATCACTTGCGACATGATGCGCCATTCCATTAATCTGACGCATCTGCGTCGCAAAATTCTGACGCAGCGCGTCGTACAGAATTGTGACGCATCCCTGCGCCTGCGCAAGGATGCGTAACTTTTCATAAATGAGGCCCTGTGTGCTTTCCACTCGCGTGCACTCTGTGATTCCTCGATATTGAAAAATAAGTACTGGTCCCCCCAAAAAAAGTGCCGGTGGCCCCCAGCGGCAATCACTGGCTTAAATTAAGCGCTGCTGTCAGGTTTGCCTGGTCTCGGCACTCGTAGGACACATCCCAACCAACTTTACGGCTGATGTTAATCTCCCCGGAATGTGCGAGGAGGTTTTGGCACATCGATTTGTTGGCACTCGCAGGTTTAAACACGAAAGCACAAGGCTTTAAACCTATTGAATTGAGTCTAGAAAAGTTAAGCATAAAAGGTGTGCAGACGGGGCCAAGACGGATTGATTGGCACGGGTGTAGTCCCTGCCTGTAATGTACTAAACGAGCTGATAACTGTTATCCTGGAAGGGAGTTCAGAGGCATACTAGTGGCCGAGATAGATTCAAGCTTTTGCGCCATCACTTTCGGTGCAGTCGCACTCCCACCAGGGATACCTACTTCCTGGCTTAAGCAAAATAGAGCTTTTCTAAATTGCTACTTTCATTCCTGCACAATATTAGTTATGAGAATAAATGTTTTACTTATTTGCACAGCATCTTTCATTACGGACCCGCATGAAACTGAGGAAACTATTTAATGCCCTTGATGCCAATTGAGACACAATACCTTTTGCACAGGGCTGGAACATTTATCTATACACTATATATAAGTTGATGTGCGGGTGAATGATATAAATATAAAACATATTGTTCCGGAATAAAAAATACATTTACTTCAAGTCTGTTTCCATAAAATGAACATAAAGCCCACAGCGTGTTCCAGTAATACAACCTCGGTTTGTTAGGCGCTCTTAAAAATGATGCTGCAGACCGAGGGCAATCGCTGATATGCTTTTACTGCAGATATATTAAATTCGAACTTAAAAATTAAAACAATATTCTGATGTACTGTAAAAAGAGATGTAGAACTGAATCAGGAAGATGCCAAGAAGTGTAAGCAAAGAGCTAATTGATTCACTTAAGAAATTACTTCAAGGCTTTTATAGATTTGTTCTCAGTCAGCGATGGAATGAAATTATATGCTGCCTTCTTTAATAAAGAGTCATATAATAATTTCTGCCAATTATTCAGAATTGAATACATATTTCAAAGTGGAAGAACTTTACAATTTGCAACTTTATTCTGGTAGTATTGTCTTTGTAAGGTGGTCGCCTCTATCTATTGATAATGAATAACGTCCTTATTTTGCAAACAATTAATGTTTAAGGGAAATAAGAAAATATTAAGTTACATAGATGCATATTACTGAGGCTTTGTCAAGATCAGAGGGAGCAACTCATAATGAAGGGATGGTGTTCCAGAATTTTTGTGTCCAGGCCCTGTTTACAGCCTGTTCTCTACCTAAAACTGCTTTGAGCAGTTGGTAGCTAGTTGCTATGAGGAGCTTGAGGACACTGCTGTTTGCCCTGTCCTGTCCCAAAAAGACCACAAATCCTTGCTACCGTAAGGAGAAGGGGAACGAGTGCTATAAAAATCACAGTTTCCTCCTGCAGTGCAGGACGCTTGTGGGAAGCATCCGGGCCAAGACCAGGCCAAGATTTGCCTGTCTGAGCCCGTCGGCTCACAGAGGGTACTGGCTAAGCCACCCCTTTGCGTTTTATACTCTTTGCCGCCAGGTTAGTTAAATACTTGTGCTGCGTGGGGGGGGGGGGGCGGGGAGTGAGGAAATCCATACAAGGGAGGGGGTGGGAAGCAGGCCAACAACTTCCATCGCTAAGCAGTGCAATGAGTGTTATCCATGTGGAAACAACCCGTGGGTAACTCTGAAATGTCTGACAGCGCTACTAACCCTGTGGTTTCATCTGAGAACTTGGGTGTGTTTAAGTGCACTTAGTCAATTGCCCTGATGCCATTTCGCTACTGTCAGGCCCCCATCCGTCAAACCAAAGGAAGAGTCAGTGCAAGTCATTCGGGGAAAGCCTAAACCAATTTCAGAAGACCCTATTGTAATGATGCAATGGAGTCAATAAGTATAAAATAAATAAAGTTTATTTTTCTGTCAATTTCTGGGCCCACTGGTGAGGAGGAGAAACACGTCCTGCCACCACCAGATCCACCGCTTCACCGCCCGCATTCTACATGACATTGCAAATGACATGGCAATTTCTCCATTACAATACCATTCGAATAATGACGTATTAAATACCTACCAAAAAAAACATATGGCAACAAGTACCCATACCACATGTCCCATTTTGTTAATGACAGAAAACACAAACAAATAAAGGAAGACTACAGACCGTAATCAAAGAGAAACACCAAAGAACAAGCTGGAGAAAAAATAAAGAAAGAAGGAAAAAACGATTCCAAAATATAATCCTCCAACTTCTTAGGCATACTCACCACCCTTCTTTGTAAGGAGGTATTCACCCCACATGAATCCTCCTCATCAGCTGTTCACTCTGCTGATCCGCTACATGGTCTACTCTCTCAGTGTCCCTAAGAGTTATACTATGATGTTCCTGTATCTGATCCAGTCTCTCAGTACCACTATTTAACAGCATACCATCACCATCATCCATTTCTAGCTCAAACATGTTCTCCTGCCCTGGTTTAAGAACCACAACTGAGCTCTTGGTCCACCAACCTTTGTTCTTCAATAAAACATCTGAGCCAGGTAATCTTTACACCTGAACCCACAAGGAAAATGTAGACACCCCTTTACCATGTGACAGTGGTTTGATGACAATCACCTGCTTCAATGATCTTGGGTTTGGCTCTATGGCATGCATCGTGATCTGACTTCCCTTTAACACAAGCTTTACTCAAATTGTCTCTTGCCTTGGCTATACCACACTCAAGTGTATCTCCTCTCACACCTCTCCCAAAAACAGGTGTCACATTCGTCATGCACTGTCTTCCCCCTCATCGAAAAATAAGGAGACACACCAGTAACGGAATGTGGAGTAACATGATAATTCCACAACTTCTCCTCCAAAGAATTGAACAAATTAGGACTATTTTTAAGGGCTGATGAATCCCCTCCTAAATAAACCTGTTAGCCCTTTCCACTTGACAATTGACCTTTGGATTATATAAAGGAGCCTTTTCACAACGAATGCCAAATCTTTTGAGAAACCCCAACATTTTAGAAGATACAAATTGCAACCCATTGTCTGACATAAGTACTCTGGGAACCCCTTCCCATTAGAAACTCCCCTCCAAAAATGTGATTACCTCTTCAGTATTAGGCTGTTCAACAACTGTATAATATATCCACTTTGAGAAATTGTCAATTAGAAAAATTAAAAATCTGTTTTCTCTACACAATCATATGGTCCCGAAAAATCAAACGATATTTAGCGCAATAGTCTTGTGGACCACCTTGAACCTGTAACGGCTCAGTTGAAATCTTCCAGTATTTGTCAGAACAAATGCATACTTTACACCTATCCATATACAACTCAACCCCTGCATCCATACCTGGCCACTAATAATGTTGCTCAAGAAGCTTCATAGTACCAGACACCCCTGAATGTCATGAATAAGCCAAATCAATAGGTTTCTCCCTTATGCCCACAGGAGGAACAAATAAATCCTGTCTCATAAAAATATAATTTTCAATACTCAACTCAATTGAAATTTGTGCCTAACTCTGCAGACATGGATCAAGATTCCTACTAGGCGGCCACCTGACCAACAACTCATCCTTTCTGTGCCATATCACTCCTTTCACCCTCCGAAATATTAGCTTTGCACATATTTAAAACATCCACCCTGGCGACCACACACTCTTGCTGGTCAACAACCTCCCCTTCAAACATCTCCTTGGGCCGCAACCTAGATAAACAATCAGCTGTGACATTCTTACCCCCCAGCAATATGCATAATCTCAAAATTGAATTCCTGTAATCTTGCAAAAAATCTCCCTAATTTTGATGATGCAGGTCAGTAACCAGAACAAACAGTCTTCCCTACAAACAATTGTTAAACTTTTCTACTGTCCATACACAAGCCAATGACTCCTTTTGGATGGTACTATAATGCTGTTCAGGTCCTCTGATAGCTCTGGAAATAAACAAAATCACCCTTTCCCTACCCTCAACCAACAAAGTGAATACTGCCCCTAAACCAATGGCACTGGCATCCACTGTCAGAAATGATTGTCCATTAAGATCAAAAGTATTAAGATCCAGAGCTGGAGCAAATGTTTCTTCACTTGATCAAAGGCCTCCTCGTGCTTCAAGGTCCACACAAAAGATACATCTTTTTTAAAAAGCGGCCTCAAAAGTTTCACCACTAGGGCATACCCTCTCACAAATCTTGCATAATACTCTCCAAGACCTCAAAATGACCAAAGAGAATCCTTGTCATACAGCTTAATAGCCTTGTCAAATACACTAATAAAATGGTTTTGAACACACTCAACATGGCATCAAATAAATTGCCATGTTCCTCACAAGTTTCAGCAAAAATCAGAATGCCATCTTGAAAGGCCTGAACGCCTTTCAACCCTTGAAATAAAGCCTCAATCAATTTCTGAAAAACGCTGGCCACTGAGGCCAGCCCAAACCGCATCCTCAAGAACCTATAAACCCCAAACGGAGTTATGAAAGCTGTAAGATCCTTAGAAGCCTCATCATGTACCACCTGGTGATATGCTGACTTGAGATCAATCACTGACAAATATTTAGCTCCATTAACCACTGCTAATAACTCCTGTATCTTTGGTAATGGATATGTATCAATGACAATATTCTTGTTCAAAGACCTCAAGTCCACACATAATCTTAACTCTTTATTCTTCTTAAGAGTGATTACAATAATGGAAATGAACTCCGTGCTGTCCGTAGTCTCAATGGTGCCATCAGCGCACAAATCATCCAAATTAGACTTCAAATTTTGCAGCACCCCTAAAGGTACCATACATATGTTATGCTGCACCGGTATAGCACCCTTGAGGTTTATCTTTGGGGTAATACCTTTTCCCTGTCCCACCTTGTTCTCAAACAATGGACCGTGTTTAGACACAATACTTTCCACGTTTGACCTTTGTGCATTCACATTTTTGACAGTTATCTCCCTCAACCTAATGGGACAATCAGTTCCTGGACACAAAATAATACCTAACTTCTCTAGATTATACCACCCTACAATATTTTTTCCATTCACAGCTATGTGGATTTTTGTGGCCACATTGCGTCCTTTAAATTCCGGGTTCTCCTCAAACTACCCCATCATATCTAAGTCAAAATTACCAAATGCTTTGGGATTAACATCTGTGTCCTTAAATTTGACATCACACTAATTTTCTTTAAAAAACAAAATCTGACAAAATAGGGATTGGAGATCCTGAATCTGCCAAAACTTCTAAACCCACATCACCAATATGTACCTTCCCCAAAGGTGCTGTGAACGGCACCCCAACATGTTGACCTCAAACTGCACGAACGGATTACACAAAGTGAGAACCACATTTTCTAAATCTTTTCTGAACATTAGTAACTGAATTCACAGTGGCATTCAAAGGTGCATGT
This sequence comes from Lissotriton vulgaris, assembly GCF_964263255.1. NCBI lineage: Eukaryota > Metazoa > Chordata > Amphibia > Caudata > Salamandridae > Lissotriton > Lissotriton vulgaris. The sequence continues at coordinate 1,144,154,890 of NC_141694.1, read as the reverse complement.
GGTGCTCTGTAGACATTTTGAAAGTGGCCATACTTATTACACTTTATACATTTCCTTCTTAATGCTGGACAATCTCCACTATTGGCCAAATACATTTTTTAACCACTCCTGTAGCAGCTAAGTGTACTGCCTTTCAACACCCCAGCTCTCACCGGCTTCTTAATCGATTGTACTAAACATACATGAGAAGAGACTTTGCTTCTCCTGATGCTAGTGCTTTAGCTGACTGAATAGATCTTTCTATGCCTGACACCAGATCCAAAACGTCGGCCAATGTAGGATTACGACATTCTAAAAGTCTTTATTGAACTTTCTTTGACTCGCAATTGAAAACAAATGGATCTCTCATGCATTCATCTACGTTAGCTCCAAATTCACAATTAGAGGTACGTTTTCAAATATTTCAATGGCAGCCTTGCTTAGAAGAAAACGAAATAAAATAGTTTTTTCCTTTCTGCAGAAAACCCATTTTCATCAATTCCTAATAAATAGTTCTCAAAATTTCTAAACCATATCTTTGATATTAACTTTGGTTTACCTGGTACTTGTAAAAAAACTGCAGGTTGATTACAAAACTGCGAGCTAGCCATGACCCCTTAAAAAGATGGTTATACAAGAAGAACAAGTTGTAAATATGAAAACCTACACAGAAACCACAAAACAACCAAAATGAAGAATAATGCTTGTGGAAAGAAAATTCACATGTCCACATCATTGTGCAATCGGTTTGCATATCATGCACCAATTTAGTGTGCACATCACTGCCTATTCAGTTTGCATTCCATGCACCAACTTAATGTGCATGTCACTGAGAAAAAATAAATGTAATCCCAAATGTGTCTATCTCTGACACGCAAATAGCCAGAAGAAGTCTTACCTATGAGGCAAGTGTGCATACAACTGATATGCAATGGTAATTTCACAACAAAAAACTCTCAGACGAAGCTCCGAAACTTCCTAAATTTTCCTGAAGAAATACAAGATGGCCGCCAAGGCCATCGTGTGCCTGCTGTTTTCCTAAGGCCAGAGGGCCTTGAGTCGGAATTCTACAATGCTAGGCAGAGCGTCCTGTAACGTTACAACTCCGCGTCATCAAACCCTGACACAACCACGAGAGACAAGCTCCTGAGCAGGGTTTGCATGCAGACCTCACTAAGGACGAGATTTCAAATGGCGTGGTTGAGTGCAATCTCCAACTGTCTCAACGGTGAGCCCTACTGCTGCCCTCACTTTTTTCCAGACACTACCTTACATGAACTACCAGCGGGCATCTGTGACATCCAGCAGGAGGTTCCGAAGCACCACATCCTTCATAGTCTACTGCACCTTCCACACAGATTCCGTCCACAGCTCTTTTCACACTGATTTTGCTAGTTGCTCACCTCCTAATCTGAACAGCAAAATAGATTGAAAAACAACTGCTACACAGTGGGCCAGCACAAGTAACCTGTCGCCATTGTATTGATGTGATGGAATCAATAAGTATAAAATAAACAAAGTTTATTTTTGTGCCAATTACTAGGCCCACTGGTGAGAAGGAGAAACACATCCAGTCAACACCAGATCCGACCGCTCCACAGCCCGCATTCTACATGACATTGCAAATGACATAGCAATAATTCCATTACAATACCATTTCAATAATGACATACTGAATACCTATCCAAAAGAACATAAGGCAACAGATACCTATACCACACCTATCTTGCCCTTGGCCTTTGCAAGGAAGGTGGTCATACTTCCTTCAATTCAGAGGAGGTAGTCTGTACAAAATACACGTGCTGGACTTACTAACACTGTGCATTGATGCAACTGAGTGGTTAGTTAAAGGTTTCTAGTAAGCATTCACACCGAAACTAAAACTTTAAGATAAGAACTTGACAATCCTCCTTGTCACTCATAAAGGCCAAGGGACATTTTAAAAGATAAGATAGAGAACTACCGCATAGGGGGGCACATTACAACAAACCTACTGTGCATGAGGATGTTAGTTCCGAGGATACCCTTGCTGCCTAAAAATTCTCAGTCTACAACCAACTCTTTGAATAAAATGACACCATTTTAGGATGGTGGCCCCACAAGTATTCTTTGAATGTGCCTGTACAGGAAATTTAAAATAACAGGCCTCTGTCTGTGTATGACTCCCATGATACTTTAGAACCCCTCACCCCCAAGCAACAAAATAAAGGGATGTAGGGCCTTCCCAGCAGAGTACCACAGACTTGGCAGGCATCAGAGTGCACTCAGTTGTAAGCAGGGTAAAATTCTGAAGTTTTGGGCTCTTTGCAAGTGTGAATGCACCTGTTAACCAGCAACACGACTGCACTTCGGGTTACACCAGTGAAAGCCTCCGAAGACCGCCAACGAAAAGCTCCAGCAGCGACCGTGCATGAAGCACAACCGGATCTTCATATAACAACAATGAGGGTCAGCGACGCCAGGCCTGCTTTTCGTGCTACAGTGATGAACAGCCCTGATGTTCACCCTGTGCTTCACTGCCTCCTCCACCACAAACTGAACTCTTCACGCCGGACTTTAAGAAGGTAACTTTTTCAGCTGCACTAACCTGATCACTGCATCCGTCTCATGCTCCATCGTGGTTGGCCTGAACTTGTGACTTTACTCTGTCTAACACACCAAGATGAGCGCGAGTGGCACTTTGTGCTCTTAGCTGCTATATCTACAATAACTTTTTGAAATTGCATATCTCTGGTTCTACTGATTGGATTTCTGTTGCTCTAGCATGAATTCATTTTTTTAAATGTACTCTATGTGTTTCCTTCGCCTCAGCATTGAACTTTCAGAGGTGCGAGGTTCTTCCATCTCATCGTAACATGGCTTCTCATCAATACTAGATCCAGGTCAACTAATATTGTCAAAGGCTGTCAGCAGCCTGCAAGACCATACCACATGGGGAGATCTGCATCAGGGGAAAAGACAACGGGGCAAACTGAGGATGACCCTGTATAAATCTTGGAAACGCTTGTCAGGCTCCACCTCTATCTCTTCGGAGCTGTGCTGAAAGACCTCTACCTTCCCTTGAAGAACCACCCCAACGTCTGAAGTATACACAGACCATAAAGACAAGTCCCCCAGGGAAGGAAAGGAAGGGAACAGTGGGGAGGGAGATCTGAAACGACAAATGAACGACAATTAGAAGAAGTTCCCCCCCGTGCCCACTGACTGCTAACGCACCTCTTCTGTAAATACAAAGCAGTTACGTAACCTTTCCTTCCTACCTGTGGGGAGAATATGATAGGGATTAAATGCGAGGAGAAGAGACTTGAGGTAATACCAGGGATTCTGTTTCGCTGTAGAAAAGACAAAGGGAACCAGCATGAAACCCTGTTGCTATTAAAGACCACAATGCTCATTGATACGCATCCATGCATACCGTCTCAGAACTGCTCACCTAACAGCACAGGACCCCTTACTTAAGGTACCACTCTCTCGGTTCTCCTGCACGTGAAAATAAAACAAAACAGGGTTGTGGAAACAAACAAAAGACAGCAATCAATGTTAATCACTCCTTAACGCTGTTTGCTTTGTAAAATGTCACAGTGTCTCTTGTGCACTTGTTGCACTTCCCGCAACTCTGGTCATGAATAATGTAGCAATCCGTCTTGCAACACTTCACCGCACTTCTGCGAAAACAACGTTCTCCCGGAGCCTTGTATCCCCTCTCTCAGCCGAGAGAGAGCGTGAAGCTCATAAAAACACGCTACCTGCGTGTTCAATATTGGGACAATACCGAAAATTATCTGAAGTCCTTTCCAACACGCTACATGCGTGTTCAATGTATAACAAGAATCTCCCCCAAAGCAATGAGGGACGAGAAGCACCCAGACCAGCTTACCGCTACCAATGCTGATCGCACCGAAGACTCCGGGTTCAGCTGAATAATCGGCGCTGCCGCTGGTCTCCGATGCCGTCTTATTTCCGGGTGAGCACCTGACCCTGCGTCTCCTGTGCGCCGCGATTCTCGGCATGCCAGGAATTGTAGTACTACCACCGGCCACTTCAGAACTTTGTGTTTCATATAATTCTGCGCCTCTCCACATAAAAACGGAGCTTGTGATATTCTGCTTATCGGAGGTGGAGGGAGGGGAGGGGGGGGTCGAGCTCTGACAACGCTACGGAGGGTAATATAGGCCATGTTCAGAATAGTGGATTGAATATGTTTAAAGAGTGAATTATTATAGACCATAAATAAGGAGATAGGACAGGATGCAGCACCATTCTGAATTGTGTCGTGGGGGGTCAATATCTTGCTCCTATTTCACCTTCAGGGAAGTTGTGGCCGGGTCCCAATGTTAGAAGTGAGCTTGTTGTGACCAGTTAGTGAGGTGTGGACTATCCCCTAACATGTAAAATCCCTGGGTAACTGTATTTGTAAGGCCTCTGTGCCTAGGACCAGGCTTACCATTCTCAGCACTGGTATGAGTTCAGCGTGAGTGGAAAAGTGGCGGGCCACCTAGAGCATTAGAAAATACGTCAGAAAGAGTGATGATTCCCTGTTCAGCCCTTTCTTCTAAATGATTCGAAAATTCCCGCCACAGAGAATGTATTGATGGGAAACTACAACCATTGAAGAAAAATCTGCCTTCTTGTATTCAAGACACAAATTATATTCTTACGGAGTTGGGTAATATAGACTGACAAACAGACTACATATAGGCTACTATAGACGCTGTTAGCCTATATACATTTATCACACATCAAGATGGTTTTGAAGCAGGTAAAAAAGCATTGGCCACGAGATTGGTGTATTTTGTGGAAAGGACTTTGGTGATCATCGAAATTCTGGAGTTCTGTTTGACCAAAAGCTTTTTCATTTTCAATGGTAATATATATCTGCAACAGCAAAGGGTGCTGTGCCTGGGAAATGCACCCAAGACAAGCACAGGCGACTGTGATGCAATTAATTTAAAACAATTTGACCATGGCAGAAATTACTCTGTTCAGGTTGCTCTACAGTATTGCCAGAAACACTGAGATAAAGGTTGTGCCATTGGGCTATTTCTACAAACCTCCCTCAAGTCATAATGACAGAATTTTACACCTCTCAATAATGGCTCTCTCAAGCAGTAAATGTGACGAACTTGCCCAGTATTTTACTTCTAAAGTTGAAAACATCTACCAAGATATTGCTGCTCATGACAACAAAAATGCCTTAACAAATTCATCCTCGATCATGAATAGTGGTGCAGACTCTATCTTGTCTTCCACCGAATCATGTTCACCTTCGGCTTCACTGCTGACTTGGCCTGATCTTTCGCCTACTACTCTATTGGAGACCCTAAACAATATTGAGTCTGGTTCCCCCATTGATCCCTTACCTATTTCGATTCTACGTAAGCTAGAGCTCCCTCAACTCACTATGATCTGCACCTTACTTAACTTCTCTCTTAGCTTGGCCACGGTCCCTAACTGTTGGAAGCACGCAATGGTCACCCGGCTATTAAAAAAAAACCTACTGCGGATCCCAATGTTGCCTCTAATTTTCGCCCCTTTCATTACTGCCTGCATTTTCCAAAATTCTTGAAAGCCACATTCATTCGCATCTATCGCATTTTGTAGAAACCAACAATCTTCTTCACCCTTCCCAGTCTGGTTTTCGTCAGGGTTTCTCAACAGAAACCACTCTTTTAGGAGTGACCGAGAATCTTCGCCTACTATTAGATCGAGGCGAATCGGCTGCACTGATATTGCTTGATCTCAGTGCAGCCTTCGATACCGTATCTCACAGTATCCTCCTGAACAATCTTGCCTCCTTCGGTATTGGCGACAAAGCCTTGCACTGGTTTTGGTCCTTCCTCACTGACCGGACTTTCCAAATTTTTTCTAATACGTCTACGTCCAACACTTATGTTTCCCCACACGGTGTGCCCCAGGGTTCTATTCTCAGTCCTCTTCTTTTTAATCTTTATGTTGTTCTTTGGCCCATATTGCTCACTGTTTTGGTCTGAATCTATTCACCCACGCTGATGATTCTCAGATTGTGTTCTCCCTATCCCAAGCTGATCCCACCTCTCCTTCATCTTTGCAAACTGGTCTTAGCGAAATTTCCCGTTGGATGAATCACAATTTTCTTAAATTAAATAGCGATAAGACGGAGGTGCTAGTCTTTGGGAACAAACCTGATCTTTGGAGCCCGAGATACTGGCCTTCGACCATGGGTTCCTTACCCACCCCATCGGAACGAGTGCGCAATCTTGGGGTCATCATTGATAAGGATCTATCTATGAAAGTCCAGGCCAACAAAGTTGCAGCCACCTGTTTTACCATCTTAAGGTGGCTGAGAAAAATCTTTTGGATTTTGCCTTCTGATACCCAGAGATCTGTTGTGACGGCCTTGGTGACCTCTAGACTAGACTATGGGAACGTGCTCTACCTGGGGTCTACCAGGGCGGTCATACGCCGTCTCCAATTGGTTCAAAATGCTGCTGCACTGCTTCTCTGCGGTTGTCGAAAACGAGATCATATCACCGAGCGTCTAAAGGAGCTGCACTGGCTCAATCTTGACAACCGGGTAAAATTCAAGGCACTGTGCTTTATGAACAAGATCAAAATTGGAGTTGCCCCCTCCTATCTTCAGTCCCTCGTTAAACCTTATATACCTGCCCGTTCTCTTCGTTCTTCTTCCCAACACCTTTTTTGTATTCCTAAGTTCAGGCTCTCGAGAATGGGTGGTCGCTCTTTTGCCACCTTAGGACCCAAACTCTGGAATTCTCTTCCCTTAGACTTGCGGATGGAGAACTGTCATATTCTCTTCCATAAAGCCGTAAAGACCTTGTTTTTCGTCCAATAAATTTCCCTCTGGATTGTATTTTGCTACCACTGTCTTTCAGTTGCGGGAAACCCTTACGGGTAGCTGTCGCGCTATATAAATAAATAAATAAATAAATAAATGGCCCTCATAAATGTGTTTCTGTGTTAAAAATTGATACATATAACTCTATAGCGCTGCTTGTTTCACTGAAGGAAATCGAGTGAGTTTGTAGTTTGAGTTTCATTTAATCTTGCCCATACAAGCAGGTGCACAAACATTGAACAAATAGTATGGATCAAAAGTGCACCTCAGGTAAAGCCACGCATGGTAAACAGACGCCCAAGTTATCAACATCTGCAGTCAGATTGGCCTCCTTCCACCTTGTGGGCATGGCTGGAAAATACAGAAAAAAAGGATTGGATGAATTATGTTTAACAGCTCGAACTTACTTTTCCAGCAAGAAACGTAGGCCCTCACCAATTTTCTTATTTAGGGTTTTTCTTCCGTTCATACCACAGCGACGTCATTGCGAGCAGGCATGGCAAAGGGTGATCTGGTGATTTTGATGCAAGTACTTGGCCCAGGGACAGTAATTTGGTCTTATACTGCCTTAGTCCATTTTCTACTGGTGCATGTAAAAGGGGAGGCAGACACAAACGTTTTGATTAGCAATTTTGATGATACGAACAATGACACAATTAATACACTGGAAAGTGTAGTGAACAAGTAAATACCAGGGAAATTGTATAGGTTTTTGTTGTGGGTTACTTAAATTCCATTTACAATGGAAGCCCATGTTGCTGGAATGCCGCCACGACGATTCTGGTGAAGCGTTCTGAGGCAGTCGGTGCGCTGCGTCTGCCTGCGGACGAGCTGCGGGGATGTTTGTGTGCTGTTTACCGGAGAATAACATTTCGGAATGACTACAAATAACACCCGTCTTGTGTTGTTAATCCACGAGTGAGTACGATCAGAGTGGGGCATCTGACTTTTAGATAAACGTTATCGTCTGCTGGGAGGGAACGCAAATTAATGAATACAGGGGCATATTATCAAGGGGGTTTATCTCCGCTTTTTTGGCTTTAAAAGCCAAGAAAGCGGAGATAAAATTATCTCCCTATTACCAAGCTGCCGCTAACACCAGTTAGCGACAGCTAGTAGGAGATAGCGACCATCTTGGGCCCCACTTTGCATGTCAGTGATATTTATCACTAATGAGATGCAAAGTGGGCGTGCCAAGATGTTAGAGACTGAAAACAGCCGCTAACATCGCTATCTCCTATTACCAACCTTTGGAGATATTCGCGCTAAGCGGGAATATCTCCAAAAGCTAACACCTGCCCTGAGCAGTTCTTAGCCATGTTATCCAATGGGAGGTGGATAACATGGCTAAGAGCATTTGCTCGATAATGCATGAATATCGCTGACTTTTCAGCGATATTCATGCATTGCGGCCGTTTTTTATCGCATTTGCGATAAACCTTGCTAATAGCAAGGTTTATCTGCGATAAAAATCGCCGATGTGCGGCGATAATTTTTGTCTCTAAACAAGTTAGAGACAAAAATTATCGCTAGTTGTTGGTAATATGCCCCACAGTTCTTCCTATGCATGTATGTGAATTTGTATTTTATTAGTTATTTGATTTTTGACCATACGTATTGATCATCATCATTTTTTTTGTGTTGTCATTTATTTGGGGTATGTGTTTTAATTACCTTTGTTAGGTCTGTTGGGGGAAAGATGTGTTGTGGCATCGTCAAGTTCCATTTACGGTGAGTCTGCCCGGGACCAGCTGCTGGAATGGTCGTGTGATGTTTACGGGAAAATAACACTTCGGAATTACTTCAAATGACACCCATCTCGTGTTATTAATCCCGAACTCTTTTCCTTCATATGGGCCGGCGATTTTAACATAGGTCAATAAATATGCAAAGATACATTCTGTAACTTTAGTAGACGCACAATGATGTACAGATGGACTTCATACACAATCCCTATGGAGAAGCACTTAATGATCTAGTAATAAATTACAAAATGGTTTTCGCGCGCAACACCTGCTAGCTCCGACATGTATTAGAAGAGGTGCAGAGAGCACGATTGACTTTATACATTTTTTAAGAGGATTTGAGAAATCTTATGGTACATTTTTGGGACGATTTTAATTATGCAAGTGATCACAACCACCTTCTGGTGACGCTGCTTGTAGAGCATCATGAGGAAAATGACTGTTAGATAGCCAGAAGTCAGTTATAAAATAAATAAGGAGGTTATGATCACGTGCCACAAAGTCAATCCTTCCAAGATGCGATCTGATTCGTTCACTCTAAAAACAGCAGCTTCCTGGGTATGCCTAGATGAGAATGTGGAGCCTCCATCAATTCTGTACTTTTTTACTGTAATTCTGGCAGTAAATGAAGGGTCTTTTCAGCCTAAGCTGTTTCGTTTGATTCGGCCTGCACCTAAGCCTATTTTAATCTTACATGAGCCCTTTAGGCTATTTCGTGTCTTTCATTTGAGGTGCAGGCCTGTAGGCATTTTTTTCCAAATAAGCCATTTAGACAAGAAAGTCCTGAATTAGAGAAGAAATGTTTAGAGTTTTTGGCCCAGGCAAGCTTATTAGTTGATAGTAGCACTTTTTGGAAGGTCATTAATTCACCTTTTTTCAATCACTCAATGGTATTCAAAGCTGACATGACAATCTCACCCATTCGTTGGGTTGAGAATTTTACTGGGGTTTATTTGTCTTGTGTACCCACTAATCCACTAAGCATACGTAATAGTTAAGTAACTGGGTTCCAGCTCTGGAAAATGATTGCCCATTTTGAGGTAGTAAAGGATATTTTGGCAATCCAAAAGAGTCCCAGCGGCAAAGTGCAGGACCGGATGGGCCCCCTTCCTAACTACTTCATATAAGGCTGTTCTCTTGAGAACAATTCCACCCTCATAGTCAAAATCCATCATAGTACCACTTTTCAAGAAATGTGAGCATGTTGTTCCGAGGTTCTATCGACCATTCTTTTTGCTGGACTACAGGGTTAATATCCTGGCCAGAGTTTTACTAGCCAGGCTGAAAGAGTGGGTTGAGCAGAACCCTATCCTGGCTGAAGTGGATTATGCGTTCAGAGAAGGTTTGGACACATTTGAGCAGTCTACATATTTCTAAATGTACCAAGATGAAAAAAGGATCCATTCATATGGCATTCATGGATCTGTCTTGTGCCAATCGGTCATAATTATGAGCAATAATGTTAACCAGGAGGCTGGAGGAGCCAATAGCCAGTTTCCTGAGACAACTCAATTCAGCCAGGGCCCGATTTGGAACCCATGGCAAATGTACTGACACTTTTGAAATCAATAAGGGTGGAGAGGAGCATTCGCTTCCTGTACTGGTATATGCAGACGTACAATTTTACAAAAAAGACGTCCATGGGCCTTTATTGCTCAAAGCCTTAGTTGAGTTCATGGGAAACTCAGACCTGCAAGCAAAGACAGATAAGACATTCATTGTGATCTGTGGTCCAAAACACACAACACGGGCATATTACCAACAAGTAGCGATATTTATTGCTAAATAAGCTTAGCAACAATTTTTTTATCGCTGCCTATCGCTGGATATGTTAGCGGAGAAAACATGCTATTAGCAACGTTTTTCTCCATTGTGCTAAAATATCCTGCGATAGCGGCAAAATGCGTGAATATTGTTGAGAATACAGCGATATTCACGCATTAGCAACAAAATGCTCTTAGCCATGTTATCCAACTCCTATTGGATTACATGGCTAAGAACTGGTCTGGGCAGGTGTTAGCATTTGGAGATATTCGCTCTTAGCGCAAATATTTCCAACGCTACGCCTGCCTTGCTAATAGGCGATAGCGGCGTTAGCGCCTGCTTTCAGTCGCTAACTGGTTGGGTACGCCCACTTTGCATGGCATTAGCGATAAACATCGCCGACATGCAAAGCGGGCCCCAAACCACTCTTTATCGCCTAAAAGCTGTCGCTAACATTAGGTAGCGACAGCTTGCTAATAGGGCGATAGAATTATCGCCGCTTAGCAGCCAAAAACGGCCACTAAATCGGCGATAATTGCCTATCGCCCCCCCTTGGTGATATGCCCCACAGTTTGCAAAACATTGGTGGTACTCTAGCTGGAGATGTGAAAATCTTTTCAATCAAATCAAAGCCGTTTTTAGGTTTGCTGCCGAATTGGGCATTAAGCCAGTCAAGGAATTGATTAGGGTTTAGGCACATGTTTTTCTGTGGCAACAGATGCAGCCGGTCTTGTGTGAGTATTGTAACACAAGCACCCGTTAGAGGTTGGTGATTCGCTTTATACATAGACTACTCGAGATAGCAAATAGTTATCTGACCTATGTTTGTCATTATAAGCTGGGGATGGGATTCTATATGGGAAAAAAAGAAGCAATTCTAACTAAGAAAGTTTTGTCAGATTGGTTGACATTGAATTATTCGTCAAGAATCCCCTAGTCAACTTTCCTCAAGAAGGCCTTCGCCAAGATTGGCACCAGCAACATTTTGATAACCCTACATCAATCTGGTGAGAACCTTCAATTAATAAGTGAACGTAAGAAACCCACTGTAAAAACTCACACAACCATTTTATGCCTGAAATCGTATCTGCAGATTGTTACTAATTCTTAGCATCGAGACAATTTAACCCATTTGAGGTTAAACACCGTACATTTTTAGTTACATTTTTTGACTCCTGGGTTTCCGTTCTCCTGTGTTCTCATTGTTACAAGTTATCATCGCAATGCACTCTCCATTTTATGTTTTCCTGCTAATAATTTTTGTATACTATTCCAAGGAAACATTATCTTCTGGCCATATTACGTACTTTAAATCTTAGGCAGTATTGACCAGCTCCTTTGCACATCCAGCAATTTCCTTTTGAGGCAATTTGTCTAGCGGTAATGATTTTTATTCAGACTTCCTGTGGGATAAAGAATAAACTGTAGATCTGTGTGCTTGACCAAGTCATGATGAATATGTTTCTTGTTATATTAAGACAATAACATTAATTGTACTACTTTTACTAATTGTGAATTGTATATATGTTTGTTGTAGCTTTAATAAGTTGTATTCTCATTTAGGGCCAGTTGTATCAACATACCCTTTTGCGATTTCTAAATAGCAATTTTTAAGGAATCGCTATTTAGAAATCGCAAAATGGTATGTATGTAGAAATTTGCTAAATTTTAGCGATTTCTTAAAATTCCTTAATTGCGATTAGCAAATTGCTAATCGCAATTAAGGAATCATTTCCCATTCATTTCTATGGGCCAGGAGGCCCATAGGAATGAATGTGAAATTATTCTCAATTTGCGATTCGCAATAATTTCAAGGGTGCAGGGTGTCTCAAGAACACCCTGCTGCTCCCCTGAAAATGACACGTGTGCGCATATGGTGCACATACATGCCCTGAGGGCATGTATGAGCGTCACATGCCACCTTTACAAATTGCATAAAGTGCATTTGTAAAAGAAATCGCAAATTACTACCAACTACAAGTTGGTGGTAATTTGCAATTTCTTAGCCTAAATTCGCAATTCTTAAATGGTTGATACATTGCATTTAAGAAATCGCAATTTGCGATTTCTTAAATGCTTCCGCAATATTAAGGAATCGCAAAATTTGCGATTCCTTAATATTGCGAGGCATTTTTCTTCATACATACCATTTTACTATTTTTTAGTTGCAAACACTGTTTTTTATCGAATCGCAGCGTTTGCGACTAAAAAATAGCTTGATACATCTGCCCCTTAGTATTCTATGCTCGTTCAGTTCCATGTTCCATAGCTAAGTTTCTTTATTGCAGGTGTATTTTACATTATTGATGTTTATCTTTGTATTGAGTGGATGAGTTTTGTTAAAAATTGATGGCATTTTAAGTTCCTGGCTGGGGAATTCTTTATCAGTTTGGACCTGGCTTATTAGTACATGGATGCTCCAAGAAATACTGGACGCTTTAACACTTAACCTGCTGTAAGTGTTATCTTCTTCCAGCATATTGGCAACAATTGGCAAAAGAACCCAGAGGTAGCATCGATATTATCTTACCAGTGAGATCTGATCTATCCAAGAAGGCTGTCTGTGGAATCTGTGGTGGATCGAGGATAATTGCTGCAGAGAGAACTGCTTAAAGAGAGGTGCCACCAAATGTCTGTGTAAAAACCACAGTTGATGGACAGAATGCAGAACAATGTCATACATTCACCCCAGTACAGAGATCTGGGCCTAAATCCATCGTTTGTTTGCACTCCACACCACCCCAGTTCAGACATGACCATATGCAAATCAGTCTGACCCTGTGCCTCATGGGAACAGTCCAGCCCGAACTGCCAAGCCATGCCTTCCCTGGACCGGAAACAAGCTTCCGAGGACCGGTTTCTGGCATTCCAGCCGTCTTCAGCCAGGCTTGCTTGAATCCAGTGGTATGGTGTGCATGGGACTCACTTCTGAGCATACCCATCCCACTCGGGGTGACACGTGCAAAAACCACAGTTGATGGACAGAATGCAGAACAATGTCATACATTCACCCCAGTACAGAGATCTGGGCCTAAATCCATCGTTTAATGTCTGTGTGGCATGCATCTTTGAGTAGTGACATGCTTCGTTTTTGGGCAGTGCAAGGCAAGTAGGCAGGTCCAAGTGTTACTCTGCTCAATAGCCCTACAGCTCAAGGAACCCATAGAGCAAAGACAGAAACAGCACAGCAGCACTCAGCGTGGGCAGTATCGGATAGTACACTCACAGATACTTACAAGCTGGTACATCCACACAAGTGTAGACATAAGCACGTTGTGGTGGCCATATTTTTGGGGATTTTGGCTTAAGGAAACATTCTGCGTTATTTGGAATACGCTGCAGGTGCAGCTTGCTTTGCAGTTTAACAAAACTGACATTAGCGATGCCCCGCAATTACCGCAAAGAGTAAACAGGTTGTAAATAATAACCACATATTTATTTTATTTTCAAACAAGAAGTTGTTATTTGTGTTTGTTTTTTAAGTCAATTCCACTATGGCTGGTAAAACCTTGTGGGAATCCTCCGCCTTAATTTTTCAGAGCAAAAGACTCACAAATGATGGACAGAATGCAGAACAAATCAAAACATTCACCCCCAGTCAAGAGATCTGGGTTAACTCCATCATTCTTTTGCTCACCATGCCACCCCAGTTTAGACCTGGTCATATGCAAATCAGTTTTGACCCAGTGCCTCATGGGAACAGTCCAGCCTGAACTGCCAAGTGAGCTCCTCCCTGGACTGGAAACAGGCATCCTAGGACCGGTTTTGGGGTTTCACCCCTCTTCAGCCAGGAAAGCTTGATTCCAGAGGCACCGTGAGCCCAGGACCCACGTCTGGGCATACCCGGCGCACTTGGGGGGAGAAAGCAAAAGACATACAATTGATGGACGGAATGCAGAACAAATCAAAACATTCATCCCCAGTCAAGAAATCTGGGTTAAATCCATTATTCTTTTGCTCACCATGCCACCCCGGTTTAGACCTGGCCATATGCAAATCAGTCTTGACCCTGTGCCTCATGGGAAAAGTCTAGCCCGACCTGCCAAGCTATGTCCCCCCTGGACCGGAAACAAGCATCATGGCTGGGTCAAAACTTGAATTGCATGGTGAGAAAAAAACGATGGATTTACACCCAAATCTCTGTACTGGGGTGAATGTATGACATTGTTCTGCATTCTGTCCATCAATTGTTCTTTTTGCCTTTGTCACCCGGAGTGGGAAGGGTATGCTCAGACGTGAGTCCCGTGCTCTCCAAGCCACTGGAGTCAAGCTATCCTGGCTGATGAGGGCTGAAAGCCCAAAACGGTTCCTAGGATGCTTGTTTCCAGTCGAGGGAGGACTTGGCCTGGCAGTTCGGGATGAACTGTTCCCAGTGGGCGCAGTGTCAAGACTGATTTGCATATGGCTGGGTCCAAACTGGAATGGCATGGTGAGCAAAAAAACGATGGATTTAGGCCCAGATCTCTGTACTGGAGTGAATATCTGACATTGTTCTGCATTCTGTCCATCAATTGTTCTTTTTGCATTCATTTTTCAGAGGTCCAAATCAACCTAGCATGAATTTGGACAATGGCTCAGACACTTTAAAAATTATCTTTTGGCTATTATTGGGGGAGTATTTCCAGTTGAAAGGAAGAAGGTTTTACTGCTAAACTTGATGAGCACTGATGCTGAGGATATTTTTTTACTTTTACCTGCTGTGACACCACCATATGCAGTTTAAGCAGGGGTCTATGACTGTTATTCTGAAGCATTAGATGTGTTAAAAAAATATTCAGTGAAGGGCCACACATAGTATAGGAAATGTTTAATTTCTATACAAGCCATCGGTTACTTCATGAGTCTGTGGATGCTTATGTATCACCCCTGGGGGTTCTTGCTGCAGATTGCATGTTTGGACGTGAAGTAGACACTTATATTAGAGATCAGTTGATCATTTGCTGTTCCAAAAAATAGATTCAACAAGCTTTTACACTAACGCAATCCTACATTACAGGAAGCAATAGTCATTTCTAAAAGTGAGGAATGCTTTATCAACTCTTTTAAAACTATTAATGTTGATAGTTCTTCAGTGGGGGTAGCAGCATTATCTGTGAAAGGCACTAATAAACAGATGGGTAATAAGGGACATTTTCAAAACCATTCACAGCATGGGGCAGCACTGACACAAACATTGCTTACAATTGTTGTGGTTCAAAAATGCATTTTAGATAGTATCAGCAATGTCAAACCAAGGGTAAAGAATTCTTTAAATATGGCAAGATTGGGCATTTTGGAGTTGTGTGTCAAAGAATGGCTAAAATGAGTTTCCATTGTTAAAGAGTATGGTACTGAAGATGAGGTCGAGATGAAGTCGAGGAAGAAGTTGTGTTGTGCATTTGAGAGGGTGTAGTTGTGGGTGAAACTCATAAGAGTAATGGCGCTCAGGTGGTTCGCATGATTACTTATGTTAGTTTACACAGTGAGGTGAATGCCTAACCACAAGTGGGTGAGATTGTTCTAGATAAGGACACTCAGGATGTTTGCACAATTACTACTGCCATTCACAGTGAACTGAATTTGGAACCATATATGCCACTGATGTGTGGGATTACCATTGATGGCAGAGGATTATAAATCATTGCGAATTATGGATCTCAATCCACTATTGTTTCTGATTCCTTTTACTACAAGTACTGTTGATTTAAGAATCTGGGACCCACTGATGTTAAGGTGTAGGGATTTGGAGGTACAGAAATCCTTATGAAGGGTTATATTGTTTCTGAGATAACCTTCTGAACTGAAACTATTTTCGGAAAGGCATATGTTGCTGTGGATGGATTACAAGTATTGGGGTTGAGACAACAAGGGAAGTTTAATACCACTCTTCACCCCAATGTGAGAGTACAAGTGTGTTTGGTAAAGACACAATGAAAGCTCTGAGTGTATCGTACTAAGACAATAATTTGGAAAGTATACTTTGTAAACATAGGAGTCTTTTCTGCAAAGAATTTGGTAAAGTAAACTTTTTCTCACTTCATATTCAGTTAAAAGGAGATGCTGTGTCTGTGAGACACAAATGAAAGCATGTTCCATTGTCGGTTTAAAAAGAATTGTCTTAAATGTTGAAAAGTGTGTGCTTAGAAGGAGTCATTAAACCCATAAATTCATCACAATGGGTTTCTCCGATTGTTTTAGAAAAAAAAGAATGGAGAACTTAGGTTGTGTGTGTATTTAAGATCTATAAACAGACACATTTTGGTGGACTGCCATCTTTTGCCTAAGGTTCACGAGGTATTGGCAAAATTGGATGGTGCAAGTTTTTTCTTGACAATTGACCATAAGGCATCCTATCATCAGGTTGAGTTAACGTCTGATTTATGACATATTTCTATGTTCATAACACCTGGTGGGGAATTCAGATATGTCAGGATAGCAATACATATTTGTAAAGCGCGAACATATAACCCCTTAAAGTTTCAAGGCACTGGGGGCCATCAGGGAGTTTAAGCGAGCTATTGCCCAGAGTCACATGATGCTGAGCTGCCTCTGGGAATCGAACCGTGATCCCTGTGCTCCAGAGTCAGCCACTCTGGCCGCTGCACCAAACCTCTACCTTTTGCCTTTTGACTTGCATCTGCTGCATTGATATTCCAGAAATAGTTGTTTTGTCTTATCAGGGATATCTATAAAGTGGTCGTGGACAGGATGATATTCTGGTTTATTTTGAAACAGTGGAACAACATTCTAACATACTAAACAGAGTGTTAACTATTTTAGAAATAAAAGGTATAACTATTAGTCTCGACAGCTGTTTTTTACTCATGAGGTAGAGTACTTATGACACACGATTGCGAAGTCTGACATTTATCCAAAGAAAGACTTCTTAGATTCCATTCAGAATAGGCAAATTCCAAACTGTCAAGATCAACTCAAATCATTTTTGAGTTAGTGTGAGTATTACACCAGGTTCGTACCAACATGTGCAGATGTTGTTCTACCTTTCAAGTCTGGTCACCATGGATGCCAGCGCTTCTGGTCTTGGAGCTGTCTTGAATCAATTCAAAGATGGTGATGAACACACCATCGCTTTTGCAATCAGACCACTTACGGTAGCTGAATCTAAGTACTCCAACATTGAACATGAGGCATTGGGGTGTACTTGGTCAGTGGAACATTTCATAATATACCTATGGGGGAGACCTTTCTGTTAAAAATGAGGTTTCTGGTTGGCTAGGGTATGCACCTTAGCGAAGCAGAACCCACCGCTCTAGTCAGGATAAGGGAGTTAAACGCACAAGATAACCAGTGCACACCCCCTTGGTAACTTGGCAGAGCAGTCTGGCTTACCCCAAAGGCAATGTGTAAAGCGTTTGCTCAACACACACACCAGCAAAACACTAGGCCCACCACAAAAAGAGAGTCCACACAAGGTTATATAAACATATCCTTTATATTGTTCCTAAAACACTATGGACCATAATCACATAAATCACTGGGCCACTACGCACTTGTCATCACGTCACATAGATCTTAAAATGACTTGGGCAACAAGGCAATTGTCATAACCTTATAAGTTAGTGCAATCCAGTAAATCCTTGTAGGTTGCACATGTTACAAAAACACCATCACTGCACATATGGCGAATCCTGAAGTATTACCTGTTACCTTGGCATAACACGGCATAAATCATGATATCAGCTCATGAAATGCAGCTGAATAGGTAAAGGTACATAAATCCATATATTAGTGTAAGTAAGGTAACCTTATTTGGGGACAAAGCACATTAATAATCATAAAAATATAGGGCATAGCACTCCTCTGATCCTACTACACATAACATGGTAATTCTGCTCCCCCGCATAGGCTCCTGGGCCACTTGCCTACCTACGAGAGGGAATACAGTAATTTGCCTGGCGCTGAGAAAGCACCCACCATGAATGTTTCATTAATGGTTCCTCAGGACCGGGAATTCAGTGAACTGATGCAGTGCAAAGTTATGCAAGAATGGCCCCTTGGCAGTGACAATTGCGGCCACTCAATTCCCCCAGGGTATGTACCAACAAGGGGGAGCATGCACTGCAAAATAAGGCAAGAGGCTCTATTCAGGCTCTCCCACTGTCAGGTCAGCAAAGGCAGCTTCCTGCATCCACACGGTGCAGCTGCTGGCAAACACAGCTTCCTTGGTCAACCAGTTAGGCCCCACTGAGCTCCAAATATGGAACCAGGGCTAAGAAAAAGCCCACAGTCCAGGCCTCGCAGGAATCCAGGGTGACCTATATGTACTTAAAGGGGAGTTTCAGATATGGAAAACACTTCAAATGCTACATCACTGTGACAGTAAACTGCACAGGCAAGCCCTTCAGCTGGAGAGGCCTGAGACAGGTTTGAAAGGCTACTTCTGTGGGTGGTGCAAGCAGCACTGCAGGCCCACTGGTAGCATTTAATTTGCAGGCAATGGGTATATAGGATACCACTGTACAACAGACTTACAGGGTAATTAAATATGCAAAACAGGTGAAGTCCAATCTTACCAAGTTTACAAGGGAGAGCACATGCACTTTAGCAGTGATCAGCAGTGGTAAAGTGCCCAGAGTCAGAAAACCATCAAAAACAGGTCAGAAAAAACACAGGAGGAAGGGAAAGCGTTTGGGGATAACTATGCAAAAAGGGCCAGTCACACACTTTCCATCCCAAAACTGACCGTAAGTCTCATATCTTTACTTTCAAAACATGGTATGGGAAAAAGCCTCATCCAGATCGATGAGGTTATTGTACAAGCTCTATGAATACAATTTCACTGTGATGTATATACTTGGAACGCAAAATGTAAGAGCTGACTATTTGTCTCACTTGTCAGAAGCTGTTTTGTCATCCTCTAGTTTACAAACGCAAGAGGAGTGTGTATGCTTAGAGTTTGACGACACAACAAATTGAGCATGTTCTAACTACTCTGCCAGATAAACCATGGACAAAGCTCTGGGTTTATTAGGTCCCAATGAGGGTGTTAAATCTGGAAAAACTTATACTTTGGTACTTTTTGACTATGTTTCCAAATGGGTCGAGTTAAAATGGATTTCAAAGCACAATACTGCATCTGTTATTGATTTTTTGCAGGACATTTCAGAAGAGAGGCTTTTCCAGATTTCAGAATATCTGACAATGTTACTCAATTTGTATCCTCTGCCATGGGTAACTATTTTAAGAGCGTAGGCATTTGGCATGTTACAACAGCTTTATATTCTCCAAACATGAACGGTTTGGTGAAAAGATTTCACAAGACATTGGTAGAGGGTGTCCAGCTGACTCTTAGAGCCAGAATTGATATTAAAAGACATGTTGCCAATATTTTGTGTTCATATCATTGAAATTTTCTGTTGCTTAAAGGGAGAATTCCCAGACAGAAATTGAATCTAGGTTGGTTGTCTCCCAACATAGATACTTGCAATCTGAAAGAGGTTTATGTTTCTCCTAAAACTAATGTTCAGATGAAAGGGCTAAAAAGTAAAAAAAGGAGTGTACTAGTCAATCCACATTATGTGTTGGTATTGAGGCTAAAATCAAGCTACCTGGATATGTTTAGATAGGATGTTCCAATTTCTCAGGCATGAAGAAAATTGTCAAGCTGTAGTAAACGCGAGCTTTGCTCAATAATGGTACATGGTGGAGTATTTCTAGATTAGTGAAGACAAATTCGCCTAGGTGAAAGTATGTAAGTATCAGCCAGAATTTAGAGGTGAATCGTTTACAAGCAAGGTTTTGAGTGACATATGTAGAAAACAACTTCTAGTGAATTGTTGCCTGAAATGTTGGGAAAAAGGAAGAGAAATACCAGCTTACCTCGGAAGTTTGATGACTATATTAAGTATTGAAACGTGTTCTTTCCATTATCCTTTTTGTTTTTAATCTTTGTTTTTTTTTCATTTTTGCTCTTTTAGCTTTCTATGTTCTTTCAGTTCCATAACCAAGTTTCTTTACTGCAGGTGTATCTTACGTTATTAATGTTTATTTTTGTATTCGTTGGCTGAGCTTTATTAAATGCTAATGGAATTGTAGGTTCCTGGCCGGGGAATTCTTCACCAGTTGGGACCTGGCTTGGTTGTACAAGGATACTCCAATAAAGACTGGACAATTTAACACTTAACCTGCTGTAAGTGTTATCATCTTACTGCTGTACTTTTAAGGCTTCAATGCCGAGTCACGTATAGCTTGATCGATTGATTGTGAAGACCTGACCAGTATGACATCACTTTCACATTCTGTGCCCGGTGGCATGGCTTGGGTGCCCAGTCAGTAGACTCCCTTCATGCTTCTTGACTCGTAATATGAGTCCAACTCCAAACACAATGCTAGAATTGCAGTCCCACCACAGCATGCCATTTCTGGTTTTCAAAAGAAGAGTAATCTCCATACAGTTTGAAAATCAAAGCACTTTTACATTTTTACAAAGCAATTGAAAAAATTCAAAGCAATCGTACAAACGGAATGGACATCCACTTAAGTACAAAACAGCAAACTCAATATGTCTGGTTAGTCTGCCTTTAGAGTGCTAATGCATTAAAACGGTAGTTGCTGGTCAGTTACTCCAGCGTCATGTCACGGAAGTCAGGCCAGTAAGCTTTCCAATGTCTGTTTTGTTTTAAGCAGTTGGAATGTGCACATGGATGAATATGTCTGTGAGAGTATGTGTATGAAAAGATCTGCAGATTTGTGTGTGTGTGGCTCACACGATTCCTGTTGAAAACATTCAAAACCCTGCTGCTACGAAAAAAGTAAACAAGCAACAACTGCTTCTTTATGCAGTTGATGTTGAGATCAATAATTTAATGTGTAGGGACACCGCATACTTTAAGGTGTTCAGTACACCTTTAAGCACTCCAAACTAAGCAATCCATGAAAGGCAACATGAGACAAATAATCAATAGTATGATTTGAGAGAGAAATAGCCCTGTGGGAGGAGCCAACGCTCGATCTGTGTACATTTGAAAGAATGTGTAACAAGAGGCATGAAGACAGCCCGTGGTCACGCCAGAACTAAAATGGATCCAGCGAACCACAAAAATGAAAGTCCTCATCCATAAGCGCCTAATATAGGATAAACCTCTGCGGCACAATCAAATTGAAAACCATCAAAAAGGTTTGTAACCTTTTTGCCTCCCATCCTCTGTCGGAGATATCAACAAGTTGAACCAATCATTCATACTAATGCCTACATTGCTACAATAATCATGAATGGCAGGGAGGGGCAAATTGGGTGACCCAGAATCAATATGATCCATAACAGGGGAATAGATCAACACCCTTTAGTTACCAAGATTTGATCACTCGTCTTTAGTCATAGTTCTACGAAAAACCAGTTTGAAGAGTCTGGTGTTTTGGTCGTAGTCCAGTCTCTGGTTTCCATAGTGTTGGAAGATGCACTACGACCACACTCCAGAACGTAGTGTTGTTGGGCAGTTATTGTACGAAGCCTGACAGGTTAAGGTGTACCTGCTTGCTATCCAATAAACTCTTACTTGGATACATATATTGGATAGTCATTCTTTACATTTTGGCGACAGAGGCTGAGATTTGACTATTTTACAAGGGACTTGTTTAAGGAAGGTTAAATTTAAACAGTGAGTTATACATATGTAACACACTCAGGAGTATCCACAGGATAACCGTCTTATATCAACTTCGTAAATTTATTACTGGAAGGAAAGGAACACATAGAGCAAAAATTGAATTTGAACAAAAAATTTTCTACTGTAACAAAAGTGGGGAGATAAATACAAACAAATTAATTAGAGCAAAAGGTCATGAACAGAGATGAGTGATATTTTCTCTACAGTTCACAACTGAAATCATCAACTCCAAATGATAAACAACACAACCTAAATTAATTAATAAAAAATGGTTGTGAATTGGTGACAAAGCAACTGTGAAGGAGATGATGGAATGTCGACGTTTCGGTCTAAAGGGCAGTCGTCAGATAGACCATCATTAGGGCGATATTTTTCTATGCAGAAGAAAACTCCCTTGAATTTCCAAATGAATGCCAAACGAACACGGAAACAGCAATGACGTGGAGCAAGTAGTCAACCACGGGGCACAGACAGGGATTTGTGGAGATTAGTTAATCTCCACAAATCCCTGTCTGTGCCCCGTGGTTGACTACTTGCTCCACGTCATTGCTGTTTCCGTGTTCGTTTGGCATTCATTTGGAAATTCAAGGGAGTTTTCTTCTGCATAGAAAAATATCGCCCTGATGATGGTCTATCTGACGACTGCCCTTTAGACCGAAACGTCGACATTCCATAATCTCCTTCACAGTTGCTTTGTCACCAATTCACAACCATCTTTTATTAATTAATTTAGGTTGTGTTGTTTATCATTTGGAGTTGATGATTTCAGTTGTGAACTGTAGAGAAAATATCACTCATCTCTGTTCATGACCTTTTGCTCTAATTAATTTGTTTGTATTTATCTCCCCACTTTTGTTACTGTAAAATTTTTTTTGTTCAAATTCAATTTTTGCTCTATGTGTTCCTTTCCTTCCAGTAATACATTTACGATGTTGATATAAGACGGTTATCCTGTGGATACTCCTGAGTGTGTTACATATGTACAACTCACTGTTTAAATTTAACCTTCCTTAAACAAGTCCCTTGTAGCACATTCTGACCTTAACTATACAGTGCCCAAGCCTACAAGGGTTTATTGGGTTTCCCCTGCCTTGAACAGAGATTTGACTATAGCAAGCAAGCAGGAAGATTTAAGATTCTACGCAGGAATTTTATTTTCTACTCCTCTCCTGGATTTAAAAAAAAGGAAAAAGAAGCTTTGTAATCTTATGCACAGAAACTCTTCTGGGAACATTTGCGTACTGTGAGTACTAATGGCATGATTTTTTTAATACCGTGGATGATATTCGAACTTATATAGTAATCGTTCCTGGAAATTATTTTGGAACACCGATTACTGGACTATTGCCGAAACGTTAGGATGTGTAATTGACTGGCAGGAGGTTTAATTGTACTCTTTCTTCCGATGTTGCTATTCTATTTGGAAATCTTGTGATTCAGACATAACCAATTCAGATTTTAAAATTCGTTATCTTGGTTATAAGCAACGGTACCTCTGTGCATTTTTCAAATTTGATGAACGTTCTGGAGCAAGAGGCATGTTTGTGCTGTGAAGCTCTCCGTTCTTCCTTCACAAGTCCTGTGACGTTCTCCGCTGAACTTTGAAGACGACGTAGCGGAGTTCACCTCACGTTACGCTCACGTTACGCTCTACATCATCACGTGGTTAAGGTCACGTAACGTGACTCAATTTTGTTTACTTCGTCAATTTCGTTTGTGTTTCGTCAATTTATCCACAAGTGTTCTGTGCTTCATTTTCAGTTAACGGAAGATTTCATTATTTACTCGGAAGGATTTCCTTGGTATGCACTGTTTCTTTAGACACTGAAGGTACTGTTTGAATCTTTTCCTTGTAAAGTACTATTAACTGAAGAAAGCATTGGAAGATTTTATGCTACGGTGATGTGCACACCATTGTTGCATGTTACATCGAAGGGATTTCGGTAACATGCACACCTCACAGTTTTACTTATAGTTCTACATACTGTGGATTTGTTCGTGTTTCCTTTGTATTAAGATAATTTCATTATTTTTTTATTTACTATTCTTTCATTTATTGTTATTAGTAGTGTACATCTCTAATACATACATTATTTTTACAGGTTGTTTTAAAAGGGAAAGAAGTTACATTGTAATCAAAATGGCATCACAGGGAGGGTTGAATATTCCGGTTCCATTTTTACCCCGTCCTGGTGAACCATCAATTAAATGGTCTGATTGGAAAGTGTATTTTTTAAATTATATTGAAGCTTTAGAAGAAGAACAAGATGATGCATTTTCACAAAATAGGAAAAAGAAAATGCTTCTACACAGTCTTGGACCTGAAGGCAATAGAATTTTTAACCAGATGGAAAAAAAGGTTAGACCTGATGGCAATACTGCATTCCTAGACGCACTGGATGACTTAGATACACATTACCATTCTCCAGTTTGTGTAGGAATAATTAGATACGAGTTCTTCAAAAGAAAACAAGGGAAGTCAGAGTCTGTTGAAGATTACGTGGCTTCTCTAAAGAAGTTAGCCATCAATTGTGAATTTAGTACCCTTCATGATGGTTTCATTAGGGACCAATTAGTGATGCATTGCAACAACACCTCCATTCAAGAAAAACTCTGGACTTGTGGTGATTCTCCACCTAATGAGATATTTGCAATTGTTAGAAAGGCAGAGATGTCTAAGAGGTGCGCCAAAGTGGCTCTTAAAGATAGTGATAAGGAAGACGGATTAACAGTAAGCAAAGTGTCTCATAATTATCCAAAAAAGAATAACTATAAAACTTCCTTCTCTTATAAAAAGAACGATAATCCTAAAAGTAACGCTCCTAATTGTTTTAGATGTGGTTTTAATGGACATTATGCTAGTGACCCAAAATGTCCAGCTTTAAAATCAAAATGCAATTTTTGCAATTAAATTGGACCTTTCTCTAAAGTTTGTAAATTTAAATCTGGCAAGGAAAAGAATGTAGTGAAATGCATTGAAGATTCTTGTGAGCCGAATACTGGGCCCGATTCACAGAATGAACTTAAGACACAATCCTAAACTTACTACTGTTTTGGTATTCACAGATTGCACTTACTACTTTTGGTATTCACAGAATGAACTTACTACTTTTGGCATTCACGGAATGCACTTACTACTTTTGGTATTCACAGAATGAACTTACTCATTTCGGTATTCACAGAAGTTAGGACTCCTAATTTTAGGACTCCTAAAGGCCTTCTGTGAATACCGAAAGTCCTAAAATTAGGATTTTTCTCAATTTAGTAGTAGTAAAGTTAGGACTCCTAACTTTAGGACTCCTAAATGCCTTCTGTGAATACCAAAAGTCTTAAAATTAGGATTTTTCTCAATTTAGTAGTAGTAAAGTTAGGAGTCATTTAGGCGTCCTAAAGTCAGTAGTCCTAACTTTACTACTACTAAATTGAGAAAAGTCGTAATTTTAGGACTTTCGGTATTCACAGAAGGCATTTAGGAGTCCTAATGTTAGGAGTCCTAACTTTACTACTACTAAATTGAGAAAAATCCAAATTTTAAGACTTTCGGTATGCACAGAAGGCATTTAGGAGTCCTAAAGTTAGGAGTCCTAACTTCTGTGAATACCGAAATGAGTAAGTTCATTCTGTGAATACCAAAAGTAGTAAGTTCATTCTGTGAATACCAAAAGTAGTAAGTGCAATCTGTGAATACCAAAACAGTAGTAAGTTTAGGATTGAGTCTTAAGGTCATTCTGTGAATCGGGCCCACTGCGAATTATGATGCATCAAGTGATGATAGCATCTTTTGTATTCTTGATTATTAGGAGGATGAGAACGCTGTACTAAATGTAAATTTTAGATTCAAAAAACCTACTTGTGATATCTTAATAGGGGGAGTCTTGATTAATATTGTACCTGATTCTGGCTCACCCTATACTATTGTTAAACGTGAGATATGGAAAAAATCTTTTGCTGATGTTTTAAAAAAAGAGTTATCACCACCCAATATTAAACCTGTTACTTTTACTTGCGAAAGAATCCCTATAGTGGGATTTGTTGAGGAAATCTTTGAATTTGAAGGGCGGAAATGCATGGGGAAATTATATGTTGCTGAGTTAGGTCCCTCTGTCCTTGGCTGGATCGATCAAGGTGCACTAGGTATTATCCTAAATGCAAGAAGCGATGTTCAGGTTTTCATTCTTGAAGAGGATAACAAAGAATTTCTTGACAAGATAACCTTGCAATTCCCAAAAGGTTTTTCTGGCAAAATTGGGAAACTGATCGGTTTCACACACAAAATTATCTTAAAATATGATGCCAAACCTATCTGCCATAAAGCAAGGAATATTCCCTTGAGTATCAGGAGTGATGTCATGAAGGAACTGGACACTTTGGAACAGAAGGGAGTTATTGAGCCAATAGAAAGCTCAGAATGGTTGGCCCCATTGGTCGTCGCAAGGAAATCTGATGGCCGTCTCCGCTTATGCATTGATTTAAGGGACCTGAATAAAAACATCGTGATTGATAAATGTCCTCTCCCCAGGTTTGATGAACTTCTGGCACAAAGCTGCGGTATAAAATGGTTCTCATCTATAGACTTGGTATCAGCTTACCATCAGATTCCCCTGCACGAGTCAAGCAAAAAACGAACTGCTTTTATAACTCCCTTCGGGTGTTATCAGTTTATAAGAATGCCGTTTGGACTGGCATCGGCAGCGGCAGTCTTTCAACGCCTGATGCATAAGCTATTCAAAGGTATGGAAAGAGTAACTTATTTCCAGGATGACATACATACTGGTAATGGGTAAAGTCAGAGAAGATCATGACATTAGACTGGTTTCTGTTCTAAAAATCCCTGAAAGAAATGATTTGACAGCTGAGTTAAAAAAGTGCAAATTTGGTATGAACTCCTTGACCTATTTAGGACATGAAGTAGGTGAAAAGGGTATCTCTCCTAAAAAAAGTTGGTTGAAGCAATTAAAAATGGTCCTATTCCCAATTCAAAAGATGACCTTAGATCATTCCTAGGTATGGTCGAGTTTTATTCAAAATTTGTGAAGAATTTTGCAAATAAAACTTTTAATCTTAGGCAATTACTTAAAGTTAGAGAGGAATTCATTTGGAGTGATGTGTTACAAAATGACTTTAATAATATAAGGAAAGAAATTGTCAATGCCTTCCCTCTCCAAGCATTTGATCACACCTTGCACAACATAATCACCACAGTTGCTAGTGGTAAAGGATTAGGGGCCGTTTTTTCACAGACTGGGAGTGAAATGTTGGAGGTTACAATTGCCTTTGCGTCCAGGTCTCTAACTACTCTTGAAGGGAAATTCTCAGTTATTGAGAGAGAGAGATGCTAGCTGTTGTGTGGGGTATTAGGAAGTTTAGACAGTTAGTGTGGGCCACTAGATTTACCTTACGAACAGATCACAAGCCCCTGCTTAAAATTCTTACCTCAGAAGGGATGTTGAAGGCCACTCCAAGACTTGCAAGGATGAGTCTTAAGTTACCAGGATATACATATGATGTTGAATATCTTCCTGGCAAAAAGAATTTAGTTGCTGATCATTCTCCTTTACCTGGCTGTGATGATTCATATGATTCATTTGAGTGTAATGAAGTTGCTATTGTCCATGAGGACAATGACCAAAGATTGGTGGCCATTTCTAAAAAAAGACTGGGAAGTGAGTTGTGACAAAGATGAGATTTTAAGTTCTGTCAGTGGTTATGTCATTAGTGGTTGGGCACCTAAATCAATTTTGAAGGAGGAGTTAAGGCCTTTTTGGGAAATCAAAGATGAGCTTTGTATAGATGATGCTAATCACTTGTGTAGAGGTGAAAGAGTTGTTGTTCCTCATGCCTTAAGGGATAAAATTATTTCTATCAACCATGAAGGTCACTTGGGTGTCATGAAATTGAAGTTAAGATTAAAGTTATCTTACTGGTGGCCTGGATTGGATAAGGACGTTGAGAAGTTTGTTCAGGATTACAATGTTTGTGCTAATGCTGATAAATCCTTGTGTGTATTTAAACCTGCTCATGGGTTTAGACATATTCCCATGGAAGATTTGAGCATGGACTGGTTAGGTCCACTGGAAGACTGTGATGGTAATGTTAAACTTATCTTAGTTGTTATTGGCAATCACTCCAGGTGGCCGGAGGTTGAAATAACTGAGAAGTTTGATGCCAGAGTTGTTGTTGCTTTTCTTTGAAAATTGTTTCTACAAGAAGGTGTTCCGAGGAACAGTTTAGATCTGAGTGTTTTTTTAATTTTTTAGAAAAGAAAAACTCCTGTTTATCATCCTGCTGGGAACGGCATCGTTGAAAGATTCAACAGGGTAGTTATGGGGAGCATCTAAGCCTCTATTTGTGCAGATAAGAGTTGGGAAAATGAATTACTAGAAACCATTTGGGCTTATAGAATTACTCCCACTAGTACCAACTACAGCCCATTTAGTATCCTTAGAGGAAGGGAGCTATTCACTAAGGATAATTTTTCTTGGAACTCAAAGAAGATTTGTGGAAAATGGTCACCAGCTCTTGTACATTCTAGGTTAAGAAAGATCCAGGATTTACACATTAGCGAATTTGGAAGGAAACATGTTACTAAAGAGGCTGAACTCAAAGTTGGAGATTGGGTCAGAATTAAACTTGATACTAAGGTTAAGAAAGTTTTGAGCAAATTTTCTGATCCTTTGCATGTAGAAGAACTATATGCAAAGTCTTCCAGATTGAGTGATAACAAGGTTTGGCATCATAATAGAATGGCGAAATGCAAAGGAAATTTCTTGTGTCCAAAAGCCAATCTTAAGTCTGATCCATCTTTCAAATGGATGTGGGATGAGGTTATGTTGGGTGATACTGGGGGGAAAGTAGTATTTAGAGCTTCTTCTAATGATGTTTTGGAATCATCTACACAGTTACCTACTTCTGCAACCTCCACACAGTTACCCACCTCTAGGTCTTCCACTCTGCTGCTTCTTCATCTACTTGCCTTAATCAAAATACTACATGCATTGGTAGACAGATAAAAGTTGCTGCTCGGTTCAGGAGCTATGTGATGTAAAATTGATTATGATTTTAGTGGTCATTGCCTTACTTCTGTTTTTTTTCTCTTCTACTTTTTTCTAATTATTGTAAGGAGAGGGTGTGGGTAATATTTCTGTAGTCAATATGCAATGTTATATGCAATGTTTATATATGTATTGTGTTATGTTTCTTTTGTTTTTCTATTATTGTAAAGAGGGAAGATGTGGTGTATTGGTCATAGTGCATTCTCTGTTTTCCATAGTGTTGGAAGATGAACTACGACCACACTCCAGAACGTAGTGTTGTTGAGCAGTTATTGTACGAAGCCTGACAGGTTAAGGTGTACCTGCTTGCTATCCAATAAACTCTTACTTGGATACATATATTGGATGGTCATTCTTTACAAAGAGATTATTCTTGAACACGTAGCCTATAGCCCAAACCTATGACAACTGTAATATTGGTCAAGATGCCAGATTCAACATAAGACATATTATCCTTCTTCCACATGGTACATGGTCTACTTGCTAGGGATGTTTACTGTAAATCAAAGATGACCTCCAGTAAAATTTGAGGTACTAGAACCTGAAATAGTGCTCTTAGGGGAATAACCAATATTTTGAGTTTTTTTTACTTTTCTTACCCCTTATTTCAGTGAGGCATCATCATTTCCAAATTCATACTGAAATTCATCATCCTCTTCTGGTGAAAAGGATCTCTTAGATGCCATGACTTTAGAAAGTATAGAAAACATACAAAACCTCATTCCTTTATGTATCAGAAATTTAAATTCCTCACTTTCAATGTTGGGGAGAGAAACATTATCTTGGTCTGAATCTGTGTCAGACATAATGAGGATGGGGAATAGAGAGGTATAAGAATAAATAAACAAGTACATACCTCTCTCTTTTTTTTATTTATGTAAATATATAAATCAATTCAAACAAATGTAATTCCCCTTTTTTTTTAGAGAGAGATTAGACTAGATGGGGTGAATTGTGAATCGT
The DNA here is from genome assembly GCF_964263255.1 of Lissotriton vulgaris. NCBI lineage: Eukaryota > Metazoa > Chordata > Amphibia > Caudata > Salamandridae > Lissotriton > Lissotriton vulgaris. The sequence continues at coordinate 1,144,124,946 of NC_141694.1, read as the reverse complement.
TTTTGAAATTGTAAATGAGATACAAGCTAAACTGAAGTTAACTTCGAAAAAAGTGCTAGGAAATGGTAAATATGCCCAAAACAGCTGATCAAGTCGGAAAACTGCCTGTTTCCTCGAGCGCGATCAGCCGGTTGCCCAGAAACGTTCATTGTGAGCTGGGAGACTGAGGAAAGCACCTAAGCAATGATAGCACGCAGCACGTGTGTTGCTAACGGTCTTTCCTCAGTTTTTGGTAAAAAACACAGTCACGGGCAGCGGTGAGGGGAGAAACTCGATAAAGCGATCGAACGAGGCAAGGTATGTCAAAGACAAGGTGCTTCACTCAAAATCAATATAATTCTGTAGCACGCGAAGTGAGAGAACGCGATTACCAAATAAAATAATGTGAACAAACAGAGGCAATGAAAGGGAACCGACCTCCATAAATTAGAGGACGGGCGGTCGAATCAGGGGAGGGGGAGGGAACAAAACTTCCCAAGGGAAGCATGAGCAAGGAAAATTCAACAAAAGCAACACACTTATCATGGTAATAGTAGCAGAAATGTCACAGTATAGGTTACTAATAAGTATAGGTTATAGATAGCAATAAAACAAACAACAATTAAAAGGATTAGTCATGTCAAAGGAGAGTAAAAGAAAAACAGGACTTATCTGCTTGGAGCCGCATTTAAAAGAGGCTGATTGCCTAGTGCTTACTGGAATTGTTTGGTTAAGAATGTTCTAATATGGAACTATTGCTTTGTGACATATGCGGCTGCTTGGGTCTGCATTAAAAGTTATATGCATAATGGTAGCCTCTGGGTTTTGAAATGAAATCCAAGCTGCTCTATTATAATGCAGTCAAAAAGCTGGGAAACAGCATGTAATCCCATAAGCAGACATTGTTGTGCCACACACCGTCAGTAGCGTATCTGAAGCCAAGCCACTGGCAAATATGACTTCTTTGGTAAGAGATATCTAGCAAAGAGAGAGGCTGAGATATTAGCCACTTAGATTTCATAAACATATCAGCAACAAGGTGGGCTTGCACCATTCAGAGGTACAGGGCACAGACAGACTGAGTAGAGTCGGCGGAGGGAAATCACATACTGCATGTGAGTACCAAAGTAGTGCACAAGAGCAGCGGGCACTAGTAGGGTAAATAGTAGTATCATTGAAGAACTACATAGTGGGTCCAAATACCAATATTGAGGTGCCAGCAACATGTAGAAGAGAACATGGGATCGCACAGAGCCAATAACTGTGGGGATCAAGCAGCAGCAGAGTGGGCAGCCTAAGGCACAGCACATCCAGTGTGTGTCTATTAATATTAAGAAGGAGCACCCTAGAACAACTGGTCAATGTTGTATTGGGAGGGATAAAGGGGGGCAAGCCAGACTGACAACCGTATTGGAGTGGTGTGGCTCACTGATTAGAGGCGGCAGACCCGGAAGCATAGGACGGCCCGTTACCAGGGTTCAATTCCCGACGCGGCAGGGTTGTGAACCAGGGTCAGCGGACTCGATAATTCTCGCCTCGGTGCCTACGCTAACCAGGGATCACACTCGGCAACTCTGGGCATTAGCTTGCCTCATCTCCACAACGGCCCCCCACAAACGCCAGGGATGCCTGGTTTCACCTTGGAGATACCCAGGAGGGAATATCTCACAGGGAAAACCAGGACGGGTTCCCCAGCGGTCTATAGAGCCAGGACGCCTCCGGGTAGCAGTGCGCTTTACAAGACACACATATTTACATTTACATTGTGTGTGTAAAAGGCCGCTTTATTGAAACAGGAGCACATCACAAACTTTATTAACTGGCTCCCCGCCTTACAAAACCAAAACCTCTCTAAACATTGAGTTACCTGACCCCTTGATCTTTATTCCCCCACCCCTACGATCCCACATGTTAAAAACATCCCCCACCCTGCAAAACACAATACATGAAATGTAAATACATTACATAAATACACCATAACACACCATCTTAACCCATAACCTTTGACCTTCATAAACCCCCAAAACCTAACCTCCTATCCGTCTTCTTGCAACTGCAACTAATGAGCACCAATGTAACACCTCCAACCTGTTTAACCTTTCCCCTTTCCTGAAACCAACTCCCCAATTCAACCTAACAACCAAAAAATCCAGTCAAACTTGGCCAACTTCCAAAACCAAACCACCACCCAAGAAAAGTGGGGAGGGTAGGTGGCTACACCGCCTCCCTACTTTCCCTGCCCCCCCATCCCGCCAAAACCCTCCAAACCAACAAAACCCCTCCGACCTCTAACGCACCCCCAACACCCCCAACAACTGGGCCAACACCTCGCGAACCTCCAACAGGTAAAGATCCATGCCCATATGGGACAAATGGATCCCATCACCCCTAAACAATTACGGGGCATCATACCTGACATCCTTGTGCCAAGTCCTCGAGAAACCAGGGTGCCTACAGAACCTCACCATCTTCACATTCCCCTTCCTTCTCACCTTGTCAACTGGCCGAGGATGCATCACGCCCCTCCACACCGGACGCAGCACAAACTCCGTAATGCCTTGCGCAGGACCAGCAGCAGTTGCGCCCCGACACCCGCCGGCCATCCGCATGTCGAAACACAGCCCCTTCTAACCGCCCCTCCGCCCTCGCCCCCGCCCATGCCGATGTGCCCTGACGCCGTGCCGATCCTAAAACAGTGGATCCCAACTTGCTGCCCAGCCAGTCCCAGCCCCCTTAATGCCTTGCGCAGGACCACCAGCAGTTGCGCCCGACACCCGCCGGCCATCTGCATGTCGAAACACAGCCCCTTCTAACCACCCCTCTGCCCTCAGACGTCCTGTTGTCCACGTGAAAAGTTACCCTCCTGTGTGCCAGCAGCTCACCCCACAATGCAACCGCCCCACCAAAGGAAAAAACTCAAGGAAGAGATACCTCTGTCCCCCCACCCACTCCTGAGGCCACTTTTCCGCACACCACCTGCCTTGCCAGTGCAAACCGAACCCGTCGCTTCCCGCCGCATCCGAGAAAATCTGCCCATCCTCGACCAGCGCCTCCCCCCGCTGCATTGAGATTCCATTGAAAAGCTGTAAGAAAAAACACCACATCTGTAAATCCTCTTTGACTCCCGCGGGAATCCGGACGTGGTGATGCGGCGGGTGCCTCCCCGCCAGAGCCCTGGCTAGCCCCCTACAAAAAATCCTCCCTACACACACCACTCTGCATGCAAAATTAAGGTGGCCCAGCAACACCTGAATCTCCAAAACTGTAACCTTGGGTCGTGCCAACATTCCTTCCAACACCTCTAGCATGTGCTGCTTTTTCTCTACTGGTAAACGGGTCCCAAACAGGACAGCTCTGTACCTGGCCCCACTGTCTTCTCCAGTGCCAGTGGCACCCCCAACTCCCCCATGAGCTCTTGGAACCTGTCCAATGCTTCCTGGCAGTCCGGCAGAACCGACAAAAATGAAGTCATCCAGGTAGTGCGTGACACCTTGGTGACCCGTCCATTCCGTAAATAGCCACTGCAGGAACGTGCTGAAACACTGAAAAAGTGTGCCTGACGGGGGCGTGGCTAGCGGCGGAACATGGCGGCAGCATGGAGGACTAGCTCCGGCAGGGAAGCGGCCTCTCCAACTATCCGCACATTAATCCGTGGCTAAATCTCACCTCAGACGGAGGCACCGAACGCCCGAGACCGGGCGGAACTGGCAGCAAGTACCCGGACAAAAATTGAGGGCCGGATGACGGAGTTATCGTCGAGTGCTGCATCGATCGAAACACAGGCCTGCCTCCGGGGAGTCCAGTGGCGAGTGAAGCTGACCGGAAGTGCAGTCTGATCATCTGCCCCAGACAGGAAGTGATCGGTACTGAAGAAACACCCCGCGCAACGACCAGCGAACAGGGTCCCTGTCTAGGGACGGAACATTTGCCATAACTGAAAGTGGCTCGCTGAAGGAGGTGCCCGAGGATCCTCAGGAATACCAAAGGACTAATATTCTGCCGGGAAGGCACTGAGCATCTGCTCCGTTAAGACCATCGGGGCGTTTTCCCCATTGCTGCGGGAGCCTCTCTTTGGACTAGACTGAGAGACGCACTGTAGCGGCAGTTACTCCTGGTGCTCCCTCGCTCCGAAGAACTGTATAATTTCCGTGACCGAACTATGGCCGGGAAGGGTGTCAAAGGCGGTACGACTCAGACACGTATCGAACGATACACTAACGACAAAACCCCTTCCCCTCCGGCGGATGGAAGGCATTCCTCCACGAAAACAGACGATAATGTGGGGACAAAGAAGGCAACGCTGGATGATGTTATGAAGGCTCTCACACAGGTTCAGACGACAGTGGGTTCTATCTCGACCGAAATCACCCTCATCCGAGCGGATCTTCACAAGATGGCCGAGAAAGTAGGTTCATTGGAACTGGTTACAAAATCCCTAGTTGAGGACGTATCGGAACTACAGACGGCCATGGAGGCGGTAATGGCGGAGAACAAAATCCTAAAAGATAAGCTGGACGACCAAGAAGGACGCTTCAGGCGAAATAATGTACGTATTCTTGGTGTTCCGGAGTCGGAGGGCACGAGAGCAATGGATCTGTACGTGGAAGACCTCATTAAAACACACCTTCAACCTAAAGGACTGTCGACCTTCTTTTCAGTCGAGAGGGCACACAGAGTCCCCGGAGGTCAGCCTAAGCCAGGGGCCTCACCCAGGCCGATCCTAGCGAGAATGTTCAATTACCGCGACCGGGACGTCATCCTTCAGGCGGCACGGGTCTCACCACCAGTGAAAATACTGAACTCCACAGTGGCGTTCTTCCCGGATTACACGGCGGAGGTGGCCAGGCGGCGGAAATCTTTCCTGGACATTAAAAAGGAACTCAGGAAACGAGAACTTCCATATTCTATGATCTTTCCGGCCAAGCTCTGGGTGGTGGCGGAGAACAGGACCTGGTTTTTCGACAACCCTGAGACTGCACAAGACTGGCTGGACGGCTGGCGTCCTGCCTCCCACTCTCGCCGCCCTGGACGGACTAAAAATGGCCAACATCCGAACGACCGGGACGACGCTGGAGACGCTGATATGAACAGTGGCAGAAGCTCGCCAGTTAGAGACAGTGTCGACGCGAACCAGGAGGTAGACTTATGAACACTCGACAGGTATGAGACATTATTGTTTGGGACTGCGGCTGGAACCGCCATGGACACTGGGCCGAGGGCCTCTGCAGAGGGTATGAGGGGTCGCTAATTCCGGAGTACTCCTCACCCCCAACGAGCAAGTAACTGTGTGTTTTCCTTGGGGTGGGTCTAAGCACTCTGCTAAATTGGGGTGGCGGGCAGTTTTGAGTCCGTGTAGCAGGGAAGCAGGGAGGGCGGGAGTTCGGGGTACGGGGGGGTTTCTATGGTTTGTTAGTTTGTATTGTTTGGCTCTAATGATCATCTGGATGCTACTCGTAGTCACACGTGGCCGCATTCCATACACCGGGTGTACCACTGCTGATCTTCTAGCACTACAAAGACTCCAACATGTGATTAGTTCCACGTGGAGGGGAAGGCCTCCATCGACCACAGTTCCGTCCTATCCCATGGAATCCCAATTTACATACACGTCCACACGATGGCGGACAACCCACGACCTAATAACATAACAACTGACACTGGGATAGGGCCTGTGCCGCCGCTACAAATAATGTCATGGAATGTACGAGGGTTGGGGGACAGAGTAAAGAGGGGACTGGTTCTGCAGGGTATCAGGAGATTGAACTGCGACATCGCCCTGCTTCAGGAAACACACTTGGTGGGTGCAGCTACCAGAGCTTTAGACAGAAGAGGTTACCACATGGTTGTACATTCGGATTTCACTTCAGGGTCCCGAGGGACGGGTGTTTGGGTGAGAAAAACATCTCGCTTCATACAACAATCCACAAAAACGGACAAACATGGCCGCTTTGCGGCAGTATGTGGGTAATGGGAAGGTGTGCCCATTAATGTGGTGTCTGTATACATCCCGCCAGCGCTACATTCATCGGCATTTCCGGACCTGAGCAAATTTCTTCTAGAACTCCCGGATGGGGACCTGATGGTGGGCGGAGACTTCAATGCACTGGCCAATACTGACCAGGATAGATTCCCGGTTCGCACCCTCACCACTGGCCCAACGAAATTCAGGGACTTTTTGGAGGCACAGGGTCTGGTCGATATATGGAGGCAGCTCCACCCCACAGATTGACATTACTCTTACTATGCATCCACTCACGACTGCCTATCCCGTATTGACTACTTCCTTACACTGGGGAGTGGCAGACTCACGATTACTGACGTGCAGATTAGGCCTCGGGGTATATCAGATCATTCCCCCCTGACTGCCACACTGTCCTGCACAGCAGCGGCGCGCAAGCGAATCTATCCCATCTACCCTGGTTATCTTAAACTCCCTCCGGTTCGTAAAACCCTGAAAACAACCACTAAGCATTACTTCCAAGAAAACGCCGGCTCGGTATCTTCCCCGACGACACTGTGGGAAGCCTATAAGACGGTGTTACGAGGCCAGGCGATCGCGGCCATAACCGACCATAAGCGCAAGCAGAAACAGGAACTAATAGAGCTAGAACTGAAGTTGGAACAGGCAAACGGGGCCCATATGGCCGTACCGTCGGACGACACTCGACACGCATTGCACCTTTGCCAGCAGCGACATGGCGACCTTCTTAAATATAGAGACGATGGCGCATAGAATTTATGATGTAGGCGATAAGGCCAACAAACTATTGGCCTGGCTAGACAGGAAACAAGGCGGCAGTAGGCACATTTTGCAATTGCAGGACCCGGAAGGGACGTGCCACACAAGCCCCTCCAAAATTGTTGACCTCTTAGCGGATCACTTTCAGGCAGTCTATACTCCGGGGGTGGCGGTCACGGCAGAGGCGGCAGAGCTTGCTCTCCAAGATGTAGAAGTAGAGACGCTGTCGCCGGAGGCGGCGACTGAGCTGGAAGCGGACCTCACGGTGGAAGAACTCCGTGTGGCGATAGGGGCACTGCATACAGGTAAAGCGCTGGGCCCTAACGGGATACCGATCGAATGGTTTCAGGCAATGATGGATACCTTGGGCCTACCGTTACTGGCCATGTTCGAGGACTGCCGAGGAGCCGGGACACTGCCTTTGGACCAGCGTTTAGCGACTATAGTGGCCATCCCGAAACCGGGCAAGCCTCCTGCGGACTGCACGTCGTATCGCCCGATCTCGCTCCTCAATGCAGAGGCGAAGATTCTGGCGAAACTGATTGCAAATAGGCTGACCCCGCACCTATCCCAACCGATCCACCCGGACCAATCGGGCTTCATGCCACATAGGAGCACGGCGCTAAATCTCCGTAGGGTGCATGGCGCATTTGCTCGAGCACATTTGCTGAAGGAGCCGGCGGCCATTTTGTCGCTGGACCCTAGAATGGCTTTCGATATGGTAGAGTGGCAATACCTGTTTGCAGTTCTGACCCGAATGGGCTTTGGCACAAAATTTTTATCGTGGGTTAGGCTCCTCTACACAGACCCGGTAGCCCATGTGGCGGCCAATGGCCACGTCTCCCGAGCGATTCCTCTGGCGCGTGGGACTTGTCAGGGTTGCCCCTTGTCCCCGCTATTATTCGCGCTAGTCCTTGAACCGCTCGCTATTGTCATTAGGAGCACACCGCTGCTGAAAGGTATCAAATGGACTGAGGCATGGGAAGACAGAGTATCCCTGTATGCTGATGATATGTTGGTTTACTTATCTGACCCCGAGTCGAGTGTCCCGATATTGTTGGCACTCTGTGATAAACATGGCTCGACCTCCAGATATACCATTAACTGGACGAAGTCGGTCCTTTACGTACTGAAAGGCCCTATACCAACCCTTCCTGAACAGTGTCCTCTAGTGTTGACTGATGTCTCCTTTAAATACTTGGGCATACATGTCACCGGTGACGCGAGCGTGTTCTATGATCGGAACCTGGCGCCCCCCCTCCTTCACCTGAAAGCAGATGCCCGACACTGGACGGCCCTGCCACTCACGCTATTAGGGCGCGCTGCCTTATTTAAAATGATGGCACTACCGCGCCTCCTGTATGCTCTGGAGAACACCCCAGATGTCATTCCGCCCTCCTACTTTCGTAAAGTCACCGCAGTGGTGACTACCCTGTTGTGGGGTGAACATCCAACGAGAATTGCCTACGTTAAACTTAACCGCGGTTGGTATGATGGGGGAATAGCACTACCGAATGTACAACTTTACTACTGGGCATTCCAACTTAAAGTGATTAACCAATGGATCCACGTACCACACGATGACCCGGCATATTTGGCTGATAGGGCCCAATTGGGAACGCATAGTTTGTTGGCCCCGTTATGCAACTCGAGTCTTCTTAAGGGACTGCTTGGCCCAACCAAGCATACAGTTACTTTATGGTACAGGGCACTCACACGGCTAAAGTGGAAGGGGGTCATTACGAAGCTGACTTCACTTTGGGACACTAAAAAGTTGGGCTGCCTTCGATCCAGCAAGGGGTTTACCCAGTGGGATAACATAGGCATTTCAACGGTAGGAGATCTTTGGACGTCCACAGGGGTACTTCCCTTTTCAACTACAGCAACAATAAGCACTGGGCCCCACTGAAACCTATAGGTACATCCAGATAAGGCACGCTTTGCTGGCAGTACTAGAACCGGGGTTCACCGTCCCAGAGTCCTCACCCCTAGAAGACCGGATTCTTACAGACTTTCTGCAAACACGTGCCACTTCACTCACATACCGCAAACTGTTGAACAATCTCCCGGATCCCCTGCAGCGTTTACGAGAGAGATGGGAAAATGAGTTAGGAGCTATGGACGAGACGGATTGGAATGCTGCTATGGCATCACCAAGGGAGGCGGGGATATCGGCCAGGTTTAGGCTCATACAATTAAAAATACTACATAGAGTGTATTACACAAGGACTACCCTACATAAAATACATAGGGCTGAAACCCCACACTGTCTCAGGGGGTGTGGGGAGGATGGTACATTATTGCATACACTGTGGGATTGCCCGTCCATAGGGAGGTATTGGCAACAGGTCATGAGGACAATCTCCCAGGCTCTTGACGCTTCCCTTACGCCAGAGCCACGCCTCTGCCTGCTGAATATTTGGGAGGGAACTGACCTTAATCTTAGACAACAGCAGTGGGTTACTATCGGGACAATGGTGGCCAAGCGCGACGTGGCGCAAAGGTGGGGGGTGGCGGGGGTACCCACGTTAGCATTGTGGTGCAGGACTATGGACAAATTGATGTTAACTGAAAGAACTGTGTATAAAATGAGAGCTAACCCAAAGAAATGGAACAAGGTGTGGGAGGCATGGAATAGATACAGGGGAGACATATGTGAACCGCTGCCGGAGGACGAAGACGAAGACACGGAGGATGAGGAGGAACTGGTCGACTGAATCGGGGGGAAATTCTGGGGATGGACGGGGAATGTTCCTTTGCTAACAGGGATTTAGACTTGTTCGGTGCTTGAGGGGGGAAGGGTATCTACCTGGGTAATTGGGATCGGCACACTTCACTGACACTGTTTCCTATTGTGTGACTATACACCACAGATGAGCCATCGAGTTTTGTTTTGTTCAACTTTCTGCACAAAAACAAAAAATGGACTAGAGAAGTAAGATTTCATAAATTCAATTATTGTATCCTGATTGCATTTCACATCATTTCCATCGATCGCTGCCGGACCGGAGGGTTGTCGGCTGAATAGCTGTGTGACAGTACAAACTATTGCATTACCATATGCAGTGTATGTCCGTCCTGATGTACTGATGTTATTTTGACGGCAATTATCAATAAAAATCTTACACCAAAAAAAAAAAAAAAAAAAGTGTGCCTGACATCGAGCAGCCCATCGGCAATGCTCTTTCACGTACCAGCGGCCATCAAACTGAATTCCCAGTAGGCCCCAATCGTCTGGATGGACTGGGAGCAGCCGGAAAGACGACTTGATGTCGCACTTTGCCATCCTTGCCGTTACGCCCGCTGACCCTACCATGGTCATGGCCGCATCAACGGAGGAATATGAGACCGTAGTCTCACGCCCGTCGATAAAATCGTTCACAGAGCCCCCTTCGGGCCAAAACAGGTAATTGTATCCACCGAAACTGCCCCTTCTCTTTCTTTGGCACAACCCCGACCAGGGAGACCATCAACTCCTCCAACGGCCAATCCTCAAAAGGACCCGCCATGCGGCACTCGCACACCTCCTTTTCCAGTTTTGCTCTGCACCACCTCCTGGTGCTCCTTGGCCGACTTCAATTCATCCCGCCACCTCCTCCGCCTGGGCCCCTCGTACCCTAGTCCCTACAGTTCCCGGAATCCCCCCTGCAGACGTTCGGTGGCCCCCATGTCTGGGTAATTGCACAGCGCCGCCACTAGCCGATCTACTTTAACTTGGGCCCAGGACCTTTATCACCTCTGCCGGTCCCAGCTGCCAGATTGGAGTTGGCCCGCTGCCCACTTGCTGCCCCTCGCTGACCCCCTTTGGAAGTGCCCACCGTGTCCCAGCACCTGACCAAGGGGTGTCCATGTTTTTCGTAGCCCGAACATTCATGCTGGAAATGTACAAAAACCCTTGTTGTAATCCCAACAGGGACCCACGGTGCCGGAGTGGTTCTTGCCCCCTGCCCCCACCCCCCCGCTGGTAGGCTAGCCCTGAAAGGACTGATAGAAGATGGGAAGTCCACTAGCTGTAAAAATGGTCTTCCCCGACCCTGCCAACCCCATCATATGTTGCCAAAGGTCGGTGTCTAGCTCGCCCCACTTGACCTCCGGATCCCAGGCCATCTGTCCCCTGAACTCTTCGTCATATTGCGCCCAGGCAAACCCGCCCCTGTGATTTGGGCCTTCCGTATCACGTCCATGTATTTAAACAAAGACACCGACCGCTCCGGAAACTTCTCGCAATACACGCTCGCAAAAATCAAAAAGGCCGCCGTCCAGTTCTCTATCGTTAGAGGCACTTTCGGCCTCTTCTGGAGTTCATACTCCTCCTCCTTTAAGCCCTCCTTCACCCTGACCTCCCTCTAAAGCAACTTAAGTATCTCTACGTACTCCCCATTCCAAATCCGTTCCTTCATAATCAACATCAGGTGGGCCCCCAATGGCTTTGTGACCCCCATGTATGGGAGCTTCTTAATTTTTAACACCTTACTCTCTGGCTTTGGGACATCCTCTCCAGGCACACCTGTCGACCCCGCCCCGCTAGCGGACCTGGTCACCACTACCCCTTTATCCCCTTTTCCCGGCACCTCCTTGCCTGCCGCACCTGCCTCCTTGCCCGCCGTCTCCCGGAGCCCCACCTCAGGCCCCACCCCCTTGTCCGTCACATACTTTTCTTTGCGCAGACACACACCCCCAACCCCCCTTTCCCCCATCCCCACTGACACCAAACGCGCCGCAGCAGCCCCAGTTCTCGTACCTGCCACCAATGTCTCCACCGGCCGTCCTCCACCATGCCTCTCCAATGCCACCCTTTCTCGGCTCCCACCGTGATGTCCGGGCCGTCCACTCTCGCTGGCCCTGTGACCTCTGTAAAATACTATCAAAACCATTACCACGCCCCCTCCACCCCCACCATTCTGCAACTCTCCTTCCTCTAAGCTATCTTCGTCTTCCACCATCTGCACAGAACCTGCTCCACCTCCCCTTCCTGTCGGCGGCGCCGATTGCCCCCTGTCAGCCGCATCAAACAAAACACGCGTGTTGCTTCTCCAGTGCCGAGGCTCCCCAGGCCACTTGTGCCTCGTGGGTGTTGGGGGCGAGCCCGCCGTGAGCCTTCTTGCGCCGGCTGTGCCAGTGCGGCGTGATACCCGCCATCACCAGGCTCGCTGCATGAGGCTCCACGCTCCCTTCACCTTGGCGCCACTGGGCCGACCCTAGCCCTGCCAAGTCCGGAGCCCCTCGACGCTCCTCTTCCTGCAAGAAAAATGGCCGGATGGGTGTGCTGGGCCCCTCACTCCAAACGTGACCCCGACCCACCCTGCCTCCATCCCGTACCCCATGCCCCGAACATCCACACCCCCCCATCCTCCCCCCTTTGCCCCTCCACCTCCCCCTCCTTCTTGCTCCATGCAAGATCACCAAAACCCTGCACCCCTTCGTCAGACCACGCCCTTCCTCCCCACAACCTTCCCTGCCCGCCGCCTGCCTCTCCAGTGCTCCTCCCCGCCACTGCTTCACCCCCAACACTCCAGGCCCCCCACACCCTCCCTGCTCCCCCGCGCCTCCCTGACCCACTCCCCTATCTTCTCCTGTTCTTCCTGGGCCCACGACCCCCCACCCCTCTCCGCGACTGCCACCCCACCACCTGCCACCCCCCTTCCCCGCAACCCCCATCTCTTCCTGCCCCCAATTCCTCCCTGATACCCCCTTTCCACCTGCCCTCCATGAAGCAGCGCTACATTCTCTGCCTCCTCCTCGTGATGCGCTATGCCCGATCCCTCACAACCCCCAAACCGCCCCCGCCCCCCCCCCTCTCTCTCTCTGCCTGCTCTCGAGGGGGGACTCCCCTCTGCCCCTCGCTTATGCGCATCTCACACGTTTCGCCCCCTTTTCTTCCTGCCTGCCGGCTCCTTGCTCTCCCTGCCCCCTCCCTTCTTTCCCGTCCCCTTTTTCTTTGCCAGCACGCTCCTTCACGCCTTCGCCGGCTCCACAGGGGGAGCGCTCTGCTCGCTGCCCCTCCTCGGCGTCCTCACGCTGGCTCCCAGCGCCCTCTCACGCTTCATATCGGGGGAAGCGCTCCTCGTGCCTCCCCGCCATTTCCTGCCGGCCACCCCTCGCAAACCGCCAGCACTAGACCTCGCAGCCCCAGGCAGAGGTGCGAAGTCCACCCCAGACCTCCATGCCCCTCCTGTCAAGACCGACCCCGAAGCAGCGGGCGGTCTCCAAATACTGCAGGCTCACCTCTCACACCCCGAGCGCCCCTGCTGCAGAGGCCTACCACTGTCCCCCGCTCCCTCGTCAGCCCCAGCCACCTATCCTGAGGACACTCCCGGCCTGTCCCCTCGACCAGGGGGCCTCACCTGGATACGCGTCATCTTCCGGGGCGGCGAGCAGGCCAGAACGGCCGCCGCCACACCCGCCAACACACTCCTCTCCGGACGCTCCCCCTGGGGGCCCACCATGAGGTCTATCCGCCCTGCCTCACTGAGCAGGCGGATGGCCTCCAGGACTCGCACATCCTCAGCCGCCATAATTACCAGGTAAATAAAAAAGCAAACGGCCTACAAAAACCCTCCAGACACACCTATAGTCCCTCATGACAAAAACCTATCCTGCAACGCTCCCAACCACCATGTTACCAACCCTAAAATGGTGGCTGGGAAATCGCTGTTAACCCCAAAATCCCTTGGTCTATATTTCGAATTTGGGCTGCTTTTGGGCTATTCTCAAGCAGCCCAAAACGGCAAGATGTCTGCCGCCATGCTTGCCCCTCCCCCTCCCAATCTGCCCGGGGGGCAGACCTCGAGGCTGGGCTGCCCCCCAAAACCCCCATATGCTAACGAGGTATGGAGGCAGGATGGCTGGAACCACATACCAAAGTAAACAGACGTAAAATAAGGGACCAGATTGTCTTCCACCAGACACCTAGGGCACCTGCAGGAAAAGTGGGAAGATCTGGAACATGCGGCACAGAACGAGCCGCGGAATACCAAACGTGATTTTTATGTTGAGATACAGCGCATGTGCTGTCTGCAAAACTTTCTGTAAGCGCTATCCCGATATTTTTCCTGCTTGCCCCATATGTTCAGGTAATTCTTGTGACGCTCTTCTTTGGTGTCTCCTAAGTGGTTGTAAAATCGGTCACGTCACTTCCTCGGAAGGCTAAAGAGCACCAGTAAAGTACAGTTTCCTTACACCTTCAGTATTCATTTGTTGTTTGGGGAACTCTTTATGTTATGCTGCATTCCAAACACGGCCACTGGAATAGTCCTCTTTTTCCCTCAGTTTACACCAGAGGTCTGTAATCTGTGGGGTGCGACCCCCAGGGGGGCAGTGGAGGCATGGGAAGGGGGTCATGCTCTTCATTTGGTAAAAGAAAACATTGCAGACAGTCACCAGTAGTTAAAATGTTTTCCCTGACAACTAAACATGCCTTTCTACCAGTGTGTTGCTGGTCTGAAAGAAATGAAAATGTGCGCAACGTGTTAATCTGCAAATGTAAGGGATTTGCAGATTAACTTGTTGTGCACATTTTCATTTCTTTCAGGCCAGCAGCACACAGGCAGAACGGAGTATTTAGCTGTCTGTCTGGCTTTGATTTCTAAGGAGAGTGCTGTTGCAGTTAATTGGTCAAATCACTTGAAGCTTTTTGATTAATAGTGCACAGACTTTACTCACCTGTGAAGTGCTTGCTCTTAATTGTCATTATTTTTACTTAGTGCTTACTATCCCTGAGAAATGTGTTGAAGGACAGTTATGTAAAAAAAATAGCATTACATAGGGTCTGGATTTTACTAAAATCTATGGGTATCGTTTACAATGAAATGGTGTAGCGCAGCTCAGCAAGTATTTTTGCTGCGCTGCCCTATGCCAATTCAAAATGGCAGGAATGGACTGTATTAATAAGATAAGGTGCACTCCTGTTCTTTCTGCCAGAACACAATTTGGTGCCTAGCGCCAACGCAGGCACCCTTGCACCATGGTGCAAGGGTGTCTGTATTGTTGACAGGATTGTTTTTGTGGAAGAAGGCACGCTTTCCTGCGCAAAACAGCCCATGGAGGCCTTTTTCTCTTTCTATGTGTGAAAGAGTTAACAATTAAGGAGAAATAAAGGTATTTCTTCTCGTTACACATCCCCTGGGGCAGCGCACAGTTTTGACGCATCCTCAGGTTCACAGATCCTTGTAAATCTGGGAATGTGTCAAAAACCATGCGCCCCCCCTTATGCAGTGTAAAGCAATGCACCTACTTGTGCTGCATTGCCGTACACTATAACTAAGAGGCCATTAAAAGCCACGCATGGCCTCATAGATATGGGTCTGCTCTCTGCTCAACCAGAGCATCATAAAAAATGGCGCACCGGCAGCGCAAATGGTTTATAAATAAGCCCCTATATTTTGGAAGCAGCCCGTATATTTTGAAAGCACCATTGTATCGTAAAACATTTTGCGCATTTTGTAGCGTCCTATCTTATACTGTGTGTAATGCAGGTAAAATAATGACTTACATAGTCACAGTGCTTTCTTTTCACAGGCTGTGACCTCATAGCACTAAAAATACACAATTCTCCACTGCACCAACCGCAAGTTAATTCTGTGGCTCTCTGGTTCGACACAGACTTTTATAGTGCATTAAATAATAGAGGTTTCATAATTTATTATAGTGAATTTCCCACTGACTAACAACTTTTTAAAATGTATTTATTATTCTTTGAAGCTGCCCGTTATTTTATATGTAGCTACCTGACGGTGAAAGACTTATAAAAAGTACATATGTTTTAATTATGATGAATGATGTTCAGCTATCTCCAGTTAGAGGCAGGTTTAAATGCCAAGCTGTCAGCATCCCATGAAATATAGCATGATTTTCCTCTAATGCCATCCAATAAAGTTGCACCCCGTGCATTACAGCAATAATACCAAGGGCCACTGGGATTATGTGATCGTGCGGAAGCACAGATTTTAGCATATTTATAGATTTGCTGAATTTGCCACATAATCCATCATCTGATGCATAACCTGCTGATTTTAACAACAAAAAAAGAATTCAATCAAAAGGTTTAAAAGTTACTAACAGGCAGCAACAGGTGTAGCCGCTCTGTAAAAAGGCCCTCTGTAAAGCTGTACTGGTCATCTTTTTGTTGCTTATTGCTATATTTGGGTGTTAAACTGGTACTAACGAGGTGCAACCACAGATTAACCGTTTCTCTGGAGAACACTTATGGTCGTCAATGATAAGGACTACCAGGTTCTAGACGTTTTTGTTGAGAGGGGGTCATTACGCCTAAGAACTTTTGATGGGGGTTCTCGGCATCAAAAAGTTTGTAAGACCACTGGTTTACACAATGGTTGGCTATGTAGTAGACGCATGCCCAGTGTGACACTGCAACCCATAATCATACTCTTTGGCGGCTTCCTCCTTTCTCTCCTGCCCGTATTGGTGCCTGTTGCAGCCCGCTGTTAGTGCCTACATGCGCTCATCGGCAAAATCCTCCCTTCTCTCCTGCCTGTAGAGGTGCCCTTTGTTTGTGCCTCCTCGCGCTCTTCAGTGGTTTGATCCTGTCTCTCTTGCCAATTTTGGCACCTGGTGCAGCCCGCTGTTAGGGCTTACTCGTGCTTTTTTGCGGCTCCTGCACAATGCTGGTGCGGTGTAATAGACTTCATATTTTCAGAGACGTAGTTGTTTTGTTTTTGGTGGCCTGTTTGCTGATTTAATCATAGGGGCCCCTTTTTGTCACGCTTCGAAGCACATGGGGCGCATGCCTCTGTGAAGTGGAGTGTTTCATCTACAGTAGGGTTTCAACACTGCATGTCTGTTTTGATAGAAGAAATAGGGGGGTCTTTATTTTAAACGTCTAATTAATTAACCACTTAAGTGTGCTTGTATTTAATTATATAATTTATTATTGCAGTTGTGTTATCTCCTGTCTAAGTAATAGCCTTTTGTTATGGAATCAGACAACGTTGTCAAGTGGGAGTGTGAATCGGACAAACCTCATTATCGCCACCTTTATTGATCTTACATCTGGTGAACCACACCCTGCTACAAATATTACAGAAATCATCCTGATCAACAGTTCAAAGATGTGCAGTTATTAACTTCTCCCAAACGCATTTCATCATCCCATTTATATTGTGTTAAAGTAGAGCACTATTTATACATACCGTCATGCGTGCACTAAGCATGGGCTGAAAATTCGTCCTGCTCGCAGAATTTGCGGATTTTTGCGGAAATCGCTGTAAAATCCGCGAATCAGCGGGACGAATTTTCAGCCAAGCACTTACAGGGTTACAGCAGCAGGTGCAAAAGTTGAAGCTAATTTTTTGTAACCTTTTACAAAAGGTTTTACAAAGAAATTAACTTCAACTTGGGCACCTGCTGCTGTAAGCCTGTAAGTGCTTCCTGGCGCCTCGTTGCCTACTTGCAACTATTCTCTGACCCTTGAAGCAGGGTCAGAGAATAGTTACAAGTAGGCAATGAGGCGCCTATCACGAAAATTAAACCTCAACAGGAAGCACTGGCAGATATAAAAACAAGCATTTGCAATGCAATAGGTCTCGCATTAGGAAAGTTTGAGCTATTGGTCTTGTAAATGACAATTTTTTTTATTTTTTGTGTTGGTTTTGAAAATAGCTAAATTAATAACTTTGTCGTTTACAATGCCAATAGTTATAACTTTCGCAAATGTGACACCAATAGCATTTGTCATGCAACATGTTTTGTATTTACGTGACTTAGATGTATAGATATTACAAATTACAATGGCTTTACATTTTTTAAAATAATTAATACTTAAATAAAAGTGATTTTAATTTATAATTGCAATAGCTTAAACTTTTGTAAATAACTTTTGTGAAGATTATGTTCAGTGTATTTTATTGTGACGAAAATCCAGGAACAGAAGTGAAATATTAACATATTTTTATGACATTTGTGATAAAGCTTGAAACATTGAGAGAACATATTTGAAGCAGTTGTTGTTGAATGGTTGCGCAGTTTGATGCTGGGGTGGCGCTGAGTGATGCTGGGGTGGTGCTGAGTGGTGCTGTGGTGGTGCTTAGTGATACTGGGAGGGTGCTGAGTGATGCTGGGGTGGTGCTGAGTGGTGCTGTGGTGGTGCTGAGTGATACTGTGGTGGTGCTGAGTGATGCTGTGGTGGTGCTGAGTGATGCTGTGGTGGTGCTGAGTGGTGCTGTGGTGGTGCTGAGTGATAATGTGGTGGCGCTGAGTGATGCTGTGGTGGCGCTGAGTGGTGCTGTGGTGGCGCTGAGTGGTGCTGTGGTGGTGCTGAGTGGTGCTGTGGTGGTGCTGAGGGATGCTGTGGTGGTGCTGAGTGGTGCTGTGGTGGTGCTGATTGATGCTGTGGTGGTGCTGAGTGGTGCTGTGGTGGTGCAAAGTGATAATATGGTGGTGCTGAGTGATAATATGGTGGTGCTGAGGGATGCTGGGGTAGCGCTGAGTGATGATGTGGTGATGCAGAGGGCAGAAAGGCACAAAAAGCAGTCTAACAAAGGGCAGAAGGGCAAACAAACAAGGAAAAAACGAGTCTAACAGAGGGCAGAAGGGCACAAAAAAACAGTCTAACAGAGGACAGAAGGGCAGAAAAAGAAGGGAAAAACGAGTGTAACATCGGGCAGAAGGGCACAAAAAACAAGTCTAACAGGGGGCAGGAAGGCACAAAAACCAGTCTAACAGAGGGCAGAAGGGCACAAAAAATGAGTCTAACAGAGGGCAGAAGGGCAGAAAAACAAGGGAATAACAGAGGGCAAAAGGAAACAAAAAACAAGTCTAACAGAGGGCAGAAAGGCAGAAAAACAAGGGGAAAATGAGTCTAACAGAGGGCAGAAGGGCACAAAAAACGAGTCTAACAGAGGGCAGAAGGGCACAAAAAACGAGTCTCACAGAGGGCAGAAGGGCAGAAAAACAAGGGAATAACAGAGGGCAAAAGGAAACAAAAAACGAGTCTAACAGAGGGCAGAAAGGCAGAAAAACAAGGGAAAAACGAATCTAACAGAGGGCAGAAGGGTAGAAAAACAAGAGAAAAAAGAGTCTAACAGAGGGCAGAAGGGCACAAAAAACAAGTCTAACAGGGGGCAGAATGAATCCCGCCCTGCAAGTTTGTCCACGAAATGCCACCGTTTTGTGCAATACCTCTACTCAACTGGAGTACTATCTACTGTCTAATCGGTAAGTGCTCCCTCGTTGGCTAAATGTATAGGGGCAGATTTACAATAACTCCCCAGGGATGCGCCAGTTATTGTGCACCGCAGCTCCGCCACCCATGGTCCGTCGCATTTACAATGCGGCGCACCATGTGGCAAAAACGGCACAGATGCGTCACGCATCTGTGTCGTAAAAGCAGCGCATTGCTGGAGCTGCATCGCAAGCGTGACACAGCTCCAGCAATGCTCTGGGGGGCCCTACCTCCCCAATGCTGCGTCAAGCCTTGCGCCTGCTTCAAGCAGGCGCAGGGTTTTGACTCAGGGTTTTGACGCAGCATTGGCCTAAAAGTGACCGAGTGAAATCTTGTAGATTCCTGCGCAGGAACGCCCTCCCCTGCGCCGGAACGCCTCCTGATGGCGCAGGGCTTTACAACATGACGCATCTCTCAGCACCATGGCGCATCTTTTGTGCTGCTGCTGTGTCACAAAAGTGATGCAACTGCGGCGCAAAAGAGGCGTAAGCGGCTTGTAAATCTGCCCTATAGTGCTTTTACTACGCTGTAGCTGTGTAAAGGGCCAGAAGATGTGTCTCCAGTGACCATGTTTGCCTGTGCCTGTGTTACAGGCACACATGGTCACTGGAGACACATCTTCTGGCCCTTTACGCAGCTGCAGTGTAGTAAAAGCACTATACATTTACCCATTGAGGGAGCACTCACTGGATTAGCCAGTAGAAAGTACTCCAGGGCAAATCAAGAAAAAATCCGCGATTTTGCAGGAAAATTCTCAAATTAGCTGATTTTTTTGTGATTGCGCAGGGAAATCCACGAATTCGCGGTACGCGAATTCGCACATTTCTCCCATGCTTAGCGTGCACAAGCTCATGGTGTATCAAAGACTAGAGGGAGGTTTGAGACTTCTCCTCTTATTAGTTAGCAGATCACCTGTGGATGACTAGCCTGTTGGACTTTACCACATATCTTACAAGATAGACTCCTAATAGTTTATTTTTTTTTTTAAAAGCTGTCTTCTTAGAAATACTAATGTACCTCAGAGTGTAAAGGAGACACACTTTTCATGTACATACTTCTAACGCTGGATCCCTCATCTTACGATTCTGCCCCAACTGAATCTGGAATCTGCAGCAATAGCTCTTTCATGTTGGCAGGTGGAGCAATTGGGCTCTCTCACGACCCTTTCCCATCTTTAGCAAGCATTTGCAATGCAATAGGTCTCCTAAATGAGAGATTTTTACCTATTAACATTGTAAATAGCAATACCATTTATTTATGTGTTTAACAAACAACTGCAATAATAAGAGCAATTGTCATTTACAATACCAATAGGTCAAAGTTTCTGAAATGCGAGACCTATTGAATTGCAAATGCTTGTTTTTTTAAAGAGATTTATATAGCGGGAACTCGACCCAAAGGTATCAGAGCCCTTTACATGAGCACCAGTTATACAGACAGACGCGTACATTTTTTGTAGGCTCGGGGAGACTAAGGGGTATATTCACAAGAACGTGTGATAACTTCCACAAGAGTAGCGTAACGCAACTTTCAACATTGCAGCCTATTGTGGG
Source organism: Lissotriton vulgaris (assembly GCF_964263255.1). Taxonomy (NCBI): domain Eukaryota; kingdom Metazoa; phylum Chordata; class Amphibia; order Caudata; family Salamandridae; genus Lissotriton; species Lissotriton vulgaris. The sequence goes on along the minus strand of NC_141694.1, from coordinate 1,144,104,497 downwards.
AAAATAACCCTGTGTCAACGTGAAATCTACAACAAGGCGTTAGCATGCGCTAGACACCAGATAACCCGTCACATGTTCGCATGAAAATGAACACCATGCCGCAAAAATGTGATACGTGAAAGCAAAAAAACATGCAATGAGGCAAGTCGCGGGACAAAATTCTGAGAAAATCAGCCACAGGCCGGCAAATCCCACGAGTCTTGCGGGAAAAGGCACTATAAAAGAAAGAAAAAAAAAAGAGAAAATGAAATTAACCAATTCTAACTGCATAGCACCATGGATTCACCCGGACCGAGTGCAGGGGACAAGCTGAATCCCACAAGCCCTATGGCATGGAACCCCGTGTTCGGGGAATGGCAAGGAGAAGAGGAAGAGGAGGTCATAGGACACCATCAACAACTGTCCGGGACCTCCACTGCGGCACTGGAAACCCAAACTGTCAGGCCATCGTCACCAACGTTAAGGCAGTCGGAGTGTCAGGGAGGTCACTGGAGGAGGTCAAGAGGCGCTGGCATGAAGTGCACAGCCAAACAAAGGAGAAGCTCTCTGCCAACAGGAAGGCAGCAAGGGCGAATGGAGGTTGGAGTCCTGCGACTCAGGAGGAGCTGGAAGAGCTGGAGGAAATGGTGGCCACAGTCAGCTTTGTTTAGACGGTGGCAGGAATTGGGGGCCTGGACATAGCACAATATAACCTGACCCAACAGCAACAGGAGGAGTAACGACCAGGGACGGGGGGACGTGGGGAGATGGACACAATGGCACACATGCACAATCATGTGTAGCACACTGCACACCCACAATGATCGTGGAACATGTCATTGACAACCTTGGCACACTGCAGCACGCATAGAAACGCCAAGTAGGCCCCAGTTCACAATGTGCACAAAAGGGCCCCCTCCAGATCACCAATAGCAAAACTGACCCATGCACATGTGCTGAATCCAGCAAAGCAGCAGCTCTGTGACCCACACTGAAAATGCAAGTAACACTGCATGCCCGATAGCATGGCAGCAGCCCAAAAACACGAGATGGCTCATGAATCGATATGGAGGTAGCCCAGTGTGGATCATATTCGTAAAGGAGCACGTCACACTCTAACATGTACACGTGCACACACAACTCATGCCATACAATACACGCAGCAGACGAACAATGCACCAGGCCACAAAATCTGCCTGAGAGCACATATGACCCAAGTCAAAAACAAATCAGACCCTAAAAAGCACACATTTCAAAGGCACTCCGCCTCAAAGGGAGAAGGCTACACAAAATCAGAGCTGTAGGGGCAACTCCCCACAATGCAGCACACCCACATAGCAATCATAGAACATCAGCAATGACGGCAATGTGGTACAAAGTGCAGCACCAACAGCAAAGGCCACAGCTCACAACAGGCCCTGCACATTGCAAAAGGGACCCATCCCCATTGCACATGCATCAGTCCGTTCCTCCCTGTGTGGGGACGATGCTCATTGTGGCACACAAGTGGAAAATCAAATCAACACATCTCACAGTTAGACACCAGTGGGGTCGCATACACTTTATTGGGATGTGCATGTCAGTGTGGACGAGACAATAGCCACAACAGTCAGGGATATGCTTAAGACACTTGCACGCAGTATGGGTGCATGTCGAGGTTCAGGAAATGGTGGTGCAAAAATGTACAACAATCATCACAGATGGCAACGCTCCCAGCCCACCTTGCCTTGCTGGATGAGCCATGTGTTGTTTGGTGTCTGCACATTGCCCTGTGAGAGGGGGCATGACTCACTGTCCATGGGATCTACATAGTGCTCTGCAACCGGCGTGCTCCGATTGTCTCCTCGGCTGACAGTATTCAAGTTTAAGGGTCCAACAGGTTCACATGTTGTGCTACATTGCCATGTGTGTGCTCTTCCCCAGCAGTGTGTCCGAATTGGTAATGTTGCCAAATGACGCTGTGCTGTTCCGACCATGGAGCTGCATCACCTTGCACAGGTGTGTGTACATGCGCGTTGTGCCACGTACATGCACCCAGAGTCCGGACAATGGCAGACGTGTCCTCTGTTGTGGTGGGATATGTGAGCAATCCCCACGATGCAACAAGTTGTTGGTACATGTGCTGTGGGTAACAATCGGATGTGGCTGCAGGGACGTAGTTACTTGTCCATGAATGCCCGCACTGCTTCATGTACAATGTGTTCCAATAGTATATCAATGTCATGTTCAAGGAACACCAGGTTGAGCCAATCCATTAACTGGTCTGGGCAGGTGAGCTCAGCCCATGCCGTTTCACCAATCCGCAATACAGCCCAATAGGGGAACGCCTCTAGGTGGTCACTGAACATGAGCAATAGTGCAATCTCCCATGCACAACTGCCAATACATAGGCAGTATGTCAAGGCATCCCATGCACGGTTGTCTCGATTACACTCCAATTCGTGCTCCTACACGGGGCGCACACTCAAGTCATAGTCCAATTCGTCTACAGTTGTGTTGGAAAGGCAGACATCCATAGGACACTTGAATGTGCATGTTCAGCAGTGGAACCAGGGCTGGACTCAGGTGACGTAGGCAATGCGGAAACTGAGTCGGTAACTGATCCGCTGCACTGCCAGTGGCACTGCGCCGAGTAAATGCAGCATACGAGCATGGTACTATTCCACGTGTTGGGGGCTGTGCATGTGCCCGGTATGGCCTACCTTTGCCTTGGTGCGTCTCGTGGAACCGACACTCTTGTGATCTGCGGCAGTTGTTTGGAGGATATGCCACAGCTCTGAGTAATGATTCTAATGTGTATGCAATGTTGGGCTTCTATGTGTGGGGTGTTGTTGAGCCTGGTAGTTTATTTGGGCTATGCGTCGTGTGGAGTCATCCACTTCTGCATTGGCATCTCTCTCAGGGTGTTCCAGGTGTGGTCTGGACCAAGGTCAGAGGTGCAGGTGTCCTCCGGCATCCTGCAGTGGAACAATGGAGCTTTCATCCCTGATTATTGTCTGACTTCTACTTGAGTTTTCGGAATGTGATGTGGCTTTGGCGCTGAGATTGGCACACAGCCTAGGTCTCATTGTGTACGGATGGCGATGCACATGATGAAATTGATACTTGTATAGCGCACTACTCCCTCGCAAGGGTCGGTCTCAAGGCGCACACACGTTGGTATGTGGAGCCAGGTGCTTTGCAAGGCCTTGCGCTGCTTGTGCAATTTCACTCCGTCTCTCTCCCTTGCTCTCTCCCTCTCTTTCCTTTGTTGGGCGAATGCACACCTTCTTCTTTTGGATTTAGTGATCCAGGCTGTGTCCTATGGATTGTCCAGTGAGGACCCGGTAGGTCTCATCCGAATGGTTGTTTTGGCATTTGTTTGTATGGTGTTTTGTATTGGTGATTGCAGTGCTGTATGACTGGATCTCCATTTTCTGGCCCTGCATGTATGTTGATTTTCCTGCTTGCGCGACATCATGCAGAATATTTGTTGTGGGGTTGGTGTGCTGTTTTTTCGTCTGGGGTTTGGGGTGGGCCCGGAGTGGCTTTTCCGGGCCTGGGTGTGGTGTTGGTTGCCCTCTTGGATGTCCGTGCTGCGTGTTCAGTTTCTCCATGGCATCTGTTTGTCTTCAGGTGTGGCTGTGGGCTGTGCTCCCTTTTGTGGTGCAGGCTGTGCTCCGACTTTACACCAGGTCAAAGAAGGTGTAAAATTCCTGCTGACAACGTGCATTATTTCGTGTTTTGTGTTCTTATCTCCGATCTGGCTGGTCATTGTGAATGTTGAGGTGTCGTGTTGTCGGGGGTTTTGGCACAGTAATCCCTACTCGTCATCTCATTAGCGATAGTTGTGGGGGTCCTCAGTGGCGATGTTTTTTGCGGATGCTATCATGGAAAACTGGTGCTGTGGGCACCAGCTTTTGAATGGGGAGTAAATTTATCATGACTTTGGTTGCGCTAAAGTGCTGTTAATTCGGCGATAGCTCCTTGTGAGTATGCCCCTAAGTGATTTGCTCAGATTTCCAGCATGTTGACTGTCCCTGCTGAGACTCGAATCCAGTTCCCCAGCTTCGAGGATGACCGCTCTAGCCCTTAGGTCACGGCCTTGCGGGGCACTGGCAGGATCTATGTGAAAGGTAAAGAAGGCCACATGTTTGCGTACACAGAAGCATCTAGCATAAGAGAATGAATAATGTAGTAATAAGGCATGAGAAAGAGCATGGCATGTAAACATGGGACGAAGTAGGATGACCAGGGATGCATATAAAATGCCATGAGTGCCCACGTGCGGCTTTCAGAGCAGCACAGGAGCCAGTTGGTATTTGGTCTAGCTACCACGATTATGGGACATAGGATAATTCCAGCAGCATTTCAGATGGAGGTTTAAAGGGGGTTATAATGGAGAAGAATGTGCGTAAAAACTAAAAGATCATAACAGTCACAAGCATTTTATGTGCTCAAAAGCACAACATAAAAGTGTCAGAGAACACACGTGCTTGTATTGAATCTTGATGCATTATGACAAAACATTTGTTGCATAAAAAATGTAGCTAACCTGCACAATGAAAAGTATATTTTCTCCTAAATTGCACTCTTCAGTGGTTTGACTGTGTCAGGATGTACGCTTCTGACCTATATGAATAATAAATACATTACAATACCTAAAAAAAAAGAGCACAATACCCACACGTTGGTACATGCATCCATTATAGTTCTCTAGTCCTCTTAGCATGAAATTAAACAGCTTCTGGAGAATTAAAACATCCGGGAATGCAGGTGCCTTAAGCAGGCGGTCACCTTGTTCCACAAGCTCCCATAATAGTTTTTGATGCCTAGAGATTTGAAGATAGTCCAACTGTGTGACGTTCATATCCACCTTATCAGCCCTGTATTCGCCCAAATAAGCACATTCATGCCACAACGACACATTTGATTCAAATGGACCAACTAGGATGAAACCCAAGTGAAGAACCATTGGAGCTGACCCCCCCCAGAATCTCAAAGCTGAATGCACAGCCAAGGAAAACACTCTGGTCTACAACTAATAAGACAAGATGCTACACCAATGTGAAGTTCCTGGAGAGACACTGCAGGCTGTATATTTGTGAGAGACAGGAAACTAGCCATTAATCTGTGCTCACATTAGAGAGTTGTCCACTAGTCCATTTTCTAGTATAAGCATCCTTGTATGCACAATCTATTCCAAAATTGGTCCTAGCGCGTGGGTCTGATTTTCCTAATGGAGTAAATAAACTGCCAAAAAGGAGATCAGCTTCCCTTAAAAGGTCATCGTAATATTTACAGCTAAACATGCCTAAAATACACCTGACCAATGACTATAAGACCAAACATAAAAATACCCAACTCACAATTAATTGTGATAACAGTGCTACATACTAATTGACAATAGTACATATTAATACACTGCATTACTTGGTAATTACAAACTGATCAGTGGCCCAAATTAATTTACCTCTTTCAACCTATACTAAGGAAATGTTAACTGTTCAGTGCCTTCCTGCTCCCTCTTCATTTCATGGCATTATGTACTGTTGAAAATGTATTGATTTCCTGCTGTTTTTATCATGTTCCATGGTTTTCTGAGACTTTGCTATTTTTATTGATATGGTATGTTATGTTATTTAAATTTATATCTAGGCACAACAGCTACCCAAAAGGGTTTCCCGGCGCCCGGTGGAAATAATAGAAGATAAGAGAGTGGAACTTACTGATTAAAAAGCCAGGTTTTAAGAGATTTACGAAAGAGTGTGACGTTCATCTGTACGAAGTGACAGCGGAAGAGCTTTCCACAGAACAGGGCCCAAATATGAAAAAGAAGGGCCACCCATGCAGGATAGTCTGATCTTTGGCACCTACAATTTAGCCTGAGTAGTGGATCTAAGAGTATGAGAAGGTTAAAAGGGATGGACTAAATTTTGCACATACATGGCAGCCATGTGGTGCTTATTTCTGAACATATAGTTCAGAGCTTTAAACTTAATCCGATTCTCCACTCTTAACCAATGAACATCTCTCAGGGAAGCAGAAATAGAGGCTGTTCTAGGAGTTCGGCAGAGCAATCTGGCCGCAGAGTTGTGTACTCTCTGAAGCTTTCGTATGACGTCTTTATTAGCTCCAAGATAGAGGATGTTGCCTGGACTGCAGTTCTCTGGATAGGGCTAGGGAGCATCCACACAATTTTTCTCAGCAACTTTAGAATGGTGACACATGTTGCAGCAACCTTCGGGGCTTGATGACGCATAGATAGTGAGTCGTCAATAATAAAGCCAAGGTTGCCAACATGATGCGATGGCTGCAGTACTGCACCCATTTCTGTGGGCCAGTGTTGTGGACCTAAGAGCTCTTTGTCTTTCCCCAGTACCAAAACCCCAGTTTTATCACCATTCAGCTTGAGAAAATTGGCATGCATCCAAGATGCCACTTTGCTCAGCCCAGCCCGAAGAGCAGAAGGCTCAGAGTTTTTTCTTGCAGAAAGTGAAAAAATAATCTGAGTGTAGTCAGCATATGAAAATAACAACAACCCAGCTCCTTCGCCGATTGTTGCCAGGGATCTAACATAAATGTTAAACAACAAAGGACTAAGAATAAGCCTGGGCAGTAAATTCCATTCCGATTGCGGAATTTGGGTAATTTGGGTAATTTCGCGTTCCGCGGAGAACAAGAAATTGCCCAAATTTCTGCGTTCCGTGACTTTGCGAAATTTCTTGCTTGTTCACGTTCTCAAATACATGTTCATGAGATATTTCCCCCGAGCACGCAAACAGCAATTGCGAACAGTAAAAAAGTATCGCGAACAAGCAATTCCGCATGTTCGCTGAATTTCTGCGTGTTCGCAGAGATTTTTTACCATTTCACGGAGATTTGTGTAACACGATTAAGCAAATTCCGCCCACCCCTACTAATAATGGACCCCTGGGGGACTCCATACTGGGATAAATGAGTCTTGGAATTCGCTGCAGAAGAGAAGACCTGCAGCGTACTGTCAGTGTAAAAAGAGGTGCAGAACCAGTAACCCCTATGGATTGTAATATATATCAAAAACAACAAGGGCACCCAAACGAGTCAGCATAGGACCTCGGGGAACATATTTCTCAAGCAACAGTGGTCCCATGCATAGATAGGTACAAGAAAAAATAAATATAGACACAATGGAGCTATATTGAGTAAGGTGATTTGTCCAGCCGGACAGGGATCGCAAATCTTTACTATAAAGTGAATTCAACAAAGTAATACCTTACATTCAAAAGAGTGAGACACAAGCCTGTGCCCTCACGCTTACACAGTGGCAAGGTGATAGGGTAGAAAAAGGCAGAAGAGAGAGATTTTTAGGTACAGAGTGAGCGATTTCTGAAAATGAGAGAATGACAGAAATTCAAATACACCATTATACGCATATCACATTTGGTATACATTTAAATATATGGTGTTTCAACAAGTCGACGGCTTTTCGATCCCTTAAACATAATACATGGGATCATCATCAGGACAAGAATTATGCCTAAAGAGTATTTGACACAATAGCCTAAGGAAAAGGAAGGAAGAATACACAATATCAACAAGAGAGAATTTGCAGCAAAAAGTCTTAAGTGACATCCAGTTAATGTGAGTAAAAGTTCCATAAGGGAAACAATGATATAACCCCATGCGCAGTCCTGTCAGTGGCAATCATACAAAATTACGGCGAGTGTCTATGAGAGTGCATTGTCTACACTAAAACATCAACCGTCACATGCAACACTAGCGTGCACGAGTCATCACGAAGATGCGCGAAGAATTGCAGTATTGGTGGAGAATGTGGCCAGTGGGCTAAGAGTGATCAACAGAAAGTGAATTATCAACAAGGTGGTCACAGTATGTGTAATTCTAACCAGATGTGAAACAAACTACACAGTGAAGGGAAGGTCTAAAGAGTTGGCATGGCTACCTGATATACGGACTCTATCAGTTCCGTAAGGCCAGATAAGGAGCTGTTCCACAACTTCTGTGGAGGAGGCAAGTAAGGGATTCGTGCAAGGACGGAAGCTTATTAATCACGAATGGTAGCCGTGTGATCGGTCCCAGGGCTGGCGCGTCACAAGGATCCGAGCAATACTGGAGAAAAAGGGAGGGACAAATAATCATAAAACATGCAAGGTCAGGGAGAGGAAATAACACGGAACTGTAGCCGGCGGCTTACCCGTTAAGACAGAACCAAACTCAGCCCGCAGTGGGGACTGGGTTAAGGTTTATCGTATTTCCTGGCAGATGGGAGGTTCCCTGGAGGGGCAACAGTTAGCGTTCGAAATCCCACAGTAAGGAATAATCCAGACGCCAAAAATAGGGCGTGAGCACACGAGCCTGCGGTAGAGAAGGGACACAGGACGTGAAGTTAGGGGGGGAATCAGAAGGTAACGGCACACGTGGCGTCCGCCAGTGTTTGCAAAACTTACCAATGAGGAAGGCTTTGTGTATGGGCCCTGGTATGACAGGAATCCCGCAGTAAGGAATCAATCAATTCAAACGCCAAAATAAGGTGCGAGCACACGAGCCTGCGGTGGAAAGGAGACACGAGCCATGTGGTCAGGGGGGCAACCACAAGGTAACTGCACACATGGCGTCCTCCAGTGTTTGCAGAACTTACCAGCAATGAAGGCTTCGTGTATGGATCCTGGTATGACTGAGGTTTACAGGGAAGCAGGAAGTTAACGTAGGGAGTGAGAGCTGATAGGTGGATAGAACCAGCCTCACTGGGCATGAAAATAAGTGAAGGACAAGCGGCGGCCATCTTAAGTGAGTGAAACCATGCAAAGAGAACCTGCAGTCGCGCAGAGTGATTAAAGTACCATTATGAACACAGATACAGATAAAGCAATACAGGATTCAGAATTATGAGTGACCCAATTACAGTAGACTGGTCCAGTCCTCCTGTAAATTAAGTCCTGTATTTAGACGGTCTGTCCTTAATATCCATTTGAGTTCTTCTTTGTTGAGCAAGCTGGACAGATCACCTCCTCTGGGTGGTAAAGTAACTTGGCTGATCACAGTCCATTTAATTTGGTTCTCCGAATGTCCTTTTTCCAAAAAATGTTCAACGAGTGGAGCATTAGCAGTTTTGCACCTGATTCGGCTCCGATGTTGGGATATCCTGAGCTTGATCTTTTGCTTCGTTTGGCCCACATAAATCATGTTACATGGGCACAGAATTGCATAAATTAGATTACAGCTGTTATAATTAGTGAAAGTATTTAGAACATTTTTGATATCTTTAAAAACAAATTCTTTATTTTCAATGCAAAAATCACACACCACACATGAGCCACATTTAGAGTGGCCCCTTAAAGGGGGAAGTGACCAAAGGTCATGTAAGGTGGAATTGGTCATTTTAGATGGAGGCAGGCCTGCTCTAACCAGCTGGTCCTTTAAGTTTTTATTGCGTTTAAAAGCAAATAAAGGTGTTTCCAGGGACAGGTTTCCAGAGTTGATGATGTGCCAATTCTTCCTGATACTTTTCTTTATCTTCCTAGATACAGAGGGAAAAGTGGTGACACAAACCAGCTTATCAGATTCTTTTTTGGCTTTAGGTTCAAGTAGTGTCTCTCGGGGCAGTACCATGCCCTTTTCATGGCATTCCTAACCAGACGTCTGGGGTATCCTCTGAGTCTAAGTTTATTAGCCAGGGTGTTAGCCTCAAGAAAGTAGTCAGTTTTTTGGAAACAGTTTCTTCTCAGTCTTAAGAACTGTGAATAGGGAAGACTGTCTCTAAGGGCTCACAGGTGGCAGCTATCATAACTCAGTAGTGTATTTCTCTCAGTTGGTTTTCGAAACAAGGTAGAGGGAGGTCTGAAGGGTGTAATTGTGATCTTGGGTTGAGTTGGGTTCAGTTCAAAGAAAGCGCGTAGTCTAATTTTGCGAAAGAACGCCAGTATCTCAGATTGTATTTCTAAAAAATTGGGGTAAGATGTAGGCACAAATGAGAGTCCCTTACTAAGTAAAGAGATCTCTTGTGAAGAGAGATTGTGGTTAGACAAATTGAATAATTGGATAGACATGTCTGAAGTCTCAGGGCTGTTCACCATTTGTAAAACTTCTGTCTCGTTTGTCGTTCCCCCGGCTGATTGTGCCAACGAGCTTGTTGTTTCACTCTGCCCCTCTTGGGAGCTTCCCCTCTCCCAGTTCCTCGTCCTAAAAAATGAGGGTTTGGATTGCGGGAAGAGGAATTGGAGCCTTCACCTGCATCTGAGTTATCAGAGGAATCAGCAGAGGAGTCAGTAAACCCTACCACTGTATTTCTCTGGTTGAACCTGCCCCAAGGTCTTGGATTCTGCGGGTTTTGGTTAAAGTTACGATTGGTATAAAAATCTTTTTGAAGGTAGGGGTAGGTTATTTCGGCAGTATAGGATTTAATGTCCTTTTTCACTTTTACTGATTTTTTATTTTGTTCAATACGATGGTATTCAGTAATGTTTTTTTCAATTTTCTCTAACAATTTCTTAGTGATTTCAGTGATATTGTCGTTCTCAGCAATTTGTTTCTCAAGGTCTTTGATAATTTCAGCTAATTTCTTCAGTTCCTCTCCAGCTGTCTCAATACCCAGAACTAGCCAATGCCTAGAACATGTAGTTCCAATGTGGCTAAAGCCGGTGATATACAGAGGGTTATCAGTAAAAATCCCTGGAATATTCCGTACTTGAAGCCGTAAGGTATTACTTTGTTGAATTCACTTTATAGTAAAGATTTGTGATCCCTGTCCAGCTGGACAAATCACCTTACTCATTATAGCTCCATTGTGTCTATATTTATTTTTTCTTGTACCTATCTACCCTATGGATTGTAAGGCATTTATAGGCATGGCATGGGACACCGTGTCAAAGGCCGCACTTAAATCCAATAATACAAGTGCAACCGTGTTGCCTGCATCCAAATTTTGGTGCTACATTTAAGTTACGCCAAGAAGAGCCGTCTCCGTCGAATAGCCGGTTCGAAAACCAGATTGAGAAGAATGCAAAATGCTGTTCTTGTCAATGAAATGAGACAGTTGACCATTAATATGCCTCTCCAAGATTTTAGAAAATACAGGAAGCAAGGAGATTGGCTGATAGTTCAACGGCACCCTAGGGTCAGCATTAGCCTTTTTCAATATTAGAATAACCATTGCATGCTTCCATTCCAGAGGAACCAGAGATTCCTTTAAGGATGTATGTAAGAGTTCCATAATAATTGCAAGTGATGACAGGTCAAGCTGCTTCAGCACAGAAATAGGGAGGGAATCCCAAGGAGAGCCAGATTTAATACGGCCTAGATGCAGTTTAAGGGACATCATATCAAGTAATGACCAGTTATCTATTTTATTGATGGTGTTTATATTAGGCAGAACTTTAACAACAGATGGCCGAATTAATTGAATGGGTATTGACGGTATTGACGTGGGGGATGATGACAAATTGCCAGTCAGAGTACAGTATATTACTTCCACTTTGTTAGTAAAAAACTGAGCTAGATCTTCACATTGCGTTTCATTCAAATTGGGGGGAGTGGGCTGAGTTGTAGCACCTGATAGTTCTTTTACTATTTTGAATAATGTTTTAAAGCAGTTCTTAGCATAGGATACAGTTAGAGAAACATATTTGGCACATGCAGCCCTAAAGAGAGAATGATACTCCCTTTTAAAGTGCAAATAGGCGGATTAACCAGGTCTCTGTAAGGAAAATAGCGTCCGGTTGTTCGCCCATTAGCAAATCAAAAACATCAGCCTGATGTTTAGAGAGTGAGCGACAGTTAATATTCAAAAAGAAGAATTCCTAAATAGGTGGTGAATTATATTCCAATTGCGAGTTAGTAAGTTGTTTAATGGGAGTAGAAGATGTTGGAACATTAGATAACTGGCATAATCCTAAGTGCACTGTTTAATTACAACACAAACAAGAATCAGTATCTTTCTCAAGATTGAGAAACGTACAATCAGAGTGTGGGTTAGTGTGATGTGCAACAGTTGTTTGGAGGAGTAAGTTACTAAGGGCTAGATGTAGGAGCTCTAACACCGGTCGGTAACGGCCGAATTCGGCCGTTACCGACCGGTATTAGGGTTTCCAGATGTAGGGGGCCTATATTTTACCGATTCTGTAAATTTAGCGAATCGGTAAATTTACCGAATCAGTAAAATACCGAATCGGTATATTTACCGATTCGGAATATCCACATGTAGGTGGCACTCCTAAGAGTGCCACAGGCCCTTAGGAATCGGTATTTTACCACCCAGTCCTATTGAGTGGTAAAATACCGAATTCAGGTGTGCATGCACATCTGTGCATGCACACTTGTGCAATGTGACACACAGACATGCCCTTAGGGCATGTCTGTGTGCCACATGGCACACAAGTCCGGAATTGGGGTGCTAGAGGGTGTCAAAGTGACACCCCCTGCACCCTTGTAGGATTCGGTATTTACCAAATCGGTAAATACCGAATCTGTATTTCCCATTGATTCCTATGGACTTCAAGGCCCATAGGAATCAATGGGAAATACAGAATCGGTATTTACCGATTCGGTAAATACCGACTCTTACAGAACCGGTAATTTTTTACCTACATCTGCCTCCTTCCAATTTACCGACTCTTAAATACCGAATTGGTATGAGTCGGTATTTAAGAGTCGGTAAATCGGATTTACCTACATCTGGCCCAATATCCTTATTTAGTGAAACAGGGGTCCTGGCCCCTGATATTGATTGTAAAGCTTGCTGACACCCCCGTAGTGGTAGTAGTGGTGGTAAAGAAATTATTAAATAAATAAATTCATTTCATCACAGACATCGAATACTAGGAGCAGATTGACTGATGTTTCATGGCAACCAGCACAACAACTTATGCTGAGTTCGTAAGAGGGGATACCAAAGGGGATGATAGATGGAGCGTGTGAGCAAATCAAACACTCACCCCCAGTCAACTGATCTGGGTGTAATCCATCACCATTCTTTATCTCACTCCACCACCCCAGTTCAGACATGGCCATATGCAAATCAGTCTTACCCTGTGCCTCATGGGTGCAGTCCAGCCCGAACTGCCAAGCTATGTTTTCCCTGGATCGGAAACAAGCATCCTGGTTACGGTTTCAGATTCATAATCCTCATCAGCCAGGCTAACTTGAATCCAGTGGCAGAGTGAGCAAGGGACCCACGTCTGGGCATTCCCTGCCAACTTAGGGCGGACAAAGCAATACCAAAGGGGATGATGGACGGAGCGTTTGAGCAAATCAAACACTCACCACCAGTCAAATGATCTGGGTTTAATCCATCACCATTCTTTAGCTCACTCCACCGCCCCAGTTCAGACATGGCCCTATGCAAATCAGTCTGGCCCTGTGACTCATGGGAGCAGTCCAGCCGGAACAGCCAAGCCATGTCTTCCCTGGACTGGAAACAAGCATCCTGAGACCGGTTTCGGATTTATAATCCTCATCAGCCAGGCTATCTTGAATCCAGTGGTAGAGTGAGCATGGGACCCACATCTGGGCATACCCTGCCAGCTTAGGGCGAACAAAGCAATACCAAAGGGGATGATGGACGAAGCGTCTATCATCCCCTTTGGTATCGCTTTGTAAGAGGGAGCAGGGCAGAGCTCTATTTCGAAGCCTTGGCACACTTTCAGACTTTGCAGTGCCACTTACACACCTTTGCATCATACTGCAAAGGTGTATGTGATGTCTAGCATAGGTTTTGTACCGGAAGAGTAATTTCCCATACAAATTATGCTAAAAGATACTTCTAATCTTTTCTCCATTTGTAAGTGTGCTGTACAGTGCAGCACACATGTAGTTTGAAAAGTATGGTGAGAAGAAACTTTTCCTCTACTATTAGCCTGCCTGAAGGAGGCATAGTTTTTTGGGGCAAAGTCCTATCTACAAATATTAGTAGATATGGAAAGTCATAGTTGCATGGAAACACTTATGTTCCACCAATGGAAATATGCCTTGGTTGAGCAGTGTTAGGCTTGAAATTCCCTTTTCCCGCTATCCATTTCTTATGCTATATTAGGTTAGCAATATGTGGCTAAATAGGCGCCATTTGTATTTATGTTATGCAACACACTGAGTTTGCCTAATGTAGGGTTTAGTTAGCTCGTGTGACTCCATTTTGTATTTCGCAACCGTTATTAGACTGCTTGGGCTGTGCTCGCACTAGGCCTCATTCTTCAATCTTCTCACTTCTGCAGAACACTGTACTTTGTTATTATTTTCTCTCTTGTTCAAGGCTGTAACCCGATTTGCTAATGAGCTGATGTTCTGTCTCCACATTCCAATCTCAATGTGCAATTCTGCTCCCACGGAAAAGCTGAGAATGGGCACAGTGGCCTTGGACCACTGAAAGAGTGTACTCATCTGGCAGTTGTTAGCTCATCTCTCTTTGCCTCCTTTGTGCATGCCGGGCTCAAGCTATTATTTTTCCATTAGGGGCGTGGCCGAAGCCTCCCAGAAAGGTTTATCTAGTATTACCAAACGCTGGGGAGTTAGTCCCTTGGCAGACTTCTTAGGGTGCAGGTCTGAATTGAATCCTTTGCAGAGTATTGCTCATAAAATGCATATTGGTATTCTCTACAGTCTGACCAACTGTTTATTTGGGAAGGCATAGCAGCTGGTTGTATATAACCCGGGTGGCCCTAAAGGGCCCCATCCTTCAATTGGTCCCCGAACAGTGACCTAGCAAAGTGTGGCCCCCTCACCTGTAATTGGGTTGCAGGGGCCGGGGTGGTGTCTCGTCAGTGGGCGGATTGGGGCCCCAAATCCATAAGATCGAGCTTGGTTCTCACAGCTGCCCCACCCTTCCGATTGGGTGGATCCTCGGCTAGTGGTTACCGGCTGGGGTCCTGAGAAGACCAAACCTTGGAGTTGACCGTTTGGGTCTGAAGAGTCGGCAGTGGAGAATAATTTGACTCGACATAAGTGAACCAGGTGAGTGATTTGATTCTTGGAAAATGGCACATTGCTTGAATGACACAAGCCTGTGGGTTGTGTCTAGTACAGTCTGTGGACTATGTTGTCTTGGACTTAATGGGTCTGCGGACCCTTGTTATGTTAAGTTAAAAATAATTTATAAAGCAAACGTTCACCAATGGTTTCTTGGCAGTAAGCCGAGTCAATCAGTATCTGAACCAGTAAATAAACTTTCATATGTAAGCCTGAACAAATAGCCAAGTTTTGAAAGCCTTCCTAAACTGGCTGTAAGAAGTGGACAGTCGCAGTTTGGGGGGAAGAGAGTTCTAAAATTGAGGTGCCAGGAACGAGAATCTCAAAACCTCCTTGTTTTTTGCGTTTGTACGGAGAAGGGGTCAGCAGGTTCATATTTGCTGACCGTAAATCGCCGGAAGGGACATAGCGCCGTACTTTAAACGTTATGAAGGCCGGGCAACAGGCAGAGAGGGCTTTGTAGATTGTGCAACCTGGTTCAAAAAGGCAGCGTTGGATAACTGGGAGCTAATGTGGCTTTTTCAACAGGGTTTCACATGGTGAGATTTAGGTTAGCCACAAACAAGCCTAGCGGCTTGGTTCTGCACTAATTGAAGCCGCTGTAGTTGGTAGGCTGGAATTCCGGTACACAGAGAGTTGAAGGAATCAATACGCGACAAAACCAAAGCAAGTCCTGGCCTCGGTGCTTAAATATCTGCTTATTTTGCAGATTCTCCGAAGATGAAAAAAACAAGCAGAGACCACAGTGCTTATCTGTGCCTTCATAGTGAGGTCATTGCTAATCACAATTCCTAAACTTTTAACCGAGCTGACAAAAGATGGAGGGCACCCCAGTGACTGTGGCCAAAAGTTGGAATTCTAGGGATTCACTGGGCCACCGGTAAGAATCAGCTCAGTTTTATCAGGATTTAGCTTCAGGTGGTTCGTATTTATCCAGTTGCTAATGTATACCATGGTAGACTAGTAGCTTTCCATGGATGAAGGGGAGGAATCAATATTGAACACTAGCTGGAGATCATCAGCATAGTTGAATATAACCACCTCTCTTTTTTGAAGGGCCAAAATTAAGGGAAAAATATACAAGTAAAAAAGAAGGGGGAGAGCGATGAGCCCTGAGGGACCCCACACGTCAGCCTCGTTTTCTCAGCAAGAAAGCCAGCAAGACGGACTGCTTGATAGCGATCACAGAGAAAGGAGGATACCCATTTCAGTGGAAGGCCCCGGATCCCCGCACTCTCAACCCGGTCGACCAACAGACGGTGGTCGACCGTATCGAAAGCAGCCAAGAGATTCTGGAGTACCAGAGCTTGCATAGAGCTGTGGTCGGCCCCCCTAAGTAATTCATCAAGGACTGCTAAAATGACAGACTCCGTAGAGTGTTCAGGTCTAAACCCAGCTTGGTGAGGATCCAGATAGTGTGACTGCTCGACAAAGGTGCTAAGGCAGATGAACACATGGGCTTCCAAGATTTTTCCCAAGAAGGGCCACAGTGAAATAGGGCAAAAGTTGCTGGTTATCAAAGGGTCAGCGCCAGGTTTTTTAAAATAGGTACAACTTCAGCACTCTTGAACAGGTTGGGGACAATGCCATTAGTGAGGGAATTGTTGAGAAGTGACATTGGGGGCTCATGACATTGGAGAAAAACTACCCGAAGGATATGAGGAGGGCAGCTGTCTGAGGGGGAGCCAGAGCAAACCTTCTTAAGTAAGGAAACAAAAACCTCCTGGGTAATAAGAGGAAATTGATCCAGATGGCAAGAATTAGTGTGTGAGCCATGAGAATTTAAAGTTGCCAAGGACGGAGGAATGCTGGATTTGATGTTGACGATTTTTTCAGTAAAGTAAATTTTAAGGGAGTCACATAAGAATTGAGACTGAGTGGGCTTTGCTATAACCCAATCAGGCTTAACAAGTTCATCTACTATCTTAAAGATGTCCTTGGCCTTGTTAGTGGACTGCAGGATTTTAGAAGAGAAATATTCCGATTTAGTCCTGAGAATGGCGCTTTTGTAATCTTTAAGTACTATCATAAGGATGGGCTTTTTATGAGGACAATAATCCTGTCACCACTTCCGTTCGGTTTGCCGCAAGGCCAATTTCATTGCCTTCATATTGTCAGAAAACCAACATTGTGCATCATGGGGCCTCTTGTTTTTGTTTGTCTTCAGAGAGGCAATGATATCTCGGGCAGATTCCAACCAAGCATTAATATTTTCCACCTGGGTGTGAGAGAATACCGTCAAACCAGATGGTTTAGATGTAACTAGTAGGATGACAAATTCTTTGGTATCAACCCGGCTCCAGTTCCTGGCCATGAAATACCTGAGGAGGAGGCTTTGGTTATAGAAATACTCGGGAAGGTAAACATAATAAAATGATGTTCTGACCATGAACAAGGGGAAATTCGAAGGTCGGCTATCTCTAGGTTGGCGGACCACACCTGATCTAGGGTATGTCCCTTAATATGAGTGGGTCCTTTGATGTGCTGGATATAGTTCATGTCTGTCAGTAGATCAGTAAATTCGGCTGAGCGATGGCTTTCCTGTGCGTTATTGGGCCAGTAATTAAAATCGCCAACAATCAATACTTTGGCGTGATTTATGGCCAATTCAGCAATAGCCTCACTCAGCAACTGCAAAAATGTAGGCATAAGGACAGGGGGGCCTGTAGAATATGGCAAAAACAAAGGAAAGGTGATCAGATCAGAGTCAAGTTTAAACAGGAGGTAGTCAACTAGTGGGATTGGGACTGTAACAAGGGAGGTAAATGTATGCTTCTGTGATAATACCGCTGCCACCCCCATCCAGCTCTATTATCTGGCCTATTGGACTGGAGGATATAATAGTTGTCTGGGATTGCTGACAGAATGTCAGGGCCACACTCATCCGTCAACCAGGTTTCAGATAAAAGAAGTATATCTGGATTGTCGGTGTCAAGGAGATAAAAAATCTCAATTTGATGTTTCACCATCGAACTGGTATTTAAATAACAGATGGACAAGATCTCCTGTCTCTGGCAGACAGGACTGGATGTAGATTTTAGGGCGTCACTGTGCTTACAAAGGAACTCCTGAGTAAGTGCTTTGATAAAGTAAGTATTGACTGCCTCCTTCAAACCCAGGATCCCCAGACTTGCTATTGTTTCCTCGATGTGGGGGTCAAGGTCCCAGTAGCCCTGAAAGGATTTTAGGTTAGCAAACAGATAGTGTAAAAAATGGGCATAGTCTGTGGCCGATGGTCACGACCGACCGCGGACAGGCGCAGACGGCTATGCCTTTGGTGCGCCAGTAGCGCATCCACTGCATGCTCGCACTTCCATGTGGGCTTTATGCTCCCCCCGCCCGGAAGCAAGTCAATTTCCCCAACTGGCCACCAACCACTGCCAACCAAGATGGTGACCATCCTAGCGAGAGACCCCGGGCAAATAGAAGTTTGAAACACCCTCTCCGCTCAAACGGCAAGCTGCGCCGGACCGGAGAGTGCAATAAAGCTGGTACAACTAAATATTTTAAAATAAATTGCAGGCTAAGAACAGGGTACGATTAGAGTGAATCAAAACATATGCGACTAATTTTTAAGATCAGGACAACAATTTAAAAGTAAGACAGTCAGCAGCATTTACCAATACAAGCGTCCGCTGCGCGCTCGCACTTCCATGTGGGCTTTATGCTCCCCCCCACCGGGAAGCGAGTCAATTTCCCCAGCTGGGCCGCCAACCACTGCCAACCAAGATGGCAGTCGTCCCAGCGAGAGACCCCGGGCAAATAGAAGTTTGAGACACCCTCTTTGCTCAAACGGCAGGCCGCAGCAGACCGGAGGGTGCAACAAAACAGGTACAATAAAATATTTTAAAATAAATCACAGGCTAAGAACAGGGTACGATTCAAAACATATGCAGTGATATTTTTAAGATCAGGACAACAATTTAAAAGTAAGACAGTCAGCAGCATTTACCAATACAGGCGTCCCCTTGAGGGACACAGAGAGCTAGTAAGCAGTCTATGGGCCCAACTGATAATTGGCATCTGTCTGAAAAGGTCCGGGACCATTCACAGGTAATCTGCCAGACCAACTGGTAATTGTATTTACTCTTGAAAATGTCTGGGGCTGAGGCCTGTTCTCTTGTATCCGTACAGTCTCGGGACTGTCGGGTGCAGCTTGTGGACTGCCTTGCTTGGATGACACGAGTCGACAGGCTGTGTCTTGGTTTCGTCTTCAGACTGTCTTGATTTAAATTCAGTGAATTTGCGGGCCCTTGGAAGAGACACAGAGTGTTTGTGAACAGCCTGCCAGGCCATCTGGATATTTGGCCCGCACTCGAAAAGGTCTAGGACTGTTTGAGATATGCCAGGCAAACTGGTAATTTGGACTGTGCCCAAAAAGGTCTTCGGCTAGTGCTTGTCTTCCTGAACTTGGAACAGTCTCCAGGCAGTCTACTTGTCTTGGTGCAGTCTTTGGACTGTTTTGTTCTGATGCAGTCTCCGGGCTGACTTGTGGTTTGATTGTTGTGTTTGGGTGCTATGAGGTGTGAGTAACAACTGTGCTTTTCGTGTGGAGGTAAGCATGCTTTGCCTCAGCAATTTGTGTTATGAAGGTGTTCTTGTTTGACATGGTCTGAGGACCGTCTTTGGGAAAAGTACTTGCAATTTCCTTTGTGAGGCAAAATGATGAGTGTGACCCCTTCTTGAACATGTCTGGAATGAGCTCAATTTGATCTCTTGTTGTTGGGTTCTGCAGATGCCCATTGGAAGGATGACACTTTAAATTTTGAAGAAAAAAATGATAATAAATAAATAGAAATATGGTTTGATCAGAAATACTAGCAATTATGTACATTTAATTTGACATAGGAAGAGTGTAACATGAGAAAAATGTAAGGAGGGGATGTGCATTTGATCTGAAAACAGTGTTGTGATTATTCACTGTAATGTGTCTTTATGCTTAACAGACACGTATTCTAAAGGTGCAGTAAGGAGAGGTGAAATATAAGCTCGTCAGTGCTGAATGTGCTCTCACTCTCTATGAAATAGTGTGGAAGGCAGGAGTTCTGGAAAGGGATCAGTGTGTTTGTATTTAGAGCTTTCCAACTTTAGACAGGAACTGCTAAGTGGGTGTGTTTCATTTGGATTTGCCCACAATAGAATGTGTATTTAAAGTGTTTCAAGCTCTCCGGGCAGTGAGTGTTTAGCTGAATAAAAAGGATTTTCAAAGTTGAAAGACATAGCTTGTGAATTCAGTGTGTGGCAGGCTTGCCATGACCTTCGGTGTGATAAGGGAGTTATTCCCAAGGAAGGGGCTCATCCAGCCGGGAGACTCAGAGAAAAGCAGCAGAAAAGAGGTGGGGGCCATGCCCAGCTCCTCGCACAGACAGGCAGAGATGCACAGCATGGAGCTAGACTCCTGAAGGGTAGAGTGCCAGTAAAAGAATGTTAATTGGGTACGGCTTGAGCTAAAGATTTGGTTCATGAGTTTTGTGAATGTGCATATTTAGAGTTTCATCAACACTGTGGGATAAAATGTCCAGGAGCCAGTAGCATGAAATTCTTTGTGGATTGGATTAATATTTTCTGATCAGATTAGTTGGCATGTACAGTACATATTTGTTTGTTTTCAAGGAAATCTAATAGATGGTATTCTGAAGGATGCAAGGTACTATAGTGCTGGACAAGGAATTAAGTAGAAAGAGTTTAAAGGGAAAAAATATGATGGTACAGAGATGGTTTGCCCAGAAAAGTTTTCAGAATAAGTTGTTTGCAGGGAAAGAAAGTGAGTTAAAGGGTATTGTTTCACAAGCAGAGCAAGTATGGATGTTGCTCAAATTAATTTAAATCAGTTGTCCAGAGCAAAAATGAATTATTTCCAGAAACAAAATGAGAACACATTTCAACAGGTTGCTGTAGTTGAAATTGAGAGTTTTAACACTAACAGATCTGTATTTACCAATTCCATTGTGAAAAAAGTGGAAAGTCCAGACTTAGTTGTAGGAGTTTTAAACAGAGAAATTACAAACCCAGTTTTAGAGAAGGTTGCAGCAGAAATAGGCGCATTTGAGAAAAGTTGCCAATTTGTTGTTTGTGATACAGGCCTAGCAGGAAAACAATTGTTTTGCAAATTAAACACCACATATTACTGTATACCTGATTATGTTAATTATCAGATTCCTGATTAAGATGCATATTTAAAATGGCCCAGCCGGATACAGCTGTAGCATTTCTTTCAGAAAAGTCACTTTGCAAATGCTGTCCTTTTCTTTCTGCTGTTTCTATTTCTGCAGTGACGTTCAGGCTGTTCTGGTTGTTGCTGTCAGAGGAAGGATGAGGGAGTGAAGGTGTCATTTAGATGTTAGTGGACAGGATTTGTGTATTAAATAGAGGAATTTGATTGTTTATTTGCATATTCGTTTTATTGTATTTTTGCACTAGCGACTTGATTGTAGATTTACGAGCCTTGTGTATGATTCTAGATTTGGTTGAGAAAGGTGTTGGTGAGGAGAAGGCTGGTACATTATAATAGTCCCACTATGTGGCCCTCCAGTTGTCTGCTGCTCTGGCTATTTTTATGTTTCTTCTTCTGCTCAATATTTTTCTGTCGCTGATCTAAAGCGCATTCCTTGGCAGTATTGCTTCTAGAATATATGATAGGTCTTTGCTTGGAATAACATTGGCTGGTAAGGGATATAGGCTCTCCTCTGCCTATTAGGACCATGAAGAAAGATAGTTTTTTTAATTTTTTTTTTTTTTTTTTTTTTTTACAAAGAACAAGGGAAACCCAAAGGTATGTCACTAGGGACCTTGGGCAGTTACGTATTTTAAAAGACAGTGGTCCCTGGACAAAGGTCATACTTACTATTTAGCGTATGTCTATCATTTTGCTTAAATCCCTGAACTGCTAGGGACCACTGTCTTTAAAAATACATGAAGAAAGATAGGGCATCTATACAAAGTTTAAAAATAGAATATAGTTACTTGCTCATCGTTTTAAACACAGCAAAAGTTGCAGGGCGGTACAGTCAAATAGTGTTAGACATGGCATCGTTGGTGTGGTTTACCCTGACCTTTTGCCTCCACCTCCTTCGGAATAACAAGTTTTGCTGGAGAATTGATGTACTTGCTAAAGAACAGAGAGAATGGTGATCCAGGAGCTACAGCCTGTTGGTCCAGCTGTGCTTAAGTCCTAGCCCAATGAACCCAGCCTGTGGGCTCGCCGGTGTTTGAGTCTCTGCCCCCTTGTCCCCTTGAGTCTAACCCCATTTCTCCTTGACGCTCCTTCTACCCGGAGTATAGAAGCACCATTTGTGCCCCGACAGAAGGACAGTGCACCAGAGGGAAAGTTGTATTAGTAGGAATGGACTTCATGGATGAAGAATAGGGTACAGGTACCCTGTCTAAGGTACCAGCGATAGAGTAGGGGAAAGTGATTGGTGCACTGGCCTGAACACTGGACAGGATTAGTTGAGGGTGTCCTTCAAGGAGGGGTAGTGCCCTATCCTGAGTGAAGAGGATTTTTTCCGGAAAGAGCTAGATGAGTAGCTCCACCGCCAGATGAACAATAGGAGACTACCAGTGATGGCTCTCTGAAAGACACTGGAAAGAAGAGTTTTGCCCATCCTGTTCCCTGGTCACCAATTCCATTGAGTTACATTTCTCTCCCAATTACCATGTATCCGTTTGGTTACCCAATTGAAGTGCAAGTTGTATCCCTAGTTGTTTTTGTGCTAATAATAGTATTAGGAACATCCTACTCTCTGAATGAGAAGTATCCTGTACACTCTCAGGTTCATGCAACACCTGCCTCTTTTGTGAACCTGTGTTTATTACTTTGGCTCCTCGTACAGGCAAGCACAGGAGGACATAACACAATGATACAAGTTTCTAGATTGGTGTACCTTTGATTCTGTTCTCCCGTACCAGATGTGACATTTATTGATTCCCGCACTGCAAATGAATGTATAGTTAGTATGACAGTTCGGTTTTGCATCCCCACTGTATTTGCTACCTCATCTATGAATTGTTCCCATCCGCAGTTATAATATAAATAGACTCTTGTACACACTGTCTCCCAGTTTGTTGCATTTATTGCGTAAGGACAGGGCCTCCATACACTACAAGTGCTGAGATTATGTTTCATAAGGAGATAGAAGGGTTGTTGAGCGTTTATCTTAGATCAATATGTCCTTTATAGTTTTCCTACTTCATAATAATGAACATTTAAATAGTTTGATACAGTCAGACTATGACACAGTGTCGAGGAACATAGAAGTACACCAAGGGTAAACACCTAGATCAGTTGAAAAGAAGGGTGCCTTACATCCCGAAGATTATGTGCATGTTGATGTACCTGTGCTGTCTTGTTTCCCTTTGCGATTTGAGTCCCATGCATTTTCTTTCTCCTCACAGAATTGTAAAGACCCTGCTGGATAGCAATAAAGCTTTTAGCTACATATGCTAAAAGGAGGGTTTGTTTTGCTTGAAATTACCCTTTCCCGTAAAGCACTTGTTATGCTATATTAGGTTAGCAATATGTGGCTATATAAATACAATTTATTTTCAATACTATTTTATCAAGTTTTTACTGTACATTAATTTATTGTTTTATCATGGTACACTTTGTCACTCAAAATTGCGAATTTGCACAACAAGGATATTGAATCCCTTTTTAATGTTCCCTTTGTAGGGATTGGGAATGTTTTATGGCTGATTTGTGTAGCATGTCTTTTATGATGTAATATCGAAATAAAGACTATTTTGACTTGACTTGACTTGATACAATTTGTTTTCACGTTATGCAACTCTCTGAGTTATCCTCGCAGCATGTAAGCTTTATTTCGCTTGTGGGACTCCATTTTGTATTTTGCAATCGTTATTAGACTGCTTGGGCTGTGCCTGTACTAGGCCTCATTCTTCAATCTGCTCACTTCAGCGGAACACTGTACTTCATTATTATTTTCCCTCCTGTTCAAGGCTGTAACCCGACTTTCTAATGAGCTGATGTTCTTTCTCCACATTTCAATCTCAATGTGTAACTCTGCTCCCACGTTAGGAGACCCTAAGTCTCGGCACAGTGGCCTTGGATCACTGATAGAGTGTACTCATCTTGCAGGTCTTAGCTCATCTCTCTGTGCCTCTTTTGTTTATGCCGGGCTCAAGCCAGCATTTTTCCATTAGGGGCGTTGCCGAAGCCTTCCAGAAAGGTTCATCTAGTATCACCAAACGCTGGGGAGTTAGTCCCTTGGCAGACATCTTAGGGTGCTGGTCTGAATGGACTCCTCTGCAGAGTATTGCTAATAAAATGCATATTGGTATTCTCTACTGTCTGACCGACTATTCATTTGGGAAGGCATAGCAGGTGGTTATTTAGAACCCGCATGGCCCTAGAGGGCCCCGTCCTTCAGCAGGGCAAAGCATATTTACATTTTTGTTACACAATGTTTCAGTGCAAAAACATTTTGCAGAGGAAAGTAAATAGCTTATCAAGACTTTGCAATGGTTTGATTCACTTTTTGTGAATTTGAACATGTGCAAAGTCTTGCTAAATCTTCCCTTTGATGTTAAATATACTTTGATACACACTTAGGGCTGGATTACGAGCTTGATGGTGCAGCAGCTTGACCGCCCCCCAGCACCGCTAAACTTGTGTGAGAACCGCTCGCCAAAGAATTACGGGGCTTATTAGCAACAAATAGCGATAATTATCGCTAAATGTGCTTCGCGCGTTTTTTTTTATCACCGCCTATCACCGGATATTATCGCAGAGATAACGTGCTATTAGCAACGTTTATCTCTAATGCGATAAAATATCCGGCGATAGCGGCACAATGCGTGAATATCACTGGAAATCCAGCGATATTCAGGCATTAACGCCAATGGGGACTTAACCTGAATATCCACCTACCATTGGGTATACAGGTTAAGTCATGGTCTGAGCAGGCGTTAGGTTCTAGCGATATTCGCGCTTAACGCAATTCTTTTTATCGCTTCGCCTGACTTGCTAATCGGCGATAGCTGTGTTAGCGACTGCTTTCAGTCGCTAACAGGTTTCGAGTCCCCACTTTGCATGTCATTAGCGATAAATATCGCTGACATGCAAGTGGGCCCCAAGCCTGTAGCTATCGCCTACAAGCTGTTGCTAACTGCTGTTAGCGACAGCTTGCTAATAGGGCGATAAAAATATCGCCGCTTTAGCGGTAAAAAGTCCAGCTAAAGCGGTGATATCGTCCTTGCTAATATGCTCCTACATTTTTTGTCATTGGCTGGTGATTGGAACGTCAAAGGAAATTCACTGCATGGACTCGAATGTCCATGCGATGCTAGAACTTCTGTGCATGCACACAGGGGGCATATGTTGTGCCCCCCATGTGCATCCACAAGGCATGAGGCAAAAGGGGGCCCTGCAGTTCCTTTCTTTCATCTCCGCTATTGTTTACATGGAGGAAAGAACTCCATAAAATCAGTGGCGCAGTTAAAAATCATGATATGCTTGGCGTGACTGCAGCCTTCCGGCCAAGCTTATAGGTGCCTCTTGAACTCTGCGTAATCACCATCGAACCGCCGTTCCCTGGCGGAGTCGGCTGTACCAGGCCAGCACAACCACTGGGGTTGTAATTTTGTGGCCGCAAGACTGTCACTGCCACAACACCATGAGTCTGACAGTCCTCTGGGCGTCAGACTCAGAATTAGGCCCTAGGTGTGCCTTTGTGGTGCTGTACACTTCTGAACCTCTGAAAAGATCATCTTTGCAATTCCATGTGCACCTTCTGCATCATGAGTGAGACAGAGAGGGTTGAATTAGCATGATATTGTAGCTGTTTAAAAATAATAAATGCAAACCACCCTAATCAGTCATTTGAGTAATCTCTTTGTGATTCTGGAGATATTTTTTTTTATCCCAGCAAGGGTGAGTATACTTATAATACTGCTGAGGACTGGTAGACATCCATGAATTTTTTCATCAAAATTTACATGGCCCTATTCACTCCTACTTTATGTAGGTAGCCTGAGGGTGTAGGAGCATATGTACCAGTTAGAGTATCCACAGCAGCGCGGTCACCAGTTTATTCAGACATTAGGATACACTTGTTGCACGCACTTGAATGGGTAATTTGGCGCTACTTGGTGGTGGGCGTCTCTGAAGAGGCATATTATACATTGTGTAACTGCTGAATTTTGGTTGGTTGGTTGGTTACAGTCCTGCAAGGACCACGCCCACTAGCATGAAGCTCCTGAGACAAATCTCACACAAACTCCAGTATAGCTTTGACAATTTTTTAAGTGGGACAGTGGTTTTTGGTGACCCCCACAAATATGATATGAATTTCAAGGAAAACATAGAAGGATTTTCAAGGACTGAAAGGTAACAGTAAAATGAATCTCCAAAATTATTTATGTGTTCCTTAGATACATCTTGTGCTCTCTTGTGTCTATAACTTTCCACCCAAGCCTCACTGTGCTCTGTGTGTTTTTAGCCTCGTCTTATCACTTTACAAGAACAAAGAAAGAAAGAAGCAAATTAGAGGGTTGTCATGAGAAGGTGAGGCTCAATACATTTGTCCACAGTTTAGTCAGAGCAGCTTTTCTGGTTAAGATACCATCTATTTTACTGAGAGCCAGCATTTCAGTATTAAGACCAACTAAAGAAAATTGGGAAAAATGCGATAAGTAAACTTAAAATACTCAATATAAGATGAAATCACTTCAAAGATTTTTTAGAACTTACAGTAATTTTAAATAATTATTCATTTAAACAAAAGAAAACTGACAGGTAAGAAGGAGTATACATTATTTTACATAGAATCGATCAATATTAACTTAATTGTGGTTCAATGAACCATAAAAGACCACAGTGCTGAGTCATTTTTTAAATACGTAAAAAAGTAATCAATCTAATTACATCTCATGCCAATGTACATATATTAGTAATATCCAACATAATACATCAATTTATAAAGTGCAGCCCTATAACTAAAGTCAAAACCATGGAGACAAAAAACCTCAATGCAAGAACCCTTGCGGGTAGGCTCCTGTCATGCAACATGGGTTATCTGTATTTTTTTCAAATAAGTGCTGCTCAAACAATTCACTGGAGTAAATAGGGAAATAGCATACATAAGCCAGTAAAAATATATTTAAAAAAATATATAAAACCATAGATTAATATCATTGAACTGGTGCATATCTCCCAGCTAGTCCTCCTGGTTTTACCGCACCATAATTTGAGGGTGTTTGAAGTATACTCACCCTTGCTCTTTTTAGAGAACAAGGCCTAATAAATACCTTATTAGGACAATTTTAAAAGATTTCAGTTAACTTAAAATGAAAATTGCAATGCCTGGCAATCTATTGCAAGTTTTACCCACATTGCTTTCTGATAGCAACATCACACTTGTTGAAATTTAGGACTGCGATACAGATGTCTTGCGAGGCCAGTGAATGCAAATATCTAAAATCTTCTTCATAAGTACACAGATGTTGCTTTCTCTGAGTGGGAAAGTGAGGTGAGACCAGAGAGTTTAGAGGCAAGGACTGAGAGAGGTATTGGGGTTTCAGATAAGTATGGAAAAAACATTATACAAAATAAGGACATCCACATGGGGGCAAAGGTAAGGGTCACCACCAGAGGTTAGACCTACCCCCGGACTCATATCCGTATGTAATTGTATTATCCGGCATTCCTGAATTGAATCATGAGAAAACTGAATCATTTCATGAACTAAAAAACAAGGTAACGTTCTGTCTGAACAGGAATAGACCTCTTAGACTGGACCTACAAGGCGAAATCCTAAATGTCCGTCGGGTAGGTTGGGTTGGCCATAGGACTAAGGACACAGAGGGGGACTGCATAATTATTAATCTTAGAGATCCACGCGTGGTCCAGTACATAAGTGATTTATACTGCGATAGAAGCTTGGGGGGTATCTATACCTCTGATTTAAATCATTTTTATCCGCCTTCCTCTTTTAGATATAATGGTTATGGGGATGGTTTCCGTGAGAAACAACGAGGAGGCTTTATTCCCTTGTTTGAAAACCGCATTGAGACCCGGTTTAATGTACCAACGGGGAATCGTTATGATCTACTGTCTGGGCTTGGGGAGGTAGATTGACCAGCATTGGGGAAAGTTACTCATAAATCCCCAGTAATTGAATCACTAGCAACAGCAGGGAAAGATCATACAATACCTACTTCCATGCGGCCGTTGATGAAAACTAGAGTAGACATTGAGTCTTCTTGTACTAATACAACTGGTGAAGTAATGAATAATGATAGTGGACAGCATGAAGTTAATGAACAGGCCCACATAGTAGAAGATGAAGTTACTAGGAAAAAAGAAAATAACCAGTTTAAGGGTACTTGGTCTCTTCTGTATTGGAACATTGCTGGCTTAAGAACAAAATTAGGTGTACAAGGGACTTGGCGGTCAAAGTAATTCATTTGAGTGGCTTTAGAACTTTTTTCACCCCAGCTATAGGCTTATTACATGGGAGAGCAAAAGGCGGGCTATGCACCTTTGTGTCCCACCTTTTTAAGTGCGAGAATATAGATATTATGTGTAATAATAGATTTTATCACATGGTGAGGATACAAATTAAGCAAATACTGTGTCTGGTAATTGTGAATTTTTATAATAATGTACCTTTGAACGACCTTACAGTGGTGTTACTAGCTCTACAAACTGATATTAATAGCGTGCAAAGTAGAGCGAAGAAAGAGACTCTGGTGGTCTGGGGTGGTGATTTCAATTGCCCACCTTGCAAGAGAGGAGAACAAGGGATGTGTGGACTAACACTGGATAGAGAAACTAATTTTATGCATTTTGACCACACTGTTAGTGAGGGTCTTCTGAACGAAATTATATTTACATGTGACCTGGGTTTTGCAAATAAAATGTGGACACCATTTTGCCCAACGTTTAACGGCAGAGGGGTGTTTTCGATAATTGATTTCATAATGGTATCTGCACGTTATAAGGATTATGTCTCAAATTGTAAAACGCTAGGGAACCCTCTAAGTGATCATTTCGCCGTCAGGGTTGACATTACTAACCCACAATACGCCACGGAATATTCACATAAACCTGGGCAATATCAGAGCAATGTTGCGCAAAAGAAACTAAACGGTTATGCTCTGAAGTGGTCTAATGTAGTCACTGATGACTTTTTATGTAAAATAATCAATAAGTGTGAATCCAGTTTTAGTGTTTGTTTGGGAGCGGCAGTAGTAAATGCAGAAATTATTACAAATTTTAAGATAATCACCACTCAGATAAAGGATAGTCTGTGGGTAGAAGTAAGAAATCCTAAACCAAAAAAAACGAGTTGGTTTGACACAATATGCACTAAAGCTTACTCTAACCTAAAACAGGCCTTAAATACCACTGTTAAGGATCGGATTTTTATAAGGGATTTGCGTGAGGCCTATAAGGCAGTTTTAAAGAAAAAAAAGGATGGCCTGAAGAGGGAAGCGTGGGACGCTTTATGTGATGCATCCCAATCCAGAGACATGACAGCTTTCTGGAAGGCAGTAAATGCGCCGTTTTTTTATGATAATTCTAGGGCTAGAATTGCCATCGCTGAGACGGAATGGATTAGGTTTTTTGAAAGCTTGTATAAGGTACCAACCATGACTGATGGAATATCAGGTGAGGAATTTAATGGGGGTATGGTTAGTCCGGCCAGCCCGCTATATAATAAGGTAAATTTGAATATCACCCTGGAGGAAGTGATTGTGAGCATTAAACAAGCATGGGGGGAAAGGCACCAGGCCCCGATGGTGTCCCGGTGGATATTTTCAAGAACAATATAACCCTATGGGCACCATTGCTCACTAAAGTATTCAATGCTTCCTGCACAGATGGTTTGGTACCGACATGGTATGAGTCGATAATAGTTCCGATTTTCAAAAAGGGCGATAGGACCAGTTGTGCGTGCTATCGCCCTATTTCGTTACTCGACTCTACAGTTAAAATAATTGGAAGAGTGATTTTAAACTGGTTGCAAACTTGGGCGGAGAAGCATAGGATACTTAGCGATCTTCAGTATGGCTTCAGGGAAGGTGTTGGTACTGTGGATCAGGGCCTTAATCTGTATATCCTCTTAGAAAAATACACCAAGGCAAAAGGAGGAAGATTGTTTTTAACCTTTGTGGATCTTACCTCCGCATTCGATTGCGTTACTTATAGTAAGTTATGGGCAATCATGGACCATTTGGGCGTAGAGAACAATATTATCGAATTCCTTAGGGACCTTTATAATGGTGCCAGGGCAACGATTAGATTCGGTAAGAATGGAGAGTGTACAAAGATGTTTAGCATTGCCAGAGGAGTGCGGCAAGGATGCGTCCTCCCCCCATTCTTATTTTCCATCTACAATAATGATCTAGAAAGAACTTTGCTGCAGGAATGTCAGGATATGCCGTTGGCCTTAAATCGCCCAATACCGGCATTAATTTATGCTGACGATGCAGTATTGATGGCCAGGACCCCAAAGGCGATGCAAAAAATGGTGACATCATTTACAAACTTTAAGGCCAAATTGGATTTGAAAATAAACTGCACCAAGACTTTCTGTATGAACTGTGGCCAAGGGGCAGAGAAGCTGAAGAAAACCATGTTTATTTAGTTCAACCCTCTGGATTTCACCCAAACTTTCTCTTATTTGGGAATTTTGTTTGATAGATCTGAACAGTGGGTTAATGCTGTAAAAACTAGGAGGCTACTGTTTGCAAAATCCATAATGGCCCTTCAAACATTTAGTAGGAAAATGGGGAAGAAACCCATTGGAGAACTCATCTGTATTTATAAGGCAAGTTGTGTTGCAATTGCCACATATGGTGCAGGTATTTTGGCACATTCTTAAGTGAATAATCTGCAAGTGACCGAAAATGCATTTTTAAGATATCTTTTATCAGTACCTGAAAGTGTGTCCACCCATAATTGCCATGCAGAACTAGGACTTGGGTTTTTGGAAGATACCATTAAGGTACAACCCGTTCTTTTGTGGCACCGGGTTTGGACCTGAGAGGAATGTTCTTTTAATCGATTAATTTTGACTGATGTAATCATACTTGATCATATCCAGAAGATAAATTGGTTACAGTATAGTAAGACATTCCTCACACAAATAGGTCACCTCGATTATTATGAAGAGCCTCTTCTGATGACCTAGATTCAGAGAAAAGAGTTGAAAAAAATGTGTATAACCTATCTGGAGAATCGCAGGGACATTATGGAATTTAAAAAGATCTCTGTAATCTCACATCAATTGATTACGTCTACCAATGTCATACAACCATACATTGTGTTACAGATGAGAGACTTTGAAAGGTTTCTACTAATTCGTTTTAGATTTGGTATTTTGAACAGGCTTTTAAGTTTTCCTAATGTAAATGACTATTCTAAGCAATTGATTAAGTGTCCTTGTGATGATCTTTCCAATCAATCAGATATACATAATTTATTCTTTTGTAAATTTTACACCACACCGAGAAAAAGATGGATTAAGCCCATTTAAAAGTATATGAATTGTATACAATGCAGACCTGCCTTTTTAGCAATTCAGATGCTTGATAATATATTTGGTGTTGCATCTGTCGCAGCTTTTCTTAAAAATGTTTTTATCTCAAGGAAATTGATGAATTCTTAAAATGTAATGAGCCTTAAGTAGAAATTTGTTTCTGCTTGCATCTTGATATCTTTATTCTTATTATTTTAGATATGATGTGTTTTTACTGTACTTTTATGGTTATCTATCTGTTATAACCGAATAAAGTCATTTGAACTGAACTGAACTGAACTGAGTGGGAGGCAGAAACCTGGCTCTCAATGACTTATACAGTGTGCAACATAATACAAGGTACAGGGTAATTTGTTTAGACATGTTTTCACAAGGACAGGGAGTGAGCTTAGCCACCCACATTTTTTACATGGGAATGCTAACAAAAAGTGCAATGTGCCTAAGTGAAACCTTGTAAGGTTACAATTATTCTGTGAGTTTGTGCAAAACACTAAATAAAACTGTAATTGAGTTCTTAACGGGTTAGCCAGACCGAGGGACAGAGTTCCAAAATTTCCCTGGCGGTGCAGGTGGCACATGTTAGCCCTAGTAAAAAAACAAAGGGGCATCTTCTCAAGAACGTGTGTTTACCATTGCAAAAGTACCATGCGATAACACATCAAATAACACGTCAAATGAACACGTTAAGTTCAACGCACGCCGCCAAATTACAAAATGTGAGCGCAAAAAATCTTGCGATGAGGCCAATCGCAGTACAAAAAGCAGCAAAAACCAGGGACAGGCCCACAAATCCCACGCGTCTGGTGGGACAATGCACCATAAAAGCAGAGTAAATAAGCGGTGAAATGGCAATGTGCTAGCACAACCCCACAGCTGTGATGCAGAACAAATGTCCGTAGTCCAAATCATATATGCAATTCCCAACAAACAGCCACAATGTGCACAGAAATGCATTCAGTATGTAACCTGCGCCAATGTGGAAACAAACATGGTACACATCATGAAATCCCATCTCCCCCTTGTTGTAAATAAAACAGCGATAATGTTAAGCATTAGCTAAAGACATGATATTGTAACATATGAATTACGTTTTCCCGCTCTATATCAAGTGTTGTTCAGACTCCATCTTGTTTCTAGGTCCACCATTTTCTATGCTACATGTTGTCATTTGCCCGCCATGAGACGAGTCCTACCTCTTTGCTAGTCGCCCTTGAGATCTGCCCAGCAACAGTCTATAATTAGCCCTTTGTGCGTCTAGCGCATGCTCAGTAAGAGTCACATCTGTCTTTGCTCAGCATAGATAGGAATGTGCTTTTCGTGGGTCTCAAAAACCGTTAACTCCACCCATGTATTGATCATGTTCAGAAATATCCATATATGGTCGTAAATCATGCTCTGAGTTGCACCCGCCTTCTTATGCACCCCTTCTTTGTGTATAAAAGGGGGCCATGTGCTTGAGTTCAGTGTGCTACTCTGTACAATGCTGTAGAGTGTTGTGTAGATTGTAGGACCACCTTTAAAGGTTTATTAAACAATTTTTTTGTATTTACAGTTTCCGTGCCAATTTCTTCCTATAGTCTAAGGACTTTGTGCACAGAAGGGCGAACCCTTTGCACTAACAGGCCTTGCTAAGGCCTGTACCTATCAATTGGCGCCCGGCACGTGGGGCTCATCGGTGACTCGGATGCTTGAAGGACTGGTCGTGACGAAGGATTGGAACCTTGCCGGGGACGTGATCACTACCAGCGGCGTCTTTAGTCCTGGTATCCCGAGGCTTTCTTCCTTCCCTCCCGACCTGACCATCTGGGTGGCGCCGGTCCTCGACTGAGACCTCTTCTGTCAGGTTTGCCGTGCAGTGGCCGTTTGGGGGAATTCGGAACTTGGCAGTTGGAATCTGGATGCTCTAGATTGGTAAGAACCGTTGTACGGTACTTGCTGCGAGCTTTTGGAAGCCTGGATTGGCAAGGCAGTTTTAGGATACGCTTGCTGCGGCTATTTGGTTTTGTGGGACTAGTCATATTTGGTTTTGGATTTGGGTTCTATGCGTTGCAACACATATAGGCAGGTGATGTGGAGATATTTCTCCTGAACTTTGGATTTGAGCGGCACAACGTTTTAAGTGCCATTTTGATTATAATATTGCATATTTTGCACTATTTTTGACATGCCTGCTTTTAGCGCACTCCGTAAGTGGTGCTGCTGTTTTGGAAGTAACCGGTTAAGACTTGAGGAATCCCAGCCGGCTCCCCCAGAGGGGACGGCTATTAGGGACATGTATGTGAAGTTTAGTCTTTCCCCTATAATGTACAGCACATTGTGGAGGAAATGCACGAAAAAGGATCCTGAGTTCCGTTGGACTTTGTATGCATTGTTTTATTTACGTAAAATTGAGTATGTGGAACAGTGTATGCGTAAGCGACGAGCGAGGCAAGACATGTTTGAATGTGTGCGTATGTGGGTGAAAGAAGTGCGTGAGCTCGAGAAACGTGAGAAAGCGCTGCTTGAGAAGGAACAACGAAAGAGTGAGCGTGAGAAAGCGCAAGAGTCGAGAAAGCGTGAAGCAAAGGAATTGGAAGAAAAACAGGAAAAGGAATGCAGATTGCAGATATCTGGCCAGTATGCTGTTCGACAGCCTCTTTATCCTGTCCTTAATAAAACTGATGAGGATTTTTCGTTATTAGATCACTCTCCGCCTCCGTACGCTGGTCCGTCCTCTCCGAGAGGGGGAGGTGAGGATTCTGGATCGCCCCCAGAGAAGGTAGACACACGGTCTATGTTATCGAATGTTCGTATGGCGGAACTTCGGAAGATCGCTTGTCGTGCACTTAAAGCTACTGTTTCTCTTCCTGAAATATTACAGTCTCTTGAAGGATGGCATGATAGGGAGAAAATATACTTTACTGAATCTTTGTCTGATGAAGTGATTGCTTCTTTTCGGAAATATTCCGATGTTCTTGAACCTGATGATGTGGTATCAGATTCTAAAGGATTGCGTAAAGGTCTTTTTCTTCCTTCCAAGGTGCCCGACGCGGTTCTACAGCTGTTTGCGTTGCGGGACGAGATGCTTCACCTACGGGAAGAAGCACGACAAAAGAAAGCGGAGGAAGAGAAAACGAATACGAACGACGACGGGAAGCAGTTACCTATCTTTCACTCAGATAAGATCGAGCTAGTGCATGTTAAGCCTATGCGAGAGGCAGCGCCTTTGTATGTTCCTCCTAAAGGAGCGGGTACTAGTTCGGATAAATCTTCTCCCGATGCTAGAGGGTATTTCATTTATAATTGGGTTAACACTCCCTGGAATAGAGCATATGTTATGGCATTAAAAGCTGCATTACCCGATCCACGAAAGAATCCTGCCGCCTTTCATGAGGAAGTTGAGGGGGCTCTAAATTCTTGTACTATGACATTAGCCGATATTGATTTATTTTTTGGGCTTATATTACCCCCTGATATGTGGAGATCTGTGCGGAAAGTAGATGATCTTGTAACCTTTAAGGCAAAATGGGCAGATCTTGAGGATGAGGCTAGAGAAAGGAAACCTGCGCAGAAGCCACCTCAGTTGATTTTAGAACTTCCTGCTGCCATTTTGACTAAATTAAAAACGATTATCCCCCCTAACAAGATTGATTGGACTATGTTAGCGTCGTGTAAGCAAAAGGTAGATGAATCAGTTTCAGATTTCTTTACGCGGTTTGAGGAAACTTCTCATGATTTTAGTGGCCAGTCGCTTACGGATGACACGGGCCGAAATCTTTTTGTTGATAAGTATGTTTCGAATTTATTACCAGGAGTGGCATCTCGGTTAAAAGCAAGTGAAAGTTCTTGGACGACTTCGTCTCCGGCATCCCTCCTGACGATGGCTCAGTACTATGAGCGTCAGGAATTAGAAGCAAAGGGTAATGAAGAGAAGAAGTCTAAAGATTTGAAAATGAAGGTTATGTTAGCACAAGTGCATGGACCACCTCATAGGGGTACCGATAGGGGTGGTCGAAGATCTTATGGTTCTTCCTTTGTTCATCCGGATTTGGCTAGGGATCAATGTGCGTATTGTAAGCAGATGGGCCATTGGGCTAAGGAGTGTACATTGTTGCGTTCACAGCGGCAAGGACGTGGTCAAGGACCGATGACAAATCGTGGGGGCTTTTCAGGCCCCAGAGGAAACACGAATGATGGTGCTAGGTTTGATTCTAATATGCGACCGCAAGATGGGTCTAATGTTTTTGACCAACGAAATCAGTATCAAATGTCTGATTACGAGCGAACTGAATATCATGATTCACAGCATGCATAGGATTACATAGGATGGGGTAAGGAATCAGTTGAAGTGCCAGTAGATCAGAGGGGTCCTTATGTTACAGCACATGTTTCGGTTTCTGGTTGATACAGGAGCTACTCGTAGTGCTTTGTCTAAATAATTGGTTCCGAGGGCTCCCCTGTCTGGTTTAACTATTACATCGATAGGGTTCGATGAAACACCTTCCCTTAGCCCGTTGTCACAACCCCTTGCATTTCACGTAGATAAGTTTGTTGCACCATGTCCATTTTTGCTTACCCCAAACACACCTGATAACATTGTGGGTATGGATATGCTCAAGCATTTCAGAGCCACAATACGTTGCTCCCCTGAAGGAGTATGTGTTATTTTAAACGACAACTATCAGACAATGGAGAGGGTGTGTATGGTTAAAGAGGCTACTGCATTGGCCTCTTTACCTCGTTCTTTGTGGGCTACTTCAGATACTGATGTGGGACAGATGGTCATCCCCCCGGTGCACATTAGTGTAAAGAAGGGAGCTGTGTTGCCACGCCTACCTCAATATCGTATTTCACAGGAGGCGCTTATACAGATTTTGCAGGATCTCATTAAAGTGGGGGTAGTAGAAAAGGTTCCATACAATGTTTGTAACAGTCCTATCCTACCGATTCTGAAGAAAGACACTGACACTAGGATTTATCGATTTATTATCGATCTGAGGGAGGTGAATAAGATAGGGATACCTAAATACCCAGTGGTTTCTGACATTACGACACTTCTTACTCTGGTTCCGCCAACAGCAACCACATTCTCCGTTATGGACTTGAAGAACACTTTCTTTTCGATCCCTATTTATCCTGATAGCCGATATCTCTTCGGCTTCACTTTGAATAATCGATCGTATAGATTTTGTAGAGTTCCTCAAGGCTATACTGAGAGTCCTAGTATCAATAGTCAAGCATTGAAACGACAATTGGATTTGTTTGTTTTGCCTGAAGGTGTGGCACTTATACAATATGTTGATGACATCTTGTTGGCGGCCGATACCCCTGAGCAATGTGAGAAGTGTACATTGTCTTTGCTTTCTTTTCTGGCATCACACAATCACAAAGTATCAAAGAAGAAACTGCAATATTGTAGACCACAGGTAACCTACTTAGGTCACCTTTTGTCTAAGAAGGGGCGTGCACTCACATCGGATCGTATTCAAGCAATTTTGGACACACAAGCACCTTCTACACAGAAGGATGTTCGAGCATTTTTGGGTCTTACTTCTTTTTGTAGGCAGTGGATACTGGGTTTTTCGCACATAGTTAAACCACTGCTGGCACTTTTGACGAAAGACACTCCAATTCCCCTTCCCTGGACAGATGAGTGTGAGAATGCTTTCCAGCAATTACGACAGGCCCTTTGTTCAGCACCAGTGTTAGGCACCCCTGATTACACGAAGCCTTTTGCATTGTATGTACATAAAAGAGATGGATGAGCATTATCAGTTTTAGTGCAGATGCACGGTGATAAGCAGCGCCCTTGCGCATACTTCTCGGCAGTACTTGATCCTGTTACTCGAGCATTGCCTGGTTGTTTTCGCTCGGTCGCAGTGACAGCTGTGTCAATACGACAGAGTGAGGGGATCGTGTTATCTCATAAGTTGTTGGTGTTGGTCCCCCATGCTGTTGATGCTCTTTTAAATCAGACAAAGATGCAGCATTTAACTAGCGCTCGTTTAACAGGATATGAGCTGACGCTGTTGACTCCTCATATTACATTGAAGAGATGTGCAACACTAAACCCAGCTACGTTATTGCCATTTCCGGCGACTCAGCCTGAGGCGCAAGAAGCACATGATTGCATTTTCGTGACTGAGGAACAGACAAATGGTCGTATTGATTTGCAGGATACGCCCTTTTTAGATGTAGATGAAGAACTGTGGGTAGATGGGTCTTGCCTAAAGCTGCCAGATGGTACGACTTCAGCAGCATATGCAATTACCACGCTACATTAGTGGAGACAGCACGAATATCGCAGAAATCAGCTCAGGCAGCGGAACTGATAGCATTGACACGAGCATGTGAGCTTAGTGCAGGGTTATGCGTGAATGTTCACACGGATAGCCGCTATGCTTTTGGAATAGCGCACGATTTCGGCCTGCTCTGGAAAGAAAGAGGGTTTCTGACATCACATGGAGCACAGATAATGTACGGAGAATTAGTACATAATCTTTTGACTGCATTGACGTATCCAAAGAAGATAGCTATAGTGAAATGCAAAGCACACAAGAAAGTAACAGATAAAGTGGGAGATGGAAATGCTTTTGTAGATCGAGTAGCACGAGAAACTGCGATGCAGCCTGACTCCACTTCAATGTACGTCGTGAAGTCACAAGCTGAGCGGTGGCACGATGCTAGGAAGGAGGTACTAGAGATACAGAGGACCGCTTCTGATAAAGAACGGGAGCAATGGCCTAAAGATGGAGAGTTGGATGATGAAGGTTGTTGGAGAAATAAGCAGATGGATAAGTGGAAGTTACCCATAGCTTTTGTACAACCTATGGTTCAGATGGCACATGGGCTAGCATTTGTTGGAGCTTCAGCAATTGTGAA
This sequence comes from Lissotriton vulgaris, assembly GCF_964263255.1. Classification (NCBI taxonomy): domain Eukaryota; kingdom Metazoa; phylum Chordata; class Amphibia; order Caudata; family Salamandridae; genus Lissotriton; species Lissotriton vulgaris. The sequence continues at coordinate 1,144,066,215 of NC_141694.1, read as the reverse complement.
ATTGCTTACGCAAGTTTGGGAGCATCCAGAGATTGCTATCACGGCTAAGAGAGTAGTACAGACCTGCATGATTTATCTTAAGTACAATCCAGGAAAAGGGACACGAACTCCAGCAGGAGGATTTGCAACACCTACTGCACCTTTTGAAGTTTTGCGAATGGATTATATTCAGCTTGAACGCTGTAATAATCTGAAATATGTCTTAGTTGTGGTTTGTGCATTCAGCAAATTGATTGAAGCATACCCTACAAAAGACAATACTGCAATTACTACGGCGAAGGTGCTATTGAAGTAATTTTTCCCTCGATATGGTGTTTGTAGATTGTTGTGGAGTGACAACGGGCCTCATTTTATAGCGGACGTTGTCAAATATGTCCTGAAAGGATTGGGAATACAACAGAAATTTCATGCAGTGTTCCACCCACAGTCAGCAGGCTTGGTGGAAAAGTACAATGGTACTTTAAAGCTTAAAATAGCAAAGATACAAGCTTCTACTTCTCTGACTTGGCCAGATGCTTTGCCTTTGGCATTATTGTCTATTAGATCTGTACCACACTCTCGAACAGGTCTTACTCCATATGAGATTGTATTTGGTCGTCCCATGAATATATGGGGAGTACCCAAGCCAAGCTCAGTGTATGATGTACCTTGTGTTTTAATGAATGACTATTTGGCACAATTACCTGACAGTCTGGTTTCTATTCATCAACAGGTTCGAGAAGCACTCCCTGACCGGTCCACAGGTGAACGCCATAATCTCCGACCCGGAGATTTCGTCCTTATAAAATCATTCGAGAGGTCGATCAATCTGGAGCCAAGGTGGTGTGGTCCCGAACAGGTTCTGCTGGCGACGAGAACAGCCGTCCGAGTCACCAACCGGAAGAATTGAATCCATTCCGTACACTGTCGGAAGGTGCAACTCGGATTGGTGGAGCCTGCTGTATTGCCCGACCATCGAGAAATCCTGACTGCGGAGAGAGGCCGTGCTGTGTTAACTGACGAATCTGAGGAGTTCTTCCCGGACCCGACAGTTCCTGGAGCGAGGAGATACAATCTACGACTGAGGAAAGAGCCTGCAGTTGTGTGATACGTTGTCAGAACAGCCCCTAGGTTAGTGAAACGGAGATCCGATGAGGCAAGGGGGGGGTCAGCCCTGCATTAGTGTAGTGACACCCGTCTTGGTCAACTGGTGAAGAAAACAACGGCTGCCTAGGGGGAAGAGTTCTGACAACCTTTTTAGTTTCAGGAAGATATTGCTTGTACATTTGTTTGAATGGAGAAGAAGAAAGTTTTCTGTGCTGTAGGGTTCATTGCTGCTGTAGCAGTTGTTGCTACAATCACGTGGTTTGTCGAGGATGCAATTCCTGCCTGTGAGTTGTATGTTGTTTCCACTCCAGGGCCAGATGAGCATTTCTTCTACACGCTTCCATATCAAGAGTTGAAGCATCGACAGTCATATTTGAATAACACTTTCATCCAGATGCTGCACCATACCCATGTTGCTACTAATGCCACAAACTGTTGGATATGCGGTATGATGCCAGCACACCAGAAGAAGGGGGAACACCGTTCATACCTCTCCCTTTCTCTCATAATGGCTCTTGTTGAGCATGGTACACTTTGCTTTTTGCTACGAGGAAGCCTACAGTGGGCAGATTACTTTTCAGACTGAATAAAGAATGCCATCAGGACAAAGAAGGCTATCCACAAGCCAACAGAACTATATGGGAGTGGGAAGAGTATCGACCGGACAATGATTCAACACCCTACATTTTCACAAACACTAGAGACATTGTTGGAAATGAGAAATTTGTGATTTCAGTGGCCCAAGCACAAGCAGATTTATGTGTTCAGAGTGTAGGTTATATCCCTGTAGGTGTTAGCAACTGTATTATTGTACTGAATACTGATGGTTTAAATAACAGCACATTTTTGGCTTCTCACAATACCTACTTCGTATGTGGTAATAGAGGTTATTACTGATTACCAGCCGGATGGTCTGGAGTGTGTTATGTAGCATTTTTACTGCCGCCTGTGTTCCTAGCACCTGCATCATATCATAAAGACTTGAAATTATTGAATAATGTAACTCTGAACAGATATAAGCGAACTCTGCCTATTGATGATGTAGACCAAACCGACACTAGTTTGCAACAATATATAGATTTTAATTTAGGTTTGTTTTTCTTCGTTGGAGCTGCTCTGAATAGTAGAAAGATACGGCGATTAACTAGAGTTGTAGAAGCTGTAATGATTCAAACTGCTGCAGCCCTTGGAAATCTCACTGAAGAACTGCACATTACTAGAATTGTTGCTTTGCAAAACCATATGGTTTTAGATGTTATGTTAGCAGATAGAGGTGGTGCTTGTAGAATTATCGGAAGTAGCTGCTGCGTATTTATTCCTGAACATACTCCTTCTGTATACAAAGCAATCAATAAATTACATAAGATAGCTGCTGATATACATGTTGAAAATGGAACCTGGACCTTTTCAAGTTAGTTTTGGACTTTGATCTCTACATGGGGCTGGAATGTTCTTACTGGCCTTTGTACAATTGTCGCAACTAATTTTACATGTTGTATATGTATCCAATGTAGTTCAATGATATGTTCCCTATGTGTTTCATTCTGTGTACCTAATAAAAGAGCTCTTACTGAGGCTGTCCACCAGAAAAGCATGACTAGAGAGATAGCTGAAATGATGAGCATTGATATTAACGATGAGTATTTAGATTATCCTAGGAAACCGAATGCCTTCAGCTAATGCTGGAAGGTTGTCTGCTGTAAATAAAACAGCGATAATGTTAAGCATTAGCTAAAGACATGATATTGTAACATATGAATTACGTTTTCCCGCTCTATATCGAGTGTTGTTCGGACTCCATCTTGTTTCTATGTCCGACATTTTCTATGCTACATATTGCCATGTGCCCGCCATGAGACGAGTCCTACCTCTTCGATAGTCGCCCTTGAGATCTGCCAGCAACAGTCTATAATTAGCCCTTTGTGCGTCTAGTGCATGCTCAGTAAGAGTCACATCTGTCTGTGATCAGCGTAGATAGGAATGTGCTTTTCGCGGGTCTCAAGAACCGTTAACTCCACCCATGTATTGATCATGTTCAGAAATATCCATATATGGACGTAAATCATGCTCTGAGTTGTACCCCCCTACTTATGAACCCCTTCTTTGTGTATTAAAGGGGGCCATGTGCTTGAGTTCAGTGTGCTACTCTGTACAATGCTGTAGAGTGTTGTATAGATTGTAGGACCACCTTTAAAGGTTTACTAAACTATGTTTTTGTATTTACAGTTTTCGTGCCAATTTCTTCCTATAGTCTAAGGACTTCGTGCACAGAAGGGCAAACCCTTTGCACTAACAGGCCTTGCTGAGGCCTGTACCTATCACCCTCACATTGCAGATGGACAAAAAAAAACCTGCACACTGACGTGCCATGTCCATGCTCAAACAAGAATGAAAGCACAGACCAATGTAGGGACAGTGACCCACCCTTACGTACATGTTGCCCATGTCTTGGGACGTGAGATTCAGGGTGCATCCCTGCAACATGACGGCACATATCAGAACACTAAAGAATCCCTGTTGTCACTTGTAGGCCGCATATGACAGCCAAAAAGTTATGTTTTGGGACACATTTGAAACACCGCAGAGTGGGATACCTGAACAACTGTGACACACAGAACTGGCAGTTTGGATACGTGACACCATAAACAGCCTCACTGCACAGAGGTGTCACACCCGCCATCCATGAACAAATCCCTCAATTGACAGCACAACATGTCGCACCCACACTTGTCTGAGTGAAGTGCCTGTACAGAGGAGTGACATGCACGCAGGGAATGTGTATCGGAATGCTATTATTAGCACATGCAGTGCTTGTGGTCTGTCAACGTACTATGCCATGACTGCTAAGGACCCACACAATGTGATGTCAACCAGAGAAGAAATTGTCAATGATGTAGTCCCTACATGCTATGCCTGCTGCTGCTGCTGCAGTGGGGTTTGGTCCACCTGCCTCATCTGCAACATCATCATCCAGTGCATCTGGCACTCGTATCCATGGGGCCTTGCTGAGAACACATATGTTGTGCAACACACAACATGCAACTATCATCTTGCACACAAGGTCTGGGCTGAACAGGAGATTACCAAATGTGACTTTAACATGCCAAATGTGCGCTCCACAATGCCCCTGGTGCGTGTGTGGGCCAAATTGTATTACCTCTGGGCCTGTGTGTTCGGGGCTAGGAGAGGTGTCCTCATCCAAGCGCAGAGTGTGTATCCTTGGTCACTTGTGACAGTGCAGAGAGACATGAGCCAAGAATACGTACTGCATGATGTGTTGACAGGCTCACTGCTTCACTGGTGTGTGAAATGTGTAACCTAGTGATTTCTGTATGACATGTACTGCGTGTTACACATGCGCTGCATCACTGTGCACTACATAGCTGCACTGCTGCACCTCCCCCTCCAGCACATTCACTAGTGTGCAGAGCGCAATTACATCACTGGTACCCCTACGGCACACCATTGACATGCCTGTCTGTGCTTGTCTACAGCCTGAGTATGACAATGTGAGGATTCAGTGCAGAATGTGGCCTGCCATGTGTGCCTAGGCCCATTGCTAGGACAGGGCTGACACATATGTAGAGCACCTGCCTGGCTGAACTCGACATTTGAGGGTGCATCTTTGGCTCATGCTGCGCTAGTAGTGACACATACAACAGCTGGCATGTGTGATCCCTGACCCCGAGCAGGCATGCCCTCGCCCATGTACCCCTTCGGCCGACCAGGCACACCGGAGGCATGCCACATAGCAAAATTGTACATTGCGGGACGGGTGGCAAAGACACTACAACAGAGACACATGCGTCAGCCTCATCCTTGTCAATGCCCACGCTGAATCACACCCAGATCCACATGTGGAGGGGCCACACCCCTATGCAGTACTGTTGTATGCCTGTCCACCCAGCTTATGCACACATGAAGATATGACATGGGCCTGTTGGCTTGCATCCTGTTCTCTTCTGGAAGTTTTAGGGACATGAAAGACCTCATGCAAGGGACCCACACCATCTGCGCGTGATACCTGGAGAACAGTGCTCTCTTAAGTGCCCACATTATCTGCTGGATCCCAACAGGTAGAGCGGCATGAGCGTGGACTAAGTATTGTGCCTGGATATCAGATTGCCATGTGTGGAGTCTCAAAACTACTGGCCGTATCTAAGGAGTGTGGCCTGTACATCGTGGGGGCCTCAACAGCCATGAGCGTCCTGTTGATGGTGAGCGGATTCACCGGTTGCAGGATCTAGCGTGGCCTGCTTTGTCAATCGTGCCACATTGCTCTCGTACGACACACCACACCATCTGCATGCTCGATGTGTGTGCATAGTCCGATTCACAGGTTCTGACTCTCGGAGGGAGGGTGTACCCATAGTAGTGCCTCATTCTACCTAGTACAGCACTGCTAAATTTTCACCTGTATGTGTGACCGGAATTTTCCAGTCTGACCCGTATCAACGCGCACCAGGCATTGTGCCTCATTTCCCGGAAGGTATGGAATTTGCAACTCTCGTTATGGTGACCGGTAGTCTCTAGTGCAACCTGTATCAACGCTCACCACATATTGTGCCTCAATTCCAGTGAGGTGAGGAATTTGCAACTCTTCATTGTTTGTGACAATAACTGCCTGGTGTGACTTATCAATGCACACCATATGTTGTCTGACAGGGGGGCTTCTTCTTCTTAGTGACTCCCTCGCTTCACCCCTCATTGATTGATTGCTCCTTTTGTGCCCTCAGTGTGGTGGATCAACTGCCCTCTCCTCACCCGAGCCCCAAGACTTTTCTATTGTCAGGTTGTATTGCCTTGATCAGTCCTGGGTGGTGAGAGCAATTGACTGGGCTGAGGAAAGCTTCTGAGAGTGATCCAAAATGGTTGAAGAGACTGCGTGATCCCCCATGTGCTTTGCAGAACTGATCTGGTGCCAAAATGCCAATTGTGGAACCATTTGAATAAATGACTATTGTCCTCAGCCTACTTCTGCTCCTCATACCGTGGGTGAACTTCCTGAGGGGTGGCCAAACCCACTTTTGACTACTGCAGCCCAGTTAACCCTGCTACATACCCCCACCTTCCTGACTACGTGTGACTCTGGCTGCAATCAGCCTAGTATTAGGGGGAGGTTTTACCATCTCCAACCCGTGGGCTTAGGGCAGTGAGGGTTAGCTGAAAGTGGAGGAGGACTTGGGCCACTGGGTCTGCATTTGTATTATCAACTGACATGCTTGATATCAGTTGCACCACATTACAGTGATGTGTGCTTGTGTGCGCAAGTGCTCTCCATATGGACCTATGTGATATCCATGACACTGTGTATCGATGCTGAGCAACAAGTGTGAAGTCCCTTTTGTGATGATAGTGTGTTTATTGTGTGTAAGTATTCTGTAGTGCTTTACACATTGCCTTTACACATTGCCTCTGTGATAAGCCTCACTGCTCAGTGCCAAGCTACCCAAGGGTGAGCACAGGTTAGACAGTGATGGAGTGGTAGGTTCTGTCTGGCTAGGGCACTGCCTCAGTCAACAAGAAAGTGCCAATTTAAACAGTTACTGTATATCTTTGCCCGGAATATAAGTCAAAATTGGCTGTGGCTCAGATTATGGAAACAACAATAAATAATCTAAATTCTGCACATGACGCACACTTGGTAGTAATCTCCAGGGGCTTCAATTGTAATCTTTTCAACCCACAGAAATATATCAACAATTTGCAAGCACAAGACACAATATGGAACATTCCACTGCAGGCCGACACCTATCAAGATGCAGAAACCCACAGAGCACATGACTTCCCTCGTGGCAAATAGCATGGGGCTACAAATCTTAAATGGGAGATTTCAGGGGCTATACCCCCTGACCTGGACAAATATGGCAACAAATTTCCGTCCCTTACATAGACTGTACGGTAGCTTCACTTGCCATTTTGTTTACGTATTGCAGTTTTTTTCATTGAAATATTTAAGTGTGTGAGGACAGAGATCACAACCCTTATTCAATTGCAGTAAACCTTCAGCCTGTTGTCCATGTACTAGCCAATATTTTATCCTTTGGCTCAAACTTTAAAAAATCTGAAGCGGCTGCAGTGGCAAGCACATTGGCAGGCCAAAATTCTAACAGACTGTATGAACCTATTAAGTGAATATCCCATCACACAGCTAAATGCATTTAGTGAATAGGAGCAGTGCTGTAGGATTTTGATAACAAGGCATAGCATCAAGAAAAGGACATCCCTCCTAATAACTGCCAACAAGAGCAACTCACCTTGGATGCCCCAAAAATTAGTGAGTGAGCGAGTATCGCCTGCTGAAACGTAACCACTTGGCAAAGAAACAAAAAGACAAAGTAAGGAAACACTGGCAAGAATATTTACAGAGCAATGTGACTGGCCAAGTAACAGACAGCACTTCAACAATTTCTTGGCAAAAATGCTCCTCATATGTAAACTTAGAGACTCCATAACCTTTTGGAAAGTGATCCATAAACTAAACAAGGGTAACACTGTGTTTTAGGTTGCAAACATAAAACAGGTGGTCTGAACTCAACATCTGCAAAAACATTACACAAAAAGGTGAGAATAGCCAACAGCAACCACAGCTGAAGGAATTCATCAAGGCTGTCTTAGCCCCCTGATTCAGATGCATCCAGCAAACCAAACTGACACAAAGGGCATTGACAGGGATGGGCCTGAACGAAGAGGGCTTTCACCCAAAGAAATAGGGCCAGCGTGGTAAAACCCGGAGAGGGGTACCCCAATAAGGAACAAGACCCAGTTGAAAAAAAAAATAGTAGCTATAATAATGAGGATCAGATCCGATGGTTCACTAGGGCCAAACTTCGGCCTTCTCTTCTGAGCTGTGAATCTCCACCAGGAAGTCCCTGATTAATGGCAAGGATCCGTAATCCACCTGATTTTTAAAGGGGGGATTGAGGTAATGCAGCAAATTATGATATATTAAGCCTGCTCGATATTAACTCCATGTACTAGGCAACACTGATGATTCAAGACTTGCGAGAATGGGTGGATAATTTGAGGTTCATCCCATGGAACAATACGGGATTCCACATTGGTCGGGGAAAATTATAAAATCTTGCCACCTTATAATAATAATTCTGCATTTGAAAAGCGCACAGTTACCCGTAGGTTTCCCGGCGCTGGGGCCCGTCGGGAAAATTAAGCAAGCTATTGCCCAGAGTCGCATGGTGCTGGGCAGACCCCTGCCGCCGGTGCCGGGGATGGAACCGTGATCTCCAGCATCCGGCATCAGTCACCCTGGCCGCTGCCCCACCCCTTTTCCACCTTGACGCTCTATATTGGAAAACGTTTTTACAGCAAAATCATCATTATATGGCTGTTTCATCGATTTCACTGTGGCATTTTATAGGGCCCCTCAAGACCTACTGTGGCAGAAACCTAACAGCATGGGGATATTGTTCAAGGTTCTAAAGTTTCTGGAAATCTTCAAAGCCAGAATAAAGGCCATAACATAGAAATGAAGGCTGCCTGCAGTACTTGCAAATTAGATTACATATCGGGAAATGTTAAACATAACTGCAAGTTAGTGAAATTTGCATCAACAGCAGCCGAGCCAAATCTATTGCAGTAACCAAAGCGGTGTGGTAGCTAAAAAAGACTCCAAGTTTGACCATCTGAACAAGTTGCTGACATGGGGCCAGTTAAGAAGCCCTGCGACAGACGTTCTAATTGACAGACGAGTACTGCTATGTCCTATCATACCTGCCAACTTGAAGAACAATCTCACTGTGTGAGGAGGGGGAGGGGACTTTGAGGGGACGGGCCTCATGCTGAGAATTACCTTTGAGGCACTTTTGAACCCTAACCCATCCCTAAGCCCCCTCCTCCCAAAAAAATCAAAAGCTTGCTGAGGCTGGTGTCATGGCTTGGGGTGTTTTTACACTCCATAATGGTTGTCAGCAGTACAAAGCCTCAGAAAATTAGCTGGAAAACAATCATTTACAGTGGTTTTCAGCTCATTTTCCCTGCCGTTGTGTGATCTTGGATCATCAGTGGGTGATACCAACCGCACTCACCTGAATACCAGGTACCGCAGGAACGATGAGAGCCTCCCCTCTCACCTCCAAACCAATCCTCCACACAAATTTCCACTGTCTGGGCGATTGATCTACAGGGGAAGGGGGACATTTTACCTCGAGATAGAGGTGTTTAGCAGGTAAGGGATAAGTCTAGGCAGGACGTCTCAGGGAGGGATGTTGTCCAAAGGAGAAGGAAATGCAGGGTTTCTGGAGGACGACCTTCAATTAGTCCTGGAAGACAGAAAAGTACCAGAGAATTGTCTAGCAGTTTCAGGAACCTCTACAAGAACTATTCTTTAGTAAAATGAAGATATGTAAAATATACCAATCCTCTTACCATTAAGGAAGGTCGGTGGCTTTCCAAGCCACATCCTCGGTTTCACTTCCGACTGCCTCATTACAATGCAGGTGGTCGAAAGTGAAACCTGCCATTCATTCTGTCTGGATTCCATCGAAGGCCTCGCCGTAATCCCTATAGATGGTGTTTCCACCGTTGGGATTACAATGCTGGTTTCCAACAGGCTTTCCATGGGAAGCCTTTCAAAATGCAACTCTGGGGGCCCCAAGCAGGGCCTCCTTCTCCTTGTGGCCTACGGTTGGGGGCCGAGGGGCCACCTATTGTGCCCCCCTGTTAATCCATGCACCATGTGGCAGGCACCTTGAGGTTCCAGCCATGGGGTGCTGGGATTAGCAGATTCTCAATTTCTCTGTGGGAGCTTGTTCTACTTCCAGTTTACAGCCACAGCACAAGCTCAAATAGGGAAATGGGAGCATGCGACCGGACTATATCGTCGCATTGTAATACTGTGGTCAAGACAGCCGACTGGAGGTCGGTCTGTCCTTATTCTGCAAGGTGTCAATAAGGTCTAGTGTGTTTAATACAATCTTGTGTTATTACACTGAAGGAAAGACTTTATTTTGTTAAGAGTTACCAAAGATATTTCGGAGTCCTCTACCAGGCTTTTAAACTATGTAACTAATTGTCGCAAACACAATAACAAGCTTGAAATAGCACATTCCTCTGTATAACGAGAATAGACTTGAACATCCTGCTGATGCTCATGCATGTAGATTGCATTCAATAGTTTCAGACGTAATACTCCCCGACCCATCGGTCTTTATCCAACATCATAATATCATTCATAACCTGAGACCCTTGGCAAACCTGGAAATCATCTTTACTTGCCCGTTGGGGGATTTGCAGGGGCCTCCCCGGATATCAAGAGGAGTTTAAATACTGTGGGCTGGGAATTCATGTTTTCTGTTTTTAAAAATTATTGGTTTGGTGACGGAAAGCTGGGCATTGGAGTGGGGCATCTGACAGGCCTGCCCATCAACAATTTGGGTTTACCCTTGTGGTAGAACCTTTTACCTTAGCAATGTTAATAATTTAGGGCCAGATGTAGGTATCCAAATACCGGTCGGTAAACGGCCAAAAATACCGATTTTCGGCTGTTACCGACCGGTATTTCCATACTGAGATGTAGGGCATTAGAAAACACAGATTTGGAAAATTTACTGAATCGGTAATTTTACCGAATCAGTAAAATTACAGATTCGGTAAAATTACTGATTCTGTAAATTTACCGAATCTGTGTTTTGAGATGAAGGTAGCACTGTAAACAGTGCTACAGGGCTTTAAGGATTCGTTATTTACCACCAATTATTAGTTGGTGGTAAATAACGAATTTCTATGTAATGAATGAATGAAATATGTGCTTTCTACTGGAAGGAGGAACCCATATGATGAAGCATGCCACCTATGGTCGGTGAGGGTTTTCGTCCTCAAGGGATTTTCCCCCCTACGTTGTTCAAGTTATTTTTGTTCTTCTACTATCTCACATACACTGTTTGATATATACTTCCTGTATGCTAATATAGACCTGAGGTTGTTTGTTGTTATGATAGATTAAGATTAGGGGATACTCTCCTCGCTGGTCTCTAAATTGCTCCCCTGGACCCTCCCCCACCCTGTTTGTGTTGTAGTAATTAATTGTAATATATGCCTGTAACTAGACGATCTGTACAGCTTGTGAATTATGATAAGAACGGCCATTGCCCAAAAATGCGATTGTAATTAAGTTCTTAGGTGTATATGTATATGTATTATTTTCATTTATATTTGTATGCTATTATGGTTTACTTGTAAACAGAATAAAGAAAGGATATAGTAGTCGCACACCCCAAACTAATGTAATAGGACATTGATTCACAGAAAAAAGCATGTTCTTTTACATAAAATATTCCCTACTGCCACATGGAAAATTGCCCAATTCTGTAAATACTAAATTCTGAGGCCATGTCAAAAGTGGGGCAATTTAGCAAAGATGGCAGCATTGAGTCACTTTGGCTGCTATATAGTTTTATTACATAGGCACCATAGGGCTGGGATAAACCATATTCGATTGAGATAGTAATGATGGTGGCAGTCAACTTTTTCATTCTGTGACTTTAAAGAACAAGAAGGTACATTTGTTTTCTCATGCTGCAAAGAAAACTGCAGGAGGCAGTGCTCGATTTTCAAAATAATTAGTTATTCACAACGAATTACACAATTATTACGTCCGGAGTATTGATTACCACAAAATTGTTCAGATCATGTATCTCTTTTTGAGTTAAGATTTGCCATTCTGAACTCCACATTTACACATATTGAAAAGAGGCATATGTCAAGCTACATAAATGACAATATATACGTTGACAATTTACGTAAATGTGTTGTTAAGAATATTTTATACTTCATATATTTACATATCCGGATGATAGATAGGTAGGCGATCTTCAGAATTCAATATTTTAGTACATGAAAAAACCTTTGGAAATGTGGTAAAGCACCCAGTCAGTTTTAGAAACAAATTGAGACGCCTCTTTGTATTACACCTATTATGGGATACTTTTAAACCCCAGCATGATTGCTTACAGCGTTTTTTACTACACTACATTTGCAGATAATGGGAGTGTGCTTGCTCACAAAGTGTGTCGCATTTTTGCCAATCAACCCCCTTAGAGGGGTGTGGGATGTTGATTTAGCACTTCATCCTTGAAATTGTAAAACACAGAATCAATTTACTGCTGCTAGTATATCTGGGTAAATGCTACAGGAATAGCAAGTAGGACGCCACTGAAAAGAATATCCTCCTTCTACAAGTTGACACGCAGTCGCAAATGAAAAGAATGAAGAAGTATATTACTCCAAGCTCTAAAGATGATATACTGGTTCATAAAAATGTCACCCTCTCATTACCTCTACAATGGGTTTTCAATTCAATTTCAAATGTTTTTCTTTACATTGCACCTGCTTAAAGGGATGGAAACCGCTCATGTCATGTACGCACGTGCAGCTTCCTCTGCAGAATCCTGAGTTCATGTGACATGCTGCATCTTTGGCTCCTGGGACCTTAAACGCAAGGTCAGGGATCGTTTCCTCCGTGAAGTTGTGCATGTTTATGGAGAATGCAATGGTTGTATGTCACAAAATTGACAACAAATATATTGTGTTGCAAAAACATCATTAGAAAAACAACTACCAAAATAGCACAATTTTTAACACACTGGGTCGGGCACACAAGCTGCCTTTTTTAATTATGTAAAGTAGAACTACTTACTATAAAATGCAATTCACAAACCTAGGGGTAGAAATCTTCACATCTGCCTCCCCTGTTTTTTATGATGTACAGATTTCCACACATCTAAGTTTAATATTTAGTAGTAAATGTGGGAAAGACCTGGAATATTGGTGGGAAAATCGAGAATTTCTAATGCTAGTGGCCTGATTACAAGTATAGGTGCTATTTATCGTGCCTGATAACTAACAAAACCAAAGTGTGCATTTTACATGTTCTCCTAATGCATCATAGGTGAATAGAGGTATTGAACACATTATAAATCTTTTAATTGAGGAGTAACTGTCTGTGCGGATGTATGATGTTAGCACGCACACTTTTACCACGCATACCATTACCACACATTTTTTACAACGCGATACCTTTACAACGCATAGTGCTTTGGGTGCTGGATAGTGAATAGTTTAATTTACTATTCCAACACCAGTCCCCGTGGACACTAGGGAAGGTTATTGGATAGTAAATTAACCTATTCACTGCCCATTCCCTAAGTCAGATCGCCTCAAAGCGCTATGCGTTGTAATGGTATGCGTTGTAACAGATGCGTGGTAAGGGTAGTGCGTGCTAAAAGATGCGTGGTAAAGGTTGTATACCGTCTGTGCTGAAGACAGTTGATGCCTTGTGTCTAGTAAGTTCCACACATGCATTTTTAGTTTAGCAGAAAAAGTTTCCAACAGGGCAAAGATTCTACATAGAAGATACAGTGGGGCTCATTTACATGCCCCGTGAGCCACCAGAACATCACTTTTAATACTACTCCAGTGGCGCTCACTGCAGAGGCATATTTACGTGGCCACGTGAAGCCACCCTGTATGGCTTTTCATGGCCTCATAGATATGGTGTGAGGCAGCGCAAGTTGCTGCATTTCCTCACACTGCGATAGTGAGGTGTGCCATGGGCGTAACAGTGGGTGATCCCGTGTAACACCCATGGCATTTGAAACATTCCCATATTTACAAAAGGCAGTAAGCCTGGGAATGCGTAAACAGCCTATGCCTTCCCAGGGGTGGCGTAACAGTTGTTTTTGTGAGGATAGGTGTCCCTGCCTGCACGTAAATAATCTGATTTCAACACAGGCACCCTTGCACCAACACGGATGACATCAATGGTAACATCTCAAACGACATCACATATGACATCACTGATGACATAATATAGTGTGTGTAAGTATTTTCTAAGCGTTAATAACTGTCAAACATATATACTAACCTACTACAAAAGTAAAATTAGTATACTAGGTGCATTACTTATGTGTGATACTACTTCTAACATATATTATGTGAGTAGCTGTGTAACTGTATGTATCCTTGTGTGTATGGATGTGTGAGTGGCTGTATGGGTGTATACATGGGTGTGGGTGTAGCTGTTTGGGTGAGTGAGTTGCTGTCTGAGTGGCTGTATTGGTGATTGAGTGGGTGTGTCAGTGGCTGTATAGGTAAGCGAATGGCAGTGTGAGTGGCTCTGTGGGTGGGTAAGTGGGTGTGTAGTGACTATGGGTGAGTGAGTGGGTGACTGGGTGGCTTTGTGAGTAAGTTAATGGGTGTGCAAGTGGCTGTTTGAGTGGGTGTTTGGTTAAGTGGGTTGGTGTGTGAGTGACTGTGTGAATGGCTGTATGGGTGAGTGAGCAGATGTGTGAGCATGTATATGGATGAGTGTATGGGTATGTAAGTGGTTGTGTGGGTTTATGAGTGAGTGTGTGAGTGTTTGTATGGTTGAGTGAGTGGCTGAATTTAGAGTCTGTATGGATGAGTGAGTGGGTGTGTCAGTGACCTTGTAAATAGGTGGGTGCATGAGTAGCTGTATTGGTGAGTGTGTGGCTATGTGACTGGCTGCACGGGTGAGTGACTGGTTGCCTGAGTCACTATATGGGTGAATGAATTGTTGTTTGAGTGGCTGTACGAGTGAGTGGATGTGTGAGGGCTCTATTGAAGAGTGAGTGGGATGTGAGTACTAGTATGGATTCATGAATGGGTATGTGAATGGTTGTGTGGGTGTGAGAGTGGGCATACGAGAGGTTGCATGGGAGTGTGAGTGGGTGTATGATTGGTTCTTTGGATGGTGTCATAAGTGATGCCATTTGAGATGTCATCAGTGATGTCAGTGACCATATCACTAGTGATGTAATATATAAGGTCATAAGCAGTGCATTACGGGGGCATAAGTTATAGTTAGCTCAGGCAACTAAAGCTGCTGAATTTCTATGGTTTTGTATGAGTGAAACTCAGCCTAGCTATAACGTCCTGCAAACTTTGTTTTTTTCAGAACATTTCTAAGGTTTCATAAAATAAGTTCCTACCTATAACATCTCTATAACCTTTGGAATTTTTCAATGAATTTCTATGATTTTTTCAATTCTATTTCCCAACTATAATATCCCTGTAGTCTTTGGGTTTTTAAGTCAATTTCTATGTTTTTTTAACTGGTAGTCGCATTTGCACAGTGGTGGAGAAAGAGGGCAGGTCCTCCGACCTGGTCTCAGCAATCACTCTGTGTGGAAGTTACTGGAAGTAACAGGAGGGGTTATTGGCCCCCAAAGACCCTAAGTAGCCAAGGGAACTTCATCCCCAAACCAGAAGTGTGTCAGGAGGTGTGTTTGCTGAGTAGTGGAGAAAGGGCATAGGGCCTCTAGCCAGCTCAGAATATTCCTGCTGTGTGGGACCTACTGAAAGTCACAGGAGAGGTCCTTGGCCCCAAGGACTCCTAGAGGACTTCAACCCTAAACCAGCAGTGCAGCAGGAGGTGCGTTTACAGAGTGGTGAAGAAAGGCAGCATGACCTTTGAAGACCTCTCAGCAATCTCGCTGTGTGGGATTTACTGGAGGTAACAGGAGGGATTTTGGCCCCCAAGAACCCTCAACAGCCAAGAGGACTTCAGGCCTCAAGCAGAAGTGCTCCAGTTTGCAACTTTGGTATGAACCTCAATGTACCCCAAAGTAGGCCTAGGTAGTTACACAACCTTTTACCTCTGTTCGTCCTACCATTGTTCTACATAATAGGTTTGGTGCTGACTTTTAGCGAGTTAGGTGCTGCATAAATGTTGTGTGGTTTTCTTCAAAAGCAGGACTACCATCTTATGCATAATAACTCTGTATAAGGGTCACCTCCATCGTCATCCTTGCCCGCCATGCCCATAGTACACTTCTATATCGAACCCCTGAGAGTACCTTTCAGGTATATAAGCATTACATCTTCGCTGGGCAAACCAGAGGAGGATAAGACGTCCTTTCTGACACGCTGACGTGAGATACTGAGGTTCCTACATGCAGACACTCCAGCATGCAGTGGTCTGAAATCCCTCGTGGGTTGTCCATCTGGAAACCATAACAGGTTCCTCATTTCTCGCATAAGGTAACAGGGTTGGCTTTATTCTAAGGGGATTCTTGGCTATACACCTACATACATGCTAGCTACACTTAGGTACAGCTAGTTAGGGTGTGCATCATAAGAGTGCGCATCATTACTGTCATGTATCCATATGCCTGCATATATTCATTGTTTTAGCACTATGGTAGAATTCTACCTTTTCTTAACTCTGCTGGTGCTTATAATCATATATACCTGTTTATGTCTCATGATTTTTGCAGCATATGTATTTTATACTAGAATGATGCTGGTTCAATAAATGCCTACTGAAAATATCCACACCTTTTATTCTGTATATCTCTCTGAGACAAAGTGAGCATGAGTGACTAAACAAAAAGTGCGGTAATGTTTTCACAATCCCTGAGGGGTCAGGGTTGTCATGTTCGATAGTTGCCAGAAACTATTCTCTCCATGGTAAGAGATGCTTATAGTGGCACTGTGATCTAGCTGGTCTACAGACTAACATATACTCTGGGTGTGTCTAGAATCAGTCTGGACACCAATCCTTCAGTTTACATGGTCTAAACATGCAGATCCTATATAGATTTGTAGGAACTATGTGACTTGGCACCAAATGTTGGTTTGATTCTTATTCAACGGTCAATTCTGAGTAAAGTTTTGCTTTCTCAGAGACGCCTACTCACATTTACCAAGAGATGTCTGGAGTGGGAAGGGGAAATGGGCTGCAGCTGAGTAGGTTTCCTATGTATTGGCTGTAGGTTAATTTAAACTTAAAGGATTATAGTTCCCTACATTGTGAATAAAACCTTCTCTTGTTTCCTTGAAACTATTTTAAATTATCTCTGTCGGATATAATGCAGCGGAGGACGGAGAACTATAAATATTTCAGAAAATGTCAGAAATGCACTTCCTTTAAAATTAGTAGATTTTGCAGTCCCAGCATTAGGGGGCACTGTTACATTTGTGGTTGAGGCACACAAATCATACAGAACTGAAGTGTTCTATTTGTAGATTAAATTCCCACCTGCAAATGCATGCACACATACCTTTCATTCCTACCTCTGGATGAAATACTAGAAGAATACAATGCATATGAGGACATAGAGGTCCCGTTAATGTACCAGGAACATATAAACCGGTTTAAAGGTGCCCTCCCACATACCATGGAAAAAGGAGAGACAGAGCAACCTGGCCAGTTCTGGCTGCCTAAACACCACATCCAGTAGTTGACACATTGCCAATAGAAGACTTATGTCCACTTCACAAAGAAATAGTGAAACTTTACAGAAATCTGACAAAGATCATCATGAGAACACTCACACTTCAACGGTTACCCCAGCAGGTCAACTACAAGGGACCGTAACTAAAATTAACCCACAAACACTGAACACAGGTATAGGATGAATGCCCACTAAACATGAGCAAATACCATTCTGGATAGCACAGTTAGAGGCACTGTTTCCACACGCAAGCCCACAAGAAAAAGACAGAATACTGACAATTTGCTTGCCCATGGCGATATCTCTCCCGATAAAAGATTGTACCACATGAGGTACAGTCTTCGCTACCATATATACCAGGACACCCCTTCAATAGCATTGATACCAGAGGTATTAAGACAAATACAGAATGAGTATGAGCAGATACATATGCTGAATCATGTAGAGATAATTTGGGTGCTAGACCTATGAAACCACAAGTAATGGGTAATTCTGAAAAGGATAACACTAAGCAAAGCACCAGAATATTCTGAAAAAATGGGACAATAAACAACAAGAGAACAAGCAGAATATACCACAATCACGGGGTGGGTCTCCTCAACAGGAGCTCTCTGACAGGAGGTACAACCTTAGAAATCATGATAACATTAAAAAACCTGACAAGTGTTAGGATACTGATACCCTTTCCTCTCATTCCTTTCAGGGTTCATCAGAAAAACACCAACAACAGGAGGACGGTCAGGAAGCACTGGACCGACTGGAATCCATTTGTTTCCACCACATCCAGGAGGAGGGTGAGCATTTGATGCTCCGGTGGGCCATGGGGGCACATTGCGGCACATTGAGGCATCAGGGGAGAGGTAACAGTGTTTCCTCTCCCCTGATGTCTCAATGCAGGGCATTCCCGGGGCACCAGGAATGCCCCACTAGACAAAAGGGATTTGTGTTTTGCTGCAATGGAAGCAACTCCCTTGGGCAAGGGTTGCTTCACAAAGGGGGAAATTTTATTTTAGACTTTTGCCCCCCGGGGACAGATTGGCCAATTGTTGTCTGTTTCTGGACCCCAGGGGGACATAAAAGCCCACTAGAGCCAGGGAATTATTTTTTTCAAAAAATCAGAAGAGACCCGTTGGGCAAGGGTCGCTTCCAGGGGCACAATTTATTTTAAAACTAGATTCTGCCTGGGGGCAGATCACCTGATTTGTTTTGGCGTTTCTGGCCCCAAGGGAGGGGCATATAACCCAACTAGACACCAGGGACTTTGTTTATTTTCAAATGAGGAAAGGTCGCTTCCATGGCCCAAGTATATTTAAAAAGATCGCCTGATTTTTTTGGGCATTTCTGGCTGGGGGGGGGGGATAATAAAGCCCATATAGGGCCATATTTTTTTTAAGTATATTCTACCCCCCCTGGGGGAGATTGGTTTGTTTATTTGGCCTTTCTGCCCCCAGGGGGGCAGAAAACCTAACCAGACTCCAGGGAGTGTTTTTAAATTTAAACGGAAGCGACCCCTTGGGCAAAGGTCACTTCCTTATGGGCTTAAATAATTTGTAAGATATAAGATGTATGTATCTAATTGTATGTTTCTTTTTAAATAGAACATTGTCCTGATGAAGGTGTTATTACACAAACCGAAATGCTGCATCGACAACCTGTATTTTATTGTATTTTATGTGAATTGACACACTTTTAATCTTATTGTATGGCACTGTAATTTTGTATTTATTAATGCATTATATGTAATAAATTGTACAATTTCTATACTGATGTATTTTATTTTTTATATATTTGCACTATTTTTTGAAACGTGGTTGCCAATTTGTTGGTATCTTGCGTTATGAGGGGGTATACACAATAGGTTTTTCCCTTAGGGAAGCATTGGGACTTCTCCCTCTTTGATTACATATCACTCCTTGTCCCAGATTGAACTTGTAAGGAGGCCTCCCTTCTTTTTGACAATTGCGCATTTGGGTAGTGACATAGCGTCAAATAATGTTAATTGTTTTATTTCTTACGAATTGCAATTGTAATGCCTTTATTAATCCCTTTCTGTTCTAGTTCAAGGCTTTTGCTCTTTAGACTGTTCCAGGTTGCGGTTTTATTACTGGTGGTTCTGCTGTTTGTATATTTGCATGTGTTTGGTAAGAGACTTTTTTTGTACAATGTAAATGAGTTAAATTTCTCTGCATTACCTGTATTTTACAAATGGTGTAATAAGAGCAGTATGTTTGTCTTCTGTTTTTTGAGTGTCAAACACATTTTGCATTTGAGCTCGATGTGTATTTTGTTGTCTTGTGAGTAATTGTTTTTGGTTATTCTTTCTAGTGGGATTTATTAGCTTTTTGCTGTGTCTGCAGATTAGCTGCTGGTGAGTGTAGCTGTCTCTTGTAAGTGAATCGTATAGTTTTTGAGTATATAGATCTTTGTGACAAAGGCGCACATTTTTTTACTTATTTATTTTGCAAAGTGTTGATTGTTGTTGACTTGTTTGTGCAGTCTCCTTTCTTAGTTAGGATAATGGCTAGACGCAGGATTACTGCTCAGCAGGTTGTTGGTATGCTTTTTGAGTCTTCCTCTGGACATTGTTCAGAGACTGTGCATCTGAGGCAGAGGTGGCAGGGGAAGATTCAGGCAGTGAATTTTCTCTCCACATGGAATCATCGGATGATGAAGCTACTCTCTGTGTGGATGAAGCTACTCTTAGTGCGGATGAAGTACCTGTGTTAGAGGAGGACGATGATGTGACGATAGTGCGGCAAGAGGCATCTGGGCTGCAGCCTTCGGGCTGCAAGGCTTCCCATTGGTATAGTGCGGCAAGAGGCATCTGGGCTGCAGCCTGGGGTTGCAAGGCTTCCCGTTGGTATAGTGCGGCAAGAGGCATCTGGGCTGCAGCCTGGGGCTGCACGGCTTCCCGTTGGTATATTGCGGCAAGAGGCATCTGGGCTGCAGCCTGGGGCTGCATGGCTTCCCATTGGTATAGTGCGGCAAGAGGCAATCTGGGCTGCAGCTTGGGGCTGCAAGGCTTCCAGTTGAAAGTGCTGACCTCTGGGTTGCCCCAGGCATTGTGCATTCGGCTTTGCCAGACTTTACTGGTGTTCCACGGTGTAGAGTGAATACTGAAAACTTGTTGCCGATAAATGTATTTAGTTGTTTATAGACAATGCATTTTTGGAAGAGATTGTTGCGCAGACTAATTTGTATTCCAAACAGTTTTTGAGGCAAAACAATGCCAGCCTTCAGCCCCACTCTAGAGCTACCAGGTGGACTCCCACAAATCTTTAAGAGATGAAGAAGTTCTTGGGTTTAACTTTTTTGATGGGCTTGCTAAGGAAGCCATCAATGTCTTCATATTGGTCTACTAGTCCCTTGATGGCAACAGCTATATTTCCGGCACTCATGAATTGTGATAGGTATTTGCTTCTGCTTCGGATGATGCATTTTGTTGATAATTTTTTTGCGTTGGCTCGAGATCACCTTGATTGTGACTGTCTTTATTAAGATTCAGCCTGTCATTGATCACATTGTTCATCGATTTTCTGGGATCTATGCTCCAGGTAATGAAATAGCAGTGGATGAGTCTTTGGTGTTGTTCAAGGGTCGCTGAGTTTTTAGGCAATTCATTCATAGTAAGAGGGCACCCTATGGAAATAAGCTGTGTATGCTGTGTGACAGTAGGATTGGATATGTCTCTAATTTAAGGGTGTACACCAGTAAGTAATCCAGGATTAACCCCCTTGGTTGTCTGTCCACTTTTGGAGTGACTTAGAAAATTTTGTGGTAACTTGGTAGGGGACTTTTTAACAAAGGCCACCATTTATATGTAAATAACTTCTACATTGCTGTGCGGTTGTTCAGGGAAATGGCCAAAGTGGACACTGTTCCTTGTGGCATAATCCACTCTCACCGTAAAGGTTTCCCAAAAGAACTTGTTTGTCAAAAGCTTGAGAGGAGAGAGTGCAGTGCATTGCGTTGTGAGGAGCTTCTAGCTGTGAAGTTTTCAGACAGGAGAGATGTCTACATGCTGACTACCATCAATGTTGAAAGCACTTCACCTGTGACTGTTTGGGGTCACATTGCTTAAGTGCGCAAACCTGGGTGCATTTTAGACTATAATAGGCACATTGGTGGTGATGACAGAGTAGATCAGAGGTTGGAACCTTAGGCTGCTCTTTGTAAGGCTTACATTTGGTATAAGAAGTTGGCTATCCAGCTTTTCCACTTGGCAACCTTTAATGCTTTTGTTGTATTCCAGGATTCTTGTCCTGAGTCAAAGATGACTTTTGCTAAGTTTCAGGAGTCTGTAACAGGCAGCCTTGCTTTAGTGGAACAGGCAAGTGTTCCTAGATTTGGAGTGGTGGAGGATGTTGCTAGATTGAAAGATCACTACTTTCCTGATCACATTCCTCCCACACCCTTAAAAGACTTTCCCAGTAGGAGCTGTAGAGTCTGTTGGCAAAGAGGTACGCGGAAGGAGACTTGTATGTACTGCCCCAAGTGGCCTTCTAACCCTGGGCTGTGTGTGCCTCCTTGTTTTAGAATGTACCACACGTAAAATAATTTTTGGGAGCATCCATGAGTTGTAAAGCGAACTGCCTGGCCTCTATCGCTTAATAGTTTTTATTCAGTTTCAAGTTGGCATTCATGTAGTTTATTTGGTTTTAAAGTTTGTATTTTCTTATTTATATAAAAAAACTCCTAAATGTGATGGTGGTGTGCGTGGAGTGGCACTTGTCTGGCGGTGTGTTTGTACTGGTGCTTGGCTGCCGGTGTGTTTGGACTGGCGCTTGGCTGGCAGTATGCGTTGTCTGGCGTTTGGCTGGCAGTGTGCATGGCCTGGCACTTGGCTGGCAGTGTGTGTGGACTGGCGCTTGACTGACGAGTAAAATGATACCTCACTTTGGTAGCTGTCCAAAGCAGAATTGGCTAAAAACATTTTGGCTCTTCCCAGTCACATGCCCTTGTCCATCCACACATATGAGGTATCATTTTACTTGGGACACTCAGGGATATGCTGCAGGGTAGGACATTTGTGCCGGCATGGTGATTCTACACAAAAATATGTGGAACATTTGGTTTTTTAAGCTAAATTTGAGGTTTGCATGGCATTCTGGGTAGGAAAAAGTTGGGGGGTCCATGCAAAAAATACCTCACTGGACTTCGCTGGGTATCTAGTTTTCAGAAATGTTTGGGTTCGATACTTTCCCAAGGGGGCCACCGAGCCCGGGGCCAAAATCTCAGGTACCCCCCCCTAAAACCAGGTAGTTTTGGTATAGGTAATTTTGAAGTCTCCACAGTAAGATTTAGGCCACTTCCTGTTGCAGCCACTCTGCCTACCCACACAAGTGAGGTACCATTTATATTGGGAGACCTGGGGGAATGTTGGGTGGGAGGAA
This sequence comes from Lissotriton vulgaris, assembly GCF_964263255.1. NCBI lineage: Eukaryota > Metazoa > Chordata > Amphibia > Caudata > Salamandridae > Lissotriton > Lissotriton vulgaris. The sequence goes on along the minus strand of NC_141694.1, from coordinate 1,144,043,522 downwards.
ATTTGTGGATCCACGCAGATTACAGAACTTTCCCACACAAAAATTTGAGAACTAAGTGATTTTTGCCCCAAAATTTGAGGTTTGCAGGGGATTCTGGGTAGGAGAATGTTGGGAGACCCATGCAAGCCATACCTCGCTGGACTTCCCCGGGTCTCTAGTTTCCAGAAATGCAAGGGTTTGGTAGGTTTCCCTAGATGGCTGCCAAGCCCCAGGCCAAAAACTCATGGGACACCCCTTGCAAAACTAGGTTGGTTTGTGATAGGTAATTTTGATGTCACCTCAAAAGGTTTTGGGCCTTCGCCTGTCATGGGTCCTTGACCCATCCACTCATGTGAGGTACCATTTTTATCGGGCGACCAGGGGGAACGCTGGGTGGGTAGAAATGTGTGGATCCACACAGATTCCAGAACTTTCCACCACCGAAATGTGAGGAAAATGTGTTTTTACAAATACATTTAGGTTTGCAAGGGATTCTGGGTAACATAACCTGGTGTGAGGCAGTCAAGTCACCCCATCATGCATCCCTCTGGGTGCCTAGTTTTGATAAATGTATAGGTTTGCTAGGTTTCTCTAGGTGTTGGCAGAGCTATGGTTCAAAAACTACAACTAGACACAACTGGACAATCAAAGGAGGTGTCAGTGAGGGGCTTTCAGGGCAGCTAAGGCTCGGGTATGATGGATTTCTGTCCAGAGATCCGATATTTTATTAGTAAAAAAAGACTGAAATTTGTGACAGTCTTCTTGAGTAAAGGAGAGATTCTGCTCCTTGTTTTTCCTTAGCTCGGTCAAGACCTTGAAGGTTTCTTTCTGGGAATTGCTTGCCACAGAGATTCTGCCCTCAAAGAATTCAGCTTTCTTCGAGATGATCGCCAGTTTGTAGGTGGCAAATGCCAGTGTATACGTGGCCCGGGCACTGGGTTCATACTCTTTGCGCCAAGCTCGCTTGCTCCTGCACAGAGCTCGTTTCAATAGCCTAAGAGCATTATTGAACCATGGGGCTCCTTTACCCTTGTCTGCAGTTCTCACCCTGCGTGCAGGTGCTATTGCATCAATGACTTTTTTGAGCTTTAATGTAAGTTTGAGGCTAGTAGCCTCTAGATTGCCCTCGGGTTGCCTAAGTGGGACAGGGTTTTTTAGGATGGCTACCAGATCATCTGCTCTAATCTTGTTCCAGCTTCTTAGGACTTTCCAACCTAATGATGGATTTTCCACTCGCCTTGGAAATATGAGTTGACCCTGCAAAAGGTGGTGGTCTGACCATGAGCAGGGAGAGATGGTGATTGGACTAGACATCGGGACAGCCATGCAGATTAAGTCCAATGTATGACCTTTCTCGTGTGTTGAGCCCACCACCTGTTGACCAAGATCTAGCGATGTCATGGCCTCATGAATAATTGCTATATACCTGGTACATAATAAAAAACCATTACAAGACGCTGCTCAGTTTTTGGCTCTGGTTTCGTTGGATTCTTGGTGAACCAACAAGCCTATATATTCTCACAACCAGCAAGGTCCAGAGGAAGTAACAATATATGGCTTTCAAAGAGTTGTCATAAATAGAAGAAGTTACAGGTGAAAACGTTAACCAAAAGGCTGTTATTTTCAACTAATTTTCAATTTTTCCTATAATTAACAGTTAATTTCTATAAAGAAACCTTGATGGATTTACACAAATGACCCATTGTTGAATTCAGCATTTTTTCTACTTTTCTAAAATGTATAATTTTCTAGGATCTATTTTTGTTTTCATACTCATTTCTACCATTAACTGGAAGGAGGTTGAAAGCACAAAAAGTAGCAATAATAGGCTATGTCCCACAAAAATGCCAAAACTGTGCAAAAAGATGTTGGTCTTCTGACAAAAGTCTGTCATTCTCTAAAATCTGGGAAAATGGGGATTTTAGCCCCACCAACCCTTTTTTGATACAATTTGCAGGGAAAAAGACGCAAATTTGGTGTGGATAGAATATGTGGTCAAAAAGTTACAGGGGCCTAAGCGTGAACTACCCCAAATAGCCCAAAAAAGGCTTAGCACAGGGGGGGGGGAGGCCTAGCAGTGAAGGGGTTAAAAAGAAGAAAGTAGCTGGCCTTAAAATAAGAAATGTCCAGGCTGCTCAGGACTCAACTTCTGAACGGGGAATGGGCCTCGGCGATGCTAGACAGCACAGCAGAAGTAAAATTGGCTTGACAGAAACTGATGGCATTTTTGGTGACAGCCGTGTTGAATTAACATATCACGGTTGAGACACCTGATACTAGGGTAAGTGGCCCACATCAATTATACAAAAAAACACTCCATATAGAGGGGCACATACCCAGGAAAGTTAAAAGTCTCTTTTGGGAAAACCGGTCTTTTGGATACAACATCCTTTTAGTAGCAAAAAATTGGCTGCCTGAGTTTGTTATGGAATGCCCTAGGGGGGAAATGGTCATTTTACCAGCCTTCTCCTTCCTCGTTACAGAATCACTAAAACATTCATACGCACAGGAGTGGCTGTAGCACTAACTCCTGCATCATACCGCAATCTGGTTGGGTAAGATGCTGAGTCACCTCCCCATGAAATACCAGTAAAAACTACTTCTACGCCACAGAGCCAGTACCAAATAAAACATGACATGAAAAAACAAGTCAGGAAGGAATTAGATCAACTCAAATACCAAGGTGTAATGGAAAATTGCATCTCTTCCATGAACAATCCTTTTTTTCCCATAGCAAAACCTGTCAATTCACACTGTCTAGTTTTAGACTACAGGCATTTGAACACATGCACCAAAACATTTGCAATACAAAATGCACATTGTGCTGCATGGATGAATAACACTGTCCAGAAAAAATAAAAATGACACTGGATGTCTCAAATGTATTCTTTTGCCAAAAAGTAGCCCCTGAGCGCATATATTTTACAGCATTCTCAGCCCTAGGCTATCAGTTTGTTTTTGTAGACTGCCCCAAGGTTTTGAGAATAGCCCAGGGTTGTTCTCAGTAAGAGTATCAGAGTTACTTCAAATATTTGATGAGTAGGTATTGTCCTATGTAGATGATATTCATCTGATGGACGACAAACTATTGGATCATTTAGCAAGGGTGAGCAACATCATTTTGGGGTAGGCCTCAGGGGGCTTTAATTTTAACTTTAAGAAATCAAAAATTGCCCACCTCAATGTCCTATTCTTAAGATATGAGCTTTCAAGTGAAGGGAAACGCCTGCCAGACAATTTATTTAGAAAAATGTGTGCTGCTCCAACCTTCAAAGACTTTGAAAAACTTCCAAGATTCATTTTAGGACTCCTGCATTTTGCTGGACACATACATTTTGGATTACACAGAAAAGGGGAAACCTTTCTACAACTTAATCAGACCTGATTTCTCAGTTCAGCATTAAACACAGGAACACACAGAAATTCTTTGTTCACTACAAGCTGACATGATAGCTCTCAAACACTCACACACATGTGTAATCACTACGAATTTGGTGATCCGAGTAATAGCGAATCAATATGGATACACTTACCTCACCTTCAATGAAGGATAAACTGTACCAATTGCATACAAATCACATTTGTACACAAATGATTAAATGCATTTTACATCAACTGAAAAAATATTGACAGCAGTATAGACTGCTGTAGTGAGAGAAGGAGCACTGGATCAGGGGAAAGAAATAATTGTTGTAATTCTAGTACCAACCTTAGAGGCTGTTACAAAAGCAAGCATTCCTACACTAAAGCACTGCATTCATGATTAATACAATGGGCTAATTCTCTCAGTGTAAAAGATGTAGACTACAAATTTGGTTCTACATTAACCCCTTCCATGCTGATGACGAACCCCAGCGTCATGCACTACGGTGCTCGTGTGCTGATGACGGCTGGGGTTCGTCACGGCCCGCCCCTGTTCGTGTTGTTTACAGCACACCAGGGGAATCGCGGCCGCATGGAAGGGGTTAAAATACAAGCATTTCTGCAGTCCGAACATGAATATCCTCACCTAAATGAAATAATGCTTCTAGATCAGTATGAATACATAATCTACACTGACGGTTCAGCTCAGCCAGCTGTAGGAAGTAAACAGCAATACAGTGCAGCTTGAGTGCTTGTAAAGGGATGTATGAAGGATGGTAAGTTCCATCCTAGCAATACACAGGCACAGTCTCTAGGAGATTGCACAGTGGAGCTGGCAGAACTAAAAGCCTCGATTCTGGCATTAAAAAATTCGGATTGAGAATTCCCCACACACATTGTGTGCGATTAATTGTATTGTATCCAGTCACATAATGAATATCTTCACTACTGGGGCCGAAATGGATTCAAAAAGGTTGCACAATAAAGTATAAATTACTTTGGGAACGAGTGGCAGAGATGAATAAGGGCTTACCATGGGCTCACATTATTCATACACTGAGTCATCAATGTGTTGTCGTTCACATTGAGCGAAATTCATTAGCTTAAGAAGCCACAAAGGTGACATTGCAAACTGCTGCTGTAGCTGCAATTACTCATTCTAGCACGAGAGTACACGGATAGATAATGGTAGCTGTCATCACTTCATGCACAAACAGCACAGCCTTGCCAAAATGCTTTCCACTCAAGTACTCCTACAAGTTAGATGCAAAAATATATTTTATGCTCAAATTCCAGGAGTGGGGGATAGAGTCATTACAAATATTGATCACAGAACAGTTTTAAAACTATCTGCACACTAGGGTCTGGGTTTAGCACATACAGTTATTACTACAAAGCTTTCATTACTGAAATAACATTGTTGGTGGCTAGGTCTTACCAAGAAGACCAGGGGCTTTGTCCATCCAGCAGATGAAGGGTTCCACTGTAGCAGGCCATCCACAAACACCACTATTGATATCAGAAAGACCTCTTGCATGTGTCTGTTTGGACAATTGTGGCCCACTACAATCTGAAGGAGCTTACAAGTACATCTTGGTGGCAGTGAATTCATGGTCTAGATTCCTGTTGGTTTGGCCTCAGTGCTCGGCTGGCACCCAAACTGTTATAAAGGATTTGCGAGTGTTCATAGGGACATATGCAATTAGCACATTATATTCTGACCATGGCCCTGCGATCAGCTCTCGGGCTTACAAGGAAGCCATGGCAATTTCTGGTATAGCATTACGGTACTCCTCTCCACATCATCCAGAGGAAAATGTGATTGTGGAGAGGAAAAACTGGGACTTACAGCACTCCTTAACAGCAAAGGTATTAGGCTTGGGCAGTAGCTTAGTCAATCACCTACATGGGTCACAGAGGGTACTAAATAACATGCCAAGAAGCTCCCTGGGAGGCATTACTTCATAGGAGGTCCATTTGGGATAGGAATGTGGGTACCCAACCTGGATTGTGGCAGCACAGTAGCAGATGCAAAAGCATTTGGCATCAATGATCATTTGGCTGTTTCACAGTAACTCAATGATTTTTGGGCACTACAAAGCAATGTCCAAGTAAAAAGCACTGCCATTGGGGAAGTTAAAGCAGTTTCGGCAAGAACTGCCTGGGTCCCGATGATCGGGGAGCTGCTCACGAAAAAGATTGTGGCCAAAAAATTTTAGGCCATCTTACAGACCCTGTACCTTTCCTGGTGGTTGAAGGAACAAGAACAGGACATCTTCCGCTGCTTGTTGGGAAACAAAAGAGATTTGTCTCCATAGGTCTGATCAAACCACTCTATGTGGCTGATAATGAATACCAGGCCACGTGGGATCCTGGGTAACCGTTATTATCCGCTCTCTACCATACAGAAGGTTCAGACAGAAAGACTGATAATGTTTGAAGATTCTAGTTTATAAAATAACCGAGTTGCCAACAATGGAATGGAACTAGTACCAGACAAAACTGAACAACAACAACAAAGCACAAATGAAACACAGATCTAAATTTGGCCTCATACCTGCATTTATGTGAATATGTCTCAAAATGAGTCAACAGACAGTTCAACAAAAGCTTATGAGCTACCAAAGATAGATCAAACAGCATCTGACTTCTTCACTGATTTTGATACCGTCCCACTGGATCCGATTAAACCTGAGTCACCGCCAGCTTCTGTTTTCCACAAAGAAAATGTATATACCATCTACCCTTGGCTAAAAAAAGACTTACCTTGTTTCTCCCTGCCTACAGCTTTGGGTTGCACATGGTCAACTGTTCCTAGTCCTGTGGATAGGTTTTTTAACTGTCTTTTACCGGCTCCTGAATGGGCACTATCTCCCAGAATGCTCCACAGTACAACATGTGAACTTGGTCCTGAAACCACATACATCATCTCTTCGACAACAAAGAGACCTGTCCTTTGTGAAAATTGCAGCAGTTCAGGTTCCTGAAGGAATAGTTTGTATAGGGTCTCATATGATATTTTGGTCCTACTGAACTTTTGAAAATACTACCGGCATTTAAAATTACTGTGAATGATATCATCACCCCCAGTACATTCTCTTATGATTGGGATTTGTAAACTGTGACTACCATGCTGTATGATTTAGAACAATGTGCTGCATTTTCCAAAAACAAATTGAATTTGAATGATGAAGCATCAGATGTTGACACCATGTATTGTTACCAAACTATGGTCATCATTTCTTGCACACGACAAGTACTTCAGATAATGTTTTTACTTACTATCAATGGGAACATTGCCCATCACCACTGAAAGGTAGTTCACAAACATTTGCACAAAGGTTTGCATATTTTTCTGAGTTTAACACTTCAGACCCGACCTCATACTATTATAAGGTTGGACCTACATCTGCGAAGAAAAATATGCTCTTCAACACGAAACGGGTACACTCTGCTTCCTTTATTTACCAGCTGTCTTTACAAGTTTTCAACTTTTGGAGGGACACCATCAAGACAAAATCTGTCTGAGAGACTAAAGATTGGCAAGGTCAGATAATAGAAGCATTATTTAGAGCATGCCTCTTATCACAGCAAAATATATTCCTGAACGATACCATGCAACAGTCTTCTGTCTTTGATTAACCAAGGTTAAGCACTTGGACACACCTCAAATTCCCTCGCTTTCACACTTCGAGGGATTGAGCAACCATACACAAGATAGTGAATATACACTGGATGACCTTTTACATGAGGGTTCATACAATTCTTCAGACCCCAATTGGAAAGGATGCTTCGTTTCACCTATTGACACAAATGGGTGTCAATCAAGATTCAAGGTTACCACCGAGGGGTTTAGTATCAATAGGCCTGGCCAACGCTATTTACAATGAGAACATACTGGGGTAGTGACATCCTATAGTGTTGGGAAGTTAGCCCTATATTGGCTGAAAACCTCAATACTGTCCTGGGTGAAACAACACTTGTCCTTACTTTTGGATGATATGGATCTGAGGGATTTTTTGCTAGGTCCCTCGAAACCATATTAGAAACACTTCTTATACACCTTGTACACCTTGTACAACAAAGTATGGAAGATCTCTCAACAGGTACCTTCTGAGAGTTTCCGTGAAATGACAGTGTTAACCTAGAAAAAGCTTTGACAGTGGTCGACAATGGCATGACCACACTAACTTCCAGGATTTATTCACTGGGAAGCATTGCATGCACTGCTATAGATATCCTAGAACAGGACGTGTCCATTCTTCAACATTGGCAATCGCAGATACGATCCATCTTGTTATTAGCCAGGACACTTCAATTATTATGTTCTGGTCAAGTGCCCTGGCGATATATGAACAGTACGTCTCTGTTTTCTGCTTCTAATTTAACAGCAAGGCTGACGACAATGGCACACAGACATGTGAAGTATACAATGATGCACATTTGAAAATTAGACGAATTACCTTTAGCCATGGTTGTGTCACCTTCCACAGAATTGTTAATACATGGGCACATCACATTGCCAGTGACAACATTCCAATTTAATTGTCTACAGTACCACCAGGTAGGCAGGTATGAAGCGATAGGTGGGGAATACATCCATAATCGTGGGAGTTACGTCACAGATTTAGATGCAGGATTGTGGACACTAAAGTTTTTCTAAGCAGTTCAGACTGTGAGAATTCATTAAGTGGGTCTCTAATTTGTCAGGATCCTATGCTTCACGGAGCTTGCAATGCTTTGGTTGCAAACCTAGCCTATCACTTGAAAGGATCCCCAGCTTCTGTAATTCATCAAGTGTTCAAATTACTCTCAAGCTGAAGGTAATTGGTGTTGAATGATCATGGTTGTTGCTGGATGCTGCCGGGCATCGAATATCTGATCACAGTAAGTTCTAAAGTTACTTGTTGTATGCATGTACTGTTTTCACTGACCCACACAGTCAGGGAGGCGCCGCTATGGCCTTCATTGAATGCTTCCCTTATACATTTTGATTCTCTGAGGAGACTGAAAGCAGTACTTTTACAGAAGGAAGTGAACTTAACCTGAATTCAAGACAATTTTGATCTCCAGTTTGCAAGGTCTTCAACTCAGACACAGGCTCTAGTCCAAACTAACTTCCCGCTCTATTTCGGAGAAATGGTACATCATATCGTTAACATGTCTGATACCAGTGCGATAGTAAACCTATTTAAAAATAGGTTCTGGGCTATTGTGCACCTTAAGTTTCAGACTGTTTTTGGAGTTATTCCATCAATAATACACTCAGTGTTTGGAAGCATTTTTGGAGGGCTTCATCTGATCCTGCTACTGGTAGTGGGTATCCTGGTTTACATTTTCCCGCTACGCAATGGACGTGCCCAATTTCAAGGAGATGGAAAATGCGCTCTTGGAGCGACGGTGCACTGAATGAATGGTACTCCATCTGGGCACACCTTAGCTTCAGGAGCGAAACGAGCATTGTTTTTTATCGTTCATATCAGTCTGGGTAGACTGCGTCTTGCCTGTACTCCTCTGCTTATTCTGTGGACATGAATGTATGTTCGATATCTGTCTAACACTTCCATTGGTTTCACATCCCGACGTGTATGTGCTGCTGAAGAACTGTTAAAGGCTCAAGTATTGCAGTGTCATCAGCATATTCCAAACCTAATGTCAGCATTCTTAGAGCCACCACAGTATGCTTCAGCTCCTGTTGGAATGGACACCGGCTCTGTACCTGGCTTACAGGCATCAAGTGCTTCCTCAGCTACAGCTGTGGAACAGGAGAAGATCACTTTGTTCCATTGATGTGATCCAAGAGGTGTTACAGAGACCATCATCTGCGAAGGCAGGCAACAGTGTTGTTGCGTCTCCCACACAGGACAAATCAACATTTGGCTCTCAGTGTGATGGTAACAATTCGACCTTTTTTGAAAACTACCTAAATTGGAATTTAAAAACATTATTTTTGTTTTATTTTTCAACTTCTCCTCTCACTGAGCATTATGTCTTTCGGCATGCTCAGTTGGTCTTGCAGTATATTGACTTTTTAGAGGACTTATAGAGATTTTTTACAGTTACACCATTTTTACATATACCATTTGTTTAAGATGTTTTTAAAATCATATTTTAGCAATTTTGTAATGCTTTTTTGAAACAGGCATATTTTAGAATTTGTTATTATTTCATCCAGTCCGATGATGAGCAGCGTATAAACCCCAATATAGACCTTGGTAGTTAAACAACTTTTAACCTATATTCGTCCTACCATTGTTTTACATAACAGGTTTGGTGCTGACCTTTTACCTAGTTAGGTGCTGCCTAAATGGTGTGTGGTTTTCTCTGAAAATGAGCCTCATTTACTATGCATGACGATTCCCAGTATCACAGCAGGACTACCAACTTCTGCATAATAACTCTGTTAAGATACCGGCATTGGTTAATGTAGGATTCCGCTGTTTGCGCTGATGTCTAGGGGCCAGCATGTTGCTTCTTAGATTAAATGAATATGTGTCTGATTTAGAGGCACGTAATTCTTTATTTTAAATATTTTCGAAATTGCTTTTACTATTCATTTTACTACTCATTTGTACACTACCTGATCTGCTGTGTGCCCGGTCCGACCTATATTCCAGTCCCCGGTCCGCCGCGGCGTGTGCCGTTTGTTGCTGAGGGACAAGGAATACTGGAACCACCTAAGGTGACTGGATTGGCCAACGTCATCTTTGGCCACGCCCCCTTCCGCATTTAAAGAGCTGTGAGGCGCGGACGCGCACAGCGGCGCACCGAAGTCAAGCCCGTCTGCGCCCGTCTGCGCCGGACCGCTGCCTGCTGCCCAGATTTCTGTTTGATACCCGCTATATGCTGTGACCGTCTATGAGAGAAACTGAGCCACCATGCTAATTTATACCAGCGAGGAACTAAAGAGATGGAACCAAGGTAAAGCTGTGAAGCCATACTTGAGCTCCCTATCTACACAGTCACCTACACCCCTTGGGAAGCATCTCCTCTGGGAGCAGCATAGTAATCCTTCTACACCTATTACAAAGGGCAGCACTGAGATCGGTCGGCGAAATAGCGTGTTAAAACCACCAGTTAGGAATGACCCTGCTGAACACATGATCATCTCCACACTCTACCTGAATTTTCGCTCCATGCCCAAACATGCCACGGAGGTATGGAGCTTACTCGAGGCACACAGGCCTGAGATCTGTTTCTTTACTGAAACGTGGCTTCACAGCTTGGTGAACTCAGAGGTAGTGGTGGCCTTTCCCCCCAAATACTTTGTCTCAAGGCTGGACAGGGTGGGGAAAAGGGGAGGTGGCTTAGCAATAGCAGCCAGATCCCCTCTCAAGATCAAGGTATTAGATTCACTGACCTGCCCCATACTCGAAATTATGATCGTGAATATACAGCTTTCCAATTCAGATAACTGGCGGATTGCATTAGTATATAGACCCCCGGGCACGAAAACAGGCTTCGTTAATAAACTATTGAAAATAATAGTTACCCACGCACTGACCACAGAAAATTTTATTCTATTGGGCGATTTTAATTATCATGAAGAGCTTTCTGCTGATCCTGAGACAAGTCACCTAATCAGGACTATGGACAGCCTCGTTCTGTCTCAGCGAGTTAGCGGCCCCACTCATGATGCAGACCACACTCTTGATTTAATTTTTACGAGCTCTTGTACACTAAGCATTGCCGACCCCCTGCCAATGATCTGGACGGATCACTACCTTTTAAAGATTAACCTTCCGGGTAAAATTCTGGCCATTCCGGTGAGTGGCACAAGAATGCGGATCCGCCCATGGCGAAAACTTACCCCAGAAGTATTTTTGGCTCACTTTAAGTAAAAGTAAAGTAAAATAATTCGGCCCTCTCGCTAGAGCAAAGGGTAGATAATCTGGAGTCTTCCATTTTACAAACCCTAGACCATGTTATTCTGGAAACTACTGTTAAAGCCAAACTGGTGGCTGCCTCTTGGGTCACCGCTAATCTTAAGAAAGCTAAATTGGCCAGCAGAGCCGCAGAGCGAATTTGGCGTAAAACCAAAACTAAGGAGGACAGAACTAAATATAAGATACTCATTTAGAGTATATGAAACAAATAAAACTGGCAAAGAAGGAGTACTTAACACAGCGGATAAGCACCTCAACTAATTCAAGTAGAGAATTATTCAAAATACTAAAGGAATTTACGTCACCCAGTGCGGAACAATCGCTGTTTAGCCCCTCCCAACGTTGGGTTGAGTCAATGGCAGAATTTTTTGAGGAAAAGATGAACTTTATATATGCTGCTTTTCTTACCTCAGATCTGGGCCAACCGATCCCAGAAGGTTATTTGGTGACGCCGCAATCTGAGATGGCTGACAATCAAGGTCTTTACTTGACAAAATTTACGCCGATCACGGTCGAGGAGACTCTCGAAGGTCTTAGTAGAATAAAGTCTGCCTCCCCAACGGACCCTTTCCCGCCACGACTTTGTACAAAAATGATGCCCTTGCTAGCTGAGCCCCTTACAGCTATTTTTAACGCCTCCTTGGAGCAAGCTGAGGTTCCGTCCAAGTGGAAGCAGGCCCAGGTAAAGCCTATCTTGAAGAAGCCATCTGACGATCCAGCCTTACCTTCTCACTATCGGCCAATATCGCTGCTGCCTTTCTTTGGGAAGGTGTTGGAACTCCTTGTGAATAACCAACTGACAGCCTATATAGAAGCAAGTGGAGCCCTTGATCCTTCCCAGTCTGGCTACCGGGCCGCACACAGCACTGAGACCGCTGTGGTGGAGATTGTGGACAACATCAGACTCACGGTGGATAGGGGCGATTCAGCTGTACTCATCCTCCTTGACCTCTCCGCAGCATTTGACACCATCTGCCACGGTATTTTGAAATATCGGCTGTGGGAGATTGGTGTCCATGGAGGGGCACTGGGTTGGATCGATGACTATCTCACCGGTCATCTCACCACCATTCGAGTCGACTCCATGGCAGCCCGGAGCCGTTCGGCAACGGTTTTGAGCCCGCTGCTTTTTAATCTGTTTTTGACACCCTTGGCTAAAATAATTAAATCTTATGGCTTTGGAACGGTGTCATATGCAGATGATACGCAGCTGCTGATCACATACAGAGTTGATCCTGCTGACACCTGCCTGCGCTTTAGAAAATGCATGGTTGAGATCAGTAGCTGGATGCGAGCGAACAAACTCCAACTTAATGCAGGCAAGACCGAAATCATTTTGTTTGGTAAAGCTGACAGATACTGGACAAAAGAATGGTGGCCATCCGAGCTGGGAGCTTGTCCGGCCCCTAAGCCCGTAGTCCGGAATCTGGGAATCATTATGGACAGTGCTCTGTCCTTGAAAAATCATGTAGCCAAGGTGACAGGCACCTGCTACGGTATAATGCGTGTCCTAAGAAAGATCTTTAGATGGCTTCCGCTTGAAGCTAGAAAGCCGTTGGTTCAGGGCCTGATCATTTGCCATCTTGACTTCGGCAATGCCATGTACCACGGCTTGAATGAGGAACAGTTGTCAAAATTACAAACTCTGCAGAACACGGCGGCAAGATTGGTGCTGGACCTTCCACCCAGAACAGCGTCAGCTCCATGTTTGAAACAACTACATTGGCTGCCCATACGGCAAAGAAGTCAATTTAAGATCTTATGCTTGACCCATAATGCACTGAATAAAAAGGGGCCCAGGTATCTTAAAAAAAAACGAAACTGGTACGCTCCCAAGAGGGTCTTAAGATCTAGCCTTAAGTCTCTTCTAATGCAACCTCGGGTGCGAACTTCCAGGTACGGGCAACGCTCCTTTTCATTCCTTGCACCTGCCCTTTGGAATAAGCTGCCTCCCCACCTTCTCTCCATTGAGGAGCATCAGCAATTTCGCAAGGCCTTGAAAACTTGTTTTTTTTCCCTAGCTTGTGGCCTGTTTCCTCTGGTGTGATGCCCTTTCAGTGTTTGTCTCTCCCCCCGGTTCTTATGCTGCTAGCGCCTTGAGACCTTGCGGTGAGAATGGCGCTCTATAAAAACGTTTGGCATTTGACATATAAGGGTCACCTCTATCATCATCCTTTCCCAACATGCCCGTAGTACACTTCTATGTAGAACCCCTGACAGTATCATTTGGGTGTAAAAGCATTACATCTTCACTTTGCAAACCAGAGAAAAAAAGACATCCATTCTGACATGATATGTGAGATGCTTAGTGTTAGTTTTACGATTGGTTAGGATTAGGGCTACTGTTCTCATTGGCCAAACTGGTCACCTGACTAGTAGGGTTTATTTAAGGCCAGTTTCAGGGCGTCTCAGCCAGGGCATCGAGGCTAAGGGCAGAGAGGAAAAGAGCAACTACTTGCCTAATCCTGGCCAAGACTGGTTGGGACTGGGGCCAGAAATGCTGCCCATTTCCTACTCACCAGCGTCTACCTTAATTCATCTACAACCAGAGTAACACACTCACAGTACATGTACTTGAATCAATTACTACAAAAAACCTTCACAAATTTCATTGTATCAGCACTCACTGCGAAACCCCAGAAACCCCACCTAAACACCCTTCTATCCCAGCTTCCACCCATTTGCCCCAATACTTACAAACAATACCACTCACCAATCCACTCATCAATAACACAGCCCAATTCCACACCATACCTAACAATCTCCCATCCAGACACACACTCCCTGCTCCAACTACTGCTAACAGACCCCGTTTTGTCACTAACAAATCTAGACTCCGCCTTCCATCTTTTTTCCCACCAACACCCTCCTCTTCTTTCTACCAGAATAACACAATTACAGAACACTTACACTCCACTGCACCACACAAATTACCCCTTGCAATAATCAAATTTAACACAAACACTCTTAACTCTAGTTCACCTCCTCTTACACACAACATACACTCTACTCACAAACACATCACTATCTCATTTAATATACAACTTCCACTCACAAACAATACTCTTCAAATAAATGCTTCTCAGAAAACAAATACACCAGCACATCTTTCTCTAGTCCTCATAAACAAAAGATAACATACATGCCAGCACAAATAAATCTCTCACGCACAACACCTCATAATACTTCTGACACAAACTACAAAGATACACCCACCTTCCAGACTACACATATGATATACACCATGAATAAACTTCAATGTAAAGCTTTCTCTCTTCCCCCACACCTAACCTAACACACATACAGCTGCACAGCAACACTCTCTTAATCGGCTCTCAACCATTGGACAATTTAGAACCTTACAGCATGACCCGCATGCTGAACCACCACACCAAATTCATACACCTTCTACCCTAAACAAACACCCACAAATAAGGCAACATGCCCCTCCTCACAAGTTCGCTTCTCCATGTCTACTGCAGAACAAGGTTACACTACAAAAACAACACAGCTCACTAACTCACCCTCAAACACTGTCTCCACCACCTACATGTTCAGACCCATCAAAATGCCTTCTTAGCCTTCTGGGTGAGGAATACAATACATAACACCTACACAATGGGTACCCTCATACAACTAATATCAACACTAAGGACACACCTGCTACAAACTCACAAAATACTGCTCACACTTCTACAAAACAAAGTCGTACTATCACCAAAGCACATTTTCTAACCTGTCTACTAATAAATGCTTGATCACTCTCTATAAACAAATATCACATATACAACCTTCTCTCTGACACAAACCTGACATATTCTTCATAACCTAATCATGTTTGGGAGATGATATGGCTCCAGCCCTTCATGAATCTGGTCCTCTAGGCTATTAAACTATCACACAAAATCATATAGGCAAAAGAGGATGTGGCCTAGTTCTTGTGTTTCGGCAAACGTTACATATCACTAAAGCTGACAATGTCTCCTTACAAGTTTGTGAGTCCCTTTTCACCAGATGAAATCCTACACTGTCTTCCTCCTGTAACTTCCTGCTCCCTTACAGACCTCCACCTAGCAATGCAACATTCTCAGACACGCTCCTAGATGCACTGAACCTCCATCTGATAGTCCACGAACTCACACACATATCTTGGTACATCTTAGAGGTCGTTTCTGCAAATAC
Source organism: Lissotriton vulgaris (assembly GCF_964263255.1). Classification (NCBI taxonomy): domain Eukaryota; kingdom Metazoa; phylum Chordata; class Amphibia; order Caudata; family Salamandridae; genus Lissotriton; species Lissotriton vulgaris. The sequence goes on along the minus strand of NC_141694.1, from coordinate 1,144,028,112 downwards.
AGAATTAGTTACCTTTCAAACAATGACTCCTGAAACATGGTCTGACCACCAGTTGCTTGCTTTCCAACATAAAACAACACAAAGCGACACACCTAAAACCGCCATACATGCAACCACCTATCAGCCGTGCAACAAACTCAAATTGGAACACTTAGAAACACAAGTAACATCCAGTACAGATCTAGACACAATAAATTCTGTTCAAAAACTAAAACTATATGAGTGGCTACAGAAACTTTTTGATATCCTGATACCACTAAAAATTACACAATAGAACAAAATAAATGAGGCACCATGGAGAAATACATTGATAAAAGAGATAAAACAAAAAATTAGAAAGCTGAAATGTGCCTGTCTCAGAACAAACACCAATCAAAACAAACTTTGCCTAAAGAAACCTAACTGATTATACAAGTCAGCTATGAAAAAAAGCAAAAGGTACTATTCAGACATAATTCAAAAGGCTAAATGTGCAAATAAAAAATTCTATAAAATTCTCACATCCTTTGTATAACCAAATTGTCTAGAAGGAGCTCATCCCGTTACTCAACATTTAGAAGAGACAAACTGGCAAATCATTACACTGCCAAAGCAGATACGTTGGACTCATATTCAAAACAAAGACAAAGTACCAGCACTAACCCTTTTCTAAAAATACAATCCAAGAATAATATAACACAGCCTCTCAGTTCTTTCCAACAGAATTTACACAATGACTTTATGTACATGGTCAAAGCAAGCAGGCCTGCAGGCAGCCCGTCTGACCAGTGTTCACCACAAACCTTCAAAACAATTCTTTTAACAACCTCTGCTGCCACACCAGCAAAAAGAATCATCAACAATTCCTTAACTACAGGAATATTTCCAGAAGAACTCAATGTGTCATACAAACAAACCTGGACCATCTGAACTCCTTCAACTAGAGAACGAATGCAAATGAACTTTTTCTGGGCAAACTTATAGAGAGAGCAGCATTTGCCCGTATGTCACAATTTATTTAAGATAATGCCATACTATTAAACTTCCAAACGGGATTTCTACAAGAAAGAGAAACAGAATCTGCCCCCGTCGCGATCCAGGATGACCTTAAGAACACAGATGACCACAACGGGGTTGCTGCACTACTTTTCTTTAACCTCTCTGCTGCCTTTGACAAGGTTGACGCTGACACTCTTATACAAAGATTCTACGAAGCCGGCATAGAGGCGACTGCTCTAGACTGGATCACATCCTACCTTCGTAACAGAACTAATATCATCCATACCCCCCTTTCTCGTTGAAACTATACTTTGCAAAAGCAGGAGTCCCTCAAGGCTCTATTTAACCTCATGTGCTATATCTATGCAGATGACATGCAAATACTCCTTCAACTGGAATGTCCAAAAGACATTGGAAACTCACCAATTTTCAGTTGTTTCAGAGCTCTAAACTCACCTCAAATTGTGACTGCTGTCACATGAGCGGGCTACGAGACGAGTAAGAAGAGCGGGTGGAGAGACGGTGCGGTGCAGCATGGAACGGAGAGCGAATCAGTCCCGGGAGGAGCTCACAGAGCACAGTACGTCAGAGCGTCTTTACCGGTGATCGATTGCCAGGGGCTGCGGCTGGGGCTGGGGTCAGGACTGGGGCCGGGACTGGATGGGGCATGGCAGAGACTGGTGGGAGTTTTGTTGTGGACGCTCAGGGACTGTCACGTGCCCGCTGGCACCCGTCCTGCCTTTGCCCGTGCTGGTGCCTGAGTCTGTGCCCATCAGTCCTGTGCCCTTGCTGGCTCTTCTTTAGCTCGAGATCTCATGGGCCCTCATTCTGCTTGTTCTGCTCCTGGCCCCCGCCACTCTGTCCTGTTCTTCTCCCCGCGCGGCTTATCAGCTCTACCGGGGTTCCTGGCCCGCTCATTTGCTCTCCACTTGCCACAATTTTATTTCTGCTACACATTCATACGCACACTGTGCACACCACTGACTTCTGTGGTGTCCCCGGTTCCCATGGACCACTAGCCAGCCCAGCCATATCTGTGACCGCAAGCATTGCTGAGTACCGAGATATAGAGGTAACAGAGGGGGAGGGGGACAAGGCACCCCCCACAGATGCTGCGACAGCTGAACCCTTTAGCTGCGGAGGCGGCCCGCCCAAGTCATGGGTGCAGCTTATCGCGGGTGCAGCTTGCAACCAAGGTGTTCTCCTACTCCCTGTGATCAGCCAACCAGGCCAGCAGTCGGTACGGAAGCACAGGCACACCGGGGGCGTAAAGAGTGCCCAGGACACAAATCAGCTTGAGAACCAATCCCAAAGTTCACGCGTGCAGGCCTCCCACTGGAGCCTAATGAGAAACTTGGACGACCAACAGGAACGCCCCCATGGAGACGGAGACAGCAGAGTTCAACAGACCTAGGGAGAGGGAGCCTGAGTGGCACCTGCCGAAGTCTTTCAAGAAGACTCATAAGATCCATAAGATCTATATACCAGGCCTCGGGCACCCCAAAAACTGACTGGAAAATTGGCTGGAACATTGCCCTCAGAGTATTCCTGCAGAGTAGGGAAGCTATCATGGTAAAAGGCGGCAAAAGACATCAACCAAGAGGTAGGAGAGGGGCCATTGAGAGTGCCCAAAAGACGATAAAATCCTTGGATGACTACTACAGGAGGATAGACACAACACTGGATGAGAACCTCAAAGACAGGCCCAGAGAGGAAAGGACGGCCATGAAAAGAGAAATGTAAAACGACAGTCCTCCCCGGACAGAGGGGATAGTGAGGATACACCCCCAAAGACTTTTCAAGAGGCTGGGCATGGTGCAGACTATCACACAGCATTAAGCATGGGCGAATTTGCAAATCTCGCGTTCGCGAATTTTGCGGATTTGCAAACTCGCAATTCGCAAAATCCGCGAATTCTCGCGAATTTGCGGATTTTTTTTTTGTGTGTTCGCGCGGGTTTCTGCCAGTTCGCGAGGGTTTTGTACAATTTTGCAAACGCGAACTTACCTGTCGGGTCGCAAGTTTTGCGAACTTGTTGTTTCTACGTGTCCAGCCTGTTTGGGACACTCTTCTTCATCACTGCCACTCTCTGTCACCACTGCCACTCTCTGACTACTCATGCCACCCTCTGGCCCACCCATGCCACCCTCTGTTTCATCACAGCACCCTCTGGTTGTCCAGTCAGTGTACATTATTGTGGCAAAGCAAAGCACACCTTCCCTGCCTCAAGTGACCTGAATTAATTTGGGGCTGATTAATGTGTCACAGAATATTTTTTTAGCTGGCACCTGCTTCCTTAGTGCTTCCTGATTAGTGATCTTTTGCACTTGCTAAGTGCTTTCATTGTTGCAAAATTAGTTACAACACCTGCCCTGCCCCAACTGACAATAAAGAATTAGGGGCTGATTAATGGATTTGAACTTCCAGCCTGGCTCCTGCTTGTCTCCCTTAGCTGTAATTCAGGACCTTTGTGGCATATGTGTAACTATTCTGAGGTTCAGAGCAGGGTCACATAATAGTTGCAAGTAGGCAACTGAACTCTGGAGGGGCCCCTCAGGAAGCACTACAGGAAATGGCTACTAATGATGAGCCTGAACTTTTGAACCTGGTAAGTAGTTTCAGTTTTGCTAAGATCGTATTTCTGCAATTTAGCGCTTATTCGCGGGGCGCGAAGTTGTACTGGGAAGCCGCGAACTCACGCGAACAGTGCGAGCAAAATCCGCTGCTCGCGGATTTGCGGATTTTGCGGGAGATTCGCGAATCTCGCGGATTGCGAATTTACCGAAAATCCGCGAGCGAAACGGATTTTCCGCCCATGCTTACACAGCATGGGGCTCTCAGAATATTCAGTATACAGACACCACTACCAAAAGGCCCATCAGCAGTGTATGCCTTCTGACAAGGGGGCAAGAGGACAGTGTGGTTGAATTCTTCTCTGAGCTGACAGCTACGCCCTGCATGGAGCTGGACCCAGTTAGGGATTCATTTTCAAAGTGTTTGATTCTCAGCCCATCTTATACGACAATAGACAGGGTTCTGGGGACAAGCAAACATAGGTCAACAAGCTAAAGCTGCGGAAGCAATAAGAAAAAGATGGACCCTCCCCAAACCAGCTCCCAGAACTCAAGTGGGTGGGAAGACGCTAGCAGAGATGGTCTCAAGGCATGGTCCTCAGAGAAGAAGCAGTTACTTAGTCTACGACCAGGAGGGTCCCAACTGATAAGACTCCCGAATGCAAACAGGCGGGAGGCACAGATACCAGTGAGGTTGACTCCAATGAACAAAGCAACTGATTGGCGCTGATCAAAGATGCACGAACCCCCTTAACTGGCAGTCACACAAATTAGAGGTCCAAATGGACACAATGCAAACTGTAGCCTTGGCTATTGCAAATATAAGCCTTAAGCTTAAAACGCTAGAAAAACATGCAAACATCAAACAAGTAATAAATCAATCATTTGTAAAGTGCGCTACTCACCCGTGAGGGTCTCAAGGCACTGAGGGGGGGGGGAGCAGTTACTGATCGAACAGCCAGGTCTTGAGAAGTGTCCTGAAGGTCAGCAGGTCCTGGGTCTGTCCAAGGTGGATGGGCAGTGTGTTCCATGTCTTGGCGGCGAGGTGGGAGAAGGATCTGCGGCCGGTGGTTGTTCGGTGGATGCACAGGACAGTGGCGAGGGCAAGGTCAGAGGAGTGGAGTTGGAGGTTGGGGGTGTAGAAGGTGAGTCGCTTGTTGAGGTATGCTGGACCAGTGTCGTACAGTGCTTTGTGAACTTGAAGGTGGTCCTCTTGTTGATGGGGAGCCAATGCAGGTCTCTCAGGTGGGCCATGATATGGTTGTGGCGGGGGATGTCGAGAATGAGGCTGTGGAGGCGTTATGTATGCTTTGGAGCCTCTGCAGAGTCATCATGGAAAAACTTTCAACACTCCCGAAAATCTTGACAATATTGATTTCGGACTTGAAAAACTCAATCTAAACAAATGGCCAAGGCGGAAAGCATAAAAGAGTTCTGGACCCAATCTAGTTTAACAACTCCCAAGAAAGAAGCCAGCCCAGAGGTGGTCCAAGCAACAGCCAATTCCCCACAGAGTTGGTGCAAGGTAATAACGAAGAGGGCAAATAGAACCAGCAGCCCTAATACCTCCCTCATTGCTAATTCAAATTCTAAGAATGATCACAACACACGAAAAAGGAGTACTAACAGCCAGATTCATCTGGTGGCGACGGCAGAAGAGCCCCCATGGCCAGGTGCTTCAACACCCCATTGCCCTCCACCCCTGCAACTAAAGATCGCAAGCCCTTGTCCAGACGTGAAAAGAAAATACTAAAGAAAGGACAAAAGATGAACAGGCAAACTGAAGCACAAAGGACCTGGGAGCAATCATCCGCTACCAGGAGGACAACCTCCATGAACAAAATAAGTTCCAGCAGGAAGCTCTTCTTGATCTTTGAAAAATTGAGAAAGCTCTCCATGAACAACACACAAATCCATGTTCCAACACTATCTGAGGATGACTCTGCCCCAAACCCATGATAGTACAGAGCTAGATTTAATTCAAGTGTTACGTAGGAGTCGTTTGAAACCCGAAAGTCACACAGTTGATGGACGGAATGCAGAACAAGTCAAAACATTCACCCCCAGTCAAGAGATCTGGGTTAAATCCATCATTCTTTTGCTCACCATGCCACCCTAGTTTAGACCTGGCCATATGCAAATCAGTCTTGACCTTGTGCCTCATGGGAACAGTCCAGCCCAAACTGCCAAGCCAGGTCCTCCCTGGACCAGAAACAAGCATCCTAGGACCGGTTTGGGGGTTCACCCCTCTTCAGCCAGAATATCTTGATTATAGTGACACTGAGCCCAGGGCCCACGTCTCGGCATACCTGGTGCACTTAGGGTGATAAAGCAAAAGACACACAATTGATGGATGGAATGCAGAACAAATCAAAACATTCACCCCCAGGCAAGAGATCTGGGTTAAATCCATCATTCTTTTGCTCACCATTTTACCCCAGTTTAGACCTGGCCATATGCAAATCAGTCTTGACCATGTGCCTCATGGGAACAGTCCAGCCCCAACTGCCAAGCCAGGTCCTCCCTGGACCGGAAACAAGCATCCTAGGACCGGTTTCAGGGTTTCACCTCTCTTCAGACAGGGTAGCTTGATTCCAGTGAAGCAGTGAGCCCAGGACCCACGTCTCGGCATACCTGGTGCACTTAGGGTGATAAAGCAAAAGACACACAATTGATGGATGGAATGCAGAACAAATCAAAACATTCACCCCCAGGCAAGAGATCTGGGTTAAATCCATCATTCTTTTGCTCACCATTTTACCCCAGTTTAGACCTGGCCATATGCAAATCAGTCTTGACCATGTGCCTCATGGGAACAGTCCAGCCCCAACTGCCAAGCCAGGTCCTCCCTGGACCGGAAACAAGCATCCTAGGACCGGTTTCAGGGTTTCACCTCTCTTCAGACAGGGTAGCTTGATTCCAGTGAAACAGTGAGCCCAGGACCCACGTCTCGGCATACCTGGTGCACTTAGGGTGATAAAGCAAAAAACACACAATTGATGGATGGAATGCAGAACAAATCAAAACATTCACCCCCAGGCAAGAGATCTGGGTTAAATCCACCATTCTTTTGCTCACCATGCCACCCTAGTTTAGACCTGGCCATATGCAAATCAGTCTTGACCTTGTGCCTCATGGGAACAGTCCAGCCCAAACTGCCAAGCCAGGTCCTCCCTGGACCATAAACAAGCATCCTAGGACCGGTTTGGGGGTTCACCCCTCTTCAGCCAGAATATCTTGATTATAGTGACACAGTGAGCCCAGGGCCCACGTCTCGGCATACCTGGTGCACTTAGGCTGATAAAGCAAAAGACACACAATTGATGGATGGAATGCAGAACAAATCAAAACATTCACCCCCAGGCAAAAGATCTGAGTTAAATCCATCAATCTTTTGCTCACCATTTTACCCCAGTTTAGACCTGGCCATATGCAAATCAGTCTTGACCATGTGCCTCATGGGAACAGTCCAGCCCCAACTGCCAAGCCAGGTCCTCCCTGGACCGGAAACAAGCATCCTAGGACCGGTTTCAGGGTTTCACCTCTCTTCAGACAAGGTAGCTTGATTCCAGTGAAACAGTGAGCCCAGGACCCACGTCTGGGCATACCTGGCGAACTTAGGGCGAGAAAGCAAAAGACACACAATTGATGGAATGCAGAACAAATCAAAACATTAACCCTTAGTCAAGAGATCTGGGTTAAATGCATCATTCTTTTCCTCACCCTGCCACCGCAGTTTAGACCTGGCCATATGCAAAACAGTCTTGACCCTATGCCTCATGGGAACAGTCCAGCCCGAACTGCCAAGCCAGGTTCACCCCCTTCACCCAGGATATCTGGATAGCCAGGTAGTTCCAAACCCGTTCACACGTCCCAGCCAGTGGCAAGCAGAGGAAGCCTGAGTCAAACAAGACCTCAGGGTACAGATGCCACTTGTCAGGTGACGCAGTAAGAGCTGACGAGACGAAAAGATACGATCAACGAAGGAGCAGGGTCCGACAGAAATTGAACATCAACCGTGCAAACTCTAGCTACTTCATCAAAGAACAGAGCCTTAGGAGCTTGGCCAAACACTGACACTGAAGAACACCCCACGGCTTATATATCAATGGCACATAAAGTTCAGTTAAGTCCCCAGTATAGGTCACATGGACGGAAAGACACCCTCAACAGGGGAAATATTTTTAAGTTGCTTTATCACATCCCCTCGTTAACACAAATAACGACCAATGACCTCCTTAGTATACATTTTGAGGTGAACAAGCAGCAACCCACCATGGAAAATACTCAAACAAAATAGAAGACATCTACCCAAGCTGACATGGTTTTAAGAGAAAAGTCCAATTTAAAAAATGGGGCACAGTGGTCCAGGAATTAGAAGATGAAAAGTACCAATATTTGCTAGTCTCACAAGAGGATTGTCTGACTGAACAACACAGAAACGGTTCAAAGACACAAAGCTTCCTAAAAGGGACGCATCCCGCAGCCAAGTCATTGAGCTTCCATAACTTTGCAATTGAAGTTAGTGAAAACAAAGGCTATAGAGGATAGTACTTGAAAGGAACACAGCAGACGGAGGCTGGCACATACCTCCGACAAGAATGACACCCTGCAAAGTTAACACACTGCACAGAAGTCACATCAAGCAGTATTCCAAGCCCTAATGAGCAAAAAAAGGCAAACGTTATAATTTGAGATCATAAAAATGTTGAGGGATCAGCAAATATAGATCACAAGATAAGCCTAGAGCGCATAACATGGAACATGGCAGGAATTGTGAGTACAAGAAATAGCGCGTCTGCTATGGAAACGATTCAGGAGGGGGACATTCTCTGCTTACAGGAAACATGGGCAACAGAGAACATCCATTTACATGACTTTGCTGGCATCCATGTGCCAGCAACAAAACTTTGCGCCTATGGTAGGCCCTCTGGAGGCCTCTCAATTTATTGTAAACATGCAGCAGAGGTCCCAATTAAATAAATTTGGAGTCCAATGGACACAGCGCAATGTATTGTGATTAATGGCTAATACGATGGTAAATCCAGAAAAGAACTTCTGATCATCAATGTATATCTTAACCACAATGGAGCTCCAAAAGAGGCAAACACCAAATGGACTATCGCAACCTTGGAGGAAATACTCTGTATATACACCCACTTAGATGTGATAATTGCTGGGGACTTTAACCTTCATCAGACAACGATCATGGTTCACTGGCAGAAAGTGAATTTAACATCTTTCTAAGGTCGTACGGCCTAATCTCAATTCAGGCTCGGACAGAACAACACAGCCCCAAGGTTTTAAACTGTTTGACCTTCAATAATCTAACCACAATTGATTATACCTTTATCAGGAAAGGCATTTTGAACAAAATTCTGGACTTTCAGATACACCAACACCACACAAGTGACCATGCAATGCTTATCGCAGAAATTAACCTCCAGTGCGATTGCCTTGAAGAATTGGTTCCCATAAGCAGTACACGCGAGTGGGAGGAGCACAAATTAGTGAAGAGGATCAGATGGAACCACTTCACAGCCTCAATTTGGAAGCATGGAAGCTGGAATTAGCATTCAAGGGATATAAGAAGCATCCCTCCCCAGCCACCCGGAGCTGGGCAACTTTGATTGGTGAATTGCGGGCAGCCTTACTTAAAGGGGAGCAGAACACGGTACCCAAATTGGTGGGGCACTAAGATCAAACCCGAAAATACAACAAAAGGTTGAAGATCAGAACTTGCATCCTCCGACAGGCATATCAAAAAAGTAGCTCTCCGGGGGCAGAGAAGGTCTACAAAGAAGCCCAGCGGAAGCACAAGCATTTAATATGGAAGAAAAATGCCAGTCATTGGAGAAGGAATGGAGTAAACTTTTCGATTTATGTAAACCAAACAAACAGAAGCAATTCTGGGAGTTCATAGCCAAGATGGACAACACAATAACAGGCAGGCGGAATGGAGTTACAGCCGAAGCCTGGTTGGACCATTTGGCAGAAATATATACAACAAATCCTGAAGTCCAAAACATCACTGGATCTCCTAGATTAGAAGGGGCTGAAGTGGAGGAAGAAGATCAGCCAGACAAGGCGGGCCAAGTACAGGAACCAAAAGAAATTTTAAAGGTCATAAAAAGGATAAAAAGGGAAGGAGCCCCTGGTCCGTACGGCTTACCGGGGAGAATGTTCAAGCAGGACCCCAAGGGATGGGTGGAGTTGCTACCACCTCTATATACGGAATGCAGAGCCTTGGGAGACATGCCAGACGAATGGCACGGCTTGCTACTGCAGCCAATAAACAAGAAGGGTGCAAAAACCAATCCAAAAAACTACAGACGTATTGCCTTGTTAGATATCGAATGTAAAGCATATGCCTGTACTTTGCTTCAGGAGCTAACAACCTGGATCGAGGTCAATTAAATACTTCCTTTTTACCAGACTGGCTTTCGAAAAGACTGCTCTACTATAGACAACATTTTGGCTCTTTCGTTCCTATCTCTACAGGCAAACATCTGTAAAAACCTACCAGTATTTGCATGCTTTGTAGAATATTCGGCAGCCTTCGATGGGGTAAACCGAAGCAAACTATGGCACAAATTTTCTGGCTGGAAGATTCCTGGCAAACTACTGAAGGCATATATGTCACTGTACACCTATACTTGGGTGAGAATCAAACTGGCTGGGGACACGGTCACACCTAAGTTATCAACTGACCAAGGTCTAAAGCAGGGCTGTGTTTTAGCACCCAAACTTTTCAATCTCTATACGGCAGACTTGGGGAAAGCTATGAAAGGAGCAAGTCTGGCAATCCCAAAAAACTGACAAACGGCTAAACATACTCCTGTATGCCGATGATTTGGTGATTCTCGACCACACCAGAGTCGGCTTGCAAAGAGGGTTGAATGCTCTAAACAGCTATTATCAGGAGAACGAGCTAGTGGCCAACTCCAGAAAAACAAAAGGTGTGGTGTTTGGCAAACATCTGTAGAAAACGTGCCTAAAGTGGAGTCTGGGCAGTAACAACATAGCAACAGAAAGAGCATACCACTACCTTGGAGTTTGGCTGAATGAGAACGGCAAGGCAACCTTGCACCTGCCCAAGACACAAGCCAAAATACAAGCTACCTTCTATGCATTGTGCAAACTTCAGGGTAAACTACACAGCCCTACTACAAAACCATCATGAGAGTAACAAGTCTAAACTCCTTGTCGTAGCGGGGTATGCTTTACATGCCTTCCCAGGGAAGATGGAAAAGATGATGGAAAAAGCCCAGTGCCAGTGTTATAAAAGGCTTTTTAGGCTCCCCAAGTACACACAAAACACCCTGATTTGGCTTGAGTTTGGCCTGGCACAACAAACATATGAATGCAGGAGAACATTGGTAAAATACTGGTTCAAGACAGTAAAAGCCTAGAAAGGATACCTTAAGGAGGTATTGAGATCTATATTTGAGGGGGAACCGAACCCCTGGCAGAAGTACTGCCTGGAAACTGTGGCGACGCTGGTCCTATCCACAGCAACCTGGTCCCAAGAAGAACTAAATTACTCTGCAATAACAGGGCGCTCAATAATCACATCACTCAGATATCAAGGAGTGAAGATATAGAAAAACTGAAGGCCATTAGAGGGTTGACCAGCCTAACTAAAGCATATGAGTCGCACAAATCTCAACCATGAATGAACAGCACCCAAGGAAAGAACTGCTTAAAAGAAATCCAATAGGCACGCCTAGTGCCCCTGCTGATGAAAGAACTGGATCCGGGCTGGAAATCGCTAAGCAACATAGTAAGATGCAGGCTGTGCATTTACAGAGCGGAAACACGTATTATGTTGATGCCCCACAATATTGCAACAGCAATGTAGATTGTTAACACCAATGTTCCTAAGGCATGGGAACAAAAACTGTGCTGGCGCCGTGGCCCTGCTCCAGTCCAGCATAGAGCCCTCAGTTCTGGCCAAATTCGGCAAATTCATGAATATCACACAAAGGGCCGTAATTGAACATATCACAGGGGAAGATCGTCTGGATGCAATTGGTGTGTCACTTGGAGTACCAGAAGGAGTCGAGCGGTGAAGAATGCCTACCAGAAAAAGACTGCTCTGTCCTCACAAGATCCCCAACATACCAAGTGACTGTCTCAAGTACAGATAGGAACAGAGACTTTTTTTAATATACAATTTTCAAACCAATTAATTTTAGAATGTATCTCACATTTTAGAAATGGTTTCTTACTGTGACTTAATTGACACTTTTAACTTTAATACACAATTAGATATCTTTATTAGAATGGTGTGAGACATGTATTTTAGCCTAATTTTGATAATGTACCGCAACTTTGCAACAATATTAAATAATTATGCAGATAAAATAAAAAACTATTCATTCATTCATTCATTCAGTTGTTCCAGAGCCATGGAACAAAGGATGATGTGGATCCATTCGAAATTGAATGCTTCTAAAATGGAAATACTCATGTGTGATAATTGGAAAAATTATGACCTGGCCTGATTATCTGGGAAAACTGCCCAAAGTTTTGAAGGAAGTAAGAAACTTCAGAATGACCATGGACTCCAAGCTATCAATGAATGCCCAAGTGAATAAACTACCAGGAATAAGTTTGTTACTATAAAAATTCTGTGACAATCTTCCCTCATCTCGCATTGCCACACTAGGTCCAGGCTACCATCTCTCTTGTTCTGTCCAAACTCAATTACACCAATATCCTCTACCACGGATCACCTTTAACCACTATGAAAAGACTACAAAAGATTCAGAACTCGGCTGCCGTACTACTCTTGCATATAAAGTCGCTAGCCCACATCTCCCCTGCCTTGAAAACCCTACATTGGTTTCTAGTTGCCGGAAGGTCCAAGTTCGAGCTGTTTTGTATCACCCACAAAGCGATACATGGAACAGTCCTGCTCTTCATCCGGAATAAAATCACTAAATAAATTTAACAAAGAACCTCTGCTCTAGAGGGGCACCTCTTCTCAAAATCTCAACGTACAAGAAAAAAAACATGGGTCGCACATCTTCCGCTGTTTAAGCAGCGATACTATGGAACTCGTTACCCCCCTAAATAAAATCCACCTTATCTTCAGAAAACTACTCAAGAATTGGCTGTTCTCCACATAACCACCATAGGCAAACATAAATATACAGCATATCCATCCGTATATTTGTATTGTTTTGTATGAGCGTGTATAATAAATGTGTTTTAAAAATATAGCTATTTGATTAGATCTACTTAACAAATAATGTCCATATTACTTGTAGTTAGATTATTCAATGTTTTTAACATGTATATCAGTGAATGCATAAATAAGTTAATCTTTCCTCATAACTAAAAGCACTATATAAATGCAAACCTTTTTTTCTCTTCCATCCCTCCACTATCCTTCTCAATCTAAATAACAGACTAACATATCCACTGCTCAAATTACTTCATATTTCACTATACTAATTCACCACTGAACGTTTAATTAGTTCTGTAGAAGTGTGCTACTCACCAAAAATGCGCTTCAATACCTCATCAGGGGTAGCAAGTGCTATATAAATGCAAACCCTTTTCTCTCTTTTATCCCTCCACTATCCTTCTCAATACAAATAACGGACTAACATCTACCACTCAAATTACTTTCATATTTCACTAAACTAATTCACCACTAATGATTTATGGGTTCCGGAGTATCGTGCTACTCACTAAAAAAAAGTTCAACTCTTCATCCCGGGTGGCTAGCACTATATAAATGCAAACATTTTCCCTCTTCTATCAATCCACTATTCTTTCCAATCCAAATAAATTACTAACATATCAACTACTCAAATTACTTCCATATTTCACTATACTAATTCACCACTAATCCTTTATGGGTTCTGGAGTAGAGTGCTACTCACTGAAAAAGTGCTTTGATGCTTCGTCAGGAGTAGCAAGCGATATACAAATGTAAACCTTTTCTCTCTTTTATCCCTCCACTATTCTTCTCAATTCAAATAAATGACTAACATATCCACCACTTACACTGCTTCCATATTTCACTACACTAATCCTTAATGGGTTCCAGAGTAGCATGCTACTCTATGAAAAGCACTTCGACACCTCATCAGGGGTAGCAAGCGCTATGTAAACACAAACCTTTTCCCTCTTCTATCGCTCCACTATCCTTCTCAATCCAAATAACTGACTAACATATCCACCAGCCAAATTACTTTCATATTTCACTAAACTAATTCACCCCCATTCCTGTATGGGTTCCGGAAGTAGCAGGCTACTCGCCGAAAAAACGCTTTGATACCTCGTCAGCAATAGTAAGAGCTAAATAAATCTAATCACACTACAATACAAGAAATTACCTGTCTGTTCCTAGGGTATTTCATAGTAATGCCAGGTATGACACTAGACAGCCTATTTTGTTGCCCTGTTACTCCTTCACAGATAGGTACACATATCACAATGCTCACTCACACAGATTTTTAAAAAAGAAACATTTTGCATAATGGGTATGTTTTTTATTTTTTTAACAGTCCCCACTTCAAGTGCTTTGGTAGGATTCTCTGGAGTAGGATTGGCTCAGTGATAACCAGGGCTTCAAGCTAAACACATCCCTTACAACACATACATGTATGCCTTTCTTTTGTCCATGATACTACTACAATCTTTTTGTATACATTTGCTTAATCTCCATCAACACTTATTTAACTGTATCTTCACGATACATGTTTATATTAAGACATACTTACAGTGATATTTCGTAGGTGTATTGTTTAAATCTTATCATGTTTTTAACAGTTTAGAAGCTCTTTTTTTCTGTCCATCAGCCAGCTGCCATCATCTCCTCTTCTGCTCCAACTAGTGCACTTGGGTGTGCATTGGTACGGACAACAGAAGGAAGGCAGAGATAGGTGAGTCTTTAATATTTTTATTACATTATGTGTAACAGTATTTCTCTTGATGAGGGTGTAGATTTATTTTAATGTAACTCTATCACTGCAAGTATTGTGGATTTTGATTTGTGTGTTGTTTTAGCTGATTTTTATACTATAACGTCACTACATAATCCTTTCCTATGTGAGTTGTCTATGTAAATATAGATATGTTTCAATAGTGAGGGCCTGTTTGGCAGTAAGGGTACCACAGCCAAAATGGCTTTGGATTCCTCACTGCCCAGTTGGCGGTCCGCCCACTCTATTATGATGCATGCAGTTCCATAGAGGAAAGACAGCTGCAGCACCACCACCGTAGCTGTTACTGCCGGCTAAATTATGAGGTACCTTCCTGTTGATGTGACTGTGGCAGTCAATCATTTAATCAATTAAGGAATCGGTCCAACCGCCTCACCTGAGCTGGCAACAGGGATGGAAATAAGGCTGACACTCACCTGTAATGAGCTTCACATGTCCTGTGCTGCCTTAGAGCTGAGCATACACATCCTGCCGCAGCTGCTTCTGATTATTGTCCAAAGCTGACTCAGTGGTGGACATAATGTAATCTAACCTTTTCAGAACAGCTTTGAGTGCATGATCTAAATTCACCTCTTTGTTGTCGTCTTAGGCCAGACCACTGACCCAGCAATGGTACCCCCTTCCAAATTCCAAATTCCAAATGTGTTTACATCTAATGGATAAGGTGGATAGGGTTGACAGTGGCAGTGTCTACCCGTTCTACTTGAGGACAGTCAGCCTGTACCAGGTCAGGTACATAGGAACGAGATATTAACTGCCTGCAACCAGGAAATTTGAGGTTTTATTATTTTTTTAACTGCGTCGTTTGGTTGATCTTAAAAACCATTCGTTTGACCTGCACATTGACTAAAAATCTGTACGCATGCTCTTTAGTGCATTTGGGGGTGATTTTAAAAACTTTCCTGCACTCTGCAGTCAGTGCTCGATGTTGTAGCCTGCCCGCCCCGGTCCGACTCGGCAATTATTGCCGTAGAGCGGAGGGCGGACAGGTAAGAGCCTGACAAACTTCCTCACTTCCGCTAGTGTATCAGGTAGCGGTCTAGCCTCCCACAAGGAGGGGCTATTTAGGCAGCGAGGAGCTGCGCGCTGTCCGTGGATAGGGTTGACAGTGGCAGTGTCTACCCGTTCTACTTGAGGACAGTCAGCCTGTACCAGGTCAGGTACATAGGAACGAGGTATTAACTGTCTGCAACCAGGAAATTTGAGGTTTTAATATTTTTTTAACTGCGTCGTTTGGTTGATCTTAAAAACCATTCGTTTGACCTGCACATTGACTAAAAATCTGTACGCATGCTCTTTAGTGCATTTGGGGGTGATTTTAAAAACTTTCCTGCACTCTGCAGTCAGTGCTCGATGTTGTAGCCTGCCCGCCCCGGTCCGACTCGGCAATTATTGCCGTAGAGCGGAGGGCGGACAGGTAAGAGCCTGACAAACTTCCTCACTTCCGCTAGTGTATCAGGTAGCGGTCTAGCCTCCCACAAGGAGGGGCTATTTAGCCCTCTCGTCGCCCTGAGCGCGCAGCGGTCGCGCGCAGGGGAGTGCCTGAGGACGCGCCTGAGACAAGCCAGAGAGAAGCCCGTCTGTGCCCGTCTGTGCCTGGACGGGGCTAGGGGCGGGGTACCAATGGCTGTTTCATCAATCTCCATGAGGATTCCTGATGCCGCCCGTATAACATATCCATCAAAGGTACTACGGGATTTATGTCCCAGTATGTCCTATGCATGTGCCGTCACTTTCCGTTCGAATCTAGAAGGCCCTTTCACTTGCCCTAACTGTTCTATACATTTCAGCTCTGAGGTAGTGGCCAAGAGCTCCTTGCGAGTGTTACCCGCAAGGCCTTGTCTAACATCCAATACCGGCCCAGTAAAGATTATCAAGGATCCCAATCCTATAGGAAGCAAACATTTGTTATGTAATGTGCGTTCACTATCAAAGCACGCTTCACAGGTGTGGGACCTGATATCTACAGAGAAGCCTGATCTCTGTTTTTTAACGGAGACTTGGCTCAAGCCTCATTCTGCCCCAGCCATTACTTTAGGCATCCCGATGGGCTATAAGATCTCTAGACTGGACCGCCCACATAAAATAGGTGGAGGAATAGCAATTGTATATAGGGAGGAGCTAATTGTTACTACACTGGAGGAAATTAGCACTCCCCTGATGGAATTAATGATTTTTAAACTTAGCTCTACCTCCGGGGAGAACAGAAGGGGTGCGGTTCTATATCGACCCCCTGGCTCGAGTGTGGATTTTTCGATCGCACTTATGGAGGTTCTGGCTCCATTCATCTTAAACAATCAGATTTTCCTATTAGTTGGGGATTTCAACTTCCACAGTGAACTGGAGACATGCATGGAGGCCAGAACACTTCTTACTGATATGGAACATTTAGGTCTGAAAAAAATGAATCAGGGACCCACACATGAGGCAGGCCATACGTTGGATTTGGTGTTCTCCAACTCATTTTTAAATATGTGCCCATCCCCCATTCAAGCAGAATGGACCGATCATTTTATTTTAAAATTTTACACTAAGCCCATGTGTAAATCAAGTGTACCGACTGCTTTGGCGACCAGAAGAAGACCATGGCACAAACTGACACAGGACACCTTTCGAGTAGCCTATCAAGCCCCCATAATTAACGAGCATGAGGGAATAATGCCAATTGATCTCAATCGCTTTGCAAATGCTGTAAATGAAGCAATTAATGGTACTATACCACTTAAAACGTATAAACCCCGCCAAGCAGCCAGACAAGAAGTCTGGTACTCCGAAGACCTGAGACACATGAAACAAAAGACCAGGAAGCTTGAAAAGGTGTGGAGACATTCTCGGAAGCCGGAGGATAAACAATGCTACCTAACATCCCTTAGATCCTATCATAAGGCAATAAGGATGGCTCGGAAAAGCCATATTGCGATGCAACTTGCAGAGGCTGGGAAGGACTCTAAAGTTCTTTTTCAAATCCTGCAAACTTTTACCAAGCCTGTAGCATGCGAGACGGCGGAGATTGCTTCCCAAGAATTATGTGACAGCATCTCATCCTTCTTTATGAAGAAAATTGACACGATCTATGCTAAGATATTGGCCACTAAATCAATGGAAGTGGCCGATCCTAACAACCTCCCTCACAATAGTATTCAGCAGAACACACTGGCCAATCGTTAAAAAAACTTTCCCCTTATTTCTTTGGAAGAAGTCATTTCCCTTATAAAAGTAATTAAGAGCGGTAGTCCGCAGGATACTGTTCCCGCCCGGATCATGCCTATGCTGGCTGATATTCTTGGTCCAGACATACAGAAACTGATTAATCTGTCATTAAGCACGGGAGAAGTCCCGAGAGATTGGAAACGGGCATTGGTAAGACCGCTAAGGAAAAATACCACCATTCCTTGGACGGATCTTGCCAACCTGCGACCCATCTCTCTCCTCCCCTTTATGGGCAAGATGATGGAGAAGTTTGTTAATGGACATCTGTCCAGGTTTGTTGAGGAGACACATGGACTGGATCCCTCTCAGTCGGGCTTCAGGCAGAGACACAGCACCGAGACCACCTTGCTGTCAGTCGCAGACGATCTACGTATGTACCAGGATGGGGGTTATTCCGTCATCCTGGTTCTGCTGGATCTGTCTGCGGCGTTCGACACCGTGTCACATGACATCATGACCACCAGACTTGTTAACATCGGTCTGGAAGGTGTAGCTCTGGCATGGCTGAGGAGTTTCCTGACCGACCGCACCCAGACCGTCACCTTGGGTGCCTACCGGTCAGAGGACTTGGGGATCTCAAAGGGGGTGCCACAGGGGTCTTGCTTAAGCCTGACCCTGTTTAATATCTATGTGGCCCCCCTGGCAAACATCATGAGATCCCATGGGTTCATCCCTATGTCATACGCGGATGACACCCAACTCCTCTTCCCGTTTAAACATCTTACGGATACGGTCAGGAACTCTTTCACCTTGGGGATGAAGGCAGTAGCTCACTGGATGGCATCAAACTTCCTGCAATGCAATGTGGCAAAAACGGAGGTGATGCTGTTCGGTGAGGCAAAGCTCCTATGGTCCCCAGACTGGTGGCCGCAAGACCTTGGCCCAGTCCCAGAGCCAAAGCAGGTGGTAAAAAATCTCGGTGTGCGTCTGGACCAGGAGCTCTCTTTAAAACAAAACAGCAATCAAGTAGTGGGCTCATGTTTCCATGTGATCGCTATGCTGAGGAAAGTCTTCCCCTTGCTCCCTGATACAACTAGGAGAACGTTAGTGCAGGCCCTTATACTGAGTCGACTGGACTACTGCAACGGGATGCTCCTATCAGTAAACGAGGGAGTTATCGCGAGATTGCAGGTAGTCCAGAACACGGCGGCCCGTCTTGTCCTAAATCAGCCTCCCCGCACACCATCGAAGCCTCTTCTGAACACCCTACATTGGCTACCTATCAAACAAAGGGTGAAATACAAGATAGGGTGCACTATACATAGAAGTCTCCAGAACAAAGGCCCAGAGTATCTAAACAATAGATTCTCTCTCTATAGGCCCGCTCGATCCTTGAGATCCAGTGAACAAGGTCTTTTACAAGTTCCAAGAGCCAGAAAGACCAGACAAGGTGGAAGAGCTCTGTCCATTGCTGGACCAAGATTGTGGAACAGCCTTCCTCTCTCTTTGAGACTTTGTCAGGAGTATCTCCTATTTAGGAAACAGTTAAAAACCTTCTTATTTCCTAATTAAATAATGTCATCTGCCTACCTATTGTTACAAGCTGA
Source organism: Lissotriton vulgaris (assembly GCF_964263255.1). NCBI lineage: Eukaryota > Metazoa > Chordata > Amphibia > Caudata > Salamandridae > Lissotriton > Lissotriton vulgaris. The sequence continues at coordinate 1,144,008,843 of NC_141694.1, read as the reverse complement.
AAAGGTTCTCAAAGGCGCGGAGATACTCCTCCGGGAGATGATCCTAGCGCGATATAAACCCGCAAATAAATAAATAAATAATATTCATGGATAGCAATGTGTGTTTTTAAGTTGCAACACAACAGCAGCTCCTAGCTAACATTACATCAAATAAGCTGTGTGACACCCTCCCATTTCCACATGCTAGGTCCTGTTTTGATATGAAATAACTTAAAGTATGGATGTGTTATGAAACAGAAACGTCAGTCTCTGCTAAATTTCTATAATAGACTCTCACACATCACCCAAATTTGAAAGTCATTTTTGGGACAAATGTTAATCAAACCAATCTGTTGAAAAAGTGTTTCAAGATCAGCATGGCAAGACTCTCTGTGTAACAGGGTTGGCTCAATCAGGGGGCACCCTGAAAGTCTGGCTCCACTTTGCCCATGACTCTAAATGTCTCTGTGTGCAGGCCTCCTGGCTTCAAGTATATCAGGATAACCAATAGTAACACCAAGTGCCATGCATATGTGTGTAATGTGTGAGTGCAAGATACAAAAGCAAACACAGCAGTAACAACATTCTTTTCATTTAACTAAAGTAGATTTAAGGCACACACAAAATAATGGACACATGTCTAAAATCATAACACAAAAAGGTGTGACAACTTACCAGGCTCCAGGTGTAGGTAAACAAATAACTAACTTGCACACATTGAAAACATATCTAACATGCATCATAGGGAGAGGTGCAAGCAAAACGATGTGGACATTGCTTAGGACAATCTGAAACCTTTATCATGTGAAATACCACCCTAATCTATGTCTGGCCTAATTTAGATTCATCCCACATATCCATTCATGGAACATTTCTCCTTGTCCTGTGTGACTCCTGAACTGGTTTCAAGATGTAAATATACAACTCTTTTCTTATTAGTCACCAAACAGGGGGCGTGGCCAAGGAGCTGATGATGGCGGACGGGTTAGCCCAGAGTTCTGCGTTGGACCGCTAATTACTGCCATGAATCGCTAAAGTCCGGGGCCTGGAGCAGCCCAAAATGGGTCCGCTGACATTCTGGAGAAGAGGGGCTAAGTCTGGCCGCCCAGTAGCTTAGCAGGCGTCGAGTCAAGTCCTGCTCTGTGAGGTGGCCGTGGCCATGTGCACCAAAGAATTTGACTCTGAGACGAGCACAGGATGCTGGGAGAGACACAAAGCTTGGGGTGTGCTGAGGTCCGAGCCAGGTTTGTGGACTGTGCAGCAGAAGGTTGTGGCGGATGACGGAGCTACCAATCCTTGTGGCAGGTGCATGCTAGGCATCATTCTGATGGTGGGGAGTGAGATGTTGCTTGGGGCCCGGATCAGGGCTCGTAGGCTGGCACATCAGAATCACCGCAGATGGTGGAGCACAGCAGGGACCCACAGCCCACAAAATGCTCAGCCTGCAATTAACGGCAAGCCTCAGGTGCCCATTTTACACTGAAAGCCAGAAGGGGGCCTGCAGGGGATTGCCTGACCCCCGTGTTTTACTATAGCATGGAGAAAAGGTTTCACTGTTGTAAGGCCTCCTAAAGGAATAAAAGTTGAGTGAAGACGTGGGGCGATGCCCGACCCTATTGAAGGAAACAGGCTGGTACGGGAGAGTGCTGTGGCTACAAGAGGTGATCCAGGTGCTGTGACGTGGTACTAATTAGGGTGTTTCTTGAGGGTGGATGCAGCTTCGTGGCTCTGTATGAGAAAGAAGCAGACAGGCTGGTGGGGGAAAAAAGACAGGAGCAGGCTGACCATTGCCCTAAACTTCTCTGTAGAGCCCCAGGAGGGTGGGCACCGTAGCCTGGAGCTACGGTGCCCACCCCCCAGAGGCATTACAGAGAAGGCCCCCGAACCGGACTGGATCAAGGAGGGGAGACAGTGGGAGAGGTCGCCTCGCTGCCCCACGGCTTAATGGTCGGCCTGGGCTGGGCCTGTCACATGGGCTGTGCTTCTGTGCCTCAGATACCAGAACGGACATCACTGTGGAGGCTCGCTGAATAAGGATGGACCCTGCGGAGACTGGTGTAGCAGTGTGGGGTTCCACGCCCCAACCTCCTGAGCCGAGCAGGTAACATAACCTGGTGCCCGAATGACAGGGGCCGCCCAAGATCAGGAGGATAGTGCGCAGGAGCAGGCTCAGACATCTCCCGGGATGCAGTGCAGCAGCAATTAGGTAAAATCTTGGAGGCCATTGCTGACACAAAAGCTACTCTGCACCAAAATATCAGCACAGTGCCAGCAGCCCTAGGCCTATTGCAGGAGGAAAACAAGAAACTGTCCAAGAGGGTGAAGGAGACGGAGTCTAATGTTGCGGACTAAGTACCAGTGCAGAAGTCCTTGGAGGCCAAGGTGGGGGTCCTGGCGGACAGAGTGTCAAAGCCCAGCTCACCTGAGTTTCTGTTCAGTTCTGATGGAGGTTGAAGACAGTCCGACCCCACCCAGAAACTGCTTGTTCCAGCACACTAGTTTTAAAACAGTGCATTAAGAACCAGAAGCTCAAGGGAAGGGGGGAAGTGGATAAAATAAAAAAGAGAGACAACACAGTTCTTGCGTTTCCACTGTAGAAGAGCTGCTAACATCTGCGGCCCTCTCTGACTTCTGTAGAAACTGGTGCCTAATGAAACATAAATAAAGAACAGATAAGTGCAACCTATCCCTAAATGTGTTCCTGACTAAACCTTAATCTTATTAGAAATTATCTTCTAAAAGTACCTCTTGGAGCCTGGTCTCAAGCTTCCAGGTTTGGAATGTGTTACTGTTCTGGGATGTGCTTTCTATTACTGTAAAACTTCTGTAAAATCAAACGAATATCATTATCAAAATTATCAACGTCTAGCATTCACCTTAATATAACTAAAGCCTAAATTCTTAATAGCAAACTCACTTTTCACACATTTCCAGACTTTTTATAAAATAAATACTGTACTTATACATCAAAATACAGCAGGTAATTTGTGCAAGTCCTTGATTTACTGTTTGCCTTGCTGTCAATGGTTTTCTCTGTTTGATTCTCAAAAAAGTTCCATGTAAAACAATGTTTATTTCACAAAGTTCCACTAAGTATTCTTGTAAGAAAGGGTTTGAACCACAAAGTTCTTGGGAGATATCTTGTTCCAAATTGTCTTTACATGAATCCAGAAATCGCTGATAAAGTTCTTTCAGGTAATAAAAGGTTTTGCATTTACTTGTTGCTGAAAAGGGATACTGAAAAGTCTAACCTTGACCTCTTTCTCTTTTGCAGGTCGATTGCAGTGGACAGAAGAGGGGCTGAGGCAAGAAGTAGCCCGAAACCAGAAGAAGGAAGAGCCAGAAGCTGCGCCCGTTGAAGTCAATGAAGGTCTGGAGAGAGCAGGAGTGCCAGCGCCGAAGGGTCTGTTCTCAGGTAATTGGGAGGTAGACGAGCACAAGCACTGGGTGAGGCTCAGGGGCTGTCTTTTATAGACAGGGCTGGGTGTGTTTCGAAGAGCTGGGTGTGGTTCTCACAAGCAGGTGTGCAAAGCTTCAGTTATTATGCTAATGAGTTGAAGTAACACATGGCCTAGGGAGGAGTGTTCTAAATAAGCCTTGGTAAAAACAAGGTCCAATGTTTTCTAAATAGGCCTTGGTAAAAGCAGGGTCCAATGTGCAAACAAGACAGCCATGTCCAAACTTGTTAATACATTGAGCAACATACACAGAAGTCTTAGGGAGGGGCTGAGATAACAAGAAAGGCTTTCAGTAGTATGTTTAAAGAGAGCTATTACAGAGACCACTAGTGCAATGAGAGGGGACATGCTCTTTGCTGTGCACAAACCCTAACACAGAGTGAGCATGTTGGAGCGGAGAGCTGAGGTTGCAGAAGGGTGCAACCAACGGAACAATAATTGAGTCCTGGGCCTCCCAGAAGGGGCGGAGGGCAGCGTCATGGTGACCTTCTTAGAATATTGGCTTAGAACAACTGTGGCTCCCGAGGGCCTGTCAACATTCTATGCACTGGAGAGGGCTCACCGGGCGCCAGCCTGGTCGTTGCCCCCGGAGAGACCTCCTGGGCCGGTCTTGGCGAAACTCTTACATTTCCGAGATAGAGATCTGATTCTATATAGGGCACGCACTTAAGGCCCATACACCCTGGACAACAGTAAAATATTCATATTCCCTGACTACACATTAGATGTGCAGAGAAAGCGGGCCTCATTCTTGAAGGTTAAAAGGGCCCTGGGAGAGGAGGGCCTACAGTACTCTTTGATGTTTCCAGCCTGGCTGTGTAATATCCTGCATGGGAACACACAATATTGTGCAATCCGAATGGTGTGTGGGAATAGATTGAAACCTACAAAGGTAGGGCCCCTCAGTTGCGGAGCTCCAAATCAGTAGCAAAGAAATCGATGGATCTTGGGAAACGATCTAGAAGGCAATCCCGGAGGGGTCTGCTAAGAGACCGACCACGTCATAGACGGGGAAGGAGAGGATGGAGGCGCTGCAGGCTGTGGCAGCACTCATGTCAGGCAGGGACCCATTCCAGGAGCCTGAAGTTTGTCGGCAAAAGAAACTGAGGAACACAACAAAGACTCTTCCCATAGCAACAGCAGCAAACTGCTGTGGTGACTCCAAATACAGCTGATGAGATCATTTGAAACAGGGGACGTATGGGAGCAATACTGGGTCCCAGAAGTATTGGGGCAACTCTGCTGCCTAACCAGGTCTCTGACTGAGTTATATATTGTAGGGCCGGCATGCCCTAGAAGGTTTAGGCACCCTGAATTATGTCTCTATCTTTGTCACCCTGCTGGTTGGAGCCTCAATAAAGTGCATAATGTTTGACACTCGGTTTGGGCAGCCGACTGTTGTCGGACTGCCCTGGGGATGGGGAGGTTGACCTTTTTGGGGGTACTTTTTTAGAGATGTACGTTGGTTAGTCTGCATAAGGGGTTGGTGGTGCATGATTTACCAAGCTAGGAAAAGGTGGGGTCTCCTCAGGGGGTCACTCCAGGTTGTCTTGCTACACTGGCATACCCACTTAACACTATACGCTTCCTAACGTGGAACATATGAGGGATGGGGTCCATGACTAAGCGCCACAACATCTATTTGTACCTTTGGGGCAGGGATGTACATATTGCCTACCTCCAGGAAACACATCTGAATGGGGAGGAGGCAGGGAACCTGAAACGGCGATGCTGGGGACAATTATTTATGACTACCGCCTCGGCCTTCACGAGGGTGGTGCTGCTGATTTGGATTAAACATGGGGTTCCCTTTGCGCTTGACTGTGTGTGCATTGACACAGAAGGAAGATACATACTGGTCACCAGGAGGTTGGCTGGACAAGCAGTAACATTGGGGAATATTTATGATCCCAACCAGGATCAGGTGGGATTCCTTGAGTCATTCACTGCCATAATGGCTAGCCACATAAATGGTTTCACTGTACTGGAAGGGGATTTTAATTGTGTGGCGGATACCCTGGTGGATCGGTCACACCCTCCACTGCAGGGAATACAACTGCATCGCACAGCAGCAGGATTTCGTAATTGGATATCCCAGTGGGGCCTAGAGGACTCCTGGTGAACACAGCACTTGGTGAATAGGGAATATTCTTCTTTCTCACCTGTTCACTAGGTACATACTAGACTAGATTCATTTCTTTGTACCCCAGATTTTATTAGTACGGTATTAAGTACCAAATATTGGGTCGTACACTGTATGATCATAGTCCGCTGATAATGACACACCATATGGCAGGGGGTCGACCCACTATTCCACTGTGGAAACTTAACCCGGTGGCGCTGGAGGATGCTCCTTTACGCTCCTCGCACGCTCATTGAGTCATACTCTCCTATTAATGCCCACACAGCCTCCTCTACACCGATGGAGAGGGAGGCATTTAAGTTAGTCGTACAGGGCCACTGCATTGGGCAAACGATCGGGTGCATAAGGAAATACGTAGGGAAATCCTAGACTTAGTGGAAGAAATACGTCAGCTAGAAAATGCTCAAGGTGCAGGGGAATTTGCCTGGTTAGCCTTATTGGAAACACGCAGGAGATACAATAAAGCGCTTGGCCGCCTTCGGTGCTATAGCCACAAAGAGCATCTGGATAGAGTGAGGAGGGCAAAGTGGGCTGCCTTTTAGCAAGACTAATCAAACCGGAGCTGGGAGGGGAGGGGAGCCAATTATGCAGCTTAAAGCAGGGACAGGAGAAGTCGTACACAGACCGGCGTATTTAACGATTCCTTCTGCTCCTATTATGAACATTTGTATGCTGCCCCAGCAGGGGTACACCTGCCTGACATTAGGGACTTCTTGGGTCTGCTGCCTCTCCGTACTGTGGATGAATCAGCACAGGAGGAGCTGGGGGATCCAATAAACCCACAGGAAATCAAGGCAGCCATAGCAGCGCTGGCACCTGGTAAAACACCGGGTCCTGACAGCCTACCTGCAGAATTTTACCAAACATATGCTAACGCATTAGTGCCACACCTTGTGAAGTTGTACACAGAGGCATATGAGTGTGGGATGATTGCCAAGTTCTTGCAGACCGCCTTAGTAATTCCACTCCCAAAGACCAAGACGCCCATAGCCGGGGTGACGGACTATAGACCTCTTTCAATGCTTAACTTGGATTTTAACATTTTAAGCAAGGTGCTGGTGGGTAAACTACTTCTGCATATGTGTTCTCTAGTCCATCCTGACCAAAATGGCTTTATCCCCTCACACAGTACTTCCTACAATTTCTGCAGACTTTACTCTATCCTTTACTATTCGGAAGCTCCTACCAAGCAATGGGCTGCAGTCTTGTCAGTCGACCTAGAAAAGGCTTTCGACACTGTTTTTTAGGAGTAGTTGTTCAAGGTAATGTTATGTATGTGACTGGGTGAGGAATGGGTATGTTGGGTGCAGCTTTTATATGCCTTACCCACAGCCCAGGTCAAGGCGGGCAAAATAATCTCTAGACAATATCGGATCTCACCAGGGACCTGCCAGGGCTGCCCTCTTTCTCCTATGTTGTTCGCCCGGCTATAGAGCCTCTTGCAGAGAGGATATAACAGGGCGGGGAAGGTATAGGACTAACAATCAGAGGATGTCAGCATAACATATCCTCATATGCTGACAACTTGCTAATTTATTTGGAGGAGGCAGTTCCTGGCACCCGCAGAGCTCTACAGATTTTGGATGGATTTGCGCTGCATTCCGGCCTTAGAGTCAATGAAGCCAAAACATATTTATTCCCTGTTGCGGGCCCTCTACGTAGACCTGAGACTTTGACTGCAAACATACATTGAGCCCAAGATACTTTAAAATATCTGGACGTACATGTTTTTCATTTCCCAGAGGGCTTGAAGGAAGGGAACCTGAATAGAGCGCTGCACTCCCTCCACTCCTGTTTGCATTTTTGGAGTACCCTTCAATTACCCATAATGGCCAGGATATCCCTTGCCAAGATCGTTATGCTGCCCTTCCTGTTGTATTTCTTTGTTAACCTTCCTGTCCTGATGCAGAGTAGCTGGTTTCATCCTCTGAACACTCTCTTACGGGGTCTGGTGTGGGGTGATGGACGTCCAAGGGTGTCCTTGATGACACTGCAGCCGCCTATGGCGAAAGGGGGACTGGGAGTCCCGATTTTTGAATATTATATGTTGGCGGCCCAACTGCAGTGGTTGTCCCAATGGGTGGAGGGGTCAATGATGACGGCACATGGTTATCTAACCCGGAATCCCGCCCCAACTTACTGATGGCTAAACTACTGATACTAACAACAAATACGCCATACTGCTCACTACTACAATGCACCACCTTGCAAGCGTGGAAAAGGTGCCAGAATAAGAGTTCTCGCGCTCCTAAATATACTCCGGTGCTACCACTGGTGGGACTGGCACATGGGGATCCCCAATCTGTATTTACAAGTGAACAAGTGTTACAGTGGGTGGAAGCAGGGCTGGATGCTGTGGGGGACAGCTATTTAGACAAAGTATTGATCCCGTTTGAGGAGTTGGTGGATGACTTCGGCTCCCCCCCAGGTCTGTTTTTGCAATATAAGGCCCTCTCTTGTACTTTTGCGTAGCTTTGGGGCAAAGGGAGAAGGAACCAGAGGCTCACCCAGTGTTACATACCTTATTTAACTTAGGCACAGCAAGGCATCTCATAAAATGGTTTTATACTGCCCTGGTAGAAACGTCCCTTGGCCCTCTGAGTGGGCTTGGAGAGAAATGGGAAAGACTTGTGAGAAAGGGCCTCATGGATACAGAGTGGCGTAAGACTTTGATGTTTAATAAAAGATTTCTAGGAACACATGCCTAAAATATATCCAGTTTAATGACATCACATGTCTTACATAACGCCCCACCGTCTCAATGTGACATATATGGTGGAGAGGTACGGCAATGTCCCGGGTGTAGTCATCCTGATGTGGATTTCAGACACATGGCTTGGGACTGCTGAAATATACGGCTATTCTGGGGGGTGTTCTAGACAAGATCATGGGTGTTCTGGGTACGGAGATGCCATTTACGGTTCAGGTTTGTTTGATGGACCTTTTCCCTAAGTCACCCAAATGCAAGGTTGGAAACAGGCTAATAGATCTTGCTCTGGGCCTCGCTAAGTATAGAATAGCGATGGAATGGAAGTCAGCGAGGGCTCCTCAGTTGGAAAAGTGGAATAAAGATGTCATTCTGTGGGCTGGGGCAGAAGGTAGAGCGCTGCAATGGGAAGAGGATAAGGAGCGAGGAAGTGCCCAATAGCCGGACAATGGAGGGAGGTAATGGCGGCTTGGGAACAGCCTGAAGACACGAATACTAAAGAGAAAGGGTCAGGATAGATAGTCGGGTGGAGAACGGGAGGGTGGATGTGATATGCGTGGTGGGGGACTCCACTCCAACCACCACAACTGTAGGTCAACAGAGTTGAAGATCGCTTAATCTTATTCTGAAAAGGAGCAAGCACACCACTCTTCTGCAACAGTTCTTTATCTTTCCTTTTATTCATGTTATTGTTTATCTTTTATTGTGTCTGAGTATAGAAACAAACACAATAGGAGCACATTTTTTGAGAATTCTACATATATTTGCAAATAAGGCTGGTAGGCCACCTATCTCGAAAGCATGACAAAATCTGTTAGAAACGAAAACAGTATGTACATGTAATATAGCAATGTTGTAAGAAGACTAGAGGATAGTAAGTCTAACCTCGCCTGACCCTCGGCCAGAGATCAGCTCTTACCCCGTATCTCCTCCATGCTGTCCTCTACCTGCTGTCCTCCCAGGCAGGATTCGAGGCTGCACCTTGCTGGTGACTGTTGCCGGTACTGTGTTTTTTCTGCTCCAATTGTGACACTGTTTTTTGGCTTGTCTGCATAGTATTTGTTTGTTTTTGGTTTATCTTGGCTGTTTTGGTTTTGCCCTGCTGACTCCTCTCTGAGCCCCCGATGTCCATTTTACCATCTGCTTACCGCCCACGCCGCTCCCGCCTCCCAGCTGCTGCTCCCTCCCCCACCCCTACTTAATGGAGACCGCTGCGGGGAGCGCGAGCTAGACCCCTGACCCTATGCCAGAGATCAGCTCTTCCCCCACAGCTCCTCCTTGCTGTCCTCTACCTGCGGTCATCCCAGGCAGGGTTTGAGGCTGCACCCTGCTGGTGTCTGTCGCCGGTACCGTGTTTTTTTTCTTCTCCCCCGCATTTCTGCTCGCATTGTGACATTGTTTTTTGGCTTGTCTGCATTGTATTTGTTTGGATTTGGTTTGTCTTGACTGTTTTGGTTTTGCCCTCACTGACTCCTCTCTGAGTCCCCCGACGTCCATTTCACCCTCTGCTTCCCGCCCATGCCGCTCCCGCCTCCGAGCTGCTCCTCCCTCCCCCTGCCCCTACTTAATGGAGACCGCTGCGGTTGAAGGACTGGGTTCTTTAGGACCCAGCGGTGCCAGGGGACAACACCTGAAACCTTCGTGGGTAACCTGTTCCGGCGTACAAGTGACAGAGACACGGGACACTTCCTTCGGCGTCAAAGATTCGAGGTTTATTACTGCAGGGAACACAGAAGTCACAGCAAGTACAACACGTGCAACTTGGGGAGACTGCTTCGAATTGCTGCAAGTGGGTCGCTCCTTATATACATATTTCTCCCATACGTTTACATGGTACACAAAGGTTTACGACTTGGTTCCCATAATTATCCCCAAAGGGGGTCGTTTTGATGTATTCAGGGTCCGGAACATAAGTGCGGAAACATTTGGCGGTTCCCAACTGTAAGAGCCCATCTTCCCACCATTAGTACATTCCTATCAACAATAAACAGATCGAAGAGGGAACAAGGACAGGTGCAAAGGAAGATGGAAACAGTGGGGAGATGGGAAAGGGTGTAAAAGGGGAGGTATCGGGAAACACGAGCTACAGACATAAAAGGGACGTGACTAATGAGATGCACGGCTGAGACAATAGACCGGCACAGCAAGATGAGACTCGAGCGGGGCCATCTGCCTTACAGTATCATCCCCCTCATCATAAAGACACTTTCAAAGGAAATGTGTCTTCCGCAAATGTCTTGGGAATCCCAGGGTCGCGAAGCGGACAACGTCCGTTCGCTGGCTACTTGAGGGCAAGAAACAAAATGGATGCCGTATCTAAGATGGAACCCGTGGGTACAGGTGGATAAATCCACGAAACAGACGAACGGTTTAGGTTAGCACAGCGAAACTGCGCACACCCACTAAACTCGTTATTTGCGGTTCGTAGATACCAGACTCGACCATATTCGTGCAAGTCGAAAACACCACTTACAATTGTCGCGGAACCTCAGACGCTCCTTTTGCCCTCATGTAGGCAAGCACTAGTCAGAATCATATTCGATATTCATCAAACCATCTAGATGTTACTGTAACATCGCTCTGTCCAACCGAGCTCCTCCGGTAACAGGTGGTTGCCTTATACACGTCGTAGCACAGAGGCCACATAAGGCAGGACCACACTGCACACAAAGGCAGCACGTGAACAGGAACGGCACAACAACTCCGACAATCATCAGAATCTTTCAACCCCAAGTCGACATCAGGCCCCAAAACCACCCAAGCAGCGTCCAATCCCCTACGTCCACGTGTATGGACTCAGAGATCTTATGCAACTTTGAGATGGCTTGATAGACAGTCGGAGCATTATCTGGAATGAAAATACAGCAGCTCGAATGGATCACCTTACATACCCCACCTCGATCTGCTAAGATCACGTCTAAAACCATACGGTTTTGATACGTCATAAGCCTATCCGCCTGAAGTTCTGTGGTGATATTACCAAGGGCACTGGCGGTAATATTAGCTGTTGATTCCACCACTCGAGTCAATTGTCTCAGGTTCCTACTATTAACCATAGGCCCCCAAAACGGGAGGAAACCCTTGAAAAAGTCTCCTGCCTCTTGACCGGCAGTGTCCTCTTCGCTAATTACGCCCCTCACAACTCTAGTCTTGTGATAGTCTGCATCTACAGTGAACGTCAGAGGCAACAGATTTGCAATAAAACATGAGCCCACAAAGTCGGAGGGCAACCATGCATACGCACGATCATGGCAGACAAAGTATGTACCCTTGGCAGCCAGAAACACAGGGGAAGAGACCATCGGCAGAATGTAATTCTCGGAGCAAGCACTCTCTCCAAGACGAGCCTTCGATCTTCGGCCACGACCCATTAGACAGAAATTACCAATGTGGGGTACGACCCATATCGGAGGCGAGCTTCTAAGCTGTTTTTCACTCGTGAGCGCACTGTACTCGACCTTACTCAGGACCCTATAGGCTTGTACCTCTTCCTCTGGTATGAGCGACGGCTCATAGATATCTCTATCCAAATCTTCTATCGCTATAGACAAAGGCTTATGATACGAACCAGGGCCAGAGTAGGGAGAACGTGGCTCTCGACTGGGGTAAGAGTCTAGTGCGCTCCGAAACATTGTTTGGAATGCTCGAGCTGAACCCTGGGAACTATAGGGTAGGACCAGATATGGAATTCCCTTATCCGTGGTATGTGGCATCAGCCCACACACCCAACAATTAGTAGTGTTAACCACTAACTGGTGCTGATGAAGGAGCTGGATAAAGGAATTATTTCGAAATTCTGCACGTCTAACCTGTTCGTGTTCGGGTAGGATATGGAAGGAATGAGGGGATGCAGTGGAGGTAAGCTTAGGATCAGAAGTAGGAGTAGGTATAGCAGAAGGTAAGAAGTACGACATCATGTAATACACCCCACCCGCCAATAGTGCAGAAACAGTCAGAAGCAATACGAACACTTGGAACATAAAACATTTGGTACGAATAAGTTGTTGCAGTTTGAATCTTTGCGCCTGAGCTTCTTCCAAGTCCATCAGCTTTGAAAACGCCATCCCCTACGACCGTCCGTAACGTTTCTTGACGCACTTCATTCTGTGTAGCAGTAGTCAATCCCTAGGAGTTCCCAGGAACCGACGGTCTTTAACCTAGCGTCAAGACCTACTAACCAGAAGGAAGTACACGCACGGCACTACGGCCTTTATTCACAATGTATATACAAGAAGTCTCTCAGCTGTGGAAGCAAAAACGCATATGGAACGAAACTCAATACATACAGAAACAATCACAATAATACAGATGTTTAGACTGAACAGTAGCAGTATTGGGGGTAACGTAGTATGTCAGGGGAAGAATCAAAAGTATGGATTTTATTAGTCTTTAACGTTAGAACGGAGAGAATAACGATGTCTCCCAGGACGTGTCTGTTCTTCAAACAACTGGTCCGGTGGCGAAACAGAGTTCTGCGGATCAGTTGAATGTTCAGATCTCGAGTTTGGTGACAAATGTTCAACAATATCTTCCTGCTGCACTGAGGTATCTTCGACAAGCTGCGCGTCACTGAAAGGGACGAACTTCGATATTGTTTCGGTCTCAGATGAAGCAATGCCTTTCTTCACCCACGAGTCTGCTGGTAAAGGTATAGGGACCTTTTTGGTATGGGTGGCGTGCACCCAATGTTTACGTCCCTCCAAGCGAACAGCAGTCCTCGTGGCCAGCAAGACTTGATGGGGTCCAGTGAAACGGGGTTCCAAACTGTGTTTTCGGCTGAAGTTGCGCGTAACCACCCAATCACCAGGTTGCAGCTGGTGACCTGGACCCTCCGTCTGCGTCGGCAGTGCTTCAAAGACCTGTTGATGAATTAACCTCAGTTTAGCAGTCAGATCATGAAGATAGTCAATCAACATGGGGTACTCAAGATGAGAAAACAATTTAGGTCTAGGGACCCCCCAAACATTTGCAGGACGACCGAACACTATTTCATAGGGACTGAGCCCTACTCGGGAGTGTACTGTCGCCCTCGTTGACAATAAAGCTAAAGGTAAAGCGTCAGGCCACGAAAGACCAGTCGTAGCCTGAATCTTCGCCAGCTTTAGTTTAAGGGTGCCATTATACCCTTCAACCAAACCAGCTGACTGGGGATGATTGGCGCTATGGAATTTTTGATTAATTCCAAGGCCCTTACACACACTCTTCATCACACTCCCCACAAACTCACTTCCGTTATAAGACCATACAATCCGAGGCATTCCATACCGAGGAAAGTATTCCTTCAGCAGGATTTTCGCAGTCGACAGGGCAGTGTTGTCTTTGAGGGGGTAGGCTTCAATCCATCAGGAGAACGCGCAAACCACAACTAAAACGTATTTCAGGTTATTGCATCTCTCCATATGGATGAAGTCTAATTGAATCACCTCAAAAGGACATGATGGAGGAGCAAAATGGCCAGGAGGTGTTGGGGTTCCCTTACCAGGGTTGTACAACATACATACCATACAATTCTTAACCAACCGTTCAGCACATTTCATGATACCATCATTCTTCCACACAGGGGACAGCAACTTACAAATACCTTTCACACTAATATGTGCTAACCCATGTGCCATCGTCACAACAGCTAGCACATACGCATCTGGCAACATCCATCTCCTATGTTCCGACAAATCAACCCAACAACCATTTGCATCCAACTTTCCCGTACTTTCTTTCCACTTCGTCTTTTCAGTCTCGGTGGCCTCATTCTGTATCGCTTTCACACTCTCGATAGTATCCTCACACATGCTCGTTTCTGTAGGCCACCTAACCGAACTCGCCACATACATTCGAGTGCTAAGGTTCCGGGCAGTCTCCTTAGCCGTCTCATCCGCAAACGCATTACCACGACCGACATCATCCGTCACCTTACGATGCGCACTACATTTAACAATCGCTACCTGCTTAGGCAACGTAAGTGCATCCAAAAGGTCATTCACAAGCTGGCCATGCTGAATCTTCGTACCATGCGACGTCATAAACCCTCTCTCTCTCCACAATCGTCCAAAGCTATGGGCGACGCCAAATGCATATTGGCTGTCGGTAAACACATTCACACGTTTCCCTTTCGCTAACACACACGCTCTAGTAAGAGCGATCAGTTCTGCAGCCTGGGCAGAGTTCTGGTTCAATCTTGCAGCTTCCACAACAGTATTCAAAGTTACAACAGCATACGCAGTAGTCACATCACCATCCCTCTCCTTGTCTTTGGCTGTCCTAGTAATTACTGTCGTCAGTTCCCTGATCGACGTAATAATCGTCTACATTGTACTGCGCAGATCGTCCTTGCGAGGATCCACGTTGATCAAAACAATTATTGGAATTTGATGAGTTATCTGAACGATCATTTTGAGCACCACGACCCCTACTACGTGATGTCTGCTGAGAACCACCACGACCTCCTCTAGAGGAGGTACCACTAGTACGATCATTTAAAACAGGACAGTTGAATTTTAAGTGACCCTCCTGTCTACAATAGGCACACTGATTGTACCCTAACGAAGATCTTTGGGAAGAGGAGTCATTCCGCGTTTGCGACCTATTGGACTGTGGCTGCGATCGATTCCGCTGCGAATCATTCTGAGTCGAACGCGGAGGATAAGCCTGCTGCAACAACACTTTAGTTTTAAGTTCTTTCGTCTTTTTATCTGCGCGGTCGTTCTCTTCTTTCTCCCTATTCTCATAATATTGAGCCGTAGCCAATATCTGAGCGGAGGTAGAAACCGCCCACGCACTTTCGGAATTTCTTAATTTATTGCTCAAGTCAGGCAATAAATTTGAAACAAATTTGTCCACAAACAACCTTTGACCACCTTCGGTGCCCATATCTTGACCGCTGTGGTCAATGAAAGCCTCCTCGAATCTCGTAAAGAAATCCGAGACACTCTCATCCTTCTTTTGTTTGCAAGCGGACAGTTTGTCCCAATTCACCCTCATAGCAGGCATAAGCGTTTTCATTAGGGTAATTATTCTCTGAGGGAGATCGGTAATAAGCTGTTCGGGTTTAGCACCACCGGTTTGCAACCCATCCGCCGCTATAAGGGCAGCCCAATCACCACCTAATTCATTTGGATGATTTTCCTGACGAATCTTAGCCCACACCGGCTGCGGTACAACATTACCAAACAGCATATCGATATCGGCAAGAGTCATTATCATAGTGTCTACAAGCTGCGATAATTCTTTATAGTACCCTGCAGGATTTTTACGAGGGTCAGGCAAGGATTGCTTCACCTGCAACACTTCTGATCGTTTCCACAGGAGATGAATCCATACTCTCTGGAAGTGTGGCAGGATCGGCGGAGCTTGAGTAGCATCACCGGGTATGTACACTGGTGGAACCTCTCGCATGGGAAACTGACCAGACGCATCGAATTGTCTTTCAACATCCTCAACGAACAAGGCTTGAGGTATCCGAGAGGGACGGAGGGCCGATAATTGCTCAATGGCACGTCGAACATTTGAACCCACTACCATTCCGCTCGAAAACTGAAGCTGTAAGTTGGTCAAAGCGGCTAACACATCTTCCGATGCGTCTGCCGAAATTTGATCGCGCAAAGCCTTGCACATTTCTTCAAAAACATACCTCTGTGTCGGTATATTGAATTGATTGAACGTATTCAATACTGAACGCGGAGGATTTCTATAGGGGTGCAGCATCCATGCCATCGCCATATTATACAGGGAGCTGACTACGCCTTTGTGGGCCGTCCGAGTCAGCGGACTCAAGAATAGGTCCAAGAGAAGTAGGAAAATTTGCAGCCATTGAAGGGGTGCGACGTCGAGTAATTGGAGAAGTATAAGATAAAGTAGTAACAAGAGAAGGAGTAGAAACAGACGAAGCAACAGGAGTAAGTAGAACAGGAGCAGTAGCGGGAGCAGGAATATGTGGAAGTACAAGCGGAGGAGCAGTAGGAACAGCAGTAGGCAAAGGAGCTGGAACAGTCGGGAGAACAGGTACAGGTTGAAGAACAGGTTGGGGAGGAAGAATAGGAGGAAGCACTGGAGGTACCGCTGGAGCCGTGGTACCCTGCACGTACGGAGGTGGCGATTTCATAAGATAGGACATTAAAGGATCCTCAACTAATTCTTCCTTTTTATCCGACTCCGTAGGCAAAGCGGGATAGCATTTATCTATAGACAAACGCTGTAGCCTATCAAATACTTCCTTTTCCTTATCCTCCTTATCACGCTGGAACTGCTCTGCTTTCTTTACAATGGTAGCAACACCATCTCTCTGATTACGTTCAGTCTGTCTGATCTCCTTCTGTCGGGCTTCTTTACGCCACAAACGAAAAGCATCAAACATGGCCGGCCTTGACTTTTTCTTAAACAATTTTGCCTCGAGGTTATCTAAAATCGGGGTCTCGAAACTACCATGAGGTGGCCAACTAAGGACACCATCTTTCTTGGTGTAACGAATCCAATATTCATTAAAGGTAATAGGACCTAGTCCATGTTTACTGTAGAGCTCATAAGTGGGAGTTCCAACTGGAGGTATCGGACACGAGTCCTCCAGTCGGGAATCCGTACCACAACGTCTAAAACAACTAAACAAAGTACAGCGACCAGGCATCTTGCACGCTAGCCGTGTTTCACAAACTTCAAGGGTTACGGGATTTACCAAGTCCCAGCAAAGAGCAAAAACCCTCGGTCTTTGGCGGCTGCAGTCGTCAAATATCACAACAAAGTACCAAGAACCACATATGCAATGGAACCATGCAACAACTAAGCAACCACAACCAAGAACTCTGGGAGCGACCCACAAATACTTAACTCAAAGATCGATGGCGCCACTAGGAAGGCCCGTCAATCGTCTCGCTATACCAAGGTCTACGCCAGGCGCCAAAACAGGTCTACAGTCAGGGCAGCAGTCCGTCGCAGCCGTCAGGAGGCGGGAATCTTCGCGGGAAAAGTCGTCGGGCCACTTATTTCGACAACTGGATCGATGAAGCGGGGTGCACCTTCCCTTGGAGATTTCACACGAAGTTCCTCACGATCGTCGGGCTTGGACCGGTACCACTGATGCAGCCCCACGTTGGGCGCCAACTGAAGGACTGGGTTCTTTAGGACCCAGCGGTGCCAGGGGACAACACCTGAAACCTTCGTGGGTAACCTGTTCCGGCGTACAAGTGACAGAGACACGGGACACTTCCTTCGACGTCAAAGATTTGAGGTTTATTACTGCAGGGAACACAGAAGTCACAGCAAGTACAACACGTGCAACTTGGGGAGACTGCTTCGAATTGCTGCAAGTGGGTCGCTCCTTATATACATATTTCTCCCATACGTTTACATGGTACACAAAGGTTTACGACTTGGTTCCCATAATTATCCCCAAAGGGGGTCGTTTTGATGTATTCAGGGTCCGGAACATAAGTGCGGAAACATTTGGCGGTTCCCAACTGTAAGAGCCCATCTTCCCACCATTAGTACATTCCAATCAACAATAAACAGATCGAAGAGGGAACAAGGACAGGTGCAAAGGAAGATGGAAACAGTGGGGAGATGGGAAAGGGTGTAAAAGGGGAGGTATCGGGAAACACTAGCTACAGACATAAAAGGGATGTGACTAATGAGATGCACGGCTGAGACAATAGACCGGCACGGCAAGATGAGCCTCGAGCGGGGCCATC
This sequence comes from Lissotriton vulgaris, assembly GCF_964263255.1. Classification (NCBI taxonomy): domain Eukaryota; kingdom Metazoa; phylum Chordata; class Amphibia; order Caudata; family Salamandridae; genus Lissotriton; species Lissotriton vulgaris. Next base: position 1,143,990,879 of record NC_141694.1, on the reverse strand, counting down.
TGCCTTACAGTATCATCCCCCTCATCATAAAGACACTTTCAAAGGAAATGTGTCTTCCGCAAATGTCTTGGGAATCCCAGGGTCGCGAAGCGGACAATGTCCGTTCGCTGGCTACTTGAGGGCAAGAAACAAAATGGATGCCGTATCTAAGATGGAACCCGTGGGTACAGGTGGATAAATCCATGAAACAGACGAACGGTTTAGGTTAGCACAGCGAAACTGCGCACACCCACTAAACTCGTTATTTGCGGTTCATAGATACCAGACTCGACCATATTCGTGCGAGTCTAAAACACCACTTACAATTGTCGCGGAACCTCACGGTGAGCGCGAGCTAGACCCCTGACCCTCGGCCAGAGATCAGCTCTTCCCCCGCAGCTCCTTCATGCTGTGCTCTACCTGTGGTCCTCCCAGGCAGGGTTCGAGGCTGCACCCTGCTGATGCCTGTCACCAGTACTGTGTTTTTTTCTCCCTCACATTTTTGCTCGCATGTGACATTGTTTTTTGGCTTGTCTGCATTGTATTTGTTTGTTTTTTCTTTGTCTTTACTATTTTGGTGTTGCACCCGCTGACTGCTCTCTGAATCCCCAAACATCCATTTCACCCTCTGATTCCTGCTCACACCTCCAAGCTGCTCCTCCCTCCTCCCCGCCCCAACTTAATGGACGCGCTGAAGGCATGCCTAATGCAAGCCCGTCTGCGCCGGTCCGCGCCTGGACCGCACCCAGCGCCAGACCCCTGGCCCCTGCGAACGCCACAACACCTGAAGCCGATGCGACGCCAACTCCATCCACACACACAATGATGGCTGAAACTCCACCTGCTTCCAGGCCACTCCGAAGCTCACCCACAAACCCTTCACGTGCCAAAACTGCAGCTACACCAGCCAACACACTCCAGTGCGCCCTGCACATCCCAACAAAGCAGGCCACACTAATCTAAGATGCATACTACTCAACACATGCTCAGTCCACAAGCACGCTGTCAAACTCTGGGACCTTATCGATTCTTCCTCCCTGAACGGTGCCTTCCTGACGGAGACCTGGATGAATGCCTCCTCTGCACCCAACATAGCCATAGCCATCCTGGACAGCTACAAGATCACCCGCAGGGACCGCAACAACAGCAAACTGGGAGGAGGAATCGCCATCGTCCACAGGAACACCATCAGAATTTCGACCAACACCAAAGACTCCATCAGCATGGCCGAGCACCTTCACTTCCAGATCCACGCTGATCACAACACCACCCTCAGAGGAACCCGTGTCTACCGCCCCCTGGGCCACTGACCACAGTTAAACAATTCCATCGCTGACCTCATCAGCACGCACGCCTTTGCCTCCACAGACTACGTCCTCCTCGAGACATGAACTTCCACCTCAAGAACGCCATCAACAGCAACTCCACAACCTTGATCGACAACCTCGTCAACCTCAAACAGCTCATCACAACTCCCACCCACTCTGCCAGACACATGCTCGACCCCATCTTCTTTGCCAGCAATCATGTCACCTTCTGCCACACCACCAAACTCTACTGGACTGACCACCACTGAATCCACTTCTCCTTCTAGAAACACACTGCGTACAGCCAACCGCAACTAATCCCACACCGCAGCTGGCACAAAGTCACTGAAGACCAACTCCTCACCACCCTCTCCCAAGACCCTTCATCCGAGTCCACAGACACCAACACAGCAGCCCACAACTTCAGATAATGGATCGACAACTGTGCCAACACCCTTTCCCCATTCAGGAGACCCTTGACAAGGTGCACCGACACAAGAGCCATCTAGTTCAACGCTGACCTCCAGACTTCCAAGCACACATGCCGAAGACTCGAGAAGCAGTGGCACCAGGACTAGACACCAGACAACCACGAGGCTCTCAAGGACGCCAGACGCAAGCACCACCAACTCATCCGATGCACCAAAAGGACCTTCTTCAAGGAACGCATCGACAACAACCCACACAGCAGCAAAGAGCTTGTCAGCATTGTGAAATAAGTTGCCTACCCCACTCCAGCTCCAATGACATCCCGCCGTTGCATTGCTGGCATCCATATTGCCTTAGTACAACAGGGAGCAAGTTTACATTATCAAGAAACGCTTCCATTCTATCAACATGCAAGTTGTCTACTTAACAGATTTGTATAATTCAAACATCTGTGCTCAGTTCTCAGGATCAGCTCATGATTCCTTCTTACAATGGAAGAGCACCACACCCCAGCTGATGTCACCACTACTACCAGAGAGGGCCTGGCTTGCTGGTAAGTATGGTCTGTCCTGAATGGCAGGTAGTAGAATCAGAAAGTGTGCAACGTATTGTTGCACTTATGTCTGTCTTTCATCTAGGAGACATGGTTGTTGACACTACTGAGGAACCCAACACCACCAGGGGAAGTCTGCTTCAGTAAGGCCCATGGAAGGACATGATAGCCAGTAAAGTGGGCTTTTGGGCTCCTTAAGGCCAAATTTAGATGGTTGGACAAGACTGAGGGAGTCCTCCTCTACTCACCCTTAAAGGTGTGTCAAATTACCATGGCCTGATGCATGCTCCCCAACATCGCCATGCGACAGAACATTTCTTATATCTTTGAGGATGAAGACCATGAAGTGCCATCAGATAAGGATCCTGAAATGCCAAATGATGATGATATGGTGAAGAGGACTTGCGCCAAGATCTCATCAACAACTTATTTATTATTTATTTAAAATATTTATAGAGTGCGACTGTCACCTGGCAGGTATCCTGGCGCTGTTGGCTACTCCTAGAGGTTCTTAGACGGGGGTTGAACTATGGTTGGGAATTTAAAGGGACGGAGGAAAGAGCCAGGTTTTAATTTGTTTTCTGAAGGGAAGGAGATGAGGGATTTGGCGAATATCGACAGGCAGACTGTTCCACAGCTTGGCAGCAGCTACTCTGATCGATCTTCCCCCAGTCCTGGCCTTCTTACATCTGGGCACTTTCACAAGGCAGGCAGTTGTAGACCTAAGTGTTCTGGTGGGAGTATACCACGAGAACAGACGTTGGAGAGGCCTGGGTCCGGCACCGTGTAGTGCCTTAAAGACCAGGCAAAGGGCTTTAAAGGCAATGCGTTGCTTCAACAGCAGCCAGTGCAGCTCGGCCAGTGCTGCGGTGGCCGAGGATCTCCTGGTCCAGCCAAGAGCCAGTTTGGCTGCTGCCGACTGAACTCGTTGGAGTCTGTCCAGTAGTGTCGCAGGGGATTCAAACAGCAGCGAATTACAATAGTCTAGGCGACTAAGAATAGTGCACCTGACTATCAATGCTCGGGCAGAAGGTGGTAATAGAGGCAGGACTTTGCGCAGTGAGCGCATAAGGCCTGAGCAGGTAGCGACTGTTCTTGAAACCTGCGTTTCCATGCTTAGTTGGTGGTTAAGCATGATGCCCAGGTTGCGAACACTGGTGACCGGTGGCGGGTTGTTAGAGTTTTCCGGGTGCCAAAACTCAGCAGGCAGAGGGCGCGGTATACGGCTCGCAGGGCAGAACAGAACCTCGGTTTTCGAGGAATTAAACTGGAGGGAGTTTCTGTGCAGCCAACTTGCGGTATCTCTTAGACAGTTGTGGAAAGCTTCTAAGGGGATGGAATCTTCGCCCTCCCAAGAGAGAAGGAGCTGAGTGTCGTCCACGTAGTTTACTGTGGTCATGTTGTGTGATTTGATTAGAGTGACCAAAGGTTTCAAGTAAACATTAAATAAAATCGGGCTGATGGAGGAGCCCTGGGGGACACCATGAGGGACAGGGGAGAAGGCCGATTGGAAAGGGGGAAGGGATACAGCCTGTTTTCTGTCACTGAGGTAAGAGTGGAACCAGATCAGGGCCGTGCCGTCGATCCCTGCCTCTCTCAGCCGCTCGAGCAGAATCCCATGGTTGACAGTATCGAATGCGGCAGACAGGTCTAATAGAATCAAGGCCACAGCTTGGCCCCTGTCTGCGCGCATTCGAAGCTCCTCCATGGTGGTGAGCACAGCGGTTTCGGTGCCATGGGCTGGGCGAAAACCAAATTGGAATTCGTCCAGAATGTGGTGCTGCTCGAGGTGGGTTGAGAGGCAGTTACTGACCCAACATTCCAGCACCTTCACCGGGAATGGCAGAAGTGATATGGGGCGGAAATTGGACAAGCATTCTGGATTGAGCGTGGGTTTCTTCAGAAGCGGGGTGATGAGCGCTTGCTTCCAGGAGGTGGGGACGAAGCCATAGCTGAGGGATTGATTACAAATCATCCGGAGAGTATGGAATAATTTGTGTCCACATGCTTTCCAAATTTTTGGAGGTAAAGGGTCAAGGGGAGATCCAGAGGTGATGCCTTGTGCCACTTTGTCAAATTCAGTTTGAGAGAGAAGGGGGAAAGCTCGGAGCCTGTTCGTGGGAGGACAGGCTGACTTCGAAGAGTCAGGGTTGATGGGGCTAACTTCGGGAGAGGTGGGATGGATGTGTGGCGGGGGCGTGGATAAATTATTTATGACAGTCTCAATTTTGTCAGTGAAAAACTGAGCGAGGCTATCACAGAGGGTCTGAGATGGAGAGATAGGGTTTTTGGCGCAGTCAGGATGTAAAATATTGTCCAGGATCTGAAATATGCTTTTAGGACTGTTAGCCGCATTAGCTATGGTGGAGCAATAGTAATTCGCTTTGCTCTCTGTGATGGCGGATTTGTATTCACGGAGTGCCTTTTTCCAGAGGACTTTCTTGTTATTACAGTATCCGTGTCTCCACTGTCTCTCAGCCTGTTTACAGGTTGATTTGAGGATTTTCAGGGAGTCGTTGTACCAGGGAGCAGGTGCTCTACCTTTAGGTTTACAGAGTTTTAGAGGGGCGGCCGAATCCGCGATGGAGGTGATTTTTGCGCTAAAGGATCTGTAGTTGTATTCCACCGAATTGGAAGAGGAGAAACTATCTTCCACCTCGAAGACTTTGGCGGAGATGCTGAGTTTTTCTAAAGCTTTCCAATTGCGATAAGAAAATTGTGGTGGCAAGTGAGTCTTGGGCTTTCTTATTATGGCGTTATTGATGTAAAGTTTAATGAGCGAGTGGTCTGTCCAGCTCATATGCAGGATGTCGCCTACTTGCGTTAGACCCGGACTCGAAAAGATGAGGTCAAGGCGGTTGCCAGCGGAATGGGTGGGGTCCTTTATCAGTTGGTGAAGCCCCACACTGTCACAGGACAGCAGAAGATTGTTTAGACCTGTGTCTAGGCTGCCGTTTGGCCAAAGATTGAAGTCTCCTAAAATAATAAGTTTATTATGGGAGGTTGCCAAATTAGTGATAATCGTGAGGAGCGCTTGCTGTTGCGAGAGGGAGAAGGCCCCAGGCGGTCGGTAGCAAATAATTACCGTGAAGGTGACTCCTAGGTGGCAATTTATAGTCAGACCGAAAAGCTCAATTCCGGGTACTGGATCTATATCAATGGTGTTCAATTGCCACGAGGCTCGGAAGATGACACCGACACCGCCACCGCGGCCTTTGGGTCTAGGGAGATGGAGAATGTTAAAATTTAGAGGGCAGGCAGAGGCTAAGTCAGTCTCACAGTTGGCATGTGTCCAAGTCTCTGTTAAAAATAGTACATCTAGATGATGTGAGTCTATAAGGAGGTTAATTTCAGTGGCATGCTTCGGTAGCGATCTGACGTTCAAGAGGCCTCCTACAAGTAGGTCCTTGTAGGTGATGTCTGTTAAGGGAGAAGCAGTCTCTTCAAAGGTGAGCTTACCTTCATGAGCATATCCTCGGAGGTTAAGCAGGGCATCGCGGGAATAGCAGGGGGACAGTGGGCTGTGTTGGGCAGGGTTTAAGGCGCTAGGCGCGTCCTCGTCGCGGACGAGCGCAGACGAGCTTGCCTTAAGCGCGCCTTCGGCGCGCAATCGGCGTGCCCGCTGCGCTCGTCCGCTGCGCTTCCGGTATTGACACATGATTTATAGTAACAGCAGGTGGCGTAGGAGGGGTCGTGGCCAGCAGTAGGTGGGCGTGGCTATCGTCTCCCTTTCGGCGGTCAATGGCGCCAAGGAACGAGTAGATTCTGCTTCCCCACAGCTAATAATCAGCTGTTCTGGAAGTCAGAAAGTGTGCAAAACGGCAAGTATTTCCTTTTAAAAACAGTAACAATACACAATCACAAGTTTAAAATGACTGGAACACCTCCCGGCTTTTCGCCTCAGGAGTTTAGCAGCAATGGGGCAGCTCGGCGTCAGCGCGTCCTATATCACTGCGGAGGGGGCGTGGCCAGCAGTAGGTGGGCGTGGCTATCGTCTCCCTTTCGGCGGTCAATGGCGCCAAGGAACGAGTAGATTCTGCTTCCCCACAGCTAATAATCAGCTGTTCTGGAAGTCAGAAAGTGTGCAAAACGGCAAGTATTTCCTTTTAAAAACAGTAACAATACACAATCACAAGTTTAAAATGACTGGAACACCTCGCGGCTTTTCGCCTCAGGAGTTTAGCAGCAATCTCGTGAGCGTAAGCATTTTGTGATATCTCATGACTTTTACTTTTACTCAGCTCTTGTGGTGATGATGAGAGGAGTATGTTAGAGTGAAATATTAGGAAGGTCAGGCTTTGGGAAATCCAGGTGGCAGGTGTTTGTTGAGTAAGGATTAGATGCATGTTCATTTTATTTGTGTTGCTTTGATTTTGTCATTGACTGCGTTTTCCAGAAATTGACTATGTGAATTGTCTTATATATATATGGTTTTATTGCAAATGTCTTTGTTTTTGTCTTTTTTAGGTACCTTCGCCATGGCATCTTCATTTGGACATTTCAGAGTTGTGAAATGGTTGGGTATATGATGCTGTTTGGAAGTACAAAGGGGGCATGGGCTGTTCCTGGAATGACTGTCACAGACTTTGGGTGTACAAAACCTGTACCAAGACAGCTTACGCAGAGATAGGATGGAAGTAAAGAAAAATCCATTGGACTTGTTCCATGGTATGTGGTGGTCCTAATGCAATATGTGTGCCATCATGTGCTCCAACAAAATGTTGTTGTTGGGCCAGATCATGCTATTCTACCTTCACATTGGTTGAATCCTCATTGTTTGTAAAGTGTATTTAGCTGTTGATGTGTGTCCTCATTGCAGGCCAAAGTGTTTGTGGCACACCACTGAAATCAGGTTGTGAGCTAAGGGTTATGGCTCCAACTGATGGCATTGACAATTTTATTTTGCCTATTCAATAGGAAATAGTCTGATGTATCACCGCCTCCCATGTTGTTAAGGTCTGCAACTGAAAATGTGATTATAGTCACAGAATGTTTGAGTCATGTATTATTTGCTATGTTTCAGACATAGTGCCAGCCTACTGTTGGTACACTGGAGTAAAAATGGTGGATTAGAATTCACTTGTACGTATGTGTTTGTGAGGCATGGTTGTGATCCTGAGCTAAATCAATATGTAATGCAACATATCCATGCTTACACAAATTGATATTTTTGGCATTGTGTGAAGTTCAGATGGGAGTACATATATACATTGCTAGATGTGAGATATACTACAGCAGGCAATGAGCTTCAGACAAGTGGATTTATTGAAGTGAACGAGGAGAAAATAAATATTGTGTAAAACGAAACTTGAAAACAGAAAAGTGAAGAAGTCAGTCATGGTGAACGAAACCATAGTTGTAGATGCCAAATGGTTTGATTTCCACTGACCAGAATACTACTCCCATCATAAAGGTAAGTGCATCCAGAAATAGTCCACAGAGTGAATGTCTTACACACACTGGAGGAAATTAGGTGCAAGGTTTCTTGCTGGCAGTGGTGGAGGTCTTGCCATCCCCACCTCCTGGAAATTTGTGTGAACATCCCTGTTTGGCAGTATGGGGGATCCACAGCTGTAGGGACAGGGGTGTCTGCACTCTAGGTGTGTCTTCCTCTGGCAGGGCCTCCTTCCCGTGGCTACCACAGATGTTGATGGGCCAATGTTGCTGGACAACATGAAGAAGTAGATGGTGCTGGAAAAGCCTTGAACAGGTGTGTGTGTGAATATCCTGCAGCACCCCCATTTAGCACCAATGTTGGTGTTATGGGCCTACATATCATGGTGTATGTCCCTCTGCAGCTGCTTCAGCTCTTCGATTTTAGTGAGCCTATTACACCTTGGGACTCCTAATAGGCTCCCAAGACTTTTGGTCTATTGTGCCCTGGGTGTGAGTGGCCTCAGTGGCACTCTACAGACCCACAGTTACCTTCTCACTACCCCTACAACCCTGTGCCCTTGACTCACTGTGCCATCTCCCACTGGGTCCTGGCTCCTCCCTAGCGGAGGTGGTGATTGTCACATCAGGAGCCAGGACTGGTGGGCACACAATAGTCAAAACTGTACTAGGAACACAGTGTGTGGGTTCTGAGTTTGGCAGAGGTGTTGCAGTTGGGGTGGGAGAAGTTATTGTGGGCCCAATGAGACTCACTGTTGCCATCTGCCCAGGCAGACCAGATGGACCAGCACCATCATCCACGCCTGAGTCTCCAGGAGGGTGGCCATCACTGAGGGCTTGATCTGGGGGTGGAATGGGTTGTTCTTCGTTGCCCATGCTCTGGCTAGGTGCTCTACCAGATCAGCCTGTTGTCAAATAGAGACTATTGTTATTGGTGGAAGTGTAGTATCTACATCCAAATGGGTTGTGACACAGTACGTAGAAACCTAGGAAAAACAAAATAGGTAAAGATTACTGCAGTGGTACCTTTCAGTGGTTTTGAACTTGTTAACAAGACATTTGAAGACATTAAAAAGCTGTATTTGAATTAAGCTGCTCAGTAGATGTCCTTTGATGTTGTATTTCAGATCAAGGAATAAACATAGAATCTCCTAAAAATGTGAGCTAGCACATTGGAGAGGTAATTGTATTTGACTATTCCAAGACCTAGCTGTGTTCAAAAAAGGTGATCACACAACTTGGTTGTATATTTAGCATTGATCATCATATGAGCAGTGCAGAATCAATGTGGCACCTGCCACTTCTGATTACCTGGGCTACCTTCATGCCTTGCAAATATTTGACCTACACAATTGGTAGGGTCTCACTCATGCCATCAATAGTTTCAGTTGTGGAGATCAGAACAACATAAAGCTAAGTAGGCAGAAAAATCTCTGAGTAGAGCATTCTATGTAGATTGCTCAAACCATGAGAACTGAATATCAGTTCTGACATGTTAGACAAGCGAGAATGGGCAAAATCACAATGTCATCTTGTTGTGAGGGACAGAAACAGGGCATCATAGTACTTTTAGTCATTTCAATCTATACTTGCCAATACTTGCATAAGGGTTAACTCCATGAGATATGAACATCAGTTGAAATATGTCAGACAAATGAGAATGGGCAAAATCACAATATCACCTTCTTTTGAGTTACAGAAACAAGGCCTCAAGGTAGTTGTTGTAATTTCGATCTATGCTTGCTAACACTTGCAAAATGGTTATTGTAACATACATGCCAAATGTCAGTTGGGACTGAACAAACATTTACATATTAACATATCATAGGTCCTGGAATTTTTTTATTTTTAAGTAATACACTTACAGATGACATTAAAACATGTGTCATGTCATGAAGATTGATACATTTAATCCTATATGCATCCACACATGTTAGCAAAGACAAACTATCATGGCTGATCATTTTGAGGATTGCATGCTAGGAAACTAGGTACACAACACAATGGAAAAGCTGAGTTGAGAGCAAAGAGGGCATAGGAGGCATTGTGACAGTTAGTGAGGTGTAACTTACCAGACTCCACTCCCCCAAGTTTCCCTCTCAAGCCCTCAGAATGTAGGATGGCCAAGACCTTCTCTTCCTAGGAAACAGATGAATTGTGGTGCTGGAGGACCACCACCAGACTTCTTGGACTCATGGTGTTGCTTGAAGGCCAGGGAATGTGCCTTCCCCCTCAGGTCATTCCACCCCTTCCTAATTTCCTCCTGTGTGCGCAGAGTGGTACCTACAGCATTTACTCTGTGTACTATTCCGGACCACATTTATCTTTTCTTACTAAGAGCAGTGTGTTGGACATGGTCTCCAAATAATTGTGGCCCTACTCTTATGATTTTATCCACCATGACTGACAACTCAGCCTCTGGAAAACATGGATTTTTTGGCATGACATAACTCCAAATTAAAGTAAGTGACAGAGAAAACAGAATACAAAAAGGGATGTAAAAAACATGTGCATAAAAGTGTACGGAGAGCAGTAAAATGGATGGGGTAAATAAAGGCCTGCCTTATCGAGTCAAAAGCTGGGCACTTACTTGCTGTGCTGCAGTGGAGTGGTAAAGGATCTTGGTCTGAAATGGGGGATGTTTTATTGAGTTATTTGCAGGTGTATCCACTTGGCCAATGGACATCAGGTGTGTTGTATTTGTATACATTCAATGGTCACAGGTATGGTGCTCTGCTGAGAGTTTTAAGCATGGGCGTAAAATCCGTTCCGCTCGTGGATTTTGCGGATTTTCGGTAAATTCGCAATCCGCGAACTCTAGCGAATTTGCCGAAAATCCGCAAATTCGCACGCGGCGGATTTTTTTGCTTGGTGATACAATATTGCGGCGCGTGGTGTTCACTTACCGTCATTCAGCGTTTGCCGAGTTGTTTTTCTCGATATTTTGCGAGTGCTGCGCCAGTTTGGAGCTTGCTGCGGGATCCCGCGGGAGTTTGGCGACCGCGATTACGTCATCATGGCTTGCCACCTTGCACAGCGAGAGTTTGTCAACGCGAGTTTGCGGGAGTTCGCAATTGCTAACACAGTGATGAACCAGAGGGTGGCAGTGATGTACCAGAGGGTGGCATGGGTGAACCAGAGGGTGGCAGTGGTGAAACAGAGGGTGCTGTGAACCTGTGATGATGAACCAGACGTAGAAACAACATAATCGCGACCGTTGCGAGCAGACAAGTAAGTTCGCAATTGCGAACTGGTACAAAACCCTCGCGTATTTTGCGGATTGCGAATTCACAAATACACAAATTCGCGAACGCCAGATTCGCAAAATTCACCCATGCTTAGAGAGTTTACAGCAGTGGACTTCCGCCGTCGGGTAACTGCTGCAAAGGGAACATCAGTACAACTGTGTTTTGTAATCAGCTTGACAGGAGACCGCAGCCCTGACATCAACGGAATACACATCTCCAAAATTGCAGACCCTAATAAATATCTTTTAACCATAATTATGGGTGTTATATACTGATGCTCAATTCTGCCAAATGGCAGTAATGTATTTAAATAATCAATTCTATTTTCAGAATATAATTGATCCAAAGGCCCCTGGTGCCTAGACTGGGGACCAATCATATTTCAGCAGCAAATATCCTCAAAGATTCAATTTGGCCATCTGTCATCCATTGTTAGGTAAATCTTCGACATTATTACATGTACTTCTTTCTTGTATTTTTCAATATTTTAAGAAACAGTTGACTTCTTTTCAAAATACATGTACACTGATCTCTTTGTAGTGCAGAAAGGGTATACCAGGTGCCCAGTTGTATGTGATATTGTAGGTCAGGCCATGGTAGCCCAGTAACCCTTGCTGTCTCTGTGGACCCTAAACAGGTTATGACAATTGGTGGCAACAGTGGGATTTGTAGATTCCACTTCCAGTTACTTGTACAAAACAAACATTTGAAGCTGGACATAATGTTACCTGTAGATAGAAAAGCAGCTTCTATCCTTTGAACAGTTAAGGGACCTGCATTCAGTAGAGAATTTCATAGATTTTGTGGATTTTGTTAGGAACTAGTTAGAGAAAATGGGAGAAGAGAATAGAAGTGTAATGAACTATGGGTGATATTGTTTAGGACTCCAGGAAGAGAATGTTGGGATGTCGGGCTCTCTTAGCCCCATAGGACACGTACCCCTAGGCATATGCCTTGTGGGCAATCAAGTTCACCTTCTAGAGTTTCCTCAAGATCTTTAGCCCCGATTCCTAGGGCAACGCTGTCACCGACTCTGACAGTCTTTGACTTGGGTGGGGGAATCTAGCAGAAACCTTTGCTCCTCAGTTGGCATTTAGAAAACTAATGTTGAGGAAGAAGAGTAGTCTAGACAGTTTAAGAAAGAGAAGCCAAGGCTGATTCACCAGGAACAAGAAAGCAGGAGGAGGCTGAGACAGGATGGAAGACAACTAAGAGAAGAGGGAGAAAAAAATGCAAAGACAGAAAGAGAAAGACAAGAAAAGGGAAGCAATGAGAAAATAAAGAGGAAGAGAAAGAATTGGAGAATTAGTTTGTTGGAATGGGTGAATACGATGTCAATGAATACCATGATATGTGTTTGCCCAACAATGGCAATACCAATAAATGAAATATCAATGTATGCCATAACCAGTGCCCGCATGACTATGCCCATACCCATCATTGCAATATCAATGAATGTCATAGCCTGTACTCTCACAATAGCGACAACACCAGTAATGACAATATCAATGTATGTCTTAATTTGTGCACAAATGACAATACTGTGACTAGTGAGAACAATGCATATGTACGTTATGACAAACAAACTTAACTGTGCCAATTTTTGTAAGAACAAAGTCAATGTTTGCTATGACAACTGTATACACAATGTTAAGGTTGTCGATAAAATTGATACCTGTGACTGCCATATTATTTTTGGGAAATGTAATGAACTCACATCATCGCTGTCAAATTCACCCACTGTGACCTCCTAATCAACCCCAAGTCAGAGTTATTTGGTAAGAAATAAGGCAAGTTCTCCGACCCACGCTTATTGAATACCAGGTCACAGGTGGGTTTTCTCTTAACCTAAAGACAAACGCGTGCCCAGGGGAAACCCTGATTGATCACTACAAACAAGTCCAAGGAATTTGGCTCCAATAGAACATGCTTACCACAAAGCTAGATACCACATGCAGATAAAAACAATCAACTAATCAGGGCACGACATGCACACCACAAGTAGTGATCACTTGTTCCTCATGCAAGACATCTGGACACATACAGGCTGGCCCACACTAACTGTCCCAGCAGTCAAGAGCCATCCGTGTCCTTTTCAGTTGCCTGCATTTGTTGATTGATGTTTGTAATGGTTTTTGGGAATGTAGAAAACTGCTTTCATGTACCTCATGAAGTGTATGTAAAGGCAGTCCAAAAATGTTGTACACCAAAAGACTTTGAGCAGACGCACTCTGTTGAGGCTCTCCCTGCTGCAGGGTTTAATTTACCCAACTTGTTCCTGTTTTGCCAAATGCCTCTTATCTTTTCATTTATTTAAGGTAAACTCATACCTAAACAGCAAGATTATAGCATTAAATAAGGAAAAGATAATATTTGCAGACGAAAACACTATTGCTGGCAAGTGGACTCCTCCCCTAATCTTAGGAATGTCTTACAAATCCTCAACAAGAGCTATTGCATGTTTTTATTGGACAGCAAGATATTTTGAAAGTTTTGAGATAGTTCGTAAAGCACAGGGGTTGAATGATGTCACCAAGCAGCAGCTCTACTGGGTCATTTGCCTAGGGTAGGTATAGCTATCATTGGAACAATGCATGTTGCTTATAATATGAAATATGGGTGAATGGAGGAATCTCTCATTAGAAGGTTTGAGTTGAAGCCAGCTTAGAACCTTCAGAGTTTTCACAAAAACAAGTAAGCAAATGATGTTAAATTTAATTCTGGATTCATGATGTGGTGCATGTTTTGAATGAGTTGGATAGAGAGATGGAAGTGCTGGATGCATACCCATCACCAGTTGATATCACAGAGTGAATCAGAGAGTAGCACTGTACCCCATCATGCAATACATGTCTGATTTACATGAAAAGGAACCAGAAAATCTTGCAGTGTTGGCCAACAGGTGGTTATCTAACAGAGCAAAAGCCTTTCATGTGGATGATGGTGATGAATGTTGAGTGCCCTAGTTGTTTCGGTGGGTTTATTGCCCTAAAAGGACTAGACTAATGGAGAAGGAAAGGTATTGACAGTAACAAAAGAATGAAGATATACTTTCCTGCAGTTTTTGCTTATATTAAGCCAAACTTCTTGAAGGGGGAGTAAGGTTTTGAGTCGTCAGAACTGGGAAGGGCATCTACTGTATGGTGTTAGACTCTCGCAATCCTGCCCAGCAGTAGGTTGTCTGGATTCCTGAAAATCTGTGGCACAGCAAACATGATTATCATTGCTGCAGGCTTATGCCTAGGCCTTTCTTCATCATTTTGAGACCAAGAGCCAACTTTTGTGGTCTGAATGTGCTCACCAAGCATGGTCTCTAGTTTACATGGGATGACTGTCCATGGCCAGGGTCATATACATTGAGTGAGTAAACAAGCAGTATTCTGTATTGTGTGTGTGTACGTGTGTGTGTGTTATATGATTAGTGACTGGTATCACAGCTTCATATTGTTTGTGAATATGTGGCTGCAGAGGTTAACGAGTTGCATTTCAAATAGCTGTAGGAAAAGATAGCACAATATAGAGGTTGAGGTACATTTTACCCGGAAAGTATAAGTATATTGCTTGCATCCAGCGACAGAGGGTGTAGCCTCAGACAATAACATATAGGAGAATGGAGATGTCAGCCTCAGATGTTCATTTACAGACTATAGACAAGGTCTGATGATTATTTCTTCCTGAGCACTGCCATTTTGGGTGAAAGTGGGAAAGGGAATATGGGAAAGCAAATTCTGTTGCTTAGGTAAGTGATTTTTTGGGGCACACCCTAACCAATTTGTCTCTCCCGTGAGTGCTGCTGTCGAAGGTTGATGACAGCCCACTGCAGAGTATTCATACAAATTGTGCTCATGTTTTGAGTGCTAAAGGTGGAGGCACCCTCGTCAGTTCCAACTGTGACAGCCTTCACCTTTGACAAATAATGTGTTTGCCTGGCAGTAGGAAAAATGAACTATGGAAAGAATCACTCAAAACTGGTTCCTGGGCATTGAAAGTTGAAACAATATCCCCTTTCTGGAAAATGTGTATAAAAGTGGAACCCAAACTATCCCACCTGATTCCAGTTCCAGGTTCTTCATTGACCAAGGAAGGGTCTAATCTGAAGAGTATTTTAATAACTGTTAAGATCCAGGGCTCAAATATTTGGTTTCAGCCTCCCAGAGATGAAGGAAGGAGGGCTTGACCTTGCAGGATGAGACTGCTTGAGATGGAGAAGATCAGCCACTGGGCCCAGAGTATGGGGCAGCCCAGAAGAAGTATAATCATTATCAAATTGAGTCTGGAGAGGGTCTTCCTACTTACCTACTAGTTTTTCCATACCAATGTAAGTGATCTGAATCATCCTACTATCTACTATGCAACAGCAATGTGGCTGTTATTTGCCAGAGACCAAAGAGCTGGTGCTGACTATACTGTGATACCCAGCCTTGCAATTGTCACTTATGTCAGCCTTAAGGTAGTCTTCCCCCAACTTTTTGCCTTTCTCCTCCATTTTCTCTTACATCATTAATGCTAGCCTTAGGACTCTGAGCACTATACAAATACTAACCTGTGATAATGTGCATATGATTACTGCTTAAAACATGGTAATATTGGCTTATCCCCAACTGGCATATTTAATTTACTTATAAGTATATAATAAAGTGGCACTACATGTACCCAGGGGC
Source organism: Lissotriton vulgaris (assembly GCF_964263255.1). Lineage (NCBI taxonomy): Eukaryota > Metazoa > Chordata > Amphibia > Caudata > Salamandridae > Lissotriton > Lissotriton vulgaris. Next base: position 1,143,975,308 of record NC_141694.1, on the reverse strand, counting down.
TGTAAATTAAATGCTATTAGTGGGCCTGCAGCACTGATTGTGCACCCACTTGAGTAGCCCTTTAGCCATGTCTCAGGCTAGCTGATTTGGTAATACTTTATTTCGGCAGTGAAACACAATCACAAAAGCACATTATAAACATAAAAAGCATTATTTAAAACTAATCTCACGATCATCTTGATAAGACACATCTAAAAACAAGAGGTAAAATAATTAATAAAAACACAATCCGAGTCACCCTCAAGCAAAATAAAGTAATTCTGTCACGGGTCTCAATGCCGGCCAAGGTCATCAAGTAACCAGAACAAAATGGCAGAATCAAGCAGTCAAAACAACATTTCATCTCTCTTGGCAATAACGCCCTATATAAAGAACAAATGGAGATGCAAAGTGTAGGTCAAGTTTAAACCTAGCAAGTGAAGCAAGGCCTCAGTGCATCTTCTAATACTGTAAGCTCGGAATAATGTAATAACAACATTTTGGAGAATACCAAGTAGAACTAATAGAAAAAAGTAAAATGAAAAACACTCTAGGGCGTAGACTTTTTGCAAGGACAGATTAAAACCATATTGAGGTCGAACTAGCCCAAAGTAAAACGCAAATGCCACCTTATGATACCAAATCTGAGTCTGTATAAGAGTACTCTGTCCCAGGTTGCATCCACCCAAGACATATATGTCTCCATCTTACAGATGGTCTGCAGAGGCCCATACTCCCTTACTGAGGTTTTGGCTAGTTCCTCAGCCTCTTTAAGCTGCATTTTCCTAACAAGAAATGTTTTTTTAACCCAGGTAATGTCACCCTTGATAATAGAAGAGAGAAAAGAAAAGAGTTCCGGTCTCCCAGGTTAGACAGTTTCTGCTTAACATATTGTAGTCAGGGTATGGCCAGGCCTCTGTTGCAGACTAGGCAGTCAGAAATCACCATCCTATTAAAACCTGCATACAAATTCGCACAAATAGTGCACCATAACACCAGGGGGGCCAGTTTAACACGGTCTTCAACATACTTAACCACCAGCTCCTTGTGGCCAATGTAAGATGTGCAGGCTGGGTGTGCACCTAGGATGTGTTGCAGGAACCCATTTCCTTCCTTCTGTAGGGCAGTTGTGTTAGAATTTCCCCAGATACCTGCCCCATAGGTGAGAATGGGTAAACATTTGCCCCTAAAGACCTCCAAGCGGTCAGACACAGTTTTTTTTTACAAATGTGTGAGACTAAATTATAAATATAACCTTTGCAAGCTTTTAAATCTACAGGGTCCCCAGCTACCCCTAGCATCCAAAGCCCCACCTAAATGGGAAAAGTCATGTGTATGAGCTATAGGGGGATGTATGACAGTACAACACAAGTCATTACAACGACTTGCATTGGAGGGCATTGGATTGAGGATTAATATGATTTTCTATTCCAACTCCAGCCCACGTAACTGTAGGGAAGGTTTTGGAATAGAAAATCACACTATTCCTTAACCAAGAGCGCCATCCAGCGCAAGTTGTAGTAATGACTTGCGTTGTAATGGCTGCGTGGTAAAGGTCGTGCGGTGTAAACACCGAGCTGTAAACGATGTTTCCCGCTATGGGGTGGCCGTTGCAGAAACACACTCTTTGTCTACATGGATTTGGGACCCAAAAACATGGTGAAGGTTTTAGAATGATTTGTGGGTAACCTCAAGGATTCCATGAAGTTAACAAATGCCTGTAAATGGTATTGAGGCCCTTGTGTGTTCTCCCAAGCAAAACGGCGTCATCCACATAGAGTAACGCCAGAACTTTTTTTCTTACCCACATATGGGACATCTGCAGCACAGGCAGAGAGCACATCCACAAGGCCATTGATGTACAATTGGAATAGTGTAGGGGAGAATACACACCATTGGTTTACTTCCTTCTCCAGTGGAAAGATGCTAGCGCGCTCCCAGCAGGGCCAATTCTTGAAAGATCAAAAGAAGGGCGCCTTCAAGAACTAAATGAGCCCTAAGTCCACCCGCGTACCCTGCTGCAAGGCCCACAGCTTAGATCTTACAATGCTGTTGAAGGCGCTTAAGAGGTCATGAAGGCTAGGCAAAGGAAGTCCTGCTTTGCGATGGTGTTTTTACTAATGAGAAAATTCAAATGTAAGCATTGATCTACAGTGCCCCGCTCATCCCAGAAATCATATTGCAACTCTCATGTTTGTCTCCCTGACCCAGGTCAACAGGCGCTCCTACATCACCCTCCCTGCAATGTGTACAGCAGAGTGCAACAGGGAGATTAGGTGATAATAACTAGGGGAGTGCAAGATAGGTACAATAGTAACAAAGGTAGCAGGGTGCCACAAGTTTGGAAGGTCACTAAAAGTAAAAATATTGAAACAATTGCATAATAATGGGGCCCATACATCCCATGTCTGATTTATAAATGCCCATAGGGACTCTATCAGACCTAGTGGCCTTACTAGATGGGGACTTCATGATGGCATCTTATATTTCTCCCAGTGTGAACCTTATGCTAATTGGCAATTCCACCGCAGCCTACAGACCTATTTAATATAAGTCAGAATGATATCATAAAGCACTAAAATTATCTACCCAAGCCTCTGAGCTAATAGTGGTAATAACAGCGTCAACACTGGATCCCAGGGAGCCAATGTCCTTAACCACCTTCCAAAAAGTTGTAGCATCCTTCTACCTGCAAGACTGTACCTCACAAGTCCTTTACGCTGTACATTTGACCATGGTCAAAATTGATTGCTTTCTCATATGAAGTGCTGCACTCCCAATTATGCATATATCAAGAGTTTTTTTTTTTTACATGGGCGTGGACATCACACTTTATTTGAGAGACCCTCAGATCAGTCTGAATCAGGTGCTCCGCAAAATCATCCGGTTTGGAGGGCTATCTGGAATTGAAATCAATTGGGAGAAATCTAGTTTGTACCCTCTCACACCGGCTATGCTGCAGTGCACTCAGGTTTTTCCATTGATATTGGGTGACTCTGATCTCCAACAGGTAGGGTTTACAGTGTCAAGGGGCAGGGAGGAAACTACTAATAGCATTACATGCTGGATTTTGCTGCCACTGTCCTTGGCAGAACACATTGTGCACATGAACACAGTTAATCTGCCAAAGCTTTTATATATATTCCTCAATGTTCCTCTTCTGATGGGACATCACTTGTTTAAAGCACTCAAGACGCATATGTTACTTCTAGTGTGGGCTGGTAAACTCCCCTGTATCCAACGTGACTCTCTCATGCTTCCATTCTCAAAAGGTGGATTTGAGGAACCGGATTTGGAGCTCTACTACTTGTGCGCCCACACACACTATGCTATTCATTGATAAAAACCCACCACCTTCCTACCACACATAGTGATAGAGGAAGACTATATGGCCCCCATTCCCCCGACTTCAAATCTGGGTTCAGTAATAACTTTGGCTACCTTATCAGACTCAAAGGTTGTGTATACATCCATGGAATGGTGCAAATTGTCCTGTAAACTAGACAAGCAACTGCTGTACTCCCCACTCATTCCGTTGCCCTACCACCCATTCTTACCAGTCATACATGAAACAGCCTGCAGGCAACTAGTCAAAATATGTAGTACCACCACTTGAGAAGAGCTCTATTGTGACTGCACCTTTGTATCCTGGGATGCATTCTTTGCGGGGGGATCGTCCCAGCTTGATATTTTCTTGTACATCCGCCTATAATATAATGTCAAAGCTGCCACACCAAACCCCTCCTAGGGGCGAGTCCTCCTTCCACCGTTGCCCACTTAACTGCGTCCCGTTAAAGTTTAAATTATACACTGACAATGTGATTTGGTGCCTTAAAAGGTTGCAGTTTATTCAAACATAACATGGTTGTATATTTTGCAATTTCATTAGTCATTTACAAACATCCATGTTATTGTATACTTCCATTGTCTTTGTACATTCCTTTTTGTTATTTGCTCCCAGGCAGTATAATTTTGTGAGGTGTCCCTTTGGTCGGTGTCTGCGGTTCCAGGCTTCAACTTGCTACCGAATTTGGTGGGTGTCTGTCAGGACCTGCCAGGCTGCTAGTGCCTTTCCGCTTGCCCTGGACCCTTTGATTGGCCCCTTGACTGCTCCTCAGTACCCCTGCTGTGAGGCATCCCAAGGGTCCTGTGGGAATGTCACATCTACTCTGCCTGTGGTTGTGTGCCACCATTAGCTCCTTCACTGCCCCGGCCGTGAGGCATCCCAAGGACACTAAGTGAGCCTTCCATCTACCTCTAGTAAATGTTCTCTCTTTTGTATATTTTTCCTGGGTTTCTTCCACCACACAACTTACAGTTTTACGATCGGAGGGAGATCCCCCTGCTCTCCCTTCCCTTTTTTCCTCATGATAAACCAATCTGCTCTAGCCCCACTAAGATGTTTATCAGGAACATTACCATCGCCCAAATGATAACCCGGGGATCTCAAGTTGATGAAAACCAACATGACCAGAATCCCCCACTCCATTGAGTATGTTCTGGCGCCAATTTGATTAGAAATATTTCTTGCAGCACCGTCCGCACCTGCACCCTTGGAACATTCTTTTGGTGCGGCCAGAACTGTCCCATCTTGCCTAGAGCAATTTTGCATTGTGGCCATTACCAGTACTATCCTGTCTTTGTTGCCCTGCCTGGCCTTTGGCTCCCTTACCAAACCCATCATTACCATTTTTTCTGTTCATCTGCATTTGCAGCAGATTCTAGGACGGAGTGTGTTTAATACTGATAATTTTCCTACAGGGGTTTCGTACTGTCATTTAACTAATGAAGGCCTTTCCCTTCTTCTCGTGTAGGGTGCCCAGGCAGTCCCTACGTACCTAATCAGCCAAGGCAATCAGCCATACCGGTGTAAATTAGCGTATGCGCCTGTTTAAGTAAGGCAGGTGACTACCGATTCTTGAAGTCACAAGCCCTCCACCCTGATAGTTTCGGGATGCTTGTTCTTATGTGCACCCTTGGGATAGCGTATACTTGAGAAAATCCTACAGCGGGGGGGGGGGGCCCTTCCGGGTGAACCTGCCCTTACAGATTTCCCTTGTTATGCCATTTCATGTTTCTGTACTGCTGAGGGACCTTAGGTTACAAGCGTGTATACTTGCAATGCATAGGCCTACTGGCCAACTTATTACGTCTCCCGATAATTGTCCTTATCGATCTGTTCCTTGTAACCATTGCCCACCAGATCAATTCTAAGTTTACTTAAACCTGAGGCCACATGGCCTGTCAAGTGGCGCAACGGGCCTTGCCTTCACCTCGTGTATTCTGCCCCTAAGTTCCATCTATGGGATCTGAAATTAAGCATGGGCAGATTTTGCGAATCCGCAATTCACGAATTTGTGGATTTGCGAATTTGTGATCCGCAAAATTCGTCAATATGTGCGAATTTGCGGGGTTTTTTTCGGGGGGTGTTCGCGGGGCGATTTGTGTGTTCGTAGGGCGATTCGCGTGTTCGCGGGGCGCTTTGCGTGTTCGCAGGGTTTTTTTTTTGCAAGACCGCTCGTTGTTGTGCCCTTCTGCCCTCTGCCCCACTCGTTTTTGTGCCATTCTGCCCTCTGCCCCACTCGTTTTTGTGCCATTCTGCCTTCTGCCCCACTCGTTTTTGTGCCCTCCTGCCCTCTGCCACACTCGTCTTTGTGCCCTTCTGCCCTCTGCCCCTCTCCTTTTTTTTTGTTTAGAATGGCGCCGGCAAGCTGCCAGCGCCACTCCAAAATAGCACTAATAGACAAAATAAAGCAGGTGCTGGAATTCAGTTAAACTCGAGCACCTGCTTCTATTAGTGCTTCCTGCTGAAGCTAACTCAGTAACTATTTTAGAATGGCGCTGGCAGCTTGCCGGCGCCATTCTAAAATAGTTACAAGCTTGAAGCTTGAACTTTTGCACCCCCGGATCCGTTCCACTCGCGGATTCGCAGATTTTCGGCAAATTCGCGGGAGTTCGCGGATTGCGAATTTGCCGAAAATCCGCGAGCGGAATGGATTTTGCACCCATGCTTATTTGCAATACTGTTCAAACTATCCTAATTTATTGGCCTTCGCATATTTGTTGCTTCAATAAGTGTTGCGAAGTGCTTTGGAAACCCTGTGGTTGCCGGAGCACATTCCTTAGCCATTGAAATGAATATAATACTTAATTAGTTTTTTTTTTTAGCACTGCGGGGTGAGCCCCTAGCTGTCTTTACCCGTACTCAAGGAGCATAATGGTCCTGATTGGAGTTTCTATTCGCCCCCCATTACTGGGCCAATAATGACATTCTACTAGCCTGCACTAAACAGTGGCAATGTCGCACACAATGCAGGTTCTCAGCAAATTACTCCTGCTTGAAGAGTTGGAATCATAACGCTTCTGTCCTCCACTTCCCTCTGCAACCGCGCACAACCCCTCAACTCGATTCTGTTCGTTTTGTCTTCCGTGGGTGAACTCTTTAAAGGCAGGACTTCCCAAAATGCATCTGCTGGTACTTTCTAACCCTTGTGCAGTGAATAACTGTCTCACACACCTGATGTGTAGTTCCACCTCATGTCAAGTCGCCATTCCACCATGAGGGAGCAGATCGTAATCTGTGAGAGCAACCGAACGACATAAGTCAAAATTGGACTGGAGCTGATCCAGATTTGTGCTTTTTGGCTGAGCATCTCCTAGAGCCCAAGATGGCTCTCACGTGGACCTCCCCTAGCAACCCCAGCCTTCCTGACCCTAGAAATGGTTTCACTCAACCCCAACGGGCTCTAATGTAGGCCTTCGTGTTTTTAGAACATTGTGACCACCACTCATCAAATTGAGAATATATGGGCTAATCCAGTTCACAACCCCTACTTCAGGAGTGCTAAAGAGAGAAGGGGGTTAGCTGGGATCTGGAATCCCTCCTCTTGAGGATGAATGTTGTCACTTGTGCTGGTCTTACCATCAAACGTGAGGAGGGTGGCTATCACAGGGACCTCTGCCTAGCCGTATCGGGCCTTCTTGGTCCCAGAAACGGCTCCACTCCCCACCCAATGGGCTCCGCTATAGGACCTCTGTGTCTTTCAAAACTTTGTGAGCCTCGCTCTTCTACAGCCAATCGAGTACACTGCCCACCACTCAGTTTGCCAACCACTCAGTTTGCCAGCCGATCATGACCACTACAAACCATTAATCTAATGCATCCAGCAAAGCCAACATGTCAAGGTGCACACCTTTATACTTACATTTATTTGCCCCTTCTTACTGTGCCTAACTGTTTTGTATTAGATTCATGGCACTCCGCAGGAATGCTTGATCTGTGACCGCCAATCTGGTAGTAGCGAAAGCTGTGCCCACTGCATTATATTTTCAAACTAAGAGGCATATTATCAAGAAATGTAGTTAAAATTATCGTCGATTTAGCGGCAGAAAACTGCCGCTAAAATGGCGATAATGGGCTTGATAATATGCCCTTGAGAATTCCAATAGAAGCCTATGTTCTGGTGTCAACGTGGGCTTCTATTGGAATTCTCAAGTGCATATTATCAAGCCCATTATCACCGCTATAGCAGCAGTTTTCTGCTGCAAAAGCGTTGATAATTTTAACTCCGAGCATGATAATATGCCCCTAAGTCCTTGCGGTTCTATGGACGTGATTTTGCCCATGCTGTATTGCATTAACGCAAACAGAGTGCTACTGAACCTAAAGTCTCAAGGGTTACAAGTGAATTAATGCTAGGGGAATACCCCAGCTTATGTGAGCAGTTGTGGGGAATTATTTGCTGCAGTTTAACAGGACGGGCTGGCCAAATGAAAACAGAAAACATGCACTTTTGCCAAAACAGACGGAAAGGTTATTCAAAGTTACAGACTTTGCTGGTTGCTCCAACTAAGTTATTTATTTATTTGTATGCCTGATGCATTAAAATTGTACTAATCCCATTGGGTAAAAATCACAGTGTTGGAGCGCTTGCAAGCCCCACAAAGACTGTATACACATGCATGTATGCTTTTGTACTCACTCTCCAAATCTACAGTGTGGTCAATGGTAGATAAAAAGCTGTAAAAACTATTTCTGCAGGTTGGGTTTGCCCTAGTAATCACAGAAATTCTTCTTGCTCCTATGCCACAGCCATTTGTGGAGAAGTGTGGTTCAATGGTTAGAGCGGCAGACCCTGATGCAGAAGTCTGGCCCTGGACCAGGGATCAATTCCCGTCTCGCTGCCTATTCTAATCATGAGTCCCACTCTGCAACTCTGGGCAATAGCTTGCTCAATCTCCACAACGACCCCAACAACGCTTGAAGAACCGGGTTTTAGAACCCAGCGGCTCCAAGGGCACGCCCAATGTCTTCGGTTTCACCTGTCTTAGAATAGAGAGACACAGGATACTTCTCGGTGACGTCAAAGACCAAATTTATTGGCTGCAACCAGGAGCAGAGGTCTACGAAGCACAACACGGGTGGTTCGTCAGAGACTGTACAATTTTAGTATTGCGAGGCGTCGTCTTTTATGCCAAAAATCACATTCCTGACTAGCATCAATTACTTACGAACTATCCAATCACACAGTGACATTTCAGAAGGTATCGCATAACGACAAGCCCACTTTCAGTTGTCCAGCCCACCATCAATTACAAGGAAAACCCCAAATTCTTGCTCGGACAGGCAGGACAAACCCATAATAAAAGGACCTCAACCCAAACCATAAATAGGCCATAAAAGAAGGAACAAAAACAGATGAGAAGCAAGATAGAAGGGTGTGTGCGTGTACCATAAACTCAGTAATGTCCTGCTCTTTGATCTCTATCTGACCAGCTGCCTAAAAAGGAACTGGCTCAACAAGTTTAGCTTCGGGCAAGGGAGTCAGTTCGCTCAGGTCACACAGAAGTCAGCTAAAGGTGTTCGTGTCCCCAGGACTCGCTCGGCCGTAGTCATCGGCCTATGTGAGGGCAACCACAAAATGGCTGCCGTACACAAAATGGAACTCGAAGGTCCGGAACGCAACTGTGTACGCGCTGAAACAGGGGTCATACTCAATGACCCAAAGAGAGGAGAAAAGAGACCAGTAACAGTATCAGTCATTCTCTGTCGAACAGAAGGAGAAGTTGACAGAAGAACAGGAGACAAAGCAGAATGAGAGGAAACCAACATAGGAACAGTAGCAGAAGAAGTAGCAAGTACAGGAGACAAAGTCGTAGGAATCGGAGACAGAGCAGGTAGCAAAGTCGGCGGCCATTGAGAAGGCTGCACCAGAGGAGTAGGAACCAACTGAAGAGGAGTTGGCGGTTGTAGAACAACAGGAGGCAAAGCAACCGGAGGTTGCGCAACTAAAGGTTGTGGAGGTGCTGTAGCACTCTGCTCATAAGGGGGTGGCGAACTCAACAAATGTGACATCAATGGATCTTTCTCAAGGTCCTTCGTTGCACCTTGCTGATGAGGTGGCAAAGCTGGATAACACTTATCAATCGTCATTTTACGTTGCCTGTGCAACTGCTCACTTGCTTGTTCTTCTTCATTATCTTTAAACTGTATAGCAGCTTGCATTATCGAGATACCTTTCTCTCTTTTTTTCTCTTCGCTAATTTAATTTCTTTCTGTTTGGCTTCCTTTCGCCAAAGGCGGAAAGAGTCAAACATCGCCGGACGGGCTTTCTTCTTGAAAAGTTTAGCTTCCAGATTATATAAAATCTCTGTGTCATAACTACCATATTGGGGCCACTTTAGGACACCATCCTTCCTAGTATATCTAATCCATACTTCATTATACGTGATAGGGCCCACGCCATGTTTCAAATAGAGCTCATAGGTCGGAGTTCCAATCGGAGGCACCGGACACGAGTCCTCCAATCGGGAATCCCTATTACAACCACAACAAAATATCTTTCCAAGTCTGCGAAGACCAGGCATCTTCGCTCACTAGTCTAGCTTCAAACTTCAAGGGAATATCGAATACAATAGCCTCGCGAATACACGAGTCCCTCGGCTTTGGAGCTTGCAAGTCCCAAATCAAAGTTCCCAAGGGGATACCCAAAACAAAACTAAGGACTGGGAGACGCTCCACTCATACTTAACTGAAATATCGATGACGTTGCCAGAAGACCCGTCTATCGTCTCGCTCTACAAATCATCAAAGGGCTCCAAGACAGGGCGACAGTCAGGGCAGCAGTCCTTCGTAGCCATCGGAAAGCGGGGAACCTTGCAGCAAAGACTTTCGGACCACGACGACATACAGGGGTCGATGAAGTGGCAGGCCTTCCTCCAGAATTTTCACACGAAGCTCCTCACGATCTTCAGGCTTGGACCGGTACCGCTGAAGCCGCCCCACATTGGACGCCAACCAAAGAACCGGGTTTTGGAACCCAGCGGCGCCAGGGGCACGCCCAATGTCTTCGGGTTCACCTCTCTTAGAATACAGAGACACGGGATACTTCTCGGTGACGTCAAAGACCACATTTATTGGCTGGAATCAGGAACAGAGGTCTACGAAGCACAACACGGGTGGTTCGTCAGAGACTGTACAATTTTAGTATTGCGAGACATCGTCTTTTATGCAAAAAATCACATTCCTGACTATCATCAATTACTACGAACTATCCAATCACACAGTGACATTTCAGAAGGTATCGCATAATGACAAGCCCACTTTCAGTTGTCCAGACCACCATCAATTACAAGGAAAACTCAAAATTCTTGCTCGGACCGGCCGGACAAACCCATAATAAAAGGACCTCAACCCAAACCATAAATAGGCCATAAAAGAAGGAACAAAAACAGATGAGAAGCAAGATAGAAGGGTGTGTGCGCGTACCATAAACTCAGCAATGTCCTGCTCTTTGATCTCTATCTGACCAGCTGCCTAACAAGGAACTGGCTCAACAAGGTTAGCTTCGGGCAAGGGAGTCAGTTCGCTCAGGTCACACAGAAGTCAGCTAAAGGTGTACGTGTCCCAAGGACTCGCTCGGCCGTAGTCAATGGCCTATGTGGGGGAAACCACAAAATGGCTGCCGTACACAAAATGGAACCCGAAGGTACGGAACGAAATCCCTGAATACGCAGTGTATCCATTAATCGAACAGGACGAAAACACTTGTACATACCGCACTCGTCATTTGCGGTCCGCTGATACCAAAATCGTATTGATACGGCGGCCTGTATTGAACGGGTTCAGAATCACGGAACCTCAGACCCTCCTTTTGCCCTTACATAGGCAATAAACCTAAACTCATGTCAGTCTGAATCCAGGTTTATATTCATAAGATCATCCCAATGACCATCAGAATCTTCCATCCCCAAAACCATCCCATTAACGACCAATCTCCTTCGTCCACTTGTACAGACTCGAGACCTTATGTAGCTTGGAAATGGCTTGGTAGACTGTCGGAGCGTTGTCTGGAATGAAAACGCAGCAGCTCGATTGAATCAATTTATATACCCCTCCTCTATCTGCAAGTATGACATCTAACGCAACTCTGTTCTGAAGAGTCATAAGGCGATCCGACTGGAGCTCAGCAGTCAAGTTACTAAGGGCACCGGCAGTTTCGACTATGGTGGACTCAACCACTCTCATCAACTGTCGAATGTTCCTGCTGTTAGCCATAGGTCCCCAAAATGGCAGAAAACCCTTCAAGAAATCTCCTAATTCTTGTCCTGCGGTATCTTCCTTACATATCCTACCAAAAACATCATTAAACTAAGTAACATAAAAAGACATAATATTAAAAAACACTTTCTGCTCATTATTATACATATTTTGCTCTTGAAGCTCATTCTTTCAACAGGTCTCTCCATCTCGAAAAACTCCATCCTTAAACCGTGCTGTTTGCGGCGGTTCCGTGCTAAGGAATGCGTCTGTCAGTCCAGGGAACGCCCTGAGACCAACCAGAACCATCGACCTTGTGTCTTCGGCTTGCACTCCCAAGTCTTTACACCGCGACCTTACAGCTGAACCAGGATGGCGGTTCTAAAAGCAAAAATCGATCAAAACAGTTCCTCGGAGGAGAGAACATAAATTCAAAAATAGCAAAGAAAGAATTTCATTTTATTTGTCCCACGACTCTTGGTCGCAAATTATAACGGCTTTTGCCAGGCAATGTCTGTTCACGGAATAAAAGTTCAGGTTCGGAAGTGTCCAAACGATTTGACGGAGGCACAGCTTCTTGCAGAAGATCGTCGCTTTCTCGTTCAGAGTTTGTCCCAATTAAACGTGCATCGCTAAAAGGCAGAAAACGAGGCACGGTTTCAGTTTCAGAATCTGGAATACCTTTCCAGACCCACTGGTCGTACGGCAGAGGCAAAGGGGCCCTCTTACAATGTACGCCGTGGATCCAGTTCTTTTTACGGCGCACTTGCACTGCTGATCGCATGGACAGTAGCACCAAATAGGTCCCAATCCAACGGGGCTGATCGTTCTTAGTCCGCTGGAAATTCTTTACCAAAACCCAGGAACCAGGTTCAATGGAGTGTCCTGGATCATCAGATGCTTTTGGCAGTGTATCATGAACCTGTTGGTTCAAAACACGCAATTTAGCCGTCAATTCATAAATGTAATCAAGCAATACAGGATGCTCTATTTCGCTGAATTTGGTCGGCCGCGGCATTCCAAATATGTTTGCAGGGCGACCAAAAACAATTACATACGGACTAAGTCCCATTCGTGAATGTACAGTCATCCTTGTTGACAGAAGTGCTAACGTCAAGGCATAGGGCCATTGTAGACCGGAGCTCACCTGAATCTTGGCCAGTTTTTACTTAAGGGTGCCATTATAGCATTCTACCAAACCAGCTGATTGGGGGTGATTTGCAGCATGACATTTTTGTCGGATTCCTAAACCTTCACACACTCTCTTCATCACTTGACCCAAAAATTCACTCCCATTGTCACTCCAGACCATTCTCGGCAATCCAAACCTAGGGAAGAATTCCTTAACAAGGGCTTTAGCTGTGGACAAGGCAATGTTATTTTTCAGGGGATATGCTTCTACCCATCTAGAGAAAGCACAAACAACCACAAGCACATATTTTAAGTTGTTGCACCTCTTCATGTGGATAAAAACTAGCTGCAAAGCCTCAAACGGATACGTCAGAGGTGCAAAATGACCAGCTGGAGTTGGAGTTCCTTTACCAGGATTGTACATCAGACAAACCATACAATTCTTAACCAGGTTCTCTGCACACTTAGGAATTCCAACATTTTGCCATACTGGAGCCAACAACTTACAAATCCCTTTCATACTGATATGAGCCATTCCCTGCGCCATCGTAACCACTGGAAGCACGTACGCATCAGGTAACAACCATCGCTGATGCTCTGACAACTCAACCCAACAACCATTTGAATCCAATTTACCCTTACTTTCTCTCCATTCATTCAACTCTTTTTCTGTAGCTTCAGCTGGAATTGACTTCACGCTCTCTATCGTATCTTCACACATACTTCTATCCGGAACCCATCTCGCCGGACCCGCAACATACATTCGACTCATCACATCTGTCGCAGTTTCTTTTGTAACTTCATCCGCAAACGCATTACCACGACCAACATCATCGGTAACTTTCTTATGCACACTCCATTTCACGATCACAACTTGCAACGGCAAAGTAAGTGATTCAAGAAGTTCATTCACCAACTGACCATGCTGAATCTTAGTTCCATGCGAAGTCAGGAACCCACGCTCTTTCCACAAACGTCCAAAACTATGAGCCACACTAAAGCATACTGGCTATCAGTGTACACAGTCACTCGTTTCCCTTTTGAGAACACACACGCTCTTGTCAATGCAATCAACTCCGCTGCTTGCGCTGAATTATATGGGATACGTGCAGCTTCAACAATCGTATGCAAAGTCGTAACAGCATATGCCGCAGTCGTATCACCATTCGGAAGCTTGAAGCACGAACCACCAACCCATAAGGTACCATCACACTCTGCAAGAGGAGTGTCCCTAAGGTCTATTCTCCCTTTTGTTTCTTCCTCTGTCCTAAGGAAGCAATCATGCTGTTCAGAAACATCTGTCTCTACTGAAATCGGCAACAACGTAGCTGGATTCAACGTATTGCATCTCTTTATGTGCACATGACTCGCTAAGAGTGTCAACTCATAACCTGACAACCGAGCACTAGTTAAGTGCTGTGTCTTGGTCCGATTCAACAAGGTATCCACTGCATGTGGAACCATCACAATCAACGTATTATCCATCACCAAACCAACAGACGTCGAATAGAGACAGCTGCTGCCGCTGTAGCTCTCAAACAACTTGGCAACGCTCTAGCTACCGGATCCAAAGTCGACGAAAAATACACACATGGACGTTGCTTATCGCCAAACTGCTGTGTCAAAACTGACAATGCACATCCCTCTCTGTCATGGACATAGAGTGTAAAAGGCTTACTGTAGTTGGGAGTACCCAACACAGGAGCCGAACACAACGCATCACGTAATTCTGAAAAACTCTTCGGACATTTGTCAGTCCAAGGAATAGGATTTGGAGTATCCTTAACAGTAAGAGCTATCAATGGTTTCGCGAGAAGAGAAAAATTAGGGATCCACTGTCTACAATACGATGTAATACCCAGAAAAGCACGCACTTCTCTCTGTGTCGTTGGCACACTCATTTTCGCAATAGCTTGAATTCGTTCTCGGGTCAATCTTCTTCCCTCCTTCGATAAGAGGTGACCTAAGTAGGTCACTTCTTGTCGACAATACTGCAACTTCGAAAGAGACACCTTGTGATGGAAATCAGACAAATGACGCAACAACGACAAAGTAGCCTCTCTACAAATCTCTTCATTGTCAGCAGCAACTAACAGATCGTCGACATACTGAATAAGGGCAGCACCATCAGTTAAGACAATCGTATCAAGCTGTGTTTTCAAAGCCTGACTATAGATGGATGGACTCTCACAATAGCCTTGAGGAGCGCGCTTGAACCGGAAACTTCGGCCTCCTAAAGAGAAGCCAAAAATATCCCTACTCTCCTCGGCAATTGGGATGCTGAAGAAAGCATTCTTCAAGTCAATCACCGAAAACCAAGTAGCAGAAGCTGGAATCAAAGTCAATAAAACTGTAATGTCTGGCACAACAGGAAATTGCGGAACTACAATCTTATTCACCTCGCGGAGATCGATCAGGAACCTATATACAGGCGGTTTAGAAGAATCAGTACATTTTAGAACAGGCAAAACCGGACTATTGCACACATTACCTCTCGTTTTTTCAATCACACCTTTCTCAATCAGATCATAGATGATCGCCAAAAGTGCTCTTTCACCATCACTAGAAATCCGATATTGGGGAATACGTGGCAATCTAGCATTCGCTTTCAGTGTCACAACGTATGGCGGGATCTCCAAAAGACCCACATCATTAGGACCAGTAGCCCAAAGAGAATCAGGGAGAGAAGACAATTCTGCTGGAAGTCGATCTTTAGATAAATACATCGGAGAGATCACTCTCTTACCCAATGTAAGCTGTACTCCTGAAGGAGAACAATATAGCGTTGCATATAATCTTTTCAACAAGTCTAATCCCAACAAGTTCTCACCACAACCTGTCATCAGAATAAGGGGTGCTTCAAATTCACAAGGTCCAACAGAAAGAGACAAAGGACTAGAAATTGAATTACTAGCTGGGGCGCCTGAAAAACCTACTAAAACATTTGTTAAGCCAGACAAAGGTGCGCCAGGGAGTTTAGAGTGCATAATAGAACTCCTCGCAGCACCAGTATCCAATAGAAAAGGCTCTGACACACCTGATGCAATCACTTCAACATAAGGTCCACTCTGATCTACTGGAACTGAAACAACTCCCTCTCTTTGTCTATGGCTGTCCTAGCAATCATTACCATCATATTCTTACCTTCGACATAGTAGTCGTCCGCATAATACTGAGCCGTCCTACCAGACGCACCATTCTGCTGATCAAAACTATTCATAGAATTCTGTGGAGGCAAGGAACGTGCATTCTGGGGGAACACACCACGTCCTCTACCTCTAGAAGCTTGCTGAACACCTCGACCTCTTACACCAGAAGCACCATTCGTGCACTGCAACAGAACTGGACAACTATTCTTAAAATGACCCTCTTCTTTACAATATGCACACTGATTAGGGCCTACAGGAAAACGCTGTTGAGAAGACTCAAACCTTTGTGAGTTTCTCTGATACTGCTGAGGTTGCTGATAATCGCGCTGATTATTACGAGGCGGATACGCTTGCTGCAAAAGAACCTTCGTCTTTAACTCTTTAGTCTTCTTGTCGGCTCTATCTTTCTCATCTTTATCTCTATTCTCGTAGTACTGTGCAGTAGCCAATATCTGTGCTGATGAAGAAACAGCCCAAGAACTCTCAGAATCCTTCAATTTAGTGCACAAATCTGGAAGCAAATTATGCACGAACTTATCGACAAACAACCGTTGACCACCTTCCGTACTCATGTCCTGACCACTATGATCGATAAACGTCTCTTCAAACCTAGTGAAGAAATCAGACACACTTTCGTCTTTCTTCTGCTTACATGTAGACAATTTGTCCCAGTTGACACGCATAGCAGGCATTAAAGTCTTCATATAATTATCGATTCTACCAGGGAGTTCTGCAACTAAAGGCTCAGGTTTAGCATCACCAACTTGTCAGCCATCTGCAGCACCAATATTAGGCCATGTACCACCTAACTCTTGCGCATGATCCGTATGACGAATCAATCCCCATAAAGGCTGTGGAACTACATTTCCAAACAACATGTCTATGTCACATAAATTCATAACACATGAGTCTGCAGTCTGTGATAATTCCTTATAGTACCCTGTAGGATTTTTACGTGGATCAGGCAAAGTCTGCTTAAGGGCCAAAACTTCAGCTTTCTTCCATGGAACATGTACCCAAACACGCTGAAAATGAGCCGGTACAGCTTGAATACCCGCAACGGCGTCACCCTGAACTGCATGTTTCCACACCGGAGGAACCTCTCGCATTGGATATTGTCGCACTGTTCTCCTAACAGAAGGATCAGGCTCAAACAACGGCTGAGAAGGAGACTCACTCCTAAACGACAACAATGTCGCAACTGCTCTTTCAACGTCGAGACCCACTATAGTTCCCTTCGCAAACTCGGACTGTACACGGAACAACGCAGACGGAGTCTGTCCCAAATCACCATCTTCCCATTATTCACGAAGAAAAGTACACATCTTCTCGAAAACATATCTCTGCTTCGGTGCTTCCCATTGACGAAAGACATCCATAACAGACTCTAAATTATATCTTAAAGAATGAGTCACCCATTTACGCGCCAAAAGATCCAATACTTCCCGCTCATCGGGACCAGGCAGTTGGCTACGCAACTGTGTACGCGCTGAAACAGGGGTCATACTCAATGACCCAAAGAGAGGAGAAAAGAGACCAGCAACAGTATCAGTCATTCTCTGTCGAACAGAAGGAGAAGTTGACAGAAGAACAGGAGACAAAGCAGAATGAGATTTAACCAACGTAGGAACAGTAGCAGAAGAAGTAGCAAGTACAGGTGACAAAATCGTAGGAATCGGAGACGGAGCAGGTAGCAAAGTCGGCGGCCATTGAGAAGGCTGCACCAGAGGAGTAGGAACCAACTGAAGAGGAGCTGGCGGTTGTAGAACAACAGGAGGCAAAGCAACCGGAGGTTGCGCAACTAAAGGTTGTGGAGGTGCTGTAGCACTCTGCGCATAAGGGGGTGGCAAACTCAACAAATGTGACATCAATGGATCTTTCTCAAGGTCCTTCGTTGCACCTTGCTGATGAGGTAGCAAAGCTGGATAACACTTATCAATCGTCATTTTACGTTGCCTGTGCAACTGCTCACTTGCTTGTTCTTCTTCATTATCTTTAAACTGTATAGCAGCTTGCATTATCGAGATACCTTTCTCTCTTTTTTTCTCTTCGCTAATTTAATTTCTTTCTGTTTGGCTTCCTTTCGCCAAAGGCGGAAAGAGTCAAACATCGCCGGACGGGCTTTCTTCTTGAAAAGTTTAGCTTCCAGATTATCTAAAATCTCTCTGTCATAACTACCATATTGGGGCCACTTTAGGACACCATCCTTCCTAGTATATCTAATCCATACTTCATTATACGTGATAGGGCCCACGCCATGTTTCAAATAGAGCTCATAGGTCGGAGTTCCAATCGGAGGCACCGGACACGAGTCCTCCAATCGGGAATCCCTATTACAACCACAACAAAATATCTTTCCAAGTCTGCTAAGACCAGGCATCTTCGCTCACTAGTCTAGCTTCAAACTTCAAGGGAATATCGAATACGATAGCCTCGCGAATACACGAGTCCCTGGGCTTTGGAGCTTGCAAGTCCCAAATCAAAGTTCCCAAGGGGATACCCAAAACAAAACTAAGGACTGGGAGACGCTCCACTCATACTTAACTGAAATATCGATGACGTCTCCAGAAGACCTGTCTAACGTCTCGCTCTACAAATCCTCAAAGGGCTCCAAGACAGGGCGACAGTCAGGGCAGCAGTCCTTCGTAGCCATCAGAAAGCGGGGAACCTCGCAGCAAAGACTTTCGGACCACGACGACATACAGGAGTCGATGAAGTGGCAACCCTTCCTCCAGAATTTTCACACGAAGCTCCTCACGATCTTCAGGCTTGGACCGGTACCGCTGAAGTCGCCCCACATTGGACGCCAACTGAAGAACCGGGTTTTAGAACCCAGCGGTGCCAGGAGCACGCCCAATGTCTTCCGGTTCACCTCTCTTAGAATACAGAGACACGGGATACTTCTCGGTGACGTCAAAGACCACATTTATTGGCTGGAACCAGGAACAGAGGTCTACGAAACACAACACGGGTGGTTCGTCAGAGACTGTACAATTTTAGTATTGCGAGACATCGTCTTTTATGCAAAAAATCACATTCCTGACTAGCATCAATTACTTACGAACTATCCAATCACACAGTGACATTTCAGAAGGTATCGCATAATGACAAGCCCACTTTCAGTTGTCCAGCCCACCATAAATTACAAGGAAAACCCAAAATTCTTGCTCAAACCCATAATAAAAGGAACTCAACCCAAACCATAAATAGGCCATAAAAGAAGGAACAAAAACAGATGAGAAGCAAGATAGAAGGGTGTGTGCGTGTACCATAAACTCAGCAATGTCCTGCTCTTTGATCTCTATCTGACCAGCTGCCTAACAAGGAACTGGCTCAACAAGATTAGCTTCGGGCAAGGGAGTCAGTTCGCTCAGGTCACACAGAAGTCAGCTAAAAGTGTACGTGTCCCAAGGACTCGCTCGGCCGTAGTCATTGGCCTATGTGGGGGCAACCACAAAATGGCTGCCGTACACAAAATGGAACCCGAAGGTACGGAACGAAATCCCTGAATACGCAGTGTATCCATCAATCGATCAGGACGAAAACACTCGTACATACCGCACTCGTCATTTGCGGTCCGCTGATACCAAAATCGTCTTGATACGACGACCTTTATTGAACGGGTTCAGAATCACAGAACCTCATGCTAGGATGCCTGGCCTCACCTTGGGGGTGCCCAGGAGTGGGCACTGCACAGGGAAAGGCCAGGAAGGGTTCCTTAGCGGTATTTGTACAAGCGCCGAGATGCCTCCGGGTAGTCGTGCGCTATACAAATACGTAATTATCATTATTATCATTTATTTGTGAAATACGATCAGAAAATAGAAAGTAAAAGGTTTAAATGGCCAGATTCAATAAGCTTACTGTTAATGTTTGATATTTATTCTCGCAGGTGCAGTTTGAAAGAGAATGCGGCCCCCGGGGGAAGTAAGGCTGCAGACCAGGCTCCTCCCGTTTTTTTTCTCGCACAGTATGGTCCTGAAGGACATGGTGTTATGGGTATGGGGGTAAATCAGGGGTGGGGACTTGGGCTAGGGCTTATAAGTGCCAGGGGAGGAGATTTGTCCTCTTCCTTCGCCCAACATCACTGGGGAGGGTTAAGGAATTTTTAGACCACCCACCCTCCCTAAACGTTTTGGAGGGCAAGGTGATGGGTAGGTATAGCATGCCAGTTTAGGACGGGTTGTTCAAGTCGGGTTTTTCAGTATTTTGGAGGGGTGGGGAGTCTCGGACAGGCACACCCACACCTCCGGGGGGGCAAAAACAGGTAAATTATTGAGGTGGGGGGTGCAAGAGTGCATCGGCGGGAGATACGGGAGAGGATGTTGAAAGATAAGTGAGGAGGTCAATGGACAGTTGGAAGAGGCACAGAGTGGAATGAGAAGTGAGCAGCAAAAGTTCGGGGAGAATGGGCGAGGTGAATGAAATGTTATAGGTTTGGGGATCTTTGAGTTAAAATTGATGTTTTGGTTCAGGTATTGTGTTTTACAACGTGTCCTAATAAATGCCCATTTACATTCAAGATCAGTGTTGAGTGTATTTATTGTGCAAAATGCCTTACTGGATTTCTTCCGATCCGGCAAAAGGTGTTAACTCTATTCCAGAGCTCCCGCCCAGCAGTACCCACCTTTTGGATGACTGTGCACTAGCCATATTGGACTAAGCAGGATCTAGTAACTGCTCGGCTGCCGGAAGAGCAGACCCCTATGTCAATGATTAGATTACAGGCCGCTAGCAGGACTTAAATGCCGGGTCATGAAAAAATTCCATTGTTAGGGCTACAAAAATTGCCACAGTATGTTACAATTGTAAGACTAGGCAGTCTGGACTGTAAGTCAGTCGTCTGATTTCACCTGGCACTAGCAAAGTGAGCCCGCATTTCGGTTATTCTTCTAGGAGATATTCCACAATCTAGCATGGCGCTGTACCTTCGAAATCTATATTCATGTAAAAAAGTGTTGTATATGGATATCACTTCTACAGTGCACTGTTCCCGCTGCACTGAATTAAGCTTGCTGTATCCTCTCTCCAACCTACGATATGTTGCGAGGGTAAGGAATGATCTTGTTACTGACCCTCTCCCTTCCCAACCGATACAGTGTTCACTGGAAGGGTTTACCACTATGTAGCACTGCGGGGGAGTTGCAGTAAACACTGCCATTTGTCTAGCCATGGATTAAGCAGAAACAGCCCACTGGAGTAGCCTTGATCTGCACTCAGGGTTCTCCTACACTTAACGTATGTGCTACACCTTCCTTCACAAAATATTCTCTAGCCACCAGGAGTAGTGAGGCCCACCCATAGACGTGAACCAGACTTGCGGTTGTGCTGGTTGATCAATTCCTCTTTCCCACATACTGCTCCACTCAGAGCAGCGTCTAATTAACAAGGGGTCTAGCAGTAAAGGTAGCCTTAATGGCAGACCGAGCTTACCTCACTGAACCTACGCGACTACCCGAAGCCTCTTCCACCACTCCTGTGCTGCACGGGTACAACTTAGCACCTTAGTGCGGACTTGAAAATGGCAACCACCGCTCTCAGGCCCCTCTGTTTATTTCTAGCCTGACAAAACCGTCAACAAATAAACAACTCCAATCCTGGCAAAAACACCACTGACCCCCGCTCCTGCACCTGTTCCAAGTGACAATACAACAACCAAAAACCCATGTATACCTGTTCCAACAAAAGCCACTAAAAGTACTATAGAAAAAGATTGAGGAATTAATAAAATAAGAAAAAAACAAGGGAGGGAGGTAAATATTGAGCCAACCTAAACCCCGGCTACCAGGACACCGAAATCTAAAATGGTGGCCGGGGAGGAACCAGCCGAACTTAAGGATGGGCTCCAGGTGGGCTCTACCAAAAAGAAGCCCAATATAAAAAAAACATGAAGCCTGCAGAAACCCACTCCCTGCCCCTCCCAAACTGCCTGGGGGGGCCTCCCTGCAGTCTGCGACCGCCCCCACGCCCCCTTGAGAGGGAGGGTGGGGGGGAGCATACCACAATCAGTTTTCGTGTGAAAAAGGCCGCTTTATTGAAACAGGTGCACATTAACAAATTATGAAAACCTCGGCAAACGCCTTACAAAACTAAACCTCATTAAGTAACACAGTTCCTTAACCCCCGATCCCTGCCCCCACCTCTAACACGTCATTGGCCCCGCACCTGCCCGTACATTATATCATTACAAAATACCAACAATACAAATCCCTGCATAATTGATTAAACTTAACAATTCCCCCAAACCATTATCCAAACTCCCCTGCTTCCCCTTAACCAATGTTGTTCCCCCAACCCCCTGGAACCACCCCAACAACTTAGCCTTCCCAACTCACCCTGACGATACCACAACCCAGCAAATAAACAACCACAATCCTGCCAATCCTGGCAAAAACACCACTGACCCCCGCCACCCAGAAAGCGGGAGGGGGAGAAATACTACCCCCCCACTCTGCCCCCCAAAAAACAGTAAAGAAGGAATGAAAATACCCCTGCCGGATGACTTGACTGGTCACATCCTGTACTTTCAGACACCGAGACAAAACTTCCCTGAGCTCCAAGAGATATAAATTCATACCCATCCTGGACAGATGTACTTCATCACTCCAAAAAAACTCTACAGCATCAAAACGAATGTCTCTGTGAACCACTCTACCAAATCCTAGGCCTCTGCAAAATCTTGAAACCTCCAAGTTTATCTTTTTGTGTGCCCTATCAATAGCCTTAGGTTTGAGTGCACCTTTCCAAATTCTACTTTCAATCAGTTCAGTCCAGAACACGTGGCAACCTGACCACTGTTCCTTCAAAAGAATAAGATCTCTTTTAATGGCCCTCAACAAAACCACACCTTTAACTCCACACAGATCGTTTTCGCCTAAATGGATTAACAAAACATCT
Source organism: Lissotriton vulgaris (assembly GCF_964263255.1). Taxonomy (NCBI): domain Eukaryota; kingdom Metazoa; phylum Chordata; class Amphibia; order Caudata; family Salamandridae; genus Lissotriton; species Lissotriton vulgaris. Next base: position 1,143,952,613 of record NC_141694.1, on the reverse strand, counting down.
GGGCACTGACCCCCAACCAACCAAGAGCAAGAATCAACTCTCTCCATAGCATCCCTCCTTTACCCTTCCACACAACATTAAAAAAACGCTCATTAAAGCCTAAGAAAGACCCAAAATAACTGCGGCATGCTTGAACATGAGCCCATTTTACAAAAGAGTGCCCAACAATCCAGATGGTCATTTCCGTCGCACGGGGGCCAGCCAGAGAACCTGAAATGAGAAAAGCAGTATCAGACTTATGACAAAGCAGACGACGCAAGCTCCACCCCCACATCACTTCTCACATAGCGCTGAAAGCAATTAGACGACCAATGCCCTAAGCGCATGATATCCTGTCTAGACCAACCCCGAATATGTGCCTCAATAGCAGCTCCTATCCGGAAAGAGTGAGTACCATACTGTGAACCATCCAGGCCAATACTCCACAAAGCTTTATGAAGCACCATGTGAAGCTGGTATGCCGTGAAGCGGGTCGCATCGGCATGCTGAAAAACACTGGATTCAACACCCCCATCAGATAACACCCACTAATGCCGGGCCCACAGTAACGGACACATCCCCAGGGGGGAGGACGCTACTAACCAAATCCCTTTATCCCTACTCCTCGGGTCTGTTTTAGATCTGTTCAGCCAAATATGAACACCTCTGCCTGACATAGGCACCTCCTGCCATTTTATGCCCTGAATTAACTTAGAACCCAAAAACTCAGAAACTCAAAACGCTCCAAAAAACATCCATACCATGAGTGTAGAAAAAAGGCATATCTCAAAAGTATCCCTGCAAACTGATGGCAAGGCCTCTAACACCCTGGCTAAAGTCTGCCAAGACAAAGGGCACCGAACTTTCTTCTCCCCACCTCCCCTGCGGAAGGGGTGTAGCCCCAAAGGAGTTTCCGCATAAATGCAATGCCTGCTAGCTTCCCAGCTATCATAACTCTGGACAGGCTTTTGTCCATTAAATCAAGAATGAACTGGATAACATCTTCAGACCGCCGCCATCCAGGCTCCCTATTGCAAGCACCTGACGCCAAAAATTCCTTCCAAGCCAGAAGCGGCCCGAATGGATGCAGACAAAGAACCTACCATTAGTTGTATGACCCTACGTTGCCTACATACCATAAATGGTCCGACATGGGGGTCGGTGTCCTGTCCGCTTCCTTTGCAAGCCCATGGAATCTCTCCCACTGCGAACGAGACAAAGCATCCGCAATGTCATTGTTCACTCCGGGGATGTGTAAAGCCCTAAAACTGATGTCAAATCTGAGGCAACCCAACACAAAGACTCGCAGCAATAACAAAATCTGTTCATCTCTGGCTGACTGTCTGTTAATGATGTCTACTACGGCCATATTGTCAATTCGGAACGGCACTTTCTTATGGGCCAAATCCTGTCCCCACAATGTTAAAGGCTACAATACTGGAAATAGTTCCAAAAAGGCGATGCTCCTCCCACCTTCCATCCACTGGTCTGGCCACTTCTCCGCACACCACTTGCCTTGCCAATAAAGGCCAAAACCTTCACTGCCCGCAGCGTCTGAGAAAATGTGTACGTCCCAAACCCAGTCGTCCTCCCTGGCCAAAGGAACTCCATTAAAGGAATGCAAAAAGACTGACCACATTCGAAGATCTTCCTTAACCCCAGCTGACAACCGGACATGGTGATGGGGCAGGTGCTGGCCGGACAGTGCCTGACCCAGTCGTCTACAGAAAGTTCTTCCCGCCCGACCACCCGGCACGCAAAGTTAAGATGGCCCAGCAGAACTTGTACCGCCCTCACTGTCACTTTTTGTTTCTTCAACATGGTCTCCAAGAGCTCCAACATTTTCACCTTCTTTTCAATGGGCAAGCAGGCCTGCATTACCACTGGATCAATCTCAATTCCCAAAAAAGACATGGTCGCGCAAGGACCCATTGTCTTCTCTGGCGCCAATGGCACTCCAATTTCTTCCATGAGCTCTTGAAATGCATCCAGAGCTGCCTGACACTCTGTGGAGCCCAGGAAACCCACAAAAAAGAAGTCGTCCAAATAGTGCGTCACTAACTCACGGCCACTGCGCTGTGTGAAAAACCACTGCAAAAAGGTACTGAAAGACTCAAAAAGGGAAAAGGACATTGAACAGCCCATCGGCAATGCTTTGTCCACGTACCATTTTCCAGCAAAATGGATCCCCAGAAGATTCCAATCCTCTGGATGGACTGGAAGCAGTCTAAATGTAGATTTAATATTGCATTTTGCCATTTCTGCAGTTGCGCCCGCGGTCACCACCAGTGACATGGCAACGTCAAACTAGGAATATGACACAGAGGCCTCCTCCTCATCAATAAAATCATTGACTGAAGACCCCTCTGGCCATGATAGGTGTTGAATTAACCCGTACTGACCTGCCTCCTTCTTGGGGACTACTCCAATCAGCGACACAATCAGATCCTCCAAGGGCCAATCATCAAATGGCCCTGCCATTCTTCCTTACCGCACCTCCTTGTCCAGTTTTCCTTGCACTATCTCTTTGTGTTCCTCAGCTGATTTCAAATTCTTTGACCAACGCCGCAGCCGCGGCCCATTGTAACCAAGGCGAAACCCTTCTCCAAATCCCTCCAGCAACATCTTTTTAACTCTCACATCCCCATACCCCCGTAGCGCTTCCGCTAATTGCTCTAGCTTAACCGGAGTATGAGCCTTTGGGACCAGACCCCTTTGGACCTTTTCCCCCTCTAGTAACCTGGGACTGCTCTGAGAGGCCTGGAGCGCTGGCCACCGGCCGCGGCCAGTGCTGACTGCCTGAATTCCCTGCTCCCCAGCACTTGACCAAGGGATGCTTTCTACCACACTGGGAACATTCATGCTGGAATCTACAATATTCTCTGGTGAACAGGCCCTTGTTGAAATCCCAGCATGCCCCAACTCCACTCTGTGTTGCTGCTGTACTTCCCACCCCTCCCCGGGTGGGCATCCCCTGAAAGGGCCGGTATACTAAGGGCAAACCGCTAGCTGTAAAGATTGTCTTACCCCCAGCTGAGGCTCCCATTGTGTGTTGCCACAGATCGGTATCCAACTCCCCCCACCTTGCCTCTGGATCCCAAGCCATGCGAGCCCTAAACTCCTCATCGTATTGGGCCCATGCAAAACCACTACCAGTAATTTGGGCTTTTCTTATTACGTCCAAGTATTTGAAAATGGCAACGCAGCGCTCCGGGAACTTTTCGCAATAGACGCTGGCATAAATTAAAATTAACTCTGCTGTCCAATTTTCAATTGTTAAAGGTACCTACCCCTTGATCTTTTACATAACGACCTTTGTAAAGCTTCCCTTCACTTGCCCCCCCAACTTCCTCTCCTGTCCCCACAGACACCATTTTTGGTTTGGCCTGTGGTTCACAACTCTCACCTGGCTCTAACAAGGGGGCCTGACCAGGCACCGACCACCATGACACGTGTTCGATGTTATCCACCAGTCGAGTAGCCCTCACCAAGGGGCCGCACTCTCTTCCGGGTCCAGACGCTGTTGCCCCCTTAGGCGGTATCACTACCAATGCCTGAAAAAACCTACGAGAAGCATGAGAAGGCCCCCCCGGCCTCAACCTCACAAAGTTCCCCTTCCTCGGGGCTGTCCTCATTGTAATCCAGCACCAAGGGCTCCTCCATCTGTGAAGGGCCAGCTACCAACAACATACCACAGGCCTTCCTGGACCCTTCATGACCTGTCTGGGCCTGAACAGGCCCTTTCTGTACACCAGGTGGGGGAGCCGATTGTACCCACCGATACTCCCTCAAACATTGACCATATTTAGAAACATTTCCTGAAGTCCACTCTGTCCGACGTGAAGAAATTATAGTTGGGGCCAGCGAGGTCGCACCGGACCTACGTTTGCTGGCCGCGCATGGATCCCACCACGGTACGGAATGTGCCGCGCTAGGCTCCACCCTCCCTTCTCCTCAGCGTCACTGGACCGCACTTCGCCCTAACGAGTCTGCCGGTCCATGATAATCCCTGGCCTGTGGAGAAAAAATTCGGACTGACTAAAAGCCCTCCAGTCCTCCGGCCTACTGTACACACCTGTGCCTGACCACAAACCTCTAGGCTGCTCCACATGTCCGGACCTTTTCACCTCTGCCCTGCATGCCTCCACCACAGGGGGGGATTGCCCCACCTCTTCCTCACTGCTCCAATCTAACATGGCTTGGACGACAGAAACCGCTGGACCCAGAACCTGACCCTCTTGAACGCTGGTACCTACTTTTGCCGCTACTTGTGCTACTGAAGCTCTACCTGTTGCCCCACCTAGCTGACTTGGAAGGTCAATCGCACCCCCGTGTTCTGCTGCCAGCCAAGACCTACCTCAGCATCCCCAGACCTAGGATCCCTCAGCCCTTAAGCCCAGGATGGAAAAATATCTAATCCCTTCCAATATCTGGCAACCCCCCCTTGTAAACCGTCCCCAACTGACACTGCCACCATCCCCATAGCACCTGAGCCCTCAAAAACGGTCCCTCCTGAGGCCCATGTATGGGTGGGAGGAGGCTTGAGCCCTGCTTCATAACCTGCTTCCGGTGATGGAGAGAGCCCCCACCCACCAACCTGAGCCAACTCACCCTTTCCCACAGAGCAAAAACGAACCAACCTAAACCCCGGCCACCAGGTCAACAAAATCTAAAATGGTGGCCGGGGGAGGAGCCAGCTGAACTTAAGGTTGGGCTCCAGGTGGGCTCTACCAAAAAAGAAGCCCAATATCAAAAAACCCCATGAAGCCTGCAGAAACCCATCCCCCGCCCCTCCCAAACTGCCGGGGGAGGGACCTCCCTGCGGTCGGCGACCCCCCCAAGCCCCCCTTGTCTGACGCTACTCCTGGAAACCGCCGTCATGGCTGCAGATGCCGCTATGCCTGGACACCTCCTTCCACGTGGCGAGGCAATTCTTCTGTGAGATCAAATTCCTTCTTCTTGCAGTGGGGTGGTTGTATACTAACTCAGGGCCTTGGGTCCTTATTTAATCCCCCCAGCTGCTTGCCAACTCGCCAACTGGTTGCGGGGGGCATTGGCTATCTTGGGGCGACCAATCCTGGTCGCCCCTTCTTTCACGGGTACCCGCGACAGGGGGGCAAGGCTTCCCGCCTCCGGGCGGCGCTTGCCCTGGGACCCCATTGAGTCCTGACTGCGCCTTCCCCGGCCCGGGTTTTATCTTTCCACAGTACCCTCCACCCTAGATACTCTACACCATTGCTCAAAGTTGAAAATCCGAGACACATTGTCCCCCTCTTGTACCATAAGGCTCAGCTAGTTTCATCATGCATAGCAGGACACGCGAGCACCCGGTGGGAAGTAGATGTAGGAACCCCTCTCACAGATGAACAATGGCGTCATTGCTGTATTCAGACTGGTCGGATTGCATTAAGCAGTAGACGTTGCATAATCCATTAAAAAAGTCTCCACATAGTGTACTATACCCCTGTCAGACTACACCAGTACCCTCTTCACCCAGATGATAGGTGTGCCCTATTCGGAATTGTGGGAGCAGATTTTTTTCATTTTTTTAATTTCTTTTTTTGAAGATTTTATATAGCGCGAACTCGACCCGAAGGTATTGGAGCGCTTTACATGAGCACCGGTTATGTTACACAAGGACACATTCAGGGACGGGGAGATTAAGTGATTTGCCCAGAATCACAGGATGTTGACGCGACCCCGAGGCTCGATCCTTGGTTTCCAGCCTTAAAGTCGGTAGTCTAGCCTGTGGACCGCATGGTCCTGTAACCCAATATAAGCATACTGGAGAGAATTTTCTGCGGCTCTCGCTATCATGATAGGCCAGGACCTTACATTTATGCCACTTATGGCCCTTTTAGTACACACTGGGGCAGTTGAAGCAGGCTTTAGGAAATATGTAGTGTTGAGACTTCTCCTGACACAATTAAGAATTACTTGCAGATAGGGACGGGGAAGAGTGCTCAAATCTAAGGAGTGGTTGACAGATTTACCCTGTTGTAAAGACCAATTTACCACAAATGCCGAATACAAGAGACAGCGAATGAGAATGAAACTGACACCCTGAATTGATGAGGCCTCTGAGCACGTTAACACCTTGATTTGTATATCTTAAGGATTGAAATGTGACACACTATATTATATTTATAAATCAGCAGTGGAACTCGAGTCCAGCTTTGCCCACCCACACTCACTACATACTATCCAAACAGTAACACACAGTGTGATGAGAGATATAACTCAGACATCTATTATGCTTGAACTGGATAGTCGCATGCTTGCTTATAAGCCACAGGTTAATGGCAAGAGATGTGAGAAAAGGTAATGCCAATGAATATCAGATACCAGCTGTATTAATGATGTCGCACGTTCGTTTATTTGTGTTACTGATTGTTTTTGTTCTCAGATGAAAATCTTTAATAAAGACCTTTTTAAAAAAATAAAGGGGCATATCATCAAGGGGGTTTATCTCCGCTTTTTTGGCTTTTAAAGCCAAGAAAGCGGAGATAAAATTATCTCCCTATTACCTAGCTGTTGCTAACACCAGTTAGCCACAGCTAGTAGGAGATAGCGACCATCCTGGGCCCCACTTTGCATGTCAGTGATATTTATCACTAATGACATGCAAAGTGGGCGTGCCAAGATGTTAGCGACTGAAAACAGTCGCTAACATCGCTATCTCCTATTACCAACTTTTGGAGATATTCGCGCTAAGCACAAATATCTCCAAAAGCTAACACCTGCCCTGAGCAGTTCTTAGCCATGTTATCCAATGGGAGGTGGATAACATGGCTAAGAGCATTAGCTCGGTAATGCATGAATATCGCTGACTTGCTGACTTTTCAGCGATATTCATGCATTGCGGCGATTTTTATCGCATTTGCGATAAACCTTGGTAATACCAAGGTTTATTTGCGGTAAAAATCACCGCAGCGGTAAATTTTTGTCTCTAACCAAGTAATAGCGATAATTATCGCTATTGCTTGGTAATATGCCCCACAGTATCTCAATCTGCAAGAAAGATCTGAACCACTTCATTCAAAACCTGAGTCCGCATTAAAAAGCTGGCGCACAAAAAGTATTCCGAGTAGCCCAGTAGCACTTGACAATTGTCAAGTCCTCACAAAAAAGCATTGCAAAGTAAATGAATCAGCTCACTCCTCTTAGAGGTGAGACCTATTGGCGTTGCCAGTGTTTGTTCTAGAATACAGGGCAAGATGTTCTTCCTTCCCTGCCCATCATTTTACCACGTACAACAAAATTCAATTCAGCTCATTACTACTAGGGGCTTTGGTGGTTTGCCTATAAAGTTACTATTATCCTATGCAAATGCAGTTCACCAAAGGCATAAGGTCACACGGCTCCTTGATGGCTTGAGGCATAACATTAATAGAAATATTACTGGCTGAAAACGAAGATTTTCAAGTGTCTTTCTTGGTCCAGATTCTGTGCGTCCCCAATTCTCCACTATTAAAAGTTCTTCATTATTAAACTCTTTCCGAATTCTCTCAATATGACTATTGCTTTTCTAAAAACCAGCAGTGTGCAAAGGACATTCTCTTTTGTCAGACTAGTATGTCATTCACAGCTTTGCCTGACTGCTAACACTGCATGTTCCTAATTAACAGTGTCTGGTATATGATTGATTAAAAGCAGCTTGAAAAGTATCAGATAATCAATAAGTCAAATAGTCTGAACTAAGCTAATAGGATAGGAACCTTCATGTGATCCTCAAGGGACTGTGTAAGACTAACAACAAGCTGCTTTGCAGTGAAAGTGACCCAAGCTGACAAAGACTGTGGGGCAGTTTTACAAGCCCCTTGCGCCGCCGATACATCACGCTGCGTGACGCACCGGTGGCGCAGCCTGCTGAGTGATATTTAAAAGCACAGGTAAAGTCACCCTGCATGACTTATTGTGTGCTTGTAAATATCGCCCCTGTTCACGCAACACTTTGCGTGTTAAGGGTGTGACATGGGTGTTTTTGAGGGTGTTCCCACGCAACGCCCATGTCTACTGATGCATTTCCAGATTTACAAGAAATAGCAAATCTGGAAATGCGTCAAAACGCTTTGCCACCCTAGTGGTGGCGTAGCGAATTGCAACAAGGAGAAATGTTTTAATTTCTCCTTGTTTCTTTACTCTTTCAATGCGTGCTGAATTCTACAGCACACATTGGAAGAGGAAATCACCTCAATTTATTGTTTTTGTGCAGGAAGGTACCCCTTCCTGCACAAAAACAATCTCCCCACGACGCAGGCATCCTTGCACAATGGTGCAAGGGTGCCTGCGCCGGCACATGACAGCAGTTTGTGCACCAGCACATGGGAAAGTACGGAGATGCGACATATTGGTGTAAATATGTCGCATCCCATGTTGCATCCCTGTGCTTCGAAGCTAAGCAACTAACGCAGAGCAGCGCAGCAAAATGACTTGCGGCATCGTGCTGCATTCATTTCCTGTAGATCTGCCCCACAGTTTCCAGCACTTTAATCGTATTCTTTGACGTATTAGCGAGTTGTAAAGTTTTTAATAAGTCGTTGTACATTCATCCATTTAGAGGAAATACCTGTACATACTTAAATTATGACAGCCAGTATACTATCACAAACAGATGGTGACCGTAATTTGTTTAACATATATTATATATTATAACATATTCCTACAACCTCTAATTTTCTTTGTGCACTCTATTACTTACCTTTGGTAATCATATTTCTGGTAGATAGGTAATTTTACTGCAGAATATGCACTTTTAGGGCCTCATTTATAAAAAGTTACACATCGCTGGGTGAAAACAGCGATGCGTCACTTTTCATTGTGCCCTCTTTGCGACCTGTTGGTTGCGTCATATTTACAGGATGATGTATCATGTCGCAAAGAGTTACAGATACGTCAGTATTTCTGATGTATATGTAGGCGCAAAAATGACGCATTGCTGGAGTGTGTCACGAAAGTGACGCGACCCCATCAATGGGTAATTTCACATGGACGAGTCCCATTTCTATTGTGCCTGCATCAATCTTGCGCCTGCTGTGAGGCCGGCATAAGATATTGACTCATTTGCGTCCTAGAAGTGACGCAGTGAAATCTCATAGATTTCACTGCGTCACTTAAACAAGGCTTACTTGCGTCAGAACTCCCACTCTGCATGCATTATGCCAGGCGCAGATATAATGTGCTCAGGGGTTTACAAAGTGACACACATACCTAGATGTGTCACTTTGTAAATATGATGCAACATGGCACATTTTTAACCATGCTGGTGCGTCACAAAAAGTGACACACCGGTGGCGCAAAAGTGATGCAAGGACTCCAAATAAGCCCCTCAGACTGTTTCTTTAGGCATCAAGTGGTCCAGAAAAGCTTTTCCATAAGCTGCAGAGCTCTTGTACACCCGTGTGGCACCATGCAACTCAAGCTGTCACTATGCATAGAAGGCTGGGTATTACAGAGAACCAGCTTGTCTGAGTAAAAGACTGTGAACGGTGAAGAAACTGAAAGGGTCTGAAGTTCTTTGACCCCCTCACGAAGAAGATTTAGCTACTAACAACACCGTCTTCAAAATAGGAAGTCGACAGTGCATTGGCTCAAAAGGAGAAGCCATTTAGAAAGTTAACACAATGCCCCTCAGGAACTGTCAGTGGAGTGAGAAGTAATATGATATACAAGCATTTTCAGAACATGTGTCACTAAAAGTGGCATACAACGGCGGTTGATCACAAAAACACCCGGAAGCTAACAGGGCATCGAGTTAATGCCGCTGCCCGCGTCCCACGCAGGGGGACATTGGCAGGGCAGCTCTCTAGTGGCCATTCGTCGCAGCAAGCAGGACGATGCCGGTATGGTAGTTGCCCCCCCACCGGACGACGCAGCGGGACCTTCAACTGGCGAGCTGTGGAGGTCCACACGTAACCGGAAACAAACACGCAAAGACTTCCTGGCCGAGGCACCGTGAGCCAAGACGAAACCGACGCCACGGCCCGCCGCAGCACCGCACAGGCCCCCGAACCTGCAAGGGCACCGGTTGTGGTGCAGGACTCGGCCGCTGGCCTTACTGGCCTGGCCCAAATGGGCTATGGACCAAATGCTGGGGCTAATGGCACTTTTTCAGAAATGATTAAACGATGTGACGGCGGTACCGCAAGTACTGCCACCCGCTCCCGCCCCAGTTGCCCCGACATCGGTGCTGCAGATGTGGACCCAACAAGGGGGGCCGGCTGCGGTGATGTCTGGGGTGGGGTCCACAGCCACCGTATCACCGGTCTCAGTATCCGCTAATCCCGCCACGACCTCTGCAGCAGGGCTGCCTGCCCAGCGGCACGACGCCCCAGCACCAACACAGCTAACTCCACCGCGGGAACAAGGGTGGGGGCCTCCCAGCCCAGTGCCACGGCATCACACGGGCTGTACCACCTGTACGGGCTTCTCCTTTTGAGCCAATGCACTGTCGACTTCCTATTTTGAAGACGGTGTTGTTAGTAGCTAAATCTTCTTCGTGAGGGGGTCAAAGAACTTCAGACCCTTTCATTTTCTTCACCGTTCACAGTCTTTTACTCAGACAAGCTGGTTCTCTGTAATACCCAGCCTTCTATGCATAGTTCAGGGTGAGATAGCAAAGGTGGCTGCAGGAGGGGTACCTAGACCGGCGGTCATGCAGGCACCCCTGGCCTCAGGCCGCTGTTCACTAGCATGGCAGGTACCGCAGGCAGCGAAAGAAGGGATATGGAGGCAAGAATACATTGATATCTTGACACTACTGATGCATGGAACTGCGGGGGCAGACACTAGAAAGATGGGGGGGAAGGATGATGAGAAGAAGACCAGGTATCAGCTTTGGCCAGAGAAATCAATAGATAATTGGACAGAGGCTTTCAACATCTTAGCTGTAGTAGTATTACAGAAAGACCCTGACCAGAGCGAGGCTTTGATGGAATACGCTAGCCCCATCCAGCAGGAAGCAAGACATCCTGGGAATATGGGTTGGTTCTTCTACAATCAGGATTTTCGAAAGAAAATGGCCATATGCCCTGAGTTAGGGTGGGACTAGAAAGAGATACAACTGTGGATCAAGCACATGTGCAAAACAAACAGTGATAAGAAGGACATGACATACAAAGCGCAGGGTGAGTCAGACAGCAAGAAATGGGAGCAATTTCCTAGATGGCCTTTTAAGCAGTCCTTTCGGGGGGCTGTGGGAGGGGCCAAAAGGTGGGCCCGACGTTTTAATTCTGGGACAGGCAGACTGTTCAATGGAGGGGTGTGCACCTGGGGTAGGTCGTGCAAGTTCTCACACAGCTGCAGCAAATGCGGCGCTCAGCATGCAGCATTCGCTTGCACAACCTGCCAAGGCTTGCCCCCCGCCGCCCAGGCTAACAGATCAGATGCTCCACGTCAGTGAATGTGTCAGCGCGGGCCGGACCACAATGATGACAAACAACAGGGCCCCACCCACGTCTGAGAGGCATGAGCGGTCTCCCGCAAACAGCAAGGATCCTTCCCCCATCATCATGCAGAACATCCTCCCACTAATCAGGTTATATCCACTCTTGAAGGAAAAAGCGCTTCTAGCTGAAGGTTTCATAGATGGTTTCAGGATACCATACAAAGGCCCACTGGGTTGCAGGGATGCGTTAAACCTAAAATCAGCAAGAGAACTCCCACTAGTAGTCAGTGAAAAGATTAGGAAGGAGTTGGCCCTAGGGAGGGTTGCAGGCCCATTCCCCCCCCCCCACCCCGAGCACTTTTTGGTCTCACCACTAGGAGTTGTGCCAAAAAAGTAGCCAGGAGCATACCGACTGATACACCACCACCTGTCCTACCCTGAGGGCAACTCTGTGAACCATTGGCTGGACGAGGGGGCTTGTTCTGTGTCTTATCATTCTCTTGACATGGCTACAGACATGGTGAGGAGGACTGGCAAGGGGGCGTGGCTGGCGAAGGCTGACATTGAATCCGCGTTCCACCTCTTGCCTGTACATCCAGCCAGTCAACACCTGCTAGGTTTTAAGTGGGGAGGCAAATTCTTCTTTGACCGTTGCATGCGGATGGGATGTCTCCTGCGCTTATTTTGAGGCTTTCAGCTCCTTTCTTCAGTGGGCCCTCTCCTTCACACATGACTTTCTGTTTTTTGGCAGGGTAGGGACCCTGGAGTGTGCAGAGGGTTTGCGGGCCTTTGAGACGATGACGGGACACCTCGGGGTGCCCCTTGCCCCGGGTAAGACCGAGGGTCCTGCACAGGTCCTGACTTTTTTGGGCATCGAGATGGACACCATCAAGGGTGAATCCAGGCTCCCTGCCGATAAGGTCTGCGATTTGAAGCAGGACATTCAGGCTTTATTGGGAAGGGATAAAGCGACCTTGGGGGTGGTCTAGAGTCTGTTAGGTAAGCTGAACTTTGCGGCACGCGTCATACCAGCAGGCAGAGTTTTTTCTCGCAGGTTAGCTAAAGCCACAGCCAACATAAGCAAAAAGCACCACCTGGTGCGCCTGGGTCCTGGTTTGAAAGCTGACCTAAAAATGTGGGACAAATTCCTGGAGAATTTCAATGGCCCCCTGGGAGTGCAGCCAAGAACTTTGTCTTTTCTGAGACGCATCAGGTAGGGAAGGTTTTGGTGTCATCCTAGGAGAAGAGTGGTGTGCAATGCGTTGGCCCAATGTATGGCGTAAGAAGGGGATCACTGCAAACATAACTGTCCTTGAGCTCTTTCCCGTAGTAGTGGCATTACATTTATGGCCAGAGAGGTTTGGCAACAGAAAGAAGGTGGTGTTTTGGTCAGACAACATGGCCGTAGTTCAGGCATTCAATAGGCTATCAGCCAAGTGCCCCCTTGTTTTGAGTCTACTCAGAGAATTAGTGAGAGCGGGATTGCAGAATAACACAGAGTTTAGGGCACGACACATTGAAGGTGTGAAGAATGTGGCAGCTGACGCTCTCTCTCGCTTTCAGTGGCTCAGTTTCCGAGAGGCCTGGCCGCGGGCGAGTTCGGCGATGACACCATTTCCGGCACCACTATGGCGACTGCTTCGGTGGGGGAGCGATTGAAGATGATGGGCGAGTGATCCCTGGCTCCGGCAACTCGAAAGAAATATGGCTCCCAGCTGGCCACTTTCAGATCAGTAATAGAGTCTTTAGAAGCAGTGAAACTGGGACTGCAGGATCAGGTCGAGAATTTTGTGGTTTGGGCTAAAGAAGCAGGCAAGACTCATTCCTGGGTGTGTGGCCACCTGGCAGCCCTGAAGCATGATACCAGACTCAACGGGGTGATGACCCCACTTGCTCATTCAGGATGAGGGCCGCACTAAGAGGGTGGGCCCGGTATGAGATCAAGTCTGCAGACAGCAGGTCGGCAATAGATTTCTCTTCCTTGCAGCTCATGATAGAAACCCTACCTCTAGTAACCAACTCCCCTTTCGAGGTTCAGCTTTTCTCCACTACTTTCTGATTGGCTTTCTTTGGTGCCTTTAGGGTGAGGGAGCTCTTAGCCAAAGCAAAAACAGACAGGACAGGGGCAGCATTGGATATGTTGAACGTTTGCGCGACAGGCGCCCTGGTACTCCGCATCCGCAGATCTAAGACAGATCAGGCTGGCCGGGGCACAACAATTGTGCTTCAGGCTTTAGGGGACCCCAGATACTGCCCTGTCACCACGGTCAGGGAATATTTGAAGATCAGACCGCCCCTATTAGGGCACTCCCTCATTCATGCAGATGGGGCGCCATTGACCAGGTTCCAGCTGGAACGCATCATGGGGGCAGTTTTGGCCAAAGCCGGTCTCTCAGGGAGAGGGAAACATTTTTTGAGCCACTCCTTCAGGATTGGAGCGGCCACGGCTGCATTCAAGGCAGGGATGGGGGCAGAGGGGGTCAAGAGTGTGGGACGATGGAATTCGAACTGTTTCCAGCGATACATCCGCCCATAGATACCCAGCCTGCATAGTGTAAATAGGTGTACCAGCATTACACTGGTTTTGAGGATACTTCGTTAATTATGTTCAGAGACAATTTAATCACGATGTTCCAGTTATTTGTGTGCAGTGTCAACTATTAAAATATGTGTGTTAAATATACGGCGTCCTTCCCATTTGTTTGAATTGGATTTGTCTTCTTTCCAGCAGGCTGTTGCGTGTGGGTGATGGGACATTCTTATGTTACCAGGTTGGAACAGTGGGCAGCACTCAAGAATTGGACCCCGGGTTTTGCACAGACGCAGTTTGTATGGTTGGGCTCCCCAGGAATGAAATGGTGCAAGTGAGGCCCAGGCTAGAACAACGCCTTGCAGCAGGGGGGGGCCCACCTAGTGTCCTGGTTATTCACCTGGGGAGGAACGACTTGGTCAACAAGGGGAGGAGGGCACTGATTCAGGTCATGCAGAAGGACATTGTGGCAATAAGCAACACAATGGGGGCGTGCGAGTTATGGTGGTCTGAGATTGTTCCTCGCAGAGAATGGAAGGGGGCGAGATCCCCTCTAGCAGTTGAGCATTCCCGCAGGAGGGTCAACAGGTCCATGCAGAAATTCATGGACAGGAGAGGCCTTGGTTTCATTAGGCATGCACTAACACAAGAGAAGACTGAAGGGTACTATGATAAAGACGGGGAGCACTTGTCAGGATTAGGAATGGATATGTTCCTATTGGATGCGCAAGAAGCACTAGCAGCTGCAGGATGTCAGTAACTAACTAATTGGGGGGGCTCTGTCATCGACGGTGGCCTCCTCCAGAGCTGTGGCGGAGTTACAGGGCGATCTGGATGCAAACGGGTACAGTAAGGGTACCTCTGCAGCAGACTGGTACAGTAAGGGTACCTCTGCCTGGCACAGTAAGGGTGCCTGGGCCAAGGACCCGGAGCCGCAGGAGGTTCTGGGAAACTGCGATGGCACCCTGCTAGTCCTTCGGGCGGGCGGGGGGCCTGAACTGACCGGGGGTGTGCCATACCGCTCCGCCCTGAAAGGGGGGGCGGGAGTATAGATATGATTGACAAGGTGCTACACCGTCGGAGCATCGACTCACCGTGCTGGCTGGTTCATTAGGCAGGCGGGACAGCGAGGGGCTGCTTGCCTTGGATCGCGCTTAAGATGACCGACCAAAACGTCATACGCTTGTTGTATGAAAATAAACCTGCAGCAGTTCTTACCCATAAATACGTGTCCAGTGTATTATTCCTTGGGGCAAGATGTGCATGATGTTGGGTGGGAGCGAATGACGGTGTGGGTACTATGCCGCTGCCCGCGTCCCACGCAGGGGGACATTGGCAGGGCAGCTCTCTAGTGGCCATTCGTCGCAGCTCCCCGCCTGTTACGGGGGCATGGAGGGGAGGCATTCAGGGCTCCCTGCCCCTCCCCGTGGTCGCCAGGTCACGCGGCCAGGGGAGGGCTTACCTGTTGGGGGTGGGGGCGTGCCCGATACTTAAGCCCCGGCCACCCCTGGCTCTGC
Source organism: Lissotriton vulgaris (assembly GCF_964263255.1). Lineage (NCBI taxonomy): Eukaryota > Metazoa > Chordata > Amphibia > Caudata > Salamandridae > Lissotriton > Lissotriton vulgaris. The sequence continues at coordinate 1,143,937,201 of NC_141694.1, read as the reverse complement.
CTCTTTCTTTGGTGTCCGCCTGCCTGAGCGCTGCACCCACCCTATACTCTTACCCAGCGGCTCGACGAGCGGCGCGAGGTGATGGAATGTTTTAACGATGTCTTTTGTGTTGCAGGCGGAGTTACAGGGCGATCTGGAGGCAGACGGGTACAGTAAGGGTACCTCTGCGGCAGACTTGTACAGTAAGGGTACCTCTGCCTGGCACAGTAAGGGTGCCTGGGCCAATGACCCGGAGCCACAAGAGGTTCCGGGAAACCGCGACGGCACCCCGTTAGTCTTTTGGGCGGTCAGGGGGCCTGAACCGACCCGGGGGTGTGCCATACCGCTCCGCCCTGAAAGGGGGGGCGGGAGTATAGATATGATGGACAAGGTGCTGCACCGTCCGAGCATCGACTCACCGTGCTGGTTGGCTCGTTAGGCAGGCGGGACTGCGAGGGGCTGCCTGCCTTGGATCATCCATAAGATAACCCACCAAAACATCATACGCTTGTTGTATGAAAATAAACCTGCAGCAGTTCTTACCCATAAATACGTGTCCAGTGTTTTATTCCTTGGGGCAAGATGTGCATGATGTTGGGTGGGAGCGAATGACGGTGTGGGCACTATGTTACCTTTAGCCACTGCCAGCCCCAACTAAGCAAGAGAGTGCAAAACGCAAGACATCAGAAAAGCAAGACTTAAAGTCTAATCAAACCCACACGCCATCGCACAAATCTCTTATAGTGATGTGCACGGGTGGATTGTGCGGTGGGTTTTTCGGTAACTAAGATGATGTCTGCAAATGCATGATGTACATTAAATTACTCCAGCTGGCTTAGCTCAATTCTTCAGATATTCAAAGGTACCTTGTGAGGAGTAGGGCGGAGAACCTGACTATTCTGCTGTGAGAGCAAGTCTGCCATGTGCGCGAAAGGAAAGGGAGACCAAATTTGACAAAATTCATCACAACTTACGTCCGCTGTTGATCTAATCTTCGCATATTTTACACATAGGGCCTTATTATGAGTTGGCCCAGTGGCTTAAGTAATCGAATCCAATGAAAATCGGCCAAGTTTTCTGGAATTTTGCGGATGTGATTATAAACGTGTAGTCTACGGGGCGGATTTACAAGCCCAGTGCGCTGCCAGTAGGTCAGTTTTAGTGACGCACTGGCAATGCATTTCTCTGCCCCATATTTACAAGGACAAGAAAAGCGACCCTGCGTGGCGTCCTTGTAAATACAGCCCCTTTACATGCAGCACTTTGCGTAAAAGGAGCAATCCATGGGTGTTGCTGTGGGTGTTCCCACGCTCCATCCATGCAACGAGACACATTTCTAGATTTACGAGGATACGTACACCTGGAAATTTATCAATATGCTACGCCACGTAGTGAGGCACAACCAGGAGAAATGTTTTAATTTCTCCTAGTGTTTTCCACTTTCAATGCGTGCTGTGGAGCACACATTGAAAGAGGAAAATGCTGGGAGTGATTGTTTTTGTGCAGGAAACTACCCCTTCCTGCACAAAAACAATATCCCCATGCGCAGGCATCCTTGCACCATGGTGCAAGGGTGCCTGCGCCAGCCCATTGTAGCTGTTTGAGAGCCAGCACAGGGGAGAGCATAGGAATGCGACATATTAATGTAAATATGTCGCATTCCTGTGCTCTGAAAGTGCCGCAGCGTGGCGCAGCCAAAGGGCTTGCGGTGCCATGCTGCAGCACCTTCGTGTAAATCTGCCCCTGCATTTTTTGGTAAATAGAATGGGTATTTTGTGGAACACCGCACCAACTTCTGCGCGTACCTGGGCTTTTCCCATAGCCATTGCACCACTTGTCATGGTGTTCCCTGCACAAAGAGGTGTTTGAGCACAGATCCTAATTTAACTGGCCATTTGTGATAAGACCCCAAGTCTTTTCATTTATATTTCACGAGGAATTATTGGCATAAAGTACCATCTTCACTATGCTGGGAGCATTTCGTCAATTATGTCTGCAAACGACGTCAAATATAATTTGCTCCTAACGTGTTAGTAGTGGAGATGGGACCTTATCTTCATTGCGTTCATTGTGAAGAACAGGTCATTTTTTTCCCCCCTGAAAATGATAGGCATTACATAACGAACATACACAAATCTCATAGTCTCTCCGAGTTAATGCTTGATGCAGACAGCACAGCTCGGAAACATTCAGAACCACTTATGGCTCTGTGTTTCCCAGCTGCACCGTCTCCAGCTCATACATCAACTTTACCATTATTCTATTTTATCTGAAATAGGAAACAGTAATTTCTCCCATGAGTATCTGCATTAATATTTTGGTGGACAACGTGCCATATGTTTAATTGTTTTATCCACTTTAACGAATGCATAACAATCACTGGCCAAAACGTTCCTGGTCTATGGAATAAACACCTGAGAGGAGACCTTTTTGTTACTTAAAAGCACAGAGATAAGAAAGGTCCAATTGTGTATGGCAAAGTTTAAATGTAACACTAGGAAAATTCACAAGAGTTTATTATCTGTCTTGGTCTGTGGCTATTTTCACCTTTTTAAATGTAGAAACATACCACAGATTAAGAAGTGAATTTTTGTTGAACGTATGATAGTTGATGCTGTGAACTGAATTGTAGAGCCAGAAGCTGGACTTACGGATTGATTATTGATATGTTGTTTTATTGATCAATCAATGAATTAGTATTTTTATAGCTCAGCTTATCACCCCAGGGGTATACACGCACTGGAGTAGGGAGTGCCTTAGTCAGAGAGCCAGATCTTGAGTCTCCTTCTGAAGTTAGCAGGCGAAGGCGAGGCTCAGAGGTGGAGTGGGAGGTAATTCCAGGACTTGGCGACAAGGTAAGAGAAAGAGTGACCTCCACTGTAGCTCATCCAGTTTGGGGTGGAGATGTGCAAGGTTGAAGGAGGTGGATTGGAGTTGTCTGATCAGCTGGTGGAAGGTCAGATGGTGGTTTAAGTAGGAGGGTCCAACATTGTGGAGGGCCTAGTAGGTTAAGTCAGCAGCTTGAACTGGCATCTTTTCAGGACGGGGAGCTAGTTGAGGCTTTTTAAGGGGCGGTGAAGCTGGTTCACTTAGGGAGGTTGAGGATGAGTCTGACTGTTGCATTCTATATAGTCTGTAGTCACTTGAGAAGGTGGAAGGTGGTTCCGGCGTAGAGTGTATTTCCGTGGTCCAGTTGGCTGGTAACAAGGGTTTTAGCATCATTTTCCTGGTGCTGATGGGGATCCCCCTGAAACTCTTGTGAAGCATGTGGAGGGTGTGGAAGCAGGAGGAGGCTACTGCATTGACCTGGTTATTCATGGAGAGAGCACTGTCCAGGATATTGCTGAGGTTGTGTGCGTGGATGGTGGGGTAGGTGAGGGTCCGAGTGCAGTGGGCCACCAGGTGTCATCCCAAGGGCAGGTGTTCCTTCCGAAGATGAGTGCTTCTGTCTTGACCATGTTCAGCTTCAGGCAGTTGGATCTGATCCAGTCAGTGACGTTGGTCATGGAGTTCTGGAATCTGGATCTGGTGGTGGCGGTCTCTTCAATGAGAGGATTTGTTGGGTGCTTTCAGCATATAAAATGATGTTAAATCCGTGGGCTCCTCTTCACAGACCTGGTAACTCCACAGTGTGGCTAGTTATATCTGAAATAAAAGTCAACATCACCATGTAGCCAAGCATCATAGATATTCAGACAATGACAAGCAACAACGTGCACAAGTGTCCACCAGGACTAGGTGGACTTTAAATTACTCTGGCATAATTTGCATAAATTAGGAATTTTCAGGTTGCTCTTTCTAAAGGAAACTCCTGAAATTACATCATTATGCCATTTTGCATAATTACTCTCGATTCACAGTAAAAATGTACAGCAAATATGCCAATCGCAGTAAAAATTAACTGCACACATGAACATTGGTACGCGAACAGCTGCTGTTCACAGTGCTTTTATTCTTTGTAGATTTTTAGCATAAACTCTATCTTCTTCTCAAAACCTTATGCAAGAATGCATATTGAGCTAAAATATAGCATTAAATGACAAATTTGCATTTCATGTAATTACATGGAAATGTTCTGCAAATGTTGGCACAATCACACAAAAGCAAATTATATCAATTTCACTAACATCTAGTGTCCACCATAAGAGACCCAATTTCATAATGTGTCTCTTGTGTCCTCATTAATCCAAGAAATAACATACTTTATCGGAGGTTTCCTTTGAACACAGACAATGCAAATGTGTTCCATGGATATTCTTCGGTTTTGTTCAAAATCACCATGAACATGGAGTCCCCATTACAAGTACCTACACAACCACACCAATAATTCCAGACACAGGGCCCATACACATATATGATCATTCCTGTGAGACTGTACACTCAATTCGCAAACATTAACTTAAATCTGAAATCTAAGTTTACTTTTGCGAATTGGGCCTACAGTCTCACAGGTATCATCTTACATATGTATTTAATGATACTTACTGATTAAGCAAGGATTCATGGAAAAGAGACTTGCTCTGATGCAATCCACTCGTTTAACTTACTAACGAAGTTATTAACAAAGTGTGGTGAATAACTAATACGCACCGCATGGACACGCGGGTTAGTGAAGCTTGCGTATGTGTGTAATAATGTGGATAACAATGAAGACAAACTAATACTGCTTTAAAGGGGGAAACTGTTTGCGCATACGTCAACTACATCTACGTAGTATGACATAATAATCCTTCGAGGGAAATTGTAGCCATGAGCAGAAGACACTAAAATGGAGTCTTGAAGACTCGCGTGCATGGCATCTGCTTACTTGAAACGTAAACAAGTTATTTTACTAATGCTAATGTGGGAAAAGTATTAATAAGTAAAGCGGAATAGCGTAGAGGAGGGCGGAATACAGTGCGACCATTTTATTTGTGAAATTAATATTTGTCTTTCTGACTTCATCACTAGTGCATATTTGGGCCTCTCTTGAACACTGGAATAAGCTGAGTGATGTGAAGTCTGCGCATGCCCACTGTGTGAGCCATGAAGGTCATGACTGTGCATTTGAAGGAGTGCCAAGATTGAATATTACAGCAAGGGAACAGATAGTGAAGAGCTCAACGATGAAGACTCATATTCAAAATGTTATTATATTGTTTCAAAGTGAAATGTGAAAGCGTATGAGAATCACATTTATGATTAAAAATTAAGGGGATGGGTTTGCGAAAAATAGTTGAACTGATTTTAATGACATGTAAGCATGGTGTGATGGAGCTTCCTCCCTTGCCTGACCAATCATATTTCATATTATTATGATATTTGAAACATTAGTGGGCGGAACATGAAGAATAAAAGGTATATTTAAGATAGCCTTAGTTAGTTAGAAAAGAATTGAAGGAGAGAGCTTGCTGCCGGAGATGCTGGTGCTGGGGGAGATGATGGCAGATGCTGAACCGATCGCAGAACCTGAGGCAGAACCTTTTATCCTAATTTAATTGGGTTAGATCGGAAAATCGGCAATCGTCGGTATTCTAGAGAGGTCCTCTATCCTGCCCTGAATCCTGTCCTGGAGTCTTTGTCTCCTGACTTAACCTGGGGGACCCTTACCAGCCCTTTGGCCAGGGGTTTGGTCTTTCACTCCATCCTTGGTAAACATATTTTCTTGTTATTAATGATAGCATTTTCTCTCTGTCCTCTCCCTTTCTGAGCATTGATTATTGTATGAGTCCGAAGTAAATGCTTGTTGTTTACGAATTGAATTTTCGCTCTTATGAATGTCGGTGACTGCACTGTATTTTGAAATGGTTCACATACATTTAATTTCGATAAAAATTTTAAAACTTCCTGAATCTGTGGTTATTTACTTATAGAATAAAAATTAAAGTTATGTTAATTATCACCATCAACTAGTTCAACTAATGGTTCATCGACCAGAGGAAAGAACTTATTGATCTGTGAAGTGTTAGTTAAGTGATGAATGAAGGTATGCAAGCATGAACGATTGCCTCGAAGCAATCCGTCATGCTTGCATACCACAAACCTCTGAAAGCTCAAGCTAGAGATTTAGATCTTACAAGTCTGAATTACTCTGACGCATCAAATTAAATTGATTTGGATACTTCAACAACACAGAATTAATATAAAGGGGTTGTTTTTACCCCAGCAGGGCTCAAAGACGATTTACATATTGTACTGTCTGAAGAAGGTCTAAAGGATCTGTTCCATCGAAAGACGGAAACATTTACCATACAGTCCATTTCTTTATCTATGATTAATTCTTTACAGATGATTTTTTATTGTTATGAAATAGATTTTATCCTACTATTTGACATAGGATTGGACTTTGTTACAAATGAACTATAGGTTGCCTTGCTTATTTCTTGAAATTGGTTTATTAAACGCTTTACGTTGTAGCGTCCTTACATTTTTTGTGTTTCAAATTGAACTGATTCTATTTATTTTCTGTGATTATGTTTAACACAGAATTACCAACTCACAAATAATTGCTTTAAAAGAAGTCCCTTGCTGGCACCTTCTATTTTTATATGTCTTATAGGGAGGACACTGGCCCGGGAAGCGTGGGGGCTGCACCTGCAGGGTAGCTGGTGTCTGGCTCTTTAAGTATTGAGGGTGCTGAGCAGCCCTGTATCTCTGAAGGAGCGGAGGAGGAAAATTGCCAAAATCGCTAAGACAAGAAGCTCTGTTAAAACTAGCAACCTTGCCCCGCAAAGAAAGCTGTAGGTGGTGTTTTATCGGGGGCTGGTGGAGCTCAATGAGAATACATGGGATGCTCTGAACAAATGCTTAAGTGATCTCCAGGACTCCGAGTTAAGCCCCATCTGTGATCATCTGGATGAAATTGAATCCAAGTCAAGTCAAGTCAATAGCACTTTATTTCGATTAATAAAAATCATAAAAGCAGTCACAAAAGTACATTATACAAAAAAATATTAAAAACATTAAAATATTATCATGATTAATATACAGTATTATGCATATAACGTATAAAGGTTACACAGAAGCAATTGGTGTTAATGGGCATATCTAAAAGTTAAAAATACCAAAATTCATTAACAGAGGGATATGATCACTTCTCCAAGTCTCTAAATGCCACTCTCTTGTTCTTATTACGTACAGCAGCCACCAGGAAGCTAGCAACCCCAAATAACACTTTCGGAGTGCTTAACAGTTGTAAAAACATCAGTGCTGGTTTAACTTGGGTAAACCCTGCTTCTCTTAACAGTGGCACTAGGTGTTGCTTCCTGATATGAGAATAGTGCTGACAAAACATAATGAAATGCAAAAGGGTTTGGGGAGAGACGTTATCACAACTACAGGGGGGTGTAAGGTCTGGTTTCCCCCACACATATGAAATACCCAGAGTATACTGAACAATATTTAGTCCAAATCTAATTAAGAGATGTCGGTGATGTGGTATTGATACAATTCCGAGGTATGGCTCTAGATGTGGAGTAGTCTTTAAAACATAATTGGATCTGACGAGAGGTTTATTCATTTCCACATTTACCCGCTCTTGCTCAACCATCCTCATAAAATTCATCTTTATCCACTTCAGATCATTTTTTGCAACAGATGCGGGGAATAATAAAGCTCTGGCCGCCCGAGTTTAGCAAAGACATCTCTGATATAAGATAACCAGGGTATTTTATGTGCTTTTTCAAGTGCCATTACATCTTTTAAAAAAGCATGATTCAGTGAAATCTCCTTGTCTATCCAAGTTTTAGCCCACACATTATTGGGGCTAAGCATATGAGATCGGAGATGTAGCTCAGTCCCAACTCAGTATGTAATGTAAACACAGACGTGGATTGAGGGACAGCTAACAGGATCCTTAAAAACTTGTTCTCAATTTTTTGTAATTTATCCTGTTGCAGATAGCCCCATAGTGAGACCCCGTACAGCACTATAGAAAGGCATTTGGATTTATAAATAGATAAAAGTGCCTCCATAGGCCTAGATCCCAACCGCCTTGCAAAGTCCATTAGGGCAGAGGACGATCTTGCGACCGCTAAGCATTTCGCATTTATTTGAGGGGCCCAGCTTCCCTTTAAGTCAGAAATGACACCAAGATACGTAAATACTGGGACAATAGATAGAACTACACCATTGCAGGAAAAGGGCAGTGTTTTGTGTGTTTTTAGCCGTTTTCCAACCACCATGACATGGGATTTCTTACTATTCACCCTCAGATCTAATGATTCCATAAAGCCACCAAAAGAATCTAAAAGTCTCTGCAGCCCCAGTCCTGTGCGGGCCAGCAGTACCGCATCGTCTGCATAGAGGAGGACCGGAACTGCAGGGTTACCCACATGGGGGGTATCCTGGGTGGCCGTTTCCAGATGTTTATCTAAGGAATTTATGTAGAGGGTAAAAAGCAGAGGGGCCAGGATACAGCCCTGCCTTACCCCCCGCTTAGAGTCAAAGTGGCGGGTACACCCCCTTCCCTGTTAACACGGATGTTCGCCTTCAATCCTCGGTAAAGGGTATCCTGAAAATTCACCAAGGATATATCAATTCCCAGATTCTTCAAGATTTCCCAAAGTTTCCCCCGATTTACCAGGTCGAAGGCCTATGACAGGTCCATGAACCCCATATAGAGCATGCCATCTTTCGCCTGAGTATACTTACTGATGAGCATCTGCAAATAGAGGCATTGGTCTAATGTGCCTCTTTTTGCACGAAACCCATACTGAAGGTTAGAGAGAACCCCTCCATCTTTCAGACAATCCTCCAGTTTTGAAAGAATCACTCTGCCCAAGATCTTAACGGCAGAGTCGATTAAGGAAATTGGTCTGTAACAGGAGGGGTCACATCTCAGGCCTTTTTTGAACACCGGTATTACAGTTGATGTAGACCAGGATGGGGGGAAACCTTTAGTGCTAACTGAATTGAAAACATTTGTAGGAACCCTGGCCCATAAAGTAGGTTGAGTCCTGTATAAGTCTGCTGGGAACCCATCAGGGCCCGGGGCTTTATTTTTTGATGTGTCCACAATTGCCCTTTCAACATCAGCCAATTTCGAATTGTAACAGTCGGGAACTTTGTGTGAGTATGGGATCGGGTGGTGTAATTTTAGCAACATCCACGTTGTCATAAATCTTACTAAAATGAGCTACCCATAAATCATCTGCAATCACACAGTCTAGGGCAGCATTCTCTGTACTGGAGAAGTACGGATGGTTAATTATGCCCCAGAATTTACCGCTATCCTTCTGGGTATCTATTGAACTAAGATCATTCCATGCTGAAATTTTAATGGCCTTCTTCCTCGCAGCTACAGCTTGCTTATAAGCGCTCCTCAGCCTAATTACAACCTCCCTGTTCCTTGGTTTCTGTTTCAGGGCATATAGTAGTGCTTTATGTGCTTTGGAGCAGTTACCATCAAACCAACGCGGGTGGTTGGATGCTAGATCTTTGGATTTGATTTTTAAGTCCTGATTGACCCTATTACAGATGGAAATAAAGGCTTAAATGATATTAGTTCCACAAGCCGTAATATCAAGACAGACCGCAAAATCTGCATCTGCCTTGATAAGTAGATCTGACATAAACGAGTCAGGAACTATCTTTGCCCAGTTAAGCCTCCTGAACTGATCTTTTAGTTTCAGGGTGTTTGTAGTCATACCAGTGGTATCTCGTCTGATTATTACATCCCCTAAATCCAACTCCAGGATAAGGGGGTTATGATCACTATATGCCGAGTCCTCAACTTTGTATGAGGTAACTACAGAAATCAGGCCTACTGAAACAAATATATAGTCAATGATGGTACCAGACTCTCTCCCTTTGAATGTCGCTATCCTCTCTTCACCCCTAAACCCATCTACCTCAAAAAGGTTAAAACTGGCTAGCAGTGCCTCCAGGGCTTCCCCCTGTTGAGTGTGTTCAAAATGTACGGCGGAGGACCCAACGGGGCCCATCTGCTGTTCCGCCAGACAATCCCATCTGCAAGGGTGAATATTAAAATCTCCATTTAACAAGGTTTCGAATGAAGTGCTATGCAGACTTTTATATTTTTTCTAAGAAACGCTCTACAGCGCTGAGATGAAAGTTACGTGTTTCTCTCTGTAAAACATTATAAAAATTAATTAGCAAAATAGTGGTATGATTGGGGCCACCCCATTCCACAATTAATAGATTATCAGAGGCAAAGTCAAGCTTTTTAAATGATTCTACCAGGTCCAATGAGGTCAGCAAGTGCAATCCTCCCTTGGGTCGACCTCCCAAGCCTGGGACAGCCTTCCCAAAAAAGGAGGAGAAGCCATCTAAGCAAAAGCTATTTTCTAAGTTCCAGGTTTCTTGAAAGGCTATTATGTCATGGCCTTGAATGAAATTATTCCATGATGCATCATTACATTTATTTTTTAGACCTGCAATGTTCCAACTTAAAATCTTTCGTGAGCATCTGCTACCTGACCTCGATCTTCTATCCTCATTAATTGAGTCATGATTAACTAGTCAATCATTTGTTTCCATATTTGTCAGTGGAATAAATCTATTTTCGAAGGGTATATGTGTACTGCTGTCATTGACAGGGGATGATTTTTTACTGAGGGGAACTGTATTCCAACCCCCCTTTCTTAGGTTAGCCTGTATAGCCCTGTAGGGACAATTGTTTATATGAGACCTCCCTATAGTACAACCACTGGTGGGACGGGGGCCGGCCTATTGCTTTGAATATCAGTTTGGGGTAGATAAAAGTAACCCAGTGGTAAAGGCCTGATGCATGTACCCGTGAGTTCCGACCCATCCCAGAACATTCCGTTCGCAACATTGGGGTAATTAAAATTAATAACCACGCAGTCCCCTGGTAAGCATGTTCGCCGCCTGCCTACCCACTCTGCCTGCCTTGCTGAGATGATATTCTTAGAAATATCATCTCCGCCACTACAAAATTGGGAACACCATGTTTGTGCCCTAGTCAACAGATCATAATCAGTTTCTTCCATTCCGGGATTCAGGGGAGGAATTCCAGTTAGGACAGCTACTAGGGGTGCCGCATCTGGTGGAAGATTCAAAATACGGCTCCTATTCACAATAGGTTTGCTGAGAGTAGTCGGTGGGAAACTGGTCTTCTGGTCCCCTATGTAAGGTTGTGCAGTTACAGGAGGACCAGACTGCCCACCTATGATTACCTGTGAATCTCTGGGCCCAATTCTGTCCTCACACATTTGCCCCCCAGGTATTTCATTTACTACACATGGCCTAGAAAGTGTTTTAGGATTTGCCCCCCCATCCTTCAAGATCATTGTCCTACAGGGATCTGCTTTATACTCCTTTATAAAGTTATCAATGTGTTTACATTTGTCCAATAGTTTGTGTACACAGGAGTTTAGGGTGTCCACAATATCCTTGGCAATGGCTACGAGAGCCGGCTCCAAACGAGACTCAAACATCTTCTCCACTATATCAGCCAAGTAGTCCAAGGACCTTTTATCATTTGTGTTCAGTTCAACTCTGTCAGGTAGGTCCGGATCCAGGGTAGATTTATCATTCCTGCTGCCCTTTTTTACGTGCCTGCATTTTCCCTTCATCCCCTTGCGATCTCTATGCATTGCACTGGTGCTTGTCCAGAATTATCTTGATCCATAGACGGTGTTTCTTGAGGGGGTATGGGAGCCTGAGGAGGGTGTATGATGACAACAGCAGGCTCAAGAGGGATAGGGAGGACACATACTGGTGGTAGAGCCTGGTCTAACACAATGGGAGATGTATCTGTAGCACCCAGGCCTAATTCCTTTTCAGCAATAGCAATTTCCTCATTTAGAGCCCCCACGGCAGAAGTTAGGTAAGAGATTATCGTATCCTGTTTCTTAGCCACCTTTGCTTTCTTACCTTCACAGTCATTCTCCTGTCTCAATAGCTTGTGTTTCCCCATGTTAAAGACCAAAGGTATGGCCTGTCCTGTCCTCTGTTGTCCCCTGACGGCCACAGACGGCCCGCCCTCTGCCCGGCCACCACCCGGCGCCATCCGCGCGCGTCCACGACCCGGAGGAAGCCGCAAGAGTTTATGCGCCTCCGGGCGCGCAAGGCAGGAAGTGGGCATCGGGGATCCGGCGCAGGGGTCGCTGGGAACCGTAGTTCCTCCCCCACAGTGGCCGGGCTTGATGGTGGCCCGGCGGCGGGAGTAAACTGACGGCGTGACCCCCCCTTGCACCCAACGATTGTCCTCCAGTCGGGTAGGGTCCTTCCTCACCCCTCAGGTCTTGACAGAATCCATTATGGCAAAGTCTATGTATCCTCGCCTTCAATCTCCACCTGCACCCAATATTCAGCCTGTGATTTTACTTTTACTTCCATTGATCAAAGCAAGGATGCTTCCCATCCATTTGAAATTTTGCCAAAATCTCTACCTGTTACTTGCCCGGCAACAACTCCAACAGCTATGGCTATCCTTCCTGTGATAGACCTTCCACCAGCATCAGCTCCATATGTTGTTGTATTGACTGATGTGCCTTGGCTCTTAGTAACCAACATGGAAACTACTAGAGGTTTAATAAATAAATCTAATAATTGGCTGAATAACAATGTTACAGGTAGCTGGGATACCTCAAGAGACATTTTGATGGCCAGGCGGGTGAGCGACCTTGGGGGCAGGGGCTTGCGGAAAAATGGAGATGGTATTGTTGTAAATTTCCGCTCACCAAAGGTAGTCCAGGAAATTCTTTATAAAGCTAGAATGGGAATGGTCATAAATAGTTCCATCAAGATAATCCCCCTTGGCTTCTTTTATCAGCACTTGGTGAGACAACCAGGAACCTCTGGTAGCCTACGTATCAGGGACTCTGCACCATCTGGACCCTCCCCACCTTTGCTATCACTCCATCTGTCCAATAGATTTGCCCCACTGGCTGGTTTGTAAGAAATTGATTGACGGTTTGGGGAGGTGCCTGCTTACCCAGTATTCCAGGAGGCAGTCAGATTACTTCCCTGCCTGGTTCTTGCTATTCAAACACCATCCCCATCCCGACTCAATTCCGCACTTTTAGTGTCAGGTTTAGAGGAGATGGGCAGGGTTTTTTGTAATCCCAGTCCTATTGTTTTAACGAATAATATTCTACCGCACGATAATCCATAGGTAGATCCTCGTATCGGGTAAGCGTCAAGTGGCCCCCCAGTGTCAAGCTTTAACACCGCAAGATGCCCTGTAAGAATGGCACAGCAGGAGCACATTGGGCGAGTGGAGCAGGTTCAAGCGGGGGTTACCACAAGCAAGCAACAAGTCACAAGTAGCTCCCCAGCGTGACCCACTGACACCGCATGACACGAGCAGCTCACATGTCATGGCGGACGCGGTGCGCAGCTCCCCAACGGCGCTCTAAACTGCGAGGCAGGGGCCGTGAACTGCATGCGTGGGGTGCCGCTAGTGGTGTTGATAGCTGGAGCTGGGGAAAGATCAGAGAGAGCCGGAAAGAGCCTGCAGGCGGTGAGCTCGCCTTTCCCTGGAGCGTTTGGGGCGCTTGGGTTAGGGCCCTTGGCGTGCCTGGAGTGGAAGAATTTCCAGGAGACCTCCTCCAAATCAGTCTGCTCAGCCTGTTCAGCTGCCCTATCCTACTCTTGCCTCTGACCCGCTCACCAGATGGGGTCGGTGCAAGGTTGCTGAACCGCCCAGGCGGGGGAGAGGCAGAAGCAGTGAGGAGAGAGCCTATTTGCAAGCCTGCAAGAACTGAGAAGACCTGTGCTGGGAAGGATCAGCCCAGAAAAAACGGCTTGGACTTAAGCTCAGAGAACAGTAAGCTAGGGAGTAGGAGGGGGTCGTTGTAAACTCTGGTGGGCCCCCCGCCCCCAGAATTAGGCCCAGGACGAACCATAAAAATGAGAACCAGAAACTCAAACCTTCTACAACGGCAAGAGAATCCTCATCCTCACAAGCCAGCAAAACGCCAAAAGGAAAAAATGCTTTATCCTCCTGGTAGAGGGGACTCAAACATGGGGGCCTGCCATAAAGATGGGCCTGTGGAGGTGGAGGTGGAGATAGAGGCGGAGGCGGATGCAGAGGTAGAAATGGACCAAATAGGAGATCTGCCTTCAGTCCCACCCCGTCGCCCTCGACTATACCATCAGGAACCAACTCCCCTAGGAGCCCCACCATCCCACTTCCACTCTCGCCGAAAATAATCACCGTGCCGGGTGGAATAAGAGCTCAAGCAACAACGGCACCAACTTTGCAGAGGCATAACACCTGCAAGAATAGCCCTCCCAACTTAGTAATCCAACAGTTACGGGACAAGCACACGGACGCTCTGGTCGACGGAGTGACTGAAGATCCACGAGCAACAGGGCAGTTCAATACCAAGGGGTCAGTGTAATTAACACCCCAGCACCTAGCGCATATGCAGAACCTTTTGCAGTAACAGCAATCAACACCCCAAACCAAGGCAGCCCCACACTTGACAATACAACCGCAAGACTCAGCCCACAAGGACAGGGGTTTGAAAATGTAACGGAACAGCAGCCGGTAACACTGGATCACCACCTAGTGCTAATTAATGATGTCCTGTCTTCAATGGTAAATGCAGCAATAATGCATGCCGACAAACTGGACGTTCAGATAAGTCTTCTTCACACAGTCGCTGTTCTGATCTCAAGCATAGACTCCAAATTAGAAGACCTGAACTCGTTGATCCTACAAGCTCAGGAAAATACAACAGTTACACTCAAGCCGCAGCACTGCGGATGCAGCCCAGTGCTGCGCAACTTGGAAAAGCTCCCAGGGATAATGAATACATTAATAGAAGACCGAAAGTCTGAAACTAGTAGGCATCGGCACACCGCACTTCCCCAGCATGACATCAAGGACCACACTCCGCTTGGCACTGTGCAGATCCCCCAACCGCACAGCAAAGAACTCCAGCAAGGCACCTCAAGCATGGCGGAAGAGCTCTCAGCCAGGGCACCAGAAATAACAACAGATGCGTGCAGTATTATTCTTAAAGAACATGAATCCCTAAACACCCTGCAAGCGACAACCCTAGACAACGGCCATCTCGCCAGGAAAAATAAGAAAAAACTAAAGGGCTGAATAAACAAAGAAAAAACAACTTCAAAGAAAATGGAGAACTTCAGAAAGAGGCAAAAGAGTTGCAGAAAGAGGACAGAGAGGTGCAGAAAAGGGGAACAGGGGTACAGAAAGAGGCAATAGAGGTGCAGAAAGAGGGAAGAAGGGTACAGAAAGAGGGGAGAGGGGTCCAGAAAGAAGCAAGAGAAGTGCAGAAAGAGGGAAGAAAAGTGCAGAAAGAAGCAACAAAGGTGCAGAAAGAGGCAGTAGGGGTCCAGACAAAGCAAGAAATGTGCAGAAAGAAGCAAGAGAAGTACAGAAAGAAGCAACAAAGGTGCAGAAAGAGGCAAGAGTGGTACCGAAACAGGCAAGAGAAGTACAGAACGAAGCAACAGAGGGGCAGAAAGAAGCAATAGAAATACACGAAAGGGGATGTGGGTTGCAGAAAGTAGCAAGAGGGGTGCATAAAGAAGAAAGAGCAGTGTAGAAAGAACCAATAGAGGTGCAGAGGGAGGTAAGAAGGGTGCCAAAAGAGGCAAGAGAAGTTCAGAAAGAAGCAACAGAGGTGCAGAAGGAGGCAAATGAACTGAAAAAAGAGGCAAGAGAGTTTCAGAAACAGGCAAGAGAGGTCCAGAAAAAAGCAAGAGCAGTGCAGAAAGAACAAACAGAGGTGCAGAAACAGACTAGAGGGGTGCATAAAGAGGCAAGAGAAGTGCAGAAAGAAGCAACAGAGGTGCAGAAGGAGGCAATATAACTCCAGGCAAGAGAGGTGTAGAAAAAAGGAGCAGTGGTTCAGAAAGAGGCAAGAGAGGTACAGAAAGAGGGAAGAAGGGTGCAGAAAGATGCAAGAGGGGTACAGAAACAGGCAAAAGAGGTGCACAAAGAGGGAAGAGGTGTGTACACAGAGGCAAGAGAGGTGCAGAAAGAACCAACAGAGATGCAGAAAGAGGCAAGAGAGATGCAGAAATGTACAGGAGAGTAGCAGACAGAAGCAAGAGCAGTTCAAAAAGAACGAAAGAAAGGCCTCTTTCTGCCAATTCTCTTGTTGGTGATTCCCTATTCCTATGTGTCAGATTCCATAGCCAGGGAGAGGGCCATTCCATCCAAGAAAAAGATGATTCCACTTCCAACCCTTCACTAGTATGCCCGTAGCAAAGAAGGGACTGGGTCCGGCAGCGATTATTTGGCTTAATCATTGGACCCCCTGGGACTTTGATTCCAATCGACCAACATTGTCCATACTTTCTCCTGGCTGCTAGGATCACAGGCTCTGTCAAACTAACTTGTGGATATTATATTTTTGAATGTCTGACAAAATGTCGATATACAAAATATCAACCTACAAAAATTTCACAACAAAAATATTGATTACAACAATATTGACATCCTATCTCCAACAAGGTAAGTACAAAAATATTGAAAAAAAATATCAATGTTAAAAATATCGAAATTAAAAAAATATAGTTTTTTTACATAAAAAATAATACTTATAAATATTATAAACATAGTTAAAATATGTTATAATATTTAAAATTAATAAATAATATACATAATTTAATAAAACAAATTAATTAAACATATACATATAATACATACTATATACTTCCTTAATAATAACTTTTACAAATTATTTTAATAACTTATAAATAAGTAGAAATATTATAAATTACAAATACATCTATATACACATAAAATAATAATATAAATAAAAATTAATAAAAATGTAAAACAAATTTTAAAAAAGTAAGTGAATGTTTTACTGCGTAGGGGTAAAAATTACTATTCCCACTCCAAAGAGTGCAACAGTAGGAAAAGTGTTGGATAGCGTATTGGTAAAAATTACTATTCCCACTCCAAAGACTGCAACAGTAGGGAAGGTGTTGGATAGCGTAGGGGCAAAAATTACTATTTCCACCCCAGAGAGTGCAACAGTAGGGAAAGTGTTGGATAGCGTAGGGGTAAAAATTACTATTCCAACTCCAGAGAGTGCATCAATAGGGAAAGTGTTGAATAGCATGGGGTAAAAATTACTATTCCAACTCCAGAGAGTGCAACAGTAGGGAAAGTGTTGGATAGCGTAGGGGTAAAAATTACTATTCCCACTCCAGAGAGTGCAACAGTAGGGAAAGTGTTGGATAGTGTAGGGAGAAAAATTACTATTCCCACTCCAGAGAGTGCAACAGTATGGAAAGTGTTGGATAGTGTAGAAGTTAAAAATAACATACTTATAAAGAAATTAATATTTTGAAATATAAAAAAAAATGTTATTAAATAATAAACTATTTAGAAATACCAAAACAAAATTGCCAATAAATAATTAGGTAAAATAAATTAATAACTACCAATTAATAATAATTAATTACCAATTAATAATTATTTAACAATAATATAATTAACAAAAAAAATTCATTTAAATAAATTATTCTTTAATTACATTTAAATTACTTCCCACCCAACTCCCTTATAAACTCATAACCCGCTACAGAACATAATTATCAATTAATCAATTATTTAAAATGAATTACCAACTAATAAAAAATAATTACCAATATTATTATTAGCAAAAACAATTATTTAAAATAAATTATTACTGAATTACATTTAAATGACTTCCCTCCCTATTCCCCTATAAACCCATAACCCGCAAAATGTACTTAAATTGCATAAAAAAATACATATTAAATACATAATAATATACATAAAAATCATATAAAAATGGATATTAGAAACATCGATATTACTAACATCGATATTAGTAACATTGATATTAATAACATCGATAGTAACAAAATCAATATTACTTACCTCCGAAATTCTATCCCATCGATAATAAAAATGTCGATATTACTTACTTTCCATATTCTCTCCCTTCGATATTTAAACATCGACATTATTTTATGTCGATATTTAAAAATCGATATTTTTTCTGCCTACCTATATTTTTAATACAAACGGATGAAAGAGGGGGGTCTCCTGATTTACAGGACCTGCAAATCTCCTGTCTCCAGAATAAGATTGTGTAAAAAATATATCTTGAAATACCAGTGTTAAGTCGAGTAAAACAGTCTTGACATAGTCTAAAAAATATAAACATAGGGCTTACCTCGACTTGTATGCCCGTGACTTTAGTCAAAAGATACACAGCTCGATCCAATAGTCGGTGATCCTGAGGCACGTCAAAAACATATGCATATCGTCCACCAGAGGGAACATCTTGGGCATGCTTACTGAGTTCCTGTGAATCATGATAATTTTGCTGGAGACCAATATACTCTTTATATAGTAAAAAGATAATTTCGCTTAAGAAAGGCTGGTTTAACTATTGCTTGGAGCATTGCAAAAGAGTCAAGCCAAGCCTCCTTAATGTAAATTTACTAGATCTTCTGCCCAAAGCTTTAGACTGTGTATATCCAATTATTCATCCGCCTCTGACGGAGTACAATACCACAAAGAGACTTCCTTTTTAATACCGCTGGTTTAAAAATCCTGATCCAACCAGGAATCCTCTTCCTCCTCCTCCCAGACTTATCTTATCCACCAGGAGAAAACTTGATAGCATTTAAATCTGATTAATTGGCCTCTTGTGCATTGATTCAGAATTTTCCCGCTAGCTAAAGATTACTCCGACTTAAGATTCACCCCACCGGGACATCCCTGCAGCTTTCGAAGAAGACTCAGCTGATCCTTTAAACACACAGAGGTTCCTGGTGAATCCCAGATCGGCACCTTGGAAGAATAGCACAGAACTCCAAGTTTTTTTTCTGAATGAAGACCCACATTCTCAAAACCCCGGGCAAAATCTTTAACCTCACTTTTTGAAAAAAACATCTGGGGGGTCATTAGGATGACGGACTGACTTAGTCCGCCTGCCATCCTATCGGATAATGGGACTGCCCGCCATAAGGGCGGGGGTCCCCCGGGGGGTATTAGGATGTGCCCGCCACAGTGGCGGGCACATCCTGCATTTTTAACATTGTGGCGGGCGGTGCCCTCAGCGCCGCCCGCCACAATGCTAAATATGCATGTATGCATTTGCATACAAAAAGTGGTATGCACCGTGTGGTGCCTGCCGCATTGCATATGCAAATGCAGAGGGTACCACAGGTACTCCCCCATGCGCACCCCCCACCTTGCCTTCACCACGGGGGCCTGCAGGGGGCCCCCGAAGTGAAGACCGCCTGCCTTTCTGTGGCGGCATTGCCGCCACGGAAAGGCATCTGTTTTGTCCCATTGTAATATGGCTGGCGGTGTCTGATAGACACCGACACCATATTAAACCTTTTCCATCCCGGTAGCAAGGCGAGCGGGGCGGAAAAGCCACGGACGGTCTTTCCGTCCAAGGCGGTCCCCCTGCCATAGTAAAATGGTGAGGGAAATGGGTGGAGGCGGGTAAGGATGTCTGGCAGATCGCCACCGCACGCATGGAGGTGGCGATCTGCCAGACATCCTAATGGGCCCCCTGGTTTCCATATTTAAAAAGAAATTGGTCCTGCCCTCAGTCCACTCAGCATTGACACAAAGAGTATTACTTAGGGTGACCTGTCCACTTTATTTAACAATATGCGAAAGTACTTAAAATGAAATGCATACCAGTATGTCATGAGGCCATCCTCCCCTTCTCCAACCTCCTCCTTAGCTTTTTCCGGGTATCCGTGATTTCTTTGAAGACCAGATAAATCTTCCTATCTTCCCCTGCAATTTGGCTATCTCTCCTTCATCAAAAGATAGGGGTATAGAGTTAAAAAGAATCATAATCTTAGGGAGGACAATCATTTTAATAAGGTTTACCCTGCCATATATGTTATGGGGTAGATTAGCCCACCTCACCAACAATCTCCCGATCACCTGACTTTTCTTCTTCCAGTTGACACTAGGCACTTCCACTAGTTTCTGCTTAATTATAATACCCAAATAACACATTTGTGACTTAATCCCCAGGGTTTGCCTAGGCTGATTCCATTCCATAACTTCAGTTGTTCCTCGGTTTACCTCACACCCAGATATCTTCCCAAAGACTTCCGCCTTAGCCATTAAATTAAGAATAGCCACCTCAGGGTTAACCGTATAAAGTATAAGATCATCCGCATATAAAGCTAGTTTTGCCACTAAGTCTGTGAACCTAAACGGAGCAATGGTTTCATCCATTCTAATCAAGGAAGATAATGCTTCAATATGGAGATTAAATAAAAGTGGGGACAGGGGGCACCCCTGCCTGGTTCCCCAAGTTATATTGAACCAATCTGATAGCGCCCCATTGACCAATTACCTGGCTCTAGGCAAACAGTACAGATGTTGAACTGCCCCTACTATATTTTCCAGGAACCAAAAGATCTTTAACACCTCCCAGAGGTAGGGCCAGTGGACTTCATCAAACGCCTTAGCGTCGTCAACAGCTCCAACCTTTATGGGTAAATTATGGGTTTATGCCAAATCAATAACCCCAAGCATCCCAAAAGTAAGCTCATTGAGCTGCCTCCCGGGGATAAATACTCTCTGATCTTGATGAATAACCCATTTAATAATCCTGGCAAACCTAGTGGCCAATATCCCCGAAAAAACCTTATAGTCAGTGTTCAACAGCGATATTGGCCTATAGGAGTCTACTGCCAAAGGATCCTTATTGGGTTTCAGGATCAATGTTATGGTGCCTTCCGCCCAAGACAACGGAGCATTTTCTCCTTCCAGCAATATTGTGTTGAATAGGCATTTCAGCACTGGTACTATACTATCAAGAAGGATAGAATATATCTCAACCAGTAGACCGTCTGGGCCGGCCGCCTTCCCACTGACCATCTTACTCAGCTGTCCCCGGACTTCATCCTCGGCCATTAAGGCCCTTTTTCGGTCCTCATTTAAATTAGGGAGTTCATTTTTTCCAGCCAAGCCTATATGTTCTCCTTCCCTGGTGAGGTGTCATCTTTATATAGCTGACTCATATACCTGCAGGCTTCTATGCCTATTTTCGAGTTGGTATCTAATATGGCACCATTTTCGTCATCTCTTAAACTACCTATTTAGTTTCTAGATTTATCCACTTTCACTTTCCAAGCAAGAAGTGAGCCGCTTTTCTCCCATATGCAAAATGTTGTAATTTACTAACCCTCCATCTACCCAATAGCCTCTTATCCAGAGCTCCTTGATATTCCGCTTGAAACTTTTCTAATTCTTTGCCCAACAAAGAGACTTTACTAGATCTCTCCAATGATGCCTTTTGAAGCTTCTAATTTTTTGGGAGAGTTCTTTCTCTTGCTGTTTGATACTACGCCTCTTTCCCACCATTATATAAGTGCCAATTGCTCTTAAATACACTTTGAACGAGTCCCAGATCACTTGGATTCTTGCTGATCCCATATTGGCTTGAAAGAAAACCGAAACCTAACCCCCTATATTTAATACCACTCCTTCATTTAGCAGGTTAGCCTATCTAAGCTCCACCTTTTTGTACCATTCTTATTATATTTCCTCAAGGAAAAAAACACAACCAAATGATCTGAGAGGATAGCAGGCAGATGTTTAACCTCTTCAACTGCTGTTAACACCTCCCGATCTACTAAATAATAGTCAATACGGGAGTGGTGGCCATATTTTGTACTGTCAAAGGTTAAGTCTTTTCCATCCCCATCTTACTTCTCCAGATGTCTACCATATTTAGCTCTTGAATCATGGTCTTAACTACCGTGGTTGTTTTGGGGAGACTAACATAATTTACTTTGGAGGTTCTGTCTAAATCCTTATTTTGTACTATATTAAAATCACCTCCGACTATCACCGGAGCATTAGCTAGTATTTTTTAAACATGCTTCAAGCTTAATTAATTCATTCAACACGGGAGTTAGGCCCAAAGAGGACTAAGACCAGGTAGGGCCATACAATTGTGAGCAAAAAGGGAGTGACCTGGACCTTAACAATTTATTTGCTTTATGGAATTAACGTGAAGACCAAACACATTACTTCTGTTGTTTGATCAGGTAATTTTATTTTACCTTATTATTCAACCTATTTTTTATCTGGTTTAAAAAAATTATTCAATATGTGAAAAAGAACACAATGTAGTCATATCAAGTTTTCATGCATCTATACAACGTAATCATTATATTCATTACTACACATTTACAAATGACATGGACAGGGCAACATTGAAACATCTAAAAGACATAAACCAAAAAACGACAACATCAATTTCAAGCCCCAATTTAAAGGGTGTAAGAATTTTTTTTGAGACTGGACACTCTGAAGAAGTATAAATGAGGTCTCTAAAAAGACATAGGTGGAGCACTTGAATATCTATAACGTGTGGATGAAAAAACCCACCGTCAAGAAAGAAATTAAGTGCACAATCCCTCAATGTTTTATATTTTGCCAAAGCGTTTTGAGTCCAGGGCAATAGGTACAGGGGTTCTCATCAGGGGTCTGAATTTAAAAGGCGATGGTGTTGTCTAAAACAAGTGTAAAAAAGATTTCTATTAATGGTCAGCAGGGCTCCCACCCTTCTAATCAATTCTTAATCTCCATAAAACGTATTGCTCTATTTACATGATAGAATGTTCCTGGTAGAAGGTATTCTTTCTATCAGACTTTGGCTTCAATGAGAGGAGTTGAAGTAAATTCTGTTGGTAATAAAAGGAGAACTGTAAGGCTTTGTGGTCCAAAATTAATTATTTTCCACCAATCACCTTTCTCAACTGCTTCCTACCTTTTAAGGTGCAAATTGAATTCTATTTCTTGCCCGTTTCTGTATGTGCGGCCGGTTATTGTGCAATTATCTGTGGGAAATGAACTTTGTTCAAAGGCATGCTTCATAAATGAAAGCTACTGTCATTGTTTTTAATCAGCATGTTTCCGTCGCTCTAGGGTTTGTAAAGCATACCTTAACACGGAGTGCTTTTGCCAGTTTCCACTTCGATTTTAACTGAGTCTGTCGCAAAGAGCGAAGATAATTATCAAAAAAAATGATCTGTGGGAAATGAAACAATTATTTAATGTTGAATGGGACAGCAACCGTTGTAGATCGCCATGCTAACATCGTAAAGGCATTGAACAAGCATACCTGAACACGAGTTGCTTGTGCCAGAAAGCGCTTCACATCACGAATACCAAATTAATTCTAGTCGCTCTTCGCGTTTCTGCACGGGAAGACTAGAATAAGTGTGGCATATTCTTCTCAATTAGTTTCAATTTACTCCTTAAACATTACGAGACTTACCTAGGTTAGTATTAGCCTTCACTGCAACCTACTTCCTGTGGGCTGTCTCAGTTTGAAAAAAGAGCTCAAAACATTTCCTCCTGCAGTCTCTTACATATGTTTCCATATCGATGTGCTTGAGAATTGTAATTTAAGGGAATTCGCCCATAATAGTGTTACTTGTTTTTGTGGTTGGTTAATCAACCTGAGTAGTGCATTATGTAGTGTTTTTTTAGAATTTAGACAACTCAGACATGCTGTTTAACCCATTCGCTACACTATTGAATTTCAGAAACAGGTATGCGTCTTTTTGAAGCAATGCCATATCGACATCCATCAAGTGTTTTGATGTATTTAAAGGCACCAAGACTGTCCATTTGAATTGGTTTTCATTAAGAGCCTTTTCAATAAAGTGTTCCACCATGGGTGCAGTTGTGATTCTCTTTTTAATTCTGGACCGATGCTGTGTAATCCTGGTGTTGATTGATTCGTCTTGCCTATATATATTTTAGAGCAAGGACACATGATTGCGTAAACCACATTTTTGGTTTTGCAGTTGGTAAAATCTGTGTGTTTCCATTTGACCATATTGTGGACAAATTCAGTTCCTTCAATGGTTGTATTACAGGCTAGAGAGGTGCCACACTTCTGATGTCCTACGATAAGTTTTAGATGCCACTATGTCTATAAATTGCTTTTCGTTTTAGTAGAGAAGATATCAGCTCGCACTATTTGTTTCCCTATGCTTTGGTTTCTCCTCATGGCGAAAAGAAGTTTTGGAAACGAGTATTCAAGATTTTCTAATAGATGCCAGTTTTTCAATATGTTCTGTCAGAATTTATTGGTGTCTGGACTATATGTGGACACACACACTAATTTCTCCAATGGTGGTTTTTGCTCAACTTGGAGGAGATCTTCGTGCGGTGTGAACCTGGCCTTCTTGATAGAATGCTAAAGCAATTTTTTAGGGCAACCTCTTTTGGCCATTTCCTTACAGAAGATATCTGCATGTTCCTCAAAATCGGATTTTCTGGAGTAATTTCTTCTAATTCTTAGTAGCTGTCCATAAGGAAGATTTTCTTTAAGACTCCTTGGATGAGCTCTCCTATGGTGCAAGATGGTATTTTTATCTGTCTGCTTTCGATGAAGGGACATCATTAATTGATCCCCAAATGCAGAAATTTCAATATCTAAAAAGGTCAACTTGCTTTCACTGGAATTAACCGAGAATTTTATATCTCCGTGGTGTGTGTTCAACCATTCATGGAACTTCATTAACTCTTCCTGGTCCCCCTGCCACCTTTCTTGCCTGTTTTTGCTCCTCTCTTGCCTCTTTCGGCACCTTTGTTGCTTCTTTATGCACCCCCTTGCCTCTTTCTGTACCCCTCTTGCCTCTTTGTGCACCTCTCCATCCTCTTTCTGCACTGCTCTTGCTTCTTTCTGCACCGTAATTGCTTCTTTATGCACTTCTCTTGCACCTTTCTGTACCCCTTTTGCATCTTTGTGCACCTCTCTTTCTTCTTTCTGTACCTCTCTTGCCTATTTCTGCACCTGTTTTGCTTCTTTATGCTCTTGCCTCTTCATTTCTCCTCTTGCCGCTTTCTGCACCTCTGTTTGTTCTATCTGCACTGCTGTTCCCTCTTTCTGCACCCCTCTCCTCCCTTGTGCACCTCTCTTGCCTTTTTCTGCAGTTCTCTTGCCATTTTTCATGCACCTCTTTTTCTTCCTACTGTACTTCTCTTGCCTCTTTCTATACCCCTATTGCCTCTTTCTGTACCTCTGTTGGTTATTTCTACACTGTTCTTGTTTCTTCCTACATCTCTTTTGCAAATTTCTGTATTCCTCCTGCCTCTTTCTGTACCCCTCCACCCACTTTCGCACCTTGCTTCTTTATGCACTTCTCTTGCACATTTTTGTACCCCTTTTGTCTCTTTCTGCACCTCTTTTGGTTCTTCCAGCACTGCTCTTGCTTCTTTCAGCACCTTGCTTGCTTGTTTCTTTACCCTTGTACGTTCTTTGTGCACCCCTCTCTTCTCCTCCCTTGTGGACCTCTCTTGCTTTTTCTGCAGTTCTCTTGCCTTTTTCCTGCACCTCTTGTTCTTCCTACTGTACTTCTCTTGCCTCTTTCTATACCCCTATTGCCTCTTTCTGTACCTCTGTTGGTTCTTTCTACACTGTTCTTGTTTCTTACTACATCTCTTTTGCAAATTTCGGTATTCCTCCTGCATCTTTCTGTACCCCTCTACCCACTTTATGCACCTCTCTTGCCTCTTTATGTACCCCTGTTCCCTCTTTTTGCCCCTTTATTGCCTGTTTGTGCACTTCCCTTGCCTCTTTCAGCACCTCTACTCCTCCTTTCTGCACGTCTTCTACCTTTCTTTACCCTCTTGCCTCTTTGTGCATGATTCCTACCTATTTCTGTACCCCTCTTGCCTCTTTTTGCACCTGTGTTGGTTCTTTATGAACTGCTCATGCTTCTTTCTGCACCTCTTTTGCAAATTACTGCATCCCTCATGCCTCATTCTGCATCCCTATTCCCTATTTCTCCACCTCTCATGCTTCTTTCTGCACTTCTCTTACTTATTTCTGCACTGCTCTTGCTTCTTTCTGCACCTCTTGTGCAACTTTCTCTATCCCTCTTACCTCTTTCTGCACCCCTGTTCCCTGTTTTTGTGCCTTTCTTGCCTGTTTGTGCACTTCTCTAGCCTCTTTTGGCACCTCTGTTGCTGCTTTCTGCACTTCTCTTGCTTTTTTCTACACCCCTCTTGCCTCTTTCTGTACCCCTTTTGCTTCTTTCAGCCCCTTTGCTTACTCTTTCTGCACCTCTCTTGCCTTTTTCTTCCGTTCTCTTACGACTTTCTTCACCTATTTTTTTTTCTGCAATTTTCTTGCCTCTTTCTGTACCCTTCTTGCTTCTTTCTGTAATCCTCTTGCCTCTGTCTGCACACTTGTTAACTTTTTCTGCACCTTTATTGCTTCTCTCCCTGCATTTCTCTTGCCTGGTTCTGCATCTTTCTCGCCTCTCCTGACTCGTTCTCCATCTCTCTTGCCTTTTTCTGCCATTCTCTTACCTCTTTCTGCACCTATTTTTCTTTTTTCTGCAATTTT
This sequence comes from Lissotriton vulgaris, assembly GCF_964263255.1. NCBI lineage: Eukaryota > Metazoa > Chordata > Amphibia > Caudata > Salamandridae > Lissotriton > Lissotriton vulgaris. Next base: position 1,143,910,931 of record NC_141694.1, on the reverse strand, counting down.
CTTGCCTCTTTCTGTACCCTTCTTGCCTCTTTCTGCACCCCTCTTGCCTCTGTCTGCACACCTGGTACCTCTTTCTGCATTCCTTTTGCCTGTTTCTGCAACTCTCTTGCCTCTTTCTGCAGTTCTCTTGACTCCTTCTTTACCTTACTTGCCTCTTTCTGCAGTTCTCTTGCTTATTTTTTACCCTTCTTCCTTTTATGGATATCTCTTGCCTCTTGCATGTTTCTTGCCTCATTCAGCACATCCCTTCCTTTTTTCCAGATTTACGTATGGTAATAAAATATTACTTTACATTAAAAAAACCTATACTTGACTGAAAATTCCAAAGGGGAAAGTAACATTATAGTTAGGTGAAATGTTCAATAACAACTTAAGATTTTAAAATTAAAAAAACAGAGAAGTTCACCTGTTATAGTTATCTCAAGTAACTATAAATCGTGCCCTAACGTAACCATAACTCACACCCTCGCCATAAACAACTAATAACCTCACATAATACATCACTCATGATATCTTGTATGATATCATTGGTAATCTGCAACATTTGCAATTAAAATATTGAAGAAAATAACTGTGCATGGCATTGGTGTGAGTTATCACCCTTTTTTTTACCTTAGCCCAGCTATGTTCCATGAGGGAATTTTCATCCTATCTTCGTCAGTTATAATCTCGATGGGACCAGGTTTTGCTCGTTTAGTCCCCGGTGATTGCTTTGAAAGGCAAGGTGTAATGAATTTATAGGGACCAGTATCAGAAACCAGTATTTCTGCATCCGTTAAGTGTGGAAGGCTTTCTATGGGGACGCGTGTTGCCACAAGAGGAGGTAGTCAATCTTGCATGTCCAGACCTGAAAGAGCTTGAAACCTATTCATGATGTAAACAGGAGGAGACACATTGAAACAAGGCCCTTTGTATGGCTTATAAAAATAACTAAGAGGTAATGGGCAAATATTAGTACTCCTAAGGGGTTCAAACTCACAAGGCCTAAGTAGGTATCTCACCAAGGCTGGCCTGCGAAAATTAATTTCAATGCAGTCCCCTTCGATGTTTTTTGTGGATGCGTCAACTCACCCAACTCTGCGCACCATAATGATGTCCCTCAAATCAGATACTTGTAACCTCCTTAACCTTCACAGCCAATCAACACATTTGTTGCGCAGTTGTTCTCATGTCTTGTGCCGGTCCTGTTTTAATGTTGATACCCCTGCTAGGACCAGCAAATAGGAGCAGGCAGCAGGCTCAAAATGTCTATTAGCTTCCAGGGCATTGCTATTTGTGTGGGATAAAACATTGCTACTCGAGCTGCCAGTCAATGGATTCTGAGCAGCTACCTTGGGTCTACTGGGGCTTACCTGTATTCTCCTGCTACAGGGAATCTCAGCACCAGGCACAAGGTCAATTACACAGTCATATGTTCTATGAGGGGGAAGGATCTCAGCACTTTTCTCACAGAATACATCTCAGAACTCTTCATACACTGCTGTAGCAATATAATGAGCAATAGTCTAGGTATGATCTTAAACAAAGAGTTTGGACATATTTTCTTGTGGGTGTAAACATTCCTGTTGACACCAATCTGACTGAAAAGTAACACTTCTCTTAGACCAGTCTATTGTGGGATTGTGGTCGGTCAACCAAGGCATGCCGAGTATAACACCTAGGGGGTCATTAGGATGGCGGTGTGACTTAGTCCGCCCGCCATCCTATCAGTAACTGGGACCGCCCGCCATAAGGGCGGGGGTCCCGTGGGGGGCATTAGGATGCACCCACCACTGTGGCAGGTGCATCCTGCATTTTTAGCATTGTGGCAGGAGGTGCTCTCAGCACTGCCTGCCACAATGCTAAAAATGCATGTGACGCATTTACATAAACAAAGCGGCAGGCACACGCGGTGCCTGCCACATTGTTTATGTAAATGCAGGGGGGTACCACAGGTACCCCCCGTGTGCACCCCCCACAGAAAGGCATCCAACTTAACCCATGGTAATATGGCTGGTGGTGTCTAATAGACACCGCCACCAAATTAAACCTTTTCTGCCCCAGAGCGGCGGACGGTCTTTCTGTCCGCCACGGTCCACACCGCCATACTAATATGGTGGGGGTCATTTAGTTGAGGATGGCGGGCGGATTGCCCCGGCCAGGCCAGCGGTGGCTACCGCCAGCCTGGTGGGGGCAATCCGCCCGCCATCCTAATGACCCCCTGAATTGTGGAGCATCAATGATATTAAATATTTCCTCCATGTGCATTTGATTTGTTTTTACCAAGGTAGGTATTTCTAATTTTTTTGCTAAAGAGGCATTGATAAAGTTGCCAGTGGCTCCAGAATCCACCATGACCTCCGCAGTATTAGGCTCTTGCTGAGAAATGGTGAATTGTACGTTTAATACTTGATGGGGAACAGTGATTTGTAAGGTGTTGGCAACAGACTCTCCTTTTTGGCTTTGCTAAGCAGTCTTTGACAAAATGTCCTTTATTGCCGCAATATAGACATAGGTCTTTTTTCTAACGAGACTCCTTTTCTTCAGGGGTTAAGGGTTTTCGTATACCTTCGATCTCCATTAGTTCACTAGTATCCTCTGATACAAAGTGTGGTTTTTCTTTAGGTTGAATGGAAAGCCTGAACTCCAACTGTTTCATGTCTCCTTTACAATCCAAAACTCTGTGGTCTAACCAAAGACTTAAAGCTATTAGGTTTTCACATGTTCTCAGTTGAGGGTCTATCGAAGCAATCACATCTTTTAATTTGTCTCTTAGGCCTTGATAATATAAGACTGCCCTTTTGTCCTCTGTCCAATTTGTTTCTGCTATTAAGCGATTGAATTGGGTTAGATAATAGACAAGGTCTTTATTTCCCTGTTTGACTTCTAATAACTCTCAATCAGCTGATCCTGTTATTGTTCTTCGGTCGAAGACATTTTCAAATTTAGTTTTGAAGCGAGACCAACTATAAAGCAATGGGTCATCCGATTGTACCAGAGGGACTGTCCACAAGGCAGCAACTCCACTCAAATGAGAGATCAAGAAGGTGATTTGCGGTTGAGCATCAGGGAAGGATGTGGGTTTAACCATAAATTGTAACTGCACCCGAGTTAAAAAGGACTGAAATTTGTGGGATTCACCTGCGAAAGGAACAGTCATTGGAACTGTTACCGATACTGTAGATGGATGTGAGCTACTGGCAGCAGCTACCTCAGGAGGACAGTTGTGTCTGTAATTGACACCGCAGTTTCCTGCCAAGCAGCTGACAGTTCTTTATGCATGTTTCCCAACATAGAACACAAATCTTCTAAGGCGGCCATCCCGAAGATACTGCTCAGGAGGAACCAATTTTGCGGGCTGGTTATTCTGTCAGAACTGGTCAAATTCTGTTGGATTCATCAGGAGCAGTACCCTCAAGAAGCCCACCTTCCAGCAGCCTTGACTCTAGCTTAACTGCACTGAGCATCAAAGTGGCTAGATGGGGGAAGGGAATTAGGGAGCATACAGCGGTGAAGGAGACCTGGAATGAGATGTTGTCCTTGATTAGCTTTCCTTTCATGCTTAGTAAAAACTTTGACTATATTTAACATGGGTTAAACAATGACAACATACCTGTAAAAGAAAAGCAGGTTATGCATAGAACAGTCATTGTGTACGTCTTCCAAGGCTTCACTGGCAATTTCTGTTCCTATAATTCTCAGGGATACAATGTTATGGCTAAACAACCATTTTTCAAAACAAAGCACACATTCATATAAAGAGCCACTTGGCTTTAGACACAATGTTTCCATAATGATGTGCTTTAACCACTGTTAAATATCACAGAGGTACTTCCAACAACCTTTTCACAATGCACAACACATTACATATGCTAATGAGGCAGATTAATATTCATATGTCCAAGGGAGCGCTTTAGCGCTATGTATCAGAGTTCAAATATGCAAATGTCCAGGAAGCGCATCAGCGCAATGCACTAAGTCCAAATATGCAAATGTTCAAAGAGCGCTTCAGAGCGATGTTAAACAATGCTAAAGTCATCAGGTATGCAAATCCCCTCAAGACCACTTCAGAGAGATGTGCCCAAAATGCCAGAGTTATCAATATGTAAATGCCCAAAGAGCGCTTCAGTGCAATGTGCCAAGTTGCCAAAATCACCAAACATGAAAATGACCAAAGAGCACTTCAGCCTGATATACAGAAGTGCCAAAGTCCCCAAACATGTAAAAGACCAAAAAGCACTTCAGCGCTGTTAGAAGGGGCGATCCCAGAGGTCGGGTTATGTCTACCCAACTCCTCCGTGACCCACCTCTCCCACCAATAATGCCGAGCCTTGTGAGGCATCTCCACCGGGGAAGACCTCAAGTAGCGAATCGTACACACGAGGACAACACCACACTTATGAACAGACACAACACCGAAGGATTAGTTATCAACTTCTTTATAAACATGAAGGAAAGTAATATCACACTTATGTACAACGATCGAGGGATCGCAGAGAGTCTCAAGTCTTTAGGGAGGGGGTAGCGGGACAGTCTTAGTCTCGTAGGCCAGTACGTAACGTACCCTGCACACAGGTCTCAATCCTCGAGCCGGGTGGATACGGGAGATGGTAGTCGCACTGGTGATCCTACTCACTTGAGGATGGTTCTCTCGGGTTGGTAACTTCGATAGTCCAGCCGGACTACAATGTTCCTCGAGCCGCCACAGCGTCAGCAGCGCTCGCTCTGGTGGAAGTTCAGGAGGAGCCGCGACCATGTCAGCAGGGCTCAGAAGGTTCGGTAGAGGTCTTCAAGATTCAAGCTCGAGCCGCGACGAGGTCAGCAGGGCTCCGATGGTTCAGTTCCAAGAATGAGCCGCGACAGCGTCAGCAGGGCTCAAGAGTTCACGAGGTTCAGTCAGCCGTGATCAGATCAGCAGGGCTTCCTTGTCCAAGATACAACTGCCCGCTAGTTCAGGGGCGACCCTTGATATAGTCCAGTGACCCTTTGATGTCCGGACACTCATAGGCGGAGGTCCGTGGCTGTGGGGGCGGTCCGTGGGTGAGGTCCGGCGGTTGGTTCTTTGATCCCTTTGAGGATGCGTCCGGGAATTCCCAGATGCCCAGCAGGTCTGGAGCCAGCACTCGGGGAGGCCAGAGGTGCCATCGAAACTGGCCCTCAGGGGGGAGACCAGAGGTGTGATTGAAACCAGTCTCTCAGGGGAGGCCGGAGATGCCATCGAAACTCCTCGCCTTCTCTCACTAGGGTAGCCCTCACCCTCCCAACGGGGGCTGGCGCATCTGGAGCCTATGCTGCGCTGGGGCTGGGGTCATGCTAGGCCCACGGCATCAGGGATCTCAGGAAGGAAAATGGCTACCGATGGGCCTATGAGGCCTTGCGGGTTTGGGGCGCGCGGGCTGGAAGGTTGGCCGGGGACAGGCCGATTCGGGCCATGGGCGTTTGGTCGGACATGGGCAGGGCAGCTAGAGGTTTCTAGGTATGGAGCTGGGCTAACGGGAGGCTGAGTCGCGGGGGGAACCACGCCACGAGGCCAGGTCCAACACGCGCGATATGCAACTTTCGTTCAAAATGAAAAATAACAAAAAACAGCAAATAACAAAAATAGCATGTAGTTCTTTTCACAATGCTGTTGGTCAAGAAAGGAACAATCCTACCTGATTGTAGCTGAGGATATACACCCTGGGAAAAGAAAACAGAAGTCTCCTTGCTACAACCAGAATCTTCTTTCAGCAACCGGAGAACAGGAACAGCTGCTGTTCAAGCTCAGGGTTCATAAAAACCAGTAATGAGAACAGGGTGTGGCCCGTATTTAAAGGGCTCAGAATGAAGCTACCAGATTCCAGCTCACAGGTAAACTACTGGAGCTGAGAAGGGACAATAGGCCTTGATAATATCATAGTCTGCAATGAGCATTGGCACAGACAAATGGCAAAGTCACAATAAGCATTGGTAAAAACAATAGAAAACAGTAAACAGGTGCCAGACAAGGTGCACTAGGAAACTGACTTGGCAGAATCATGACACAAGCATGGGTGAGGTCATTGAAGATACTCCGCAGCAAACAGATCCTGCATGAGTTCATACAAAGAGGACATAGTGGTGAACAGAGTAATCCCGATAGGGGTATTATTGGGGACACAATGCATGCCTTGACTCTCTTGGGAGTGCATGGGACTGAAATATGGAGTTGCTTTCTTCCTTCCCCCTGCTTTCTCCTCCTCCTGTAATAATGGGTGAAATCTGGATGGTCATTGCGATTGTGCGGGTGGGCAATGTCTCTTACCACCCTCTATCTCTTCTCCTGTTTTCTATACCTGTTCCCTCTGTACTCCTTACCCCTACTATTGCTCTTATTTTCAACCTTCATTCTATCTCCTTTCACTCTGGAAGTAGGCACTGTCAGAATGGGGCCACACTATTGATGTGATCGATTGTGGATGGCTGAGGTATGCACGGGAGTGGGTGACGATTGTGTTAGGGTGGGCTCGGCTGACAGACCCCAGAGTGGTCCGGGCGGGGCACAACCCTCTGGCCCGATACTGGAAACAACCAGAAGTATCAGTGGCTGCGGTAGCATGAGTGGCACAATGTATGAGTGGAGTATGAGTGTATTCTTGATTTTGTTGTTATTTATCACTGTGAAGATGGAAATTGAATTACTGTTAATGAAGTGCACGATTTGGGTGGAAGGTTTGGAGTTCAGGGATCATATGGGGATGCAAGTTGGTTCAATACAGTGTTTACCCGGGTGTTTGGTGTTATAAATGTTCAGGATATGAGGTTATTTGGCAATGACGGAAGAAGAAGGCAGATCGATAACTAAATGCTGAGGCTGGTAGTCAATGTTGGTCATGGGACATTACCAAATTATAACATGGAACGTGAGAGGGCTAAATTTGTTTGTGAAGTGGTATAGAATACAGACATACTTGCGGTGACAGGGCACACATGTGGCTACGTTACAGGAGACTCACCTACTAGACAATGAAACACAGAAGCTCCACAGAATATGTAGGGGACAATTGTTCGCATCCACCTTTTCTTCCCTTGCCTGGGGGTGGCTATATGGATTGCTCCACAGGTCCAGTTTAAACTGCGCTGTAATGAAGCTGATGTAGGGGGTAGATACTTAATAGTGCATGGCAATATAGATGGGATGGAAGTGCGTCTGGTAAATGTCTATGCCCCAAATACAGATGACACTGACTTCTTCAGTGAGTTGGAGAACTGGCTATTAGCATACATTGGGATACCAGTGGAATGGGGAGGTGACTTTAATTGAGTGCTAGATAGTACCTTAGACAGGAACCCTTTGAAACACCACACTAAGCCAAATATGTCGTCAGTCCAGAGGAGGGTGATGGATAGGCTTCAGTGTGTAGACATCTGCCATGAAAGACACCTTTTAGAGCGGCAGTACATGTGCTATACGCTGGCCTGTGAGGTCTACAGTAGGCTTGACCGTTTTTTACCCTCCCAAGAGTTGTGTGGCAATGTGGGCAAGACTGCTGTACTGGGTTGCTTCCTATATGATCATGCCCCTGTGTTGTTAGAATGGGGACCCAAGAGGAGTAGGCCGAGAGTCCTGATATGGCGAATGCAACCATCCACATTACGATACCAAGGGTTTAGAGAAGAACTTAGGAAAACCATAATAGATTACTTTGATGAGAATTGGTCCACCACTAAACTAGGAGAAATGAATGGGAAACATTCAGAGTGGTCAATACATGGGACTGCTTGCCCAGAGTGGGGGGCACCAGGAGCCAACTAGAGCAGGAACTGACAGACGGAGGACACGCTGACCAAACTACAACATGAGGGCCGCACGATAGGTCAGCCTTCGGATGCCCTTCTACAGGCGCAACCTGCTGTGGGGGAGACCTGTAATAGACTGGACTACTTGATACATAGGGAATATCGGCAATTGCTACATAAAGAAGGTGACAGATATGGGGTACTGCTTGTGTAGGTAATAAAATATGAGCACCCACTCCTGATGATTTTCACACTACGTCGCCCTGAGGAAGGAACGGCTAACATACAGATTGGCGTCAATGCATTTCTATCTGCCCATTTGGCTGATATATACTGCGGGACCACTGGCAATGAGAGGTAAGATGGGGTTGACTTTCTTCAAAGGGTTCCACTGCTGTGGCTTTCAGGTGAGCAGAGGAAAGAACTGGAGGCCGCACTCCAGCTGGAGGACCTAGAAGAAGCCCTACAGGGTTGCCCGATGCAAAGCGCCTGACCCAGATGGCATGCCCGTTAAACTCTATCAGGCGTATGCCGATATACTCCTTCTGCATTTATTATACACATTGCAGGAGGCTAAACCGGCTGGAGTCCTCCCCCCATCCACGAGAGAAACGCCAATTGTCATGCTCCCTAAGCCTGATAGAAACCCCGAGGTCCCTGCTGCATCTAGGCCCTTGTCCATGTTGGCAGTGGAGACTAGATTACTGGCCAAATTCCTGGCTTTAAGACTATGGAGAGTAGTGAACTTATTGGTTGGAGAATGGGGTTTGGAAGCGAGTTGATAGCTGGGTCATACTGCTGTACCACAAACCGATGATCAGAGTGTGGAATGGGTGGCAGGTGTCGGAAATCATAGAGATAGGACGGGGCACAAGGCAGGGGTGCCCTTTGTCCCCGTTACTTTTGCACTGCCCATGGAGCCTCTGGTGGTACGATTGCATAGGGATATGTAACCATGGGGTATGGAGGTAAACAGTCATACGCATGTGGTTTCCATGTATGCAGATGATGATCTTTATGCGCATGAGCCAGAAGCGCTGATACCAGCGACTCGGGAAATACTAGACTCATTTGGGGCTTCTTCTAGCCTCTGAATCAATTGCCAAAAAACAACATTGTTCCAGTTCGCTGCCTTGGTATGGGGGACGCCTCACGATCTCCCCGTGGTTGGCATGGACTAGAAGTGCGTTCTATTCAAGTACCTTGGAATGCAGATTTCTCATCAACCGGATTCCCAGTTTGCATTAAACACGGGAAAGGTCCTGATCTGCAGGCGTTATTAATGTTCTGGAACAGGTTGCAATTGTAGGTTATGGGGAGAGTGGCGGTATCAACAATGGGTGCCTTGCTGTCTCTACGTGCTCCAGAACTCCTTTTGCAAAATCCCTAATTCTACGTTCGACACATTGAATGGTCTTCAGACCTCCCTGACATGAGCTGGTAAACGGAGCAAGGCCAAGCTGAAAACACTCAAACTGGATATGGATGGGGATGGATTTGGATTCTACTGTTCCTCTACTAGATACATAGGTACCTCAATAGTTAACAATTGGGGAACTTTAGCTGGTGTACTGTAATAAGTCACTGTGATTCATTACAGTACACCATCTACACCTCCCCAATTTTTAATATTTCCAGCTAGGGAAGTCAATAAAGTTATTTTTTCCACTAGCCAGAAAATGTTTAATTTGTTTTCACGTTTTTTCCCGACCCTACCTCCCCATGCACTACACATAATCCCTATCACGGAAAAAAGTGCTCCCGCCTCTTCGTAGGTCGTAACACCCCCGTCTCGTAGAGACTGGAAGACCCCAATGATGAAGTATGACACTGAATCAGGTTTCAGTGTGTGAGGGGAATTTTACAATTTCAAAAGGATTGCCCTTCCAACATCAACAAGAAGGTGCTTGATTTTTTTCCACACCAACCCTTTTTTGATTGGAACTATTAAGATACCTATGTATCTAGTAGAGTAAAAGTAGAATCTTTGTGTTGAAAAATAGTACTGAGAGGAGGACGATTCAACATTTTTCTTCTTCATGCCCCTTTTGATTTCTTGGGTGGATCTAGGATTGCCAGACCTAAGAGTGTATTACATTGAAATATGCCGCACAATGATGCATGGGGGAACGTATAGTCGAGACGGACCTACTAAGGAGATTGAATGATGGGGGTAACTGTAGCGGTTCCTAATGATGTGTTCTAGGGTCCCTAAAGATTGTCCACACATAATGTTGTGGGGTACATAAGTATGGGATCAAGCAGTGATACTGGTTATACTGTCCCTCCGTTGGCTGAAGGGTTTCCAAAATATCCAGGAGGCCATGGATACCTCAAGATGGTACGAGGTGGGTTGTGAGACTGCGGGATATCTTTACCAGAATGGTACGTTCATGACCTTTCAGGAGGCTCAGGACTGGTTTCAAGTGCCACGGGGCATTTCTTACAGTATGCCAAAATATCACCTACTGTGCGTGAGCTGTGGACCACATTCCCCGATGAGCCAAAAGAGTCCTGCACGTTGACGACACTGCTAGACCCAAGCTCTAGTCAAGGTTCATCTCGCACATATACAAAGTGTTAAAGGATGACTGGGGGTCTACCCTCTATCTGATTAGGGTGAGATGGGATGATGACCTACCAGTCTCACTAATGGATAGCGAGTGGAGGAGAGCTCTGGTACAGGTAGCTGAGGTTACAAGTAATGCACGGTTCAAATTCATCCAGTTTTAATATTTACATTTCACGTATTTGACTCCACAGTGACGTTCAGGGTTTACCCTAGGGTCGTCTTCTGCGTGTCCACGCTGCGGCGCGAACCAAGCCACATTCTTGCACATGACCTGGAGCTGTCTGGAACCAGGTGGTGCAATCCCTTTGCACAGTAAAGGCGGTGCGCATCTTCACTTCCATAAAACATTTGCATCCTAGGCATACTCCTAATTCCCAAGAAAGGGGCTAGGATGCAATATAAATGTGCGCTTCTAGAACTGGACCTAGAAAAAGTAGGATAACGATACACTGGATACGTTCGGCCCCTTCCATATAGGATAGATGGAGGGATGACCTGCAGGAGTGAGGGGTGGCTGAAGAATGCCGCTTCAGAGCAGTAAACCTCTTGGATTGGGGACAAATGTTGACTGCAGCATCTATAGTAATAACTCAGAGTGAGAAAAGAGAGCACACATAGTTTAGCATCCAGCAGGTCCACTTCAACATCTAATGCAACAACCCTGCACAAGCCCTCTCACACCATAAACACATGAATCACAAAGAAGTCACAGGTACATTGTCAGATTACCTGTATAGGAAAACAGTAACACCTGCCGGTCGCTGCCAAGGGGGTGGTGGATGTGGTTAGATAAGGGGGAATTTAGATTCCCTATTTTGACTATTGTGATTGTTTTATTGTTTTTTCTTTACGATTTAAACTCAATTTAAAAATGCACTGTTGTTTTAAAACAAAAGTAACTCAGCTCATAGGTAGTGAGATCGAACAAAAAAGTGATGTCATGTCAGTAACTCAATGTAATGATACAACTATCGATGATGTAATAATAAATGTATGACAATTATCATTGATAACCTAGATACAGTGCCTAACAAAAACAAGTTAAAATAAAAAGCAGTGCAGATGATGTGGTTCAGTACATTCACACAGATTGGAAAATCATTGTCTACACCCTGTAGTACATTATTCCCACTATGTGCACATGACACTATGACCCAGATATTTTGCATAGTGGCACAGGGCAGCAAGTCATCTTGCTGCACTGCACTGGGTCACTGTGAAAGTTCAGACGTACACAGTACTTAGGCCATATGGCAAATTTGTATCCTTTCACCCTGCATGGTGCAAGTGTGCCTGCATTGCATGCAGTATTGTTTTAGTGCAGAAAGGAGCGCCTTCCTGCACCTACAAAATTCTGAGAGGCATTTTCCTCTATCTGTGCCACAGAATTCAACACACGTTGGATTCAGAAGTGACTTGAATGACTTAAGTTGTTTGTCCTTGTTACACATTACCTGGGGAGGCATATTTATTTGATGCATTCCCGGGTTTACCTGGTTTCTTCTAAATGACATGCATCATAAACAATGGAAGTTGCATGGATGCATCCACAAAAAGCCCATGGAACACCTCCCTTGCACACAGTAATACAACACAACATTTTGTGAACACACGCTCCCTTCTCCTTTACTGCCTACAAGGTGGTAATGGTGGTGGTGGTCTTCTCACAACACCTAGCTGTAGAATGACAACCTCCATGGCATAGTTTTCCAATTGTTTTGTGTGGTTTGTCTTGTTATACCATAGCCACTGCATCATTTTCTAAGCCTAGGTTACAGATGTGCAGAAATGTTAACGCATTTTAGCCTTTTTGTGCTGGTCGCTCTTTTTGTTAGAATTTGTATGGGAACACCTACCTTGCATATTTTAAGTTGCGCTTGTCGCATCGTGTTTCAGTGCAGCTATTCTACAATGCGCTAACTCCAAAAACCAACCCTTTAACAAAAATGCGTCATCTTGATCGATAGGGAACCAGGACCGAGACAGTTAAAGCCAGAAGGCTGCTGTTTATTAAGCCATTGATGGCACTATCAAATTTTAGTAGAAAATTAGGCAGACTCTCCCCGGTGGAATCTTTGCATATTTATAGGGCGAAATGTGTAGCAATTTGAACCGCTGATGAAACTGTATTTAATCGCCATATACTGAAAGACGCCCTAGGGATTGATGGGGCCAAACAAATAAGATGGCTAGAATATGTTAAAATGTTTGTATCCAAACTATATCACTTAGAACACTATAATGACCCTCATACTATATGCAATGTGTCTAGGAAAGACCTTAAAGCTAGTTGTATGCGTTTATTAGGTGAAATCCGAATTACTACGGAAATGGAAAAACCAACGATCCAAGCCCACCATCTTACCCTGGTGATTCCAACTATACAACCATATATTGTGTTCATTACTGGCGTTTACGCCAGATTAGTGCTAACACATTTCAGACTGAATATTCTACATAGATCCTTAAGTTTTCCTGAATTAAACGACTGGTTGAGAATCTTATGCAAATGTCTTATGCAAATGCCCTTGTGACGATGTTTCCTTACAGTAGACCATCCATATATTATTTTTTTGTAAATATTATTCTATCCCGAGAAGGCGATGGATTATTCCTGTACTAAAAAACCTTGGATTGAGACAATGTTGCCCCGCACTACTGGCACTGCAATTCTTAGAAAATGAAATTGTTATTCCCTTTGTTATTGCCTTTGAAAAAAAGGTTTTTAAATATCGTAAATCTATAATGATGTGATTCTTTCTATGCATTTAGACTTTGTTGAAAGTAGTCTTGACACGATTATGTTCTTACAATTTTTATTGGAGTTTTAATTGATTGACATGTGCACTGTGCTTTTATGGTTATTTTTTACAGTAACCGCATAAAGAGCTTTTGAAATTGAAATTGCGACATCTTGTGAATATGGAGTAGTGCTTGCATCACTGCTGCATCAAAATTAGGGGTGCAACGCCGGCACAAGCCTCACATTAACCCGTTCCGTGCTTGTGACGGAACCACTCCGTCACGAGCCACGGGCGTGCTGTGCTAATGACGGAGTGGTTCCGTCACGGTGCGGCCGCCCCGCCCACGCTGCAACAATTTCGCGCCTGCGTGGTGGAATTAATGAGTGGGGGGGCCGTGATGGAATCAGTCCATCATGTGCACAGCGCACCCGTGGCTCGTGAAGGAGTGGTTCCGTCACGAGCATGGCGGCGCCGCGCGACCCCCCCTCCCCCCAGCGCGGCAGCGGAATTACCGCCGCGGCCTTGGGGTTAATATACCCGATAGTTTATTGAGCTCCACAGTGGGAGGAGAAGCAGCAGACTGCTCAGCATTAGCACAAAGTGAAACCACAATCGTTTTTGGACACTGAACGTAGACAACGGAAATCAGGACAAAGGAGCAGGAAGATCAGGTGCGTAATGCAAGTCCTTATGGCCCCTGTGGTGCATGTGGGCCCCAAGCCTTCAAGGGCCCTCAGCCATCATGGGGCCCTATTGAGCTCAAGACCAATGAATATCTTTGAAATATGGGAGACTCGGGGTATCCTCTTCATATTTTGCTTGTGGGGCTGTCATTTTGCATTACGCCACTGTGGGAGACAGAGAAAAGGGTGAAACAACTCTACAACACAGTGCTTCTTCTAACATTTTGAACATTAACAAGAAAGTGTTTTAAACAATTCAGAAGGCAACAGGTTTAGGGGCGGTAGTCAAAAGAGTGATAAATAGTCAAAAATGTGCAAAATGCCAACTTGTTTCATGATTTACGCTGGTATATCTTCTTTTCGTGCACATGGACTGTTGGCCGAACCATTAGTGATTAGCAAAGAATCCACCTGGAAAATTGCAATTGTCGCCTGATCCCTGGCTTTAGTCAAATGGCAGTGGCATATTATGATATACTGCACTAGTGGGCAATGTCGCTGTCTTCCTAATGTATTTGTTCAGTATTGTGTTGACAGTTACTTTCGAGCATACTGTAAGCACGAACATCTGCATGGCATCAATCATTCAGAATTATTTTTAGGATCTATTTTAAACAGGGTTCATTATCTCTTGAGCAGGAGATTGCCAGAACTGCGTATGAGTACATCTTGTTCTTTAATGAAAGATATCTGCTGAGTCATATGCTGCAAAAATCAAACTCTATAACTTAGGATCAGAGTGCGTGGGGCGAATTTATACAAACAGAGGAGCTAATGGCTCGTAATGCACTCGCTGCCTTCCGCAGCTGTTTATCTATCTTTGGCTGGAAGGATGATTCCTTAGCTCCCTTTTCAGAACTTAAATTCATTTGAGAAAATAAAATGTTAAATTCTATTACTTATCATGCTTTCGTATATGGCGCAGTAACTCAAGATTGTTTATCCTACACTTAGCTATCCATCCTAAATCTTGAAGAAGCAGAGCCTTGTAAGGTTTCTATTACCCCTAATGCAGGCAAGGGAAATGTGCCCCCTCCTCCCTGTTTAGGTAATAAAAGACAGCCATTTTGTGGTTCAGTGGGCACAGCACCGCGCTGGTCCCGGTGCACTGAATCTGCTATAAGAATTATAGCTAGGCTCCTGCATGGAAGGCAGGCCATAAAAGAACTCACAAGATCACTCTACAGCACTGGGCAGTTTTACAAGGGGGTTCCACGTTTTCCCTGTTGAGATCGGAGATATCCTGCGGTTTCAGTTTTACCAATTGGTAAAATTGCCTTGGATTTATGCAGATAAATTCTTTCAAATATTACCTGGATAAATTGTGATGCGAAACTATTCAGTTTCAAGCACGATTTGTGCTCAATTTGCAATGTGAATACCAGATTTGATTTCTGATTTACCACATGGCTCAAAAAGAACCGGTTAGTTTTGTCACATTTCAAAACAAAGTAGAATACCCAATGCACTAAAAAATTCTAATGCACATTTATACAGCGCGAACTCGACTCGAAGGCATTGGAGCGCTTTTTATGAGCACCGGGTACGGTACACAAGGACACATTCCGGCACGGGGAGATTACGTGATTGGCCCATAGCGCCCACACTGCCAGCGCTCACTCCACCTTGAGCCCCATACCACTTTCATACCAAGGAGACTCATGAGACATAAGTGTGGGAAACGTTGGTGCAGGTTTATTTTGCATAACAAGTAGCAGATAAGGTGGGTCATCTTACAGGCGATCCAATGCGGCAGCCCCTCGCTGACCCGCATGCCTAATTAGCCAATTTGCACGGTAAGTCCATGCTCTTGACGGTGCAATACGTTAATACTTTATTTCGTTCTACTCCCGCCAGGGCGGAGCGATGAGGCACACCCCCGGTCGGTTCAGGCCCCCCGACCGCCCGAAGGACTAACGGGGCGCCGACGCTGTTTCCTGGAACCCCCTCGGCTCCAGGTTCTTGGCTCAGGCACCCCTACTGTGCCAGGCAGAGGTATTGACTGTATCCTTCTGCCGCAGAGGTACCCTTACTGTCCATCTGCTTCCAGATCGCCCTGTGACTCCGCCTGCAACACAAAACAGACCATTAGTTGTTCACAATTCGCCTGCCGCTCTGCTGCTGGGTCAGGGCCAGGGTGGGAACAGCGTAGAGCAGCCCAGGAAACGTGACCGGAAAAGACCGAGCAATGCTAGCCCTGCTAGTTATAGGTCGTCCCGTGAGCCCGCCTCCCGCTCGCAAGTCTCGCCACTCATTGGCTGTTGCAAAGGGGGCCGGCGCGCTATTGTTCTGCTTCGCGCGGCATGTGGAACTAAGACGCTGTCTCGCGTTATCTCCCCTTCGTGTCGCGCGGCCAGCGGCATAGTGCCCACACTGCCAGCGCTCGCTCCACCTTGAGCCCCATACCACTTTCATACCAAGGAGACGCATGAGACATAAGTGTGGGAAACGTTGGTGCAGGTTTATTTTGCATAACAAGTAGCAGATAAGGTGGGTCATCTTACAGGCGATCCAATGCGGCAGCCCCTCGCTGACCCGCATGCCTAATTAGCCAATTTGCACGGTAAGTCGATGCTCTTGACGGTGCAATACGTTAATACTTTATTTCGTTCTACTCCCGCCCCCCCTGTCAGGGCGGAGCGATGAGGCACACCCCCGGTCGGTTCAGGCCCCCCGACCGCCCGAAGGACTAACGGGGCGCCGACGCTGTTTCCTGGAACCCCCTCGGCTCCAGGTTCTTGGCTCAGGCACCCCTACTGTGCCAGGCAGAGGTATTGACTGTATCCTTCTGCCGCAGAGGTACCCTTACTGTCCATCTGCTTCCAGATCGCCCTGTACTCCGCCACAGCTCTGGAGGAGGCCCCCGTCGATGACAGAGCCCCCCCACCACCTAGCTACTTTCCGTTGCTCTCTAGTGTCCTCAAGATCACTGGCACCCTGCCGCTCCCGGGGCTTCCTGTAAGTCAGAAGAAAGACATCCATACCAATCCCAGCCAGGTGAACCCCATCGCTTTCGTAGTAACCCACAGTCCTTTCTTGTATCAGCGCATGCCTAATGCCCAGGCCCCTCTCCTCCATGAATTCTTGCGTGGCCCTGTTGACCCTCTTCCTGCCTTGCCCGTGGATGTCCTGGCAACTCACTGCAGGATCGTTATTTGAGATTGGTTAGAGCACGCACTAGCAGATGCCCGTAGCCGTCAAATGTCATTCACAGTTCTCTGTTGTATTGCAGTGTTTCACCTCTAATTATACAGTATTTCCCTTGCAACCGTGCCACCATCGCCTACCTTACGTTTGTTCTAGGCCTGGGTGTCTAGCACATATTGCAGTATTGTACCTTCCATTGTACTTCGTATCCTTACCACCTGCAACTCATCACTTATCCCTTCTACCATGCACTTTATGCTACCTCATTTATTTACTTTGCTACACAATTGTCACTTGTAGAGCAGCCCAGGAAACGTGACCGGAAAAGACCGAGCAATGCTAGCCCTGCTAGTTATAGGTCGTCCCGTGAGCCCGCCTCCCGCTCGCAAGTCTCGCCACTCATTGGCTGTTGCAAAGGGGGCCGGCGCGCTATTGTTCTGCTTCGCGCGGCATGTGGAACTAAGACGCTGTCTCGCGTTATCTCCCCTTCGTGTCGCGCGGCCAGCGGCAGAATCACAGGCTCTGGACGTGACTCCGAGGCTCGAACCTCGGTTTCTAGCATCAAAGTCAGCAACCTAGCCGGCAGACCACATCCTCTCCATTTGACCTTTGAGCAGTAACAAAGTTAAATCGCAGGTTAAATCGCAAGCAAGCTAAACAGGTATATATGTAAACTGGGTATTTTAAAAGGAAATATCTGCGTTCAAGTTTTCCGAAGAAATGCTGCACTTTAGAATCCGGAGATGTCCCTCTCACTTTATAGAAATGTAAGTACTTTTACACAGTGCATCTGAAACCGACAGAAACAATGTAAATCAAAATGGAAGTAAACTCTATATTAGTGAGCAGGGCTTCAAGTGAATGAGGCAGGGAGTGTTGTAATTAATGGGTCCCATCCAAGTATTGGCCTAGTTTTATTTTTAAAAGGCTGGAGATATCATTGAATACTGTCATTCACCTTCACTTCCTGGATTCCAGTGGGTATAAATCATACAGAGTTGCTTTGTTCATAATACTCTACAACAGAGGTCTTCAAACGTTTGGATGTCGAGACCCCCCTGTCAACATTTTGAGGTGTAAGGACCCCCTCCTGACAAACATTTCTAAACCTGCAGGCAGGGCTACTAGAAGTATGAGGCAGGCGAAGACCAAATTACACGACAGGTTTGACTAAATTGTGTGGGAAGAAAATGTAAATGATGGTATGTGATGCTGCGTATTTTGGGATGGCATTGCTTCATTATTTTGAAATTACTTTTTTGCACACAGTAACACTGAGGAAAGATTTCACCCCATCAGTACCTGTTTATAAACAAAATACAGCAATTAACATCAGAAAGATTTCTAGTCAACCTTTGTGAAGGGCCTTCCACTCCGCAGGAATACGTGCTGCCACATTAGAAGCTCACCTGGCCCTCGGCGGGAGAAGCAGGGATCCCTTAAAACACTGGTGGTTTTGTGCAGAGTTAAGCAGTTGGCCCATGCTGCTTTCCTCTCACCCACTCCCTTCCATCCCTCTCTCCTCAACCCCGGATCCCTCTCTCACTTTTCTGGCCATTTTCTTTTTACAACTTCTGAACTCTCTCCAGTCAACCTCTCACCTCATCTTTAATCACTGCCCTCATCTCTAACAGTCTCTCGAATTTATCTCATGGCCTTTCTGGCCCTGTCACTTCCTGTGCCCCACATCACTTCTCATTCACCTCGTCTCTCCATTCAAATTTGTGTCTATTTGTATCTTTCACCTCTTCAGGCTCCCCATTCATCTTTCACATCTTCCCTTTGTTCTAACAGAAGCCCTCACCTTTGGCTCACACTCACTTCTTGCGTGTCCACACTTCTCTTCAGCAATTCACATTTCTCCTCATCCCTGACCTCTTCAATCAAATTCTCTCACTCCCTTGATGTCCTCTCTCATCCTCTCATCTCTCCTCCTCAAGCTTATGAGTTGGATCTGTATGCTCCTCTCAGCCTGTGCCAATCTGCTTCTTGTTCCCTAATTCAAGAAGGCATGAGTTGACTGTCTCGCTGTTTTGGTGCAGGGCGCGCAGTTATAGAACTTGCACCCTCCTTTGCTTCACTCCACCAAGAATCTATTATTCTTTAGGAAGATATAAAAACCTTTCTCTATTCTCTGTAGTTTACCCCATTTGGATGGTTCTCCAAATACTTCTGTGTGTTTCTCATTTACCTTCAGGCAGCAGATTGTTATTAGCCCCACAACATCTTTTGGTAACAGTAGCGCACTACAAATGTAAATAATAATAATAGGCAGAAGCAGGGGAGCCACTAGACCAGAACTTCGTGGGGGTTAGGGGGGGCTAACACTCCCAGCCAGCTGGCTGGCCCTAACACTGGTTGCACACGGTGCAACAGTCTTTTTTGGTGTCCCACCCCCATTTCCTTCTTCTCCATGAATTCTATCACTACCATTCACCAACAATGCACCTCATCTCTCGATAGCACCTTTCTGACAAACATTTCATTTTTTTATAGCACTACTCATAGTTTACTCACACTCTTTTCTGTGATCTGCATGGTACATATTATTTGTACAAGGCACATTAAACATCTCCACACTGTGTGGGTGGCAAGAGTGCCCATGTGAGTACATGGTGAGCGATGCAACAATGTGAGAGTAGGGTGAGAGGAGTCACTGCAGGGTGAGTGAGGAGGCCGTACGAATTTGGGTGCGGATGTAAGTACAGAATGGGACGAATGAATGTATGATTACTGATGGGCTTGTTTGAGTAAGTTGCATGTTGAGCAGTGAGGGGGACAGGTGAGTGAAGTGTCACATGAGTGCAGGATGAGTAGTGTGCTTGTGTTACTGCAGGGTGAGGTATAGAGTGAACAGCAAAGTGCATTGTGAGTGCATAGTGATCACTGTGAGTGCAGACTAACAGGTGTGCTTATGTGACTGCAGGGCAAGTGGAGGGAAAATAGTGTGAGTTCGTGGCGAGTGGCATAAGTGCAGTGTGGTCACTGTGAGTACAGGGTGAGTGGGTGAATGGTGTGAGTGCATGGTGATCAGGTGAGTGCATTGTGATCAGTGTAAGTGCAGGGTGATTAGTGTCCTTATATGATTGCAAGGTGAGGTACAGGGTGAACAGTGCATTGTGAGTGAAGAGTGACCACTGTGAGTGCAGGGGGAGTGGGTGAATGGTGTGAGTGAATGGTGATCAGTGTGAGTGCATTGTGATCGCTGTGAGTGCAGGGTGAAGGTGAACGTGAAGCGCGAGAATGAGGAGTGAGTTGTCTGAATGCAGGGTGCATTCCCAGACACTTGAAGTAACTCAGCATGTTATTGACGGTGGCGTAGGGTTTCAGATAGAAGTTAAACTATTGCTATTATGGCAGTAATCGGGGCTCGAGGGTGAAGGAAATAAATAATGTGCTGATCCTGCAACAAACTTCCAGTCCTATGGTTAGGGTTGCCAGCAGATTATTTTGATGGCAGTTGGTACAAAAAGCAGCAGTCACCAAAAGCTGAATTTTAAGCACTTATCTGTGCATACTTTGAACACCAAATATAAATAGAAAGCACTTTTAATTGTGTACTAGGGCTGCCTTAATGATCCATAACTGATAATTAAAGATAACAAAGACAGAAAAGTTGCATATGAATGGATACATACTTTTGTATTTATAAGTCTATTTTGTGTCAAGAGGAGGTCTTTGCAGGCTTGTTCAACAACACATGGCTCCCATTTTTCTTTTGGCAACCCTACTTTATATTCCTTTTCATGAAATTCATTCTCACACTATAGCAGTACATGTAAAATACAATTATAAGGAATAGGCAGAGTGGGGACCCAGTAGGTACTGGAACCAGGAAGAAACACTAAGCCTCTGTAACCAGTTTACAAAGGCATGTAAATATGCAAATGGTAGTTAAAGACCTGTGAAAAACTCGGACTGCCATGCAGGAGATAAGACTCCAGACACTGCCCTGCCGAGCCCCCAGCAGCTCGAGTTACACTGCAGCAGCCCGGGCTGAGAAACAGGAGTGGGGAAGCCCTGGGCAGAAGTGTGACTGGGAATGCGCGACCCCCTTTACATCGCTCCATGGCCCCCCTGGGGGCCGCGCCCCACAATTTGAAGACCCCTGCTCTACAAGTTGTGGCACACAAGAATTGATTTTCTACT
Organism: Lissotriton vulgaris; assembly: GCF_964263255.1. Taxonomy (NCBI): domain Eukaryota; kingdom Metazoa; phylum Chordata; class Amphibia; order Caudata; family Salamandridae; genus Lissotriton; species Lissotriton vulgaris. The sequence goes on along the minus strand of NC_141694.1, from coordinate 1,143,889,899 downwards.
TATTGTCTTCAAAACATCACATCAAATGCTTAGGGGTTATTTCCTCAAACCCTCTCTCTGCTCCAGTGGGATATGAGCAGTTTGGCAAACATCCTTAACCCCATTGCTGCAGGGTTAATTCCCCCATGGCGCAGGGGAGAGTGGGGGCCATGGCGCTGCGGTGCTCCTGACGAGCTCAGCTCGTCATGAGTGGTAGTGGAGCTGTGCTCATGATGAGCTGGGCTCATCATGACTCCGCCCTCTGATTAATTCACCCGCACAGGCAGGGAATCAATAGCGCGTGGGTGGACCACGGCAGTTATGACGAGCCCAGCTCGTCATGATCACAGCTCCACTGTGACTCATGACAAGCTGGGCTCGTCATGAGCATGGAAGAGGTTAATGGCCTTGGGTTTTTTACCTTTGCCTCTTTCCACTTTGAGAAAAAACAAAATGCTCTGAAAGTAGTAAATACCAACCGCTTTTGACAAACATATGGGCATGACTCTGTACAGGTGATGGATGTCAGATTCACTTGAAATGTTAGAATATAATGTACATCTGGTCAAAGCAATTTGATAAATGAAAAGGACGACCAAAAGAATGGCTGGTGTGGCTTATTCAATGTCTTCTTAATTAATTCATACCTATCAACTTAAAATATGTCACTTTACACATAGCACCATATATAGTATTGCAACATTATTTTTATTCAGATGCTCACAGAAAATGTATATTTCCAAATGGAGCTCTTGTGTTTTACATATCATAATTGGAAACATGATTTCTAGAAGAACTTGGTGATGTAATTCGTTTTCTGACTGAGTTAGCCCCACATGAGGTATTTATGATTCGGATTTTTTATGCAAGAAAGCTGCTGTAGTATTTATAACATTTTTTAAGAGACATACATTTACCAGGAAAAATTGATGCTTACTTTGTTTTGTTTTCTTTCTTCCTTGTTGACACATACACAATACGAGTACAAGATCAGTTCTATAGATCTCAGGATAGAGGGTCCTGGTGTCAGGAGCAGCTCTAATCTAGTCAAGAGGAAAATCTCTGTGCCAAAAAACAAAGCCCCAAACTGGAGATGTCCAAGCAGCAATGACGGGACTTCTCTCCATTTCTTGTGATCAGCACTGGGTATTGAGTAGTTTGCAAATAGGCCTTCTAGCAAGGACCCACAACCTATATAGGGGATATATTTATATCTTCTCAACTAAACCAGCTAGGGTCCAAAACTTCGGTTAAGCATTCTTCCCAAGACATAATTCCAGAGTGAATTAGTGCAACGTAGGAAGCCGAAAAATGTGCTAGTGGGGGGCATTTCTGGAGCCACAATCCCATCCCCTCTTGGTTATCTTCTCAGTCCATTAAGGGATTCTTGGCAAAGAGCTGTTAATATTTTAAAAAGTTGCAACAACTTTAATCTGTGACATCTTTTGAGGGGACAGTAGAATTCTACTTTCTGCTGTTTTCAGACACTAAAACAACCACCTTAAATTCAGAAGACTCGGAATAACTCACCTCTTCATACTGTCATAGGGGTTGTATGTCTTCACCACAAGATCTTTCTACAATTTAATACTGAGCTATGCACAGTCAGGTTCCTAAAATGGGGTTGAGCATTGCCCAGGCTCTCAGGACTCTTGCACTTTCAAGGTTTTCTTATCTTCATGGATGCATATTAGAATGCTTGTTCTGCCTGTCCAAATCTTCCTAGATGATCATCGTGTTCTCCATCACCAGTTTCTCAAATGTGCTTCATATGCAAATACTACTCCATCATTTTACACAGCAGGGTGCTCTGGGGCTCCATTATGGTAAAAATAAAGTACAATGTAATAAACTGAAATCATTAGTTATGATCTAAATCAAAATGGCTGAAAGAAAGTTGGCAGGGGAAGACTCACAATTCAATTCGTCAGTACCTCCTTCATTGCAGAAATCATGGGTTCTTCATAGCCTGTAAAAATTGTGGAACTGGGAAGAGACACTGGCAAAATAGAAACTCCCTGCCCTACTTCGCTTCTTCAGTGAAACTACAAAAATATTTATGTAATTAGTGTGATCATTTCACTTTAATTAAGGCTAGGAACTTTGGCAAAATTAGCATGCAACTGGGCATTCAGATTTCTATAATTGATTTGTTTCAATTAGGTCAAAAGATAAATTTGCCAAACTACCATTATCTCTAAAATTCACTCAACTGACAAATTCTTACTCAATGCATGAAATGCCGTCCGGTTCTTACTCAATGTATAAGGTGCTGCCTAATCCAGACAGATGACCATGAAGGTGTTTGTTAGAAATGGGATTTCTGGTTGGCTAAGGCTTGCGCCAAAGTCAGGCAGAAACAACCATTCCTTAGTCAGGGCAAGGAAGTCACCCGCCAAGATAAACCCTGCTCACCACCTTGGTAGCTTGGCACGAGCAGTCAGGCTTATCTCGGAGGCAAGGTGTAAAGCGTTTGCGCGCGCACCCAGCAACAACATCTAAGGCCCACCACAAAGGAAACTCCACACAAGGTTATATATAAAAATAGCCTTTGTATTATACAAAACACATAAGATAAAACACACACTTTACAATGTGCCAACAGGCACAGGCAGAATTTACAGGGGATTATGTAATGGACAGGGTCACATGGACCATTGTCAGGGGTAAACACTTTTTAGAACTAGCACTTTGTAGGAATAGAATACTTGTAGGAATAACACCCAGCTCATAGAATAACTGTAGCACAAAAGTAGAACATGTAGCATACAACCAGTAATCACTAGTCACTGTGAGTACCACCTACGAAATCCCTAACCACCTTAAGAGAATCACGCAGGGAACCAGGACCTCACTAGCAACACCTGTACTAGGAGAACAACCACCTAAGCATTACAAGACATGTAGGGGTATAGGCATAGAACATTACACATGATGCATAAGAACACATGCAGAGGTGTAGGGAAACACACATGATGCATGGACATACATTCAGCGGTGTAACAAAGAACACAATTGCGCAGAAATCACCTTAGGCCACAACCAGTGACTGTCCCAAATGTCAGGGGCCTAAATGGAGCAGCTGCCCACTAAGTGCTGGGCAGCTGGGGAGATGATGTGGCCAATGCTGGAGCCTCGCAGGCTCTGGCCAAAGCAATTGTGTCCCCCAAGAGCCTCGTGGCCTAAACAAACAGAATGGCTCTCCAGAGCCTCTCAGGGCTCGTAAAACAAATATGGCCCTCGTTGGAGTCCCTCCTGGACTCACGAGAACAAATGCCGTCGAGCCTCGCAGGCTCTTAAAACAAATATGGCCCCGTCATTGGAGTCCCTCCTGGACTCAAGAGAACAAATGCCCCCGGAAGCCTTGGGGCTCCAAATCAACAATGCCGCTTGCGCCCCTCTGGGCTCTTTCACTACAGATGCCCCCAGACGTTGGAGTCCCTCACTGGGGGGCTCTGCATCAAGTGAGGCCCCAGGGGCCTCTCAACACTGCGGGCCTCTCACTGGAGGGGAGGGGCGGGCACCGGCAATGTGCCCCAACGCCCCCCCTCTCCTTTCAGGCACTCTCCTGTCTCACGGCGGCTGGATGCGGGGACGGAGGCTGCCTCTCTGTGGAGCCTCCCAGGCTCCCTCGTACTTCCTGCCTTCCAAGCAGGCAGCCGGGGCTCTTCCTGGTGAGAGCCTCCCGACACGACGTGACAGGTTCCTTCTTCTCGGGCTGCGGGGGTGGGACTTCTGGCCCTTCTTCCGGGGCCGCGCTGGGATTGGCTGGCCAGTTAGCTGCTTCAGGGTCGCCGAGGGCAGAGCGGCGGCCGGGGATCCTGAGGCAGACGAGGGGTAGGCTCCCTATAATTAAATAGTAAATCACGGCAGTGTCCCTGGCGGGGTAAAACGAGGGGTAGACTCCCTCTTAGGCTGGCAATAAAACAGGGTGGGCTCCTGCTGAAACGGAAGCACGGCAATGAGCGGGGTTGGAACCAGCGCCGACGATCAATAGGGGGGATAATTACAGCGCTCCCAAGTGCTAGAGGCAAGATAAAGCACTCCCCAGCACTAGAGGCAAGATAAAACGCTCCCAAGCGCTAGAGGCAAGATAAACCCTCCCAAGCGCTAGAGGCAAGAGCCAGATCCAGCAAAGTTCTTAAGGCAGGCAGGGGGGGAAGGCTGGGCCCAGAGCCAGCTCACAGGGTCCTCCTAGGCAAGGAGGCACTCCCCAGTGGCGGTTCTCCTGGCGCCCAGCAGCAGCAGCCCCCCTCAGCAACAGGATCCAAGAAGAGAACACATTCATGGGGACACAGCCCTCTTTATACAGGTACATCCTTTGTCTTTAGGTGCAGGGTGGAGGGGAAACCAGTCGCAGCTGGTTCTGGAGCACTCTTGATGTGCTCAGCCACCCTTTCCATTCACCAGGCAGGCTAGGGTCATCAGTCGCACCACAGGGGGCGGAGCCAGCATAGTGTGGGGAAAGCCCAGCCCTATTCAGGTCACAGGTGTACCCCTTCCTCACACCAGCTTGCTAATCCCTCCACTCACCACCGGGGCAGACCCATCCAGACTCCTGGAGCCAGGCTCACCAGCCAGCTCCAGCCACTCACACACCAGCACACTCACTGAAGTGGCATTTCCACACTAGACACATTCACGCCGCACACATCATTGCGCAGCATTCAATCTCACGAGTTCGGACATACCTAACTCGGGCCTGCACACCCCACGCATAAGGAACTACCAGGGACACATACATTCCCCATGCATTCCTGTAGGAGGGCAGGCCAATGTCACCATACACACTCAAAGTGTGCACGCACTTTCCACTGGGACTCAGTGAAAGTGCGCAGAAACCAAAAATCACCATCCCCAGGTCACATATAAAAAGCAAAAAGTTCAGGGGTTAACCTGCCAGAAGGGCCAAGTCCAACAGTGTTCACAAGTAAAATGCCATTAAGTGGAGAATGCTTTCTCTGCAACTAGTATTCCGCCCATGTTAAATATAGACTTTTCCTCCAATATGAAGAGCCATTTGTCCGGTCTAATGTTAAGGCTGTCTTTGCTGAATTTAGGGCCTTTATGATAGCCTACAAGATGTCCATAAAAATGTCCATAAGGTATAAAGTGCATGTGTGCCCGCATTGCCACTAGTTTTTCTGACTATGTAGAGTGTGAAGCTTTTCCTGAAATGTAGAAAGACATGTAACCAGTCTGGTGTTCAAGTCGATGTTTTGCGGATTCAGGGCCTCATTGACCGGTCTGCACCTCAAGTTGTTGGATGACTTATGCAATACCTTCCTGTGAGCTTCTAAGAGCAGGGGCCCAGGCATACACTGTGCATAAGAGATTATTTTCTTATTTTGCAAAATCTACAGTCAAAATCTGTAGGCAGATCATAACCAGTTTCGGAAACTTACCACTCTTCTTCTCCTGTTGATGTCTTTCCCTCCATTCTCTCGTTTTTGCTTGTGCTTTGAGACCCAGAGGTAATTTGCGCACTTAATAAAATCCTATGATTGGGCTGATTTCCCATATATTTTTAGTAGTTCGTTTCCATATACATCACTTTTCCTATCACGTTTCATGTATCCAATCGATCAATCAATCAGGGAGTTTTAAGCGTGTTACAAGGTGCTGTGGGGGTGGGGGGGGGCAGCTCCAGTCAGTCGAAGAGCCAGGTCTTGAGAGTCTTTCTGATGATGTGCAGGGTGGGGTGCATCTGATGTCAATTTGGAGCTTGTTCCAGGTCTTGGTCACGATGTAGGAGAAGGTTCTTCCACCTGTTCTTGCTCTGCAGATGCACAGGGGTTTGGCGTGGGGGAGGTCGGTGGATTGGAGGTTTCTCGTGGGTACGTGGAAGGAGATTCTATCGTTAAAATGTTAGGGTCCGGTATTGTGGAGGCATTTGTAGGCGTGGGTATCTTGAAAGTTACTCTCTTCTCGAAGGAAAGCCATTGGAGGTTACAGAGGTGTCGGAGATGTGCTTGTGCAGAGGGATGCCGAGTACGTGTATGGCTGCGGTGTTCTCTATGGTCTAGAGTCTGTGGAGCAGAGACTAATTGATCCTCGCTTAGAGGGCCTATTCATCATCATCCAATCATGACAGTGTTGTGCTACAAAATCTTTTGACTTCAATCTGCTCAGCCTTTGAGTACTGCTGGTGAGGGTTTATTTAAACTCTGTATAAGTCACATGATCATTTCATAAGTCCCTTTCCTGAAACATGTCTAGGGGTTTTTCTAACTGGTAATGGTGAGCCAGGTTGCAGGATCTAATTGCTAATTCCTGCCAGTTAAAATGATCTAAGGTGTGTGGCTTTGATTCACACAGGCTATGACAGACATGTAAGAAATGTACACTGCCTGGTTATAGTTTGATTGAGCAGGACAAATTCTATACATGCCTGTGCTGGGGAGGTTACTTTTAGAAGACAACATTTGTATTTGCCTATTTTAAGCACTAGGGCATTCTGAAGCTTTGTGTCTTTTCCCTGCATACCTGTACTTTCATACCTTATTGCTGGCATTGACTTCGCCTTCATGACCCGATGGATTGTTCTAGGATGGGACCCCATAGATGCTTAGAGGTGGCAGCAAATGAACATTGTAGGGTGTGCATTTTTTAAAACTCCTTTGGCTATGCGAGGTTTTCTCTTGAATCAATCCAAACACATAGGTACTTATATTCTGGCACTTTATTAATGTGTTCACTTCTCCACTGATAGGTCCCAGTTCTGTTCATTCTCCTTCCAAAGATGATAATCTTTGTTTTAGCCAATTGACTTTGAGTTTGTTACTCCAGATATATTTGCTTAATTGGCCAATCAATCACTGAAGACTCACTCTTGTTTTGCTTAACATCACCAGATCGTTGGCGTAGAGTAGATTAGACAGCAGACTTCCTCCCAATGTTGAGAGATGAGCATTTACAGAATGCAAAGCTTATTTGAGATTCATTATATTCATACTGAATAGCAGGGACGTAAAACATCACCTTTGTTTTAATCCCATTGCAGTATTGATTTTTCTGGCGCAAAACCTGCCATCAGCCAGTTTTATGCTTGTTCAAATATACGTATACATAAGTTCTATGGCCCTCAGTAGCTATGTGTGGTTTACCCATGATTGTAATTTTTTCCACAGAGAATTCTTTGGAACTCGGTCAAAAGCTGCTTTAAAGTCAACAAAACACATATATAATATTGTCTTTGATGCAGCCTTGATTTTGTTGAAACCCTGTCTGGTTCTGGGGTAGTAGCCTTTTTCCTTTTACCTCTCCTTTAAAATGTTTCAGCAGTAATCCTGCAAAATATTTTGACTTAATATCCAACGGAGACATCAGTCAATAATTGCTTGGCTGGGTTCTCTTCCCTCCCGTAAAAATGGGTTGGATTATTAAACCCCTTCAGGAATCTTGGATTACTACGTTGCGGCGTACTTCGATGAAGAGCGTGGGGGCTGTGTCTTTGAATGTCATCTGATTCTTAAATGGCTGTGGGGCTTGCACGGAAATTGATTGTGGATGCTGCAGCAAGTGGCCCTCCTGGACAATTTTAGTAGATGCCCACATAATTTCATGCCTATCTGTTGGTTGGGGTGAATGCAGATTTGCAGAGCGAGATACTCTATGGTTTTCTTGTAGTTGAGGGCTCTCCCACTTTATTTCTGTTGCCACCGACCTGTTTCTGTCTGGGGGTGCTTTTCCATGCTCACTGTGACCACACCTAGACTGATGGGACTTCCTGCACTGCTATGTGCCAATTGGGATTCATTTCAGGATTAAGGCCTTGCAATTCCTGCTGCTGTTGATTTATCTGGGAGTCGTTTTCTGAAATATATGTGCATTTTTTGCCATTCGAGATTGTCTGGCCTATTGGTTTCCCCTGTGTGATGTTTGCTTCCATTTGCTCCGGAGTCTGATTATTTATTCTCCCTGCATTGCCCTCACAGTGTAAAATATTTTACTCCACCTCCGTACTAGGCACATGACTTTTCTCATGGCTCGTGTCTGTTGCTGATATTTGCGCCTTGGCAGGTGAGTCCCTTGGCGAATTGTTCACCATTTCCTTGTGATTGACGAAAATTGAGTTGAGTGTTAACACTGGAAAAATCTATCTCTGTTTTTGCCTCCTTTATCAGGTTTGGATTGGGATCAAGAATCGGCTCTGGCACACCGAAGAAAAGTGGCCCACATTTGCATATTGCCTTTCTGCAAAACACTGCTTCAGCTAAGTTTTATTAACTTCACTTTGATTTTAAATATAAATGCACAGATTAGTTCACACTGCTGAGCCACAGATGAATGCAAGTGAGACCAATTCTGCTCCTGTCTCTTGCCCCCACTCAATCAGCATACATTAATGGGCCGGCCCTGGGAGAGAAAGGAAGTGACATCTCCACCCATCTGCCTCTAGAAAGGCCGCTCAGGCACCCACTGGGCCACTGGCGGCATCTGAACACCATAGACAGCCCAGGCTGCCCAAAAATAGCCCACAGCTGGAACTTGGCTATCAGCCCTTTTTGCCATTTCCCAAGCACCCACATTACCAATCCGACCCTGTCCTTTATGCAGGCTCTTCTTCTTGGGTTTCCTAGGGGGAGTCATGTCTTTTTAGCTGTCCTAGAAGTCAGTATAAACAGGTCCCCTGTTACTGCAGCTTGCGGGTTCAAACTGTCTGTTGCAGTCAGCGAATCTCCTATTGGACTTTTCCCAAAGTTATTCCCCTCTCCATCCCGAATAATGACTATGGATGCATTTTATTTTTATTGAATTCCTGATGGGCACAACCGAACCTTTATTGGTTGTTACCTTTACATGGTTGCTCGTGACATTTACATCATCCATCTCCCTGAACTGGTATACGTTGGCTGCCACTATAAGATCACTTTTGCATTGCTTGGGGGGCTTAAACTTTCTTGTTTTGCGATAATGTGACTGTCTTGAGCACTTGACCTTTGGCTAATTACACAGTTAGTTTTATGTGGTGGTGCACCCTCTGAATTGTGGACTTCAAATACACTTCAGTCAATAAGTTGCTTAAACTTTCTGCCAAAGAACTTACTTTTCTGGTATTGATGAGCATACACAGTGAGACAATTCATTAGTGTTGTCAGATTGTGCCTGTAGAATAAGGTTATTAATTTGCATGAGCTTTTTTGTTGTTCCACCATACAAATGTTGCAAGTTTTTCCAACAGGTTGCCTTGTATATCCATTTTGTCTGAGTGATAATTGAGTGCGTTAATTGTCACTTGCATTGTGTTTAGGAGTGAGGGTGATCCTGAATATGCAAGTGATGGGTTTATCTCAACCCCATCCTTTTAAAACAATGATACATTAAGAAAGCTCAATAAATCATTACCCAGCTGGGTTCCAAGGGACATTGAAATTGCTTTATTAACTTCAACTTAAGTTTTGAGATCCTCTATGTTGGAAACATCCAGTCCAGCTGTTTTAATTTTTGTTAGTAACAACAACACCGTGGTGGCGGTCTCCTCTTGGATATGAGTGAGGGTTGGACCAAAGGGATGTGCTATGGGCAGGATAATGTAGGAATGATGGTTGCCCATTGCATGACACCTTGGTTTTGATGACCTTGTCAAATTGCTGGAGACCACTTCAATGTTGGTGCCAGTTTTTAATGCCTCTGTTTTAATAACTTGATCCTAACTGGTCAAAACATTGGGGCTTGCAGTGTCTACAGCACCAGCCCTCACTGTCATGATCTATGTTAACATCTGTTTTGGTTTGTGCCAGTGTGGTTGGTTTTGAGAATACAGAACACTGTAGATTGTAGAAGAGATCTTTATTGAAGATATAGCGTAAAGACCCCCAGAGGCCAACCTATCAGCTCCTCAGCCATGCTTTACTGCCGGACTCTTCAATCCAGATTCCAGTAGTAGAACCTTGTTGCTAGGAGATGGTAAAAACACAGGTAAAATATAAGTTAAAACAAAACACATCTTCATTTCTAAGGAACAACAAAATCATTCAATTGTACATTTGGTTAATCTAAGTAAAATAAAGATTAAGAACAATTATGAAAGAAATATTAATCACATAAATAATCATCCAATTTCTTTGGTCTCATTTTAAAGCGTTCATTAGGAACCCTTCCAGAGACATCAATGGAACTAGTAATATCATCAGTATTTTTCTGTAACCAATGCCTTTCTTCGGCATCATTGCATTTGACAACTCTACAGATGTTCCACCATCTTCCATCAGATACTTGAATTACATTACCGTCAACTTTTACAATCTTCTTTGGTTCAGATAATTTTGAATTTCCTTTCCTCACTATATTATCAGAATATAGTCTCACATAATCACCCTCTGCAAACTCTATTACATTTTCCAATTTTGCTATTATGTCTCAGTTGATAAGAATCTTGATATTTTGCAACTTTTATTTGTACATCTTCCCTTGTGTCTTTTTTACCACTCCTATCAATCCATGCTGGCACAGCTACAGTACATGGCACTCTTCCTTTAAAAAGACAAAAAGGAGTTTCTCCTGTCACAGAGTGTGGAGTGGTCGTGTAATTCCATAACATTTTCCTAACTTGTGATCTCCCCATGGATGATAAACTGGAGTTCTTAAATGTTTGATGCCCCAATTCTTGAGAAAATCACTGAATTCTTGTGACATAAACTGTGGACCATTATCTGTTAGAATTTCAGAAGGACATTCTTCCCTCCTGAAAACTTCTTCACAAAATGCAATTACATTGCTGGTCTTGATTTCACTGACAAATCCAACTTCCGGCCATTTGGAATAATAATCAATCATTATAAAAGCATACTTTTCAGATGCTTTAAAAAACCTTCAAATGGCCCACATATATAAATAGCTAGTCTCTCCCATGCTTTTTCAGGAAATTTCATAGGTGTTATAGGAGAATCCCTCAATACATGTGATTTATCATTGCAAGTACAGGATATGCATTCTCTTACAAACCTCTCTAGGTCACCATCCATGCTTGGCCACCAAAAATCCATCCTAGCTTTTTTTTTTTACTGCTGACATTCCTCCATGACCTTCATGCAACAATTCTATCAACTTAACACTCAGTGGTTTAGGTACAACTAGTTGGTCACACCTTCCTACACCATTTACAACAGATAATTCTTTCCATAAGTTTCTGTATATTGAAATCTCATTATCTAACTTCCATCCATATGCTGCAGGCAACATTCTGATTACTTTCACCAAAATGGGATCATCAGAAATTGCTTCTTTCCACTCATCATCACTTATAGCCTGACACACATCCTCCATACTTGCTATCATCCAATCCTCATCATCAATAGAATTTTTTATTTTGTCTTTCACAGCTAAACGCAACAAATAATTTGCATTACATTTTTTTACTCCCGGTACATATTGTAGAACAAATTAAAACTCTTGTAACCGATATATCCACTTTTCAATGTGTGGGGTAGCTCTACTCGCACCAGCTGTAGTAAAAATGTCAAGCAAAGGCCTGTGATCTGTGAAAAGTTCAAATCTTGGGGCATATTACCAAGCAATAGTGATAATTATCGCTATTGCTTGGTTAGAGACAAAAATTTACAGCTGAGCTGCGGCGATTTTTACAGCAAATAAACCTTGGTATTACCAAGGTTTATCGCAAATGCGATAAAAATCGCCGCAATGCATGAATATCGCTATAAGGTCCGCGATATTCATGCATTACCGAGCTAATGCTCTTAGCCATGTTATCCACCTCCCATTGGATAACATGGCTAAGAACTGCTCAGGGCAGGTGTTAGCTTTTGAAGATATTCGCGCATAGCGCGAATATCTCCAAAAGTTGGTAATAGGAGATAGCGATGTTAGCGACTGTTTTCAGTCGCTAACATCTTGGCACGCCCATTTTGCATGTCATTAGTGATAAATATCACTGACATGCAAAGTGGGGCCCAAGATGGTCGCTATCTCCTACTAGCTGTCGCTAACTGGTGTTAGCGACAGCTAGGTAATAGGGAGATAATTTTATCTCCGCTTTCTTGGCTTTTAAAGCCAAACAAGCGAAGATAAACCCCCTTGATAATATGCCCCCTTGTTCCCCAAACATAAACCAGAAAATGTTGACCTCCCCACCCATAAGCTAGAGATTCCCTTTTAATCGTGGAATAGGACATCTCCGCACCCCATAAAGTATGTGATGCAAAAGCAATGACCCTCTCCTTGCCATCATGTTCTTGCATAAGTACAGCTCTTAGACCATAACCATTGGCATCAGTCACAATTATAGACATCTTGAGGATCAAACAATTTTAAAGCTGTGGCAGTAGCTATAGCCTTCTTCACAGCTTCAAATGCTAATTGACACTCCTTTGACCATTGAAAGCTTACCCCCTTCTTCATGAGTTCTCGTAATGCATGTAAAATTTCAGAAAAATTATTCACAAATTAAGCGTAATACTCAGTTAAATTAAGAAATGATCTTAGCTGATCTTTATTCTGTGGTGCTGGAGCTTTTTCCAGATCTTCTACCAAATTTAACTCTGGTTTATTGCCATTGTAAGACAATGTATGTCCCAAATAATCCACTTCCAGTTTACAAAATGTACATGTTAAGAAACTAATAGTGAGACCTGCCACTTCAAGTTTAGTAAGTACTTTTCTTAAACTATCTTCATGGCTATTTTCATCCATACCCCATATCAAGACATCATGAAATAATAATACATTCTTCATATCTCTTAAGATCTCCTGCATAATTCATTGAAATATGGCAGACGCAGAGGCAAGACCAAATGGCATTCTGATGAATTGAAATGCCCCTTCAGGCATATTAAAAGAAGTTAAATGTTTGGATTAGGGGTGCAAACATACCTGGTGGTAAGCACTTGACAAATCAAATGTAGTAAAATATTTTCCACCTCCAACACTAGGTAACATTTCATTTATACGAGATAAAGTATACATGTCAACCCAAATACAATCATTCAAGTCTCTCAAATCCATACACATGCAGATTTTGTCATTGGGTTGTGTGCGATGACAATTGGACTTAACCAACCAGAAGCCTCTATAGGTTCAATTATTTTCTCCTTGCACAATCTTTGTAACTCGTCCTTCAGTTTTCCTCTGTGAGACATACCTTGTGTACTTTCGATTTGGCATCTTTCATCAAAACAATTTGACGTTCAATTCTCTTAAGACATTCTCGTTCTTCTTTAAATAAATTAGGAAAATCCTTAACCCACTTGTTATTATTCACATCTGTTAACAACACTTGTGACGGATGATTAGTATTGAGAATGATGGCCAAATTGTTCTGTTCCTTTCATCCCAACAAACATTTTCCAGATTCTACCACATATATTTTTGCTGTGGTTTTCCGTGTTTTAAGTTGCACATTTGCGTTAAAATATCCCAAAACTGGAAGTTTCTTCCCACAAAACCCTTGCGGTTCAACATGAGTTGGAATTAATTATTAGATCCTAATTCTTGCCATTTTTATTTGTCTATTAAAGTAAAAGGGGAACATGAATCTGCCCACATCTGCATTACCATACCATTGACAGATATCATACATCTAGGAGGAACACACACACCAGATTGATCATCATGCAGGGTATTCACATCTGCAACAACCATTAATTCAATGTCAAAATCATCTTTTCCGTGTACATCATCTGTAGAAAGCTTTACCATGGGATTATCTATGGTGGTAACTGATTTCTTCTGTTTGTTAAACTCATTCGTTTTGTGCACCCTTGAGAAATGACCTATTTTCCTACATTTATAACAACGGCTCTTGACAGCAGGACAATGTATAGCATCAGCATTATGTCTATAGGTACATCATCTATAACCAGATTTTTTATAATTATCTTCTTGTATTCTCGCCAAATTTTTGTTCTCTTCAATATCTGTCTTTACAACCTTCTTGGCATTAGAACTCAGTTCAGTTCAGTTCTTTATTTGTTTCGGTGGTTAAAAACCGTCATAAAATACATAACATTACATATCCACAAATAATCATTACTGAACTTTACAATATTAAAAACACATTTAAAAATTATTATTTACAAACTTTGATTGAAAGAAGGGAGCAGTTAATTCATGTCATCCTACATTAACCCCTGGTATTTCTTAATTTGACCACAATTTTGAAAAAACTCATGATAATACACAGAGTACGCATCTCAGTTACTCTTTGCAAGAATAATAAAGCAGTTTTAGCATGGTAAATTTTTGATTCCTTTAGAATGCCCACCAAAAATCTTTGGCGCGGAATTTTATAAAAAGAACAAAGTAATACAAAATGAAGGGTGTCCTGCGGAGACCAATTTTCGCAGCCGCAGGCACCCTTCTGCTCAATTGTTAACGTAAAACCAGATGGGTAAGCTAAAATGTTATGTAACAAATTGAGCCTAAAACGAGTCATTAAAAACCTCTCATGTTGACTATACATTAAAAAGAGATACGGTTCCATACCCAATTCATTACTTACAAAAGAGTGGGCTACTACCGAGGATTTGTTAGAATCAAGTTCATTCATCCTGGAATCATACTTTTCCAATAACTGCTTTTGAACATGATATTTGCAAGAGCTATCAATGTTTGAGGGGTCAGAAAACAGCATTTGTTGATCAATAGACTCTAGGGTTTCTTTAATGTATTTTATCCATGAGATTTGCAGCCATCTGTCTCTCCGGAGACAATCCTCAATAATCTGTCTGGTTAATTCAGCGTTTGGATTTAACCAAATTCTAAACCAGGTCAAAATTGGTCTCACTTTAATCAGGTCAGATATATATGGGGTGCCAAGCTCTTTGTGTGTGACTGCTGCCGGGATGCTTTGAGGTAGCTTTAATAGTTTCTTTAAGAATTTGTCTTCCTCTACTTGTATCTGGTGTGCATCCCTAAAACCCCACACCTCTGCCCCGTAGATAGCTTTAGAGGTACTGACCGCTCTATACAATGTCATCACTTGCTCAGGAGACCAACGACCCATCCTTCGTGTGAAATTTAGTATGGCGCCATTTGCTGAAACACGTTTCCTGGACCTTTCCTCAATCAGTGGGGCAAACCTGATCTTTTCATCAAACAAGAGACCCAGATATGGAAAAGTATTCACAGTGTCCAAAACATGAGTCACTATTTTGAACACAAATCTCTTGTGAGGTTTTTTCCCTGCCACCATGATAAAAGATTTACTCAGGTTAACAGAAAGATCCAGATTCATCATGAATTCAGCAAAGCCACTGATTAGGAGCTGAAGACTCACTGCTGTTCGGGCGAGAAGGACCGCGCCATCAGCGTACAAAAGTACCGGTATATGGCGCGATCCCACTCTTGGGCAGTCAGTCCCCAGTGGCAGCAGGGCACTCTCCAGGTCATTTACATAGAGGGAAAATAGGAATGGAGCCAGGATACACCCCTGCCTCACCCCGCTAGAGCACGGGAAGGGATCAGTACTCACCCCCCCCGAGCTATAGCGGACCTTGGCAGTGGTGTTCCAGTGTAGTTCCTTAAGTATGTTGATCAGGTCTGGATCGATTCCCAGTCTAAACATAAGTGCCCAGAGTTTAGTTCTATTAACATTATCAAATGCAGCTGCTAGGTCCATGAATCCCATATACAGGGTCCCATTATCTGCTTTGATATATTTAGCCGCTAGAAGGTATAACTTGAGACATTGGTCACTTGTTGACTTGCCTGTCAGAAACCCATACTGGGTATCCACCAAGGTGTTATGAGTTTCAGTCCACTCTATCAGGCTGTTAAGAATTACCCTACCTAGTACTTTAGCTGAGACGTCAATCAGCGAGATTGGTCTGTAGCACTGTGGATTGTCCCTGCAGCCTTTCTTGTATATGGGGACAATCACTGCAGTTGACCAAGATCGCGGTAGACCAGATTTAATTGCAGCATTAAGTACTCTAGTCATAATCGGTGCCCATAAACCAGTATTACTTAAAAATAGGTCTGGGGGGGGGGTGCCGTTCGGGCCTGGTGCCATATTACGCGTCAGCCCTACCACTGCTCTCAGAACTTCCGGCAAAGAAAGTTCTAACTCGGTTGCTCTGGGTCCCTTCCAGATTCCATCCCCGATAGCTACCTCCTGTTGATTGTACAGAGTTTTAAAGTGGTTAATCCATTGGTCTGGGAGTATATTGGTACTGATTACTGGGGAGCTTGAGTCTTGGAAGCAGGGTCTGTTTATAATTCTCCAGAATTGGGCGTAGTCCCTATTTTCTCCTGCTTCTCTGAGGTCTGCCCATACTTCTTTTTGGAGAGCGCTCTTCCTTCTCTTAACCTGCATTTTATAGTTCTGTCTACAGCGGGCGATTTCATTCTTGTCTCTCGGGGACTTCTTTAAGCTCTGTTTTAATTCTCTTAGTGCCCTCGAGCAGTTCGAATCGAACCATCTTGGTGAAGAAAGTTCCTTAGTAGGCCGCTTAGTTTTTAATAGCCCTTCCACTATTTTGGTTAGGGATTCAAATGCCAGAACCACTCCTCTGCCCTCTATTGCAAGGTCTAGACAGGTCTCTATGTGTTCTTTCCCTTTACCCACTAGGGTACTGTAGAAATCTTGTGGGTTAATCATTGCCCACTTATGTGCCTCCCTTGGTCCGTTGGTTGGATTACAATACCCCCCCCCCCCAAGTTTTTTACTGGTAGATCATTATATTTAATTTCCAGGGAGAGGGGGTTGTGGTCGCTAAAGGAGCTCCACTCCGTTCTTACTCTTCTAATCTGTTCTTTAGCAAAGGCAGAGATTACTATAAAGTCTATTATAGACGCACAGCCTCTTCCTTTGAATGTGGGTATGAGAGTCTCCCCTGCTTTCGATGGTAACAGATCCATTGTGTGGGTAAGGGCAAAGCTATCTAGAAGCTTCATCAACAGTGTGCCCTCTTTGTTGTGTTCAAAATGGGGACCCTTTTTCTACGGGGCAGGAAGACCAATCAGGAGAGATGGGGAGTAGCTTTGGGCACAGATGACAGCTAAAGTCCCCCATCAGCAGGACAGTTGGTTCGGGCCCCACCTGCCTTAGGTCTGTTTCCTAATTTAGCCTACTCTCAAGCTCTAATAATATAGGGAAGTTTCCATCAGTTGGGCCCGGATTGTAAAAATTTACAATTAGAAATCTCTGCCCTTGACCTTGGAATAAAACTGCTTGTATGTTGTCTGACGCCCAATCTGGTTGTGACCAAGTGCCCTTTAGGTCTAGATCTGCATATATCACTAGGCACCTTTTGCCCTTCCAGATCTTACTTCTTGGGCTGGCCTAAAAAAACATTTATAGCCCTCCAGATGACAGGAGTCAGAGTCTTGCGCCCATGTTTGTTGAAGAGCTATAATATGAAAGCCCCTTATGTATTCTTTCCACTCCTTGTTCTTAAGTTTACCCCCCAGGCCTGCTATATTCCAGGACAAAAGGGCTAGTCCAGCCCTATTAGCTTTCCTTCCCTCTGTGCTGAATTCCTTTATTCTGCGGTCACCAGATTCTATGGACTCTGGAGCATTATCAAACTCGTCCCACTGTTTAGGGGGTTTTTCTAGCCTCGATTTTTGCTCATTCCTAGGGCTAACAGGACCAACCTCTGTTGCAGGACATAAAAGTTCCCCAGTTGCAGTGGAGGTTACAGGCTCATTCTTTATGGAGGATAGTCAGTCATTTTCCTCGAGCGACTGAAAAGGGGCAAACCTATTTCTCCACTGAGAGTAATCTCGTGGAGGATGAAATTGATCAGGGTAGCTTGTGGATCTGACTCTTTGGGCATATTGTGGCCTTCCAGCATTCCACATGACATTATCAGCATTTTTGCTGCTCCAACTCCTTGGGTTAAAATATCCGAGCAGGAGCGCACAGATTGTACTAGTGTGATTTCTGTTGGGATTCTTCAGAATATAATCCACAAGTCTAGTGCCTCTAAAATGTGCTACTATGCAGTCCCCTCTTATGTCCTTTTTCCTACCAGCCATCCAGTTAACTCTTCTTACATGGACTATCTCTCCTCTTTCCCCATTATTTAATGGTCTGTGTATATTCAACCACTTGGAGATTTTCGCATGTAGTTGGGAATGTGATTCTTTGTCTGAGGCCCTAATTTCTGGGACCCCAGCAAATACTATTACAAAGGGACTGGCATCTGGAGGTAAATTTATGTGTGGGGGCCTATCTGCTATGTAGAAAAGGTCAAAGTCCATATGGGCTGAGCTGTAGGGACCATTTCTTGGATAGTGGTCTTCCTGAACCCATTGCATTAGCGGTTGTAGGGGGGCTTTATCAAAGTTTTTAAAGCTCGTCTTATGATTGTGTCCCCCTCTATGCTCTTGGTTAGGTCCCCCTCTCTGCTCTTGGTTAGAACCCCCTCTCTGCTCTTGGGGAGCTTTCGGGGCATCATGTATCTGGGCGATAGTGTGTTGGGTATTGCTAACACAGTTGTTATTTGACAGTGTGTTATTGTTAGTGTTGTTATTAGTGGCTGCATTACTTGATTGGCTAGGGCCAGTGGGAGGTTTCTTGGTTGTAAGTTCTATTATCTTGCTTTGTTTGGACAGTTCACTTGCTATTTTATCCACCTTACTTATAATAGGTTTCAACTGAGCAATTATAAAGGTTTCCAGGTGTTTTTTGAGATCTCCTAAGACTTCCTCAATCCATCCTGGTGGATTTATGTTTGTGTGCACCTTATCATGTACCAGGATGACCTCTTGCCTATTTTTGGCTCGGCCATCTCCTGTGAGTGGCTCATTTTGTCTCTGTTGTCCCTTGGTCCTTCCTCGTCATTTTGGTTTTCTCTGGGGGGTCAATTTGCTAAGGCCGGAGGTTTCTATCCCCGAGGAAGGTGGGGGTTGGGCACAGGGAACAGCCTCTGTTGCGTTATTTGGTGAGGCTACATTTTCGGTCATATTTGGGCTGTCAGCTAATGTACGATCTCTAGAAGGAGTTGGGGTTGCTACTATAGGGTTGGGTGAGGCAGATAGGCTCCTTTCCATGCGTTCTATTTCCCCGGAAACCTTCTTTAGCATTAGGTCAATTGCAGTGGGTTTTTTCACTTTACTTGGGGCTGGGTCTTTTGTTTCTGCCAAAGTTTGTTTGGGGTTTCAATTTGGCGAGCTTTACTCATGACTGAACGAGTTTTAGGGTGATTAGACATATTATAGTCTGGCTCTTCTCCTCTTTTCCTCCCCCAGAAGGTGAGCCAAGGATCCTTATAGTGAGTGGCCCGGTATCTCAGCACTTAACATATGACTTAAATGACCTGGCCCCTGCCCCCCCTTTTCCTAAGGCAGCAACTTGATATCACAGTTTCGTATGGAATATTAAATGCAGGAGACCAGTCCAGGACCACGATAAACAGTACCTGTCACAATGTGTTCGTGCCAAGGGGGTGGCCCGTCCCGTCCCTGGTCGTCCCCGGACGGCCACAGACGGCCCACCCTCTGCCCGGGCTCAGCCCGGCGCTGCCCGCGGGCGTCCCGCGACGCAGGAGGATCTGTTGACCTTTAAGCGCCTCAGGGTGCTGGCGAATGACGCTGCTGGCGGCGTCGCCGGGACCCCGCAGGGGTTGCTGGGAGTTGTAGGCAGGTAGGGAAACCACGGCAGCAAACGCTCCTCCCTCTCGGTGGCCACTATGGCAGAGCGGCGGTGGGGGAGAGCGAGACACAGGAGCGTGCGAGGCAGCAAGACCACTCCGGGCTGCAGCACGTCAAAAAAATGCCCCCATTCATGATGTTAGAACTCACTACACACACCTTACAAGGATCTGCATCACCTTTTTTTATTATTTTCAGCTAACTCTTATATATTGTGACGTATTTTCATTGCTTTTAGCAATTTCAATTGACTTGTCTAAAGAAGGGTCTTTCAAATCTAATAGTTTTTCTTGGATTTTCTTATGATTATTTCTGTTTACAGGCTGGTCCCTAATAATTTCATCCCTTAAATCTTTAAAGTTACATGTTATTGCTAATCTTATTAAAGCAGCAACACACTGTTTAATCTTTTCTCACTGTTTTTGAGAACGTGAGAAAAATGTATGCCTTTCTTCAACTAAACTTAATTTTTTTCCAGAGTTGTCAGCTAATACTGATAATGCACTTTCATACACACCATACCCATCATCATCTAACGAATCATCTTCATTTCTGGTATCAGGCTTAAAATTAGGTAAAGTGCTTAAATCTTTCCTTCCTTCTACACCCAAACTTACTTTCAAAATCGCTAGTTTCCTCCTGGGAAGAAATATATCCCCTCCAATTGCTTCCAGAAACGTAACAAAAGCCTCCTTCCAATCCTCCCATTCCATACAAGCAGGACCTGGATCCTGTAAAGATGTAGGGGTGGAGGAATAGACTGTGTAGCCATCATAAATTAAACAGTTATGCCCACACAAAATTTGTAATTTATCAAAAGAATATGTCTTGAAACAATAATATTAGTGAACACGATGATTCCAAGTTCACAAATGATGAGTTGAATACATTGCCTTGAAATTGATAAAATTGTTATCTTAAGTCTCCTTGTGTAAAGTTGAATATCCACTCACTGGTGATTCCCTAACATTTTTTTGTACTGAATGAATCACAATCACCAAATGTTTCTCCGGTCTTCAGTTCAACAATTGCAAACCTCTAGTCTTCACAACAATTGAATTCCAATCAAGGAAATGTAAAATGGCGGCATGCACGTCTTATTCAGGTCGCACATGGTCACGACGTGCGTATGCCATCATGCAATGTTCTCTGTTATATCGTTGCCAAGCAACCACTTCCCAGCAACCTCACCCTGCATGTTGACATCACTTCTTAGATGACTATTCATGCATTCTACTTCCAATTACATCACTCTCTTCCACGTCACGCGATCTTCCTCCGATTGCAGCGCTCACCTCCAAATCATGCGATTTTTTATCCGATTGCTGTGCTCTCCTGCACGAACCTCCACATTTAAACCTCAGGATTCTTCCACGCAGCAGGTCTCGTTCGAGCCTCAGGATTGTTCTTCACCACAAACCGTGACCAGGTTACAAGCGGCCCCCTCCAAGGTTTACCTTTAAGCATGCTTCCTCATAGGTACCATCATGGATTTTTATAAAATCGGTACCTTCAAGCCGTCGAAATTTCTCCTCCTCACGTAGATAAGTCGCGATGACCAAGCTGGGGGTCGTACAAGCCAACAATTAAAAAAAAAATAATCTTTATCAAATCGTTATTTCTTGAAATTTTCTTCTTCAAGATAAGGCGCTGTCCTTCATGGTTGTATATCCAATCCTCGTCGCCATTTTTGAGAATACAGGACACTGTAGATTGTATTTGTATTTGTATTTGTAGAGCGCAATTATCACCAACTGGTCTCTAAGCGCTCTAAGAAGAGAGAGACATGGAGTAGCCTACAGGCACGGGAGCAGAGATTAACCCGACCCCCAGGCCTGTAGAAGAGATCTTTATTGAAGATATAGCGTAATGACCCCCAGAGGCCAACCTCTCAGCTCCTCAGCCAAGCTTTACTGCTGGACTCTTCAATCCATATTCCCGCAGTAGATCCTTGTTGCTAGGAGATGATAAGAACACAGGTAAAATGTAATTTAAAACGCAACAGTTGGCACAGCCAGAGTCAATATTTTGGGGACCTTGCAAGATTTGTTGCTTGTAACTTGATTTTTATGTGGTGACAGGGTTCTAAAGAAGGTGAAGAGCTTAAGCAGTGACAGTATTGTGTTTTGATCTTTTCTGAATGTGTTTTCACCGCTGGCAATACTGTTTGAGCTTGATGCGCATGGCCTCCTCCTACATTTTGCGTCCGGTGATATATTTGTTCTTGTTCAAACGGTTCTCATTCGGCAGAAGTAAATAAAAGGCACTTGCCTAGGGTAAAATTCATTAGTTCTTTAGGTTTCACTGAAATTTAGTTAGATTATGAGGGCCCTGGCCTATTTGGTAAGCTTTGTATAATTGGACTCACTGCAAGTCCTCCCAGGTTCTGGTATGGCTCCTCTAGGGGTCTTTTAGTTTGACTTAACTCCTAGTGCTTGGTGGGGCCACAAACTCAGACCTGAAAGAGATTGCTGGTGTGGGATTTCAAGGTTTATTACCAGTGGAGGTAAAAGCAAACTTACTTTTTAGATTTTTCCATAGCTACCTTGGTTTCAGAGACTTTCTGTTTTCCTCTCTTGGGCTTTTCAACCAGCTTAAACCTTCCTGGTAATGACTAATATGTATCTCCAAATCCTTTTATCCTTGTGTCTAAAGGGAGGATTAGCATGGGCGCAGGTTTTGTAGGCCGCTACTTCCGCCGCCTCCGTGACTCATGGTACCTCCACTCTCTGCCACAGCACCTGGTGCTGGTTGCGGTATCTGAAGTTCAGCTCCTGGTTTCCGTCCCAAACACAACTGTAGTGGTCAAGCTCACTAGCTGCGCTCGCTCTCTCTGCACTGTCTGTGCTGACAAATTTTGCCCAAGATACTGTGGGTTCCCAGTCTGGCCCTGCTGATGAGCCTTAACTAGGGAGGGCCTGGCCTGGCACTTCAGGCTGGACTGTTCCTATTGGAGAAAGTTCAAGACTGATTTGCATACGGCTAGGTCCAAACTGAGGTAACATGGCGTGCAAAATAACGATGACTGGGATACAGCCCACCCCGAGTAATTACCAGTTGCTGATATGAATTCAAGCATTCCATCCATCTCTTTTTTGTATACTTTGGGTTAATGTGGCAAAATGTCCACATTGTCATGTAGGCATAATGGAAATTCGATCATGAATGCAAGTCTGACAATCGAGCCACTTAAAGCGGGACTCCCTATGCAGGTTGCAAACAACAAATAGTGCTTTAAGAAAGTTTCAGTGCTAGTCCTGAATAGAAGGCCTGTTGATGGAAATGACCACGGCTGGGCTACCATTAGTTGTGTGACTTCTTTAGCACCTTACCTGTCTACACCAAGTGCACCAAAAGTGCTGATGGTGTCTTCTACTGAGGGAACTGCCTTCCCCAGCTAGACATATAGCGTTTAGAAATGTCAAAGTAGTTTGCCGGGACATGTGTGATCTTTTTGATAGATGTCCTCTATCCATCCACCTCTAAATGATCCACTACAATCACTAAAACAAACACAACATAGGTGAAGACACTGAGTTGTAGGCAGAGAACAGAAGATGTACTGTGATTCAATTTATTTAGATTTCAAATACAACTACCAAACTCAAAATATTGTAATTATAATACTAAATTATCTAGTTGATAAATACTGTACTGCAACAGAGGAAATAAAGAATAACATTAATAGCTACAGAGGCTGGACAGCCTGAGAGATCTGATGCTTCCTTGATAATGGCAAAAGAGCTTTGAAAAGAGCAGGTCGCTCAGTTAGTCTTACTGAAACTCCTGTAAAAATTATATAAAATCATCATGAGGGCTACCAAGGAAGTATTGTACCTGTGAGAAGTTTACCGTATGAGAATTTTGCTAAGGCCGGTACATGGTGTGGTGCGAATTTTAATAAAGGATACCAATTATGAACTGTTCTGCAAGAAATGTTCTTAGAAGATCACAACTTTTCCTGTGCAAGACAATGAATTTGTGAAAACTATAACAAACATACTGCAGGAAAACTGACCTAGAAACTTTAATGAAATTGCAAAACATTCTGAGAGTCTGTAACAAGTAAATGGTGTGTGACTTGTCTTGAAAACAAATAAAAAGAGGGAGGTACCCTAATTCTCAGAAAAGGGATGAGGTAGCACCAGAAAAACATACAAAAAGTCCCAAATCTATGCACAAATTAATATATGGATCATGTGTTGAAAGACAATATAAAAAATACAGTTGAAATGCAGTAGGAATCAATTCAATGGAAAGGTAAACATATGCATGAACGCAATATATAGACAGATATGTTAATATACACATTTATTAAAATTAAGACAAAATGGTTAAATATAGGTTAAAAACATCTTATTTTTAAAGAGAGATATCATTGGTTTTAACAAATACAATTTATGCAGTGCTAGAAAAGTACACAAGGGTTGGCGCAGCATTTTAGTGACATGTAACTTCTTCACCTTCTTCAGGACAGAGTTTTCTAAAAGCAATCTGAATAGCAAAGACAATCCATTACCATATTCTAACATTGGAATTTTTTTTTAATAACAATTCACACAAACCAAAATTTGTACTTAGTTAAAAAGCATTCATATTGTGTACAAATTGTATTTATTGGAATAATCCCATTATGTCTGTTCACTCAACTGCAATTCAAATTATACAATACTTAACACAACAAATGGTCCAGAGAGTGTAGAAAAGATCATAAATTGTGGAATCAGCACCCATCAACAAAACATTTTTTTGTAATAATAGTCAGTGTCCTTAGATCAATGGTTAGAGTCCATATCAAATGAACAGGTCCGAACTTGATGATCGTGTATTTTCAATTCTTTATTGTATTTTCACAGTAGAAAAAATGGTCCAATTCACAATGGATTTTCTTTTTTTCTAGCCAACGCGTTTCGTCTCATCAAATGAGACTTCTTCAGGGCTCAAACACCTGTCTTTATGGTATATAGTGTGAGCTGGCGAGTTTCTTTTATTCACGTAAACTTGAGAAAGATCTTTCATATCCGATGAATACTCAGAAGTGACCCGAAATCGGCATGGTGACCTGCGAGAACGAGCGACGTTGAATTCCAAAGTATTGTTATGTTGTTTATTTGGACTTTGTCCTTGAAGGAACAGATAGGGTTGTGTTCCTAGGTTTCTCAAGCACCATCATACCACTTAAAAGTCACTGGCCATAACAGGTGCAGGCTTCTTGCTCCAACGCTTCTTTTGCTAGTGTAGAAAAGATGTTACTATAACCTAACTAAAATAAAATTTCAAGATAACAAGGATTTTTATGTCACTCGGTAGAAATGGAAGGAATAATCTCATCCATATTGTATAGAAAAGAAGTTACCTGAATTGAAACAAAATGGGCCTTTAGACACATGTTATTTAACAATGGCTATCTATTGTATTCTACACAAGTATCCTATTGTGGCATACCTTAATTATGGTAAAAAAATATTTGTAATATGCGTTTGTTGAAGCCATGGATGGAGATAACATGAGAAGTATTAAAAAGGCCTTAATGGATTAAACAGAAGAAATAAATGATCAGATTCCTACTGATTGTTACCTTATTATCCCCAAGGTTTACTATACAAAACAAACATGGAAAACAATACACTAACTCCAAAAAGCTGACTAAAAGAATAGCAGTTGGAAAAACATAACATCACTGTTTTAAAGTAGCACTGTAAAATACTAAATAAAATTAACAATGCGCCATGATAATAAATGTGCATCATCCTTTCAAATTAAAGATGTTTGCCATCTTCATTACAGTATACAGCATCTATATGAAACTTAGGGCTTGATTTCAAGTTTGGTGGACTGGTTCCTCTATCACTAACGCATCCTCTGAACTCTCATACAGGACTTAGGACCTTATATAGAGTTTTTCAGATAGGATATGTTGGGCAATAAATACCACCTGTGGCCAGGCAACAGCATCAGACCTGATTCTGCTTAAATAAAGCTCATTCACAGAAAACAGCAGTCTTATTTATTGTTTCACTTATATCACATTTGGCCAGGCCGTTGTGACACACTGCAAAATGGTGACCAAACAACCCTCTACCACTTGTACTCTCAATTCACTCTAGGAGTGAAGCACAGCACCACATTTCTCCCCAACTATAACAGACATAACACAAACACACTAAAAATCCACAAATACCGCATGGCTTAGTAAATTACCCGTACCATTCCACTGAAAAGTCCTTCAGTTGAGTCATTGGAGCTTAGTTTGTTCTCAGCTGGTTTCAGGACTACATTCTTCTCCAGCCATTCCCTCCACAGCTGCTAGCCCCACCACTGCTGTCACTGTCTGGTTGAAGTCTAGGGACACCTCTGGATGTCACAGGTTTGCGAGTTACACTGGTTCCAAGGGACCCTGGCTCCAGAGGGTCTATGAACGGGTTATCACCCTGCTCTCTGTCTTCTCCAACCAGACTTCCATGGAAACCGCTTGAAAAAAGATATATTTATAGTAACACCCCTCAACTGTGTTGAGGAATTATCAGCATGTCATGACAACAAATCTCTACCCAAGGCTTGAGTTGAAAAGGCATACTAAATCTTATTTCCACTATCTGTCCTTGACTACATGGCATCTCCTACTTGAATGACTTGCAATTTAGCAGGTCATCAAATACTTATGTGAGTATTACTCTATTAATGTTTTAGGAGCACTTGTTGGTCATCAATAGGTAGAGGCACCCAGCTGTGATGGTGAGGAATGACATCCCTTACAACTTGTCCCTGACACGCCTGACTAGAGGTCACACCAATGGTGGAAATGGCTGTATGAAGATAGCTCCCAGAGAAATGAGTTACTGGACCACTCTAACAGCTGTTGGTTGTAGTAAGCAATGCAACCACCATATTTAGGGTTTTTATAAAGCATTTTACCTGTCCAGTGGCTGGTTGCTATCTGGGCGCTTTCTTAGGTTGTGTGACGTTCCACAATTGTAGGTATCCAGCCATATCCTGACTCTTGAAATTGTGGTCAGTTGTCTGTTCTCCGGTCCCGAAATAGGCCATGGGTAGCAATTACTTTCTCTAGTTTGGGTATTACTTCACTGGCCAAGGCACAGGTCACTAATTCAACTTTCAGATATATAAAAAGTAATCTATGTTTATTGACATGTACCTTTCATTAGGTATGCTGCCAAAGTCCGTGATAGTGCAGACCCACAGCTGTTGTGGCCCTGGTTCACTACAAATGCAAGCTGGTGGACCAGATCGGCAAGTGGCCTGACAGGGCAAACAATATCAGACCATAAATTCCACCATCTCAGTGAGAGATGGGAACAATAACTTACTCCATAGATGACTCTTGTTCTTGACCAAGCCTTGTTGGTGGTGTCCTCGCAGCGAACAGCCATCCATTTGAGAAGCAGGTTTGTGCCACATGTTGTAGTCTGCTTCTAGTATTTTCCTGGAGTTCTCTACCCCCGAATGGAATTTCAATCCCCCCATTGTTCCGTAATGGCACAGAGGGCTAGTTGCAGACAGTCGTCCTGTTTTGTGGCTGTCATAATTAGCCTCTTTGGTCATGGGTAGTGGTCAAGACCTGTCACTTATGTATTACATATACTCTTCTGTCTTCTATGCCTCCTGCTCTTCCTTGTCTAGACAAATAATGCACTTGATTTTGGGAACCTGGTTTGTACTCCACCCTGACTTGGTGTTCTTGATACTGGAGGACTCATTTCTCAATATGTGGTGAAGGTTTGAGGTTGAATCCTGGAAGAGGGGAACCAAGATTTTATGATCCATACACACAACAAATGGATGTCCGTGCATGTAAAGGTGGAAATGACAGCACCTCAGTAAGTAGCGCTTCCCACTAAATTTGGTAGTAGGACTGCTCAGTAGGGTTGAGTGCTGCACGCTTGCATAGGCAATGTGAGCCCAATCTTGCCAGCCTTTTTTTCTGCAGCAGTACAGCCCCCAGCTATGTGGCTTTGGATTCATCAAAACACGCCACACTGGTGTCAGCAAACAGCGCATCTTTCTTCAATTGAAAAGCTGCTTCCTGGGGAACCCTGCATCCACAGAATTGCAGCTTTATTGAGTTACCTTAGTAGTTGAGTGCTGTTCATAAGGTCTCTGATGAATCAACCACAATTGTTCAACATTCCTAGGAAGCAGTGGTCTTCCAATACACGCCAAGGGGCTAGGACTGTCCGAATATCATGCACTATGTCTAGGCCGGGGGCCACTTCTGCTGCCGAAAAACGATACCCAAAAAAACTACTATTGTTCCTGACAAACTCACACTTCTCTCTGTGTGACATAAAGACGCATTTGCTAAGTCTCTGGAGACTTTTTTAACCTGTCATTGTGTTCTGTAACTGAATCACTCTGTACAATAATGTGATCGCTGACATTTATTACTTCTGGGACTAGATAGCACCTCTTGGATTATGTTTAGGTGCAACTCAACTGCACTCGATATGCCAACATAGATCTGTTTAAAGAGAAAAAAGTGTGGTGTGTTGATAAAATTGTGTTGTACCTTTACAGTGGGTGTAGCAGTATATTATGGTACCCTGCTCATAGGTCCATCTTGGCGAACCATCCACTCGACTTGCTGATGATGTGATCTACTGTGGTAGTGATGATCCATGTTTGATTGCTAGCTACATTTGCCTGGCACATCTCAATGTGCAGTCTCACCTCACCTGGCTGCTTTTAGTTTACTTGCGACAACAATGGGACACCTACAGAGTAGGCCCTTTTATCATTTAAAGGATGTCTACCTGTTTGAGGTTTTTAAGCTTGACCTCCACTTTTGACCTAAGGTGGAAAGTCACTCTGCAGGGCTTTAAAGTTACAGACTGCACCAATGTGTTAATATAGAGAGCAACAGAACTGACCTTTAAGCACCCTATGCCTTCAAACAGATCTCTGAGGTTTTCCAGTATGTTTCCCATTGTCAGGCATACATGCTCAGTGCAAATCTGAAGGGGCCGAATTCCTCAGCTGTTTGGCAACTTAACATCATACCGGTGCCTGCTGGGGACATGTAGACAGTTGTGGTGGTCCTCCAATGGGCATGAATAAAAGTGGTCGAGAACTTCCTTTTTTCACACTAGTGGCTGCTTTATCCACATTGTGTATACCCTTGCTGTCGGCGGGCGATTGCACCCCACATCTAATGCCGTGTGAATAGTCTCATCCTGTTAATGATTAAAGGCTGTGAGTCCTCCATGTTATGGGAAAACATCTTACAAGTTTCAAGGATGACTCTCAATATCATTCTGACACTAAGCAGATCAAAAGAATTGTCGAAGGCTTGAGCTTTACATATGGAAGTTCTGATGCAAAAACCTGTAAAAGTTGAACCAATCAAGCCACATGTACTATGAAAATGAGCGAACAAAAACCAACAATGGCTG
Organism: Lissotriton vulgaris; assembly: GCF_964263255.1. Lineage (NCBI taxonomy): Eukaryota > Metazoa > Chordata > Amphibia > Caudata > Salamandridae > Lissotriton > Lissotriton vulgaris. Next base: position 1,143,860,953 of record NC_141694.1, on the reverse strand, counting down.
GCGCCGCAAAATTTCTGTGGATTTTGTGGAGGTCCCTTCCACTGCCAAAACCAATGCCTAGCATGAGGGAATAATTAAACAACAAGGGGTGGTGATGGACAGAGTTTCTGAATTAAGCAGAATACTCTCACCCAGTCAAGAGATCAGGGCTAGATCCAACACCGTTTTTTAGCTCACTGCACCATCCCAGCTCAGAACCTGACTGTATGCAAATTAGTCTGTTCCTGTCCCAGTGCATGATGGGAACAGGGCAAACAAAACTACAAAGCCAATTCTTTCACTGGGAAGGAAACAAGCTTCCGGGGACCGGTTTCTGGCATTACAGCCATCTTCGGCCCGGCTTGCTTGAATCCTGATGGTGCAATGAGCAAGGGACTCACATCTGAGTATACCCTTCCACGCTTATGGTGGACAAAATAATTAAACAACAAGGGGTGGTGATGGACAGAGTTTCTGAATTAAGCAGAATACTCTCACCCAGTCAAGAGATCAGGGCTAGATCCAACACCGTTTTTTAGCTCACTGCACCATCCCAGCTCAGAACCTGACTGTATGCAAATTAGTCTGTTCCTGTCCCAGTGCATGATGGGAACAGGGCAAACCAAACTACAAAGCCAATTCTTTCACTGGGAAGGAAACAAGCTTCCGGGGACCGGTTTCTGGCATTACAGCCGTCTTCGGCCCGGCTTGCTTGAATCCTGATGGTGCAATGAGCAAGGGACTCACATCTGAGTATACCCTTCCACGCTTATGGTGGACAAAATAATTAAACAACAAGGGGTGGTGATGGACAGAGTTTCTGAATTAAGCAGAATACTCTCACCCAGTCAAGAGATCAGGGCTAGATCCAACACCGTTTTTTAGCTCACTGCACCATCCCAGCTCAGAACCTGACTGTATGCAAATTAGTCTGTTCCTGTCCCAGTGCATGATGGGAACAGGGCAAACCAAACTACAAAGCCAATTCTTTCACTGGGAAGGAAACAAGCTTCCGGGGACCGGTTTCTGGCATTACAGCCATCTTCGGCCCGGCTTGCTTGAATCCTGATGGTGCAATGATCAAGGGACTCACATCTGAGTATACCCTTCCACGCTTATGGTGGACAAAATAATTAAACAACAAGGGGTGGTGATGGACAGAGTTACTGAATTAAGCAGAATACTCTCACCCAGTCAAGAGATCAGGGCTAGATCCAACACCGTTTTTTAGCTCACTGCACCATCCCAGCTCAGAACCTGACTGTATGCAAATTAGTCTGTTCCTATCCCTGTTTGGCAACTTAACATCATACCGGTGCCTGCTGGGGACATGTAGACAGTTGTGGTGGTCCTCCAATGGGCATGAATAAAAGTGGTCGAGAACTTCCTTTTTTCACACTAGTGGCTGCTTTATCCACATTGTGTATACCCTTGCTGTCGGCGGGCGATTGCACCCCACATCTAATGCCGTGTGAATAGTCTCATCCTGTTAATGATTAAAGGCTGTGAGTCCTCCATGTTATGGGAAAACATCTTACAAGTTTCAAGGATGACTCTCAATATCATTCTGACACTAAGCAGATCAAAAGAATTGTCGAAGGCTTGAGCTTTACATATGGAAGTTCTGATGCAAAAACCTGTAAAAGTTGAACCAATCAAGCCACATGTACTATGAAAATGAGCGAACAAAAACCAACAATGGCTGGCGCCGCAAAATTTCTGTGGATTTTGTGGAGGTCCCTTCCACTGCCAAAACCAATGCCTAGCATGAGGGAATAATTAAACAACAAGGGGTGGTGATGGACAGAGTTTCTGAATTAAGCAGAATACTCTCACCCAGTCAAGAGATCAGGGCTAGATCCAACACCGTTTTTTAGCTCACTGCACCATCCCAGCTCAGAACCTGACTGTATGCAAATTAGTCTGTTCCTGTCCCAGTGCATGATGGGAACAGGGCAAACAAAACTACAAAGCCAATTCTTTCACTGGGAAGGAAACAAGCTTCCGGGGACCGGTTTCTGGCATTACAGCCATCTTCGGCCCGGCTTGCTTGAATCCTGATGGTGCAATGAGCAAGGGACTCACATCTGAGTATACCCTTCCACGCTTATGGTGGACAAAATAATTAAACAACAAGGGGTGGTGATGGACAGAGTTTCTGAATTAAGCAGAATACTCTCACCCAGTCAAGAGATCAGGGCTAGATCCAACACCGTTTTTTAGCTCACTGCACCATCCCAGCTCAGAACCTGACTGTATGCAAATTAGTCTGTTCCTGTCCCAGTGCATGATGGGAACAGGGCAAACCAAACTACAAAGCCAATTCTTTCACTGGGAAGGAAACAAGCTTCCGGGGACCGGTTTCTGGCATTACAGCCGTCTTCGGCCCGGCTTGCTTGAATCCTGATGGTGCAATGAGCAAGGGACTCACATCTGAGTATACCCTTCCACACTTATGGTGGACAAAATAATTAAACAACAAGGGGTGGTGATGGACAGAGTTTCTGAATTAAGCAGAATACTCTCACCCAGTCAAGAGATCAGGGCTAGATCCAACACCGTTTTTTAGCTCACTGCACCATCCCAGCTCAGAACCTGACTGTATGCAAATTAGTCTGTTCCTGTCCCAGTGCATGATGGGAACAGGGCAAACCAAACTACAAAGCCAATTCTTTCACTGGGAAGGAAACAAGCTTCCGGGGACCGGTTTCTGGCATTACAGCCATCTTCGGCCCGGCTTGCTTGAATCCTGATGGTGCAATGATCAAGGGACTCACATCTGAGTATACCCTTCCACGCTTATGGTGGACAAAATAATTAAACAACAAGGGGTGGTGATGGACAGAGTTTCTGAATTAAGCAGAATACTCTCACCCAGTCAAGAGATCAGGGCTAGATCCAACACCGTTTTTTAGCTCACTGCACCATCCCAGCTCAGAACCTGACTGTATGCAAATTAGTCTGTTCCTGTCCCAGTGCATGATGGGAACAGGGCAAACCAAACTACAAAGCCAATTCTTTCACTGGGAAGGGAACAAGCTTCCGGGGACCGGTTTCTGGCATTACAGCCGTCTTCGGCCCGGCTTGCTTGAATCCTGATGGTGCAATGAGCAAGGGACTCACATCTGAGTATACCCTTCCACGCTTATGGTGGACAAAATAATTAAACAACAAGGGGTGGTGATGGACAGAGTTTCTGAATTAAGCAGAGTACTCTCACCCAGTCAAGAGATCAGGGCTAGATCCAACACCTTTTTTTTAGCTCACTGCACCATCCCAGCTCAGAACCTGACTGTATGCAAATGAGTCTGTTCCTATCCCAGTGCATGATGGGAACAGGGCAAACCAAACTACAAAGCCAATTCTTTCACTGGGAAGGAAACAAGCTTCCGGGGACCGGTTTCTGGCATTACAGCCGTCTTCGGCCCGGCTTGCTTGAATCCTGATGGTGCAATGAGCAAGGGACTCACATCTGAGTATACCCTTCCACGCTTATGGTGGACAAAATAATTAAACAACAAGGGGTGGTGATGGACAGAGTTTCTGAATTAAGCAGAATACTCTCACCCAGTCAAGAGATCAGGGCTAGATCCAACACCGTTTTTTAGCTCACTGCACCATCCCAGCTCAGAACCTGACTGTATGCAAATTAGTCTGTTCCTGTCCCAGTGCATGATGGGAACAGGGCAAACCAAACTACAAAGCCAATTCTTTCACTGGGAAGGAAACAAGCTTCCGGGGACCGGTTTCTGGCATTACAGCCGTCTTCCGCCCGGCTTGCTTGAATCCTGATGGTGCAATGAGCAAGGGACTCACATCTGAGTATACCCTTCCACGCTTATGGTGAACAAAATAATTAAACAACAAAGGGTGGTGATGGACAGAGTTTCTGAATTAAGCAGAATACTCTCACCCAGTCAAGAGATCAGGGCTAGATCCAACACCGTTTTTTAGCTCACTGCACCATCCCAGCTCAGAACCTGACTGTATGCAAATTAGTCTGTTCCTGTCCCAGTGCATGATGGGAACAGGGCAAACCAAACTACAAAGCCAATTCTTTCACTGGGAAGGAAACAAGCTTCCGGGGACCGGTTTCTGGCATTACAGCCGTCTTCGGCCCGGCTTGCTTGAATCCTGATGGTGCAATGAGCAAGGGACTCACATCTGAGTATACCCTTCCACGCATATGGTGGACAAAATAATTAAACAACAAGGGGTGGTGATGGACAGAGTTTCTGAATTAAGCAGAATACTCTCACCCAGTCAAGAGATCAGGGCTAGATCCAACACCGTTTTTTAGCTCACTGCACCATCCCAGCTCAGAACCAGATTGTATGCAAATTAGTCTGTTCCTGTCCCAGTGCATGATGGGAACAGGGCAAACCAAACTACAAAGCCAATTCTTTCACTGGGAAGGAAACAAGCTTCCGGGGACCGGTTTCTGGCATTACAGCCGTCTTCGGCCCGGCTTGCTTGAATCCTAATGGTGCAATAAGCAAGGGACTCACATCTGAGTATACCCTTCCACGCTTATGGTGGACAAAATAATTAAACAACAAGGGGTGGTGATGGGCAGAGTTTCTGAATTAATCAGAATACTCTCACCCAGTCAAGAGATCAGGTCTGGATCCAACACCGTTTTTTAGCTCACTGCACCATCCCAGCTCAGAACCTGACTGTATGCAAATTAGTCTGTTCCTGTCCCAGTGCATGATGGGAACAGGGCAAACCAAACTACAAAGCCAATTCTTTCACTGGGAAGGAAACAAGCTTCCGGGGACCGGTTTCTGGCATTACAGCCGTCTTCCGCCCGGCTTGCTTGAATCCTGATGGTGCAATGAGCAAGGGACTCACATCTGAGTATACCCTTCCACGCTTATGGTGGACAAAATAATTAAACAACAAGGGGTGGTGATGGACAGAGTTTCTGAATTAAGCAGAATACTCTCACCCAGTCAAGAGATCAGGGCTAGATCCAACACCGTTTTTTAGCTCACTGCACCATCCCAGCTCAGAACCTGACTGTATGCAAATTAGTCTGTTCCTGTCCCAGTGCATGATGGGAACAGGGCAAACCAAACTACAAAGCCAATTGTTTCACTGGGAAGGAAACAAGCTTCCGGGGACCGGTTTCTGGCATTACAGCCGTCTTCGGCCCGGCTTGCTTGAATCCTGATGGTGCAATGAGCACGGGACTCACATCTGAGTATACCCTTCCACGCTTATGGTGGACAAAATAATTAAACAACAAGGGGTGGTGATGGACAGAGTTTCTGAATTAAGCAGAATACTCTCACCCAGTCAAGAGATCAGGGCTAGATCCAACACCGTTTTTTAGCTCACTGCACCATCCCAGCTCAGAACCTGACTGTATGCAAATTAGTCTGTTCCTGTCCCAGTGCATGATGGGAACAGGGAAAACCAAACTACAAAGCCAATTCTTTGACTGGGAAGGAAACAAGCTTCCGGCGACCAGTTTCTGGCATTACAGCCGTCTCCAGGCCGGCATGCTTGAATTCTGATGGTTCAATGAGCAAGGGACTCACATCTGAGTATACCCTTCCACGCTTATGGTGGACATAATAATTAAACAACAAGGGGTGGTGATGGACAGAGTTTCTGAATTAAGCAGAATACTCTCACCCAGTCAAGAGATCAGGGCTAGATCCAACACCGAATTTTAGCTCACTGCACCATCCCAGCTCAGAACCTGACTGTATGCAAATTAGTCTGTTCCTGTCCCAGTGCATGATGGGAACAGGGCAAACCAAACTACAAAGCCAATTCTTTCACTGGGAAGGAAACAAGCTTGCGAGGACCGGTTTCTGGCATTATAGCCGTCTTCAGCCCGGCTTTCTTGAATCCTGATGGTGCAATGAGCAAGGGACTCACATCTGAGTATACCCTTCCACGCTTATGGTGGACAAAATAATTAAACAACAAGGGGTGGTGATGGACAGAGTTTCTGAATTAAGCAGAATACTCTCACCCAGTCAAGAGATCAGGGCTAGATCCAACACCGTTTTTTAGCTCACTGCTAGATCCCAGCTCACAACCTGACTGTATGCAAATTAGTCTGTTCCTGTCCCAGTGCATGATGGGAACAGGGCAAACCAAACTACAAAGCCAATTCTTTCACTGGGAAGGAAACAAGCTTCGGGGGACCGGTTTCTGGCATTACAGCCGTCTTCGGCCCGGCTTGCTTGAATCCTGATGGTGCAATGATCCAGGGACTCACATCTGAGTATACACTTCCACGCTTATGGTGGACAAAATAATTAAACAACAAGGGGTGGTGATGGACAGAGTTTCTGAATTAAGCAGAATACTCTCACCCAGTCAAGAGATCAGGGCTAGATCCAACACCGTTTTTTAGCTCACTGCTCCATCCCAGCTCAGAACCTGACTCTATGCAAATTAGTCAGTTCCTGTCCCAGTGCATGATGGGAACAGGGCAAACCAAACTACAAAGCCAATTCTTTCACTGGGAAGGAAACAAGCTTCCGGGGACCGGTTTCTGGCATTACAGCCGTCTTCGGCCCGGCTTGCTTGAATCCTGATGGTGCAATGAGCAAGGGACTCACATCTGAGTATGCCCTTCCCCGCTTATGGTGGACATAATAATTAAACAACAAGGGGTGGTGATGGACAGAGTTTCTGAATTAAGCAGAATACTCTCACCCAGTCAAGAGATCAGGGCTAGATCCAACACCGTTTTTTAGCTCACTGCACCATCCCAGCTCAGAACCTGACTGTATGCAAATTAGTCTGTTCCTGTCCCAGTGCATGATGGGAACAGGGCAAACCAAACTACAGAGCCAATTCTTTCACTGGGAAGGAAACAAGCTTGCGGGGACCGGTTTCTGGCATTACAGCCGTCTTCAGCCCGGCTTGCTTGAATCCTGATGGTGCAATGAGCAAGGGACTCACATCTGAGTATACCCTTCCACGCTTATGGTGGACAAAATAATTAAACAACAAGGGGTGGTGATGGACAGAGTTTCTGAATTAAGCAGAATACTCTCACCCAGTCAAGAGATCAGGGCTAGATCCAACACCGTTTTTTAGCTCACTGCATCATCCCAGCTCAGAACCTGACTGTATGCAAATTAGTCTGTTCCTGTCCCAGTGCATGATGGGAACAGGGCAAACCAAACTACAAAGCCAATTGTTTCACTGGGAAGGAAACAAGCTTCCGGGGACCGGTTTCTGGCATTACAGCCGTCTTCGGCCCGGCTTGCTTGAATCCTGATGGTGCAATGAGCAAGGGACTCACATCTGAGTATACCCTTCCACGCTTATGGTGGACAAAATAATTAAACAACAAGGGGTGGTGATGGACAGAGTTTCTGAATTAAGCAGAATACTCTCACCCAGTCAAGAGATCAGGGATAGATCCAACACCGTTTTTTAGCTCACTGCACCATCCCAGCTCAGAACCTGACTGTATGCAAATTAGTCTGTTCCTGTCCCAGTTCATGATGGGAACAGGGAAAACCAAACTACAAAGCCAATTCTTTGACTGGGAAGGAAACAAGCTTCCGGGGACCGGTTTCTGGCATTACAGCCGTCTTCGGCCCGGCTTGCTTGAATCCTGATGGTGCAATGATCCAGGGACTCACATCTGAGTATACACTTACACGCTTATGGTGGACAAAATAATTAAACAACAAGGGGTGGTGATGGACAGAGTTTCTGAATTAAGCAGAATACTCTCACCCAGTCAAGAGATCAGGGCTAGATCCAACACCGTTTTTTAGCTCACTGCTCCATCCCAGCTCAGAACCTGACTGTATGCAAATTAGTCTGTTCCTGTCCCAGTGCATGATGGGAACAGGGCAAACCAAACTACAAAGCCAATTCTTTCACTGGGAAGGAAACAAGCTTCCGGGGACCGGTTTCTGGCATTACAGCCGTCTTCGGCCCGGCTTGCTTGAATCCTGATGGTGCAATGAGCAAGGGACTCACATCTGAGTATGCCCTTCCCCGCTTATGGTGGACATAATAATTAAACAACAAGCGGTGGTGATGGACAGAGTTTCTGAATTAAGCAGAATACTCTCACCCAGTCAAGAGATCAGGGCTAGATCCAACACCGTTTTTTAGCTCACTGCACCATCCCAGCTCAGAACCTGACTGTATGCAAATTAGTCTGTTCCTGTCCCAGTGCATGATGGGAACAGGGCAAACCAAACTACAGAGCCAATTCTTTCACTGGGAAGGAAACAAGCTTGCGGGGACCGGTTTCTGGCATTACAGCCGTCTTCAGCCCGGCTTGCTTGAATCCTGATGGTGCAATGAGCAAGGGACTCACATCTGAGTATACCCTTCCACGCTTATGGTGGACAAAATAATTAAACAACAAGGGGTGGTGATGGACAGAGTTTCTGAATTAAGCAGAATACTCTCACCCAGTCAAGAGATCAGGGCTAGATCCAACACCGTTTTTTTAGCTCACTGCTCCATCCCAGCTCAGAACCTGACTGTATGCAAATTAGTCTGTTCCTGTCCCAGTGCATGATGGGAACAGGGCAAACCAAACTACAAAGCCAATTCTTTCACTGGGAAGGAAACAAGCTTCCGGGGACCGGTTTCTGGCATTACAGCTGTCTTCGGCCCGGCTTGCTTGAATCCTGATGGTGCAATGATCCAGGGACTCACATCTGAGTATACCCTTCCACGCTTATGGTGAACAAAATAATTAAACAACAAGGGGTGGTGATGGACAGAGTTTCTGAATTAAGCAGAATACTCTCACCCAGTCAAGAGATCAGGGCTAGATCCAACACCGTTTTTTAGCTCACTGCACCATCCCAGCTCAGAACCTGACTGTATGCAAATTAGTCTGTTCCTGTCCCAGTGTATGATGGGAACAGGGCAAACCAAACTACAAAGCCAATTCTTTCACTGGGAAGGAAACAAGCTTCCGGGGACCAGTTTCTGGCATTACAGCCGTCTTCGGCCCGGCTTGCTTGAATCCTGATGGTGCAATGAGCAAGGGACTCACATCTGAGTATACCCCTTCCACGCTTATGGTGGACAAAATAATTAAACAACAAGGGGTGGTGATGGACAGAGTTTCTGAATTAAGCAGAATACTCTCACCCAGTCAAGAGATCAGGGCTAGATCCAACACCGTTTTTTAGCTCACTGCACCATCCCAGCTCAGAACCTGACTGTATGCAAATTAGTCTGTTCCTGTCCCAGTGCATGATGGGAACAGGGCAAACCAAACTACAAAGCCAATTCTTTCACTGGGAAGGAAACAAGCTTCCGGGGACCGGTTTCTGGCATTACAGCCGTCTTCGGCCCGGCTTGCTTGAATCCTGATGGTGCAATGAGCAAGGGACTCACATCTGAGTATACCCTTCCATGCTTATGGTGGACAAAATAATTAAACAAAAAGGGGTGGTGATGGACAGAGTTTCTGAATTAAGCAGAATACTCTCACCCAGTCAAGAGATCAGGGCTAGATCCAACACCGTTTTTTAGCTCACTGCACCTTCCCAGCTCAGAACCTGCCTGTATGCAAATTAGTCTGTTCCTGTCCCAGTGCATGAATGGAACAGGGCAAACCAAACTACAAAGCCAATTCTTTCACTGGGAAGGAAACAAGCTTCCGGGGACCGGTTTCTGGCATTACAGCCGTCTTCGGCCCGGCTTGCTTGAATCCTGATGGTGCAATGAGCCAGGGACTCACATCTGAGTATACCCTTCCACGCTTATGGTGGACAAAATAATTTAACAACAAGGGGTGGTGATGGACAGAGTTTCTGAATTAAGCAGAATACTCTCACCCAGTCAAGAGATCAGGGCTAGATCCAACACCATTTTTTAGCTCACTGCACCATCCCAGCTCAGAACCTGACTGTATGCAAATTAGTCTGTTCCTGTCCCAGTGCATGATGGGAACAGGGCAAACCAAACTACAAAGCCAATTCTTTCACTGGGAAGGAAACAATCTTCTGGGGACCGGTTTCTGGCATTACAGCCGTCTTCGGCCGGGCTTGCTTGAATCCTGATGGTGCAATGAGCAAGGGACTCACATCTGAGTATACCCTTCCACGCTTATGGTGGACAAAATAATTAAACAACAAGGGGTGGTCATCACCACCCCCTTTTCTGAATAGCATGAGGGAAGGCATGCTTTTCTTGCAAAGAGTCAAATCACTTTGCGAGGTTCTGCCTGTTGATGCCTACTGCAAAAGAAAAGCTGTTAAATTCTAAACATGTGGTTAAAAGTACAGCTGATGAACTCTGTACAAATGGAGAATTAAAAGACTTGTATGATGATGAAGCAAACCAGAATTGCCTACTCTCTCTATACAGATGACCCCCAACTCTACATTACAATTTCATCATTTAAAGACATCCAACACTAAACAGTACTCTCTCCATGGTTCCATACTGGCTTACCAGCAACCATCATACGCTCAACCCCAACAAAACCCAACTCCCCCTCATCAAGCTGAAAGAAAAGTATTTTTCCATAGATATCTGGCTTTAACTGCAAACTCTCCATTGTCAACTCTGTCAAGATTCTGGGTATTACACTTGATGTAAACCTGAACAGGAAAGAGAATAAGAATGCCTCAACTAAAAGTGCCTTTAACATGCTGAAACACCCTAAAATAGTACACCTCTTCTTCCCAAATGAAGACCTAAAGACAGTAGTGCAATCCATAGTCCTCTCCAAGCTGGACTATGGTAAGGCAATAATTACAGGCACCCAAAAACACACTTAGCCCTTTTGAAAGTTACATTCCAAGCAGTGGCCAGACAAGTGTCAGGGGAGCGTCACTTTGACCACATCAGTTCCACTCTCAAGAAACTCAACTGGATACCAATAGAGGCAAGATGTATTTGAAAACTACCTGCATAACGCACAAACCTTTCTACAAGGAAAAAACAATCTATCTCCCAAACAATCTATCAAAGGCCGGCCAAAATAGACCTCCTTGACGCTCAAACAGTCTTCTTTTTATTCCGCCCAAGTTCAAGAAAGTAAAATTTCAAACCTGTTCCTTCGTTGGGAATGCTCCTGGAATCTGGAACTCACTGCTTCAGGATTTACGTAACAATCAATCATACCATCGCTTCAAGAAGAGACGTAAACATCTTCATCTCAATAAATACCTAAATTCTCACCCCTTAGCCATCTGGCTGGCCTGATGCTTCTACTCCACACTCCCCAATTAAATCCGAGCCTCACTACCTGCTACCTCAGGGAAAAACTGAGCCTCTACTCTCCTCACCTCAACAACACCTTACAGTGTCGACTTCAGAACTATATCCTCAACATAGCCTTTGGTCTGTTTTGTACTTCTTGTGTATTTAATCCATATGTAACTCTTTTAACTGTTGCAATTTGCATCATCCTACCATACTACTTCCGAACTATATCGTCTACATATCCAACTGTCTACACTCCTTGCATATATTTACTATGTATACGTAGGTACTCCATGCATTTGTATTTACTCCATATGTAACTCATGTAGCTGCTGCTTTTCCAACACGTGTAAAGCACTCTGATTTCTTCGGGTAAAGTTTGCACTATACAAACTCGATAAATAAATAATTGTTTAATAATTCATTAATTATTGACATTTCATTAGATATAGAATTCAAGTTCTGGATTTGTTTATGTTATAGTTAAAATCTATTGAATAGCATATTAGACATAATTTGATTTTTCTTATTCCTCTTTTTTCCTGTTGAAATCAAAAAATCAAAAAATGCATATTTATGCTATCAAGGTTTTTAGCCAGAACTAATTATTTGCTCTGTTCATTGTTATTTATTCACTTATTTATTAAATATTTTCAAGATATATTAGTATATCTGAAATGTGTGTGGTATTAACTATTGGGTAAATTATGAAATTATTTGTAATATTTGCCTAGTGTGTATTTAAAAAAAGCCATTTTAAGAACAGAACCTGCTTGTTACATTTATTTTTTATTTTTGGGTACAGAGATATTATTCCACTTTGGTTCTCCATGTTTTAAAGTCAGTAGCTCCAGCCACTTAAGTAACTGTCCACAGGTGAAAAATCCCCACAATTCTAAGTCCTGTGTATTGTCAATAAAATCATGGATGGGAGAGCCCAATCTATCTCACCAAGATCTTACGATAGTGCCACCCAACCGGACGCTTAAGATTGGATTCCCTCAACCTGCTTCTCATCCAATCCATCAATTAAAAATGGATGGTTTCTATTGTCAAGGCTGTACCCTCTGGAACTTTCTTCTTCTTTATATCTGACGTGACAAGATTTCTGAAAATTTAGAAAGGGCCTTAGAACCTTCATGTTTCTGAATGAATTTCAACGCATACCATTACAATCCACATCATTAGAGGACAAAGAGAGACTCTTCCACATGGAGCAAGGTAAGAGCGATTGGGCCTCAGGCCATGGGCTACTATTATAGAGCCTGGGGGCAGGAGATGTCGTGCAGGGGTTTGGTTTTGGATTTCAGAGTTTACGGTAGAGAAACGGCTGGGGACCATAGGGAGGTCGCACAGGGGTATCGATTTAGGGTTTGGAGCACGGAAAAGGATGTGGCCAAGGGAAATTGTATTTGGGTAGGGTTTTAGGGTTTATGACAGGGGAATGATATTTATTTTACAACAGTTGGGGGCTTGGGTGGGGTGCACCAGTGATTGGGATTAGGATTTAAGGTAGTGGGTCAGTGAAACCTTTACCATGCTTATGCTTTTCTCATGCATGCTTTTAAAACGAATTTTATTGTAAAGGCATGCGTAGTAAAGGCATATTCGTTGAAAAAATATGTGTGGTAATGTTTGAGTTGTAATGGCATTCACATTGTAACACATGCATGGAAAAGGCATGGGTTACAACGGAATGCAATGTAATGTAATACAACCATTAAATGCAATTTCCAAAAATGTAATATGCATAAAGATTGGTTAATAGTATTTTGTTGCAGGCCTCTTCCAAAGACTAGCAAGTTGATTAATGATGAGTTGAGGTTAATGGCCCATATCTTGAGAGAGCCCATTTAGCATTGAAGACGGCCTCGAGCAGACAGCTATTAGAAAAATCTATTAAAAGCACAATGTCTAAAATAAACAGTGGCCAGAGGGAGAAACATTGCATTGTTGTATCAGAAGGTTTATACCAATGCAAATGCTTAGAATGGAAGTTAAGTAACAAGGACCCCCTGCAACAAATATAGATTCCTAGGGCAGGGCAAATACAATCCTGACTTGTGTGTGATTGTAGTGGTTTTCCGGGCAGAAAGATAATCCTTTATTTAGCAGTGAAATTTCATCTTTTGATAGTTGATACGTCGAGAGGTTTACTATCAAATTGGTATTCATTGTTTCCGATTGCGTAATGGATGAGAAATTAACAAGTAAAGAGAGGGAAGCAATAAAGAAATTGATGGAAAATCAAGAAGTCTTGATAAAACCCGCCGATAATGGGGCAACATCGTCCTGATGGACACAAAGGACTATACAAAAGAAGGCATGAGGCAAATGAATGATGAAACCAACTATCAGAGAATAAACTACAATCCCATAAATAAAATGGTGTTGGAATTAAACCGTAGCTTACAGAAATGGCATTAAAAAAATCTAATCAGTGACGAAGAACTGAAATTTCTTATGAAAGACTTCCCGGTGATCCCAATAAAATACTTTCTGCCCCAAATTCATAAAACACTACAAAATCCACCAGGGAGACCGATAGTCTTTTTAAATGCGACTTCTTCTATGAGAATCTTTCACAATATGTGGATACATTCTTGGCCCCAATCGCACAAAGTATGAGCTCCTACATAAAAGACACAGGGCTTTTCATCGTTTTGTAACCGGAATTACATGGCGCAATCAATATCTCTTGGCAACAATAGATGTCATGTTGTTGTACACGTCAATACGGCACGAGGTGGGCCTAGAGGCAGGCAGATTCTTCTTGAAACAGCGTAGCATCACAGAATTGAAGCATTCAGAAATGCTAATAAAAATGATTGAGATATGCCTAACAAACAATATCTTGCTTTTCAACAAAAAACTCATTAAATAATGCTGTGGTACAGCCATGGGCATTTCGTTTTCTCCAAATTTTACAAACATAACCATAGGATGGTGGGAGAGAGATATAGCGCTGAATTCTGAAAATCAAGAGGAGCTTGAACGGATCGTGTTATGGGTTCGATTCATTGATGATCTGTTTTTAATAAGGAACGGCACTGCGCATGATTTAATGAATATTTCTTAAAATTAAATAAGGATCAAATTGGCCTATCATTCACATGTGCCAGGAGCAGGAAGGAAATTGAATTCTTGGTTACAAAAATCTATATTGAAAATTATCAAATCCAGTCCACACTATGCAGGAAAACAACTGCTACCAACAGCATATTACATGGAACCAGTTTCCATTCAAAACCACTCTTGGAAAGTATCCCTTATGTTGAATTTATCCGCATGAAATGTAACTGCTCAAAGAAGACAAGATTCAGGAAACAATGCAAAACTAGAGGCTATAATGACACCATACTAAGGAAATGTAAAAAGTGTGCTGATCTAAAATCAAGAGAAGATACATTGATCCCAAAATCAATAACTCAAGATACGAGTGAGCAGGGACCGCCAAGATTTATCACGACATACAGTAAAGAAAGTGGCAGGATAACTAATAAAATAAAAAAATATTGGCATCTGATTGCTGGCGATCCAGACATTGGAAAACCTTTAGTACCCCAACCCATTATTACTTATAGGAAAACCAAGTATCTAAAAGATATGTTGGTGAAGAGCCATTTTCAGGAGAAACCACAAACAAATTGGTTACTGGATCAACAAAAAGGTTTAAAAAAATACGTGTGCAAGGCCTGCAAAATTGGCACGAATATGAGAACAATTGTAGAACCAAATGGAAATGAAATTACAATCGAGAAAAATATTTCTTGCACATCACAGTTTGTCATTTACATGATAGAGTGCAACTGCAGGATGAAATATATTGGAAGCACAACTTGTATGGTCAAAGAAAGCATTCTTGAACACATCCGTGCAGTTAAAAATGGAAATATGACATATGCCACAGCAAAACACTTGTCACAGTGCCAAAAGGGAGACTGGAGAGCAATGGTCTACTATCGAATTCATGTGATTCCCTCGCAAGAACAGGGTGGGGATAGAATAAAGAAACTACGACAGATGGAATGAAGATATATTATAAGGCTAAGACCGAAATTTCCCAGAGAGATAAACAACGATGAGGATCTTTTTGTACACCTGGAATAAGCCATAAGATAAAACATATCAGGAACTGTTTGGCACTGCATTCAATAACATTTTGTCCACTGTATATATACTGTAAATAGTTGGGTACTACATCCTATTATGTGAAAAGCATTACAAAACAATGTAATCAGAAATGTCGCAAGGGATGGAATTGTGTACATATAAAGTTCATTTAAATGTTCAAACGTGGTACAGGACAGGAAGCTTTAATGAATATAAGGTGACATAAAATGCAATGCCCTTAAGAATTAAATATGTGCACATTCAACAATGAGCACTCTGCATTGGAAGCTATAATATAGATGTAAGAAACCTTGTGATAAACAACAAAGTGTTTAAACAGAAATAAGTCACCATTAAATTGTAAATACCCTGACACATATGCAATTTGTACTTTTGTAAATATGTATTTTTGGAAACAAACTAGCACTACAGATCCTATAATGCATCATTGTAGCAGAGATGGGTATTTAAAGTGCATTAGAAGAAGGATTCACTAACCCTGAAGAAGGCCGTTTAGGCTGAAACGAGTTGGTTGAATGGTTTGCCGTGAAATAAATACATAAGTATCCTGCTCTGGAGTGCCGCGTCATTTTTTGTAAAAAAATTGAATTGGGGCCTGGATCCGGCCCATACGCGGAGCACCCGCTGCTGAGCGCTCTGAACCAAAAGGATATATATTGTGGCAAATATATATATTCACTGAAAAAAACTAGGTTTCAGGACGTTATAGTTAGGAATTAGCATTTAGAAAACCTTAGAATTTCAAAGGTTTTTTAAAAGATAATTCCTTAGTATAACCTGCTTAAAACCTATGTTTTTTTCAGTGAATTTGTAAGGTTTTTTAAATGATAATTCCTATTTATAATGTTTAATAAGCATATCTGTTTTTTTCTATCTTTTCTAATTATCATCCCATTCTCAACGTAGTAAAAACTGCAAATAATACGACTCTTCAATTTATTCCTTCCTCCAAGAAAATCGCTACAAACCAGAACCACATCTAACAATATACAAACTAGGCGTTCTAGTAGAAAAAAAAACAAAAAAACACCACTTCCCAAACTTCCCAAACTTTCAAAAACAAACCAAATCTTCAATGCTATCCAAAAAAAAGGTGATAGTTCTATTTACCACTAAGAAATTAATATCAACATTTAACTAGTGTAAGGACGTTGACTATGTACTGTGTAAATTACATCCAACTCACACCCATATCTGAAGACAAATATGTAATAGAGGTACTAATGATACACTTCCAACACCCAACAAAATAACAGCACTTAGCGCCACCACCAAAAGAACCACCCCTCCTGACAGCTCCCTCTCTACTACCTCAGAAGCAGTGTAAAACAGGACAACGGACCTTCCCAAAATAATATATCCCCTCAACAGCACACTAGCTCAATGTTCAGAGATGTGGCAATCAACTATGTGTAAGGGAAGATCTCACACAATAACAATAATGTACACACTGCTAATACTACCAATGATATGCTATACACAACACACTATAAAAACCAAAAACTTTTCCATGTGTAGATATGCTATTGATACGTGTAGTGTACTGCACAGTGGACGCAACCATATTATCTCAGACACTGGGGAATATTTCGGTCACGTAACTGTGTTGTCTCCCCTCTCCCTTGAAGCAGAAGCGGAGTGGGCTGCTCCAACATACGCAACGTCAGCGTAAGACTATAAAGAATTAGCCTACGCCTTGGGCGTGGTTCACTTCTGCAAAGAAAAGAGACTCTGCCACAGTGAAGGTCTGCACCCTGTCATGTGGCTCCCGCCATGAACGTGCCTCCTCGATAAAGGCCAATTTCAAACTCAGTGCCACAGCACCACAGACTTCTGTCTGTATCGACTACTGCCTTCAATCTCTACTGCAGACAGCAGGGTTCACAACTTAAATTCAGCTTTGCATCTGCACTACGGACAGTATTGAATCCAGCCTTGCTTTATTTAAGGTGGAGACAATTGTACTCTATGTCTTCCGATTTTGTAAAAGGATGTGGCAAAAAGCATTTGTCTATAACTGGGCTGACTACAGCCTTCGATCTACTCTGTGGACAGCAAGGTTCACAACTCGAATTCAGCTTTGCATCTGCACTATGGACAGTATTGAATCCAGCCTTGCTTTATTTAAGGTAGTGACAATTGTACTCTGTCTTCTGATTTTGTAAAAGGATGTGACAAAAGGCATTTGTCTATGACTGTGCTGACTACAGCCTTCGATCTACACTGCGGACAGCAGGGTTCACAATTTCAATTCTGCTTTCCATCTACACTATGGGCAGCATTCAAGTTATCCTTGATTTATGTAAGGCAAAGACGATTTTGTTAAAGGATGCCACAAAAAACATTCCTCAATAACTGCACTGAGTTCTATTTTCAAATGTAAACTGCAATCAAAAGACTTTACCAGTTTATACCAGTGGCACATAAGCACTACAGACAACATAAAATTCAGTCTCGATTTATTTAAGGCAGAAAAAATAGTGCTGTGTCCTCAGATTTTGTTAAAGTATGTGAAAAAAAAGCATTCCTCGATGTCTGTGTCAACTACTGCCTTCGATGTACTCTGCGAACAGCAGGGTTCACAACTTGAAGTCACATTTGTATGTATACTACGGACAGTAAGGAATTCAACCTTGATTAACTTAATGCAGAGACAATTGTACTGTATGTGCACTGATTTCGTTAAAATAAGTGAAAAAAATCAGTGGTCCATATCTTTGCTGACTACTGCCTTCAATTTACAGTTCAGATAGCAGGGTTCACATCTTGAATTCAGCTTTGAATCTATACTATGACAGCATGCAATTTAGCCTTGCTTTTTTTAAAGTAGAGTTAACTGTACTTTAAGTCCTCAGATTTTGTTAAAAGATATGAATTTCTTGATGTCAGTGATGACTACTGCCTTCGATCTACATTGTGAGGGCTCACCATTCAGATAGAATGACGGTTGTACATTACGCATTCCAGTAGACAAGAGACATTATACCACTGCGACCCCCCCAAACCACTAATCATCACAGGGTATGCACACGCTGAGTTCTTTCAGTACCACTAACTCACTTCGCCACAAGTCATTTCCCTGTAGCCTTATTAAAGCAGAATTCGTTAGGCAAAAATCATTGCTCCCAGTACAGCCCCCCTGCATTACGCATTATCACAGGGTACGTACAAGCTCAGCGCCAAAACTACTACTAACTCAGTGCACCAAAAATCATCGGAAAGAAGAGTGAACAGTTTTATGTCAGCAATGAGGCATACTATCACTTTTAAGTGGAATTCATGCAGAATCCAATCGACAAAAGACATTACTCCAATTACTGTGCTCCCCTCCCCCCAGACCACGCATCATCACAGGATATGTACACGCTAAGCACTAAAGGTACTACTAACTCAGTGTACCAAAAATGATTATCACGTGGCCTTACTAAGGCAGCATTCACAACACAAAGAACATTACTATCAGTACTGCCTGCCCGGAACACGTATCATCGCAGGCTCCACAGAACCTTGTTGTTTGAGGTACCACTAACTCAGTGCAAATCAAACTAAGTATAACACCTATCAAGCCCTACACAATATCCCTTTATTATGCTTCCTTGAAAAATGTATTTTATCTCACTTATAGATTTATTTGAATAATACAATTTACGCTGCATATATGTTCTTCTACTTCAATCATGATTACAGATGATGCAGTCGACCCTAAGATCTACACTGAGGACAACAGGGTTTACAACTTCAATTCAGCTTTGTATCTACACTACAGACAGTAAATAATTTAGCCTTGCTTTATTTAAGGCACACACAACAAATACTCCTGTGGCACTGCTAGTATGCACAAGCACATTTAATCCCTACATCTTGTGAACTATGTTTAAAAAGAAAGTACAACACAGTGTAAAAATGTACCTCCACCACCGGTAATGCCATGTACCTCTGGGGTATCACCTTTAACACCGCAACCAGACATACAACCCCATTTTGAGAAAGTTAGAATGCACTGCGTAAAATGCAATTGTTTAATTTGTTATGGAGAGTAATCGGTAGACATAGTTTGCAGAGCAATAGATAACCATTGATGATAGTTTTTTTTTAACCTCAAAATTCATGGAGACCAGTATGCAACACTCAATATTTTGAGTAAAGACCGCTCGAACCACGCATCACCGCAGGGTGAGCACACGCTAGGCACCACACGTACCACTAACTCAGTACACCATAAATATTTGCCACGTGGCCTTATTAAGGCAAAATTCAGTTGCCAAAAGACATTCTTACCAGTTCGTTCTGCTTGAATCACGCACAATCGCAGGCTCTACATAAACCGCCCCTACCTCAGTGTACCACAACTCACGAACACTTTACAATAGAATCTTCTGTCTATTATTTCACATATAGTGTCCTAACTTAGTACAGCAGAAGTCATAAACCATTTACAATTGAATATCTGTGTATGATATCATGATTACTATTCTACTTGTTACCAACAGCAACATAATAAAATGGAGTCGAGCACATGTGCCCGTATCCACTTCAACTTCAACTATCTATCTGTGTACTGTGTAATGCTGCTCCTGTGCCCTACCACATTATATTGTGCTTTGAATAGCGTATGCAACCATCTTACCTCTGACAGTAAGTGTGGACTATTCCTCCTTTTTTTTTGCGTATTTATACAGTGCAAAATCAACCCAAAACTATATCAGCAACTTACATGAGCACCATATTTACAGTACATTTTCAGCCATGCATAGATAATGTCATTACTCTACAATATCAGGATGTGGGAGCAATTCCAAGCCTTGAACTCTTATTTCCCACACCAAGTTCGACAGTGTACCTGAATGACCACGTATGTATATTTATTAGCTGCCCTTCATGTGCCAAAAACTGCAACTTTAACCTTTCACAGCCATGTATTAATACAGCTACAACCCTCCGATGAATGTACAACAAACATTCATAATCATAGAAAGGCTTCATGTCCACCAGCTTTTATGTGTGCAACTATGAATGCATATAGAGTCAGTGATACCCCGTACACATTTATACCAAATGGGAGTTCCATGGTGACTCATAGTGACGAGGATGTCGCAGTACAGAAAGGGAAGAAATACAACAGCGCTAATACAACAATTAGGCAGCAAGGTAAAAGATTTGGGAGAGTAATATAATGGAAGGTACAACACAGTGATACCCCGTACCTTTCATATTGGCCATGTTGTGGAAATTTACCGACATAATGATACATTTGCGTTTCAGACCCGGGTGACGCCAGCACTACAAAACCGACATCCGATTCACTTGATTTTTCATATAACTCACAACGGAACCATGCCCATAGCTCCTGTATCGTGGTTCAGATTCTCACACAGCACTGGCATACGTCACACCAGCCCACTTCGCTTACACTTCCAGGAAAAACCAAAAATGCAACATTGCCCAGATTTCCATTGTACTGATTTCTTAGTTCCATGTCTAGTTGTCAAAACGGCACACATACACTTCCTCATAGCTGGTATACACCCACACCACACTCATCTAGCACATGGGTCACTACACACGTAACCCTACCAATAAAGAAGACGGAGAGCACATTCTCTACGCCATTTTAGAGTTGCTCCCATTGCAAGAGCTGTGATGGCCATCCTGGTGGTTCAGATACCTCATGTAGGCCCGAACCACCGAGTACAAGGGCCCACCACTACTTGCCTGGCCTCTTTACACACTGAGTAAGTGGTACCGCAAGGACTGAGCGGGTGAAGAACCAATGATGATGATGGGAGCACGAGTATGTCATTAGCCATACCGATATCAAGACTCAGCACCATATATCAGATTTCTTGGTGACAGAGTGGGACTGCATATTGTAGAAGGTGTCCTGTCCACGAAAAGGTGAGCAGTGAGGCCTCGGTGCGCATCGGAGAGAGTTGATGGGGTTGCTGCAGACTAGATACAAAAAAGCAACGCAGCGATTTAGGCGTACGGAGTCCTATATGCCCTATCTTATTGCATTTAATTTTTTTTTTCCAATAGGAGGAAAGTTTTTATAATCGGGCAAATATCCGGTAAATAAACTATACAAATTGGTGTTTTTAAATGCGAAAGAGAAGGTGTGTGAAAGGACGATGTAATTCTACTCCACATTAAGATAGTGACAAATACCAATCATAACATCTTTCTCTTACTATCGTTTAGATATAGAGCTTCAGGGTGCATTATGTCCCGGCACGTGGTGAAAAACACACCAGTGACAGAAAGGTGAGCTGCGAATATTCTTTGCAGCCACTGTCTCAATTCCTCTCTCCTTTGATAAACAAGGGACACACAATGTTAAGTTCCTTATTAACTTACAGGTTGTGTTTCACAAATTGGCGTTATCCCCCCAAACACCTCCAAAGCTCCACGTTTGTGCATTCTGCAATGATGTATGGCCATCGTAACAACATCTGAGAAGGCTGCTTCGACACGTGGTGCACCCTCATTAAATCACGCCAATGGAACAAGGTGAGCAAAGAAGCTGGTTTCCAAAACAACGACAAGTAATCTGTGGACGGTGAGAGTGAATAGTGTGCAGCAGCTTCACGGCATATGAATGTACAATTACCTCCAAGCTGTGAGAATAGATAGGTTACAACAGTCTAAGGGGCAGATTTAAAAGCCCCTTGCGCAACTTCTGTTTCACTTTTAACATGGGAAAAGTGGCGCAAGGAGCTTGTAAATCTGCCTCTGAGTTTGCAAGAAAAAGCACTCACCTCCGGACTCTGCAAGTCAATGGGGTGCAACAGTCTAGGTACGCAATATTGAGAACTCACCGCTATGCAGTAAGAGTGCATGGGATATAGTAGTTTGGAAGAAAAACAGCGCACAGACACCTCCTTACAGAGGAAGTTGATGAAATACATGAATCTGAGTGTACAAATGAATAAACAAAAATATACTTGTGCAGTTGTATGTACTATACTATTACTAACTCTATATACTATCTTTCAGATCACTAAACTGGAGGGTGCACTATGAACCAGCACATGCTTGGACACACAATGAATGCAAAAGGTGAGATACGAAGATTTTCTCCAGTATTAACTGCTCCATCTATAACTTTATCTCTTTCACGTTTTAATGTCATTTTTTTCTCTCTTTCTCTCTCTTACTCTCTCTCACATCGTTTCTCTTTCTCTTTTAAAGTTATGGACGCCTGCTCTCCACTCTGCCATGTACAACCAAGGCTGAGTTCAAGTTGTGAACTCTGTTGGTCACAGTGTTTACACAAGGTAAGCAGAGATGCCTAAATATACAATGCCTAAGATTAAATGCGTTAGAAATAAAAGGGTTTATTTACAAGCCCCTTGCGCCACTTTTGTGTCACTTTTAGCATGGGAAAAGTAACGCAAAAGTGGCGCAAGGGACTTGTAAATAAGCCCCAAAGAATATTGTCCTGCATAATGACTTGATCTCTCACCTAATTCTGTCTCATCTCTGAATCATTTTAAATACCTGTCAATCCATACTGTGAATCTAATGCAGTAGGCACTTTCGTACATACACCTCTTGAACGCAAGCCTATTAGAGAGGTGGAATGTTTCAGGCACACTACAGACATGCAAATTAAAAAATATCGCCAAGAATTACCTTACCTGTAATGTTTGACCTCATTTAGTCACATCAATATCATTGAACACTTGTTTTTATTTTTGTTTTGCAGATTACCTACCCTTCTTTCAGTTGAGTCCATATCACATTTTGTTTACTATATTGTTATGTTAAAGTTATGT
The DNA here is from genome assembly GCF_964263255.1 of Lissotriton vulgaris. Taxonomy (NCBI): domain Eukaryota; kingdom Metazoa; phylum Chordata; class Amphibia; order Caudata; family Salamandridae; genus Lissotriton; species Lissotriton vulgaris. The sequence goes on along the minus strand of NC_141694.1, from coordinate 1,143,837,893 downwards.
TTCTAGTTATTTATTGTTGTTTTAATAAAAGTTAAGAAAAAAAGTATATACGTCTTCTTTTTCTGACAACATTTACTATTATTTAGTGTGATGATCATTTAGTTTTAAAAAAATTTGAAATTATATTTATAACTAGAAGTATAATACTGAGGCTAACTCTTTATCAGCTCTTTATCAGAGACTATAGCTACGACTAACGGTTCCTATGGAAAACATTTAAAACTCCAGCAGAGTAACTGTTTCGATTAGCAACATTGTGTGGTGAACTTTTATCCTCTGTGCGCACTTAAGTGTTCCATGAACTGATACTATGGCAACATGCAGTATGCAGTTTGGGGGTAGGGTTGAAAGGTACTGGCTGTACAGAAACCGTTATATTTACCTAGGATCCTCTCCATGACAGAAAGGAAAGCAAAGTAAATCAGAACACTGTGTACCAGATTTACAAGGGTAGGAGTCTTGCGGCTCCCACCTCTCCCATTGCAAACTTGGTTAGGATTTTGAAAGACAGAGCAGTGAAATCTGTTCTCACTTTCAAAATACAAACCAGATTGCTTTTCGACATGCAAGTTAGCATCTCCCATGTGGAAAAACAATGCCGGCTCCCAAAGGACGCAGAAAGCCGACGGGACCGTGGCAGCATTGTGGCTCCCCCCACGGTCCCCAACATTTTTTAGAAGACCCGGGGGATAGGGTACCCGGGGATATTGGAAATTACTGATAGGGGCTATTTTTTTACAGTAAAATTAGAAGTCCCGCACCAAGCGTAGGGCACCGTGCGCCCCCCTGGTGTGCACGCACTGAATGCACGACTCATAATCTGTAGGGTGCGCGACTCCAGCGCCTTTGGTGCACAACTTCTACGCATTTGGGAGCTGGCATTGCTTTTCCACATGGGGAGCTACTAATATGCAGCTCCCCATGTGAAAAAGCAATCTGATTTAGATTTTGAAAGAGAGAACAGATTTCCTTGGTATAGGAGGGCGGGATGGACATACCGTGACACTGCAAGAACCGGCCCTCCCACAATGCTTTAAGCCCCGGGGAATGGTGGTCCCCAGGGCTTTGGAGACCTTACAGCCACCCCAACCATTTTTTGTAGCCCTAGGGGGTGACGGGTCCCTCCAGTGCTCCAGGAGGGGGGCCATGCAGTCCCCCTCCCAAAATACATAAAGCCCCGGGGGGTGGTGGCCCCAGGGGCTTTGGAGACCTTCGACCCCTCCCCCCACCATTTTTTTTAGCCCCGGGGATGAAGATCCCCAGGGCTGGGGGGGGGGGGCATAACATTAAATAATTTTACCCCCGGTATTTAGCCCACCCCCCAGGGGCTAATTATAAAAAAAGCTCTGTTTTATTTTCTTTATTTTTTTACGGCAGAGTCCGCGCACCCTACACACACCTGCTGGGTCTTTTAAAAATAAAATGTGAGGGCCGAGGGCCCTGGGGGTCCTTTTGGGACCCCCTAAGCAGGTCTAGATGATCAGGATATCTCCACTCTGCCCCTTTTATATGTTTTGCACACTTGTTCCACTGACTTCTTCAGCCTCGCTTTGACCGAGGCACAAAATGGCTGCCAACAGTCCTGGTTTCAAATGTTGACAACCACTTCACAGCCAATTAGCATTCACGTGTGATCGGAAGGGTGCACTTATCGTGCGCTCATGGTGCGCTCAGGGTCCACGTCTCGACCACGGACATAGATATATAAATGCTTTTTACTGTAATTTTCTCAGGAACTACAGAGCAGATTGACACCATTTAAGCAAAAGGCACAAGTCTGAACTGAGGACTACATCTTTGCCAAATTTGGTGTAATTCTGTTCAGCAGTTCGGGCTGTAGCTGTGGCTAAAGGTCCTATGGGAAATTGCAAGGGGAGAACGTGGTTTGGGACCCCTTTTTTTCTCAGCCACCGCTTGATGAATCATCCAAAAACTTTCAGGATAGCAGCGGACCGGAGCTGGCCAAAAATTTGGAAAATTTCGCAAAGATTAATCAATCGGCGCCAAAGTTATTGGGAATAGAATGTTGCAGATTTCGTATGGATAATAGGTCCTAACTATTACTACCTACTGGTGATCATCAGTAGGTTATATATATATATATATATATATATATATATTACCTACTGGCTATCGCCAGTAGGTATATATAGTTAGGATTAATTCCCTATGGGATTTCTGAAAATTCTATGTCTAATAACTTTTGCGTTTGTGGACGGAATCGGCTGAAATTTTCAGGAAAATGGCACATTTTGTTTCTGAGCAGCCCCTGAAAATTTGGTGGGGTTTCGTCAAGGGGGGGCTGAGAAAAAAGGGGGGTCCCAAAACGCGTTTTTTGCATTGAGTTTTCCATAGGGCGGTTGGACTCACTTTTAGCTCGAACGGCTGAATGGATTTGCACGAAACTTGGCAAAATTGTAGGGACTGTTAGCCCGATGTGCCTTTGCTAGGTCTCAATATATGTGCTTCAGTGGATTTTGAGAAATTAACGTTTAAATCAAGATATATATCTGTAACAGCGCTCCGGGCAGCGATCCGGTCCGCTTACTTTTCGCTTATCGGAACTTTGCGCGCAGAAAGCTGATTGGCTCTCCGGTGTCTGTCAACATTCTAAACAGTCCGGAGCGGCCGCCATCTTGTCTCTCGGTAGGATCGAGAGAGAAGAAGAGGTGAAAAACGAAAGGGGAATTTAATGAAAGGGGGCAAGGTATCCCCCTCTTGACCCCCTAGGAATGTTGTTGGGGTTATTAAAGGGTCCCGTGGGGAAAATAAAAAAAAAATGATTTTTCACGGTAGAAGCGCTTCACGGGCCGCGAACTGGGCCGCAAACTGGTAGCGAAACGGGAATTCGCCATTTTGTGCTTCGTTAATTAAATTATTAGGTATAAGGGGGTGCGGGAGACGTATCCTAATTCCCTATGTTTCCTGAGGGTGGCTGAGGAGGCTGATATATGTTGATACATCTCTTCCAGCCGCTGTGCGTGAGCTTTTTTTTTTTTTGCTGCGTGACAGTCCGGAGCGGCCGCCATCTTGTCTCTCGGTAGGATCGAGAGAGAAGAAGAGGTGAAAAACGAAAGGGGAATTTAATGAAAGGGGGCAAGGTATCCCCCTCTTGACCCCCTAGGAATGTTGTTGGGGTTATTAAAGGGTCCCGTGGGGAAAATAAAAAAAAAATGATTTTTCACGGTAGAAGCGCTTCACGGGCCGCGAACTGGGCCGCAAACTGGTAGCGAAACGGGAATTCGCCATTTTGTGCTTCGTTAATTAAATTACTAGGTATAAGTGGGTGCGGGAGACGTATCCTAATCCCCTATGTTTCCTGAGGGTGGCTGAGGAGGCTGATATATGTTGATACATCTCTTCCAGCGGCTGGGCCATCTTGCCTTTTTTCCAATGCCACAATTTTGTCGTGCACGGCAGCCATTTTAGATGCCAGGCTGGTCCCAGGCTATCACCTACCCCTGCGGATGTAGTTTATGGCCACAGCTGTAGAGAATTCAGACATGCCAACCCTCCCGATTCAGGCGTGTGACTACTGATTTCAGTGCTAGTCTCCCGCCTCCCGATTTCTGCAAGCAAAAACACGGGGGCATATTACGAACAACTAGCGATAATTTTTGTCTCTAACTTGTTTAGAGACAAAAATTATCGCCGCACATCGGCGATTTTTATCGCAGATAAACCTTGCTATTATCGCAGAAAAGTCAGCGATATTCATGTATTATCGAGCAAATGCTCTTAGCCATGTTATCCACCTCCCATTGGATAACATGGCTAAGAACTGCTCGGGGCAGGTGTTAGATTTTGGAGATATTCGCGCTTAGCGCGAATATCTCCAAAAGTTGGTAATAGAAGGTAGCGATGTTAGGGACTGTTTCCAGTCGCTAAGATCTTGGCACGCCACTTAGCATGTCATTAGTGATAAGTATCACTGACATGCAAAGCGGGGCCCAAGATGGCCTCCCGATTTCTGCAAGCAAAAACACGGGGGCATATTACGAACAACTAGCGATAATTTTTGTCTCTAACTTGTTTAGAGACAAAAATTATCGCCGCACATCGGCGATTTTTATCGCAGATAAACCTTGCTATTATCGCAGAAAAGTCAGCGATATTCATGTATTATCGAGCAAATGCTCTTAGCCATGTTATCCACCTCCCATTGGATAACATGGCTAAGAACTGCTCAGGGCAGGTGTTAGATTTTGGAGATATTCGCGCTTAGCGCGAATATCTCCAAAAGTTGGTAATAGAAGGTAGCGATGTTAGGGACTGTTTCCAGTCGCTAACATCTTGGCACGCCACTTAGCATGTCATTAGTGATAAGTATCACTGACATGCAAAGCGGGGCCCAAGATGGTCGCTATCTCCTTTTAGCTGTCACTAACTGGTGTTAGCGACAGCTTGGTAATAGGGAGATAATTTTATCTCCGCTTTCAATGCTTTTAAAGCCAAAAAAGCGGAGATAAACCCCCTTGATAATATGCCCCACGATTCCTTGGGGGTTTCAGCTGACAGGGCTTGGTATTGTGTTACATGGTAATTTTTCCAGGAAACGTCAGAGGGTCGATGCAGGGGTTCTAGAAGAGGTGATAAACCATTTAAGCCTCATGAACAAGCGCATGGTCTTTTAAAGATTTGTGAAGTACTCGGAGCGGCGGTGTGTGTGTGTGCCCTCTTTCAGGAGCGGGCGGGGGGGCACTGCCAGCAACTTGCCAGGTCAGGTAGTGTTCAACACGTGCATCACCCTTTCTCTGCTTGCTATTGCGCTCCATGCTTCGGAAAGGTAAGAAAAAGAACGTGCATTTGAGTTTGAAATGTCCGATCCTGCAGCAGCACACTTCCAAAGCCCACACATGACAATAACCCGATTCAAGGCCCCATTCACCCGTTTTAAAAAAAATAGATAACACTCCAACAAAGTAAGGTTATAAAACTTTATTAACTATTAACTTTAACGAACGGAACAAAAACTAAAAACATTTAAACATTTCTCAACACAAAAAGCAACAATGGTTAGAAGCTGTCTTTTGTGCGAATAGTCCCAAGGCAGCACAACGTGCAGAGTTCTGGACGGCACCCAGGTGATGTCGCCTGGGTGCCGCACTGGTTTAGGGATCCTACAATGCAGCACAGAAAAACAGCGTGGGGCGTCCCGGGTGGTGCGGGGGGAGGCCTCGTCAGTAGCGGTCTGTGTCCAGTGTCACATGGCTGACACAACATGTACGACAGGCACCCAGGTGATGTCCAGTAAACTGCCGCACTGGTTTTGGTATCCTACAATGCTGCTCCGAAAATTGGCGTGCGGCGGCCCGGGGGGGGGCGTGGGGGAGGCGGTGTGAACGGGCCTCCCCAGGTGGCGGCCATCTAGCTGAGTTGCGCCCGCTCTTGCGGCTACAGCGTCTCGCTCACCATGTTGTTGAGTTGCTCCCACTCTTGCAGTGCAGCGATAGGCGGCTGCCACATGGCTCTTAAAATGGCGGACGGCTCCGCGGTTTTAGGCCTGGTCCACTGAAATGGCCCTGGGACACTTTGGAACTCGGACGCTTGCCTGCTAGGGCTTGGGCTCCATTCTCGAAAAGCGTCCCCTCAGCCGTGAAGATTGTACAAAAGTCTTGGGGGCCCCCGACTCCCGCAGGCTTCCGGTGGGGAGCGGCTGCCATGATTGCTCGCGGAATGACCACGACGGAGCCACGAGATGGTGGTGCTCTCATGCTGACGCCAGCTTCAGTCTGAATGATCCAGAAACAAGGTGGGGCTTTCATCGTTTGGGAAAAAAAAATGTTCTAAACCAATGAAAAGTGTTATTTTTAGGTCATATGACCAAGCCTTCCATCTTTAGGAAACCAAAAGTAAAATGAACCAATGAAAAGTTTTATAAACAAGTCACATGACCTGTTATGCGGCATAGGGCTACAAAAAGTGTAGAAAATCCGTTGGCACGTGAGGCGGCGTCAGTAGCGGACCGATGTGCGAATAGGCCGCAGGCAGCACAACGGGCCGAGATCCGGATGGTACCGAGGTGGTGTCCAGCAAATTGCCGCACTGGTGTGGCCATCCTACAATGCTGCGCCGAAAGACGGCGTGTCCAGCTGAGTTGCGGTCACTGTTGCGGTACAGTGACTCGAACGCGCCGAGATCCGGATGGCACCGAGGTGGTGTCCAGCAAATTGCCGCACTGGTGTGGCCATCCTACAATGCTGCGCCGAAAGACGGCGTGTCCAGCTGAGTTGCGGTCACTGTTGCGGTACAGTGACTCGAACGCGCCGAGATCCGGATGGCACTGAGGTGGTGTCCAGCAAATTGCCGCACTGGTGTGGCCATCCTACAATGCTGCGCCGAAAGACGGCGTGTCCAGCTGAATTGCGGTCACTGTTGCGGTACAGTGACTCGAACGCGCCGAGATCCGGATGGCACCGAGGTGGTGTCCAGCAAATTGCCGCACTGGTGTGGCCATCCTACAATGCTGCGCCGAAAGACGGCGTGTCCAGCTGAGTTGCGGTCACTGTTGCGGTACAGTGAGTCGAACGCGCCGAGATCTGGATGGCCCCGATGTTGTGTCCAGCAAGTTGCCGCACTGGTGTGGCCATCCTACAATGCTGCGCCGAAAGTCGGCGTGGGGTGCCCCGTTGGCTTATGAGGTGATGTCAGTAGTGGACCGATGTGTGAATAGGTCGGAACCAGCACAAGGCGCCAAGATCCGAATGGCAAGTCCTGGATGTTGAGTGCCTCAGTTGAGAGTTCTGAGCAGTGCTTGTAAGACTGTCTGAAGCTTATTTGCACCTGCTGCAGCTTCATTAGGTCCGGCGGAACTTTTTTCCTTTTCCTTTCTGCTTCTTTTCCTACAATCCGTTTCATCTGAAGACACGACCAGGTCCCTGAATGTGTGCAGGGGGACGCTATTGATTGAATGAAAATGGCGGCTTGACACAAAGCTGACTCAAGCGTTACTGTTGGTGCTATACAGACAAAAATTGGTTTTCAGTTTGTACATTCTTCAGGTTTTTTTTTTCCATCCAAGTCTGATTGAGAGTTTGTAGAAAAATGGCTTCAGATTTTCCACATACTACTCTTCAACATTCTTCCTAAATGTAACAATGTGAAACTCACTAGGAGAACGGCTGTTTCTGTTTCCTTTCAAAATGCTGCCAACAATATTTTCTGAATGGAAGACACCATCTTGTAGCATAAAGGGCCGAAAGGGGTTCTGGTCTGGCCGATGGTTGGTGGAGACATTTTGACTATATCTTGTACCTGCCCGGCCTCGCCCAAAATGGCGCCGGTATAAATGGGACTCGTAACTCCTTGCCCGCAAATGTATATCTAGAAAATGTTATTGTAAGTGGCCCTGTCCTATTTTAATTACAAAGTGTATGTCCACCGATTCCGCAACTGTTAGACACCTTAGTTCTTGCAACCTAATGGCCCGCTCGTTACGTTCCTCTACAGTGTAAATGTCTCCTCATCATATACGATTTCAGTTTGCTCCGTGGCCGGCCCACGTGGTTATAGGCCCGTATTTGTATACTGACATTTTCACAATAAAGGTTTTTAAAACAAAACACGGTAGTAGTATTTACATTGGTAAAGTTTTTACTTTTAGTCACTGTTTTCGAATCAGTAAAAGGCAAGTGAAATAAAGCAGTCCAATTACATGACGGATAAAAGGTATAATATGTAGGAACGCAGTAAAGATAAATGGTCAAGGGCAGTTGTGTTTTTCATGTCTGCAACATAAAGTGATCGATAAGAATCTGATAATCAGGCGTATCGGCGACTAAGACAGCAGGCCGAATCTCTTTTACTCAACGGCTCCGTCATGGAAGGAAGAAACGCCCTTTTTCTCGAAAAAGGAATATATTTTACTTGCAAGACAGTTGTAAATTTTCCGGGAAAGTACATTAGCCTGGAATATTATAACATATGTTTGAAAAAAAAATATTGTTCGAAAACAATAAAAAGCGTAATTTTTAGGTCATATGACCAAGCTTTTCATCATTAAATTAACAAAAGTAAAATGAACCAATGAAAAGTTTTATTAACAAGTCACATGACCTGTTATGCTTACGTTACGCGCTGCGCGCCGCGCCTCGGATCACTTCCGGGTGCGCTAACGCGGCGTGTCATAAAACGCATTACGCGACAACGTAGGTCAAGAATATAGTCTAAATGTCTCCACCAACCAGCGTTCAGAACACAACCCCTTTCAGCAGTCCAAAAAGTTCTGTTAAATGACAACAGAGGGGACAGGCAACAAGAACCATCAGTCAAAGAGGGGAGGGCAAGTTCTTCTCTTCCGGGTCATGTTGGGGCGCTACCGGAACTGATCGAATTGGTAGTCTATAGTGTTTCTGGATGTTTCAGACTAAAGCTGGCGTCAGCATGAGACCACTACCATCTCGTAGCTCCGTCGTGGCCATTCCACGAGCAATCATGGCAGTCGCTCCCCACCAGAAGCCTGCGGGAGTCGGGGGCCCCCAAGACTTTTGTAGAATCTTCACGGCTGAGGGGACGCTTTTCGAGAATGGGACCCAAGCCCTATCAGGGAAGCGTCCGAGTTCCAAGGTGTCCCAGGGCCATTTTAGTGGGCCAGGCCCAAAACCGAAGAGCCGGCCGCCATTTTGAGAGTCCTGTGGCAGCCGCCTATCGCTGCACCGCAAGAGCGGGCGCAACTCAACTACATGGTGAGCGAGACGCTGTAGTCGCAAGAGCGGGCGGTAAACAGCTGAATGGCGGAAGAGGCACAGTGTAGCAAAAGCGGGCGGAATGGCAACTAAAACGATAAAGGGGCGCCCCACTACAGCTTGTCTTCAGGTCAAACGGATTGTGGGACAAGGTCCAGAATTGAAGAGTCATCAAAAGGCAAAAAGTTCCGCCGGACCCCGGGAGCCGGCCGCCTATGTCGGGGGTGATCTCAGGCTACACCAGTGCTATAAGACTTGGGGAGGGAGTCGGAGCCAAGCGTCTTCTCCGAGTCCATGGCCATCACACCGCCCCTCAGGGGCCTCCGTCAAGCTGTTTAGGAAGGTAACATATCACATTGTTTTCTAATGCAGTCAGGTCCACAAACGACACTCACTTACTTTGAGAATAGTGAAGCTGCAGTAGGTGGAAATAAGCTTCAGACAGTGTTACAAGCACTGCTCAGAACTCTTAACTATGGCACCCAACATCCAGAACTTATGCTATTTGAGAATGGCAGTGACATCGAAGCATCTCAGGGACCAAAACCATTAACGTACTTTCACGTATGAAAATCTTACTTGGGGAGGGGGCAGGAGCGAAGCGCCCCCTCCCAGTCAGCGCCACTACACCGTATGTTGAAAATCTGAAGCCATCGTTCTACAAAGTCAACCAAACTTGGATTGAAAAATCTAGAAAAATGTACAAACTGAAAACCAGTTTTGGTCTGCATAGCATCAGTAGCAACGCTTGAGTCAGCTTTGTGTCAAGCCGCCATTTTGATTCAACAAAGCACAGGCATTGAAAAAGGCTGAAATTCAGAACTCTAAACTATGGCACCCAACATCCAGGAGCTTGCCATCCGGATCTTGGAGCCTTGTGCTGTTTTCGATCTATTCACACATCGGTCCACTACTGACATCATCTTATAAACCAACGTTATGTAAATAGTTTTTTAATAAAATGTTTTACCCTGTTTCTTTGCTGGTGTGTTGTCTATATTTTTAATATTTGCATAGGGTTTGTCGTTATTTTGGGCGGGATGGGTGACGGAGCCGAGCTGTCTTGCAGCCCTCATGGTGTGGAGCTCAGTTCATCTCACTATTTTCGTATTTCTCATGAAGGGTTGTTCCTAATATTTCTATTTTAGCGAGGTCAAAAAGAGATCCAATTAGTGGCCTACTGATTTTGCTCGATTACTTTTATTTTTTTTACACGATTTTTCACTATCTGCAAAGACTAAATAGAGTATTGCGACTTTGTGCTTGTTTGTAAATAGAGAATGATCAAAAGAGAACCAATTCTAAAACAGTAAATGCTTGGACAACAATCAATCAAATGGAGAGACAAGCAGGCACGACGGATTACAACGGGGGCAAAGGCTTGCGTTAACTACCGTTCACTATCTGCAAAGAGAGAGTACTACTAAGACAAAAGAGGGGAGGGGGGGGGTGCAGCGTTCAAAGCACATCAGCGTGCATAAATACGAAAATGTTTTTATCTATCACGTACTTGACATTTTAAAGCTTTTCATATTTGCTATTAAAAAACCAATGAAATTCACAGAAAAAACCATAGGTTATAGTGGATATATAGTTAGGAATTTGCATTTACAAAACCTTGAAAATTCAATGAAAAAACCATTGGTTTTAGGCCATATATAGTTAGGGATTTGCATTTACAAAACCTTATTTTACTCGCATAAAACCATTGAAATTCCATATATAGTTATAAGCGCTAACTATATATCGCGCACCCGCAATCCACTGCTGATGATGTCACATATTACATCATTCATGACATGGTTAGTGACATCACTGATGACATCACTGATGACATCTCAAATGACATCACTGATGACATCACTGAAAACATCTCATTTGACATGACTGATAACATCACTGATGATATAATTCATGTGATAATACGATGAACCTCTTCAGACTCTAATATAACCTTAGATACAATCAGTGTAAACAGACACTCACAGACTGTCACTCATCCATGGAGTTACTCACACACCTAGTCAGTCATGCAAAGAATTAATCACACCTCCATTTCCTCAACTATACAGTTATACAAACTTTACTTATTCAAACATATACTAACACATATTTACTCTATTATACAATCCCTGATACAAGTTCACAATGATCCATACAGCCACTCACACATTCACTGGCTCTTATGCACAGTTATTTATATATGTCAACTCTCACATGTACTGTGTTTTACATATGTACTTACTTTGACATGTAGCACTGAGATATCCATTCACTCACCAATACACTCATGCACACAGTCAACCGCCCATACAGCTGTTTGCACATGCACTTTTGAATCTATACATATAGTGAATTAACTACTCACACATCTATGTACAGAGTCACACACCTCCCAGCCACCCATACACACACACTCAGTCTCCCATACAAATACTTGGACAACCAATCAATAACCCATACAGTTACTCATATAGCTACGAATCAACATATGCAGCAGTTTGTAGAACAACAGATATAATGATGCACAAATTAAAACAGTTTAGTCACTAACCCATGCACTCAGTGAGACACATTTAATCACTCACTCAATCAGTCAGTCATGCACCTAGTAAATCCTTCATCCAGACACTTATACATCCACTCATTCTTCAATATGTAAAACATATTTTAACTTTACAGAAACATACAGTCACTGGATGTTGTCATCAGTGATGTCATCAGTGATGTCATTTGAGATGTCATCAGTGATGTCATCAGTGATGTCACTAACCATGTCATGAATGATGTAATATGTGACATCATCAGCAGTGGATTGCGGGTGCGCGATATATAGTTAGCGCTTATAACTATATATGGAATTTCAATGGTTTTATGCGAGTAAAATAAGGTTTTGTAAATGCAAATCCCTAACTATATATGGCCTAAAACCAATGGTTTTTTCATTGAATATATATATATATATATATATATATATATATATATATATATATATATATATATATATATATATATATACCATAGGTTTTAGGCCATATATAGTTAGGGATTAGCATTTACAAAACCTTCATTTACTCCCACAAAACCATAGAAATTCGCATATATAGTTAGATGCAATAACTATATATTGCGCACCCGCAATCCACTCCTGATGATGTCACATATTACATCATTCATGACATGGTCAGTGACATCACTGATGACATCATCCAGTGACTGTGTGTTAAAATATGTCTTACATATTGAAGAATGAGTGGATGTATAAGTGTCTGGATGAAGGATTTAGTAGGTGCATGACTGACTGTATGAGTGAGTGATTAAATGTGTCTCACTGAGTGCATGGGTAAGTGACTAAACTGTCTTAATTTGTGCATCATTATGTCTGTTGTTCTGTAAACTGCTGCATGTGTTAATCAGTAGCTATATGAGTACCTAAAAGGGTTATTGATTGTTTGCCCAAGTATTTGTATGGGAGACTGAGTGTGTGTGTGGGTGGATGGGAGGTGTATGACTCTGTGCATAGATGTGTGAGTAGTTGATTCACTAGATGTATGGGTTCAAAAGTGCATGTGGAAACAGCTGTATGGGCGTTTGACTGTCTGCATAAGTGTATTGGTGATTGAATGGATTTCTCAGTGCTACATGTCAAAGTAAGTACATATGTAAAACACAGTACATGTGAGAGTTGACATATATAAATAACTGTGCATAAGAGCCAGTGAATGTGTGAGTGGCTGTATGGATCATTGTGAACATGTATCAGGGATTCTATAAGAGAGCAAATATGTGTTAGTATAAGTTTGAATAAGTAAGGTGTGTATAACTGTATAGTTGAGAAAATGGAGGTGTGATTGATTCTTTGCATGACTGACTAGGTGTGTGAGTAACTCCATGGATAAGTGACAGTCTGTGAGTGTCTGTTTACACTGATTGTATCTAAGGTTATATTAGAGTCTGAAGATGTTCATTGTATTATCACATGAATGATATCATCAGTGATGTGATCAGTAATGTCAAATGAGATGTCATCAGTGATGTCATCAGTGATATCATTTGAGATGTCATCAGTGATGTCATCAGTGATGTCATTTGAGATATCATCAGTGATGTCATCAGTGATGTCACTGACCATGTCATGAATGATGTAATATGTGACATCATCAGCAGTGGATTGCGGGTGCGCGATATATAGTTATTGCATCTAACTATATATGCGAATTTCTATGGTTTTGTGCGAGTAAATTAAGGTTTTGTAAATGCTAATCCCTAACTATATATGGCCTAAAACCTATGGTTTTTTCAGTGAATTTCAATGGTTTTTTAATAGCAAATACCAAAAGCTGTCAAATGTGAAGTACGTGATAGGTAAAAACATTTTCGTATTTATGCACGCTGATGTACTTTGAACGCTGCCCCCCCATCCCCCTCCCTCGCTTTTCTCTTAGCAGTACTCTCTCTTTGCAGATAGTGAAGGGTAGTTAACGCAGGCCTTTGCCCCCGTTCTAATCCGTCGTGTCTGCTTCTCTCTCCATTTGATTGATTGTTATCCAAGCATTTACTGTTTTAGAATTGGTTCTCTTTGGTTAATTCTCTATTTACAAACAAGCACAGAGTCGCAATACTCTGTTTAGTCTTTGCAGATAGTGAAAAATCATTTTAAAAAACAAAAGGAATCGAGCAAAATCAGTAGGCCACTAATGGGATCTCTTTTTGACCTAGCTAAAATAAAAACATTAAGAACAACCCCTCATGAGAAATACGTAACTAGTGAGATGAACTGAGCTCCACACCATGATGGCTGCAAGACAGCTAGGCTCCGCCACCCACCCCACCCAAAATAACGACAAACCCTATGCAAATATTATAAATATATACAACACACCAGCAAAGTAACAGGGTAAAACATTTTATTAAATAACTATTTACATAACTATTTTATACTTTTAGTTGCCCGATCCGGCTAGCTCAATCGATCGAGCATGAGACTCATGCACTCTGATCTCCTTGGCCTCAGTCAAGCATCAATAGTAAAATTTTAATACATGAGTGTTCGTTCATGGTTTTGGTCCCTGAGTTGCTTCGATGTCACTGCCTTGCACAAATGGCATAAGTCCTGGATGTTGGGTGCCATACTTCAGAGTTCAGAGCAGCGCTTGTAACACTGTCTAAACCTTATTTGCACCTGCTGCAGCTTCACTATTCTCAAAGTAAGTGGGGGCCGTTTGTGGACCTGACTGCATTTGAAAACAATGTGATACGGTACCTCCCTAAACCGCTTGACGGAGGCCCCCGAGGGGCGGTGTGATGGCACGGACTCGGAGAAGACGCTTGGCTCCGACCCCCTCCCCAAGTCTTATAGCCCTGGTGTAGCCTGAGATCGCACCCGACATAGGCGGCCGGCTCCCAGGGTCAAGCTGTCTTTGACGTTTTGTAGCCTTTCGAATTCTATCCTTAGACGGCATTGTCTAATTACCAAATAATCTGCAGTTGAATCTGTGGTGAAATATAATAAAAAATGTTATTAACCACTATTACCAAACAGTAAATCAATAACAGTAAGAACTAGATTCGACAATGCTATAAAAAAAAAAGTATGCACAAGGGTGCAGGGGGTATCACTTTGACACCATCTGACACCCTCAAAACAGGCACAGGTGCCATGTGGCAAGCAAACCAGCCCTAAGGGCAGGTCTGCCTTTCACATGACATAGGTGTGCGAGCACACATGTGCATGCACACCGGAATCGGTATTTTACCATGAAGTTTGATTTCATGCTAAAATACCGATTCGTTAAGGCCTTTGGGACTCAGAAGACTCCCCCTACATAACAAATTAACAGAATCGGTAAAATTACTGATTCGGTATTTTACCGAACAAATAATTTTTCCGATTCTGTAAATGTAGATTTACCTACACGTGGCCTTGGATTTAAGCCCTTACATACCGATTTGCCATTTAACGATTGGAAACGGCCGAAAACGGCCGTAACCGGTCGGTAAATGGCCTGAAACGACCACCTACATCTGGCCCTAAGTGTGCTTGCATTTGATTTCAAATAAAGTTTTAAAACATTTTATGTAAAACAATAATACACCTAGGGCCAGATGTAGGTAAATCACAGTTACCGATTTTGAAATACCGAATATTACCGAATTTTACCGATTCAGTATTTCAAAATCGGTAAATGGGATGTAAGTACCAACATCTGATTTATTACCGATTCCTTAAAAATTCGGTATTTACCGATTCGGTAAATACCGAATCAGTATTTGCTATTGAATCCTATGGGCCTTGAAGCCCATAGGATTCAATTCAAATACCGATTCAGTATTTACCGAATTGGTAAATACCGAATTTGTCAAGGGTGCAGGGGGTATCACTTTGACACCATCTAGCACCCCCCAAAACGGGCATGTGTGCAATGTGGCAGACAGACATGCCCTAAGGACGCGTCTGTCTGTCACATGGCATATGTGTACATGCACAGATGTGCATGTACACAGGAATCGGTATTTTACCATGGATTTGTATTCCATGGTAAAATACCGATTCTGTAAGCCATGTGCCAATGGAAAATTGGCTACCCACATTTCAATCTTGCATTTTCGGTAACATTACCGAATCGGTAAAATTACCGATTCGGTAAAATTACCGAAAACGCAACATTTAAGGGCAAATTAATTAATTTTACACATGGGGGCGTATTTACAAGGGCCTTACACTACAAGGAAAATGACTTCAAATGACCAGACACACATGGGGACGTATTTACAAGGCCCTTGAACCCGGGGGAAGTGACTTGAAATTGCTAAGCACACATAGGAGAGTATCTACAATGCCCGTGCAACACTTATGCATCATTTTTTACATGTATGCCGTAATATTAACAACACAATTACATCATATATTTGTTCCGCAAAAGCGACACATTGCAGGAGTCACATCATTTTACCATCAAAAACAATTTCACCAATACCTTAAGAAACATGGAAGTGGTGAAAAAAGCCAAGCTTGACGTTACGACAGCCACGAGGTAGCTAGGCTCCGCCACCCCCCCACTGCTCCAAGCATGTCTGTCCCACCGTCCGCCACGCCCATTAGCGGTAACATGAAATAGATACAAATCAGCAGATACCTACCCCCATTCCGGAAACTCCCGAAGTGCAACAGGACCGCGGTTACGCCCATCCGGAAGATGAGGCCTCGACACGTGCAGGGCGGGGCCCGGCTAACCGCCATCAGCCGTGGGGTGGATGGCCCAAAATGTACTGGTCTCCCGATTCCATTCTTCTGCCGCCTTGCAGGCCACGGGGGGGGATGTCTTGCCTCTGCCTCCGACCCCCCCCCTCTTATCGCCTGGTCCGGACATCACGGATATCAACGCCAGGTGTCGGCACGTTTGCTGAATACTGTAAAGGTTTTCCTACACTTGGCGACGTGCTCGCTGCCTTGAATTCCTGGCGTGAGTCCATGAAGTTTCAGTCAACAAGGCCGGAGGGTGTTCTTCTAGACTGGCTCGCTTACCCGCTTCCCACGTGGGCTTGATATGAGCTCCCCGTTCGGGCCTGAAGCGACGCCCTGCAGGCCATGGGGGGGATGTCTTGCCTCTGCCTCTGACCCCCCCCTCTTATTGCCTGGTCCAGACATCACGGATATCAACGCCAGGTGTTGGCGTGGGGTGAGCTGGGAGGGAGAGGCGGCGCGAACGAGCCTCTCCCACCCCCACAGGTGGGGGCCCCTCAGCTGCACCCCCAACGCTCCACTCACCCAACAAAAGGGTTCCTCCACTCTTGCGATGCAGCGGCGCTGCACTCACCCAACAAAAGGTCTCGTCCACTATTGCGAGGCAATGATGCTCCGCTCACCCAGCGGGGGTCTCGTTCACTGTTGCGGTGCAACGACGCTTCTAGTTTCCTGCATCCAGAAACCTTCTCCTCAACTTTGAAGATTCTAAAAGAGCCACGGGGGCCCGACCCCCGATGGGGAATGACTGCCATGATCACCCACGGAACGACCACGACGTAGCCGCGGGACGTCGGCGCGCTCATGCCGGCGTCGGCCTCAGTCTTGAAATCACCAAAATCCTGCAAGACTACCAACTTGATCAGTTCCGGTGGGACACCAGTATGACCCGGTAGGAGAGATTGTTTCCTCCCACCCCACTTTCACTGATGGTTCATTTCACCAGTCCCCTCTGCTACCCTTCAACGAAAACTTTTAGACTGCCGAAAGAGGTCCCGGTCCAACCACGAGTTGGTGGAGACATTTTGACTATACTTGGACCTTCCTGACCTCACCCAAAATGGCGCCGGTACAAATGAAACTCTCAACTCCTTGTTGTGCCCCGATTGCTCAGCCTTGATATCATGAGATATGTATGCAGTTTTTAACACATGAATTGATATGGGATAAGACTGATTATATGTTCGGACAATGAATTTATCCAGGATGGGTATTGATTATACGTTCGAACAATGAATTGACATGGGACGGGTACTGATTACACGTTCAAACAATGAATTGATATTAACTTCTAATGCATCATTGATTACTGTATTTATTATTGAAGGTTCGAATTGTCGACACTTTTGGTACTTGCTCACAATGAATTATCGATATGATTTTGTTGCACTTGTCGCACTTTTTACTATGAAATCAACGACCACTGACTCTCTGTTATGTTTTCCACAAATAAATACCCCCCCCCATTTTCAGTTCCAGCCTGCTCCATGGCCGGCCCACGGGGTTGTAAGCCCGTATTTGGGCACCAACATTTTTATTAAAGGTTTTTGAAAAAGCAAACGTAGTTGTAACGCGTAGATTGGTAAGTTTCGAAGAAATGGCCACTGTTTCCGATTTTTTTTGTTTTTTTTTTAAAAAAGCAGGTGAAATGAAGCAGCTCAATTAGTTAAGGGTTAATAAGTATAGTACGCAGAAACATTGAAAATATGAATGGTCCAGGTTTGTTGTGTGTTTTTCATTTTTCTACAGCATAAAGCAATCGATAAAGATCCTGGTATTTAGCTTCTACTTTATATGCTACCTGTATCAGGAAAGTTGTTTTAAATGCCCCTAAGCAACCCCGAACGAATGTCACCTGGCCCCCCTAGTACGAACGAAGACCCCGTACCACTGTAGGTTATCTCTCTTCCTCAAAAATGACAAAAATTACTTTCTAGGACGTT
This sequence comes from Lissotriton vulgaris, assembly GCF_964263255.1. Taxonomy (NCBI): domain Eukaryota; kingdom Metazoa; phylum Chordata; class Amphibia; order Caudata; family Salamandridae; genus Lissotriton; species Lissotriton vulgaris. The sequence continues at coordinate 1,143,820,023 of NC_141694.1, read as the reverse complement.
TTGGACATTGATGATTTTCATATGATCTATTTATTAAAGTAATACTCATCTCTCCGCATGAAATTAATTTTCCACATGCTACACAAGTCAATCTCATCTGCCTAAAGTTCTTTTACATATTTGGGACCGTTTCCCTTACCTCTGACTCACTTATTGCTAAATCATTGGTGGATGTTTTTGCCAGTCGGGGATTATCCACCAAATCTCGAAGTTGTGCTTTAGAATAATTAAGAGAGTGCCACCTCTCCATGTGCGGATGCATGGTATGATTACCATAGCTATATTTTTTTTCGGTACCTCTCGCGAGTTTTTTTTTTGCAGATGAGGCAGGTAACGAACCTGGCATTAACTTTCTTTTCATGAGAAGGAAAAGAAAAAATTGCCAGATAAAATTCACTTTCACATGGGACGTTCTTGGCATTTCTTTCAGAAACTTTTACATTACTGTGTCATTTCTTTGTCTATCCTGGTTAAAGCAATGTCATGTAAATAGTTGTTTAAAAAGTTTTTTTTAACGTGTTTACTTGTTGGAGCGTTCTATATATTTATAAGTTATTAAAGTGTTATAATCCTACAACTCCCCAAGCACAATACAGGATGGTTATCAGATAGTAGGAACGCGTGTGGTGTGACGGATCTCATCGGGTGGGGGCCTTGATCTACTGTAACTCCTTTGAAGAGGGGTGATTCTCTACAGCTGGGGCCATAAACTACATCTGCAGGGCTAGGTGATAGCCTGGGACCGGCCTGGACAATCGGACACAGAGGAAGAGGAGTGTCAGAGGGTGCGGTAGTGAATAGGGTGAAAGGGAGGTGTCGGGCGAGCACAGGGTGTGATTCTCAGGGAAGAGCAGTGCAAATGGGGGAGGTTTATGGCCCATGCATGAGAGAGAGAGCGGGGGTGACCAGTGCGTGGGGGAGATGCTTGCGAGGGTGGGGAGCCATGCTGTGGATCGGCGGCGTTCAGAGAGTGGGTCTGGTCAAGGCATCTTAAATGGCTGCCGTGCTCAACAAAAGTGTGGCATTGCAAAAAAAGGCAAGATGGCGCAGACAATGTTTATCAATAAGGATTAATTTATAACAATTATTTTTAACAAAATATTTACTCGCAGTGACAAAATGGCGGTCAACAGTTCCTGATTTCCATCGAATCGAACGTTAACAGACGTCACGCAGCAAAAAAAAAAAAACGCTCACGCACAGCCGCTGGAAGACATGTATCAACATATATGAGCCTCCTCAGCCACCCTCAGAAAACATAAGGGGTCAGGATACGTCTCCCGTACCCCCTTATACCTAGTAATTTAATTAAATCGAAACACAAAATGGCGAATTCACTTTTCGCTACCAGTTTGCGACCCGGTTCGCGAACCGAGAAGCGCTTCTACCGCGAAAAATCAAATTTTTATTATTTGCCCCACGGGACCCTTTAATAACCCCAACATCATTCCTAGGGGGTCAAGAAGGATCTACCTTGCCCCCTTTCATTAAATTCCCCCTTCGTTTTTCTCCTCCTCTTGTCTCTCGATCCTACTGAGAGATAAGATGGCGGCCGCACCGGACTGTTTAGAATGTTGACAGACACCGGAGAGCCAATCAGCTTCGCTACGCAAAGCTCCGTGACGCGAAAAGTACGCGATCTGGTGCACTATCTGGGACGCTGTCACAGATATATCTGTTTTTTAAAATGTTAATTTCTCAAAATCCTCTGGAGCACATATATTGAGACCCAGCAGAGGCACATCGGGCTAACAGTCCCTATAATTTTGCCAAGTTTCGTGTAAATCCATTCAGCCGTTCGAGCTAAAAGTGAGGCCAAAGGCCATATGGAAAAATGAATGGGAAAAACACGTTTTGGGACCCCCCTTTTTTCTCGGCCCCCCCTTGACGGAACCCCCCAAATTTTCAGGGGCTGCTAAGAAACAAAATGTGCCATTTTCCTGAAAATTTCAGCCGATTCCGTCCACAAACACCAAAGTTATTAGACATAGAATTTTCAAAAGTTCCATAGAGAAAAAATCCTATCTATATATACCTACTGGCGACCGCCAGTAGGTAATATATATATATTCCATGCTCTATAGCCATGTATATATGTATATATTATGGGGGTAGGGGAAGGGGGTACTTACCTGTTAGTCGCTGTTTCTTTTAATGATGAGGCAATATTTATTTGTTCATACATGTTTTTATGTGTATGTTATTTATTGAGATTCCTATTGCGATATTTTGCACATGAACCTGTCTTTGATATATACACAAGAGGCTTGTAGTATGTCTTTAATGTCTATTCTGATGACCTGGGTTGAACTCACTTACACTGTATTTAAGCACTGCATTGGCCCTTTTTTGCCATGTGATCAAGGCTGCGGTGACATGGCCGAAACGTGTCATGCTGGTGGTAATGGGGGAATAAAATCACGTATAACCTAATTGTTTGGCGTTCGAAGTGATATGTACCTATTGGTAAGATCGGCGATTGAGGCTGATTCACAGGACCTTGGAGTTTATTCAAATTTGGCGGAACGCAGTAACGGGCTGCCGGGATGAACAGCCGACCTCGCGGAAGTGACCTTTAGACCTGACCCGGAAGGAGTGAGCAAATCAACAGCCCCCCGCACTTGTGCAACAGTAATTGCGAGCAGAGTCATTGGCGGACCTGCGGTTTCCCTGAGAGCACCTAGCTGGAGTCTGAGGACCCCGTGGGACGATCAGGAAGTCTGTGCGGTAAGCCGGTGGGGGCTCGCAAAGAGACACACACACGGGTGTGTATTACAAGTGCACGGGTGAGAGGATAGTGACGCCGTAAGAACTGCATGACCTGAAGCGCTACCAATTGGAAATTGGAAAAATTGTTACGGACTGAAACCACTAAGTGGTGGGAAAAGCGTTCCCTTGAGAAGTACAGTGAAGTGGGTAGAGTACCGAGGGGGTTGAGGGTGCTCATAGCACCATCATTTGAGAGCCCCAACCCCCTCATGCTAGAAGAATGGGCCACGAACAACCTAGAGGCTTCAATGAATATGATTTGCATACTTATCAAGTATGCTGAGATTGATAGGAATAAGATCTTGAAAGAAATTGAACAACTAAACAGTGAGCTGGACAAACATGACAATAAAGACTTCATTAAGAAGCACAGAGATGAAATTGACGCTAGATTAGTGAAACATCAGGAGACCATCAGTACACGCAAGCAGTACAAGTTTGCCAGAGATAAACAAGACTATGAAACTGGCAGAATATTTACGTTTGCGCGTAAGTACGACACAATAGAGAGACAAGCTCTCACTCCTAAGACTGCCGCACAACCTACAAATAATGGTTTAAAAGCAGGAATCTCTGAGACGGAATTAAGTTCCACCACGAGTAGTGTCAACTCAGATGATGATGCGGCGGGGGCTTCTAATCTAGCGCAAATCCCAACTCACTACGCTCCATCCGAGGAATTGGGTTTTTTAATAGAGGACAGATTCAAAACCCTACAGCCACGGACCCAGCAACAGCGGAAAACAAACAAAAGCGTAAAAACAAAAGAAGTAACGAAAGGAGGATACACAGGAGGGAGAGGCTTCGCCAAGAGAGGCAGAGGCAAGAAATGGTAGACGAGTTTGGGGGTTCTACCATTGGTGGTGATTCAAGAATGGCACCTGATCTTGATGAAGCACTTGAACCCAATCCGTCTGAAGACAACACAGTGGTAAATCTATCTGATATCACTCTCTCAAAAGCTGAAATACAACTATTATCTCTGGGCCTGTCGTTCTGCCCGAAGAATACTTTTAATTATGTACAAACTCGGATTGACGTGTTTAAGTTTATACGAAAATTTAAACTGAAGAAGCATTTCAAGCTTATTAAGGTCCAGGAGAAAGCTGCTGATATTACTTTGACACATCAACCTTCCAATAAGTTCCAAGTCTCGGATACTAAAGCATTGCAGGTCGCTAATGAACTAGCATTGGAGAAAGACCTTGGTGAGAGGTCAACACAAGTGAATTTGCAGGCAATGGGCATCAACATCAATCAACCTTGCACAACACACTTTAAATTACCCTCCACGTTCATCCCTTTAATGCCAAAGGAGGCAATAGATTCTTTCAAGGGAAACAACCTTTACAACGCAACTTTTACAACGCACTACCATTACAACGCAACTTTTACAATGCAACATCCATTACAACGCATGCATTTACAATGCAACCATTACAACGCATGACACGACAACGCACACCACTACAACGCATGCCATTACAATGCAGTCATTACAACGCATACCATTACAATGCATAGCATTACAACACATAGTACCCTTACAGTATCCAACACTTACCCTACTGTTGCACCCCCTGGAGTTAGAATAGTAATTTTTACCCCTACACTATCCAACACTTACCCTACTGTTGCACCCCCTGGAGTTAGAATAGTAATGTTTACCCCTACACTATCCAATACTTTCCTTACATGCAATGTAATGTTATGCGGTGTAATGGTATGCGTTGTAAATGTAGAATGGGTTGTAGTGGAATGCGTTGTAAAGGTAGTTTCAAAGAATTCGTTGTAATGGTATGCGTTGTAATGGTATGCATTGTAATGGATGTTGCGGTGTAAAAAATGCGTTGTAAAGGTAGGCGTTGTAAAAGTATGCGTTGTAACGTCATACATCCTTCTTTCAGTGACATGTAATTGAAGATCTTAAGGGGTTACAAACTAGCCTGTCGAGGAGAACTAAAACATTGAAATATATGGAGAAGCAATACATCAACCTCATGAAAAAGCTCAGAGACAATACCAACCTTATAATCAATAAAGCGGATAAGGCGGGGAAATACTGTCTTCTGGCCACGATCCCTTTACATGGAGTAAGCTGAGCATCACTTGGGCGATGATTCATGTTACAGAAAAGGGAACTTTAATGACATTATAATGCTTGAAGGAGACAGTTCACAAGGAGCTCAACCAATGGAAGAGAGAAGGACTTTTAAGCAAACAAGAACATGTTTTCTTGAAAAAAAAATTCCAGTAACCCCAACTTTTTATCTTATTCCTAAAATCCACAAACAGGTCACCCCTGTACCTGGGCGACCTATTATTTCTGCCCAGGGCAGTTTGTTGGAATCAGTCTCTAAATATGTGGACTACTTTCTCCATGACTTTGTAGAGAACCTTCCTTCTTTCATCAAGGACACAGGTCACTTTCTTACCAAACTTCAGGAAGTACAATGGGAATCAGATCTTATAATTGTTGCCCTTGATATCAGGACATTGTACACCAGCATCCAACATGCAGATGGCCTTAATGCTGTCAAATATTTCTTGGACCAGCATAACATCGTATTTAGACAACATAATGTCATGTTGTTAAGAATGGTAATGCTTTGCTTAATGAATAATTTTTTTCTATTCAACAAGGAAGTATTCCATCAACAAAGGGGTGTGGCTATGGGGGCATGCTTCTCCCCAACCTACGCATGCTTGCATGTTGGGTGGTGGGAGGAGCGTGTCCTCATGGGTACACACAGATCTAGGTTCTCTGACAGCATAAGGCACTTCTGGAGATTTATAGATGACATTTGCATGGTTTGGAGAGGGTCAATAGAATCTGCAAGGGAGTTTGTCGATGTGATTAATAAGAATGACCTAAACCTCCAGTTTACATCCCAAATCAGTCTAACACACATTACATTTCTTGATGTAGAAATCTATGTCAATGAAAACAAACTCAAAACTAGGCTCCACAGAAAGAGTACTGCGGGCAACACCATTTCGCATGCAAAGAGTGCCCATCCGGGCCACCTAATCAAAAGCATACCCTATGGCGAGTTTATTGGAATGCGTAGGATATGTAGCTCTGAGTCTGAGCTGGTGGCTTGTCATAGGGAGGCACATAAAAGATTCCTGGCCCGTGGCTACGCACCTAAAGAATTGAGAGAATCTAGGTCGAGAGTCAACAGTAAGAGTAGAGAGGAATGTCTGGTAGGTAACATACAAAACAACAATGGGAGAGGTAGGGAGATTCAAGGGCACTCTCTCAGTCCCCGGTTATATGCAAGTAAACAAAAAAAGAGAGGTCAAGTCAGTCTCAGAACTGCCACAAAGATGGAGCGAGATAGATAAGAATCACACACTCACTTTGGGTGGATAGGAAGGCCCTCACACACCGACCTAGTCAGTGTCATGCTTCATCACTGGGCCCCACCAAAGAGGCCGAGTGCCTCTTTGGTGTGCTGCGACGCCAGAAAGACTGCGGAGCTGGTTGTGTGAAGAGGGGCGTGTTGTGAGGGTAATTAAAATTAAAAGTGCCTAAAAGGGTATCAGTAAAAAGAAGTTTAATGAGTGATCCCTAAGACACAAATGAAGAGTATTATGTGTCTGAATTTAATTGCCAAGGTTTAGGATTGGTTAAATTCAGAAGAAATACTTAAGTCAGTCAGTCAGTCAACATGTGTCTGCCATATGCGTGGTTTCAATTTACCAAGGCATTCATCAGGACTAAACCCCGGCGGTATGGACTCTTTAATCGTCCACCCTGACCTGGGGGCGTGAAAGTGAAAATTATAAAAAAGGTGAAAAAAGTGCTTTAGAAAAAATGGAAGAGCGGGTTGCTCATTCCAAAAAAGCTCCAAAATCAGGAGTATCTTAGCACCTGTAAAGTGAAGTACACAGACAAACACAAACAGACATAAACACAATTAATATATGCCATTGCGTTTGGTCGTAGTGCTCCTTAGTTTGTGGCATAAGTTGTGTTCCCAAAGTAGACACTAGTTTTAACACCATCCACGTAACCCTATGGGGATGATATCGGTAACTCTGGGAAGTGAAGTGATAAGGTGTCTTTAAAAACTCAAACGGTAGAAGGAAAGGTTAAAAACAAAGTATATGTACTCCTTATGAAGGGATCAATGGACCAAAGGTCTGTGACCCCCTAAGATGGTAACTTAGATTTATATCTCACTTTAAAATCGGGCGCTACTTGCACCATGGGTTTCGGGAGGGGGGTTGGAGCGTGCCTGGCACATCCTGTAAAAGAAAGAGGTTAGCTTTAAAACCCCGTTAACCGGGTAGCACTTAGCTCGATTTTGTAGAATATCAGCGATCATGTAGTCGGGGTGCACTCACGCCCTCAACGCTCTCAGCCCGCTAGGAACCTGTATTCAGCCTCAGAACCGGACCCCGACGATGGAGAGCGGGGCCGGTGTCTGAGTATTAAAGCAATCGTGCTGCCCGTCGCGTTCTTCCGGCTGGGCGTGTCTGGCCAAAACGAGGCTTGAGACGTGCCACGCCCAGTGTAGAGGGGGCGCGGCCAGGATCCAATATAAATACCGACACTTGGTAGAGTTACGTTTCAAATTCTATAATGGTAGACAACACGAAGGTAAGAGGCAGTCAATCCCAACGTGTCTGCTCTAAGCGCAAGCCTTGATCATGGGAGGCTGTCTCATTTTGAAAACGACCCATGTGGTTTTCCTTTAATCTGTGTGGGCCGTATTTTCACTAAAAGTGTGCACAGGGAAAATCTTCAGATTCAGAAAGGTGAATAGCGCTGTCTTTTCTTCATTGTGGATGACCATAGTGCACAAACATTTCTTTTTGTATACACTTCCCTGAGCGTTGTAAGCCAAGTCCGCCAACTAACACAGTTCATTTTCAGTCTCACTCACTGTGTTGAAACGCTGCTCCAGCCAACAGTACTGGAAATATTCCTTCTGCTCTCAACCTGCCACACGCAGTGAACACGTTCACAGGGGGCAAGCAGGTCAGGCTCCAACCAATAAATCTAAACACAGTGCCCCACGACACAAGCCTGAACCATGAAAGGTGACCAGTGCATTCCAGCTCGGAGCTTCTGGTAAAAATCCCAACAAAACCTTTTTCAGACTTCAAAAGAGGTGCCCCGACACTTGGCAGAGGTACGTTTCAAATTCTTCATTGGTGAGACAACACGAAGGTAAGAGGCAGTCAATCCCAACGTTTCTGCTCTAAGCGAACCTTGATTATGGGAGGCAGTCTCATTTTGAAAATGACCCAAGTGGTTTTCCTTTCATCTGTGTGGGCCGTATTTTCACTAAGAGCACGCACAGGAAAAATCTTCAGATTTAAAAAGGTGAATAACGCTGTCTTTTCTTCATTGCGGATGACCATAGTACGCAAACACTTCTTTTTGTATACACTTCCCTGAGCGCAGTAGTCCGTCAACTAACACAGTTTGTTTTTCAGTCTCACTCACTGTGTTGAAACGGTGCTCTAGCCAGCAGAACTGGAAATATTCCTTCTGCTCCCAATTTGCCCCACGCAGTAAACATGTTCACGGGGGCAAGCAGGACAGGCTCCAACCAATAAATCCAAACACAGTGCCCCATGACACAAGCCTGAACCTTGAAGGGCGGCCAGTGCTTTCCAGTGCGGAGCTTCTGGTAAAAATCCCAACAAAACCTCCTTCAGACTTCAAAAGAGGTGCACCGACACTTGGCAGAGTTATGTTTCAAATTCTTTAATGGTTAGACAACACGAAGGTAAGAGGCAGTCAATCCCAACATTTCTGCTCTTTTGAAGCTTGCTTAGAGGGTCCCACAAGAACCCCCAGGGCCAAAAAAAGGATATATTTTTTTTTAAAATCAGCCGAATACGTCCTGGGTCGCGAATCAAGCCGAGAAAATGTTAAAAAATGAAGCGCGGATTCTGCGCTTATTTGTATTTAAGCCCCCTGGTGGGCCAGGTCCCGGGGGCATGCCTAATTATGTGGCAGGGGCCCAAGGGGGCCCCCGCAGCCCCAGGGACCACCACCTCCCGGGGCTTTATTTATGATGTGTGGGGGCACGCTGCTCACCGCAGTCCCGAGGATCACCAGCTCCCCGGGGCATTATACAAAAAGTGTGGTGGGCCTGGTGGCCCCACGAGCCCCAGGGACCATGATCTCCCTGGGGCTTTTTTATAATTAGGGTGTGGGGCCAGGCAGTCCCCCAAGCCCTGGGGACCACCACCTCCCCGGGGCTCTGTTTAAAAAAAAGAATGTGTGGAGGGGCTCAAGCCCCCCAAGCCCAAGGGACCACCACCTCCTGGGGGCTTTGAAAATGAGGGGAGGGGCTGTACGGCCCCCTCCTAGAGCCCAGGGCCCGGGAGTGGGCCACGCGGTCCCACTCCCCTCTAAAAAAAAGTTAAAAATTAAAAGGCTGGCCCTGGGGGATGGGGTCCCCTGGGCCATTGGCCTGAGGAGGGGGGCATGCAGCGCCCCTAAACATAAATACATGAAAAAAAGAAAAAAAGTCTGGCCATGCCCAAGGGATGGGGTCCCTGGGGCTGAAATTGGCTGCTGGAGGTGGGGCACGCAGCCCCCTTCCCGTTTTCTTTTTTTATAAATAGTGTTCAGGCCATAGGGATGAAGTCCTCAGGGCCCAAAAAATGTAAAAGAAGGGGGTCACACAGCGATCAGTACTAGCCTCAAAGATGCTGCACTGAGGTCTCTCCTGATAATGCGCGGCCCCCCTCCCAACATTTAAAAGCCGCGGGGTGGCGGTACCTGGGGCTGGGGGGCCCTCTGGCTGACCCAATATTATAAAAAGAAGAAGCCCGGGGGGGGTGGCGGTCCCCGGGGTCGCGGGAGGATCGTGTGCCCTCCGCATATGTATTGTTAAAGCCCGGGGGTGGCGGTCACCGGGGCTGTGGGGCCCCTCTGGGCCCCCATTATAATAAATCACATTGCCCCCGGGACTTGATCCCCGGGGGCTAATTACCACTAATGCGGGCTTCTTTCTTTTTTTACAGGATACACGTATCATACGCGTATCACGGGAAACATTATTTGGGGGTCCTTGGTGGTCCTTGTGGGACCCCCTGAGCAGGCCTAGGGGGTCAGGGTGTTTCTGCCCTGTCCCCTTTGAGTCTTTTGCGCACTTGTTTTTGTTTTCTTGTACCTCGGTTCTACTGAGACACAAGATGGCTGCCAACACTTCCTGGTTTGGAGTGTTGACAGACAGTTGACAGCCAATTAGCATGCAGCTCGTGCTCGTAAGTGTACGCGGAGGATACGCTTACCCTACGTGCCCATAGATATATCAATGATTTTACTTTTGATTTTCTCAGGAACTACTGCATCAATTTACTCCATTTAACAAAAAGCATGAACTGAGAATCAAACTCTACCTTTTTGCCAAATTTGGTGTAATCCGTTCAGCAGTTCGTTCTGTAGCCGCGGCTAAATGTCTCTATGGAAAATTGCATGGGGAAAACATGTTTTGGGACCCCCCTTTTTGCTCGTCCCCCGAATGATGAATCATCCCGAAACTTTCAGGATAGGAGTAGATTGAAGCGGGCCATCTTCTTGGAGAATTTCACGAAGATTCGTCGACCGGCGTCAAAGTTATTCCAAATAGAATGTTGCTTATTTCCTATGGAAACTAGGTCCTAACTATAACTATATATATGATGATCAAGGGAGCGTGACTCCCGAAACGCGTTGATGAAATATGCTTAAATAAATAAGCTTTTTGATAAAACCTGTTCGTGAGTGCCTGAATGCTTTCAGTGGCAGAAACTGTGGAATCTGGAATCTTATTCTGAATATATATATATATATATATATATATATATATATATATATATATATATATATATATATATATATATATATATATATATATATATATATATATATATATATATATATATATATATATATATATATATATATATATATATATATATATATATATACACACATACATTTTGAGAGAAAGAGAGAGAGTGAGAGAGCGAGAGAGAGAGAGAGATGGAAGAGTAGGGGCAAAATAATGTTTTAATGTGTAATATGGGCCTATATTTCTATCAATGGGTTCTGGACACATTTGTGAACCACAAGCAATTTATAAATGTCAGCTGAGCCCTGAGGTGGCAATATAGGACCATGTTAAACATGTTATGAGTTATGTATTTCATATACTATATGATTTACTAATTGCTATTCGTACTTTTTAGAAAGATTTGGAGCGTTTTGAGTGTCATCTGTTTAGTATTCATTGCTTGTCTGAGACTGTAGATATGTCTGTCAATATTTTGAGAAAATTCTATCTTTGTTGGGGGTAATGTGATAATAATTAAAATGTGTTTTATGTTAAAATAATTATCATTGTAAGTAGGGTCAAAGTAAATGCTCACAGTTTGCTTTGTTGCAATTATGTTAATTAGCACATCTTATGCAAAATTCATTGTTTTGTATTAAATTTAGCTGTGAAATGCATCATTGCATACATTTTTGGTGCGAGGATGCATTTGAACAAAAGACCCACGAAAAACTGCTTGTTCTTCTGTTTTTGCCAATAATTCACTGTAATATTAAAATCATAAAAATGTGTTACTGCAATTGGCGAATATTCATTTCAGGAATTTCGTGGAACATGGAATTCCAAAAATGACACAAATGAAGGCAGCATGGTTTCCATTTCGCCCAGACCTAAATACGTTGCAATTTAAATGCAAAGATAACTATGAGTAATTTAAAAATGTATATTTCTTTTGTAGTTCATTGACATTAAATAGTATGTTTATCAAGATATACATGTAAAAAGAAAGAAAATAAAGTGCAAAGGAGGACAGTGAAACTATTTGCTGACAGAGGTTTGTCTTTACAATGTTTATTTTCACTCAGTGAGTATTATTCATTGGTAGATGCTTACATCATAAATGGGCCTGCAAGGGTGAGCTTGTAGAGCAGTGTTGCTGAAAGCTTTTTTTATTAACTAGTACTGAAAGAAAGAAGAAATGTTGTGCAAACAATCCAATTAACTTTTTTTGTTGTTTACAGAATCAGAATTTCCTGAAAATGTATTCTGTACTGTAAATTACAGAAAATCGTTCACAGTTAAAACTTTTTTGTGTGATATATGAGATCTTAAACCACTGGTAACACTTTACAAGAATGCTTATCCATGTAATACATATGTATAGTTGCACCGAAGTTTCCAGAGGTATGGCAATTTTGATTTTCTTAATTACTTTTGGGCTATTCAACAAATCTGCAAAACCTTTCACAATTGAAGCTCACCCACTTTGGCTCAAGTTAAGTCAGACAATAATTTATTCGAGCATATGACCCCAAAAGTCAAATTAATATACATAAATAAAAGTTCTTAAATATTTAAAATCATTTAAAATTGACTAAAAGTAAACTGGATTTCATATTCCATCAAATAAGACATTTTCTGGTATTATATGGGGCACAACCATGTAAAACATAAAAAGGATATGCCTGCAGAGAGACACCAGCTACAATAAAATCCTTGAATGCAGTTTTATCATAAAACAAACATTTAATGTATTTTTCTTAATTCAATAGCCATGCTGATAAAATGTAGTACAAAAAACATATCTCTGGGTTGGACAGTTTCCATAAGAATGTCAAGCCTTCTTTATACATTCTCAGTTTTGGATTCTTTAAAACAGGGATTACATATTTTTGCCTAAAATCATTATAAAAGGGACAGAACAATATAAAGTGGCTGGTGCTTTCTATGGAAACTTGATGAGAGAAGGCTACCTTATAATGTATCAAGCACAGCCTGAAAAGGGTAAGATAACTTCGATGAATGGAATTCGCGACCAAAGGAAGATCTAGCTCTATATGATCTGTGGTCGAGATCACCTCATTTCTTTTCAGAGAGACCATGGACTCTGGTTTCCTTAGTCTTGTATCTGAGCAATTTGTAAAAAACATGGTTTAACCACCTCCTTACTTTTGTTAGTAATCTGATAAGGGTTTTCAAACAAATGTTTTAGTTCAATGGCCTCAAAAGGTTTTCTTTAGGCATGTGATCCTTGGGATACGGACAACACCATCTAGGGTGAGACAATCCAGAATACAGGACCTAGCAAAGTCAGCCTCTGGGTTAATTCACAGCTTGGATCATAATAAAAGTGGGGCAAGTACCTACCTATCTTCTAGGTACCCTAGGCCTACTTCTTCATGACCGACAGGAGTGGCAGTACCGGTTCGAGTCATCAATCATCTGTGAATTAAACTGTTCTCTACCCTTTGGAGAGCAGACATATTTATATATCCCCAGAGGCCTGACCAGTATTATACAGCAGAGATACATTTGGTGTTATACAGGGTTAGAGTTTCTTTAATGGGCTTCCTTTCCAACCTATGTGAGATATCAAAAAATTGCCTCCAAGTGTTACCCTATTAATCAAGAGAGAATTCCATTTAATACGAGAGCAAAACAGAATCCCCAAATAGTTCAAATCTGACACTTTCCCTAAATGTAGCGTTCCCCATTACAAAAGTTCTTGATTTTGTCTTGCGGTCCCACAGGTCATAATAAAGGATTTAGAGTGATTAACTTCTAAATCCAATTTCTCATACAGGGGAGTAAGGAATCCAAAAGTAACTGGAGACAATTTGCTGTACGTGCTATGAGGACAGCATTGTCCGCATAAAGGAGGATAGGACTTTGATGTTTGTCTATCTGAGTAATCGCTTTCCCATCTTTTGATATGTGTTTTGTGATTCACTTAATAGAGAAGATATAATAAGAAGGGGACACAAATACATCACTGACAGACCACTCATGGGGAGTTAATGTGGAAAGTTGTTTCACCCAACATACCATAGTGGACTTTAACAGTTAGTTCTTGGTATAAGCATTTAATGAGAGAAAATCGTTCAAATTCCACCCCCACCTTCTCAAGTGATAAAAAGTTCGACCGATTCACTATGTCGAAGGTGCAAGATAGGTCAATAAACACCAAGTGTAGTGACCTTTCCGCCTTCCATTACTAATTTGCCAACAGGTATAAGTTTAACTCCTTGTCTGCGGGACTAATTCCCCTGCTGTGCTGGGGGGCGCGCACAGCGCCCCAGGGCTTATGATGAGCTGAGCTCGTCACGGCCACACCCGTTTCTTCAGAACATTCAGCAAAGCAGGGGAATTAGCCCCGCGTGCGAGCGTTATGACCATTATGACGAGCTTAGCTTGTCATGAGTCCACGGCCACCGTGGCTCATGACGAGCTGAGCTCAACATGAGCATGGGAGGGGCTGAACACTAGTTGATAGTTCCCAAGCCGGATCTAAAACCATATTGTCCACTGGATAAGATGGTATTTTCTGTGGCCCACATTTCCAGTTGTGCTAAAAGAACCCGAACTGGCCCAGAATTGTCATACTAGAATCTTTTAACAACATTGGTCTATAGCATGACAGTAGGTGCCACTCCCTCTTTTTTAAAACTATGATGAATATGGCCATTCCCCATGACTCAGGTTTTTGTCCTCCACTACTGCACTAAATACATTTGTCAGGTGGGGCGCACAGACTTCAGATTTGGATTTAAATATATCTACTGGTACACAATCTAGGCCTGACACCTTCCCCACTGTACTTCTCCCACTTTGCTGCTAAAATATCTTTTATCTTGGCAACTAGGGGGCGCTCCTGACTACCATATTGGGTCTGCTGCTTGAATTGATTGTGTCAGGACACTAGATTTTGTGTGAAACATGATTTCAAAATGAGCCATCCTGAAGTCAGCCGGAATTAGGACTTTGGGTATTACAGATTCTCATTCAGAAAGATAGGACGATTTATCATCTCCCAAAACGATTAATTATCTTTCTGGCTGGATGCCATAAGTAGATCCTCCAATGCCTATGCCTATATCTCCTCTCTTTGTTATCATACTTTTATAACAAAGTCTTGCTGCTTTGACTTCACAAGACTGTCTGGTCCATTTTTCAGGGAGGTCTTTATCAGTTTGAGCACATGGGTACATGCTAAGTTAAACCATCTACATGTTGGCTTACCGTTTTTAAGTTTATTAATAGTCCATTTGTTTGGGATGGCTCTACATAGGATATTAAAATCCTGCAAAATTGAATCTGCATTTATAATATCATCAAGGCACTTCAGTATGATGGATAGATTTTGGGAAATCATTTGTTCATTAACAATGCTGGGGTTCACCCTGTCCCATTTAATTATTGTCCCCTTTTTACTAATACATTTATCATATCACCTTTATGTTTTTTAGCTTTAGAGATCTGTGGATTTAAAGTTATTACTAAAGAGTTATGGTTACTTATTTAGTGAGGAACCACCTCAAAGTCTACAAAGATTTGTGGAAGTTCAGGGGACATAAGAATAAAGTTGAGGGTGTTGTCCTTGCACAAGTTGGGAATGGATTCCTCTATCATAGCAGCCATTTAATTTGCTACAACATGGCATATTTAAGAATAATTGTGTTCATAGCTTCCCCCATGGGTTGTGCTGGAAGTGGGAGAGATCTAGGTTCCTCTGACTTCTAAAATTGCATATCCTTTCCTGACTAAACTCGCACAAAGTGCTGTTAAAACCCCCCACCCAGATTAAAACTATCATACGTTAAGCCTTTGTAGAAAAGGATTCACAGAAGTCATTAAACATGTCTATAGCTTCTATTTCCAAATGATTAAAATGTGTATGATAAAAATTGACCGAAATAGTATCAAACTCCCTTACAAACGAAAACAACAAGACCTGGAACTACAAGAAAGACCATATTTGTGTTACTGAAAATGAAGTTTTATGGATAGAAGTAAACGTCACTCAGCCCCCTTTTGCGTGCTCGAAACAAATGGAACTGCAGGTTCGGCGGCCTTAGGCGTGTGCAAGCTGTGCACCGGAACAGGGCCACCAAACCCCAGGGGCCACCACTCCAATACATATCCTTAATATAATAATCCTCTGAGGATGAATACATATTTGCGTTGCGGCCCCTGGCGGGGATTTCGCGGCCTCCGGCTCTGTTCCACTTCCAAACACCCTGACCCCCCCTCTTCACCGGCCTCCGTGCTCCACCTCGCCTGGACCCACTCTTCCTGGGCCCCCTCCCTACACTCCCTGCCCAGGGCCGCCATGAGCCTAGAGCCGCCCCTGCGAAAAGGATTGATAACCATTTATGTTTAAACCTCTCAGGGCCAATTCTCTTGGCAGCATATAATATCAGCTACATTTACAAAATCAATCCAATCCGGATGTTCAATTTTTGTCCGTGTCCCTGCAATGTTCCAAGTCACAATTTTCATGCCCTCATTTGGGGGGTCATATTTAGAGCATTTCATATTAGGTCCCTTCGAAGTTGTTGGACTTGGGTCATTCATGCCAAGCTTCATGCAGATCCACTAAGCTGAGGCCATGAGAAACAGGGGGCGGTCCTAAAAGTAACATTTCCCATTTTAATTCCTATAGCAAGTTATATACTCTTTGATACAGAACAAACGGATGAATGGAATTACAACAACTGTTTTGTAAAGTTAGAACTTTAATCAAGCAAGTGTCTTTTTGTTTTGTTAAAACATGTTCCCTAGTTTTCAAGAAATTGGCTTTTAAATTGGGGTTTGGGTTGAACATGAACATTTCAGAGATAACTGTGCCTCAGCGTACTTCAGAAGGATGTGCATACTCCAAAACTGTATGTCCATTTTATACAATATTGAAAGAAAACGTTGCGGCATCCAAAGCAGGACTGAGTGACTCAGTCCTCAAGTCCAGAAAGAATTGAAAGGGCACATAAGGCGGCAAGATGAACACAACCTGACCCCACACCGTTGTTGAGGGTCTCCCCATTTTTTCAAACTAAAAAAATAAAACGTTTAATGTTGACAACCTTCTTAACTTCTTTACTGAAGAAAAACCTTGCAAACAAAATCTAATTGGATCCCTCGCAAGAAGCAGCGTTGGTTTCATTAACAAATCTCACATCAAAGTGAACGTTTATGAACTTCCCAGCACCCTTTGGGGTCTAAATGGATCCCCTGGCACATGTTATGTTATGTTATGTTATGTTATGCGTTTTTATTTGGCGCACAGATGCTCCAGCTAAGGAGCGTCCTGGCGCCCGACAAGGCAGCTGCACAACACAACTAAACAAAAGAACAAACATATGTATACAAACTAAAGAAATAAAAAGGTTTTCACCGCACGACGAAAGGCAAGCAGATCGCTCATAGCGCGAATCGCCGGGGGCAAAGAGTTCCAAAGGACAGCTGCGCGCACTCGAAACGAGCGTCCACCGGCCCTACTCCGCTTAAAGCACGGCACCACGGCCAGTTCACGGTCTGCAGATCTTAAGGGTCGCGCTGGGATGTAGTTGGCCAGGAGGACCGTAAGGATCATTGCTGGGGACCCCTTCAGAATTTTATAGGCGACGCAGAGGACCTTAAACTGGATCCGCTGGGCCACCGGAAGCCAATGCAGTGACCGCAGGGTACTGGAGGTAGGACAGAATCTTGGGAGGCCTACCACCGCTCTAGCTGCGGCGTTCTGAATCCTCTGTAAGCGCCCGATCTCTGCCAGATTCAGACCGGCCAACAAGGAACTCGCATAATCCAGCCTGGAGATGACAGTAGCTTGGATCATGAGTTGCCTGGTAGGGGCATCGAAGAACTTCAGCACAGGACGGAGCCCGCGCAGGATACCAAAGCAGCATGCAGCCGTGCGTTTGGTGTGGCACACAAACATGAGGGAGGGGTCCAGCCAGACCCCGAGGTTCTTAAGCTCGGCGACTGGGATGGGAGCAGGACCCACATCCCCCGGCCACCATCTCTCTCCCCACAGTTCCGGCTGTCCGCCAAAGACCATGACCTCGGTCTTGCTAGCGTTCAGTTGGAGACAGTTGGACGTCATCCAGCTGGCGACCGCCCGCAGTCCTTGTTGAAACCTGGGGGCATCGACTTCGGCATCCCCGCTGATCGTGACCGCTAGCTGGGTGTCATCGGCATATGACACCATGGTCATACCCCATTGTTTGACAACCTCAGCTAGCGGCCTTACGTACAGATTAAACAACGTAGGGCTCAGCGAGGAGCCTTGGGGGACCCCCAGGTTTAACGGATGGAATTTGGACTGATAAGGTGGGACGGTCACGCTAAAGGCCCGGTTGGTTAAGAACGACCGGAACCACTCGAGAGCGATGCCGGTGACACCAGCCTCCTCTAGGCGCAGCAGAAGGATAGGGTGCGAGACGGTGTCAAAGGCAGCGCTTAGATCTAATAACACAAGCGCTGCCGTTTGTCCCGCGTCAGGCACGGAGCGAAGATGCTCCACCATGTAAAGCAGAGCCGTCTCCGTGCTGTGACCAGCCCTAAACCCATTCTGCGTAGCGTCGAGGATATCTGCGCGGCAAAGATGTTCCGAGAGGACAGCGTTTACATACGCCTCCATAACCTTAGCCGGCCACGGCAAGAGTGAAATCGGCCGATAGCTCTCCGGCTTGCTCCCGTCCAGGCTGGGTTTCTTAAGAATAGGCCGAACCATGGCTTGCTTCCACTTCAGTGGGACTTTGCCAGATGTTAATGACAGATTGATCAAGGAACATAGCGGTGAGATATCGTGTACCGCAAGGTCCTTGAACACATCAGGGCAAAGTGGATCCTCTGGGGACCCAGACTTCACTCTGTGGGCCAATGTGTCTAGGCTATCAGATGTTAACATAGGTAAGGAATGTAGTCCCTCAGATGGTAACGGCTTAGAAGATGGATTAGCCGAGGGAGTGACCGAAGGAAAGGCCCGATAGATGGCATTCACCTTTTCCAAGAAAAACTCTGCCAATTTTTCACAATGCTCAACGGAGCTCTGGTGTAACGTAGTGACTTTTTTGGCAGTGAGGTCTTTCAATACCTTGAAAATAGCCTTAGACGGGTTCGAGCTATTCCTGAATTGTGCAGCATAAAATGCGGCACGAGTTCTACATACCGCCCGATGGTACACTTTCACATGTCTTCAGGCCTTATTGCCCCAAGAATGCAAGAATGAGGTACATCCTGTCGTTGCCTAATTCGCAAGGAAATGGGCAATCAAGTGACGTAGGCAACAGTAGAAACAAAATGGCTTTACCAGGCAACTGGGCAGTAGAGGCCCAACAGTATTCCTTATTGGGTCAGGAGCATACCCTTATCACATTATTGTCGCCCCCTAAAGTAGGAATTACTTAGTTCTGCGAAGGTTATGGTCTTGCAAACGTTTTCTTTTTCTGTCCTTCTAAAACCTGGCTCTCAGCACACTAGTGTAGATTATATCTCTTGGTGCCCTTCCACCAAATGATAGAGCATATAGCAGGGTGAAAACAGTAGCGGCTCGCACTGGTAAGAGTGGGGAGGCCGGCTGAGTGTGGGATGGTGGAAGCTGACGGACAATGGGATAAGTAATATTAAATAAATAAAACCACTTACCTTACGCTCGTTGCATCGGCAATATGGTGAGCGCAAGGTAAGTGTTTTCATTTATCAATTTATTCAGCATTATTGATCCTATCGTCTGTCAACTTCCACCACTCCCCAAGCCGCTTGCAGCACCTCACCGCTCTTACCTGTATGAGCCGCTACTGGAGTATGTTTCCGTCAGTTGAACTTCTAAGGTGGAAAAGAATATCTTAACTTGAGAAATTGCAATAGCACATTTTCATGGTTGATAGTTTGTCGACCTCAAAGCAGTGCTGAGAGAACTGGTTCAAGATGGATTAGATGATCCTGCCTTTCTGTGGTGAAGATGATATCATCTAAGTATGCAGTTGAGTATTCTTCATGTGGTACCTGTATTCGGGTCATCAGTTGCTGAAATGCAATTTGTGCTCCATGAAGGTCAAAGGGAAGCACTTTAAACTGAAATGGCCTCTTCGGAGCGGAGAGGTGACCATTTTTGATATTGCTTTCTTGGAGGGAAATTCTACTCATTCTCTTTGCAGTTTTTTACACCCTAAAATAAATAAAATGTGCTTCTTTCAGGTAAATACCTGCATCTCCTTTTCCTCCCTCTAACCATTTTCCATGGTGTAGTGTGATGCCTCTTTCTGTTCCCTGAACCACACTTGTGTAGAAGAAAGAGAAACAAGCTTCTGTCAGAAAACTATCAGGGGCAACTGTTCTCATCAACATTCCTCTTCGTGTTCTGATTTAAATACTTCACCTATAGCTTATCTCCACTAGTCAGTTTCTACTCTGATTTTGATAGGGTTTTGGCAAAGAAGGGGTGTGTTCGTTATCTCAGAAGCTAGGAAATACATTGGTGTTCGTGGGGAAGGTCTTTCCCACTTCAAAAACATGGTACACTTTTCCCCGCGACTGATGCTTTGCCATGGCACACGAAGAATAGAGCTCCATGCCAGAGGAAGGGGAAGCTGATGAAGAAGTTTAAAAAGAAGTTAGCATCTACCATGAGTTGCTGCAGACTAAATAAGGAATCCACTGTTGTGCAACAGAATGGAGACACCACAAGAAATGAAAGAGCCGACACTCAATGATGATAAATTAAATCCAGAGCACGGGAGTCATAAAGCAGTGGCACTACCCAAGACATCGGAAATCCACAAACTATTCTATCCCCCTAAGCTGTTGAGATAAAAAAAACAGCAGGAACACTCACTATCTGGAATTAACTGGCCAAGCAGGGTTGTCAAAATGTTATATATGCCCCCCAAAACATTTGCATGGATTTTCTTGTTCCCCTAGTGTGAGATCGAACGCATATGCACTGCAGTGAAGTGCCTTAGTGTCTTGATTTAAATGGTCAGAAACTTTGAAGTAGATCCAAGGAAACTAAAAATCACAAAGGTAGGGGACAAAAGTTAATGGACTACCCTTTGTATACGACCCTTAAACAACAAAAGTATAAAATGAAGTCCGCTTTACTTATAATATAATGTGCATGGAATAAGCCTTGTCAAGTATTCTATTGATGCATGTCAATGTTGTAGTGTTCGAATTTTTTTTAAAGGAAGTATGGGTCATGGCCGGTATAACTACAACCATTTATTTGTGACATTATGAAACAAATGTGTGGCAACATGGATGAAGTCGCTTTTTGACTAAGTACATGAATTAAGCCACAATCTATGCTGAATGAGGAAACTCTCTTATACTTTATTGGCTTGGTGCCTGGCACACAACACAGAAGTCTCCCCATCAGCCAGGGATATCCTAGTCCACCACAAAGACTCCCGCTGAAGACCGTTACTCATACCTGCAGCGAGATTGCCCTGCCGTCAACGCTGGGGAAAAGGAGACCGCTACTGGGGCATTACTGTACACCGCTTGCCGCCACCATGAGGGAACTACAACCCCCATCGTCCTGTGAGGCGTGCACCTCGCGCATCAACACTTGAGCGCCAGGAGGTGCTCAAAAGGAAGTCAGGACTCCCGCTCCGCGGGACGCGCGCGCATGTGCCCGGGCCAAAGGCAGGCCCATTTGAGCCTGTTCCAGACCGAGAGAGCCGGGGCCGGGCCATCCCTCTTATCTTCCTGATTGTGGAGAGAGCATAACTACGGGGATAGGGTAAGCAGAAAAAGGGGGGCTTGGGGGGGGCAACCGACCGGAGGGAGGTCCCCCCCCGGGCTGTTTGGGAGGGGCATGTGGGGGGGGTTTAGAGAGCAGGCTCACTTTGGGCTTCTTTTGGGCAGGTTTTGGGCTCTCCTATTTTCTACTGAGGGAGCCCAACTATAAATTCCGTTGGCTCCTCCTCCCGGCCACCATTTTAGGCTAGGTGACCTGGTGGCCGGGAGCTCAATTAGCTTAATAACATTTTTTCCTTTGTGAGTGTAGGTTAGTGTTCTTTTGCGATATGTCGGGTGAAGACTATCGTGTGCTGGAGGCAATTCGCCTTTTGAGCGAGGCGGGACGCCTGGATCTTGGTTTGGGGGATGCAGCTGGGCCGCTGCGTCCTCAGCGGCAGGCCTCAGCTCGTGTTGCCACGGTGGTTGCGGCTTGTCTGTCCCCGAAGTGGTCTCGCCGTGAGGCGGTAAGTGATAGGGGCCACCCGCTCTCTAGGAGAGTGGTCCCCGGAACTGTGGTACCGTTGCAAGCAGGAGCGGTTTTATCTAGTCAGGAGGGGGGGGCATCTGCTTCTCTTGTCCCCGTGGTGCCGCAGGTGAGATCCCTTTCGGTTCCTGCTGCGAGGGGTTAAGCGGGCCGGTAAGCGGGGAGGTAGGAAGCGCTCTGCCTCTGCCTCATTTCTCCCAACCGTTGAGCAGGCGGGAAACGCGCCGGCGGTTGGCGCGCATGCGCAGGTTGATATTTTGGTGCCTCAAGCGCATGAGGCCTTGATGTTACCGGCTAAAGGGCCGGATGGGCAATTTGCTGATCAGTCGACATTGGGAACAGACGGTGTTGGTCAGGAGGTCGAATTTTTGCCTTCACGTGATGGGGTTGAGGGAGTCCGTTTTTCTACGCCAGCTCGTGTTTCTGGTGTACCTCTGTTTGGGGGCGGTAGCATTCATGATACGGTGGCAGTTTCTGAGGGCGACTTGGCGCCCGTTAGCCCCCTGTTGTTTTCCCCTCCTGTGTCGACTCGTGGTGAGGTTTTTTTCTGTTCTCAGTGGTTCTGTGGGGGAGGGAGAGTGGGCTCAGGTTGAAAGGAGGGCGAGGGATGTTTCACATGGATTGGAGGCTGATATTGGCGTGTTGGGTGCTGCTGCGTATCATCCTGGATCAGGTGAGACAGGGCTTGGGCCTGTTCTTGGAGGTGATGTTTTTGAGTTCTTGCAGGGGAGTGGCAGTAAACAGGTAGGTGCCAGGTCTTGGGAGGGTCTGGATGTTTTTCCTTCCTGGGCAGAAGGAATTCGGGATGCGGGCGGAGTTCCACCTACTCAAGGTACTGACATGTTGAGTGGTTTTGGAGGCACTTTGAAGTTTCCGGGCCTGCCTGTGGGGGGTAGGCCTTCTGGGAGGGTTGAGAGGTCCATGTCGGATACGCAGCAGGGGGGGCATAGCGGGCAGGTTTTGGGTCCCGCGTCGAAGTTAGTTCAGGAACTGTTGGATTGGAGTAGCGATGGTGACGACGTGGAGCCGTCTCCTCCTCGGCAAGTTTTGTCCAGTCGGCCTACGGGGTCTGTTTCTGGGCAGGCTGGTCGCGCGCATTTCCAGGAGTCTGGGTCTTGTGTAGCTAGTGGTATTGATATGTTTGGAAGTTTTCGTAATAAGGGCCCCGGCACATCAGTCCAGCCTTTTTCTTCACAGGTTGGGGAGAATCGTGGACCGGCAGACTTGGTAGGGCGGAGTGCGGCCCAGTGGCACCGAGGAGAAGGGAGGGTGGAGCCTGGCGCGGCATACCCCGTACCGGCGAGGGATCCCGGCGCGGTCAACATAAGCATGTCCGGAGCGACTTCGTTGGCCCCAAAGTCTTTGGCTCAGGATTTCGGCACGGTCAGCAGAAGCAGGTCAGGCGCGACCTCGCTGGCCGCAATTTCTTTTTCCCAGGATTTCAGCGGGGTCGGCAGAAGCAGACCCGGTGCGTCCTTGCTGGCCCCAACGTCTTTTTCTCCAGTTCTCGGCGGGGTTGGCAGAAGCAGGACAGGCGCGTCCTCGCTGGCCCCAACGTCTTTAAGTCACTCTAAAAGAGATTTGTCATTGGACAAGGTGTCCAAAAGTGGTCAACGTTTGGGGGAGTACAGACGGGTTCAGTTGGCTCCCCCGCCTCGTGCTTCAGACAGGGCGGGTAAGGCCCATGTTGGTTTTCAAAATACGTCAGTGGTGGTCGCCCCTCCTAGAGTGGAGGAATCTATGGTGTTGGATTATGGTGAGGACATCCCTGAGGAGGGCGAGTTACGTGCTGAGGGCACGGAGGGGGGGCATTTTCACGTTTCTGATACTGTTTTACAGGCGCCAGTGGTGGTGCGTCCGAAAACTGCAGTTTCCAGACCTACTCGAGAGAGCGGCCCCTCGGTGAGGGTTCCTCGGACGGTCGACGATGTGGAGCATCTGGCCTGGAGAGTGCGGCCGGCTCAAGTTCCTTTACTAAAACCAGGTGAGCGTTCTGTGCCACGGGCCAAACCTACTATGGTGTCTGTGGGGACAGGTGGTGAACCGGTTTCTGAAGGTCTGGACCTTAAGCTACACAAGGGTCGTTATGTCAAAGATCAAGGGGTGGGTACGAGTGATGGGGGTCTGGGTTCCAAGGTGGATTCTAGCACTGGTATTGAGCCCATGGAGGTAGGTAAAGATCCCCCCGCATAGGAAGGAGCTTAAGATAAAGAAATTACCTTACATGGGCGTTAGGAAACCTTTGGGTGCTCATTTAATGTTAGCAACTAAGGAAAGGATTTGGAAGGGGGAGTACGTTGAACTACTAAAGCTCTTACATAGGGAAGTTCGCTCCAAGGAGGGGTCTAAGGAAAAGGAATACGAGCTGGCTAAGCGCCCAAAGGTTCCTTTGACGATAGAAAACTGGACAGCGGCATTTCTGATCTATGCTAGCGTGTACTGTGAAAAATTCCCTGAGCGCTGTGTTGCCATTTTTAAGTATATGGATGTGATCAGAAAGGCGCAGATTACTGGCAGTGGTTATGCCTGGTCACAGTATGATGAGGAATTCCGAGCACGGATGGCTTGGGATCCTGAGGCGAAATGGGGGGAGTTGGACAATGACTTGTGGCAACACACTATGGGTGCATCGGCTGGTGGTAAGACGATTTTTACAGCTAGCGGCTATCCGTTACTTTACCGGCCCTTTCAGGGGAAGCCCACCCGGGGAGGGGTGGGTGCAGCAGCGTCAGTGCAACCTGCCAATGGGACCTGTTGGGATTTTAACAGAGGTCACTGCCCTAGGGAATATTGTAAGTTCAGGCACGAATGTTCCCAATGTGGAAGAACGCATCCATTGGCCAGGTGTGGGGGCCTCGTGTTACAGGGGGTCGAAATGGTCACAGCAGCCTGCCAATGCCCCTGGTCCTGCACAGCAGCCTCAGCCTAACAGGGGGGGGAAAAGCACTCCAGGAGCTGAGCCCAAAGGCTCGTACTCAGGTTAAAATTTTTCAGCTAGCAGTGGCTCTGAGGGGTTATGGGAATGCCGAGGCTGGTAAGTTACTGCTGGATGGTTTTCAGGAAGATTTTCGGCTTTTGTTATACAGGGCCGCAGTTGCGGCGGTGGTCTAAAAATCTATTGTCAGCCGATGAACATCCTGCTGTAGTGCAAGACAAATTGGATAAAGAAGTGCGTGAGGGAAGGATGGCAGGTCCTTTTCATGATTGGCCCTTGGAGAATCTCATTGTTTCACCCATTGGTGTAGTCCCTAAGAAGGAGTCTGGGCAATTTTGTCTAATTCAACACTTGTCATGGCCAGAGGGCTCTTCTGTTAATGACTTCATTGACGAGGAAGCTGCTTCAGTATCGTATTCCTGTGTGGATGTGGCCATGGCCCTGGTTGTGTCTGCAGGCTCTGATGCGGAAATGGCTAAATGCGATATAAAAATCTGCATTTCGTTTGCTACCAGTACATCCCGGGGATTGGGACCTTTTGGGGATTCAATTTCATGGGAAATGGTATGTAGATAAAGCTTTACCAATGGGCTGCTCCATCTCCTGTGCACTATTTGAGACTTTCAGCACTTTTCTCCAATGGTTTTTCACTAATTGTTCAGGTCACCAGTTAGTAACACATTACTTGGATGATTTCTTTTTTGTGGGCGCTCCCAATTCCCCGGCATGTCAGAATGCTTTGCAGACATTTCAGACTTTGATGGATTTCTTAGGTGTGCCTTTGGCACCAGGAAAGACAATGGGCCCCTGCGCGACCATGTCTTTTTTGGGTATTGAGATAGATTCTCATGTTATGGAAGCACGTTTACCTGTGGAGAAAAAGGCTAAAATGTTGGAACTTTTACATTCCATGCTGGTCAAGTCAAAAGTAACAGTCAAAGAGATTCAGGTGCTATTGGGCCATCTTAATTTTGCCTGCAGAGTGGTCAGGGCAGGTAGAACTTTCTGTAGGCGTCTGGGTAGGGCTCTATCAGGGCACTATTTACCTCACCATCACGTTCGCTTATCAGCAGGGGTTAAGGAGGATTTGCGGATGTGGGTAGCCTTTTTACATTCCTTCAATGGCATTCCTCTGTACAGGGAAGAAGATTGGGTTTGGGATGTCCAAATTGTTTCTGACGCTGCAGGAAGTGATGGTTTCGGTCTTTATTGGCAGGGCAGGCGGTGTGCGGAGCAGTGGCCAGTTCAGTGGAGGAACGGAGGCAGGAGCATTGCATTTCTAGAGCTGTTCCCGGTGGTTGTTGCTTTGACTCTGTGGGGTCATGAGTTGGCTCACAAAAAAGTCCTGTTTCGTATTGATAATAAGGCTGTGGTGGACATTATCAATAGACAGTCGGCTAGGGATGCCCAGATTTTGAAGCTCTTGATGGTTTTTGTGTTGGGGTGCTTGAAGTACGACATCAGTTTTAAGGCCTTGCACATTCCTGGTGTGGACAATGACATTGGGGATGCTTTGTCTCGTTCACAGTGGGAGAGATTCCATGGGCTAGCCTCGGAGGCGGACAGGACGCCGACCAACATGCCAGATCATCTGTGGACGGTAGGCGAGACAGGGTCTTACAGTTGGTGGTAGGTTCCCTGGCAGTTTCTACTAGGACAGCATATGAATTAACTTGGAAGGAGTTTTTGGAGTCTGGAGCTTGCTGGCGGGTGCCCGGTTGGAGACGTTCTGAGGATGTGGTACAGTTTATTCTTCACTTGATGAACAAAGGTATGACCCGTGTTACAATTGCAGGAAAATTGGCTGGTATTGCGTTCATGGGCAAGTTATTTTGGGGCTATTCTCCTTCGGCAGGGGAGGTTGGTAAGCGCATGATGGAGGGTTGGTCCAGGGAGCAGGGAAGGGAGCGGATGGTCCGGCAACCTTTGTCATGGCAGACTTTGGCCCGAGTTTTGCAAGTATTGCCCTCTGTTTGTTTGGATGAGTTTGAGGTTTGTCTTTTTTCGACTCTCATGGTGTGGATGTTTTTTGGTGCTTTTAGGGTGTCAGAATTGTTAGGATCTAAAGTTACTTTTGGGGTGGGGTGGGGGTTGTTCAATTTTCTGAGACAGGATTGCATATTTGGCTGGCTCGCGCGAAAACTGATCAGAGAAGCAAGGGGAAGGGTATTTGGCTGGAGGCGTCTTCTCCTCCGGAGACGTGCCCTTTGCGGTGGGCTAGGCGTTTGAAGGCTTGTTTGGGGGCGGCTGCTGAGTTTTCTGTTTTTCAACATTTGGATGGTTCCAGGGTGACTGAATACCAGCTGCGCATGGTGCTGCGTAAAGCTCTGCGTTTTCTTGGTTTGGATGAAAGTCGTTATGGTACTCATTCTTTCAGGATTGGGGCTGCAACGGAGGCTTATAATAGGGGTTGGTCGCAGCAGGATATTATGTCTTTAGGGCGCTGGTCTTCCGACTGCTTTCGGCGCTATGTGCGGAATGATCCTGGTGCTGCGCTTGCGACTGATGTCTCTCCTTAAAATTTGATGCTGCTTTTCTTTTTTCAGGTTCGGTGGCCGGCCCCCGTTCAGCTGTTATGACGATCTGGATTGTGGGGCATTCCTTCATAAGGCGTGCCGAAGATCAAGCTCAGAAGAGTTATTTTGGTCCTAAGCTTGGTTTTAATGACCGTTTGTTTAATGTTGTGTGGAAGGGTAAAGGGGGTATGATTTGGAGGGAACTTATTCCTGCTTTGAATTCATGGTTGATAGGAGGTATTTGTCCTGATGTTTTGCTTTTACACCTCGGTGAAAATGATCTTTGTGGGGTCAAAGGGGTGGTCCTTCTACGGACTATGAAGAAGGATCTCTCCCTCATAAAACAACAGTGGTCAGGATGCCATGTTTTGTAGACTGAATTGGTCCCCCGTAGAACTTGGAGGGGTGCGATTAAGCCTAGGGCAGTGGATAAAGCGCGCAGGAAGTTAAATTTAGAGGTTTCTCGTTTTTGCAGGGACTTAGGTTTTGGGCGGGTGTTCCATAAGGACATTCGCTATGATGCTTTGGAGTTTTTTTGCAGTGATGGAGTTCATTTGTCTCGAATTGGGATGGACTTGTATCTTTTGGAATTGAGGGAGGTACTTTCAGGGTGCTTGAAAATTCAGAATTATCTTGGTTAGACCTTCGATGGTCACTTGTTTGGTTTTTGGGGGGCAGAAAGAGAGGGGTGTGATTATTTCTCCCCCCCTCTTTTCTGGGTGGCGGAATTTGGGGTTTTTTTGTCAGCAGGAACATGAAGGTTGTTGGGTTTTGATAAAATGGGGCTATGGCTGGAGAAGTTGAAATAGATGTTTTGTGGGGTGGTTACACTGTTTTGGTTAACGTAAGTTCTTGGTGGGCAATTTGGGAATGTGATGTTATGCTTTTGGGTTGGGATGATGTTTAAATGATTATGCAGGTTTTGTATTGGTTTGTATTGCAATTATGTTGTACAGGTGGGGGCGGGGATTGTGACGTATTAGGGGAGGGTCTGACGTTTGGGGTTTGTAGTTAATTATTTAATTAGTGAGGTTTAGTTTTGTAAGGCGTTGGCCAGGGTTGTATTGTTGTAAATATGCACCTGTTTCAATAAAGCGGCCTCTCTCAATTTGTCTGGTGGTCTGCTCATCCCCCCCCCCCCCACCCCTCCCTCCCAACGCCAAGCATTCTATAATCCTTTCCCGTCTTGTTCTTATTTTTCTTTCTATTTGCCCCGCTGTTTGAAAGTGAAGCTAATTAGAGAAAATTAGTGACACACAATAATAAGACTGGAGAACAACAAACCAATTACAACCTATTGAAAAGTGCAATGGGCATTATTAATAACGAGATTGTCCAAGTAGAAGAGCAGCTGGCTGCTGTCAAAACTGCTCTAGATGCAGTTCATAAGGAGGCTAAGACTGTGGTCGAAATTCATGGGCAAAGTAGTCCCCTTAGTCCTGGTATCATCTCCCAAGCACAGGCTAATAGCACTACTATTGATATTACCCTCAAATCAGCTAAAATTGATGAACTTCCTGAACAAGGGCCTTGCATGTGAACTATTCCCCTTGAAATGACTGCTTTCTCCGATATTTCAGAATCAGACTCATCTCCAGCAAAAAAAAAAAAAAA
Source organism: Lissotriton vulgaris (assembly GCF_964263255.1). Taxonomy (NCBI): domain Eukaryota; kingdom Metazoa; phylum Chordata; class Amphibia; order Caudata; family Salamandridae; genus Lissotriton; species Lissotriton vulgaris. The sequence continues at coordinate 1,143,791,175 of NC_141694.1, read as the reverse complement.
AGTCAAGCATTAAGGAGGCCCAGCCCAGTTAAAGCAGTCCAAAAAAAGGGAAAGCCCAGTAAATCTGCAGGGATTGTTTTGGGAACCAAGTATGTGAAGGAAAAAAAAACCATTCAGAAATAAAAGATGTGCAAAAGGATATTGCAAAGCTATTGGAACTGGAAAATGCCGTTCAATTGTCAACTGCATCTAATACGCCAATGAATGTAAATGAACACAATAGATGTGATACGCAAGTTGTGCCTAAAAATACAATTAGTATGGATAACCATGAAAGGGTTGGCCACTTGTTACCTATTGATTCATGCAGAAAGGATGCACAGGCCATGCATGTTTTAAAATCATGGGGAAATAGAGAAAATGATAATACGAAGAATAATGACCAAACCCAATTGGAACCGCAACAGGGCGTGTTCCTAAATTTACCCCCACAAGCCACCCCATACGTGATTGTTTTGAAAAATGTACCTAAATTATCTGGTAATAGTATTGAAACATGGGATTCATTAAAAAATAAATACTGGACTATGAAACAAACTAGATGGTACTTGATAGAAGCTCCATCATGTAATGTATAATTGGATAAGGACCACATTCTTTTTTTAATTACAAAAATAATGTTTATAGATATATGTGCATATAAATGTATTTTTTATTATAGTATGCTTTTATGGACATTATGTATGTACTGAATAAAGCTTGATTTGATTTGATTTGACTCCCGCTGAACTGGCCCCCCTTTCCAACATGCAACAACACTTATACTATACACGTGAAGTTCCCTAAGTAGTAAGTGTTCATTTTGCTATATTCTGTGGGCCTAATTTATGACATTTTGGTGTAGGGCTTGCTGTGCTGCCTTACAGCAAAGTGAAAGGGCAATAATGCATTGTATTTAGGTAATACGATGCATTGCTGTATTTTCTGCCTGCGCTGGCAACATTTTGGCTTCCTAGCCAAGGTGCAAGGGTGCCTCCATTGTAGGCATGATTCTTTTTGTGCAGGAAGGAGCACCTACCTACATCAAAACAATCTTTTGAGATTTTTTCCTCTCATAAGGAAAGAGGAAAAACGAGGAGAAATGATTATATTTCTCCTTATTAAGCCTCACCTCGGGAGGCATACAGATCTGATATTTCCCCAGGTTTAGATCAGTTTGTAAATCTGGGAAGCCTAAAATTCCTTGGGTGTTGTGTGGGAAAACCCATTGCAATGCCCATGGAACGCTTTCTGGGTGCATAGTAAGGCAATGCAGTGATTTGCATTGTGTCGCCTTACTTATGATTTATGTGGCCACTCAAAGCCATGCAGGATGGCTTTGTGTGGCTTCATAAATCTTTACGACAGTCCTCTGTCACACATGTATCACTTTACGTGGTGCAAATATTGGCATCACAGAGGCCCCCATTGACCAGCAGTGGGGGGGGGGTGGAGCTGCAGGGGGCCCTCTCAGCACTGTACTCTGGCCTGAGAGCTCCAAAATAAATCTGGAGTGAACCCCCTCCATATCTTGTACCTTGCAGGGGGGGCTCCCTCAAGATTTGTGATGCCACTGGGTCCAAACGTGATGCAGGGCTCTCATAAATAATCCTCTGTGTGTACTAGTCCACCTTCTACCAATTTCCTCTGCTGGAATAATGTCTGTCATCACTTGTGTGGCCTAATAGATATAACAAAACAAATCTTTTTATCACACCTAACTATAACATTGCTTTAACCTTTGTTTTTTTCAGGGGATATTTAGTTTTTCTAACATAAAGTAATACTTCATTATCATATGTAAAGCAAAGCCCTGCAGCCAGGCTCTGCAGCACTCACATGCAATCAACCCCATTCTGTGCATGAATTTTTGCCATGCAGAGGAGCGGTGTTAGAAATGGGGGTCTCTAGTTGACAGAGGTAGGTACCTTTGACCAAGTAGGGGGCCTTGTTTCTAGTCAGGGTAGGGGAGCCCCACACCTAAACTAACCCCTGCTCACCTCCTCGGTAGCTTGGCACAAGCAGGCAGGCTGATCTCAGAGGCAGTGTGTAAAGCATTTGTTAACACATACAGTTATGCAGTGAAAACACTACAAATGGACACCACACTAGTTTAGAAAAATAAGTAATCTTTATCTAGATTTAACACAAAACCAAATGACAAAAATCAACAATACAGTATTCAAAAATATGACTTTCAAATGGTAGAATTACCTTAGTTCAATGTAGATGGCAAATGCAACACTTTACTCTCAAAGTACCCTGGATACGTAACGCAATATAAACAAAAGGGGCGCATGGAAGACGATGTGTCAGTTCCTTGCTCGGGGGAGGTGATGCATCTGTTCCTTACCGGAGAGGAGGGGATGCGTCTGTTTCTTACTGTGTCCCAGTTACAAATCGACAAGATGGCGCCTCGATGCGATGGGACAATCCGGTGCGATGCGACAACTTGGATGCAATACGTGCATGCTTGACAGCCGTGCGGCGAAATCGGTACTTTCTTGAGTTGAAACAGGCCCTACGCTGCGCTTCTCTGTTGATGCGACGGCAACCTCTGTGGGGTTGACATGCTTCTCCTGCAATACGACACACTTCCACGGCAATGCGACAGCAAACATCTGTGGCACGCTTCTTCCTCATTGCGTCATGCTTCCAGCTCCCAGCGAAACACAGTCTCTAGAGGTCTTAAAACAACAGCAGGCACCTCTCTGCAGGTAGAATTTCCAGCAAGGAAATTCAGGGGAGCTGGCGGTGAAATCTTTGTGTCCCTGAGACTTCAGAACAGGAAGCAAGCTCAGCTTCAAGCCCTTAGAGATCTTCATCAAGATGATAAAGTACACACAAAGTTTATTTTCTCCTTTCCTTGGCAATACGTAACCACTGCATGCCAACTCCAAACAATAACCAGCACAGGGGCAGTCTCCTCCTTCAGCTTCCTTGGTTTCTCTCTTTGGCAAAGGTTTGTCTTGACTCATAGAAAAGTTCTGGGCCCCAATATTTATACTACTAAATCCTTTGTTCTCTGAAGGCAGGGAGTATCTGTACCTAGTCAAAACCAGTTCTGTCCTCCCTGGGGCAGCTTCCTGGCAGGAGGTGGCGACAGCACTGTTGAAAGCAGACCTGGCAGAGGTAGCTGAAAATAAATCTCCTCCCCCTACTCTCTATTCAATTTAGGCTCAGGCAAGTGTAAGGAAATCTCCTCCCCCTGCTCTCAGAATTCAACCCAGGTCCTATTCAGCCCAGCCCTGACTCATCAGACTGCTGAAGCCAAAACCCTTTCCAGCCCCCTGTCACTCACAACCCAGACATGCAATACACAAAGCTAGCAGAGGCAAACTGGATGGTTAGGCAAGAAAATACATACTTTCTAAAAGTGGTATTTTCACACACAGATTGTAAAGTCACCCACACTAAAAGATGTTTTATAACATTCTGAGTTCAGGCATACTAAACTCGTTGTTCTACCTTGTTCACTGAGTCAGTTAGAATTATTAGATGTTGTAATCCAACTACCCATTCTAGCCCATGGGAACAGGTAGGCTTGCAATAGTGAAAAACTAAATTGGCTATAAGTCACTATCAGGACATGCCAACCACACCAGGGCATATCTTACCTTTAATATACAATGCACCCGGGCCACAGGTGCACCTTGGGCCTACCTTAGGGGTAACTAATATGTAGAAAAGGGAAGGTTTAGGGACTGGCAAGGGGGTGCACAAGGCAGCCCCAGACTGCACACAGGCTCTTCAATGGCAGGCCAGAGCCATATTTTACAAGCTTCTTCTGTGGCACAATCAGTGCTGTAAGCCCACCAGCAGCATTTGATTTACAGGCCCTGGGCACTCATTGTGCACCCTACTAGGGTCTGACAAGTAAATCAAATAAGCCAATCACTAATCCATTAAAACAATGTACACAATGGAGCACTTGCTTTTTGTCACTGAACAGCAGTGGCAAAGTGCCCAAAGCATCTAGACCAGCAAAACATAGCAAAAACATAGGAGGCAACAGCAAAAAATGGAAGGGAGACCCACGCCAATGGTGCCAGGTCTAACACAGGTCCCCTCCAGGGAGTTCTCTTCACTAAGGCAGAAAAATCTAGACAGACGGTCGGTATTGACGTGTTCTGTACCGGGTGGTGTTCCAATGTGAAGTCCATCCCATGTAGGGAAATGGAACACCTCAACAGATTTGGATTCTCACCACTCACCTGAATCAGCTATCTGAGGGGCATGTGGTTGGTGTGAACCCCGAAGTCAGTCCCAAAAAGTATGGTCTCAACTTCACAGTGCCCAGACCACAGAAAATGCCTCACGCTCAATTGCACTCCACCTCTTTTCCAGTGGAAGTAACCTCCTAATAAAGAAGGCTTCAGGTTGGTCTAGGCCCTCCTCATTCAACTGTGAAAGAACAGCCCCCACACCATGCACTGAAGCGTCTGTCTACACAATGAATTTCTTTGAGAAGTTGTGCGCCTGAAACATGAGCGCTGTGCACATGGCAGTCTTCAGGGCATCAAAAGCTTTCTGACAGGTGTCAGTCCAGTTCAATTTCTTGGACTGCTTCTTGGAAGTCACCTCTGTCAAGGGTGCAACAATGCTGCCATACCCCTTGACAAACCTCCTGTAGTACCCTGTGAGTCCTGAAAAGGCTCTCACCTCTGTTTGGGTCTTGGGGGGTTCCCAAGCCAGGAAGGTATCAATCTTTGGCTGTAGGGGTGCCACCTGGCTGCTTCCAACCTGGTGTCCCAAGTACACCATGGAACCCTGTCCAATCTGGCACTTACTCACCTTGATCATGAGTCCTGCCCTTCACAGTGCCATCAACACTTCCCAGAGGTGACACAGATGATCTTCCCAACTGGCGCTGAACACTGCAATGTCATCCAGTTAGGCAGAACTGAAATCTTCCAGTCCAACCAACACCTAGTTCACCAACCTCTGAAAGGTGGCAGGGGCATTCTTCATCCCAAAGGGCATAACCCAGAGTTGGTAGTGCCCATCTGGTGTGGAGAATGCTGACCTTTCTCTTGCCCCATCAGTTAGGGTGATCTGCTGGTGCCCAGACGTTAAGTCAAACGTATTTAGGTACCGGACAGCCCCTAATTAATCAATGAGCTCATCAGCTCTGGAGATGGGGTGCGTGTCAGTCCTGGTGACTGAATTGAGTCCTCGGTAATCCACACAGAACCGGAGTTTGGGTGTGGCACCCTGTGCAGCAGCCTTTGGGACCAAGCCCCATTATGACCTGCAGCCCCATTACCTGAGTTGTATATATATATATATTCACTGAAAAAACCATAGGTTTTACACACGTTATAGTTAGGAAGTAGCATTTGAAAAACCTATGAAATTCACTGAAAAAACCATTGGTTTTACACACGTTATAGTTGGGAAGTAGCATTTGAAAAACCTATGAAATTCACTGAAAAAACCAAAGGTTTGACACCAGTTATAGTTAGCTGGAAATTTTACTGATATAAAACCAATGAAATTCCACATTATAGTTAGTTGGACTCACTATAACTTGCGCGTGTAATGCACTGCTGATGACGTCACATATTACATCACTCATGACATGGTCAGTGACATCACTCATGACATCACTGATGACACCATCCTTGTGAGAAAGTGATAGATATAATTTCAGTGTAATGTAACCCTTGAAACACATATTCAAAAATAGAAACTAACATTTTCAAAAAAATGGAGATACCTATACCAGTTACAACAACCAATTCAGTAATTCCAACATTTATATACACATCCACTAATTCACTAACAGTTCTATATAGTCACTCGTATATATGCTTACTGATTATATATAGTGATACAGCTATACATCCTATTATATACCGACAGACATCCAAAAGTAAATCACACACATATTCACACTTGGAAATAAACTAATAAACATCCATGTATTTACATATACAGATGTACACACAGTAACACCTTACTTCTAAGTAAACTTTCAGTTACTTACTCTTTTAAACAATCACTTATAGAAACACATACTTATTTAAACAGGAACTCTTTCAATCTCTCACTGTCACATATACTCAGTTATATATATCAATACTTACATAAACTACATTAAAACATATGTGGTTACTAATAAACACACTAGTGAAGCAGGTATTCACTGACTAACACACACATATACACACTCAGCCATCCATACAGTCCTGCACATCCATTAAGACACTTATTTAAACATTTATTTTTCCACGAACCTCTACATATACATATATAAAACATATTTATTTTTTAAAAAGACACACATTCACTGAATAGTGTCATCAGTGATGTCATCAGCAGTGCATTACACGCGCAAGTTATAGTGAGTCCAACTAACTATAACGTGGAATTTCATTGGTTTTATATCAGTAAAATTTCCAGCTAACTATAACTGGTGTCAAACCTATGGTTTTTTCAGTGAATTTCATAGGTTTTTCAAATGCTACTTCCTAACTATAACGTGTGTAAAACCAATGGTTTTTTCAGTGAATTTCATAGGTTTTTCAAATGCTACTTCCTAACTATAACGTGTGTAAAACCTATGGTTTTTTCAGTGAATTTCATAGGTTTTTTGAATGCTAGTTCCTAAGTATGAAGCATATACCTGAAATGAATATCGACATACCAATCTTACGTGCACAACCGAGTGCACGCACCCACCTATTTATTTCATGAAGCTTTCCAATTTAAACCTAATGAATTTCTTCATAGACCAATGAAAAAACTTATAGTACGTTAAAGACACTGAACCTAGGCTTTTTTTCTCCTATAAACTTTTTAATTAAATGAAGCCGAATTTTTTTTAATCATTCGTGCGTGACTGATTGTACACACCTTAATATTTATTTTGAAAAATATAACAGATTTTATAATTTATTAATTGTATACCTAAATCGAGCTGTAAAAATATGTGAAATTCGTATGTGTTTGAATTCACTTCTTTTCACGTTTTTAAACTTCAGTAAAGAACATCGCTACTTCCAAATCACGTTCGTAACTAGATAATGTCACCGCCTACACGTCCTAAGAACCGCATGTAAAGTCATGTGACTTGAAAACAAGACTTCCAATTGGTTCTTAGTAGTTTCTGTTCTGAAATTTACACGAAGCACTCCATCCACTTTCCTCACAATTTTTTTCTACTCTGAAGAGACAACAACGTCGAGCATCTTCCGGAAAAGTTTGCTGAAATGGCTGCCGTTCTGCATTCATCTTCCGAATCAGAAGGAAACGAGCGACCACCTTTAAGAAAAAAAAAGGAATCTTTCATTTGGCAATTTTTTACTTATCCTGAAGATAAAAAGAAAGTGAATGCGCCAAAAGTAACCTGCACGATATGCAATTCGGAGCTCTCAAGGGGAAATCCAAATAGAAAATATTCGTTTTCTATACACACCATGCTGCGGCATGTAAAACAAAGGCACCCTGAGCATTATGCAAAAGCATCAACAAGAGGCCTGGCCACGCTATTACCATCAGAGGTGGCCAGCACATCTTCTGGTGGAGGACCTGTATCTCCATCGAGTGCTGAGATGGACTTGAGACCATATCTTGCGAACGTACGCATGAAATGCAACCAGTGTGCAGAAATTCTTTTGTATGGAGAGCAGAGCCTTGTTCTTATTAAACTCAAAATTGAAAGTCATAAATGCCCCAAGAAAAAATCAATTTCTTCACTTCATTTTCATAGTATTACATACTGAAAAAAGTAGTACAAACTTTAAGAAATCGAAAGCATCATAACACTTGTTTCCAAAAAAAAAAAAAAAAAAGTTATTTTCAGAACTAACTATTTCTACCAAAACATGCTCCAAGAGCATCTTATGACATGTTTTTTCGGCGCTTCATTGTAGTGGGCGACCGGGTGCACGCACCCTCCTATCGCGTACAGGACCTGAGACTTGCATGTGAAGTCATGTGACTTCAAAACAACACTTCTAGCTGATATTTTCTCGCCGCTTTCATCTTGTGCGCGCACCCACCTATCACGTACAGGCGTCGAGACACGCATGTGCAGTCATGTGACTTTAAAAGAACACTTCCAATTGGTTTTTACTAGTTTCTATTCTGCAATTTACACGGAACACTCCACCCACTTCCCTAGAAAACCAGTTTATCGAAAAACTTTTAAAGCCTCCCCTTATGAAACATTCGACATCGTTCACATAGCAGTGTAGTAAATAGCACTAGATACACTCCGTCCCTTAATTATAAAAGACTTATCAGTATGTGAAAAAAACTTTTGTTTTCACGTGATAATGTGAAATTCTGAGCCTGTTACCGAATTTTTTTCCACATATGTTACTATTCTCCTTCGACCACTAACACCATAGAAAATACCACCAATAGCGGTGATATTTTGTACACCGACAACGGGCGATTTCTATCGCTTAGAGCCCTTGCTATTATAAAGTTTTATTTCCTAAGTCTCTGATCTCCAACTGTGGAACGTGACTCCCCTGTGTGTCGTAATGAGGTGCTAAGAGCAGCACGTACACTATACTGCGACTAAGCATCCATAAATTCCGCGGACATTTCTACCCTGCTGTCTGCAATTATAAACATCAAAAGGAGCTACGCTGCCCCCCTTAGAGAGGCCTCACTCCCACTGCTACAAAGGCTTGGCAGTCGCCAAGATACACAAAAACAGCGTCTCGGGTCCATTGAACTTCTGTGACGATCTCAATGAAAATAAGCACTAAACAATATTCAAGTATGTAGTATTCCTTCTACTTGGTTAGAGACTAGGGGGCATATTATCAAGGGGGTTGATCACTGCTTCTTTGGCTTTAAAAGCCAAGAAAGTGGAGATAAAATTATCTCCCTATTACCAAGCTGTCGCTAACACCAATTAGTGACAACTAATAGGAGATAGCAACCATCTTGGGCCCGCTTTACATGTCGGTGATATTTATCACTAATGACATGCAAAGTGTGTATGCCAAAATGTTAGCCACTGCAAACAGTCCCTAACATCGCTATCTCCTATAACCAACTTTTGGAGATATTCGCGCTAAGCGCAAATATCTCCGAAAGCTAACACCTGCCCTGAGCAGTTCTTAGCCATGTTATCCAATGGGAGGTGGATAACATGGCTAAGAGCATTTGCTCGATAATTCATGAATATCGCTGACTTTTCAGCGATATTCATGCATTGCGGCCGTTTTTTATCGCATTTACGATAAACCTTGCTAATAGCAAGGTTTATCTGCGATAAAAATCGCCAATGTGCGGCGATAATCTTTGTCTCTAAACAAGTTAGAGACAAAAATTATCGCTAGTTCTTGGTAATATGCCCCTAAACATTTACCGCAGCGCTGCAGCGATTTCTTCCGCAAATAAACCTTGGTATTAATGAGGTTTAACGCAAATGCGGTAAAAAACGTTGCAAAGCATAAGTATCACAAAAAAATCAGGATTATTCATAGATAGCGACCTAATGCTATTAGCTATGTTATCCACCCCCCATTAGATAACATAGCTAAGAACTACTCAAGGCAAGTCTTAGCTTTTAGAAATATTCCCGCTTAGCGCAAATATCTCCAAAAGCTAGTAATAAGAGATAACGATGTTAAAGACTATTTTCAGTCGCTAACATCTTGGCACGCCCACTTTGTATCTCATTAGATATAAATGCAACTGACATGCAAAGTGCGGCCCAAAATGTTCACTATCTTCTACTAAGTGTTGCTAACTGGTGTTAGCAGCTGCTAGGTAATAGAGAGATCATTTTATCTCTGCTTTCTTGACGTTTAAAGTAAAAAAAACACAGATAAACACCTTTCATAATATACCTCTATATTCAAATTGAAGTAGGCGTAGGTCTTCACGCAGCAATCACATGCACAGTTTTGAAAGAATATGGCCCAGAAAGTCACTGAGTAAAATCTCATAAATGACAGTCAACCAATTTCAATACGTATTAGTTCAGAAGAACAGTTCTTTATGATACAGGGCTCTAGAATGACAAACATATCTCGTCTTTATAAAAACCCTTCAGGTTTTTTTAACAGCTGTTAAATGGTTCCATACTCATCACAAACGTGCTCCATCATGAACATTGTCTGATCTGTCCTCAGGACGAACAACATTTGTGATGAACTTGCTGCTATGCATGCACAACACTAACATTGTGCTTCCTTAACACGTTCTATTCACTAAGCAGAACCATGACGGAACCACTCTATCATAAACACATCTGAACCATGGCTCATAAAAGGAGTACCTCAATCATGACCATGCAAGTCCCACTAAGCCCCCCAGCCCCCTAATCTTGAGTCAAAATTGGAACTACAACACAGGATTTAAAGTCCTCCAAAGAACACCATGTAACATTTAATACCATATACACCATCGTTTTCATATATCACTTTTCCTAAACTCACTCAGTGAAATATCGCTCATTTTATTTAATCACTTTTAAACCATACCTTCTAACAATGCACCCAATCCTATGTGGAAGTGTTCAATATAAAAGATGACATTTTAGGATAGAGAAATAAATAACACAATGTTGTAAAAATTTCTTTATTATATATACTTACCTAATAAAAAGAAAAAAAATTAAATGTCTTATAAAAACGTAGCACCTGTGGAAAGAAATTAAAAATAAAATTATAAAGTATATTATTTATAGAAAAAACAATACGAAACAATAAGACAGGTGCAAACAAAACTGTCAGATATTATTAATTAAACTTACCTTATAAATATAATATCTGTGGAGGAGAGTAAAAAAAAATCTGTTATAATACATATTTCTGAATGCAATGTAGCAAAATAAGTAAACAACATATTAAATGATTTATTTTTGCTGTCCTCAGAAAACATTGATTTTCACTATCAAGAGTGATTTCAACATTAATCATCATATAACAGCGGGGAAAAAAAAACACAATCAAAATGATTGTGTTTAAAAAACCCATACAAAATCTGCATACATATTATAAATACTTGAAAAAAACATGTCTTAAATGTTTTCCTCAAATTCGCAATTTCTTGAGTAAGCACACTACATCTTCCACAGTTACAACCTAATTAAAGTATACCACTTATTTTTCAAGATATCTCAACAAAATCCCGTGCAGCAATCTCCTATAAAAAATGTATTTGAAAGACACAGTTTCTTCTCTCATACCTTTCCGCGTGGCCAAATTGTATAAGCTAACTCATTATCTTTTAAATACCTCTCCCAAACACTTACGTCCATATAAGTTTCTAAATAATTCTCAAAAGTACTCATTTTCTTCTCTCATATTTTTCCACGTGGCCAAATACTATGAGTTAAGTAGTTTTTTTCTGAAATTTTGTAATCTTAGTCTCATCTATTATTTTCTGTACTTTTACAATCAAAATTTGTACCATATTTTATACCATCAAACATTAAGTACATTTGTACCTAATGTTATCAATATGCAAAACACAAATTTCATGTATAGATTTGTACACCCTTATTTACATGATATTTCTAAACTAGTAAGTTTCAGATCTTTATAGTATACATATTCCTACAGCAAACCACTCTACTGAAATTTGGGTTAAAAAAATAACAAATAAGAGTTACTTAAGGCAAAAGGCAAACGTTTTTTAAAAGTCAATTGGCTATCATTGCAAAATGTCAAGCCAGTAGCACACTTCAAATAAGCCGTATAATGTCCTGATGATGTAGAATGCCCTTCATGATAAATAATGGCTACAGTTACAAATGTTCTTCTAGAAATAGAAACTTGAGAAGCCAAAAAATGTTTAATTAAAGTGGATAATTTACTCCCATCAGCTCTGCATCGTTGAAACATTAAAATTACATATTGTCCGTATCTATGGATAAATAAAGTTGATAACATTTCAGACTTGCATTGAGAACAGACCATATTTTGATGCACATCTTTAACTAGTTTATTAAAAGGCACTTCTTTGCAGTCTGGTAATGTCAGATATAAAAATCTTTCACTGGGTATCTCAGTACTACTTAAAAATGAGCAATTATCACACTTATGTTCCCATTTATAAGAAAGCCCAAAAAGACTATCAATATCTACACCTTCATCTTCCAAAGCTGTAAACATATACATAATAAATTCCTGACAATCTTGCTGTATATTCTGAGAAAACTTATTTACTTCTACACATATACCTAAAACATTCCTTAATTCCGAAACACTTCCTATTTCATTATCACCACTACTACACGTTTCAAATATAGAATTAAAAGAATGACAAAAGGTATGCTCCTGATTTTCTATAATCTGTTCCTTAACATTTTTCAAAAAGAAAACAACATTAACTACTAGATTTGCATAGCAGTTGACACCACACCTATTTTCCAACTTAAATCCAACAATCTCTTCAATACTAACAGTTTTCCTAGAGCTACCAACAACAGCTACATCTTTTTTTCGTCGTTTCTGGACTACTTCAGCACATTTGTCCTCATTTTTCCTTTTCTGACCAACTATACGCCTTTCAATTAAAGGATATTGAGGTAAACTTGGAGCATATTCTCTTCTTAACCTATTGTACTCCTTCACATAATTTCTTGCTTTTCTAAATTCAACATTTTCTCATTAAAAACTGAACATTCTTTCAGAGTTGGCATCAAGCATATCACTGACTTATCTACAACCTCTTTACTATATATTCTCTCAGGAACATTATCTTCATTAGGAAACAGCTTGGAAAGTAATCGCGTTCGTAGAGTCTGTTTCGCATCTTCAGTTAATTTTCCAATCCTAATATCTTGAAGAATACTTCCATATTTAGTATCCTTTGCCTGTCGCATATTTTGAATCAGTTCAGTATATTTGAAATGTGACCATATATTTACATTTCCAATACTGCCCAGGCACTTTCTGGTCTCCTCATGTGTAACAGTTTCAAATACAGGTTGTCCTTTGACAGGAGTCAGCTGGAGTAGATCTCCAAAAACTATGACATGTTTACCTCCAAATAACACATCATACTCTGTCTTAAATGTCTGTTGCATTCTTAAATGCACAAAAGCAAGCATTAAATTAGAGACCATGCTTACTTCATCAATAATAAGAAGTTTCATTTTTTTAAGGACTCTAGAAACTTCAAAACAAGCTTCTCCAGAAAGCTTCTGATATTGTAATTTATTTTCATGTTCAACTGGCAGCATCAGCAAACGATGTAAAGTTACACCTTTTATATTATGTGCTGCCAATCCAGTTGGAGCAGTAACAACACACGACAGTGTTGACTGAGTTGTTTGCTGTAAATATGTAGTAATTCCTTTAATTAGGAAACTTTTACCAGTCCCAGCTTCTCCACTTACATATAATCGAATAGGCTCAAATGACATACATGAGCAATCTTTTCTCTCATGACGAAAGCCATGCTCAATGTGCTCTGTCACTTCATCATATATCTGTCTTTGCTCAACATTAAACTGCTTCTTTAATTCTTCTAACTCGATTACTTCCTCTTGACCTTGCTGCATTGCGCTTTCCACCTCATCCATGGCGGTGGCTGCTTCATTTTGAATAATTGGTTGTCCCAGTGGATCTTGACTTAATGATGCCGAACTTTGACTATCTTGTGAACTATCTCTAGCAATCTCTGCTGCAATTGTTGCTTCTTGCTCTATTTCGTCATTCAACATTTGGAGATAATTGCTGAAAACAGGACATTCAATACTACTTTTAGATGCGTTGAATGATTCTTCATAACTATCAAAGTCTCCAAGTAGTTCCTCTTCTCTACGCCATGGTTTAAAGAGTTGCAAAAGAGCAAAATAGTAAAATTCTCTTTTATCAGGTGTTTCACAACTCAGTTTCCGATGATTTATCAAGTGCCTTTTTCTTTGTTTTACTAGACATCCTTCATGTCCAATTACAGCATGTACACCTTTATCAATATTCTCGGTAACATTTCTCTTAAAAGTATAATTTTGAAGTATTTCATACAGACAAATGTTTTCAAGCAGAGTACTTCTATTTGGATAGTATGTATCCAACATATTTGTTTTCAAAATGTCTGTACTGTTTGGTTCTTTCTGGGCTAAGTACTCAATTTCTTGCACAGGTTTTAGAACACGGTTTCGTGTTTCTGCTAGGCCCAAACTCACCCAGAGAATAGTCCTTGACTTCGCATAAAGACTTGCTGATGATAATCTATCACAACATTCATATGCTCCAATTTCTCGATGAGACAGCATCTTCAAACTGTACGTATATAATTTCTTGCTCAGGCTCTTTTCATGAGAAATGTCTTCCCACATCTCCTTCAGTTCCATCTTTTCAGATTTCGTGATGTAAGACGTTACATATCGAGCCACAGCAATAGAGTTGTCTGCAACATATTGTATGTCCATGTTAGCATTCCACATGGACAAAATGACTGGATTATAGTCATTAATATATTTCGATTCTTCACCTCTTCTTAAATTGTACGTATTTTTAGGTGACCTCCTTCTGATATTATGTCGCAAACATGACATCAAATTGTTGACTCTTCCTTTTGAAAGTACCGGTCATGCAAATCCAAAGCGACATTTGGTATAAAATTTGCTCTTTGATTTGAATTTTGCGCCGACAATATTTTCCACAGCGATGACTTTGGAAACGTAACACTTTCCTCTTAAGTCCTTATCAGTGGTACTATTAGGTATGTCACAAGTGGCATACTGTTCAATAAAAGACAGTACAGTCTCATCCGAGTCTATTCCAAATTTAGGAGCATCCTTGATCCATAGTAGCATATGAATATGAGGAGCAGCTCTTGCTTGATATTCTTTTCTCCAAAAGAAATCCAATACTTCACCAAGAGGCGGATTTTTCTTGTTAGTAATAAAAGACATCATAGCTTCAAATCTATGATTAAAATACCTGCAAACATTAACTGGATCTAATGAACACAGTTCTCCAGGTGTCTTGTAGTTTATATTTTCTATATTTGCATTCGCCTCCCGAAGAAATTCAATTAAATCTTCCCAAGCATACTCTGCACAGCTTAGAGTTAAAAACCATGTTGGTGCTCCTAAGTTTCTAAGCATACACTTTAAATCTCCATGACGACGGTACCAATACTCATTAGTACCCCGCTGACAAGCCATTAAATTAATTAATTGAGAATCCAAAACACTATCTTTCTGATGCACTCTATCCATAAATTCCTTTGCTGAAATATTTTGCAGATGTACACCACTTTTTAAGATATGATTTACTGCATAAGACAGACCAGATAAGTCACTCTCAAACAAAAGATGAAACAGATATGGAATACATTGCCGAAACCTTGGCTCTTCTGCATATAATCTAGTTGTCCGGTACTCAGATGCAGGAATCTGCATAGGTCAATCATCATATCGTGTACCTTCACCTGTAGGAAATAACTGTGGGAAACAACGACCTTCCAAACTTTCTTCCCAGACACTAATAGTATTTCCTTTCGCCTTTCTCATCTGAAATAATTCAATAGCATTCCCTATTGCTTCTTTGGAATGCAGTGGATGAACACTGTAATGTTCATAAATTTCTTCAGATATAGATACATCAACTTTTTCAATTTGTCCACTACACAAATCACTATCCTCTTCTTCACTTACATCTTCTTGTTCTACGTATATATCTTTGTAATACTTATTATTGTCCACTAAATACAACGTTGCCTTTTTCACTTTCCTAACATCCACTAAATCTTGCCAGATTTTCTTACTCTTTGTGGGTACACCATTCACTAGAATAACTAGAGGTTCCTCTTCTACATTTTCAACACCAATTGTTTCCATATTTTTTTTAAGATCAAGAGGCAAATACACAACTCTACCCTTTAATCCTCTTAGTAAATCTGAAGGATTTAATTTACCAGTCTTAGGCTCCATTCGAACAATAGCCTGAAAAGGATGTACACATTGAATCAGAATCGTCTCATAAGTATTTAAATTCATCAATTCAGATGGAATATTTACCAACTCTAAATTATTGTAAACAGCTCTAGCAGGCATTTTATTTTCATCTAATTTATTATAACAATATTTACAAACACGTTGCTCAAAACCGAAATCAAAATAGTTTTCCACCAACAAATAACTTGCAAAATCATTCCATTGACCATTACTTTCATCTTCACTTTTTAAATATAAATCAACTAACCTCGTTTGACTTTTGTAATGAATTCGTCGACAACAGACACAAGAAAAATTTGGTTTCTCACCTACAATTACCTTAAACTTTATTATTTCTTGTTCAAAGTTTTCAATATTTACATTCCCAACATTTTCTAACACATTTCCTTCTATAATTATATCACATTCTGCATTATCTCCCTCGGGACCAAAATAACTTACCTCAATTTCTGCACAAATCTTCCTAACATCTAATTCACATCCATACAAAAGAGCACTATTTAACTGTTTAAGTTTAAGTGCTGGACTTTTTGCATAGTACAACTTTCTCACTAATTTTCTCATTTTAGTGTGATGCACTGCTAACATCCGGAAGTGATGAAATACACTCTGACATATTTTTTTAGAGAGACAAGCCAGAGAATGGCCTTGCAGACCTATTTTCTCACGCACTCTGCATTCATCTAATTCTTGCAACATTTTAATTTTTTTCTTTAGACTTTCTTTAGTGTACTTATGTAAGAAATTGCGAAAGAAATCAATTGAATCCTGTCGTACACTACAAATGCTACTACACTTCCAACTGTAAACAGGAGCATTAGGACGTCCCTGTAAAGCTTCTCTAACCATAACATCTTCTGCATTTCTAACCACAATTTTCTCTTTCTCAATAACACAACCATCCTTCACCTCATACACTCGACCAGTGGTGTCAACTGCATGCAACAGATCGTTACTTTGAAAGTAACTCTCTTCAATAAAAAATGGCTCAGAAGTTGAAGTTTGCATCCACTTCCCAGAAAACACTTTACAAAAATTACTCCTATTTATATGTCTCTTCCATTTACTTTTACTTTTGAAAACTCCAATCGCCTTATTTAAAATATTTATTCTATTAAGTATTAAAATAAATAACTTTCGTTTTGTCTCAAATGCGCGCTCAACAAAAGCCTCTATATATCGTTTTTTTTTAAGAAAAACAGATCTTTTTTTATAAACGTTTTCCTTTTGTAATAAATTCGCAACAACTCTGTTGTAAAACACACGCTTCCTGATTTGGCTAAATTGATTGGTCCGGGTTTTACTGTACTGACTTTCATCTTTCCTAATTGCAGTAATAGTAGTTTGTTTAACTCCAGATGTCTTTTTAGATGATGAAATCGTTTTCTCCTTCTGAACTTCCATAGTTACATTATTCCTCCCCAAAATACTTTTCACAAACTTTTTAGTTTGCTTACCAGGAGTACTCTTCTTTATTAACCGTCCTCTCAGTCTTTGAAAATAATTCTGTAGTTTTCTTCTTTAAACTGTACGTCCGCTTGTAGAGTTTCTTTTTTTCAATTCTGGTCGGCATCTTAATTTAAAATTTTGATGAGATTGTGAACCTGTAAGACACAAAAATCACAAATATTATAGTTCAGTATTACCATATACCGTACAAATTAAAACCACACATTCATTTTTTAATAAAATACACATAATAACAGAAAATCTCTGAACAAAGTAGTAAATCCTGTAGTGAATTTTCCTTCTAAATTTATCACACTGTATATGTCTTTAAACTTCATAGACAATCTTTAAAAAAAAATTTAAAAGCATACAAAAAGTACACTTTTTTCAAAAACTATCGATCATCATAACTGGTTTAATCTTTTTTTCTACAATCTCTTTTACACTTCATGAGAACATATCTTATCACTCTCATGAAGCACTTCATCGACGAATATATCAAGAAAACTATCATCACGAATGGTTTGCTATCACCTTTTTTTTATTTATTTAAAAGTTCATAATTTAAAAGAACTTCTAACATCAGTTCATCAGAGACTTCTTCAAGTCCATTGTCCTCCTCTTCTATCAGCTCTAAATATGCTGAATCTAATGAAATGTCCATAAAATAGTCATTTTCATCTTCTTCGTCTCCAACAACCGCGTCTAATATTTCCTCCATCAGTTCATTTATAATTTCAAAATGCACTTCATTTTCTTCGAAAAAAAATTCCATTGTATTTTTTTCTATAAATTCTTCTTTTTCCTTTTAAAAAAATATAAAGACTAAATTATATCTTTCTCCACTAGTGTATAATTGAAAACTACTTTTACTAATTTTTAAACTACAGAACATTTTATAATCTCTAACTTATTAACTCTATAATTTGTAAGATACCACATTCCTCTTGTTTTGAAAAAGAAATTGGCAATATAACTCTAACCATTGACACTGTGTTTTTTTTTAAATTAAATAATTACTGTTGATAAAATACATTTCACTGTAAAATTTAATTTTATATTTTCTACATATTTGAAATATTTATTACCTGTATAATAATTTTTAGAGACCCGTTTCTTTTATTTCATCACTACAAAGTGCAATATAAATATATGCACTCTAAACAAAAGGATGACACTATACAAACAATTTAATTCACTTTACAGATTACTACTTCCCACAGAGACAGTTCCATTTATATTACAACAGTATACTCACCATATTAATGTCTTAGCATATGCAAAATGTCATACTTACCATGAACAACCACCTCATAATAAAACTCTACATTAATATTTAAAAAAGTGCCTATACATAGTATATTCACAGATATACAGGAAAATGAGCATTAAATTTAGATCCATATCATAATACATCTCTCTAATAAAAAATGGAACACTGCCAAACATAATACAACAAGATTTTAAAAATAATGAGCACTTCACAAGTATTACTAAAACAAACCTGAAAGAATTATAGTCCAATCATTTCTAAATCTCAACTCCTTGTAAAACATCACATATCCCAAACTCATTAAAACATAATTTGAACTGTCAATGGAGAACATTTCAAAAAACATATGTACTATAAGCAGATAGAACCACATGTAAAAAATTCGAGATAAAATCATATTCAAAACATTTACAAATTACTCTTTATTATTTTCATCACCTCTCACAGAAATTGCCAAACCATAAAAAGAAACTCACCTGAAAAAAAGAATATATATTCTCAATATATAACTTTGACAGGTTAATCCTTACAGGCACCAAACACTCTAAAAATAGAAAAAATAAAATTGTATTAACTTATACCAAACTTATTTCCTACACAATATACAATCATTATAGCATTGAACAAGCATAAGTAATAAGATTCCCAAAATACTCTCCATTAAAAATAAATACAAAATTTCTCATTTATAAAAGCATTCTGCCACAGATATGTCACTTTTTTCTTATGTTAAAATTCATGCACCTACAACAGTAGGCTTTGAAAAGTAAAAGGCCAACTCACAAAACAAAAAAAGCCTTATTAATGAAACATTGCGTCGCCACTGCGTCACTTTTAGCATGGGAAAAGTGACGCACTAGTAACGCAAGGCCGTCATAAATAAAGCCCCATATCCATACAGAAAAACTACAGGGCCAGCATTATACACATGCAAGCAATACACTTGCACAGAACCACAAAACACCAGGAGCCACCATGTTAATATATATCCTTAATATAACAAACCTCTGAGAATGGATATATATTTCCGTGGCAAACTCCTTAGCAATATTTAAGTGACTAAACTCCTAGAAAATTTATCAAGTCATTATGCTCCTCTCCACTGCATAGCCGGCGACCTAATTCTGTGGAGTTCCTATACGACCGGCAATACTGCGCCGTTTCCTTTACCACCTTGGTAAATTCAAAATGGATATGCCTCCTGCCTTCGCAAATGAGTCAGACCACATACAACTATTTCGACAGAGAATGCTTCTGTACTACGGCACCTTAACACTCTCATCTTTGAATACTTCATATCGAATATCATTTCCATATTCGTATTTCATTTTTGTGCAGCCTGTATTTCATTGCTTCAGCTGTGATTTCACATGGCCCCTGCATTTATGTCTCAGCAATTTGGTTCCTCCTGAACCGAATTACAATCACCTCATAAATCCATTACTTGATCATGAACAGCTTTGTTACAACGAAGAGTTTATGGCCTTTGCAGCGATACAAGGAGTTCTGGGTCATTGGAATATATTCGCAGCGGTGCAAGATTTCCTAACAGAGAGCTACATCGAAAACCCACCGAGCTGCCCTATGATGGTAAAAGACGCTCCAATAATGACAGATCATGAATGCTCCTTTCCTCTTCTCAATTGGATGGCTGACATGTTTTCAGATGATAACAGTGTTTTCTTGTTACAACCACTTGCTGCCTATTTTGCCTACACAATGGACGGTTAACTCTTTCCTAACAGCGACCTACATCGAAAACCCACCGACCTGCCCTCTGAAAATATAAGAGGCTCCGATTTTAACAGATCATGAGTACTGCTTTACTCTTTTCCATTGGATAGCTGACATACTTTCAAATGATAAAAGTGATTTCCTATTACAAGCACAAGCTACCTATTTTGCCTAAACAATGCTTCAATAACTCTTATATAAGCCATTGACGTCCTCATTTCCTTTTGGTTCCCTATATTCTTCACGTTCTTTTCCATATTTTCTTTTAAAGAACAGACCTATTGGCTTTACTGACAGTGGACATTATGATTTCGTGCTGGCTAAATTTTGATCTTTTATATGAACTACATTTGTTTCTTCACCTACTTGATTTTCAACTTTATTTTTTTACAGTGTAATCTCAATAATTCTATTGCATATCTTATCTAACGTTATTTCAAACATACTCGATGCAAAACTCGCTAATATATGCTACATGTGCCCTAATTAATGTGTAAATTTTAAAAACGAGTTTTTTATAACTGTAAACGCCATTTCGCATCTCAACTACTTATTTCCGCCTCACACGCCTCTACTCCTTTAGTTTCCTATAAAATTATATTTTTAAAAAACTTTACAGAAACATATGTTCTTTCAACAAAATTTCCATTATTATTAGTGCTGTATTTTAAATGCAATACTGCAACCTTCAAAAGATATCTCAATACAGTAGTTCTCCTCAATAGTGATTTCCGCAGCATCCAACAGATTACATACATGCACCTCTCGCCATTTTGTCGCTTTTGGCACCTTTTTTTCCCCCCTCACATACATTCACCTCTCGCCATTTTGTCGCTTTTGGCGCCTTTTTTTCCCCTCACATACATGCACCTCTCGCCATTTTGTCGCTTTTGGCGCCTTTTTTTCACCTCACACAGTAACATAACACAAACTTGATAGTGCTTCGTATGTAGACATCTGATTCATAAAGTAATGATGTATAACAACTTGCATTTTCATATATCCTTCCTAAACTAAAAGACCAGAGACCTTCTTCCACTTATTAAAATATAATATGCTTCCTTATTAGAGTGTACAATGTTTTTTTCCAACTATATTCATTTTTCTTCAACTATAGCATTTGTATTCCATGTACTACTGACAATACCAATTACTGTGTTTTTGCAATTTCTGTACTCATGTTACATAATGATTTACCTTTAAAACAGTACATTTCCAAATAAACATTTCAAATATTCACGGTTTCTCTTTTAATCCATAATTTCAACTGAAATGATTTCATATTAAAAAACTATTCATGGGTTCCACATAACCTTAACTGTAGACACTGAGGACCTTATTTATGAAGACCTTCCGCCGCCGGTGCCTCATTTTTTAAAATGGGAAACAGTGACGCACCGGTGGCGCAAGGCCTTCATAAATAAAGTCCTGAATGTTTTCTTTTCTCGACCTCACTTACTGATACTAGAACCTGCAAGCCAATTACGGCCCGTGAACTCTTTCTTAGTAGGTCGCGCACCGTAAAGACAGTTATACCACTGTTTACATTTTTTTTTTACTGTTACCAAGCACCAACACAGTTCCGCTTGACTCAGAGTTAATCACTGCTCCCACGCTTCTACAGGCCAGACGCTATGTCGTATTTCTCTCCTTATCACCCTTTCATCTCCACAATAACAAACAGTTCTCCGCCAGCCAGCAGAGAACAGAGTCAGATGCAGAGGCACCAAAGAGTGAAATACGACATACCCTCTGCTCTGAGAAAGCAACCAAGCGGTACTTGAGAACGAAAACATTCAGTAGCGCTTTAAAAATACCAATGAAATTATATAAATATTTTTTTGAAAACCTTCCAATCACTTTAATAGGACTATCTGTGTGTGCCTCCACAGCAAACTTCCTCAGGCCGGATTGAAGGCAAACACACAGACAATAAGATAACACAAGGCAACAGAGATGCAAAACAAAAGGGACATGAAGATGGAGTCAAACAGCAGAACTGAGAGAGATATTTTTATGCTCCGTTTCCAACCTCAATGTACAAACACATTTACTACACAAATCTCTATACAACCTCATGGTCAAAACTTTTCATTTTATTTCACTCGACCACCTCCCTCACCCCACCAGTGCAAACGATGACCAGAAACCGCACTATAATTTTGACGTCTAACAGAAACTTTGTGAATACCTTAATCATTACCACTTTAGCCCCCTTCCCAGTCCCTCTCGCCCTACCCCCACCAGTGCATGCCACGGCCACCAACCAGCCTGAAATGTTCTCGATTGACAAAAAGTTTACGAATGTATTAACCATTAGCATTTTTTGACGACGGTATCACTGGTAATTTACCATTTGTCTTTCTTTCTGCATTGTCTGTGTCTCTGCTAATATAATTTCTTCATATCCTCAACAACTTCTCTCATTATATATAAACGCTTCGAAATTACAAAAATAATTACTCTATATTAAAAATATTTTTACAGCGTATTCAACATTTAAATGGAAGAAATTACTATTACAAATACAACACATTACGACAGCCATAAATTTGTTTTCACATGGAAAATCAATGATTGTTTCTGATTAAACTATATTATACGGTACATGACAAAACAAACAGTTACGCACTTACCTTTACCAATGATTTGAACGACGTAGAACAGTGAAAGTCACAAAACAGATATTCGTTAGCGGAACTCTGAATATTGCTTCTATCACTGCAACCAAAATTCAATGGCACAGATATCCAGTCAATACACACTCATATAACTCTCTTCAACCAATCACATTTCCTGACGCAAAATTGTAAAATCAAATTTACATTTCAATTGGTTGTCCTTCACAATATTTTCAGACTCACGTGAGAGACACCCATCACCAACTGCCATCTCCGGCTGTTTCCATGGTAACACCTCATTCTGCACCTTGCTGAAGGCACAGGTCAAAAGTTCATATCTCAACGTTCTACAACAAACCAAGAAGACTGTTTTCCCTCCAGAAACACCTGCCAATCCACAACTCAGTTACATGTCTTTTTTTCACACCCAATAATACTTTTCGTTTAACATAAACATTAACATGCAACGTACTCTTCAATCTCCACTTATTATAATCAACCAATCATTTTTATTTTATTAACCACACCCAGCCTCTTCCTTTTTTTTATTTAGAATTTCAACTTGTAACTTCCATTCCACTTCCAGAACCGATCGGACGACGACTACAAATCCATTAAAAATGAAGGTCTGGCTAATAGGACACAGTTATATTCACTAGAGTGAAAAAAATGCAGTAAGCAGATACCACATGCAAGACGTCTATAGGAGAGATGGTGTTCATTTCACGAATAAGGGAAACACAATCTTCCTCTGCAACATCAGGCTCTGCATCGATACTTACTTATAAATGCAGAAAACACTCAATTAACACAAGGGCTCTTTTCAAAGCCACTTTATATCTAAGCACTCAAACTTCTAATTTATCTCCATTTTCACACTCTTGTGAATAGGTGTGCGCGTCCGGGTGCGCGCACCCCGTTATTTTTTTCCGAAAAAAACAAATATTTTTTCGCGTTTAAGGGCCTTACTACACACCCCGAAAAAACCTACACAGCAAGACAATCTCTACCTGCTCCCCTTTCCATGTTTCAACGCTATGAAATGAACAATATATTTACTCGCAGTGACAAAATGGCGGACAAAACTTCCTGATTTCCTTCGAATCGAACGTTAACAAACGTCACGCAGCAAAAAAAAATTCTGCTCACGCGCAGCCGCTTGGGTGCGCGCACGTGTGCGCGCCTATAGATATATAATTGACTTTAACTTTAATTTTCTCAACAACTACTGAACGGATTTACACCATTCCAAAAAAAGCGTAATCTGCGAACAGGACTCTACAGTTTTGCCAAATTTCTTATAAATCCATTCAGCCGTTCGACCTGTAGCCGAGTCTAAAGGTCCTATGGAAAATAACATGGAGAAAACACGTTTTGGGACCCCCCTTTTATCTCAGCCCCCACTTGACCAATCCCCCCCAAACTTTCAGGAAATGAGCTGCGTGGACCGAGCCATCTTCTTTGAGAAATTCACAAAGATTCATCCACCAGGGCCAAAGTTATTCCAAATAGAATGTTGAGGATTTCCTATGGAAAACAATCCTAACTATAACTACCTACTGGCGACCGCCAGTAGGTAATATATATATATATATATATATATATATATATATATATATATATATATATATATATATTCACTGAAAAAACCATAGGTTAGAGACCATATATAGTTAGCTGGACATTTTATTGACATAAAACCAATGAAATTCCATATATAGTTAGTTGCACTAACTATATATCGCGCACCCGCAATCCACTGCTGATGATGTCACATATTACATCATTCATGACATGGTCAGTGACATCACTGATGACATCACTGATGACATCTCAAATGACATCACTGATGACATCACTGATGACATCTCAAATGACATCACTGATGACATCTTCTAGTGTCTGTGTGTTTTTGTAAAGTTTAAATATGTTTTACATATTGAAGAATGAGTGGATGTATGGAAGACTGAGTGTGTGTATGGCTGGCTGGGAGGTGTGTGACTCTGTGCATATCAATGTGTACTTGTATCAGTGATTGTATAAGAGAGTAAGTATGTGTTAGTATATGTGTGAAAAGTATGGTGTTCTGTGTTTAACTGTATAGATGAGGAAATCGAAGTGTGATTGATTCTTCACAGGACTGACTAGTTGTATGAGTGCATATGATAGTGTTGTAATAATGAGTGACTGTATGTATGAGTGATTGTATGGGTGAATGAGTGAATGTGTGTGTAGACGTAGGAATCAGTGAGTTCGTATGTAGTAACTGGTATTGGTGTGTCATGATGTCATCAGTGATGTCATTTGAGATGTCATCAGTGATGTCATTTGAGATGTCATCAGTGATGTCATCAGTGATGTCACTGAAGTATGGTGTTCTGTGTTTAACTGTATAGATGAGGAAATGGAAGTGTGATTGATTCTTTACAGGACTGACTAGGTGTGTGAGTAACTCCATGGATGAGTGGCAGTGTGTGAGTGTCTGCATAGGTGTATGAGTGCATATGATAGTGTTGTAATAATGAGTGACTGTATGTATGAGTGATTGTATGGGTGAATGAGTGAATGTGTGTGTAGACGTAGGAATCAGTGAGTGCGTATGTAGTAACTGGTATTGGTGTGTCATGATGTCATCAGTGATGTCATTTGAGATGTCATCAGTGATGTCATCAGTGATGTCATTTGAGATGTCATCAGTGATGTCATCAGTGATGTCACTGACCATGTCATGAATGATGTAATATGTGACATCATCAGCAGTGGATTGCGGGTGCGCGATATATAGTTAGTGCAACTAACTATATATGGAATTTCATTGGTTTTATGTCAATAAAATGTCCAGCTAACTATATATGGTCTCTAACCTATGGTTTTTTCAGTGAATTTTCAAGGTTTTGTAAATGCAAATTCCTAACTATATATGGTCTATAACCTATGGTTTTTTCAGTGAATTTCATTGGTTTTTTAAAAGCTAATATCTATAGCTGTAAAATATATTCTTTATTACGTGACGTATCACGTAGCCACGTATGACGTGTCGCATAACCGTGACGTATCGGCTCTGCAGCGCAAACAAAACCCGTAACGTAAGCGTGCCGGAACACGCTTACAGATATATATTTTTTTTTTAACCTTAATTAGACAAAATCCACACGTGCACATATCTTGAGGCCTTGCAAAGGCACATCAAACAAACAGTCCCTACAATTTTGCCAAGTTTGCTGGAAATCTATTCCCTTAATTTTTTTTTTACTGTTTCTCTTGGTTTTCCCCTTGTTATGCTTACCAGGACGCTACCCGGTACGCGAACCGGACGCTCCAAAAACACAAGATGGCGGACTCCCGTTACGCTGCCGGTTAGCTGCCCGGTTCGCGTACCGGGAAGCGCCTCTACCGCGAAAAATCGCGGGGGACTTTAATATCCCCCTCATCAATCCTAGGGGGTCAGGAGGGGTTTACCTTGCCCCTTTCCTTAATTTCCCCCTTCTTTTTTCACCACATCTTGTCTCTCGAACTTACCGAGAGACAAGATGGTGGCCGCTCCGGACTGTTTACAATGTTGACAGCTACGCTGCCGGTTAGCTGCCCGGTTAGCTGCCCAGTGAGCTGCCCGGTTCGCTGCCCGGTTCGCTGCCCGGTTCGCATACCGGGACGCGCCTCTACGGCGTAAAATCGCAAAAAAAATATTTTTTTTAATATATTGCCCCGCGGGGCACTTTAATATCCCCCTCATCAATCCTAGGGGGTCAGGAGTGGTCTACCTTGCCCCCTTTCCTTCATTTCCCCCTTCATTTTTCACCACATCTTGTCTCTCGATCGTACCGAGAGACAAGATGGCGGCCGCTACGGACTGTTTAGAATGTTGACAGACACCGGAGAGCCAATCAGCTTCGCTTCGCGAAGTTCCGTTACGCGAACCAGGGCGCTAACCGGAGCGCTGTCACAGATATATATATTTTTTTAAACGTTAATTTCTCAAAATCCACTGGAGCACATATATTGAGACATAGCAAAGGCATGTCGGGCAAACCATATCTACAATTTTGCCAAGTTTCATGTAAATCTATTCAACCGTTCGAGCTAAAAGTGAGTCCAACCGCCCTATGGAAAAATGAATGGGAAAAATGCGTTTTGGGACCCCCCTTTTTTCTCGGCCCCCCCTTGACGAAACCCCCCCAAATTTTCAGGGGCTGCTCAGAAACAAACGGTGCCATTTTCCTGAAAATGTCAGCCAATTCCGTCCACAAACGCTAAAGTTATTAGACATAGAATTTTCAGAAATCCCATAGAGAAAAAATCCTAACTATATATACCCACTGGCTATCGCCAGTAGGTAATATACATATATAAACATATATCATCTGCATATCTATATAAATATAAATGCATGCATACATATACATATATGCATACATATGCATGTTATAAAGTTTTAAAAACACTAATAAAAGCAAAGCTAAAAAGCCACCTCATTACAAACAGAATGGCTTTAACTTAAACGAGGGCGAGATCTATTGCATTTTCAATGCTTGTTTACTTTGGTTCTATCAAGAAGGCATTCAGATGTGTCACACATTTGCCATAAATTCTGAAATTCTGAATGTTAGCACTCTAGTTGCTCATTAGATCACTGTAGTAAAGCTAGTGCTCACCAGGGAAGTCTGCTGCTAATCATGGTTTGCAGCCATTTTCCCGCATTTTTTATCCCGCAGACTTTCAGTCCGCATACCATTATCCCGCAAGGTCATTGACCTCGCATACCATTATCCCGCATTTTTTCAAAACGCATGTGCATTTATCGCGCATGCCTTTACAAAGAATTACGTTTTAAAGGCATGTATGGTAAATGCATTTGCGTTGTGAAAACCACGATGACGAGAGAGGTAAGTGGGTTTGTGTTAATTTTTTCGTGGGTTAGTGATTGTGTAGTGTAGTGTAGTGTTGTGTAGTGTAGTGTTGTGTTAGTGTAGTGTAGAGTTGTGGTGGTTGTTTAATGTAGGGTCATGCTGGGGGTAGTGTTTTAGGGTTCAGGGTTGTGTTGTAGTGTTTGCGTAGTGTAGGGTCATGCTGGGGGTAGTGTTTTAGGGTTTAGGGTAGTGTTGTAGTGTTTGCGTAGTGTAGGGTCATGCTGGGGGTAGTGTTTTAGGGTTTAGGGTTGTGTTGTAGTGTTTGCGTAGTGTAGGGTCATGCTGGGGCTAGTGTTTTAGGGTTTAGGGTAGTGTTGTAGTGTTTGCGTAGTGTAGGGTCATGCTGGGCGTAGTGTTTTAGGGTTTAGGATAGTGTTGTAGTGTTTGCGTAGTGTAGGGTCATGCTGGGGGTAGTGTTTTAGGGTTTTGGGTAGTGTTGTAGTGTTTGCGTAGTGTAGAGTCATGCTGGGGTGTAGTATTTTAGGGTTTAGGGTAGTGTTGTAGTGTTTGCGTAGTGTAGGGTCATGCTGGGGGTAGTGTTTTAGGGTTTTGGGTAGTGTTGTAGTGTTTGCGTAGTTTAGGGTCATGCTGGGGTGTAGTGTTTTAGGGTTTTGGGTAGTGTTGTAGTGTTTGCATAGTGTAGGGTCATGCTGGGGGTAGTGTTTTAGGGTTTTGGGTAGTGTTGTAGTGTTTGCGTAGTGTAGGGTCATGCTGGGGGTAGTGTTTTAGGGTTTAGGGTAGTGTTGTAGTGTGTGCGTAGTGTAGGGTCATGCTGGGGGCAGTGTTTTAGGGTTTAGGGTAGTGTTGTAGTGTTTGCGTAGTGTAGGGTCATGCTGGGGGTAGTGTTTTAGGGTTTAGGGTAGTGTTGTAGTGTTTGCGTAGTGTAGGGTCATGCTGGGGGTAGTGTTTTAGGGTTTAGGGTAGTGTTGTAGTGTTTGCGTAGTGTAGGGTCATGCTGGGGTGTAGTGTTTTAGGGTTTTGGGTAGTGTTGTAGTGTTTGCGTAGTGTAGGGTCATGCTGGGGGTAGTGTTTTAGGGTGTAGGGTAGTGTTGTAGTGTTTGCGTAGTGTAGGGTCATGCTGGGGGTAGTGTTTTAGGGTTTAGGGTTGTGTTGTAGTGTTTGCGTAGTGTAGGGTCATGCTGGGGGTAGTGTTTTAGGGTTTAGGGTTGTGTTGTAGTGTTTGTGTAGTGTAGGGTCATGCTGGGGGTAGTGTTTTAGGGTTTAGGGTAGTGTTGTAGTGTTTGCGTAGTGTAGGGTCATGCTGGGGTGTAGTGTTTTAGGGTTTTGGGTAGTGTTGTAGTGGTTGCGTAGTGTAGGGTCATGCTGGGGGTAGTGTTTTAGGGTTTAGGGTAGTGTTGTAGTGTTTGTGTAGTGTAGGGTCATGCTGGGGGTAGTGTTTTAGGATTTAGGGTAGTGTTGTACTGTTTGTGTAGCGTAGGGTCATGCTGGGGGTAGTGTTTTAGGGTTTAGGGTAGTTTAGTTGTTTAGTGTATGTTAAAGGCATATTCGTTCTAAAAGTTTTCGTTATTTTAATTTGCGGCCTAATAGTACATGCAGGATTTTTTTTGCGGACTGATGGTATGCGGGATTTCGTCATATATTCGCTAATCATACTTTCTATGGCAAAATGAACCCCCTCATTTTGTTCCTTTTTAAATTAAATGTTTTAAGAGTTACCACTTTATTCCAATCAAGATGGCTTCAGGTGTGCCATACCTTTGTAATAAGCAGGACTGTTAGCACTCTAGTTGTTCTTTAGAACTCTCTGGGACATTCTGTCATTGGGCTATAGTTGGGCTACATCTGGCTGATATTTGGGCTACATTTGTTTTTTTTTGTCTCTGGTGGCCATCTTTGGGCTACATTGGGCTACATTGGGCTACATTGGGCTACATTTGGGCTCCAACATATATATAGCCCAATGTAGCCCAATATATATTTTTCAAAGTTAATTTTCGTAAAAACCACTGGAGCCTATATCTTGAGACATAGCAAAGGCACATCGGGCTACCAGTCCCTACAATTTTGCCAAGTTTGGTGTAAATCCATTCAGCCGTTCAGGCTAAAAGTGAGGCCAACCGCCCTATGGAAAATTGCATGGGAAAAACACGTTTTGGGACCCCCCTTTTTTCTCGGCCCCCCCTTGTCGAAACCCCCCCAAATTTTCAGGGGCTGCTCAGAAACAAAATGTTCCATTTTCCTGAAAATTTCAGCCAATTCTGTCCTCAAACGCCAAAGTTATTCGACATAGAATTTTCAAAAATCCCATAGGAAAAAAATCCTAACTATATATACCTACTGGCTATCGCCAGTAGGTAATATATTCATATATATATTACCTACTGGCGTTCGCCAGTAGGTAATATATATATATATATATATATATATATATATATATATATATTACCTACTGGCGTTCGCCAGTAGGTATATATAGTTAGGATTATTTGTCTATGGAACTTTTGAAAATTCTATGTCTAATAACTTTAGCGTTTGTGGACAGAATCGGCTGAAATTTTCAGGAAAATGGCACATTATGTTTCTGAGCAGCCCCTGAAAATTTGAGGGGGTTTCGTCAAGGGGGGGCCGAGAAAAAAGGGGGGTCCCAAAACGCGTTTTTCCCATGTTAATTTCCATAGGGCCTTTAGCCTCACTTTTAGCTCGAACGGCTGAATGGATTTGCACGAAACTTGGCAAAATTGTAGGGACTGTTAGCCCGATGTGCCTTTGCTAGGTCTCAATATATGTGCTCCAGTGGATTTTGAGAAATTAACGTTCAAAACAAGATATATATCTGTAACAGCGCTCCGGGCTGCGCTCTGGTCCGCTTACTTTTCGCGAAACTGAACTTTGCGATGCGAAGCTGATTGGCTCCCCGGTGTCTGTCAACATTCTAAACAGTCCGGAGCGGCCGCCATCTTATCTCTCGGTAGGATCGAGAGAGAAGAAGAGGTGAAAAACGAAGGGGGAATTTAATGAAAGGGGGCAAGGTATACCCCTCTTGACCCCCTAGGAATGTTGTTGGGGTTATTAAAGGGTCCCGTGGGAAAAATAAAAAAAAAAATATTTTTCACGGTAGAAGCGCTTCACGGGCCGCGAACCGGGTCGCAAACTGGTAGCGAAACGGGAATTCGCCATTTTGTGCTTCGTTTTAATTAAATTACTAGGTATAAGGGGGTGCGGGAGACGTATCCTAATCCCTTATGTTTTCTGAGGGTGGCTGAGGAGGCTCATATATGTTGATACATGTCTTCCAGCGGCTGTGCGTGAGCTTTTTTTTTTTTGCTGCGTGACGTCTGTTAACGTTCGATTCGATGGAAATCAGGAAGTGTTGACCGCCAATTTGTCAGTGCGATAAAATATTTTGTTATAAATGAATCCTTATTGATAAACATTGTCTGCGCCATCTTGCCTTTTTTCCAATGCCACAATTTTGTCGTGCACGGCAGCCATTTTAGATGCCAGGCCGGTCCCAGGCTATCACCTAGCCCTGCGAATGTAGTTTATGGCCCCAGCTGTAGAGAATCCAGACATGCCAACCCTCCCGATTCAGGCGTGAGACTACTGATTTCAGTGCTAGTCTCCCGCCTCCCGATTTCTGCAAGCAAAAACCCGGGGGCATATTACCAACAACTAGCGATAATTTTTGACTCTAACTTGTTTAGAGACAAAAATTATCGCCGCACATCGGCGATTTTTATCGCAGATAAACCTTGCTATTAGCAAGGTTTATCGCAAATGCGATAAAAAACGGCCGCAATGCATGAATATCGCTGAAAAGTCAGCGATATTCATGCATTATCGAGCAAATCCTCTTAGCCATGTTATCCACCTCCCATTGGATAACATGGCTAAGAACTGCTCAGGGCAGGTGTTAGCTTTTTGAGATATTCGCGCTTAGCGCGAATATCTCCAAAAGTTGGTAATAGGAGATAGCGATGTTAGGGACTTTTTCCAGTCGCTAACATCTTGGCACGCCCACTTTGCATGTCATTAGTGATAAATATCACTGACATGCAAAGCGGGGCCCAAGATGGTCGCTATCTCCTTTTAGCTGTCACTAACTGGTGTTAGCGACAGCTTGGTAATAGGGGAAATCAGGAAGTGTTGACCGCCAATTTGTCAGTGCGATAAAATATTTTGTTATAAATGAATCCTTATTGATAAACATTGTCTGCGCCATCTTGCCTTTTTTCCAATGCCACAATTTTGTCGTGCACGGCAGCCATTTTAGATGCCAGGCCGGTCCCAGGCTATCACCTAGCCCTGCGGATGTAGTTTATGCCCCAGCTGTAGAAAATCCAGACATGCCAACCCTCCCGATTCAGGCGTGAGACTACTGATTTCAGTGCTAGTCTCCCGCCTCCCGATTTCTGCAAGCAAAAACCCGGGGGCATATTACCAACAACTAGCGATAATTTTTGTCTCTAACTTGTTTAGAGACAAAAATTATCGCCGCACATCGGCGATTTCTATCGCAGATAAACCTTGCTATTAGCAAGGTTTATCGCAAATGCGATAAAAAACGGCCGCAATGCATGAATATCGCTGAAAAGTCAGCGATATTCATGCATTATCGAGCAAATGCTCTTAGCCATGTTATCCACCTCCCATTGGATAACATGGCTAAGAACTGCTCAGGGCAGGTGTTAGCTTTTTGAGATATTCGCGCTTAGCGCGAATATCTCCAAAAGTTGGTAATAGGAGATAGCGATGTTAGGGACTGTTTCCAGTCGCTAACATCTTGGCACGCCCACTTTGCATGTCATTAGTGATAAATATCACTGACATGCAAAGCGGGGCCCAAGATGGTCGCTATCTCCTTTTAGCTGTCACTAACTGGTGTTAGCGACAGCTTGGTAATAGGGAGATAATTTTATCTCCGCTTTCTTGGCTTTTAAAGCCAAAAAAGCGGAGATAAACCCCCTTGATAATATGCCCCACGATTCCTCGGGGGGAGGCCTCGTCAGTAGCGGTCTGTTGTGCGAATAGTCCCAAGGCAGCAGAACGCGCTGAGATGTGGATGGCACCCAGGTGATGTCCAGTAAACTGCCGCACTGGTTTTGGTATCCTACAATGCTGCTCCGAAAATTGGCGTGGGGCGGCCCGGGGGGGGGGGGCGTGGGGGAGGCGGCGTGAACGGGCCTCCCCAGGTGGCGGCCATCCAGCTGAGTTGCGCCCGCTCTTGCGGCTACAGCGTCTCGCTCACCATGTAGTTGAGTTGCTCCCACTCTTGCAGTGCAGCGATAGGCGGCTGCCACAGGACTCTTAAAATGGCGGCCGGCTCTTCGGTTTTGGGCCTGGTCCACTAAAATGGCCCTGGGACACCTTGGAACTCGGACACTTGCCTGCTAGGGCTTGGGCTCCATTCTCGAAAGCGTCCCCTCAGCCGTGAAGATTCTACAAAAGTCTTGGGGGCCCTCGACTCCTGCAGGCTTCCGGTGGGGAGCGGCTGCCATGATTGCTCGCGGAATGACCACGACGGAGCCACGAGATGGTGGTGCTCTCATGGTGACGCCAGCTTCAGTCTGAATCATCCAGAAACAAGGTGGGGCTTTCATCGTTTGGGAAAAAAAAATGTTCTAAACCAATGAAAAGTGTTATTTTTAGGTCATATGATCAAGCCTTCCATCTTTAGGGAACCAAAAGTAAAATGAACCAATGAAAAGTTTTATAAACAAGTCACATGACCTGTTATGCGGCATAGGGCTACAAAAAGCGTAGAAAATCCGTTGGCACGTGAGGCGGCGTCAGTAGCGGACCGGTGTGCGAATAGGCCGAAGGCAGCACAACGCGCCGAGATCCGGATGGCACCGAGGTGGTGTCCAGCAAATTGCCGTACTGGTGTGGCCATCCTACAATGCTGCGCCGAAAGACGGCGTGTCCAGCTGAGTTTCGGTCACTCTTGCGGTACAGTGACTCGAACGCGCCGAGATCCGGATGGCACCGAGGTTGTGTCCAGCAAGTTGCCGCACTGGTGTGGCCATCCTACAATGCTGCGCCGAAAGTCGGCGTGGGGTGCCCCGTTGGCTTATGAGGTGATGTCAGTAGTGGACCGATGTGTGAATAGGTCGGAACCAGCACAAGGCGCCAAGATCCGAATGGCAAGTCCTGGATGTTGAGTGCCATAGTTGAGAGTTCTGAGCAGTGCTTGTAAGACTATCTGAAGCTTATTTGCACCTGCTGCAGCTTCACTATTGCCCGAGGTGGCGTCCAGCAAATTGCCGCACTGGTGTGGCCATCCTACAATGCTGCGCCGAAAGACGGCGTGTTCAGCTGAGTTCCGGTCACTTTTGCGGTACAGTGACTCGAACGCGCCGAGATCCGGATGGCACCGAGGTTGTGTCCAGCAAGTTGCCGCACTTGTGTGGCCATCCTACAATGCTGCGCCGAAAGTCGGTGTGGGGTGCCCCGTTGGCTTATGAGGTGATGTCAGTAGTGGACCGATGTGTGAATAGGTCGGAACCAGCACAAGGCGCCAAGATCCGGATGGCAAGTCCTGGATGTTGAGTGCCATCGTTGAGAGTTCTGAGCAGTGCTTGTGAGACTGTCTGAAGCTTATTTGCACCTGCTGCAGCTTCACTATTGCCCTGGTGTGGCCAAAGATCGCCCATGACATAGGCGGCCGGCTCCCGAGGTCCGGCGGAACTTTTTTCCTTTTCCTTTCTGCTTCTTGTCCCACAATCCGTTTCACCTGAAGACACGACCAGGTCCCAGAATGTGTGCAGGGGGACGCTATTGATTGAATGAAAATGGCGGCTTGACACAAAGCTGACTCAAGCGTTGCTGTTAATGCTATACAGACAAAAATTGGTTTTCAGTTTGTACATTCTTCAGGATTTTTTTTTCCATCCAAGGCTGATTGAGAGTTTGTAGAAAAATGGCTTCAGATTTTCCACATATTACTCTTCAACATTCTTCCTAAATGTAACAATGTGAGACTCACTAGGAGAACGGCTGTTTATCTTTCCTTTCAAAATGCTGCCATCAATATTTTCTGAATGGAAGACACCATCTTGTAGCATAAAGGGCCGAAAGGGGTTCTGGTCTGGCCGATGGTTGGTGGAGACATTTTGACTATATCTTGGACCTGCCCGGCCTCGCCCAAAATGGCGCCGGTATAAATGGGACTCGTAACTCCTTGTTGTGTACTGGTTGAACAACCTTGATATCACGAGATATGAATGCAGTTTTGATGCTCATGGCGGGCGGGGACGAGAATTGATTGAATATTTCGACATCCCTATTGATATTAAATTCTGATGTGTTATTGATTATTGTACTATTGAAAGTTCGAATTAACGTCACCCATGGTACTTGCACGCAAATGTATATCTAGATAACTTTTTTGTAAGTGGCCCTGTCGTATTTTAATTACAAAATGTACGTCCACCGATTCCGCAACTGTTAGACACCTTAGTTCTTGCAACCTAATGGCTCGTTCGTTACGTTCCTCTATAATGTACATGTCTCCTCATCATATACGATTTCAGTTTGCTCCGTGGCCGGCCCACGTGGTTATAGGCCCGTATTTGTATACTGACATTTTCACAATAAAGGTTTTTAAAACAAAACATGGTAGTAGTATTTACATTGGTAAAGTTTTTACTTTAAGTCACTGTTTTCGAATCAGTAAAAGGCAAGTGAAATAAAGCAGTCCAATTACATGACGGATAAAAGGTATAATATGTAGGAACGCAGTAAAGATAAATGGTCAAGGGCAGTTGTGTTTTCCTCTCCTGCAACATAAAGTGATCGATAAGAATCTGATAATCAGGCGTATCGGCGACTAAGACAGCAGGCCGAGTCTCTTTTACTCAACGGCTCCGTCATGGAACGAAGAAACGCCCTTTTTCTCGAAAAAGGAATATATTTTACTTGCAGGACAGTTGTAAATTTTCCGGGAAAGTACATTAGCCTGGAATATTATAACATATATGTTATAAAAAAAAAAGTTCGAAACCAATAAAAAGCGTAATTTTTAGGTCATATGACCAAGCTTTTCATCATTAAAATAACAAAAGTAAAATGAACCAATGAAAAGTTTTATTAACAAGTCACATGACCTGTTATGCTTACGTTACGCGCTGCGCGCCGCGCCCCGGATCACTTCCGGGTGCGCTAACGCAGCGTATCATATAACGCATTATGCGACAACGTAGGTCAAGAATATAGTCAAAATGTCTCCACCAACCAGCGTTCGGAACACAACCCCTTTCAGCAGTCCAAAAAGTTCTGTTAAATGACAACAGAGGGGACAGGCATCAAGAACCATCAGTCAAAGAGGGGAGGGCAAGTTCTTCTCTACCGGGTCATGTTGGGGCGCTACCGGAACTGATCGAATTGGTAGTCTACAGTGTTTCTGGATGTTTCAGACTAAAGCTAGCGTCAGCATGAGAGCACTACCATCTCGTAGCTCCGTCGTGGCCATTCCACGAGCAGACATGGCAGCCGCTCCCCACCAGAAGCCTGCGGGAGTCGGGGGCCCGCAAGACTTTTGTAGAATCTTCACGGCTGAGGGGACGCTTTCGAGAATGGGACCAAAGCCCTATCAGGGAAGCGTCCGAGTTCCAAGGTGTCCCAGGGCCATTTTAGTGGACCAGGCCCAAAACCGAAGAGCCGGCCGCCATTTTGAGAGTCCTGTGGCACCCGCCTATCGCTGCACCGCAAGAGCCGGAGCAACTCAACTACATGGTGAGCGAGACGCTGTAGTCGCAAGAGCGGGCGGTAAACAGCTGAATGGCGGAAGAGGCACAGTGTAGCAAACGGATTGTGGGACAAAGTCCAGAATAGAAGAGTCATCAAAAGGCAAAAAGTTCCGCCGGACCCCGGGAGCCGGCCGCCTATGTCGGGGGCGATCTCAGGCTACACCAGTGCTATAAGACTTGGGGAGGGGGTCGGAGCCAAGCGTCTTCTCCGAGTCCGTGCCATCACACCGCCCCTCGGGGGCCTCCGTCAAGCTGTTTAGGGAGGTACCATATAACATTGTTTTCAAATGCAGTCAGGTCCACAAACGACCCTCACTTACTTTGAGAATAGTGAAGCTGCAGTAGGTGGAAATAAGCTTCAGACAGTCTTACAAGCACTGCTTTTCTAAACATTTTTTGATTTTTTTGTATTTTTGCAGTTTTATATATTTTTTTTGTTTTTGATGGAGGGGAAACAACAAAGCACAGGCATTGAAAAAGGCTCAAACTCAGAACTCTGAACTGTGGCACCCAACATCCAGGACTTGATATCCGGATCTTGGCGCCTTGTGCTGCTTCCGACCTATTCACACATCGGTCCACTACTGACATCATCTCATAAACCAACGTAATGTAAATAGTTATTTAATAAAATGTTTTACCCTGTTACTTTGCTGGTGTGTTGTCTATATTTTTAATATTTGCATAGGGTTTGTCGTTATTTTGGGCGGGGTGGGTGACGGAGCCGAGCTGTCTTGCAGCCCTCATGGTGTGGAGCTCAGTTCATCTCACTATTTTCGTATTTCTCATGAAGGGTTGTTCCTAATGTTTCTATTTTAGCGAGGTCAAAAAGAGGTCCAATTAGTGGCCTACTGATTTTGCTCGATTACTTTTATTTTTTTACACAATTTTTCACGATTTTTCACTATCTGCAAAGACTAAACAGAGTATTGCGACTTTGTGCTTGTTTGTAAATAGAGAATGAACCAAAGAGAATCAATTGTAAAACAGTAAATGCTTGGATAACAATCAATCAAATGGAGAGAAAAGCAGGCACGACGGATTACAACGGGGGTAAAGGCCTGCGTTAACTACTCTTCACTATCTGCAAAGAGAGAGTACTACTAAGAGAAAAGAGGGGAGGAGGGCAGCGTTCAAAGCACATCAGCGTGCATAAACACGAAAAAGTTTTTACCTATCACGTACTTGACATTTTACAGCTTTTGATATTTGCTATTAAAAAACCAATGAAATTCACTGAAAAAACCATAGGTTATAGGCCATATAAAGTTAGGAATGTGCATTTACAAAACCTTGAAAATTCACTGAAAAAACCATTGGTTATAGACCATATATAGTTAGGGATTAGCCTTTTCAAAACCTTATTTTACTCACACAAAACCATTGAAATTTCATATATAGTTAGTTCCACTAACTATATATCGCGCACCCGCAATCCACTGCTGATGATGTCACATATTACATCATTCATGACATGGTTAGTGACATCACTGATGACATCACTGATGACATCTCAAATGACATCACTGATGACATCTCAAATGACATCACTGATGACATCTCAAATGACATCACTGATAAAATCAGTGATAACATCTCATTTGACATGACTGATCACATCACTGATGATATCATTCATGTGATAATACCATGAACCTCTTCAGACTCTAATATAACCTTAGATACAATCAGTGTAAACAGACAGTCACAGACTGTCACTCATCCATGGAGTTACTCACACACCTAGTCAGTTATGCAAAAAATCAATCACACCTCCATTTTCTCAACTATACAGTTATACACACCTTACTTATTCAAACATATACTAACACATATTTACTTTACTCTCTTATACAATCCCTGATACATGTTCACAATGATCCATACAGCCACTCACACATTCACTGGCTCTTATGCACAGTTATTTATATATGTCAACTCTCACATGTACTGTGTTTTACATATGTACTTACTTTGACATGTAGCACTGAGATATCCATTCACTCACTAATACACTCATGCACAGTCAACCGCCCATACAGCTGTTTCCACATGCACTTTTGAACCTATACATATAGTGAATCAACTACTCACACATCTATGTACAGAGTCACACACCTCCCAGCCACCCATACACACACACTCAGTTTCCCATACAAATACTTGGACAACCAATGAATAACCCATACAGTTACTCATATAGCTACTGATCAACATATGCAGCAGTTTGTAGAACAACAGATATAATGATGCACAAATTAAAACAGTTTAGTCACTAACCCATGCACTCAGTGAGACACATTTAATCACTCACTCATACAGTCAGTCATGCACCTACTAAATCCTTCATCCAGACACTTATACATCCACTCATTCTTCAATATGTAAGACATATTTTAACTTTACAGAAACATACAGTCACTGGATGTTGTCATCAGTGATGTAATCAGTGATGTCATTTGAGATGTCATCAGTGATGTCAATTGGGATGTCATCAGTGATGTCATCAGTAATGTCACTAACCATGTCATGAATGATGTAATATGTGACATCATCAGCAGTGTATTGCGGGTGGGCGATATATAGTTAGTGGAACTAACTATATATGAAATTTCAATGGTTTTGTGTGAGTAAAATAAGGTTTTGAAAAGGCTAATCCCTAACTATATATGGTCTATAAGCAATGGTTTTTTCAGTGAATATATATATATATATATATTACCTACTGGCGGTCGCCAGTAGGTACATATAGTTAGGATTTTTTCCCTATGGGATTTCTGAAAATTCTATGTCTAATAACTTTGGCGTTTGTGGACGGAATCGGCTGAAATTTTCAGGAATATGGCACATTTTGTTTCTGAGTAGCTCCTGGAAATTTGGGGGGGGGTCGTCAAGGGGGGGCCGAGAAAAAAGGGGGGTCCCAAAACGTGTTTTTCCCATGTTAATTTCCATAGGGCGGTTGGACTCACTTTTAGCCCGAACGGCTGAATGGATTTCCACGAAACTTGGCAAAATTGTAGGGACTGTTAGCCCGATGTGCCTTTGCTAGGTCTCAATATATGTGCTTCAGTGGATTTTGAGAAATTAACGTTTAAATCAAGATATATATCTGTAACAGCGCTCCGGGCAGCGATCCAGTTCGTGTACTTTTCGCGTAACGGAACTTTGCGCACGGAAAGCTGATTGGCCCTCCGGTGTCTGTCAACATTCTAAACAGTCCG
The DNA here is from genome assembly GCF_964263255.1 of Lissotriton vulgaris. NCBI lineage: Eukaryota > Metazoa > Chordata > Amphibia > Caudata > Salamandridae > Lissotriton > Lissotriton vulgaris. The sequence goes on along the minus strand of NC_141694.1, from coordinate 1,143,751,394 downwards.
GTGCAGCCGCCATCTTGTCTCTCGGTAGGATCGAGAGACAAGAGGAGGCCAAAACAAAGGGGGAAATTTCCATAAGGGGGCATAGTAGATCCTCCCTGAACCCCTAGGTTTTATGTGGAGGTTTTAAAAGGGCCCAGCAGGGTTTAAATTTTTTTTTTTTTTTTTTTTGCGCGATGAGCGCCTAGTACGCGAACCGGAAAGCGTTCTGGGCAGCGTACTATAAGGATAATAGAATGATACACTTTTCAAAGACTGTATGTTAATTATTTGTTGTTTTTGTTGTTTTTTTGTTGTTTTCTTTATTTTTAAAGTTTTTTTTTATTTTGATTGTTTTTCATAATTTATTAAACTTTCTAACATTTCAGTGTCTGAAATGTCATTATTTTCTTGAAATATTGTTTGCAATCTGTGAGGTTGTAAAATGTCCTCATTTGCAAGGAGGGCATCTACTGCTTGGACACATTGCAGCAGTTCATTATCCAAGCTTTCATCCATAAATTCCATGTCAATTTGTTCAATCAATTCCTGGCTGCTCTCTTGCAGGTCCATCTCAAAAGAAACTTGGTTTTCGCCTTCCATTTTGCCTGAAATTTGGATTAAAAAAATATATATTAGTAGAGATAGGGCACTGTTGAGATTAATTTTAGATAGGCAGTTTTTATCAGTGAATTTATCTTTTGGCAGTGTATAGTATCAGAGTGGAAATAGGACTATAAAAAAGTGTATGTGATTTAACCCAGACAAGCCTAACTCCATTCATAACTATAACAGAGAAGTCTATCTAAATACATTACTACTACAGAGGGATAGTGTATATCTAGCAGAAAAAGTCTACCATATTAAGTTATAGTGCACAATATATTTCATTTTTAAAAATTATAACTTACCTTCACAAAGAAGTTGAAGTTTTTGGAAGCTATTGAAATGTGATGTACAACAAGAAGTAGTAGTCAAAATGGCTGTGTTTACTTCTCTTCCTTTATATATATACAGGTATATAACCAATCAAATGTCAGGTAATAAAAGTAGAAAATGAAAGTAACATTTTCATTGGTTGTCAATTCCAACAGTTCAGATGTGTTTTGTGAAGTAATTTACCTCACGGTACTTGGAGAGGTCTACAGGCTAAATGGCTAAATGAAATTTCAATCAAATTTGTGAGAATGAAAGGGATTGTTATGTAGTATGAGCTAATTTATATTTGGTGAGAGTGTCTGTAGTCGTTTTTCTGTAAATTGCTTTCCCACCTTTTTTATGGACCGCTTCCCGGAAAGCGGTCCGGTCCGCGAACTAGGAGCGTAACGGGAGTCCACCATTTTGTGTTTCAGTCGAATCAAGGTATAAAATGGAGGGTAAATAATGTTCTGAATGGGTAGAAGGGGGCATGGTACAAGTATTTTGGCCCCCTACGTTTTCTGAGGGTGGCTGAGGAGGACTATATGTGCGAAGAAAAAACTTTTTTTTTTAAATCTTGCGCGGTTAGCTTCCAGTTCGCGTACCGGATAGCGCTCTTTGAGCGTAGTTTGTTGAAAATTACAGAAAAAAAGTTAGAAAAAAAATAATAAAAGTGTGTGATCAGATGAAGGGTAGCTCTGAGAAGAGCTTTTGGGTTTATGGTACATTTAGGTACTTATAAGTAGGTACCAATGCACAGTCTTAAATTCAGAATGAAAATTCTGTTGCCCTCATCTGAGAAGTGAACTCCATCTCCTCTGTAGATATCTTGCATGTAGTAACGCAAGTTATTGTTGTACAGAGAGCCCATTCCATGGTCTCTCATGAAAGCTGAAACAGATTTGTTTACATGCTTCCTCGCTTTCTCAATTTGTGGAGAAAATTGGTTGGACCACCTCCATTTCTGTCTTTGGCATATATTGGAATATACCAAGGCAGTTTGAGGAAAAAGTGCCATTAATTGCTCAAAGGTGTCCTTTAAAAGCATTTCCAGACCTACCCCTGTCAAAGTGCCCAAATCATTACCTCCACAGTGCACTATTAACAGGTCAGGTTTTGGCAAATGCATAAAGGTTTTCACCAATGGTATCAATTGGTGACATTTTAATCCTCTTTGGCCCAACCACTTAATTTCCACATCTTGTAAATTGAGGTTAGGTAAATTTCTGTTCTCAGCATACCTTTGAGCTCAGTGGATGTAACTATGTCCAACAATCCAGACCTTAAACATGGTGGGAGAAGGTTGTTCTGCAGTCAGATGAAGTGTGGTAATGAAAGGGCAGTTGAAACAGTAGGAGTTTCTAAAGAAAAAAAAACTGTGGATTTCCAATGCTAATGAATCATTAGCAGTGATTGGTGCATTTCCATTTCTGAAAACAGAAAGTTAGGGTGCATGGATGTGTTCTTTGAAAGATGTAATTTGAATGGTCAAGGAAGAAACATTTAATGAAAGATTGCACTGGATACGCAGGTGCACTGAGAGTTCAGAGTTCAATTGAAACATTGTTGTGTGAATTTGCAAACATGAGAGGTCTTCCAGGAGGTGGTTGCTATGGAAAAAAGGCAGAGAGGGCAGAGGGGGGAAGGGTTTTGATTTGAAAAAAGTGAGGGAAGAGTTATGATTGGCTAATATGAGAGATATGTGAAATGAATATCTGTATTTCTGTGCTTTCAATAGCTGCAGCCTTTGGAGTGCATCCTTTTTCTTCTGCTGAAGACAATTTGGTGTATTTCTGAGACTGTTTTCAAAACTCAAAAAATATTTGCTAAGGTGAGAAAAGATTTATTTAATTTAGATAGAGAATAGTATGATTTAAGGAGAAAATGATGAAGAAAGCTGTGTTTTTAAAATGTGGTTTTGTCTCTAGTGATATACAAATAGAATTAGTTTCTTTGAGAAATTGTAATTGCATATTCGGTGTAGCATTCTGGCATGCAGTAACACAAGTTATTGTGGTACATGGAGCCCATTCCATGGTCTGTTATGTAAGCTGAAACAGATATGTTGTTTTTAAAAACGATTTTAGAAATCAATTACATTTCTGGATATGTACTGCTAGAGCTTCATAGGTTGTTTTGGGCCATATTTATAAGGCATTTGAGTGTCTTTGATGTTATGTTTTCCTTTTAAAATGGAAAGTGTTCCTCATGGGGCAAGTGTCTTGTAAATACGCTCCCACTTGTGCTTTGCAAATTTAGATTTTGATTATGGGAGTTACATAGCCATGTTAATAATGTCCAAACAATGGTGGTAGGGCATTCAAGAAAACGCTTTCCTGTGTCTCTAGGACATTTTCAGTCCTTTCCTCTTGAATACAGGTATACAATTGATTTATATGCTGTGTTTAAAAACGAATTTTGAAATCAATTACATTTCTGGATATGTACTGTTAGAGCTTCATAGGTTGTTTGGGGTCATATTTAGAAGGCATTTTAGTGTCTTTGATGTTATGTTTACCTTTTTAAATGGAAAACGTTCCTCATGGGGCAAGTGTCTTGTAAATACGCTCCCACTTGCGCTTGGCAAATTTAGATTTTGATTATGGGAGTTACCTAGCCATGTTAATAGTGTCCCAAAAATGGTGCTAGGGCATTCCAGAAAACACTTTCATGTGTCTCAAGGACATTTTCAGTCATTTCTTCATGAATGCAGGTATACAATTGATTTATATGCTGTGTTTAAAAACGAATTTTGAAATCAATTAAATTTCTGGATATGTACTGTTAGAGCTTCATAGGTTGTTTGGGGTCATATTTAGAAGGCATTTTAGTGTCTTTGATGTTATGTTTACCTTTTTAAATGGAGAGCGTTCCTCATGGGGCCCTGAGCAGTTCTTAGCCATGTTATTTAATGGGAAGTGGATAACATGGCTAAGAGCATTTGCTGGAAAATGCATGAATATCGCTGACTTTTCAGCGATATTCATGCATTGCGGCCGTTTTTTTTCGCATTTGCGAGCAGTTCTTAGCCATGTTATCCAATGGGAGGTGGATAACATGGCTAAGAGCATTTGCTGGATAATGCATGAATATCGTTGACTTTTCAGCGATATTCATGCATTGTGGCCGTTTTTAATCGCATTTGCGATAAATCTTGCTAAGGAGAAAATGATGAAGAAAGCTGTGTTTTTAAACTGTGGCTTTGTCTGTAGTGATATAGAAATAGATTTTGTTTCTTTGAGAAATTGTAATTGCATATTCGGTGTACCATTCTGGCATGCAGTAACACAAGTTATTGTTGTATATGAAGCCCATTCCATGGTCTCTTATGTAAGCTGAAACAGATATGTTGTTTTTAAAAACCATTTTTGAAATCAATTACATTTCTGGATATGTACTGCTAGAGCTTCATAGGTTGTTTAGGGTCATATTTATAAGGCATTTGAGTGTCTTTGATGTTATTTTCCCTTTTTAAATGGCAAGCATTCCTCATGGGGCAAGTGTCTTGTAAATACGCTCCCACCTGCGCTTGGCAAATTTAGATTTTGATTATGGGAGTTACATAGCCATGTTAATAATGTCCAAAAAATGGTGCTAGGGCATTCCAGAAAACGCTTTCATGTGTCTCAAGGACATTTTCAGTCATTTCCTCTTGAATGCAGGTATACAATTGATTTATATGCTGTGTTTAAAAACGAATTTTGAAATCAATTAATTTCTGAATATGTACTACTAGAGCTTCATAGGTTGTTTGGGGTCATACACCATTTTTGGGAAATTATTAACATGCCTATGTAACTCCCATAATCAAAATCTAAATTTGCAAACCGCAGGTGGGAGCGTATTTACAAGAAATTTGCACCATGAAGAACGTAAAATAGCATAATAGACACTCAAATGCCTTATAAATATGACCCAAAACAACTTATGAAGCTCTAGAAGTGCATATTTCCAGAAATGTAATGGTTTTCAAATAATGACTTACTTCATTGGTAGGCCTTCACATGTTTTTTTACCTTGGTTTTTTGCAGTGAAAATCTTATCTGCAACCATGTGTTGGCCTCACCTCAAATAAACAAAACAGGTGATGGACCGAATGTGGATCAATGACACACATTCACCCCAGTCCAAACATCTGGGCCTAAACAAACCTTTAGATAGGCTACATCTTATCGTCATCCTGAATTAATCATTTAAAATATTAGGGAGTGATTTATGATTGTTCTATGCCTGTTTTGTACCATTGAGTGTCATTTTTGTGATGCAGTGCTGGTGGAAAAGATTTGCTATGTTAAATAATTAGTAGGGCATTAAGTTTTAGATGACTGTTATTCATTTACTGTTTGGTAATAGTGGTTAATAACATTTTTTATTATATTTTTCCACAGATTCAACTGCAGATTCTTTCATAGTTTGGAAAATGCCTACAAAAAATAGAATTAGAAAGGCTAGAAAACGTCAAAGACAGCAGGATGATGTTTTATTGCAGCAGTCCTCTTCCCCAAATACTTGTCAAAACACCAAGAAAGGTCCGGGTAAGAGCACGAAATCATTCTTAAGAAATATTTGTAGTAAAAAAAGTTTTTCTCCAAAAAATGTTTCAGTCCACAAAAAGAAAAGCAATTTAAATGGAAAGGAGAGACCCATCAAAAATGTTACTGGTAGAGGAAGAGATAACTCTGTGCATGATAGTAGAAGGAAACAACACTTTAGGGACATTCGAAATCGAATGTTCCGTAACAGGATAATAGTTAATTTATTGAAAAATATTAAAAATAAAGGCCAACAGAAAGCGGCATTTTATAAGAAGAAGAAAAATGTAGAGAAAATTATTGATCATGCTTTTGAAATTAAGCGAAAGTTGTTTATTTTGGTAATCAATAGAATTAGGAAACTAAGCAAGGTAATTTCTGATTTCAAAACAAAAAGTAGATGGAAGAGAGTAGTAAATCGTACTAACTTTTGTGAAGTTTTTTCCGGAGAATGGATGCATAGTTCAAGTTGTGAGGCATTTTTTAATGAGGAGAGTTATTTTCAGGATAATGATTTGGTGTTTGCAGTTGACACCAGTGGTCGAGCTTATGAAGTGAAGGATGGTTGTCCAGTTGAAAAAGAACAACTTGTGACAACAGAGACAGAAGAGGCGCTAAGTGATGAGGTTTTAGGAAGACGTCCTAAGGGTCCTGTGTACATTTGGAAGTGTAGTTCTATTTGCAGTGTGCGACAGGTTTCCATCAATTTGCTTTGTGATTTTATACGGACATTTAATAAGAAAAGTTTGAAGCAGAAAATAAAGTTGTTGCAAGATTTAGATCCTTGCAGAGTGAGACAAATGACAGGTTTGCGTGGTCATTCACTGGCTTGTCTTTCCAGGAGAGTATGCCAGAGTGTTTTTCATCATTTCAGGATGCTAGCAGTGCATCATAATAAAGTGAGAAAATTAGTGAGAATGTTGTATTATGCTAAGAGTCCAGCAATTATGCTTAAACAATTATGTGCTGCTCTTTTGCATGGTTCTGAAATAGATGTGAAGAATATTTGTGAAGAAATTGAGTTTTGTTACTTTGGTAGTAGAGATGAGAATGTTCAAATTGACCCAGAAGTAGAGGGTTATGTTGAACATAATATACAGGTTTCTAGTTCAGATAATTTTCAGAAGCAAATTGCTACGTTTCAGATGAAATCAAGTGAGAGGCCTAATTTCACTTGTGTATGTTGTCGACGCACTTATTATAAGAATCAGACTAAGTTAGTGGATTTATATGCAAAAACTGAAAGGGAAAATAATAGTGAATGGAAGGATTTAGCCACATACTTGATGGTAGAAAATTGTTTTGATTTGGGAGTGGACCAACGTGTGTGTACTTATTGTTGTAATAAATTAAATCAAAACCAGATGCCTGCTAGGGCAGTTCATAATAATCTGGAATTGGTTGAGATTCCTTCAGAATTGAAGGATTTAAATACTTATGAATCTATTTTGATTCAAAGTATCCATCCCTTTCAGGCTATTGTAAGAATGGAGCCAAAGACAGGGAAGTTGCCTCCAACAGATTTACAGAGAGGATTAAAGGGAAGAGTTGTTTATTTGCCTCTAGATTTGAACAAAAACATTAACACAATTGGAGTTGAGAAAGTGGAAGAGGAACCTCTGGTTATCTTGGTTAATGGGGTTCCGACAAAGAATAAGAAAATATGGCAAGATTTAGTGGATGTTAGGAAAGTGAAAAATGCAACTTTGTATTTGAAGAAAAATAATAAGTACTATAAGAATGTATATGTTGCAGAAGAGGAAGTAAGTGATGAAGAGGATAGCATTTTGTGTGCTGGCCAAATTGAGAAAGTAGAGGCGTCTAATAGTGAAGAAATATATGAACATTATAGTGTTCATCCTTTGCATTCCAAGGAAGTCATGGGGAATGCTATTGAGTTGTTTCAAATGAAACAAGCCAAAGGGAGTCCCATTAGTGTTTGGGAGGAAAGTTTGGAAGCTCGGTGTTTCCCACAGCTATTTCCCACAGGTCAAGGAGGAAGATATGATGAGCGACCTCATCAAATTCCTGCGTCTGAATACCGGACTTTACGATTGTATGCAGAAGATCCTAGGTTTCGTCAATGCATTCCCTATTTGTTTCATCTTCTGTTTGAAAGCGATCTGTCAGGATTGTCATATGCAGTGAACCACATTTTAAAAAAGTGGTATACAGATGCGAAACATCTCGGCAAGTGATTTTATGCATAAAATCAATGTCCAAGACAGTATTTTGGATTCTCACTTAATTAATCTCATGGCGTGTCAGCGTGGTACTAATGAGTACTGGTACCGTCGTCATGGTGATTTAAAATGTATGCTGAGGAACTTAGGAACTCCAACATGGTTCCTCACTCTGAGCTGTGCCGAGTATGGCTGGGAAGACTTACTTGAATTTCTACGAGAGGCAAATGGAAATATTGAAAACATTGAATTCAAGACACCTGGAGAACTGTGTTCTTTGGATCCAGTGAATGTATGCAGGTACTTCAATCATAGATTTGAAGCTATGATGTCTTTCATCACAAATAAGAAGAATCCACCTCTTGGAGAGGTGTTGGATTTCTTCTGGAGAAAGGAGTACCAAGCAAGAGGTGCCCCTCATATACATATGTTGTTGTGGATCAAGGATGCACCTAAATTTGGAACAGATCCGGATGACTTAGTGATGAATTTCATAGAACAGTATTCTACGTGTGCTGTTCCAAACGCAACGGAGAAGAAAAGCCTAAGAGAACAAGTTCTACGTTTCCAAAGCCATCGTTGTGGAAAGTACTGTCGTCGTAAATTCAGAAACAAGGACAAGTTCTACACCAAATGTCGTTTCAACTTTCCACGACCGGTGATTTCTAAAGGAAGAGTGAACAGTTTGATGTCTTCGCTGCGACATAATGTGACGAGGAAATCACCCAAGAATACATACAATTTGAAAAGGAACGAAGAGTCCAAGTACATCAATGACTACAACCCAGTGATTTTGTCCATGTGGAATGCTAACATGGATATACAGTTTGTGGCTGACAACTGTATGGCTGTGGCTCGGTATGTGACATCTTACATCACCAAAAAAGAAAAGACAGAACTGAAGGATATGTGGGAGGACATTTCCCATGAAAAGAGCCTCAGCAAGAAGTTGTACAGTTTCAGTCTGAAGATGTTGTCGCATCGAGAAATCGGAGCTTACGAATGTTCTGATCGATTGTCTTCAGCAAGTCTCTATGCCAAATCCAGGAGTATCGTTTGGGCGAGTCTTGGTCTTGCTGCAACGCGAAATCGAGTTCTAAAACCTGTCCGGGAAATTGAGTATTTGGCAGAAAAGGAACCAAACAGTACCGACATTTTGAAGACCAACATGTTGGATACATATTATCCAAATCGAAGCAGTCACCTTGAGAATGTTTGTCTATATGAGGTTCTCCAAAATTATATATTCAAGAGGAACATCAAAGAAGATATTGAGAAAGGGGTGTATGCTGTAATTGGAAGTGAGGGATGCCTGGTCAAGCAAAGAAAATGCCAATTAGTAAACCATCGAAAATTGAGTGGCGAATCTCCAGAAAAAAAGGAGTTTTTCTATTTAGCACTTTTGCAACTTTTCAAGCCTTGGCGTGCAGAAGAGGAACTGCTTGGAGATTTCCTCTGTTACGAAGACTCTTTTAATGCAGCCAAGGAGTCCATAGCATGTCCTGCTTTTCCTAAATATCAAGAAATGCTAACTTTGGAAATTGAGCAGGAAGCAACGATTGCAGCCGAGATTGCCAGAGACAGTTCTCAGGACAGTCAGAGTTCTGTTTCATTGAGTCAAGATCCACTTGGAGGACCTATTATCGAAAATGAAGCTGCCACTGCTATGAATGAAGTGGAAAGAGCCATGGCACATGCTCAGGAGGATTCAGTTAACTTAGAAGACTTGGAAAAACAACTCAACGTTGAGCAGAGGAAAATATATGATGAAGTTACCAAGGAAATTGAGCACGGATTAAGTCATGAGAAGAAAGAGTGCTCATGTACATCGTTGAAGCCTGTCCGACTGTACGTGAGTGGAGAAGCGGGAACTGGAAAAAGTTTCCTCATTAAAGCAATTTCTTGTTATTTGCAGGAAAGGACTGAGTCATCGCTGTCTTGTGTTGTCACCGCTCCTACTGGACTGGCAGCACATAACATTAAAGGTATTACTTTGCATCGTCTACTGATGCTGCCAGTGGAGCATGACAACAAATTACAATACCACAAGTTATCTGGGGATGCTTGCTGTGAAGTTTCAAGAGTCTTGAGGAAAATGAAACTACTTATCATTGACGAAGTAAGCATGGTTTCCAATGTCATGCTTGCCTTTGTGCATTTGAGAATGCAAGAAGTACTTAAAACTGAATATGATGTGTTATTTGGTGGCAAACACATCATTGTTTTCGGAGATCTTCTGCAGCTGACACCAGTAAAAGGTCAACCTGTGTTCAAAATACTCACGCATGAAGATACCAGGAAGTGCCTAGGGAGCATTGGCAATATATGGTTAAACTTCAATTATGCTGAACTGCATGAAAATATGCGTCAGGCAAAGGATGAAGATTACAAGAATATTCTACAAGATATTAGAATTGGAAAAGTGACCGAGCATGGGAAAGAAGCTTTAAATGCACGATTACTGTCAAATTTATATCCCAAACAAGAGATTGTGCCTGAGAATATTTTTCAGAAAATTACTGAGAAGAAATCTGGGATATGTTTGATGCCAACTCTTGCAGAATGTGCCATCTTCAACAACAAAATGTTGAATTTAGAAAAGCAAGAGATTGTGAAACTTGAAGCTATCGACAAAATAGAGCATATGGGATCAACAATTATTTTGTCAGACAATTTGAAATCAAAATTGGATTCATTAGAGAAGACTATATCTAAAACAGCGGGTTTTGAAAAGACTTTGAATGTGTGTTTAAATTGCCGAATCATTTTGAGAAGGAATTTACATGTAGAAAGAGGTCTGGTAAATGGATCAATGGGTAATGTTGTTGATTTTGAGAAATACAGAAATAGAGATGGAATAGAATTTTTAAAAATTAAATTTGATGGCATTGAGGAAGTACAGCTAATTGGTCGTTGTTCTGCTAGGTTTTTGCTTGTTAAAGACTTATATGTTCGCCGTAAACAGTTTCCTGTTTGCTTGGCATATGCGGTGACAATCCATAAATCGCAAGGTTTAAGTGTAGACAGTGCATTGGTGAATATTGGCAGTTCTGTGTTCAATGAGGGTATGGCATATGTGGCATTGTCACGAGTTAGAACTTTATCGGGATTGTACTTGATTGACTGTGATGTCACAAACATTTGTGCGGATCTAGATTGTGTTAAGGAATACAATAGGTTAAGAAGAGAGTATGCGCCACATTTGCCTCAATATCCTTTGTTTGAGAAACGTGTGGCTGGCTGGAAACGTAGAAATATCAGTAATAGTAGGGAGGTTGTTGCAAAAAGACTAAAAGTCAATGAACCGAAAATTGTTAGCAGAAAGAAAGTGGATTCTGTTGAAGATGTTGTCGGTTTTCAATTTGAAAACAGTTCTGGTGTGCTATGCAAATGTAGTGGTTAATGTTCTCTTTTCACTAGAGAGTTTAAAAGAACAGATTCTGTTGAATTCAGAACAAATTTTATGCTGTTTGTTGAATTCTGTTTTCGAGAAATGTAGCACTGATCGAACAAAAGTAGAAAGTGTGTCTGAAGTTCGTTATCTGTTAGATGAATGTTCAGGTCAAACAGACTTCTCTGAAAATAATCAGCAAGATTGTCAGGAGTTTTTAATGTATATGCTTGATGTATTGCAAGATGAGGGTGTAGATGTAGATCACCTGTTTGGGCTTTCTTATCAATGGCAGCATGACTGCGAGAACTGTATGGTATCAAGTACTACTAGTGTAGACTCAGAAAGATTTATATATTTAACTTTGCCAGACAGTAAATCAGTGTCCTTTAATAAGCTAGTAAATGCAGCGGATCACAACATGGAGTGTAGCCAATGTAAATGTGATATGATGTCAACATTATTTATACGTAGATATGGCCAGTATGTCATTTTATTGATCCAACGATGTAAGCCTGATGGATCAAAATTGTCAACTTTAATAAAAAATTTTGTGGCTTCTCAGCTGTCAATATCAGGGAGGACTTTTGTTGACGTAAATAATTAATTTACTCTCTTAATTTCTATGCAGGTAAGTACTTAATCAATAATAACTCAATCGGAAAGAAAGAAAACAGAGTCCGTGGTGTTAGAGTTCTTAGGGGTTTTTTATTCCTCAAAAAGGAATGGTCTAGACCAGGATATCGTGTTCTGACCACCACAGGGGTGTCAGAAGGGATAGAGCGCTCTTTTATTACATTACATAGCTTATATACTTAATTCATGTCATAAGAAACAGTTATAGTAGGCGTAACAGCTGAGAGAAGACAAGATAACAGTATACACGTGTTACAAGTACGTAATCAGAAGGCGTGAACTAGAGGTGTGTGCTAGAAACGTCACAGGTAGGTGTCACAAAAGGGGTGGCACTAACAGAAATGTTGCAATGTCAGCAGAAATCGGAAGCTTGGATGCGCGCGCAGCTGCATGACGTGTGATTGACGTGAAGCTGGAGGGTGCAGGGGACTTGACATTTGCACCGACGGAAAGAGACAGAAGTCTGGCATGTCAGATCAACTTGTGCTTCTATCATATCTGATATCTGGTGTTTAGGAACTAAGCTATCTAGGCGGAAAGGTCTCTAGGGCAGAAGCTATTCTATACTGACTGTGAGTGCGTGCATAAGCGCCTGAGTGTCTGTATGAGAAGCGTGGGGGCATGGGCCTTCCATGGGGGCATGGCAACAGAGGCTATGAATTACTTGAATTAGTTGCATAGAGACAGGTCGGCCCTTTGGCTCTGCAGCTGAGGGGAATGTTTACTGAAGCTAGCAGGCAGGAATGTATTTTCGGGGAGCGGAACAGATAACTCGAAGGTTATAGTCAATCTTGGCAGGCAGCAGGCTGAGCTGAGCGCGAGGGGCCGCGCTGAAAGTAAGTCAGAGTTCACGGGTACAGAGGCAGCCTGAGCAGAGGCCCTTGGAGTCAGAAGCCAGAAAAGAGGCTCGGTGGCAGAAATTCAGGGCCTACTCAGCTAGAGCTGAAAAACGTAGAAGTACACTACAAAAAGACGTTGGCATAGCATACTTAGGAACGGGCTATCCAACCCATTCAGGGTGGGTCTGGAAGAGGACATGTTGACGTTGGACGCAAATGTATTTGCGTCTTCATAGCTGGTACAGGAGGGAAGTTACATGCACTTTAACTCGTACATGGAGACGGTGGGGTACGCGCTAGGGAACACAACTTGACCATAAAATTTATATTTCCTCATTGTAACTGTAGCAATTATCTATCACGATGGTCCTTCAACAACATCAGGACATTATACAGCTTACTTAAAGTCTCGAAACGGCTGGTCATTCTGCAATGATTCTGTTGTAACTTTCAAAAAAAAATTGCCGTTTGACCTTAAAAATTCTTACCTGGTGTTTTTAAAACCAAAATTTTAAAGAAAGAATTTTGGGATTTCCTGTGAGGAATTGGAAATTGTTCATCAAGTAGAGGGAATGTAAGTCTGCAATGCTGTCTAGATTATTGGTCCAAAACTTTTAATTATAATGTCAATTTTAAAATCCAACTATATAAACCTGATGCAAGTAAGTCTGCTTCATAGTAAGCAGTATCAGGTCATAGGAAAAGGAGAACATGAGTGACAAAGAAGAGTAAGATATTAGTAGTACAGGATTGTGAAAATAATCTCAAATGTTTTCTTTTTGAAAGATGCGAAAATAGAAAATGACGTGATTTGATTGGAAGAATTACAAGAGTTGCGACTCGCTGCAACATGATTTGGCCTAGTGGAAACATGTGATAGAATGTGAGAAGTCTTTTCTTGTATGTAACATATTTTTCGAAATGATGGAGGTTTTCTTTCAGAAAGTGGCGGGCTGAAAATATTTATAGCACAACAGAGTGGACGCTCTTCATAGGAGATCCTTCGACGTCATTGAAAGTAAGTTAATTTTAAGGAGTTTTGAAATCAGATTTCTTAGGTTGTATGGGTTTTTTAAACACAATCATTTTGATTGTGTTTTTTTTTCCCCGCTGTTACATGATGAATACCTTCAAATCACTGATTTAAGTGAAATTTGATACATTCTGAGAACAGCAAAAATAAACCATTTAACATGTATAATTAATGTTCTGCTTTTTGTACTTATGATATACATTTAGAAATGTGAGGTAGATATGGAAAAACTGAGTCTTCTGTAAGTGTCAATTCTAATGCTTACAGTGCTGTACTTCTGGGTACTGTTTTTTTAGGAAAAAAAGAAATAGGCCTCACCTCTAAGAAAGCTCTTGAAAGCACACATCTTATTTGCATCCTGAAACAATCATTTAAAATGTTAGACACAATTTTATGATGGTTTTACATCTCTTTTGCGCTGTTATTGCATCACTATTGTGAGACATAAGCAATGCAAAAGAAGCATAATGTTTTAAAATAGGCCTCATTTCATCAGCATGAAGATACTGTTTGTTTAAAATAAATATCTTTAGGATTGTGTACGGGTCGTAGAGAAGTAGAGGTTTCTGTAAGTGTCAAAGTTGTTTAAAAACTGTTTCTTCTTGAACCTTTTTCCTTCTTTTTTCTAATTTTTAAATACATGTTTTAATATTTTTGGAAATGTTTGTTCTCTCTTTTACAGATTGAATATATGAAAAATTTTCTTTAAAAGTTAACAAGAATTATAAGGTAAATGTTTTCTACTTTTTTAACCCGCATTCCACTGCTGATGATGTCACTGACTATGTTATGAATGATGTAATAAGTGGGCATGTTTTACTACAATGGTAGGTCTTCACATCTATTATCTCCTCTGTATTCTTCAACAAGCATAAATTTGATATGCAACCCAGAGTACGGTTCACCTTAAACAAACTTTTAGAGAGGACACACCTTATCGTCACCCTCAATCAATCATTTAATCTATCACATTTAACATCTATTAGTTCTACTGCTTCATTTCTTTAATCTTTACTTTCCTGTGTTTGCTACTTCTCTCATTCCTTTCTCTTTTACTTAATTTTTCTACTCCTTCCAGTATTTTTCTCACTCCCTCTCTTCTCATACTTCTTCATTATTATTCACTAATTCTGTCTCTATTAATGTTACTGTTTCTGAATGATCTCCAAAAATTTTTAAAACAAGAACAGTAAGTATAAGGATAGGAAAATACATTTATGTTACAAGAAAGACAGCTATAGGAAGTAAACAAAAAAAACTGTTACTCGCAATCCACTGCTGATGATGTCACTGACCATGTCAAAAATTATGTAATATATGACATGATCAGAAGTGAATTGCGGGTAACAGTATCTTTTCTTTACTCCCTATAGCTGTCTTTTTTGTAACATAACTGTCTGTTTCCTTTCCTTATACTTACTGTTCTTTTTTTAAAAAATGTTTTTGGTTCGCTCAAAGTTCGCGTACCGGAGTGCGAACTGGGAGCGAACTAATAGAAATAGAGCTTGGCAGAGTTCAAAGAATTCTACCAATTTTTTTTAATAATGGGGAGGTAGTTCTGAAAAGAACTTTTTTTTTGTTTTTGTTGTTTTAAATTTTTTTTATTAGTTTTCTGAACATTTTTTATATTTTTTTGTTTTTTCTGAACATTTTGAAATTTTTTTGTTTTTTGGGGGGTAGGGGGGAAACAAAAATGATTCAGTGAAAAGGGCTCAACAGGAGCAACGAAAAAAAGAAGAATTTATTTTTTGGGGCGTTTTGGGCACACATGATTGTTGATGGCTCTCATTATAAGGGTAATGCTACTTTCGCGGTAGCAAAGTGTCTGGTTGCACCACACACAGACTTGCTTCACTTCCCCCATGTTGATTTGGATGTTCGGGATCACCTCCCTCGCCTCCGGTCCCGATACCTCCTGAACAACAGATCTTCTCGCCATTTCTGGGGGATTTTGTTGTTGGTCGCGAAGCTGGGCATTACTGTAATTGTTAGGGTGCCACCGACTCATGTGCCTGTGCATTGTATAATTCCCATAGCTGTACTTTTTGTCAGTGCCCCTTGAAAGACGATCGCCGCAAATACGGCAAAAGACGTATCTGGCATTGACTTTTTTTTGGTCAGCTGGAAATTTAAAAAATTGCCAGATGTAATTTTCTTTCCTGTTATATCTCCTGGGCTCCTCTGGCAAAAAGTCAGAATGTTCTTCCTCTTCCTCCTCTTCTTGATTTTCCTCCTCTTGTATAATTAGTGAAGCAGGTGGTCCTTTCTTCCCATGAGGAGGTGGAGGAGGTGGTGGGGGCACACTGGCTGAAGCAACCATTGAAGCCATTGCTGAAGAATCAAAAAGGGTCTTTCTCTCACCAAGATGAAAGTCAGAGTGAGGAAAGAAGGAGGGGTTTTCATCATTTGGGAGAAGGAAAAATTCTAAACCAATGAAAAGTGTTAATTTTACATCACATGAAAAGTGTTATTATCGAGTCACATGACCTGCTGTGTTTACGTTTCGCGCTTTGCTCCGCATTCCGGTCCACTTCCGGGTCCGCTAACTTGGCGCGTCCAATGACGTATTACGCGATAACGCAAAACGTCATGCGAACGTAACAGTTACGCTAAAGGAACGTTTACCGGTTCGCGTACTAAGCCGCGGCTTTAAATTGAGCTAACGGGAAGCTGACCGGTTCGCGGACTGGGAGCGAAACAAAAAAAAATGTTTTAAAAAAATTGTCTAAAAAACATGAAAAATATATTTCAAGATTTAAAGAAGAATACATTTTACAGCTACAGATATTAGCTTTTAAAAAACCATTGAAATTCAATGAAAAAACCATAGGTTATAGTCCATATATAGTTAGGAATTTGCATTTACAAAACCTTTAAAATTCAATGAAAAAACCATTGGTTATAGAACATATATAGTTAGGAATTTGCTTTTACAAAACCTTATTTTACTCGCATAAAACCATTGAAATTCCATATATAGTTAGATGCGCTAACTATATATCGCGCACCCGCAATCCACTGCTGATGATTTCACATATTACATCATTCATGACATGGTTAGTGACATCACTGATGACATCACTGATGACATCTCAAATGACATCACTGATGACATCACTGATAACATCTCATTTGACATGACTGATCACATCACTGATGATATCATTCATGTGATAATACCATGAACCTCTTCAGACTCTAATATAACCTTAGATACAATCAGTGTAAACAGACAGTCACAGACTGTCACTCATCCATGGAGTTACTCACACACCTAGTCAGTTATGCAAAAAATCAATCACACCTCCATTTTCTCAACTATACAGTTATACACACCTTACTTATTCAAACATATACTAACACATATTTACTTTACTCTCTTATACAATCCCTGATACATGTTCACAATGATCCATACAGCCACTCACACATTCACTGGCTCTTATGCACAGTTATTTATATATGTCAACTCTCACATGTACTGTGTTTTACATATGTACTTACTTTGACATGTAGCACTGAGATATCCATTCACTCACTAATACACTCATGCACAGTCAACCGCCCATACAGCTGTTTCCACATGCACTTTTGAACCTATACATATAGTGAATCAACTACTCACACATCTATGTACAGAGTCACACACCTCCCAGCCACCCATACACACACACTCAGTTTCCCATACAAATACTTGGACAACCAATGAATAACCCATACAGTTACTCATATAGCTACTGATCAACATATGCAGCAGTTTGTAGAACAACAGATATAATGATGCACAAATTAAAACAGTTTAGTCACTAACCCATGCACTCAGTGAGACACATTTAATCACTCACTCATACAGTCAGTCATGCACCTACTAAATCCTTCATCCAGACACTTATACATCCACTCATTCTTCAATATGTAAGACATATTTTAACTTTACAGAAACATACAGTCACTGGATGTTGGCATCAGTGATGTCATCAGTGATGTCATTTGAGATGTCATCAGTGATGTCATTTGAGATGTCATCAGTGATGTCACTAACCATGTCATGAATGATGTAATATGTGACATCATCAGCAGTGGATTGCGGGTGGGCGATATATAGTTAGTGGAACTAACTATATATGAAATTTCAATGGTTTTGTGTGAGTAAAATAAGGTTTTGAAAAGGCTAATCCCTAACTATATATGGTCTATAACCAATGGTTTTTTCAGTGAATATATATATATATATATATATATATATATATATATATATATATATATATATATATATATATATATATTCAGTCGTAAGAAGTTACCCTTCGGTGGGAAAGCCCTCACGATAGCTTATTTCATACAACGGGATCCACAGCAGGTTCCTGCACCCCTGCAAACAATGTATCAGGCTAGACGCGTTTCAGCGCTTCCTCCTTCCTCAAGAGCAATTCACAAGAAACCAACGACAGCAAGGTTTGGATCATTTATTTGAAGCGTCCCGCCTTAGATACAGGTTACTCCCACCTGATTAAGCATCTGCCGCTAAGCATTATGGTTACTATAGTACAAAACCAAATATCAAACTCCAGTGGGTGCTGTCGGTGATCAACTTTGAAAGACTAAATCCCCAGTGGGTCAATGTCTGTAGGCGTGCATTCGTACGTTGTTTGTAGTGCCACACCTGCTGTCGAACGCTATCGTCCCGTGAGCGAACCGGGGTTTCCCAGTTTCACAGGTCTGCGCTGACGCGGCGGGGCAATCCCGCGACTTGGGCCAAGCTGCAAAATATTCAGTCGTAAGAAGTCACTCTTCGGTGGGAAAGCTAATGAACTGCAAAGACCAGAAGAGACAGGGTGCCTACACTCACGAGGGCGGACTTTAACATTTAAGCAGGTGTGACACTAAGCGCAGCTTGTTCTTTCTCTCCCAACAGCCTATTGGGAGAGAAAGAACGTCTGAAACGCGTTAGGCTACTCAAGAGGATTCTTGTTGGGGACCTGAAATGCTGTGATCTTCAAATAAAAGGAAGTAACTCTCCCCAAATGTGGCGTGTTTTCATTGAAGGTCAACCTTTTACTAATATATATATATATATATATATATATTGTTCCACAATTCCAGTCTTCTTGTACCAGAAAAGACGGGCAGCACTCGGGTGAGGTGTTATTCTTTTTATTTTGTTCCCGAACCCCCTACACCCCCGACAGACGCGTTTCGCTCATGGCTTCGTCAGTGTCGTTTTGTGAACAGACATTTACGCCATTTTTAAACAGTCCGCCTTGGCTGGTAATAGACACAAAAGATGGTACATAGTTTATCTACATGGCGGCCATTACTGAGTGTGCTTTTGCTCATATTTTTCTTCCTGTTCCAAAATGGCGACAAATAAAGTGCATCGTGCAAGAATAGAAAAAGTGTGTTCGACATTTGACTGTGGTAATTGTTAAGACTACCATATATACATTTATCATCTAACATGTTAGATACCATTGAAATTCATTGTTTACATTTTCGTGTACACTATTTACACTGGCTATGTGGGGGTGTATCCCCAATCTCACTGTCATCATGAATAAGTGCAGAACCGATATTTACAAGAAATTCATTATCGCTTTTGTCCCATATTTACAAGCATTTCATTATTTCCAGGTTCAACAATTATTATGTTGCTCCTGCGTATTGGCTCTTGTATAAGTATTAAGTGTTGTTGGACAAAGCTAATTTCTCCCTTATACGGCCCTGTATGGGCTATCGGTTTCCCACAGTTATCCTTCTCGTTCTCATGTACTAGGTACCAATTAACATTTCCAGTTTCTCACAACATGTGCTGCATTCTAGGCATTCAACAAGTTCTTATAGACTCGATTCTTAATTTTTCTTGTAAAGGTAGTTAGATGTTCCACCTCATGTACCCGTACTTTCACTAGGATATTCTATCAGGTTTCTGTCACAGGTGCACCCACATCTCGGCATCATTATTAAGACCCCAAGGTGTCATGGTCTTAAGGTCTAGGATGTACTTAGATTCCATTACTCTGAGGGCCTTCTCCCTGTTCCCCCCTCTTTCAGATTTCGGAACCTGATCTATACAGTAGTACATCAGAAGGTCTCTATTGCTTTGGTGTCGTTCCGCAAAATGCCGGGCTATTGGATAGTTCTTATCTTGGTTCACAATAGCCCTCATATGTTCCAGGACCCTCATCTTTGCCGGTTTAATGGTGCTCCCTATGTACCTTTTTTCACACGGACATACCAAACAGTAGACCGTGTATTCCGAGTTGCAATTCAGGTGTTTCAAGATCTTTCTGTTCGGTCTATCTTCCCCTGATCTACCTGGGTACTCCTTCACCTTTTTACTGAACTTGCATGCCTTGCAACGCAAACAGGGATAGAAGCCCACCACTTGGCTCACCGGTTTAGTTGTTATCTCAGGGGAGTAGTGGCTGTGAACCAAATAGTCCGACAGGGACTGGCACTTTCTGTAGGTTACTAATGGTTTATCTTGTAACGCATGTTTTAAGATGTTGTCGGTCTGCAGAATGTGCCAGTTTCTCCTGAAGGACTGGACCAATTCTCCCGACTTATTGTTATAAGTCGTGATCATTCTGACTTGTTCATCACATTTTTTGGACTCATTTATCACCAGGAGATCCCTCCTGTGGATGGTTTCTGCTTTTGCACTGGCTTGGTCTAGGACATTGCGAGAATATCCCCTCGCCTGGAATCTTCCCCTAGCTTCTACCTGTGCTTTCCTGAAATCCTTGTTCTCAGAGCAGTTCCTCTTGAGTCTTAGAAATTCACCATAGGGTACATTTTTCACTAGACTCCTAGGGTGATAGCTTTCTGCATGCAGTATAGCATTGCCAGCAGTTGGCTTCCTATATAGTCTCGTGTGGAGATGATCCCCTTCCACAAATACCTCTAGGTCTAGATAAAATACACTTTGGTTGCTGATGACACTGGTGAATTTCAAGTTCTTGTTGTTAATGTTAAGAGTTGAAACATACTCCTCAGCCGAGGTTCTGTCCCCCCTCCAAACTATGAACAAATCGTCAATATAACGAGTCCACATAAGTATGTTCTGGTTCCATTTTTCATTTTCACCTCCCCAGGCCTCGTGCTTCTCCCAAAAAATAAAAATAAAAAATAAAAATATATATATATATATATATATATTCACTGAAAAAACCATAGGTTATAGACCATATATAGTTAGGAATTTGCATTTACAAAACCTTGAAAATTCACTGAAAAAACCATAGGTTAGAGACCATATATAGTTAGCTGGACATTTTATTGACATAAAACCAATGAAATTCCATATATAGTTAGTTGCACTAACTATATATCGCGCACCCGCAATCCACTGCTGATGATGTCACATATTACATCATTCATGACATGGTCAGTGACATCACTGATGACATCACTGATGACATCTCAAATGACATCACTGATGACATCACTGATGACATCTCAAATGACATCACTGATGACATCATCTAGTGTCTGTGTGTTTTTGTAAAGTTTAAATATGTTTTACATATTGAAGAATGAGTGGATGTATGGAAGACTGAGTGTGTGTGTGGCTGGCTGGGAGGTGTGTGACTCTGTGCATATCAATGTGTACTTGTATCAGTGATTGTATAAGAGAGTAAGTATGTGTTAGTATATGTGTGAAAAGTATGGTGTTCTGTGTTTAACTGTATAGATGAGGAAATCGAAGTGTGATTGATTCTTCACAGGACTGACTAGGTGTATGAGTGCATATGATAGTGTTGTAATAATGAGTGACTGTATGTATGAGTGATTGTATGGGTGAATGAGTGAATGTGTGTGTAGACGTAGGAATCAGTGAGTGCGTATGTAGTAACTGGTATTGGTGTGTCATGATGTCATCAGTGATGTCATTTGAGATGTCATCAGTGATGTCATTTGAGATGTCATCAGTGATGTCATCAGTGATGTCACTGAAGTATGGTGTTCTGTTTTTAACTGTATAGATGAGATGAGGAAATGGAAGTGTGATTGATTCTTTACAGGACTGACTAGGTGTGTGAGTAACTCCATGGATGAGTGGCAGTGTGTGAGTGTCTGCATAGGTGTATGAGTGCATATGATAGTGTTGTAATAATGAGTGACTGTATGTATGAGTGATTGTATGGGTGAATGAGTGAATGTGTGTGTAGACGTAGGAATCAGTGAGTGCGTATGTAGTAACTGGTATTGGTGTGTCATGATGTCATCACTGATGTCATTTGAGATGTCATCAGTGATGTCATCAGTGATGTCACTGACCATGTCATGAATGATGTAATATGTGACATCATCAGCAGTGGATTGCGGGTGCGCGATATATAGTTAGTGCAACTAACTATATATGGAATTTCATTGGTTTTATGTCAATAAAATGTCCAGCTAACTATATATGGTCTCTAACCTATGGTTTTTTCAGTGAATTTTCAAGGTTTTGTAAATGCAAATTCCTAACTATATATGGTCTATAACCTATGGTTTTTTCAGTGAATTTCATTGGTTTTTTAAAAGCTAATATCTATAGCTGTAAAATATATTCTTTATTACGTGACGTATCACGTAGCCACGTGAGACGCCTCATGACGCGTCGCATAACCGTGACGTATCGGTTCTGCAGCGCAAACAAAACCCGTAACATAAGCGTGCCGGAGCACGCTTACAGATATATATATTTTTTTTAACCTTAATTAGACAAAATCCACACGTGCACATATCTTGAGGCCTTGCAAAGGCACATCAAACAAACAGTCCCTACAATTTTGCCAAGTTTGCTGGAAATCTATTCCCTTAATTTTTTTTTTACTGTTTCTCTTGGTTTTCCCCTTGTTACGCTTACCGGGACGCTACCCGGTACGCGAACCGGACGCTCCAAAAACACAAGATGGCGGACTCCCGTTGCGCTGCCGGTTAGCTGCCCGGTTCGCGTACCGGGAAGCGCCTCTACCGTGAAAAATCGCGGGGGACTTTAATATCCCCCTCATCAATCCTAGGGGGTCAGGAGGGGTTTACCTTGCCCCCTTTCCTTCATTTCCCCCTTCTTTTTTCACCACATCTTGTCTCTCGAACCTACCGAGAGACAAGATGGCGGCCGCTCCGGACTGTTTACAATGTTGACAGCTACGCTGCCGGTTAGCTGCCCGGTTAGCTGCCCGGTGAGCTGCCCGGTTCGCGTACCGGGACGCGCCTCTACGGCGTAAAATCGCAAAATGTTTTGCCCCGCGGGGCACTTTAATATCCCCCTCATCAATCCTAGGGGGTCAGGAGTGGTCTACCTTGCCCCCTTTCCTTTATTTCCCCCTTCGTTTTTCACCACATCTTGTCTCTCGATCGTACCGAGAGACAAGATGGCGGCCGCTCCGGTTTGTTTAGAATGTTGACAGACACCGGAGAGCCAATCAGATTCGCTTTGCGAAGTTCCGTTACGCGTCAGGTACGCGAACCGGGGCGCTAACCGGAGCGCTGTCACAGATATATATATTTTTTTAAACGTTAATTTCTCAAAATCCACTGGAGCACATATATTGAGACATAGCAAAGGCACGTCGGGCAAACCATATCTACAATTTTGCCAAGTTTCATGTAAATCTATTCAGCCGTTCGAGCTAAAAGTGAGTCCAACCGCCCTATGGAAAAATGAATGGGAAAAACGCGTTTTGGGACCCCCCTTTGTTCTCGGCCCCCCCTTGACGAAACCCCACCAAATTTTCAGGGGCTGCTCAGAAAAAAATGTGCCATTTTCCTGAAAATCTCAGCCAATTCTGTCCACAAACGCCAAAGTTATTAGACATAGAATTTTCAGAAATCCCATAGAGAAAAAATCCTAACTATATATACCCACTGGCTATCGCTAGTAGGTAATATACATATATAAACATATGTAATCTGCATATCTATATAAATATAAATGCATGCATACATATACATATATGCATACATATGCATGTTATTTACATGAAAGTTTTAAAAACACTAATAAAAGCAAAGCTAAAAAGCCACCTCATTACAAACAGAATGGCTTTAACTTAAACGAGGGCGAGATCTATTGCATTTTCAATGCTTGTTTACTTTGGTTCTATCAAGAAGGCATTCAGATGTGTCACACATTTGCCATAAATTCTGAATGTTAGCACTCTAGTTGCTCATTAGATCACTGTAGTAAAGCTAGTGCTCACCAGGGAAGTCTGCTGCTAATCATGGTTTGCAGCCATTTTCCCGCATTTTTTATCCCGCAGACTTTCAGTCTGCATACCATTATCCCGCAAGGTCATTGACCTCGCATACCATTATCCCGCATTTTTTCAAAACGCATGTGCATTTATCGCGCATGCCTTTACAAAGAATTACGTTTTGAAGGCATGTATGGTAAATGCATTTGCGTTGTGAAAACCACGATGACGAGAGAGGTAAGTGGGTTTGTGTTAATTTTTTCGTGGGTTAGTGATTGTGTAGTGTAGTGTAGTGTTGTGTAGTGTAGTGTTGTGTTAGTGTAGAGTAGAGTTGTGGATGTTGTTTAGTGTAGGGTCATGCTGGGGGTAGTGTTTTAGGGTTTAGGGTTGTGTTGTAGTGTTTGCGTAGTGTAGGGTCATGCTGGGGGTAGTGTTTTAGGGTTCAGGGTAGTGTTGTAGTGTTTGCGTAGTGTAGGGTCATGCTGGGGGTAGTGTTTTAGGGTTTAGGGTTGTGTTGTAGTGTTTGCGTAGTGTAGGGTCATGCTGGGGCTAGTGTTTTAGGGTTTAGGGTAGTGTTGTAGTGTTTGCGTAGTGTAGGGTCATGCTGGGCGTAGTGTTTTAGGGTTTAGGATAGTGTTGTAGTGTTTGCGTAGTGTAGGGTCATGCTGGGGGTAGTGTTTTAGGGTTTTGGGTAGTGTTGTAGTGTTTGCGTAGTGTAGGGTCATGCTGGGGTGTAGTAATTTAGGGTTTAGGGTAGTGTTGTAGTGTTTGCGTAGTGTAGGGTCATGCTGGGGGTAGTGTTTTAGGGTTTTGGGTAGTGTTGTAGTGTTTGCGTAGTGTAGGGTCATGCTGGGGGTAGTGTTTTAGGGTTTTGGGTAGTGTTGTAGTGTTTGCGTAGTGTAGGGTCATGCTGGGGTGTAGTGTTTTAGGGTTTTGGGTAGTGTTGTAGTGTTTGCGTAGTGTAGGGTCATGCTGGGGGTAGTGTTTTAGGGTTTTGGGTAGTGTTGTAGTGTTTGCGTAGTGTAGGGTCATGCTGGGGGTAGTGTTTTAGGGTTTTGGGTAGTGTTGTAGTGTTTGCGTAGTGTTTGCGTAGTGTAGGGTCATGCTGGGGGGTAGTGTTTTAGGGTTTTGGGTAGTGTTTGCGTAGTGTAGGGTCATGCTGGGGGTAGTGTTTTAGGGTTTTGGGTAGTGTTGTAGTGTTTGCGTAGTGTAGGGTCATGCTGAGGGTAGTGTTTTAGGGTTTAGGGTAGTGTTGTAGTGTTTGCATAGTGTAGGGTCATGCTGGGGGTAGTGTTTTAGGGTTTAGGGTAGTGTTGTAGTGTTTGCGTAGTGTAGGGTCATGCTGGGGGTGGTGTTTTAGGGTTTAGGGTAGTGTTGTAGTGTTTGCGTAGTGTAGGGTCATGCTGGGGTGTAGTGTTTTAGGGTTTTGGGTAGTGTTGTAGTGTTTGCGTAGTGTAGGGTCATGCTGGGGGTAGTGTTTTAGGGTTTACGGTAGTGTTGTAGTGTTTGCGTAGTGTAGGGTCATGCTGGGGTGTAGTGTTTTAGGGTTTTGGGTAGTGTTGTAGTGTTTGCGTAGTGTAGGGTCATGCTGGGGGTAGTGTTTTTGGGTTTTGGGTAGTGTTGTAGTGTTTGCGTAGTGTAGGGTCATGCTGGGGGGTAGTGTTTTAGGGTTTTGGGTAGTGTTGTAGTGTTTGCGTAGTGTAGGGTCATGTTGGGGGCAGTGTTTTAGGGTTTTGGGTAGTGTTGTAGTGTTTGCGTAGTGTAGGGTCATGCTGAGGGTAGTGTTTTAGGGTTTAGGGTAGTGTTGTAGTGTTTGCGTAGTGTAGCGTCATGCTGGGGGTAGTGTTTTAGGGTTTAGGGTAGTGTTGTAGTGTTTGCGTAGTGTAGGGTCATGCTGGGGTGTAGTGTTTTAGGGTTTTGGGTAGTGTTGTAGTGTTTGCGTAGTGTAGGGTCATGCTGGGGGTAGTGTTTTAGGATTTAGGTTAGTGTTGTAGTGTTTGCGTAGTGTAGGGTCATGCTGGGGGTAGTGTTTTAGGGTTTAGGGTTATGTTGTAGTGTTTGCGTAGTGTAGGGTCATGCTGGGGGTAGTGTTTTAGGGTTTAGGGTTGTGTTGTAGTGTTTGTGTAGTGTAGGGTCATGCTGGGGGTAGTGTTTTAGGGTTTAGGGTAGTGTTGTAGTGTTTGCGTAGTGTAGGGTCATGCTGGGGTGTAGTGTTTTAGGGTTTTGGGTAGTGTTGTAGTGTTTGCGTAGTGTAGGGTCATGCTGGGGGTAGTGTTTTAGGGTTTAGGGTAGTGTTGTAGTGTTTGTGTAGTGTAGGGTCATGCTGGGGGTAGTGTTTTAGGGTTTAGGGTAGTGTTGTAGTGTTTGTATAGTGTAGGGTCATGCTGGGGGTAGTGTTTTAGGGTTTAGGGTAGTGTTGTAGTGTTTGTGTAGTGTAGGGTCATGCTGGGGGTAGTGTTTTAGGGTTTAGGGTAGTGTTGTACTGTTTGTGTAGTGTAGGGTCATGCTGGGGGTAGTGTTTTAGGGTTTAGGGTAGTTTAGTTGTTTAGTGTATGCTAAAGGCATATTCGTTCTAAAAGTTTTCGTTATTTTAATTTGCGGCCTAATAGTACATGCGGGATTTTTTTTGCGGACTGATGGTATGCGGGATTTCGTCATATATTCGCTAATCATACTTTCTATGGCAAAATGAACCCCCTCATTTTGTTCCTTTTTAAATTAAATGTTTTAAGAGTTACCACTTTATTCCAATCAAGATGGCTTCAGGTGTGCCATACCTTTGTAATAAGTAGGACTGTTAGCACTCTAGTTGTTCTTTAGAACACTCTGGGACAATCTGTCATTGGGCTATAGTTGGGCTACATCTGGCTGATATTTGGGCTACATTTGGTTTTTTTTGTCTCTGGTGGCCATCTTTGGGCTACATTGGGCTACATTGGGCTACATTGGGCTACATTTGTGCTCCAACATATATATAGCCCAATGTAGCCCAATATATATTTTTCAAAGTTAATTTTCGTAAAAACCACTGGAGCCTATATCTTGAGACATAACAAAGGCACATCGGGCTACCAGTCCCTACAATTTTGCCAAGTTTGGTGTAAATCCATTCAGCCGTTCAGGCTAAAAGTGAGGCCAACCGCCCTATGGAAAATTGCATGGGAAAAACACGTTTTGGGACCCCCCTTTTTTCTCGGCCCCCCCTTGACGAAACCCCCCCAAATTTTCAGGGGCTGCTCAGAAACAAAATGTTCAATTTTCCTGAAAATGTCAGCCAATTCTGTCCTCATAAGCCAAAGTTATTCGACATAGAATTTTCAAAAATCCCATAGGAAAAAAATCCTAACTATATATACCTACTGGCTATCGCCAGTAGGTAATATATATATATATATATATTCACTGAAAAAACCATAGGTTTCACACCAGTTATAGTTAGCTGGAAATTTTACTGATATAAAACCATTGAAATTCCCACGTTATAGTTAGTCGGACTCACTATAACTTGCGCGTGCAATGCACTGCTGATGACATCACATATTACATCACTCATGACATGGTCAGTGACATCACTCATGACATCACTGATGACACCATCCAGTGAATATGTGTCTTTCTGAAAAATAAATATTAGTGAGTTATGTTTAAATATTTAAATACATTTATTAGTGTTTCACTTTGTGTATAAGTGGCTACATGTGTTGGTAAGTAGCTACATGCGTATGTATATGGGTTATTTGATATTTTTATTAGTATCAGTATGAGTGTCTATATAGTTTGGTGGAGGTATTACTTAGCACATAGATGCATGAGTGACTGACTCTTTGTTTGTATGTGTTTTGAAGACAGCATATGTACAGGACTGTATGGGTGGATGAGTGTCTATATGTGTTTGTTAGTGAGTGAATGACTGTCTCACTAGTGTCTTTATCAGTAACTACATATGTTTTAATCTAGTATATATGAATATTGATGTATATAAGTGAGTATATGTGAGAGTAAGAGATTGTAAGATTTCCTGTTTAAATAAGTATGTGTTTCTATAAGTGATTGTTTAAGAGAATAAATATGTGTAATTTTCAATAGAAGTAAGGTGGAAGTGTGTGTATAACTCTATATTCAAATAAATCGTTGTTCAATAGTTTATTTGCACGTGTGAATATGTGTGTGAGTAACTTTTGGATGAATGTCGGTGTGTAACAGGATGTATAGGTGTATCACTTCATATGATGAGTGAGTATATGTATGAGTGACTATATAGAACTGTTGGTGAATGAGTGAATGTGTATATAGATAGTGGAATTACTGAATTGCTTGTTGTAACTGATATAGGTATCTCCTTTTTTTATTTAAATTTCAGTTTCTATTTTTGAATATGTGTCTCAAGGGTTACATTATAGTGAAAGGAGGTCTGTCAATATGTCACAAGGATGGTGTCATGAGTGATGTCACTGACCATGTCATGAGTGATGTAATATGTGATGTCATCAGCAGTGCATTGCACGCGCAAGTTATAGTGAGTCCGACTAACTATAACGTGGGAATTTCAATGGTTTTATATCAGTAAAATTTCCAGCTAACTATAACTGGTGTGAAACCTATGGTTTTTTCAGTGAATTTAATAGGTTTTTTAAATGCTAATTCCTAACTATAACTGGTGTGAAACCTATGGTTTTTTCAGTGAATTTCAAAGGTTTTTTTAATGCTAATTCCTAACTATAAGTTTCACTTTATAAATAAGACTGTTTGCACTCTAGTTGTTCTTTTTAACACTCTGGTACATTCTCTCATTGGGCTACAGTTGGGCTACATCTAGTTGAATTTTGGGCTACATTTTCAATTTTTGATCTCTGGTGGCCATCTTTGGGCTACATTGGGCTACTTTGGGCTACATTTGGGCTACATTTTGGCTCTAACATATATTAAGCCCAATGTAGCACAATACATATTTTTCTAAAGTTAATGTTTTTTACAAACCACTTCAGAATAGGGCTACCTGTCCCTACAATTATCCCAATTTTTTTTTTTTTAAATTATTTTGGGGAGCGCTCCCGGAGCGCGCCCCGGGGAGCGCCCCGAAAAGCGTATTTTTACAAAGCGCCCCGGGGCGCGCTCCGGGGAGCGCCCCGTGAGCGCCAATATCGCAAACGAAAACATGATCGTGACGTATCGCGTAGCCGCGACCGCGTGATACGCACGGCGTAAGCGCACCCGGAAGTACTCGAGCGAATACGATCGCACAACGTAAACTTCCGACGCGCTTACGCTGCGCGACCCGGGGCGCGCCCCCGGGCGCGCCCCGGGCGCGTAGCGTAAGCGCGTCGGGTCATGTGAGCAGAAAATAACACTTTTCATTGGTTCATAACAGTTTTAGTTTCATAATGATGAAGCCCCTGGTCTTGTGACCTGAAAATAACACTTCTCATTGGTTCAGGACAGTTTTTTTTTCTAAATGATGAAAGACCCCACCTTTTTTCCTTATTCTGACTTTGTCCTTTGACTGAGGAAGACCTGTTTGTTGCTCTGTCTACTTTTTTGCTCTAAATAATGGCTTCATTAGTAGCATCAGCTGGTGCATCTGCCCCACCACCACCACCACAACAACCAAGAGGACCAGCTCCAAATTATATTGGTGGTCAAGAACAGGAGGAGGAAGAGGAAGAGGAAGAGGAGGAGGGGAGAAGAAGATGGCTGCCTGAAGAAAACACACCTTATAAACCCAAACCACACTTCATTTGGCAGTTTTTTTCAATTCCAGAGGGGAAAAAAAAGGTGAATGCGCCCAAAGTCACTTGCCTCATCTGCAATGATGAACTTTCACGGGGCAACCCAAATAAGAAATATTCTTTTGGTAACTATACCATGATTCGGCACATGACAAGAAAGCATCCAAACAACTACTCTCGTGCAGAGTTCCGGGAACTGGCCAGTAACCTCCCCCATTCATCAAGGACCCCCTCCCAAAGAAACCAACCCACTTCCTCGGAACCAGAAACATCCGAGGTGATGCCTTGCATTCAGCCGAGATTTGCTGATTTTAAAATTACTTGCACTGCTTGTGGCAAGCTTATCTCCTATGGGGAACAAAGTGTGAAACTCATCGTCCTTGCAGGTGATAATCACAAGTGCCCCAAAAAGAAGTAATTTTTTGGGTTTTTTGTTTTTTTGCGCCAGTTGAGCCAGTTTCAATTCCCTTTTTTTGTTTCTCCCCCCAAAAAAATACAAAAAAATATATAAAACTGTTTTGAAAAGCCAAAAAAAGTTCAAAAAGTTCAAAAAACACAAAAAAAATATAAAACAACAAAAAGAAGAAAAAAAAAAGTTCTTTTTAGAACTACCTCCAATTTCTAAATCAAAACTTCATTTTTTAAACACTCTGTCACCTTTTTTCGTCATAGTGCGCTCCCAGGGCCGCTCCCCGGTGCGCGCACCGTGCGCTTCCCCCGCGCAAAACGAAAAAAAAAAAAATATTTTAAATGCCCCGCGGGGCCCTTTTATAGCCCCCACATCAAACCTAGGGGGTCAAAGGGGTCTATCCCTGACGCCTTATGGTCAGTTCCCACTTTGTTTTAGCCACCTCTTATGTCTCGATTTTACCGAGACACAAGATGGCGACCGCTCTGGACTGTTTCGAATGTTTACAGACACCCGAGAGCCAATCAGCTTTCCATGCGCACCTCGCGTGGCGCGCCTGGAGCGCTCTCCGGTGCGCGCACCGGTGCGCTGCTATAGATATATATATTTTTTTGAACCTAAATTACTCAAAATCCACTGGAGCACATATCTTGAGACATAGCAAAGGCACATCGGGCTACCAGTCCCTACAATTTTGCCAAGTTTGGTGTAAATCCATTCAGCCGTTCGGGCTAAAAGTGAAATCGACCGCCCTATTGAAATTAACATGGGGAAAACGCGTTTTGGGACCCCCTTTTATCTCGGCCCCCGCTTGACGAATCCCCCCCAAACTTTCAAGGAAGGACCGGAGCTCGACGAGGCCATTTTCAGGAAATTTTCAGGCAGATTCGTCAACCGGTGCCAAAGTTATTCCAAATAGAATTTTGAGATTTAACATTGAAAAAAATCCTAACTATAACTACCTACTGGCGACCGCCAGTAGGTAATATATATATATATATATATCAGCTCCGGTTCTCCCACAATACCCAGCCGGGTTAGAAGAATACAGCACTCATGGGGTTTCAGCTTCAGCACAGGTTTATTGCAAGAACAAACGCGTTTCGGGACAGAATTCCTTCGTCAGTGTTTACAACCAAACGCATAGCGCGGCACCATTATGTGGATTCACTAAGGGTCATTGAAACAAACATAGGACTGCATCTGACATTGATGTTTGCGCGCCATCTTTAAGTTTGCATTTCATTTTTAACGAAAACATTTTCACCATATGCATTTTAAATCATGATTTTCTCACGACTAATCCTGCCGTGTATCGGCAAAAATGTAACACAAGAAGAAGTGCGATCTAGTGTTATAACAATCAAAAGAGCCTTAATTGTACTGTTCGCCTGGGCATAATTCTCCTAAGAGGCGATGTCATAAACCTTACAACATCGTTATAAATACACGACGATCGTCTAGATATCATAACAATACATATTTACGGTTTCCATCTTGCCGTGTATCGGCAATTGCAGCCAATATGGCCGCAGAAATCACAAAATAATAGGATATGTCCAGACAATTTTCAAATACAACAAGCTCAAAACAATCTCATGACCCAACGTGAATTATCTCAGATGGTACATCTCAAAATAACAATCTAATAAACCCTCATAAATAATACATACATATTTTCGATAGTGCAAATTATTCCTTCAGCAAATCATTTTTGCACTTCAAAGTTCCAGTTACTAGTTTTTTAGTTTTTTAGGATTGTTCCAAACGAGAAGACATTTCCTCCCCCATGTTCAGACCTCCTGGAGCCTTGGTCTCTAAATCAATTATATATCGAGACTCTAGTCTTCTGAGTGCCTGTAGTTTATTGCCACCCGCGGACTTTCAAGGACACAGTCCACACAAAAAAATCTCAAAAGATCCCTACTGCTGTCATGCTTGATTGCAAAATGCTGGGCTACCGGATATGAAAAATCCCTGTTTGCAATCGCCCGCATGTGCTCTAGCACCCTCAATTTTACTGAATTAATGGTGCTGCCAATATATCTCAGTTGGCAGGGACACATTAAACAGTAGACAGCATGGTCTGTGTGGCAAGACATGAACTTACTTATTCTCCTGGGGGGAGACAAGGAAGGAGAGCTGCCACTTACCTGATAGAAGCCGCCACCGCCAGGAGTCACACAGGGGCTGCCATCTTCACGAGAGCACGGCGCCACCACCAGGAGTCATTTGAACGCTGACAAACTGCGCCGCCGCCCCGGGACTTCAATTCTGTGACACCGCGCCAGCGCCAGGAGGCGCACAAAAGCAGGCTGCGCCCTGCTTCGCAGGACGCGAGCGGGACACCCGGGGCTAAGCCCGGGCAAAGGGCGGGCCCTCTATGGCCCTCATCGGCAGGAAGAGACAGGGACAGGGCCCTGAACTCTGCCCAAGTTATTTCCAGTAAGTCTTCCTTACCTATATTACAGCTGCATTTGCTGAAAAGCCATACTGTGTCCTGGTATCATACAGTATTATTTTGGTGTTATTCTCTACGTTGCCCTTTATCATGTGTAAAGCAAAATCGTCTGTACCTGTCAACACCATTGATAATTACATGGTCCAGAAGGTTGCAAAAATTAACAATGACAGGAGATCCTCACTGGGGTCGAGCCTTTCACCTGAACTGCCACTTGATAATACGCCTCTACCTACATAATAATCCACTAACTCAGCTTCTAGTAGCTATTGCAGACTCAGCCTCTGACAGTATACTTGACGAAGAAATAATACTGCTAGAAGAGGAGCCCCCAGCACCGGTACCAGCTCCAAGAGCTGTTAAGGGGGGGAGAAGAGTCTATCAAATTGGGGCGGGCTTCGCTCAAGTAAAAAACGCCCTGATGCATCCCCATTGGAAAACATTGGTGAAGACATAAGGGGAATCTCTGGAGGGAAGGTACTCTTGGACGAAGACCAATTCAAGAAACTGCTAAACGCCCTAGATAGTAAGATTAAAACTATAACTAAACCTCTCCTAAGTAAAATAGACCACCTCACGGAAGAGGTGAATAGGCTGGGGGGTCTTCCGCAAAAATCATTAGAAGAAGTAGCAAACACTGCCAAGCAGAAACCACTTAGAGTCGAATCAAAAAATACTCAGACTGCCCCCAGGTTAGAATTACTGGAAAATACTCCCCTTATCCCCATGTTGACTACCGATATAGGGAGGGGGGTTCTAGGGGATTATATATTAACATTGGTGATTCTGAAGGGCCGAGTCAAAGGGACAGAATGGCAGATTTTAATATAGAAAAGGGGCCCGTAGAATTAATTGTGGAGGCATCTCCCCTGATACTGGTCTTGGCAAATGTTCCCCCCTTAGAACCTGGGCAAGTAGAGAATACACCTTCCCTGATAAATAAATCACTCCATTGGTTATCAAGGAACATGGCCTTCACCCCGGGAGGTATGGACCAGCTGGCACAAGAAGTTGTGAAAGCTAGAAGAGTAGAATGGATCGGGGGTGGCACTAAAAAATTTAAAGGGAATTGTGTGGTGTTACACCTCTCTGATCCCGAAGTGTTGCCAAACATTCTAGCAAACATATATCCCCCCCAGCGTAGATCCACAGAAATAGTCCCGTTAACGCTAGATTTCTTCTATGCAAAAAAAGGGAATACCCTAAATCCCACAGTGCTTAAAACAAAATGGAACCCTGTGCTAAAAAAAGGTAAACCCCTCGATATAAGAAGCAATTGGGGCATTCCGATGGAGAATAGATACTCTGCCCTTTCTGGTCTTAACGAGTGTGATTGACTGAAAGGGCGGATGAGTATAGAAAAGGATAATACTGCAGAGATCCAAGAGAGGGGAACAGGTGTCTCTATGAAGCTTACTGCAACAAATTTTAGTAATGGTAAGACATTCAGTTCTAGTGGGGAATCTTCTAGTACTGTGGGGCAATTGTCATCGATTCCCCGCATCATTGTATGTAGCGGGGAAATTAGCCCCCCATCTACTTGGATTCATTCCCCGCAGGCAATACCATTACAAGGGAGGGTCAGCCAGTCGAAGACAGGTCTTAAACTTCTTTCTTGGAATCTAGCGGGAATCCACCATAAATTAGAGTCCCCTGAATGGTGTGAATTTGTTGACACCCATGACGTAATTATGTTCCAGAAAACCTGGGCAGTGACCCCTGTTTATCGGCAGTGTTTTCAAAATGTTTTTCCCCCCGCGAAAAAGAACCCAAAAGGGCGGCCCTCAGGAGGTCTAATCACATGGGTACGCCAATCATTACAATGTACCATTAAAGCGAGGCCCGTTAACAACTGTGATTTACTCCCAATTGTGATAACATGGGCCGATGGTCAAGATATGGCCCTCTACAACATCTATGCCAGAGGAACTCAAGGGGGTAAAGCCGCTGAGGTGGTAGTAGCACTAGATAATGATTTAGAGAATCTTCCAACACATATTACCATCCTAGTGGGGGGAGACATGAACACCACATTCGAACCACTAGGTCACGAGGATAACGAAATGTCCCTAGAGGAAGACACTAAATGGGGAGTTCCCCAACTGGATTTACCTGTGGTAAAGAAATGGTCCGAGGTGGCAATACAAGTGAAGAGCCTGTGCTTGGCTAGGGGGCTGAGGGCAGTAAATGGTTGCACCCCCTCAGACCTTCAGGGTGTGCATACCTTTGACAATACAAGGTCAAGTAGTCGGATAGACTACATCCTTGTAGATGTTAGAGACTGGTACAAGATAATAGATATGAAAGTGACATCTAGATTAGAGAGCGACCACAATCCATTGTGCTTGCTCTTTAAGCTGGACCAAGGAGAAAGCTTACCTAATCAGGAAAGGGGCGTTATGCCACTAGATGTCAGATTTCAACTAATAACCTTTGCCACATTAAATGGGCAACAATGATGGACAAGCCAGGGGATATGCAGGACTTACTGGAGGTTGTCGGCAAAGAGGTCAGCAGATTGCAGGCCCATTGTAATGAATCAAATTTTAACAAATTAATTGAAGAGTCACATCCTAAGTTTTTTGCTAATCTACAGGGGTTTTTCTTTAAAAAAGTACAGCAGGGGAAGGGCGCTGGCCCCCAGAGAAATGGAGGGTGATATGATCATTCTTGTAGAAAGGCACGGCAGAACCTCAGCCTAGCGTTGAGGACTAAAGAAGGAGTGTTGAAGGCCAGGGATGATTATAGAAAAGCTCAAGCTAGGGCAAAAAGGCTGTGGGATGAAAATCAATGGTTAGATCTTAAAAAAGCCTGTGCAGCTAAACAGCAGAAAGAGTTTTGGTCAATTCTAAAATGGGGTAGGGGGGGAATTGCAGAGTGTCCAAAAAATCATGTAGCAAAGGAGGCATGGGTGGATATTTTTAAACCACAATATGCTGACAATTTGACCTCACCATCCCAAAATGGTATTTTATAGCCATGGAATATTCTCATTGAAAGATGTAAATGTAGCATTGGATGGGGTGACTAGAGGTAGGGCGCCAGGAATTGATGGAATACCGGCAGATGTATTCTTATCCGACCGGGTTAGCTGGTGCCAATATTTTGTATGGCTTGCGAATTCTATCGCACAAGGAGCAATAATACCAGCATCATGGAAGGGTGCAGAGATTATACCAGTTTTTAAAAAAGGGGATAAGGCTTTACCAATAGCTATAGGCCCATCAGCCTTATCGATTCACCACAAAAACTGATGGGCAGAATGATACAAAATAAAATACAAGCCTGGATAGATGATAAGGATATCCTTTCCCCGTACCAAGCTGGCTTCCGACCCCTAACTAGCTCCGTCGGCCAGGTATTCCATTTTTTAACTCTTTACTGGGAAAACGTGACCTTTACAAATGGCCCATTATATGCTGTTTTCATTGACTTGAATTCAGCATTTGATTTAGTACCCCGACAAAAACTATGGATTGTTTTGAGCGACCTTGGAATTTGCCCCGAGCTATTGACTTTGCTCGTGCGTATGCACGAAAATAACTACGCAGGATTAGGTGGGGTGCACAGGGGGACGTCACAGATTCTTTCCCCGTGGAGCATGGGGTAAGACAGGGATGCGTCCTGGCCCCCGCCTTATTCTCCCTTTACATTAACGGCGTAGTAGACTTTCTAAAGAAATCTCCAACAGATGCCCCAATGCTAGATGGGGAGCGGGTCCCAGTATTAATGTTTGCTGATGACACTCTACTGGTCTCGCGGACCCCTAGCAGATTACAAAAGACAATTGATGCATTTTGAGATTTCTGTCGGATTCAGGGTTTGGAGCTAAATACTACAAAGACCAAGTTTATGAATTTGAATCCTGCTAAGCAATTCAAGGGAAAAATACATTTTAATGGGTCCTTTTTGGAAGAAGTGAACGCCTTCACTTACCTTGGTATTTCTTTGCAGGGCAATATGAACTGGAAATCTCACATGGACTCCGTGGTCTTAAAGTTCCATCAGTTGGCCGGGGCCATAGCACAAAAATATAAATCCTCATTTACAAAACCTATTCAGCCTATAATGGAGATTTATAGTATGAAAGTGCTGGGTGCTTGCCTTTATGGAACAGAGCTATGGGGCTTTACCAATCTGAGCGTCTTGGCTACTGCAGAGAACAAATTTCTTCGCCGGTTGGTTGGTGTCCCGCAGAGTACTCCATCGATCCCGCTCCTATATGACCTTGGGAGGAAAAAGATCGAGGACATGGCTCGATTGCGCCCACTTTTATATTGGAGGCGCATAAAGACCACTCCTGAATTGGGCCATTATGCATCTGCTCTCATGGACAATATTAGCTTTGATCGGTTTCATAAAATAACCTGGCTTAAAGAAATTAAGAACTTGGTTCAAAAATTGCACTTAGACCACCTATGGACTACCACTGACCCTGACACCTTTCCATCTAAGGCTGTATTGAAAAAAATGTATTGGGACATGGTAGATAATTCTTTTTTGATTTCCAATCAACCGTCTATGTTGGCATCCCAGTACTTGGAGTCCAAAATAACCCCTAAATGCAAACAGTACTGGGATTTGATCACAAAACCCCTGGATAGAAAGTTGTATTTCCAGTTCAGAGTTGGTTCCCTACCTTTAAATGCTTTTACTTTTAAATGGTCTCCAGGCAATGTAAATACATGTTGTTACTGCAAGGTACACGTTGAGGATATCCCACATTTTTTGTTCGCTTGCCCATTATATGCTGCCCCAAGAAGTAGATGGCTAAAACGGGTTTGCAGGAATTTGGGTATAAGGAAATACCTAGAAGCACTAAGAATATTTAGATCAAATTGTGCTCCCAATCTTGCAATCGCCTTAGCCAAATACTTGGGATGGGCCTGGATAATTTGCATGCGCACTTTAACAACAATTGATTATGTATGATGGAATATATCTAATTTTAAGAACAACCCCATTTATCATGAACTAGGCATTGTGACTCTGATTTTTATAAGGCATGAATTTTTAAGTTGAAAGAATTCGCCAGCATTTTTGTATTTGATTGTATTTAATGTGTATTTTATGTCGATCTTAATCTTAGCGTAGTATTTATAGCTGTTTAGAATAGGGAAAAATGCTTTTATGACAATGCTGTCGAATAAAGTATTGAAACTTGAAACTTGACTTAATCTCCTGCCCCCTTTTCAGCCTTTCACATCATATATCAAAGATCTTTTACTGAATGCGCAGGCTTTACACTTCCCACAAAGGAAGAAGCCCTTAGTATCCTTCAATGTTCCTTTCTTCTTCTCTATTGGATTTATATGGCTCTTGACCATATAATCAAGTAGGGATCTCGCCTTCTTAAAAGTTATTACTGGAACAGCTGGTATATCAGGAACAACAATTTAGTCAGTTTTTAAAATATACCAGTGTTTGGTCATTATAGATCTTAATCTGAAGGAATTGGCTGAATAGGGTGGGATCATGCGAAATTTGGCATCAATGGTGGGAAGTATATTTTTCTCAAAAAGGGAACTGCGGGACAATTTCCTTACTCTACTCAGAGATGTCAATTGAGATGTTATCAGTGATGTCATGAGTGATGTCACTGACCATATCATGAGTGATGTAATAAGTGACGTCATCAGCAGTGCATTGCACGCATAAGTTATAGTGAGTCCAACTAACTATAACGTGGGGATTTCAATGGTTTTATGCGAGTAAAATTTCCACCTAACTATAACTGGTGTGAAACCTATGGTTTTTTCAGTGAATATATATATATATAACTTCGCAACTTGCCTCGTTTATATATCCAATACCAGTCCACAACTTCGTGATCCAAGAAAGGCACTGACACCATGAATTCTTTCCAAAGTAAGATTTTTATTCCATGTCACAGCTCAAGACGCTTTTCGGCGGTAAACTCCCGCCTTGCTCGCTATATCTGGCTACCATCATCTAAAGCTTTTATATACTTAACAAAACTTTTTTGACAGGTTGCAACTGGTTCTGGTTGCCATACCAACGCTGTCATGACACTCTTAAACAAACATAGAAGAGTTTACTGTGTGTGTCATGCTCGTTAGAAACTCTTCCTTGTGATGTGCAGTAAATCCCACAAAATGTTATTGCCACATCTGCTGGTTCATTGCTCTGCACATTACGCTATGTACAATCAAAAGGTGAAACCATAATTTAAATGAAATACATCATTTGGAGGTCATTGTTAAACATAAGAGAGCAAAGGGTTCAAAATCAAACATACGGCGAGTAACTCATGGCATATCCATTTGTTTGTTGGTATGTACCTTGAATAGTGAACAAAAAACGTATTTTTGTAACTGCTATACGGCCACCTCATAACTCCAAGTATTGTTGCACTCGGTGTACTTAATACATTTGCGAGATGATCACCCAAATACCCTGAAGTCTCTGGGGCCTTTTTTCAATTGTTGCCTAATGTAGCTGGTGGTTTATGCAACAGAACATGTGGGGGCAGTGTACAACCCCAAGTGTTCCTTGCATCATCTCCAAGTAGAGTAATATGACATCTACTGCCCGTGTTCGGCATACTGTAGGGTTTTAACAATTCTGGGCCTATAATCGCGGTATGTAAGACATGTACAGAGTTGCTCCGTGATTGCAGTGCTTGGTAAAATTAAAATTAACAAGAGTGTTTTTAACGTGTCAAAATAATAAGAAAATTATAAAGTTTAAAATTGATTCTTTTAGGTGAGTCACCTATGTTACCGGAGTGGTTTGAGAATTGGGCCAAGCAGTCTGGACTAGAGGAGTACATTAAGTGCCTCATCAGCGTTCAGTAGGTAAGTATAGTTAGGACCTAGTTTCCATAGGAAATCCGCAACATTCTATTTGCAATACCTTTGACGTCGATTGAGGAATTTGCGTGCAAGTTTCAAAAATTTTGGCCGCTCAGTTCTGCTCCTTCCCTGAAAGTTTTGGGGGGATTCGTCAAGCGGGGGCCGAGTAAAAAGGGGGGTCCCAAAACGTGTTTTCCCCATGTTAATTTCCATAGGACGTTTAGACACGGCTACAGCCCGAACCGCTGAACGGAATTACAGCAAACTTGCCAAAATTGTAGGGACTGGTACGCAGAAGTGCCTTTTCTATATTTGGTGAAAAATCGCTCCAGTGGTTTTTATGAATAGTTACTTCAAAAAAATGTATAAATCTATATGCGCGCTGCGAACGCTTTGGGTACGCGTACCCGTAACCGTACCCGGCGCACCATGAAAGTGCGCGAGCGGAAAGCTGATTGGCTCTCGGGTGACTGTCAACATTCCAAACAGTCCGGAGAGTCCGCCATCTTGTGTCTCGGTAGAATCGAGACACAAGATGTGAAAAAACAAAAGGGGAATACTATAAAAGGGGGCAGGGTAGAGACCCCCTGACCCTCTAGGTATTCTTAGGGGGGCCTAGGAGGACCCTGAAGGGCAAAAACACTATTATTATTATTTTTTTAATTTCGCGGAGTGCGCTCCGGGTGCGCGTACAGGTACGCATACCAGGGGGAAAACCAGAGAAAAAAATAGAGTAAAAAAAGAATTTAGAGTGTTTAGAGGTAGGGTAGCTCTCAAAAGAGCTGTTGTGTTATCTGGGTGAATTAAGTACCTACAAGTAGTATTTCCTAACAAAAAAAATCTTTTTAACCTTTGGAGTCCTTCAGGGACCCCCTGAGAAGGCCTAGGGGGTCAAGAACACTCAACCCTTCCCCCTTTCCACGTTTTCAACTTTTATTGTTCACTCTCTTCTGAAACCACAAAATGGCAGCAATAGGGTTTGCTCTCCGAGCAATCCTCGTGCACAGACCTATCACATTTTACTTTATTTAAAAAAAATAAACATTTTTTTAACCTTTGAAGTTCTTCAGAGAAGAGCAGTGAGGGGATGGAGAGAGTTAGAAAACCAGATTGAAAAAAGGGAACTCAGGATTTTAATGAGAAAAGGGCAGTAAGTGAGGTACAGTGATGGAAAAAATACATAAAAGAGAAGAGATATCAGATACACACAGGAGAAAGTATAGTGTGAGAAGGGGATTAACAGAGTAAATTTACTATGTAACTCAAAAATGTTGCACTCTATACTACAAGTCTCACTTCATACCACAATTACTTGGCCACTGCCTCATGAATTGCATTTAAAAAAGTATAATTTCTCAAACAATTTTTAATTACTAAATATAAATTTATTGCTCTGAATTTTCGTAATTTAAAAGAACTTCTAACAATAAATCGTCAGAAATTACGTCATCGGTAGTCTCCGAAGAAGAATCCTGGAACTCAATGAACTCCAAATATTCAATTAATTCAGAATCCAAAGATTCATCATAAAAATCCCCCATGCCATCTCCTTCTTAACTAAGGTCTTCATTATGTGTATTCACATCAACTGGATCATTCAAATTGTCTATAATAGTCGCAGAAATTTCAAAAACAATGTCAACTGACTCCTCATTAAGATCCATCATTGCTGTTAGGGTAGTATAAAAGGAGAGAGAGAAAAAGACAGTGAGAGTAAGAAACTTTAACATTAAAAAACATTATTCTTATTAACTTGTACAACATAGTTCCCCTTACAAATCAGCAACTAACCTTTTAGAATGCTGTTGAAAATTCTCACACCAGAAACTGAAAACCAAAAACTCCTCACAAATCGACCTCAGACACTGCAATCACAAAATGGACGTCATTCCCTCTCATTCTTCACACTTATACCCGTCCCTAACCAATCAAATTTCATCACACACAAATGCTAAACCAAACTAACATTTTAATTGATTATACTGATCAACACTTTCAAACTCACATAATCTTCAACCTACCCAAAAGGGGCAGGGTAGAGACCCCCTGATCCCCTAGGTATTCTTAGGGGGGCCTAGGAGGACCCTGAAGGGCAAAAACACGTATTTTTTTTTAAATTTCGCGGAGTAAGCTCAGGATGCACTTACACTGGCGTTTACAGGTACGCGTACCCTGAGTGCACTACGGGGAAAAACAGTGAAAAAAATTAGAGTAAAATAATAATTTAGAGTGATTAGAGGCAGGGTAGCTCTGAAAAGAGCTGTTATGTTATGTGGGTGATTTAAGTACCTACAAGTAGGTACTGATGCAGAGTCTAACATTCAAGAGGAAGACTCTGTTCCCCTCATCTGAGAAATGTACACCATCTCTCCTATAAATGCCTTGCATGTTGTAACGCAAGTTATTGTGGTATATGGAACCCATACCGTAGTCTCTCAGGAAAGCAGAAACAGATTTATTCACGTTTCCTTGCTTTCTCAATCTGTGGACAAAAGTTTTGCCTTTGGCATATATTAGAATATACCATGGCAGTTTTTGGAAAATGTGACATCAATAGCCCAAAGGTATCCTTTAAAAGCATTACCAGACCTACCCCAGTCAATGTGCCCAGGTCATTGCCACCACAGTGCACAATTATGAGGTCAGGGTGTGGTAGATGCATAAAGGATTTTACCAATGGTATCAATTGGTGACATCTCAATTCTCTCTGGCCAATCCACATAATATCCACATTTGGTAAATCAAGGTTGGGAATACCTCTGTTTGCTGCATACTTTTCACTCCAGTGAACATAGCTATGTCCCACAATCCAGACTTTAGGCATTTTGAAGGTAGATGTGGTTGTACTCAGATGAGTTGTAGAAATGAAATGGCAGTTTGAAAGTAGGAGTCCTGAAAAAAAAAGTGGTTGAGATTCAGTGCACTTGGAAAAGAAGGATTGATTGGTGGTTTCTCAAAAATGCAACACTGAAAATTAGGGTGCATGCTTCTGTTTTTTGAAAGAAGTAATTCTAATGGTTGAGAAAAAGTCATTTAAAGAAACATTGCACAGGATAAGCTGGTGTATTGAGAGGTCAAACACCCCTGCTGGGTTGATTTGCAACATAGTATGATGAACTTTTCATCTGTGTGCTTAGTTAGGTGGGAGTTACCATGGTAACAGGCTGAATGAGCACTGGGAGGATGGGTGAATATTATGTGAGTTTTGAAAGTGTTGAAATGTAGAACCAATTAAAATGTTAGTTTGGTTTTGAAATAGTGTGGGAAGAATTTTGATTGGTTAAGTCCAGGGATATGTGTGACGAATTACAGGAAATCAGGGCCATTTGTGGTTGTAGTGTCTGAGGTGCATTTCAGAGGTCCTGCTTAAGAAAATCTGGTGTCTGTGACTGACACTGTTCTAAATCTTCAAAAGCATTCTTAAAGGTGAGTAATGATTCATTTAATATAGAAAGAGTGCTGTATGCACTATGGGGAAGATTAAGAAGCATATTGGGCTTCTATATTCTTGCATTGTGTGTTATGTTTTTTTCTAATGCTGGTAAAAAATGTAATGGTGCATATTGTAAATGTATTTTGGAAATGAGTGAAGTTTGTGCACTGTAATGTAGTGATCATTTAAATGGGCTGTGCCCTGTGTCTAAAACGATTTACTATGCTAAATGTTTTTTGGTAAAATGTAAGGCTTTAACATTTTTGACAAGGATCACACTGAGGGGCAGATTTATGTTAACTGGCGCCAGTTAACATGCTCCACAGTGCGCCACAGCTCCGCCAGCCATGGTGCAAAAACAGCACAGATGCGTGACGCATCTGTGCCGGAAATGTGTCGCATTGCTGGAGTTGCGTTGCAAGCGCGACGCAGCTCCAGCAAGGCTCGGGGGTGCCCCATTTTAACAATGCTGCGTCAAGCCTTACACCTGCTTCAAGCAGGCGCAGGCTTTTGACGCAACATTGGCTTAAAAGTGACTGAGTGAAATCTCATAGATTTCACTCAGCCACTTTTGTGAGGCGCACCTGCCCCGGAACGCCCACCCTGCGCCGGAACGCCCACAAGCGGCGCAGGGCTTTACAACGTCACGCATCTGCCTAGATGCGTCACGTTGTAAATCATTCGTAGGGATGCGCCACGTTTACGCCGCCTTGCGTGACGCAACAGCGGCGTAAACGTGGCGCAAGGGCCTCATAAATCTGCCCCTGAGTATCTGTGTGAAATAAGGAATTATATTTTCGCATTTTTCTATAATGTCACCTGTGTCTCCTCACAGTTTGCATCTCTTAGCTTATAGGGTACTGGGATTTGGCTGAGTCTATGATGAGAGGGGTGCAGTTGAAAGCAGGGAGGTGATTCAGCCAAAAGGTCTAGCTAGGGGGAATGTGGTTCAGAGAGATGAGAAGGAATTCAGTTTTGGAGGTGTTGACCAGGAGATGGTTCTTAGTTAACCAATTTTGAGTAGGCGTTAGGATAGTGTTGAGTGAGATGATGTTATCAGGGGATGAGATTTTCAAATAAAGTTGTGTGTCGTCCGCATACATATGGAAGAGAATGTTCGTGGAATTTAGTGAATTAGCTAATAGCTCCAAGAAAAGGTTGAAGAGGGTAGGAAATAGGGTGGACACTTGGGGGACACCCATGAGTACTGGAGAGGGCTGGGTGAGGTAATGGTATGCCTTGACTCTTTGTGACCTGTGGTGGAGGAAGGATGAGAAACAAAAAGAAATTCCTTCGGTGCACTAAATAATCTTATTTCAAACTATAATCCTTATTCAACACGCAGTGCTACTCCTTCCTGGCTCCTTGTCTCGAGAAGCCGTCAATAATTCCATTAGTATGTGGTGCAGAAGATATCTGTTCCAATAGGATGAGTGCACTTTTCGACAAACATTAAAGTTTCATGTTTTTCTTTAAAATATTATCCAATTCAGTTTAATTCGGATGTATAACATTACAACGCAAGTAACATTACAACGCATTACTTTACAACACATACCTTTACAACGCGATATCGTAATAGTAATGTAAAAGTACCATTACAACGAATACATTTATTACGCATGCCCTTACAACGCATTATACATCGTAATTTTTTAATTTTTTTATTTGTACAATAACACCTGGCACGGGATGCAGGGAAAAGAGGGGTTTTGGGTGGGGAAGTGTATTAAAACGTGGAAAGAAACGGGACATAAATTTAACTGAAATGAAGGCTTTTAAAACAAATAATACTCAAGTCTTAAAATGAATACTCAACTATTAAAAAAAATACGCATCTTAAAAAAAATGTTTATAAAGGAAATAATGACTAATCATAAATTACATTGATAAAAATTAAGCAGATTTACAAATGATTTTCCGTAGTAACTAACTATTTACAAACACATAGCAGCCATTTTAAATAGTATAATTGCGAAAATTGTCCTACCACTCTTTTCATTAAACTAACACCACAACACTGACAACAAAATGGATGCCAAAACTGATCATCGTAGTAAAATAACACTATTTTTTGCTTAAATATTAATTACATGTTTCCAGTGATAAATAATGCAGTGTTTTGCGAAAATTAAGAGCACACTGACAGAAACTTATAAATACGTGCAAGAGACCATTTTTAAATCAGTTGATTATCAACTCCCAGAGTGTGCAGATGCCCAAAGCTGACCTCTCTGACCTATACACCTAGCG
This sequence comes from Lissotriton vulgaris, assembly GCF_964263255.1. Taxonomy (NCBI): domain Eukaryota; kingdom Metazoa; phylum Chordata; class Amphibia; order Caudata; family Salamandridae; genus Lissotriton; species Lissotriton vulgaris. Next base: position 1,143,706,605 of record NC_141694.1, on the reverse strand, counting down.
ACGACCCAGAGACATAGCAAAGCCGATATTTTCTCACTGCCAAGTAAGTTTTAAAACAAATAGCATAAGTAGTTAGTGTTTAGCTTTCAAACTATGAATTAATACTAAAACTATTTTTAAAATAAATTACAGATACAGCAAAATTGTCAGTTTTGAGAAAGCATTTTTGAATGTGACAAATAATTCTTGACACATAGGTAGGTAACTAGAAATGTTCGAAAATAATTTACCAATTTTTTTTTAAAGTAGCAGCTTTGCGCAGGTAGTTTAAAAGTTGGGACATAAATAATAAAGGTAAAAAGCCACAATAAACAATTTATTTGATGAATACAAAGAGTTTGTAACAAGTCAAGGAACACAGCATTACTCCTTTAATTTAGAAATATAAATGTATGTAAAAAGCGTGTGATAAGAGCCATTCGAATTAATAAATTAAATCATTAATCAAATGTCAAATGAACAGCAAAATATTAACATTTCCGAAACGGAATAAAAACATTCCAACAGCGTTATGAAAAAAGATCCAATCTCCCTTTCAACTATATTTACAAGGTAGTTATTTAAATTATTCGATTATCTTCCTAAAATTATGAAAAACAATGAAAAGCTTCTAATACAAACTCATTTATAACCATTTTTACAGACCTACATAAAGAAAGCAAAAAAACGAGAAATTTCTTGTTTGAATAATCAAAGGACAACATTGTAAAAGGTAAATATTGTTTTAAATTTTTTTTAGGAATAACATTTTATAAAGTAACATAAGAAACATGGAGTAGCCGGGTAAGTGAGAGATAGTGTGAAAGAGCAAAATAAATACTCAAGCTCAATAAACATTCCAAAGTTGGAAAAGTGAAGATTAAAGTAGCTATAAAAAAGTATTAAAAGTCTAAAAAGGTGCAGCAGCATCTAAAGTGTGTGATAGTGTATTGAACAAATAAAATATTATAATATGAGAAAGGTGCAACAGTAGGGAAATTGTGGGAGAATGAAGTGGGGAACATTTACTGTTCGAAGTCCAGAAAAGTACACGAAATGGGAAATTAAGGCATAGTGTATGGCCATGATTTAGTATTCTAACTCCAGGAAGGTGCAGCAGTAGGGAAAGTGTTGAAAAATATAGATCCAACATTTTCTTTTCTAACTCCTAAAAGGTGCAACAGTAGAGAAACTGTGGAATAGTGTAAAATCAAAATTTAGTATTCAAACTCCTGGAAGGTGCAACAGAAGACAAAATGAGGAATAGATGGGTGTACATCTTTACTATTGTGTCTTCAAAATGGTGCAGCAGTAAGAAAAATGTTGAGTAGTGTAGAGGTACCATTTTCTTTTTTAAGCCCAGAAAGAAACAGCGGTAGATGAATGAAAAGCTTCAACACAGAAATACAGTGATTTGAAATATTGCTAAATTGATAAAAACAAGCAATATCAAAATCTATTTTTCACAATTTTTGCTGAATCTCAACGAACAAGCAACGAAATCCAAAGGAAAGTCAACAGCAAGAACCAAATACAACAAAAACAGAAATAGACAAGACTAAAAAGGTAAATCAGATCCCAATACAACATATCTAAACAAAACAAATAACACAACTTGAGTATTGTTACTCAAGTAAATTGCAGCATTGGTGTAAGTGAAGGATATTGCCAAATTAAAAATTAAAATTCTTATTCCAATAAGATGCAACAGAATGTAAAATGTGTAACAGCTGTAGGTGCAACATTTACCAATGTAACGCATAAAAAGGTTAAACAGTAGGGAAAGTGAAGGATAGTAAAAAACCAAAAAAAACTTTTCAAATCCCAGGAAGTTGCAACAGTGGTGAAAGAGTGTGATAAAGTAAAGGTACCAGTTTCAATTCAAAATCCATGAAGATGCAGTAGGAAAGAAATGAAAATCTTTTGCACAGAAATCCAATCATCTGAAATTTTTTTAAAATAATGTAAACTAGCAATAACAAAATGTAATATTTTCATTATTTACAGAATCACAGAACCAACCAAATAAAAGCAGCGAAAACTGAACACCAAGAAAACAGCTTCCAAAAAAAGAAAAAAGACAAGATTTAAAAGGTAAATAAGATCAGAATACAACTGAAATAAAGCAAACAAATAACAATACTTGATTATTGTTACCCGAAGACATTATAGCATTTGTGTATGTGAGGGATAGAGTAAATTAGAAATTAGCATTTTAAGTCCAAGAAGGTGCAAGAGTATTGAAAATACAACAGTATTGATACAACAGTTGCTAAATGAAAAGCTTAGGCACAGTAAAACAGTCATGTTACATATTATAAAAATCATTAAAAAAAGCAATAACTAATTCTTATGATTTCTTTGATTACAGAATATCAAAGACCCAACCAAATAAAAGCCAAGCACACTCTACATCTCCAACACATTTCCCAGAAAAAGAAAAAAAGACAAGACTAAAAAGGTAAATCAGATCAGAATGCAACACTGTTATACCAAACAAAAAAATGTAATATTCTAAGTCCAGGAAGGTGCATCAGTATTGAAAGTGTGAGATAGTGTAGGGGCCAGATTTACTAATCTAACTTCAGGAAGGTGCAGCAGTATGGAAAGAGTGGGATAGTGTAGGAGCAAGATGTATTAATCTTAAACCAGGAAAGTGAAGTAGTAGGGAAAGTGTGGGATAGTGTATGTGCCAGATTTATTTTTCTAAATCCAGAAAGGTACAGCAGTATAGGAAGTGTGGGATAGTGTAGTGGCTAGATTTACTATTCTAGCTCCAGGAAGGTGCAGTTGTAGGGAAAGTGTGGGATAGTGTAGGAGCAAGATTTACTATTCTAACTCCAGGAAGGTGCACCAGTAGGAAAATTGTGGGATAGTGTATAAGCAAGATTTACAATTCTACCTCAAGGAAGGTGCAACTGTAGGGAAAGTGTGGGATAATGTAGGGGCAAGATTTACTATTCAAACTCCAAGAAGGTGCACCAGCAGGGAAGTGTGGGATAGTGTAGGGGATAGAATTACTATTCTAACTCCAGGAAGGTGCAGTTGTAGGGAAAGTGTGGGATAGTGTAGGAGCAAGATTTACTATTCTAACTCCAGGAAGGTGCACCAGTAGGAAAATTGTGGGATAGTGTATAAGCAAGATTTACAATTCTACCTCAAGGAAGGTGCAACTGTAGGGAAAGTGTGGGATAATGTAGGGGCAAGATTTACTATTCAAACTCCAAGAAGGTGCACCAGCAGGGAAGTGTGGGATAGTGTAGGGGATAGAATTACTATTCTAACTCCAGGAAGGTGCAGTTGTAGGGAAAGTGTGGGATAGTGTGGGGGCAAGATTTACTATTCTAACTCCAGGAAGGTGCACCAGTAGGGAAAGTGTGGGATAGTGAAGGAGCAATATTTACTATTCAAACTCCAGTAAAGTGCAGCTGTAGGGAAAGTGTGGGATAGTGTAGGGGCTCGATTTACTATTCTAACTCCAGAAAGGTACAGCAGTAGGGAAAGTGTAGGATAGTGTAGGGGCCAGATTTACTATTCTAACCCGAGGAAGGTGCAGTTGTAGGGAAAGTGTGGAATAGTGTAGGGGCAAGATTTACTATTCTAACTCCAAGAAGGTGCACAAGTAGAGAAAGTGTGGGATAGTGAAGGAGCAAGATTTACTATGCAAACTCCAGGAAGGTGCAGCTGTTTTAATTAAATATTTTAAATGTACTCATTACTCATAATGTAATTATTACTTGAGTATTAATTTTAAATAAGTATTTTTACATTTACTCATTACTCATAATTTATTTATTACTCGAGTATTACTTTTAAATAAATATTATTTGTATAAATTATTAATATTATAATATTAGTATTAATTTCAAATACATATTTAAAAAATTTATTATTTAATTATTACTTATTAGATATTAATTAATATTAATTATTACTTCAAAGTTATTTTCAAATACATATTTAAAAACTTACTTATTACTCATAATTTCATTATTACTTGAGTATTAATTTCAAATAAATAATTTAAAGAATTAAATTTAATTTAAAAAAACTTACCTTAAAACATACTTACGTTGTAAAAACTTGCGTTGTAATGCCATCTGCGTTGTAATGGCATGCGTTGTAAAGTCATGCGTTGTAAAAGCACTTGTGTTGTAAAAGTTGCGTTGTAATGGTAGTGTGTTGTAAAAGTTGCATTGTAAAGGATGTTTCCCGTTTGATTCATTTTCCAAATACATTTTTATTGCATATCAACTCCTTTGATTTTCATGTTACATATTCCATACTTTATCCATGATAATTCATTTAATAGAAAATCACATTGACCTTAACCCAATGCATTTCGGGTCTTATGTGCAACCCTTCGTCAGGGGTCTATGGAAAAAGAAAGAAAAAGGAATCATTGAGCTAGTCTCTTTTGACACTCTGAAACCATTAACAGAAAGTTTATCAACAACAGTTCCCCAAAAAATCACCGTGAAACCCCATTTATTGTATGATGTGTTTTGCAAGACAATAATTACAAATGCAAGCTCTACGTGCTACATGTTCAATGAAATACGCTGTTCTCGCTGAGCCCTGTAAGATGCCTGAAGATTAAGCCTACTTACTTTGAGTGAATTTCCTGAAGTTTCCCTCGATAATACTGTCAGTTCACGTATCGGGACTTCGGGTAAAAATGGCGAATATTATTTCATTTATTTATTGGGCAAGGAGATTGGTGGTGTCGATCACGTGATCGGGTTATACTCTATTGGTTAACATGTGATCAAACTAATTTTCCTACATTGATAATCTTAAGTATGATTGCAGAACAACTTAAAGAAGTACAAATTGCATTGTTGCTCTGTTTTCCGTATGAAAAAGATTGCAGTGTTGTGGTAAATATTTGATTTACCGTCCTAATTTCTATGCAGGTAAGTACTTAATCAATAATAACTCAATCGGAAAGAAAAAGGCAGAGTCCGTGGTGTTAGAGTTCTTAGGGGTTTTATTCCTTAAAAAGGAATGGTCATGACCGGATATCTTGTTCCTGCCACCACTGGGGTGCAGGAAGGGATAGAGCAATATTTTATTGACAATACATAGCTTATATACTTAAGTTACATTATAGAAACCAATACAGTAGGCGTAACAGCTGAGAGAAACAAGATAAAACACACACGTGGTAATGATACGTAATTAGAAGGCGTGAACTAGGCGTGAACATAGAGGTGTGTGCTAGAAACGTCATAAGTAGGTGTCATAAGTGGGTGGCAACAAAAAGCAGAATCTTGCAATGTCAGCAGAAATCTGAGGCCTGGATGCGCGCGCAGCTGCATGACGTGTGATCGACGTGAAACTGGAGGGCGCAGGGGACTTGACATTTACAATAGCGGAAAGAGACAGAAGTCTGGCATGTCAGATCAACTCGTACCTCTATCATATCTGATATCTGATGTTTGGGAACCATATTATCTGGGCGGAAAAGGTCTCTGGGGCAGAAGCCATTCTATACTGACTGTGAGTGCGTGTATAAGCGTCTAAGTGTCTGCATGAGATGCGAGGGGCATGGGCTTGCCATGGTAACAGAGGCTATGAATTACTTGCATGGAGACAGTAAGGCCGGGCCCTTCGCTCTGCAGCTGGGGGGATGTTTACTTGAACTAGTAGGTAGGAATGCATTTTCGGAGAGCGGAACAGATAACTCGAAGGTTGAATTCAGTCTTGGCAGGCAGCAGGCTGAGCTAAACGCGGTGAGCCGCGCAGGGAGTAAGGCAGAGGTCACGGGTACGGAGACAGCCTGGGCTGAGGCTTTCAGAGTCAGAAAGCGGAAAAAGGCTCGATGGCAGAATTCAGGGCCTGCTTCGCCAGAGCTGAAAAACGTGTAAAGTACACCACAAAAAGACGTTGGCATGGCATACTTAGGAACGGACTATTCAACCCATTCTGGGTGGGTCTGAAAGAGGACATGTTAACGTTGGACGCAAATGTATTTGCGTCTTCATAGCTGGCACAGGAGGGAAGTTACATGCACTTTAAGCTAGTACATGGAGACGGTGGGGTACACGATAGGGAACATAACTTGACCAAAAATTTATATTTCCTCATTCCCTCCTTGTTCCCTACGGACCCTTCATGATATATCGATCCTCATGAATCGATCAGTCTGTTCTTGTAACATCATTTGCTCGTCTTTCTTCCTTTGTCGGTTTGAGAGAAAACTGGAATGTTCAATGCACGATGTGGCGCACAGTCCACAAATCGCTGGCCCACACTGTAGGCACAGGCAACAACTGAATATTATGACAAGGGCAATGCCTAGGAAGGATAGGATCTTCCATCCCCAAGCGGTTAACGTTGTCCAGAACCAACCGGACCAAGTCCAGGTGCCTGGATTCTGATGTATCGAACTTGCAATCTTATGAAGACGTGTAATAGCTTTGTAGACAGTTGGCGCGTTTTCTGGAATGAAAACACAGCAACTTGACCCGATGACCTTACAGGCTCCACCTCTATCTGCCAAGATGACGTCAATAACGAGACGATTCTGAAGAACAACAATCCGCATAGCAGACTGTTCCTCTGTTAAGTTACCTAGAGCGGAGGCAGTTTCATTTACTACTGCTTCGAGTGTTCTGGTTAATCTACGTATTAATTTACTGTTTTGGACAGGGCCTGTGAAGAAAAAGAATCCCTTATTGAAATCTGTGTATTGCTCCCATGCCGTTTCGGTATAGTCGACAATCGGGAGATCTCTTCTGAGTCTACTCTTTACTAGATTTGTATTTCTGTGATAATCAGGAGGGGCTAGGAAAACAGGTGGCAGAAGGAAGGCAATGTAACAGGTACCATCCCAATCTGGAGGTAAGCGTATGTATGCGGTATGGCCACAAACAAAGTAGGAATGACGAGTAGCTCGAAAGGAAGACTTGCCATGATCACTGAATTCGACCACGGTAGTACATTTACTATGACCTAAGTGCACTGAACCCTTCTTTCTGACACATAAGTCACCTGTGACTGGTAGTACTGACATAGCAGGGAGAACTGGTGCGGCTTCGGATTCAACAGTGAGGATCATAAGGTTAATTGTATAATTACCTAATCCATATACTTCATTTTTTTGATCAGTTCCTACTCTAGTGGGGAGTCCCTTCTTGTCAGGGTAACAGGCATTAAGCAGAACTAAGTTCAAGTTTCTCCAAACCCAGCTCCCTTTAAAAACAGCGACATCAGGATCTAAGGAATTGATTATTCTAAACCATGCACCACAGGAGCCATTATGAGTGAACGGGTACGGAAAGAGGGGCAGAACTCCCTTGTATTTCTGGTAGGGAGGGAGTCGGCCACATATCCAACAGTTTGTAGCATTGTTAGTCTGATGAGAATGGTGTAACATACTAATGAATGTGTTGTTGCGCAGCGCGAGTCTGTAAGAAAGTTCGTGGGGAGGTAATTCACTAAAAGAATGTTCAGCAGAAACATTGAAAGCAGATTGTTCACGTTTGAAGATAGGGTAGTATATGGGAAGCAATATGCTAGCAACAATAATCAGGAGACTTAAAAAGAACATAATCAATAAAGTCACTATACAGTGACTACGGAGTGATTTGCAATATGCACGTTTCTTGAATTGTCTCTCTCTCTCTCTATCTCGATCTAGGGGATACATGTCAGAAACTATTTAACCGATTCACCTAGGGGAGGACTTAAACAATTAAACTGTCTGACTTGCTAGATCGAAGTTTCAGTCTGTACTCCTCTTGGGGAGTTTTCTCTCGTTCGGGAACCTTAAAGTCACTAGGTTCGATACAGTCTTTGGAGGGGGTGGACGAGTCTGGGTCTGGTTTCAGTTCATTGCACTTTTTAATATGACTCGTATGGATCCACCCCTTTCTGCCTTCCACCTTGATCGCGGTCTTCGTAGTAAGAAGGACGGTCTTCGGCTCTTTCCAGCGGGGCTCCAGCGGACTTTTCCTGTCGAAGTTCCTAATTAGGACAATGTCCCCTGGTCGGACATCGTGTGGCTTTACATCAGTGTTGTCAGGGAAGGCTGCAGCAACCTGTGAACGACATGATTGGAGTGCAGACATCAAGGAGGCAAGGTAATCTGTCAGCATATTACAATCGACATCAGTAATTTTCTTAGGCATGGGCGTCCCCCACATATTCGGTGGTCTACCAAAGACCACTTCGTACGGGGATAGTCCTGATCTCGAATGGGCAACCATTCTCATGTAGAATAATGCAACTGGCAGGGCGACTATCCAGTCGACCCCTTTCTCTTTACAAACTTTGGCAAGGCGGGTCTTTAGTGTCTGATTATGCCTTTCTACAAGGCCTGCGGCTTCGGGATGTCGGACACAATGGAATCTCCACTGATATCCTAACAGAAGGGAAACATGCCTCATAAGTTCGGATGAGAACGGCTGTCCGTTATCTGAGTACACGACACGAGGCAAGCCGTACCGTGGGAAGAATTCTCGAACCAGCTGCTTGGCAGTGGTCGGGGCAGTGTAATCTGGGACTGGATATGCTTCGGTCCAACGGGAAAGTGCACAAACAACTACGAGGACATATTTGAATCCTCGACAACGGTCCATCTGGATATAATCCATCTGGAGGACTTCAAAAGGGTGATCGGGAGGATGGAATCCACCTTGCTCTACAGGAACGCTTTTACCGGGGTTGAACTGACAACAGATCATGCAAGTACGCACTTTCTGTTTTGCTGCTGCTCGTAAGTGTTTGTTGTACCAGAGATTCTGTAAACTGTCTAACATAGCTTTCTCTCCTAGATGTGCTGGACTATGTGCTGTATTTATCATGATTTGAACCATTGAGTCGGGGAGAAACCATGTAGATTTTCCCTTCGTGACCCATCCTTGATCTGTCTGGATCCCTCCTAGTTCAGTCCATTTCTTTATTTCATCTGAAGTAGCATGTGTCTGGATATCGATTACATCTAGGGTGGGATCCCGGACTGACATACACTGTGTTGGTACTATTGTCTTTGTCACATCGGTAGTCTGGGTGTGAGTCAATGTTGTATGTTTTGCTGTCTGGTCTGCCAGGTCATTACCCTGGGAAACAGAATCCGTAACTTTAGTATGTGCTTTACACTTCATGACGGATATGCCTGAGGGCAGATGTATTGCTTCTAACAGTGCTTGAATGAGGGGACCGTGTTGTATCTTGGCACCATGAGAGGTCAAGAAACCTCGTTCTTGCCATAACATTCCGAAGTCGTGTACGACTCCGAACGCATAACGGGAATCAGTGTATATGTTAACATTTCTGTTCTCGGCTAGTATACAAGCTCGGGTCAGAGCGATGAGCTCCGCCGCTTGAGCAGACAGAGTGTCAATACGATGTGTTTCTTTAACTTCAGTTTCAGTGGTCACTGCATACGCGGCCACTAATTCTCCTGTACTTGTTCTCATGCATGAACCGTCCACGTAAAGTGTCAGGTCTGGATTTGTCAGTGGGACATCTGTTAAGTCTCGTCGAGGCTTTGTTACTGCATTAATGATCTCTATACAATCATGCGGGGCTGGATCTGTCATAATTGTAGGTAACAATGTTGCGGGATTCAGAATGCTGCAGCGTCTGATTTCTATGTGTGGCTGGAATAGTGTCAATTCATAACCTGTCAGTCGTGCTATAGTCAAGTGCTGAGTCTGAGTTCTGTTTAAAAGAACCTCTACAGAATGTGGAACTTGTACTGTTAATTGATGTCCTAAAACAATTGAGTCGCTCTGTCTGATTGCTAGTGCTGTTGCTGCTACTGACTTCAAGCACGCAGGGAGTGCCTGGGCTACTGAATCCAATGTACTTTTGTACGATTCCCGGCGCGGCAGGTTTCTGGACCAGGGTCAGCGGACTCGATAATTCTCTCGCCTCGGTGCCCACTCTGATTAGCGATTGCACTCGGCAACTCTGGGCACTAGCTTGCCTCATCTTCACTAACGGCCCCACCAGACCGCTGGGGATGCCTGGTCTCACCCTGGAGATACCCATTAAGGGACCATCTCTCAGGGAAGCCAGGAAGGGTTTCGCAGCGGTCGAAGCGCGGAGATACTCCTCCGGGAGTCGATCCTAGCGCTATATAAACTTGTAATTAATTAATTAATTAATTAATTAATTAATTAATGTACTTGAAAAATAAGCGCAAGGCTTATGTGAACCTGCTTGGTCTTGAGTGAGGACAGACAATGCTGTACCATCACGTTCTGTAACAAAAAGTGTGAACGGTTTGCTGTAACATGGTGTCGCTAGAACTGGTGCTTGACATAAAGCTTTCTTTAATTCCTCAAAAGCCTGTGTATGTTCCTGAGTCCAAGGGAGGGCAGTCGAAGTCGCTGCCTCCTGTGTTGTTAACTAAATCAGTGGTTTAGCTAGAAATGCATACTGGGGAATCCATTGTCTGCAGTACGAGGTGAGGCCTATAAAGGCCCGCACTTCCTTTTGTGTCTGGGGTTGTGGCATATTTACAATTAACTGAATGCGATCGGGAGTGAGCTGTCTCCCCACTTTGGACAGCAAGTGACCCAAGTACACAACTTGCTGAACACAGAATTGTAGCTTCGAAGGAGACACCTTGTGTCCCTTGTCGGCCAGAAAATGTAAAACTGTCAGTGATGCTTGTTCACATTCGGGCTCACTTCGTGCGGTGATCAGCAGATCATCGACGTATTGCAGTAAGGCAGTGTTAACTGGCATTATGATACAATCAAGTTGTCTTTTCAGTGCTTGGCTATAGATGCTGGGGCTTTCTGTGAATCCTTGAGGTGCGCGTGAAAATTTGAAACTTCGTCCATTTAAACTGAATCCGAAGAGATATTGGCTCTCTGGGTCAATAGGTACACTGAAGAAGGCGTTCTTGAGGTCAATTACAGTAAAGAACGCTTTTTCTGAATCAATAGCAGTCAATAGGGAAGAGATGTCGGGAACCACAGGGTACTGTGGAACAATACATTTATTCAGTTCTCTTAAATCAATCACCAGCCGATATACTGGCGGTGCATTGGGATCAGTACGTTTAAGAATCGGAATGATAGGGGAATTACAGATATTGGAGTCGGTCTCTACGACCACTCCTTGGGCAATGAGCTCTTCAATGATTTCCAGTAAAGCCACTACAGCATCGGGTGGTAACTTGTATTGTCTGATTCTGGGTAGAACAACACCTGGTTTGAGTGTAACACGGTATGGTGTAATGTGCATACAACCTACGTCAGTTGGGCCTTTTGCCCATAAGTGATCCGGTACATTTTTCAATCTGACATCAAACTCTCGTAATACATAATGACCCTTAAAGTCTCTCAAGAAAAGTCTAACTCCTTCCGGAGAACAACAGATCACAGCTCCTAGAGCCTTCAATGTTTTTATTCCTAACAGATTTTCTGGACAAGATTTCGTAAGTAACAAGTCTGTAACACGTGATAATAGACCCACAGCCAGGGGGACTGGTTTCGATACCTCATTTACAATAGGCTGTCCTGAAAAACCAAGGGAAACATTCTGTGAGCCTGAGAGGGGTGCCCCTGGGACTTCATCATGGCTGTTTGTGGTGCGACTTGCCCCTGTGTCAATTAAAAACTTTCTGTCTTTTCCCAATACTTGACTGTGTACATAAGGACCCTCTTGATCTACAGGAATTTCAATAAGAGGCAAGCCACCCTCCCTCTCTAGGCTGTTTCATGTGTATCGTGGATAATCGGGGTAATCAGATTGGGCATACTGGTACATCTGCTGCGAGACTTGCTGAGTCGCGGCAATGGGCTGTGGCTGTGACTGTGACTGTCTCTGTGGTACCGCTACTGTCTGTGCTGCATGTGGTGAAACATGCATAGGCTGTGTATTCTGCATGGGCTGTATATTCTGTGAAGTCTGTTGCTGAGTCTGATTTTGTCTAGGTGGATACGGTCTTTCTTTAGTTTTACCTGTCGATATATTATGTTTCAGGACTGGGCATTCATGTACGTAGTGACCTGGCTGCTTGCAATAATTGCATGTCCCTTTAACGGGAGCTGCGGCGTGACCTGTCTGGGTCGTACCCTTTCTCTGACCTTCGGCTGGAACCGACTGGGCCACTAACATTTTCATTTTCGTGTCTTTCATGCGTTTCTGTTCCTGATCCTGTTCTTCTCTAATTCTGTTCTGATGGTATTGTAACATCTGTAACATCTGGGATGGCGTATTTGCTTGCCAAGTACTTTCAACTTTGTACACGCGGTTCTTAACTAGTGGCAGGGAATTCTCGACTAATTTTGATACAAAAAGATGCGGGTACGACTCGCTACTCGGCTTAAGGCCACTATTGATAATAAAACATTTCTCGAATCTTGAATAGAAGTCACTAGTATCTTCATCGTGTTTCTGTTTACAGGCCGAAATTGCGTCCCAGTCTTCCTTTCTATTTTTCAGTAATCTTGGCAGAACCTGTACTATTAAACCTGGTAATGCTTTAGTTTTCTCCCCAAGGCCTAGCCCAGGGGTACGAAGTTTCTCCTCGTCCTCTATTTCTGTCCACACAATCTTTTTATCTCCCACCTCCCATTCCCTTTCCTTCAGCTTCTCGTAGATGCCCGTGGGCAGCAGTACCTTTAACATTTTCATAATATCTTCATATGTGTAATCTCCCATCAGTAACATGTCTTTAAGTTCTCTGTGAAAACCTGCAGGGTCTTTATCGTGACACGGTACTAGTTTCTTCATTTCCAATAGTTCTAACTTGGTCAGAGGTGTGTGTACATACACACGTTTCAGGGTGTTATCAGTACCCATGACTGGGTGTACTTCTCGTAAGGGGTTCTGACTTTCAATGCCATGTAGACGCTCCATATGATACGTTTTTCTTTCTGGGGGCAGAGCGGGAACGTATTTGGAGCTTAAGAACGTGTTATATCTGTGCCGTTGTTCTAGAATTATTTGAATTAACTTGGTACTTAGGCCTCTCCATCTATCCATGAGTAGTGCTTCTAATGTATCGTGTAAGGGACCTGGGTCAGAATATTGATGTCTGAATAACGTGAGGAGGTGCTGAATCATGTATACACCTTCTAATTTCTGCTCGTCTGGGGAAAGGTTCAGGAATGTCTGCGCTACTGTGTCATTATTGTATATGTTCGGATTGTCAGCCCATAATACAGCTGACCGGGCTAGTTCTTGTTCATCCATAGAATTTAGTACATGGTACCCCATTCGTTCTCGAAGCATTTTATCAGTCTCTTGAAACTGATGTTCAGGAGAATTCGGTTTTGTTATGCCAGAGAGGAAGACTCTCTTGCTTTCTGGACGAATGCCTTTCCTAAGATAAGTTCCTTTACCTACATACGCTATCGTGTCTGTAGTCTTTTCTGGTTCTCCAGATCCTTCCTCCTCCTCAGAGGAAGCTCCTTCTTTCTCATTTTCGTGTACTTCTATTACTGCTCTTCTTATTTTCCTGTACATACTTGCTATGCAATTCTGTTTATCATGCTTTCCTTCGGCTATATTTTGACCCCACTTTGTTAGGGCATCCATTTCATCCTGTTCTGTCTCAGGCCTGTCTCGTTCTCTTATTAAGCAATTTATGAAAAAACGTAGTATATATGCTTGAGTGTCGACTTTCTGATGTGCCATGGCCTCCTTAATACTTTCAGGGTTTTCCCCAGTCCGGACAAAATGATATATCCTATCTAGGTGCTCTTTCATTCCTGCGAATAACACTAGGTAATCTGTAGCTTGTCGTACACGTAGCGATGCTATCAACATCCTATCGTCTTTACCGGGTACTGGATCGTATCTGCAAACTTGAAGCGGTTCTTTGAGTATGTCGAGACGGGGTGATTGGAATGTAAAGGGCTTCTGCATGTCCCTAAGGTTTAATCTGTGTGTTGCTGGCGGGGTCTGGTAACCCCCGGTCGCACCTCCTGAGGGGGAGGCTTGAGCATTATCTCTCTGTGGAGTCTGTATCTGTACTTGAACTTCTCTTTTAGTAGGATCTAGTGCAAGCGGGTTTGATATATTAATTTTAGGTGGGGGGAGTGGTGGAGGTGGAGGAACAGGCTGTCGGACGGGAGAACCTTGTTGCGGTAGTGGCAAAATACGATCTTGGGGCGGGTTGCCACCTCCGTCACCGTCAGTAGGCGGGACGCGGGCAGGTGGATTGGTGTAAGCGGGTGCTACATCATTTAGATAGGAATTCAGAAAGATGTCTTTAGTAGTCCTGTGTTTTACTTTAATTGGAACCAATGGTGGTGGCAGATTTTTCGGCATTTCTGAAGTGGCCTCAGGCGTACCTTCGGCTACTAAGTACATACCATTTACAAGATTGTTTCGTGCGCGGTCTACTTGTTCTGATTTTACTCGAATCCCTTCAGTAACTAATTCGTTTTCTCTGGCTTTATCTGATTCTTCTCTATGTCTGTCTTCTCTACGGAGTGCTTTTTCAGCACGTTTATGTGATTCTTTACGCCAAAATTCTATGGCGTCTTTCTGAGATTGTCTGGCTTTCTTTTTCCATAATGCTTCTTCTACCTTCATGATGCACTCGGCATCCCATGTTCCGGTAACAGGCCATCTGTGTCTTTCATCTAGATGCTTAGTATAATCGGCCCATAAATCTAGATACAATATGGCGTCTATGCCATGTTTCTGATACATGAAGTTTCCAGGAGTGTCCCTAGGGGGGATAGGAATTTCTTCCTCTAGTATCCCTTTTCTAGTTCCGATCTGTTTTAACTTATTGAAAAACGGCATCTTGTCTACTTAGTACTGAATGCTCAATCCTAGCTGTTTAATTCTGACTCTGAACACAATTAGTTACACCAGAACACAATAATGCACATTAGAAACAGTCACTCATACCACGACATTAAACACATAAAAAAGACATTTGAAACATATATGACTACCCCCTATACTGGATGTACCGCTAAACAGCACAGATACACTGCTGAGAACAGTGCAAGAACTAGGATAACTGATATACTGCTAAACAGTACAGATACACTGTCTAAAACAGTGCAGACCGAATTTGTGTACCCAAACCCGTCTAGATACGTCCCAGCAATGGTACTCACCGGGAAGCACGGAAAACAGAAGGCCTCGGAAAACTCGACTGAACTTGACCGGACTCGACTCGACTCGACACGTTGATACTTCGGAAAACTGGTGGGCCTCTTGACACCTCGGACCTTGCTTCTTTCGACTAGGCTCTGGTCGGGATCCTCCGCGCTCCTCACCGCCTCGTCTGGGTGCTGATTGCAGTCTTCGTCGCCTCCGTGGGCCAGAGGGAGATACAGGAAATCCTGCCAGTACGCGTAGTTTCCGTCTAACTGATGGCAGGGGACAGAGCTTGCAACGCACCAACCGGCGCGTGGGGTGGGGGAGGGGTCCCTGTTCGGGCGCCAAAATAATGTGGTAAATATTTGATTTACCGTCCTAATTTCTATGCAGGTAAGTACTTAATCAATAATAACTCAATCGGAAAGAAAAAGGCAGAGTCCGTGGTGTTAGAGTTCTTAGGGGTTTTATTCCTTAAAAAGGAATGGTCATGACCGGATATCTTGTTCCTGCCACCACTGGGGTGCAGGAAGGGATAGAGCAATATTTTATTGACAATACATAGCTTATATACTTAAGTTACATTATAGAAACCAATACAGTAGGCGTAACAGCTGAGAGAAACAAGATAAAACACACACGTGGTAATGATACGTAATTAGAAGGCGTGAACTAGGCGTGAACATAGAGGTGTGTGCTAGAAACGTCATAAGTAGGTGTCATAAGTGGGTGGCAACAAAAAGCAGAATCTTGCAATGTCAGCAGAAATCTGAGGCCTGGATGCGCGCGCAGCTGCATGACGTGTGATCGACGTGAAACTGGAGGGCGCAGGGGACTTGACATTTACAATAGCGGAAAGAGACAGAAGTCTGGCATGTCAGATCAACTCGTACCTCTATCATATCTGATATCTGATGTTTGGGAACCATATTATCTGGGCGGAAAAGGTCTCTGGGGCAGAAGCCATTCTATACTGACTGTGAGTGCGTGTATAAGCGTCTAAGTGTCTGCATGAGATGCGAGGGGCATGGGCTTGCCATGGTAACAGAGGCTATGAATTACTTGCACGGAGACAGTAAGGCCGGGCCCTTCGCTCTGCAGCTGGGGGGATGTTTACTTGAACTAGTAGGTAGGAATGCATTTTCGGAGAGCGGAACAGATAACTCGAAGGTTGAATTCAGTCTTGGCAGGCAGCAAGCTGAGCTAAACGCGGTGAGCCGCGCAGGGAGTAAGGCAGAGGTCATGGGTACGGAGACAGCCTGGGCTGAGGCTTTCAGAGTCAGAAAGCGGAAAAAGGCTCGATGGCAGAATTCAGGGCCTGCTTCGCCAGAGCTGAAAAACGTGTAAAGTACACCACAAAAAGACGTTGGCATGGCATACTTAGGAACGGACTATTCAACCCATTCTGGGTGGGTCTGAAAGAGGACATGTTAACGTTGGACGCAAATGTATTTGCGTCTTCATAGCTGGCACAGGAGGGAAGTTACATGCACTTTAAGCTAGTACATGGAGACGGTGGGGTACACGATAGGGAACATAATTTGACCAAAAATGTATATTTCCTCAGTGTATTCATTAAACACACACGTGATCGGCAATTTAGCCAATCGAATGGCCGTGAGAAACTGCTTTGGTTCACAGAGTGGAACCTGATTGGTTGTATACTACACGTGATCAGGGCTTTGTCTGTTCTGTAAACAGCACACTACGTTATGCGTAATTTTAAAATGAAATAAAATTAAATGGTATGAAATGATGGCCTCCAACCTGGGCTTAATCTTCAGGCATCTTACAGGGCCCCAATTCTTTGCACATATTTTCCATTTTCTATGCTGATGTAAACATGAGCGGCTGGCGGGCTTTTAAATAGCTTTGTAAATAGAGCACTAACTGACACTGACAAAGCTTTTCATAGCAAAAGGCGTCTGTCTGGGGTGAGGGGGGTTTGCAGAATTAAATTCCAGTGTGCTTGCCGTTTTTCTGCCGTGGATAGTCAGATTGTGTTCGAATATATATATATATATATATATATATTACCTACTGGCGGTCGCCAGTAGGTATATATAGTTAGGATTTTTTCTCTATGGGATTTTTGAAAATTCTATGTCTAATAACTTTGGCGTTTGTGGACGGAATTGGCTGAAATTTTCAGGAAAATGGAACATTTTGTTTCTGAGCAGCCCCTCACAATTTGGGGGGGTTTCATCAAGGGGGGGCCGAGAAAAAAGGGGGGTCCCAAAACGCATTTTTCCCATGTTAATTTCCATAGGGCGGTTGGCCTCACTTTTAGCTCGAACGGCTGAATGGATTTGCACGAAACTTGGCAAAATTGTAGGGACTGTTAGCCTGATGTGCCTTTGCTAGGTCTCAATATATGTGCTCCAGTGGATTTTGAGTAATTTAGGTTCAAAAAAATATATATATCTGGGCGGAGCCTAACCACACATCTGATCTGATTGGCTGTCAGCACTTCATCCAAGAAGTGTTGGCAGCCATCTTGGGACCAATATACATGATAGCACCTCATTAAAAAGCATTGTAGTTAATAGAGGGTTTTAGGACTTTAGTTACATTATAAATCATTTGTTGATGGTACCATACTCGTTTTAGGAATTGTGGTGGGTTCTAAGGTGATTTTACCATGTGAAAAAACCTTCTGCTGTGATATCATGAATATTGTTTGAAAGAAAACTAATATCTCATGATTTTCCCACAGTGGTTTGGAAGGGGATCTATAAGCTAAACTGAAAGCATATTTTCTGTAAATTCACATTATCTTTCTCAGTCATGTGAAAATGAAGTCTGACATTCTCAGTAAAACATGTACATCCAACAAGGACAGAGACTGTCAGTTGATTCCTTTGTGTTCTACTGCAGCCTCCTAGAGTGTTCTAAAGAACAACTAGAGCGCTAACAGTCCTACTTATTACAAAGGTATGGCACACCTGAAGCCATCTTGATTGGAATAAAGTGGTAACTCTTAAAACATTTAATTTAAAAAGAAACAACATGAGGGGGTATATTTTGCCATAGAAAGTATGATTAGTGCTGCAGAATGAAAAATTAGGGCACATTTTGAGTGACTTCTCAAATCCTTTTCTATTTAATTAAAACATTCTGACATGCAGTCTCCCAAAATGGCCACCAGAGACAAAAGAGCCCAAATGTAGCCCAAATATCACCCAGATGTAGCCCAAGTATAGCCCAATGACAGAATGTCCCAGAGTGTTCTAAAGAACAACTAGAGCGCTAACAGTCCTACTTATTACAAAGGTATGGCACACCTGAAGCCATCTTGATTGGAATAAAGTGGTAACTCTTAAAACATTTAATTTAAAAAGAAACAACATGAGGGGGTATATTTTGCCATAGAAAGTATGATTAGTGCTGCAGAATGAAAAATTAGGGCACATTTTGAGTGACTTCTCAAATCCTTTTCTATTTCATTAAAACATTCTGACATGCAGTCTCCCAAAATGGCCACCAGAGACAAAAGAGCCCAAATGTAGCCCAAATATCACCCAGATGTAGCCCAAGTATAGCCCAATGACAGAATGTCCCAGAGTGTTCTAAAGAACAACTAGAGCGCTCACAGTCCTACTTATTACAAAGGTATAGCACACCTGGAGCCATCGTGATGGGAATAAAGTGGTAACTCTTAAGACATTTAATTTAAAAAGGAACAAAATGAGGGGGTATATTATGCAATAGAAGGTATTATTAGTGCTGCAGAAAGAAAAATTAGGGCACATTTTGAGTGACTTTTCAAATCCTCTTCTATTTCATTAAAAAATTCTGACATGCAGTCTCCCAAAATGGCCACCAGAGACAAAAGAGCCCAAATGTAGCCCAAATATCACCCAGATGTAGCCCAAGTATAGCCCAATGACAGAATGTCCCAGAGTGTTCTAAAGAACAACTAGAGCGCTAACAGTCCTACTTATGACAAAAGTATGGCACACCAGAAGCCATCTTGATTGGAATGAACATGAGGGGGTTAATTTTGCCATAGAAAGTATGATTAGTGCTTCAGAAAGAAAAATTAGGGATCATTTTGAGTGACTTCTCAAATCCTCTTCTATTTCATTAAAAAAATTCTGACATGCAGACTGAAACATGCACTTTGAATACCAGCAGCAGACGTCCCTGGTGAGCAGTAGCTTTACTACAGTGATCTAATGTGCAACTAGAGTGCTAACATTCAGAATTTATGGCAAATGTGTGACACATCTGAATGCCTTCTTGATGGAACCAAAGTAAACAAGCATTGAAAATGCAATAGATCTCGCCCTCGTTTAAGTTAAAGCCATTCTGTTTGTAATGAGGTGGCTTTTTAGCTTTGCTTTTATTAGTGTTTTTTTCAACTTTCATGTAAATAACGCACCGTTTTCACCAAATCGACTTTGCCCAAGCACACCCTTCCCTTCGGCCAACAAATCCCAAAAATTTGGCACACCTGCCGATCCACTCTCCCTACAGCTCACCCAAGCCCCGTCCCTCTAGCGCAACTGGAACACCCCAAATTCACCTTCTCCATGCGCACCAAAAACTCCCATTGAATAACATGACAATTCGCTACTCCGCACAAAAATTGCTCTTTAAAGCACTTCCACTGCTCCATTCCGCTTCAAACTTGGCTGGACACTAGTTCCAGCGATTCCCTAACATCTCACCAAAAATCAGCCCAATCCATCCACTGGAACGGGGACGAATTTCAACCCGAATACGCGCCCCCCGCAAACACAAAAAAAGCCATAAAACGGCCAAATCTCGACCAAAAACCGCCCAAATCCCTCAAAACCTTGCCAACACCAATACGCACGAAACTGAACCGGCCCCTCAGCCCTAGGCTCCGGGAACCCTACTTAATTGACCCAAAAGCCCTAAAAAAGCAACATAATACACACGAAAACGCCCTAACAACCCTAAAATGCATATAAGTATATGTATGCATGCATTTATGTTTGTATTTATATAGATATACAGATGATATATGTTTATATATGTATGTATATATATATATTCACTGAAAAAACCATAGGCTATAGACCATATATAGTTAGGAATTAGCATTTACAAAACCTTGAAAATTCACTGAAAAAACCATAGGTTATAGACCATATATAGTTAGGAATTAGCATTTACAAAACCTTGAAAATTCACTGAAAAAACCATAGGTTATAGACCATATATAGTTAGGAATTCGCATTTACAAAACCTTATTTTACTCACACAAAACCATTGAAATTCCATATATAGTTAGTTGCACTAACTATATATCGCGCACCCGCAATCCACTGCTGATGATGTCACATATTACATCATTCATGACATGGTCAGTGACATCACTGATGACATCACTGATGACATCACTGATGACAACATCCAGTGACTGTATGTTTCTGTAAAGTTAAAATATGTCTTACATATTGAAGAATGAGTGGATGTATAAGTGTCTGGATGAAGGATTTAGTAGGTGCATGACTGACTGTATGAGTGAGTGATTAAATGTGTCTCACTGAGTGCATGGGTTAGTGACTAAACTGTCTTAATTTGTGCATCATTATGTCTGTTGTTCTGTAAACTGTTGCATGTGTTGATAAGTAGCTATATGAGTAACTATATGGGTTATTGATTGGTTGCCCAAGTATTCGTATGGGAGACTGAGTGTGTGTGTGGGTGGCTGGGAGGTGTATGACTCTGTGCATAGATGTGTGAGCAGTTGATTCACTAGATGTATGGTTTCAAAAGTGCATGTGGAAACAGCTGTATGGGCGGTTGACTGTGTGCATGAGTGTATTGGTGAGTGAATGGATATCTCAGTGCTACATGTCAAAGTAAGTACATATGTAAAACACAGTACATGTGAGAGTTGACATATATAAATAACTGTGCATAAGAGCCAGTGAATGTGTGAGTGGCTGTATGGATCATTGTGAACTTGTATCAGGGATTGTATAAGAGAGTTAATATGTGTTAGTATATGTTTGAATAAGTAAAGTTTGTATAACTGTATAGTTGAGGAAATGGAGGTGTGATTGATTCTTTGATTGACTGACTAGGTGTGTGAGTAACTCCATGGATGAGTGACAGTCTGTGAGTGTCTGTTTACACTGATTGTATCTAAGGTTATATTAGAGTCTGAAGAGGTTCATCGTATTATCACATGAATGATATCATCAGTGATGTGATCAGTAATGTCAAATGAGATGTCATCATTGATGTCATCAGTGATGTCATTTGAGATGTCATCAGTGATGTCATTTGAGATGTCATCAGTGATGTCATCAGTAATGTCACTGACCATGTCATGAATGATGTAATATGTGACATCATCAGCAGTGGATTGCGGGTGCGCGATATATAGTTAGTGCAACTAACTATATATGGAATTTCAATGGTTTTGTGTGAGTAAAATAAGGTTTTGTAAATGCGAATTCCTAACTATATATGGTCTATAACCTATGGTTTTTTCAGTGAATATATATATATATATATATATATATATATATATATATATATATATAGATATGGGCATTCTTGCCTTAGGCTGTGATTGGGATCATGTTGCATATTTCCAAAGTTAGCTGCATCACCAGATGGTCATAATCTCATTTGTATCATGCACTGGAAGATATTACACTTAATGGTAAGGCAGTAAGATAGTGTTCTCTCTCTGAGCTGGGATGGGGCAGTGAGATAAATAACGGTGATGGATCAAGCCCTGATCTTTGGACTGGGTAAGAGTGGTCTGCTCAATTCAGACACTCTGTTCATCACCACCCCCTTTTGTAAATCGATTTTGGCCACTATAGGTGTGGCAGGGTATACTCAGACATGAGTCCCTTTCTCACTGCTCCATCAGGATTCAAGCAAGCTGGGCCGAAGAGGCTGAAATGCCAGAAACCGGTCCCCGGTAGCTTGTTTCCTTCCCAGTGTAAGAATTGGCTTTTGTAGTTTGGTTTGCCCTGTTCCCATCATGCACTGGGACAGGAACAGACTAATTTGCATACAGCCAGGTTCTGAAACTGGGATGGTGCAGTGAGCTAAAAAACGGTGTTGGATCTAGCCCTGATCTCTTGACTGGGTGAGAGTATTCTGTTTAATTCAGAGACTCTGTCCCTCACCACCCCTTGTTGTAAATATTTTTGTCCACCCTAAGCGTGGAAGGGTATACTCAGATGTGAGTCCCTTGCTCATTGCACCATCAGGATTCAAGCAAGCCGGGCCGAAGAGGCTGAAATGCCAGAAACCGGTCCCCGGTAGCTTGTTTCCTTCCCAGTGTAAGAATTGGCTTTTGTAGTTTGGTTTGCCCTGTTCCCATCATGCACTGGGACAGGAACAGACTAATTTGCATACAGCCAGGTTCTGAAACTGGGATGGTGCAGTGAGCTAAAAAACGGTGTTGGATCTAGCCCTGATCTCTTGACTGGGTGAGAGTATTCTGTTTAATTCAGAGACTCTGTCCCTCACCACCCCTTGTTGTAAATATTTTTGTCCACCCTAAGCGTGGAAGGGTATACTCAGATGTGAGTCCCTTGCTCATTGCACCATCAGGATTCAAGCAAGCCGGGCCGAAGAGGCTGAAATGCCAGAAACCGGTCCCCGGTAGCTTGTTTCCTTCCCAGTGTAAGAATTGGCTTTTGTAGTTTGGTTTGCCCTGTTCCCATCATGCACTGGGACAGGAACAGACTAATTTGCATACAGCCAGGTTCTGAAACTGGGATGGTGCAGTGAGCTAAAAAACGGTGTTGGATCTAGCCCTGATCTCTTGACTGGGTGAGAGTATTCTGTTTAATTCAGAGACTCTGTCCCTCACCACCCCTTGTTGTAAATATTTTTGTCCACCCTAAGCGTGGAAGGGTATACTCAGATGTGAGTCCCTTGCTCATTGCACCATCAGGATTCAAGCAAGCCGGGCCGAAGAGGCTGAAATGCCAGAAACCGGTCCCCGGTAGCTTGTCTCCTTTCTGGTAAAGAATTGGCTTGGTAGTTTAGTCTGCCCTGTTCCCATGATGCACTGGGCCAGGGACAGACTGATTTGCATATAGCCATGTTCTGAGCTGGGATGGGGCAGTGAGATAAATAACGGTGATGGATCAAGCCCTGATCTTTGGACTGGGTAAGAGTGGTCTGCTCAATTCAGACACTCTGTTCATCACCACCCCCTTTTGTAAATCGATTTTGGCCACTATAGGTGTGGCAGGGTATACTCAGACATGAGTCCCTTTCTCACTGCTCCATCAGGATTCAAGCAAGCCGGGCCGAAGAGGCTGAAATGCCAGAAACCGGTCCCCGGTAGCTTGTCTCCTTTCTGGTAAAGAATTGGCTTGGTAGTTTAGTCTGCCCTGTTCCCATGATGCACTGGGCCAGGGACAGACTGATTTGCATATAGCCATGTTCTGAGCTGGGATGGGGCAGTGAGATAAATAACGGTGATGGATCAAGCCCTGATCTTTGGACTGGGTAAGAGTGGTCTGCTCAATTCAGACACTCTGTTCATCACCACCCCCTTTTGTAAATCGATTTTGGCCACTATAGGTGTGGCAGGGTATACTCAGACATGAGTCCCTTTCTCACTGCTCCATCAGGATTCAAGCAAGCCGGGCCGAAGAGGCTGAAATGCCAGAAACCGGTCCCCGGTAGCTTGTCTCCTTTCTGGTAAAGAATTGGCTTGGTAGTTTAGTCTGCCCTGTTCCCATGATGCACTGGGCCAGGGACAGACTGATTTGCATATAGCCATGTTCTGAGCTGGGATGGGGCAGTGAGATAAATAACGGTGATGGATCAAGCCCTGATCTTTGGACTGGGTAAGAGTGGTCTGCTCAATTCAGACACTCTGTTCATCACCACCCCCTTTTGTAAATCGAATTTGGCTTCACAAAGCATAAAAAAGCCAATAACTGTATAAACATATAAAAGCAATAATAGGTAAGTAAAGTGAAAACAAATTCAGTATTACAGATAGGTCGAATAAAAAAGTTCCCACCCCATGGACAGCCAGATGTTTACATGTTCTAAGTGGTAGATGAAACATTTCTGTTAACAGAGTCCACAGACGATGTTCTTAGAGGCACACATCTGAGCAGATTGATAAGGCAATAGAGGTACGCAAAGACAGGGCAGCGACTGCTCTCACCTGTACCCTGCCACCTTTTTTAAAAATATTGTGATACCTTTGCTTTTTAAACAAAACTGTATTTGGGCGATTTTGGCTTTTAAAACCAGCAACTCACCCGGACTCCTACCTGCACCCTTTAACACCCGGCTCCCCGCGCCTCCCCGGTCCACCACAGGATTTCTCCCGATTGTTGTGGAGGGAGGAGCGGAGCTCCGAGCACTTCCGGGCTCGATGGGAGTAGTGAAGATCATTCGGTTAAATGGGGTGTTTCCAGTGAGGTTCGCCCCAAAGGCGCACCAAAGGCAAGCCCGTCTGCACCCGTCCGCGGCCGGACGGGGCTAGGGGCCACCCCCCTCTGTCCCGTCGCCCATCCGTGTTAGGAAATACAGCCCACAACTCCTACTCAAATTGAAAAGGGATGTACCCCCATCATGTCATTGTTCCTGGGACCCATCAGAACAACATACCACCTGCTGTCTGTGTGGGTTTCAATTTTTGCCTGCCCCATCAAACCAAACAAGACAATACTCCATGTTCCTGCTTAACTGCCGGTCCCTTCCAAAGCACGCTCTTGAAATCTCTTTACTAATAGAGGATTTAAAACCTGACATCCTCATCCTCACAGAGACTTGGCTGCACGACCAATCAGAACCAGACCTTGTCCAAACCCTACCCCAAGGATATCAAATTTTGCGCAATGATCGCAAAACAGGAAGGGGCGGTGGATTGGCAATAACACACAAAACTTGTTATGAAATAGGTAACCTTCCCACCCCTGTTTCAGACAGTGAAAGTCTACCCTTCACAATAAAATTCAGTCCCACAAACACATTTTCAGGAATACTTATATACCGCCCCCCGGATCACAAGGACAATTCCTCCCTGCCCTCGCACCGATCATAGCAAACCTTGCCTACAGCTCTGCAAACTTCACTCTCCTAGGAGATCTTAAAACTCACTTTGAGGACCCAAATGATCCTAACGCCAGAGAAATAACCTCGAGTTTAGACGCACTCGAACTCCGACAACGAGTGCTCTTACCCACCCATCAAAAGGGCCACCTTCTTGACCCTATTTTCAGTAACTGCCCACACCGACAAATTGGAAGGCCCTCTCCCCTCCCCTGGACAGACCACTTTCTTATCCCCCTCACGTGGACCGCCCCCAACTCCCACCTATCCAAATACATAACAGCCCAAAAATCCCAAAACTGGTCAAAACTCCCCCAACCATAATGGCTGGAGAGGCTTGAATCTACTAAACCGCCCATAACCTCCAGCCCCACAGAGGGGAATGAGAACTATAACACCTGGATCACTAAATCCCTTGATCTGGTGCTCCCACTCAAAAACATCAACCCCAAACGCAGAAACACGATTGCCCCATGGTATACCACCGAACTATGGGAAACAAAACGTAACTGTAAAAAGCTGGAGAGAAAATGGCGCCTGGACTATTCACCCACGAAAAAATTGGCCTACAGAGTGGAAATCAAAACCCACAAAGCTTTCATCAAACTAGCGCAGGCAACGTACTTTGAGGAAAAAAATAATAAGGCAGCCTTTCAACCCAAGGAAATCTACCGGATAGCGAAATTCCTCCTCCAACTACCAGAGACTCCAAAGGAGCATGACAATGTCTGTGCCCACTGTGACAACCTAGCAGAATTCTTTCTCCGCAAAATCGAAATATTTAACTCTTCTTTCTCCCTCTGACCATCTAGACTCGGGATCCCGCTCCACCTCCCCCAGCCACACTTGACCACTTCCCTCCTCTGGACCTCATCAATTTAGAGGCAATTATGCAGCAGGTAAAATCAGGCTCACCAAAAGACCCGGCACCGCCGCGCATCCTCCTCCCGATCCTCCATCACATCTCACCCACTATTCGGGACCTGCTCAATACCTCCCTACACACTGGCACTGTCCCACCCCCTGGAAACGAGCTATGGTTAAGGCCCTCTTAAAAAAACCTACTGTAGATCAGAATAACCCCTCCAGCTACCTACCCATCTCCCTATTACCCTGGCTCAGCAAACTCCTTGAAAAACACGTCAACTTAGTTGTGACAAACTTTCTGGAGTCAAATACTAGACTCAATCCATCTCAGACGGGCTTCCGACCCCTTCAGGGGACCGAAACGGCCCTGGTTGCGGTAACGGACGAGGCAAGAAGGATCTTGGACTACGGAGGCTCAACGGCCATCATTCTCCTTGACCTTAGTGCTGCCTTCGACACCGTAAACAACAACATCTTAACCCACCGACTCAATGGGGTGGGTATCTCGGGAATGGCAATCACCTGGCATAGGTCCTTTCTCTCTGATCGCTCCTTCCAGGTATTCGAGAAAGAACACATCACCCCCAGCAAACCCCTGAACTGGGGGGTGCCACAGGCCTCCTCCCTAAGCCCCACCCTTTTTAATGTTTACATGAGCCCACTGGCTGAGGTCATCCGCCCCTTTGGAGTAAAAATTGTCACCTATGCGGACGACACACAGCTGGTAGTGGCTCTAGACCCCCCTTTTAATTCACACCATGGCCTATATAAATGCATGGAAGCAGTCACCTCATGGATGACATCCTCATGTTTAAAATTAAATGGGGAAAAACAGAGCTTATGCTCCTTGAAAACACCATGGATAAGACCATAGATCCAATCTGGCCCCCCTGTCTGGGTCCTCCCCCTCCACCCAAAGAAGTAATCAAAAGCCTCGGCATTTGGCTGGATAAGTCACTCAATTTTAATCATCAGGCTGCCCAACTATCTGCCATCTGCTTTGGGCTCTTGAGACTACTGCGCAAAATCCTCCCTCTTCTCCGTTTTCTCTCCAGACGGATTATGGTGCAAGGCCTCATTCTATCCCGTTTGGACTGTGGAAACGCCCTATACCTTGGGGCTCCACAGTCAACCCTGAACAAACTACAAATTATCCAGAACTGCGCAGCCAGGACCCTTCTCCAAATCCCTCGTCGAACCTCAGTTAAAGCCCGACTGAAGGACCTCCACTGGCTCCCAGCAAAAGCAAGGATTGAATTCAAGGCTATGTGCATCGCCCACCGATCCTACTAGGCAACGGGTCCCACCATCAACCATACCATTATAACCGCCTACCACCCTAACAGACACCTTAGATCGGGGGCTTCTTACCTCACCACAGTACCCCAAGTTAAGAAAGACAGGTGCGGAGGCCGTTCACTTTCTTATAACATAGCCAAGATCTGGAACAATCTCCCCCTCACTATCAGATCAGAGCCCAGACTACTGACCTTCCATAGACACCTGAAAACCTAGCTCTTTAACAAACCTGAGTAACTCTCTGCGGCTCTGTCTCTGCTCCGACCTTCTGCAGCGCTGGGACGCCTTAGGGTAGCCATTGCGCTACATAAATCATCTTTTCATTTCATTTCATTTCAAATATGTTTTCATACACCCCCTCCAGCAGCCGCTCTGAGGAAGCAAATTCAGCCAATTGTTGTTCCAGTGAAAGAGAGTCTATATCCAAACCATTAGGTGCAGCAGCAAACCCGGTATGCTTAAGGAACCTGGCCAGGACCAGAGGTATCCACAGAGGACAGCTGCTGAAGGGCCTTCAGCAGATCCACCAATACGTGCATATCTGCAAAGTCAGCCAATTGGGAGCACACGTCCAGGTCATACTCATAAGTTCACAAGAGACAGCAGAACACAGGCTGTAAACAATGAAGCCATACAGGCTGGAAAGACAAGAACCAGTGCTCATCCATTTAATACTGTAAAGGTGGACAAAGAAATGCAACATGAGGTCACAGCACAGTAGGACGTGAGGCAGTGTCAGCTGTATTTGGTCTTCAACTGGGACATATATTGCAGAGCAGAAATATTAAAAGCAATGTTCCTGTAACTAGGAGCAAGACCAGTAGAAGACCTCCAAAGATGCTTCCCAGGACGGAGTGGATGAAAGATGGAATAACTCCAATTACCATCTGGAAGGTGCTGTGCAACTCAAAGCCAATGCTCCTGAAAAACCCTGTAACTCCAGTTGGACTAGACATGTTAATATTATGATGGACCAGTTCCCAAAAATGTCATAGGAAGTTAGTACCGGGTAGCACCTGTATCTTCAAAGAGGAATGCGTCACCTGAAGATCAAACATCCCCTTGGCCGAAGTTAAGGCCACACCTCTTTGAAACAATAAGCCTTTCAGTTTACTCAGGGCATCAATGCACATATTAGTAAGATGAATTGAAGGCCACAGAGTAACCTCCCTAACTACATGGGTAGGCAGAAACAGGTCTAGTGTACAACATGTTGCAATGGAAGAGATGGTCATCACATATGCGACACCTGGTTTCACCCCACAGCAACCTTGACTTTTCAATATCAGATAACTCCTATTCAAGAGTAATCTGAAAGACAGATGTATCATGGCTGCTGGAGACACTTTCAAGTAGCAAGATAGGTTCCCTACAGATGCATTGCATGCCCGTGCAATGAAACATCTTTGTATTCTAGGGACCCACCTAAAGTATTCTCGCAGTCTGAGCTGCTGAGAAAAACATCTGTATCCTTATTCAAACACCTGATGTGAAAGGAAGTTCCAAATTAAATTGTATTTTTGAATCCTTCACCTAACGCATCATACCTGCCCACTCGATGGTGTTGTAGATAGTACTGAAAAAGTAAATTTGAGATTGGCAGTGTAATGTACCCATGTATTATCCAATCCAAGGATGCTATTTCAGCAACGGTAAAATGTAATTTCTCAAGTTTTTAGATGTGTAACATTATATATTTTACATCTTTCTGTGCCATAGCTATATGTTGATCAGAAAGTTGGTAAGGTGAAAACAGTGTCAGATGTTAATGTGTCACCAAGGCACCTACCAAGAACTTAACGTTTGTAGTGTCCAGCTCAACAACAGAATTGACCCAAGTTGGGACTGCCCATGTGTAATGCAGAGAAGTCTTGCTGAAGCACATCTATTGTAGATGAGACAATGTTACCTAAAGAATACATTCTAGATGATAGGTTAGTCATAACATTGTCTGTTATTGCAAGAGCCTGTTTTGGGTTGGCCCTATCAATCTCACCCAGTCTTTAGGCAGCTTTTTCTTGAGATATTTTCTATATCTCGCTATAGACAGCGTAAAAGAAGATCCTTTGACATGGTGTCTGATAACCCACTAAAAAGTCGAATAAATCCAGGTCATGAAATAAAAGGGACAAATCCTGTTGTACCTGAGACAGCTTTGAGATTTTTAGCCAATCAAAGCATAACTTCCAAACACTCTAAGTTATTACTACTCCGTATGTTTTCTCCGTACATGTCACATGTCAGCCTGTGTCCTGAAAATCCCTCGATGTTACCCAGGATTCTATACTGACATTTGTTAGTGTCTAGAGGCCACACTAACCATCCCTTCCAATTGGGATCTGATGAGTTATGTCTACTCTTACGCAGAATACCATAAATAGTGTTTTCATCAAATTGTGTTAACCGCTGCCAATTGTCAAATTGTATAAGAGTGGGAACCCTGTGTGTTTAAATCCTTTATCTTGGCTAGGCTAAGACATGTTGCCTGTTACACAGCTCTGTTCAGGAAAATCATCTGTTGCTGTATCAAACAGACTCTAAATAAAGCCTTGGTCCCCTGAACCTGACAATCTTTAGTCACCCATATAGATTTAATGTCTACTGTGTCCATCCAAATGTCAAAAACATTTGAGTTGGGAAAGAAAGGAAGCAGAGTAAATCAACTTAGTATTAGTTAACATATCATTCTTTGCAAGTTCAGGTGCAAACCTATAATAAAATTAAGCTGGGTCAGATGTGTCATAACTGGAATAATAGCCAAACTTCTGTGCAAATGCTTGTGAACTACCCCCGGTGGTGTATGGCAATGTTCCCACTGTGTAAAGCTAAACACTTTACAAGGTGTTCAAGTTTTGTTCTAGAACGTAAGAACATCTCATCAAAATTAGCATTTGCCATCACAAAACTCATCTGAAGAAAGCACAATTGAATGTTCTCGATCTTCTAGCATTTCATAAACTGTATCAATAAGCCAATCATCAGAAATAGTACTGGGGTGATAATATAATTCAAAGCAATCTTCAACAAATGTGGAATTTGAAAGAGTTCAGTGGGACCATTCACATCAAATTATACTTTGTCCCATGCAATCCCATCTGAAACTGGAACAGCTGAAATTGTCACCATGGACTAGTTTATTTGCTCATGGTGTGATGATGCGGGTTGTTTCAGAACTAAATGCACAGGTTGCACTGTAGAGTATTCTGGGACAAAGTAATCACTTGCAGGAAGAAAGAACACAGTCACAAAACCAACCTGAAGGACTAGCAAAAGTAATAGAATTGTAATCCAAAGGTGTAAGCATGTAGAAACAAAGTATGTTCTTTTAAGCCAACTATAGCAGACATGCTCTTTCAGTTCGAAAGGAAAGGCAGGTGCAGTGGGGGTGATGTACCTCCAATAGGTCCAGACGCTGTCCGGTCTATCTTGGGAACCTCAGCAGGCTGGTTCAAATTAGTTGAAGACTCAATGTGTGGTACATTGATGTACACTGTGTTCTTCTTAAGATTCCATATTGAAGTCTTTGCTTCTGGACTTGTAGACTGCAAAGTAATTAAAGCTTCCATCTGATCCTCCTGTATGGCAGTTAGTGGAGATTGATCGCTAACCAGGAATTCACGTGGCTTACTGTCAACAATCGGCAACATAATGTGGTTTGATCAGATCAATAGAGACAAAACTTCTGCCTTGGTGTCTGGTAAGGGGCAGTAGAAATACAGTTGGTGTACCTCCACCAGCCAGGACAGGTAGAGGCATCTGTAAGATGGCCCAAATTCTTTCTTGTCCACTATCTTTTCTTGGACCGGATCCTTTATCTATGGGATCCAACAGGTTCTTGCCAGAAAAGCCTTTACTTCTCCAGTGGCGGTGTGTTTTACTTGGACATAGCTTTGTTCATCAAGGAAATTACTCAATTCCTATAAACTAGCTAAATGTTCATGATGTCGAAAAATGTTCTTGCCACCACTGAGCTGGCATAATTGAGGTCTGGGACCCACATATGAACCCCAAACAGGATTTCATAAGGAATCCAACCACCCAGGGACTTTCTTGGCATGTTATTCAAAGCCCTCTGGGCCCCATATAGGCGATGAATCCAACTGAGACCAAAGCCTAAAAACCTTTCTTTTAAAGACTTCTTTACGTCCCAGTTTTTCCTTTCCATGATCGTGTTTCCCTTGGAATGGCATGGAGATGATAAATGTAGGGACTTTTAGATCCTTTATAACAGTTTAGGCATTAGCCGGTCACTGTGGCCATATCCACAGGAATCAAGAGCAGGTATCCACTGCCACCAAGATGTACTTGTAAGCCCGACAAATGAAAGGCGGCCCCAGTGGTTCAAATATACACAAGCAAGAGGCTTGTTTGAAATCAGGAGAGGTGTCATCCTTGAACAAGTTATCACAGCAACCGCAGTGCTGCGGACCATCACTTTTGGGGCTTCGTCAGCCAGTGAATTCCATGCACATGTGAACTCCAACACGTTGATGACTCAGTGTATGAATGACATGAACCCATGTGAAGCATTCTGTAATCTTCAGCACCTGTTTCCAGAGCAACTTGTGCTTCATTGGGCAGACATTTGAGACCCTGAATCCATTATGGCTCCAATAATGAAGATACTCATTACATGACTGCACACAGTAATACAATTCACCCACTATAAGTGTTGGAATTTAGCATCCGGATTCTATAGTGCCAGTACTAGATACTTAAGTTTGGCCAGATGTGCTGCGCAATCACCTACTGACTGCATGTGGGTTTTCTCAGAATGAAAGATTCCATTGTGCATATGGCATTTCACGACTGCCCATGTTGCTAAATATTGCTGTTTGGTCCTTCCAGCAGACTGAACAGAACCATCAGTGTTAATGATGTAGCCATAGCGTTCTAGAGGCATTATTTAATTAGGCAGAGAATATTCCTGCTCATACTGGAGGAGTGCTTGTGTCTGTAATGTAATGTCAAATCCGTAGTCTACATCTGTTGCAGTGAGGGAGTTTGCCCATTGTATACATCTTGGATGTAGAGCTTTATCATTGGGAACTCGTGATCAGGTAACCACCTCTAAAGTTGGTACTGGGGTCACAACAATAATGTGTTTCCCATAAGGCAGGGAATCCTCTCTCACTACAGCACTCAGAACTGCTGTCTGTATCTGTGGGTGAAAAAGTTCAAACATATGCAAATGTTTGTAATCTATCATGCCAGCTTGTCAGCTTGTTCGGAACGTAAATTTCCATGAGCTTTTATGTCTAATGTGAACATATGAGGCTGGATGAATTAGGTTATAGAATGGTTTTGAAGGAAGTGGCCTATTTAGGGTCACCCGTATATCTAATGAACACTTCTCAGCCTTCCATACCAAATGCAGTAGCGGTCAGACAGTAGGGAATACAAACCAATAACTGTTTATTCATATACACTCAGAGTGGAGCCCAGTCGCTAGGTGTGCTGCAGAGGGACTGAAATCGACAAGCAAAAAGATACGTTATGTACATCTCGCAACTGGGTTGAAACACGCCCACAGTGGCATTTGCCAGGCAGATGCAGCTGGACAGTAAAATACAAAAAAATTAAGTTTTGATTCTCATATCTCATACCACCTAACACAACCCAAGGTTGTTTTACTTTGCACCCGCCACCAGACAAGTGGGAGAGGGCCTCTATCTAGTGAGAAAGGTATGCACTTATATGAACAGTCTCTTCTTTAGTGAAGCAAAAACTAACATTGCAGAAATTAACGTAACAGGCTTTTTCTCAGAAACAGCAAATGATTCGTTTCGATCATGATTCAAAATGGTGCCTGAATAGAAAATGGTGCTGCGAATGCTAACTTACATAGGGCAATGCGCAAACATGAATATTTCTATTCTAACAGATGATTCTTTTAGTATGAGCTAAAATCATTTTCTAACAGCAACGAGGAAAATAGAAAACGAGGAAAACAGGAAACCATAAACAATAATAACAGTAAAACCCTATGAGCATTCCATGTTCTCAGTATCAGGAAAGGAGACTGTAAGTCTCTGAACTGCCCTCATCTATGTTCATGAGGTCCTCTATTTCTTTCTGAATCATAATTGCAGCGTTGGTATCATGAATCGATATTTTCTGTTTAGGGGTGAGAATGGTGGTGCAATAGGAGCAACAGAAGGGGAGGCACAGAATAAGGGCACAGCAAAGCACCAATATCACAATCAGGTACATAAGCTTTTCAAGGCTCTACCCCCAACTACAGAAAAGAGACCAACTCCAATTTCCATTTTCCATTCGCCTTACATTCTTGAGGATATCGTGAATGGGCTTGGTAATATTCTTTACCTTATTTTTGATCCTAACCACACACTGGTCTCTGACTACCACACATACATCACCACTCTTGGCTAAGATGAAATCAACCACATATCAAGTCTGTTCAGAATATATTCGCATACTTTCCAACTGAGTGGTGATGTCACGTAAAGCTACAATGGTAGTTTTAGATATAATTTGTAACTTGCACCCAAAAAATTCTCTAGCTTTCTCACCCGAGCCATAGAGGTACCACCCAAAGTGAAAATGTAAGAATGAATGTATCTAAAAGCAATCACATTACTGTAAATATAGACCTCTACATCGGTCACTCCCTCACAGAATTATTTGGTTAAGGTCCTTTTAACCCAACTAATATTATGCTTAGTGTATTTAGTGCAGTTCGGTCTGGACTGTTCCCATGAGGCACAGGGTCAGACTGATTTGCATATGGCCATGCCTGAACTCGGGTGGTGTGGAGTGCAAAAAACTATGGATTTAGGCCCAGATCTCTGTACTGGGGTGAATGTATGACATTGTTCGGCATTCTGTCCATCAACTTTATTTTTGCATTTGTCACCCCTAGTGGGATGGGTATGCTCTGACGTGAGTCCCATGCACTCCACACCACTGGATTAAAGCAAGCCGGGCTGAAGGCGGCTGGAATGCCAGAAACCGGTCCTCAGAAGCTTGTTTCCGGTTCAGGGAAGGTATGGCTTGGCAGTTCGGACTGGACTGTTCCCATGAGGCACAGGGCACACTGATTTGCATATGGCCATGTCTGAACTGGGGTGGTGTGGAGTGCAAAAAAACGATGGATTAAGGCCCAGATCTCTGTACTGGGGTGAATGTATGACTTTGTTCTGCATTCTGTCCATCAACTGTGTTTTTTGCATTTGTCACCCCGAGTGGGATGGGTATGCTTAGACGTGAGTCCCATGCACTCCACACCACTGGAGTCAAGCAAGCCTGGCTGAAGACGGCTGGAATGCCAGAAACCGGTCCTCTGAAGCTTGTTTCCGGTTCAGGGAAGGTATGGCTTGGCAGTTCGGACTGGACTGTTCCCATGAGGCACAGGGCACACTGATTTGCATATGGCCATGTCTGAACTGAGGTGGCGTGGAGTGCAAAAAAACGATGGATTAAGGCCCAGATCTCTGTACTGGGGAGAATGTATGACTTTGTTCTGCATTCTGTCCATCAACTGTGTTTTTTGCATTTGTCACCCCGAGTGGGATGGGTATGCTCAGACGTGAGTCCCATGCACTCCACACCACTGGAGTCAAGCAAGCCTGGCTGAAGATGGCTGGAATGCCAGAAACCGGTCCTCGGAAGCTTGTTTCCGGTCCAGGGAAGGCATGGCTTGGCAGTTCGGGCTGGACTGTTTCCATGAGGCACAGGGTCAGACTGATTTGCATATGGCCATGTCTGAACTGGGGTGGTGTGAAGTGCAAAAAAACGATGGATTTAGGCCCAGATCTCTTTTCTGGGGTGAATGTATGACATTGTTCTGCATTCTGTCCATCAACTGTGTTTTTTGCATAGTGTATTTAGAGGGCACACCTAAGGGCAACACCATCCCAAGAGCTACATCATGTGTACCATTATGAACGTTAGATTAAGAACCCTCAGACAAAAAGTAAAACCCCCTGTGTGCATAAATCGGCCCTTCATAATCAACTGCAGCATATCTGGTGTTCATTACAAAAGTACTTGGATCTTTGTCATTTCCTATGGGGATCGTATTTTTTGCGGGAAAATTACCAGCCCCGGATGACTATCAATTCCTTGTAATGCCAACCCACTAGTGTGGCATTCTATTCTTCCATATAGAAGTTGTCACAATATGTGTTGTTATCGCAAGCTGGATAACCCATCCCCAGTGGCTTTCTATAATATAAACAAGGACCTGGATAGCCAAAACAAAAAACTCCCTTCATTTCTGTAAATTGCATTGGACGAGCATATGGATAACTTACAAGTGACAATGGGTATGCAGTCCATAAACTAGTGACATATACAGAGGGGTAACAAGCGGTCCCTTCTCCAAAGAATCTCTTGTGTGTGTCTAGAAACACATTACTCGGGGCTGTACTTTTCTTTCGTGTCGGAGGGATAACCTTTCCCTTATTATGTAAAGGTACATCCTGATCATTTTCCAAAACCAATGATACTCCACACAATATTATTAGCAACAAAACCACAAGGGCAACACGTTATTTTCTGCTTGCGAGTCCCACGCCATATTATGCTGGGCAACAAGAATCACTGGCTGCTCTTCCTCAGCATTCAGTCTACCAAAGGAATAAATAATGAATGATAAAAAGGGGGCAAAATGCAAAGGAAATATACAAGTACCCAGTGTCCGTAAGAGCCTTACTGGTACAGGCTCCTATTGTCCATCAATAAGTTGGCGCTCTTCAGTACTGCAGATGGAGCTTGCTCTGCCCAAAGCTCTTTAATGGATCCCACGTCAATCAAGATGGTATACCTGTTTGGTATACTTCGGTCTTCCCTAACTAACTGTTCAAACTAGAATAAAGTAAACAAAAATCCTTCACAAATTTCAGCTAACTCGTTGCTACTATACCTCAGTACAATCTAATACAGTCCATCCCTAATCTCTTTTCTCCTAGGACTAATTTTCCCTCAGCCGAGGGTGCAAATTGTAATTGGTTGCCCTAGGTACTGTGTGATCAGTAACAAAAGGCTCTTGTATAGCTCGTATTTCTACAGCCTCGTTCAACACGTTCTCAGTTTTTTTATCCATGTGCGTCCACGTTAGCTGAGCATCTCTGAAGGGGATAAACTAGGGCACCTGCTCGCACTCTGTGTCGCCAATCCTGTCCTTGACCCACTGGTTGTAGGGCAGAGGCAAGGGAATATTCCGCCAGTGGGTGGCATGGACCCAGTTCTTACGGCCAGCAACCTTCACAGCAGTACGTGTCACTAACAGAACCTGCTCAGGGCCCTTCCGTCGTGGCCCCAAACATTTCTTCCTCTGGAAATTACGCAATAGGACAAAGTCACCAGGCTGGATATTGTGGCCGGGTCCATCTGGTGTACGAGGTAGAGACTCTTGTACCTGTTGGTGAAGAGAATGCACATTTTCTGTTAACTGGCCACGGTAATCATTCAACACAGGGTACTCAATATCAGAGAACCTACGGGTACGCAGGATGCCCAAGGTGTTTTCCGGGCACCCAACATGACCTCGTAAGGAGACAATCCGGTCCTAGAATGTGCAGTCATTCTTGTAGACAAAAGTGCTAACGGTAAAGCATCTGGCAACTTTAACCCTGTGGTCTCCTAAATGTTTGCCTATTTCAGTTTGAGAGTACCATTGTACTTCTCAACCAAACTCGCTGACTGTGCATGATTGGCAGCATGGAATTTTTGTTTGACATGGAGACCCTCACAAATTAATTGAATCTCTTTCGCATTAAAATGACTTCTGTTGTCACTCCAGATAACTTGGGCAAACCTACACGAGGAAAGAACTCCTTCAGGAGTACCTTTGCAGTCGTAATAGCTGTATTATCTTTAGTGGAGTAAGCCTCAACTCATTTACTGAATGCACATACAACCACCAAAACATACTTAAGATTATTGCATCTCTCTAATTCAAGGGTGGTGTAGGGGTACCCTTCCCTGGATTATGCATTGCGCAAACCATGCAATATTTTACCAAATGCGCAGCTGTCTTAGAGATATTGCCATTCTGCCATATTGGGTCTAACAGCTTACAAATGCCTTTTGCACTAATGTTATTTGGGCCATGTGCCATAGTAACAACAGGAAGAACATATGCATCAGGTAACATCCATCTCTGCTTTCTTGATTTATCAATCCAACATACTTCCTCTTTTAACTGTGCTGTACTTTCCTGCCATTCCACAAATTCTTCCATTGTAGCTTCAATTTGTATCTCTTTTGCACTTTTAAGGGTATTCTCAAACATGACAACTTCAGGGATCCACCTAGCTGGACCTGCTACAAACATT
Source organism: Lissotriton vulgaris (assembly GCF_964263255.1). NCBI lineage: Eukaryota > Metazoa > Chordata > Amphibia > Caudata > Salamandridae > Lissotriton > Lissotriton vulgaris. The sequence continues at coordinate 1,143,669,094 of NC_141694.1, read as the reverse complement.
CGTTTCATGTTTATTCAGGCCGTTCCCTTAGCTGTCTATTCTGCTAAACCATTTCCTCTATCCACTTCTTTAGCAACTTTCCTGTGGGCACTACATTTAATTATGGGCAATTTCTTGGTGAGCGTCAAAGAGGACACAAGCCTCATCATGAGATGCCCACGCTGAGTATTAGTGCCATGAGAAGTAAGCAACCCTCTCTCTGCCCAGAGTGTCACAAAATTATCGCAATCTGAAGGCATATTGGCTGTCAGTATAGCTGTTGACAACCAGTCCCTCGCTCAATTCACAAGCATGAATGAGAATTGATAGTGGACCTGTGATGTCTCTAGCACCGTGCACAACGTAGTAACAGCATATGCTGCAGTTGTGGTGCCATCTGTCAATTTAAAACAAGAGGCATCAACATATAGCTCTCCTTCTAGTTCAGATAACATCAGTCAGGTCTCTATCCGTCCCTTTGTCTCTTATTCTGTCCGGTAGACACAATCATGCTTATCAACTGCATCGTTCTCAGAAGGGAGAGGTAGTAACGTGGGTGGATTCAGAGTAACACATCTTCTAATTGTAATATGCATAGCAAAGAGGGTCAATTCATAGTGATAAGATGTACACTGGTGAGGTGCTGTGTCTTTGTCTTATTCAAAAGTGTATCATCATCTTTGGGTACCATAACTGTGAGGTCAGTATCAAACATGAGTCTAGCCGATTGTCTGATTGAAGTGTCCACAGGCTCAATCACTCTCATACAGCTCAGGAGGGCCCTTGCGATGGAATCAAGCACAGCAGAGAAATAAGCACACGGTTGTTGCTTATCCCCAAATTTTCGTGTTAGGACAATAATCACGCAACCAGCCATCTCATGGACATACAGCACAAACGGCTTGCACTAGTTAGGTGTACCAAGCACTGGATCTAAACAAAGCACAGTTTTCAATTGCTTAAAAAAAAACTTATGGCATTTGGAAGTCCAAAGCAAAGGCTCATGCACTTCTTTCGTTGTTAATACAGCAAAGGTTTAGCAGGGAATAGTTAGGTATCCATTGAGGACAGTAGGAAGTGATACCTATAAAAGCGCGCACATCTTTTTGAGTTTGTGGAATGGGCCTTTTAACAATAGTAGTGAGGCGCTCAGGGGTCAACCTCCTACCCTCCTTCGACAGTAGGTAACCTAAGCAAGTGACCCCCTGTCGACAATACTGAAATTTAGAAAGGGGAACCTTGTGTCCATGAATGGTCAAATGCAACAACAATTTAACTGTACTATCTCTACAACCCTGTTCCGTATCAGAAGCTATGAGTAGATCATCAACATACTGCAACAATACATTACCTGAGGGAAGCGATAAGGAATCCAACTGACCTTTGATGCTTGATTATTAATACTAGGACTCTCCGTGTACCCAGAGGAGGGCAACATATTCTAAAACTCCTAACAGCCACTGTGAACCCAAACTAATATCTACTGTCAGGATGGATAGGAATGCTAAAGAAAGCATTTTTCAAATCAATAACTGAGACAAATTTAGCGGTAGAAGGAACCATCGTTAAAAGTGCAGTAATATCAGGAACCGCAGGGAACTGTGGAACCACTATTTTATTAGCCTTGCGCAGATCAACCACAAAATGATAAACATCATCAGCATCCTCAGAGGAACCTGAGGGTGCCCTTTAAAGAATCAGAAGAATAGGACTATTAAAAATATTGCCAGACATTTCCACAACTACTCCCGTTTGTATCAAAATCTGAATAGTCTGAAGAAGAGCGTGTTCTCCTGCCTGCGGTATCTTATACTGAGGAATATAAGGCAAAACTACATTCTCCTTTACTTGTATAGAAGCTTTTGGTATGTGCAACAGTCCTACATCTTTGTCACCTAAAGCCCATAGAGTGGGTGGGACATCAGCACATTCAGCTGGACGGGGTGCATCCTGAGGCAAACACTGTTTAGTACTCACACCTGCACCCATAGGATATAGACACCTGTAGAAGAACAATAGATAGTAGCATGCACCTTCTTCAGCAAATCCAAACCCATCAAATTCTCACCACAATTTAATGTCAACAAAATGGAGATACCACAGTAAAAGGACCAACAGTCAATGCAAGGGTGTGTGAAATGGGGCTTACAACCGGTATACCTGAAAAACCTACCGAAACATTATTGTGGCCAGACACTGCAGCACCAGGGTCCATATGTTGAGAAACAGAACTCTTTGTCGCACCTGTGTCCACCAAAAATTCCTTAGTCCAAACTTGAAAATCTGCTGTGACATAAGGACCACACTGATCTACAGGTATCTGAACTGGTCCCTCTCCCTGTCCCTGGATGTCCTGGCTAAAGGACATACCTGTCACTTCATCCATATTTCGTAATTATCATGATTTTACTGGCCATCACAAGGGTCATCAAAGTAATTATTATCAGAACGACCCTGTGAAACCATAGCATTCTGAGCTCTCTCTATCCCACGGTCATTCTCACCAGAACCGCACCCTCTAGGAGCTGCAACTTTCTGTAAAAGCACAGGATACTGGCTATGCCAATGACCCTCTTCCTTACAATACGCACACTGACTTGGAGCTTAAGGCGTTGTTGAAGGCTGTCTACTAGTTTGTGGAAGCTGTCTAGAAGGGCCACCTCATCCCCTACTATTTCCCCTAAACGATTGCTGCAACAACACCTTTGTCTTTAAATCCTTGTGTTTCTTATCTGTCCTAGCCATCTCCTCATGATCTCGGTGTTCATAGTACTGAGCCATATTCAAAATAACAGAGGAGGAAGAGGTGGACCATGTACTCTCAGACGCCTGTAAATGAGTCATAATTTCACTAAGACGATTAGAAACAAATCTGTCAACGAACAATCAAACTACTCCCTCAATAGACATATCCTGCCCACTATAGTCCAAAAATGTATCTTCAAACCTGGTAAAGAAATCAGACACGCTCTCATCCTTCTTCTGTCGACAAGCCATCAATTTGTCCTAGCTTACCTTCTTAGGCGGAACAAAGGAATGCCTATATGTAATAATGCACCCTGGCAAAGCAAGTATCTTGGCCTGGGGTTTATCACCTGGCTCCCTTTGATGATCACATCCCTTAATCCCATCCCATGTACCACCCAACTCTGCAACATGATCTTGAGTATGAACCTGTCTCTAAACATCAACCGGAACAAGGAGGCCAAAAAACATTTCAATATCAGCAAGAGTCATTGCAGTAGAAGAATCAGCCTCTGTTAATTCTTTATAATAAGCTATAGGATTTTTCCCAGGGTTAGGCAAATGAGTCTTAAGGGCTACAATCTCACTCCTTTTCCATGGAGTGCAAACCCATTATTCCTGAAATGGGCCACTACAGCCGGTCTAGTAACATTGCCATGCCGATCCGTTATCTCCGGTATTTCTGGGTGATATATAGGATGGACCTCCCGCATTGGAAACTAAGTTATCTGAGTAGGGCTCCTCTCATGTAGTCTATGCCTGTAGGCAACTAGAGTTGTAACATTCCCACATGCTTGGCTCCTGGCTCCAAGTCAGTAGCATACACACAATCCCAATGTGTGTTTGCCAAAGACTAATCAATGTAGCAGACATATGCTTAAGGGCATGTTGCTGTATAAAGGGTTCAAAATCTTGCATGACTTCCCAAACATCCTCCACACTATAGACCACATTACGAGCCCACCGCACACCCTTTTCAGCTATTACTTGTTTCTCTTCATCCCCTACCCTAGGTTGCACTAACAGGCCTATTCACTTCTTGAATTCAGTCTCTTTCCTCAAATCCAAGTACTGGCTTCTCAGCATTCAAAGATATCGGAGAATGAAAAACCATAGAAGGAGAAACAACAGAAGTGACAGGTACAATCGTTTGCATCAGAGGAGGAGACGATATAAGAGACGAAACAATAGATGTGCTGAGGGTCACAGTTGCCAAAGACAGCGTGGTCGAAGAAGGGGCAGGAGATGCCATACCCTAAACAGTACAAACAACAGCCGTAGAAACGGGAACAGCCAAATCAGACGTAACCGGCTGTTGTGACAGTAAGGAAACAGCGGGATACATCCTCTGTGGGGCATAAGGAGGTGGGGGTTGAGTATCTATCAGATCCTCTACAAAGGTATTGTCTTCTTCTTGGGTCAAATAAGACTCATCAATATGCAACCAGAATCTCCTATCCTCCCATTCAGTTCCAGACTCTTGTTTTTCTCTGTCATAGGACCCACAGCTTTCTGTGTCAATGTTTGCATTTTCCCTTTCCGTGCATCCCTCTCCATCTTTAAACATCTCTGTCTAGCCTCCTTCTGCCAAGTTCTGAGGGAGTCAAACATGGACTGTCTACTTCTTTTCTTAAATAGTTGCTTCTGTAAAAACCCAATTTTTTGTTCATCAAAAGTGCTTGTCAACGGCCACTGCAACTCGTCATTGTCCCTTGTATATTTGTTCCATAAAGTACTAAACATAATAGGGCCAAGACCATGCCTCACATACATATAAAAATTAGGACTTCCTTCAGGAGGTGCCGGCTGAGCTTCTTCCAAACGAGCATCTGCAGAACAACAATGGCAACACGAATACAAGATTTTACTAAGACCAGGCATTTTAAACGGAAAACAAGTTTGTTATTTTTACCTGCCAAAGTAGTTACAAATATTTTTATCATAAATTGTCCTCAGACTGTACCAAACTCAAACCACAATGGTACCATATCCACAAAGAACCAAAACAAACTCACCTGATGTGAGTAGCACAAACGGACCAATTCTCCACTGCTGATTCTTTAGACCAAACAGTCAGATCCAAGGTTTTTGCCATTCAGGACTCCAGTCAGGATGGCCACTGGGCGAGGCACCGTCCGGCAGGACAGAAGGGGCAGCTGTGAGTAACAGAAACTGTTCGTGCAGGGATCCCTGAATGGTCAGTCGGACCCGACAATGTCCTCGACCTACCCCCGTCTGAGGAAAGGAGATGGATCAATCACCGAAGGAGTCCCTGTTCGGGTGGCAACTGAAGGAAGTTGCCAGTTTAGGGTTACCTGGGTCACTAATGACCACCTCCTAGCCTTCCATACCAAATGAAGAGTCAGTCAGACAGTAGAGAATGTGAAGCAATAACTGTTTATTCATATACACTCAGAGTGGAACCCAGCCTGCCCAGTCGCTAGGAGTGTGGCAGAGGGACTGAAATCGACAAGCAAAAATGTACATTATGTAGATCTCCCAACTGGGCTGAAACATCCTCACAGTGGTATTTTCCAGGCAGATGCAGCTGGACAGTAAAATAAAAAAAAAAATAAGTTTTGATTCTCATATCTCACACCACCTAATACAACCCAAGGTCGTTTCACCCTGCACCTGCCACCAGACAAGTGGGAGAGGGCCTCTTTCTAGTGAGAAAGGTATGCACTAATATGAACAGTCTATTAATTAGTGAAGAAAAACCGACCATTGCAGAAACAAAACGTAACACATGCTTTTTCCCAGAAACAGCAAAGGATTAGTTTCGATCATGATTCAAAATGGTCCCTGAATTGAAAATGGTGCTGTGAATGCTAACTAACATAGGGCAATGCGCAGACATGAACATTTCCATTCTAACAGTTTTCCCCATTCTGCACAATCAGGAATGCATGTTCTGCCTACATTTAGAAATCCTAATATAGATTGTGATCTTTTCAGAGTTGTTGGAGGGTGGAGCACTGACACTTTTTCTACAAAATGCACTGCCAGGCTCATGCCCACACTTAACAGCTCATATCCCAGAAAAAGGACACTGAAGTGGCCAATTTTTGATTTTTGGAAATTGTGCATGTAGCCCATGTGAGCAAATCCCAAGATTATATGATCTACTCTGGTCAAGTGCTTCATCAGGTCTTTGTCTGTTAAGTATATGTCATCAACATATGATAATGCCTGATAGTCAACAATCTCAAATAACTCTGTGACTTTGGCAGAAAACAGCGCATGGCTATTCTCGTGCCCTGTGATAAATGACAGGAACTGTTTCTGAGAGCCTAGCACCATGAAGGCGGTCAAATATCTGCTTCCAGGCACTATATTTTGGAAGAAGAATCCATTTGAGATATAAAGTGCTGTTTTGTATTTCTCCTGCCCAATGATATTCATTAGTGCTGCACTGTGGGCAGTTTGTACTGCGAATGTGCAAGTAGTTGTCTTCAAATGCCTATAATCTAATACTACATTGTATGATTGATCTGGAAACAGCAGATTATTCATTGAAGTGGTGCAACTTTCAATTACACCTTGATAATCAAGTTGTTTTAAGATTTCCCTGACTTGTTGTTTTGCTGAATATTTTATTGTGTATTGTCATTGAGGTTGTGGAGTTGTCTTCAAAGGTATTATCATGATAAGGTGAACCCTCATCCCACCCCACATGGTTGTGGTGTAATGAAGAAGCTAGTGATAAAACCCACTGCCTGACGTATGAGTGTTTAATTGATTTTGGAACAAGGTTGGAGAAGGCTGGTAAAATCACCTGTTCCCCGTTTGGGCAATCTATTACGAAGTCATGTGGCCAACCTTTTTCGACCAGCAAAATGTGATAACCTTGAGTGAGTTCCTCCCAAAAGAGGACAATAATTAATCTGGGCACATCCCCTTTCAATCTTAATTGGACTTTGTATAAACAATATGGAATGCTTACCCTTGTATCCAGTGTTCCTACCATGATATACTCACTCAGCGCTACTCCCACCAGACAATCCATCAGATTCTAGTGAACTTTTGCCACTTCAGCTGCACTGTTCAGCATTGTCAATGCCCACTCCCTGTTCAGAAGCAGAGTACCCTAAATCTATGGCATACCTCACCTTTAGTCCGGCTACCTTCTTCTTTTTAAATTGCTGTTTATTTATGTATTCAGATGAGTTTTGTGAGTCCTTTCTTTGTTTCACGTGATCGCCGCCCAACCATCCTCCTCTCTGTACAACATGGGATCTGTGCACACATCAATTATTACACTGTTACAGTATTGCCAGATAAATCATGCACAATATAACTCGAAGACAAAAATGTTGATATAGTCTTGATTGCTGTAATCTTCAATTCAGATTTTATTTGAAACGCCCAGCCAACACGTGTTTCGTCAGGGTGGTACACCCTCGACTTCGTCAGGGCTCTAAAATGTACAATGGCTACTTGTTACATACATGTACCAGCACCATATATGTTATACATTCATTTTTATCACAATAAAACATATGGGGGTTAGTGTGAGTCAATAGTAAAGACTTGAGAGGGGTATTTACAAAGAGCTCTGTTGGCCTGGCCTATAGAAAAGCCACTTCATCTCACCAAAGGTGACGTGCATCCACTATATGTTAATGTCGCCAGCATGCAGGTCGATAGTTATAAACTCATCCAATTTGACAGATGTGCACTTCACACAGTCACCAGATTCTGTCCGTGACCCAATGGACACTCAAGTAGAAAGACCTCACCAAGAGGAAAACGTAAAAGAAATTGACCTAAAGTGTAATGATAATACGTTTAGCACAACCGTGCTTCTTACCCAAATGGGCAGTGATATTTCATTTTTTGTTGCAATATCTCTATGCTGTAGGGGGTATCAATAAAAAATGACCAAATAAGTATTCTGATTATATACATCATATGGTAAAAGCCGCAAAAAGTATGCCACAATGCCCGAAGAGAGAGCCTCACCTCTCCGCCGGTTGTACTTCTGTCCCGGCTGCCAGGTTCGAACGGATTAAAAATCAACACCACTTATATCCAGCAGCTTGTATTCAATATGATGCCTTAATGTGGAAAGGCACTAGAAAGGGAGAAGGACGTAACTACTGTTACCCTTAATGCCTAATGATGGCATTGCAAATAACCGATTACATTCACTTAAGGTCATTGATGTTTTATCTGTATTAGTTGCATAGTAAAACCAGTTCATGACAGATTAAAGTTATTCTGTGTTTTTTTAAGATGCCTGTCGTCTTTAAACTCTCAATTACATATATTGAGTTTAAATCTAATTACTATTGCGATTGAGCTGGCATGGCAACCTAAACCATTGAGCAAGAATATCTTTCTACCAACAAATTTACTTAATCAAATACATTCCATGATGGAACATTTCATTGAGATTTGCAACGCTCGTGAATCCATTATTTATTTGATCTTATGCAATCACCATGTTAAAAGCATATCCCAATTTCTCAGCATGTGCTCTGAGGATATTGGAATACTAGTGTGCCTAATTTTCAGATTCAACAAGCACCACGTTCTATGCCCTCTTAAAGTAGATGCTGTAAAAACAGCTCCATTTAAACGTCCTGCCCCGTGCAACCATTGCAAAGCCTCCTTACCCGTTCGTGTGTGCACGATCGATATTCGAAATAGACGCTGCAGCTGCTGTACTGCTGCCGGTAGCATCCTCGCGTGTGAATGCGGAAATGCACCTCACGCTTCCTTTATCCTACAAGCAAAGACTAGAGCGCTCACCCCACACCGGAAGAGGCACACTTGGCCAACCGGAAGGGGATAAACGCTATTGCTATTGAATATATACAGACACCCCCACAATTGTATGCAGTGAACTATTATTCTGAATATGTGTTTTAATCACACTTTTTGTCTATGAAATGCACATATTTTCGACATTTACGGGCTGATTCCGATCCTGGAAAAACGCTGTACAAACCGTAGTATGGAGCGTTTTCTCCATACAACTCGTACTTGTAAGGAGGCCCCTACAACCTAGGAAGTACGATCCGTACAAATAGATGCACTCCATACAAATTGTAAAAAAGACCATACAACTCGTATATACAAGCGATTCCGATTCGGATTGCTCTGTACGCAACGTTCCCATGTATTCCCGGCAGCAATTTACAACCCGGCAAGTACGATTCGTACAAACGGCATGCGTTACGGCTCTTTTTTTACAAGAGCCAAAAAGTGCGGGAAAAGCCTTGTACGCCCCTAAAACAGTACGAGACAGACCCCCCATGTACACATCATACACCCCATGAATACAGGGGTACGGTGCGTATGCACAGTGCGTACGGATGACACGGAAAGTGGGGTACGGTGCGTACATACGCGATAAAGGGGTACTGGTCGTGTACGCACCGTACAAGCACCGTACCCCAAAATCACCTGTGTACAAACCGTACCCCAAAATCGCCTGTGTACGCACCGTACCCTAAAATCGCGTATTTACGGGGTGTAAATGCGCGATGTTGGGGTACAGTGCGTACACAGGCGATTTTGGTGTGTACATGGGCGATTTTGGGGTACGGTGCGTGCATGGGCGATTTTGGGGTATGGTGCGTACAAGGGCGATTTTGGGGTACGGTGCGTACATGGGTACATGGGCGATTTTGGAGTATGGTGCGTACATGGGCGATTTTGGGGTACGGTGCGTACATGGGCGATTTTGGGGTATGGTGCGTACATACGTGATTTTGGGGTACAGTGCGTACACGGGCGATTTTGGGGTACGGTGCGCACATATGCGATTTTGGTGTACGCACCATACACATGCCTCGCATGTGGGGGGACCCCTGTACGCCTCATACCTCTACACGACCCGTACCCCGGTATGAGTCGTACCCCCAGAACGAGTCATACCAGGGTATGAGGCGTATAGGGGTTCGCTTCGTTGCCCGGTACGAGTCATTCCCCGTATATAGGCCATTTTCCATACAAATCGTATGCTGACAAACTGGTACGAATCGTACTTGACGGGTTGGACAGCCTTTTTACAATTTGTATGGTCTTTTTTACAAGTCTGTGTCGTACAGCTTTTCCCGATCTGATTTGTAAGGATTGGGCCGATCTGTATGTATTTTTCCCGTACGAATCGTACTACACCGTTTGGAAGGGACTTGTACAATTTGTATGGAAAAAAACTACAAATCTTATTTGTATGGAAAAAAAAATCCAGGATCGGAATCAGGCCCTTAGAGTTATATCTAGTTCTAAATTGATACAAGTGACGGTAACAACTGAAATAACATCAGAAGTCCATATGTGAATCTAAGGAGAGGAAAATAATTGATTACTATGACCCTACTTATGTGAATATGATCACAAGTGGGCTAGCTCAAGAGATGGTGAAAAAAGGGAAAATAAAGCAATAGTGATCTGAAGAAGAGGAAAGAAAAACGCGTGGTTGAAACAATATATCCTATGTGATTCTAATGTGAACACGTGCATTGTCAGTGTGACATCATCATGCTATTGTACAACCACTGTAATGCTATTACATATTTTAGACATCAATTAATAGATTAATAGATTACACATTGGATTGGAATACACTATCATAGTTAGTGGATGTTACAATTTCCACTATGTGGCAGAATATTATCTTGTTGTGTATAGAACCTGGAGATTATTCAGTATATGACATTTTAATCACCCCGAAAAAATTGCAGCTCACAATCAGAATTCAAGCCCTGTTGCACCGCATCTAAGCGCATTATCCAAGTTGCCTCTGCTCTGCGCAATGTTAATACCCTGTTGCCTCCCCTTTTATCTGGTGCAACCATTTGTATTCCAAAAAACTGAACTGCTTGTAAGGTCCCTGTTTTGCACAAGACATGGCATGTATAGCCATGGGATATCGCGCATCCCCTTATTTTAATGCCCTTGCGTGTTCACTTATGCGGTCTTTTAAACACCGTATAGTGCTCCCGACATATTGCTTCATGCATCTGCAGGTCACAATATAGACCACAAATTTAGTTAGGCAGTTTATATTTTGTCTAATGCAATACCTTTTCTTATCTGGACCATAACATTCGGTAGTGTTATCCAACGCCCAATTACATACTCCACAGGTGCCACACTTGTGGAAGCCCATAGTGTGTCTTGATAACCAGTTGGTGTTCTTCACAGTTGTTGGCACAGTTGGGCTTAAAATATTCCTCAATGTATTTCCCCTTCTGTAAGTGATCATGGGCCATTTTGGTGTAAATTCCTCTAGTGTCTTGTCTGCCTTTAAGACACACAGCAGGGGCCGCAGCTGGTCGTTCTCTTTAATTAGCCTTGTCGGTTTTTTATCCTCCTCTCTGTACATTGTATTGTTTTTTGGTAGATTCCTGTGTAGGACACTCACCTTGAGATTTAGTTTTCTCTATTTTGCTTGTTGTTCGACTTCTTCTTTGTGGAAGTTTTGGGTGCTTGCTTAGAGTTATCTTTTTCAGAGTTACTCTTAATCTGTGGTTTTCCTGGTATAGCTCTCAAATTATCTCTACCCAGTGTAGCATAGGTTTCTTCGATAATTGTAGCCAATTTGCATTCCTGCTGGGCCGGAGTCAAATCCCTTAGGCATTGGTGTATAGCAAATGCTGCTACTTCTACTTTTACTCAACATTATGCCAGATACTGCAGCAAAATTGGCCATCAAGTTATTCCCTAAGTCCAGGGGAGGTGCTGCCCCATGCCCATTCTATACCTGTTTTAATACCTCAAGTAGAACCGCCAAACAAGGGGTAACATGTGTTCTGGTACATACTGCAGAAAAGACTGTACCCCAAGTGGCACTATCTTCTACCGGGGGAGCCAACTCTATTGGCAAGCATATTGTTAGTATCCTGTGTTTTTCTTATTTGCCAGTATGGGCTGCTTTAAGCTAGTTTGTTTTGTGTGCGATCCAAAATGGAATGTATTCCCTTTTGGTTGGAATTTTCCCCATCACTGCATTTATTGTTTGAGGGCTAATACCAGCCGTAGCTAATTGTGGTGCTGCCATTGGAATAGTCTGCGCTAGAGCAAGTGTTCATGTTCATGTGGTTGGTTACAATGTAGTACCCTGTCTTGGCCATGAACCCAGTCTTGGTCATGAACTGGACACCCCTCATGGAGATGTCAAGTAGGTGCTTAGGCGAAAGCTTCAGGATGCAGGGACCCCTCGAAGTCAGCAGAAGTGTCTCCTTGGATTGTTTTTAGAAACAAAAAGAATATATATAGAAATGAGTTTGTGATCATGCTGCCTATTGTTTGTATTCCACTTTTAGCTGCATCGCCTTATGGTCATACTAATACAGACAATTGTATAACGCATGTGAAGACCTTGCAAATAAAGCCAAGGCAGTATTATAGTGTCCTTGCAAAGTTCTTTGTGTTTGCAAGGTCGGTGTTTCTTAGAAACCCAACCCAAAGCATTGTAAATACATGTAAATGTAAATGTGTTGTATTTGTATAGCGCGAACAGTAACCCGTAAGCATCCCGGCACTTGTACTCCTACCACAAGGGAACCCCTCCTGGCTTTTCCTTGTGAGGTGTCCACTCCTGGGCATCCCATGGTGAAACCAGGCATCCCTTGTGTATCGGGGGCCGTTGTGGAGACTAAGCAAGCTATTGCCCAGAGTTGCAGCATGGGGCCCATGCTTAGATTTGGCACTGAGGCAAGAATATCCGGTCAGAGGAATTTAAGCCCGATACCGCCGAGGCGGGAATAGAACCCTGGTCCCTGGCCAGCGCTCTGCATCAAGGTCTGCCGCTCTGACCATTGAGCCACACTTCTCCACCTACACATATGTGTATCAAAAGTCGATGTGACAAAGAGAAGACAACTTTAGGAAGGAACGGTGCACATGTAACTTGGCAAAACTCCCTACCAAGGCCTAACTCAGGCACATGACAATACTTACAAGTATGTAGCTGAAACTATTGATTGATTTCCATCTGTCCATCTTTTAAAAACCTAATCCACAAAAAGTCAAAAAGAAAATGTACGAACCTCCCCCAAAAATTAAATGTTCAAAATAAATCCAATGAAGTAATCCCCAGTCATTACTTAAACATAACAATGTCACAACATTTCAAATAAAAACCATTTTAACCAAGCTGAAAAAATCTGAATTAATTTTACTTCGTATCGTGATTACATTCAGTATGCATGTATTACTTTTCCATTTATTTTTTATTTATTGCACTTATAGCCTTTGCTACTTAGATGGAGTTGGAGTTTACATTTCCATGTATGGTTATCTTATAGACTGATCGGTTTGCCTTCATGCCAAATATTTTTTAGTGCTCTATTAGGCAGTTTTGTGTTGTTACCCTGGGTTGGTTCATAGATGAGATGTCTGCTTTAAAGTATGTATATAAATAATTTTACTTGTAAAGTTATACTGTAAAATTAGTTTCTACGTATATTTTTGTAGCCCTGAACAAATCTCAAGAGGATGAAGCACATTGGCTTTCCCACATTGGCTACAATGTAACCCCTTCAGTGCTGATGACAAAGCCAGCTCGTCATGGGCTTTACCTGCCCTGTGCTTATGACGAGCTGGCTTTGTCACAAACAATGGGATCTCAAAGAGTTCAGCACCCAGCGGGAAAACCCCTAGCAGCCAAGGTGTTAATGGATTACCTGTGTGAAATATGAAGAAAATAAAGTTTGGATTACTTATTACGTCAAGGACTCTGCTTCAATCATTTATCACAGATTATCTTGTATCAATATTGGCTCTCAACCTTTAATTACAATATTAACTAAACATGCCAAGAGTTCTGGGTTATATTTTTCTCTATTGTGAATCAGTATTTTGGGGAAGTTTTGGACACTAAAGGGGTTAGATTTATTATTCCCAATTCAACTGAAATCATTTTGAGGAAGGTAGTAGATGTTTTTTCTTTTTTTTTTATATTCCTCATATACCAATAGTGGGTATTCTAGATAGGGGACCTCCTCTTCTCCTTCCAACATCAGGATGTTCCAGCGTCAAAAATTTGGTACCAAAGGAGAGAGGAGAAGGGAAGCCCCTCTAGTCTTAGCTGTTCGCTTTATCCACTCCAAACCTTTTAAACTGGAGAGCCCTTGGTTAGGTTGGAGATTAAACGCCAACAGTACCCAGGTGAAATCATCAGAATACTCTCATATGTTCCGCCAGGCCACAAGGGCCGCCCAGATCTTATCTTGGCTAGAGCTATCACAGGCTATATCAGACTCACTAGTGTATATAATATATTTCAGGCAATCAGAGAAAGTGGGAGCACTATCAGACTTCCAGGCCTTGCATATTTCCCACCTATCTAAGATCATTACGTAGAAAATTAATTTGGTCCTCATATCATTGAGATGATACTCTACATCTAAGCCAAAGAGGATCATCCTCGGTGTAATCACAAAAGGTATGCCCAAAACTTCAACTATAAATTCTTCAGTTTTAGACCAAAAAAGTGTAAGTCTTGAGCACTCTACAAACATGTGCAAATCATCAGCGGCGGGAAAATTACACCATGGACAGCAATATTCAAGGCACGTGATTTTTACTAGTTTTTTAGGAGATATATATGCTCTATACAGAGTGAATAGGTGCTTTTGTTTTAGGGGAGCAGACTTCACTACTGTATTTAGCATACTCAAGATCAATGTCAGGTCTATCTTTTTACACTCCTTCTCTCGATAACTTACAGACTAAGGACTTCACATCTTCATTTTCCGCCCCTTCAGGAATTTTTAGGAATTTCAAATTATTCCTTCTGGCATGGATCTCTAGGCGTTCCATATTGAGTTGCAGAGTCCTATTCTGTGCTTTCAACTCAGATATTGTTTTTGAATGGGCTTTGCGAAACCCTAGAGAGAGTAGCAGCTTCGCCTTCTAGCACCTCAGTTCTTGTACAGATGTCATCTAATTTACTCTCAAGGCTGGTACATTTCTCAGTTATCTCTTTCTGATTTCCTTCGGAGATTTCAAACATGGGTAATAGCTTCGCCAAAAGATCTTCACGTAAGGATCGAAGGAGACTCTCCATGCTTTGATTTTCATTTTCCTTTTGCTGTTGATGTTCTGCCCCCAGTACACCTACCAATGAGGAATCCGCTACGCCAGCTGAAAAGTTACAAGTTTGGCTGACTGGTGGTTAAACAACAACAAAGGCACTATTACTGCCTGAGAGATAGGACTCTCCCCCGTACTCTTCTGTAACTAAATATCGGATGTGGGGTCGCTCAGGTCGGTCTCAGGGTCAGATGACAAAGGTGTGTACTTGTTTTGGAGCATGACTGCAGACTTGGAGTGGGCAACCGGGGCAGTAGGGAGCTTCTGTGTCGCGGTCAGTGATTCTGCCTGCTTGCTCACCTCACCTAAGCTAGATACTGTTTTCTCCATTATTTTAAAGTAAGATTTTAAAGAGGGAGCAGGTTTTAATATGCTGGAACATTTTTTTTCTCCGGTTTTATTCCTCTCCCTCCTTTCTCTCTTTTTCTGTCGTGGGTCAAGGGGACCAGACAGTCAACATGATTCAAAGATGAATGTGGTAATTCCCTTTCAGGTAGGGAGCAGAGGAGATATCTGCTCCTTGTTACTGGGGGGGCTGAGGCAGCTGCTCCTGATACCTCCTCTACCTCTCTGCCAACACTTCCCCTCCTCTGATTTTCCTGCTGTGAACAAGACTCTTCCAGAGTTGTAGGTGGGGTCTGTATAAACTCAGTGTCCATTACTTTGAGTCCTATACGCGCAGTCGGGCTGGTCCGTGCCCTTACACAATCTTTTTGCGCGGTATCCCAGGACTCCCAGGACTTCCTACTGGCACTATAAATGTAAAAAACACAAGACAAGTCCCCCTCCTCTCTGACTAAGGAACGATACCCGCTCAGTGCTGTAGTCCCGTGACGAGGGGAGGCTCTAGCTGCTGCTGCCCGAATCCTACACCATATCCTGGCGCGGCTCGCAACGCTGGCCCCTCTCACTTCGCCTCGATCGCCAGCTCCGTTCCGTTCGGCGTCGGACCTTGCAACCACGCCCATGAGATCCTCCGGGTCCTAGTGCTCCACAAACACTGGTTTAGCCTCCGTGGAGAAAAGAAGAGAGGAGAACGTTAGTGCAAAAGATTTTTACAGGAAAAGAAACATTTTCCTCGTGTTCTCACCGCCTAATTGCAGTTTTGATAGTGTCCATGGATGGTGTATAATTGGTAGAATAGTTTTGGGCACACTGAGAATGTGCCGTCCATCATCCATGTTTCGCATTGGTGTAATTTCACCATATTGTCAGCTGTAGCAAACATTATAATTCTTCTTTCTTTACATGCATTGTCATATATGATGAAAGTTTCGTTATTATGGGTTATTGTTAGTTCAGGGGGTATTTGGACTTCCTCAAATGTTTTGGGGGCAGGTGGTGTAGCTGTAGTTATTCTTTTTTGCCTAGCTATTGTCCTTTTTAGAGAATCTATAGAAGGGACTTGACTTGATGCATGTTGGGAGAGAGTTCTTAGATGGTCTTTAAGAATAGTTGTAGATGGGCGATCTGTGTTAGTGCTTGCTTCTTTTAATGAGTCAAGCATTTGTCTAATTTATATTTCTGTAACGTTGGGAGGGTGGTTATGTTCTGTTGTGTTAGTTACAGTTGTTTCCTGAGTTATAGCACAACCATAACATTTATTACTGTAATATTTGCTGCATTTCCAAAACACTTTCAATTGATGTTGTTTTTCTTGGGTATATGTATAGCCCATATAACAAATAAGCATTTTGCCTTTCTGTGAAGTTACAAATTTAGCTTCTTCTGTCATTGTTCTGGTTTCTTTCTACAGTAAATAAATGTTAAATAGAGAAATGTAGATTTGTGTTACGTTTATCATTAAATTTATCACATTTTCACAGTATATTTACCAGTTTTTCAGTTGCTTGGAGGGCTGTGCTCTGTGTTTTGATGGTTTTCTTCTCTGTTTCTTTTGTTGATGGCTCTGTTGGTAAAAGAAAAATAAGTTATTGTATATGTTTTGTTTACAAGTATTGGATTCCTTTTCACTTGGACGTTTTCTTTCCAAGTTTCGTTTTATAACTTGTCTCTGTTATTTCAGTTTATATACTTACTTTGTTTTTAGAGTTGATAGGTTTGTAAGTGTTGGCCTTTTTTTCTTTAATTGTGGTATATCTGCAATAAATGGTAAAAATGAAAGAAAAAGATTAGTTTATTGTTTCATTTATTATTTGTAGTTTGTAGTGCTAAGCCTAGTAATTAATGTCAGGTACTTACTTTGGTTTTCTTTATCCTTTGTTTGATGGTAGCAGTTTCCTGTTTTGGTGACAATTTGGCAGTTTCCCCTTCCTCACGTTTTGTAGCACCAAGTGGTATCTAATTGTGAGTTTTCTGTCTTTATATAGTGTTTGAATTATGTGTTGGTTGGTTTGATGGATCGATTTAATTGTTTGGTGTTTTTTATTGATTGTTTGAGATATTTTGAATTTTTTTGGTAGTTCAGTAACTCGTTTTGTAGATGGTAGGTAATGGTGTTATATTGTGGTGCATTTATTTTTCTTTTTTTTTATTTAATATTGTTTTGTAATGTGAGCTGTATAATGTTTTATATGATTATATCATGTGAACTTATTGTATTATAAAAATGTTTTATATGTTATAAATGTTGCTGTGTTTTTATTTTTTAATTGTAGTATGTTATATTTTATATAAGTATGCTGATTTATGTTACAATTAACGTGTTTTTTTACAGATATATTCATATATTTATTAAATATAGTGCAGTCGATAATTTGATTTATCGATATTTTAGTGGTCTATATTTTTGTTTTCAACATTTTTGATTATGTCTTTATGTGTATTGAAAGTCGATATATTTTAATTGCGATATTTTTTAGGGCCGATAATGTTGTTTTCGATGTTTTTTTGTTGCGATATTTTTGAGTTGATATTTTAGTAGTTTTATGTTTAAGTATTGGAAGTCGATATTTTTGTACTCGATATAATAACGTCGGTAATTTTTGTACTCGATATTCGGTCCGTCGATATTGTTTCAGTGATCCGTGACAGTATATAATAGTTCAAATTTACTAGAACATGTCTTTGATGGAATAAAAAAAACAGATCTCGGTGATTCAAACCCATTGGGGGGTGGGATGAAAGGTAAAAGAAGCGGTAAGGTCAGGAAAGGAGAAGCAGAAAGGAAGAATCATTATGTGGAGGAATGTGGCAGATCACTTTTGTCCACCCTTAGTAGGAGAGAATGGAACAAAATATGGGAACATCGGCAAAGGAAGGGACATACCAGGGGGCCATATTCAGCAGCGGCATGGGTGAAGTAGCAAATGGCACTAGTAAGGGGTTCAGTTAGAAAGAAAGAGTGACAGACTGCTTGGGTGCAGGTCTAGTAGATTCATGGAGGAAAACTTCACAAGGAAGAAGCACAGGTAGGAAATTGGCTGTAAAGGGTATTAAAAGATGTAATTAAATGGTCAGTGAGTAGGGATAGCAAAAGTGAGAGTTGTGGGAAAGGCACAGAGCATTAACAGCTTAGAGGACTCCATCCTAGAAAATGACAATGCACAACCTACTTCCTAACCAAAGGAAGAGGGGTTATCAACATCAGTTTCTTAAGGATTAAATAGTCAACTAGGCCAGATTACATTTAGCTACTGCTCTCGTCTGCAGATTAATTATATGAATGTGCGCTTTTATTATGACAAGCTAAACATGATTGCTCAAGTCAATGCAATGCTCAACTCCTGCTTCCACATCCTGCACACGCTGAGAATGAGATTCAAATGGTTGTCTCAGAAAATGGGGCGGACCATCACACAAGCACTCATCACCAGCAGGCTGGAATACGGCAATGCTCTCTATGCTGGAATCTCCAAACAACTCCTACACAAACTCTAGACCATCTAGAACGCAGCTGTAAGACTCATACTCAACCTCCCATGCCAAACCCACATACACTACATCACAGGAAGCTTCATTGGCTCCCCATTCATAAGCGTAGCCAATTCTAACTTCTCACATTCAATGCCCTCCACAATACAGGAACCGGTTACCTGAACGGCCCTATGCACTTTCACTAACCTGCCAGACACCTATGCTCTTCCTCACTCTCACTCACACACATGCCTCACACCCACAAATGCAAAACTGGAGGTCGCTTATTCGCCTACATTGGATGCAACACATGGAATGACCTCCCTCAACATATCAGGGTCTCCTCCTCACTTATTGAGTTCCGTAAAAAGCTGAAGACCTGGCTCTTCATATAAGCAACTTGGGGCTTAACACCTACACAACTTCCCCAAGTATCTGGATACCCTCTTGGGTGATGACGGCGCTATGCAAATGAATATAACATTATCCAGATGATACAGAATGTTCAATACAACTTTTTCCAGCAGGTCAGAACTAGCTTGAGGGGATATTACCACAGACACGCCACCTACCTCCCCATGATTGAATCAAATGACATTAGGAAAATTCTATTTGAGTTTTTCTAAACAGTCTAGTTAACAACTCAAGCAATGAGAATTTGAATGTTGAGTTAGGAGAATGATGAAGTAATTAATTTGAGCTTTAAGATTTGTGCAATTCTGCTTTTGTATCCTTATCACAATATTTTCTACGGGTGATCTCTCAACAAACCAGGGCCTCTTTTAAGATCTGAACAGGTGTTTCCTAGATAGTGAGCATATTTCTTTTAGTGCATTGGCTACCAGTGACCACTTATCAGTTAGTCTAGTGGGCACATCCAGCCACCACAGGTAAGACTGATCGACCAACACTTCAGTCCTCAATTGGACAGTCAAGCCACCTTGAGATTTAGCATAGTTGAGTAACCAAGGACTATTCTGGAAGATGGCAGGGGCCAGAGACCCAGATGACAAGAAAATCAAACAATAAACTGAAAGTCTTGTCAGTGCTATTAGAACCCCCATGAAAAAAAGAACATCTCCTACAGATAAATACCAAAGAATAATCAAGATTATTATATACAGAAAAAACATGTCAGCTCCTCCCTGACTGAGATGTAATGCTAATTGTTCCTGTAGTTTTGAGTTTTACTTTTACCCTAAGTGAAATCAAGAGAAGCAGTAAAAAAAACTCCAGCAGATGGTGGATGACAGAGACCCACTCCATCAGAGCAACCACACAAGAAACTGAATGCCCAATCAGTGCTACACCAAAACAATTTAAACAGAACCTCATCTAGTGGGAGAGGTAACGGATCAAAACTAAGCTGCAAACAAAATTGTGGAAGATGCTTTCCTGGACAAGAGTTAACACCCAGAAGATCCAATTGTGTGTATCTGCTATAAAAAAACTATATTAAATGAGGCCATTAGTAGTTCCACATTAAAGTCTATGCCTCGAAACATGTGACTCTATGTTTAATTATAGTCTTGGTCATTGTGGCAAAGGGGGCAGACAGGTATGGACATATGCCCTTTCTGCAGGATCACCTCAGATTTCTGCCTTCTATTGTTGACCCCAATTTCGTTGTCCATAAGACTCAGTGCAATTTACCCCTGATTACCAGGGGTGAAGTATTTGTGTCCTCCCTTTTAAATGTCTTACTACTGGCATACCCCTAATTGGCACTTTTAATTTATGGTAAGTCCATAGCTACCACATGTATTTAGGGATAGTAAATTAAATGCTACTAGTGGGCTGGAGCACTCATTGTGTCACCGACTAAAGTAGCACTGTAAAACATGCCACAGGCCTGCCACTGCAACCAGAGTTTGCAGTTTTAAACTGTGATTTTACCTTGCAAAATAAACATTTTGCCAGGCTTACAACTTCCATTTTTAATACATTTAAGTCACCCCTAAGTTAGGCATGAAAACCCCATTGTGCAAGGTAAATGGTTTTTAATAAGTAGAACACGTAATGTTTTACATGTCCTGGTAGTAAAAAACTCTTTTTTTGTTGTGGCAAGACTGAACATACTTCAGGTTTACACTAAAGTACACTATCAACTTTAGTAAGTGCTTCATTCCATTTAGGAATAGCTTGAAAAGGATTTAAGGACTAATTTTACTAGTAATTTCAAATTGAACTTAATGGCCAGTTTGGGTTTTAAATTACTATTTTGGAAATAACACTTTTAAAAAGTTATCATTTCACTGCCTAAAACCAAAAGGCTTTCCTGCCAGTGTCCAGATGTCACCTGAACCTTCATAGCTCTGCTGTAGCAATGTGCATGTTGCACCCAGACAGTGGGCAAAAGGCTTGTGGGTGGGGTGGTGTTTTTCTTCCTTGAGCGGAATAGCCTGACGTCTGTGCCCAATCTGTTCCTGATCTTCAAAGTATGCCCACTAGTCACTGGAAAACATAGATCACACCTAGGCCTGCCCCGCCTTTTGTCTTGCCAGTCAGGGAGGCTCCAGACTGAGTGGAAGGGGAGGAACTGACCAGAAATGGTTTGAGGGTTGTAAAAAGGATTGCCATCCACCCACATGCTAACTTCACCATCCAGAGGCGAATAGCCTTCAGATGGGGCAGAGGGCTGGCGCCCAAATTCAAAGACTGGATTACTGATCTAGTGCAATGCCAGGAATGCCTTACAACATACGCTGAGCTGCTACCCAGCACTTCCCGGCCTAGGGACATTTGGGTCCCATGGACCTGCTATCTCCTGGAACTCTTGCACATAGAAGAGACGGATGACATGGGGACTGCAATACATTAACGGTGCTGAGACGCATACACCAGGTAAGGGGTGTCCCTTGCTGAGCAGAGGGGAAGAGTGGAGAACAATATATTATTACATATAATGGTGTAATCCTTTGGATATTCACCCCTTAGTAATGAAACTACACCATGCTATGGGATACCTGATAGACACTGCTCTATTTCCTGTGCTGTAATTCCCTGAATAAGAACACTTAGCGACGCTTCTGTATGTATTGCCTCATTTCATCCCTTACTAAATTGATGTTGAACAATACTCTACTGAAATGTACGAAATGTAAATGATTATCACAACTACCATATGTACAAGATTGATGTTAGCATATTGTATATGACTGTAATGAAAAGATGGCTACTGTTTTTCTTTTGTTTAGAAAACTAATAAACAGAATTAAATTTTTTTTATAAATAAATAACTTCACCATCCACTCAGGAGCCCCCTCAGACCCATGCCCACACTTCATATAAAACCTTGGAGAACCCATCAGCTCCCCATGCTCACCACCATAATCAACAACTCCATAATCACAGAGTGGAATAAAGGATTCTGCACTCAGGTTGAGTTTCTTCTTCAAGGGTTTATTTAAAAGTCAGGTATATAACCCTACCACCTTGGCACAACCTGCCTTCTCCAAGGTTAGCTCACCAACTGCCACCAGTTCAACCCTTTATTCTAAGAACCACACTCATGCCTAGCTATATGTTAGGCACAAACATGCTCAAAGACAAAGCTGAAGTTCCATTATACCACCCATAGATACCACACACAGCCACCTTCCTGTCTTGCTATAAAAAGCCAGAAGTCAACGCCCTACTAAAGAAACCAACAGCGGACTCCAACTCCCTCAGCAGGTACAGATCCATCTCGTTCTTGACTTTTGCAATTACAGTCATGGAGAAAGCCATCAGTACCCAAGTCGGAGACCACCTAGAACTTTATCAATTCCTTGACAGCTCTCAATCAGGCTTTTGCACCAACCACGGCACAGAGACAGCCCTCATTGTGGCCAGAGATTACATCGAAAGCATTCTCAACTGAGGACTGCACTCATCCCCCTTGAACTCTCTGCAACTTTCGATTCGGCCTCCTACAAATCACTCATCAGAAAGCTTTAGCACTTTGGTATCTGCAGATCGGCCCTCAAGTGGATATCCTCCTCCCTCACAGACAGAACTCAATGAGTTAGACTTCCCCCACATCTCAGAACCCAAGAAACTCGTCTGCGGAGTCCCTCAAGGATTGTTGCTCTTTACCAACACTCTTCAATATTTACATGACGCCCTTCACAGATATCGTTGTGATGCCCACTCCATCAACATAGTATCCTCCTACACATGACACACAGCTCATCCTCTCCCTAACCGACACAACCAGCACCACCAAAGCAAATGTCGCCTACTGCATGAGCAACATTGCAACGGCCTCCACGTCAATACAGGCAAAACCAAAATCCTAATCTTCGGCAACAACCACTTTGCAGGGGACACCTCATGTTGGCTCTCTGAACTTGGATCCCCACACACTCCTACAGGCCATGCCAAGTGCCTCAGTGTTATCCTGAACACCAACCTCTCCCTGAACAGACAGATCAATGCTGTCTCCTCATCATGCTTCCACATCCTGCGAATGCTGCACAAGATTTTCAAGTGGATACCACTGAACACCAGACGAAAGTTCACCCAGGCTCTTATCACAGGTAGACTTGATTATGGAAATACCCTCTACATCAGAACCCAAGCCCATGTCCTACGCCAACTTCGAACCACCCAGAAAACCACTGTGATACTCCTCCTGAACATCCTGCAAAATAAATAGCCACATCTCCCAACACCTTAGCAATCTCCCCTGGCTCCCAGTCCCAGAAAGATGTAAGTTTAAGCTACTCACCCACACCGTCAAAGCTCTTCACAACATCGCTCCAGCATATATCAAAATCCCCTCAACAGCTAGCAACCTACCAAACACCTTTAATCTGCATCCTAGGTCGGAAAATACCTTCATGAAGACCAGAAGCGGAGGATGCTTTTTCTCATACCTAGCAGCCAATACCTGGAATGACCCGGCAAAACACCTCAGGACCTCCCTCTCCCTCCTGGACTGCTGAAGGAACCTCAAGACATGTCTCTTCCAGACAAAACAGGCATGAGCTCCTCCTTAGTCAAGCCTGCACTACTTAGCATCTGGATACCTTCACGGGTGATTAGCCGCACCTAACATAACATAATAGAGTTTACTCCTCCTGTCCACACTGTAATAGCTGGGATTTAGAGGTTTTTGGCCAACTTTCTGCCTGGAGAATCATTGGGAATGGTGTTGAAACCACAGCCATCAATGAAGAGTCACCAGACTGCCTCAGCATACTGGTTTGCCCATTTTAAAGTCTGAATATAGAGGGCTTCATCAAGACTGCTGCTGAGCATCAACCCCCCATGTCGACACATTCTTGGACACAGACTTTGAGATTCATCCATTCAGAGCTTTCCTACCCTTGTTGCTGACTAAATTGGGACCCTGTTCTAAAGCAACCACCTTCATCTAGGCCCTCTTCGGATCCTGCTTTCAGCTTTCGCTGTCAACGAATCATTGTTAAACATTTTTTCTCTATAAGCGTTTCTAAGTGTGAAGGTAAACTTTACACCTGGATGAACCTGGCCCCTGTATTCATTGTTATCAGCATTAACGTTTTACTTTGCCACGGTCTAGCATGATCAGGAGACTGCGTTTGATGCTTTGTGCTTTTTGGTGCTATTTTTAGTTCAAATTTTAAAAATTCATACATCTGTTTCTCTATAAGCGTTTCTAAGTGTGACGGTAAACTTTACACCTGGATGAACCTGGCCCCTGTATTCATTGTTATCAGCATTAATGTTTGACTTTGCCAAGGTCTAGCATGATCAGGTGACTGCGTTTGATGCTTTGTGCTTTTTGGTGCTATTTTTAGTTCAAATTTTAAAAATTCATACGTATGTTTCTACTTGTTGGATTTATTTTGCTTTGGTGTAATATTATTTAATAAAAAATACTCTGTTTTCTAAAGTGGTTTGGGATTTTTTTTTTGTGTTTTGACTTTATTACTGTTTGAATACTGCATAAAGACTTTACTTATTACCACTAAGTCAAGCCTGACCGCTTTATGCCAAGCTACCAGAAGATTAAACAAAGGTTTACATACTGATTTTAGTGATTTACGCTGACAAGGATTGTGATTACTATTTGAAATTTGTTCTCCCCCCACTTCAACGAATGCTCCATTTTCTAATATCGGTGTTCAGTGGTGGGATTCAGTACATGTGTTTTTGCAGTACTACTCAGTGATTTGTATAAAACCTAAAAGCCCTTTTATAATCTGATGCAAAATCAATTTTTGATTTTAATATTTTTTATTGTTTTGGGAATCTTATTTTTCATTAACTTCACTCCTGTCCTCATAACTTGCACATATGAACTCTGCAAGAATGGAGGTGGATATCACCAACATTGGAAGCTTCACTGTGGCAGAGCTGAACAGTTGTGTAATGACGGGGCTAAGCTAACAAAAGGCTCCAAGTAACTTGAACACTGAATAGCCCAAAGAGCCTGGGAAGAGGTCTGCATGTAGCATTCTGCATCACAGGGGCGGTAGGATGATGGGATAAAAGGGAGGATGACATTGAGGAACATGGGGAAGAGAATAGCCTAATAAAGACTAAAGAACCAGAGTGCAGAGGGCCCACGGGAGTGGGTCCTCTGATGGGTCCAGAGCTGTAAGCAGTATATACTCCCACAACCTAGCACTGAAGATTTAGAGGACAGGCAATCTGGGAGAGAGCTAAGGCTGCAACTGACGACTCTGGCCAAGAAGGACAACTAGTTGGCCATGGATTAGAGGAAGGTGAAAGAAGCTTCAGCAAAGGCCTGGGGGAGAAAAAGGCAGAACCTTAAAGAGCCTTAGAGTGATATAGGCTGTCTCTAAAGGAGAACAAAAATTCTACTCGCCAGAAAGAACTGAACATGAAAGCCAGGAAGGAGGGTCTATCACCCACATGCATCATTGCACCCGTTTGCGATTCCTAAATTGCGAAAATTAGGGAATCGCAATTTAGACATCGCAAACGGCAATGCATGAATAATTCGCAAATATTTTTGAGATTTCTTCATTTTCCTTAATTGCGATTCACATTTTGCGAATCGCGATTAAGGAAAACCTTCCCATTGATTCCTATGGGCCAAAAGGCCCATAGGAATCAATGGGGAGGCAATAACATTTTGCGATTTTCATTTTGCGAATTGCAATTTGTTAATGCATTTCAAGGGTGCTGAGGGGGGTCCAAAGGACCCCCCCCTGCACCCTTGAAATGTTTTTGTAAGTTCAAGTTTCACACACACACACATGTCCAAAGGACATGTGTGTGTGTGTGTAACATGGCACTTTCAAAAATGCATTTTTGTGCATTTTTGAAAGATTTCTCAATTTTAACACGAGGTTCACCCTCGTGTTAATTTGCTCCCCCTATTTGCGAATTCGCATTTTCTAAAACATTCATGCATTGCATTTAAGGAATCGCAAAAATGTGATTCCTTAAATGCAATCGCATTTTTAGAAATCGCAAAAAATTGCGATTTCTACACAATTGTTAATGCATCCCAAAAAGTGATTTTGGAATCGCAAACGGCCAAATTTTGCGATTCGCACCGTTTGCGACTCCAAAATCGCTTGATGCATGTGGGTGATAGAGTCCATTGAAGATGGTGGTAGTAACAAAGAGGAGGTAAAAGAGTCCACATCCTCAAATACCCAGTGCCTAGCTTTGGGGTAGGGGATGACACGAGAAGTGATTTGCGGCCTGTGAGGTAGCGTGTATGCAGAGTCCCAGAGGAGAATTGGAGACTAGATTTCAGAAGCTTATGCCAGTCACTGTGGAGGATAACCTTGTGGCCCTAGATAAAGCTGGCAAAATGAGATATGCCACAATGAAAAATAATCCTTGGTGTCAAGTTTGGTCTTGTCCCAGAGAAATACTGCTTGATATTTTGATACCGCCAGAAAGGAACTAGTCCTGGATCAATGTTGTGGATTACTCCAGTAAGGCACTAGATGGCTGAGAGAAGGACAGCAAAGGGAGTGACTAATGAGTTTTATCTTCTATTCATGAGAGAGATCACAAGTTCGGGTGCTGCTTTGCGGATCTTTGCAAACACCTGATTGATTGAATGCTCACTGTACCCAGAGAGATTTTGAAGGAGTTTTAACTCTGGGTTAATAAGTGTCAAAAAAGCTACCTGGAAGAGAATCCCAGAAAGGTGATTAAAGTACTCCTCAACATAGGGATGGGGATTTTCAGGTTACAACAGACAAGTTCCGAAAAAGGGCCCCAAAATAGTGTGGATGGGGAGGATTCCAATGACCCTTTCATGAATAAGGAGGGAGGTTCTGATATGCACGAGTCCAATGCCCCCTGTGGCGCTTGCAAAGTTTGTCCTCTGACCAAGAAATCCAAAATGGTAGAGATTGGGACTGATCGACCGTGGATACAGAAAAAATTCACCAACTGCAACAGCGATAAAGTGGTTATTTGATTTCATGCCCCAGCAAATTATATTTTGTAGGGATGACTTCTCATAAAATCAAGTTGAGGATAATAGAGCATATGAGCACCGTGAGGTGCAAGAAACAGGCTACACGCCTGACTTCACACTATTTGGAAATGAACCATCGACCAGAAGATATGGTCTGGACCATATTGGAACAACCGTTCATTCCACAACATATCACTGACATATCAAAATTCTTTTTACTGAGGGAACAGAGATGGGTTTTCAGGCTCAAGAGTGACATTGAGGGGCTAAACAACTCTATCCCTTGGTCCACTTTGTGATTTGTGACAACATTTACCGGTTCCAATGTTGTGACGGTCAGATGCCTGTACAGAACAAATTTTACAATGCGTTTTGGCCTTCGTAAGCTTACATATATTTCAGCAACATGAATTGTTTATACATCTTGATAACCACTGCAAAATTAGACATCTAACCACCAGGTAGTAAAGTCTAATTGTTTTACACCTAACACAAGATATTTCTTGTTTTATGTGTTGCTGTTGTATGTCTGCTGCTCTGTACTCTGGGCTCTCTCTTTTTTGAAAGCATATTTCAATGATAAACGTGTGCATTTATTTGTGCCCCGTGGGTGCATCCTCATAATATAGAGCTGTTTGGGCTCTATAAAAATATAGAATCTACTTGGAATTTCGGGGACTACCTCCCCCATGATTCTCACTTGACAGCTAAGGATCCTCACGTGGTCTTATTAGTCACGAGACCTTTGGTCATGTGGGCGCTAGTATTGAGCGAGCTTGTATTGCATTAAATTTCTTTTCCCATGATGCCTGCTGAGCTTCTGTAGTTTTCTGCATGGTCTCGCGAGTAGTCTTGCGAAATCTTGCGGCTAACGGGATCACTGAGGGCGAGACGTGGCTGGAGTCGAACTACAATGGCTCTTTATAAACATCTTCTAAACCTCCCGTCGGTACCTCCCCAATGACTTGGAAGACCGTCAGAGGTACCGACGGTTAGGTAAGAGCGCGCTCCGTCCCGCCTAGTATTTAGCTGGGTTATTTTGATCGAGCTGACAAGTTTACCTTTTTCTATACTTCCCTGATTAAAGTTTGTACTCTGTTTCGAATAACTGGTTGAGGTGACCTTTTTGAAGCACTTCAAATTAGTGTGTCTACTTGAGAGGCAAGTTTCTTCTATATCTTTGGTTAAAAGAAATATGCTGGTCTCATATATGTTCTCAGCACACCCAGTACATCGGGTGTTCTGAGGTTTTACTACAATTTTGAATTACAAAGAGGTGTTATTATTGGTCAAATTTTGCCCTACATATACCTGTAACCCCCTTAAACCTGGCACATATCATTCTTTAGGTGCCTGCATTGTATTTTACAACACTCCACCGTATTGGGTGGTATGGTTTTCATGATAAGAGAGAGTGAGTTTGAGCAGTGAGGGCTCATACTATTGTCACGTGCATTAGGATTATGTTTTAATGTTGACAATTCACCACATAAATTATGGTTTTGGTGTATTCTGTTTCCTTTCTAGAGCGGTGCCTCCTTTGTCCTGAGTTTTTGCCAGGTGGAGTGAGGTTTTTCCTCCATACTTTTGAGGAGGTAAGGCTCGATGGTATATGAAGCCCACTTTGAGGGCGATTCTGATGGCTCATTATAGCTACATAGATGACATTGAAGACATTTAATATTGTTCTCCGAGACTCTATCTTGTACCTCTTGTATTTCTTACAGATCTTCCAAGAGGCATGAGGAATGTGAACTGTGAGATTACTGGTCCACAGTGTATCCTTTACGTTTCTTTTGTTTTTGTGTTCATATCACTTTTTACACTTAGCAGTAGCATTAGTATCTATTAGGTCCTGACAAAAGCACTAGGTGTACATCTACCTTTGAGTATTGAAACATGTCAACTGATTGATTATTAGTGGATGGCTATCTATTGAAACTGTCCCTTTGCACTGTTTTTAACTCTTGATCGTATCAGACATGAATAAAGCTTAGGGTTTGATTATGCATCAATTTTACAATTCACATCACCTATTTTTGCACTGCACTTTTTCCCATACACTCTATAAATCAAATCTGCTCACATCTGTATCTATACCTTTGAAAACATCCTTGGGCTACTCCATCACTAGGTTGGAGTGTTAGCTCTGTTAAAGGAGACCCACATGATGAAGCATGTCACCTGGAATGGTGAGTGATGGGAATCCATACAAATTTTGTATATTTCTTTAGAGTCTTGGTAGTTAGAGTTATTTTTTGCTCTTCTCCATTAGACTTCGGGGAATATTGTGTGTATCGACAAGTTTATATTGGGGCTGGATATCCAGGTTTGTTTATAAATGTTGGCCTCAGACCCTACCCAAAATATAGTGTGTTTTCTTCTAAATGTCAGATGTACCCCACACCGATGCCTGCCCTCCTGTTGTCTTGCTAGTCAGCTTGGCTCCAAACCCAGTGGAATGGAGGTCTGACCAGAACTGGTTTAGGGGTGGACAAAGTCTTACCTTCCTCCCATTAACTGAACTGGTAATAAAAGTGGACCACGCAGATCTCTCCTTAGAACACTTCTACTCCTGTGGAAGAAGAACATGAAGCAAGACCGGACCTTATTGCCTTGATCTTAATAGCTCAGAAGTGAATACAAGTGGCAGTTGGCTGACCTCTTGTTTGAACTACAGTTACATAACAAGCGTTCAGAGACTTCTCTCCACGCAGAGGTCCATCTGATCAGTTCCAACTGGGCCTGCCCTGGACCTTGCTGCTGACCTCTGATGAAGTGTTCCCAGGTCATAGACCCTTGGCTCGTGTTAGAGTGTACTCCTTCTCTCCACACTGCATAAGCTGGGACTTAGAACGTTTTCCAACTTTCTGCCTGGACAACCAATGGAGACTGTGATGTTCATCAAAGCTGTAGTCTTTCATGTCACATTCTGGATGCTCTCAGCTTGCTAGTTCACCCCTATGAAGGACATCGAACTTTTAGAATGAACGAAGTAGGCTTCATCATGACTGATGCCAAGCTACAACCAATTGATGTTAAGGCCTTCCTGGGCACAGACTTCACAGTTCGCCCACTTGGAGCATTTCTGCCTTTGATGACAACTGCACCAGGACCCCGCTCCCAGCCATCCCCGCCAAAAAGAAATGCTTGTAAGTCTGAAGTTAAACTTTATACTGGGACAAACCTGGTCGCTGTATACAACCTGTGATCCGTCTCAGTCGGTCTTAATTTTTTACTTTGACCTGGTCTAGTGTTACCAGATAATCACAGTTGGAGCTTTGTGCTTTTTGGTGCTATTTTTTTTTTCAAACTTTAAAAGTTCATGTCTCCGTTTATTCTTATTATTTTTTTGTCATAATGGTTTAATTTTATTTACTAAGATTACTCGATATTTCTAAATTGCTTAAGCATTTTTCTCCTGTCCTATGTTCACGTTATTACTGTTTGAGTAGTGAACATTATTTACACGTTGCCTATAAGTTAAGACTAAATCTTTTGTGCCTGGTACCAGAGAGTTAAGTACAGGTTTACTTAGTGTATTTAGAGGTTCACCTTGACAGGGATTGGGATTATTATTTTAAGTGGGTTCTCATCCCTTCCACTACTACAATTTCTTTCACGGGGAAAGACCATGGGCCTCATTTATGAAAAGTGACGCATCGCTGCGTGAAAACAGCGATGCGTCACTTTTCACTGCTCACTCCTTGCGACACCAATGATGCGTCATATTTAATGTATGACGCATCATGTCGCAAGGACTTACAGATACGTCAGTATTTCTGACGTATCTGTAAGCGCAAAAGTGACGCATTGCTGGAGTGTGTCACAAAAGTGACGCAACTCCAGCAATGCGTCCTTTCACATGGGGAAAGCCCCATGTGAAAGGGCTTGCGTCAGTCTTACGCCTGCTGTGAGGCAGGCGCAAGATTTTGACGCAACAGCATCCTAAAAGTGACGCAGTGAAATCTCATAGATTTCACTACGTCACTATTACGAGGCTTTTTGCGGGGGAACACCCCCTCTGCATACATTATACCTGACGCAAGTATAATGTGGCGCAGGGGTTTAAAAAGTGATGCATCTACCTAGATGCGCCACTTTTTAAATATGGCGCAACAAGGCGCATATTTTTGCCGCTGGTGCGTCACAAAAAGTGACGCACCGGCGGCGCAAAACTGACGCAAGGCTTCATAAATAAGGGCCCATGTACTGATCTCTCTACTCTCTACTCCCTGTTTTGGGGGTCTTTGGATCTCGGTGCAGAGCTAGTCAGTTCTGTGGGTCTGAGAACCAGTAGCTGAGTTAGCAGCAAAAACAATCAAATAATCACTTTATCCTTGAATTACCATTAATTGCACCAGATTCATGTGAAGTGCAAAACGCTACCAGGTCTGTTTACGCTGTGTAAAACAAATAAATAACATGCGGTAGCTTCAAGACAGACTGTTCTACAGATGTATGGATCCGTTGAGAAATGCAAAGTATTTCATAATGGACCTACTTTTGAAACCGAAATATATTTTTTAATTTAGTCTCTTGGACATTAGTGCCAGATTCGATGAAAAAAATGTATTCTTATAATGGATTGGACCCATTAAATCAAGAGTTCCATTGGAAAATTTCAATTTTATAAAATGCGTGTATGAATAATGGTGTCAGCTTCCTGCAATATCATGGCCCATTAATAATCATAGTTGCATTCCTTAGCTTTGTAATGGCATCTTAGCTTTATCTGTTACTTTTCAGCCAGTACTAGGTTTTACATTTCGCATGTTGCACCCCTTACCAAAGAAGATATCTCCAGTATAATGCAAATGTCGAATATAAAAGAAATGAAGACCTTTTACTTCTACAAAATAAATATACCGTAAAAACTGGCGGTACAAATAGTAACTAGCATAAGAAGGGACAGAATAGTCAATAGAAGATTAATCTTCACTCAGTCAAGCCACACTGCTGCTTGTTGTCTGTTGAGCTCAACTGGAGATGCATTAGCCAAGGATGGAATACTGAGGCTGTCATTATGACTACTTTGAGAATCCCGAATTAGGCACTAGTTAGCGTTTGCACCCATAGCGAGATTTCAAATTTTGAAATAATTACGACAGCGGTGGGGTTTTCCCTCCAACACCTTTTTGTGCAGGTAAAACCTGGTGGGATTCATGTAGGGAAAGATCACATCTGTTTAGAAGTTGATGTACCTTTGAAAGGCAGAAGACAATTACACAATTAATGTTACATCGATAAACCTCACTCAAAGGAGCATTAATTTGTGCGTGTGGTATTAACACCTCACCAGAATATGCATTCCAGAATCATCTCTGTAATTTATTGATGCTTAGGCTTAGGCTTATGCTGGGTATTAATTGGGCCGCACAATGGCACGTTTTGACTCCCCCTGCACACAGTGGCATACTGGATACAGGATGATGTACAGTAACACAGGGATTGTCAGGGGTCTAAATGGCAGCTCCAGGGATGGCAGGCTGTGAAGCATTTGGTGTTTGAGGGTAACTGTGCTTGCCTGGAGAGCAATCCTGGTACTGGGTGGAGCTGGTGCTGTGTTGCAATCTGATCCCATAGTGAAGTGTGCCACAATCTGTCCAGCTAATTGAGCACACCCCACTGTGCTTGAGCCTGGTTTGGTACAGTCAGGCACCCTGTGACTGCTCGGGGATGGGTGGCTGCACTGTAGCCATTTTGGAGCAAGTAGTTTGAGAGGATGAGTCTGAGGAGGGACAAGCTTGCCAGCTTGAGGAATAATAGCTGGTTAATTAGGGAACAATCTTGGAGCAAGACTTCCCTCTCCGTGAGCATATCGGGACCTGGGACTACAATGCATTTCTGTTGCCTTTTGCATTGTCAAGGGCATCAACATGGGGAAAAAAGGACATACGAAGCTTCTGTGGACTCTTTGCCTTTGTGCTTTTTCTTGGATGCACTCTTTGCAGTACTTCACTTCCTAGAAACTGCATTTTTCTGGGGGGTGTTTATAAACTGTTTTGTTCCATGGATCGGCCAGGTCATCTAGCCCTCCCTGCTTCTTCATGCATCTGAGATTTGGTTAGGGTCCTAGATTCCAATTATGAAGGTTAAAGTATCAAATTGTTTGTCATGTCAGGTGAACAAAGTAAATAGTCAGCATTTAGCTTAGAGGGTGCTCGCTCGGTATATCACAGCTTTAGAGGTGGTGACTTTTACAGAGGTGCCACTGTTGACAGGTTATGTGGGCGAAATGATAAGAAGGGAAAAAGCATTAATGACTAAGGACAGTAACTAGATTTCCAGTGGAAAATTTAGCAACCTTAGTATAGTATTATGATGGCTAACAAACACAGATGTTCAATTCCACCGTGGCAAACAGAAGCACCTGAAAAGAAGGCATATTTAGGGCATGATTTATCTCTTGATGGAGATTGAACTGTGTCACTGGCCACACCAAGACTATTGTCTGGTTTGATGATGGAGGAGAATACTATATCTCCACTGTGGCGAAAGTGCCCTGAAGATTCGATTGAATAAGGGCCTACCGAGGCTTTGCTATGTCCACCCGCCTTATTGAAGTGGGCTTACATATACTCAATTATCCACGTCAGTCACTCACTGCCAGGAAAAAGCTAGCGGGGAAGTGCACTGTAAATTGCTCAATGCATTCCTCGCCATGGGAGGAAACTCCCATAATTGATGGGGGCTTATTTTTTTTTCTATTTTCAAAACAAAAATCCCGCGTTGGAATTTTCTTCCTCAAAATAAGTAACAATTAATGGCAGGAACTTTCATGATGGTGGTTCATTTTGATCCTTGAAATGTCTGCAGAACCATTAGACATTTCACAATTTGGTGGGCAGCACCTCCATCAAGGAGACGGAGTAATTTACTCCATTAACCTGGCAGAGGATGGGCCATTTGCAAAATCAGAAATCAGACCCTACATTCTAGGGCCGTCATGACAGTATGGGAAGTTTTCTTTTATTTGTTCCTCAAATGTGATTCTGTACATGTGCAAGTTACAAATGTGCATATCATTTGCAAAATAGAAAATGGACATGAGGGAAACCACTTATCCTTTCTGGGGGTACTGGGGCTGTGCAGGTGTGGCAAATGTTAAGGGCTGTGTGGACATGGTGTCAATCCCGGTGCAGGCCTCCATACCTGGTGATTCTAGAAGGAAAGATTACCATTTTATTTATTTGCGGTTTTTATAGAGCACAACATTCATCCTGAGGTATATCACGGCGCTAATACCAGATAGCAACTACTGATGGCAAATGCTAGAAGCTAAAGTTTGGGGAAGAGGTGAGTTTTCAGTTTTTTCCGAAATTGTTGATAGTTTGTGGTATGTCTCAAGTCAGTGGGGAGCTCATTCCACCTTTTTGCAGCCAGGTAGGAAGAAGAGCGACCACCTGTTCTAACTTTATGGATGCGTTTTGTCTTGGCCAAGGCAGATTGACAAGAACGAAGGTTCCTGGTGGGAACATAAAATTCGATCTTCCCTTGAAGAATTGTGGGGCCGGTTTTATGTAGAGCCCTGTGGGCATGGCTAAGTAGTTTAAAGGCAGCCCTCTGTCGCATCGGTAGTCAATGGAGTGTCTTTAAGCATTACGATGCCAAGTCTAGTTTGCCCTTATTGCAAATGAGTTTGGCTGCCAGATTTTGCAAAACCTGCAGGCGAGAGAACAGATGTTCATTCATCCCCACGAATAGTGCATTGCCATATTCCAGGCGACTGACCAGTAATGCCTGTGTGACTGAGCGTCTGCAGTCCTGGGGTATCCATGGGAAAATCTTGGCTAGGAGTTTTAAAATAGCAAAGCCCTTGCCACAGAGGGATCTAACGTGATCCTTCATGGACAGGTCATCATCCATGATGATTCCCAGGTTCCTGGCATGTTGCTTTGGAGTGGGGGCCAAATCCAGTAAAGGTGGCCACCATGTGGCATCCCATATACGTTTGGCACCACCAAACAATAGAATCTCTGATTTGCCTGCGTTCAACTTTAGGCAGTGGGCATGCATCCATTTTACCATTTCGGACAGGCAGTCATGTAGCTTGGTCTTGGTTCTATCAGGCCCTTCGTCCATAGTCACCATCAGCTGCGTATCATCCGCATAAGAGCAGATATCGATGCCCCACTTCCTTCCAATGTCCGCAAAAGATGACATATAGACTTTGAAAAGAGTGGGGCTCAGTGAGGCGCCCTGGGGTACCCCGCAGCTGATGGGATTGGGCCTAGAATGGAAATGACCCATATGTACTGCCTGAGTACGGTTGCTCAGGAAAGACTGTAGCCAGTTCAATGCTGTAGATTGAACGCCTTTGTTCCGAAGTATGTTCAGCAGGCAGTTGTGAGATAATGTGTCAAGTGCCTCTGACAGGTCAAGCAGCATCAGCGCCATCACTGCACCTTGATCGGTGGAGGATCTGATACTGTCCGACACTGCCAGCAGCGTTGCCTCGGTACTGTTATTAGCTCAAAAGCCGGTCTTGGTAGAATCCAGAAGGGAGTTACTCTCTAGGTACCTGGTCAACTGTGCATTCACCAGTTTCTCTGAAACTTTAGAAAGGTAGGGAAGCTGGGAGATTGGTCTATAATTCTCTGGGTTGAGAATATCGGAGCCCACCTTTTTCAAAAGGGGGGTCACAGAGGCGTGTTTCCAGGCATCTGGGAAGATGGCAGTGCTTAAGGATTTATTAAAAAGTTGTGTGATCAAGGAGCAGAGCGTGGACGCAACTCTTGAAAACACAAAGTGGGGGCAGGGGTCCAGGGGGGAGCAGCTTTCACTGTGGTCAGGGCTGCTAGGACCTCATCATCAGAGAGTAGCTCAAAGCTGGTTAAACGGGGTACATCTCCTAGGTCTGGTGGATCAGTGAGGACATCAGATAGGATCGCAGTCTTGGATAGATTGTCGGAGTTATCTTGAGTAGTTCGGGGAGTGAAGGTGGAGTAGATTCCCTTGATTTTTTCAGAGAAAAGGTGTTGATACGTTCACAAGCCTCAACCGAAGGGGTAAGTGTTTGTGAGATGCAAGATAGTTTGCTCAACTCCTTCACTATTTTAAACAATTCCTTCGCCGGGTCACTGTTTTCCTGAATGCGCTGAGCAAAGTAGTCCTTCTTTGCCTTTTTGATGGCCAAAATATACTGCCTCCGTTTAAAGACATAGTCTAATCTGGCTTCGTTATCTTTAGACTGTCTCCAGAGATGTTCAGATTTTTTACATTCCCTTTTAAGGGTTTTTAAGTGAGGAGTATACAATTTTTCTGTTAAGGATTTTTTCCTGGATTCCCGCATCGGGGCTATATTGTTTAATGTTTGCAGTATTCCGGTATTTAACAGAACAACGTCATTACAGACGGAGGAGCCATCCGGTAGTTTAACATTCGCCTCTTTGAAATGTTTCTCAAAGTTGGATTAGTTGATTAGCCACCAGGCTTGTTTAGAAATCTGAGGGACTATCTTGGATTTCAAGGATTTACCGGGGAGATAAAATGAAAAAGATATGAGGAAGTGGTCCGACAAAGATAAGGGGTAGACCTCTGTTATGTTGATGGATTCAATATTAGTAAATAGTAGGTCTAGTGTATGACCAGCTATATGGGTGGGGCCCACTACCCACTGTTTGAGATTAAGGATCCCCATATCATATTTCAATTGGGAAGTACTTGGCGCATCTTTTTTCCCATAGTAAATATTGAAGTCGCCAACAATTAAATAGTTTATATGTTTTAAGCAGAGCGGCAGAAGTTGATTTAGTAATTTGGCCCTAAGGCTAGTTTGTTGTCCAGGGGGGTTATATATAACTGCACCAGCAAGGATGGTAAGACCCTCATAGAGTACTTTAAAAGGTAAGGTCTGATGCTCAATGTGGGTAGTTGTTAGTTCCACAAGGCATGTTAGGTGATCCCTAAATATCACGGCAACCCTCCCTCCTTTTTTACCAGATCTATCTAGTGTAATGATTTTATAGTTGAGGGGAAGGGCGTTAGCTAGATCCGGGGCGTTGGTATCGGATAGCCATGTTTCAGTGATGAATACTAGGTCAGGGGTCTTTGATGTAAGTAAGTCCCAAATGTCAAGGGCATGTCTAGGTAGAGATCTAGTGTTAAAGTATAGAAAGTTCAGGGTAAGGTGGTGTCTAGCGTGAGTTATACGATGGTCTAATGAGAGTTGACCCATACTGGACCAACAACAAGCGAGGCAGGAGATTGGTCCATAAGATAATCCTGGCCCTGTTTGGGTGCATGAGTTAGCTTTATGAGCCTTTTTGTTTTCGCGGAGGGCTAGCAGTTCACTGCGGGAATAGCAGATAGATGTTTGCGGGTTTTGACTAGGACCCGCAAGGGGTACAGTCCCTAGTCCAGACCGGTCGCAGACGGGCTTGCCTTAGGTGCGCCTTCGGCGGGATAACGGCGCGCCCGCTGCGCTCACCCGCTGCACGACCGGAAGATACACATTTTTCATACAGGAAGGGAGATGACGGCGGGGGGGGCGGGCGTGGCCTCTCGAAAAAGGGGCGTGGCCTGTGTCCACGGCGGGAATGGCGGCACTGGGTTTTGCGGTTTGTTGTGCAGCAGCGCTCAAATCTGCTGTGCGTTTTTTTTTATCCAAAGCGTGTGGAGCCCTGAACAGGGTACAGGAGATGAGTGCAGGTAGGTTTAAAACAAAAGATTAGTGACACGCAAAGTATTTTAAAAGCTCGGTCAAATCTACTCCCGGCTTCCGCCTCAGGAGAATTGACTATCTGTGACTATCTATTGACTGACTATAATTTCACCATTGCAGTGCCAAATTGGCCAGGCTCTGAGAAGCAAGGCAAGGTATTCCCTGCACTGGCACACACTTGCACATGGGAGCAGGGGGGCTGATACAGAAGTGAGGTCACATGCACCATATACACTACCACATTACTATTATTTCTTATCCCTGGGAGTCAGTGCACTAATATTGTCATGATAGTGAATAATTCAACCTGCAACTCAAAGACGATTTTGTTGGTCAAGGCATTCACGAGGGCACCATGGCAATGATGGATAGCGACATACTCTACACTAAGAGTTAAGAGTCATGTGGTCCCTGGGTCTTAGGGATTTCACCCAGGTGTCGAAAAACTCAATTAAAGGATACCTGAAGTGTTATTGATGCACAATCAGTAGTACATTGTAGTAAATTAAGTCAATTAGTGTGTGCTATTGAGGTCTGTTGTGATCAGTGTGCATGATGAGATAGGTCTGCATCAATGTTAGGCCATGTTACTTGATCTTCATCTCATTTTCAGACCCACATCCCCACAAGGCAACTATGGCACTACAGCTTCCTAAGGTTGTATACAGAAAACCAAGAATAATACAATGCACCCGTAGCTGATAGGGTTAATCCACACTTCTCAGAATAGGTGTGCAACTTTGTGACGGAGCCTGCCCATCTCCGTATACCTCATGCAAGAAACCAGATATCCAATGGCTACCTAGAAACAGAGTGCTCCAATCATGTGAGCCGATCGGCTAAATTACTTTTGTATATACAAAAATGTGCAACAAACAAAACTATATATTAGTGTTCAATAAGTCACACTATAAAAAATCTGGTTGTTACAGCAGCAATTCAATCACATTGGGATAGTAGCAGCTGTGTGTTGAGTGAAACCCATTCAGGGCACGAGTCGGGGGTATACGCAGGTAGATGGCGTCCACCCACTTTTTTCACATAGTGGACACTGTCCACCCTGCCAAGAAGTTGGGCCCCAATGAAAAAGATGTTGAATTTGTCCCGGTGTAATTGACAAACACCGGGACACTTTCAGCAGCGCCTGCACGTTGTTATCTGCTTTCCATCTGCAACAATGTGCAGGCGCGGATGGGATAGGGCTCTCTTATTTCTGACTCCTGCTGGGCCCATAACAAAGGGTCATCAGGCCTCCTTTTCTTGGAGTCTCCTGGCTGGCAGCAGTCAGGAGCCTCACACCTCGAAGCAAATGTAGCAGAGGGGAAACAAAGGCTCACACCTTGTTAGCACTTCTCACATACTGAAGAGCAGCAGCTTTTCACTTTGTTCATGCTCTGTTTAGGAGATATGCATGCACTGTAAGAACGTTAGATGTGTTGATCTTTCCCAGTATTTGCACAAAATAAAAAACATTTATATAGCACATACTGCCCCTGAGGAGGTGTTGTAATAATTTAAATATCACATTTTTTTCTTTTAAAGCACTATGGGTAGAGGAAGCTTTATGCTGACAAAAGGCAACATTGGTTTCTGTGAATCTTACTAAAGTCTGAATCTTCTGCCTAAATCAGGAGGGTTTGCAAGTATACTCAAAATGTGCTCAAATGTACTCATGATAGACCTGCTGAACATATATGTGAGGTCTTAAGATCTGATGTCACTTCTTGTGATGCCACTTCCTGTGAGGTCACACGCTGTGGACAAGCAGTGTGCGAACAATTGGACTTTCACACGCTGTGATGTCATGTGCCTCACACGCCGCAATGTCATGCGCCATGATGTCACTTGCGTACTGATTAATTAGCTTAGTCCCCCTACTTCTGTTTTTTAAGGCTTGTGCCCTGAACCCAATGTATTTTGGGATGAGACCCTTCATCAGGGGTAACTGAAAAACAATGTGTGTAATTTTATTTCACACATAGTCAAGTCCTTGACGGCTACGATCACTCTCTGGTTGAAGTAATTTAGCAGCCTTCGTAAGTCCCATCACATAGGGTGGTAGATATCACATAGATGGGGCGGGTTTGCAGGTGAAGCGAACAGTATTCATGTGGTACGTGTACCAGGTACATTCCTAAACAAATGCCAATAGGGCTTTGGCGGCAGGCAAACAATTCACACTGAAGCACAGCCAGCTGCTTGGCTCTGCCCCTGCCAGCAAGGCCACGAGCAGAGCCATTTCCACTGCATCCAGCCAGCCAGTCAACCGTACCCAACGCTCTTGTCCTCAATCCAGCCACATCCACTCGCCCGTAAAGAAAATCGCTTCAGCCATTACCTCCACTTCAATGCTGGACCAATATAATACAGAAAAGGGGAGGTGATGAACAGAGTGTCTGAATTAAGCAGACCACTCTTACCCAGTCCAAAGATCAGGGCTTGATCCATCACCGTTTTTTAGCTCACTGCACCATCCCAGCTCAGAACTTGGCTATATGCAAATTAGTCTGACCCTGGCCCAGTGCATCATGGGAACAGGGCAGACCAAACTACCAAGCTAATTCTTATACTGGGAAGGAAACAAGCTTCGGGGGACCGGTTTCTGGCATTTCAGCCGTCTTCGGCCCGGCTTGCTTGAATCCTGATGGTGCAATGAGCAAGGGACTCACATCTGAGTATACCCTTTCACGCTTATGGTGGACAAAAATGATTCAGAAAAGGGGGTGGTGATGAACAGAGTGTCTGAATTAAGCAGACCACTATTACCCAGTCCAGAGATCAGGGCTTGATCCATCACAGTTTTTTAGCTCACTGCACCATCCCAGCTCAGAACTTGGCTATATGCAAATTAGTCTGACCCTGGCCCAGTGCATCATGGGAATAGGGCAGACCAAACTACCAAGCCAATTCTTATACTGGGAAGGAAACAAGCTTCCGGGGACTGGTTTCTGGCATTTCAGCCGTCTTCGGCCCGGCTTGCTTGAATCCTGATGGTGCAATGAGCAAGGGACTCACATCTGAGTATACCCTTCCACACTTATGGTGGACAAAAATGATTCAGAAAAGGGGGTGGTGATGGACAGAGTGTCTGAATTAAGCAGACCACTCTTACCCAGTC
Source organism: Lissotriton vulgaris (assembly GCF_964263255.1). Classification (NCBI taxonomy): domain Eukaryota; kingdom Metazoa; phylum Chordata; class Amphibia; order Caudata; family Salamandridae; genus Lissotriton; species Lissotriton vulgaris. Next base: position 1,143,628,336 of record NC_141694.1, on the reverse strand, counting down.
CAAAGATCAGGGCTTGATCCATCACCGTTTTTTAGCTCGCTGCACCATCCCAGCTCAAAACTTGGCTATATGCAAATTAGACTGACCCTGGCCCAGTGCATCATGGGAACAGGGCAGACCAAACTACCAAGCCAATTGCTATACTGGGAAGGAAACAAGCTTCCGGCGACCGGTTTCTGGCATTTCAGCCGTCTTCGGCCCGGCTTGTTTGAATCCTGATGGTGCAATGAGCAAGGGACTCACATCTGAGTATACCCTTCCACGCTTATGGTGGACAAAAATGATTCAGAAAAGGGGGTGGTGATGAACAGAGTGTCTGAATTAAGCAGACCACTCTTACCCAGTCCAAAGATCAGGGCTTGATCCATCACCGTTTTTTAGCTCACTGCACCATTCCAGCCCTTTTCTGAATCGTTTTTGGCCACTATAGGTGTGGCAAGGTATACTCAGACATGAGTCCCTTTCTCACTGCACCATCAGGATTCAAGCAAGCCGGGCCGACGATGGCTGAAATGCCAGAAAGCGGTCCCCGGTAGCTTGTCTCCTTTCAGGTGAAGAATTGGCTTGGTAGTTTAGTCTGCCCTGTTCCCATGATGCACTGGGCCAGGGACAGACCGATTTGCATATAGCCAGGTTCTGAGCTGGGATGGTGCAGTGAGATAAATAACGGTGATGGATCAAGCCCTGATCTTTGGACTGGGGAAGAGTGGTCTGCTTAATTCAGACACGCTGTTCATCACCACCCCCTTTTCTGAATCGTTTTTGGCCACTATAGGTGTGGCAGGGTATACTCAGACATGAGTCCCTTTCTCACTGCACCATCAGGATTCAAGCAAGCCGGGCCGACGACGGCTGAAATGCCAGAAACCGGTCCCCGGTAGCTTGTCTCCTTTCTGGTGAAGAATTGGCTTGGTAGTTTAGTCTGCCCTGTTCCCATGATGCACTTGGCCAGGGACAGACTGATTTGCATATAGCCAGGTTCTGAGCTGGGATGGTGCAGTGAGATAAATAACGGTGATGGATCAAGCCCTGATCTTTGGACTGGGTAAGAGTGGTCCGCTTAATTCAGACACTCTGTTCATCACCACCCCCTTTTCTGAATCGTTTTTGGCCACTATAGGTGTGGCAGGGTATACTCAGACATGAGTCCCTTTCTCACTGCACCATCAGAATTCAAGCAAGCCGGGCCGACGATGGCTGAAATGCCAGAAAGCGGTCCCCGGTAGCTTGTCTCCTTTCTGGTGAAGAATTGGCTTGGTAGTTTAGTCTGCCCTGTTCCCATGATGCACTGGGCCAGGGACAGACTGATTTGCATATAGCCAGGTTCTGAGCTGGGATGGTGCAGTGAGATAAATAACGGTGATGGATCAAGCCCTGATCTTTGGACTGGGTAAGAGTGGTCTGCTTAATTCAGACACTCTGTTCATCACCACCCACTTTTCTGAATCGTTTTTGGCCACTATAGGTGTGGCAGAGTATACTCAGACATGAGTCCCTTTCTCACTGCACCATCAGGATTCAAGCAAGCCGGGCCGACGACGGTTGAAATGCCAGAAACCGGTCCCCGGTAGCTTGTCTCCTTTCTGGTGAAGAATTGGCTTTTTTAGTTTAGTCTGCCCTTTTCCCATGATGCACTGGGCCAGGGACAGACTGATTTGCATATAGCCAGGTTCTGAGCTGGGATGGTGCAGTGAGATAAATAACGGTGATGGATCAAGCCCTGATCTTTGGACTGGGTAAGAGTGGTCTGCTTAATTAAGACTAAGCATGGGCGAATTTTGCGAATCTCGCGTTCGCAAATTTTGCGGATTTGCGAACTCGCAATCCGCAAAATCCGCGAATTCTCGCGAATTTGCGGATTTTTTTTTGTGTTCGCGCGGGTTTCTGCCAGTTCGCGAGGGTTTTGTACAGTTTCGCAAACGCGAACTTACCTGTCGGGTCGCAAGTTTTGCGCACTTGTTGTTTCTATGTGTCCAGCCTGTTTGGGACACTCTTCTTCATCACTGCCACTCTCTGTCACCACTGCCACTCTCTGACTACTCATGCCACCCTCTGGCCCACCCATGCCACCCTCTGTTTCATCACAGCACCCTCTGGTTGTCCAGTGTACATTATTGTGGCAAAGCAAAGCACACCTTCCCTGCCTCAAGTGACCTGAATTAATTTGGGGCTGATTAATGTGTTACAGAATATTTTTTTAGCTGGCACCTGCTTCCTTAGTGCTTCCTGATTAGTGATCTTTTGCACTTGCTAAGTGCTTTCATTGTTGCAAAATTAGTTACAACACCTGCCCTGCCCCAACTGACAATAATGAATTAGGGGCTGATTAATGTGTCACTGGATTTGAACTTCCAGCCTGGCTCCTGCTTGTCTCCCTTAGCTGTAATTCAGGACCTTTGTGGCATATGTGTAACTATTCTGAGGGTCAGAGCAGGGTCACATAATAGTTGCAAGTAGGCAACTGAACTCTGGAGGGGCCCCTCAGGAAGCACTACAGGAAATGGCTACTAATGATGAGCTTGAACTTTTGAACCTGGTAAGTAGTTTCAGTTTTGCTAAGATCGTATTTCTGTAATTTAGTGCTTATTCGCGGGGCGCGAAGTTGAACTGGGAAGCCGCGAACTCACGCAAACAGTGCGAGCAAGCCATAAAATCCGCTGCTCGCAGATTTGCGGATTTTGCGGGAAATACGCGAATCTCTCGGATTGCGAATTTACCGAAAATCCGCAAAATCCGCGAGCGGAACAGATTTTTCACCCATACTTAATTCAGACACTCTGTTCATCACCACCCCCTTTTCTGAATCGTTTTTGGTCACTATAGGTGTGACAGGGTATACTCAGACATGAGTCCCTTTCTCACTGCACCATCAGGATTCAAGCAAGCCGGGCCGACGACGGCTTAAATGCCAGAAACCGGTCCCCGGTAGCTTGTCTCCATTCTGGTGAAGAATTGGCTTGGTAGTTTAGTCTGCCCTGTTCCCATGATGCACTGGGCCAGGGACAGACTGATTTGCATATAGCCAGGTTCTGAGCTGGGATGGTGCAGTGAGATAAATAACGGTGATGGATCAAGCCCTGATCTTTGGACTGGGTAAGAGTGGTCTGCCTAATTCAGACACTCTGTTCATCACCACCCCCTTTTCTGAATCGTTTTTGGCCACTATAGGTGTGGCAGGGTATACTCAGACATGAGTCCCTTTCTCACTGCACCATCAGGATTCAAGCAAGCCGGGCCGACGATGGCTGAAATGCCAGAAACCGGTCCCCGGTAGCTTGTCTCCTTTCTGGTGAAGAATTGGCTTGGTAATTTAGTCTGCCCTGTTCCCATGATGCACTGGGCCAGGGACCGACTGATTTGCATATAGCCAGGTTCTGAGCTGGGATGGTGCAGTGAGATAAATAACGGTGATGGATCAAGCCCTGATCTTTGGACTGGGTAAGAGTGGTCTGCTTAATTCAGACACTCTGTTCATCATAACCTCCTTTTCTGAATCGTTTTTGGCCACTATAGGTGTGGCAGGGTATACTCAAACATGAGTCCCTTTCTCACTGCACCATCAGGATTCAAGCAAGCCGGGCCGAAGACGGCTGAAATGCCAGAAACTGGTCCCCGGTAGCTTGTCTCCTTTCTGGTGAAGAATTGGCTTGGTAGTTTAGTCTGCCCTGTTCCCATGATGCACTGGGCCAGGGACAGACTGATTTGCATATAGCCAGGTTCTGAGCTGGGATGGTGCAGTGAGATAAATAACGGTGATGGATCAAGCCCTGATCTTTGGACTGGGTAAGAGTTGTCTGCTTAATTCAGACACTCTGTTCATCACCACCCCCTTTTCTGAATCGTTTTTGGCCACTATAGGTGTGGCAGGGTATACTCAGACATGAGTCCCTTTCTCACTGCACCATCAGGATTCAAGCAATCCGGGCCAATGACGGCTGAAAGGCCAGAAACCGGACCCCGGTAGCTTGTCTCCTTTCTGGTGAAGAATTGGCTTGGTAGTTTAGTCTGCCCTGTTCCCATGATGCACTGGGCCAGGGACAGACTGATTTGCATATAGCCAGGTTCTGAGCTGGGATGGTGCAGTAAGATAAATAACGGTGATGGATCAAGCCCTGATCTTTGGACTGGGTAAGAGTGGTCTGCTTAGTTCAGACACTCTGTTCATCACCACCCCCTTTTCTGAATCGTTTTTGGCCACTATAGGTGTGGCAGGGTATACTCAGACATGAGTCCCTTTCTCACTGCACCATCAGGATTCAAGCAAGCCGGGCCGACAACGGCTGAAATGCCAGAAACCGGTCCCCGGTAGCTTGTCTCCTTTCTGGTGAAGAATTGGCTTGGTAGTTTAGTCTGCCCTGTTCCCATGATGCACTGGGCCAGGGACAGACTGATTTGCATATAGCCAGGTTCTGAGTTGGGATGGTGCAGTGAGATAAATAACGGTGATGGATCAAGCCCTGATCTTTGGACTGGGTAAGAGTGGTCTGCTTAATTCAGACACTCTGTTCATCACCACCCCCTTTTCTGAATCGTTTTTGGCCACTATAGGTGTGGCAGGGTATACTCAGACATGAGTCCCTTTCTCACTGCACCATCAGGATTCAAGCAAGCCGGGCCGACGACGGTTGAAATGCCAGAAACCGGTCCCCGGTAGCTTGTCTCCTTTCTGGTGAAGAATTGGCTTTTTTAGTTTAGTCTGCCCTTTTCCCATGATGCACTGGGCCAGGGACAGACTGATTTGCATATAGCCAGGTTCTGAGCTGGGATGGTGCAGTGAGATAAATAACGGTGATGGATCAAGCCCTGATCTTTGGACTGGGTAAGAGTGGTCTGCTTAATTAAGACTAAGCATGGGCGAATTTTGCGAATCTCGCGTTCGCAAATTTTGCGGATTTGCGAACTCGCAATCCGCAAAATCCGCGAATTCTCGCGAATTTGCGGATTTTTTTTTGTGTTCGCGCGGGTTTCTGCCAGTTCGCGAGGGTTTTGTACAATTTCGCAAACGCGAACTTACCTGTCGGGTCGCAAGTTTTGCGCACTTGTTGTTTCTATGTGTCCAGCCTGTTTGGGACACTCTTCTTCATCACTGCCACTCTCTGTCACCACTGCCACTCTCTGACTACTCATGCCACCCTCTGGCCCACCCATGCCACCCTCTGTTTCATCACAGCACCCTCTGGTTGTCCAGTGTACATTATTGTGGCAAAGCAAAGCACACCTTTCCTGCCTCAAGTGACCTGAATTAATTTGGGGCTGATTAATGTGTCACAGAATATTTTTTTAGCTGGCACCTGCTTCCTTAGTGCTTCCTGATTAGTGATCTTTTGCACTTGCTAAGTGCTTTCATTGTTGCAAAATTAGTTACAACACCTGCCCTGCCCCAACTGACAATAATGAATTAGGGGCTGATTAATGTGTCACTGGATTTGAACTTCCAGCCTGGCTCCTGCTTGTCTCCCTTAGCTGTAATTCAGGACCTTTGTGGCATATGTGTAACTATTCTGAGGGTCATAGCAGGGTCACATAATAGTTGCAAGTAGGCAACGGAACTCTGGAGGGGCCCCTCAGGAAGCACTACAGGAAATGGCTACTAATGATGAGCTTGAACTTTTGAACCTGGTAAGTAGTTTCAGTTTTGCTAAGATCGTATTTCTGCAATTTAGCGCTTATTCGCGGGGCGCGAAGTTGAACTGGGAAGCCGCGAACTCACGCGAACAGTGCGAGCAAGCCATAAAATCCGCTGCTCGCAGATTTGCGGATTTTGCGGGAAATTCGCGAATCTCGCGGTTTGCGAATTTACCGAAAATCCGCAAAATCCGCGAGCGGAACAGATTTTCCACCCATACTTAATTCAGACACTCTGTTCATCACCACCCCCTTTTCTGAATCGTTTTTGGTCACTATAGGTGTGGCAGGGTATACTCAGACATGAGTCCCTTTCTCACTGCACCATCAGGATTCAAGCAAGCCGGGCCGACGACGGCTTAAATGCCAGAAACCGGTCCCCGGTAGCTTGTCTCCATTCTGGTGAAGAATTGGCTTGGTAGTTTAGTCTGCCCTGTTCCCATGATGCACTGGGCCAGGGACAGACTGATTTGCATATAGCCAGGTTCTGAGCTGGGATGGTGCAGTGAGATAAATAACGGTGATGGATCAAGCCCTGATCTTTGGACTGGGTAAGAGTGGTCTGCCTAATTCAGACACTCTGTTCATCACCACCCCCTTTTCTGAATCGTTTTTGGCCACTATAGGTGTGGCAGGGTATACTCAGACATGAGTCCCTTTCTCACTGCACCATCAGGATTCAAGCAAGCCGGGCCGACGACGGCTGAAATGCCAGAAACCGGTCCCCGGTAGCTTGTCTCCTTTCTGGTGAAGAATTGGCTTGGTAATTTAGTCTGGCCTGTTCCCATGATGCACTGGGCCAGGGACCGACTGATTTGTATATAGCCAGGTTCTGAGCTGGGATGGTGCAGTGAGATAAATAACGGTGATGGATCAAGCCCTGATCTTTGGACTGGGTAAGAGTGGTCTGCTTAATTCAGACACTCTGTTCATCATAACCTCCTTTTCTGAATCGTTTTTGGCCACTATAGGTGTGGCAGGGTATACTCAGACATGAGTCCCTTTCTCACTGCACCATCAGGATTCAAGCAAGCCGGGCCGACGACGGCTGAAATGCCAGAAACCGGTCCCCGGTAGCTTGTCTCCTTTCTGGTGAAGAATTGGCTTGGTAGTTTAGTCTGCCCTGTTCCCATGATGCACTGGCCCAGGGACAGACTGATTTGCATATAGCCAGGTTCTGAGCTGGGATGGTGCAGTGAGATAAATAACGGTGATGGATCAAGCCCTGATCTTTGGACTGGGTAAGAGTGGTCTGCTTAATTCAGACACTCTGTTCATCACCACCCCCTTTTCTGAATCGTTTTTGGCCACTATAGGTGTGGCAGGGTATACTCAGACATGAGTCCCTTTCTCACTGCACCATCAGGATTCAAGCAATCCGGGCCAACGACGGCTGAAAGGCCAGAAACCGGTACCCGGTAGCTTGTCTCCTTTCTGGTGAAGAATTGGCTTGGTAGTTTAGTCTGCCCTGTTCCCATGATGCACTGGGCCAGGGACAGACTGATTTGCATATAGCCAGGTTCTGAGCTGGGATGGTGCAGTAAGATAAATAACGGTGATGGATCTAGCCCTGATCTTTGGACTGGGTAAGAGTGGTCTGCTTAATTCAGACACTCTGTTCATCACCACCCCCTTTTCTGAATCGTTTTTGGCCACTATAGGTGTGGCAGGGTATACTCAGACATGAGTCCCTTTCTCACTGCACCATCAGGATTCAAGCAAGCCGGGCCGACGACGGCTGAAATGCCAGAAACCGGTCCCCGGTAGCTTGTCTCCTTTCCGGTGAAGAATTGGCTTGGTAGTTTAGTCTGCCCTGTTCCCATGATGCACTGGGCCAGGGACAGACTGATTTGCATATAGCCAGGTTCAGAGCTGGGATGGTGCAGTGAGATAAATAACGGTGATGGATCAAGCCCTGATCTTTGGACTGGGTAAGAGTGGTCTGCTTAATTCAGACACTCTGTTCATCACCACCCCCTTTTCTGGACCAATATAATTGTCACAAAAATCCCTCTCATGTACATGAACTTGTTTCTGAAAGCAGATGAGTGCGGAGCAAATACTGCACCGTTGATAACCATTGCCCCTTTAGTATCAAGCTGCTGCTCATTAGCATGGCAGGTACCAATGCTGCAAAAGAGGTAATTTGGCACTTCAAGTTCAAGCTCGTTGACATCCTCACATTATTCATGCATAGTAAGGAAGGCTCTGATACAAGACACATGGGAGCTAAGGAAAATGAGAGAAAAGGTAGACGCCAGGTTTGCCTAGATAACACAATGGAGAAGTGGCTGCAAACATTCTACATCCTGTCAGCAGTAATCATGGAGAAACTCCTACAGCAGGGTTTGCAGGACCATACACGATGAGGCAATCAAAACAGGGGGTTTGTGTTGGTTCCACTATGATAGAGAATTCTGCAAGAAGATGGTCATGTGCCCAGAATTATGGTGGGATCAGAAGGAGGTCCAATTGTGGATGTAGTACACAGGCAACAGCATCCCTTCTGCATCAAAGCAGGAAACAGACTGGGCACTTAAAAAACCCAGTTCCTATGCCCCGAGCACACCTTCAAACAGCCCTTTCATGGGCCTCAGTGAGGCCAAGTCTAAACGATTTCTTCAAATGAGTAACAGGGGCACCTGCAGGCTATTCGATGCAGACAGATGATTTTAGGGGAATGCATGTAAGTTTACTCATAGCTGTGCAAGGTGTGGTAGTGCCTCACACCCGCCCAAAGAATGCGGAGGAGCACAGAAAGACCAAATTGATGTCCAGATCAACTAATATGTCTGCACAAGGCTTCAACTCCAACACACAGTTATCAACACTCTGGCAGACCAAAGCTCCCTCACCACTCATACTGCAGGCCCTTTTCCGTGCACTAGATAGCTAAACCAAAAGTAGGAAGATCTCTTACTAGCAACAGTTTTCTTAAAATATTTCCCTAGCCACCTAAATGGGCCCTGTGGTTGGTAGAGGTTCAAAGAATTTGAAGTCTGCCCTGGATCTTGCAGCAGTTGTGGATGAGAAGCTGGGCAAGTAGCTATGGTTGGGTCGTGTGGTCAGTCCCTTTGAGCATTTCCCGCTGTCCCATTTTTTTGTATCTCCACGAAGGCTTGTACCAAAGAAGGAGGACTGCAAATTCCACCTCATTCACTGCCTATCTTAGTTAGACTAACTGCCTGTTAGTTTAAAAAACAAGTAGTCGGAAAGAAAAATTGGTTGTGTACCTGTTCAGAATGGGTTTAGTGTGATTTGGCATGCACTGTGTGTTTGTAATATTAAATAGATGACTAAGTTATCCTGTCCTGTTTTTCCTGTCAGGAGTCGGAGTTTGAATCATTGGGCATTCCTTCTTCTCAAGGCCAGCACAGAGGGCAAAGATGCAAAACTGAGGGTGCAGGGTTTCTTGAAGGCCCGTTTAACATGAATGGGGTGCCTGGGCATGCATTGGGGGAACCTGCTAGCCACAATAAACGAAAGGCTCTACAGCAAAGCTAGGCACCCTCCCGTTCAAGTAATTCATATGGGGGTGAACAATCTAACCTCAATAGGGTACAACCCTGGGCTTATGGCCAGGAAGCAGACAATGGTTGACATTGGAAGGTGCACAGGAATTTGCAAGCTGATATGGTCCTAAATTATCTAGTAAAGGGTGTGGCATGGGGCCAAATCACAAGCGGTGACTGAACTGCCCCACCAATGAGTTAACAATGCCATGCCAAAGTTTACAATGCATAGAGGCACTTGCTTTCATAAGGCACGGTTGGATTAGTTCCCAGGGATTTTTATGGCAGGACTTAGGTTGAAAACAAAGGCACCATTTAGTCCTAAGGGCAGTTGTAAGCCTGAGTAACTGGGGATCAGCCTTTTAATGCTTTACCTCTACGCTGGGGTTTGAAGTGGTCTAGAGGTTTGGTGAAATTACTCAGAAGGTTTAATCACTTGGCCAAGGATTACTCTGGTGCTCATTGGCTAATCATGCAGGTGAGCAGATTAGGCTCTGCCACAGCTGCCCACCTTTGGATCACCCATAAAATAAGCCATAACCATGCTTAAAGTTAAATAAACCTGCTGCGATATTTATTGAACAACACGGTGTGGTCTCAGTTTGTTCCTGTATGTTCTTTTATGGTGGAGTAGTGGTGAACACATCTAATGGGGATAACAAGTGTGGGCATGTGCTTTGTGATAATAGGTGCTCTGAGCCTCACATTGCGAGCAGCATCATAGCTTAGCAGGCAGGGCATTCCCCTGAACCGTCCGCGATGACCCCCTTTTTTCTTTCCCCCTTCATCTCTTAACATGGGTGGACCTGCAAGCCCTGGGGATGTCACTCAGCGTCACTTATTTCTGTGGAGTGGTGGTGTAAACATCTGCTGGGGATAACACGTGTGGGCAAAGGCTTTGGGATATCTGTGCTATCCAGTCTGGCCCTGATAATTAAGCCTGAGAAAGAAACTAAATTGTTCTTCCAGATAGAGCTTTTTACCAGTGTCAAGGTACACTCCCTTCTATTGTGAAATATAACTCATGTGTGTGGAAGTGACATAAAATTACATGTACTTTGTGAAAAGTATTTGGGTGGTATCTTGCATGAAGTTAGAGCATTTCTCGCATACAAACACCACTCGAGATAAAGGTAGGAGGCTTGTTCGAGCAGAATATGTCTCTCTGATACTACAGACATCATATTTTTAGTTCTCACACGACATTTCTGCGCCAACAAGTCTACAGCAAGACATTTTTGCAAATCAGCACACCTATCAAATGAGAAAAAATACCATGAAGTGCATGAATTCCATTATATTTTTCATCAATGATAATCATTTTGCCTTGGATGTGGCGAAAGTGTCGCTATGGATCCAAAGGGAACTAATTATGCAGACCACTCTCTTTAAATTATTTGATTGTTGGTACTTGGAAAGAACCATGCAACAAACAACCATAATGTAACTGTTCTCAGCTCGCAACATCTTCAAGACACTCTGTTTCATTTGGGTTATAATTATCTTTCAGTCAGACCAAATGTGCAGCTCACGCTTACCTTTTTTTGCTGCTTGTTTTGCAGTTTGTGACTGGTGACAGACTGCATGTACTGCAGCATCTCTAACTGGAGAGATTGGGAAAACGTTTCCATTCTCCAGCAGTGCCTCTTCCGCCTCTTACCCGTTAATTTTGTTGAAAAATATGCCAATCAGACAAAAAAGACTATTTGATTACGTTGTTCAGCTTTCCTTGACTGGTTAGGGACACATCTTCTTGAAGGTCAGCATGAGGCCTCTTAAGAGTAAATTGGAAACCATGATCAATGTGCAAGCACATGAAAACTTGTTTTCACATAGCTCTTTCCTGGGAATGAGCAGCTATTGTGCAAGGTGCATGGAGGGTTTTTATCTTTTCAGTGTAGTCCTGAAAATCTTGACAAAAACGTATTTGGAGTCAAATGGTTTCAACACCTCCTAGCAAACTTAAAGCCATATCTGCTCATATTTCTAATGGCATCAACTTGGTGGATTTTCAAAGCTCCTTTATGCGCTGAAATGTTGTACTATTGAATATCGAGCATAAAAGTGTAATGCTGTACAATATTATCCATAAAATGAGGCCAAAATAGCGAAAGTTAAGTGCATCAAGAGAACCTTTAGTTTTACTATTCTTAACACTACATCTAGGCTCCTTGAAGATATATATATATTCACTGAAAAAACCATAGGTTATAGACCATATATAGTTAGGGATTAGCATTTACAAAACCTTATTTTGTTTGCACAAAACCATTGAAATTCCATATATAGTTAGTTGCACTAACTATATATCGCGGACCCGCAATCCACTGCTAATGATGTCACATATTACATCATTCATGACATGGTCAGTGACATCACTGATGACATCTCAAATGACATCACTGATGACATCACTGATAACATCACTGATGACAACACCCAGTGACTGTATGTTTCTGTAAAGTTAAAATATGTCTTACATATTGAAGAATGAGTGGATGTATAAGTGTCTGGATACAGGATTTAGTAGGTGCATGACTGACTGTATGAGAGAATGATTAAATGTGTCTCACTGAGTGCATGGGTTAGTGATTAAAGTGTCTTAATTTGGCAATCATTATTTATGTTGTTCTGTAAACTGCTGCATGTTTAAATCAGTAGCTATATCAGTAACTATATGGGTTATTGAATGGTTGCCCAAGTATTTGTATGGGAGACTGAGTATGTGTGTGGGTGGCTGGGAGGTGTATAACTCTGTGCATAGATGTGTGAGCAGTTGATTCCCTAGGTGTATGGGTTCAAAAGTGCATGTAGAAACAGCTGTATGGACAGTTGACTGTGTGCATGAGTATATTGGTGAGTGAATGGATATCTCAGTGCTACATGTCAAAGTAAGTACATATGTAAAACACACTCCACGTGAGAGTTGACATATATAAATAACTGAACATAAGAGCCAGTGAATGTGAGAGTGGCTGTATGCATCATTGTGAACTTGTATCAAGGATTGTATAAGAGAGTAAATATGTGTTAGTATATGTTTGAATAAGTAAGGTGTGTATAACTGTATAGTTGAGGAAATGGAGATGTGATTGATTCTTTGCATGACTGACTAGGTGTGTGAGTAACTCCATGGATGTGTGACAGTCTGTGAGGGCCTGTTTACACTGAGTGTATCTAAGGTTATATTAGAGTCTGAAGATGTATTATCACATAAATGATATCATCAGTGATGTAATCAGTAATGTCAAATGAGATGTCAGTGATGTCATCAGTGATGTCATTTGAGATGTCATCAGTGATGTCATCAGTGATGTCATTTGAGATGTCATTAGTGATGTCATCAGTGATGTCACTGACCATGTCATGAATGATGTAATATGTGACATCATTAGCAGTGGATTGCGGGTCCGCGATATATAGTTAGTGCAACTAACTATATATGGAATTTCAATGGTTTTGTGCAAATAAAATAAGGTTTTGTAAATGCTAATCCCTAACTATATATGGTCTATAACCTATGGTTTTTTCAGTGAATTTTCAAGGTTTTGTAAATGCAAATTCCTAACTATATATGGTCTATAACCTATGGTTTTTTCTGTGTATTTCATTGGTTTTTTAAAAGCTAATATCTATAGCTGTAAAATATATTCTTTATTAAGTGACGTATCACGTAGCCCGTGAGACGCCTCATGATGCAACGCATAACCGTGACGTATCGTCTCTGCAGCGCAAACCAAACCCAAAACGTAAGCGCGCCAGAACACGCTTAAAGATATATATATATTTTTTTAACCTCAATTAGACAAAATCCACATGTGCACATATCACAAACGTTCAAAAAACACAATATGTCGGACTCCCGTTACGCTGCCGGTTAGCTGCCCGGTTAGCTGCCCGGTTAGCTGCCTGGTTCGCGTACCAAGACGCGTCTCTACGGCGAAAAAATCGTTTTTTTTTTTTTTTGGCCCCGCGTGGCTTTATAATATCCCCCTCATCAATCCTAGGGGGTCAGAAGGGGTCTACCTTGCCCTCTTTCCTTCATTTCCCCCTTTGTTTTGGCCTCCTCTTGTCTCTCGATCCTACCGAGAGACAAGATGGCGGCCGCTCCGGACTGTTTACAATGTTGACAGCCAATCAGCTACTCCTCAGACTCCCGTTACACTGCCGGTTAGCTTCCCGGTTAGCTGCCCGGTTCGCGTACCAAGACGCGTCTCTACGGCGAAAAAATCGGATTTTTTTTTTTTTTTTTTTTTGGCCCCGTGTGGCTTTATAATATCCCCCTCATCAATCCTAGGGGGTCAAAAGGGGTCTACCTTGCCCTCTTTCCTTCATTTCCCCCTTTGTTTTGGCCTCCTCTTGTCTCTCGATCCTACCGAGAGACAAGATGGCGGCCGCTCCGGACTGTTTACAATGTTGACAGCCAATCAGCTACTCCTCAGACTCCCGTTACACTGCCGGTTAGCTTCCCGGTTAGCTGCCCGGTTCGCGTACCAAGACGCGTCTCTACGGCGAAAAAATCAGATTTTTTTTTTTTTTTGGCCCCGCGTGGCTTTATAATATCCCCCTCATCAATCCTAGGGGGTCAGAAGGGGTCTACCTTGCCCTCTTTCCTTCATTTCCCCCTTTGTTTTGGCCTCCTCTTGTCTCTCGATCCTACCGAGAGACAAGATGGCGGCCGCTCCGGACTGTTTACAATGTTGACAGCCAATCAGCCACTCCTCAGACTCCCGTTACACTGCCGGTTAGCTTCCCGGTTAGCTGCCCGGTTAGCTGCCCGGTTCGCGTACCAAGACGCGTCTCTACGGCGAAAAAAATCGGATTTTTTTTTTTTTTTTTTTTGGGCTCGTGTGGCTCTATAATATCCCCCTCATCAATCCTAGGGGGTCAGAAGGGGTCTACCTTGCCCCCTTTCCTTCATTTCCCCCTTTGTTTTGGCCTCCTCTTGTCTCTCGATCCTACCGAGAGACAAGATGGCGACCGCTCCGGACTGTTTAGAATGTTGACAGACACCGGAGAGCCAATCAGCTTCGCATCGCAAAGTTCCGTTACGCAAAAAGTACGCGAACCGGAGCGCTGCCCGGAGCGCTGTTACAGATATATATCTTGTTTTAAACGTTAATTTCTCAAAATCCACTGAAGAACATATATTGAGACCTAGCAAAGGCACATCGGGCTAACAGTCCCTACAATTTTGCCAAGTTTCGTGCAAATCCATTCAGCCGTTCGAGCTAAAAGTGAGGCCAACCGCCCTATGGAAAAATGAATGGGAAAAACGCGTTTTGGGACCCCCCATTTTCCTCGGCCCCCCCTTGACGACCCCCCCCCCAAATTTTCAGGGGCTGCTCAGAAACAAAATGTGCCATTTTCCTGAAAATTTCAGCCAATTCCGTCCACAAACGCCAAAGTTATTAGACATAGAATTTTCAAAAGTTCCATAGAGAAAAAATCCTAACTATATATACCTTAGGTAATATATGTATATATATATATATATATATATATATATATATATATATATATATATATATATATATATATATATATATCCAAGTAATCCACGCTCGATTTCTACAGGGTGAGAAAGGGTCAGAAAGATGCAGACACGGTCTAAGTATGTGCAAATCAGTTTATTTCGAGCAAGCACATCGCATGACGTTTCGGCTCCGAGGAGCCTTGTTCACATGACAAACATCCTTGTCCATATCATTATTCAGTATAGTAGTACGATGATGGTAACCATCATCGTACTACTATACTGAATGGAAGGGATCAATCTCCACCATCTGTAACGGAGATCCTAAGCGAAATTAATGTCTATGTTGTGTGCGAACACGCTTGCGGTGGGTGACTCATTTTTGCATTTATTCACCTATGTCCTGAGCCGCAGCCAGGTGGGGTGAGGTCTCCACATCTTACAAATCGGGTAAGATGTACTATATGAAATTTGAAAACCTTCAAGTTCTATGAACACTGGGAGGCACCAGTATATACAGTGCAATCGGCCTCAATTCCCTTATAGGCTTTATTAATGATGGAATTTACTCATAATGATATGGACAAGGATGTTTGGAGACAGGTTGTGTGTGATGTACTCATGCTATTCTTTTTAACTCCTTCTAGTGAACAACCGAATTTGTAAGAAGATACGGAACAGTACACCTAGGAGGTCCAGGTGACTTACATACCAGTATCTACGTTGTTTCACTCTTTTAGAACACTATTTCTTTACACTTTGGTTTTGTTTGCAGTAGCAGTAGTCGTTATGACAAGGTCCTGAAGAAAGCAAGGCCACTTGGCCATAAATTGCTGAAACATGTTGACCACGTTCCACTACTAGACAGTTTATACATTTTTCTCTGTCTTGGCTATTTTTAATATTGGCATTGGAAGCTGTACCCAATTAAATTTAATTTTTTGCTTCCTAAACCAATTTTACTCACTTTATCCTAACTCTTTGGTATCACATTTTCTCTGCACTGCACTTTTTCAAGTTACCCCGTCAGCCACATCACTCTCATACAACCAAATACTTTTGACAAAAGGTGGCCCCACCCTGCCTGCAGGAGGGACCGTTTATTATCTATTAGGCCCTTTCCTGATAGAGATCAGACCATGTGGTGTGTTGGTCCTCAGAACCCCAAATGATGAAGGGCGGTTCCGAGTGGTGACTGATGGGTGTTAGAGACCATACACTAGTTTGGCTCACGTCTATTTCACAAAGAAGAGTTGTGGTATAGCTAGTGCTAATAATTCTCAACCATTATCCAAATATTTCTTGTTAAGACTTTGACCCTCTGGTACCTTTGTTGTAGTGAATGTTAGGTAGGGCGTGTACCCAGAGCATGGTCATTAAACTAGCCCTAGGGTCCCCCGTAATTGTATGTGTTATAGTTGACAAAAATGTGCAACCAGGATATCGACTAATAAAATATTCTGAAGGTAAGAATATGTAGGTGATGATATTTAAAATTCTGAATGTTATAGAATTATATTATCTACCATTGAGTTTGACCAATACTTTATTATTGCAAGAAATGAATATACCAGATTTATTTAGGTTGTACCAGTAGCAGGTGGTTCCTGTGCTCAATTAAGTCTTTTTTACCTATGTCGTTTTCCAAGCCATGAATTCTGACAATGGTCCGATGTTCAGCGGAAACAATCTCAGCCGCGTTGCAGCCAACATGGGATTTTGTGACTGAAAGATCACACCATTGTAACCTCAGGCCCCAGCATGATTGAACAATATATGGCAACACTAAAACATAACATGCAAATGAGCACAACAATGACTCTGGTTGTCTAGACTTACCCTTGGGATTCCTGTTGGGTTAGATGTGGGTATGGCCTGGATCCACAGTGGTTTCCACTTCACTAGGGTTGTGGTGTCTGGCATATGGCTGCCTCTGGGATCCTGTCAGACTTGGTTTAACCTTCACTTGGTTCTTTCCAGGTTGCTGGTGGTTCTGAGTTGTGTCTATCCTGATAGCCAGGTTGGCCAGGTGTTTCCTCTTGTGCTCCATTAAAAACTTAGAATATATTGGTTATATACAGTCTTCGTCTCTGTTTTACTGGTGTAGCTTGACCTCCCCTTTCCCTTGGATTATGGTGTTTGGGTTATGGGTGTCTTTATCTCCCATTCATTTTGACAATTCATTATGCACTTTGGTGGTGTTTATTGTTCTGCATCCTCCTAGGTGTTGGTGGAGAAAGTATATGGCGTGGCTTCCACATACTTTTCTGTGCTCTTTTTGCTCTTGCCTTCTCTGGCTGCTGCGGTCTTAGGTTGGATCTGATGTGTTGGCAAAATAATCACCCTAGGTTGTTGGTGAGGAATCTCTGGCTTTGCTTGGAGGCAGTGGCTCTGGAGTCGCTTTGGCCTCTCATGGGGTTTTGCCTCTCTTCTGGTTGGATGTGTATCTATTTCCTGAGTTTGTCTAGCGTTATATTTTGCCTTGGCTTCTGTGCTACTTTGGGAGACTACCTCTTGGCGATGTTGGGTATTCCTTGTGTCTAATGTCCTCCAATGGCTCTTTGAATTTTGAGGTGGTCTCTCCTTGGACCTGGCTGAGGGCACACAACATGTTTTGTGAACAGGTGTTTCGACTATGTACTTGTCAACAGCTCTGTGACAGACCTGGGGGTGTTGCCTTATGGTTGGGTCATACCTTTGTTCTACTTCTACTTCTAGGACTTTATCTGATCCTATGGGCATTGTTGGATCCTCCATGGGTGCCTTTTTCTGGAGAGGCTAGATGATGGTTCTTGCAGGCCTTCTCTTCCACATATGTGGTCTTTTGATTCTTGCCAGGGATTTTGGAGTTCTGTTAAGCTTTTAGTTTTGATCAGGCTTCTGGTTCATTTGTCCATTTGACATTTTCTGTTATTTGGATCGGCTGGCTAAGCTTTGTGGGCCAGGGGCTCGTGCAGGTCTTGTTCATCTTGGCCTGTGCGCCCTGGGTTCTCTCTTCCTGTTTCTATGTGGATCATTCTGTTGAATTGTGTCTTGGTTGTGACTAGGCTTCTCAGCGAGGTGAGAGGTAGAAGTGTTGGCTTGCTTGGGCTGCCTTCTCAGTTTTTTCCCCACTCTAGATTGGTTGGTGTTTCTGGTCTACTTGGTTTAGTTTTCTGTGTTCTTGCACAAACACAATCATCCCTGCAACATATGCACACTTGCACCATGGTGCAATGGTGCCTGTCTTGGCACAAGGCAGCTTTTTTAGCACAGGGGTGAGCAACAGGATGCGCCATAGACTTGTTAATAGGGCACATCCCTGAATTTTGAAAATGATGCAGCTCGGTGCAATAAAATTGCTTGCGGCACTGCTCTGCCGCATTTTTATGTAAACATGTCCCATACTTGGGGGGTTATTTAAAACCCTTATGCTTAGCCATATCTACAAGGCCACGTAAAGGCAAAGCAGCACAGGTCTCTGTGTTGCCTCACACTGCGTCGGGAAGGCATAACATGGGTGTTACAGTGGGTGGTTCCATGCAAAGCCCATAAATGTTGACATATTCTCAGATCTACAAAATGGCATAAAACTGGCAATGCATCAAAGCCACGCACCTCCCCAGAGCAGGTGTAATGAGGAGAAATGTTCTAATTTCTCCTTGTTTTTTCTTTCCTCTTTCTATGTGTGCTGGATTTTACAGCACACATAGAAAGATGAAAACGCCTCCTAGGGTTGTTTTTGTGCAGGAAGGTGCCCCTTCCTGCACAGAAGTAATCCTGCCAACAAAGCAGACACCCTGGCACCATAGAACAAGGGTGCATATTTTGACTCACAGCTGGATAATGTGCGCCAGCACTGGCTGAAAGGACAAAAATGCACTGTATCTTCTAAATGTGATTTACTCCTGCCCTTATGAATTTGCGTAGGGGTAGTCCTGATGCCAATTCTTGTAAACATGCCCCTCTGTGTAAAATTCACTACTAAAAAATGTAGTCACCAGCCCTACTTAGGCATAACACTGGTGCAGCTAAAAGAGCTTCCAAAGGGTTCGTTTTTTTTCCTTAGGGGTACTTTGAGCAGATTGCATTGAGTATAAAATATGTATTTCATTCCCCCATATTATAGGGAACAACTGGCATAAGATCGCTGCATCCAGATTGAAAAGAAAATTACAACCAATCTAATTTTATTGTCCTTCTTGCTTGTCAGCTCCTTATTCGATGTAGGACAGATACCATCTTCACATTTCTGGGCTTCTCTTTGTTTGCAGGTAATCATGAAAA
The DNA here is from genome assembly GCF_964263255.1 of Lissotriton vulgaris. Lineage (NCBI taxonomy): Eukaryota > Metazoa > Chordata > Amphibia > Caudata > Salamandridae > Lissotriton > Lissotriton vulgaris. Next base: position 1,143,609,457 of record NC_141694.1, on the reverse strand, counting down.
AACAAACTGCTTGATAGCGGAGTGACTCAGCGGGTGCGCCAATTTTGTAATTTCTTTTATTTCGGAAATTGCTTCTAAGTGGCTTTCACATAAATATGGTTCCCTGAGCAGAAGTGCAATATAATTGCTTTCGCGAGGGGTTGGTTTTATCTAATCAGCCACTGGGAGCTTCCTACTGTGAGCATAGATAGGTCTTTCAAGTGCTGTAGCAATTCAAATGTGCATGTTGTATTTTAAGAGTAAAAATCACAGGCAACTCCTGAATTACGAATACGGGGGCATATTATCAAGGGGGTTTATCTCCACTTTTTTGGCTTTAAAAGCCTAGAAAGCGGAGATAAAATGATCTCCCTATTACCTAGCTGTCGCTAACACCAGTTAGCGACAGCTAGTAGGAGATAGCGACCATCTTGGGCCCCACTTTGCATGTCAGTGATATTTATCACTAATGACATGCAAAGTCGGCGTGCCAAGATGTTAGCGACTGAAAACAGTCGCTAACATCGCTTTCTCCTATTACCAACTTTTGGAGATATTCGCGCTAAGCGCGAATATCTCCAAAAGCTAACACCTGCCCTGAGCAGTTCTTAGCCATGTTATCCAATGGGAGGTGGATAACATGGCTAAGAGCATTAGCTCGGTAATGCATGAATATCGCGGACTTTTCAGTGATATTCATGCATTGCGGCCGATTTTTATCGCATTTGCGATAAACCTTGGTAATACCAAGGTTTATCTGCGATAAAAATCGCCGCAGCTCAGCTGTAAATTTTTGTCTCTAACCAAGCAATAGCGATAATTATCGCTATTGCTTGGTAATATGCCCCACGGTTCCTTGCATGGGCCACTTGTTTGTGGGAGAATGGCCTCAAAGAGCCAATCCGCAAAATGTGTGGTCAAATATCTGCCAGAATTAACAACTGACTGCAAAGGCTTGTGACACTTCAGATACCACTACCAACAAGATTGAGGCAATGTGTTAAATTTCCATCGAGATAGGAAACATCACAAAACTGTCTAGAGATTTTGCTCACAGATTAAACTCATTAAACTGAAAAGGTTAAAAATGTTTGCTGAATAACCCACATATAATAAATGCTAATATTTAGACATGGTAAGCGCTTAAATAAAGAACCCTAATGTATTGACTTAAGTTAGCCTGACTATTGATGCCATATTAGATATTGATGTTACAAGTTAGGGTAGAAAGGCTTATATTCGCTTTAAACTGTTGTCTTGCACAATATGTTTTTCTCCTCCACTGCAGCTGCTGTAACTTTCAAGAAGCCTTCTGTTAGCTAATGAATAGACAATTGTTATGTATTAGACAACAGATAGTGAAGTTGTGAGAAACTAATGAGTTTACCTGCTCCCAGAATTTGCTGAGGATTTATTGGTTGCTGGCTATCAGGAATGCAATATTTGTAACCAGTAATGCTTGGACCAAATTCTATTAGTGAGTGTTCCTTAATTAAAGAGTAGAGCAGACCCTTCAAATGCCCTTCCCTTTCTCACCCAGAGGTCAGGTATGCCGGTTGATTTATAGCTGAGAATACTTTCCAGTTTTGGAATGGTTCTACTGCTAAGTGTAAAGGCTTCATGCCTATGAATGTTCATTCTCTCATCAAAACAAAAACTGACCCTATATGGCTAAGTCTTTATTAATTTAGATGAGGGGTTTCCTTTATGTAACACACTTGCTATTTCTTTCAATCCTATTTGTAAAACTTAGTAATGTAGTAATTTATCTTGTATTGAAATACCTACTAATGGATTCATTCTGTATTAATGAGGACTAAATATTAGGGGTGGGTGGAACTAACGGAGTTTCACGCCTGAATAACAGCGAGTTAACTTAAAACTCTTCCAGTTTCCGCAGAGTTCTACGAGCGGTGGAATTTGAGAAGTGGTGCTGCTCGCACTGATTTTTTAGCTTCAAGAACCTGTCCCGCACTGTAAAATCATTACAAACAGCACTGTAGCATCCAGCTACAATAAACACAGACACTTATCATAGTCTTCAACTAGTGCTTTATTCAACACGTCTTGTCTGTTCCCTGTCCCTACTCTAACCGCCCCTTTCCTGTGTCCACTCCTCCTCTTCCTCTGGCCCCCTAGCTCCTCCCACTCCCAGCTACTGGTGTGCTAACTTCACAACATCTCCCCCTTTTGTAACAAAATAAACAAAACATACTGACTTCTCAGTCCATCTCCACGATCAGTCTCTTGGGTGGACGTATGTCGCGATGAGGTCGTGGCGACCTGACTCTCGGACTATTAGTACTCAGTGTCTCGTTGATCGGAGCAGTGTTCTCACGATCATCAGGATGCAGTTCTTCCATACTGGGAGTGTCCATTTCACTCACCATGGTTCCTGGAAATGTCTGGTGACAGCTTTTTAAAGTGTGAGATGTTTCTCGTGACTCGTCTCTGCTCGGACTCCGCCGTTAGCATAGTCCCGTTCCTTTTCGTGACCACCAAGGGGTCATCCTTGAATTGACAGTCAGTCTTTTTCTGCGATTCCTGCTTGACAATGATGCGGTCCCCTTCATGCAAGGATAGTGACCTCGCTCTTCTCCGGTGATCGGCGTAGGCTTTCATTTTCATTTTGTTGCGTTCGCCTGTTGCTCTCATTTCATGTGTGTCCTTTGCCGATGAGGATGCTTCTAAGGCCCCATCCCACGTTGGAATGCGATTTCTCATGGGACGTCCCAACATGAGGGTCGCTGGGCACTGGCCAGTCGTTGCATGAGGAGTCGTGCGATACGCTCGGAGGACTTCATTGAGGGCTGCTTGTAGATCTCTGCCTTCCACGGTAGCATGTTGAAAGGTTTTCTTGAGCGTGGCCATGAATCTCTCAATTGTCCCATTCGCCTGTGGCCAGAGGGGCGTGATCCTGCGGTGATGAAAGTCTAAATGTTTCGCAAAGGCTGCAAAGTCTTTCCCATTGAACGGGGGCCCATTGTCTGATTTAACTGTCTTAGGAACCCCCCACGTCGCAAAGACTTCATCAAGTACTTTGAGAGTGCTGGAGGTGTTTGTGGACGGTACAAAACATGCAATGGGATATCTGGAATATTCATCGATGATAGCCAGAACATACTTGCCCGATGACAGGGGTCCATAGAAATCAATAGCGACCTCTTGCCATACACCACTAGGCAGAGGTGTCATGTGTAATGGCGCAGGTGGATCACTTTTGCTAGTGAGTTGACAGAGATGACAATACTTCAGAGTGGTCTCCACTAAGTGATCAAGATATGGGAACCACACTCGTTCCCTCAGTGCTCGTTTGGTAGACACTATCCCCCGATGCCCTTCTTGTGCAAGGGCAACCACTCCTTGTCTTAGTTGAGTGGGGATTACAATCCTCTGGTCTCGCAGTAGTATGCCATCCGTGGTAGCCGACAGTTCGCCACTCACATGCCGGAAAGCCTTCATTTCCCGTTGAACAGAGGAGTCGGCATTCTCATCTTGAGAGTCATGTCTCCATCGATTGTTTCGGACCTTGTGAAGGACTTTTTGCAAGATGACGTCCTGTGCTGTACTCTCCCGAATGGTGTCCATGGGGATGGCTGGAGGTAGAGCTTGGTCCGTCACAAAGTGAATGTGCTCTTCCGCGATGGACGAAACGGAAGTTGGTGATGGAAGCGGGTGTCGGGACATGTAGTCCGCTGGATTTTCAGACTTCCCCGGCTTGTGGATTATGGTGAAAGTATATTCCTGCAATCGTAGGCCCCACCTTTCAATCCTCGGGGGCATCTTGGATCTTGGGTTTCCATAGGTGGTGATGAGCGCTTGATGGTCTGTAATTAAAGTGAAATGTTTGCCATAAATGAAAACATGAAAATGTTCACATGCCCATACTACGGCTAGGCTCTCCTTTTCGGGCTGGGAGAAGGCCCGTTCTGGGTCAGTCAGACTACGACTCGCGTAGGCAATGATGCGGCGTTGATCTGAATCATTCTCGTATTGGGCCAGAATCGCTCCAAGCCCCACGGGGCTGGCATCCACAGTTATTTCAGTCTTTCGCTTTGGGTTGAATTATGACAAGTGGTCCGCTGATTCCACCGCTTTCTTGATTTCTTTGAATGCCTGCTCACACTGGGGAGTCCATTCAAATGACTGACCCTGTTTGGTCAGCATGCGGAGGGGATGGCTGATCGTAGCGTAGTCCCTAATATAACGAGCGCAATAGCTGGCCATACCAAGGAACGACCTGAGTTCGCTGACATCTTGGGGACTCTTGGTGTTGTTTAGGGTCACAATTTTGTCAGGGTCAGGTTTCATGCCGGCTCCAGAAAAGATATGACCAAAGAACTTTAGCGTGGCCTGGTGAAACTCGCATATTTCTTTGTTCAGAGTCAGGTTTGCCGCCAATAGGGCATGGCAGACACGATTGAGTGCGATGTCGTGTTCTCGAACGTCAGTGCCATAGACAAGGATGTCATCGCTATAGTTGAGCGTGTTAGGAATGTTTTGAATGACTTGCCGAATTGTTTCTTGAAATATTTCGGCCGCTGAGGAAACTCCGAAGCTCAGTCTTTTATATCTAAACAACCCCAGGTGGGTTGCAAAGGTTGTGATATATCTGGACCCCACTTCTAGTTCCAATTGATGGTACCCTTTATTCAAATCCAATTTTGAAAACACAGTGGCTCCATTAAGCGCTGCGATCATGTCGCTCAAGTGTGGCCCCGGGTGTCGTTCTCTTTCTATTGCAGTGTTGGGCAGGCGCATGTCCACACAGAGTCGGACTTTGTTGGCCGTGCCCTTCTTTGGGACGATACCGACTGGGGATACCCATGGGGTCGGGCCGTCAGTGCGCTCAATGATATCTGCAGCTAACAAGTCTTGGAGTTCTTCCTCAACAGCAGTCTGTAGATGAAAGGGTACCCGTCGAGGGTGTTGGGCAACAGGCCTGACTTGTTCATTGATATGCAGTCGCACCTGACAGTCTCTCAATTTGCCCAATCCCTGAAACAATTCGGGAAACTGGCGAGTCACATCTTGGTTGTCGCTGACCTTGAAAAGGATTTCAACCAGGTGAAGCCATTCAGCGGTTGGTAGGCTCAAAAGACGGTCTGCCTCGGGGCCCTTGATAACATGGATGACCGCTGATATAGTTGTGTTGTCGTGTGTCAAGTTCGTTGAGAACCTCCCCAGGCAGGGGAGTGGCTTCTTGGCCATCCACGTGAAAACCCTCACTGGTGCGAATGTCAGAGGAGGTCGTGGACTCATCCTTTCGTATTCGGTAACTGGAATGTAGTTTAAGGATGCACCAGAGTGTAGTACAAACTTTGTGTCGTGATTTCCAACTTTGATATCCAGCCGAGGGTATCTCTTAAGCTGGTCTGGATCTGCTGCCAAGTTCAGATATTCAATGGTGTATGCCGAGTCTCGGGACGACAGTCTGGATTCTCTGGAAGGTGACCTCCTTTCCCACCTGGACCGATGTGACTCTCTGCTAGAATGTGACGATCCAGAGGACTATTCCGTCTGATCTTGGACGGCTCGCGCATGGTGTCTTCGAGTGTCAGACCGAGACATTCTTGGGGCTCTGCTTCGTGTGTCAGATCGGGTTGTTCCTGTGGGACCACTTCGTTTTTCTCTATTGTAGTCCCCGCACATTATTTCGAAGTGGTTGGTTCGACCACACTTCCGACATCTCTGGCCCATGGCCGGGCAGCTGTCTACATGAGGGTAATCATACCCACATCAGTAGCATTTTCTCACTCGTTCTGATCTTTTCTCCTTCTTCCATGGTTCTCGTCATTGATATCTTGATTGCTCTTGACGGGAAGACGTGTGCGACCTCCATTGTTTGTCTCTGGAGCTTCTCCGACTGTCGCTTTTGGCGTGCACACGCCGCACCAGTTCATGACTCCCTTTGTGTTCCGTTTCCATGACAGCAGCGTACTTCTCCGCCTGATCGTAGGCTCGTGTCAATTCTTCTATTTCACCCAGTCCATGTGCCTTTCTCAGCAGGCGCCTCCTGAGTTGATCCGAATGACATCCGTCTATTATTTGAGATTTGATGGCGTCATCCGTAGAGAAATTATCAAATTCACAGTATTTGGCTAGTCTTCGCAGACGCATCATGAAGGTACTCATGGGCTCATCCTTCCCTTGCCGAGCGGAGTGGAACGTGTGGCACTCGTAGTCTACATTGCGTTTGTGAAGAAACTTTTTATTCAAAACCTCACATGCTTTAGCATAAGTATCCACGTCGGCAGCAGGAAGGTCTTTGAGTATTTTGACTACCTCACGCCCTGCCAGATTGCGCAGAGCAATCAACTTCTTTTTTTCATCTACAATGTCCGACCCTTCAGTGTAATCTTCAAACTCTTCCAACCACTCTTGCCATTTGGGACCCATGCTCCCTCCTGTTGTCACCTTGATAGGTGCGGGTGCCCGCAGGAGCGACCCACTTGGCGGGGGCTGAGCGTTCTCTTCGTCAGACATTTTACAGCAATCTCACTTGGCTTCGCCAATGCTTGTTTAGTTCACCAATGTTTGTTTACTTGACCAATGTCTGTATTATTTTCAATCGCCAATGCTTGTTTTATTTGCCAATGCTTGTTTTCTTCCAGTCGCCAAGGCTTGTTTATTTGACCAATGCTTGTTTTATTTTCAGTCGCCAATGCTTGTTTGTTTGCCAATGCTTGTTTCTTTCAATTGCCAATGCTTGTTTACTTGACCAATGCTTGTTCTTTCCCAGTGCCTGACTCTAAAATGGCCGCTCTATGATAGTCAAGGGGTCTGTCCTGACGAGCGCCTGACTCTAAGATGGCCGCCGCCACTGCAATCCCACGAGGTTTTCTCTCTCTCTGGATTCAGGCATTCAGACTCACCGGCCGGCAGTTGCAGGGCAGCGCGCTCCAGAAGTCACTCTTCTTTGGCCACCACAGCGACCAGGTGAGGTTGGGGTGGGCTCCCGCCTCGCTCAGCACTTTCCCGCTTTTTCTTCGCGGCGGCCTGCCGACTTACACGCATCAAGCGTGAGGATTTCACCGACGGTGGGATCTCAGGCCCGGGCTTTCCGGTGCTTGGTCGCCCTCGCTGGGCGGTCGTGACGGACGTCGTCCGCGACGCTGGGGTTACTTCTCCTTCACTTTGGGGCACACAGCAGGGTCGGAGTAGGCTCCCGATCTCTGCACTGCTAATGCTCACGCTTCTGGCGGGGTCGCGTGTCGGCGCGCTCCGCTTCTCCTTTCTTCGAGCCTTTCAGCGCTCGGATGCGCAGCCCCTCACAGCTCCCTCATGAGGGGGGGGTGCAGGTTGCCTGCGGCTGGCCTCTTCTCCTGGGGCATCAGCGGCTCGCACTTCTCTGCAGCGTTTTCTTTTCTTGGTGCTGCCGGGGACAGGGTGTCTCTCTAGACTTTCTGCAGGCAGTGGGTTTGACTGGATCCCACCCTCGTCGCCAGTTGTAGCATCCAGCTACAATAAACACAGACACTTATCATAGTCTTCAACTAGTGCTTTATTCAACACGTCTTGTCTGTTCCCTGTCCCTACTCTAACCGCCCCTTTCCTGTGTCCACTCCTCCTCTTCCTCTGGCCCCCTAGCTCCTCCCACTCCCAGCTACTGGTGTGCTAACTTCACAACAAGCACCACGCAAAACACCACAGGGCCCTACGTCTTTCTGCCTCTCAAGTAGATTTTTTTAATCTAGCAGCAGCTTTCTCAACATGAGTGGCAACTTTCTTAATGCCAGCATTAGTGACCTGCCGCAACCACCCACATTAAGGAATCCTACTGGGAGGCGGTCTAAAGCTCAATGTTCTCGCTCGTCAGTTTAACATTGGCAATCTGCTTGCGAGAAAAAACTCTGCCACGTGGTGGTTGGTGGAATTTTTCTGGAATTACATGCTCCAAGCAGAACGTGGAGTTGGTAAAACTCCGCAAACTTTACCGGGGGAGCAGAGTTTTTCGGCCACCCCTTCTAAATATCAATGCTTACTGAATGAATAAACCAAATTTAATTACTTTGTCAATAAACCCTTTTACTCACACCATCTCTTTCCATTGATTTTTGTGAAGCCTCAAAAGGACTTCACTGTTCATGGTGTTTTATGTAAATATTTTCTCCCTCTTAATTGTATTAAAAAAGTAATCTGTATTAAAGCCGACAGATAAATATTTTGTCACATGTAATTTCAGATCACCTTTGTAGGGAAGGATTTTAGTATTGGTTACTCCCGCTGACAAATCCTACCAGGAGATTGACACTGTAATAATTCTTGCGAAAATCTCATCTTAGATTTTTTTTTAAATAATTGCTCCAGCTCAAAAAAAATAAGCCATACAATATAAAAAGAAAACAGTTAAAATCCACAAAATTATTATATATGACACTATGCAATGTAACTGTGTAATTGTAAAAGATATCCTCCTATTTAAATTGATAATTACCAAACAACTTAAATACATAGTGCAATAATGTCCTTGTCATGTAAGAGCTGCACTGAGTTTCTGCTAAAGTGCTCAGTGTATACATTGGTCATTTATTCAACAATTTTTCATACCAATTTTAAACGGTTGGAGGCAAAAGAATTTCGAAATAAGTGTCAACATACTTATAAGCCTATTTCAACCATGTCCATGACAGCTTAAGGGACACATTATATCTATACCAAAGTGCTCAGTGCCTTTGGCTGATATTTTTAAGACAGGTCTATATCAATAATTCTGATAAACTTAAAAACATTGTTCATAAAATGTTCATAAAAGCACCTTTCACACAGGGATTGTTCTTATATCTCTCTTCTTCCTCCCTAGTAGGAGTTAGCTGTTCCAGCGTGGTCACAGTGTGACTTACAGTACCAATAAAGAGCATGAACCTAATAGAAATCTAGTACTAAGTTTGCCCATTTAAAGCATACAAGGGCTAGCAGAAGCATTCCATGAACCTACAGTGAAAGCACTAGGGATGACACATGACTTGTTTTAGAGGAATGACCATCAGATAAGAGAAGGGGAATTCATTGGTTATAAAAAATACATGTGCAAAGAGGCAAATTACTAATAGCTTAGGCAAATTATTTTTCCTTGCAACTATATAAATCCAATATCATAGCAAATAACTTAGCTGAGAAACTTTCGGTCTGAAAATAGAGCTGAACTTTAGTAAGAGCCACCGTATAGTCTCCTGGCAGCATGAATATATTTGGCTACCAACCTGTAAACGAAGTTGCTATCCGCCTGAAGACAAAATGCCATGGTGTAGAAGCCAAAATAAGAAATAAGAAATAATACCACACATACAACTCTCTATCAGCACAAAAGATAGCAAGGTTTATTGGAGACCAACAAACAGTGGGTTAATGTGCAGCATGGAGACATCAGAAAAGTCACTGAATGTGCAAAGAGGTGATGTGGCTGACAGTTTTTATAGGCCCAAACCACAAAGGATGTAGCAGCATAACATACGTAGTACAAATTAAGCACAGTTCATTTGACCAATTAGCACACATCTAAGCAGTGCTATACCATTTAAGGTCCGAAACATTCTGCTGCTGACCACATGTTCCAAGTAGGCAGTTTCTGAGACTTTCCACTGTGATGTAAGATATCAGTATGGTACAATTAATAATTGCAACATAATAGTAATAACCAGAAATATTGCGAAATGGGATATGCTGATACATTTGTGTCTAAGCAAGCATCTTCCTTTGTCATGTATCTTGTTTCGAGCAAGCCTTGCGTTACTAAATGCATTTCTCTGAAACAAAGGAAAAGTGCAAGCATCTAGTGCAGTGATTTTCATGTCAACTTAACAGGGCCTAGAAGCTTGCTGCATTTGGTATCATAAAGAAAGATGGCTTCGACATTGCTCCATCTGATACCAAATCACTTAATCCTAATGTCTCACCACCATCTCCTCTCCTTCATCATCAGTCTTGGTATGATGTTCATGAGGACTGTGCCATTTGTTGTGGGGCGCACATTGTGCATAGCAGGATATAAAGGCTGTGCAGCATGCTGGACAAACTTGGATCATTATGCAGATGGTAATTAACACTGGTATTATTCCAATAATCACCTCCAATATCCATGATCCCCAGTCTCCTAACCATAGCATTAGCTGTTCCCACTGATTTGCATATGGCCATGTCTGAACTGGGGTGGCTGAGTGAGCTAAAGAATGGTGATGGAGTAAACCCAGATCAGTTGACTGGGGGTGAGTGTTTGATTTGCTCAAACGCTCCGTCCATCATCTCCTTTTGTATCGCTTTGTTCCCCCTAAGTTGTCAGGGTATGCTCAGACGAGAGTCCCTTGCTCACTTGGCCACTGGATTCAAGATAGCCTGGCTGGTGAGGATTATAAATCCGAAACCGGTCCCAGCATGCTTGTTTCCGGTCCTGGGAAGACATGGCTTGGCAGTTCGGGCTGGACTGTTCCCATGAGGCACAGGGTCAGACTGATTTGCATATGGCCATGTCTGAACTGGGGTGGCTGAGTGGGCTAAAGAATGGTCATGGATTAAACCCAGATCAGTTGACTGAAGGGTGAGTGTTTGATTTGCTCAAACGCTCAGTCCTTCATCCCCTTTTGTATCGCTTTGTTCGCCCTAAGTTGGCAGGGTATGCTCAGACGTGAGTCCCTTGCTCACTTGGCCACTGGATTCAAGAAAGCCTGGCTGATGAGGATTATGAATCCGAAACCGGTCCCAGGATGCTTGTTTCCGGTCCAGGGAAGACATGGCTTGGCAGTTCAGGCTGGACTGTTCCCATGAGGCACAGAGTCAGGCTGATTTGCATATGGTCATGTCTGAACTGAGGTGGCTGAGTGAGCTAAAGAATGGTGAAGGATTAAACCCAAATCAGTTGACTGGGGGTGAGTGTTTGATTTGCTCAAACGCTTCGTCCATCATCCCCTTTTGTATCGTTACTGAATATTCATCTTCTGAAATTCCTAGGGCTAAATCATTCCTTTTCTCACATTCCCTTGATCCTTGCTCACCCCTTGTTAACTCTGCAATGCTACACCCGAAACTGCATCTCTTCCATGCTTCCCTTCCCTTCACTAGTTGTGATATTGTGCATGGTTGCTTGAGGGGGTTCACCGGCACATCTGGCTTTTTATGTACCGTTCATTTATCATTCTGAATGCATGAAGGTGCGATGAGCTGTTGTCCTACCCTAAATAGGGGTTTTTACCTCAGCCTCTTTGTCCCAGCCATCCCTGTCTTTCCACTCCTCATTCCTAGCAGTCTTGCCAAATGTATTGAGCATTGCCTGATCTCCTTTTGTTTGTTGCATGTTCATGCATGGCACTCTCTGTGTCTTAGACCTTGCAGTTTCCAGTCCAGTTGCCAGTCCTATTGCTATTTCCTTCATGGAAACTCTAACAGTAATGGACATGTTATGCTGTCTGAAGAGCATATCGCGCATTAGGACACACCCCACATATTTAGAGACAAGTAGGACATTGAAGCTCATGCTGTTTACTGTGTTTGTTTGTAGATGTGTGCAAACATAACATCCCGATATGTTCATAATGCTTACATACATTTATAGCATCTCAACATAGTTATTTCCTTGGAATTCTTCCCATAATTCCTGTTCATTTTCTCCTTTAATATGAACCTCCCCGGAATGTCTTGCTCTGTCATATTACTTTTCCTTTCTTCATATGTCACATTCAAACCACTTCTATCCCCCACCTCAAAATTAAGGAATGGTATTTCCAAATCTTTTGCATATATTATTATCAGTGAAGTCACTATTATCCCTGGGACTGGTGGTAGTATTGCCAGTAGCCCGTAGATTTTGTCAGTCCTACCTAGTGTATAAAGAAAACCTGAAGGAACTTAAGAAGACATACAACCAAGAAATATGGAAAGAAAAACTTAAATATCAAAGTGGGCTATACTATCCGCCACTAAGCAAAATAATGCAAAACATTTTTGGGGGGTTATTCATAAGCTCGAAAACGGAGTCTGTAGGACTTTTTCTGTAAATATACCTGAACCCAGTTGAGTAAAGTTTATAACCAATTTGCATGGTGCATATGTTCAGGTTGGAAAACACCCAGACAGTTTTGCTTTAGGTGAGGTAAATAATATATCTCTATCCGATGCGCTGAATGGAGAGTGTCTCGATTTGAACTCTAATGATCATGTTATTGATTTTAGTCCTGATCCAAATTTTGATTTGTAAATTCCAAGCTGTAATCAAGTATTAACCCTGTTACACAGGCTGCGAACAAATGGAGCCCCAGGATTTAATGGGCTACCAAATGCCCTGTTTCATGTTAATAGTGATTTGTGGAGTCGCGATTTGCATAATTTATTTAGGGAAGTTTTGACATTAGGGGTTGTTCTGGAATCATGGCAAGGTAGCATAATGCAACCAATTTATAAAAGCAGCCCGGTGTCAAAACCCGCTAATTATCAACTAATCTCATTGACCGATGTCGATGCAAAGGTGTTTGCTTCTTGTCTCCTAATAGAATTGAAAGACTGGGCTATGAAGGAGAGTATTATACTATTTAATCAGACTGGTTTCCAGAAAGGTCAATCCACTATCACTAATTTGATGGCTCTCACCCTGCTTGAAGAGAAGGCTGTCTTGAATAAACAAAAGGTATACATTGCTTTTATTGATCTTAAGGCAGCCTTTGACTCTGTGCCTCGAAATTTATTATGGAAACAATTGTCAGATCTGGGGATCTCAAAGAAATTGTTGAAAGCTAATATACTTCTGTATACCAACACTTGGGTTCAAGTTAAGATTGGGGAGGGCAATTCCGTAACAAGGAAGATTAGAACATATATTGGCCGGAAGCAGGGCAGAGTTCTTTCCCCTTGCTTATTTACTTTATTTTTATCAGATCTTTCTCAGCATTTGGATGTTGTTAATGGGCATGTTCCTAGGATTGGAGGAGTGCAAATTATCTACCTCCAACTTGCGGATGACACGATTCTTGTGAGCCATACCTCTATCAGCCTACAAAGACTTATTACTGCCTTTAGTGATTATATACAGCAGAATGGCCTTGAATTGAATGTTAAACAAACTAAAGTGATGAAAAATTGATGTAGTCAAACAGAAGTTTAATCCCTGGAAGACCAGAGCAGGCACAATTGATATTGTTAAGACATATAGATACGTTGGGGTGATATTTGACAATCACATGTCATTTAAATTCCATCTTAAAGATCTAAGGGCCAAGGCTGTGACATTGATCCATGCTTTTAAATGTTTATAAAAATCACTGAATTGTCAATCATATGAGTTTATTCTTAAAGTAATCAAAGGCAAGTTACAACCTACCCTCATTTATGGTTCCCCGATTACTAGAGGAAAAGATGCGAAGATGCTTGACTCACTGATTGTTAAGTTTTTTAAAGTAACCTTTGGAATTGACAGGTCAGTGTGTCAAGCAGCAATTAGACTGGAATTCAGTCTCAAAAGACAATGCCTGGTATCAAAAGGATCGTTCTTAAAATGTATGGTTGCCTTGTCAACATCAGCCCCTGCATCTTTAGGGAATATTTGTTGGCAAGAAATTGATAAATCTGCTTACATCGCTAAATGGAGAGAGTGTATTGTAACTTCCCTATGAGATATTGGCCTGCAAATTGAAATGCCAGCTCTAAAAATGCCCAACCATAAATTAATTTCAGAAAAACATATTAAAGCTGAATCGTTTAAATTGGATAAAATTGCATTAGCTGAGAAAAACTATGCATGGTACGTGATCAATTCATACCAATCCCCGCGTGTTCAGCCGTATTTAAATGTTTTCTTTTCTGTAAAGTTTAAAAAAATGTTTTTAAGGCTACGTATGGGTATAAACCCAACAAAGGAGGGCACTAGATCTTGGATCAAACAGTGGCCGGATTCCAAATTGTAGATTTTGCGGATGGCCACAGGAAACTCTTGTACATATAATATGTGTATGCCTGAAGCTGATTAATCTTAGACGTTTAGTTTTCAGTCCTTATTTTCTGATAAATGGCTTGAGATCTGCCCAACAGGCATTAATCTTGTAATTGTCTGGTGAATCAGTTCCATTACTATGTCAACTGGTAACATTTTTAATTGCAGGAGGGCGGAGCTAGCCGGCGTCGATGGCGGACGCGTGAGCCTTCGGCTCCTCGCATAGCCCCGGAATAATCCTGCTAAATTATCCTTAATTGTGCCGAAACAAGCCATAGCGGGCTCTCGACCATCTGCTGGCACCCCCAGCTGCCTTTGAGGAACTTTTGGCCCGATTGCGGGCGAGCCTTCCCAGCCATTCGAGGGTGTTGTCCCCGGCGGCACGGCAGTGGAGAACTAGGCCGGCAGCAGCGCACTATCCTGGAGAGGAGGCCGGGCGACGTCATCGGACGTGCGGCCTCAGCGCTGGCAGTGGTCGGGCTGGGCGCGGACCGTCTCGCAGTTGAGATCTGGCACTGACCGAGGCGTCCTCTACTCATTAGTCGGCGACGACCCCATGAGCAAGGGCCTGGAGGCTTGGTGGAGTAAAAGAAGCGAACAGCGCCGGAGCCCTGTGTCACGAGGTGGAGTGCACATTAGCTCGGTGCCTTATCCTGTCTGATTCCCTGCAGCGGCCTACCGCTCTACCGGACTCTCCTAGCCAAGAAGGGGTGAGATTGACCGGGGCTGGAACTGCGGATTTGACTACCTCCTGAGCTAGGAAGTTTCGAGACCTGCTGAAGTGATAGGAGGTGTTCCGTCCGCCATTGCAGACGCCATCTTGGGCGCATCGGACACACCGAAGCTGGCAGCAGTACTTCGATACCCTGCGGAGATCCGGGAGTTGCATGAACGATCTGCTCCCTTGCTCTGAACTGTCACACGTTGGTGGCTGCGTTGGGGAAGAACGGCACAACTCAGGGGAAGATCTCCTTTGAAAGGCGCCGGCCGAAAGGGTCCGAGGTGGCGGCGCCGGACACATCGCCGAAGGGAGCTGCGGCGACGGCCCCGGCAACCACAGAGCTCCGAGACATGTTAGCTGCAATGGAGAAGGGCATTCAGGATAGCATTGCCTCTGTGGGCACCAAGATAGACGCTCTATCCTACCGCATGGATCGAATGGCGGAGCGCGTGGACAAGCACGCGGAGCGCCTAGACATGGCGGAGCGCCGTCTCACCGAGGCTGAGGAAGCCCAAACGGAGTGGGACAAAGAAAGAAAGCAGTTAGATAGACTCCTACATGTTATCAGGGACAAGACAGAGGACTTGGAGGCGCGCTCACGCAGATCCAACCTCCGTATCACAGGAGTAGCGGAAACCACACAAACGGGGAAGATGGAGTTATACGTAGAGAAGCTGCTGAAACTGCTGCTGGGTGAGGAGGTTTTTTCCCCCATGTTTATTGTGGAACGCACGCACCGCACGTTGGGCCCACAACCTCAGCCTGGCACACCTCCTCGCCCCATAATTGCGAAGCTACTTAACTATCGCGACAGAGACACAGCTTTGCGAGTGGCGAGGGAGAAGGGC
Organism: Lissotriton vulgaris; assembly: GCF_964263255.1. Lineage (NCBI taxonomy): Eukaryota > Metazoa > Chordata > Amphibia > Caudata > Salamandridae > Lissotriton > Lissotriton vulgaris. The sequence goes on along the minus strand of NC_141694.1, from coordinate 1,143,593,997 downwards.
AAACTGCAACATGAGGGGATGGATATTTCCATCTACCCGGACTTCACAGCCAGGGTGCAGGAAGAAAGGCGACAGTTTGCGCCATACAAGAAACAACTCCGAACTTTGGGCCTGGACTATGCGATGTTGTATCCCGCCAAGCTCCGTATTAATACCGGCGGGCGGTCGTATTATTTCACAGATCCTAAGGAACTTCACAAGTCCCTTGGACGAAGGAGCGGAAAGAGGCTCGGCGAGGCCAGGAAGACGAAGCCGGCTCGACTTCAAATCTGGAAGACCAGGACTAGAGGCTGTGATGGCGTGGCAAGACACTTTTCACCGAAGGCAGTCACCTGACTCTGGCACCACGAGGTCTCCAAGCTTGCAGAGGCGCAAGGGGCCTACGTTTGCCCCGCTAGGGCTTATTTGTTGGGGGTGAATTCACTGATCAGACACTGGCCTCGCACGCTGCTGGTAAGGTAGTAGTTGTCTCGGGGGAGAGTGACTTGGACAACTGCGGCAGAAATGGGGGGGCCAGTCTGGGTGGGAGAGGGCTATGACTCTTGATATACGAAGGGCACTGATATACAAGTGGGGCTGGAATGGGGCGCTGATCAGACACTCCTTCGGAACAGTTCGTGGTGCACTATTTTGGCGCGCTCTGCCCTGGTGCCTTTGGTTGTGTTGCTTTCTGAGGGGTTAGAGTTGGACTATTGAACTCTACACTTCTTGGGGGTAGATGGGGGGGGTTCTTGGGGCCTGTCTGACCAGGTTGGGGGAGGTCGGCTGTGGGTGGGTTGGAGTTCTAGGGGTGGGGGCTAGGCTTTGGTTCGTTGGGGAGAGTTGTTGCCTGGGGTTGTTTGTGGGGTTTGATTGAGCGGAGTGTGAACTGCAGTGTGGTGCTGTACCTGTTCGGAAACGCCGGCTGGCGATTTTGAAATTATGTGAAATGCTGTGTCCTGATTTGCTTATCCTAGATAATTATGCACAAGTGAATCCTGGTAATGTCTAATGCTGCATCGAATTTGCCCACGAGTGCCCCGGATAAGCTGAAACTGATGACATGGAATGTGAGGGGCCTGAATGACTTCCATAAATTAAGAAAGGTCCTTAGCTATCTCAGTAGACATCATGTAGACCTCGCCCTGCTGCAGGAAACGCACTTGCCACTCTCCAGTAGAATGCTAAAAGCTAGGGGTCTTGCTGGGAACATAGCTGCCGCGGGCTTCACAACACATGCCCGAGGGGTGTTAATCTGGGCCAATCCTTCGTCACGGCTGAGGCTCATTCCTTTGCACTCTGACCCGGAAGGCAGATACGTCCTGGCACGATGTGTGGGTAAGGGCCTGGACCTGTTGGTAGTGAATGTTTATGGCCCTAACTATGACCACCCTGAATTCTACGCGAGTCTGTCCGCTCTTGCTAGATCATATGCACAGCCTTGGACGTTGTGGGGCGGGGATTTTAACTTTGTGCTCAACCCAGCTATAGACCGTTCTGCGGGCACTATTCGGCACCCTGTGGCTTCGGCCTCCTATATGGCGGCTGAAATGACCAAATCTGACTTGGTGGATGTTTGGAGGGAGAAGCATCCAACGAAGGGTGGTTTTACACATTACTCTGCATTCCACGATGTCCACACTAGGATAGATTACTGGTTGGCTTCACCCCTGGTACTTGGTAACATTAGCGCATGCGAGGTCCTCCCACGCACACTTTCGGACCACTCCCCTATTCTCATACACCTCTTAACGGTCAGGAGGGGGATCCCGGCCTTCACTTGGAGGTTTCCACCATTTGCGCTGCAGGATGACGCATTCAGGGGGGAGCTCGCAGAAGAAATAGACCACTACTTTGTGACAAACATAGGCACAGTAGACGACTTCTTTACGATCTGGGAAGCTTTTAAGGTATACATCAGGCGGATGGCAATGTCGAAGCACTCGAGTGTGTTACGCGCCATCAGGCGGGACCTCACCACTCTGGAGAATAGGATAGCGGAGGTTGAGGCTAGGCGACTGCAGTCAGGCGGCGATACTGAGGGGCCGGCGATCACCCACCTTCTGTCCGAGTTTCAGGCACTGGCGGACAGGGAGGTCCTATACATGGGCAAATATGCCACAGCCAAACAGTACGGGGAGGGGGAAAGGCCTGGCGCGCTACTAGCGCGCATGGTCCGAAACACTAGACGCCCACTGGTCGTTGAGGAACTGAAGACTCCGGAGGGAGACACAGTAGCAGACAAAGAGCAGATACTAGAGACCTTCAGGAGATACTACGCAGAGTTATATCAGTCCAAGACGCAGGGAGTGGAGGACGAGATGGAGGACTACTTAGATCATATTGCTATGCCGTTCCTCAAGAACTCAGATAGAGAATTCTTGATGGCCCCCTTCCACCAGGACGAAATATTAGAGGCCCTAGCGAGTATGAGATCGGGAAGTGCGCCGGGCTCGGATGGCCTCACGGTTGGTTTTTATAAATCCTTTAAGGACTTACTGCTGCCACACTTAGTCGCCCTCTTTGATACCATCTGTGAGAATGGCGAAATGCCGACTACTATGCGTGAAGCGCTGCTCATCACCATACCCAAACCGGGAAAACCCCCTGATCTTTGCGGCTCGTACAGACCACTCAGCCTGCTAAATGTCGATGCTAAGATTTATGCAAAGGTCATTGCCACACGACTGGCCTTACTGGTCCCTGGACTGGTCGCCCCGGAGCAATCCGGATTCGTCCCGTGCAGAAATTTAACTTATAATATACGCACGGTGCTCGGCGCAATGCAGCATGTCAAGCAGGAGAACAGCGCGCTGGCTATCTTTCTTGACATGGAGAAGGCGTTCGACTCGGTTGAGTGGCCCTTCATGGTACGTGTGCTGCGGAAGCTGGGTCTGGGCGAGCCGTTCCTGCAACAGATTGGGGCGCTGTACCATCGGCCCTCTGCCAGGCTACGTCTGGTCGATAGGGTGTCGGAGCCGATATACATTGGGAGGGGCACGCGACAGGGCTGCCCCCTGTCGCCGTTGCTTTATGCACTGGTGGCGGAGCCCCTGGCGTGTGCCATACGGGAGTACCACAGCCTGGAGGGTATTAGCTTCCCCACCTATAAAATAGGGATATCGACTTATGCAGACGATACGTTACTGTATGTTAGAGACCCGGAAGCCAACCTGGCTGCGGTGCTACGAGAGGTGGTCCGCTTCGGCTCACTGTCGGGCCTGAAAGTGAACTGGGATAAGTCGATTGCTTTCCCACTCACCCCGGTGACACGACCGTTTGCTATGGAATACCCACTGCAGTGGTCCTCCGACTCGGTTCGCTACCTGGGCATTCGCCTCCATACGGATCCTGAGATCCTCATTCGGGACAATTACGGGGTGGCATATAGCAAATTGGTTGACGACGTGGATAACTGGATCAGGCTCCCGCTCTCCCTTTCGGGCAGAATCGCTTTAATGAAAATGGTGGTGCTTCCCCGTTTCCTGTTTCTCTTCCTGAATTTGCCTGTGGTATTATCGAAGGTCTTCTTTAGGCAACTCATCAAAGTAATGGTGCGGCTGGCTTGGGGTGGCAAACAGCCTAGAGTCCGATGGACGACTCTGATTCTCCCCTGCGAGATGGGGGGACTGGGGGCACCGGACCTAGAACGCTACTATAGGGTCGCACAGGCATCGCATCTACACTCGTGGATACATGGTGATGCTCGGACCACGCACCTCATATTGGAGCGGTTGTTTGCGGACCCGCTTCCTCTGCCCGCCACTGTTTGCCTGCCAACGGACCGCACGGTTGGCCAGATGGACTCACTGAAAGCGACCAACCATGCCTGGAACTACTTGGTGAGCTCTCGGGGCTGTACGTTACTATATTCCCCACTGTTACCTGTTGATTGGGCCCTTTGGCTTGACCCTCTGGGGGAAAAAGGAGTGATTAAAGCCCTGCGGTCTCTTGGCGTAGTGAGAATGGAAGACCTGTTCATGAATGGCATACTCAAAACCTGGGATCAGCTGGCTGCCACCGAGGCTGGCCACACCCTGCTACAAAAGTTCCAATACCACAGACTCCGCTCTGCGTTCCGTGAGATATTGGGCCCAGATCTGGAGGAACCGGAGGAAGTCCTGGAACTGATCTATGTACTTAAATCCACCTCGCCGGCGAAGCTCATTTCGCAGGTTAACAAGTTGGGGGTAGCACAGCAGCACCTGCAGCCTTCTAAGGCAAGGGAGGCCTGGCAGGTTGATTTTCAAGCCCCCATAGATGATGCGATGTGGCGATACTGCTGCTCCAGCACGCGTAAGATTTCCTTGAACGGTAGGCACCGCCTGGTGCATTTCAAATATTTACAGCGGGTGTACTATACTCCTGAGCGTCTACACCGCTATGGCCTCCGTCCCACGGCTGAATGCGAGCGCTGCCGGACAATGGTAGGGGACTTCTTCCATTTGGCGTGGCTATGTCCTGGGGTGCAGGCATTCTGGGGGGAAGTATTTGCCGAGCTTGACCAGATTCTGGGGGAACCTCTGCCCCGCACTCCCGCGCTCGCGCTCATAGGTTATTCTAAGCCTCTAGCCCCAGGGTTGCGTCGCCTGGTGGACATGGCGCTGCTGTTGGCGAGGAGGGTGGTGGCGGCCTGCTGGATGCGAGGGCCTCTTCCCACCAAAACAAGATGGATGCAGGACCTACAATACTGCTGCACCCAGACGGTACAGCGACCTGCTACCACCCAGAAGTAGGCCCAAGAATTTCTGGGATCTTTACAAAGAACACTTACAGAAAGGGGAGGAGGACTGCTCTGACACCTCCGAGGCGGTGGAACTACAGGATAGGATGGAGGAGTAGGGTTCTGAAGGTGTTCACTACGATACAGGGGAAAGAAAGGCAGGGAATGCTCCAAGTTAAGTGGGGGCTGCTGTGAGGACTTAGGGCTGGGATAGTGGAGAGCAGCTGAGGGAGGACGGTTATATGCGGGGGGATGGGCACTGGACACAGAGTAGGTACACGTGGGGACATGTTAGTTTGGGCAGGGTTGGCAGACACACAGACACACTCTAGAGGGTGGGGTGGGAGTTTAGAGGGGGTTGTTTTTCTTGACCTAGTCTCGATATTAGATCGGTTAACCGCGATTGCAGAAGTAGATTGCCAGTTGACACACCGCACCTACAAGTAGCTTGCGATATAACACCTTAAACGACACAGGTCTGCTATTGATGTATAACCACGCCGCCGGGCCTCCGGGATGCCGGCTAAAAGGCTGTGTACGACCTAATGCTTTGCTTCACGTGATCTTAGTAATGTATGCGGGGGTACATTATGCTTGTGTGTCACATTTGGTGATGTCAATGGCTTTGCTATCAATAAAGGTCTTTAATATAAAAAAAAAAAAACATTTTTAATGGCAGATGAAAAAAGTCTAATATAGGGCAGATCCCCTCTATTTTTATAGCCCAGATGCTATTAGTTTTAACAACTTATAACTTCTATTACTTAATACTTTTTGTTGCAACAGTATTAATTTGAAATGTAACAAAAGCTGGGTTATCATCTCAGCAAATTGGTGCATTTTTTGCACATTAGCACTTTGAAAGGAAGGGGAAATGAATGATTATTTGTCAGAATATTTTTCTGGTATATCTATGGAAATAGTATGTAATGCACACCGTCACTTTAAAATGTATAATGTGCAATAATATTCTGTGATTAGCAATGTAAGGTGGTTAGATTTGGGCTTATCGATAAGTTTTTAAATTGTATTTATTGGACAGTTTTTTATATTATGTGATGAGAAGATGTTTTGTTTGTAATGTAAATGTGTTTTTCATGGAGATATAAGATGTTGTGATTGCAATGATTTAATTAATCAAGCAATAAAGATTATATATATGGACTGCCAGTAGCACTGATGGCCATTTCTTTTCCTCTGCCCTTGGTTTTGGCATTTTCGTAGGCCTTTGTAGAGGTGTCCAATAATAGTCTCTTATATTTCTTCTCTACACCTTGACCAGTTCCTTTAATCAATGTCTCTTATGAAGCCAGAACCAGTGTCCTCCATTGCATAAACGGCGCAATCTAAAATGTCAAGAAGTGTTGCTGCAATATCGTGCACTGGTATCTGATATCCGAAAGTGGGGAATGAACTGTCGTGCAAAATTAGGCTTCTTAGTCCACTCAATAGAGGAGGGTTTGAAACAGTCAATTGCAGTACTGCCTTTATCTCTATCCCAGGAGACAGCAGTTGTATGCAAATTATTAGTTCTAACTCTTCCACTTGTACCCACAGAGATCTGTATATTCCCGACCTTATTATTGGCATTTGCAATCAGACGATGGTATTCATGTTAAAGGCGTGTCCTTGATATCTTTGCCTTTGGTATCTACCTAGCAGGGTCTGTATCGCTACAGGTGCTATTTGTACAGACTCTAACTAACTAGCAGGTTCTTCGCCGCTATTGGAATTGAATTGGTGCAGACCTAGCAATGCTTGAAAAGGTTCGTTGGTGCCTGTGTTGTGAACTGTCAGAGGAGGGGACTGCCTCTGGTAAGTTGTTTCTTTTGTTGGAGGCCTGGCCTGCAGCGAGCAGTGAACTTCTTCACTAATTCTCAGTTCTTGCTTGTCTGGTGGAGCGAAGGTTGTACCTGCAGGGCACCTCAGTTGCCACTGGAAGTGATAGTAGAGCTTGATCTCAGGTGTCTGGCCCTGCTGCTTTCTTGATGTGGGAGCATGTATCCAGGATGTCAGCCCTTCACACTTGAGGGCTGTTGCTGTTGTTGAGGATCTGGTGCAGTCCCTTCCACCTTAGCTGGAGGAGTACCGTTAAGTGTGGGCCTTTACCCAGATCCAATCACCAGGCTGCAGATCATGTGGTGGTAGAGTTTCTGCTTCTGCCGGAGCCTGCTGAAGCTGGTGATGAAAATAATGTAAGGTCTCTGTTAATTTCTTACAGTAACATAAAAGCAAATCGTCTGTTATTGATAGTGGAGCTGTGGACATACGGCCTGCAATGTTCATGGGGCAGCCAAAGACTATTTCGTGGGGGCGGAGCTTTGTTACCCTATCTGGTGTGCATCTCATTGCCAGCAGGGCTAGTGGCAGTGCATCCACTCATGAAAGTTCAGTTAATGCACACATTTTTCCAATCTTATTCTTCAACACCCCATTCTTTCTCTCCACAGCACCTACTGCTGGTGGGTGATAGGCACAGTTGACTTTTGTGTGACTCCAAGCCCCTTACATATTCCCCCTAAAACATGAGAAAAGAACGCAGGTACATTGTCAGAGCTCAGAAGGGACGGAATTCCAAAGTGTGGCAATAAGTCTTTCAGGAGGCATTTAGCAGCAGTGTGTGCATCACAGTTCTTTGTTGGATAGGCATAGGTCCACTTGCTGAACATGCATACCATTACCAAAACATGTTTGTATTTCTGGGTGGGGGCTATGTCAATGAAGTATAACTGGAGACTTTTGAAGGGTCTGTGGGGCAGTGGGAAGTGGCCAGGTGCAGTTGGTATACCCTTCCCAGTATTATACTGTGCACAGACAGTGCATTGTCGGCAAATGTTTTCTGATATTTGAACTTGTAGAGGGACCATGAAAAAGGTGTGCCATGGGAGGAAGCATGGATAAAGGTAGGCATATTTTTCCATTGAGCCCTGTCCATAATCCTTCCTTTGTTTGCACACACCCACACTTTGCCCACTCCTCCTTTTTCATTTTTCTCCACTTTGCTCTGAATGTGTATGGGATCAAAATGTAATGAATCATTGGTAGTATCTGTGTCATTGCTGTTGCTTATTACCTGTACCATAGCTAGCTAGCAGCCTGTCAGTGCTATTATGTTTGCCTCCCCATCAATGAATGCATTTCCTTTTGACACATACAGCCATATTCATGAAGTGAAATTGCACCCGCAATCGCTGCGAGAAAGCAATTGCGGGCGCAATTGACGTAATCGGCATTCAACATCAAAATTGCGAAATCGCTAACACATAATAGCGAATTCGCTATAAAAATCGCAGAATCCCGGTAGCCGATCATTAGCGAATCGGAAAATGCGACAAACCACGGATTCTGCGAAATAATTTGCGAATTCGCTAAATAATCGCTATCGGCATTCATTAAAAATCGCTAATAGCGAAAAACCCAAAAATCGCTGTTTGCGCGGCGCAAATTAAGGAGAACTCAAACCAGGTGGTAACCATAAAAACCATGAAAAAATTACTTTTGAAAAACCGTTGGCCAATCAGCAACAGGTTCAGGCCTGACCAATCACACATAAGGACATTCAACAACAGCATTTGGAGTGCCACAATGCCAGGAATGTACATGGTGGTGAGGCGTCGGAGGCTACAGCGAGCAGCACAGAGGAGACGCAGGATCCAGGACAGAATTTTCCTCCAGCGGGTCACCTTGGTGGGCCAAACCAGAGAGCAGATATATGCAAAATATAGGCTGAATGGGGAAATGATAATGCAGCTAATACAGGACCTTGACCCCCTGATGCAGCACCCAACAAGCCGTACCAATGCGGTGCCTACACATGTGCAGGTATTGTGTAGCCTGCACCTCCTGGCCTCCGGGAGTTTCCAGGGGATAGTAGCGGCTGCTGGGGGGATATCCCAGCCCACCATGTCACGCTGCCTCCACACTTTCGTTGACGCCATGCTCACCCAGCTACAGCGTCACATCAAATTTCCCACGAGCCAACAGGAATTGGACTTGACCAAGCTACAATTCTACAATGTTGCCCATTTTCCCCATGTACTTGGATGTATAGATTGTACCCGCGTCACCATCTGCCCACCAGCTGCCACAGAGTATATGTTCCGCAATAGAAAGTCTTACCACTCCCAGAACATACAGATGGTGTGCAATGCTAAGTCATACATCACTGACATTGTGGCCCAGTACCCAGGGAGTACCCATGACTCCTTCATATTCCGGCACAGCGGCCTCCGCTCACGACTGGTCAGGGGAGAGTTCGGTGAAGGACACCTACTTGGTAAGTGCACTTTGTCAACAATGTCACATTGCTATGAAGTAACTGCGCAGCAAAGGCAATCACCATCTGCTCCTCTCATTCAGGTGACAGTGGCTACGCCCTCCGTGAATACCTCCTCACCCCTTACTTCAACCCTGCCACACCCCAGCAACGGCGTTACAACGCTGCACACATACGGACAAGGAATTGCATAGAAAGGACATTTGGCCTGCTCAAGAGCAGGTTCCGCATACTGCACAAGACAGGTGGGGCCATGTATTACAGTCCAGCAGTGTGCTGCCGCATTGTGGCTGTCTGCGCAATACTACATAACATGGCAACCAAGCGCCGGATACCTGTCGACATCTCTGGCAGTGAATCAGAAGGGGACGACCGTCCACCTAGACATGTACGTCATGCCCGCGGAGAAGATCCTGCAGAAGGACACAGGCACCGCAACCACATCACTACAAACTGTTTCTAGTGCACACATACCACTATCACAACACTGCACCCATGCATGACGGATGAAATAATGACATGAGTGTGTATGAAGTATGACCTTTCATCTTTACTGTTACATCACAATAAATTGGCCTTCAAAAGAAATAATTGTCTGATGGGGAGTGTATTACTCCATACCTCCCCATGCTGGGGTAGGGGGTTTGCAGGACTGGACTGCATGGCCTCCCTCATGTTTTTACAGTCTTCAACGATGTTGCCGACGAGACGCCCCAAGTCGTCTCTCCGCATTGTCAGGGACGTTGTTGGCCCTACTCCCTGATGTTGGCCGGCTGCTGCGGCGAGGTGGGGGCAACGGTGGTAAGGAGGCACTGCTATTGGTCGACGCAGCCTCACTTGCGTCGTCACCACCCTCTGCTGCATCCCGGACAGTGGCCTGTGTGCCAAGCACAGCTGCAGTGAGTAGGTCGAGTGACCTGGCCACATCCTGGCAACACTGCACCATTTGTGCCTGCATAGCGAGTGACCGACGTGCCAGCTGAGATGTGGCGTGGCCAACAACATGGTTAGACCTAGTGTAGGCCGATAGGCGGGCCAGTAGTTGTCGGTGGCGTCTACGGGTCATGTCCTGCTGTGAGACAAGCAGCTGGTTGTTCTGTCTCACAGCTGCTGTCATCTGGGCAATATGTTGCCCATTTGCCTGCATCTGGGCAAGCATTGCTGCCATGTGGTGTGCCTGCATGCGATGCACCGCCAGCATGCGGCGTTCAATTACCAGGCCTGGGTCTGGTGCTGCTAGTGCCCTGCCGGTGCCTGCTGGGCCCTGGCGCTGCTGGCGCCTCTGTGCGATGGTCTGTGCCCTGCCAGCTGTTGTGTGCCTCGTCTGCCTCCCAGGCGCTGGTGGTGGAGGCTGTACCACTGCTGTTGCGGCACGGGGTGTTGGTGCTGTCGCTGGTGCTGGCTGCACTGCAGTGGATGCAGGGGTGGCCCTGTCGGCACGGGGAGTTGGTGCTGTGGCTGGTGCTGGCTGCACTGCAGTGGATGCAGGGGTGGCCCTGTCGGCCCGGGTGTTGGTGCTGTGAGTGGTGCTGGCTGCAATGCTGCTTGATGTGATGTGCCAGGTTGTTGGGAGGACTGTCCCTCACCCTCAGTGTCCTCCGGGCTCTCAGCAATGTATAGCGCATCACTATCGGTGCTGGCTTGATCCCCTGCACCTGTAATGTGAAAGGGTGGATGATTAATGTTATGTTTATTGCACAGGAAAATTTGACACATGCACGCAGCCTTGCTTTCCCTGACTGGGTTTTGTTTAGACTTAGCAATGAGTGCTCTGGCACTGTTGGGCTGACTGCGGGCTCATGATTACACTACAAGTACCACAATGCAATGGGACTTTTTTGGTGTGCTTGGTCTGCATATTTGGGGATGTCATGGTGCTAGTTCAGGATGTATGGGCATTGTTAGGGGAGTGGGTCGCAGTCGCATGGCACTTACCTTGACTTTGTTGTTGGCCGGGTCGAGAGGAGTCCAGCTGAATGACCCCCACGCAGGCTGCTGGCGCTATGGTCTCCTCAATCATGTTCTCCAAGGGGGTGTTAGGTGTGGCTAATGCATCCCCTCCACCGGTGCCCAGTTGGTCCCCAAGCCGCAAAGCAATCCGCTCCTTCGAACGTCCTCGCAGGTCATACCAGCGCTTCTTTATGTTGTCAATGGAGCGCTGGGTGACACCGACGGAATTTACCTGGGCGCGGATGCGCTGCCAAATCCTGCGCTTCTCGGGCTCTGGCACCCTCCGAGAAACTTTGCCAAACAGCTTCCCATAGTCATTGCACACCCCCTCAATGACATACTCCAATTCAGCCTCGGAAAATTTCATTTTTCTTTTCCTCTCCTGCCCACTGCTCCCTGCTGCTGCATCCTGGGACATCTTTCTGCTCTTTCCTTCAGGCTGGGGTGCTGCAGGGTCTTGCTTTAGGAGCTCCAAACTTTACTGCTGCCACTCCCTGGCTCTGTGTTCGGTTTGTGGGTGTGGTGAGCCTACTTCCTGGTTGTGATGTCATCAGCCGGCTCGAAATGCGCCTTCCCGTTTTTGCGATCTCGCTGTTAGCGAGATCGCTAATTGCGATATCGCTATTTGTGATATCGCTATTTCGGCAAGGGAAATTGCCGAAACTGCGATTATTTAGCGATTGCGGCTAGATCGCAATCGCCAATTGCGATCGAATGTGAATTGCTATTTTTCCGCGCTTTCTATCATGAATGCCATTTTGCGATTCTCAAATAGCGATACGCAATTTTTCGCTATTTGCTAATCGCTAAATGGTAGCTTCATGAATCTGGCAGATAGTCCTTTGTTGAAGTGTGTGCTGCACATTTGACGATAGCCACTTTTGATGGTAATAACAGGGCTTGGAGAAGGTCACTTATCAATTGGGCGTGTTGAATTTGTTGTCCCACTGATGTGAGGAATCCCTTCATTGACCACAGCTGGCCAAAGTCATGGACCACTCCGAAGGCATACTGGCTGTCTGTGTATATGTTTGCTCTTTTTCCTTTAGCAAATGTGCATGCCCTCGTTAGTGCCACAAGTTCGGCTGCTTGTGCGCTCTTGGCGTTTGCCAACCTTCCCCCTTCCAGTGATTTATTCGCTGTGCCCACTGCATAGGTGGCCTGCAAAGTTCCTTTGTCATCCCGAAGACATGACTCATCTACAAACAAATCCCCTTTGACATCGGGAAGTGGTGTGTCTTTCAAGTCTGGGCACACCTTTAAGTGTCTGTCAATGGCTAATGCTCAATCGTGAAAGGCATTGTCTGATTCTAGATCATCAAGCTCGTGCTCTGTTCACAAAAGGCATGCTCGGTTTAAAGTGGTGCATCTCGTGATGGCAATGTGTGGGCTAACAGTATCAGTTCGTACCTAGTAAGTTGTGCATTTGTTAGGTGCTGAGTCTTAGTGGTCGTGAGCAGTGTGTCCACTGCATGTGGAATGTGCAAAATCATTGTGTGTTCCAGCACTATGCTCTCAGACTGTGCTACCTCTAGTGCTGCTGCCGCCACTGCTTGGAGGCAAGGCGAGAGCGCAGAGGCCACTGGGTATAGTGTGGCTCAGTAGTATGCCACTGGGCGAAAGTAGGATCCGTGCTTTTGACTTAACACCCCTAGTGAGCACTCTCCCTTCTCATGGCAGAACAGGTGGAAATCTTTGCTGTAATCTGGGAGGCCTAGAGCTGGTGCTCACTCAGTTCACTTTTGAGTTTGTTGAATGCCTTGTCACAATCCGGTGGCCAAGGTACCACGTCTGGGATCTCTTTGTGTGTTAGTGCTTGTAATGACTTTGCAATGAGGGAGAAATATGGGATCCACTGACGACAGTATCCCGCCACTCCCAAAAACACTAACGGTGGGCTGAAAATCCGTTCTGCTTGCGGAATTTGCGGATTTTTGGCAATTTTGCAGTCCGCGAATCGCGCAAATTTTTTCCCCAAAGTCCGCAATTCGCAAGCTGGAGGACGTTTTTGCTTGGTCGCGCTTCAAAAATACAATCTCGCGCGCGGCGTTGACTTACCGTGATTGTGAGTTCGCGCTGCACCATTTTGGATCTGGCTGCGTGATCGCGCAAGACTTTTTGACCGCAAGTACATCATAGCGGCCCGCCATCTTGCACTGTGAGAGTGTGAGAATGCAACTACTTTACACAGGCCCGCGATCACGCATCGCGGGAGTAAACCATTGCGAACACGTAGATGCGGCGCGCAGCTGCCTTCCTGCGGGAGATTTGAATAGCTCGCTTTCCCGAACTTGCAAAAATTGCAATTCTGCACAAGAAATCTACCGCAGGCAGCATAAACCTTCTGAAAATTATGATTTGTATCAGAATAACTCAGATTGACATTTGACTGCACTTTTTTGTGCGAGGAGTCCATTTTTGGGGGTTGGGAGGAAGGAAGTGCCCCAGAGTCTCCAACTTCTGTTCCTGTCCAGCAGGCTCCTCCCAGTGCTTTGTCCATGTCCTGGTCACTTTTCATTTGGATCTGGAGCTGGAAGGATTACTTTTTGTGGCTTCTTCTGGATATTTGTATTTGAGGACTTTCTGTTTGGATCACTTTTGGATTACTTTTGGATTTGAAATTTTACAAGTAAGTTGGTGTTATCTGTTTGGGGCATAGCTGTTGCTGCAACTACAATTTTTAAACTTTTTCACAACTTAAAAAAAATATATTGTGGGTAGGCACAGTATCCAGTAGGACAAGGGTTAGTAATGGGTGCATGATACAACTGTTTCTGTGAGTTTTGTTGAACTTAAATATCATTTATGTCATGGAATTGAATAGCTCACTGTTATATGTGGAATTTGTTTTTTAATTTTGGGGTGTGTGTAAAGCCACGCTAGCCAGTAGGCCCAGGGGTACTCGGTGGTGCATGGATCAAGGCTTTCTGTGGGGTCTCTTGAATTTAAACATCATTTAGGGCATGGATGGCATTGGATTGTAGTGTTTTTGTGTGTTTATTGATTTTTTGGGGTGGTGTTGGGGCCTGGCCATGTGGGTGGGGCCATTTTGAGGCCTGGTCCAAGTAGGGCCATGTGGGTGGGGGTCAAGGGGCCCTTTTGAAGCCAGGTAGAGTGCTTTGTGCCATAGGCCTGCACCCAGTCTGCCCTGCTTTCATCCATTATGCCCAGGGGTACTCAGTGGTAATTGGACCAAGGCTTTCTGTGGGAGGTCTATTGAATATTTTAAACATCATTTAGAGCATAGATGGCATTGAAGTGTGGTGTTTATTTGTGTGTTTTTTGATTTTTGGGGTTGGTGTTGGGGCCTGGCCATGTGGGTGGGGGCGATTTTGAGGCCTGGTCCATGGAAGGGCCATGTGGGTGGAGGTCAAGGCGCCATTTTGAAGCCAGGCAATGTGCTTTGTGCCATAGGCCTGCACCCAGTCTGCCCTGCTTTGTTTCATCCATTATGCCCAGGGGTACTCAGTGGTGCATGAAACAACTTTCTCTGTGTGGTCTCTCTCCTATCAATGTAAACATCCATTTTTGATTAGAAATAATTGCAATTTTTATTTTTGGTCTTTCCGTTTTCCGGTGTGTAATAATAATAAATGCCTAGTTGCAAATATTAATTGAAGCACGGCATATGCAACATTTATTTAACTGATGTTCCTCTGGCTTCCTTTGCTTTTAAGTGCACAGAGAACCACAAATCAATCATCCTTATCATTCATCATCAGTGCCAGGAAGAAGTCCTGCTGCAGTGTGTGCAGCACAACGTCACATGACGTCACGTGTGGCCATCGACAACTCTGCAACTCGTGCAACTGCGGCCTGCTGTTCTTCTGACATCTTAAGAAGATGGGCCCAAAAGAAAGGTGGTCTACGCTCCTCTACCAACAAAAAGTTGCCAGTGCCACTGTCAGTAAGAAGGAGCAGAAGAAGCAAGTGGCGCCACTTACCAAGGAGACTGGTGTGCCCACAGACACTTTTTTGGGGGAAAAACAACTATGCCTGCAGCAGCGGTGTCCACCAGGGACCAAGCTGGGAGCAGCACCTCAGCTTCATTGGTCTCAGTGCCACCATGCCAAGTTAGGCCCAAAGCCATGAGTGCCACAGAGGCAGCCACTTTAATTGCTCAATCACCATCGACCAGTGATGTTGGCATTTACTCATCGCAAGAAAGTAGCATCCAATCAACGCAGGGTGTAACTCATCTGACGAGTGTTCAACCACAGCCGCAATGACAACCACAGGTGCAACAAGGAGAGGCACAAGGAGAGGTGCAAGGAAAGGCGCAAGGAGAGGCGCAAGGAGTGGCGCAAGGAGAGGCGCAAGGAGAGGCACAAGGAGTGGCACAAGGAGTGGCGCAAGTAGAGGTGCAAGCAGAGGTGCATGGAGAGGCGCATGGAGAGGCACAACTGCCCACAATGTTTGTTCTTCCAGAAGTAGGGGCACATCAGGAAATCGAGATTCCAGCGGAGGTATCATTCGAGCAAGCCACTCCTCCTGATGATCCATTGTCTTCCAGATCCCCAGCAAGAAAAAGGTCAAGGAGGTTAGTACAAGTTCTTCTTCAAGCCCCCTTCCTTCTGATGATCTTGATCTTGATTGGAACCCACCAATGCTGTCTGAGAGGGAGGCACACCATGAGCATACAAAGGTAGCTAAGCCTAAAAGGAAGGTTCCCGCAGCGCTTTCACTTATGGGTGATGAAGACGAATAAGAAGTAGAAGTGGTATATTCTGCTGCTGATGAACAGTCTGACGATGACGACCCAGTCATCACATTTGTCACCCCAGCCCCAGCGGGCATGCAGCAGACAGACATTTTTACCCTATCCTGAATTGCTGCTGAGCGTGATGTTGGCGGTGTGGCACTGGTACCACCACCAACAGAGGTAACTACTACACCAACACAACCTACAGCTGCCATATTTTCTCTTCAGAAGGGCCGGCAGGGACCTCCATCCAGCTCAACCTCTGTTACCTCAAGTAGTGGTGCTGTAACTGTAAGTGCACAACAGAGTCAATCCTCCACTTCATCTGGCATAGAAAGTAGCACCTCCACCACCACCACCAGACATCTCAACTCCCCAGTTTGGGACTTCTTTAGTGTTAGCAAAAAGGCAGAAAACCTAGTTATTTGTTCAATTTGTAAAACTGTAGCTAGTCGGGGTAAGCTTGTACCAACTATGGTACCGGAGGCCAGAGAGGTCATCTCCAAAAACACCACACTAGCCAGTGGGAGGCGCACCTAAGTAAGATCCGGGAAGCCAAAGGTACAAATCCAAATGTAGACATTGATATTGTATCTGATAACAAAGAGGAGCTGATCATGCAGGGGGGAGGTGAACAACAGAGAGATTTTTTTTTGGTACACACAGAACCCCTGGCAGCAGCATGGCAGTGGGAGCGCCCACACCCTCCTCTACCCCAACAACATCAAGGAGGCGCAGTAGTCTGGTAGAGACACCAATGCAAAAAAGTACGCCAATGAGCCTAACTGGGTTGAAGAGGTCTGCATCCTCCTTATCACATATGAAAACGGTCCAGACCACCATTAAAAGCATGTTTTGGTCAGACGCACCATTGGATCGCAACCACCCAACGGCACGTCTTTATATTGCAATGTTGGCTAAAATGCTAGCACTGGACATTCTCCCTTTTTCTTTCGGGGAAGGGGTGGGTTTTCGACAATTTGTGGCATCAGTCTGCCCTAAATGGAAGGTTCCTAGCACACATTTCAGCCATTCTTTTAATCGTATTAAATCTTTATTTCGATTTGGTAATCATAAAAGATATATACACAAACATAAAAAATCAACAAGGGGTGAATGTTTCGGCACCCATCATCCCATAATTCATGTTTACATACAATCAAAAGAACAACATTCAAATGTATTTGCAATTTTAAAACAATAAATACATTTTTATCTAACAGTAGTTCATAAGATGATAATATCTAGGCAAAAGAAAATTTCATTTTTCAAACAAAAGAGGAAAGCTCAGAATGTTTAAATATCACAGATAGTACCAGCATATTACATGTTTTCGGGCTCAGAAGAGAATTTCCGTATTAGTTCCCAACTCACATTTTTACTGCAAATATCAATTACCATAATAATTCAATTACACAGAAACCGGCCGCTTAACATTAAAATGTAAGGCCCAATCGCCTTCTAACAATATCAACAGAAAACAGGTATCTACTGACACTAAAAACAATAGATTGAGTTGTATCTACTCTTAAAATTCTTTCTGCTTCCCAGAAGTGCACAAACTCCAAAAGGCGGCAATTCGGTTTTATCCACTTTTTCCGTATATGTGTATAGACAGGACAAAAGAATAATATATGTGCATCATCCTCTCTAGCATTGGTACAGCACAGTTCACATCTATTTAAGTCATCATTTTCTAGGTTTCCCCCCTTACACTTCCATCTTGCAGTGTTTACTTTAATTTGCAAAACACCGTAGCGAAATTTTAAATACAACGATTTTGCTAAAGGTGGAAAAATCTTGTTCATAAATGGCTCAAATCTACTCTCCGCTTTCGCGTCGAGGAACTTGAGAAATACCGTCCCCAGATCTGGATTATATAACTTGGAATTTAAGACGAACTCAGAAAGGCACTCAGGGGTACCCTCTTCAGGAGCACAAAATGTGCTAAGGGCAAATTCCCCAGCAAGTCTTCACACTGGACCCTGGAGGAGCAACGGTACCCCGTTAGTCCTACCTGCGGTTGTAAGCCTGAGCAACCGGGGGTTGCCTGGAACGCTCTGCCCCTTCGAGGGAGTGAGTAAGGGGTGGACTGGCAGACCACCGGTGGGAGGGGTTAGCCCCTCCCCCAAAATTGGTAAGCACGGATTGCGACAGCCACGTTGTAATTTGGCTCATCAGGCGGGCAGGCGGAAGAGGGGCTGCCGCCCCTTGGATCAACTGTAAGATAACCCACCATGTTGGCATATTTAGTATGCAAATAAACCTGCAGAAATTTTCTCCACAAACAAGGTGTCATGTAGTTTATTTCCTAATAATATTGCTGTATGTGGGATGGGGAGTGTTGCTGATATTGGCACTATGTTGGCTGCCTGTGGTCCTCGAAGGGGACCCTCATAAGAGGGTGGCTGCCTTAGTGCCACATGAGGGCACACAAGACAGTCCAGCATTTTGGGACCCCCTAGGGGTCCACGCGCAGTGTCTCTTCCGGTAGGGGGTGGGCGGGGATGAGGTGTAAGTGTTTCTCCCCATCCACCTGGCGGCCTCTTTACTGATGCCCTTTGTGCCAATTCCCTCCCTACCGCTTACCCAGCATAAGTGCAAGGGTGGGGTGGGAGAGGTGTTCTAAATTTTGTATTGCATGTGGAGTTACAGGGTGATCCAGAGGTGGAAAGAAACTCAGGGGTACCCTCTTCAGGACCACAAAGGGTGCTAAGTTACCCTGGGCATAGTAATACGCTACGCTAATGGAGCATACGTAGTTCAACTAGTCGTTACTAGATATCCCTCATGAGTCAAATGCAAAGCATTGAACTTATTCTTACATCAAGCTGCAGATCCACTAGTCATTACTAGATGTCCCTCATGAGTCAAATGCAAAACGATTGAATCCCTTTCATCAAACAGTTGCATTTGACTTGTGAGGGACATCTAGTAACAACCAGTTGAACTGCAGCTCTTTGTAGAATTATTTTGATATTGGATAAGATATAATATTCACTGCCCTCTGCTAATCTCATCCCATAATGCTTTGCAGGGCCTTTGGTTGGGATTTTTTTTGCCAATACCTGTGCTTGGGGTGGTCCTAAGAGGATGGGACTACCACCGAATCGTTCAATAAGATGTGCTTTTTGTTTTCAAAGCATCTGCCTGGTAGTCTCCCTAGGTTAGGGAGGATCCCAAAAGCATCAACTCTCTCACTGCTTGCTAATTTTTCAGTTTCACTTTTGTGAAAGTACTATATGCTGTTTAGCATATAAAGATAGTAATACTTATTTTATCATAACTGGTACTGTGCTTGATGCCATTTGTAATTATTTCACATTGCAGACAAGTACACAGTGCCATCAGCTATGCTACACAGTATTACGTGTAGTTCAAAGCATACTACGTGAAGCTACGTGTAGTGCTCCTACGCAAACTATGCCCAGGGTTAGTGCTAAGGCCATATACCCCAGCAAGTCCTTGCGCTGGACCCTGGAAGAGTGCCGGCGCCCTGTTAGTCCTACGGGCTGTTGTAAGCCTGAGCAACCAGGGGTTGCCTGGAACGTTCTGCCCCTTTTGAGGGCATGACTAAGGGGGTGGACTGGCGGTAGGGGTTACCCCCCCCAAAATTGGTAAGCACCGATTGCCGACAGCCACAGTGTAATTTGGCTCATCATGCGGGCAGGCAGCAGAGGGGCTACCTGCCCTTGGATCGCCTGTAAAATAACCCACCATGTTGGCATATTTGGTATGCAAATAAACCTGCAGCAATTTTCTCCACAAATAAGGTGTAGTGTGGTTTATTTCCCAATAATATTGCTGTATGCGGGATGGGGAGTGTTGCTTGTATTTGCTTTATGCAAGGTTCTTGCGATGAACTTTTTTTCCCCAGAGAATCTGACATGCCGAGTTCCATAGATCACATTCTTCCAGCAACCGATGAGACATTGGTTGCTGCGCCACATAATTCGATTTGAATATCCAGTTTGGAAAACTGGGTAGTCAGGACCCCTGCCAGGATGTCTAAAGTGCAGCACATAGTTCTCATAATGGCAAGAATAGGTTGCGCAGGTGGTGTTTCTGAGTGTGTTCAAACAGGAGTTAATGTGCCCATGCACTGATGGTTAACATTCATAAGATGCAGACATCGGGATCAAGATATTTTCTAAACTCTTGCAAGTTGCATGCAATTGAAAAAAATTCCCCTTCAAACTGTATATTTATAACAGTCCCCAAACTTCCTCATCCAATTCAGAGAAAGAGTTATTTACATCCTTTTGGAGTGGTCCATGAGGCATCTAGGTGCAGATATGCTAGCTAAGTTAGACAGGTGGTTTGGTTTCAGATCAGTAGAAACAGAAGAGTAGAATGTAGGGTTGAAAGGGATAAGGGAGTCCTCAGGTTCTGGATTCCTATGAACCAGAGCTATTGCAGTAATATACTGCGTCCAAACAGGGGTAATGTTTCTGGTAAAGCGACAGAGGGATTGTGTTGCTGTAGATCAAGATCTTGGTTGTTACTGTTCAGTGAGTTTCTAAGTTGGACAAAATGTTTCACTTCTGGGGTAACCCCTGACTTTAACAATGAGGTGCAATCTTCAGAAGAGTTCTAAGCTCGTTAGAATAATTTTCAGATTCTGTAGAAAGTTCCCTGCACTCAGGATGGGACAAAGGGTTGCAGGGGTTACATGTATTTCCTGAATTAGAAGTATTTATGCAAAGGGTCATTATTGGCTCATTACTGCTCCTATTGCCTAACTTTCCAGGCTTTGTCCTATATGGTGAAATGGCAAGGTTTTTTTGTGAAAATAGTATGTCATTCTGTGTGGTGATGGAGCAGGGGCTGGGACTGGGGTGGATCTTGGTCATAGGCAGTGATACTCAAAGTACGACCCTGGGGCCGCTTACAGCCCTCTTGACCTTTACATGTGCCCCCCCAGGTGAACAGCAGCACAAACTGCTGTTTAGATGCTGAGCAATAATATTCAGAAACAAATGATAAATAAATGGGCTAGCATTTATTAACCTGCAAATAAAAGCTTGCCACTTATTTTACATGTTTTTTATACCTCTTTACACAATCCGTGACCCACCCAGCCCCCCAACGGCCAACCGCTGGCATGAATGCAGCCCTCGGTCACACCACAGACTTACTTTGCTGCCCCTGGGCAAGTGTTTGTGAGTACCCATGATCTGGGGCAACTTGCTGAGACCTATGATACATGACCAAGCAGCTAAAGAAGGGAGAAGTCCTCATGTGCAAACGTTGGTTGCGGAGAAGTAGTTGTTTGCAAGGAAGAATGTGGAATCCTAGAATGTGTGTAACGTGTACAGCAGCTGTCAAACAGTAATTCTGGCATGGCAGATTTCTTTGGAATTGTCCTTGCTAGGTAAGGTTAAATGTTGGGTACATGGGGCAGCATTGTGTTCACGGTATGATAATGGAGTAGATGGGAATAAGTGGAGAAGACCCCAGAACCTTATCCTTAGGCTGAGCCTCTATCTGAATAGGGTGGGGGACTGGGCTATCATTATTGTTCTTTGTCTAGTGATCCTCATTGTCCCATTCTTTGGACTTTTGAGTACAGGGGAGTTTAAAAAGTATATGAGGCCATGCGTGCCTTGAGATGGCATCACTGAGGATGGCAACACAGGGGGAGTCTGAGGAGAAAGGAGGAAGAGGAAGGGGGGAGCCACCACGCCTGGGTGCTGAAAGCTTTATAATCAATTTCCCTTTATTTGTCGATGGTTATTTTGCATCTGAGAGATTGATCGGCCGACACATTCAGTCAGTGTTCCTTGCATGGCTGTGAGCGTGATGATGAATAGTGCAGCTAACACCAAGGCTGTCAGTAAAACTAGACTGGGGGTACAAGCACCGGGATAAACTATTTGGGCAGTTCTGGGTAGGCTTGGAGGGCACGGGCACTTGCAGGAATTCCAGGAGGAGTTTCTGTGATTAGGCAGACAGGCACACAAAGTCAAGTGGGAGCAATAAACAGGCATACTGGCAAATAGGTGAGTGAGTTGGTGTGCCGGTTCCTCTAAGAAGCACAAGGTTCAACTGCCTAATTCTGGCCACCTCCGTGCAGCATGGGAAGCCTGCCGACTAAAGCTCTTACTGACTCATTGCCGTTACACTGCTTCTGCTGCCTGCAACCTACTACCTGTTTCCTTTGTATCCCCTGCATCTCTGACAACTCCTGCCTCATTCTGCTCACCCTGCGGGCTCCACTGGCTATTGGTCACCCCTTGGTGCTCTAAGCTCCAGACCTCACGTTCTCATGTCTCTTGTGCTCTCTCGCAATTCTTCAGTCATTTTTGCTGTTGTCCACGCTACACTATCTCGATATACACAAAGTAAATCTTGTAGATGTCTGTCAAGATCTTAGAATATCGAACAATCATTTAATAATGCAATAATCATTTCCCCCACTACTTCCGGAGGGGTTTGATAAACTTGCTTCGCAGGTCAAATCTGGCTCTCCGTCGGATCCAGTAAGACCTGCTCTTATTAGAGATCAGGCCTTTATGGGACGTTCTGTTGTATGTTCCTTAGTCAACCTCTCACTGGATTTGGGTGTGGTTCCAACTAAATGGAAGCAGGCGGTGGTTTCCACAATCATCAAGAAGCCCACCCTGGACCCCTTGAAGTCGGAAAGTTACTGCCCTATCTCACTGTTACCCTGGCCGGCGAAGATAACGGAGGCTCATGTCAATCTGGCCCTGTCAGAACATCTTGCCCGGACTAATGCCCTTGACCCCACCCAGAATGGCTTCCGTGCTGGGCACAGCACGGAAACCGCCCTCCTCGTGATGGTAGAACATCTACGAGCGGTGTTGGATGCTGGTCAGACGGCGGCGCTGATACTATTAGACCTCAGCGCCGCCTTCGACATGGTCTCCCACAGTATCCTTTTGCTCCGGCTCGAGGAGATTGGCGTTGGGGGCAAGGCCTTGCAGTGGTTCCGCTTCTTCCTTGACAATCGTTCCTTCTGTGTGGCCATCCCTCCCTTCAAGTCCAACTTTCAGCCGCTGGCCATGGGGGTTCCGCAGGGATCCTCGCTGAGTCCCATGTTATTCAATCTGTACGTGAGACCGCTGGCTGAGGTCGCTAGGCAGTGGGGCCTGACCTTGGTCTCATATGCCGACGACACACAGCTGGCGGTTACCCTCAGCGGGGATGCGGAACAAGATGCCCCCAGGTTTCAGAATGGACTGAAGGCGGTGGCCAGCTGGTTGACGGGGAACTGTCTCCAGCTCAATGCCACCAAGACAGAAGTTATGATTGTCGGAAAGAGAGTGGAATTATGGGGTGACCAATGGTGGCCGTCAGAGCTGGGCCCAACTCCGACCCCGGTGTCGGAACTGAAAAACCTGGGAGTCTGGTTGGATGCTGGTCTTACCTTCGTTGGCCACACCAAGAAAACTGCAGCTTGCTGTTTTGGCCTCCTTAGGGGTTTAAGACCTGTCCTCAAATTTTTTGATGCCCCAACCAGGCAACTGGTAATCCAGGCCACTGTCATCTCTCGCCTGGATTACGCCAGCTCTCTCCTGGTGGGGGCTAACCTGGCAGAAATCACCCGTTTACAACGGGTACAAAATGCTGCGGCTAGAGCGATTGTCGGCCTGCCCAGATTTTGTCCTGTGTCAAGAGTCCTTCGCTCCTTGCACTGGCTTCCAGTGAGGAAGCGAATCCATTTTAAGGTCCTTTGTTTGACCTTCAAAATTTTGAAAGGTATAGGCCCCCAAATCATGTCTAGCTTCCTGTCCTTTTATGTACCCACACGCACCCTTCGCTCTCAAGGCCAGGCTCTCGCTGTGGTCCCTAGATTCAGGCTCTGCCGTGCGGGAGGACGCTCTTTTAATGTCAAAGCTGAAACCATCTGGAACTCCCTTCCAGTTGAAATTCGCCTGTTGGAGGACCTTATGCTTTTCCGGAAAGCTATCAAAACTTTCCTGTTTTAGTCAGTCTTCTTAATGGCCTTCCCTGTTCGGCTTCTGTTATGTTATGTCCTACCTTGTCACTGCGCCAGGACACTCCTTCGCTGGAGCAGTTGTGCGCATAACAAATACCGATAACATAACATAACATAACAGATAAATATATATCCATTTAGATAATTAGAAGCAGTTTGAGTCCACTCTGTTCCGCCATTGGCCTGTCTGAGTGTCAGTTACATTCTACTTCCATCTATGACAGTGAATTTCATGGGGTAATGGTTCAGTTAGCAACTGTCATTGGCTCGTTTGCTATGTAAATAATGCAATTTTCTTTTAACATGCGTGCATTCACTGGAAAATGAGAACACATCAGTATCAAAGATGGTTGGCCAGTCCTTTAGTTTTGAATCGTTTCCTTTTGTTGATCTCCTTTCATTTCTTTGCTTACCCTCTTTTTATGTCAATGTTTCTAATGGGGGTTTGTTTAAAATGGGGTCTCTAGTTGGAAAAGGTTTTCCCGCTATCCAAGTAGGGACCACCACCCAAGTCAGGATGACTCTGATATACACCCTAAATTACCCTCTGCTCACGCTCTGGTAGCTTAGCACAAAGCAGTTAGGGTTAACCTAGAGACAATGTGCAAAGTGTTTGATTGACACTTAAATTACAGTAACTCAATGAAAACACCACAAAAAGACGCCACACAGGTTTAGAAAACAGAGTATTTATCTGATTAAACCAAAACCAAAACAACAAACATCCAAACAGCAGAATTCAAGATATGAATTTCTAAAGATTACATTTAAGTCATAGGCACTAAAGGTTATTTGAGGTTGCCCTAGACCAGAGTAATCAAGGCAGGACTAGCTACCGGGCAATTTGGTGTGCTGCCAAACAGGGGGCTGATTTCACTGAAATCAGCCTTCAGCTTGGCAGCACACCAAAACACCTGGTAGCCAGTCCGGCCCTGACAGTAAGTCTGAAAATTCAAGCTGACCACGATAGAGCTTGGGTCGGATACAATTCCAAACAGGTCCAGCTGAAGTTTTACCTTCTCAAGTTGGGCCAAGAGTCCTGTTCGAGGGCAAAGAATTTGCCAGGAGCACTGTGAGCATCTTTCCTGTTGGTCCATAGTGTGTGTAGGGCCGCTGAGGGTCGTGGTCAGATGGGTTGGGGCCTCGAGGTCATGAGGTAGAGGATGTACCCTTAGGGCTAGAACAGTTGACCTCATTGCTGGGGAACCGGGTTCGAGTCTCTGCAACGACACTCAACATCCTGTGATCCTGGGCAAATCACTTAATCTCCCCATGTCTAAACAAAATGAATGTGTTCTTCTGTAACAAAACTGATGCTCGTGTAAAGGGTTCTGATACCCGATTTCTCTGGTCTAGTTTGCGCTGTATAAAACTAAAAAATAAATTAAAATGAGCAGCAATGCTGATATGCGAAGAGATGAACTTGTGGCCGCACGTGCTGGTCCTTCAAGCGAGCAACGTGGTTCTGCAAGGAACAGGCAAGTTCAAAGTTGAAAAGAGCCCAAAAGCTTAATTTAAAAGGCCCAGGAGCTGTAGATGATGAAAGCAACTGCTTAACACACTTCCGAAGGGTCAGAGCTTGGATAAGGCACATCAGGCACAGTTAGGACTCACAAAAGGCATAATTGTAGGAAGTTGTTTGTGTCCCTGAGACTTCAGAATACAGGAGGCAAGCCACCAAGCCTTTGGAGTCACTTTGGATTCAGTCATTGGCCTCATCAGGGAAGAGATCAGCAGGCAGCAGTGAAGCTCAGAAAAGCAGAGAAACAGTTCCTCAGTACAGTCAATCACAGCAGAGTTGCAATCCTTAAGCACAGCAGCCTTTACTCCAGCAGTTCTTCCCAGGTCCAGTAGTGTACAGATGTGGTAGCGCAAGAGCCCTAGTACGTGTACCCAAAAGTGCCTCGGATGCAGGGGGTCACTTCAAAAGAAATCTTGGAAGTGCACAAGAATCGCTTTTAGTAGACCCATGGCTTTAGACTACAAATAGGGGGTAAATCAGCCCTTTGTATGAGAGCAGGACACAGCCTAATTTGATGTAAGTGTCCAGGAAGTCTATCAGTATGCAGAAGAACGGATCGGAGTCTTTTGTCCCACCCAGCCCTTCCTGTGTTGTGGCTGTCAGGAGGAAATGCACAAAGCATAGCTGTCACCCGCCAGATCTGTATGGCTGTCAGGCATGAAGAGTTATGAGCACAGAAAAATTTCCACCTTTTAAAAGTGGCATTTCTAAAACAGTAATGTGAAATCCAACTTATGCAGCAAGGAGAATTTATTAATACGATTCTAAACCTATCAAACATGACAAAGCTACTCTATTCTGATCAGGAATTAAAACTTCCAAGTATATAGGGTAGTTTCCAATGGTAGCCTATGAGAGGAGGAGGCCTCACATTAATGAAAACAAAATAGGCTGTTTGTCACTACAGGACATGTCAAACATAAAAGTACATGGCCTACCTTTTACTTACAAGGCACCCTACCCACAGGGGCTATGTACACCCTACCTTAGGGTCGACCTATGTGTAATAAAAGGGGAGCTTAAAGCTTGGCAGGTAGTTTTAAAATATAAGTCGAAGTGGCAGTAAACTGCACATACTGATCCTGCAGTGGCAGGCCTGAGACATTTTTAAGGAGCTGCTTATATTGGTGGCACAAGCATTTCTGCAGTAGTAGCATTTAATTTACAGACCCTTGGTATAGTGTATACCACTTTACAAATGACTTACAAGTAAACCAAATACTATGCCAAACAGATGTAAACAAATTATACCATGCTTAGAGGAGAGAAAACATGCATGCTAGCACTGGTTGGCAGTGGTAGAGTGCCTAGAGTCCTAAAGACAACGGAAATGTGGTCAGAAAATAAATAGGAGGTAGGCGAAAACTTTGGTGTAAACCTGCTAGAAGAGCCTTTCTAACAGGGGTTCTATCTAGGCAGTGCAAATGGGTGGTGTGCTTGCTACTAATCTGAGCAGCACTGCATCTCTCGCAGACACTTCCTCTAAACTAGGATACCATAAAGGAATGTCAAAGTCTATAATGCATCATTGTTTTACCATTCCAAGATGTTCAACACAATAGTATTATGGACAGAATTAAACTGTAAAGCAATGATATAGTATTTACAATATCTATGCAAGACGGTCATCGGCTGCTATGCTTTGTTTTATTATTGAAAACATATGCCTGACTTGTTTAGAAGGCAGAATGTCTTTTTCTTCTACTTGTCTTCTTTTAATTTATATTGCATAGGTTGTTGCATTTGTGTGCATTTCATTGCAGTTGTGTCAGAGTTTGAATGGAAGGATGAGTCAGTAAATTAATGAATGGGTTCATGAGTGCAAGACGAGTGACAGAATGCATGTATGGTACTTATGGTCTACATCAATCAGTGACTCGAAAGGCACTCTAATTCATAAACCAGACCTATTGTCATTGCTTGTTTCACTTGCTGGGGATTTTTTAAAAGGCATAAATGCAGCAATTCTCTACATCTGTTTCTTGTGTGGCTGAAACTCAACTATATGGAAAAATTGATGGAAACGCACTGTCAGATAGAGCTTGTCAGCATCTCTTAACTGCACCCGCTGGTCACGGAGAGCATTTTACACTTGCTATGCTTCCTGAAAGGTTTATTTTAATATG
Source organism: Lissotriton vulgaris (assembly GCF_964263255.1). Lineage (NCBI taxonomy): Eukaryota > Metazoa > Chordata > Amphibia > Caudata > Salamandridae > Lissotriton > Lissotriton vulgaris. The sequence goes on along the minus strand of NC_141694.1, from coordinate 1,143,566,756 downwards.
CTGAAATAGTGGACCGAGAATTCTGGAATAAACTGAAATCTGCAGCATTATCCGATCCCTTCCACTGGCTGCACAGTCAGCATTTCCAGTTACTGTGAGGATAAAAGCAACAAAATGTTGTGTTTAGTAACATTTTTAAAGTTTTGACATTGACAACACATCTCTGATTGCTTCTATTAGCTACAATTAGATCACACACAATCGACAATGCGAGAAGAACACAACAATATGGCGTGCCACCTAAATGAGCTGTGTAGCCTGCTGTTGTGTGAAGGCTCGAAATATCGATTAGGGAATATCGAGTTGGCACAATAGTGTGGGCATAATATTGACGACCAAAATATCGACAGCTAAGTATATAGAGATAAGTATAAGTTTACTATATTTTACTTCACATACACGTACCTTGACAATACCGTTATGGTGTGTAGAAGTGGAGTTAAGAATAGTTAAGCTACACTTAGCTATATGCACTTTCGTTTTCCATATTTTCGTCCTCATTTTATTGGCTACGATATTTTGGTAAATCAATGGGGCATATTATCAAGGGGGTTTATCTCTGCTTTTTTGGCTTTAAAAGCCAAGAAAGCGGAGATAAAATTATTTCCCTATTACCTAGCTGCCGCTAACACCAGTTAGCGACAGCTAGTAGGAGATAGCGACCAACTTGGGCCCCACTTTGCATATCAGTGATATTTATCACTAATGAGATGCAAAGTGGGCGTGCCAAGATGTTAGCGACTGAAAACAGTCGCTAACATCGCTATCTCCTATTACCAACTTTTGGAGATATTCACGCTAAGCGGGAATATCTCCAAAAGCTAACACCTGCCCTGAGCAGTTCTTAGCCATGTTATCCAATGGGAGGTGGATAACATGGCTAAGAGCATTAGCTCGCTAATGCATGAATAATGCTGACTTTTCAGCGATATTCATGCTTTGCGGTGATTTTTACCGCATTTGCGTTAAACCTTGGTAATACCAAGGTTTATTTGCGGTAAAAAGCGCCGCAGCGCTGCGGTAAATTTTTGTCTCTAACCAAGCAATAGCGATAATTATCGCTATTGCTTGGTAATATGCCCCAATATTCCTTACTTGATTTTCTAATCTGCAACTGGTAAAGAAGAAATGGGAACCAAGATGGTGCTGAAAGCAATCAGTGTGGAGTTGGCGGAGATAAGGGTACTGTACGTTCTTCTCTGAATGTAACAATCCATCAGTAAAAGGAGGAAGAGAAAATCCTTACAACGTTATTGATTATCAGCTGCAGATCTCTCTACAAATGACGCATTTATCACTCTTACATTGTACATTCTTTGGACGTGATTTAAACGAAGATGCGATGCAGAGTAGGTTCTTGACACATTTGCGTCACTTATTTTTAAGTAAGAGGCAAACTGATTTAAGTATTTAACAAAGCACAGTTTGTTGGGACAAGCAAAGGCAGGCCATGATGAAATGCAAAAGCCAGATGGCGAGTAGTCAACTGTATGCAGATTTATATATAAATTCTTTAAAAACGTGATAGAGCGCGCGGGACAACTAGCTCAGTTTTACCCTACTCACCTGGGCCCATAAAACATTTACACTTTGAACTAGCAGGCCTGCCTGTGATTAGTACTTTGAGTCCTTGTAGGACTTATACCTGTAAACCATGACTTACCAATCATTGTCACCTTTGCTATAAGTCCTAGGGATCGAATAGGGAGTTAGCATAAACAGGCAATATTTAAACACATTTACTTTTCCTGTAATAACCACAGACTCAGGGAAAGTTTAAAAGTATTATCTATGCAAGATTTTCTGAGTCAAAACGAAAGAGGCCACAATCGCGTGACCATAAATTTTACAAGCAAAAATATAATCAATAGGACATAAAGTTTGTAAGAAATTGCAGTAATACCTTTAAACATCAGTACCTAGGAATGGTGAGAAAGGGAAATAGCACAAGTACATTCCACATGGATTATATTTACCTAGAATGGTGCAATGACCAATCCTGGTCACTGGCTGGGGCAAAAAGATCAGGGCTGGGCTCTCGTTTAATCAGGTGCCCACAGGACAAGACAGGTGCAGATCAGGACAGGTGACCTCCTCTAAGTGCAACGCCAACTTCACACCCCTCTCTAGCAAAATTTGGAACCCAGACTGGGTAATCGATAATTTTCCCAACACCTTGATTCTTCTGACAGAGTGCTCCACCAGTACCTCTGATCTCGATCTCCTATAGCATGCGTTGGGTCAGTGACAGGTCAGCTATTCCGACAAGTCAGACAAATTCTCTATTTAAACCTACCTTAGTTATACCATTTTGAGGGCAATGTACCACCCCTAAATGTTGCAAATCTATGTGTTCCCCTTCAGTGATTGGTCAGAAAGATGAGGAGAGGTCATCACACCATACTAAGATGAGATCATCTCAGTTGACTTGAATTGATCCAGTTCCCACTCATAATTTATTTTCTCACGATTTTATTCCGCCCAACAATATTGTTTCATTTTAGCATACAATGTTGAAAAAATGTGTAAGTCTTTTTCCTTTTCCCAGGTCATGGGGTCAGGTTCTCAGGCGCATCACGGGTAAGACAATCCCTGGCACAGTTTCAATGGCACAGTTCGAGGTTCTTAGTTTCTCCGGGCACATGCGCAGAAAGGGTTTAAAAATGGCGATTCAAGACACCCCTCAGGCCCAAATACGAGCTAGTAACAAAGTCAAAGAGAAACATATTAGAATACAAAAATAAATGAATGCACCCTATACCACCTATCTCTACTCTAACCCCATTACTTTATTTTAACTTTTGCATTAATAGTTAAGCAGAATGAACAAGCTTAGAACAAGCAGAAGCTTAAGCATTACCGTGTGAGGTTTAAAGCGGCCATTTCTGGCACTAGTGCGCAGAAGCAAAGATTTCCCACCAAAGGCAGACATACGTCACACCACGTAGATGTGGCGGATGCATGTGCAGTAAAGTTCCCAAGTTTTCGGATCATTTTTTCAGACACTCGGGTTAATGTTAGTAAAAGCACATATGCAAGCTACCCCAGCTTTCTAAATATGTCATCTAATGCATATTTGAATACAAAACTCCAACCAGACAGTTGGAAGCCTTTACTTGTTCCACCGATTAGGTGCGGAATTTACATCTCCCGCGCAGAGTGGCCGCCGTTAACCTCTACGCCCACCTCGGAGGCGGGACGCGGGGGGCGCGGCCTAGATTGGTGATGCGACCCACAGCTGCATAACAGAATATGGGCCTGCTACCGCGCAGCAGTCGTGAGCAGCGTGCGCGCCGGGTGCGCGCCGGAGGTGCGCCAGAGGTAAGCCCGTCTGTGCCCGTCCTGGCCAGTCTGAGCCCTGAGGCCACAACCCCTGGCCCGTCTTCTGAAAACAATCCTTCTAGGTTAGTCTACTCTTCCTTAGATCTGTGGAACTTGCAAAAAACAACGCGGAATACAGGAGGTGGTATGCTAAACTGCCCTTATCACTTCCCTCCCCAACTAGAAGGCCCGGTGGCATGCAAACATTGCGCGTTTCAAGGGGCGTTGCAGATGAACCTGCCGGTTTTACCGGGCAGGAATCCATCTCTCCATCGGTAGAGCGCACTTTTATTTTGTGCAATGTACGCTCCTTGGCTGGACACTCTTTTGAGGTTTGGGATATGATTAGCTCATACACCCCAGATATCTGTTTTTTGACGGAAACATGGTTGAACACCTATAACTTTCCTTTGATCAATATAGCTATTCCGGAGAATTATAAAATTATTCATCTGGATAGGACCAGGAAATCAGGGGGGGGATAGCGATTGTTTGTAAAAGCTATATAAATATTGCTTCGGTTAATACAGTAATGGAGGATAGTATGGAAGTAGGGATTTTTAAAGCCAATTTTTCCCTGACAGAGAGCTGGACGGGGGCCCTAGTTTATCGGCCCCCGGGTCCTAAGGCCAACTTTGTTGACAACCTTGTGGACTTGATTGCCACACATGCTCTCGCTGTAAACCAATTCCTACTTTTGGGTGATTTTAACTTTCACGGCGAGTCACTCACCGCTCCGGAAGTGACTAAGCTTCTCTCAGATCTGGAACAGTTGGGGCTCTCACAGAGAGTCCAGGGAGTTACACACAATGGTGGTTACACCCTGGACTTAGTCTTTAGCAACATCGACTCCATTAGCTCCGACCCCCCGGTCCCCCTCACGTGGACAGACCACGCGATGATCAAGATCTCATTTGCCCTTAGGGGACTGAGCCTCGCAGGTCACCCAATTGAGAGGAGGAAACATCTCCCGCGGCAGTGGAATAAGCTATCACCACAGAGCTTTGAAACTGAATTTCTGGCGCTGCCCCCATCGAAGGATCAAGATTCATCAAGGGCACTGAAGGGCTTTAGGGAAGGCCTGGAACAGGTTTTAGATACCATCTTACCAGTAAATAGGCTGACCAGGCCCAGTCGAAGCCGTCACTCAGCCCAGTGGTACTCGCCCAAACTCAAGCAGGAAAAAGCTGCCTGTAAAAAACTGGAAAGAATTTGGCGTCGAAAAAAGTCCTTACACTCAAAGGCGTCATTTAAAACTGCACTGGCGATTTATCATCCTAATCTCAAGGCAGCTAGATGTCAGTTTATCACAAGTCAGATCGACAAAGCAGATACTTCATCAAAAGCCCTCTTTGACATCGTAAAGGGTTTCACTACCCCCGAAGCGTGTAAATCGTCAGCCATAGAATCTCAAGAGTTATGTGACTCCTTGGCGGAATTTTTCCAACAAAAAATCGATAAAATCTATGCCAATTTTCTGAACCAAACTCAGGGCCCCCTACTACTGGACTGCAGTTTGGGACACTGTCCTGGGAAGCAAGACTGCCTCCTGGAATCTTTTTCTCCAATTTCCCTTCTGGAGACACAAAGAGCCTTCGAGGTGGCGAAATCAGGCTCATCTGCAGATCTCTGCCCCCCTAAGGTTATGTCTCTGCTTTCTAACATTGTGGCCCCTGCCATTCAAAGCATTTTTAATCTTTCAATCCAGGAAGGTGTGGTCCCACTACCCTGGAAGGAAGCCGTTGTACGCCCCATACTTAAAAAGCCCGCGGCAAACTCTCAAGACTTAGGTAACTATCGCCCCATTTCACTGCTACCATTATTGGGGAAAATATTGGAGAGCTTTATAAACCAGCAATTAAATAGCTACCTAGAGTCAAACACCATCTTGCACCACTCTCAATATGGGTTTCGGCGGGGTTTCAGCACCGAAACAGCTCTACTGACAGTAACAGACTCCCTAACGCTGGAGGCTCGGCAATCCTGGTTCTGCTTGACCTCTCCGTGGCGTTTGACACCATCTCCCATGTGAAGCTCGCGGAGAGGTTGAGAGCGGTAGGCATACAGGGCCTAGCCCTCAAGTGGATACAGAGTTTTCTGCAGGACAGATACCAAACGGTCACCATGGGACCGTATAGCTCCAAAAAAACTCCGCTAGACAAGGGTGTCCCCCAGGGCTCCTGTCTCAGCTCCAGTCTTTTTAATATTTATCTGGCGCCATTGGCGAGTGTGGTGGAAGCCCTGGGGTTTGAGACAGTGTCCTACGCTGATGACACCCAACTGGTGTTCAACTGCGAGCCAGACGCAGTAGCTGATAGACTCTGTTTTCATTCCGGAATGATGGAGATCGCAAATTGGATGGCCAACAATTGCCTCCAATTAAACCCAAGCAAGACAGAGGTCATGCTGTTGGGAAAAGCTGGGGAATCCTGGTCCCCGGATTGGTGGCCAGCACAATTGGGCCCGTCCCCCTCGCAATCTCAGAGTGTGAAATATTTGGGGATCAAATTAAACCACACCCTTACAATGCAAGATCACATTTCCTCAGTTGCTGGGGCATGTTTCTATAGATTGAAAATATTACGGAAGATCCTTCCTTTTATTCCTAGGACACATCGCAGAACGCTGACCCAGGCAAATATTATTAGCCGGTTAGATTATGGAAACGCTCTGCTTGCTTGCAGGAGTAGGTAACACATATAAGGAAACTGCAGGTCATTCAGAATACGGCCGCTAGGCTTGTTCTGAACCAACCGGCGAGCACCCCATCTCAGCCTCTACTGAGAACCCTACACTGGCTTCCAGTGAAGCAAAGATCCTTTTTTAAAGTTTGCTGCCTTACCTTTACGGCTCTTCAGGGCCGCGGTTCATTGAATCTCCAATCAAAACTGGAAAAATACTCGCCAGACCGTCAATTGAGATCTAGTTCGCGGCATCTTTTGCTTATCCTGTGCATCAAACTAAGTAGGACTGGGGGTAGGGCCTGCTCTTACTTGACCCCTAAGTATTGGAATAGTCTCCCTATGACTCTTCGAGACATCTCCTCCTACCAATCCTTTAGGAAACTCCTTAAAGCCCACCTGTACTAGTCCTATTGACCTGTTATGCCTTCTTGTGTTTGCGACTAAGGAAAAAGCGCTGAGATGCCCCCGGTGATTTGTGCGCTATACAATCAAGAATAACATAACATAACATGACAATGCAAATATTAAAGGACGAAACATATTGATTAAAAAGTTAAAGGTCATTTCAAAAGGGTTGAATACAAGCAAGTTTCTGTGCCTGTGAAACCTTGCTCCATCAAATGCACTTCCACCAACATTTTTACACAACATGTTTCAAAAACATAAAATGGCAGATGGCAGCCTCCGACAATTGCTAAGAGACATGGTCTGATTTTGTTGGTAGACAAGGGACTGAAGTCAGTGGAAGAGCAAATCATCGCCTCTGAAATACTTTAACTTGGATCAGCACATCAAGCTGGATATCACACAAGAAAATCCACTAGTGGAGGCAGTGCGAGGATTCCAAATAACACCAGATGAGGCTGGCAAACTAACCACTGATCCTGCAATTTTTCTGTCGTATCAACATTGTCTATTATATCAGAAAAAATAAGAACCAGATCTCTACTTAAACTGCCATTTTCTTCAAGAGACTACACAGATGCAGTAGCAATATTGTTCATTTGGTCCCCATTCAAATTTGGCTCTGGTTAGGAGTCAAGGCAGGTGAATGAGTACCTCATTCAGGAGGATATTTGGCAACCAGTTACACATAAGTCTTTGCCAAACCAAGCTGAATGCCATGTAAGTGATTTGATGGTACATGAAATTACAACACTTGCGATCTTGTTGGGTGTAGGGCCGCTGCATTTTGTCTTTGGGAAGAATGCTGGTAATCCTCATGTGATAGTGGGAGCACCACCTCTCTGAAAGGTCCATATCAATTGCAACACAGATGAGCCCGGGAATGTTAAATTTTCACTGGATAGAAGGGGCACACTAGTTCACCCAATTGTGTTTCATATGAGTTAAAAATGACAGGACCCTTTTGGCTCCCGGCAGACTCGTATAACTCTAACATAAGTGTGTGCGGACTCGTGGAACAGTAACGTAAGTGTGTGGATATGAGTGATGAAATTCAGGATGTAAAATGTTCAGTTAATGGTTATATGTTAAGGAATAAAGACATGTAATACTAAGCTCTGTATGTGGTGTGATCATTTGCATGTACCCGAGCAGGGAAGGATGTTACAACTGGCAACAAGATAGAGGAATACGTAAACCCTGCGACCTGAAGAAACAAGTGCACTCTCCCAGGGAGTTTGCGGTGGTCTAGCAAACTGCTTGTGCATGCCACGTCTGCCTCAGTTGAAGTGAAAATTGATAGTTGACATATGTGGAATTCAAGCACCACAACAGCCAGTGCAAGGTCGGTGAAGAAAGTGAAGGTCTTAGAGAAAGTTTTTTTGTCATCCAATAGAAACTTGCTGATGAAGTCAAGACAAGAAGTTCTATGCCCCAATGTGACACAGAACCGTCATTCATACAGTACAACACTAAAAGCAGTAACAAACAGGTACGAAAAATCGCTGTAATCTTTAAGTGCAAGGAAACCTGCAAGCAGAGACATTTCTGACATCACGAAACAGTGACAACCAGGTACCTAAAGTGTAATGAAAGGCGACAGACAGGTGCAAGAGAACACTATGATCAGAAGCAGGCAAATGTAAAGAAATGCTAAAGACAATAGAAATCCAATAAAATGGAAAGAGGTGAGAAGAGTGAAAAACTCATGCAAGAAACAAAGCAGGTACTCACCGTCAAAGAAGAAAATATCGCCTTACAACTGGAGAGCCGGTGCGATGCCCCAAAATGTCAGCATGCGGCTAACACCTGACGAAGGTGCCAGTACAAGTGGACAGAAGATGCTGCCAGAGCAAGCTCCAATCCCGGTAGCAGAAAGTTCCACAGGTTATGATGCTGCTGCTTTTCTAAAACCACTGCTTCCCTTTGAAACTTCAGAAAGGAACATATTTGTGACAGCTGGAGTGCCTGGATCGAAACCTTTGATGATTTGATTGATACACTGGAAGAAGCACATGACAAAAAGTTCATTAAATATCCATATATTTTGCCCAGTGATGGTGTTAAAGAAGTGATAAAGAAAATACCACAAGGTAATTAAGTGACGTATTGTCAAATCAAAGAGGTGTTAAACACCAAGTTCAATTGAATGCCAAATGCCGACTATGAAAGGTACATCTTTAGTTAGGAAAGTCAGATAACTGGTAAAATGATGGATGAGTTTGTAGAAAGACTTCATTCACTCATAAATCATTGCAAGCTCAGTGAGTTCAATGATGAAGAGGCAATGCGTCTCAGGGCAATAGATGGTTGCCCCTTCTGCTTCCTTCAGATGATGAATGCTGAAAGATACGCTCAGTTTGGAGCAAGTGCTTAAGGCTGCCTGAGCAGAAGAAAGTGCTGAATGACAAGCAGCTAACATGGAGGCCAGAAAGGCCCAAAATGAATCAGAGCTGAGTCTGAAAAGTAAGTTGAAATACAAGGCTGAAGGCTATGATGTCTTAAAAAAAAAGAAGTTGTGTTTTTAATGTGAATTTTCCTTTCCTCAAGAGGGTAGATTTCCCGCTATTGGACAGGTATGCAAAGGCTGCAGGCTTGGAAAACATTTTGTAACAGTCTGCAAAGCCAGGGAAAGATCAAGTGCATTACATTGAGTACAAATAATGGAGGAAAGATCAAGTACGTCACACCAAGAGAACAAAATGGATGTCAGAATTTTCCACATGCTCTGCCCACATGGCTAAGTGGCAACATCAGTTGTGGCAAGTAGAAACTGAATTATGTTGATTATTGTCAAATTCTTAATCTGATAATTTGCCTCATTCATTTTCAAGTGACAGTAAGGAAGATGGGTTTGCGATGTCAATGTTGACTGCAAGATGACATGCACATGTATACGATCATCACATATGCTGATGATACCCAGCTCCTCTTCACATGGAATAAAAATGATTTATCCATCTCTCGAGCCAGAACATGCCTAACAGCTGTTTTTCATTGGCTCTTCTCTGCGTAGCTCAAATGCAATGAGGAAATATCAGAGATCCTCTTGTTTGGGACTTTTCCTCCACAGTTTTGGGAATCACTTTGGCGGGTAGATTATCCATTGCCTAATTTTGTGGGTCAGCCCACCAAAAACCGCGGAATTTGGTTTGACGAAAATCTCCGGATTTCCACACAGATTAAGAAGCTATGTGGGTAGTGCTTTGGCACCCTTAAATCACTTAGGATATTCCTCCCTTTCCTCCCTAGGGCAGCCAAGGAAATGGTTACTCATGCCTTAATCCTATCACGCATTGATTACACAAATGCCCTGTACATTGCCTGCCAGGGTACTTGTTGAAGAGGTTGCAGGTAGTTCAGAATACTGCAGAAAGGTCTCCTATTATCTTTTTGGTGATATCTAGCATAAAGCAACACCTGCGCGAACTTCACTGGCTTACTGTGGCTGAAAGAGTCAAATTTAAATCCCTTACCCTGGCTCACTCCACTCTGTACGAACTTGGCCCTGTAAAACTCAGGAAATGCTTTAAGTTCTATGTTCCCGCAAGACAGCTGCGGTCAGCGGCGCAGCTTTTGGCGGTTATTCCTCGCTTACGCCTTACGAGAATTGGTGGAAGTTTTCTGGCATACAAGGCAGCGATAGCCAGGAATCCACTTCCTCTGGACCTTTTCAGTATCCAGGACCCTAAACTCTTTAGGAAACCGCTGAAAACTCTTCTTTTTATCTAATAATCTGCTCATCTCAACCCGTTTTGTTTCACGTGGGACACTCTTTGAGTAGCTGTGCTCGTTATAATTGTTAATAACATAACATAACATGTAGGATTCGCTTTTTGCAAGAAAGAATGCCAGTTGAAGCTAGGCCGACAAGTGAATCTACAGAGGATTGAGGTAGCAGTATAGAAACTTGCTGATGAAGTCGGGACAAGAGGTTTTGTGCCCCAATTTGACACAGAGCTGTCATTCATACAGTACAACAACACTAAAAGCAGCAACAAAAAGGTACAGAGAATCGCCGTAATCGTAAGGTGCAAGGAAGTATGAAAGCAGATTGGGGTTGGTTGGCAGCAACTCTGGCTGGTCCCCCATTAAAATGACTCATGCATAAAAACCATAACCTGTCATCATACAAAATGAAGAATGAGCCTAAACCTATGCGTTTATTATCCTGGAATGTGGCCAGACTGGATAACATCAAAACAGATTTTGACTCAAAATCCTTCTTATCAGCGCATGACATCATATCTATACAAGAATCATGGGGTGATGGAGAAACCTCACTTAAACGGCACGGATAATTTTTTTATCCAGCCACTAGGCGATCTACTAAGGGCCATGCGATGTGCGGTCTATCCATCTATTTATCATTATGCAGGTCCTTGGATGTATCCATCATTCCAACTAATCATTATAACTTTTTATGTGTTAAAATTAAAAACTAGAGCCAAACTCTTCTCCTATCTAGTGTAATATTGCTAAGTGTCTACATTCATCCAACAATTCAGGAAAAGAAGCATAACATCAATGCTTTGAAGCAGCTGATAACAGATTAACTCATCCAAAAGACCATTTGAGATTTTAATTTAAAACTAATGGAGAATCCTCTTTGAAATCCTTCTTCAGCTTTCATGGACTCTCAATGGCTGATCCCCTCACAGATCAAGGAACCTCAATGCATACAGTCTATAGGACAAGCTCTATTAGTAGCCCTAGAGGACTTGTATCTGCACGGTCTTTATGGACGCTATCCAGAAGATCAGCCTGCCCATTACACACATTACACAAGTCATAGACAGACAATCTTTATCAACTCAAATCTCTCAAGACACAGGAGACGATTTGGTGTAAGGCCAACCTCAAAACTGGAAAAAAACAAATGGTCATCAGACTTTTGCAGGGAAATATGCGGTGTGGAAAAAATAACTCCACACCCAAATATTGTCAGGATTTGATGCAATAGAAGACTGGGAACCTTTTATGAAGCAACTCTATTTAACTCTTACCCAGATGCCGATCGGGGTTTAGATCTAGTAAGATAATTCCAATCACGTCCATGGTACACAATTGATCGTAAAAAACAAAAAGAGCCATAAATAGGAAGATCAGACGGTTATTGAATGGGCCAGAAACTGCCTCCTCAGAAGAGATCAAAAATCTTTGAAGCACATACGAACGATCTATCTGGCAGGCTAAAAGGAAATATTAGGAATAACTACAGCTGGAGTTATTTTTGCCCTGTTAAACGAAAAATTCGAAAGCCTTTTGGATTATAATAAATTGGCAAAATAATGAAAACATCACTTCTCGATTAAAAGAAAATAACATGAATGCTGACAGCTGGACTCACTATATCAGCATTCTGTATCAAATCAATCCGAATGTGCATACCACCCAACCTTTATTACCTGAATTTGATCAAGTTTTTAAAAGTATTGTGGATGTTAAATATCAAACTTATTCTTTAGCACAGACCATAACGGGTAATAAGATTGCCACATAAATTTAAAAAAGCAGAGCTGACGGTGCACCTGGGCACAATGGCATTCCCGCTTCCATCCATAAACTGGACATTGAATTTTGGTTGCAATTGTTGAAGAGTTTATGTAGAACTTGTCTCATCACTGATATTATTCCCCTCTCATGGCAAGGTTCAATTCTGCATCAAATCTACAAAAAAGGCCTAGTGGCTAATCCTAAGAGCAATCGTCTCATCGCTCTTCAAGATGTTGAAGCCAAATACTTTGCAGCTTTATTACTGGAAGACCTAGAGGTATGGGTCTGTTCAAATCATTTCATTTAATTTAATCAGTATCATGCTGGAAACAAAAGATAACCTACTAGCTATAAAGATGTTAGCATCAAAACAGATAAAAAAAATACAACTACATTATAGCTGTTTTACAGAATGTACCAAGGCCTTTGAGCACGTACCACAGGATCTTCTCTAATCGCAAATTAAAAGCTGGATCATACCGGATTCACTACTCCATGGCATTCAATTACTCTACTCCAAAAACTGGGCTCAGGTTAAACTTGATAATAAATCATCAATCTCAAAAAAGATTAGAATTGGAGAAGGAGTTAAACAACTCTTTTCAACCTATTGATGAGTGATCTAATTCCCTCCCTGGATGCTATTGACAGCGATTCCCCAAAACTGGGGCGATCACGCATCTCTTCTCTTCTCTACGCTGATGATGTAGTTCTTTTGAGCAAAACAGCCAGAGAATTACAAAGGCTGCTTGATATTTTATTGATATATAGCACTGCAAATGGTATGACAGTAAACTTTGAGAAAACCAATGTTGTGCTTCTCGGACGAAAAAGGAGCAAACCTGGTACATGGTACTTAAATAAACACCGTCTATCTACTGCATCTAGCTATAAGTACATTGGATGCTGGCTGGACGACAAGGGTGGTGACTTTACCCATGACCACTCTCTTAAATCAAAGCGTGCATCACTACTCTTGCATTTCAATCTATTTTCAAATACACTGAGAATTCCACTTTGGAACCTCTGCTGAAAATAGTGAAAGCCATATTAATCCCTTAGTTGGCATATGGTTCTGAAGCTTTTACTGGGAAACTGGGCCCTTTTATGAATAACTCGCAGAGCCAAGTGTTTAGAACAATATTCAAACTTCCGAATCACTCTGCAGCAGCTCAAATTAGGTTGAAATTCAAATTATAGAATCAAATATTGGCTCAAAAAGCTTGCACCCTCAAATATCTTCATGCTACTTGTGATGTAAATGAAGGGACTTTGAAAAATGTAATTTGGAAGAAAGTAACCTTAACAAACCGCACAACCATCCAAAATATATGGACTGTTGCTTTAAATGATGCACTAGCCCCTAAAAAAAGAAGCAACTCTGTAGAATCAACATTTTCCACACTAGGGGCCAGATGTAGGTAGGCGTTTACCGGGTGGTAACGGCCGAATTCGGCCGTTACCGACCGGTAAAAGCAATTTGACATGTAGGTACCTGTATTTTACAGACTGGGTAAATTTACCGATAGGTATATTTACCGAGTCTGTAAAATACCGAGTCGGTATTTTAACGGAATAGGGAAAATTGACATGTAGGTGGGACTCTTCTGAGTCCCACAAGCATTAAAAAAATCGGTATTTTACCATCAAATACTACTTGATGGTAAAATACCGTTTCAGGTGTGCATGCACATGTGTGCATGCACACCTATGCCATATGACAGGCAGACCTGCCCTTAGGGCAGGTATGCCTGCCACATGGCACCCGAGCCTCTTTTGGGGGTGCCAGAGGGTGTCAAAGTGACACCCCCTGCACCCTTGTGGCTATCGGTATTTACCGATGTGGTAAATACCGACCGGTAAATGCCCGTTCATTCCTATGGGCTTCAAAGCCCATAGGAATGCATGGGCATTAACTGGTCGGTATTTACCGCATCGGTAAATACCGACTGTTTCCGATTCGGTAATTGCACATCTGCATTTACCTACATCTCGGTACTTTTATTTTCCGACCTCTGAAATACCGAGTCGGTATGACTCGGTATTTAAGAGGTCGGAAAATAAAATTTACCTACATCTGGCCCTAGATCTTTAAAAATGCTCTAAACCCACTAACACAAATTGCATAATTTGCACAAGATCGTTGGACATAATCTGCTCATGCTAAAAAGTTATAATGAAGGAAAGATTCAAAAATATCTTACAGGTACTTTTGCGGTGCACTACAAAAATAAATGTTGCCTCATAAAAATCGGAAACTTTACATCATTGGATCTTTTACCACCATGGTTGGCGCATCCAGTATCAACCGTATGTCGGCAATGTGGTAAAACTCAGAAGAATATATCTCACCTTCTCTGCATCTGCCCAGCCCTAATTGATGATCACAGGAAACGTCTTTGCCAAGCATGGATTAAACGAGGGTCACAAGCAATTCAAGCAGCAGTAAACTTCTTGCTCAATGATGCACATCCTCAAGCTATTTGCGATCTAGTCAAATACTTATATAAAACAGAGAAGCTGCTAAGAACTGCTACTCTGCCAAACACTTGTTGAATATAATCTGTATCTCCGATCGTTTAAAGACAAGTTGCACTGCATAAGATTCATATTCAAAAACCTGAATGTATACAGGAAATTTTAGCTTACACAGAGCTGGTGTAAAAAATGTTTTGGATACACAGTCATTTTAATTTTTGTTATAAAGAATGCAATAGTAATGCTAGTAGTTTTAGTCATAATGTATCATTATTAATTTATTCACAAAATACTGTCACTTGTTGTTACTATTGCCCAATATCATTGCTCAGCACGCTTTAAGAACTTTTTTACATGTGATATCGACTTATAACAATGTTCTTAAAAAATCGTATCAAATTATATTTTTTATGACATGCTTTGGAAAAATACCTAATTGTACTGTTTTAAGTGTTCTATTAATTTACAATGGCTTTAATTAGTTGAGGAAAATAAATATACTTGAAACTTGAAACTTGACAGTTACAACTGAAACATTCATTTGGACACTGAACTAAGATCACACTGAAAGTGAATGGATACTCCATACCTTTTATCATAGACAATGGCACATTGATAAACATTATGCCAGTGGAATAGTACAATGAACGGTCTACAGTGCCCCATTTTGTGGTTGCTTTGACCCCACTGCAAAGTCAAGGTTCATTATCGCAGGTGTGAAGCATAAAAATAAAATAGCACAAGTGTCTATTCATGTCTTGTCAGGCACTTCATCGAGTTCATGTTTACTCAGTTGCAGTACTGTTGTGGACACAGTGCTGATTCCTATAAACTACAATGTAAGTGCCTGTCATGAGAAAGTCATCAGTTTCCATCTTTTTTCAATGGATTAGGAAGACTTAAGACCATAAATGGTCAACTTCACATAAATGAGGACATCTGTCCTGTTGCTCAATGACTTCAATGAATGCATTCCATTTACAAGAGGCTGTTGAGAAAGAACTTGATACACTATCAAAACACAACATCATGGAGTGATCCACTGGCCTAAAGCCATGGGTATCACCCATAGTGTTATTGCCAAAAAAGGATAATGGAGCAGCTGTGTGCATCTGCATTGATATGCACCAATCGAACAAGGCGATCAAAACAGAATGACATCCAGATCTGCACTCCTACCTTGATTTGAACAAAGGATATCACCAGCTCAAACTGGAATGAACGGCAGGCACATTACCACCTTGTCGATTTATGATGGTTTGTTTTGATATAAAAGGCTACATTTTAGAGTGTTAGCAGCTCCCATACTTTTTCAGGATGTCATTTGTCGCATAGTACAGCCAGTCGCAAATGCTTTCCATTACAGTGATTACATACTATTTTTTGGGACTTACACAACTGTATTGTATACTTGCCAATGCAGGTCTTACTTTAAATGTGGCAATGTGTGAGCTTCATCTAACTAAACTCAAGTTATTTGGTCATATCTTTTTTGATGGGGCATTGGCTCCAGATCCAAATGAAGTACAGGCCTTGTAATCCACTTCTGCCTCCCAAGATGTAACTATCCGAGATCCTTCCTTCATGTGGCCAGTTGCTGTATATATGTGACTTTTGCACTGTTAGTGCCCCATTGAGAGACATTTTATATTATATGTCCCATTTCAATGGTCAAATCAATGTGAACATAGCTTCAGGAAAATCAAGTATGCGATTGAGATAGCAACTGAAATGGCATACTTGATCCAAAATTGCATCTGGAAGTTGTTGATGCAAGCCCCAAGGGGTTGGGTGCCATCCTTGCCCAGAACACTGGACATCCCAATGCCCCCAGACACATTGTGGCTTATGCTAGCCAAAGGTTGTCAAAAACAGAACATGCTTTTTCACAAGCTGAAAAAAATAAGGCTGTAGGGTGGGCTTGTGAGCATTTTCATGTGTTCCTGTATGGAATACATTTAACAGTTGTCACTGACCACCAATCATTGCTCATCATTTTTGGCAATCCCATAGCCAAGATCCCCCCTCGCATTGAGAGGTGGACTTTACGATCGCAGGAGTATGATTACACGATTGTGCATTGTCCAGGAAAAGATCAAAGTCCAGCTGACTACTTCTCATATGTAACAATATGTAACAATACAGTGTGATCGCACTACTTCTAAAGTGGCTGATGCCTATGTTAGCTTCATTGCGAAGTCTAGTACCCCTGCTGCCATATCGGTAAAACAAATCTTTGCAGCCACAAGTACTGAGAGGGTTCTGCTAATACTCAAAGACTTATTACACACCAATTGTGGTGAAAACACACTCAACCTCTTCATGATGACCTTGAATAAAAGAAGTTCTAACATGCAAGATGAACTTTCAGTTACGCAGAAGGCATTATCTTACACTGGTTGAGAATTGTATTATCAGAGATTCTGAGACAACAAGTTTTTGAACTGGACTATGAGGGACACTGTGGAGTTGTTGCTACGAAACGAGATGTGTGGGACTGAGTGTGGTTCCCTCGTCTTGATGAAAAAATTCAAAAAGAGTTAAAGGCACGTCATTTGTGCATCTCTTTATCATCTAAGACAACCCCACATCCTTTAAACATGTCTGATCTCCCAAAGCATGTGGAATAGTATAATCGTGGCTTAATCTTTTTAAGTTTGGATAGGCCCTATATATGTTTACCTTTGGCCTTATGTGTTCATGTGACACTATAATAGCAATGAGCTATGGTGCACCAACAGTATAGAAATTGCATCTATTGTGTGTTTTGACATATATGTGTGTGTGTGTGTGTGTGCATAATAAAGCATTTCCATTTTGGAAACAACGGTATTAATGATTTTTATCTTCTGTTGGATTAGATTGTGAGGGTGTGTGCTAAAATGTATTTAATGCAGTGCATTTGACAGCGATTAATGACATTAAAATGTGTGCTTTCTTTACGAATTGTAACCAGTTGTCCTTTTTGTTTAAGAATACATGTATTTGTTTACTGTGCCACATATAAGAGTCTAGTATAAAATAGCTAATTCTTTTATTTAAGATGTCATTTATTGGATTATATGTAGGCTGTAGAATTAATATGAATTTAAGGAAAATTGTTAAGTTAGCTTGACTAGTGGCCCCAAGCTTACAGTCAAGACATCTCCCCTCCCACTTTTTAATCAAGGGAGTCAAACACACCAATAAAGTCCCCACTGGATTGACTTACCTTTTTTAATCTACACTAACTTCACGACTACACATTCAGCCGCATTTATCTTCCCCTCTTACACGCATGCAAAATATGGCTGGAACAAAAGATCTCCGATAAAGAGCCCCTTCGCGGGTGCACGTCAGACATTGCAGCGCCAGTCTGACGAGGAGCAGAACCCATATGATGAAGCATGACACCTAGCTTGCTGGGTGTGTGAGGGTTTTAGTTCCGAAAAGAGAAATTCCCCGCCCTTTTCCTTTTTGCTCTCTTGTTAGATTTATATTCCTACTCACATTGGGGAACTTTGTACCCTTCTTGTGCCACTACAGTCAAGACATGCAATACAAATGTGAAAGTTGTTTCTCTGCTTGTTTTCTCCTCTTCCGTTGCAGACCAAAGGCATTCATTAGTTAGCAAAAATGCACATTGCATTTCAGGGATAGAGAAGCAAGGTAGAACTGGCATGGTCAACTCATTTTAATGAACAACAAAGGGAGTGTTACCAGTTGGTACTATCAGACGAATCAAGGAATCCAAGGGCGCTTTTGAAGCGGAGTCTGGAATATGGGAGTAATGTGCCAAGTTCTTTCTTTGGAACTTCTTTGTGCATTTGAATTAGTGAACCCACCTTGGGTTTGTTCAGATTCCCCTTAGACTTAGAGAGGTACAGACCTCTCTTGACATCTCTGATTGTGTGGCTTGATGCTATACATGATTCCTTACCTACAAAACTTCTACAGAGGATCTGATGCTGACACATTTCCTGCTTCCACAATTTATTAGGGGTTCCCTTATCTTTAGTTTAGTGTAGTATATAGTAGATGTTGCTAATCTTTTCCGCGTATGGGGAGTAGGTTTGAAGCCATTCATCCATTCATCAAATCATTTACCTTATTTTCTGCAAAGCTGCCACAGAAATTCTTATATGCTCTTTGCTGTGGAGGGCCAATATTATATGCTGCTTTGGTCTTATTTTGATAATCTGGTATTTCATAGTTTGTTCTTGAGATTGATTTATATTAGTCTGGCTTTGAGTTTGTAATGAACCTTTTTATCTTCATGTTACTGACTCAGACTTACATTTTGTGGACTCAATGATCACTCTGTACTTGGAGATTTGAGTTGGTGATAACCGATTTTGCCTCTCAGGCTACTATCAACGTCTTTTGATCAGTGTTAAATTGGAAGAAATGGCCCAGAGAATTCTCACATGCATGGGAGATGATTGCAGTTAATTTCTTTTGACCCCTTGACAATGGACATCAAGTGTCAATAAATATTCCCATTTTCCGCTTGTGGAAGGTCTGCCGTCAACTACTCATGACAGGGTCATTCAAAGACTAGAAAGTATTTTTACAACATGGGGATGTTCCTTCGATTTTGGAATCTGACAATGGCTTGCCTTTCAATAGTTGACAATTTAAGATTTTCTCACTCAATTAAACGCAAAGCAATAGAAAAGCACACCTTTTTGGCCGCATGCAAATGGTGTGGTCAAGAGATTTAGGGTTACAAAACTATTACTTTAGTTTAGTCCAGATCCAATCTCAGTACCTATTTCCATGTTTAGTCTCTGAGAATTGGTGTTAGTGATGCTCCAGTGGTTTTAGGGTGAGTTGTATCAGTGGAGGAGTGAGTATCAATAGGGTTGTATATATGCACATTATGCTTAGCTTGTGGTGTTTGTGGCAATAGTGTGGTGTCTTGTGAAGGTTGCATGATATGGTGTGATAATGTTTTGGATGATCATGTGAGTTTAGCGCTACTGTGGAGAAGTTGTTATCAGGTCTAAAGTGTCCTAAGACCCCCGATGATATTAAAAAAACATAGAAAAGAAACTGTATTGTAACTGTCTGCTGAGGTTTTTGGGGATTTATCATAGGGCATCGTGGACAGCCCAATTTAGCTAAGGATATTTATCTTTTGAGTGAAAGTGAGGTATGATTAGTGTGGCGGACCTATTGCACAGAGGAAAGCTGCACTGATCAGAGGGATTCCCGGCTGGATGAGGTTTCATTTGAATGTGTGTTTGTGTCACATTTGCATGACTGATTTCTTTTGATTATTTAGTAAAGCAGGCAATTGTTATTTGTTGCTATTGCACTCTTGAAAATTGTAAAGGAGGGTGAGTTGCTGCACGGAGTGAGATTGTTGTCACAGCGTGCCGCACTGGGTTGGAATGGTTGGTGTGAAGCTGCCCTGTTATTGGCTGTCTATGTCATGAGGTACTAGTCTGTTATTGGTTGATGATTTGGAATGAGATTGTAAGTAAAATATTGATTTTTTGTGTTGAAGCGAACAATTGAAAATTAAATGCCTTAAAGTTGTACAAGATTTGCTCAGAGAAGATCTTCAGATACCTCTTAGAGGCGGGAAGAAACCCCACCTGAAGACACTGCATTTGAAGTGCTTAACACATGGGAGAATGCAGCTCATGTCAGAGAAAAAGAGGAATCAGTGGTGAGTGAAAAAGGCAGTGCGTGCTTATGCAGATGCAAGGTGGGATACAGAGCAGTAAAGGTGAAAAACTGACAGACAAGAAGGGAATATATGATGTTATCCCGCATTCTTTCATCCCGTATACCATCACTCCGCATTTTTTACTACGAAAGTACCATTACTCCGCAAGCCATAATTCCTCAAACATTTACAACGCATATGACTTTATCACGCATGCCATTACAATGCAAATGCATGTGTGGTGAAGTCATATACTTTGTAAAAGTACTTTATTAAAAAAAATTATAATATATATATATATATATAATATATATTAATATTACATATATATATATATATATATATATATATATATATATATATATATATGTATTTGTATATATATATTGCATTTTTTACATTTATTAATTACCCTTTACACCCTAAAGACTAATCCCACCCTAGTCCCTTTAAATACCGCTTCACCCCATAATCATAACCCATCCTCACCCTAAAAATACCCCTGTACCCCAAAACCCAAACCTAGCCATGTTCCCTATAAATACCCCTGTACCCCAATACCCAAATCTAGCCCTGAACCCTAAAAATACCCCTGTACCCCAAAACCCAAACCTAGCCCTGAACCCTAAATATACCCCTGTACCCCAAAACCCAAACCTAGCCCTGAACCCTAAAAATACTCCTGTGCCCCAAAACCCAAACCTAGCCCTGAACCCCAAAGATATCCCTGTATCGCAAAACCACAACCTAGCCCTGAACCCAAAAAAAAAACCAAAACCCAAACCTAGCCCTGAACCCTAAAATTCCCCTGTACCCCAAAACCCAAACCTAGCCCTGAACCTTAAAAATACCCCTGTACCCCAAACCCCAAATCTAGCCCTGAACCCTAAACATACCCCTGTACCCTAAAACCCAAACCTAGCCCTGACCCCTAAAAATACCCCTGCACCCCAAACCTAGCCCTGAACACTAAAAATACCCCTGTACCCCAAAACCCAATCCTAGGAAAGCTGCACTGATCAGAGTGATTCCCGGCTGGATGAGGTTTCATTTGAATGTGTGTTTGTGTCACCTTTGCATGACTGATTTCTTTTGATTATTTAGTAAAGCAGACAATTGTTCTTTGTTGCTATTGCACTCTTGAAAATTGTAAAGGAGGGTGAGTTGCTGCACGGAGTGAGATTGTTGTCACAGCGTGCCGCACTGGGTTGGGATGGTTGGCGTGAAGCCGCCCTGTTATTGGCTGTCTATGTCATGAGGTGCTAGTCTGTTATTGGTTGATGATTTGGAATGAGATTGTAAGTAAAATATTGATTTTTTGTGTTGAAACGAACAATTGAAAATTAAATGCCTTAAAGTTGTACAAGATTTGCTCAGAGAAGATCTTCAGATACCTCTTAGAGGCGGGAAGAAGCCCCACCTGAAGACACTGCCGGTCATTTTATGACTATAAATGTAGGGCTACGCACATGTATTTGGCTCAAACATTAGCACAAGATCACTGAGAAAGAAGATGCACTAGCGTTTCAATATTATTGTACTTTTAATCTGAGAATTATTGAAAATTTGAGGAGAATTCTATATGGGATGAAACCACAACATAGACTCATGCAATTTGAAGTGCTTAACACGTGGGAGAATGCAGCTCATGCCAGAGAAAAAGAGGAATCAGTGGTGAGTGAAAAATGCAGTGCGTACTTATGCAGATGCAAGGTGGGATACAGAGCAGTAAAGGTGAAAAACTGACATGCAAGAAGGGAATATATGATGTTATCCCGCATTCTTTTATCCCGTATACCATCACTCCGCATTTTTTACTACGAAAGTACCATTACTGCGCAAGCCATAATTCCTCAAACATTTACAACGCATATGACTTTATGACGCATGCCATTACAATGCAAATGCATGTGTGGTGAAGTCATGTACTTTGTAAAAGTACTTTATTTAAAAAAATTATAATATATATATATATATATATATACTATATATTAATATTACATATATATATATATATATATTACCTACTGGCGGTCGCCAGTAGGTATATATAGTTAGGATTTTTTCCCTATGGGATTTCTGAAAATTCTATGTCTAATAACTTTTGCGTTTGTGGACGGAATCGGCTGAAATTTTCAGGAAAATGGCACATGTTGTTTCTGAGCAGCCCCTGAAAAATTGGTGGGGTTTCGTCAAGGGGGGGATGAGAAAAAAGGGGGGTCCCAAAACGCGTTTTTTGCATTGAGTTTTCCATAGGGCGGTTGGACTCACTTTTAGCTCGAACGGCTGAATGGATTTGCACGAAACTTGGCAAAATTGTAGGGACTGTTAGCCCGATGTGCCTTTGCTAGGTCTCAATATATGTGCTTCAGTGGATTTTGAGAAATTAACGTTTAAATCAAGATATATATCTGTAACAGCGCTCCGGGCAGCGATCCGGTTCGCGTACTTTTCGCTTATCGGAACTATGCGAAGCGAAGCTGATTGGCTCTTTGGTGTCTGTCAACATTCTAAACAGTCCGGTGCGGCCGCCATCTTGTCTCTCGGTAGGATCGAGAGATAAGAGGAGGCCAAAACAAAGGGGGAAATTTCGATAAGGGGGCATAGTAGATCCTCCCTGACCCCCTAGGTTTTATGTGGAGGTTGTAAAAGGTTTCTGCAGGGCAAAAAAAAAAAATATATATATATATTATTTATGCGTGGTGAGCTCCTAGTACGCGAACCGGGAAGCGCTCTGGGCAGCGTACTATAAGGATAAAAGAATGATAGACTTTTCTAATACTGTATGTTAATTATTTGTTGTTTTTGTTGGGTTTTTTTTGTTTTCTTTATTTTGTTTTTTTTTTATTATGATTGTGTTTCATACTTTATTAAATTTTCTAACATTTCATTGTCAGAAATGTCATAATTTATTATAGGGTGTAGTTTTTTTTCATTTTGAAGCAGGTTGTCCACTGCTTCAACACATTGTAGTAGTTCGTGGTCTCTACTGTCATCCATAAAGTCATCAATTTTGTCTTGGCTGTTCTCCTTCAGTTCAATTGAAAATGTAACTTGTTGTTCGCCTTCCATTTTGCCTGAAATTTTGAATAAAAAAATATATATTAGTAGAGATTGGGCACTGTTGGGATTAATTTTAGATAGGTAGTTTTTATCAGTGCATTTGTTTTTTGGCAGTGTATAGTATCAGAGTGGAAATATGACTATAAAAAAGTGTATGTGATTTAACGAAGAGAAGCCTAACTCCATTCCTAACTATAACAGAGAAGTCTATCTAAATCCATAACTACTACAGAGGGATAGTGTATATGTTTAAGAAAAAGTGTACCATATCAAGTTATAGTGCACAATGTACTTCATTTTTAAAAATAACAACTTACCTTCAGAAACAAGTTGAAGTCTTAGGTAAGTTTTGTAATGTGATGTACAACAAGAAGTAGCAGTCAAAATGGCTGTGTTTTCTTCTGTTCCTTTATATATATACAGGTATATAACCAATCAAATATCAGGTAATAAAAGTAGAAAATGAAAGTAAGATTTTTATTGGTTGTCAATTCCAACACTTCAGATGTGTTTTGTGAAGTAATTTACCTCAAGGTATTTAGAGAGTTCTACAGGCTTAATGGCTAAATGGAATTTCAATCAAATTTGTGAAAATGAAAGGGATTGTTATGTAGTATGAGCTAATCTATATTTGGTGAGAGTGTCTCCAGTTCTTTTTTTTTGTGAATTACTTTCCCACCTTTTTTTTGGGCCGCTTCCCGGGAAGCAGTTTAGTCCGCGAACTAGAAGCGTAACGAGAGTCCACCATTTTGTGTTTCGGTCGAATTAACATATAAAATGGAGGTTAAATAATGTTCAGAAAGGGTAGAAGGGGACACGGTACAAGTATTTTGACCCCCCAGGTTTTCTGAGGGTGGCTGAGGAGGACCATATGTGCGGAGAAAAAACATTTTTAAAATAATTTTCGGCGGTTAGCTTCCAGTTCGCGTACCGGGTAGCGGTCTTTGAGCGTAGTTTGTTGAAAATTACAGAAATAATTTAGAGAAAAGTATTAATTGTGAGTGATCAGATGAAGGGTAGCTCTGAGAAGAGCTTTTGGGTTTATGTTCCATTTAGGTACTTATAAGTAGGTACCAATGCACAGTCTTAAATTCAGAATGAAAATTCTGTTGCCCTCATCTGAGAAGTGAACTCCATCTCCTCTGTAGATATCTTGCATGTAGTAACGCAAGTTATTATTGTACAGGGAGCCCATTCCATGGTCTCTCATGAAAGCTGAAACAGATTTGTTTACATGCTTCCTCGCTTTCTCAATTTGTGGACCAAATTGGTTGGACCACCTCCATTTCTGTCTTTGGCATATATTGGAATATACCAAGGCAGTTTGAGGAAAAAGTGCCATTAATTGCTCAAAGGTGTCCTTTAAAAGCATTTCCAGACCTACTCCTGTTAAAGTGCCCAAATCATTACCTCCACAATGCACTATTAACAGGTCAGGTTTTGGCAAATGCATAAAGGTTTTCACCAATGGTATCAATTGGTGACATTTTAATCCTCTTTGGCCCAACCATTTAATTTCCACATCTTGTAAATTGAGGTTGTGTAAATTTCTGTTGTCAGCATACCTTTGAGCCCAGTGGATGTAACTATGTCCAACAATCCAGACGTTAAACATGGTGGGAGAAGGTTGTGCTGCAGTCAGATGAAGTGTGGTAATGAAAGGGCAGTTAAAACAGTAGGAGTTTGTAAAGAAAAAAAACTGTGGATTTTCAATGCTAATGATTCATTAGCAGTGATTGGTGCATTTCCATTTCTGAAAACAGAAAGTTAGGGTGCATGGATGTGTTCTTTGAAAGATGTAATTTCAATGGTCAAGGAAGAAACTTTTAATGAAAGATTGCACTGGATACGCAGGTGCATTGAGAGTTCAGAGTTCAATTGAAACATTGTTGTGTGCATTTGCAAACATGAGAGGTCTTCCAGGAGGTCGTTGCTATGGAAAAAAGGCAGAGAGGGCAGAGGGGGGAAGGGTTTTGATTTGAAAAAAGTGAGGGAAGAGTTATGATTGGCTAATATGAGAGATATGTGAAATGAATATCTGTATTTCTGTGCTTTCAATAGCTGCAGCCTCTGGAGTGCATCCTGTTTGATCTGCTCAAGACAATTTGGTGTATTTCTGAGACTGTTTTGAAACTCAAAAAGTATTTTCTAAGGTGAGAAAAGATTTATTTAATTTAGAAAGAGAATAGTATGATTTAAGGAGAAAATGATGAAGAAAGCTGTGTTTTTAAAATGTGGTATACAATGCAGGTGTACAATTGATTTATATGCTGTGTTTAAAAACGATTCTTTTCTATGATGTTATTTTTTCTCTTTTAAATGGAAAGCGTTCCTCATGGGGCTCTGAGCAGTTCTTAGTCATGTTATCCAATGGGAGGTGGATAACATGGCTAAGAGCATTTGCTGAATAATGCATGAATATCGTTGATTTTTCATCGTTATTCATGCATTGCGGCCGTTTTTTTTCGCATTTGCGAGCAGTTCTTAGCCATGTTATCCAATGGGAGGTGGATAACATGGCTAAGAGCATTTGCAGGATAATGCATGAATATCGCTGATTTTTCAGCGTGATATTCATGCATTGCTACCGCTTTTTTTCGCATTTGCGAGCAGTTCTTAGCCATGTTATCCAATGGGAGGTGGATAACATGGCTAAGAGCATTTGCAGGATAATGCATGAATATCGCTGATTTTTCAGCGTGATATTCATGCATTGCTACCGCTTTTTATCACATTTGCGAGCAGTTCTTAGCCATGTTATCCAGTGGGAGGTGGATAACATGGCTAAGAGCATTTGCAGGATAATGCATGAATATCGCTGACTTTTCAGCGTGATATTCATGCATTGCTACCGCTTTTTATCGCTAAGGAGAAAATGATGAAGAAAGCCGTGTTTTTAAATTGTGGCTTTGTCTGTAGTGATATAGAAATAGATTTTGTTACTTTGCGAAATTGTAATTGCATATGCGGTGTAGCATTCTGGCATGCAATAACACAAGTGTTCTTGGCAAATTTAAATTTTGATTATGGGAGTTACATAGCCATGTTAATAATGTCCAAACAATGGTGCTGAGTAGTTTTTAGCCATGTTATCCAACATGGTCTTCGATTGGATTTCCACAGAGCATATTATGAAGCCCATTATCGCCGCTTTATCAGCCGTTTTAGGCCGATAATGCGACGATAATTTTAGTGTACAGGTTTGATAATATTTCCCTACATTCGCAGGGCTAGGTGATAGGCTGAGACCAGCCTGGCATGTAAAATGGCTGCCGTGCACGACAAAATTGTGGCATTGTAAAAAAGGCAAGTTGGCGCAGACATTGTGTCTCAATAAGGATTCATTTATAACAATGTGGTATTTTATCAAGCTTGTGCGGTTCAATTATCGCCGCTTTATCGGCCGAAAACGACCGATAAAGCGGCGATAATGGGCTTGATAATATGCTCTATGTATTTCAAATCGAAGCACATGCTAGATGTGAAGACATCTAAAATGGGCTTCGATTGGAATTCCACAGAGCATATTATCAAGCCCATTGTCGCCGCTTTATCGGCGATAATTTTAGCGCGTAGGCTTGATAATATGCCCCAAAATATTTTATCGCACTGAGAATTTGGTGGTCAACAGTTCCTGATTTCCTTCGAATCGAATGTTAAGAGACGTCGCGCAGCAAAAATAAAAAGAAGCTCACGCACAGCCGCTGGAATACATGTATCAACATATATGAGAGTCCTCAGCCACCCTCAGAAAATATAAGGGATTAGGATACGTCTCCCGCACCTTCTTATTCCTAGTAATTTAATTAAAACGAAGCACAAAATGGCGTATTCTCGTGCAGTTTGCGGCCTAGTTCGGTGTTTGGGAAGCGGTTCTATCGTGAAAAATATATATTTTTTTATTTTCCCCAGGGGACCCTTTAAAAATCCCAACAACATTCCTAGGGGGTCAACTGGGGTATACCTTGCCCCCTTTCATTAAATTTCCTCTTCGTTTTTCACCTTTTCTTCTCTCTCGATCCTACCGAGAGATAAGATGGCGGCCGCTTCGGACTGTTTAGAATGTTGATAGACACTGGGGGCCCAAGCAGCTTTGCATTGCAAAGTTCCGTTTCGCAGGTGGGAGCGTATTTACAAGAAACTTGCACCATGAAGAACGCTTTCCATTTAAAAAAGAAAAATAACATCATACACAGTCATATGCCTTGATTTGCTATGTTAAATAATAAGTAGGGCATTAAGTTTTTGATGACTGTTATTTATTTACTGTTTGGTAATAGTGGTTATTAACATTTTTTATTAAATTTTTCAACAGATTCAACTGCAGATTCTTTCATAGTTTGGAAAATGCCTACCAGAAATAGAATTAGAAAGGCTCGAAAACGTCAAAGACAGCACGGTGATGTTTTATTGCAGCAGTCCTCTTCCCTAAATACTTATCAAAACACCAAGAAAGCTCCGGGTAAGAGCACAAAATCTTTCTTAAAAAATATTTGTAGTACAAAAAGTATTTCTCGACAAAATGTTTCAGTTCAGAAAAACAAGAGTAATTTAAATGGAAAGCAAAGACCCATGAAAAATGTTACTGGTAGAGGAAGAGATAACTCTGTGCATGATAGTAGAAGGAAAGAACAGTTTAGGGACATTCGACAACGAATGTTCCGTAATAGGATAATAGTTAATTTAATGAAAAATATTAAGAAATGCAAACAGAAAGCGGCATTTTATAAGAAGAAGAAAAATGTCGAGAAAATTATTGATCATGCTTTTGAAATTAAGCGAAAGTTGTTTATTTTGGTAATCAATAGAATTAGGAAACTAAGCAAGGTAATTTCTGATTTCCAAACAAACAGTAGATGGAAGAGAGTAGTAAATCGTACTAACTTTTGTGAAGTTTTTTCCGGAGAATGGATGCATAGTTCAAGTTCTGTGGCATTTTTTAATGAGGAGACTTATTTTCAGGATAATGATTTGGTGCATGCAGTTGACATCAGTGGTCGAGCTTATGAAGTGAAGGATGGTTGTCCAGTTGAAAAAGAAAAACTTGTGACAACAGAGACAGAAGAGGCGCTAAGTGATGAGGTTTTAGGAACACGTCCTAAGGTTCCTGTGTACATTTGGAAGTGTAGTTCTATTTGCAGTGTGCAACAGGTTTCCATCAATTTGCTTTGTGATTTTATACGGACATTTAATAAGAAAAGTTTGAAGCAGAAAATGAAGTTGTTGCAAGATTTAGATCCTTGCAGAGTGAGACAAATAACAGGTTTGCGTGGTCATTCACTGGCTTGTCTTTCCAGGAGAGTATGCCAGAGTGTTTTTCATCACTTCAGGATGCTAGCAGTGCATCATAATAAAGTGAGAAAATTAGTGAGAATGTTGTATTATGCAAAGAGTCCAGCAATTATGCTTAAACAATTATGTGCTGCTCTTTTGCATGGTTCTGAAATAGATGTGAAGAATATTTGTGAAGAAATTGAGTTTTGTTACTTTAGTAGTAAAGATGAGAATGTTCAAATTGACCCTGAAGTAGAGAGTAATGTGGAAGATAATGTACAGGTTTACAGTACAGATAATTTTCAGAAGGAAATTGCCACGTTTCAGATGAAATCAAGTGAGAGGCCTAATTTCACTTGTGTTTGTTGTCGACGCACTTATTATAAGAATCAGACTAAGGTAGTGGATTTATATGCAAAAACTGAAAGGGAAAATAATAGTGAATGGAAGGATTTGGCCACATACTTGATGGTAGAAAATATTTTGATTTGGGATCGGATCAACGTGTGTGTACTTATTGTTGTAATAAATTAAACCAAAACCAGATGCCTGCTAGGGCAGTTCATAATAATCTTGAATTGGTTGAGATTCCTTCTGAATTGAAGGATTTAAATACTTATGAATCTATTTTGATTCAAAGTATCCATCCCTTTCAGGCTATTGTAAGAATGGAGCCAAAGACAGGGAAGTTGCCTCCAGCAGATTTACAGAGAGGATTAAAGGGAAGAGTTGTTTATTTGCCTTTCGATTTGAATAAAAACATTAACACAATTGGAGTAGAGGAAGTGGAAGAGGAACCTCTGGTTATCTTGGTTAATGGGGTTCCGACAAAGAATAAGAAAATATGGCAAGATTTAGTGGATGTTAGGAAAGTCAAAAAGGCAACAGTGTATTTGAAGAAAAATAATAAGTATTATAAGAATGTGTATGTTGCAGAAGAGGAAGTAAGTGATGAAGAGGATAGCGATTTGTGTGCTGGCCAAATTGAGAAAGTAGAGGCCTCTAAAAGTGAAGAAATATATGAACATTATAGTGTTCATCCTTTGCATTCCAAGGAATTCATGGGGAATGCTATTGAGTTGTTTCAAATGAAACAAGCCAAAGGGAGTCCCATTAGTGTTTGGGAGGAAAGTTTGGAAGCTCGGTGTTTCCCACAGCTATTTCCCACAGGTCGAGGAGGAAGATATGATGAGCGACCTCATCAAATTCCTGCGTCTGAATACCGGACTTTACGATTGTATGGAGTAGATCCTAGGTTTCGTCAATGCATTCCCTATTTGTTTCATCTCCTGTTTGAAAGCGATCTGTCTGGACTGTCATATGCAGTGAACCACATCTTAAAAAGTGGTATACAGATGCGAAATATCTCGGCAAGAGACTTTATGCATAAAGTCAATGTCCAAGATAGCATTTTGGATTCTCACTTAATTAATCTCATGGCGTGTCAGCGTGGTACTAATGAGTACTGGTATCGTCGTCATGGTGATTTAAAATGTATGCTGAGGAACTTAGGAACTCCGACATGGTTCCTCACTCTGAGCTGTGCCGAGTATGGCTGGGAAGACTTACTTGAATTTCTACGAGAAGCAAATGGAAATATTGAAAACATTGAATTCAAGACACCTGGAGAACTGTGTTCTTTGGATCCTGTGAATGTATGCAGGTACTTCAATCATAAATTTGAAGCTATGATGTCTTTCATCACAAATAAGAAGAATCCACCTCTTGGAGAGGTGTTGGATTTCTTCTGGAGAAAGGAGTACCAAGCAAGAGGTGCTCCACATATACATATGTTGTTGTGGATCAAGGATGCACCTAAATTTGGAACAGATCCGGATGACTTAGTGATGAATTTCATAGAACAGTATTCTACGTGTGCTGTTCCAAACGCAACGGAGAAGAAAAGCCTAAGAGAACAAGTTCTACGTTTCCAAAGCCATCGTTGTGGAAAGTACTGTCGTCGTAAATTCAGAAACAAGGACAAATTCTACACCAAATGTCGTTTCAACTTTCCACGGCCGGTGATTTCTAAAGGAAAAGTGAACAGTTTGATGTCTTCACTACGACATAATGTGACGAGGAAATCACCCAAAAATACATACAATTTGAAAAGGAACGAAGAGTCCAAGTACATCAACGACTACAACCCAGTGATTTTGTCCATGTGGAATGCTAACATGGATATACAGTTTGTGGGTGACAACTGCATGGCTGTGGCTCGGTATGTGACATCTTACATCACCAAAAAAGAAAAGACAGAACTGAAGGATATGTGGGAGGACATTTCCCATGAAAAGAGCCTCAGCAAGAAGTTGTACAGTTTTAGTCTGAAGATGTTGTCGCATCGAGAAATCGGAGCTTACGAATGTTCAGATCGATTGTCTTCAGCAAGTCTCTATGCCAAATCTAGGAGTATCGTTTGGGCGAGTCTTGGTCTTGCTGCAACGCGAAATCGAGTTCTTAAACCTGTCCGGGAAATTGAGTATTTGGCGGAAAAGGAGCCAAACAGTACCGACATTTTGAAGAGCAACATGTTGG
Source organism: Lissotriton vulgaris (assembly GCF_964263255.1). Lineage (NCBI taxonomy): Eukaryota > Metazoa > Chordata > Amphibia > Caudata > Salamandridae > Lissotriton > Lissotriton vulgaris. The sequence continues at coordinate 1,143,535,841 of NC_141694.1, read as the reverse complement.
ATACATATTATCCAAATCGAAGCAGTCACCTTGAGAATGTTTGTCTATATGAGGTTCTCCAACATTATATATTCAAGAGGAACATCAAAGAAGATATTGAGAAAGGAGTGTATGCTGTAATTGGAAGTGAGGGATGCCTGGTCAAGCAAAGAAAATGCCAATTAGTAAACCATCGAAAATTGAGTGGTGAATCTCCAGAAAAAAAGGAGTTTTTCTATTTAGCACTTTTGCAACTTTTCAAGCCTTGGCGTGCAGAAGAGGAACTGCTTGGAGATTTCCTCTGTTACGAAGACTCTTTTAATGCAGCCAAGGAGTCCATAGCATGTCCTGCTTTTCCTAAATATCAAGAAATGCTAACTTTGGAAATTGAGCAGGAAGCAACGATTGCAGCCGAGATTGCCAGAGACAGTTCTCAGGACAGTCAGAGTTCTGTTTCATTGAGTCAAGATCCACTTGGAGGACCTATTATCGAAAATGAAGCTGCCACTGCTATGAATGAAGTGGAAAGAGCCATGGCACATGCTCAGGAGGATTCAGTTAACTTAGAAGACTTGGAAAAACAACTCAACGTTGAGCAGAGGAAAATATATGATGAAGTTACCAAGGAAATTGAGCACGGATTAAGTCATGAGAAGAAAGAGTGCTCATGTACGTCGTTGAAGCCTGTCCGACTGTACGTGAGTGGAGAAGCGGGAACTGGAAAGAGTTTCCTCATTAAAGCAATTTCTTGTTATTTGCAGGAAAGGACTAAGTCATCGCTGTCTTGTGTTGTCACCGCTCCTACTGGACTGGCAGCACATAACATTAAAGGTATTACTTTGCATCGTCTACTGATGCTGCCGGTGGAGCATGACAACAAATTACAATACAACAAGTTATCTGGAGATGCTTGCTGTGAAGTTTCAAGAGTCTTGAGGAAAATGAAACTACTTATCATTGACGAAGTAAGCATGGTTTCCAATGTCATGCTTGCCTTTGTGCATTTGAGAATGCAAGAAGTACTTAAAACTGAATATGATGTGTTATTTGGTGGCAAACACATCATTGTTTTCGGAGATCTTCTGCAGCTGACACCAGTAAAAGGTCAACCTGTGTTCAAAATACTCACGCATGAAGATACCAGGAAGTGCCTAGGGAGCATTGGCAACGTCAATATATGGTTAAACTTCAATTATGCTGAACTGCATCAAAATATGCGTCAGGCAAAGGATGAAGATTACAAGAATATTCTACAAGATATTAGAATTGGAAAAGTGACCGAGCATGGGAAAGAAGCTTTAAATGCACGATTACTGTCAAATTTATATCCCAAACAAGAGATTGAGCCTGAGAATATTTTTCAGAAAATTACTGAGAAGAAATCCGGGATATGTCTCATGCCGAATCTTGCAGAATGTGCCATCTTCAACAACAAAATGTTGAATTTAGAAAAGCAAGAGATTGTGAAACTTGAAGCTATCGACAAATTAGAGCATATGGGATCAACAATTATTTTGTCAGACAATTTGAAATCAAAATTGGATTCATTAGAGAAGACTATATCTAAAACAGCGGGTTTTGAAAAGACTTTGAATGTGTGTTTAAATTGCCGAATCATTTTGAGAAGGAATTTACATGTAGAAAGAGGTCTGGTAAATGGATCAATGGGTAATGTTGTTGATTTTGAGAAATACAGAAATAGAGATGGAATAGAATTTTTAAGAATTAAATTTGATGGCATTGAGGAAGTACAGCAAATTGGTCGTTGTTCTGCTAGGTTTTTGCTTGTTAAAGACTTATATGTTCGCCGTAAACAGTTTCCTGTTTGCTTGGCATATGCGGTGACAATCCATAAATCGCAAGGTTTAAGTGTAGACTGTGCATTGGTCAATATTGGCAGTTCTGTGTTCAAGGAGGGTATGGCATATGTGGCATTGTCACGAGTTAGAACTTTATCGGGATTGTACTTGATTGACTGTGATGTCACAAACATTTGTGCGGATCTAGATTGTGTTAAGGAATACAATAGGTTAAGAAGAGAGTATGCGCCACATTTGCCTCAATATCCTTTGTTTGAGAAACGTGTGGTAGGCCAGAAACGTAGAAATATCAGTAATAGTAGGGAGGTTGTTCCAAAAAGATCAAAACTCAATGAACCGAACGTTGTTAGCAGAAAGAAAGTGGATTCTGTTGAAGATGTTGTCGGTTTTCAATTTGAAAACAGTTCTGGTGTCAACTGCTATGCAAATGTAGTGGTTAATGTTCTCTTTTCACTAGAGAGTTTAAAAGAACAGATTGTGTTCAATTCGGAACAAAGTTTATGCTGCTTGTTGAATTCTGTGTTAGAGAAATGTAGCACTGATCAAACAAAAGTAGAAAGTGTGTCTGATGTTCGTTATCTGTTAGATGAATGTTCAGGTCAAACAGACTTCTCTGAAAATAATCAGCAAGATTGTCAGGAGTTTTTAATGTATATGCTTGATGTATTGCAAGATGAGGGTGTAGATGTAGATCACCTGTTTGGGCTTTCTTATCAATGGCAGCATGACTGCGAGAACTGTATGGTATCAAGTACTACTAGTGTAGACTCAGAAAGATTTATATATTTAACTTTGCCAGACAGTAAATCAGTGTCCTTTAATAAGCTAGTAAATGCAGCGGATCACAACATGGAGTGTAGCCAATGTAAATCTGAAATGATGTCAACATTATTTATACGTAGATATGGCCAGTATGTCATTTTAATGATCCAACGATGTAGGCCTGATGGATCAAAATTGTCAACTTTAATAAAAAATTTTGTGGCTTCTCAGCTGTCAATATCAGGGAGGACTTTTGTAACTGTAGCAATTATCTATCACGATGGTCCATCAACAACATCAGGACATTATACAGCTTACTTAAAGTCTGGAAACGGCTGGTCATTCTGTAATGATTCCGTTGTAACTTTCAAAAAATAATTGCCGTTTGATCTTAAAAATTCTTACCTGGTGTTTTTAAAACCAAACTTTTAAGTAGAGGAAATGTAAGTCTGCAATGCTGTCTAGATTAAAAATCCAACTATATAAACCTGATGCAAGTAAGTCTGCTTCATAGTAAGCAGTATCAGTGTCATAGGAAAAGGAGAACATGAGTGACAAAGAAGACTAAGATATTAGTAGTCCAGGATTGTGAAAATAATCTAAAATATTTTATTTTTGAAAGTTGCGAAAATAGAAAATGTCGGGATTTGATTGGAAGAATTACAAAACTTGCGAATCGCGGCAACATGATTTGGCCTAGTGGAAACATGTGATAGAACGAGAGAAGTTTTTTTTTCTATGTAACATATTTTACGTATCGATGGAGGTTTTCTTTCAGAAAGTGGCGGGCTGGAAATATTTATAGCACAACAGAGTGGATGCTGTTTATAGGAGATCCTTCGACGTCATTGAAAGTAAGTTAATTTTAAGGAGTTTTGAAATCAGATTTCTTAGGTTGTATGGGTTTTTTAAACACAGTCATTTTGATTGTGTTTTTTTTTCCCCGCTGTTACATGATGAATACCTTCAAGTCACTGATTTAAGTGAAATTTGATACATTCTGAGAACAGCAAAAATAAACCATTTAACATGTATAATTAATGTTATGCTTTTTGTCCTTATGATATACATTTAGAAATGTGAGGTACATATGGGTAAGCTGAGTTCTGTAAATATCAATTTTAATGCTTACAGTGCTGTACTTCTGGGTACTGTTTTTTTTTAAAAAAAGAAAAGAGGCCTCACCTCAAAGAAAGCTCTTGAAAGCACACATCTTATTTGCATCCTAAAACAATCATTTTAAATGTTAGACACAATTTTATGATGGTTTTACATCTCTTTTGCGCTGTTATGGCATCACTATTGTGAGACATAAGCAATGCAAAAGAAGCATCATATTTCAAAATAGGCCTCATTTCATCAGCATGAAGATACTGTTTGTTGAAAATAAATATATTTAGGATTGTGTAGGGGTCGTAGAGAAGTAGAGGTTTCTATAAGTGTCAAAGTTGTTCATAAAGTGTTTTTTTCTTGAACCTTTTTCCTTCTTTTTTCTAATTTTTAAATACATGTTTTAATATTTTTGGAAATGTTTGTTCTCTCTTTTACAGATTGAATGTAAGAAAAATTTTCTTTAAAAATTAACAAGAATTATAAGGTAAATGTTTTCTACTTTTTTAACCTGTATTCCACTGCTGATGATGTCACTGACTATGTTATCAATGATGTAATAAGTGGGCATATCTGTTATCTCGTTAAAAAAAGGAATAGTAAGTTTAAGGATAGGAAACAGATAGTTATGTTACAGAAAAGACAGCTATAGGACGTAAACAAAAAAAACTGTTACTCGCAATCCACTGCTGATGATGTCACTGACCATGTCAAAAATAATGTAATATATGACATGATCAGAAGTGAATTGCGGGTCACAGTATCTTTTCTTTACTCCCTATAGCTGTCTTTTTTGTAACATAGCTGTCTGTTTTCTTTCCTTATACTTACTGTTCCTTTTTTAAAAAAAAAATTTTTTGGTGCGCTCAAAGTTCGCGTACCGGTGTGCGAACTGGGAGCGAACTAATAGAAATAGAGCTTGGCAGAGTTCAAAGAATTCTACCATTTTTTTTTAATAATGGGGAGGTAGTTCTGAAAAGAACTTTTTTTTTCTTTTTGTTGTTTTAAATTTTTTTTATTAGTTTTCTGAACATTTTTTATATTTTTTTGTTTTTTTCTGAACATTTTTTTTTTTTTTTTTTGGGGGGGGGAGGGGTGAAACAAAAATGATTCATCGAAGAGGGCTCAACAGGAGCAACAAAAAAAAGAAGAATTTATTTTTGGGGGCGTTTTGGACATACATGATTTTGGATGGCTCTAATTATAAGAATTATGCTACTTTCGCGGTAGCATAATATTTGATTGCACCTCACACAAACTTGTTTCACTTCCCCCATGTCCATTTGAATATTTGGGATCAGCTCCCTTGCTTCAGGTCCCGTAACTTCTGGCACAATCGATCTTCTGGCTATTGCTGGTGAATTCTGTTGTTCGTCTCGAAGCTGAGCTGCACTATAGTTATTTGGGTGCCACCTGCTCATGTGTCTGTGCATAGTGAAATTCCCATAACTATAATTTTTGTCCATGCCTCTAGAAAGACGATCATCACAGATTCGGCAAAAGACATACCTAGCGTTCACTTTCTTTTGCCCTGGTGGCATTTTAAAAAATTGCCATATGAAATTTTCCTTTCGGTTGTACCTCCTGGGCTCCTCTGGCAAATATTCAGGTTCTTCCTCCTCTTCCTGATCTTCCTCTTGTGGAAAGATTGGTTGAGTAGGTGTTCCTTTTTTTCCATGAGGAGGTGGAGGTGGTGGTGGAGGAACACTACCAGAAGCAACAACAGAAGCCATTTTTCTGGATTGTACAAAGGTCTTTCTCTCACCAAGATGAAAGTCAGAGTGAGGAAAGAAGGAGGGGTTTTCATCATTTGGGAAAAGCCAAAGTTCTAAACCAATGAAAAGTGTTAATTTTAGATCACATGACCTAGTATTACATCATTAGGAAACTAAAAGTGAAATGAACTAATGAAAAGTGTTATTATCGAGTCACATGACCTGCTGTCTTTACGTTTCGCGCTTTGCGCCGCTATCCAATCCGCTTCCGGGTCCGCTAACTTGGCGTGTCGGAAAACGTATTACGCGACAACGCAAAACGTCATGATAACGTAACAGTTACGCTTAAGCAACGATTACCGGCTCGCGTACCAAGTCGCGGCTTTGAATTCCGCTAACGGGAAGCTGACCAGTTCGCGGACTAGGAGCGGAACAAATTTTTTTTAAAAAAAAAATGTATAAGAAAACATGTACAATATATTTTATGATTTAAAGAAGAATACATTTTATAGATAGAAATATTAGCTTTCAAAAAACCATTGAAATTCAATGAAAAAACCATAGGTTATAGTCCATATATAGTTAGGAATTTGCATTTACAAAACCTTATTTTACTCGCATAAAACCATTGAAATTCCATATATAGTTAGATGCGCTAACTATATATCGCGCACCCGCAATCCACTGCTGATGATGTCACATATTACATCATTCATGACATGGTCAGTGACATCACTGATGACATCACTGATGACAACTCAAATGACATCACTGATGACAACTCAAATGACATCACTGACAACATCACTGATGACATCAATCATGTGATAATACGATCAACCTCTTCAGACTCTAATATAACCTTAGATACACTCAGTGTAAACAGACACTCACAGATTGTCACTCATCCATGGAGTTAATCATACACCTAGTCAGTCATGCAAAGAATCAATCACACCTCCATTTCCTCAACTATACAGTTATACACACCTTACTTATTCAAACATATTTTAACACATATTTACTCTTATGCAATCACTGATACAAGTTTTCAATGAACCATGCAGCCACTCACACATTCACTAGCTCTTATACACAGTAATTTTTATATGTCAACTCTCATATGTACTGTGTTTTACATATGTACTTACTTTGACATGTAGCACTGAGAAACCAACCACTCACCAAAACACTCATGCACAGTCAACCACCCATACAGCTGTTTCCACATGCAGTTTTGAACCCATACATCTAGTGAATCAACTGTTCACACATCTATGCACAGAGTCACACACCTCCCAGCCACCCACACACACACACTCACTCTCCCATACAAATACTTGGGCAACCAATCAATAACCAATATAGTTACTCATATAGCTACTGATCAACACATGCAGCAGTTTACAGAACAACAGATATAATGATGCACAAATTAAGACAGTTTAGTCACTTACTCATGCACTCAGTGAGACACATTTAAACACTCTCTCATACAGTCAGTCATGCACCTACTAAATCCTTCATCCAGACACTTATACATCCACTCATTCTTCAATATGTAAGACATATTTTAAGTTTACAGAAACATACAGTCACTGGGTGTTGTCATCAGTGATGTCATCAGTGATGTCACTGACCATGTCATGAATGATGTAATATGTGACATCATCAGCAGTGGATTGCGGGTGCGCGATATATAGTTAGCGCATCTAACTATATATGGAATTTCAATGGTTTTATGCGAGTAAAATAAGGTTTTGTAAATGCAAATTCCTAACTATATATGGACTATAACCTATGGTTTTTTCATTGAATATATATATATATATATATATATATATATATATATATATATATATATATTTGTATATATATATATTGCATTTTTCACATTTATTAATTACCCTTTACACCCTAAATACTAATCCCACCCTAGTCCCGTTAAATACCGCTTCACCCCATAATCATAACCCATCCTGACCCTAAAAATACCCCTGTACCCCAAAACCAAAACCTAGCCATGTTCCCTATAAATACCCCTGTACCACAATACCCAAATCTAGCCCTCAACCCTAAAAATACCCCTGTACCCCAAAACCCAAACCTAGCCCTGAACCCTAAATATACCCCTGTACCCCAAAACCCAAACCTAGCCCCGAACCCTAAAAATACTCCTGTGCCCCAAAACCCAAACCTAGCCCTGAACCCCAAAAATACCCCTGTATCGCAAAACCGCAACCTAGCCCTGAACCCTAAAAAATACCCCAAAACCCAAACCTAGCCCTGAACCCTAAAATTCCCCTGTATCCCAAAACCCAAACCTAGCCCTGAACCTTAAAAATACCCCTGTACCCAAAAACCAAATCTAGCCCTGAACCCTAAACATACCCCTGTACCCTAAAACCCAAACCTAGCCCTGAACCCTAAAAATACCCCTGTACCCCCATACCTAGCCCTGAACACTAAAAATACCCCTGTACCCCAAAACCCAATCCTAGCCTTGAAACCTAAAAATACCCCTGTACTTAAAAACCCAAACCTATCCCTGAACCCTTAAAATACCCCTGTACACCATAACCCAAACTCACCCTTAAAATACCCCTAAACCCCTAAAACATATGCCCCAACACCCCAAACTAAAATCACATGCTTACCTTAAACTTAAATGTTAAAAACATATGCTTTTACCATTCATGCTTTTACAATGAATTTCGTTGTAAAAGCATGCGTGGTAAAAGCATAAAAGATGTAATGGCATGCGCTATAATAGTTTTGCGGAGTAATGGTACTTTTGTTGTAATGATATGCGAAGTTAGGTATGCGGAATGAAAGTTGCATTGTGAAGGTGTTTTACCGCTAGAAGGAGCGAAATTATACCCATTTTTGCAAAGCGTAGAAGGGGACAAAGGGATGTGAAAGAGAAAAAAGGATAAAAATAGACATTCCATATAGAAAGAAGAAAATAATGATAGTGATACTAATGACTCTCTGTCAGACATACTAATGTCTGAGTGATCACCTCCGTAAAATGAGATTCAAAATGGAAGGAGGTGAAAGTGAGGCTGTAGGTGGGAATACCGGATTGCCTACTGCACCATTAAGTATGAGCCTTGGTATGATAGGGATTTCTCATGTAAATAAGGATCAGAGTGTGATGGGGACTATTACAGTGAATCCAAAAATGGTAAGCGGAAAGTCAGGGACTTGCATTCCTGGGACCCTCACTGTTTGTACAGTCTCAGATGCACTTACAGTTCCCACTACCATTTGACCAGTGATTTCTATATATACACCTGGTTCTGGGGAAAATTGGTTTCAAAACTCAGTTGTCCCCACTCAACAACAGGCATCAGAAATAAGCCCATGAGTCGGAAGGTGGGAGAATGTGTTCCCTTAAGTCAGATTAATGAAAGTTCTCCTTGTGGTGCTAGTGCACACCCATCTGTGCATCAGACTGAGTTTGGACATTTTAGGTTGTTCCTGGGGTTACCGGTTCCCTTACTTTGGAACAACTTTAAATATGCATAGTAGTTCACCTAAAGTAAAGGTAGTGCCTAAAGCCCCTGGGGTACGTCCTGGTCCTAATGTTCTTTAAAGTGAGTCAGGAAACTCTTTAGTCCACTTTGAAAGCAAACTTGGTGGATGTGGAAGAATTGAAGTTGAAATTGGATGAAATGATAAGGGTGGGGAGGCTAACGCCGCTTGTAAGACACCAGAGGACCCTTTGGAGACAGCGTAGGGGGGTACCATACCTGGCCAGTCATTCCTTGTCCCAACTAAGCATGGGCGAATTTTGCAAATCTCGCGTTCGCGAATTTTGCGGATTTGCGAACTCGCAATCCGCAAAATCCGCGAATTCTCGCGAATTTGCGGATTTATTTTTTTTGTGTGTTCGCGCGGGTTTCTGCCAGTTCGCCAGGGTTTTTGTACAATTTCGCAAACGCGAACTTACCTGTCGGGTCGCAAGTTTTGCGAACTTGTTGTTTCTACGTGTCCAGCCTGTTTGGGACACTCTTCTTCATCACTGCCACCCTCTGTCACCACTGCCACTCTCTGGTTCACCCATGCCACCCTCTGGCTCACCCATGCCACCCTCTGTTTCATCACAGCACCCTCTGGTTGTCCAGTGTACATTATTGTGGCAAAGCAAAGCACACCTTCCCTGCCTCAAGTGACCTGAATTAATTTGGGGCTGATTAATGTGTCACAGAATATTTTTTTAGCTGGCACCTGCTTCCTTAGTGCTTCCTGATTAGTGATCTTTTGCACTTGCTAAGTGCTTTCATTGTTGCAAAATTAGTTACAACACCTGCCCTGCCCCAACTGACAATAATGAATTCGGGGCTGATTAATGTGTCACTGGATTTGAACTTCCAGCCTGGCTCCTGCTTGTCTCCCTTAGCTGTAATTCAGGACCTTTGTGGCATATGTGTAACTATTCTGAGGGTCAGAGCAGGGTCACATAATAGTTGCAAGTAGGCAACTGAACTCTGGAGGGGCCCCTCAGGAAGCACTACAGGAAATGGCTACTAATGATGAGCTTGAACTTTTGAACCTGGTAAGTAGTTTCAGTTTTGCTAAGATCGTATTTCTGCAATTTAGCGCTTATTCGCGGGGCGCGAAGTTGAACTGGGAAGCCGCGAACTCACGCGAACAGTGCGAGCAAGCCATAAAATCCGCTGCTCGCGGATTTGCAGATTTTGCGGGAAATTTGCGAATCTCGCGGATTACGAATTTACCAAAAATCTGCAAAATCCGCGAGTGGAATAGATTTTCCGCCCATGCTTAGTCCCAACGCCACCGGATACCACCAACTACCGCGCCGTCGCCCCGTACTACATCTCCTGGCAGCAATAGCGGCGGCGCGCACCTGACACGCGAGGAGAGCGCCAGGAGGCGCATTAAAACAGCGAACAACCCCGCGTCGCGGGACGCTGAGCGAAGCCCGGGCAAAGGGCAGGCCCTCAGGGGACATCAGTGGACGGACGGGCCACCCCTCTAAGATGTCATTAAGGTGAGCCCACACACAGATCATGGGGAAACGAAACGCCAGCACCATCACTCAGTCCCCTGAAGGTCCTACTGTTCTTCCACCCAACTTTGAGAGCATGTTGGAAAATGCCTTCCATCTAGTCAGCATGGAAATTGCTAAAACTGAGAGGAGAATGTCAATGGGTTTCATGAGTTCACAGCCCCAGCAAGATTGCTCCAGCAATGCTGTGCCACTATCTCCTATGGTCATAATTACTAATCCCTCTTCGTCGGCCATTCCACCGATAGCTCAACTTTGAGGCAGTTGTCCAACCATTATTATTGACTCACAGCTGGATTCTGATGCTCCAGCTGTTAACCCTTCCCTGACCCCGAGTAACAAGACTGTCGGAGGGAAAAGGAAAAGAGGCCCTGCTTAACTAACATTAACCCCTTCCACACTCATGACGAGCTGGGCTCGTCATGGTGTAGCCTCCTCGCACACTGATGACGAGCCCAGCTCGTCATAAAATGATGTAAATCAGAAAAGTTCAGCACCGGGGGGGAATTGGTGCAGCGGCGATGGTGCTAAATAAAAGGAAACAACCTCCACGTAACAAGAGTCAACCCACACCTCAGAGTATGTTGAATAGAGGGAAACAACCATTAGGGGGCGGCACCGACAACAATGACTCTTTACAATTAGCTGAGGGGGACATAGCTATAACTCCCCCTAATGAAGGACATAACTCCGCCTGTACACAGGCTGAGCCTATAAATGAAAGCGTTACTCAAAAAAAGCTACATGGGAATTTTATTGAGACTATAGTGGACACCATTTTTAAACAAATAGAAAGCCAAATGATCAAACAGTTTAATACAATTTTTAAAAGATTAGACAGACTGGAAAATCTGGTAAAAAAGGAAGATGCAAAAAGGAAAGGGGTAATCAGTCTTGATCTACTGAGGGGAGAACGGCTATTGAAAGATATGGAGACTGCTAGTAAGGACATTTTGGGAGGTGGGCCAATTACCACTAGTAGCACACCAGTAACTAATACTGTATCCAGGGATGCCTCTATAGGCAAAAGTAAATCTGTAACAGTATTGCAGCATATCCCTGCTGCTGCAGTTGGTCCACCGTGCCCTGCTAGTGCGGTTGCTGCTACCTCAAAAGGAGGACCTACCTCAGACACTAGGAAGACGGGGAATACAACTAACATGGGTTCAGATAAGGGACAAGTCGCTGACTCTAGGCCCATAAAACATCCCGGGCCAGCACTGCACTTGCCCCCAGACGCTTGCCCTTATGTTGTGATCTTAGCAGGTGTACCTTTGCTTAAGGAGGGACAAGGTGAGTCCTGGGTCCAGCTGAATAACAAGTGCATCGATTGGTTGGTTGAGCATAAAGGGTTAGGGCCAAATATCACGAGTGAAATTCTGTCCGTCCGCCGTGTGAGCTGGGTTGGTCCCCTATTTAAGAACATTAATGGAGATTGCATCGTAATTAATTTTAGGCACCCCTCAACATCAAGATTCATACTCAATAGCAACAACATCTATCCTAGTCCTCCAACTCCACTACCACTGGGTTATTTTTACAGACCCCCACAGAGATTACCTGGCCCTGGTCCACCACCCTACCCACTGTTTAACAGATACTGCATACTATCTGAGTTAGAGACCCAGGACTGACCACCAGCTATCCCTCCAGATATAGCATGCAGTGATTACCTGAATGCAACTGGATCCATTGAAGGACTGATGACCTGTTCCCCTATAGAGGTGTCGAATGATAATATCGAGGTTGTATCGCCAGCTGACTCGAAAATAACCACTTATGCCACTGAAAAACTAACAATTTTGAGTTGGAACATTGCTGGCTTAAATACAAAAATGAAATCTAGGGACTGGTTAAATTGGGTTACTAACTATGATATTTTAATGTTCCAAGAAACTTGGTGTACTACTTCCCTGCTCCTTGAGGCTTATAGCTGCCAAAACCAAACTGCAGCTGTTACGGCCATGGGCCGACCGAGTGGGGGCCTATCTTTTTGGTTAAGATCGCATCAGAAGCGAAAATTGAACCCCTGAAGACCAATGACATGAATTTCCAGGCCCTAATTTATACTAATAGGATAAAGTTATGTTTAATTAATTTTTATAATAATGATTTCACAACACATCCAAATACAAATTTTATAAGATTGTTTGATTTTATTGATGGAATTGTGGATGGGCAAAAGTATGGTAAACTTGATGGCATTTGTGTTGGAGGTGATTTTAATGCTCACATCTATTCTCGAACCCCTCCCTGCAAAAGAGGGGAAGAACTGTTGAGTCATCTAGCCACACAAGACCTAGTCGATGTTTTAGAGAAGGTAAATACTACTGTGAAAACAAGACCTGTGGCCAACTATATTTGACATGGGAGTTCAACTACAATAGATTATGTCTTTATATCTTCCCTGCTCGGGGACTGTCTATTGGAGGCTGAGGTTGTCAACACCATATATAGTGACCATAACCCTATTCTGTCCCCTTTAAATCTTTCAAAAAACTGTGTAAACGTGAAGAACCTGTGGCAAAAAATCTGGTGGCGTCAACGGACAAACTTAGGGTAGGTTGGAAGGGGATAGACAATAAGGGGGTCTTAGCAGTACAATTAAAAAGTACCCTTCGTTAGTGTCTGTCTGTTTATCTTGGGATAATTCTGGACATGACATTAGGCTTTTACAGGGTTGTGTATGGCCATAAAAGAGGAGATTTCTAAACCTGCCCCAGTAAATAATAATAAAAACCTCAGGTGGTCGACACTTCATGTTCCAAGGCAAACCGTGATTTACGGGCTGCTCTTATGGCTGATCCACGGGACCAGCCTTTGGTGAGGAGACTTAGGTCACATTACAAGCGCACCGTAAAAACACGAACAGAAGAGCTATTAAAAGATCACTGGGAATCCCTTGCACGCACGGCGGCACTGAGAGATGCCGCCGAATTCTGGGGTGAGGTTAAAAATTTGAGATCATTTGGATCAAACATCACCCCCATAAACTGCAATATATCAGGGGATAGGTAGGTGGACAATTTCTCAAGCATTTACGCTGCACCACACCCGTTAATGGAAATACATTACCCCTCTACGGCATTGAACATCTCAATAATGGAGGTGGAAGATGCTATCTCCCAAAGTGCAAGTAATAAAGCACCTTGTCCCGATGGATTCTCCATCGACCAAATTAAATCAGAACCTGACTTTTGGTCACCTTTTTTGTGCAATATTTTTAACAATTTATCTAACAGTCAAGTCCCGGCAACCTGGTCAAACAGCATTATCGTGCCAATCTTTAAGAAAGGCGATAGACTAGATCCTGGTTATCGCCCCATATCCTTAATAGACAACACCCTGAAGATTCTAGGAAGGGTTATTTTTAACAAGATCAGGACCTGGGCAGAGGAAAACATGATTTTACATCCATGCCAGTTAGGCTTTAGAAGCAATGTGAGGACTGTCGAGCAATGCTTAAATTTAAATATATTATTGGCTAAATACACCATTGCCAAAAAATCCCCATTGTATTTGGGGTTTATGGATTTAACTCCAGCTTTTGATTTTGTCAACTGTTCCCCCTTATGGTCTGTTTTGTTAAATTATGGGTTAGATGAGTCACTTGTTTATTTTTTAGCTCACTTACATAGTGACTTGAAAGCCTGGGTTCGAATAAATAATGACGGTGAAGTCTCAGGAGACATTTTAATTGGCAGGGGGGTCAGACAAGGTTGTATCCTTGCCCCCCTGCTTTTTTTTTGTACATAAATTAATTGAGTAACTCTTTGTGTAAATTGACTAGTGATGTCCCGAATATTAATCGAAAACCACTTCCCGCACTTCTTTACGTGGATGATGCGGTCCTTATGGGCCGCACTCCCAATTCATTACGCACTTAAATAACTGGCTTTGTCCTATATATGGCCGACCTTGGTTTATGCACTGATTTTAGTAAATCCTTTATAATGTCCTGTGGCCCAAAAAAGCATAACATTTGTCATATTGTGTCAGGGAATAATGTTTTAAAAAGCACTAGCACTTTCCCTTACTTAGGTCTGTTGTTCTCAGATTCTTGGATCTTGGCAGCCGCATGTTGCCAGTGGGAGGAACAAAATGGGCAAAGCCATCAATTCCATTATTAGCCTCCGTCAACCCATACACGCCGAGGTAATAATACCACTGCTACAAATTTACAAAACCCAATGTCTACCAACAGGAACCTATGGTGCAGAGGTGTGGGGCTATTCGAATTGTACCAACATACAGACCGAAGAGAACAGATTCTGTAGGAAGGTTCTGGGGGGGTCATTTCTGCTCCAACTTATGTTTGCCATAGGGAATTGAATCTCCCATATGTAGAGGATTTTATAAGATCTAGGCCCGCCTTGTTTTGGCTGAAATTATGGCGGAATCCCACTGCCTCTTTAACCCGTGAAATTATAACGGACTGTTTAAAATGCGAGTGGGCTAATTACATGCCCTGGCTTAGGGCAGTAGAGAAAAGCTTAGTAAGTGTGGAGAAGGGGCATCTATTTTCATCACCCCTAACTATTGACTGCTCCCATAAGAACCTAGTAAAAAGGGCTTTGTATGACCAGTACAGAAAGGAGAGGGAAAGGACCAAGCTTGTAAAGCCTACTATTATAAAGTATATCCCCCTTTTTGAAACATTTGGTAAGTCTAACAATATGCCCCAGGGCTACTTGCGGAAAAAATTGGGCAGATGGAATAGGAGTTTGTTGTTTCGCTTCAGGGACGGGATCATTAAAAATCTACTCTGCTTCCCATTAGGCTTTTATAAAAATTTGGAAAATTTAAGCTGTCCCTCAAATTTAGGCGGTAAACAAAGCCTTTTACATTTTATGTTTTTCTGTGGTTTTTCTGTAAAATATACTAAATATCACCTAATCCCATATTTTATAGACAATGCCCTGATGGACTTTAACCTAGCATTTAGAGATTTATTGATGCTAGGCACTGATGATGTAATCTTCAGAGTTAGCTGCTTTTTCCAATCCGCTGTTCGTTCTCGAGCAACAATGAATATGGCCTGATGAAGTTTGCACTATTTTTGCATAGTTTGCACTCTTGTATATTTGCACTAGCGGCTGTATTTTTGCACATATTATAGTTAATTAGTTTGTGTATTGCCTCTATTGTAGTATATGCCTGGCTAAACATATTATACGATGTACCTTAAAATAATGTTACTGGACGCCTATCTTATGAAATTAATTGTGCCACTTTCTATCAGCTTTTTAAATGATTGTTTTATTGTTTTTATTAGGATGAATTGCTGTGATGTTCCTGTACTTTTATGGATGTTTTTTGTATCCGAATAAAGATCTTTTGACTTTGACTTTGACTTTGATAAGTGTTGTCCTGCACTTGATGGAATAGAAACGTGTCAGCAGAGTGAACTTTTGTTCATGAGTAAGGATGTTACTAGGAGAGCAAGACAGGCCCATGACAAATTACCTGATTTAGCCCAGAAAAGTGAGGTCAATTTGGAGTGGACAAAGGCTTTACAGAAGAGCAGCGACTCACTTTGAGTGATCAAGACATAGAACACATGGGAATACCAGGGATGAAGATGAAAATTCAGGAATTAATTCATATGATCTAAATTTAAAATGAATTATAGAAATGGGAAGTTAAATGATCAAAAATAATGACTCCAAAAGAACAATGGGATATCCACCTCCTCCCGGAGGAGGGGGCTAAGTGCTACATGATTACCTGTATGGGAGGTACCTAGTCAAGGTTACATATATGTACCTTGGAGTAAGAGTGATCTTGCATCATTTATAAATGAATTTCCCAAATTAAGAGAGATAGCAAGGGAGTGGTGCAAACAAGTTGAGCTGTTTGTGAAACTTTCAAAAGTTTTGTGGACTGATTTGAATACTTTGATTGATATTGTGGTACCAAGTGATTTGTGGATGGTGTGTAAAATAGCCATAGAGTGGCCCGAGAGAGAGCCAATAAGAGATCCTTTGACTAATCATCTTTCAGGTATAGTGATGAGGAAGTATGACCAGGTGATGCAGTGATTGACGTCTAAGGTGCCACCCCAAGATATTGACTATGTTAAGGAAGGAAATTGTCTTAAGTAAGGACATTTTAAGTGACTGCCTCTCTCTGGGTCATTGTTATCGTATTCCCTGACTAAAGTATGTCAGGGGTTGCCTTATGGGCTTGGGAAGGGCCGAACTATTTACCAAACCTGAGAAAATGTGTAGCGACCAGTGTTGGGTGAAGGAGAGCGTCTTTAAAAAGCGGCAGCTGGACAGGTAACAAGTGGGGTTGAGGAAGCCCAGCGTGCGTTGCATTCTTTACTGAAAACTGTGCCATCGACTGAGCCTTACCTTTTATGGCTTAAAATTAGCCATGATCAATTTTTACCGACCAGGTTTTGATTGGACCTTTTTCATTGTCTTCTGACCCACAGGCATGGGTCACACAAGGGCCAGAGTCCTTCTCCCTGTGGCTGCGACAGGAAGTCTCCACAGGACATGGTGCACTTTTTAAAATGTTTTTCAGTGTTTATGAGGTACCAAGAAAGTCTTGCATTATCTCGATTGTAAAGAAGGCTAATTTTAGGCAGGTCGGACCTGATTTTATTTTTTACAAATGTTCTCAAGCAATTCAGTATTACATTCTCACAGTTTTTTATGGTCTTCGGCGAGGCTCAGATCCATTTGTGATTAATGGTGGTTAAAACTTCACTTATTCCTGTCTTGACTCCTATGGTCATAGCCCTTCTCATCACTTTTGTAATTCAGGGGCTAGGTTTGATGAACTGTACCATTATAAGTCCCTTATATGATGAACACGGAGTGGTTTTAATGAACGTATTCCCGTCTTGACCCTTATGGTTTTTGTTGTAAATACTGTACAAAGTTTTTTAATGTATTTTGATCATTGTAAGAGAAATGCAGGTAGGTGGGATCACAAAGCGGACCCCTAGTGCAAGTTTTTGCTCTACCCCATTGCTTTTGATTTCAGCTCAAAATGTAAAACTAATACTAGGAAGTCATAGACAGAGGTATGCTGTTAAAACTTGATATTGCCTTTTTATGAACCATTTCTATAATGCACTGGAAACTATACTGTTGTTTATTTATTGTACTGTAATGTTTTCCTTTTTATTGTACTTTTATTGTCTATTTTTATAGATTGAATAAAGTTTACTATGATGATGACTGAGTTAAGATTGATCAAACAACTTGGGAAGCAGAAGAGACAATTCATGCATACTATGAGAGATTGTTAAAAGCATTCAAACATTATAGCGGAATGGAAACATTGGAGCCTAAAGATATGGGACATTTTGAGTCCAAGTTTGTTCACAGGGTTGAGGCCTGAGATTAGTATGATGAGTCAAAAGCATTTGAATTGCTTGCAGAATAAGTTGGTTGATGAGATTTAGCAATATGTTAAATATGACAATGATGAGATTGAAAAGTGGCAGAAAAAGTGAAAGGAGACATTGATGGTGGTACAAATGAAGGCTGCTCAGAGAGCAATTCAAAATACAATGTTTGTAGGGAATGCCCCGCCAACGCAGGGAGTGTATCAACAGAAAGCTGCAGTGATGTAGGGTGCAGGCGGATTTCAGTCACATGACTGAGGTCGGGGTATCCCATCATGCCTTGTAACTCTGTCCTAGTTCAGTAGGTTTACAATT
This sequence comes from Lissotriton vulgaris, assembly GCF_964263255.1. Lineage (NCBI taxonomy): Eukaryota > Metazoa > Chordata > Amphibia > Caudata > Salamandridae > Lissotriton > Lissotriton vulgaris. The sequence goes on along the minus strand of NC_141694.1, from coordinate 1,143,517,742 downwards.
TGCTGGTTGTGTCAAATATTTGTGAAGCATGCACAACTGACTCGATTGACTCAATTGCATTGCTAAACCACTTGATGTCCCTCATAAGTTGAAGTCCTATAACTTGGTCATCATATCAATAAAGGTGGGAAAAGGATGTCACAAGAGAGATTTTTGGTGATTTTTGGTGATCATGCAGATGAACCTGCCAACAACACAGAAAGAAGTTAGGATGTTTTTGAGAATGGTGGTCTACTGTTGTCAGTGGATATCAGCCTTTTCCCTAGCGGCCACGCCTATTCAAAGGCTGCCACACAAGGATGTGTCAGATCTGGTGCCTTGGGACAGTGACTGTTTGGGTGCCTTCCAACAGTTGAGAGCAAGCCTTAGACACTCCTCGCCACTTGTCATGCCTGATTACAACAAAATGTTTTTGATTTTCTGCAGTGAAAGAGAGGGCTGTGCTCTTCAGTGTTAAAACAGAACCATGGAGATGCCCAAAGACCAGTTGCTTACTTCTCAGCCATGTTAGAACCAGCAGCTGCAGAGCTGCCAGTCTGTATTTAAGCGGTAGCAGTGACAAGTGTCAGCATCAAAAGGTGCAAAAGCATAGTAATAGGTCATCCCTTGACTGTATATGTTCCTAATTCTTTTTTTTTATATTTTATTGGTATTTTTTCACATATAGCACAGCACAGTATATACTGAAAAGCTCCTCCATACTTGTACAACAAAAATGTGGTTTAACAATAAGAAGAACCGTTACAGAGAAAAAAAAAAAGAAACGCACAAAGGAATTGTTTGCGGCTTCCATTAGCATAATGTAAGTCTAACTATGAGCCCATGGAGACATCCTGACTCTGATCTTTCTCCCTACCCTCTTTCCACAGCAATATTGGCTTCCAGATTTTCTTCCCTAACGCCCTCCCCCTCCTGCCTTTCCTTGCATATATAACTTTTTAGATCCTGGCGATCATCAGTCTTAAAACAGTCATGACTACAAATAGAAATTCTCTGTACATGCTGGTCCATTCTGATGTAACTCCTAGTATCATTAGAGCCCGAGTAAGGGTGATACTAGCCCCTAGCATCTGACATAAAAAGTGCTCTATCCCCCTGATGAGTGTATATAGTCGTGGGCATGTGGCAAAAATGTGTACAATGTCTGCCTCTGGGGCATTGCAGCAAAATCATGTGGTCCCTTTAGTGCCACCCCACTGAGCGATTCTCGCAGGTATAAAATAGAGCGAGACAGTGTTTTATAGTACTGAGATTGTAGTGCGGCTGAGCACAACACTGTGCTTCCTACGTCTAAAGAATCTAGAAAACAGCTTATCTCGGTCCCTAACTTGCTAGCCCACTTGACTCCATGTTTCTCAATATCATCTGGTTTTGTGGCTACCAGAACCGCATAAAATCTGCGAATCGTAGCCTCCCCGCCCCTTTCTATAGAATCCAGGATGCCATTATTAGTGAATCCCACCGCCCCTCCCCGTTTATTACCCAAGAAGCTGCGGACCTGTAGATATTTTAAAAAGCTACTCCTACTTATGTGAAATTTGTCCTGTAGATCCACAAATTGAAGGATTCCATGGGGCCCATTAGGTCTCCTATTTTCCTGATCCCTTTTCCTGCCCAAGCTGCCATAACTGAATCTGTAAAAATTTCTGAGGGCAAGGATTTGTTTTTATATAGCTGAGTTTACCTGTTGAATCTTCCTAGACCAGATCTCTATTTTATGCGCTGCCCACACAAACTTAAATCGTCTTTTTTTAAAATAGGAAGAATCCGTGCAATTAAGGAATGCATTCTCCGCCTCGACCCCAAGAGCGGTTGCATAAACCTCTGTGGAATTAGACGTGATTCTAGGCTCCAAACCACCACCTCCTATCAAGCCCTGCATATACTGTATAGCGGCTGCCCAGTAATAGAGTCTGAAGTCTGGGCCCCCCATCCTCCTCTATCCCTGGGGAGGGTGATGAATCTGTACACCCTCCTTGTCTTCCCATGAGCCCAAAGAAACCTATTCAGGACCTGCTCTAACTTATTAAACAACCTGGCTTCAAGAAATAGCGGAATCGCCCCCCAAAAATATAGAAACTTAGGAAAAATAATCATCTTAATTACATTTGTTCAGCCTACCAAGGTTAAGTGTAAATTATTCATTCGTATCAGATCTGAAGTTACTTTAGCCATTAAGAGAGCCATATTACGTCCTACTACAGCATCCAGATCTGCGGAGATCTCCACCCCCGGGTAAACAGCAGAATTGACTACACGGTGATCATTGCATATAGCATGCGATTTCTTAACTATCTGGGTCTTATCCCTATTTAATCTATACCCTGAAGCCTCTCCAAACCACTGGGCTTCCAGTTCTACCTCACGTATGGCTTAGGAAGGATTAGGAGAAACAATTGCCAAGTCATCGGCGTAATCAAATGTTTTAACTTGCTTACATTTTATGCCCACTGCGGGAATATTTACATTGGCTTCTAGTCTCCTCAATAGGGGATACATGTAGAGCGCAAATAAGAGCGGTGATGCTGGGCACCCTTGCTGGTCCCTGTGTTAATCTGCACTGAAGGCGTGTATCCCCGTTGATCTTAATCCTGGCGGTTGGCCCCCTATACAGTGCCTGAATCGCTTGAACATACCCCACGCCTAAGCCATACCGACTAAGTACTGCCCAAAGGTAATCCCAGGAGACCCTATCAAATGCCTTTTTGGCATCTAGGAATAGAGCTGCGATAGGGTCCCCTGGAACCCTGTGGCGTCAAACAAGGTGATTACCTGCCTGATATGCTGCGTGGTTCCCTTCCCTGGGATAAACCCTTGCTGAGTGTACTAACCATTCCCTCAATTACCTTTGATAGCCTGTTGGCCAGTATCTTCGAATAAACTTTCGAATCTGCGTTCATTAAAGTGATTGGCCTGTAGGATCCTGGGGCCGTGGGTGCCTTCCCCTTCTTTAAGATAACAATAACATCAGCTCCCCCCATGATTTTGGAATGGAGTTTCCCTGCTGGGCTTGTAGCAGCATATTTAACATCTCTGCAGCAATCCCCCCTTGAAATACCTTATGAAATTCAACTGGGATCAAATCCGGGCCTTCTGCTTTCCCAGCCGGAAGGTCCCCCACTGCTATGGCCACCTCTTCCAGATTGATTGGGGATTCTAAATCTACCTTCTCCGAAAGATTTGGGATACTTGAGTCTAAACTGTGGTTAAGATATTCAATTATTTGTACCCTCCCACAACCATTTTCTATACTATAGAGGTCTGCATAAAATTGCCTGAACACCTCTCTAATGCCATCCGGGTCCGTTATCAAATTTCCTTGACTGTCCATGATCTCTTTAATTTCCCCTGATGCTAATTGCTGTCTAGTCCGAATAGTCAGGATATGACCGACTCTCTCGCTCAACTCAAATGATTGCTCTTTCTTGACTAAATATTTTGCTGCTGTGTTACTAGAAATATCCTCAACTACTTCTGCTTTTTACTGGATAATTACAGCTGTTCCAGGGGCAGATTTTGCTGTATTAATGAGATTAATTCCTCCTCTGCCTGTGCGATTATCCTAACTAACTGCTCTACTCTGTCTCTTTCTCACTTCTGTTTATGCATTGTATAGCTCATCGTCTCCCCCCGGACTCCTGCCTTGAATGCATCCCAGACCACACATGATGTTGCACTCCCCCAGTTAAATTCCCAGAACTCCTGCACCCATTTATTCATGTGATTAACATATTCTGAGTCCTTAAGTAGAGCTCTTTCAAATGTCCAATTATTTTCCTTGACTGCCACCCCTTCTAGGTTGATTGTCATGACCAGAAGGTTTTGATCTGATGCGATTCTTGGATACTTTTGGAATTTAGATCTTGCTGCTATAGAGTTAGAGATTAAAAAGTATATGGATTGCCGAAGCACTCTATTGAGTAAAGAAGATTGTTCAGTGACAATTTACAAGCAAATTCAAAACACCAATTTGACAGAAGTGACAAAAAGTTCCACAAGATGAGTAAATCTTGGAGTCTTTAATGAAGATTACAGCCAGCCGACACGTGTTTCATCGCCTTCGCGATTCCTCAGGGCTGAAACAAACAAATAAGTAGCATCTAGCATATTCTTTGAGCAAATAGATTTACATACCAGACCATAATGTCTGGTCATTATAAACGTACAATAAATGCTTCCTCCTGCAGTGAACATACAGTGATTTTTTCAAGTTTGTTTCACTAGTGCCACCACAATACATCCGTGTCGAAATAGGGTGTCTACAACCGATGTTCTATGAGGACGTGGATATATGTGATAGTGATTGTGATGGATATGTGCAGGGACGAAATAATTATCGGTTATCTCCAACGACAAACAATGACACGTGCTCTGCGTCGCAGCGGAAGTGTCCTATCCGTGTGCGGCTCTTACATCCTACATGCCAAATCTTTGTGATATAGTGAAAACATGTGTCATTGCGAAAGCATACCTAGATGGCCGTGTCAACGTCAGAAGGTCTGTATATTTGTTGAAAAGAAGACAAAAACGAAAAATCTCATCACTAACCGTGCTTAAGTGATATTCAGGCAAGATATCACCACAATGAGACTGTCCGCCAATAACTATCAGCAGACTCACCGCTCAGCTGGTGATAATTCCGACCCAGCCGGGCCCTTGACCAGTTGCACTAGTTCGAGTGCGTCCAGCAGCGGTAAATATCTTTATTTCTGTGACAGAGTAAGAATAGAATATGTCACCTTAAATACATAGCGTTTGAATCGTCATCCCGGGGACCTAAGTAGGTACTTTCCTATGCAATCTAATGTCACAGGGATTATCTCATTAGAGCCATAGTATTCCAAATACCTGCGTTCAAATTTCCCTATCTTTTTTCTTCGCTACAACATCATTATTTGCTCCGAATTTTCAAGCATACGTAGCGTGTCATGCATTACCCTTGAAGGTACTTCTATTCTACTTACATGAGTCTAGAGATCACAAAAGTATAAGTGGGGCTCGGAGACCACCCGATATATTTCACGAAATTTTGAGACTTCCGTTTTCGAAAAAGATGCTGTTAGAGAAAGTGATACTATCGTCAAATATTGACATGGTTAATCATTACTGAGCAAAATTACAAATCGGAAGGTCTTGACTTAATCTTACCTATTTAACTTCTTATGCGTGGATACCGGATGCGGTTCCAATTCAAGCGTGTACCAAGCTACAAAGAAATGAGTGATAGGGGTATTTAGACCTATACTCGTTTCCTGAGAGTGAATCATAATAAACGTCCTGTTTAAGTATCTGTATACGCTCGCATGATTCACTTACCCGTGTAAGGCTCTTCCAACTGTGTCCGGCGGGTGCACCTCCTCCGAGCCCTGTTCCTGTTTGGACACGTGATTGTGTTCAAACCAACGTATATGCGCGCCTAAACGTGACGCCTTCCATAAGCTAGAGCGCATGAGAGAATAGCGCTACCGGCCATGTTGGATGGTTTCTTTATGTTGTATCCAATTCACCCACATGCTGACTCAAAATATCGGTGATGTGATATTTACATATCGTATAAGATGAACAGTGTGTGTGGGAGGAGGTGCACCCGCCGGACACAGTTGGAAGAGCCTTACACGGGTAAGTGAATCATGCGAGCGTATACAGATACTTAAACAGGACGTTTATTATGATTCACTCTCAGGAAACGAGTATAGGTCTAAATACCCCTATCACTCATTTCTTTGTAGCTTGGTACACGCTTGAATTGGAACCGCATCCGGTATCCACGCATAAGAAGTTAAATAGGTAAGATTAAGTCAAGACCTTCCGATTTGTAATTTTGCTCAGTAATGATTAACCATGTCAATATTTGACGATAGTATCACTTTCTCTAACAGCATCTTTTTCGAAAACGGAAGTCTCAAAATTTCGTGAAATATATCGGGTGGTCTCCGAGCCCCACTTATACTTTTGTGATCTCTAGACTCATGTAAGTAGAATAGAAGTACCTTCAAGGGTAATGCATGACACGCTACGTATGCTTGAAAATTCGGAGCAAATAATGATGTTGTAGCGAAGAAAAAAGATAGGGAAATTTGAACGCAGGTATTTGGAATACTATGGCTCTAATGAGATAATCCCTCTGACATTAGATTGCATAGGAAAGTACCTTCTTAGGCCCCCGGGATGACGATTCAATTGCTATGTATTTAAGGTGACATATTCTATTCTTACTCTGTCACAGAAATAAAGATATTTACCGCTGCTGGACGCACTCGAACTAGTGCAACTGGTCAAGGGCCCGGCTGGGTCGGAATTATCACCAGCTGAGCGGTGAGTCTGCTGATAGTTATTGGCGGACAGTCTCATTGTGGTGATATCTTGCCTGAATATCACTTAAGCACGGTTAGTGATGAGATTTTTCGTTTTTGTCTTCTTTTCAACAAATATACAGACCTTCTGACGTTGACACGGCCATCTAGGTATGCTTTCGCAATGACACATGTTTTCACTATATCACAAAGATTTGGCATGTAGGATGTAAGAGCCGCACACGGATAGGACACTTCCGCTGCGACGCAGAGCACGTGTCATTGTTTGTCGTTGGAGATAACCGATAATTATTTCGTCCCTGCACATATCCATCACAATCACTATCACATATATCCACGTCCTCATAGAACATCGGTTGTAGACACCCTATTTCGACACGGATGTATTGTGGTGGCACTAGTGAAACAAACTTGAAAAAAATCACTGTATGTTCACTGCAGGAGGAAGCATTTATTGTACGTTTATAATGACCAGACATTATGGTCTGGTATGTAAATCTATTTGCTCAAAGAATATGCTAGATGCTACTTATTTGTTTGTTTCAGCCCTGAGGAATCGCGAAGGCGATGAAACACGTGTCGGCTGGCTGTAATCTTCATTAAAGACTCCAAGATTTACTTATCTTGTGGAACTTTTTGTCACTTCTGTCAAATTGGTGTTTTGAATTTGCTTGTAAATTGTCACTGAACAATCTTCTTTACTCAATAGAGTGCTTCGGCAATCCATATACTAGATAGTAGTAGTTCTCTACTCACAGGAGTGGTTTAGGTTTGTCCACTCGCCGATTAGCACCTAGGAGACTCATATTACTTATAACTGTATGCGTATGAACTGGCAGTGCACCCAATTATAACTGATCCAAAAACCTTCTTCTCTCTAGAGATTAAAAAGTAGTCCAGTCTCCCCAAAATTTTAGGAGGTGCAGAATAAAATGTGGTACCATCCACCTGTGGGTGCATCCCTGCCCATACATCAAACATTGAGTTATGTTGTGCCTTAGCTGTAATTGCTCAGAATACTCTTTTCTTCCTACCGGTATATCCCCGACCTGTTTGTAATCCATTGCCTGAGGGCATACTAAGATTAAAATCCCCACAGCATATAACAGGTTCATGCCAGCTGGCTTATTCTGTGTTAAGATATTCAAATATCTTGGGGTCATTCTCCATAGAACCATATATCAAGACTACTGTCAGTTCTTCCCCCTTGTGCATAATTTCAACTATCACCCACCTACCCCACTGATCTTCTTGCTTCTTAACCACTAAGCTATCCCTCCCTTTAGCCAAAACCGCCACACCCCTTGTCTTAGACCCCTGCCTAGTATGTGCAAGTAAAGTAAAACCTAACTGCTCTAGAAGGAATGTCTTCCTTCCCTAGACATGTGTTTCCTGTAAACACACAATATCTAATCTCATCGTTTTAAGCAGTGCAGCCAACCGGAGCCTTTTCTGGGGATCATTCAGTCTGCAAACATTAATTGAATCTATTCGACAAATCATTTAGAATACATCAAAAGGTTTGTCTAATTTTCTAACCTTTTTAAATAGAAAAGTGCTGTGCTGTATGTGCTGTATGTGCCCCCCCAACCCCTCCTCCCCCCACCCCTCTCCCTATTCCCCCCCTCTACCCCTCCCCCACCCCCTACCGGCAAATAGGTCAAAAATGACCTATGTGTGTCTGCTTCAGACTGCAGTATATGTTCCTCATTCTGGTGAAATTTGTTAACTAGAATGAGAATACAGCACCTCACGAACAGTCATCTGACCTGGTATGAGCAGAACATACTAGTGACTGAGGATGTGTCACTAAAAAGGTGTTTTGTGTTTTGTTTTGAATCCTGCCAATTTTTACCCTCTCCAGAGAATGACAATGATGATGGTGAAGTGGAGCATGACTGTCTCAATGTCACTGAACTATGCACCAAGCTGAGAAAAAATATACAAGATAAAAATGTAAAATTGATACTTGTATAGCGCACTACTCACCCGCAAGGGTCTGAAGGCGCTTGTACGAACACCGCTGTGGAACCCATCCTGGCTTTCCCTGTGAGGCGTCCACTCCTGGGCACCCCCAAGCTGGAGGCCAGGCATCCTTAGCGTTGTGGGGGCCATTGTGTAGATTAAGCAAGCTATTGCCCAGAGTTGCAGAGTGGGACTCCCTGATTGGAATAGGCACCGAGGCGAGAATTATCAGGTCCGTGGAATTTTGAGCCCAAGACCCGCCAAGGCAGGGAATTGAACCCTGGTCCCGGGCTAGACCTCTCCATCAGGGTGTGCTTCTATAATCATTGAGCCACACTTCTCCACAAGATGACCCAAGAACCACCACCTGAGTCTGTTTATGTATTGTTTGTGGATGGCTCATGTTTACAACATCACTAAGGAAATTTGAGCGCTACCTATGCAGTCTGTACTGTTTCAGGAGTAGTGGAGGCTACTTGGTTTTAAGAAGTTCTCTCTGCAAAAGTAGCTGAATTGATTGCTCTAATTTGAGCATGCTATGTTTCAGATTGATTACAGGTGATTTAATTTACAGATAGTCAGTACGGCTCTGCTGTAGTGCACAACTTCGGACAGTTTGTCCCAGAGGGGTTTTATGACATCATCAAGATCCCCTATCCGTAATGGCGAGCAGGTGAGAAAATTGTTAGAGGCTTTGCAATTTCCTGCGCAATCCATGGTGGGAGATGACTGTGTGGCAGTTGGCAACAGATATGCTGACGAAATGGCAAGGTACTGCACTTACAATGCTTGTACATTTAATGGAGAGTATGAAAGTGAAGGAAAAATTAAAACCTTTTGCTCATAGCAGCTGATAATTGGGAGGAAGTTAAGAGATTGCACAAAGAAGTGTCAGAAGCAAAACAGCAAAGCTGGGTAAATGGAGTTTGTGTTAAATTAGATAAAGTTGAAATATGGGTTTCAGGAGATGGCAGACCTTTGTTGCCAAATAGTTTGCTGCCCCAATGGCTCGACATTACTATGGTCTAACTCACGTAGGTACGGATACCATGGTCAGATTGTTTCACTAAACATGGTTTAATCTCAGGGTCAGGTTGTTGGCGGAAGAGTTATGTCTCAGATGTGTTGTGCACCAACAGAACAATGTAGAGAAAAGAACCACAGGGACATTGAGCCACATAGGGATATCTGGCAGTCTATTCAATGGGATGCAAACAGACTTTATTGAGATGCCTGTGTGCAATGGAATGAGATGTGTGTTGGTTGTTGTGTGCATCTTTTCACAACGGGGTGGGGCATATCCCACAAAATGTAATGATAGTCCCACAGTAGCAAAGTTGCTGAGATAGTTGATACCAAGATTTGACTTCCCAATAATAAAGTGCTGAGGATGCTGTGTGCTGCCTTGCAGGTTAAACAAAGACTGTAGTTAATGACCTAAGGCTTTAGGTCTAGTGGAGCAAGTCATTGGGGCACTGGTATCAAGACTTGTGAAAGTATATGCTTCTACTTCATTTAAAAGGCCAGATGCTTTGCCGTTGGTGTTGATGAGTCTGTGCAGCACACCTGATCATGGGACAGGACTGTCTCCCCATGAGATCATCATTGTAAGAACAATAAGATTGCCAGCTGTACCTGAAAATGAGCTTGTGAACATTACTGATCTGATATTAAACTACTGCAAAAGGATTGGCTGATGTGGTGCGTTCTGTGTCTCATCAGGTTGAGGCTGCTACTGCACTGCCACACCAGGAGCAATGCCATGATCTAAGTTCTGGAGACTGGGTGGTGGTGAAGAACCACATGTGGAAAAAGTGCTTGGATACTGGACTGCCATACCAAGTCATACTTATGACTACAAGTGCTGTGAAGTGGGGAGGTCTCTCCAAATGGCTCCATGCTGCCCATATATGCAGGGTTCAATTTTCCCTTGATGAAATAACAGCACCTGTCGCATAAGAGCCAGTGGTGGTCTTGATCATGAGACCAGGTTAGTCAAACTGTAGGGGAACATTCAGAAACTGAAAGAGCACTTGAACGGCCTGAGTAGGATTCTAGAGAGTTGGATGATAAAACTGGTGAAGGAGAATCTAATCCAGTGGTGGTAACACAGATAGATTCAGACCCTCAGGAAGGGCCTAGTGCTGGACAACCAATGATGGGTAGCCGAAGAATGTTGGCTGGTAGGCAGGAGAGAGGGAGACTGGTCCTACAAGGAGAAAGTGATCTTCTAGATATCCCAAAGGATTCAGACTTGAGTGAAGGAGGAGAAGAGACAACACTCAGGAGGTCGAAGCGAGTGAAAGTTCTCTGCTGGAGAGGCTTATCCCTTGAATGGGCATACTTTCTTGCAAATGACAGGGACAACGAGTCCTGGAATTTTTGGGATCACTGTGAAAGTTCAATTCAAATTTTGGGAACTTGATCTCCAGTTTGATCTTACTTTTAAACTTCCCTTGTTGACAAAAGTGAGTGCCTTGAAACATCTTATCTTGGATGTGGCTGAATTTCCCTTTTTGGATGCAAACAAATTTCTTGTGCTAGTTGATGAACTAAAGCATTTCATACTGGGACTAATAGTGAGTGAACTAGAACCCTTTATTATTAAAGACATTTCTTAGACTTTGTAGAAATGAAAGAAGAGTACTTAGGCTCAAGGAAACTGAAGGAGCCTAGGGTAGTCTTTTAGTAGAACACAGAGTAGCGCTAAGTAAGATTCACAAAGATTTCTGTATATATTTTGCTGCATATAATTTGAGAATTTGCTTTGTTGTTTGCACCTGTGGAAGTCGACAGAGAAATCTCTGCAGATGCTACATTCCACCAAAGGTTTAGATTCCAATAAAGTGATGGAGGCCAATCCTATTACTAGTAGGTGTAGATACATAGTTATATTCACCTACACAGCTCAGTGGAATATAAGAAGTTTGTTTGTTTAATCTTTATTTGTCTATGAAAAGATAGTCATAAAAGGACATCATACAAAGATAAAAAGTGTATAGAATATAAATACAATCCAATTGATAAAATAATTTCATTTCTTGCATTAAAACCGTACATCCAAATTCGGTAGGGAGGTGGTGGCAGCTTCTCCTGACCCCGCTTGGCGTTACAATATCAAATAGCGGCGCTAGAATTGTAAACGGAAACTGATTTTGAAAAACGACCGATTTATTTTAATTGATGATTTTAAAATTGTGTTTACTGTATTTTAAATTGAATTGACTGAAATAGGCTGTGAACTACTCAGAGGCACACTGCAATAATCTTGCATACCCGCAAACACCAAGGCTACGATAGTTAAAGTTAAAATTCCTACCTAAGCCTGCACGCTCGGCAGCCAATCCGGGTGTGTGGAGGGCGGGGCTGAGGCAGGACATACTGGAAAGCGAGCGGTTAGCGCTCTAGACTCTGGGACTTCCTGGGCTATTTAGGCGGCGAGGAGGCATCGCTTTTTGCGGTAGGGAGGTGGTGGCAGCTTCTCCTGACCCCGCTTGGCGTTACAATATCAAATAGCGGCGCTAGAATTGTAAACGGAAACTGATTTTGAAAAACGACCGATTTATTTTAATTGATGATTTTAAAATTGTGTTTACTGTATTTTAAATTGAATTAACTGAAATAGGCTGTGAACTACTCAGAGGCACACTGCAATAATCTTGCATACCCGCAAACACCAAGGCTACGATAGTTAAAGTTAAAATTTCTACCTAAGCCTGCACGCTCGGCAGCCAATCCCGGTGTGTGGAGGGCGGGGCTGAGGCAGGACATACTGGAAAGCGAGTGGTTAGCGCTCTAGACTCTGGGACTTCCTGGGCTATTTAGCTCCTCGTCGGCTCCAGCGCTCAGCGTTGGCGCACAGGGTGGCGCCTTCTACTGCGCCTAAGACGAGCCGAAGACCAGCCCATCTGCGCCCGTCCGCGACTGGACGAGGCCAGGGGCTGGGGACTATGGCGGATTAAACCACTACCCTCGCGCCTCTCCATCGCCCAGGTCTCGTATACACCAGTCAGACCCTACTGACCGTAAGCAGGTATGCTACCTCTTTGTGTTCCCATAGGATACAGGGGAGCCTGGAGGGACCGTTCTCCTGCAGGGTTTGTTTTACACAATTTACAAGTAGTGCTGTAATCACGCCTTGTCAGCTAAGGTCTAACTCCATTATCCCTACCAACTGTCAGCAAAATCCGACTGACAGTCCTCCCAATGACTCATCTCTAAATTGCAAAAACCTCCTGTGTAATGTCCGTTCTTTAGTTAACCATTCCACACAGGTCTGGGATCTTATAACATCAGAAAAGCCACATTTCTGCTTTCTAACAGAGACTTGGTTAAAGCCCCACTCTGTACCGGCCATTACTATGGGGGTACCACAAGGATACAAATTAGTAAGGATGGACAGGCCAATTAAAACTGGTGGGGGATTAGCTATTGTTTTTAAACAAGAAATCGAGGTAGTGGTCACTGAGACCGTATGTAACCCGCAAATGGAGGTCCTCATCTTCACTATCAACCCTAACTCTAGGGAAACCAGGAAGGGAGCTTTAGTCTACCGGCCCCCAGGTCCGCCGGGGAATTTCTCTCTTCAACTTGTTGAAACACTGGCCCCCCACGTACAGGTGAATTCCGACTTCATCCTGGTAGGGGATTTCAATGTTCATAGTGAACTTACCTCTTGTGTGGAGGCACAGACACTCCTGGCTGATTTAACCACCCTTGGTCTGCATCAAATTAATCAGGGACCCACGCACTTAGCCGGTCACACCTTGGACCTTGTGCTATATAACTCCACTTCTATAAAATGTCTCCCTCCCTGTCAAGTGGACTGGACTGACAACTCCATTATTGAATTTTATACGTGCTCCAACCATGAGGCTAAGGGGGTCCAGAGAACCTTGGCTGATGTCAGAAGACCTTGGAATAAATAAACGACTGAGAGCTTTAGGGAGAAATTTACCGAACCTAACTGGGCTGAATGTGGCGACAATGTCACCGCTGTACTAGCCATTTTTAATGAAGCGGTAACTACCTCCATCAACCACGTAGTTCCTTTTAGAACATATAAACCACGTCCTGCCCCAAAACAAGAAGTCTGGTACACAGATGATCTCAGACAACTAAAAATCACTGCACGGAAATCTGAAAAACGATGGAGAGCTACACGCAAGGCAGAGGATAAAGAAACTTATAGGACTTCCCAAACACATTATCATAAAGCTATTAGATCTGCTCGAAAACATCACATAGCAGCCCAAATATCAGCAGCGGGTAAAAATGCTAAAGTCCTTTACCAAATCTTACAGACCTTTGTCAAGCCTGCAGCCTGTGAAACGGAGGGGATTGAGTCTCAGGAACTCTGTGATAACATCTCACAGTTCTTTGTTAGGAAAATAGAAGGCATTTATGCTAAGATCTTAGCCTCAAAATCTACCTCTAACACCTTGAGAACTGATGACAGTATGGCTCCGCCACATCTCAGCACAGCAGAAAACAACGCTAGCAAGCTTGTTGAATTCCCTCCTATATCAATGGAGGACATTGACACTCTAATCAATCAAGCTAAGAGTGGATGCCCTTCAGATATCATTCCAGCTCGGATCATGTCACTTTTGAGGGATGATCTAGGAGTGGGTATTCAGTGGGTAGTTAATCTATCCTTAGGATCAGGGGAAGTCCCCCCTGATTGGAAGCGTGCTTTGGTGAGGCCTCTACGGAAGAACAACTCCATTCCATGGACTGACCTCACTAATCTGAGACCCATCTCTCTCCTCCCTTTTTTAGGGAAGCTCGCCGAGAAGTTTGTTAATCGGCACTTATCCAATTACATCGAGAGTGCAGGGGGACTAGACCCCTCTCAATTGGGTTTTAGGCCCAGACACAGCACTGAGGCCGCCTTGCTGTCCGTCGCTGACAATCTCCATATGCTTCAGGATAAGGGGTATTCCGTTATCCTGGTGTTATTAGATTTGTCAGCGGCGTTTGACACTGTGTCTCATGATATCATGACCACCAGACTAGTTGACATCGGTCTGGGAGGCAAGGTGCTGGCCTGGTTAAGGAGCTTTTTCACCAAACGCACTCAGAGAGTCATACTTGGTTCTTACCAGTCAGAGGAGGTGGAGATCTCAAAGGGGGTGCCACAGGGCTCCTGCTTGAGCCCAACATTATTTAACATCTATGTGGCACCCCTAGCTAAATCATGAGATCCCACGGGTTTATCCCCGTATCGTATGCAGACGATACTCAACTCCTCTTTCCGTTTAAAATCATGACTCCTGAAGTGCGTCACTCCTTCGCCCAAGGGATGAAAGAGGTGGCACATTGGATGGCAGCAAACTTCCTTCACTGTAACGTCTCCAAGACGGAGGTGATGCTCTTTGGGGAAGCCAAACGTCTATGGACTCCTGACTGGTGGCCTTGTGATCCAGGCCCAGTCCCAGAACCGAAAATGGTAGTGAAAGATCTAGGAGTCAAACTGGATCAGGAGCTCACTCTAAAACATCACGCTACTCAAGTAGTAAGCTCCTGCTTTCATGTTATTGGGCTTCTCCGAAGGGTGTTCCCCCTGTTACCTGATACCACCAGGAAAACCTTAGTTCAGTCGCTCGTGTTGAGTAGACTGGACTACTGTAATGGTTTGCTGCTAGCCGCCAATGAGGGGGTCATCGCCAGACTTCAAGTTGTGCAGAACACAGCTGCACCCCTTGTTCTCAATGCCACGGCCCGGACTCCTTCAAAGCCCCTTCTTAAAAAACTCCACTCGCTCACGGTAAAACAAAGAGTGATGTTCAAAACTTGTTGCATCATTCACAAGTGCCTTTCCGGCAGAGGCCCGGATTATCTAACTAAACAATTTATCCCATACATCCCGGCAAGATCCCTGAGATCTGGAGACCGTGAATTGTTATGCGTCCCCAGATTCTGGAAGACACGACAAGTTGGAAGAGCTTTGTCAGTGGCAGGCCCGAAACTTTGGAATGAACTCCCATTCGAAATCAGAGCATTAAGGGAACATTTTCCCTTCAGGAAAAAATTAAAAACTTTCCTGTTTAATTATTGATTTTGGTTGAACATTAAATAAACACATGACAGGGCTATTTGCTTTCTGATGACGCCAAAGGCGCGGAGATACTCCCTAGGGAGTCGATTCCCAGCGCGGTACAAGCTTGCAAATAAAATAAATAAATAAATATTAGTAAATAAGCAAAAATCAAGCCATACTGATTACACTTAAAAATCTGTTACTAATATTCTAGCATTCCTTGAATCATGTCATTTCCTTTCTGCTAGATACTCAGAGTTTTTCTCATTTTAATAGCTTTCAGGATAAACAGGGCAACACAGTAACAAGTCAGGGGATCACCCAATGTCACCAAGAAGTAAATAGCTTCTGTGTGTGACCTGATATGATGGATAAGGAAAAGAGGCTTCAAATAAAAACATCTAAAATTCTTATAAAATTGACTAAATAGCAAAAAAACATTGTACTCTGCTTACTCCTGTTGTCACATGGACATAGCATATCTTCAGGCAGATGAATCTGCATAGTAGGGAAAGCTACAGGATAATGAGCAATGCCACATCTTAATCTAATTAGCACAAATACATGAATGGCCTAGGTCACATATGACAGATAATTTTTTGATCTTGCCTCCATGCTATTTTAAATATAATGTACCACAATAGATTTGTCCTTTTCCACCTTAGATCTCATGCCCAGCCTAAGTTCTAGGAAGATATTTTTAATCTCTTACTTTGTGTACATCAGTGTCTTAAAAATTTCTGACCATCTTGTTACCTTATAGGTTTTTCAAAGCGGAATTAATGTATGACAACCATTGTATTTTAAGTGCAGCAGGCAATTTAAGGCAATCTAAACTAATTTCTTTTGTAAAAGCAGCTTCTTCCCTTTTCCATACTGAGTCACAGAATACTAATGGTTGTACCAATCGTAGGTCTTCAATAAACTGAAGACACGCCTCATAATGTGCAATGGTTTTAGAAGCTGATGGTGGTAAATATAGCAAGCATTTCAGGAAGAGGTTTACTTGTATTTGCAAGACCTTATTATTATTTATATAACTTCACAGCCCTGACCCATAAAGGGCTGTGCTTGCACCTTTGGCCTTATACAAAGCTACCATCTCATAAATTGGCCGGTTCCCTAGTTTGGAAGAAAATAAAAAAAATCCCAGGGTTGCCCTGTTCATTGTGGCTTTAATATTAGTAACATGTTGAGACCAAGAGCCGTTATCCATAAAAAAATACCTAAATAGCAAAAGGAAGTGACAGTCTGGATAGCACTTTTTTCAATAAAAAAGGTTTTGAGCGGTTTAGGTTTAGGCCCACCGATCATAGTATATGTTTTGGACTTATTTATAACCATTATCTTCTGTACCATAAAGATAGAGAATGCGTCTATCAGTCTCTGTAAGCCTATCGTGGTCCTTGCTAACAATACGGCATATAGTAAGACAGGTATCTGATGAACTGTCACCATAGGGGCGTCTGCTTGTATTGTCTGTAGGTTTTTATCTATTCCATTAATGAATAGAGAAAATAAAATTAGTGCAAGGACACAACCTTGTCTTATCCCCCGCCCCACTCTAAATTTGGATGTACATTCTCCTTGGGGACAAAAACGGACCTGACTAAATAACTTCTCGTACAGCCAGGAAAGAAACCCTACAATTGCGCTAGGTGCTACCATTGAAATTTTGGTTGTTCAAAGGAAATCATAATCCACCAAGTCAAAAGCACAAAATCGGCAAAGTGAAGGCATAAGGAACCTGCCTTTGCCCAGGTATATTTGCTGATAAGCAGCGCTAAATGTGTGCATTGCTCGATAGTCCCTATTTGATTTCTGAACCCATACTGTAACGGTGTTAAAATTGAGTATTCGGTTGCCCATTTCTATAATCTTACCAACAAGACCCTACTCATCACTTTCATAGATGTATCAAGGAGTGAGATCGGTCAATAGTTTTTGGGATCCTGACCCTGGCACTCGCATGGATCGCCTGAATGACTTCCTTGTTGGAAATATTCATGGGGAGGTTTCTACCCTCACTTATCAGACCATCCTGTATCGTTCTCTGCACCATATTACTATTGAAAATTGCAGAAAAAGGATTTACCCATTTGTCCGCAGAAACAAAGGAACAAAAATCCAGGATGTTATCATTCTTCAGAAAAGGGGCACTAACAACATCCAAAAAATGTTTTTTTTTTGTTTGTTTTTTCAAATATTCCCATGCCTCTTCCTTTAATATCTTTTTCTGGGCAGATACAGCTATCTTATACTACTGACGTAGTGTTTGAATGGTGGACAGTTCTCTTGGTGATTTGGAGAGAGCATGCTTCAAGTCCGTAAGGGCTTTAGTACAGGCACCATCAAACCACCCCTTCCTTTTACTACATGATGGTCCGGGGGTTTTAGTGAGGATTACCCAAATTGATTATGTAATGGTTGAGAAATTTTTGGGCAATAACAACGGTGTGATTTCTTCCTGTAGACAGTATGCAATTTCTCTTTGGTTAGAATTCACTATTTTCCTCATCATTAAACATGGGTCAACACTTAACCATTTTATACTTATCCCATTTGTCCCAGCTATATTTATATGATGTGCTAGATCATAAACATCAGTCTTTTTCCCCCAAAAGAAAAAGGATAATTGTAACAAATTATGATCGCTAAATGGGGAAGAAACTACATTAAGATTACCACACAAAACAAGCAAAAACAGACACCAATACATGGTCAATAGTGGATTGTGCACTCCTTCCTGTAAATGTTGGGTATAAACTCCCATTACGGTCGCAACCACCCTTGAGGAGTTGTAAATCATATTTTGCGATCATTTGATTAAGTGCTTCCCCATGATCATTATGGGTAAAATGGTCAATTTCCTCACCGACATTCTACCACGGGTGAGACCCCTGTCATCGTAATGTTTGGGGAAGCCATGCAAACCAAATTGCCTCAATGGCCCACTGAGAGATCTGTTGATGTTGGTAAACTTCGAACCACTGATTTGTCTCACAAATGCAAAATGAAGACCTGTAAAGGCGGATGCCACTCTGCTTGAAGCAATGCATTCAACAGAGGAGACCAAATTATTCAGGCAGAAATGGAAATGCACCTCTGATGTTCTTTTTGATGCTGACCCACTGAGGGTTGTGACTAGTAAAGGATGCATTGTGACGGCTCACCATCCTGGAAGGTCCATTACGGAAGATTGACCCCAATTTAAGCACTTTCCTCAATTTTCTCCAACTCCAGATGTCAGGAGTGAAACTTAACTTATCCACTCAGAGAGCCCATTGACTGCACCAATGCTGCACATGGACACTTCTCTGGTATCTCCCCCGCCTCACATGACCAGATCTGGATGATTGATTTGAGCATCAAAATGAATTATTGAAGAGTTGTAATGCATATATATATATATATATATATATATATATGCATATTACTAATACTATTAGTTATTTAACAAAGGGGGAGATGTAGTGTTGCAGGGATTCTGCACATACACAGAACTATGTGCAGGAATATGGGACCTCGGTGTAGAGGCCCTAAGCCTTCCCACCACCTTAGTACCCACGAACCCAGGACCGCCTAGCTATAGTTTCTCACTCGCTCTCCTTCACAAACATGAAGAAACAAATGATTAGACACCCCAGAACACAACACTCCCTGATCTCTCAGGAATCGCAGTAATAAGACGCACCTTTTCTCTCACAGTCTCATACCTGTATACAAAAGGAACTGACCGAAACACGAATATAGTTTAAAATGTTTATTTTAACTATTGTGCTCTAAAGAAATGCATAAAATTAACACAGTTAGCATTGCAGCAAGGCCATGTGTCATAAAGGGAGATGGCATCATCTAAAGACAGTGGATAAAGGACTATAAGGCCTAACCACCCTCCCCTTGGTAAGAAGAAGTATTATTATATAATAGAAGATCTCTGGGCTTTGTCGGCGAACCCCATACCTTAGTACCAAGATGGCATATCTACATCATATGAACCACATGGCTCTTCTCCCTGGAAACCTCCCTCTTCAAGTGTGTGTTTCCTAAACATGCATCCCAATAATATCAAAGTACGAGTTTCCAGCAGCAGCTGTGTTAGCATGTTTTTGACTAGGTGCTAGGGACTGACCAGAACAGAATAAAAAGGGGCATAGTTTATCGACCTTGCTAGCAGTGTTCAGACTAAACCCCAGGACCAGACAGAGAACGAACAAAGCAGACGGTTCTCATGTGAAAGGCATAAACAGAGTGTTGCAAAAACAAAGCCATGTAGTAGCGTGCGCAAAAGCAGAATCATGGTTGTCGGGCTCATGCTAAATTAGAGATATCGACAATGTTCCTATTGGCCACGTGACAGTAGTGTCTTGTGAGTTAGAGATGATGGGACCCTTTGGTCCCTGACAGACTTCATAGAACAGTGATATAAGTGCGTGGGTGTGGTTGATGGAATTCATGATGTAGAATGTTCAGTTAGTGGTTACACGCTGAGGAATAAATATGTGTAATACTAAGCTCCATGCATCACATGATTATTTGCATATAACCGGGCTGGGGAGGAAGCTGCACCGATGACTATCAGGAAGAAAAGTAGACAAAGTACAGACTACAAAGTTTTCACTGCTCATGGGTGGGGTTCCAGTTCTGACAAAGCCACTTACTGCTAAAATCAAACACATTCCATTGATTAACATTGCTTGGTATGCACAGCTTTCAAAACCACTAGATAAGACCCAAGCTCGTTAGATCAAATTGTAGTGTTTGACTGAGGACTGTCGTTCAGTCCAATTCATGGAACCTGGATTTTTGTGTGCACACTGGCAGCCAATTCTATCAGGTATGAACGATTTTAATGGACATAAACATATTGTTGCCTGTGCCTTTAATCAGATGGTGCCTCACTTTATGTCAAACTAAGGGGTTTCCGTGCTCAGGCTAGTGCTCTGAATGTAATCTGAGGTGCTTGCACACTGCTACCTCTGGCTAATGTCATCTTGAGCAGAGGAACCCTGCTCAGACCAGTTCTCTGAACATATTCTAAAGAACTCACACAATGCTCCCTGTTGCTTTTGTGATCTTAAGCAGATTAACTACTTACCCAACGATCAATGAATCCAAGGGGCATCAACTCAAGCTTAGGCATTTTGCAGCATTTGTTGAAGAAGCTGGTCTTCATGCTATATTCTATGAACAACACAGCAGTTTTGATGACGCTTCCTTTATGGTTACTTGGTGGACTGGCCCATTGTTGATCGCCTTTGTCAAATATATGGACTACGTTATAAGGTGAATTTCAATGAGAGTAATGAAGTAATTGGTTATTATCAACCATAGCATATTTGCTGGAGAACCAGTAGATATTTCCATGATTTGAAATAGTCCTCTACTATCTTCACTTAAATTCTACAAATAGTTTTTCAAGTGCAACAACTTTTTCCATTAAATTTATGTCATCAATGGAGAGTTTTGTTTGACACTGAACACTTAAAAGGCAACACTTTGCAGAGCAAGTGTTATCAGCAATCCTCAATTTGAAATGTCACCTTGAATGCAATTCTGCAAGAATGAAGAACAGTATCCAGTTTGAGAAAAGTATTTGTAAAAGAGAAGCTATAGCAAGCAGGATGTAACAGTAATTCGAATGTTAATGTGCAGACTTAAAGTGCCCCCATTGATCAGCCTTTCGATTTGCAGAACATCGCATAACCTCTAATCTGCAAGGCTATTAGCCTCTTAAGTGAAAAGCAAGAGAACACAATAAACGCATTTGTTTACTCCAAAAGATTGACTGAGTCATAGCATCTGTGGAATCTTCAAGCAGAAGGTTCAGAATTATTCATACTTTCAGCCAACAAATGCCTTGCAATTCTGAATGTACTACGTAGATACCAAAATTACTGAAGGGAAATTATAAAACTGAGAGTAGCAAATTATGCCAAGAGAACCTAGTAAAAATGAAGAGTATCAGCTTGAATAGCTCCAAATTCCAAATAATGTTCTATTTTATAAATTGAGTCTGTATTCTACTGCAACAGTATATATGTTCATTCAAGTAACCTATTTCACAACAATATAAAACCAAGGGACCGGGTCTCTGTCACACAGCTCTCTACCATGATAAATTTGAAAATAAGATTCAAATATTTTACTTAAAGATAAGATGCTTGATCATGTCACTTTACTGAAAGATGGAGACAACTGTGGGATGGATTTACATATTTTTCATGAAACGCAGTGTAAAAATCAAGTTTACTTGGCTGCGTGGCAGAAAAAGAAAATACAGCATAGAGTCATATTTATTAAAATTGCCAGGCAACTGCTGTCATCACCAGCCCTGGCATTTTAGTTAGGCTGCCTTGCACAGCTCACAACCTTGCACCATGGAGCAAAGTTGTGTGTGCACTGTCTAGCAGAGGATTTGTGCTGGAAACATACCCTTATAGTGAAAATTCCTAGACAACTTAAAAAATGATCTCACGTTTAGTGTTTATGTTGTGTGTCTCAAAACATATGCAATGGATGGGATTTTTTGAGAAATGCAAACATTTTATTTTGTTTACACCTGCTTCTAGGACGCTTTAGTTTTTGACACAAAGCCCAGTTTGGATGTATTAGTAGATTGGACTGTGTCAAAACCTATAAAGCTTATCTGCCCAATTAAAGACACATTAAGATCCCCTCTGAAGTAAAGTGACACAAAGAAGTGCAAATCACTTTTTGTACAGAGAAAACGGCAGTTTCAGTGCAAAATACTTTGTGTTGGAAAGAAAATTCTTTGCTATATGTCACTTTGGATCAATTTTGAACCCCAAAAAAGCCTTAGGAAATTCGGTCCATTATTTTTGAATGGTGAAGAACTGATTTCTACTGGATCTTTTAATTAAAAGCACATGACGAGAGGGAGTTAAAATGAAAGCTGAAATGTGGGTCTTCCATGGAGATGCTTTCCCAAGGCTTAATCTAAACAATTCCTTATGCTTTTTCTTAACTATTTTTATAAATTCAACATAACACTTTGCAAGTTATTGTAACCCAACTCTTCAATAAATATAGTGAGTACAAATGATACATTTCACATGATCATTTTGCACCTTGATTTCATTTTAGCTTCCGCCATGTCATACTGATAACTCAGTGTTTCTTACATCATAATGACAGTTCCAATGACATGCTACTCAAACGGGTATATGCCATGTTATTGCTACAAAAGTGTACCTTTATTGAACTTTGGGGCATATTACCAAGGGCATTATCGCCGCATTAGCGGGACTTTTTCCCGCTAATGCGGCGATAACTGTATCGCCCTATTACCAAGCTGTCGCTAACACCAGTTATCGACAGCTTGTAGGTGATAGCGGGCATTTAGGGGCCCACTTTACATGTCAGCGATAATCATCGCTAATGACATGCAAAGTGGGCGTGCTAAGATGTTAGTGACTGAAAACAGTCGCTAACATCTCTAACTCCTATTAACAACTTTTAGATATATTTACACTAAGCGCGAATATCTCCAAAAGCTAACGCCTGCTAAAAGCAGTTCTTATCCATGTTATCCAATGGAAGGTGGATAACATGGCTAAGAGCATTGTCACGATAATGCATGAATATCGC
Organism: Lissotriton vulgaris; assembly: GCF_964263255.1. NCBI lineage: Eukaryota > Metazoa > Chordata > Amphibia > Caudata > Salamandridae > Lissotriton > Lissotriton vulgaris. The sequence goes on along the minus strand of NC_141694.1, from coordinate 1,143,494,810 downwards.
TGATTTTTCAGCGATATTCAGGCATTTCGCTGGATTTTTACCGCTTTTGAGATAAACCTTGATAATTTCAAGGTATCTCAGCAGTAAAAATCCTCGGTGCTCAGCGATATTTTTTTCCCGCTATTCAAGCAATAGCGATAATTATCGCTATTGCTTGGTAATATGCCCCTTTGTCTTTTATCTATACATTTCAACAGGATCTGCTGGTTTAGGTTTTTTACCATTTTATGTTATTGATGATAAAACATACAGGGCATATTTACTGGAAAATTATGCAGCACAGCACTGCAAGTCATCTTGCTACGCCGAGCTGTGTCATTAGAAAAGTGCAGGGATGCGTCGTTTTTACAGCAATATGATGCATCCCTGTGCTTTCATCTGCGCTGGCACACAACTGGCTGCCTGGCGCCAACGCAGGAACCCTTGCACCATGGTGCAAGGGTGCCTGCATTGTAGGGATGAATGTTTTCGTGCAGGAAGGGACACCTTCCAGCACAAAAACAATCATTAATGGTGTTTTCCTCCTTCTATGTGTGTTGTGGATTGCAGCACTTATAGAAAGAGAAACAATAAGGAGGAATGAAGGTATTTCTCCTTGTTGTGCCACTTTAATGCCTCCCCAGTGGAGGCGATAGAATCCGACACATTCCCCGGTTTACAAAACCTTATAAATCTGGGAATGAAAGACAATATAGGGAAGCAGCCAGGGATTAGACAGCTGCACTACAATAAATATATACAAATAGAGAGGAAAACTCAACCAATTCATGAATAAAGTAAATTCAGAATCAAGTGAATAAAAATCACAGGTTCTGGTTAATATGTTGGTTTCTTTTCTTTATATTTTTTTTATATCTGTTTTTCACAGAAATAGCACAGCCAAATGCGTTTCACCATAACCAAGGCTTCATTAGGGCATTTAAAATCACAAGCCATTTGCGAAGGGAGAAACAGTGTTTTTCTTCAAAAAGATAGTCAATCTTTTTTGAGCTTGTAACTAGTGATTTGTGAAAGAATATGCTGACCATTATGCTTCCTAACATGAAAACGTTTTGTCTTTTGTGTTGTATTCCATGAGTATGTGATGACAGGTGCATTGGCTCTAATTTGCCTATATCTTCAAGTTGTTTGAAGTATTGAGAAACTGTGATACTACAATCTGTAACAACTATGAGCGAGCTCAGAAAAGACTGACTATCTCTTTGAAGGAATACACTGTTTGTCCCTTGGTTAAGGTGAAACGAGTTGGCTAGGCTATTTCTGTGAAAAACAGATATAACAACAACTAATTATGAAAAGAAACCAAAACATCAGCCAGGACCTGTGACTTTTCATTCACTTGATTCTGAAATTAATTTATTCATGAATTGGTCGTCTTTGCCTCTCTATTTGTTTGTATTAAATCTGGGAATGCGTCAGATTCCATGGGTGTTGCATGGGAACACCCACAGCAACAACCATAAAATGCCCTTTCCTTTTCACACAGAGTAATGCGTGAAAGGGACCGTATCAACAAGGCCATTGAAAGCCACCCAGGGCAGCTTTACATTTCCTTTGAAATATGGGCCAGCACACTGCACTGTAAATATGCCCCTATTACTTCTACAAATTACCAACATTCTTGATTGAACCAACCTACCGTTTGATACTCTTTGAACTCACATGCTTCCCTGGCCTATGTGAAAATGTTGTATCCAGTACAGATTTATTTTCCATTGTGGAACTTTTAGGGCCACATGTATCATACATGAAAATTGCAATTACCACTTAGCAATATTTAACATATTGCTATTTGGTATTCGCAAAAGCGTATGTATGTAGGCAATCACAATCATTTTGTAATTCGTTAAAAATCGCATTCGCAAATAAAAATTACCTACCTTTGATTCTCAAAATAGCTAATTCGCTATTTGAAAATTGCTATTAGCGAATCTAACATTTCGATGCAGCATGATGACCTCACAGCCAGGAAGTGAGTCATGCCAGGTTGTTACCTGTGCACTGAGTAAGAGGAGGAGGCAGACTGCAGGAGCACAGCACTAGGAAGCCTGTTTGGACAGGTGAACCCGTGCAAGGAAACCAGCATGACAACAAAAAACCCTGACAAGGAGCAAGCACTGCGCAAAAGAAAGCTAAAGTTTAGCAAGAAATAGTTGGAAGTCCTAATAGAGGAAGTGATGACGAGCCACGAGAAATTGTTTGGAAAACAGTCACTCCATGTCCCAGAGTGTGAACAAAGAAAACTATGGCTGGGTATCCAATCAAAATAGGTGATGTGGGGGCCACACAGTGATACATTGAGGATCTACATTAGCAGTGGTATGATGTGCAGAGCAAGTCCAAGGAAAAGGTTGCTGCAAGGCTTGCAGAGGTGAAGAAGACTGGAGAAGGCCCATCTACACAAACTGTGTCAACACCCTTAGAGGACCTGGTGGAGTCTACCCTTAAGCCGTGACACATATAGACACCTCTGCACCACCAAGTAATGCCCAAGGTAAGATGCAATCAAAATACCATATGATTGGTAAAGTAACAAAATACCCCTTTAGTGTGAGCAGGTGTAGAGGAGCAAACACTGCTCCAATCCACATTTTACTTGCTACACACAAATGCATTATAGGCTTAGAAGTCAGAAACTCCAATAGGAAAGGCATGGAGTAAAATTAAGACTGCATAGATGCATTTAAGTTTACAAGAAAGTAAAATATAGACATATGGCTGAGATACCCGCCACCCCCTCTCAACACACTCCCCAAGGATGGGAAACCGGAAACAGTTCTGAACTTTTGGAAGACGGGAGGGAGTGACCCTCCCGGCCGTATTTATTAAAATATGAAACAAAATTAAAACATTAAAATAACAGTTTCATATTATGTACAATTTCATTACCACATTGCGATGTTTGGCTAACCTTAACATATTCTCTAATACAAAGGTGGCCACCTCCCTCGTGCGCTCCCATCTGTAATGGGTGACGCCCACTCATAGGGATCTACCAATTAGTGCTCACCGATCATGACCTTACCGCCCGACCGAAATAAATACGACGATATTATCTAAATTACTAAAATGCTAAATTACTAACATGACTAAATTCCTAAAAAACAGTACACAATTACAGCTTAACGACACGCAAGATCATGGATCAACACTAGTGCAGGATTACTTTATTTGAGAACATACTACGAAATGACCATTCTTTATTGCATCATCAGATTACCACGATAATCATCACAACCTGCAAGAAATAGCGTTAGTACATCAAACTTTATTCCAAACCACTTGCTGTCCTCAGGGGCTGGTGGGCGGGTCAAAATTGGCTCTTCGTTCCGTCTCGAGCTCACGTGTAGCGAGAGGTGCAGCTTCCGAGCACAGGAACAAGAGGATGCGTTCTTGGCTTGTTGCTCCTTTTATCCGTCTTCTGGGCGGGCGTAAACCTGCCCCTGCCTGCCCCTCGGGCGTGGCTGGCCGCGTCAGTGTCTAGGCCAGCCCACTCTAGGGCGGGAAAAAGCGCGCCCCGGCTACGCCGCTTCGGGCATACCAGCCGAGGCTCGCCTCCCGCCCAAAAATGGCTTCCCGGGGGGCTCGTGGTACTCCGCCATACGTTCGGGGGGACCGAATGGTCACCCCTTTCCATATGGCTGAGATACCCGCCACCCCCTCTCAACACACTCCCCAAGGATGGGAAACCGGAAACAGTTCTGAACTTTTGGAAGACGGGAGGGAGTGACCCTCCCGGCCGTATTTATTAAAATATGAAACAAAATTAAAACATTAAAATAACAGTTTCATATTATGTACAATTTCATTACCACATTGTGATGTTTGGCTAACCTTAACATATTCTCTAATACAAAGGTTCTCCTAGCCGAACTAACATCCTACAAAACATTAACTTGAAAATTTGAAATTGTACATCCTAACGTTTAAGGGCCAACGGCAAGGTCGTAACCGGTGTCAAGATCCCTAAACCATAAATATCCCCCTCACTTGTGAGGGGCGACCGCACAGAGGTGTACCTCAAGTGCAACTACCAATTTCCCTTGACTTGACGGGGGCCCCAATAAACTCGACGCCACTTAAAGGTCGTCCGAGGACTCGTGTGAGGTATCTAGAAGGTAGCGTAGACCCCCTCCCAAACCCCACACAACTTACCACATCTGCCGTCGCAGATATCCTGGCCCCGGGAAATTCCCCCGGAGGGGGCTGTAGCCCCTCCTACCCAGGAAGGGGCCTTGACCGCCTTTCCTTTCCTTTCGGCGGCCCATCCTTAGAAGGGACCGCCTACCCGTTGAGGGGCCGATGGCCACCTCCCTCGTGCGCTCCCATCCGTAATGGGTGACGCCCACTCATAGGGATCTACCAATTAGTGCTCACCGATCATGACCTTACCGCCACAGGCCGGATAGTTGACCGGCTATCCGGACCCCCCACACACTCCTACCTAAAGGTCATGTCACAACGTCCTCAGCCAAGCTATCAGGTCTCCTATGAGTAACTCGTTCCCCACCCGGGACAAATGAACACCATCACCCAAATACATACTGTCCCCTTTAATACAACCATGCGAAATAGAATGCAGTGTACTTGAACGGAACAATCTACTCACTTTATTATTAATTTTCCTTACTGAATGATTCAGAGCAGAAACTGAAAGAGCCCCCCGCCACACTTTTCGTGGGATCATATGGGACCATGCGATTGTGCACCCTGGAACTCTTCTCGCTAACCAACTTACCGTGGAAAGCATCGCCTCAAGAAGAAGTCGTCTACCAGTGGTCACCAAATCATTGCCCCCAAGATGTACTATGACTATAGCCGGCGGTGACCTCGTCCGCCCTAACAAACCCTCAAAAAATGATTGAAACTGGTCAATACAGAGCCCGCCCTTTCCGTAGAAGGACACACTGTACCCGTATTCCCCAGCCACGTGAATCATGTCACCTGCTTTGAATACGTCCGCGGCACGCCTCACGTATGAGTGGCCCACGACCCACACCTCCTTTTTCACAGCCGGTGATGTCTGACCGCTGGCCCGGTGTTGGGTCGACTGCACAGTCCGCCCCGCCTCGTAGGCTTGCGCAACTGAAAACCAAACAAAAACAAGAAGCGTGAGTACATCATTACAGCTTCACAACATGTGCAACCGCACATACCTTTTATAACAGTTCGAGGACCAACGCCCCACACGTTTAACTTGTTCGACATTCAGACCCCTGGCTGTAGCCTCTGTAGCAGCCCCTATCCGAAAGGAATGGGTCCCAAACTCGCCGGGGTTCAAGCCCGCGGCGGAAATCGACATCGCAAGCACCCGCTGAAACTGAAACCTCGTCATTGGGGTGGCGTCAGCGTGTCTCAACAAGGTCCCCCCCCATGATGCCACCCTTTGCGCTAAATATTCCTCTACGCAACTCACCGGGCACATGGAGGACCCGGGAATCCTTTGTATGATTATGCAGTCCCCCATCGCACCCTGATCGGTCTTGGACCTGACAAACGAGACAGTCATTGTCTCCCCTCTGAAGTGAACGTGCTCTCGGCACAGTCCCCCCATCGCATCCTGCTTGTTCTTCGCCACTAGTTCGCTCACCCGCATAGCCCCATGGAATGCCAGCGCAAAAGCGGCTCGAAATAACACAGTTTCATACCGGGATGAACATGTTGCAGGAAGTACAGATAATAACAGGGCCAACCTATCCAGACCTATCGGGCGCCTTTCATCTACTCTGCGACCCTCAAGGCGTTGCCACCCACGTAACGCTTTTTGCACAACGAAAGACGCTGTTGGGTCCTGGATCCCATGAGCCCTTGCCACAAAGGAAATGGCGGCCCGATGCCTCTGGGCCGTGGCCACTGACTTGCCTGCCTGACGTAAAGACAGCAGAAATTTTACTACCAACTCCTCCTGGCCCCAAAGCTCCCCCCTAGCAGCCCCCAAAAAGGCCCAATAGGAACGGAACGCCCCTTCATATGCCTTCCTCGTCCTGGGTGCTAAACTCTCTCCCACGAGGTTTCGTAGTTCGGGGCACCGAGAGACCAGAGAGCTTCGGGAAAGGATGCCGCCACCGGGTCCGCTGTGGGCAGAAAACCCCAGAAGGCCTGCATACGAAAACGAGAAAGGGCATCAGCCGCTTGGTTCATCACCCCCGGCACATGTCTTGCCTTAAATAGCACATTCAATTGCATACATAATAACACAATTTCTTTGAGCAGTCTCAAAATCCATTTGCATCGTGCTGACTGGCTATTGATACACTCAACCACGGTCATGTTATCAGACCAGAACACCACAGAGTGATCTCTGAACCCCTCGGGCCAAGTTTTCAGGGCCACCAGAATGGGAAAAAGTTCAAGAAAAGCAATGTTACTTGTCAGCCCGCCCTCATGCCACCATGACGGCCATTTTTGAGCCGACCATTGTGTGCCGAATATGGCACCAAAACCAATACTCCCCGCCGAATCTGTCCACAGTCCCAGCTCCTCGGAGGACACCGCCGGTTTGTTCCAGACAATTCGACCATTGAAATCCGCCAGAAATGCCAACCAAATGCGCATGTCCTGGCGAACCTCTGCCGAGAGCCTCGTGCGGTGATGACCCTCCTTCAGGCCGACCATGGCCTGAGCGATCGAGCGGGAAAAGGGGCGGGCCATCGGTATTACTCTTAGTGCAAAATTCAACTGTCCCACCAATTGTTGTAACTGATGTAACTTAACTTTAGACTGACTAATACACGTTTCCAGGGATGCCCTGAACCTTAGCACTTTGTCTCCTGGTAAACGAAAACAACCTTCCTCCGAGTCGAGCTCGATCCCCAGAAACTCGAGGCAAGTCGAAGGACCCACAGTCTTACCTGGTGCCAAAGGCACACCAAAATGATTCATCAAAACACAAAAGTCATTCAAAGCCTGACCACATTCCGGATCCCCGGCTGCCCCCAGAAACAAAAAGTCATCGAGATAATGCATAACCTGTTGAAACCCCTCTTCCTCGTGAAGGCCCATTGCAGGAAACAACTGAACTGCTCAAAGTAGGCACAAGATATAGAGCACCCCATCGGCATACATCTATCCATGTAATAGTGACCCTGAAACATGAAACCAAGAAGACGCTGATCGTCTGGATGTACCGGGAGCAACCGGAACGCTGACTCGATATCAGATTTCGCCATCAGCGCACCGGGCCCTAGGCGATTCAAAATGGCTACGGCCTCATCGAAGGATGCGTACCGCACTGAACACACTTCCGGGTCTATCGCATCGTTTACGGAAAGACCACGTGGGGCTGACAAATTATGTATCAGCCGAAACTCACCCGGGTCCTTCTTGGGGACCACCCCTAAAGGGGAACAAACAAAGTTAGCTACCGGTGGCATGTTAAACGGACCGGCGACTCGACCACGAGCGACCTCTTTCCCAATCTTCTCCTGTACCACGGTCGTATGTTGCAAGACTGATATCTGGTTTTTACATTTCGCTACACCCTGAAACTCCCCCACTGGGATGCGGAAACCATACGAAAAACCGTTCCGCAACACCCCAGCGGAAGCGTGATCCGGGTATTCGCTGAGCCAAGGAATCATTGCCATGGTATCAATTGGAGTAGGCAAAGGCGCCCCTCGGACCATTTCAGACCTGTTTGGCGCCTCCTCTACCCCCGTTTTCACCCGTTTTGGCTCTGCACATGGACTCAGGATGGGATGATTGCCCACACCCACCACATTCGTGCCTAAATTTGCAGGACCCATGGGGTCTCGTACACTTACCCCTGTTAAAGTTCCAACAAATCCCCCTTTTACCTGTGGTGGCGTTCGACCTCGCGTGGTGGTCGTTACTCGTACCTGATCGAAAGGGCGTCCCAGCATATTGGCGGGAGGATTCCCCCACGCTACTCCCTACCAATGGCAAATTCAACATACCAGTATCCTCCATTTTTGACCATGACACAGAATCGTAACAATCCCAAGTTAAGTTTTTATCATGTTCTTTCGCTTTTCTAAAAATATTATCGTAACAGAACCACTGATTGCCCCCATATGACACAGAATACCCCATGATCCGTGACTGATAAATCGGCAATTCGGACAGCAACTCGGGCCTACGTTCGCCCAGGATGGACGTAAAAATCCCCCACGCCTTGCCCCAGTTGCCAATGTTTTCATTTACCTTAAAGGCGGCCATCTTTGCGCGCCAAACACTCGGATGCATGAGGTCCTTTTGGGTCTTAACATGCTCCATCTCATAATGATCGGTAAGCAACGAGAAGATGTTTACATACTCCTCTGCCCATATCTTCTCCTTAATAGCCAGAGGGACATGTTGACCCAACTTTTCCCTTCGTGAAGGTGCAGACTCATCCCTCGCAATCGGCAATGGCCGCTTACCTGAACCGGAAGCTGTATCTGCCGCTGAGCCTGTCCCAGGTGGTTTTTCTACAGCCGCAGCCGGCGTGATAACGGGCGATGTTGCCTTCGCCGCCTCCCTTGTTTCACGCAGTTGCCTCATCAACACCCGTGCGTCGTCAGCCGTGGTGCCCTCGCTATCTTTACCCAACCACGCTGCTAATTGAGCTGCCAGCTCAGGCGGCATATCCTCTCCGGACACGGGGGTGACGACTACGGGAATCGGATTCCCCTCTGCCGGCACCGGAGCTGGCTCTTCGAGCGGGGTACATGGAACCGGGATGCTTCCCCCAGCTGGTCCCCTTCTGGGCCTCTTATCTTTTCCTCCCGGAGCTGCTCCAGCCAAAGGACGTTTCGGTCCATCTTCCCCGTCTTTATCCGCCATTCGCTTTTTTAGGTCGGTCACCTCTTTCATAAGAACACGCAGCATCTGGTCGGTAGTCATTCGCTTTCCAACTTTCTTAGACATTCTCCAACAGAGTATCTGTAAGACAAACAAGAAAGATTACCACACTCAAAATTGGCTCTTCGTTCCGTCTCGAGCTCACGTGTAGCGAGAGGTGCAGCTTCCGAGCACAGGAACAAGAGGATGCGTTCTTGGCTTGTTGCTCCTTTTATCCGTCTTTAGGGCGGGCGTAAACCCGCCCCTGCCTGCCCCTCGGGCGTGGCTGGCCGCGTCAGTGTCTAGGCCAGCCCACTCTAGGGCGGGAAAAAGCGCGCCCCGGCTATGCCGCTTCGGGCATACCAGCCGAGGCTCGCCTCCCGCCCAAAAATGGCTTCCCGGGGGGCGCGTGGTACTCCGCCATACGTTCGGGGGGACCGAATGGTCGCCCCTTTCCACACTGTGTGTTGTTAAATAGCTTTATTAGACATAACTGCACTATGTGATATACATGTCAAAATAAAATACTGAAACTGTACTGATTAACATCACAGATACACATACACAGGAGTCAGTCAAAAGCGAAACCCACAACCCTCTAAAGACTCAGGCACAGTCAGGAGATGACAACACAGTGGCCCCATCACCCCCAAAACCTGCACCCACAAGAAGCAAGACCACAGTGGCACCACTACCTGAGTTTGTAATTGAAGAAGTGAATCAACCTGACCTTCAAATAACACAGGGTGAGCATACACCCACTCCAAGAACTCGGATGTATGACGTTAGCACGCATTCTATTACCACGCATACAGGATTGCTAAGCAGCCCTGTGGCAGGGGGCTGACACGCAACTGCTGGTGCGCTGCCATTTGTTGTTTTATCTGACTTCTGCTGACTACGAGCAGCTATTTTACCCTTAGATCCTGTTTCACATCTTTTTTTTTTTCAGCACGCCCCAGCACAGCGCCAAGAAACCTAATGGTGTTAGCCGCGCTTTACAAATTTTTTTCAAATCAAATCAAATACCTTTACAACGCGGTATTTACAACGAATACCGTTACAACGCATAGCGCTTTGAGGTGCTGGATAGTGGTAAGTATAATTTTATATTCCAACTCCAGTCCCCGTGGACACTAGGGAAGGTGTTGGATATAAAATTAAACGTATTCCCTATACTAGAGCGCCCCCAGCGCAATGCGTTGTAATGGTATGCGTGGTAATGCCTGCGTTGTAATGGTAGTGTGTTGTAAAAAATGCGTGCTAAACGTTGTATACCAAGAACTCAAGTCCACATGCAGCACAGAAATATCAGGAGGTGCAGGGCAAGGGCACAATGGCAAGCCGGTGAAGGCTATGGGTCATCTGTCTGTGGTGGGCTGGAGAACGCAATGTTGAAGGTGCAGCGCTTGCACTGCAAACACATGCATTCAATGCATGCATAGCTTGTTTCATTAAAAGAAAATATGGTCAATATGAACAACAGCATCACACAGCTCATTAAAGCAATAGTGGAAGGAAAGAGGGAAACAACCAACAACTTCAGTCACTTGACCCCAGCCATTAAGGAACTATGCACTGTAATACAGGAAGACCAGTGTCCCACCACAAAAGGCACTATTAATTACTTGGCTGCTTAGATGGCTACACTAGGGCTATCAACCTCCTGAGCAACACTACAGCTCTCCTGTCTCAACGCGTTGTGGGCATGCAGGTAGCAATGACCCATTGTTGTAGAGATGTGGCCAGAGGATTAATACAGGTCTCCAATGCTGTTAAACATTTGTAAAATGCTATAGTTGGTGGCAGTAATGTACTGGGTGGAGGGTAGTGAGGAAGACTCCAGCCTGATCAGCATCATAGCACCAGTAATTAAATGCAGAACACACACTACCAGGAATACTTCTGTCTCAGAAGCTTCAACATGGTATGTGTCAGAGCACACAGACAGGACCACAGGTGCGCGTGGCCACAAAAAATTGTGTGGCATTGAGCCCAGGAATGCCATTAGGTGAGGTAGCCAGTGGCATTAATTTGTCAGGACTGACATTCAACTACTATGGCAATGTTATCTAGTTGCATTGTTACTTTCACACTGCACGTATTGTACTTATTATATGTGCATTTCCACTACATGAATTTTGGTTTAAATAAATCACAATAGCAACGAACCCATGTAGTGTATTGTCTCATCATTATCCACCTTAAAATAATTCTGAGTTATTTCAGCACGTCTCTCTCTTCCTTCTTCTGCCCTCAAACTGTTTATTGTTTGTTGATGTTGGCCTGGCTCATCGTCTTCATCACATTCACTATCCGTAAGGTCCAAGGGTATGTCTCTTGAAGTTGCAATGTTGTGCGACATGGCACAATTGGCCACAATTTTGCAACATGTATCAAGCCTGTACTGCAATGCACCTCCACATTTATGTCAGCAGCGGAACCTACTCTTCAGTTAACCAAATGTCCTCTCTATTACACTGTGTATCAATATGTCTGCTGCATTATATCGCTGTTCACTTGGTGTAGTCGGATTCAGGTATGGTGTCAGTATGACTGAGTGCACAGCATATGCGCTGTCACCTCCAGAGTCATCAAATATATTACTCACTGCAATTTTTCACCATGAAGAGAGAGTAGTAAGACAGTGTTATATGCATTTGCCAAGCAGTTATCCTTCGCTGAATTCGCCCCAAGGAGATGTGTATGTATGCCACTGTGTCTGAAGATGTACAAATCATGCGTACTACCTTGGAATCCTGCCACTATGTCTGTGATTATATTTTTGGCATTGTATATGACTTGGACATTCACTGAATCATAGGATTTTCTGTTCCTGTAAATGTACTCTTTCACTGAGGGGGGACATATAGCTACAAGCATCCCATTAATGCACCCAATTACATGGGGAAAATCGGCTATCTGATAAAAGTCTAATTTAGTTTGCTCCAATTCCTGTGGTGTTGTAGGAAATCTTATGTGGTGGTGTATCCTCTGCAATGAGGAATGAATCGAAAAAGTGTGATAGTGAACTTTGGGGGACCCCTCCTGCTGCAGCTATTACCCCCAGGAAGCTACCTGGAGCTAGGAGATGCAGTGAACATAGGGCCTGCACATCTGTGAGTATCGCATGTGTCCAGCAAGTCTTACTTATCTTATCTTATCTTATCAAGAATGTATACACCGCACGCTCGCCCAAGGGTTTCATGGAACTAACCGATGTACTCTGGAAAACTTCCACTCAAAGGCTCAAGAAATATTAAGCCAATGCAGGGATGAACAGCCATGTCTTTAGAAGTTGCCAAAACTGGAAAATAGTGACACAGGAGCAAATTTCCAAGGAGAGGGAGTTCAACAGTTTAGGGGCAAGAGTTGCAAACCTAAGTCCTCCCTTGCGTTGTAATTTATAACGAGGGACAGTCAAGAGAATTTGTGATGCAGACCGCAGGTTGCACAGAGGAGTATACTTGGGCAGGAGTTCTTGAATGAATTTGGGGCTGCTTGCATGGAGGGACTTGAATGTCATGTAGGCAGCTTTGAAGAGTATGCGCTGTGTAATAGGAAGCCAATGAAGTTGCTTCAACAGTGGTCTTGCAGATTGCCAACATGGGAGGCAATAAATAAATCTGCCTGCCTGATTTTGAACCATCTGAAGGCGTTTAATGAGAGAAGCCGGTAGACCTAGGTATATGGAGTTGGCGTAGTCTAGATGTGACAACACCAGGGCCATCACAACTTTGGTCAAAGCGGACTGAGTGAGCATCCGGCTGATCTTCTTTATTTTTCGAAGTTGGAAGAAACACGATAAAACCACTGAATTAACTTGAGGTTTTAGTGATAGTTCTTCATCAATGAGAACCTCTAAGCTTTTGACAGAGATGGAAGGGTTGGGGGGAAGGCCCAGATTGGGAAGTCTTACACTGCTGTAGTTGGTCTAGTCCAGCTATCAGATCATAGGTCATGTCTGAATCCAACCTATATTTATCATAGATCTCTTCCTCTGTCTGCCCCAACAATGCAATGCGCACTCTGAAAATGTGCTCCTGTCTCCTCCTTCTTCTCTGCGCTGCTACTGCTTGTATCTTCAGCCTGCTCCCCATGATGTACAGCCAGCCATTGTGAAATATTCTGAGGCCTTCTGCGGCTGTTTAAATAGTTTGCACCTACTTACCTCTTGATTGGAATTGTTGCTAATTTGCAAGTGCTAAAAAACAAATTCTGTCTCATTCGCAAATTGGGAATGAATCATGCATATGTTTGTAAATTTCAAATTGCAGATTCGCTAATACACATACGCTGTTTTGCAAATTGGGAATCGCAAATTTTGCAATGTTCAGGATAATTCTGCGAATTCTTCTCATACATTGCTTACATCCATTTTGCATTTGCTAACGGACATTTTTTGTAATTCAAACTGTTTGCGAATGCAAAATAGCTTGATACATGTGCCCCGAAGTCCTGTTTGTCCAACTTAAAATTCAGAACAACAAATACCAGAAGGAAAATTTAAATCCAGGACTGTCTTAACTCAGTATATGTTTCAGTGTACTTTTTATTTTTGATTCTAGAAGTGATTTATTCTAGCTGCTGAAATTGGTTTTCTATCAAAGGCTTTGCACTAGATACAATTTTAAACATGGGAAGGGAACAGCACAATGCAGGGAGGTCTTGCCAATTTTCCACCTTTCATTTCACAATTGAAAATCCTTACAAACCAAAATAAATAATGATTAACGTAATAAAACTGCTGATACATTGTGGTCAACATTTAATGATTTTTACTGGAACACAGTATTCTTTTTTTTGTGTTCATTGCCATTTATTAAATGTTATAAATATATCAAGGCTAAAAGTAATACATAATCACATCAGTAAAATTAGTTTTAAACTAGTTGCAATAATTGTTTCCAACACCCATATTTTAATATTTTGAAACACACTGCACGAAAGGTCAGACTTCAAGGTTGTACTTGCAGAAACGCAAGCTATTTATTGGCAAACGTTTCGCATGAAAAGTTTAGGTATCAGGAACAAAACATTTTGTACTGGTCAAATAGTCACCATAGAAAAAAATCAATCCACTGTCATCTCAATATTGCCCCCGCCGAAAAAAAATAGAGAGCGAAGGAGTTTTAATTATGTAATGCCATAAAGGTTATAATTTACAATTTCAATTTGCAATTGTGATGTGTAAGTTTGAGACCTGATAACCTTTGTGGCCATCGGAGTCCACCAGACTGGTGCCATTTGTTAAGCACAGCATATTCTTCATGAACCAAATGGATAAAAACAACTAGAAGCCTCATAGACAACTTGTGGTCGCTTGGCCTGCGTGTCACATAATCACGTTTGTCAGTCGTAAACAAGCATTAGCAATGCAATCGGTCAGGCCTTTGAGACCTTTTATGTATTTAGCTATGCAGCACATTAGCCTGACTAGTGAAACATCTACTGTTCTTTAACATGGAGGAAAAGTAAGCAGCAAACCGTGCACTGTGTGACATGCCAGGTATGGGAACACATAGAGAGAAATATTGCCTTTCAGCAAGAAATGGTATAGTCCAAAGCTCTGTTTTTAATATAAAATCAGGATCTTCAGTGGTCATATCACTGAAAATACAAGATTTGAAAAAGATATTATTGTCTACGGGTGCTCGTGGAAGACAATTTCTATGGACTGGAATCTAAAACAAATGATAAAGCGATTCTGGTATTTTACTGACCTATGCTGGTCGTTTTCCATCAAGAAATTTAAATAGAGTCCGTTGCCAGAAAACATTTTTTAAAAAAAGACTCTCAGCAGAGAGCAATTCTGGTATTTTACTGACCTCTGCTGGTCGTTTTCTATTAAGAGATTTAACAAGAGGCAGTTGAACAGAAAAAAGTCCCTAAGCGGAAGCAGACAAGTCCTAGGGCTGATCTACAGAGCCCAAAAAGTACTTACACATATACGTATATGCTAAAGTATGTACAAGAGGTCTTGAATGCTCAACCTAAAAAGCAAGTCAAGAAGTATATTGAGAACTTTGCAAGTCAGAAATGACCTTTACCAACTTGCAAAGTACACTGTGGCGCATTGCCAATCAGAAGGTGGCAGTAGAGTGCGAGTGCAGTAGAGTGCGAGTTGTCATCCCTTCCTCCTGATTGGCAATGCGGCGCATCAATTGTTCATCACTGAGCATCAGCATCCAATTTGTGAACTTGTCACGCCCAATCATTGGCGCTTGAATGGTGTTGGAGGATAAGTCTCATTAAAATGTGATTAATACTGAAAATTCGTATTTTATTAGAATTTGTGAATGCGTTTGATCCCTTGCAAAGTCCTCCCAATGGTTCTCCCTTTAATCCTCAAGGTACTCCTTGTGTGTCTCTGTGCACTCCGGTGTTCAGATTTTTGTTGCAACTTTGCGTTTCTAAGATTTATAAAGTATAATTTCCTGTCTCAGTTAGCAGGATAGCTGAGTAGACAAAACAAAAGTGCTGTTGAACGGAGACATTTAAGATACAGGTTTTAAGTTGCCTATTATGCTCAAAAAGAACAAAGTTGCAAAATGTAGGGGCATATGTATGAAACGGATTTTTAGTCACAAAAGCTGCAATTCACAAAAAAGCAGCGTTTGCGACTAAAAAATTGCAAAACGCGATGTATTAGGTAAATCGCACTGCAATATTAAGGATTCACAAAATTTGTGATTCCTTGATTTTGTGTAAGCCATTAAGGAATCGCAAATTGCGATTCCTTAAATGCTATGTATCAAGCACCCAAGTTGTGGGATTTCACCTTAAGAAATCGCAAATTACCACCAACTTCAAGTTGGTGGTAATTTGCGATTTCTGCGATTTCTGCGATTTCTGTCAATAATGCACTTTTTGGCATGTTTCAAAGTGCCATGTGGCACACATACATGCCCTTAGGGCATGTATGTGCTCCATATGCGCACACATGCTCATTTCAGGGCTGGATCAGGGTGTCCTTATGACACCCTTGCACCCTTGAAATTATTCTCAATTTGCGATTCTCAAATTGTGAATCGCAAATTGAGAATGATTTCCCATTCATTCCTATGGGCCTCCTGGCTCATTGGAATGAATGGGAAGGTATTCCTTAATTGTGATTTCGCAATTTGCTAATCGCAATTAAGGAATACTAAGAAATTGCTAAATATTTGCAATTTTTTTAATACATCCCGTTTTACAATTCTCAAATAGCGATTCCCAAAAAATCGCTATTTGAGAATCGCAAACATGGATGTTGATAAATATGTCCCTTGGAGGGAAACTAAAACTGAGGTAATTGGGAAATTATGATAATTCCTAATTTTAGGTAAAAGTCATGAAGCCACGCTGAGGTAGCATTATTAAATATGGACTGGCGAACATCAGGGCCTGGGATATCTGCTGACATGTAAAAACAGGCCTTGCAGAAGTAATGGCTTTCCAACTGAAAAGAAGAACTTTAAGTTTTTCTCACAAATAACGCAAAATTACTAGATAAAATAATGTAGTTTAATTTTAATGTTTAAATAAGCTAATGACACTATGATTATTTTGATGGCAGTCACCTATGGGAAAGTATTGATGGGAAACTACAATGCGAGAACTGGGTCAGAATCGAACACAACTATTGCCTCAGAACCGTTTTCTTCTATACATCTGACTACATTGAGTTTCAAAAGTGCCCTTCTAAATACGCATGTATATATTTCTGAATATATTAAGTTTGAAGCAAGTGTTATTGAAAAAAAAAACCATACACAGCCACAAGGACCACAATGCAAGTGGAGCCAAAAAACGATTTGTCATCCAATGTGTACATCTGAAAGTCATTGCGGGATATTCTTAAGAACATGTGATAATTGAAGCAAAATTAGCTTACCACAACTTTCCACATCGCAGTCTATCGCGGGAAAATAACGCAGTGTTAACGTGGTATTCTCAACACAGAGGTACCATGCAATAGTCTCACAATTACGCGTCAGATGACCGCATTCAAATTAACGCGACACCTAAAAAATGCAAACCACGAATGCAAAAAAGTGTTGATGTCCCCAAACAGCGATACAAAAATCAGTGATAACCAGCGACAGGCCTGCAAATCCCACGCGTCATGCGGGAAAATGCACCCGAAAAGCAAGAGAAAAAAAAACTGTGAGATGACAATGTACAAGTACAACCTCACATCCGTGATGTAGTACAAATGTCCACTGTCCCGCATCATATAGGCATCGCCTCACAAACAGTCACAATGTACATTGTCATGCAGTCTGTATGTAAGCGTTGCTCATGAGTCAACATACATGGATCACACTGTGAAACTGCATCTCCCCTTCACATTGCAGAGGGGCAATCCACACCTCCTGCAGAGCAGACCCTACATGAATCAGTGATGATGGAAACAATCCCCAGGACAACAACTAAGACGAACTCCAATGGTTCATGGACAACCTCCGCACCTCACCTCCAGTAGCAGGCAGTTCAGCACCATCGAAATGAACCCACACCCTGCACAGAACACACAGCAGGAAGCACACACCACCACGTCTGGCTGCCAGCACTGCACAGAAGGACAGAACGCATGGTGTTCCAACGCCATGGGTTAGACTGCAAGAAGGAGCTGGCTGAACAGGTATGGTGGGGTTGGACCTCATGGCAGCCAAACTAGATGTCATACATGGGTGTATAAGTCCCATCAGGAACCACTTATTCTCCCTAACAGACACCCCATGCCCTCCAACAATCCATGGCTGGCGTAGCTGGAGTCATGACTCGGAGACAACAACAACTGTCTAGTCAGAGTGGCTACAGTG
Organism: Lissotriton vulgaris; assembly: GCF_964263255.1. Classification (NCBI taxonomy): domain Eukaryota; kingdom Metazoa; phylum Chordata; class Amphibia; order Caudata; family Salamandridae; genus Lissotriton; species Lissotriton vulgaris. The sequence goes on along the minus strand of NC_141694.1, from coordinate 1,143,477,222 downwards.
ATGTCATCCGTGATTGGGAAACATAAGGAGGGTCATGGAGAACATAAAGTGGATGCAGGTGCAAAGAATTGCTACCACTGCTGCACATGAGAAAGCTGTATATGGGATTGTCCATGCCATGCAGATCATAATCATGGGAGTGATGCCACAAGACATTGCGCAGATGAATGCTGCTGCTACCTCTACATCCAAATCTCCTGCCCCTGATGTGTCAGTGTCACACAGTGCTGCAGACCAAACACTACCACCTAAATGTGAGGCACATGAATTGTTCTGCATTGAGTTTCAAAAGTGCCCTTCTAAATATGCATGTATATATTTCTGAATATATTAAGTTTGAACCAAGTGTTGTTCAAAAACAAAATCATACACAACCACAAGGACCACAATGCAAGTGCAGCCAAAAACGATTTGTCTTCCAATGTGTACATCTGAAAGTCATTGGGGGATATTCTTAAGAACATGTGATATTTGAAGCAAAATTTGCTTACCGCAACTTTCCACATCACAGTCTATTGCGGGAAAATAACGCAGTGTTAACATGGTATTCTCAACACAGCGGTACCATGCGATAGTCTCACAATTACGCGTCAGATGACCGCGTTCAAATTAACGCGACACCTAAAAAATGCAAACCACGAATGCGAAAAAGCAGCGATGTCCCCAAACAGCAATACAAAAATCAGTGATAACCAGCGACAGGCCTGCAGATCCCACGCGTCATGCGGGAAAATGCACCCGAAAAGCAAGAGAAAAAACTGTGAGATGACAATGTACGAGTACAACTTCACATCTGTGATGTAGTACAAATGTCCACTGTCCCGCATCAAATAGGCATCGCCTCACAAACAGTCACAATGTACATTGTCATGCAGTCTGTATGTAAGCGTCGCTCATGAGTCAAGATACATGGATCACACTGTGAAACTGCATCCCCCCTTTACATTGCAGAGGGGCAATCAACACTTCCTGCAGAGCAGACCCCACATGACATCAGTGATGATGGAGACAATTCCCAGGACAACAACTACGATGAACGCCAACGGTTAATGGACAACCTCAGCACCTCACCTCCAGTAGCAGGCATTTCAGCACCATCGAGGTGAACCCACACCCTGCACAGACCACACAGCAGGAAGCACGCACCACCACGTCTGGCTCCCAGCATCTCACAGAACAACAGAACACATGGCGTTCCAACGCCATGGGTTAGACTGCAAGAAGGAGCTGGCTGAACAGGTACGGGTGGGGTTGGACCTCATTGCAGCCAAACTAGATGCCATACATGGGTGTATAAGTCCCATCAGGGACCACTTATACTCCCTAACAGACACCCCGTGCCCTCCAACAATCCATGGCTGGCGTAGCTGGAGTCATGACTCGGAGACAACAACAACTGTGTAGTCAGAGTGGCTACAGTGATGTCATCCGTGATTTGGGAAACTTAAGGAGGGTCATGGAGAACATGGCTCGGATGCAGGTGCAAAGAATTGCTACCACTGCTGCACACGAGAAAGCTGTAGATGAGATTGTCCATGCCCTAACATCATAATCATGGGAGTGATGCCACAAGACATTGCGCAGATGAATGCTGCTGCTACCTCTACATCCAAATCTCCTGCCCCTGATGTGTCAGTATCACACAGCGCTGTGATAGATTGTAATTTTCCTGCTAATGATGTTGTACATATGTTAGCCTAATGTGTCATAAATTAATATGCAGTTACAGCCTATTATTCATGTGCTGCAACCCACTGAACTATTTTTCTTTATATGCAAGCTTCATTTGGATAGAACTGTTTCTGTAATGGTTAAGCTTTTGTTTTATTTTTGCCTTCTAAGTTAGAAGACTTGCTGTAGTACATTGCCTTCTATCTGTTAGGGTCCCATTGTTGATAATTTTGTATACTTTCTTATAATAACAAGAAGCTTGCCTATGACAGGCAGATTTCTAATGCTGACATTTGCTCTGCAGCTCAATGTCTCATGGTACAGTTTTCCCCCCTCCCTTATGAGCAGAAAGTCCCTGTTTCAGCATTTCTTTCCTCAGAGCTTCGGCTCTGTGTCCTTGAGGGCTGATAACAGTGTTGCCTTCGCAGGTGCAGATGCCTCATGTATGAGTTAATTGTTCTCCCTCAGCTGAGCCCAGTACTTTTCCAGTCTGGGCGTGGTTTTACTCTGCCTTGCTATGTGATAATGTACTGCTGTGATGAGGAGAGGCAGTCCTCTCATCTGACTCTTAGGAGTGAGATCAGACAGGGCCCTCTCATATGGGAGTTTGTGGCCTAATAAATGTATAGTTTGTTCTTCTCCACTGTCCGGCTGACTTCTTACAGAGTTACTATAGGTGAGTGCGGTAAGTCACTCAGGTGGATTTGAGCCACGCTTATCAGATGGCGCCCGGAACAGGGACCCCGCGATAAAGATCTTTCTCACCCATAAGGGGGTAGCAGAAGACCGGGGACCCGCTGGTCGGCACGGTGGGCCCGGGTACCCATCTGATGCCGAGCTTGGTTCTCGCAGCGCTGCCCCACCCTGCTGATCGGGAGAGGTCCCGGTTCGGATCTTACGCCGGGGTCCAGAAGGCGGAACCTGGAGCTGACCGTGTTGGTCCTGGCAGCCGGAGGTGGAGAACTGTAGAGGTCGGTACCGCGTAAGGTGAGTGGTCCACCTGTGATTGTTTGAGGGGCTGGAGTGCTCCGGGAGACTAGGGTGTCTCAAATGGTTTGAGGAGCCGGTGCGCTCCTGGGGCTAGTGTGCTCCGGGGAACTCAGGGTGCGAGTGGTGCTCTGACAGACTTAATGGAGGTTGGGAGGACATTTGTTTTTGGTCATCCGACCGGGTGGTACTGTGGTGGAGGCGTGGCTCATTGCGGGTGGGCTCCGGAACTCACCCCGAACCCCTAGGGTGGCGGTTCGGCGGGAGTGGGTCCAGGGTCCCCTGTGGTAAAGTGCGCAGCGATCTTTAGTGCCACCCGGGTGGCGGATGTGTTCTCCATCCTCAGAACAGTTAGTGTACTGTTCGGTCTGCGGTAGGGTCCAGGTTCCCCAGGACTTGGTCGACGGGCCTTGTCCCATTATGGTAACACGTGTTTGGCAGGGACTTAATGCATAGGATGTATGTGTGTGGAGATAGTTGCTTGGTCTTTTGTGTCCGGGTATGTGTGGGTTCTTTTTGCGGTATCTGATTGAGTGAGTTTGGTGGTGTTTGATTGAGGGTGCAAGATGCCGCGTTTCAGTAAGTTGCAATGTTTTAGGTGTTGCTGCAGTTCAACTGATGTCAGATTGGCCGAGAGCCAACGCGCTCCTGTAAAAGATTCTTTTAATTCTGAGATGTATGTGTAAATGGATTTATCCTGATTTTGTTTAATATTTCGATGCAGTTAAGATAGATTACTTACAGGAGAGACTGTTCGCTATGTACAGCTGTCAGAGCATGTTTAATTCCTAAGGGTGAAGATGAGGGCTTCCTGAGAAAAAAAAAGCCTGTAAGAAAGTACGTATGGAAATTAAGTTGGCCCTAAAAGAAAGGGTTGTGGCCGAGAGAGGTTCAGCAAGGACAGATATGAGGACTTATGATAGCTTAGAATATGGACTGATCAACAGTTTAGTTTTAAAGGAGAAAAATGTGTACATTTGAAGGTGCAAGGTGTTCTTATTTAAATGTGCTTGTATTGGCTCAGGGACAATGTGAGTAGTGATTAAGAGGAGTGGGTAGGTAAATAATAATAATAATAATAGAGCATTTATAAAGCGCATGGCTGCACCACTGTGTATCCCATGTAATATGATTTGGTTAAAATTGGCCCGGTTTGAGAGCAGTCTGTGGGTTGCCTTTTGTTTGTGTAAATGTTTGTTTGAATGAAGTGAGTGCATCTTTTTGCATGAGTTAATTGTCTGGTCCTTGTGAGCTACCTGAGATGGTTGCGCCTGGCTATCAGTGTGTTTTTTTTTTTATGTAGTGTAAAAGTGCATGCAGGGCTGTGCTCTATGAAAAAAATGTTGGTTTCTTTCATCCCCTTAATTTGTGAACAGTAGAAGATGAAGAAAAGAATGAGGATTTGATTACCAGTAATTAGAATGTATATTAATAAGAATGTAGAAAATGTGTAAAGTTAGGAGGAAGAGAAATGTATTTTTTTTTTCTCTTTTAAATATGGCATGTCGAAAAGGTTAGGAAAGGCTTCTTGGCTTTGTCAGCGCCTGAAAGACAGCACAGACTGCGAAGCAGATTTGGCCTTGGTGCTGAACACCAGGGGAGGGCTAGGAAGGCTGGCGAGCAGCCCAGAATTCTTAGCTCTTGGAAGATGGTCGGGTAGAGTGTGAGATGCATTTTTCTGAACGACGAAGGGAGACTTTTGAAAAAGAATTTGGGACTCTGGGCTAGGAAGATTTACTATGGCAGTGTGTGAATTCTATTCCGTTCTGGAAGGGTTAAACAGAAAAATGAAGAATGTGAGCAAGGCTTTTGTGAAGATTTAGCCGAGCAGAGCAGCAGTGACCTTGTGTGATAACAGCATTCCAATGGGTTCGCAGAGCACAGACAGAAGATTATGGGGGGGGCTAGGAGGCCCAGCTATTGGCACAGACAGGCAGAGATACACAGATGGAGCCATGTGAATTGTGAATTTAGAGCGAGTCTGCATAACTATTAGTGCAAAATGCTGGTTTAGATTAAAGTATGAAGGAGTTGTTCAGAACACATGTGATTTAGTATCAGGAACAAACTTATGAATAATTTTCAACAGGTTATTTCATTTGGACAAGTCTGAAAAAAAAAAAGGATTGTCTTGAGAAAAAATAATTTACCAGATATTTTGTTTCACTGTTGGTCCATGTCATAGTATACAGTTTTTTATTTGAATAGATATTGAGGTGAAGGGGGGCCCTGATGGGCATACTGGTTAGTATTTTGCTCATGAATACCTAGTGGAGAGAACAGTCGATGCAAGGGTACATATATAATATTGATTGTGTCCCTCATAAGAATGGTCTGGTGGGAATGTCTATATGCATGTATATATTGGATTCATATAAAAGTCTTTGTATGTGGTTTGTCCAGCCCAGTGCCCCACCCGCCGAGTAGAGGTGCAGAATGTGTTTGTGCAAATGTCAAAATGTTAACATGACACATTTAGAGCTGTTATTTTATACAGAAGTAAGGTGTCTGTGCAGAACAAGGGTTTGGTATATTTAATAAGAAGAATAAAAGTCTTGCGCATGGACCGTAAATGTATATCTTTTCTTTTGATGCTGCCTTAGATGTAATTATAACTTAGTCATGTGATTTTCAATACTGCTACATGTTTTGTTCTTTTGGCTGGCCATTGGGGATTCGTCCTGCCTAAGACAACACAGCCGAATAGGTTTCTTTCTTTTACATTGAAAGGATGTGAGGGTGTGAATGAGCTCTGAGAATGGGTTTAAGGTGAGTATTTATACAGGGTATTTTTTACTAAGTGGTTGCTTTTTTTTGGTCCAATATTTTGTGTGTTGTTTTTTTGTGGTTTGATTCGTTTCGTTTCAGGGCAATGGGAAATATTATCTCTGTGTTATGGTGAGTATTGATGCAACTTTGTGTTAAAGATGGATTACATGTGCATTAACACCACACCGCATGATGCATGACATGCATGAGAAGGATATAGTCCTCTGAGTAACTAATATTGTGTTTCCCTTTTGTGGTTTTTGTGTTTGGCATATGTATTATTGCGTATTATTTTATGATATACGCATGTGAATATTGTGAGTTTTATGCTTTCTTTGGCTAATTGTGCATTGTTTGTTCTGTTCAGCGTGGTAGGTATGTTGATGGACTTTAAGGCTGACACAAAATGCGTACTGGGTTTTGAGCTGCATGCATGGCATTGTGTTCTGTGTCACAGCTCCTTTGCATGTGTGGCTGGGATTTGTCTATGTTTTCTGTGCTTGGCACAGCCACTATACTTGCAATGTTGGTATGCTTGTTTCTGTTTTGTATTGTTTTGACAAATTCATTTTTGATAACAAGTACAGGTTCCTCAGTGGGGAATTTGTTCTGGCCCTCAAATTTTTTTAAACAGCACTTTTAGCAGTGTATGTCCATTTTGTTACATGGTTGTTCCTTTATAGATTTCCCTTTTGCCACCATTTCCCTAATGAATTTTTATACTTTCCCTTGTCCTTACTCCTTAATGGGAATATAAGGTCTCAATAGAGGTTGTGTGTTTTGCAATGGATAAAAAATGAGAATGAATTCTCGATATTAATAGGAACACACATTATCTCATGGCAATGACATTTGTACATGTGTTTCTAGCCCTCTCAAAAGTGCTATGTATCTCCTACAATTTTGTTTCTGCCCAGTGCTACACCAAGGGGGGTTGATGGTTTTGACTGAAGAGAAATACGTTTCAGATTTCCTTCTGTCAAAAATGGGGGTGGTAGCTAGCGTTCAAATGGGGGTGGTAGCTAGCGTTCCGCTAGCTCTCCTATGAATTAGAAATAGGTAATGCTATGAATTAGAAATAGGTAATATGTATATCGCTCTCTCCTCTTCTCCAGTTTTCATTAGCCTGTTCTGTTTTTGCTCTAAAAGGGGAATTTGATGTGGGTAGCTTTGTTTTACAAGTGTTGTGTTTTAAAGTCGTGTGGACACACTGCTAGTTCTTTATTAGCTAGTCTGTGAAAATAAACTGATAGTCTTTATTAGAGAAGACGCCCCAGACTAATGTTTCCTTATTTGACCTTTGAAGGGAACAATAGTTCTGTACTTTACTCCTCTTGTCCTATTATCCTGATTTGTATGAGCAAGAACATCATACCCCATCTGTTCCAGCATGAATTTATCCTTCCCCATAATATGATTGGAGACACACCACGTCCAGCCTTAACGTCCTTAGCATAGCTGCAGCAGTCTGCCTTTTCCCTCCGTTATTCAGTCCACATATGTTCAAAGAGGCCACCCTTAACGCCATGTGTATTTACAAGTATTTTCCATACTGCCTGTCAGCTTGGAATTCTCTTCTCTCATTATGTGTACCAAAGTCCCATAGTACATGAGCATGGTCACGAGTAAAAAAAAAAGGGAATATTAGAAGTGTTTGATGTTTTGCACAACAGTGAGGGTTCACAAAGTAGACGCTGTGTGCATGCTATAGGAATAGCGTCTCAAGAAAATGTTTTGCGGGAATACAACATGTCTGTGTTGTCTTATTTTTTCTCTTCTCTTAGAATAAATGCATACGTCCGACCACAGGTAAAAAAAAATTGAAAAGTCAAACATGTACTATATTACATATTGTTAGCACAAATTTATTGATAGGCCTGAGATGTTTTCTTCATTCAAGTGCACACCGCCCAGCAAATGTTTGTGGCACTTTGAGATAAGAAATTGTTTTGACCCTTTTGTATGCTTTGACTAAAGATATTCGTTCTACTCATCAATAGGTAGCAGACACCCTGAAGCTGTTGCCGGAGGGGCCTGAACATTTCATCGACGAGCGGAAATACTGTTTGGAGCCCAGATGATTGGAACAACGACAGGTGCTATTGACGACGTGTACCGCACTTCGAGTTGAGTGCAGGAAGACGTGGACCCATGCGTTGATGTGTCGCATGTCGAGGAGGTCCCCCTGCCGTTACCCTAATGCAAGTGGGTAAAAGAGGGTGTTGTTGATGAAGAACACGAGCAATTGCCTAGCTCCATCCCTTGTTTTAATGCCTCACTGAGGGGAGGGGAGCAAAGTGGAAAGTAACGTGCAGAGCCAAGTGCACCGGGAAAAAAAAAAGAGAAAGATTTGTAAGCTCCGATACTCCCGTTGATACTAGTGGTCAGGCATTAAAGGGTCCAGTTCATGTTACAGATACACCCGTTTTGTTCACTGACCCTGAAGTGCGAGGGAGCACTCGCTATAATCTGCGGCCCCGAAAAAGGTAAAGGTGTACTGGACTGAACACTGGAAGAAGGGCTTAGTGGAGATTCTGTTGAAAAAGAAGATTTAGTGATAGGGATGGACTTGTAAGAGCCCTGGTGTTTAGCCGAAGATTCTGTTCTATGAGACTATAGAGTGGTGTGGGGGCCCAGATTAAGTGCTCCTCTGTTACAGCTGCCGTGTGATAAGCGACGTGGGATTAAGGTATGGACGGTAAAAGCCTGCCTGTGAGGCTTTGACGGACACAGGGAGAAGATCCCTTTTCAGGGTTGAAGAACCCCTCTGGCCGGTTGTAGGACTGTCTGGGACAATTTTTTATAGTTTAGTTTCTTTTTCCCATTTTTCCTTTTTGCTTTTTGGATTTTTGGTTACGTTCCCTTTGGTCGTCCTATCCCCGATGAGGAGCAGCCCTTTGCGGCTCCTCGTAGACCTGAGCCCGCTTCCCCCTGGTTGGCCTCAGTGTGAACTGTTTTTTCCCTTAGTTTACTTTGGTCTTTTAGCTAGGAAAATGAGTCCCTTTGAATGTTCCTTTTCCCCAGGAGGAGCTGCCTCTGTGGCTCCTTGTCCAGATGCCCCTGCCCATATTTGGTTCACATGGTCTACAAATGTAATAATGTGTTTGTTTTTGGGAAGTTCATTAGGATGATGTAGTATTCTATTGTTGCACAAGACACCTGTTACTTATAGTACTGCAGATTATTGGGTGTGGGTCGTTGCCTTCAAAAACACAAGGGTGAAAAAAATGTTGCTTTTATTCTTGCCCTATGGAAGTAGCTGTCAGGGTTAGTATACTTTGAGTAGTCTAGATGCAAGTGAACACTGAGTATATGGTTCAATAGGGTGTTTTCTCTGATCAATATTATTGCATTACTTCCTTCTCATGACTTGAACTGTGATGTCTTTTTAAGTTGTCCAATAATGACATAATGTTATAGAGCAATGGTGCACCGGGAGAATATGCTTAGATTAGTCAAAAAGGAGGGTGCCTCACACCCAGAGAATAATAATTGTTTTAGTAGGTATTGCAGGGGTTGTTCTTTTACTAGTTGCCTCTGCACTTCCTGTCCTATAGTATGTTGCGCTACTTCTATGATCATGCTCATCCTAGTATTTCCTTTCCCGACATTTGATAGATGAGTGATGCCATTCTCGTTCTCTCCTTTAGAATTACACAGTCCCTACTTTGAGCAATAAAGGATGCACTTATGTTAGCCACATTAGGCTAAAAGGAGGGTCTGATAGATTGTAATTTTCCTGCTAATGATGTTGTACATATGTTAGCCTAATGTGTCATAAATTAATATGCAGTTACAGCCTATTATTCATGTGCTGCAACCCACTGAACTATTTTTCTTTATATGCAAGCTTCATTTGGATAGAACTGTTTCTGTAATGGTTAAGCTTTTGTTTTATTTTTGCCTTCTAAGTTACAGCTGCAGACCAAACACCACCACCTAAATGTGAGACACATGAAACGTCAGAGGACGAAGATGAGGATGAATCTGCCTTAGTGGTTAGAAGGAAGCAGTAGCATTAATCTCCACCATATGGCTTGTTTCTGCTTGGTTCAGCCCTCAGCATCATGCCCAGGAATAACACCTTCTACCGTCCCCCGATACACCCTGCAACACTGAACAAATAAAAACCTTTTCGGGGTTCACTGATACACCTGGTCCCCAAACCAACAAAGAAGAGATTGGCATGGAAGCTGTAATATCAAAGGAAATATTAAATAACCTCACATGAGGGAGACTGTGTCATACAGTAACCTCAGACCACTGTAAGAGACAGTCTAAGGAGTACAGAGAACCGGGGCCTTTTATGGCCAGTTTAATGCTGAGTTAGCACGAAGACTCAAAAGGTAGCAGTACAAATGTGAACACAGATACATCTATGGATGCATAAGAATTGCTTAGTCAACAGAGTGGGAGGAGGGATTAAACTGCTTATCTCTGTAAGAATAGCCTGACAGTTCTACACTAGGAGCAGGTGCATTCTGGCAACTACAGGTCTTTCTGAGCATGTGCAAGGCTCAGGAAGAAGGAGAAAACACATGGCAAGCACATGGCTAACTAAAATGGCTGCCAGGAACCAAATGGCTTTTAGCTCATGCTAACAGTGTTTCCTGCATTCTTTAACAGACGGTCCTTTTATCATGAGCTAGATACATTCCTATGATCTAGAAGGAACATAGAAAATATTTTGCACATTTATTCTCATGAATTCATCAATAACCTAATCCATTGCTAGGTGGGCATTTTTCATTCTAAATATTGTTAAGCTGGAAAATATGAGGTATAGACAGAAGCACAGAGGGAACAGAGCATTAGGTGAGCTGTTAATTTGTTTACTCCAGAATGGATGTACAATTTCTGCCCCAAGACGATCTGCCCCGGCTGCTCCACCTTCGTTACCGGATGCTATAAAACTATGGATCGCTGCCTCTGGCGACTCTGAGTGTGGCGTATGGTTTATATTTCCGGTTCTCATTCTTCACTTGCGTGCAGACTGTTTTCCATTGCCTGGATTGTGGATTTGAATGGGCCCTGGATTTGTGTCTCTGCAACATGGTGTTCCCTGACTTGGATTTTATTATACTAATGAGTCCCTTAGTTGGTCATGAAATAGATTGTTGGAGTTTCGGGATTATGGCCTGCGCAGCGGCTCATGGGGTTCTAGGCAATTTGAACATTTGGACTGCTGCCAATGACTTTCTGGCGTGCAGTTATCTTGAAGTAAGCCTGAGTTGTCCTCTGATGGTGCTACAGGCTTCGGCAATCAAAGCCCATGTATGTTCATGTCCATTACTTAATTGGATGGCTGATATGTTCATGGATGATGACAACGACTTCTTAATGGATGCAGTAGCAACGTATGGTGCCTATACGCTGTTGGACTGAAGTGTTAAGTTTTTTGCTTCATAGACACCTACTGAAATCGTGAAGTATTTTTTTTTCACCCTGTACTGCATTTATATTTTTCTTAATTGTTGAGGTCTTTTTTCACACCATGGCCACCCATGTTTGTTTTAACTGACTTGGTTTCTTTTTTAATTCAGATTTTTACTCCTAATTATCAAGTTTGGCAAAATTCCTGAACTTGGTTCTGTCTCATTCGAACTTGAACTCTGCGTTCTATGAATCTTCCCCCTTTGGTGTGCGTTCCCCGATCAAGGGAGGTTATAGTATGGCCTAAGGCCTGCTTTGCGTGCATGTTATGTTAGCATGGCTTATTAGAATTTTAAACAGTATTTAACCTTTTGCTGCTTTTGCACACAACACTGCATAGCTGTTTTTGTAAGTTAGCCGTCACAAAGGTCTACATAGAGAAAAGGTTTGTTTTTGACATCTCTAGACTTACATTGTGCCACTAGTCTGCACAGTGAATGCTAAAGCCGCCAAAGTTATCAAAACATGTTAGTTGTTTTTCGACATGTTCAAGTAACATTTTCTACACACAACATTTTGGCAGCTGTGAGCCAAGTAAGATTCTGGCGTCCTTATTATCACACACTAGCCATGATTTCAAGCACTTGGAAGATTTCCGTTTCGGGGGATGCAGAGAGTCTATGCTGATCCAGATGTAATCTACTCTTACTGAGCTGAAACGTAATGGTGTCCCCCAAAACAAGTCTAAGAGACCTTCAATAGTTTATAATACATAGTTCCTATATAGGGAGGGTGTTAAAACTAGGACCTATAGGATCTGTTTTCACCATCATTGTAATATGATTTCTCCTTTTGTATTTAATGGATTTGTAACCATGCTGACCATATTATTTTTAATCATATGTCGACTTATGTTGGCTAAGAAACCGCACATGAGATCACGTCGTTCAAATAATTATTTTAACCTTATCGTGTCTCTTTTTACTCCTGTTGTGGACTGGTATGAGAGTATAACAAATGAGTGTTCTCATTTCCCACAATTCCTGAGATGGTCCTAAGTCGCATGTCTAGGTTATCTAATCATTGGTTACTTTGCTATAGGACAAAGAGCTAATGTGACACTGATGCAAGCTGGTTGGGATTTTTCTAGGTACTGAGGTTAGTTTCTGGTACACCACAATTCACTGATGTCCTAGGTCTCTGTGCATAGTTCTGTGTATGAGCAGGATCCTTGTAACACCAATCGGCCCAAGCTGTAGAGCTGGTTGCCCTCCTTAGGGCTTGTGAGTTGACTGAGGGACTGACTGTCAATGTCTACACTGACAGCCAGTACGCCTTTGGGTGGCCGATAACTTTGGGCGCCTCTGAGTTCTTGACTTCGCATGGACTGTGAATCCAGAACAGCCCATTGATACATAGATTGCTGTACGCACTGACACTCCTTGATAAGATAACTATAATAAAATCCAGCTGTCACAAAGCCATCACTGATGATGTTGGGAGGGTAAATGTGTTTGCAGACCAGATAGCTAAGGAGACGGCTCGATCAAAGATGAAAAGAGGTTTGTGGCAGGTCCCGCTAGGTGGGTCCCAGACTATGGAATGTTTGAGGACACATTGGAAAAAGTCAGGGAAATTCAGGGTGAGGTGACCTAGGATAAATTGGCAATGTGGGAGGAGGAGAGAACAAGGCATCTGGACGAGGATGAGTGTTGGACTGACCTGTCAGGGAAACAGAGATTGTTGCTCCCAAACGCATATGTGCTCCCTGTTGTGACCATGGCCCACATTCCCTCACATATTAGTGCCAAAGGAATATGTAACTTGTTGGACCTAGTATGACAGAAAAATAATATCTCTAAGGTAGCCACACACCTAGTGAAAAACTGCATTGTTTGTTTGAAGCATAATCCTGGGAAAGGCACTCCTACACCTGCAGGTAACTTTCCACCGCCTTCCTTCCCTTTAGAGGTTCTCCTGATCATATTTTGGGTACCTTAGTGCCTCATAAAGAAGAACGCTGGAAGTCCTATGAGGACTATGTTTTTATTCAGACATTGCACCAAACGCATGCTGCTTATATACAACAAAATGTTGGGTGTGTGGTTTGTTAACTTCTGTCACTCATCGAAGTGAGAACTTGTTGCCTATGCCCCTATTCTATATTAGTAGTTGTGAGGGTTGATTCACCTTACTTAGTATGATCCGCTCATTCTCCCAGGTTGACTCCTTGGAACAAAGAGGCATCAATTCCCATTCCTTGACAATGAATGTGTATTCCCAGCATAGGTCTCCACCTGGTGTTTCCACTGGAAATGTGCGGTTTGATTAAATATTCTTCGGGGTGGCAGATCGAGGTAAAAAGGCAAACAGAACAGAGATGGACATAGATAGGTTCTCACAGTTCACTGTATCAAAATACTGCTAATCCTTCCAAGCCCGCAATGTCACCGAAGATGAGCACATGGCTGTGGTAGATTTATTGGCTCCTTTTTGCGTTCAAGGGGCAAGAGATATAGAGGTGGGGGACAGTAGATGTACCCCGGCCCAAAAACCCCCAGATGAACCTATAAGACTCCAGTACTCTAAAGGACAGATGGAACGTATGTGTCCACCCATGAAGGCGGCCTGTAAGCATGGATTGAGGGCGGAATCGATGTCCCATAGGTGCAAGGGTTGCCTCTATAATCCAATGGAAGCCAGGGGGAGCGAAAGGGAGGATGAGACATCAACCATGATACAGATGAACTGATGCTCCCTAAAGAAACATAGACTTGAAATCTTTGATCTCTTAATCGATCACCAGCCGGATGTGCTCTTCATAACGGAGACCTGGTTGGATAGGGAGTCTGCGCCGGAAATCCTAGAAGCCTGAATACGATATGCTGAGATTAGATCGTAGTATACAATGTGAGGGGTTGCTTTGGTGCATAAACTGGAGGTGATATTCAGCCATAAAGCAGTGTGCATCAATAATAGTGAAGCAGGCCTCTTTTCAATTAAAACCTCGCCTAATCTGACTACAAATGGTTACCTGACCTATCGCCCACCGGGGGTGGCATCGCAATTCAAAGATAGCTTGTTGGAGGTGGTGGCTCAGCCTGCTCTACAGTACAAAAGGCTCCTAATTTTAGGGTACCTTAACTTGCACTTGGAGGAGGAAGGAAAAAAGGAAGCACAAGGGGTGATTGCCATGCTGGAGTCATTCATGCTCAAACTTCAATCTTTGACACCTACCCACCAGGCAGGCCCCCTTCTCTATCCTATCTTTGCAAATTGGGATGGAGTGAAGGTACAGTCCCCAATCAGGGTACCATGGTCAGATCATTATCTGATTCAGGTCTCTATATTATGTTTGTCTAAAAGTCCCACACAAGCTAGACTGAGGGCGTACAAACGTAGGAAATGGGGGAAACTTAATCAGGCAACCCTGGAGCTTGCCTTGAGGCAAGGTTGTCCCCCGTTGAGAGAGAACTTAAATGAAGCTGGGAAGGAGTATGAGGACTGGCTGACCAGGGCCCTAGATAGGGTCACGCCGTGGACGAACAGTGCCCCGGTGAGACGCACTAAGACGGCGCTGTGGTTCAATGCTGATTTAAGAGCAGTCAAGTCCACATGCAAAGGTTTAGAACGCGCTTGGCGCAAAAACTATGATACGACTGCCAAGCTGGAATATAAGAACAGTCTGAAAGAGTACCATGGTCTAATAAGAAAAACTAAAAGAGAATTTTTAAATAAAAAAATTGAGCTAGCGGAAAATTCCTCCAAGGAAGTCTTCTCCATATATAAGGAGCTTACTTCACTACAAAGTGAAGGACTACCCGGTCCCAACCTCAAGGCCACTGCCCCTCCATGCTGTGAAACCTTCCTGAATATTTTCATCCTATCTACTGATGGAACTCTTGTCCTGGCTACCAAGGTAAAATCAGGCTTCCCTCTTGACCCCGCCTCACCTTCCATTCTAGACCAAGCAATGGAAGCAAATTTTCAATTTCTGTGACAATGGAAACATGCGACTGTGGTTCTACTTTTAACGAAATAAACTCTGGATTCATATAAGCCAGAAAAGTGTACCCTATCGCTCTACTCCCTATTTTTGCTAAATAGCAGAAAAACATGTCAACCAACAGCTGATGAAGTGTTTTGAGACAAATTGTTTGCTACATGAAACCCAGTGTGGACCTAAATGTAGCATAGAAATACCCCTACCACTGGCCTTGGAATCACTAAGACTTATCGCTGATGAAGGTAAGATGTCTGACTTGGTCATGTTTCACCTTAGTGCGGCTTTTGAAACCTTGTCTCATGGTTTACTAATGGAATGACTATGGCAGCTTGGCGTTGGGGGTCAGGAGCTCAAATGGCTTGCAGATTATCTCCACAATCACGCTTTCCAGGTATCACTGCAGCCCTACACCTTAGAGACTCTCCCACTACATCAAGAAGTTCTGAAAGGCTCTGCCCTGAGTCTAACACTGTTTAATCTCTATATGCGTCCACTAGGTGATGTGTCAAAAAGGGGGTGGGGTCGCACACCACTCACTCACCAGCGGGATCGCCCCTAAGGACTATGGTCAGTGTAGTTTTGTATTCCGCGATGTATCTTTCTTCGCCATCCCTGGACACGTGTTTCGGGGTATTTACCCCTCATCAGCAGGGAATAGGCCATCTTCTTATCTTCTGGGGTTGCCGGTGGCTGCCAAATATTGCCAGGTCTAGTACCACACGGGCGCGCGGGTGCGGGGTCCCAGGCTCGTCAGCCCGCTTAAATATTTCAAAAAGGGGGTGGGGTCGCACACCACTCACTCACCAGCGGGATCGCCCCTAAGGACTATGGTCAGTGTAGTTTTGTATTCCGCGATGTATCTTTCTTCGCCATCCCTGGACACGTGTTTTGGGGTATTTACCCCTCATCAGCAGGGAATAGGCCATCTTCTTATCTTCTGGGGTTGCCAGTGGCTGCCAAATATTGCCAGGTCTAGTACCACACGGGCGCGCGGGTGCGGGGTCCCAGGCTCGTCAGCCCGCTTAAATATTTCAAAAAGGGGGTGGGGTCGCACACCACTCACTCACCAGCGGGATCGCCCCTAAGGACTATGGTCAGTGTAGTTTTGTATTCCGCGATGTATCTTTCTTCGCCATCCCTGGACACGTGTTTCGGGGTATTTACCCCTCATCAGCAGGGAATAGGCCACCTTCTTATCTTCTGGGGTTGCCGGTGGCTGCCAAATATTGCCAGGTCTAGTACCACACGGGCGCGCGGGTGCGGGGTCCCAGGCTCGTCAGCCCGCTTAAATATTTCAAAAAGGGGGTGGGGTCGCACACCACTCACTCACCAGCGGGATCGCCCCTAAGGACTATGGTCAGTGTAGTTTTGTATTCCGCGATGTATCTTTCTTCGCCATCCCTGGACACGTGTTTCGGGGTATTTACCCCTCATCAGCAGGGAATAGGCCATCTTCTTATCTTCTGGGGTTGCCGGTGGCTGCCAAATATTGCCAGGTCTAGTACCACACGGGCGCGCGGGTGCGGGGTCCCAGGCTCGTCAGCCCGCTTAAATATTTCAAAAAGGGGGTGGGGTCGCACACCACTCACTCACCAGTGGGATCGCCCCTAAGGACTATGGTCAGTGTAGTTTTGTATTCCGCGATGTATCTTTCTTCGCCATCCCTGGACACGTGTTTCGGGGTATTTACCCCTCATCAGCAGGGAATAGGCCATCTTCTTATCTTCTGGGGTTGCCGGTGGCTGCCAAATATTGCCAGGTCTAGTACCACACGGGCGCGCGGGTGCGGGGTCCCAGGCTCGTCAGCCCGCTTAAATATTTCAAAAAGGGGGTGGGGTCGCACATCACTCACTCACCAGCGGGATCGCCCCTAAGGACTATGGTCAGTGTAGTTTTGTATTCCGCGATGTATCTTTCTTCGCCATCCCTGGACACGTGTTTCGGGGTATTTACCCCTCATCAGCAGGGAATAGGCAATCTTCTTATCTTCTGGGGTTGCCGGTGGCTGCCAAATATTGCCAGGTCTAGTACCACACGGGCGCGCGGGTGCGGGGTCCCAGGCTCGTCAGCCCGCTTAAATATTTCAAAAAGGGGGTGGGGTCGCACACCACTCACTCACCAGCGGGATCGCCCCTAAGGACTATGGTCAATGTAGTTTTGTATTCCGCAATGTATCTTTCTTCGCCATCCCTGGACACGTGTTTCGGGGTATTTACCCCTCATCAGCAGGGAATAGGCCATCTTCTTATCTTCAGGGGTTGCCGGTGGCTGCCAAATATTGCCAGGTCTAGTACCACACGGGCGCGCGGGTGCGGGGTCCCAGGCTCGTCAGCCCGCTTAAATATTTCAAAAAGGGGGTGGGGTCGCACACCACTCACTCACCAGCGGGATCGCCCCTAAGGACTATGGTCAGTGTAGTTTTGTATTCCGCGATGTATCTTTCTTCGCCATCCCTGGACACGTGTTTCGGGGTATTTACCCCTCATCAGCAGGGAATAGGCCATCTTCTTATCTTCTGGGGTTGCCGGTGGCTGCCAAATATTGCCAGGTCTAGTACCACACGGGCGCGCGGGTGCGGGGTCCCAGGCTCGTCAGCCCGCTTAAATATTTCAAAAAGGGGGTGGGGTCGCACACCACTCACTCACCAGCGGGATCGCCCCTAAGGACTATGGTCAGTGTAGTTTTGTATTCCGCGATGTATCTTTCTTCGCCATCCCTGGACACGTGTTTCGGGGTATTTACCCCTCATCAGCAGGGAATAGGCCATCTTCTTATCTTCTGGGGTTGCCGGTGGCTGCCAAATATTGCCAGGTCTAGTACCACACGGGCGCGCGGGTGCGGGGTCCCAGGCTCATCAGCCCGCTTAAATATTTCAAAAAGGGAGTGGGGTCGCACACCACTCACTCACCAGCGGGATCGCCCCTAAGGACTATGGTCAGTGTAGTTTTGTATTCCGCGATGTATCTTTCTTCGCCATCCCTGGACACGTGTTTCGGGGTATTTACCCCTCATCAGCAGGGAATAGGCCATCTTCTTATCTTCTGGGGTTGCCGGTGGCTACCAAATATTGCCAGGTCTAGTACCACACGGGCGCGCGGGTGCGGGGTCCCAGGCTCGTCAGCCCACTTAAATATTTCAAAAAGGGGGTGGGGTCGCACACCACTCACTCACCAGCGGGATCGCCCCTAAGGACTATGGTCAGTGTAGTTTTGTATTCCGCGATGTATCTTTCTTCGCCATCCCTGGACACGTGTTTCGGGGTATTTACCCCTCATCAGCAGGGAATAGGCCATCTTCTTATCTTCTGGGGTTGCCGGTGGCTGCCAAATATTGCCAGGTCTAGTACCACACGGGCGCGCGGGTGCGGGGTCCCAGGCTCGTCAGCCCGCTTAAATATTTCAAAAAGGGTGTGGGGTCGCACACCACTCACTCACCAGCGGGATCGCCCCTAAGGACTATGGTCAGTGTAGTTTTGTATTCCGCGATGTATCTTTCTTCGCCATCCCTGGACACGTGTTTCGGGGTATTTACCCCTCATCAGCAGGGAATAGGCCATCTTCTTATCTTTTGGGGTTGCCGGTGGCTGCCAAATATTGCCAGGTCTAGTACCACACGGGCGCGCGGGTGCGGGGTCCCAGGCTCGTCAGCCCGCTTAAAAATTTCAAAAAGGGGGTGGGGTCGCACACCACTCACTCACCAGCGGGATCGCCCCTAAGGACTATGGTCAGTGTAGTTTTGTATTCTGCGATGTATCTTTCTTCGCCATCCCTGGACACGTGTTTCGGGGTATTTACCCCTCATCAGCAGGGAATAGGCCATCTTCTTATCTTCTGGGGTTGCCGGTGGCTGCCAAATATTGCCAGGTCTAGTACCACACGGGCGCGTGGGTGCGGGGTCCCAGGCTCGTCAGCCCGCTTAAATATTTCAAAAAGGGGGTGGGGTCGCACACCACTCACTCACCAGCGGGATCGCCCCTAAGGACTATGGTCAGTGTAGTTTTGTATTCCGCGATGTATCTTTCTTCGCCATCCCTGGACACGTGTTTCGGGGTATTTACCCCTCATCAGCAGGGAATAGGCCATCTTCTTATCTTCTGGGGTTGCCGGTGGCTTCCAAATATTGCCAGGTCTAGTACCACACGGGCGCGCGGGTGCGGGGTCCCAGGCTCGTCAGCCCGCTTAAATATTTCAAAAAGGGGGTGGGGTCGCACACCACTCACTCACCAGCGGGATCGCCCCTAAGGACTATGGTCAGTGTAGTTTTGTATTCCGCGATGTATCTTTCTTCGCCATCCCTGGACACGTGTTTCGGGGTATTTACCCCTCATCAGCAGGGAATAGGCCATCTTCTTATCTTCTGGGGTTGCCGGTGGCTGCCAAATATTCCCAGGTCTAGTACCACACGGGCGCGCAGGTGCGGGGTCCCAGGCTCGTCAGCCCGCTTAAATATTTCAAAAAGGGGGTGGGGTCGCACACCACTCACTCACCAGCGGGATCGCCCCTAAGGACTATGGTCAGTGTAGTTTTGTATTCCGCGATGTATCTTTCTTCGCCATCCCTGGACACGTGTTTCGGGGTATTTACCCCTCATCAGCAGGGAATAGGCCATCTTCTTATCTTTTGGGGTTGCCGGTGGCTGCCAAATATTGCCAGGTCTAGTACCACACGGGCGCGCGGGTGCGAGGTCCCAGGCTCGTCAGCCCGCTTAAATATTTCAAAAAGGGGGTGGGGTCGCACACCACTCACTCACCAGCGGGATCGCCCCTAAGGACTATGGTCAGTGTAGTTTTGTATTCTGCGATGTATCTTTCTTCGCCATCCCTGGACACGTGTTTCGGGGTATTTACCCCTCATCAGCAGGGAATAGGCCATCTTCTTATCTTCTGGGGTTGCCGGTGGCTGCCAAATATTGCCAGGTCTAGTACCATACGGGCGCGTGGGTGCGGGGTCCCAGGCTCGTCAGCCCGCTTAAATATTTCAAAAAGGGGGTGGGGTCGCACACCACTCACTCACCAGCGGGATCGCCCCTAAGGACTATGGTCAGTGTAGTTTTGTATTCCGCGATGTATCTTTCTTCGCCATCCCTGGACACGTGTTTCGGGGTATTTACCCCTCATCAGCAGGGAATAGGCCATCTTCTTATCTTCTGGGGTTGCCGGTGGCTGCCAAATATTGCCAGGTCTAGTACCACACGGGCGCGCGGGTGCGGGGTCCCAAGCTCGTCAGCCCGCTTAAATATTTCAAAAAGGGGGTGGGGTCGCACACCACTCACTCACCAGCGGGATCGCCCCTAAGGACTATGGTCAGTGTCGTTTTGTATTCCGCGATGTATCTTTCTTCGCCATCCCTGGACACGTGTTTCGGGGTATTTACCCCTCATCAGCAGGGAATAGGCCATCTTCTTATCTTCTGGGGTTGCCGGTGGCTGCCAAATATTGCCAGGTCTAGTACCACACGGGCGCGCGGGTGCGGGGTCCCAGGCTCGTCAGCCCGCTTAAATATTTCAAAAAGGGGGTGGGGTCGCACACCACTCACTCACCAGCGGGATCGCCCCTAAGGACTATGGTCAGTGTAGTTTTGTATTCCGCGATGTATCTTTCTTCGCCATCCCTGGACACGTGTTTCGGGGTATTTACCCCTCATCAGCAGGGAATAGGCCATCTTCTTATCTTCTGGGGTTGCCGGTGGCTGCCAAATATTGCCAGGTCTAGTACCACACGGGCGCGGGCTGACGAGCCTGGGATCCCGCACCTTCGCGCCAGAGTGGTACTATACCTGGCAGATATTGGCAGCCATCGGCAACCCCAGAACACTGCCTATCCCTGCTGATGAGGGGTAATACCCCGAAACACGTGTCCAGGGATGGCGAAGACAGCGAAGATAGCAGAAGATCGAAAGATGATGCATCGCGAACACTTTCCTACATTGACCAGAGTCCTTAGGGGCGACACCGCCGGTGTGTGAGTAGTGTGCGACCCCACCCCCATTTGTAACTTTAAAGCTCCCATGAGCAGCGGGCTGACAAGCCTGGGATCCCGCACCTACGCGCCAGAGTGGTACTATACCTGGCAGATATTGGCAGCCATCGGCAACCCCAGAACACTGCCTATCCCTGCTGATGAGGGGTAATACCCCGAAACACGTGTCCAGGGATGGCGAAGACAGCGAAGATAGCAGAAGATCGAAAGATGATGTATCGCGAACACTTTCCTACATTGACCAGAGTCCTTAGGGGCAACACCGCCGGTGTGTGAGTAGTGTGCGACCCCACCCCCATTTGTAACTTTAATGCTCCCATGAGCAGCGGGCTGACGAGCCTGGGATCCCGCACCTACGCGCCAGAGTGGTACTATACCTGGCAGATATTGGCAGCCATCGGCAACCCCAGAACACTGCCTATCCCTGCTGATGAGGGGTAATACCCCGAAACACGTGTCCAGGGATGGCGAAGACAGCGAAGATAGCAGAAGATCGAAAGATGATGCATCGCGAACACTTTCCTACATTGACCAGAGTCCTTAGGGGCGACACCGCCGGTGTGTGAGTAGTGTGCGACCCCACCCCCATTTGTAACTTTAAAGCTCCCATGAGCAGCGGGCTGACGAGCCTGGGATCCCGCACCTACGCGCCAGAGTGGTACTATACCTGGCAGATATTGGCAGCCATCGGCAACCCCAGAACACTGCCTATCCCTGCTGATGAGGGGTAATACCCCGAAACACGTGTCCAGGGATGGCGAAGACAGCGAAGATAGCAGAAGATCGAAAGATGATGCATCGCGAACACTTTCCTACATTGACCAGAGTCCTTAGGGGCGACACCGCCGGTGTGTGAGTAGTGTGCGACCCCACCCCCATTTGTAACTTTAAAGCTCCCATGAGCAGCGGGCTGACGAGCCTTTGATCCCGCACCTACGCGCCAGAGTGGTACTATACCTGGCAGATATTGGCAGCCATCGGCAACCCCAGAACACTGCCTATCCCTGCTGATGAGGGGTAATACCCCGAAACACGTGTCCAGGGATGGCGAAGACAGCGAAGATAGCAGAAGATCGAAAGATGATGCATCGCGAACACTTTCCTACATTGACCAGAGTCCTTAGGGGCGACACCGCCGGTGTGTGAGTAGTGTGCGACCCCACCCCCATTTGTAACTTTAAAGCTCCCATGAGCAGCGGGCTGACGAGCCTGGGATCCCGCACCTACGCGCCAGAGTGGTACTATACCTGGCAGATATTGGCAGCCATCGGCAACCCCAGAACACTGCCTATCCCTGCTGATGAGGGGTAATACCCCGAAACACGTGTCCAGGGATGGCGAAGACAGCGAAGATAGCAGAAGATCGAAAGATGATGCATCGCGAACACTTTCCTACATTGACCAGAGTCCTTAGGGGCGACACCGCCGGTGTGTGAGTAGTGTGCGACCCCACCCCCATTTGTAACTTTAAAGCTCCCATGAGCAGCGGGCTGACGAGCCTTTGATCCCGCACCTACGCGCCAGAGTGGTACTATACCTGGCAGATATTGGCAGCCATCGGCAACCCCAGAACACTGCCTATCCCTGCTGATGAGGGGTAATACCCCGAAACACGTGTCCAGGGATGGCGAAGACAGCGAAGATAGCAGAAGATCGAAAGATGATGCATCGCGAACACTTTCCTACATTGACCAGAGTCCTTATGGGCGACACCGCCGGTGTGTGAGTAGTGTGCGACCCCACCCCCATTTGTAACTTTAAAGCTCCCATGAGCAGCGGGCTGACGAGCCTGGGATCCCGCACCTACGCGCCAGAGTGGTACTATACCTGGCAGATATTGGCAGCCATCGGCAACCCCAGAACACTGCCTATCCCTGCTGATGAGGGGTAATACCCCGAAACACGTGTCCAGGGATGGCGAAGACAGCGAAGATAGCAGAAGATCGAAAGATGATGCATCGCGAACACTTTCCTACATTGACCAGAGTCCTTAGGGGCGACACCGCCGGTGTGTGAGTAGTGTGCGACCCCACCCCCATTTGTCACTAGCTGATGTGATCGGGCATCATGGTGTACAGATGGTGTTGACACTCAGCTAACGATCACTCCGGCGCAGGATGAGGGCACTGCTGCAGAGAGTTTGGTTGACCTAGCCAAGTGGATGGACACGATCTGCCTGAAACTTAATGTGGATAAGACTGAAGACCTGGTTGTGGGGAAACAACCTTCGATCTGGTCTTCAGTGTGACAATCTTGGTACTACACCTAGGACTAAGACTAAAGTAAAAAATCTGAGCTTTGTTTTTGACCATACCTTGTCTTGTTATAACCAGATAAAAGCACTGGCTAGAACTTGCTTTGGCACTCTAAAAACATTATGCAAAATATTTAGTCTCCTTCCTCGGTCGACAAGGAAGGAAGTAGCTTAGGCCCTTTTAGTCTCTAGACTGGACAATTGCAATATCCAATATCTTAGGACAGCGCAGGACAGACGGCAAAAACATTATCTGGTCTATAATGCAGCTGCTCGCCGGTTGCAAAATATCCATAACTACTCTCCCATGGGGGAGGTCCTTTCTAAACTTCTCTGGCTCCAAATAAGGGAAAAATTCTCTTTTAAAGCTCTCTGCTTTGGGCATAAAATTCTGACCCAGAGAGGTCCTCATTATCTCTCTTCCCTGAATAAATGGTACCAGCCAAAAATATGTTTGAGGCCCACTGGGGGCAGCACTAATAGTGATGCCCAAGATAAAATGATCACTGCTGCATGGTCACTCTTTCAGCTGACAGCAAAGCCATAGAATTACCTTGTTTTTGAACTAAGTTCAGAATGCTTCGAAACCACCTTCTGGAAAAAACTTAAAATGTGTTTTTTTAAACAAAAATAAATGTCCAAATGGAGTAAGCAAGTTCTCTATAAAATCCTGATTCATTCATTTTCTTCCGAGGTTCCAAAGCTTACAAGGACATGGGTCTGTGAATGATCCAGAGAGGAAGAAGTTCTTAAGCGTGGCTGTGTTTGTTGTGCTGGGTTGTTCCCATGCAGTGAGAAAGTTGGTCAACGATGGTGGTAGATGGGATGTTAAGGAAGTCCAAAGGTTGGGGATCGAAGTTTTTATGGATGGTTACTATCTTGTGGAAGTGGTCGTTGAGGGAGTCGCAGAGTTCTTGTGAGGAGCGGATCCAAGGTTTCGGTGACTGACGGGCAGGTGAACTCTCTGTCTATGGTGAAGAGTTCCTTGATGTAGTTTGTCTCCATATGATGGGTCAAGGCCTTCTTTTTTACAGCTTGAGTTGGTGGTGGTAGTCATTGAGGGCTGATTTGAAGGTGGCTCGGTCAGTGTGGTTTCTGCTGGAGTGCCATCTTCTTTCCAATTGTTTGCACATGCGCTTTGATGTGCTGAGTTCCAAAGTATACCAGCTTGTCGTCTGTTAGGTCTGTGCCTTTTAGCTGATTTGGTAGGAGTGCCTTGGTTGGCATTGCTGGTGATCCAGGCATGGAAGTTGTTTACTGTATGGTCCAAGTTGCTGGTGACGGTGGATTGTATGATGCTGAGGGTGTCGGTCTGTTTTTGCTCAGTGACCTTGATCCAGCTACAATAGGGTCACTGTGATGGTTGAGGGTGGAGTGGGCAGGTCTGGCCAGGTTAAAGTGTATGAAGGAGTGGTCCAATCAGGTGATTTACGAGGTGCGGCTGTATCAGATTCTGTTGCTGTATGTGAAGCAGGGGTTTAGCGTGTGTCCTGCTTTGTGCATGGTACCAGTGACCAGCTGCTTGAGGCCGATGTTAGGTCTCCCAGTAAGACGTAGTGTTTCGGAGTCGATGGCTAGCAGGGTGAGGAATTCAGTGATGACGTCGCTGAGGCTGGTTCGTGGTCCTGATGGTCTGTATGCAAGGGTCCATTTGATGGTGATTTTGTTGTTAGTGCGATGTTGGAAGATCTTCTGTTCCTAGATTGGCTTGGTGCAGGTGATTTATGCCTTGTGTACGATGGCAATACCACCGCCATATTGGTTGGTGCAGTCACTGTGTTTCATCATGTAGCCAATTTGTGTTGCCATGGTGATGTCCGGGGCAGATGCACGCATGAGCCTGGTCTCTATAATGTAGGACATGTCGGGCGAGAGGCGAGATGGTGTCCCAGACTCCAGTGGTGTGTTTGCAGAGTGATCTGGCATTGATCAGGTGGCATATACAACTTAAAAGAGTTGATACATACATTCCTCAATAAAAAAGCTATAAGAACAATACACTAGAATCAATACAAATTAACTATAGGAACCATACACTGAACAAAACACATCCTACAATTACATGATTTTTTTATAAATGAGTAAATATCAAAACAAATCTAAAATGTTTCTTGAAGTCATTAAAAGAATAATTTTAGATCAAATAAAATACATAGTCCAACTACATGACTAACAGCCAATGATGCCCAGTGTTTTCCTTCAATTGATTGCACACCAAAAATAGCTAGTCACTGTTGTGGAGATGTTATTTGATGACAGTGACTGTAAGTAATGCCTGGCTTGCCTATATTGTCCAAGATTAGCCTTCCTTTAGAGGGTAATGCATAGTATTTCATAGATCAATTTTATACTTGCATAAGTCCCAGATTGCTGATTGGTTGTCAGTCACCGGTGTTTGTTGGGCAGCCAGGTTTTTTTCCCCATCTGAAACCTTATATGAAAGCTTGTAGTGATAATCACAAAGGAAGCTTAATTGTTAAGCTAAGGAACCAAGTCTGGTTTCCATGTAGACTCTGGAGTGTTCAATGGCAGCTAACACCTTGTCCAGTTTGTCCGATGTAGAGAGTGATGGAGTGGCGCCTGGTAATGGTGTGTCTGGGATGACAGAGCACGGGTCTGCAGGTGTCGGAGGTTGAGCGAGCGTAGTGGAGCAGAGCCTGCCCATCATTTGTACTGTTGTGGGTTTAGAGAGGAGATTCAGGACAGGGTTTGCATGATCCATCCACCAGGATACTGAGAGCGAAAAGCCCGTGGGGTGGGGGTAAGAATAAAAATCTGTCCCTTGTATCCTCCAGCTTGAGGGTCTCATTGTCTTTCAGGAGGCCCACAATGCTCAAGGCCAATCCTCTAGGGGAACCTGCAACTCCACGCCACCTTCTGCTCCCATTGATGCAAGAGCTGATATTGAGAGAACAAGGAGGGGAGGTCCAAGGGCTAGCCTGACTAGGTCAGTCAAACTCGGTGACTCCGTGGTATGCCCCGCACTGGTGGGGAAGGAGGAAAGAGAGACATGACTCACTGCGGCTCTTGATGCCAAGTCAACAGGCAAGTTCCAATGGGCGTCCCCCAAGTGAGCTCCATTGGCAGTGCTACAGGCGCCAAGTGTTGGCCTCCCTGATCACCTGGGAGATTGCTGTGTAGCAATATTGGGTGGAATTTTTGGGTGGGAGTGTGATTGTTATGGGGCACCCCCAACCTGGGTTGGGAGATGGAGGCCACTTTGGGCAGGGACAAGCCCAGCGAGGGCCACTGGAAGGCCCCATCACCTTCTTCATGGGAAATTGGGGCCATGAGGCTCTTGTGCTCTGTGCTGTCAAGGGCTGGTGGTGGTGCCAGAGCTATCTATGCCACTCTGAGATGAGATGCAGTGAACTCTGGGCACCTCCAGAGGCCCAGATCCTGGGTCTTTGACCTGGATTGGTGACAATATGCTGTCCAAAGGTTGGAGGACTACTCAGTTCTGTCCACCATCTTGGCTGGCCTATCCACGCCCTGTAAAATCTGATTATAGTTCTTGGCAACCCAGATAAGATGCAATTCCATGACCAGTTTTTATTTCAGGAAACGGTGTTGTAGCAGTGAGCCTTCTGTACATTCGGTGGAGTCCCTGTGTTTTCTGTTCCAAATCCAGTAGTGCCCCTGAATTGTATGTTTAAATGAGGGTTAGAGGGTCTCCGGGTTGGAGTATAGTTACGGCATATGTAATCTCTCACTGCCTGATTTAATATAAGCTAGCCAGGGGATTTTCATCTCCTTGTCCACATTTAAACATTATTTTTTTATTTTTTTATTTCTTTTAATTTACATTTTCCAAACAAAAATACAAACCAGTGGCATTTATTACACAGTAGTATAGTACAGCTTTGTCCGTCATTTTAACAATAAAAAGAATAAATAGCAGCAATCATGACAGTGTCATGAGCATTTCCTCATTAAGGTGGCCATGCTTGATGTAGGTTGTGAATATTAGACAGTACAATAATACGTTATGGATTAGGTCCTGTAGCACATCCAGACAAATAGGATAGGGGATAATCAACCTACGTGGCCTTCACCTATATGTCTCAACCCACAGACTGTCTCTTGTGACCTGAACCTCTTCTCACACCGTGATCCCAGAGCTCCTTGGCCCCATCCATACTTCCTCTATATCCACAGTTCCCAGCCAGTGCACAAAGGGCTCCCATATATCTCTGGGACCGGAACGCATCAGCATTAGCTCCTCGTATTCCGCTAGCTGGGTCTTACAATAAGCCACTTCTCTGAGCCACTCCTTTGTTGTTGGAGGATGTGTAGCCCCCCAATGTATCGCCACCTGTCTCCTCGTCATCAGCAATAAAATTGCTGGAAGTTTCCTTGTCTTTGGCGGTATGTGAGGGACTATCCGCAGTAATGCCACCAGAGGCGGGCATGGCAAAGTTAACCCCGTAATGCTTCCTATATATTTGTATAACTAAAGCCCAAAGCGTGCTATTGGCCTGCATTGCCACACTAAGTGTATGAATGTTGCTTGTGGTGCTCCCATTTCCAACAGTTGTCATCTAGGCACAGCCTCATTCATCGTAATTGTATGGGGGTCCTGTAGAATCTGTGTAGGTATTTGAAATTTATTAACCTGAGCTGGTAATTTGGGGTTCGCTGCTCTAGCTGTCTACAGCTGAAGGCCCACTGCTCATCCGTGATGCTACCACAAGTCCTCCTCCCATGCGACAGAGGCTATCAGTGCTATAATCGGGTGTTCCCTTTGTGTGATAGTGTATAGTCTTGTGATCAGCCTGCAGCTTGACTAGACAGTAGGCATGGGCGGATTTTGCGTATCCACGACCCGCGGATTTTGCGGATTTGCGGATCGTGGATTTGGGGCGGGGCTTCCATGCGAGTGTCACTGAATTTGAGCATAAACTAGTTCGAGCGACCATGTGTGTGTTACTATGCAATCGCCCCGACGGGCGCAGGGGTCCCTTGAGTGAGCTGTCCATCATAGTGGGTGAATGGCGGGCAGACGGTGCAAACTGCGAGTGTGTGGGCGGGGCCAAACGGGCAGGGCTACCATGCGCGTTCAACATGCTTCTTGTGTGTATAAAAGGTCTGAGAAAGATCAGTTCAGCATCAGCAGATGAAGAGAAAGAAACCCCTGGTCACAAGAACAGCACGGGTATTGTGCTCGTGA
Organism: Lissotriton vulgaris; assembly: GCF_964263255.1. NCBI lineage: Eukaryota > Metazoa > Chordata > Amphibia > Caudata > Salamandridae > Lissotriton > Lissotriton vulgaris. The sequence continues at coordinate 1,143,449,015 of NC_141694.1, read as the reverse complement.
AAGTCAAGGATGCAAAGGCCTCTATCCAGCATCACAGCTGATTTTCCACGGTAGAGTTGGGAAGAAGGCACACCTGTCCAGCCTCGACGACGCTCACGATTGTTTTTGGGCTAATGAATGAGTCACTGAATTTGAGCATCAACTAGCTCGAGCGACCATGTGTGTGTTACTATGCAATCGCCCCGACGGGCGCAGGGGTCCCTTGAGTGAGCTGTCCATCATAGTGGGTGAATGGCGGGAAGACGGTGCAAACCGCGAGTGTGTGGGCGGAAGGGGCAGGGCTTCCATGCGAGTTCACACATGCTTCTTGTGTGTATAAAAGGTCAGAGAAAGATCAGTTCAGCAGATGAAGAGAAATAAGCTCCTGGTCACAGAAACAGCACGGGTATTGCGCTCGTGAAAGTCAAGGATGCAAAAGCCTCTATCCAGCATCACAGCTGATTTTCCACGGTAGATTTGTGAAGAAGGCACACCTGCCTCGACGACGCTACAGGAAGGGCATGTTGTAACTATTTTAAGATGGCGCCGGCAAGCTGCCAGCGCCATCCTAAAATACTTACTAAATTAGCTTCAACAGGAAGCTCTAATAGATAAAATAAAGCAGGTGTGAGCACCTGCTTTATTTTATCTATTAGAGCTTCCTGTTGAAGCTAACTTAGTAACTATTTTAGGATGGCGCTGGCAGCTTGCCGGCGCCATCCTAAAATAGTTACAAGTTGACAGGCCAGCCAGGCTTCAACTTTTGCCCCCGGAATCCGCCGCTCGCGGATTTGCGAATTCGCGGTAAATTCGCGGGAGTTCGCGGATCGCGAATTTACCGAAAATTCGCAAAATCCGCGAGCGGAACGGATTTTGCGCTCATACTTACTAGACAGTGAGAATATTTTCTAACACCATCTACAGGCTGCCCACAGCTGATAGTAAAGTAGGATGTCTGCCTCTGAGGGGGCTGTAGGCCCGCACATCTGCTGCAATGTGAGGAAGGTATCTCCAGGATACAGGTCCCGACCCATCTGAACCTTGTGTATCCGAGCCTGCACATACGCGTGTCTCTCCATCAGTGGTGGTAGTAGTGGATTGTCCGCCAAGGTCATAGACGGTGTGTCACGCCCATCGCAGCACCTCCACTGAATCCACTTCATTGCGCGGACGCTTAAAGGGTTGGTAGATAGCTGTCTTAAGTGGCAGGGAAGCTACTTGGTCCGACTCAACAGCGACGTGAGGCTGGAACGAGGTAGGGTGCACCCAGTAGTGGAGAAACTGCGCCTGCAAGCAATACGCATATAGGGAAAAGTCCGGTGATACCAGCCTACCCCGTGCCTGTGGGAGTGGGAGCGTTTCCCAAGATACCCTCAGTTGTCTTCCCGCCCAGACCATTTCGATCATCAAGGATCGGAGTGTGCTAAAGAAATGTGTTGTGAGGGGTACAGGGGCGTTTACAAATAGATGCAGTAATTTGGGCAGAATGACCATTTTGACACCGCTATGCAGCCTACCAGGGACAGTGTTAGAGTCTTACAGCATTGTACTCTGTCTGTTATCCAGTCCATCACTCCACCATAGATGTGTGTCCAGAGCTCCTGGAGTCATTGCTGATCCACACACCCAGATATCGTGTTGGTTCAGTAGCCCAACTTATAGGGTATTCCGTATCAAATGCCTTAGTGTCAGGCGTCAGTGGGAATATTATCGACTTGATTCAGTTTATGTCTACCCCCGATAGCCCCCTATACCGCACCAGCTCTCGCATCATGTGAGGGAAGTTGTCCTCCGGATTCATCTTATACAGAGTGATATCATCTGCATACATGGACACATTGCGCCCAAGCGTCGTGAAGCCGATGCTCCTGTTTGTGTGATGTTGCCGAATCCTAGCCCCCAGTGGCTCAGTGGCTATAGCAAATAATAATGGTGACAAAGGGATGCCTTGTTGGATGCCTCTTGTGATATTTATTGGTCGGGAGATCAGTCCACTAACTCGTAGGCGTGCCCTAGGTCTGGTATAAAGGAGTCTAATTTGATTTATAAATAAAGGGCTCATGCCTAGTCTGTGCAGGAGTGGGAAAAAAATCCCCACTCTAAAGAATCAAAGGCCTTGGTGGCATCCAGTAATGCTGCTACCTTATGCACATTAGGAGCGAGGTAATGCATAAGAGCAAATAGTGTTCTCAGGTTGTGGGAGGTAGATCTCCCAGGTATAAAGCCTGACTGATTCGGTCGAGCTATCTGGGGCAGTAATGGTTTTAGCCGAGTGGTAAATAACTTTGCAAAAATCTTGGCATCAAGATTAATTAGTGAGAGTGGCCGGTAAGAGTCACATTGTGTGGGTTCTTTGTCAGGTTTCAGTATAGTTATGATTATAGCCTTGCGCATGGATGCCGATAGAGTGCCTGTCTCTGCAGCCTCTTGGTAGACTGCCAAGAGTCGTGGCGCCAGAATATCTGATATCGACGGAGCCTCGGTTGGGGGCAGACAAGCGGCGGGACTCTCCTGCTTTAGATGCTATCAAGCATTACAACCCCACCGTCCTGGAGGCTCATGATGCTAACCACAATTTTGGCAGCAAGTACTCATTGCAGATATCTATGAATATACAAGTAGGCACATATTAGCCACTTTTTACAGCTAAGAATAAATAGAATCATGTTTAATAGTTGCACCTAGTGACACCATGACTTGAGAAAGGTGGGGATCTGTGCACCCCGTCCTGAAGATGAAGCCTAGCTTCGAAACATGTCAACGCACACATGAGGTGTTGTACATTAACATACAAAATACCTCAGATTCACCCCTTTTAACAGTGCCAGCACGGAGGCCCATTAAGAGTGTTAGACCTTACGTGCCAGGTATTTGGTAATAATCACATTTTCACTTGTTCGAACCCACCACTCACTTAACATACAAACCCCTACACACACCACACATAGCCAAAAATTAAAGTGCTCCCACGTAATCGTCGGTTATTAGTACGCCGCATCCCGTAGAGGGGTGCGAAGACCCCAATGATGAAGCATGACACCAAGGGTCCTTTTGGTGTGTGAGTGGTATTTAAAGAACACTGTGTGCTCCCCACCATTGTAGTGACCACCCTAATAACATCTTTGTGTGGATTCTTTTTGTTTATGTAATTCTGTTCGGAGAGACCTAACCCACTTCATCTCTCCTCTCCCTTGTTGTTATATTGATTATTGTCTGGTTTCCCCATTGCTGCTTTCCGGCTGTAGCATCTGTCCGTTGTCTGAATCTTCACATGGCCCAATCTCTCCATTGCCGTGGGCCTTGTTCTTCTCCCCGGCGATCTCGAATATTCACAGTGGGTACGGTCTATCTTTGCAGGGTTCTCCTCTCCTTCTCAGGGATATGTCTCTCCTACCTTTGGATTTGATTCCTTTCAACTGTATTGTCTTGCTGTGTGTAGGAGTTTCCAATGACCATACTTCTGTGTAACTCCCGGATCTTCTCCGGACATATGTGAGTGAGCGCTATGCTTCAGGGCTTGCTTATGCAGCTATTTCCCTCTCGTTGGTGACGCGTTATGTTTGGTGTGTCTCTCAAGTAGGTTCCGTGTTTTGCAATGCACCAGTGCGTGGAGTGCTTGGCTAAGCACTACTCTGTGTCGTGCTCTGTCTTGCTCACCTCTAATCTGCTGTGGCTCCGACCCTATATGTGGGACGCTAGCAATTCAGGAATGTGTGCTCAGCATTTTGTGGCAGATCCCCTCTTGCCTTTTCCCCAGGTGCAGGTTAGTTGCAGGCTCCCGGTCTCCCTCTTCTCCTCAGAGTTGCTCACCAGCCAGTCCTTGCGCTGTCCTCCCCCGCGCTCCTTCTCGTACCTCGACTGCGCATGTTCATGATCTTATGGAGGGGGCTACTGGTTTCTCAGCAATCCCGGTGACCGGTGTGTTGTACTTTAGAGTCTTGACTGTTCTCTGCGCGCTGGGTCTTGCACCAATTTCAGCTCCTACCGGTGCAATGTTCCAGGCCCCGCGATAGCTTGAAATGTATCCACTGACGCTGTGCGCCACTCACTGCTTCTGGCTCACAGTGTGGTTGGGGGTGCGGGCTCGCCGCTTACAATCACCCTCGCTCACCACCGCCCCATCTGTGAAGGCTGGGATTGCCCTGACGCTTCTCCCCTCCGGTGTATCTCTTAGCGGCTTGTTGTGCCTTGCTCACTCATTTTTCTCTGCAGCAGGTAGGCCTCCCAGAGCGATGTGGTAGTGTCTGGGTTTCTCACACATCTTCCTTTGCGCTCAGGTGCAGCCGTCTGTTTCCCTCAGGCTGCTCTCGCTGGCGTGGTCGTCACCCGCGCAGCTAGCGCCATTTTGTCTTTTGCGGCCCGTAGTTCATTTTGCTGCCCAGTGTCGGAATTCTCCCGCAATAATGCCTTGAACGGTGTTGAAGTTCTACTGTTCGGGCGCAGCAGTTTCCACCTCCGCTTGACTGCTTTTTGAGTTTGTTTATCTCAATTAAGCACCGGATTCTTGTCGGTTAATACGTTCGGCCAGTGGAGCCTCTCTAACAAATGGTCAAGTCGCAGCTCAGTTTGGTCACACCCCCATATTCAAACATTCTAATAGTACCCTATGGTTTCAAACTACTTTTAGGCTTAGTCCAAATGGAGACCCACAGCAAAAGTGGACAAAGTTTGATCTAGTCAAAGACATAGTCAAAACAAAGTTCTGTGCTGCAGATATGGATTGAAGTGCTTTGAGCTTTAAAAATTATCAAAATCATCATACACACCATGGTCTTTAAAAACAAATGGATGAATTAAACAAAACTGTTTATAAAACAAAGCCATTTCTAATGCAAAGAAAAATCACCAAATTTGAATAAGGAGATAGCATTATTATCCCATGAAAAGGCCTACTGATACATTAAGAATGATTACCAATCACAGTTTTAGACAAAACCTTCTGGAAGAGGAGGCAAAGCTTTTAGTTGGGACACAGAAGAATGGACTTCCAATTATGTTTCCAATATGTTGGCTCCTTTAAGCTCTACAGTGATTGTTACAAGAACTTTTTATCAAATTCTTTCTCTGGTGACTTCTGCCCATGTTACTTTAAATATTGTTAATTTTTATAATAATGCACGCTTATCAGACATTACAACAGTGTTCCAATCATCATTAGATTAAGACTTAGAGAAGGTTTCTGACAGCAATAGTCACAATCCCATTATTTTATGGGGTGGTGACTTTAATATATGCACATGTACTGTGACAATGAATAAGGCATGTGGTATGACATCCCCTGACTTCTGTGAAACAACCCATTGTATACACTCACAGAATGGGGATACCCTGAACGAGCTAATTTTCAAACACAACTTAAGGTTTTGTAACGATATAGCTGTTTCACCGACCACAGTGAGTTGTAAGTACAGTGGCAGGGGGGACCCGCAATTGGTACACGTTAAAGTGGTCCCTTGTGGATCCTCCTAATTTCCTCGAAAATTTGGTTCAAAAAGAGAGGGAGGCTTTTGAAGTGTGCCTAGATGAAACCACAGAGGCGCATAACTTCATCTTGGCATTTAACCAAATATAAAAGGTAGTTGGTGAGGGCCTTTCTGCAAAACAGAAAATACGAAAGGCGGGTGTGTGTGGTTGGTTTGATTCAGCATGTACTAAAGCCCACAGATATTTGAAATTAGCTTTAGCTAAACATCCTAGACCTGTAAGGAAAGTCCGGGAGTGTCGATTGGCTTACAAAGCGGCCATTAAACAACGGAAAAGAGCGTTGAAAGAGGATACCTGGAATAAGTTATTGGAGGCCAGTCTATCTAAAGATAACACCTCTTTTTGGCGTGTTATTAACTCACATTCTCATTACCTTTCAGATTCCCCACGCGTAGAGATAGCAATTTCTGAGGATGATTGGATAGCTTATTTTTCCAAATTATACTCCCCTAAGGAAGAGCTGGCTGTTCCCACTGCTAGTGCCTTGCCACACAATGGACTTCTATCTCTTGTTAATGCTCCCAAAAGAACTGGCCCTTTAAATGAGTGCAAATATCCAGACTTTTCCCTGGACGAAGTCAGATTGGCGCTGAAAGAAAGCGAGGGTTGGAAAGCCCCAGGGCTCGACGCGATCCCTTTCGACCTGTTCCAATTTAACATTGAGATCTGGGGCCCTATCCTCTCTTTGCTTTTTAAAGCCTGCAAAATCAGGGTTTTTTACCTACCTGGCCTGAGTCACTAACTTCCCTATTTTTAAGAGGGGCGACCGTAACAACCCAGCGCAATATAGGCCAATTTCCCTCTTGGATTGCCTGGTTAAGGTTGCTGGTCACATGCTTTTGGGACGCTTACAGGAGTGGGCAGAATCAAACAACATCCTCTCAGACCTACAGTACGGGTTCAGGGCTGGGTTGGGTACTGTAGAGCAGGACGTAAACCTAGACTTAGTAATTGGCAAGTATGTACATATGAAAAGTGGCAATCTTTTTTTTGTTTTCATTGATTTGTCTTCAGCTTTTGATTTGGTAGCTCACAATAAGTTATGGGCAATAATGGCCAATATGGGTGTGGATGTTAAAATTGTCAATTTCTTAAGAGATTTGTACGCCCAAGGCAGAGGCAGAGTACGCTGCAGTCTTAATGGCACCTGTACTGAGACATTCAGCATAGGAAGAGGGGTGCGTCAGGGATGCATATTGGCCCCCTTCCTATGTAATCTCTATATAAACAGCATATGAGATACACAGGCAAGTAAATGTGTAGATCTACCTCAGGTGGGACAAAGGCCTATTCCAGCACTATTTTATGCCGATGATGCAGTGTTAATGGCCCGTACTCCTATTGCCCTGCAGCGCCTGGTGGACAAATTTGTTCAGTATATGTCTAACTTGGGTTTAAAAATCAGCATAAGTAAAACCTTTGCCATGAAGATTGGCACGAAGGCTACCCGCTGTTGCGACATTTCACTTGAGGGTTATACCATTCCATTTACAGATTCTTTTTCTGGCTGAAAAGCTCTGGAACAATCTTCCAGACGCTATCCGCTTGGAGGAGAACCATCTCAGGTTTAGAAAAATGCTGAAAACCTTCTTATTCTGCTAAAGTTAATGGAGATGACTGGACCACTTAAGCGCTGGGATGCCTCAGGGTAACCATGCGCTATAGAAATGTGTAATCATTCATTCATCATTCATTCATTCATTCATTCATTTTCATATTTGGGCATTGTTTTTAATCAATCAGGGTATTGACAAGGGGCTATCAAACCAAGGCGACTCCATTTCATGAAAAAGAAATGGCTCTATTGAGTTTTGCTAGTCAGTGTGGCTTTAAACATCCAAAGGAGATGATGACTATTTATAATGTAAAGTGCAGATCCTCTGCCTTGTATTGGGCTGAACTATGGGGTCATGGAAAAATAGATGTATTACAGCTTGAAGAAAACGTTTTTTCTCAGGTCTCTCCTTGCACTCCAGAAAAGTAGCTCAACATTTGTATGTCACTCCGAATTGGGTACCCCCTACCTAGCAGACTTGATTAGGATCCAACCTGTGCTACTATGGCACAGAATATGGTCATCTGAACACACTATTTTAAATCAAGAGATAATTGCCGACTGCCAAAAACCCCCTAAGGTTTTTAAAATTCCGTGGCTCAAGTATGTCAATAATTTTCTGGTAAACCTTGGCCATCCTGAATATTTTACCCTCCCTGATAGTTTGGCCACCGTCTAGAGGAAAGCCTTGAAGTTGAAATGCATTTCTTTTTTGGAAGAAATCAGATTAGCATCTGAAATCTGTAAACCAACGGTGTTGAGGAACCAATTGATTTTGACTAGTGTTTACATTCAACCATACTAAGCCAACAATCTATAATTCTCGCCATCGGTTTGTGCTCACCCGTTTTCGGCTGAATATTTTCCATCATTTAATCAGTTTTCCTATTGTTAACAATTGGTCAGCCGACCCGGGGAACTGTACGCGTGATCATATTTCACCTAAGAATACTATGCACACCGTATTCTTTTGTAAACACTTCTCATGTCTGAGACAGAAATTTATAAAACCCTTGTTACTACAGTTGGGTTTCAGATACTGTTGTCTGGTGTTTATTTATTTGCAAATGTTACCAGATATTTTTACGTGTTTTGTAATGTTGCATTTCTTGTGGCTGTTAGTAATCGTAGGAAGCAGCTGTAAACTGTAATTATATTATAGTATCACGATGTTAGACCTTTTTATATTCTAAGTCTTCACTTTTCTTATAAGGATGAATTTTGTACATTGGTTTCTTAAATTGCATTCTTGGTCATTTTAATCATTATATTGATGTATTTTGTAGCTTTTATGATTTACTTTGTGATTTCAAATAAAGCTTATTTTGCTTGATTGATTAATTGACCTTCAATTCAGATTATTGGAGCATTGATGAGTCAAGCAGAAGTAATATGAACTATCCAGGGGACAAACATGCCTACCTCCAAGAGCCCTAGAACATCGATTCAGCCACCAAATCTGAGTCGATGGTAGCCCTCACAGCCATGGGGATATCCCATGCCTCCTTTTCAACCAGCCTTCTTTCAAATCAACCACTGATGCCTTTTGTAGGATGGGCAGTGGAAGGTCAAGAGGCAGAAAAAAGGGGCACAAACAGGTCCATTGGAGTCTACTGACACCACTACGCCAGACCAGAAGCATGATATGGGACCCACGATAAGCCACAAGACCAACTGATGATTTGCTTAAGCAGCTATCGATCCACCTAGTAACATTAGAGGAAGAGGCACTTTTAAACAAAGGTTTTTGCTTTGTACCAACACACCTTGGAATGACTTCACTATCAACTTTGAACTGCTACAATGTTTCAGCAGAGGCCTGCAGTTGCAGGAAGGGCTCTGGAAGGTTTTTGCTCTGTTTCTCTCTAGCTCAAACAGGATGTTAGCCAACTGACCCTTGGAGTCACCACTTGGGATAATGGGCTCAAGGCAAGCAGTTCTTCTGAATCTTTCACAGATCAAGGAGCGTCCAGAAGAGAGGTTCAGAAGGTACCACATTTAAACCTGATGCCAACCTTTCTCTGGGGGAAATTCCTGGCTTACTACTGAACTATTTATGGTGAGTTCTTACATTAGCCCTTAAACTGGTTTTGACATCAGGCTGTCTAGAGAGATAAGGGCAGGCCTGGCGTCAAGGTCCTTTGTGTATATTGCAGGCAGGGTCCTTTGAAGTGTAATGAGGACAGGCTAGCGCTCCTCCCCATCCCTCCTTTCAGGCGGACACACTCCCTCTACAATCAGGCTCATTAAGTTCCCATGTCTGGAAGGAATACACAACCCACAATTAGAGAGCCATTCACATATATGTGACCCTGAACACTTGTAGAAAGACAAATTTGTTTTAGGCAGAAAAATGTCCACTTTCTAAAAGTAGCATTTTTAGAATAGTAATTTAAAACCATACTTTACCTTTGAAGAGGATTATAAATATCAATGCAAATAAGTAGAAGAAGAATTTCTATATCTGTTCCAAAACTTAAGTTACCAAGTAATAGGTTTAATAAAGTAATTTAGTGTGAGTCTATAGTAGAGATAGAATTTCCACAGTGAAAAACAATGATAGGAGATTTTCACTGTTAGGACATATACACGTTAAACTCACATGTCTATATTTTAAATGCCATGTACTCTGCCCTGTGAGTGGGTAGGGGCTACTTTACAGGGTGACTTATTAGTATTAAAAAGGTAAGTTTAGGCCTAGCAAAAAATGTATTTTGCCAGATTGAAATGGCAGGTTGAAACTGCACTACAGGCTGAAGTGGCAGGCTTGAAATATATGTTTTACAGTGCTAGTTTAGTGGGGGGCATAATAAGTACTGCAGCGAACTTGTAGCATTTAATTTACAGACCCTGGGTACATCTGGTACCATTTACTGAGGACATGTAAGCAAAATTACTGTGGCAATTGAGTGTATGCCAACATCATCATGTCTAGGGAGAGAACACAAGCACTTTACCACTGGTTAGCATGGGTAAAGTACACAGAGTGCTAATGTAAAAAGAAACAAGTTCATAAAAAATGGAGAAGTGAAGACAAAAAGTCTGGGGAAATACCACACAAAGGATGTCAGTTCCAACAATGCACTTCCTTCCCTGATACATGACCAGAATCATTTCCTTTTCTTGAAAGTACAACAGAGGGTATTCAGGGTAAAGACTCGCATAAAAAGACGTGAGGTATTATTTTCAAGCCCAGTGCGCAGCCGGAATGCCACTTTTTTCATGTTATGGCAGTGCACAGTGCTAAGCGATATATCCGTGGCAAAGGAAAGCCCCCTGCATTGCTTTTCATGGCCTAATAGATATGGTTTAAGGCAACGCAGCGCAAGTCACTGCGTTGCTTCACACTGCCTCAGGGAGGCATGCCTTGGGCATTGCAGTAGGTGTTCTCACTCAGAACCAATGTTTTTTGACATATTCCGAGATTTGCAAAATAGCGTAAACCTCCACAGGGATGGCAAATGGTTGCCTTTGTGAAGGAAGGTGGCCCTTCTTGCACTAAAACAACCTGATTTCAATGCAGGCAGCCTTGCACCATGGTGCAAGTGTCCATGCGTTGGAGCTAGGCAGCCCTTTGTGCACTAGCACAGGGAAAGAGGACAAGAATGCACCCTATTTCATTGATATAGCACATTACTGTCCTTTTCGTATGACGCAGGCAGCGTAGCAAAGTGATGTGCAGTGCTGCCCTGCATCAACTTGTTCAAAATAAAGCCCTAAATGAAAACATTTCTTGAACAAGTCCGTCATAGTTCAGACCCAGGGGTTCCCTTTTTCATTTCTCTACTACAAGCTTACAGCTGTAATAAAGCAATAACTATTTAGATACCATACTAAACTATGTTAGCCATTGCGTAAATGAGGTCTATAAATATAACCCTTATATCCAGATAATAATAGACCTGATAATGCTTTGTGGTCTGGGAAAGCAAGACACCCACAAACTAATAAAGAGACATTGGTAAGGTATCCTTTGGTGGAGATTGTTCTTGAATTTGGGCTGCCAATTGTTTCCTATGCAGACAACACTCAATTGGTTTTCTCCATTTCACCCAAGCAGGGTCCAAAATCTCAACAACTTTTCCCTTGTTTCGAAAGGGTAACTAGTTGGCTGGCCAGATGCTGACTTAAGCTCAATGGAAACAAGATGGATGTTGGCATACCCTGAATGTCTAGGTACAGAACCAGCCCCTAATACTCTCAAAAAAAGCTTGGGGATGTTCGTAGACAAATCACTCTCAGTGGGAGCACAAGCAAGGCAACTTGCCACTAGCTGCTATGGTCTTCTAAGAACACTCAGAATTTTTTACATCTGCTCTCTCTCCTAGCTCGAAGATTTGTTGTACAGACTTTAATACGTTCATGCCTGGACTTTGACCCTATAATTAGGGGGTCCACGATATGGGACCAGATGCTTATGAGTCATCCAAAATGCTGTAACTCGGCTTCTGCTTAACATTCCAATACATCTTTTCGCTAAAAATGCCCTGGTTACTCTTACCTGGTTTCTCATTGATCAGTGGTTGAAGTTTAAGGCTCTATGCATGCACATAGAGGACTTCATGAGAAAGGCTCTCCTCTGTTATAGGCCCTTATGTTGCCTTAACCTCCCAAGCAGGGCCTTGAGGTCAACCAATACATGACTCATGAAATTTCCTCGAGTACGCAGGATGCAATGGGGTGGGCGCTCTTTCTTCTATCTTGTTTCTGGACTCTAGAACTCTATGCCCATTAGCCTACATCTAATGGACAATGAACTCACCTTTAGGTAGCACCTAAAAGCCTGGCTTTAAGTAGGTGAGTTTTTATTTGAAAAGGCCCCCTGATGAGCATAGGTGTCCGTAGTGTTGTGGATGCTAGCGCTGGGAAGCCATTTGGTAGCCATACACTGTATAAATCCTGATAGAATGGAATAGAATCCTGTTTTAGTTTTAAACCTATATTAACTGAGAAAACTACACAAAAACGAAACAACCCTCATCAGTGTAAGCATATAAACCATGGTAAACACTTGCAAAACTACAAACTAAAATTTCATTCAATATCATTGGGGAGAGGAGTTGGCCTAACGGCTAGGGCAGCCGACTTCAAATTTAGGGACTTGGGTTCGAGTCTTGGCAATGACGCTGAACATCCTGTGTTTCCGGACAAATCATTAATCTCCCCTTGCCTAAAAAAAGGAATATGTTCCCATGTAATGCAGCTAATGCTATGTATAGAGCTCTCATACCTGATTCGGGCCAAGTTTCCTCTATACAAAACTCTGTAAAATATTAATAAAGGAATGTGAGAGAGAATGAGTTAATTTTTATTTATTTCTGAAGGGGCCAACACAATGTAACTTTGTTGTACAAGAAAACAGCAAGAACGACTGATCTGGTGAATCATTCTTATTGAGTTTTATTGTTTAGGGATGTCACTAAAATATTGTTTCTTCTTTATTTTGTTTCCTCAAGTTGTGTGCTTTGATTAAAGGTGTAGGGTTTAGAAGCAGTTTATAGGTCTGATCCAATTATATTATACACTGTAGAGAATCTGGGAAAGCTGAAATCACATTTGATCTTCAGCAGTGTTTTTTTTAAATTCTGTTAATTAATGGCAGGGCAAATAAAGCGGTTACAGACTAAAGCAGGATAAACGTTTCTCCTGGCAGTGCTTAATTCTTTCCCTGATTGGTATAATGGCTGGCTCATGAGAATTATGTCCTACATGTGCTATCATACTTACCCACAAGCATAGAATGGGAAAACCCCATGACACATCAGCCCCCTTTGCTAATAAGTCAGTATTGATAGCAGGCCAACAACCAAGTCTGTAAACATTCAATATCAGGTAGTTTTGAATAGAGTGTTGTCATCATGTACATGGGATAGTGGTGAAAACATGAAACAAGGCTTTGCATATACCAATGATATTCATAGCTGCGAGGTGTCCTGTTATGTTTGACAGTTACGGCTAATCTTAGCATTTTAATTGACTACACTGTACTGCTGGGGTTTTTGAGCCCATAGTTAAAATGGAAAACATCAAGTCCCAGAATATAATGTGATTTATGTTAACAAGTCAGAATTGATTTAAAATGAGACATTTGCCATGGGGGAACTTGGCAGCTATGAATGTCTACACAATGGCTGCACAATCTTAATGTTGTCAGGAAAAGAGTGAAGAAAAGCAGTGCCGAGCATGCTTAAAACATCAAGTTTCAGATGTGTTGGAATGCAAGGCTTAAAATTAATCTGGTGTATTTCAAATTTTGAAAGGTTTCATAAAGTACTATGCTGTCGACAGGATAGGCCACATCTACATTGTTATAATATTCAGTAAAGAGTAGGTGAATGACCCTGTGTCTGGGAATTTGTTTATAAAACAATTTGAATATATCACTCATACTTTTTAAAACATTAAAAGTCCTCTAAAACAGACAGAGTCCTGACAGAGTGAGTTTTTGACTGAAATCCACAGAAGATAAACACTGAAAACAGGACAGACTAGACATTGGGTATGGATATTATGTTTTCTTTATAACTGACACCAATACACTTAAATCACACTCATACATTTTTTTGCTGAATGGGGTATGTACTTTTACTTCTCCCTTGTTTTTTGTTAATTTCATACACTGAATGCTCATCCCCTTGTACCTCACCATAATACCTGTTCAAGACCATCACATCGAACTCAAATATTCCCATACAATCCATGACAACACATTCAGAGTGGGATACAGAAGTCCATATAGATGCTACAAAACAGTACACCGCCCATTCACCCCAAGTGATGAGGGACAACATTCCCTATTATCCCATGCAACACATTATCTATTTTTCTTGCCACACTCCAGCCCCTTTTTATAGTTGGTCAGAAGAGTACAACATAGCGTCTCTTCACCTGGACAGGTACCTGAGCATAAAGCATACTTCAAATTTAAGGAGTTTTTCTCCTCCTCCTGGTTGCTGTTAAAGACCTGCCAGAATACAGTTATGTATGTCAGTCCCTTTTTATGTTCCTGTCCTGTGAAAGATAAGCTATTTAGCTCCTCTGATCATACACACTTTACGTTACAGCAAATACTTCATGTCTATTCTTACTACTGATGAAGGGTTGACCTGTGTTAGCCTAGAAGTTTGATATTGTTAAATCTTTTTGTGAAATGTATTTACACAAACCATGAATGTGTTTCCCAGTTGTAGCCCTCCGCCTCTATGCTTGATTGGTTCACATTGAGGCACCTAACCCACTATTGATAGTAAGAAACTAAACAAAGCTGTAGTTTCCTCTGATTATACACGCTCCCAGGTGTGTTTTCTGCAGTGATCACAAAGGTGCATGAACAACACTCTTGTAAATACACACATTTGGTTTTGTTTCTACACCATTACTGATCTAGGACTTGGAAGGTACATGACTTCATTTGTTACTTACACAATATAAATCTCCTGACAACTATCGATATTGACAGGTGGAGTCAAGGGTGGAGATCCTCACAGTCCTGCAAACCACTAGCTGTGTGCTCTTATATGCCAAAGCGTTTTTTGCTTTGACCAGTCTATAGCAGATTGACTACATTATATGGTCCTAAATAATGCCTTTCCCCTTTCCTCATGGTGTGTAAGAGAGGCAGAAACCGTTTGACCCCTGCATTATGATTACGTTGAAGTTCTTTTCCCCTCTGATTTTTAATCATGCCCTATGCTTACTGCTTAGTTTTATTTATTCTTTTCATTCATATCTGCACTCCTCACAAGTGACCCACGCCATCAATTCACCTAGCGACCCCTTTAGTTCATACAAATGAAGGGCTCTTTTCCCATTCGGGGAAAGTTTCAGCTCACAACACCAGTCAAAGGTGGACGACGGTTTTCATCCTTGACAGAAGAAACTGTTAAATCAAATGGGACTCTCTAGGTGTTGTCAAGGTGGGCTCCTGGCTCGCAGAAATACTTTCAAACTTCACTCAATACTCCCCCACTGACTACTATCACAGGTGGGACTCAGCCATTATTAAATTAAGAGACCTCCTAAAGGGCCCTGAAGTTCATCGTAATCACCCTGGAACTCCCTCTGGGTGGCCCCTCAACCCGGTCCTAGTCTCCCAAAGAAGAGCTCTGAGGAGGGCCGCGCGCCTGCACAAACTTAAAGCTACAGAGCTCTCCGCCAATAATATGGCCCTATTACATAAAACACACAAAAAATCAACATGGGAAGCTAGGAAACAAAAAGAACAGAAGGACTGGCTAAAAATATTCGGTCTGCTAAAGGAAAAAAACCTGACTCATTTTTGGAACTACATAAACAAACTTCGTTCCTCCAACAAGAGCAGGGGAACACAGTGTCTGAAGCAGCTTGGTCTCAGTATGTCACCCAACAGTACTGCTGTGAAGGCTTAGTCTCCGTGGTGGTCTAAATCTGAGATTTTTCTGATTGAATGAATGAATGAAGGGAGACTTAGTACCGCGCAACTTAGCCCAAGGGCATCAAGGCACCAGATAAAAACAACAATCAGGCTAAACAGGTCTCAAATCACCGAATCCATGACTACGGATATGCCTCTCGAAAAAGCCAGGTTTTGAGTTCTTTTCGAAAGCATACCAAAGAGGGCTGTCCCACCAGGACAGGGGGAGAAAGTTCCAAAGCTTAGGAACTAAAGTGGAAAAAGCCCTGCCTCCCCATCTTACTCGTACAAAGGAGATTTTACATGAGGAGATTTTTGGATGAGGACCGAAGACCTCTGCTAGGCAGGTAGGGAACTAGGGGAGACCTAATGCCTTCTGATCCATGGCCATAGACAGCCCCATGGGCGAGGCAAAGGAGCTTGAAGGAGATTCTGACATTGAAGGACACCTGTGAGCTGACCACCCCGGCCCAGGTTAACAAGTTCTTGAAATCTAGAAAAATGAGGGTGTCCCCCCAACTACCTTCCATCTGCCATTTTCAAAAGTGCGCCAGAAGAATGAGCCAAGCTATTATCCCCCCCTATACAACCATGCGTTCACTACTTTCCAGATGCCAGATTCTTGGAAAGGCTCGATTGTATGCCCAATTTTTAAAAAAGGACACCCATCTCTCCAAGGTAATTACCGAATCATATCCCTACTGGACCTTGAGGACAAGGTTTAAACTGGGTGTCTTCTCAAGTCACTAGAAGACTGGGCTGTGGAAAACAATGTTCTACCCTATTTTCAAACTGAGTTTTGAGCTTCTGCCTCCATAATTGACAACATCATTGCCTTAGCCATTCTGAGCCAACAAGCAGCACAAAGAGGTCGGCTTCCCCTTTATTGCTGCTTTATAGACCACAGTGCCGCTTTCGATATAGTGTCTCGTAACATCCTTTGGAGGAAACTAGATATGGGGGGGATTCCAGGGAGCCTCCTTGGAACCCTATTTCCTTGCATAAGAACACATATGTGTGATTTAGAACTGTCTCTGCAAAAAATTCAACACGAGATGGCCTAAAGCAAGGATACGCCCATGCACCCCTCTTGTTCAACCTGTATACCACTGACCTGGGGAGATTTCTGGAGTAAAGCAGGCAGATTCTGTCAAAATTGGGGCAAGCAAAAAAATATTTGCACATTTTGAAGTATTCTGATTGTATTGTCATCATGGACCATACCAAGTCCGGCCTTCAACGAGCCTTGAGCACGCTTAGTGAATACAACCTAGCTAATGCTCTTAAAATCTATCAGGATAAGACCAAGGTCCTGATCTTTGGCCACTGCAAAAAAAAAGAAAACTCTAAAATGGAATATTGGGCCTGCTAAGATCAAATCAAGATCAAAATACAAATACCTGGGGGGTTGGTTCAGTGAGTCTTCCAAGCCATCAGTCCATCTAGCTACCCTGAAAAAAGAGAGCTGGAGCAATAACATACAGACTGACTCGACTCAACCAGTCCTTGAGTAGTCCCTCCACAGAACCCATATTGAAGGTGATTTAAGCTACTCTTCGTCCCGGCCTAACTTATGGGCACCAGGCCTTTCCTGATGCGTGTTCGGACAGTCTTGACCACGGTCAGACTACCACTTACAAAAAAATCTTCTGTCTTCCGAACTACATTAACAGGGCCAGAGTATGACTGGAGCTGGGTCATACAAGACAATCCATCTCCTGCGAGAACACCTTGAAGTACTATATAAGGGCACTAAAAGCCGCAGACAATACGGTTAAAGCCAGGTTAAAAGAAAATCTTGCCTGCCCTGGGAACCCATGGAATCATCAAAGTGGAAAAGCTTCAAGTGTATTACATATTGATGATCCATGATGATACATCACCCACAGCAGACTCTATTCAGGTAAATGGTTATCAATAAGCAGACATTACAAATCACTTACCAGAAGGACATCCAGGCCTTAAATACATCTACTATCCTGCGCCCCTTAAATGAATCGTACCTTCCTGGGTTACCGCAACTTTATCTCTCTGACAGTTTAAATGCAGTGGCCCGCAAAAAAATATATAATATGTATGCGTCTTCTAGGTTTGCGCTCCATTGCTTTTAATCAAAGGGCACCATCTTGCGAGGATGGGACCTGTGCAACTACAGGTCTGAATCATAGCTACATCTTTTGTGCTGCTGTCCTGTTCTAGATGCCCCTAGAAGGCTCCTCCTGAAACCACTATATCTTAAAAAGGGCATCAGCACTTGTTGGGAGGCATCTGCTCTGTTTTATTTGTACAGATATAGAAACGCTTGCAAGGTCCAGAAAATATGTGAGACTTTTGGATAATCTGCTCTCTCCTTCTCCTGGTGCCCAACAACCGGTCCCTCCTCCCCAAAAACCTATTACAGACTATTTTGCAAAATGTTTTAGCCAGTGCTTTAAATGGAAAATAAAAAGTGCAGGTACTCATCAGATTGAGCTAGGGGGCGTGGCAAGGGGGTAGGGCTAGAGGCGGGACTAAGCGTGGGGCAAATGAAAAACATTTAAAGGGCACATTAATTTTGTGGGGTGCAAATGATGACAAATTGCTTCAATCTGTAATGTATTGTTGGTGCCCTTGCATGTATTAAGTTGTACTAGTTGACAGACTGTTGAAAGGTAACTATAAGGTTCCCCTTTTTGTTAGAGGTTCCTGTATGTTAAATAAAACATGAAAAGGTGCAGAGACTTGTTTTACTGAAAGATTGATGATCCTGTTCCTATAATATGGCATTGCATTAACAAGAACATTCCAGATAGCTTACACATGAGATGTTCTTAAACTCTAGAGGAGGAGAACCACATTTTGCTGCAGGGTTTGCATCAAGAAAAAGATAATTATGCATCGAAAAAGTCTATTATGCATCAAGAAAAGACAAATACAGTGTAATGCTGCATAGTTTGTGGCAGTATCACTTCACTATTGAGTAATTTTTAAACTGCAGCGCTGGGTTATTTTGCTTCTAATTTGGGACGTGGAATAATTCTGACTTTTAACTATCCTGTAATACTGTATTTACTGACAAACTTTATGGCTGACCCCGTTGTACTGTTTACATTTCTGAAATAAATCTTTTAAGCTTATTCTAGAATTACATTTTTGATTGGGGCCGTTACTGGATCCATTTTATTTTTTATGTGTGTGGAGGTGCCTTTATCTTGGGGACACATTGCCTCATGAAATCGAGATTTAACACTTTTTCTAAATCATCAAACCTCTACCCAAGTTATTGAGGTACATTTTATGGTATTCTCATTTGGGAGTTTCCCATGCCCACACCTTAAAGAAAGTACTTGGGTAGGATGGTTGGCACATGGAAGTTTCAGACTTGAGAAGTGTATATGAGAGGAGGCATTCTATTTGGAGAAAAGTACCTAAGGGTAATAAAGGGCTTGTTAAAGGAGTTGAAGGTTACCTGTGATGGGAGTGGATGGTACAAGGCAGAGATTGAAGTTGCCTGCATAGGTGCAAACTATCTGACAGGTGTGACAGAAAAACTGAAAATGGAGTATACCGTTTGATGAAGGGCAAGAGAGTGAAGGGCAGAAGACACCTGACAGAATGTGTTGAATCAATACTAAGAAAAGGGAAGAGAGTATTAAGAGATGGACCTGATAAAGAGTGCAAGATTAGGGATAGAGTAGAGAGTACCTCTGATTTCCTCACAGATCTATGTAACCTGATACTCTTCTGTAAGCTTGTGCCCTACCTCAATGCCCCCTAGGTAACCTACCCATCTGCCTATGAGTGCCCCTTTCTCCTTCCTTTCCATTTTGTACCTGAACCCTCAGCAGTCCCAGACTCTGTACCATCTGGTGGCCTTAGATCTGTTCCACCTGCACCATCCAGTACCACTGTCCATGTGTTCTCCTGTGCCCTGTGAAATCTCTCCTCTAAACCCTTACTGCACTGCATCTCTACCCTCTGGTAAATCCTCCTATGTACCCTCAGTAGGGATATGTATATTACATATAAAAACATTTGTCAATGTCCTTAAGTTTCAAAGCTGGGGTAGAGGGAGCAATGGGGCAAAGAAGAAAGAAAAGTGGTAGTATGAGCAGACAGTGCAGTATTAGGCTTGTGAGCTGTGTCCCTAAACCCCAAAAATGGCCTGTCAAAAAATCAGGATTGCAGTAGTAATGCCACAAACTCAAACACCCGAACAGGAAGGCAAAATTATGGATTAAAGGCCAGCATACAGAGTATGCCTGATGTATGAGAGGAGAGAAGCCCCCAGCACAACTCCACTACAACAAGCAATCAATTCCAAGAAAAAAGACTACATCCTAAAATGCAACTCTGACTCGCATCGGGTGGAAGGAAGCAGTCAGCTGTCATGATCCTGGGAAAAGAGAGTTTCCTGAGGTCTTACAATAGAGCAATAATGTTTTACACTTTCAGATAGTGTGCCACTCTGCAAAACCTAGTCCAAAATTCTGAGGGGCTAGTTCAGGGGTGGAGGCACATATAACCATGTTCATATGAGCGTGGTGTCACTGCAGATGATGGTGATCAGCAGGCCTGTTGTAGCCAATGTTTCTGACATGGGAGGCACTCCACATGTGTTTGATGCTCAAAGCTTCCCTTAGGCCTGCTCCTTCTCCTCAGGTCCAAGGCTTGGCTTCCTCCCTTGGGTGCTGTGGGTTCCATGGGGCTCCCTCTCCCACTGTTTGGCTCACTTTTATTCCCATGAAAAAAGATGCAGCCAGCTGTTGTGACATGTGTGTTGTGGTGTGCTGAAGACCAGTTTGGTGCTACCACCCTGTGGGTGTAGAACTCCCAAGTTGGAGTGCAGCCAATGAAGTAGAAACCACGTCTAAAATAGATGGTTTTACTTTAAAAAACTACAGTTAATTCCCCCGAAATGTTACTTAAAGTTGCATCAATTTGATTTTAATTGATGTGTAAGGGTGGCTGTAGGTGTCTCTCCTCCAATGCAGAAAGTCTTTGACATGCAGAAGAAAACGAATGTTCCTGTTTCTGATTATTGTAGGATGTCAGTAACATTCCCTGTTTGGGGACGTGGGTAGGGGCTAGACATATATCTGCCAGGCCAAGTAAAAAACTTCAGGTAGACAGTCCCACTTCCTCTACCTTAGTCTTAAGAGCCCTTATTGTGAAAGTTCACTCTATAAATTCCCCCAATAAAATAAGGAGTCAGGATTCTGGCACACCAGGGATGGAGAACAGCAAGAAGGAAAAACTGAAGGAAAACATTCTTAATCTCCACAACCACGATCTGGAATAACATATACAAAATTGATTCAACCCTCATGCAAATCAGAAAGGAAGTGAAAATGCATTTCTAAAAGGATCACTGTCTCCCTACTTAAGAGAAATGTAATTGTCATATGCCACATATTGAAACATAGCCCAAGCATCTTGCACACGCACAGGTCAGCATTTTGATTTCCACAGACCAGATACACAGCTTCTTTCTAGACTGCATGGAAGGTAATTGATATCAAACTGCACACTGAGGAGGGGGTGGCTCAGGATGGCCAATTGTGGTACAATAAGCCTTGATTCATGTTGTGATCCATCTTGGTGCTGGATATTACTAACTTCAAACAACCACCTGCAAAACATTTTTCCCGGGATTGTATTTTAAGGAATGTAATTGCAAATGTAGTAATATATGCACATTAGTGCAGTGAAATTTGCAACACCTTTAACAGAAGAAAAATTGTAAGGTATATGAACTGCAGCAATTGCACATAACTATGTATTATTAGTTGTCTATTCACAGGTTTAGGTGTTACATCATTGTGTGGTCAACAATGGTGCCTCAGGATGTTAATTGTGGACATTAATATTATCAACCAGTTATCATTGACTCAACACTGTTTTACCACTGTGCTACAACTTCCAAGTGTTCAACTTAGATGAAGTGTAAGGCCACATGTTAGCCATCTACATGCTGACCATAACTAGCTGCCAAGCATGGCAGACGTGATCTAGCCGAGCTCTGAGCTGGGCCCTATATCCTGCAAAATACCGAGCTATTCCTGGCCATCTGATCCACCCAGCAGCACAGTGGAACACCGACACCCCAGAAAGACACTGTGCTGGGAGGCTGGATGTGTGCCTCATACAAAACTCGAGATCCACAACAGAGGTCCTGGGGAAGTGTCATCACCCACAAGTGAGACAGAGTTTCTGGGAGCAGCCTCGCTGCTGGGACACCGGAGCAGGGAGGCACAACCTGAGTGCAACTTGAGCGGAAAGAAGACCTGCACCACGGCCCGCATCGATGCTGCTAGAGGGCTCGTAGTGGGAAATCTTAGTGTGCTTCTGTGACGGACACTGAGCCTCAACCCACCAGACGCACCGCAGTGCACCTAGAGGTGACCCCCCTGTGAGGTCTGCACGCCTCGGCTCCCGCTTCTCCCGCGGTCCCAGAGATCGGCCTTGGGCGGCGCTGGGCCGTGTGCCTGTGGCAGGTGGTGGCGGGGCTGCTGTCCACGTCCCTGCTGCTAGTTAACGTGTCCCTGTTGGAGGTGCACAGAATGAGGGAGAGCTGAAGTGGCCTTGCGGTGGGCACTGGACTGAAAGCAGTGCGATATCAAGAGCCGCCTGATACCCCCGTGGTGAGGCCTGACCTGCCTAATGCAGTGCCTGCAGTCCGCCTTGAGACATCGCTTCCTTGGGATGCCATGGAGACTGTGGCTCAGGAGACCAGTGTAGCGGGCCGTCACTCACCTCCTGCACCTGAGAAGTGCTGTGCTGCACAAGGAGCCCAAGACAGCACCAGTAACGTGTGTGGGCCTTGAATGCGGCAGCCGTAAAGGGAGGTGCATAGGGGACAACGC
Organism: Lissotriton vulgaris; assembly: GCF_964263255.1. NCBI lineage: Eukaryota > Metazoa > Chordata > Amphibia > Caudata > Salamandridae > Lissotriton > Lissotriton vulgaris. The sequence continues at coordinate 1,143,426,760 of NC_141694.1, read as the reverse complement.
TTAGGAGCATTGTACACTGTTAACACAGGCCCCAACTATAAGGTGTATCCTCACCCATTACAGGCAGGAGGACCAACAAGGTCTGCAGAGCGAAGGACTGTGAGCACTGGGCCTGGTGGGGCCCAGATTGACTGCTGCTTGGGTTCCACGCTCATAGGTGAACGGAGGAAGGCTGTGCCTTTGCAACCCATAGCACCTGTTTCACGCTGCTGAGAGGAATACAATGGGGCATCCTAGAGGGAAACCATTAGACGCCCAGGCTACAGGAGGAGCTGAACACCACAAACAGGGTGATACCCTCAATACCCCTGAATTGAGCTGTGTTCCCCCGACAGGAGAGGAAGGCAATGTGGATAAACTAGACCTAATACTGCAGGAGGTGCGAGACTCTAGGAAGGCCATCGAGCAACAAGTGAGTGCACATCCCCAGGTTTTGCTCTACTAAAGGCTGACCACACCAAGCTAGGAGAAACAGTCTGCACTAACAAAATGCACATAGCTGAAATTTTGCCGCAACACAAAACGCAATCGAACAACTGCTCCGACAGCTCACAGGACTACAGGATAGGGACAGATGATGCTGAGAGGAGAGCCTGACGCAACAACGTATGTATTGTGGGGCTACCGGAACGCTGCGAGGGGTCTAACCCCACCCAGTACATAGAATAATGGCTAAGGGACACGATCGCGCCTGAGGGCCTCACCGAATACTTTAGCGTGGAAAGAGCGCATATAATACCATCAAACCCCCACCCCCCTGGAGCTCCCACAAGGCCAATAATAGACCGTATTCTTAATTTTAAAGACCAGTACACCCTGCTCCATGCAGCTAGAGAAAGGGCCCGGTCCAGTTTGAAAACCAGTGCATATCTCTGTAGCCAGACTTTACATTGCAAAAAATTAGAGCATCCTTTCAGGATGTTAAAAAACGTCTCATGGACTCTAACTTAAAATACGCTCTCCTCGTCCCAGCCAAATAAAAGGTAATACATGGCCAAAAATTGCTTTTTTTTTACAGCCCTGAAGAGGCAGAAGAAGGGATAGAAGTCACACTGTTACCGAGCCCGTCACAGCAGACATCAGAAACCACAATGCTGAAACCGCACAAATCGCTGAGGACAGGAGTAGGTGGACTGGACAGTAGGGCTCAGCCCAGACAGGAATCAACAACGAGCCCTCCCTGGAGCAGATAGTGGTGGGTCAGAAATACGCAGTATTAGAAGTGGCAACACTTGATGGCAAAGAAACACACTTTTTGGCAGAATCGCTTCACTCCTCCGAAGACTCCACGATTCACTCGGACTCTGATAACAGCCTAGCCCTCTACCAGTTTATCACTCCGCAGACTGTGAATTATTTTCTGGGATGATAAAATGGGTTTGTGTGAGGCCCGGATGGGACTTGCATTGACCATTATTGATTAGTATGGGGCAATGTAGTAGACTGTACTAAATTGCATATAATGTGCCAGCAATCCTTTTATACATGTAATGCGCGGGCCCGTGCTCGCTGGGTTGCAATGAGAATTGCGATATTTTTCCTAATATCTACTTTTGCTTGCGGTACCCACCCCCCCATGCAACTGCTATAGCGTGTACAATGTTAGACTTAGTAATTGTTTTCAGTTTTAATGTTTGGTCCTCCATTGTTCGTAGGAGGAACCTTGTATTGGGGTTAGATATGTAGGAGGGAGTAGGCTCACTACAAGCGGCTGCAGCTTTAGCTGCGCCAGGACGCACATGCTGGTATATTTCTCATACCTCATGACTCCTTATGGCACACACTGGAAGGTACAACACTCTGACCTGGAACGCAAGAGGGATGGGGTCTATACACAAAAGGCATAGGATATATGCCCAATTGGCAAGGAGGAAGGCTCATATTGTAATGTTGCAGGAAACACACCTCCCTCACTCTGAAGCTGATAAGTTAAGGAAGAAATGGAGGGGGCAATTCTACTGTACCACATATTCAGCATTTGCAAGGGGGAGCGGCTATATGGGTGAGAAACGTCACTACGCTGGTAGTCGGGAAGCAGAGACTTAATACTAATGGCAGATATGTACTGCTTCAGGGAACCTTGGATGGGGAGCATATAGTACTTGGCAGCCTATATGCCCCCAATATGGAGCAGGAAAAGTTTTGGGAAGCACCGAATACTGTCTTGGTTGATTGATAAGGGTATGCCTGAATAGTTGGAGGGGATTATAACGCGGTATTGAATACAGAACTAGACCGCTCCCATCCTCCTCTATTGGGGTCTAGCAGCAGGAAACAAATAGAGGCCTTAGGAAATTGGGCAGCTGGGTGGTCGCTGGGAGATGCCTGGCACATACGTAACCCAACTAATCTGGAGTGTTTGCTTTACTCTCCTCCACGCATGCTTCATACACGTAATGATATGACCTTCACTACTATGCGCTTTATCATCAAAATTACTCACACTACTTACCTGGGGAAAATGCTATCAGATCACAAGAGGTTGAGCTTGAGTGGGGGAAAATCCCTACACCAGTGCCGACATGGAGACTGCAACCGGTGGCCCTTGAAGATCTGGTGTTCCGTGATGCCCTCTGCCCGGCCATAACCCACTACTTTGTAGAAAACACTGGCACTGCGGGGTCTAAACAGATAGAATGAGAGGCTTTCAAAACTGTTATATGAGGAGTAGCCATAAGTACTAGAGTGGGAACTTGTGTCATGGTACACAGAGAGATACAGGACGTAAAGGAAATGCAAGGTGGGCTGGAACGGGAAGCACCAAAAGGGTGGCATTACAAGAGGTGAATATAAAATATGCAGAGCTCTTAGAACAATTGCGCACAATTGATTATAGAACGTACACACAGAAACAGCAGGCTGAATCAGATAGGGCTGGCCCACTACTTCGTTCCTCGTCTGCATCTCTGGCTAAGACTCCCAGAATCTTTAAAGCCAGAGCAGGAGGACGATCCTTTTCTTATAATGTATCAAGACTATGGAACACCCTCCCTATGCACATGAGAAGCAATTCCAACCTAACCAGTTTTCGGAAGCAACTTAAAACTTTTTTGTTCCAGTAACCAGAATCTCTGTTGTTCGCCTGAGGGCAATTCTATTTTTGTCACAGCGCCTGGACGCCTGAGGGCAACTGTAGCGCTTTATACATTTTATTTTCATTTAATTTCATTTCATTTCATTTCACTACTGGCTAGGATAATACGAGGTATCCTGGTAAGCACTCCGATGCAAAAGATTAATATGGCGGGAGGCAGCGTTGTGACCACACAGCTAGGAATTAATACGGCATTTCGTCAATATTATGAAGAGCTGTACCCCACTCCAGTGGCCCTGCCAGAAGATGAATAGCTTGATTTCCTCAATGGTCTGACTCTTGGAATCCCCCAAAAAAGAACTGGAAAAACATATAATTAGACCTGAAATCTGCTTGGCAATTAAAAAATCTCCCCCGTGCAACAATACCCCAGGACTTGACGGCCTTCCTGTGGAGTTCTACAAGATACACTCAACACACTTAGTCTCACACCTAGAAAAACTATATTGGGCAGCGTTAAAGTCAGGAATGCTGGCCTCTACTTTGCGACAGGCTTTAGTCATATCTATCTTAAAACCAGGCAGAGCCCCCACCGACATGTCGAGCTACCGCCCCCTCTCACTTCTAAATACAGACTATAAAATCCTCAGCAAAATCCTGGCCTGAAGGTTACAACTATACCTCACTCAACTAATACAAGTAAACCAGTGCAGCTTTGTACTGGGTCGAAGCACATCACTAAACATAAAGTGCCTACATCAGATATAATCTTTGATCCTTGCAGACGATGCACACTCAGGCTGTATCTCGCTGGATATGAGACGCTACAATGGTGCTATATGCTGAGAACCTTGTAACTATTTGGGGTATTGGAAGAATATGTACCTTGCATCAAGCTATTATATGCTGACCCAACAGCACGGGCCAGAACAGCTACCCATATTTCACAGCCTTATTCTGTAGCTAGGGGCACAAGACAGGGATGCCCACTTTTCCCCTGCTATTTGTGTTGGCTCTTGAACCTTTGGCTATTAAGATACATGTGGTGGCGAAAGACACGGGCATCCAGCTAGCAACCATGATGCACACGTTCTCCGTGTACGCAGATGACATTATACTCTATCTCAAAATCCTTCTGGGCCCTAACAAGCCTCTCCCCATGGTGTTTGGACAGTTCCAGACGCTCTCTGGTCTGTCGATCAATGAATCCAAAACATACGCTTATTATTTTAGGGACTCGGCCCACACTAAACCTGTTTCTTTTGGAGAATGGACGTTTAATGAGCCACCTACAACATTTAAATACCTAGGCATACAAATATATAGGGTATCACAAGATATGTTATATGGTAATTTATAACGCGCGATCAAGGCGCTTAAATCTCAGATTGCATTCTGGACCTCACTGCCACTCTCTTTGGCAGGTAGAAGAATAGTCATTTCTAAAATGGTCATATTGCCCAGACTGTTGTAATATTTTACCAATTTGCCGATCTTGATCCCAACACATATATTCAAATAATTAAAAACAATGCTTTTAGAGTTAATCTGGGGCAAAGGGAGAAGAAGGGTGGGACTCCAGAAATTACAGCTTAATACATGTCGAGGGGTACTGGGTGTTCCTGATTTCCAGGCATACTGCTACGCAAGCCAACTCCAGTGGCTCTCCTACTGGACAGCGGGCTGGAATTTGCAAGAGATTGGGATGTCTAGGAAGGATTGCGGAAGGGGGTTACTGCACACTCTGCTGTTGCCGGGAAGGAGAACCATCCCAATAGTAACACGCTTCTAAAAGAGGCGGTTGCATACTGGAAAAGAGCTATACAATATACTAGAGACTACTAGGGCCGCAAACATCCCACTGATGGGCATCCCCATGCCGACCAGAGTAGTGTCCGCAAGATGTCTGAGTAAGTGGACAGATGGTGATGATGACGATGATTAAATTTCTAAAGCACAACTAATACCCAGCGGTATCTAGGCGCTGCCTTTGAAAGGTAAATTCAGGTGAATACTAAACAATCCGCTTAGCTGAAAACAGCCATGTTTTAAGGCTCTTCCTAAATTTGAGTAAATTGGTCTCTGTTTTTAAAGAAATGGGTAAGGCATTCCAGAGGCCTGCAGTGGTGGCTGTGAAACTCTTACCTCCCCACCTGACTATGCGATTCTGGGTACGACTAGATTTCTCTGATTGGTAGATTTGAGAGGTCTGGCCGGTGTATAAGATTTTAAAAATGTTGTCAAGTAGGTTGGCCCTTGGTTGTTAAGGGATTTAAATGCTATGCACAGAGATTTAAATGGAATACTTTTGGCTACAGGTAGCCAATGGAGTTGGGCCAAGGACGATGAGATTGAGTTATATTTAGGGATGCCCAGCAATACTCTGGCAGCCACATTCTGTACTGTCTGTAATTTATTAATGCTGCGTTTCGGGCGCTGGAAAAAAGGGCATTACAATAGTCAAAACTTGAAGCACAGTTTCCACCGTCTTTCTCAGGTCTGGTCATAGAGCCGGCAATATTTTCCTCAGTATTTTCAAAATTAAAAAGCAAACTGAGGTAATTACGTTAATTTGTGCTTCAAAAGACAGTTTAGTATTAAAAGTAACTCCAAGGTTTTTGGCCCTTTGCACTGGTTTCGGCAGGGCGCCAAGTTGAAATGGCCACCAATTGTCTGCCCAGAAAGTTGGATTGCTCCCTAGCAGCAAAAAGTTGGTTTTAGCTGAGTTTAGCTTTAAACAGTTGTCTGACATTCAATTGGCGATATGACTCATTCAATTGAGGAATCTTATAGCTATCTGACTCGCCGGATTACTGACCGAGATGAAAATCTGCGAGTCGTCTGCATACGACACCAAGGTGAAGCCATAGCTTCTTACTATCCTGGCCAAAGGGGTAACATAACGATTAAATAATGTTGGACTTATAGAGAAGCTCTGTGAAACTCCACACGGCAGTGTAAAATCTGCTGATACAACTTTTCCCAGAGCCACCTCCTGAGACCGTTCCGACAAGAAAGAGCACAACAATGACAACGCATTTCCCCTAATCCCAATGAAAGCTAGAGACTCCTGCAGCAGCCCATGATTAACCTTAACAAAGGCTGCTGACAGGTCCAGAAGGATCAGTGCCGCGTTTCCTCCACCATCCAATATTAGCCTAAGTTCTTCTGTAGCAGCTAAAAGGGCCAACTCTGTGCTGTGCTGGGCACGAAAGCCAAACTGGAAGGAAACAAGAATGGCGTTGTAATTGATGAAGGCCGAAAGTTCAATGTTCATAACCTTTTCAACCACTTCAGCTGGAAATGGGAGTCTGGAATTGGCCTGTAGTTAATTGTTTCCTTGGCGTCTAGATTAGGCTTCTTCAACAGAGGATGAACAGAGGCCTTCTTCCACTCCATGGTAAATTTACTAGTTAGGAACGTTGAATTACAGATCGCTGTTAGTGGTATGGCAATAGTTTCAGGTGATAAGTGCATGATTTTTGAAGGGCAAGGGTCTGCAGGGGAATCTGATGTGGTAGTCACGATAAATTTGGCTGTATGTTCCACTAATACCATGGAGAAGGAGTGGAAGATTGGGAAGTCTAACTCAAGAGTGTCTTGTGCTGAGAGTTGACTATCGGACTGTCTATTATTGAGAGGAAACGCTACCTGTGCAGACTGATTGTCTTATTGTAGAAACAAGTCATAAATGGACTTGACTTTGTGCTGGAAAGAAGCTGCTAGTGATTTACAATATTCCTGGCTAACATTAGTTTGCAAAGGGAAAGCTGCGGATAACCACAACCTATGTGAAGCACAGCAACAGACAGAAAATGTCTCAAAAAATGTAATAAGTTATTCGGAAGAGGCTCATGTGCTCTAAGGCATATTAGTTTATAAAAACCATGCTCAATCATATATTACATACGCGATACATGACATTTAAATCAACAATATTTGAAATTGTGCACTTAATTGCAATGCATTAAAAAAGCTTTATAATTACATTTATTGTGCAAGTTCAAAAACCACATCAACAGTTTTACACAATCAGCAGATTATTAATGGACAATCCCAATGCATTTCGGGTTCAAACCTGAACCCTTCGTCAGGGGATGAATAATATTGGCACGTTGAAACTTGAATCATGCAGCTTTGTCCTCCTCAGGGACCTACAACACAATGAATTTCAATGTAACAAGTACAAAACAGTTACCAATGAGGTAAAATAGCATTTGCACTCAAAAAAAGCAGTGAAGAAAATGTAAAAAAGAGTGTGCGAAAATATGTGTGTTATAGGACATATCACCGACATATCTAATGTATGAAACAGTGAGTTAAAGAAAAGAGAAAACATGTGACACAAGTATAGTGCAAAAAAAGAGCCAGAACGGCAACTGTGTGTGTTAAAATCCAAAGAATAGATTTAATAGACGATGCATAAACCAACCAAAGCACCCAGTGGGTCGAAAAAACAGGGAATCTAAAAGAGGAGGAAGAGTATTCCAAATGAGGGATTCTTACCCTCCAACAAACTGCCAAGCGGGTGGCTAAAAACAAAGTCAAAGAAAACCTTAGTGCCTTGCTCAATCAACATGAAGTGTAACAAGGAAACAAAACGTTTAAGCATATCTCTTAACCATCTTACAGAAGTAAAACGGCGACTTCTGTAAATGCATGATTTTACCCGAAATGCGGTGTGTGTCCTGTAAACTGAAAACTTGTGTAAACATACACTCTCGAAAATGAAAATGCAACAAACCCTTGCCTCGTGTGTAAAAATTGCAAGAATTCTCACCGTGTTTGTGTGATGTGTCAAAAACTCAACATTAAGCTCTCGCCGAACGTCCTACAATTAAGAGTTCTCCGTGTTCTGAAAAACGAATAAAGTAGCGCGTTCACCAAACGGTTGCAATAAAACTGTATGAGAAGACACAGCTTAAATACAATGCCCAGATAAACCAGTTAGTAGATCCTCACCGTGTCAATTGAGAATATGAGAACGCCACTGCGCCTCACACTTCCTATTACTGCCAGAGTTTGTACAAGCTACCCGTCATGCATAGCGCATTTAAAGGCACCACATAAGTTTAAGAGACGCTGGTTCAATGAGTCCACAAGCTTTATTGTCCACAAATCCATAACTCATACAATACAATATTGCTCCAAGGACAATATACCGCTGATAAAGGTGTATAGTGTCTCTTGTGTTAGTAAAACCCGAATAACCAATGTCTTAACAGATGGACACAAACCTCACCGTATTAATTGAGAATGTAAGAACGCCACTTCGCCTCTGCCTTCCTATGACAATCGCATTACTGCCAAAGTTCGTACGAGCTCCCGGTCATGTGTAGAGCTTTAAAGGCACTACATAAGTTTAAGAGACGGTATTTCAATACATCCTCGTGTCAAAATAAGTAACTGGCTTTATAGTCCACAAATCCTTAACACAAAAGACAAAATATTGCTACCAGGGACAATATAACACTGATAAGGCGTATAGAGATTGTAGTGTTAATGAAACCCGGATAACCTATAGCATAACATATGGTCACAAAACGGAGACACCAATGTTCCCTAGGGTCTGAAATATACAAAATGAAGAAAGGGCCAAAGGAAATGTGCGCTAAAAGTTGTAAACTAATGTAAAAAAACAGGAGAGAAAAGAGTGCAAATTCTCTACAAAGCTGAGAGTTATTAAACAAGTATTCATATTCAGAGAAAGTATAGAGGTTCGTAGAGATCATTAAGCCCACCTGGGGTCGCTGTACCTAGCATTTTTATCCAGTATGTTTCCCTACATGCATTGGGATTGTCCTTTAATAAGCAGCGGAATGTGTAAAACTGTAAAGGGGTTTTTGAACTTGCGTATGTAATTTAATTTTAAAGCTTTTTGAATGCATTGTAATCACGTGCACACTTTCAAATATTGTTGATTTGAATCTCATGTATCGCCTATGTGATATATGATTGGTCACGGTTTGATAAACTAATATGCCTTAGAGCACATGAGCCTCTTCCGAATAACTTATTTAATTTGTTGAGACATTTTCAGTCTGTTGCTGTGCTCCACATAGGTTGTGGTTATCCACAGCCTTAACTTTGCATTTATTATATTGAGGGATTGAGGTGCTTCATCTCTCACAAGGTGGATGCAAGCATATCTCCTTTAAAATTGATTTAACTTGGGTGTATTGAGCCATAACACATTAAAAATTCGGTGTGGGGAGTCACTTTTCATTTTGTAGCTTTAAAAAGGGCCCAGTAGTGAAACTGGCACCTGCTCATTCAGAATGTCTTTGAAAGATATAGCAGATCTTACCACTAATCAAGCAGAAACAAAAACATATACCACTGATGAAGCTGAATCCATATACTCATTAGTTAGAGTAGTTCGGGACTTAGGGTCCTCCCCAGGCAATACAACACAACAGCTACGCCAACTAGAATATTTACTGAGAAAGGAGATAAACCAGCGCCTCCATGCAACAACCTTAATAGAATACCACAAAGTGAAGAGGATCCTGAGAGGACTACTTATTGCCTTATTGCCTTAAGTCCTATGCTATTTAAATTTAATAAAGCTTTCATGTCTCGCTGGTACGCAATACTGAATAAATATTCTCTTGACTTGATTCTCTTAATTATCAAAGAGATTTCATCAATACTTACAGACCTGTCACATGATATTAACAAACTGAAAGATGACATTTACCAGAAAATGGATCAAGAGAATTAAAACAAAGTACTGGAAGAGATTAATAGAAATTTGGATAAGCATGCAAAGGAAGTTCACGAGCAAAGAATTAGCAAATTTCGTAGGGATATTATTGACTATAAATTAGACAAAGTATACTCGTGGGCAGAGACCTATGCACAGAAACTGTTTTTTTAAAAAACAGGCTAAAATTCATCCGAAGAGAGCATAGTCACTGATCAAGACTTGACAGTACAACGTCCGAAACCTGCTCTAGTACAATAGCAGACAAGTGCATCATCACAGGAAAGTGCATCTACATCAGGCATGTAGCCATCTTTTTTAGCAGAGGGCCAGGCGTCAAAGGCACCACCGGACAAAAATTCCAGCAGTGCAAGAACCCGTACTCAAAGGGGAAAAACCAGGAAAAGTTCCAGAGTCCGGCAGACCACAGAGGAATCTGAAGAAGTAGAATCTTTGGTTATGAATATCTCCAGGAGAATCCTAAGCAGAGATGAGCTCAAGGTTTTGAACAAAAGGAATTCCCTTTGTTCCTACCTATTCTTCAAATTATCTAGAAACTGAAGTCGCCTTATTCAAGTTCATGCGGAAATTGCGCCTAAGATGGTTCTTTTCCACGATTCCCACGAATGATGATCAAAATCAAGAGTCTAAAACTTTTCGCCCTAAGAGCAAGTTTATGTCGCCTATCACACATAAATCCCTTGATACTTTTGAACTTTTGGTGAAGAAGGATCTTAAAGAGATTGGATACAATAAATCTACCCAGTCAAGTATGACACCTAAGTAACTTCGGATTCTGCTTTCCTTAAAACAAGATACGTCTATCATCTTTCAGGCCGCCGACAAAGGTGGAGTCCTGGTGGTCCTTGACACAGATTTTTATAACATGAATGTAGACCAACACGTACAACATCAAGTAACGTACATTCTACTGGACCAAAATCCTACCAGTGAATGAGTCACCATACTCACTAATATTGTGAAAAAAGCTGTAAACAATGGCATCATTGATGAAAATATTGGCAAATTTTTGATTAACCACACACCAAGGATCCCGCATATTTATATGCTTCCTAAAATGGATAAGGACACTCTCAAACCACCATTTCGACCAATAGTTGCCGGATGTAACTCCATTCATGAAGCAGTAGGATACTGTCTAGACTACCATTTACAACCTTTGGTCCAAAATTGGGAAACTTACATAAAGGATACGGGCGATCGACATAAACGCTCTCTGTATGGAGCATAACCTGAGAGCAACGAATGGGCGTTCCAGGTCAGACTCCAAGGGTGCCCATACATATAACAGGACGGGTCACTCTTCCAGAATCGATTTCGTTATGCTTAACTATACCCTCTGGTCATACCATCAAGACATGGAGGTTATAGAATCCTGTGACAGCGACCACAACCCTCTTGCGGTAACTATTTCTGATCCTTGGCACCAGGATTCTCAAAGCACGAACCAGATATGGAAATCGTCACGTGAGATCCTTCCCTCGAATTGTGGGAGACGTCTCAAATGGGCAAGAATCGCATCAGATGAGGCACGGATGATGCAAGCTAAAACTATTCTACTCCAGGCTGAATCTAAATTTAGTTCCACAAATGGTGATACTAAAAAGTCTTTAACACTATTCCTTGAGATAATAACTGCGCTAAGTGGGCTATTTACCATTTTTAAACCCAGCGCCAGAAGCGCTGCAAAATGTGTTCCAAGACCAAATGGAAAGTGGTTTACAGCGAGTTGCCGTAATGCTAAAAGTAAACTCGTGGCTGCAGTCAAAGGGAAAGACCAAACTGCTATCAGGTCTGCAAGGAATCTCTATAGGAAATCTGTGTCCGAGGCCAAGCGGACATACGATTTCAATTTCTGGTGTGATCTAACGGAGGCAAGCACAAAGAAAGATGCCAAGGGGTTTTGGGACTTGCTAAGGTCAAGAGAAAAGCCCGTAGATCACCAATTGACCTGTAACATTCCTGGCGCTGTTTGGTTTGCCCATTTTTCGAACTTGTACACAGCTCAAACAGGGCTTATCCAACTAGACCCGCCACTAGGGTTCAGTTCCACACTTCTCTCACCAAATGATGACGCATTTACTACCGTAGAAGTGGAGAAGGCAATTAGCTGTATCGTTCCTAACAAAGCGGCAGGCCCGGATGGGATCCCGGGCGACTTGATAAAAATTAATCCCACACTTTGGAGCAGACTTGTTGCAGACCTACTCAATGAGGCTACAATGGGAGGATCCCTACCTGACTCCTGGAGGGGCGCTGAAGTCGTCCCTATTTTCAAGAAGGGTAACAGGGAGGACCCAGCAAATTACCGCCCCATTAGTTTGCTGGACTCAACGCAAAAGGTGGCCGGGAAAGTAGTATTGGGCAGGATCCTGGAGTGGGTGGACGACAACCAGATACTATCTGATTTCCAAGCGGGGTTCAGAGCAGGGACAGGTACCGTCGAGCAGACTTTCCGCCTTCTAATGCTCTACTGGAAGGTAGTGGTGCTAGGAGGAGGCAGTTTATATCTAGTCTTCATAGATTTGAAAACGGCCTTCGACCTAGTCCCACGAGCACTACTGTGGAAGGTCCTTGACGGTTTAGGTCTACCGCCCTACCTTCTGGCCCTATTGGTAAAATTTCATGCAAATAATTTTGCTCAAATCAGATGGGGTGTCCAGGGAGAAAAAACACCGCGTATCCCAGTAGACAGGGGTGTCCGCCAGGGATGTGTGCTTGCCCCCACCCTGTTTTCGTTATACGTGAACGGAGTGGTGGAGCATCTTTTACAACATCCTGCTGATGCACCATCCCTGGCTGGGAGGAAAATCCCGACACTCCTGTTTGCTGATGACACCCTCCTGATTTCGAAGACACCCACAGGTATACAGGCACTACTTACCAGCTTCAAGGCCTTCTGTGATACCAAGGGCCTAGCAATAAATATTGGTAAAACCAAATTCCTTGTTCTTAATCCCCCGAAGAAATCAGTAAAACCCCCCACTCTTGACTCCGTTCCACTAGAGCGGGTCAAAGAATTTGACTATCTGGGCATTCGCCTTTGTGATAGTATGAATTGGAAGGCCCACCACCAGAAAGTGTTTCTAACCCACAAGAGGGTTGTTGGCGCTCTCCTCAAAGAACAACGTGCCTCTTCTACAAAACCGATTGGGGCACTGCTTGACATCTATAGGGCTAGGGTCGTGAGCGCAGCGTTGTACGGAGCAGAACTTTGGGGAACCCAGAGAGTGGACACCTTGGCCCACCTAGAAAATAAATTTCATAAAGACCTGATGAGGCTACCCCAAAGCACTCCCACAATTCCACTCTTGCTTGACGCTGGTACTCGCCCTATCTGTGACCAAGCCAAACTACGTCCCTTATTGCTGTGGTCCAGAATTTGGAATGTTTCTGAACTTCATAGCTACGCGGACGCCCTAAAAGATGTCCTGTCCCTCCCTGGCTGGCATAAGATCGCCTGGCTTAGAGAGGTGAAGAAGGCGCTCACCTTGCTTGGTCTGGGTTCTGCGTGGGAAAACAAAACTGCACCTTCCAAACAGGAGCTGAAGAAGGCTTACTGGACTTGGGTCGACAGAGAGAGACTGTGTAAATTAAACCATCCAAAAACTGTTGCCAACTTCCTGATGGTCAAATGTAACCCCTCCAGAGAAGCCTATTTGGACTTGATACACAGCTCCCATGATAGGGCTTTATATATTAAATTCAGGGTTGGGGTCTTACCCTTGTGCCAGTTCACTTCTACTTGGAAACCACCCTTGCAAACTGTTCCCGACTGTCCATTTTGTGAGCTGAAAACAGAATCTGTCGCACACTTCCTATTTGAGTGCCGAGTTTACCTAGCTCCCAGACGGAGGTGGTTGAAGCCTCTTTTCAGGACCCTAGGAACTCGTTCACACCTGGAAGCCTTGAGAATATTGCTCTCAGACGCAAGACCCTTCTTTTCAATCTGTTTGGCAAAATTCCTAGGATGGGCCTGGCGTATAAGAACCGCTAAAAAACTGATGATTCAATAATGTCTCCCCTCCTTTCTTTTAACATATTTTTAGTCCATGGACAGATCTCTTTTATTGCATAATGAATTGTAAGTTGTTCTTTGAATATTGTTATATTGTGATGTTCTGCTTTTATGATATGTTTTTATATATCGAAATAAAGCTTACTTACCTTACCTTACATAAAGGATACAACTGACTGTTCATTGAAATTGGAAGCTGTCCGATTTGTCTTTGAAGATGAGGTTCTCTTGTGCACCATTGACGTGGTTGCCTTATATACATCGATAGCCCACAACAAAGGCTTGGAGGCTGTAGAATGGAGGTTGCTGGCCTCCCCTTTGACATCGGATAAAGCAATTTTTCTACTTGAGTTATTGCATTTTGCACTCTACCATAGTTATTTTATTTGGCAGGACAACTTTTATTCACACAAGACGGGTGCATCCATGGGCTTTCCCGGAGCCCCTTCATATGCTAACATATTTATGGCTTATTTTGAGTACAATCATATCCTTACCAACCATAAATGGAAAGAAAATGCGGCAGTGTTTCTGTGCTATATAGATGACATACTAGTCATTTGTAAAGGCTCAAGACCATTGTTGGAAGATTGTATTGCTGAATTGAATGGCCATAGCCCCAGAATTTAGTTTACGCATGACATTCAATGTGGAAAAATTAATTTCTTAGACATAGAAATAATCAAAACACCTAATGGTCTTGCAACATCTGTTTACAGGAAGCCAACCAATGTCAATAATGCATTGCACTTCTCAAGTGCATATCCCCTTTCGCTCAAGCAACATTTGCCGGTTTCCCAATTCACAAGAATAAAAAGGATTACGTCAGACGCTGCAGTTTGCACCAATCTGATACAAGATCAATTGATCAGATATCAGGCAAGAGGCTATCCGTCCAAATATTTTATTTATTTATTTATTCAGAAGTTTTCTATAGCGCTAACAAGACCCGGAGGTAGCAGAGCGCTTTACAGTAAAAGGCATGAAAAGGAGAACAACAAGACACGTAACAAATAAATGCGATCAGCGAAAGACAATTTGGGAGGAGGAAAAGTTCGTACAGTAGGACTTCATGGTAATAGGATGCAGAGACAACACATAGTTCAGGGGATGATTGATGATCCTAGTTATCCACGACCTAGGAAACGGATAAGGAACAAGGATTTGAGTTGGCTCTTGAATTCCGCATAGGACGGTATGGTTCTGATGTGCGGGGGGATAGAGTTCCATATTTTGGGGGCATTTCCTGTGAAGGAGCAGTCCGCAGTTCTCTTCTTTCTGGTTTTTGGTAGGATGAGCAGCAGGGAGTTAGAGCTTCTCAGATTTCTAGCTTGGCCAGCTTTTTTGAGCTTGTTTGCCAAGTATTCTGATTTTCCAGTATGGAGGGCCTTTGTGGGTTAGGCAGGCCGTTCTGAAGGTACTACGCATTTCCACCGGGAGCCATTCAAGTTCTTTGAGTGCTGGGGAGATGTGGTCAGATTTTTTGCATCCTGTGATGATTCTCGCTGCCGCATGCAATGTTGTTTTTAATGGGGCCAGGTGCGATTTGGGAATGCCTGTTAGGATTGAGTTCCCATAGTCCAGTCTAGATAGAACTAGAGATTGCGTGGCTAGTTTAAGGTCCTTGTTGGTGAACAAAAAATAGCTTTAAGAAAAAGGGAAGAACTACTAAAGCCAAGCGAGGTCTTTGATTTGAAATACTCTATACAAGCATCCTATATCAAAGCTATAATCAGAAAGCGTTTGGAAATTATAAATCATGAACATGATTTTGTTGACCTCTTCAGAGCTCCACCATTATTAGCACATAATCGACCCAAAAATGTATGTGAATTACTGAAACCCAAAAATATTGATGAAACACAGACAAATAAAGGAATGAGGAAATCCCACAATTGTGGCCAGTGCAGTAATGTGATTCTGGGTGATGTGTTTATGCATCCACACACAGGCAAGAAAATGAAATTACAACACACATCAGATTGTAATACGGAGAGAGTCATTTATGCCATAAAGTGCCCCTGCGGATTGGTCTACGTAGGGAGGACGAGCCGCAAAATTAAAACGCGTATAATAGAACATAAAAGTAGAATCCGCAACCAGAACACTACTTCCTCTCTCGCATCACATTGGTTACAGGCCTCATATACCATACCACAATTACTATTCACTATTCTAGAACAAATAAAGTCTAGCTCAGGTACGGACACCAACATAGCATTAGCCCGTAGGGAAACATACTGGATAAAAATGCTAGGGACAGTGACCCCAGGTGGGCTTAATGATCACTATGAACTTCTATGCTTTCTCGGAATATGAATACTTGTTTAATAACTGTCAGCTTTGTAAAGAATTTGCACTCTTTTCTCTCCAGTTTTTTCACATTAGTTTACATTTGTTTTTGCACTTTCTTCATTGTGTATATTTCAGACCCTAGGGAACATTGGTGTCTCCGTTTTGTGACCATATGTTATGCTATAGGTTATCTGGCTTTCATTAACACTGCAATCTCTATACGCCTTATCCATGTTATATTGTCACTGGTAGCAATATTTTGTCTTTTGTGTTATGGATTTGTGGACTATAAAGCCTGTTACTTATTTTAACACGAGGACGTATTGAAACACCGTCTCTTAAACATATTTTTTGCCTTTAATGTGCTACACATGACAGGGAGCTCATATGAAGTTTGGCAGTAATGCGATTGTCATAGGAAGAGAGAGGCGAAGTGGCGTTCTTACATTCTCAATTATTACGGTGAGGTTCGTGACCATCTGTTAACCACTTGGCTGCTAAGGCTTTTCCCCCCCGGTGTTGGACTATGAGTTTTCCCCATTGTTCATGACGAGCTCAGCTCGTCATCAGCACAGCTCCAGTGTGCCTCATGACAAGCTGAGCTCGTCATGAGCATGGAAGGGGTTAAGCCATTGGTTATTTGGGTTTTACTAACACAAGAGACACTATACGCCTTTGTCAGTGTTATATTGTCCTTGGAAGCAATATTGTGTTGTACGTGTTATGGATTTGTGGACAATAAAGCTTGTTACGTATTTTGTCATGTGGACTCATTGAACCAGCGTCTCTTTGCCTTTAAATGTGCTTTATATGATTGGTAGCTTTTACGAACTCTGGCAGTAATGCATTTGTCATAGGAAGTGTGAGGCGCAGTGGCGTTCTCATATCCTCAATTGACACGGTGAGGATCTACTAACTGGTTTATCTGGGCATTGTATTTAAGCTGTGTCTTTCATTACAGTTTTCTTGCAACCGTTTGGTGAACACGCTACTTCATTCATTTTTCAGAACACGGAGAACTCTTAATTGTAGGATGTTCGGCGGGAGCCTGATGTTGAATTTTTTACACATCACACAAACACGGTGAGAATTCTTGCAATTTTTACACACGAGGCAAAGATTTGTTGCATTTTCAGTTTCAAGAGTCTATGTTTATACAAGTTTTCTGTTTACAGGACACACACCGCATTTCGAGTAAATTCATGCATATGCAGAAGTAGCCGTTTTACTTCTGTAAGACGGGTAAGAGATATGCTGATACTTTTTGTTTCCTTGTTACACTTCATGTTGATTGAGCAAGGCACTAAGGTTTTCTTTGACTTTGTTTTTAGCCACCTGCTTGGCAGTTTGTTGGAGGGTAAGAATCCCTCATTTGGGGCGGCGGAGCTAGCTCACAACCAAGATGGCTGCTTGAGCCGAGAGCTCCCCCATCTCACCGAAATATCCTGCATTTATCCTGCTTCTTTGATGGTCTGAAGTACCCGTTAGACACAGATTCAAGGAGCGGAACGCCTGGGGGCACGATTTGACGGAGATCCGAGCTGCGTGTCCGCCTGCTGAGACCGCGGCGATCACTGAGGCCCAGTACGGGAAGCTGAGCCAGTGAGCGGCAACCTGGACTAAGAAAAGCAGGAGGTCAGCGGCGAGATCTCGGCTGCCTACAAACGCCGGAGGGGCGATCAAAGACGAAGGTGATATAGCGGACCTGCATCGAGCCTACCGCGAGCAGCAGCGGCCCTTCGGGGTGAGAGGGGCCGTTGCGGTGGGGACTGGGAGTCCGCCCCCCCCGGAGAGCTGCAACAAGCTACGCCACACCCCACCACAGAGAGTAGAGCCGCACGCGCCGGGAGTGGCGAGCCGGAGACAGGAGCCTTGAAGGAGGGAGATAGTCGGGCACGAGCCCCCAGAGTGATTGTCGGTCCGGGACCGTTACACAGGAGGTGCGTCTGGGGACATGGAGATCAGCGGAGGCCCCTGGTGTATAAGAGCGCCTCAGCACCCTAGCCACAACTGAGAGGTGACGGGGAACTTCCTCGGACAATACGCCTCCTCCTGCGTATTGGTGGCGGACGAGACGGAGGTACTAAGGGCAGTAAGTGAATGAGCGGTGGCCGACATCTTGGGCTTGAGACAGCGCTAAAATATACTCGCACCCAGTAGAGAGACAGTTCTTGCTGTTTGGGGGCACTACGGAGGGGATCCGCTATCTTAACTCTTGCCCCGATCTATAGCACAAGTACACCGAGGATGTCCCCCCCTGCCTGGGTTGGGGGACAACATCTAGTGCTGGAGGAGAGGCCCGGAAGAATTGAGGGGTCCTGCGCTGGTCGATTGCGCTCAGGCTAGGAGCATACACTGTGGGGCGCAGCTTCCCCGTGGAGCAGAGCGACACCCCAGATAGAAGAAATTCCAGCGACAGTGGGCAGACAGCAGTAGAAGGGAGAAACCCGGACACCTCGGGATTGCACCGCCATTGTGAGTTGACACAGAGGGGCACATATAGTGATTGTAACCACAATGCAAAGTCCCTAACCACATCCAATATCAAACACGTGTTAAACTACCACTGTGATCTTGAACTGTGACTACACTGCTTCCCCCTGCCGCAGGGGCACACCTGGCCCTTTAGCCATGGGGCGCACAGACAGGTCGCAACCTAAAATATCCTTTGACTCGAAAGGGACCGGGACAGGCGACACCACGGCGGGGAAGGATGTGGGGGAACAAGATACGTCAAAGACACCCCACAACAGGATATAAGAGGCTTATTATTAGCCATGAAGAAGAGTCTGCAAGGAGGAATAGCCTTGTTAGGTACCAATATGGATGCACTTTCCTATCGAATGGACCGTATGGGGGAGAGACTAGATAAACAGGTGGAGAGGATGGATATGGCGGAGCACTGCATTACAGAGGTGGAGGAGGCGCAGACTACCTTGGATACAGATAATAAACAGATGAAAAGAGCCATGCAGTCACTACTGGACAAGACGGAGGACTTAGAAGCCCGCTCTCGGTGGTGCAACCTATGCATCATGGGCCTGCCCGAGACCACACAGGCAGGACATATGGAGATCTTTGTTGAAAGCCTGCTCAAGAAGCTGCTTGGCGACTCTGCCTTCTCTGCTATGTTCGTAGTGGAAAGAGCACAGCACTCTCTGGGTCCAAGACCTAAGCCAAGAGCACCACCGAGGCCAATAATAGCCAAGTTACTCAACTACAGAGACCGAGATGTAGCACTGAGATTAGCACGAGATAAACAGCCTCTACAATTCGAGGGATCGACTCTTTTGCTGTTTCTGGACTTCACCGCTAAGGTACAAGAGGCTAGAAGACAAATCACACAGATGAAACGGCAGCTGCACGAAATGGGAGCGGATTATGCGATCGTATACCCTGCGAAGCTGAGGATCAACCGTCAAGGGAAATCTTTGATTTTCACGGACCCCAAAGCACTGCAGAGAGCCCTTAAGGAATGGCAAAGAGAAGACCGACCCTCACCGAATGGAGAGACCAGCGCAACAGGGGGCTCCTTGGATGATCAAGACTAATGTTGCTCCACACAGATAAGTCACATAGTCTACACCCCTAGGGTGTGAAGACACGAATGGTGGAAGGAACTGAGGTCTGTTAGCTGTACTGACTACGATGTACCCCTCACTACTGGGGGGCTTGAAGTGGTTCAGAGGGTGGTTTATGGGTGGGGCACCCCCTTGAAGAAGACTACCTTGGTGAGATACAGGTATTCTCCAGGAGACGGCTCCAGGTTGCAGGGATATACCACACTACGTTAGACTAGAGACGTGCCTCTTTTAAATGAACCTGTAGTGCACAGATGTCAGGGTTTATTACTGAGGGAAAGATATTTTTGAAGGAAACGTCAAGTAATAGTAAGTTGCTTGAGAGAACGCTAGACATTGCCGAATTTAATGAGCCTTCAGATGCGGGTTACAGTCATGCACATTCCATTTGGGTATTGAGATGGGGGAGGGGTGGGTGGCAATATGAATAAGTTCCATAGAGAGCCCGAGTACTGCTTGCTACCTCTGCCCACGAGTGACTCCCACTGAGTTTGGACTACGGGGCTTCTTCCCTTATGGGTTTGGAAATTCTTGTGTTGAGAGGGGAAATCGGGGTGGGCTTTCTGGGGAAGGGGGTTGTTCGTGGCCTAGTTGGGGATGGACAGGCGTGGGTGGGCACAGGATGGGGGCGGGACGACGCAATGGCGTCTTGTTGGGGTTGAGAGGAGAATGTTCTAACACAGATGTTGATGTTCGCAAGTTACTTCACATGGCCGTAACAGGTTCCTTTGAGAAGATATATGCCCAGATCCCATTGACAGGATACGCAGACAGACTATGGCAGAGGAGATGACCCAGACAGGGGAAACATTGGACACTCTGACACTGATGACATGGAACATACGGGGTTTCACCGACCATAGGAAAGTTATAAAGGTCCTACAATACTTGGCCAGATATATAGTGGATATAGCACTTTTATGGGAGACGCACCGACCCACAGATAGTCACATACTGCGTTATAGAGGCCTCTTGGGTAATATACATGCAGCGGGGTTCACAACGCACGCACGGGGAGTCCTTACGTGGGTCAATCAGAAAACATAACTGACGATGACACCACTAGTCCATCTAAAAATAAATACAACCTCGTTAGGATTAACGAAGCGACCAAAAAGGTAATTGTGTCATCAATATTGTTTGAACCCAGTAATCTCGTTGAGACTAGTTAATGACCACAATGACTTTAATAACTAATCGTATGCCTATTTTTAAATATAACAGTATATATACATCTCTTCGTTAAAAATGCATCAACATATGTTATGTTATGTTACGAGCATTTATTATGCGCACAGCTGCTCCAGCAAAGGAGCGTCCCGGCGCCTGACAAGGAAGCCATATAACACAACTAGAGAGATGGACATATAAAAGGGAGAAGACTAAGGGAACAGAAAGGTCTTAACAGAATGAGAGCAGATCAGCAAGGGTCCGAATTTCAAATGGTAGAGCGTTCCACAAAGCAGCAGCACGTACCCGAAAAGAGCGTCCCCCAGCCCGACTACGTTTATGATTGTCATGTACCCCTCGTTGTCACTGACCAACGAGGGGTCAGTGACATTGTTTCAGAATGTCTGGGAAACATTTAAGCTGAATATTAGGGAATCACCATCTTTAAGCACTCGGGAGTCCTCAAATTGATCAGGGGTTGGCTGCAGGCCTTAGAATCCAAGTTTAAAGAGCTGGAAAATAGGTGTCTATACGATCACAGCGAGGCTCTCACCCGGGAGCTGACTACGACATTAAAGGAATATCACGAGGAAGCGGACTTTGAAGTTAAACACTAAGGTAAATACGCTACCGTCAGATCATATGGTGAGGGGGAACGTCCAGGTGTAGTGCTAGAGCAGATGGCTAGGCGGGGGAGGAGCAGAGCGAGTATACCTGCCATGAGGTGTGCGACAACGGGCGAGCCGCTCTCGAACGCTTAGGTTGCAGCGAGATTCCGGGAGTACTACTCTACCTTGTATGCCTCATGCGGCCCACAGCAGATGAACGTATCCTCGATTACCTTTCTCATATTGAGTTGCCCGTGCTCTCCACTATGCACCGTGAATTCCTAGTGCGCCCGATAGAACAGGGGGAAATAGTACTGGCATTGTCAGCAATTAGGTCCGGTGGGGCGCCAGGAAGTGATGGCCTCACTGTGGCCTTTTACAAGGCATTCACGGATCTCCTGCTTCCTAAACTTCTTACCCTCTTTGAGGATATGGCAGATACGGGCACTATGCCGCCTACAATGCGAGAGGCAATTCTGGTCGCTATTCTCAAACCAGGAAAAGACTCGGGGACTGTGCATCATACCCTCCCTTATCATTACTGAACGTGGATGTGAAGATATTCACCAAATTGAATGCCAACCGCCTCAGCCCAATGATCACCTCGTTAGTGGCCCTGGAACAAGCCGGATTTGTAGCCAAGCGCAATCTTACATACAACCTTAGAACAGTTTTTGCAGCATTCCAGCACACACGTCCAGAAGTCCCGGCGGTGGCCGTCTTCCTGGACATGGAAAAGGCCTTTGACTCTGTCGAATGGCCTTTCCTATGACATGTTTTGATTCGGATGGGGGTGGGTCAGCTGTTCTTACAACTCCTGGCTACCCTGTATGCCTCCCCAGCTGCACGTGTTCGTATTGGCTCCCTTGTCACGTAAACAATACAGATAGGGAGAGGCACAAGGTAGGGCTGCCCCCTCTCCCCTATTTTATATGCATTAGCAGCAGAGCCTCTTGCTTGCGCCCTGCGCAAATAACACAGCCACAGGGGCATCCGATTTCCCACATACAATTTGATCATCTCCACATACGCAGACGATACCCTTCTGTATGTTAGAGACCCAGAGACCCACCTATTGGCCGGGCTACGCAAGGTAGTCTTATTTAGCTCTCTTTCTGGGATCCATGTCAACTGGAGTAAGTCTCCCATGTTCCCACTTACCCTATCCACAAGGGAATTTGACCCGGAATACCCCATTCAGTGGACCACAGATGCAGTATGGTATCTGGGGATCCATCTTCACACCGACTCGGAGGTGGTTCTACGGGAAAAGTATGGGACGGCGGTCTCCAAACTGGAGGAGGACATTGACAAATGGATCACCTTGCCGTTGTCGCTGCTGGGACGTGTTGCAATCATGCAAATGATTGTGCTGCCACGTTTTCTGTTCCTGTTCAGTAACATCCCTATGGTGCTATCGAATAATTTCTTCAGACAATTACAAGGATTAATGATCGGTCTGGCATGGGCTGGGAAACAGCCGAGAGTGGCGTGGAATATACTCACTCGCCCATATGCGGGAGGAGGCCTGAATGCCCCTGATCTGGAGTTATACTTAACTATGGGCGAAATTTGCGAATTTGGGTACGCGAATTCGGGCGAAAGCGAATTCGCGGTCTGCATAATCCCCGAATTTGTGCGAACTTGCGGATCTTTTTATTTTTGCGTGTTCGCTGTTTTTTTTCAGTGCAGCTACTGCGAACTTACCCATGCAGTCGTTTTTGGGCGCGGCCATCTTCTTTGCGGGATGAAAACAACTCGGAAAAACTCAGAATCAAAGTAAGTAAATGCAGCGCATGCGAGATTGTATTTTTGAAGCGCGAACAAGCAAAAAAAATCGCAAACGCAGATCGCGAAGTTGCCAAAAATCTGCAAATTCCGCGAGCGGAACGAATTTACGGCCCATGCTTAGTTATACTATCGCGCAGCGCAGTGCGCACCTGCATATCACTGGATACATGGCCCGACAAACATTTCACACATACGCATTGAAACGATTATAGCAGATCCGACGGCACTGCCAGCGTTGCTGACAAAACCCCGAGACCGACGGACGGGCCTACTGGACTCCTTAAATGCGGTCACGCATGCTTGGCATCATATGATGGATATTCAGGCGTGCAGTCTACTTTACGCCCCAAAGGCCGCTATTGAGTGGTGCACCTAGCTGACCCCATGCTTGGACAAAAGCGATGCTGGCTGCACTGAAAGCGTTGAATATGCATAACATGGGAGATTTGTTCACAGAGGGCACCGCACGCACCTGGGAGGAGATCGACACAGAGGATAACTGCAGCCCTATGTTGTGGCTTTTTCCAGTTCCATAGGGTGAGACACGCACTAAGAAGCCTCTTAGGGGAAGATATCGTGGAACCACAGACAGTTACAGCTTTTAGCTACGTGGTTAACACCAAGTCCACTGCTAAATTAATAACCAAACTGTATAGCATAGCCCTATCGGAGAGAACAGCGGAGTACGCTAAGCCGAGACTGGCGTGGCAACCCGATCTTCAAATGGAAGTGAATGAGGAGATATGGCAGTATTGCTGCACAAGTACGAAACGAATATCTCTTAACGGTAGGCATAGCTTACTGCACTTTAAATACCTGAACAGGACATATTACACCCCTGAAAGGCTGCATAGATATATACTTCGGGACAGTCCTAACTGTAAGAGGTGTGGGGCGCAAATTACTGATTTCCTACATGTAGCTTGGGCCTGCCCGGATGTCCAGGCATTCTGGTGTGCAGTAGTATACAAGGAGGTTAATGATCAAATCAGGCAAAGAAGCCGTTTTGTGCTTCTATCTCAACCTCTGACATAACAAAGAGAGTTACACCCTGCCTCTATATCATCTATGGCACACAAAAAAAATGTGTTCCTGAAAGCCAGGGGCCTTATTTATGAATGCCTTGCGTCAGTTTTGCGCCGCCGGTGCGTCACTTTTTGTGACGCACCTGCGGTGTAAAAAAAGCGCCTTTTTGCGCCATATTTAAAAAGTGACGCATCTAGGTAGATGCGTCACTTTTTAAACCCCTGCGCCACATTATACCTGCGTCAGGTATAATGTATGCAGAGGGGGCGTTCCCCGCAAAAAGCCTCGTAATAGTGATGCAGTGAAATCTATGAGATTTCACTGCGTCACTTTTAGGAAGCTGTTGCGTCAAAATCTTGCGCCTGCCTCACAGCAGTTGCGTCACTTTTGTGACACACTCCAGCAATGCGTCACTTTTGCGCTTACAGATACGTCAGAAATACTGACGTATCTGTAACTCCTTGCGACATGATGCGTCATACATTAAATATGACGCATCAGGAATGTCGTAAGGAGTGCGCAGTGAAAAGTGACGCATCGCTGTTTTCACGCAGCGATGCATCACTTTTCATAAATGAGGCCCCAGGTGTGGTGTGTGACCTGATGTAATACTGTGATGGAGGAGGTTTTAAGCTAGTGTGCCAGCAGTACTACTTGAGTAGGTATCAGGGTACCTTCTTGAAATTAGCCACGGTTTTAACTTTTGTAGGTCTCTTCTTTTCTGTGCATTGCTCTCTCTGTGCTTTCTCCCTACCCATAGAATTTTAGAGGATATATTCCCACTTTTGAGTCTCTTCCTCTTGCCAAACCCACACATTTACAAATCGGCAATAGGTTTGCAAGTGCTGGTTAGTCCACACTTGCCATGTTACTAATCACATAAAAAATAATAGACCTCGGGGCGTAGAATTGTGCATATGCCTTTGCCTTAGTGAATTTCCATTTATGAGTAAATGCAGTTGTACTGCAGTGCATGTGACTGCCTTTGTGAATAGCATTCTGTCTTTCGGATTTTACATTCTAGCTTGTTGGTTCCGTGACATCTTTCTTAATGACATGTTAGGCACCAGTGCTGTAATGGTAAATGGATGTGTAGTTGATATTATACTGCTGCTTGTAAAAAATGAAGCTGCATTTCAACCGTTGAAAAATGAAATTACTGATATTAATGCTCATAACAGTTTGCATGAAATGGAAAAAGTACGATTCTGGAATGCAAAGTAAGTGGAGCATCACTTTGCATTTTAAAATGAATGTAATGAGCCACAATATAGGTTTTATTGCATTTTAACAATCTGATATTAAAGAAATGATGCTGAATATGAGTATGATAAATGCTACAACCACAAATATTAAAACAATATGTGCTCTCATATTAGGGTAGACAGATGCTGAGCAAAAAACATGTTTGCATCACTTCAATAGTTGTATTATATACAGAGTTGACAGGCATATATGCCTTTGAAATCACAGAAAGGTAAACTGCAATGATACATTCTAGTGTTGATTATTCTCCAAGATGCTGTTCGCTTGCATAATTACACAGTCTAAAGCAATTAAATGCTCATAAATGTTATGTTGTGTAAAAAAATATACTTACTTGCTTACTGCTCTCTGTTAGTCTGTCTTAAAGCTGTAGTGATGCTATAGAGACGATCTCAAAGATATGCTGGATACCGAAGTTTATTTGTAAGCACAATTGGTGGAATTTCAATATACAACACATCACAGAACTTAGCATAATGTTAGGAAACAGTCAAATAGTAATGACATTCAATAAAGGTTTGCCTGTTCATTATTTCATATCATATTTAACTCACAGTCATTGCCGTCTGATCAGTCACTGCTGCACAGGGTCAGTGTCGCTCAGATGCTCCTGCTCTTGTAGGCACGCGGCAGCAGGGTGCAATGGGGCGGTGTGGGTCTGGACATAATTAAAGGGCTCAAGCCTCGGACTCCGTCTGAAACCAGCCCTATTTTTTGTAAAGTTTCTAAGGAGAAGAGCCCGGTAGCAGAACTGTCTAATGAGCTCTGTACGCTGCTGTATTTCGCTCACCTCTAAATGGCACTGAACAACTCATGGAAGAATTTACCAAACCTACCGACCCAATCAAAATTTTTATTTTTCTTTATTTTATGCTATTGTAAGTATATAGCTATCCTTCAAATGGTTGTGCACAATGTTTGTCACTGTGCACTGTGAGAAATAAGAGTTTGGGTGGTGAAAATGATGTCCGCCATTGAAGGGGTTTTGTTGCATTTTCGCCAAGGTGACATTCTTCACAATAGCTAATGAAAAGGAAAGTCAGACCATTCTCCTCAAGATTCAGAATCTGCTCAAGCAATTCAGGCGTGACACCTGTAAAATGTTGCATTCAAGTTGCAGCTACACAGGTTGAGTTATGAACAATAAATCATTACAATCTAACCTGCCATACCGCTTTAGCACCCGTGGCACTCGGAGCCTCTTCTGAATGTAGACATTTGTTATTTCTTTACTAAAGAGTGAGACTGTCTGCGACGGCCGGTATCCCCATCAACCTTTGGACATGTCACAGTTATGTTTGGTATCCATTCTCTTTCTGTCTGGTTCAACACTGTTGTTATTCCGATAAGGGTATTTTCTGCTTTTCATGCCTCCTAGCCTGAAGCCCTGTTTACTGTCATTGTCCTATACTATACAAAAACTAGTTGCCACAAATGTTCTTTGATATAACACAGAGTTATTTATTTTTTGGTTTTGGTTTTGGTTCATTGCATGGTAGGTACAGCCACTGCATGCTAAACAATATATACCCAAAAGAAACAATTGATGGACGGAATGCTGGACAATGCAAACATTCACCCCCTGTCACAAGGATCTAGGTTTAATCCATCATTCTGTAGGTGACCACACCACCCCAGTTTAGACCTAGCCATATGTAAATCAGTCTTGAACCTGTTCCTTATAGTAACAGTCCAGCCCAAACTGCCAAGCCAGGTCCCCCCTGGACCGGAAACAAGCATCCTGGGACCAGTTTCAGGGCATCACCCTTCATCAGCCAGGCTAGCTTGAATCCAGTGTTGTAGTGAGCACGGGACCCATGTCTGGGCATACCTTTCCCACTTAGAGTGACATGTGCAAACCCTTCCCATTTAGGCCGACATATGCAAAAGAAACAATTGATGGACGGAATGCTGGACAATGTAAACATTCACTCCCAGTCACAAGGATCTGGGTTTAATCCATCATTCTTTTGCTCACCACGCACCCCAGTTTGAAGCCAGCCATATGCAAATCAGTGTTGACCCTGTTCCTTATGGGTACAGTCCAGCCTGAACTGCCCAGCCAGGTCCTCCCTGGACCGGAAACAAGCATCCTGGGACCGGTTTGAGGGCATCACCCTTCATCAGCCAGGCTAGCTTGAACCCAGTGGTGTAGTGAGCACTGGGCCCACATCTGGGCCTACCTTTCCCACTAAGGGCGACATATGCAAAAGAAACAATTGTCGGATGGAATGCTGGACAATGCAAAACTTCACCCCCATTCACAAAGATCTGAGTTTAATCCATCATTCCTTTGCTCACCACCCGAGTTTGGACCCAGCTATATGCAAATCAGTCTTGACCCTGTTCCTTATGGGAACACTCCAGCCTAAACTGCCAAGCCAGGTCCTCCCTGGACCAGAAACAAGCATTCAAGGGCTGGTTTCAGGGCATCACCCTTCATCAGTCAGGCTAGCTTGAATCCAGTGGTGTAGTGAGCGCAGGATCCACGTCTGGGCATACCCTTCCCACTTAGGGCGACATATGCAAAAGAAACAATTGATGGAGGGAATGCTGAACAATGCAACCATTCACCCCCAGTCACAA
This sequence comes from Lissotriton vulgaris, assembly GCF_964263255.1. Classification (NCBI taxonomy): domain Eukaryota; kingdom Metazoa; phylum Chordata; class Amphibia; order Caudata; family Salamandridae; genus Lissotriton; species Lissotriton vulgaris. The sequence goes on along the minus strand of NC_141694.1, from coordinate 1,143,398,658 downwards.
GGATATGGGTTTAATCCGTCATTCGTTTGCTCACCACACCACCCCAGGATGATTGTTACCGGTCCGGGAGGACCTGGCTTGTAAGTTCGTTCTGGACTGTTCCCATGAGGCACAGGGTCAAGACTGATATGCATATGGCTGAGTGTAAACTGGGGTGGCATGGTGAGTAAAAGAACAATGGATTTAACTCAGATCGCATCACAGGGGGCAAATGTATGATCCATTCAGCATTTCGTCCATCATTTGTTTGCGAAACAATATATACCAGCAGGTAGTTACAGTTCTAGTCAAAAAGTGTATTTTCTTTTGCCAATATCTTTGCCCAGTGTGACAAATGTTCGCGACATTTTCAAAATGAATGAGACGTTCATATCAGCTTCTGTGTTGACAGTTTCAGGAAGCCTTAAAAATGCTCTTTCTTCCATGAAGCAAAGCAGTATTGCTTTTGAGCAGAGGGAGCTGCATTTCAGCAGCTCCCTCTGTCAAAAAGCAATGCTGTCTCCTGCAGGAGGCAGGGAGCTGGCCGGGCCACAGGGGCCTTAAGGCTCACCCAACAGCCCCCAGCTTTGTGGCCATTCCCTGGGGGATGGGGTCCACGGGGCCGAAGGTGGCCCGGGTATGGGGGCTGCGCAGGCCCTCTTACACTTTAAAAAAAAAAGAATAACAAAGGATGTGGCCATGCCCCGGGGCATGGGGCCCCTGCGGCTATATCAGCCTCAGAAGGGGGGGCTGTGTGACCCCCTTCCAAAAAAATTAAAAAATAGAGGCCCGGCCTCTGGGTCTGGGGTCCCCACAGGCCAGAACTGGCCCAGGGAAGGCGGGCACGTGACCCTCTTCCTTACAAGTAACGAAACAAAAAAAAGGCAGGGCCACGGGGATGGTGACCCCAGGGCCCGTAATCAGCCTGGGTAGTGGGTACAGTAAGGCCCCCCTCCCATTAAAAAAAAACATAGCATAGGGCCAGCCCCAGGGGATGGGGTCCCTGGGGCATAAATCACCCTCAGGAGTTTTTTTACTAAAAAATGGGTCAGGACCCAGGGGATGGGGTCCCCGGGGCCCAGAAGCATCAAGGGAGGGAGGAGGCACACATCCCCCTTCCTAGGATTGTAACAAAACATAACCTGACAAGTCACCAAGGCCCCGCTCCCACTCTTCACTATTTTGCAAACAAGTCGCTGCGTTCTTGGTTAGAGGATAAAATGCCCTTCATTGCTGAGGGTCCTTAGGGGCCAACAAGCCCACCTGTTACCAACAGTAAGCCCCACACTGCAGGATTGTTCAATGACCATGTCATGAGTGATGTAATATGTGAGGTCATAAGCAGTGCATTGCAGGGGCACATGTTATAGTTAGCTCAGCTAACTATAATGGCTGAATTTCTCTGGGTTTATACGAGTAAATTGTCAGACTAACTAAAACGTCCCTCTAGCCTTTGTTTTTTTCCGTCAATATATATATATATAAAAAGGAAGATATGACCAAGAGATTACGAAAAGAAAATGAAAACATTGGTGAAAGAAAAACATACACATTTCATAGGGATGAAATGGATTATGAATGTGGACGTATAGTCACATTTGCTCATGAAAACGATTCCTTGAAAGTATCTTAATTTTGGACGACCTAACACCAGCATACCGAGCACATCTACAAACAGGGAACGACATGTAAAGACTTCTAACTCAGACCTGAGCTCCGCAGTAGAAAGCAAAGCGGTGCCGGACACAAAAAATGCCAGGGCAACACAAGTTCCATTTAAATTGTCATTAGCAGCGGAATTAGATTTTTTAGTTCAGGCTCGAATACAAACTCCAAGGCCAAGAGTACAGGTGAACAAAACAACAAAAGCAGATCCAGAAGTCGCAGGGAGAGGAGAAAGGTGCAATGGAAATGTAACCATCCCCAACAAAAAACCAAACACTCGCAGATGGAAACAGAAGTAGAAGTTGACCTTACTCAAAATCGGGCAATCATTAACCTTGCCAACATTAATCTTGACAAGGCAGAGGAACAAATCCTGGTCCTAGGATTATTGTATTTCTCTGAGAGTTCATTCAACTATGTGACCACCAGAATGAACATATTTAAAAGTGTGCAAAAATTAAACCTAAAGAAATTTCATCTTCTCCAGGAAAAAAAAATGGATCACAGCACAGTAGAATGTTGGTCAACATGGAAGAATTCTGTCTTAACAACAATGTTTTTATGTTTCAGCAAGCCCTTTATCAGCAATTACGAGGGGTGGCAATGGGTGTCAGCCTCTCCCCCAGCTATGCCTGTATCCACATGGGCTGGTGCAAGGAGCTGGTAGTCAAAGCCACTCATTTGGCTTCCTTCAGGGAAAATGTCAAAGTATGGTTGAGATACATAGATGATCTCTTAATTATTCATCCCGGAACCATGTCAGGTGCACAGGAGTTCATCAAGGAACTCAACAACAATGATATCAACCTAACATTTACAGCAACCATTAGAGCAGAAATTGTGAGTTTTTTGGATGTACAAGTCTATATAAAAAACAACAAAATCGAAACAAGGGCCTACAGAAAGGAAACTGCAGGCAACACAGTGCTGCATGTATCCAGCTTACACACCTGCCATCGTATACAGAGCATCCCCTAAGGGGAGATGCTAAGATTAAAAAGAATCTGCAGTAATGAAGAGGATTTAAAAGTGGTACAAAAGGGGGTGGTGATGGACGGAGCATCTGAATCAATCAAACACTCACACCCAGTCAAAAGATCTGGGTTTAATCCATCACCGTTCTTTAGCCCACTCTGCCACCCCAGTTCAGACAAAAGGGGGTGGTGATGGACGGAGCATCTGAATCAATCAAACACTCACACCCAGTCAAAAGATCTGGCATATAGCCATGTCTGAACTGGGGTGGCAGAGTGGGCTAAAGAACGGTGATGGATTAAACCCAGATCTTTTGACTGGGTGTGAGTGTTTGATTGATTCAGATGCTCCGTCCATCACCACCCCCTTTTGTACCGAGGATTTAAAAGTGGCACAATAGGCTAGTAAAGAGAGATTTCGGGTGAGAGGCTATCCTAAAAATGTATTAACACAGCAATTTTTAAAAGCACTACACTATCCAGATCAGTCTTATTAAATAATTCAAAAACAAAGGAAGGGAAACAACTGAAGTCTGTTGCCAACTCTAAGGCTATAGGACAGGAGTTCCGAATGATTTTAAAGTTCAGCAAGCAGGAGAGGGTCATTAAACGCATTATCAAAAGAAATTGGCCCATAGTCCTTGATGAACCTATTATAGGCCACCTTTTGCCAATAAATGTGTCCTTCACATACAGTAGGACACCTTCCATGGGAGACAGTTTGGTCAAGAACAAACTGTAATGCGAGACCGGTACATCATGGATCTCACAAAGAAAGGGTTTCTATAAATGTAAGTTGTGCAAAGCATGCCAGTATGGCACTAACAAAACATCTTATAGGACCCCGTTTGGCAACCAAGAAAGGACTATCACTAAAGCACTAACCTGCAAGACTGATCACTTCGTGTATGTGGTGGAGTGTTCCTGTGGCCTACGATATGTAGGAAGTACTATACTACAGGGAACCAAAAGAATTCTCCAGCACATTCGGGCAATCAAAAATCAGGACACAACGTATCCTATAGCACGTCATTTTGGGGAATGCCACAGCTCATACCCGAAGAATCTAACGTATTATTTGATAGATTCCGTGCCACCAAAACGGAGAGGTGGGAATCGGGAGAGAGTGTTATGGAAATTGGAAACACGATACATTCTTGAATTTGATTCCAAGTCTCCGGGCGGTCTCAACGCTACAGAAGATCTCTACCCAGGGTGGATCATCAACAGTCATAGGACATCAACAAGAACAATTATGTATAAATCAGATGAACCACAAATTATCCGTAGATTTGAGTTGCCGTCCCCATATATTTCACAGTTTATCTAGATTTTAATCATTTTTTGAACAATGGTTAGGCACTGACACTTTATTGATCCAATATCAAAGCACATACCACTTTTTACGCAGTCATAATTTTTACATAAGATGAATTTACAAGCAGTGAGAACATATTTGCGGTTTTTGCACATTTTGTATTATACAGAGATTCTGATGCGAGTTTGCACAATATTATTTTGTGAACAAAGGTATTTGTACATCAAGCAATGTAAATCACAACAATGATATGTTGTTATAAAATCAAGTCAATTGTAACTTGGTCTTAAGAAATATTTTATGTATTTATACATGGATGTAAACAGTCAAATATGAAGTCATTAGAAATACAATGACAATATTTGATAATTGCTGATGTCAATACTAAGTAAGATACGTGTAATTAACCAGTCTGTTTTTCATTTTCATGAGTGAGGGTGAGGGTGTGTGAGGGTGAGAGGGTGTGTGAGGGTGAGGGGGTGTGAGGGTGAGGGTGTGTGAGAGTGAGGGGGTGTGTGAGGGTGAGGGTGTAAGGGTGAGGGTGGGTGAGGGTGGGTGAGAGGGTGTGTGAAGGTGAGGATGAGAAGGTGTGTGAGGGTGAAAGGGAGGGTGAGGGTGAGAGGGTGGGCGAGGGTGGGTGAGAGGGTGAGTGAGGGTGAGGAGGTGTGAGGGTGAGGGGGTGAAGGTGAGGGGGTGTGAGGGTGAGGGGGTGTGTGAGGGTGAGGGGGTATGAGGGTGAGGGTGGGTGAGAGGGTGTGTGAGGGTGAAAGGGTGTGTGATGGTGAGAGGGTGGGTGAGAGGGTGAGTGAGGGTTAGGGGGTTTGAGGTTGAGGGGGTGTGAGGGTGAGGGGTGTGAGGGTGAGGGGGTGAGGGAGGGTGAGGGGTTGTGAGGGTGAGGATGTGTGAGACTTGGAACTCCCTCCCCTTCCACCTACGGCTAACCTAAGACCATCTCTCCTTCAGGAAAAAACTCAAGACCTGGCTTTTCGAGCAGTAACGGACAACCCCCCCCCCCCCCCACCCCTCCCAGCACCTTCAGACCCTAGCGGGTGAGTAGCACGCTTTATAAATTTGATTGATTGATTGATTGATTGAGGGTGAAAGGGGGTGGGATGGTGTGTGAGGGTGAGAGGGTGTGTGAGGGTGAGAGGGTGAGTGAGGGTGAGGGTGTGTGAGGGTGAGGGTGTGTGAGGGTGAGGGTGTGTGAGGGTGTGTATGAGGGTGTGTGAGGGTAATGGGGTGTGAGAGTGAGGGGGTGTGAGGGTGAGAAGGTGTGTGAGGGTTAGGGGGTGAGGGGGTGTGAGGGGGTGTGGGGGTGTGAGGGTGTGAGGGTGAGTGAGGGTGAGAGGGTTGTGAGGGTGAGGGTCTGAGGGTGAGTGAGGGTGTGTGAGGGTGGGTGAGGGTGTGAGGGTGATTGAGGGTGTGTGAGGGTGTGTGAGAGGGTGTGAGGGTGTTTGAGGGTGTGGAGGTGTGAGGGTGAGGGTCCGAAGTAAAGGGTGGCAGGGCAGACATCCTAAGACAGAGAGAGGAGACTGCGTGGAGACTGCGTTGGTTAGTTTCAGAATCAGGAGGGGCAGAGTCAGCACAGTCTGCGAGGGATCAACGTGTCTAGAGGCAAAGCATAGCGGATGTAGCATTGCAGCTAGCAAGTCGAGTGTTTTCAAGCTGAGTGTCCCTAGAGAGATGGCAACACAGCAACAGCATTTGAGGAGCAAGGCTACTGTAAACAAGCACGGTAGGCTTTCACTTTCATCCAGAAAACAACCGAGAAAGGTGCAGAGAACGTTTAACAAAACACGGCTTCCCCGTGAAATGGATGCAAAAAAAAACAAGCTCTCGGCATTGTTGTGTCGGGGGGGGCGGGGGAGCGTGAGCGCATTCCTTTGAAGTCTGATGCCAAGGCTCAGACAAATGGTGGTGTGTGATATAAACGTGGGGGGGTGGGGAGCGGCAGCCTTTGAAGTTTGATGCCGAGGCACAGACAAATGGTGGTGTGTGATGTGGCTGGCTCTGTGCACGCATATAACTCACATGAACTGTACGCGAATCGCAGGCTAGGTAGACTTTTTTTCACTTACTATAATCTCACCTATTTATCCCTGCAGGATATTATAGGTGAGACCTAATAAAAGAAGTTCTTGCACTTACTTGGTGTCCGTGCGCAAGTCTTTGATGACAAGCTGCAGAACGGAGTGGAAAAATACAGAACATATACATATTCACTGAAAAAAACCATAGTTTTCAGGCAGGTTATAGTTAGAAATTATCATTTAAAAAACCTTTGAAATTCACTGAAAAAAACATAGGTTTTAGGTAGGTTATACTTAGAAATTATAATTTAAAAAACCTTAGAAATTCACTAAAAAACCATAGGTTTCAGGTGTGTTATAGTTAGCTGGACATTTCACTCATACAAAACCATTGAAATTCCTCTGTTATAGTTAGTTGTACTAACTGTAACTCTTGCGCCCACAATCCATTGGTGATGATGTCACATATTACATCATTCATGACATGGTCAGTGACATCACTGATGACATCTCAAATGACATCACTAATGACATCATCCAGTGAATGTGGTTTGGTTTGTTATTTAAATATGTATTATATATATACCAATCTGCATTGAAGAATCAGTGGATATATAAATATCTGGTTGGAGGATTTAGTAGCAGTGTGATTGACTGTTTACTTGACTAATTTATAGAGTCTCACTAAATATATTGGATAGTGACTAAACTGTGTGAATATCTGTATTACTTTGTCAGTTGTTGTGTAAACTGCTGCACCAGTTGGTTACTAGCTATGTGAAAGTCTATATTAGTTATTGATTAGTTAACTGACTAATTGTATGGGAGAGTGAATGTGTGTGTGGTTCGGTGGGGGATCTGTGACTGCCCAAAGATATATGAATAGTTAATTCAGTAGGTATATGACGTTAAGACTACGTGTTATAATAGTTGTTTGGGTGAGTGAATATCTTTATGGGTGTGGTGATGAGCAAATATATTTCTCAATGGTACATGTCCAACAAAGTAGAAAAAATAAAAGGCAGTGTATGTGACAGTTGTTGTATATAAATAAATATACATAAGACTCATTGATTGCATGAGTGACTGTCTAGATAACTGTATACTTGTAATAGTGATTTCATAACACACTAAGTATGCGTTACTATCTATATGAATAAATTAAGTACTATTTGTATATGTATGTAGCTGAGTAAATGTAAATATGATACATTGTTTGCAAAAGTGAGTAGGATGACTGCATAACTGAATAGGATGTGTGCTGGTGTGTAATGTCAATATAGGTGTATAAGTATATTTGATAGTATTCTATTGATCATTGACAACATGTATGAGTGAATCTATAGGTAATTTGATAGATGTGTGTGTAGATCTAGGAATCACTGAGTTGGTTTTTAGATACTTGTATTGCTGTGTCAATGAATTCAAATATGGTACTCTGTATTTTACAGTGAGTGATGAAAGGTTATACTAGTGTATGATCAGGTGTATCTAATTGTCACGTTAATGATGTAATCAGTGATGTCATCAGTGATGTCACTTGAGATGTCATCAGTGATGTCATCAGTGATGTCACTGACCATGTCTTGAACGATGTAATATATGACATCATCACCCGTGAATTGTGGGCGCGAGAGTTATAGTTAGTACAACTAACTATAACGGAAGAATTTCAATGGTTTTGTATGAGTGAAATGTCCAGCTAACTATAACAGCCCTGAAACCTATGTTTTTTCAGTGATTTTCTAAGGTATTTTAAACGATATTCCTAACTATAACCTACCTGAAACCTATGGATTCTTTCAGACAATTTCAAAGGTTTTTTGAATGATGATTCCTAACTATAACCTGTCTGAAACCTATGTTTTTTTTCAGTGAATTTAAAAGGGTATTTAAATGAAAATTCCTAATTATAATGTTCATTAAGTATATCCCGTTCTCAACGTAGTAAAAACTGCAAATATTACCACTCTTCAATGTATTCCTTCCTTCAAGAAAATTGCTACAAACCAGAACCACAACTAACGTTACTAATGTACAAACTAGGCGTTCCTGTAGAAAAAAAACCTTAAAAAACACCACTTCCCATACTTTCAACAACAAACCAAATCTGCAATGCTACCTAAAAAAACAGGTGATAGTTCCATTTACCACTAACAAATTCATATCAACATTTAACTAGTATGAGGACGTCGACTATGTACTGTGTGAATTACATCCAACTCACACCCATATCTAAAGACAAATATGTAATAGAGGTACTAATTATGCACTTTCAAAACCCAACACAATCACAACATCTAGCGCCCCCAACACTACAATCACCCCTCCCCCTCTACTACCTCAGAGGCAGCACAAAACAGGACAATGGACCTTCCCAAAATAATATATCCCCTCAAAAGCACACTAGCTCAATGTTCAGAGATGTGACAATCAACTATGTATAAGGGAAGGTACTCGCACATCAACAATAATGTACACAATGATAGCACTACCAGTGATTTGCTATACACAACTCACTATGCAAACCAAAACTTTTCCGTGTGTAGATATAGTATTGATACGTGTAGGGTACTGCACAGTGGAGGAACATCTCGGTCATGTAGCGCCACAGCACCGCAGTTATGTCTGTATTGACTACTGCCTTTGATCTACACTGCGGACAGCAGGGTTCACAACTTGAATTCAGCTTTGGATCTACACTACAGACCGCCTTGAAATTAGCCTTGATTTGTGTAAGGAAGAGACAATTGTACTCTATATCCTCAGACTTTGTTAAAATAAGTGGCAAAAATTCTTCGTCGATATCTGTGCTGACTACTGCCTTCCATCTACAGTGCGGACTCCAGGGTTCACAACTTGAATTCAGCTTTGGATCTACACTACAGACAGCATGAAATTCAGCCTTGATTTATTTAAGACAGAGACAATTGTACTCTAAGTCCTCAGATTTTGTTAAAGGATGCAACAAAAAACATTCCTCAATGTCTGCACCGACTACTGCCTTCGATCTACACTGCGGTCAACAGAGTTTACAACTTGATACCAGGGTTGCATCAGCACTACAGACAACATTGAATTTAGTCTTAATTTATTTAAGGCAGAGATAATTGTACTGTGTCCTCAGATTTTGTTAAAGTATGTGACAAAAAGCATTCTTTGATGTTTTTTGTTGACTACTGCCTTCGATCTACACTGCGGACAGCTGGGTTCACAACTTGAATTCAGCTTTGCATCTACACTACGGACAGCATTGAATTTAGCCTTGATTTATTTAAGGCAGAGTCAATTGTACTCTATGTCTTCAGATTTTGTTAAAGGATGCAACAAAAAAAATTCCTCAATGTCTGTGCTGACTGCTGCCTTCGATTTACATTGTGAGGGTTCACGATTCAGGTGGAATGGAGATTGCACATGACGCATTCCAGTAGGCAAGAGACATTGTACCAGTGCGACCCGCCTGAACCACAAATCATTGCAGGATGCGCACACGCTAAGTTCTTCAGGTATAACTAACTCACTGCACCACAAGTCATCACCCCGTGCCCTTAATATTGCAGAATTCAGAAGGCAAAAAACATTGCTCCCAGTGCGGCCTGCCCAGACCACACATCATGGCAGGTTACGTACACCCTCAGTGCCAAAGGTACTACTAACTCAGTGCATCATAATTCATCACCATGTGGCCGTATTCAGACAGAATTCAACAGACTCTTCATTCATTATTTGCATAGTGCAGGACCAAACAAAGTATAACGTCCCTCAAACCTACACAATATCCCTTCAGAAGCCTTTCTTCAAAAAATTATTTAATATCAGTTCTAGGTTTAGTTGAATAACAAACTTTATGCTGCAAATGCAAAGGCACACTCAATGGCAGTCTACACTGTGTACACCACAGGTCACAACTTGACTATAATGCCCTTGAAACATACATATTTTGACAATGTATTCCATACATGTTTCATCTTTTATTTCAATTGTGATTACAGATGATGCAGTTCAGTAGGCAACAAGCTGAGCACCAGACGTACCACTAACAGTACACCATAAATATTCACCACGTGGCCTTATTAAAGCAAAATTCAGTAGTCAAAAGACATTCTTACCGCTGCGTTCTGCCTGAACCACGCATCGCAGGCTTCACACAAACCGACCATAACTCATTGCACCACAACTCATGAACCGTTTACGATAGAATCTTCTGTGTATTATTTCACATATAGTGCTCCTACCTTTGTACTGCAGAAGTCATAAACCGTTTATGATTGAATATCTGTGTATGATATCATGATGATTATTCTACTTGCTACCAACAGCAACGTAATAAAATGGAGTCGAGCACACATGCCCGTACCCACTTCAACTATCTATCTATCACTCCACTGAATGTACAACAAACATTCATATTCGCAGAAATACGCCATGTCCACCATCTTTTATGTGTGCAAATATGGATGATTATGGGTCAGTGATACCCAGTACCTTCCATGTTGGCCATGTTGTGTGACTTTACAGACATAATGACACATTTGCGTTTAAGACCCGGGTGACGGCAGCACTTTAACATGGACACCCGAATCAGTTGATTTCTCATATAGCTCACAACGTAACCACACCCATAGCTCCGGAGTCATCGTTCACAGCCTCGTGCAGCACTGCCATACGTCAGTCCAGCCCACTCCGCTTAAGCTTCCAGGAACACACAACAACACTACATGGCCCAGATTTCCATTGTAGTGATTTCTTAGTTCCAGGTCTAGTTGTAAGAATGGCACAGATACACTCCCTTATGGCTGGTATACACCCACACCACACCCATCCAGCACATGCATCACAACACACATGACCCTACCAATAAAAATGACGGGGCGCACGTGCTCCACGCCATTTTAGATTTGTTCCCATCTCAAGCGCTATGATGGCCTGTCCTGGCGGTTCGGACACTGCATGTAGGCCCGAACTACCGAACAGGGGGCCCACCACCACATGCGTGGCCTCTTGGGTCACTGAGTTAGTGGTACCACAAGGACTGAGCGGGTGAGGAACCTACGATGATGATGGGTGCACGCGTATGTCCTTTCCCACTGTGATATCAAGACTGAGCACCAAATATGAGACTTCTTGGTGACAGAGCAGGACCGCATGATGTAGAATGTACCCTGTCCGCGAAAAGGTGAGCAGTAAGGTCTGGGTGCGCAGCGGAGGGAGTAGATGGGGTGCAGCAGACTGGATACGAAAAGGTGACGCAGCGATTTAGATGTACGCAGTCCTATATACTGTATCTTATCGCATTTGTATATTTTTTTTCTATAGCAGGAAAGTTTTTATAGTCGGTCAAAAGTCTGTCGCTCTTGATGATTGAAACTATGTGTATCACTGCGCACCACGTGTTTTCTATAACTGGATGGAAAACATTACTACTCTACTAATTCTTCATAAATCGAAGCCTACTAACAAGTTGGAACTGTACAAATAGTTGTATTTTTAATGCGGGAGGGAAAGTGTGTGAAAGAGCGATGTTATTCTACTCCACTTTAAGATAGTGACAATTACTAATCATAACATCTTTCTTTTACTATCTTTTAGATGTAGAGCTTCAGGGTGCACTATGTCCTGACACGTGGTGGAAGACACACCAGTGGCAGAAAGGTGAGCTGCGAATATTCTTTTTAGTCACTCTCTCACTTCCTCTCTCCTTTGATAAACAAATGTCGCACAATCGTATCTTCCTTTTTATCTAATAGGTGGTGTTTCACAAATTGGCGTTCCCCCCAACACCTCCAAAGCTCAACGTTTGAGGATTTTGCTATGATGCGTGGCCATCGTAGCAACGCATATGAAGGCTGCTTCGACACGTGGTGGACCCTCTACGAATCACGCCAATGGCACAAGGTGAGCAAAGAAGCTTGTTTCTGAAGCAACAAGAAGTCACCTGTGGGCGGAGAGAGTGGATAGTGTGCAGCAGCTTGACTGTGTACGAATGTTCAATTACCTCCGGGCAGTGGGAGTGGATAGATTGGAACAGTCTGGGTGCGCAAGAAAGGGCACCCACCTCCGGACACTGGGAGTCAATGGGGTGCAACAGTCTGGGTATGCAGTAATGAGAACTCACCGCTATGCAGTGGGAGTGCATGGGGTATAGTACTCTAGGAGGAAAAGAGCGCACACACACCTCTTTGCAGTGGAAGTTGATGTAATACAGTATCCTGAGTGTCCAAAGGCATAACGCAGAAATATACTAACTCTATACTATCTTTCAGATCACTAAACTTGAGGGTGAACTATGAACCGGCATGTGCTTGGACACACACTGGAGGCGAAAAAGTGAGCTACGAAGATTTTCTCCAGTATCAACATTACCTCTCCTGCTCCATCTATTACTTTCTCTCTCTCACACTTTCAATGTCATTTTTTCTCTCTTTCTCTCTCTCCCTCTCTATCATGTTGTTTCTCTTTCTCTTTTCACGGACCCTGCTGTCCACTCTGCAAATAAATAAATAAAGGCTGAATTTAATACAGTCTGCAGTATAGAACCAAAGCAGAGCTCAAGTTGTGAGCTCTGTTGAAAACAGTGTTTACAAAAGGTAAGCAGAGCGGCCTAGATACACAATGCCTCCAATTAAACGTGTTGCAAATAAACAAAATTGTCCTGCATAATGACGTGATCTCTCACCTAATTCTGTCTCATCTCTGAATCATTTTGAAGACCTGCTGGACCATACTGTAGATCTGACCCAGCAAGCACTTCCCTACAGGCGACACCTCTTCAACGTGGGCCTATGAGAGGGGTGGGATGTATTAGGCACACTGCACACATGCGAATAACCAATATTGCCAAGTGTTATGTTAATTTGTGATCTTCGACCTCATTCAGTCACTTCGATCTAATTTTAAAGACTTATTTTCATGTTTGTGTGCAGGTTACCAACAATCCTACCATTGGAGTTGATCTCACATTTTGTTCATTATACTGTTATGTTAAAGTTACGTTTCTATTTATTTATTTTTGTTTTAATTAAAGTTAATTTTAAAAAAATGAGTGTATACGTCTTCTTTTTCTGACAACATTTCACTATTATTTAGTGTAATAATCATATGCTTAGAGAAGATTTAATGATCAAAATTAGAAATGATGTTTATAACTAGAAGTATAATACTGAGGCTAACTCTTTACCAGCTATTTACCAGAGTCTGTAGCTGCGATTAACGGTTCCTATGGAAAATTCTAAAAATTCCAGCACACTTACTGTTTGGATTAGCAACATTGTGTGGTGAACTTGTGACCTGTGTGCTCAGTTAAGTGTTCCATGAACTGTTACTATGCTAAAGGCAGTAAGCAGTTTGGGGGTAGGGTTGAAAGATGCTGGCTGTACAGAAGCTGTTATATTTACCCAGGATCCTCTACATGACAGAGTGGAAAGCAAACTGAGATGACAGAACACTCTGTACATTATGAGCAAAAGAAGTACACAACTCTTTGAATTAACCTCAAGGGAGGGATTAGGAATAGCCACTGACGTTACAAAACCCCATGTACAATTTACCTACTCTGTACTCAACAATGGGCATTTCTTTATTGATCACAATTAGACACTGTTGCTTCACGATTCACAGTGTTCACTTCACTAGATTCTTCATGCCTATTTAAATGGGAGACGGGATTGTCAACATTCCATAACTTAGAGGCATATTTACAAGGATGGCGTTAAAATTATCACCACTTTAACGGCAGCAAACTACAGCTAAAACGGTGATAATGGACTTCAAAATCCTTTGTTGTCTTACCGGAAGATTTTTTTCAACACTGCTGTTTGCTATGGTAGGGTGAGAGCCAAGGCTCCCGCCCTGCCACAGCAAACTTGGTTTGCATTTTGAAAGAGAGAACACGAAAACCTACTCCCTCTTTTAAAATGCAAAGGAGAATGCTTTTCCCCACGGGGAGCTGCATATTAGCAGGTCCCCATGTGGAAAAGTAATAGTGGCTTCGGAAGGACGCAGAGACCTGACTGACAACGTAGGGACATTGAGCCTCCAACCACAGTCCCCAACGTTAAATATACGCCCATGGGATCTCAAGGAAGAATAAAAATTAGTAGTAGGTGATATTTTTTTTACGGTGAAATTAGGAGTCTGTAATGGGCATATTTACACGGACAGCATTAAAATGTTCTGGTGTAAACCAGGGCTTCTATTGGAATTTTCACAAATTCTCAAAAGCCTATTATTAAGCCCATTATGGCCTCTTTAAAGGCACTTTCCTAACGCTAAAGCGACAATATTTTTGAGTCTGCCCTTCTAAAGATGCCCACATTATCACAAAAAATACAGCGATAATTCATGTTCACAAGTGAAAAGCTTGTTAATATAAAACTGTGGACTCAACACATCAATCCACCTCACATATTAAACATGCTTAAGTTTACTTCAGAACAGATGTTAGGATCCGACATAAACCGCAAATACCAAGAGTTTTGATATTGATCCTGAAATCCAGGGCTGCCTTGTAAATACAGCGCTGTTGTCATGTTATGTTATGTTCTGTTAACAAAAACTTCTAGAGCGCACGGTCACCAGGAGGTTTCATGGCGCTAATCATGTGTAATGTCGCCGCGGATCGAACTATGAATAGGCTTGCTCAAACAACCAAGTTTTAAGACTTTTTCTAAAACCCTTTCCCAGGCAACATTAATTCTGTCTTGCCCGGGTTGAGTTTCAAGTGATTAAGATCCATCCAGCGTTGGATATGGAGCATAATTGCTTGAAATTCAGCAGCAGAATCAGGGGAGTCCAATGGAAATACAAGCTGAAGGTCTTCTGCATAATTGAAAATGGTGATCTTTCTATTTTTTAATGAGTGACTCAGGGGCCTGAGGTAAAGATTAAACAATAGTGACTACAGAGATGAGCATGTGGAGGTGAGCTTGGGGGCAGTGAAAGTTCCAATTCTTACTGCTTGAGTTCTGCCAGCAAGAAAGGATTTAATCCAATTGAGTGCAGGTCCAGGTAGGCCTGCCTGTTTGACAAGGTTCAGCAAGATGTTATGGTTGACCATCTCGAACGCGGCCGACAGATCCAGGAGCACCAAAGTCTGGGGGACACCCCTGTCCGCATTTGCTCTGAGAGTGTCCAGTACCGAGAGGATCACTGACTTAGTTGAAATCGCGGGCCGAAAGCCAGCTTGATTTGGCTCTAAGTATTCTGATTGTTCTATAAAATCGGAGAGTCACCTGGCCACATGGGCCTCCAAGATCTTGGCCAGATAGGGGAGGAGGGATATCGGATGATAGTTTGAGGTGTTTGAGCGGTCAGCCCCTGTTTTTTTTTAAAGAGGGACTACGGTAGCATTTTTGAAGGCGCTGGGTACCTTGCCCTGTGCAAGTGACTCGTCGAGGAAGGGGAGTACAATGTGATGTTTCAAAATTTTAGAGAGACCCCCTTACAACCAGGGGAATAGGGTACTTTTCAGTAAGGACAAAAGTTATTTCCCTTGGTGAACCAATTCTTTCTCGGACAACCTAAAGAGGGTGTCTTAGCTGGCCTAGCTGTCATATACCACTAAAGAATTTTCTCAACTAATACACTTAACCAGTAATGTAGTTCATTATTTATTAAAAAAAACTTTTGTGTTCATACATGTATATATGCAATTAAATTGTTAAAACCGCTCACGAGGAGCCAAGAATAAAAGTATACTAAAAAACATTCAATACACATAAATTACACAAACAATATGAATTTTTAACAATTACAGTACTCAAAAAATATGAGAAAGAGAAAAGAGAGACATATACAAGACATGAGTATTGTCAATTGGTGTTGCACGTTTGGCGGGATTTCGATAGAACACAATCCTGTCAATATATGATTATTAGTCTACAGGCTAGGTCTTTTCTCCCTTGATCGTGCTGTGGGGCGTCGACGCGTTTCGATGGTCTTACTGGTAGTTTACCATCTTTATCAAGACTACAATGATAGGTCTCTCACTCTTAAGTGGCACTGGTTGGTTGCCCGTAGTATAGAACTCCTGCAGATAGCTTTACTACAGTGATCTAATGAGCAACTAGAGTGCTAACATTCAGAATGTATGGCAAATGTGTGACACATCTGAATGCCTTCTTGATGGAACCAAAGTAAAACACTGAAAGTATTTCCTACAGAGGAGACTGTAGTAAATGAGAAGATTAGGAAATTTCACAACAAATAAGTCTCCCAAGATGGCCGCCAGAGACAAAAGAGGCCAAATGTAGCACAAAGATCACCCAGATGTAGCCCAAGTATAGCCCAATGACAGAATGTCCCAGAGTGTTCTAAAGAACAACTAGAGCGCTAACAGTCTTACTTATGACAAAAGAATGGAACACCTGAAGCCATCTTGATTGGAATAAAGACACTTCAACCATTTAATTTGCAAAGGAACAAAATGAGGGGCTTCATTTTGCCATAGAAATTTTGATTAGTGCTGCAGAAAAGAATTAGGGCACATTTTGACTTCTCAAATCCTCTTATATTTCATAATTTTTTTTTAACATGCATAATGAAACATGCACTTTGAATACCAGCAGCAGACTTCCCTGGTGAGCAGTAGCAAAACTACAGTGATCTAATGAGCAACTAGAGTACTAACATTCAGAATGTATGACAAATGTGTGACACACATGAATGCCCTCTTGATGGAACCAAAGTAAACAAGCATTGAAAATGCAATAGGTCTCGCCCTCGTTTAAGTTAAAGCAATTCTGTTTGCAATTAGGTGGATTTTTAGCTTTTCAGCTTTTCTTTTATTAATGTTTTTCAAACTTTCATGTGCATAACATGCATATGTATGCATTTATGTATATGTGTATGTATGCATGCATTTATATTTGTATTTATATAGATATGCAGATTATATATGTTGATATATGTATGTTTACAGAGAGGTAGAGAGGTAGAGAGTAGTAGAGAGAGAGGTAGAGAGAGGTAGAGAGGCAGACAGTGTGTAATAGAGAGTAGTAGAGAGTAGTAGAGAGAGTAGTAGAGATTGAGTAGAAGGGAGTAGGAGAGTGAGTAGTAGAGAGTGAGTAGTAGATATTGAGTAGTAGAGATTAGTAGAGCGTAAGTAGTAGAGAGTGAATAGTAGATAGTAGTACAGAGTGAGTAGTAGAGTGAATAGTAGAGAGTAGCGGAGCGTGAGTAGTAGAGAGTAGTAGAGAGTGAGTAGTAGAGATTGAGTAGCATAGAGAGAGAGAGTAGTAGAGAGTGAGTAGTAGAGGGAGTAGAAGAGAGTGAGCAGTAGAGAGTAGTAGAGAGTGAGTAGTAGAGTGAGTAGTAGAGAGTGAGTAGGAGGGAGTAGGAGAGAGTAGTAGAGAGAGAGAGTAGTAGAGACTGAGTAGTAGAGAGTAGTAGAGAAAGAGTAGTAGAGAGTGAGTAGTAGAGAGAGAGTAGTAGAGAGTGAGTAGTAGAGAGTAGTAGAGAGTAAGTAGTAGAGAGTAGTAGCAAGTAAGTAGTAGTGAGTAGTAGATAGAGGGTAGCAGAGATTAGTAGAGTAGTAGAAAGTGAGTAGTAGATAGTGAGTAGTAGATAGTGAGTAGTAGAGATTAGTAGAGAGTGAGTAGTAGAGAGTAGTAGAGCGTAAGTAGTAGAGAGTGAATAGTAGAGAGTAGTACAGAGTGAGTAGTAGAGTGAATAGTAAAGAGTAGCGGAGAGTGAGTAGTAGAGAGTAGTAGAGAGTGAGTAGTAGAGAGTGAGTAGCAGAGAGATAGAGAGTAGTAGAGGGAGTAGAGGAGAGTGAGCAGTAGAGAGTAGTAGAGAGTGAGTAGTAGAGTGAGTAGTAGAGAGGGAGTAGTAGAGAGTAGTAGAGAGAGTAGTAGAGACTGAGTAGTAGAGAGTAGTAGAGAAAGAGTAGTAGAGAGTGAGTAGTAGAGAGAGAGTAGTAGAGAGTGAGTAGTAGAGAGTAGTAGAGAGTAAGTAGTAGAGAGTGAGTAGTAGATAGAGGGTAGCAGAGATTAGTAGAGTAGTAGAAAGTGAGTAGTAGAGAGTGAGTATTAGAGAGTAGTGGAGGAGTAGCGAGTGAGGAGTAGAGAGTAGTAGAGAGTGAGTAGTAGAATGAGTAGTAGAGAGTTGTAGAGAGTGAGTAGTAGAGAGCAAGTAGTAGAGAGTGTGTAGTAGAGAGTGTGTAGTAGAGAGTGAGTAGTAGAAAGTAGTAGAGAGTAAGTATTAGAGGGAGTAGTAGGGTAGTAGAGAGTGAGTAGTAGAGAGTGGCAGAGAGCAAATAGTAGAGAGTGAGTAGTGGAGAGTGAGTAATAGAGAGTAGTAGAGAGCGAGTAGTAGAGAATGAGTAGTAGAGAGTGAGTAGTAAAGAGTGAGTAGTAGAGAGTAGTAGAGTGAGTAGAGGAGAGTGAGTAGTAGAGAGTGAATAGTAGAGAGAGTAGTAGAGAGTAGTAGAGAGTGAGTAGTAGAGAGTAGTAGAGAGCGAGTAGTAGAGAGTGAGTAGTGGAGACTAGTAGAGAGCGAGTAGTAGAGAGTGAGTAGTAGAGAGTGAATAGTAGGGAGTGAGTAGTAGAGGGAGTAGTAGAGAGTAGTAGAGTGAGTAGTAGAGAGTGATAAGTTGAGAGAGAGTAGTAGAGAGTGAGTAGTAGAGTAGTAGAGAGTGAGTGGTAGAGATTAGTAGAGTGAATAGTAGAGAGCAGTAGAAAGTAAGTAGCAGAGCATGAGTAGTAGAGAGTAGTAGAGAGTGAGTAGTAGAGAGTAGTAGAGAGTGAGTAGTAGAGAGTGAATAGTAGAGAGTGGGCAGTGGAGAGATAGTAGTAGAGAGTAGTAGAGAAGTAGAGAGTGAGTAGTAGAGAGTAGTAGAGAGTGAGTAGTAGAGAATAGTGGAGAGTGAGTAGTAGAGAGTAGTAGATAATGAGTAGAAGAGAGTGAGTAGTAGAGAGAGAATAATAGAGAGTAGTAGAGTAGTAGAGAGTAGTCAGTCAGTGTCAGCCAGTGTCAGTCAATGTCAGTCAGTCAGTGTCAGTCAGTCAGTCATTGTCAGACAATCAGTGCCAGCCGGTTTCAGACAGTCAGTGTCAGTCAATCAGTGTCAGTCAGTGTTTGTCAGTCAGTCAGTGTCATTCAGTAAGTGTCAGTCAATCAGTGTCAGTCAGTCAGTGTCAGTCAATCAGTGTCAGTCAGTGTCAATCAGTCAGGGTCAGTCAGTCAGTGTTAGTCATACTGTGTCAACTAAAGCAGCTCTGCTGACCTGGTTCTCTAGCTCTAAAGCAGCTCTGCTGACCTGGTTCTCTCGCTCTAACGCAGCTCTGGTGACCTGGTTCTCTCCCTCTAAAGCAGCTCTGCTGACCTGGTTTCTCTGGCTCCACAGCAGGTCTGCTGACCTGGTTTTCTGGCTCTAAAGCAGCTCTGCTGACCTAGTTCTTAGGCTGATGTACTTACTTGGACATGTAGCACTGAGATATCCATTCACTCACCAACACGCCCATGCACACAGTCAACCGCCCATATAGCTGTTTCCACATGCACTCTTGAACTCATACTTTAGTGAATCAACTGCTCACACATCTATGCACAGAGTCACACACCTCCCAGCCACACACACTCAGTCTCCCATTCAAATACTTGGGCAACCAATCAATAACCTATATAGCCACTCATATAGCTACTGATCAACACATGCAGCAGCTTACACAACAACAGACATACAGATGCACACATTCAGACAGCTTAGTCACTAACCCATGCATTTAGTAAGACACATTTAATCACTCACTCATACAGCCAGTCACGCACCTACTAAATCCTTCATCCAGACACTTATACATCCACTCATTCTTCAATATGTAAAACGTATTTAAACTTTAAAGAAACACACAGTCACTGGATGATGTCATCAGTGATGTCATCAGTGATGTCAAATGAGATGTCATCAGTGATGTCATTTGAGATGTCATCAGTGATGTCATCAGTGATGTCACTGACCATGTCATGAATGATGTAATATGTGACATCATCAGCAGTGGATTGAGGTTGCGTGAAGTATAGTTAGTACAACTAACTATATAGGAGCAATTTCAATGGTTTTTAAAATGCTAATTCCTATCTATATAAGGCCTGAAACCTATGTTTTTTTTAAGTGAATATATATATATATAAAACCAGGAGCCAATAACATTGGCACCGGTTGAAGAATCTTCCCAACATTTTCAAAACCTATGGCCTGCTCCAGTCAGCTCCTATCTTAAAAATGTTGGAGGTGATTCGCCAAGCGGGGCATAGAAAAAAGGGGGGTCCCAAAACGTGTTTTCTCCATGTTAATTCCCATAGAAAACTTTAGACACGGCTACAGGAATTACACCAAATTTCGGAAAAAGGTAGCCTTTGTTTCAGAAAGAACTCTTTTTGTTAAATGGTGTAAATCTGTTCCGTAGTTCTTGAGAAATTTTAAAAAAAGGTAATAAAAATGCATTTCCCATATGAAACTCTAGACATGGCTACAGCTTGAACTGCTGAACGGAATAACACCAAATTTGGCATAAAGCTAGCCCTTTTTTCAGAAAGAACTCTTTTTCTTAAATGGCGTAAATCCGTTTAGTAGTTGCTGAGAAAATCACAAAATAAAAGTTTCGATATTTAGAGGCACTGAGGATCCGCGGACCCTCCCGACCACGAGCTTCATTCAAACTGGCTGTCAACACTCCACACCAGGAAGTGTAGGCAGCCATCTTGTGCTTCGAAAACAAAGGCGTAAAACAAGAAAAGGGGGGAGGGTAGGAGCACCCTGATCCCCTAGACCTGCTCAGTGGGTCCCACTAGGACCCCCAGGGCCAAAAAAGCATTTAAAAGAAAATCTGCAAAATCCTTGGAGGACCTGCGGATCCTGCCACGAAAATAAAAAAAAATGAAACGTGGGCTCCCGTGCTTTGTTAACATTTAGCCCCCGGGTGGGCTATGCCCAGGGGGCAGTGGAAAAAAGTGTGGGGGGCCCTAATCCCCCCTACACTGCCACAGGGACCGCCACCACTCCAGGGCAAAATAATTGAGTTGTGGTGGGGCACGAAGTCCCCCGCAACCCCCGGGACTGCTACCCCCAGACCTTTTTTAAATATTTGTGGGTGGCACATGGCTCCCTGCAGCCCCAAGGACGGCCACCCCCTGGGGCTTCCATTTTTTCTACAAAAAAACAACCTGTGTAGGAGGGCTCAAGCCCCCCACAAGCACCGGGGATGCCACCTCCCCAGGTCACTAATTCTTCAAATGCGAGGGTCCATTATGGACCCCCAAGCCCTGGGGACCACCACCCTGGCTTCTTTTTTAATCTATGAGGGGGCTTCAAAGTCCCCTAAGCCCCAGGTACCGCCACCCCAGACTTTTTTTTAAATATTTGGGGGTGGCACATGGCCCCTGGCAGCCCCAAGGACTGCCACCGCCTGGGGCTGTGTAGATGTTGGGAGGGGCGAGCGGCCCCCCTCCTGGAGCCTGTTATAACCCTGGGGACCGCCACTGCCTAGTGTCAGCTCCTGCAGTGTCCCAGGGTGCCCAACCCCGGGACACTGCAGTTTAGTATGACAGGGCAGGAGTTGTGTGGCTCCCGCCCTTAGAAAGCAAACTAGGTTTGGATTTTGGAAGAGAGAACAGGAAACCTGCTCTCGCTTCCAAAATCCAAACCAGATTGATTTTCCACATGGGGACCTGCATATGAGCAGCTCCCCATGTGGAAAAGCAATGCCGGCTCCCGCAGGACGTGTGGACCCAGCAGGGACCATGGGGGCATTGGGGCTCCCCCAACGGTCCTAAACAGGGAGGGCCCGCCCTGGGATCGGGTACGCAGGGCTAGAAGTGGCCCGGGACGGGGGCTACGCAGCCCCCCTCTCCCCCCCCAAAAAATGAAAGGCTGTCCTTGGGGATGGGGTCCCCAAGGCTAATAGATGGCTCAGGAGGGTGGCCACACAGCCCTCCTCCATAAGAAAAAAGTTAAATGTATGTGGCCATGCCCCGGGGATGGGGTGGGAGATGTCATCAGTGATGTCATGAGTGATGTCATATGTAATGTCATACGTCATATGTAATGTCATCAGCAGTGCATTGCGGGCGCGTGAGTTATAGTTAGCTGAACTAACTATAATGGGGGAATTTATATGGATTTGTACGAGTGAAATGTGCAACTAACTATAACGCCCCTGAAACCTATGGTTTTTTTCTGTGAATTTCGAAGGTTTTTTAAATACTAATTTCTAACTATAATGTGCCTGAAACCTATGTTTTTTTCAGTGAATATATATATGTATTATCTTTTGGCGGTCGCCAGTAGGTAGTTATAGTTAGGACCTTGTTTCTATTCAAAAAGCGTTTTTTCTTTAATTTTGCCAATATCTTTGGTGCAGTTTGATGAATCCTTTGGAACATTTTCTAAACTAACGCCCTGCTCAGGTCAGGTCCTATCTTGAAAGTTTCTGAATGATTCGTCAAGCGGGGACATAGAAAAAATAGATTCTAAAACGTGCTTTCTCCATGTTAATTACCATAGGAAAATGTTCGCTGCTACATCCCAAACTGCTGAACAGAATTACACCAAATTTGGCAGAAAGGTAGCTCTTGGTCCAGAGTGCACTCTTTGCTTTACATTGTGTAAATCCATTCAGTAGTTCCTGAGAAATAAAAAAATACTAAATATTGATATTTGGTGACTGTGGTGGATACGCGAACCCTCCCGAGCACAAGCTTGATTCTGATTGGCTGCTAGCACTTCAAACCAAAAAGCATTGGCAGCCATCGTGTGACTCAGTTGAAGCAAGTCCCATGAAAAAAAGTGAAAAAAATTGATGAAAAATAAGAAAAGGCGGCAGGATAGGAACACCCTGACCCCCTAGGCCTGCTCAGGGGGTCACCAAAAAAAGCATTTTTAATAAGAAAATTTGGCGGGATTGGTGTAGGGGCAGCAAATCCGGCAGAAAAAAAGCACAGGCTTCCACGCTTTGTTTGCTCAAGCCTCTGGGTGGGCCAGGTCCAGAGGACAATACATATTTATGTAGTGGGGCCCACGTAGCCCCGGGGACAGCCACTTCCTTGGGGCTTTGTTAATAATGTGCAGGTGCCTGCGGCCACCCCACAGCCCCATGCACCGCCACGTCCCTGGAGCTTTTTCTTAAAAATGCATGAGGGGGTTCCAGCCACCCCCACGCTGCCCAAGGGACCACCACCTCCCCGGGGCATTAAATAATTTTGGCTGGAGGTGCCTTGTGGAACCTCCAAGCCCTGGGGACTACCGCCTCCCCGGGGATTTTAAAAACAAATTTAGTGTGGGGGGCTCCTGCTGCCCAACACTGCCCCAGGGAGCACAACCTCCCCAGGGCTTTTAAAAACAAATTTAGTGTGGGAGCTCCTGCCCCCCATACTTAATTTAAATATGGGGGTCAGTTGCGGACCCCTGGCCTTGCGGACCATCACCTCCTCAGGGCTCTAAACCTTTTGGCAGGAGGGCTGCGTGGCCCACCTCCAAGAGCCCTCCATGGCCCTGGGGACCACCACCCCCCCCAGGGCCAGCTCCAGCAATGTCCTGAGGTGCCCACCCCCGGGACATTGCAGTTTGCTATGACACTGCTCCTGTCCTGCGATAGAAAATGTCTGCTTCACTTCACAGAAGCAAGAGCAAAAAAAACGCCCCAGCTTCCATAAAGTGAAGCAGATTTGCTTTTGGGCAAAGGAAGCTGCATGTTTGCAGCTCCCCTTGTCCAAAAGCAATGCCAGCTCCTGCAGGAGGCAGGGAGCCAGTAGGGACAGCGGGGGCATTGGGGCTCACCCCGCAGTCCCCAACGTGAGGCCAGGCCCCAGGGTATGGGGTCCGTGGGGCTAAAAGTTTTTTCCTTTTACCTCTCAAGCAGCTATCATAATCGTCGATCAGGAGATAAATGGTTGAGAGGGCACAGCCTCCAGCAAATGCAAAAGAGAAAGTATTTTTATGCAGCCTAACAATCAGCTGTAGGTAATCAGCATAGTTTAGAACTCTGCAACTACAATGACTGATGAGGTCCAACAAAGGATGAATACACATAATAAAGAGCCTGAGGGAGAGGCATGATCCTTTTGAAACTCTATAGCGGAAGCAACAAGGTATTTTCAAAGATGTTCTAAAAATCATCAAGTAAAGCATAACAATAAGGATACAAGGAAATGATACCACCGAAACAAAGTAGCGATATTGACATTACTATTCTGCCACCCATTGCAGCCGCCTTACTCAGTCTTTGATTTCGAGCTGTCTGTCTTCCATCTCACACTGGTCTTTGTTTAGTTAGATGCCCTTGGCAATTCTGCTTTTTTGTTGTTCAGCAAATTCAGCAGTGAGAGTTCTGTGGCTCCATCCTTCTACGTTTCTTCCATCCAATGTGCAACAAAGAACACAGCCTATTTGACAAGCCACTATGTTTGGCCTGGTAGCCCAGACCTATTTACCCTTAAACAGCATAGACCCAAATTGCAAGAGACACCTAGAGGATTCCCTGATTAGCAAATTGGAGTTCCGGCTTTTCCAAAGGTGGTATTTTGGTGCAACACAACCATAGTTTTCTGCACTAGAAGATCACATCTGGACCCAGATGTGAAGCATGGCTTATACTGTTTCATGGCAAACTAGATCATGCAATAATTAAAATCTGGACGGAATGAAAACTGGAATCGCTAAATAGAATGGTAACTGTTTTGAATGTGTTAAATTCAAGAAGAAAAGGGAAGGAGAATGTTGTCTAATTTCTGGGTCTATTGTAGAGGGACAGGAAAAATGGTTTGCCTAAATCTTGTCCTGTGGTGTCGTCCTCAGCCAATGCATTATTTTACTTTTTCCTCTGTTCCTTTATCGGCCAAAATGAGACGGTGTGTAACTCAGTTTAATATGCTGCATACAATACTGGGGGCCAGATTTACAAACCTTCCGTACTAGATTTGCATCACAAAACTGAGGCAAACCAATACAAAATGTTTTTGGTGAACTTACTTTCAAGTGCAAAACTTGTTTTGCATGGAATGATGCCTGAAGCTAATTCAAAGCAGAGCAAAGTCGTGATTTGCATTACTTTGTGCCAAAGGGGTATTCCATTGGTGGTACATGGGCATTCCCATGCAAACGAACATGAGTTTTGATGCAAAACCAAACTATTAACAAAGGTCAACAGGTTTTCGCCCCTAAAAATAATGCTAATTTTAAGCAGGCTTTAAAATGGAAAAAATTATTTTATCTTTCCAAACCTCTATTGCTTTGCATGTGTGTTGCACTGTACAGCTCACATTCGAAGTAGTAAAAGTTTTAAAATTAGTCTAATATAATATTTAGTACTGGAAAGGTACCCTTCCAGTACTAAAGTTATGCTGAACGCCCACAGACACCATTGCATTATGAGCAAAGATATGTGCATGGCACTGGGTAGCCAATTGTGAGCCTGTGCTAGTGAGAGTGCAGAACTGTCCCATATGTAGTTATTGTACTTTTCCGCTCTCTCCCTGTCATGCACCATTGTGTTGTATGACAGTTTAGTAAATCTGGGCATAGATGTTCACAAAATTACATTTTAGTATGATGTAATGATGCAAGCTTTTGTGTGACACCTAATAAGGGATGCCTATCAAAAAGGAATGGGAAGTTGCTAATCCTGTAGGTGTCAGTGCTGACAATGTACGTCCTTTATAAAAATTGGCATTATTTCAGTCCACATTCATTATATGGGCAGCCAGGTCACCGCCAGAAGCTATTTTGTGGATTCTTCGTACTACAGTTATTGGACAAATTCTGTCAGTTAAAACGTTTATGAGATTCCTGAGATACAATATCACAAATACTATTGTCATTACTTTTCAGTGATCATTTCTGCACAACTCTGCTGCCCAGTCATCAATTTTGATGGTAATAGTTTCAACTAAATCAATTCTAGATTACTACAAATGTAATGATGAGGTGCACGTGGCCTGTGTAATACAACTGCCCCAAACATTTCACGACTGAATTCAGAATGGAAATTATTCCAGTCCTGGAATTCTCATGAAAGTTCAAAACTACAAAGATGAATCCTTGTATTAAACAATTTAATTTCGAACATTTTTAGATAGAAATGTAAATATCGTTTAGGCATGGATTGATCAGAATATGATAGGGTGAGATAATAACAAAGATTTCATTCCCTTTCATACCTTGACCTCCCCTGTTATTGTTTATATGTATACATTACAGCTCTGCAGGCAGCTAACACCATTTTGAGAATAGATGCTATACACTACTTATGTACAGTATTTATCAAGAAAGGAAGTTCTTGTTGACGCTCCCTATTGAGTTAATTGATGCATGCATTGTTTGAGGCCACAGATGCCTGTTCCTAGGCCCATTGATCAAAGTAGAGTGTGGGGCAACTGATGCATGTTTCTAGTCCCATGAATGCTTACTCTCTATGGGGCCTCTGACACCAATAACCAGGACAAGTGATGCACTTGTTTTGTGGCTACTGTACTATTTCCATTGATACATGCACTAGGGGTCTGATTCACAAAGTTAAACTTACACTTTTATGTAAGTTTACTATTTTTCTGTATTCACAAAAGTAAACGTAGACCAAAAGCATAAATTTACTAATTTTGGGTATTCACAACGGGGAGGTACTACTAGTAAGGCTAGACTTTTAGTGAAAGTCTATCTTAATATTGAATTCTTAAATCTTGCAAACCATTTACTACAAGGGGGTGACCCTCAGTTATCTTTTTGCACAGCGGTATTGTCAGCATTTTAAAGAAGGACAAAGGTATTGAGAACGTGAATTCCTATGGGCCCATAAGCCTTCTAAATGCTGACTACAATATTTTTCCAAAACTCCTCACAAATAGGCTATATAGAATGGTAGGTTCACTTGCTGGGATGGATAAGAGTGACTTTGTAGCTGGGAGATAGCTTCATACAATACAATTTTTTTATTAGAAGCATTGGGTTTGTTTTTACATAAATAAGACTGAGGCCCAGGTCAGGTTTTTAGACACCGAAAAAGTGTTCGACCTAGTTTAATGGAACTGTCTGTTTTTTTATTTATGGGAACATTTGGCTTCCCAGAGGAGTTTATACATCTAATAAGATGGCTCTATATGAATTTACAGGCGCACATTTTAATCGATTCTGTAAATATAGGCACATGTCAAATAAAAAGAGGCACTAGGCAGGGGTGTCCTCTCTCTTCAATTTTATTCGCGCTATTTATAGAGCCACTAGCAATGGCAATTAGACAAAAAAGGCGTACAGAGTCCCTGTTCAAGGGATGACAAATATAAATCTCTATGCCGAAGATATTGTCCTTTTTTTAATTCAAAAACAGACACCAAGGAGGAAATCATGAGGATGTTCTCATATTGTCCACTAATAGGTGGTTATAAAATAAAAAAGTCCAAAACAGAGATCATATAGTGCAACTGTTCGTTCGATTCTCTATTGCCAGAATTCAGTCCTGTATATAACACTCGTCCAAAGAGATACTTGGGGATCTTTGTGACGGAGAATGTACAAGATCTATTCCATTTAAACCATACCCCGTTTCTGAAAAAAGTAAAACGCCTTTTGGCACGATGGAACCAGCTCCCACTATTATTATTAGGTCGAGTGGCATTAATTCGTATGTCTATCCTTCCACTATTTAATTTTCTTTTTAGCGCTGCTCCATGTGCACTACAAGCAGCTTTTTTAAAGAGATAGATAGCATGTTTTCTTCTTTTTTATGGTCAAATAAGATACCGAGACTGGGACTTAGCACTTTAAGTTACCCCTTTGCAAAAGGAGGGCTGCCCCTTCCAAATATTAGGAATTATTATCATGCAACTTGTGCACGCTATAGTTTTATATTTTTCTTTTTGAACCCTCAGGAGGCAGACAACTTCTTTCTGAAAAAGAACTTAAAGGAACATAATATTGTTGACCCCACAAGAATAACTAAGGGGCATATTATCAAGGGGGTTTATCTCCGCTTTTTTAGCTTTAAAAGTCAAGAAAGCGGAGATAAAATTATCTCCCTACTACCTAGCTGTCGCTAACACCAGTTAGCGACAGCTAGTAGGAGATAGCGACCATCTTGGGCCCCACTTTGCATGTCAGTGATATTTATCACTTATGACATGCAAAGTGGGCGTGCCAAGATGTTAGCGACTGGAAACAGTCGCTAACATCGCTATCTCCTATTACCAACTTTTGGAGATATTCGCGCTAAGCGCGAATATCTCCAAAAGCTAACACCTGCCCTGAGCAGTTCTTAGCCATGTTATCCAATGGGAGGTGGATAACATGGCTAAGAGCATTAGCTCGGTAATGCATGAATATTGCTGACTTTTCAGCGATATTCATGCATTGCGGCCGATTTTTATCGCATTTGTGATAAACCTTGGTATTACCAAAGTTTAGTTGAGATAAAAATCGCCGCAGCTCAGCGGTAAATTTTTGTCTCTAACCGAGCAATAGCGATAATTATCGCTATTGCTTGGTTATGTACCCTAAGAAAGTACGATACAAGACTCGCCAATGAGTGCTTAAGCAAAAATCTCAGTTTTTAAAAATGTTATAGTATTCCAAGATTTATTAGCTGAACTAGGCTGTCCCATTTTTTTTTTACAGTGGAAAGATATTTTTTAGAGACTAGTATTCTAAAAAAATGGGAAGAAAATGGGCATGTTCAAATTCGGGATTTTATTATAGGTAACTATTGGAACTCATGGCCAGAGATCCAAATGGGGCTCTCACACTCTAAAACAATACAAACATTGTCATTTATTAGAATAAAACCCTTGTTGGAAAAATTTGATTTAAAAAATGGATCCGCTAGAGCAAGTATCAGTGAAGCCTTTGATTCCCTGACGCAAAGGAGGATCAGTGCCTGGGTTAAAATCTTTGACGAAAACAAGCCTCTTGCTATATGAAAAAATCTGTGATAGATGGTGGAAAATGGAAGGGATGCATGTCTCAAAATCAACCTGGAACAGAATTAACACACTATGGGGGTCATTAGGATCGCGGACGGACTTGAGTCCGTCCGCGACCCCAGAGTATGAGGGAACGTCCGCATGGGCAGCGGCGTTCCCTCTGTGCTGATTAGGATGTGACCGCTAGGGTGGCGGTCACATCCTATATCTTTAACATTGCGGCGGGTGCAGCTTCAAGCTGCACCCGCCCCAATGTTAAAAATGCATACAATGCATTTGTATGCAGAAAACGGCAGGCACCGCGCGGTGCCTGCCGATTTCTGTATACAAATGCAGGGGGGGTACCATAGGTACCCCCCATGTGCACCCCCCACCCCCCTTCACCCAGGGGGCCCGCAACGGGCCCCCGCAGTGAAGATACACATGCTTTTCCTCGGCGGAAAACCCTCCGTGGAAAAGCATCTTTGGAAGCCCCTCCTAATATGTTGGAAGGTGTCTGAGAGACACCGCCACCATATTAGAACTTTTCCGCCGCGGTTGTAAGCCAACCGCGGCGGAAGAGCTGCGGACGGAAACCAGGACCCACCAGCCATCCTAATGTGGCGGTGGGTCTTTGGTGGGTCCGCTGCGGTCTTTCTGCATCCTCTGGGCCGGCGGTGGCTTCCGCCGGCCCAGAGGATGCGGAAATTCCGCAATCATAATCGGCCCCTTATTGCATTAACACTCAGAGGTGCAAATTTTTAGCGTATGCAATTCTTCTCAAAATGGCTGATCTAAAGAACTCCTGCTTTTCTTCATAAGATATACCCACAAATAGAGGACAGGTATTTTTCTGGTGCACAAAAGAGGGTGGTGGCACCAGGTCACATATTATTTGGGGATTTCCAAAAATCAGTAGTTTGTGGGAAGGAATTGAACTTTATCTTAGATCCACCTTAGACCCTCCCTTTTCCATTGAGGCATCAATTGCAGTTCTAGGTTGCTCCCCCGATATTACTGCACAAGAAGAATGCCTATACATCGCAGCATTGGTAGCAAGATCCCTAATTGTGCAATGCTGGTGATCTGATATGGTACCCTCTTTTCAAGCTTGGAGAGCGAAATTAAGCAAAATCAAAGAATGGGAAAAAAATATGCAATAAGATCAGGCTCAATTAAATAGTACGAGAAACGCTGGAGTTTACTAGGGTTATAGGTTAGAGCTAGGGAAAACTGCTTTTTAAAAAAAAAAATGTATATTATCATCAAGAATAAGGCGAATTTGCAATTCAAATAGCTAAGCCCAGTTCACAAGGTCAGCTCCCCTACCTACTCTTACCTTACTGCACGTTCTCAGGCACTTTATACTTCCTTTACCTTATACTATATGCCTGCTCCCTTCTCTCTTGGTTGAAATAGGGTTATTGAAAGAATGTTGGATTATGTTTATTCCTAATATTTAGCACTTTGCACTCTGCACTTTATCCAACTGTGACTTGTAAATGTTTTTTATGACTGCCGTGTCTCTTCTCTGCAACAGGGCAATGGGAAAGATTGCTGGGTTATGTTCATACCTAAATGTTTAGCACTTTGCACTTCATACAGTATCTATTTTTTGTAAAAGGGCGATGTGAAACATTGATGAGATATGTTTACTCCTAAATGTTTAGCACTCTGCACTTTATATGGTATTTATTCCTGATATGTAATGCTGTATTATTTTTTCTCTATACATTGTCTATTGGCAAAGCAACTCGATTATTCTGAGTATTTCACAATATTCAATTCTGTAGCTTTCTAATTAGCATGAACTCTCTATAATAATGTTTTGAAAAAAAGTTTACCTTTGTTAATACCGAAAAGAAATAAAGTTAGACTTTTGGTCTAAGTTTACCTTTTTGACTACTCTAAAGTAGCAAACTTACACAATAGTGTAAGTCTACCTTTGTGTCTGGTCCAGCCCTCAACCAATGTCATCATTCATAGAACAACATTTTTGTCTGGTACTTTGGAGGCTGCATTAGGAGTGCTCAGTAGGGACTTTTCTGAATTGCCACTGTATGTTTTTAGTGCTTTAATTTAAAATCTTCCTAAAACTCATATGAAACAATCATCATTTTGTAAACTCTTTTTAACTCTAGGGATTATTGTTCCTGTTAGATTGATCCATATGCTTTTCATTACTTGCTTTAAGCTCTTGAGGGCCTCAAGGAGTGTTTGATCTGAAACGCCATATTACTATAACGCTTATACATCCCTTCAGGGCTCAAACATCAAAATGAAGCCCATCGCCGGCTACCTGCCAAAGAAACATTCCAGTAAATATTTTCTTGCAGAGAATAAGTGTCAGGCCAGACCCTCTCCACAGGGTCATCCACAAACCTTTTGCTTTTCCCCTCCAATTTGACTGAATTCATTTTTGTTGGCTTTAGGACAGTGTGCACTTTACCACTGCTAACCAGTACTAAAATGCTTGTGGTCACTTACTAGAACCATGGTAAAATTGGCTTATCCCTAATTGGAATATTTAATTTAATTATAAGTACCTAGTAATATGGTATACCATGTACCCAAGGCCTGTATATTAAACGCTGCTACTGTGCCTGCAGCACTTATTGTGCCATCCACTTAAACAGCCCCTTGAAATAAGTTCCAGGCCTACCTTGCAGCATGAATGCAGTTCTAAACTGCCTAATTAACTTGGCATTTTAAATCCCTTGCTAAGCCATAAACTCCCCTTTTTTGCATATATGTCATCCTTAAGGACCCTAGGTAACCCATAGGGCAGTATGCATTGTAATTAAAAGGTTGGACATGCACTTTTAAGTTTTACATGCCCTGGTAGTAAAAAACAAACCCAGAACCACTCCTCCAGGATAACATTGGGTTGCCTTATCACATTCATTAAGTGGCAAATTATAATTGGGAACAGGTAAACACTTCACATGTGGTGTCTGAGAAACTGTAATTAAAAATCCACTTCAATGTTGAAGTCTGATTTTAAATTATAATTTTGAAAACGTCACTTTTAAAAAGTTGTCATTCTCTAACCCTATTTGGTGCATGCAGCCTGTTCCTGGGGCCAATGACTGGGTGTAGTTGACAGTTGATCTTAGTTCACTCCTCCCAGAAAGCCTCCGTCAGTTGATGGGCCATCAACTGACAGGATGGGGGGATGGAACTGAGCACAGTCTCACTTATAACTGAATAGGCATTGCCCTACCTTCACATAAAGGACTTGTCACCACGGCATCGTTCATGCAGTTAGCTTGATTCCAGGGGAGGGGAGGTAAGAAACTTCAAGGACTTCAAAGGGGATTCCCTAGAAACATCTCCTACTTAAAATAAGGCACCAGGTATAAAAATAGGACCCTCAGACCCACTCTTTGTTTCACTCTCTGGACCTGCAGAAGGATGGTCAGAGAACTGCTGCGGACTGCTGTGTACTCCACAAGATTACTTTGCTGCAGCTGGAAGGACTGTTTTGTTGCATGAGCCTGCCTTGAACCCTCAAAGGCCTGGAATGCTGCTTGAGCCCTGTTCTACTGCTTGAACACAGGAGTACAAGACTGATTCCAAAGGCTAGTTGGCTGGCAGGCTGCAAGTATCTTGAACCTGCACCTGGACCCAGTCTGAGTCAGTCCTAACCCCGAGTGATGGCCCTCCAGTCCTGAACTCTTGGTTGTGGTTTAAATGTGCTCAGATAGCCAAAATCCAAAACCTAGTACTTAAAAAATGTTTGGTAGAAATCCGCTCTGAGGAATGAGCGGAGTCCAGAACCGACCTGCTTGTCTATCTGCCCAAGGTGCATTGGTTCTTGACTTTTCCTGTTGCAGTCTTCTCCACAGCAGCAAATCCTGTTCAATACTCCATCACCAAATGGGTGATAGAGATTTTCAAGTTCCAAATAAGACTAAGGGGCAGATTATGATCTTGGTCAGAAAGCTTCCGACCTTAGGTCGGAGGCTTTCAGACTGAGTTTGTCAGTTTCACTTCCGACTGCCTAATTACAATTTTTGCGGTCGAAAGTGAAACCGGCCGGTCTGGCTGGATTCTGATGGGTTCGAGGAACCCATCACTCAGTCAGAGGCCAGTCTGTAATCCATATGGACGGCGTTTTTATATATATATATATATATATATATATATATATATATATATATATATATTCCACCTAATTCTTCTCAAAGAAAAGAACTGAGCCACCTGGGATTTTGACAAACACGGCACCTTTTATTTCACTTCAGCAGCGATGAGCGGCATGACGCGTTTCAGCATTGTGTGCTTGGTTCAGATGTCTTCTTAATTTCATGCTCAATGTCCACTGATTTATGCAGGGCGCCTCACTAACGATTGGTGGAGGCACTCTGTCCAACGTGGAGAGGAGGTGTATTCGGAACTCGTTGCTCCGAGTTCCCGCTGCAGACACAATCCCGTAAGTACAGACCCAAGTGGGCGGGGTCTGCAGCTTCACTCAATTCACCTGGGGCCATGATGAAAAAACAGGGTGTCCATTGCCTGATCCATCGTCCCGCCGCATTCTGCCACTGCATGCATCGATAACAACAGGTAAGTAGACGTTGCTATCGATGTGAAGTCACATCCCAGAAAATAGAGCTGGCTTAGTTCTTGATACAGCGGCATGTGGCGGTTCGGCGTATTCCCAAACAATTGAGACAGTCCAACTTGTTTTGCCACTATTACGCCGAACACTTGAGGGACGGGGCTCCAGGGTGCTCATGGCCGCACCCTCACATCTTCCACCTAATTCTTCTCAAAGAAAAGAACTGAGCCATCTCGGATTTTGACAAACACGGCACCTTTTTTATATATATGTATATATATATATATATATATATATAGATATATATATATCTATATATATATATATATATATATCTATATATACATATATATATATATATATATATATATATATATATATATATATATATATATATATATATATATATATATATATATATATATATATATTCACTTGTTTCCCCCGCTGGAAAGAAAATTTGAGCCGCACACAAAACTTCTAGTTTGCCGATTTTAAT
This sequence comes from Lissotriton vulgaris, assembly GCF_964263255.1. Taxonomy (NCBI): domain Eukaryota; kingdom Metazoa; phylum Chordata; class Amphibia; order Caudata; family Salamandridae; genus Lissotriton; species Lissotriton vulgaris. The sequence continues at coordinate 1,143,364,748 of NC_141694.1, read as the reverse complement.
GAAGAGTTCAAACAACATGTGGCAATGTCCTGACGCGTTTCGTTCGCCGTGGAACTTTTTCAAAGGTCTGCCATACACCTCGACATGCCGTCTCGGCTCACAGGTCCGATGTTGTTAGATTGAATCCATTTCCTCTGATGGTGTTTTATTAGGGAATCACTTCCTTTAACCCCTTCCATGCTCATGACGAGCTCAGCTCGTCATGAGGCACAGTGGAGCTGTGCTGATGACGAGCTGAGCTCGTCATGACACCAGCAAAATGGCAATTTCCAGCACAGGGGAAAAATAACCACAGCAGCGATGTGGTTAATGACGAAGTGCCTTATGGGACCTGTGGTGCAGATGGCAGTCATATTTTCTTCCCTCCAGTGGGCGGTGTGATTTACATGCTGTTGAAAGTTGGTAATGATCCCCGACAGAAAGTTCTCCCGTGTTAGTCCACTTTCAGAGCTGACACAGGTCCAGTACCGAGGCCAGTCCTCGGCGGCACCACATTCTCCTTGATCGTTTTACTGATTCCAACAACTAGGTTCAAGTCGGAGAGTGATGGCGCTCTTGTGGTGGTGCTAGGCTCATCGGCAGAACCAAACCGATAATTATTATATTCACTTGTCTCCCGCGCTGGAAAGAAAATTTGAGCCGCACACAAAACTTCTAGTTTGCCGATTTTAATGAAGAGTTCAAACAACATGTGGCAATGTCCTTACGCGTTTCGTTCGCCGTGGAACTTCTTCAAAGGTCTGCCATACACCTCGACATGCCGTCTCTGCTCACAGGTCCGATTTTGTTAAATTGAATCCATTTCCTCTGATGCTGTTTTATTAGGGAATCACTTCCTTTAATGACGAAGTGCCTTATGGGACCTGTGGTGCAGATGGCAGTCATATTTTCTTCCCTCCAGTGGGCGGTGTGACTTACATGCTGTTGAAAGTTTGTAATGATCCCCGGCAGAAAGTTCTCCCGTGTTAGTCCACTTTCAGAGCTGACACATGTCCAATACCGAGGCCAGTCCTCGGCGGCACCGCATTCTCCTTGATCGTTTTACCGATTCCAACAACTAGGTTCAAGTCGGAGAGTGATGGCGCTCCTGTGGTGCTGCTAGGCTCATCGGCAGAACCAAACCGACGATTATTATATTCACTTGTCTCCCGCGCTGGAAAGAAAATTTGAGCCGCACACAAAACTTCTAGTTTGCCGATTTTAATGAAGAGTTCAAACAACATGTGGCAATGCCCTGACACGTTTCGTTCGCAGTGGAACTTTTTCAAAGGTCTGCCATACACCTCGACATGCCGTCTCTGCTCACAGGTCGGATGCTGTTAAATTGAATCCATTTCCTCTGATGGTGTTTTATTAGGGAATCACTTCCTTTAATGACGAAGTGCCTTATGGGACCTGTGGTCATATTTTCTTCCCTCCAGTGAACAAGGGCTCTCTAGCCCGAAACGCGTCATCCTTCTATGCTGAAGCTGGGTTAACAAAAAAAAACATCTTGCCTGCATTTAGAGGTCCGTCTCTCCTTCGGCGCCGGGTGTGGGAAGTGGTTGGAGTTTACGAATGTGAATATATATTTATGTCATGTGATCAAGGTCCAGGTGGGACCAAAATGCGTCATGGCGGCTTTGATGCAGGGTGTTTTGAAACAAACGGCACGAAGAACTTTGGGTCCGCTTGTTCATCCTTTTTCTACTTGCACGAGAAAGGTCTGGGTGAAGTACGAGAATGTAAATATATATATGTATATATATATAACACAAAAGTTCCAGGCCTTCAAATGCCTGCAAAACAACGGACCCATTACCTCAACAACAGAATTAACTTCCTCGTACCCAAAGAATCCTGCGATCATCCAGCCTCGCATTGGCTGAAACCCCTTGGACCCTCAGAGCCAGATCAGGCAAAAGATTGTTGTCTCACATCACAGCCAAGACCTGGAACGAACTACTGGCAGACATCAGACACGCACCCTCCCTGAACAACTTCAGGAAGACCCTGAAGACCTGACTTTTCAGCTGAATGGAGCGGCCTACCTCCCCCCAGCGCCTTGAGACGCTCAAGAGTGAGTAGCACCCTTACAATTCCCTGGCTGATTAATGCTCGGGTTCCTTCAGGCTTTCCATGCCAGGCTTTCTGGCTTGGAAAACCTGTTGGAAAGTGAGTTTGGGGGTCTCTATCAGGGCCCTCTTCTGTTTGTAGCCTCCGGTTGGGGGCCAAGTGGGCACTTAGGGTGACCCCTTGTTGATCCCATCACCATGTAGCCGGCACCCTAAAATGTCTGCCACGCGGTGCATGGTAAACACAACCTCCCATTTCCGTAAGGGAGCTTATGCTATGGTCGTTTATGGCCATAGCCCATGCTCACCTAGGAAAATGTGAGTATACAACCACATCATGCGTGGTCGCATTATAATTAGGCAGTCTGGATTGTCGACCGGAGGTCAGTCGTACAGTATCCCTGACGTTGGATCCGCCTGATATCGTAATAAGCCCCTTAGTATGACAGAAGGAATCTTCACCGCAACTTAGTCCAGGGGCTACCCGATGATAGCACCTTCCCCTCGGCCACCACTAGCAGCCTTGACCTGCTGAACTTAATCTTTCTCAGAAACATCTTATCTACATTTTTCTAAGTCAAAAGGTAAACGCCGACGGTGCCCAATATTGTTTTACTTTGACCTGGCCTCACATGACTAGATGGCACTCCAACCTTTTAGTCAAGTCAAGTCATAAAATTTGTATAGCGCACTACATACCCAGAGGGTTTCAAGGCGCTTAGGAAGGGGAGGAGGATTATTTGTCAAATATCCACGTTTTAAGCTGCTTTCTGAACGCTAGGTGGTTCTGGGTGAGGCGAAGGTAGGCGGGGAGTGAGTTCCATGTTTTAGCAGCCAGGTATGAAAAGGATCTGCCACCCATGGTGGTCTTGTTGATGCGAGGTACAGTGGCGAGGGCTTGGTTGGAAGAACGTAGTTGGCGGGAGGGGGTGTAGAAGGACAGTCGAGAGTTGAGGCAATCTGGTCCGATGTCGTAGAGTGATTTGTGTGCGTGGGTGAGCAGTCGGAAAGTGATCCTCTTATTGACGGGTAGCCAGTGGAGGTCTTTAAGGTGACCAGAGATGTGTTCGTTGCGTGGGATGTCTAATATGAGCCTGGCTGAGGCGTATTGGATTCGTTGGAGTTTCTTTTGGAGTTTAGCGGTGGTACCTGCGTAGAGGGTGTTTCCGTAGTCCAGTCGGCTCGTGACCAGGGCGTGGGTGACTGTTTTCCTTGTTTCGGAGGGGATCCAGCGAAATGTTTTTCTGAGCATGCGAAGAATGTTGAAGCAGGAAGAGGATACGGCGTTGACTTGTCTGTTCATTGAGAGTGAAGAATCCAGGATGACGCCAAGGTTCCGTGCGTGGTCTGTCGGGATGGGTGCTTTTCCGAGGGCTTCCGGCCACCAGGAGTCGTCCCAAGCAGAGGGGGATGTGCCTAGGATGAGGACTTCTGTTTTGTCTGAGTTCAGTTTCAGACGGCTTTGTTTCATCCATTCGGCAACTTCTTTCATTCCTTCGTGTAGGTTAGTTTTGGCGGTGCTGGGGTCATTGGTGAGAGAAAGGATCAGTTGAGTGTCGTCCGCGTAAGAGATGATGTTGAGGTTGTGTTGGCGTGCGATGGCCGCGAGGGGGCTCATGTATACGTTGAAGAGGGTGGGACTGAGTGAGGATCCTTGAGGTACGCCGCAGATGACTTCAGAGGTCTCGGACTTGAATGGAGGAAGGCGGACTCTCTGGGTTCTTCCGGTGAGGAACGAGGTGATCCATTCAAGTGCTTTTCCTTGGATTCCGATGTTATTGAGGCGTTGTAGAAGGGTGCTGTGGCAGACTGTATCGAATGCTGCAGAGAGGTCGAGGAGGATGAGGGCGACTGTGTCTCCATTGTCCAATAGAGTTCGAATGTCGTCTGTTGCTGCGATGAGGGCGGTCTCAGTGCTGTGTTTTGCTCGGAAGCCAGATTGTGAGGGGTCGAGGGATTTGTTGGCTTCGAGGAAGGCGGCGAGCTGGTTGTTGACGGCTTTCTCGATGACTTTGGCCGGGAATGGAAGTAGCGAGATGGGGCGGTAATTTTTGAGTTCGGTGGGGTCCGCTGTTGGTTTTTTCAGAAGGGCGGTGAGTTCAGCGTGTTTCCAGTCTTCTGGGAAGGTAGCGGAGTTGAAGGAGCAGTTGATGACGTCTCGGAGGTGCGGTGCTATGAAGGAGTCTGCTTTGTTGAAGATGTGGTGAGGGCATGGGTCTGTGGGGGATCCTGAGTGGATGGAATTCATCAGGCGGATGGTGTCTTCAGTGGAGATTGGGTTCCAGGCGTTAAGGGTGTTTACAGGGGAAAGATGGTCAGCAGATGTTAGGGTGGGTTGGTTTACGGGTTGGTTGTCAAAGCTGTTGTGGATGTCTGCAATCTTGTTGTGGAAAAAAGAGGCTAGGGAGTCGCAGAGGGTTTGAGAGGGGGTGATGTCGTTGGAGTTGGCCGAGGGATTGGAAAATTCCTTGACGATGTTGAAAAGTTCCTTGCTGTTGTGGGCGTTGTTGTCAAGTCGATCCTTGAATGCTGTTTTCTTGGCTTTTCGGATCAGTTGGTGGTGAGTGCGGGTGGCGCTTTTGAAGGCGTCCTTGGTGCTGGTGGTTGGGTCTTTTTTCCAGGCCTTTTCAAGGGAGCGGCAGAGTTTCTTGGACTTCTTGAGATCATCGTTGAACCATGAGGCTTTCTTGCTGCCAGGTTTGCTTTGACGTTTTTTCAGTGGAGCTAAGGTGTCGGCGGTGTTGGATAACCATAGGGTGAGGTTGGCGGCGGCTTCGTTGGCGTTAGAGGAGAGGGCTGGGGAGTTTCGAAGGAGCGATGCGGAGATTTGGTCCGTGGTGATTTTGTTCCAGTTTCTTTGCAGGGTAAGTTGGGAGTGGTTGATGGGTTTCGGCTTGTTGTAGGTGAAGTGAACGCAGCTGTGGTCGGTCCATAGGAGATCCGTAGTGTGGCTGAAGGAGACATGATTGCTGGAGGTGAAGATGGGGTCGAGTGTGTGACCTGCGATGTGGGTGGGGGAAGTGACTAGTTGTTTAAGTCCGAGGTTGGCGAGGTTGTCCACGAGGGTGGCAGTGTTGTGGTCGTTTATCTTTTCAAGGTGAAAGTTGAGGTCTCCCAGAAGAATATAGTCTTTGGAGGGGAGCGCGTGTGGAGAGATGAAGTCCGTGATGTCTTCACTGAATTTTGCGCGGGGTCCTGGTGGTCTGTAGAGGAGAGTGCCTCTGAGTGTTGTTTTGGGGTCGATGTGGATCTGGAAGTGAAGGTGTTCGGAGTTGGCGAGGTTGGCGTCAGAGCTGGTTGAGATGCGGATAGATTTCTTATGGACGATAGCGATTCCTCCTCCTGTGTGGCTGGTACGGTCTTTGCGGGTGATCTTATATTCTTCAGGGATGGCAATGGTGATGTCTGGTGCGGAGGAAGCATTCATCCATGTTTCCGTAAGGAAGGCGACGTCTGGAGAGATGGTGTCTAGTAGATTCCATAGGTCAATGGCGTGCCTGTGCACCGATCGGGTGTTGAGAAGGATGCATTGTAGGTGGTTGGGGTCGGGAATCTGTGTAGTGGTTTTGGCGGAGATGTTGTCGGTGCAGCTGAATTTGCAGGAGTAGCAGGAGAGAGGGCCATGGGTGTGTCCAGGAGCGGCTTGGACGCAGTTGGGGGCGCGACCCGGGTTAAGGGCTAGGAGGGTGGTGGCATCGTAGGTAATGCGGGAGGACTGGGCAGCGTGAGAGGCAGGGGGTCTGGCGCTGGGCGCGGACCAGGCGCGGACGGGCGTAGACGGGCTTACCTTTGGCGCACCTTCGGCGTGGCCGTAGCGCGTGGACGCTGCGCGTGGGGGCATTGGCCATAAATGGATGGTGGAGGGGGCGGAGCGTGGGAGGGTCAGCTGGGAGGCGGGGTCTGGGAGGAGACACGGGGAAAATACAAACAAACAATCTTAAATGGCCGCCCGGGGATAAAACGAAACTGGGGCACAGCCGAAGTTACACTCACTCAATACAGATTCTAAGTTCCCAAAAAGACGCTTCTACAACAGTTACATCAGCCGCTATGAGCAGTGAAATATAATTAAACAATGCGAGGATAGACGATGGCAGGCGCTCAACCTTAAAGCGTTAATTAATTAAAGCAATGCGCTCACAAAACGATACCAATTGCTGTTCAATCAGCTATGCGCTGTGACAGGGCGGCAGGCAGCAGGTATCAGGGCAGTCAATGCAGGCAGCGAGGAGGAGGCTTTCGATTTTGCGTGAGGAACGCTGTGGGAGCGACCGTAATGGAGGGAATCCAGACGGTCACAGGGAAAGGGAGGACGGGCGAGTGTAGTGGGACAGTGTGTGGGAGGGTCAGCTGGGAGGCGGGGTCTGGGAGGAGACACGGGGAAAATACAAACAAACAATCTTAAATGGCCGCCCGGGGATAAAACGAAACTGGGGCACAGCCGAAGTTACACTCACTCAATACAGATTCTAAGTTCCCAAAAAGACGCTTCTACAACAGTTACATCAGCCGCTATGAGCAGTGAAATATAATTAAACAATGCGAGGATAGACGATGGCAGGCGCTCAACCTTAAAGCGTTAATTAATTAAAGCAATGCGCTCACAAAACGATACCAATTGCTGTTCAATCAGCTATGCGCTGTGACAGGGCGGCAGGCAGCAGGTATCAGGGCAGTCAATGCAGGCAGCGAGGAGGAGGCTTTCGATTTTGCGTGAGGAACGCTGTGGGAGCGACCGTAATGGAGGGAATCCAGACGGTCACAGGGAAAGGGAGGACGGGCGAGTGTAGTGGGACAGTGTGTGGGAGGGTCAGCTGGGAGGCGGGGTCTGGGAGGAGACACGGGGAAAATACAAACAAACAATCTTAAATGGCCGCCCGGGGATAAAACGAAACTGGGGCACTACTTTTTACCTTTAGCTATAAAAAAATATAACTCCTGTCCTACTGATTGGATTGTTGTTGATTTTGGTGTCAAATTATTTTTTATAATGTTCTCTATTTTCCTAAATTGGTGTGAGAATTTTCCTGTGTTTGTTTTCACTTTATTAGTGTTTGTGTGCTGCATACATTCTTTACACATTGCCTCAAAGTTAGTCCTGACTGCCTTTTTGCAAAGCACCAGATAGTTAAGCACAGGTTAATTTAGAATTTGAGAAGACTTCACCATAACAGAATTTGTGGCTGCTTCTTCAGAAAGGTTTCACCACCCTCAACCAGTAACCCAATTTCCAACACCAACTCACCAATTTTGAAGAAATATTGAGAATTCAATAAAGAATCGCTGCTATCATAATAAACTGTGGTACTGGTGAGGTTGAGTCTTACTGGATGTATATAATTTGGCATTCCTTTAATGCAGAGTTCACTATTGTTGGCACTCAGAGAAACAAATTCTTCCTTCTTTCAAAAGTAACCAAACTTCTCTATACGTTGCCCCACAGCAATACTGATGAAGGAGGGGTATTCTCAAGAATAGCAATGAATAAAACATAAATGAAAGCATGTAGTATGGCTTTAAACTACAACATATTACATGGAAGCACAAAATAAAATGTTAGCCTGGTGCTATTTTATTACAAATGTAGGGCCTGATTAAGATGTTGGGCAGATTTGAGTCCGCCTGTCACCGTCTCGGTCCTGGGACCAACCAACATTTGATCGGCGGTCACGACCTGCCAATTACAATGCAACCGAACACTGTTTGGTTGCATACTGCCATTTCTCAATAGGAGATCTTGTTACGGCCGTAAACCTGCCATGATGCAAGCGCACCATTGATAAATGGGAGGTGTTGGTCATCCCTATACCCCATGGCAGGCACATCAAGGTGCCTGCCACAAGGTGCAGGGACCAGCAACCTCGGCCCCCATCCAGAGGCAACATGTACAGGGGCCCCAGCTGGGGGCCCCCAAACATGCTTTCTAACATGGTTTGCATGTCAGATAGGTCGGCATGGAAACCATGTTGGAGACCATGCATCGTAATCCCAAGGGTGGCAACACCTGCTTTTTGGGATTACGAACCAGCTCAGAGCTGGCTGATGGGCTCCATGAGCCCGTCGTAAGCCAGCTGGAATAACCGCTGGTTTACCTTCCGACTGCCTGCATTATAATGCGGGAGTCGGCTAGTAAACCATGCAGCAGATTACGATGTCGCTCATCGTAATTGGCCCCATGATCTCAGATTAAAAGTGTCCATAACCCTCATACAGCATAGTTTAAGTATTATGACACTGTCAGCCTATGGTACTTTTACCTCAATGCTACGAATTATCTGATTGGGCTGTTAGCTCGTTCTTAGTTTGATTTCTTATTTGCTGTTTTCTTTGTTGGACAGATGTTGTATTTCCTCTGAGTCACATGTAAATATGGACTTTATTAGTACATTGCTTTTTTTATAATGAAAGTGACAATCAGCTGCATCCACAAAGTCATTTCTTTTTGTACTGAATTGTGTGCGTGTTTGCATATGTCTGCAGAACTTTAATGAAGCTATGCCTCTGAAAGACTTGTTTATCGTTTACTATCATGATTGCACAATTGTTTTACAGGACGATCAGCCAAGAAAGAGTCAGCATATCAGTGAACTTCCATTTCAGATGCTTAGCAGCAGTTTTATGATATTTTTAGAGCAATGTGGGGGAGTGAATAGGATGCCAAAGATGCACAAAATCTTGATATGGTATTTCATTTTTAGTGCAAAACTTATTTTGTGCTGGAAAGTGGCCTTTTTTAGTGCTTTGGGCTACATTGAGTCAAGTGGGTGTTCCAGCTTCACTGACAGAATATCGCTCCACAAAATATACCCTTACCAAAATATTGTGACCAAAATATTGATGTCAAAAATATTGCCATCCTATACTTATAATGGTAATAAATATTGTATAATATTGTTACATACATCTACTTGAAAAACAATTATTAAACTAATTATTTTATTTTAAATTATAATTTCAAAATGTTTAACTGATGTAAAAATATGAATTTTATATATATATATATATATATATATATATATATATATCAAAAACAAAAGTTCACCGCCACGGCAGCCACTCGCCCTGCGTGCCTCCTCTTGTGGTGTTGAGGGGGGTTTACGTGAAAATACAGTCAAAGACCATAATTGTGTCAGCCGTCACAAACAGGAGCAGGCACAAGAGTTTGTGAAGAAATCTTCCTTCATTCATGTAGAACCCCCCTCAACGCTGACAAACCCGTTTTGCCACTCTTGCTTTGTCAATGTCCGGAGTGGCAAAACGCGTCTGTCAGCTCTGATGGGGGTTTTACACAAATAAAGTAAGATTTCTTCACAAACTCTTGTGCGTGCTCCTGATTGTGTTAGCTGACACAATTCTGGCCTTCAACTGTGATATATATATATATTTTGAAGGGTCGCTCGACGGTATCCCAACCATCCGGTCTGTGTGCCTCGATGCAGTTCGTCTTGTCTTGCCAATATTTATTCAATGCAGACGCATTTTGAGGCAGACACGCCTCTTCTTCATGGGCTGTTGAGTCAAGATTTGCATTGATTGCTCACTTCCTTCAATCATTTTCAAATTGGTGAAATGAGCCCCCAGTCTTTGCAGCATCATGGGATTTGTAGTCCCTAGGAGGTAAGTGCACATTATTTCCTTAGTAGGTTCAATGCAAAAAGTGAATTTTGTAAAACATTATTAACATCCTTAGTAGGAAGGCAACAGAAAACAAGCTTAGTGTGCATTCGGAACGCCGTGCTGAATGAAGCGGAATTGTTTACCTTGACAGCCTTTCTTTGTTTCAAAATGGTGCTCCTCTCCACGGCAGGGCAGCCGTGTAATGTATTTTGAACAATGGCCCAAAAGCAATGAGAGGCCACTGGACGGTGCTTCCAACCATCCGTTCTGTGTGCCTCGTTGCAGTTCGTCTTGTGTTCCCAATATTTATTCAATGCCGACGCGTTTTGAGGCTGACACGCCTCTTCTTCATGGGCTGTTGAGTCAAGATTTGCATCGATTGCTCACTTCCTTTAATCATTTTCAAATTGGTGAAATGCGCCCCCAGTGGTCTTAACGAAAGTTGCCATAGGGGAGTGCATCCCAAGTGTGGACACTTGTGGAACGTTAAGATTGAACGCGGCAGTCCAGCCGTGGGGATGCACCACCGCATGCAAAGCGGACCCACGGTTCGATAAATACGAGCTAACAACGGATCTGTGGTATGGCTTAGATGTTTGGCAGTGCGGTACGTTTTCCATAGAAGGCTCACTAATGGCGAGATCAGCATGAAATATGTTCAAGCAGCAGACTGTATTGTACTGAGAATCATGGCGTAAACTAAAGACTACAGTTCCCATGAGGCATGGTAATATTGAGGCCACACCTGAGGCCAATAAAGGTATTGGACTAATTCAAACTGCAGTCTTCGTGCCTTTTATTTGTCTGCTGCTCGTTGCCTGTGAACAAGGATAAAAGTATCTGAAACGCGTAAGGCTTGCTGTAATATTGCCTATGGATTTACCCTCTGCGCTGCTGCCTGGATAAACGAAAGTTGCCATAGGGGAGTGCATCCCAAGTGTGGACACTTGTGGAACGTTAAGATTGAACGCGGCAGTCCAGCCGTGGGGATGCACCACCGCATGCAAAGCGGACCGGCGGTTCGATAAATACGAGCTAACAACGGATCTGTGGTATGGCTTAGATGTTTGGCAGTGCGGTACGTTTTCCATAGAAGGCTCACTAATGGCGAGATCAGCATGAAATATGTTCGAGCAGCAGACTGCATTGTACTGAGAATCATGGCGTAAACTAAAGACTACAGTTCCCATGAGGCATGGTAATATTGAGGCCACACCTGAGGCCAATAAAGGTATTGGACTAATTCAAACTGCAGTCTTCGTGCCTTTTATTTGTCTGCTGCTCGTTGCCTGTGAACAAGGATAAAAGTATCTGAAACGCGTAAGGCTTGCTGTAATATTGCCTATGGATTTACCCTCTGCGCTGCTGCCTGGATAAACGAAAGTTGCCATAGGGGAGTGCATCCCAAGTGTGGACACTTGTGGAACGTTAAGATTGAACGCGGCAGTCCAGCCGTGGGGATGCACCACCGCATGCAAAGCAGACCGGCAGTTCGATAAATACGAGCTAACAACGGATCTGTGGTATGGCTTAGATGTTTGGCAGTGCGGTACGTTTTCCATAGAAGGCTCACTAATGGCGAGATCAGCATGAAATATGTTCGAGCAGCAGACTGCATTGTACTGAGAATCATGGCGTAAACTAAAGACTACAGTTCCCATGAGGCATGGTAATATTGAGGCCACACCTGAGGCCAATAAAGGTATTGGACTAATTCAAACTGCAATCTTCGTGCCTTTTATTTGTCTGCTGCTCGTTGCCTGTGAACAAGGATAAAAGTATCTGAAACGCGTAAGGCTTGCTGTAATATTGCCTATGGATTTACCCTCTGCGCTGCTGCCTGGATAAACGAAAGTTGCCATAGGGGAGTGCATCCCAAGTGTGGACACTTGTGGAACGTTAAGATTGAACGCGGCAGTCCAGCCGTGGTGATGCACCACCGCATGCAAAGCGGACCGGCGGTTCGATAAATACGAGCTAACAACGGATCTGTGGTATGGCTTAGATGTTTGGCAGTGCGGTACGTTTTCCATGGAAGGCTCACTAATGGCGAGATCAGCATGAAATATGTTCGAGCAGCAGACTGCATTGTACTGAGAATCATGGCGTAAACTAAAGACTACAGTTCCCATGAGGCATGGTAATATTGAGGCCACACCTGAGGCCAATAAAGGTATTGGACTAATTCAAACTGCAGTCTTCATGCCTTTTATTTGTCTGCTGCTCGTTGCCTGTGAACAAGGATAAAAGTATCTGAAACGAGTAAGGCTTGCTGTAATATTGCCTATGGATTTACCCTCTGCGCTGCTGCCTGGATAAACGAAAGTTGCCACAGGGGAGTGCATCCCAAGTGTGGACACTTGTGGAACGTTAAGATTGAACGCGGCAGTCCAGCCGTGGGGATGCACCACCGCATGCAAAGCGGACCGGCGGTTCGATAAATACGAGCTAACAACGGATCTGTGGGATGGCTTAGATGTTTGGCAGTGCGGTACATTTTCCATAGAAGGCTCATTAATGGCGAGTCTGGTATCTCCTTCAGGGGGTCGATATCCCAGTCACCCGCAAGGGTAGACTAGAAACGCCGGAGCTGGATTTCTCTTCAGGAGAAAGACAGCGTCTCTTCTCAGCGCGTCGAGGAGGAGGATGAGGGGCAGCGTCCACGGGCAGCTTGCATCTGCTGGGCTCTTGCAGGGGGACGGCTGTTCAGCTCCTAAGTTCACCACACCATCGTTCGCTAGTTAGCAGCGATAGCAGTAGCAATAGCAGCTGCGGTATCATCAGCATTACAGCTTCTTCAGCAGCAGCGAGATAGCTGGCAGCAGCAAAAACAATAGCAGACAGCAGCAGCGTTTGCTTAAGGCAACGTTGGTAATATTTATACCTGAAAGGTGCCTCGTTTGACGTAAGTTTTTGGACATAAGACGTCAGTAAAGATGTCACTAGGAAGTGATCGTCTATCAGTGCTCATTAGAGTTCTATTACTAATCAAAACACAGCAAGCGGGGATTTCCAGGTTGCTGAGTTTTTATCTTGTTGAAGAACTCGGAGTGTTAATCTAGGAATCTCAGATAGTAACTTCTGCTATGTCATTGCACTAATTGGTTGCAAAGGAAGTGGCAGAGAAAGCTATTCTGAAATGTGGCTCTGTTCGTGTGAGGCCAGAGACGAGTTTCTGAATATTGCACTTGAACGGTTATGCCAATATAGGGAATAAATGGATTTATAGCCGAATAGGGGCATAAGGTCACAGTATCGATCAGGGTCCTAGATTAGAACGCAACATTAGTATCCCTGGCATGGCAATATTTCCACAGGCCCTGTTGACCCGTTATGAAGAGAAGCAGCCTGTACATCAGAAGCCACAATCACAACTTTATTCCATCTATTTGAAACATGGTGCCAATGCATGGTGCTGAAAGTGAACTGCCCCAATGCAGATGGAGATGAAGGGGGAGATATCTTTAGTGGATTTAACCCAAACGTATTCACATCATTCGATTTTTAGGGAAAGTTTAGTAGACGCAGTTGCAACCCAATTCATCACACAGAGGTGTGCCATAAACTTTCTTTAAACTTTTTGTAAGTTAGTTGCCAAATAGCATTGCGAGTGGAGTATTTCTAAATAATACATGGTTTACAATAAGCTGTCTTTCTCATATATAATATAAACAACAAAACCCCAAAAACGTAATTTTGGTAACCCATGCTACAAATCTGATTGTATCATGAGTTACTTGCATATAAAAAGTGTATGTAAATCAGTGCATTTATTTAATTCAACTATTTGTTGTAAATTTGACATGCAAGTGAAATGTGGTTTATATTTGAAACAGATGGGCTGGTAATCATAATAGTTTGATACTGTGCAACAATGTTTCACTTATCTATATTATACTTTGTTCACAATTTGAACCTCTCAACACTTCCTGCAGTTTCATCAATTTTAATATTGCTTACATCATTTCAACAGAGAGAGATAGCAGTGCAACAAACATTTACCATGGATGACGATGATTACAAGGCTGAAAAAACCTCTTCGGCCGTGACAAGACTTATTTCCACCTCCCCTTCTCCAAAGGCTGAATAAGCCTGTCCAAACTGTGGTCAGGCAGAAACTAATTATGAATCACATCAGAAACCAATTGATCTCTTCATGACCTTGAAATGGGATTACACATTCTATCTCAGAACATGAGATGGTGATAAGTATAAATAAAATAGCTTTGCTCCGCAACCAAATAAATCTTAACCGTACACTTGCAAAAAAGCGTGGGATTCGGTTCACATTCATTTATGTATGTGGACATATATTATGGGTGAAAATTGCACTGTTTTTGTCTGACAGTTTCACACAAAAACATAGCTAAAAAGTTTAAATTGAGCATGGGCAACATGTTACTTTTGAGAGTTACATCTGCAAATTACACCTCGCGTAAAAGTTTGCAAAGTTTCTCAAAATTTCCATTACACAATTTGAGATAGTTTTCACGTTTGAGAGACTGGTTTGAGCAGAAATTTTATTGTACAGATATATTTTCGCTCCATTCCAGTCTTCTGCTTGTATCTCATGCTTTTTCTTTTTAAAAGTAAGGTAGTCCCTCGAGTAACAAAGTCATGTAGGATACCAGCAAAGCTCATTTCGCGCCCTATATCTATTCTCAAGTGATTGTGTAAAATTGAGACAAATGAGCATATTTTAAAAAATGAATACCCAATTTTTCACCCTATGTAAAATTGCTTGCTCCTGCACATTTGTGTGCCAAATGTGTAAACAATTATACAGTAGTAAACAAAACGTGAGAAGTAGGAAATTGGAGGTTCAAGTCATGGTTTGCTATAAGAGTTTCTGAACGACCACACATTTGTAAGTTTGTTGACTTTCACAAACTCAGTTTCAACCATTTTCCAGCATTTAAATTGTCAGACTTTCACTCCAGCAAAGGTTCAAGTAAATTCCTATCCAAAGTGGAAATACATCACCACCAACCTCTTCATAATTTTTGGACCGGGCACATGTTGTGCAACATGGTAACATATGTTCACCCTTTTTTAGTGGCAGACTACCACCTGAAAATAGATATATTAATATAATAAACAGTAATTTCCCATTTGAAATGATCTAAACATAAGTGTTCATCTTACAAAATATATAGCTTCCCATTAATAACATTACTGACATAGATTATTATAGGTGATAATAATGGAAGATTATGAATTCTTAAAATCAATGTGTGATTATCTGTCTTCTTGTGAATATCCTAAACATTTTTTTACAAAAGATAGTCTCCCAAGGCAAATTTGTGCATGTGTTTCATGAGTCATAATGTGGGGATATCTTTGAATATCTTTTAATTGAAGAAAACTGAGGGGCATATTACCAAGCAGCAGCGATAATTATCGCTGGCCGCCTGAAGCGTTAAAATGTTTATCGCCGGCTATCGCAGTATTGTACTGTATTAACAACTGTTAGCACAATAGCGATAATTATCCCAGCGATAGCGATGTTTTCCATGGAACATCGCTGGTTTTCCAGCAATGTTCCAAATGGCGATATCCTTGATGATAGGGCCTTTAGTCTTAGCCATACAATCCACCCCCCATGTAAGGTATGCCTTAGTCAGGAATATAACAGACGTTAAATTCCTGCGTTAAGGCATACTTAACGCAATTTCAAATATGGCTACCCCTCGTTGATAATATCGCAAAGTTGGGTTCACGATATTTGCCCATGGGGTTTAGCCAGGCATGCCTCTTTTGCATCTCGTTAACAATGCGATGCGAAGTGTGCTGACAAAGGGCAAGGAAATACGGGCTAGCATGTCCTTGCTGATAATGCGATAATAAAATCGCTGCTTTTCACCCGAAAACGTGCTCTAAAGCGGCAATAATATTATCGACGCCCCTTGATAATATGCCCCTGACTTTCCATAGGATATCATCTATGTTGTGCTCACAAGAAAGCTTTTATTTTTTGTTGTTCACAGAGCAACATCATCAACCACAGAATGCGTGAGCAAATCATTGTGGGGAGTATGCTCAATCTGGCTCATCCAATGAGTAACCTTGAAAGAAAAAGCGCATTACATACAGATGATTGGCGGGCACTAGAACATTTATCAATTGCAAAAAAATTACGCTGGTGAATAGCTTTGTTCAGCAAATAATGCTAAACATTATGGGGCTTAATACATTGTTGGTAGGAGTTTCCTCCAACCGACACCATGGCCTGACTTCCTACTTACATTGCGAACGCACATATTGCAGTCGCATTCGCACATTTCCCTATGGTTGCATGTGTTATGGTCGTAAACCAACCATAGCACAAGCTCTCATAGGGAAATGGAAGGTTGTATTAATCCCTGCACCTTCTGGCAGGCACCTCAAGGTGCCTGCCACAAGGTGCAGGGATTAACAGGGGTGCACCATATGTTCCCCATTGGTCCCCAACCGGAGGCCACAAGGCAAAGGGGGCCCTGCTTGGGGTGACCAAACTCGCTTTTCAACAGCCTTTCCATGTCAGAAAGCCTTACATGGAAAGCCTGTTGGAAAATGAGCATCGGAAACTTCAAGACAGAAATGCCTTCCTATGTGATTACGGGCTGGTCTCCAACTGGCTGATGGGCTCCTAGAGACAATCGGAAACCAGCCGGAATGACTAGCCTATTTCAAATCTAACTGGTTGTATTGTAATCATCAGGTCAGAATTGAAACTGGCATTGGAGGCTTTACGACCGAGATCGTAATAGGCCTCTTTGATATAAAATTCAAAGGCAAATCAGCCATTGATCATGCAGATGAACAAATTAGTAGTTATTAACGTTGGTCTATTTTAAATGGAGTTAAACATCTGCATTCTTTGACTACAATATGATGTGTATTTTTGTCGGCTGCTTCAATTGTCCGGCAGGTCTAACAATGTAATTGACTGTCTACAACATGAACGAAAATTTGCAGCTGACAGTAGGTACCAGGGGACTCGGTGCTTGTGTCATGAAGCTTAACACAAATTAGAGTAGTAAGGAGAAAGGTACCTTGACACTCTGGCACCTACAGTGATATTCCTGAGGAACCACACTGAGCCCAAAATAAACGAGCATTTGCAATGCAATAGGTTTTGCATTTGTTAAAGTTAGAGCTGCTGGCATTGAAAATAGAAAATAAATTACTTTTGCTTTTTTATTTGCAGTTGAGTTATTATATTTGCATAGCACTATTGCCAATGGCATTACAAAAAAGTAAAAGTAAATAACATTGTCATTTTCATGGGGTACAGCTCTAACTTTAACAAATGCAAGACCTATTGCATTGGAAATGCAATCAGGCACATTCTTTGGAGTTAGAGTTATTGGAAATATATGCCAATGTTTTTTACCAAGCCATGTTGCAGGGTGCAGTACCATATGTGGCCAAAAGACATCCCATGGGACCTTTTTGTTTGGTCACATATGGTACTGCACTCTGCAGAAGATTTGGTAAATCCACCTTACCCATAATGCATTGCATGCAGGACAATACCACAGGTACATTAAAATAGCTATGTTCATATATACAATGTGTTGATTTTTTAATGTGACAAAAGAAATATTATATTAATTCTGGATAAGTTTGTATTCTGTGTGTAGCTGGCGAAGGGAACTTTATAGAAGGTCTCACATAAATGTGAGATGTACTAGTGAGTGAAGTAACCACTGCCAGCCTTGCTAAGACCAAGCATTTGTCTTGCCTGAAGCCCTTTAAGAAAATTGTGCTCTGAGGCTGTAATTGAAACCTAGGGAGAAACAACACATGTAACGGGGGTGTCATATGGGAGGTTACAAAAAGAGACAAGGCAGTACTACCAAGCCTATTGACCAATGAAAAACTACTATTTACAAAAGACAGGGACAGGAGCCAAATAAAAAGATGGGTGGAAAGTGGACAGAGTTGTATGCCCATATCCTGAATACATCATACCTCAAAGAGACAGCGCAAGCGCTTCCTAGGCAATACCTAATAATAAAGTTCAGCCTGTTATTCCCTCGAGATTTTTGCAGGAGATTTTGACAGTTTCTGTTGGACTTTCACAAGAGTCAGCTTGGCTCCATGCACTCTAGCAGGAGTCTAGATGGTCAGGGAAACAAAAAAAGGAAAGAAGGAAGAATGTTGGGTGGGGGGGCTGTGGGTGGTTGCCTGCTGACAGGGGTTGGCTGCCTGCGGGGACTGGGAGCAGGGCTTGGCTGCATGCCAGGATTTACAGCAAATCCCTCGCACTCACAGTTGAAAGGGGGTCGATCCACCTTAGCAGGCAACTACTCACGGACTAATACCCTACATTCTTTCTTTTTATTTTCACTGGATTGCCTTTTTTGGCATAAGGGTCCAAAGGCTTCTTTTGATGTCATATGCTGATTGACGGTTACAAAACAGTTTGGGTTTCTCTACTATTCCCCCTTCTTTACGTCTTTTTTAAAATTGCGGGAGTACCGGGAAAAATTATAGAGCTTGAAACTGTAGACAGTGATTTTATTTTCACTGGAGAATGTCTGTAATTGCCCATTTCCGATATCACCAGGATAAGGTAAAACAAATATACCAAATTGAGTTTGCATTTTAATTGTGTGTGTGTGTGTCTATATATGTGCTGGCATTGATTGAATAAATCACCTCTGCACCAGCACTCTTTGGGTCGACTCTTCGTCACTGTGTGATTTGGCAGTTTGATTTATGTGACGGGTGATGAACTTCATGGAGATATATATATATATATATATATATATATATATATATATTTTGATACACGCTCGCTTGTTCTAAAGAAAGCAGACGGCACTCCAAGCTGGTGGTGTTTCGTTCGATTTAATGACAGACCCCCTACCCCATACAAAGACAAACGTGTTTCGCCGTAAAACGGCTTCCTCAGTGTCAATGTGCATAACCAAAACATGCCATTTTATCTCCACCTCTTCATAACTATCGAAAGAGGACTAAGCCGACAATTGGTTAGAATAGTGGCAGACATATTGTAAAGTGCAAATGCATATTTTCTTACAATGATACACGGAGAAATGGCAAATAATAAAGTGCTTGTGCAATTAAAAACAACGAGGGAAGAAAACCCCCATGTGATTCGTTTATTCATTTCATGACTGGCTCGGTGACTAGAGAGTATGTACATGTGGTAATAATAAATTCATATATATACACGTAAACAAAATGCAATGTTTCTTTACATACATCGAGATGTTGAAATATCACAAGTAGGTATCAAGTGCGAGTCCTTTGTAAATATTTACATAAGTCGCTATGTTTCAGTTGTCAGAAAGTTAGATATTTTTGTACCTTTCATATGTGTCAACACTCTATTTATATGCCTCGTGTATTTTTTAATCATTCTCTCATCATATTGACATATACACCTTGCAAGTCACTTTTTTATCGCGCCCTGAATGGGCGTGTGTTTTTTCTGTTTTCCTACATCTCGCCCTGTATGGGCATAAGGCTCCCTAATACAGATTTACAGATTTGATAATCATATAGTCGAAGCGTATGGGGGAGAGTTTAGCAGATGATGGTACCTTATTTTAGTTTCAGATGTTTCATGTCTACTCAATTTCCGGTAGCCCCATTATGATATTAGTCCAGATGTACCCAAAGTTCTTCATCGTTATTTAAACCTATCGGCATCATAGTTTGGAGGTCGATGATGTATCTCGACTCCATTGCCCTGAGAGTTCTGATTTTATATCCACCTCTTTCCTGCCTTTCCAATTGGTCTATCAGGTAGAAGGACAGTAAGTCTCTGTTACTATTGTGGTGGGTTTCGAAATGGCGTGCCACCGGGTAATTTTTGTCCCTGTTGGTGATGGCACGCATGTGCTCCAAGATGCGCTTCTTTGCTGGATTGATCGTACTCCCAACATACCTCTTGGAGCACGGGCAAACAAGACAATAGATCACAAATTCCGAATTGCAATTCAGGAACTTGTTGATGGTTCTTGTTGGTCGAGGATCATTGGGTCTACCCTCATATTTGGTCTTCTTCTGACTATATTTACATGCTTTGCAGGGGTAAAAACCCTGTATGGGTTTCGATCTGGTTGGCTTTGGGGGGTCCCTGTAGTGACTCCTAGTGAGATGGTCACCTAATGATTGACAACGCCTGTATGTGATCATTGGTCTGGGCGATATTCTGTTCTTTAGAATGCTATCTGTTGTCAGAATATGCCAATTGTTATTGAAAATTTGGACCAGCTCTTTTGATCTCATGTTGTAGGTCGTTATCATTCTTGTCACAGATTCTGTCTCTACTGTCCTTCTCAGGTTTTTGTTCACCAGAAGTTCTTTTCTGTTTATGAGTTCCACTTTTTTAGAGGCTTCTGACAAAGAAGTTTTCGAATAGCCTCGCTCTAGGAATCTGGAGACCGCAGCTTCTTGTGCCTGTAGGAAATCGCTGTGTTCTGAGCAATTTCGTTTGAGGCGCAACAGTTCACCATAAGGGATGTTTCTTACCATAGATCTGGGATGGTGACTGGCGGCGTGCAGGACGGCATTTCCTGCCGTCGGCTTGCGGTAGAGTTTAGTTTGAATAATACCCCTGCCGCAAAAACTTCAAGATCTAGATAGTGGACTGACTTCTCACTTATTACACTGGTAAATCTCAAATTTAGACTGTTGTCGTCTAGTGTTGCCACAAACCTCTCGGCCGAGGGCCTGTCGCCCTGCCAGATGACAAACAAATCGTCAATGTATCTAGACCAAACCATAATATGGTCGAGCCAGTGCTCGTTGGCCCCCCCCCAGGACACGTGCTTCTCCCACCAGCCTACGAAAAGGTTCGCATAGCTGGGGGCGAAGCACGTGCCCATGGCGGTCCCCCTGATTTGACGATACAGTGTGCCTGAGAATAGAAAGATATTGTTGTAAAGGCAGAATCCGGTCATTTTCAAAAGCATGCGATTGTGTTGGTGAAATTGCATGCTTTTCTTTTTCAAGAACCAATCAATAGCTAGCAGTCCATCTTTATGCCCAATGCAGGTGTACAATTTGGCGACATCTAAAGTGATAAGTAGCATGTCATTGTCCCAATGTATGCCATCTATAATCCTGAGGAAGTCCTGAGTGTCTCTTACAAACGAGGGAAGATCTTTGACATAAGGAGATAAATAATTGTCAATAAATCTAGAGGTTGCTTCTAAGAGGCTTCCTATGGATGAGACGATTGGTCTCCCTGGTGGGTGCTTAATGTCTTTGTGCACCTTCGGCAGGTGGTAAAAGGTGGGAATAATTGGATGTTCGCAGTGCAGATATTCGTGTTCACTTTTACTTAGTCCTTAGCAGTCCGTGGTATTCCGAGACACATTTCTCAAAGTCATTTTAGTTCATCACCTCATAGCAGTCTTTATCCTCTAGTTGTCTTAGTGCCTCTAGTTTATATTGTTCCTTGTCAAAAATAACTATATTTCCTCCCTTGTCTGAGGGTTTGATCTCTATCGAATTGTCTTCCTTCAGGGATTTTATGGCTTGCCATTCCATGCTGGAGATATTGGAATTGTTTTTAGTAATTTCCACTTTTCTAAAAAAAAAAATATATATATATATATATATATATTCACTGAAAAAACCATAGGTTAGAGACCATATATAGTTAGCTGGACATTTTATTGACAAAAAACCAATGAAATTCCATATATAGTTAGTTGCACTAACTATATATCGCGCACCCGCAATCCACTGCTGATGATGTCACATATTACATCATTCATGACATGGTCAGTGACATCACTGATGACATCACTGATGACATCTCAAATGACATCACTGATGACATCACTGATGACATCTCAAATGACATCACTGATGACATCATCTAGTGTCTGTGTGTTTTTGTAAAGTTTAAATATGTTTTACATATTGAAGAATGAGTGGATGTATGGAAGACTGAGTGTGTGTGTGGCTGGCTGGGAGGTGTGTGACTCTGTGCATATCAATGTGTACTTGTATCAGTGATTGTATAAGAGAGTAAGTATGTGTTAGTATATGTGTGAAAAGTATGGTGTTCTGTGTTTAACTGTATAGATGAGGAAATCGAAGTGTGATTGATTCTTCACAGGACTGACTAGGTGTATGAGTGCATATGATAGTGTTGTAATAATGAGTGACTGTATGTATGAGTGATTGTATGGGTGAATGAGTGAATGTGTGTGTAGACGTAGGAATCAGTGAGTGCGTATGTAGTAACTGGTATTGGTGTGTCATGATGTCATCAGTGATGTCATTTGAGATGTCATCAGTGATGTCATTTGAGATGTCATCAGTGATGTCATCAGTGATGTCACTGAAGTATGGTGTTCTGTGTTTAACTGTATAGATGAGGAAATGGAAGTGTGATTGATTCTTTACAGGACTGACTAGGTGTGTGAGTAACTCCATGGATGAGTGGCAGTGTGTGAGTGTCTGCATAGGTGTATGAGTGCATATGATAGTGTAATAATGAGTGACTGTATGTATGAGTGATTGTATGGGTGAATGAGTGAATGTGTGTGTAGACGTAGGAATCAGTGAGTGCGTATGTAGTAACTGGTATTGGTGTGTCATGATGTCATCACTGATGTCATTTGAGATGTCATCAGTGATGTCATCAGTGATGTCATTTGAGATGTCATCAGTGATGTCATCAGTGATGTCACTGACCATGTCATGAATGATGTAATATGTGACATCATCAGCAGTGGATTGCGGGTGCGCGATATATAGTTAGTGCAACTAACTATATATGGAATTTCATTGGTTTTTTGTCAATAAAATGTCCAGCTAACTATATATGGTCTCTAACCTATGGTTTTTTCAGTGAATTTTCAAGGTTTTGTAAATGCAAATTCCTAACTATATATGGTCTATAACCTATGGTTTTTTCAGTGAATTTCATTGGTTTTTTAAAAGCTAATATCTATAGCTGTAAAATATATTCTTTATTACGTGACGTATCACGTAGCCACGTGAGACGCCTCATGACGCGTCGCATAACCGTGACGTATCGGTTCTGCAACGCAAACAAAACCCGTAACGTAAGCGTGCCGGAGCACGCTTACAGATATATATATTTTTTTTAACCTTAATTAGACAAAATCCACACGTGCACATATCTTGAGGCCTTGCAAAGGCACATCAAACAAACAGTCCCTACAATTTTGCCAAGTTTGCTGGAAATCTATTCCCTTAATTTTTTTTTTACTGTTTCTCTTGGTTTTCCCCTTGTTATGCTTACCGGGACGCTACCCGGTACGCGAACCGGACGCTCCAAAAACACAAGATGGCGGACTCCCGTTACGCTGCCGGTTAGCTGCCCGGTTCGCGTACCGGGAAGCGCCTCTACCGCGAAAAATCGCGGGGGACTTTAATATCCCCCTCATAAATCCTAGGGGGTCAGGAGGGGTTTACCTTGCCCCCTTTCCTTCATTTCCCCCTTCTTTTTTCACCCCATCTTGTCTCTCGAACCTACCGAGAGACAAGATGGCGGCCGCTCCGGACTGTTTACAATGTTGACAGCTACGCTGCCGGTTAGCTGCCCGGTTAGCTGCCCGGTGAGCTGCCCGGTTCGCGTACCGGGACGCGCCTCTATGGCGTAAAATCGCAAAATATTTTGCCCCGCGGGGCACTTTAATATCCCCCTCATCAATCCTAGGGGGTCAGGAGTGGTCTACCTTGCCCCCTTTCCTTCATTTCCCCCTTCGTTTTTCACCACATCTTGTCTCTCGATCGTACCGAGAGACAAGATGGCGGCCGTTCCGGTTTGTTTAGAATGTTGACAGACACCGGAGAGCCAATCAGATTCGCTTCGCGAAGTTCCGTTACGCGTCAGGTACGCGAACCGGGGCGCTAACCGGAGCGCTGTCACAGATATATATATTTTTTTAAACGTTAATTTCTCAAAATCCACTGGAGCACATATATTGAGACATAGCAAAGGCACGTCGGGCAAACCATATCTACAATTTTGCCAAGTTTCATGTAAATCTATTCAGCCGTTCGAGCTAAAAGTGAGTCCAACCGCCCTATGGAAAAATGAATGGGAAAAACGCGTTTTGGGACCCCCCTTTGTTCTCGGCCCCCCCTTGACGAAACCCCACCAAATTTTTAGGGGCTGCTCAGAAAAAAAATGTGCCATTTTCCTGAAAATTTCAGCCAATTCCGTCCACAAACGCCAAAGTTATTAGACATAGAATTTTCAGAAATCCCATAGAGAAAAAATCCTAACTATATATACCCACTGGCTATCGCCAGTAGGTAATATACATATATAAACATATGTAATCTGCATATCTATATAAATATAAATGCATGCATACATATACATATATGCATACATATGCATGTTATTTACATGAAAGTTTTAAAAACACTAATAAAAGCAAAGCTAAAAAGCCACCTCATTACAAACAGAATGGCTTTAACTTAAACGAGGGCGAGATCTATTGCATTTTCAATGCTTGTTTACTTTGGTTCTATCAAGAAGGCATTCAGATGTGTCACACATTTGCCATAAATTCTGAATGTTAGCACTCTAGTTGCTCATTAGATCACTGTAGTAAAGCTAGTGCTCACCAGGGAAGTCTGCTGCTAATCATGGTTTGCAGCCATTTTCCCGCATTTTTTATCCCGCAGACTTTCAGTCCGCATACCATTATCCCGCAAGGTCATTGAGCTCGCATACCATTATCCCGCATTTTTTCAAAACGCATGTGCATTTATCGCGCATGCCTTTACAAAGAATTACGTTTTAAAGGCATGTATGGTAAATGCATTTGCGTTGTGAAAACCACGATGACGAGAGAGGTAAGTGGGTTTGTGTTAATTTTTTCGTGGGTTAGTGATTGTGTAGTGTAGTGTAGTGTTGTGTAGTGTAGTGTTGTGTTAGTGTAGTGTAGAGTTGTGGTGGTTGTTTAGTGTAGGGTCATGCTGGGGGTAGTGTTTTAGGGTTTAGGGTTGTGTTGTAGTGTTTGCGTAGTGTAGGGTCATGCTGGGGGTAGTGTTTTAGGGTTCAGGGTAGTGTTGTAGTGTTTGCGTAGTGTAGGGTCATGCTGGGGGTAGTGTTTTAGGGTTTAGGGTTGTGTTGTAGTGTTTGCGTAGTGTAGGGTCATGCTGGGGGTAGTGTTTTAGGGTTCAGGGTAGTGTTGTAGTGTTTGCGTAGTGTAGGGTCATGCTGGGGGTAGTGTTTTAGGGTTTAGGGTTGTGTTGTAGTGTTTGCATAGTGTAGGGTCATGCTGGGGCTAGTGTTTTAGGGTTTAGGGTAGTGTTGTAGTGTTTGCGTAGTGTAGGGTCATGCTGGGCGTAGTGTTTTAGGGTTTAGGATAGTGTTGTAGTGTTTGCGTAGTGTAGGGTCATGCTGGGGGTAGTGTTTTAGGGTTTTGGGTAGTGTTGTAGTGTTTGCGTAGTGTAGGGTCATGCTGGGGTGTAGTGTTTTAGGGTTTAAGGTAGTGTTGTAGTGTTTGCGTAGTGTAGGGTCATGCTGGGTGTAGTGTTTTAGGGTTTTGGGTAGTGTTGTAGTGTTTGCGTAGTGTAGGGTCATGCTGGGGGTAGTGTTTTAGGGTTTTGGGTAGTGTTGTAGTGTTTGCGTAGTGTAGGGTCATGCTGGGGTGTAGTGTTTTAGGGTTTTGGGTAGTGTTGTAGTGTTTGCGTAGTGTAGGGTCATGCTGGGGTGTAGTGTTTTAGGGTTTTGGGTAGTGTTGTAGTGTTTGTGTAGTGTAGGGTCATGCTGGGGGTAGTGTTTTAGGGTTTTGGGTAGTGTTGTAGTGTTTGCGTAGTGTAGGGTCATGCTGGGGGTAGTGTTTTAGGGTTTTGGGTAGTGTTGTAGTGTTTGCGTAGTGTAGGGTCATGCTGGGGGGTAGTGTTTTAGGGTTTTGGGTAGTGTTGTAGTGTTTGCGTAGTGTAGGGTCATGCTGGGGGTAGTGTTTTAGGGTTTTGGGTAGTGTTGTAGTGTTTGCGTAGTGTAGGGTCATGCTGAGGGTAGTGTTTTAGGGTTTAGGGTAGTGTTGTAGTGTTTGCGTAGTGTAGGGTCATGCTGGGGGTAGTGTTTTAGGGTTTAGGGTAGTGTTGTAGTGTTTGCGTAGTGTAGGGTCATGCTGGGGGTAGTGTTTTAGGGTTTAGGGTAGTGTTGTAGTGTTTGCGTAGTGTAGGGTCATGCTGGGGGTAGTGTTTTAGGGTTTAGGGTAGTGTTGTAGTGTTTGCGTAGTGTAGGGTCATGCTGGGGTGTAGTGTTTTAGGGTTTTGGGTAGTGTTGTAGTGTTTGCGTAGTGTAGGGTCATGCTGGGGGTAGTGTTTTAGGGTTTAGGGTAGTGTTGTAGTGTTTGCGTAGTGTAGGGTCATGCTGGGGTGTAGTGTTTTAGGGTTTTGGGTAGTGTTGTAGTGTTTGCGTAGTGTAGGGTCATGCTGGGGGTAGTGTTTTAGGATTTAGGGTAGTGTTGTAGTGTTTGCGTAGTGTAGGGTCATGCTGGGGGTAGTGTTTTAGGGTTTTGGGTAGTGTTGTAGTGTTTGCGTAGTGTAGGGTCATGCTGGGGGGTAGTGTTTTAGGGTTTTGGGTAGTGTTGTAGTGTTTGCGTAGTGTAGGGTCATGCTGAGGGTAGTGTTTTAGGGTTTAGGGTAGTGTTGTAGTGTTTGCGTAGTGTAGGGTCATGCTGGGGGTAGTGTTTTAGGGTTTAGGGTAGTGTTGTAGTGTTTGCGTAGTGTAGGGTCATGCTGGGGGTAGTGTTTTAGGGTTTAGGGTAGTGTTGTAGTGTTTGCGTAGTGTAGGATCATGCTGGGGGTAGTGTTTTAGGGTTTAGGGTAGTGTTGTAGTGTTTGCGTAGTGTAGGGTCATGCTGGGGTGTAGTGTTTTAGGGTTTTGGGTAGTGTTGTAGTGTTTGCGTAGTGTAGGGTCATGCTGGGGGTAGTGTTTTAGGGTTTAGGGTAGTGTTGTAGTGTTTGCGTAGTGTAGGGTCATGCTGGGGGTAGTGTTTTAGGGTTTAGGGTTGTGTTGTAGTGTTTGCGTAGTGTAGGGTCATGCTGGGGGTAGTGTTTTAGGGTTTAGGGTTGTGTTGTAGTGTTTGTGTAGTGTAGGGTCATGCTGGGGGTAGTGTTTTAGGGTTTAGGGTAGTGTTGTAGTGTTTGCGTAGTGTAGGGTCATGCTGGGGTGTAGTGTTTTAGGGTTTTGGGTAGTGTTGTAGTGTTTGCGTAGTGTAGGGTCATGCTGGGGGTAGTGTTTTAGGGTTTAGGGTAGTGTTGTAGTGTTTGCGTAGTGTAGGGTCATGCTGGGGGTAGTGTTTTAGGGTTTAGGGTAGTGTTGTAGTGTTTGTGTAGTGTAGGGTCATGCTGGGGGTAGTGTTTTAGGGTTTAGGGTAGTGTTGTAGTGTTTGTGTAGTGTAGGGTCATGCTGGGGGTAGTGTTTTAGGGTTTAGGGTAGTGTTGTACTGTTTGTGTAGTGTAGGGTCATGCTGGGGGTAGTGTTTTAGGGTTTAGGGTAGTTTAGTTGTTTAGTGTATGCTAAAGGCATATTCGTTCTAAAAGTTTTCGTTATTTTAATTTGCGGCCTAATAGTACATGCGGGATTTTTTTTGCGGACTGATGGTATGCGGGATTTCGTCATATATTCGCTAATCATACTTTCTATGGCAAAATGAACCCCCTCATTTTGTTCCTTTTTAAATTAAATGTTTTAAGAGTTACCACTTTATTCCAATCAAGATGGCTTCAGGTGTGCCATACCTTTGTAATAAGTAGGACTGTTAGCACTCTAGTTGTTCTTTAGAACACTCTGGGACAATCTGTCATTGGGCTATAGTTGGGCTACATCTGGCTGATATTTGGGCTACATTTGGTTTTTTGTCTCTGGTGGCCATCTTTGGGCTACATTGGGCTACATTGGGCTACATTGGGCTACATTTGGGCTCCAACATATATATAGCCCAATGTAGCCCAATTTATATTTTTCAAAGTTAATTTTCGTAAAAACCACTGGAGCCTATATCTTGAGACATAGCAAAGGCACATCGGGCTACCAGTCCCTACAATTTTGCCAAGTTTGGTGTAAATCCATTCAGCCGTTCAGGCTAAAAGTGAGGCCAACCGCCCTATGGAAAATTGCATGGGAAAAACACGTTTTGAGACCCCCCTTTTTTCTCGGCCCCCCCTTGACGAAAACCCCCCAAATTTTCAGGGGCTGCTCAGAAACAAAATGTTCCATTTTCCTGAAAATTTCAGCCAATTCTGTCCTCATAAGCCAAAGTTATTCGACATAGAATTTTCAAAAATCCCATAGGAAAAAAATCCTAACTATATATACCTACTGGCTATCGCCAGTAGGTAATATATATATATATATATATATATATATATATATATATATATATATATATATATATATACATATATATATATATATATATATATATATATATATATTCACTGAAAAAACCATTGGTTATAGACCATATATAGTTAGGGATTAGCCTTTTCAAAACCTTATTTTACTCACACAAAACCATTGAAATTTCATATATAGTTAGTTGCACTAACTATATATCGCGCACCCGCAATCCACTGCTGATGATGTCACATATTACATCATTCATGACATGGTTAGTGACATCACTGATGACATCACTGATGACATCTCAAATGACATCACTGATGACATCTCAAATGACATCACTGATAAAATCACTGATAACATCTCATTTGACATTACTGATCACATCACTGATGATATCATTCATGTGATAATACCATGAACCGCTTCAGACTCTAATATAACCTTAGATACAATCAGTGTAAACAGACACTCACAGACTGTCACTCATCCATGGAGTTACTCACACACCTAGTCAGTCATGCAAAGAATCAATCACACCTCCATTTTCTCAACTATACAGTTATACACACCTTACTTATTCAAACATATACTAACACATATTTACTCTCTTATACAATCCCTGATACATGTTTACAATGATCCATACAGCCACTCACACATTCACTGGCTCTTATGCACAGTTATTTATATATGTCAACTCTCACATGTACTGTGTTTTACATATGTACTTACTTTGACATGTAGCACTGAGATATCCATTCACTCACCAATACACTCATGCACAGTCAACCGCCCATACAGCTGTTTCCACATGCACTTTTGAACCCATACATATAGTGAATCAACTACTCACACATCTATGTACAGAGTCACACACCTCCCAGCCACCCATACACACACACTCAGTCTCCCATACAAATACTTGGACAACCAATCACTAACCCATACAGTTACTCATATAGCTACTGATCAACACATGCAGCAGTTTGTAGAACAGATATAATGATGCACAAATTAAGACAGTTTAGTCACTAACCCATGCACTCAGTAAGACACATTTAATCATTCTCTCATACAGTCAGTCATGCACCTACTAAATCCTTCTTCCAGACACTTATACATCCACTCATTCTTCAATATGTAAGACATATTTTAACTTTACAGAAACATACAGTCACTGGATGTTGTCATCAGTGATTTTATCAGTGATGTCATTTGAGATGTCATCAGTGATGTCATCAGTGATGTCACTAACCATGTCATGAATGATGTAATATGTGACATCATCAGCAGTGGATTGCGGGTGCGCGATATATAGTTAGTGCAACTAACTATATATGAAATTTCAATGGTTTTGTGTGAGTAAAATAAGGTTTTGAAAAGGCTAATCCCTAACTATATATGGTCTATAACCAATGGTTTTTTCAGTGAATTTTCAAGGTTTTGTAAATGCAAATTCCTAACTATATATGGCCTAAAACCTATGGTTTTTTCTGTGAATTTCAATGGTTTTTTAATAGCAAATATCAAAAGCTGTCAAATGTCAAGTACGTGATAGGTAAAAACCTTTTCATGTTTATGCACGCTGATGTGCTTTGAACGCTGCCCCCCCTCCCCTCTTTTCTCTTAGTAGTACTCTCTCTTTGCAGATAGTGAAGGGTAGTTAACGCAGGCCTTTACCCCCGTTGAATCCGTCGTGCCTGCTTGTCTCTCCATTTGATTGATTATTATCCAAGCATTTACTGTTTTACAATTGATTCTCTTTGGTTCATTCTCTATTTACAAACAAGCACAGAGTCGCAATACTCTGTTTAGTCTTTGCAGATAGTGAAAAATCGTGAAAAATCGTGTAAAAAATAAAAGTAATCGAGCAAAATCAGTAGGCCACTAATTGGATCTCTTTTTGACCTCGCTAAAATAGAAACCTTCATGAGAAATACGAAAATAGTGAGATGAACTGAGCTCCACACCATGAGGGCTGCAAGACAGCTCGGCTCCGTCACCCACCCCGCCCAAAATAACGACAAACCCTATGCAAATATTAAAAATATATACAACACACCAGCAAAGGAACAGGGTAAAACATTTTATTAAATAACTATTTACATAACTATTTTATACTTTTTGTTGCCCGATCCGGCTAGCTCAATCGATCGAGCATGAAACTCATGCACTCTGATAGCAAGCGTTGCTGCTGATGCTATGCAGACCAAAACTGGTTTTCAGTTTGTACATTCTTCTAGATTTTTCCATCCAAGGTTGGTTGAGTTTGTAGAACGATGGCTTCAGATTTTCAACATACGGTGTGGTGGCGCGGACTGGGAGGGGGCGCTTGGCTCCTGCCCCCTCCCCAAGTAAGATTTTCATACGTGAAAGTACGTTCATGGTTTTGGTCCCTGAGTTGCTTCGATGTCACTGCCATTCTCAAATGGCATAAGTTCTGGATGTTGGGTGCCATAGTTCAGAGTTCTGAGCAGCGCTTGTAACACTGTCTGAAGCTTATTTGCACCTACTGCAGCTTCACTATTCTCAAAGTAAGTGAGGGCCGTTTGTGGACCTGACTGCATTTGAAAACAATGTGATATGGTACCTCCCTAAACCGCTTGACGGAGGCCCCCGAGGGGCGGTGTGATGGCACGGACTCGGAGAAGACGCTTGGCTCCGACCCCCTCCCCAAGTCTTATAGCACTGGTGTAGCCTGAGATCGCCCCCGACATAGGCGGCCGGCTCCCGGGGTCCGGCGGAACTTTTTGCCTTTTGATGACTCTTCTATTCTGGACCTTGTCCCACAATCCGTTTGACCTGAAGACACGCTGTAGTGGGGCGCCCCTTTACCGTTTTAGTTGCCATTCCGCCCGCTTTTGCTACACTGTGCCTCTTCCGCCATTCAGCTGTTTACCGCCCTCTCTTGCGACTACAGCGTCTCGCTCACCATGTAGTTGAGTTGCTCCCGCTCTTGCGATGCAACGATAGGCGGCTGCCACATGACTCTCAAAATGGCGGCCGGCTCTTCAGATTTGGGCGTGGTCCACTAAAATGGCCCTGGGACACCTTGGAACTCGGACGCTTGCCTGATAGGGCTTGGGTCCCATTCTCGAAAGCGTCCCCTCAGCCGTGAAGATTCTACAAAAGTCTTGGGGGCCCCCGACTCCCGCAGGCTTCTGGTGGGGAGCGGCTGCCATGATTGCTCGTGGAATGGCCACGACGGAGCTACGAGATGGTGGTGCTCTCATGCTGACGCCAGCTTCAGTCTGAAACATCCAGAAACACTGTAGACTACCAATTCGATCAGTTCCGGTAGCGCCCCAACATGACCCGGTAGAGAAGAACTTGCCCTCCACTCTTTGACTGATGGTTCTTGTTGCCTGTCCCCTCTGTTGTCATTTAACAGAACTTTTTGGACAGCTGAAAGGGGTTGTGTTCCGAACGCTGGTTGGTGGAGACATTTTGACTATATTCTTGACCTACGTTGTCGCGTAATGCGTTATATGACACGCCGCGTTAGCGCACCCGGAAGTGCAACGAGCGGGCCATTAGGTTGCAAGAACTAAGGTGTCTAACAGTTGCGGAATCGGTGGACATACATTTGTAATTAAAATACGACAGGGCCACTTACAAAAAAATTATCTAGATATACATTTGCGGGCAAGTACCATGGGTGACGTTAATTCGAACTTTCAATAGTACAGTAATCAATAACACATCAGAACTTAATATCAATAGGGATGTCGAAATATTCAATCAATTCTCGTCCCCGCCCGCCATGAGCATCAAAACTGCATTCATATCTCGTGATATCAAGGTTCTTCAACCAGTACACAACAAGGAGTTACGAGTCCCATTTATACCGGCGCCATTTTGGGCGAGGCCGGGCAGGTCCAAGATATAGTCAAAATGTCTCCACCAACCATCGGCCAGACCAGAACCCCTTTCGGCCCTTTATGCTACAAGATGGCGTCTTCCATTCAGAAAATATTGTTGGCAGCATTTTGAAAGGAAAGATAAACAGCCGTTCTCCTAGTGAGTCTCACATTGTTACATTTAGGAAGAATGTTGAAGAGTAGTATGTTGAAAATCTGAAGCCATTGTTCTACAAACTCTCAATCAGCCTTGGATGGAAAAAAAAATCCTGAAGAATGTACAAACTGAAAACCAATTTTTGTCTGTATAGCATCAACAGCAACGCTTGAGTCAGCTTTGTGTGAAGCCGCCATTTTGATTCAATCAATAACGTCCCCCTGCACACATTCAGGGACCTGGTCGTGTCTTCAGGTCAAACGGTCAAACGGATTGTGGGACAAGCTGCAGAAAGGAAAAGGAAAAAAGTTCCGCCGGACCTCGGGAGCCGGCCGCCTATGTCATGGGCGATCTTTGGCCACACCAGGGCAATAGTGAAGCTGCAGCAGGTGCAAATAAGCTTCAGACAGTGTTACAAACACTGCTCAGAACTCTCAACTATGGCACTCAACATCCAGGACTTGCCATCCGGATCTTGGCGCCTTGTGCTCATTCCGACCTATTCACACATCGGTCCACTACTGACATCACCTCATAAGCCAACGGGGCACCCCACGCCGACTTTCGGCGCAGCATTGTAGGATGGCCACACCAGTGCAGCAACTTGCTGGACACCACCTCGGTGTCATCCGGATCTCGGCGCGTTCGAGTCACTGTACCGCAAGAGTGACCGGAACTCAGCTGGACACGCCGTCTTTCGGTGCAGCATTGTAGGATGGCCACACCAGTGCGGCAACTTGCTGGACACCACCTCGGTGCCATCCGGATCTCGGCGCGTTCGAGTCACTGTACCGCAAGAGTGACCGCAACTCAGCTGGACACGCCGTCTTTCGGCGCAGCATTGTAGGATGGCCACACCAGTGCGGCAACTTGCTGGACACCACCTCGGTGCCATCCAGATCTCGGCGCGCTGTGCTGCCTTCGGCCTACTGTAGCCGCAAGTGCGGACGCAACTCAGTTGGACGGCGAGTGAAACGCTAAGGGGCGCCCCACTGAAGCCGAGGAGCCTCCATCTTGGGGGAGACGCACAGCCCCCACTGACTGACGCGACATCACAGGCCAACGGGGCGCCCCACGCCGACTTTCGGCGCAGCATTGTAGGATAGCCACACCAGTGCAGCAACTTGCTGGACACCAACTCGGTGCCATCCGAATCTCGGCGCGTTGTGCTGCCTTCGGCCTATTCGCACATCGGTCCGCTACTGACGCCACCTCACGTGCCAACGGATTTTCTACGCTTTTTGTAGCCCTATGCCGCATAACAGGTCATGTGACTTGTTTATAAAACTTTTCATTGGTTCATTTTACTTTTGGTTTCCTAATGATGGAAGGCTTGGTCATATGACCTAAAAATAACACTTTTCATTGGTTTAGAACATTTTTTTTTCCCAAACGATGAAAGCCCCACCTTGTTTCTGGATGTTTCAGACTGAAGCTGGCGTCAGCATGAAAGCACCACCATCTCGTGGCTCCGTCGTGGTCATTCCGCGAGCAATCATGGCAGCCGCTCCCCACCGGAAGCCTGCAGGAGTCGAGGGCCCCCAAGACTTTTGTAGAATCTTCACGGCTGAGGGGACGCTTTCGAGAATGGAGCCCAAGCCCTAGCAGGCAAGCGTCCGAGTTCCAAGGTGTCCCAGGGCCATTTTAGTGGACCAGGCCCAAATCCGAAGAGCCGTCCGCCATTTTAAGAGTCCTATGGCAGCCGCCTATCGCTGCACCGCAAGAGTGAGCGCAACTCAACTACATGGTGAGCGAGACGCTGTAGCCGCAAGAGCGGGCGATAAACAGCTGAATGGAGGATGAGGCACAGTGTAGCAAAAGCGGGTGGAATGGCAACTGACACGGTAAAGGGGCGCCCCAGTACAGCAGACGAGCCTCCACCTGGGGAGGCCCGTTCACGCCGCCTCCCCCACGCCCCCCCCCCCCGGGCGCCCCATGCCGTTTTTCGGAGCAGCATTGTAGGATACCAAAACCAGTGCGGCAATTTACTGGACATCACCTGGGTGCCATCCACATCTCAGCGCATTCTGCTGCCTTGGAACTATTCGCACAACAGACCGCTACTGACGAGGCCTCCCCGCGCACCCCCCGGGGCGCCCCACGCTGTTTTTCTGAGCTGCATTGTAGGATACCAAAAACCAGTGCGGCACCCAGGTGACATCACCTGGGTGCCGTCCAGAACTCAGCACGTTGTGCTGCCATGGGACTATTCGCACAAAAGACAGCTACTGACCATTGTTGCTTCTTTTTTCCAAAAAATGTTTAAATGTATTTACAGTTTTTGTTGCGTTCTATATATTTATAAGTTAATAAAGTTTTATAATCCTACTACTTTGTTGGAGTGCTATATATTTTTAAAAAATTGGGTGAATGGGGCCTTGAATCGGGTTATTGTCATGTGTGGGCTTTGGAAGTGTGCTGCTACAGGATCGGACATTTCAAACTCAAATGCACGTTCTTTTTCTTACCTTTCCGAAGCATGGAGCGCAATAGCAGGCAGAGAAAGGGTGATGCAAGTGTTGAACACTGCCCGGCCTGGCAAGTTGCTGGCAGTGCCCCCCCCCGCCCGCTCCTGAAAGAGGGCACACACACACCGCCGCCCCGAGTACTTCACAGATCTTTAAAAGACCATGCGCTTGTTAATGAGACTTAAATGGTTTATCACCCCTTCTAGAGCCCCTGCATCGGCCCTCTGACGTTTCCTGGAAGAATTAGCACGTAACACAATACCAAGCCCTGTCAGCTGAAACCCCCGAGCAATCGGGTTTTTGCTTGCAGGAATCGGGAGGCGAGAGACTAGCACTGAAATTGGTAGTCTCACGCCTGAATCGGGAGGGTTGGCATGTCTGGAATCTCTACAGCTGGGGCCATAAACTACATCCGCAGGGCTAGGTGATAGCCTGGGACCGGCCTGGACAATCGGACACAGAGGAAGAGGAGTGTCAGAGGGTGCGGTAGTGAATAGGGTGAAAGGGAGGTGTCGGGCGGGCATAGGGTGTGATTCTCAGGGAAGAGCAGCGCAGATGGGGGGAAGTTTATGGCCCATGCATGAGAGAGAAAGCGGGGGTGACCAGTGCGTGGGGGTGATGCTTGCGAGGGTGGGGAGCCGTGCTGAGAATCGACGGCGTGCAGAGAGTGGGTCTGGTCAAGGCATCTAAAATGGCTGCCGTGCAGGACAAAATTGTGGCATTGGAAAAAAATCAAGATAGCGCAGACAATGTTTATCAATAAGGATTAATTTATAAGAAAATATTTTATCGCAGTGACAAATTGGCGGTCAACACTTCCTGATTTCCATCGAATCGAACGTTAACAGACGTCACGCAGCAACAAAAAAAAAACGCTCATGCACAGCCGCTGGAAGACATGTATCAACATATATGAGCCTCCTCAGCCACCCTCCGAAAACATAAGGGATCAGGATACGTCTCCCGCACCCCCTTATACCTAGTAATTTAATTAAAACGAAACACAAAATGGCGAATTCCCGTTTCGCTAACAGTTTGCGGCCCAGTTCGCGGCCCGGGAAGCGCTTCTACCGTGAAAAATCAATTTTTTTTTATTTTCCCCACGGGACCCTTTAATAACCCCAACATCATTCCTAGGGGGTCAAGAGGGGTCTACCTTGCCCCCTTTCATTAAATTCCCCCTTCGTTTTTCACCTCTTCTTCTCTCTCGATCCTACCGAGAGATAAGATGGCGGCCGCTCCGGACTGTTTAGAATGTTGACAGACACCGAAAAGCCAATCAGCTTCGCATCGCAAAGTTCCGTTTCGCGAAAAGTACGCGAACCGGAGCGCAGCCCGGAGCGCTGTTACAGATATATATCTTTTTTTGAACGTTAATTTCTCAAAATCCACTGAAGCACATATATTGAGACCTAGCAAAGGCACATCGGGCTAACAGTCCCTACAATTTTGCCAAGTTTCGTGCAAATCCATTCAGCCGTTCGGGCTAAAAGTGAGGCCAACCGCCCTATGGAAATTAACATGGGAAAAACGCATTTTGGGACCCCCCTTTTTTCTCGGCCCCCCCTTGACGAAACCCCCCCAAATTTTCAAGGGCTGCTCAGAAACAAAATGCCATTTAGCGGTGGCACCTGTTGGGTGTCTTTAGAAAGCCCTCACCCACCAACCTAGTTTGTGGCATGCTTCATCATCGGGCCCACCCAGTGACACCTAGCGTGTCCCGGGTGTGCTTCGACGCCTGATTACAACGGAGCAGGTATGTCACTGTGTGTGCGGTGTAAGGTGTTTAGATATGTGAGGTTAAAACGGCTTGGCGGATGGTCCCTGGGGTGAGGATACTTTATTAAAAGGGCCTCCGTCAGCGGTTAAAAATAAGGCTGTGGG
Organism: Lissotriton vulgaris; assembly: GCF_964263255.1. Taxonomy (NCBI): domain Eukaryota; kingdom Metazoa; phylum Chordata; class Amphibia; order Caudata; family Salamandridae; genus Lissotriton; species Lissotriton vulgaris. Next base: position 1,143,328,383 of record NC_141694.1, on the reverse strand, counting down.
ACGTTAGAGGCGGGTTACGACCTCCTACGTCCTAAGAGTGTCAACATGTTTCAGCCAGTGCCTTATTACTAATCTGGCTTTCTTCAGGACAATAGAATATGTGTAGGTTAAAATAGGGGTTGTGTAGTGTAGTCTATGTGTCTACACGCCCTAAAGTGTATATAACTGTGAGAGGGGGGATTCCCTTCTCAAGATCACCTGTACATTTAACATTGAAAGACAGGGACAAGACAAACATGGGAGAGAAAGAGTCACTAGGAAGTATTGATCATCTGTTATGACAGCCGGCTTAATAGCGATTTAGTGCAGGCTATGAGCGGCTTAAGTGTAATGATACTGGTTGTACCATTATTGTGGAATCGCACTAGAACTTCGAGGGTGAAGTGATTTAAAACAGCGGTATAAAATACTGCAGTAGTGAATAGTGAAGAATTTTAGGCGCAAGGACCATGTCTTACGCTTTTTAGGCTTGCTTTTGCTCCAAGGTTATTGAAGTGGCAAGGGGTGGCCCTAGTAGGGAGACAAAGGTAGGACCACTGGGGTTAGGAGACCTGTAGGAGAAAGTTTTGGGTAGCGCTTACCTATTGTAGAGATGTTCAGCATACTCACAGGATTTCTGGCCAGCACCAGCGTGGAACCTGTTGTGCCTCCTTCGCAGAACCGGTAGTGAATGGCTGCTGTTGCCGGTTTTTATACTGCTGTTAATTGTATAAGTGAGGGCACCTGGAGGGAAGAGTAATGGTGGAAAGACTCGCATATGCGGGTCGTTATCGCGCTCAGGTGTGTGCCCTTCGTATCGCGCTGGTGCGCGGTATAGTGTTAAGTCTTTAGCGCATGCGCGGTCGTGAGAAGCGGTCAGGCGCATGCGCGGCCGAGCAGTGGTTCGCGCATGCGTCGTAGCGTGAGACCTAGCGCATGCGTGCATGGGCAGTTGTTCCTGCTAGCGCTAGGACAAAACTATCTACTGCCTTGGATCCTGGTTAATAACGGGGGCGGTTTTCGTGGCAGAGTTAATAGCACTAGAGGCACATGGATGTTCTCAAGTGCTAGTCTGGCAAGAGCCCAATGTATCCTAGTTGCGCCCAGCTGGGGTGGAGCAATGATCAGGGGGCATTATAAAAGCGCATAATTAATCAAGGGGGCAATGTTTGATAATGGTGAGACTGGGGTGCTCAACTGAATTTGGTTCAGGTTGGTGGCTCACAGGGCAGTGTAGTGGCCATCACAGGGTCAGGGAATTCCAGGGGATGGCATCATTTAACCCATCTGTAGCTGTGGACAGGCGGTATATCCATCTTTGTTCTTTGTTTAACAGTTTTTTGTCATTGTTGACCGTGCTGACTGGTATTTGCTCAATGACTGTCCAGGTGAAGTCATTGGGGGTGTGACAGTGGGTGATGAAGTGGTTTGTCAGTTTGCTTATGTTCTTCTTGCAGCGCATTGTGCTGCGATGTTCCGTTATCCTGGTCCTCACTTTGCGTGTGGTCATGCCCACATATCTGAGCCCACATCTGCAGGTTAGTAAGTAGATCACATTCTGTGAGTTGCAATTTGTGTGGCTCCTTTGGGACCATATTTTGTTCGGTTCCAGGTTCAGGGTTTTGGTGTGGGATGTCAGGTGACAGACACTGCAGTCGTTGCATGGGTAATGTCCAGTTACTTTGGGCATTCCCCATGCATTGAGGATGGTGTTATCGGGTTTTGGTGGTGGTTTAGGTCTGGTACTGACGAGTTGGTCTCGGAGGTTATGGCATCTTTTGTAGGCAAACCTGGGGGGTTCCCAGTTCCTTTGCCCTGAATTGATGATTCTCCAGTGCTTCTTTATGATTTAGCATCTGCACAGTACAGTCTCCATATGATTAAACTATCTGCAATCCATGTGAGGTGTCCGTGGTAATCTTTCTCGAGCGAGGAAGTGTTGGTGTGATAGTGTGCAGGGCTTCCGGTGCCCTGACCGCGGACCGCCCTGCAAGACGGCTTCTTCTATACCGGAGCTGGGTTGCTTATATGTATATATATATATATATACATATATATATATTTCAGTAATTGCCTATATGTGATATCACTTTGATTTGGTAAAACAATATACAAAAAAATATTTTTATATTTTATAAAATTTTTATTTTTGGTATTATTGTGCTGAAAGAATTGTCTGCAATTTTCTTGTGATAACATCTAACACTTAGGGACAGATGTAGGTGGCCATTTATCGACCGGTAATGGCCGATTTCGGCCGTTACCGACCGGTAAATGATCATTTGTGATTAGGGCTCCCGGTTTTCTGTTTTTACGGATATATACACATAAATACAGACGGAAAACTATGTTTCCATTGTCTGTATTTATTTTTAGAAACGGAAAAATACGAGTAAAACTGTGCATGGATGAGGTCACCTTCTGGCATGTGCTAATCAGCAGTGAGGAAGCACACCTCGGGCAGCGCTCATTAAGCTCCTCTGCTACAATCTACTGGGGCCAAGCGAGTCAATCGCCTCAAAGACACGCACTTGCACACTTGCAGTGCACATTATGTTAAATGCAGACGGCCCATTGTCATTCTAAATGTGATAATCATCTGCAGTCAGAATGACAATGGGCTGTCCACAGCCTGTGTGAGGGTAACTAAGCACTTCAACACTTTCAGGTCGAGTTCGCGCTATATAAAACTGTTTCTCAACTAACAATTTCTCCTCTCATTAACGTTCTTTTTTTTTTTTTTTTTTGGTCTCCAAAGAGGCAATTTATTATGCGTTGTGAAGCAGAAGGTATTAACAAAATACTGCGTTGAAGCACATTATTGAGAATTCCAGGAATCAGAAGCACTGCTTTAATGTCATCAGGTCGATGACAGTTCTCCCTTTCAGAGTTCAGGCACTATGGTGAGCTGCTTCAGTTATTCACTTGCACCATCTCTTTTGGCTTTTTTGTCCTGTGCTACAGGCTTACGCATTATTTTATAAACAAAATGCAAAAATAAAGATAAGAACAGACCAGATGTCTGAGTCTGAAAAGCAGTGTATACATAAAGCAGGTTGCATCCCCCAGTATGTCCACTGCTGTGTTAGATATGTGCTCCCTTGTGTTCTGCTGACGTCATGGCATTCTGTATGTCTGTCTCAGTCCGGCCTGGAGCTCTGTGGATCGGACTTGATGCACGCCTTCAGGGGACACTTTCTCCCGATGCTTTTTCATGTCAGGGATTGGGAAACCTATGATCGCTTCATGAATCAGAGCACAGTGGCCTTGCCTCGGCTGCTCCCATCTGCTCCAACCACAAATGACACATTCTTGGTCAAGGGCCTTCGCTTGTCCCTGGTCCCAGCATGTCTGAGGAGGGGGTCTCTGCAGACAACTAGCAGGAAGAGTTCTCAGAGGATGGAACCCAGCTGTCAGTGTCCTATGAGCTCTGCTTCTGCCGCTTCCAGAAGCGCTTGACGTCAGCATGTCCTCCTGGCGTGACCACCATCACCCTCCAAGCTGGGTTTTCGAAGACCAACACTCCCAGGTCCCGGTCATAATTGTGCAGCAGTTCAAAGTCCACCTGAGACAGGAACTGGTTGTACAAGACACCCTCAGAGAAGCGAAGCCGTTCCCTCTCCAGCTCCCAGAGCCGGATCTGGTCTGTGATTGTCGGTGGTAATACCTGGGTCTGTTTCAGCATCCCAGGGTGGGCTCGAGTCCGCAGGAAGTGGATGATCTGCTCGGCATCTGTGGACTCTCACGAGCAGGGCTTCATCGTGGTGGAGACCAACTACGCATCTATGCCTACACAGAATCTGAGCTGCAGATCGCCCTGGTGGCTTTCTTCTCTGAGATGCTCTATCGATTCCCTAACCTCGTTGTTGCTCAGGTGACAAGAGAGAGTGTCCAGCAGGCCATTGCCAACTCTCATTAACGTTCTAATAGCACCACTGAGCTCCATACGAAGGTGGTGGGCTGAGAGGGGCTGTGTGGGATTGGGTTTGCAGATGTACATGACATATGCTTTTTGTATCAATACTTCAGATTTCAGTGGGACAGGAGGAGGGGAGGCCGTCGTGAGGAGCAGCCTTTCCCATTCATTCCCCTCTAATCCCTCATTACACAGTACTTTGCCGCCTGCAGCGCCTTGTGTGACGCCTCGGGCAGCCTTCGCCAGAACACAAGAGATTACATTGAGCTAACGTCACATTTTTTGTGTGGGGGATAGGGGGTGGGGGCGGGTGTCGTAGTTGAAGGGAGGTGGTGAAGTGAAAAGGTGAATTGCTTGAAAACGTGAACAAAATACATTCGGCTCAACACAGACAAATGTCCTTCCAAGGAAAAGCGCGCAAGTTGCCAACCTTTTTAGGAGTGAGAATTAATTAGTATGTGAGATGACGTCACACGTGTCTCACAAATATCGGAATCAATGACAGCACCAGAAGTGATATCAGGGGAATTAAAAAGGCACATTACATGTAAAACGAACACCTGCACGCCCACTAAATGTGTATGGAGCAGTACTCAGAGGTGAAGAGAGAGTCTCCTCCCACCATCTTAAGCAGTCTGTAGTCCTTCTTCTACAAGGGGGTGCTTCCCAGAAGCTGTTCATGACAGAGAAGAGCTCTGAATCGAGTGACATTTAGTTAAGCTTCTAGTCTTCCCTCTTAGCAGGCGTGATGATGTGGCCAGTGTCGCTGGAGCTATTGGTGCGAGAGATGCAGCAGCACCCAAAACTTGAAAGAATGTAGATGGAGAGTATGTTCAACAAATACCTACGTAAAGTATTGGACTTCTGTGATCATGTATATCTATTTTCAGTGGGTGGCATGGACTCTGTGATGGCCTTCTCCCTCATTTTGGGTCCCACCCATCCTATTTCTCTTTAGATTTTGTTACCAGTTTTATTGTTTCTTTTTTCTTGACCTCTTGTAAAGCGCTCTGATACCCTCTTGGGTCATGTTCGCGCTATATAAAACTTTATAAATAAAATAAAGTAACAGATTGCGTTGGGATAACCCGGATGTCGTGTAGGGTTATTGTGAAAGACTGGGCACTTTGTCGGTGTTGGTCCTAAGGGTTTAAGTATGCAGTGTTTTTTTGAAGAGTTGAAATGATAGGTTACGGTGTAGGGAAGGAAGTGTGTGGGGTTTCTTTGACGAACAGCCTAACTACTGAGAACAGTGGGCAGTACTGTGTGGGTGGTTTTCGAGGCGTTTGGTAGGAGTATGTGCAGTGTGTTTGATGCTCTTGGTGACATTAATAGTGTAGGTGTTATGTGCAGAGGTTGTGAGATGGGAAGCAATATATACTTTCTATAGGCGGTGGCAATTTTTTATGTGGTTTTCTGTGCGATATTTTGGGTCTGATATGCAGGCCAGTGTTAATTAGTGAATACATTTCGGTGTATGTATGGGGAAGCGTTTCACACACTGGCATCCAAGCAAGAACACACGCAAGGAGGGAGTGAGAGCACATAGACATATTTTAATTGAAAAGGAGACGCATGTAAACTGTAAGCCATATTGTAAAGTAGAATCAGAGAATTGTTCACATGAATCAAAATGGCAAGGACAAGCAGGGCAGCTTCAAACTGATCCAGCGTGGATATGCTAGCAACAGTGTGAATTTGGGTAGAGTAGACACAGTGTATTCAGAATCGTAAGGAGACATTCAAGCGAATAGAGTACGATGTTCAGGAATCTCTTCAGGTGTCTTTAAAAGGGAATGTGGGCATGTAGAATTGAGCAGAAACTCAGTGGGTCCAGGGAAACCACAACCTGAATCAAAGGGACACAGACATTTTTACCTTCCTCCTGAGGTTAATGCTGGCAACACAGGAAAAACAGTCACAGGGGTAACAAGCGCTATATAAATACAAACTTTTTTCCTCCTCTATCCTTCTGCTATCATTCTAAATAACTGACTAACCTATCCACCACTTAAAATGTACTTGCATGTTTCACTATACAAATTCAACACTAATCCTCTATGGGTGCCGTAGTAGCGTGCTACTCGCCAAAAAAGCGCTTTGACGCCTAGTCAGGTGTAGTAAGCGCTATATAAATGCAATTACAATACAATAAACACTGAACAAAGCACGGGCCTTGAGAAAGCTCACACCGGCCCATTTTGCCTGCTGCCACCAGGCCCTGGTGCGGGGGCGGGGGGTACCAGGAGCTGTTTACACAGGAGGGGGGCCTGGACTTACTCAAATCCAGAGCAAGAGAGGGGCATGCAATGAATTTCTTGTATATTGTAGAAGTAGTGTAACACTAAGTACCAATGCCTTCAACTTCAAGCGTAGAAAGGCATTTTATGTTCGCTGTGTTTTCAATTTAAATAAATGTGGAAAAATACAAGCTGTAGAGTCGGCTTTTGCGTGTGGCAAAAATAAATGTGGATAAATACAGAAAAAAAGCCCAAAAAATAAATACAGATAAATACAGACGGAAATGGCAAAAAAATAAATACCATAAAACCGGGAGCCCTATTTGTGATGTAGGGGCCCTATTTTACCGATTCGGTAAATTTACCAAATCGGTAAATTTACCGAATCGGTAAAATACTGAATCTGTATTTTTACCGATTCGGTAACTTGCAGATGTAGGTGGGACTCTTCTGAGTCCCACAGGCCTTACAGAATCGGTATTTTACCACCCAATCCAATTGGGTGGTAAAATACCGAATCCAGGTGTGCATGCACATGTGTGCATGCACACCTGTGCCATGAGACAGACAGACATGCCCTGTGTGCCACATGTCACACGTGCCTGAATTCGGGGTGCTAGAGGGTGTCAAAGTGACACCCCCTGCACCCTTGCAAAATTCGGTATTTACCGAATCGGTAAATACCGATTCGGTAATGCCCATTGATTCCTATGGGCTTCAATGCCCATAGGAATCAATGGGCATTACCGAATCGGTATTTACGGATTCGGTAAATACCGATTGTTACAGAATCGGTAATTCAATTACCGATTTCACCTACATCTCCCCCCTTCTATTTTACCGATTCATAAATACCGAATCGGTAAAATTCGATATTTATGAATCGGTAAAATAGAATTACCTACATCTGGCCCTTAGTTCATTTCTTTTAATTTTTGTCTACCGGGAAGAGCCTTTGAACCCATTGTGACATCCAAGAAGCCAAGCCTCTCCAAAGAGTTCTTACTTTGCATAAGGCTCCCAGAGTTTCTTTTTCTGTCATGTGCTGATTGATGGGTGCAAACTAGTTTGTGGTGTCCATTGTAATTCCGTTTTTACATCTTTGTGAAGGAAGCAAGAGTCCTGGGAATAATTGTTTACATCGACAATGTGAACAGTGCTTTTATTTTTTCATTGAGGATATCGTAATTGCCCATAATAGCTCTCACTTAGATTTGGTCAAACTAAATACTAGTTGAGTTTGTGTATTGTGTTCTTGTATAGGAAGTGCAAATTGGCCTAGTCTTGATTGGTACAATTAATTTCAATCATTCAAAGTAATCTTTACTTCAGTCAATTACCCTAAAAGTACAATATTATAATAAGTATATGCAAGATAAGAAGATAAAAAAAAGTAAAATAGAAAAGCAAGTGCAACCCACTTAATAGAACCCTCCTTCTAAATGTGTAAATTGAAATATTAGCAGCAAACACCTCTGAAATGACCTGTGATGGACTATAAAAGGGTCAGCAATGATGTCAAGTGTTCCAAACTAAAAAGTAAATTGCGAGAGCCCTTGAATAGGTTACTATAAAGTGAACTTGTCCCTTTATATATGCATGGTTGACAGTTTAAGATGTCAAAACACTATACGTTTAAACAAAATGATTAGATTTATCAATGTTAGGAATTACAAAACCATGTAATAACTTTTGCCACAACACTAAAAAATAAATATAACCATCATCCTAATGACAAGATAAAAACCGATAAACAAAATTTTAAAAGTCAAAAGCCATAGGAGCAGCACGCCCATTGAAACAATTCCTCATAGAGTTAAAACAACACACCCTGTTTTTTCCTGTATAGCCACAATGAGTAGAGAAAACGAACAGGTCCAAATTCCACAACTTGGCTAGTGTCCCATCTCAGGAAGCAATGCCCACCCAATATTGTCTCACTGCCCATATGCTACACTACGGTCGAATTAATTTCTACCTGAGTCTGACATATTCGGGACAAAAAAGCGGACATGTTCAACGTCCTCCAAGGGATATGTACAGAGTTTACAGGCAGGAGAATTTGATTTGGGAAGATCTCCACCTATATGTAAAATTATTAACTAGGAGTGTGCCCAGTTTAAATCTCAAGTAAACTGAGCACCGGAGGTGGTTGAATCTGGGCAATGTATGCTTCCCTGTAAGAATAGATTTTGTGTGACAGGAAGGCATCCACCAATCCCCAAGCACTTGCTTTTTGATAATGATCATTTACTTTTCAATCCCATTAAATGGCATTAACTCTACTTTTGGTGCCTTTCCCCGTGGATAAAGGGTTGCTCCACAAATTGCCTAAGCCAAGTTTAGTAAAGTGGATTTTAACATGGCTAAACCAAGGGTAAAGGTGGGAGTTATGATGTCACATAATCTCAAGCACTAGCCTATAGTGAGAAAGCTCAGGAGTTAACTATAGCCTCAACCAATAGAGGAGTAGTTTCAATGGTGCTATTAGCCCACCAGTTTTAGTCCAGTATCATATAAGAGTGGAAGAGACGGTGTGCTCTGGGGAAGGCTAAAAAAAAGCCTCAATTCCATAATAGTCAGACCATTGGTATTAGTTGTTCCCCAAATCTCAGGCCAATAGAGAGCAGCCACTTGAGCCTTTGCCCTATACACCTGTACAGCTGGTGAAGCTGACTTATGCGCTTAGAGGCCTGTAGGTGATTGAGCGCGTTACAAATCTAAACTAACAATAACAATAACAATAACAACTTATGGGAGATTGCTTTAAACCTCTTTCTAATAGCAGTGGCAGAGTGTAAAAGGACCACATCTCTCTTTTCTATCTGGGATTTCCATGTTTTAGTAACTATTATCAATGTTTATCCCCAAGGAATCAAATGTACATGCTGCCAGAAGAGGCTCTCCATTCAAAAAGATGTTGCCTCTGTAAGTTTTGTGAGGAGTAAATGCCATGGGTTGGAGGAATTTGCCTCCAACCAACGGATGTCACAGAACTCATGGAATTCATTCAATACATTTTGGAGCCCAGACAGAGTTCAAGAAAGCAAAAGGGGTAATCAGCAAACAAGAGCTCTGTCAAAGAACAACCAGCTAGTTTAGGGGAATCATGGGTGCAATCACCCAAGAAGGAAACCACTTCATTAATATTCAGTGAAAATAGGGTTGGGGACAAATAAATGCGCACCCTTGCCTGACTCCATGCTGCACTGCGAAAGGGTCGTTAGATTACTCTCCAAGACCCATCTGGCCTGCACAGTTGTGTTACTTTGGAGTCTAATAAGAATATCCAGCAGAATATCCAGCAAGGACAGTTCAATTCCCATGTTAGCCAGAGTGGACCAAAGGAGTTGCTGAGGAACCAGATCGAAGGCTGCCGAAAGGTTCACAAAAGCCAAATAGAGGTGGTCCTTAGAGAACCTAAGATATTTTGCTAGTAAAAGGCTAAGCCAAAAATCTGGTCGACTGTACTGACCTTAGTACGAAAGTCCACTGGAAGGGGTGTCAGGATATTGGCCTCATCCATCCAGTCTTGTAGTCTGGGCAGGATCTAGTGACAACAGATCTTTTGTAGACTGTCCATCAGACTAATAGGCCGATAATTAGTTGGAGACCCTCTATCTCCCTTTCTATGAATGGGAATCATCTCTGCCTTTTTCTATGATTGTTGATGTATGGACCCCACAGCTGATGTTCTGAAGTAAACAGGTCTCCTTGAATGCCATTCGGGCCTTCAGTCTTACGTGGGTCATGTTCGCAATTGCACCTAGAGTTTCTTGCAGCAAAAATGCAGTGGGGAGGACTCAGAGGCAAAATCTAATTCCAAATTAAACGGAACAGGAGCAGCCTGTACAAGGAATGGCATATATATTAGAGAAATGCTTGACCCATTGGGCTGTATGCATTAGAAATTGAATGAGACTAGTGGATTGTGGTCATCCATGAGACAAAATGTGCCAGAACGTCTGTAAATTGATTTTTGCAGAAGCTTCAAATAGGGCCAGCCAGTTAGAGTCAAACCAGCTTTGCTTAAAATTGGTGAGCAGCCTTTTAAAGTTTGAACAAGCAACTCGGATACCTTCAGGAACACCCCTTTTAACTGCTTGTACAAGGTGGAGACTGATCAAACTGACAGGTATATTCACCCTTTTGAGTCTCGGTGCAATATATTTTTAAGACGCCGAGCAAGGTTGGATGAAGGTCAAGCAATTGAAAATCTAGGCTATGAATAATCAAGAAAAGGGCTTAGAGTCTTTTTGAAAGTGTTAAAGATACCTGTTAAGGTGGCCAGATCTAGGGAAAGTTTTGACCATTTAATTGTTTTCCTAATGTTGTTCAAGCTAACTTTAGTTTCTGACCTCAATCCCAATAAATCTATTGCTAAATGCCATAATTCTACATCAAGGAGAACATAGTCAATACTACTATAACTAGATCCCTGTGAAAATGTATAACCACACTTTACGTAGTAACGACTTGCGTTGTAATGGCATCATTGTAAAGGTACTGCGGTGTAAACATCACATTCTAAACTATGTTTCCCACTGTAAATAGCCCATAGGGCAGGGTGCAGTGTATTCAAAAAAGTTGGACAACTACTTTTAAGTTTTCACATGCGCTGGTAGTGAAAACTCTCAAATTCACTACAGTGATACCTACCTCTCCCATGGGATAACATTGAGCTACTTTATTGCATTTAATAAGTGATAACATTTGTGTGGGAAGAGGTAAAAATGTCATGTCTTGTCTCTAAAGAATTGTATTATGAAATCTTCTTTAATGGTAAAGTTGGATTTTAAATCACAGTTCTGAAAATGCCACTTTTACACAGTTTCAACTAAAGCAAATGCCCTACAAGGGGATCATTTATGGATAGATTTCTAGTTTGAAAGTTAAATGTGTTCCACCTGTAGGCAGTGATGCAGTACTGAAAGCAATAACTATTCATTATGTAAACATATTAATAATGTTTTGATTTCAAACAATATTACTTAATAAAATGTAAATGAGTAAATAAGCAAGTGAACAACAGGAGCAATTGAAATAATGTCTAAGTATATATTGAATATCAAATCATAAATCCCTTATGAAGTGTTCAACCAAACCAACAAGCACGCATATTGTCCTGTTTAATCAATATATATTGTTAGACAGAAAATCAGTAGTGCATGCAAAAGTGTATTGAATCCACTCAATGCAAGGCACATGGCAGAAAATATCACTGTTAATCAGAGACCTTTCCTATAGCATTTGGTCTAAAGGTTTTAGAGTGTATTTTGATGTTTTGGAATGTATATCGATATTTTGGTCTCCAAATATACACACGAGCATCTTCAGGACTTGTTGCATATGCTTTTCCATTTTTTGTCTCTCCTACTACTTGCTTTCATTTCACAAATCTTCTGGCATGAGGTGACTTCCAATGTGCTGACTCCAAAGCAGGAGCCTGACCACTTCACTATTTCACAGTATTTACTCGGTCTCTCCTGTTATAGCACACATCAATCAACTGCCATTAATGACGTAGTATCTCTCATTTTAAGGGTTGCATAAGCATCATCATCTGTAATTGCTGCGGTATTCTGAATTAAAATTACTCTCAAATAAAAGAGATTAATTTATCAGCTACTTCCAAAAGAGCTGAGGTTCTTAGGCTTCCAATTTGGCTAGGTCGGCTAACTTTTATGTCTGCACAATGAATTGAAAGAGTTCTAGTGACTAGGGTTGACATTATTTGTAATTAATTTTAGGGGGTTTTATTTGGTTGCAAGGAGTCAGCAATAAGCACTTTACCTAATTGTACACAAGACAGGGGCCCCATGAGGCTTATTGTCCTGTAGCCAAGGCTGCTTTTAAAGCTAAGATATTATTGATTAGGTGGTGACCTTACAACTAGAGCTTTTCATTGAGAAAAAATATTATCTGGGCGACTTCCAGTTAGGCTTCTGTCCATGAAAAAGTATGGAACCCGTTCTTTATATTAAAGTACAAATATATTGTTTATTAAAAAAATATATGAATGAAAACATCTAACAGAGTCACATAATAAATGGAATTCATTTTTGGAGTTTGGTTTTGTGGCCTTTGTTTCCTCTGTTTTTGGGACCTTATTTGCTTTGAATTATCTTTGTCTTTCATGTGCACCAGTGTACCAGCTTACCCTTTAGTTTACCAGCTGAGTCCTTCCTGCAAAGAAGTAAGCTCTGATGTGAATTTCACTCCTCCCATTTTCATGAGATAAATGTACTAACTTTGCCTACTTGTGTAATGAACTGCAACATTTTTTGTACTTTGTGTTTCATGTTTTGTTGTTTTTCAACATTACAGAGTAGAGTTGTGGTATGTTATGGCTGTGAAGGTTCAATGGCTATTAGTTTCAGAGCACTCAGACATCTTCAACGTCTCATTACAAATGAAGGGGGGTGGGAGCACCCTGTCTCTCGTCACAGCGCAGTTTTGACCCCTTTGCATCCTGGTAAATGCAGTTCATTCGCACTTTCAATTCGTTGTTGTTTCTCACCATTGTTGGTTCTGGCAGTGCAGATATCTCTAGACACTAGTGTTTCTGGGTAACGCCCGTCATCAGTAGAGAGCATGTTGTAATTTGGAAGCATGGAAAAGTCTTTGGGGGTTGCTGTGAAGGTGCCCAAGTCGTCGCAGGTTCATGTACCTCTCCAAGGCACACAGGTGCTACACCGAAGAGCTCGTCAGCTCGAAGCAATTAGCATATGAAGGGGGGTGGGAGCACCCTGTCTCTCGTCACAGCGCAGTTTTGACCCCTTTGCATCCTGGTAAATGCAGTTCATTTGCACTTTCAATTCGTTGTTGTTTCTCACCATTGTTGGTTCTGGCAGTGCAGATATCTCTAGACACTAGTGTTTCTGGGTAACGCCCGTCATCAGTAGAGAGCATGTTGTAATTTGGAAGCATGGAAAAGTCTTTGGGGGTTGCTGTGAAGGTGCCCAAGTCGTCGCAGGTTCATGTACCTCTCCAAGGCACACAGGTGCTACACCGGAGAGCTCGTCAGCTCGAAGCAATTAGCATATGAAGGGGAGTGGGAGCACCCTGTCTCTCGTCACAGCGCAGTTTTGACCCCTTTGCAGCCTAGTAAATGCAGTTCATTCGCACTTTCAATTCGTTGTTGTTTCTCACCATTGTTGGTTCTGGCAGTGCAGATATCTCTAGACACTAGTGTTTCTGGGTAACGCCCGTCATCAGTAGAGAGCATGTTGTAATTTGGAAGCATGGAAAAGTCTTTGGGGGTTGCTGTGAAGGTGCCCAAGTCGTCGCAGGTTCATGTACCTCTCCAAGGCACACAGGTGCTACACCGGAGAGCTCGTCAGCTCGAAGCAATTAGCATATGAAGGGGGGTGGGAGCACCCTGTCTCTCGTCACAGCGCAGTTTTGACCCCTTTGCATCCTGGTAAATGCAGTTCATTCGCACTTTCAATTCGTTGTTGTTTCTCACCATTGTTGGTTCTGGCAGTGCAGATATCTCTAGACACTAGTGTTTCTGGGTAACGCCCGTCATCAGTAGAGAGCATGTTGTAATTTGGAAGCATGGAAAAGTCTTTGGGGGTTGCTGTGAAGGTGCCCAAGTCGTCGCAGGTTCATGTACCTCTCCAAGGCACACAGGTGCTACACCGGAGAGCTCGTCAGCTCGAAGCAATTAGCATATGAAGGGGGGTGGGAGCACCCTGTCTCTCGTCACAGCGCAGTTTTGACCCCTTTGCATCCTGGTAAATGCAGTTCATTCGCACTTTCAATTCGTTGTTGTTTCTCACCATTGTTGGTTCTGGCAGTGCAGATATCTCTAGACACTAGTGTTTCTGGGTAATGCCCGTCATCTGTAGAGAGCATGTTGTAATTTGGAAGCATGGAAAAGTCTTTGGGGGTTGCTGTGAAGGTGCCCAAGTCGTCGCAGGTTCATGTACCTCTCCAAGGCACACAGGTGCTACACCGGAGAGCTCGTCAGCTCGAAGCAATTAGCATATGAAGGGGGGTGGGAGCACCCTGTCTCTCGTCACAGCGCAGTTTTGACCCCTTTGCATCCTGGCAAATGCAGTTCATTCGCACTTTCAATTCGTTGTTGTTTCTCACCATTGTTGGTTCTGGCAGTGCAGATATCTCCAGACACTAGTGTTTCTGGGTAACGCCCGTCATCAGTAGAGAGCATGTTGTAATTTGGAAGCATGGAAAAGTCTTTGGGGGTTGCTGTGAAGGTGCCCAAGTCGTCGCAGGTTCATGTACCTCTCCAAGGCACACAGGTGCTACACCGGAGAGCTCGTCAGCTCGAAGCAATTAGCATATGAAGGGGGGTGGGAGCACCCTGTCTCTCGTCACAGCGCAGTTTTGACCCCTTTGCATCCTGGTAAATGCAGTTCATTCGCACTTTCAATTCGTTGTTGTTTCTCACCATTGTTGGTTCTGGCAGTGCAGATATCTCTAGACACTAGTGTTTCTGGGTAATGCCCGTCATCAGTAGAGAGCATGTTGTAATTTGGAAGCATGGAAAAGTCTTTGGGGGTTGCTGTGAAGGTGCCCAAGTTGTCGCAGGTTCATGTACCTCTCCAAGGCACAAAGGTGCTACACCGGAGAGCTTGTCAGCTCGAAGCAATTAGCATATGAAGGGGGGTGGAAGCACCCTGTCTCTCGTCACAGCGCAGTTTTGACCCCTTTGCATCCTGGTAAATGCAGTTCATTCGCACTTTCAATTCGTTGTTGTTTCTCACCATTGTTGGTTCTGGCAGTGCAGATATCTCTAGACACTAGTGTTTCTGGGTAACGCCCGTCATCAGTAGAGAGCATGTTGTAATTTGGAAGCATGGAAAAGTCTTTGGGGGTTGCTGTGAAGGTGCCCGAGTCGTCGCAGGTTCATGTACCTCTCCAAGGCACACAGGTGCTACACCGGAGAGCTCGTCAGCTCGAAGCAATTAGCATATGAAGGGGGGTGGGATCACCCTGTCTCTCGTCACAGCGCAGTTTTGACCCCTTTGCATCCTGGTAAATGCAGTTCATTCGCACTTTCAATTCGTTGTTGTTTCTCACCATTGTTGGTTCTGGCAGTGCAGATATCTCTAGACACTAGTGTTTCTGGGTAACGCCCGTCATAAGTAGAGAGCATGTTGTAATTTGGAAGCATGGAAAAGTCTTTGGGGGTTGCTGTGAAGGTGCCCAAGTCGTCGCAGGTTCATGTACCTCTCCAAGGCACACAG
Organism: Lissotriton vulgaris; assembly: GCF_964263255.1. NCBI lineage: Eukaryota > Metazoa > Chordata > Amphibia > Caudata > Salamandridae > Lissotriton > Lissotriton vulgaris. Next base: position 1,143,313,033 of record NC_141694.1, on the reverse strand, counting down.
ATGCTACACCGGAGAGCTCGTCAGCTCGAAGCAATTAGCATATGAAGGGGGGTGGGAGCACCCTGTCTCTCGTCACAGCGCAGTTTTGACCCCTTTGCATCCTGGTAAATGCAGTTCATTCGCACTTTCAATTCGTTGTTGTTTCTCACCATTGTTGGTTCTGGCAGTGCAGATATCTCTAGACACTAGTGTTTCTGGGTAACGCCCGTCATCAGTAGAGAGCATGTTGTAATTTGGAAGCATGGAAAAGTCTTTGGGGGTTGCTGTGAAGGTGCCCAAGTCGTCGCAGGTTCATGTACCTCTCCAAGGCACACAGGTGCTACACCGGAGAGCTCGTCAGCTCGAAGCAATTAGCATATGAAGGGGGGTGGGAGCACCCTGTCTCTCGTCACAGCGCAGTTTTGACCCCTTTGCATCCTGGTAAATGCAGTTCATTCGCACTTTCAATTCGTTGTTGTTTCTCACCATTGTTGGTTCTGGCAGTGCAGATATCTCTAGACACTAGTGTTTCTGGGTAACGCCCGTCATCAGTAGAGAGCATGTTGTAATTTGGAAGCATGGAAAAGTCTTTGGGGGTTGCTGTGAAGGTGCCCAAGTCGTCGCAGGTTCATGTACCTCTCCAAGGCACACAGGTGCTACACCGGAGAGCTCGTCAGCTCGAAGCAATTAGCAAATGAAGGGGGGTGGGAGCACCCTGTCTCTCGTCACAGCGCAGTTTTGACCCCTTTGCATCCTGGTAAATGCAGTTCATTCGCACTTTCAATTCGTTGTTGTTTCTCACCATTGTTGCTTCTGGCAGTGCAGATATCTCTAGACACTAGTGTTTCTGGGTAACGCCCGTCATCAGTAGAGAGCATGTTGTAATTTGGAAGCATGGAAAAGTCTTTGGGGGTTGCTGTGAAGGTGCCCAAGTCGTCGCAGGTTCATGTACCTCTCCAAGGCACACAGGTGCTACACCGGAGAGCTCGTCAGCTCGAAGCAATTAGCATATGAAGGGGGGTGGGAGCACCCTGTCTCTCGTCACAGCGCAGTTTTGACCCCTTTGCATCCTGGTAAATGCAGTTCATTCGCACTTTCAATTCGTTGTTGTTTCTCACCATTGTTGGTTCTGGCAGTGCAGATATCTCTAGACACTAGTGTTTCTGGGTAACGCCCGTCATCAGTAGAGAGCATGTTGTAATTTGGAAGCATGGAAAAGTCTTTGGGGGTTGCTGTGAAGGTGCCCAAGTCGTCGCAGGTTCATGTACCTCTCCAAGGCACACAGGTGCTACACCGGAGAGCTCGTCAGCTCGAAGCAATTAGCATATGAAGGGGGGTGGGAGCACCCTGTCTCTCGTCACAGCGCAGTTTTGACCCCTTTGCATCCTGGTAAATGCAGTTCATTCGCACTTTCAATTCGTTGTTGTTTCTCACCATTGTTGGTTCTGGCAGTGCAGATATCTCTAGACACTAGTGTTTCTGGGTAACGCCCGTCATCAGTAGAGAGCATGTTGTAATTTGGAAGCATGGAAAAGTCTTTGGGGGTTGCTGTGAAGGTGCCCAAGTCGTCGCAGGTTCATGTACCTCTCCAAGGCACACAGGTGCTACACCGGAGAGCTCGTCAGCTCGAAGCAATTAGCATATGAAGGGGGGTGGGAGCACCCTGTCTCTCGTCACAGCGCAGTTTTGACCCCTTTGCATCCTGGTAAATGCAGTTCATTCGCACTTTCAATTCGTTGTTGTTTCTCACCATTGTTGCTTCTGGCAGTGCAGATATCTCTAGACACTAGTGTTTCTGGGTAACGCCCGTCATCAGTAGAGAGCATGTTGTAATTTTCAAGCATGGAAAAGTCTTTGGGGGTTGCTGTGAAGGTGCCCAAGTCGTCGCAGGTTCATGTACCTCTCCAAGGCACACAGATGCTACACCGGAGAGCTCGTCAGCTCGAAGCAATTAGCATATGAAGGGGGGTGGGAGCACCCTGTCTCTCGTCACAGCGCAGTTTTGACCCCTTTGCATCCTGGTAAATGCAGTTCATTCGCACTTTCAATTCGTTGTTGTTTCTCACCATTGTTGGTTCTGGCAGTGCAGATATCTCTAGACACTAGTGTTTCTGGGTAACACCCGTCATCAGTAGAGAGCATGTTGTAATTTGGAAGCATGGAAAAGTCTTTGGGGGTTGCTGTGAAGGTGCCCAAGTCGTCGCAGGTTCATGTACCTCTCCAAGGCACACAGGTGCTACACCGGAGAGCTCGTCAGCTCGAAGCATTTAGCATATGAAGGGGGGTGGGAGCACCCTGTCTCTCGTCACAGCGCAGTTTTGACCCCTTTGCATCCTGGTAAATGCAGTTCATTCGCACTTTCAATTCGTTGTTGTTTCTCACCATTGTTGGTTCTGGCAGTGCAGATATCTCTAGACACTAGTGTTTCTGGGTAACGCCCGTCATCAGTAGAGAGCATGTTGTAATTTGGAAGCATGGAAAAGTCTTTGGGGGTTGCTGTGAAGGTGCCCAAGTCGTCGCAGGTTCATGTACCTCTCCAAGGCACACAGGTGCTACACCGGAGAGCTCGTCAGCTCGAAGCAATCAGCATATGAAGGGGGGTGGGAGCACCCTGTCTCTCGTCACAGCGCAGTTTTGACCCCTTTGCATCCTGGTAAATGCAGTTCATTCGCACTTTCAATTCGTTGTTGTTTCTCACCATTGTTGGTTCTGGCAGTGCAGATATCTCTAGACACTAGTGTTTCTGGGTAACGCCCGTCATCAGTAGAGAGCATGTTGTAATTTGGAAGCATGGAAAAGTCTTTGGGGGTTGCTGTGAAGGTGCCCAAGTCTTCGCAGGTTCATGTACCTCTCCAAGGCACACAGGTGCTACACCGGAGAGCTCGTCAGCTCGAAGCAATTAGCATATGAAGGGGGGTGGGAGCACCCTGTCTCTCGTCACAGCGCAGTTTTGACCCCTTTGCATCCTGGTAAATGCAGTTCATTCGCACTTTCAATTCGTTGTTGTTTCTCACCATTGTTGGTTCTGGCAGTGCAGATATCTCTAGACACTAGTGTTTCTGGGTAACGCCCGTCATCAGTAGAGAGCATGTTGTAATTTGGAAGCATGGAAAAGTCTTTGGGGGTTGCTGTGAAGGTGCCCAAGTCGTCGCAGGTTCATGTACCTCTCCAAGGCACACAGGTGCTACACCGGAGAGCTCGTCAGCTCGAAGCAATTAGCATATGAAGGGTGGTGGGAGCACCCTGTCTCTCGTCACAGCGCAGTTTTGACCCCTTTGCATCCTGGTAAATGCAGTTCATTCGCACTTTCAATTCGTTGTTGTTTCTCACCATTGTTGGTTCTGGCAGTGCAGATATCTCTAGACACTAGTGTTTCTGGGTAGCGCCCGTCATCATTAGAGAGCATGTTGTAATTTGGAAGCATGGAAAAGTCTTTGGGGGTTGCTGTGAAGGTGCCCAAGTCGTCGCAGGTTCAGGTACCTCTCCAAGGCACACAGGTGCTACACCGGAGAGCTCGTCAGCTCGAAGCAATTAGCATATGAAGGGGGGTGGGAGCACCCTGTCTCTCGTCACAGCGCAGTTTTGACCCCTGTGCATCCTGGTAAATGCAGTTCATTCGCACTTTCAATTCGTTGTTGTTTCTCACCATTGTTGGTTCTGGCAGTGCAGATATCTCTAGACACTAGTGTTTCTGGGTAACGCCCGTCATCAGTAGAGAGCATGTTGTAATTTGGAAGCATGGAAAAGTCTTTGCATTTACCAGGATGCAAAGGGGTCAAAACTGCGCTGTGACGAGAGACAGGGTGCTCCCACCCCCCTTCATATGCTAATTGCTTCGAGCTGACAAGCTCTCCGGTGTAGCACCTGTGTGCCTTGGAGAGGTACATGAACCTGCAACGACTTGGGCACCTTCACAGCAACCCCCAAAGACTTTTCCATGCTTCCAAATTACAACATGCTCTCTACTGATCACGGGCGTTACCCAGAAACACTAGTGTCTAGAGATATCTGCACTGCCAGAACCAACAATGGTGAGAAACAACAACGAATTGAAAGTGCGAATGAACTGCATTTACCAGGATGCAAAGGGGTCAAAACTGCGCTGTGACGAGAGACAGGGTGCTCCCACCCCCCTTTATATGCTAATTGCTTCGAGCTGAAAAGCTCTCCGGTGTAGCACCTGTGTGCCTTGGAGAGGTACATGAACCTGCGACGACTTGGGCACCTTCACAGCAACCCCCAAAGACTTTTCCATGCTTCCAAATTACAACATGCTCTCTACTGATGACGGGCGTTACCCAGAAACACTAGTGTCTAGAGATTTCTGCACTGCCAGAACCAACAATGGTGAGAAACAACAACAAATTGAAAGTGCGAATGAACTGCATTTACCAGGATGCAAAGGGGTCAAAACTGCGCTGTGACGAGAGACAGGGTGCTCCCACCCCCCTTCATATGCTAATTGCTTCGAGCTGACGAGCTCTCCGGTGTAGAACCTGTGTGCCTTGGAGAGGTACATGAACCTGCGACGACTTGGGCACCTTCACAGCAACCCCCAAAGACTTTTCCATGCTTCCAAATTACAACATGCTCTCTACTGATGACGGGCGTTACCCAGAAACACTAGTGTCTAGAGATATCTGCACTGCCAGAACCAACAATGGTGAGAAACAACAACGAATTGAAAGTGCGAATGAACTGCATTTACCAGGATGCAAAGGGGTCAAAACTGCGCTGTGACGAGAGACAGGGTGCTCCCACCCCCCTTCATATGCTAATTGCTTCGAGCTGACGAGCTCTCCGGTGTAGCACCTGTGTGCCTTGGAGAGGTACATGAACCTGCGACGACTTGGGCACCTTCACAGCAACCCCCAAAGACTTTTCCATGCTTCCAAATTACAACATGCTCTCTACTGATGACGGGCGTTACCCAGAAACACTAGTGTCTAGAGATATCTGCACTGCCAGAACCAACAATGGTGAGAAACAACAACGAATTGAAAGTGCGAATGAACTGCATTTACCAGGATGCAAAGGGGTCAAAACTGCGCTGTGACGAGAGACAGGGTGCTCCCACCCCCCTTCATATGCTAATTGCTTCGAGCTGACGAGCTCTCCGGTGTAGCACCTGTGTGCCTTGGAGAGGTACATGAACCTGCGACGACTTGGGCACCTTCACAGCAACCCCCAAAGACTTTTCCATGCTTCCAAATTACAACATGCTCTCTACTGATGACGGGCGTTACCCAGAAACACTAGTGTCTAGAGATATCTGCACTGCCAGAACCAACAATGGTGAGAAACAACAACGAATTGAAAGTGCGAATGAACTGCATTTACCAGGATGCAAAGGGGTCAAAACTGCGCTGTGACGAGAGACAGGGTGCTCCCACCCCCCTTCATATGCTAATTGCTTCGAGCTGACGAGCTCTCCGGTGTAGCACCTGTGTGCCTTGGAGAGGTACATGAACCTGCGACGACTTGGGCACCTTCACAGCAACCCCCAAAGACTTTTCCATGCTTCCAAATTACAACATGCTCTCTACTGATGACGGGCGTTACCCAGAAACACTAGTGTCTAGAGATATCTGCACTGCCAGAACCAACAATGGTGAGAAACAACAACGAATTGAAAGAGCGAATGAACTGAATTTACCAGGATGCAAAGGGGTCAAAACTGAGCTGTGACGAGAGACAGGGTGCTCCCACCCCCCTTCATATGCTAATTGCTTCGAGCGGACGAGCTCTCCGGTGTAGCACCTGTGTGCCTTGGAGAGGTACATGAAACTGCGACGACTTGGGCACGTTCACAGCAACCCCAAAGACTTTTCCATGCTTCCAAATTACAACATGCTCTCTACTGATGACGGGCGTTACCCAGAAACACTAGTGTCTAGAGATATCTGCACTGCCAGAACCAACAATGGTGAGAAACAACAACGAATTGAAAGTGCGAATGAACTGCATTTACCAGGATGCAAAGGGGTCAAAACTGCGCTGTGATGAGAGACAGGGTGCTCCCACCCCCCTTCATATGCTAATTGCTTCGAGCTGACGAGCTCTCCGGTGTAGCACCTGTGTGCCTTGGAGAGGTACATGAACCTGCGACGACTTGGGCACCTTCACAGCAACCCCCAAAGACTTTTCCATGCTTCCAAATTACAACATGCTCTCTACTGATGACGGGCGTTACCCAGAAACACTAGTGTCTAGAGATATCTGCACTGCCAGAACCAACAATGGTGAGAAACAACAACGAATTGAAAGTGCGAATGAACTGCATTTACCAGGATGCAAAGGGGTCAAAACTGCGCTGTGACGAGAGACAGGGTGCTCCCACCCCCCTTCATATGCTAATTGCTTCGAGCTGACGAGCTCTCCGGTGTAGCACCTGTGTGCCTTGGAGAGGTACATGAACCTGCGACGACTTGGGCACCTTCACAGCAACCCCCAAAGACTTTTCCATGCTTCCAAATTACAACATGCTCTCTACTGATGACGGGCGTTACCCAGAAACACTAGTGTCTAGAGATATCTGCACTGCCAGAACCAACAATGGTGAGAAACAACAACGAATTGAAAGTGCGAATGAACTGCATTTACCAGGATGCAAAGGGGTCAAAACTGCGCTGTGACGAGAGACAGGGTGCTCCCACCCCCCTTCATATGCTAATTGCTTCGAGCTGACGAGCTCTCCGGTGTAGCACCTGTGTGCCTTGGAGAGGTACATGAACCTGCGACGACTTGGGCACCTTCACAGCAACCCCCAAAGACTTTTCCATGCTTCCAAATTACAACATGCTCTCTACTGATGACGGGCGTTACCCAGAAACACTAGTGTCTAGAGATATCTGCACTGCCAGAACCAACAATGGTGAGAAACAACAACGAATTGAAAGAGCGAATGAACTGAATTTACCAGGATGCAAAGGGGTCAAAACTGAGCTGTGACGAGAGACAGGGTGCTCCCACCCCCCTTCATATGCTAATTGCTTCGAGCTGACGAGCTCTCCGGTGTAGCACCTGTGTGCCTTGGAGAGGTACATGAAACTGCGACGACTTGGGCACGTTCACAGCAACCCCAAAGACTTTTCCATGCTTCCAAATTACAACATGCTCTCTACTGATGACGGGCGTTACCCAGAAACACTAGTGTCTAGAGATATCTGCACTGCCAGAACCAACAATGGTGAGAAACAACAACGAATTGAAAGTGCGAATGAACTGCATTTACCAGGATGCAAAGGGGTCAAAACTGCGCTGTGATGAGAGACAGGGTGCTCCCACCCCCCTTCATATGCTAATTGCTTCGAGCTGACGAGCTCTCCGGTGTAGCACCTGTGTGCCTTGGAGAGGTACATGAACCTGCGACGACTTGGGCACCTTCACAGCAACCCCCAAAGACTTTTCCATGCTTCCAAATTACAACATACTCTCTACTGATGACGGGCGTTACCCAGAAACACTAGTGTCTAGAGATATCTGCACTGCCAGAACCAACAATGGTGAGAAACAACAACGAATTGAAAGTGCGAATGAACTGCATTTACCAGGATGCAAAGGGGTCAAAACTGCGCTGTGACGAGAGACAGGGTGCTCCCACCCCCCTTCATATGCTAATTGCTTCGAGCTGACGAGCTCTCCGGTGTAGCACCTGTGTGCCTTGGAGAGGTACATGAACCTGCGACGACTTGGGCACCTTCACAGCAACCCCCAAAGACTTTTCCATGCTTCCAAATTACAACATGCTCTCTACTGATGACGGGCGTTACCCAGAAACACTAGTGTCTAGAGATATCTGCACTGCCAGAACCAACAATGGTGAGAAACAACAACGAATTGAAAGTGCGAATGAACTGCATTTACCAGGATGCAAAGGGGTCAAAACTGCGCTGTGACGAGAGACAGGGTGCTCCCACCCCCCTTCATATGCTAATTGCTTCGAGCTGACGAGCTCTCCGGTGTAGCACCTATGTGCCTTGGAGAGGTACATGAACCTGCGACGACTTGGGCACCTTCACAGCAACCCCCAAAGACATTTCCATGCTTCCAAATTGCAACATGCTCTCTACTGATGACGGGCGTTACCCAGAAACACTAGTGTCTAGAGATATCTGCACTGCCAGAACCAACAATGGTGAGAAACAACAACGAATTGAAAGTGCAAATGAACTGCATTTACCAGGATGCAAAGGGGTCAAAACTGCGCTGTGACGAGAGACAGGGTGCTCCCACCCCCCTTCATATGCTAATTGCTTCGAGCCGGCGAGCTCTCCGGTGTAGCACATGTGTGCCTTGGAGAGGTACATGAACCTGCGACGACTTGGGCACCTTCACAGCAACCCCCAAAGACTTTTCCATGCTTCCAAATTACAACATGCTCTCTACTGATGACGGGCGTTACCCAGAAAAACTAGTGTCTAGAGATATCTGCACTGCCAGAACCAACAATGGTGAGAAACAACAACGAATTGAAAGTGCAAATGAACTGCATTTACCAGGATGCAAAGGGGTCAAAACTGCGCTGTGACGAGAGACAGGGTGCTCCCACCCCCCTTCAACGTCTCATTACACAATTGTTTTCATATGAGGAGTGAAAAAACTTAACCTGAAGGTTTCCAGATGTATTGGGTTCATCCGAAATATGTTTAGGTTGTTAAGCTGTTGTGTCGTTCCTACAAATCTGTACGACCTGCACATTGTTTGGACAACATAAACTAGGGGCTTGGTGTAAAGACTGATTCCGGACACCCCCGCAGGAAATGTTGGCCTATAGACCAGTGTTGGACTTGGCTCTTTTGGCAGGTTCACCCCGAAACTGTTTGCATTCTCCTAGACTTTTTCTGTAAGCTGGTGTTAGTGATTTTGGGCCTCTGAGCACTTTAGCACTATGGTCCAGTGTAAAGTGCATTCGCTCTCTGTGTATGTGTGGTGAGATTGGCCTGCCCTCCCATAGGTATGCATTGGGGATGAGCGTGTCTGTGGTAATTCCAGGTATGAGGGGAGCAGCAGGGGTGAGTTTAGTATGTATTTACTCGAGAGGATGAATGCTGCACAATGCTATGCGCAGATTTATGGCGACTGGTGGAGAAATGCAACTTTTAGAAGTTGGCATTTCAGTGTGCTATCTGTCTGTCTGCCTGATGTGAATGGCATGTCTGGCTTGTGAGTGACAAGAGCTCAGAGGCGTGGGTGGCTCCAGGAGGGGCAGGGTGGGTCAGCGCTAGGCTGAATGGGACACCTGGAGTAAGAGTGTTGGGAGGGGTAATCCCCTTACTCTGAATAGGGTGGTGCTTCCCGAGTGCATGCTGGCTCCACCCCCCTGTGATGTGTCTGATGGTGAGCCCAACATAACAATGGGGAAGAGGAGTCCTGTAAACAGAGCGCTCCAATTCCCCCTGAATCAGTTTCTGCTGGTTCCCCAAGCCCTGTGCTGGTGCAGACGACAAAGGCTGTATAAAGAAAGGGCTGTGACCCCTTACTGTTGTTCAGTCTTGGTGTGCTGTTCCTGCCGGGGCGTGCTGCTGCTGGGGGCCCAGAGGGGGGCTGCCATGAGGGCTTGCCTCCCTGGGCCCTGCATTGCCCCCTCATGTCTGAGGATTTTCAGGACTTTAATCCTAGCACCTGGAGCACGCTTTATTTGCTATTTCCACACAGGACTTTATTTTTAGGAAGAGGGCTTCTGTCGTCCACTTGCAGTGTTGGGCGGCGAGCGCCTTCGAGGAAATCCCGATGTAGGTATTTCCCTGTAATTCTGATTTCATAGCGGGGGCCCACCCCGCTTTTTATATTTCTAAATCAAGAGGGAGCCTACCCCTCATTGATGCATTTTTCTTTACGCCTACAGAGTCAGAGCGGTTCTGTCTGTCAGCGGGCCACTCCAAAGCTTGAGGGGCAGTTCTTGTTGTGCCAAGGGAGCACCAGAGGGCCCCGTTTCTTTGCGGGCATATTGAGGTGCATATTGAGGTGCATTGTCGGCACCTGGGCGGTCCTGCAAGAGAGCAGGCCACCCCAATGATGAGGGCATGTGTTTGATGCCAAGTGGGGTTCCAGAGTGCACAGAGGTGCATAGACCCTTTTAAGAGAATTGCCTCAGCTGCGCCGCACCAGCGGGACAAGCAGGAGTTCTCCAAGAACTCTTCCCAACAGGGAACTATGGTACAACTCTGAATATCGTCTAAAAGGTGCTAACCAAACCAGAGCTGATACATTTAAAAAAGTGCACTATTACTTTCATATTAAATTTGCTAAAGATACCATGGACCAGCTCCCCAAAATGCAGCGGGAAGTTAGTGTGGAGTAGTGTCCGTATCTCAGACGAGGACCTTGCAACCTGAAGATCAAACATCACTTTGGCTTAAGTTAAGGCCACATACTTCTGTAAAACCATGGCTTTCAGTTTGCTCAGGGAGTACAATTTTATGTTAGAAAATGTATTGAAGGCCATAGTGCTGCCTCCCTGATTGTGCGGGCAGGCAGAAACAGTACTTGTATACAACAAGTGACTATTGAATTAACCAATACCAGATAAGCGATGCCTGGTACCATTCTGCAGCAACCTTGATCATTCAACATCAAATAGCTCCTATTCAAGAGTAGTTTGAGCACCGGATGAATCATGGCAGCTGGGGAACACTTCAGATAACAGGACAAGTTCTCTATTGAAGCTTTGCAAGCCCCATTGAGAGAAATGTCCTTGCAAACCAAGGAGCCGCTTAAGGCATCTTCACAGTTCAAGCCACTGAGAAAAATGTCTGTGTCCCTGTTCCTGCATCCAAACTTGAATGGTAATTCCCAATACTTGTGCACATATACTTACCCTAGCGCTTCCTATCTGCCTACCTGTTGGTATTGGAGACAATATTGGAACTGAAAAGTCATGACCGATAGGGTAATGTAAACATAGATTATCCAATCAATGGATGGTGTCTCAGCCACGTTGAAAGGTAATTGGTCTAATTTTTCAATGTGCAGCCTGGTATATTTCACATCTCTATGAGCCATCATCATCGTTCTTTCCGTTAGGTCATATGCAAAAACATATCTGTACTGTTGATGTAATTGCAATGGCACATGGCCAGAACGTAACGTTTGTAACGTCCAGCGCAATATTACTATCGACTGACTGTCCATGTTGTAATATAAATATGCCTTGCCGTATTATGTCAATTGCGGAAGGCACTATGTTACCCAGTGGATACATTCTGAAAGATAGAATGGCCATTCTATTGTCTTTTTTTTTAACCATTCTTTATTGATAAAAGTTTTCTTTACATTTTGTACACCCCACCCCACCCTCCCTACACACCCCTATACAGGCAAGTTTAAATAATACTAATATCAATATCAGCTTACATTGGATATACTAAACATAGTAAGAACTATTACATGAAAAACAAAACGGATATTACCATCTTGGTAATTAAAGACCTTACTGTTCTAGACATTCTATCCAATGCTTAAGTGGGTACCAAATTTCTAGTCCTTTCTTTTTCTTATTAATGCCCTTCCTACTGTATATAGCTATTTCCAGGCTATAAGTTGATAGTAATCGTGCCCGCCATTGCTAGAAGGCTGGAGGATCTGGGTCCAGCCAGGCCGAGGCCAGACAGATTCTGAGCACTGCCATTGAAACAAACAAAAGTCCCTTTCTATTATCTACTTGGATATCCCTGTCTACCCCCAATAATATTTCTGTGGTTGTGATCTCTATTTGTGTCTCAAATATTTCTGAGAGAAAAGAAGACATTTTTCGTCTAATGGTGCTGAGTACCCCACATGTAGCAAACATATGTATTGAATCTGCTTCTGGCATCGCGCATCTGGGGCATGATGTCACTTTACCTATTCTCCATTTTGCTAACTTGTAAGGGGTATAATATACATGAAAAAAAGTTTTATAGAATTGGGCTTGCAATTTAGAAGACATTAAAAGCGACTGAGAAAATTGAAATGCTTTCTGGATAGAAATAACTGGGGTTCTGAGTTTGTTCTGCCAATTATATGTATGTTTATCCAGGTCGTCGGGAAAGCCAGTGATTAGATTGTTGTATAATGCCCCAATTTTAACTCTGCTACAATGAACCAATGTTTCGATTAACTCAATTTTCTGAAATACTACCTTGCCTCCCCCCTTTTTCAATATAAAATCCCATACCTGTAGATATTTGAAAAAGTCCCAGTGTTCTAAACCGAATTTATTTTTTAAGGATTCAAATGAACTAAAGCCTCCTGGTTCATACATAGAGCCAATTTGGGATATACCTAACCTGATCCACCGCGTCATACAAGTGTCAGAGAAGATCTCTGGGAGGTTTTTATTGCAAATGAAAGTCGTATAATACGAGAACCTACTTATCCCCAAATGTTTGCGAACATAATTCCAGGCAGAGTAGATTCCTTTAAGGGTTTTGAAGCGCACTTTCTTAAAATGACAATCATAGGGCAGTCGCCACAGATGGTCACCCGCTGCTTTACCAAGAATAAGTTCCTGAGGGATTGGAACGGATCTCTCTAAAATATCATCTTGATTTGGGGTTAACAGCAATCTACTATATTTAAGGATTGAAGCCCACCAATAGGTTTTAAGGTTAGGAAGTGCGAGACCTCCTCTGTCTGTTGGTAGGGTAATAAATCTATTAGCTTTGCGGGTTCTTCCATACCCCTATATAAAACGGGCAAAGATACCATCAATTTCTTTAAATATCAGTGGGTCAAAGTTTAAACAGATTGTACGAAAAAAATATAAAAATTTAGGAAAAAATAACATTTTTATTAGATTACATCTTCCTATGATTGTTAAGTGTAGGTAATGCAACTTTCTTAAACTTTTTTCTGTTTGTTTCATTAGTGAATTCACGTTAAGTTTTACCAGATTGTTTAGATTAGAAGTAAAATTAACGCCTAGATACATCGCATTATCCATCACCCTTTCATCTTGAAAGTTACATTTGCTATTGATTATAATCTGAGTTTTGTTCTGATATAGTTTGTATCCAGAAATTTCGCCGAAAGTTTTTGCCTCTTGTTCCATTGAGTTGACGGTATTGTTTGTATCAGTTGTAACAATTGCGATGTCATGTTTCACCATTAGGAGTCTTTATTGGCTTTATAGATGGATTCATTTCTAACCTGTGGATGAAAGGGTCAATAAATATAGTGAATAGCACAGGTGAACAAGGGCAACCCTGCCTTCTCCCTCTGGATACTTTAATGGTGTCAGAAGTTTCACCATTTATCATGACCACTGCTTTTGGGTTGGCATACATCATGCGGACCGCATTGATAAATACGTCCCCTATTCCACTCCTTGACATAGCAGTCCATAGATATTTCCAGGAGACCCTATCAAAGGCTTTTTCGGCGTCTAAGAGTATTAGTGCCATAGGGTCTCCTGTTACGTCTGCTAGTGTCATACTATTGTCAACAACAGCCAAAGCCTTTTCTAGGTTAACCCTATCAATCTCACGTATTATCTCAGCAGCTCTCTGTGGAGAAATCGTCCACAGCTCATTATACATTCCATACAAAAAGGTCTTTTGACGTGGGGTCTGGAGAACTCATAAAAATCCCTGAGATCCATGTCATCAGAAAGAAGGGCCAAGTATTGTTTCACCTGGGAGAGTGTTGACTTTTTGAGCCAATTTAGGCATAACTTCCCAAAACTATATGGTGTTTGTACATATCGTTTATCAGGCCTATTGATCCTAAACCCTTCAGGTTTACCAAGGAATCTAGACTAACACCTGTTTGAGTCCACAGGCCAAACCAACTAACCCTTCCAATTGGGTTCTGATGAATTAAAAGAACCATTACATATCATGGTATATAGTGTATCCTCACTAATGTGTGTAAAGTGCTGCCAGCTCTGGAAATGTGAGAATGCAGGAATACGAGTTTTGTTCAAATCCTTTGTTTTCGTTATACCTAGACATGAAGTATGTTGCACTGTCTTGTTCAGGAAAATTATTTTTTGTGGTACGAGGCATGCTCTAAATAAGGCCTTCATTCCCTGAACCTGCCAATCTTTTGTCCCCCAGATAGACTTTGTGTCAAAACCCTGTGTAAACAGTTTGGAAATAAAAGGAAGCAGAGTGTATCAGCTTAATATTTGTTAGCATATTTTTCTTTGCAGGTGTAGGTGCAAGCCAATAGTATGATGAGGCTGATTCTTACGTTTCAAAACCTGAAAAATAAGCAAACGTTTGTGAAAAAGTAATTGTACTATCTATCGGCAGTATTGGGCAGTGTTTCCATTGTGTGTAATTATAAACAGTATGTGTAATAAACGCTTTATGTAAAAAAATGGTGACCATAATGATGGGAATGGAACATGTCTCCAAAATTACTTGTACCATCATGCAATTCATCATTTCAAAATGCAGCTGATTGCTCTAAATCTGAAAGCAAACTATTCACAGTTTCATTGTCCCAATCATTAGAGAAAGTACTAGGTGATAAAAGCATATTAAGAAATTTTGAACAAATAAGGTATTTTCAAAAGTTTAGTAGGACCATATACATCATACGATACCCTGCATATAAAATGATGTCAGGAACTAGAACTGCTGTAATGTTCACCAGGTACTCAGTTCACTGTGTGATTACGCAAGTGATTAAGGAACAAGTTCACAAGTTGTACTGCAGACTGTTCTGGGAGAAAGCATCCATTCAGAAGTAGGAAAAAACAGTCACTATACCAATACAAAGTATCAGGAAAAGTAATCCAATTGAAATCCATAGATGTATCCAGGGAACAACGAAGTAAGTCTTTCTAATCCAAAGACAAAAAATATAAAAATGAAGCTTGAAAGGGAGTGGCAGTGTGGGCAGCTCAGGTTCACTTGGATATGAGGAGTAGTCGCCATAATGCACGAAGTAGCCAGACGCTATCTGGTCTATTCTTGGCAGCTCAGCAGGTTTTGTAGAACTGGTAGATGACTCGATTTGTGGCATGTTGCCATAACCATCATCAAAATTCTGAACTGAAATTTTGTTTGCTGTACAGTTGTAGTTGTTTCAACTGGGAGAAGCATCATTTCATTATTGTTCACAACGTCTCTTTAGAAAGTGGAGTCTTCAGTCATTATTAAAGCTTCCAACTGACCTTCCTGTATGGTAGCAAGAGGAGTGCAGTGGCTACCCAGGACCCCACATGGCCTACTATTGAGAATTGGCCACATAGTGTGGCTTGATTAGATCAATTGAGGCAAACCTTTTCACTTGGTGGCCGACAAGGGGCAGAAGAAGGACAGTTCATATTCTTTCAACAGCGGGTACAGGCGCTCTGTAAAATGACCCAAATTATTTTTTGCCCACAATTTTCTCTCTGAAAGCGTCCCCAATCTCTGGGACGCAGCCAGGTCTTACCATTACCGTTTTTACTTACCAAGTGGCGGTGCATTTTACTTGGACATTGCTTTGTAAAGATCGCTAATCTTTTAGGTCCTGTGAAACATCCAAAAAATCATTGAGGTCCAAGGGGGTTTTAGCCGCCACTGTGCTGACACTGTCGAGGTAGGGTGCCTAAAAACGTACCCCAAACAGGAGCTCATAAGGTGTATGACCCCTCAGGGATTTTCTTGGCATGTTGTTAAGTGCCCTCAGGAACCCATATAGGTGATTATCTCAACTGCCACCTGAGCCTAATACCCTTGCTGTTAAGGATTGCTTTAAGTCACAGTTTTTCCTCTCGACTACCGATGATAGGGGGAGGATTACTGCAGGGCCACACCCAAACTTCCTATGGCTTCTTTGGAAGCCTGAGAGCTAAGCGCCAGGCCCTAGTCAGAATGTAGTGTGCCAATTGAATATGTACCGACAAAGACTTGCAAATCCTTTATACCAGTTCAAGCCTCAGCGAAGAAACACTGGGGCAATACCCATAGGAATCTAGAACATGAGTCTACTGCCACCCAGATGTACTTGCAAGCCCCGTCTGAGTGTAAGAAGCTGCAGTGATCCAAATAGACACACACTGGAGATTTGTTTGAGATCAATAAAGGTGTCTGTGGTGGACGTGCTACAGTGGAGCCCTTCATCTGCTAGCAGATATCACATTTGAGGATGAAGTCATTGGTCTGTTTAGTAAGACCTGGCCAACAATAGCGCTGTTTTAGTAGTGAAACTGCAGCAGTGATCCCCACATGTTCTGAACCTAGACCCTCATAGGCAGCTCATATTAATCCCAATCTGCTATCAGTGTTTGTTATTAATCTATCCCCCCCTCCTGGAATTTGAGCATACATAAAATTGTGCACATCTAATTTGTAGGAGTAATTAAGTGGAAAGCCTTTTGGCAGGGCTGAGCTGTTGAATTGAATTGAACTAGCATTTCTAGAGCGCATGGTTACCCGAAGGAATTATAGCACTTGAAGCAGTCCAATCACAAACTCCGTACAGTGTTTAGGGGAACAGAACATTTTTCATGAGTTTTCGAAAGCCCATATGGTTAGTCACAAGACGATTATGGAGAGGGAGACGGTTCCACACCTTAGCGCCTGGTATTGTCAGCTATCATAGTTGCTCCTTCTATTCTCATGCTAGAGCAAGTTATTGCAGCAACAGCAGCAGTGTGCACTGTTGACTTGGCAGCCTCATCCACCATTGAATTCCCTTCACTGTGAACGCCAACACATCGATGACCCAATGTATGAATAAAGTAAGCCCATGGCAGGTTTTCTTTCAGTGTTGCCACTTGTTCCCAAAGCATCTTATGCTTTACTGTGCAACTTTTGGAATCCCTTATACCATTGTGGCACCAATAGTGTAAATATTTGTTGTAGGGCTGGACAGAGTAAAAGGAATCACACTCTATTAGTGTGAGGAATTCAGGATCCATATTTTGCAGTGAGAGAATCAAGGCTTTTAGTTCCACCAGCAGGCTGTAAAGTCTCCTAAAGACTGCGTGTGTGTGTTTTCCAGGAGGAAACTTTCCATTCTGCCTGCACCCTTTTACATTTGCACATGCCACAGAATATTGCTGTTGCGTACCTACGGCTGACTGGGCAGATCCATCGGTATAAATAATACATTCATATCGATCTAAAGGCTTTATTTAATTCAGCAGAGGATATTCTTGTTCATACTGCAGGAATTCTTGTGTTTGTAATATAGAAGCAAATCTATCATCTACATCTGTTACAGTGAGAGAGTTAGCATTTGGGATGCCTTTGTAACAGCCTCTAGGGTCGCTACCGGGGTCAAAACAATTATGCATTTCTCCTGTGCAAGTGCTCTCTCTCTCTCACTACAGCAGTCTGTACTGCTATGAGTATCTTTTCTGTTTTTGCTAAATGCATTTCACAATTAGTGTACAAATGTGATTTACGTGTGATAGGTACTGTATCACCTTCTTTGAAAGTGATTTAGGTGTACCCAGTAGGTCCAGCAGATCACCAAGTTAGTAGTGTTGACACAGGGTAACATCCATAGCCACACGGTTTTTACACCGCACTACCATTACAACGCAAGCTTTACAACGCAAGTCGTTACCACGACTTGCGCTGGAGGGCGCTCTAGGCTAAGGAATAGTAGATTTACTATTCCAACACCTTCCCTACTGTACGTAGGCTGGTGTTGGAATAGTAAATCTTACTATTCCTAAGTCCAGCAGCCTACAGCACAATTCGTGGTAACAACTTGCGCTGTAAAGCCCGCGTTGTAATGGTATGCGGGATAAAAGCCCGCGTTGTATTGACATACAACCGTTGACACATGTGTGTAAATGTTTGGAAGCTATCATGGCAGCATGCAGGACCCTGTATGGGCATTATGTGGAAGACGCTTCGCCACCTTAAAGCTCCTAAAAATACTTTTTCATTGGATTCCTATGGAATGTAGAAGAACAGTCACACAGGCCCTACTCATTAGGAATCTGGATTACGGTAATGCGCTGTTCGTAGGCATGGTAGACTATCTCTTCACACGCTTGCAGGTGATACAGAACGCATCCGCCAAACTGGGGTGCAATAAAAATAGATATAGTTCAGCATCTGAATGCATGAAGCAGCTCAATATGCTACCTGTATGTCAAAGAGGTAGATTCAAGCTTCTGTGCCATGCACATAAGGCCATACACCAATGCAATCCCGGGAATTCTTCAAGAAAAAGTCAAATTCCATGCCACTTCAAGGTGTCTGGGGTCATGCTATCAGGTGCTGGCCAAGACAAAATGTATCAAGAAAGCAAGGGCTGGAGGCTGCACCTTTTTCCACCTGGGTGCAACAAAACGGAATGAACTACCGATAGATTAACGTCTCACTGATGATTATATAGCATGTACTCTACTGTTTGCATCTTGTAGGATATCAAAACAGTTAAAAGGCCCATTGTTCACCCCACTTCTGGCAGTTATCAAAGCAAAACTACTTCCAACTATTGCCTATGGAAGCGCGGTCCACTATGGAAACAGTGCACCAATTCTAGATAAAAGTCAAAGGCGAGTGTACAAAAGAGAATTTCGTTTGCCATGTGATGCCTCACCAGGTCAGGTAAGCCTGGAGTTCGGATTACAGCATCAAATACTTCATAAAATGTATGAGACAATTACATTCTGGTACAAAATATGGCTCAATCATGATCTAGAAATCAACTCAGCACTCTGGGAAGCCTTGCAAAATTATCCAAAATCCGAATATGCGAAGTACCTAAATGCCTTATTAAAAATAACAAAGATGGCAGATATCTGGCAAATGAAATTACCATTGACATCATTCCTGATGATCGTGAAAAAAGTGGCAAACTCGCACTCTCTTATTGAAGATAAAGCAACCTTAAGCCGACATGCGCACGCATGGATGGTTTTACAATCCTATACAAAGCTTGAGCCAGCGGCATACTTAGGCCTCGCTTATTCCCCCCACTTAAAAATGAAGTATTTGGAGCTGCGCATGGGGAAATTGCCCTCCAAGGCGGATCAACCTAATTAGAGGACCCCTGGCCCAAAGGATTGTAACTTATGTGGAGCATCAGCTCAGGACTTTATACACCTGATATGCATTTGCCCGGTGTTAGAGTGCTGTCGCCGGATGCTCAGGAGGACGTTAAATGAAAGAGGCATCCGCACCTGTCAATCAGCAATACTAAAAACCCTGGACTCAGAGGACTCACAATTAATTTGTCAATATATTCAATTTTTAACCTATTTTGAGAATTTATTGAAAGAATAATATAGGTCATTGTAATAATTCAGCAATTCATGCTTGTTTTTAAAAAGGTACATATTGTGTAAATTGAATTTAAATTTTAAATGTGGTATTAATTATTTATATCAATCAAAATATGTGAAAGAAATAAAAAAAATTTATGCTTTGGAATATTGTAATGGTTTTAAATAACTATACAATAAAGAATTTTTCACTTTCACTATACAGCATTTACAAAGAAGCTGAAAACTCATGTGTTCCCTAAAGCATGAATGCTGGATATAGTGGAAGCAATAATTATCCCACCTCACGCCTACCATTGGATACCTATCAGACTGTCTAATATTGTCAAGGCTCTGCAGGTTATATTTTCGTTTGTTCTTGTTGAGGAAACCCACCCCGTGACTGTATTTTGTTTTATTTATGTGTTTGTTTATTATCCCATTTCGTCTTTTAAGAATCGGGTGCTTGCTTTGAGTTTACCTATTGGTTTCCCAGGTTTGGCTCCCAAATTATTCCTGCCTAAAGAGGCATATGTTTGTTCGATAATCTTAGGTAATTCGTGCTCCTGCTGTGCTGGAGTGAATTTCCTCAGGCATTGGTGTATAGCCACCGCAACTGCCTCCTCTTTTATGTTACTCAACATAATGGTAAATACCTGGGACAAATTGCCCATCAGTTTAATTCCAGATCTAAGGCAGGCTCTGCACAGTACTCATCCTGAATCTGTTTCAGTACATCGGGTATGACTGCTATTGAAGGGGAACCAGGCGTTCAGGTGTACATGGCCGTAAAGACTGTACCCCTAGTGGCACAATTTTCAAAGTGGGGAGCCATCCTCATCGGCAAGCAAATTGTCAGTATTCTGTGTTTTTCCTGTGTGCCCATGTAGGGAAAGACTGCTTCAAGCTGTGTTGTTTTTTGTGCTATCTAGAATGGGATTTGCTCCCGGCTTGTGGGAACCTTTCCCATAATTGCATTCAGTGTTGGTGGGCTAATACATGTGGTAGCCATAATAATAATATTAATAATACAGCATTTTGTAAAGCGCGAACAGCTACCTCGCTAGGAGGTGTCCCGGCTATAGGAGAACACAGTTGACCTGGAGGTGAGAAGTGAGAGAGTTAGCGAGGTTGAGTGAAGAGCCAAGTCTTTAGCAACTTCTTGAAGCAAGGTTCGGAGGGGGCTTGCTGGATTGCTGGTGGTAAGGCGTTCCATAAAGAGGTAACATTTGCCGAAAAAGTTCGACCTCCTAGTCGAGCCCTATTAGTTCGTGGGACAGCCAATTGAACGCGGCAATTGGAGCGCAGCGCGCGGGTTTGGGAGTATCTCGGGAGCCGGCTTTTCAAGTACTCTGGGCAGGAACCATACAGAGATCTGAAGGCCAGTGTAAGTGCTTTAAATTTGATTCTGCTGGCAACTGGAAGCCAGTGCAGTGATCGTAGATGCGGAGAGACTGACTGCTTGAGAGGGATTCGCAGCAGCAGTCTCGCAGCCGCATTTTGGACTCCCTGAAGTTTTTGCGTCAGGTATTTTGGTAGGCCTAGATAGAGTCCGTTGGCGTAATCCAGCCTAGATGTGACAGTGGCATGGATTACAGTTTTCCGGCAGCTCTCCAGGAGGAGTCTCAGGATCTTACGGAGGTTCCTCAGTTTACTCAAGCAACAGCCGGCAACTTGTTGAATGTGTGAGGTAAAGGACAGGCTATCGTCCCACCTCACTCCAAGATTTTTTGCCGTGCGGCTGGGTAAGGGGGCTTGGCCCATCTCCGTAGGCCACCAAAGTTCTGAGGGAGGAGTCGGGCCTTTACCAAAGAAGATTACTTCAGTCTGATTGGCATTTAGTTTTAATTTGTTCATATTCATCCAACAGGCTATATCTTGGAGACAGCCTTTGAAGTTCGAGAAGGACTCCTGCGACACCTCTGAATACGGAAATACCAACTGGGTGTCATCGGCATAAGAAATTGCCTTGACACCCCAGTTGGCAATCAACGTAAAGAGAGGAGCGAGGTAGATGTTGAACAAAAGGGGGCTGAGTGCCGACCCTTGCGGGACTCCACAACTGAGGACTTTGGGTGCTGAAGAGACCGTCCCTAGTGCCACCTTCTGTGTTCTCTGGGACAGATAGGAGTGTATCCACCCCAGTGCTTTGTCACGGATACCTATCTCGACCAGATGCCTCATTAGTCTGGCGTGGTCCACCGTGTCGAAGGCGGCCGACAGATCCAGGAGTACCAGCATCGCTGAGTTGCCTGCATCCATCGACCACCTTACTGACTCGGCTACCTCAATAAGCGCTGTCTCCGTACTAAAGCTGGGACAAAAGCCTGATTGTGTCTCATGAAGTATCTTATTTACTTCTATGAATTTGCTCAGCTGGCGCTGTATTACTTTCTCAAACATTTTTCCAGGGGCTGCTAACAGCGAGATCGGGCGAAGATTACTAAGGTCATCTGGATCCCCATTAGGTTTTTTTTCAGCGGGAGGAGAGTAGCATGTTTCCAGACATTCGGGAATACTCCTTAGGCGGTGGATGAGTTCCAGATTTTTGTATTGTGGGGGCCACAAACTCAGCTAAGGAGCCCTATAGTTTGGCTGGACATGGGTCGTCCGGAGAGCCGGATTTGCATTGGGTAAGTTCTTGTCTCACCTCACTCAGGGATATAGTCATGAATTGGGTGAAGGTTTTACCCAGCTCGTCTTTAATCACAAGGTCTGATTTCACCGTTTTTGTTTCTGGCCTAAGGGATTCGTACACCTTTTTGATTTTTTGGTCGAAGAACTCAGAGATGTTTTCGCATAAAGTAGGTGACGGAGGGACCTCCCTCTCGATGCACTTGGGTTTAAAAAAAGACTGTACCACCTTAAAGATCTGTTTGCTTGACTGTTCTGCCTGTTGAATAGAGTCTGCATAAAATTGTTTTTTGGTTTTTCTAATAGCTTTCCGTAGTTTTTTGGATGCTTCCTTATATGTGGCTTTTTCTTCCATCCCGTAGTTTGCGCTCCATAGTCTTTCCAGCATTTTACAGGCTGCTTTCTCTTTTCTCAGATCCTGCGAGAACCAGGGTGCTGAGGGGGAGTCTCTCTTTGATAGCGCTCGTGAGGCCAGTGCAATGGAAGAAACCATCTTCCCGACCCACTCATTAAGAAGCTGTGCATCTGTATTCGCGTTGGCGGTGAGAGACGGGGTGTTCTGTGCCAGGACAGGGCCCATAATATCGAGAATCAGTTTTTTCCATTGTCTCTTCAAGAAATAGCATTTGCTTGAAGCCGGAATGTCATATGCCATGTTCAGTTTAAATAGGACCAGTTAGTGGTCTGACCATGTCAGAGGTAGTGGCGCCTCTGGTTGCACATCCTTGATTTTAGAAAAGATGAGATCGAGCATGTGGCCCCCTGTATGCGTAGGGCCCTCATTAATCAGCCTAAGCTTGGCTGTATTTAATGTGGATCTGAGCAGCTCTGCCACAGCACAATCTGTTTTGTCCATATGGATGTTAACATCTCCTACCACAATGAATTGAGGGTGGAGGAGGGAGCTCTGAACAATCGTATCTAACAGAGCGAGTAAATTGGGGTCTTCGCCGCCAGGAGGGCGATAAATCACTAATCCTGCTAACGATAGCTGAGGGCTTACCTGAATACAGAAGTGAAGGCCCTCAATTCCCTGAATTAAGGTGGGGGCCGAGGATGTTAGTGTTAGCTGCTCTTTAAAAATAATAGCTACACCTCCACCTCTTTTTGCGCCTGGGCGGTTGGCGAGACATATTTTAAAACCCAGAGGGACTGCTAGCGCAATAGCAGTCATGTTATCCTCCTTGATCCAAGTTTCTGTTAAAAACAGAACGTCCCACTCCTGCTCTTCTAGTAATAGCCAGACATCGTCTGTATGTTTGACTAGGGATCTGCAATTCAGTAGACCTGCTCTGAGGCCTTTATGAATTAAAGGTTTGGGTTTGGGGAGCCTCACAGTGTCTCTAGGACCAAGAGATACCCCACATGTCCCACAGATCTGGGGGGGGCGAAGGTCTGAGGGTCTATTTCGTGAGAGCAACACTCAGGCTGCACAACCATGTGTGGCTGTGCAGCCTGAGCAGCCCAGAAGTTAGACTGTTAATGTTCTCAATACTGTTTGCGTAAGATTTCTGTAAACCTTTACTAGATCTCTGTAAAATGTGCACATTCCTGCTGATGTTAAGGCAGCAACATCTGAATGCAGTGTGTATGATGCTAAGACTGGCTAAGTCGCTGAGCGGACCGAGCCTCACTTGTTCTGTTTTATGGGGTAAGGCGCCTTTAAACTAATTAATGTGCTATTGGTAGGTTAATAGCCCACATCTGGAAAATACTCATCAGGTGGTTCATCTTCAATGTATTAATGAAATTGTATTGTATTGTATTTTGCATTTATATAGCGCAAAACGGTCACCCTACGGGTATCCTGGCGCTTAGACTTGGGAGTAAACAGCACGTTACCTGCCCAGAATTGGCAGTGGGAGGACTAATTTTCCATCCTTGGAAACAACCAGGTTTTCAGATTCTTTCTGAAGCAGGTCAGCGAGTTGGGCTGTCTGATAGTCTGGGGCAGATCATTCCATAATCGTGCGGCTGCCACACCAAAGGCTCTGCCCCCTGTAGTAAATGTCCTCTCTAATGTCCTTCACTAGATAGACTATACTATGTAATCTGTGACATCAGAGAATGCCTGGGTGACTCTCTGGCTCACAGTGTATCTCTCTACCTGTCTGTGGCAGTTGGTTAACTCAGGCTGAGATGCTAACAGCTAGCTCCTGGTGGGATTCTTCTCTTGTACTTATCATCTTGGAAGGAACTTACAATAAAGGAACTTAACTCTACAGTGGACTCTGCATCTTCCTTTACTACAATTTGGCGACGATTTAAAGAGGATGAACCTGCGTGTGCATTAAGGACAAAGGTCAACTAAGGATCTAAGCGACTAAAAGTTAAGGAACCTAAGAAATCAAGAACCTAAAGAGACTTCAAATTCAGACTAAAGGTAATGCCCGGCTGACCCCACCAGTGTCTTGTTCCACCTGGACAGCCTGCACCCTGGGCATGTGTCTTTACTTTGGTCTATGCTGGTGTATGGACAGCCTGCACTCGGGCGTTTGTTTGTCAAGGAGCTAACTGCTGTGAAGGAACCAACTGTTTTTTTGCTGTCATCTGGACTGCTTCCAGCCACAAAAGCGTCTGAGATCCAGCTGGCCTGATCACCCTTCTGCCTCTCTACACCTTTTGAACCTTGACAGTTTGCCCTATGAACCTTGACAGTTTTCCCTCTCTTCAACCACTGTGTGTCTCTTGCAGTGTGGGCACGTTTTATCCCGCCTTCACAACTGCCACCATCGATGTCTCATCAAGTAAGTCAAGTTTTGTAAGGGACTCAAGTGTGTTCACAGAAGCGGCACTGTTATTAAGCTCATACGCTATTTTGGGCAAGTGATTTTCAGCGACTGTGTGCTACGAGTGGTATCTTGTAACGTATGTGTGGAAAAAATCGGACCAGAGTTGTGTTACAAGACTTATTTATTTCTGCCGATTCTGGGGTTCAACAAGGCTCCTGGCTCCGTGGCAGTTTGGCAGCTGACTTTCAAATAGACACCACATCGCGTGCATGCACTCTACACTCGCAGCCTTACCGGTTCCCAGGTATTGTCCTGTGGTGTACCCTACATAGGGGAGGTTGTGTGTGTGGGTAGTCCATGCCCCATTTTGGTTCCCAGGTATTGACCTGTGGTGTACCCTACACAGGGGAGGTTGTGTGTGTGCGGGGGTAGTCAATGCCCATTTCTATTAGCTTTTTGAGGTAGTGGTGTGTGCAGTTGCCCATGCCCCATTTTGGTTCCCAGGTATTGTCCTGTGGTGTACCCTACATAGGGGAGGTTGTGTGTGTGGGTAGTTCATGCCCCATCTAGTGGTGTTTGTGGGTAGTACATGCCCCATGTAGTGGTGTTTGCAGGTAGTCCTTGCCCTATTTTTGTTGTTCCCAGGTTTATTTTCCTGTGGTGTAACCTATTTAGGGGAGGTTGTATTTCTTTCTAATCTCAGAGTTTCTACTCTGTGCTGTCCCCTGCTTTTGGTGGAGACTGTTTGTGCACTATGTTCTGGTCTAAGTCTACCTCCTTGTAACTCGTGGCCAGGGTTTTATGTTGGTAAGACTTTGTGCTGTGAATTTTTCATATCTTTAGTGTCAGCACGTCTTTTTCAGGGGAAGCCCTAGTTCTTTGCTAAGATTTGTTTTCTTTCTTTGGTGAATTTTTGTGAAAGGGGTTTGCTCTCTTAGGGTTGTCTTGAGTGTATTTTACCCCTATAGGCCTCTCTCTAGCGTCTCCGTCTACACTCACTTTTGTTCTAGGGTGTTTACCCTGTGGTGTACCCATGTGTGGGGAGGTTATGAGTGTGACCACTTAGCTTAGCTGCTTTGGTCCGTTAAGGGAGGGGGATGAGGCATATAGTATTAAATTTTACTTTTCTTTGTTCACATTTCTGCTAGTGATACCTCATGCTGTTACCTTTGAACATCTCATTTGGTTCATTCTTGTACTTTTCTGCAGATGTTGCATTTGAGGTATCTTGCCTATTGTGTTCTCTGTTCTGTTCCCATTCCATAAGGGAAGAGGATGTGTAGTAAATGTCCTCTCTAATGTCCTTCACTAGATAGACTGTACTATGTCATCTGTGACATCATAGAATGCCTGGGTGACTCTCTGGCTCACAGTGTCTCTCTCTACCTGTCTGTGGCAGTTGGTTAACTCAGGCTGAGCTGCTAACAGCTAGCTCCTGGTGGGGTTCTTCTCTTGTACTTATCATCTTGGAACGAACTTACAATAAAGGAACTTAACTCTACAGTGGACTCTGCATCTTCCTTTACTACATCCCTCATTCTGGTTTTCTTAAATCTGGTGGTCTTAATCAGATTTGCATTGGAGGAGCGACGCTGCCTTTTCGGATTATGCCATGTAAACCTCTCCTGTAGTGGGATAGGACCCACAATGTGTGCCGCTTTGTACACAATGCAGAGAGATTTAAAGTAAATTATTTATTTGATAGGCAGCCAATGTAGGTCTCTTAGGGCTAGGGTCATAGAGGACCTAAGTTGCCTATTCAGCGCCAGTTTAGCTGTCATGGACTGGACTCTCTGCAGACTCTGTAAGATGTGCTGTGGAGCTCCCAAATACTGAGCATTGCTGTAGTCCAGTCTGCTAAAAATTACGCTCCTTACTACAAGCGAACAAGTATCTTTGAGCAGAAGTGGAAGAATCTGTTGCAGCATCCGCAACAGAGGGAAGCAGATTTGCCTGGGAGTCCATTTGGAGACTGCCGTCCACTAGTACCCCCAAGTTCCGCACTGTTTTGGCAGGAACCAGGGGATCATCCTCTGGGGTAAGCTTAAACTCCAATTTCGGATGTAGCTGCAGGCTGGTGGGTGGGCAGAATATCACCTCTGTTTTCCCCCCCATTAAATTGAAGGGAATTTTGCCTGAGCCGGCCTACTGCCTGGCGCATGCACTCCTGGAACGTATCCATGGACACCGCCTGTTTCCCTTCCAGGGAGAACACCAATTGGGTGTCATCCGCGTAATTGACTTGGTAGATTCTGAAATAACCATGTGTGTGCATCTGCAGGCGAGAATTTATTCCAAGAATAGAATACCTCTGTTCTGAATGCTTTGTGAGCCTCAACCATGAAGGTAGCATCTCCACCCGTCACTGGGAGGCCATGTTGTGATAATTTCATGGTAACTGCCTATCTGCAATTTTCTGAAATATTTTGTTCAACTAACTGTTCTCCAACGTCCTCATATATTTGTTCGGTCATTGTTAGAGCAGTAGTATTTTCGTATTTTTTTATAGAGGTATGGTATGCACTATGTGGGAACTTCTAATCCTAATTCTATACCTATTCAACTGAGTGAGATTTGTTTCCCTTCCCACTATGATAGTTTCTGGTAAAAATTGAGTAGGCTTCTCTGAGAAAATATGACTGAACTATTCAGATGTGACCTTTGAATAAGTGCCTAACCAAAGTTGGCAGTGACTTGTTGTGTACTTCCTACCAATCCGTAGGACATGGGCATTGTTTGGATAACTTAAACTAGGAGCTTGGTGTCAAGACTGGTTCTGGACACTCCTGTATGATATGTTGGCCTATGGAGCAGCTAGCTCACAGTCCCACCGTAAGCCCCCTACCCTACCAGGTAGCAAATGGTTTCTGGCATCTACTGAAAAAGACAACCTTGACCTCTCAGGGATCGTGGAAACAGTACAGAATCGTTTTGCTTAGCCACTCGTACTCACTTATTCCCAGAGAAATGTACAGAGAATACACAGTGGGACATTTTCAATAATATTTATTGAAACAACTTCATTCTTGCATAAAATATATGTGCTGCAATGATTAGGAGACATCAACAGATAAACGTGATAACAAGCACCAAAAGAGTAAATAGTATATTTAGTTCTACCATGGTGCTAAACAATTGTATATATGCAGGCACAAAAACAAGGCAGTAATCTGGTAAACTACTATAATGCCAACCCTACTCGAAGTGTACCTAGAGTGTGTGTAACTGTAAAGCCAAGAATCCCCGAAGGGACAATCTAACCACTACCTGATGGAATAGAGTGAAGGACCCTGTCTTGGTCATGAACTGGACACCCCTCACGAGATCTCAGGTTGCTGCCTGGTGATTTCTCAGCATGCAAGGACCCTCAGTGTCAGTGGAAGTACCTCCTCTACTAATCAATCAGGATGCTCATCTTTTTATAACAGAAAGTTATGGATATGAAAATAGCCCTGTCACCCTGTGGATTAAGATTGTGATGACATTTATACGTATTAAGAAACAAGAGCTTTTACATGATGTTCAGGGCGTTTGGATAATGTTTTGCAAGTGGTTCAAAATATGGCAGCCCATCTGCTTTCAAAAAGCCTGCTCGAACCCTCTCTTTACCTCTCCTGCGCCAACTGCACTGCCTACCCATTAGAAAACAAGCCATCTTTAAGGTGTTATGTACGTTTTTCAAGGCCCTCCAGGGTATGGAGCCAGCGTACCTGACGAAAAAAGTTGGACGTTGTCAACCCGCATGGCAGCTTCGATCCAGCAACCGCAATATGCTCTGTATCTGGGGAATAAGGAAGGCCAAAATAGGTGGGCGTGCATTTTCTTATCTGGCACCCAGTCATTGGAACTCTCTCCCCGATGAGTTCTGCGCCTGTCCCAATTTCTTTCAATTTAAGAGACTGCTTAAAACCTGGCTTTTTTGATCTGGTTCCAACTGTTAACAGCTTGTTTTCTTCTCAGGCGCCGAGTGATCCCCCTGGGGATGATTCGCTGCGCCCTATAAATGACCAAATAAATAAATAAAGCTAGATGTAAAACAAGAGAAACTAATCCAACATTGTTGTGCATGCAAATGTATGCAAAAGGTCACCGCTAGGAATGTTATTTGTGAGGAAAATGTAAGAAATAAGCTGCTTAGCTACATGGGCCTAAATCTGGAATATAACAGAGCTTGCGTCTCCATTTCTCTTGCCCGTCTTCTAAGAATAGTAACCTCACTCCAAATTCCTTCACCCTTTTGACCCTCAAAATGGGTGTGTAATTTTATAACCCTGTAGGATCTTTCTTTGGGTGTATTGTTGTGAGTTGTGACAACACATAGAATTTGGGTTTATTTTCCCTTGCCCCCTGAAATTGAAGGGTATAGGTGTCTGAGGAATAAAAGGAATTAGGGTCAACTACAATTTACCAATTGCAGTGTAACCCATTTGACCACACAGTAAACCTCAGATGTGCATAATTATGGATTTATTACAAATTCAAAGCCAAAGTGATATAAATCAGTCACAGAACCATAGTATGAAAATATAGAATCACGAAGGGATATCTGAAATCACATACAAAGTGTATCCTCAATAACAGGGAGCAAATGAGGAATACTGTAGCTGCTATACAGAGAATGAGAAACGAATTCTGGTGAGTAGATTGAGAGTTTCGATCCTACTGCCTATACATGAGGTTGTGTAAAACGATCTACTAAACCTCATTCTAATTGGTGAATGAGGAAAACCCTATTAGGACAGGAAAGCAGAGAAAGGTGTAAGTATAGAAGAAGCTCTGTAAAAGTTCACTTAAGGGAAAGAATATTGTATAGCATAAAGCCACCCAACAGAGATGTTGCAAAGAGGTCTGTACATCTCAGAGTCTAAAGGGAATCTGCATAAGACTAAAGGATGATCCTCAATTATACATACAACAAAACCTTTGAGAATCCAATGTCACTAGTCTCATTATTTTCCATCTCCAAACAAAAAAACTTGATAAGTAAACTTGAGATTTATTTCCTTAGGTCCACACACTAGAACGTCACTTCATTATTTAACATTTCTTGTCCTTGCCAAAAGATATACCTATTGAGATTCACTATCTCTTTCACACAATATGCCTTTCTTTAACCATGAGCTAATGTAACTGCATCTGCTTAAAAGAAAAACATTACATTCAAAGCAAATATTCACTTTAAAATGAAGATATTTAGAAATCCCAGTGCTTAAGGCCATTGAGCAGCAAGTATCTCAGTACATGTTTAAATGCATGATTAGAGATTAATATACAGTTAAGGATCTTTTCCAATGGATTCATTTACAGTTAGCAAATAAGTGGAGAGTATTATTTGAATAAATATGCAGATATATAAGATTTGACAATGTAAGTGAAACTACACGAATACAGATATGTGTGAGAACTGTAGTTCATTGTTACTATAAGGGAAAACGTTAATATGCACACTCATATGTATTTCAAAATTACACAGTAAGTGCATTTACTGTATCTGTTCACGTGCACTGCATTACGTTAATAATGTACATAAGATCATATGTAAATATTCCTGGCCTAGTTGATCATGAAAGGGCTGAACTAAAATTACACTGCTCCAGTCCCCCCTCTGATGACAAATCAACCCATCAAAGATTCCAAACTGATATTATCAGATGGACCATCTACAATCTTGTGGTCTTGAGCATCTTGTGCCTAGAATCCTTAAGATGTTTCATGTCATCATAATATCGTCTCTGACTCTCCTCTAGTTCATATCTGCTCTCTTCCTCTTCACTCCTCGTCTCACTTGTGCAAGCTTGTATCCCTACAGATTTTGTAAGTAGCAATATTGCACAAAGGGCAATATCAAAAGAGGTTTCAATGTGACACCCAAAATTCCAATTCTCAAGCTTCCAAACAATTTGCCTACAGCAGAAAATCCATTACCAATGGATTACCAAGCACCCGTTGCTTCTAACTCTTTCAAATCTTTTGTCAACACAGATAAATTCTGCATACATTTTTCCAAATCCCTACTTTTGTCTGAGATACATTTTTCACATCCTTAAGACTTCGCTGTCCTTTGTGAGTAAAAGGTCTAACGCAAGTCGGTTCTGTAAAACAATAGACCTTATCGCAACCACCTCAGTATTTACAAGCAATAAAGAATTTGCAGTACTAGTAGCCAATTTATCCACTATTGTAGACAGCTTTATAATTTTCAGATCGTTCAGAAGTACCCCTACAGACAAGATTACGGCACCAAACATATCTCCCACTATTTCTGCTGCACTAACACTGCGTCTAGTTCTATTCTGCGTTTCTTATACATCCTAAATATGGTCCACGTGTGAAATCTTCAGGAAAACTATACCAAGATAACATTATTTAAAATATGCATGCTGTCCACAAATAAAGGATACTCCAGGAATTAGAAAATCTTGGTACACATGCATCAAGGTTATTACCAGTTGCAAATGGGCCCGTTTGAGACCGGTAAAAAGCCTTTTTGGATGCATCAACCCAAAATGCATTCACAAAATAGGTAATCACAATTTTTGGGATTACCTATTTTGCGAATGCAGTTAGGGAATCGCAATTTGCGATTCCCTAAATGCAATGCAAGAAGCATTTTCAGAATGCAACTCTGCATTAAGGAATCACAAATTACCATCAACTTCAAGTTGATGGTAATTTGCAATTCCTTCGGAAAAACGCACAAAATTGCATTTTTCTAAGTGTGGCACTTACACATGCCCTTAGGGCATGTGTGTGTGCCACATGTGCACACATAAAGTTTTTGGGGGTGCATCAAGGGCACCCTTAAAATTCACAATTTGAAATTATCTATTTGCTAATCGCAAATTGTGAATGCTTTTTCAATCATCTCTATGGGCCTATAACCCCATATGAATGAATGGGAATGCATTCCCTAATAGCACTTTGCGATTCGCTATTCGGGAATGTGTAGGAATCGCTAATATTTTAGCAAAACCTACATGCATAAGTAATTGCGATTCCTTAACCCTTTTGCTGCGGCGGCTATTCTGCCGCAGCGCTATCAGGGCGGGGCGGCCGCACGGCGGCCGCATACTGGTGACAGAACCGCTCCGTCACCAGCCGCAGTTGAGCTGTGCTGGTGACGGAGCGGTTCCGTCATGGCCCGCCCCGCCCCGCTCAATAGAACGCGCCACGCAGGCGCGAAATCAGCACCGCGCAGGCGCGGCGGCCGGGCCATGACGGAACCGCTCCGTCATCAGCACAGCCCAACCGTAGCTGATGACGGAGCGTTTCCGTCATCAGCATGGAAGGAGTTATTAGCGATTCCTTAAAAATCGCTATTATGGAATCGCAATTCCTTAGCTTGGTCTATGTGCCCCTTAGTCCCTCCAGGAAAAGTTGATTCTTGCCCCTCACAAAAAAAACGGTTCAGCCCTATAAATAACAGGTCTTTATTACTCTGATTAACATGTATACATAACTTTCCCTTAAATTGCTAATCTAAGGCCAAGGCTGGCAAATTCTCAGTACCTGATGTTCAATGTCTGCACTACTTCCTCCACCTGTGATGTTTTTTAAGATCTTTATCAGTTTCAGATTTGGACTCTAGATCTCTACTTCTGTGTTCCTCTAAATTCAAGAATTTCCTCTCCAC
This sequence comes from Lissotriton vulgaris, assembly GCF_964263255.1. Taxonomy (NCBI): domain Eukaryota; kingdom Metazoa; phylum Chordata; class Amphibia; order Caudata; family Salamandridae; genus Lissotriton; species Lissotriton vulgaris. The sequence continues at coordinate 1,143,280,908 of NC_141694.1, read as the reverse complement.
ATCCGACATTAAAAAAGTCAGATCATGTCTATGTGATTAGGTATTGTCTAGTGACTGAAGAGGCACAAAATATGTGCCTGAAATTTCTGCACAAATAAAATAAATATTCTTATTCAAATGGTTGCACATAGGGACTTTTGAAAGGACTAAATTGAAATTAAAAAAATAATATTGGAATCTACCCTGTCTATAGAATAAGTTTAGTAGAGGACTGCAAGAACTGGCATACTCCAAAAGAATATGGTGGTAGGGTATACCCTCTGCACCAGAAACAGGAAACTGGATACAAACATAGCAAACTCTCACATTCAATCAATCAATCAATCAATAACTTTATTCGATCCAATTAAAAAAAATAGAACATAAAAGTACAGTACAGGTTAATATTAACAAATACATTCAATCTTAGTAGAGAATACAAGATAAAAATGTGATTGAAGAGTCCAAGTTAATAGCACTTCAAACCTAACATTATCCAGAAAACAAATTAATTAATTAATACCACAAGGAAATGAAATAAATGATAAAAACTTCAGTCAAAGTCCGCCAAGGAGACAATTACCTACTTACTTATTCACAGTGCGATTAACAAGTCCAAGTTCAGAGTTCCTATTGACCAACATATCCCCTAAGTGTATAGAACCTAAGATATCTAAAATGAATTATACACAGTGTGCCCATCACACTTAAAAAACCCTAAAACAGGAGCTAATTACCTCATGAAAACATTCATTTTGAAAAATGTATGATGATTCCCCCCTCAAGATTCGCTCCTATTAGCTCCATAAAGAGCTGAGTTGTGGTGGCTTCTCAGCTAAACACAGTTTCCTCCTTCTCATAGAGGCCCATAGAAATATAGCTAAGTAGAAACAAACATATGGATCATTACTTTTTTAAAGAAAATATAAAGCAGGGCGGCATTGAGTAAAACTATAACGTCTTAAAAGAGGTAAAAGAGGTCAAATATATCTTGATTTTTGTTTCCTATAGAAGCCACAGAAGAAAAATAAATGAAGGTCAGATTTCTCAGAGGTATTATCACATCCGCAAGTTGTCAGTTCATTAAAACTATACCTCTTCGCTGGGAAACCCAACATCAAAGGGATTAAATTAATATGAAGCCTCATCAGAATGATTCTATGCTGAGGGTTTGTTACTTTTTCCAAATACAAATACTGTCCCTCTGTTAGAGGCAGATTCATTTGGTATACAATTACAAAGGATTTCGCATCATTTTTCCCTTTTCTTTCATAATCTGCCTTGCCTAAAAATAATGCCTTTTAATCTCTTTTCGTACATATAGTGCAGGAACTGGAGTCCATGAATAAATCAGCTAATCCTAAAGAAGTCAACGTGGTCCTTCCATCCTGCAACCACGAAATTTTGTGTACATTATCCAATGACAGGCAGTTTTTTTTATTATAATTTGTGTTAGATTGACAGTGTCCCTTTTTCCAAATTGAGTGCCAAAGCAAAATAGGTGCAAGTCCTATGGCATCAGTCACATATGGTAAACCAAGTTCTAGATGGCAAACATAATTAGAGCAAGAACCAGGAAGGGACACAATACTTTTAAAGAAACCATCCTCTAATTTTTGGAGAGAGTATATTGACGCTGTTCCCCAGACCCCTGCACCATAGGTCGTGGCAGGGATGGTTTTAGCACTTAAATCTTTTTTATAGGGAAATTGGTTTTGAGCCCAATTTTTTAATACAGCTAAAGATGGCTACCATGCTTTGCTTCATTACTAGGGCCCTGCTTTCCACCATATTTGACCAAGATTGTTTTTATCAAACAATACCTCTAAATTGGGTAAGGTATCACTACATCTAATTTTCGGATTCCAATACAAAAGGATTTATACTTATTTACCCTCAAATGCAATGATTTCATAAACCTCACATAGGCCTCTATAAGGCGTTGTAAAGCCACCCCAGTCCTAGCTATTAGGACTGCATCGTCCACGTAAGCCAAAATCAGAAGTGCGAGAGTGTTAATAGAGGGGACGTGCTATGTAGGACCTGCAAGAGCGGCATCAACCCCATTTGTATAGATCGAAAATAAAAAAAAGGCAAGGATGCATGCTTGTCTCATGCCCCTCATAATCTGGGAGGTTTGTGGGCAATAGCCGTTTTTATCATAATGCACAGGTGCCATAGCTTAGGAATACAGCTGGCTAATAACATTGATTATTGCTGCATCAATACCTATTGCTTCTATTATAATCCACAGTTTAGAATGGCTCACAGAGTCAAACATGGCTGTTAATTCCATAAAAGCCATGTAAGCTTGACCGCTCTTAGCTGTGGTGCATTAAGCAATAGTCAGGCTTAAGTGGTCTATCTTCCCTCTACCTCTTTGGAAGCCATACTGAGCTAGAAACAGGATGTTTTTCTCTCCAGCCCGCTTTACCAGCCCATTTAACAAAATACGGCCCATCAATTTCACAGTGCTATCCACGAGGGAGATGGGTCTGTAGTGCTGGGATTTTGCTGTCTCCCTTTTTATAAATTGGTACAATTACACTAAATTTCGAAGAGGTTAAGGGACCCAACTTAGATATGACACTCAATACATCAGTTAGGAGCGGGGTGCACAGATCTTGATGTTCTAAGAAAAAATCAATAGGGTCCCCATCTGGACCAGGGTCTTTAGCCCTGCTGCACTTACCCAGCCAATTTCTTACTTCTTCCAGATTGAATAACAAGTACTCCTTGGGGCTGGGGCTGCACTAGTTGGGTCTTTTGGGGATTTGTCCATAGTCTCAAAAAGTGGGCAACCCAAACATCCTCACTGACGTGAGTATTTAGTGTAATCTCTGTATAATTTGTTTAAAAAGGAGTGTCTATCACCTTCTCAAATTCCCTACTGTTCTTAGTAGATGCTGCCTTTGGCAGATTTTCCCAGGCGGTTACCCTCAATTCCCTTTCCCTATTTTTCCGGGCTGACTTATACACCTTGCGTAGTGCCTTAATCAGGACCTGGTCCCTAGGTTGCACTCAAAGAGCCCTAGACAAGTCTTTTGAGGATTTTGCACAGGCCTCATCAAACCATTGGTTTACTGGGGCCTCATTAATATGTTTAAATCGAGACAAGGCGAGTTTGATTTGAGTAATTCCAGTAACTGTGATCACAATGAATCAGGGCATGAATCAGGATCTAAACGCTTTAGAACTGTTTTTAGCTTTTTAAATAAAATCTGTGGAACTACTTTCACCTTGTCAATTTTATCCCATTTTAGTTGATAACCGTTCTTTCTAGCCAAAATTGGCTTCGGTATCTTTACTGTTAGCAAAGTACTAACACCTCCTCCAAATATCACTATAAAAAGGATTGTGGGGTCACTGAAAGTTGGCAAGTTTAGTTTGGGTAATGGTTCCTAGGAGAGAATCAGAGATGAATACAAAATCAATTGTAAACTCATACTCACTATGGAAAAAAGTTTTTACAAACCTCCTGTGTCTGAATTGACCGTCTTTATTATTTACAGATTCCTGGTGGATAACATCTGATTTAAGCTATTACCATATTCTTGATGTTTTAAAATGGTAATTGCATCCCCCTCCAGGTCCACTAAACAGCAAAAAAATATCCATTGAGTGTTTACATGGATGAGCATGCAAATCACCTACCTACAGAGTGTTGATACATTTATTTGGCACTGCTCCACTGATTGTATTCATCTCTTTTTCCAATGATACTATGAGTGATGACAGATTTCCACCAAATTTGTTATTATAACAGCTTATCAGGAGCAAGTCCTGATAGCTTTCTCCTTCAAATACCAACAAATGAAAATAGGGAGATGGGTATTCAAACTTTTTATGCTTGATGGACAATGTATTTAATATTTGAGTCAATAGACCACCTTTAGCTCTAGCTGACGGGGATGGTATTGATTCAGTTTGGTACAATTGATACCCATCTACAAATATAGGGTCTATTTCCCAAGTCTCCTGTAAACATATTATATCCTGTTCCTGCCAAACAGACATCCACTGTATGTTACCCATCTTTAAGCCAAGGCCTGTAACATTCTAGGTTGCTATTTTTATCCCTGGTTTACATTCCCCTATCGACACCTCCGAAGCCATTGCTGCTTTTTGCTTTTTTGCCTCATTATCATCGATTAAATCATGATTTAAAACACCAGTGGGCAGTCAGTCGCAAGACTCTTGGTCAGTCAAAGGGGGGTAGACCTTGTTCCTGTTCTAACAGGTCTATCAGCCCCTTGGATGGCAAAAGGGGTAAGACAGGCCATACCAGTAAGGCCTCTCACAGATTCAAAAGATGATGGGAAAATCGAGTTATAAAAGTAATCCAGTGGGGACACAGTGATCTGAGCGCTGGATAAAAAAACATTTGAAAATGCCCATAGCAAATTCCTTGCCACATGTTGGTTATTAAAATTCCTTCCTACCCTCCTTGCCATAATGATATGTCTGCCCAAACCACCTCCCCTTATTACATGACTCCATGCAGGGGTAGACAACCAATAGAGTTCTTTAGCCATAAGCTGTTCATTCGCTTCCCTTTGGGTCTCTAAATACAGGAACATTTACCAGAACCCAGACCAATAGTGAGGCTGTCGGGTTCTCGTAAACCATGAGATGATAACTCTTCAGAATCCAGGCGATGCATAAATTTGTCCACCTCTAGACATCCCCAACTCTGATAATGATATCACAGAGTATTAGGACAATCAAGTGAGAAAAGGCATAGGAAGAGAATAGCAAACCTGGAAAACAAATAAAAACACAATGAAGAATGTCAGACACAATAGCAACTCTCATATGGTCTGACTAAGAGCAAACTATACCTCTACAACTGACGTAGCTCACAACTGGTCTTCCATTCATATTGAATGCTAAGAGTCCTTCTGGTCAAATACTCCTACAAAATATAAGCACATGTTTACACATGATCTCTTCTTCCTTACACAACTGAAAACCTCAGTACACCATATGACCCAGATACATAATAAATTCATAGGTTCAAGAAGTATATAATGAATGCGAAGACATCCAAAACCAAAACTGATGAAAAACAAAATAGGAGATTAATGTGTGCCTTTTTAACCCAAAAGCACAGCGTACTAAAATGTTTGGAGTATTTGCTGAACCAAGACCTTTATTCCACATCAGTATAGATAAGACATCACGAAGAGTAACCAAACAAACTGTATTTCCAAAAATGCAATTAAAGAGAGGTATCCATCTCAACAGGATACCCAAGTAAGAATAGTCAAGTAGCAAACGTCCTACCTGAAAGCGACGATTCCTCACTGGACATGGAGTGTCTGAAAGGTAATGACTTCTTTTTAAAAAAAAAAATATTTATATGTTCACAGCAACACAGTAGTACAGCATAAGAGTTGAAGCCACCGAAAACTAAAAAAGAAGAAGTTACAAACAAAAAAAAAAGAAATTTCTTTACATGGATGTTTATGAGCAGTGTACACAGTAGCTAATTAGACAGCCTATACATATAGTTATATCATTATAATACATAGCTCTATCGATAACAAATATAATTAGCAAATACAGTTTGTTCTTATGTCCAGTCTCAGTCTTCATAGTAATCAAGAAAAGACCTCCAGATTTTCATGCCCAGCTTCTTTTTTCTCCTCGATCCACTAATTAAAAAGAGCCCTCACTCCAGTTTATATAAGCTATACATTCTTGCTTGCCATTGTTGATGGTCAGGCGGCTTTTCCTGCAGCCACTCACTAGCTATACATAATTGTGCCACTGTCATAGATAAAAAAAATAGCGATGTGGGTATAAACTCTCCAAGGAGCTATTTATGTGTATTTTCCCCAGAAGCATCATAGCAGGTGTAATAATTAGAGGGATATTAATAACTGATGAAATAAACTTTTAAATTCCTCCTATAAAACAGTGAAGCCTAGGGCAAGAGAAAAAAATATGAATACTATCTGCGTGGTCATCCTAACAACGAAAGCATTTGCCATCATATCCTTCCCCCCACTTGACCATGCGTTCAGGTGTGTAATATAAATCGAACACCGTCTTAAAAAATTGGGCTTTTAAATTCGCAGACATTAATGCATCTTTTGACAACATAAGTAGATCTTCCACCACTATTTCTGAATCTCCTAGAGTATTAACCCACTTTGCCCTTACTTTTTCAAGATCATCTGTTTTTTCCATTAACAACATCTGATACAAAAATCCTATTTTAACCTGTTTATTAACCCCTTCTACTACTTTGTTGATTTGCAGAGTTAACTTCCGTCTGGAAAAAAAATCCCGTGTTTGCAGGAATTTAAAAAAATTTGTTCTAGGAAAAAAAACCTGCTCCCTTAACTCATCAAATGATTTGCACGTACCATCATCCAAACACATATCCCCCATCCACCTCACCCCTTTCCTCTGCCAATTCTGTGACATTCCGTCTGAAAATATCGCAGGCAATATCCTAGATGCTTTAAAAGGTGTATACTACGATATTTTCCCTATATCCATTGTTCTGGCAAGCCATCTCCAAACCTTGTGTGCGCCCAGCAAAACCTTGAAGCGCGTGCGTTTGTAATAACTTCCGTCTACTTCAATAAATAAACTCTGCTTCGCATATGAACCTAATACAATTTCAAAAATAGATGGAGTGCTGAGAATATCAATGGCTATCTCCCCTGTGAGCAATACCCTAATTTTCAATAAAAAACAAGTCACATAATAAAGAAATAAATCCGGAACCGCCAACCCCCCCTCTCTAATGGTAGCGTCATGTACTTCATCGCCCGCCTTGGCCTTCCAGGACTCCAAATGAATTTGCCACATAAAGATTGCAAGGCCTGTATCCTGTGCTTGGGGAATTCTAAAGGTAGTGACCTAAACAAGTACAAAACCTTAGGTAGGACATTCATTTTAATAATATTAGTCCGATCAATATTGGTAAAATACAATCGTTCCCACCTATCAAGAGACATCTTCATTTTAGCAGACAAGTCGTCCCAGTTAGCATCAACCAGTTCCATCATATTGACTTTGATCACTATCCCCAAATAAATAGCTTCTTTAACCACGCTAATATCTTTCAGTACTAAGGCTTCTGAACACAAGATCTGAGTCTTTGATTCGTTGAGTTTGTACCCTGTTACAGATCCAAAACTCGTTAGCAAGCCTCTCAATCTCTGCAATGGCTGTTCCCGGGTTAACTGTTACAACAGCGATATCATCCGCATACGCGAAAACGGAAAAGAAATAATCAAAAACATGATACGGAGGGATAAGTATGTTCCGGGTTAATTGTTCTATAAAAGGATTAATATACAGGGCAAATAATAAAGGGGAACAAGGGCAGCCTTGACGGGTTCCTCGGGTGATATTCATAGAGTCCGAGAGTAGTCCCATAGCAGATATCCTAGCATGGGGTGATAGATAAAGGGATTGTACTGATACAATACATTTCTGACCGAATCCCATTTTAGCCGTGAGTCTCCGCATATAGCCCCAATGCACCCGGTCATATGGCCGCGATACCCGCCACCCCCTCTCGACACACTCCCCAAGGATGGGAAACCGGAAACAGTTCTGAATTTTTGGAAGACAGGAGGGAGTGACCCTCCCGGCCGTATTTATTAAAATATGAAACAAAATTAAACATTAAAATAACAGTTTCATATTATGTACAATTTCATTACCACATTGCAATGTTTTGGCTAACCTTAACATATTCTCTAATACAAAGGTTCTCCTAGCCGAACTAACATCCTACAAAACATTAACTTGAAATTTTGAAATTGTACATCCTAACGTTTAAGGGCCAACGGCAAGGTCGTAACCGGTGTCAAGATCCCTAAACCCGAAATATCCCCCTCACTTGTGAGGGGCGACCGCACAGAGGTGTACCTCAAGTGCAACTACCAATTTCCCTTGACTTGACGGGGGCCCCAATAAACTCGACGCCACTTAAAGGTCGTTCGAGGACTCGTGTGAGGTATCTAGAAGGTAGCGTAGACCCCCTCCCAAACCCCACACAACTTACCACATCTGCCGTCGCAGATATCCTGGCCCCGGGAAATTCCCCAGGAGGGGGCTGTAGCCCCTCCTACCCAGGAAGGGGCCTTGACCGCCTTTCCTTTCCTTTCGGCGTCCCATCCTTAGAAGGGACCGCCTACCCGTTGAGGGGCCAATGGCCACCTCCCTCGAGCGCTCCCATCCGTAATGGGTGACGCCCACTCATAGGGATCTACCAATTAGTGCTCACCGATCATGACCTTACCGCCCGACCAAAAATAAATACGACAATTTAACTAAATTACTCAATTAAAAAACAACCATAAACCATTTCACGTATGATTACTGATCAATACTTAGTGCAGAATTCCTTTATTTGAAAAACATATTGTAGCTGACCATTCTTTATTGCATACTAAGAATAACACGACAATCACCACAACCTGCAAGAAATAGAATTACCACATCAAAAACTTTATTCAAAACAACTGTCTGTCCTCAGGGGCTGGTGGGTGGGTTCAAAATTGGCTCTTTGTTCCGTCTCGAGCTCACGTGCAGCGAGGGGGTGCAGCTTCAGAGCACAGGAACAAGAGGATGCGTTCTTGGCTTGTTGCTCCTTTTATCCGTCTTCAGGGCGGGCGTAAACCCGCCCCTGCCTGCCCTTAGGGCGTGGCCAGCCGCGTCAGTGTCTAGGCCAGCCCACTCGAGGGCGGGAAACAGCGCGCCCCGGCTACGCCGCTTCGGGCATACCAGCCGAGGCTCGCTTCCCGCACAAAAATGGCTTCCCGGGGGGCTCGTGGTACTCGGCCATACGTTCGGGGGGACCGAATGGTCGCCCCTTTCCATATGGCCGCGATACCCGCCACCCCCTCTCGACACACTCCCCAAGGATGGGAAAGCGGAAACAGTTCTGAATTTTTGGAAGACGGGAGGGAGTGACCCTCCCGGCCGTATTTATTAAAATATGAAACAAAATTAAACATTAAAATAACAGTTTCATATTATGTACAATTTCATTACCACATTGCGATGTTTTGGCTAACCTTAACATATTCTCTAATACAAAGGTTCTCCTAGCCGAACTAACATCCTACAAAACATTAACTTGAAATTTTGAAATTGTACATCCTAACGTTTAAGGGCCAACGGCAAGGTCGTAACCGGTGTCAAGATCCCTAAACCCAAAATATCCCCCTCACTTGTGAGGGGCGACCGCACAGAGGTGTACCTCAAGTGCAACTACCAATTTCCCTTGACTTGACGGGGGCCCCAATAAACTCGACGCCACTTAAAGGTCGTTCGAGGACTCGTGTGAGGTATCTAGAAGGTAGCGTAGACCCCCTCCCAAACCCCACACAACTTACCACATCTGCCGTCGCAGATATCCTGGCCCCGGGAAATTCCCCAGGAGGGGGCTGTAGCCCCTCCTACCCAGGAAGGGGCCTTGACCGCCTTTCCTTTCCTTTCGGCGTCCCATCCTTAGAAGGGACCGCCTACCCGTTGAGGGGCCAATGGCCACCTCCCTCGAGCGCTCCCATCCGTAATGGGTGACGCCCACTCATAGGGATCTACCAATTAGTGCTCACCGATCATGACCTTACCGCCACAGGCCGGATAGTTGACCGGCTATCCGGACCCCCCACACACTCCTACCTAAAGGTCATGTCTTAAAGTCCCCAGCCAAGCTATCAGGTCTCCTATGAGTAACTCGTTCCCCACCCGGGACAAATGAACACCATCACCCAAATACATACTGTCCCCTTTAATACAACCATGCGAAATAGAATGCAGTGTACTTGAACGGAACAATCGACTCACTTTATTATTAATCTTCCTTACTGAATGATTCAGAGCAGACACTGAAAGAGCCCCCCGCCACACTTTTCGCGGTATCATATGGGACCATGCGATTGTGCACCCTGGAACTCTTCTCGCTAACCAACTTACAGCGGAAAGCATTGCCTCAAGAAGTAGTCGTCTACCAGTGGACACCAAATCGTTGCCCCCAAGATGTACTATGACTATAGCCGGCGATGACCTCGTCCGCCCTAACAAACCCTCAAAAAATGATTGAAACTGGTCAATACAGAGCCCGCCCTTTCCGTAGAAGGACACACTGTACCCGTATTCCCCAGCCACGTGAATCATGTCACCTGCTTTGAATACGTCCGCGGCCCGCCTCACGTATGAGTGGCCCACGACCCACACCTCCTTTTTCACAGCCGGTGATGTCTGACCGCTGACCCGGTGTTGGGTCGACTGCACAGTCCACCCCGCCTCGTAGGCTTGCGCAACTGAAAACCAAAGAAAACAAGAAGCGTGAGTACATCATTACAGCTTCACAACATGTGCAACCGCACATACCTTTTATAACAGTTCGAGGACCAACGCCCCACCCGTTTAACTTGTTCGACATTCAGACCCCTGGCTGTAGCCTCTGTAGCAGCCCCTATCCGAAAGGAATGGGTCCCAAACTCGCCGGGGTTCAAGCCCGCAGCGGAGATTGACATCGCAAGCACCCGCTGAAACTGAAACCTCGTCAGTGGGGTGGTGTCAGCGTGTCGCAACAATGTCCCCCCCCATGATGCCACCCTTTGCGCTAAATATTCCTCTACGCAACTTACCGGGCACATGGAGGACCCGGGAATCCTTTGTATGATTATGCAGTCCCCCATCGCACCCTGGTCGGTCTTGGACCTGACAAACGAGATGGACATTGTCTCCCCTCTGACCTGAACGTGCTCTCGGCACAGTCCCCCCGTCACATCCCGCTTGTTCCTCGCCACTAGTTCGCTTACCCGCATAGCCCCATGGAATGCCAGCGCAAAAGCGGCTCGGAATAACACTGTTTCGTACACGTTGAAGGGAGTACAGATAATAACAGGGCCAGCCTATCCAGACCTATCGGGCGCCTTTCATCTACTCTGCGACCCTCAAGGCGTTGCCACCCACGTAGCGCTTTTTGTACAACGAAAGACGCTGTCGGGTCCTGGATCCCATAAGCCCTAGCCATAAAGGAAATGGCTGCCCGATGCCTCTGGGCAGTAGCCACAGATTTGCCTGCCTGATGTAAAGACAGCAGGAAATTTACTACCCACTCCTCCTGGCCCCAAAGCTCCCCTCCAGCAGTCCCCACAAAGGCCAAATAGGAACGGAACGCCCCTTCATATGCCTTCCTTGTCCTGGGTGCTAAACTCTCTCCCACGAGGTTTCGTAGTTCGGGGCACCGAGAGACCAGAGAGCTTCGGGAAAGGGTGCCGCCACCGGGTCCGCTGTGGGCAGAAAACCCCAGAAGGCCTGCATACGGAAACGAGAAAGCGCATCAGCCGCTTGGTTCATCACCCCCGGCACATGTCTTGCCTTAAATAGGACATTCAATTGCATACACAACAAGACAATTTCTTTCAGCAGCCTCAGGATCCATTTGCATCGTGCCGCCTGGCTATTGATACACTCAACCACGGTCATGTTATCAGACCAGAATACCACAGAGTGATCTCTAAACCCCTCAGGCCAAGTTTTCAGGGCCACCAGAATGGGGAACAGTTCAAGAAAAGCAATGTTACTCGTCAACCCATCCTCATGCCACCATGACGGCCATTTTTGAGCCGACCATTGTGTGCCAAAGATGGCACCAAAACCAATGCTCCCCGCCGAATCTGTCCACAGCCCCAGCTCCTCGGAGGACACCGCCGGTTTGTTCCAGACAACTCGACCATTGAAATCCGCCAGAAATGCCAACCAAATGCGCATGTCCTGGCGAACCTCGGCCGAGAGCCTCGTGCGATGGTGACCCTCCTTCAGGCCGACCATGGCCTGAGCGATCGAGCGGGAAAAGGGGCGGGCCATCGGTATTACTCTCAGGGCAAAATTCAGCTGTCCCACCAATTGTTGTAATTGCTTCAACTTAACCTTAGACTGACTAATACACGTCTCCAGGGATGCCCTGAACCTAAGCACTTTTTCTCTTGGTAAACGAAAACAACCCTCCTCCGAGTCGAGCTCGATCCCCAGAAACTCGAGGCAAGTCGAAGGACCCACCGTCTTACCGGGTGCCAATGGCACACCAAAATGGTTCATTAAGACACAAAATTCATTCAAAGCCTGACCACATTCCGGATCCCCGGCTGCCCCTAGAAACAAAAAGTCATCGAGATAATGCATAACCTGATGAAACCCCGTCTTCCTTGTGAAGACCCATTGCAGGAAACAACTGAACTGCTCGAAATAGGAACAAGATATAGAGCACCCCATTGGCATACATCTATCCATGTAATAGTGTCCCTGAAACGTGAAACCAAGAAGACGCTGATCGTCTGGATGTACCGGGAGCAACCGGAACGCTGACTCGATATCAGATTTCGCCATCAGCGCACCGGGCCCTAGGCGATTCAAAGTGGCTACGGCCTCATCGAAAGATGCATACCGTACTGAACACACTGCCGGGTCTATCGCATCGTTTACGGAAAGACCACGTGGGGCTGATAAATTATGTATCAGCCGAAACTCACCCGGGTCCTTCTTGGGGACCACCCCTAAGGGGGAACAAACAAAGTTAGCAACCGGTGGCACATTAAACGGACCGGCGACTCGACCTCGAGCCACCTCTTTCCCAATCTTCTCCTGTACCACGGTCGTGTGCTGCAAGACTGATATTTGGTTTTTACATTTCGCTAAACCCTGAAACTCCCCCACTGGGATGCGGAAACCATATGAAAACCCGTTCCGCAACACCCCAGTGGAAGCGTGGTCCGGGTATTCGCTGAGCCAAGGAATCATTGCCATGGTATCAATCGGAGTAGGTAAAGGCGCCCCTCGGACTATTTCAGACCTGTTTGGCGCCTCCTCTACCCCCGTTATCACCCGTTTTGGCTCTGCACATGGACTCAGGATGGGACGCTTGCCCACACCCGCTACATTCGTGCCTAAATTTGCATGACCCCTGGGGCCTCGTACATTTACCCCTGTTAAAGTTCCAACAACTCCCCTTTTTACCTGTGGTGCCGTTCGGCCTGGACTGGTATTCGTTATTCGCGCCTGATCGAAAGGAGGTCCCAGAATATTGGCGGGAGGACTCCCCCACACTACTCCCTACTAATGGCAAATTCAACATACCAGTATCCGCCATTTTTGACCATGACACAGAATCGTAACAATCCCAAGTTAAGTTTTTATCATGTTCTTTCGCTTTTCTGAAAATATTATCGTAACAGAACCACTGCTTGCCCCCATGTGACACGGAATACCCCATGATCCGTGACTGATAAATCGGCAATTCAGACAGTAATTCGGGCCTACGTTCGCCCAGGATGGATGTAAAAATCCCCCACGCCTTGCCCCAATTGCCAATGTTCTCATTTACCTTGAAGGCGGCCATCTTTGCGCGCCAAACACTCGGATGCATGAGCTCCTTTTGGCTCTTAACATATTCCATCTCATAATGATCGGTAAGTAACGAGAAGATGTTTACATACTCATCTGCCCATATCTTCTCCTTAATAGCTAGAGGGACATGTTGACCCAACTTTTCCCTTCTTGACGGGGCAGACTCATCCCTCGCAATCGGCAATGGCCGCTTACCTGAACCGGAAGCTGTATCTGCGGCTGAGCCTATCCCAGGTGGCTTTCCTCCTGCCGCGGCCGGCGTGATGACTGGCGATGCTGCCTTAGCCGCCTCCCTTGTTTCGCGCAGTTGCCTCATCAAAACCCGTGCATCGTCAGCCGTGGCGCCCTCGTTATTTTTACCCAACCACGCTGCTAATTGTGCTGCCAGCTCGGGCGGCATATCCTCCCCGGACACGGGGGTGACCACCACGGGAATCGGATTCCCCTCCGCCGGCACCGGAGTTGGCTCTTCGAGTGGGGTACAGGGAACCGGGATGTCCCCTCCAGCTGCTCCCCTTCTGGGCCTCTTGCCTTTTCCTCCCGGAGCTGCTCCAGCCAACGGACGTTTCGGTCCCTCTTCCCCATCTTTCTCCGCTATTCGCTTCTTTAGGTCGGTTACCTCTTTCATAAGAACACGCAGCATCTGGTCGGTAGTCATTCGCTTTCCAACTTTCTTAGGCATTCCCCAACAGAGTATCTGTAAGACAAACAAGAAAGATTACCACGTTCAAAATTGGCTCTTCGTTCCGTCTCGAGCTCACGTGCAGCGAGGGGGTGCAGCTTCAGAGCACAGGAACAAGAGGATGCGTTCTTGGCTTGTTGCTCCTTTTATCCGTCTTCAGGGCGGGCGTAAACCCGCCCCTGCCTGCCCTTAGGGCGTGGCCAGCCGCGTCAGTGTCTAGGCCAGCCCACTCGAGGGCGGGAAACAGCGCGCCCCGGCTACGCCGCTTCGGGCATACCAGCCGAGGCTCGCTTCCCGCACAAAAATGGCTTCCCGGGGGGCTTGTGGTACTCGGCCATACGTTCGGGGGGACCGAATGGTCGCCCCTTTCCAAACGCTTTTTCTGCGTCAAGTAAAATAAGCGTTAATTCTTTATTCTTCACAGCAGCGGTGTCAAATAAAGTAATGACTTTATTTATGTGGTCTACCATACCTCTTTTAGGTATAAAACCATGCTGTTACTGAGATACTCAAGATGCCATAACATCATAAAAGCGGTTGGCCAGAATCTTTGAATACATTTTATTGTCAACGTTTAATAAGGATATAGGCCGATAGGATCAGGGCTTTGTCTTTCTTGCAGAATACCACAATAGAAGCGTCCGACCAAGTACTAGGAGGGTTTCCCAGCTGGGCCATCTACATTACACTTAACAGTTCTTCCTTAATATTATTAAAAAAACTGTCTGTTTACTTCCCCAGGAATTCTATTAGGACCTGCCGCCTTACCAATTGCCAAGCTATTTACTGCCACTTCCAGTTCAGACATCGTTATAGGAGAATCCAAATCACTTACTAGGATAGGTTTGAGTACCTTCAAACCCACTTCCAGCATTTCGTGCCAGTCCGAGCCCACACCATACCCACCTTGCTGGGTATATAATTCAGAATAAAACTTCTGAAATATATTAAGAATCTGCTGGGGTTCCGAATGTAATAACCCCTCGCTATCCCCCATTCCTTGAATATTTCTAGCTGACTTCTTCATCCGCAGTCGAACCGCAAGCCTTCTCCCAATTTTTTCCCCAAACTCATGACTTTGCATTTTAGATGTTAAGAACTTTCGGGCAATCTCAGTACTCCAAAACCCAAGAACATTAGCCCTGGCCTTAGCCACCTTGTTCTCTAACTCACATAACTCTTTCCGACCGCTGACTACTACCCTCGTTAATAAGGTCTCTGCCTCTACTAGCTGCTCATATAGTATAGCAAGCTCTTTTTTGAGCGTCTTTTGCTGCCAGAATGAGAAACTCATGCATTCCCTGTGGAATCCAGCTTTAAATGTGTCCCATACTGTACAGACGTTGGACGTCCCCTTATGACTTCTTACCGTGGATTTTCTTGGAGACTCAAAAACAAAGGGAAAGGTGCAGAACTAAGGTACTGCATCAGAAAAGCAGTGTGTGGAATGTTACTCGCCGCCAGCACCTCTATCAATCAGGATTTTGTTAAAGCGCAACTACTCACCCGTAAGGGTCTGAAGGTGCTAGGGGTGGGGGGGTGCAGGTTCCATTCCATCAAGGATGGGGTCTGTCGAAGAGCCAGGTTTTGAGGTTTCTTGCGAAGATGGGGAGCGATGTTGTCTGAGGTGGAGCGGAAGGGCGTTCCATGCTTTTGCCGCGAGGAAGGAGAAGGAGCGGCCTCCCGATCTGGTCTTTCTGGTGTGGGGGACCTTGGCGTAGGAGAGCTGGGCTGGTCGTAGGGTCCTTTGGGGTGCGTGGAATTTGAGCCGGCTGTTCAGGTATGCTGGTCTGATGCCGTGGAGGGCCTTGTGTGCGTGGGTGAGCATCTTAAAGGTGATTCACGCCACGACGGGGAGCCAGTGGAGTATGCACAGGTGCTGGGAGATGTGGCAGTGTTTTGGCAGGTTGAGGACCAGTCTTGCGGCGGCGTTCTGGATGTTCTGTAGCTTGCGGATGAGGTTTTTGTTTATTTCGGCGTAGAGTGCGTTGCCGTAGTCGAGTCTGCTGGTGACCAGGGCATGAGTGACTGTCTTTCGGTGTTCAAGGGGGATCCATTTGAAGGTCTTACGAAGGAGGCGGAGGGTGTGGAAGCAGGGAGATCAGACAGAGTTGATCTGGCGGTCCATTTTGAGCTCAGAGTCCAGGATGATTCCCAGGTTGCGTGCGTGGTCTGTGGGGGTTGGCGGGTTTCCGAGGGCGGTGGGCCACCAGGTGTCGCTCCAGGCATCGTGGTTTGGGCCCATGATGAGTACTTCTGTTTTGTTGGTGTTTAGTTGTAGGCAGCTGTTTTCCATCCATTTGGCAACAGCTTCCATGCCTT
Source organism: Lissotriton vulgaris (assembly GCF_964263255.1). Classification (NCBI taxonomy): domain Eukaryota; kingdom Metazoa; phylum Chordata; class Amphibia; order Caudata; family Salamandridae; genus Lissotriton; species Lissotriton vulgaris. The sequence continues at coordinate 1,143,264,536 of NC_141694.1, read as the reverse complement.
CTCGAAGGTTGCGTCTGGCGGTGTTGGGCTCGTTGGATAGGGAGAGGATGAGCTGGGTGTCGTCAGCGTATGACACAATGTTGAGTCCGTAGGTTCTGATGATGGGGGCAAGTGGAGCCATGTAGACGTTGAAGAGCGTCGGGCTGAGGGAGGAGCCCTGGGGGACTCCGCAGGTGGTAGGTGTGGGGTCTGAGAGGAAAGGGGGAAGTCTGACCTGTTGCGTCCTGCCGGAGAGGAAGGAGCAGATCCAGTCGAGGGCCTTGTCCTGGATTCCTGCGTCGTAGAGTCTGCTTATTAGGGTGCGGTGGGAGACTGTGTCGAACGCCGCTGATAGGTCTAGGAGGATGAGGGCTACTGTTTCTCCTTTGTCCAGTAGGGTGCGGATGTCATCTGTTGCGGCGAGGAGGGCGGTTTCCGTACTGCGTTTTTTTCTGAAGCCGGATTGGGAGGAGTCGATGATGTTGTGTTCTTCCATGAATGTGGCGATTTGGCTGTTGATGGCTTTCTCGATGACTTTCGCTGGGAAAGGGAGCAGGGAGATGGGTCTGTAGTTTTTGAGGTCGGTGGGGTCCACTGAGGGTTTCTTCAGGAGGGGGTTGACCTCGGCGTGTTTCCAGTCCTCAGGGAACGAGGCGGTCGCCAGGGAGCGGTTGATGGTGTGGCAGAGCATCGGTGCGATGGTGTCAGCGGCTCTGTTGAAGATGTGGTGGGGGCAGGGGTACGTGGGGGCCCCTGAGTGGATTGACTTCATTGTCTTCAGTGTGTCTTTGTTGGTGAGGGCTGTCCAGTCATCAATCACTGGTTTCCGGGTGTCGGGGTGGTTGGTGAGGGTTCAGTGTGTTGGTTGTCTTCGTCGAAGTTGTCGTAGATGCTCTTGATTTTGTGGTGGAAAAAGGTGCTGAGTTTGTCGCAGAGGTCTTGTGAGGAAGGGATGTCGGTAGACTCGCTGGTGGGTTGGGCGAACTCCTTGATGATGCTGAAGAGTTCCTTGCTGTTGTGTGCGTGGGTGGAGATTCTGTCTTCAATCGCTTTTTTCCTCGTTTCTCTGATGAGTTGATGGTGAGCGTTGGTGGCGGCTCTGAAGTTGTTGTGGGCTTCTGTGGATTTGGTGTTTCTCCAGGCCTTTTCGAGGCGGCGGCATGTGCGCCTGGACTCTCGAGGTTCGGTGGTAAACCATCTGGCTTTCTTGGCACGAGTATTGTTGTTTTTCTTGAGGGGGCTATGGTGTTGGTGCTGTCCGAGATCCATCTATGCAGGGTTCGGGCTGCGGTGTTGGGGTCGTCGTTTTCCGCGATGGTAGGGGTGGAGTTGTTGAGTGAGGAGATGAGCTGGTCGTCGGTGATTTTGGTCCAGTTTCTTTGTGGAAGCAGGTGCTGGTGTCTGTGGATGGTGGGTGTTCTGAAGGTGAAGTGGACGCAACGATGGTCGGTCCATGGGAGTTTGGTGGTGGGGCTGAAGGTGATGGAGTTTCCTGTAGTAAAGAGGGGGTTGAGGGTGTGTCCTGCTGAGTGTGTGGGCTCGGTCACGATCTGGCAGAGTCCAATGTTGTGGAGGTTGTCCAGGAGGCATGTGGTGTTGGGGTCCAGTTGATTGTTGAGGTGGAAGTTGAGGTCTCCCAGCAGGGTGTAGCTGGGGGATGCGATGGCCTGCGGGGAGATAATGCCCGTGATGGAGTTGGCGAAGGGTCCGCGGGGTCCAGGGGGTCGGTAGATGAGGGTTCCTCGGAAGGCGGCACTGGGGCTGGCCAGTATCTTGAAGTGAAGGTCTTCCATCAGTTCTGTGGACTCGTCAGGTAGTGTGCTCAGGCGGAGGCTGGATTTGTGGACGATGGTGATTCCTCCTCCTGGGTGGGTGGGGCGGTCCTTCCTGTAGATCTTGTATCCTTGGGGGATGGCGATGGCGATGTCCGGTCCTGAGGTGGCTTTGGTCCAGGTTTCGGTGAAGAATGCTACGTCCGGGGTGGTGCTGTCGAGGAGGTCCCAGATTTCTGCGGCGTGTTTGTGGAGGGATCGGACGTTGAGGTGGATGCATTGCAGGGTCATCGATTTGGTTGTGTTCTTGTGGGCGGGTTGTGCAGGATCCGTGTTCTTGGCGGTGCTGCAGGTGTGCCGGCAGCGGTGACAGCTGAAGGGTCCATGGGTGTCAGCTGGTGATGCTAGCTTGCAGTTCTTGTTGCAGCCTGGGTTGAGTGCGTGGAGTGCTGCTGGGTCGTAGCGTAGCGGAGGTCCAGGGTTCCTGGTGCTGGTCGTGGACGGGTCGCGGACGGGCACAGACGTGCTTGACTTTGACGCGCCTTCGGTAAACCAGCGGCGCGCCCGCAGCCCGCGGACGCGCAGCAGTGGCTGCCATTAAGTAGGGGTCAGGGAGGGCTGGACAGCTGGGAGGCGGGAGCAGGGAGAGGAGCTGGATTGGGCCAGTCGCGCTGGGGGGAGGAGAGGCCGCGGGGGCAGCAGTGGTGGGGAAAGGTAAAGGGAGGAAAGAAGGGATAAAGAAAAAAGGGAAAATAAGCAGAAGTAAGGCACAAAAGAGCAGAGAAGCAGAAAAGGGCAGAAAGGTGAAAGATAGAAAGGGTAGAAAAACGAGTGAAATCGAGTGAAGGAGCAGAAGGAGAGAAAGGGAAAATGGGCAGAAATAAGGCACAAAAGAGCAGAGGTGCAGAAAGGTGAAAGATAGAAAGGGTAGAAAAACGAGTGAAAACGAGTAAAGGAGCAGAGGGAGAGAAAGGAAAAATGGGCAGAAATAAGGCACAAAAGAGCACAGATGCAGAAAGGTGCAGAAAGGTGAAAGATAGAAAGGGTAGAAAAACAGTGAAGGAGCAGAGTGAGAGAAAGGAGACAGAGGTCCACTGGACCACCAGGGACGAGGCGCAGGGAAACCTGCGGGTGGAGGAGGGCCTCGATCACTAACACTCAAGAGTGCAGGGGCAGGGGCACCTCACAAAATGGTGGAGCTCCGAGGGTGGGAGAGCAATTTCACTGACAATGAGTCACTGGTCTTGCTCGCCTGTCCCCGCAGCGGCCGCCATTAAGTAGGGGTCGGGGAGGGCTGGATAGCTGGGAGGCGGGAGAGGGGAGAGGAGTTGGATTGGGCGAGTCGCGCTGGGGGATAGGGGCCGTGGGGGCAGCAGCGGCGGGGAAAGGTAAAGGGAGGAAAGAAGGGATAAAGAATAAAGGGAAAATAAGCAGAAATAAGGCACAAAAGAGCAGAGATGCAGAAAAGGGCAGAAAGGTGAAAGTTGGAAATTGTAGAAAAACGAGTGAAAACGAGTGAAGGAGCAGAGGGAGAGAAAGGGAAAATGGGCAGAAATAAGGCACAAAAGAGCAGAGGTGCAGAAAGGTGCAGAAAGGTGAAAGATAGAAAGGGTAGAAAAACGAGTGAAGGAGCAGAGTGAGAGAAAGGAGACAGAGGTCCACTGGACCACCAGGGATGAGGCGCAGGGAAACCTGCGGGTGGAGGAGGGCCGCGATCACTAACACTCAAGAGTGCAGGGGAAAGGGGCACCTCACTTAATGGTGGAGCAGCGAGGGTGGGAGAGCAATTTCACTGACAATGAGTCAGTGGTCTTGCTCGCCTGTCCCCACAGTGGCCGCCATTAAGTAGGGGTCGGGGAGGGCTCGACAGCTGGAAGGCGGGAGCGGTGAGAGGAGCTGGATTGGGCCGGTCGCGCTGGGAGGGAGGGGCCGCGGGGGCAGCAGCGGCGGGGAAAGGTAAAGAGAGGAAAGAAGGAATAAAGAAAAAACTGAAAATAAGCCGAAATAAGGCACAAAAGAGCAGAGATGCAGAAAAGGGCAGACAGGTGAAAGATGGAAAGGGTAGAAAAACGAGTGAAGGAGCAGAGGGAGAGAAAGGGAAAATGGGCAGAAATAAGGCAAAAAAGAGCAGAGGTGCAGAAAGGTGAAAGATAGAAATGGTAGAAAAATGAGTGAAAACAATTGAAGGAGCAGAGGGAGGGAAAGGGAAAATGGGCAGAAATAAGGCACAAAAGAGCAGAGATGCAGAAAGGTGCAGAAGGGTGAAAGATAGAAAGGGTAGAAAAACGAGTGAAGGAACAGAGTGAGAGAAAGGAGACAGAGGTCCACTGGACCACCAGGGATGAGGTGCAGGGAAACCTGTGGGTGGAGGAGGGCCTCGATCACTAACACTCAAGAGTGGAGGGGCAGGGGCACCTCACTTCATGGTGGAGCTGCGAGGGTGGGAGAGCAATTTCACTGACAATGAGTCAGTGGTCTTGCTCGCCTGTCCCCGCAGTGGCCACCATTAAGTAGGGGTCGGGGAGGGCTGGACAGCTGGGAGGCGGGAGCGGGGAGAGGAGCTGGATCGGGCCTGTCGCGCTGGGGGGGGAGGGGCTGTGGGGGCAGCAGCGGCGGGGAAAGGTAAAGGGAGGAAAGAAGGGATAAAGAAAAAAGGAAAATAAGCAGAAATAAGGCACAAAAGAGCAGAGATGCAGAAAAGGGCAGAAAGGTGAAAGATGGAAAGGGTAGAAAAACGAGTGAAAACGATTGAAGGAGCAGAGGGAGAGAAAGGAAAAATGGGCAGAAATAAGGCAAAAAAGAGCAGAGGTGCAGAAAGGTGAAAGATATAAAGGGTAGAAAAATGAGTGAAAACGATTGAAGGAGCAGAGGGAGAGAAAGGAAAAATGGGCATAAATAAGGCACAAAAGAGCAGAGATGCAGAAAGGTGCAGAAGGGTGAAAGATAGAAAGGGTAAAAAAACGAGTGAAGGAGCAGAGTGAGAGAAAGGAGACAGAGGTCCACTGGACCACCAGGGATGAGGCGCAGGAAAACCTGCGGGTGGAGGAGGGCCTTGATCACTAACACTCAAGAGTGCAGGGGCAGGGGCACCTCACTTAATGGTGGAGCTGCGAGGGTGGGAGAGCAATTTCACTGACAATGAGTCAGTGGTCTTGCTCGCCTGTCCCCGCAGTGGCCGCCATTAAGTAGGGGTCGGGGAGAGCTGGACAGCTGGGAGGCGGGAGCGGGGACAGGAGCTGGATAGGGACGGTCGCACTGGGGGGGGAGGGGCTGTGGGGGCAGCAGCGGCGGGGAAAGGTAAAGGGAGGAAAGAAGGGATAAAGAAAAAAGGGAAAATAAGCAGAAATAAGGCATAAAAGAGCAGAGATGCAGAAAAGGGCAGAAAGGTGAAAGATGGAAAGGGTAGAAAAACGAGTGAAAACGAGTGAAGGAGCAGAGGGAGAGAAAGGGAAAATGAGCCGAAATAAGGCACAAAAGAGCAGAGGTGCAGAAAGGTGAAAGATGGAAAGGGTAGAAAAACGAGTGAAAACGAGTGAAGGAGCAGAGGGAAAGAAATAGAAAATGGGCAGAAATAAGGCACAAAAGAGTAGAGATGCAGAAAGGTGCAGAAAGGTGAAAGATAGAAAGGGTAGAAAAACGAGTGAAGGAGCAGAGTGAGAGAAAGGAGACAGAGGTCCACTGGACCATCAGGGATGAGGCGCAGGGAAACCTGCGGGTGGAAGAGGGCCTCGATCACTAACACTCAAGAGTGCAGGGGCAGGGGCACCTCAATTAATGGTGGAGCTGCGAGGGTGGGAGAGCAATTTCACTGACAATGAGTCAGTGGTCTTGCTCGCCTGTCCCCGCAGTGGCCGCCATTAAGTAGGTGTCGGGGAGGGTTGGACAACTGGGAGGCGGGAGCAGGGAGAGGAGTTAGATTGGGCCGGTCGCGCTGGGGGGAAGGGGCCAAGGGGGCAGCGGTGGCGGGGATAGGTAAAGGGAGGAAAGAAAGGATAAAGAAAAAAGGGAGAATAAGCAGAAATAAGGCACAAAAGAGCAGAGATGCAGAAAAGGGCAGAAAGGTGAAAGATGGAAAGGGTAGAAAAACGAGTGAAAACGATTGAAGGAGCAGAGGGAGAGAAAGGAAAAATGGGCAGAAATAAGGCAAAAAAGAGCAGAGGTGCAGAAAGGTGAAAGATATAAAGGGTAGAAAAATGAGTGAAAACGATTGAAGGAGCAGAGGGTGAGAAAGGAAAAATGGGCATAAATAAGGCACAAAAGAGCAGAGGTGCAGAAAGGTGCAGAAAGGTGAAAGATAGAAAGGGTAAAAAAACGAGTGAAGGAGCAGAGTGAGAGAAAGGAGACAGAGGTCCACTGGACCACCAGGGATGAGGCGCATGGAAACCTGCGGGTGGAGGAGGGCCTCGATCACTAACACTCAAGAGTGCAGGGGCAGGGGCACCTCACTTAATGGTGGAGCTGCGAGGGTGGGAGAGCAATTTCACTGACAATGAGTCAGTGGTCTTGCTCGCCTGTCCCCGCAGTGGCCGCCATTAAGTAGGGGTCGGGGAGAGCTGGACAGCTGGGAGGTGGGAGCGGGGAGAGGAGCTGGATAGGGCCGGTCGCACTGGGGAGGGGAGGGGCTGTGGGGGCAGCAGCGGCGGGGAAAGGTAAAGGGAGGAAAGAAGGGATAAAGAAAAAAGGGAAAATAAGCAGAAATAAGGCATAAAAGAGCAGAGATGCAGAAAAGGGCAGAAAGGTGAAAGATGGAAAGGGTAGAAAAACGAGTGAAAACGAGTGAAGGAGCAGAGGGAGAGAAATGGAAAATGAGCAGAAATAAGGCACAAAAGAGCAGAGGTGCAGAAAGGTGAAAGATGGAAAGGGTAGAAAAACGAGTGAAAACGAGTGAAGGAGCAGAGGGAGAGAAATAGCAAATGGGCAGAAATAAGGCACAAAAGAGCAGAGATGCAGAAAGGTGCAGAAAGGTGAAAGATAGAAAGGGTAGAAAAACGAGTGAAGGAGCAGAGTGAGAGAAAGGACACAGAGGTCCACTGGACCATCAGGGATGAGGCGCAGGGAAACCTGCGGGTGGAGGAGGGCCTCGATCACTAACACTCAAGAGTGCAGGGGCAGGGGCACCTCAATTAATGGTGGAGCTGCGAGGGTGGGAGAGCAATTTCACTGACAATGAGTCAGTGGTCTTGCTCGCCTGTCCCCGCAGTGGCCGCCGTTAAGTAGGTGTCGGGGAGGGCTGGACAACTGGGAGGCGGGAGCAGGGAGAGGAGTTAGATTGGGCCGGTCGCGCTGGGGGGAAGGGGCCAAGGGGGCAGCGGTGGCGGGGATAGGTAAAGGGAGGAAAGAAAGGATAAAGAAAAAAGGGAGAATAAGCAGAAATAAGGCACAAAAGAGCAGAGATGCAGAAAAGGGCAGAAAGATGAAAGATGGAAAGGGTAGAAAAACGAGTGAAAACGAGTGAAGGAGCAGAGGGAGAGAAAGGGAAAATGGGCAGAAATAAGGCACAAAAGAGCAGAGGTGCAGAAAGGTGAAAGATAGAAAGGGTAGAAAAACGAGTGAAGGAGCAGAGGGAGAGAAAGGGAAAATGGGCAGAAATAAGGCACAAAAGAGCAGAGATGCAGAAAGGTGCAGAAAGGTGAAAGGTAGAAAGGGTAGAAAAACGAGTGAAGGAGCAGAGTGAGAGAAAGGAGACAGAGGTCCACTGGACCACTAGGAATGAGGCGCAGGGAAACCTGCGGGTGGAGGAGGGCCTTGATCACAAACACTCAAGAGTGCAGGGGCAGGGGCACCTCACTTAATGGTGGAGCTGCGAGGGTGGGAGAGCAATTTCACTGACAATGAGTCAGCACCTCATAGGAAGGGATAGAGGAACCGAACAGCAAGGGACATCTAATCAAGATGCTGAAGGCAACGGCCACACAACAAGGATTACTTAATAAGCTTTTGTTTGAGGATAGCAGGAGGGCTGGCAAGTGCAGATAAACTCGCTCAGCCAAGACGGGTGTTGTAAGTGGAAATAAGCTCTCCGGAAACTCCAAGAACGTAAGTAAATGAGTTTATTGGAGAGTAGAAAGAGCGCCACATCTCTCCAGCTGACCAGACTCTAACTGACCAAACTGGACCCTCAAGCATAGATGACATGCAAGAGAACATTCAGGGTTCTACAATAAAGATCTAAAGGTGAACACAAAGAAAGAGCTAAATAGAACTGTAGAGAAAAGAGAATGATATTTACAACACATCTCCTTCCCTTAGAGTGTATTGACACTTAAATTATAAAAAATAACTAACACAGATAATCATTCAGACAAGCAGGAGGTCGGCGAGGCCTTACACTCCTGACATTGCCAGACGGCGGGAAATCATTTACATTTGAGTCTGTGTGTGAGACTAACCCACTCAGATGATGTGAAGCATCGCCATCACCTTCATTGCTCCTACATCTTGAAGAATTAAAATTAACAAGATCATCTTGTGATGACATCATATATCCACTATTGCACATTGTACTGTCACTTTCCTCAAGATTTCTTGAAATTCCTTTCTGGTTCAAAGCAACTCTTCTATAATTCAATTTTTCTCCATTTCTTAACACCACATAGTGTGGATGAACTTGTTCAACCAAAAACGGGCCCCTGTATTTAGTGAGACCTTTTTGAGATTCTACCTGGCTTTACTTTACCCAAATCACCCACTGATGTAGATACAGGGTACAACCTTGGATTGCTGCTACAAGAGATTTCTGCATCATAATTCTTCAACCAAGAAGAAACTAGTTTAGTTCCAGGTCTCCTTCTCCGCATAATCTCAAAAGGAGATTTTGTGTCTGGTTTGTGTGTGGTGAACCTGTATGCCCAAATCGTCTCTTGAACAGTCTCAAGAAAGAACCCCCCTTTTGCAACAGACATTTGTAAAATTCCCTTAATTACTCTATTTGCCCTCTCACAAAGTCCATTGCCTTGTGGGTTATACAACAAGGTTCGATTGTGTTTAACCCCACAACCAGACAAAAATTCCTGCATTTTTTTGGAAACTAGCTGTGTTCCATTATCTGTGATCATAACAGATGGATTTCCTTCCTCAATTAATACATTTTTCAGAAAAGCTATTGTGGATTCCGTGGTAATATCCTTAACAAAGTTAACAGTTAGCCATTTTGAAAACACATCAGTGAAGACAATTGCAAAACGAGAACAAAAAGGTAGCTCATTCATGGGGCCTATAAAATCTAAACACACACTGTGCCAAGGTTTATCTCCTGAAACTATATGACCCTCTAAATGCGGTGAAACTATTTTCAATCTCTTCTCGCCTTCCCTGCAACCCAGACAATTTTCTACCCAGGAAGCAGTTTCTTAATCAAGGGCAGGCCACCAAAAATCAGCTTTCACTCTTCTTTGAGTTAATGTCTGCCCCAAATGTCCTTCATGAGCTAATTTCAAAATCTTTGATCTTAGAGAAAACGGTGGAATTAATCTATCCCCCCTCATTAAAATTACCTCATTAACCACGGACAATTCTTCAATAATCTTGATAAATGGACGAACTTGTGGTACAACACAACTCTCTCTCGATAAACCACTCTTCACTAAGTCAATAACTTTATTAAGAACAAGATCTTCTTTCATAGCCAACAACCATTCCTCCTTTGTAAATGAACCTTCGCCCAAAAATAATATGTCCTGAATTAATGCAACTGCGACCTCTTCCTCCTTTTCCTCTGACACAAAACTACCTCCAGATACTGGAAGTCTAGACAGGCAATCTGCTTGCACATTTCTCCAACCTGGAATGTAAATAAATCAAAGTGGTATTCCTGAAGTTTAGAGGCTAACCTTGCCAATCTTGGCGAACCCTTTCCAGCACCTCCTGGAGCAAGTATATTGACTAAGGGTTTGTGATCTGAGTAAATTCTGAAAGTAGTACCCCACAAATAAGTTCTGTAATAGTGCGCACCCCAGGCAGCAGCCAAGGCCTCTTTCTCTATGATCGAATAGTTCCTCTCTGAGGTTGACAAAGGTCTAGAAGCAAAACAACGGTTTTGTCTCCATCCAAATGTTTTTGTAGCAACACTGCGCCTATACCAATATTACTTGCATCAAACATCAAAATTGACATCAGTTTAGTATCAAAAGGTGTCAACACTTTCGCTTCACAAAGCTCTTTTTTGATGTTCTTTAATCAAGCCATATGCTCATCTCCCCACATAAATGTTACCCCCTTTTTCAATAAACTTCTCAAAACTGCAGTCTTCTCCGAAAAATTCCTCACAAACTTTGTATAAAATTCTATAAGACCCATAAAGGATCTTAACTGATCTTTATCTGAGGGACAAGGAGCCAACTCAATTGCTTCCAAAAGATTTTTCTTTGGTTTGATCCCCTCTGCTGACATCTCATACCCCAGATATTCTATCTCTTTGACTAAAAACAAACACTTTTCCTTCCGTAAAGTCAAACCAGCTTCTTGAATTCTATTCAAAACAGATCTAAGTGTCTCATTGTGCTCCGAGATAGTGTCCCCAAATATAAGTATGTCATCTTGGAAGAAGATTGTTTTTTTTACACTTTTGATTATTTCCGTAACCATTCTCTGGAAAACACTTGCGGCCGAAATAAGCCCAAAAGGTAATCTTGTGAATTGAAAAGTTCCCTCACTGGTAATAAAAGCTGTCAAATGTTTTGAGTCTTGATGGAGAAGTACCTGATGATAAGCACTTTTCAAGTCCAACTTCGTGAAATATTTTGCACCTTGTAACGTTGTGACTAGCTCATTTATGTTTGGGAGTGGAAAGACATCCGCTACAACACATTTATTCAAAGACATAAGGTCAACACAGAATCTTATTTTATTATCAGCTTTTTGTATGATCACGACCGGAGAAACCCAGCTAGAAGCCTCAACCGGTTCGATAATACCTCCCTGTAGCATTTCTTCAATAACCTTTTTTACCTCTTCTCTTACCACTAAAGGAACCCTTCTTGCTTTATGCTGTACAGGTATTGTGTTTTCCTTTAAAATAATTTTGTGTACATACCCTCTCAACTCACCTAGTTCCTCTTTAAAAACTTTTTTTGCATTCTCGAGAATATCAGTGATATTGTAATCATCCACCACAATGACCTGAACATCTGCTCTTGGATCAACTTTGATGTTTAAATCAAATTGGTGCATCCACCCCAAAATTGCAGGACCATCTCTCGAAATATATACTTTACCCTCCGTTGAGCGATCTTTAAAACATATTCTACTAACAAAGTAACCTAGTACATCAATGTTTTCACCTTGGTAACCAGTGGGATTTATGTCACTATCAAGCAGTGACTTGTCATTCCACATATTCCTAAATTTATGTTCAGGAATAATGGTCCATTTCGAACCTGTATCTACCATTAGTGTTACCATGTGTCCATCAATCTCAATATCTGCTTTAGGCCTAATCTCTCTCTTTTCATTGATAATATTAACTCCTACTTCATCAACAACTAGTATTTTGTTAGCTTCTCTCCTAATGTCAACGTTGGCATCATCTATTAGAGCCACTTTCCCCTTTACTTTAGTCTTGCACATTTTTGAAAAGTGACCCAATTTCCCACATTTCAAGCACTCCTTATTATTAGCAAAACAAAACTTAGCATCAGCCAGATGTGCATTACTGCCACACCTAGTACAACATTTGTTTTGCCCTTTAGTAACAAATGGTCTCTTTTGAAAACTGTTGTTCCTCTGTCTGACAAAACCTACTGCACCCTCTTCACAATAGGTACTCTCATTATAACTTTTTTCTGAAATTTCAGAAATATCTTGCTGTGTGTCATTCTTTTGTAATTCCCTCATACACTTTTCAGATTCCTCCACCACCTTTGCCAACTCAATTGCTAATTTCAAAGGTGGATTTTTGGCAGCCCACAATCTCTCTTGGATTTTTCTATTGTTACACTGAACAATTAATTGATCACGAATATGTTCATCCGCCATTTGGCCAAAATTGCATTTAACAGATAACTCACGTAGTCTAGCTACAAAGTCATCTATTGATTCTTCGCTCCGCTGCTTATTTTTGTGAAATTTATAACGGTTCATTACCAAATTTTCTTCTTTTGCAAATCTGGCCTCTAATCTTTGTACTGCTTCCTTGTATTCATCCAATTCTGATCCACCTCCATACTGTAAGACCTGAGGAAGGTACTTAACCCCTTGCATGCTGATGACGAACCCCAGCCGTCATGCACTACAGTGCTCATGTGCTGATGACGGCTGGGGTTCGTCATGGCCCGCCCCTGTTCATTTGTTTACAGCACAGGGGCGGAAACGGGCCAGCAGTCAAGGGGTTAAACACAAACTGTCCCTCTTTACCAAGTGCTGTCAATAGTAACGCTTTCCCTCTTTTCGCTGAAAATTCTTGCCCATCCAAGGCCTCAATGTAGTTGTCGAACATAACTATCCAATCTTCCCAACTTATGGTTGGATGGCCAGGTTCAGTTAAAAACTGTGGTGGAAGAGCTACATCAATCTGTTGCGCTATAAATCCTAAGAATAGCAAAGTAACAGTGCCTAAAATGCTAAAATAACAGGTTACTGAAAATAATGTCAATGTAAATGCAGATAATACTTATTACTATCGTGACCTTTGTCAAATTCACTGACTGACTTAGATATTTATAAACAAATTTATGCTAAAAATATCTATACTTATATTTTTGCAAATGGTAGTAGTTTATAGATAAGAAACAACTCTTCTTCCCCCTTTTTTCTTACGTTTTGTGATCAGTAACACTCTTATCTTCAACCAAGTGAGTGTATCGAGCTAAGTTAACTTCCTTTCGCGACTTATATACAAAAGTACATACCAACAGGTATGAGTGGCACCGAAATGAATGTACGCTTTATCTTTTCAAAATATTTTCTTTTCCGCGATGAGGCGAACTCTTTGTTGTGTTCCAAAGCAAGTTGCTATGGTAACATTCACCTTTCTTTCCTAAAATGGCCGACCACGCTCTACGTGATGAAGTGAGCATGCACGCCACGTGATGACGTGATGATGATACGCCAGAACAAAGTGAATACAGAGAAGCTGACGACTCACGTTCTCCTGTTGCCACGTCGCCTGAAGCCGCCTCGTCTCTAAGCCACCTCACCTCTTGACGACGCCTCGGACATAGCAACAGTAGACATTCTCAACTTCACCGTTTGAAGTTATCTCAGCAGGCCCTCGTTAAATCACGCTCTGACGTCACCTCAGTTCGTTGGAGAAGCACGAAACCTCGCTTTTCTTGACACGATCAGTCTTTTCTTCACTCAGTACGAGCACACCTTCTAAATCAAGTACGTTCTTCCATTTTCCGATGTAGCGCCTATCTACCTCCTTTCCACAAATGTTCTTCTTTTCTTCCTTTGAAGATTTTCTCCTTGTCTGGTCAGATATTGTAAAGTCGCCAAAATGTTGAAAGTAGAAATAAGCTCTCAGGAAACTCCATGAAGGTAAGTACATGAGTTTATTGGAGAGTAGAAAGAACGCCACATCTCTCCAGCTGACCAGACTCTAACTGACCAAACTGGAACCCTCAAGCCTAGATGACATGCAAGAGAACATTCAGGGTTCTACAATAAAGATCTAAAGATGAACACAAAGAAAGGGCTAAATAGAACTGTAGAGAAAAGAGAATGTTATTTACAACAACGGGTTCCAGGTAAGCATGGGCGAATTTTGTGAATAAGCAATTCGCGAATTTGCGGATTTGCGAATTAGCAATCCACAAAATTCGCAAATTCGCACGAATTTGCGTATTTTTTTATTTTTGCGTGTTCGCGAGGTGCTTTGCGTGTTCGCGGGTGTTCGCGAGGCGCTTTGCAATTTCGCGGGGTTTATTTTTTTGCCTGCTTAATCACTGCCACCCTCTCATTTTTATGCCCATCTGTCCTCTGTGCCACTTGTTTCTGTGCCCTTCTGCCCTCTGCCCCACTCATTTTTTGTCCCCTTCTGCCCTCTGTCTCACTTTTGTGCCCTTCTGCCCTCAGACCCACTTAGAATGGTGCTGGCAAGCTGCCAGCGCCATTCTAAAATAGCTAGAAATAGCTTCAACAGGAAGCACTAATAGATAAAGTAAAGCAGGTGCTCCAGTTGAAGGTCAAATTAAGTTACACAATCATTAATCACCCCAAGTTTGGGGTGATTAATGATTGTGTAACTGAATTTGAGCAGCACCTGCTTTACTTTATCTATTAGAGCTTCCTGTTGAAGCTGACTTTTGTAACTATTTTAGAATGGCTCTGGCAGCTTGCCGGCGCCATTCTAAAAGAGTTACAAAAGTCAGCTTGAACTTTTGACCCAATCCGTTCCGTTCACGGATTTTCGTTCGCGGATTTTGCGGGAAATTCGCGATTCTCGCGGATTGCGAATTTACCGAAAATCCGCGAGCGGAACGGATTTTCCGCTCATGATTAGTTCCAGGAAACAGAAGAATTATGCATGCTGGCCAGCATGCATCTGGATGTTTAATAGGATACTCTGCCCCTCTCACCCACAGCATTCTGGGAGAGGTAGTTCTACAGTATAACATTGAGTTTTAGGAAGGCATTAACGGGCACGAATCCTGATAGAGGCAGCTGGGGGAGATCTAATGTTTGAAACTGTTTCCTGCTTTGCCAGGCAGCTCCATATCTGTCCCCAATACCACTTCCCTTTCTCTTCCCCCTCCTGATTACATTACCACTTGAATTAGCAAGTGTTCTCAATGACCCCGCTATATTACCCACTGCAACGTTTAGGTCAGAGCATGCAAGGGTCAAGGTAGGGTGGGGGGTTAGGATAGAGGAAGTGGGCCAGGGTGATTAGTTAAATTGGGCACAATTGCCCCCCCTACAGTGTTCACATGTGCCTGCAGGTTTCTCACTGGAGCCCGATGTAATGGTTAGCTTTGGCCCCTTTCACCTGTGATCCCACATTTAATTAGGCTGTCTAATCTTTCTTCAATCCTCCCCAATCTATGGGTTAAAGGCTGGAGCAACAGAGAGACCATGTTTTTTAATCTAATATATAAATCCTTATTTTTCATCGACGAGGAGTCTTTATCAGACGAGCAGGAGTCCATGATCTTCGCCTCTATGGTGGTTTTGATTGTTCTCGGGACCTTCAGGTTCTTTAGTTTCGGTTTCCCACCACGTCTTTTCCACGTAAGCGCTGGCTCTATTATTGAGTCTGAAGATAAAAGGGACCCAGTTTCAAGGAATGTTTCTGAGGGTCAATTGGAGAGTGCGCAGGAATTCTCCTTACCATCCATTACAGGCTGCACCTCAGGGAAGGCTGCTAACAGATCTGTACCTTTCTTGCCTTCCTCCAATGAGAGGCGGAGCTCTGTCAACTCTTGTGACAAAACGTTTGCTGTCCTTATAAGGAAGGAATTGAGAGTATTAACTATTTCCCCCATGATTGTTAGATTACCACCTTATGGTTATCCATTATGAGTAACCACCTTCTTTCATGGTCCAAGTCTTGAACTTTGCAGAGAAGCACAGCTTAGGGGGTGGGCAGCCTCTCCTGGGTGATGACTGGCCTGGTAATTGGCATTTGGGAAGCAGGAACATGGATAGACAGGTTAATGGACGTATCAAGGTCCTCTTGGTGGCGTCGGATGGTGCCGCAAACAGCGTTTTGATTGTATTACTGATTCTAATATAAATATACATGTACTCAGCATTTCGAATTACAATTCTGGTGCAACACTGTATGTCTAATGACGGGAAATTTGGGGTTCTAGACTACAATTGCAGAAGACTGTACAACAACACGTGTGATGTGTGATAAGCGTACTTTTCAGCAGAACACAAACGTTTGTTGAGCCTTGAAAAAGCCCTGAGGGAGAAACACGCATCGGCTGCTGCTGCTTATTCTAAAAACAAAGTGAAAAGTTGAAAAAAGACCTGATTGTTGGAATTTTGACTGATACTACTTTGGAGCCTTTGACATTGGATTACTGGAACAATCAACTGTTGGAAATACACTTGTGGGAGATTGACCTACATTGATCTCTGTTCTTTGGACTGACCTGATTTGGTTCTAGGATTATAGATATAGTGATAGAGTGTGCTCTGGTGTAGTTGCAAGAATTTTGTTTTCTGGGCCTTTTTTGATCCTGAATATTATTGTTACCCTGGCGGGTGGGTACACAAACACCATCCTTTGAGCATCTCCAACTAATTCGATTATACAGTGATTCCATAGACTTAAAATACACTTAGATGTGCAGATCGCAGAGCAAACCCATAAGTTGTGTTATTTGACTGGCCTGGACAGGCTTGCCCTTGGCTTGGGGGTGTCCCATGCCACGGAACCATGGCATGCTTTTATGTGTGGTAGCAGGGGTTGATGGGAGCTGTAGTTCCCCAGTGGTGCAGGAACTTCGGCGCATAGGCTTCACCCCTCGGTCAGCAGAAACAAGAATTAGGCGTGAGGCGGGTACAATCCTTGCTGGACCGTGGCATGCTTTTATGTGCAGTAGCAGGAGTTGATGGGAGCTGTAGTCTCCCCAGCAGTGCAGGAACATCGGCGCACAGGCTTCACCCCCCCGGTGAGAAAAAAAGCATTAGGGATCAGTGCTTCCCCATTCCTCTCTAAATTAAGAAGACGTTGGGACAAGAGGGGTATCCCGGCCCAGCCTTGTCTGGCAATGGTTGGGTGAAGATGGGACTTCACTTTCCTGGCCTTCTCCTGGGCAGCGACTGGGTTTGCCTCGCATTGCAGGAATAAAGGGTGCTTTAAATAGTGTTAGTGGGC
Source organism: Lissotriton vulgaris (assembly GCF_964263255.1). NCBI lineage: Eukaryota > Metazoa > Chordata > Amphibia > Caudata > Salamandridae > Lissotriton > Lissotriton vulgaris. The sequence continues at coordinate 1,143,248,018 of NC_141694.1, read as the reverse complement.
CCTCCTCCTCTGCATCTCCAGCCAAACCAATTTGGGCAGTGTAGTCTCTGAAGACCCCAACAGCAACAAACCCGTCCCACGCTGGGAGAGTCAAAGGCGCTCTAAATAGCAGTAGTCGGTCCGCCTTCTCGCATTCATAGTGTCAATGTATACATCTGTGTGCAGTTTTCTATCCCCCCCACAACTGTAGGTCACTATCAGCAGGATATGATGTAATAGAGGCAACTGCAGGCTTTATCTCTCCTGACATATGTAGCTGAATATAACCATGTAGGCAATAATATTAGCACTTCAACTACAACTATTAGTGTGCCTGCTATGATGTATCTAGTCCTAATAATATTAGAATTGGCTTCCATTTCTTTGTTGGAATCTAAACCACAGGGACGAATGTAGAAACTGCAGAGTCTTTTCCGACGGTGTCCACCTGTGCACGCAGCAAAATGAAAGTTCAAACGATATGCAACAAAAATATGTACAAAAGTCTTTGTCAGTCTTCCTTAGCCCTACTCCGTGTTCTTTTGAAGGACAACCCTAGGTTACTTCTGCTGCCTCGGGCCTCAGTACTCTTTTTCTTACCTAAGAAAGTCTTTTTAAATGGCTCTACTAATAGATAGTTAAAGGTCATTGACAACCAGTTCATCGACTCGCACTGTAAACTAATTTGCATCCAAGAAAGGAAACTCAGCCACATCCAGAATAAGATGTCTGAAGGAACTGTTTTTCAATACCAGAAACCAGTCTCCCCCTCACCTGCCGTTCTCCTGCAACAACTAGCAATTCTACAGTGCTAGCCTCTTCATTGAGGTCCAAATCTGGCTTAGTCACAACCACAGGACTAGCCGCTCCTTCTTCAGGTTCAGCAAACAACTGTAGGTCACTATCAGCAGGATATGATGTAATAGAGGCAACTGCAGGCTTTATCTCTCCTGACATATGTAGCTGAATATAACCCCGTAGGCAATACTATTAGCACTTCAACTACAACTATTAGTGTGCCTGCTATGATGTATCTAGTCCTAATAATATTAGAATTGGCTTCCATTTCTTTGTTGGAATCTAAACCACAGGGAGGAATGTAGAAACTGCAGAGTCTTTTTTGACTTTTTCCACCTGTGCACGCAGCAAAACGAAAGTTCAAACAATATGCAGCAAGAATATGTACAAAAGTCTTTGTGAGTCTTCCTTAGCCTTACTCCATGTTCTTTTGAAGGACAACCTAGGTTACTTCTGCTGCCTCGGGCCTCAGTACTCTTTTTCTTACCTACGAAAGTCTTTTTAAATGGCTCTACTAATAGATGGTTAAAGTTCATTGACAACCAGTTCATCAACTCTCACTGTAAACTAATTTGCATCCAAGAAAGGAAACTTAGCCACATCCAGAATAAGATGTCTGAAGGCACTGTTTTTCAATACCAAAAACCAGTCCCCCCTCTCCTGCCAACGTTCTCCTGCAACAACTAGCAATTCTACAGTGATAGTCTCTTCATTGAGGTCCAAATCTGGCTTAGTCACAACCACAGGACTAGCCGCTCCTTCTTCAGGTTCAGTAAACAACTCACCAGAACCCCCCTCAGGCTCAACAAGTACAGGTTCTGGGCCCTGCTCATCCCCTACAGCTTGACTAACCTGCTCCCATTTTCTATCGGCCACTACAAGTACTTCTGGAAGAGGTGCTGTTATATCATCAAGGGAACACAGAACTCGGCTACTGTGGGAATCATGCACCCAGTTGACGAGACATCCATACTTCTCAGCAGTTGTGGTGACACAGCCATGCCAGTAATTGGCCAGACAACTCTTTTGGATGTGTTTTTTACTAGGACCCAGTCACCAGGGATAAGGTCATAGCACTTCTTCTGGTGAGATGGTGTAGTGTACTTCCTATATTCCCAATAGGCACTGCGCATTGGAATAAAATATCCTATAGATTTAACGTAGGGCTGAGGTCAACAAGGTCTCTATCAAATATACTAAACTTAATTGTGTGTGTGCCAGCTAACTCAGAGGTCACTAGAAACTTCCTCGAATACACAAGAAGGGATTAGTTTCTGACAACCGCATTAACATGACAACTTTGTTTCCCAAGAATAAGAATTTGTGTCTAAGAGTTGCAGAAACAATAGATAAGTGTTTCACTCAGTCAATCGTGCATGCTTCGTTTCTACAGAGTTGCAGAGAAATAGTGAGATGGGCGTTTTCAATAAAAAGGGTTTATTGAATAGTCTTCTTTCTCATGCAAGAGAGCTGAACTGCTACAATCGTTATGCAGACTGCAAAGTATAATGCGTCCGGCGTAAACAGTAATATGAAATAATACTGTTAGAGCATTGTATGGTTTCTAAGCCGTATAAAAATACATACATAAATAACATTGACTAAAATACTCAACTGGTGCTTCTAAAATACGCCTACCCCAATGTACCTAACCTAAGTCTAGTACAAGGTAAGAAGTAGGTATTGTGTAGCATAGGTTTAGTTTTTGCCAAGAACCTACCAAAGGGTTCTCCAGGTTCTAAACAGCTCCATACCTTATTAGAATGAAGGAGGTCTGGTATCTCTGTCTCAGGACTTGATTTCCCAACAACCCGCAAGGGGAGCCGGAAACATTGGAGCTGGATTCTCGGCAGGAGAAGGGCAGCTTCCTGATCAGTGTATCAGCTGGAGAGTCGGCTTTCTTCTGCATTTGCTTTAGCGAGCTGCGTTGGGCAAGTAGGTCTTCGAACTGCTCCGAACCACTGTATCTTCCTAGAGCAAGTGATGGTATATTTACACCTTGAAGGTGTTTAGGAATGCCATAGTTTGAAGTAAAGTAGGGCATATGAACATCAGGAAAGAACCCTTAGGGAATAGTTGTTCTTTGTAAAGTAACTGAGTTCTTAGACAAATCAATATTCAAGCAAGGGGAAGACCCTGACTGCTTGAACTGGTTTTCTAAGAAATCGTTGTGAGAGGCTGCAGGCAAGGTCTTGGCCTGGAAAACAAAATCAGATCAGGCCAAAAAATATTCAGGGAAATAAAGGTCGTGGGGGAAGCTACAGCTAGGACTTCTAACCTAGGAATTGGGAGTGCCTTTCAGGAGTTCTTCCAGAACATTTATAGGGAGGAGATCACGGAAGACGCAATGGCTAGGGATGCGTGGTTAGATAAGGTCGGACTGCCTACCCTCTCATTAGAACAGAGTGACCGTCTGGATAAGGAAATATCAGAGGCAGAAGTCAGCAAAGCTATCAGCCGACTGAAGCGGGGGAGGCCGGCTGGGCCAGACGGTCTACCTGGGGAGTTGTACCGTGCACTGGGTTCTGCTATTATTCCAACATTGACAGCCCTCTTTAATGACATTTTTCTAAATGGCGCGGTGCCTCCTGAGTCATGGAGGGAGGCAACGATTGTTTTGATCCCCAAACCTGAAAAGGACCCTGCGGGTCTTATCGTCCGATTTCGCTCCTAAACGATGACTACAAGATCTTCGCTGCTATTTTGTCAGCACGGCTTGGGAGCGAGATCGGCTCAAGCATACACCAAGACCAGAAGGGATTTATAAGGGGGCGCTAGTTGGCAGACCTTACTTACGACCTGGTTGGAGCAATAGATATCGCCTCAACCTTCTCTCTTCCCCTGGCTATTTTGACATTGGATGCTACCAAAGCATCCGACAGGGTCAACTGGCCCTACCTGGCCGCAGTAATGAGGAAGTTCCAGTTTGGGGCTAATTTTTGTTGAGTCATCCACCTTCTATACAGGGACCCCAGGGCCAGTCTTCTAGTCAATGGTGCCTGTACTGAGCCCTTCCAAATCATGAGGGGTACCAGGCAGGGCTGTCCGCTCGCCCCCCTCCTTTTCAATTTATATATTGAATCTTTCGTGCAGAGCTTGAGAGAGGAGCCTTATGTCCCCCCTTTTGAATTTGGAGGTTGGGAAAAGCGGGTAAGACTCTATGCTGATGATATCCTAATCTATACAACCGATCCGGTCCAAGCTTTTCCCACAGTTGTAAAAAGGGCTGAGGCATTCGGGCGGATCTCTGGCTATGAAATTAATGTGGGGAAAACAGAGATCATGACCTGGAATCTAGACAACTCACAATTTGCAGTGTCCTCTTCCATGCGCTATCTGGGAATAAGGATCACTCAGGATATCAGCAAGATAGCACAGATCAATCTGGACCGGGTCTTCCGAGAATGTAGGGCGCTATTAAAATCTTGGTCTTTCCTCCCTTTGACTGTTCTTGGGAGAACAAGTTTAGGGAAAATGTCAATCCTCCCCAATTTCACCTTTATTTTTAACTCTATCACACTAGCTTTTGATCCAAAACAGCTTCAAAAGTGTCAGTGGGAAATTAACTCTTTCATCTGGAGATACAAAGCAACCAGGCTGGCCTGGAAGAAATTAAGGAGGAGGAGAGAAAAGGGAGGGCTTGCACTGCCAGACCTACAGTATTACGCTTGGGCATTCCAGCTAGCTCACTCAAGGATGTTGCTGAAAACTCCATCAAGTTCCTCAAACGGGAAAATGTTTAAGGCCATGTTAATCGGGGCAAATCTGTCACTTTACAGATTTCTATTCAAGTTTGGGGATCAGAGGTTTTTCAAAAAGGTGAGGCTAAAGATCTTACAATCATTGGCGAAAGATTGGGTGCAAATAAAAACAAGAGTAGGGTTGGCCTATTTCTCAAATTTCGCGCCAATCTGGGACTCCCGGGGCTTCCACCTGCTTGAATGACAGTCTAGCAGCCCCCGTAAAGGAGGCAGGGATATTAAGATGGGGAGAGTTGCTAGCAGGAGGAGCATTGGTAGAATGGGAAGAGCTTTACGAGAGGGTTGGCCCAGCTGTATCGAGATTCAAATATATACAACTAGTTAGTTGGTCCCGGGAGTTGATTAGGAAAAAGGTCCAAGTAGGGAGGAGTATCTCCCTGGAACAACAACTGGTAGAGAGGCAAATGGGGGGTAAAGAGGTAGCCTTTTGGTATTGGTCAATCTTGGAGGAGGTAGATGGGGAGTTTACTCTCCCGTAGGACCTGTGGGGACAGGACATGGGTGCTCAGGGTGAGGACCTATGGATAAGATCTTTCACTCTCCTGTATAAAGCTGTTAAGCCAGCTTGGTTGAGGCGAAATCACCTGTTTACAGTACACCGAGCTTATCTTTCCCTCTTAAGGCTATCCAAATTTCAGCCAGGAAAGTGCTGTAACAAGTGCCAACTCCCAGCAGTATCCGATATCCATATGTTATGGAATGTCCCCTCATCACCGCTTTTTGGGATGAAGTAAAAGTTACCCTGGATTCAATCCTCAAAACATCATTATCCCTCACTCTGCCACTAATAATATTTGGATTGGATGATATTGTTATGGGGTCAGAACGGACCTTCCTGTTTTACACAATTCTCCTTGCAAGACGGCAGATTTGCAAATTTTGGATTGAATCTAAGGCACCATCGCATGCTGGTTGGCTAATGTCCTTGTACGAAACATCAAAGATGGACATGGCCAGGTCCTGCAGTAAAGGCAACCTCACCTTTTGGAACTTGCTGGTTCAGTGGAGATAGAATGATCACCAGGCTTGCCGTTTTTTTTTTCTTTTTTTCTTTTTCCCCCGGGTCCGATGATTATGCCTAGACACTCCATGGTCCTGTTTGCAGTACTGCCCGATAAGTATAAGGAACTTGGTCCAACAAGCTGAAATATGCCGAGATGGAGTAAAATTTCCTGAAAGCATCTCCCGCCAATCTGGTACATCTGTTCTGGGCTTGGGAAAAGACCACATGCTTGCCCTGTGCCTAAAGGGCACCTTAGGTGGTTGGCGTTTTCTTTGGAACGTGAATATGGTAAATGAGGACAAAAACAAAAAGGATAAATGACCGCACGGCATATGCTCTATTGCCTAGGTGAGAAAGAGAGTGCCATTAATTACATACACCAAAACACATTCACCTGCAGTATCTATCAGGGTGTGTCACAGTGATTTACCTAGCAGGGATCCTTCTCCAAATTCTGCCGCAGCCAGGTGTGTGTCGATCCCACTGTTCTGGAAGATGTATGAGTTGTGGATGCTCCCAGGAAATTTGGCCACGATGTTGGTGATTATGTTGGTAGCATCGCAGATTACCTGCACATTTATGGAGTGGGTAGACTTTCGGTTCATGTAGATATACTCAGTGGCTGCAGGTGGGCAGGCACCGGGTCTTGAACCGAGTGGTAAGGCACCGGGTCCTGACTCTATTCCGGTGGACATCTTTAAACAGGACCATGATCTTTGGGTCCCTTACCTGACAATATTAGCTAATGCCCTTGTGAAAGGAGCAGGGATTCCCGATTCATGGTTGGGAGCTGAGATCCTCCCAATTTATAAGAAAGGCGACCGCTCCGCTCCGGCTAATTATCGACCAATTAGCCTTATCGATGCGGTTCAAAAAAATTGTGGCACGTCTTCTCTTGGGCCGAATTCAGTGTTGGATGTCAGATTTTGATATTCTATCGCCATTACAGGCAGGCTTTCGCCCGCATATGGGGACCCTTGAACAGGTATTTAGATTTATGCTTTTATATTGGAAAGTGGTACTATTGAGGGGGGCCCTACTTTTTGCGGCCTTTGTGGATCTCAGGTCTGCTTTCCACCTACTACCCAGGTCTAAGTTGTGGGAAGTCTTACTGGAGTTGGGCATGCCAAGAGAGCAGGTGGCATTACTTATGAACCTACATGTGAATACCTATGCTAAAGTGAGATGGGGCAAGCCAGGAGAAGTGACAGATAGATTTGCGGTCGCTAAAGGGGTTAGACAGGGCTGAGTATTAGCACCCACCTTGTTCTCCCTGTTTATTAATGGGTTAATAAACTATTTTTCTAACTTCCCGACAGATGCGCCCTCCCTTGCCGGTATGAAAGTACCCTTGCTCGTGTTCGCTGACGATACGGTCATAATTTCTAAAACGAGGCAGGGCTTACAGCTAGCTTTGTCCCGTTCTGAGCTTTTTTGCAGCGAACGTGAGCTAGAGGTGAATGTTGGAAAGACCAAATTTATGGTCCTTCGGGGCCCAAGAGCTGTTAAATCCAAGGTTAAAATGAGTGGGGTTATCTTGGATCAAACAGAGGTCTTTTCATACTTGGGTGTTACCCTGAGTGAAAATCTAAGCTGGAAACCCCAACTAGACCTCTTGTCCCTTAAACACGCCCAGCTTGGGGGGGGGGCTTTACTGAAGGAGCCTTCCAACTCACTTACTAAACCCCTGGCCCCATTGATTAAAATTTATGGCTTAAAAATGTTACCTTGCATTTTATACGGAGCTGAATTGTGGGGTTTTAGCGACTTATCTAGACTGAAGGTGGCACAGAACAAATTCCTCAGCTATAGGTCTACCCCAATCTACTCCCTGCCTCCCCCTATTGTTTTACTTGGGATGTAACCAGATACAGGATGTGGTACGGTATAGACCACTGGCGTTCTGGCGGCCTTGTGGACTACACCGGAACTGTCCATGTATGCCGAGGCCACTTTGGAGATAAAGGGATTACAGGGGGCTTCTAGGATTCCCTGGTTATCCACTGTCAGATTGTCGTTGCTGGATATGGGATTGGAGGCTCTGTGGGTAGATCCAGTCAGCGCAAATTTCCCACCCAAGAAAATCTTCAAATAAATGTATTGGAGAAGGATCAAGTAGAAGAGACTATCTACTGTGTGGGGGTCCTCTATGACCTCGGACTTTCTAGTTACCAAGGAAGTTCCGAGTATTGAAGACTACTGGGACATTATAACAAAACCGCTCGATCGAAAATTGTATCACCAGCTGAGAGTGCTCTCACTCCCCCTACGTGGGTTAACACACTCTTGGAATCCAGAAAGTAGTGATAAATGCCCCTTTTGTATAAAGGAAGTAGAAACTATTGACCACTTCTTATTTTGTTGTCCAATGTACTCACTACCCAGACGAGTCTGGTTAAGACCTGTATGTTGTTCATTGGGCACTAGATCTGCAAGTACTGCATGTAGGATATTGTAATCGGATACTTCCGCCTATATTGTCATTGGTGTGTCAAAGTTCGCTAGCTGGGCCTGGTCTTTACGATCACGGAATCTGAGTCCCTGAGCCATATTTTTAGTAATGTTCGTGGGTTAGATGATGTTTTAATACTTTCCTTTTAAAGAGTTGTTTTCTTTCTTATGGATCCAGTCATGTGTCTTTTCTGTGTGATATTTAATACTGTTTTATCCCAGGTTTTAATGTTTACAGTATTTATGGCTTTTAAAAAAAAAAAAATTATGAAATGTATTTTATGCTTGATGTATATTTGTCTTTTATGATATAAATTGAAATAAAGACCTCTTGACTGACTGGAATGTTTGTGCTATCAATACACCCCATGACATGCAGGAACTGTGCCATTTGGTAAACGTCTGTCTTGGTTTTCTGCAGTTCTGCCTGTGTGTTTGGGAAGATAATGTAGTGATGCATTCTCGGCATAATGGCATCCAGGAACTTGTTAAAGAAATGGGACAGGAAACTCTGTGACACCCCACCTACCGCAGCAATCATCCCCTGGTAACTGCCATATGCAAGTAGGTGTAGGCTACAGAGCACCTGCACATGTGGTGGTATGGCGTGCAACCCTGGTGTTGGGTGCTCCAGGAGTGTGTGCAGGTCCCTTATCAAGTCCAGGATTGTGTGGTGGTGTAGCCTGTACCTTTCATGGATCTCAGCCTCAGTCAGTTGGAAGAGTGTGATGCGCTGTCTGTAAACGCGCGCCTCCAGTCTCCAGATCCTCCCTCCTGCTGCCTGTAGCCGTAGCTGCCTTGCTATCACATAGACAGCCGTTTTTTGTGAACAAGGAAACCCAAAAGGGCCTTTGGACCATGGTTCATATGTTTATTAAACGGAACAAGGGTCCTAAGGAATTGCAATAGAGAAATAAATGAAAATATAGACCACAATAAGTACTATATTTTAGCTTCCAAGCTCAGCCGAGCGAGGAATATTTTTATTTTAGAGATAACAAGGGATTAGTTGACCTGAAGAGGGTCAAATAAGAACATTTGGATAGGGCACAATCCTGTACCTATCCAAAGAACATAGAAAAACCATAGAATAAGAAAAAAGGTAAGAAAAGAAGGAGGTTTAACAGGCTAGTAAAAATTGCTTTGGAGCCAATAGTGGCTTGCGAATTAATGATCAATTCCGCAAGTCTCAACATACAGTGTATACAGATAGATATGTACAATAAATTGCATGTAACACTGTTTTAAAGTGTCAACGTTTCGATCCCTAAGGCTCCTAATGAACCGGGATCATCATCAGGACTGTTTTAAATCACTGCCTGTTTACAATGCGAACGCCTGTAAAAGTGGAAAAGGGGAAAAAATGGAGAGACAACATAAGGCATCCGCCTGAAATCATAGAATTAAAACATTCAGCAAAGACCATGTATAACTAAAGTCTTTAGTTATACATGGTCCTATGTTCTATGTTCTTGGGATAGGTACAGGATTGTACCCTATCCAAATGTTCTTATTTGACCCTCTTCAGGTAAACTAATCCCTTGTTATCTCTAAAATAAAAATATTCCTTGCTCGGCTGAGCTTGGAAGCTAAAATATAGTACTTACGTGGACGACACGCAGTTGTTGTTCACTTGGCCAGGTGAGGCACTGGATACAAAGCAGATCCAAAATTGTCTGTCCTCAGTCTTCAATTGGCTAGCGTCATCACAATTGAAGTGCAATGAGGACAAGACGGAAATCTTGCTCTATGGCCAGTTTCCCCCTGACTTTAGGTCACTATTGTGGCCAGATGGCTTCCCCATGCCAGGTGCCTCAAACACCTTGGCCAAGAACCTCGGGGTCTGGTTCGGGGAGGACCTCCGTTTCGAGGGGCACATTAAGAGGCTCACTGGAAGCTGCTTTGGGACCCTGAAGTCTCTTAGAAGGTTTTTTCCGCTTCTGCCGGCCTCTGCTCGCGAGTCAGTCGCGAGAGCTTTAATTCTCTCGCGCCTGGACTACGCGAACGCTCTGTTTAGTGGCTCTCCGGCTTACTTGATAGGGCGGCTCCAGGTTATTCAGAACGCCACCGCTAGATTGTTGGGGAACATCTCCAAGCGGATCAGCGTTAGGAGTTACCTGGAGAGCTTGCATTGGCTTCCGGTGCAGCATCGAATTACCTTCAAAATCTTGACTTTGGCCCATAAAGCCATCAATGGGCGTGGCCCCGCCTATCTGATGAAACGATTCCTGCGGTACACTCCCAATCGAGATCTGCGCTCAGCATCTCAACACCTCTTGCAAGTACCGCGTTTCCGGCGCATCCGGCTGGGTGGGCACTCTGTGACTGTGAGAGCGGCGCGAGCATGGAATGCGCTCCCAGTCTCTTTGCGCAGCACGGTGGACTTCACGGTTTTTAAGAAAGCACTAAAAACCCATTTGTTTAGATTAGCTGTGTAAATTGTTATGTTATTTCAGGGCTCGGCTGCTATACTTCCCTTGTTTCCTTCTTCCGCGCCAGGATACTCCGGCAGTAATTGTGCGCGCTATAAAACAGCTTAACATAACATAACATAACATAACTTATTGTGGTCTATATTTTCATTTATTTCTCTATTGCAATTCCTTATCAAATAGACAGCTGCCATAGTGATCACACTGTTGCATTTTGGGACTGCATTAAAAACACTGCAGCTGATTACCACCTGCTTTCAGTCAGTGTTAATACCGACTCCTAAATATCGAATTTCATGAAATTCGGTATTACCGAATTTACCTACTTCTCTTTCATCGTTTTTACCGTTTCTTATTTACCGATTCGGTAAATAAGAAATCGGTAATTCAGATTCGGTAATTTATAAATCGGTAATAAGGAATCAGTATTTACCGATTCCTAATTACCAAATCCTCCCTTACATCACGAATACCTAAATACCGGTTGGTAACGGTGAAATTTACAGAATTTCACCCTTACCAACCGGTATTTGGGCCACTTTCATCGGGCCCCTAGTTCTCTATGAATAGTTCTACTTCAAGCAGATTACTTTGTGCCAAATAATGAAAAAATACAAATTTGGAAAAACAAAGTTTTGATCATAGAAACAAAATAGAGTTTCAAAGTTAGGACTTTGTTTTGAAAAATGCAGGTCGAATTCAGAGTCTCTCAGAACATTGTGTGCCACATCAAAAGTCAGTGTTATTGTTTGGTGAAAACATGAAATCTTCCAAGTCCGTAAAGAATTTGTCTACCATTGGAGGTGAAAGTTGGATTACCTCGTTAAGAAGACTATTTGCACATAGATGTGAAGCATCCCCGTCAGCGTTGGTTGTGTTAGCAATGTTCGAATTGGATGGTACCTGTGTGCCGCTTTTCACTTGTACCTCACCGTCAGCATTTTGCGTCTGAGAGATCTTAATGAATGCCTTCATCAGGATTGGTAGGATGGGGACAACACAGTGAATGAGCCATCACTGGTCAAAGCAAATTATCAACATCCATTGGCAGGACTGATGGGAGTGTGAGACAGATGTCTAACACGCATTCTTCTCCACATAGCAGGCATCGTAGAACAGGTAAGATGCAATTTTGCCAGCTTGGGCGGAATGATATAAACCATGTGTTATTCAATTCTCTTAAACAAGTTAATCTCAAAATTTCGACTATGCGCTCACGACACTTCATCGCCAGTAGAGTATTTTCCATGGTGATCTGGGTGTCTGCTGGGGATTGGCTTGCCATATTGAAGCAGTAGGAGCAAAAATAGTATCCCTACAGCGAGTCCCAAAATGAGAGGCAATCCGCCAAACACAGAGTGCACGAAGTTTGGAAATATGCCTGGGACTGCATTAAAAGGTGCTAACAGTCCCCCAAATATTGTCTTAAATACATGTACAATACCACTTGTATCAGACATGTTTAAGATCCGACCTAACATTTCTGAGAAATGTACAGGGCAATTTGTAGTTAATAGGGTGTGTATCTATGCAGACGTCCTTGCGACTTGCAGATCATAGGTCTCTTTGGCCGAGGTTAGTGGCACAATTCTCTTTAAAAGAGTGACTTTATTCTGCTTAACGTATCAATTCGTATAGAAGAGAAGTTTAGTGAAGGCCATAACGGCGACTCCCTGTCTGTCTTGGTTTTTGGAAACAATACTTGCATACAGCAAGTGACCTTGGCTGACACAGTTACGAGACAACATGCCACAGCAGCTGTGATCATTCAACATAATGTAACTCCCATTAGAAAGTTGCCTAAAAATTGGATCAATCACTGCAGCTGGTGAACCTTGCAGGTGGCAGGATAAATTGTTAGAGGAACCATCGCAGGCCCCGTGTAAATTAATACCCTGACAAAGGAGAGAGCCGCCTAGTGTGTTTCACAATTTTTCCACTAAGAAACACTTCTTTCCCCCACCCCAGCATTTGGTGTGTATGGTAATTCCCAGAATGTCTTGATGTATTATTTACCCAACCTTTCATTTATGCCTGCTGGTATATGTTTTAAGCAATACTGAACATGGAAAATTGTAACAGGCAGAGTGATTGTTCTGTGTATTATCCATTCAATGGCTGGCTTTTTAGTGACAGTACATGGCATTCTTTCTAGTTTTTCAATGCTCAGCACCGTATAGTCTGCTCACCTCTGTGTCAGTTTGATCTGTTTATCAGTGAGATTGAATTATGAAAACAGTGACGTGGCATTTATTAAACGCCAAGGCCCACAGTCTGAACGAAGGGTTTGTAACGTCCAGCCTAATAGCATTATAGAACGTAATTGTGACTGACCAATTTGCAACATGACCAAGTCCTGATCCAATATGTCTATGGCAGAGGATATTATGCTGTCCAAAGAATATATCCTGGACGACAGAGTTGTTAACCCATTGTCAACTACAGAGAGAGATTTCTCTAAATTAATACGATCAATTTCTCATATTCGTTCTGCAGTCTCTGCTTGCATAATCTTCCATGCTTCATTATAATCAGCATAGATACCAGCGTATATAAAACATTTATGACGCGGTTTAGTAGGTCCTTGTAAGAAGTCCCTTAGATCAGCACCATCTTTAAGTAAAGATAAGTGTTGTTTTACTTCCTTTAGTGTAGACTTGTGTAGTCATTCAAGGAACAGTTTCCCTACACTGTATGCTGTTACTATTCCTGAATGCTGTCTCTGAACATATCTTGGATCTGGCCTAGTGAATGCGAACCCTTGTGTCTTATTCAGGAATCTATCTTGACAGTTGTTTGTGTCTGTGGGCCAGATTAACCATTTTTTCCAATCTGGATCTGTTCTGTTGTGAAGCAAATAGTATGTGCGTCGACCACCCCCTCTGAAGTGTTACTGCTATCAGGTGTAGGTGTAGGCATTGACGGTTTGTTTAATCTTTTATCTTGACTAACCCAAGACAAGATGTCTTTTGGACAGTGTCATTTAAAAACATTATTTGCTCTGTGATGATGCAGGCTCTAAATAAAGCTTCTAAACCCTACACCTGCCAGTCTTTTGTGCCCCAGACAGTTTTTGTCTCAATGTTGTCTCTCCAAAAGTCTAAATCTAACAAAGACCGCTGAGCATAAAAGGCCGCAGAAGAAATTTGCTTGTCAACATACTTTTCATTCCTGTCCGATTAACATTTTTCAAGAAAAATGGTTCTGGATTTGAACCAATTAAACCTGAAAAGTATGGAAATTTGCCCTAAAATGTTTTTGAGCTACCGTTTGGTGGCATTGGACAGTGTTCACATTGGTTATATTTCAATACATTTTTAGGATTTGCAGATTTGTGCAAGAAATGATGACCATATTGATTATAACAATACATTTGTTCATAATCTGATGAACCTTCTAAGTATTCATGATTTGTAAATAGAGCAGACATTTCTAAGTCTGACATCCTATTTTTAACAGTCCCAAAGTCCCAATCATCAGAAAAGGTACTAGATGAAACAAATTCATTCAAGGAAATCTTGCACTGGTGTGGAATCTTCAACAGCTTCGCCGGACCGAAAATGTCATATTCAGTTCTGTCCCAAGCTATACCACCAGTTATAGGAACGGCTGTGATGTTCACTGATGACAAGTCCCTTTGTTCACGATGAGATGATTTGTGTGGCTTGAGGGGTAAGTTGATGTTCTTACTTGCTGTGTCCTTTTAAACATATCTTCCATTTATCAGCATTTCCAAAGTTATTACAAGAGTCAACCAAAGTAGAAGAAAAAGTACACCCAACACAATCCAAAGTTCAAACCATGGTGAAACCAGATAAGTCTTTTATAGGTGATGAAAAAGGTTGATTGCTTATTCTTTAAAACTTCTTTTTACTGGCGTTGTTTCAGGTTCACTGGGATCCTCTGAAAATGTATCAACGTTAATGAAATTGCCAGAGGCAGTTCTGTCAATTGTAGGGATTGCATCAGGATTCGTGGAAATCGCCGGAACCACTTGATCACTTGTTACATATGTATAGTCAGATGCCATTTCATTGTAGAGCGGCATTTCTTGACAAACTGTTATTTGGGTCTCAAGAGGTACAAGTTCCATGACTTTGTTGCATAGTCCTTTTCGCACTGCACGTTCTTCAAAGGTGATAAGTCTCTCAGTTTGAACCTCTTGGATAGTAGCCAGATTAGGGCGTCTGCTACATCTTTGGAGTCCACTTGGCCTACTGTTCATTATCGGCTACATGATGTGGTTTTACCAGGTCGATGGAAACAAACCTGTTATCCTTTTTACCAGCAGAGGGCGGCAGTAATACTGTTCCTGATCCGTGGATTGCTAGGACAGGTTCTGGTCGTCTGTAAGAAGGCCCAAATTCCTTCTTGTCCGCGATCTTTTCTCTGACTAGATTCTCAATCTTTGGAATCCAGACAGGTCTTGCTGGGACGGTGTAACGACCGGATTTTCGGACCAGATAGAATCAGCTCATCAAGACACCACCAACCCGGCTGAAACGTAACATCCTCACTCCTCAGGACTTACTTACCACGGTACCTGGGTACCTACCTGGGGATGAGGAATTTGCAATATACAAGCTTAGATCATCTAAAATACCACCAAATCCATAGGGATTACTAGAAACAATATTCTACACCACACTCATACCTTATAGTCTCGCGGCCACTTAGGCCAAGACTAGGCTACCCTCCTACTCATAGTGAAGGGGGCAGTTCCGATTACTTACCATTACACACTGACCACAATCAGTGCTCACCCAAGCCACAATCCTGTGGGTATATGCACCATGTCCTCCCGGTGCTCTCACTCTCTCACACAAGCCACAATCCTGTGGGTATACACACCATATTCTCTTGGTGCTCTCACTCTCTTACACAAGATACAATCCTGTGGGTATACACACCATATTCTCTTAGTGCTCTCACTCTCTGACACAAGCCACAATCCTGTGGGTATACACACCGTCTTATCTCGGTGCTCTCACTAACGCCGCTACACAACGGCGATCACTGTCCAATTGAGACCTTTAGCTCTCTCTCTCTCTGATGGGAAGTTTCACCATATACTACTGGGAATATCCTACATATTATATAGTAGATAGACGGTTCAATCCTCTCACACAAGAATAGCCAAATTACGGTATGCAAAGGTTATTCTCCGATTTAAGTGCTCCCTGCTCCCTTGCTCAGTTACCACTTACCCGGACGGGAAACGCATCCATCCACATAACAGCACCTGACTAGAAGAAAGGTTAACTTTATCACGTAAAAAACAGTTACACAATGGTTCACTAAGAACTGGGGTCCCTTTATTACACAATAACGAATTATAACAACAATATAATACTGCAATATAGCATATAGCCTGAAAAGCAAAGGAAAGAATTAGAATATGTGTGCACGCTAATAAGAAAGGGTCAACGTCACCTTATGAGTACGAAGTCTGGACTCAGTTGTCCTCTGGGTTCCCTTCTCGTCTGTGCCTTGGCTCATCTTAGGATCACCCCTGCAGTCACAGATACACGTCTGCACTGCTATGCTCTGTCTCCTCTGCTCCCCTCCAAGTGACTTGAACCTCTCTCCTGTTCTCTGTTTCGTCTGTCTCACTCTCGTCGATCTGCACTACCCCTCTCTCCTCTCAATCACGGACTATCTTCACCTTCCGACTTCGATCTTATAAATCAGTTACTGCCGCTCTAATATTCGCTCGCTCTGCTAACTTCTTCACTCTGCATTCTCTGATCTTAGTATCAAAGCTCACCAGCTGCTCCAACTAAAATAACTTCAATCTTTCTGAGAGATTATTAGCCTTTGGTCTCTTCGGACTTCAAAATGGTGACTGTCTGCTTTAAATTGGTTAACTGCAATGATGCTAACGACGAGCTGCCATCTACTAACTGACTGAATGAACTGAACTCCTCTCTGTACTTTCGCTAATATAGAACCTTGTTCTTGCATGGAAATTTCCGGCCAGTAACCTGCCGCCCACCAAATTCTTGTACCACCCCGTGCCAAGGACACGTTCTCAGCCGGCTGGCCTGATGTTATGTCTTCGACACGAAGAAAAATACAGTCTTTCGATAAGAGCCAGCCTGAGCCGGTTCTCTCCAAGCGAACAACACCTTATAACTAAAACATTACATTTTACCTAAAAGCATCTCAAGCAGCCGAGGCAGAAAGAAAAATGGAGTCTCTCTCGTTCGAGGCCTACAAGGCCCGAAATAAGCATAAAGATGAATAACTCTATCAGAAATATACTAGCAACCTTACAAAAAGGACGGATTAATACTAATACTAAGGGATCTATCCCTTAACATAAGCTTATAGGCCCTAGAATAGAGAATTATATCAAACACCTTGTAAATTGGCCAGGTCTGAGGCTCTAATCCCTCTATTAGAATGATAGTAGGCTAAAGTCACCTTCACTCAAAAAGGGGAACAAAAACACGGTCAGAACAGACGGTCGGTTTCTCTTAAGTGGTTGTTGGCTTCAGGAACACGTTACTTTAGCTTTTCCTTATTTAATTTAAGTCCTGCAAAGCAGCCGAACAATATTTGATATCAAAGGATTTCTGTTCTACCACTGAAGTCTGACAATCGAGATCTGAAATAATCATTCTTGCTCCAAAAAGGATTTCATATGGAGTGATTCCCCCTGAAAGAACTTCTTGTCAGATTAGTAAGACTACGTTGGACACTTATTAGATGTTTGATCCACCCATCAACGAGCCTAATACCCTAGCTGTTATAGATTGCTTTATGTCCAGGTTTTTTCTCTCCACTACCGAATTTCCCTCAGGATGGAATGGACTGGAGTATCGCAATGCAACACCCAATTTGGCCATGGCCTCCTTGTAAACTCTGGAGCTAAACGCAGGACTCTGGTCAGAATGTAGCGTGCCGACTGCGTATGTGCAGATAAAGACTCGCAAATCTTTTATAACAGTTCGAGCGTCAGCCAAGCGCTGAGGCCACATCCAATTAAATCTTGTCCTAGTATTTGTGGGACCGTATTTGTCCATAGGGACGTCTGCGTGTAGAAAGTCTAATGCTGTCTAACAATGGTGTCTGTACTGGGTTGGCTACACTGTAGTCAGGTATCTGGCGGCGTTTTCTGCTGCGATCTCTGTTGCAATTATTGCAGTTAATTGTGAATGTGTGAATGTGGCCACCAGTATGTTTCTTTTAATTCTAGTATAGATTTAGAGATACCCTGATGTATCAGACCCTCTCCCAAATGTACTTTGTATATCAAAGCTACTCTATGTTTCCTGTTTGGAATCACTCTATCCCCCACTCCAGGAATTGGAGCAAAAGGAACAGAGTTTCCGTCAATTATGTATGAGTATTTGAGTGGATAATTTTGAGGTAAAGCTGCACCGCTGCCTTTGCTTGTCGTATTGACAGCTAGCATTATTTTGCCATCTATTTTCATTTTTGAACAAGTGATTTCGCCGCTTTGTCAGCCAATTAATTCCCTGCAACATGAACGCCATCACGTTGATGGCTCAGTGTATGTATCACGTGAGCCTATTGTAGTTCTTGCGTAGCTGAACTACTTGTTCAGAAAGCAATTTATGCTTAATTGTGCCACCTTTTGCATCTTTGTAACTATTTTGAATCCTGTTTTTCATGTATTCATTGTAAGATTGAACACAATAATACGAATCGCATACTATGAGTGTGGGGATTTCGCAATCTGTATTTTCAAGCGCCATCTTGAATGCTTGTAGTTCAGCTCGCTGAGCTATACAATCTCCATTAGATTGCGTTTTATTGACGATTGGTCGGAATTTACCATTGTGCCAGCGACCTTTAACAATCGCGCATGCAGCACTATAAGCGTGTTTACCCACCGTAGCAGGTTGGGCTGATCCATCAGTATGAATTATACATTCATACTGTTCTAGAGGCACAATCTCAGTAGGTAAAGGACATTCTTGTTCATATTGTAGAAATGCTTGTGTTTTCAAATAAGGGTCAAAAATGTATTCAACGTTTGTTGCAGCAAGAGAATTAACCCATTGTATCCATCTTGGATGTATAGCTTTGGTCGGAATTTACCATCGCATACGTAGCACTATAAGCTTGCTTACCCTCCGTAGCGAGTTGGGCTGATCCGTCAGTATAAATTATACATTTGTTCTGCTCTAGAGGCAGAATCTCGGTAGGCAATGGACATTCTTGTTGTGTTGTAGAAATGCTTGTGTTTTCAAATAATGGTCAAAAACGTATTCAACGTCTGTTGCAGCAAGAGAATTAACCCATTGTATCCATCTTGGATGTAAAGATTTAGCATTCAGAATGCTCACTTTTTTCACTGCCTCTAAGGCAGGTACAGGTGTAACGACCATAATGTGCTTACCCTGTGCGAGGGCTCTCTCTTTTGCTACTGAAGTTTGAACCGCTGTCAAATTTTTTTCTGTTGAAGTGAATTTCATTTCTGCTTGTGTGTACCAAAGTGATTTGTAAGCTATTGGTACTTTTTCTCCTTCATTAAAGGTTAAGTATGTGATTCCGCAGGGTCCTCGAATGATTCAGATCACTAAGTTGCGTACCTTTACGTATGTTTGTAAATGTTTTGTTGCTAACATGTCTGTTTGCAATGAACACAAAATTTCTGTGTGTATTTGAGTCCATCTAACTGTTTATAAATCAGGTTTGGTTAATTCGTAGAGAGGTTTAATCCTTTCTGCGTAGTTTAGAATGTAAGTTCTTCCGAAATTCAGGAAACCTAGAATCAACTGTAAGTTTTTCAGTGTTTTTGGAGGTGGGAGCAGTGCACATTTCTTTAGAAAGTTTGCTGCCAGGCTTTTGCCTTCACTTGAAAGTTCATATCCTAGGAAAAGGACGTTTAAATGGGCAATTCGTGATTTCTTAAAATTGAATTTGTACCCTTCAGAGGCAAAGCCCAATATTATGGTGTTCACCCTGTTCAAGTGCCTATCCAAGTCATCGTCTGTTAGATAGATGTCATCGACATATGATAATGCATCATCATCATCATCATCATAGGTTTGTAGTAACTCTGTTACTCTGGCTGAAAATAACCCTGGACTATTCTTGATTCCCTGTGGCAGACGACAGAATTGACGCTGTATTCCCGTAATTGAGAAAGCGGTCAAGTACCTACTTTGTGGTGCAATGTTTTGACAGAAGAAACCATTAGAAATATCTAATGTGGTTTTGTATTTTTTACGCACAATGTTATTTATTAGTGCTGCACTATGTGCATTTTGTACTGCAAAAGTTTTGCAACAAAAGTTTAAATGTCTGTAATCCAATACTAGATGATATGTATTATCTGGTTTGTAAACAGGAAACAAAGGATTGTTCATTGACGAGGTGCATGTTTCAATCACACCTTGGTATTCAAGTTGATCTAAGATCTCCCTGACTTGTTTTTTAGCTTCTTGCTTAACTGGATACTGCCTTTGTGCAGTCAGTTGATTTTTGACTGGAATTTATGGTGTGGAGAAACCTCATCCCATCCTACATGATTTTTATATAATGCAGGAGCCTGGGCTACTGACCATTTCCTGGCATAAGTATATTTTAAATGAATTGGAATGTGGTTGGAGAAAGCTGGCATAATGATTTCTTTGCCATGTGGGCACTCCCTGACAAATTGTGGTGGCCAGTCTTGTTCAGCTAGAAGAATGTCATAACCCTTAGAAAGTCACTCCCAAAAGAGTTCTCTTATTTTTCTTGGAATGTCCCCCTCCTTCCGGAGTGTTACTTCATATAACATATGTGGGACACTAACCCTGGTATCTGCAGTTTCAACTTGAATAAACTCATTCAAGTCCACTGTCTCCAGATGATCCTTCAAGTTCTTGCGAGCTATGGTGACTTCTGCTGCGCTGTCCAACATCGTTTGAGCCCATTCCCCGTTCTTGAGTTGTGTCCTCAAGATCCTCGGCATGTCTGATTTTTAGACCTGCTACCTTCATTTTGGTGAATTGGGTTTTCTTATTTTTTGGAACGTGCTGATCGTCTTTGGACTTTACATGTTCTTCCTTTTGTTCTGATCGTCCTCTTCTTTCAGATTTTTGTGATGAAGTCTGAAAGGTACGAGAGGAATGTGTATCAGTATCTTGATATCTATCATGTTTTCTCAAATTATCCCTGTTCCTGAGGTTATACCTCCTTTCAGAGGGCTCCTTTTGAGGAGACCTACCTCCTGATTGAGAACGCTTCTCATTGGAAGTTTGTTTATTGTTCTCCCACTTCTTTTTAGGAACAGTGAGAGTGTTTTTAATAAAGACCTTTTCAGGACTTTCAGTCAGCTGGGGTTTTACTGGTTTACCACCCAAACTGTCTCTACCTAGTTCTTCATAGGATTTTTCAATTATTCTGGCCAGTTCATATGGTTGCTCGGATCACCACGGATGCTGCTTCACCTTTAATATTAGCTAATATTATTGTAGAGACCTGTTTGAATTCTTTCAGTAATTTCATACCTAGATTTAAAGCAGACTCATTTTGCATTTGTTTCAGGACGTCTGGTATTGCCGCCATAGATGGAACACCATGTCTTTTTGTGAAGATTGAAGCAAAAACTGTTCCCCAAGTGTCGCAGTCCTCCAGGTGTGGTACGATCCCCATTGGTAAACAGATTGTTAGAATCCTGTGTTTCTCATGAGGGGTAGTATCAGGAAATACTGCCTCGATTTGAGTAATTTTTTTAGCTATCCAGAATGGAATTTTTTTCCTTTTTGCTGGTAGTTTACCAATGACTGATTGTATAGTCTGTGGTGTTATTTTATTTGTGTTCCCCTGGTAAGGGGTGTGGTGTGGAATCCTTATAGGAGGTTGGCCTGTTAGAGTCCGCATGACATATTGAACCAATTGTCTATGTATTTTTATTAGTTGTTTTAGTTTAACTAATAGTTCTTCACCTGACATTTCTTCAATGTGAGAATGTGGTGTACATCTTGCTAATACCGGCCATGTTGCTCCTGGTTTACCTAGTGGACCGAGCCTGGTAATGTGATTTTGATGTTATAAGGCACCTTTAAACCAGAGCGCATGCTCTTGGTATGTTAGTGGAATTTCAATATCCTTGAAAGGAACGCATTCCATTGGATGTTCCTCTACTTTGTACAAGTGAAACACATGTGTTACTGAATTTGTTTCAGGGAAGACAATCCATGAATAGAATACCTCTATCTGCCGATATTCGTGTGGCTCAATCACAAAAATTACCCTACCACCTCTTGATGATAGGCCATTTGTTATAAGTTTCATAGTGATGGTTTTCCTTAAATTTTCTGGGATGTTTATAGCAAACCTGTAACGTCTAAGCCTGATTGGGCTGCAGCAGCTGCTGCTCCACCGGTGTGTTAATGTCGCCGCTAAGCAACATTGTTTAATGAAAGTTTGCAGAGCAAGTTTCAAGGAAACTAAGATAAGGTGCACAATATTTTGAAACACTGTATCCTCTCAAAGTTGAAAAAACCAAAACCAATACATAGGATTTTCGTCCTACTCAGTTATGGTGGATTTTTTATCCTTTTACCCACTAAAGACGTCTATTGGTGTATTTTACGAGAAAAGGGGGTCTCTGAGAAAAGCACAACTGAGTTACTTTAGTATCGAATGCTAAATTAGTGCCTTACCAAACGTTGGGCGCCATGTAGTGTAGTTTCTATATTCCCAATAGGCTCTGCGCATTGGAATATTATATCTTATAGATTAGACGTAGGACTGGGGTCGACTAGGTCTCTATCGAATATATTAAACTTAATAGTGAGTGCAGCCAGCTCAGAGGTCACTAGAAACTTTCTCAAATTCACAAGAAGGGATTAGTTTCTGACAACCGCATAAACATGACAACTTTGTTTCCCAAGAATAATAAATGTATCTCTAGAGTTGTGGAAACAATAGATAAGTATTTCACTCAGTCACTGGTGCATGCTTCTTTTCTGCAGAGGTGCAGAGGAATAGAGAGACAGGCGTTTTCAATAAAAGGTTTTCTTGAACAGTCTTCTTTCTCATGCAAGTAAAGTGAACTGCTACAATCGTAATACAGACTGCAAAGTATAATGCATACAGCGAGAACAATATTATAAAATAATACTGTAAGAGCATTGTATGGTTTCTAAACCATATATAAATACATACATAAATTACAGTGTCTAAAAGTAATCAACTGGTGCTTCTAAAATACGTCTACCCCAATGTACCTAACCTACGTCTAGTATGCGGGAAGAAGTTGGTGTGGTATAACAGAGGTTTAGTTTTTCTTTGCTAAGAATCTATCCAAGGTTTCTCTAGGTTCTAATCAGCTCCATACCTTAGTTTAGAATGTAGGAGGTCTGGTATCTCAGTCTCGGGAATTTCCCAACACCCCGCAAGGGGAGCTTGGAAACACTGGAGCTGGATTCTCGCTGAGAGAAATGCAGCCTCTCGATCAGTGCGTCAGCTGGAGGGTAGGGTTCCTTCGGTACTTGCTGTAGTGAGCTGCGTCCGGCAAGTAAATAGTCAACTGCTCCAAACCACCATGTCTTGCTAGAGCAAGTGAAGGCATATTTATACCTTAAAGGTGTCTAGTTTGACGTAAAGTCGAGCATAATAACGTCAGGAAAGAACCCCAAGGGAATAGTAGTTCTTTGTAAAGTACATGAGTGCTTGGACAAATCAACACTCAAGCAAGGGAAGTTCCCTGACTGCTTAAGCCGATTTTCCAAGAAATCGTTGTGACGTTTTTGGTACGAGTGGAAGTAGCCATGCCTGTGTTTGATATGCATGGGCTATGTCTAAATAAGGGAATGATTTCTATGCCTATATTAGGGCAATGTGAATTGTACCTATATAAGGGCATGAATCGGGAAAATTCACTCGGATCCCAAAACGCCATAAAACACTTTAAATTGTAGCATGTTGTACATTCTTTTCATTTGTTAGCTATGCTTATTGCTAATTTGACTAACAGATTGATCCATTCTTTGTTCTTGGTAGCTTTGCTCTTTTTGTAATGCTTTTATACATTTGTACAGTATGGACTGAGTTCTGCCTAATGTGTATTGGAAGGTACTGTGACATTCTTTTACTTTATTTTTGTTTTGACTTCTTGTTCCAAGGTGCTATCATAGACATTCCACCATGGTATTTGGAATTTGGGTTGGAGTCTGTGTCCAGAGTGATGCAGTTTGCCATCCCAAGTGTCTTCAAAATTGTCCATTACAGGACAACGTTTGCCTTCATTTTGTTGGTAGTAAGCTCTTTCTATTAGCAGATTTTAGAGGTTAGCTATCTCTGTGACAGGGGCATGGGTTAGTGCTATTTGTTTTATTTCAAAGGCACAGCTAAATTGGCTTTTAGTGGAATATTCTATACTTAGTGCAGATTTGTCTAGGGGTCTCCATATATTTTGGATGAAATGATAGCAACAGCCTTGTGCAGCTGTGTGGAGGTATAATTTTAGAATTGTTTGTATCATGGATTGTTCAAAGTCTGTGATTACTTTTTAGGGGCAGTAGTTATTTGTTGCATATTTTATATGGTTTAAGAGCTCATAATAAGTGCTGGTTTGTTTATTTGGTAGTAAAGCATATATAAAAAGGATATTTTTGTTTTGATAATCTCCATGTATGGTGTATATCTGAATATATCATTTGGGACATATTTTAAAGATCCACTCCATCATCCAGGTTTGACATTGGCTAAGTTTCATGAAGTTGTTTGCTGTACAGAATATTAGACTTTGATTCTCATCATTTAGGTTGTCATGCAAAGCAAAGGTTCTTCACTATTGTTAATTGTTCATGTATGTCAACGTCTTCGTATCATCTAGGGGCAGGTGGGGTTCAATTGGTGGCTTTTTTAGTTTATGCAATTGATCTTTTAAAGTGGGGATAGGTGGTCGGCTAGCCTTTAAGATTTTGCTTGTGGGTTCTTGGGAGCTAGTACTTGCCTCTGATATATCTTGCAATTTTTCTTGTACTACTATTTCTGGGATATTTAGGGGGTGGTTGGGCACTCTTACACAAAGTAGGATATCATCTTTGGTAGATGACGACATGGCATGCATTATACAAATATTTAGTACATTACCACTTTATAGTTTGCCATGATGCCCTATTTTGGCTGTAAGTGTAGCATATGTAATTTAGTACCTGCTTTCCTTTCTGTGAAGTGATACATTGTGCAGCCTCTGTCATTTCATCTGTAGGTATTGGGATAATATAAATGGATAACACTTTAAATATTTGTGTTAATGTCTTTACCATGTTTAAAAATGGATTTACTTTTATTTTGTTGATTTACATGTATGTTCTGGTGAGATGTTTCCACGGTTTTGCAGCTTTTTCTTTGGTGGTATTTTAACGTGCAGCAGGTGCTTTTGTTACTGTTGATTGGAGAAAAAAAAACATAGGGTAAGTTTTAAATGGTGCTTTGTTGATAGTTTATAGGAATTTAGGTAATTAGGTTTATTTTTGTTTGCTCTTTGGGTGAGCTTATCAGTATTTATTTATGTATACTTACTTTCTTATTTCTTTTTGCTGGTTAGTGATGGTTCATATTTACTGATAGTTTATTGGTTTTCAAGTTACACATTTCTTTCTTTTAGGAAGTCTGTGTAAAAAAGATAAGTTGCAAAATGCATTAATATTTATTGGCTATTTGCTATTTTATATGTTGAATTTTTTATCAGCTACATTATAGGTTAAATATAAGTGTAACTTGCTTGGTTATGCAGTTGTTAAGATGTTTATTTTTATTCTTCAATGGTTTGTACAAATAATCCAGCAGTAAATTCCCTCCGCTTGCAGTGTTTATCATTTTTGAAGTATTTAGTTTATCACATTAGCGTGCCTTTTCCATGAACGATCTGATTGTTCGTTTCATTTTTTTAGTTAAATTTATTAGTTGAATCCTTTTATGGTAAACACTAATTTGTGTTTTACTATTTATGTATAATATATGATTGCATATTCTTGTTTATAAAATTATTTATATACGTATATTTAGTTTTTTTAGGCTGGTGTTTACTTTTTGTAGTTAATGGAGGATTTTATTGTATATATTTTAGGTCTGCAAATGTTTGGGGTGAATGGTAAATATTATGTTAATGTAATATATTTTATTTAAATTAATTATTTGTATAACACATTATTGTTCTTTTCAAAGTAATTGTTCATGTAAAAAGTGTTTTTATTGTTTTAGTAGTGATTATTTAATTATTTTGGCAATAGATTTTTACTTCATTATGTGTGGATTGATATTTTTGATATAGTCTATATTTATTTAAAGTTAATAATATTTTTGTTCCAGCTATTTTGTTTGATATGTGTAGAAATCAATAGTTTTTTTGTTTAATGATTTTCATAACATTTTCAGAAGCGAAAAAAATAGTATCAAGTCAATGAACATATTGTAAATACAATATAACAATTAATACATATGAAAAAAAGAAATATGAGCAAATAAATTAGAGGAATTAGAGATAAAGAGAAAAAAAAAGAAGAAGAAAGATGAAAGAGAGAAAGAGAACTAGAGATGAGACAGAAGTAACATTTAAGATATAGGTGCATATGTAGAAATATAAGAAGTAAAAGGTAGCCAAAGAAGATCAGATTTAATTTTATGAGAAATAGTATGAGAGGATAGATGAGCAATTCTGTGCTCATCACAAATATAGTTCCACCAGGTTAATGAGGATAATTTATATTTCCATCAGGACAAAATCACTTTAGATGCTAAAGCAATAAATAGATCAAATAACAAAGAAATAGGAGTAGAAACATCTACCCCGGGAGAGAAGTAACCTAGAAAAACATTTTGCAATGTTAAAAGAATATTACAATGAATTATTTTCATACATTTAGACCAAATGGATTGCCAAAACTTCAATGCATTGGACCAGTCATAAAGCAGGTGAGTTAAAGTCCCAGTGGACTCAGAACAGTACCAACATAGGGATGAGGAAGTAAGGGAAAATTTGGAAATACAAACAGGAGTAATAACATCTCTACTATATATAAAGTATAGGGATTGAGTAATACGGGCTGCAATAGAAGTTTTAAATAACTTGGACCATAATTTATCCCAAGAAGGGATAGCGAGCGATAAATATTAGTCTGCTTCCCAGAGTAATTAGGAATGGGATTTCAGTCGTTCAGTAACAGGTGAGAGTAGTGTCTTATAAATAGAAGCAGCCTTAGGCCTATGGTCCTGACCACACTATATAACAGTGTGGGTGGAATAACTGAGGGAGAAGCTGAAGGGAAATTGTGATAAGATAAGAAGGACAACAAAGCTGTTGATATTAAAAGGTACTCATTAAGAAATGAGTCAGGTAAGTGATATTGCAATTGTAATTCAGGGAAAGGAATAACAGAGTTATGCTGAATTCATTCATTCAAAAACTTTATTGCGGTTATTTATAACCATAAAAGTACAAACAAATTCTCCGGTTACAGATACAGGGTGTGTTTCAAGAAGGATGTTTGTCACATACGTAAGCAAATCGGGCTTAATACATCAATGGAAATAAAAAATATAATTAAAAAGTTAAAATACATAAATATGAAAGACTTTTAAAATTAAAATATACTTACAATTCTAAAATTCTGAATGCATGAACTTAGTCACCAGTCCCATAATAAGTGCAGAAAGAGAATGCTAGTTCTTTCTCCCACCATAATAAGGAATTTTTACTCGTGAAATCCATTAACAGTTGGCAATGCCATTCCATACTGAAGACATATATTATTTAAATACATTTCTACAGATTACCCACATTGAAAATAGGAACTTTGCTATTGCGACCACATATAGAGGGTTGGAATCAGTTCTTAAAATCCTAAAAAAGTCAAGGTAATTCCTAATTCCCAAGTTCCTACACAATTGGATTAACCATTTCCGCCTAGGCAGTTTATATGCCCCACAGAAAAGAACTACATGCACTATTGATTCCTCCTCTTCTTGACATCCGGGGCAAAAACGTTTTGGAACTCCGGCCCACTTACTGGTTGTAGCAAAGAGAGGTAGAGTGCCATATCTAAATTGAAGAAAGAGCTTTTTTGCTAGTATCGGCTGGATGGAATCTAATACATGCTCAAATTCATAGTGGCATTTAAAGTCAAGAAATTCAGATGTGAGACTTGTTGTTTTGGCTGACCTTAGAACTTCCATCAGTTTATACTCCTTAGCTGCAGCTTTCAGTGTGGTTTTTGATGTCGCTAAACATGAAACCTCCGGATTAGTCCACAGGTTTTCCATACCTATTGCACTAAGGGAGTTCTTGACAAAAGCTAGCCATGGTATACTGCCTGCCCCGAGTAATTTCATTACTACTCTCAATTCTTCCCTATAACTGCCCAACTCAGGGGTGCACCACAACCTCTGCCAATATAACAGCAATTGGAGGAATATTTAGGTCCATCCTGAGAGGCACTAAGGGCCAGATGTAGGTAGCCCTTTACCGATCGGAATCGGCCGAAAATACTGATTTTCGGCTGTTTCCGATCGGTAAAGGGCTATTGAGATGTAGGGGCACATTTTCGGTAATTTTACCGAATCGGTATCATTACCGAATCAGTAAATTTACCGATTCAGTAATATGTACATAATCGGTAAAATAATTACCGAATCGGTAATATGTACCGATTCGGTAAAATTACCGAAAAATGCAATGTAGGTAGGCAATGTACCTTCTGCACATGGCTTACAGAATCGGTATTTTACCATGGAATACAAATCCATGGTAAAATACCGATTCCGGTGTGCATGCACATGTGTGCATGCACACCTATGTCATGTGACAGGCAGACCTGCCCTTAGGGCAGGTATGCCTGCCACATGGCACCTGTGCCTGTTTTGGGGGTGCCAGAGGGTGTCAAAGTGACAGCCCCTGCACCCTTGTGAATTCTTTAATTACCGATTCGGTAAATACCGAATCGGTAATGCCTAATCATTCCTATGGGCTTCAAAGCCCATAGGAATGAATGGGCATTACCGATTCGGTATTTACCGAATCGGTAATTAAAGAATTGTTAAGGATTCGGTAACGAATCCAGATGTTGGGACCTACATACCATTTACCGATTTTGAAATACCGAATCGGTAGGATTCGGTATTTCAAAATCGGTAAATGGGATTTACCTACATCTGGCCCTAAGGGTGTTGATTTTGGGAGAGTCAAGATTTGGCTGATGAAATTATTGTCAGTTAGAGGTAGGGAGTTACAAGTTCTCTGACCCCAAAGTTCTGCCCCGTATCGCAATGCCGCCCTCGCCTGAATTATAAATTTCCAAGGGTGGGCCCAATGTTTTTACGGCGCAGTTGTTTTGCACTCTAAGGATCCCCCATAGCCTGCGTCCATCTCAGATTGGCCTTGTCCATCTGCGGACCCCACCCCATCTTATCATTTATTGTGAGACCCAAATAATGAAAGACAGACACCCTTTCCAGGGGTCTATCCTCCATTATTGAATGGGGACAATTTCTGGGGTTCGCATTAAAAAGAATACACTTAGTTTTATTAATGTTAATCACAAGATTCCTTTTTTGGCAGAATTGGCAAAACGTGTTAAATACACGCTGCATGCCCTTTGATGACTTAGAGAGCACCAGCGTGCCATCCGCAAACATAAGCGCGGGAAAACTACGTGATGCCAATTTCTGGCAATCTATGTCCTTTATGGCAAGAAGATCTTCGATCAACCCATTTAAGAAAACGTAGATAAGAGTCGGCGCGAGAACACATCCTTGCCTAACACCCTTTTCTAAGGGGAAAGGGGCAGTCAGTTGACCAGAATTGCCGTACCTTACTCTTGCGAAGGACCCTTCATGGAGAAGCTTAAACTGATAACACAGATATGGTGGAACCCCATATCCAAAAGAATACTCCAGAGCTAATTACAGTCCACCATGTCGAATGCCGACTTCAAATCCACAAAGGTTAGCTATAAACTACCACCACCTAATATTACATGCTTCCAGTAAATTAACTGGAGCCTAAACAGCTGGTCAATAGTGGAGGTTTTTGCCCTGAATCCTGCTTACAAAGGTGTAAGGATGTCTTAATCGCTAATCCATTCTAATGGCGATGTAACAAAACCCTTGCATAGATTTTTTGGGATACATCAATAAGGCTTATTGGCCTGTAATTTGCAGGTTCCATTGGTGATCCCTTTTTATAAATGGGGATAATCTCTGCCCCCAACCATGTGGCAGGGGCAGGTAGTCCCCACAAGATTGCATTAAATAATGCTTGTAGGTAAGGGATCCAAACTGTTTGTTCCTCCCTATACAGGTCTCCTGGGATCCTGTCCAGGCCTGGCGCTTTATTCCCTTGCAAATTTAGTAGGGCCAGTTGTACCTCAGCCAAGGTGCAAGGTGGTATATCCCATAAGGGGTCAGAATTTAAAAGACAGACGGGTAGCTCACTCGCTTCTACTAAGTGATTTGAGTATAATTCTTTAAAATATAGGCGCCATGCTTCTTCACAGATATTTGGCTCAAGGTAGCCTTACCCTCTGGCTTCCCGGTATGGACCAGACTCCAGAAGGTCCTCCCATCTTTTATCTCTAATGCAGTTTTGATAGAGTGCCATCTTTCCGCTTCCCATTCTCTTTTAGCATTTAGGATAATTGTTTTAAAAGCAGCCCTTGCTTCCTTAATATGTGAGTGATTTCCCCCTTTAAGGGAGGATAGGAGGGTACGTTTTGCTGCCCTACATCCTTTATTAAACCATGGATTCTTATCTCCATGGTTTTTGCACTTAATAATCTTGGGGTTGAAAAAGAAATCTGCCAGGATGACAACCATTTCCCGGTGGATTTCTCCAAAGTCCTCTCTGCATACGTTGTTAGTAAGGTTTTCCTAAACTATGGATATCCTCTCCAGCAATGGAATGATGCTTTGTAGATTCTAGCCATCACTTCTAAGGATTGGGTAATTTTGGCCCAACGAATACGCCTCCATCCATCCCCGATTCTGTAATCTCCCCTAAGTGATATCGCAGAACCGTGGTCTGCATCATTAGAGCTAATATCTAAAAGGGTGCCCAAGGGATTGTGGTCACTTTCAGTGCGTTGCACAATACTAAAATCTAAAATTTTATGCCAGATATCTATACTAATTAATAGGTAATCAATTACCAAGCTTTGGCCTGCTCGTTCGAACGTTGGGTGGGCTGGGTTATCTTTTGGGAGCCGCCCATTGCAGGCCCTTAATAAAAAGGTTAGGGTAAGTGAAGTAATTTGTAGGACAGCTGGTGACCAACCCTTGGAAGGGTATGTATTTGGGGGGGGGGGGCACTGATTGCGTTACATCCTCATCAGCAGTAATTGGTTGGGCTATACCATTCAGGGCTTCGTAATGGCAATTAAAATCCCCACCAATTATGAGGTGTATGTCACCCAGGAGGGATTTAAAAAAAGCCATTCAGGGTTTCTAGGGTCCAAGAGGTCCCTCCATACTGTACTGGACGGGAATAGATATTTATAAGTGCTAGTTTTTCTGCATTCTTAGTTGTCAGAAGAATGCAGGTTATGTCGGGGCAAAGTGTGTCGAGTCTCCTAGCCGCAAAGCCAAGGTGGATACCCAGCCAAATGCACAGTCCCCCCGAGGGTCTACCTTTGAGTCCCTTAATAGCTGGATAATGGTAGGTAACAAAGTCCACTCTATGGACGGGGGTAAGAGATCAAGTCTCTTGTAGGAGACCGATCCCATATGAATCAACAAAATCGCCCCAATCAGGTGTATCGAGTTTGGACGCAAGGCCAGCTATATTCCAGGACAGTAGTTTTAAACCGCCACTGTGATTTCCCAGGATGTTCCCTATGTTAACCTTGGGACACAAGCTCTCTTGGGCCCAGGGGTCATCAGGGCAGAGGGAAAGATGAGCAGAAACCTCAGGGACTAGGGAAAGCGTACAGGAGGTATTAGTTAAAACCTTAGCATGTTCTGAGGTGCGGCCCTCCACTCTGTTGTCATCTATGGTTAATTCTGCAATATTGTTAATCCCTGCTTTTTCAGAACTTAGAAATTCACACTCCATCCTCCCTAGGGGCCCTTCAATAGGCGGGACCATCTGTCCAACTGGAGTGACGACCTGGCTTGTACCACCCGGCGTCAGTCAATCCGTTTAGTCCAGTTGTGCAAATCTATTATGCAGGAGAATAGAAAAGTATTGACTCCCATTGTAACTAATTGTCTTCCTACCAGGATTGTTCCTCCTTCCTCCCACCCTTTCAAATTTCCCTGGGATAGGCATGGTATCTGAAGGGATATAAAAATAACTTAGATCTCTAGCCTGGGTTTACCGGTACACCCCAGCAGGCATGTTCAGCTGCCCTTGTATCCTTAAAATTGATGACAATACAGTCCCCTGTGGTGATTTTCTTTTTAGGTCCCACCCAATCCACCCGTCTAACAAACAGAATCTTGGACTGTATATCTATGGGTAGTGGTCTATTGACATTTAACCAATATATCATATTGTTCCTCAGCTGCTCATAGGTTTCTATCTGCCCTTGCTTGAATGTTGGAACGCCGGTCAGAACAGCCACGTACGGCGCACATTCTGGGGGAAGGTCTAAATGGTGGTATGCACTTCCTAACCCTTTCCCATTCTGATTTCCCATATAGACAGTGTCCATTATCTGAGACTGGGGCTGGTCTTGCGGGTCAGTTGCGCCATTACTTTGGGGACTATGATGCATTGAGGTTACCCGGTGGGAGGAGCAATTCTTCCAGGTTTCTCAGTGATTTGAACATAAGGACCACCGCCAACACCTACATTTAAAGTGCCATTTAGATCTACTGCTGCTACAGAGACTACAGACCCCCCACCATCACCCACACTCGCAATGGCATTATCGAGCCCACCAGTTGTCAGTCTATTCTTTGTGGCACTTACAACAAAAGACACTGAGGTCTCAAGTTCCACTAACTTGTTTTCAATTGAAGTAAGTCTTGATAAAATAGGTTCCAGCGATATTTTCATCAGGTAACTCAGGGGTAACTCAGGGGTGCACCACAACCTCTGCCAATATAACAGCGGACGAGTTGCGATTACATCAGAAATTGGAGGAATATTTAGGTCCATCCTGAGAGGCACTAAGGGCCAGATGTAGGTAGCCCTTTACCGATCGGAATCGGCCGAAAATACCGATTTTCGGCCGTTTCCGATCGGTAAAGGGCTATTTGATGTAGGGGCACATTTTCGGTAATTTTACCGAATCGGTATCATTACCGAATCAGTAAATTTACCGATTCGGTAATATGTACCGAATCGGTAAAATAATTACCGAATCGGTAATATGTACCGATTCGGTAAAATTACCGAAAATGCAATGTAGGTAGGCAATGTACCTTCTGCACATGGCTTACAGAATCGGTATTTTACCATGGAATACAAATCCATGGTAAAATACCGATTCCGGTGTGCATGCACATGTGTGCATGCACACCTATGTCATGTGACAGGCAGACCTGCCCTTAGGGCAGGTATGCCTGCCACATGGCACCTGTGCCTGTTTTGGGGGTGCCAGAGGGTGTCAAAGTGACAGCCCCTGCACCCTTGTGAATTCTTTAATTACCGATTCGGTAAATACCGAATCGGTAATGCCTAATCATTCCTATGGGCTTCAAAGCCCATAGGAATGAATGGGCATTACCGATTCGGTATTTACCGAATCGGTAATTAAAGAATTGTTAAGGATTCGGTAACGAATCCAGATGTTGGGACCTACATACTATTTACCGATTTTGAAATACCGAATCGGTAGGATTCGGTATTTCAAAATCGGTAAATGGGATTTACCTACATCGGGCCCTAAGGGTGTTGATTTTGGGAGAGTCAAGATTTGTCTGATGAAATTATTGTCAGTTAGAGGTAGGGAGTTACAAGTTCTCTGACCCCACAGTTCTGCCCCGTATCGCGATGCCGCCCTCGCCTGAATTATAAATTTCCAAGGGTGGGCCCAATGTTTTTACGGCGCAGTTGTTTTGCACTCTAAGGATCCCCCATAGCCTGCATCCATCTCAGATTGGCCTTGTCCATCTGCGGACCCCACCCCATCTTATCATTTATTGTGAGACCCAAATAATGAAAGACAGACACCCTTTCCAGGGGTCTATCCTCCATTATTGAATGGGGACAATTTCTGGGGTTCGCATTAAAAAGAATACACTTAGTTTTATTAATGTTAATCACAAGATTCCTTTTTTGGCAGAATTGGCAAAACGTGTTAAATACACGCTGCATGCCCTTTGATGACTTAGAGAGCACCAGCGTGCCATCCGCAAACATAAGCGCGGGAAAACTACGTGATGCCAATTTCTGGCAATCTATGTCCTTTATGGCAAGAAGATCTTCGATCAACCCATTTAAGAAAACGTAGATAAGAGTCGGCGCGAGAACACATCCTTGCCTAACACCCTTTTCTAAGGGGAAAGGGGCAGTCAGTTGACCAGAATTGCCGTACCTTACTCTTGCGAAGGACCCTTCATGGAGAAGCTTAAACTGATAACACAGATATGGTGGAACCCCATATCCAAAAGAATACTCCAGAGCTAATTACAGTCCACCATGTCGAATGCCGACTTCAAATCCACGAAGGTTAGCTATAAACTACCACCACCTAATATTACATGCTTCCAGTAAATTAACTGGAGCCTAAACAGCTGGTCAATAGTGGAGGTTTTTGCCCTGAATCCTGCTTACAAAGGTGTAAGGATGTCTTAATCGCTAATCCATTCTAATGGCGATGTAACAAAACCCTTGCATAGATTTTTTGGGATACATCAATAAGGCTTATTGGCCTGTAATTTGCAGGTTCCATTGGTGATCCCTTTTTATAAATGGGGATAATCTCTGCCCCCAACCATGTGGCAGGGGCAGGTAGTCCCCACAAGATTGCATTAAATAATGCTTGTAGGTAAGGGATCCAAACTGTTTGTTCCTCCCTATACAGGTCTCCTGGGATCCTGTCCAGGCCTGGCGCTTTATTCCCTTGCAAATTTAGTAGGGCCAGTTGTACCTCAGCCAAGGTGCAAGGTGGTATATCCCATAAGGGGTCAGAATTTAAAAGACAGACGGGTAGCTCACTCGCTTCTACTAAGTGATTTGAGTATAATTCTTTAAAATATAGGCGCCATGCTTCTTCACAGATATTTGGCTCAAGGTAGCCTTACCCTCTGGCTTCCCGGTATGGACCAGACTCCAGAAGGTCCTCCCATCTTTTATCTCTAATGCAGTTTTGATAGAGTGCCATCTTTCCGCTTCCCATTCTCTTTTAGCATTTAGGATAATTGTTTTAAAAGCAGCCCTTGCTTCCTTAATATGTGAGTGATTTCCCCCTTTAAGGGAGGATAGGAGGGTACGTTTTGCTGCCCTACATCCTTTATTAAACCATGGATTCTTATCTCCATGGTTTTTGCACTTAATAATCTTGGGGTTGAAAAAGAAATCTGCCAGGATGACAACCATTTCCCGGTGGATTTCTCCAAAGTCCTCTCCGCATACGTTGTTAGTAAGGTTTTCCTAAACTATGGATATCCTCTCCAGCAATGGAATGATGCTTTTGTAGATTCTAGCCATCACTTCTAAGGATTGGGTAATTTTGGCCCAACGAATACGCCTCCATCCATCCCCGATTCTGTAATCTCCCCTAAGTGATATCGCAGAACCGTGGTCTGCATCATTAGAGCTAATATCTAAAAGGGTGCCCAAGGGATTGTGGTCACTTTCAGTGCGTTGCACAATACTAAAATCTAAAATTTTATGCCAGATATCTATACTAATTAATAGGTAATCAATTACCAAGCTTTGGCCTGCTCGTTCGAACGTTGGGTGGGCTGGGTTATCTTTTGGGAGCCGCCCATTGCAGGCCCTTAATAAAAAGGTTAGGGTAAGTGAAGTAATTTGTAGGACAGCTGGTGACCAACCCTTGGAAGGGTATGTATTTGGGGGGGGGGGCACTGATTGCGTTACATCCTCATCAGCAGTAATTGGTTGGGCTATACCATTCAGGGCTTCGTAATGGCAATTAAAATCCCCACCAATTATGAGGTGTATGTCACCCAGGAGGGATTTTAAAAAAGCCATTCAGGGTTTCTAGGGTCCAAGAGGTCCCTCCATACTGTACTGGACGGGAATAGATATTTATAAGTGCTAGTTTTTCTGCATTCTTAGTTGTCAGAAGAATGCAGGTTATGTCGGGGCAAAGTGTGTCGAGTCTCCTAGCCGCAAAGCCAAGGTGGATACCCAGCCAAATGCACAGTCCCCCCGAGGGTCTACCTTTGAGTCCCTTAATAGCTGGATAATGGTAGGTAACAAAGTCCACTCTATGGACGGGGGTAAGAGATCAAGTCTCTTGTAGGAGACCGATCCCATATGAATCAACAAAATCGCCCCAATCAGGTGTATCGAGTTTGGACGCAAGGCCAGCTATATTCCAGGACAGTAGTTTTAAACCGCCACTGTGATTTCCCAGGATGTTCCCTACGTTAACCTCGGGACACAAGCTCTCTTGGGCCCAGGGGTCATCAGGGCAGAGGGAAAGATGAGCAGAAACCTCAGGGACTAGGGAAAGCATACAGGAGGTATTAGTTAAAACCTTAGCATGTTCTGAGGTGCGGCCCTCCACTCTGTTGTCATCTATGGTTAATTCTGCAATATTGTTAATCCCTGCTTTTTCAGAATTTAGAAATTCACACTCCATCCTCCCTAGGGGCCCTTCAATAGGCGGGACCATCTGTCCAACTGGAGTGACGACCTGGCTTGTACCACCCGGCGTCAGTCAATCCGTTTAGTCCAGTTGTGCAAATCTATTATGCAGGAGAATAGAAAAGTATTGACTCCCATTGTAACTAATTGTCTTCCTACCAGGATTGTTCCTCCTTCCTCCCACCCTTTCAAATTTCCCTGGGATAGGCATGGTATCTGAAGGGATATAAAAATAACTTAGATCTCTAGCCTGGGTTTACTGGTACACCCCAGCAGGCATGTTCAGCTGCCCTTGTATCCTTAAAATTGATGACAATACAGTCCCCTGTGGTGATTTTCTTTTTAGGTCCCACCCAATCCACCCGTCTAACAAACAGAATCTTGGACTGTATATCTATGGGTAGTGGTCTATTGACATTTAACCAATATATCATATTGTTCCTCAGCTGCTCATAGGTTTCTATCTGCCCTTGCTTGAATGTTGGAACGCCGGTCAGAACAGCCACGTACGGCGCACATTCTGGGGGAAGGTCTAAATGGTGGTATGCACTTCCTAACCCTTTCCCATTCTGATTTCCCATATAGACAGTGTCCATTATCTGAGACTGGGGCTGGTCTTGCGGGTCAGTTGCGCCATTACTTTGGGGACTATGATGCATTGAGGTTACCCGGTGGGAGGAGCAATTCTTCCAGGTTTCTCAGTGATTTGAACATAAGGACCACCGCCAACACCTACAGTTAAAGTGCCATTTAGATCTACTGCTGCTACAGAGACTACAGACCCCCCACCATCACCCACACTCGCAATGGCATTATCGAGCCCACCAGTTGTCAGTCTATTCTTTGTAGCACTTACAACAAAAGACACTGAGGTCTCAAGTTCCACTAACTTGTTTTCAATTGAGGTAAGTCTTGATAAAATAGGTTCCAGCGATATTTTCATCAGGTTACTCAGTTTGGTCAAATAATCGTCCGATATTACCGGTGTACCGATATCACTTCCATCCAAAGCTCAGTGATTGTTCCTTGTACGGTTTGTGGGTTACCCAGAATAGCATCCGGGCCATCGGATGTATTGGCGTCCGGTTTACTTAGTTTAGGAATTTTAGGGTCAGTCCCCTTCTGCTTCCCTCCCCCTCTATTCCTTTTTGGGATTGCCCCTTGTACATGGTTCATCAGTGTGGTAGGCTGGCTGTGGACCAGCACTTCGCACACTACCGTATTTTTAGAAGTAGTTTGCAATACTTCATTACCTTGTACCGCCTTATCCTTTGCTTGACAGACCTTTGATCGAGAGACCGCGCTCGGCAACTGTGGCAGTAATGGGGTAGGAGATTGTAGGGCTCATGGTGGTGAGGAGGTATTCATAATCTGACCCAGAGACGACCTCTTTGCAAATACAGGGTCCATAGAGAGTCTTCGCTCCGTGATTTCAATCTCATGGGCTAAAACAGAAGAGGCCCTCGTAATAAATTGATCGAGTGTTCCTACAAAAGAGCCTCCTCCTGTCGCCCTCCTACTACGACGGTCCCTTGTGGCCGTTGTTTATCCAAACAGTGTTACTTTGGTGGTTTTGCCCCGCGAAGATTTATTTTTAAGATAAGTCCACTTACTAGGCTCATGAATATTGATGTTTCCCATTTGTTTAGGGCCAAGAGATGTGGCCCAGCCCAGCCTCTCACAGACTCAAATGGGCCCGCCCTTGGCCCGGGCTTCACCCGGCACGCGCCCGCAAAGCGGGTGCGGCGAGGATCTAAGAGGCAGCAGCGGTGGGCGGGACACTCCAGGTGCAGGGGACAGTGGTTATTGGCCTCCTGGGACTTCGAGTTGCTGAATTAATTGATGAATAAAAATAATTCCCTTCTCCTTCCAATGTTTGTAGTAAAAAGATTTACGTTTATATTTGATTAATTTATTGTACCAGATAGTAAAGGACAAAAAACGTTGAAAAGAATCCAAACCATCAGAAAAAAATATTATATAATAACTGTTGGGAATATTTTAGGACATGATTATTTGATATGAAATTGCAACTAGACATAAATAATATGTTTCGAAAGGAAAAATCTTTTACTAGGGAACGTTCAAAAACAATCCAATGAGGGATAGGGATATCAGCAAAATCATAAGTTAAAGCAAATAATTAACAAATTAAAAATGCAGAATGATAAGATTTAAAATCAGGAAAACTGACAGCTCCTTCTGTTTTGGGACGTTTGAGTTACAGAAGAGCAATGCAGGGGTGTTTTTTATTCCATAAAAACTTTGTACAAATAGAATTAAGTCAGGAAAAATGTGAGGTAGGAATTCTAAAAGGTAACATGGAAAGTGTATTGAGGACATGGGGCACAATCATCATTTTAATAGTATTGAATGTACCCCACCAGGAAAAATGGTAAGCAGTGCATTAAACGTATAGCTAATTATGGTAGGTAAGGTAGAAGAAAACCAAATACCAAGATATTACATTTTTGTGGGACACTAAGTAAAATTAGTATTAGTAAACATATATTGATAGCAGAGAAAATTCAAGGGTAGAATTTCTGTTTTAGAAAAGTTCAACTTATATCCAGAAATACTGGAATACAACTGAACCTCCTCAAAAAAGGCAGGAAGGGACGTAGTAGGACTGGACATATATACCAAAATGTCATCAGCGTAGGCTGGCAGTTTGGTTTCTATAGAATTATGTGTGAAGCCAGAAATAAGTGTATTAATACCAATGCGCTCGAGAAAGGGTTCAAGACATAAAACAAATAACAAGGTTGAAAGGGAGAAACCCTGGCAAGTACTTCTGAATAAAGGAAAGAATTTAGAAAAACAGTTATTAGTAAAAATACTGGCACGGGGACAGGTATACAACAGTTTGACATAGGAAATAAAAGTTGGCCCAAAGCCAAACCAGTGAAGAGTCGTAAACATAAACTGTCAATGTATGCAATCAAAAGCCTTTTCCGCGTCTAAGGATAGTGCTGCAAGTGGAGACTTGTATTTCTTCCCAAAGGATATAACATTAGCAAACATACATGCATTTTCCGTGGCTAATCTGCCCTTAACAAAACCAACTTCATCCGTTTTGACCAATAGTGGAATGATATTTTC
Organism: Lissotriton vulgaris; assembly: GCF_964263255.1. NCBI lineage: Eukaryota > Metazoa > Chordata > Amphibia > Caudata > Salamandridae > Lissotriton > Lissotriton vulgaris. The sequence goes on along the minus strand of NC_141694.1, from coordinate 1,143,208,799 downwards.
AAGTCGAAAGGCAAGGATTTTAGCAAATATCTTACACTCATAGTTAATTAAGGAAATGGGACGATCATTTTTACAGAGGGAATGATCTTTATCGGGTTTGGGAATAAGGACAATTAAGGCCTTTATAAAGGAACCAGAAGCTTTAGAATCAACAAGAAACAAATTAAAGAGGTCTAGAAGTTTGGGAGCAAAAATAGAGGAAACAGTAAAAGATAATTCAACAGAAAGACCATCAGGGCCTGGGGCTTTCGATTTTTTTAAGGATTTAATGGCATCCATTATCCCTTGAAATATATTTTCTTTTCCAATAATTCATATTCATCAGATAGGGTATGGGGTTAGGGAGATCTGAGAAAAATGTGTGCAAATGTTGATTAGAGGGATTCGTATCATCTGAATATAACGATTGGTAATAGTCATCAAATACAGCTGCAATATCTTCAACTGAGGACACTAAATTGGTAGTAGGGACAATACTTTTACGTTCAGATTTAATTCTTAAGTAATTAGCCAGCATCTTACCAGCTTTAATTTGACCCTGTGATATTTAGATTCAATTTTAAGATTACAGGCATCAACTGTTGCAAGTTTGTTAAAGGCAGATATGGCCTTATTTAATTCATGAAGAACAGAAGGGGATCTAGAAGTAAAATAAGTGTGTTCCAGCAATTTGAGTTGTTGCAGAAAAGTCGTATATTTGGCCTTTGCGACTTTCTTCTTTTTTGTTGAATATGAAATAGTAAAAGCACGGAACGAGACCTTAAAGGCATCCCAATTATTAAGAATAGAGGAGTCTAGAGGATTATTAATAGCAAAAAACTCAATAATAAAAGTAGTAGCTTCATTTCCAAAAACAGTATCAGATAACAAAGAATTATTAAGTTTCCAATGACCAAACTTTGGAGAACTCATGGAAAGGTCAAGAACAGAAAAGACAGGTGCATTATCCGAAATAAAAATAGATCCTATCTCAGCGGATTCAATAGAAGGAAGTAAGGGTTTACTAACTAAAATATAGTCAATTCTGGATGGTGAACATTGGAAAAAAAAGTACATTCAAGGGAGTCAAGTTTTCCAAACATCTTATAATGAACGGGAGGAAATGGCGGATTGAAATGATTTATGAGATTTGTCAGGATTACATTTACACTTGGATTGTCTATCAGAAAAAGGGTCCAACCATTGCTTAAAATCCCCTGCAACAATAATATTTGGGCAGTCAATAGTGAAAAGTAAAATCTTAATATCATTCCAAAAGTCAGGAGCTGGCTTAACAGGGCCATAAATATTCAATAAAATACATTATTTGTTCTGTATAACAACCTTAGCCATTACCTACCATCCATCAGTGTCACATTGTGTTGATAAAATTTGCACATGTAACAATTTATGAAATAGTATAGCAACACCACCTTACCGATTAGATGCAGGAGAATAAACACCCATTGTCTCTTTAATTTAAGTGATTCTGCATCATTGCAGTGTGTTTCTTAAATAAATGAAACTTGAGAATTCAACTTAGATAAAGAGAGAGTACCTTTTGTCATTTGACGGGGTGTCCAAGACCACAAGCATTCCATGTAACAACATTCAATATTATTCATATTGGAGGGATGGGGAGGTAATACTTGAAATGAAATGAAAAGGGGACTTGTATAGCGCAATTGCTGCCCTGAGGCGTCCAAGCGCTGCAAGAACAGGGTGCCGTTCGGCTGAGGTGCTCAGCTGGGGGAACTAGTAACAGGCCTTGAAAAGAAAAGTCTTTAATTCCTTGCGAAAGAAAAGCAGGTTTGGATTAGCCCTAAGATGAAGAGGGAGTGAATTCCATAGCTTAGCAGCATTGTAGGCGAACATCCTGCCGCCAGCTCTGATTCTCTTGATTCTGGGAACCGTGGCTAGAAAGGCCTGACTGGAGCGAAGGCATTTGCTGGGATGGTACAGTGTAATTAGCCCACGGCTGATCGCATGGAAGGAGATGATACACTTCAAAGAGACATCTGGGAACAAAAAAACACTTATGAGATGAATACAAAGAACCAACAATATGACACTAAGAGAAAAAAAAGAAGATAGTATGCACATTGAGAAATATCAAAATTAGATACAGACATTACTAATAATTCACAGAGCGGAGAAGAAATGAAAGACAGAGAAAGAAAAGGAAATAGGAAGAGAAAGAAGTAGATCAAGGAAAGAGATCCAGATCTAAGAGGAAGAGTAGAAGTTTTAAACATGGAGAGCAACAGCAGTGAAGACAGACGGAACAACATAAAAAAAGAAATAGTAAAAGAGAAGAACAAAAACAGGCATATGGATTCCAGTGGTAGATCTAAAAGTTCTGGCAGAAACCTCTTAAGAAAAAGAAGGAGATCAGGACCCTCCAAATTCACCGGCAAGCCATAAAGACGAAGGTTATTCCATCTATTACGATTTTCAAGATCTTCAGTGTTGAGCTTAAGACGTTCTCGTTCGTGGAAGACATAAAAGATTTTAGCCCCCTCACCTCATCAATAATAGTATCAAGAACAGGATTGTGGGAGGATAAAATAGTAGAGGGTTGTCATTTTTAGCTCTTTTGAGTTTAGTACCTGGGGAGAAAGCTCTCACCGAGATTGGGATTTCACTGGCCATCTTGGGAGATCAATTAGGACAATGAGGCACCTGAAGAAGGTCAGAGATTGCCCAAATACTTTGTAAATGCACTGTAGCTGTAAATAAAAGCGTGGAAGAAAGGTAATATATTTCGGAAACTAGGACAAAAAAATAAGACTGTCACCTCAACATCCTTTGGGAAAAAAGAGAGACAAAATATTTTCCTCAGCAAACATGAGCATGTCTGGTTGGGCACCAGTAAATAAAGGATACAACTTGAAGCAGCAGAACAGTCATAGTGCACAGTGCCAAAAAGAGGAGGCACCACTGGGAATACAGATGCCCATATTCAAAAAACCTCAATTTCAATAAAAATGAGTGAAGCAAAATGCTGCAGCGCGTTAATTACCTGAAACGCTAGTTTACCACATACTACAGCTTGTGGATGTGAATGGCTGATTCAAAATGGTGATCGCTCGCAATCTTGAGGTAAAATCACCACCACTGCCACAGAGTCCCACAGCTCACTATAAAGCGTCAGCGCTTCGGAAGAGAGATGAAAATATTTCCCTCAGCAAACATGAGCATGCAGGTGATGGCACCAGTAAATAAAGTAGACAACTTGAGGCAGGAGAACAGTCATAATGCACAATTCCATAAAGAGGAGGCACAACTAAAAACACAGATGCCCATATTCAAAAGCCTCCATTTTGATAAAATGATTAAAACAAAACTTTGCCTGCGTTAATCAACTGAAAGGCCGGTTTACCACATAATTAGCTTGTGGACGCGAGCAGTAGGCTCAAAATACGACCACTGCTACCGGGTCTCACAGCTCACCATTAAGCGTTGGAATGGCACCAAATGCCGCTCCGACCTTTTCGATGCAGGAATGCGGAGGTGTCTCCCTTCAAAAACAGGAAAATCAGGCTGAAAGCGTTAGAAGAGCTCCGATTACGAACGAAGCTCAGCCAGAAACCGCCATCTAATCTCGGGTGTGACCACGCCCCCAGAAATAAATAGTTTTAACAACAAGATTGTGTTCTAGATAATTGTGGTTGTTATAGGTATGTATACTGAGTCAATATTTTTGTTTTTGATATTTAACATCTGATAATATTGTGTTTCAATATTTGTTGGATGGATTTCAAATCAGTGATTCACTGGGCCTGACTAATTAGGCACATTAGACAGGCGTACTTGCCAGTCAATCCTGGATTTCATTTTACTTCCTTTAATGTATAGTTCACTCAGAGTCCCAATTAATGACGATAGCCACTTATTTTGATTGGACTCAAATGGGAGCTAGAGCCTTTTCAATTTAACTGCAACCAAGTGGAATAATTTGCCACTGTCCCTGGGCAGCATTAAAATGTGTTCCTCTTATAGCAAAGCTCTAAAGATATGTCTCTTGAACCCCTCAGTATCGCCTTATGACAGGCGCTTTCCCCCGATGAGGCAGTCTGCTTATGGCTGGTGGTGTTGGTGGTCCACTGGTGGTCTTTGCAAAAGCAATCCTACAATTGCTTAATATGGCGGTCGGACAGTGGAGCTCACAGCAGTCAGACCTCAACCGCAGGTACGGCAGTTACAGGACCACCAAACTCATAATCAGGCCCTAAGAGTGTCAGCAAATCATCCTATGTTTGTGTAAACTGTTTTTAAAAGTGGTTGAAGGAAATTATATGGGGATGTTAAACTCTGCAGTACCATTTCTCATTCAATTTTTGCAATCACGGCAGAAATCTGTGTGTTATACTTTTGAATACAGGCAAGGGCAAGTTAGAATGACATCATTTGAATGTCGATAAATAACTAACATTTATGACAATTGCAGGTGGCACCACTTTACAAAATAGTCCATATAAGAATACATATATGAATGTCCGTCCAGTATTGAGATGTCACAAAAGTTTCTTTATTCTTCTTTTACAATGATGACAGGTATACAGCAAAACAGCCACAACAGCCAACGCATTTCGTTCTATGCCTAGAACTTCATCAGGGCATGTGTACTAGGTGGTTCCAAATAGTTGACCCCGAAAAAAGCATACGTATTTCACTGATGTACTCCACTAGATATTCACCATGGACCACCATTTTTCTTTTATAAATGCTGCAGGCAAAAAGCCAAGTAAGTCAAATTATGCCTATTGCCACGATCGCATCCGGCCCAAATCCGGCTCGGAAGCTATGATGTAACAAAGGCTGGTGTGCCAGAAAGGTCCGGTCCTGCGTGCATTACCGACAGCTAGTTCGTAAAATCGCGCTCTTTTACGAACAGTCAATTTTAACAAGCTTCACCGTGGCCATCTTAGTAGAGATAATGAAAATTGTGTGCCTTAATACAGCATATCCTCTCTAACCTTCTATAGTGAGAAAGATTTTACCTTAATCCTCTTCTTTTGTACTACAGAAACGAGCGGATGTTATTTAGTTTTGTTAGGAAAGGAGTCCAAAATATAGTTACAAAATGATAGAAAGCCTGATTTGGCAATCTCATCTTTGATATCAAATGATGTTATTGCTTCAGTGCCATGACCTTCCTTGTGGTGCCTTAAATATTCCCTGGCTTCCTAGATTGTTTTAAATGTTTTGAGGTACACAGCCTCAAAATATCTAAACAAACCCCTACGCTTCCTATGTTTTTGCAGTTTAGAAGAATCTTCACCAATTACATGTTTTGTAATGTGTACAATGGCTACTCGTGGTATTTATCTCTGCCCCTAGAAACATGTGGAAGTGCTATTCTTGGTCTTGCTTTCTACAGGCCACTACTCTAGGTAATCTTGTCTTGCGTGGAATGTGAACTTGACCCGTTTCATTTTGACTGGTCAGGACTATTACAATGAGGTATCCTGACTATGTTTTGTCATTTTACATTTATTTATCAGCCTTTTTTGCTAGACTTTACTTGTGCCTCATAAGTCTCATTGCTTAATGTATGGCTCTTGTGTTCGATGTGACATGGCTTAGGTCACCATGACGTGTGATATTGACTGGCTTACTAACCACAAGTGGTCTGAATAGTGGTCTCTCCATCCAGGTCTACAGGCATAGTTTACACATTTTTCAATTCTGACTACTGGACTTCAATATGACTGACTGATTGTGTATCATTGTGTAATTGTTGGTTGTATCTCCTGATACCTCTGGGATTTTCGCCTCATCATTCCTGAGCTTCTGCAAATGAATGTTTTCATACACAGACTTCTGTAGTCAATGATATTGAGGGGCTAGATCATCCAACAATTGCTTTACACAATAAGAGGTGATTTGGGAAACAACTCCCATGAGTTTTGAGATGTGCATAATTTGTGAGCAACTACTGAGTGGTGCTGATTCAAAACTTGACTTGTTTGAATCAAGACTTGACATGTCTGATTAACGTCGTGTCAAATCCTGTGATGACCTCCAGCTAAGAGTGGCATCTAGCAATCCTAGAGTGTATTATTCCACCCACTCTCAAGATGTCTGGACCCTTCCTCAGATGTTAGGAACTTGCTAACCGATCCTAGAGGTGTGGCTACCTGCGGTCTATACCCCATGGAATAAACTGGTTGGGGCACTAGTTTCCTCTCTCTGTTCCCACCACCAGGCTGTCTACCTGAACGAAGGGTCAACCCTTCAGGAATGTGATAGCCATTTGTCCACCAAAGGGGGCTTCACCTTTGAAGCTTACCACTGAAATACCTCCTGCAAGGGGGAGGTAGCACCTATCCCTGTAACAGGCTTGTATATACTATTCCAGAGTCTGTGAATCATTCCCCCTACTCCCCACTGGGGCAGAAGGCTGTCTAGTGGCCAGCATTTGTGGTAGATCACTGGACAAACTGGGCAAGAGAGTGGCACCTTTCTAGAAGTTGCCCTTCATTAAAAGTGACATTAAATTCCACTTGGACATTAAGTTGGGTTTAATGCCAAAATGTATTTGATACCTTGAAGTGCCCATTCAGGAGTCCCATTCAGAAGTTAGATGAACTGAGAGGTCAGCTGGTAACTCTGTGTTAGCCAATGGGTAAACTACATTTTCCACAGCAAAAAATGACAATTTGGAAGTTTTGCTGCTTGGAGATATTAAGCGTATGTGCGGTGATCAATAATATGCAGCCCTTTGCCTTAGGAATCCATGTGCCTTCTTAAGGGGAGACTCATATATATTGTTAAGGTAAGTCAGACCTTTGCCAGTAATTTAAATGGCAAAGTAGAACTAACAGTTTGAAACTGCTCTTCTAGGCTGAAGTGGCGTGATTGGAGCCATTCTGCCTTTTGTCATACATGGGATGGCACAAGCAGTGCTGAAGCCCTGGGGGAACACTCAGACTTGCATGCAGTGGGTTCTCTTGGTACCATATTCTAGGCACTTATAAGTAACCCAGCTTACGCTGAAGCTGAAGCTGCCGACGGAAAATTACTCTTGTTACGGTCGGAGCTGGGCACTTTCTGCCAGGCAGGTAGGCAGTTGCTGGCGCGGCCGGGGCCGCTGGGTGCTTCTTTGCACGGCTGCTAGGTGCTTCTCGGCGCAAAGCCGCTGGCTGTCTTTCCGGTGCGGCCGGAGCCGCTGGCTGTCTCTTTTAGCGGCCGTAGCCGCTGGGCATTTTCCCTTGTGGCGGAGCAGTTGCCAGACGGTTTCTGGCGCGGCTGGAGCTGTTGAGACTCTCTTCAACGTGGCAGGAGCCGCTGGTCTGTTTATCCTGCGGCCAGAGCCGCCAAACATTACTCTTGTGGCCGGAGACGCCAAAAACACTGCTTAAACACGACCGGAGTCAGAGCCGCTAAACATTTCTTCCCGAGCAAGAACCAGAGCCACACGCAGCCACACGCAGCTGTGTAGTGCGTCAGAGTAGCCTCCAGGTTTTTGACAGCAGTCTGGCTTACCTCTCCAAGCTTCCTGTGATAACCTTGGACACAGTGGTTGCTGTGATTTTTTGGGGAGCAGCAGCGGTAACAGAAGCAAAACGACAAGGGCAAAGGTACATAGCCGCTTGAGTGGGCATTTGTGGAACATCGAGGCTGTCTTCTGTCGCTGGACCTTCGAATCTTGCAGACCCAAGGCCTGCCTAGTGCATCATTAGGTCAGGATGCGTCCGAGGACGTCCGACGAGTAAAGGAGGCTTAAAAAACGCAAACGAACCTCCAAGATGCTTGATGGGACCAGGGACGAACCACCATCTAAAACCAGGCCAGCAATACATAGCGATTGCTCCCTAATTGACATAACAACAGACAAATCAGATATAAACAGCTTAAGAAGCGAGCAAACATTAAAAACAAAAAAGAACAACAAAACAAAAAACTGCCAAACCTTGTTTCAGCCAAAGATTTACACAAAGTTCTGCTTCTTAAAAAACGTGGGGGACACTTTACTTTCAAACACCAAAGAATTGCCGGGCCTTCAGTCACCTCTCGAACCATTCCAGCCGTTAGAGTTCATCGGCGTACAGAGTAACAACAATATCATGGAAAGCCCTAGCCCGACAGCTTGAAGCTTACCGCAAATAAAATCAACTCCTCAGCATAACAAAAGCTGGATGGCACAGGATTCTAGAACCATTGGAAAAAAAGTTGGAAGAAAAGTTGTAATAGAAACCAAACTAATTCAAGTACACAGGTCCAACGCTGCGAAAGAGTTGTCAGTAGACAAAATAGAAGACAGTCAAACAGACATCTGCGATACTGCTGGGATCAGCAGCCCATTTTGTGAGGAAAATACAATCAGTATGCGTATCACAACCGACGCATTGACGATTTGTGAACAAAGAAGTCGAGAGGCAACAAAGCACTTCAGTAATACCAAAAATAAGGACGTGGGCGCAAAGGAGCATCGGAAAGAAAAAGAACTCTCTTTGGCAGCTCTAGCTACACCACATAACGCATTGACTATAATACAACGTCGAGGTTTGGAAGAAAGAAAGACAAAGCAGACAGGTAAACAACTCCTTCTTCAGAGGTGATAGAAATATCCTCATACCTGGTAAAGGAAGAGTGGGAAGATCTCCTTGCTGCACACTCCCAAGATAAGAGCAGAAGCGGGCTGACTGCAAATACACTGATCAAGACAATTGAAGGTATCCGGGAAGAACAAGCGTAGGAGATGGGCACGCCTAAGGAAGTTCAAAATGTTACAACAACTCCAGGAAGCCAAGAAGAAACCCCAAAACTTACAAAGCACGAAAGTGCTTGGCCCAGCCTGTTAAAAACAATACAACTCCTGGTAGAGGTCCTTCATTACCAATCAGACAAGATGAACACTCAATTAATGCAATTAGACACATTGACTGTATTTGTGGTTGCCATTGATGGGAAGCTGGGCACATTAAATACACTTCTTCGAAATGAGCTTGATCAATCGCAAGACGTAAATAGGAGCGACAGAGGTGGATGTGGATGCGGCCCAAATATTGATAAACTGGCTTCACTTCCAGCAATACTGAGCGATCTGTGCATACACCTTAAAAGGCCTTCACAGTGTCTACAAATCCAACCTTCTGATGGCCTTTTTGTAAAAGAAACAAAAGTCTCAAGGAACACAGAAACACTGGAAACTAATAAACAAGGACACTCCAAAACAAAGACATCCTATCCTACACGCCTAAAAGAACAGAGGCCAGTGAAACTGGAACGTTAGGTGCTCTACTCCCCGAAGCCTTGGCAGAAGTCAACACAGACAAAAAAATGAACGCTAAACAAAGACGAGCAAAAAAACGTAAAGGCAGAAAACCAAAAACAAATTCTAACCATGAAGGATTTATGCATCTCTTTGGGAGAACCCCTGTTGCAGAACAAAGCATACTCCAACCCGAGGGAGGCACTAGCACAGCAGGGACTCCTGCAGAGGTAATAACATCAATCCAAACCACCAACAGCAAGGGGCAAACAATCGAGAAATTGAATGTACTTGGATATACTATGCGTGAGGATCTAGAAGCCCCATTACAAGACAGGCCAATTATATGCCTCCAACTACCCGGGGACAGTAAAGCATCTCCTGAACCCGATCAGAATCGACAACCAAAGAGTAACACGATGACTTGTTCTAATCCCACTCAAACAATCAAACAAGAACACATCCCGGGTAAAAGGTCTGGGAATAACCCGGAGCCTAAAATGCTATGAAAGTGCAAAGCAACAAAGGACAGTCAACTGGCTACCATTACTCAAGTGACTCCATCCGTATACACATGGGCTAATCAGAGAGAAGAAATATCAGCACCCACAAAAAACGCGGAATCCATGTGCTACCCCCCATGGCTCAGAAAGAACCAACAACTGGCTAAACTGTCTGTATCAAATCAACATATACCCGGTCAAATAACAAGTGACGTGAAAGAATTTAACACTAATCAGGCGAAAACATCAGTAACACGAGGAGTTGAGCCTATATCATTAAGCCAAATTTACAAAGGGACCAGGATTACAGATGAACAAAGGAACGTGACAAGTGCCACATGGTTCAATCCGGATTACATCTCGAAAGGAAGACATGATACACTTAATAGAGGTAACATCCTACAGTTGTTAACTCATATCCCTCTCTGGAAGAAGTGAAAACTTCTGATCTGGTCTCAATCGATTTCATAGATGATGATGGTACGGGCAGAGAAAAAACTAAAGCAACTTGGGCAACTACAGTAATCTCACAGAAAATACAAGCTGAGGCCGAGATATTTAAAAATTGAGGTATAACAATGACCCCATACATAAAGCCAAGATACCCGGAAATACTAATTCCGGTGGTAATGGCAGAGGATCAGGACACTGCAAAAAATCCCAGAATTTCGGTTCTCAGAGGAGCGGTAGGGATATGCGGAACAAGTAGTGACCAACATTCCAGTATTAGTCGACGGATTGGAGATGATAAGTCATCATCAACTAGATTATCAGATCTAAGATGGTTTGTTAGAACAATAAACAACAACAAATGACAAACCGGCCCAAACTTAAAAGAGAGCAAGCATAATCTACTACGTATATGTTTGTGGAATATCAACGGTCTAGCCACTAAAATATCTGACTCAGATTTTGTAGACTATGTAAGATCTTTTGATATTGTGGCACTACAAGATACATGGCTAGCAGACCCCCCACATCTTCAGGGATATTTCCGTTTCTTCACTGGTGCAAAAAGGACAGCCAAATATGGGCACCTCCAAGGCAGCCTAGTAACTTATGTTTCAGCCACAAGTGCCCTCACGGTCAAAGAAGTTGGACCATCTTCTTTAGCGTCATTGGCAGTAAACTTTCCTTTGTCGCAATTAATACCAGGAAATGTTGAAACTGACTTTACCTTGATCAACACCTATGTCCATCCTAAAAAGAAAACAAAGGCAGCCAAAGAATTATGTAACTTCCTGGAAGAGTGCATAAGGGAAAGACCAACAACAAACCTCGTGCTCACCGGGGACTTTAACCTCAACCTCATGGGAATCACGTCAGATGATGAGATCCTAACTCAAAATTCAACTTGGGATATTCTATGACAAGGGAAGCCACAAGTATCCAAACAAACCGAACAAGGAAAACAGATATTAGAAGATCTGGAACATTTCAACATCAGAGCATTAAATGGAAGGTTTGCTGGAGACAGCCCCCCCCCACAACATTTCACTCCACAAGAACCAGAACTATACTGGATTACACTTTTATTTCATTACCCTTTTTTCAATATTTGACCTCATTCCAGATAGGTGAAAAAACAGACAGTGACCACTGTCCCCAAGAAATCACCCTGAAAATTGTGAAGCCTGATTTTGAGCTACCTGCAGCACCAAAAGAGTTGGTCTATACCATTAACCTTAAAAAAATCAAATACTCAGCAGCAACTGATGAAACCATATTAGAAAGGGCAAAACAGCAATTCTCGGCCCGTACCGGATCTAGTGAAATTGTGAAATGGGAACAATTTACAAAAACTATGTCCATCTACGCTACAAGACCTAAGACATATGTCAAACTGGGCCGCGGCAGCATGGAACAGTTTACGCGAGAGTATAAAGAGAAAATCAGGGGCACAAAAAAATCAATTTATCACAAGAGGAGAGAACTTCAGCAGAACTCCATGGATATAGGGAAGCACGATCACTTACGGAAACTGAAAGCAACGCTGAAAAAATTAAAATGGGAAGCCAATAGATCTGTGGTGGATAACATGTGGGCAAGACTACACTCTGACACCAAACAGAGCGATGGGGCAAAATTTTGGAAAACCATAAACTCCTTCATAAGACCGATGCATGACGGAGTTTCATCCAACATCACAGAAGAAGCATGGGCAAGCTATTTTGGAAATCACTTTAATCAGGTTATGAATAACAACCTAGGATTAAAACCTGATTGTGTGATGGTTAATTTTATAGAATATAAAGCACAGCCACCCCAAAAGTGCACCAGCATCCAAGATGGTCAGAATCCAATTTTAATTGACAAACTGACAAGTTTACAAAGCATCATCAAGCGCCAAATCAAGAAAGGAAGAAGAGAGGGAGCCCCAGGACCGAATGGAATCCCACCCGCTCTTTACAAACAAGATGCGAACGGTTGGGCAGCAGCACTCAAAACCCTTTTTTTGAAAATCAGATATTTCAACAGCCTGCCAGGCTCCTGGAAGGGCTCTATCATCTCTCCAATTTCTAAGGCAGGAGAGAAGGCTCTCCCACAAAATACCGATAGGTGGCCCTAATTGACAACGAGGCAAAGCATTTTCCGGTATACTCTTGGATGAATTACAGGCATGGGCCACAGAGAAATCCCAAATTCTGGTCAACCAGACAGGCTTCGCCAAATCAGTTGGGACACCGACCAATATCCTAACTATGGGTATGTTAATAGACAAGGCTGAATCAAACAAAATGGCCATCCACTTCTGTTTTATAGACTACAAGGCTGCCTTTGACAATATAAATCGGAACATTTTATGGTTCAAACTGAATGGTTGGGGGATACCGAGGCCTCTGCTAGACCTGCTGATTAACCTTCATACAGAGACCTCGGTTCAGATAAAGGTGGGGGATGATCACTCCAGTCAAGGCGCATACCAACCAATAAAGGCCTCAAACAGGACTGCGACTTGGCTCCCACACTATTCAATCTGTTTTTAGGAGATCTTGTACCAATCCAAAACAGCTGCGTGTCTTCTACACGCAGACAATATAGTCCTAATAAGCCACACAAAGGTAGGGCTACAACACCTTGTGAATACAACACATGGCTATTCTGAAGCAAACAAACTGACTATAAACTTCGAGAAAACACAGCCAATGACCATTAGTAAGAACAAAAAAAATTCGACGTCGTGGTACTGTAACAACACACAAATTGATGATGCATCAGTGTACAAATACCTAGGAGTAAAGATTGACAATAGCGGACAGTTTACTGCACAGAAAACGAGCATCAGAGGTAAAGTGCTTGCTCTGTCAATCTCTTTAAAAACACTACACAGCAAACTCTCTGGGCCCTCCCTTCTACCTCTAATACAAGTAATTTGTGCTAAACTCCTGTCAACAATCACCATTGGGAGTGAGGTACTGAGAGGCAGAGACGCAAAGACCCTCGACAACACAATTATAGCTGCATACAGAATTATTTTTAGTCTGCCCAAACGAACCTTCCCAGCACAAATTAGGCTAGAGTTCGGTATTCAACAACAGCTCCTGGCAAGACAGGGGGCCGACATTACTGTCTGGGACAAAGTAAGGAAATTCAAACAAGGAACTCTAAATGAGTATCTATGGACGGAGCTAGAGCAACACCCTTCCTCACCAGCTGCCATGTATCTTAAAAGCAGCCTGGCAAATACGGGCTTAAAGCAGCTTTGGGATACCTCAACTAATCATACAATGCTCAAAAATCTGGTCAAGAAAACAATTAAACATCTATCGTGGGTTGAAGATAAGGCAGCCTTCTCAAAAAGAACACATGGCTGGATGACCCTGAACTCTTACTCAACACAAGCAGCACAGAGTTACTTTGGTTTGGGCTACGCTAAAACCACTAAAATGTGTTTTTTAAGGTATAGGTTGAGCATCCGACACTTTCCACACTGGCTAAAAGACAAAGCAGGCTCCCTCTGCCAGTTATGTGGCTTAGTGCCAGAGGATATGCTGCACTTGTTATGCTCCTGTGACAAATTGTTGAATGAACAAAAACATCTGCTGAAACACCACTTTAATCAACGAGGGATACGCTCACGAAGGAATGCAGTTCTCGCCTGATTTGCATCTCAGGACCCACAGTTGAACTGTAGTTTTGTAAAATTTATGAAGGCAGGGGAAAAGAAAATGCCAAAAATTGAATCCTAAATGTTTTTGGACAGCACTATAAATCAAAACTGTATCTATCGCCAAGGCCAATTTAACAGGAAGCATGAAGGCACTGGAAAAGAAAATGCCATAACTTGAATCCTAAATGTTGTTAGACCACATTATAAAACAAAACTGTACCTATTTTAAATGCAAATTTAAACATCTTTGTGATTTTAAAATTGAGAAATTGTGATCACGATACGCTGGTTTTATCAAGTATGCAGATTTAATTTTATATTTTGATTTTGTACTGCAATGGTTTTCATTAACTATGCAAAAGAAAATAACAGATTATGCCAATTTGGGGTAACTATTCAACATATACTTTATAAGGGGTTAGGACACTGGCACAGAGATTTGGTAAACAGGTATCAGTGCACTCACAGAGTCTGAAATCCAGCAACAAGTAGTCCAAATGGGAACAAAAAGTGGGGGGAGGGACCTGCAAAAAGCCTGTTTTCTCACAGATGAGATGTGGACATATTGTTGTGCACAGACTTCTCTTCTGAGTGTCTGTCCAGCAGTAGACTATGCCTAATACACTGCAGTTATATTCACAGATTATGCTATACCATAAATATGATTCAGAAGTGAGAACTGAAAGATGATTTAAAATGTGAGAAATATGAAAGGTAGGAGAGGTTTTGAATAAAGATTGTGTAGTCCTTGTAAGAAATGATTGGGTTCTTAATCCAAATAACCCTGCTCATTAAACTGTTGAGTTGGGTGCAAATTATCCCTTATGCTGACCATAGATGTGTAGCCCTGGCTCTGTTGCTTGTGAAGCAATTGGTGGCACTACACTGGGGATAAGGAAGTTTCTACCAAGAAACAATTGCTATGCAAACTCACTTAGGGCCTCACTAAGATGTTGGTCAGAAAAAATTCCGATGACTCTGTGTCAAAATCAGTTCTGACCGACTGGGGTTCGGCGAGTCCGGCTGATTACAATGTTTCAGAGCACCTTCTTTCAGACTCCCATTTACTTCAATGGGAGGCTGTGTTCTGAATGACAACACTGGCTTCCATTGAAAAATGGTGTGGTTGCGGAAACCTTCCACCATGTCAAGGGCACCCCATGGTGCCTGCCACACTATGCATGTTTGGAAAGAGGGGTCCCATGTGTACCTCCATGAGCCCCAACCGGAGGCCTCTAGGTGAAGGAGGGCCTGCTAGGAGCCTCCAAAGTCAGTTTCTGACAGCCATTATGTGTCAGACAGATCGTTTCAGAAAGGCTGCTTGAATCCAACATCGTAATACGTCGTTCGGAAACGCGGTCCATAGACCTGTATTATTTTGCTTCGACTGACCTGGAGTCTCCGAATGCCGGTCGAAACCGAGTCAGAAAGACCATTCCAGCAAGGGTTAGGAAAGTCTGAATGCCGATCAGAGTCTTTCGGACCGATATATGATATTTTGCCAGAATCTTCCTGTCCTGGAGACATATGGGTGACATTTCACAATTATTTGTTGTTATCTAAAGAGGGGTCCCATCTAAAGGCACAGATGATATCTGATTCTCTGAGCATGCACAACTTACTGTATTGCAGGGCAATAGCTTAACTGGCATTGTGTCATGCGTAAATTTGAGAAATATCGTGTTCCCAAGTTGTAATGTATTTTTTGACCCCTTTTCAAATGTATTCTGTCAAGATTTGGGAACATGAATAAATATCCAATTAAAAAAGTATAACCTGGACCTCCTCACTGACCCCATGCTTACCCATGGGCTGTAGGAAATTTTGGCTTGCATACTCTCCTTATATGCCTCTTGGTCATCTACATTTTGTTTGTTGTTTGCCCCCATCTGCCTCCACCTTATTTCAAAACAAACTGAGAGGGGGTTCATGGTTGTCTATCCATAAATGTTTGCACTTAGCACAGACAGATTTTAAACGGTGGTATGATATTCCACTCTTCCTCTCATTCCACGCAGGCTTCTTTTGACTTCAGTGCAGTCTTGACTTCTGGACCTTGGTGTGGCTTTTGATTGTGTATCTCACTCACAGCTTTGGAGAATTATGAGGAAAATTGGGGTAGACCAGGCAGTGATTACCTTTATTAGACAATTGTACTCACGGGCTGAAGCAGGTGTTAGGTGTGGGTCACAGGGAGAATGCACTAGGTGGTTTCCAGTAATAAGAGGAGTTTGCCAAGGGTGCATTCTCGCACCTTTTTTATTTTCGCTGTATGCTAATGTGGTGGAGTCTGAATTTCTAGAAACAGCAAAAGATGTGCCCAGAATAAGGATGTTGCACATCCCAATTTTCTTATATGCAGATGATGCAGTTTTAATTGCGCGAACGGTAAGATCCCTCCAGACAATGTTAAACACTTTTTGTGGATTTTGTGAAAGGTTTGGATCTCCGTGCAAATGAATCCAAGTCATTTGTTTTTTAATTGCAGGACAAAAACTGAGTAAACCACCATCCTTTTCTATCTCAAATTTTAAAGTGGCACAGACAGAGTCTTTCCCATGCCTAGGAATCACTTTCGATTATAAGGCATCTTGGAGGAGTATGGTAGAGAACCATGGGATTTTGTTAGAAAAGAGCACTAATGCTATTCGCTCATTCTCAAATAAGCTGGGAACAAGAAACCCAGACATTTTAAGAAAGGTCTATGGGGCTAAATCAAGAGCAGTAGTTAGTATGGTGCAGGGATGTGGGGCCATGTTGGTGCAAAGAGGATCCAAACAATAGATGATTTTTTTTTTTAAATCAATGATGAGTCTCCCCACTGGTTGTCCCAATTTTAATTTACATGAACAACTAAGCATCCCTTATATAATTGATTGGATAATTGTCGCTCCCATCCTCTTATGGTACTCAGTTTGGCGCAGAGACACAGTGTCATTGACCCAACTAATAATACAGGATTGCCTATCCCTTGAGTACAAGGAGAACATTTTGTGGATAAAGTATGAGAAAGATACTTTATACATTATTGATTTAGGTAGCTTATTTGAATCACCAGAAAAATGTGGCACTGTCTTGAAACAAGTACTGAAGTCCTGTTTTATGATTGCTGCTAAAGAAGGGAGATTGAATGTACAGCTAATAAACCTACCGTTAGAGAATATATTGAAGGGCCATTGCAGGTTGAGGGGATATTTCCCTATCTGGATTCTACTTTTACATAAGCACAATTTTAGACAATGTCATTTGGCTCTTTATTTTTTATGTAAGCTGCCTGATCCACTAACCTGTTACAGTGTTACCTCTTTTTTACGAATATGCCTCAAATCCAGGAAATCATTTATTGACCGTTACTAATGAATTGCTTCTTTTGACATGTTTAACAGTGATGTGTACATACTTTTATAATTAACTTGTATTAATCAAATAAAGTATTTTGATGATGATGACTTCAATGCAGGCCTATTCAGGAGGCTGGGGGCCTACCCATTTATTTGGGAACATTGTTGATTTCTTTTCTATTGCCTTTCCTAGTAAGGTTTGAACAACTCAATTTCTCCATCACCCTTATCAGATTATGGACTGGATAAGTTAAGTGGCAATTTGTCTACTCCCACCCAAAACTCTATAAGCTTACATAGTGTAACATTATAAGAGCTTTCTTTTTCAATGCAAATCTACCTGTTTTCAAAAATGAATACAGGAGACACCCTACTCATTTTGTGCCATGTTTGGGGTGGTTAGAGAATTTGCTAATCATGCTATGAGGACAGGTGTTCTATCTCCATCCAAAGAATGGTGTGACTGATTTGTCTTCTATCCTCTAAGAAGAAATGTTTTCTATATGACAGAATTATAAATGGCCGTTGTTAACTTTACCATGCAGGTTAGGGACTCCTCCTTTGTACAACCTTTGCTTAAAGTTAGTTCTCCAAACGAGCACTGCCAAACCTACCAGCTCTTAATCTCACTTAAATTGAGTCACCAGATGACACCTGCCCAGCAAAGGTACTAGTCTCTATGTTTCTGCAATTGTTTCAGCATGTTATTCACTCCTTAATGCTTCAGTTTCCTTAGCCATTGTTACCAGTTTTTCAAAAGAGAGTCTTATTCAAGATGCCCGGTTTTGATTCCAGGTCAGCAAGCAACTAAAGCTCAGTCTCCATCCTCCTAGCTCTTGATAAGGTCTGTGAGGAGGTCCTACGCCAATGGCTGTCCAACCACTTGGAAAATCACAAATTGCTAGATGTAGCCTGCATGGACAACCACCAATAACTATGCCACACGTGGAGCTTAGTATTACATGCCTTTATTCATCTGCATGTAACCGCAAACTCAGCATTCTAAACCTGCCTTCATTTTACTATGCTCTAATACTTACGTCAAAATTCTATGGAGTCCATCAGTAGCCAAAAGGGTTCTGTCATTGCTAACTCATACAGCACTACATCTCCCCATCTGTTAACTAAAAAATTGCAATTTTTTTACAAATATATATATATACAAACTTAACTCTTTGATGTGTCTTCAAGGTGCTCTGATCATACGTTCTGATCATGTCTTCAGAGAGTGGAGACAGGCAGCAGAAGTATCCGTGATCTGTGGTGGCAATGTTGAAACAACATTAGTTTGGGGGTTTCCAATAGTCCTTTCAAACCCAGTCTCTACATTGACATGAGGGAATGATTAGCAATGAGCCACATGTTCGAAATTTGAGGAAACTCATTTAAAGGACTTCCCAGGACATTGGACAGTCACCATGTGTCCTTTGCTAGTCAGAAAATGAAATGGCTCAGCATCGAAGGCAGAATCAGATTTTTGTTGTCTAGACTGACAAACAAGAACTTAGTCTTCTCTAGTGAAAGCAACACCTTTTGTATGTTGGCAGTTGTGCATAGAACTTAATTTTCCTTTTTTATGATCCAAGTCCTTAGTAGAGGTTGCTTCCTCAGTACTTGATCGTCTGTTTGTCCATTTAGGTAAGTTGGTCATCATGGCTCTTCCGAACATCAAGATGGCAGGGATTTCACCAGTGAGTGAGTGAGGGGTTGAACAGTGAAAGAGTAGAATTCAAGACAGTTTTCAGGTTGAGCTTTTCCAATACTGCACGCTCAACAGTTTTCTTAAGAGTACTCATGAAATGTTTGCAAGGGCATTGGCCTGTGGCCAAAGAGGTGCCCTCTTTTGACACTTCACATTAAGATGACTGACAAGGTCTCTGGGCCTGATTCACAAAGGCAATCTGAGACAAAAGTCTAACTGTATGACTTTTGGTATTCACAGAGGTCATTTACGAGTCATATCTTTACATTAGCAGTTGGGCTGGAATCGCCGCACCCAGGCTGTACTTTCTGCACCCGGGCCGTCCTATCCACACTCGGGCCGTAGTCTCCAGCTCCAGTCGTACTCTCCGGCTTGGGCTAGATGAAGTGTAATTAAAGGGCTGGAATAACATATTTTTTACAAAAAGGAACATTAGGACATGTGATAAATGGTAGAAGAGGTCATGAAAATCAGTTTGGGAAGGGAAAAGGATGTGACGGGACACTACATCATATTCCAGAAAAGTTTGCTTCTTAGCATCATGGTACATGCAGTCTATAATCTGTGCTATGGCTTGTAAATCTCCACTGAAAAAACCAAAAGTCGTAAAGTTAGAATTTTGTCTCAGATTGCCTTTGTAAATCGGGCCCACTTTTGACTGTTGAAAGGTGGGCTGTTGTCAGATTTTAAGATCAAAGGAACACCGCATGTAGCAAAGATGCTGTCTAATCTCTGTGAATCTTTCTTGAGCAATAGTTGGGAGATCTTCTATCAATGGAAAATGGGAGTATTCATCAACGATCACCATCAGGTGATGTCCATTATCAGGAGGACTGAAGAAGTCAATGGCAATTCTTTTCCAGACATTCTTTGGCAATGTTTATGGTGTGTTTTAATGTGTGTTGAGTGGGTTTTCATTAAAAGGTAGCTGCATAGATGACAGACCATCAATTTTCATTCAACTCTCTCAGTGTGATGAGGAAAACAGACTCGGTCTCAGAGAGCTTGTTTTGTGACAATAATTCCAAAAAGTCCTTAATGGGCCACTTCAATTGTCTGTTATCATAGTCTTTCTGTGATAACCATTCCAGAACGTCTTAGGATAATTACTTCTTGTGTAATGGATGATTCATCTTTGACATTTTTAAACTTCTGGTATTCTCTGTCACTGGTTGGAGGTCAAGTGTGCTGGTTTCAAGACTGATGTGTAATTATGTCTTTTAGTTTTAACATGTCACTATCTTGACTTGTGGCAGTGAAAATGTGTTGCAATGAAATGGCATCTGGTGAACTTGATTCCACAATTAAATTTATGTAGTCTTCAGCCACCTTGGTAGGGGTACCATAGCACTGGGAGGTACTCATGAGAAATAGTTGGCAAGGTATTGATCTTGCCCTGGATGGTGAACAATTGTGTAGTTATATTCTTGTAATTGTATACCCCAATGTTCAATGTGAGGAGTCATATTGGCCTTTGGATTGCCAAAGATTGTCCACAAGGCTTGATGATCTATCACAAGCATAAAAGGCTTTACATATAAGTATACGTGGAAACTTTCACAAGCCCACACCACTGCTTAACTTACTTGATCAGGTTGTGAATAAGCACGTTCAGTTTGGGACAAGCTTCTGCTTGCATATGCCACAAAATGGCTTTGAGCATTTGGGTGTCCACTGTACTCTGTAAGAATTTCACCTAACTCGAAGGAGGAGCATCAACAACCTCTGTATGAACCTTTAGATCCAAGTATGCAATTATGGTAGCATTCTCAAAAGCTTGCTTAATTTAAATTAAGTTATGCTTGCATCTACATGACCATTCAAATAAAACATTATTTTCCGTCAAGTCTCTCGACGGAGCACTCATGGTGGCAAAGTTGTATGTATCAAGAATATTAGCTGGCCATGTCAAAGAATGATCTTAGCATGGAAACATTTTGTGGGCAACTGACAATTAACAACGCATGCACTTTAGCTGGATTGGGTGTCATACTCGCATCAGAAAAGATACGGCCAAATAATTTTTGCTTTGTTCTATGGAGCTCACATTTCTCAGCATTCAAAGTTAAATCTACATCAACAAGTTGATGGCACACTTGCATGATAGATATATTGTGCTCCTTCTATGTATCTCCAAAAACCAATATGTTATCACTTTAATTGAAAGCATTCATGAAAGGCTGTAAGATACATTGGATGACATCTTGAAAAAGCTTTGCAGCTGATGACATACCAAATTTAAGAGTCTGAATATGACATTGGATGTGCTGCACAGGCTCTCCACTGACACTGCACCACCAAAGCTGTGCAAGGACGCCCACCGTTTTACAAGTTGAACTCATGTAAGGCGAACAGTCCTTTCCTTTCTCCTGGCGGTGCCTGGAAAACAGGCACGCAATGGGAATGGCAAAAAGAGATCCAGAATGGAAAGGGCGGTGACATCTATGCCGGTCTGGAACTTTGGAGAAATACCAACCTGAATGTATCCATGTGGTGGGGCTTATTTCCTGCAGTGCCAGCCTTTTCATGGGGCTCCCTCCGCTAAATGGCTGGAGGTGCAGGAACTCATGAAATGGACAGGGAGACTGGAGCAGTCCCGCTGAGCATTTTATATTGTGGCGCAGCTCCGCAACAGCCAGTGAATAACTTTTACCTGGCGCAGCCGGTGGTCCACTACCGGTACAACTTTGAAAAGTCGTAATCCGGTGGACAGTGGACCACCACTACTTCATCACCATGAGTGCTGCGGTCAGACAACCGCCACGCTCGTAATCAGCTCCTTAGTCTTTTATAATGGAAAACACCAATATGTGTATAAGAGTTGTAATGTTCCTCAATTCTCATTGAGTTCCAACTGATGATATTCCTTATTCAAATCAAGGTGAGAGAAGACCTTCTCACCATTCAATTGTGTTATTATGTTGGCAATGTGCAAACTTTGATGTCATTCTGTTTCATTTGCCTTGTTTGCTTGACGCATATCAAAACAGATGCGTACGGCTCCTACACTGTCCTTTTTGGGCGCTACCCTTATGTGAGAAACGCATTGCATTGGACCAGTGGAACACTTAATGATATCATGTTTGAGTAATGATTCAAGTTCTTTTCCACAGCCTCCAGTAAATCAGATACAGTGTGTCTGTGTTTTTGAACAACAGGATGTATGTCCTCATTACTGTGTGATTGTACTTTCATGGTCTTGAGGTTTCCTAACCCAGGAAACAACAAAGGAAACTAACTTAATATTTCGTGATGAGCATTCATACTATAGTTCACTGATATCAATCTCATAACAGCAGCTGTGCTACATCTGAGTAACAGGCATTTGATGCCGTACCTTAAAATACATGAATAGGTGCTTGTACGTTTGTTTTCTTGTTTTTCATCATTGTTACACATGAACGTTGACTTGTTAATGACATTGAATCAGCCCATGCATACACTTAATTTTCTATGGCGTAAGTCCTGCAATAGAGATA
The DNA here is from genome assembly GCF_964263255.1 of Lissotriton vulgaris. NCBI lineage: Eukaryota > Metazoa > Chordata > Amphibia > Caudata > Salamandridae > Lissotriton > Lissotriton vulgaris. The sequence continues at coordinate 1,143,186,464 of NC_141694.1, read as the reverse complement.
GTTCATTGTATTCTCCTCAGGCATAATATTTATCGATGCACCATTGTTGATAATAAAAGGTATTGAGCAACCATTGACTTTTAGTGTAATCTTTAGACAATGTTTGAAAGACTTTGGTGCTTTTTCATGGCAACTTTTCCTTGACCTAGAATTTTGCTTTTTAGTTTAATTTGGTAGCCATTCTTTTTATCTTCTGCCTATATTTTGTAATCTATTTGTGTTATTTGCAGTCTACATTATCAGAGCCAGGTCACTGAACTGCTGTTCATAAGAACAGGTAAGCCCTTTTTAATACCTTTGTAAGGGTTTTTAGGGTAGGGAGAATTAGGAGAGAAGTTGAAAAGTTAGTTTTAAAGCTGTTTGGCGATTTGTGTTATATTTGGATCTATTGCTGTTACTATTTTACACCAATTTGTCATTTGCATTTTTTTGCACTGTTTTACCAATGTAATACTATGTTTCAGTGACTTGGATCCGATATGGGATTCGCCGGGTACCCTGGAGTGCCGCATAGACAAACTTGCACTCCTGTTAAAAACAGCAGGAATAGTAGAGTGGGGGCAACTTCTGTTTCAGAACAAAATATTGGATTGGGAGACTCAAACAACAAATGCTTCACTATCAAAGTTTAAATATTATCAACTTTCAAGTTGGGCAAAATCATCAAAAGAAGTCAGAAAAGGAAACCACTCTCTAGAATCAAAGATGCTGGAAAAAGACCTCTTTCAGAAAGAAATCTCCTATTGGTATGGGGCCTTAATCTCAGCAGGGAGGAGGAATTCCGGATTCCAGAGAGAATATGGGGGAATGAACTGCCGACACTGGATATAAACAACCGAGGGCAAGTGTCAATGAGCAAATGCTGGTCAATTGTAACATCTGCTGCTTTAAAGAGAAATCATTTATTTACCACTCATAGAGCATACTGGACTCCGAAAAAGTTGTCCAAATTTAACGGGTCCACAGTGAAGAGCTGCCCGAAATGTGGACTACAAAAGGCTGACGACCTACAAATGTTCCGGCAGTGCCCCCATCTCGATGGTTTCTGGAATGATGTGGGTAAGACACTAGAGGAGGTATTGGGAATACATCTAAATGTAAGTATCTTCGGAAAATCTGGTATTCCTATTGATATTATTGGCCAGGAGAGAGGTGTGTGTGAACCCTCCCCCCCCGCTTCATAGAGAATGGCTGATCTATAATTTGGATAAAAAAAAGAAATTACCCTCTATGAAGTATACATTTTGGGAGATATGGGAAAAATATCATATGGGATAAATACAGAGAATCTTCTCTGCAAGGTCTTAGTAGAGTTGACTGGTCTTCACCTTTTCTTAGATCCAATGATTATGTGTTAGCAAAGTAAAGTCAGGTGAAGGCCTGTAAGAGTAGCCAAGATGGCTAGCTCAACCCCCTTGGAAAAAACCTTCCCCAAAGTAAATTGAAGTAAATGGAAGTAAGGGGATCCTTTTTTCTTTAAAGATTGAGGGGTACTGCCTAGACCTAGCACCATGGCAGTGAAGGTTAAGGACAGAGAAAAGGGGCCCCGAAAACTGCTTACTTTTAATGTTGCACAATGAGGACAAAAAAAATACTATTTTATGGTAAATTGTGTGATGTTAGTTATATTTTGATGATTAACTGTTATGAATAAGTACTTTCGGGAATATAATGTGTTTTGTGGGTGGGTTTTGTTAATTTCTTTTAAAGGTTTTTGTCAACAAACGCATTCCATAGGCACTTGGAGTTGTTATTTGGTTTTCAAAAACAAATGAAATCAGTTTGCTTTATAATATACCAATGGTTTTTACTTGTATTGCCTTTTTTGGGGGGGTCTCCTGGAGCAGCTCTTTTTTAAACTGTTTTGGGGGGTTTTATGGGTCCTTGATACTCTGGATTACTTTGATGGATTTTGATTGGAATTCTGACTTTTTTGGGGGGGACTCTTGAATTCATTTATCTTATTTTTGGTGGAACACTACATTTTGATATGTGTTGTCAGAGAAAGATCTGCAGCTACAGAACAGTAAGTTTTCATTCTTTCATTTATTTTGGGTGGGAAATGTGATATTACATTGTTTATCTAAAATAAATGTGATTGTTATGTGGAATTATTTGGATTATGTGTTGTTAATACTTTATGTGATAGATTGATTTTTATTTTATCTATTTTAGTTGGTGTTAGTTAATTTTTTAAAAATAATGTATGTATTAATTAGTGTCAATAAATTAACTAACACATGTTTAGAGACCCGAGGAGAACATGGCGCCTGCCCCCCACACAGGTAGCTGAGTACAGCGTGGCATCCACCAATAATGTAATTTATCCCCTGTCCCAGTTATAAGGGAGCTAATGTGCCTTTACCACGTCTGAAGGTTCGGTGCAGACAGTGGTTGGGCTCGCAGAGAGGTAGTGAAGTCGGGACCCAGGTGTCAGAGGATCAAGTTGGTTCAGGGCCACCCTGGAGCTCAGGAAGAGCCACAGGGCAGCAGCTTGAGGTCTCCTCCAGGCTAGCAGTGGCAGCATCAGCACATACCCTGCACCCTTGTGCCCAGGAGGTTTGGTAGGCTCTGGGACATGCAAAGAGGAGGGAGCAGAAGAGCACCCAGTCGGTGCCCAAAGCAAGGACAATTCCGACAGAAAAGGTAGGGGGCCACCCCATGGCCAGTTTTTGTGGGTCGAAAAGAAGACCACCAGAGGATATTTGCCTTAAAAAAGAGACAAACACTGCAGAGAAGGATGAAAAGCAGCTATCTGACCTGGAAATAGGTATTCATCCATTTTGCTCGTCGACTCCATACTTCACAGAAAGAGCTCTACCTCAAACACAAAGGTGTTACCCTAAAGAGAAGCCTAGGAGGGAAGTGCAAAAAATAGGCAAAAAGACAGTAAGAAAAATGACACTCTGGAGCCTAAGGTCTCTCCCCGCATAGTGACTCTGCAAGGTCCATTGCAAGTTGTGGCAGGGAAGGTTGGAGATAATTTTAATAAAGCGAGCAATGGTGGTGGGGGAGGGTCACCTCAGCGCAGAGAGCCCCTGCCAGGAAAAAGGTTTAGAAGTTGCCAGTACAGTTGAAATTGAGTGCCAGGTGGGCGAAAACAAACAAGATAAGGATAATAGAAACATTTATCACCATCAAAAAATTCTAAAGAAGAAAAACACAATGCAGAAATGCAGGTTATAGTCTCAACACTTACTGTAGACATTAAAAAAGGGTTTGAAGTATCACAAGCAAACCAGGGGGGTATACGTGGCTTTTAAGAGGCATTGGAGAAAAAGATGGACATCCTGTCCGAAAGGACGCAAACACTTGAAACTACGGCAGAGGAGTTGGAAAAAGACTTAAACACTAGCAATATGGAGCTTCAGGTGCTGCGTCAGGATGATCAGAGGCTGCAGGAGAAACTGGAACAGCTAGAAAAGAAGTCTAGAAGAAACAATCTGAGAGTTCTGAATATTCCTGAGGGGAAGGAGGGGGACATTTTGAAAACCTATGTGGTATCACTGATAAGTCCAGGTATATGAGAGTGAGGCTAACATTGCAAAAGATATTAAAAGAATACACAGAGACCCCTTCAGAAAAAATCCAAGTAGAACTAAGCCTAAGATTCTTATTAACTTTCAGTCATACGCACTATAGGAAAAAACATTTTTCTGCGCATTAAAATTAAAAACTCTAAGGGGAGCCAGATTTTACTTTTGAAATTAGATCAGATCTATCTCGGGTGACCTTAGATAGACATTGGGAGTTGGGAAAGCGCATGAACAATTTCAAAAAAGCTGGAGCTACAGCGCAGTTCGAATTCCCTGCATTCCTAAGAGTAATGCATAAAAATAAAATGTATCTGATAAGAAGCCCAAGGGAGGCAGATGATTTACTAGAACTCATTAAGAAGGGAGGAGTGGGTAGCTGAGAGATATATAAATAAAAAATAAAAAAAAGAATTATATATCCTAGGAAGATATTTGCTCCTCTGATCTCTTTTTCTTTCTTAAAGGACGCTGCAGAGATGGTGGTGAGTACACACACATATACATGTAGTATTTCTTGGTGTGGATGTCCATGGTACGGGAGAAGAAATGTGGGCTAACATCAGGCCCAGGAAGAAATATGGGAGGGTTCTCCAGGGATGGGTGGAGGTGGGAGGGGGAGGGGGCAACCGGGGGAGAACATTTGGGAAACATTGATAAAACTTTCCCCAAAAACCTCAGAAATATACAATGGATTCAGAAGAACAGAGATATGTCTATCCATATTTTAATATGGAGTGTTAATGGGCTACGTATGAATGGGCGCAGGGACATGATATTACAATATCTTAGAGATTCGCCTGCGCAGATTCTGATCTTATAGGAGACGCATTAAGTAAAAAAAGGAATGTGTCGAGTTATTTAAGAATCAAAGGTGGGTACAATAGATAATATGTACTGATCAGAATGCAAACATAAGAGGGGTTGCAATAGTGGTTAAAAAAAGCTAAAATATGGATATATATGAGAGCAGATATTGGGTAGGTAGATCATAGCAAGCATCGATGATAGAACATTTTTTTAACCACTGCTACTTTGCACATTGAAGCTTCATTTTTTAAAATCTATTATTGTCAGAGCATCTCCTACCTTTCTTTGTGGCCTCCCCTGCCCCGGTCCACCGCGGCTGTTTGTGCCAATTGTGTGGAAGGTGGGTGCCATTTTAGGTGTGTCCTGAAGCGTGGTTGAACCGAAGTTAATGGTCCAGCAGCTCGGGGGTGCACGCCATAAAATGCGCATGTGTCCTCATGCACGCAGCGGACGAGCGCAGTGGGCGCGCCTAAGGTAAGCCCGTCTGTGCCCATCCGCGGCTCGGCAACGCACAGGGCCAGGAACGCTGGGCGTGACATGGCCAGGTATGCGCCATAAAAGATCTCCTTTGACCGGGAGACATTACTAAGGCTAGACAATGTTTCCTGTTGCACTGCCAGAGAGTGGGAGGTCCTTAATGATAGGTCGAGGACCTGCCCCTCATGCCACTTTCACTTTCTCATGAACCAGCCTGATCCCCCCCCACCACAGTATGGAAATCTAATATTCGTGCCGCTCTCATCAATGCACGGTCGCTGTCAAAACACGCCGCGGACGTGCATGAGCTGATTGTGGATGAACAATTGGATCTCCTTTTTATCACTGAGACCTGGTCGAATGATTCTTGCTCCCCAGTGGTTGAATTAGCTATCCCTCTGGGGTATAAGATAGTAAGGGTTGACCGTCAGTCAGGTAGAGGGGGTGGTGTTGCAATAGTGTTCAGAGAAATGTGGACGCTCACCAAAGAACTCACGGGGGAAGCATTGGAGTTCTCATTGAAAATATCTCCGCACTTTACTTTGGGTGGTTTACTGGCCTACCGACCCCCGGGCCCGCCGAGCACTTTTCTTAAATCTCTCGACAAGGTAATTGCCTCGCGAGTGCTCCGGTTCTCCAGGTTTCTATTGTTAGGAGACTTTAATATTCATCTGGAGAACCCGCTGGCCCCAGGGACGAGGGACCTGTTGGATCTATGTAATTTGAGCCATAATATCCAGCAAACATATGGGGTAATTGCAGCTTTTGACTTTGTAACAACTTTTGCAACTTCCGAGCAATAACAACATAGGATGCCTCTAAAGCCTTCGACAGTGGTCTTACTTGTTCTCCATTTTAAAGCGGTATGAGATGGGAGCTAAATTCTGAAGAGTAATCCAATTAATATATCAAGAACCCTCAACAAGAGTTTTGGTGAATGGGAACTTATCCTCCTCCTTTAAAATACTTAGGGCTACAAGACAGGGCTGTCCCCTCCCCCCTTTTGTTTAATTTTTTATAGAGCCCTTCGCACATAAACTCACGACAATAACCAACATCCCTCCTTTTCTTCAGGGGGAGTGGGAGAGGAAGTTAGCACTATATGTGGATGATCTCATGGCTTTCTCCTTGGAACTTGAGGCAGCACGGCTGGCTCTAGAATTTGGAAGGGTGTCGGGTTATTCAGTAAACGAGGACAAAACTGAAATTATGGTATGGAATCAGGGAAGTGAGACCCAGCTGATTAAGAGGGAAATGCGATACCTGGGTCTAAAAATAGTGCAAGATATAAAAAAAAATCTGAATTAAATCTGAGGAAAATATTAAGAGATTGTGCAACTAATGAAGGGATGGGCACAGCTTCCACTAACGGTTCTGGGGAGGGCTAATTGGGTCAAGATGACTATGCTGCCAAAAATGACTTTCCTATTTAACACTATACCCCTGCATTTTGAGAAACCTATCATAGATAAAATTCAGCAGGCAACAAATGCCTTCATCTGGGCATATATGGGCATTAGGATCTCTTGGAAAAAGCTGCTGAGAAAAAGAGAGAAAGGAGGATAACCCTACCAGACATACAATACTATGTTTGGGCCTTCCAAATTGACAAACTCTAGAATCCTTGTGAAAACCAGATGGATCAGAAATAGGATCTATGTTTTTGGCAATGTTAAAAGAAAGCAGGGTGAATTTAGATGGCTTCCTTTTTAAATTTGGTGACCCAAAGTACTTTAATTTTTTTAACTAAAGGTACTACACAATGGCGAGTATATGGTATCATATTAGACGTCATTCAAAATTGGATTACTATTACTACTGTGCCCCTATTTGGGAATCGCCAGGGACCTCAGAGTGTCTCAATGATACATTGCCATTACCTATAGAAAAGGTGGGGGTAAGGGTCTGGGAAGAATTGACACGAGATGGCAGACTTATATCCTGACAGCATTTAAATGGGATGATGAAGGGTAACTTTTTAAAGTATACATATATAAAACTAAAAAGCTGGGAACAAACTCAAAAATTGCCATTGGGAGTGGAAATGATTAGGAGGAACTGGTGGTAAAATCATCAGGAACCAAAATAAGTTTCTTTCAGGTATTGGGAAATATAAGACATCATGGATGGAGAGTTTATTCTGGCAGAAGAGCAATAGGGGAGATACTTGCCGGGGGAGCAGTTACAAAATATTTGGCAAGTATCGATGCACACATTATTTCCTTTGTCAAGCCTGCTTTTTTAAGCAGAATCCACCTTTTCTCACTCCACAGGGCATATACAACACCTGAAAAGCTGTCAATGATGGGGAAGGGAAGACCTACCAGCTGTGCAAAATTCGGCCTTGAAAATCAACAGATGTCCATATGTTTTACCAATGCCCAGAAATCTGAGGGATTTGGGATGAAGTGGAAATAACTATATCAGGAATTTTGGGTCTGCAATCAAGGTAAGCCTATCATTGATTATATTTGGTGTGATGGGTGGCCTTATGGGACTGTCTAGAGACCTGCTGTTCTACGCAATCCTATTGACCAAAGAATAAATCTATCATAAGTGGGTGGGAGGTATCCCACCTCAGCATTCGGAATGGTTGGAGTCTCTCTTCTATATATTTACATTGGACCTATTAGGGAAAGACTCTAAGAGGAAAGGCTTTGGAAACCTTTTCAGGTATGGGGTGTTGTTCCAGAAATGGTGTCACAGGGTGTAGGGGGTAATGAGGATAAATAAGGATATATGAAAACATAAATTGGTCCAATGATTACACTGCTAAAAACAGTCTGGTCTGCTGCAGCGCCCCTTGTTTGTATTTAGGGCATCTGCCAGTGTGAAACTAACACCCTGAGAGAGAGATATCCGATGGCAAGATAATGCTCATTGCTGAACGCCTGCAGGTGGCCGGTCACTCTATTGTAAAAGGGCTGAAGGAATGGACATTGAGCCTGAGGTGAATGAGGACTAAAAAAAAATGAACATGTATAATTGTATTCCAGTTGGTCTAATAAATTATTATATTCATTATTTTTTATTGTATTTTGGTGTACAGTTTGTTGTTCTTTTTGGGGACTTTGCTAAGTTATGATTAATTTTATAGTATGCTCTTGGCTATAATTTCTAAGTAATGTAGCCCATTGTTATTTATGAAGAGTTTACCTTCAAATTGTAGTGTGTTGTATATTCTTTTCATTTGTTTGCTATATTTATTGCTAATTTGACTAACAGATTGGTCCATTTTTAGTTCTTGCTTGCTTTGCTCTTTTTGTAATACTTTCTTACATTTATATAGTATAGACTGAGTTCTCTTTAATGTGTATTGGAAGGTACTGTGCCATTCTTCCACTGTGTTGTTTGTTTTGACTTCCTGTTTCAAGGTGCTATCATAGACATTTCACCATGGAATTTGGAATTTGGATTGGAGTCTGTGTCCAGAGTATGCAGTTTGCCAACCCAAATGTCTTGAAAATTGTCCATTAGGGGACTATGTTTGTTTTCATTTTGTTAGTAGAAAGCACTTTCTATTAGCAGATTGTAGTGGTATGGCTTGCGTTGTCAGTGGTTCGCGGTGGTCTTCACAAAAGCAATCCTACAATCACTTAATACAGCGGTCGGACTGTGGAGCTCACAGCAGACAGACATCAACTGCAGATACGGCAGTTTTGAGACCACCAAACTCATAATCAGGCCTAAGAGTGTAAACAAATCATCCTACGTTTATGTAAACTTTTTAAAAAGTGGCTGGGGGAAATTCAATGGGAGATATAGATTGATTCACAGGCCTTTGTGACGTATTCTTGCTGCACAAATCTGTGAGAATCTCCTCTCAAATCATGATTTCCCATGAAAAATTGGGAAAAGCCCAATGAAGTTCTGCAAGAATTGTCTATTTCAATGTCTGCTAAGATGTGTAACTAGAGGAACGAAGGGTACTGTTCATAAGTATGTTAAACTCTGCAGTACGATTTCTCATTAGATTTGTGCAATCACTGCAGAAATCTGTGTGTCACACTTTTGAATGCAGGCAAGTGCAAATTAGAATTAGATAATTTGAACGTCGATAAATAAGTATTATTGTATAGGGCAATTTGTGATTCTTGACAGAACTGAGTTTCTCAGTGGTGCAGCACAGTCAATTGCATGGCAAGCACGTGGAATGAAGAATTGTATTCTTCTCATGCAGTACTTAATTAAAAAAAAAATAATAATAAGCACAGAGTCCCACAAAATATTGTAAGAACCTCTTGCTGCCAGTTTTCAGGTTTGATGCATATCGAGGCTACGTAGTCTTGATTTCATTTAATACTTCTTTTCTCCCACCACCCTACACTTCCTGTCTTTCCATTTCATGTTTGCAGATTATTTTTTCATTCCCACTTTATCCCTTCATAATAGCTGTCCCGTTTTAATTAACGTCAAAGTGATCCTCCTTTTTGTCCTATTTTTCTGCAAATTCTGATAATGAAAATAAGGGCCGACCACTAAAAATGAGCACTGGTGCTTACTACTTGCAGGCACTTGCACAAATTAAGCTCCGTATCTTAAATTAATTAAAAAAAGTACCACTGAAGAGTATGATATTATCCGAAAGTCACGGGTGGCAGATCAAGACAAATTCATGGACGTTATTTAGGGGTCATTAGGGGTTGCAGTTGCAACCCCTAGCTTTCTCCCTATGACCCCTGGCCTTCCTTTGCGACCCCTGTCATCAGAGGTGACAAAATCAGTGCCAAGCGCACAGGGGGAATCTTGCATTCCCAGTGGCTGACTCCACCTCCTTTTCTGCTAATTTTTATTGCACTAACAGTGAGTAATAGTCTATTAATCACTATTAGTGTAGCAAAACGTGGAGCAGCAGGATCTTGAATGGACCTTCACTGGCATTTAAGGTAAGAAAAAAACAATTGCTTTAAATGTATGTAATATGCATGTATGTGGGTAAGAGTGAATTTGATTGAGAGAGTGTATGTGTGAGCATTTATGTTTTTATCTGGGATTGTGAGTGTGTGAGAATTTTGTATAAGTAAAAGCGTGAGAATGTGAATGAATGAGTCAGGGTTAGAGTGAGTGCAAGAGGCTGAGGGGCACATGCATCATTGTAGGAATTTGCATTTCCTAAATTGCGAAAATTAAGGAATCGCAATTTAGGAATTGCAAAATCCTATGCATCAAGAAATCCTAAATTTTTTTAGTATTTCTTAATTTTCGGAATTTGCGATTCCTTAATTGTGAATCGCAATTAAGGAATGGCATTACATTGAATTAATGCCGTTTTGCATTTCTATTTTTTGGAAATCGCAATTTGTTGATGCATTGCAAGGGTGCAGAGGGGGGTCCAAAGGACCCCCCCGTGCACCCCTGAAATGTATTTTAAAGTGCATGTTTCACACACACATGTCCTAAGGACATGTGTGTCTGTAACATGACACTTTCCAAAATGCATTTTTGTGCTTTTTTAAAGAATTTCGCAAATTAACACGAGGGTCAACCTCGTGTTAATTTGCACTTCCTATTTCAAAATTCGCATTTTAAAAAAAATGGATGCATTGCATTTAAGGAATCGAAAATGCGATTCCTTAAATGCATTCGCATTTTTAGGAAATGCAAAAAAAGCGAATTTTGAAAAATTGTTTCATGCATCCCAAAAACGTATTTAGGAAGCGCAAACGGCTGAATTTACCGATTCGCACCGTTTGCACTTCCTAAATAGGTTGATGCATGTGCCCCTGAGTGAAAATGAAGGAGTCCAGCTGAGCGCTAATGAGTGAGCAAGACTAAATGTGAAAGAATTAGTGTAATGAATGTAAGTGAGCACGGTTGAAAATGTGTTATGCTTGCAAGTATTTTGTTGGACATGTCATGCTTCATGGATAATACAAGCACCATTGGCAAACTGCTGGCACTGGCATACTGGAGGCAATGCTTGCATATGGGATACCCATGGCAAAGTGCTGGCACTGACCACAGAAACATGTCAGTGCTGGCATACTGGAGAAAGATCTTTGCATAGTTGGCACCAGTGGCAAAGTGCTGACACTGGTACACTAAAGGAAATTCTTGGCATTTGGAAGCACAACATGGCATATGTCAGGGGACCATCCACGACAAACTGCGATCCTCGAAATACTAGATGTAATTTTAACATACCCCCCTCCATAGTACCTGGAGAGGAGTATTTGAAAAATTCTGACTCTTACATATTTTATGCAAAGTTTTGGCAAAAGGGGTGCCCGTAGCAAAATGTAGCAATGGAGATGACATATGGAGCTTCCAATTGACACTTTAAAAACATAACTGTGTAAACTCAATGGGACTGAAAAACACACTAGATGATGGACGGAATGTTGCACATTGGCAAAACATTCGCCCCCAGTCACAGATCTGGGTTTAATCCATCGCATTTTGCTCACCACGCCACCCCAGTTCAGACATGGCCATATACAAATCAGTCTTGACTTTGTGCCTCATGGGAACAGTCCAGCCCAAACTGCCAAGCCATGTCTGAACTGGGGAGCAAAATAACGATGGTTTAAACCCAGACTGAGACTGGAGGGTGAATGTTTTGCCAATGTGCAACATTCCATCCATCACCCTGTGTGTTTTGCTGTTCGCCCTATGTGGGAAGGGTATGCCTAGACATGGGTCCCATGCTCACTATGCCCCTGGAGTCAAGCTACCCTGGCTGATAGCCAGAAACAGGTCCTAGGATGCTTGATTTAAGTCCAGGGAAGGCATGGCTTGGCAGTTCGGGCTGGACTATTCCCACGAGGAACAGGGTCAAGACTGATTTGCATATGGCCATGTCTGAACAGGGGTGGCGTGGTGAGTAAAATAACAATGGATTAAACCCAGATCTGTGACTGGAGGTAAATACTTTGCCAATGTGCAACATTCCGTCAATCACTTTGTGTGTTTTGCTGTTTGCCCTATGTGGAAAGGGTATGCCCAGACATGGGTCCCGTGCTCACTACGACACTGGAGTCAAGCTATCCTGGCTGACGACAGCTGATAGCCAGAAACCGGTCCTAGGATGCTTGATTCCGGTCCAGGGAAGACATGGCTTGGCAGTTCGGGCTGGACGGTTCCCATGAGGCACAGGCTCAAGACTGATTTGCATATGGCCATGTCTGAAATGGGGTGGTGTGGTGAGCAAAATAACAATGGATTAAACCCAGATCTGTGACTGGAGGTGAATGTTTTGCGAATGTGATACATTCCGTCTATCACCTTGTGTGTTTTTTTAACTGAATGGGACTGCCAGATTCCAATAGGGTGGCACACCATCAAAGGACTTGAAATACACTTTTAGAGCCCATATGTTTTCAAATGTTCCCAGGTGAAAGAAAACGCTACCCACTAGGAGGCATAAGACTTACTTTGATTGCTTACTACAATTCAGGTAAATACTCCTTTAACATATTATATTTGCATCTCTACACAGAGGATACCCACAAATAGACATTTATGTATTAAATTAATCATGCAATTATTAGGGAACTTCACAAATGTTAATTATTGTGATGTCATCTGGATTAAGGCCATGTGACACATCTGCCTAGGAAGATTCAAGGTCAAAGGTCATATGTTGTCACTTCCTGTGTCATCATTAAAGTCGAAGGGTATATGATGTCACGTCCGCTACCCAGAGCATTTTGGTGAATTGACCTCTACGGACAAATTCTGAATTTTTTAAATAAGGGTATCGGACATCAAATAATGATACTAAGAGATGGAGTCCATTTCATAAGGGGTATCTTGCCAATCTTGATCCCCATAAGGTCAATAAAATTATGGAATACATATATATTCACTGCTTTAATCGATGTGCGCAGAAGTGTCCCGTTAGGTGCTTTTTGGCTGTGCTCACAGCTGCGAATGTAGAACATATAATAAGGAGCATCTTTGGTCTAGGAAGCTATGCTCTTTAGGTCAAGCATTCAAGACCTCTTGTATATACTTTAGTGGTGAAACTCCACCCATTGAGTTAATATTTGTGTTTTGGCTTGCATTGGTTAAATCTGGCATTGCTATTTGTATGTAGCTCATTCATTGGCTGGTGGTCTGAAACGTCATTTCCCTTTTGCTTCCGTTTTGCAGGAAGCAGCACCGACCAACTACAGTATAGTTCCGCTGCTCCACGTTATCTACTCATTTAGGGACTACTTTCTTGTTTATTTTCCACCGCCCTTCACCACTAGCTGCCGAGTTGTTTCCTGTTCCACCCCCTCCCGCTGTCTGTATCATCATTCCCGCCAGCTGTCCGTGTCTTTGTTCCTGCCCCCCCTCCCGCTGTCCGTGTCCTCGTTCCCGCCCCCTCCCACCCACTGTCCGTGTCCTTGTTCCCGCCCGCTGTCCGTGTCCTTGTTCCCGCCCCCCTCCCGCCAGCTGTCCGTGTCCACGTTCCCTCCTCCCTCCCACCCTCTGTCCGTGTCCTCATTTAACGTTTCAGCTGCTATCTTCCTATTGCATACTTGAAGCATTCCTGCAACCTTCCAGAGCAACGCTCCTGAACTGGCATTTTAGGTCTTAGTTTACATTTGGTTAAATTTTGATCAAAGACTTGCGCTATTCGCTTCGCCGAACATTACAAGGAATTCAGTTGGCTTCTATTTTTTACTTTACACGATCTTCGGTCTGTCGTTTATTTTTAGTAAAGGGAGACGGGAAGTCCATTTTCAGTTTTCTAACTCCAGTTGATCGCGTCATCGCACAGTGGCGGAAACTACAAGGAGAGTCCTTTAATATGACCATAAATAATGTCCGCGTCCTGTGAGGCGAGGAACGCGTCTGATTCCTAGCAACGTCAGGTTGGCGAGCTTGGTAGCAGTGGCTAAATTGAGCGGGGAGAATACAGACATATTTTTTGCATGTGTAAATTGAGTTTGTAACTCGTGAGAGCACTACCATGATTCTGATGGTTAGTCATACTCCGCAGGTTTAATTACTCCCATAAAATGAACATCCTACTCAGACTCTCCTACATGTTTCATTCCCTGACAGTATCACTATCCAGGATTTTCTTTCACTAAACTAAAGAGGACCTCTTTAAATATATCTGGGGAGGAGGAAGGGTCCAAATTGCCTAGTTTTGTGTGTGTGTGAAGAGGTCTGTAGCACAAACTCCACTGGAAGGTCTCAGAGCGCTTTACACGATCACCAGTTGCATTACAGACAGACACATCCATTTTTAGACATGGGGAGTTTATGCTATTTACCCAGAATCACAGGGTGTATGAGTCTCCTGCCAGAGTCGAACCTGGTTCACCTACTTCAAATTCTATGTCAGGACGGAGGCTCCGATTATGCTTTCTCTATTTCTTTACTGAAAAACACATCAGCCAATCAGCACACAGTAAAGAAAAAACACACTACAATACCATGTTTATTTCTACTTCTAACGTTGTTGCATTAACTGTATTTCATTTGCATTGTTTATCGCGCTTTGCGCTGTTAATTACTGAGCTGTTGTTGCTTAATTACCGACTATCTGTCTTGTGGCTTCCAAGTGTCTTCTTTGTGTCAGCTTCGGCTGCTCGTCTCTTTCATAGGCTTCGGCCGCTCTGACTTGTGCCGGCTTCATTGGGGAGCGTGTGTTCACCTCCCAGTTGCGACCCACTGTTGCTGCGCCGCATTTCATTTGTGGAGCGGGAGAAGAAGGCAGGGAGACCACGCGCTTCGTACTCGCAACTTCTTTTTCTGGCAGGCTGGTGTCAGCGCGCATGCACGACCCCTTCATTTGCATTTGTTGATGTTCCTGTCACGGAACTAGACGAAAATTGCTGCGTTTGCCTCACAGCCTCTGCCCACAGCCTGCGTTCAGTTTGCCTTCATTTACGCCCCATTTTCACAGATAAGTGGGGTTGTCATTTCTCTCCATAGGCTCTGCCTAGAGTGGGTTACTCTTGCAAGCCCTCCCTCCACTTAATATTTGTCGTTATTTTAGTCAGGTTTCTTGACCTGGTATTTTGTCTGGCTTGCACTTGGGGTACCACTCCCCCTGAATTGGCCTTGGCTATTAAAACTTTTGTCTTCCTTATTGTGGGCATTTGACTGGCAGACTTTGTCGCCATGGGAGATTTTTATGAGGAAGAAGGTTGCTATTATGACGAGGGCGAGCCCTCTGGAGCTGTGGATGACTATATGGAGCATGCATCTTTCAAGCTATCGCTCCTTTGAAGAGACATTTATCTGAATATGCCGCTCAACAAGGTTGGTTGCCCCCTCCTTCTAAGCGCTCTAAAAAGTCTCTCATCATTCGGACTTTGCCAAATTAGCAAAGACTCTGTCTTCTGCGCTTCCATCCAAAAGTCAGCTGCGTCTAGCCTTTCAAGTCCTACTACTGATTCTGATGCTGGCTCCTCCTCATCTTCTTCTTCTTCCGAGCCTACGAAGCCGCCACCTTCGAAGAAGGCCCGTAAAGAGCATTTTGTGGACGCCCCCTCTACTCCACATGTGCTTACTTTTGACCCCACGGATATTGTTCATCCAAATTCATCGTCATGGTTGCCCTCACCTGAAGTGGCGGATTATATTCAATGCCATAGACGTCCTTTCGAGAAGGATGTGAGTGCGCGTTTGCGCTCAGAGTGTCCGCGCCCGGACCTCGTGGATAAGCTTGCTGACACTCCTGATGTGGATCAGACCATGGTCACATACGTGAAAAAATATTCTGAAGACCCGAAAAAAGGTATTGATCGATCCTGGCGTTCCTGTCAGGACTAGATGCTGGATCTGCTAGGTCCCCTAACTAAAATTCTGGATTTGAGCTTTTGGGCCAAGGAATCGGGTGCTTTACTTGACCCGGATGAATTGGTGCAATGGTCGCAGCGGGCAATTTGCATCCTAGGAAATGCAAACTGTGCCTTGTCAACTGAACGGCGCCGCTCAATTCTAATGAAATTGGATTCCGAACTTACGGACTTGGCGTCAACCGAGTGAGGGCCCCAAGCCCAAGGTTTATTGTTCGGTGCACCATTTCTTAAAGAGCTCTCTAAGTTCGTGGCCACTCTCAGTGGTTTGGATGAAGCCCAAACCAATTTGCGTAGGGCTTTTCGCTTGGTTTTTGGCAGGGCCGGACGAAGGGGACGCTCGTTCGGCCGTGGTTCCGACCAGACCTCTCAGAGAGGTTTCAAGTCCCAAAGAGGTAATCAAGATTTCTCCACCGGAAAGTCCAATTTCTATCCTTCCCGGAAAGGCAGAGGACAATATAAGAAAGGAGGTTACAACGGTAACCAAGGTGGAAGACAGGATTCATCAACCTGAGGTGAGCTTGATTCTGGCTTCAGATGTGATTCTGGGTGGTAGACTGCAATATTTTCTCCCAAATTGGCAGTTAATCTCGAGCGATGCCTGGGTGTTGGAGACGGTGCAGGGCTTCAAAATAGAATTTTACACTAACCCTCACCAACACCAACGGCCCCAACCACTTGTTTTTTCCCAACAAGATCAGAACTTCATCTCCGCGGAGATCGTTTCTCTTCTGGCCAAAGGGGCCATCGTTTCCACTACACCTCATCCACAGGGCTTCGTAAGCAATGTTTTTCTAGTGGAGAAAAAAGGAGGAGGATCGCGTTTGGTCCTCAACTTAAAGGAATTCAACGGCGGAGTGGTGTATCACCATTTCAAAATGGAGGGTATTCATCTTCTCCGAGATTTGCTTCAGGAAGGCGACTGGATGGTTCGCCTGGATCTGAAGGATGCTTACTTAGCAGTCCCGATTTACGCACCTCATCGCCGCTATCTGCAGTTTCAGTGGCTCGGGACCTGGTACGAGTACAAGGTCCTTCCATTCGCCTTTCATCAGCTCCGTGGTGCTTCACGAACTTCTTCGTCCAGTGATGGAGTCTTTGAGGGCGCGCGGAGTTCGCTTAATAGTCTACCTGGACGATGTTCTCATCTTGGCTCAGTGCCCTCTTCTTCTGCAGTCTCACTTACAGTGGTCAGTAGATCTATTACAATCTCTAGGTTTTCTAGTGAATCCACAGAAATCTGACTTTGTTCCGACTCAATTGATGGATTTCCATGGCTTTCAAATAGACTCGGTCTCTTGTCAGCTTCTCTTGCCAGGTCAGAAGATAAGGTCCATCAAGAGGGACTTACGGCTTCTTCTAGCTCAACAGACTGTCTCCTTGCAATCGCTGGCTCGGATAGTAGGTCTTCTGTCCTCTTCAATTCAAGCGATCTTTCTGGGTCCGTTGCATAGCCGCACTTTGCAGCGGCTCAAGATCAAAAATCTGCAGAAGGGACTTCGTTATTCGGATTATGTTCCTCTTTCAGAGGATGCCCGAACAGAGATGTTGTGGTGGTTGGACCACATGGAGTCGTGAAACGGCCGGGCGTTGTTTGGGAGGACCCGGATGTAGTGATTGAATCCGATGCTAGCCTTTGGGGCCCTGTTGTGACGGGAGGTTGTTGGTCGCGGGAGGAGTTGTCCCTCCACATCAATTGCCTGGAGCTTCTGGCGGGCTCTTTCGCGATTCGGTGTCTGTCTCCTCACAAGACATTGTGTTGCATTCTTCTCAGAATGGACAATATATCTGCAGTGCGTTATGTCAACAAACTGGGGGATACCAGGTCCAGACTTCTGGCGGAGATTGCGAAAGACTTCTGGCATCTTTGTCTGCAACGTCAGATCATAGTTATTGCAGAATACTTGCCGGGCCGCGACAACAGGATCGCGGATTGGAATTCTCGTCATCTAACCGATTTCAGCGATTGGAAACTTCATCCTCGCATCTTTCGCATGCTGTCCAGGATTTGGGGTCGTTGTCACCTAGACTTATTTGCCTCTCGCCTCGACGCTCAGGTTCCCCGATTCTTCAGTTGGCGTCCGGTTCCGGAGGCCCTCGCCACGGATGCGTTTCTCCAATCTTGGCCTCCTCTCCTGTGTTATGCCTTTCCTCCATTCATGATGATTCCACAGGTTCTGGCCCGTGCGAGACAATTCCAATCGGAGCTCATTCTCATCACTCCTCCTTGGAGGGCTCAGGCTTGGTTTCCAGTTCTTCTGGAGATGAGCTGCTCGACGCCGCTCCTTCTTCCTCACAGATGGAATCTGTTGCTGGACCCTCTTCACGAACCGCTTCCTCTGGTTCTGTCGGGTCAACTCCGTTTGGTGGCGTGTAGGATTTGGGGGGACGCTGGAAAGTCCCAGGGTTATCTGGAGACGCTACCCGATTTATCACTGAAGCATGGGCCCCCAACACAAGTAAGCGTTATGCATCAAGTTGGAAACGCTGGTGTGATTGGTGCGCACAGCGGTCGGTGGATCCCACTACAGCAGATCTCCCTTTGATTATCAATTTTCTGGCATCTATGGCTTCATCTGGGTTGGCTTACAGAACGTTCAATAATTTTCGTTCTGCGATTTCTGCGGGTCACGTTTCTATTGATGGTAAACCTGCTGGGGAACATCCCTTGATCTCTAAATTACTTAAAGGAATCCGGATGGTTAAACCTCCTTGTCCCAAATATGCTTCCCTGTGGGATGTATCAATTGTGTTGCGTTTCTTAGAGGCCTGGCCTGCTAATTCTTTATTGACCCGTAAACAACTCTCCGCAAAGTTGACTATGTTGTTGTGTTTGATTTCTTGCAAACGGGTTCCTGATGTGCGGGCTTTGGGCCTGGCAGGTCGCACCTTTTCCCCGGAGGGTGTTACTTTTGTTCTTTCACGACGGACTAAATGTAATACGTCTTCAATAACGTATCCTTCTTTTCCTCACAGCCCTCAATTGTGTGTAATCTAATGTATCAAAGATTACGAGGTAAGCACTGCACCTTTTCGTTCTGATTTACAAGGTCAATTATTTATTGCTTTACAGAAACCTTTCAAGCCCGTTACTCCTGCTACTCTGGCACGCTGGTTACGATGGCTCATGCTGGAAGCAGGCATTGACATTTCCCTCTTTGGTGCCCATTCGACACGGGGAGCTATGGCTTCCAAGGGCTTTTCCATGGGTGTCAGTCTGCATGACATCATGAAGGCCGCTGATTGGTCTTCTGACTCTGTATTTAAAAAGTTCTATTTTAAACCTATTGTAAGTGTTGCTTCAGTAGTGGTGGATGAGCTTTGAACAAGAATAATCGGAGCCTCCGTCCTGACATAGAATTAAAAATTTGCTAACATTCGTGCCAAGAATTTGCAATTCTATTAAGGACAGGAGGCGAGGATTATCCCACCCTGATTTCATTCTTTATAATGGATTGTATTGCTTTACACTTTCGCTATGCCATAATGTTGATTGTTCTATGAAATGTTCCCTCCCTGTCATGGATTCTGTGATTTTTTCCTTTTGGGATGGATTTTACGGCCCTGTTTTTGCTTCTTCTAGGCTCCGACCTTAAATGAGGTGCGCTTTGAATTCCTCCTGTTGGTTGGTCTTCTGCTGTTCTTGTGGATATGGGAAGTTCCCTCGTCTCTTCAGCCTGATGATGAGCGCTCCGCGGGACATCCTTAGTGGATTGTTGGGGTTGCCGTTTTGAACTTTTCCTGTTGTGATGACTATTGACAAAGAAAGAGGAAGTTGTCATCTCTATGGTCCTTTATATACTGCGTTATACTCTATGGTTACCCAGGTTCATGGGTATTGTAGTGCGTTTTTTCTTTACTGTGTGCTGATTGGCTGCTGTGTTTTTCAGTAAAGAAATAGAGAAAGCATAATCCTCGCCTCCTGTCCTTAATAGAATTGAAAATTCTTGGCACGAATGTTAGCAAATTTTTAAGTCTGTCCTAGCCGTTAAACCACACTGCCCCCTTGGGTGCCAAGTGCATCTTTAAAGATAAGGAAGCAAGATTAGTAAAGGAGAAAACAGAAATCTCTGAGAAGGGAACAGAAATATTTTAAGATCACGTATTCACAAGTACCTTCAAGCAAACAAATGTTTAACTCGATGGCAAATGGATACCCTGGCATAACAACTGTGCACCCCTGAACTGTGTAATAACAGCTGTTGTTTTGTGTGCTTTGAAAGGTCGCAATTTCCATCAAATGAATATCGGTCTCTAATGATGTGAAATGCCATGCAGTAGTATTCTGTGTGCACAGGATTCTGGAGTTTACAATCAACAGAGCTTGTTTATCTCTGGAGGACCAAAAAGGAACCTTACACCTCCCGCGTTCTAGCATATTTCATCCATCATATGTACCATCATTTAGTGTTACCCAAAGTCGGAGCTGGCTCCTTCCTGAAAAATGCATACTTAAACAAAAAAAGTTGCTAGTGGGAATTTCGTAGCACACATTTAATTAAATAATACAAATTACCTGTTTGGATGTACTCTACCCATAATAAGGGTCTTGCTTTCTGACATGGCATATATTGCATATGCAAAACATCGAGGTGCAACTTTTGAACCAGATTTTAAAGTTTCCACTGCTAACGAGGACTATAAATTGTAAGTTACACAGTGCTCCATGTATTAGTATAATACTTGATGTTACCTCTGCTTACTGTTGTTAGGATTAGAACCTATAAATATTACGTCATCTTCAAAACAAAAACGTGTGACACTGTGTTATCGACACATCTACATAACCATGCTTGGGATTTTTAATGCAAAAAATGTGTTCTGTTTTACCTCTGATAATGAAATGCCCCATCTTATAGCTGTGCAGTGGCTTTTGGGTATGCAAATCAAAACAAGCATTTGCAATGCAATAGGTCTCCCATTTACGCAAGTTCAAACTATTGGCATTGTAAATGACAATGCCTTTTATTTATGTTTTGGTTTGTACAACATAAATTAAAGGCATTGTCATTTACAATACCAATAGCTCCAAAACTCACAGTTGCGAGACCTATTGCATTGCAAATGCTTGTTTTACTTGCTAACTGAAACTCACAAGGTACAATTTAATATTCAAACAACCCCTGCATTCAGGGGTTGGATGTATAATTCACACTTCTGCAGGATTACATTTCTGGAAAAGCACTGAAATCGAATTTATTTCGAAATCTGTTAAAGTCATTTGGGGACTTAAAAGACATCAGGTAATCTTCTGTTGAATTCGCAGTATATAATGAAACTATCAGCCGCATTCCCCAGTGTCTTGGTATCAGAATTGTACACGAGTTGAGGAATGTTATTTATGAACGTGTCACACATAAATCATAAGTACGCTGCCTCTAGAAACCTGAAGGGTCACGCCACTGCATATTTAAGAGGGACATTTATCTCCTTGATTGACATGCAAAAAAGTTGGAACAGTGAACTGAACTTTAATTGCATGCAGAGATCCTGCAATATTTAAAAAATAGTAAATGACTGGCAATTGTCCTGAAAGGTAGTATATGCTTTCAGCTGTGGTAATTTTTTGTAGCTAGTTCGTGCATCAAACACCGCCACACACAGTGGGTTTATCACAGAAAATCTATCCTTGACAGTCAATTTAACAAGCTTCACCTTGACCATCTTAGAAGAGATAATGAAAATGTTGTGCCTAAATACAGCATTTCCTCTCTAATCTTCAATAGCGAGAAAGATTGTTCCTTAATCCTCTTCTTTTGCACTACAGAAACAAGTAGATGTTATTTAGTTTTAATAGGCAGGGAGTCAAAAATATAGTTACAAAAATGCTAGAAAGCCAGCATTTTGCTGGATTAAAATTAATCGACAGTCTAATGATGTGATCACGAAAGAACTATTTCCGGGCAAAACATGTATTTCTTAAAATGACATGCGCAAGCTGTGTAACACACCTATCTATACTACTATTATAAAGAGAGAACTGTGTCCTTTGAGCCAGGTAAACTCGAAAAGTACACCACCAATCCAAACACCCAATACATCTTTGAAAACGTCAGGGCAAACAGAAGGACATAGGCTATATAAAAACAAAATATATATGTTAGAAGGGAAACGTAATTTTTAAGGGAAAGTAGTCCCTTAGAAGTAGTGCCAGCTAACGACCTGCGTGCTGACATCACGGGGGAGCGCGGAAGCCGGAAGCAACACCCTGCGAGGAGCGGACAGGAGAAAGGAAGCAACACCCTCCAAGGTCCGGAGCGCGTAGAGGAGCGTCGACATGCCCAGGGGAGCGCAGAGTAAGAGCGGACAGGAGAGTCGGCAGAAGCGGCCAGGACCAAGAAAACGAGCGCGGAGAAACAGCGGAAGCGACACCCTCCAAGATCCGGAGCGAGTAGAGGAGCGTAGACATACCCAGGGGAGCGCAGAGTAAGAGCGGACAGGAGAGTCGTCAGAAATCGAACTTCTGAAGGTGTTCACCACTTCACTGCTAGACTTCAATCCCTCTTCCACCTCCTCTGACCACAAGCTGCCCAGTGCTAGGCCTTATTTTGGATATTTGTGGTAGTTCACACTTAAACCTTCATAACATATTTTCTACAAAAGATATCAAAGCCAAATGTGCATCTGTTTTTTCCAACATCAACATCTTGGGGATTCTACATGAGGATTCTAATTGTACCCATTGTTTGGATATTTTCCTGGATTGAATCGAGAAGATAGCCAAAATATTTCTACATTTAGTTATTTTGTTGTTAGAAAAACAGGAAAGGCGCTCTGCAAATGTATGCTTTTTTTATTGCCATTAAGAAAAAGATTTCCTTTGCTAAAATCCCCCTTAACTCAGCTTTCAGGAACAAGCAGAGTTGTTTAAAACACAATATTTTTACCAGAGTTCATGCATTTTTCTAAGAGGTTGTCAATTTTTTCTAATGTTTGTGGTTTCAACCTATTTGCAATTTGTGGGGCAACAGGTATGAAACCCACGGGTGATCCCAGAAAACTATGCATTTCTGAAAAGCTGACAAACTTCTGAATTCAGCAAGGGGTAATTTGTTAAGATCCTCAAGATTTTAAAGAAGAAACTAATTGTTGAATTAAAAAAATAATGAAAATGAGTAAGAAAGTTTGAAATATTAGTCTTTGACGACAATGTATTCATATCTGTAATTATTTTGTCTCGATGGGCGTTTTACAAAAGCAATACTCCATTATGGCCCACAGGCCCTTTTGGTTGTGGGAATATTTAGGGTTTGTAGGTTCTTTTATAGCATGCAATACCAAAAGCAAAAAACTCAGCTGCGCCTTACACTAATTTATCATCATGTAACAACTATAAAGCAATTCTTTTTGTTTGATGCAATGAATAAAAAATGGGTTTGCAAGAAACATATGTATTTATGAAATCTGCACAAGATACTGAGATTAGGAGCAGTAGTTAACTGTATACCTCTAAATTTGAGGTTACCCATACTAAAATGCGAAGCAGAGGGATTTTGCAAAGTGTCTTCTTCCTTTCACACTGGCTTATATTTGGAAGCAAAGATGTGAAAAGTCCAAGTGGTACTAACAAATGTTCTTCTATTCTATGTTCCCACATGTCTCCCAATAAAAACAATACTTCACAAGTGTCACTGGGCCAACCACTTCCAACACAAAATGCCACATATTTAGTTCGGAGACATCACTTTTCACCAAGCTAAATCAAGGTTTGGAAAGTGGGTTGGTGTGGAATATAGGCCCTCACTCCTGTACCACCAAAGGAAAACTTCCAAACCCAGACATTTCTCAAAACAAGACATCAGGGTGCAACATGGTGTGACTCATGTGGATCCCACAATCTTTTCAACCCAGAAAGCCTGGAAAGCCTTAAACTTTGGCTACAAATACCCTTTTTCCAAACATTTCTTTGAGAGAAAGCTCTAGAAGCTGCAGCAATCCACAACATGCATGCTACACATTGTTTCCACACTTGTCCTGATAAAAACGGTACCCCACTTGTGTGGGGTACCCTAGAACCTGCGCACAAGAAAGGCCCTAATAGCAACATGGACAGATCAAACTTTGTGATTCAAAACTAACCATTTTATGCAATGTGGGTAGCTGTTGATTTTAGACCAGGCCTCAACTGCTCGTTAGGGAGACTTCCCAAACCCAAACATTTCTGCAAACTAGACTCTGAGTGGACTCCAAGGTGGTAGGCCTTGCAAGGATCCTATGATGTTCTCTTACTCACAATACCTTCTAAATCTCAAATGTTGGCAGAAACACACATTTTTCTCATATTTCTGTGAGAGGAAATTCTGGAATCTGTGGGAACTCACACATTTCTGACCCCCTAGCACTCCTACATTTGTCCTTTTAGAAATGGTACGTGTGTGACTATGCAACGAGACTTATCAAACCAGAGAACAGGTGAAGACTATATTGACTTGGCATGGTCCCTGGGATGATCTGTTCCTGTGTCAAGCACCAGAACCAGACACACAAGTGGGGTGCAGTTTTTTGTTTAGTAGGAGAAGTGTGGAAATGCTGTATGGTAGAAATTATGTTCATCCATGCAGATTCTAGAACATTCCTTCAACAAAATGTAGGCACCGTTTGAGATCTGCAGGGTATTGTGGGTAATAACACATCAATGAATCCACACAACACACTACACTCTCTCCCAGCTCTCTCAGTTTCCCGCTGACAGGGTAGGTCTAACATGTGGCGTCCCGCAGGGTTCCTCCTTATCCTCTCTTCTTTTTAATTTATACATGACCCCTCTTATCCGGTCCTTACGAGGCAATCATGTCACCGCGTTTAATTACACGGATGACATCCAGCTGAGCTTCAATATTGATGGCTCGGCGGAGTCCATCCTTAATTTCCAGTCCACCCTCTGCCACATTAGCGACTGAATGGGGGCTAACCACCTGAAGCTTAACCCCGACAAGACAGAACTGGTTCTTGTTGGGGGAGCCGCCAACCCATGGAAATCCACCTTTTGGCCTGTGAGCTTGGGTCTTCCCACTAGCCCAGTCGACTCAGCAAAAAATCTG
Organism: Lissotriton vulgaris; assembly: GCF_964263255.1. Lineage (NCBI taxonomy): Eukaryota > Metazoa > Chordata > Amphibia > Caudata > Salamandridae > Lissotriton > Lissotriton vulgaris. Next base: position 1,143,161,858 of record NC_141694.1, on the reverse strand, counting down.
GGAGTCATCATCAGTAATGATCTCACGACGAAGCCCCATATCAATGCTGTAGTCTCCTCTAGCTTCTTTCAGCTCCGGAAAATCGGGAAGATTGCCCGTTTTTTGACCACTGAGGATCTTACCTTAGTTCTGTTAGCTTTAATCATTTCGAGGATTGACTACGCCGATCACTCTATGTAGGCATCCCGTCCTATTTACTGAAGAGGCTGCAGCTCATTCAGAACCAGGCTGCACGCCTCATTTACCATCAACCTAGGCACCAACATGTTAGTCCCTTGTTAAAGTCCCTTCATTGGCTCCCCGTGTCTGAGCGGTGCAAATTTAAGCTAGGCTGTACCATCTTTAAGTCCCTCTCCGGCTTGAGCCCTTTTTTTATTTCCTCACTATTGCACCCTTATGTTCCTTCCCGCAATCTTCGTTCCTCCCACCTTGCCCTACTTAAGGTCCCTGCTTTTAAACGTAAGAAACATGGAGGTTCAAGATTTTCATTTCTTGCCCCTTCCTTTTGGAATTCACTCCCCCTAAGCATCAGACTCGCCTTTCCCTACGCACGTTTCAGGTCCCTTCTCAAAACTCACTTGTTCTGTAATGCCTTTCACTAATGCCTTTGTTTTGTGAACTGTCCACCCCCTGTTGCTCGAGCGCCTAGAAACCGCTAGGTGTTAATTGCGCTTTAGGAGTAATTTTTACATTACATTTTTTTACATTACATTACATTACTACACTGGAGTCCCCTAGCTGTATAGTCTTCAAAAATGTCTGAACTTGGTAGGTTTTCTGGGTTTCCAGATTAGGCCCAGCCTCCAGTAGTGCAGCCATTCAGTATGGCAAGTGAGAGGTAATTTGGACTTACACCCCAGTCTGCTAGTCACAGGTACATGCAAAAAGTACCATTGATGGACAGAATGCAGAACAATGTCCCAGGATGCTTGTTTCCGGTTTCAGGGAAGATGTTATGTTAACAAGTGGTTTGTATAGCGCGCGGCTACTCAAGCAGAGTGTCCCGGCGCTGTGTAGATCTGCGGAGAGACGTTGAGCGGAGAACAGGCGCACTAGATACTGAAAAGCCAGGTCTTTAGGCCTTTCCTGAAGGACAGGAGGTTGTCAGCTTTCCTCAGCGAGAGGGGGAGCTTGTTCCAAAGCTGCGGGGCACAGGCTCTGTAAGAGCGGCCTCCAATGCGTGAATGCTTTACAGATGGAATGACAGCAAGGGCTTGAGTGGCTGACCGGAGCGATCTTGTGGGATGGTAGAACTGAACATGTTTCCTGAGGTAAACTGCACCGGTACCATGTAAGGATTGAAAGTCAAGGTCAAATTCTTGAAGATGATACGTTTCCTTACCGGAAGCCAGTGGAGTGACTCAAGGAGGGCCGAGGTATGAGATCTGCGGCTTAAACCGAAAATGGCCCTTGCAGCGGAGTTTTGGACAGACTGTAAGCGAGATAGGAGGTATTCTGGTAGCCCTAAGTAGAGCACATTGGCATAGTCAAGCCTGGATCCAATCATTGCTTGAACAGTGATTCTCCTATGAGCCAGAGACAATAGAGGAAGAAATTTCCTAAGTATTCGTAGCTGGCCAAAGCATTGGCCGACCAAAGCAAGGATCTGGGGTTTGAAGGTAAGACCATTGTCAAATTTGACACCCAGGTTCTTAGCGACCGCAGTAGGAGAGGAAGGAGGATGCATATCTGCCGGCCACCAAGATTTCCATTGAGTGTCGGGAGAACAGCCAAAAAATATAATTTCAGACTTGTCTGAATTACATTTAAGCTGGTTCAACTGAAACCAGGAAAAAACTGCCTCTAAGCAGCTTTTAATAGAATCACCCGCGAAATCAGAGTTCTTGTCACAGGTAAATAGCAGCTGCGTGTCGTCCGCATAGGACACGATACGCGCGCCAAAGGTCTCTGCTAGTTCGGCCAGAGGGGAGAGATAAACGTTAAATAAAGTGGGGCTAAGGACAGATCCCTGTGGCACTCCCACATCAAGAGATGGAACTGTTGCTGACAAAGGGGGTGACCAGATCAATTGTTGACGTTCGGCGAGAAAGGACTTAAGCCAATTGAACACCGTCCCTCTAATCCCGATCTCCTGAAGTCTAGAAAGGAGCCGGTTGTGAGGGACGGTGTCAAAGGCCGCTGAGAGGTCTAATAGTACCAGCATAGCCTTCCCACCGCGGTCAGTCACTCCCTTTATGGTCTCCGTTACCTCCAGTAGTGCTGTTTCTGTACTGAGGTTAGAGCGGAAACCTGACTGCGTCTGATGGAGAATGTCATGGGCCTCTATGAATTGTGACAAGGTTGAATGAACATGCTTTTCGGCGAGTTTGGCCAGGGCAGGGAGCAGAGATATAGGCCTGTAATTAGAGTGCTCCAACGGATTCAAATTAGATTTTTTTATGAGAGGGATGACATGAGCCTTTTTCCAAGCCTTTGGGACCAAGATCTGGCTTGACAGTTCGGGCTGGCCTGTTCCCATGAGGCACAGGGTCAATACTGATTTGCATATAGCCTGGTCTGAACTGAGGTGGCGAAGTGAGCTAAAGAATGATGATGGATTCAACCCAGATCTGTGACTGGGGGTGAGTGTCTGAAGGCAAGTGTCGGGAAGGCAGAAAGACTTCTTTGCCCATTTTGAGTTGGTGGGCACTGCCTGATGCCTTTGTGGGCCACCCTCATACCACCTTATTGTGGCCTTTTTTTCAGTGATGTCCAGTCTGCTTTCTGAAACCCGGGGGGAGGGGAAATTATAAGGAAACACCCTATCTGCTGCCCAGGTGGTAGAAAGATATTATTGCCCCTTATAGGGTGGGTCTATAACCATATAGTAAAATGCAAAGAACGACTCCTACACACAGACGGGAACCCATTTCAATATGCAATACAAGCACAATGGTCCTGCGGCCAACACTTAAATATCAGATCTATCACACAAATGTGATACCAATTTCACAGTAGACATGATATTTTGGGCCCATCGTCTCAATAATTGATATACTATCATATCTAAGGTGGAAATTGAATAATTGGTGTGATGGATCTGTGGTTTAAGTGCTGCACAATGCATTGTGCTTATGTTGTGTTGTGGGGATATGGTCCAATGCCATTGTTGAACACCCCATCCCTTTTTTTGCTCAAATTTACAATCCCTGGTGTCTAGTGGGCTTTCTACCCCTGGGGCGGATTAAGGGCATGTCAGAGTTGGGGAAACCCCATATATGCCCCCATTGGCAGAAAAACTCTGTTGTCCCTTTCTGAGGTGGGGGGATGGCCAAATGCCAGTGTGTGTGCTCTGTTCTTTTGTTTGTTTTGTTGTCATTTTTAAAACCCTGGGATCTAGTGTGCTTTGCTCCCATGGGGCAAACTGGGGGAAAACCTCCTATCAGCCTGCACTAAGAAATAATATTTTCATTGTCCCTTTTGGGGTGGGGGCATAGCTCAATGCCTGAGGGGGATGCCCCACCTGTTTTATATCCAAATGTGAAACCCCTGGCGTCTGACTGGCTTTCTCCTTTCAGTGTCTGATTAGGGACCAACCCCCAATCAGATAAACCTTTCTATCTGCCTTCACAGAGGGGCAGAAAGACTCTCTTACCCCTTCTGTGGAGAGGATATGGAACAATAGCAGGGTGGGCTGCTCACATCCCTTTGTTTGAAATGGTGCCACATTGACAATCCCTGGTGACTAGTGGGCTTCAGGCCCCCCTGAGGGCAAAATGAAGGCAACCGCCAAATCAGGACAAGCCCCTTATCTGCCCCCAAGGACCACCCACCAAACCTTGTTTTTTTTTGCTTTAGTGATTAGTGGGCTTTCTTGTCCACAGATATGATGCCCCCAGTGTTCCTCTGAGGTGGGATGTGGGGGGGGGGCAAAAAGACTATATCAATTGTTTTGAGGTGGTGTATGACTCAGTTGGAGGGTTGGGTGCCCCAATCTCATTTTTTTTCCTGCATAATATCCTAAGTGTCTAGTGGACTTTGTACCTCAGCGGGTAGCACATTAGGGACAAACCCCCAATAATGGCAAACCTCCAATTTGCCACACACATGGGCAGAAGAATATATTGCTCCTTCAGATGTGGAGGTTATGGCCTGGTGCCAAGTAGGCCATCACCGTTCCTTTTTCATTGGAAATGTAATACCCCTGGTTTCTTGTGGCCCCACACCTCCGTAAAGCAGATTTTTGGTAAACCCTACAGCCAGTCTCTCAGGGGAGCACTAAAACTGTACGCCTCCTCTCGGGTTGGGAATGGTCCTATGCTAGTGGGGGCTGTCTCAATCTCTCTTTAAAAAAATCCCTGGCATCTAGTTGCCCCTCCAGCACCAGGGTTCAAAGTGGGGCAAATCACACAATCTACCTCTGGGGCGAAGAAAGACTTTATTTCCTCCTTTAGGGTGGGAGCATGGGCTTATGCCAGGATGGTCCATCATTTTCTTTAACGATAACAAAAGAAAGAAATCCCTGGCTTCTAGTTGGATTTCTGCCCCTCTCAATAAGGGAGGTAATTGGGCCAAATCCCCTAATCTGCCTCCTGGTGGGGGGAGAAAAAGGACTATATTGCCCTGTTTTGTGGTGGGAGTATGGCCCCATGCCAGCATATCCTATTTCCACTCCTTTTTTATTTCTATTATATTCCCTGTTGTCAAGTGAGATGCCTACCTTCTAGGAAGGAATATAGCATGCTACAACGCATGCTATTACATCGTGTTCCATTACAACACTGTTGTTACTGCAACCGCACTGTTAGAACGCAACACTTTTACAACCAAGTCATTAGATCGACTTGCTCTAGATGGCGCACCAACCTTAGGAATAGTATAATTCACTACTCCAACTCCAGGCTGTGCAACAGTAGGGAAGGTGTTGGAATAGTAAACATTGTAACAACCTCGTTGTAAAGGTAAAGCGATGTAACAACCATGTTATAAAGGCTGTTTCCCCTAGGAAGCAGACTGAGAGTGAACACCCCAATCTACCTCCCAGGGAGGCAGAAAGACTGATTGTGCCCATGTGGTGAGGAAGTACAGGGCTATGGCTAGGGGTGGGACACTACACCCACAAAAAAAGAACCCCTTGTGTCTAGTGGTGTGAATCCCTGCTTGGAGATCACCCACAGAGCATTATCCCAAGCAGGGATTCAATGGGTGAGATACCTTGAAAAACGTGAGTGTCTACCCTTCCAACAATTCCTCCCTCACTGAAACTGGTACTTGGAGGGCTGAAATATGCCCTAATCATCGATACAAGTGAAAGTAAAATGAGATTATTGGCTAATTTTGCTTTCACTTTATACAGTAATGATGCCAGTGCACCATGCATGCTGTTTGGCATTACAGAATCACAGCCTGGGTCTGCTGATGAAGTTTCTCCCTCACAGCATTACCTGAAATATTAAAAATGGAATCCTTATGATGCTAGCACCAGAGGGATCTCCAGCCCTTGGCTCCTTGATGTGACCTCAACAGCATCCAAACGGGTAACATGTGATAAGAATGTACATCTTTGTTGTCTGTTACTTTTTTGAGGGGGTGATGTGATTCATTGTTTTATGTGATTTTTTTTGTGCTTCATTATTGCATTGTGATGGTTTTATAAGGTACTGTGATTGTTGTGTTGCATTCGGTTTGACTCTTTTGTTGTGTTGTGCCCTGTTATGTTTCAGTTATGATGTTATGTTATGAGTGCTAAGTTTTTGTGCAATGGTATGTTGTTTTCTCTAGAGATGTTTACAAATACGGCTATTGTTCATGCTAAAAGCATCCCATTCATTAAAGCTCCAGTCTCAAACGACCATTTACTCTTGTCTAAAGTGGTACAATATTGCTGATCAAGCTCTTACACTATTTAGAAACAAGTCCCCCAAACACTGTAGCAGCAATTTATGTTAAATTAGCCTTTCCAGTGCTGACTTCATGTGATATGGCCTTCTTGTATCTAACACTGCTTTGAGAGGCACTGTTGTTAAAATGTTTGAGGAGCTGGAGTAGCCATTTTTTTTATAACCTTAGGCAGTAGTAAAATAGTTGTGTGTACTGGAATTTTAAAAGATTGTGTTACTTTTTGTTGGAAATGTAGCAACAGTTGTTAACATCTTTAAAGCAAATAAGAAGGGTGTTTCTTTGAAGACTTGGTCCCGTGAGGCTGTGGCTGCATTTCTCTGCATTTCTCCTGCCGACCTCGCAGCACCCGCTCCGCGGGTGCCGCTTCGTGATCTGGGGCAGAGGCACTTTGGACGGCTAGAAGGAGCCGAGGTCCGTGGGCTTCTACAGGAAGCTTGCATCAGGGCTGCGAGCGTTGCAGGGACTCCATCTCCCAGGAGTCCCTGCCTGACCTAGAGACATCACCTGGTCCGCTCTCCCAGTTGCTCCGCCCACAGCCCACCCGAGGGGATTTCTACCGCCTGCCTGCACTCACTGTGTGGGTGTTTCTTTGGAGACTTGGCCCCATGAGGCTGTGGCTGCATTTCTCTGCATTTCTCCTGCCGACCTCGCAGCACCCGCTCCGCGGGTGCCGCTTCGTGATCTGGGGCAGAGGCACTTTGGACGGCTAGAAGGAGCCGAGTTCCGTGGGCTTCTACAGGAAGCTTGCATCAGGGCTGCGAGCGTTGTAAGGACTCCATCTCCCAGGAGTCCCTGCCTGACCTAGAGACATCACCTGGTCCACTCTCCCTGTTGCTCCGCCCACAGCCCACCCGAGGGGATTTCTACCACCTGCCTGCACTCACTGTGTGGGTGTTTCTTTGAAGACTTGGTCCCGTGAGGCTGTGGCTGCATTTCTCTGCATTTCTCCTGCCGACCTCGCAGCACCCGCTCCGCGGGTGCCGCTTCGTGATCTGGGGCAGAGGCACTTTGGACGGCTAGAAGGAGCCGAGTTCCGTGGGCTTCTACAGGAAGCTTGCATCAGGGCTGCGAGCGTTGCAGGGACTCCATCTCCCAGGAGTCCCTGCCTGACCTAGAGACATCACCTAGTCCGCTCTCCCTGTTGCTCCGCCCACAGCCCGTAACCCTCCCTACTTATTAGATACAGCATCCCGCTGCGCGGGAGCGTCGCCGGGCGAAGCCCGGGCCAAGAGCGGGCCCGTTTGTGCCCGTTCGTGACTGATCTTGTCCGGGCCCCCCCTCTTGTTTCTGCTGCTACCTTTTGCTATCCTTAGTGTGGGGAGATGTCCTGTCGAGAAACCAGGAGCAAGTCATCCCTAGCTGGAGCGGCCATCACTGGAGGTATGGAGAAATTTTTGATTAGAGCTAATACCCTCATTGACACTGAAATAAACGTTCTTGAGAAGCGTTTATCAAAGGAACTATCGGCCTTCAAAAGATCTTCCCTTGGTACTCTGGCTAATGCTAAAACCCCCGAACGGCCTACAGAGACTATTAACAATGCTGCGGTGGGCCCATCATTAACATCTACTGAGACCAACCCGGCGTCACTTGATCTGGACATTTTGGTTAACGAAATTCTTCCAGAAATTGATATGGTCCTTGATATTAATGCGCCCACTCCCTCAGAATCCGTTGTTACTTGTGATACCATATCAAATGGGGTTAATGAAGGGGTCGCAACTAAACGTAAAAGGCTGTATAACTCGAAACCGGGTGCAAATCAAAAACAGCCAAACATAAACATGATACCCCCAACCCCACACCAGGGTCATCCCAACCCATACCTAGCTTGGACTTCTCTTTAGAAACTTTGGGAGCCCTCTTCAAATCTTTTTATTCCCCCTAGAGTCTAAATTGGAACTTATAGAACTCCGTCTTACTAACATTGAGAAAACTTCTGCTGCTATACTAGCTAGATCCCCCAAGTCTAATACTCTCTCTAACCCCCAAATCACCCCCACTAATCTAGGTCCCCCTTTAGTGAATGATGCTGCTCCCCCTTTGCGTCCCCCAACGGGCAATCTAGCCCGATTCAAATTAGCAACTCAAACATCCCCCCTTTGCTACCTGTAGGTCCTGTCCAATCTATGGCCACTACTAACGGGGCCACAACTAACGGCCACATAGCTTCCCCACCTCCTGATAAGATTGTCCCTAGACCACGTAGGGCTGACCTGCCCCCTGAAGCTAACCGCTTCATGGTAGTCTTGGCCGGTGTCCCTCCCCTAGAGGTTGGAGAAGCCAAGAATTTTCAATCCCTTAAAAAGTAAAGTCATTAGATGGCTGAACTGGAATAGACCCCTCCCGGCCCACCTCCATAATGAAATTATCTTGGTTAGAAGGGTACCTTGGCTGGGTAAAACTAGAAAGACTATAATCGGGGACTGCATCACGGTGAGCTTTAGAGACCCCAGGACAGTCTTGCACATATGTGCCGGGTTTAATAGATCCTTCGATTCCACCATCCAGACGCTGCCAGTGTCTTTTTTCTTTCCCCCTACCCATTTGCACCACGATCAAGGCCGAGATAATTGGACGAGGGTTGAGCAAGGGGGCAGATTCCGTGGGTACGAAGCAAGACCGGTCCTGTTGCCCCCGGAGACCCCTTTTTGTGACTTTAACCGATTTAACTGTCTTAACGGTTTAGATCGAGTCGACTGACTACCCACAACTTATGTCTCAGTCCCCACCCCCCATGCTACTGGTAACAGTTTAGTAGCAGCTATGGGTAAAAGTATATCTATCGATTCAGCACCCGTAATTCCCCCCACCCCTACCCCTGCACATTTACTATCCCAGGGAGCTGACCCCTTTGCCCCACCTCACCTTCCTGTATCTACGGTCTCCCCTGTTGTTATTAGGCCATCACTGGGATTCACTAGTGTACCGGAGGCTACTGAACCAGCTTCATGTACCCCCGGCTTCAAATTTGCTAGCTGGAATATTGCTGGCTGGAGCCGGCAAATGTCGTCCTTGGGCTGGAGCGAAACCCTTTCCCAGTTTGATGTCTTATGTTTACAAGAGACTTGGGTAACAACTGATATCATCTTTGATGGATTTGTGTCATATAACAACCATGCACAAAGGTCTAACATGGGCAGGGCTAAAGGGGGGCTAGTAACCTTACTTTCTGTGAACCTCCCTGTTCGTGTGAAATCACACCAGACTGTGGGTTTTCACTCGCAAATTTTAAGCATGGAACACAAAAGGGGTCATGTAACCCTGCTGATTAACCATTATAACAATTTGTTCGATGCTACAAATACCTCAGTTGTGGATGAGTTGGACTTAGCAGTGAGATATATCTGCAAAGGCATCCATAAACCGCTTGATATCATCTGGGGAGGGGATATCAAAATTCGTACTTGCCCCCACTCATTCACTAAAGTTTGCGGGTATGACAGGGATAACGGGGGAAACTGGGCACATTTTATACACTCACCATATGGCGACTCCCTCAACTCCTTTATGCTTAACCTGGATTTACTGATACATTCCCCGGCTGCAGACCATGAGGGTAACCCTGTACCGACTTTTGTAGGAATGAACATGGCCTCTGTTATTGACCATTTATTGGTTTCTGTACATATTGTTCCATTTTGTATGGTTCCTATTGTTGGAGATTTTGGAAGTAGCGACCATAATGCCATCACCATGTCGATTTCTATTTGGGGGTCTCCGGTCAACATCCAGCATACGATAGTAGAAGACCTAACCCCCTGTAGGCAGAATGGTATCCGCATCAAATGGTGTGTGGATAACTCCGAGAAGCTGCAGCATAAAATTGTAGGAGCGGGGTCTGTAGCAATACTTAAATGTTTGGAGTCAGAGGCTTCCCCCCAGTGCATTGTAGCTGATTTTGAGGAATTGGGTACCATCATAAAAATATCCCTTACCATCACCAAAGGCTTAACGAAGAAGGCAGCTACCGGCTGGTTTGATAGTGCGTGCACCAAATCCCTCCAAGAACTTAAGCGGGCACTTTCTAAACAACCCAGAGACAGGGAGGCCATTACATACCTCAGGCTGTCATACAAAAAGCACCAAACACGTAGAAAACAAGAGCTAAGGGAGCTTGCCTGGGACGATCTGACTAAAGCAGCAGTACTGCGTGACAGTAAGCTCTTTTGGAATACGGTCAATAGCCCTTTTCTTGTAAAGGAAGATTTCCCTATACTATCAGCACAGGTTAGCGAAGATAACTGGGCACTACATTTTACGGAAATCTTTGACCCGGCTAGGGAGGACTGTGCTAGCTCTTCTACCGCCCTGTACGAACCTAAGCTATCCCTGGGTATTACTCTTCAAGAAGTGGATATTGTCATCAGTCAGAGCAAAGGGGGGAAGGCACCGGGACCAGATGGGGTCCCGGTTGACCTATATAAATCCAACTTGGCACTTTGGAGCCCGCTCCTGACCCAGGTGTTCAATGCATCAGTCAGGGATAGTACACCACCTACCTGGAGTGAATACATAATTCTACCGATCTACAAGAAGGGAGATAGAGGAGAGGCTAAGAACTACCACCCTATCTCCCTTCTGGATTCCTCACTCAAGATTATGAGCAGGGTCCTACTGGTGCGACTGGAGGAATGGGCGGAGGACAACAAAATTCTAGCTGAATCTCAATATGGCTTCCGTAAGGGTCTTGGGACAACAGAGCAATGTATTAATCTCGATCTTATCATCGGGAAATACACTAAAGCGAAACAGGGCTCTTTATTTCTCTGTTTCGCTGACCTCTCAAGTGCCTTTGATCTAGTGGATCATACCTTGTTATGGTCCACTATATTGGAAATGGGAGCCCCCCCAGCAATAATATACTTCCTGGCCAGACTTTATAATAAATTATCAGCCCAGATCCGCTTTGGCCAGGCAGGGGAATGTACCAGGAAAATCAGGGTTAAATCAGGCATAAGGCAAGGCTGTGTGTTGGCCCCGTTTCTTTTCTCCCTTTTTATAAACTCTATGGAGTCCGAATTGAAGAGGGTACATGCAGATTCTCCACAGGTTGGTAGTTACCCTGTCCCAGTCCTGCTATATGCAGATGACACGGTTCTACTCTCGCGTACTCCGAATGGACTCCAAAACCTTATGAATTATTTTTACTATTTTATTAAGGGGAAAAAAACTAAAAATAAATAACTCTAAGACCTTCATTATGGCCTGCAGGAAACGGATGAAACTTTCTAAACCATTTCATTTCAATAATCATAGAAATGAGGTAGTGGACAAATTCTGTTATCTTGGCATAACTTTTAATAATAGAGGGACTTGGGCATCTGAGATTTTAAATGTGAATGCCAAGATGGGCAAAAGCTCCTCCGGAGTATTCCGCTTTGCATCCAAATTAGGCAGTCGTTGTATCCCTGACATGTTAAACATCTATAGGAATAGATGTGTATCTATTGCCCTATACGGTTCAGGTATATGGGGCTACTGTAACCACAGGAATCTGCAAGTTACAGAGAACCAGTTCCTTAAAAGACTCCTTTGCCTTCCCTCCTCGGCATCTACTGAACTGAGTCATAGAGAGGTGGGGCTGGACTATCTTACAGACCTAACGGGATTGAGACCTCTTATGGCTTGGAGGTCAATTTGGGCTACGGATGAGACAGGTTTTACCAGGCAAATTATTTTAGACTGTCTTCGGTTGGACAATGTCCGTAAGATCCCCTGGTTAAATTATGTTTCATCTTCTTACAGTGCAATCTTTAATCTTGATATTTTTGATGAGCCCCTGAGCGCTTTCACTGTACCTAAAAAGGAGCTTAAAAACGTTTTTCTAGGGACCAAATCTAACCTGCGTAGTGTCCAATGTAGCCTCTTGTCAACCCATGTTTTTTACCACTCTAACATGTCGGTCGATTCGGGCATGCCTATGTATTTAAAAGCCATTACCAAACAATCTCACCAGTTTGTTCTCACTAGGTTGAGATTAGGCATTGCCCATAACCTGGTGGCCTTCCCACAGATGAAAATTTATAGCCCAAACCCTTGCCCTTCTGATGGCTCAACAAAGCAAAGCCCTTTGCACTTTATGCTTATTTGCCCTCTTTACTTGCACCTTCGTCTTTATTATCTCAAACCTGTTTTTAAGAAATATTCTGTGTTCACTACTGCCCAAGCGATGAAATTGTTATTTGCACTTGATACGTTGGACATTTGTTTTTTTACCGCTACCTTTATACTAAAAGCTGTCACCCATAGGAAAAGCCTGGTGTTTTAACCTTGGTCTTTTATAAATATTGGACTGTCTGGCCAACATAATTGATGCTAATTGGGCTGCTTTGTTTACTGTAATATGTGTTGCACGTTCCGTATTTTACTCTGTATTTTTAATACTGTATGCTTTTGTGATTGTTCTTAATAATCGAATAAAGCTTTGAAATTTGAATTTGAATAAGAAGCACAACATACCAGAATACAACAACATAACACAAAACAAAAAAAAAAAAAGATAAATACAACACAACAAAGATGTCAACATTTTCTGTCACACATTACCACAGTCACAAGTCTTAAAACAGTAATAAAAATTGTTTGCACAATGTGCTGTATTACCAACATGGACATCTAAAAGCTTCATTTATTGTTGAAGAGCCGAAGCAGTGGTATTTTACCACCTTTGACAGTGGTAAATGTTTTTGTCATGTGAGCTTAAAAAGAATGCACAGCGTTTGACTGGAAATGGAGCAACACTAGTCGACATCTCAAGGAAATTTCAGCGCACATCAGAACTCAACAAAATACCAAAACAAAGACCAAAATAAACACACAACAAATGCAACAAAATCTAATATATCAGCAAAAAACAAGAGAGCCCAAAAAACCAACACAGGGAAACACCACTGCAACATAAGGCAACCCATAAAATATGCACAAACATTATTGCCACACATTACCACCTCCACAAACCTGTTTTCATAAAAATGATAGGGAAAGGAGATTTGCACCAAGCAATACCTTACTTACTACCAAGGACATGTCAGTTACAAATCCATTGTGATCCTGTCTCTGGTCTTCTGCAACAGTGTTGGGCTGTCTACTGTCTTATATAGATAAAAAGCTGAAGTAGCTGTAAGTTACTACCATAGACAGTGGTAACTGGGTGTTTGTCAATGTAATTTAAAGGTATATTATGCCTTTGGTGTCAGTTCTCAAGTAGTTTCAGAGCATAGCTGAATATAACAAAGTAACACAACATAAAGTAAAGTAACAACAAAACAAAAAAATGACAATGTGCAATATAATTGAAAAAGTCTAAGCAGACAGAACGTCTCAACCTAACCACCACTTTTTCACATTAACATTTTTTCATAATACAGTGGTAATAGGGTTGTGCTTCATGCTCTGATTTAATTGTAACTAAGGATATGAAATAGTGGCAGTCAAAAATGTGTTGTGATCTGCCCATATAATCAGTGAGATTTCTATCACACTAAGTAAAAACTTTCACTTTTTTGTTTCTTCTCTGTTTATCATTCGCTGTTTCATTATTATTATTATTATTATTTTTATTTGAAAAGGCAATGGAAAGAAAACAGATAAATACCTATTTACTCTCAATAGTGACAATGTTCCAATATATTCATATGCAGTAAACAGATTCACATTAAGTTGAAGATTAAAAAAATACCATATCCTGATGACTTCAATGAGACAGCCTGCTTTAACTGACAAATGTTCCAGCATTGCCTTAAACTTCTTTGTTTGACTCTGCCATATAAAAAATAAATCATTTCCAGTCCATAATTGTTTTCAATGTATACTAGCATGTATCAGTGTTAGGTGCCTCTGTAGATCACGATCTATGTCACTAGTAACTCCCTGTCACAGAAACAAAAGGTGATGGGAGCAATGCTTGCAATGTGTCTATCCACGGGCAATCACTCAGGTTAGCATTCTAAACCGTCATTCCTTTGCTCACAATGCCACCTAAGTTTAGACCCAGCCATCTGCAAATCAGCCTCGAGCCTGCTCCAATAGGTACAGTCACGCCGATACTGCCAGGCCAGATCCTCCCTAAACTGGAACATAAGCAAATTAAGACCAGTTTTGCCCATATTAGGCTCATATGTCAGGTATAGTATGAATCCAGTGGCCCCGTGAGCTCTGTGTTCATAGTGTCATTGGAACCCAGCTATTCCCAAATAAAGAGCCTCAATCAGGGTGAAACTGGTCTTGAGTTGTTAGTGTTCTGGTCTTGGGAGGACCTGGCCTGGTGGTACTTGTAATTAAAAAAAAATAGCAGTATTCATCTGGAGATTGTTTAAACCCACCTGAGTCCTAGACATACAATACCCCTTAATTCCAATAATGTCCTACTCTTGGAGTTATTGGGTAATAAAACAATGGGTGCTCAGATTTCTTATGCATGGAAGACATATTACTTCTCCAAATATACAGAGAATTTAAAATAAAAGATTGCAGTTTTGATTATATGCTTACATTATATCAAAGTGTATTTGGCAGTGGAAAATCAAATCATAAAATTTAGGAACATAGCCAAACCTCATTTGTCAAGATTTGTAAGAGAGATCATGCTAACCAGTACACTGTCAAGGAGGATTTTGACAATCTCTTATATTTATAAGAGGTCTGGATTGGTAAATATGGAGAATGTGTGGCTGGAAGTTGGGTTAACATGCACTACAGAAGTTGAGTTTAGTCACTAGTTCAGTGCCTAGAAACAGCTCCAGGTATATTGGCTCACTTTTCAATTGTTAGAGCATCCACTTGGCTATTGTGCACACTTAGATTTGTTTTGTTCTTTCTTTGTAGTTCCTGCACCCCTTCTGGACCCATAACATTTGTCCAGGTTCTGTTCTTTTAACTCCTTCCAACTCTGGTGTTGATCTGCATCTTCTAGTATCCTCTCCTTGGAGAAGAGATACAATTCTGCTTTCTCTGTAACTCCCCAGTGCATCTATATTATCACCCAGCAGTTCCTCTACCTCCTGTCTGCCTTTCTACATCCTGGTAACACTTCAGCTAAAGGGCTAGGTACAACACTTCCGAAATGAACTAGACGTAAGCATAAGAAAACCATTGTACTGAGTATCGTATTGTTGTCTGTTTTTGGATGTCAAAAGTCTCTCTCTGTCTCACTTTCACACACGATATCTGAGCATTGGATCAGAGGTATTCTCAGTTGCTGTGGGTCTTTCTCAACCAGTGTGTCTGGTGTCTTTCCCATCACCCTTTTTTCTCTGGGTTCCCAAGAATTACTAGTGAGTGCCTGGATTGGAGCAGGTAGGTGACTGG
Organism: Lissotriton vulgaris; assembly: GCF_964263255.1. Taxonomy (NCBI): domain Eukaryota; kingdom Metazoa; phylum Chordata; class Amphibia; order Caudata; family Salamandridae; genus Lissotriton; species Lissotriton vulgaris. The sequence continues at coordinate 1,143,146,708 of NC_141694.1, read as the reverse complement.
GATTACCAGCTAAGCTTTGTTGTGGCTAACTTACTACACTTCAAAATCCTGACACCCATATCATGTAATCATAGCATCCAGAATAGATGCTGACAATTAGTAATTTGTCTCCACTCCCTGTAATGTCTAGGAGGCAGAAACGAATATTATTCAAAGGTGATTTCAATCTGGGTTTATTGAATCACCTGAACACTCGGTCAGCAAACTCAATTAACATTGATACGGGGCACATTTTAAACAAAGCACAGAGAAAATGGTGAATTCTCTTATCCAGGCTTTTAACATAAGAAGCCTACAAGATTATATGGGAAACAATTAAACAGAACTTTGCATTTTTCTAACAAATGGTAAGACAGCAACCCTAGATTGTACATTTGTCTCCAAAAATCTAAGAACCCTGTTTCCATTGAGCGGTGAGCAGAGAGCGATCATTTGCCTTTGGATGCAAATTCTGAGATACAACAAAAGCATGCAGAACTATATATAACACCAGGTTCCAGCATACCACAAATTGACATAAAAAAGCTGAAATGGTCAAAGTATTGCTTGCTAAATTTCAGAGAATGAAAAAAGTTAGAAAACATTTCTGTCCTGTTACAACACCTATATGATTCCCTTGATCCACTTGATGTATGGCCACTAGTAGATACATCTGTAGTTGGTCTTCTCCATACCCGGCGAGACCCGCCATCAATAACACCCGGACCGACCTTGAACCCCAGTTTGGAATACTGAGGCTACTATAGACGGCTTAACACGCCGCAAGCACCACTCTCGGCCGCTCTCCTACTGGAACGTTTTAAACGTACCCGAATAGGACGTTCACACTTTTGTGAAAACACCCGACCAGGACCGGGTTGGAAATATCACCGTTCCACCGACCCCGCTTCTCATGACCTCTAAACAGCCCTGAAGAGTCATGGGTTAACTCCCTGCTTGACGAAACACGTGTCGGCTGGTTTCATGTTCTTAATATATGCATTCCAATAAAACGACACAAAAAGAACACATCTGTGTGACTCCATCCTTATCATTTGTTGGTGATCATTCATATCACACTGATTTCATGTGTGCATCGGATTTTGCTTACAATCTGTAGTTGATCACTTTGATAGTCAAAAATGTGTAAACAGTAAAATAAAGACAAATCTCTGTATTAAAAAGCCATGGCTCATCCTGAAATAAAAACATTAAAATCATGACTTAAAACCATACAAAAATTACATAAACACATGTGAATCATGCTGAAACTTCATTTCAACTGGCAACTATGAGGAAAAGACATCATAAGTTGATATGCGAAAAGAAAGAAAAATTAATGAATACCAATAGCAACAAATTTACAATCTTACCAGACATAAGAACCACGTGAAATTCTAGCAGCTTTTAAACAGATTAAACAACAATAAAATCAATAGTATGGGAAACGGAGTAGGTCTCATTCAGTGGGTCGGATATCTACAGATGATATACAACACATCAGACCACATTGCACACACGACCACAAGTCAACTGCCTAAAATCACAAACTCCCAGCTTATTGCACACAGCCTAGTGTCAATTCAAAGAAAACATACTATAATTTAGTTAATCAGTACCAACAGCACTGAGTCCAACTGCAATACCTGGATCCCTTTATAAGGCAAAGACGTATTATTGGTGAATGTCTCAACCCAATGTACAATGCTGCTTTCCAACAGGCTCATGTCCCAAAGTCTAGGGACTATTTACATCCTATTTTCAAGAAGGACAAAAGTGACTCCGCCTTTTACTGCCTCACAGCTCTACTGGATGTACAGGGAAAAAGCGAATACCAAGATCGTACTGGAAGAACCACAGAAAGGGGCTCAAGAAAAAGACTTCGGCCTAATTTAGATCTTGGCACACTTGGCATTTACAATGGTGATTGATATCCCATCCCTTGAAATATAGATCCCAGTATATCCTATTGGGTTTATATTTTGGCAGACGGGATATCGTCACCAGTGTGATGGAGTAACACGTACGCTGATATCTAAATCAGTCCCTTAATCTCATTCTATCATATGGGCTTTAGGCCTGATCGCAGCACCACTGATAACATGTTTGCTTTGTTATGCTTGGCACACAAATCTACTCTCCTTCATAACTTGTGTATGTATGTGCTAGTAAATACAAAGCCATATTTGGCTGTGCTGATCCTCATATTTTGTGGGCTAAGCTCATGAAGTGGGGCATTCCTTCATCACTGTTGAAACTCATATTCTCTTTACTCGACTTGACTTGACTTTATATTCCAATAATTATGTAAGAATCAAGGTTGGCAAAGTTCACAATTATCCGAATGCATCAACATCAATACAAGCCTAAATCGGGGGTGCATATGCACCCCCACGTTTTATCCTTTAAACTGCAGACATTAGCCAAAGCTTTTTAATTTCCAGGACTTCCTACCCTCAGGATAGGTACTCATAATATTCAAATCCTACAATATTCCGATGACCTGGCCATTCTCGACCAAAGAGTGGTGGGCTTACAAAGTGCACTAAATGTGTTAAATATGTATAGGCAAAACAATAAATTGGTCATTATTGAGAATAAAACCAAGGTCATGAACTGTTCAAAGGAAAATACACACAGTCAAAATAAATTGAATTATAGTGCTGCATAAGATAGGCTGCACGAACATTTATAACTATCTTGCGGTTTGGAATAATGAAAGACTCTCTTCAAGACCGCACTTAATGAAAATGAGGGTCAAAGCAGCTTCACTTTTTTTTGCTTTACTGAATTAAAGTCAAGCTAATTAGCCGCTCTGCTGAAGCAATTTTAAAACGTAACACATGCTAAATATATTTCAGCCTAGCCTTATGAGCACTGTGCCTACCTGGGAGGACTTTCTCTTCCCAGGTAGTGGTCTGTGGTAGGAGGAGCATTGAGCAGCAGCGTTGAGCAGCGGTGTGGCGTGTGGCGAACTCTCCGCAGACGAAATCTTTTCGCCCGCCCGCCTGCAAACCTGCAAATCCCGCAAACCCATGCCCTGCAATCCGGAGTGAGTGAGCCACAGACGGTAGTTTGCAAATCCGGTCCACCACTCTCCCCGCAGCGGGAGCCTGGGCAGCGGGCGGCGGAAGGCGGATGACGGACGGAACCGGGAGAAGTCCTCGGGAGACGCGCAGCAGGAAGTCAATAGAGGCGGCAATAGCCCGTGAGCCCGTGAGCCTGTGAGCCCTGCAGGTCAGAAAGGCAGGTGAGGTCAGGTGGAGGTGGGGCGGAGAAGCAGGAAGAGCGGGTCTACCTGTGTTCATTGAATGGCATTTGTGAGCGTAACGCCTTAGCGCTTGTGAGACTTGCGAGCACAGCAGTGGCAGCGGCAGTGGTGTATCTGCAATTTCAACAGCCCCCCCCCCCCCAGCAGCAGAGATAGTGGGGGCAGACCTGTGGACTGCATTGGGAGAGGCGAAACCCGAGACAGACCTGCGGACTGCGGCCGGAGGCTGGAACGTCGGCAATAAAGCCCGGGGGCGAGGTGACAAGGAGCAGGTGGCGGGGGGTGGGCCCCTCAATGACCCCATTTTGATGGCCCTTGTGAAACTTGTCATTCTGAGAGTGCAGTAAAAGTGGAGTAAGAAGTGGTGTGAAGGTGGTGTAGGCGAGAACCTGAGAGAGACTAAGAGAGACTAAGAGTCTGAGAGTGCGAGAAAAACAAGTTCTATACCTACCTTCGACCGTTGCTCTGTGGACCGTGGACTGTGGTCTTGGGGACCCTGCACCTTGGACCTTGGTGATTCAGGGTTTCTACGAGTTATATGATTTGCCTGTTTGGACTCTAGACTCTGGGAGTAGTTATTGATTAATCGCAGCTTAAGTCCATATATAAGCCTTGTACAGTATTTAGGGGGGTGTGCACTGGTGTACGCTGGTTATATTCATATCTCGAGGTGCTTCCACCGTCCTGTGAAGTCGACCACAGTCACCATAGTCACCATAGCCCCAGTTGCCAGACGGGGGTCGGCTTGTAGGCTCTGATTGGGCTACCGCTGAATCGCCCAGGCCTCGGGTAAGGTGTCACGTGAAAACCCGTGGGGCTCTGCGGAATTATCTGGGGGCTATCACAGGATCACTCTGTGGCAGATATAACGCCACCTGAAAGCTGTCCTAAGGCGGTGCTTACATTATCATTTAGTTATTCATTCTCCTGGAACGAATTGATCTCTCCTGCAAGTCTTGTCTCATTTCTAGCTGGAGGATCTTTAAGCTTAAGAGGTATAATCTCTTTTTGTCATGGTAATGTCTGTCAGTCGATTGCGTTCTCAGTCTAAAGTAAAATCTGTAAACCCTCTAGAAGCCATTGACCATAGTGTCAAGAGTGATAAGAGTGGCAAGAATTTGTGGAGTCCCCCAAATCCACAAAAGTTAATACGTAGACGCAGAATTGGTGCTCACCTAACTCTTTTAAAATCTTACCCATCAATATCATCAATGTTCCTATAAAAGGGAAGATTTTATAAGAGCGGAATGGGGCAAAACAGTGAAGAACTTGGAGCTGTGGGAAATGAGGAGAATTCAATGAGGTGATAATGGACTCCGAAATAACAGCCGAGAATGGTTTGGGTAGCCATATATTAAGACCAGAAGCACTCTTTCCTGTAATAATAATACAAAAATCTAATGGGGAAGTAGGCAATGCAGTGCCTCCGTCTATTGTGAGTCAAGCTGCTGTGTCATCTCATGAAGGTGTGGAGAAAAATTCGGGCTCAGAGATGGAATTGGTTCTATCTAGGAATGAGGCACCAGTTTCCACGCAGAGTAAGGGTGGTGAAAGTAAGGACGTCACCCCTTCCTCCCCACTAGCAGATTTGATAACCCTCTTTGAAAAAGTACATGACAATGTAAGGGTATCTCAAAGGAGTTCACCAGACTTCTTTTCAATAAAAAGAAGTGAACCTTCTCCTAAAAGTGAACATAGTGAACTTAATGGGCAGGCAAAAACAGAAGACCTCACTCTTCCGGATATTGCCATTCAATTGGAAAAGAACGCTGAATGAGTGAAGCAGTTAGAAAAATTGGGTGCTCAATTTTTGGCCATAGATCCCCATCTGAATGAGAAAATACTGTCCCCTCAAGCAGGAGTTCACTTACACATGCCAATTATATATAGCAGTACGCCTACTAAATCCTCTTTGACATCAGAATTTCATGATTCATTTATGCCCTGTGATAATCGGGCAGGGAATTCCGCGTTTTCATTGTCTAAAAATGAGATTGCAGGTTCAGGGGGGCTAATGTATTCATTTACTAAATTGTAAACAATTTTAGCTGCAATTTTGTCCCTGATGGAGAAGAGCGCCTCTAACTCGGACCATATCCTTAAAGTCCTAACGGCCATTTTGGGAGGGGTCTTAGATCTTAATCATCATAGCCAAGTATGCGTGAAGTGTGCCTCCCCTATAAGTAATAATCGTTGTCAAATGAATGGCAGACCACATGACACTGCTAATGGCTCAGAGTTAGGGGGACCAAATAATCTGTTGGTGAACGTTGGATGTTTGCCGCCTGTAAGAAATCAAACTCCAAGCCCATCCCAAACTGTTGTTAATAACTCTGCAAAGGACACCGCTGAGGAGAGAAGTGTAAATGTAAAGGTATCTCCAGTGATAGACACAGTGCGTTTCTTCCCAATCTTTAATAGGAGCAAGCCTAAAAAAAAAAAACCTCATGATTCAGCTGAAATAATTAATATTTTAGAAGTCTCTGTGGTGGGGGAACATTCATTAGTAAGAGAGGGAAGTGTTAAAACCCATTGTAGGAGGAAAAGGAAGGGGAAAAATCGCTGGTTCCCAAAACGTAAACAGAGAAAACTGCGGTTCCAAAGTGTAGTACAATCAGATCATTCTAATATCGCTCCTAACAATGAAACCAACACATCAACAGTGGCTAAACAGAGGATGAATTCGAGTGCAACTGAGGAGCAAGATGAATGAATGAATACCCTCTTCTATAGCGCATGGCTACTCTTGAGCATCCCAGCGCTGTAAGACCAAGGACATGGAAGACACTATTGGAACAGGTGTGTCTTTAAACGCTTCCTGAAAGCAAGGTGGTTGGACTCGTGCCTGATGTCATCTGGGAGTATGTTCCATTCTTTAGCTGCGTGCACAGAAAGCCGATGGCCACCCATTCGGGCCAGCTTCATCCTTGGGACTACCAGCAAGTTCCGCTGTTTGGATCTCAGAGATCTCACTGATTGATGGCGACGAAAGAGGGGATAATGTCCCCCAGCCGATTAGTCTGATTAGTAGGTCGAGTACTTCCCAGAATGAAAATGGGTTGGGTGAGGCCAGGAAAATAAGGGATTCCAAGCTGGAGAGTAGCATAGGAGTGACGGAGGATATTATAAAAACCTTCGTACCAGCCCCGAGGATAGAACTAAGTAGGACCGCATGTCAATCAGTTGGTCCAGCCCTTATTTGCATGAAGCCTGAAGTAAATAATGGTGGGGGAGTTAGTCAAAATATGACTATATCGGTTAATAACAACAAAGGGGGTAACTCCACTGATTTTTCGAGGAGATCTTATGATACAGATGTATTAAGGCCCCAAGAGTTAGACACTGGGCATGGGAATAATGCCTTATTTTGTATCCCTCTTTTTGATGCTGAGCCTATGACTTTGAATAGAAGGGCCCTTCTTGGAATTCTATCGGAAATAAATAATCTAAAGTTAATTTCTTCTGAAGATATAGAACTGGTCCTCTTAGATTGGAGGCACAAACCTCAGGTCACCAAAAGCAATTTTTACTTCAGGGGTGGTGTCTTCCCTCGTCTTAGCAAATGTGGATGGCTTTAGGAAAAGAGGAATAGATGTTATTGTTTGCCCCACTACCCAGGGTGCTTCGTTGAAGCGTCTCGAAACTTCTTATTCTAGGCAAGAGGTAGAAGTAAATGACCATGAGGGTGTGAATATTACCACTAAATTTGAGGGGTTGGAAATTACAGTTGGGAGGGGATTAGGTATTAGAAAAATAAAGGTAGTAGCACCCAAGGGTCATGAGGTCCTTGGCATTGATAGTGGAGATGAGGTGTCAAAATGGAGCTAGATCGCAGGCACCTTGAATGGGGCTAAATCTTCTACCACCATCCCCATAGAGTGGAGGTAGCCTACTAGGAACAATTGTGTCCTGGAATTTGGCGGGGCTAGGAAAAGGAAATCAATCAATCATGACACTTGTATAGCGCACTACTCACCCGGAAGGGTCTCAAGGCGCTTTGGGGGAAGGGGTCTGCTACTGCTCGAACAGCCAGGTCTTGAGTTGTCTCCTGAAGGCGAGGTGGTCCTGGGTCAGCCGAAGGTGGATGGGGAGGGAGTTCCATGTCTTGGCCGCCAGGTAGGAGAAGGATCTGCCTCCGGCGGTGGCTCTTCGGATGCGTGGTACGGCGGCAAGGGCGAGGCTAGTAGACCGTAGCTGGCGGGTAGACGTGTAGAAGGTCAGGCAGTCGTTGAGGTACTTGGGGCCCAGGTCGTGGAGAGACTTGTGTGCATGGGGGAGGAGCCTGAACGTGATCCTCTTGTTGAGGGGAGCCAGTGCAGGTCCCTCAGGTGGCCGGAGATGTGGCTGCGTCGGGGAATGTCCAGGATGAGTCGGGCGGAGGCGTCCGGGATGTGTTGGAGTCTTTTCTGTAGCTTGGCTGTGGTTCTGGCGTAGAGGGTGTTTCCGTAGTCCAGTCAGCTGGTGACGAGGGCCTGGGTGACCGTCTTCCTGGTTTTGGTCGGGATCCATCGGAAGATCTTGCGAAGCATGCGAAGGGTGTGAAAGCATGATGAGGAGATGGCGTTGACTTGTCTGGTCATCGAGAGGGAGGAGTCCAGGATGAAGCCCAGGTTGGGTGCGTGGTCTGTAGGCTTGGGAGCGGTGCCCAGGGCTGGGGGCCACCAGGAGTCGTCCCAGGCGGAGGGCGATGGTCCCAGGATGAGGACTTCCGTCTTGTCTGAGTTCAGTTTCAGGCGGCTGTTCTTCATCCACTCGGCGACGTCATTCATCCCTTCGTGTAGGCTGGTTCTGGCGGTGTCAGGGTCTCTGGTGAGGGAGAGGATCAGTTGGGTGTCGTTGGCGTAGGAGATGATGTTGAGGTTGTGTTGGCGTGCGATGGCAGCAAGAGGTCTCATGTAGACGTTGAAGAGGGTGGGGCTGAGTGATGATCCTTGCGGGACGCCGAAGATCACTTCGGTTGCCTCGGATTGAAACGGGGAGAGGCGGACTCTCTGTTTTCTTCCGGCGAGGAACGAGATGATCCACTCCAGTGCCTTCTCTTGGATGCCGATGTTGCTGAGGTGTTGGACTAGGGTGCGGTGGCAGACAGTGTCGAACGCTGTAGAGAGGTCCAGAAGGATGAGTGCCGCTGTTTCCCCGTTGTCGAGCAGGGCTCGGATGCCGTCGGTGGCTGCGATGAGGGCAGTCTCGGTGCTGTGGTTGGCTCTGAAACCGGACTGCGAGGGGTCAAGGGATCCGTTCGTCTCAAGGAAGTCGGCAAGCTGTCTGTTGACGATCTTCTCGATGACTTTGGCAGGAAAACGGAGGAGCGAGATGGGGCGGAAGTTTTTGAGGTCGGTGGGGTCCGCTGTTGGTTTCTTCAGTAGGGCGCTGGGCTCGGCATGCTTCCAGCTCTCCGGGAAGGTGGCGGTGTTGAAGGAGGTGTTGATGATGTTCCGGAGTTGGGGTGCGATGGCGGAGTCGGCCTTGTTGAAGACGTGGTGGGGGCAGGGGTCGGTTGGAGATCTGGAGTGGATGGTGTTCATCGTGCGGGCTGTGTCTTTGGTGGACACCGTGGTCCAGGTGCGGAGGGTGGCGGTGGGGTGCGTTGGTTCGACGGTTGGGTGCGTGGATGGTGCGCCGAAACTGTTGTGGATGTCGGCAATCTTGCGGTGGATGAACGAGGCGAGAGAGTCGCAGAGATCTTGTGAAGGAGTGATGTCGTTGTTGCCGGTGCTGGGGTTGGAGAACTCCTTGACGATGCTGAAGAGTTCCTTGCTGTCATGGGCGTTGTTGTCCAGTCGTTCCTTCAGTGATTTCTTCTTGGTGGTGCGGATGAGCTGGTGGTGCTTGTGGGTGGCGTGTTTGAGGGCGGTCATGTTGTCAGTGGTCTGGTCGAGGAGCCAGGCTTTCTCGAGGGTGCGGCAGGTCTTCTTGGAGTCCTTGAGTTCGTCGGTGAACCAGGGGGCCTTCTTGCTTCTGGGTCTGCTGGGAGGGTTCTTCAGTGGTGCGAGGTCATTGGCGCAGGCGGTCAGCCACTGTGTGAAGTTGCAGGCTACTTCGTTGGGGTCCCTTGTGCTGGCAGAGGGCTTCTGGCTGAGGGAGGTGGTGTGCTGGTCGGCGGTGATCTTGCTCCAGCTCCTGTGAGGAACCTGTTGCGGGTGGTGGTGGGTTGTGGTTTTTCTGAAGCTGAAGTGGACGCAGCTGTGGTCGGTCCAGTGGAATCCGGTGGAGTGGCTGAAGGTGATGTGCTTGCTGGATGAGAAGAAGGGATCAAGCTAGTGGCCGGCGTAGTGGGTGGGGGTGTTGACTAGTTGCTTGAGTCCGAGGTTGGCGAGGTTGTCCAGCAGGACGGCGGTGTTGCGGTCCTTGTTGTTCTCCAGGTGGAAGTTGAGGTCCCCTAGGAGGATGTAGTCGGCGGAGGGGAGGGCGTGTGGGCTGATGAAGTCCGTGATCTCTTCGCTGAATTGTGTGCGTGGTCCCGGGGGTCTGTAGATGAGGGTGCCTCTGAGGGTCGTCTTTGGGTCGGTGTGAATCTGGAAGAGGAGGTGCTCGGCGGTGGCGAAGGTGTCGTTGGAGTCGGTCGTGATGTGGATGGTGTTCTTGTGGACGATGGCGATGCCTCCTCCGGTCTGGTTGACGCGGTCCCTCCTGATGATCTTGTACCCGTCCGGGATGGCGATGGCGATGTCGGGGGCTCAGGAGACATTCATCCAGGTTTCCGTGAGGAAGGCGATGTCTGGTGATGTTGTGTCGAGGAGGTTCCAGAGTTCCACAGCGTGTCTGTGGACGGAGCGGGTGTTGAGCAGGATGCACTTGAGGTTGCTGCTGGTGCTTGGCTTGGCGGGCGCGGTGCAGGTTCGGAGGCAGGTGAACTTGCAGGTTCTGCAGGTGAAGGGTCCGTGAATGCGTTTCGGGGCGGCCCGGCAGCAGGTGGGGTTCCGGCCGGCATTGAGTGCATTGAGGGCAGCGGCATCGTAGGTCTGTCGGGTCGTCTTGCATCGGTGGGGGCCGGGTCCTGGCACTGGGCGCGGTCCAGGCGTGGACGGGCGCAGACGGGCTTGCCTTTGGCGCGCCTTCAGCGCACAATCGGCGCGCCCGCTGCGCATGACCGCTGCGCGTGCGTGTGGGCGGCATAAGTAAGGAGCCGGGATGGAGGAGCAGCTGGGTGGTGGGAGCGGGGCGGCGAATGGGCAGGAGGGGGGCGGGGCAGCCGGGAGTCAGCGGTGGGAAAATTAGCGGTTCTGCGGTGGCTGGGGCATTCCAGGCAGCAGCGGTGGCAAAATAGCGGTTCTGCGGTGGCTGGGGCGATCCAGGCAGCAGCGAGGCAGGAGCAGCAAGCAGCAGAAGAGCAAGGCAGGAGTCGGCAGGAGCAGCGGTGAGTGGGGGCGACCTCGCCTGGAAATAGGCTCAGCGGTCGCGCGTCGGAAATATTAAGCTTACTTCCCTAGCACACCTAGACCCCAAGATAATCTGCCTCCAAGAGACGTGGGCAACTGAAGAGTTCCAGTTAGATAACTACTACGTGTATTGTAGTGCAGCTAAAAAATCTACAAAGGGGCATGCAAGTGGAGGATTAGCCATTCTGTTGAGCTGCGAGTTAGTATGGGATCCTGAGATATTCATTCATCCATCAAATTGTTGTATCTGTGCAAAGTTAAAATTAGAACAAGGCAACTTGGAATCAGCAACGTTTCTGTATGTGGTAAATGTATATATTCCTCCAGGGAAGGCGTCCACCCCACTGGTCGACTCAATTTGCACTTTTGTGCAAAAGTTATGTAGCAATGATGAAAGAGTTCGTATCCTGATGGTGGGAGATTTTAATGCCAAAATCAATAATAGCTCAATCGCATCCTTTTCCAATCTGGACCAGGAGGAGGATTGGTTTATCCCAGAGGCAGTATTCCTTCCAATTTAAGATCTGATAAACGTGGCCTTTTACTGTTGCTAAATTTGAGAAATCTTGACCTTATAGTATTAAATGGCAGAATCCCAGAGGACTCACCTTTCACGGGTCACATGGAAATTCCCTTCTCGATTATATGGCAGTGTCATTTCAACTGTTTGGGGTATGCTCCCAGTTTAAGGTTCTCCCTACTAATTTGAGTGACCACAACATATTGGCTGTTAAGATTTCTTTAAACTTCGAGAAACTTGAACTATGGAATCAGAGGAAAGAGATAGTAACATATTCTCAAAGTAATGGTCGCACTTGTTGGTCACATAAGAACCTTCCGAATCTACATTGGTTATTTAAGAACATTGCGTTCAGTTTAATCTGGGAGAACCCGATTGTGGGGTATGAAAGAGTCATGACCGCTGTCAGAAAGTTGGGAAGAAAGATGAAAGGTGAGAGTGCCGCCCCTAGAGTAACTCCTCTTAATGAAATTAAAACTCCTAATAATAAGATAAATGGGTTGATTAGATCCCAATTTACAGACCCATGGCCATCAAGACAAAAAGAGATATACAGATTAAAACAGGTCCGGAAAAGAAAAATAGCTGCAGTTCGCAGGGCCTCTGAAGACAGGAAATGGGTTAACCTTCGGGAAGTGGCAGTCTCGGGGGATACTAGAAAGTACTGGGCATTGATTGCAAAATACTGTGACAGTAGAGTAAAATCCCAGCCCATGTTGATCTCTGAATCTGAATGGTCTACTTATATATCCCTATTGTACGCCCCCAATCCTACAGATTTTGGGGTTGAGGGGTTTAATGGGATTGCATCATCCGTAGAAGAGGTAGAAGCACCTATAATGAGCGAACTTGAGGGATACATTAAGGGGGCAAGATACTCCGGGCAATGGGGCCGGATGATGTCCCTGTAGCGATAATAAAAAAAGACTGCGGCGATTGGGCAAAGGTGTTACATCCCCTGTTCGTCCAATGTTATAAGTTCGGGGATATCCCTAATTCCTGGAAGGGCAGTATAATAGTACCTCTATATAAAAAAGGCCCTAAAAACTCTCCTGCAAGCTAAAGGCAAATCACCCTTTTGGACGCAACGGGAAAACTGTTTGCAAAAAGCATCCTTGTCCACTTGCAAGAGTGAGTATTCGGTAGTAACTTGATTCCCCTTGAACAGTCTGGTTTTCGGAAGAATAGTGGCACCCTAGACAACATCTCTGTCCTGCAAACCTTAATTGATAAATATCCTGCGGGCGGAGGATACTACTGTATACGACATTGATTGACTTCTCCACAGCGTTTGATAGGGTAGATCGGGTGACGCTGTGGAGAAAATTGATAAGGATGGGGATTCCAGGGAATTTGTTAAGAGTAATAGTTGCTCTCCACTCCTCTACGTGGACTCAAGTTCTGTTGGGGGGGACTCAAGGCCTATCAAAGAAAACCACTACCCACAATGTGTTGAAGCAGGGGTGCCTCTTGGCCCCATATGTAAGCATGGGCGAATTTTGCGAATTTGCTGGTCGCGAATTTGTGTATTCACGAATTCGCAATCCGCAAAATCTGCGAACTCTCGCGAATTTGCAGATTTTTCTTTTATTTTGTGTTCACAAGGGTTTCTGCCAGTTCGCAAGGGTTTTGTACCAGTTCGCAATTGCGAACTTACTTGTCGGCTCGCAACGGTCATGACTATGTTGTTTCTACGTCTGGTTCATCATCATAGGTACACAGCACCCTCTGTTTCACCACTGCCACCCTCTGGTTCACCCATGCCACCCTCTGGTACATCACTGCCACCCTCTGGTTCATCTCTGAGGATTATGGTGGGGAAAAGCAAGCACACCTGCCCTGCTTCAACTGACATGAATTAATTTGGGGTTGATTAATGTGTCACTGAATTTAAACTTCCATTCTGGCACCTGCTTCCTTATCTGTAATTTGCTTTCTGTTGCACTGCAATTTTTTTTCACAGGACCTTTGTGGCCTACTTGTAGCTATTCTATGAGCCTGCTGTGAGGGTCAGAGCAGGGTCATAGAATAGTTGCAAGTACGCAACTGAACTCTGGAGGGGGCCCTCAGGAAGCACTACAGGGAATGGTTACTAATGATGAGTTTGAACTTTTGCACCTGCTGAGTGCTTTCAGTTTTGCAAAACTCGTTTTTCTGCAATTTCGAGGGATTCGCGGGGCGCGAATTTGCGCGAGATCTAATTCGAAAGCCGCGAATTCGCGCGAATATGCGATTTGTTTTTTTGCGGCGTGTTAGTTCGCAAGGTTTTGTGCGTTTTAGGGAGCCGCTTGTAGCGCAACGGCGCGAAGTTACCCTCGCGGTCGTGAACGGGCGCGGCCATCTTGTTTCTCATTCATTGCTATGGTTCTGGGCATGCTTTTTGTATCCTCACTGAATCTCTGCCATCCTTTGCTTGTTTGAAGTTTTTTTTATCTATTTTACTTATTATCTATCCCTCTATTTTTCTAGCTCTATATTTTTGTGTTTTCTGCTACTTTTGGTTAATTTTAAACTACTTTTTAAAACTCTTTTCTTTTCTTCTTCCCTATTCTATTTCTTCTTTATTATTTAGCTTCCTTTCTGCCTAGACCATGGTAAAGGGAGCCGGGAAGCATCCTGAGAAGGGGAAGGGTCCCGTGCGGGCGTTTGAGGGGGGAGAATGTCACAGCCCAGGAGATCTTCAGCGCGGAGGAGGTGGCCGCACTAGTTTTTTATGTTCAGCGCCGCCTCCCCAGGACCATCATGGCAGGCGGCAAGATCGCTAGCGCGTACGGGAGCACCGGAAGCAGTGGGAGAAGGTGTGCCGGGCCATGTACCAACACTCTCGGGTCCGGCGCACCTACAACCAGGCCACCCACCGTTGGAGGGATCTCCTGGACCGGGAACGCGACTTGATCGGCCTGCTCAGCCTAGAGATCCCCGGGCTTGGTGAGTAGTAGCAGCTATTTCTTCCTACTCTGTTTTCTCCTGCTCTGTGTGTTATTATATTGCAAATTTGTGTTTTTTACCAGGAGCAATAATGCTGCTGATTACATTGTAGGTAAATTATATTTCAAAATCCTCTTTGCATTTCAGGTGACCTGCTCTCCTTCTCAGTAGCGTTGCTACTATGCTTATTTGTTTTCGATTTTGTGTTCATTTCATTGGCCTTAGAAATTATGTATGAGTGTAGTTTAAAGAACTGCGTAATGCTAGACACTAAGGGTCAGATTTTTAATTACCGGCGCATCCCTGCAAAGTATGAGGGATGCAATTTGGAAAGAAGGGGACCCCTATATATAAAAAAGTGATACACTTGCGATACGTAGGGAAACTAAACAATTTTGTAAAGGTCTATAGTCAAGTGAAAAACACAAAAATAATGAACCACAGAATAATATAAACATCAATGTGTACTAATAGATAAACTCACCACTCACTGGAGTATAAACATTATTTTATATATATTTATTTAGTAAGAAAGATTCTTTTTTTTCGTTTTTTTGAAAATATATTTTGTGTACAAAAGTATATATGTGTAATAATATTATTCTGTGCTTCATTATTTTTGTGTTTTTCACTTGACTATAGACCTTTACAAAATTATTAAGTAGCAGGGATGCGCCAGTAATTGTGCGCCACGCCACCACCACCGTATTTACAATGCGGCGCACCATGGGCCCAAAACGTCACTGAAGCGTTACGCATCTGTGTCGTAAAGGCGGCGCATTGCTGGAGTTGCGTCGCAACGATGGCGCAGCTCCAGCAATGCTCTGGGGTGTCCTATCTCCCCAATGCTGCGTCAAGTGGTACGTCTGCTTCAAGCAGGCGCAGGGATTGAGTCACGCATCATTGTCCTAAAAGTGACTGATTGAAATCTTGTATATTTCCCTCAGCCACTTTTAGGATGCGTTCCTGCGCAGAAACGCCCTCCTTGCGCCGGAACGCCCCCTGATGGCGCAGGGCTTTACAACGTGATGCATCTCCCATATGCGTCACGTTGTTAATATACGCCGCACCATGGCGCCTCTTTTGTTCTGCCGCTGCGTCACAAAAGTCATGCAACAATGGAGCAAAAGAGCCGCAAGGGGCTTCTAAATCTGCCCCTACAGACTCAAGTCCAGTCCTTCCTTTGTACACCTGGCAATAAGAATAAATAGTGGTGGTGGATTGATAGTTTGAGTATTTTAATGACTGGTTAATGTAGTAGGAAACTTTTTAGTGTTGTCGCTGATCTGCAATCACGATGGACTTTGTCTGTCACTTTGCGTGCTGCGGACTGCTGCCTGCCAGTCCTAGGCGAACCTTTTTAGTAGTTGGTTTAGTGAGTTACATAACTTTCCAAGTCGACGGTCGGCAAATCTAGCAATACTAATATCGTAGTAGACCACATGAGATAGGTCAATATATCCCATGGAATAGTTGTCTATTTGCTATTTCGCCAAAATATTTTGTTATTGTTCTTTTGAAATGTTTGATTTGGTTGACAAATCTCATCCATGTTTTCTGGTCTTTCTTTCTTTCAAGTTGTACATCAGCTCCCCCCAGGGGCAAGAGGGCATTGGAGGAGGCTACTGCTGCTGCTGAACAAGGCCAGGATCGGTCAGGCGAGGGCTCCTTTGCTGGCCCCGGTAAGTTTTAATTTTAATATAGAGTACCTATTTTTTCTTAGCGTTCCTCATTCGATTTTTTCTAAATCGTCTTTGATCTTCTTGTAGACTGTATCTAAATTCTTATCCTTCCTCGACTATGACTCCCTGTGGTATTACTAGATTGGTCTTATTAGTCTGTCTGCGTAGCTAACTAAGATTGCACATTTGGCAAAAGGTGCAAAACGAAACTCCCATTCTAGTCAGCAATAGCTCTATGCACTTAGTGTAGTCCTCTGGGATTGTCCATAATGTCTTTTCAAGTCTTCTAAATGTTTATGCTTTGACAATTACCAACAATAAAAACGTAAATGACCACCAAGAAAGAATAAGATACTACTTTACTTTTGGTTTGGATAGGAGGACAATCCATACTACTACTGTTGCAGGGACAAATCTGCACAAACAGAACCATGGACACTAAATAGTGCATTGTTTATCAATTATAATAGGCGCAGGTAGACTTTCCACATACCTCAGTGATATCAGACTTTGAAGAACCCCCAATCTCCTTACTGACTAGATAGTGTGGCAGAGTCATTTAGCTCCCGAATTCATCGATGATTGATCCCCAATGATGATTATCCAACGCAGGACAAGAGTACGGAGTCAGAGTCCAGAAGTGTCAGAGGCACGGACTCATGCTTGCAAATTGCAAAACCTTTTGCTCATTCACTCATGACCAAAAACCACAGTCTATTTAAGTTTTAAAGCTTTATTAAAAGTAAAAATATTTATTAAAATCAAGCTTGTCATAAAACATAAACGGTTGATTAAAAATGGAAAAGTGCTTATAGTGATTTATTTCACACATTTATTGTGGACGAGCCGAGCCCTCACCTGGTTTGAACTTAAATTTTTCTTTTTGGTGCTGAATTGTTGGTCCCTCTGTCCTAGTGGTGATGATGATTTGTTCTTAGAAGTGAAGCTTCTGTCTGTTATGAGAAAAATGGTGCGTGTTAAAAAGCAAGCATTCATCAGTTGTGCCAAAAAGTGCAGCAAGACAACACTCTTCCCTGGAAAAAGGGACATTTTTACTTTAGAGTAGACAGTCACAAATTATAAGATTGCTTTCTGTATTCACATTTCTTCATTCCTAGACAAAATACTAGTGAGTGGTGTATGTCTATGACATCTAACATTCTTAAATGTACTTTGTAGGTGGAACATCTGGTGCTGGGCCCAGCGTGGAGGTGGAGGAGGAAAGCTCTGGGGAGGAGGCGGTGCAAGTGCCGGACCAAACTGCTGTGCGGGTAGCCACGGTAGTGTGGGACAGCTCTTATATTCCTTACTTATTGAGATTGCAGACTGCATAGTGTGCTCCCCGTGAGAAAACGTAAGGTTTGTCCAGATGAGAGACATGAAGAAGAATGATTGACATATAGTTTGAATCGATGGATGCCTGGATCATGGTACTATCTGACTCTTAGATAGCCTATGTGTATATAGAGAGAGTAGACGGTCACTGGATGAACTAAGTGTTACTTTGAAGAGCATGAAACACCGCACCCGCACGTCCATCCCAGTGTAGGAAAGGCAAGGAAAAGAAGTGGTAATTTTGTCTGAATACTACCATGAATAGTATTCAGACATGGTTTGTAATACAATTCTGGCTTCTGGATCTTACCCCGACTCACTTAAAAACACATTGATTAAGCCTCTGCTCAAAAAGCCTGGGTCAGATAAAGGTGAATTAAAAAACTATCGTCCTATAGCAAGTCTTCCTTTCTTAGCCAAGGTCATAGAAAAGGCTATAAACCAGCAGCTATCAGCTTACATAGAAAATAACAATCTGCTTGATGACACGCAGTTCGGTTTCCGCAAACATCACGGAACCGAAACCGCTCTCATCAAAGCAGCTGATGACATAAGAGTCATCCGCGACCTGGGAGGAACTGCTCTGTTAGTTCTCCTGGACCTGTCAGCTGCTTTCGACATGGTTGACCACAAGATCTTGGTCGACCGTGTCGAGAGGATGGGCATCACGCTCACGGCTAAGGACTTACTTGCTTCCTTTCTGGCCAACAGAACTCAGGCGGTCACAGTGGGCCCCTTCCAGTCGGCTGTTCGGTCGCTACAGTGTGGGGTACCCCAAGGCTCATCCCTAAGTCCGACACTATTTAATATATATGTGTCGGACCTTGCTAGTGTCATCAAAGCACACGGGATGGACCTAACCTCATACGCTGACGACACTCAGCTGGTGCTGGCAATCAAGGGCGATGGACAACGGGTGGCAGAGAGTTTCCAAAGCGGGATGACTGCTATCGGCGAGTGGATGGCAAGGAATTGCCTAAAACTTAACTCCGATAAGACGGAGGTGGTCATCTTTGGTAATCTCTCCCCAGCCTGGTCGGAAACCTGGTGGCCACCGGCCATGGGCACACCTCCCATCCCCACGGCCAAAGTTAGAAACCTAGGTGTTACCTTCGACGACCAGCTTGACTTTATGGCCCACGCAAACAAGGTGGCAGCTAACGCTCATTACAAGCTTAGAATGGTAAGAAAAATCACACCTTATTTACCAGACTCAGCAGCAAAAACTCTAGTTACCTCTTTAGTGCTCACATCACTAGATTACTGCAACGGTCTGTTGCTCAATGCTCAGAGCAGAGTTACCAAAAAACTACAGACCGTGCAGAACGCTGCCGCTCGCGTTCTGTCAAAAAAACCTACGTTTGCACCCATTTCGGATACGCTGAGAAGCTATCACTGGCTGTCCATCCACAATAGGGTCAAATTCAAATCTCTGTGTACAGTGTATAAGTCTCTACAGGATCAAGGACCTCGATTTCTAAAAAACCAACTGATACCCTACAACCCTACCAGAACTCTCAGATCCATGTCTCTTAACCAATTAGTGGTACAACGAAGCCGAACAGTCTCTTGGGGCGACCGCCGCTTCTCAATTGCTGCCCCCAGACTTTGGAACACCTTGCCTAACCATATAAAAACTAGCCCCACACTTCTCCAGTTCAGGAAAAAACTGAAAACATGGTTATTCAATCAGTAATCCACATCTCTGTACTTCCTGATCATGGTGAGACATTACTGCATTTTTAGCGCCGAGACGCCCAAGGGTAATTGTACGCGCTCTACAAATGGCATTAATAAATAAATAAATAAATAGCAGTAGTTTGTATTTCAAGCACAGCATATAACTGGCTATTACGATGGCCACTCACTACCTCTGTTAATAAGTTTAGTAGAACTCGGTCATTCATGTGTGGATGTATCACTGTTCACTCAATAAAAAGCAAAGCACCTAAAGTCATCCCATATGTGAGCAAATACATACAATGTGCAGTGATAGAGAATCAGATTATTTATCTTCTTCATTTTCCTTTTCTAGTATACATTGGCACTGTAGGGTGAAAGTTAAATTAATTAAGCAGTAGCCCTTGCAACAGAGTATTCTCAGTGCCACCCATAATAGAAAAGTAAGAGCATCACTACCTGCATGTACTGGACTGGTACAGTAACGCAAGTCTGTCTCACTCATCATGGCGGGCGTCTGTTTTTCTCGGGTGCAAGTTGACCGCGCTGGCATTATGCCGGCTTGCAGAAGTTAACGTACCAATTTTGCTAAACAAGAGAGAAGAAGAAGAATAAGACAGGTGTACTGTCATAGTCGACTCTAATGAAGTGAGTCCATAGTGCTCGTAGAATTGATTCCTTAAACTCCCACTAATGGTAGAGCAAGGATGAAGAAGTGGGAGGTTAGATAGATACTGGCCACAATAGTTATGTAAGTATGCAAGTTGCTAGTTCTACTGTGACACAACTTTCTGCTGAATCATTTTGTGTTATTCTTAAAGAGCATTGGTTACAGACTATGTCTTTTTCTTTCTTCATATAGATGCTCCTTCCAAACCAACACGGAAGGAGCTGGCTAGACGGGCCCGGCAACGGAGGCTGGAGGCCACTGTCGCCGAATATCGGCGGCTGGTGGCCCAGGAGGAGGAGGACACGCAGAGTACGTCTACAACATCTACGGCGACACCTGCATCCTCCTCCGCGCTCCCTGGGTCAGCCAGTCAGCGCAGCAGGTCTCCAGCGGTACGGAGCCGGGGTACCGCAGCCACCCGCAACCGGCGAGCATCAAAGAAATCAGCTGCCCCCCACAGCAGTTACAAAAAAAGGATGCACCTCCTTTCCCTGAGGGTCTCCTACCTCGAGCAGGAGCTCCTCAACACCAAAACCCTGCTCGAGACCCTCCGAAAGTCAACAGCAGCAGCCAGCAGTAGGAGGAGACTGTCCCTTGCCCCTTTTTTCAAGACTTCTGGTGGGTAGGAATTGGTAGTTGGGTTTTTTGGACTTTTCACGGACATTCGTTGGGGTTAGGGAGTAGGGGTGGGTTGGGTCTTGCGGGAGAATATTTTTGTTAGGGATATAAATATACTTTAACCTCTTCGCCGCTAATGACAAGGGTAACTCGTCATGGACTTTCCATTGATTTCAACGGAAATTAATGCAGAGGAGTAATTGTACCTTAGCAGCCAAGTGGTTAAACTTTATCCTAGCATACATGTTTTTTTTACTGCTTTTGAGGCTGGTCGGTGGGGGTTTAACAGTAAGTTTGTTTTCCTGAAACTTAAGTGGCATCTTGATTCAAGTTGTATAATTAATCGCCCAAATGTTTTCAAAACTAAGTGCCTCTCACAGAGTAAGTGAATTCAATAGTCCTGGGACTTTACTAGTACTATACTAGCGTCAGTCTCTCATCTCTCCTAATACTCCATTAAACTTCCTCCCCCCAAACGCTTATCTTACCTGTAATTTGTGTTTGGAAATAGGGCTAGGCACAGGGCTGGCTGCACGGCAAATGGCGATTAAGGTTGGCAATCCTGGGCGGATGAAATGTCATCATTGCGGTGGTACTAGTGGTGTTACACAGTGGCAGTTGCAGCATCTGAAAAAAAAGAAAATGAAACCTTGTTTGTCCTTACCGTAGCATTAGAACGGTACAATAGAGAATAGCCACGTCTAGGAGGAGGATGTTCTTGATGACCAATCAAGTTGATGGCGCACATGAAAATCTGCTTTCATTTGCCAATAGTGACTGAGTGTCAAGCTGAGTAAGAATAGAATATATCCTCGGATTGTTACTGCATGGTTACTGAAAAGTAAGTAGTACTTTCGACAACCGTGAATGAAAGAATGAGACAGTACAGGGCTGCAGTGCTAGTTATGTGTTTTCACTTGCCTATCTCTGCACTCAGAGAAATACTTGTTACATTAAATTAGGTTTAAAAAATAGCACAAGTAAAACCTATAGAATGGCTGTAGGGATGAATTTAGAAGCAGAGATCAAAGAAATGCAGAGTCACACTCATAGAAGTTCACAGCAATAACATTACTTAAAAGATAATTAGAAAAGAACGGATACTGTATCTGTATGTTGTTGTAGTTGTCCTGTTGAATTTGGTAAGTTGCATGCATCAAACCATTCCTCTTATTAGCGGGACTCCTCCATTCCAGCTGACGCTCTGTCCATTAATGTTGGTGACCAGAAGACACCCTGTCCACTGCCTGCCTGGCGGATGCTGAATTGCGGCTCGCTAATGTGAAGCCTGACTTCATCCTTTTTTTCCTATTGCACAGACTGAAACCCGGCCTGTAATTATTGATGGAAAAATAGGAAGTGATATTAGAACACCACTAACAAATAAATATAAGGTATGTACGCTGTGTAGTGCAAAAAGTCATACTTTGAGTTTCCTAATAGACAGTACAATATTTTTGAAAGTGCGTACTCTGTCTGAGTCTCCTTTTGAAGTATAAATAAGTATGGGCAAATTAATTTAGCGGATCTTTCCCCTCAAGCTAGGTGTACTGTAAACTGTGTTTTAGAACAAAATTAGACCTTCCCAGCAGTGCTCCCAGACCCTTACTAAACCCAGTCGCAAAAATGTAGAAGACCCCCAATCAGATCTCAAAAAACGAGGCCTAGTAGAAAAATGGTGACAAAACGTACTTTGAAAGTAAAGTAGGCCCAAATCCCCCCTTACCCACCGTGGATTGTATTCAAACCACTTGCAAGCAAGCAAAAGTATCCATACCCAGCATCGCTCCAAGACTCGCAAACCCCCCAACAAACAGCCCCCCACCCAAACACATGCAATACAATACTGCTAACCCTAACGAGCCCTAAGGTAAAAATAGTGGCAAACGCTTTCTTTAACTAGGCC
The DNA here is from genome assembly GCF_964263255.1 of Lissotriton vulgaris. NCBI lineage: Eukaryota > Metazoa > Chordata > Amphibia > Caudata > Salamandridae > Lissotriton > Lissotriton vulgaris. The sequence goes on along the minus strand of NC_141694.1, from coordinate 1,143,124,740 downwards.
AAATCCCCCTTTCCCACCATGGATTTTCTTCAAACCACTTGCAACCAAGATTACACATTCCCACGAGTGCTGTAAGACCCCAGAACCCAGTTGCAAAAATCTAGAACACCCCCAAACACATGGAATACTGCTGCTAGTGCTAACCCTAACGAACCCTAAGTTACAAAAAATGCCAAAAGGCTTTCCAGCATGGATTTTGTCAAACCCACTTTTATTCGGTATTAGACCTTCCCAGCAATGCCCCAAGACCCGCCAACCCACCCGCAAAAAAGCACAACACCCCCAAACAGCCAAAAAGCAAAAATGGAAAATCTCATACTTACAATATTTTTCGGCCTTCTTTCAATTCTGTCCAAACGCGCTGTGCAGCTAGGCCATAACTCCCGTTTTCCACCATGGATTTCCTGAAAAACAAATGCAATCAAAATTAGACTGTGCCAGCAGTGCTCCCAGACCCCAAAACCCACCCAAAAACACCTGGAACCCCCCAAAGAGCACCTCAAAGACAAGCAAGTCAGCAAAAACGCAAAAAAAAATTCGCCTCTGATTTTGTCCAAACCACTTTTATCCGGTATTAGACCTTCCCCGCAATGGCCCCAGAGCCGTCAACCCAGGCGAAAACAAGAAGAAGACCCCCAAACAGCCAAAAAGCAAAAGTACAAAAATGGGGACTTAGTCATTTTCAGGCAAATTTGCAGAATCACTCCGCGCGCGCTCTGCAGCTAGGCCCTAACTCCCCTTTGCCACCATGGATTTTCTTCAAACCTCTTGCAATCAAAAGTATCCATACCCAGCAGTGCTCCCAGACCCCGAAACCCACCCACAAACACCAGGAAGCCCCCCAAACAGGCCCCCGAAAACGCTAAATTGAGCAAAATGTCAAAAAAAGCAAAAACTTTTTCCTCATGGATTTTGTCCAAACCACTTTTATCCGGTATTAGACCTTCCCAGCAATGGCCCCAGAGCCGTCAACCCAGGCAAAAATAAGTAGAAGACCCCCAAACAGCCAAAAAGCAAAAGTACTAGGAGCTACTGGGAGACGGTGCTGAATGACATTGACTCCACCTTTGAGGCTGAAATCCCGAGATTCCCTGCATATGCTTTACTGGGTCTCCCCAATGCATTAACTTTCCCTCTGAAATCACTGCGGGGTCATCAAATGGGGATCACCATACAAGCAGCCACCAACATATCCTATCATTGTGGGGCTCGACGACTAAACCCACACACACGGGGTGGCTCCACAAGCTTTGGTTCACACTTGGGATGGAACGCATACAGGCCACAATTACCAACTCTACCGATGCATTTTGGAAAACGTGGCTTCCACTGCTGTCCCTCCTGTCCAAGGAATTCAATGAAGTCACACGTCCTAAGTATCTTAAAGTTCTACGCCTCACTGACAGCACACATGACTCTCGGTCACTTCTCGGACAATCGCACTGATCCTCACTGGCCCGTTGACTGACCTTTTGATACCAAATGGCACACTGGTTGGGGTGGGGGAGGGGGGACCGGGACTGAGTTGGGCGGGGGGTTTTGGTTATTGTTGTTTTTATTATTTTACCTTCTTGCAACGCCCGACATTTGCATCTATGATATCGTAATATCTCTTTGGCATATGTACCCCGCTTTGCTATTTAATTTCAGACATGCTAGTCTATCCCGTCCGCTGTATATTCCTAATACCTTTACAATCTGTCACAATGTCCTCCTTTACTTCTACTGGAAAAATCAATAAAACACATTTTAAACTAAAAAGCAAAAGTACAAAAATGGGGACTTAGTCATTTTCAGGCCAATTTCCAAAATCACTCCGTGCGCGCTCTGCAGCTAGGCCCTAACTCCCCTTTGTCACCATGGATTTTCTTCAAACCTCTTGCAATCAAAAGTATCCATACCCAGCAGTGCTCCCAGACCCCAAAACCCACCCACAAACACCAGGAAGCCCCCCAAACAGGCCCCCGAAAACATGATAGTAAGCAAAAAAGCAAAAACGTTTTCAAGTCTGATTTTGTCCAAACCACTTTTATCCGGTATTAGACCTTCCCAGCAATGCCCCAAGACCCGCCAACCCACCCGCAAAAAAGCACAACACCCCCAAACAGGCAAAAAGCAAAAATGGAAAATCTCATACTTACAATATTTTTGGGCCTTCTGTCCAAGCGCGCTGTGCAGCTTGGTCATGACTCCACTTTTCCACCATGGATGTCCTAGAAAACAAATGCAATCAACATTAGACTGTGCCAGCAGTGCTCCCAGACCCCAAAACCCACCCACAAACACCAGGAAGCCCCCCAAACACGCCCCCAAAAACATGATAGTGTGAGCAAAAAGGCAAAAACGTTTTCAAGTCTGATTTTGTCCAAACCACTTTTATCCAGTATTAGACCTTTCCATCAATGCCCCAAGACCCACCAACCCACCGCAAAAAAACACAACACCCCCAAACAGGCAAAAAGCAAAAATGGAAAATCTCATACTTACAATATTTTTCGGCCTTCTGTCCAAACTCGCTGTGCAGCTAGGTCATGACTCCAATTTTCCACCATGGATGTCCTAGAAAACAAATGCAATCAACATTAGACTGTGCCAGAAGTGCTCCCAGACCCCGAAACTCACCCACAAACACCAGGAAGCCCCCCAAACAGGCCCCCGAAAACATGATAGTGAGCAAAAAGGAAAAAACTTTTTCAAGTCTGATTTTCGCCAAACCACTTTTATCCGGTATTAGACCTTCCCAGCAATGGCCCCAGAGCCGTCAACTCACCCGCAAAGAAGTGGAACACCCCCAAAAGTGCAGAGTCTTTCTTCATTGGGCGTAATCCAGCCCTTTGCTTTGAGGGAAATAGGAGTCTGGAGGAGGAGGATAGAGGAGCATGTTCTTGTGAACTTGTGAACCTGAGGAATTCAGACTGCGGCACCTTCAAATCAATAAGCAAATAAGTGAAGACAGTTCTGCTGATGGGCTTGTTTTTGTGATTAGGTGATTAAAGTTTTTATTTATATTGACTTTGCAAAACAAAGAAAGACATACACACAGGAATAGAAGTGAATAAGGAATAAAAACAAAGGTATTGATTCATTGGCTCATTTTCAGAGCTCGGTGTCAGGGAAGAAGAGTTCGTCCTCATACTCTGCAAATTCAGGCGGGAGTAGGTCACCTAACAGAGAAGAAATTCCCTCATCTAAGTTGGTGTCCTCCTCGTATTCTTCCGGCGTGTATTCTCGTACTTTGTAATCTAACATTGTTAACCTCTCCACATTTTTTGGGCGAGAGGCGGGTCCTTTTGCAAGTTACAATGCCACCAGCAGCACTGAAAACACGTTCAGAAGACACACTTGCAAGTGGGCAAGACAAGTAGTTTATAGCCAGGTTGGAGATCTCTGGCCACAATTCTTTTTTCCCATGCCAATACACCAATGGGTCATCATGAACATAGACCTCTGTTGAGTCATTCAGATAGTCCTGCACCATCGACTCAAGGTTCTCCACGGTTCCTCTACTTTGCTTACTTTTTGCTGGGACCTTTTGAGAAGCAAACCCAAGCTCAGTTAGCCAATGCTCTTCTTCACACAATGTTACTGTTGTGTCTGGTGCAGATGATCTGGTTGCTGGTGTCTTTAACAGCTGAGAGGTCACTTCTGCCACAGCCACAGGTGCAGAAGTGGATTCTTTTGACTCGGGATGGCCTGCTGATGCTGATGTACTGCCTTTTCCTTCAATTTCCTGCCGTTCTCTTTCAAACCTCATGGCTGACACAGCGAGCCAACGTTTGTTCATTAAAACTTCTGCGTCACCAAAAGCAAAGAATCCACTGCCTGCCAGTGCTTTTTTATAGCGTGGATCCAGAATAGTAGCACAAATGTAATGCTGTTCTGAGTGGATCATTTGAAGACGTTCATCGCCAAGTAGGCGCTGTAATAATTTCTCCGCCAAATCAAAAGCTTCTTGCTTTTCTTCATCTTTTTGAAACATAGAAGACCCCGCTTCAGTTTCTCAAATTACAGTCCTCCCTGCTGACTGCACGTGTGAAGACCTCAAAAGGACAAAGCATGTCTGTCAGGCTTTTAACTAGCTCCCATTGTTCCGCATCTAGCCTCAGGTCCTTCATAGCTGTACACAGTGTTAAGAAATACTGATCGACTACTGTAAACTGCTTATACAGACGCTCAAGCATGTAGAAGGTTGAGTTCCAACGTGTTGCCACCTCCTGAATGAGTCCTTTCACTGGAAGTTGACGTTCATGTAGCAGGCCCCTCAGATGCTTCCAGGCCTTAAAAGAATGGCTGAAATGTGTGCACATTCTTCGGCAGGTGGTCAGTAACTCGCACAATGGACTTTCTTCACTCAAGAATTTTTTAACAACCAGGTTTATACAGTGCGCCAAACACAGCACTCTGAAATATTTACCCAGATCCATGACCTTAACTACATTGGCGCCATTATCCGTGGAAACATAACCAATCTTGCGTTTATTTGGTGATAGCCATTGAAAGACCTTTGTGTTAAACTCCTTCAAAATGTTTTCTCCTGTATAACTTGTCTCCGTGCCAAACATGGCTAGTGTTGCATGTTTCCGAGCAACTTTAAAAACGTTGTCCAGGTCAACACCTGCCCTTAGCTTTGCTGTAACTCCTGAAAAAGAGACCCAGTGTGCAGTGATGCACATTTAATCAGTGCCTGCGCCACTGGTCCACATGTCTGTTGTCAGATGTATAGTGTGAACAGCACTCTTCTGCAAAGCTGCCCCAATCACTTCCAGCACATCTGCATGTCGTGCCGGAACCGCAACTCTGGCAAAATAGAACCGGCTAGGAACCTTCCATTTAGGGCTGAGCGTTGCCACTAATTCAAGAAAACCAACCCCTTCCACAAAAGAAAAAGGGAGAAGGTCCAGAGCTAGCATATTAGCCAGCTTAGTGTTATACAGACGCATCAGTGGGTGGTTGCGTTCAAATGGCGCTTCTGAAAACAAAATGCTTCTACTGGTAGGCTGGACCATGATTTTACGGGATGATGATGATGACTTCTTCGACCCACTTACGCTCTGTGATGATGAACATTTTCGCATTGGAGTCTCACTCTCTCCCACACTCTTAGTGTGGTTCACAGGGGGTGTGCTGCTGACAGGGGTACTGGGTGTAAGTGAAGAAATGTTTGACGCTTCTTCCTCCTCGTCATCATCAGATGAAACATCAACGTATACAGTTTGTTGACTTCCAATTCGGGCTTCCTTGATCTCCTTTAGGTGCGCATGCCATTGGACAGTGTGCTGTCTCTCAAGATGACCTCTCTGGCCTCTGGTACCATAGTTGGAACCAAGCTTACCACAACTAACTGCAAGCTAACAAATGCTACAAATGGCTATGTTTTCCCTTGTGCAAATACTAAAGAAGTCCGTAATTGCGGACTTAAAATGTCTGTGGGGGGCGGAGGAGGTGATACTGGTGGTCATGCTGCTAATGCCAGATGAAGTGGAGGATATGTGTTGCCGAACTTTACTACATTGTGCACTTGCACCACCACTAATTGAAGTCGAGGTGGATGGAGGTCCCTTCTGGCGAGAAAAAAATATGGAAGTGGTAGGTGGTGGTGTACAAGTTTACTCCAATGATGGTGTTCCCATTGCCTCCTCGTCGACAACATCACGCTCAGCAGCTTTTCGGGCTAGGGTCAAAATGTCTGTTTGCTGCATGCCCGCTGAGACTGGAGTGGCATGTATGATGACTGCGTCGTCGTCGTGAGCGTCTTCATCAGCAGGAGTAGTATACGCCACTTCTTCTTCAGCACCACACTCCATAAGTACGAGAGTTTCGGGGACCTTCCTTTTACGCTTAGCTACCTTTGTCAGATCATGGTGTGCCTCACTCTCAGACGGCAGTGGTGGTTCCCAAGTTAGATCCATATCATCAGAAGGAAGGGGGCTTGAAGAAGATGTAGACACCATCCTTGATCTTTTCCTTGCTAGGGATGTGGAAGACAATGAATGATCAGGAGGAGTGGCTTCCTCAAATGATAGCTCGTCTTGAATGTCGATTTCCTGATGTGCCCCTACTTCGGGAGGAACAACTATTGTGGGCACTTGTGCCCCTCCATGCACCTCTGCTTGCGCATCTCCTTGCACTGCCTCTCCTTCCACATGTACTTGGGCTTGTACTTGCACATGTGGTTGTTGTTGCGGCTGTGGTTGTTGAACACTCATCAGATGATTTACAACAACCTGTGTTGATTGAGGAACATTGCTGCTACTTTCTTGCGATGAGCCAACATCCCTGGTCGATGGTGATTGAACAACTAGACTAAGTGCTTCTGCAGCACTCAAGGGCTTGGACTTAAGTTGGCGTGGTGGTGGTGGCACTGAGCCCAATGGAGCGGGGGTGCTGCTCCCAGCTTGGTCCCGAGCAGATCCCGCTGCTGCTGCAGGCGTACTTTTTTTTTATTTCCAAAAAACTTGGCGGGCGGCGCACCAGTCTCCTTGGTAACGTGCTTCTTCTGCTCCTTACTGGCAACTTTCTTGCTAGAGGAGCTACGGGGAACTTTTTTGGGGGCCATCTTCTTCAGATGTAAGAACAGAAGGCTGCAGTTGTACGTGTTGCAGAGTTGTCTTGTCTGTGGCCACACGTGACGTCGCGTGACGTTATGCTGCACACACACCGCTGCAGGACTTCTTCCTGGCACTGGTGGTTCTCTTGTGCACCTAAAAGCAATGGAAGACAGAGGAACATCAGTTATACACCCCAAAAAGTCAAAAAACACATAAAAATCAGCACAATCCCATGCCATCCATGCCCTCAATGATGTTTAAATTCAAGACACCCCACAGAAAGTCTAGGCCCATGCACCACTGAGTACGCCTGGGCATAATGGATGAAAGCTAGGCAAAATGGGTGCAGGCCTGAGAAACTGCCTGCCTTCAAAATGGCCCCTTGCCCCCCAGCACATGGCCAGGGCCTGCCTGTACCAGCACTCAAATTGGCCCCCACCCACATGGCCAGTCCCAACAACACCCCCAAAAAGTTGAAAAACAAATAAAAAACAGCACAATCCCATGCCATCCATGCCCTCAATGATGTTTACATTATAGATTCCCCACAAAAAGACTCAGTCCATGCACCACTCACTAGCCCTGGGCAAAAGGCCCCAACAGCAGCCGAAAAAATTGAAAAACACACAAAAATCAGCACAATCCAATGCCATCCATGCCCTCAATGATGTTTAAATTCAAGACACCCAACAGAAAGACTAGGCCCATGCACCACTCACTAGCCCTGGGCAAAATGCCCCAACAGCAGCCAAGAAAATCGAAAAACACACAAAAATCAGCACAATCCCATGCCATCCATGCTCTCAATGATGTTTAAATTCAAGACACCCCACAGAAAGACTAGGCCCATGCACCACTCACTACCGCTGGGCATAATGGATGAAAGCTAGGCAAAATGGGTGCAGGCCTGAGAACACTGCCTGCATTCAAAATGGCCCCTTGCCCCCCAGCACATGGCCAGGGCCTGCCTGTACCAGCACTCAAAATGGCCCCCACTCACATGGCCAGTCCCTATCAACACCCCAAAAAATCAAAAACACACAAAGATCACCACAATCCAATGCCATCCATGCCCTCCATGATGTTTACATTAAAGAGACCCCACAGAAAGACTCAGTCCATGCACCACTCACTACCCCTCGGCAAAAGGCCCCAACAGCAGCCAAAAAAATAGAAAAACACACAAAAATCAGCACAATCCCATGCCATCCATGCCCTCAATGATGTTTAAATTCAAGACACCCCACAGAAAGACTAGGCCCATGCACCACTCACTAGCCCTGGGCAAAAGGCCCCAACAGCAGCCAAAAATATCGAAAAACACACAAAACTCAGCACAATCCAATGCCATCCATGCCCTCAATGATGTTTAATTTCAAGACACCCCACAGAAAGTCTAGGCCAATGCACCACTGAGTACCCCTGGGCATAATGGATGAAAGCTAAGGCAAAATGGGTGCAGGCCTGAGAACACTGCCTGCCTTCAAAATGGCCCCTTGCCCCCCAGCACATGGCCAGGGCCTGCCTGTACAAGCACTCAAAATGGCCCCCACCCACATGTCCAGTCCCAACAACACCCCCAAAAAGTCGAAAAACACATAAAAAACAGCACAATCCCATGCCATCCATGCCCTCAATGATGTTTACATTATAGACACCCCACAGACCGACTCAGTCCATGCACCACTCACTAGCCCTGGGCAAAAGGCCCCAACAGCAGCCCAAAAATTCGAAAAACACACAAAAATCAGCACAATCCCATGCCATCCATGCCCTCAATGATGTTTAAATTCATGACACCCAACAGAAAGACTAGGCCCATGAACCACTCACTAGCCCTGGGAAAAAGGCCCCAACAGCAGCCAAAAAAATCGAAAAACATACAAAAATCAGCACAATCCCATGCCATCCATGCCCTCAATGATGTTTAGATTCAAGACACCACACAGAAAGACTAGGCCCATGCACCACTCACTACCCCTGGGCATAATGGATGAAAGCTAGGCAAAATAGGTGCAGGCCTGAGAACACTGCCTGCATTCAAAATGGCCCCTTGCCCCCCAGCACATGGCCAGGGCCTGCCTGTACCAGCACTCAAAATGGCCCCCACCCACATGGCCAGTCCCCGTCAACACCCTAAAAAATCGAAAAACACACAAAAATCACCACAATCCAATGCCATCCATGCCCTCCATGATGTTTACATTAAAGAGACCCCACAGAAAGACTCAGTCCATGCACCACTCACTAGCCCTGGGCAAAAGGCCCCAACAGCAGCCAAAAAAATCGAAAAACACACAAAAATCAGCACAATCCCATGCCATCCATACCCTCAATGATGTTTAAATTCAAGACACCCCACACAAAGACTAGGCCCATGCACCACTCACTAGCCCTGGGCAAAAGGCCCCAACAGCAGCCAAAAAAATCAAAAAACACACAAAAATCAGCTCAATCCCATGCCATCCATGCCCTTAATATTGTTTAAATTCAAGACCCCCCACAGAAAGTCTAGGCCCATGCACCACTGAGTACCCCTGGGCATAATGGATGAAAGCTAAGGCAAAATGGGTGCAGGCCTGAGAACACTGCCTGCCTTCAAAATGGCCCCTTGCCCCCAGCACATGACCAGGGCCTGCCTGTACCAGCCCTCAAAATGGCCCCCACCCACATGGCCAGTCCCAACAACATCCCCAAAAAGTCAAAAAACACATAAAAACAGCACAATCCCATGCCATCCATGCCCTCAATGATGTTTACATTATAGAGACCCCACAGAACGACTCAGTTCATGCACCACTCACTAGCCCTGGGCAGAAGGCCCCAACCGCAGCCAAAAAAATCGAAAAACACACAAAAATCAGCACAATCCCATGCCATCCATGCCCTCAATTATGTTTAAATTCAAGACACCCAACAAAAAGACTAGGCCTATGAACCACTCACTAGCCCTGGGCAAAAGGCCCCAACAGCAGCCAAGAAAATCGAAAAACACACAAAAATCAGTCAAATCCAATGCCATCCATGCCCTTAATGATGTTTAAATTCAAGACACCCCACAGGAAGGCTAGGCCCATGCACCACTCACTACCCCTGGGCATAATGGATGAAAGCTAGGTAAAATGGGTGCAGGCCTGAGAACACTGCCTGTATTCAAAATGGCCCCTTGCCCCCCAGTACATGGCCAGGGCCTGCCTGTACCAGCACTCAAAATGGCCCCCACCCACATGGCCAGTCCCCATCAACACCCCATAAAAATCGAAAAACACACAAAAATCATGACAATCCAATGCCATCCATGCCCTCCATGATGTTTATATTAAAGAGACCCCACAGAAAGACTCAGTCCATGCACCACTCACTAGCCCTGGGCAAAAAAGGCCCCAACAGCAGCCCAAAAAATCTAAAAACACACAAAAATCAGCACAATCCCATGCCATCCATGCCCTCAATGATGTTTAAATTCAAGACACCCCACAGAAAGACTAGGCCCATTCACCACTCACTACCCCTGGGCAAAAGGCCCCAACAGCAGCCAAAAAAATCGAAAAACACACAAAAATCAGCACAATCCAATGCCATCCATGCCCTCAATGATGTTTAAATTCAAGACACCCCACAGAAAGACTAGTCCCATGCACCACTCATTACCCCTGGGCATAATGGATGAAAGCTAGGCAAAATGGGTGCAGAACACTGCCTGTATTCAAAATGGCCCCTTGCCCCCAGCACATGGCCAGGGCCTGCCTGTACCAGCACTCAAAATGGCCCCCACCCACATGGCCAGTCCCCATCAACACCCCAAAAAATCGAAAAACACACAAAAATCAACACAATCCAATGCCATCCATGCCCTCCATGATGTTTACATTAAAGAGACCCCACAGAAAGACTAGGCCCATGCACCACTCACTAGCCCTGGGCATAATGGATGAAAGCTAGGCAAAATGGGTGCAGGCCGGAGAACCCTGCCTGCATTCAAAATGGCCCCTTGCCCCCCAGCACATGGCCAGGGCCTGCCTGTACCAGCACTCAAAATGGCCCCCATCCACATGGCCAGTCCCCATCAACACCCCAAAAAATCGAAAAACAAACGAAAATCACCACAATCCAATGCCATCCATGCCCTCCATGATGTTTACATTAAAAAGACCCCACAGAAAGACTCAGTCCATGCACCACTCACTAGCCCTGGGCAAAAGGCCCAAACAGCAGCCCAAAAAATCGAAAAACACACAAAAATCAGCACAATCCCATGCCATCCATGTCCTCAATGATGTTTAAATTCAAGACACCCCACACAAAGACTAGGCCCATGCACCACTCACTAGCCCTGGGCAAAAGGCCCCAGCAGCAGCCAAAAAAATCGAAAAACACACAAAAATCAGCACAATTCCATGCCATCCATGCCCTCAATGATGTTTAAATTCAAGACACCCCACAGGAAGTCTAAGCCCATGCACCACTCACTAGCCCTGGGCAAAAGGCCCCAACAGCAGCCAAAAAAATCGAAAAACACACAAAAATCAGCACAATCCCATGCCATCCATGCCCTCAATGATGTTTAAATTCAAGACACCCCACAGAAAGTCTAGGCCCATGCACAACTGAGTACCCCTGGGAATAATGGATGAAAGCTAAGGCAAAATGGGTGCAGGCCTGAGAACACTGCCTGCCTTCAAAATGGCCCCTTGCCCCCCAGCACATGGCCAGGGCCTGCCTGTACCAGCACTCAAAATGGCCCCCACCCACATGGCCAGTCCCAACAACACCCCCAAAAAGTCGAAAAACACTTAAAAAACAGCACAATCCCCTGCCATCCATGCCCTCAATGATGTTTACATTATAGAGACCCCACAGAACGACTCAGTCCATGCACCACTCACTAGCCCTGGGCAAAAGGCCCAAGCCACAGCCAAACAAATCGAAAAACACACAAAAATCAGCACCATCCCATGCCATTCATGCCCTCAATGATGTTTAAATTCAAGACACCCAACAAAAAGACTAGGCCTATGAACCACTCACTAGCCCTGGGCAAAAGGCCCCAACAGCAGCCAAGAAATCGAAAAACACACAAAAATCAGTCAAATCCAATGCCATCCATGCCCTTAATGTTGTTTAAATTCAAGACACCCCACAGGACGACTTTGCCCATGCACCACTCACTACCCCTGGGCATAATGGATGAAAGCTAGGCAAAATGGGTTCAGGCCTGAGAACACTGCCTGCATTCAAAATGGCCTTGCCCCCCAGCACATGGCCAGGGCTTGCCTGTACCAGCACTCAAAATGGCCCCCACCCACATGGCCAGTCCACATTAACACCCCAAAAATCGAAAAACACACAAAAATCACCACAATCCAATGCCAATCATGCCCTCCATGATGTTTACATTAAAGAGACCCCACAGAAAGACTCAGTCCATGCACCACTCACTAGCCCTGGGCAAAAGGCCCCAACAGCAGCCAAAAACATAGAAAAACACACAAAAATCAGCACAATCCCATGCCATCCATGCCCTCAATGATGTTTAAATTCAAGACACTCCACAGAAAGACTAGGCCCATGCACCGCTCACTATCCCTGGGCATAATGGATAAAAGCTAGGCAAAATGGGTGCAGGCCTGAGAACACTGCCTGCATTCAAAGTGGCCCCTTGCCCCCCAGCACATGGCCTGGGCGTGCCTGTACCAGCACTCAAAATGGCCCCCACCCACATGGCCAGTCCCCATCAACACCCCAAAAAAATCGAAAAACACACACAAATCACCACAATCCAATGCCATCCATGCCCTCCATGATGTTTACATTAAAGAGACCCCACAGAAAGACTCAGTCCATGCACCACTCACTAGCCCTGGGCAAAAGGCCCCAACAGCAGCCAAAAAAATAGAAAAACACACAAAAATCAGCACAATCCCATGCCATCCATGCCCTCAATGTTAAATTCAAGACACCCCACAGAAAGACTAGTCCAATGCACCACTCATTACCCCTGGGCATAATGGATGAAAGCTAGGCAAAATGGGTGCAGAACACTGCCTGTATTCAAAATGGCCCCTTGCCCCCAGCACATGGCCAGGGCCTGCCTGTACCAGCACTCAAAATGGCCCCCACCCACATGGCCAGTCCCCATCAACACCCCAAAAAATCGAAAAACACACAAAAATCAACACAATCCAATGCCATCCATGCCCTCCATGATGTTTACATTAAAGAGACCCCACAGAAAGACTAGGCCCATGCACCACTCACTAGCCCTGGGCATAATGGATGAAAGCTAGGCAAAATGGGTGCAGGCCGGAGAACCCTGCCTGCATTCAAAATGGCCCCTTGCCCCCCAGCACATGGCCAGGGCCTGCCTGTACCAGCACTCAAAATGGCCCCCATCCACATGGCCAGTCCCCATCAACACCCCAAAAAATCGAAAAACAAACGAAAATCACCACAATCCAATGCCATCCATGCCCTCCATGATGTTTACATTAAAAAGACCCCACAGAAAGACTCAGTCCATGCACCACTCACTAGCCCTGGGCAAAAGGCCCAAACAGCAGCCCAAAAAATCGAAAAACACACAAAAATCAGCACAATCCCATGCCATCCATGTCCTCAATGATGTTTAAATTCAAGACACCCCACACAAAGACTAGGCCCATGCACCACTCACTAGCCCTGGGCAAAAGGCCCCAGCAGCAGCCAAAAAAATCGAAAAACACACAAAAATCAGCACAATCCCATGCCATCCATGCCCTCAATGATGTTTAAATTCAAGACACCCCACAGGAAGTCTAAGCCCATGCACCACTCACTAGCCCTGGGCAAAAGGCCCCAACAGCAGCCAAAAAAATCGAAAAACACACAAAAATCAGCACAATCCCATGCCATCCATGCCCTCAATGATGTTTAAATTCAAGACACCCCACAGAAAGTCTAGGCCCATGCACAACTGAGTACCCCTGGGAATAATGGATGAAAGCTAAGGCAAAATGGGTGCAGGCCTGAGAACACTGCCTGCCTTCAAAATGGCCCCTTGCCCCCCAGCACATGGCCAGGGCCTGCCTGTACCAGCACTCAAAATGGCCCCCACCCACATGGCCAGTCCCAACAACACCCCCAAAAAGTCGAAAAACACTTAAAAAACAGCACAATCCCCTGCCATCCATGCCCTCAATGATGTTTACATTATAGAGACCCCACAGAACGACTCAGTCCATGCACCACTCACTAGCCCTGGGCAAAAGGCCCCAGCCACAGCCAAACAAATCGAAAAACACACAAAAATCAGCACCATCCCATGCCATTCATGCCCTCAATGATGTTTAAATTCAAGACACCCAACAAAAAGACTAGGCCTATGAACCACTCACTAGCCCTGGGCAAAAGGCCCCAACAGCAGCCAAGAAATCGAAAAACACACAAAAATCAGTCAAATCCAATGCCATCCATGCCCTTAATGTTGTTTAAATTCAAGACACCCCACAGGACGACTTTGCCCATGCACCACTCACTACCCCTGGGCATAATGGATGAAAGCTAGGCAAAATGGGTTCAGGCCTGAGAACACTGCCTGCATTCAAAATGGCCTTGCCCCCCAGCACATGGCCAGGGCTTGCCTGTACCAGCACTCAAAATGGCCCCCACCCACATGGCCAGTCCACATTAACACCCCAAAAATCGAAAAACACACAAAAATCACCACAATCCAATGCCAATCATGCCCTCCATGATGTTTACATTAAAGAGACCCCACAGAAAGACTCAGTCCATGCACCACTCACTAGCCCTGGGCAAAAGGCCCCAACAGCAGCCAAAAACATAGAAAAACACACAAAAATCAGCACAATCCCATGCCATCCATGCCCTCAATGATGTTTAAATTCAAGACACTCCACAGAAAGACTAGGCCCATGCACCGCTCACTACCCCTGGGCATAATGGATAAAAGCTAGGCAAAATGGGTGCAGGCCTGAGAACACTGCCTGCATTCAAAGTGGCCCCTTGCCCCCCAGCACATGGCCTGGGCGTGCCTGTACCAGCACTCAAAATGGCCCCCACCCACATGGCCAGTCCCCATCAACACCCCAAAAAAATCGAAAAACACACACAAATCACCACAATCCAATGCCATCCATGCCCTCCATGATGTTTACATTAAAGAGACCCCACAGAAAGACTCAGTCCATGCACCACTCACTAGCCCTGGGCAAAAGGCCCCAACAGCAGCCAAAAAAATAGAAAAACACACAAAAATCAGCACAATCCCATGCCATCCATGCCCTCAATGATGTTTAAATTCAAGACACCCCACAGAAAGACTAGGCCCATGCACCGCTCACTACCCCTGGGCATAATGGATGAAAGCTAGGCAAAATGGGTGCAGGCCTGAGAACACTGCCTGTATTCAAAATGGCCCCTTGCCCCCCAGTACATGGCCAGGGCCTGCCTGTACCAGCACTCAAAATGACCCCCACCCACATGGCCAGTCCCCATCAACACCCCAAAAAATCGAAAACCACACAAAAATCACCACAATCCAATGCCAATCATGCCCTCCATGATGTTTACATTAAAGAGACCCCACAGAGGAGGGGCGTGGCCAAGCAGCATGGCCGACAGGACGTGAGCTCTACCAGCTCCGTCCCGAAGACCTACTAAATCCTGTCATTTCTCCTGCCCGGACCCTCTCGTTCCCGGGAAAGAGTGTCGGAGAGGCGGTGTGAGTCCCGCCGAACCCCTGTGCCTGGGGGTACGAACCTGTGCTCGGCAATCCGCCGCGACCTGCGGCCTGACTGCTCCTGAGGGAGGCGCCGGTGTGCTCTTCCACGCGGCGCCGCGGCTTTGACCTGCTCGCTGGGCCGGATGGCGGAGGGAGTGAGCAGCGACCCCAGCCTGAATGCGCAAGCTGATGCCCGCCGGCTGCCTGCTGTGAGATCCCTGACCCGGGCCGGGCGACTGCGGTGCCGGAGGATCGAGGCTCTACTGGAAAGCGGTGAGGAGGGGAGCGGGACGGAGGTGCTGGCCATCTTGCGCGGCCTCGCTGGGCTGCAGTGCGGAGGGCCCCCCCCCTCTTTGATTCCTGGCGCTGCACGATCGGACGACGGAGCGCTTTCCTCTGGGAGTGGGGGCTGTGGAACCAATCTGCCCTGGCCCCCCCCTTGTGGCGCGGAGGTGCGTGTGGGGGCCCTGATCTGCTGTGCTTCTGCCGGGGTCCGACCATACTGGATCTGCCACTCCTGTGCCCCCTCCAGCTGGCCCGTATCCTGTGCCCTGAGGCAGTTCGGGATCCCTGACATTTCTGGGACACCGGGGGAGCTCACGGAGAGGTGTTGCTGGACCCGTGGACGGACGGCGCCCCTCCCCCGGCTGTCCGCCATTTTGGAGTGGGTCTTGGGCGGCCTCCTTGGGATCGGTAGCGGCCAGTGGGGGAGTCTATCTGTGCCCCGCTCTGCCCTGCTCCCTGGTGCGGATGAACCCGTGATACTGCGCGCTGGTGGCACCTGACCTGTGACCTGCATTGCCTACTGTGATCTTGGTCTTGTGGACCCGTGCACTGCTTGCCCGTTTTCCCTTCGGTGCTGTGGTGGCGCGTACTCTACCCTGCTTGGGTGGCTTCAGGGAGGGCCCCACTGAGAACGTTGATCCCTGGTGCAGCAGATATGACGGGCCGGACTGGCCGTGGCCCTAAGGCTACCCAACCCAACACGATCACACAGTACACTACCCCTCATCTGCCACCGCAGAGGATTACGCGCCAAACGGGCGCTGGAGAGGGGGATGGGGAGTCGCCGGAACCGTCCAGGGCGGAACTTCTTAAGGCTATACAGGGTTCGCACACTGCCCTGGAACGCCAGATTGAAACGGTGTCCGTGGATGTGAACCTTTTGAGGACTGACCTTCGCAAGGTGGCAGATAAAGTCTCGGACGCGGAGGGCAATATCACTCAGCTGCAGGGGGAGGTAGCGTCCTTACAGAAGTCACTCTCTCAGCTTGCCTCTACCACCCGAGCATTGGAGAGACGCGCCGAGGATGCAGAAGGTAGGGCGCGCCGAAGTAACATACGGGTCCTGGGGGTCCCGGAGCGGCTGGAGGCAGGGAACCCTGAACGATTCCTGGAGACCTATATCCGTGAGCATCTCTGTCCGAATGGTTTGTCCAGTGTCTTTATTGTGGAGCGGGCCCACAGGGCCCTGGTGGCCCCTCCGCGTCCTGGCGAGGCCCCTAGAGCCCTCATCGCAAAAATCCTAAACTATAAAGACCGAGACTGCATCCTCAAGGCGGCGAGAGAGTCGGGGCCCCACACGATCGAGAACAGTCGAATCTCAATTTATCCCGACTATACCCAGCAGGTGCAGGAGCAAAGGAAATCCTACTTGGGGGTCAAACAGAAGTTACGCGACATGCAGCTACAGTATATGCTTTTGTACCCCGCTAAGCTCAAGGTGCTCTCCCAGGGCCGGGCACACTTCTTTGAGACGCCAGCAGAGGTATGGGAGTGGCTCGAGATCAGAGGAGATGATCTGCCCCCGGGTGAGAGAGGGGGATCGCGAGATGTCTGGGGGACCAGGCCGCAGAGACGACGGCGTGGTAGGAGGAATCGCCGTTCTGGATCCCATGGCCCTTCTGAGACTCGGCCCACGGTGGGTCCGGATGGGGCCATCCTGATGGACGCCTCGCCTGAAGAGACTGAGTCACGGTTACACGGTGCAGCTGCACCTGGTGACATTTTGGTCCCGGATACCCTGCAGGAGACGCCAGTGAACGTGGACTCTGCGGCCCTGGTGGTCCCGGAAACTGCCTTGCAGTCTTTAGACTTGGAATGATCCTTGCACTGCCTACACTGACTCTGCTGTGAGATTGCTGTTATAGTGTAGTTCCTTATAGCTCGGCAGCTCTTTAGATCTCTGCTCGTTCAGAGTGGATGTTGCGAGTGGTTGTTCACTGATCGGTACCTTGTACTTGGCGACTGGGTTGCGTGTGCACCGAGTGATGGGAGTTGTGAGTGTGGGCCGCTCCTCCCGCATTGCTGACTTGGGGGGGAGAGATGTCCGGGTTTGCATACCGGATTCGTTGGGTCTTTCGGGGAGCTGGGAGGGGGGGTGGGTTGGGTTGTTCTGTTGTGTGTGTGTGTGAGTGGAGAGTGTTGAATGGGGTGGCTGTGCACGTCCTGGCACTGGCGGGGGAAGGGCGGGGTGGCGTTTCTGGTTGTTGCTATCCTATTGCTCGTGGGTGGTGGGGTTTCGGGGGTTCCAGTCAAAATGTTGTATGTTGGGGTTGTTGGGGGGCGGGGTTTGGGGTGTGACAATGATGACACTGGCATTTGGCGCATGTTGCTTCTGCTTAGCGGGGCGCTTGCTCTGTGCGATGCATTTTTGGACTTCTTTGTAGCAAGGGCCTACTGGCGACGGCCTAGGCTGTGTGTAAACTGCTGCCCGGCTGGGCATGTATGGTGGTCATGGGGTTTAAATTCTTGACGTGGAATGTGCGTGGCCTGGGTACGTGCACCAAGAGACACAGGGTCCTCACCTTCCTAAAACGCCATGGGATCTCAGTTGCTTGTTTACAGGAAACCCACTTGGATGATGATGGTGCGCAGCGACTGGCCAAGAAATGGAGAGGCCAGCTATTTCATTCATCCTACTCTACGTACGCTAGGGGAGTCCTAATCTGGGTGGCCCCTGGGGTTCCATGCGCTGTCCAATACATTGATGCGGATGTGGAAGGCAGGTACATATTGGCGAAACTCAGATTGGACGATAAGGTCCTTCTGGTCTTTAATACGTACGCGCCGAACATTGATGACCCGGTATTTTTCTCCCGGATGCAGGATCTAGTGGCTCCTAACCTAGACGCGCCCCTCCTTTGGTGCGGGGACTTTAACTGTGTGCTACATCATGAACTGGACCGTAATCCACCTCGGGCGGGAACTAAGCCCCGTATGACGGCGTGTTTGCAGGACGTGATGCATAATATAGGGGCGGTCGATGTCTGGCGAGCGTGTCACCCCACACAGAGGCTTTACACTTGTTATTCCCGACCCATGGCACTCACAGTCGGCTAGATAGAGTGTTGGCGGCCAATCTCCCCTCCTCTCTCACGTTGACGGTCACTCACCAGGCCCGATACCTATCGGATCATGCGCCGGTCACGTGCGTGGCGCAATGGCCTGACCGGATGGAACGTCCCCGCTCGTGGAGACTGCCAACTGATCTGCTCCAGGATCAGGTGGCCCGGGATCATGTGGCAACGTCCCTCTCCGATTATCTGGAACTTAACTGGGCGGGGAGTGACTTGTCTTGTTCCACTAAGTGGGAGGCGCTGAAAGCGGTCGTCCGCGGTGCGTGTATGGGGCTGACGTACGGGGTCAGGAAACAACTACTATCAGACTTACAGACTGCGGAGGCTGAGCTCTTGCGAGTCCAGGCCCGCCCTGACCCGGACATCTCGGATCAACGTGCGGAGGGCCTGGCCCTTGGGTCGATCCATGATATTCTCACGAGGCTCGATCGCTTTACGCTCGGCCAATATAGACAGAGACTGCATCGGGAGGGGGATAAATCTGGCCGCTTGTTGGCCTGGATACTTCGCCGGGAGTTCACGGCTGAGCGTATAGTTGCCCTGCGAGCGCCCAATGGCGATATGGTCCACTCGGAAGCTGCTGTACTCACGGTTCTCCGGAACCACCTGCGGGCTGTGTATGAGCCTGACCGGTCTATATCTGAGGAGGTCTACCACCCATACCTCGAAAACATTGGCTTGCCGACCCTCCCAGAGGCAGCGGCAAAAGACCTTGATGTCAAACTGACGCTCGGTGAAATCTCTACGGCGATTGCTGCCCTCCCACGAGCCAAAACCCCTGGCGGGGATGGATTCCCTGCGGAGTTTTATCATATGTTCGGGCACACTCTGTCCCCCCTCCTGTTACAGGTTTACAATGAAGCCTTGCGCACGGGTGACCTCCCACCCACCTTGAATCAGGGTGAAGTTTGTATGATCCTGAAACCGGGCGGTGACAGCACAGACCCCGCCTCGTATCGTCCCATCACTTTGATTAACTCAGACGCGAAAATCCTGACCAAGCTGTTGGCCAACCGCCTCGCCCCACACGTAGCTCAACTCGTCCATCCGGACCAATGTGGATTTGTCCCTGGTCGCAATACGGCAATGAACCTACGCCGCCTGAACCACGTATTGCACGAGGTCCGGGGGCGAGACACTCCCCATGTGCTGGTCTCCGTTGACCTGGCTAAAGCCTTCGATACAGTGCATTGGGGTTACCTGATGCATGTCCTTCTCAAAATGGGATTTGGTCCCGGCTTTCGGGAATGGATACGGATCTTATATAGAACGCCTCGGGCCAGGGTGCGACTGGGTTCGGCCCGCTCTGAGGAGTGGACGTTGGGGAGGGGTACCCGGCAGGGCTGCCCATTGTCCCCCCTTCTTTTTGCCCTCGCAATTGAGCCCCTGGCCATATTAGCCCGTAAGGAGTTACATGACTGGGGTATTGTGGTGGGAGACACTACTAATGTCATCTCCCTTTACGCCGATGATGCGCTTTTCTACCTGACCTCTCCACTGGAGGCCCTTCCTGCTCTGTTGCGCCTCTTGGACCGCTTTGGTGCGGCCTCGGGACTGCGCATAAATGTCAATAAGTCCCTGGTGTTCCCACTGACTCCTGATGATCTCGTCCCGACGCAGGATTCTCACTGTGCAGGCCTCCGGTGTGAACGTCTGGCGTTCCGGTACCTGGGTATTCAGGTGGCCGCTTCTGATGAGGCTCTCTTAACCCATAACATGGACAGGATTCTTGTGGCCCTCCGCAAGTCCGTTGTATTCTGGAATACGCTCCCTCTCTCCCTTATGGGCCGTCTAGCAGTTGCCAAAATGGTGATGCTCCCTAGAGTTCTGTATGTGCTGCAGAATACCCTATGCCCGTTGCCCCCCCGGGTGTTCCGCACACTGAATTCGCTCCTTACATCTCTCCTCTGGGCGGGTGGTCGCAGCAGAGTTGCGTTACGCACGGTGACGCAGTGTTGGGATGCGGGAGGCCTTGAGGCCCCGAGATTTGATTTGTACTACTATGCTGCACAACTTCTCCCGGCGGCCAGATGGTTTGCTTACACTGAGAACTGGGAGTTGGCATTGTTGGCGGGAGTGGCTTCGGACAGGGTGCTACAGGAAGCTCTGATGCAGGGTCGGGGCGCCGACGGCGGGCTGCCCTATGTCGTCAGGCATACGGCCTGCGTTTGGCAGCGCTTCGTTAAACGCGTTCTGTGACGTGCGCCATTCCATAGGGAGCTCTCCCTTTGGATCCTGGCCCCAATACTCAAGATGGAGGCGAGTATGTCTTTCCGAGAGTGGCGCATGGGCGGTTGCGAGACACTTGCGGATCTCTATCCGGACGACTCGTTTGTGTCATTTGAGAGAGCGGCGGACTCATTTGGACTGCGGGAGGGCCAGTACCTGCATTATGGATGTCTCCGGGATGTAGCCAGGATGACATGGCCCCAATTCCCAGAGGCGCCCGAGCTCACTAATACCCTGGACATCATCTTGTCCTGTGGTAGAGGTAGGAGACTGATTTCCCTTCTTTACTCGGCGATGCGCAGGGACTCAACTCCCCCATTGATGCCTGCTTGGAGGGCTTGGGAGGCGGACCTGGGGATTGAATTGGATCCAGCCCAGAGGAAGCGGATAGGAATGTTGACTCGTAAAGTCTCTTGTAATGCGCGTTTCAAATTGATAAATTTTAACTTTCTCCATCGCACATATATGACGCCTGCCTCCCTCCACCGTATCTCTTCGGACAGGAGCCATAATTGCCCGAGGTGTAGTGCTGAACGGGCGGGATTCCTTCACCTGGCCTGGGAATGCCCCTTAGTACATGATTTTTGGGTGGAGGTGGTGGCAAACATTACCCGGATTACACACCTTGCGATCCAACTGGAACCGCTTCACTGTCTGCTGGCGCTGGTGCCCAAACCCAGGAAGAGGGGTCTGTCCTACAAATTACTGCAACTCCTGTTGGTTCTGGCGAGAAGGCGGGTGGCCATTACTTGGATGGGACAGAGGGCGCCTGAAATCTCTAGCTGGTTACGGGACGCTAGGGAATGGGCCTTAGCGGAGGAGACTCATATGCAGAGCACACGCAGGGATGGGAAACTCCAGGATGACTTACTCGCTTGGAGGGCCATGTGCATCGAGGGGATGGAGGAGGATGACTCGGACGCTACTAGCGCGGAGCTGTTTTCCTCCGCTTCCTCGGAGTCTGATGATGGTGGGGGGGGATCCCGGGTGCAGGGTCTTGAGGTGGTGTAGCAGTCCCCTGAGTCATGCCGATATTCCTTGTTGCATACACTTGTTTGTTATTGTGTTTACCATCGACCACATTCTACTATGAGGACCACTTTGTAGTAGGCCCTTGCCTACCTCTCCTTCTGTGATTGCATCAATGCCACAAATGCCATTCACGGGGTTCTTGTTCTTGTTATGTTTTTGTTTGGATTGGTATAGCACCATACAAGAAAATTGGCGAAGGTATTGATATTGATCAGGGGATTCTGGGAGCACAAAGGCGAATCCCTTCATGGTTTTGCAGGTTTCACGAGGTGCCGCCCTGCCCCCGGGATGTGGGCCGCACCTGGCTGTGTACCTCCTTTTTGGAGCTGACCTTCTTGGTCCGTCTGTGTTAACTGCCTTGTCACTTGTATAATTTGTGCCTCTTTATTTTCTTCGCCACCAAAAATAAAGTTTTTTTTTAAAAAAAAGAGACCCCACAGAAAGACTCAGTCCATGCACCACTCACTACCCCTGGTTAAAAGGCCCCAACAGCTGCCCAAAAAATCTAAAAACACACAAAAATCAGCACAATCCCATGCCATCCATGCCCTCAATGATGTTTAAATTCAAGACACCCCACAGAAAGACTAGGCCCATTCACCACTCACTACCCCTGGGCAAAAGGCCCCAACAGCAGCCAAAAAAATCGACAAACACACAAAAATCAGCACAATCCCATGCCATCCATGCCCTCAATGATGTTTAAATTCAAGACACCCCACAGAAAGACTAGGCCCATGCACCACTCACCAGCCCTGGGCAAAATGCCCCAACAGCAGCCAAAAAAATCGAAAAACACACAAAAATCAGCACAATCCCATTCCATCCATGCCCTCAATGATGTTTAAATTCAAGACACCCCACAGAAAGACTAGTCTCATGCACCACTCATTACCCCTGGGCATAATGGATGAAAGCTAGGCAAAATGGGTGCAGGCCTGAGAACACTGCCTGTATTCAAAATGGCCCCTTGCCCCCAGCACATGGCCAGGGCCTGCCTGTACCAGCACTCAAAATGGCCCCCACCCACATGGCCAGTCCCCATCAACACCCCAAAAAATCTAAAAACACACAAAAATCACCACAATCCAATGCCATCCATGCCCTCCATAATGTTTACATTAAAGAGACCCCACAGAAAGACTAGGCCCAAGCACCACTGACTAGCCCTGGGCATATTGGATGAAAGCTAGGGAAAATGGGTGCAGGCCGGAGAACACTGCCTGCATTCAAAATGGCCCCTTGTCCCCCAGCACATGGCCAGGGCCTGCCTGTACCAGCACTCAAAATGGCCCCCATCCACATGGCCAGTCCCCATCAACACCCCTAAAAATCGAAAAACAAACAAAAATCACCACAATCCAATGCCATCCATGCCCTCCATGATGTTTACATTAAAAAGACCCCACAGAAAGACTCAGTCAATGCACCACTCACTAGCCCTGGGCAAAAGGCCCAAACAGCAGCCCAAAAAATCGAAAAACACACAAACATCAGCACAATCCCATGCCATCCATGTCCTCAATGATGTTTAAATTCAAGACACCCCACACAAAGACTAGGCCCATGCACCACTCACTAGCCCTGGGCAAAAGGCCCCAACAGCAGCCAAAAAAATCAAAAAACACACAAAAATCAGCACAATCCCATGCCATCCATGCCCTCAATGATGTTTAAATTCAAGACACCCCACAGGAAGTCTAAGCCCATGCACCACTCACTAGCCCTGGGCCAAAGGCCCCAACAGCAGCCAAAAAATCGAAAAACACACAAAAATCAGCACAATCCCATGCCATCCATGCCCTCAATGATGTTTAAATTCAAGACACCCCACAGAAAGTCTAGGCCCATGCACCACTGAGTACCCCTGGGCATAATGGATGAAAGCTAAGGCAAAATGGGTGCAGGCCTGAGAACACTGCTTGCCTTCAAAATGGCCCCTTGCCCCCCAGCACATGGCCAGGGCTTGCCTGTACCAGCACTTAAAATGGCCCCCATCCACATGGCCAGTCCCCATCAACACCCCAAAAAATCGAAAAACAAACAAAAATCACCACAATCCAATGCCATCCATGCCCTCCATGATGTTTACATTAAAAAGACCCCACAGAAAGACTCAGTCCATGCACCACTTACTAGCCCTGGGCAAAAGTCCCAAACAGCAGCCCAAAAAATCGAAAAACACACAAAAATCAGCACAATCCCATGCCATCCATGTCCTCAATGATGTTTAAATTCATGACACCCCACACAAAGACTAGGCCCATGCATCACTCACTAGCCCTGGGCAAAAGGCCCCAACAGCAGCCAAAAAAATCGAAAAACACACAAAAATCAGCACAATACCATGCCATCCATGCCCTCAATGATGTTTAAATTCAAGACACCCCACAGGAAGTCTAAGCCCATGCACCACTCACTAGCCCTGGGCAAAAGGCCCCAACAGCAGCCAAAAAAATCGAAAAACACACAAAAATCAGCACAATCCCATGCCATCCATGCCCTCAATGATGTTTAAATTCAAGACACCCCACAGAAAGTCTAGGCCCATGCACCACTGAGTACCCCTGGGCATAATGGATGAAAGCTAAGGCAAAATGGGTGCAGGCCTGAGAACACTGCCTGCCTTCAAAATGGCCCATTGCCCCCCAGCACATGGCCAGGGCCTGCCTGTACCAGCACTCAAAATGGCCCCCATCCACATGGCCAGTCCCCATCAACACCCCAAAAAATCGAAAAACAAACAAAAATCACCACAATCCAATGCCATCCATGCCCTCCATGATGTTTACATTAAAAAGACCCCACAGAAAGACTCAGTCCATGCACCACTTACTAGCCCTGGGCAAAAGTCCCAAACAGCAGCCCAAAAAATCGAAAAACACACAAAAATCAGCACAATCCCATGCCATCCATGTCCTCAATGATGTTTAAATTCAAGACACCCCACACAAAGACTAGGCCCATGCATCACTCACTAGCCCTGGGCAAAAGGCCCCAACAGCAGCCAAAAAAATCGAAAAACACACAAAAATCAGCACAATACCATGCCATCCATGCCCTTAATGATGTTTAAATTCAAGACACCCCACAGGAAGTCTAAGCCCATGCACCACTCACTAGCCCTGGGCAAAAGGCCCCAACAGCAGCCCAAAAAATCGAAAAACACACAAAAATCAGCACAATCCCATGCCATCCATGCCCTCAATGATGTTTAAATTCAAGACACCCCACAGAAAGTCTAAGCCCATGCACCACTGAGTACCCCTGGGCATAATGGATGAAAGCTAAGGCAAAATGGGTGCAGGCCTGAGAACACTGCCTGCCTTCAAAATGGCCCATTGCCCCCCAGCACATGGCCAGGGCCTGCCTGTACCAGCACTCAAAATGGCCCCCATCCACATGGCCAGTCCCCATCAACACCCCAGAAAATCGAAAAACAAACAAAAATCACCACAATCCAATGCCATCCATGCCCTCCATGATGTTTACATTAAAAAGACCCCACATAAAGACTCAGTCCATGCACCACTCACTAGCCCTGGGCAAAAGGCCCAAACAGCAGCCCAAAAAATCGAAAAACACACAAAAATCAGCACAATCCCATGCCATCCATGTCCTCAATGATGTTTAAATTCAAGACACCCCACACAAAGACTAGGCCCATGCATCACTCACTAGCCCTGGGCAAAAGGCCCCAACAGCAGCCAAAAAAATCGAAAATTACACAAAAATCAGCACAATACCATGCCATCCATGCCCTCAATGATGTTTAAATTCAAGACACCCCACAGGAAGTCTAAGCCCATGCACCACTCACTAGCCCTGGGCAAAAGGCCCCAACAGCAGCCAAAAAATCGAAAAACACACAAAAATCAGCACAATCCCATGCCATCCATGCCCTCAATGATGTTTAAATTCAAGACACCCCACAGAAAGTCTAGGCCCATGCACCACTGAGTACCCCTGGGCATAATGGATGAAAGCTAAGGCAAAATGGGTGCAGGCCTGAGAACACTGCCTGCCTTCAAAATGGCCCATTGCCCCCCAGCACATGGCCAGGGCCTGCCTGTACCAGCACTCAAAATGGCCCCCACCCACATGGCCAGTCCCTACAACACCCCCAAAAAGTCGAAAAACACTTACAAAACAGCACAATCCCCTGCCATCCATGCCCTCAATGATGTTTACATTATAGAGACCCCACAGAACGACTCAGTCCATGCACCACTCACTAGCCCTGGGCAAAAGGCCCCAACCGCAGCCAAACAAATCGAAAAACACACAAAAATCAGCACCATCCCATGCCATTCATGCCCTCAATGATGTTTAAATTCAAGACACCCAACAAAAAGACTAGGCCTATGAACCACTCACTAGCCCTGGGCAAAAGGCCCCAACAGCAGCCAAGAAAATCGAAAAACACACAAAAATCTGTCAAATCCAATGCCATCCATGCCCTTAATGTTGTTTAAATTCAAGACACCCCACAGGAAGACTTTGCCCATGCACCACTCACTACCCCTGGGCATAATGGATGAAAGCTAGGGAAAATGGGTGCAGGCCGGAGAACACTGCCTGCATTCAAAATGGCCCCTTGCCCCCCAGCACATGGCCAGGGCCTGCCTGTACCAGCACTCAAAATGGCCCCCATCCACATGGCCAGTCCCCATTAACACCCCAAAAAATCGAAAAACACACAAAAATCACCACAATCCAATGCCAATCATGCCCTCCATGATGTTTACATTAAAGAGACCCCACAGAAAGACTCAGTCCATGCACCACTCACTAGCCCTGGGCAAAAGGCCCCAACAGCAGCCAAAAAAATAGAAAAACACACAAAAATCAGCACAATCCCATGCCATCCATGCCCTCAATGATGTTTAAATTCAAGACACCCCACAGAAAGACTAGGCCCATGCACCGCTCACTACCCCTGGGCATAATGGATGAAAGCTAGGCAAAATGGGTGCAGGCCTGAGAACACTGCCTGCATTCAAAGTGGCCCCTTGCCCCCCAGCACATGGCCTGGGCGTGCCTGTACCAGCACTCAAAATGGCCCCCACCCACATGGCCAGTCCCCATCAACACCCCAAAAAAATCGAAAAACACACACAAATCACCACAATCCAATGCCATCCATGCCCTCCATGATATTTACATTAAAGAGACCCCACAGAAAGACTCAGTCCATGCACCACTCACTACCCCTGGGCAAAAGGCCCCAACAGCATACAAAAAAATCAAAAAACACACATAAATCAGCACAATCCCATGCCATCCATGCCCTCCATGATGTTTACATTAAAGAGACCTCACAGAAAGACTCAGTCCATGCACCACTCACTACCCCTGGGCAAAAGGCCCCAACAAAAGCCCAAAAATAGAAAATTCCAACTGTAATGCCCCAAACAAACTTACTTGTGAAATTTCTAATCCAAAAGTGATCCAAAGAAAGTCAAAAAGGCCTGAAATCCAAATATCCAGCAGCATCCACAAAAAGTAATCCTTCCAGGTCAAGATCCAAATGAAAGTGACCAGCACATGAAGAAAGCACTGGGAGGAGCCTGCTTGTGCCCCACTATTAATGTTGTTCGAAGTACCTATGACTTTTATTCCAAACATTGTATGACTAAACATCCTTGTCCTGCTGGACATTGGAACTATATAGTAACCCAACAAGGTCTATACTCTATCTTTTTGTAAACCTACTGGTTGCATAGGACCATTGTTCTTTGTAAAATCATCATGAGCTTGATGCACGTCTGAAGGAGCATCAGCAGCAAGGCAGGGGTGAGCATTTGGGGAGGGTGGGTTTGGCAGGGAGCGGATGCATGTGTACAGGGCCTGTGCCAGCGGTGGCCTATGTGATGTTTGTGGAGTGGTGCAGTGCATTGTCATGTAAGTGGCTGCTGGGATGTGTGCCAGTGTCATGCATTTGCCCAAACTGTTCTTACAAAGGTGATCCTCCCTGCTGTGCATTCCCATTGCCGTATGTGTTATACTCTTCATGGTTATTCAGCATTGGGATAGTCTGGGGAATTGCTTTGGGAGAGAACAGCAGTGTTCCCAATCTGAGTGTGACTACATCTATGCGTTATTGCATGCACCCTGAATGTTGAGGCCTACACATCTGACAACAATATGCACTAGTCTTTGGGCCCCAGAGTACAACATGGTGTTTGGCATGGGCTATTTGCCATTGTGAATTGGCATGTCGTAATAGGTATCTGTGTTGTCCCCTCCTGTTCCCTCAGTGGCAACAAGTGGCATACCCACATCATGTTCGTAGGTGTGGGGATAACAAGTTGTGTGTATGGTAGACTTCAGCCACATGCAGGGTGTTGTGCTGTGTGGCCTTAACATGGCTCAGTCATGACAGATGATCAGGGTTACATGCACTGTTGTGGTCTATGCAGTGAGTTGCTGCAATGTGATTGCAGAGTGTGGTGTGCAACATGTAGATTTGGGCATGTTTTGTACTGCATTGCTTGCATTGCTTTTCCCTTTGATGCTACTAACCAGACCCTGCATCTCTCTCTCATGCAAATGCGCGAGTGGTCACGGAGGGACAGGAGCCGGACACCAGTGGGGGTGAGACTAGCACAACAGCTGCACAAGAGCCCAGTGACACAGAGGTCCCCAGCGCCTCAGAGGGATACCGGAGTATGCAGGAGGAATCCCTGCCTGAGACACAGGGTAGCACATCATCTGATGCCAGCAGGGATGCATCCATGTTGGCGGGCACAGGGAAGGGAGACTCTGCATCATCTTCTACCACACAGCGGCCAGTGCCCACCCTCCCACCCACTTCCTCTGGTGCTGCCCATGTCTGTGTCAGTAAGAGGGGACGAGTTACATTCACACCTGGCACCGCTGCCCCTGCACCTGTCCCCCCTGTTGCCCTCAGTTCTGAGTCTGTTGCACTTCTGTGCCAGCTTTGTGTGGGCCAGACAAACCTCCTCAACACCTTCAGTGACCATGACAAAAAATTAGCCCAGGTGGTTGCCTACATGAAGGGCATACACTCCGATATGTGGGTGGGCTGCACGTTCTGTCCAGGTTTTGTCGTCCAAAGTGATGTCTGCCCTTCAACAGCCACATACTCACATTCTTGCTCCAGGGCCTTTGTCCACCCCTCAGTTAGTGGCCACATCTGATACTAGTGACCACGGTTCACATGCATCACAGTCGCGATACAGCACAAAAAGCACCCAGCAGAAACAACCCAATCAGGCCCCCCTGCAGACACCATCCCCACAGAAGAGAAAAGCCACGACAGAATGTAGACAAGAGCCCATCAGGGAAAAGCATGTCCCAAACAGCAAAAAATCTGACCTCAGGCTCACATGCCTCAGAGGCATCCCCAGCGAAGGACTCTCCTGTCACTAAAACTTCACGCAAAGCAAGGCATGCAGTTTCTGTGCCCACTGAGGAGGTGTTGTATGGCAAGGGTACACCTAGGAAGGGCTCAAAGCCACATTCCCCCGCCACATCGACTCCCATTCCAAGCCCAGTGAAGCAGGTAAAGGAAGGCACTGTGGGGGGTACCCCTAGCAAACAGGGCAAGGAGGGCACTGTAGGGAGTACACCTGGCAAACAGGGAAAGGAGGGAACTATTGGGGGTACACCTGGCAAACAGGGGAAGGCGGGCCAGAAGCATAGCCAGATGAAGTGTTCCACAGGATCCAGCACATCTCCAGAGGGAGTGTCAGTGTCTGCCCCAGATGCAGGTCTGTTGGTGTGTGTGCCTGTTGTGTCAACACCAGTTCCCATTAACCCCAGTACAGGGAAGCCATTCCGGATTCCCAAGAAGTGGAAAGGCACCCCTTAAACCTCTCCCACCCACACAGCATCTCAGGTCTGCATGACTCCACCTCTATATTCCACTACACCACCTGGTCCAAGCAGCCCTCCAGCTGATAGCCCTACCTCACCTGGGCCGCTCTCTCCCCAAGCAGGTGCTCCTGATGTCCCTGACACACAGCCAGCTACCACTTCACCTTACAGCCAAGTGTAAGTGCTAGTTCCCCTCACACGCCTGTCTCTCACAGGTGGGCCTGTTCTGCCCATTGTTACCCATTGTACAGTTGCACACACTCCCTGTGCAGATTCTCATGTAGTCGCTCTGCACTTTGCCATGTCCACTGGGCTTTCTGTCCTGTCCTTGCCTGTGCAGATTCTCATGGATATGCTCTGCACTTTGCCATGCCCACTGGGCTTCCTGTCCTGCCCTTGCATGTGCAGATTCTCATGGATATGCTCTGCACTTTGCCATGCCCACTGGGCTTCCTGTCCTGGCCTTACCTGTGCAGATTCTCATGGATATGCTCTGCACTTTGCCATGCCCACTGGGCTTCCTGTCCTGCACTCACCTGTGTAGATTCACATGTACTCACTCTTCACTTTGCCATGCCCACTGGCCCAGTTGCTCTGCTGTGTTGGACTATTCCCTGTGCATCCTCTCATGTACTTGCCGTGAATTTTGCCCTGGACCCTAGCCCTGTTGCTCTGCTTTGTTTGGCTATTCCCTTTGTAGCCTCTCATGTACTTGCTGTGCACCCTGAACTGGCCACTGGCCCTGTTGCTCTGCTGTGTTGGACTATTCCCTGTGCAACCTCTCATGTACTTGCTGTGCACTCTGAACTGGCTACTGGCCCTGTTGCTCTGCTGTGTTGGACTATTCCCTGTACAGCCTCTCATGTACTTTCTGTGCACCCTAAACTGGCAACTGGCCCTGTTGTTCTTCTGTGTTGGACTATTCCTTGTGGAGCCTCTCATGTACTTGCTGTGAATTTTGCCCTGGACACTGGCCCTGTTGCTCTGCTGTGCTGGACTATTCCCTGTGCAGCCTCTCATGTACTTGCTGTGAATTTTGCCCTGGACACTTGCCCTGTTGCTCTGCTGTGTCGAACTATTCCCCGTGCAGGCTCTCATGTACTTGCTGTGAATTTTGCCCTGGACACTGGCCTTGCTGTTGTGCCCTTGCCTGTGCAGCTTCTCATGGATATGCTGTGCATTGTGTGCTTTGCTCTTCTCTACTGTTGGTGCCTATCTGTGCAATATGTGAATAAAGATAGTTACTCCTGTTGTCTGTTTAGTCAGTGTCCTTATCGAATAAAGTTATTTTGGTGTGTGCATATGTTTTGCTGTGCCCCCGTGCTCTATGTGGCACTTCAACATTGCCAAGGTCTTTGCTCGCCTACTCTTTTTTCACAGGGGTGACATGGACTTCAGTCCTTTCTGACACTGATGCTTGTTGCATCTGTGGTGTCAATTTAAGCTGTGTTACAGTTCTCATTTTCCTGGATTTCAATTGTTGGCTACATTGTTCACATGTCAGGTTGGGGGACACTGCCAGCACAGAGTGTGACTCTGAGCACAGGTTTGCATGCAGCCTGGGCAATGTCATAATGTATGTGTCTTATTCCTTTATGTGTGCCCAGCTTTGTATGTCAATGGTCATCTTGTGATGGCCCGTCATCCTGGTCCCATGGCCTACATGAGATGTGTGCTCTTGAGTAGTCAAGAGGTGTGCAGTGTGTTGGTATGTCCATGCTGTTCTGTCTGACTCCTACTTGTTGTTTTAGTCACTTGTGAGTGTGCAGAGTGTGTGACTGGCACATCAGTGTTGTGTTTGTTTGATCATCCATGTGTCTTGATTCGGTGTGTGTGCAGACTGTGCAGACCTGCTGCTACACACTGCCATTGTGGTTGTGTCTCTCAGGCATTGCAGGCACATACTGCCATTTATCCTCCTATATGGCATGGTGTGTGTGTGGTGTAATACCATCCTCTATGCAGGGCAGGACTGGCCATAGCAGGCACCGGGCGTTTCCCCGGTAGGTAGCTAGGGTTGCGGCCATTTTGGGGCCCCTAGGGAGCTGTTTTTGTTACCGGTGTCGTCGGCCCCCCTGTAACAAAATTGGCCCAAACCGTCCCTGGCAAACTGCTCAGCTGCACTCCCCCTCACCTCAATGGAGGTCTGCTGAGAAGTTTGCCAGGGCCGGTTTCTGTTCCCTGCCCCTATGAGTGCTTCTTGTACGTACTCTTTGTGGACCTGGACTCCCTCGGATTGTGTTTTGTGCATTCCTGCCATGTCCACTAATGACTTGCAGTACACTTCGCTTGGATGTCGCCTGTCCCCTTGCATTGTGTGTGTGTATGTGCCTCCTCATCACTTCATTTGGGACATTGTGCTGTGTGGTGCGTTTGTTTGGGCTGGGGCTATGTACCACTCAGGTTCTTTTCCATGATTGTTCCTTTGTAGTGTTCTTGTGCTGTTTGGAAGTCATGGTTGCTCATCTGCTGTTCAGCTGTGTGTGCTGGCCAGTGCTATGTTCAATTCGATTCCACCATTGTGTCCCAGATCTGTGCATCTGTTGTGGTTGTGTTGGATGAATGTGTGTTGGCCGTGTTGTTGCTTCACTTCCTGGGTGTGCTGTTGTGTTTGTGGGGTGCTGGTTTGTGTTGTATGGGTTGGTGCTGGGTCACTCATGTCTGTGTGTGACTGGTATGCTTGGTGTGCACACACTGCTTGGTGTACGTACAGTGCTCTGTGTATGTGACCATGAAATTGCCTGATGTGCATCCTGTGATGTCTTACAGTATTTGTTCTGTTTGTTTGGCCTGTGCATCTGTAGTTGGCTTGATGTGGCTGTATTGCTCTGTGATGGTGCACTTCTTGTGTGATTTGTGGTATGCTGTGTGTGCTTTGTTACTGAGTGATGAGGTTGTGCTTTCCTGTTGTGTCTGTGCTTCCATTGCCTTGCCACAGTTTGGCTGAGAGGGTATATCTGTTTTTTCTTTGTGGTATTGTGTGTGTTTCATTTGGGTTATGTGTTTATGTGATGTTTTTACGCAGACATTTGCTGTGGCATCCCTGTGTGTGTGTTTGTTTTTGTGTGTATGGACTGGAAAGAAATTGGCAGCCTTGAGTGTGTGTGGCACTGGTGTTGTGTGCTTCTGTATTGAGTGGGGTATTTGTGTACATTCCTCCTGGTGTTTGTCAGTACTGGAGTATGTATATGGGCCCTGTGTGTTGTGCTGGTGGTGTACTCTGTGAGGTGGCTGTATGCACGTGTGGCTGTACCCTGTTTGACTTCCAGGCCTTCCTTTGTTCCTTGTTCCTTTACCTGGTATGCCTTACTGTCTCCCTGTGTTGTTGGACTGTTGTGTCTGTGGTTTGACTTCACTGACTGTACCAGCCATGTGTGGTTTGATGGTCTGAGGGGGGTGTTCTGTGTTCCTTGTCTTGCATGTGATGGGCACATTGTTGTTGTGTGTCTCCATGGCCTTCCATTTGTGTACATCCCACTTTGGCTTGCGGATTTGTTGTGCTCCATTGCTGTTGTCATTTTGGGTGTCTGTGTGTGGTATGTATGTGTGACTGTGCAGGCTGTGTGTCCATGTGTATGTTTGTTCCTTGTAGGTGTTCATTTGGTGCTTGTACTCATGTTTGTTTCCATATGTGTGGTGGTGTTGCGGTGTGTGTGTTCCCCTGGCACTGTGCTGTGTGTTGTTTGTTCCTGTGCAGCCACTCCTGCAGTGTCTGTCTACCTGGTTGTTTGTTGTGTGGTGCAGGGTGTGGATTCGGCTGGCTTGTTGTTGTGCACAGGATGGGCACATGGCATATGCCTTCATGGGGTGTGCTGATGTGTGGTGGGAGGAGGTGTGCCCCTGAGGTCTTGGTGCCCTGCCCAGGCCTTGGACTGGCCCTGCCTCCTACATTGTGTGCATGTCTTCCCACTGCGGTGACGTGATCGAGTCATCGGTGCATGATCGCAGAAGTTGTGTGTCCAAGATGCAGAGGGGTGACTTGGTGGCAGGTGGGTCATGTGTGGGTGCCCTTGTGGATGTGTTACTGCCCCAGCAGGGTGTCTGTTGTAGACTTGGACCCTGTCTCAGCCTGTGTGTGTGTGTTGTATTTGTGTAGTTGCGTACCTGCGGCGGCGTCCACGGCGGGCCATTAGTTCATAGTGATGTAGCAGATACAGCACCAGGAACATGTGTAGAGCGGGGTCCATGGCGTTCATGACCGGTTGGATGGGACTGGGACTCTGGTTTCGTGCTCCGCTGTCATGCTTTCGCCGTCTCTGATTGTACGGCGTCTCCGCTGCGGTGCGTCTGCTTGTTTGGGGCATCCTAATTTGTGGAGCGGGCGGACGTCATTCCGCACGGTGGTGAGTCTCCGCCGAAGTGGGGGGTGCACTTTGATGGCGGTGCGCGTCGCACCGCGGTGGACGGGAATTGACCTATGTTTCACAATACTAATATGGCAGACTTGTTTACCGCTGCTCGTGGGCGGAAAAATTGGTTTTTCGCAACCGCCAGCACTGCGGTGGTGCCACCGCCCGACATCCTAATGGACCCCTTAGTGTCTTCTCTTGAGCAGCTGGTGTCTTCATCCCCAGGGAGTATCTGTTCATGTTTTGCTTTTTATGCCCTCTTTGATGTTCTAGTACATATAAGTCAATTTGTGCTGCTATGACGGTACAGCAGGGGCTGGACTCCATTTGATGTGCATTTTAGTATTGTGTCGTCCCCTTTGGTTATTTTTTTGATTTGAACCTGACCTCCTAACATGCATTTGACTACTACAAAATGTATTTTTTCTTTTCCACATTTACTATCCTAGATTGTGCTACTGTAATCTGGGACTCAGTACTCTCCATTTATCTCATAATAGTCAAGTCTGGAGCTATTCTACTTTGTTTGCTGCAGAAGTCCCAGGGATCCGCTGGACTATCTTTATCTGGAGTGGAAAGTAAGCATTTCAATTTTTGCCTGCTTTCCCTGAAGTACCGGTGGCTCATGCTTGGAGGCATAGTTATTAAATAATTGCGTTGGCTTTGCACCACGCAATGGGGCGCAAGAGCAACACAACTCTTAAGGTAGATATACCAGTCCATGCAAGGCCACCTTGTATGGTTTGATTAATTTGGAGCAAGTCGCTGTGCTGCATTACTCTGCCCCAAGGAGGTGTTCCATGGGTAGAGCATAGGTTTTCCCACGCACCACCCATGGAGTTTTGGCACATCCCCAGATTTACCATCACTGGTGGACCTGCAAATGAGCCAAAATGCTACTGCTCCCTAGGTGAGCCGTAATGAGGAGAAATATCTTTATTTTTCCACATTATTTCCTCTTTTTATATGTGCTGTAAAATGCCTCTTCTGCAAAGAAAAATCTTGCTTACAAAGCAGGCACCTTTGCACCACGGTGCAAGAGTGCCAGTGTATGCGCTAGGTAGCCGATTGTGCTCCAGCACAGGAAAAAGATAGGTATGATGTTAGATACAACATATTCCTGTCTTTTCTCTATCATGTAGGGCAGTGCAGCAAGGTTACTTAATGTGCTGCACTGCATGACGTTTTTTAAAATAAATATGCCCCTTGGTTCCCTGTCCACCAATTCTCAGAAGATACAGAGTTCTGAATTTTCATATTTTAATAGGCAGCAACCGTATCTCTTTTACTTGTTGGAACACTCACTCATTCTATAGAGATCTGTGCCCTACAGTAACTAGAGTCCCTCGATGCTGGTCATGATGTTCTCTTTTGTTTTTAATAATGTCTGGTCCTGTCAATTTTTACATATTGATGGTTTTCTCATTGGGGGCTTACATCTTCCCACTGTGAATTTGTCAGATTATGCTCTAGCTTTGTCTTCAACTGCAACTTGTTTTGCATTTGGCCTTCACGAAGTTGGGTTTTGCCTAACATATTCACAAAGTTGGTTTACTTTGAGCATTACTGTTGGGAAAAAGTTAGTTATTGGCTTACTTCTTCTTGGCTAAATTTCTCTATGGTCACAGCCAGCTAAGATTGATGTGGTCTATCCCAATTGAACAAGGTCTGTGACTAATAAGCAGAACCAGATGGTAATGACTGGCCAGAATTCAGGTAAGCATCTTTACCCAGAGACTTTGCTCTATGTAGCTGTCCCCTGTGACCCTCTCGCCTTTCATGTCTATTAGACGAGCTATGATCTGCACTGAGGAGTCATTCAAAGTCAGCTCGAGAGTTCGAAGAGGCAAGGTTGGAGGCGAGGTTTTACATTTTTTTAAAGAGTTATTTGTGAATCTGTGTGAGGAAGAAGTCCAACAGTGCCTCTGTCTCTTTAAATAAGACTCTCTTTACCCTAGAGGAAATTAGAACTCAGAGTAATGGATACTACCTGTAATAAAAAGGAGTCCTTAGACACTTGCACCTCTTCATCCTGGTCTTGTCTGGATTTTTCTACATCACTAATGAAGTAACTGGAAATACCCCTCACAAGTTAGACTACTGTATCGAGAAATATTATCCAACATAAATGTAGTGTATTAGTTATCTTTTACAAAAACACTGCCCCATTGGCAGTAGGTTATTAACTTCACTTGGGTGATTTTTTTGTACACAATATTTAGGACATGATATTTATGTCAGTCAACATACAGGTAGAACATTGGTAGACGTTTTGAAGGGCTTTAGCTTGCCTTACAAGATTAGTAAATCTAAGAAACTGCAAATCCACTGCACTGAGATTAAGCCGCCTAGTACCATTTTGTAAAATGAACAAAATTGCACCTATATAGTGTTTTGAAGTCTTTATGTACTTTGCCTTTCTGATGTTGTATCGCTGGCCCCATGCGATCTCACCTGACGAGGGAATTCTTATTGTTTAGGTAATGATTCATTCCCCGCAGGCAGTTTTCTGTGAAGGTGTAGGCAGAAAATGATTTACATTTATCTATAGCATTTCAGCACAATGGAATAATAACAAAGAACCTTTTCTTTTTTTGTTCTAAAGAGTGTAAAAAGCTAAAATAACAAAAAGAACGTTTTTGCTAATGTTATGAAGTTGAGCTAAGATGCAGGACGTGGGGTGTTGATTGGAAGGATTGTTGCTCAGAATGCAGCAAATAACACTCTGAATTCAGGTAGTTATTTTCATCACATTTGCACCATGTCGATAGAGTCTGAATAGGTGTTATCCCTCACTTTACCTCATGAGGTCTATTCAACGAAATTGAAAAACACAAAGAACCACTGAGAAAGCACAAACTGAGATATTCAGAAATGGAAAGACTGCATTCCCCAGTTTAAAAAGTAAAAAAAAGATTCTTTTTCACATTTTTCTTCAGAGAGACATATTGAAACATCATATCTGTTTTAAATAAACTATTCAAGTTAGTTTTAGCACCTATTATTCGTGTCCTTTTACTATTAGGACATCTGTACAATAAACCCAAATGCTGACTCAAGTAAGCCACATGCCTTGGAGACAATGTATTTGTATTTTAATTTTACAATAGCCCCTCAGGACCAAGAGTAGTACATGAGTGCATTACATTCCAGCAATATATGCAATGGTAACTTAAGCAGCAACATTTATAAGGCAAAGACCCTAGGGGGTACATATAGTAGGCAAAATAGGGTAGAGCGTCTGTTGAAGACTAGGGCAGGCAGTATTTCTGCTTCAGATCAAGCGTCCTTTTTAAATGTTGACAGTAAGCATACTTCCTCACAACAAAAAAAGACTAAAATAGAGAATCTAGCTTCAGGATTTACTTTTTTTTTAACTGCTTGGTGCGGAGTTTTGTCATGCTGAGGTAGCTGTGCATCAAGCTACAAAAAGTATTGACAGAAACCGATGTGACAGCAGTTCCTGGCAATACT
Organism: Lissotriton vulgaris; assembly: GCF_964263255.1. Lineage (NCBI taxonomy): Eukaryota > Metazoa > Chordata > Amphibia > Caudata > Salamandridae > Lissotriton > Lissotriton vulgaris. The sequence goes on along the minus strand of NC_141694.1, from coordinate 1,143,087,185 downwards.
TTAAGAAATGACCACCAGCTTGGAGGTCATTTCATGGCTTGGCGGTTTGAGGTGCAGTCAAGGTGTCAGAGTAAATTACTCCACCGCCCTGACTGCAATACTTCCATTTGCCAAAATATAATTAAGAGGTGAGTAGTCAAATGTCCCTGTGTTTGGTTTGATCCTTAGATGCACCTGCACCATCAATTGTTTATATCTGGCTACACATTGAGCCAGATTGACCATTGAAAATGCAACAAATGATGGACGGAATACTGAATGATTCAAACATTCTCCCCCAGTCAAGAGATCTTGGTTAAAATCATTGTTCTTTTGCCCACTACGCCACCCCAGTGTGGACCCAGCCATATGCAAATCAGTCTTGACCCTGTGCCTCATGGGAACGGTCCTAGGATGCTTTTTTCCAGTCCAGGAAGGGCCTGGCAGTTCGGGCTGGACTGTTCCCATTGGGCTCAGGGTCAAGGCTGATTTGCATATGGCTGGTTCCAAACTGGAATGGCCTCAAAGAAAGGTGCTGCCAAGAAAGTGGCCTGTGGAGATGAGAAGAAGAAGCAGATTTCCACCACTGGTGTGCAGGATACAACCTTTATCAGCAAAGTTGGGTTTGTACCTGTCTCATCCCCCTCCAGCAAGCAAGCTGAGAGCAGCACTCCTGCATCAACAGCACCACCCCCACAACCTAAGCCCAGGACCATGTCTGTCAATGAGGCAGCCACTGCAATCATGTTGATGATGACGAGTAGTGATGTTGAATTGGATCTGTCCCTTTCGCAAAGTAGCACTTATTCCTTTCAGGAACCAGAGCAAAGTGGATAGCAGCCACAGCCAGCAAAAGTACATTTGCCTGATGTTGGAGCAGAACAGGGGGTTGAGATTTCTTCCGAGCAAGAACCTCCTCTTTGAGAATCAGTGGCTCCCAGGTCTCCAGCAAGGTAATGGAAGGTACTGCTCCACCACTTTGTACAAGCACCACTTCTGATGATGATGATAGGGACATGGAGTATACCCTGGCAGAGTCCAGGAGACAAGAGGAGAGTCAAGGGAACTCTTACTGAAATACTTAGACTTATGGAAGGGATGATAAGGTGGATTATGGCGATGAAGCAGTTATAGTGGAAGGTGACACAGAGGAGTCTGACATTGTTATTCAACCTGCTCCGAGGGAGGGGCAGAGGAAGCACTGATACTGGCTCCAATATTTGCAAAGCCCCAGCTGAGACCTGCACCAACTGCTACGGGCATGTTAATCCTTTTGGCGCTCATGACGAGCTGAAGCACAGTGGAGCTGTTTTCATGACGAGCTCAGCTCGTCATAACCACCTTGGAACGCCCAAGCAGGGATAATTCCCCTCCTGTGCAGGGTGTTCCGTTGAGTGCGTGGAGTTGTAGCGAGCTGAGCTCGTCACGAGCACCGCGGTGCAGCGCGCAGCCCCCCTTGCCCCGCACCGTGGGGAAATTAGCCCGTGGGAAAGGGGTTAAGGGAGGAGGTGCCCTACGGAGCCAAACCATCCAACCGTACATTTATATAATAGAAGCTGTCAAAAATGTTAGCGCTGGACATTCTCCCTTTTCCTTTTGTGGAAGGAGTTGGATTATTCGAATTTGTGGCAGCCATCAGCCCGAAATGGAAGGTACCAAGTCGAAGGAATTTTTGCCAGAATTACTGTTCCAGTACTGCATCATGATGTGCTGCAGTGGGTTGGACAAGCTTTGAAGCAAAGTGTTGTTCACACCATCCAGCTGACAACAGACAGCTGGACCAGTTGTCAGGCATCTGATTACATGTGCATCCCTGCGAACTAGACCTCTTTTATGGGGGTAAAGCAAAAGATATCTGCAGGTCTTGTGCGCGAAGAAATATTTAGGAGCGTTCAGCAGTGGCCATGTTCACAATGGAGAAATCACATACAGCTGTAACATCTTGGAGGAATTTAACAGCAAGGTGTTTGAATGGCTGAGACCCAGAGGTCTCAGAATTGGATTTGGCATTATACAAAATGGCAGTAACATTGTCAAGGGCATGTCAGACAGAGGCTATTTGAGGGTCCTGTGTTTGGCACATTGAATCAACCTGGTAGTGCAAGACTTCTTCCTCAAAAAAGAAGACATAGTCAGCAACATACTGACCACCTGCAGAAGAATCTTCACTCATTTCAGCCATTCTTTCAAAGCCCAGAAGCAGTTGCAGACTATTCAGTGCAATATTAGGGAACCAGTTAAAGCTCTGGCACAGGAGCTGTCAACACATTGGAACTCAACCTTTTACATGTTGCAACATCTGTTTGACATGTACCAACATATCAATGACTATGTTATTCAAAGAGGAGGGGATGCAGTTGGAAAAGCTAAGACCATGGATGTGGATAAATGGGACCTAGTCAAATGCCTGACACAGATGCTACTCCCTTTTGAGGTTTTCACACAGGAATGTTAGCGAGGACAGTACGACAAGCCAAGCTATACCATTATTGCATCTCCTACAGGACCAGGTAAAAAGGTGTCTGAAAGGTTCACCGCCGTATGTGTGAATGAAAACACAGAGGCACATGTCTTGATTGAGACCTTATACTTTGCTTTCCTTGTAATACAAGGCTGCAACATGACATCATCACATTGCATCCAAAGAGTACATCTGTGCCAAACTACTTGATGCACGTACAAAAAAATTCTACCCACTTTTATTCTTCTTTCTGAAGGGGATGTTTTCAAAACACAAGAGGTGGATTGTAGAGCAAGCCAGAGTCTGATGGCTGGGACTTCGATTCCCATCCTACAGTTCTGGGATGTCCCTTTAATTTCCAGAGAGGGCAGACTTGTCTCACAGCAGCCAACATCACCATCAACAAGAACACCAGCAACAACAGCAACAGAAGGACCGGACCCAACCTCTGCATTGCATTGGTTGCAATTGGCAGGGCTTAAGTCCGGTTCAGAGGCAATAGCAAAACAGGTTAAGCAAGTGGCACCACCAATGAACATTCATAGGATGCTCTAGGAGTATCTGTATGGTACAATAGAGGTCTATGTTGATCAAAATCCATTCATCTATTTGTATGGGAAGATGCACCAATGGCCGGAGCTTAGCAGACTGGCATTAAAGTAGTCGCCAGTGTGCCTGCTGAACGTGTATTCGGTGCACCTGGTGCGGTTTTTCCAGTGACAAGCACCAGTCTCTCACCTCAAAACATGGAAGGATTGACTATGATCAAAATGAACCAACATTTTATACCACACAATTACACCCTTCCTGAAATAGCAGCACAGGAGGAGGAGGAGGAGGATGAGGAGGAGGATGAGGAGGAGGGTGATTGGCCCGAAATTGAATCAAATATGTTAGCTGACTAACTTCTGGGTAAACCACCTGAGTTTGAGGATGAACCCTACTTCCTGGACTAAGTATGCCAGTGCCCCTAGAGAACCTTTAAATTATTTTTCATTTTTATTAGTTCTATCTTCAGAAAAACAAAAAAGTAGCTAGTGGAATATAATTATTTTTGTGTCAGATTTATGCTGCCTTACCATTTTTTAGTCACATGTATTGGTGGATTGCAGTTTGACCAGCGTGCATTGAAGAAGCCTCCACAATTCCTTTATGACATTGGAGATAATGCCTGCCCCCCTCACATGCCTATTGCCTATCTCTACTTGCATTACTTAGCACTAGAAGGTCTGCCTCAAAAGATTGTTTATTATCTACAAGACTGCCTGCCAATACCAAATTCCAATTTGTTCCCTGAATCAAAGATAAATGCCAAATACTTAAACTACCTGTGCTTGGTTTGGAAGAAGTAACTACAGCTATTGCAACAGTGAGTGACCGATTGTGTGGGCGATGATAATAATTGATGATTCGTGTGATGGCAGACAGTGAGGGAGGGTGTTGTACTGTAATGTGGGATCTTGCCTGAGATGATTGATTTGCAGTGTTTGGGGCCTGAGTGATGGACAATTATTCTTTTCCCTGAAGGTGGTTGGCCTTCACAAACTTACTTAGTGAAAATTAATTACCCTGTATGCTCCACTACTATGATCCTTCTATTTTTTTCATCATCTTGGATCGCTGCCCCAGACAATCGTTTAATATTCAAGACTGCCAAATTCCAATCTTATGTTTGCAATACAGGGAAACTAGTGTACCTACTTGTTTTCTTCTTTTTTATTCCTTTTACAATTGTTATGGTTTTTATTAACTTAAACAGTAAAGCATTGATTGAATGATTGATTGATTGATAATGTACCTAACACTGTGCTTGGATTGAAACAGGTAACCATTACAACAATAAGTGATCAGATTTCAACTGACTATGAGTGATGACTGATGTGGAGGCCGACAGTGAGGGAAGGTGTGTTAAATTGTAATACGGGAAATTTCTTTAGATGATTATTGATTTGCCATGTTTGTGGTTTAATTGATTGGTGATCATTGTTTTCACTGGAAGTGATCAACTCTTTCACATTTAGCCATATTTAATTGCAGGGTACTCTCCTTTTTTCTAGTTCTTCAGAGACCACAAATGTCACTTTAGTTTACAAACAAAAACCCATGCACAATAAAGCAATTCTGTTTCTCTAGTAGTTTTTTACCAGTAGTGCACTAAACATCTATCTTGCTTGGATCATGATGACAACTGTTCGGGGATGGAATTACTGGGAGTCAGGTCTCAGGAGGAGGTTGGAAGAACTCAGGGAGTGAGATGCGGGACTACCTCATCAACAGGTATAAGCAAGACATTATCATCTTCAGTTCAAAGGTAAATCAAGAGTCTGAGGCCTAATACTCAGCTATGTGAAGCAAAGAGAGGTGCATTTGTGAAATGCTGCTCTGTGTGTGTGTGTGTGTGTGGGTGTGTGGGTGTGTGTGGGTGTGGGTGTGGGTGTGTGTGTGTGTGTGTGTGTGTATGCTTTATGTTGGCAAAAGTGAAACTCTGATACCCCTCTTATTTTGCTCTGCTCTGAGTCTTTTCTTGATATACTTCTCATATAGCTTACCATCCTTCTGTCCTTCTCCTTGACTCCAAAATATAGTTTCTCTTTTACAATCTGCAGGCCATCTTCTAGTTTCCGGCACAAATGAAAGGTGAAAGCTGAGCTCAGAAACACTCATGCTTACTTAACGGACTGTACAGAAGGGTACCAAAGAGTGGACATTCCCCTGGAGAATGCAGATGCACCACATAATTTTGAAATGCAGTAACATTTTTCTTTTACCAGTCATATTTGGAGAACTCGGTTGGTGGGTTCACTTCCCAATCTAGAAGACAGAACATTTAGACATCTTATAACCAGGGTGTCGGGGCAGAAGAACTATTTGAAATGCATTTATCTGTACTTTGTCATACTCATTCCTTTGTTTCTTTCCACAACAGATTGATGGCAAATGATGTGCTGCTGCTCATTACACACATGGATGTTGTCCTTGTGCAGTGTTTGTCTTTGCCAAACCTTTCCCCAATACCCCTTCCCATCCATTCATCAAACCCCTAACCCTCTTTCCCCGGGCTGTGTGATTTATTGAGGTGTGCTTAATTTACACCAGCAATGGATCATGCACTTGGTGGGGTAGATGTGATGAAAGCAACACCAACTTACTGCAGGATCTTCTAAGCAATAGCCCACACTGGACCCATTTACCGACTAATGCATGAATATTCATACATATTTGAGATATAGAATGAAGAACATCAGTCATCAGCATCATCATTTTCAGGCCTTGTGTTGCGTAACCACACATGCCTAAACAAAGCTTATCCACTCCAGACTTTGAGTCCATTTTTTTTATAACTCAGGGATTTGGCAAATAATACTACTATCTCCCCATTACCCAAACTTACTAGTATTTCTATTTTTTGTATTATAGCACTATCAGGCATTTTTGTTGTGTCATAATGTAGTACTCAGGTGTCAATTCTTTGTGAAGCTTTGATAAAATATCAACCACTAACTCAGTCTTTGTATTTCCATTTAATTACCTACAATGAATAATAGATCATTCAGATTAATCCTGCAGTTGGAGCTCACCTGGTAGGAACTCAAAGCGGGACCTTGCTTGTGAAGTTGTGATGCTTTCCTTGTTATTGATTCATCTACATTCAGGTAAGACAATTAGTATGGATAAAACTGAACTAGTTAACATAGGTAATAAGTAACTAACTGCTACTCTTGTTTATCTAGATTGTTGTAGGTAATATAGGTCATCATGGCAGCACTCCCCCTAATGGTCAAGCTAGTCAGAGAAGTGTAACTCTATAATTAAGCACTACACTCTCTCTTACAAGCAAATACACAGGCTGTGTAAAACTAGCTGAAGGCAGCAGTGCAAAGTGAAAGTAAGAAAAAAAACTTCAGGCATAAATTTAGATTCAATAAAATAGCTTTCACCTTTTTGTTGTTTACAAAGAACCCCACCTTCTCCATCCATACAACATGCCCGCCCCTCTCCCCAAATAAAACTAGCCTATGCTCCAAAGTGCCAAAATTCAAAATGTCGAAGGAAAGTCACTAACTACTATCCCACCCAGCCCCAATAAACAAGTCCATCCCACCAAAATAAAACATTTAATAGGAGGTAGAAGAGGTCATTATGTTTGTAGGACGGTCCAGACTCTGCTCCATCATGGTGAGGTGGCCCTCGATGGTGTCCAGCCGCTGCAGTATGCAGAGCAGCAATGGGTTGTTATCAGTGTGGGAGGGGGTGGCAGCAGGTGCCTGGTGGTGGCAATGGGATGGCCCGGAGGCTGGAAGCTGGGGGCTCAGCTGAGGTATGTTAGTTTCTTCATCCTCCTCTTCAAGGACCACCAGCTGCCAGTACTGTGAATGGCTACGCTTCAGCCTTTGCCGCCGCAAATGGGCCACTATCTCCTGCCTATTGGGTGGTCCAGCAGGACCAGCAGGAGCAGCCATAATGAGTAAAACAAAAAAGACAAATTGTTTATAATGCTCTTTGCGAACAATTGTTTTAAATTACTGGGTTGTACAGTAACAGTACATTGATGGTCCCTTAGGGCCATTAGAATTTGATGTGATTATGATTATGAGAGTCACAAGGCCAATTTTATGTTTTCCCCCCAACATGCCTTGCATAAAAAAGCACTCATCGTGTGGCAGAAAAGTATTAAAAGGCAAAATAACACCAGATTAAAAAAAGCTGTGATTTGATTATTTTTTCTTCTAAAGGCTTTTCAAGTAAGTATAAGCAGACACTTTGATTTGAAAAATAAATGACCTACCATTAATGAGCACGGCAATATGCACTATATAGAGTACAAGTTGTGTGTTGTGCTAAAATAATGAAGCCCTGTTTATTGCTAGCTAGCATGTTGGGTAGTTTGCTACTATGTGCATCTGGGGCAGCTGTAGTTGACAATTATCTATGTTTAATTCCAAGTTTCCTGCTCTTCTCCAAATGCATTTCTCTTTCTACCCTGTCTCCAAAGAGGAAGATGAATAATAAATAAGAAACTACATCATATACCTCATGCATGAAATGCAGATATTAATATTATCCTGTCTGCTGTGAGTAGAAGTTTGGGAAAATGATTCAGATGGACTGCACTACAGTGAAAGGAACGGGCTACATAGATTGTATATGATACATTCATCACTGTGTCTCCCATATACCAAACTTGACACAAAAGCACGCATTTACTCCCACTTTACTCATTGGCCTCACCCACCACCACATATCATTGCCAACAAATTCATTAGCTGGTCAATAAGCAAGGAAAGGAAACTTGACTTGCTCTACCGTGGGGTAGGGCGGAGGTATTAGAAAGGTAGGGCAGAGCTTTTTGATATAGAGTAGAGGGGCCACTACACTGATCATCGATTCATCATCTTTGGCTTATTCAGTCACTGTACAATTTGAAAAGGAAAAATCTGAACAAATGTAAAAAACATCTGTTATGGGAAACCTTTAAATATATTCTAGAATCACTTCACTTCACATGGTTATAAAATGAAATGTTGCACATGCCAAGAATTGATTCTCCAATTTGGTAGAGTGAGATGGAAGAACTTAGGAAAAAATAATAAAGGAGTGACGTGCTAAGAGGTGACTGGGTGGAAGACAGGAAATAACATACCTTGTGTGTTCAGTTTGCAATGCATTGAACACATTGTAAATGCTGCATTACTTGAAGCAGACGCACATTGCACAGTTAAAACTGCAGTCATAAATTCACCAATACTGCTCTTCAGTCATAGGTGGAAAAATACCAAGGGGAGGGGAGGGGAGGGTGGTGATGAATGATGGGTGGGATACATCTGGCTCATTTAACACATAGAGCAAGTCAAGGGAGTAGAATAAAGAATAAAAAATCCTCTCCACTTAGAACCATAGCTTTGAATAATAAACCTACATAAACCAAGTAAGCAAAGTAGGTGAGAAGCATGATCCTCATGAGAAGAGCTGCCCTGCTTATCCGTCCAAACAATCCAAATATCATTCTAATTCATAGCCACCATGATTAAGATTTACTTTTTCTCATCCAGACTTTTATCAAAACTTCCAATCCATAGGCCCTCCATTCAATAGCCACCCTTTCTTCAAACCATCCTTTTACCCAACCATCCCTTTACCCACCCATGCATCCTTTCACTCACCCACTCATTCTCTCACATACCATTTCCTTTCTTTTAACCTTCCATTCTCTCATGTTTCCCTCAAGCCATTAATGCTCATTATGTGAGTTTTTGCTGCATTGCAGATAGAAGATGCAATTATAACTCAGGCACCACTGCAGCTTGTAAAGTTGGAGGGGACTAGCTGGAGGACAATCAAGCCAGACCCACCCGATTTGCAGGTTCACTGGGGGCTCGCTCACCTGATTCACCGGACTCTCTCTGAGCGGCAGCAGCGCCTGTTGGGGGTGCGCTCGACTGGCCACACTACGAGCAGTACCGAACCCACTTTCCCGGCATACCTACGCAGCCTTCCTTCGGCGCGTCATTCACCAGCGCCCGGAGGCGCATAAATTAGCAGGACGCCTCCCGCAGCGCGGGACTAGTTGGAAGACAATCAAGCCGGACCCACCCGAGTTGCAGGTTCACTGGGGACTCGCTCACCTGACTCACCGGACTCTCTCTGAGTGGCAGCAGCACCTGTTGGGGATAAGCTTGACTGGTCACACTATGAGCAGTACCGGACCCGCTTTCCCGGCATACCTACGCGGCGCTCCTTCACCGCGTCATTCACCAGCGCCCGGAGGTGCATAAATTAGCAAGGCGCATCCCGCAGCGCGGGCCGCACGCGGGCATGCCCGGGCCAAGGGCGGGCTCGTCCACGCCCGTCGTAGCCCGGAGGAGGCTGGGCTGGGCCACCCCCTTTTTATTGCCCATTCTGGACTCCAGAGGGACTCGGTCAGTGACTTTGACTGTTTAACTCAATTTCTCTTGCTAAGTTGTGTATTTCTGGATTTTTGAACCTTATCCCATTGGTGGAGTCTTGTGATCGACAGCTCAAAATGAGCAAGACAAACTTTAAGGGGTTTGGGGGGCCCGGGGTAGTCGGCACACTATATGCTTTTTTGGTTAGAGCGGAATCTGTTTTATTGCATGAGATCAAGCTCACCCAGAAGAGGCTTTCCCTTGAGCCCCGTAGAGTCTCTATGGGCGCCTCTGCACCCGGCTCCCAATCTACTTTGTCTAATTCTGCTGTCACAACCTGTTTCTGGCTCCCCTGTGACACCTGTTCTGGTTTCCTCCCCCATAGTTATAGACCCACTAGACTCTATTAAGTCACCTGCGAAAGTACTTACTCGCCAGCAGCGCCACCTACAGTCGAGCAAGGGAGGGGTTGAGCCCACTGTTTCCACTAAGAAAAGAAAGGCAGGGGGCATTCCACTCACCATACATCAGGCAAGCTAAGTGGCTAAAACCAGAGGGGCTCCACTGGGTAAGAAAGAGGGCCCTATTGAAGGCAGCATGGCAAAGACTCCCCACATTGCAACTAGTTGTCCACAGGTTAGTCTTAACCAGCTGTCTACTGATGCAGAAGATAGGCTTATTGCAAGATTTGAGGCCAAATTACTGGTGGTATTTGAACCCTTAGCCTTGCAACATGAAGCCATCGCTCAAAGACTGATTAACATCGAGCACCAATTAACTCAGTCAGCACATAGTCTAGCTAACGGTACGTCTAGCGGTGTAGCTGTATCTAACTGGAAGGTCGTGCCTGCCCCTATTCAGACTCCCCCTCCCCCTCTGAGACCTGTGTGGCTGTTTCAAGTTCCTTTCCCGCTCTACCTCTGAGATCTAGTAATGTACCAGCCATAGCTCAGGCTAGGTTAGATCGAACAGGGGTTCCTTGTGTGAGGTTGGTGCAGGGTATGGGGTCTAAGCCTACCCGGACAGATAGTCTTAATCTACCCCCGGAGGCTACACCTTATACCATTATACTCACAAATATACCCCCCCAGAACCTGGGTGTGTAGAGAATTGGGTCTCGACTAGGAACAAGGCCCTCCACCACATAAATGCCAAAACTGGGTTGGGGGTCCATCTTTTTAGGGGTTTCAAAATGGCACGCAGAGCCCATTGAATTGGCAAATCCACGAAAGCTAGCAATGGAGAATGCGTGGTGATAAACTTTGGCACCCCCTTACTTGTCATTTCATTTGATAACTTTATTTCGGTCAATGACGATAAAAGTGCACATAATATACAAACCAGCAAAAATTGTTAAAACAATAAATAATCATTAGACATTTAAGAAGAGAATTAAACTATGAGTTATCAATAGAGAAGAACAATAAAATGTCATAATTACTAACAATTAAGTTAAAAATGTTTGTCTCCTACGCCACATGCTAAGTAGGTATCGAGATACAGCAAACACAATGGGGGGATGAGTATCATAAGTCAATATTCTACATGCCTGGGAGAAATGCAGAAATTTGAGATTCTTACAGATTGGAATCAGCCAACAATTTCTAATTGCAAAATAATCAGGACAAAAGAACAAAATATGTGGTACAATTTCAATTTTGTAGTCACAGGCAGGGCAAACTACAATACTGGTTTTGGTCCATTTGGTTGTAAATGACCTAATGGGTAAAGTGCCATGCCTTAACTGGAGATACAACTTTCTGGCAAGAGGGGGTTCAATTACATCCATGAATTCCTCGATTTTAGAGTCCGATTTAACTAAGAGAAACTCAGACGTTAGCCTGCCCATAGCGGCAGAGCTCAGAAGTGTTTGAAAATTCTGCATACGTATCAGAGCACGGAGTTCTCGTTTTGGTATCCCAGGGCAAAAGGTCTCTGGTTTTTCCCACAAGTCCGGGAGACCCAGCCGTAGACTATCAGCCCTAATATGCTCAAACCACGGTATCTTTTTGCTTTTTCGAGAAGTCCAGATCTCAGATAGTTCTGTTCTGTATGCGGCCAATTCTGGGACTGACCACAGCCTCTTCCAGTACATAATTGGTCTTGCACTCACAATTTCCTCTATTGGCTCCTTCTCAAGGTCCATTCTTAGGGGGATCAAGGGTGTACTAGCAGGTCATCCAACTAGATTTCTCATAAAAGTTTGTTCCACCCTTGAGATGGTCAATATTTTTTTGTGCCCCCAAAGCTCCGCCCCATAGATTACTGCAGTTCTAGCCTGGAGACAGTATATTTCCAAAGCCAGGTACACCGGCTTAAATGTTGACCTTTTGACTACTTTACTAATTCCCCCCGCAAGCTGTGATAGTTTTAGTTCAGATTTGGCTATCTGTGTGTTCCACTCAAAGTTCTCTGTAAGGGTAACACCCAAGTAGACAAATGTCTCAACCCTCTCAAGGGGAATACCATGTAGGACCGGGGTAGGGAGTGTCCACTTAGGGGGATTGAATATCATAAACTTTGTTTTTTCCAGATTGATTTCCAATCCCCTGAGCGCAGAGAACTCTACAAAGCCATCAAGTGTTTTTTGGATGCCCGACGATGTTTTAGACGACAACAGAGTGTCGTCTGCAAACATCAGAGCAGACACCCTCCCCGTGGCCAGTTTGGGGGCATCATTATCCACCACACCGTTCAAATAGTCCACAAGTCCATTAATGCAGAGGCTGAATAACGTGGGAACCAATACGCACCCTTAGCGAACCCCTTTTTGGACAGGAAATTGGTCCATGAGATCACCATGCCTACCACACCTAACCTGGGCATAATTATTTGTATGGAGCCTAGACAGAATGGACAGCAGGTAAGACGGAAGTCCTAGGTCTGCCAATACCTTCCACAATTTTGCTCGAGGAACTAGATCGAAAGCTGCCCGTAAATCTATGAACACAAGGTAGAGGGTGCCACCCTCCACCTTTGCTACCTTCCAATACAGGACCTGCAAGCGAAATATCTGATCTAGAGTGGAAGTGCCGGACCTAAAACCTGCCTGGAATGTAGATAGGATCTCATTTTCGTCAATCCACCCCAGAATCCTGTCAAGAAGGACCCTCCTCATTAGCTTTTGTGATGTATCAATTAAGCTAATTGGTCTATAGTTCGAGGGGGTAAGCGGGCAGCCCTTTTTGAGGATTGGCACGATCTCAGCCCCCAGCCAGGTAGGGGGCAGATCGGCACCCAGGAGAACCCCGTTAAATAGAACGACCAGATAAGGTGCCCAGATTTTAGGCTGTGTTCGAAACAAATCCCCTGGTAATTTATCTAGCCGTGGCGCCTTATTGGGAAGCAGTTTACCTATTGCTGCCTCAACCTCTCTCAGTGTAAAAGGTTCGACCTGTGGGGGGAGGCTGTGGACTATAGTCATCGTTCCAGACTCTTCAGGCTCACGGACATTTAAAATTTGTTGGGAGTCGCAAGTTAAGCTGTCTGTCTCAGGGATTCCATACAGGCCACCAAAGTGACGTTCCCAAATTTTTGAAGAAATATTAGGGCCAGGGACAGGGTTGAGGCCATGAAGACCGGTTGCAACGATAGTCCAAAACAATTTGTAAAAACTATCCTAGATAGGATTGGGTCAAGGTTCATAAAGAGGGAAAGCATCAGTACCATGTCCTTAGGTTTTTTTTTAATCAAAATCCCCCCCCCGCCACCAAGGAGTATGGCTGGTTGTAATTCTTTGACACACACCCAGGAAACATATGAATTTTTGTCCCAACCCTTAATAGGTTTGATTGTTTTGCGAACCTAGAGGACATTGATTGACTCTATTCTATAACCCCCGATGTAAGCATCATACCTGTATCAGGGGTATCCTGTGGGAATGCTTATGAAGTGGGGCCTAGTGCCAGAGGTGAAGATCCTCCTAGTGTTCCCCCGTGTCATCCTCAGACTCCCAGTCTGGCTCCCCGGGAGGTGGGTGGGGCGCGGATCAAGGGCAAATTACATATGCCAAACACTAAGGATAAGGTCCCAGCACCTAGCATGTTGCACCCAGCCCTAGGAACCCCAAGTGTTAATCGAGTATCTACTGTACCCAGTTCTGAAATAAAGTTTACCTCATGGAATATTGCGGGACTAGCTAGTAAAGTAGTATCTACTGATTGGTCCGCGTTCATTGAGAATTATGATATAATATGTTTTCAAGAGACATGGGCAGTGGATAGGCTCTTTCGTGAGGGATGCATTAACATATCTAAACCAGCAGTTCAGGGTGCATGGGGTAGGCCGATGGGGGGCTTGACATTGTGGGTTAGACAAACACAGATTATTAGGATAGAGGAGATAGCCATAGATTCGCAGGACATCCTCATTGTTAAGTTAAAACTGGGTAACTCCATTGAAATCCTGATTATTAATATTTACTCTAGGGGTCTTCCAGGTGGGAAGGCCTCAGATACAGTTGCCAATCTAGATGGCTTTTCATTGAAACACAGAGGTCACACGAACGTAGTTATAGCCGGGGATTTTAACTGTACTTACGAACCGCTTGATTGTGATGACATGAATTTTAGTAATGAGGAAGATGAGCAGTGGCTAATTCCGCGGATGGAATTGCAGCCTATGAAAAAGTGGACAAGTGCAGCACTCCAACTGAAAGTACTCTGCTTGGAACATGGGCTGAGGGCAGCAAATGGTCGCACGGTATCAGATAGACGTGGGTCGTCAACCTACAATAGTGGGCTCCGATTCAAGTCGAATTGACTATTATATCTTAAATAAGGAGTTCTGGTCCCACCTGTTAGATATGGTGGTAGAAGTCCGACCCGAAAGCGACCATAACCCACTTTTAGTTAGCTTAGGGCTTCCAGGGTTTAACCCCCCCCATGCTTGTGATGAGCTGAGGTCGTCACGGAGTACAGTGGAGCTGCACTCATTACGAACTCAGCTCGTCACGGCCGTTGGAGCGTTCGCAGGCGGGGATAATTCCCCCGCTGTGCTGAACGTTCGAAAAACGGGTGCGGCCGTGACGAGCTGAGCTCGTCATGAGGGCAGCTCTGCTGTGCCTCATGACGAGCTCAGCTCATCACCAGCATGCGGGCGCTGCACGTGCCCTCCCGCCCCCTGCACAGCGGGGGGAAAATACCCCACAGTGAAGGGGTTAAGCCTGTAGATGGGCTTTGCCCCCACGTGGATTCTGTCCAAGGTCACTTGTCCAATGATATGAGACGCCGCAACTGGGTAAAGGTAGTGCAAAATCAGGAAGCCTTGCCAGCTATGAGTAATTTAGTAGCAAATACCTTAGCGGTACTACAGACAGGCGTGGTGGACGGAGATAGAGTTGACCATACTCATGAGATCCTTTTTAATCAACTTAGAGGTTTTTTTACAACTGTAAATAAGAAAGAACGCATACCACCCGCCCATAAGGTAGCGGTCTTGTATAGTTCACTCTGCCGTTTGGCTTATAGTTCCTTGGCAGGGGCTAGCAGGAGCCAAGATAGGGTTGGCATATAGGAAAAAAGGAAGGAATACAAGGCTGCCCAAAATCGGGCTAAAAGAGACTGGAACGAAGCCCATTGTGCCGATCTGCTCAGAGCCTGTTCCGGGAGAGACATTCCCGAAATCTGGCACCTGGTCAAGTGGGGGAGTGGTAACGTGTCAAGGGTGCCTACTAATAATGCGGAACCCGATCAGTGGGTCCAACATTACAGTGGTCAGTTTGCAGGGGACTTGAATCCTCAGGTTATCTTTGTAATGCCATCTTCCCCGCCCGCCCTCTGAATTACCAAGAGAGAGGTGGAACTTGCACTCCATCAGGTCCCTAAGGGTAGGGCTCCGGGACCTGACTGTATCCCTTCTGACTTCTTTCTCCACGACCTGGACTCCTGGGCTACGTATATACAAATGCTAATGAATGCCATCAATAGAGGTGCTGAAATCCCAAAAACCTGGGCTGGTGCGGGCATCCTACCCATATTTAAGAAGAGGGACAGTTCCAGACCAGGAAACTACAGGCCTATAAGTCTGATCGATTGCATTCAGAAGGTTGTGGCCAGGGTCATTTTAGGAAGAATGCAGGCCTGGTTGTTGACCTTTCATATTCTGTCTGATTTACAAGCCGGGTTTCGGCAGGGTATCGGCACTGTGGACCAGGGTCTAAGGTTTGTTCTTATATATTGGCGAACCGTCACTTTGGGAAAAGGCTCTACATATGCTGCCTTTGTGGACCTCAGGTCCACTTTTGACCTAGTTCCCTGTCCAAAGTTATGGGCAACACTTTCTAAACTGGGCATGCCCTTGGAAATATTTGCCTTTTTAATCAAACTACATACGGACAATTATGCCCAAGTAAGATGGGATAAGGGCAGGTAATACTACAGCTAAGTTTCCGGTGGAGAAGGGAGTTAGGCAGGGTTGCGTACTAGCACCCACCTTATTCTCTATTTATATAAATGGAGTTCTAGATTATTTTGGTAACTATCGCACCGATGCCCCATGTTTAGCAGGAAAACGGATACCCCTTCTGATGTTCGCAGACGACACCCTGATTTTATCAAAAACTAGGCAGGGACTCCAATGCGCCCCTTTCAAGATTCGAGGCGTTCTGTGTGGACCACGACCTGGCTGTCAATGTGGACAAAACCAAGCTCATGGTCCTACAGAACAGTAGCAAACCCATTGGTGAAGTCAGAATGCAGGAGGGTATCTTAGAAAAAGCAGAGACTTTTTCCTACTTGGGGGTTACGATCGATAAAAAACTTAGCTGGAAACCGCAAATAGATAGTTTGACTGTGAGGCATGCCCAAACTACCGGGGTTTTACTCAAGGAACAAAAGTGTTCATACACTAAGCCCGTAGCTCCTGTATTTCAGATCTACAAAGCAAAAATTAGCGCATCCATCCTGTATGGTGTTGAGCTGTGGGATTATGGGAACCTTGAACCCCTAGCGATGAGCCAAAACAAACTTTTAAGATCTGTGGTTGGGCTACCGCAATCTACCCCCTTGGTTCCCTTATAATTAGATCTGGGGTGCTGCTCCATCAAAGATGTTGCGTTATATAGGCTTGCAATATACTGGAGGAGACTTTGGGTAACACCAGAGCTGGTCAATTATGCATTGGCTCTGGATGAAGTTAGGAAGCTAGATGTCAACAAGAAACTTCCATGGTTCAACTGTGTAAGGAACATTTTTTGTGAGCTGGGGTAGAGTCACTTCACTTCACTTCACTTCAAAAATGCTTTATTCGGTTTGTTTGAATACAACCATATAGCAACAACATGAAAAAAAAAGTAAATGTCTACTATACTCATTACAACAAGTCACATGCTTAGGTCAGTAGATGTGCAAAATTGGCATAATAAAGTGCAAAGTAACTATCAAGACCATAGTGTACATCCACCGGCCAATTATTCCAAGTAATCAAGGCCCTGTACGTCCCCATCAATATGCCCCTAACCACTGGCAGCAGCCGCCTAACTTTCCACCTTTTGTCCCGCACCATGTTGGCCCCCAGTGGCAACAACCTTTCCACCCCTTACCACCTTTTTTCCAACCTGCCCAGCAGTGGCAACAACTCCCTCAGCCACCACTCACTGCTAATCATCAATGGCAACAGCCATGGCAGGACCCGTCTCCATCCCTGTCCTTCAACCCCTCCTATACACAGTTTGCCCATCCAAATAGGTACTGTGTATTGGATGAGGTTGATTGACTTTCTCCTAAGGGAGGCTTAGATACTAACCTCCCTCATGTCAATATCACTACGAAGAATGCAGTACTGGGTACATCTCTCCCTACAAACTTAGAGGTGTCACCACCTACACTAATTAGGGACAGTGTAGATTCATCTAACCCCAAATGTACTGTGATCCCAGACGGAAACTCAGCACATGGCGAGTTAAAAATCCTTAGTTGGAACCTTGCTGGGATTTCAAGAAAACTAGGCCTCTCGGAGTGGAATGCTCTGGTCGATGCCCATAAAATTTGTATATTTCAAGAGACATGGGCCACCGAACCACTGCACCGGGTGGGGTTTGTCACTTTTTCTACACCAGCAGTAAAATCCAAGGCAGGGAAGGGGCGGCCATCGGGGGGGCTTATTATTTGGATAAGTATCCTGCTCAACTGCAGGATAATTACTAAGAAGGCAGGAACCCCGGATATTCTTGGTGTCTCCCTATTGGGCCTACGGGGAAGTATAACTGTTGACCTCTATAATGTCTATATCAGGGGAACAAAAAATGGGTGCATCTCACCCACAATGATGGAGCTTGAGGCCCAGCTAGGAGAGCAGAGTGGACTTGGACATATCCTAGTAGCAGGGGATTTTAATTGTACATATGAACCACTCCCCCTAGAAGGACTACCAGACCTAGGAGAAGAGGATAGTAGATGGGGTATCCCTACCCTCTCTATCCCACCCATCAAGCGCTGGACTCGCAGTGCAATCCATCTAAATGCACTCACATTGGAGTTTGGATTAAGAGCTGCCAATGGTCGCACTCGATCTGACCTCCTGGGTGCTCCCACATTTAACAGAGTTGGTCAATGTACACGGATTGACTATATTCTGCTGGATAGGGGCCTCTGGAGCCATGTTAACGACATGGTTATTACCAATACCATAGAGAGCGACCATAACCCACTCTCCTTATCCTTAAAAAATCCTCGGCCCATTGAAGTATTGCCAGTCTCTCTAAGCCGCCCACAGGGGATTACTGTTGCCACTTGTGGCAGGCGTCTAAAGTGGAGCAAGTTTATGTGTAACACCGACAAACTATCCACCATAGACGAAGTGGTTAAGGGCACGCAAGCCGAAATTGGCTCTATTGATCTAACTATAGCAGCAGACAAGGCCACCGCTATTTTTGAAGCTGCCGTAAAAATTATAGGGGACCTCTTTTGGGTACAATTGCCCTTAGGGAAACAGAAATCTTTACCTAAACCTAAAGGCAAACACGATTGGTATTCGGCAACATGCAGGAAGGCCAAATCTCGCCTAATAGAGGCAGTCAAAGGGAAGTCCCCCCCACTAATCCAAATTGCCAGAAGAGACCATAAAAAGGCCCTACAGGTAGCTAAAAGGGAGTGGGAGGATGCCTACTGGCTGACCCTTAAGGAAGTCAGTATGAAAAAAAGACTCTAAATCCTTCTGGGACACCATAAGGGCACGAAACAGACCGGATAGCGACCTTGTAACCTGCAACATTTCGGGGCAGGTATGGGAGGCTCATTTTTCCAAACTTTACTCCTGCCATAACGACCTGAATGGAAGAGGGTCTGTCCAATCCTCTCCTCACACTAATTATATTCTTCTCCCTAGCGATCCTGACTTTACACTGAAGGAAGTAGAATATGCTATTAACTCCATCATTCCACAAAAAGCTGCAGGACCAGATGGCATCCCCGGGGACCTGCTAAAGTCGGATGGTGTTAAATGGGGCAAATTAATCCACTCCCTCCTTCTTGCCATCTGTAGGGGTGCCCCCATTCCCGTGTCATGGAAGGGGGCAGAGGTGGTTCCCATCCACAAGAAAGGCCCAAGGGATGATCCGTCCAATTATAGGCCGATTAGCTTGCTAGATGTAAGCCAAAAAGTTGTCGGTAAAGTTATTCTACTCAGGATACTCAACTGGGTAGATGAAAACAAAATACTTACCGATTTTCAGGCCGGTTTTAGAGTAGGCACTGGAACGATAGAGCAGGCCTTCAGGCTTATGATGATTTACTGGAAGGTGGTAGTGATAGGCAAGGGCAGTCTTTATCTCGCATTCATCGATTTAAAGACTGCCTTTGACCTTGTCCCTAGGGACTTGCTATGGAAGGTCCTGGCCAACATGGGGCTCCCACAGTATCTACTATCCTTACTAGTCAGGCTCCATCA
Source organism: Lissotriton vulgaris (assembly GCF_964263255.1). Lineage (NCBI taxonomy): Eukaryota > Metazoa > Chordata > Amphibia > Caudata > Salamandridae > Lissotriton > Lissotriton vulgaris. The sequence goes on along the minus strand of NC_141694.1, from coordinate 1,143,067,976 downwards.
GGACAGCTTTGCCCAAATTAGGTGGGGTTCTGGAGGGGAGAAAACGGGCTGTATTCCGGTCGAGAGAGGGGTCCGCCAGGGATGTGTTCTGGCTCCCACCCTTTTCTCTTTGTACATCAATGGGGTGGTTGAGCACTTACTTAAATCTCCATCCGACGAACCATCCCTGGCGGGGGTACGCATACCGACCCTCCTCTTCGCGGACGACACGCTCCTAATCTCTAAAACCCCAATGGGACTACAGAAACTCTTGGACAATTTCCAATCCTTTTGTACTGACCGGGGCCTGGTTATAAACACCAATAAAACAAAATACCTCGTCCTTAATCCCCCTAAACAGCAAGTGCGTCCCCCTATTTTAAATACCGAGTCCCTGGAAAGGGTAAAAGTATTTGACTACTTAGGGATACGCATTTCAGATAAAATGGATTGGACTCCCCATCTAGATAAGATGCTGTTGAACCATAAAAGGATCACAGGTGCCCTATTGAGGGAGCAACGTTCCAGTTCGTTCAAACCAATAGGAACAGTCCTAGAGATCTACGCTGCCAAGGGTGTCAGCTCTGCACTTTATGGAGCTGAACTTTGGGGCTTTGCATCTTCTGAAGCTCTACAAAAATCTGAGAATAATTTCTGTAGACAAATAATGTCCCTACCTCAAAGCACCCCACTTTTACCCCTATTCATGGACCTTGGCTGTACCCAGATTGGCGAAATCGCGAAATTTCGTCCTCTCCTATTATGGGCCCGTATTTGGCGGGTAGAGGAACTTAGTGCCTACGCCAGAGGTCTGGAAGAAATAATGGCGTCACCACAATGGGCCAGAGTCAAATGGCTAACAGACATGAAAACCTTATTGTCGAACTTGGGCCTATTGGATTCCTGGTCAAGCAGAACCTCTCCTCTAAAACAAATACTTAAAAACCTTTATCGGGATTGGATTTGCTCCCAAAGACACTCTAGCACATCCATTGGCAGGCTTACAGAGGATTTTTTGATGTTTAAAGACTGTCCCAGGCGAGAACCCTACCTAGACATAATCGGGAAACCGTTTGCCCGGTCTTTGTATTTTAAATTTAGAACGGGTACTTTGCCATTGAATACTTTTACCAAAACATGGAAATCCTGCACAGACAAAACTGACTTGTGTCCATCATGTTTAGCCCACCCAGAGACATTAGCCCATTTCTTATTTGTCTGCAAGGAATATGCCAATCCAAGAAGGGCGTGGCTGAAGAATTTGTGCCGGCAGCTGGGAACCAGGAGCCATGATGTGGCAATTAGGATACTTGTTTCGGACAGCTATGTACCCTATGCCTGTGCCCTAGCTAAATTTTTATTCTGGGCTTGGGCTATTCGAGCCAGAAAGCTTAAATACTCTGTTTAATTCTTTTTTAAATGATATTAATTCCAGTAAATGTCATACTTTTTGCTATTAACTGGATATGTGTTACTAATTTTATTAACTACCAACTCTTTTTTAACTTGCTTTTATGATAATGAAATTTTATCGAAATAAAGCTTTTTGACTTTGACATATTTTTGCAGCTATTCATCATACAAATGGCATGTGCAAATTCGCAAATTAACAATATAAAGTGCAAAATGATTGACTATCTGTCATGTCCATAAAGTGCAAAAAAAAGCAATATAAGTAGTAGTAATAGTAAGTACACAGTTACTACACGTATGTAAACATTTAGCTAAAGTGGCATGTTGCTCATCTTAAAAGAGGTTGGGGCAAACAATAAAGTGCATTTAAGGAGAAGAAGATCATACAGTGATCGATTTCCTTACAGAAATACATTTTAAAATATATGTAGCCACATAAAAACACACATCTGGGGTCTCTAAATTAAACATCAGTTGCATCGCTGTTTTTGTACTGCGCATGTTATATTTTAAGAACAATTGTTTAAGATAAAACTTCCTAAATGAAGTATAAAAATTACAAAAGAGTAAAAAATGACAACAGCTCTGTTTAGATTTGCCGTCGCATGGGCACATGCATGTCCCGGGTTTTTTAATTGTGGGGAATGCCACTAAATGGTGCACTATTCCCAACCGCAAACGAGTTAAAACAAAGCAATGGGAGTTAATGCTAACAAAAGTAAGGTAAGTTGGAAAACCTGCATTGGAGTTGTATTCCATGTATAAGTTGAACGTACTTTGTCTTGCGTATTTATCAGTTCTAGTCCCATTTACATAATCAAGATATGTGATTTTGAGCTCACGCTTTGATAAAACTGTCTCAGATAAAACATCTTTGAAAATATCCTGACCATAAAAAGTCTTATACCAAAGTTGTATATGGCTTAGCCATGGTATATTTGAATGATGGTCAAGCTTTATACAGTCAACAATCACATCCTGGGTGAACTTGGTCTCTTCCTTTGCCCATATTGAGCGCCATAGGGACAGGGGTCGTAGGGCTATTAAATCAGTAACATAATTTATTCCAAGCTCTCTGTGTACAATCTCGTTTGAGGCTGCAGCTGGGAGACAAAGCAAACGTTTTAAAAACAAATTCTCCTCACGCTGGATTGACTTAGCACTCTGGGAGTTGTAACCCCATATCCCAGCTCCGTATAATGCTGATGTTATGCATCTTGAGTTATAGATTGAGAGCATCTCACGAATTCTACGCCCCCCTAATTTGGCAGCAAATCTAAATATACAATTTACATTCCTGACCATTTTAAAATCAACACTTGCTTGTTGGTTAACCCATCTCCCATCACCAGAAAAGGTGATGCCTAGGTAGCAAAAACTTGTAACAGCTTCCAGTTTGTCCCCATCTAAGAAAAATGACCTGCACTTTCTTGGTTTCTTGCCACATGTCATGGTCATTGTCTTACCCTTGTTGATTTTCAATTTTCTACCTACAATAAAAGTATGGAAGCTATCGATTAATTCTTGCAATCCATTTTGGGTCCTAGAAATCAGGGGCGCGTCATCCGCGTATAAAAGGATCGGTATTCGGTTACCTTTAATAGTCGGTGCATCTGCGTTGGTTTCTCTTAAAATTTGATCGACTTGGTTTATAAAAAGGGAAAATAAAAGTGGAGCAAGTACGCATCCTTGGCGGATACCTCGCTTAACTTTAAAAAAGGGAGTGCACTCACCATCCGCTCCGAATCTGACTTTGCTTGAGAGGTTATTATACAGCCTGGCCAGAAGGTGAATAATTTCAGTTGGAGCACCCATGGCAAGGAGGGTTGGCCAGAGCAGTGCGTGTTCCACCAGATCAAACGCTGAACTCAAATCGGCAAAACACATAAATAAATTGCCTTCCTTAGCTTTAGTGTACTTGCCGATTATGAGTTCCAGGTTCACGCACTGCTCCATGGTTCCTAGTCCCTTGCGGAACCCGTACTGCACTGGGGACAAAATGTTGCTTTCCTCGACCCAGGCTTCCAATCGCACCAGAAGAACTCGACTCAAGATTTTAACTGACGAGTCCAAAAGTGAGATTGGGCGGTAATTTCGTGTTTCTGACCTGGAGCCCTTTTTAAACAGCGGCACAATGATTGACTGACCCCATGTAATTGGTAAATTATCTTCTATTGCAGCATTAAAATAGCGTGTAAGAATGTAGTGTGGCTCACTGGTTAGAGGCGGCAGACCCGAGAGCAGAGGACGGCCCGGGACCAGGGTTCGATTCCCGGCGCGGCAGGTTTCTGGACCAGGGTCAGCGGACTCGATAATTCTGTTGCCTCGGTGCCCACTCTGATCAGCGATCACACTCGGCAACTCTGGGCATTAGCTTGCCTCATCTTCACTAACGGCCCCACCAGACCGCCGGGGATGCCTGGTCTCACCCTGGAGATACCCATTAAGGGACCATCTCTCAGGGAAGCCAGGAAGGGTTTCGCAGTGGGTCGTAGCGCCTTGGGACCCTCCGGGTAAGTAGCGCGCTATATAAATGCCTATACATTTACATTTACATTTACACAGAATGGGGGCCCATAAAGTCACTTCATATTTGTAAAAATCCATGGGGACCCCATCTGGCCCAGGGGCTTTCCCTCCCTTACTGTTATTAATTGCTTCAATTACCTCGCACAAAGTCACAGAGAACAGTATTTTCTCCCATTTAAAACAAGGTGTCACCTCAGTATTGGTATTTAAAACATCTATGTTAAAATCAGAATTAAAAATCCCAGTAAAATGCGCTATCCATGCGCGGCAACTGACGTGTGAACTGAGTTCAGGGATATTGTCATTCTTTCGAAAAGGACTGTTTACAATTTCCCAGAAGAGTTTGTGGTCTTTTGTTTCTGCAGCCTGGTCGAGTTTCGCCCATGCCTCATTCTGCAGCTCCGTTTTCCTGGACAAAAGTGCAGTTTTGTAATTAAGCCGCTCTTCCCTGATTTTTCCAGCGTTTCTTGGCTTGACATCGAGCGCTGTTTTTAACTTTTTTAATGATTGGGCCCAATGCTTATCGAACCACACAGCCTTGTCTTTCCTTGATCTCCTATTTCTGCATGTCAAGGAGTTATCAATTGTATTTGTTATCTGTAAAAAATTAGATAATAAAGTGGGCGGACATACACAGATAGAGAGACAGTACTCTATCTCGCTACTGCATTTTAAAATCACATTGGCCATGAATTGAGTTGGGTCAATTTTAATCCATTTCACCCTCATTCCATTAGGTCTCTCAGCCAGGATGCCTTGAATCGGTCTTCCGTATACATTTGTTTTAGCGCCCCATCCCATTAGTTCAACTGATATATTATTATGGTCACTCACTGGCTGTTCTTTTACCCAAACATTGGTATAGGCTATACAACTGGATAACATGATGTGATCAATATTTGATTGACTGTCTCTCCCCCTGAATGTAGGACAGGTCTCATTATTTTTATTCTTATTACACTCTAGCAGTTCCAGATCGTATTTGGCAGCCAGATTGTTCAGGGCGCTACCATAATTATTGTGTGGAAAAAGGTTAAAAATACTGATATCTCCCCCTGGATACTCCTCCCGATGACCACAAGCCCCTTTGTGAGCATTACTACATACTTTGATATTAAAATCACCTACCCAGAGGATTGCGGCGTATTTACTTGATAATGCTAAGATCTCCTCAATTGCTCGCTCTATGTCTGAAGTAATAGCTCCTCGTTTGGGCCCCACTATATTATTGTAAAAATTCACTACAACTAAGTCCCTACATCTGCCATGAACCAGGCGCAGAACAGAGGCGTACTGTCCCACTTCCACATAACCACCAACATTAAATTCCGTCAAAGCAGTAGATACCAAAGTCAGTAAACCCCCTTTAGCTCTACCTGATTGGGATGCTACAGCGTTCACACTGTAGGATGTGTATCCTTCAACCTGTATTTGGGCCCTATGCCATGTTTCCTGCAGACATATAATGTCATAGCCCTGTGTGATAAAATCTTCCCAAAATGGGATGGTTAATTTGGCGGCTATCCCTGCTATATTCCAGGTAGTGGCCTTTAGATAATCAGCTGGGTTTACTTGTGGGGGATCAATGGTGGTGGCCAATGGTGGTGTTTTTGAGGTCACAAACTGATTTATGTCAGTTAAAGTGATTACATCTGGCAAGGTTATATCATTAAATTTGGGTATGACAGTGTTTAACATAATTTCATCTTCCATTCTAATTTGACACACTGGCCCCTGTACATTTATATCTGCCCCACCAAGTGCGCCAATTTCTACTGGCGTAGCAACAGGTGTTGCCTTCAGTCAATCATTTTCATCTAATGAATTAAATAGCTGAAATCTATTGGAAGTTGGAATTGTGTAATCATATGGATTGTATAGTGGGCCTGATACATAAGGAGTATCAGGATGGTCAGGATGTACTGTTCTTAGTTGATTAAATGACTGCAATGGTGCATAGTGGGCATTAGAGTCATAAGTAGCCCTTGGATATTCCATTGTTTGAACTGGTGCGTATTGAGCAGTTGGATGTGTTATATAGGCAGCTCTGGGATGTTTAAAGTTCTGCACAGGAAATTTAGTTCCTGCCTGGTTCCTATAAAAGTAGTCAAGGGGAAACAGGGTGGTGTTAAAATCATTGTTAGATGGTATTGGTGCATTCAGGATCGAATCTCTTGCCCATTCAGTAGTCCTATAGTTTATGACTATGCAGTCCCCATTTATTTAATTTTTGCTTGGGCCCACCCACCCTACCCTTTGTGTAGATATAATCTGGCTTGCCCCTCTTAGTGGGAATCCACAATTATTGACAAGCCAGTACAAAGTTTTGTTTTTTAGGGTTTCGTTGTTTTCAAATTGGCTGGGCTTCAATTTGGGGACATTAGCAAGTATTGCCACAAACGGTCTACTTTCTGGGGGAAGGTTGATCATTGCAGGTATGATATTATTATATCGACTGAGTGCTGGTTGGTTCTTATTGTTGGAGACATGGCCTCCTATATCTCTTCGTCTCACATCAGTGTTCCCTCTCATTACTGTATCTTGACTGAGGGTATATGATTTTTCTGACCTGCCTGTCGTTTCTATTGAGTTCGTTACCCTAGTGGGAATGCTTTGTATTTTTGTTATATTACTTGGTGCTGAGCTACTCACTTTCCCAGTGGGTACACGAGTTAGAGATGACTTATCACCTCTTCAAACGTCGTGCTGGACTTTGCTGCTACAGAGGGATACCTGAGCTTTGTTTTCAAGGGGCTGAGAGAGGATCATCATCAGCAGGCAAGGCTGCGAGCGTAAGGGGCCGGACTTCGTGTCCCAGAAGTCCCGGCTACCCTCGCCTCCCGCCATCGACCCGCTCTCCTTGCTTGCCACACCCCCCTCACAATCATTCATAAAGGTCGCTGTACCTGGAAGCAGCGGGACACCTTATCACCTCTTCAAACGTCGTGCTGGACTTTGCTGCTGCAGAGGGATACCTGAGCTTTGTTTTCCAAGACCTCGCGGAACCCGCTTCGCGGGTCACGCAGCGCTAATAGGATCTGCCGGGATTGAGGGGCTGAGAGAGGATCATCATCAGCAGGCAAGGCTGCGAGCGTAAGGGGCCGGACTTCGTGTCCCAGAAGTCCCGGCTACCCTCGCCTCCCGCCATCGGGCCGCTCTCCTTGCTTGCCACGCCCCCCTCACAATCATTCATAAAGGTCGCTGTACCTGGAAGCAGCGGGACACCTTATCACCTCTTCAAACGTCGTGCTGGACTTTGCTGCTGCAGAGGGATACCTGAGCTTTGTTTTCCAAGACCTCGCGGAACCCGCTTCGCGGGTCCCACAGCGCTAATAGGATCTGCCGGGAGTGAGGGGCTGAGAGAGGATCATCATCAGCAGGCAAGGCTGCGAGCGTAAGAGGCCGGACTTCCTGTCCCAGAAGTCTCGGCTACCCTCGCCTCCCGCCATCGGGCCGCTCTCCTTGCTTGCCACGCCCCTTTCTCTCCTCATTTGCCCACATATTTAAGGGAGGTCTCAGCCCCGCGGCGCGGGAGCGCGCGGGAGCGTCCCGGGAGTAGCCCGGGACAAGGGCGGGACCGTCTGTGGCCGTCCGGGGCCGTAGGAGGCCGGGCAGGGCCAGGTTACTGTCATTTGTATTTATTCATTGTCCACTGTTCAACAGTTTGTCAGTAGTGTACTAAGAGTGTAATCTGGGCCAAATAGTATACTTAGCTCAGTCTAGATATGAGCCATTCCGCCCCCCCAGGCATGGGTGTTTCTGTACTCGGCCCAGTTGATAAATTTTTTAAGAAATCTACCAAGGAAGTAGATATGGATCGTCTCCTTGCCGAGAGAAGAGCTGAGTGCCGACGCTCAATTGAGCATCTAAAGAAAATTCCGCTGCCCACCCTTTCAGACCCAAACTTCACCCAAGAAACGGCTGCCCAAGGGTTGACCTCCATTGAAGATGATGTAACTGACATTAATCAAATCCCCAGTATATTTAGGTTCCCAATTATTTCCCCACCGTGTGTTAGTGTTACCAGCGGAGGCCATTTAGATTGTCCCCCTATTGATCATTCTAGCCTTATTGATTTAAACAACCCTGTTATCCAGATTACGGAATCCGAATCTCGTCCAACGTTGACCAACCAGTCATTGGTCTGCGTAGATCCTGGCGAGAATCTGTTACCAACGAGTGTGTGTGACGCTGGTATCAAGCCTGACAAGGCTAAGAGGGTTGTGCGCTCCCCACCTAGAAAAAAAAGGAGAAAGAGCGGGGTAAAAAGGAAAGGCCCAAGTCGACAATCACCTCCCTCGTCTCTACTCAAACCAAACACTGAGCTACCGGTCCCACCCAATGCTGAGTTACCGTTGGTTGACCTACACGATTTGGTTACCCCTGAGACTGTTATTGAAGGGTTTAATGAGGTGTCCTATGCCATCCTAGAGAAGCTTATTAAATCATATATGTTACCATTGCTGGAGCGTGTTAGGATAATGGGCGACAAAATGGATCGCCTACTGGCGTCTGTTGAGCTAACACATCCCCCTAGCTCTGATAAGGACTCAGGACCATCCATTAAACCACATGGTACAACCCATGTTGCTGGCAATACAAATACTATCTCTAGCCAACAACCTAAAGGTACAACTAATGTAGGCACTACTTCAATTAAAACATCGGCTTTGGCTGTTAAACCCCCCCCGAGCAGCTAGCTCTGCCAAAGCGAATCCCGGGGTGGTCGCTAATAAACCACCTACTAAGGGAGCAATGCCTCAGGTAAAGAATGGGGTGGGCAAATCCGCAAACACTAACATTAAATACTACAAATCCCTACCACGGAGGAACAATGTAGATTTGCCTCCGGATTCTATGAACTATGTTATTGTAATGACGGGTGTGCCATCAGTTTCGGAGGGGGATTGGGAAAATAATGAAAGCCTAAAAAACAAAGTCATTTTCTGGCTGAAAACAAATAGACCCCTTCCTGTTCACCTTAATGGGGATATTGTTTCGGTCAGAAGATGTAAGTGGGTGGGGGTACGCCCCAAGGATATAGAGGGGGATATAGTGATCATCAACTTTAGGGACCACAGAGTAGTATCCCATCTCTCAGATTGGTATGTGGGAAGTAATGAGGAAGGGATCTCCACGAGGAACCTCAGTTATTTTTATCCTGAGACCCTGATTAATCCAACTGATCAACCTCCTGCCAAAAATACTAAAAGTTCCCTCAAATGGTCCAACTTTACATCTAGTTTCCATGGACCCCAATTCAACCCTGAGGCACGGTACCGCTCCTACACACAATCTAGCTATAATAGTTCCCTACGAACACCGTGTTGGGCTAAGGTTAAGCCTCAGCCTTTTGGTCCCTCAGCCTTATCGGACTTCCCACTCCATAATAAGACTCTGTACCCTTTGGCTCCCCCCACCCCGGTTTTTCCACAGTTTCAACAGCCCCCAAGTTTCTACCCAGCATGTCAATATCCAAATAGGTTCACTCAGCCCAACGAGTATTGGAACATCCCGCTGAGGAACCTCTATGACCCACTATCAGGGCTGTCGTCTAATGACTGGCCAGCTTTTCCAACAAGGGACGATGAGTGTAACTCTGATTGTATGGGTGTTGGAGCTGTCCTGGGTAATCCACTATGTACTGTTAAAGGTTTTGAAGACCAACTTCATTATTGTGTGAAAGGGTGTATGGTCTATTCAAGAGAGCCTGATATATTGGCTATGGTACCCACCTCAATGTCTTCTAAGGACGTCACCACTGAGAGCGTTAATTCTGAGCCAATCACCCAGGTTGGGTCAATGTGTATGCCAATGGAAGGTACGAATAAAGTTGCCCCTGAGCTTGAAGAACCCCTTCCCCAGTCCAACGAATCCCACCCTTTAGACATAACTAAATCATGTGACCGAGTATGTATAAAGGGTACTACTTTGGGATGTTGGAATATAACGGGAATTGAATCTCGCATTTGCATTCCTGATTGGGTTGATTTTATCTGTCGAGGCGATGTTTGGTCTTTTCAAGAGACCTGGGCAACCTCACCAGTGTTTCTTTCAGGTTTCTTGAACTTTAACAAACCAGCCATCAGAAGTCATAGAGGTCGGGCTATGGGTGGCCTCACAATCTGGGTTCGCCAATTTGAAGGTGTGTCTGTTAAGGATGTTTTTATTGACTGTCCAGATATATTGATAGTTAGTATCAAAACAAAAAGTGGGATGGATATACTGCTGATCAATGTATATGCTAGAGGTATCTTGGGTGGCAGAGTTTCAACCACCCTTCTCTGTTTGGATGACTTCCTAAGTACTACCTCAGAAGCTGGTCATGTGGTTGTTATGGGTGACCTAAACACTTGTTTTGAACCTCTAAGTAAAGACGATGGTTTATTAACTGAAGCAGAGGATCTGGTTTGGGGGGTTCCTCAGCTTGATATACCCCCGATCAATAAGTGGTCCCAAGCAGCTACATTTATTAAAGGTCTCTGTCTGAACTGGGGGTTACGTGCCCTTAACGGACGAGTAAGCTCAGACAGGATGGGTAAACACACATTTTTCAATGGTAGACATAGCAGTCGTATTGACTACATCCTAGTAGATATTAAAATGTGGCCTGTGGTATCGGACATGGTAGTCAAGCCACGTCCGGAAAAGGACCATGAACCTTTGGTAGCGGAACTGAAGGATTTTAGTTTTGCAGGGCCGGTTGAACGACAGCTAAACCCTGTACAGGAGGCTGTCGTACTTGCAAATGACTTGAGGAGGGTTCGCTGGCCAAAGGTTTCTGTGGATGTGGAAGCACGTAAAAAGATCAGAGCCCTGGTTTCAAACTCACTGGTAGAAATTGATAAGTGTGAAAACCAGGAAATGATCAACACAAACATCACAGGCATTCACGCTAGCTTGTTTTTGTCTCTTAAATCACTGTTTATTAAGTATGTTGCCAATAAGGGTAGAAGGAAGGTTAGGAAACCCGCTAATTGGTTCAACGGCGTTTGCCGACAGACCCATGCGGATCTGTTTAAAGCTTTAAAATTAAAGAACCCAGCCCTAATCAAAGCAAGTAGGAAGGCTTTCAATGATGCTAAACGCTCTGCCAAAGCCGCTTGGGATGACGAGCGTTGGACATCACTAGCTGAGGCCTGTGGCTCCAGGAACCTACAGCAGTTTTGGCACCTTCTCAGATGGGGTTTGTCACAGGATGATCGCCCAAGCTCCGCATCCGTTGACCAACAGAAATGGGTGTCCCACTTTGAGGAACAATTTAGATGCCGCAGCAATACGCAAGATTCCATTAGTTGGCCATTAACGTTAGATTCACTTGAGTTCTCGGCCAGAGAAGTTGAAATAGTTCTGAAAGCTATCCCTAGGGGAAAAGCGCCTGGTCCCGACTGCATACCAGCGGACATATTCCAACAGGACCTTGATCTATGGGTACCATACTTAGTGCGGTTGGTAAATGCACTGGCCATGGGTGCTAGGGTACCTGATTCCTGGGCAGGCGCAGAAATATTGCCTATTTTTAAGAAGGGTGATCGGTCGGTTCCATCCAACTACCGGCCGATCAGTCTTATTGACGCGGTACAGAAGATCATAACCCGTCTTGTTCTTTCCAGGATTCAGGCATGGATAGAGGAGTATGACATCCTTACTCCTCTTCAAGCTGGGTTTAGACCCCACGTGAGTACCCTGGATCAGGCATTCCGTTTCATGCTTTTGCATTGGAAGACGGTCACCTTGGGCAAAGGCAACCTATACGCGGCCTTCGTGGACTTAAGGTCAGCATTTGACCTTGTCCTGAGGGCCGGGTTATGGAAATGCCTATTAGATATGGGCATGCCCCCCACCTTAGTACGACTCATAGTGAACCTACATGCACATACCTTTGCCTTTGTGCGCTGGGGTAAACCGGGTGAGGTGACAGAGAATTTTCCAGTGGCCAAAGGTGTCAGGCAAGGTTGCGTGCTGGCACCCACCCTGTTTTCTCTGTACATAAATAGAGTTACCAAGTATTATGATAATTTTTCCACGGATGCCCCAAGTCTGGCTGGAATGAAAATCCCCTTGTTCATGTTCGCTGACGATACACTCTTGATCTCACGAACCAGACAGGGTTTGCAGAAAGCCCTGTCGAGGTTCGAGAGTTTCTGCAGCGAACATGAGCTAGAAGTGAACGTGTCCAAAACCAAATTTATGGTTCTAAGAGGGCATAAACAAATTAATGCCAGGGTTTCCATGGGGGAAACCCCCCTGGAGCAGACAAAGCATTTCACCTACTTGGGAGTTACCTTTAGTGAGATTTAGGGTGCCAACCGGTGGAGGACCAAGCAAGACTTCGTCCTCTAACATTCTGGCGTCGTCTATGGACAACGCCGGAACTTCACCACTATGCAAAAGCCTGTTTGGAGGTTAGAAACAGCTTTGGTGCCACAAACATAGGCTGGTTTAGAGACCTTAAGGCTACCCTAATAGCTCTGGGGTATGGAGACCTGTGGTCCTCCCCCGAGTCAGCCAATTTCCCATCTAAAAAGGATTTCAAACAGTGTTATTGGGAATGGGTGACACACAACAGGCATTCAAAAATGTGCTCGAGTAGCCTTGCTGGTCTGTTCATTGTTTACAAGGATACTCCCAAGTTGGAAAGGTATTGGGATATTATAACAAAGCCCATGGACCGCAAATTATTCTATCAATTCAGATGCGGCACACTTCCTCTTGGGGATTTTACTAAAAAGTGGGGAGCTGATAGGACGGGGCACTGTCCCAAGTGCCAAGGTATTGGGGAAAGCTTGAATCACTTTTTGTATGTGTGTCCACTATACTCTGCCCCCAGAGCCAAATGGCTTAGGCCGGTATGTAGAAACCTAGGTACCAGTTCGGCTGGTGAAGCAAGTAGAATGTTAAAGACCAATCTGGCCCCTCTAATTGTTGTGGGGGTTGCAAAATTTTTGGGGTGGGCCTGGCTGCTTAGAATTAGGTTCATTAAAAGCAAATTAACGGGGACCTAAAAGATGTGATTGTTTAACAACTAGGCCCAGTATTCTGCTGAAATATATGTATCTGAGTGTTATTGTAAATTTTGTAAATATGCAACAAGAAGCTGACTAGCCTGTCAATGATTTAATACTTGTTTTAATTGCTTTTATATGTATAAACTGTATTTTATGTCTTTTATGATGAACAAATCGAATAAAGACTTCTTGAACTGAACTGATGACTTATCCCGAGTACCCAGATGTTCTAAAATTCCGAGCTTGGCAATACCCAATTTTTCCAGGTTTTCCACTTTTTTACTGATCAATTCTAACTTTTCGGTAATTGGTACGATGTGTAATTTTATAATATTTTCAAGGTGGGACACTAGTACCTCTGCATTAATTAAGTTCGAATTTTCCCTTGATAGTATATTTTTGCCATCTGACAATGTCTCTCCACTATTTTCATAAACTGATGGCAACAAAGTTGCCTTCTTTCTCCTGCTCTTATATTTCTTGCCCAACCTACTTGATATCAGTAGTTTCCTGCTGTGTACCAGTCTAGGCCTAGAACGGACAGAACCATGACCAGTCACGCTATCTGTGTAGCTGGGGTTAGATGAGTCAACAATAGATGTAGGGTCATTATTATCACAAGCATGCGGCCCCATGCTAACGTTAGACACCTCATCCATCTCATTCGTCATTACATGTGTGTCACTTATTATTAGATTGGGGGTTAGGGACATCCTGCTTTCCCTTTCTGGAAACACATTAGATTCTAAAGATAGTTCAGCCCCCTGTTTTGACTCGGCCCCTGGAAGGCCCGTGTATGATTGTAATAGTATAGAGTCATTTGACAATGTTGTCACATTGATGGTATTAACAGGGGGGTCTTCGATTTGTGGTGACATAAATACACGGCACACACTGGGTGGTAAGGATAAACGCCTCTCTGTATTTTCGATTGCGTTAGCGACAACACCAACTGTCTGTTGCAGCATTCTGTCAATGGCAGTCAGCGAGGGAAGTGGGGTCTGTGCAGTGGCAACTTTCCTGGTCGCCGAGCGTGTATGCATGGGCGTTTTCTTGGCCAGGGTCTTGCTTTTAGTTTTTGACTCCATTTACACGAGTCTCTGTTGGCTGTATTCAAATTAAGTGGTAATTACCTGCTGTCGGTTCCAGGGGGGGTGGCCCAGTCCAGTCTCCTCGGGCCTCTGAGGGCCACAGAGGGCCCGCCCTTTGCCCGGGCTTCGCCCCGGGCGCTCCTGCGCGCTCACGCGACGCGGTTGTACCAATGTATTTATGGCGCCTCCTGGCGCGCAAGATGACGTGGCGCCGCACTGCCTCCTGGAGATGGCAGTCCTCCACTCGGCGGCCGCTCCGTTGGATTTGCGGCGGCGGGAGGACTACCGGACACTGGGGCAGCTGGGCGGGTGAAGGTGATGTCAGCAACGTGGTTCAAGGGCTCCGCGTGTGCAGGTGACCAGCTGCTGCGTGATGCAGGGCTCCGCGGCTGTTCTAAACAATGAGCACACTCGCTCCCCGGTGTACCAATGTATTTATGGCGCCTCCTGGCGCCCAAGATGACGTGGCCCCGCACTGCCTCCTGGAGATGGCAGTCCTCCACTCGGCGGCCGCTCCGTTGGATTTGCGGCGGCGGGAGGACTACCGGACACTGGGGCTACTGGGCGGGTGAAGGTGACGTCAGCAACGTGGTTCAAGGGCTCCGCGTGTGCAGGTGACCAGCTGCTGCGTGATGCAGGGCTCCGCGGCTGTTCCTCTCTCCTGGGTTTCTTCTCCTTCACTGTTGGAAACTCATGAACAGTTTCACTTCCGGGTCACCCGGGGCAGAGTTGGAAGAAGCAACCGAGAGAGACTTTTTCCTACTTGGGGGTTACGATCGATAAAAAACTTAGCTGGAAACCGCAAATAGATAGTTTGAATGTGAGGCATGCCCAACCTACCGGGGTTTTACTCAAGGAACAAAAGTGTTCATACACTAAGCCCGTAGCTCCTGTATTGCAGATCTACAAAGCAAAAATTAGCGCATCCATCCTGTATGGTGTTGAGCTGTCGGGTTATGGGAACCTTGAACCCCTAGCGATGAGCCAAAACAAACTTTTAAGATCTGTGGTTGGGCTACCGCAATCTACCCCCTTGGTTCCCTTATAATTAGATCTGGGGTGCTGCTCCATCAAAGATGTTGCGTTATATAGGCTTGCAATATACTGGAGGAGAATTTGGGTAACACCAGAGCTGGTCAATTATGCATTGGCTCTGGATGAAGTTAGGAAGCTAGATGTCAACAAGAAACTTCCATGGTTCAACTGTGTAAGGAACATTTTTTGTGAGCTGGGGTAGAGGGTACACAGACAAAATATCGAATTTTAAATATCGATATACAAAAATATCGAAGTTTAAATATCGATGGGACAAAATATCGGAGGTAAGTAATATCGACAGTCTTAATATCGATATTAGTATGATATCAGTAATATCGAAGTTTTAAATATCGATGTCAATAATATCGAAATAAATAACTTCGATGTTACTAATATCAATTTTTATATAAATTTAGTGTATATTATATTGTATTTATTATGTTTTATTATTTATTTTTAATGTAATTTAATTAAATATTGTCTTTTACTTCTGTAGCGGGTTGTGGGTTTATGGGGGAATAGGGTGGGAAGTAATTTAATTATGTTAAATTAATTATTAATTAGTAGGAATTATTAATTAATTAATTGAGAAGTAATTTTTTATTAATTTTAATTAATTGATTAATTGATAAATATGTTCTGTAGCGGGTTATAGGTTTATAGGGGAATAGAGTGGGAAGTAATTTAATAATAATTAATTAATTAATATATGTTTGTACATATTTTAATTAATAATTAATTGGTAATTAATTTATATTAATTAGTTAATTAATTAATATAATTTTGTACATATTTATAATTATTAATTAGTTGGTAATTAATTAATATTAATTACATTAATTATAGTAATTTTTTTGTTATTCTTAATTAATTAATTGGGGAAAAATATTAATTATTAAATTAAATTAATTACAGCTAATGTGCTAATATATTTACTTTATTGTTATTGTTAATTAATAATTAATTGGTAATTAAATAATATTAATTAATTTTGGGAAAAGGAGTATTTTTAGGGTTCAGGGTCAGTTTTCAGTTTTTGGGTAAAGGGGTATTTTTAGGGTTCAGGGTCAGTTTTCAGTTTTTGGGTAAAGAGGTATTTTTAGGGTTCTGGGTCAGTTTTCAGTTTTTGGGTAAAGGGGTATTTTTAGGGTTCAGGGTCAGTTTTCAGTTCATGGGTAAAGGGGTATTTTTAGGGTTCAGGGTCAGTTTTCAGTTTTTGGGTAAAGGGGTATTTTTAGGGTTCAGGGTCAGTTTTCAGTTTTTGGGTAAAGGGGTATTTTTAGGGTTCAGGGTCAGTTTTCATTTTTGGGTAAAGGGGTATTTTTAGGGTTCAGGGTCAGTTTTGGGTTTTTGGGGTACAGGCGTACAGGGTAAAAACAAAAAAATATTACATTAAATCAAATAAATAACATTTAAAAAATACATTACATTATTAAGTGTTTTATTTATTTTAAATGTATATGTATTAGTTTTAATTTTGTTTTATTATTTTTATTTAATATTTGTAAAATTATATGTATATTAAAATTATTTTTACATTATTATTAATACATTTAAAAAAACTATATTTTTGATTCCGATATTTTTGTACTACGATATTATTTTTTCGATATTTTTGTACTTACCTTTATGAAGATAGGATTCCGATATTTTTGATGTCGATATTTTTGCTCCGATATTTTTGTATTTCGATATTCTGTCTGTCGATATTATGTCAGACATTCGGGGTAGAGTCATTCGTGGACCTTGCCTTCTGTAAAGTCCTTTCAGAGTAAAGTGGAACTAAACGCAGCTTACTGGCATATGGCAAACCTTAGACGGTTTTCAGCCTCTACTGGTTTGACTTTGACCAGCACTTTTCTTGAGAATAAGCAAGAGCCCAATTTTGAACTGTATTGGGACATAATGACTTCTCCGCGTGATAGGAAATTGTTCCATCAGTTCAGAGTAGGCTCCTTACCAACTAAGGCCTTTATTTCAAGGTGGAGGGCAAATCATGAGGAACTAACCAGCAGGTGCCCAAATTGTCCAAACAAGGTTGAATCAATACCACACATTTTCTTCACGTGCCCGGCGTATAGTCCATCGAGGCGACGCTGGCTGAAACCAATCTGTCTAGCTTTGGGAATTAGAGACTATAGGGACGTGTATAGAATACTGAGAAGTGCACTTGAGGGCCCAATTATGATAGGTACGGCAAAGTTCCTGGGCCAGGTGTGGGTGACTCCGTGGTCAGGGAGATGGTTTAGGTAATTGTATTCTCTGTACATGTTTGTTCTATTACTTTTATATTGAATGTTGACTCATATCTTCCTCTTGATGAACTGTTAATGAAATTGGAATATTGTTTTAATGAAATGAAATCAGAGTTGGGTAAATCATGATGTAAAGTACTGGCCGTATCCTGGTGGTTATTAGATTTCGTTTTTACGGAAATATTTATTATTTTAATCGGCTAGTGTTATGTCCCCATACAATCAAGTCTGTTAATCCATGAGTTTGTAACGGTTAACCCGGTTTTTATCTGTGGACTGTGAAAACTTTTGTGATTATCTTTTTTAATCAAAATAAAGTTTATAAACTGAAACTGTAAAGCCGGAGGGTTCACTTCAAAGTCAGATGTTGATGACAACACCCTGGTACTAGCTAGTGAGTATAGTAATTGCCAGAAATTATAAGACTTACCCGTTCCCGTCCCTGCTGCTGCTTCTCTTTCTCCAACTGGCCCATCTCCTCTTACAGCAGCACTGGAGAAGATCGGCTGAATCTCAACACCTAGTAGCTTGACCATGTCCTGTTCACAGTATAGGATGTCCACCTAGCACCATCCCCGAGCGCTGCCTATGCGCCCATAGGGTGTATCTGCTATAGGGCCTGCTACCAGCATGGAAGGGAGGTTACGATGCACAATAAAACACAGTGCTGTCACCTCCTTCTCATCAATCAACACCAGGGGCTGCAAACATTGGCAGAGGCGCCGCCTGAAACGTAGCCTCACTGCCTCTGCCAGTATGCTGGGTGGGTTCAGAAAAAAAAGGAAAGGAAAGAAAAAATATAGGGAAGTAAGGGAAAATAAAACAAAAGTCATAACACAATTTTCTTTCTCCAAAAACATAAAATACACAAACACACACACTAATATATAAAAAAAATGAGGGGTAGATAGGTTTTCAAGAGGGAGGATCACAGAGATTAAATAGAGATTAAGATTTAGACCCAGCACCATAACAGAGAGCAGAAATACAAGATGGACACGCCCATGCAGACCACAGGGTACAATTGTTGCAAGAATACAGTTCACAACTGTGTGGTACCATTCATGGGTCAATTGGAACATGCGGTTGCACTCTGCATTCCCATTCCAATGCGAACAGGTGCACTTGCAAACTCCGACCATCAGCAGAACTCTGCATAGCACAGCTGAGTTTTTTGTGTCTACATGGAGTTGAAAGCAACTTGGACCTCAGGCACCCCCATGCACACACCAGGAGAGACAGTGTATCAGAAAAATGGTGGCACCCATAAAATCCTAAATAAAAAACTTATATGACCTATCTCTATGATCACAAGAACACTCCATAAAATACGGGTCCAAGCACTCAGTTAAGCTTGAAGGCTCATAAAATAAATAAATGTACCTGATTCCCCATAAGTCACTTTAAAGTTTAACCATAAAAACAGTACCACGAACGGGGCCACCTTCCGATGCCTCACTAAAAATTGTGTAAATGGAGTGTAGAGAACACACCCCTGAGGGAAATAGAAGAACCTCAAAGAAAAGATTATTAACAACGGCACACATGCAATGTTTTTCTGAATTAAGAAATGATTCAAGGTCTTATCTTACAGGTCTGCAATTGAACCTCCAAGAGCACCACCTTTCAGCTGCCACATCATCACGCTAACATGGATCTAAAGTCTGTAAATCAAACTTATGAACTTCATTCTGAACTTTTTGATCGAACTGTTGAATGAAAACACCTGATAACCAGAGGACCACAGATATCTCCCCAAGATCCATATCAAAGACCGGCAATGTTCAATTATATGTTATTTATTGTTGCACTTCTATGCTCTCTCCATCTAGTGTGGGTGCTGCCACAGTTATTCACTGCTAAAGAACTGCCTGGCCAAATGATGCCTGTTCAAAAACGATCACAGCGCTTGCATAGGGATCTCTCCCATGTCACTTATAATTACAACAACCCAAACACTAGTATTCTATGTACATTACACAGCAACCTATTATACAGCACGTGGTATCAGCACATGACCGCCATGGTCTCCAAGAGATTAGCCATGTCATGTTACCTCTGTTTACTGATACTTTATGCAGTAGGTGCAGACTGGCTTTACTTGTCCTATGAGGTAGACCCTTCTCCACTTATACCTAGGCAGAATCAAAGCCAAAATATAGACAAATAAGGTAGAGCCCTACAGTTTAGTAGTGAATCTGACCCGTTATAAGACAAAGCCATCTGCTCTACACCTTTTCACTGAGCGTAGTGATGTTCAAACTGAGCTAGACAGGTGTAGTGCTAGAGGCACTCTTGAGGTCTGACGACCTGTGAAGACCTTTGACTACCATTATTTTAATTGACTTTAGTGTGATATTTTATCCTAGCCTGAATGTACACCATCCTGCATATGTTTGTTTCTCTTAAAAGTTTCTTTCTCGTAATCTTGCTGTCTTTCAGTGGGAGCTGTCACGAGTAGGACAGCCTTGTCAAGAACAGAGCTTGTGGGATGTGCATTTGAAAGCGTGAGAGGGAGAGAGAAGTGTGGAATGTGCTTTTGATCACGAAGTGTGGTTTTGTGGGCAGTGATTCACACATGTGCTCGGTGTTGTACATTGAGAGATTAAGCATGTGAATCTATAAGCAGTTGTGCATTGTGTTGAACATTGATGGGAATTATGAAATTCTTACTATTGTCATTGACATGGCCTCTTGTTTTCTGACTCTGCCTTGCTTCAGCTTTTTCTGCGTGCACAGCAGTGCTTGCAAATTGTTTGGGTTAATCACGTTCAAGGATTGTTTTTGTGAGAGAGATTACTTAATGTACCCAGAAGGCTTTGTGGGCTTCGTCAAGATAAACGCTGGAACATGCGAGATTTGGAGAAGGGGACGTGACAACTCCTCTCAGTCATGGGAACGCTTCCTTGGAGCCTGGCCAGTTCTGGTAGGATTTATTTGGCGTGGGGGGGAGGTATGTTTTGAGATTATAAAGCTGAGAGTTGTTGACTTGGAAACCGGGAATTTGGAATCCGAGTGGGGACGTATGCGTCTACCTCGAAGCGTGGATCCTGGTTGCTTAGGCTCCTAATCATGGCTTTTTAACTTCTCCAGTCAGGAGTGGGCTGAGATGCAGTGTTTGCACCAGGTAAAGTATTGAGTTTTGGGTATTGCCATTGTGATATTTGGCCAGTGGCTTTGATCATTTGATGTGTTTTCTTTGTGATGTGTGAGTGAGTCAAGGTGCACCTCCAAAAAAATCATTTGATGTATATATACCTTTCTGATCTCTTGCAGGATGTCCAGTATATTTGCTTGAGTCTTATCTCAAATTATTTGCTGCTTGTTTATTCATGGTATTACTTAGCTGTTATATTTACCAAGTGTGTTATTACTGCTTGCATATAAACATATATATCTTTGTGTACTTGAATGTTCTGCATTTGGCATCTGGGAAAGCCTTTGTTAGAGAGCATTGTGTAAAATAAAACCCTAAGCCTTATTCTAAAAGAAAGAGTCTGTGCATTTTGTAAAATAAAACCCTTTTCTAAACGTGCTGCTTGTTTTGTGTTAAAGTCTTTTGCTTCGCCAGGTGTTAAGCTATCGTGTTGGAGCTGTATTATCTGATAGGCACAAGCAAGACAACAGGGTGTGCAGAAAAGGCATCATATGGGAACATACTGTTTGGCCATAAGACTTCCAAGAGAAGAGATTGTGGGAGGTAGCAAAACCCCTGACTCAGTGTACAAACACATCCGCTTCTGCCTCCATTTGTGGTCCAAGGGTGGCCCTCAGAGTATCTCGGGCAGTCTTCTTTAACAATAAGTGGGCACCTGACAGGGAATTCCTGTATAGGGCCATCCAGCTTTATGATATAAAAGGAAATGAGTCTCTTAGGGGAGGGTTGAATGAAAGCATAGACACCCCGTATCAGGAAATCTGGGATACAGAGGTAGGTGGAAACACTTGGCTAAAAAGGAAAGGGCAACCCCTATGTTTATGGAAACTTGCAGTGTAATCCTAATGTTTCAGAAGTAAAGGAACACTTCCACTGGGCATGAATGAAAACTGTGGCACAATCTTGCACATTCTGTATATGCAATGGGGTACCTCCACGCTGATGGATATGTAATGGCAGTGTGGCGAGTTTGCCTACACTCAGCTCATTCCTAGATGGTGCAGACTCTGTTCTTTGGTAACCATACACACCCCTAGGCTGGACATTCAGACTTGTGCCAGCAATCGCTAAGGAAGTAGACAACCTTGTTTCATCAGATGCATTAAAGAAGATCTACAGATTATTTTGGCTGTGCTCCGTACAAGAACATTCCAGATGAAGTTAGACTGTTGGACTCACAAGTATCAGCAGTAAGCTCCATACCCTTCTTCACCATGCAGTTGTAAGCCAATGCCTGGTGGCACTAAATCATTAGATGGGAAATGCCTAAAATGATGAACAGCACTGAGCTCAGCCTTAATATGATCAAGGAAGAACTGAGAGCAATACGCCTCATGATGCTGCAGCATTGGTATGTGTTAAACGTAATGACCGTTATGAAGGGAGTGGTGTGTGCCAAGATTGGTGCTTCCAGCTGCACATTTATCCCACGGGATGACCTGGATAATGGGACATTGACACTCGACATACAAGCATTGCACTGTTTACAAAGAGACATTCATGGGGAGGGAGAGGCTTCTGAGCAGGAATGGTTCTTTTATTGGTTCTCCTGGCTCTCCTGGTGGCTTTCCTGATTATGAACATCACTGTTGCTGGTTCTCATCATGTCTTTGTTTGTGTGTGGTCTGTGCAATTGGAGATTACCTGTTGTAAAAATGCAGTCCTCAAATCGGGTAGAATGCAAGTAACTAGGAAAGTAGTAATTGTTAAAACTGATGAACAACAGCCTCACAAGTAACTGTCTTGAAGTATTGGTTAGATAGTGTAGTTGGAAATTCAACTAGAGGAGGGAATGTTAAGATTGAAAAAGTCAATGTCAATATGAATATTGATACATTCATATATAAAAACTAAATTGCGTTTTTATTGACGAACTTGCCAGCTGCGAACTCCATGTCAACCCAACTTCAAAATAAGTAGTAAAGCAGGTCCTGAGACCCAGGCCCAAGGTCACTTATTGACAAGTCACAGGTGGGGTGGCACGTAGCTTGCAGGCAAATGCATGAGCAGGAAACCCCATATCAAACCCACAAATGGGTGCGGCGACACCACAATGGTCCAGGAAGATTGGCTCCAATAAAGCACACAGGGCTGCATGTTCTCAAATCACTATAAACTCAGATGCCACATGAAGTTAGGAACACATAGCCAGTGATCAAACACTCCCCATGCTGGACATTTGGACAAATTAACCACTCGCCACATTGTGTCCTCCCAAGGTTGAGGTCCACCTGGATTCCTCATCTAATACATTTATTTATGGCTTCAAAGACAGAGGATCCCATTCCTTACCAAAAAAAGATCACTTGAACTATTTTATTGCATTCAATGAACTGTATGAAAGTCTATGTTAGACCAATTGTAAATTGAGACAGTCCTCAGACCCTATGCCTGTGGCTGTTCTCAAATCATCTATATATATATATATATATTCACTGAAAAAACCATAGGTTATAGACCATATATAGTTAGGAATTAGCATTTACAAAACCTTAATTTACTCGCACAAAAACATTGAAATTCGCATATATAGTCACTGGATGATGTCATCAGTGATTTCATCAGTGATGTCACTGACCATGTCATGAATGATGTAATATGTGACATCATCAGCAGTGGATTGCAGGTGCGCGATATATAGTTAGCGCAACTAACTATATATGCGAATTTCAATGGTTTTGTTTGAGTAAATTAAGGTTTTGTAAATGCTAATTCCTAACTATATATGCTCTATAGCCTATGGTTTTTTCAGTGAATTTCAATGGTTTTTTAATAGCAAATATGAAAAGCTGTAAAATGTCAAGCACGTGGTAGGTAAAAACATTTTCGTATTTATGCACGCTGATGTGCTTTGAACGCTGCCCCCCCTCCTCTTTTCTTTTAAAAATTGGAAGAAACAAAAAGTATTCCCTTCCATAAATAACCCAAGACTTTTATTTTGTTATGACAAGGGAACGAAATAGAGAATAAACTATAGTTGGTCACCATGGGGTTTAAAGAAGGGATGGTTCTTCACCAGATTAGATATTTACCCAGACCCTCAGTCTCCAATGTGATGAACTAGGCTAAAATTCTTCTGGTGCCTGCACCCTGTCACAGAATATCACCCTAAAACATGGAATCTCCCAAACACCAGATTGAGTTGAACCCCACAGTAAGCCTTATTTCTTCAGGGCCTCAGAATTTCTTTTGCTTTGCTCATGGAAATTGTGGGATATAGGAGAGATAAGGTGTCACCATTAAGAAAGGGTAGTATTTAAATTTGCATATCAATTATGTTAAACCTTTTAGACATATGATATGCTAGCTTGAACTTATGCTTTACATTTGAAGCCGAATTCAACAGGTTAAGTAAGTAGGTTTTCGTAGTTGTAACTTTAAAGGGTGATCTAGCAAGCTGTAAAGATTTTCTAAAACAGTGCAGCGTATTTAGTTTTTTAATGTACATGTTTATGAAACGATTACACAAATGAAACATTTGTGAGTTTTAAATTTCCGGAGAAGTATAATTCACCAATAGCTTTCTCTGTAGATGTTTTTCCATTAACAATCCCAGTTCCATCACCTGCCCAGGATATCACTACTGTTAGTTGTCATTGTTGCTTCTGTTTTAATAAAAAATGTTTTAAGGTGTTTACTGTTTTTGTTGCGATGTATATATTTATAAGTTATTAAAGTGTTATAATCCTACTAATTTTTTATCGATTATTGCTCTTTGAGATATTCCCTGTCTACAAACAGAGAAGAATAGGAATATTTTGTCTCCCTTTGCAGATAGTGAAGGATAGGTAATGCGGACTTTTGTCCCCCGTTGTAATCCATCATGCCTGTTTTTCTCCCCACTGATTGATTGATTGGCTGGACATTTATTGTTCAAGGAATAGTTCTTTCGAGGTATTCTCTGTTTGCAAATAACGTGGAATAGAAATATTCTGTCTAGTCTTTGCAAGTAGTGAAGGGTGGGTAATGCGGACCTTTGTCCCCCGTTGTAATCTGTCATGCCCATCTACTCCCCACTGATTGATAAACTAGCTCCACCCGGACCATTTATTAGAGGTACATCATCTGGCTCAACCGGAGGGTACCCCTAATAAAGAAGACAAATGTAAAATACGAAGTAATCACTGTATCCTGTTAAACAGAAACTTTAGCGTGAAACACACTTGAAAAGGAAGGGAAAGAAATCGAACAAAATCAGTAGGCCACTGATGAGTTTTTGACTTCGCTAGAAATAAGAAACATGAAAGTGGTGAGAGAAGCCAAGCTTGACGTTACGGCAGCCACGAGGTAGCTAGGCTCCGCCACCCCCCCTCTGCTCCAAGCATGTCCGTTCCACCGCCCGCCACGCCCAATAACGGTAACATGAAATAGATACAAATCAGCAGATACCTACCCCCATTTCGGAAACTCCCGAAGTGCAACAGGTTCGCGGCTACGCCCATCCGTAAGACGAGGCCTTCGGCACGTGTAGGGCCGGTCCTGCTGGCAGCCGTCGGCCGGGGAGGTCGTCGCGTAAGGTGGGCCAGGAGAGGAGCCGAGGCCGACGGGATCCCTTGTCCCATCCTCTTCTTTCTTCAATAATGGCTGCGACAACGGGGGGGATGTCTTGCACATGCCACCGACCCCCCCCTCCCCTCGTATCTCCTGGTCTGGCCCCGGCTTGGTATGAGCTCCCGTTCGGTCCTGAAGCGGCGCCCTGCAGGCCACGGGGGGGATGTCTTGCCTCTGCCTCCGAACCCCCCCCTCTTATCGCCTGGTCCGGACATCACGGATATCAACGCCAGGCGTCGGCGTGGGGTGCGCTGGGAGGGAGAGGCGGCGCGAACGAGCCTCTCCCACCCCCCCAGGTGGGGGCCCCTCAGCTGCACCCCCAACGCTCCACTCACCCAACAAAAGGTCTCATCCACTACTGCGAGGCAATAATGCTCCGCTCACCCAGCGGGGGTCTTGTCCACTGTTGCGGTGCAACGGCGCTCCTGCGTCCAGAAACGTTCTCCTCGACTTTGAAGATTCTATAAGAGCCACGGGGGCCCCCGACCCCCGCAGACACCCCCGATGGGGAATGACTGCCATGATCACCCACGGAACGACCACGACGTAGCCGCGGGACGTCGGCGCGCTCATGCCGGCGCCGGCCTCAGTCTTGAAATGACCAAAATCCTGCAAGACTACCAACTTGATCAGTTCCGGTGGGACACTAGTATGACCCGGTAGGAAAGATTGTTGCCTCCCACCCCACTTTGACTGATGGTTCATGTCGCCAGTCCCCTCTGCTACCCTTCAACGAAAACTTTTGGACTGCCGAAAGAGGTCCCGGTCCAACCACGAGTTGGTGGAGACATTTTGACTATACTTGGACCTTCCTGACCTCACCCAAAATGGCGCCGGTACAAATGAAACTCTCAACTCCTTGTTGTGGCCCGATTGCTCAGCCGTGATATCATGAGATATGTATGCAGTTTTTAGCACATGAATTGATATGGGATAAGACTGATTATATGTTCGGACAATGAATTGATCCGGGATGGGTATTGATTATACGTTCGAACAATGAATTGACATGGGACGGGTACTGATTACACGTTCGGACAATGAATTGATATTAAGTTCTAATGCATCATTGATTACTGTATTTATTGAAGGTTCGAATTGTCGACACTTTTGGTACTTGCTCACAATGAATTATCGATAGGATTTTGTTGCACTTGTCGCACTTTTTACTATGAAATCAACGACCACTGACTCTGTTATGTTTTCCACAAATAAATACCCCCCCCCCCATTTACAGTTCCAGCCTGCTCCGTGGCCGGCCCACGGGGTTGTAGGCCCGTATTTGTGCACCAACATTTTTATTAAAGGTTTTTGAAAAAGCAAACGTAGTTGTAACGCGTAGATTGGTAAGTTTCGAATAAATGGCCACTGTTTCCGATATAAAAAAAAAAAAAGCAGGTGAAATGAAGCAGCTCGATTAGTTAAGGGTTAAAAAGTATAGTACGCAGAAACATTGCAAATATGAATGGTCCAGGTTTGTTGTATGTGTTTTTCATTTTTGTACAGCATAAAGCAATCAATAAGGATCCTGGTATTTAGCCTCTACTTTATATGCTACCTGTATCAGGGAAGTTGTTTTAAATGCCCCTAAGCCACCCCGAAGGAATGTCACCTGGCCCCCCTAGTACGAACGAAAACGACCCCGTACCACTGTAGGTTATCTCTCTTCCTCAAAGGAGAGCACGAGCTCGCCCCCACTTTACACCGACTGCCCTTTGTTTTGACCCTCCCCTGCACACGATCCGTAATGCCACACTTGGGCGACCTATGCTATCCACAGGCCTCCGATAATTATCTCTCCCACATTACCGGTCCCCCCTGGGCTTAAACGCCGAGATGGTAGGGACTGCATCCTGTGGAGATAGGCCGAGTATGTAGTAAGTAAAAGCCTTTTCGGGTTTATGCGCGTTGATGTGTTTTAAACGCTGCCCCCGCCCCTTCTTTTTCCCTCTTTTCTGCAGGTCACTTCGGAACGTCAATTAAAGTACGGAAAAATGGTGACTTAACGGCCGATGGAATGGGAAAAAGGGTTTGAATATGGTGCCTATACACGACGAGCAAACAATGACTATGTCTCTCTCTGAACCCAGCGCTTGGGAGGGCAGCCTGAAGCAGAAACTTGACGGGTTATTACAGGATGACAAAATATGACTTCGCTTGGCACCCCAAATAATACAACCAAGAATGACGTGCACCAATGAATAAATTCCTACGTTTAACTAAATAGGGAAAGTTTAAGGAATATTCCGAGGTGAGGTTTACCCAAGTACCCTCCGTCTGGAGGACTAGGAATGTTGCCAATGTTTAAGATTTACCACCTCCTTCTCGCACCCTCATAGACATGAAACTCAAAGCTGCCCCATTGTTCTCCCGACTGACACCTACCGTTGCCTCAGCCTGGAAACCCATTCGCTAAAAATGATTCGAAGATCCCCCCTGAGTATTAGCCCAACCAGGTTAGTTCCCGACCAATTGGCAAAGGTGTAAGTATTTGCAACCAAAGCCACCAGCGAAGGCAGCCGACGATAAGAGAGAAGAAAAAGGTAAAAAGAGCTCAGCCCCCAGATGAATTAAGTAGGATGCTAAGGATGCGCAGCATGCAGGAAGAGATCTTTTTGGCCAGCAACTGTTCTATGTTTTGTCTTGGATTTTTGTATATAATACATGTACTGTCTCCCCCCGCCCGAGTTTGTGTGTACGTAATGTATGGATCTACGTCGTCCCTATGCCTGTGTTTCCATATTACTTGACCCCTGCTGTTCTGTGTTGTGTGCGCACTAAATGGCCTATTATTGTACACGTCTCTCTCTCTCTCTCTCTCTCTCTCTCCCTCTCTCTCTCTCTCTCTCTCTCTCTCTCTCTCCATGTCGTACGTGTACCGAATGGTTCGTTTAGAGTGCAGATGACTCTCTCTCCGAGGGTCCCCCTGTTCCCTCTTCCCTTGTGTGGTAACGTTGTGCCCCACCGGCACAAACCTAATTGGGTCTCTTCGAACACAAAGGTGTTCGGCAAAATTGACTGGAACTAAAACGATTGTAACTTGCCATATTACTACCTCTCCTTTCTGCAAAACGATGGAACCCAAGTTGGTAATGAAGGAAAGGACAGGTAAGACGACTGATGTCCCCTAATCTGGCCTTTTATAGGGGGACTATATGTCAATGGCCTTCTGTTTTTCAGTTCGTTAGAAATGCAATCCCCAATGCCCAGATTGCCCCACCCCTCTGCACTCAAGTGCGGATGTCCAAAGCGTCCTCGCTTCTCCTGATTGACCCAAGCTCCATATCAGCTGTCCCCGAAGTATAACTGATGACCCTGATTAACCATCGCTCTCCGAGAAAAGCATGTTTACACCCCTCTCATGATGATAACACTCCCCCCTGTTTGCAAGAGTTAGCCGACCCCGAAGGGAAATGTAAGACTGTCAGTACTTGGGTTAAAAAGGCGAGTCTCTACCTAAGGACTCGATTTCGAGTTTGATAGAATACACTGTCGATGGGAGTCTGACTTCTCTCCACATACGTCATGAATGAACGCCAAATAGGCTTACGAATTCAGTGGAAATGCCCTCCTACATACTCCATAGTGATGACTTCTGACTGTGACCGATGAACCTATCCCCCAACTACTTAGGATTGGGGGCGGAATTGAGATGTATAAATGTCTTCTCCTGCCAGTTTTCTAAAACTTGTTTTGTACCTATTCAAAGATACACAAGCACCGGAGGAGAGGGGCTGGACGTGACGCACAGCCTGGCCGCAGATCATGAAGCACGTGTGACCTTGACCAAAGGTGGAATCGCAGAGCAACGAGACGCGGGACGAGGCACCACTCTCGAACTCGGAAGATGAAAGGATGAAGGGCTGCCTTGAAGCCCTCGATCTGCTCACCCACTCGTGCCTGAAGTCCCCGTCCCTTTGAGCCCGACTGATGGGCCTGCCTGCTCGTTATCCTTTGCTCCCTTGGTCCCTTGGTGTGTTCAAAGATCTGATCCCACTCCGCCCTCTCTTCCCTCGATTATCCAACAACACCACCTTTTTCCGTATGAATCTTGACTCAGAAAAGAAGAACAGCATTTAGATAGAGTAGGGTTTTGCCACGGAAGAAGAAAGACACGCAGGTGCCCAGCATGAGGCACCCCTGAGAAGATTAGTTAGGAGACAGGACTGTGATCTAACAGCAGAGGACTGATCGCACCCTGCAACGCGTAAGGATGGATCCGAGCTGGACCTATAGCTCCACCGCCGGTGCTCAGCAGCGCCAACGAAAGAAGACGGACTACTAGTGTCGCAGGGTTTCCGTTCTCTCACAGAACTGTGCTCAGAGACCTAGAACCTGTGTGAGTCAGGGTGACCCAAAACTCACCTATGTTTCAGAAATCCCCTTACCAGGCTAGCTACAGTATCTCATCGGCAGTGAATACTTCCCGATGTCTTAGACAATCCAGAACATGAACTTAGAATACCTCAGGTATCGTGGAACACATGAACACTCTTTCGTTATATTATCATTCCAAACCGAAACTGGGAGGCAATGAGAACACGTGCAAGTTTGAAATGTTTATTTTTTCAATGCAACATTCTCAAACGCAGTATCTTGTATAATATCAACATACATATTATAAAAATCAGAGTCAGCAGCATAGTCACTAATCCATAGTAAGCAAACTGTGATAACATATTATGATGCAAAATTTATAGAATTCTGTATCACCTGTATCACCTATATTTCGCGCACCCTAATTAGCATATTATATTATATCTAAGAAGGTCTCATTTGGGCTTTAGCTGGGCGAACCCATACCTCAAATTCTCAGTAGTAGGAGATCACATCAACAGCTACCAGCTCTCAGCATGTCCAGCATCAAGTGTTTTTTCTAATTCCCTGTAACTGTATCTTGAACTCACGTAAAGCCCAAAGTTGGCACAAACATTATTTGTGTTATGACTAACGTAGTGCGAGGATCAGGCCTACAATAACCTTGTGTTAGAGTGTGCAGTTCTCAGTGTGCAGACAGTTGTACCAAGTGTTCCAGGCACGACTGATACCAGTACAATAATATATTATTCTGAAGTAAATCACATCTTTCGTCTAGGTTAAAAGCTGTAATAACAATTAGGTGTCGTGTGCAAACCGAAGCAGAAAGAAAATATGGCGTTTAAACATTTAACAAGCACATGCTAACTTAACACAACCTATGGAAACGTAATAACCATATGACACCCCCCCAATGGTCCGAGGACGGTCAAAAGACAAATATATAAGCCAATACTCTATGAGAGGCAAGACTTGAAAGCAGAGTTCAATGATATTGAGCCAAGCTAAATGTATGTAATGTATGTAAAATTTAAAAAATACAAAAACTATGTATGAATGCCTATAGTGGCCACACAAAATATAAAAAGTTGAACTTGAGGCCTAAATATAATAAACAGGCCTTGAACATATGAAAAAAAATCGAATGTTCGTATTGAAATTGGCACCATTCAGAATTACTAAAAAGTCACATGCCATATAGATGGAAGTATTCAGAGTCATTCCTCGTTGAATGAATATGCAAAATATGTAGCAACAGCCTCCAACATGAAATCACTGTCATCATCCGAAAACAGTTCAGCCATCCAATTAAGCAATGGGAAAGAACATACGTGCTCCTCCAGTACTGAATCCTCTAGCATCATCAGAGGACAACTCAGTGGGTTATCGAACGCTCTGTGCCAGAAAGTCATGCGCTGCTGCGAATATGTCCCACTGACCCATTAGTCCATGCATCGCTGCCACAGCCATAACTCTTTCGCCAGAACAGACCAACTCATGAGCCACTACGGGGGACATCAGCTGATCAAAGTCGACGTCAGGAGAAGTCGGTAAACAGAGACACAAATCAATGGCCCAGTCGAAATCACAGCTCAGGCAATGAAACACAGGCTGGACACAGGTGAAATAGGAAAATCTGAAAGATAATCCAAAAGCCGTGCTTAAAGTCGCAAGCGGCAGGGATCCATAATAATCAAGCATCCGGTTGCGAAACTGCATCAGTAGGTGCTGTGCGTTTCCTTGCGCAGGATGGGCATCCATGTTTTATGAAATAAAATATCACCAGAATGCCTGCAGCCAAAGCCAGCAAAACAGGGAATCCGCCAAACAGACTAGCGAATATAGAATGAAAGAACGCAGGGATAATACCAAATACTTTTTCAAATGTAGTCACAAGACCACTGCTAACCATTTTAAAAAAATGAGCGAGGCTGGATGTGGAGGAGGCATTAAAGATTTGATGAACCAGCTCGCAAAAATGAAACGGCAAATCAGTACTTAAAAGAGCTTGTACTTCTGTGCGTGTGTTTGCTATGTGAAGGACATAAGTTTCGCGGGCAGAGCTCAGGGCCACCTGTTTTTGAGACAAAAGGGCTCTTATACGGCCTAAACCATTGAATTCAGCTCTCAAGGTTGGTATTCTTGGCCAAATTAAAACTTCTGAATTCCCATGCGTGGGTGGATACAACACATTCTTGCAGCAAACGACCCTTTCAGACACGGTAACCACATATGCAATTCCAGCCTCTAACCCACAACAAAACTCGTTATTTAAAAGTAAATAACTACCGTTGGACAACAACGTGAACGTGGGAACTATTGCAGGAACTGGTGTCCCTTTCAAAACACAGGCCAAATTCGGTTTGTCCTGATTACAAGAACCATGCAACTGGATGTGCCTGCAAATAAGTGAGCGGTCAGGGGACTGTGTACATTCTTCACCATTCAGATTCACTTCATTCCCCTCCTTAAGGCATCTGTAAGTGTATGGTAAAGACCATGTCTCATGGAGGAAAGCGCTGCCTAATGGTTCATATCGCCCAATGGCAATATATTTCATACAATTTGTAAATTTATACAAAGCAAAAGGTAATGTTATAACACCATGAATAAGCCATGTTGCTGCAGTAACTTCAGCCACCGAAAATGGCAGGGATTCTAATTTTTCAATATGTAACATAGAAAATGTCGCATCTCTCTTTGACAACATGCGCTGTTTTTCAGTCAAATTAAACGGGGCAAACAATGATGATACGTTCAAAAAAGTCCATGGCACTCGACCAGATTTAAGAGTCTGAAGTGTCCTCGCAAACTGCATCACAGAACGCAATTGATTTTGACCATGATATAACACGGACACTTCATCATGTACAATGTCGACAACAGAAGACACAATATTATTTAAAGTGTAAATTCGGGAAGAAAGCGTGTTAATGCTGTTATCAACCACTGCAAACACTTTTTCCAAATTAGCTTGATCAATAGCCCTTAGGCGTTTAGCAGCCTCAACCTGGTTAACTTTCCAAATTTCATTGTAAATTGCATACAGGAATCTTTTAGATCTACCTTTAGCAGGGCCTTTTATAAAATCGTTTAAATCCACATTATCATGTAATTGAGACAAATGTAGTTTAACTGCAGCTAAAGTTGAATGCTGTAACCAATTTTGACACAGCTTCCCCACAGACTAAGTCGTGACAGTATAGTCTTCTTCAAAACGTGGATCGGGCCTGAGTTTTGTGAACCCCTCAGCCAAACCCATAAACCTGCGCTGGCAAGAATCAGCACTCTTTTGCCATACCAGCCAACCCTTGGAATCCAAACTTGAAATGTTAAAGGATGAATTGCGTAAAAGAGTCTGCAACCCTTGAAAGGAGGAATCAGTGAAATTACCCCAACCTGTATATTCATTTAAATCCGGGATGGATGGTGTATTTAATATTTTAGAAGTAGCCAAACCAAAGCATGTTGTCTGGAAAATGGTAGAATTTAAAAACAACATGTGATTTGGGATGAGACATGCACGGTGCAAAGCCTCAGTGCCTTGTACCTGCCAATCTTTGGTACCCCAAACCGATTTAAGGTCAATTGTTCCTTTCCAGAACTCGTAGCCATCTACAGCCAACCTGTCTAAAAAGGACTTCGAATACAGTAATTTTGTATCGGTAAGTCTAACTTTGGAAATGGGCTTTTGTGTCATTTTAAAATAAAATGACTCGGGATTAGACTGATCAAAGTCTGTAAAATAGGTATATTTCTTCAGAAATGCATTGGAACTGCCACTGAATGGAGCAGGGCAATGTTCCCATTGTGTATAATTTACAGCAACCCTCCTGGAATTCGTCTTATGTAAAAAATTATTACCATAATGTTGAAAACAAAACAAATCTCCATAATTAATAGAATCTGTATACAGATCCTCAGTATCGAAGGCAGCATAATACTTCAAATCCGAGAATAATGTTTCTACGGCCTGAATATCCCAATCATCAGAACGTACATTTTGTTTAATCACATCTCCCATGTTTACTCTAAGCACATTTGGAACATTAATCACTTCAGTAGGCCCATGTATCTCAAACCTAACCGCATCCCACACAATCCCATCAAGGACAGGCCATGCTGTAATGTTAACTGCCTTTAAGTTTCGTTTCTGTCTGTGCGCAGAATGTGAAGAGGAGAGAGGGTTCAATGTTCCATTAAGGTACCAAATTCCTGTTCTTTCTTTAACGTAGTGACCATCAATCAGGCGGAAAAAATAAAACACAAAACCAATTGACATAAAAAGATAGAATGAAAATAGGATTAACCAAATGTATGTCCAAGGCGGAATTAAAAAATGTTTTTTGAACAACGTGGCATATCTTGCAATGTTTGTGGGTTTCTTTGATGTTTCCGAAACAGAGTCAAAAGAGAATCTGGACTGGCCTGCCAAACGGGTCTGCAAATCAGGCATCGATAAATCAGTAGGATAAGTGTAGTTTAGCTCATCAATGTTAGTATCAGGAATAGTATTTAATAAAGGACTGGATATGGCAGGCATCTCGAGGGACACCTCCTGTTCTGCACCAGATGTAATAGCCAGCACAGAGTGCCTCACCATGGAAGGACAGGATACAGCCGGTGTCATGCTATGAAGAATCGGCCACCCTGTGTGTCTTGACATTGTCAATAGAAATAAATCTGTTTTCCTTACGACCTGGAAGTGGTGGTAAAATGACTGTTCTTGTGCCCTTCACTCCAAGGACTCAGACTGGTGCTCGATATGAGGGACCAAACTCTTTCTTGTTATCGATCTTCTCTCGAACCAGTTCTCCAACTTGGGGTAGCCAGCCAACTACCGGGATCTGCAACGCATCATCCGATGTGGAGGGCAAATGTTCCTTTGCAAGACTGTCTCTGGTCTTTTGTAGATTCTGTAAAACATTGCAATGTTCATCTACGTCAAAGGCCCCGGCCTGGGCCTTGTAGTCCGGCCCATCAAGGTCAGGTACATACATCTTGATACCAAAGAGCATTTCGTACGGGGTCCGCCCACCCAGAGACCTTCTAGGGAGATTATTAAGCGCACGCTGCACGCCTATGAGGTGGGCTAGCCAGTTTCTACCAGTGCCTATAACTCGGGCTGTCAAAGATTGCTTTAAGTCGCGGTTCATTCGTTCTACTACACTATTACCCTCGGGTCTGTTGGGACTTGAAAATTTGACTTGGACTCCCAACGAAACCATAGCAGCCTTGTATGCCTTAGAGGCGAAAGCCGGACCCTGGTCCGAATGGAAAGTACCACAGGCAAAAATTCCCACAAAGACACGCAAATCCTTAATGACAGTCCGTGAATCAGCGCTTCGATGCGTCCATACCCATACAAAGCGTGTGCATGAATCAACTGCTACTAAGATGTATTTAAACGCAGTATCAGAAGAAAAAGGACCGCAGTGATCCAAATAAACGCAACCAAGCGGTTTATTAGAGATGTACAACTGTGTCTGAGGCGGACGCGCAGCAGTAGAAGGCTTAATCTGCTGGCAAATGTTACATTGAAGAACATATTCACGCGTCTGTTTGTACAGACCCCGCCACCAGAATCTCTGTTGTAGCTGAGTTACAGTGGCCGAGACGCCCGCATGCGCAGACGCCACACCTTCATGTGCCGCTGTAATCAAAGCAGCTCTGCGATCCGAGTTGGGAACTAAACGCTCGCCAACGTCAGGGATTTTCACATAAGGAACCTTATCGGGACTTAAGTGGTATGTGTATTTAGAAGGGAATCCCGCAGGATATTTACCTCCCTTCTCCGTTGCAGCTACAGCGGCCAAGATGTCATCATCGATTTTGCTTTTGGACCTCGTGACTGCTGCAACTAAGTATTTTGATACCGCTGACTTCGCTGCTTCATCAGCAAGCGAGTTGCCAACAGCGTGGACCCCCACGCGCTGATGACCGAGAGTATGAATCACAAACACGAGTGGCAGCTTCTCTTTAAGTTCCGCCACTCGGACCCAGATAGTTTTATGTTTTATAGTGCTACCCTTGGAGTCACGAAAATCATTCTGAATCCAAAAGAACAAGTTTTCATTGTAAGACTGGACACAGTAGTAAGAATCGCTTACGATTAAAGTCGTCACACTAGGATCTGCGTACTCCAATGCAAGCATCAGAGCACGAAGCTCTGCCAATTGTGCGGTGCAGTCTCCAAGCGTCTGCGTGTGCACGACACTGGACTTGAACTCATCGTTCACCATGGCACCGACCACAATGGCGCAAGCGGAAACGTAGGCATGTTTAGAGCCATGCGCAACCTGCGCCGAACCATCAGTGTAAATGATGCAATGGAAATCCTCCAACGGCCGCATTGCTAATGAAGCAGGATGAACAAACTCATACTGTAAATACTCCTGGGACCGTAAGGTGGCGTCAAAAATAAACGTGACATCCTGGGACGTCAAGGACGCAGCCCATTGAATCCACCGAGGGTGCAAAGCTTTGGAATTTGGTACACTGGCTTTCGTAACCGCCTCTAAGGCAGGGCACGGGGTAACAACCAACATGCGCTTTCCTTGTGACAGGGCACGTTCCTTAAGAATTGCCATCTGCATAGCCGTTAAAACTTTCTCCACAGTGGAAAAACGCAATTCAGCCGAAGTGTACAAGTGTGACTTGTAAGCAATAGGTACTGTATCTCCTTCATTAAAAGTCAGGTACGTGAAACCCACCGCCCCAGGGATAATTCTTATCACCAGGTTGGTCTGGTTATCACGAATCTGTAAGTATTCAGAAGCGAGCAAATCAGCCTGCAAAGACTGCAGAATGGCTGAATGCTCAGGCAGCCAGCATGATTTGGAAAAAGATGGTTGTATCAAACCATACAAAGGCTTGATACGCTGGGCATATTCCGGAATGTAAGTCCTCCCGAAATTCAGAAAACCCAGAAGAGATTGTAATTTTTTCAGTGTTGTCGGAGAGCACAACTGTGCACATTTCTCCAGGAAATGGGGTGCTAAACCCTTCCCTTCATGGTTAAGCTCGTAACCTAGAAACAACACTGTGTACTCTGCAATGTGCGACTTTGCAAAGTTAAACTTGTAACCTACGTCAGCAAAGTTACAAATTATGCTATTTACTCGACACAGATGCTCCCAAAGATCGTCGTCTGTGAGATAAATGTCATCCACATACGAACAAGCAACTGGGTCGAAGCTCTCCAAAAGAGAGACTATGCGCACGGAAAAAACTCCCGGACTGTTCTTGTAGCCCATCGGGAGTTGTTTAAACCTTTTTTGCACTCCGGCGCACGTAAAACTGGTCCATTGGGAACTTAGACCATCTAATCTATGTGCATAAAAACCATTGGAAATGTCAAGCGTGGTTTTGAACCGTTTACGCTCAAGACTATTCACTAACGCAGAGCCGTGCGTATTCTGTACTGCACAGTTACGGCAATGCGAGTTCAAATGCCTATAATCCAAAACCAAACGATATGATCCGTCCGGTTTGTTCACAGTAAAAAGTGGGTTATTCATCGGTGACACACACGTTTCAATTACACCTTGATATTCCAATTGTTCAAGGATAGCTGCGACTGAAGCTTTCGCTTCACGCCGTATGGGATATTGGGGTTGAGGCTGTGGCTGTGACCGTAAAGGAATCTCATGGCTTGGTGACAATTTATCCCAGCCACACTGATTGCGGTACACAGCCGGCGCAAGCGCCAGAGCCCACTCTTCTGCAAAATGCAGCGCCTCCACCCTCGGCACAGTGTGCGCGAAGCTGGGCAGGATTACCTCCTCCCCTCGCGGAGCTGCGAGAACAAAAGGTGGGGGCCAGTCAGCCTCCGAAAGCAAAATGTCATACGTAGACGAGAGATTTTCCCAAAATACCCCTTTTACAGTTCGCTGCATGTCACCTTCAATTAACAGGACAATTTCAAAAAGTCTTTCAGGGGGAGCAACATGCGTATCTGCAGTTTCAATCACAACAAAAGTTTCAGTCGCTGTCACCTTCAACAGTGGACGGAGGGCCTCTCTCACTATGGTAATCTCTGCAGCGCTGTCCAGCAAGGTCAGAGCCCACGTCAGATTCCGAAGCCGCGTTCTCACTATCTGGGGCATAACGATGCGTGGTCAGGGCAGCGACTTTCTTCGTGGCAAACTGAGGTCTCTTGGGCGTAGAGCCCTCCTGCTGATCTCCACTGGAACGCGGGCGGGGCTGACCACGTCCTTGCTGGCCACCCCGGCCCTTGCCGCCCACTCCACCACCGGTTGACGGAGCCGATGAGTCCTGAAAGGAACGAGGAGAGCGTTGTTCAGAAGCCTGAAACCTCTCAGGCGATTTAATCATTGCGCGGTCGCGCAAATCATAAACACGATCCGACTGCGCAGGCAATGGAGACGCAGGAGTAGAAACCTGTGTTTGTTGTTGTTGTTGCTTACCCTGATTCTGCTTTTTAGGCCAATTTTGTTTCTTGGACTTTTGTTGACCACCAGTTTCCGATGTCTGACTCTGGGGCTGTTTCTTCTCCTTATCAGGAAAAGTTTTAACCCCTTTGGAATTGCGGCCCACCATCGCGTAAGCATGCACAATAATCTTTGCTAACTGTCGGGGTCGATCGGGCTCGGGAACCAACGCTAACGCTTTAGCAACTTGAAAGTTCACTGAATCTCCCTTGACATTCGCAAGGATCACACCGCAAACCACTTCAAAGGAGCCACACAGGCGCATGCCCAATTCAACAGCCGCCTCCGGTCCATGTTCATCCTGAACACGTTTAAGGACCCCACCTAGGTTGGTCACAGACGGGGAGCCATAGCACCTCGAATAGACCGCTGCAAAAGTTTTTCCCCAGGTCTCACAGTCAGCAAGGTCAGGAGCCAGATCCTTCGGTAAACTCAGTGTAAGAATCCGGTGCTTATCACCCGGAATCGTATTAGGAAACACAGCCTCCAGCTGGCCGAATTTCTCAGCAAGCCAGAACGGAAAATCGTCCTTTTCTAAGGGCTTTTTACCCATCACGGAATTAACCATGACCGGGTTGATTTTCAGACCAGCATGTTCTGCTCGAAGCTGTGCGCCTCTAGGGGCCGCTTCCTGAACATTACGTCCAATGTAATGAACAAGCGCTCTAATCACTCCCACCGCGACTTCATGAAGCTGCCGCAGATCGCCCACGTTACAAGCGTTACGTCTAGGGTGAGGAGTAAATCCACCCAAAGCCTGCCAACTAGTGCCCGCAATGGACAAAGGACCTAACCTCGGAGCGGTCATAGCGTGCGGTAGGGCGCCACCAAACCAAACTCCATGCTGCCAAGCGTCAATAGGAACCTCCAGTGCTCTGTACGGAGCGTACGCAGCCGGTACATCTGAAGCAGTGTATGTATGGAACACACCAGAATTAGCGTCCACCGCCGGAAATGTCACCCACGAATAAAACAGTTCGTATGGGTAAGCATGTTCCGCGCTCACCACCAGAACCACAGCCAAGCCATCCAATGGAACATCATACATCCGCAAATGGTCACGCACCGCAATGCGACTATGCTGCGGGATGTCCACGGCTTGAGCCATGTCAGCACAGGAATTAGAAAAAACAAATTATACTTTGTAGCACAACTGGGTAGTAATTCAAAGAAACCGTTTTAGATAGATTCAAGCTTGAAAATTACCTATTTCAAAAATAGGTAGGTTTTTCCGACACTGCCGTTTTCCGGAAACGGGAATGTAGGCGTTAAGGTTTGAATGATATACTACTCGAGTGTCAGGTTATAGGGCCAACCAACGTATGGGCGCCATGTCGCAGGGTTTCCGTTCTCTCACAGAACTGTGCTCAGAGACCTAGAACCTGGGTGAGTCAGGGTGACCCAAAACTCACCTATGTTTCAGAAATCCCCTTACCAGGCTAGCTACAGTATCTCATCGGCAGTGAATACTTCCCGATGTCTTAGACAATCCAGAACATGAACTTAGAATACCTCAGGTATCGTGGAACACATGAACACTCTTTCGTTATATTATCATTCCAAACCGAAACTGGGAGGCAATGAGAACACGTGCAAGTTTGAAATGTTTATTTTTTCAATGCAACATTCTCAAACGCAGTATCTTGTATAATATCAACATACATATTATAAAAATCAGAGTCAGCAGCATAGTCACTAATCCATAGTAAGCAAACTGTGATAACATATTATGATGCAAAATTTATAGAATTCTGTATCACCTGTATCACCTATATTTCGCGCACCCTAATTAGCATATTATATTATATCTAAGAAGGTCTCATTTGGGCTTTAGCTGGGCGAACCCATACCTCAAATTCTCAGTAGTAGGAGATCACATCAACAGCTACCAGCTCTCAGCATGTCCAGCATCAAGTGTTTTTTCTAATTCCCTGTAACTGTATCTTGAACTCACGTAAAGCCCAAAGTTGGCACAAACATTATTTGTGTTATGACTAACGTAGTGCGAGGATCAGGCCTACAATAACCTTGTGTTAGAGTGTGCAGTTCTCAGTGTGCAGACAGTTGTACCAAGTGTTCCAGGCACGACTGATACCAGTACAATAATATATTATTCTGAAGTAAATCACATCTTTCGTCTAGGTTAAAAGCTGTAATAACAATTAGGTGTCGTGTGCAAACCGAAGCAGAAAGAAAATATGGCATTTAAACATTTAACAAGCACATGCTAACTTAACACAACCTATGGAAACGTAATAACCATATGACACTAGAGCCTACCAGTGATCGCTAGCTGCTAAAAAGACACTGTGATGAAAACCCCCTTTCTGAACTTTCTACCCGCCCCCTTGACTAATTGCTTGTAACGAACTGAATTCCTCCCTCAACCACTTTGTATTGCTTTCAAAATGTTTCATCGGTCACTCATGTATTTAGTTTTCCAAAAGTTTCATATAGCACTGACAAGACCCGAAGGTATCAGAGCACTTTTTACTGTACGTTGATGTCACCGGAGAGAAAGTCAGAACATGATTCTATAATGTGTCGGAACCTTTTCTTGATTGACCCCGACTAAGTATTATGCTGATCTCTAGGCTTGTATGTATAACCCAGCAAATGTAAACTCATATGTACTACATCTCGTCTATTGCATCGAATGTACCTGGTTATACGCAATCCGCCAGTATTTACAAATGTCTTTCCATTGACCACACATGGCTATATGTACACCCCGTCAGTTGGGGAAAACACGGAAATGAACTAACTTATGTTAAAAAGCGGCGACTGTTGAAAATGGCAATGTATATGTACATAAGCGGCGTTCATTTGTGTTCACCATACCCCTTGCTGTAAACAGAACGAATACCGTGAAACACTGACAGCATTATCCCGCCAGCATAGACCTATGCACGCACGCAAACAACAGCCATTTTTAGGCACCATGGCCTCTCTGCCCGTTTGTTAAACCCCCAGCACCCCTCCCGCGCACACAACTCATGCATCGACCATAAAGCCCTCTCCCTCTGCGTGACCCTGCTCTAGAAGTAACACTCCTGCTTGACCCACACCCCCCCATTTCCTCCCAGGAACACCCTTCCCCTCTGCTGATGAACCCCCGCCCCCCACCTGCACCTGGCCTCTCGAC
Source organism: Lissotriton vulgaris (assembly GCF_964263255.1). NCBI lineage: Eukaryota > Metazoa > Chordata > Amphibia > Caudata > Salamandridae > Lissotriton > Lissotriton vulgaris. Next base: position 1,143,027,040 of record NC_141694.1, on the reverse strand, counting down.
CCGGTCCCAAGTCATAAGACCAAGCCTCATGGGAGTACACCCCCACTTTTTGCCCAGCATAACAAAACCGTGATACACCATCCGAAGTGCTCGATCTTATCGCCTGCCCAACCTTTGATCTGATCATCCCCTCCTGCCCTCGTGTCCTGTAGGAATGTCCGGCTGAGAGATCACAATCTCTTGTTACATTCAGGAGGGGGGGGATGACATCCGAGCGACTGGTATGGGAATAGGCCTGAAGCTGGGATTCCAAACATGCTTTTCCTACTTTGAAGTATCTTTATTGCAATAAGGAATGTTTGTGCATCATAAACATGTGTATAAAAGACGAAACCTCAGAGAAACTTGTTAGAGCACCTCCTGAAGACACTATGTGCGTGTCCGAAATGACAGGCTCTCCTCATGAGAAATAAAACTCTGTTCTTGTGTTCCTGCTTCCCGCGCCCGTCTCTTTATTTGGTAACCGTTCAAGACGGAAACTAAGTGGCGTCTTATACCAGCAGCCTGGGCATCGGTTGTAATCTGGGCTGAATTTTCCTCAGCACGGGGTGTGATTCTCAGGGAAGAGCAGCGCATATGGGAGGAGGTTTATGGCCCATGCATGAGAGAGAGAGCGTGGGTGACCAGTGCATGGGGGAGATGCTTGCGAGGGTGGGGAGCCATGCTGAGGATCGGCGGCGTGCAGAGAGTGGGTCTGGTCAAGGCATCTAAAATGGCTGCTGTGCACGACAAAAGTGTGGCATTGGAAAAAAAGCAAGATGGCGCAGACAATGTTTATCAATACGGATTAATTTATAAAAATTACTTTTAACAATATATTTACTCGCACTGACAAAATGGCGGTCAACACTTCCTGATTTCCTTCGAATCGAACGTTAACAGACGTCACGATCGGCGGCGTGCAGAGAGTGGGTCTGGTCAAGGCATCTAAAATGGCTGCCGTGCACGACAAAAGTGTGGCATTGGAAAAAAAGCAAGATGTCGCAGACATGCACTTTTCACTATTTGTATTTTACTGTGTTTGAAGTTGATTTTAAAAAACTTGCTGCACACGTGCAAATACCTTTTGCAATATAGGGATATAATTGGTAGTTGATTAAAAACTTCTCGGATCCCTGGCCACTCGAACCGACTCCCAGAGCGCATTGGTATCCGGGGCGCCTGGAGAGAAGGGTTCGGCCATCCTGGGTGAGGGAGGGGTGGCGCTCGAGATGCAGGACGCTTCCCACCCTCCTCACGCCGGATATAAGAAGAAGGCTTCCCGTCCGCGCAGCGGACGAGCGCAGCGGGTGCGCCGACGGCGCGCCGGAGGCGCGCCAGAGGCAAGCCCGTCTGCGCCCGTCCGCGCCGGGACCGGGCCCAGGGCCATGACCCCTGCTTGTCCCTTACCCTATCAGCGGAGCACCTTGCTGCAACTTCGCCCCTCGCCCGCCTCCCGCTGCACCATCATTGACCCGGCACTCATGCCCACAGGTACCAACTTTAATTGTCCTCACTGCAATACCCTCATTCACTTTACTAACAGTACCACCACTACTCCTGCCACTAAGCGCATTAAGGAGAATCATATCACCATGGCCCTCATCAATGCGCGATCCTTGCCTAAACATTGCCAAGAGATCGCCGACCTTATCACTGATCACAATCTTGATGCACTGTACGTAACTGAAACATGGACTGATGAGGCATCGGCCCCAGATCTGGTTACGGCAGTTCCACCTGGTTACACTGTCCATAGGCAGGACAGGGTGAAAAACAGAGGTGGAGGTCTGGCCATCATAATTAAAGATCATTTCGAAATTCGTACCTCCCCCATCCTGGCCTTGTCATGTGAAGCCCTACATTTTATTATAAAATTCTCTCCGTCCTTCAGTTTTAAGGGAGTGCTCCTATACCGCCCTCCGGGGTCCAGAGCAGCGTTCCTGACCAACCTGGGGACGATAACTGAATCTATAGCCACAGATGAGTCCATCACGGTTATGGGCGATTTTAATTTCTACCTCGAGCAACACTACGATAATGATACTATCTCCCTCACGTCAGACCTAGAATTAATAGGTCTTAGGCAATTGGTTGACGCCCCGACCCATCAAGCAGGACATACGTTAGATGGCATCTTCACTAACATCGAAAATCTACATGTGACCGACATTCTCCCGATGACATGGACAGACCACTCGGCCATATTCTTTAGCATGACCATCAAAGACTCGCTGAGTAAAAAGATCCCTCACCTCAAGCCTGGTCCTTTCAAAGCTTGGAAGGATTTAAATTACGATAACTTAAACATACTATTAACTAAACTCAAACCAGACCTATCCAACGATCCCAGTGTTGCCACACATCAATTCCATGAATGGCTGAGTGTCGCCACTTCGGAATTAGTACCAACTAAATCCCATTCTAGAAATAGGAGTACCCCAACTGCCCAATGGTACACTAAAGAATTAAAAACACAAAAACAACTAACAAGGAACAAGGAAAGACACTGGCGACGAGATTATGATAGCGAAAGTAAGGATAAATACAAAAAGGCCCTAGCCACTTATAAATCCATGATAACAGCAGCAAAAAAGCTCTTCTTCTCTAAACATATAGAATTAGCCAAAAACTCCAGTAAACAGCTATACAATATAGCTAAAACATTATCAGGTAACACACCAGACTTAACACCTCCACCCTCGCAATCACTATGCGATGCTCTATCTGAGTTTTTCTTTGAGAAGGTAAATAACATCTACCAAGCTTTCACTTCAGAACCAAGCACTACCAGTACCCCCCCTCCTCTGACCACTCTGAGCAATCCTCTGACGAGCTTTACTCCCCTAACCACCGATCAAACTAGGACCATACTGAACTCAGTTAAATCAGGATCAGCCTTGGACCCTTGCCCCACTTCTGTGTTAGCCTCGGTCGCAGATACCATTATTCCTGTCATCACCCATGTCTGCAACTCAATACTGAGCTCCGGGTCTTACCCGGATGCCCTGAAAAACACACTGATTAAGCCCTTACTAAAAAAGGTCAATCTAGACAGACAAGAGCTGAAACATTATCGGACTATAGCAAGTCTCCCTTTTTTAGCTAAAATCACGGAGAAAGCTATGAACCAACAGCTATCTGACCACATAGAGAGAAATAACCTGCTTGATGACACCCAGTTTGGGTTCCGCAAATATCACGGGACGGAAACCGCTCTCATTAAGGCAGCGGATGATATTAGAACCATCCGGGACCAGGGAGGGACAGCCCTGCTGGTGCTCCTAGATCTTTCTGCAGCATTCGACACGGTTGACCACAAGATCTTGGTCAACCGTGTCGAAAAAATGGGCATCCAGTCCACCGCGAAAGATCTTCTGACTTCCTTCCTGGCCAACAGAACCCAGGCGGTCACTCTCGGCCCATTCCAATCTGCCAGTCGGTCGTTACCGTGTGGGGTTCCGCAAGGCTCATCCCTAAGTCTGACACTTTTCAACATCTACGTGTCGGACCTTGCTAGTGTCATCAAAGCACATGGGATGAGCCTAACCTCAAACGCCGACGACACGCAGCTGGTGCTGGCCATTAAGGGTGATGGTCAGGAGGTGGCCGAACGGTTCCAAGCTGGTATGACGGCGATAGGTGAATGGATGGCAGGTAACTGCCTAAAGCTAAACTCCGACAAAACGGAGGTGGTCATCTTTGGCAAGCTCTCACCATCTTGGCCCACAGCCTGGTGGCCATCAACTTTTGGCACCCCACCTTGTCCCGCCTCCAAGGTCAGAAATCTGGGAGTCATGTTTGATGACCAACTCAACTTTATGACCCATGCTAATAAGGTAGCTTCCACGGCCCATTACAAACTCAGGATGATTAGGAAAATCTTGCCTTTTCTACCTGATACGGCCGCCAAGACCCTGGTTACATCACTGGTTCTTACCTCCCTTGACTATTGCAATGGCCTCCTTCTAAATGCACAAAAAAGAGTCACCAAAAAACTTCAGACTGTACAAAACGCGGCTGCACGCCTGTTATCCAAAAAACCCAAATTCACCCCCATCTCAGATACTCTGAGAACCTATCACTGGCTGTCTATCCAAAATAGGATAAAGTTTAAAGCCATGTGTATAGTTTACAAAGTAATGCAGGACCAGGGGCCTCGCTTCCTTAAAGATCAACTAAAACCCTACAATCCAGTCAGAACACTCTGCTCCTCTACACTCAATCAACTAATCACTCCACGCAGTAGAACAGCTACTTGGGGCGATCGTCGCTTTCCTGCTGCAGCCTCTAAGATCTGGAATTCCCTACCTTACTACGTCAAATCCAGCTCATCACTCCTACAGTTCAGGAAACAACTAAAAACGTGGTTATTTGACCAGTAACTCACATACTCAGCCCATCGTACCTACTTCTCAGGATAGACATTACCGCAGTTTAGCGCCGAGACACCCACGGGTATTTGGTTGCGCTCTAAAAATGCCAGTAAATAAATAAATAAATAAATAAATGTTTATCAATACGGATTAATTTATAACAATTATTTTTAACAATATATTTACTCGCAGTGTCAAAATGGCGGTCAACACTTCCTGATTTCCTTCTAATCGAACGTTAACAGACGTCACGCAGCAAAAAAAAACGCTCACGCGCAACCGCTGGAAGACAAGTATCAACATATATGAGCCTCCTCAACCACCCTCAGAAAACATAGGGGGTCAGGATACGTCTCCCGTACCCCCTTATACCCATTTCTCACATTATTTTTCCTCCATCTTGTAATTTAATTAAATCGAAACACAAAATGGCGAATTCCCCTTTCGCTACCAGTTCGCGACCCGGTTTGCGAACCGGGAAGCGCTTCTACCGCGAAAAATCCAATTTTTTTATTTGCCCCACGGGACCCTTTAATAACCCCAACATCATTCCTAGGGGGTCAAGAGGGGTCTACCTTCCCCCTTTCATTAAATTCCCCGTTCGTTTTCCTCCTCCTCTTGTCTCTCGATCCTACCGAGAGACAAGATGGCGGCCGCTACGGACTGTTTAGAATGTTTACAGACACCGGAGAGCCAATCAGCTTCGCTTCGCAAAGCTCCGTTACGCGAAAAGTTCGCAAACCGGAGCGCTACCCGGGACGCGCTTACAGATATATCTGTTTTTTAAAACGTTAATTTCTCAAAATCCACTGGAGCACATATATTGAGACCCAGCAAAGGCACATCGGGCTAACAGTCCCTACAGTTTTGCCAAGTTTCGTGCAAATCCATTCAGCCATTCGAGCTAAAAGTGAGGCCAAACGCCCTATGGAAAAATGAATGGGAAAAACGCGTTTTGGGACCCCCCTTTTTTCTCGGCCCCCCTTGACGACCCCCCCAAATTTTCAGGGGCTGCTCAGAAACAAAATGTTCCATTTTCCTGAAAATTTCAGCCGATTCCGTCCACAAACGCCAAAGTTATTAGACATAGAATTTTCAAAAGTCCCATAGAGAAAAAATCCTAACTATATATACCTACTGGCGACCGCCAGTAGGTAATAGATAGATATATATATATATCTCTTGCGGTGCAGCGATAGGCGGCTGCCATAGGACTCTTAAAATGGCGGAATGACCACAACGGAGCCACGAGATGGTGGTGCTCTCATGCTGACGCCAGCTTCAGTCTGAATCATCCAGAAACAAGGTGGGGCTTTCATCGTTTGGGAAAAAAAAATGTTCTAAACCAATGAAAAGTGTTATTTTTAGGTCATATGACCAAGCCTTCCATCATTAGGAAACCAAAAGTAAAATGAACCAATGAAAAGTTTTATAAACAAGTCACATGACCTGTTATGCGGCATAGGGCTACAAAAAGCGTAGAAAATCCGTTGGCACGTGAGGCGGCCTCAGTAGCGGACCGATGTGCGAATAGGCCGAAGGCAGCACAACGCGCCGAGATCCGGATGGCACCGAGTTGGTGTCCAGCAAGTTGCTGCACTGGTGTGGCTATCCTACAATGCTGCGCCGAAAGTCGGCGTGGAGCGCCCTGTTGGCCTGTAAGGTCGCGTCAGTCAGTGGGGGCTGTGCGTCTCCCCCAAGATGGAGGCTCCTCAGCTGCAGTGGGGCGCCCCTTAGCGTTTCACTCGCCGGCCAACTGAGTTGCGTTCGCACTTGCGGCTACAGTAGGCCGAAGGCAGCACAACGCGCCGAGATCCGGATGGCACCGAGGTGGTGTCCAGCAAGTTGCCGCACTGGTGTGGCCATCCTACAATGCTGCGCCGAAAGACGGCGTGTCCAGCTGAGTTGCGGTCACTCTTGCGGTACAGTGACTCGAACACGCCGAGATCCGGATGGCACCGAGGTGGTGTCCAGCAAATTGCAGCACTGGTGTGGCCATCCTACAATGCTGCGCCGAAAGACGGCGTGTCCAGCTGAGTTCCGGTCACTCTTGCGGTACAGTGACTCGAACGCGCCGAGATCCGGATGGCACCGAGGTGGTGTCCAGCAAGTTGCCGCACTGGTGTGGCCATCCTACAATGCTGCGCTGAAAGTCGGCGTGGGGTGCCCCGTTGGCTTATGAGGTGATGTCAGTAGTGGACCGATGTGTGAATAGGTCGGAACCAGCACAAGGCGCCAAGATCCGGATGGCAAGTCCTGGATGTTGAGTGCCATAGTTGAGAGTTCTGAGCAGTGTTTGTAACACTGTCTGAAGCTTATTTGCACCTGCTGCAGCTTCACTATTGCCCTGGTGTGGCCAAAGATCGCCCATGACATAGGCGGCCGGCTCCCGAGGTCCGGCGGAACTTTTTTCCTTTTCTTTTCTGCATCTTGTCCCATAATCCGTTTGACCTGAAGACACGACCAGGTCCCTGAATGTGTGCAGGGGGACGTTATTGATTGAATCAAAATGGCGGCTTCACACAAAGCTGACTCAAGCGTTGCTGTTGATGCTATACAGACAAAAATTGGTTTTCAGTTTGTACATTCTTCAGGATTTTTTTTTCCATCCAAGGCTGATTGAGAGTTTGTAGAACAATGGCTTCAGATTTTCAACATACTACTCTTCAACATTCTTCCTAAATGTAACAATGTGAGACTCACTAGGAGAACGGCTGTTTATCTTTCCTTTCAAAATGCTGCCAACAATATTTTCTGAATGGAAGACGCCATCTTGTAGCATAAAGGGCCGAAAGGGGTTCTGGTCTGGCCGATGGTTGGTGGAGACATTTTGACTATATCTTGCACCTGCCCGGCCTCGCCCAAAATGGCGCTGGTATAAATGGGACTCGTAACTCCTTGTTGTGTACTGGTTGAACAACCTTGATATCACGAGATATGAATGCAGTTTTGATACTCATGGCGGGCGGGGACGAGAATTGATTGAATATTTCGACATCCCTATTGATATTAAGTTCTGATGTGTTATTGATTACTGTACTATTGAAAGTTCAAATTAACGTCACCCATGGTACTTGCCCGCAAATGTATATCTAGATAATTTTTTTGTAAGTGGCCCTGTCGTATTTTAATTACAAAATGTACGTCCACCGATTCCGCAACTGTTAGACACCTTAGTTCTTGCAACCTAATGGCCCGCTCGTTACGTTCCTCTACAGTGTAAATGTCTCCTCATCATATACGATTTCAGTTTGCTCCGTGGCCGGCCCACGTGGTTATAGGCCCGTATTTGTATACTGACATTTTGACAATAAAGGTTTTTAAAACAAAACATGGTAGTAGTATTTACATTGGTAAAGTTTTTACTTTTAGTTACTGTTTTCGAATCAGTAAAAGGCAAGTGAAATAAAGCAGTCCAATTACATGACGGATAAAAGGTATAATACGTAGGAACGCAGTAAAGATAAATGGTCAAGGGCAGTTGTGTTTTCCACTCCTGCAACATAAAGTGATCGATAAGAATCTGATAATCAGGCGTATCGGCGACTAAGACAGCAGGCCGAGCCTCTTTTACTCAACGGCTCCGTCATGGGAAAGAAGAAACGCCCTTTTTCTCGAAAAAGGAATATATTTTACTTGCAGGACAGTTGTAAATTTTCCGGGAAAGTACATTAGCCTGGAACATTATAACATATATGTTTAAAAAAAAATAATGTTCGAAACCAATAAAAAGCGTAATTTTTAGGTCATATGACCAAGCTTTTCATCATTAAAATAACAAAAGTAAAATGAACCAATGAAAAGTTTTATTAACAAGTCACATGACCTGTTATGCTTACGTTACGCGCTGCGCGCCGCGCGCCGCGCCCCGGATCACTTCCGGGTGCGCTAACGCGGCGTGTCATATAACGCATTACGCGACAACGTAGGTCAAGAATATAGTCAAAATGTCTCCACCAACCAGCGTTCGGAACACAACCCCTTTCAGCAGTCCAAAAAGTTCTGTTAAATGACAATAGAGGGGACAGGCAACAAGAACCATCAGTCAAAGAGGGGAGGGCAAGTTCTTCTCTACCGGGTCATGTTGGGGCGCTACCGGAACTGATCGAATTGGTAGTCTACAGTGTTTCTGGATGTTTCAGACTGAAGCTGGCGTCAGCATGAGAGCACCACCATCTCGTAGCTCCGTCGTGGCCATTCCACGAGCAATCATGGCAGCCGCTCCCCACCAGAAGCCTGCGGGAGTCAGGGGCCCCCAAGACTTTTGTAGAATCTTCACGGCTGAGGGGACGCTTTCGAGAATGGGACTCAAGCCCTATCAGGGAAGCGTCCGAGTTCCAAGGTGTCCCAGGGCCATTTTAGTGGACCACGCCCAAATCTGAAGAGCCGGCCGCCATTTTGAGAGTCCTGTGGCAGTCGCCTATCGTTGCATCGCAAGAGCGGGAGCAACTCAACTACATGGTGAGCGAGACGCTGTAGTCGCAAGAGCGGGCGGTAAACAGCTGAATGGCGGAAGAGGCACAGTGTAGCAAAAGCGGGCGGAATGGCAACTAAAACGGTAAAGGGGCGCCCCAGTACAGCGTGTCTTCAGGTCAAACGGATTGTGGGACAAGGTCCAGAATAGAAGAGTCATCAAAAGGCAAAAAGTTCCGCCGGACCCCGGGAGCCGGCCGCCTATGTCGGGGGCGATCTCGGGCTACACCAGTGCTATAAGACTTGGGGAGGGGGTCGGAGCCAAGCGTCTTCTCCGAGTCCGTGCCATCACACCGCCCCTCAGGGGCCTCCGTCAAGCGGTTTGGGGAGGTACCATATCACATTGTTTTCAAATGCAGTCAGGTCCACAAACGACCCTCACTTACTTTGAGAATAGTGAAGCTGCAGTAGGTGCAAATAAGCTTCAGACAGTGTTACAAGTGCTGCTCAGAACTCTGAACTATGACACCCAACATCCAGAACTTATGCCATTTGAGAATGGCAGTGACATTGAAGCAACTCAGGGACCAAAACCATTAACGTACTTTCACGTATGAAAATCTTACTTGGGGAGGGGGCAGGAGCCAAGCGCCTCCTCCCAGTCCCCGCCAACTCACCGTATGTTTAAAATCTGAAGCCATCGTTCTACAAACTCAACCAACCTTGGATGGAAAAATCTAGAAGAATGTACAAACTGAAAACCAGTTTTGGTCTGCATAGCATCAGCAGCAACGCTTGCTATCAGAGTGCATGAGTTTCATGCTCGATCGATTGAGCTAGCCGGATCGGGCAACAAAAAGTATAAAATAGTTATGTAAATAGTTATATAATAAAATGTTTTACCCTGTTACTTTGCTGGTGTGTTGTATATATTTATAATATTTGCATAGAGTTTATCGTTATTTTGGGCGGGGTGGGTGGCGGAGCCGAGCTGTCTTGCAGCCATCATGGTGTCGAGCTCAGTTCATCTCACTATTTTCGTATTTCTCATGAAGGGTTGTTCCTAATGTTTCTATTTTAGCAAGTATATTTTCAAAAAACAAGGGAGACCCAATGGGTACCTAGGGACCTTGGGCAATCAATTATTATGAAGAACAGTGGTCCATAGGATTGAGTTTTCACAAAGACAAATACAAATATAGACTCCAATCAGTACTATATTTACAAGATTTTCAGTACCCAGCCGGGCCTGAATTTTTATTTTCAAATATAGGTAAATTTAAAAGACCATCAAGGAGGTCTAATGTGACAGTTGATAGGGTACAAGCCTGTACCTATCCAAAAGTACACTCAAGAAAAATTCAAGAGTAGGAAGAGAGCAAGGAAAGAGAAGGTAAAGAATATCAGGCAAAAAGAACTGCGGAGCCAATTGTCCCTTGCATCAATAACATATTAGCACGGCCAGTTCGGACAACCAATTCATGTAACAGTATAAACACAATGGACAGGTTACAGAATCGGAATGAGTGTCGACGGCGTTTCGATCCCCGGCTCCTAGTGAACTGGGATCATCATCAGGACAGTAAGAGTGTATTGCCTGTATGTGCTTTCTTTAAAACCTTTTCAAGCGTTTTACATCAGCCTCCTGGTAGTTATAAGAAATAATGAAATGAATGGCTGGTACCTCGGTGTCCTTTTTGGTAGGTTTTGGGGGGTGCTGCCGTAAGTTCCTATCTTATGATGAGTGAAGAATCCAATTATCATGGAACTGGAGTCGTGTGTATTCCGTAATAGGCATATACACTGGGACTCGAAGGTCTTGGCGAGGAGATAATAGTCCTGTTACTCGCGGTCCGAGTAGGCAGCAAGCGGTGTGCACAGTGGCAGCGCGCCGGCTCCACAGTGATACGGAAGACCATGTCATGAATGATGTAATATGTGACATCATCAGCAGTGGATTGCGGGTGCGCGATATATAGTTAGTGCAACTAACTATATATGGAATTTCAATGGTTTTATGTGAGTAAAATAAGGTTTTGTAAATGCAAATTCCTAACTATATATGGTCTATAACCTATGGTTTTTTCAGTGAATTTTCAAGGTTTTGTAAATGCTAATTCCTAACTATATATGGTCTATAACCTATGGTTTTTTCAGTGAATATATATATATATATATATATATATATATATATATATATATATATATATATATATATATATATATATATATATATATATATATATATATATATATATATATATGTATATTAGTATACAAAGGAGGCGGCACAACCAGGATACTTATCAAGCCTTCCTTATTTCACTTCACCCCACCAACGCGTTTCAGCCACAACTGGCCTTGCTCATGGTCGGTTAGTCCCTCCACAGTGTTACTTTTTGTACTATCCCATGTTAGCCAATTATGAAGCATTATGGGAATTGTAGTTACAATTGTTAGAAAATTAAAATAAAATACCAAAGAAAGACATTGTGTGCTTTTCAATTACTGCACTTTTGTGACTGATAGTTCACTGTGGCGTATCGATTTTTAATGAGTCAGTTATTTGGGTATAGTACCCTGGTCTTATATTGCAGTTCTCCAATATCTCAATTATTGTCTTAAGTTGCTGGGTATAGTACCCTAGTTATTTCAGGAACATATTATTCCAGATGAATGTGCAAATCCTCTCCAAAGTTCATCCCTTTCGGGTGTTTTGTTCTGAGTTTGATTATCATCCGCGACTCAATCTGACGTAGTTTGCGAACTAGGTCTCCACCTCTTTCCATTTTGTCCAGCATTTTTGCCCCGTAGAATTGCATTTGTCTCCAATCTCAGGCGGTAAAAAATTCCAACATGCAATACGCAACCGCCAAGCACATGAGTTCTTGCCAAAATGGAGATTGGAGACAAATGCAATTCTATGGGGCAAAAATGCTTAAATGTAGAAAATGTTTTTTAAAAACTTTTAACAACAGTATATTACTTTTTTGAGTAGTAACAAATCTCGCGAGGGTACGTCGCACATGCACGCAATGTAAGAGCACCATCCGCGCACCGTAAAAGCTTCGAGCTCTTACTCCCGAAAGTTTTATAAACTTGAAATCGTTATATCTACGTATTCATTGCACAATATAAAGGTACACATTATCTGGGATAATAAAGAACATGTCAGTTTAAAATTTTAAAGACCATATATAACTTTAGGCAACTATAAATCTCGCCAGGGTGCGTAATACGTAAATGCATTATAAGATGACGTCAGCGCTCCGTAAATAGAGCGTAAACGCACCTTAAGCTTACGTAAACGCTCCGTAAACGCAACGTAAGCGCTCCGTAAGCTTACGTTCAACCATGTGACCTCAAAACAAAAGATTTAATTGGTTTATAATACTTCCTTCTCCAATTGTTAAACACCCCTCCTATGTTCATCATTCTTCTTTGGCTTTCAGAGAAGCAACACCTTTTTTCTACAGCTCCTAGCTACAGAAAAATACTTCCAAATGGCTGAACATCCAGACTCTGACCATTCTTCTAATGAAGACTCTGTTGAAGTGGACCCTCACCCAAGTAAGAAGAAGGAGTCCATAGTCTGGCCATTTTTCAGTCTTCCAGAACATCAAAAGAAGGTAAATGCACAACTGGTCACCTGCAAGATCTGTGACACAGTGTTATCAAGAGGAAATCCAAATAAGAAATATTAATTTGGAACACACAGCATGGAACGCCATGTAAAAAATGTACACCCCAACAATTGAAGTAGAGCTGTGGTGCTATTATCAAGGTTTATCTCCTAAGCGATAAAAATCGGCCAAAATGCATGAATATCGCTGTAAAGTCAGCGATATTCATGCATTAACGAGCAAATGCTCTTAGCCATGTTATCCACCTACCATTGGATAACATGGCTAAGAACTGCTCAGGGGCAGGTGTTAGCTTTTGGAGATATTTGCGCTTAGCGCGAATATCTCTAAAAGTTGGTAATAGGAGATAGCAATGTTAGCGACTGTTTCCAGTCGCTAACATCTTGGCACGCCCACTTTGCATGTCATTAGTGATAAATATCACTGACAGGCAAAGCGGGGCCCAAGATGGTCTCTATCTCGCTAACTGGTGTTAGCGACAGCTAGGTAATAGGGAGATAATTTTATCCCCGCTTTCTTGGCTTTTAAAGACAAAAAAGCGGAGCTAAACCCCCTTGATAACATGCCCCTAAATTTCTATGTTTGTATGTAAAAGTTTGGCATAGTGAATGTCAAAGTGCAAAAATATAAGGATGTATATAAATATGTTACAAATCAATGGGCCAGATGTACGTAATCTCGATTTACCTACTCATAAATACCGAGGGCCCGATATAGGTAATCCCAGATTACCACTTCTTAAATACTGAATCATACCAATTCGGTATTTAAGAACTGGCAATGGGGAAGTAGGTATTTTTACCAAATTAATTACTGATTCGGTAAAATTCGGTAATTACCTATTCGATAATTACCGAATCTGTATTTGCCATTGATTCCTATGGACTTTGAAGCCCATAGGAATCAATGGCAAATATCGATTTGGTAATTACCGTATCAGTAAATACCGAATCCTGCCAGGGGGAACAGGGTGTCACTTTGGCACCCCGTAGCACCCCTGTTTTTGGCTTCTGTGCAATGTGATACACATACATGCCCTTAGAGCATGTATGTGTGCCACATGGCACAGGTGTACATGCACAGATGTGCATGTACACAGGAATTCCTTATTTACCACCCAATTGTATTGGGTGGTAAATAACGAATTCTTAGACACCTCTAGCACTGTCAACAGTGCTACCTACATTAGAATTGACAGATTTAGTATTTTTACTGAGTCTGTATTTACCGATTCGGTAATTTTACCGATTCGGTAAATACAGAATCGGTAAAAATACCAAATCTGTAAATAAATGCCTCCTACATAGGAAAAGGCATTTACCGGTCAGCAACGGCCAAAATCAGCCATTACCGACCGGTAAATGCCTACCAACATCGCGTCCCAAATCATACCACTTAAATATTAAAGAGTAAGTAAATGGGATATAGGTAATTTGTCTTTTAAAATTACAGAATCTGTTTAATTCAGTCATTTTACTGAATTGGTATTTACCAATTCGGTAATTGCCATTGATTCCTATGGGCCTTGAAGCCAACAGGAATCAATAGCAATTACTGAATCAGTAAATACCGATTCGGTAAAATTACCGAATTGTCAAAGGTGACAGGTTGTCACTTTGACAGCCTGTTGCACCCCTGATTCTGACTTGTGTGCCATGTCACACACATACATGGTCTTACGACATGTATGTCTGCCATATGGCACAAATGTACATGCACAGATGTGCATGTACACAGCAATTCATTTTTTACACCCAAAAGTTTTATCGTTATATCTACATATTCATTGTACAATATAAAAGTACACATTATCTAGGATAATAAAGAACATGTTTATTTTAATTTTTAAACAACATATATAACTTTATTTAAGCAACTTTAAACAGCATATATAACTTTATTTGAGAAGCGTTTAAAAAACATATATAACTTTATTTAAGCAATTACAAATCTTGTAAGGGTGCATACCAAACAGTTCATTTTACAACTACCTCTACTGGTTAAAAAAAAACCAACATTTTTATGTTTGTATGTAAAAGTTTGTCATACTGAATGTCAAAGTGCAAAACTATAAGGATGTGGTACAGCATAAACCTATAAGGTGTTTACCTATAGTATATTGTACTACTTACAAAACAATGAAATGTAACATATGTATATAAATATGTTACAACTCAATAGGCCAAATGTATGTACTCTCGATTTACCTACTCATAAATACCAAATTATACCACTTCAATATTTAAGAGTAGGCAATTTGGATGTAGGTAATTTCTCTTTTGAAATTACAAAATCTGTATAATTCAGTCATTTTACCGAATCGGTATTTACCGGTTCGGTAATTGCTAATGATTCCTATAAGTCTTGAGGCCAATAGAAATCAATGGCAATTACCAAATCAGTAAATACCAAATCAATAAAATTACTGAATTAACAAGGGAGACAGGTTGTCACTTTGACAGCCTGTTGCACCCTTGATTCTGACTTGTGTGCCATGTCACACACATACATGGTCTTACGACATGTAATTGTGCCACATGGCACAAATGTACATGCACAGATATGCATGTACACAGGAATTTATTATTTACCTCCAAAAGTTTTATAAACTTTAAATCGTTATATCTACGTATTCATTGCACAATATAAAGGAACATATTACCTGGGATAATAAAGAACATGTTTATTTTAAACTTTAAAACAACATATATAACTTTATTTAAACAATTATAACTCTCAAGAGGCTGCTAAATCATTATATCTACTTATTCATTGTGTATAAAGGAACATATTAACTGGGATAATAAAGAACATGTTTATTTTGAACTTTTTAAAAACATATATAACTTTATCACAAAATATGTTATTGGTTTATAATACTTCCAACTCTAATTCTTGAAAGACCCCTCCCATGTTGATCATTCTTCTTTGGCTTTCAGAGAAGCAACACCTTTTTTCTAGTCTGGAAGTTTTTCAGCTTTCCAGAACATCAGAAGAAAGTAAATACACCACTGGTCACCTGCAAGATCTGTGACACAGTGTTATCTAGAGGAAATCCTAATAGGAAATATTCATTCAGGACCCTCAGCATGGAATGCGATGTAAAAAATATACACCCCAACAATTGGAATAGAGCATTGGTGCAAAGATGTTAGGAGCAGGACTCTTCTCCTAGTACATCTACAGCAAGAACCAGAGTACCACCAATGCCATCTTCAATGGTGGCGAACATTCAGCCAGAACTGAAAAATGTAATGATGCAATGCATACATTGCAATAAATTGGTAGTCTTCGGAGAACAGTCCATTGTAATTTTGCAGAAGAACAGGAACCACAGATGCAACAATTGTTTTGTGTAAAAAGTTCGTTCTTCTACTTCATCTTCATTAGAGTTTGTTCATGAAACCCCTAGAACACAGAGAGAGTCCATAGTACGGAAATTTTAAAAAAAACAGAAAGAGAGAAAAATGTAAATGCGCCTTTTGTCACGTGTAAAATCTGTCACACAGTACTTTCAAGAGGGAATCCATAGAAACAGTACAGCTTTGGAACTTATAGCATGAAATGCCATTTCCAGAATATACACCCAAACAATTAGAGTAAAGCTGTAATAATAAGATCATCAGAGGAGCAGGGCTCTACTCCCAGCACTTCTTCTGAAGCAATAGCACCACCAATGCAAGCATCAATGGTTGCAAATATCGCACCTGAACTTAGGAATTTGATGATGTAATGCATTTGTTTCCAGAAACTAATAACCTTTGCACAAAAGTCCATTCAAGTTATCCTGCAAAAAAACAGGAAGCACAGGTGTATTATCAGGAGCATTTTTTCTTTTCTCTGAAGATTGTCTTCTTGATGAATCTTCTAATTGAGTCCTCTTGATTGATAAAACTTGCTTATAAAGTCTTTGTTTGTGGTTCTTGGTAGGCATAATGTATTATGATTCTGTAGATATTTACAATCTGTTGAAAAGAAAAATATGACATATTATAGACCACTGAGAAATAACAACCTAGGTAATTTAAAGAATGAAATATCCTTGCCATTACGGTATTTCATTCTTTAAATTACCTAGGTTGTTATTTCTCAACTGTACTATTTCCCTGACCTAGGAATTTCTTAATTCATTAATTCAGGGGGTCCTTGTTAAATACACACAATATTATAGACCACTACCAACATAGCACATAGCATTTACATTAACTAAACAATATAAACATTAGTTCACATCTGTCTTTGTGTGTCTCATATCACTCTCTGCCTGCACCATCTCCGTCTTTCCATGCCTCATCTCACTCTCTCCTTCTACCATCTCTCTTTTTGTATGTGTGTGTCATCTCAATCTCTGCCTACACCATCTGTCTGTTTGTGTGTGTGTCTCATCTCACTTTCTGTGTCTAAAACGATTTACCATAGTAAATGTTTTTTGTTGAAATGTCTGGCTTTAAGTTTTTTGACAAGGAATACACTGAGTGTGTATGTGAATTAAGGAATTATATTTTCATCTTTTTCCATAATGTTAGCTATGTGTGCTAACAATTTGTATCTTTTAGCTTACAGGGTAGACTTCTTTTTAAAGTGTTTATCATGCTTAAATTCAATGCTGGTACAGAGATAGTGCTAATAGTTTAATTTGGCTTGTAAATATGCTCCTTTTTTAGAGGTGCCTTGTGCAATCTTTAACATGGATGGAAGCAGTGAATGTATGGAGAGGGATAGGAATGGCAGATAGAAAACCATATGAAATGGTGTGAGAGATGCGTAAAGGATTTTACCAATGGCATCAATTGAGATACAATATACAAAGAAGAGGGGCATATTTACAAGCCTCTTACGCAATGTTTAACATGGATGCAAGCAGAAAATGCATGCAGAGTAATAAAACTGGCACACAGACAAGAATATACATTACGCAAGGGGTTTGTAAATATGCCAATGAAACCATTACACTATCTCTATACCAGCATGAACGTTAAACATTGCACGAGGGGCTTGTAAATATGCCAATGAAACCATTACACTATCTCTATAACAGCATTAATGTTAAACATTGTGCAAGGGGCTTGTAAATATGCCAATGAAATCATTACACTATCTCTATACCTGCATAAATGTTAAACATTGCACAAGGGGCTTGTAAATATGCCAAGGAAACCATTACACTATCTTTTTACCGGAATTAATGTCAAACATTATGCAAGGGGCTTGTAAATATGCCAATGAAACCATTACACTATCTGTATACCAGCATTAATGTCAAACATTGCGCAAGGAACTTGTAAATATGCCTATGAAAGCATTACACTATCTCTATACCAGAATTAATGTCAAACATTGCGCAAGGGGCTTATAAATATGCCAATAAAACCTTTACACTATCTCTATACCAGCATTAATGTCAAACATTGCGCAAAGGGGCTTGTAAATATGCCAATGAAACCATTACACTATCTGTATACCAGCCTTAAGGCCAAACATTGCGCAAGAGGCTTGTGAATATGCCAATGAAACCATTACACTCTCTGTATACCAGCATTAATGTCAAACATTGCGCAAGGTGCTTGTAAATATGCCAATGAAACCATTACACTATCTGTATACCAGCATTAATGTCAAACATTGCGCAAGGGGCTTGTAAATATGCCAATGAAACCATTACACTATCCCTATACCTGCATTAATGTTAAACATTGCACAAGGGGCTTGTAAATATGTCAAGGAAACCATTACACTATCTCTATACCGGAATTAATGTCAAACATTATGCAAGGGGCTTGTAAATATGCCAATGAAACCATTACACTATCTGTATACCAGCATTAATGTCAAACATTGCGCAAGGAACTTGTAAATATGCCTATGAAAACATTACACTATCTCTATACCAGAATTAATGTCAAACATTGCGCAAGGGGATTATAAATATGCCAATAAAACCTTTACACTATCTCTATACCAGCATTAATGTCAAACATTGCGCAAAGGGGCTTGTAAATATGCCAATGAAACCATTACACTATCTGTATACCAGCCTTAAGGTCAAACATTGCGCAAGAGGCTTGTGAATATGCCAATGAAACCATTACACTCTCTGTATACCAGCATTAATGTCAAACATTGCGCAAGGTGCTTGTAAATATGCCAATGAAACCATTACACTATCTGTATACCAGCATTAATGTCAAACATTGCGCAAGGGGCTTGTAAATATGCCGATGAAACCATTACACTATCTGTATACCAGCATTAATGTCAAACATTGCGCAAGGGGCTTATAATTATACCAATGAAACCATTACACTATCTGTATACCAGCATTAATGTCAAACATTGCGCAAGGGGCTTGTAAATATGCCAATGAAACCATTACACTATCAACATACCAGCATTAATGCAAACATTGCGCAAGGGGCTTGTAAATATGCCAATGAAACCATTACACTATCTGTATACCAGCATTAATATCAAACATTGCGCAAGGGGCTTGTAATTATACCAATGAAACCATTACACTATCTGTATACCAGCATTAATGTCAAACATTGCGCAAGGGGCTTGTAAATATGCCAATGAAACCATTACACTATCTCTATACCAGCATTAATGCAAACATTGCGCAAGGGGCTTGTAAATATGCCAATGAAACCATTACACTATCTGTATACCAGCATTAATATCAAACATTGCGCAAGGGGCTTGTAAATATGCCAATAAAACCATTTCACTATCTCTATACCAGCATTAATGTCAAACATTGCGCAAGGGACTTGTAAATATGCCAATAATCCATTACACTATCTCTATACCAGCACAGAACATAGCCCATTTCAATATGCACTACATAATATTGCTGAAACCTAACTCATTTCAAAATGTCATTTCTAATATGCACCATTCAGTTAACATTATGGAAAAAGGTGAAAATATAATTCCTTAATTCACACAGACACTCACTGTGATCCTTGTCAAAAAGCTTTAAGCCACACATTTTTTCAAAAAACATTTAGAATGGTAAATTATTTTACACACAGAGCACAACCCATTTAAATGAACACTTCACTACAATGCAGAAACCTGACTCATTTTCAAAATACAACAGTAATGAAGCCCAATATGCTTGTTATGCTTCCAAATACTCTAAACAGCACTCTCTCTAGATTACTCACCTTAAAATAGCTTTTGAAAATGTAGAACAGTGTGAAACACACACCAAATTCTCTTAAGCAGAATCCTTGAACTGCAGCTCAGACACTGGAAACAGAAATGGCAGTTTCCCACTCATTCTTCTCACTTATTTCTGCTCATAACCAATGAAATGTCTTCCCACACTATTTCAAAACTAAACTAACATTTCAATTGGTTCTACATTTCCATACTTTCAAACTCACATAATATTCACCCATCCCCCTACTGCTCATTCAACCTGTTACCATGGTAACTCCCACCCAAGGAAGAACATAGTTTAAAAGTTCATCATACTATGTTGCAAATGAATCCATCAAGGTTGTTAGAGTTTTCAATATAACAGCTAATCATGTACAATGTTCCTTTCAATGACCTTTTCTGAACCATTAGAATTGCTTCTTTTAAAAAACAAAACTATGCACCCTAATATGCTCTTTTGCATTTTCAGAAAGCACCAATCATGTCTTAAGCTTTAAGTGCAGTGAATGTCCTCCTCTTCTTTTTAAACTGCAAGCTTTCCAACTGCCATTTCATTTACCGCCCTCATCTGAGTACAACCAGATCTGCCTTGAACATGATTTCAGGATGGTTTGTAGGACACAGCTTTGTATTCTGGTCTAAAAGGTATGCAATAAACAGAAGAATTTTAAACCTTGATTTACCAAATGTGGATATTTTATGGATTGGCCAGAGAGGATTGAAATGTCACCAATTGATCCCATTGGTGAAATCCTTCATGCATCTCCCACATCCTGACCTCATAATTGTGCACTGTGGTGGAAATGACTTATGCACTTTGACTGGGGTTGGTCTGGAAATGCTATTGAAGGACATCTTTGGACAAATGAAGTCAGTTTTTCCTCAAACTGACTTTGTCTATTCCAATATATGCCAAAGGCAAAAATGGAATTGGTGCAATCAATTTTGTCCGCAGATTGAGAAAGCAAGGAAACATGGAAATAAATCTGTTTCTGCATACATGAGAGACTATGGAATGGGTTGTATATACCACAACAACTTACGTTACAACATGCAAGGCATCTATTGGACAGATGGTGTACATTTCACCGATGAAGGGAACTGAGTCGATCTCTGTAACATCAGACCCTGCATTGGTACTTACTTGTAGGTACCAAAAAAACCACAATGAACACAACGGCTCTTTTTAGAGCCAACTAACATATAAACACTCAAATATGATTTTGAAATTTATTTTTTTTAATAATTTTTACCGAGGTCCACGCACCGAGCACTCACCGAGCACTCCCAGTGCGCGGACCTATCGTGTTTTCTGGTATTGTTGTAAAAATTACCATTATTTTTAACCTTAGGAGTCCTTGAAGGACCCCCTGAGAAGGCCTAAGGGGTCTGGGACAGTCTACCCTACCCCTTCCCACGTTTTTAAGTTATATTTTTCACTGTCTTCTGAAACCACAAGATGGCGGCAAAAGGGTTCGCACACCGTGCATTCACCGAGCACTTATGGTGCGCGGACCTATTGGAATTTAAAAAAAAAAAAAAAACTAAATGGAAATGGACATTGTCTCCTCTGTAGATACCTTGAAGGTTGTAATGCAAGTTATTATGGTATATTGAATCTATACTGTAGTCTTTCAGGAAAGCAGAAACAGATTTGTTCACATGATTCCTTCCTTTCTCAATGTGTGGTCAGAATTGGCGTAGTAGATCATGAGTTCCTACTCTGGCGAAACACACTTGCTATTCTATATACTTGCTTATGTTGTAAACTAGTGAATCAGAGACAGTCAGTGAAAGAAAGGATGCAGGACATGAAGAACAAAAAATTTTATCACTTTGCTACTATCTCATAAATTACATTTAAATAAGTATAAAAATTAAAACAAATGTTTCATTAATAAATTAAAATTTATTTATAAGAATTTTCAACATCTAAAAGAACGTGGAGCATTTCTTAATCAGAAATGTCATCCATCAAAGTGTCTTTAAATGATTCATCCAGCTCAACAATGTCTACACACTCCATTAATTCCATGTCCAGTGTTTCATCCAAAAATCTTCTTCATGTTCTTCATGATTTGGTTAATCTATAGGATCAATAAACGTTGCTGTGATTTCGATACCAAATGACTCTAGATTTTCTGCCATTATTGAAGTTAGTGTACTATTAAAAGAAAGAGAAAGACAGTGAGATGTTGCAGGGTAAGAGTGAGATAGGGCAGAGAAAAACTATTATATTCTATAAGAAGAGTTACTACTGTGTAAAACACACACCAGAAATTGAACACCAAAAATTCCACACAAAAGTACCCAAGACACTATAGTCACAAAATGGCCGTATTTCCTTGGACAGTGTATAGTATCAAGCAAGAATTAGAAATATAAAGCATTGCATCAGATGTTGCCCTATTCAATCCATAAGTATAACAGAAAAACACTAAATAACTAACAGAAAACATTTTTCCTATTAACTTAAAGTGAACAACAGAGTTCTCCTTACAAATTAACATCTCACCTTCTAGAAAACTGTTGTACAGTAAAATCTGTCTCAATCTCACACCTCAGAAGTATACCTCAAACACTAAAATCTCAAAATGGCTGTGTTTCCCTCTCATTTTTCATACATATTCAAATACCCAGCCAATCACATTTCATCACACACAAGATCAAACACAAAAGTACCCAAGACACTATAGTCACAAAATGGCCGTATTTCTTTGGACAGTGTATAGTATCAATCAAGAATTAGAAATATAAAGCATTGCATCAGATGTTGCCCTATTCAATCCATATGTATAACAGAAAAACACTAAATAACTAACAGAAAACATTTTTCCTATTAACTTAAAGTGAACAACAGAGTTCTCCTTACAAATTAACATCTCACCTTCTAGAAAACTGTTGTACAGTAAAATCTGTCTCAATCTCACACCTCAGAAGTATACCTCAAACACTAAAATCTCAAAATGGCTGTGTTTCCCTCTCATTTTTCATACATATTCAAATACCCAGCCAATCACATTTTATCACACACAAAATCAAAACCAAAGTAACATTTTAATTGGTTAGAATTATCAACACATTCAAACTCACATAATCGTCAACCTACCCCCAATGCTCTCTACAAATTACCAAACTAATTCTCCACAAAACACCTACTTAAACCCAAAGGTGAAAGAGTCATCACTCAATGTTGCACTCAACCAACATCTAAACACTGAAACTTGTTATTTTATTTATTTATTTTTTTAAATATATTTTTATTGTTTTGCATCAATGGGGTAAATTAAACAAGTTATACAACAAGATATAAACAAAAAACAAAACGAAAAACCAATTACAGAAAGAGAGAGAAAGGAAAGGAGAGAAAAGAAAAATAATTTTATGACATAATTAGACCCCACATTCTGTCCACTTTTCGTTTAGCCTGTAGACCCCTAGTATTTGCCAGAGCATTATCCATATTATATATCTCTTTAACAAGACTCCACCACTCAATAACCTTTGGTGAATTTTGTTGAATCCAATCTCTAGCAATAGTCAATCGAGCACAAGTAATTAAAATATTCAATAAATCACATAGTACAATATTTACCCATGACATACCTATAAATACATCTCTTAACGAGAGCGTAATAGGAATATCAAGTTTAGTAGAAATAATTTTAGTTACTCCATTCCAAAATTCGCCAAGATTTGGGCACAAAAAAACATATGGATAATATCAGCTCCTTGCAGATCACATTTAGGACATTTTGTACGATCGCTGAAATTATTATTATTCGATGCCCATTTAGGAATCCGATCTGGTGTGTGGTATAGATGACATATGGTTTTAAATAACTGTAGCTTAAGATTTGAGGATTGAACAGCAAGATTGAGGCTGTTTAAAGAAGAAGTAATAAGTCTGGTGTTATTTCCATTGTAAGCTTATTAGTCCATTTTTCAGCCAATTTATGTGTGTCATTAGTATTACATCCAGAAAATAATTTATACCCTCTACTAATCATTGCTTTATCTACTTCCCTATATATACAGTTCCATACTTCAGATTCTGTCAAACAAGTAAGTTCTATCTTCCTCAAAAAATAATCCCTAAATTGATAATATTTAAATCTTGCCCCTTCTTGTAATTTATAGCAAACTTTCAATCTTTCAAACGAAAATAATCCCCTATGATCATATAAATCTCCAAGTAAATTAATGCCAGATTTAGAAAATACACCGCCTATCATGTCTTGAAATATTTCTGGAAGACCAGGATTAGACCATAGTGGAGTTTTATCATGAAACATGGATATCTTGCTCTTAGTAAGAATGGAGCGCCAAATGCAGGTGGTATCCCGTACCGTCTTGAACTTAACGCGTTTAAAATAATTGGGGTCGTTTAATCTATAAAAAAACATAGTTGCATCTGCTCCCAACAAAAATTTATGAAAGTACAAACATTTATCAGAGATCAATAAGCTGCGAAAGCGGGTCATGAAGGAGGACCAATAATAATATTTAATATCTGGAAGGCCAATCCACCTTGATCATAGGGAGCTTTAAGAAGAGAAACAGCTTGTCGTGCTTTTTTATAGCCCCAAATAAAACTACTGATAATACCCTCTAGCCTACAAAAATAAGAATTATTTACCCTTAAGGGGATAGAACGAAAAAGGTAAAGGTATTTAGGCAATATTTTCATTTTAACCAAATAATACTAAGTGGGAGCTTATGCCATTTCTTAAATAGTACAGCAGTTTCCTTCAATAGCGGTTCATAATTTATTGCCACAATCTATATTTGACGACATTTTTACCCCTAGGTAAGTTGCTACCACACATATCCCTGTCACCGATGATGGTACTTGATGATTCAAGATAACTTGAGTCTTACTAGTATTCAAGCGATAACCGGACACTAAGCCATATTTCCCCGCTTCTACCAAGATGCCTGTCATAGTTTCAGGTACATTTGTAGAAAAGACGGCATTGTGATCCGCATATACTGTTATATCTAAAGACTTTAAACCATTTACAAAGGGCTTAATTAAAGCTTGTTTTTGAAGAGCAATTAAAAAAGGTTCCATACCTAAAGCAAATAGTAAGGGTAAGAGAGGACACCCCTGTCGTGTCCCTCGTCCAATCATAAAAGTAGAAGAGCATTTGCCCATATAACAAACTTTTCCCGGCGGCATATCATACAGTGATTGGATCCATTTCAAAAATTGACCCTTTATGCCAAACGCTTGCAGCACTGCCCAGATAAAATCCCACCCCACTCGATCAAATGCTTTCTCAGCATCTAGTAAAATCATACCGAGTGGGGTGGGTTCAGTCTTTGCCAGATCAAATGCAGAAATGGCCATATTGATATGTGCCGTATCGTCTCTTTTGGGTATAAACCCGTGTTGTTGGGGTGAAACCATATAGGACATTAATGGTGCAAGTCGAGTCGCCAGTATTTTTGCATATATTTTTGCATCGCTATTAATAAGCGAAATTGGGCGGTAGGAACCTCTTTCCTGCGATGGTTTACCCTTCTTTAAAAAAAAGATAATTTGGGTGAGGTTCCAGGACTTTGGGGCTTGCTCTCCATTACCGATTGCTTGGATAACTTTAATTAGCAGTGGAATTAGCTCTTCCATACAGTTTTTATATAGCTCTAGGGGGATACAATCCTCTCCTACAGCTTTGCCATTTGCTAGTGAGTTAATTGCATTTTTAATTTCTGTTACTGTAATATCCACCCCCAACTGGTCAGATTGTTCCATCTCCAGAGATATGACTTATTGTTACATAATTTCTGATATTGTCTTCTTTAACTACAGCTTCTGGTGTATAGAGCTTTTGATAGTTAGATGCGAATTGCTGTAATATTAGTTTAGGATCCTGAAAAATCTGATTATTATCCCCTTTAATTTATTTAATAGCATTTTGAGCACGGTCTTCAGCCACTCTATAAGCTAATATTTTGCCAATATTTTCCCCATTTTCATATTGGTTAAGTTGATATTTTTTTAATTTAATAATGCTTTTTCCCTAAAGTTATTTTTCATCACTGCCTTTAGTTCAATTAATTTGAAATTTAAAGTTTCTAAGTTTTCTACCCCTGTGAGTAAGGTTTCAGAGAGTTGTTGTTCAAGATTAAGTATTTCAGTAATCATTTGCTCATTTCGAGATTGAAGTTCTCTGTTTTGTTGCCAAATATATTGCTGTGTAAATCCGCGTATGCTGGCTTTACATGCATCCCACACTATTGAGGGTGAAGCTGAGCAAATATTTATATCTATAAACTCCTTTATTTGATCCTTTCTTTGCTTAATAAAATTAATGTTTGTAAATAAATATCTAGAAAAAGAAAAAGAACGGGGTGGTGGTCGCTCTGTAGACATTCTATAGGTCAAAATAATTGGATTATGATCCGAGGTGACTCTTGGACATATTGTGATAGTGCTGGTTTCCAAAATAGAGTCTGTAACCCATATCATATCTATCCGTGAGCATAGTTTATGTGCTGCAGAGTAGTACGTATAGCCCGGGACCCTAGGATGTAAGCATCGCCACGCATCCTTGAGTAGATGGATTGCAGCTAGATCTAGAATTGCCACCCTAGTCTTTTTCATTCTCTGAGATGAGTTTTTTCTCGTTGTATCTAAATTATAATTCATAATACAATTAAAATCACCAAGTACAATATATTCCCCATCCCATGATAGCAATTCTAAATTCATCTGATCGATAACATATGGTTCGTCCTGATTTGATGCATACACCCCACATACAGTAAATTTGTGATCTTCCCACGTTTTCTGTACTATTGCCCACCTACCAGCCCTATCAGTTAGTGTCTTATTTATCTCAGCTTTAAAGTGTCTATGTTTTAATATTGCCACCCCCCGGATGGAAGCATTAAATTCCGTACAAACCATAATGTCATAACCAAGTTGTTTTAGTAGTTTTCTATCTTTATAGGCTATGTGTGTTTCTGTGATGACCACAATCTGCGGATTATACATCCTAAGCTCTTCATATACAAGATTTATTTTATTCCTGCTATTTAGGCCTCCCACATTCCATACTAAACATTTTATTATATGCATTGCAAAAAGTATAAATCTCTATTCTTAAAACATACAGAAAAAATCATATCCATCTTGTTGTGTCTCCAAATAATATAGCTTTTTAACCCGATGATGCAATTTTTCCCCCAAAATGGACTCCCCCCCACCCTAGCCTTACC
Source organism: Lissotriton vulgaris (assembly GCF_964263255.1). Lineage (NCBI taxonomy): Eukaryota > Metazoa > Chordata > Amphibia > Caudata > Salamandridae > Lissotriton > Lissotriton vulgaris. Next base: position 1,143,000,234 of record NC_141694.1, on the reverse strand, counting down.
AGGCCTCAGCCTGTCCCAACCTACCCCCCCCTACTTACAGGTCCCCCCATTTGAACAGCTGCCGTTCTGTTGGCAGCTTTAGTGCGGAGCTAGCCGTCTCGAGGCCTGAGCATTCAAATATTGGTAGAAATTATTAAAGACCATGTCTAATTTTGCATAGATTTTCTCTAAGAAAAATTGAAAAAGTTAAGAGATGTAGAAAAGTTATTCAGTAACAGCTTTCTTTTCCATTTTCCACTCAGCCAATGCTCTTTCTATGTCGTTTTCTTCCATGAAATAATATGTTCAACCGTTTTTAAGCACTTTCAGTTTGGCTGGTTCTTGTAAATAAGCCTGGCCACCTAGCTCCTTTATAGGGTTTATGTATTGCTTCAATTTCCATCGTCGCTCCATAGAAAATTTACTTAAATCAGATCTTGCAAAAAAAGTAGTTGAATCAATAGTAACCGGAGTATTTGGTCTTGCTTTTAGTGAGATAGCCTGGCGTAGCAAAAAATTACCAATGTATATCAAAATTGGGCGAGGATATTTACTATTTTTATTTCTTTGAAAGAGAGGGAGTCGATGGGCACGCTGAGTTTGTGAAACCCAGTCCCAATCAGATAGTTCAGGAAATGCTTTCTGGAGCAGCTGGACAATGTATGCCCTAGCATCAGCTAACTCGGCCCCTTCCAAAATTCCAAATATGCGTAAATTCTGTCGTCGTTGCCTATTTTCCAAATCTTCAAGTTTGGCCTGCATTTGACATAGCTGAGATTCATGTTTATTTACAGCTATCTCGGAGCGGGTTGATTTTTCCTCCGTCAGCACAACTCTTTGCTGCAGCTCTTCCATCTCTTGAGAAATCGTGCCAAGTTGCGTGAAACTTGTTATTTTAAAGTATTTCTTTTTTGTCTTTCTGAACCATAGAAAGCAGTGAAACAAATGTGGAAAACACGCAAAGGGGGCAGAGTAGAAGCACCCTGACCCCCCTACGCTCAAGGGGTCCCACAAGGACCCCCAAGACCCAAAAATCTTTTATATCGTGGGGTGCGTGCACCGTACGCGTACTTAAGCATACCCTGCGATTCTTCAAAAAAAAGAAAAAAAAAATTGGGGCCTTGGAGGTCCTTGTGGGACCCCCTCAGCAGGCCTAGGGGGTCAGGGTGCTTCTACCCTGCCCCCTTTTTGAGTTCTACACGTTTGTTTTTCTGCTTTCCTCTGCCTCAGTCTATCGAGGCACAAGATGGCTGCCAACAATTTCTGTTTTGGAATGTGGACAAACATTGGCAGCCAATCAGCATGCAGCTTGCGCACGAGATGGTCCGCGCACGAACGCATACCGTGCGCGCATGGTACGTGTATGGTGCGCGCTTATAGATATTTACATTATTTCAAGTTCGATTTTCTCAACAACTACTGGAGGGATTACATCATTTAAACAAAAGGGCGATCTGTGAATCAGAATCCGCCATTTTGCAAAATTTGGTGTAATTCCCTTCAGTGGTTCGGGCTGTAGCCGTGTCTAATCGTCGTATGGAAATTAACATGGGGAAAACATGTTTTGGGACCCCCCTTTTTTCTCAGGCCCCCACTTGACGAATCATCCCGAGACTTTCAGGGAAGGAGCGGAGGGGAGTGCGCCATCTTCTTTGAGAAATTCACGTAGATTCAACAACCGGCGCCAAAGTTATTCCCAATAGAATGTTTTGGATTTCCTATGGAAACTAGGGCCTATCTATAACTACCTACTGGCGACCGCCAGTAGGTAATCAATATATATATATATATATATATATATATATATATATATATATATATATATATATATATATATATATATATATATATATATATATATATATATATATATATATACATATATATATATATATATATATATATATATATATATATATAAATGCCGAGAACACTTGCTACATTCCCTGCCTGTCAAAGGGGACAGGTTGTCACTTTGACAGCCTGTTGCACCCCTGATTCTGACTTGGGTGCCATGTCACACACATACATGGTCTTACGACATGTTTGTGTGCCACATGGCACAAATGTACATGCACAGATGTGCATGTACACTATTTACCCCCGAAAGTTTTATCGTTATATCTACATATTCATTGTACAATATAAAAGTACACATTATCTGGGATAATAAATAACATGTTTATTTAAATTTTTAAACAACATATATAACTTTATTTAAGCAACTTTTAAACAACAAGTATAACTTTATTTAAGCAAATTTTAAAAAACATATATAACTTTATTTAAGCAATTACAAATCTTGTAAGGGTGCATACCAAACAGTTCTTTTTACAACTACCTCTACTGGTTAAAAAAAGAACTAAATAAAGGAACATATTAACTGGGATAATAAAGAACATGTTTATTTTAAACTTTTAAACAACATATATAACTTTATTTAAGCAATTATAAATGTCACGAGGGTGCGTACCACGTAAGCACATCATAAGATGACGTAAGCGCTCCGTAAATAAAACGTACACGCAACATATGCTTATGTGAGCACTCCGTAAACGCTCTGTAAACACTCCGTAAGCTTACAACCAACCATGTGACCTTATAACAAAAGATTTTATTGGTTTATAATACTTCCTACTCTAATTCTTGAAAGGCCCCTCCCATGTTCATAATTCTTCTTTGTCTTTCAGAGAAGCAACACCTTTTTTCTAGTCTGTAAGTTTTTCAGCTTTCCAGAACATCAGAAGAAAGTAAATGCACCACTGGTCACCTGCAAGATCTGTGACACAGTATTGTCTAGAGGAAATCCTAATAATAAATATTCATTTGGAACCCACAGCATGGAATGCCATGTAAAAAATATACACCCCAACAATTGGAGTAGAGCTGTGGTGCAAAGATGTCAGGAGCAAGACTTTTCTCCTAGTACATCTACAGCAAGAACCAGAGTACCACCAATGCCATCTTCAATGGTTGCGAACATTCAGCCAGAACTGAAAAATTTAATGATGCAATGCATACATTGCAATAAAACAGTCCATTGTAATTTTGCAGAAGAACAGGAACCACAGATGCAACAATTGTTTTGTGTAAAAAGTTCATTCTACTACTTCATCTTCAGAAGAGTTTGTTCCTGAAACTCCTAGAACACATAAAGAGTCCATAGTACGGAAAATTAAAAAAAAAACAGAAAGAGAGAAAAAGGAAAATGTGCCTTTTGTCACATGTAAAATCTGTCACACAGTACTTTCAAGAGGGAATCCACAGAAACAGTACAGCTTTGGAACTTATAGCATGGAATGCCATGTCCAGAATATACACTCAAACAATTGAATTTTAATAAAGCTGTTATTAAAAGATCATCAGAGGAGAAGGGCTCTACTCCCAGCACAGAAACTAATAACCTTTGCACAAGAGTCCATTCAAGTTATCCTGCAAAAAAACAGGAAGCGCAGGTGCATTACCAGGAGCATTTTTTTTCTTTTCTCTGAAGATTGTCTTCTGGAAGAATCTTCTAATTGAGTCCTCTTGATTGATAAAACTTGCTTATAAAGTCTTTGTTTGCAGTTCTTGGTAGGCATAATCTATTATGCTTCTGTAGATATTTACAATCTGTTGAAAAGAAAAATATGACATATTATAGACCACTACCAACATAGCACATAGCAATTACATTAACTAAACAAAATAAACACTAGTTCACATCTCTCTTTGAGTGTCTCATATCACTTTCTGCCTGCACCATCTCTGTCTTTGCATGCCTCATCTCACTCTCTCCTTCCACCATCTCTCTGTTTGTATGTGTGTGTCATCTCAATCTCTGCCTACACCATCTGTCTGTTTGTGTGTGTGTCTCATCTCACTTTCTGTGTCTAAAACGATTTACCATACTAAATGTTTTTTGTTGAAATGTCTGGCTTTAAGTTTTTTGACAAGGAACACGCTGAGTGTGTATGTGAATTAAGGAATTACATTTTCATCTTTTTCCATAATGTTAGCTGTGTGTGCTCACAATTTGTATCTTTTAGCTTACAGGGTAGACTTCTTTTTAAAGTGTTTATCATGCTTAAATTAAATGCTGGTACAGAGATAGTGCTAATAGTTTAATTTGCTTGTAAATATGCTCCTTTTTTAGAAGTGCCTTGTGCAATCTTTAACATGGGTCGAAGCAGTGAATGTATGGAGAGGGATAGGAATAGCAGATAGAAAACCAATTTATGCCATTAGTAAAATCCTTTACAGATCTCTCAAAGCATTTCATATTCTTGTCTGTGTGCCAATTTTATTACTCTGCATGCATTTTCTGCTGGCACCCATGTCAAACATTGCGCGAAGGGGTTTGTAAATATGCCAATGAAACCATTACACTATCTCTATACCAGCATTAATGTTGAACATTGCGCAAGGTGCTTGTAAATATGCCAATGAAACCATTACACTATCTCTATACCAGCATTAATGTTAAACATTGCGCAAGGGGCTTGTAAATATGTCAATGAAACCGTTACACTATCTCTATACCAGCATTATTGTCAAACATTGCACAAGGGACTTGTAAATATGCCAATGAAACCATTACACTATCTCTATACCAGCATTAATGTTCTATACCAGCATTAATGTTAAACATTGTGCAAGGGTCTTGTAAATATGCCAATGAAACCATTACACTATCTCTATATCAGCATTAATGTCAAACATTGCGCAAGGGGCTTGTAAATATGCCAATGAAACCATTACACTATCTCTATACCAGCATTAATGTCAAACATTGCGCAAGGGGCTTGTAAATATGCCAATGAAACCATTACACTATCTGTATACCAGCATTAATGTGAATCATTGCGCTAGGGGCTTGTAAATATGCCAATGAAACCATTACACTATCTGTATACCAGCATTAATGTCAAACATTGCCCAAGGGCCTTGTAAACATGCCTCTCTTTTTTTGTATATTGTATCTCAATGTATGCCATTAGAAAACCCTTTAAGCATCTCTCACGACATTTCATATTCTTGTCTGTGTGGCAATTTTATTACTCTGCATGCATTTTCTGCTTGCACCCATGTCAAACATTGCACAAGGGGCTTGTAAATATGCCCCTCTTTATCTTATATTCCATCTCAAATAATGCCATTAGTGAAATCCTTTATGCATCTCCCACACCATTTCATAAGGTTTTCTATCTGCTATTCCTATCCCTCGCCATACATTCACTGCTTCCACCCATGTTAAAGGTTGGGCAAGGCGCTTGTAAAAACAGGAGCACATTTACAAGTCCAATGAAACCATTACACTATCTCTATACCAGCATTGAATCCAAGCATGAAAAACAATTTAAAAAGAAGTCTACCCTATAAACTAAATGATACAAACTGTAAGCATACAGAGCTAACATTATGGAAAAAGATGAAAATATAATTCCTTAATTCACATACACACAGTGTCACAGTGTGACCCTAGTGAAAAATATTATAGCCACACATTTCAGCAAAAATCATTTAACATGGTAAATCGATTTAGACACAGAACACAGCCCATTTCAATATGCACTACATTACATTGCTGAAACCTAACTCATTTCAAAATGTCATTTCTAATATGCACCATTCAGTTAACATTATGGAAAAAGATGAAAATATAATTCCTTAATTCACACAGACACTCACTGTGATCCTTGTCAAAAATATTTAAGCCACACATTTTATCAAAAAACATTTAGCATGGTAAATCATTTTACACACAGAGCACAACCCATTTAAATGAGCACTACACTACAATGCAGAAACCTGACTCATTTTCAAAATACAACAGTAATGCAGCCCAATATGCTTGTTATGCTTCCCAATACTGCAAACAGCACTCTCTCTATATTACTCACCTTCAAAATCGCTTTTGAAAATGTAGAACAGTGTGAAACACACACCAAATTCTCTTAAACAGAATCCTTGAACTGCAGATCAGACACTGGAAACAGAAATGGCAGTTTCCCACTCATTCTTCTCACTTACTTCTGCTCATAACCAATGAAATGTCTTCCCACACTATTTCAAAACTAAACTAACATTTCAATTGGTTCTACATTTCCATACTTTCAAACTCACATAATATTCACCCATCCCTCTACTGCTCATTCAACCTGTTACCATGGTAACTCCCACCTGAGGAAGAACAGAGTTTAAAAGTTCATCATACTATGTTGCAAATGAATCCATCAAGGTTGTTAGAGTTTTCAATATAACAGCTAATCATGTGCAATGTTCCTTTCAATTACCTTTTCTGAACCATTAGAATTGCTTCTTTTAAAAAACAAAGCTATGCACCCTAATATGCTCTTTTGCATTTTCAGAAAGCACCAATCATTTCTTAAGCTTCAAGTGCAATGAATGTCCTCCTCTTTTTTTCTAAACTGCAAGCTTTCCAACTGCCATTTCATTTACAGTCCTCATCTGAGTACAACCAGATCTGCCTTGAACATGCTTTCAGTATGGTTTGTAGGAGACAGCTTTGTATTCTGGTCTAAAAGGTATGCAACAAACAGAGGAATTTTAAACCTTGATTTACCAAATGTGGATATTTTATGGATTGGCCAGAGAGGATTGGGATGTCACCAATTGATACCATTGGTGAAATCCTTCATGCATCTCCCACATCCTGACCTCATAATTGTGCACTGTGGTGGAAATTACCTATGCACTTTAACTGGGGTTGGTCTGGAAATGCTATTGAAGGACATCTTTGGACAATTGATGTCACTTTTTCCTCAAACTGTCTTTGTCTATTCCAATATATGCCAAAGGCAAAAATGGAATTGGTCCAATCAATTTTGTCCACAGATTGAGAAAGCAAGGAAACATGTAAATAAATCTGTTTCTGCATACATGAGAGACTATGGAATGGGTTGTATATACCACAACAACTTGCATTACATCATGCAAGGCATCTATAGGACAGATGGTGTACATTTCACCGATGGAAGGAACAAAGTCTTTCTCTGTAACATCAGAATCTGCATTGGTACTTACTTGTAGGTACCAAAAAAAAACACAATGAACACAACAGCTCTTTTTAGAGCCAACTAACATGTAAGCAAATATGATTTTTAACGTAATTTTTTTAATTAATTTTTACTGAGGTCCGCACAACGAGCACTTCTCGAGCACTCCCCGTGCGCGGACCTATCGTGTTTTCTGGAACTTTTTTTAAAAATAAACATTATTTTTAACCTTAGGAGTCCTTGAAGAACCCCCCGAGAAGGCCTAAGGGGTCAGGTACACTCTACCATACCCCCTTCCCATGTTTTTAAGTTATATTTTTCACTCTCTTCTCAAACCACAAAATGGCGGCGAAAGGGTTCGCGCACCGTGCATTCACCGAGCACTCACGGTGCAAAGACCTATTGGAATTTAAAAAAAATAAAAAATAAAACTAAATGGAAATGGACATCGTCTCCTCTGTAGATACCTTGTACGTTGTAATGCAAGTTATTGTGGTATATTGAATCCATACTGTAGTCTTTCAGGAAAGCAGAAACAGATTTGTTCACATGATTCCTTCCTTTCTCAATGTGTGGTCAGAATTGGCGTAGGGGATCATGAGTTCCTACTCTGGTGAAACACACTTGCTGCTCTATATACTTACTTATATTGTAAACTAGTGCATCAGAGACAGTTTAAATAAGTATAATTTTCAAAAAAAAATTCTTTACTGAATTAAAATTTATTCATCAGAATTTTCAAAATCTAAAAGAACTTGTAGCATTTCTTCATCAGAAATTTCATCCATCAAAGTGTCTGAAAATGATTCGTCAAACTCAACAACGTCTACAACTTCCATTAATTCCATATCTAGTGTTTCATCAAAAAAATCTGCCATGGTATCTCCTTCATGTTCTTCATGATTTGTTTCATCTATAGGATCAATAAACATTACTGATATTTCAAAGAAGATGTTGGTAGGCTCCTCATTTTCATTCATCATTTTACGTTAGTGTACTATTAAAAGAAAGAGAAACAGCGTATACTGCATGATTTCCTGCTCTGGTGAGACACACTTTCTGTTCTTTAAACTTACTTATGTTGCAATCTTCTACATCAGAGACAGACAGTAAGAGAAAGGATGCAGGACATGAAAAAGAGATGTCAAATACACATTTAAGAACATTTTGGGGGAGAAGGGAAGTATTTATGAGTAAACTTACTATGTAACACAAAAAATTATCAGTTTGCTACTACCTCATGAATTACATTTAGTTAAGTATAAATTCTCATACAATATTTATTTACTAAAATTAAATTTATTGTTCGGAATTTCCAAAATTTAAATGATCGTTTAAGATTGCATCATCAGCAATTACATTTAAATAAGTATAAAAATCAAAACAAATGTTTCATTAAGAAATTATAATTTATTTATCAGAATTTTCAAAATCTAAAAGAACTTGTAGCATTTGTTCATCAGAATTTTCATCCGTCAAAGTGTCTGAAAATGATTCATCAAACTCAACAATGTCTACACACTCCATTAATTCCATGTCTAGTGTTTCATCCAAAAAATCTGCCATGGTATCTCCTTCATGTTCTTAATGATTTGTTTCATCTATAGGATCAATATCCACCACAGAATAAGTTGCCTCAATAAATGTTGCTGATATTTCAAAGAAGACGTTGGTAGGCTCCTCATTTTCAGTCATCATTTTGTTAGTGTACTATTAAAAGAAAGAGAAACAGCGCTTAGGAAGAGTGAGATAGGGCAGAGAAAAACTATTAAATTCTATTAGAAGAGTCACTACTGTGTAAATCTCACACCACAAATCGAACACCAACATTTCCTCACAAAACTACCCCAGACACTATAGTCACAAAATGGCCATGTTTCCCTGGACAGCGTATAGTATCAAGCAAGAATTAGAAATATAAAGCACTGCATCAGATGTTGCCCTACTCAACCCATAAGTATAACAGAAAAAATTAAATAACTAACCGAAAACATCTTTCCTATTAACTTAAAGTGAAAAACAGCGTTCTCCTTACAAATTAACAACTCACCTTCTAGAAAACTGTTGAACAGTAAATTCTGTCTCAATTTCACACATCAGAAGTATACCACAAACAATACAATCTAAAAATGGCTGTGTAACTTAAAGTGAACAACAGAGTTCTCCTTACAAATTAACAACTCACCTTCTAGAAACCTGTTGAACAGTAAATTCTGTCTCAATCTCACACCTCAGAAGTATACCTCAAAAACTAAAATCTCAAAATGGCTGTTTGCCTCTCATTTCTCATACATATTCAGATACCCAGCCAATCAAATTTTATCACACACAAAATCAAAACCAAAGTAACATTTTAATTGGTTCAAATTATCAACACATTCAAACTCACATAATCTTCAAACTACCCCCAATACTCTCTACCAATTGCCATACTAACTCTCCACAAAACACCTACCTAAACCCAAAGGTGAAAGAGTCATCACTCAATGTTGTACTCAACCAACATCTAAACAATGAAAATTGTTATTTTAATGTATTTCTTTTTTGTCTTTTTGAGCCGCGGTCCGCGGACGGTGCGCGGACCCCGCGATTTAAAAAAAAATGTTTTTTCTTTTTTTCAACCTTCGGGGTCCTTTACAGACACCATGACAAAACCTAGGGGGCTCAGGAATCTCTAGCCTGCCTCCTTGTCAACTATTACACTTCTGTTTACAACCACTATCATCTGCCACAAAAACAAGATGGTGGACAACACTTCCTCATTTCGACTGACTGGAATGTTGACAGACGTCCAACAGCCAATCAGAATTCTGCGCGCGCATGCTAAGGTCCGCGCACGTGCAAGGACAGTGCAAGGAAGGTGCAAGCCTGTGCGCGCACTGTGTCCCGCCTATAGATATATAATTTGAAAAAAGTTGATTTTCTCAACAATTACTGGAGGGATTTTCACCAAATATACAAAAGGCACTTCTGCATACCAGGCTCTACCATTTTGCCAAGTTTTCAGTGATTCCATTCAGCCGTTCGGGCTGTAGCTGTGTCTAAAGGTCCTATGGAAAATTGCATTGGACTCAATTTCACATTCAACGTTCTCATAAACTACTGGAGGGATTTACACCAAACATACAAAAGGCACTGCTCCATACCAGTCCCTACCATTTTTCCAAATCTGGTGTAATTCCGTTCAGCCGTTCGAACTGTAGCCTTGTCAGAATGTCCCTATAGAAATTAACATGGGGATAGCACGTTTTGGGACTCCCCTTTTTCTCAGCGCCCGCTTGACGAATCCCCCCGAAACTGTCAGGGAAGGAGCGGAGCGCAGTGAGGCAAATTTAAGGAAAATTACAGGCAGATCCCTCAATCGGCGCCAAAGTTATTCCCAATAGAATGTTCAGCATTTCCCATGGTAACTAGGTCCTAACTGTATATACCTACTGGCTATCGCCAGTAGGTAATATATATATATATAGTGAAATGCTCCTGGTCGCCAGTACACAGCGAGGAAGATCAGGTGCAGACCTCAGAGAAACCTCCCCACAATCGCAGCAATCAGGACACGATAGGCAGTTTCAAATAATGAGCAGAGTGAAGATTTATTTACAAAAATGACTAGTGTCGATCCATCATGACGCGTTTCGCTCCACGAAGGAGTCCAGTACCCCCTCACACTCAGAAAAGGTCTGAAAGGGTCTGACACAGCAAGGGTAGTTTCAAGTGATTTTATTCTCACCAGACTGTAAGCGCAAAAGTCCATAAAGATGTGAAACGTCTTGTGGCAGACGCATTTCAGCTTAGTTAGCTTTCCTCAGTGCCGGTTTCACGGTAAGTTGTTTTTACTTAGGGTCCATTTGTATGTTCCAGCCACCACACCTACATCAATGATGACTTGGCCCCTGCTCCATCTTAAGGGTACACTGTCCCATGTTTCTATTTCCATCAGGTGCATTACTTCTCCCCGCTGCAGTGTGGCATGCTGTATCCGACGCAAAGACAGATTAAGTAATCGGCTATCCAAAACACACAGTGGTGTCCCAACAAGGTTGTTGGCTAACGGGCAGCACCCTTATCATGGCAGCCAGTTCCAGTGATGACGGTTGCACGATGAGTCCACTTGCGGTTCCCTTTGCAGTAAATACTGCCTCCTCTCTCCCCTATGCAGCAGAGTGATATTGCTCCGCGTTGTATTTTAGTATACTAACAGATTTGCCATCACTCGGGGTGCTCCAGACTAGGAGGGCGTGTCGGTAAACAGTGACAGAGTGGCAGTTTAAACATAGAGTCCAGTACCCCCTCACACTCAGAAAGGGTCTGGCACAGCAAGGATAGTTTCAAGTGCTTTTATTCTCAACAGACTGGAAGTGCAAAAGTCCAATAAGATGTGTTTCAGCTTAGTCAGCTTTCCTCAGTGCCCGTTTCACAGTAAGTTGTTTTCACCTGGGATCCATTTGTATGTTCCAGTCGCCACTCCTACTTCAGTGATGACTTAGCCCCACCTCCATCTTAAGGGTACACTGTCCCATTTTTGCATTTCCCTTAGGTGCATTACTTCTCTCCGCTGCAGTGGGGCATGCTGTATCCACTAAATGCCACACTGCAGCGGGACAAGCTCCCTTCTCCTTATACTCCAAGGAAAACAGCACTCGCGGGGGTCATTTTTCAAGTTTTAATCCTCACAGCATACCCAAAAGAGGCGTTTCAGCTTCTTTGATGTTACCGGCCATGCCGGAAGCAGTTATTTTTAAAGTAACCATATGATTCCATTGACACTGAAAATAAATAACTACATAGTTGTATTAGAGCACCATCTTGGCATATTTTATACATAATATAGCTTATATAGCATCATCTTATTTTTAGATGACTCTAATTCAACGCCTTTCATTAAATTCACATATATATACAAAAAAATATTTTTGAAAAATTATTATAAAACTGTGGATCAGTGTCAATGGAATCATATGGTTACTTTAAAAATAATCACTTCCAGCATGGCCAGCAACATCGAAGAGGGCGCTGCTAGGTATGCTGTGAGGATTAAACTTGCAAAATGAACCCTGCAAGTGCTACTTTCCGTGGAGTATAAGGAGAAGGGAGCTTATATGCTTATATTGACTGTGTGGGTACACCCCCACGAGACAGGCACCCGCTGGCGAGTGCTCTACGAAAGGTGTTTGGAGCAGGAATATATATATATGTGTTACTTACTGGCAGTCAGTAGGTAGTTATAGTTAGGACCTATTATCACAGGAAATCTGCAACATTCTATTTGGAATAACTTTGGCGCCAGTTGATGAATTTGTGTGAAATTTTCTAAACTTTTGGCCAGCTCAGTTCCGCTCCTTCACTGAAAGTTTGGGGTTGATTGGTCGAGCGGGGGCCGAGAAAAAAGGGGGGTGCCAAAATTTGTTTTCCCCATGCAATTTCCCATAGGATCTTTAGCTGCAGCTACAGCCTGAACTGCTGAACGGAATTACACCACATTTGGCAAAGAGGTAGTCCTTGGTACAGACTCGTGGCTTTTGCTTATTTAGTATGAATCTGTTCAGTAGTGTTTGAGAAAAAGACATTTAAAAGTACATATATATCTATGGGCGTGGTGGTTCCGCTCACCCTGCGCGTACCGTGAGCGCACCATAAGCGCACCCTCCTGATCACGCGCTGAATGCTAATTGGCTGTCAAGTGGTTGTCAACATTCGAAACTAGAAACTGTTGGCAGCCATTTTATGCCTCGGTAGAAGCGAGGCTGAAGAAGTCTGTGTAATATGTGTGCAAAACGCGAAAAGGGGGCAGGGTACACACACCCTGACCCCCTAGACCTGCTCAGGGGGTCCCTCAAGGACCCCCAGGGCAATTTTTGATTTTTAAATTGCGTTTATGCACAAAGGATCTGCACATTCTGCTGCTTGATAAAAAAAAATAAAGCTCGAGTTTCCCCGCTTTAAAGGTTGTTAGCCAAATCCCAGGGGCATTTGTGCGGAGAGTCCTAATCCCCCACACACTGCCCTGGGGACTGCCAACCCCGGGGCTGTAACTTAAAATATGTGGGGGGCTCATGGGCCCCCCGCAGCCCTAGGGACCGCCACCCCCAGGGCTTGTTTAAAAAGGGTAGGGGGGCTCTTAGGCCCCCCCAGCCCCGGGGACCACCACCCACCAGGGCTTCAAAACATTAATTGAGGGGGGCTCTGAGGCCCCCCAGCACTGGAGACAGCCACCCCCGGGGCTTCTTTAAAGTGTGTGAGGGTGCCTCGTGGCCCCCCTCCGGGAGTCCAAGATGGCCCTGGGGACCGCCACCCCCCAGGGACGGCTCCTGCAGTGTCACTGGGTGCCCACACCCAGAACACTGCCGTTTGCAATAATAATAAGGCATTTATTAGGTGCACAGCTACCCCAATGGGGTGTCCCGTCGCTAACAGCAGACAGAAAGCGGAGCAGAGCAAGAGCGCTGACTAGTCTTGGTGGCTGATTTGCCACGTCTTGAGAGATTTACAAAACTCAAGTTCAGACTGGATCCGGCGAAGGTGAAGGGGGAATTTGTTCCAACATTGAGTGGCACCCACCTCGAATGACTTGCCTCCTGATATCGTTTTTTGGAATCTGGGGGTAACAAGCAGATGTTTAGTATTAGAGCGTAGGGCTCTAGAATGACTATAGGGACGGAGTCTCCTCCTGAGGTACGCTGGTCCCAGTCCTTTGGCTGCCCGAAAGGCCAATGTCAAAACTTTAAATTCGATCCGTTTGGAAATGTGGAGCCAGTGCAGTTTCCGCAAGAAGGGAGATATGTGTTGCCTAAGCGGAACGCCGCAGACTAGGCGGGCCGCGGCAATTTGGACCGTCTGGAGTCTATGGAGCAGGCCCACAGAAAGACCCAAATATATTCTATTTGCATAGTCGAGGTGCGCAGTAACCAACGCATGGACCACAGTTTTGCAAGCAGCGCTAGGCAAATAGTCAATTAATTATTTTGACAGGGCGGGAGCCTCGCAGCTCCCGCCCTGTCATTGCAAACTGCTTTCCTATTTGGAAGAGAGAGCTGGTTTCCAAATAGTAAAGCAGATTGCTTTTCTGCAGGGGGAGCAGCATGATAGCTGCTCTCCCTGAGGAAAAGCAATGCCGGCTCCCGAAGGACGCGGGGAGCTGACTGTGCCCGTGGGGGCATTGGGGCTCCCCCCACAGTCCCCATCGTATTATATAAGCCCCGGGGGAAGAGGTCCCCTGGGATATTAAAAATTATTGATAGGGGCTAAAAGCAATGCCAGGTCCCGAAGGACGCGGGGAGCCGTCTGGGACAGTGGGGGTATTGGGGCTCCCGCCATGCCCCCCAACGTATTATATAAGCCCCCTGGGATGGGGTCCCCGGGGATAAAAAAATGACTGATAAGAGCTAAAAAAAATATTACTGTAAAATTAGGAGTCGCGCACCCAGCGCGCCGCTCAGTGCGGCCCCTGGTGTGCACACATTGGATGCACAGCGTCTAACCTGTAGGGTATGCAACTCCATTGCGTGTGGTGCACAACTTGTACCTGTTGGCTGCATGACTGTGGGGCGTTGGGTGCGCGACTCCAAGCAAAAAACAAATAATATTTTTCAGATGTACATAAAGCTTATGTGTTTAGTTGTTAGGTGGCTCTAAAAAGAGCCCTTGTGTTTATTGAGAGATTTCAGTACCTACAAGTAAGTACTGATGTAGAGTCTGAAGTTCAAGAGGAAGACTATGTAAAATGTACACAATCTCTCCTATAGATGCCATGCATATTGAAACGCAGATTGTTGTAGTATATGGACCCAATTCTATAGCCTAGGAGAAAAGCAGAAACAGATGTATTCACATGTTTCCTAGCTTTCTCAATCTGTGGACAAAATTGATTGGATCAGTTCCATTTCTGCCTTTGGAATATGTTAGAATTGGCAAAGGCAGTTTGGGGGAAAAGTGACATCAATTCTTCAAAGGTGTCTTTCATAAGCATTTCCAGACCTACCCCAGTCAAAGTGCCTCGGTCAATGCCACCACAGTGCACAATTATTAGGTCAGGGTGTTGGGGATGCAAAAAGGATTTAACCAATGGCATCAATTGGTGCCACTTTACGCCTCTCTGTCCAATCCATTTAATGTCTACATTTGGTAAACCTAGGTCTTTGTGAATTCCTTTCTGTTCTGCGTACCTTTGGCTCCAGGAAATAAAGCTGTGTCCCACAATCCACACTCTAAGCATCTTGAAGGGAGGTCTGGATGCACTCAGATGGTCTCTGTAAATGAAGTGGCAGTTTGAAAACTAAGATTTTTCTAAAATGGTGGATAATATGCAGTGTTGAAAAACAGAAAAGAAATCATTGGTTGTTTGACAACATTCTACACTTTAAACTAGGGTGTATATTACTGTTTTTTAAAAACATGATTCTTATTGGTTATCAAAAAGTGATTGAAAAGAACATTATGTAGGATAAGCTGGTATATTGAGAAGTCAAGCACACTTGCTGTTTTGATTAGCAACATTGTGTGATGAACTTTTGACCTTTGTGCTCAGTTAAGTGTTCCATGAACTGTTTCTATGGTAACAGGCAGAAGGCAGATTGGGGGTAGGGTTGAAATTTATGTCATTTGGAAAGGGTTGAAATTTGTAACCAATAGAAATGTGTGTTTGCTTTTGAATTAATGAGGAAAGCAATGTGATTTGATGTGAAGGTGTATATGTGTTCAAAATGAAAGGGAAACGGTGCCATTCTTTGGTTCTCTTGAGGGGTGTTCAAAACAGAGATTCTGTATAGGAAAATATGCTGTGTGACTGATATACTTCTTATTCTACAAAACAATTTGAAAGGTGAGTTATTAATTTGTGAGAAAATGTATGTGGTGCATTTTGATTTTAATCAGGCTAATGTGTTTGTCCTGCTAAAGTGCAGGGAATACTTTTTGTTCTCTAGCATTTTATTGTGAGTGTGTTTGCATTTAAAAAGCATTCTGAGATAAGCATTTGTGTATTGTATGTGCTTGCAGACAGATAACTATGAAGTTCTCATGTTTTGGTAGAATTAGAAACCAGTTATTTTTTATTTATTTGCAAAAATTACTCAAGTTTCTACGTAAATATGCAGTACTCATTCTAGATTATGAAATGTGTTTTGGTAAAATGCAATGGATAGTGTTGGTTGTCTAGAGTGTCACAGTGAGTCTTGTGGTGTGCATTTAGGAATTATACTGATAGAAGCACTCTATACTAATGAGTAGTAGAAATTTGTGTGCAATGTGTAGAGTTACCTAAAGTCTTGTTGAGTGGTAAATTTGTGTTGGTAAAAAGGAAGGTATAGAGTTGCTTGAGTAGAATCACACAGTGAGTCTGTGCATTTAGGAATCACTCTGAGAGAAGCATTTTGGTAGTTTATGTGTTTCCCGACACATGTAATTGGTTAAAAACTAATTGTGTTCTCACATTTTGGTAGAATTAGAAAATAGTCATTATTATTATTATTATTATGTTTGAGCTTGTAAAGCGCACTGTTACCCGGAGGTTTCCTGGCGCTGTGTAACGCTGGGGAACCCGTCCTGGCTTTCCCTGTGGGATGGTCCCTGCTGGGAGTCCCCAAGGTGGAGCCAAGCATCCCCGGCGTTGGAGGGGCCGTTGTGGAGATTAGGCAAGCTGATGCCCAGAGTTGCCGAGTGGGACCCCTGATAGGCACTGAAGCGAGAATTATCGAGTCCGCTGACCAAAGTCCACGACCCTGCCGTCGGGAATTGAACACTGGTCCCGGCCGACTTCTGCTCCCGGGTCTGCCGCCTCTAACCAGTGAGCCACACTACTCCACGATCATGTGTTTCAAAAATGAGTTTAGAATTAAAAATAAAATGCAGTTCTTAAATATACTACCTATTAACCACTTTACTACCCTAAACCTTAAATCTAACCAACCACAACCTCCTACTCTACCCAAACACCACTTTATTTCCTAGAACACTACCCTACCACGACCCCCTACACTACACAAACACCACTGCACTACCTTAAACCCTAAAACACTATCCCTAGCATGATCCCCTACGGTACATAAACACCACTGCACTATGCTAGAACACTACCCCAGTAGGACTCCCTATACTACCTAAACACCATTTCACTACTCTAAAGCTTAAATCTATCACAGGAGGACCCCTTACACTGCCCAAACACAACTATAATATCCTACTACTGTATTTATAAGAAATATTGTTATTTGTCTAGAATCACACAGTGAGTCTGTGCATTTTTTAGAATCACTCTGAGAGAAGCATTTTGGTAATTCATGTGTTTCCCAACAGGTAATTGGTTAAAAACGTATTGTGTTCTTACATTTTGGTAGAATTAGAAAATAGTCATTGGTTATGTGTTTTCAAAATGAGTTTAGTATTAATAGTAAAATACATTTCTGAAATATATGGAATGCATGCTTGATGTTTTTGCAGACAAATAAGTACATGTAGTCTTGCAGTGACACTACCCCAGTATGATTTCCTACACTACCCAAACACCACTGCACTACTGTAAACCCTTAACACCTTGGCTGCTATGGGTTTTCCCCCTGGGTGCTGCGATTCCATAAATCCCACTTTACATGACAAAGCCAGCTCGTCATAAGCACAGGGCAGGTAAAGCCCATGACGAGCTGGCTTTGTCATCAGCACTGAAGGGGTTAATCTACCTCCAGCATGACCACCTTCACAGCCTATTCACCACTTTACTACCCTAAACCCTAAATATACCCCAGCACAACCTTCTATTCTACCCAAACACCACTCTATTTCCTAGAACACTACCCTACCACGACCCTCAACACTACACAAACACCACTGCACTACCTTAAACCCTAAAACGCTATTCATAGCATGATCCCCTATGGTACATAAACACCACTGCACTATGTTAGAGCACTACCCCAGTATGACTCCCTATACTACCTAAACACCATTTCACTACTCTAAATCTTAAATCTATCTCAGCAGGACCCCTTACACTACCCAAACACCACTATGGTATCCTACTACTGCATTTATAAGAAATATTGTTATTTGTCTAGAATCACACAGTGAGTTGTGCATTTAGGAATCACTCTGAGAGAAGCATTTTGGTAATTCATGTGTTTCCTGACATGTAATTGGGTAAAAACGTATTGTGTTCTCACATTTTGGTAGAATTAGAAAATAGTCATTGGTTATGTGTTTCCAAAATGAGTTTAGTATTAATATTAAAATTCAGTTCTGAAATATATGGAATGCATGCTTGATGTTTTTGCCGAGAAGTAAGTACATGTAGTCTTGCAGTGACACTACCCCTAGTATGATTTCCTACACTACCCAAACTCCACTGCACTACTGTAAACCCTTAATCTACCGCCAGCATGACCACCTACACTACCTATTCACCACTTTACTACCCTAAACCTTAAATCTACCAAAGCACAACCTCCTACTCTACCCAAATACCACTTTATTTCCTAGAACACTACCCTACCACGACCCCCTATACTACAGAAACACCACTGCACTACCTTAAACCCTAGAACGCTATCCCTAGCATGATCCCCTACGGTACATAAACACCACTGCACTATGCTAGAGCACTACCCCAGTATGACTCCCTATACTACCTAAACACCAGTGCACTACCCTACACCTTAAACCTACCCCAGCACAATCCCTTACACTACCCAAACACCATTGTACTTTCCTAGAACACTACCCCAGCACGACCCCTGCACTACACAAACACCACGGCACTACCTTAAACCCTTAACACTATCCCTATCATTACCATGTACATTACATAAACACCACTACACTACCCTAGAACACTAACCCAGTACAACGTCCTACACTACCCAAACACCATTGGACTACCCTACATCTTAAATCTACCACAGCATGACCTCTTACACTACCCAAACACCAGTGTACTACCATAGAATACTATCCCAGCATGATCTCCTACACTACCCAAACACCATTGCACTACCCTAAACCTTAAATGTACCCTAGGACAACCTTGCACACTACCCAAACACACCTGTACTCTCCTAGACCATTGCTCCAGCACGACTCCCTACAGTAGACAAACACTAGTGCACTACCTTAAACCGTAAACACTATCCCTAGCATGACCCTGTACATTACATAAACACTGTTGCACTACCCTAGAACACTACCTCAGCACCACCTCCTACACTACTCACATACCATTGCACTACCCTAAACCTTAAACCTTCACCAGCACGACCTCTTATAGTACCCAAAGACCACTATACTACTTTAGAACACTATCCCAGCACGTCCTCCTACACTACCCAAACAGCATTGCACTACCCTAAACTTTAAACCTACTCCAGCACAACCCTTTACACTACCCAAACACCACTGTACTACCCTACTACTCCAATTATAAGAAATATTGTTATTTGTCTAGAATCACACTGTGAGTCAGTGTCCATTTGGGAAAATTGAGAGACAATGATTTGGTTGCTTTATATGTTTGCAGATATATACATACATGTACTCTTGCAGTGACACTATCCCTAGCATCATTCCCTACACTACAGAAAGACCAGTGCACTACCCTATACCCTTATACCCTTAATCTACCTCCAGCACGATCACCTACAGTACCCATTCACCACTGCACTACCCTAAACTCTAAAACACTATACCAGCACGACTCACTACACTACCCAAACACGATTGCACTACCTTAAACCTTAAATCTACCCCAGCACAGCCTCCTACAGTACCCAAACACCACTGTACTTTTATAGAACACTACCCCAGCGCAACCCCCTATACTACACAAACACCACTGCACTACGTTAAAACCTAAAACACTATCCCTACCATGACCCTGTACACTACATATACACCACTGCACTACCCTAGAACACTACCCCAGCACAACCTCCTACACTACCCATTCACCACTGCACTACCCTAAACTCTAGAACACTATACCAGCACGGCCCACTAAAGTACCCAAACACCATTGCATTACCCTAAACCTTAAATCTACACCAGCATGACCCCCTACACTATCCAAACATTACTGCACTACCCTAAAACACTACCACAGCACGACCCTCTACACTACACAAAGACCAGTTCACTACTCTAAACTCTAAATCTACCCCTAGTAAGTCCCACAACACTACATAAACACCACTGTACTACCCTAAACACTAAAACCATACCCACCATGACCCTTTACACTACTCAAACACCATTGCACTACCCTAAACCTTACATCAACCCCAGCATGGCCTCCTACACTACCTAAACACGACTGTACTATCCTAGAACACTATCCCAGCATGACCCCCTACACTACCCAAACACTACTGAACTACCCTAAAACACTCCCTCAGCACGACCCCATATACTACACAAACACCACTGCACTACCTTAAACCCAAAAACACTATCCTTATTATGTCCCCATACACTACATAAACACCACTGCACTACCCTAGAACACTACCCCAGCACTACCTCCTACACTACTCAAACACCATTGCACTACCCCAGCATGACCCCTACACTACACAAACACCACTGCAGTATCCTGGAAGAGTATCCTAGCATGACCCCTACACTATCCAAACACCATTGCAGTACCCTAAACCTTAAATATATCCCAGCACAACCTCTTACACTACCCAAACACCAGTGTAGTATTCTAAACTCTAAAACACTACCCTAGCATGGCCCCCTACACTATTGACACTATTACACTACCCTAAACCTTAAATCTATGCCAGCACAACCTCCTACACTACTGAAATACCACTGCACCACCCTAGAACAGTGCCTCAGCATGATTCCCTACACTAGACAAACAACACTGCACTACTTTAAATTCTAAATCTGTACTGTTGCTAAACCATAGTGAGTGTTTATGTACCATGTAGTAATGTATTTACTAAAGTAAAAGTGAAACAATTATGAATTCACTCAGTGTCTTTCCTTATAGTACTGTGATAATTTAGTAAATATGCATGTACTCATACAGTGCTTCAGGTTTGAGTCTTATGGAGTGCTTCAAATTGCTATGCACTATGTATGTAGTGCTCTTACAACCTTCACAGTTGTGCTTCAGGTCTACAATTTTTTAGTCAGAATTTATATGAAAAGTGTTTATATAGTAATAAAAATGTATAATTTTTTTTAAGTTGTTAATAAATACTTATTTATGTTTATTTTTTACAGATACTGTTAATCATCCTTAAAATAAAGTTATCATGCCGGAGAAACAAAGAAGAAGAAACGGGCAGAAAATGATACTTACTTGAAAAAAACTCAATCACAAGCATGGGAATAGCAACATATTGTGGCTAAAAAGAGAAACATTTCTGGTAAGACCACAAAAGACTTCATAAAAAATATTACTAGATTTAGAAAACAAAATGCAAATGTAGAAAGCAGTGAAAATTTTCCAAGCATGAAAAAAGTGCTAAGAATAGGAAAAGAAAAAAAGGCAATGTAAAAACAAAGGATACAGCTTATAGTAAAAGAAGAGAAAATCAATATAAAGAATTGCGCCAAAAATATTTTACAACAGAGTAGTCCATAATTTACTAAAACATACAAAGAAATATATAAAGAGAACACAATGTTATAAAAAAAGAAGAAGCATAGAGAATCCATTGTTGAAAAGGCTTTTGAAGAAAAGAGGAAACAGAATTTGATCACTAGATAAACAAATCCATTTAATGAAGGCCAAAAGAAAGAAGAAAAGAGTAATTTACCGAAGTAATTTTTGTGATATTTTTTTAGGGGAATGGAAACACTCTTCAAGTTCTGAGCCTTTTTTTAATTAAGAAAGTTATTTACAGAGCAATAATTTGTTGCATGCAGTTGACAGTGGTCGAGCTTATGAGGTTAAAAATGGTTGTCCACTTGAGAAAGAGCAAATGGTTCCTAGAAATGCAGAAGAAGTGATAGCTGATGAAGTTCTAGGCAGATGTCCTAAAGCCCCAGTGTACACTTGGGATTGTAGTAGTATTTGTAGTGTACGACAAGAATCTATTGATAAATTACGCAATTTCTTACATGTATGTTATAAAAAAAGTGTTAAACAAAAGATGAAGCTGTTGCAAGGACTGGACTCTTGCAGAGTGAGAAAATATACTGATTTGCATGGTCACTCTTTGGCTTATCTTTCTAGTAAAGTATGGCAAAGTGTTTTTCACTATTTCAGTATGTTGGCAGTACATCATACTCAAATGCGGAAGTTAGTGAGAAGATTGTATTATGCAAAAAGTCCAGCACTAAAGTTAAATGAGTTGAACAGTGCTGTTTTGTGTAGGTCAGTGTTATATGTGAAGAAGGTTTGTTATGATATTGAGTTTTGTTACTTTGGTCTGGAACAAGAAAGTGCAGAAACTGAGACATTAATAGAAGAAAATGTTGTAGAGAATGTTGAACATAGTCGTAGAAACAATTTTGAAAATGAAATTGCAAAGTTTAATGTGATTTCAGGTGAAAGGCCACATTTTTCTTGTATTTGTTGTCGGTGAACTCACTACAGAAATCAGACTAAGAGTGTTGATCTGTATTTGAAAAGTGAAAAAGAAAATAATGATAAGTAGATATAATTTGCAACTTATTTGTTGGTAGAGAATTGTTTTGATTTTGGTTCTGATCAGCGTATTTGTAAATATTGTTATAACAAATTAGACGAGAATAAAATGCCCGCTAGAGCTGTTCATAATAATCTAGAGTTGGTTACTATTCCTCCAGAACTGATAGATTTAAACACCTAAGAGTCTATTCTCATTCAATGTGTGCACCCGTTTCAGGCTATTGTTCATATGGAGCCTAAAACAGGTAAATTGCCTCCTTCAGATTTACAAAGAGGATTAAAAGGAAGAGTTGTGTATTTATAGTTAGATTTAAAGAAAAATATTGAAACTATTGGTGTAGAGAGTGTAGAAAGTGAACCACTATTTATTCTTGTTAATGGTGTGCCGACTAAGAATAAGAAAATCTGTCAGGAGTTATTGAATGTTAGGAAACTGCAAAATGCAACATTGTATTTGATAAAGAACAATACATACTATAAGAATGTTTATATGGCAGAAGAAGAAATAGTTTTAGCAGAAGATAGTGAAACGTCAAGTGGACAAATTGAAAAAGTGGATATGTTAAGATGTGAAGAAATCTATGAACATTACAGTGTGCATCCACTTCATTCAAAAGAGATGATGGGGAACACTATTGATTTGTTCCAAATGAAAAAAGCAAATAGAACTCCCATGAGTGTATGGGAAGAGAGCCTGGAAGCTCGTTGTTTTCCACAGTTGTTCCCAATTGGAAAAGGAGGACGATATGATGAACGTCCTGTGTAGATTCCTGCCTATGAATATCAGACAACAAGATTATATGCTGAAGATCCAAGATTTCGACAATGTATCCATTATATATTTCATCTTTTATTTGAAAGTGACTTGTCTGGACTTTCATATGGAGTCAATCATGTTCTAAAAACTGGAATACATCTGCAAAATGTAGCTGCAAAAGATTTTATGGATAAAGTGCACCAGAGAGATGATCATCTAGAATCTCAGCTCATTAATTTGATGGCATGTCAGTGTGGGACTAATGAATATTGGTACCGTCGTCATGGAGAACTGAAATGTATGCTACGTAACTTAGGAATTCCAACATGGTTCCTTACCCTACGCTGTGCTGAGTATTCTTGGGATGATTTACTAGAATTTCGTCGAGAGGCAAATTCTAATATAAAAAATATTGAATACAGGAAACCTGGAGAATTGTGCTCTTTGGATCCTGTTAATGTATGCAGGTATTTCAATCATAGATTTGAGGCCATGATGACTATTACCTGCAATAAAAAAATCCTCCTCTTGGAGAAGTTGTGGATTTATTTTGGAGAAAGGAGTATCAAGCAAGAGGTGCTCCTCATATACATATGCTGTTATGGATTAAGGCTGCTCCCAAATTTTGAACAGATGCGGATGATATTGTTTTGAGTTTAATTGAACAATATGCAACATGTGCTGTTCCCAAAAGCACAGAAGAAAACGACTTAAGAGCACAAGTCTTACGATTCCAAAGCCACTGATGTGGAAAATACTGTCGACGAAAGTACAAATCTAAGGACAAGTTCCAAACCAAATGTCGTATTTGATTTCCATGTCCTGTAATATCGAAAGGAAGAGTGAACAGTTTTATGTCATCTTTGCGACATACTATTACAAGAATTTCTTCAAAAAATACCTACTACTTAAGAAGAAATGAAGAGTCAAAATACATAAATGACTACAACCCAGTTATTTTGTCCATGTGGAATGCTAACATGGATACATACATCTAATATTACAAAGTCAGAAAAGACGGAATTGAAAGAAATGTGGGAAGAGATTTCTCATGAGAAGACTCTAAGTAAGAAATTATACAGTTCCAGTTTGAAGATGTTATCGCATTGAGAAATCGGAGCATATGAATGCTCAGATCGGTTATCATCTGCAAGTCTATACTCCAAATCTAGAAGAAGAATTTATGTGAGCCTAGGTCTTGCAGCAATGCGAAATTGAGTACTCAAATCTGTACAAGAAATTGAATATTTAGCAGAAAAAGATTCAGAAAGTACAAATATTTTGAAAACAAATATGTTGGACACATATTATCCAAACAGAAGTCATCATCTTGAGAACATGTGTCTCTATGAAGTGCTACAAAACTACACTTTTAAACGGAATACTACAGAGAACATCAATATTGGAAAAAAAGGAGTCATTGGTTCCGAAGGATGTTTAATAAAACAAGCAAAAAGAAGTTTGATTAATCACAGGAAGCTGAGTTGTGACACAGCTGATGAAAAGGGAACTTTACTATTTATCCCTTTTACAACTATTCAAACCATGGCGTTCAGAACTGGAATTACTTGGAGATTTCCAGAGCTATGAAGATTCCTTTAATGCTTGTAAAGATAGCATACAATGCAGTGCCTTTGCAAATTATGTGAACATGTTGAACAATGAAATTGATCAAGAAGCTACAAGACAGTCAAAGTTCGGCTGCGCTGAGTCAAGATGCACTAGGACAACCAATTGTTGATAACGAAGCAGCAATCACCATGAATGAGGTTGAAACAGCAATACATCAAGCTCAAGAAGATGTAACTAACTTAGCAAACTTGGATAAAAAACTAAATGTTGAGCAAAAACAAATATATGAGCAAGTGAGACAACCGATTGACCATGGATTACTTCATGAAAAGAAAGAGTGATCATGCACGTCATTTCAACCTATCCGAATGTACGTGAGTGGACAAGCTGGAACAGAAAAACGTTTTTTAATTAAAGTAATTACAAGGTATCTACAGAAAACAACGGAGTCGCATTTGTCTTGTGTTGTCACTGCTCCAACTGGGTTGGCAGTACACAACATTAGAGGAACTACTTTACATCATTTGCTAATGCTACCAGTAGAGCATGAAAACAAATTGGAATACCATAAGCTATCTGAAGAAGCGTGTTGTGAAGTTTCAAGAGTCTTGAAGAAAATGAAACTTCTCATTATTGACGGAGGAAGCATGGTATCAAACTTAATGCTTGCTTGTGCATTTAATAATGCAGCAAATTCTTAAAACAGAGTATGACGTATTATTTGGATGACAAAATGTCATAGTTTTTGGAGATCTACTGCAACTGACTCCTGCAAAAGGACAACCAGTTTTTAAAATATTTGCGCATGAAGCCACCAGAAAGTCTCTAGGTAGTGTTGGAAACGTGAACATTTGTATCTTATTTTAAATACAAAGAACTCATTACAAATATGCGACAGGCAAATGATGTTGATTATGGAACTATTTTCCAAGATATAAGAATTGGAATACTGACTGAACATGTCAAACAAGCTTTGCAGACTTGATTACCTTCCAATTTGTTTCCAAATAAAAACGTATTTCCTGAGAAAATATACATGGAAATTGCAGAAAAGAAACCTGTAATTTGCTTAATGCCAACACTGCGTGAGTGTTCTATATTCAATTAACAACTTTTGAAACTGGAAAATGAAGAAATAATAAAAATGGAAGCCATTGATAAAACAGAGCATGAAGGAAACACTATCATTTTGACCGAAAAATTGAAGGCAAAATGGGATTCTTTAGAAAAATCTATATCTAAAACTGCTGGTTTAGAAAAGAATCTTTATGCATGTAGAAACTGTTGGATAATTTTAAGGCATCATTTGGATATAGAGAAATGTTTACTTAATGGAGCAATGGGCAAAGTTGTGGATTGTGTTAATTATCAAAATAAAGATGGTATTGAATTCTTAAAAATAAAATTGTATCAGATTGAAGAAGTTAAACAAATTGGTTGTTGTTCAGTTCATTTTTTGCTTGTTAAAGATTTATATGTTATAGTTTCCAGTTTCTCTGGCATATGCAGTGACTACTCATATATCTCAAGGTTTAAGTGTTGACAGTGCTTTGGTGAACATTGGATATTCTGTGTTTAAAGAGGGTATGACATATGTAGCTTTGTCACGAGTTACAACATTATCTGGTTTGTTTCTGATTGATTTTGATGATAAAAAGGTTACTGCAGATGCCAACTGTGTCAAAGAGTATAATAGGTTACGAAGAACATATGCTCCTAATTTAGGTCCATATCCTGTATTTGAAAAGCGTGTGGTTGGTCAGAAAAGAAGGTATGAGAATATCTGTACTGAAGGTGTAGAGAAGGGAAAAAACAAGATAATGTGATTGCAAGCAAAAACAACAAGCATTTACAATGCAATGGTTTCGCCTTTGGAAAAGTTAGAGCTATTGGCATTGTAAATGGCAAAATTTGTATTTATGTGTTGGTTTTGAAAACAGATAAATAAATGGCATTGTCATTTACATTGCCATTAGCTTAATCTCTGCAGTCACTCTGCACTCCCTAGTCACTCTGCACCCCCTAGCACTCCCTAGTCACTCTGCACTCCCTAGCATTCTGCAGTCACTCTGTACTCCCTAGTCACTCTGCATTCCCTAGCACTCTGCAGTCACTCTGCACTCCATAGCATTCTGCAGTCTCTGCCTCTCCTTCCGCCCGAGTCCCGGCGCCCAAGCAGGTTTGTGCACTCTTATGCAAGTCAATCAAAGGCAGGGTTCCCACGTGACGTCACCGATCATAGCAACTGCAAACACTGAGTTTGGAGGCACAAATTTACACAACGTTGCAATCTCACGAGTGGCTCTGTGCTTCAGCGGGCCTCCCATGTTACAATAAGACACATTCTGGGAGTTGTAGTCCTCGTTTAACATCAAATGATCTACAGTGATTAAAACACTCCAAAACAATAATTTCTAAAAGAAAACTCCAGGACTGGAAAATAAAGGGCTTGTGATATGGGGTCATATGGTAACGTTAGCCAGGGATCAATAGCTCAAACTCAGGTAAATGCGAGACCTATTGCATTGCAAATGCTTGTTGTTTTTGCATCTCAATACCTGGCATTAGTTTGTGGGAGGCCTAATGGTAGGAGATTCATGGCCAGCCTGTGGTGGGGTGGGCCTGTGGTTAGCAGCGAAACTACAGGTTAACTTGGCATCTTACTATTGACTATATATTTGAACATTGTGGGGATGTTTGAGATTTGATTCTTGGCAGGGGCCAGTGGATAGGCGCATAGCGGCTGTTTCTGACCCTCTAAGTAGCTGGTAGCACCATCTTGTGGCCCCTGGGGGTGAGAGTGGTGCGGTCTGCACCAGTGAACCAAGCTATAACCCTGCTGCCAAGGCTCATCTCTCTGAAGGGTGCAAGGGGTCCTTCAGGAGATACCTCTGGCATGCTTATTTAGATTTACATCTTAGCGGCCTTGCTCCTCCCTCGAGGGAGTTGGTTAGGCAAGATTTTGGGAGGCCTTCACAATCACGTGCAGGCCCTGAAATGGATGAGAGGTGCAAGGAGCATCTGAAGAGGAGCCAGACAATGAGATTTCAAACGGCAGTGCTTAATTTGTAAAAAATGAAGTGCCGGGGCTATAAATTTGCTCTGAAACTGCTGTCGCCAGCGCTGCAGAAAGTCGTGGTGCCGAGTACCAGGGCGGGGTAGGTTTGAGCACCCTTCATACATTTTTAACACACCACCAGACACTCCCTGCCCCTCTATTTCACTCCTGTATGTTCTTTGTCATCTTTGCTTCTAATAGCAGCACACCAGGAGTTACCTACCTTTTTCCTAACTCAAAACAACAACACAGGAGTTCAAAGAGCTTTGGCAGAGAACAAGAAGCACAACAAGAACAAATTTGTCACCAGGCAGGCTGTGCAAAAAACACACAAAAAATTGCATTTCAACTTCCATTAAACTCAAGCATGATAGAATAGGTAACGCAACGTCATTTTTGGGAAACAGATCATTCATATTCGGAACTCAGTCAGTGATGCATAGTTATCAGTTTCTACAAATGTTTGCAGTTGCTACAATATTACAAAATGTTTTAATATTGTTGTTTTGTCAGTTTACACCTTCACTTACTCTTTTAGGATTTTAGCGTTAAGCCTTATTATAAAAATCTCTGTGATTTCTCCCATTCCGTAATCTTAATATTTTAAATTGTTTCATGCCCATGGGTCTGACGTGGACAAAGTAGATGTGAAGCACTGCAAAGAAGTTCTCTCAAAATAACAGCGAATTATAGATTAATAACTGTGAATAGCTGGGATGTTTTTCAGAAGGGGCTCTGAATGACATGCTGGAGTTGTCACGATGCTATGATGTAATTCAGAACCCTAAGGCTAACAACATCTCCTTCATTCACAGTTATCCATCTTCAATGTTTTATTATGTATGGCCTCTCCATTTCATCTCTCACTGCTCTCATCTGCTGTTCAGGAGCATAGAGACATAGGAAGGCTTATGCACCACATGGCCACACGTGTGCCCTCTCCTGCACAGTAGTAAACGTGGTGTCTGTCACCCATCACTCTCTGACAATCTCTCCCCTACACCCTCCACATTTTAAAAACAGTATTTCTCTTCCTTGCACCCTCACACAAAACCTTCGAAATTACTCACCTCTGTTCAGTTCCTCTCCACCAAACTGTTAAAATAAAATTATCCCTGGTTTTCTGCCACGCCCCAATCAACCTCTCCTGTTTGCTTACCTCCTCTCCTAAATTGGAAATAAAACCTAGTGTCCTCGACCTGCCCATACTACCTCTCTTCAATCCACTCCTTCCACTGCTCAAACATGTCAAAAGAAACCCAGCACGCACCCTCTTTGAATCCCTCTCCCGCGCCCAGCTCGAAGAGGTGTTCTCAACTATCAATGGAGCAGAGTCAGCCCAAAACTGAAAGGCTGTCTCGGAGCCCAGTCAGTGCAGCCTAGAATTCGTTTACAACATCACAGTGTGAGTCTTAACCCCGGCAGACACACAGTAGTCAGGACTAGGATGGCATGGTGAGAGGGAGAATAGATGGAAGGGTGAAAGAATGAATGTAAGAGTGAAAGAATCAGTGGGTGGAAGGTTTAATAAATGGGAGGGTGGAAGAATGGGCAGATGGGAGAAAGGATGGAGGAAGGGAGTGTGAAAGGATGATTAGGTGAAAGAATAGGTGGATGATGGGAAGGTGAAGGCATGGACAGATGGGTGTAGGAATAGATGGATGTATGACTAGATAAAGGCTGAGAGGATGGAAGTATGGATTGATGGAAGGAGCGCTTCTAATGAAGGTTGGGGTTGCTCTCTTCCTGTGCGCGTGTGAATAAGGTGTGCTTCATTTGGGGGATATTTTAATTTGATGGCTACCCCCCTTACCTGTCAATTAAATCCCTGTCAATACTTCATGAGTAAGCTCAGGACATACCTGAAGCGAGGTGCCTCGGCTGAGCCCTCTGTCAGCCGTCATGAATCCAGAAGTGAACGCACAATAAACCTCCACCGAGGTGCCTCAGCCGTGCCCTCTGTCAGCCCTCATTAATCCGCAAGTGAAAGCAGAATCAACCTCCGCCAGGGACAGATACCTCCGCCATGCCCTGTAGGAGCCCTCATTAATCTAGAAGTGAGCCCAGCACATACCTCCACCGAGGTACCTCAGCCGTGCCCCGCAGCATCCCTTGATATGCCAGCAGGTACGCTTTGCTGTCTAATTCCCCCATCCCACCAGAGCGCCCCCAACCCAACCCTGCCATGCCACACTCTCTACTGTTACTGTAATTAATCCAGAGGCAGCACTTCCAATGCACAGCAATCCGCCTTTCCAGCATTCTAAGTAATCCCTGCATTTAGTTCTGCCAATGCGCCTCGGTCTGCATTCCAAAGCGCCTCGATGATGTCTTGTATCAATTACAGCGCCAAGCGTTTTCAAGGCACACAGCTCTCCAAATGAAGCTCCGGCCTGTGGCACCCCCTGCACTTAGAGAAGCCCCGCATACAGCTCTACCAATGCACCTCACCCACATCCTAGAAGTGACGGTTTTTTCTTTTTTGCACTTTTTATACGGCTCAAATTAGAACCGACGGTATTGGGGCGCTTTGCACCAGCACAGTTACATTACACGTATTCTCGCCCTGAACTACAGTGCTATGATGCATGCATGGGAGGGACACACACAGTAGTGTGAGTTAAATTGAAAAATGTGATGTGCGTCTGGTGCGCGCAGTGCAGCAGATGCGTGTAGAGTGTAGACCCGGCCCTGTCATATAAGTGCCGGAGCTAAGCACCGGGAAGCACTGGCACAAATTAAGCCCTTAGGCATTGACGCTAGTCAGGAACTGCACACGCCTAGCTGTCTCTGTAAGGAACATTCAAAAATGGTGTCATTAATAAATACGTTGTAAAGTTATTTATGAGTGCGTTTTATTCCACTGTATAATGTGAAAAATAATATGGCATCAGATATTTAACCTCAAAGTTGTGGTCTCAGCTCCTTCTGTTGATTGTCCTTGCTCGGGGTCCCCTCTTGTGCGTAATGGTTCACCCCACATGGAGACACATCTGGTAGGAGCGGGCCACGTGGCAACGGCGGGGCAGAATAGTAATGGCGGGCGGGCGTAGGGGTTAAAGCTCCTCCTTTTATTCAAGAGGGTAGAGCCCAACTAAAAGGTGGCTTTCTGGGGAATATGGGGCAAGAGTTAGGCAACCTCCCTTCATTTTGACCCACTGCCTCCTTCCTGCCTGCACTCGCCTCAGGAGCTCTTCAGCCGGGAGCAACAGGGACCTGTGTGATATTCGGAAAGAGGAAAGCGCAGCATTTATCTATTTTGCACTTTCCCAATATCATGTCTTCTTTTCCAAGCAGTTTCTGATGGATTGAACGAGAACTGCAGAGAATGAAAAAATAATCTTTCATCTGCCCTGGACTGGGTCAGAAGAGAAATGGGCAGAGACAGCTGCGGCTAAAGCTCGCACCAGCCTCCCAGTCCATATCAGTTTAGACTCTCATACCTAGTGGCCCGCACCCACCCCCGGCAGAGCGTGTTTCCTCGGGATTAGCTAGGGCTAATTGCCCCTCAGGCATTTAGCACCTCGTCTGTGGGAAGTGAGAAGCGGCTGCTACAAGAGGGGTTGGGCCGATGGTGAAGGGGGCAGAGAGTGCAGCAGAGGCCACCACGCAGGTGTGCCGCCCCCACCCCATCACTCCAGGCATTCTCACTTTTAGGCCCCCCCCCCCCCGGACCTCAGCGATCTTTATTTTTCTCAGCTATCTGTGTCGCTATGTATTCATCTATATGCACCCATTCACCCACCTATTTCTCAATCTGGCTTGATTTTTTCCTAAGTATCGCATCTGCAATAATACCGAAATAAAATGCAGAAAAAAAGAAAATGCACATAATTGTATTTAAAAAATCATGCAACCCCCACTCATGTGGTTTGTGCGGTTGGAGACAGACCCTGTTAACACGCTCATATGCAAATGTGGCCATTCAAACACGCTCTCTCAGGCGGGGGTCGCCGTGTTCCTTGACCCATGCATTAGTGCTACTGATGGCGACGTTAATGAAGAGATGATCGCTAATTACAGGCTGAGAAACCAGCACCTCCGCGGATCTCCATCCAAACCCAACAGAGAAGCGTGCCCATCCTTCACTGGTGCCTTTAGCTCCTTGAGGGGCCTGTGGAGTGGCGAGGCGCTGGGGCCTCTACTTGGCCAGGGTTGAGTCCCTGCCGCTGCTGGACGAGAGGGACGAAGGAGGGAAGCAGATTGTAGTCCCTATTAAAAAAAAGGACACTAGAAGGCTTGCAGAACAGCGAAACCTCCATGTTGGACAGCTGTAAAAACGTGTTGACAAGTCGTCATAGAACTTCTGGGAGAGGAGAGGAGGGGGAGGGGTTGAGGCGTCCGTATTAAATACACAGAGCAGCGAAGGCGACCACTCAGAGGCGGGAGTGGTGCGTGGAGGGGACAGGGCTACACTCACACAGGGTTGGGGGTGAGGTAAACAGACAGAACGTAGGGAAGATTTGGACGTCTACACAGGACATGGTCGTGTTAGGTAGATTATTCATGTGTAGAATGAGCACTTACTAGGCAACTCGCTCTCCGTCTCTTTCCACAGACAATCCACAGCTGTCTCTCACCCACTCTCATTACCTCTCTTCACCACACACTTCCATTCTGGCATATAGACACTATCACAAGCAGACACCCTCTCTGTTTAACACACACATGCTCTCCCAACCCCAAGCCACCATTTCTCTCTCAAAGAAACTATCGGTTTCACACACACTTCACATTTTACAAACTATTCCACACAGTAAATCCCTCCCTTACACACACAGTTATAACTTTGTTTTTCTGTCAGACAGACACATTGCTTCTTCCACTCTCTCTATCAAGAATAGACTGCTGGTCACTCTCACATTCTTGCTGTCTCTTTTTCTGTCTCTCTCACAATCTATCTCTCACGCACATGGCCAGCCTCTGTTCCTTCAGACACACACGCTCCAGCAGTGTCAGTTGCGCACCTTGTGCTCTGCGCACCCCTCCCACAGATCACGCTCTCGGGCTAGAGGACTTAGGAGGAGAGGGGTGCAGCCTGCCTGCCGCCCCACCAAGGAATGAGGGCAGCATATGCTTCCCGCAGTTGGGCTACCCGCAGTACCTGAGCGCCTGCCCAGGAGCAGTCTACGCAACAGGGGAGTGCCAGGGACTCCTGGCTGCAGCCGCCACCGCAGCATCGGGAGCCCGGGCGGGTGGAGGCAGCGAGCTGGGAGCCAGCAGCCCGGCTGCCCTCACCACCTCGGTGCTGGGCATGTACAACGCTCACGTGCCCTACAGGGCCACCCCCAACTACAGCGCCTTCCTGCCTTACACCACCGAGCTGGCGCTCTTCTCGGAGATGGTAAGTGTGGGCACGGGGGCAAAGGAAAGGCAGAGAGTGCCGGGAAGGCAGAGGGAAGGGAGAGGAATCCCGACTACAAAGGGAATGGGCTGAGAAGGAACGAAAAGAGCCGGGGAGTAGGAAACACACCCGGGAGTGCCTTCACCTCAATTTCATGCTCTGCTCTGACTTATTCAAAAGGCGGCGGGTGTGGCATAGAGGTGCGGGCCGGCCGGCTTTCGAGCTGCGCTGCCAAAAACGTGCCTTTTGTCGCCCAGTGCAGCGTCTGGCGCAGGACGAGCGGCAGTCGAAGGAAGGTGTACGGGCTGCATTTTGGGGAGCACAGCTGTCATCAGAGGCTGTGGTATGTGCATGCGTGTGGAATACAATGAGCCTGTACAGCCATCGCAAAACCGAAAGCGATCTCTTTTTAAACCAGTGCTAGACTGCTCTCCGTGAACGAATATCGAGGGGGGGGCGGGAACGGGCACACGGGGAGGGGGGCGGAACGGACAGCGGGAGGGGGGCGGGAAGAAAAGAATTAAAAAAAAGAAACAACGGCACAAACAGGGGGGCAGAGGCTTACCTCATGGCCTCGGTAGACGCTGCTCGGAAAGCACAGCGTCCTGTAGGGATTCGGGGGCGTGCTCTCCCCTTCCCATTGGCTGGAAGGTAAAATTCCAGCCAATGGGAAGAGGAGAGGGCGTGACTTAAAAAAAGACACGGAAACGCCCCCGAATCGCGTCAAGGCGGGCCCTGAACTCAGTGACGCTCCTCTCCTCCAATGGCTGGCCAGCATTTACGAGGCCAGCCAATGGGGAAGAGGGGCGTGTTCAGGCCCCCTTACTACTAACAAAAGATTTCGGCTCCGCCCACCCACTGCTTACGCAGTGGGACGGTAGCTGAAACCTAAAAAGGAAACTGTTGAAGAGATTGATGGTTATCAGTTTGAAAATAGTTCTGGTGTCAACTGCTATGCTAATGTAGTGGTCAATGTTGTTTTTTTTCTTGAAGGTTTGCAACAGTAATTTATGGAGAATCGAGAATAAAGATGTTGTTCCTTGTTGCATTCTGTTTATGGAAAATTGAGAACTGATAAAAGTAAAATACAAAGCGTTTCTGATGTTCGTAATCTTTGGATGTATGTTCTGGTTCTACACAATTTACACAAAATATCCAACAAGATGCTCAGGAATTTCTAATGTATATGCTTACTGTTTTGTAAAATGAAGGTGTAGACATAGAGAGTATTTTTGGCTTTGTTATAAATTGGATCATTATTGTGAGAATTGTATGTATACATGTAGCACTAATGTAGACACTGAAAGATTTCAATATTTGACATTACCGGACTGTAAATCAGTGTCTTTTAATAAATTAGATAAAGCTGCGAATCAAAACATGGAGTGTAGCCAATGCAAATCAGAAATGTTATCAACATTATTTATACAAAGATATGGATAATATATCATTTTAATGATGCAACGTTGTACAGCTGATGGAAGAAAATTTGATACTTTAATAAAACATTTTGTAGCTGCACAACTATCAATATCAGGAAGGATGTTTGTAGCAATAGCAATAATTTTCCATGATGGTCCTTCAACAACATCTGGATATTACAATGCATATTTAAAAAGTGGGAAAGGCCGGAGCCTTTGTAATGATGCTGAGTTGGTTTTCAAACAACGTTTGCCTTCTGAATTACCAAATTCCTACTTAATATTTTTAAAGCCAAAGTTTTGAGAAGATAATTCAGCCACTGAGGAATTTATTGTTATGATGTAATAGGATTACCATTGGACAATTTACATACAAATGTCTGCAAAAATACAATTTGGCCTCAAGGAAAAGTATTTCTTTGAATTATGGACTTTTTGTTGCACATTGTCTCGGTGTATAATTTTAACTGACATTTATAGTTTTTATAAATATAAGTTATAACATTTCTTAGCAGTAATCATTTTATATATGTGTGATTTGTATTATCTAGTATTTTCCTATAGATAGAATATTGTTTTTTTTTTTAAACAATCTGATTGGATTTTTTTGCCCGCTGTTATGTGATGAGCACGATTGAAATCACTATTTCTAGTGAAATTCAATATATTCTGAGAACAGCAAAAAAGGCAAAGAAATTACTTTGTAAAATTTTAAAATTATGTTGTGCTGTTAAAAATGTATTATTGCATGTTATAACTATTTTTTCTTTTCTTTTACAGATCTTAATTTTACCACAATTTAGATTATAAAAAACAAGTGAATTAAATGTGTCACGTTTTTTAGGTGTATTACTGTTCCGGTAAGTTTTAGTAAGTCTTAAAATGCATAATGGACTGTGTTTCCACACAGTTGAAGAAAAGGAAGATAGATGGAGTAGATTTGTGCCACAAAATTCCAATGCAAACAAGTATGAAATAGAGGACAGCTTAAGAACACCTGTCTGCAAGATACATGGTATAGTACAGAATAGACTGATATGGTTGTTTTGCAGGTGTTGGTAATTTCAGAATTAAAAGAAATGAAACTCTTTAACTTAAACCACATCCCTGAGTGTTTTTGCACATGTCATATTAGGCTGCATCTCTTTCCTTTAGTAATATATAAAGATGTCCTATCAGTTCCCTAAAACGTAAGTAGTTGTAAATGTATCTTGTTCTCTGTTATCAGTACAGAAATGTACTCCTATAATAACAATTGGCCTAGCCATTAACTCTCTTTCATATTTACAAGGTGAGGAAAAGGCATTCTGTATACCTTTTCTTTTCCATGTAAATATAATCTTGTCATACACACCACTTTGCGTTGAAACGGTGGTTCTATAGGTTTTGCTGTGCGTGTTTGCACAGAACACTCATAGAACAAGACACATCACCAGATTTATCATAAATCATAAATCTGGACATGTTTGTGAATGCTGCACCGTCCTCCTATTGGTGTAGCAAAGCACAATGAGGAAAATTGTTTTCAGTTTTCCTCATTTTTTCACTTTCAATATATGCTACAATGCACAGCATATATTGAATGAGAAACATGCCTTTACTGATTGTTTTTGTGCAGGAAGGTGTCCCTTCCTGCACAAAAACGATGCTGGCATGACATGGACATCCTTGCACCATGGTGCAAGGGTGCATGTGTCACCACATGGCAGCAGTTTAAGCAGCTGTGCAAAGTGAGGCACAGACCTGCAACATATTTACATACATATGTTGCATTCCTGTGCTTTGAAAGTACCACAGCATGCTGTAGTTAAACAGTTTACGGTGTCATGCTGCAGCTCTTCCTTATAATTTTGCACTTATGCATTCATCACACATCACAAAATTTCATACACTAGCATACTAGTTTAGCTCTTTCTTTAACCAGAGTAGTTAGTTTTGAAAATAACTTTTTTTTTTCTTTTTGTTGTTTTGGGGGATTTTTGGAACGATTTTTTTTTTAAACGGGAAAAATTGTGAACCGGGAAAAGAGAACTAAAAACTCAGAGGAGAGGAAAAAAGAAAACTAACAATGGTGGTGGTCAACGGCTCGACACACCAGATCCCCCGACTGCTCCCCATACGCAATGATCCGTCTGCAATTTATGCATTTCATTCTTAATTTCCCAAATTGGGGATGGATGTCAGGCTGTGATGTAGAGCTTGAGGGTGTTGCTCCACTGGTGCTCGGGACTGCTGATGAATCAGGAGGAGCCTCTCTCAATCTTCTTAACTCCTCCCTGGCAAAGTTGACCGGTTGCTTGGTTTGCTAATAATTCCGCATACTTGCAGTACCGCAGGAGTACTTTTTTGTGGGGTCTCCCCTTGAAAGCACTGCCTTGCAAATGCGACAAGTGACTCTCGTTGCATTCAACTTTTTGTAAGCCTGCCGGTAGAGTAAAAAAATTCCAGACAATGCTGGTATATCTTTCCTTAGGTGGAGGTTCAGGAACAAATTCTTGCTTTGATTAATTCTCTGAATCAGAGGATGGTGGTGTTATGCAGCCATGTTATATTTAGGATCGATGTCTTCTCGAATAATGAAGCAGCAGCAGATCTTCTCAGGAGATCTTTCCCGAAGAAAAGTTCTAAGAAGAGTGATTGAAATGGGTCGATCCTTTAATAGTTTCAATAGGAAGTGTAAAGAACCAATCAAAACTCTTTTTTTGAGGTCACATGGGGTACGCATAGGATGCGCATAGGATGTGCGCACTCAGCACGCACCCTGCTCGCACCCAGCGTGACTTCGCAAAATTGCATTAAAAAGTGATGTACTTTTTAAGAAACTTAAAGAATATTATTTTTATAATAACCTCAGATAATCTCTTGTCTTAATATTTATATTAAAGATATACAAATAAGTTTTCAAACATTTTGATGCTGGAGTCGCGCACCCACCACGTTCAATATGCATATGACGTCACGCGCTACCGCGCGTCCGCCATGTCACATAATACGTACATCTCGCGTATGCGCCAGGCGTCGCGCACAAGTCGCACAGCAACCGCTTTGGAAAAGTCGTATTCATCACACACCCTACGCGGATCCTAGTCAGCGACCCTCAAATGGCAGACATGTTTCCCGCAGTAAACGAGTAATGATAATAATTTAAGTATATCATAATCAATATAAAATAATTAAAATAATATATTTGTATATAAAAAAATAATAAAAAATATGTGAAATGTAATTTAAAAATAACACATCTAAAAAGAAAAAGATTTAAAAAATTTAGTTAAAAAATATTCAAAAAAACAACAATAAATATATTTAAAAATTATCATTTAAAAAACCTTTGAAATTCACTAAAAAAACATAGTTTTTTAATATGTTATAGTTAGGAATTTGCATTTTAAAAAACTTTGAAATTTACTGAAAAAAAAATAGGTTTCAGACATGTTATAGTTAGGAATTAGCATTTTGAAAACCTTTGAAATTCACTGAAAAAAACATAGGTTTTAGATATGTTATGGTTAAGAATTAACATTTAAAAAAACCTTGGAAGTTCACTGAAAAAACTAAAGGTTTTAGTGGTGTTGAAGTTAGCTAGACATTTCACTCGTATAAAACCAATGAAATTCCCACGTTAAAGTTAGTTGTACTAACTATAACTCGCGCACCCGCAATCCACTGCTGATGATGTCACATATTATATCACTCATGACATGGTCAGTGACATCACTGATGACATCACTGATGCCATCTCAAATGACATCACTGATGACATCACTGATACATCATATATATATGTGTGAATGTAAAAACAAAGGTTGCAGGGACATTATAATTAGGTGAATTGCTCAATAACAATGTAACATTTAAACTCTAAATTTGCCGGTTAAAGATATCTCAAGTAATTTTAACTAATGCCCTAAGGCAAGGTAATTATAACTTGTTCCCCCACCAAGCACAGTTTGATCATCAATAATTTCACTGCAAACATTGGAGTGATATTATTAATATCATAATAGATGTCATGAGTGATGTAATATGTGGGGTAATTAGGAGTGTATGGGAAGGGTGCAAGTTATAGTTAACTATAACTGGTGAATTTATCTGGATTTTAGAGCTTTAAATGGTATGTTATTCCTGAACATTTCACCTAACTACTGTGTTACTTTAACCGTTATTTCTGTTGTTTTAAGTATAATTCTAGTTTTTTTAACTTGAAGTAATATATAAATTACCATATGTAAATCCAGTTCTTTGACCATGTGTGGCATGGGGTAAGCCAGTCCCATGTATGTAGTCAACCCGATCCTGCGCAAGGCCTTTGGTAATTTTGGGGTTGGCCAGGCCCTGTGTCTAACCCCCTTAAAGGCAGCCAATCCAACATTGTGCAGGGCCTTCGCTCATGCACAGCAGAGGGTTGGCCACAGGGCCTGCAGCCACACCCCACATGCATCCGCACCCCACACAGCCCACGATTGGCTTTGGCCACATGGCCTAGACTGCGACCAGGACCATCAGCCAACCCCCTCAAAGGTAGCCAACCCCATGCAGAATGCAGCCTTTGGCTGTGCATGGCTGGAGGTTGGCCACAGGTTATGTCCCATGGGAACTCATCCCCCAGGGCCATTTTTTAAAATAGAGGGGGACCATGGGGCCCTCCACCATGAGCCCTGAGAATCCCATCCCTAGGGCCAAAACATAAAAAAATGGGTGAGGGGCCTCCCTGAGTCTCTTTAGGCACTGGGGGCCCCATCTCTCAGGGCATTCTGTTATAAATAAAGGGAAGGCAGGCTGCGTGGTCCCTCCTCCCTGAGCCTTGTTAGGCCTTGGTGACCCCATCCACTAGGGTGGGTTTTTTCAATTAAAGGGGAGGGGGCAGTTTCAATTTTTTTTATTTTTAAACACATTCCATTTTCCTTTAAGGAAAAAGGGCTGCATTTTGTATAAAAAGATTGCTTTATTTAAAAGCAATCACAGACAGGTAGTCTGCTGACTCCAGTAGGACACCATCTCTCTGATAGCAGTGATCGTAGTGGGTCACAAATTGCAACCCACCTCATTAATGTTCATGAGCCTGGTCTATTTGCAACCCAATACGAATTGCTATTTAAGGAACGGGGGATAAATAACCCTTTTGTACATTGATAATAGCGATTACCAAATCACTATTTTTAATCGCTATTACTAGTGTTTGTACATCTGGCCCTAAGAGCCCACTTCTGAGGCAGGTATGAGTGAAAAGAAAAGCCCCATTAGCAAAGGCAAATGCAAATCTGGCCAGGAGATTTCTAAGGAGCTCAACTGGAATTGAATCCTGCTGTACTGATGCTGGCTCAGACTCTGAGCAATCATCATTGACTGCCAAGCTTTGTACTTTTTAATATGCCTGTATCTTATACTCGTATACTTACAGACTAGAATTGGAATATGATATTTGTTGTTGGTAGCTGACCGTAGGCAATAGTCATCCCCTCTACTCCTGTGTAGAATTTATGGTTGAAAGTATGGTTGCAACTTACATTTAAATAATGAAAAAAAAACCTGTTGCTATCCCATCCAGGGGTTTGTTTGGGAATGTTTACATTTGTTATATGGTGGGCCTTGTCTTATTCCATAACCAAGTACTTTTCTCAAAATTACCGGTGACCTGAGTATGACTAAATATAAATTGAGGCAAGTAGTTGTTGCCCTTGGTGGTGCCAACGTGCACCCAGCAGTAGGAAAACATGTCACTTACAGATGATGTTACCAAGTCCAACAGCAACATTATTATTTATCCCCTACACAATATTTCACTCTTTCTTGAAATTGGTACTCCAATGGATCTTGCTCAATGCATTGAGAAATGAAGGAAACTAGTGTGTCAACATTTGGCTACCCAATGAGGACCAGGAATTCGTAACCAAATGACAGGTTAGTGATTAAATTCAGATATAGAACCATACTGTAAAGGTACTGGATGGCGACAGGAAGTCCGAGCCCCATGAAGAAATTTAGGCTGCTTAGAATTATGCAGACTAACAACTCTGCAAACGCAATACAGAACAACAGTA
Organism: Lissotriton vulgaris; assembly: GCF_964263255.1. Taxonomy (NCBI): domain Eukaryota; kingdom Metazoa; phylum Chordata; class Amphibia; order Caudata; family Salamandridae; genus Lissotriton; species Lissotriton vulgaris. Next base: position 1,142,959,475 of record NC_141694.1, on the reverse strand, counting down.
ACGGAACCTGATGCTGTGTGAACAATTTATGACTATCTCTGCTATACATAAAGAATCTGAGTATACCAAGCACAGTCCCTGTGAAAAGAACATTTGTGAAAATGAAAAAACTCAGACATTAAAGAGTTTCAGTTAGAGTTTATAATAAGTATTAATAGTAAACAAGTCAGCAATCAACATTTAGAAAGCTGTCATGAGTCTATAAGAAGTCAATTACAGGTGTAGTGTAATACTACACATTAAACAACGTCTAAGAGGAAACAGTTCCCAGAATCCACAGGAAAGTATAACTCATGTAAGGGGTCTGTAAGAAATAGGAAAATTCCACAAGGCATGGTTCAGCCAAGTAGTCCACGGAAAGTCCGCTAAGCAAGGGGTTCTGCTGTCCGCAGGGGCAGGAGAAAGTCTGCAAAGTTCTCTCAGAACTGCCACGCATGAAAAGGAGAGAGTGCACTAAAAGCCAAAGGCAACTCCCAATCTAAGTCTCCCTTCCCTCCTGGGAAAATTGGTATTATAGTTCATGTGTCCTGAAGTGACACCCACTTATCGTCCTACATCCTTGAGGTAATCTTCCACTCACAAGGTACAAAAGTGGCAATAGCTAGAAATTATCCCATCCAATGCATGGGAACTATTTTCCATCACAGGCACACAGATTAATTCACAAAACGCCATTCATTGCTGGAACTTTCCATGTACTAATTGCTAAAGTTCATTTCTCATGGAACTGTCAATATTCTAATACATTATGTATCAACTCTTCTAGCATGTCATGGGAAAGTAAAAGAATGCTAAATGAGTGATAGCTGTAATGAAATATTTTCTCACAGACATCATGAGAAATTGCGGCCCTAAAGAACTAAATCAAGTGTACACACTGAAAAGCTATATAGCATGATTAATACACTGATATACATTTAAACATAAGTACGTGTGACTTCATCAATACATTTGTTAAGGAAGTCACTTTCACAGATTGTCTTTGGACATTGTTTAGTAGTAAGTTTAGCTTATTACTGTATTGGAAAACATACGTAAACCTTATGTGCATACATTTAAAGAATGCTGTTATTTTAGGATATTTGAGACTCTACTCATATAAAGATCCTGTCATGAAAATCTAGCTTTCTAACTATTAGCATAATAGTTTTACACCAATATTTCATAATTCAAAGGTGCATTAAAAAGGGAATAAAAAAATGGGTTCTTAGACAATTATACATTAATAGTTGGCATGTAAATCATTATAGATGCAAGTAAAGCCTACTAATGCATCACAATTATAGCTTTCATATATAAATTCTTATTATTTGCTTAATTGCTCGGCTTGATAAGTCGCAGTACATGACTACTTCAGACTGTTTAGGATGAATTGGAACTTATGTGTGTCTAACGTATTCTAGACATACAGTATACCATTTCCCACCTTTTCTATAATCTGAAAACACATTTAAGGTGCATGTACTATATGTTTTCTCATGATCATTGTCATTTTTAAGGCGTGTGCAAGGTGCACATTCATTTCACATGTCTGCTATCGTTCTCCGTAGAAGTTTATATGTCAATCAAAGAGTGAGTAGTTTCTAAGCTGCATCACAGGTGAAAATAAGTTTGCTACATAGAACAAAGTTGACAGGGTCTTTAGATCCCAATAACCCCACAATTAAATATGTAGAGTACAGCAAGGGTAACTCCAAGAGGGCCATTAACAGCTGATAGACTTGATGTTTATAAAGAGGACTGTTTCGCTTTGTACCTGGAATGCTGGCTGGAGTAGCAACAGCCTTCGCTATTTGCATGCACACAACATTAACCAAACTTTCTTTTTGTAGAAATGATGTAGTACTACAAACATAATACAAAAATGATACACACACACCTACTTATGTATGTCTCTGCCTCACCTTTCGTTTATGCACATAGATCTCACTGCTGAGATCTACACACATGTACAACTATGTTTTAGGTAGTAAAAGTAGGAATCAGGGTATTGGTTAGAAAATGGGGAATAGTAACTACTAAACAGGACAGGGAAGATTGGGGGTTTAGTGGAGACATCGGGATGGGCTGCCTAATTTCTAGACTATATAGGGCAGAAAGAGAAACATGCAATGGGTACCCTCTGCCCCTGGTACTTTTTGTGTTAGCAATTGAAACTTTTGCCAGATATAATCCATTACCAAAAAGTGATAGGTGCATACGAACAGCTACCATGAGGAGAAGACATTCTAGTCCACTTGAGTGAAATGAAGCTCATCAATATCAGACTTAGAAAACATGGGGAGGTATTCGGATTTAAACGTGAAATTAACGAAGTCATGTATCTTTCCAATTAGGTTCATTACGATTATAGGTGGCATTCTGGCACTCTTGATACATTTAAATATCTCGATTAATAGGTGGATTGCTCAAAGTCCGACATCATATTAGTCAATGTTTAGAAGGCCGCGTTCTTTTGCCAGGAACTGGATATCCTTTAGAAAATATTTGACATTATCACTAATTGATAGAGAAGTGTTAGCAAAACAAGTGATTTTGCCACAGCTGTTGTATAATTTCACCAAAATGCCTGTGTGGTTGCCATTAAGAATGTTCAAGGAGAGGCCCACCACTGCGTCGGTTACAAAGGGGGGACTAGACAACACCGAGATACATGAACAGTTCTATTAAATGAGGCAGAACAATGGCATTCAAGCGTGAACATTTTTGATGTATGGGAAAATTACCTGTGCAGTACATAAACAATTGTTTGGAACCTACTACACATATAGTAATATACTTAATCACACTGGGTGAAGGTTAGGGATTGATGCCACAATTGTATTAGACACTGCTTGGCATGTGTAAATGTACCAGGGGGAAGCTCAGAGAGAAATGGTAAGCTGATATTCGTAGAGATGCGAAAAATATGGACTGTAAATGAATTTCCAGCGATAACCACAAAATGGCCAGAAATGCTAGACTCAGGCAATCACAGTTTCTCGTTTTACATAGAACGTACCTTAATCATAAAAGGTGGGTAGGATATGCTTGTGAAAGGTAGTTGTTTGTGCAAGATTTGAGGAAATGGAGGATGATTTTTACCATAAGCAGGTACATTGTATTTTTAGAATTGAGATTAGATGTTTGTATTGATTGCCTTTATGACTTTTTATGCCTAAAATCGAATAAAGCTCGTTTTGACTTGACTTGACTTGACTTAGCAGGCACACAGGATGAGAAACAGGACTCCAATGTCTGTCTACCAGATGTAAAGTTCCTTTTTTTTTCTTTACTGAAATAGATTAATCTGTAAACGTTTATCATCTTTGCCAAACTAGTGGTCACAAAAGCATACCGAGAATGCATTCAACTAAAAACGTGATCATTATTCTTTTATGTTTATGTAAAACATTATGAAAAAATGCCTCTGTAAAAAAATAAAATGATACAAACGGTTTGAAACAAGAGGAATGCGTTTCACAGGGTAAGGGGCGTGGGGGATTATGCAGGTGAAATTTCCTAAGGCTCCACACTCCTTAAGCAAAATGTATTTGTAGACTTTTATCTAAAGCAAGCTTGCTGTCTTCGCGAATAAGGAGTAAATTGATACTTGTATAGCGCACTACTCACCCACAAGGGTCTCAAGGCACTTGCACGAATACCGCTGTGGAACCCATCCTGGCTTTCCCTGTGAGGCGTCCATTTGTTGGCACCCCCAAGGTGGAGGCCAGGCATCCTTAGCGTTGTGGGGGCCGTTGTGGAGATTAAGCAAGCTATTGCCCACAGTTGCAGAGTGGGACTCCATGATTGGAATAGGCACCGAGGCGAGAATTATCAGGTCCGTGGAATTTTTGAGCCCAAGACCCACCGAGGCGGGGAATTGAACCCTGGTCCCAGGCTAGACCTCTGCATCAGGGTCAGCCGCTGTAATCATTGAGCCACACTTCTCCATTGTGCATGTCCAGTCACTCTAAGTGGTGCCAGATGCCATGTTTTCTTTTTGACTCTTGTGCATCTTTATTTTTTAACACTTACAAACAGGTGCTTATGGCACCTGGCAAAATCATCCATATGGTCATGCATTGTTTTGGCCCTAGGCCTCCCAAAAATGTGTGATAAGCTTGCAGATATTAGACCATAGTTAGCATGAAAATCTAGATCAGCATTGAGCATCTTCAGAAATAGTACATGCATTGCTTGCTTGGCAGCTGGGTGCTTTCGCATGTTGAAGAAACTGAAAGAAAGCACTGTCAGATTTGGTTATGAGAGGGGTGAGAGCTGGTTGGTATATACTAACAACTTTCAAATTGCAGATTTTTGATGATGAGGTGCTGTTGTCTTTCTTCAGGACCACTGGAATTGTGCAGCAATGAAGGACCAAATTATTTAGGAGGATTAATTAAATTAGGTGACAAGAAAGGTAAATTATACGTCACAATACATCACATTTTGTGACATGTTTTTTCACAAATGTTTTATTTTATGATAAATTACTACTATTTGTGCAAGGGTTTCTCCTTATTGGTAATTATTTAACTCCTAAATACAATAATCAGCTACTGAAAGGTGAACAGTAAATTTGTGTAATGGGTCTGTCCTGCACAGCACTACGTGTTCTATTTTTTTAAAGGAATTGAACTGTAGAAGCTAGAATCGTTGTTTTTTTGTAGGAATCTGAAAAGCATAAACCAGATGGATGATTAAGTGGGAGGGATTTGCAGTAAACCAATTATCATAGGGGAAACTTCGCTGCAGTATAATCACAAAATTGCAGTAGCCCTCAATTTAGTGAATTAATGGTCTTCTGCATATCCCGTTTATTGGCAGACAAAAAAATGAGAGCGTGTGTTGGTGCGAGGCATTGTATCACAAGTAGAAGGAGTTGGGGTGGACATAGTTAAGTTGCCCATGAGATGAATGTTTTCGAAATGTGTGATGATATTCTATCATAATTGTTGAGAAAGAGAAACAGTAGAATGTGTGTATGGAACGCCTACCAATTTCTTGTAAGCTTTAAAGAGTTCTCCTTCTGAGTTCTATGTTTCACCTATGTAGGACAGGATTAAACCCTTTATAGGTTGATTAAGTGCATATGTGATGAATAAAACAGGCTTTGTAGAGATTGGAAAGATTTGATTGTTCCTAACGCCTTACGAGGTCTCTGCATTGAACTTTCAATTTCCCTAGGTCATTTCCATACAATTAGTTGATTTGGGACTTCTCTGGAGAGCATTTGAAACATTTGAAGATTGGACAGGGGTTTTGTTATATTTCAAGATAGTCTTTTGGTGAAGTTACTGAAATTATTGAAGCATCTGACAGGGGGTTTGAAATATTGAGCTTCTCCTCGTGTTGTGTATGCCTACAATGGAGACGTTTTTGAGGATAAGGTCTGACTAGGGGAGGGGAACGTAATCTGAAAAGAAGTCTGGGATCTGAGAGAAAATGTGGTCAAACCAATGGTCAGCTGTGTGGATGATGGATTTGAAAAATTCGTAAAAGTCAAATTAATCTATGGGTTAATAAATCCTTAGTTATAAGTAACCCTGGGCTTAGTTTGCTTATTAGCGCTACGGGTAGCTACGCGAAGTGCAATTCACACTATGTGAGCTACACAAACTGCGTAGTGCACTGTACAAAATGCTGTTCGCACTGATTTCACAGTGCCGGATGCTTGTCAGCACTGTGCAATCAGTGCTAACTGAATCTTGCACAGTGCAAGTGGTCGTTTTCTGTCGCCCAAGTAGATTTGTACTCAAGCTCCAGCTTTCTCAACGCGAGCGGTCACGAGCATACACGACCACTCGCAATGAGAAACCTGACCTCCCCATGTTGAGAAACTCGCCGGGTGGTTTATTTTCCACGCTCGCGAACGAGGAAAAAGTCTTGCCAAGATGTTTTTTTTGCTCGCTCGCAGTCGCCAACTTGACCTTGAGGACCGCTAGGAAGCAAACAAGTCCTCAGTGAAGGCGCTCTGATCCCTAAAAACATGGTATGGTTGGCTAGTGTTCAATTGGCATAGTTAACATTCCAGTAAGGCCACAGTATCTAGTCCAGAATTATACGCAATGTCATAGAAAGTTAACCTTTCAAAATTAACCTTTTTTCTAGGAGGGTATCCTACTTCTAAATATAAAGTAAGTCACTCCTAAGTACGCCTTGTAGGCCACAAGGTAGGGTGCCTAGTATTTAAACGTGGAACTTTTAAGAAATTTAGGCTGGCTAGTACCTACAGTGACTAGTCCTGAAAAGCTATTTATAATGCATAGGGCTGTAGCTATTTCTATGAGTAGAAACCTAAAGTACAATTAAAAATAAATGTTAGTAACTTTGATTTAGAATAAGCTACAGCTTTCATTTAACCACTATTTTTCATATTTAATAGAAATTAAATGTAATGGTGAATTTGGATGTTTGATAAATATACAGGAAAATAACATTTAAAGAGTTTGACTTTGTCCTCCTGAGACTTTAGTAGACTAAATGTCATTAGTTTGCCTGTGACTGCCTCCCTATCAATGCTTTGACTTTGAGGTATGCTCCTAGATCAGAAACCATATCTTAGGTCTTTTGGCAAGAAGACCTAGATGTGAGATATATGACTCATCTTCTCTCAGGAAAGGCAGTTGGGGAGGGCTTGAAACATATTTTTTTTTAAAACCTTTATTATATCTGTCAGCAAAAATTACAGAAGTAGCCCTACAACCACAGGGGCCGGTCACCACATGTAGGCGATACGTATCAGAAGTTCCAATAACACAGCTCTTCAGCCGGCAACCCTGAGGTCCGGCAGCGGTAAAGGATATACGGTGCTTTGAAAATAGTACAGATCGAAGGATATTCATAAGGTTTCATTTTGCATTTAACCCCCCTCTACCCCCCCAGAGACAAGATAAAGAAGAAGATACAGGATATCCGGGGCCACACATTCGAAGGTATAAGAAAGGCGGGTAGGTGTAAGAAGGTAGTCGCGGACCAAGTTAAAGAAACAGTAAAGACGCAAGCGCTAGTAAGCTCAATGAGGGTGAAGAACAAAACAACCGATCTCTCATCGTAACCGCCCACCCCAGACCCCACCTACTCGTAAACTTCAGGATGAAACCGAAAGTACTGCTACCGGACACTGCAAGAAGAAAAAAGGGGCCATAGAACAAAACAAAGGCAAAATAACAAACCCCCCACTCACCCCCCACCCTGCACCCCTGCAATGGCTACGGCCCACCCCACTAGCAGCGTGCCTGTCGCCCAGATGAAAACCCTAAAAAGAGAGAGAAAGAACGCAAAAGGGGCCATAGAACAAAACAAAGGCAAAATAACACCCCCCCCCACCCTGCACCCCAGCAATGGTTACGGCCTAACCCACTAGCAGCATGCCTGTCGCCCAGAAACATCCCTAAAAGAGAGGAGAAGCGGAGGAGGAGAGATAAAAACACACTCCCGGACTCCCTTACCCCCCACCAGATGCGACCACCCCGAAACACGGTCAAAATAGAATGCAGCGAAATATACAATCAATCCGGGGAAGTATGATACACACCACCCGACTCCCGTACATTACAGGTCACAATCCCAGCAGCAAATTCAATTATTTTGCCGAACCCTAAAAAAAAAAAACCACAAGTTAACCCTGTCCGGTACGATTCTTCACTAGAGCACTTATAACCCAGATCACAACAACAGTGAGAGAAGCAGAGCTTTCATAAAAGTTCAAGTCAGTACGAGCAAATCGAAGAAAGGATAAAAGTTCACGATATCCACAGAACAAGCGAGGAAAAGCGTGGAAGGATAATGAAACTCTCCGATAGTCACTGGTGACCTTGTTGAGGCACTCAAGGTTGTCCATAGCGATGTTTAGCGGGATATGGCTCAAGCAGGGGAAGCTAACAATATTCACGGGTGCGCGATCTGTCCTGTAGGGATCAGCAGCGCACACGCAATCCGGCTTCCGCACAGGGTCCTCAAAGTTGAGCATACGATGTTCCATGGGTAATACAGATGGCTGAGGGCTTGAGAACATTAACTGGAAAGTGACAAAGGTAGCCTGTATTTTCATAGTTAAGTGTAAAGTGCAGCCGGGTAACAGGGATTTGCTTTAATCCCAGGACCAATGGCAGAAAGCATGGCTCCATCCCAGAGTGGGGGGGACTACTGCCATAACCTGTTTAGTGTTGTTGCTGAGAAGGGGACAGAATATTTCTGTCAGGGTCTGAAACCCGGTCAACTGCGCCTGCCTAGTGATGGTGAATTACATGTCCCAGAAGTCATGGCGGCATGGAGGCGGGATCTATATAATCATTCCAAACCCGGATGTCGGGTTGTATTGGATTTTGTTTGTCTGGATTAGGCAACGGGGCGGCTGCCCGTTAGCCTCTTGCTGACCGTGGTGCTTCTCTGAATCTGATCGCGAAGACACGGACATCTGTTTGCCTGGCCCGACGGGGCTGGGATCTCATACCGCCATCTGAGGAGGAGTGAGTCAGCGATCCTACTGCCGGTGTGCTGTGGTGCTTTGCAGAGTGTGTTTTCGCGAAGACACATCCACCAGCTGAACTGTGTTCCGAGGCTGGAGGGGCGTGTCGGCTGAGACGCTTCTGTGGCGCTGTGGTGCTTCGCTGTATTGATTTCGCGAAGACACGGACGCCTGTCATCATCATTCCTGTACTCCGGGAGGAATTGCTTTGGGGGAGTCTCCAGAGACAGAGTGCTACTATAGATGAAGAGGAGCCGTCTATCTACCAACAGAGGAGCCCAATAAAGCTGTAGACTCCAAGGGTTGTTGGCGGTAAGGTGGCTACGCTTCCCGCTTCATAGGAGCCTCCTTGTTTTCTTTTCTTCGTGCCTTATTTCTTTCCGGGCTCTGGTGCTAATACATTTGATACTTTCCCTTGCTTCTGTGACTGAATAGAAGAGGGGGTGTTGGTGAACCTTCTTTATTTATTTGCTTGTAAAGCGCCTGAGTCAATTCCCGAAGGGATATCTCTGCGCTGTTGCTTGCAATTTAGGGCAGATTACTTTGTGAGTGGAAGCTGAAGAGGGAGGATGAAAACTATGGCCTGGTGAAGAGGTAAGTTTTCAGTTTTTTCCTGAATAATACTAAATTCCTGATCTGTTTCAGTTCGGTGGGTAGGGAGTTCCAGAGTATGGGTCCTTTGTAAGACAGGGCTCGGCCTCCATGTCTAGCTCTTCTTATCTTTGGAACCTGTAGCAGCAGATGGTAACTAGAGCGAAGTGCGCGTCTAGGGATGTATGGTACAAATTTTTCTCTTAAATATATGGGGCTGGTGCCAAACAAGCATCTGTGTTTAATGTTACAGATTTTAAATTTGATGCGCTGCTTAACAGGAAGCCAGTGGAGTTGGTGAAGTAAGGGGCGGGAAGGCGTTCTGGGGGGGGCATTGAGGGCCAATCTAGCTGCTGTATTTTGGACAACCTGAAGTTTGTCTAGTTGGTCTTCATTCGCCGATAGGTATAGTCCGTTGCAGTAGTCCATTCTGCCTATAATTAAAGTTTGGATAAGGGTCTTTCTGTGGTTGTCTGGCAGAAATGGAAAGACACGTCTTAGAAGCCCCACCACATGAAGGCAGGCACCTGCCACCTGAGTGGTGTGTTCTTTTAGCAGGAGCGCTTGGTCCAGCTTGACACCAAGGTGTTTTGCTATGGGTTTGGGGTTAGGGACCGGGCCTAGCTCCAGAGGCCACCATTCTGGTGACCAGAGAAGAGTCGCCCCTCCAAACAGCATGACCTCTGTTTTGGTCACGTTGCATTGAAGAAAATTTTTTGACATCCAGTGTGCTACCGTTCTCATCCCATTAGCAAATGATGATAGAATTGCCGGCGTGAGAGTTGGAAAGGGAAACAGAAGTTGGGTGTCATCAGCGTATGACACCGGAGTGAATCCGAAGGATCTTATCATATTTGCTAAGGGGGCCACGTAAATGTTAAAAAGCGTGGGGCTAAGGCATGAGCCCTGTGGCACACCCTTAGTAAGCACTCTTGATGGAGAAGAGTGAGAGCCTAGTCTGACTCCTTGGGTGCGGCCGGAAAGAAAGCTTTGCAGCCATGAGAGAGCCGTGCCTCCTACTCCCGCATCACTCAGTCTTTCGAGGAGAAGTTCATGTGATACCGTGTCGAAAGCAGCGGATAAATCTAACAGCACTAGAATCACGGATTCCCCCCTGTCTAGTGACATCCTGATGTTGTCGGTCACGGAGAGGAGGGCTGATTCAGTGCTGTGATTAGGCCTGAAACCAGATTGGGATGGGTCCAGGCCTTCCGCTGCTTCGATATATTTCGACAGGTGTGTGTTGACATGCTTCTCTGTGAGTTTACTGAGGTAGGGTAGGAGGGAGATGGGTCTAAGGTTTGAAAGGTCTGACCAAGGTAGTGTGGTATTTTTCCGAATTGGATTGACTACAGCTTGTTTCCATTCTGTAGGTACCTGTCCTTCACTCAGGGATTGATTTATGATAGCTTGTATGGATGGACCTAGGATGGAGTTTAATATTGTTGAGAGAGCTGGTGAATTGTCGATGCCTGACAAGCTTCATAGGGCCTTCGTGGTGTGAGTCCCTGGTATGTACACGGGGGATCTAAGAACGGAGAGGCTTATGACAGGAGAGAAAAGGGGAGTAATTTGTGCTTGTGTTTTTGTAGGAAAAAACCCAGGGGTTTCACGCAGGAGAAGAGCGTTAGGTGACAGCGTTGTTAGTCCTCACTGGCATTCTTAGGAAGGTACGAATAACCATAAGCAAAGAGAATATTAAGGATAGAGAGGTGTCCTGGATTCTTGGTCACGGGTTCTCCCTTTGTCTTTCAGATTAACACCTCCCGGGCCGCACCATCCCGGCCATTCACATTTTCCCTCGCCAGACCACCTCTAAGCTTTGGGGTACCTGCCTGAACCAAACTTGGGGAGGTCTGGAGGTGGACCTCTTGAGCATCGCCCGGATCCCGAAGAGCACCGTAGATCCTGACAATTTCTCTAGACATACCCCTAGCTGGCCCATTCATAGGCAAGGGGCCAAGAGTCATGCCACCCACTGTCAGGGGCTGCCTTAGGCATGTGCAAGCTGGGTACCTGCACAGGGCCACCAAACCCCAGGGGGCACCACGCCAATATATATCCTTAATATAATAATCCTCTGAGTATGGATACATATTTGCATGGCGGCCCCTGGCAGGGATTTGGCGGCCTACGGCTCTGTTCCACTTCTAAAACACCCTGACCCCCCCCCCTTCACTGGCCTCCACGCCTGCGTTCCTCCTGGTTCCTGATTGGCTTCTTTTTTTCCCTACCCACTGCTGGCCCGCTGGTACAGGTGTATATAACATAGCAAGCAAAATGAAGAGAATTCGAGTACACAAATCTGGTTATTTGAAACGAAAGAGAAAGGCGGCTCAGCAGGCTTTCGTAGCGTCACAGGCAGGAGCAAACCTGAACTTTATCACCCAAGGGAAACTTAAAGATGGAGAATCCTCCGGACAGAGTACTGCTGATGCACTAGGTAAAACATGTGCGGACGACCATAAACAAGAACAAAAAAATGATGATATCCATGAGCAGAATGATACTCGTGGCGGCCCCTGGCAGGGATGTTTCCGGGCAAAGAGGCCATCGATTCTTTCTCTGTGGGGCGGCTGTGAGTCAGGGTCCCCTGTCATGGCCTTGGCACTGCAGCCGTCTGTGCCAGTCCCTCATGTTGTGTGTCATAATATACCCTCCTCCTCCTAAATGTTATCGTTCTAAGACGAATTCGGAAGGGTAGGTGCAGCCGCAGGTACTGGTCACCTAACGCCTTTTCTGGACGTTTTATTAAAACACCTTCCTGAGCTCTGGGGGGCTCTGCCCCACCCGGACCCCCTCTTCTGGGGTCCCCTACCTACGCTCCCTGCCCATGGCCACCATGAGCCTAGAGCCGCCCCTGCCACTGTCTAGTGATTGGTATAAAAGTGACAACTCACTCCCGGCTTATCAGAACAGATATGGTCCTATGGAAGAATAGAAGAGGATTGGACATGCTGTCTGTGACCTGTGTGGAGACCTGAAGGGTTGGACCTGCAGCCACTTGTGCTTAGGATCAAAAGTTGGGCTCTAAGGTTCACTGGATGACCTTCTACGTGGCTACAGAAACATCAACAGCTGCAAGAGGACCTTGTCCTGGAGTGAACAGCTGAGCAAGTAACAACTGAACATGAGCTGGGCTCTGGTGGAGACCACTACCTGGGAGAGTCATTGCCCCTAATTTCTGTCCCTAAGGTCCTGGGAGTCTTAGAAGTGCATAAGGGGAGCAGCTCAGGAAAAGTGGAAAAAGTGGTTTGAGAAGAACCCTAAGTGCTGAACCTGCTCTCACGTGTACCTAGAACAAGGAAGTGGAATCTAAGGGGTAGTTAGCTGATCTCCTGTTATACTACAGGAACACAAATGCTGCAAGTAATCCACTTTCCTGGAGGAAGGGACCCAGCTGACGAGTTTCAACTGGACCTGCCCTGAACCCTGCTGGTGGCTTCTGATGGAGTAAGTCCTGATCTCCAAGTACTGTTCTTGAGGCCCTACATTGGCTAGTGTCAGAGTAAACTGTTATTCCCTAATCAAGAGGACTGAGTATAGGAAACTATTTGCTAGCTTTTTTCCTGGAGAACAGTCAAAGGACTGGGAGCAACCTGCCAGCTGGATCACCGAGGGTGTTTCTCAGCTGGGCTGGACTTCTCCCTAGCCCCTCTCGATGCAAATACATTAATATCAAACCTTTCTTGGATTCGAGCCATGGTTTCATCAGCACTACGCACAAAGGATACTCAATCAATTCCAGAGACCTTTGGAATGTGAAAACATGAACTTCTCCCTCTGTGGATTTTCCCACCCAAAGCAGCAGGTTTTTCCACCTAAAGCAAACCCATCTCAATGCGGAATCTGTCAACGCTGAACCCTTTTCTCTTGGCCCCAGCCACCTACTTCCTGCTTCCACTGAACTGTGCTGACATCAGGAGGTAACTTTACCACTGGGGTAGACATGGTCCCTGTATCTGGCGCATGCTCCATCACGGTCGGCTTCAATCCTTACCCTTTCCCTGGTCAAGCGCAACCAGATGACCACAGGTAGCCTTAATGGTTTTTGGTGCTATTTTTATTTAAAAGTTTAACCATTCATAGTTCTGGTTCCCCTTATTGGATTTATGTCACTTTGGTGTAAATGTGCTTGACAGTGGTATATTATTTAGGATTGATGGCGCCACTCAGGAGAATAACACTAGTGTTTGTGTAAAGCTATCTATCTTGGTAACGGTGCTGTAAGGTGAGGAGAACCACCGGCCTCCTCAAACTAGCGGCCTAAGCCAACTAAATATACAGAAGACAATATCCTCAGCACACATAAACAGTGTCACAATAATTCTAAGAGTGAGCGGTGTGAGCACAAATGAAACACTAGTAAGTGAATTCTTGTTCTTTTCTTTATTCTCTGGGTCTTCAGACAGCTGACACGTGTTTCGTAGCTTACAAGGGAAATCGTACCGCAACTTTATCAAGGCTATGTTCTCTTTAAAGAAACCCTTCTTTGTGGTGATAATCCCAACCCGAAAAGGGATTCAGTATTTTGCTACGTCAAATACAGCAGTGCATAAATCCAAGGGATCCTATTATGTCCCCACAGTATCAGATTTGTGATTCGGTGTATCTGGTCTCAAGACGTTGCTCCTTGTGTGCAACCGAGTACACTAATGGGTGCTAAATTGGGACAGTCAGTTCCGAATATATCCTAAGGTGTGTAACAGCCACAAATTCAGTAGGTTGGCGCAAAGCCTTATGCTTGGGAAATCTGTCTCAGTCTGGAACCCCTTCTCAAAATAGGGTGACATTTCCCCACTGTCTTTGAGAGCTGCAGGAGATCTAAGGGGCAAAGGAAAAGTAAAATATTCATCACTTGTTTGCCACATATTATTTTTTGTACATCTCCAAACATCCCTCCCTAGGACATAAGGCAGTGGAAAATGAGACTAAATGTAGTGACACTGCCATGGAAAGAGTAAGTGGTTGCTCTTTCATCGGGAACATTTCCTTTGCCACACAGTTTGCCAGCTTCACATGGTCTTGGGACTTCGCAATATCTCACACCACTAGTACTTATATTTCCACCTAGAGGAAAGTACAACCTTTTTCTATACTCTGTTATATATAATTCTGTATTTTTCCCTTTATATCCAGCATCAGTTGTAAGCAGACTAAAGAGTGTTGACTGTGTGCACCCTTAAGGAACTCCAAATTAATATGAGAAACTAGGCGCTTAAAAAGTCTGACATCTCATACATTTTGAAGAAGCTTTGACAGTTTACACCATTATTTGCTGGTCCTTTTGAAACAATGTTTTAATTGTTTTTACAATTGCCCACTGGTGCCATCAACAGTATTTCAAACCTAGACAGTCCTGAGAAAGGTCCAACCCATTCACATTTTGGGGTTGAAATGTTATTTACATTGAAAGTACAGACTGTTAGTTAAACAACAGTTGCTGAACAAATTGTACATATAACTGTAATTCTTGTTCTTCAGTACTGGGTTTTACTATCTACTGGTGTACCCTGGTCACTACATTGCTGCATGCTCTTTTTCCCATCTCCATTCATTTTACAACTGTATATTTGACATTAAGTGTGTTTGAATTATCAAACTTACCAGACCATTTTTTCATCTTTTTTGAATATTTAATCCACAGCGTTAGAGATTACACCAGATCTTCTTCTTGACACCTTTTCATAAAAATAGAATGAATATAGTCAGAAGCAAATCCTCAGTGAACAATGGGACATATGTACCAAGTCCTTTTGAGGTCACAAACTCTGCAATTTGCAAAATTACAAGATGTGTGGTTGCAAATGGCGTTTTCATAAGTGCATTACCCATTTTCTGAATTGAAAAAGACACGCACTCACAAAATATGTGCTGCAATCCATTCCAAATCATAATTAGGAGGACGCAATGTTATGTGTATATATTGTGTAATTGCTATCACAAATCATTTATCAGTTACCAACACCTCAAAGGAAGGGGTAATTGATTTACAAATGGGA
This sequence comes from Lissotriton vulgaris, assembly GCF_964263255.1. Lineage (NCBI taxonomy): Eukaryota > Metazoa > Chordata > Amphibia > Caudata > Salamandridae > Lissotriton > Lissotriton vulgaris. The sequence goes on along the minus strand of NC_141694.1, from coordinate 1,142,944,430 downwards.
ATGTGTCCCAGGATACCTTCTCCTTTGTGAATTGTCTAGGCACCCTTGGGTGGAAAGGACAGTGGGTGACCACTGCCTGCACCCCTGGAGGTTTTACCCAACGGAAAACGTTTTTACAGAAAGGCAGCATCAGTTCCTTTAAGGGCTGTTTTAAACAAATCCATGTAGTAATGCAACGATAAAGATGGTGGTCAGATGTTCCTTACAGGCCACTTGCCCTCCATCTGTAGTACAGATGGGTTACAGAAATGGTTTGCCCAATAAATATTAATTATTCAGTTTGTTCTGCAACCTCCTGCAACTAGGCATTAAGCAATGGGATTAATCGATACATAGGTCTCAATGAAAAATTAAAGAGTGGTTGCAAAATGTCAGTGAGCACTGCTAGGTGCTTCAACTTACCTAGAGTAAATCAGATTTGGTCCCATTGCCATTGCAAAGTGACTGGCCACAGGTGGGAATTCCTACTGCAATGTTAGTTTAAAGTCCTATGCATTTTCCATAAGATCCTCTATAAACAAGGCGTACCAAGTCTTGCTGCTGTGAGAGCCTTACGCTCAGCCCACTTCAATCTGACCTCTATATCTGATCACAGAAGAGCCAGAATGGGTGTACATTCTTTTTGAGTCCTGACCCCATCTATGCCGCCTACAAAAAGAAATATTCAATACCACCTAAGATTCTGGAAGCAATGAAAGCAGTAGCAGCCGCTACTAAGCCCGGGTGGTTCGTTGCTCAGACAGGGGATTGGAGGCTTTGCATGTTCCTCACCAGACTGTGTTGTGCTGCCTAGTGTGGAAGATGCAAAGTGCGCATGACAGTTGAACCTGTCATTTGGGCCAGTCAAACAGTCATGCGCACTTCGGAGTGTGCTTTACACTTGTCCCCTGTTTCCAGCATTGGCCAGCATGGCCTACCGGCCCCATCACTGCACCCACGCAGGAAGGAAAACGAAAACGATAATAACGATAGTTATTATTATTTCCGTTTTCCTTTTTACACTGCTCGCAGAATACTGGGGCCACGCTCCTCCGCCTTAGTGGAGGAGCCGCCACTGATTCCTGGTTGTTTTCCTCTTAAGTTTAGCCTGCTTTTCTTTTTCACTTCTGACATCCTACCTGTGATGAACACCCGGTAAGGCCTATCTGGGGGCAGCTCTAGAAATCATTTGAACATAACATATAAGGAATTTTTACACTGCGAGTAACATGTTTGTCCTCGCAGGCCTCTAATTTTGCGAGTCGCAATTGTGCGCCCGAGAAAAGCTTTGGCCCACATGCATCATTGTTTCATTTTGCACTTCCTAATTTGCGATTTTTAGGGAATCGCAAATTAGGAAATGCAAAATGGGATGCATGTACATTTTTGCAAAATATTTGAGAATCGGTAAAAATCGCAATTTTTACCGATTCTCAAATATTATGCGATTAGCAAAGTGCGAATTCGCAATTCCCATTCATTCCTATGGGCTAAAATGTCCATAGGAATGAATGGGAATTGCGAATTCGCAATTTGAATTCGCAATTCAGCAATGCATTTCAAGGGTGGAGAGGGGGGTCCAAATGACCCCCCCCTTCACCCATGAAATGTACTTTTGAGTATAAGTTACATACACACATGTCCTAAGGACATGTGTGTCTGTAACTTTGCAGTTTAAAAAATGCATGTTTGTGCTTTTTTAAACAATTTCGCAAATTACCACGAGGTTCAACTTCGTGGTAATTTGCACTTGCAATTTCAAATTTCGCAATTTGAAATCAAATGATGCATAGCATTTTAGAAATCGCAAAATTGCGATTTCTGAAATGCTATCGCAATTTTAGAAATCGCAAAAAAGTTGCGTTTTCTAAAAAAGCATGATGCATCTCAAAAAGCATTTTTGGAATCGCAAACGGCCGATTTTAAGGAATCGCACCGTTTGCGACTCCAAAAATGCTTGATGCATGTGGGCCTTTGTACGTCTCATTTATACCACTTTGCCAGTTTTCTGTTGACGTAATGGTCGAAATAGAATGTTTATTGATTTTCTGGAAAGACACAAAGCTATAAGGTGCGCTACAATAAATAAGGCTGTTGTGAATCGGTTTGTCTAATGCTGAGACAATAAAGTTCATTATAAATTCAACCTTAAGTATACCATCAAAACTGCATTTAAACGCCTGAGAGTATACTTGCATGCCAGAATGTAAATGTTTGACAGCGAAGGGTCTGAACAAATGTGCTGCCTTTCCACAGACATTGTTTTTGTTCTGTCTACTGCATAAGCTCTTTATCAACATTAATTCAAGCCTCCGAAGATGTTCTGTTCAATATGAATTTATAATCTGGTTTCTAAACGAGTGCCAACCGGACTTATAACCACATTAGTCTGATGAATCATTTCTGTAGTGTAAGCAACTGGGCTATTTTGGTTCGCTTTGATAGGTAAATCCATTTTTAAGGAGGCTTCGACATATGACGACATAACCATTCAAAGTTTAACTCAATCAAGCCAGTAAATGTCTGTCGTATTTTGTGCTTCGCAGGGTTGAAGGATAAAAAAAAATCCCATCATGTCAGCCTTCCTTTAGTTTCGAGTGTAGAGAATTAGCAGAGCTGTTTTTTAAAATAATACATTTGGATCTGTATAAACTATTGTTTTTTAACGAAACATTATGGTGGGAGTAGGCATCAGTCCGTCTCAGTTTTGACTTATGAGTGACTATTTGGGCCGTTCTAAATGCACTTAGCTTCGAAATATCATGAGAAACGCTTTTAATCTGAAGCAGACGTGTGTTTCGTTTGTAAATCTTAGTGCTGCATAAATAGTTTCAATACATTTTTTCAAAACAATAGCAAACAGTACGCTAATGGCCGCCTCGTCTCCTGTCGAAGAAAAACAAATCCAGAGGCCATATTGATAGATTGCCCTTGAGTTCGAAAACACTTTGAGCCCCTTTTTATTATTAGCACTCTGTGGGTACTTTGGTAAGGAAGAAGGGGCAAGAAAACGTTGTGTCGACCCTTCTGTAATTTTCGAAGTGGGGGTACGAACATATCTCCCTCATTTGTTTGTGGTGTGGGAAATGTAGGGTAACAAATGTATTTTCCTATTCAAATACCCCTTATCACAGCTGTATATAGAGGAGCAGAAAGGCTATGGAGGGGATTATTATGTGTGCCCATCCAGTAGGTGCACACATCGAATGCATGCCCGAGAGAGTCCTTGTGAGGTCCAAGTGGGCTGAGACAGAGATAAACCATCTAGTAATTGGATTTACAGACTATACCTTTTTGCAGGGGTGTATCTGGTCCAACTGCGAGGAAAGGCTAATGGTGCCTCTGGGGCGGGGTCATCCACTAAAGCCAATGTGAGGTAGACCCCTCTGAGATGGTATATAAGATAGCCAGCGGGGTTGAGGGTTGTTAAACTGTCACTGGTGTCAGTTGGATTGTGGCACATTGCTGCTAGGTATTGCAAGCGATTGGGAGACAAACAAAGCACACACATGGGGTCACATCTCAGGATTCTACATCTTCTACAAAGATCCTCTGGCTTTATTGCCCATGCAATTTGAAAGGCGTCCAATACAAATTTAATAAAACCTTAGAGTATATGAATTTCCCTCGGTGTCCAGTCATTAATATTTAGCAATGAGGACCATCCATCTTTTCAAGAATCCATTGATAATTGTTATTGCCAGTATTGTTGAACGTTTAGTTCAATCTGTTTAAAAATAAGTCTGATATATGCATGTAATATAGACCTGACACAATTCCTCTATCTCTACCCAGCTCATCATACATAATTATCAGGGAAACAAGGAGCATGAACAATCGAGGTACAAGTATCTTACTGTTGGCAACGCAAAATGTATTGAAGCTACCTACTGCTGCAGAGAGTGCACTTAAGCAGAGTCTGGTGTTGAAAATATTTGGAAATGAAGCCTTTTACACACAGATTTAACTTATCCTGCCAGGAAGACTACTCCCTGCCAACAGAATATAATGAAATCCAAATAGAGCATGCCTAAAGTAGATACCAGTAGTGCATTTGCGGCAGGCTCCTTAGACAAAAGTTGGGCCCTTGCACTGAGTCCAGTTCTTGATATACAATTACCCTGTAGTACCTGAAATTTTAGATTTGAAAATCATTGATCTTGCATTTCTCATTCCAGGTCGAATGTATTTCGGTGAAGCTCTATTCAGAGTCACTCCAGATTTTTACTATCTTTACCTAACCTATTTTTGTAGGACATGTGTACTTAAGTTATAGATATCCTGGAAGTGAAGAAATCCTAGAGTCATTGTTTTTCACCATGATAAGGCTATTTCTCCAAGAAACTACTACTAGGTTAACTTATTACAATTATTAAGTGATAACTACAGTTTGGGACCAGATAGAGAAATGCTGTTTCCACTCATGTGATTGGAAATTTATATCCTCTTTAATGGTAAGTCTGATTTGAAATTATAGTTTTGAAAATACAACTTTTAAAAAAGTGGCTTCTTCCTGAGCAAACCAGCTGCACCTTCCTGCCAGTATCCTGGTTCACATGACCGTGAATCGTTGTCATATGGGCTGTGTATTCTTTCCAGACATTGGGACAAAGAGTCCTAGGTGTGAGGGCGAAAGTCTTCCTGAGAGGATAGCTCAGGAGAAGTTGTGTGAAGTCCTGAGCCCTGATCTGACTACACTTCAAAGGGTCCTGTGTGCAGCATACACAAAGGAACCTTATACTAGGCTTGCCCTTGCTTTTGCCACCCAAGACAGTTTGTAGCCAAGATCAGTGGAAGGTGAAGAACTGACCATAACCCGTTTTGGGGGTAGGTCAGGGAACTCCCTAACACACAGGCTGGCACCAGGTATAAAAATATGACCTTCAGAGCCTCTGGACCAGTGGATAATTTGAAAAGGACTGCCCTGCTCTTCGAAGAAGGAAGGCTGAACCTGCTTGTTTTGAACCCAGGCTCTCCAGAAGTTTCTGCAAGCATCAGGAAGCTGACCTAATGTTTGAGCTTCAGGCTACAAGAACACAACCAGCTTCCAGAGGCCTCCCTGATAAGGAAACAACCTTTATATCATGGATTTTACTCTGCAATACAATCACAACACAGCATATTTTCAGGAGCCCGAGCCCGCGCCCTGCTGACCCGTGCCGTGCCAGTAAGCACCCTGCTGAAGACCGTAACTTAGCTGCTACATGGACATCTGATTTTGGTGACGGCGGTGGGTGAGTCTTTCCAGGCACGAGGGAGTAGCTTCAACCAATATTTATTGCGGCAGGCTTAAAACATAGGCAGCGGGCAGCACGAGTTGTACTCCTGTTTAAGGCTCCTGAACTTTGAAAACTATGTTGAAAGTACTTTAAAAAACAGCGGGTCTTTCGCTTGTGGCACTTATTTGTTGGTCAGAGGAAGTGGCGGCTCCTGCGAGTTTGAGTGAAGGTATTCTTTCTTCCCTGGGGGCCAGGACTACAATATCCAGCATGCTCTGCTTCCCCCATTGCTTTTGGTGCTAAGGGTGCTAAAGAAGCTTTGCAGTAGCTAAGAGTAGGTGACCGCTGCCATGCGCTGAAGTCCTTCGCAAAAGTTAAGATATACTGCAGCAGGACGGACTGCCTCTGAAAACTAGATTTACCATCTCATAGAGTCTTTTGCTCTGCTACCCTACGTTGACGCCATTTACCCCGGGAAAACTGAATTGCAGAAGTTGTTCTTTTCCTTTTTTGGCAAGTAACAATGATCTAGTTTGTCAACAGTTTTTTTTTCGAGTGAAAAAGGAGACACAGACCAAACCATATGGGCAAACTTCTCAATGCACAAATTAAAGAGAAAGCCCATCGACAGCAGGCTAAGGAGGCAGAGGATGCTGCTAAGCTAGCCGATAAAGGTTAATGTAAGGAAGATGATTCCTCCGAAAGCCCAGATGAGTTGGAGGGGTCCTCCACTGAACTGTTTACGCAAACTGGCCCAGGAGAAAACTTGGGGCTGGCTGAGACAGGGAATGTGAACACCGGCTTGGAGGTACCCCAATCTGCTCAATCTGCTCAAGATGGCCAAAATGAAGTAAAAAAAGTTAAGACGCCTGGTGCGCTTAAGGGTCCAAAGCAATTCCCTCTGTTTGAAAAAAACCTAGCATAAATTCAATTAGCTGCCCTGCTCAACCAGTGGCTCTCTCGGTATCAAACCATCTTCCAGAAACATTGGCCGTTACCGTGTTTTCAGGGAACTCGGACCCAGCGCTCAACGTGATGCCCAATACTATCTCAGTACCGGCTATGACTTTACTTCAAAGCAAAAAGACACCGGTATTCTTAGCTCAAAGAGGAGGTGAATTGGCGAATGTTGCAGTGTCACAAGGTTGTAATCAATTGACCTCTGGTACTCTCACTCATTCCAATACTGGCCATGTAACAATTAGTAAGCCACTCTCACCCTCTGTAGACACCCGATCTGCATACTTGACTGACCCATTTAGTCCCATCTTAGATACAAACACCGAGACTGTGGGTGAAATCCAGATGCCAGTAAAGGACATGCTGAATCTAATTTTAGATGAGGTGCGGGAGATGAAAAGATTTCAAAAAGCCGAACTGGCCTCAATTCATCAGCAATTGGAAAAGATTGAGGATTTAGACTCCACCTTCCCACTCCGTCTTCAAGAAGCTGAGAGCTGAATCTCAAACCTGGAAGACCAGATGACGGAGTCCAAAAAAGAAGTCAAAGTGATTTCCAAGACCACACGGATACTGGAAACAAAACTGGATGACTTGGAAAATTATAACAGAAGATCTAACCTCTGAATAGTGGGGGTCCGGGAGGGAATAGAGGGGTCTAACACGTTGCAGTGGGTGACTTCCTTTTTAAAACAGAAAGTGATTCCAGACCATGAAGGGGACTTAACTATTACCAGAGCGCACCGGGTACCTGCCAGCCCTTCCCCAATTCCACACTTCCTTCTTGTTAAATTTTTCAGATGTCCAGATGATAGAAACTATTCTATCTAAAGCTATCCAGCAAAGACAATTCGCATTGAGTAAGACAATTAAATGTCGCATTTTTTTCGACATGTCCGCAGCCGCCGCTCGGAGAAAGAAGGAGTTTGTGAAAATTCTGCATCTCTTTAAAGCCAATGGAGCCCAAGCTATGATTGCTCAGCAGTCTAAACTGAAAATGTGTTGGTTAAGGGCAAATTTTACATGTTATATCAGACTTTGATGAAGCACAGGATTTGCTGAAGGAAATTTCACATGGTCAGAAGTGGTAGAAATCTCTATGTTAATTATTCTGCTTTGAATAACGCTGCAAAGTTCAAAATGTGTTCTCTTTTTGATTATAGCTAATGGTGTTTCATAACTTGCAAACTAAGGGATTTGAGGTGTGCTTGGTATGGTGAATTTCAAGGGGGGGAGTGCGGAGGTGGAGTGCAAGGAGTCCCAGGGCTTAAGGGGTTTAACAACAGGACACCACAGTGTTAGAGGGTAGGGTTCTGTGGCTGGCGTGGGGGAGGGAAGTAGGGCCACAGGATGGGGGGGTTGGGGGGATTGGTGTCACGGGTGGGCGGGGTGGTTGAGGGGGAGGGGAACAGTTCAAAGGGGTGGTGGGGTTAAAAAAATAAATGAAAAAATGAAGTCCTTGGTGTTATTTTGTTTAATTATTTTGCTTTTGATAGGTTTTTGGCAACTCGTAAAATGTAAAATATGCAAATATGCAATTAATCTCGAATGTCTATTGGGGAGTGTCTGAAAATAATTTCTTTCAATGTTAATGGCCTAAATAATAAAAAGAAAATGCGGGCTATAGAAATGTGGATCAAGACCGAAAATCCCTCTGTAATACTGTTACAGGAGATACATATCTCGACTCCAAAACTCGAAGAGTTTTCAATGTTTAAAACTTGGGCCTCATATCGAGGCTTCTCCTCGTTTTCTGAATCTCAGCGAGGGTTTGCAATATTTCGAAATAAAAACATCCATGCTGAACCTATACATACAGAAGAGGGCGGCTCAGGGCATTGGTGCTGGGCTACATGTAAAATCAAAAATCGACAGAGACCCATTACTTTTGTAAGCTTTTATGCACCAGTAGATGATAACTCTAGAGACTACGAAGATCTGTTCCAATCTTTACTCACGGTGGCAGGAGATATCATCATGGGAGGGTATTTTAATGTCCTCATGAATTTAAATTTGGATTCAACTACTCAATCAAGAAAGCAGCTTAAACCTAAATCACTAAAAACTATTAACTATAAAACAACACTAGACCTTTGTGATCCATGGCGTACAAAAAAACGTCAAAAAAAGAATACACATGCTGGTCAGGGAGATTTAAGTCTTCCTCTCGGATTGATTTTTTTCCTGCTTCTAGACAACTTAATTTGCGTCAGCAGAGGACTCTTCATAATGGGTACTCTGATCATGCAATGTTAGTCATTGAGTTTGTTTTAGGGAAAAACTTAAAAACTTCTAAACGCTGGGTGTTCAATAAAAGATATTTGAACAACGAAACATGGGTCGCATTATTGAAACTAGAGATCAGAGATTTTGTCTCCCATAATATTGAAACAGCCCCACTTAATGTTGTTTGCGATGCCTTAAAGGCCTTAATTCGCGGAGTCGTTATAGGCAAGGATGCAGCCTTACTGACAGCAGTTAGATCCAACAAGAATTCGTTGGAACAAAAAATTCAAGTTTTAAGTGATTTAAGGCAGCTCAACCCCTCCAGCAGCATTCAACATAAACTAAAAGAAGCAAAACGGGAACTCAGTGCAAATTACTATGCCCAGAGCGAGGAGATTTTTCATAGACAATCCCAGAAAATATATGAAGAGAGGAACTTTACTGGGAAGTTTTGAGCTTGGCAGGTCAGAGAGCAAGCTGCTGCTAATTTGATTAGAGGTCTAAAGTGCCCTGTGACCCATATAGACACAGTAGATTCGGCTGAGATAGGGAAGATAATGCTCACTGTTTACAATAATATTTATAGTCAGCAACATAACACAGACCAGCAAAAGTTAGCAGACTTCTTAGAAAAGTACGCATTGCCTTCCCTCTCTAAAAACTGAACAATTGACAATGGAGAGTCCATTTTCTATGGAAGAAATAGAGTTGGTAGTGAAGGACCTCCCAAATGGCAACGCCTCTGGCCCAGACGGTCTGCCCACTGAGTTTTTCAAAGTTTTTTTATGTGCCTTTTCCGATATTTATTTGCAATTACTGAATTCTATGCTGGAAGGAGGCCCAATATCATATTCCTTTCGGAAAGGAACTGTGGTGAGCTTTTTGAAGAAGGGGAAAGAAGCCAAAGATCCAAACTCGTATCGACCCATTATTTTATTAAACTTCGACTACAAAATCGCTACAAAATTACTATCTACGCGCTTTAACCAAATATCAACAGATTTGATCCATCCTGATCAGAATGGTTTCATTGCAGGCAGGCAACTGATCACGAATACGCATTATTTGATTGAAGCTTTAGGTTATTTTGAGACACAAGGGTTTCCAGCGTTAATTTTGTTATTAGATGCTGAAAAAGCTTTTGATTTGGTGATTTGGGAGACACTTTTTATTATTTTGGAGTATTTTTGTATTCCAGATAAAATTATAAACTTAATCTGGAATCTCTACACTGGTGCTAAAGCTAATGTCATCATAAATAGGGTAATGGTTGGGTCAGTCTTAGTCAAGCGTGGCATGAGGCAAGGCTGCCCATTATCACCCGTTTTCTTTGCATTTTTTATTGAACCCTTAGCAGTCGCAATTCGGAATTGCGTGAATATTTTTCCACCCGTTCCTTTAATGGCTAAGATCAACCTATACGCTGATGACATTATGCTGTTAATTAAACCCGAATTACAATCGCTAGTAAGGGAACTCCAGATTTTTTAGGAATTTGAAGCTTTGGGGGATATCGGATCAACAAAAAGAAAACAGAAATTCTGGTATGTGGAAGCAGAGATCCAGAACTGCATCCTGATATAAGTTGCTGTATCAATACTAAACCTAAAAAATACATTGGTTTTTTTTTCAGCTTCAGTCAAAGATCTGTATAGGCTTCATTTTGACCCCTTCTTCAAAAGATTTGTATATTGTTTGCACGGTGGAACTCACTGCCATTATCAATCATTCTTCCTTTATTTAATTTTTTGTTTTCTACCATTTCTTGTTTTTTCTAATAGTCTTTTTTTTCTAGGGTAGAATTTTTGTTTTCGGCTTTTGTCTGGGCAAAAAAAACACCCCGAATCGCAATGGGCACTCTATATGAGGAATCGGATCAAGGAGGTCTCTCTCTGCCAAACCTTAGGGATTACTATAATGCATATTTCGCACAGTATTTATCGAGATTTAAAAAACAAACTCAAGGCCAAAACGTATTTATAAATGTCTTTTTTGATTTAATTTGCCTAGAAAATCAGATACCTCCCACCCTGCAGGTACTTAAATCTCCCAAATTAGTCCTCTATAAGAAATTGCTATGGTTTTTGAAAAAACAATGCGCTATGTTTAAAAGATATTCACTTCCTCTGATTAACTCAAAAACCCTGCTGTCTAGTACATTTCCGTTAATAGGGATTAAAATAGGATCAGAGATAGTGGAAAATTGGGCCAGGGCAGGATTTACTGAAGTAATCAATTTTTTAAGAAATGGATTATGGATAACCCCGACAGAGATGGCACGTTTAATTCACAGGAATTTTATGTTGGTAGGGTCTTATAATATGATTTATACATTTCTGGGGCAATTGGATGCTACACAGCTTAATCAACCAACCCAATTGGCCAACAACCTTTTTGTGAATGGAGGTGCAAGAAAACCCAGGGATTGGAAGCGCTGTTAAGCGCAGAGTAAAGAGGTGGATTTAAGCCGGAAAGCAATAAAAAAATGTCAGGAACAGGAAAATCATGTATCAACTTTGAATACCTGGAGATCTATCAAAAAATTAAATTTCAACACACTACGGGACGCCAATTGACGTAGAATGCTATTTTTTGGTAAATGGTTATTGTACCGTACACCTGCGGCCATTTCTAAAATGTATGTAAATCATTCACCCAACTGTTTTAGTTGTCTACATCATGCTCCGGCCAATTGGTCCCATGTAATGGGCCACTGTACTAAAATCAGGGTATTTTGGGATGAAATATTTGTTTTCTTTCAAACCTATTATAAGATTATGATTTCCTTAAATGTTAAATTGATGCTTTATGGTTTTGATCCGGATCTCAAGCTCTCTGACCAGCTAGCTAAATTAGCTTATATTGCAATGGTAGTGGCCAGATCTTTGCTATTGCAGAATTGGCGGTCAGAACAGATCCCATCCATGCAGGAATGGCTACAGAAAATGAGGAGAGTTAGGAAAAGCGAACAAATCTATGCATTGCGGGTAGGGGGAGTAAGAAAATTTGATAAAATCTGGGGATTTTACTTTGATTAATTCCTATAATTCCTATCTAGGATTTTGAGGATGAAGTAAACTGAAATTATTGACTGTATCTGCAGGCGGATATGTTTTATGATGAATTTTGTTTCTGTATTGTTGATCTGAAATGTCACTAAAGGACTTCAATAAAAAAAAATTAAAAAACAAAAAAACGCTGTTGTTACAATGACCATGTTGTAACCACACAGTGCCATTACTACACTAGTCATTACATCGACTTGCAGTAGATTGGGCTCTAACATAAGGAATAGTATAGTTTACTATTCCAACACCTTCCCTACTGTTACGAAGGCTTGAGTTGGAATAGTAAATTATACATTTCTTTGCCCAGCTTTTGCCCTCATCAAGCTCCAGTACGAGAGGAGCATTTGTTTTCCTGCAGCGTTGAGCTGCACCACCTAGGAGAGGGAATCCCTGGCGTAGGGATTCCCTCTCTGCTGCTGATCAGCGCGGGAGCCCACCCCGCATTTTTTGCATCTTCAGAGCAGCAGCCCACCCTGCTTTACGCCTATTTTCAAGGTGGGTGTGCAGCCCGCATTGCGGTATATTTTAATTGTGGAGCGGGTGCCAACCCCGCAATGGTGTCATTTGACAGCGGGTGCTCACCCCGCCTCTGCGTGCTCTTACACATCAGGAAACCGCCCCGCACTTGCCGCAGGAAAAAGCTGAGAAAAAACGGAAATCAGGCATCCTGAAAGCCTGATCATGGGCAGGCTGACCTGCGCAAACCGGAAGCAGGAAGTCCGGAGCCTCACAGGCTCCACATTGAAGTCCCGGTCCCAGGAGGGGGCCCGGGTGAAATGAGGAGAGTGCGGTGGGTCAACAGGGCTCCCATGAGGGTGAGGGAGCCCTGCGTGCAACAACAGTGTGGCCGGATTCCAGGCGGGGCTCTCTTGAGCAGAGAGAGCCCTGCGTGTTGTTGCCCCAGTAAGGGGAAAACCGGGCGAAGAGAAGCCAAAGAAGGAGAGAGCCCAGCATTCTGAGAGAGAGACGGGAGGTGTCGGAGCCAAGCCCCAGTGAGTGGGGCTTCTCTTTGGAATTGTAGGAACGGCTTGAGGGTTCCCAGGGCACCATAGTGCCAAGGCATTTCCCCCACTTGCCCCACCTGACAGTGGACAGCTGCAACGTTTGGGAGCAATTTGGCAAGTAAGAGCCCCGGAGTAGGGCTCTCAGGGCACTGCGTGCCAGGGCTAATTTTTCTCCAGCTGTCCTGCTTGACGGTGGTCAGCTGCAACGTGGGCCTATTTGTTAAAGAGCCCAGTGGGGCTCACAAGGCACAGTAGTGCCAACACTCTTCTTTTCCTTTGGGGCACTTTTAAGATGGAGTAAGGTACACTCCTGCATTTCTCCAGCGTATCTGCACCTTGTGTTTTCGCTGCATTGTCAGCTGACCCCTGACTTTTCTGGACATAGGGCATTGGACCCCTAGAGGAAGTCAGTTGGCCTGCGGGTGCAGTTTTTTGTGGCAGGGCGCAGGTTGTCACAGTAGGTAGCTACCGCTGGTGTTGAGGAACTGTCACTCTTGTTGCGGAAGCTGCTGCTCGAGTAGAACATCTTCTTGAGTGGCAGATAGAAGCAGTGCCTCTTGCACTGCAAATGCCATTCACGCTGATTTTACAGTGCCAGGCAAACTGCTAGTTCTAAACATCAATGCAAGCAGTGTGACTTACTGCACTCCATCACTCGCAGTACTCTGCAGAGCATGGAGGAGTTTTTCTGCGACATCGCCAGTTCCATGTAGCAGACCTGTGTGAACTCCGAACAGGCCCAAAAATAAAATGCCTACATGAATTTTGTTGAAAATTACACAGATGGCTCATAAAAGAAAATTTACTAGCAAGACTCCACGTATATTTATAACCTTATATTAGCAATTTGTGCCGGCAATATACATCCATATTGCCATATATCAAATTTGCAATGTCTGGTATTGCTTATTGTGTTCCTTTTCGTGCTCTTTTTTTACGTGCCAAATATCATTTTCATTCAATTACGATGATTCATTTATTATGGGGATGAAGGAAGGTTGGTGCAGGAATGCAGCAAAAAGGTGTTTTATGAGCACTTATTGTCCAGATCAACTCATTTATTTCTAATTTCAAGAATGTAATATTATGTCTTCTCTTCTATTCCCCCAACATGCAGCTTCATTATGTATTTTCAATTTTAAGTGTATATTTTACCAGATACAAAATTATACTGTATCTGTCAATGCGCTGAGCTTTAATGAAAGGCTATTGGGCATAGAAACAAGGTGACTGTCTGATCTTGGATCCCTTGCAAGTCACATACTTTTTTTTTTTTTAAACGCAGTGAAGTCAATATACATGAACAAAAATATATATTTGTCTTCCAAGTATACTAGTGATGAATGGGATCCTCTAGATCCAGCAGAACTAGTACACTTTTAGCCCATTTGTGATTCATCAGAGATCTTTGTGGATCATGACTGTCTTTCATTGATCTGCTGAGTACATGGAAACATTCATGGCAGTGGTGATAAAAAATTGAAAACTCTTACTGGGTCCTTGATTGAAGAGCCTTTGGACCTTTCAATGACAGGAGTAGTAGGTGTTAGAGACTTGAGGAAGTAAACTACCTGTACAGTGCTTTACCGAAGCTTGCCTAGGCCCACATTTCTTACTGAATCAGCGTGTAAGTGTTATTTATTTACTATTAAGCCAAAAGATGCAGTCTGGCCACAATAAAAAGTGACAAAAAAGTTCATCTTATAATCAGAAATAGAAAATACATATGCAAATTCAGCAAGACGTCGAATCTGGTCAACTATTGAGTATATATGTTTATCTGGAAGATGAGTCCTGGGTTGCTCTAACTGAAAGTGTCACCACCATTCATGCTGATACATTACAAAGCGTTCCCTCTAGTAAATCAATCAGAGACGACTAAACAGAAAGACATCATTACTGACTTCCCCATTCAAGAAACAATCTTTCCTTGGTGCAGGGATTAGAGAATCATTTCACATCATGATTTTAGAAGGTACCCTCCATACGTACAGTCCCAAAAGATGAGACACCTGTCAACAGCACCATATATGCAGCTGGCTTGATCATGCTGCAAGTCTATCTGCTTCACAGGTGCTCGACAGCCAGGCAAAAAATGTTGTTGCATGGTAGTCCCCAGAGGTAAGTTGACTAAGGAAGAGGGTTGTCAAAGGTATCATCGATGACATCACTGATGACATCATCCAATTACTTTTATACTTTACATAGTGGTAGAAAACCATCATCCTGCTTCTCTATCTACATTTGTACAGCTTTTTTCCTGCTAATAAGTTTAAGTGTTTACAACATACTTGTGCTCATAATGGGTCTTACCTGTATAAAAATAGTGAGCTTTTTATGAATGTTTGTTAGAGTTTTGCCAAGTCCACTCATCTGCGCAATTAGTGCAGAAGAGGTCCCCCAAAAGGACATGGCGAACCCAAAATAGTGAATGAGGAAGTGAGAATGGAAGGTTCAAAAAGTAATGCAGAAGGTGGAGAGGATTTTAATCTTATAAATCGTCACTCGGCCAGCAACCGACAATGGGAGTGACGTCTAAATTGGGATCTGCAATCTAATGGAGATGACTGCTGTCACTACATTACCTTCCCATGGCATACCCTAATCTCCAAGTATTGGACAGATGAGGGTTCCCACCAGGCCAGAACTCCCCCAGGTCTGCAGCCCCTGGCGCAGTCACAGGTACCAGCAGGAACAAGCAGAATTTTTCCCAGCTGACTGCCAGCTCCAACACCCAGCTGAATTCTGCCAGCATTCAGGCAACTGCCGCAGGATCAGAATTAACATCCCGCAAATAGAGCAGGACATCATCTGCATACTGGAAAGCTCCATGGATTCCGTTTGATACGGGAATAACGCTTTTCACCCTCTCCGCTTGTGCTCTGGATATCAAAGGCTGCATAGCAATGGCAAACAGCAATGGTTAGAGGGGCAGCCCAGCAGGGTGTTACGTCCAATCACAATGAGCCTGACAATGAATCCTCCACAATGAGTTCAAGCTGTGGGGGAGGTGTATAGAAGCCATATCAACTTGTTGATATTAGAGTCAAGATCAGATATCTAAAGGACTGCAAACAGGTATTCCCAACTGAGGGAATTGAATGCTTTATGGATGTTCAGCATGAGCACTGCTCCAGGCCATCTTTCCCGTACCGGTTCCATGACCCTGAGAAGCCGAAGAACAATTAGTACCTGATTACGATCTTGGTGGATGGGATACTCCATCAGAAACATGACAGATGGGAGTCTGTGAATTGGGACCCAATAATGACAGACACTTAAGCTCATCGCTCTGTGCCTGCCTGTGGATAATTCTTCAAGTATCTGGACCCCAGGTGGCAGGAGAAGCAGCCGTGACAATCAGTTCAGAAGGGGGAGCCCCCTATGAGGGTCTGATGTGTGACGGAGGTGGGCTACAGTAAAATTTCTGTGCAGTAAGACTGGAAATGGCTGAAGATCGCTGCCTCCTCAAGATTAGTGGCCAAAGCTCTGCCCTTTGCTGGCAGTTGGTGGCAAAAGAGGAGCTGTCGATGGAGACTGCGTACCGGTCACCACTGTTGTGGGCACGAGTACACACTACAGAGTTCCCGAATACCGCCTGAGAGGGGGGAACTGGGAGGCAAGCCAACATCTGCTGGAAAAGCGGAGATGCCTGGGGTCCGTGGTCCAGGGTGCATCACAACTGAGAGCGATGCAGGCGCTGTTGACGTGATGCAAGTAGGAAGCACAACTGGGTCCCGTGACTGGGGAGTGCAAGGGAGAGGCTCAAACAGGACAATATGAGGCACTGATGAGAGTGGGGTGGGGCTATGTAGACAAGGCCCACTGGGCTCTGTTGTGGTTGCTGGTCCTGTGACGGAAGCCTGCCTATTGATGCAGTGCCACCATGAGGAAAATCCCTTGCACAGCACTGCAAGGATCCTAAAGACCGCCTGAGTGGGCAAAAATGTGTTGCGGGCATGATCCCTGGATCCGTGAGGGCTGTTGGGGCCCTCAGTTCGGGCTGCATCTAGACCATGGGGGATACAAGCGTTGGTGATGTGAGGCGCGAAGGCGGAGCAGTTCTATAAAGCATACCAGACCCTGCAGGTGTGGAGTGTGGGGCCAAAGACCTGGGAGGCCAATGGTGAGCACTAGTGAGACAGACAGGCAGTTGTGAGTAGGATGCCCTGTTAGCTTAGAAATCTATTGGTGAAAGCCAAGATTCCAGAACACAAAAGATTGGTTAAAAAATCCATTACAGGTGACTGCCCCATAAATGGAAATCATCAATGTGGGACATGCCATGCATGCGCCAATGCTATTGTTAGTGATGAAATTTGCATCAACAATCGTACCATACAGCTAGCAGGATGACAAATTGCAGGATGCCTTCTTGTATCAATGCCATCCTGTGCCCCTGTGATTTAACCTATATAGGGGAAACAGCCCAAGAATCAGGATAGGGCATGGGTACTCACAAACTTTCTCTCGGGCCCAAATTTATAGTGTGGTTTGTGTTCGAGGGCCGCACCATTGGGGGTGGGATCACTGGGGGAGGGGACGGGGCTGGAGCAACAAAAAAAACTGTGACCATGAGGTTGAACACAGGCCCCTGCAGCGGACTCTTTTGTCCATTGAGCCACCAGACTCAGCATACACACATCTCTCTCTCTCTCTCTCTCTCTCTCTCTCTCTCCCTCTCCCTCTCTCTCCCCTTTTCTCCCTCTCTCTCCCTCTCTCACCCTATCTCCCTATCGGATAGGGGAACATAAGTCTAATATCAGGAAAGGTAATGCTACAGCACCCCTGGTTAGCCACTGGATGGAAGCAAACCATACTGAGCAGGATCTTCGTTGGACTATTTTGGAAAAAAAACGTCCACAAAAAAGCCTTGATTGTACGAATATATGCAGGAAACGCGAAGTTTTTGGGATATTTTTCTTGAAACAAAAGATAAGGGATTAAATGAGTCACTGCCTTGGGAAAATGAGCAGCGCTCTTGACTACACTTGTTCCAGGGACAGAGAGAATCAAATGGACATCTTGCATATATTTTATGTATGTGTCACTGTGGGAGAGTTTCTGCCTTTAAATCCCCTTGCAGAACTCGAATTACTTTCTCCAACACAGCTGCATATACCTAATGCAATTAAACATCCCCGCAGAACTCAAATTACTTTCTCCTACGTAGCTCTACGTTCCAACGAGGCTGTGGTAAGTAGAGTCTTCAGACCTTGTAGTTGAGCATTAACATCTTTAATGCAGAGTACAGCAAAACACACACTCACGCCTGCTGACCAGTTCTCCAACTGACACAAGAGAACTCTGGATCAGCAAACAGGCATAACAGTTCTAGAACAATAGCAGACCATAGAGAGGAAACAGATATCATAGAGAAGACACAAAGCAGATACAAATAGAGAACAATGATACAAGAAGTTTACAACACATCTTCCCTTCTTATAGAAAAAAGAAAATAAAAACACCATTAATTAGAAATATAATCATTTAAATAAACTAAAGGTTTACGCTACCTTGGAACCTTAGGACAAGGAATGGGAAGAGGAACTTGAGAAGAAGGATCAATGATGGTGTCTCGAAAGCCAGAATCAGAAACATCACCACCACCATCACCAACCCTGTCAGAAGGAGAAGAAAATGAAGTACACTCTTCCTGTGAGGGAGTAAGCATATAACCACTACCCCTCTCTTCACAAAAATCAGGACAAGAAACATTCTGGCTCAAGAAAGATTCTCTTTTCTGAAATAAAGCAACACTCCTCAAGTTCCACTTTTCTCCATTGGCAAGTACAACATAATGTGGAAACACTTCTTTAACCAAGAAAGTTCCCTTAAACTTTGTCAAACCTTTCAAAACACCCCCTAGTCTGACTTTCACTAAGTCCCCCCTTGAAATGTTATTTCTCCCACACACCCCAATAGGATTTATTTTCTCAAAGTTTGTCTTATCAGAATGTGTGCTCTCAAACAAATTTTTGATCCAAGATGGAACTAGCTTAGTCCCAGGGACCCTTCCCCACATAAGCTCAAATGGAGAATTACTCATACCGCCATGAACTGTAGTCCTGTAACCACAGAGCTTTTCTTGGACAAGCTCTAGCGCATTGCCACTATGAGAAAGAGCAAGTTGAATGCTACCTTTAACCAATCTGTTAACCCTCTCGCAAAGACCATTGCCATTGACAAAAATGCACGCATATCATGCGAAGTCAATTGTGTCCCATTGTCAGTGACAATAACATTAGGAAAACCTTCTCCTTGAAAAAGAGATTTCAGAAATTTAATTGTGGTTTCAGTTGTGATATCCCTAACAAATTCTACAACAACCCATTTACTGTACACATCCACACAAACTATTGCAAAACGAAGATTTGTACTCAACTCAGACATGGGTCCTATGAAATCCAGACAAATAGTATTCCACAGTATATTTGACGAAGAAATCTTGCCCATGGCAGAACCTACAGCAACTTTTAACCTCTTCTCCCCATATTTGCAAATAGCACAGCGATCAACCCAAGATGACACCTGTGAATCCATGCCAGGCCACCAAAAATGTTTTTCAGTCTTTGCTGAGTCAAAGTCTGACCAAGATGTCCCTCATGAGCAATAGAAATAAGCTTACTTCTAAGTTCGGATGGAGGAATACATTTATCATTTTTCTAAAGAAATAAGCTTACTTCTAAGTTCGGATGGAGGAATACATTTATCATTTTGCATAAGAATCTCATCACCACACGTGGACAGTTCTTCTAAAATCTTAACAAATGGGCGAACAGAGTCCTGCAAACAACTTTCTCTCTTAGGGCCATGTTTGACCATATGTATCACTTCCTTCAAGGCAACATCCTTTTAACCATCGAGCCACTGCTCTTTTGAAAATGTCCCTTCCCCAATAGAGGCCACATCATGCACCCACGCAACACTCTCATCCAACAAATCCTCCTTCAAAACATCCTGATCATCAGTACATGGTAATCTTGAGAAACAATCAGGCTGAATATTCCTCCACCCTTGTACATGCTGAATTTCAAAGTGAAAATCCTGTAGTTTGGCCACCAATCTTGCCAACCTAGGCGATCCTCTGACAGCACCACCAGGAGCTAAAATACGAATCAGGGGCTTATGATCCATTTTCAGTACAAAATTGATTCCCTAGAGATAAGTGTGAAAATAGTGAGCACCCCACACAGCAGCCAGAGCCTCCTTTTCTATCACACTATAATTCACCTCTGAAGCAGACAGAGTCCTAGAAGCAAATGCTATGAGATGTTCCTCACCATTGTGTCTCTGAAGAAGAACAGCACCTAATCCAAATGCACTTGCATCAACCATTAATATGGGAACGCGCTTAGTGTCAAAAGACACTAAAATCCCCGCACTACACATATCATTTTTGATATTGCAAAATGTTGCTTCTTGTTCAGAACCCCAAACAAACTTACAGCCCTTTTTGAAGAGAGACCTCATAGGGATGGTCTTTTCTGAAAAGTTTTTAACAAATTTGGAATAGTACTCTATGAGTCCCATAAAAGACCTAAGCTGGTCTTTGTCAGTAGGATGGGGGGCTGATTTTATAGCCAACAATAAGTCTTTCTTAGGTTTGATGCCAGAACTGGAAATGTCATGACCCAAATACTCTATTTGTTCCACTAGAAAAACACACTTCTCCTTCCTTATAGTAAGTCCTGCATCATGAATCCTATGTAACACCTTTCTGAGGATCTGATTGTGCTCACAGACTGAACCTCCAAAGACCAAGATGTCATCTTGAAAGAAGACTACTTTCCCTATCCACCTGAAAATTTCATCAACCATCCTTTGGAAAACACTAGCTGCCGAAATGAGACCAAAAGGCAATCAAGTAAACTGAAAAATTCCCTCGGTGGTAATAAAAGCAGTGAGGTGTTTGCAAGTGTCATCCAATTTGATCTGATGGTATGCACTCTTGAGGTCAAGTTTAGAAAAATACTTTGCACCATCAAGAGTAGACACCAACTCACCAATGTTAGGGAGTGCTAAGGTGTCAGCAATAACACACTTGTTTAATGCCCTGAGGTCGACAGAGAACCTCAATTTCCCATCCGATTTTGTAGAAATCACAACCGGAGAGACCCACTGGGAGCCCTCCACCGGTTCAATGACGCCATTTTGTAACATATCCTCCAACAAAACCTTTACTTCCCCCCTGATAGCTAGAGGGATCCTCCTCCAGTTATGTTGAATGGGAATGGATGCGTCTTTCAACCTTATAAGATGAGAATACCCCTTCAGTTCCCCTAATTCAATCTTAAATACATCACTGAAGTCTTTCAAGATTGAATCCACAGAATCATCCTCTAGGACCATGACTTGTGCCGGTGCCCTAGGATTAATGATGATTGACAAGTCAAATTGGTGTACCCAACCAAGGATCGGAGGAGCATCGACAGACACATACACTTTGCCCATTGTAGACCTATTTTTAAACCAAATATTAGATTCAAAATATGCCACAATGTCAATCGGCTCTCCCTGGAAACCTTTAGGGGAAATGGCACTTTTTAGTAGGCATTTATCACTCCAAGACACCTTTAAAATTGAGTTGGGAATGATCGTGTAACGTGAACCAGTGTCCACCATGATGGAAACATCACAACCATCTATTTTGAAATCAGCCTTTGGTCTGTTCTGTCTGTGGTCATCAATGCAAGTAACATCTGTATCATTGATGACTAACATTCTGTTTCTGAAGGAGCTATCACCACTGTATTCTTCTACAACAGCGACTTTCTGTTTCACTTTAGCTTTGCACATTTTCGAGAAAAGTCTAATGTGTCAAACATTCTTTATTAGCTGCAAAACAAAACCTCACCTCAGAGCTGTGAGAGTTACTCCCGCACCTTGTGCAAAATGTATTAACGGATTGTCGCTTCTTCAAGTTTTGTTTAACTTTTCTCTTCACAACCGCAATGGACTCCTCTATAGAATCTGAATCTTGTTCATGTATTTTTTCTGAGACCTCTGAGACTTCACGTTCCACACCCAACTTCCTAGAACTCTTAATAATCCTTATGCATTTCTCAGACTCTTCAATGACCTGAGCAAGTTCTATAGCTACTTTGAGTGTGGGATTCTTCTTTGCAGCCCATAATCTTTCTTGAATCTTTCGGTTGTGGCACTGCACGATTAACTGATCATGTATGAGTTCCTCACACATGGCTCCAAACTTACATTTAATAGAAAGTTCTCTCAAACGTGTGACAAAATCATCGATGGGTTCATCCACCCTTTGTTTTTGGGTATAAAATTTGTAACGGTGCATCACAAGATTTTCCTCCTTTGCGAATTTTACTTCTAACCTTGAAATTGCCTCCTTGTACTCGTCAGGAATAGACTTTCCATTACCCTGTAAGGCAATAGGCAAAATTTAAACACTCTTTGCTCTTCTTTACCCAGAGAGCTTAATAAGATTGCCTTTTTCCTTTTTGATGAAAACTCTTGGCCATCTAATGCTTCCAAATAATTGTCAAACATAATAAACCAATCCTCCAACTGAACAGCAGGATTACCAGGCTCATTTAGGAATGGAGGAGGCAAGTTTACAAAAACTTGTTGAGACATGTTACAGTCGTATGGACGTGAGTGACGTAGGTGTCAAAGATAAAATCTTTAAATGCCACTTGCCAGCAAACAAGTATGTGTAGATTGTACAATGAAACACAAAACAAAATTAGAAAAATATAACTGTTGAAAAAAACAAAACAACTTGACATAGGCAAGACTAGCTCCACAACTGAATGCCTTCAACTAAAGCTTGTACTTGATCGTGTTATGATAAAGTTATACAAGACTTCCACACCGCTCAAAAATTGTCAATGAAAGAGAATGCGCAAAAATTAAATTAAGCGCAATACCTCTGAGTTCTTGGTACGTTGTTCCGATAACCCAAAACTGTCCTGTCAGCCAAAACGAGAGTTGAACGTTGCTCCGATAGCTCAAAACTGTCTTTTATAACCAAAACGAGGCCTGGAGAGCGAGCTTGTAACACACTTCCTGACTTCTTGACAGCTCAAAATGGCCGTCGCAACAGAAAGAGGCTTGAAACGCACGCTACGTGCATGCGTGAAACGTCACTTCCAGTCGATCCGGTTGCCATGCAAATAAAGCAATGAAGATACAGAGATAGAACATGGGGAAAACGTTCTACTCACTGATTAATCATTGGCTGAATACGACAAAATAGTCCAATTTCGGTCCAAATTCATTCGGAATCAAGGACTTGACGAAAACCCAAAGAGACAATGTCGGGTTCGTATATCTTGATCAAGTCTTGTTTTGCTGCAACGTTTCTCTACTGCAGGAATGGCTTTCTTCCGAATCCAGAGCAGGAAAACACGAAGACTCACTGAGCAGCAGGCCGCAAGTCGCCAAAATGTGGTAAGTAGAGTCTTCAGACCTTGTAGTTCAGCATTAACATCTTTAATGCAGAGTACAGCAAAACACAGACTCAACGCCTGCTGACCAGTTCTCCAACTGACACAAGAGAACCTCTGGATCAGCAAACAGGCATAACAGTTCTAGAACAATAGCAGATCATAGAGAGGGAACAGATATCATAGAGAAGACACAAAGCAGATACACATAGAGAACAATGATACATAAGTTTACAACAGAGGCGTGGTTGATACCTGCGTCCAAGATCATTGGGCTATTTAAACGCCCTAATTAGCCAGCCCCCTGTTTGGGCATTTTGGCGTTATCAGCGGGAGTCTTACTTTTCGGCAGGCGTGGGCTATTTCCGTTCATACATCCAGGTAATTTTTCCTCGTTTGAGATAGGGGTCCGTCTTGTTTTTTCGTTTTTCTTTTTGTCAATTTAATCAGGATATTGCAGACAGACGCCGTTAAAGCAAGTTCTCCTTGTGTTTAATTTTATACAGGGAATCGTTTCTAGTAGACACCATCGGGATACCCCACTTCTTGGCAGACGTGGTATTTTCTCATTTGAACATCCAGGTAATTTTCCTGTGTTTAAGGGCAGTGTACAGCCTCGTGGTGTTTTTATCCATGCCAATTCGACTAGGAAAACACACAGTCCCAGTTTAAAGTATCTTCTCCATGTTTTCAATGCTATATAGGGAATCATTTCTAGGAGTTTGTTGTTTAATATCCATGGGATGGAGCGTGAGTCTTCCTCGTGAAGTTGCATATATGAGGTACCTCACTCTGATATCTAATGAGTTGCATTCCTTTAACACACCAGGCTCGCTGTTTTTGAAAATATTCTTTGTTTTCTCTGTAGGTACAGCGCCACTAATTTTACCAATTTGAATCCTGCCAGTACTTCTACTAACCGTGTGATCTAAGGGCGGTGAGCTTCTGCCTTTCTAGCTACAACAACTTTTCACGCTAGGTGTATTTTACACTGCTCAAAGATGTGAGTTTATTGCTACAATGTTTTTCCTTTCATGTCACGGTTAGGTGGACCCGTGTTAAAAGTGAGGGAAGGCGAGTGATCCATACTTGTTTTAATTAAGCACTTTTGACCGCTTTCCCCTCAGAGCCTTTGGCACCTACGCGCCCCCCCCCCCCATCTCCTCTTGCTCTTGAAATTCGACCTCAGAGTACAACGTAAAATATGATTGCCTTTAATGAAAGGCGAGGTAGTACGGTTCGCCCATGTCTGTACTCATATAATCTTTGAACAGAATTAGTTAATTTTGGCAGAGTAAACAGGAAAACACAGTTATTGCTTCTTAAAAAGATTTGCCACTACAATTCTCGTGCACCTGCCTTCATTCTTTGAATAGTTTTATCCTGCCATCGTTATTATCTCTGCAGATTCTTTTAGGATGACCCTTACAAAGCAGGCTCAGGGAGTCTATGACCTACAGCCCCCGCTTCTCATGCTGGTCCAATGGATTCAAAACCGATCGCAGAACCTTGTCCTCACAACCTTGGTAAGACTTCTTTTCCATTGGATTATTATATTAGTTTGGGCACCATAAATTTAGCGCTGTTTTGTCATCAACTGTTCGCTTATCTCTTTAGGACAGAGCTTGCTGCTTCAATATTTCCAACTGTTTTTGAGACTGAGAGAATTCCAATTATATTAGTTTTCTCTAGGTTGAGCTTTACAGGTCTGTTTCCAAGATCTTGTGTGACTTTAATTTTTTTTCTATTTGTATTCTTTTTTTTTTCTTTTCTCTCATATGCATTTGTCTACCATAGATTTATACGATCATTTTGTTATTGGTGCTATAATACAAGCATTGACCCTTTGTGCCACTGTGTTACATTGCAATCTATTTATTCAAGTTATATTTCATGTTTTGATTATTAATTTGCTTTTCACTAAAAAATGTAACGTTAAGATATTATTTAATCATTTCTCTTTGACAGGTCCCATTGCTTTTTTAATTGGAGTTTTTCTACATACGCCCTGAGGAAGGTGATACCACGAAAGGATAAATGGTTCCACCGAAACGCACGTCGGCACCCAAATTTGTTCCCTCCTTACATTAATTTTTTGCAAATTGATTTCTTATGTCAAATTCCTCACTGATCTGAGAACTGTGTTTTGTTTGAATATAACTAATGTATAAAGTTGTTGTGTTATGAGAAGCTTCTGGGTAAAATAAACAGGCTGTAATCCGTTATTTCCTAGTTGAAATACTTATCGTTGTTGACGAACACGCAGTGTGAGGGGATTTAGTGCGTATTACGCTGCTTTTTGTATATATGTATGTTTTGGTGGTTTAGCGTGATTATGTTGTGGGTATGAAAGATTGTATGTTGATGAATGAATTGTTAATAATGGGATCTGATGAATTTCTTTGAAACTTTAGTTGTTTTGATTAATACAATGTTTATATAAGGAAAATAAAGAAACAAATTAAATAATGGCTATGGTTTGTTGAATTTTGTTTTTGATAGTGACCTTTAGTGAGAATGGTCAATGAAAAATAGGTGACTTTAAGTGCCCTTTAAATTTATATATGTAGAGTTTTTCTATGTTTTTTTCCGGTAGCTTTACCATGGTGACTAAGCCTCGTTTGGGGGTCTTCTCACTGATGCAGTTCGGCCACGAAGAACTGCTGGGCCAGGTACACCCAGTAGGATGGGTAGAACTATTGGTGATACTGAAAGGTATGTGGGGTCCCAGAGGATCACTAATGGGCCTCGGTGGGGGCACCAGAAGCTGCATTGAGCACAGACCCTTGAAGAGGTGAGGTGGAAGCTTACAGCAGTTGCCTGGTTGTTTACTAGGAGGTGAGGTCTCTCGCCAGTTCTCATTTTTGAGAGCCTGGCTCTTGCTGTGAGCCTACCTGTCTATGCTGGAAACCCCCTGTGCTGCAGGAACAGGGGATAGACACTGCGGGGTACAGACATCGTAAGACTGTCTGTGGTGGACAGGGTCTACACAAATGATTTATCTGTAATATTGTGACCCCCATTTCCATGGCTGTGTGGTGCTGGAGAGAGGCAACACCAGCCTGGGCTGGCAGTGGCCGAAGGTGAGCTGGAACTGCCCTAGGCCTGCATCTGTGGGCCCACAGATCTCATTCTTGTGGGGAGCTGATAGAAGCACTGCCAGTAGACGAGTAGCGAGGTACTAAAAAAAAGTATTGCCTTAAACAACAGACACCAAACTCACACTCCAGCAGGAAGTTAGTACAGTGCCAGTGGGCTTGGGCCATCTGCATGCAGAACCTCGCAAACTAGTAGGCCCAGTGGGGGAAGTTGAAACAAATAACACCCTGAGCAGAAGACACAGGCCCAAGGTGCGCAGCCTGGATAAGGGGGCAGAAGATGCAGAAGGCCATAATCACCATAATAATATTCAAGTGACGGAACTCCCCAAAGGAGCAGAGGGTCCGGATATGGTCAACTAACTTGAATACTGGCAGCCGAAGGAGGTGGTGCAGGACCACCTGACCCCCTTCTTTTCTCTGGAATGAGTGCACTGGGCGCTGACACGTCCGATGGCCCCTGGCCGTCCCCCACAACCGGTGGTGGCCAGACGGCTTCATTATAGAGACAGGCATTATACTACAGAGGGCTAGACCAGCTGGTCCCTTTATAGTGGATAATGCCAAAGTATCAATGTTACCTGACTTCAATACTTTGGTACAGGCACAACAAGCATCCTTCTTGAAATTCAAACAGGCCCTTTGTGAGGCTGGGCAACAGTACTCTGTCATGTTCCCCACCAGGTTTCAGATTAATGTAAATGGAAAAACTAATTTTTATGATGAAATGGATGCTGCTTCGGGCTTGGTTGGAAGAATATACAGCAGGGCCGGCCCTTGGCCTAGAATAGCAGCAGCTGGGCCATGGACACCGAAAGGTTTTCAGAGGCCACCCCGTGGTCTCTCTCTGAAGAAACTGTCCCCATCACAGGCAGAGCAGGGATGTGCTGATCCATTAGTGGCTGTTGCAATACTGGAAAAGACAAATACACAGCATGAGAACCCTGGAACACAGTCTAGGAATGACTCACTGAGGTCTAATTCTGAAGCCTCCATAGTAATAATGAAGCCCTACCTCCAGTCACCCCACAGACGGCGGAGGAACTGCTCTGATAAACACAAAACTGTATGATGTGGTTAATATCCTTCTCTCATTTTGTTCCTACAGGTATAATGGGACTTCCTGTACCTTGTTTGAGGCTGCCCTGGTAGGCTCCCTATCCCTGCAGCCAGGATACACTAGCAGTAATAAGCTAATACCGGCTGAGTTCGCGAAGTCTGAGATTCAGGGGGCTGCTCCCTATTTCCTGGTTTACACATGCATATCCTACCATGGATTGGTGATCAATGGCCTTGCCTACCCTAACTGCTTTGACTCTTGCCAGGATTCTAGAAGCAGCATGCTAGTACTAATGCTTTCTCTTTGCAGGTTTGTGGGGTCGACTGTTGCTGTGCTGCTCTTGAGTGTAAGACTTTGCAGTTGGGGGATGTTTTTATTATGTCTCGGGAGCTAGTACGCTTTTCTTTCCTTTAGAGAGGAGAATGGTGGGGGGTGGAAATGCGGGAGAGCAGGGATTTAAAGTAGATTTTATGAATGTTGGACACTAACTTTACACTTGGGGTTATCACATGAAATATGGGAGAGGGATTGGCCTCTAAACGGAGTAACATCCATAGATACCTGATGGGGTGGGGCATCCAAATAGCCATGTTAAAGGAAACAAAACTGACTGGATGTGAAGTGGAGCAACTGAGACCGAGGTGGTGAGGCCAGATCTTTGGAACCACATAGTCTGCATTTGCTAGGGGGGGGCCCTCAGATGGGTTTGGGTGGGAACACCCTTTGAACGCACGTAAATTGTGATAGACAAAGATTGGTGTAATCTTGTGCGAGGTCGATTGTTGGGCCACAGCATAATGTTGGAAAGCATTTATGCCCTGAGCCAGGACCAGTTAGGGTTTCTACAAACATTATCCACCCAACTGGCCGTAATTGCTACTGAAAACCTCCTTTTGGTAGGCAACTGCAATTGTATGACAGATATAGTAAAAGATTGCCCTTCCCTCCCTTAAAGGGGGCACCTGAGCATAGAGCAGAGATCTTCAAACTTTTTGAAGCCTAAGGACCCTCTCCTGAAAAAAAAATCTAGAACTTGGTTCTCCTCATCATTGTTAACTATCGACAAGCACAAATGCCCCCAATTCCCACAGCAAATCATTTTTTTCATTGGGGAAATGAATTAAACAGTGTTTAGCAAACCAAAGGTCAGTAAGAAAGCTTGGGGGCGTGGTCAACGGTGTGGCTAAAACAAAGAGCCTATGAGACATGGGCGTAGGGCAGTGCCTTAAGTCTTCTTGCTGCGCTGCTCTATGCCAATGTGAAATGGCAGGAATGCACCTTGTATATGAAATATGGTGCACCGTCCGTTGGGAAACAAATTGCTTCCTAACGCCAACATAGGCAGGATTGTTTTTGTGCAGGAAGGAGCACCTTCCTGCAAAAAAAAATCCTGAATGATTTTCCTCTTTCTATGTGTGCTACAGAATGAGCACACCTAGAGAGAGGAACACACATAGAATAAGGAAAAACAAGGAGAAATGAGAACATTTCTCCTCATTACGTCTGCTGTGGGGAGGCGTACGGTTTTGGCGCTGCCCCAAATTTACATGGTTTTACAAATCAGGGGCAGCGTCAACAATCCATGGGTGTTGAGTGAGAACATCCACTACAATGCCTATGTAACGCCTACTTGACCTAGTGTAAGGAAATGCAGCAACTTGTGCGGCTTTGTCTTACTCAAAATCTGAGGCCATGCAAAGCCATGCAGGGTGAGTTTGTGTCACCTCATAGATAGGATTGAGATGCTTGTGTCGCCAAAACTTGAAAAAAATTGACGATCCAGCAGCGCAAGCCTCTCACCAATCAGCCCCAAAATATTTTGTTAGTTTTTTAGGTAGCTACATATAAAATAATGGATAGCTTGAATGAAAAATATATGTACTCAATGGGAAATGCACTGTTCTACATTATGAAACCTCTATTATTTAATGCACTGCAGAGGCCTGTGTGTAACCAGATAGACACCAAATTAAATTTGGTTAGTTTAGTGGAGAATAGTGACTTGTGTATTTTTAGTGCTATGAGGTCACAGCCTGTGACAGCACATTAAGGGGCAGATGTATCAATTATCTGTTTTGCGAGTCCTTAATTGCGATTTTTTGTGAATCGCAATTTCGGAATCGCAAAATGTGATGTATGTATATTTTTGCGAGAAATTAGAGGTTTCTTAAAAATTGCAGAATAATTAGCGAATATTCTGTGATTTCCTATTTTGCGAATTTCGCAAATTAAGAAATCGTAAAAACGGGAACCTGAAATGCAGGAACAGGCTGATGACATCACAGCCAGGAAGTTTCAGTGATTGCTTGCACCTGGTTGCCTGAGCCACACCCAGTGGCAGTTGGAAGAGTGTTGTGAGGCAGAGCAGACCTGTTTGGAGAGCAATGGAGCCCCAAAGCACACAGGAGGAATTGTCTGCAGAAAAGAGGAAAAGGAAGCAAAAATTCTCTGAAAAAGAACAAGAAATCCTCATTGAAGAAATGGTTTGTAACCATGAGGTTCTTTTTGGCAAGAAAACACTTAAAGTTCCTGATTCAAGAAAAAGAAAAATCTGGTTAGAAATCAAGGACAAAGTAAATTCAGTTGGAGTTACCACTCGCTCCGTAGATGAAATAAAGAAGAGATGGTACGACATGCGTCTAAAATCCAAAGAGAGGCTTGCAGAAAGGGTTAAAGAGGGGAATACAACTGGTGGTGGTACATCATCTGCAGACCAGCCTACACCCCATGAGGAATTAATAGAATCAACCCTGCTTCCAGAGAGTTTGAGTGGAGTGGCTAACATTGATAGCTCAGACCCTACACCAACTACACAAGGTAAGATGCATGCAAAGAAGTCCATCGAATGTGTGTAATGCATGTGTGTGGATGCTGTGCATATGCTCAGTTTGATAAAGGTGGAAGTCCAGTGAGACTGTTAAACCTGTAGAAAACAAAGCATCATGGGAGTTGTAGTGCAATAATGATTGTCACACATATCATCATAGCAATTCATGAGGTGTTTGCAATTGATAATGAAGGTAGAAAAACAGTGTAGTCCAAGTAATTGTCATCACTGAAAATACTTTATTTGTAAGAAGCACAAACTCATTTATCACACTCTACATCCACAAAACAATCAAGGGAATCCAGGGAAGAAAGTGATTTGGATAATTCCCCTCCACATGTCACAACTGATACAGAAGAAGGAGGCACTGAGGCCACGGCCCTCAATCCAAAAATGCACAGAAAGCGCAGACATGTTGCCCCTCTACCACCAATGGAAGATGATGATAATGTACATGGAGGTACAGTGGGCAGTGAGACTGACACAGTGTTCCCTCAAGACTCGCAAGACCAACCACAAATACCAAATAGGCCACGGTCATTCAGGTTGGAGACATGTAGGAGCAGCAGTGGGCAAATTGAAGGTGGCACTGTTTTTGCTGGCCTGGAGCAGGATATGCTTCATGTTCAGCGCCTGCAACACAAGGCCCTCAGGTCAATCAATAGGCAACTTTTGAAATTAAATAACAAACAAGAAGTCATGGCTGTATCAATAGAAAAACTCTGCCTGACCCTTGAATGCACAGAAAGTGCTTGCAACAGGGCTGCACAGACAGCACATGTAAGGATGCAAGGGTACACAAAGGCAATTAACAGGCTTTGTTCTGTCACTAGCAATTTCATCAGGCGCAGCATTAACATGCAGCGTGAAATGAGCGACTGCACACGTGACATGGCTAAAAGTTTGGGCTAAATGACCTCTGTGTTAGAAATAATGCAAACATCCAACTCTGGCGCAAGCGCTTTCCTTGGCTCAGCTGATAGTGAGGACACCTCCAGTAGGAGCAGTAGGAACCCCACTCCAACAACTCAATTGTCCCAGCGCAGGAGCGGAACAGCGTGCTAGTACAATACCTGAACAAGAAGGCATGCAATCACAGGAACAACCTGCTTCCAGCCGCCTGCGCAAGAAATAACTTTTTGAATGGCAATTTATTCATCATAACTGCATTGTGGAAACTGTCTTTTGTTCCACTTATAGACATTTTTGTTTACTTCTTTTTTATTTTAACATTTCAGCACAATGCACTATGGTTTGTCTGTTGTGGATTAAAACAACAATTGCAAACATGAGTCTGTAGTTTGGATTTTCTTACCTAAAAATAATTTTGTGTAATCTCTGTCCTTCTTTGACGGCCTGCCATTGCTCCAGCTCCTGCTACAGCCATTCTACGTGGAGGTATGTCATCATCATCAGATGAGTCAGACTCACTCACTTCAATGTCTGTGCCTTTGCGCATGGCCATGTTGTGCAGCATTGCACATGTTGTATCAATTTTACAACAGGTTTCAGGACTATATTGCAATGCTCCTCCACTTTTGTATATGCATCTGAAACAGCTTTTTAAAATTCCAAATGTACGTTCAATGTCCCCACGTGTCAACCGGTGTGCCCTGTTGTACCGTCTTTCACTTGCATTTGCAGGATTCAAGTATGGTGTTAGGATGAAATCACGCACTGCATAGGCACTATCACCTGCATGTGAAAAAAATATATTAACTGTATGTTACATTTTCAAATGATGGATGGATGGATGGAGGTTTGCATGAGTGTTACTCACCTAGCAGGTATCCGTCTCCAAACTGACCAGCACTCAGACGTCTATGAATTGCGCTATGTCTGAAGATAAAAGAGTCCTGTGTGCTCCCTGGATACTTGGCCACAATATCACTGATAATGTGTTTGGCATTGCATATGATCTGGATGTTGAGAGAGTGGTAGCTTTTTCTATTACGAAATACATATTCAGTGGCTGCAGGTGGAGTGAGAGCAATATGAGTTCCGTCAATGCATCCAATCACATGTGGAAAGCGTGTGATTTGATAGAAATCCAACTTTGTTTCCTGTATGGCTTGTTGTGTATTTGAGAAATATATGTGATGTTGGAGTCTCCTCAGCATTGCATCCAGAAACACTTGAAAGAAGCGTGATAGGGCACTTTGTGACACTCCACCAACCTCTGCAATGACACTTTGAAAAGATCCTGAAGCCAAAAGGTGCAGTGAGCACAATACCTGCACATGTGTTGGAATTGATTGTGTCCTGGCTGTAGGATGTTCCAAAAAAGGTTCCAATTCATTAATGAGGTCCAAAATGGTGTGTGGATGAAGTCTGTATTTGTCATATATCTCCTCCTGAGTCTGCTGGAACAGCGTAATGCGTATTCTGAAGATTCTCTCCTGTCTCTGTCTCCTCTGGGCAAGAACTTGAATGCGCAGCCTCCTGGCAATGCGGTATAGTGCAGCCATTTTGAAATTTAAAATAGTGCATTCTGGGTCCCTTTTTATACTTTTTTTTCTTTTACCACCTGCTTGTATTTGGTGTTAATTGTGATTTCTTATTTTCCGATTTTCTGAAATTCGCAAATTGCGATTTTTACATACATCCTGTTGTGATTTCTTAAGCTGCGATTTCTTGTTTGCGATTTTCGCAAAACTCAAAACATGCAAAATAAGGAATCAGAATTTTTTTTGCCGAAAAACACTTCTCGCACACTAAGAAATCGCAAATTTTGCGATTTCTTAAAACTGCGATGCGATTTTTTCATACATGCCAGTTCCACTTTATTTTGTTGCAAACGCTGGGAAATTGCGATTTGCAGCATTTGCGACAAAAAAACCTTGAAACATCTGCCCCTAAATCTGTAAGGCGTTATTTTATACTTGTATTACACACATTATAATATAGACTGCTCTAAACTGTGCATATAGTTTAACAAACTAAAATGGAGGTTCCAAAATATAGATTTGAGTAATATAAGACCATAAGTAATATTTTTAATTTTTTTGCATACCTGTCCCTTCAACACATCCCCAAGGGCACTGTGTAAATGCAGTTTGGTTAAAAGCATGGACTTCACAGCCCAGTTGTTAACTCTTAGCACCACCATGCAAAAAAACCCACATCTCTGCAATCACAATGCTTGGAGTAATTCAAGCAAATAACAACCACTCACAAGCACCCTTTACATTTGCAGATTAACTCCTAGCTCACATTTGCATGTTATTCAGGCAAGCAGGGGCACAGGCATCAACACGTACTAGAAGGATTGTTTTACCAGGCCTCTTAGTTTTACAGCACATGAGAGTCAATTAACTTCAGCTGAAACATGTTAGCGATCGGAATGAAGGGTCCCCGCCTTTGTCCAAAAGGAAAAGCATATTTTGCATTCCAGGCAGAAGTTGGGCCTGGAAATGCACGACCCCTTTCCCAGGACTCCACGGCCCCCGGGGGGTCGCGCTTCATAGATTGAAGACTGCAGGCATAGAGTATCAGATGATTTCAGGAACTGGGTGGGGCACTGGGACTTGGCGGACACGCTGTTGAATACTTTCACAGACTACTTCGCACATAATATGGGTTCTGCTTTGTCTGTAGTATTCAACTGGAAGGAGTTTAAGATTGGTGGTGAGGGAACACTGTATGGGCCAGCCGGTGGATGTAAGGGCAGAGGTCAACAATAAGCTACTTAACTCGGATGTTAAATTGCATGATTTAGATAATGCACTGGGGGAATCACAGGATACATGAGGCTAGGAAATTGTATACCACCACACTGGGGCACCTGCGTTGCCTGGACAATAAAGCTCACATAGAGAGGGTGCAATATGTAGGAGGTAGAGCTGGAAGATTGCTCACTTGGCTAATATGTCTGGAATCCAGGGGTTCACCCATTGCCCAGGTCCAATCCTGTGACAATACGTCTCCTTATGCCCCAGGTTAGATCAATACGGCCTTCAGGGAATACTACAAGCCCCTGTATCGGAGACCCGAGTCAATGGAAGTTGGTGACCTGAGGGCATTTTTAGATATGTTGCTCCTGCGGAGCTTAGACCATGTGGCTGGGGAGGAACTGGGTGGCCCAGGAAATTAAGGTTGCCATCAAGGAGCTGGCTAATGAGAAGACCCAGGATCAGATGGCCTCCCTTCAGAATTGTGTGCTGCATTGACTGGTTCATTAGCTTCCCAGCTGGAAACTCTATACACAAAGGCATTTAGTAAAGGCTTTATGCCTGGCTCGACCTGAGAGGCAATGGTGGTCCCTCTCCAGAAGACTAAAGTGCAGGATACCACTGTTACAGCATTATGTCCATTTTCCATGTTGAGCATGGACTTTAAAGTTCTTAGTAAGATCCTGGCACATTGGCTATTGACATAAATGCCGGAATTAGTGCATGGTGATCAACACATGTTCATTCTGGTGAGGGGATGTCCCTTAACCCTCGTAGGCTGTATCTGGTATTATATCACCCGATTGTTCTACAGAAAGCCTTCGACTCAGTCCAGTAGGATTATCTTTATGAGGTAATGCTGCGAATGCAGTTGGGGGAACATTAGGTTAAATAGGTTCAATTGTTATACTCGTCTCCCACTGCGAGAGTTAAGACAGGGCACAGTATCTCTGCAAAGTATAGGGTTTATAGAAGCTCTAGGCTGGGATATCTACTGTCACCTCTTCTGTTTGACGTGGCCATAGAACCCTTGGCGTAACTGTTCTGTCGGGAAAGCTACGGTGTGGTGGTGGATGACCGAAAGCATATAATTTCCTTTTATGCTGATGATCTTACACTTTATCTTAACGATGTCACGACAAGGGGCGCAGCATGCAATGGCTTTGCTGGATGAATTTGCACAGAACTCTGGCACAGAGTGCATTTGACCAAGACCTGTCTGCTCTCCATGGTGGTTGGCACTCAGAGTCCAGATCCCATGCCACAAAGGTTGAGTTGGGCCCCAAAGAAGTTTTGTTACTTGGAAATCCAGGTGTTCCTTTCCGTTGATGACCTAAGTGAGGGGAATCTAAGGGGTTCCCTCTGATCTCTCTGGACATGTTTTCCTTTTTGTCCATCCCTGATATGCCTGTTATGGCATGGATTTCAATATCTAAGATGGTGCTGTTACCACGTCTATTATTTTTTTCATCAGTCTACCTGTTACAATTCCTAGAGCTTGGTTCCAGCAGTTGGATACTATGGTTAGGGAGCTGGTGTGGGATGGAGGCAGACACAGGGTGTTGCTGGAAACCCTTTTCCGGCCTCTTGATGTTGGAGGTCTCGGGGTAGACTCTTTTGAACTTTATAATATATCAGCCTGGTTACAGTGGGAAATGCATTGATTGTCAGGATCTAGGCAGAAAAAAGGGGGACAACTAGGCAGATTTACTATGCAGGGGGCACTACTAGTGAAACAGTTAGTTTGAAAGGTTGAGCTTCCAAGACCGGGTTGCTGCTGTCGGTGGCCCTGACATGATGTAGGCCTTGTCTGCGACTGACTGGTGGACATCTGATGTACGCTGCGGCATTGCCGTTGGTGGTCTTCACTCATGGTGACTCAATTATGTTCTATAGTGCAACACATCTGATGGCGTGGACAGACATAAGGTTAACTATAGTAGGAGACTGTTTCCAATTGGAAACACTGGTCCCATTGGAAGAATTACTGGAGCAATAGAGACTACCCCCAAACCAAATCATTACATATGTGGTGCTGACAATGTTGTTCGGGGATATGTGGTCTGCCGGCAGGGAGGAGCTCAAGACTCATGCCGTACTCCAGATGATGTTGACTATGGGGAATGCAAGACACCTGGTGAAATGGCGCTATGGAGCACTGTTAGAAACCATGCAGAAACCACTTCTAGCTCTGGAAACTAGATGGGTGGTCCTACTGGGATGTGAACTTTCTGATTGTGAATTGGGGAAGGTTCTGGCTAATTACACTCATATGACCTATATAACATCCAATAGACTACAGGTGATTTATGGTGGAGAGCCATGACCCTGTCCTAGATGTCTTGTATTGGGTGCTGATTTTGAACATATGGTATGGAGTTGCCCCAAACTGTGCACGTTTTAGGAAGAGGTGGATTAGGCCGTTCACTTACCTGTTCCTTGGGCATATGCCTGCTGGGTCTGTTCCCAAGATCCAAAGAAGCAAAAGTGGGTTATAAGTGGGCAGTTCCCCTTGGGCTGGCGATTTACTCGGCTGGGCTGGTAAGGGCACTCAAACTGCTGACAAAATCATATAGTATTCCTTTTAATTGTAAGTGGAAGGCTAATGAGGGGTTACCCCCCTCTTTCTTATGTTGCCTAAGACTCGTTGAACTTATTGATGTGATGTGTATTGATAATATTGTGGCAGTATGATGCAAATTGTCAATAGAAATGTGTTTAAAAAAACGTAGCACATATCCCATCCACTGTATTACCAGTTCCATGAGCGATGATGGAATTGCAATTTATCAGACAGGATATACATAACGTTTGTGAGGCTGTAACCCTGTCCGCCAAGATCGTAATCAGGCCCTTGATGAGTTATTTATTCATGGTATGAGTCCATTTCTATCCCTATGAATCCAGCACGGAGAGACATGTTGAACTCTGTGGGCCAGGGATCTATGACAGAATTTCGACAGACAGAATTTCGACCTACATAAATATCGGCGTAATTATATCGATAGCAAAAATATCGACGCCCTATGTACAACATGGTAAGTACCAAAATATCGAAAAAATAATATTGATGTTAAAAATATCATTGTTAAATATATCGATTTTTTTTTAAATAACATAAAAAATACTGTAAATAATACTTATTAATTACTTAAACATATTTAAATATATGTAATAATGGGAAAAAAATTATAATACATATTTAATTAAAAAAATAATAATTAAAAATCATATATAATATATAATTACTTAACAATAATTACTATTCCCACTCCAGTGGGTGCAACAGTAGGGAAAACTGACCCTGAACCCTAAAAATACCCCTTTACCCAAAAACCTAAAACTGACCCTGAACCCTAAAAATACCCCTTTACCCAAAAACTGAAAACTGACCCTGAACCCTAAAAATACCCCTTTACCCAAGAACTGAAAACTGACCCTGAACCCAAAAAATACCCCTTTACCCAAAAACTGAAAACTGACCCTGAACCCTAAAAATACCCCTTTACCCAAAAACTGAAAACTGACCCTGAACCCTAAAAATACCCCTTTACCCAAAAACTGAAAACTGACCCTGAACCCCAAAAATACCCCTTTACCCAAAAACTGAAAACTGACCCTGAACCCTAAAAATACCCCTTTACCCAAAAACTGAAAACTGACCCTCAACCCTAAAAATACCCCTTTACCCAAAAACTGAAAACTGGCCCTGAACCCTAAAAATACCCCTTTACCCAAAAACTAAAAACTGACCCTGAACCCTAAAAATACCCCTTTACCCAAAAACTGAAAACTGACCCTGAACCCTAAAAATACCCCTTTACCCAAAAACTGAAAACTGACCCTGAATCCTAAAAATACCCCTTTACCCCAAAAACCAAAACTGACCCAGAACACTAAAAGTACCCCTTTACCCAAAAACCCAAAACTGACCCTGAACCCTAAAAATACTCCTTTACCCAAAATAAATTAATATTACAATTAAATTACTTCCCACCCTATTCCCCTATAAACCCACAACCCGCTCCAGTAGTAAAACATATAATTTAGTTAAAAATATACATAAATTATCAATTAATTATTCTATTAATTAATTAAAATAAATCATTGCCAATTAATATTTCATAGCAAAATAAATTAATCATTAAAAAATATTTTTTTCATTACAAATAAATTACTTCCCACCCAATTCCCCTAAAAACCCACAACCCGCTCCAGTAGTAAAACATATAATTTACTTAAAAAAATACATAAATTAGCAATTAATTAATCAATTAATCAATTAAAACAATTCATTGCCAATTACTATTGAATTGCAAAATAAATTAATCATTAAAAAATAATTATTTAATTACAAATAAATTACTTCCCACCCTATTCCCCTATAAACCCACAACCCGCTCTGGTAGTAAAACATATTATTTACTTTTATATATTTTTTATTTATAAAAACATATTAAACACATATTATAACAATTAATTTAAATACTTAACTAATATTTCTAACACATATTAGTAAATCAAAATTACTTACATCGATATATATGCTATCGATATAAGTAATGTCGATATTACTTACATCGATATATATGCTATCGATATAAGTAATTTCGATATTACTTACCTTAGGGTCGATATTCTGGCCATCGATATTCTGGACATCGATATTCTGTCCCATCGATATTAGCAACTCGATATAAGTGTAAGTCGAAATAAAAAAATTTATATTTTGACAGTTTACCGTGGGCCAGTACCATGCTTAACATCTTATAGTTAAGATTAAAGATTGTGATAGGGCGATATGACAACACATCCAGTCGGTCTTTACCTGGTTTTAGTAACGACACCCTGGAAGCCTCTAGTAGAATGGCTGGGAGGCTCCTGTCATAAAATGCCCCTTCATTGCATAATATTGTGTAATTTCGGGGCTGGGGTGCCTTGGCATCTTTGATAGAATTCAGGTGGGAGCCCATAAATCCCAGATGATTTATTGGATAATAGTGCAGTGACAGCTGCTCATATCTCTTGGACCATGAGTGGGGTATCGAAGTCTGCCTGTTCATCTGGAGTGGGTTCTGCAGCACAGGGCAAAAGAGATCTGTACAATAGGCTGTGAAGGTCTCATGTATCTCTGGTCGCCGAGTGGTGATGCAGCACGCAAGGTAAATTTTTTTATGTATTTAATTACTTACTTTACTCCTGTCCTGTATGTCGGACTCCACTACTTCGGCATTTATTGATGCACCTTTCCAGGTGAAAGTGTGGTGTTCATTTACCTGTCTATGCATCTTTTTTTCCCTAGAAACTAACTGACATACATAAGCTGTGCAGTGCAGTCCTTTTTATCTTCACTTACTGATGAGAATGATCTGGAATCATAGATGGCTGACTTAGTTACTAATGATGGCTTACTACAAAGCATATGGTTGACTCTAAAGTTGAATTAGTTTTCTTTCTTCGACAGTTACCACTATTCTATCACTAGACCTGTAGGCTGTGTTCTCTGTGATTGTTTATCTGTACAGCACACACTTCTCCATTTGAGTCTATTTACATAAGACGCACACCAAATCAGAACCCATTTAAAAAATAAAAAATAGTTACAGATATTTCTGTTGAGTTATTATTTTGCTTTTTTAAAATATTTATTGTATGTACTGCTTTTAAGATATTTTTATGCATCGAAATAAAGCATATCAACCAGCAACCAACCAATATTTTTTGATATTAGAAGGTCAATTTAGCCTCCAGTATAGGGGGTCTGAAGTAAGACTATTCACCACACTTGTGATGTCCGAGGGACTTCCATCAACCACGGTTCTTAACATTTCTGGGTATGAAATGAATATTTGTTTTTAAAACTTAAACCTGCTTTTATTAATTCTAAATATGGAGGGAGAAGCTTGGCATACAAATCACAGTATTCAAGATAGACATTGCAAACACATTGTTAATAAATATAAAGCAAGTAAAAAATCAACCAGCTCATAGCACTGTCAGGTGCACTATCCATCTGTGTCCAGTTCATTAAGTCACCAATCAATGATTCTTGTGTGATAAGACCCATGAGAATTGCTTAAGTTTGAGAACTATGGTGAAGCGTTTTCGAATGACACTAACAGCTTCATTAACTTTAATGAATATTGGAAGAAGTCATTCCTAATAGTAAAGGATGAGAAAGGAAAAAAAGGTAGGATGAATGGAAGCATATATGGAAAAAAGGGAAGAAGAAAATGGAAGAAAACGTCTCAAAAATAATATGTGCAAACTGACCAACAATGCATGTGTCTATTATCAGTGAATAATAATAATTTTTGTCTACAGTATTAACGAAGAAGTGGAGCATGTTATTCAACTATACTGGTTTAATCTTGTCTAGGTAGGAATCCAATGTATTTCATATTGCACAATTTGAAGACATCCAAGTGTATTGTTGTGCCATAATATATTCAGGACCTCCGGTATATCTTTCTCACCAGGTGTGTGCAGAGGTGTTTTTAGATCTTTCTATTTATTTAGGATCATCTTATACTCCAGTGTAAACTTAAGATCCAACAAAAGACGGTCAGAGTTACATAATATGGGCATGTCCACATACCATGATGGATCCATAACTGAATGAATGGAATTCCTGGGAAGGGAGAAGTTCAATATATCCTCAATGTTCAGATAAATCTTATTCCAGAAATTTCAAAGCAGTGGACAGACAAAGAATATATGTGATAAGTCACCAGTGCTAGCTTTGCAACTCAAGCAGGATTTAACATCCACAACCCATGTTTTCAAGTTTATAAGGTGTCCAGAAAGCTCTAAGTAACAATTTAGGGCCAGACATTAAACTTATTTTTTATTTGCTAACCAGCCATAGATTTATTACCAAATGTAAATACAACCTTTTTGTATGTATGAAATGCATTTTCTGTGTTATTTTCATGAACTGACTAAGGGCCGGATTTATCAAGATATCAATTTGCGATTTCTAAATAGCGATTTTTTGCGAACCGCTATTTAGAAATCGCAAAACGGTATGTATGTACAAAATCGCTATATTTTAGCGATTCCTTATCATTCTTTATTTGCGAATTCGTAATTTGCGAAATCGCTAATAAAGAATGATTTCCAATGCATTCCTATGGGCCAGGAGGCCCATAGGAATGATGGTGCAATAATTCTCAAATTGCGAATTCGCAGTTTGCTAATCGCAATTTGAGAATTATTACAAGGGTGCAAGGGTGTCTCAAAGACACCCTGCTGCACCCGTCAAATCTACATGTGTGTGCATGTGGCACACATACATGCCCTATGGGCATCTATGTGTGTCACATACCACCCTCACGAATGCCAAATAGGGCATTATTATGAGAAATCGCAAATTACCACCAACTACAAGTTGGTGGTAAATTGCGATTCCTTAACACAAATTCACACTTCAAAAATGTATCATACATATCATTTAAGGAATCGCAAAATTTGCGATTCCTTAAATGCTATGGCAAAATAAGGAATCGCAAATTATTGCGATTCCTTAAATTGCGATTGTATGATACATTGGAAATAATTCAAAAAGGCAGTTTGCGAATTGCAAAGGCCGAAATTCTGCGAATTTCGGCCTTTGCGATTCAAAAACGGCTTCATACATATGGCCCTAAGTACTGAATCAGTCCTTTTGTGACTTCCAAATAGTGAGTAATGATTTGCAATGTTATATTACCCAATAATATCAAACATATGCAAATTGGTTGTTATGCACACGCAATTTACCGCCAAGTTAAAAAAGTTGGTAACAAAGTGCAACCAATCTAAATAGGCACAGGCTGTATCAGCGTTTTCTACATAAGATAGTTTGTATTTGATGCAAGGGAGTATGCATATACTGACAGGTTTTCCGAAGGGCATGAGTAGACAAGAATGGATTTTTAAAGTCACAGATACACGTTTCTAAAAGGCAGAGAATGAAAGTTGATGTATTGAATGCAAAGTTGTGCAGTTATTTGATGTGTGGACAAAATATTTGTTTTAAAAATATCCGGAGACAGAAATATCAGAAATTAAACATCGTGAGACAAATATCATTGACAAGAATATTGTTTTTTTAGGTAAGTAATATTGCTGTATATATCATCAATGTTTTCAATATCATTTTCCCTAATATAGTAGTTAAAATAGTTTTTTAATTATTTTTATGTGTTTTAGTTGATGTATTCATTTTTATATGTTACTATTGTTTATATAAATGTTAATAATTGTTTTTAAAATGTAGCTTGTAATTTTAAGTGATTTAGAATTTTCTAATAATTGTTCAAAGTAATTTATAGTGTTGTAGTGATTGTTGCATTTATAGGGATATAGGGCAGGAAGTTAATTTGATAATAAATAATAAAAAAAAAAACATTTAAAGTATTTTATTTAAACATATGATTCATAATTGTTTTGTCATTTATGTAATACTGATACTAGCTTTCGGGAGGAGCAGATGACTGAAAGCTGGTTGACATACAGTGAAAATATTGTTTTATGAACACGTTTTATTGATGACAATTTTATGATTTGGAAAGGGGACAGGGAAACTGCTGAGAATTTTGTGTCCTCTTGAAATAACAATGAAATGAATTTACATTTCACATCCAATATTAGTAACAAAAAAACGTGTGTTCCTGGATATTGAAATAACTGTACAGGGCATTGCCTTAGTGATCAAGTTCCACCGCAAGGAGACCGCTGGGAATAGTCTCCTAACTGCAACGAATGCCCATCCCCATCATCTAATACAAAATATCCCATATGGTGAACAAATCAGGGCTAAGCGTTATTGCAGTACAGAGATGGAATACTTTGCAGAAAGAGAAAGAATGATTAAAAGATTTGCTCAGAGGGGTTACAGCAAGAAAACCATTCAATTGGCTAAAACTAAAATGGAGGCCTTAGAAAGACCCCAACTGTTGCATGTCAGGCTGCGTAGTGAGTAGGAAGTATAGAGAGTGAGGTTCATGACAACCTTTTCCAATCAATCTTTTAAAATCAGAAAGATACTCACACGCAATTGGCATATTCTAAAAACTGACAGAACAATCAACAAATATGTTAATGAAAATCCTCAAATCACATTTAGAAAAGGTAGTTCCTTAATGGATGAATTAAGCAAGAATGCTATCTCCTCTGCTGAAGAATGTGGTAGAAAATCTGAAGTTACTGGCTTCAGATGCTGTAAGCGGTGCAAAGCATGTGCAAAC
Source organism: Lissotriton vulgaris (assembly GCF_964263255.1). Taxonomy (NCBI): domain Eukaryota; kingdom Metazoa; phylum Chordata; class Amphibia; order Caudata; family Salamandridae; genus Lissotriton; species Lissotriton vulgaris. Next base: position 1,142,901,670 of record NC_141694.1, on the reverse strand, counting down.
AGTACAAACTGTGTTGACATTAAGGTACCCAATAGCAAAAGAACATTCATAATCGATGGAAATGATGGTTGTGATACTGATTATAGTATTTACTGCTTGAAATTCCCATGTGGTAAATTTTATCTTGGAAGTTTATCCACAGGGCTAGGAAAAGGATTTTAGAGCACTAACGAGCACTCCGGAATAACAATAGACAATATCCGGTAGCTAGACATTTTAATGAGAAGCACAATCGTAATGACACACTGCTATCTTTTGTAGTTTTAGATTCTATTGTACAACAGGAACCTGGTGGAGACAGGGAACGTCCACTAAGGATGAAAGAATCTAGATATATTATTGAGTTTGAAACCTTAGCTCCAGTAGGAAAAAATTCAAGTAAAGAAATGGCGATGCATTTGTAATTTTGTAATTTTATAATATGTACTGAAGAATTGAGTAAAGATACTTCTATGCATATGATATAAGTGATATATAGTCAACCTGCTTACAAAGTATTGTGAGGGATATAAAAGATAATTTTGGCATTTTTTTCTTCTTTTAAATCACCACAGGCAGTAACTGGTAATGGAAAGGGCAATTACCAGTGTGCTAAGAAGACCTTCAAGTGTAAAGGACAAACACTCGGAGACTATATCAGAATGTAAAGCCCAGTTGGGCGAAATCGTATTTGTTTTCTGGGCTTTTGAATGAGATTGTTATTTATGTAGTATGGCAAGCTGCGGGGCATTTTGAATTAATTGTTCCTGAGTTCCCTTCTCTTTGTTGTATTGCATCATGTTTATAGATTGCTTTTAATTAGGGCATATGGTCATAAATTAACAATGTGGGAAACTTCACAATTTGATCTAAATATTAGTTGTGATAATGCAATTTCACTTTGTACAGTCTTCAGGAACTGATAATTCTCATGAAATACTGATAAACTACAATACGAGGTAGCACGATTATGTACGATGTGTTGAGCAATATTGTCACTGAATAGATCATGTCATTATTGAAGGGTAATTCAATTTAATTCAATTTATCATGCTTAATTTTACTAAGGTATGTTCCATACAGAGGTCTACTGTTAACTTGCAATGAGCAGTAAGATTTATCATGTATTTCTAACAGCGACAGGCAGAATGTATTGCCCGATAGTGAAATCAAAACATCTAAACATCTCAACATGGTGCTCACAGGGGTCTGTGAAAAATGTAGATTTTAAAACGTGTCCTTCCCTAATTTTGACTATGCTGTGTATGTATATTGGCATGTGGCAGTAACCACCATACCGTGAAAAAGCTGCAAGGTGAAACGCATTGGTATTCGAGCAAACCTTGCCATTAAATTGGGTGAAGCAGCCTTGGGTGTCCTGGAGTATTCTTTATACGTTGGAAGAATAGGCGATTGAATATAAAAATTATGGCATAGTTATTTGTTTTACATTTACATTTTAGGTGTGGGCTGCTAGGTTTGTCAGAGTATAGGGTGGGAAGTTAATCAGCAATTAAATAACAAATGTCTGTTTATTGATAACATTCATGGGGGTAATACTGTATGTAATGGGCTTGAAGTGAGGTATTTTTCCAACTCTTGCTTAGACTGATGTATGAATATTAACATTAACCTATTCACAGTTCAACACTTTCCCTACATGAGTATGTTCTTGTCCACCATGACTCTAATATCTAGAAAAATCACATGAAGTTTCACTGATTGAGTGGGTGAAAATTAAGTTTAAGTCATTGGTTGACAAAATATCAGCTCAAGAAACACATCCTAGAACATCAAAAGGCCATAACCAACATGGATTTCAGTTATCCAGTAGCATGGCATTTCTACAACTCGCACGGTAGCAATAACAAACTGCTCACTTTTCTGCGGTATTGATAGAATAATGAAACACAAGCGTGGTGGGGAAAGAGATAAACAGCTACGAGTTATTGAATCAAGATATATTATTGATCTAAACACCAGGATGCCTTATGGCCTTAATAGGGAGGAAAGAATAATTACCCATATTGGTCGCTGATGCCTCATTCATATCTTTACTCAATGTCTGTGACCCTGCTGTAATCACATATAGGACTGTTGTTAATTTTATCACTCTGCAATATTTTCAATCTATTATTCTTTATTAAGTCTAATTTATTTATTCATTGGTAGGGGGTGTTCTTTCCTCCGTGACACATCATTTTATATTGGGTGCACATTCACATTGGTCATGACTTGATTTTAGGTACCGGGCCACATTTTGACTTTTGTCCTTGATTATGGTTTCATTTCTGTGAACATCTCGACTTGCTGTCATTATTCATTTCTGCAATGGTGTTTAAATACTGTCCCATCATCATCCTCCGTTTTGTCCCAGAGGGGGATCTAGTATCCATTCATGATATATTTTTATCAATATGTACATGATCAGCGATCTATATGTTTGGGAAGCTATACAAACAGGATTTTTATTGAGCAAGTACCTATCTAATCATGTCTTTGCCTCATTTAATTTTTATCACTGATTTATTCACATCTCCACATTAATGCGACTTGGCATTTTATTTGTCCAGAGTGTACTAATCAGGATTGAAATGTATTTATGCTATATATGGCAAGTGTTACTGTTTGTTCTATGTCTTACATTCATGTAGAATAGGTGGACTCCAATATATTCAGGAATGGCAGTTCCGGTGTAAAATGCAACATTTAATGCGTTAGTATTTAATTCATTTTATTTTAGTTTTGAAAATGTTTTCAAAATTTCATATATTAGAATGATATCAGTATGGAATATGGAATATGGCAAGGTTTCATACATGACCCTTGCAGTTATAAAGTTGAAATATTGTGCGCACTAGCGATCAAATGAACTATGCAATGCCTGAATAACTCCTCTATATCTATGGATTTTTGTGACATATGACATGCATTCATGCAATCTCTTTATGTACAGGGCATGGATCAATGCCAGAAATTTAAGATTGTGATTATGCCATTCTCGGTAAAGCTTTTATTATTGTTTGTGATTACGAGGTTTAGAATCATGCTTTTTCATTAGCTATTAATTATGCACAATAGAGTAAATCTTCCATGTCTATAATGACGCATTGTTATGTAAATATTTTCCAGTCGACACTCTGGTAACTTGACAAAAGCCATTTACTACTGAAACGCGTTGTTTTTTAGAGCGATTAAGCACTCGTAACATCAGGACTGTAAGCAGCCTCACACCATTGGGTTTGAACAATTCTTTGAAATTTGTGGTTGACCACTACCACAGCAGGCACCGGCACACACGGGCAGGCATGCGACACTTGGCGAACACCGTCGTTGGAATATATATAAATTCAATGAAAAAACTATAGGTTTTACAGATGTTATAGTTAGGAATTAGCATTTAAAAAAACCTTAGAAATTCTCTGAAAAAAAGATAGGTTTCAGGGACAATATAGTTAGTTGGACATTTGACTCATATAAAAAAAGAGAAATTTGCAGTTATAGTTAGTTGAGCTAACTATAACTCGCGCGCCTGCAATGCACTGCTGATGACATCACATATTACATCACTCATGACATGGTCAGTGACATCATTGATGACATCACTGATGACATCTCAAATGACATCACTGATGACATCATCCAGTGAATGTGTGTTTCTGTAAAATGTAAATATTTTTCATATATATCTATGCCAAGGATATATCTATGCCAAGGTGTATTGAAGAATGAGTGGATTTACATGTGCCTGAATGGATTATTTAGTAGGTGTGTGACTGACTGTATAAGTGAGTGATTTAACGTGTCTTACTGAATGCATGGGCTAGTGACTAAACTGTGTGAAAGTCTGTATTAGTCTCTCAGTTGGTGTGTAAGTGGCTGCATGGGTTGGTTAAAAGCTACATGAGTGTCTATATAGGTTATTGATTTGTTGACTGAGTATCTGTATGGGTGCCCAAGTGTCTGTGTGGGCGGGTGGGGGTGTGTGTGACTCAGTGCATAGATGTCTGAGTGGGTGAATCATTAGTTGTATAGATTCAAAAGTGCATCTTTAAAGGGCTGTATGGGTGACTTTGTGTGTGTAGGTGAATGAATGAATGTCTCAGTGGAATATGTGTAAGGAACTACATTTGTTTTAAGGCAGTATATGACAGTGTTGGAGTATATAAAGTAGTGTACATGAGAGTAGGCTATTTAAAGAGTGGGTTTATAATTCACTGTCTGCTTGTATCAGTGATTGTATAAGACACTAAGTATGTTTTAGTATCTGCATAAATAAGTGATGTGATGTGTGTATAAATAACTCAGTTGGTGTATATAACTGAATGCCTGAGTAAATGAGTATGTAATACATTCTTTTCATGAATGACTAGGTGTGTGACTAACTATGGATGAGTGGTAGAGTGTGACTGTATGTATAGGTGTATCAGTACATATTATAGTACTGTATTGATGAGTAACTGTATGTATAAGACACTGGATGTGTGTATAGACCTAGGAAATAGCCGGTGGTATGTGGTATCTGGCATTCTTGTGTGTATGGTTTAAAAATAGTAGTCTGTATTTTAGAGTGGGTGTATCATAGTTTATATTAGAGCATCATTATGTGCATCAGATCATCACATGGATGATGTCATCAGTGATGTCATTTGAGACATCATCAGTGATGTCACTGACCATGTCATGAGTGAAGTAATATGTGACGTCATCAGCAGTGCATTGAGGGCGCGCAAGTTATAGTTAGCTCAACTAACTATAACTGGCGAATTTCTCTGGTTTTATATGTCAAATGTCCAATTAACTATAACGTCTCTGAAACTTATGGTTTACTTTTTTCAGTGAATTTCTAAGGTTTTTTAAATGCTAATTCCTAACTCTAATGTCGGTAAAACCAATGTTTTTTTCAGTGAATTTCTAAGGTTTTTTAAATACTAATTCCTAACAACAACGTACCTGAAACATATGTTTTTTCAGTGAATTTCAAAGGTTTTTTAAATCTTAATTTCATATTTTATTGTTTCTAAAACCTATATTTTTTCAATTTAACAGAAAAATATTTTGAAACTCTATTATACTTCATTTTGTTTTTGTTTTACTTTAAAAATTATGTAATGTGTGATATCTTCCCCAAAAAATATGTACATATTTTTTTTTGGGGGGGGGGGAGAAAACTGCACTCAGTAGCGTACCAAGCTCCATCACCCCATGAATCCTATCAGCCATATTCCTAAACTCGTAAATGGTTGCATTTTGTATCTGACGTAACATCATATATGTATGACGTCACCCCAGGTGCTACTTTGGTATCTGAAGGGTCTCAAAAGTATATCTAAATAACTTTAAACAGGATATGAGAGCAAGCAATAATCTAAAATATTTTAAACATTTATATATTTCTAACTCTAATAAACTGATATATTGATACATATATTTTGTCAAAATCGCGTTGGATGCTGTCTCCTTGCGCGCTCAGTGCGCGATTGCCATGTGACCTTAAAAAAAAGCATGTGATTGGTTCAAAACTTTTCCCATTGTAACAGTTGGACGACCCCATCCATTTTACTCATTCTCTCTACACCGTTTGATGAGAGACACCTCTTCTGCTTAGAAAGCTTTTTTGAAAAGGGTTTTCCTGTATACACATATACTATACTACACACAACATGCAACAATCATCCTTATCAATATTCATGCTCTGTACATAAGCCTTCCACATGTGATTGCCATGCATCTTAAACGTTCCATTAAAAAACAAATATGTTACACAATGCCCCTGGTGTCTGTGTGTGCACATTATTGGGCTCCCTTTCAGCCTCTGTATTCGTGGCTCCAAGAAGTATCGGGACCCACGGGCAGAGTGCACATCCTAGATCACATGTGACAAACAGTATGTGTAGATTTCTTTTGCTGTACTCTCTGTTGTCAGGCTTTACCATTATAGTAGTGTGTTATATGTAAGACTTTCAGATTCACATTTGACATGCATTCCTTCACTGTAATGAATGTTATCATTGTGTTTGACGTAGCCTCACTGCTCATCCTCCCTCCATCCGAGCACATTCAAATGTGTACGCTTCGCAATAGCAACACTTTCAATAATACCGCACACCATTAACATGCGTGTCTGCGCATATACACAACCTGACAACGACATGAAATATTCACCATTCAATCTTTTCAAATACCTTCTCATTAACGATAGTTTCCAACCTCCCGACATATGCTACACTATCTAAAATGCACACTGTGCGAGGTCAAAACTACAAAAAAAACACACATAAGTACACTTTCTGGCCAGACAGGAAATGAACAACGCCCAGGTCCCCGGAATAATTATTCACACCCCTATGCTCGCCTGGCGTACGCAAGCCCAGCCCACTTTGCGTACTTATAAATCGGATAACCACGACACCACCAGCTCCTCTTCTTCCACACTGCATCAGGTTATATGCCGCATCCACATCGCATATCACAATTCGCAATAAAAAAAGAAATGGATCCATGAGGTGTACACTATCCTGGCAATCAACACAGGCTCTAAATTCTGTGCCCTACTGCCCGTCGTCTACGAAAGGGATCCATGAGGTGAACACTATCCTGCAATCAACACTCCATCTGAATTGTGAGCACTGCTGCCCGTATTGTTTGCTCACACAACGACAGCAGGTGAGCAATGGGGCCTGGGTGCACAGGGGCTTCAATTGAGCGTGGTGCTGCGGGAGGGGTGGGCTGCATCAGCCTGAGTGCGCAGGTGCGAACAAGCGATGTTACAGTGCATAATGATGTGATCTCTGACCTCATTCAGTCTCATCTGTGTCTTATTTTAACCCCTTCCATGCTCATGACGAGCTCAGCTCGTCGTGAGGCACAGTGGAGCTGTGCTGATGACGAGCTGAGCTCGTCATGAACAATGGAATTAATCAATCAATCAGCACAGGAGGGGAAAACCATTAGCAGCCAAGGTGTTAAAGACCTCCTGGACCGTATTGTAGGCCTGAGCCAGTGGGCAGCGCTGCCCTACAGACACCTCTTGAGCGTGGTGCTGCAGGAGGGGGGGGGGGTGCATCAGCCAGAGTGCGCACATGCGCATAAGCGATATTGTCGTGTATAATGATGTGATCTCTGACCTCATTCAGTCACATCTCTGTCTCATTTTAAAGACTTGCTGGGCCATACTGTAGGCCTGGGTCTACGGGCAGCGCTGCCCTAACGACACCTGTTGAGCGCTATGCTGCAGGAGTGGTGAGGTGCATCACCCTGAATGTGTACCTGCAAAAAAGCAATGTTGCCATGCATAATGATGTGATCTCTGACCTCATTCAGTCACATCTGTCTCATTTTAAGGACCTGCTGGACAGGACTGTAGGCCTGAGCCAGCGGGCAGTGCTGTCCTACAGACACATAGCATTGGCTTTAAGGACACTGTAGTGAGCTTGTTACTAAGTGTACATGCACAAAGGATTTCGCCACTGCATTACAAGTGCACATCATGCTTCTAGAATGCGCTCTGTTCCTTTATATGTGAACCTTGGTATAACATATTATTATTTACCTTTGTGCATTCTCGTGCACACCAACTCCTCCTTGAACCACGATTACCACTAACAGTTGGTAATCGTACTTCAAAAACAAAGGATGCACTCAACTCCTATTTTCTATCAAGCTTGAAATAAACTTTCTTTTACCTCCAGACGTTTCCACCATTAAATCATTTCTCCCTTTTCAGACATTCCATTGATTGCCTCAAGAAGGGCGGAGTGGGAGCTGACCCTGCAATGATGCCCTGGGCATTTCTGACACCTTCCATCGTGGTGTCAAGACACCGTATCCGACCGGAGACCTGATCTACCGTAGAAACGTACCCTGGACTCGGAGCTTGCACCAACATGTTGTGGGACACACCAGTGGTGGCAGGTGAGCAGAAAAGCCTCAGTGTGCAAGACCTACAATTGAGCATAGTGCGGGGGAAGGGGCTGGGGTGCACCACCCTGGGTGCACAGGTACATGCAAGCGATGCTCCTGTAGCTAATATTGTACGACTATATTATCAAAGAACGGCGATAACATTATCACCACTTTAGCGGCAGGAAACAGCAGCTAAAGCAGCTATAATGGGCTTGATAATATGGCCTTCTGAATTCCAGGTTCATCCCAGAACCTGGGCTTCTATGGGAATTCACAAGGGCATATTATCAGCCCCTTATCGCTGCTTTAGCGGCAGTTTCCACCCGCTAAAGCGGCGTTAATGTTCTCGCCATTCCTTGATAGTATGGCGCATATTCTCTGGCCTCATGTTTCATTTTAATGACTTGCTGAACCACACTCTTTCTCGCAGAACCCAGCATCCTAAAAAAATGGTTGACGGAAGGGTAAAGACTAAGGGCTGGGTGAAGTAGGGACCCCAGCATCCTAGATAAACGGGTGAAGGGAGGGTAAACACTGAGGGATGGGTGCAGTAGGCCAACACTCTGTCTCCTCTTCCCTCTCTTCTTTTGACTCGCCCTCCCCTTTTCCCTTCCACCCACTCCCCCTCCTTTCCTTTCTCACTATCGTCCTTTCATTCAGACTACCTTTCTTTACCTCTTCCACATAGCACACATACTTATGTTTCATTTTTTGTGCAGGTTTCCTACGCTGCTTCCACTGGAGTCCAACCGAGGTTTTTTTATCATACTGTTTCTTCTATTAAAGTCACGTTTCTATTTAATTGTGTTTTAAGAAAGGTTTTTTTTTCAAATAAATAACTGAGTGTATAGGTCTTCTTTTTCTGACAACACTAGTCTATTATTTATTGTGAAACTAATCTGTTTATAGGTGATTTTAAGGACAAACTTATCTAATATTAGAGTGCACCTACCAAACATAATCTAACTATTAGACAAATGAAGACTGGGTAATTGAAAACTGCAAGAGTTCTATGAGTGTATCACTTTATAACACCATAAGTAATGCCCGTGTGATTACTGAACAAATAAGGCACTGCCTAGGACAACCGAGGCTTCAGGCACTGCAGAGGCCCACCCTGCATATTTAAATAAAGACCCAGAGTGTGGCGATCCCCAGACTTCAGCTGGCCTCAAACCCCTGAACAATTAGTAAACAATACCCAGGAAGGTCCCCTAGGCAGCAAAACGTCTCTGTGCCCTTCCGCACCTAATTTGCATGTGACTTTAAGATCCCCAGTCCTACAAAGACCCCGCAATATAATAATTGGATTGGCCATGGAACATTACCCACCATTTAAAAGAGCGGGTGAGACCCCGGTTTTTTTTTTTGTTTCTTTTTTCTCTTCATTTTTACCATCGGCATCCCCTCCATTAAAGAGATACAAGGTTTTCCTCCTCTCGCTTCAAGTAGTCAAACAAGTATTTGCTATCACAGGGTGGAAACCATGCACCAGCCCTCTAATAGCAAACACAAATGTCCTGCAAATGCACACCCCCGGACATTGTATGCCCTGCACCTGACATGTCGCCCTCCCTAAGACCATGATGCCTTTATTAGTATACACGCATACTAACACTACTTACACGCGTGTAGTATAGCGACCAGAATGTAGTGAAGAGGCAGAGGAAGTGCAAAATATAAATCCTACCAGAAGTCTGATGACAATTCAATGAACCGACAACCCTGGGATGAGTAGAAACAGTTTGACGAAGAAAACAGGTCTTCCGCACAACGCAAGCAACCTCGAAATATTGGTAAGTGCTGCCTTCTTTTTACCTTCTCCAGGTCGTCACCAAATTTATGTACTGAAGAGGCAGACAGCAGTGGATCCAATAAGTAGATTTATTGCAGGAAAACAAGACAGTTTAAACAGCAACCATGACAGCCCTACATTCTAACATTACATACTTAGATTCTAGTAGAATTAAATACTAACATTCTACTATGACTTACATTGGAATACTACACAGAGCACATGACTTTACAGCAATGAGCTCATGGTTTCATCCACAAGTCTTGAGACAGGTAGGGGTATGTATTTTGCTTCCCACTCTCTATATTGTATAAACGTAAACTAACACGTCTTCCACAGGTATGCTACAGCGCCCAGAGCATATCACTTTACAGCAATGAGCTCACAATTTAGTCTCACGGTTTAATCCCTGAGTCCTCCCACCAGTTGGGTTGAGTAGTTTGCTTCCCGCTCCCTATATACTATAAACGCATACTAACACTACTTACACACTTGTACTACAGCGGCTAGTATACTACAGCACCCAGAGCCCATCACTTTACAACAATCAGCTTGGTTTCATCCCCAAGTTTTCACACCGGTAGGCGTGACTACTTCGTTTCCCACTTCCGGTATAGTATAAATGCACGGTACTGGTCAATAGTTAGCTTCCCACTCCCTGTATTTTATAAACGCCTACTAACACTACCTCCACAGGTATACTACAGTGCCCAGAGCCCATTCTTTTACAGCAAACCCCTTGATTTCATCCCTGAGTCTTCACACCGCTAGGTGTAACTACTTTGCTTCCCGCTGCCATTATACTATCAGCACACAGTAGCGGTCAGTAGTTCGCTTCCCACTCCCTGTATGGTATTAACGCCTACTAACACTACTTGCACATGTATGCTACAAAAACCAGACCACATCACTTTACAGCAATGACCTCACGGCATAGACTCTCAGTTTCATATCTGAGTGTAGCACCATATCATATCACCACCATGCCACTCTGAGCAACACCGCACTTTCAGACTGGTAACAGTGATAACTACCCACTGGCGACCGCCAGTAAGTAATAAAGAACAAATTAGAATAGTTCTTTGATTCTTTTAACTTTCAAAACTTATCTCTATTACTGTTTTTCTAATTTTCCATATAAACAATTTTATTAATATTCAAGTACACATAGAAGTCAGAAATGCAACATATTATACATGTTATCCTATAATTTGTACTCCTCATGCAAACTACTTTTTCTTAACCAATCACAAAGATGCTTTTTCACAAAACTAATGTGCACCCTACTTTTAAAAAACAATGCTTTTCATTTTCCAATCAGGTACCGTTTTGTATGTGAAAATAAACTAGTTCCCCATCTTTAAACATATCTCTTATTCTACGAAAGAACTGCATGAGCTACAGACATCTTTCCATACCTTCCAGCCATACCTTTAAAATTCTAGTGTGGATCGTAGGACATAGCTATTTTTTCTGGTGCAAGAGGTATGCAAATAGAGACGTATTGACTTAGACCTAGGTTTACAAAATTTGGATATTAAATGGTTTGGACAGAGTTGATTGAAGAGGCACCAATTGTCGCCTTTGGTTAAAACCTTTGACTGGGGTAGGTTTGGAAATGCTTATGAAGAACACCTTTGGACAATTGATGTTACCTTTGTCAGAAACTGTCTTTGTATATTCCAATATATGCCAAAGACAGAAGTGGAAATAGTCCAAACAATTTTGTCCTCAGATTGAAAAATGTTGGAAAAAAGTCAACAAAGCTGTCTCTGCATACCTCAGAGACCACAAAATGGGGTCCATATACAATAATATATGTTTTGATATGGCGGATATGTACAGAAGTGCTGGAGTACACTTCACAGATCAGGGAAACCACGTTTTTCTGAATAACTTGAAGCTGTTCATCCACACTTATATGTAGCTCCACCTAATGATCACAAGGGTTCTTTTAGAGCCACCCTATAACTGACAACTTAGGCACACTATTTAAAGGCCAGATAACGGCAACTCCCGGACCCTCGCCAAAATGTATTCTCCACACAGCTGTGGTGCAGCGGCCAGAACATCTCTCTTTGCAGCACAGACCTCTCGCTTTGATCCCTGGCTCTACTCACCCATAAGGGTCAATAGTTGGCACTTTACAAATACTGTATTGATTTACCTTCGTACTCCCTATACAACACCACCTAAGCACCATATAGAAGTTGAACACGTGTGGCACAGCGCCCAGAGCACATGACTTCACAGCACACCACACAGAGTTTAGGCTCAATGTTTCATCCCCTACTCCAGCAGCAGCTCAATTTAACAGCATGACACTCTAGGCAATACCTCACTTAATTTCCGTACCCACACTTTCAGATCGGTAGGGGTCAGTAGTTCAGCGACTTTACCCCGAGCCCTTCAGAATCTCGAGGGTAGTAAGCACTTCACAAATACCAAATTGATTTGATACGCGCAAATTTACCTTTGTACTCCCTCTATAACGCCCTCTAAACACCATACACAAGCTACAATGTTCAAAACAAAAGTTCATCCAAGTAGCTATAACTACATGCTCACACTAATTGGACAGGTGTGGCACAGCGGCCACAGCACATGACTTCACAACATAGCACACACAGTTTGGGCTCACGCTTTAATCCCCGAGTCCTGCAGCAGCTCAGCTTAGCAGCATGACACTCCTGTACCCCAGGACTTTCAGACCAGTACGGGTCGGTAGTTCGTCCTAGTAGTTATAAACACATGCTGACACTACTTCCACAACTGTAGTGCAGCTGCCATGGCACATGACTTCGCAACATAAGACACACACTTTGGACTCACTCTTTAATCCCAAGTCCTGCACCAGCTCACCTTCCAGCATCAGACTCTACGCAATACCTCACTTATTTTCCGTAGCCCAGCACTTTCACACCGGAAGGGGTGAATACTTCGCGCCCCCACTATAGCACACCCTAAACACTCCACAGAGGTTAATGTGCTCCTACCCTTCTCTTTCCCACTGTTTTTACCCTTTCCCCCCCCCCTTACTCGCTTCAACGGAATCACAAAATGGTGGCCAACACTTCCGAGTTGCAACCACTCTAACCGCTTGCAGATAAGGGTATTGCAAGCTCGTGCTCATAACGCCTCAGCCAATCAGCTGGCAGAATTCCCAAATATCTATATCTTAAATTTTTATATTTTTCAAAAACTACTGAACGGATTTACACCAAATAAACAAAAGTGTGCTTTCTCCCTCCCAAATTTGGGGTAATTCCGTTCACCAGTTCGACCTGTTGACTTGTCTAAAATTTCCCATGGAAAGGAACATTGAAAAAACACGTTTTGGGACCCTCTTTTTTCTCGGCCCCTCTTGATGAATCACCCCCAAACTTTCAACATAGGAGCTGATCTCAACAAAGAATTAGTTTTGAAAATTTCACTTAGATTTGTCAATCGGCGCCAAAGGTATTGGAAATAGAATGTTGCCATTTTCCTATGGTAACTAGGTCCTAACTATAACTACCTACTAGTGACCGCCAGTAGGTTAATATACACTTATATATCTATATAGTGAAACATAATAAATAAAAAGTATTTTATTACTACTGATATTATAATGGTATTACTATGAATATAGATATATTCATGTATACATTCATTGTAATACATTTTATATTAAAAATAAATTATACAATGTAAAATGAAATATGTTATTAACCGTTCAAGTGCATTTGTTGGCCAATGTCTGACATGCACAGTCACTCCCTGGGGAGGAGATGCAGAATCGCTTCAGCATCTCTCCCTGCCCCCCACTACCCATCTGTGATGTCAGCGCGCCATGAGGAGCACTGACATCACAAACCCTCAGAAGAGCGGGTTGGAGAAAATTATGTCACATATATACAATATATATGTACATGTGTTTGTCGGTTTTTATAAGTATATATTTATATATAGTAAAAATATATATCAAATGTATAAATCAAAATATTTAACATTTACAACTTTAAGTATTATAAGTATAAGAGCATGATATTATGGAAGCCGATAATTTTGACATGATATTTTCGGCAATGATATTGTTTACCACGTTAGTGATCCCTTATCTAAGAAATCCTAGCTGAAATGAAGGCACAGCTGAGAGAAACACCCTTAGGAGAAATTATTTCCCTATACATGTGCAGGTATTATGCTCGCTGAATCTCATATCTTCTGGGAGATACCAAGGTGTGATTACTGATGCAGGCGGTGTTCTCCAAAGTGCACTATTTCGTATTTTAACAGCTTTCCTGGAAGTTGTGTTAACGAGAATGCATTTGCATATTTGTTTTCTTAGCACTAAACAGGACTTACAATTACAAAAATTTAAATTTTATATGATTACACAATTCACACGTTGTTGGTTGAAATAATGGACGTCATGTTCCTATAAGCATGCTATCTGACAATCAGAATCTTTATAGTAATAGTAAGGAAACTCATTGACTAAACATACAAGTTGTCCGTGCATTGCTACTGTGAAAATATCTCCAAGTATCCATGATTCCTTTGTTAGGCATAGTGAAATGTACACAGGCGATTTTGGAAACAACTTTTCATTCAGTAATTTCTATTACATTTACTAAAATATAGAATCCACATGGATGGTCATTCAGTTCATTTGGTACCAATTATATATTTTCACATCTCAGAAGACAGTGCTCATGCCTTCTATTTTTGGTTTATGACATCTTACATTAACCCTTCAACACAAAGTATGGTTAGTTTCAACGCTGCCCAAAAAATAACAAGGTGTGTGATAGTAAGGACATTTGGTCTGCTCAAAAGTTGTTTTTTGCAGCATCCATAACACTGGTGGTGCCTTACAATACACACCTGAGACAAGCTGTAAGTTATAGCAACTCCTAAAGGCTTACAGCTAGTCATGTCTAAGACAGAGTCAGATGATTAGGATGAAAATCACCACCACAATAAACCCAGGATGGCTTATATGGAAGCAGAAAGAAGAGCATGAAATGCCAACATTCACAGTCTTTATTTTTAAGCTATGTGTTGTGAAACTGTGACTTTATAAATATAGACAACAAAAATGTTTTTATTGAGAAAATAGCATGTAGATTTATTTTCAGGTAGACACAAGTATGCTCAGAACTAGATCTTCAACAATCCTTAAGCTATTTATGTGTTAGCGAAGTCTTCACATATGTTAAATGAAACTTATGCTTCACATACTCTTTTTCCTCTGTATGTGGAAGTGTGAGGTGTCTGGGCACTGCAGCCAAAGCTCTGCATTCCAAGAAACTGCCATGTATGCAATAGTTACCTGGGGTTCAAGTTTAGACCAAACAGAATTGTGCTCACTTTTATTTATTAGATACGTATAAAGTGGTCAGAGTCTATTGATTAACAGAAACATCAAATGTCTCACATGAATATTGCCAATTATAAATTATCAACATTCCATCCATGTAGTGCAAACATTTTTATTTAAGCACTTTGTTAACTGGATACTTAGTATCATTCAATAAGTACCAGAGATTGTGGAATCAAAATAAACATATGAAAAAGCATATCAATTACTTCATTGAATTCAACAAATATTTAAGGATACAGGTATCAATTGGATGCATAGCAAAACTTCATATGTAGAAAATATTCACACATGTTATCTGCATTGTAACATATCGACGCGCTCAAAGTGACGAGGAAAAGAGGTAGTTAGATGGGATGGGTGTAATGGGGTAAAGGTGGGGACTGGGTAAAGGTCATCCCATCTAACTACCTCTTTTCCTCATCACTTTGAGTGCGTCGATATGTTACAATGCAGATAATATGTGTGAATCATTTCTACATATGACGTTTTGCTATGCATCCAATTGATACCTGTATCCTTAAATATTTGTTGAATTCAATGAAGTAATTGATATGCTTTTTCATATGTTTATTTTGATTCCACAATCTCTGGTACTTATTGAATGATACTAAGTATCCAGTTAACAAAGTGCTTAAATAAACATTTTTGCACTCCATGGATGGAATGTTGATAATTTATAATTGGCAATATTCATGTGAGACATTTGATGTTTCTGTTAATCAATAGACTCTGACCACTTTATACGTATCTATTTAACTGACCAAGGTCAGAGAGTTCTTAGGGTATACCCCGTTACAACTCACTACACTTTTATTTATTAGCAGTAATTATGCTAATTAGGTTTATAAACCTGCATGTGTGTTAAACCTTCTGTGAGGAGTATGTAGCCTTACGGCTAGAGTGGTCGACCTCGAAGCTGGGAACAGGGTTCACATCTCGGGAACAATGCTCAACATCCTGTGATTCTGGGCAAAGCACTTATTCTCCCCCTGCCTAGCAAAATGAATGTGTCCTTGTGTAACAAAACTGGTGCTCATGTAAAGCGCTCTGATACCTGATTTCTTCAGGTATAGTTGGCACTGTATAAAATTCTAAAATACAAAAAAAATAAAAAATAAAAATCTTTTTTCCTGGCATTAGTACTTCACAAGTGTTAGAGCTGGGCGACCACAGAAATTCAAATGATGGAATGAGCCAGATACGATCCTTAAGAAGATCCCACATGAAATGATATTCTAAGTGACCTGCAAAAAATATGATGAATACTCTTTCTATTTAAAAATAGTCTAGTTCTCTAAAATGTGCATTCGATAATAGTACAATAGATGATAGCACTGGAAAAGGAGGGTGACAGATTTTGACAATCCGATAAGGAATGGGCAGCAGACTGCGACAACCCTAAAACCTGACACCCAACTTTTACATTACACCGAAGACAGGGCATCAGATTGTAAACCCTTGAGCCATTCTTCAGATTGAAACTCTAGAAGCCAGAGAGACTGAAATCACCCAGGTTTCTGAGACAATACCATAATAATAGAGCATGTGGTATATCACAAATGTACTTTCCCACCATCGGTATGTAGGGGGAGCATTTGAATCTGTACCCCGATCATACGTGTATGTGTGGAGGAGTTGAGAAGATGTGTACACATTCGTAGGCCTTAGGGGAACCTCCAGACACTATGGGCCCAATTTCGATCTCGGTTTGAAAGCTCTCCGTATGACTCGGAGCCCGAGGGAATTCCGAGCGGAACGTTCTCCAGGAGTCCAGACGAGCGAGTATGATGCTGCCCTAGTCTTACAGACTCTGTTCGCTGTGAATCCCAATGAACTCTATGAGAACCCATGTACAGACACGTACACGGGCTCTCATAGCAGAAAAGGTGTGGGTGGGGAAAAGCGTACACCCTGTGGTGGGCACCCAGGGTGCACGCCACACTGTGCATGCTGGGATCGGGGGACCCATGGGCACCCTCATGTCTGAATCGAAGGGCCCTGGGTGAAGGTGGGCCTGCAACAGCCCCCCCCCGAAGTACGCTTCCAGCAACCATTTTGTCTCGCTGAGGCCATGTCAAAGTGGCTGTACGAATCGTGCATCGTACTTGCTCGGTCGGAAATCAGCTCAATTGCGCGGCACAGTTCGGCTACAAATGAGACATATGGAGTAGTTCGGGTCCGGAAAAGATTCGGTCGGCGCTTATGTGATCTTTGCATCACACTTGGTCATTCGGGACTGTGTTCGATTCGTCGGAAATAACGGCTAAGAATCGGAGGCCTTCTGAACAACATCGGAATCTGGTCCTATGTGGGTACCATTCCCTGAAGTGCCAGTTCAGAGGGAGTCCTTATAGTACTGCACATAGACAGCTGTGTTTTAAGTGAACCGAAATTAGTGCGGAATCTCTAAAAGGGGCATTGTTAAAGAAGTATAACTCAGTTCAGTTCAGTTCAAATAGTCTTTATTCGATAATTTCAATCGTACAAGACACCGTACAATCATAAAAGTGTGATAAAAAAAATAATACCCTAAAAACATACAATTCTGGCAAATTTAATATGAACATATCGATAATCCCAGTCATTTATTTAATAAAAAACAGCTGTAAGAAAAGAGAGAGAACAATTCCATATAAAAAGCATTTCTTGCAAGATCTACAATGGGAATACCTGCATGCCAGTAATTTACTCATGTGATAGTTCCTTGAGCAGGGAGATTTTTCCTTCGCAATGCACAAGTCCAGCTAAGGAATTTAGCCATGGCAATAACAATGTCTACTCAGGTACTTGTTGACAGAATGCACAGAGCTGTCATGCCCGATCTAGTACCTATGTTTGAGCACAACGGCTTCAGCCACTTTCGACTGGGGCCCTTGTAGGCCGGGCACACAAACAATACATGGGTTAACGACTCCTCCTGGGATGAGCATGAGGGACAGTTAGTTTCTGACACCTTATGCAACTTTGCAATAAAATATCTTAACAGAAGAGTGCCCACTCTGAATTGGTGGTATAGTTTCCTATCACCAGGTTTCGTGATCAGATTCCAGTAGGCCTCAACTTCCGCTACAAGCTTGTGCTCCAGAAAAATACCTGTGAGCAAGTTACTACCCACCAGCAATAGGGTCTTCTTAATAATCATATCCCAATAGAGTACTTTGAACTCATTTTTATTGGGGAATGGATTCCCTATCAGGTCTTCCCAAAGGTGTCTGTGCCCCATATCAAGTAGGTTGCACTTAAGCTTCTGCAGCCATTTAATTTTCGAGAACAGGTCAGCATTTCTAATGTGCATTAAAGCATTAGCGTATGAGGCCAATTCTGGGGTAGTCCATAGCCTCCTCCAGTAAGCTAGAGGTCTAAATCCTGCCACCTCATCGAAAGAAGTACAGCCCAGGTCTAATAACAAAGGGTTGATTGGGATAGATTGTGGGAGGGTGGTCAGTGATCTCTGAAACTTATTTTGTGCCAGAACTTGGGGTGATAAATTTTCAAACCCCCAAAGTTCGGCACCATATATTATAGAGGCTCTAATTTTCCCATTGTAAATCGTTATAGGCGGCCCTACCGGTTTAGTAATTGAGAGTCGATGTTCTTTTAGTAGGGATCCTACTAGCTGATTATGCCCAAGGACTAGAACGGCTAACTGTGGTGTCCAGTTCATCCTCCTACCCATAGTCACTCCTAAATATGTAAAGGTATCAGTTTGTTCCAAGGGAGCTTTATTCATTTCTACTCTGCCTTTTATTGATTTTCGTTTGTGCAGCACCATGAACTTGGTTGTGTCAACATTTACTATAAGTTCATGGTTGTTGCAAAAATCTGTAAATCTATCCAGGGCTTGTTGCAGACCCGACTGGGTTTTGGATACAATTTAAATGTTGTCTGCAAACATTAAAAGGGGAGCCCTTGAACCGGCAAGAGATGGATCATCGGTTGGAAAATCAGTGTAATAAGCAATTATCTTATTTATAAACAGGGAGAATAGGGTAGGGGTAAGCACACTTCCTTGCCGCAGTCCCTTATTACCTGGAAACCTATCAGTCAGTTCGCCCTGCTGTCCCCACCTTACCTGGGCGTAATTCGTCTCATGCAATTTAATGATAAAACCTAGAATTTCTAGAGGCATCCCAGCCTCCTTTAGGGCGTCCCATAGCTTGTGGCATGGCATTAAATCAAATGCTGATTTTAAATCAACAAAAGCTGCATAAAGGGTCCCCCCTGCAAGGATTACTATGTTCCAATAAATCATCATAAATCTAAAAACTTGGTCAATAGTGCAGACGTGGGGCCTGAAGCCCGCTTGATAGGTAGATAATACATTCTGTTCAATATCCATTCATTGACCCAACCGAGCACAAGTCTAGCCACTATTTTCTGTAGAGTATTGATTAAACTTATCGGCCTGTAGTTGCAGGACTGGCATGGTCACCCATTTTATAGATGGGAATGATTTCAGCCCCACACCATGTATCTAGAATTGATGCACCTCTATAAATTGCATTTGTGATGATAAAGATATATTCCGTCCAGTTCTTCCTATCACGCTTGTAGATATCGGCCAGGATACAACCCGGGCCAGGGGCTCTCCCTGCTGGTACCCTATCCAGGACCCTTTCTATCTCCCTTTTATCAAATGTTAAAACAGCCTTAGTGTTGACCTCAGAGTAGGCTGTTGTGTTGCGAGTCAGGGAAGCAAATTGGGCTTAATAATGCTACACCCAAAGTTCAGGAGATACATTATTAACAGGAGTAGGATCAATCACACCACTGCCCCATTTGACTAATTGCCAAAATTTGGTCCAGTTCTTCCCCTTGCCGGCATTGGTTAGACTTACCCACCTGTTCTCATCAAAGGCCTTCTTTGCCTGCATTTGTACTTTTTTATAGTTTGTCCTCACTACTTTAATCTCATAAGGTACTCCTGACTTAATTGCATTTGAAAGGTGCTTACATGCAACTCCACAAGCCTTATCGTACCATTTGGCTGATCTTTTTAAATTATGCCTGTAATTTTTTGTAAGCAGGGACTTCAGTCCCTGCTTACAAAAAAACCAAATAAAACCTTGTAGGCCTTCGTGAGGTCTAGAAAAGAGTTGTCTGGGGTGTCTGTGGAGCCAAGCAGTGATAATGTTTCCTTGATAGTAGCATAAATCTGCTTTAGGGCGCCTTCGTCTCCAGAAACTACTGCCCATTTCAACCGTCTGCAATCTAGGACTACAGTCACTTTGCCTATTGCGGTTTCCATAGCAGCCTTAGGGTGAGCCAATTCCTTCCTGCTTAAGGTTATTAGAAGTGGATCGTGATTGCTCCCTGGTCTGTGATGATCAGCATGTCCACAAGACTGGCCATAGCTCTAGGCTAAGGAGGATGTAATCAATTCTGCTGCTTCTGGTCCCACTGGAAAAGGTATTGGTGCAGTCCATATCTGAGGGTGATCTCCCGTTGGCAGCGCTAAGCCCCCTCCCCAGGGTTAAACTTTATAACTGTAGCACCGCCTCAGACCATTTATTAATCAGTGGCAGCGATAGAGATGGTATCCCCCAGTTCTGATCTTCCTCCATACTGAGGCTATAATCATCTAGTCCTAGAGGCTCAAATGTGCAGTTTAAATCACCTGCGATAACCAAGACATTTGATCCATCTAAGTCATTAAAAATGCATCCAAGATGGCAATTGTTGGTGAGGCTTTCCCGCCCGCAATCCCTCTTGCATACACATTGCATAATATAAGATCTGGCTCTCCCTGTGAGCAAACCTTGATGGCGAGAATGTCAGGGTTATCTATAGGAAGTTCCTCTATTTGCAGAAGAGTCTGTTGCTTAACCTATATTAACAGTCCTCCACTAGGTCTGCCCGTGGTGTTTGCAGTTGCCGCTTTACCATAGGCCAAATAGCCTGGTTGTTAAATCACATCTACTGACCAGGTCTCCTGGAAGGTAATAAAATCATACCCCTCGATATAGGCATGAACAGTCAGAGGATAAAGTTTTGGTAAGTAAGCCAGCGATGTTCCAGGATACCAAGGAGAATGGGGGAGGGGGGAATACCCTCCTAATATACAGAGAATGGTAAATGCGTTAAACAAGCCTGGCTCTTTTCCTCCAATCGGTGTAAACCCTTTGTAGGGATTTGAAGGGAGATATCACAGCTATCAGAATGCTCTTCCAGAATCGGGGTGGGTAAATGTAGTCAATCACATAAATCCAATTCGGATAATGGCGCGAATCTATTGGTAAGAGGGATCACTGTTGGTCCTGGTACCTGTCCAAAGGGTGCCCTGATTTGCCTATCCATCCCTAGATATTTCAACCTATTAGGGGTGCGAGGCCCGGGTCTATAGAAGTAGCCTAGTGGAAGTAGGGACACTCTACCGGTATGTCTGCTTGACATCCATCCCAAATTATCCAACAAAAATCTTGTTATATGAGCGTTATTGAAATTGACGACTACACAGTCACCATTCCCTTCTTTCCTAAAAGGGCCTTTCCATGATTTTCATCTAGCCATAATCATATGCATTTTAACACCATCCTCCCCAAACCCATTATCCTTAAGACGAGTGTTTAGTCACTGCAAAGCTTTAAATAAAAGTTGATCAGTGGTTTCAGTCTGTGCTGCTCTCAAGGGTGGAACATTTGTCAATACAACCACTAGAGGGGCGGCTGCTGGGGGAAGTTTGAGGGCCATAGGGATCGGGTGCATGTCATTGTAGTCAAAGTCCCTGGTTCTTGTGGTCCAATGGCTGTACTAGCTCATCCATCTGATGGGCAGGTTTTATAATTACTGTTCTTGGCTGGTACTGCCCAGAGTGCTCATATTTGATTGGCAAATTCACCTGATAAGTTACCTCAATCAACATTGTTCCTATGTAAAAAGGTTGCTTCCTTTTGTAGGGCTAGAGCAGCGTCGGAAGACACCCTGTGAACTGTTTGATTTGTTATTTGTGGACACAGAGGCTTAGGTTTAGCAGTAACCAAAGCTGACATCCTGCTCCCCAGGTTGCTCGATTTATTCGCAGCAATAGTTTTTGGTTGGGCCAAAATGCCCTCTGGGGAGGAAAGAGCTGACTTGGCCTGGGATTGGGATTCTGTTAAACACTCCTCAATCCAGCTCAGTTTGTAAGTAATCAGAGTTAATAGAATTGCTAGTTACCTTTCACACCTCCTCTACATTTCCTCATTAGGGTTCGAACTGTGTCCACCCATAGAGTCAAAATTAAAATCCATGCTAGCGGCAGCTGTATTTCCTTATGCACTGCGCTCATCAGTTGAAACACGACCTCCGTTTTTGTTGGTCCTTGGTGCTTTCGCACTAGCGGGCCTCTGTGGACCACCCCCCCTTTTTTCTTTTTGCTGCTGGTTCAGGAATCGGTTGATTGATGATATTTTCATTTTTTGATGTGGGTCTGGCTGACATTCTTAGGGGCGCACTGGAGGCAGATTTGGTTGTGACTACTGGTGATTTTACAATGTCCTCCCATACCTCAGTTAGGGAAGTCACAGAACTGTTCACCCCACCAGTAATCATAGGTATGTTAGAGTCAGCGGCAAGGTGGACTGGGGAGCAAGCTGTCACAATTAGACCCAAGGATGATCTTTTGGTTTGTTGCCGATCCAGGGATAGACGACGCTCAGTTATCGCTATCTCTTTTTCTAGAACTGACGTTGCCCTTTAAATAAATTGGGCTAGAGTCCCCTCCACTCTACTGCCATTCAGTGCACCTGTCCTTCTCCTGTCACGCTTGTTCATCCTGATTTTGGTATCAGAGTCCACCCGGTCACTATAGACTCAAGCCACCAGTTTTTACAAGAATGTGTGAATGGTATTTACCAAACTAACCTTACAGTAGAGTCGGATCCAGAGGGGGGTCCCGGCCATGTCCGGTCTTCGACGGGCTCAGACGGGCCCACACTTGGCCCGGGCTTCTCCAGGCACGCGCCTCCGCGTGTTCCGTGAAGCGGGAGCAGCGAGGGGCTATGTAATCCCCACAAGCAGGCTCAGATGTGGGCAAAGTCGTCTGGCCCCCTGGGACTTGCAGTCTCGATCTCTGTTGTGTCCTCCTCATGGACGAAGCCGCTCCTACATGTCAGTTTAATGCATGGCAATACACGTCATAAACCTGGGCGATGCCCGCTACGAAAAACGAGCTTGGGGCCGTGTCAGTAATCTCCCACTTCTGCCCTAGTCTCTCCAGTCCACACTCAACCAGGTCAACGTGCCAAAGACAAACTGAACGAGGAACAAAGCGCCGCCGCTGGAGCTTAACCATATGCTACAGAAGCGGTCTTCTTCAGCCTCCTTCAAACTGTCTTCCTCATGGACGTCCGCATGGTTCGCCACCCTTCCTGTGGAGCCTCCACTACAAACAGTGTGCGACAAGCTACTCCACCCAGCAATCCCCAGACTCAGCTGGCTCACTTCCGCTTCCGAGGCACTACCACCACCGGAGTCTGGTGGAGTACACAGGAGGTCCCCTGGTGACCGTGGGGGGCTCAACCCGGGGGGCCGGCGTCACGGGAACCTTCCTCCAAATGAGCCGCTTTTGCTCCCTACTATCTTATGCTCGGCTCAGCTCCACTAACTAAGAATCCTTTCAGAGATGCATGGCAGAAAACATGTAAACCAGAACCATGTGCGCAAAACAGCGGCCAACCTAACCAATATTCTGGTGCATGTCAGAGTTTTCAGTTACTACAGCTACTGTAATTCTGCTACAGCAAATGATGAGAGTTACATTCTCTCTTACAATTTACATGGTTCATTGGGCCCCATTGCCATTGCTCCTGCTGCATGAACAGTAGAATCACTCTGGTACTAGAAGCAGGTCATGAACAGTACATGAAAACCGTAGACCGGTGCACCAAAAGAAAATGGTGCACTAAGTAATGAGCACATGCATAGCTTCCATTGGGCCAGCAGATGCAGTGACCCCAGGGCATGTAGTTCTGGCGAGGCCCACTGAACACTGGTAGCAGCCAAGGGGCCCATTGTATTCCTTGGACTAGGTTCCATGCCATGCTTGCTATGTCACTGGTGCTGTACATCGGAGTAAATTCCTCAGGCATTCTAAGATAATGGTGGCAACAAAATTAACAATGGGGTATATTCTCAAGAACTTGTGATAACCATCGCAAAAGTAACTTAACGCAAATTCCAACATCGCAGTCTATCGCTGGAAAACTATGCTGTTAACCAAGCATTCTCAACATGGCGGTACCATGCGATAGTCTCCAGATAATGCGTAAAATATCCACGGTAAAATCAATGCCATGCAGCAAAAATGCAAAACAGGATTGCAAAAAATCTTGCAATGAGGCCAGTCGCGTTACAAAAAGCAGCGAAAACCAGCAACAGGCCTGCAAATCCCAAGCGTCTGGCGGGAAAATGCACCATAAAAACTACAGAAACAACACACCAGAAACCATCCAAAGTACTTAGCAACTTGGGTGCATCCTGACCGAGCGCAGAGGCCAATGTGAACCCTTCAGCCCCCAAAGACCACCAGCAAGGAACAATGGGGACGGCCAAGGAGTAGAGGGAGAGGAAGACAAGGTGCCGTCTGCGGCAAAACCAGATCAGCATCACGCATCACGGCGGTGACAGACCACTACCATCAAATGACCCATAAGTAAGAGTGGGCGGCCAGCTACGCTCCGTGCACGGAGTTTGCGTAGTGCCGCCTACTCCGCATTTTGCGTAGCGGGCGTAGCCAGGCGGCACTACGCAAGCTCCGCAGACGGAGCGTAGCTGGCCGCCACCCGCCTCCCTCCCGCCCTCCCTAAATACGTTAAATTAAAAGTATTAAATAATTAAAAAGGCACTTACCTTGCCCGCCGCTGCCCGCCGCGTCCCCGGGGCTCGATATCTTCTTTGTTGCCGTCTTGTTTAATAATGCGCATGCGCGGGCGGCCGCGCATGCGCATTTCTCACGAGAAAATGCGCATGCGCGGCCGCCCGCGCATGCGCATTAGTAAACAAGACGGCAACAAAGAAGATAGCGAGCCCCGGGGACGCGGCGGGCAGCGGCGGGCAAGGTAAGTGCCTTTTCAATTATTTAATACTTTTAATTTAACGTATTTAGGGAGTGCGGGAGGGAGGCCTGTGGTGCGTAGTGGGGCTACGCGGAGTGCGGAGGTGGGCGTAGTTTCTCGCCCACTTCGCGTAGCTCCGCGAAGCCCCACTACGCCCACTCCGCCCAGGGTTACCCATAAGTAGACTACCTGTAATGCAGTCGGACTGTTGAAGAGGCCAAGCGGCGCTGGCATTATATGACAACCTAAACCAGGCACAAAACCGCTGCCAAGAGGAAGGCTGGAATGGCGACAGGAGGTGGGAGTCCTGTGCCACAGGAGGAGCTGGAGGTAACTGAGGCCACAGTCATCAGTCTGGAGACGGTGCAAGGAGTAGGGAGTACAAACACAGCTCAAGAGGACTTGACACAACATCAACAGGGTGAGTAACGTCCAGGGACTGGGGGAGGGGGGAGATGGGCACAATGGCACACATGCACAATGAGGTGTAGCGCACTGCACACCCACAATTACCCTGGAGCATGTCCCTGATCCCCATGGCACACTGCAGCACACACAGATAGCAAGAATAGCACACCCACATTGACGGCAATGTGGTACAATGCACAAAACCGAAACTGCAGAACAGAGGACACAACTGGCTCCGCACACATGTGAAACATGCCTACTACATCTGACAGAGCTGGACCCTGTGAAATAGAAGTGTATGCGTACCACCTTACATCCGTCATGTAGTCCAAATGTACATGGCCCGCATCCAAATCCTGCACTTCCCAAACAGTCAAAATGTACATTGTCATACAGTCTGCATGTAAACAAGAACAATGCCACAACATACATGTCAACACAATGTCAACATGCATCTCCCCTTCAGATTGCAGAGGGACACACAACACATTCAGCAGAGCTGACCAGGCCACCCATCAGTGATGCCGGAGAGGACCACCACACCGACACCCTACAACAGCCCATGGACATCCCACGCAACCCACCATCAGGACAGGGCAGCCAAGCTACTTAGAGGAGAACACGGACCCTGCAAAAGACACACAGAAGAAAGCACCCGCAAGCACAGCTGGCTCACGACATTCCACCCACCCACACATGGCACCCCAATGCCAGGTGTCAGCATGCCAAAAGGAGGTGGCCGAACAGGTGTGGGTGGGGTGCAAACCCATGGAAGGCAAACCAGATCACAGACATTGGTGTCTATTATCCTTCAGGGACCACCTACACCCCAGAAAGGAAACCCACACTGCCATAGAGACCCATGCAGATGCACATTCTCAGTACAGAACCACGCCCAGGGGCACGCAAATAGCAGTCACGCACCCACATTGGCTCTGCATATGACTGCCCAGGCCACTCCCCTTATGAACTGAGTAGGTGAAAACAAACTCCATGTCGAAGCTCCAACCCGCTGCCTGCAGTGACATGTCTGCACCAACTGTACACAGCACAATGTAATGTCGTAAGACCACAGGGACACACGCAGATATTATGTTATACTGGCTACGGGCACATGTGGCCAGCCCCTTTATTGGCAGGGACACATTTATAGTAAAGCCTGTGCTGGATGTGTGTGGGGTGAGTGTAAGCCAGCCCACATGGAGTGCTTGATGCTGGCAACAACTTGAACAATGGATACCAGTGTAACACAAAATGAAAACACCTGCATAACAGAGTCAACTGCTGAGCAACATGGAGGGAGCCGGAGCAAGTCCAGGGATCACCCAACATGCAAACAGAAGTGTCCGTGAGTTGTAGTGAACTGAGGTTGGGGCACTAGATCTGAGTGCGCTCATGCGAAGTAAAAGACTAGGATTGTGTCCCTTCAAGATATTCCTGATGCAGATGCAGTGGGATGTGTTAGACCTGCATCATCTTCCTCATCAACGTCCCAGGTCTCCCGCACTGCTTGAGGTGACATTGCTGCGCAACCTCTCCATAGCACAAAACTCAATCAGTAATGGTCCATGGGTTGCTGTGCACTGAGTCAGTGGCACCTGGAGTGCTGAGCAGGGGATCAGGCAGAATATGGCATCCACAACAGGTATGAGCAACTCTGTCAATCTGCCAGTACGACCGTTTGGACAATGGCGGTTGCAGTTGGTCCTGACGGTGGTGGCGTGTGCCTCCTGCGGTGATGCGATGTCCGGGCCGGTCAGGACTCAATTTGATGTGTGAGACCTATTGGGCTGCATTTGAGGCTGGAGGCATTGGACAGCGCAGGGCCACAGACACATGGCTTTGATGAACCCAAGGTCATCGCCTCAGAGGCAATCCAATATCTCAGAAGAAGGGGTCCCGGATCTGACCAGCACAGAGTTATTGGCCCCCGATGCTTATCGGCCAGCACAGGTACCCTGCCACGGGATGGTGACTTGCGGTGCACTGAGGTAGGGCCACGCGGACTGGGCGGGCCCTCATCAATGTCCAAGGTGAATGTGGAGGAGGCTTGCGGGGAACAGTGGAAGGTGTCCTCCAGGGCATGATGTGAAGGTCTGATGTTATCCGGAAGCAGCAAATAGTGGAGTGTAGTAGTAGTATTTCTTTATTCGGTTTTTGGCAGAAAAAAACATAAAAGCAGTTTACAATACAAAATTCATTTCTGGGACTAAAATAATCAATACATTTCCTAGTACAAATTTAAAAGTGCCAGATATAAAAACCTTAAGAACACAAGCATAAAAAGGGATAACCCCTTGCTTAGTTAAAAAGTAAAATTTAAGAACATTTTAGGCCATTACGACTTAATTGTCTGGGAGAACACCTTAACGTAAAGGGTATAAAGTTGACATAGCAAAGAACCTTTATGGGAATTACAAATTAAAACAGTGGCGACGGACACATTTCAAAAATTTCACTATGTACTTCAGTGGTCAAGAACTGTAGTGCTAATAAGGCTGGACGACAACGCCTATATCCCATTACTTTCAATAAAGGAATCAGCCACATTTTCCTATGCCCACTATAATATTTACAAAAGAAAAGTGTATGGATCGTAGATTGATTAGACTCATCACACGGGCAAGGTGTTAACTCTGAAGCCCAGTTGTTACTTTCAGGGAAAGAGACTAGGCGATGGAACATATTCAATCGAAACCTGATCAAGAGAAATCTTTTGTATGTTGTGAAGTTGTGGGTTAAGTAGGGCTCAATTGAAAGGGAAGTTTGTACAGTTATACAGTGTTGAACTGATGGTTTATGAACTTCGTCCATCAAACGTCGTTCTTCTAAGTGAGCAAGTGCAATGTCTTTTAGTTTCTTCCTTGATATGGAACTGGCCGTGGATGATTCCCAATACAATTTTTCCAGACCCAGGTCATTAAAGAAACTTTTTACGTAGGATAACCACGTAATTTTTTCTGAATATTCCAGGCCCATACAGTCTAATATAATTTGTTTGGTGAGATCATTTTCAACCGTCGTCCAGACACGATGCCATAGAAGTAGTGGCTGTATCTTGGCTAGGTCTTATATGTATGGTAACCCCAATTCCATATGGCAGGCTAATGTTGATGCAGTCCTAGGTAACGCAAGGAGGAATCGCAAGAAGACATTTTCCGCTATCTGTACATTTTTTTGTGTCCGTATACCCCATATTCCTGCCCCATACAGGGCTGCTGATTGGCACTTTGCTCTATAGATCTGTGTGAGCTCAACTGGAGGTCGCTTTCCCAGTTTCTTTGAGAACTTTATTAGAGCTGTGTTTGCCCTAACAAGGTGGGACTTTCTTGACTCTATTGCGGCTTTCCAATTAAATTTTTGATCTATTATGATAACTAAATATGGGTATTGGGGCGTTGTTAATACTTTCTCATTGTTTAAATAAATGCCCCTTGCCCTTTTTCCACCCGGGCCCACATTCATCACAAAGGTCTTTTTTATATTTATGTGTAGGTCCAGATTACCCATATATTTAGAGTATCTCCGCAAAGCCTGCTGGATCTCTAGGGGGGTGCGGGCGAGTATCACTGAGTCGTCCGCATAGAGCAGAGCGGGGACGCACCGTTGTTTGATTTGAGGGAGGTCCTGGCTCCCTTCCAACATGGCTCCTTCTAAGCCGTTTGTATAGAGTGTGAAAAGGGAAGGGAGCCAGGACACATCCCTGGCGTACTCCCCTCTCTACCCGGAATGACGCAGATAGCTTGCCCTTTTTCCCATATCTCACCCTTGCTGATGCTTTAGTTTATAGTTCCCGAATAAAGTTTAGTAGCGGTCGATCGACCCCCATTTCTAGTAGAATTGACCATAGTTTAGCTTGGACACACAGTCGAAAGCGGCTGACAAATCTACGTATGCCATATATATACTACCTGCCTTGGCACGAGCATATTTACCGGCTATTAGAGTCAAGTTTAATGCCTGCTCAACTGTACCCAGACCCTCCCGGAACCCAAATTGGAGATCCAAGAGGATCCCACGATCGTCTGCCCACTGCTGGAGGCGGCATAGAATGATCCTCCCCGCCACTTTCCCCAATGAGTCCAGCAGTGAGATCGGGCAGTAGCAGGATACATCCTCTCGGTTCCCCTTTTTAAAAACGGGTACCATAATTGACTGTGACCAGGACTGCAATAAGCCCGCCCTACAAGCTGAGTTTACTACTCTGGTTAATACTTGGGCCCATAGATTCATATTTGATTTGAAGAGGTCTATGGGTACCCCGTCGGGTCCCGGTGCTTTGCTATTTTTGCTAGCCATAAGGCTGAGAGTACCTCCTTGTTGTCAGCCTCTAATGCTATTGGATACGTGACCTCCGGTAGTTGCTGGTTAAAGGCTTCCTGGGCAACTGTGTCCACCAAGCCTTTCTCAAAGATTTTTGAGAAGTGTCCCACCCAGGTTACCTCATCGATTGCGACGTCCAGACTTGGACCCCCTTTATCACTACTCAAAAAAGGGGATTTTACTATGGCCCAAAATACAGCACTATTTTTAAGGCCACAACTTTTGTGTAGTTGATCCCACAATGTCTGTTTCAATTTGTTCTTTCTATTCTTTAGTGCCAAATTATATTCCCTTCTAAGGGTTGCTATGTCATGAGATGCCCTATTGGGAGATTTCAATGCTAATTTTAACTTTTGGAGCGCTGCCGTACATGTGTGGTTAAACCATCCAACCTTTTTATCTTTTGTTGTTTTTATTTTTACTAAAAGAGCTTCGTTTATTGCTTTGAGGATGACACCAAAATTACTTAGAACATCCTCATCCGATGACTCTAAGTCCAAACATTTGAGCACCGAGGGGTAGGCCATTTTAACAACTTTCCTTATGATTTCCAACAGTTCAACCTTAGTCCATTTTATGGTGAATCCCTTGGTTTTATCTAGGCTTACTAAGTTTTGTTTTAGGGTACTTACTATGCTAACACAGTCACGACCCTGAAGTAAATGAAACCTTAAGGTTAATGCACTGTGGTCACTTAACAAATTAACCAGGGTGGCAAAGTGCATAGCCTTTCTCTCAGCTATAGCTGATATAAAAAAAAAATCGACCGTGGTTTGTATCCCCTTTGCAAAGAATTTTGGATCCAACCTCTGGGTTAGAGTATTTTTAGCATTTACGACTTTAATGTCTAGCTCCAGGAGGATGTCATTTAGTTGATCCCCAATACGCGAGTGGGAAAAATGAGTAATAGAGTCTTCGTTTTCATCTACGAACCCACAAGTATTCTGACTACAGCGTGGGCAAGGATGTTGATTGAAATCGCCCCCCCATATTATCGCAGACTCTAGACTTGTCCCATCCATGGGGGAAAGTTTTTGCCTCAGCTCACTAAAGAGCTTTAGGAGGTCTGATTCTAATAAGTTGTTATAGAAATTCACCACAAGCACTTACCCGGCTTTATTAGCTTGAACGCAAATTATCTGGTAGTTTGCTTTAAGTTCTATTATCTTTATTTCTGGTGGAACGCGACAGCCTCGTTGCCACAACTAATTCGGCATAAGCTAGATGAGGATGAAAACTACCCCCTAGTCCATAGACTCAGACGCCACCAAGGTACGACCGGAGAGTGTCCATGAATGTCGGGGAACAGACTTAATGGCACTGGGGCTGAAAGGAGATGCAATCTGCGATAATGCCGGTACACTGATATGAACTCCACCATTACTAAATCAAGACTCTGTGACCTACTGGACCGCAGTGTAGGCAGGAGGCAGCAGTAGCCCACAGTCACGTGTCATTGGCTCGTGATGCACAGATCTAGTGAAACTAGGGCAGTTGTCGTTAGTGTTAGATCACCTCATAACGATGATCCTTTTTTCTGCCAAACTGCAATGCGTCATCCTCTTATCCCTCTCCTTGCGTGCAATGATATGTACACTGCCTTTGCATAACCGATGTTCAGTTCCAATTCTGCAACCTACTCGAGCGCAGCATAGGCTGAGAGCAGTAGTCCGCTCGGGTCCACAGAATCTTGTGGTTGTGATGTACCACTAAGGCCTGGTGATACCATGTTGAAGGGTGTATAGTGACATACACTCAGCCAAAACTAATGTTCTCTGCCATGGTGCAATCAAGACTCAGTTCCAAATGTGTGACCTACTTGTCCGCTGTGCATGACATTGGAGTATGTCAATGATTACTGCATATGAGCGACCGTAGGGCTAGTTATCACCGTAAGCCTCAGACTGCTTTACTTTTGGTCTGGAGTAATCATGACCGGAACTATTATTTCGGGTGGGCTAAGGACAGTGGGTTGTTGGAGACACCTCTGGTGCCCCCTGGCTGGCATGCCTTCGAGCCCTGTCCGCTAATAAATATCCTTAAGTTTTTATCCACGCCCATCACATGACCAATATTACTTTCCATTATTGATATGACCCAACCTCAGTTTTAAGCACTAGGCGAATACACCCTCCGATGGGGGCGATGGTTCTACTGTGGTATCACTATCGATGGACGCGGCCTTGCGTCATCGAGTAGACATTGTTCTAGCTCTTGTTCTGCAAGGTCCGTTATACGGATGTTAGAACTAAGAACTACAGACTCCGAAACTGTGAGGTCATTCTGTAGTCTCCATTAATCTAGTGAGAGATTGAGCGCGAGGCCGGTTCGCGGGGCATGGATGCCTCCAGTGGACAGACTGTATTTACCCCGATACTATCCTGGGTGGATGCGCTCTTATGCCATTGAAGATGAATAGTCCTCGGTGGCTAAACTTGAGATAGTCCGCAATGCGGGACTACTAAACTACCAAAATGGCCGACGTGACGTCATTCGGTAGTTTGACTCGGGCGAGTCTCGCGAGAATACGAGCGGGATGCCGGGAATGAGCTGGCGATTGAGGAAGTGGGATTACTGAGCACCGGGTGTTTTGGTTTAGTCCTAACTATAGCGATGAGCACATGTACCAGTCTAAGTGCCAGATCAACTATCCTGGCAATGTTGTACAAAGGGTTCCCTGTGTAGGCGGCGACTAGGCCACTCCCCTGCATGGGCTGATAGGCTGGATGACACCAACCAGCACAGTGAAGTAGTCAGTGCACAGGAGAGACTGTGCCTCCCCCTGACTCAGTCACGGCCAGACACAACGACGGACAGGTAGGAGAATTGGGCCACCTGGTCTAACAGCTTGTATGTCTTTGTATCTTTGTATCAGGCTTTTCATCACTTTGTCAGACTAATTGCTGGACCAAAGGATGATTGAATTTAACAGCTTGTTCAGCCTGTAGTTGATGGTGGAGTGGAGAGAGGGTGGTTTGGAGTTTCTTTAGATGGCTGTTAATGAGCTCCATACACAGTATTTTGACCGCCAGAGTAAATTAATGTTTGACCTCCTGGTCTTTGTAATTTACACAGCCGGTTTGTGTTATTGTAGAGCGGGGTCTCACATATCCTGAGCCAGGTCCAGGAAGAGGTGAGGTCCACTCCCCGGACACCCTGGGTGAGTAAGCAAATAGATTCATTTTTGTATAACAATACTATGTTTATCACAGACCAGAGTAGCTGGTTGTGACCTTCCTGTACGTTTGTCCTCCTTACACAGTATAATTGCAACCAGGTGCCGAAGAGAGGAGTTGACACAGTTTATGGAACATTATATCCTTTACTGGTTTTCACTTGTGTGTTTTTTTGTATATTTTTTCACACCTTATTCACTTGTAAGCAGTAGTAGATTATTTGAACAGAGACCCTGACGAAAGCCAGAGGAGTGAACCTTTAGTGGCTGAAACATGTTGGTCTCCTCGCAGCTATTTGTGTGGACTGCGATGTTGATACTATACTGTTCTTGTTTTTATTAGGGAAGGGGCCAACAATTATTAAATTTACCTTGGTTGAGCTCCCTATCCTTTTTTAGACCACCACTTACATATATTTTTACACTGCACTTCCCATCACATCAACATCATGTGGTAGTACCGAGTGATTGTGGGTCGCTACCCCGAATCTGGTTATCTGGGTATGCCGGTCTCAATGATCTAGAGACACAATACCCGATAAGGATTACCAAATGATAACATTGATCATGACAAGACCTTTGATGGGAATCCTAAACCAGGGGTGACTCACGTTATTGGTTCTTCACATCTTGTGATCTGGTCTGTGAGTGTCACTGTCATCGTACCCTTGTATTGTTGATAAGGTTACTTTGAGTAGCGGATCACTTTTGGATCCCTTTGGAGACCCCTAAGTTTGTAGTTGTTCAATGATTACTGCAGGCCTGGTTGCATAGGGAGTGATGGTCTGAGGTAGCTGCCAAGTTCTCAGGACTCGGGTTTGGAGATTGCACCGGCACGTGGTGGGCCCTCTTCAACACACGTCGGTTGGGGTGGATGCCTGGGTGCGCAGGACCGGGCAGGACTGGTTTGGCGACCAGCATCCCAGGGTGCAGCAGGCATACAGGATCGCTGGCAACTCCGCTCATGGTGTCGTCCTAGTGGCGGGGTGAGAGGCGCCACCCTGGCAGAGACGTTGGGCATTCCAGAATGGGACCCCACACTGAGTAACGTGCCTTTTATTCACAACCCTACGCTGGCCTGATGCACGTCGTCCCAGCCCACTCCGCTCGTGCTTACGGGGGGACGTAACAAGCTACATTTTCACGTTCTTTCCCCAGATCTCTAAACTGGGGTGAAGTTTTGTGATTTGTTCTGCATTACATCCATCAATTGTGTGTCTTTTGCTTTCTCGCCCTAAGTGCACCAGGTATGCCCAGACGTGGTTCCTGGGCTCACTGTTCCACTGGAATCAAGCTATCATGGCTGATGAGGGTTGGAACCCAAACCCGGTCCTAGGATGCTTTTTTCCAGTCCAGGAAGGACCTGGCTTGGCAGTTCGGGCTGGACTGTTCCGATGTGGCACAGGGTCAAGACTGATTTGCATACAGCAAGGTCTACACTGGGATGGCATGGTGAGCAAAAGAATGATGAATTTAACACAGATCTCTTGACTGGGGGTGAATGTTTTGAATTGTTCTGCATTATGTCCATCAAATGTGTGTCTTTCGCTTTCTCGCTCTAAGTGCGCCAGGTATGCCCAGACGTGGATCCTGGGCTCACTGTGCCACTGGAATAAAGCTATCCTGGCTGAGGAGAGGTGAAACCCCAAAACCGGTCCTAGGATGCTTGTTTCCGGTCCACAAAGGATCTGGCTTGGCAGTTCGGGCTGGACTGTTCCCATGAGGCACAGGGTCAAGACTGATTTGCATACAGCCAGGTCTACACTGGGATGGCATGGTGAGCAAAAGAATGATGGATTTAAAACAGATCTATTGACTAGGGGTGAATGTTTGATTTGTTCTGCAATCCTTCCATCAATTGTGTGTCTTTTGCTTTCTCGCCCTAAGTGCGCCAGGTATGCCCAGACGTGGGTCCTGGGCTCACTATGCCCCTGGAATCAAGCTATCCAGGCTGATGAGGGGTGAAACCCCAAAACTGGTCAAAGGATGCTTGTTTCTGGTCCAGGAAGTACCTGGTTTGGCAGTTCAGGCTGGACTGTTCTCATGAGGCACATGGTCAAGACTGATTTGAATATGGCCAGGTATAAACTGGGATGGCAAGGTGAGCAAATGAATGATGGATTTAACCCATATCCCTTGACTGGGGATGAATGTTTTGATTTGTTCTGCATTACGTCCATCAATTGTGTGTCTTTTGCTTTCTTGCCCAAAGTTCGCCATGTATGCCCAGACGTGGGTCCTGGGCTCACTTTGCAACTGAAATCAAGCATCCATGCTTATGAGTGGTGATACCCCGAAACCGGTCCAAGTATGCTTGTTTCCGGTCCAGGAAGGACCTGGCTTGGCAGTTTGGGCTGGACTGTTCCCATGAGGCAAAGGGTGAAGACTGATTTGCATATGGCCAGGTCTAAACTGGGATGGCATAATGAGCAAAACAATGATGGATTTAACCCAGATCTCTTGATCGGAGTGAAGGTTTTGATTTGTTCTGCATTCCGTCCATCAAATGTGTGTCTTTTGTGCACAATGGTGGTCAGGATGCGGAGGATGGTTGACCATTTGTGGAGGATGGTTGACCTTTTGCGCCTGTGGTGGGCAATGACATTCTCTAGTGTTGGGTCTATGAGGTTGGTGCATTTTCGGAGGGTCGTTGTCTTTGTCTGCGCTGACTCAGTGTTGGTCCGGGGGTGAGGTGGTGGGGGTCCGGCGGGGCGGGGGTTGGACCTAGGGTTGGTGGCGGTGGGTGTTGTGGCCCTCTTGGGTGTCCGGGACAAATTTCAGTGGCTCCATGGCATCTTATGTTCTTCAGGTGTGGCTCTGGGCTGGCCTCCCTTTTGTGGTGCAGGCTGTGGTCCAACTTTACACCAGGTCAGAGTAGGTGTTAGTTTCCTACTGCTAACGCGCCATATCGCATGTTTTTAGGGTCTTATCGCCGATCTGGTTGGTCGTTGAGAATGTTGAGGAGTGGTGTTGTTGCTGCTTTTTGCACGGGAAAGCCTACTCTGTATCTCATTAGCGCTAGTTGCAGGGGGCGTCTGTTGCTAGTTTTTTTTTGCGGCAGCTATGACGGGTAAACTAGTGCTATGGGCTGATAGCACCAGCTTGTGAATGGGGTGATGAATTTATCGCGACTTTGGCTGCGATAAAGTGCCTTTAACTCGGCGATAACTCCTTGAGAATATGCCCCAATATGTCTAACAATCTGAGATATTTAACTTTTGTTTTGCAATACAAACTGAGACAACCGAGATGGGAAGAGGGAAAGAAACAGTTTGCCTGTCTCTCCAGCGCTTCATAAGCAACGTAGAAATTATGCACAGTGAGTTAAAAACCAAACATTAATAGTTGAGGTAAAAAAGAAGAGACAAATTGATGCATATTTGGGGACTGATTTGTACAGAGTGAAACCAGAAAAACTAAGATTAATCTCGGTTTTACCACTTAACTACATTGAAAGACTTTAGCCCAAATGTTTTATTTCAACATTTTCTTCATTATCACTTAAGAAAGTACCTTCAAATACATGAGTTCAGAATAGCTGCATGTAAACATCTTGTTTTTATTTTAATAGACTACAACGTTGCTCTATCTATAAGTATGTGGGCCACATGCATGGTAACTTACTTGCCCCATAAATGCAGTCAGCATTGTTTGGAGGGTTGGGTAGGAATGGTTCTAAGCACATGTTCAAAACCTCTCACCTTTAATAAGTGCCTCTCAGTGCAGTGATATAAAGTTACCTATTAATTTCAAAGTATCCGCATGTTCGAGAAAGGTGCCTTTTGAATTTGATGAGACTTTATCATATTTTATCTGATGCTTGATACATGATTTACTGGTGAACATTGCAGCGTGCAGCTCTTACAAGAGCTAAAAAAAAGAATTAGACAGCCGGACTTGTGCACTGATGTAGGGAGCGTGAGTAGGCTGATTTTTTCTTTTTTATTATCATGCCAAGGAATGGAATGTGTTGCCCAAAAACTGCAGAAGTCGTCCCTGCTGCATCAACAGCCAGCTCGTAAACGTAATCAATGACTAGCGCACAGACTTAAAAAAAAACATTATAACCAAATCTTTGCAAGATGTAAAACATCCCTGGTCAAAGAAACAAGTGCTACTATCTTGAGCACATACTGAGGTGATGACAAGCGTCATGACCGAGCAATTCCAATAAGTACAACCAGGCACTGCCGTAAAAAGTACTTTCTTTAAAGGTGCCGCTGCTGCCTGTATACTCATGTATCCCCGGTGCCTATCTTCAAAACTAATGCAGCAAGTGGCAAGTGACGCTGCCAGTTGCTTTGCATGCAGCCCCACACGCTGCCCTGGAAGAGGAATGCTCAGAGCCGGCTCTAGGCATGTGCAAGCTGTGCACCTGCACAGGGCCACCAAACCCCAGGGGCCACCACGCCAATATATATCCTTAATATATTAATCCTCTGAGGATGGATACATATTTGCGTGGTGGCCCCTGGCAGTGATTTGGCGCCCTCTGGCTCTGTTCCACTTCTAAACTCCCTGACCCCCTCCCCTCTTTACTGGCCTGCGCGCTCCGCCCCGCCCGGACCCCCTCTTCCGGGCCCCCTACCTACGCTCCCTGCCCAGGGCCACCATGAGTGTAGAGCCGGCCCTGGAATGCTAAACTTCTGCTCTCCTCTTCCATGGTGGTCTGCTTTTCCACGTGAGATTGCCGCTGCTGCCTGTGCTTTCTCAATATGCAAGTGGGCGCGCTGATCACATTTTTAGGACAACAGCATCTGCGAATCGTCCTTGAGTGAAGTGTGTGCGCTTCACGACAGAGACTGCGCGCTCTGGAAAGATTGAGTGCCCAGGGAACACTGCTTATGACAATAATACACAAATGGAATTGTAGATATTTACTAAGTTTTATTGTTTGCATTTAGCACAACCAGTAGTGGGTCATTCAGTTGCCCTTGACCCTGTAATTCCCTCAGTTTCACCATGAGTAAAACTGAGACGCATGCTCATAGTCTCTATCTGTAACAGGAATAGTACTGTTGATACTGGAGAACTCTTCACTTTTTTCAGCCTCCCAATTGCCATTTGCTGGGTTTGCAAATATTCTACGGCATTTGACACTTGTACATGATGCCTTGCCACTTACTCACTACAGTGGGCCATTTCTGTTGGTAAGTTGCCATTGTTGTGAAATAAGTTCAAAGTCGCCCGGGCAAGGCTTTTTATAGAGTGAATAAATCCATCTTTATAGGCAACATAATATTTAGATATGCCTTTGAGCTACATTTTTTGTTGGTTTAACTAGCTACTTAAATTATGAATTCCCTCTGTCAATTCAATTCATTCATATTTATTCAATCAAGTTAAAAATGATCATAAAAGCACAAATAAATCCATCATCATAAAATTGTTACAAAATTCTATCTTTAAGATTACAAATATTTCATCACAATTCTAGAATAAAGAATAAGATACGTAAAAGTGCTAAAAAAAAAGAGATCATTTCATATGCTGAATCTAAGTACTTGTGTTATTACTTAGCAAACTGAGTAGTCTACTCACCGTCCCCTACCTCTTCCTCATACAGGCCCATAGGAATGACGCAACTGAACAAACCAAAGGGCCAGATAGTGTATTAAAAAGTATAGTGCTACCCAGCACTGCTTAAACTTCATTTTCTTTAAAATTGGTTTGAGGTGAACATTCCTTTCATACTCATATAGCCTGCAAAATGGGACTAAGTGCAATTCAGTTTGAAGTGATAAATTATCTCATGGGCATGCACTTAAATCAGAATGATTATATATTGTTTCAGGATAACCTAGCATGAGGGGAATCAGGTTGGTGCGAAACCTCAGTAATATAAATCTGTGTTGCATCCTGTCTACATTTGCTATGTAAGAGAATCCTCCCTCAATTAATGGTGAGTTAAGGCAATATGCCCGGGCTGCCTATTTCTCTTTATAGTGTTCCTTACGCTTGTAGTCAGACATCAGCATGAACATGTCACTAATCTTCTGTTTGGAAACCAATCTCCCTTAGCACTGATTCTACGTAACTAAGCCACCCAGACTTCTTCCACTTGTCCATAACTAGGCAGCTCCGCACTATTGATTGAGTCAGTGGTACTGTGTCTCTCCTCCAGATTGAATATCAGAGAAGAAGTGGGACTAATTGTGTATAATCTGAGATATAGGGCAGATCCGGTTACATATGCAATATACCATTTGTAAAAGAGGGAGGGAGGCCCACTACAGGTTTAAAAAATGTATTCTCAATAGTTTGTAGTGATGTCGGTGCAACCATACCCCAGACCCCCGCTCTATAGGTCACTGCGGCTTTTACTCTGGTCTGGTAAATATTATTTATCGGTATTAAGGCTTTAGCACCCAATTTTCTAGCAAAGGATTTTACTGCAATGATACTCCTCTCCATCACCATCTTTCTTCCTTCCATCAATTTTGCCCATGCCAGATCTTTATCAAAAAGAATGCCCATGTAGGGAAAAGAGTCCACTACCTCATTTTTTTTTGCTTCCGTGCAGAAGTGGGGCACTTTTTTTCTTTTAGCCCCAGCTAAATTACAAATGACTTAGTTTGATTCACTTTCAGCTGTAGTGAATCCATAAAAGCGACATACGCGGTTATCAGCCTTTGTAGCCCAATCACCGTTCTAGCGAATAAGCCCGCGTCTTCCGCGTAAGCCAATATTGGTAGCATTTGATTTTCAAAATGGGGGACATCCTTAGTAGCCACTGTGAGTGCCTTTGCAACTCCATTTGTGTATAGGGAGAAGAGAAATGGGGCCAATACACAACCCTGCCTTACTCCCCTGGAGATTTTAGGAGCGTGTGCAATCTCCAGTTTTGGTATAACGCACTGATGCTGTTGCGTTTGCATACAATTGCCTAATGAAATTCAATATAGTAGGTTTCACAACCATCCTCTCCATTATAGTCCATAGCTTATCATGGACCACGCAGTCGAACGCCGTGCTCAGGTCCATGAATGCCATGTATATTTTCCCCTCCTTCATTTTAGTATATTTTTCTATGGTCAGTGCTAAATTCAAGCACTGCTCCACTGTGCCCATTCCCTGCTGGAAGCCATACTGGGCCTGGTTCAAGATCTTATTTTCTCTAGCCCATCCCTCTAGCCTAGAGAGGAGGAGGCGGCCCATGAGCTTTGATGTTGTATCCAGCCGGGAAATCGGTCTGTAATTTTTTTGGTTGGCCCTATCTCCTTTTTTATAGATGGGTACAATAACCCCTGAAGACCATGAGGGGGGTGGACCTACCAAGGCTATACTTTTCAGGACATTATTTAGGACCATAGAACTGGGTAGCTTGAAAAAAGTCTATTGGGACACCATCTGGTCCTGGGGCCTTTTCCAAGCTACATGAATCCAGTTGTGCTTTAACTTCATTAAATGTAAATGATATAGGCACATGACACATTTCCTGCTTTGCCACATAGTGGGTTATAATGTCAGGGTTTAGAGCAAAGATGGTCTTGAAATGGGAGATAGTGTGTGAGTGAGGGCAGTTTTTTCAAATCTTTTTGGTTTTTCCTTAGCCCTTTGTTGTGTCCTACATTGCTTTTTCTCCCCACCCCTCTATGTGTTTATCTTGAAATGGGAGACCCATGCCGCCTCATCGACATTTATGTCCAATGTTGGGTCACTAGGGCTTTTAAAATGTGGTGCATTAACTAGCTTCCAGGAATCACAACTATTTCCAGTGCTAGCTGCCTTAACTAGGTCAGCCCATAAGTCCTCCCTAATTTACTTTTCTCTGTTTTTCCTTGCCAATTTGTACGAGGCCCTCAATATTCTTATTTGTTCATAATTTCTAGGCTTAGCCTTTAGTGCATACAGCAGAGCCTTCCTAGCTTTTGTGCATGGGGAATCGAACCGGCCCCTGCCTTTCCCACAGTTTGTCACTTTTGTTCTTGTTAGGGACGATTTTATGTTTTCTAAATTATTACAAAAAGCTGGCATAGCTTCCCCTGCTTCGGCTTCTGGGTCTAAAAATAGTTGTATATCATCTTGTATGTTTAATATGATTTCTGGAACCAACTTAATTTTTATCAATGTGTGCCCATTTAAGATGGCCCCCATTTTTCCTAGCCACAATTGTTGCTTCAACGTTACTGCGCTGTTGTCTATCAAGTGCTGATATCTTCAGCTCCTTTGAAATTATGTCGCGATCACTAAAAGTCGTGAAGAAATTGCCTACCTTAACGACCCTTGCGATAAGAGGAGCAGTCAAAAGTATGTAGTCAATCATTGACTCCACTCCATTTCGTTGAAAGGTTTCCGGCAAAGTGTCTGTTATGGGTTCTGGGTCACAGATTATTTCCATGTTTAGGGAGGCTGATAACTTATTTAGGCTGTTACCATACTCACTATGTTTAAAGTGATAGGATTTCCCCTCATGTCCTCTAACCCACAAACAGGCTGTAAATTGTAATTACAGGGGCGTATATTGAAATCACCTAACCATATGATATTTATATTCAAGGTCTTGGTGTTACATACAATGTCAGAGATAGCTTTGTCGACTTCCCCCACAATCGTGTGCATCTTTGGACCAAATCTGTTGTTGTAGAAATGTATTAGTTCCCATGTCCCTTCCTGATGGATCTCCATTACCAAAATGTGAAAGTTTTGATTTGATTGTGGATTTTTCTTTACTTTCACTAGTAAATCGTTTCGGATTAGGGTCAGGATGCCCCCCTTTGCCCTCCCCGAGATAGATGGATTTGCTTGGGTCTGAAAGGATCGTTAACCATTGATGAATACTGGCTCTGTGGCCCATGTTTCCTGGAAACATACTATTTCCTGGTCTTACCATATCTTTAGCCAGTTAATGTCGCTCAGTTTGTGGGCAATGCCAGCCACATTCCATTAGGCTATTTTTAATACATTTCTTTGTCTCTCCCGCTGTGTAGAAGATGGCTGTAAACTCTCGCTATTGGCCATAATTGGGGGGGTTTGCCTATCATGGCTCATCTGTGAGCTTGTATGTACTGGTTGTAGTCAATCACAAGCATCAAGACCGCACCTGGGCGTATATCTATCCCAGAGCCTCCAATCCATATTCCACTATTTCTCCAAGATGGTGCCCCTGTCTGTCCTTCCTTAGACTGTACGTGGCTCACAGAACTTAATGGAGCGGGAGGTCTATAGAAGAAACCCAATGGTAGGACAGTGATATGTGAGTTTCTAATGTGAGCATTGCCCAGTTGCTCCAGGAGAAAACCAACAACAAATTCACTTTTAAAATGTAGAACCACACAAACTCCTTGCAATTGTTTCCTAGTTGAGCCAACCCATGATACTCTTCTTTCTATGATCATCTGACTTGCAATATTCCTACCTGTAGCCTTCACGATATCAACATTTTGAGTTAGCCAATGAAGAGCTTTGAACAGTAATTGAGAAGTTGATTCTACTTGTCCCTCCCGCAGTGTTGGCACATTTCCCAACACTAGAACCAGAGCGGCAGGTGCTGGGGGTAGATGTAGGGTCTGTGCTTCATTCATCTGATTACTCAGGACAAGGTTTGCTTCTTTCTGAGAACCATCCTGGCTGCCCTGTCCTATCTGGGTACTATTTTGACCTCTAGGTGTTGTGTTAGAGTTTGCCACTGTCTGATGGTTTTGTCACCCATTTCTTTTGCATTATTGGAAGTAAAAAACCATTAGTTACTGCCGGCAGAGTAACTAAGTGTGCCTACAGCTGCATTTGGGGTTATTCCCTCGTGATTATCACTAGGATGATGGGACCTATTTGTTGTGACGGGAAACATATTTAGGGGGTCATTATGATTGCGGATTTTCCGCATCCTCGGGTCCGGCGGAAGCCACCGCCGGCCCCGAGGATGCGGAAAATCCGCAGCGGAATGACCAAAGACCCACCGCCAGATTAGGATGGCTGGTGGGTCCTGGTTTCCGTCCGCAGCTTTTCCGCCGCGGTCGGATTACAACCGCGGCGGAAAAGCTCTAATATGGTGACGGTGTCTTCCAGACACCGTCCACCATATTAGGATGGCCAGTAAAGTATGCTTTTCCGCGGCAGGTTTTCCGCCGCGGAAAAGCATACGGAACTTCACTGCGGGGGCCCGTTGCGGGCCCCCTAGGTGAAGGGGGGGTGGGGGGTGCACATGGGGGGTACCATAGGTACCCCCCTGCATTTGCATGCAGAAAGCGGCAGGCACCGCGCGGTGCCTGCCTCTTTCTGCATGCAAATGCAATGCGTGCATTTTTAACATTGCCGCGGGTGCAGCTTGAAGCTGCACCCGCGGCAATGTTAAAAATAGAGGATGTGACCGCCAGGGTGGCGGTCACATCCTAATTGCACAGGAGGGAACTCCGCATGCCATGCGGAGGTTCCCTCCTGCTCTGGGGTCGCGGACGGACGCAAGTCCGTCCGCGATCCTAATCGACCCCTTAGTGTCATTGTGCTAGAATCAGGTCTGAGCCTCTCCTGCGATGGTCAGGGTTGTCTGGCCATCATTGGGCCACACTTTGTTAATACTGCCTCTAGTGCACGAGAGTTCTCTTTAACCTTGGATTCTAGGGCGGTTAAATTATCCTTTATCTGACTTAGTCTTATTGAGACATAGTGTAAACCAGTGTTTCTAGTCTCTGCCACATACTTTCAGTCACCAGGGAGCAAGGGGCAGTATTTGCTGTTTCTGTGCCAATTATTTCTTGCTGAGCTGTTTCTGGTGCTACCTCTCCCTCATGTTTGTTTGGTCTCTGGGCTTTTGATGGTTTTGGTCTTTGCAGTCCCCCACCCCTCTTTCTCTTTA
Source organism: Lissotriton vulgaris (assembly GCF_964263255.1). Classification (NCBI taxonomy): domain Eukaryota; kingdom Metazoa; phylum Chordata; class Amphibia; order Caudata; family Salamandridae; genus Lissotriton; species Lissotriton vulgaris. Next base: position 1,142,857,888 of record NC_141694.1, on the reverse strand, counting down.
CCACAGCATCAGTGCAAGTCCTCAGAAGTCTTTTCAAAGCTGCCACCCTTGAGGAAGCTCTTTGTGAGGTGCCAGTCAATTCCGAGTCATGGAGTGTGGGTCCTGTGGTTGTGACATCTTCCATAGCCATAACTGTTAGCGGAGGTTCGTCTGAGATGTTATGGGACATCCCCCAAATGAAGATCTTTTATGATTGAAGGGCTCCAGTGATAGGCGACGTTCCGCTAATTCAATCTCGTGCGCCAAAACTGATGTTGCCCTAGTTCGGAAGGAGTCAAGTGTCCCCACTATACTTGCACCCCAAAGGGAATTCTGACCCTCTGGTTTGCTCATCCTGTCTATGGATTTCAGTACAGTCGATGATGGCAATATTTAATGCCAATGACGTGGGCCCGTGTTGAAACTATTAGTGAAATTAGTATTGGGAAAAAACAGATTGAAACTCAGGTTGAGGCACTTTTACCTTCAGTGTTCTGTGGGTGTCAGAGGCGGGTCCAGCCCAGCCTCTTTCAGGGTTCCGGGCTCTGACAGGCGTGGGCAGGTCTAGTGGAACTTAAAGTAGACAAACCCCGTACCTTGGTGTTGAGGCTCCTCGTGCCTTGATCCAGATGTTAAAGGGTATGCCCAGCCTCTTCTGGGCTCCGATGGGCACGCCCTTGGCCTGTGCCTCGCCCGCACGTGTCCCGCACAGTGGGAGCCCTGGCCCCGTCTTGAGCACCTCCTGGCACGTGTGACGCAGTGCATGGCTTGCTGCCGTTAGGGCTGCTGCGAGATGAAGTTCTGAGCCCCCCGGCTCGTGGCTAGTGTGCGGGCTGTCAAGATGTTGGTAAATGTCCAGAGATCAGCGGTAAACAGGGAACAAGGAACAACAGACTATCGGGCTCCCTCCACCTCTGTCATATTGTCCACGCCGATAACCTATCACTGTGATGCGTCTCTTTTCTGCGTTCAAACTTCGTCCTACTTCTATTTTCCCGGGACCGCTCGCTTTGCGCGTCTGTTTCCCATTTTCACCTAACGCTGGCTTCCAATTCCGGTTGTTGGACTATTACTTTCTGCGCCTCCTTACTCTCCGTAAGCGCAAAGTCACAGCGCACAGGTACACCTGAATTAAGAGTGTTATCGCTTAACCGTTATGCTTGTTTAATTCTGTAAACTCATTCCACTAGTGTTTTTTTCGCTCAGTGTTTAAAACTAATGGTATGCATGTCGGCACTATCGGCACCGCTTTGTATAAGTTTTGCGTCCACACGATTTTCAAGACACCGGATTTCAATAACACAGCAGTTACCAGATAGCAAACACCCCTTAATCCACGATTAGACTCAAGTGTATATACACCCCACTTCTTCAGTCCATGAGGCTAATTAGTCTTTTACACCCTTGATCCCAATATTTCCATCCACCTTATATTTTCACCGACCTGTCCTTTAAGAAATTCTTGCGCATTCTGCACACGCTTGGCTTTCAAATACATTGCTTTCTCTTATTTTCAGAATATGAACCCTGAAGAAGGGCACCTGCTTGAAATGCATTGGGACACATCTAGATTGTGATGACCTGTTAAACCATTTGCAATGTGCTAAAACTTTTTCACCATACTCGGAACGTATAAACTTTGACTAAACAAATTTCATATGATGCAATATGAAAGGATAAGTTCATGAATAAACCATGACCATTGGAAATGATACATTTTGATTTGAATGTTTGGAAAACATATCCTCATCGTTCTGGAGTGCTTTTGATTTAAACCTTTCCCGTGGAAGGATATACTTCACATATTATCCACTTTCTCACCTATGGACCAATGGCATTCATCTATACTAATAGACAAATATCACAGGCCATTTTTGATGGTTCTTTTGATGCCACCAATGTGTTATTTACATTTTTCATTTGTTTGTGTTGTAGGCTTTGGCTCCTCAACATTGAGGCTTCTAAACATCAAATCAACACTTTCTCTCCTCAATTTCCAGTGGGAGACTTTCTCGTTTGTAATGGCCACAACGCACTGCAATGGCACACACTACTTCTCCTGCATAGGTGTCTGGGCCTCATCACTGTTTATTCCATTTTAGTATGTGTTCCAAGCTCTACAGCTTTCTCTACATACTGTGTTTGAGTGTTAACTTCTGGAGTGGAACATTGTGACTGAGGCGGTGTATTCCGGCAGTCTGATTCATTCCCTTCATCAAGGACTATTTCTGTGTCTTGATGCCCTTTGCCTTCCAGAATCAGGATTTCTTTGTGCAGGAGTATCTGTTTAAAAATGTAGTCACTCAGTTATTTGATGATATACAGAAGATATAGATACAATATTATGGACTTTACTGTTTAATGTAAATAAATGTAATTATTGTTGGACTTTGCTTGCTATGTTGAACTACATCTCACATAATGCTATACTAAAGTAAACTGGAAATCTGTGAGAGTTTTTGCTATATAGCTTACACTTTCATTGAAACATTTATTGCAAAACACTTACACATTTCTAAACATGAATTTTTGTGGATTATGTGTTAAGAAAACAGAACTTTTATGTTTTGCACTTATCTTTAGAAGTTTCAGCAGCAGCTGATTTGGCTATGTTGCTGACTTCAGACACACTTTCAGGTTCTAGAGTTGACTCAATCAAATCCTCAAGCGGGATTGGCTGTGGTTGGGAGGAAGGTCCTCCTCCTGTTCCACAGGACTCATTTAGCCAGATCGTAACCTTCTCCTTGGGAAATCATACCATCTGTATCGAATTTCATCAATTGTTCTATGTGTGACCCAAACAAAACGAATCCTCTCCTGTACGGTGATTCAAATTTTCCTTTTCTGGGAATCTGGCACAGAAAGTTCTGATTTGCCAAACAACTCATCATAAAGAGCAACGCACTCTTCTGTAATGATGTCCAACACTGCTTTTGAGAATTGTATTTTTCCTTGTGACACCTATATCCTTCTCAGGGTGCTGCCAAGGCATATTTCTGATTTCAAGAGTGGATAGCTCAAAATATGGGTGCTTTTTGTTGGATTGCAAAATCACTTTTAAAGCTCGGTGGTCTCCAGTCTTCCACCGAGCATTTGGTGCACTAATTCCAGTTTGTGAATTCATCATTCACTTCCTTAAAAGTGACTTTATGTACCTGTGACTTGGTACCCAATGTACTGCATCTCAAAATGCTAATCAGTAAATTGGGAATGTGAATCATACCAAATAGGTAAAGGTTTACCTAACACTATTGTACATACCAAATAACGATTCCAAATTTTCAGTTTGGTAAATAATGCAAATTACAATTCACTATTAAGAAGCTTCTTACATCTTGCCTAAGATTTTCTCTAAAGTTGGTGTAATTATTTTACTAAAGGAGGCTCTCAAGACCTTATTTCAGGTCTTTGCCAATAGCAGGTCATTATGCTATTGTTATCTATTAACCATTGTTTTCTGTTTAGGCATTGTAAGTGAGGAACATGTTGGTTTTAGTCACACATACAGATGGAGAGAATCATAAAGTTATAAAAGTCAGCATAATTTACTTTGTAAATATCCTGTAATGATGCAAAAGACCTAGGTTCATCACTAGTACCTAGAGTCTCAATTCAGAGAAAACCTTTCTTTCTCCATTCTTCATTAACCCCTTAGCCGCGGCGTGAATTCCGTCGTGGCGCTGGGGAGGTAGGGGATGAGCACGACGCTTCCACGCTCATGTCGGAAATACGCCATCATAAGCCACGGGCAGCATGTGCTCAGGACAGCGTGGTTCCTTCACGGCCCGCCCCCTCACTAATTCGTCCGCACAGGCCACGTGCCACAGGCATCAGTGCCACGTGGGCGGTGCTGACTGCTCATGACAGAACCACGCTGTCATGAGCACACGGCACCCGTGGCTCATGACGGCGTGGTTCTGTCATGAGCAGGCAAGGGTTTAAGGACATCCTCTCTGTTTACTTTAATATGGTTATTCATCATAATGATGCTAGACTAGAATTCTCGAATTTTATTCCTGAAATTTGTGGGTAAACTTTGAAGATCACCTCTCTAGTATTCACTATGATTATATATTTAAAGACAACATTATCTTTAGAAGTAGTGAGTTCAGAGATCGGCGACAGAGTGCCCATTAGCAGTTTTTTCTAAAGGGAGCAACAGATGTTGATAGAGATCCTCATCCTTTAACCCATCAAAAGCATATTAAAAAGGAAAGCCAGTTGGTATTTTCTAAAGTCATCTAGATTACCACACACATTTGTCTGGTAATCTGGGTTTCTTGATTGAAATGCATTTTTATCATTGCAGAGAAATATATTAAGCACCAAACAAACAGAATCATTACAAAATCAATTTATGAATGTTTATTGTTTTCAAATTTGCTTATTGTTTTTATAAGAATATTGCATAGTTGGGTACAAGTTTTATTGTCACAGAAATATTGCAATTCTGTCCAAATACTTTGCAGCAACCTTAAAAAAATCTCTGTGTTTTTTTAATAACAAGATTCTTGTTGCATATTAAGGATTCTCGAAAATTATTACATTCAAGACCAAAGTATTTTAGTATTTTCTGAAAGGTCAGATCCCAGATTTATATTTGTAAGGGAGTTTCTCAATACCCTTGCATATTGTTCGATGGTATCTATACGGGCAGGATTAGCCAAATCTACCTTTTCAGTGAATGCCAGTAAGCCATCAGCTGAGGCTGCCATTTTATACCAGGCATATTCAATTGTCATGCAGACAATATTGTGGTTGGGATTATTGCCATCAAAAAGAGTTAACTTTAGCTAGGAGAAACAACAAGGGTGACAAGGGGCTACCTTGCCTAGTACTTTGCTTTAATGGAAATAGATCTGCAAGAAAGCTACCAATCCTTATCCTAGCACTCAGTTTGTAAAAAAAGAGCCATGGGCAACTTTATAATCTTGTCTTCCAAGTCAAGTGTCTTTGATTCATTCCTAAAAAAAACCCATGCTACTCTATTGAAGGTCTTTGTGGTGTCAAGAGCTAGCACAACTACTGGGCAGCTTTTGTGCTCGGCTAATTCTAGTACTTGACAGAAATGTTTTATACTGTCACTGGACAGCCTGCTCTTCTTGAAAACCACTTGTTGTGGGCTGATTAGGGAAGGAAGAAATTATTCTCTTCTTTAAGCCACGATTATTATGCATATTTAGCAGTCTAAATTTATCATGGAAATCATTGTCTAAATTTTGGAAAGACATTAATCTTTCCTTCCTTTGGGATTAGGGTTATAATAGTCAGGCAGTCAGTCAAATCACTTTATTTGGTTAGATAAAAAACATAAAAGTACAGAACATACAAACATAAACTCCTACAAAATACATTTAGCCCGATTATTTCATAAAATTCATATTATAATACAGAAGTATAAACTACAGGATTTAAAAAACATAAATATATATATAAAACAATCTGGTAAAAGACAATCAATTAGGTAGGTTCCTGAGTCTCACAGCTGCTACAAAAAATCTTGCTATATAAAAAATTTCGCAAGGCTCATTTAAGAGTTGGAGGTAGATTAGAGCCGGTTTAACCTGAGTAAAACCCTTTCTCTTTAGAACAGGAAATAAAAACTTCTTTCTAATATAATTATAATATTCACAGAACATGGTGAAATGCATGGTATCTTGAGCTGAAACATTGTCCAGATACAGGGCCCTAGCTCATTTTGTTTACACCATCCTTGTGATTTACCTAGAAAGAAGTGTATAAGATTAAACCGAAACCTAGTTAAAAGCAGACGATGTAATGGCATATTTACAATTTCCAAGTATGATTCCATTATAGGTACAGTCTTTAAAAGGTACTCTTCTCTAACGGTCTGTTTTATTAACTCCAACTCTTCTCGCTCACTTGACCACACATTCAGGAGCTGTGTTCTGACCCGTACCAGATCAGCATTCACAATCTTATCAAGGTGGTCAAAAAGATCTTGGCAGCCCACATCGGCTAATAGAATTTTAATATAAAACAGCCAAGTGATTTTATTTGCTCCATCCAAAGAGATACAATCCCTTTTAAATCTATGATTTAGGTCAAGTTGTGAATTAAGCCACGTTTTTAGCCAGCAGATCACAGGGGCTAGCTTCAGTGTTTCCATTATATAACTCATCCCTAATTCTTGATGAACAGCAAAACTTGGAGCGGATTGGGGGACCGACAAGAAATTGCGGAGAAACTTGTTCTCCACTCTCTGTAACCCCTCCATCGGCCTATAGCCCCAAATGGATGAACTATACATAGCTATTGCTATACACTTGGATTTGTATATATTTAAAATAGCCTCTACCGGTTTAGCCCCTAGCCGCTGTGCAAAGCCATTTACAGCCGCAATTACTCTGGCCATTGCATTAATCTTGACCTTATGTTGTGCCTCCCAGGTCTCTCTTTCATCGAACAAAACCCCTAAATATGTAAACGCGGGCACCCTAGTTAATTCTGTGCCGTCGCAAAAAAAGGTTCTAAGGTTGCTCTTTTTGTTTTTTGCCTAAGGTCATTACATGGGATTTAGCAGTATTTACCCTAAGGTCCAATGAATTCATAAAAAGCCCAAAAGCATCTAAAAGCTTCTGTAAGCCGACCGATGTACGTGCTAGTAAAACAGCGTCATCGGCGTACAGAAGTACTGGACAGCGATCATGACCTATTAACGGAACATCCAAACTAGCCAAATCTAAAACTTTGCCCAAATTATTGATATAAAGAGTAAAAAGCAATGGGGCTAAAATACAGCCTTGCCTTACTCCCTGGCCTGACTTAAAGTACCTAGTACAGTTGCCTTCTTGATCAATCCTTATCCTAGCAGTAAGATCCTGCTGCAAATCTGCTAGAAAGGATACCAAGCTTGTTTCTATCCCTATTTCCATTAAAATTTGCCACAGTTTTGACCTATTGACCAGGTCAAAAGCTGACGATAGGTCCATAAATGCCAGCTGTAATAACCCTTCTTTAGCTAGAGTATATTTCCCTGCTAATAAGGATAAGTTAAAACACTGATCTTGGGTACCCTTGCCACTTCTAAAACCATACTGGATTTTAGACACAACCTGGTTCATAATAGCTTCAGTTGTTGATCCTGAAATCGTACTTGTTTTTTCATAGCTGGTAGAAGTCTGTGAATGATAATTTTAGACTAGGAATGGGTGCTTATCCTTCTTTATGGTCTTTGATGATCTGCTCTATTTCTTGTTTGTAGATTGATCAGTTTAGGGAATATTTCAGGTTCTCCTTGTCTTCAGGTAGACTGATATAATTTAGATAGTTTCACCCCTTCTGATTTGATCATTATTGGCTTAAAGTTCCTTATATGAGCTTAAGAATATATTACAAATTGTTTGTGGGTTAGTGTGGTATAGTCTGGATTTGCACTTGATTTTGAGAATATCATTATGGTTCTGTTTGTGTTTGAGGTATCCAGCCACGGCTTTTCAGGAATTACTCCCCAAATACAATCTTATGGAGTTGTGTTGCGTTATCCACTATCCCGCTCTGCAGCTTAGAATTTTAATATGCTCGTATTTATTTCTGGTTTAACAAGTCAATTATACTTTTGTTTTTATCAAATCCATATTTTAATTTTTAAATTTCTTCATTTATACATTTCTTGTTCTCAGATTTATTAATGTGTGTTCTAATATTTTACATGTATCTCCTAATTGTGGCTTTAAAAACATCCCATCTTAATTGTTTGTTACATTTTTCTTTGGGGTTTTCATTAAAATAATTATTAATGACCCTTTTTCGTAGCATAGTGATTTTCATCTGATACGTTTTTTTGGCACCACTTCTTATTTTCATTTTTAGTTGTGTTTTATTCAAGATATAATGTAAGGGATGAATAGTCAGGAATTACTTTAGATTTAATCATTGATTTAACAATGGCATGAATGTTGGAATCTCCATGCATCTTTAAGATTGGATTTATGCCAATTTTTGTGAAATAAGTATTAGGCCGAATAGCAAATGAAAAATGAAATGAGAGGAAAGATTAGAAAGATCAACAGTTTCGGGACCCTCCCTTCATGGCTTGACATCCTTATGCTGACCCCACGTCACACCCAAACACGAACTTGAAATGGCATGGAAACCAATTTAAAAAGAAGCAATCGTTTCTATCCAGAATCCCCTCACAAAACTGATGAATACCTAGAATACTTTAAACAGCAATGAATATGAATATTCACAGATTCTATCACCCTCTTGGAATGCAATTAACATATGAATAAACACATCATAATGCAACATAATTTCAGAACCTCCTGTCATGGAGTTATGATATAGAATACCAGCAAAATTAATTGCTTTTAGAAAAATAAATTTTTTAGGAGTACATACCAAATTTCATTACAAGACAGAAGGCTACATTATGCATTAATCTTTTAATGCAGTCACAAGCAGCCGCACTTACATCATAAATAGAAAGTTCTAGAATGCAGGGACAACATATGTTCAATAAAAGGCATGAGCAACAACAGAGCTGACTCTTTTAAATGTGGCTCGCAAGCAGATAAGTTACTCTTACTTGCTCTCTACTCATTCTATATATATTGCTCTGAATGCTTTTTAAGTTGTATCAATATTGATTCCTTGTTATTACCATTCCCATTTGTAATCTTTCTTTCGCCTTCTCAACTGTACTTTATTGCTTAATTGCTTAACCGCTTTATTGTTTAATCGGCTTGCCGATTCTCTCTTTCTTTCTCCTCCTTCGACTTCCAATTTTTGGTTGTCGAGCTTGATCCCGCCCCTTCTCACCGGTTCTGTATCTCAGGGCGGGCCCGCACTCACTCCTCGGCGATCCGCCTTCTGGAGCCCGCAGTGTCTGATCGGCGACCCCCCTTTTGGGAGACAAACTTATTCCTTTTTTGCCCCCTATTCCTGCCTGTTCTCAGTGTTTTGGGGTCCTTTTGAGACTCGCTTGCTCCCCTGTTCCTCGCGAGCACGTCTTTTGATTCACAACGAGGAATGGCCCTTGGCAGCTGTGGCGTCGTGTCCCCCGCTCACCTACGGGCATTCCTCTAATTCTCCAGCAGCAGCTGGCTTGAGAGTGTCAGTTACATCGCGCTGCCCAGCTGCTGCCGGAGATCACCGTTTCTCCATCAGCTGTCTTCGTTTTCAATATTCTTAACCCTACTTCTAGTTTAAAGTTAGAATAATAAGGAAGAGCAAGTTACCCCCTGGTGTAAGGAGCAAACTACTCCCCTATTGGTGTACACCTCCCCTTTTGGCCAACATTCACCCTTTCTCCCAATTATAAAATAAAAGTTAAAAAAAGGAAAAATAGAAATAAAATTAAATTAAAATAAAAAATAAAAAAATAAAAATAAAATAAAGGGGAGTTTAATTATATATAAAATATTTTAATTAAATTAATTAAATTCAAATTTAAATAAGATTATTAATACTTACTTACCCTACTTACCTGTTGTCATCTACTCTAATACCTGTCATGTCTGACATGGAATCAGACAATGCTATTGCCGGCTCCCCTAATCACACAAATGACTCCTTTAAAATCTTCATGCAAAAGGAAATGAGGTCCTGCATGATGGACACGCTCAAGGAGGTTATGTCGTCCAAGAGACCCTTTCTTCATGATCATGATGACACCCCTTCTCGTGATCCTCAACTTGTACATTCTAAGAGCAGTAAGAAATCCAAACATTGCAAAGGCACTATGGGAGGCCGTGGAACCTCAATTGACATTGAAGGTCCCAGCACCTCATACTTGTTGGGAGGCCCTCCCGCATCAAAAGATACAGGTGTCCCTCGTGACACAAATAGGATGGGTGTCCGTAGCGGCACAAACTTGGCTGGTGTCCCTAGCGACACAAATTTTAATAGTTCCCATGATGACGCAGGTACGGTTTCTGATGAAGAAGAAGTCTTCCACAATCCCTATGACGAGTTTGTCCTTGACTTGGACGATCAAGATCTCGAAGAAATAGACTTTAATAACCAGTCTGAGCTTGTCTCTTCCCCCTCCCCTAAGGACGCTATCCTCAACCCCCTGGGTGGAGACATGTTTTCCCCCCTCAACATCTCCCACCCCAATAGTTCCAAATGGTTTCCCCAAGATCATGTTTCTAAGTTTATCACCAGATGGATCAGAAACACTCTTGAGAGAGGAACACATAACACCCTCAGGTCTGAATGTCAAAGGCCCTCCATTCAAGACAAGGTCTATCAGACCCCAAACCTCGACCCTGATCTTATAACATTTTTGTTTAACCTAGGTAAAGACCCTAGGAAGGGCCTCAAAAGAGTCCTTAAAAACTGCCAAGATTGTCTCCTTGATATGCTCAGCCCCCTTACCAAGATTTTTGACTTGGCTAAAGACTCTAATATCTCCAACTCCCCTCTCGACACCAACCTGATTAGAGGTTGGAGGCAAAGCGCTATTGTCTTACTTGGCAATGCAAACTCAAGCCTCAACATCGAAAGGAGAAAGACCATCCTTAATAAAATAAATCCCAAACTAGATGACCTAGCCGAGAAAGAACCTTCACAAAACCCCAGAAGCCTCCTCTTCGGCGAGGACATGATAAAATCTATAGGAAAATATGTTTCCACCTTTCCTGCCTTAGACAAGGCCCAGAGCAATATGAGGCGCGTCTTCAACAGTAAAGGCTGGAAGATGGGGCCGTTCTTCCGGCCATGGCTACTACCGGCCCTTCACGTCCTCCAGAGGCAGAGGAGCATTAGGCAGAGGATTCTACCCTTCCAACCACCAGTTCTATCCACAAAGAGGCAGAGGTTCCCGCAACAGAGGTTTCGCCTCCCGTGGAACTCCGAACAGCAACCCTCCAAGTAAGTCTTCCTCGCTCTTCTTCCCCTCCCAAGGTCGGGGGAAGACTCAAACACTTTTACCACGTTTGGAAATCTTTAACTCAAGACCCATGGGTTTTGGAGACCGTTCAGGGTTTCAAAATACACATTATAGATCTTCCCTGTCAAACACAAGCCCAAACCTTTGATTCTTTCAGTGGAACATCGAGAGAATGTCGAGGACGAAATCTCCTCTATTCTTCAAAAAGGAGGTATTATTGAAGTGCCATGGTCTCTAAAGAAATTTGTCAGCACTCTCTTCCTGGTTCAAAAGAAGGAAAAAGGCTGGAGACCAGTTATAAACCTATGAGAAGTAAACAAGTATCTGGTCTACAGACACTTCAAAATAGAGGGCATTCACCTCCTCAGAGACCTCCTTCTTCAAGGAGACTGGCTGGTCAAGTTAGATCTAAAAGACACCGATTTTACCAACCCAATGGCTGAAGAACACCAGCCCTTCCTTTAATTCATCTGGGATAATCATCTCTTTCAATTTCAGGCCATCCCGAGACCACCATGAATCTCATAGAGAGTCTCGGTTTCAATATAAATCGGGAAAAATCCATTCTTACCCCCTCAAAATCTCTAGAATTCCTCGGGTTCAGCGTAGATACCTCAAAATGCCTCCTTCTTCTTCCCAAAAAAAAGATCGCCAAGATTCAGAAAGAGATCAGATTTGTTCTAAAACAACAATCTCTTACTCTTCGGGAATTACCCAGATTTCTGGGCTTACTTTCTTCCTCTATTCAAGCCATCTTTCCAGGAGCACTGAACTACCGTGCCCTCCAGAGTGTAAAAGACCAAGCCCTCAGGTCTGGTCTTTGGTATGGAGACCTTGTAACCCTAGATCAGCAGGCCAAGTCAGAACTCTCCTGGTGGCTGGACAATTTGGTTGGATGGAATGAGAGAGCCATCTTTTTAAAAATAACGTCTGTGCCTGATGATTACAATCTCGCCGAATCTGCATTTTTAATTAGTACGATTTTCACTCTCCCTACCTGATGTAATAGGAGGGTAGCAGCTCCTTTATTATTTTCTTTGAGTCAGCAACAAGTCGAGGCTCTACTTCCTTCCTGCCCGCCCCAGTCCGACAGGGTAATTATTACCGTTGTGCGGAGGGCGGTCAGGTGTGAGCAAGACACTTCCGGTAGCATTGGAGCGGTTAGCACTCTAGTGCTCGCACTTCTGGGGCTATTTAGCCCTCGCCCTCTTCAGAGCGCGCAGCGATAGCGCGCAGCCAAAGACACGCCGAAGAGGAGCCAAAGACCTGTCCGTCTGCGCCCGTCCGCAACAGGACGGGACCAGGGGCCCGACATCTATGGCTAACACTTCTGCAGGGACCCCTCATATCAGGTACACAGTGCATACTCTGTTACACCTCAGACCAACCCCTCCCACAGGATGCTCCAGAGACTCCTGGCTGTGCCCCCAGGGCCCCTTCTCTTGCATTTACTGTCAGTTCCAAGCTTCGCACACCAAACCCAGTACTGAGATGTTAAAAAAAAAAGATACATACCTTACCAAAGGGGACAAAGTGTCTCCTTTTGAATGTCCGCTCCCTACCTAAACATCAACTGGAAGTATGGGACCTAGTACATACAATGCAACCTGACCTCTGTTTCCTAACAGAAACTTGGTTGAAACCTCATACAGTCCCTGCTACAGCCGTAGCGGTTCCTTCGAGCTACAAGTTTGTCCATTTAGACAGTCCTGTGAAAACAGGTGGTGGCCTAGCCATCATGTATAAAGAACATCTGAAGATTACAATGCTAGAACAAAAGTATTGTCCGCTTTTTGAAATAATGATCTTTAAAATGCACTACGCCACCAACAGATTTTGGAAAGGAGACTTAGTCTATCGTCCTCCGGGACCCAGTGCAGGCTTCTCCCTTGCACTACTGGAACTTCTAGCCCAACACTTTAAAGCCAAGGAAGACTTTCTTCTTCTCGGTGATTTCAACATTCACGCGGATAATTCTGCACATCCGGAAACTATCTCCTTGGTTTCTGATTTATCTTCCTTGGGTGTAGATCTGCAGAATCACGAACCCACCCATATAGGAAGCCACCTACTAGATTTGCTATTTACTAACTGTCCCAAAGTACATTGTCTTTCCCCTGCTCAAATAAACTGGTCCGATCACTTTATTGTGGAATTTGCTATATCAGAGACAGATAAGCTCCCCCATAAAAACACCCTCCCACCTGTCTGGCGTCGACAGTGGCATAAAGTTACTGCAGAGTAATTGCAAAAGGTATGGAAGCAGCCCACTCCCACTGAGACGGATAGTGTAGAGATTGCACTGACCAAATTCAATAAATCTTATAGAAGCAATTGATAAAATAGCTCCTCTAAAGTCACATAAACAATACCCTGCCACCAAACAGGAAATTTTGTACACGGAGGAACTCAGAACAGAGAAACAAAAATGTAGGAGGATAGAAAAAAAAATGAAGGAAGACACGAAACGAAGAAAACAAGATAGCACATCACGAGGCCCAGACTCAATATTATAAGAATATCAAACTTGCACGGAGGAATAGCCTCTCACAACAACTTGCAGAAGCAGGTAATCGATCTAAGGAATTATTTAAAATTCTTCAGGAGTTTGTAAAACTCATTACATGCGAAAGCCCTAACGATTTCTCTCAAAAACTATGTGATGAAATCTCTCTGTTCTTCGAAAAACAAAATCAACCTGATTTACGAAGAAATCTTACAGGCCTCCAATCAAAAAAACAACAACAACTCTTTCTCTCCCCCTACTTTGCCTACTCGGAGAAATACCACACTTACAGTATTCCCAGCAGTAAATGGGTCAGATCTCACTTTCCTTATGAGCCACATAAAATCAGGGTCTCGAGATGACCTTCTATCAGTTGAAACAATTGCCTCCCTGCAAACTCTGCTTGGGCCTCATATCCAAGCACTAATCAACCACTCTCTCAGGGAAGGATCTGTGCCCATGTAGTGTACTGCTCAGCCAGGATGTATGACGTGAGTGAATGTGGAATGTTAGAATGTTGGATGGATGAGTTCAGTTGCTGAATGGGCTGAGCAGGACTAGGACCGCTCCTGGTGGGGCTCTCTTTATCAACACTTAAAATAAATACTACATCATTTTAATTACCAAGAATGGACTTGTTTGTGTTTATTACATTTGGCGACGTTTTGGAAACGCCCTGCGCGTCAACTTTCAAGCTACCTCTACTTACAACCATTCAGAAGCAGCAGCTCAACTCTCCTGGCACTACGAGCCCCACCAGTGACCTATGACCGGTCGCCCTCAACTCCTATGGTGCCACTTTCTATTCCTACTGTTCCTGCTTCCTCCCAGTTTGTACCTACGACCCCTGCCTACTGCGACAACGTTCGTCCTCATCTCCAGATGCCTTGTCTGCTGTGCTGTGTTTTCGCTGTCTCTACCTGCCTTCATCTGTGTTCCTGTCACACAGATCGCCCTGCACTACAGATTTCAACTGCATCGCGCGTCTGCCTGCTCTTCAAGACACTCAAGGTTTCATTTTCTCATCTGCCCGCAGCCTAGGAAAATTTTACTTTTTCCGGACACCCTACAGTCCACAAGCCTCCTATTGGACTTAAAGGTAGGGTGCACCCCCTTGACGAACCGCATGGCAGGTGAGCCCATTTTCTGTACTCTCTCACCTTTTGGCTCCGGCACATAGCGGTGGCTTTTCATTTTATTATTTTTATCACATTTCTTAATATTTCTATACTTGCCTTCTTCTCATGGCAGTTCAACCGCCCTGCCTATTTCAAACTGCGCTCGAGCTTCAGAGCGAGCGCACGCTCTGCGAACATGCATTCTCACCTGTCTCCCGTGCCTTGCTGACCTCGTCATCTTCCTCTATGACGTGTCAGCTTTCCTTCCTCATGAATACTTTGCAGCTGATTTGAAGCACGCTGATTCCAAGAGCCACCCGGCATCTCTCACGTCGACGTGCAACCATTTCAGATTGATCACCTCATTTGCAGCCTTCCTTCTTGTCACCTCTACGTCATTTCTACTTCCTTTACAGCGATAGGCACGCTTTGTTACAAATTTGTCTATCGCATTTCTGTATTCACAACAGCGATAGGCACGCTTTGCTTATTTTACTACTATGTTCTTTGCATTTTAACTTTTGCAAGTCACTGTTTGTGATTCTTCATTTTTGTTAAGTGAATTTCATTTCACTACATTTCAGCATGCACTTTTCCACTTGCACATGCTTATTCTTTCATGTGGTCATACTCCACATCCATTTTCAGCATGCACTTTTCCAGTTGCACATGCCTTATTCTTTCATGTGGTCATACCCCACATCCATTTTCAGCATGCACTTTTCCACTTGCACATGCTTATTCTTTCATGTGGTCATACTCCACATCCATTGTCAGCAACTTTTCGTTGCTTTCTCACAGTACCTCGCAGTACCCTCTTCACACTCCCTTTGCATGGGATTCATTACAATTCGTATTTCACCTCATGTTTGCGATCATAACTGTTTTGTGGTTTCACTTGTTCAAGATTCCACCCAGGTGTATCCCACACACCTTCTCACATCTTTTCTTTCCATTTTCTCCTATTTTCACTTTTCATTTTCTCGTCACCTCCACATTGGTCTGGCCAACCGGTGTGCCCTGGTGGTGTTTTTACTTTGTCTGTTTTTCATCATTCTTGCCTTTGTGTCACCATTGTTGCACAAACCTCATCTTTCTTCACTTGTTCACCTTTACACCACTTTTTCTTTTTTTCCTTGCAACACTTTCATCTTATTCGCATCTGTTCTCTCTATAAGGGGGAAGAAGGGTTGGTTCCACTCGTTTACATTTCTGAAAGTGTATTTTTCATTTCTTCCCTTCAAGATGTTTCTCTAAGAAATTTTACTTGTAATTTATTGTTCCAAGTTTTCCCTTCTCTTTCTAAAGAAGGGAGAAGATGTAGTGTACTGCTCAGCCAGGATGTATGACGTGAGTGAATGTGGAATGTTAGAATGTTGGATGGATGAGTTCAGTTGCTGAATGGGCTGAGCAGGACTAGGACCGCTCCTGGTGGGGCTCTCTTTATCAACACTTAAAATAAATACTACATCATTTTAATTACCAAGAATGGACTTGTTTGTGTTTATTACAGCCCACAGAATGGAAACAAGCAGTGGTGAACCCAATCCGAAAGAACGCTGCACTTCCATGGACTGACCTCTCCAATCTTCGACCCATCTCCCTCTTGCCTTACCTCAGCAAAATGACAGAGAAACACGTGAACACTCACTTGTCCAAATACATCGAGGCAGCGGAGGGCCTAGATTCTTCTCAATCTGGATTTAGGCCCAACTACAGCACAGAGTCTGCCCTCCTCTCAGTGACTGATAACATCAAAATGTCACTGGACGGAGGGGATTCCATGATTCTAGTGCTGTTAGATCTATCCGCTGCCTTCGACACCGTGTCTCACGAAATACTTCTCGGTCGTTTGAGGGAGATGGGCATAGAAGGTGCGGCTCTCTCCAGGTTGGAAAGTTTTCTTTCGGACCGACAACAAGGGGTCAAATTGGGCTCCCACCATTCCATCTCAAGGGAGCTCACCAAGGGAGTGCCACAGGGCTCATGCCTAAGCCCCACACTGTTCAACGTGTATGTGGCCCCCTTGGCAGACATTGTAAGATCTTATGGGTTCACCCCTGTGTCGTACGTTGACAACACTCAGCTCTTGTTTCCCTTCAAAACCGTAACGCCCGCAATACAAAAATCTTTTGCGGACGGAATGAGGGCAATATCTGACTGGATGGCCACACACCGCCTCCAGTATAATGTAGGCAAGACAGAGGTCATGTTGTTCGGGGAGGCCATACTTCTGTGGTCCCCGGAATGGTGGCCCCGGGATTTAGAACCAACACCAAGTCCCAAACAGACCGTTAAAAACCTCGGTGTGCGGCTAGACAAAACACTCCTGCTTAAAGAGCACACAAATATAATAGCAGGATCTTGCTTCAGGGTCATTGGATTACTACGATGCGTTTTCCCATTTTTATCAGACTCCAACAGGAAAACTCTAGTCCAGGCCTTGGTAATCAGTAGACTGGACTACTGCAATGGCCTGCTGATCTCGGCAAATGAGGAACAACTACAGAGATTGCAGGTGGTCCAGAACATTGCTGCGAGATTAGTTCTCAACGCCCAGCCAAGGTCTGCCTCACTTCCCCTCTTGGTAAAACTCCACTGGCTACCAATAAGGCAGCGTGTAAAATTTCAAATTTGCTGCACTATTCATAAGTGTCTGTTTGGCTATGGACCCAAATATCTAAAAGAAAAATTCACGCCCTATAAACCCATTCGCACTCTGCGCTCCAGCAACCAGCAACAGCTTCAGGTTCTATGGATCAAAAAAGTTAGGCAGGGAGGGCGAGCCCTGTCCTACAAAGGCCCCCTCCTCTGGAACTCACTGCCTCCTGCCCTTAAAAACACCACTAACTTTCAATACTTCAAGAAGACTCTGAAAACCTTTCTATTTGTTGCCTAGTAAGAATCTCGTTTGACTCCTCTTACAGCTTAGAACTAGGTTCGGGCCCCTTTGGTAAAGCGAAAAGCGCGGAGATACCCCTTCGGGGGTCGAATTCTGGTGCTATATAAGAACATAAATAAATCTCTGGCTCAACTCCGAATATCATCTTGGAGTCAAACACCAGCCTTCTTGGTTTGGGCGCCCGCCTCCTCGAACAAAACACGGGTGGTGTTTGGTCCCAGGCGGAGTCCTCCCACCATATAAACTTTTTGGAGCTGATGGACGGTTTATACGCTCTAATGAGCTTCAAACACTCATTTCAGGGCAGATCTGTTCTCCTGAAAATGGACAACATCTCTGCGGTCTCCTATATCAACCGCCTTGGTGGGAACAGATCAGTAGACCTCTCCGATTTAGCCAAGAAACTCTGGATGTTTTGTTTAGCACACAAAATTTCCCTGAAGGCAGAATATCTCCCGGGGAAGTCGAATTTTTCCGCAGATTGGAATTCAAGTTTACTTTTAAACTTCAGCGATTGGAAACTCAATGTGAATTTTTTCAACGCCCTGTTTCATTTCTGGTGCCCTTTCGATGTGGAACTTATTGGAGAGCAGATTAACCTTCAAACTGCCGAAATACTTCAGCTGGATGCCGGACCCAGGTGCTCTTGCAGTGAACACCTTTCTGCAGCCCTGGTCTCACCTTCAGCCTTACGCCTTTCCTCCCTTTGCCATGATTCAGAGGGTTCTTCAGAAAGTGAGACACGGCCAGGGCTCCCTGATCCTGATAACTCCCTTCTGGCCTTCTCAAGCGTGGTTCCTGACAACCATGGAACTGTTGTGCGACATCCCCTTCTTAATTCCTGCAATGAAAGGTCTGGTTTCAAACGCAAACGGAGAAGATCACCACCTAATACTTTCAGGGAATTTGAACCTTCTTGCTTGGAAAGTGTCAGGCAATCTAACAAGTTGTCTGGACTTTCGTCATCAGCTCTCACTCTCCTCAGAGAGTCCTGGGCACCAGGGACACATTATAGGTACAATAACATTTGGAGAAAATGGTTTTGTTGGTGCATGGAGAGGAACTTGGATCCTGTGGAGGCTCCTATCCTCAACATAGTTAATTTCCTTGTCGAATTATTCAACAATGGCTCTCCTATAGATCCATTAATTGTTACAGATCAGCAATCTCTGCTGGACATTCTCTCGTCAACGGTATGACGGTAGGTAAGAATGTTATTATTTGTAGAGTACTGAAAAGCATTAGACTAAGAAGACCTCCTAGACCCAAATGCCAATCCTTGTGGGATGTTAAACAAATCCTAGACCTTTTTTTCTTCATGACCTGATAATTCTCTTCTAATAGGAAATGTCTTTTCATTAAACTTGCTGCTCTCTTATGTTTGATTTCTTGTCGTAGGGTATCTGATGTTAAATCTCTTGATATTTCTATTAGATGTTATGACATGCATGGTGTTAAGTTTGAAATCCTTAGGAGAACTAAAACCATGTCAGATTCTATATTTTACCCTTGTTTTGATTACTGCAAAAACTTGGTGTTGTTGATTGCATGAAAGAAAACGATTCCAGAATGAGAGACCTTCGCCCTCAGGATGCTAATCAACTACTCATTTCATTTGTTAAACCTTTTAAGCCGGTCTCTTCCTGTTCCATTGCTTGATGGGTCAAGCTAGCTATGAATTTTTCTGGCATTGATCTTTCTAAATTTCAAGCCCACTCTCTCAGAGGTGCTATGGCTAGCAAGTCCTTCTGGTCTGGTGGTAAGTTAGATGATATCCTTAAAGCTGCTGATTGGTCCAATGCCTCCACTTTTGTTCGTCATTATTGTAAACCTATTGAACACATGTCCGATGTTGTTCTTCAAGGCTACCAACATGCATAATGTAGCCTCCTGTCTTGTGATGAAATTGTGATTCTCCTATTAACATGACCAGAGAATCTGGAATTCATTAAAGACACGGAGGCTAACACTATCCCACCCGTCCCTCCCTTGGACGGAGTATCTATTTATATGTTCATGATTATTGGCATTTATATGCTTTTGATTATTGTACTTGCTCCTTTACTGTTTACAGTATGCATTTTTTTTGCCTTTGATGCTTTAGGTTTTCAACCTTTTTAATTTTTCATTCTTCTTTTCAGATAACTCAACCTACTGGATCTCCTCATCTCCTGGATTCCTCTTCTCTTTGTTTCCTTCCTTAGAATTCCGTATTTTCTTCGCTCTCTAGACCAAGTTGCACCTCAACCTTACGAACTCTCTTTTTTCTTTGTTCCATTTAAAAGAGGCAGCTCTGTTGTTGCTCATGCCTTTTATTGAACATATGTTGTCACTGCATTCTATAACTTTCTATTTATGATGTAAGTGGGGCTGCTTGTGACTACATTAAAAGATTAATGCACAATGTTAGCCTCTGTGTCTTAAAGGAAATCCAGATTCTCAGGTCATCTTAATAGGAGAATCGCAATTATAGGCATATGCAAATACATTTTTATACCTAATAATGCATTTTCAAGCCACCACATTAGGCCAAGCAATAGCTACATGAATATAACATATATTTACAGTACTGATATGCTAATAAACAATTGAATAGATGGTAACTGGTTTAGCATTGATGGATACCCCCATTATCTATTCAAGTCACTTTGTTAAGATACTTAAATGTGCAGCGTATAAGAGAAAATGGAATAGAGTTATTAGGACTAATATCAATATTATAGGGTTATTCTGTAAAGTAGTAAGCTGTTAGAATATCATTGTAGGCTCTTCTGGTAGTATGTTTTGCCATTAACCCCTTGACCGTGGTGAAAATTCTGCTGCGGTGCTGGCAAAATAATGAGTGGGCGGGGTTCGGAAGGCCCTCGGCAGTCCTTCACACACGCCACTGTGATGTCGGACGGACGGGTTTTGCCCGACGCATGCAAGGGGTTAAAGCAGTCTAATATAGTGGGTAACAAGGGACAAAATTAGAGATAGTTTAGTTCTACGTAGATAAACCTGATCATGGTGTTTTAGGCAAAGATATGTCCCTACCTGAGTCTAGAATGTTCTCCAAGAAGGTTGAATGGTCTTTGCAGTCATGAAAAATATGTGGTTTAGAGTTAAAGATATCTCTGATACAAGCACAGTCCACAAAAGAAAATGGAATGTCAGGCTACCTAGTTTTGGTCATAATGTTAGAAATCATTTCCACATGAGCACACTATTTCTAGAGTAGTCTTGCAAAATGTTAATTTTTTTTTACCCTACTCAGTAAAGAACAATTGTTCATGGGGATGGTGTAGATGATAACTGTTGCTGGGGTCATGAAAGAACCGGATGTGCTCTTTCCAGTTCAAAATCTTTGAGAACTAAGAAACTCGAGGTTTTAGGAACCCAGGTTTCCAGAAAAACTGTGCAAGAATGCGAATGTACTTCTACTCTGTCAGGAATACCAAAAATGTGTATGTTTCACCTTTTTTCTGTCATCCTCAAGCTCTGACAATTACTTATGTATTTTGAGGGACTTTGATTTGGTGTGCGTTATTTTTTTTCCAGTTTTATTTCCTCCTCCTCCAGATTGCTTACCCTGATTTCTGTGTTTACAGATCTTTCCAAAACTTGTTTAATTTTATTGATCATATCAGATGTGTCCAATCACACAAGGTCCATCTAGATTTCAGTGTTCTAAACTGAGTCCATAATATCAAACTTTTTCGTAATGTCATTTCATTATTGATTTTCGTTAACAAGATTCACAAACTGACCATTCATTGTTGTACAGTGAAAATTGCTACAGAGAACAGTCAAACCGTTAAATAAATAATCTTCCTATATTCTATGTTATTACCTTTATGATAGGGTCTACAAAATCGAATATACAAATAGATCACCTGCGCCTAACTAGCTTGATTTTCGTTGGGTGGGAGTAGTCATAGGGAAACTGAAAGGGGTTTTAGGACAAAAGATAAATTAGGCTCATTGCGCAATTAACGTTAAAGAGGGGGGATCACTATACGAAAGAGAGGACCAAATTCTCTCAAACACAGAGATTTTATATTAGAGATAATAAATGATTTGTTCAGAGAGGCTGCCATGTCATGCATCCAGTCTATGTGGGAATGGGGTGCCCTTGTGTCAATTGTCTTATGCTAGCAATTTTAGCCACCAGAAATTTTGTGCCTATCCACTGGTTTGTATGGTGATTGAGATCTGACACTGGAAGGGTATCATGAGGGAGAATCTAATATTTTGATGGCTGCAGGCTAAGATTATTCATACTACCTAGAACATGCTTCCAAAATTTTTATAAGGAAAGCAAGACCATATCAAATGTCAAACGCCACCAACATGGTAGCTACATCTCCAGTAGGCCTCCATGAGGGCACAATTGGTTTCCTACAATCTCTTTGGGGACCAGTGCCAATCATGTAGTATCGATAACAAACTAAGGGACTGATTATGATATGGGCAGACAGGATACTCCATCACAAATGTGACACATTTATCAGATTCGTTCTCTCTGGTTGCTCAAAAATGAGATGCAGTACTTCATTTTAGTGCTGCTATATCCATACTCCACCCATTGCAGATTGCGAAGTGAAGCTTCTTTTGTGCTGTAGGATTAGAAGCAGTTGATGCAGTTGTTGCTGGAAGGTACTGCTACTACGGTAGTGACATGCATCTGGAGTATGGGCCAACGAGGGAAGGTTGAAGGCAACACTTCAGTTCTGCTATGGCCTCACATTTGTGATTGTTTAAATTATCTTCTAGGCAACTCACATTCCAGATGATTTTATTATTTTACATTGAGACATCAACTGTTGAAATAGGAACGAAAGTGTGCAGCACTTTCTTCCACTATGAGTCTCAGTTTCATGGCATAGAAATACTATTAAGCTGAAACAATCTCTTTTAGCAGCAATTAATTTGTAATAATCTGTTGACCAAAGCAGCTGATTCTTCACTAAAATTTATAAATGGGTGTTCCACCTTGTGTAATGTTCCTGCGATATGTGCAACAACTGGAATGCTTAACTCATGGAAATGGCCTCCTTGCCGAGTTCTTGCGTCAAAATCTCAAACAGCACACTCCTTTCCACCAAAGAAAAAAATCAGGAGGTCAATTGTTAACATTTTGGCTAGCTTCCCATTGTATAAATGAACTACCACCTATGTTCAGTAGCACAGCAACTTCTTGCTAAACATAGATTTGAATACGGGTTGTTGTGACTGTTTTCTTTGTGATTATGCCTCCACAATTCATGTACAAGTAGTAGGTAAGCTGCTTTGATACTTTTGGGTAACTGTATTCCTCTTTTCTTTGCACTATGCTGAGGTAGCTTCAGGTAGGGAATTCACACTATGAGTGCTAGTCACTGGGCTGCAATGCCTGACTGCATATTCTTCTTCCTCACACCACCTCATTCTAACAGTTCAAGTTCTTCTCCTCTCTCACCAGAAGCTATCTTTCTCGGATGAACTCCCACGCAATTGCTTGTTGATATTTATAGGGGACAATTGGGACCATACCACTATACCCACTTGCCTTACTAACATGAACTGGTTTGCTGCAAAGAGAGCATTCTGCGATATGCGTCTCATGAGTTCTAAGTGTAAAGAAGTACCAAACTGGGTAGATGTGCTTTCTCAAGCCAATGCATAAAGAACTTGGGGCCAGATGTACAACCTGTTTTTGCATGCGCAATCAGGTTTGCAAACCCGTTTGCATATACAAAAATCTCATGGGCCATTTACAAAGCCTATTTAGCGAGTCACAATTTGTTTGTGAGTCGATAAATAGGTTTTGCAACTTGCTATTTGGAAGGGGCATTCCCTTCCAAATAGCGAGTCTCAAAACAATGTATTAATGTATTGCGACCGCAATTGCGGTCGCTAAAAAGCACTCACAATCACCACCAACTTCAAGTAGATGGTAATGCATTCGCAAATAGGAAGGGGTCCCCAGGGGACCCCTTCCCCTTTTCAAATGCATGCACAAATATATTTTAAGGGCAGGCAATGGTCCCAGAGACCACTGCCTGCCTTTAAAAAATAAAACAAAAACATTTCATATTTTTTGGTTTACATGCATCCCGTTTTCCTTTAAGGAAAACGGGCTGCATTTAAAAAAAAAACTGCTTTATTTCAAAGCAGTCCCAGACATGGTGGTCTGCTGAGCCCAGCATGCCACCATCCCTGGGAGGGTCTTTCATTCCCAATGGGCGTGCAAATTGCGAGAGGGTCATTTTTATTAATGAGCCTCGCAATTTGCGACCCCATTGGGAATCGCAAACAGTGTTAAACACACTGTTGTACATTTTATTTTGTGACTCGCAATTTGCGACTCGCAATTAGTCGCAAATTGCGAGGCGCAAAATAAAGTGGTTGTACATCTGGCCCTTGGTGAGGTAGAGCCAGGTGGTTATGTTTGTCTTTCTCCAGAGCATTTTGAAGCAGAGTTGGGGTGGTGGTGGTGGTTGATACAGATTTTGGGCTTCTTGAAAAAATGCAATCGTGCAACGTTGGTGTTACTACATAACTTAGAGCAGGTCAAAAAAGAGGCACCATGCATTTCCTCTGCCCCACTCTTCACACAAAATGTCATTAGTTCATCATCTTCCTCTTTTCCAATGTTTATGGGAATCTTCCAATTATTTTATCTCTCCAAGCGTGTGTCAGTCAAGCTCTAGTTGATGTCAATCTAATCAAAAAAGAGATTGGAGAAAACAAGGATTGCATTATTTTCCATGCAGGATATCATGAAGCTGATGTGTCAAGTGGAAGAACAGTTTCAACTAAATTTGGCTCAAAAGGAAGCTCAACGTCTTATTCGTCTCCTAGCTCTGGATTATCAGATGTAGAAGACTGTGTTTGCTGTGGAGTTTCCTCTGATGATTCAATTTGCTGCTGGGCCAATTCAAGTTCCCATTCACTACTATCATTCATGACTCCAGTCACCACAGAGCTAAGAGACTATTGCTTCAGCTTTCATGATGGTCGCAGTGCGGTTGATTATTGATCCTGGGGTGATCCTACTCCCTGCTTCTGCCTACACAGTGGAGGATGAAGCAGGTGCACCATGAGCCAGAAATAGGATGAGGACTTAATTCCAGTGATTGCACTCACAACTGATTTCTTCTTCTCACTGGCCTCTTCCTTACAAGGACCTCCTTCTTAGTGGCCATCTTCTTTACTTTTTGTATGAGTCTATTGCTTAAATTAATCTGGTAGTTGTTGGTGGGGGCCACCAGCACTTTTTTCTCTCCTTCATACATTTACATGAGAAAAAACGCGGAAATAAAACACAAAAAAGAAAGACAGAGGAAGAGGAAAATCATCATGAAGGGAGGTAGCAGGTGAAATAAATGGGCAGGGGTTGTCTGTTAGTGGATGAACAAGGCTGAGTTAGAGTATTTAGCGCTCCAACATTCAATTCTATGACCACAGGCATCTGAGCAAAGTCCTGGGTACCGGCACTCATTCTTTTGCAAGTTAAGCACTGTATGAATCTGCAGCACAAGTAGAAATACTTGGCAGAGCAGTCCCTCTTGATTACAGTGTCAACTAAGTCATAGACTTCTTTCCATCTTAACAGTTTATATATATATATCTGATGTCCAATACACCTGATATTCCCCCAGGTTCTGTAGAGCCACCGTAGGAGGCAGTAGTGGCAAGCAAAACTAAAAAAAACAAATAGATTCATTAATAGTTGGAGTCCCTCTGAGGCTCATGATACCCCTATGAAAGCAGAACTAAAAAAAAACAATTAATAAATAGATGGTGTACATTTAGGGCCCATTTGCCCCTAAAGGAGGGAGGCTAGAATTATAAAAATATTAGAATAAAAATACCTGGTTTATCCCTCCAAAGTCCATGGGGCCCATATGGGGGAGGGGGCAGGCAAAAGTCAATCAATCGACTAATCACCAGTTGGGGTCGCAAGGCACTGAATCGAAACTCAAATAAGTTAATTAATTATAAGATAGACATCCTTTTCAGGGAACATAGAAAAACAAAAAACGAAAAAAGGAATTGAAAACAATTGCATACTACAAATTACTGCAATCAGCCACAAGCAAAAAAATATAGCAGGAGAAATACTTGTACTACTGAATATCAACACAAACAATATTGTGGTATAAAAATATCTAGGACAAAATATTGAGGCACAGAATATTGAAAAGTAAGTGCATATGGGGAAGTATAGATTTACTATTCTTAACGCCACACCTATGAATTTTAAACATATATGTTCCAAGTAGGTACAAATATGTGTAGTTAGGTTTAGAAAATCTAGACTTACTTACCTGTCAATATTTTTTTTTATATTCTGTTCTTGATAGTGTTTTCCATTGATACTATAGGTTTGATATTCAGGGGACACATCAGGAGAAAAATATTTGTAATAATCAAAAATGGCATGGCTTTTTCCATGTCAATGCTCTTAGAAACTGGAGCAAAATGATGTATTATCAGGAATACCGAATGGCTCAAAAAAATGGTGGTCACCCACCACATCTCATGATCCAGCAAGGAAGGAGACATTGTGAACAAGGGCAAAATTGCTGCCTGTCACAGACACCTACTCAGACACACACATACATACTCTCTCTCTTTATCTCTCACACACACACACACACTGACTTCACAAAAAATCATATCACTGTATGACCAGCTTTGAAAGAGGCATGTAGAACAAAGTCAAAATGGATGCCTACTTCATACACACATGCACACAAAATGGCTATCGCCACACGGAGACATGGAAAACAAAGACAATGTGGCTTCCTTACTCTGGCTGGGGCCTCTCCCTCCCTCCCCCATCCATCAACAAAAACTAGCAGAATTGCAGGAAAAGTACAGTAAACATTTTAGGAGTGGGTGGAACGCCCAATAAATGTCATTGTGTGGAGTTACGCAGAGTAACATAAAAACTCTGAGCAGGAGTGTGCGGTCATTTGAGTTGATTTTGTTTGATGCTCAAGAAGAAAATTGAACAGAGAAGCAGTCCTCAGACTGCTACCAATCGTGACCACCCATGTTATAAAATCTCGCCAGAGGTCCTCCTAGTTACTGGAAATCTTAGGGGCTCATTAGGATGGTGTGCGGACCTGAGTCCATCCTGCCAGACATCCGGCGGTCCCGCACCGCAAATTAGGATGCGACCGCCGCCATGGCAGTCGCATTCTGCAATTTAACATTACAGAGGGTGCTGCTGACAACAGCACCCACCTCAATGTTAACATCGCATGTCTAGCATTTCACAGCATCACATGGCAGGCACCACACTGTGCCTGCCACTTGGTGCACCAAATTGTAGGGGGTACCATAGGTACTAAGTGCACCCCTCCTCCCCAGACATAAGGGGGCCCACAATAGGCCCCTATACCCAATCCCCACCAGCCTTTACATGGCGGCGATGCCGCCATGGAAAGGCTTTTCATTTCCCAGACCTAATATGGTGGACGGTGCATGCTAGGCACCATCACTATATAAGTGGACCTACTCCGCCCGCAAGGCAATTGTTACGATTGCCACCGGTGATAAAGCGCAGACAGACTTTGCGTTCCCCACAATACCAACTTGCATCCTAATATGGAGGTAGGTAAATCTCATTACGATATCGGAACGATTGCCACCGCCAGCCCGGCGGTGGTGATTGTTCTGCCATAGTAATGAGGCCCATTATCATGTCCGGTAGCTCGCATTACTGGAGCATTGCAGGAGAAAAAAAGTTGCCATGCTGTAATACACATACAAATAGTAGTCAAGCATATGGGGAAAAACAAAACAAAAGTTCTGGATTCAAGTGCCTGGACTCCTGGAGCCACCCCCAACCCTTGCCACCAACAGGTACATGCTGACAACAAATAATATAAGGCAAATATATCTCTAGCACACAAGCAATGAGAATGTGAAGACATACATTAAAAAGTACATCTATTCCCATCACTAGACTTGGCCATCAATAAAGTAAAACACACCACAGTACTAAGACATAATCTCGACAAAATTAAATAAAACATTTGAAAAAATTAGGAAGTCTTGGTAATCCAATGCCTCCACCATCCAACAATGTCCATTATCCCTTCATCTCAAACGTGCTTGCCTGCTCGTAAACTCCAGTTAATCAACAGCAAACAAACAACATTTTTTTAAGTAAAAAAAAGTAATGGTGCCTGCCTACACAAACACTTTGAAAAGAACTGCACTCAATTTACTCGATCTTCTAAGATAAAAGGTGAAAATTCCATCTTCCAAGTGTGGACTATGCAGCAAAAATTACAGACAGAAGAAGAGTTTTAATTGTCCTCCAAAATACAAATACAAAATGACCAATTGCTGGAAAAGCACATGGAGGAAGAAGTCTTTATGACAGGAAGAGGAAGTTGAGATTGTCTGTACAGTAGCCTCACTCATTATCGCACTCTGTCTAACCCAAAATAAAAAGATAAAAGCATGCATTTCAAAATGTAGCAGGGTAGTGTGCTAAAGTCGAAAAGTTACTGTTTTTTAGTTATTCTATTGATGCCCACATTAAAAAAATTCTGCTTTTCTTTGGGTCACTTGTGTTATTGCTATGTATCATGTTGTTTCTGTGCTCCTTCAGGAAGATTTTTTCAGAATTGGGCATCTATTCTGTGCAAGGCAGCGTGATGGCATACTCTTGAGCATTAGCCTCTTCGCAGTGCAGAAAAAAATGACGCATGCGCAGTTCGGACAGCCCCCAGACGCCCAACGCACACGCCCACCACGAAGTCCGACACATTGAAAAGGTTAAACTAATTTGCACAACTCAAAACCTCTGAGATTACCCCAAATGTTATTATCATAACAAAAATGATATCTGGTCTCAACATGGAAAACAATAATGGTTCGGGGTAGCATATGAACAACTTTGATGAGTCAGTGAACAGATATCTTTCTCCAGCTAAGATACTGTGAGCAAATTATTGAACAAGGAGAAAAAAAGTATTGCAATTACTCCTCAGGAGCTTTATACCCCTGCATGCCTCTCAGTAAGAAGGTAAAGGAAATGTTCTTGCATTTGTCAAATCAGACAGTGGTAACCAGCAAATCATCAACATACTGTTTCAGTAAAGATTTGAGATGGAATGTGACTGTGTTTATTCCTTTGGGAGCTGAGTCTACATTAGTTGAAGTCAAGAGTAATTGAAAGCAAAAAGAACTTGGTGAAATGCTGCTTTGCATTTTTTTATGTCAAGGTGGCATTACATGGGTGGTAGGTACATGGGTGTTCCCATTCAACCACCCATGCTTTTTGACACTCAACCCTATCTACAAACAGTAGACAGGGTCTAGCACCAAAAATTAACACTGCTGAAAATCAGACATTTAAAGCAGAAATATCTTCACTTTTCCCTGCTTTTCCAACTTTGTATGTGTGTTGCACTGTACAGTACCCATACGAAGTAGGAAAAGGTTTTCAACTTGTTTAGCCTTTGAATTTTGTACAGGAAGGGTAACTTTCCTGTACAAAACCTATGGTAGACTTAAGCACGCACCTAGCACTATGGGGCTACGGTGTTGCCCTGGTGCAAAGCAGCTAAAAGCTGTATTCGGCACTAGGGAGATAGAAAGAGAGAGACATATCTCTG
The DNA here is from genome assembly GCF_964263255.1 of Lissotriton vulgaris. NCBI lineage: Eukaryota > Metazoa > Chordata > Amphibia > Caudata > Salamandridae > Lissotriton > Lissotriton vulgaris. The sequence continues at coordinate 1,142,828,919 of NC_141694.1, read as the reverse complement.
TAGATATGGCACTCTCCTGCTCCCGTATTTTAGCTGCTGCGTTCCGTGATTTGTTTGAGAATCTGGGCCCAAGTCTAAAAATGGGCTCTTTTATTATTCTTAAGCTGAAAGCAGGGGCGCAACACAGTCCCCCTCAGCCCCTGCAGAGAGGGAGGGGAGCACAAAGCTCCAGGGGGCCCCTGCAGCACAGTACTCCTGTGAGAGCTCCAGATTGAGTCCGGAGGGGCCCCTCCACGTACCTTGCAGGGGGACCCCCTCAAGTTTTGAAACGCCACAGGCTGTAAGAAAAAAAGCAGAGAGCGAATTTAAGACTTGTTTGTTTCTCTTTCATCCTCAATGTTTCCACCTTAGGGTTTGATTGTTTGAATACAATAAGAGAGCAGAATTGTTTTCATCTTGTAACACAGGTGGCTTCTATAAGTTTAATGGTCTCCTGGGAGGACTGGCGTACAGATTTTCAGTGCTTCATGCAAAGGCGGTGCACACCCTAAATAAGGAAGGTTTTTTTCAGGCCTTTAATGGTAATTATATGGTACTGTCAAGCACTATCTGCGCCAATCTTGGCGAAATACTCTAAAGTATTGGAGCGAGCTACAAGAGACTGCATTTCCCAGAATGCCAGACATGAACCTTGCCTGAGAGGTCAGCCGTGTGCTCCCATATCCTTTTGTCTATTTAAAGTGCTCCAGTAAGTCATTGAGCTGACGAGCTCGTGGATGAAGCACCTGCGTGCCAATGAGAGGTACCGGACCTGATATAATGTTTGACAGCCTACTCCGCAAAGCCCAAAATACAAGACTGTATTCTCTAGTGATGATGGTTAATAAACCAGAAAGATGTGTCTAGAGATCAGCACTATATGCGCCAACCTTGGCGAAACACTCAAAAATATCGGAGCGAGCTACAAGAGACTGCATTTCCCAGAATGCCAGGGGCGAACCATGCCTGAGAGGTCAATGGTAGGCTCCCACATCCTGTTGTCTAATGTCAAGGGAGCATTGAGGCTGCTGTATTGCCTTACCATGTGGAAACAGCATTTCTACTTCTTAAACAACGGGGTGATGACTATTGCTCACATAATGCAGAAATTAAGCTTTCTTTGGTGGTCGATGTCTGCAATAGTGCAAAACAGATCTAATTTTCCAGCACAAAAATGAGAATGCTTTACATAACATTCCGATTATAAAACGAAACATAAGAGAAAATTGAAAAATATTTTTTTAAAGCAAGCAAGGTCCTTTTTTTGAGCCAAGAGTTCCAGTTAAGTCTGTTGAATTTAAACGGCAATCGATCACCTAAGTTGTGCAGTACGCAAAATGGAAATGAGATAAAACACAATATGTTCATTTAAATTCAGAAGCACCAAATCCAATCAGGAAAAAAAAAGCCTAAGTTTGTTTTACTGTTCTTTCACTTTGTCTGAATTTATAGTACGTTAACTTGAAGTGAACCCTCAAGCACTTGGTAGAGCAGATGATCACATCAGAAATGTCATCAGTGCAGCATGCAGAATGCATTGGGCAACAGTTGTATTCCTGGTCTATTTAAAAATATTCATAAAAATATATTTATGTTTCGACTACTGAATTTGTATCAGTACTCTGTAATCGAAAACAGCTGTTAATACAAAGGAGCTGATGCTTTTTCTAAATTCCAGCAAAATATAAGAAGGGGGCTCTTTAGATTCAATCATTCATAATCGGTATTATAACAACCCGGAGGAAATTATATTTGCAGGACGTTTTGGAAAATAGTTTGTGCAAGTGTTTTTTGTGACCAATATTTCACATGTTTGCACTTGTATTTACGAACAATGCTAAAAGCGGGTAATAACACCAAAGGAAAATGCAAGCAAGCACAAGGAGTACTTAGATCATTTTTGGTTATTTTCCTGGTTTATGCAGTTGCAGAAACAACCAAGCTTTATCAGGGGTAAGATGTATTATTGTAATTGTCGCAAACTGTGCACCATCTTTTTGTGACCAGTAATTTATTTAGCAAGCCGGCCTATGTAGTAATGGGTCAGCACGCAAAATATTCCAGACGAGATCGCAGAACCAACTGTCTAATTAATATTAATTAGGCAGGCTGTAAATTGTGGCTGCCTCCAATTAGTTATGTTCACAGAGATGGTAGCCTGCAAAGCATAGCAAACATAATTCCTGTATATATGTATGTGGGGCTTTGTACATTTGGCCCCAGAACTCTAGGGGGCAGATTTATGTCGGACTTGCGCCACGCAACGGCGCGGAAACGTGGCGCATCCCTGCGACCTATTTACAACATGACGCATCTAGGCAGATGCGTCACGTTGTAAAGCCCTGCACCACATGAAACCTGCGTCAGGTTTCATGTGGGCGTTCTGTCGCAGGGTGGGCGTTCCCTCGTAGGAAAGCCCCGTAAAACTGATGCAGTGAAATCTACAAGATTTCACTGAGTCAGTTTTACGACGCTGCTGGGTCAAATCCTTTCGCCTGCTTGAAGCAGGCGTAAGGAGTGACGCACCACGTTATGTATGGGTGGCCTCTGTACATTGCAGGAGTTGCGTCGCACTTGCGATGCTACTCCAGCAATGCGCCGCCCGTACACCACAAGATGCGTCACGCATCTGCCCTTCCTTGCACCATGGTGCGCCGCATTGTAAATGTGGCGCATCTGTGGTGCCGCAAGGAGGGAATTGCGTGACGCATCAGTTGGAGAAGTTGGAGAAGTGTGGCTCAATGATTAGAGCGGCAGACCCTGATGCAGAGGTCTAGCCCGGGACCAGGGTTCAATTCCCCGCCTCGGCGTGTCTTGGGCTCAAAATTCCACGGGCCTGATAATTCTCGCCTCGGTGCCTATTCCAATCATGGAGTCCCACTCTGCAACTCTGGGCAATAGCTTGCTTAATCTCCACAACGGCCCCCACAACGCTAAGGATGCCTGGCCTCCACCTTGGGGGTGCCCAGGAGTTGACGTCTCACAGGAAAAGCCAGGATGGGTTCCACAGCGGTATTCGTACAAGCGCTATACAAGTATCAATTTACAATTTACAATGAGTTCTGGTGCATCCCTGCTGATTTGCAGAGATGCGCCAGAACTCATAAATCTGCCCCAAGGTACTTGGGGTCAGGTGTAATGAGCATTTTAATGGTTTTAAAAACTCTGGTTCGCTATTTGAGATACATAAAATGTTTTATTTTAATGCAATAAAGCTGCTTTGGGAGTAGGTGTCAATTTGCCATTTAGAAGGGGTGTTTTTTAGGCATCATTCCCAAACAGCGAATTAGTATGTGATGTTTTAATGATTTGCATCCGAAATCCATTCTCGCAAGATTGCATAAATACAGACTCCCGAGTTGGGTTGGTAATGCGTTCACAAAGAGGGAAGGAGTTCCCTCGGGACCCCTTTTTCTTTGTAAATTAAAAAACACGTTTTAGGAAGAGTAGGCAGTGGTCCAAGTGACCATCACCCACTCTCAGTTTTATTTCACATAGGAAAAATAGCAATGCAATAAAATGCACTGATAAAACCCGGACCCTTGGCTAACTATACTAAACCTTGTTGGAATTGTTCAACACTATTTGCAAATAGAGATTGCAATTGATAATTGATCGTGATGGCTGCACTACAGAATCAAGAATCACAATGTTCTTCCCAAAACATAAATATTTTATGACAAGTTATTTTTTCTAAGTTATTATTTGCAATTCCATTTGTCAGAAACATTGAAAATAAAGCAAACACACAAACAGTCAATATTACAGTCAAAACTGTGGAGGGAAAGTGGATCAGGTTTGGAAATTAGCTACTGGATTTAAAAATATATGTTTATCTCCCATGTTTAGGGGTGGGGATGTTGGTCTGCTGAAATGAGGACATGTTGCTACCTAGTGGCCGTAGACTATATGTCAGTGGCTCTTCATTTGGAGGGGCAAGCCTTAATAGTCAATGAGAGAGACCACAGTCTTGCCCATTACAAGTACAAGCCATACAGAGACCAATGGCTTGCTCTAAACCATATTGAATTATTTCAATTTGGCTAGCTCACAAGTAATTTGGGTGTTGGATCCCCGCCAAAGAAGTAGCGTCAATAAAGATCAAAATAACAAAAGAGGAAGCAGAGAGCAAGTGTGCCCAATAAGGCGGAGTCACTCAGTCTAGGTCAGTTTTCCACCATCAGAAATGTTTCGATGAAGGTCCTTTTCTCTGAATGCATTGCAGGGAACAAAGTTCAAGCACAAGCGCAGGTACACTTTCCATGGTACTTCTGTGGCTGGAAACCATGTTAATTCACTCCAGTCATCCCTGTAAAAAGAAGATAACAGAGTTGGAAGAAGTAGTGGATGTCCTGGTTTACCTTGTGGGCAGCATCCATTGTTTATCTTGCATCCATCCATAATTATTGCTAAAGGTAACTTGATATATGAGCGACAAATGTTCACAATGCATTTTTCAGTGATCATAATCAATATAGCAAAAGTACATAGCTTGTGAAGTCAGTTCCTTGGAATCATTACCCAATAAGCTGTTGCAAAAAAAGCAAAAGATCAGGGAGCTTTCAGGAACAAGGGAAAAAGTCAAGAATGGGGCGGTTGAACAAGTAATTAAGGGCATTTTTCCTTTCAACTCATAATCTGCAATAGTGCAAAAGCAAGCACAAATAGCAATTTCTAGTACTTTTTACCTTCAAATTTTGTCTATAACAATCTACCTGCTGAAGGTTATCACCTCAAAAGCAAGATACATAGGTTTAGACAAATTCTTCCAAGCCTTTATCCTACATATCCAAGATGGAAGTATGCTTTTTAAATCTAAACTAAACCAGTCTGATTGCTAGACTTGTGTGAGATTATGTTTACATAATGGTAAGGTAGGAATGCAGTATCGATATAAAATGCATGCAAAATCAATATGACAGACTAGTTATGAAATGACTATTCCCCAGAAATAAACCAAAATGACATAGTGAGGAGGAAGGGCTTAGTGATTGTTGGAAAGTGGTTTACTATTAGGTGCAGGTATGTACCTACAGGTAGTAATACCAGCACAGTCACAAATAAGGTCCAGTCACGTGTCAATAAATTAATCTTTGCTCTACCCTTGGTAGCTTGGCTGACTAGCATGCAGGCTTAACTTAGTAGACAGGTGTGTAAAGGATTTAAAAATACGAATAACAGTAAGACATGACACACAATAAAAATCCAACACCAATTTATAAAAATAGGAACATTTGTATAATTAAAAAGACACCAAAACAACAAATTTCAATGTAGAGAACCAGAGATATGAATTAAATGCTTTCTAGTGCCTAAAAGCCAAAAGTGCCAACATGGGATATCTGGTTGCAGTTACCTGGGACAAAGTCAAAGTTTCAGGCTGACAGTGATGGAGCATGGGTCTGATACAATGAGCGGTCGGCCCCAGTCAAGTTTTTACCTTGTGACTTGGACTTAATTACGAGTTTGGCGCTGTTGGAGTGGGCTGCCATGCCAGCGCCCCATTCCTAGACTGCCGAGTTCTACCGCCAGCCGGCTGCCGATTGCGAGCGATCTTGAGGTCAGGTGAGCAGTCCTGTGGCGTTTCCACAGCGGTGCCTATTAAAAAGGCACCACAATTGAAGCATCCCAGCCCGTTCCTGCAAGGCAGTCTGTAAAGTACATGCCATGCAAGAAAGGGATTTACGGTACACAGGGGGTCAAAACATGTGCCTTCCTGCAGGCACCACATGGACCTGAGGAAATGGGGGACCCTTAAGGTCCCCCTTTGTTTCCTCACCACCACAGTTTTCATGGGATCCTCACTGCCATGAAAATTATGGCAGTGAGGAAACTCTTAATATGCTTGGCCAGGCAGTTGTGATGGTCCTGTGGCAATCCCACTTCTGTATTTGTAATACCATGCGTGGGACAACAGTGTGGTGGTCGTGGACCTGCCACCAAGGGTTTGGAGGTCTGATGGACGGCTGAACTCATAATCATGCCCTTGGTCACTATTTTTGAGTTTTTTCTCTCAATGTCAATGGAGGCTCCTTGATAGGCCGGGGTGTGAATTGCTGATGATTGCTTGCTTCAGAGGGAAGCCTCAGTGAATTCCTGGAGGTCACGTTGATGGTGAAAAGCTCCAGAGCTTCAGTGGTGCAAACCTGGATATATGGCCAAATCATGGTTCAACGTCGCTGGCTTGCCTTTCTCCCACGGGTCAACTTATGGAGCTTTTCATTGAAAATTCTCCAAATGGTTCTGGATCTTCTTTCTGAAGGTACGTTTGGGGTCTTGAAGTATCCACAACACCAATAAAAGTTTACAAAAGCTCTAATTTTCTCTTGGAAGGTTGGGACTACAAGATCCACAATGCACCCTGCCAAATACTTCAAGGTCCAAGTGAAGTTGGTCAGCTGGGTTCCTCTTGGTGGAGATGATGCAGGTGGAGCTCTTTTAACCTGTTGCTTTCAGGAAGCTCACTCCTTAAACTTTTAAAGCAAAGCAAAGTCCTTTTTTTGGTGAAGTGCAAAGGGTGCAGCTGGTGCAGTCCTTAAGAGTGCAGTCCTCTTGGTGCAGACCAATGGTTCAGCAGGGCAGTCCTTCTTCTTCTTCTTTTTTCCAGGCAGGGATCCAGGCTTCTGGGCTGGCAAGAAGGGTCGTACGACTAACCAATGCAGAACAGGGTACCACCCTTTGTGATGAGAACTTCCCCTGAAGTGTGGCATTTTCTTGTCCCAGAAAGCACTGTTCCACAAAAATCAAAACTGAGAAAATCACCTAGAGCTTCAGGTCTGGCTAACCCAACTTACAGGGGGTTCCCTTTTGGCTAGGGGTGTAGGAAGCAGGAGTGGGCCTGGTTCCTGTCCTCGCAATTTTTCACTCTTTGGAGACCAATTTGGCTACCAAGCTCTCTTCCTCCTCTTTTCTCTGCAGCTGCAGATCTCCCCCACCAGAGGTCTCTTTGTTTCCATTCAGGGCACTTCACACCGCATCAAAGCAATTTGGGTCAGCCTGTCAAAGGTGGGCCAGTCAGGAGAAGCTGCTTCAGAGCTGGTTTCAGTCACATTAGAAAAGTAAGTTGTAATAAATGGCATGTTGTTGGATTTACTCTCATTATTTTGACACTTTCAATTATTATTTTAGCTCACTCTTGTTAATAGTTAGACTTTATTAAAGTTTAAGAACCCCTTCCCACGTTAGTCTATGGAGCTACTGCTCAACCATGGGGAAAAATGAAATGAACAGTTTTTCCCTCAGCAGGGCACATAAAACAACTTTTTGTGTAATGTCCCTGCTTTTTTTCACATAGCACCCTACATATGGGTCACCTATAGTAAACCGTGGGGTGACTTACATGTATATATAAGGTAGATTAAGACTTTGGAAGTACTTTTAATTTCAAAGTCGAATTTGGACATAGTTTTATTTTAAAAGCAGCCTTCAAGGCAGGGCTGGCTTTTAAAATTATGGCAGGCACCACTGCAGTGCACACTTAAGTGCAGTAAATCTACTGGGCCTCTAAATCTACATACCCTACCACATACTAGGGGATTACACGTAGGTTATTATACCATTTGTTATTACACCTATTTACCAAACACATTTTGAACAGGGTGCTTGCTGTGGGCCCGGTTAGCAGGGCCCAGGATACCATCAGTCAGTAACCACCTGTCTCAGTCAAAAAATAGGTGTGATCAGGGCAAAAAGGATGACTCTATTAGAGTGACGTTCAAGATAGCTGCAAAGTTGTAAGGCTCAATCTGCTCTGAATTTACCATGCACTGGCTTGAATAGGAGAGTTCAGATTCAGGAATCTAGATCTGAGAGTGGATTGGCACAGTTTGACATTGGAACCTGTGGTGGAATGATGAAGAAACAGCCCTTGGAAGTGCTGTAGCCTTTTAAAATACTAGCTGTTCCTATAGTGGGCTTACCTTGAGGGAGCCCTGAATGGAGCAAGTCGCTGTGGCTGGTGGTGAAGGGCCTGGAGGAGTGAGGCCTCACAGAAAGGAGGTGTTTGGTGCTGGTCCCCCCTATGATACTTTGTGCAGCAAAGAAGCCACCTAGTGCCACCAGGCATCACAATTGTTAAAAGGATAAAAATCTGATTGGATATGAGAGGGAATGCTGAAGTAGTCCATGTCTGCTATATGACACACTGAATAAACAAGTCATTAAGTGATTCAATGAAAATGGGAGCCTCATAAATAGGAATCTTCTTTCCTGGTATCCGACCGCTTATGATTTTTAAAGGAAAAATGCTCTCCTCTAGAGCTAGTAGATGACAAAGAATAAACATTATGTGTGTGTAAGAACAATTAACTATGCTTCAGCTGTATTCCAAAATACACATTTAATCAGTTCACTGACCAAAATATGGGAATCTCTGAGCAACATACAGCTATATTAAGTTAGTTCCATATCAGTACTCTCTAGAACACTGGGACTACTAAACTATGAGTGGATAGTCATTTTGCTTTCACTTACAACAAAACTGTTAGAAGCTCCCTTCGAGGCATACAGGAGTGAGAAAGTAGTGTGAAAACTGTAGTAGTGACCCTCCCCCATTATCACTCATTAAATCCATCTCAGGACCCAGATCTTCTTAACGACTGCTCTTTTATGATGCACTGTGCAGCAAACAGAAAGTGCACATGATCCAATCAAAGACAGTGAGGCCGGTTATTCTGGCACCTCTTCTGTCCCATCTATGAAGCATAAAACCGAGGACTTGACAGTAAAACAATCAAAACTGGTCTAATGTTAAAAATTATATCAATGCATTCAGAGGTAAAATCATATACAAAAACACTGGACATTTCTGACAAACAACTAAATAAAAGAAAGCATACATAGTTTCAATTTCTCACTGGAGCCACTCCATCAGGAATCACCAAAAGTAGATCCTTTACTGGGAGGACAAACGTAGATGAGAAAATATCCACATTTTTCACAAAGCGGAATGGGATAGTAAATTGACATTTCTCATAGGCTTTGGGCAGGAGTTTTTGGATGCTAAATTTAAATTCCCCAGAATCCCAAAGAACTCCTGAATACAAGCCCACAAAATGGATAGAAACAAAGCACCAATACCTATCATTGCATGCTTTTGCAAACACTAGCAAGCTTGGAAGATATTACAACCAGCAAAAAAGAATGACTTTTTTCCAGTAGAGGGGGAGACATTTCATCTCTGGCTGATTATCCAGAAGAGAATAATATAAAATCTAAGACATTCGTAGTATTGCACCCTGTACTCCATGAATGAGATACTTGTTTTGGCTTGCTGCATCCGGTGATAATATGGCTAACCATCAAGAACACCACTGTTTGCTCTTTCCCCAAGTTTGTTACAGTGTAGTGTTAGAATATTACGTCTGGTCCCTGTTCCTCCATAAATGCTAATTCTCTAATATTTATTGGCAGAAGTGATAATAGGAAAAGTAACTCTGCCCAATGTATATATTTTTCCCTAAAGTTCGTTCGACTCGAGTGAGAACAGTAAATGTGATTCCCCCCACCCCCAATATATGCCTTTTCTCCAATGTTTGCTAGACTGTAGTTAGGATGTTAAAGCTGACTCTCCAAATATATGTACTTTCTCCAGTGCATGTTACATTGGAGTTAAAATGCATAATTTGATCCACCAAACATGCATTTTCCCCAATTTTGGTAGGTAAATGTATTAAAAAAATTGTTTGTTGTTTTTCTGAATAGTATTGTAGTTAGGTTTCTCATATGTCATTATTCTGGATGGTTTTAAAATATTTGGAGAATGTTTCATTGCATATTTTTAAAATATTTTTATTAGTTTCTGAAACACTGTTTACTATATGTTTTAATATTTTAAAAATATTAATATTGATATATATTTGTACATTGTGTTTATAATAATTGAGCAAGTGTAAAATATGTTGTCATTTTGTAAAACAGCATGATTAATTATTATATGGTTATCCAATATTAACTTTTTAGTATATATTGCAAATATGATATACTTTAACTAACATTGCAAGTGTTATAATAAATCTATTGCAAGCATGCACGTGAGTTAATTACAATAATAAGAGAAAACATCAATAGTGTCCAATCGTCCTGCTGAGTTCAAACCCACTGGTAGTGGGTAACCTCACCCAACTATAAACATTTCTAAACAAAAAGGGGCTGATTAGGACTTAAGTCGGAAAGCATCGTCATATGCTTTCCGACGTACATCCATGGTTTAATGTCTGACTGCCTAATTACAATGTAGGCAGATGGAGTTTAAACCGGAAGGTCAGACCGACTGGCTTCCAACGGGCTCAAGAAGGCACAGTCAGAGGCGGCACATAACCCCCTATGGGATTATGATGATGGTTTCCGACAGACTTTTCCTGTCAGGCCTTTCGGCATGAAACGCATGTCGGAAAGCAACTTGGGGGGCCTTTCAGGGCCTCTGCAACCTCTGGTTGGGGGCGCCCCCTGTAAATCCCTGCTCTATGGGGCAGGCACCATGAGGTACAGGGATATACAGTGACTCCCATTTCCCTTTGGGAGATTGTGCTGCAGCCGATTTTAATAGGGAGATGGGAATTTGGGACCACACCTTGTGCAGTCGCATTGTAATATGGTGTTCAGAACTGCTGACCTAATCCTTTTTTTATTTATTTATTTATACATTTACAGCAAATTGCACAAACAAGTTAAGAAAATCGAAAAATCATATACATTTACAAATTCATTACAGCGAAGAGATTTCAAATAATAATCCAGCATCTCATCCTGCCCATATACTTGAACCCCTATCTTTCATTGTTCCATCAACTTTTCTGTACATTTCAATCCTCAAAGTAATCCCGAAACGCGCTCCAGATTTTTTACCCAATTTCTTTTTCCTCAAACCCCTAATTGAAAAGAGACCCCACTCCAACTTAAATAAACTATGCATTTTAGCGCGCCATTGATAAAAATCAGGTGGTTTTTCCTGAAGCCAATCAGTAGCTGTGCATAACCATGCAACAGTCATAGCAAAGCAAATAAAATGCCTCTATTGATACAATTGTATTAGCTAGAGGGGTTTTGTCCTACAGGACCAGGCAGGACAAATTCATAATAGTAAATCAAAATTGCCTGGTCTCAGGTTCAATGCTGTTTATTATTTATCAGCAGGTATGAGCTCTTTATTGAGTTTGGAGACTCATTGTTACTTAACTCATTTCAAATGTTTATCTTACTTATACATTTTCAGTAAGAGGTTGTAACACATCCTAAAACAATTTATACACATAAATCATAATTCAAAAATCAGTTGCACATGAAGAAATCATAACATGAGTAATTGCATAAACATTACACACATAGCATAAATCAACTTTGTAAAAAGGTACACCAGAATTTTTGAAGTTCAGTCCCTTCTCCTAATTCCTTTTATAGATTTTTAGTACTGACACACTATAGGCATATTGTTTATAAAAAGTTCAAAACGTCCTGCATTGCGGGACATCTTTTCTATTTATTGCCTTGTAGTGGGTTCTAGAAATGGATCACGTGTGGAAATGCCGACGCGTTTCCAAACCCGGTGTAATTACTCGGGTTTTTCCTCACGGCAAACCTGGGTACCTGTTGAATTAAAAACCAAATTTTAGTCTCTGCTCTTTCTCTTATTCTCTATGTATTAGCTTACAAGTGGGGCATGAAGTACCTGTTTGTTTCAAGTACGCGATGTCGTCTATATGGTTGGGTTTCCTGACCTTGACTCTGTATCAGGAGAAAGGAGACCGTCAGTTGTCACCTTGTCTCACTCTCTTGTAAACACATGGGCATATCTATTATTTAAAATAACTACACTTACTTAATGTGAAGGTATGGGAACGTTATTCTGAATTTCAATCGCGCTGTCTTCTTACTGCGGGCGCTGGCAGGAATGAATTTTCTTTCCGCGTTAGGCGCGTTTCCCTTGCTGAGGTTGCGTCTTCATTTGGATTTCTTTTGGCTGCAAAGTTTACAAACGCTCAAATTAGTTTGGCGTTTTGCTTCGGTCATAAGTAAAGCTACGAGCGGGAGACTACGGGAGCTCACCTTGTTGGATTCGATCTCAGCATTCGTTCTGCCGTATTGCTCTGCCGGCATTCACCCGGAAGTAACCTCAATTAATCACCTGACATGGCCCGCCGACCGAGCTATGGGAATTGTAGTGCACTTTTTGTAAAAGTTAAGAAAGGCCAATTATTTCGTTTTGTTTGAAGGCAGGATGGGTACTCCATAAGGAGTGGTGGCATCGCAGAAGGGCTCAGTGAATATTTCTCTGTAATTCAGTTAGTTCATTCATCCCCTCAATTACACAGTTGAACTTGAGAATTAGGTATGCTTCTCGTTGTAGCAACAATGTTTCTACATCTCCTCCTCTTGGTGGAATTTTTATTCCTGACAAGACTGTCCATTTAAAATCTTTTTCTGTATGCCCACTTTGAGTGAAGTGTTGAACCATTGGGGCTGTTAATACTTTTTGTTTGATTCAGGACCGGTCTTGGGCCATTCTTTGATTTATTTGCTGGGTCGTTTTCCCAATGTATAGTTTGGGACATGGACAGGTTACCGCATACACCAGGTTGCGGCTTTTACAGTTTGTGAATTCTTTATGGAACCATTTAGTGTTGTTGAATTCAAATTCAGTGCCTTCAATTGTGGTGGCACATGAGACACACGTTCCGCATTTATGATGTTCTTCTACTGGTTTTAGTCGCCAAAGTGCGCGTAAGTCCGTTCTGACTTGACTGACTCCTAGATCTGCCCTCACAATCTGCTGTCCAATGCTTTTGTTCTTTTTAAGAGCAAAAAGCGGTTTCTGCATTGGCATCCCCAATCCAGATAGTAAATGCCAGTTTTTGAGGATTATTGATTTGAATTTGTTTGTATAAGGCCCGTAGGTGGTGACACAAACAAGTCTCTCTAAAGGTTTTTTTTGCTTTTTTGACAACAACTCTTCTCTTGGTGTGCACCAAGCCCTTTTAATGGAATGCTTTAACATTTTGTCAGGGTAGCCTCTTCTTTCAAGTTGATTGCTTAGAATTTCTGAATGTGCTAGGAAATCCTCTTTCCTAGAGCAATTCCTCCTGATCCTTAGCATTTGGCCGTAGGGGAGGTTGGCTTTCAGGCTTTGTGGATGGTAGCTTCTATAGTGGAGGATGGTGTTTTTGTCTGTAGATTTAGGGTGTAGAGTGGTGATTAGTTTTTGGTCTTGTACACCAACCTCTACGTCAAGAAACGTGAGGTGGGTGGTACTGTAAGTTAGGGTCAATTTTATATCGGGGTGTCTTGTATTCAACCATTCATGAAATTGGATCAAGGATTCAACTGAACCCTTCCATTGACACCAGATGTCGTCAATGTAACGATACCAATTTGAAATATGGTTCTGATAGGGGTTGTTTTGGTACACAAACCGTTCCTCGTACAGGGCCATGAAGAGGACCGCCATTTCCGGGGCGTAAGGACACCCCATGGCGGTCCCCTTCACCTGCACGTAGAACGTGTCCATGAACCGAAAATAGTTCCTCTTGAGTGCAATTCGAGCTAGATCGATTATGAACTCCGTGGGCACTCTTTGTGGCTTTGGGCGGGTTTCCAGAAAAAATTCAATCGCTTCTAAGCCTTCCTCTTGTGGGATTTGTGTATACAGGGAGACTATGTCAAAGGACACCATTAGGTGTTGGTTCTCATCAAATGGGACCCCTTCGACTTTGGTGATAAAGTCCATGGTATCTTTCAAATAGGATTTTACCTGACCCATAAATGGCTTCAAAAACACATCAACATATTTTGCTAATGGCTCTAACACAGAGTCACACCCGGAGACTATTGGTCTCCCGGGCGGTTCTGTGAGGTTTTTATGTATTTTGGGTAAAAAATAGATTACCGGGGTACGTGGATTCTTTTTCATTAAGTAGTTAAACTCTTTCGGACCCAAGATGCCTTTGTCAAACCCTTCTGTTAGTTTGATGCTTATTTCATTTTGGATCTGCTCTGTGGGATCGTCATTCAACGCTCTGTACCACTCCGAGTTGTCAATTTGATGATGTGCTTCAGCGACATATTTATCTTTTGACCACACCACTAGTGCTCCCCCCTTATCAGCGGGTTTCACTACTATTGTCTCATCGTTTCGTAAATCATGAATGGCTGTTTGTTGTTCCTTTGTCAAGTTCCTTTTAAGAAATGTTTTTTGTTTGCCCAACTGTGCAATGGAGGAGAGAACTGCTTGTTCGAACGTGATTATTTCTTTAGGGACCAAGTGTGTTGGAGGAATAAATGTAGACCTGTTGGCAAGGCCAGAGGGTTCAGGTACCCTTGTGTCTTCCTTGTCAAAAAAGAATGCCTGAAGTCGCAATTTTCTACAAAATTCGAGTGTTTCTATTTTTAATTTAGTCAAATCCATATGTGTGGCTGGGACAAATTTAAGACCTAGCTCTAAAACTGTTTTCTCGTGTACAGTAAGTTGTTTATCTGACAAGTTTACTATGGATGTTTCAACTAGCTCTTGTAATAGTTGCGGCGTGTCCTCATTTCATATATAGCATGGGAAATGAGGACACGCCACAAGCGGTTTCTGCATTGGCATCCCCAATCCAGATAGTAAATGCCAGTTTTTGAGGATTATTGATTTGAATTTGTTTGTATAAGGCCCGTAGGTGGTGACAAAAACAAGTCTCTCTAAAGGTTTTTTTTGCTTTTTGCTCTTAAAAAGAACAAAAGCATTGGACAGCAGATTGTGAGGGCAGATCTAGGAGTCAGTCAAGTCAGAACGGACTTACGCGCACTATGGCGACTAAAACCAGTAGAAGGACATCATAAATGCGGAACGTGTGTCTCATGTGCCACCACAATTGAAGGCACTGAATTTGAACTCAACAACACTAAATGGTTCCATAAAGAATTCACAAACTGTAAAAGCCGCAACCTGGTGTATGCGGTAACCTGTCCATGTCCCAAACTATACATTGGGAAAACGACCCAGCAAATAAATCAAAGAATGGCCCAAGACCGGTCCCGAATCAAACAAAAAGTATTAACAGCCCCAATGGTTCAACACTTCACTCAAAGTGGGCATACAGAAAAAGATTTTAAATGGACAGTCTTGTCAGGAATAAAAATTCCACCAAGAGGAGGAGATGTAGAAACATTGTTGCCACAACGAGAAGCATACCTAATTCTCAAGTTCAACTGTGTAATTGAGGGGATGAATGAACTAACTGAATTACAGAGAAATATTCACTGAGCCCTTCTGTGATGCCACCGCTCCTTCTGGAGTACCCATCCTGCCTTCAAACAAAACGAAATAATTGGCCTTTCTTAACTTTTACAAAAAGTGCACTACAATTCCCATAACTCGGTCGGCGGGCCATGTCAGGTGATTAATTGAGGTTACTTCCGGGTGAATGCCGGCAGAGCAATACGGCAGAACGAATGCTGAGATCGAATCCAACAAGGTGAGCTCCCGTAGTCTCCCGCTCGTAGCTTTACTTATGACCGAAGCAAAACGCCAAACTAATTTGAGCGTTTGTAAACTTTGCAGCCAAAAGAAATCCAAATGAAGACGCAACCTCAGCAAGGGAAACGCGCCTAACGCGGAAAGAAAATTCATTCCTGCCAGCGCCTGCAGTAAGAAGACAGCGCGATTGAAATTCAGAATAACGTTCACATACCTTCACATTAAGTAAGTGTAGTTATTTTAAATAATAGATATGCCCATGTGTTTACAAGAGAGTGAGACAAGGTGACAACTGACGGTCTCCTTTCGCCTGATACAGAGTCAAGGTCAGGAAACCCAACCATATAGACGACATTGTGTACTTGAAACAAACAGGTACTTCATGCCCCACTTGTAAGCTAATACGTAGAGAATAAGAGAGAGCAGAGACTAAAATTTGGTTTTTAATTCAACAGGTACCCAGGTTTGCCCTGAGGAAAAACCCGAGTAATTACACCGGGTTTGGAAACGCGTCGGCATTTCCACACGTGATCCATTTCTAGAACCCACTACAAGGCAATAAATAGAAAAGATGTCCCGCAATGCAGGACGTTTTGAACTTTTTATAAACAATATGCCTATAGTGTGTCAGTCCTAAAAATCTATAAAAGGAATTAGGAGAAGGGACTGAACTTCAAAAATTCTGGTGTACCTTTTTACAAAGTTGATTTATGCTATGTGTGTAATGTTTGTGCAACTGATTTTTGAATTATGATTTATGTGTATAAATTGATTAGGACGTGTTACAACCTCTTACTGAAAATGTATAAGTAAGATAAACATTTGAAATGAGTTAAGTAACAATGAGTCTCCAAACTCAATAAAGAGCTCATACCTGCTGATAAATAATAAACAGCATTGAACCCGAGACCAGGCAATTTTGATTTACTATATTGATACAATGGCTCCACAGACCGATCCTTCGGTATTTTCCCCAACAGCATCATAGTAATTGTTATATCTACAGGCATTTTTATTACATGAGCAAGAAACTTTTTAATTCCTGTTATAAAACATTGAAGTTTTACACAACTGGAAAAAATATGTATACTATCTGCATCTACCATCATTCACATCTCCCCATGTTGCCATTCGAATCGGAGTGTAGTATAAGTCAAACAACGTTTTAAAAAATTGGGCTTTTAAATTTGCAGACATTAATGCTTCCTTGGATAACAAAAGCAAATCTTCTATAACTATTTCGGGATCCTCTAGTGCGCTCACCAATTTCAACCTGACTTTGTCTAGGTCATCCCTTTTCCCAGTAAGCAGTAACTGGTATAACATTCCTATTTTTACCTGCTTCCTGACTCCTTCAACTGCTTTATTGTTCTGAAAGACCACCCTTCGTCGAAATAAATAATCCCGTACTTGTAAAAAAAAATTTTTAAATCCTCGGAAAAAAGAATTGATCCTTTAACTCATCAAATGATTTACAAGTCCCATCCTCAGTATACATATCACCTAACATTCTCACCCCCTTCCTCTGCCACTTTATTGCCATGTCATCCGAAAATATCCTCGGAAGAAGCCTAAAAGTATTAAAAGGAGTATAATAAGAAATGTTCCCTATTACCATTGTATTGGCAAACCATTTCCGAACCTTAAATGCAGCAACCACTACCTTAAAACGAGTCCCTTTATAATAACTCCCATCTGGCTCAACAAATAATGATTGTTTCACAATTGAACCTAACTGCATTTCAAAAATAGAGGGGGCAGAAGCCGCATCCTCAACGGGCACCCCCGTTATCAATACCCTCATCTTGAGTAAAAAACAAACTACATAATATAGAAAGAAATCAGGCACTCCCATCCCTCCCCTAGCAGATGGTAGTATCATATATTTCATTGCCCGTCTAGGTCTACCTGGGCTCCAAATAAATTTGCCACACACCGACTGTAGAGCCTGTATCCTATCTTTGGTGATTTCTAGAGGTATTGACCTAAACAAATAAAGTACCTTTGGTAGCACATTCATTTTTATAATATTTGACCGTCTAATAATGGTAAAATGTAGTCGTTCCCACCTATCCAGAGAGTTCTTAATTTTAGCCATTAGTGTATTCCAGTTACCTTCCACTAACTCGGTCATATTAGCCTTTAACTGAATGCCTAAATACATTGCCTCTTTCACCACTCTCTCGTCGTGCCAAGCTAATGAGTCCGAACATAAAATCTGAGTTTTCGACTCATTTAATTTGTATCCCGCTACTCTTCCAAACTCCTTTGCCAACCGCTCAATCTCTTTAATAGCGGTGCCTAGATTAATTGTTGCCACAGCAATATCATCCGCATACGCAAAAACAGAAATAATGTATTCAGACACGCGGTAAGGTGGGATCAGGTAGCTACGACTCAATAACTCAATAAAGGGGTTAATATATAAGTCAAACAAAAGGGGGGAGCACGGACATCCTTGTCGAGTTCCCCGTGCAATATTTAAGGAATCCGAAAGTAGGCCCATAGCAGAGATCTTAGCCGTGGGGGTTAAATAAAGAGACTGTAAGGCAACAATAAATTTTGATCCAAATCCCATTTCCTCCATAAGTCTCCACATATAACTCCACTGAACCCGATCAAACGCTTTTTCAGCATCAAGTACAATAAGCGCTAGCTCGTTTTTATTCACAGCAGCCATATCAAAATACGTGATAACCTTATTAACATGCTCTACCGTTCCTCTTTTTGGTATAAAACCATGCTGTTGTTGTGATACTAAAGACAACATGCCTTCAGATAGTCGATTGGAAAGGATTTTAGAATAAATGTTATTGTCAGCATTTAGTAAAGATATTGGACGGTAGGATCCTACCTGGTCCGGCGGCTTACCCTTCTTGCAAAATACCGCTATCGTAGCATCTGACCATGAACTGGGAGGGGAGCCCGCCTGGGCCATCTGAATAACAGCTAGCAGCTCATTCTTAATAATTTTATAGAACTGTCTATAAACCTCACTAGGTATTCTGTCAGGGCCTGCGGCTTTATCAAAAGCAAGACTATTAACTGCTATTTCCAACTCCTCTTCAGTTATTAAGGATATAAGTTCCTGAGCTAGTATAGGATCGAGTATTTTTAGGCCCACTGCGAGTATTTCCACCCAGTCTAATCCATCCCTTACCTAATCCAACGACATTGTAATTAGGGCCAGAGTATTCTATGGCATTGGATTAGTGACAGGTAAAAACAAAGGTTTAAGATTTTTACTGTAAAACAAACAATTCATGATAAAATGCTATCAAAAATATATATGTTTCTGATCAAAAAAACACTTTTCAGGAATATAATTTACAATTTATTCAAAAATATAAATGAAAGTTTGCGGTCAAGTGAGCTCCATAAAAGTCAACCAATTATTAGTTATACAGCAATATTTAGGCCATACAAGAAGCAAAGACGTAAAACATGATACGAACATTTCACATCAAGTGTTTTAAAAAGGAGGATAAAACATACAATAGGCGAACATGTAAAATTTAACATAAGGAAACGATCAAAAATAAAAAAGAACTACATCAGAATTAAAGTGACTGTTAAATCATAATAACAGAATCATATTATGACTAAAGTTCAATACGTACAACTGGCTGAGGAACAGGCCCTGACTGCCCGTAGCGGGCACCGGGCAATCCCCCGGTGCGCCGCACGGGTGGGGGCGGGTTTTGGGCCCCTGGGGGTCGATTTTGTTACAGGACCGTTTTTGCAGCATAGCTGCAAAATCAGCCCTGAAACAAAATCGGCCAAAAACCGGCCCTGGCAAAGAGGTCGGCGGCACCCCCAACCCCCGGAGGAGGGGCTGGGGCCGGCCGGGCACTTTGCCAGGGTCGGTTTGGGTTCCCAGTCCGGTCCTGCTGACAAACAACAGATTATCTCAGATTCTTTCCCTGTTTCATTGCACACTGGATATACTTACCTATCGCCAGGCAAATATGAATTGAAGGCATAGACTGTACATAAAGCATAGCTTGCCTATAATGTCCAAAGTTCACCTCCCTCAAAAATTGTTTTACAAAAACGTTTCCTAGCATGTATATAACATATACAAAAGAAAATGAAACATAGTGTGGTCTAAAAGGAGATATATAACATGGGTGCAGTACCTGGCCAGTGGCATAAAAAATTGGTTCAGGGAAGGAAACCATAAAGCGCAGTGTGTTCAACCTCAATCTAGTGAGCAGAGATCTATGACGGCCGTTAGACGCACACAAGAGAAGCAATTCCATACCAGGTCTGCATTTCAAAGGCCTATATTGTGATACTCTATGTTGACGATTTCAGTGTGGTCCCTATTATTTCCACAAAAGACCAGAAAGAAGGCCTTTAATGTTTGTTTGCAAGAAGGTAAGCAGGTATGCAATATCCAGACTGTAATTACTGTTACAATCTGACTACTCAATGACGAAAACAGTTTAGACAGCCAAGTAAGGAGTAGGCAGAGTTTCACATAGTCTAAAATGTAAACAAGTACTAATTCTACGTGACATATGTAAGTTGCAGTACTCTGGGGGACTGCCAAGAGTCTTCTGAGGACCCCATTCTCAATTATTTGATTGGCTGGGTAATCCTTAATTTCCCATAACTCAGAAGTGTAAATTGATAGACATTTCAGTTTATAAACCTCCACCAACTCTTAAAGAGGTTCCAGGCCTAAACCTGATGCAGATTTAAATATTGGCCCAACATTTCTAGCACAATTTGGTGTCATAATAGATCCCAGTGAATTCTAGGTGGAGGTATCACCAAATACGACACCAGACATGGAAAGGATGGAACAGGGATGATTTTAGGTGTATTTACCTCAAACAACTTATTTCGGTCCTCTTTGGGCCATAAACTATTATATGCATTCTTTGATTGATTCACTGATAACTTAAGATCTCTCATAAAGATTGGAAATTGATCAAGCAATTTCAGAAGCACAAGTGGGGTCCTGGCAAATAGCATTGCATTATCCACATGGAAGAATGCAGGGACTCACTGGGCCATTCATATAAAGAGTGAACCAAAATAGGGCCAGCACACAATCTGTGCTCCCTTAGCTAGGTATAATGGTGCTGTTGTCTCACCCTTAGTGCTAAACCTCGCAATTGCAGTTACCTTGTTATGCAGCTATCTTTAAATACTGACAAAGTTAGCCTCCACCTCTATGCCAGTCATAATATTCCAAAGCTTCGAGTGATTCATGAGGTCAAATGCTGATCGCAAGCCAATAAAAGCTAGATAAACACTCCCAGACTTGGCTACAGAGTATTTATTTATTAACAAGCAAAGAGTAAGGCATTGAGTGGCTGAGCATAGACCAGCATGATAGCCAAACTGCAGGTCTGAAATAATATCATTATCAAGGGCCCAAACTTCTAAACGTTCCATAAAATCCTGTCATTAATTTTTACGGTTGAATTAATGAGTGATATAGGGTGATGAGTTATGATAACATTTTGGGTCACATGTACTTCCCTTTTTGAAGATGAGTACCACTGTAGCATATGACTAAGATTTCAGAAGGCCTGCATTACAAAAAGTAATCAAGACATTTGTTTATAGCAGTGCCCATAATGTAATGTTCTCTTTAAATAAATCAGCAGGGACTAATCCGGGCTGAATCTTTACCTTTTCGGCACCTATTTGTGGCGGTTATTACACACAGCTCCACGTCAAGTCCCTTCTGTTGTCTTATAGTGCCTTTTACCCTAGAAGCAGGTGATTTATCTGGAGGGAGGGATATCGTGGTAAAATGGCCTACCCAAGTGTCAGGCAGAGTCACAGATTCAAAGTCTGTCTCTGTGGAGTTGCTTAAGAACAGATGATTAAACACCTGCCAGAATGCTCGAATGTCTTTCAGGGAGCTAGCAGCTAATAAAGACTTCCATACATTGTCTCTAATTGCCTTTTTCCTACTTGCAAGTGCCTTCTTATAGTCAACTTGACATTTTTGAACATGGTTGGCATTCTGTGGTGCCATGTTGACAGTTTTAACAAATCAATGTGTTTTCGTTAACAGTGTGAGTAAAATCATCTATGAAGTTTCAACTTGCGAAATGGCACAGGGGCAACCTGAAGCTCCCTAATGGAATGATATCATATACCACAGCACCTCAAAAGTTCAGCTGACGCCCCCCCCCACCCATATACAGACATTTAAAAATTCTGGTTTTTTATTTGTCATGGTATTGTAAAGTAATTCAAAACTCTGTCCACCTTTCACGATCAGATTTGTAATTTCTTGATAAAAAATTACCTGAATGATCTGCTCTCGTAAAAATCCCTCCTCTTTAGTAGTAACTATTCCCCTTTTTCCAATAATTCTTCCAAGTTACTCCTAGGTTTACTACCAAAATGTATACCGACCTGTGCGAAGATCTCTACATTTGAGGTGGAGATCTCAAACATAAAAGGTAGGAGAGGCAAAGGCATTGACCTCCTCATGTAAGTTACTGAACAGCATTTTATTGTAGGTGTAAGAAAGTCTTCCTTGTTATCCTGATCACCCACATTTTTTGACGGATGCTGGTGGTTTTTGACTCTGATTGTTTCCTGGGTTCTGCTAACAAGACCCAGGGACAGTGCTCTGTTTGACAACCTACCTGTAAGCCTCTAGTACAGAGGTCTTCAAACTTTTTTAGGTAGAGACCCCCCAACTGAAATATTTTAGATGTCGGTCCCCCCACCACCACCTGACAGACATTTCTGGAATCTGTTACACTACATAATTAACCACCATCTGCATACCCCACACCATATCTGGCAAATAAGTGATTGAACCTACTACATACACAGCCACTTAGAAAGATAAGCTCAAAACTACTTGAAGCTTAAAAATGGGCATTGTACATCTCAGTAAAACAAAACAAATTACAATGTCTTCAGCATATTAATCCTTGCATATAATGTTCATATTGTTAGATTTGTGAAACCATTTCTATATATTCTATTAAAAAGGAGAAAGAAAGAGGGATCACTGGTTTCTTTGTATGTAGATCTCTATGGTGTACACAGGTTTTTTTTGGTTCAGGCAGTTCCAAACTTTCCCTTCCTGGAGTTTTAGGATCCTTATTATTGCATGCTGTTCGGTATTCTGCAGCATTTTCTACAAATTGATGCTTTTATCCAGCCTGCTTTCTCTGATTTCTCAATTTTTCCACATGAGTTTTGCTGCTGGGCCTGTGCTACTAAAAACTCTGCTGCCGCTGCTCACCCTAAGCCTGGTCTGTTGATCTTAAGTTTGGGTTATGCTAGCTTGTTCTCCGAGGCCTTTATGCCCTACATTGCTGTGAAACGGAACTGGACTACAGTAGACAACATAGTCAAGACTATCTCAATGGGCCCCAATGCTGACTGGGCTTATTTTTCTAAATAACTTAAAATGCATGCTCCTAACCCTGTCTGTTACTACTGTCCAGGAGCTCCAGCATGCCCTATCCTTTTAGTTGGGTACACCTTGATGCTTGTTAGGAAATCTCAGATTCACACACCCCTAACAATATTGAAAAGCTATGCCTCCAAATGGACATTCCTCTAGAAGAAAAAATAATACAGCTGTGCTACCAGGTATTTTTGTGCTCTTTTTACCTTCACCTAAAAACAGAAGAGCTGATGGATAAAACAGGGATTAACACCCTTCCCATTGCAAGAACACTACCTTTGTGAACACACCTCAAAGTAGCTAATCTCAAAAAAGGGCATGTCTTATCTAATGGCAGAAAGCAAGAGGCCACTACTTAAATATGTTAAATGTATCTCTTGTGGAGCTCTGTACTGCCCAGTCTTTATTAATTACTACCACTGAGAATGCATGTTGCAGTAAAGGTTGCACTCCGCTCCTGACTGAATCTGAGGTTCTGTGAGAATCTCGATGACGTTTTTGACTTGTTCAAATATGGACGAGTTTGGTACCTATGAACCGCAACTGACGAATTTAGTGGGTGTACGCGTTTTCGCTACACTACTTTGTACCGTTCGTCTTATTCGTGGGTTTCTCCATCTGAACCCACGGGTTCCATTTTAGATACGGCATCCATTTTGTTTCCTGCCCTCAAGTAGCCAGCGAACGGCCACTGTCCGCTTCATGACCCTGGGACTCCCAAGCTCCTGCGGAAGACACATGTTCCTTTGAGGGTGTCTTTATGACGAGGGGGATGACACAGCAAAGGCAGATGGCTCCGTTCGAAGCTGATCTTGCCGTGCCGGTCTATTGTTTCAGCCGTGCATGCATTAAGCACGAATCCTTTGATCCTACAATCATGCTTCTGATATTGCCCCCTACACTCTTTTCAATCTGTTGTCTGTCTTCGTCTTCCTTGCACCTGTTTCTGTCTTTTCTCTTAGTTCGCTTACAGCCTGAATGGAATGTGCCTAATGGTGAGATAACATGCTTTTACAGTTGGGAACCGGCGATGTTACTGTAATTATGTTCCGGGCTCCTGGAAACATGAAAGCAACCCTTTTGAAATTTACTGTGGGAACTGAGTTGTAACCTTTTGTTCACTATGTTGTGCTGTGATGAAATTGTGTATAAAAGGAGCGATCCATGTTTGCAATTCGAAGCAGTGTCTCAGAACCTACACTCTGTGTACTTCTTGCGATCTCTGTATCTCTGCAGTAAATAAACTCTGATCTTTGACGCCGAAGGAAGTGTCCTGTGTCTCTGTGAATTGTACGCCGGAACAGGTAACCCACGAAGGTTTCAGGTGTTGTTCCCTGGCACCGCTGGGCCTTAGAATAGCCCAGTCCTTCAGTTGGCGCCCAGCGTGGGGCGACATCAGCGGTACCGGTCCAAAGCCCGACGATCGTGAGGAACTTCGTGTGAAATCTCCGAGGGAAGGTGCACCCCGCTTCATCGATCCTGTTGTCGAAATAAGTGGCCCGAAGACTTTTCCCGTGAAGATTCCCGCCTCCTGACGGCTGCGACGGACTGATGCCCTGACTTTCGACCTGTTTTGGCCCCTGGCGTAGTCCTTTGTACGGCGAGACGATAGACAGGCCTTCCTGGTGACGCCATTGTTCTCTCAGTTAAGTATTCGTGGGTCGCTCCCAGTCCTTAGTTGTTGGTCCCTTTTTGGGACATTTGCTTTGTTGTTGCCATTGCATTTGTGGTTCTTAGTTGTTGGTTCTTAGTTGTTGGGTTTTATTTGACGATTGCAATTGCCAAAAACCAAGGGTCTTGCATTTTTGCGAGGACATCGTAATTTGATAACCCTTGAAGTTTGTAAACTCGGTCAGTGTGCACGATGCCTGGCCGTAGTACTTTGTTTGGTTTCTTTAAATGTTGCGGAACAGATTCCCGATTAGAGGACTCGTGTCCGATACCTCCAGTCGGGACTCCAATTTATGAGCTCTATAGTCGCCATGGAGTAGGACCTATCATATATAATGAGTATTGGATCCGTTACACTAAAGATGATGGTGTCCTTAGTTGGCCACCCCATGGTAGTTTCGAAATTACAATTCTAGATAATCGTGAAGCCAAATTGTTTAAGAAAAAAGCTAGGCCGGCCATGTTTGATTCCTTTCGGTTGTGGCGTAAAGAGGCCAAACAGAAAGAAATCAAGCAGATTAAGAAAAATAAGAGAGAAGGTATCAGCGAGACAAAGACGAGAAGGAAAAGGACGTTTTTGCTAGACTGCATCATATGGCGGTGGATAAATGTTATCCGGTTTTACCGTCGAGTTCTGATAAGAAGGGAGAAGAAGCGGTAGAGGACCCTTTGCTGTCCTATCTATTAAAATCACCACCTCCATATGCACAGGATACTACCGCCCCTGTGGTTCCTCCTGTCCCTCAACCTGTTGTTCCGGCGGCTGCTGGTCAGCCTGCCGTTGGTCCTGTCCTTCCGAATCCCCTTGTTCCTCAAGTTGTCCCTACTCCCTTACCTGCCCTTCTTCCTACTGCTCCACTGCCTATATCTACTCAGTCTATTGTTCCTGCTACTTCTGCTATCTTGGCTACTCCTACTGCTCCTACTTTTAGTCCTCATGTTGTTGCCCCTGTCCTTCTCTCCTCTTCTCCTTCTGTTCGTAGTCGTATACCTAATGCTGTGGCTAATCTTTACTCTCCACTGTTCGGACCGATACTTGGGTCTGATGTCTCTGTCGCCTCTCAGAGACAGAGTCAAATTCCTGGTGGTAGGGAGAGTGAGACATTAGTAAAAATGACGCGCAAGTGGATTAGGCATCCTGCTAAGTACACCCCGCGCCTAGTTTTTGCAACATTCTCTCAGTTTAATGAGCCCACACAAAGATTCGTGTTTGAGGAAATGTGTAAATCTTTAAGAGAGGAGTGGGATAATGATGAGGTAGACAATGTACCGCCCAAATGACTGAACTCCAGAATCAGTTTTCAAACGGTATGATTGTGGGTGCTAATATTCGACGTGGCTTTTCGGTCTACAGTGCATCCTCGAGTATTGTTTGATGACGACACTGAAGATTGGGAAGCACAACCTGGTCAGTATCCCATGCGAGAAGTCCCCCCAGTGTGG
Organism: Lissotriton vulgaris; assembly: GCF_964263255.1. Taxonomy (NCBI): domain Eukaryota; kingdom Metazoa; phylum Chordata; class Amphibia; order Caudata; family Salamandridae; genus Lissotriton; species Lissotriton vulgaris. Next base: position 1,142,802,973 of record NC_141694.1, on the reverse strand, counting down.
ATGCCAGGTAATCCTGCTGCTAACCCTGCTATTTTGCCGCACTTCCAGAGGGTTTGGATACACCTCCCATGGAAGCGATCCGAAGTTTTGCAGGTGAAGCAATCTTTGCCTGATCCGCGGAAAAATCCGGCAGGTTATTATAAGGAGTTATCCCAACTTGTGGATGCTACTATTATGAACCTTGCCGATATTGATATGTTGTTCGGTAACGTAGTACCTCAACCGATTTGGGCAAAAATCCGTCAAGAGAATCACGTAGCTGAGTTAGGTGGTGATTGGGCCTCTGCTCTTGCGGCAGCTGACGGACGACAAGTTGGTGGGGCTAAGCCTGAACAAATCATTACGGATCTGCCCCAGAGGATCATTACATTTATGAAGACACTTATGCCAGCAATGAGAGTTAACTGGGATAAACTGTCTGCGTGCAAGCAAAAGAAAGATGAGAGTGTCTCCGATTTCTTTACTAGATTTGAGGAGGCATTTATCGATCATAGTGGTCAGGACATGAGCACTGAGGGAGGTCAGCGATTGTTTGTTGATAAATTTGTGTCAAATTTGTTGCCTGAACTAAGCAACAAATTGAAAAATTCCGAAAGTTCGTGGGCTGTTTCTACCACTGCTCAAATATTAGCTACGGCTCAATATTACGAAAATAGAGAAAAGGAAGAAAGTGATCGTGCAGATAAGAAAACGAAGGATCTTAAAACTAAGGTTTTGTTGCAGCAAGCGTATCCTCCGCGCTCGAATCAAAATGACTCGCAACAGCAAAATCGTTCACAATCACAGTCTTCTAGGACGCAGTCGCGTACTGACTCCTCTACACCAAGATCTATGCTTGGGTATAATCAATGTGCATATTGTAGGGGTGAGGGCCATTTGAAGTTTAATTGTCCTGTTTTACGTGACCGAAATAATGGTGTTTCGACCCGAGGAGGTCGTAATGGTCCTCAACAAGCATCTCGTGGTAGAGGTCGTGGTTCGTCTCAAAATCAGAACGAGCGTTCTATGTCCTCGTCGGACTCGAACAATTGTTTTGATCAGCGTGATTCATCATCCGGTAGATCTGCACAGTATCATGTAGACGACTATTACGTCGAGCATGACATCGATGCGGACGGTAATTACTAGGACAGCCATAGACAAAGAAAGGGAGTAGTATCAGTTCCGGTTGATCAGAGAGGGGCTTACGTCGCAGTTGCCACATCGGGCGTAGTTGAGCCTTTTCTGTTGGACACTGGTGCAGCGAAAAGTTCCATCATGCATTCGAAACTCCCCGGCGCACCTTTGTCTGGCTTAACGAACGTTTCTGTTGGATTCTCTGGCGCCCCGGTTAGCAATCCAGTTTCTAGCCCTTTGCCCCTTACAATTGGTCCGCGTGAGCTAGAAGCCCCTTTGATTTTAATTACTGGTCGTGGTGAGAATCTTTTGGGCCTGGATTTGTTGAAGCGGTTATATGCGACTCTGTATTGTTCTCCTGCGGGAGTGGAGCTTACATTGGGTCAGAGAGTAATCTCTCCTATGTACTTGTCAACAGATAAGCTCCCACCGAAATTGAGTTCTCTTCCTGAGTCTTTGTGGGCAACAGGTCCCAATGATTTGGGCCTGTTGGACATATCACCTTATGTTGTCCAATTGAAATCGAATGTGCGATTGCCACGCATTCCTCAGTATCGTATCTCTCTTGATGGTGAGCGGGCGCTATTAGCAATCATTTATGATTTGATCAGGAAGGATGTTATTGAGGAAACTCGGGAAAATGTGTGTAACAGTCCTGTGCTACCTATTTTGAAACGAACTGATCCATCCAAGCCCCCTGTGTACCGTTTTGTTATTGATTTAAGAGAGGTAAATAAAATTGTGATTCCACAATTTCCTGTGGTGCCTGACATTACAGCTTTGCTGACTCTGATTCCAGCCTCTGCCTCTTGGTTCTCGGTAATCGATCTGAAGAATGCTTTCTTTAGCATTCCGATTGCTGAGGAAAGCAGAGATTTATTCGGCTTCTCATTAGGTGGTCGCAGCTTCAGGTTTAAACGCGCTCCTCAAGGTTACTGTGAGAGTCCATCGATTTACAGCCAAGCGCTTAAGAGTCAACTTGACGCGTTTGTGTTACCAGCTGGAGCGGCCTTGATTCAGTATGTCGATGACCTATTGGTGGCTGCTGACAATAAGCAGATTTGCAAATCTGCTACAGTATCGCTGTTACAGCATCTATGTGACTTACATCACAAGGTGTCACCTTCTAAGCTACAGTATTGTTGTCAAGAAGTAACCTATTTAGGTCACTTATTGTCAAAGGAGGGAAGAAGGTTGACCCCAGGAAGAATTGCAGCGATTGCTCGAATGACTGTGCCAACAACTCAGAGAGATGTGCGTGCCTTTCTAGGTATTACGTCATACTGCAGGCAATGGATTCCAAATTTTTCATTGCTAGCGAAGCCATTGTTAGCTCTTACGTGCAAGGATGTTCCGACTCCTTTGCCATGGACTGAAGAGTGTCAGAAAAGTTTTTCAGAATTACGTGATGCGTTGTGTTCGGCTCCTGTGTTAGGTACTCCTGATTACAGTAAGCCGTTTACACTATACGTTCACGAGAGGGAAGGTTGTGCGTTGAGTGTCTTGACGCAACAATTTGGCGGTAAGCAGCGTCCATGTGCATATTTCTCTTCGACCTTAGACCCAGTAGCTAGAGCAGTGCCGAGTTGTCTAAGAGCGACAGCGGCAGCTGCGGTGTCCATTCGACAGTCCGCAGGTCTGGTCATGGATAATATGCTAACAGTGATGGTTCCGCATGCAGTTGACACTCTTTTGAATCGAACAAAAACTCAACACTTGACGAGCGCAAGGTTGTCTGGTTATGAGTTGACGCTTTTGGCAAGTCATATACAGATTAAGCGTTGTAATGTGCTGAACCCCGCGACATTGTTGCCGACTAATATGGAATCAGACGACGTGCCACCACATGATTGTTATTTAAGAACTGAAGAAGAAACGAAGGGTCGTGTTGACCTAAAAAACACTCCATTGGCAGATCCTGATGGTACTTTGTATGTTGATGGTTCGTGCTTCAAGTTGCCGAATGGTGATGTGACGACTGCGTATGCTGTAGTGACGTTGAGTACGGTTGTGGAAACTGCGAGATTGAGTCAGAATTCGGCGCAGGCGGCAGAGTTGATTGCGTTAACGAGAGCGTGTGTTTTGTCTAAAGGGAAGCGAGTGAATGTGTTTACTGATAGTCAATATGCATTTGGCGTTGCACATAGCTTTGGTCGATTGTGGAGAGAAAGAGGATTTATGACATCGCATGGTACGAAGATCCAACACGGACAGCTCGTGAATGATCTTTTGGACGCACTTACATTGCCTAAGCAGGTGGCAATCATTAAATGCAGCGCACACCGAAAGGTTACGGATGATGTTGGTCGGGGTAATGCGTTTGCGGATGAGATTGCTAAAGAAACAGCTACGAATCTTGCAACCCGAATGTATGTCACGAGTTCAGTGAGGTGGCCGGCGGAGACTGGTATGTGTGAGGACACTGTGGAGAGTGTGAGAGCGATTCAGAATGAGGCTACCGAAACTGAAAATACTAGGTGGAAAGAAAGCACGGGAAAGTTAGACGCGTATGGATGTTGGGTTGATTTGTCAGAATGTCAGAGGTGGATGCTACCGGATGCATATGTGCTTGCCGTTGTGACTATGGTTCACGGCTTGTCACATATTAGCACGAAAGGTATATGTAAGTTGTTGTCTCCTGTATGGAAGAATGATGGTATTGCTAAGTGTGCTGAGAGAGTGGTAAGAATTGTATGGTATGTACGATGTATAATCCTGGCAAGGGCACCCCCACTCCACCTGGTCATTTTGCTCCTCCTACATGTCCCTTTGAGGTTATCCAATTGGACTTCATCCATATGGAGAGATGCAATAACCTGAAGTATGTTCTGGTTGTGGTTTGCGCGTTCTCCAGATGGATTGAGGCCTATCCTCTTAAAGATAATACTGCCCTGTCCACAGCGAAAGTCCTACTGAAGGAATACTTTCCTCGGTATGGAATGCCACGGATTGTATGGTCTGATAACGGAAGTGAGTTTGTGGGGAGTGTGATGAAGAGTGTGTGTAAGGGCCTTGGAATACGGCAGAAATTCCATAGTGTCAATCATCCCCAGTCAGCAGGTTTAGTGGAAGGGTACAATGGCACTCTGAAACTGAAACTTGCTAAGATTCAAGCAACGACTGGTCTGTCATGGCCCGATGCCTTGCCTCTAGCTCTCTTATCGACCAGGGCAACTGTGCACTCTCGAGTAGGGCTTAGCCCATATGAGATTGTGTTCGGCCGTCCTGCAAACATTTGGGGAGTTCCGTGGCCTAAGGCATTTGATAGCCTCGAATATCCAATGTTGATTGATTATCTTTATGATCTAACTGCTAAATTGAGGTTAATTCATCAACAGGTCTTTGAAGCTCTACCGGCACAGACAGAGGGTCCTGGACATCGGCTCCAACCAGGTGACTGGGTAGTCACCCGCAACTTTGGGAGAAAGCGTAATCTCGAGACAAGATTTGGGGGACCCTTCCAGGTTCTGCTGGCGACAAGGACTGCAGTTCGTTGGAAGGCAGGAAAAATTGGGTGCATGCCACCCATACAAAGAAAATCCCAATTCCTTTGCCAGCAGATAACTGGGTCGGAACTGGAATTGCCGCAACGGAAACCGAGACCCCTCTACGTTACGTGCCGTTCAGAGATGCTCAACCTGTAGGAAACAATTCAGTGCAGCCAGACACATCTGTTGAATCGTCAGCATCGGAGAATTCAAGGTCTGAACTGTCATCCGATCGATTGAACACTGTTTCGCAATCTGAACAGTTATTCGAAGATCAAACTCGACCTGGAAGAAGTCGTTACTTTCTTCGTTCACGTGACAAAGACTAATAAAAAAAACCTTTTTGTTTTCGAATTCATATTACCCCCCTTACTGCTGCTACGAATATTATGAACAATTGCATCTTTTATTGATTTTTGAGTTCTTTTTCACGTGTATTTCTCTCTTTGCACAGCTAGGAGACTTGTATTAAATTGAATGTTATTAAATAAAAACCTTTTCATCCGGGTTGACCGTAGGGCCGTGCGGGTACTTCCTTCTGTTTAGCAGGTTTCTGACACTAGGTCGGTTACTTTTGTCGATTCCTGGGAACTCCTGGGAATTGGTAATCGCTACTCAGAACGAAGTGCATCAAGAACGTTACGGACAGTTTTTAGAGGATGGAGTTCTCTAAGCTGTCGGAAGTAGAGAGGATGTCGGCGCAAAGATTAGAATTGCATAAGGTTGTCCGAACAAAATGTTTTCTGTTTCAGGCATTCCTGCTATTTCTGACTATTTCTATGTTACTGGTGGGTGGAGTGTATCTTGGAATCCAGTCATTGTTGCCTTCTACTTCACCTACTTCTCCTTCACCTGATCTGAATCCTGTTTCTACTGTTTCCCCACATTCCTTTCATCTTCTGCCCCAACATGAACAGGTTAGACGTGCGGAATTCATGAACAACTCCTTTGTTCAGCTCCTACACCAGCATCAGTTGGTGATGAATACTACTAACTGCTGGGTGTGTGGGTTAATGCCACATACCATGGATAGGGGTATCCCGTACTTGGTTCTTCCTTACAGCTCCCAGGGGTCAGCTCGAGCATTCCAAACTATGTTCCGTAGTGCACTAGATTCCTACCCCCGTCAAGAGCCACGTTCCACAGACCTTGGTCCCGGCCCATACCACAAGACTTTGGCAATGGCGATTGCTGACTTGGATAGAGATATTTTTGATGCATAGCTTATTCCAGAGGAAGAGGTGCGAGCATACAAGGATCTGAGTGAGGCTGAGTATAGTACGTCAGTGGGTGATAGACAGCTTAAGAGCTCGTCTCCGATCTGGATCGTACCCCACCTCGGTAATTTTTGCTTGAAAGGTCTTGGTCGAAATCCGAGAGCTCAGCTTGGGAAGAGTGCTTGTACTGAAACGTATGTTTTACCGATGCTCTCTTCCCCTGTTTTCCTGACTGCCAAGGGTACCTATTTTGTATGTTATGATCGCGCATATACGTGGTTGCCCCGTGACTTCTCGGGCACCTGTTATATTGCGAATCTTTTGCCATCGACTTTCACAGCTGCCTCGGACTATCACAAGACTAGAGTTGTGAGAGGTGTTATTAGCAAAGAGGATACTGCCGGTCAGGAAGCAGGAGACTTCTTTAAGGGTTTCCTGCCGTTCTGGGGACCTATGATTAATAGTAGGAACCTGAGACAACTGACTCGTGTGGAAGAGTCGACTGCTAATGTAACCGCAAGTTCCCTTGATAATTTGACGGCTGAGCTTCAGGCGGATAGACTTATGACGTTGCAGAACCGTATGGTTTTAGACGTTGTACTCTCAGATAGAGGTGGTGTGTGCAAGGTGATCCATTCGAGTTGCTGTATTTTCATTCCTGATAACGCTCCAACTGTATATCAAGCCATCTCGAAGTTGCATAAGATCTCCGAGTCCATACACGTGGACGTAGGTGATTGTACGCTACTAGGATGTTTTTGGGGCCTGATGTCGACTTGGGGTTGGAAGATTCTGATGATCGTGGGGGTTGTTGTGACGTTTCTATTCACGTGTTGTCTTTGCGTGCAGTGTGGTCCTGCCTTATGTGGCCTCTGTGCTACAACGTGTATAAGACGGCCATCTGTTACCAAAGAAGCACTGATGGATAGAATTATGTTGCAGCAACATCTGAACGATCTGATGAATATCGAGATTGATTCTGATTTCGACTAGTGCTTGCCTACATGAGGGCAAAAGGAGCGTCTGAGGTTCTGTGAGAATCGCGATGACGTTTTTGACTTGTTCAAATATGGACGAGTTTGGTATCTATGAACCGCAAATGACGAATTTAGTGGGTGTATGCGTTTTCGCTACACTACTTTGTACCGTTCGTCTTATCCGTGGGTTTCTCCATCTGAACCCACGGGTTCCATTTTAGATACGTCATCCATTTTGTTTCTTGCCCTCAAGTAGCCAGCGAACGGACACTGTCCGCTTCGTGACCCTGGGACTCCCAAGCTCTTGCGGAAGACACATGTTCCTTTGAGGGTGTCTTTATGACGAGGGGGATGACACAGCAAAGGCAGATGGCTCCGTTCGAAGCTCATCTTGCCGTGCCGGTCTATTGTTTCAGCCGTGCATGCATTAAGCACAAATCCTTTGATCCTACAATCATGCTTCCGATATTGCCCCCTACACTCTTTTCAATCTGTTGTCTGTCTTCGTCTTCCTTGCACCTGTTTCTGTCTTTTCTCTTAGTTCGTTTACAGCCTGAATGGAATGTGCCTAATGGTGAGATAACATGCTTTTACAGTTGGGAACCGGCGATGTTACTGTAATTATGTTCCGGGCTCCTGGAAACATGAAAGCAACCCTTTTGAAATTTACTGTGGGAACTGAGTTGTAACCTTTTGTTCTCTATGTTGTGCTGTGACGAAATTGTGTATAAAAGGAACAATCCACGTTTGCAATTCGAAGCAGTCTCTCAGAACCTACACTCTGTGTACTTCTTGCGATCTCTGTATCCCTGCAGTAAATAAACTCTGATCTTTGACGCCGAAGGAAGTGTCCCGTGTCTCTGTGAATTGTACGCCGGAACAGGTAACCCACGAAGGTTTCAGGTGTTGTTCCCTGGCACCGCTGGGCCTTAGAATAGCCCAGTCCTTCAAATCTACATACATCCAATTGCTCAATGTCTGTGACCAACTAGTAGTGGACCCACACTTCCCCAGAAGGCCTGCCTACTCACCTCTGGCTACTCCATTTCCAGGCCTTCATCTTTACCTTCATATAGTGGCTTCTACTGCTTCCAAAGGGTCCATACAGGGCAGTGACTACCAGGGATACAATCATGTTTTGCTCTGTGAAGCCTCCAGCTGTACCACCTTCATCTGGAGTAGAAAAATCCAGAAGGCATAGGTGCTTTGGTGGATTGAAATGCTGTACACAATTTTACATACCTAATTAAAAGATGGGTTGGCAGTCACCAATGTCTCCTGCTAAAATGACTTGGGTGTGCTTGCTGCACATCTGTTGGACATACCTCTCAACCTTTATATCTGCTTGGATGACAAAAGCCACACCACCAGAACTTTGACCCCATTGACAACACAGGAAGCAACATCACATGGCCTTTGACAAAGTGACATCACGGCTTTGCTACCCAACCAAATGGCTATCATTTTATCAACCTCAGAAACATGTATGGCTGAGTGGACCTACGGGAATCGAACGTGTGGCCATGGGATCAAAGACAATTCTGAGATAAAAAATGGGTCTGGTACACCATTCAGAAAATTACACAGAAGCAGATATTCATCATGTGACTGTGCTAAGAAAGCTGCACCTTTTCAGTCACAGTTCTGAAAAACAGGGACCTTGGATAATTAGGAAAAGAAAACACAAACTCTTTCAAATGGGGCGGTTAAAAACCTAGTGACCACCTGAGTGGTTTCATCCACTGGGCTCTGATCTGTATTTACAGATTTCTGTATGTCATCCATTTGATTGGGAGTGGTGAGGCACAGAATAACACATTTTCCTTTTACTTAAAAGAAAACAGGCAGGCTCACTGTGTGTGCATGTGGGCTATTTTTGTGTGGAAGAGGGCACCTTTTCTTACAGTTCGGATTTGCTGTCATGTCACACAAGTGCAGCCAGTGTGCCACATAATTGTTTGAGAGGCAGGTTTGGACCAGACCCCATCACATAGTCAGAGTCACTTAGAGAGCCGGACAGTAGGCAAACGTTTTTCTTTAAATTACAACGGTTTGGGCATGTCATGCATGTGGGAAACAATGAAAGGCAAGGTGTGATAATAAGGTGGAGTGCATGCCCCCTTAAGATTATGTCACGTCCCCCCCCTATGGGGGCGCGCCCCACAGATTGAAGAAATCTGCCCAAGAAAATAGTAGAGCATGTAGGTTTATAGACGCCAGTGAGTTTCATACACTTATGTATGCACTGCTGTGGTGTCTGCTGTCATTTTAAAGCCAGCCCAGCCTTGCCGGCTGGTTTTAAAAACAAACTATAGGCCTGATTTAGATCTTATTGGTCTAACTGCTGTCCCACCACAACAGCAGTCTCAAATACTCCATTGATTTTATGGTGGTCCTCCCGCCATATTTAAATGTTGCCGCAATGAATAGAAGACTGCTGCAGTGGTGGTCTTTGCTTCTGACTAACAGAACTCTATCGCTGTCACACCAGAAGGGGTTGTGCAAAGCTAATTTAGACGTTCCTGCTGTGCTGCCAGTCTGTGAGTGGCAGTTTCACAGCGGAGTGATGTCCTGGTGCAGTGAAGATAGGTACGTACAACTTATTTTTGGGTCTAACAACATATGTGTCATGTTACCATGCAAAACATATGAAGGCAATGTGTAATATCTCTTGGTGTCACGTTTTGTATGCCACTGGCACAACATTTAAATACCTTTGAATGACCCATTTACGATATATGGGATAAATGTACGATTGGCTTACTTCCAATACCGGCAACAACTGACTCATTTGACATCATGGTGGTGTCAGAGCTGCAAAGGGGAGTCTTGGACGAAGGAGTAAAAGAATGAAACAAAAGCAGGAAATAGGTATGTTTTTGCCTCCTTTCCTTCCATTCCGCCACCTCAAAGTAGGAAGTGTTCCCACCACAGTTGGGCCGGCAGGAAGGCACATTATAATCAGATCAGCTGGAATCTTGCCTGGAGTTCTGTCGCCAGCTGTTTCAGCCTCTGCCTCCATTGATGCGGTCCAGAACTTCCAGCGTAGTCAGCGGGACAGTGGTGGTAAATGGAATCGGTAATATCTGAATAGGGCGGGCGGACCTAGCCAAGCAGGAATACTGCCAAAAAAGCTATGGCGGGACCCATCCCGCCAAGATCTAAAGCAGGCCCTGTGTCCAAATTTTACATTGGAATTAAAAGTACTTCCAAAGTCTCAAACTACCTATTTGTACATATAGGTCACTCCCAAGGTCTGCACTGGGTGCCATAAGGGTAAGGTGCCATGTTAAAATAAGCATGGACATTATAAAGGATGTTTTATATGCCCTGGTGAAGGAAAAACTGCCAATTTCATTTTGTTTCTTTTTCTTTTGTAGTGTGCTAATTCTGTAAGCTAACTTTCAAATTCTCCCTTAAACCTTAACAAAGTCTAATTTTTGACAGGAGTGAGCTAGAACAGTAATTCAAAGCATCAAATTAATAGTTACAATAAATCCAACAACTTTCCAAGGAAGGATTTATTATACCTAATGCAGAAAATCATTTTGGAACTTTTTTTCTGAAGTTACATAAAGCAGCCCTGTTGCAGCCTCTTTTGATTGGCGAGCTTTTGACCCACTGAGCCAAGTTTTTCCTTATTAGGTGTGAAGTGGCCTGCGCTGAAACAAAGAGACTATCTGGTGGGAGGAGATCTGCTGCATGGAGATGCCTGGACAGGAAGGGGTCTGGGTAGCCAAACTAATCTTCAAAGCAGAAGCTCAGATAATATAGGAACCAGGCCCAATCCCAGCCAAATGGGAGTAGCTCTAATTCAATTAGAAGAGGGGCTAAAAGTGGATTGTGGGTAGCCAGACCTGAACTCTGAGGAGGGATTTCCTCCAATTTTGATTTGGACTAAGATGTTCATTCTAGAACAAAAATATACCACACTTCTAAGGAAATTGTCAGCACGGAGGGTGGTAACTTGAACCCCATTGCTTAGGGGTACCTCCTTCTGGCCTTCCCAGAAACTGGAGTAAATACGGGAGACCTTTACAGCACCTCCGATCCCTGCTTGAAGACATCAGAAGAAGAAGAACTGCCCAGCAGAACCCTTGGTCTGCACAAAGAGAGGATTGCGCTCACAAGGACTGCATCTTCTACACACTCAAGGCTCCGTTAAAGAGCACCTTTAATTACTTAAAATATTAAGGAGTGGATGCCCTGATCAGCAGCAAGAAGAAAAGTGGCGGAAGAATTCACTTACAACATCTCCAACAAGAACAAGCCCAGCTGACCAGCTTCACATGGACTGTATTGGATTTTACCAGGAGTATGGTGGGAATTGTAGTCCCAGACCCTTAAGAAGCAATTCCAAGTTTCTGGCACCCTGGCTGGTGTTGTGGACCCTCAAAGACCATGAAGAGACCTTCTAGAAAATGCTATGGAAGTTTGGTACCTTTTGGGAAAAAATTTCATAAGTCCAGTTGCATCGATGACGAGAGTCAACTGCAGCTCGACCTAATGACAGGTTTGACCCTCTGAAAGCTCCGGAGGTTTTCGATGTCCTTGATGAAGACAAAGGCCTCTAGGACTCATTGAGGCACTGTGCTGCAGCAGGGAGCTGTCATCAAACTCAAAGCAAAATTGCAAAATTGGCAAGAAGGTAAAAACTTGACATAAGTCCAGTGGCATCGACGACGAGAGTCAACTGCAACTCGACCTGACTGACAGGTTTGACCCTCTGAAAGCTCTGGAGGTCTTCGATGTCCACGATGAGGACAAAGGCCTCTAGGACTCATTGAAGCATTGTGCTGCAGTAGGGAGCTCTGGTCAAAGGTGACTCGGAAAGAAGGTCAAACCTTGCCTGGGCCCTACCGCTCATAGTAGCCGGCCTGTGCTCCACTGCGATTGACCTGAAACTTTGACTTTGTCCCGATCCCGCGGGACCAGATAGCCACGGTTAACGCTTTCCATTTTTAGGCATTAGAAAGCACATTTTTGCATTTAATCTTTGAAAATTCATTTCTCCAATTCCCTACTTTGCATGTTTGTCATTTGAGTATCATTGTAAAGATAAGAATAAACTCTATTTTTATAAATTGATGATGGATTATTATTGTGTTTTGTTTCTTAATTATTTACTGTTTTGTTGATATTGAATGCTGTACATACCTGTCTTCTAAATGAAGCCTGACTCCTCGTCAGCCAACCTACCAAACGTTGAGCAAGGATTAATTTACTGAAACTTGACTGGACCTTATTTATGATTGTGACGTTATTACTAGCAGTAGCTACCTACGTTCACCTACTAATAAACCACCTTCCAACAATAGGTTATTAGCAGTATTGTAGTACTTCCAAAGGTACTACAAAATGCAGTTTGTGAATAGGCCAATAGGCTTCATAGAGGTAAAGACTGATGTCCTGATTACTAACTCCAAAATACATTAATCAGAACTAAGCAACTATCTTTCGCTAAATAGAAATTATTTCATGTTCATAAGAATAGTGAAAGAAGACATATTTGCATGCTTGGATTAACATTCTCTACATCAACTTGTAGATGAGATCGCAGAAGATACAAGCAGATGGTTTGGTATTAATAGCAAAGTCTTTAAAGATTCAAGAGGTATGTTTCTTTCCTCAATAATGTATAAATCTTTGCATCCAGAGAATATGAATTGGTAGGAGGAGCTGAAAAATATGATTGATCTAATCACCTCTAGAAAAAGCATACATTTTGGAAATGGTCTTGAAGATGGCTTGATGCAGTGAAGGATTTGTATAAGGACATATTTAATACCTGTTATAATGCGTACATTTAAACTGTCAGCTGATGACAATAGTAAAAACAAATTGATAGAGAAGGCTCTCTTCTTCATTTGTTCTTGAAGTGTCCATCCAATGCAGGTCTAGGAAAAACATGTTGATAACCCAAATAGTCTCAGGGATTCATTAACAAACAAAAAACAGATTGGGAGGCCAGGCTTTGTATCAAGAGACTAACTCTGAAAAAGACAGAAATTGAAAGAAGTACCTAAATGTGAGCAAGGGATAACAGAAATGTGTAATCTGGCAACTATTGGAGATATCATACTAAAAGAAAGGATCACCACAAAAACCCAAGGTCAGATTCTCTTGTAGCAAATGGTAGATCAGTGACATAAATCAGTTCAGTACCTCAGTTTCTTCAGAACATATCTTGTATACCTTGATTAGAAAAAAGACCTCTAAATGCATGGTTAACCATAATCTTGAACATTCTGAACTTGTACATTTCTCTGATTTATTTCATTTGCATGTTATGTGCATCAACATTGATTTCACTTTTTCTAAATTGTATATGCTAATATATAAAATTATTTTAAAATACATAAAGGGTAAAAATACTCCTATTGCAGGATTCAATAAAAAACACTACATATTAACATTTTAGGTTTAAATCTTTTTATTATTAAGTCAGCTGCCAGCACCGCTATGCGCATTACAAAAGAGACTCCAAATGTGGGTTACACAGAGCCCCCCTTCCATGAACCCCTTCCCCATCCAATCCCTGTAAGGTATAGTGTTGTGTCATAAGGTGCCCAGCTATGCCGGATCCTGCCGGCTAGTAGTATCTAGAGAGGTAAGGCGTAGCAGGTGCAGGTATCTAGAGCATGTTAGTTCTCAAAATTCCTGGACCAGGAGAGTCAAGAATGGCTGCCAGAGCTCGCTAAATGGCAAACCTTTCCCTACTAGCGTGAGTGAGATCTTTTCCATCCCTAGTAAGTGCCACAGCCGCTGCAGCCAAATTGAGTGGATCGGGATTCTGGGGGTCTTCCAATGTGTTAGTATGTTCTGTGTGGCTGTACCCAGGCAATTGCTATCGGTCACCCTCTTCTGGACTTTAGTGGGTACGACGTGAGGGGGTTTGGGACGCCTAATAGAATGTGAGCTGGGAACCTGGGGAGCTCCGTGTCGAGGTGTTTGTCAATTTTGTCTAGGGTTTGAGACCAGTAGTGTTTTAAGTGCTCGTAGCCCCAAAGAAGATGGACCAACGTTCCCTCTTTCCCACACCCTCTCCAACAGTCTGGGCTGTGCTTAGGGCCATCTGGTGTAGCTGTTCAGGGGTTTAGTACCAATAGGATTCTAATTTGGTTAATGTTTCTGTAGGACCCTATGGCTCTCTCAATGTCACGCCCTGTGATATACTCCTTCCCATTCTTAGCTGCTACGTTTTCGGCGGAGGTCCCTCTCCCAGAGTACATGTGTGTGTATCGAGTGATCAGCATTTTATATAGGTCCAAAAGCAATTTCTTGTTTGAGGACCATGTGACCAGCCACCGTTCATAAGGAGTGAGATGTCTGTGTTCCTGCCGCCTAATGTCTGGGTGTAATGCTCAGTGTCTGATCTGCAAGTAGCGCTCCCATTCGGATTTGGGGAGGCCATAATTGGATCAAAGCTGGGTGAAGGAGATGATGCCATTGACGTCAAATAAATAGCCCAGTGCACAGCACTCAGTGGCTCTCCATAGTGGAATTGATTTTCCACCTACCCCTGGACTTAAGTCTTGATTGTCGAAGAGTGGTGTAAGGGGGGAGGGGAAGGTAGTCAGTCCATATCTTCTACTGGTCTGATCCCATGTGGTTAAAGTAGTGGGGGTGAAGTGTGAGGCATAAAGAATGGGTGGTCTCTGTGATTTCCTAAGGAAAGGGACCTTCATAGGCAAGTGCCCACCACTGCTCGGTCCTGGAAAAGCCAGTGCTTCTCCGATTCAGTGCAGCTCCATTTGACCAAATGCTGCAATTGGGCAGCTTTGAAGTAGAGTATGAGGTCTGGGATCCCTAGTCCCCCCTCGTTAGGCAGCCGAGAGCTTATTATTGGTTTGTGGCCCTGCCAGATGAAGAGGGAGAGTTCTGACTGTACTTGGCACAGCCAGCAAGTAGGTGGTGGCAGGGGGAGAGTCTGAAAGATGTAGAAAATTTTGGGTAGAAAGTCATTTTGATAGCTGCGATGCTCCCTAACCAGGAAATAGGGTATTGCTTCCAGCGCTGCAAATCTGAGCGGATTTGCATGTGCAATTTGGCCTACATATATACCGATGTTGTGGCCTGTAGCGTGGGCGCTAGAAGAATTCCCAGGTATGGGACAGTCTTGTCAGACCATAGTATGGGATACCGGTTTTGTAGGCGTGTCTGCGGCTGCGGTGACGAGGACAGATTTAAGTCTGTGGATTTCATGATATTTACTTTAAAACCTGAAGCTTTTGGGAAAGCATCCAATTTCCCCAGAAAAGCCCCCAGGGCGGCCTCCGGGTCCACTAGCGTAACAAAGACGTCGTCCCCATATAGGTTAATAGTGTGAGTGTCCCCCCCAAAACGGATACCTGTAATTTGTGGGTTGACTTGCTGCCCCATCGGCTCCATTTATAGGGTGAAGAACAGGGGCAACAAAGGGCACTCCTGTTGAGTGCCTCTACTGATGGGGAACAGGGCAGAAGTATGTCCGTTAACTCTCACCAAAGCGGTGGGGGGAATGGTAGCAATTTAGAATGAACATCCTCATTCTCTCTCCCAGGCCTATGTGCGGCATGACCCCATCTAGATAGGGCCAGTGAACCTGATCAAAGGCCTTCTCCACGTCGATGGTGAGCAACATGTAGTCCCCCGGGATACGAGACACCTTCTCTATGATATGTAGGACCCTCTCTGTGTTATCACTAGTCTCTCACTGGGGAATAAACCTGTCTGGTCGGGATCAATGAACCCAGGCATATAGGGAACTAGCCGAGCTGTGAGGATCCCGGTGTAGAGTTTGAGATCGATATTCAAGAGAGAGATCGGCCTGTAGGCACAGCATCTATTCTTATCCTTCCCTGGCTTGGGGATGACCACAATGGCGCCCTCCAGCATAGATGGGGGAATCACCCCTTGGGACGAAAAGGAAATAAAAAGCCTAGTCAGTAAAGGGGCAAGTGTAGGGCAGAAGTGTTTATAAAAGGCTGCAATGTAGCCGTCTTGGCCGGGGGATTTAACTGGTTGAAGTCTTGAAATGGCCGCTATGACCTCTTCAATTCTAATCTCCCATTCTATGTGCTCCGCCTGTCCCGGAGTCAATGTAGGAAGTGAGGCCTGTGTTAGGTAAACGCCTATATCCTCCTCTGCCAGCCACTGCCCACTATATAAATGTAAGTAAAAATCTCTGAACGACACAGCAATAGCAGCATCTTCCAAAATCCTTGCCCCCCCTTGGTTCCTAATCTCTTGAACTCCTTAGAGCTGTTGAACCTCGCTTAATTTATGTGCTAGGAGCTGCCCACACCTTTCTCCCCCAACGTAGAGTGGCGCAGGTGTAGTGCAGCGTACTCTGCCCTGTCATTCATTCATTCAAAATACTTTATTTTCGTTCTTTTACAAACCATAAAAGTGCATATACAATATACAATACTTTGTCACAGAAAAAGAAGAACATTCCTTTCACAAAAGTGCAAATGCAAGAAAAGAAATACTTTGATGGTATAGGCACATAGTTTCACAAATTAAACATTACTGATCCCGACAGTTTCTCAGTCTGACAGATAGTTTTAAAAATTCCTTAATTTGGCGGATACTGTCACTGTGCAAGAGCTGCAAGTACAAAAGTGCCAGCCTCATTTGTTTAAAACCAAGTTTTTTTAAAAGAGTTACTAAGTCTTGCTTGCGTGGAAATTCATAACATTTACATAAAAAAATAAAATGCAGCATATCCTGCGGAGACTTTCCGTCGCAGCCACAATGCGCTGCTATATTATTAAAAATATCAGTCTTGGGTAAGCATGGGCGAATTTTGCGAATCTCGCGTTCGCGAATTTTGCGGATTTGCGAACTCGCAATCCGCAAAATCCGCGAATTCTTGCGAATTTTCGGATTTTTTTTTTGTGTTCGCAAGGATTTCTGCCAGTTCGCGAGGGTTTCGTACCAGTTCGCAATTGCGAACTTACATTTCGTCGCGCAACGGTCGCGAATTATGTTGTTTCTACGTCTGGTTCATCATCACAGGTTCCCAGCACCCTCTGTTTCACCACTGCAACCCTCTGTTACATCAATGCCACCCTCTGGTTCATCATTACTGTAGATTATGGGGGGGAAAAGCAAGCACACCAGCCCTGCTTCAACTGAGATGAATTAATTTGGGGTTAGTTTATTAATGTGTCACTGTTTTAAAATTCCAGTCTGGCACCTGCTTCCTTATCTGTAATTTTGCTTTCTGTTGCAGTGCATTTTTTTTCCCCAGGACCTTCTTTGTGGCCTACTTGTAGCTATTGTATGAGCCTGCTGTGAGGGTCAGAGCAGGGTCATACAATTGTTGCAACTAGCAACTGAATTCTGGAGGGGCCCCAGTCAGGAAGCACTACCGGGAATTGTTACTAATGATGAGTTTGAACTCTTGCCCCTGCTGAGTGCTTTCAGTTTTGAAAAACTCGTTTTTCTGCAATTTCGCGGGGTTCGCGGGGTGCGAACACGCGCGAGATCGGATTCGGAAGCCGCAAATTCATGCGAATATGCAATTTGTTTTTTTTGCGGCGTGTTAGTTGGCAAGGTTTTGTGCGTTTTTGCGAGCCGCTCGTAGCGCAAGACGCGAAGTTACCCTCGCGGTCGTTCAAGGGCGCAGCCATCTTGTTTGCCTGACGTATTTCCGTTTCCGGGCGCGAAGTGTAATCTCGCAAAGTCCGCGGCTTGCCAGTACAGTCTCGCGCGTATTCGCAAGGAAAATCTCGCGCGAACTTACCCGCGCGGTCGTGAACGGGCGCGGCCATCTTGTTTCTCATTCATTGCTATGGTTCTGGGCATGGTCTTTGTATCCTCTGTCAATCTCTGCCATCCTTTGCTTGTTTGAAGTTTTTTTTTATCTATTTTACTTATTATCTATCCCTCTATTTTTCTAGCCCTATATTTTTGTGTTTACTGCTACTTTTGGTTAATTTTAAACTACTTTTGTAAACTCTTTTCTTTTCTTCTCTTCCCTATTCTATTTTCTTTATTCCTTTCCGCCCAGACCATGGTGAAGGGAGCCGGGAAGCATCCCGAGAAGGGGAAGGGTCCCGCACCCCGTGTCCGGCTCCCGTGCGGGCGTTTGAGGGGGGAGCTAGTGATGCCACGGGAGATCTTTACCCCGGAGGAGGTGGCCCAACTCATTTTTTATGTTCAGCGCCGCCTCCCCAGGACCATCATGGGAGGCGGCAAGATCAGTGCCGGGTACGGGGCCCGGGAGCGCCGGAAGCGGTGGGAGAAGGTGTGCCAGGCCATTTACCACCACTCTCGGGTCTGGCGCACCTACAACCAGGCCAACCACCGCTGGACGGATGTCCTGACCCGTGAGCGAGATCTGCTCGACCTCCTTGGCCTTGAGATCCCCGGGCTTGGTGAGTAGTAGTAGCTATGTCTTTACTACTATGTTTTCTCCTGCTGTGTTATTATATTGCAAATTTTTGTTTTTTACCAAGAGCAATAATGCTGCTCATTACATTGTAGGTAAATTTTATTTCAAAATCTTCTGTGCATTTCAGGTACACTGCTCTCCTTCTTCTCAGTAGTGTTGCTACTATGCTTATTTGTTTTAGATTTTGTGTTCATTTCATTGGCCTGTGAAATTATGTATGAGTGTAGTTGAAAGAACTGCGTAATGCTACACACTAAGGTTCAGATTTTTAATTACCGGCGCATCCCTGCAAAGTTGCAGGGATGCGCCAGTAATTGTGCGTCACGCCACCATCACCCATGGTGCGCCGTATTTACAATGCGGCGCGCCATGGGCCCAAAACGTCACCAAAGCGTTACGCATCTGTGCCGTAAAGGCGGCGCATTGCTGGAGTTGCGTCGCAACGATGGTGCAGCTCCATCAATTCTCTGGGGTGCCCTATCTCCCCAATGCTGCGTCAAGCCGTACGTCTGCTTCAAGCAGGCGCAGGGTTTGAGTCACGCATCATTGTCCTCAAAGTGACTGATTGAAATCTTGTAGATTTCCCTCAGCCACTTTTAGGATGCGTTCCTGCGCAGGAACGCCCTCCCTTGCGCCGGAACACCCCTATTGGCGCAGGGCTTTACAACGTGATGCATCTCCCAGATGCGTCACGTTGTTAATATACGCCGCACCATTGCGCCTCTTTTGTGCTGTCGCTGCGTCACAAAAGTCACGCAACAATGGAGCAAAAGAGCCGCAAGGGCCTTCTAAATCAGCCCCTACAGACTCAAGTCCAGTCCTTCCTTTGTACACATGGCGATAAGAAGAAATAGTGGTGGTGGATTAATAGTTTGAGTATTTTAATGACTGGTGAATGTAGTAGGAAACTTTAGTGTTGTCGCTGATCTTCAATCACGATGGACTTTGGCTGTCACTTTGCGTGCTGCGGACTGCTGCCTGCCAATCCTAGGCAAACCTTTTTAGTACTTTGTTTAGTGAGTTACATAGGGTAGTTTCCAATTCGACGGTCCGCAAATCAAGCAATACTAAAGTAATGACGTAGTCGACCACATGAGATTGGTCAATAATATATCCCGTGGAGTCGTTCCCTATTTGCTATTTCGCAAAAATATTTTGTTACTTTGTTAGTTCTTTTTTAAATGTTTGATTTGGTTGAGAAATATCATCCATGTTTTCTGTTTTTCTTTCTTTCATGTTGTACATCAGCTTCCCCCAGGGGCAAGAGGAGGACACAGGAGGAGGAGGAGGAGGGTGCTGTTGTCGATGCAGGCCAGGACCGGGCAGTCGAGGGCTCCTTTGCTGGCCCCAGTAAGTTTTAATTTTAATATAGAGTACTTATTTTTTCCTAGCGTTCCTCATTCGATTTTTTCTAAATCGTCTTTGATCTTCTTGTAGACAGGATCTAAATTCTTATCCTGCCTCGACTATGACTCCGTGTGGTATTACTAGATTATTCTTATTAGTCTGTCTGTGTAGCTAACTAAGATTACACATTTGGCATTTCCATTGGACTCCCATTCTAGTCAGCAATAGCTCTATGCACTGAGTGTAGTCCTCTGGGATTGTCCATAATGTCTTTTCAAGTATTCTAAATGTTTATGCTTTGACCATTGCCAACAATAAAAAGGTGAATGACCACCACCAAGAAATAATAAGATACTACTTTACTTTTGGTTTGGATAGGAGGACAATCCATTCTACTACTGTTGCAGGGACAAATCTGCACAAACAGAACTATGGACACTAAATAATGCATCGCTTAGCTTATCAATTATAATAGGTGCTGTAACTGTTAGACTTTCCACATACCTCAGTGATAACAGACTTTGTAGTTGAACCCCCAATCTCCTTACTGACTAGATAGTGTGGCAGAGTCATTTAGCTCCCAAAGTCACCGATGGCAGAGGCACGGACTCATGCTTGCAAAAATTCGAAAACCTTTAGCTCATCCACTCTAGTCTGGAGGACCAAAAACCACAGAGTCTATTTAAGTTTAAAAGCTTTATTAAAAGTAAACACATTTATTAAATTCAAGTTTGTCATAAAAGTGAACGTGTAACTGAAAATGGAAAAGTGCTTAGTGCTGACGATTAATTGGACACATTTCTTGTGGTCGAGCCGAGCTCTCACCTGGTTTGAACTTGATCCTGCTCGTGTTCTTAGAAGTCAAGGTTCTGTCTGTTAGGAGAAAAAGTGGTGCGTGTTAAAAAGTAAAAAGCAAACATTCATCATTTGTGCCAAAAAGTGCAGCAAGACAACAGCCTTCCCTGGAAAAAGGGACATTTTTACTCTAGAGTACACAGTCAAAAATTATTAAATTGTACACTTTTTTTCACATTTCTTTCTTCCTCCTAGACCAAATATTATATAGTAGTGAGTGGTGTATTCTAACATTATTAAATGTACTTTGTAGGTGGAACATCTGGAGACGGGGCCAGCGCGGAGGTGGTGGTGGCATTGGACGAGGAGGACAACTCTGGGGAGGAGGCGGTGCAAGTGCCGGAAAAGGACATGCCTGTGAGGGTTCACACGGTGGTGGCGGGCAGAGGTAAGCTATACATTCCTTAGTCATTGAGATTGAAGACTGCAGAGTGTGCTTTCTGCACGGGTGTATTATAAAAAAAGCAGGTAGTAGCCTCCTCTAAATGTACTTCGACTTAGCTGTGAAGTTTTTGGCGAGAAGAATCCCAATCAGATCTGAGGTGAACTTGATGGATGGGATGAACGAAAAGCGAAAGAAGGGTGTAAGTAAGTGTGGAAGCACGAGAAATGTAATGATGACTGGTAAAGAAGAATGATATGTGTTTGCTTGGTCCCCGAGGTGGCTGGGAAGGTAAGAAAATGGTATGGTGCATGGCTGGGTGAATGATGAAGCAAGGATGGGTGGAAGGAGAACAGCCTGGGTGGGTGAGACAGAAACTGTATGTGCGCAATATACTTTGAATGGATGGATGCCTGGATCATTCATGGTACTATCTGACTCTTAGATAGCATATGTGTATCTAGAGAGAGTAGACGGTCACTGGATGAACTAAGTGTTACTTTGAAGAGCATGTAACACCGCACCCGCACGTCCGTTCCAGTGTAGGAAAGGCAAGGAAAAGAAGTTGTAACGTTGTCCAAAGACTACCATGAATAGTAGCAGTAGTTTGTATTGCAACTGCAAGCACAGCATATATCCAGTTATTACGGTGGACACTCCCTACCTCCCTTAATAACTTTAGTTTAGTAGTAGTACGTCATTCATGTGTGGGGGTATCACTGTTCACTCAATAATAAGCAAAGCACCTAAAGTCATCCCATATGTCATCAAATACATCCCATGTGAAGTGATAGATAATCAGATAATTTAGCTTCTTCATTTTCCTTTTCTAATACTCATTTGCACTGTAGGGTGAAAGCTAAATTAATTAAGCAGTAGCCCTTTTAACAGAGTATTCTCAGTGCCACCCGTAATAGAAAAGTAAGAGCTTCACCACCTGCATGTACTGGACCGGTACAGTAACGCAAGTCTGTCTCACTCACCATGGTGTGCGTCTGTTTTTCTCGGGTGCAAGTTCACTGCGCTGGCATTATGCCGGCTTGCATAAGATAACGTACCAATTTTCCTAAACAAGAGAGAAGAAGAAGAATAAGAGTGGTGTACTGTCATAGTCGACTGTAATAGAAGTCCATAGTGCTCGTAGAATTTGTTCCTTAAACTCCCACTAATGTTAGAGCAAGGATGAAGAAGTCGGAGGTTACATAGATACTGTCCTCAATAGTTATGCACTGTGCTTTCAATTTGCTACTTGTACTGTGACAACTTTCTGCTCAATCATTTTGTGTTAATCTTAAGGAGCATTGGTTACAGACTATGTCTTTCTTTTTTCATGTAGTTGCTCCTTCCAAATCCAAGACACCATCAAGGAGGAAGGAGCTGGCTCGAATGGCCCGGCAACGGAGGCTGGATGCCACTGTTGCTGAATATCGGCGGCTGGTGGCCCTGGAGGAGGAGGAGACGCAGTCTGGTACAACAACAACGTCCACTGGGACAGCTGCATCCTCCTCCGTGCGGGCTGCCAGCCAGCGCAGTGCTCCAGCGGTACGGAGCCGGGCTACCAAAGCCAAACGCCACCGCCCAGCAGCAAAGAAAGCAGCTGCCCCTCACAGGATTTGCAAGGCACACCGGCGCCGCTTATCCCTCAGACTGTCCTACCTGGAGCAGGAGGTCCATAATTATAAGAACGTGGTGGAGGGCCTCCGCTTCGAACTTGCCACCCTCCGCAAGGAGCATGATGCCCTGGCTGCTAATTCCAACAGCACCCTGCCATAGTGTCCCTTGCCCCTTTTTTAGAGACTTTTGGGGGGTGGGAATTGGGAGTTGTGATTTTTGGGGACTTTTGAAGGACAATCGTTGGGGTTAGGGAGGGTCTTGCGGGAGATTCTTTTGTTAGGGCTATAAAAAGATACTTTTTGAAACTTTATCTGACCATACCTGTTTTTTACTGCTTTTGAGTCTGGTGGGTGGGGGTTTAACATAACAGTAAGTTTGTTTTCCTGAATAGTCCTAGGACTTTAGTAGTACTACCGTCAATCAAATCTCTTGTCTCTCCTAATACTCCATTATACTACCTCCAACCAAATGCCTATCTTCCCTGTAATTTCTGTTTGCAAGTAGGGCTAGGCCCAGGGCTGGCTCCACGGGAAACAGCAAATAAGGTTTGCAATCCTGGGCGGATAAAATTTCCTCATAGCGGTGGTACTAGTGGTGTGACACAGTGGCAGTTGCTTGCCTATGAAAAAAAAGAAAATGAAATCTGGTTTGTCCTCCTGAGCAATACAAAGGTACAATACAGAATATAGCAGGTGACAGAAGTACACTAGAACAAATGTTAAAGTATAACTAATTCGGTTGAAGTTCTTTGACATTAGCCATGGGTCTTTGTCAAGCAGAGTAAGAATATATCCTCGGATTTCTTCACCAGCCTGTTGCTATCACCTTATCCTCCCCAGCAAGTGTGTGGATTTATTGCTGTAATTTAGTCACACATCAATCAAAACCACACAGCCCGGGGGAAGAGGGTTAGGGTTTGAAAAATGGATGGGTACGGGGGTTTTTGGGAAAGGTTTTGGGAGACAAGAAAAAGTAGCACAGCATGGACGAACAATTGTGAACATAAACAAATCTTTGGGTACAAACCTATCCATCAATCTTTGAAAGTGCATACACTACTGCATGCATGTCAGTTAAAAGTAAGTAGTACTTTCGACAACTGTGGAAGAAAGAATGCGACAGTACAGGGCGTGGGTGGAAATATTGATAACTATATTCAACATAAGGTCTCTGTAGCCAGATACCTGAGTGCCTTGCTGGTCACTATAAATCCATTCACAACAACACTCAATGGGGTTGGTCTGGAAGGTATAGTAGATAGAAAAGGAGAAATTGCTTTTTTTCTAGGTGTCCCCTCACTCACCAGGGTTGCCCCTTGGTGACATGCTTCATCATTGGGGCCATCCCAGTCCTCTACGGCCTGGGGCGTGCTGCGACTTGCGAATTACGTAGGAGCACTTACAAATGACTATGTGTGGTGCAGATGTGATAGTGGAGTGGACTAAGTGATGTGTTAAGGGATCAATTTAGAAGCAGAGAGAGATCCAAGAAATGCAGTCACAGTCAGAGAAAAAGGCAAGGGATACTGTATCTATGTGGTTGTAGTGGTCCTGTTGGAAGTGGTAAGTAAGTTGCCTGCAGAAAAAAAATCCTCCTTTTAGCGGCACTCCTCCATTGCAGCCGACGCTTCGTCCATCGATTTTGGTCACCAGAAGACACCCTGTAAAAAAAAGCACAGCATAGACAAACAATGGACATAAACAATTCTTTGGGTACAAACCTATCCATCAATCTTTGAAAGTGCATGCACTACTGCATGCATGTCAGTGAAAAGTAAGTAGTACATTCGACAACTGTGGAAGAAAGAATGCGACAGTACAGGGCCTGTGTGGAATTATTGATAACGATATTCAACATAAGGTCTCTGTACTTAGCCAGATACCCGAGAGCCTTGCTGGTCACTATAAATCCATTCACAACAACACTCAGTGGGGTTGGTCTGGAAGGTATAGTAGATAGAAAAGGAGAAATTGCTTGTTTTCTAGGTGTCCCCTCACTCACCAGGGTTGCCCCTTGGTGACATGCTTCATCATTGGGGCCATCCCAGTCCTCTACGGCCTGGGGCGTGCTGCGACTTGCGAATTACGTAGGAGCACTTACAAATGACTATGTGTGGTGCAGATGTGATAGTGGAGTGGACTAAGTGATGTGTTAAGGGATCAATTTAGAAGCAGAGAGAGATCCAAGAAATGCAGTCACAGTCAGAGAAAAAGGCAAGGGATACTGTATCTATGTGGTTGTAGTGGTCCTGTTGGAAGTGGTAAGTAAGTTGCCTGCAGAAAAAAAATCCTCCTTTTAGGGGCACTCCTCCATTGCAGCCGACGCTTCGTCCATCGATGTTGGTCACCAGAAGACACCCTGTAAAAAAAAGCACAGCATAGACAAACAATGGAACATAAACAATTCTTTGGGTACAAACCTATCCATCAATCTTTGAAAGTGCATGCACTACTGCATGCATGTCAGTGAAAAGTAAGTAGTACATTCGACAACTGTGGAAGAAAGAATGCGACAGTACAGGGCCTGTGTGGAATTATTGATAACGATATTCAACATAAGGTCTCTGTACTTAGCCAGATACCCGAGAGCCTTGCTGGTCACTATAAATCCATTCACAACAACACTCAGTGGGGTTGGTCTGGAAGGTATAGTAGATAGAAAAGGAGAAATTGCTTGTTTTCTAGGTGTCCCCTCACTCACCAGGGTTGCCCTTTGGTGACATGCTTCATCATTGGGGCCATCCCAGTCCTCTACGGCCTGGGGCGTGCTGCGACTTGCGAATTACGTAGGAGCACTTACAAATGACTATGTGTGGTGCAGATGTGATAGTGGAGTGGACTAAGTGATGTGTTAAGGGATCAATTTAGAAGCAGAGAGAGATCCAAGAAATGCAGTCACAGTCAGAGAAAAAGGCAAGGGATACTGTATCTATGTGGTTGTAGTTGTCCTGTTGGAAGTGGTAAGTAAGTTGCCTGCAGAAAAAAAATCCTTTTATTAGCGGCACTCCTCCATTGCAGCCGACGCTTCGTCCATCGATGTTGGTCACCAGAAGACACCCTGTCCACTGCCTGCCTGATGCTGAATTGTGGCTCGCTACTGTGAAGCCTGACTCCATCCTTTTTTCCCCATTACAGAGACTGAAACCCGGCCTGTAATTATTCAACGAAAAACAGGAAGTGATATAATATTACAACACCACTGATAAATAAATATAAGGTATGTAGGCTGTGGAGTGCAAAAAGTCACAATTTGATTTTCCTAGTAGACAGTACAATATTTTTGAAAGTGCGTACTCTGAGTCACCTTTTGAAGGATAAATAAGTATGGGCAAATTAATGTAGCGGATCTTGCCCCTCAAGCTAGGTGTACTGTAAACTGTGTTTTAGAACAAAATTAGATCTTCCTAGCAGTGCTCCCACCCAGACCCTTACTAAAGCCAGTCGCAAAAATGTAGAAGACCCCCAATCAAATCTCAAAAAACGAGGCCTAGCAGAAAACTGGTGACAAAACTTACTTTGAAAGTAAAAGTAGGCCGAAGTACCCCCTTCCTAATTACCCATTACCCACCGTGGATTGCATTGAAACCACTTGCAAGCAACCAAGCAAAAGTAGCCATAGCCAGCATCGCTCCAAGACTCGAAATCCCCCCCACTCAAACACATGCAATAGAAATACTGCTAACCCTAACGAACCCTAAGTTAAGAATAGTGGCAAAGGCTTTCTTTAACTATGCCAAATCCCCCCTTTCCCACCTTGGATTTTCTTCAAATGACTTGCAACCAAAATTACACATTCTCACGAGTGCTCTAAGACCCCAGAACTCAGTTGGAATAATCTAGAACACCCTGAAACACAGGCAATACTGCTGCTAGGGCTAACCCTAACGAACCCTAAGTTACAAAAAGTGCCGAAAGGCTTTTCCGCAAGGATTTTGTCCCAACCACTTCTACCCGGTATTAGACCTTCCCAGGAATGCCCCAAGACCCGCCAAGATACCCGCCAAGAAGCATAACACCCCCAAACAGGCCAAAAGCAAAATCTCATACTTGCAATATTTCTGGGCCTTCGGTCCAAACGCGCTGCGTAGCTAGGCCATAAGTCGGGGTTGGCACAACGGATTTCCTGAAAAGCAAATGCAATCAAGATTAGAGTGTCCCAGCAATGCTCCCAGACCACGAAACTCACCCACAAACAGACCTAACCCCACCTAAGAGCACCTCAAAGGCAAGCAAGTCATCAAAAACACAAAAAAATTTCCGCCTGGGATTTGGTCCAAAACACTTTTATCCGGTATTAGAGCTTCCCAGCATTGGCCCCAGAGCCGTCAACCCAGGAGAAAACGAGTAGAAGACCCCCAAACAGCCAAAGAGCAAAAGTACAAAAATGGGGACTTAGTCAATTTTTCACAAATTTCCCAAATCACTCCGCGCGCGCTCTGCAGCTAGGCCCTAACTCCCCTCTGCCACCATGGATTTGCTTCAAACCTCTTGAAAAGTAAAGTATATATAGCCAGCAGTGCTCCCAGACCACGAAACTCACCCACAAACACCAGGAAGCCCCCCAAACAGGCACCCGAAAACGCTACATAGAGCAAAATGTCAGAAATAGCCAAAAAAAACATCGGCCTGGATTTTGTCCCAACCTCTTCTACCCGGTATTAGACCTTCCCAGGAATGCCCCAAGACCCGCCAACCCACCCGCCAAGAAGCATAACACCCCCAAACAGGCCAAAAGCAAAATCTCATACTTGCAATATTTCTGGGCCTTCGGTCCAAACGCACTGCGTAGCTAGGCCATAAGTCGGGGTTGCCACGACGGATTTCCTGAAAAGCAAATGCAATCAAGATTAGAGTGTCCCAGCAGTGCTCCCAGACCACGAAACTCACCCACAAACACCAGGAAGCCCCCCAAACAGGCCCCGAAAACGCTACATAGAGCAAAATGTCAGAAATAGCCAAAAAAAAAATCGGCCTGGATTTTGTCCCAACCACTTCTACCCGGTATTAGACCTTCCCAGGAATGCCCCAAGACCCGCCAACCCACCCGCCAAGAAGCATAACACCCCCAAACAGGCCAAAAGCAAAATCTCATACTTGCAATATTTCTGGGCCTTCGGTCCAAACGCACTGCGTAGCTAGGCCATAAGTCGGGGTTGCCACGACGGATTTCCTGAAAAGCAAATGCAATCAAGATTAGAGTGTCCCAGCAGTGCTCCCAGACCACGAAACTCACCCACAAACACCAGGAAGCCCCCCAAACAGGCCCCCGAAAACGCTACATAGAGCAAAATGTCAGAAATAGCCAAAAAAAAATCGGCCTGGATTTTGTCCCAACCACTTCTACCCGGTATTAGACCTTCCCAGGAATGCCCCAAGACCCGCCAACCCACCCGCCAGGAAGCATAACACCCCCAAACAGGCCAAAAGCAAAATCTCATACTTGCAATATTTCTGGGCCTTCGGTCCAAACGCGCTGCGTAGCTAGGCCATAAGTCGGGGTTGGCACAACGGATTTCCTGAAAAGCAAATGCAATCAAGATTAAAGTGTCCCAGCAATGCTCCCAGACCACGAAACTCACCCACAAACAGACGGAACCCCCCCTAAGAGCACCTCAAAGGCAAGCAAGTCATCAAAAACACAAAAAAATGTCCGCCTCGGATTTGGTCCAAACCACTTTTAGTGCTTCCCAGAAATGGCCCCAGAGACCCGTCAACTCACCTGCAAAGAGGTAGAACAACACCCCCACAAGTGCTGAGTCTTTCTTCATTGGGCGTAAACCAGCCCTCTGCTTTGATGGAAATAGGAGTCTGGAGGAGGAGGATAGAGGAGCATGTTCTTCGGAACTTCTGAACCTGAGGAATGCAGACTGCGGCACCTTCAAATCAATTCGCAAACAAGTGAAGACAGTTCTGCTGATGGGCTTGTTTTTGTGATTATCTGATTAAAGTTTGAATTATATTAACTGTGCACAACAAAGAAAGACAGACACACAGGAATAAAAGTGAATAAGGATGAAAAAGAAAGTTATTGATTCGTTGTCTCATTTTCAGGGCTCGGTATCACGGTCCAGGAATAAGAATAAGGCTTCGTCATCATACTCTGCGAATTCAGGCAGGGTGAGCTCAGTGTCACCTGACAGAGTAGAAATTCCCTCATCTATGTTGCTGGCCACCTCCTCTTCATCCGGCACGCTCTCTCGTACTCTGAAATCTGGTGGTATGAGGTGCTGATTCATCTTGATCATTGTTAACCTCTCCACATTTTTGGGCGAGAGGCGGCTCCGTTTGGGAGTTACAATCCCACCAGCCGCACTGAAAACCCGTTCAGAAGACACGCTTGCGAGTGGGCAAGACAAGTAGTTTAAAGCCAGGTTGGTGAGCTGTGGCCACAATTCTTTTTTCCCATACCAATACGCCAATGGGTCAGAATTAACATAGACCTCTGTTGAGTCATTCAGATAGTCCTTCACCATCGACTCAAGGTTCTCATCCAAGGTTCCTCCACTTTGCTTAGCTCTTGCTGTGCCTCTGACCTTTTGAGAACCAAACCCACGCAGAGCTAGCCAATCCTCTTCAGCCTCCAATGTTTCTGTTGTCTTTCGTGCAGATGATCCGGTTGCCGGTGTCTTTAACGGCTGAGAGGTCACTTGTGCCACAGCCACAGGTGCAGAAGTGGATTGTTTTGACTGGGGATGGCCTGCTGATGTACTGCCATTTCCTTCAATTTCCAGCCGTTCTGTTTCAAACTTCTTGGCTGACAAGGCTAGCCAACGTTTGTACTTTGGAACATGTTCATCATCAAAAGGAAAGAATGCTTGGCCTGCCAGCGCCTTTTTGTAGCGTGGATCCAGAATAGTAGCACAAATGTAATGCTGTTCTGAGTGGATCTTTTTAAGACGTTCATCACCTTGTAGGAGCTCTAATAATTGCTCAGCCAGAAGCAAAGAGTCTTGGTTTTTATCTTTTCCAAACACAGAACACACCTCCTTCAGTTGGTCCTCCAGCATGTACAACAATGGGATAGCTTTTCCCAAATTAGAGTCCTCCTTGCTGACTGCACGCGTGAAGAACTCAAAAGGACGAAGCATGCGTGTCAGGCTTTCAACTATGTTCCATTGCGGCCCACCCATCCTCAGCTCCTCTGTACCCTCTTTAAGGAAATATTGATCGAGTTCCGTATACTGCTCATACAGACGCTCAAGCATGTAGAAGGTTGAGTTCCAACGTGTTACCACCTCCTGGATGAGTGCTTTCACTGGCATTTGACGTTGATATAGCAGGCTCCTCAGCTGCTTCCGGGCCTTAAAAGAATGGCTGAAATGCTTGCACATTTTTCGGCAGGTGTCCAATACACTGTACGCTGCACTGCCTTTATTACCCAAGAATTTTTGGACAACCAGGTTTATACAGTGCGCCAAACACGGCACTCTGAAATAGTAACCGTCCCTCATGGCCTTAACTATATTGGCGCCATTGTCCGTGGAAACATAACCAACCTTGCGTTTTAGTGGGGACAGCCAGTTAAGGACCTTTGTGTTAAAGACATCCAAAATGTTTTCTGCTGTGTGACGTTTCTCCAAACCAAACATGGCTAGTGTTGCATGTTTCCGAGCACCTTTAAAAACAATGTTCGTGTCAACACCTGCGTTTAGCTTTGATTTAGCCCCTGAAAAAGAGACCCAGTGTGCAGTGATGCACATGTAATCAGCGCCTGCGCCACTGGTCCACATGTCTGTTGTCAGATGTATAGTGTGAACAGCACTCTTCTGCAAAGCTGCCCCAATCACCTTCAGAACATCTTCATGTAGTGCTGGAACCGCAACTCGGGCAAAATAGAACCGGCTAGGAACCTTCCATTTAGGGCAGAGCGCTGTCACTAATTCTAGAAAACCAACCCCTTCTACAAAAGAAAAAGGGAGAAGGTCCAGAGCTAGCATTTTAGCCAGCTTAGTGTTATACAGACGGGTCATTGGGTGGTTGCGTTCATATTGCGCTTCTGTAAACAACATCTTTTTAATGTTGCCCTGGACCAAGGATTTACGGGATGATGATGATCTCTTCGACCCAGTTACACTCGCTGATGAACTTTTCCGCATTGATGTCTCACTCTCTCCCACACTCTTAGTGTGGCTCCCATGGGGTGTGCTGCTGACAGGGGAACTGGGTGTAAGTGAAGTGTTTGAATCGTCTTCTTCCCCCTCGTCATCATCAGATGAAAAAACAACGTTTTCATTGCGTGCAATTCCGGCTTCCTTGATCGCGTGTAGGTGCGCAAACCATTGGACATCGTGCGTTCTCCTAAGATGACCTCTCTGGCCTCCAGTACCATAGTTGGAACCCAACTTACCACGACTAACTCGAAGCTTACAAATGCTACAAATGGCTACGTTTTCATTTTTTGGGCAAACACTAAAGAAGTCCCAAACTGGAGACTTGAAATGTCTTCGGGGGCCGGAGGAGGCGGCGATACTGGTGGTGGTGGTGGTCCTGCTGCTAATGTCAGATGAAGTGGAGGATGTGGATTGCCGAACTTCAGTACGTTTTGCACTTTCACCACCACGAATTGAGGTCG
Source organism: Lissotriton vulgaris (assembly GCF_964263255.1). Taxonomy (NCBI): domain Eukaryota; kingdom Metazoa; phylum Chordata; class Amphibia; order Caudata; family Salamandridae; genus Lissotriton; species Lissotriton vulgaris. Next base: position 1,142,772,023 of record NC_141694.1, on the reverse strand, counting down.
AGGACGAGGTGGGTACCTTCTTGCGAGGAAGAAATATGGAAGCGGTAGGTTTTGGTGTACTACTTAACTCCAAATCTAATGATTCCATTTCCATTGCCTCCTCGCCGACATCATCATCACGCTCAGCAGCTTCTTGGGATAGGGTCAAAATGTCTCTTTGCTGCATGCCCGGTGGGGCTGCAGTGACCTTTGTGATGACTGGCTCGTCGTCATCGTGAGAGGCTTCATCACCAGCAGTATCTGTCACTTCTTGTTGAGCCTCATCACACTCCATAGGTTTGAGTTTTTGGACGACCTTCCTTTTACGCTTAGGTACCGGTGTCAGATCATGGTGTGCCTCACTGTCAGACCGCAGTTGTGGTTCCCAAGACAGATCACTTGCATCAGAACGAGGTGGGCTTGAAGAAGATGTAGACACCCCCCTTGATCTTTTCCTTGCTAGGGATGTGGAAGACAATGAATGATCATCAGGAGGAGTGGCTTCCAATGATACCTCGGGTTCATTGTCGATTTCCTGATGTGCCCCTACTTCGGGAGGAACAACTATTGTGGGCACTTGTGAACCTCCATGCACCTTTGCTTGCGCATCTCCTTTTGCTGCCTCTCCTTCCACATGTACTTGGGCGTGTACTTGCACATGGTGTTGTTGTTGCGGCTGTGGTTGTTCAACACTTGTCAGATGAGTTACAACAACCTGTGTTGATTCAGGGACATTGCTGCTACTTTCTTGCGATGAGCCAACATCACTGGTCGATGGTGATTGGAGAAGTACACTGACTGCCTCTGAAGCACTCAAGGGCTTTGACTTAAGTTGGCGTGGTGGTGGAGGCACTGAACCCAATGGAGCAGGGGTGCTGCTCCCAGCTTGGTCCCCAGCAGATCCTGCTGCTGCAGGCGTACTTTTTTTTTCTCCCAAAAAACGTGGCGGGTGGCACACCAGCCTCCTTGGTAACTTGCTTCTTCTGCTCCTTACTAGCAACTTTCTTGCTAGAGGAGCTACGGAGAACTTTCTTTGGGGCCATCTTCTTCAGAGCAGGTCAGACAGCAGGCCGCAGTTGCACGAATTGTAGAGTTGTCTGAGGCCAGACGTGACGTCGCGTGACGTTATGCTGCACACACACACCGCTGCAGGACTTCTTCCTGGCACTGGTGGTTCTCTTGAGTCTTGTGCACCTAAAAAAAATGGAAGACAGAGGAACATCAGTTCAGTTATAGAGCACAAAAAAATCGAAAAACACTGCAAAATCAGCACAATCCCATTCCATCCATGGCCTCCATGATGTTTAAATTCAAGACAACCCACAGAAAGACTAGGCCCATGCAAGACTCACTACCCCTGGGCATAAATAAAGGTTGAAAAGTAGGCAAAATGGTTGGAGGCCTAACAACAAAGCCTGCATTCAAAATGGCCACTTGCCTCCTAGCACATGGCCAGGGCCTGCCTGTACCAGCACTCAAAATGGCCCCCACCCACATGGCCTGTCCCCATGAACACCCCCAAAAATCGAAAAACACTGCAAAATCAGCACAATCCCATTCCATCCATGCCCTCCATGATGTTTAAATTCAAGACACCCCACAGAAAGACTAGGCCCATGCACCACTCACTACCCCTGGTCAAGGCCCCAACAACAGGTCAAAAATCGAAAAACACAGAAAAATCAGCACAATCCCATTCCATCCATGCCCTCCATGATGTTTAAGTTCAAGACAGCCCACAGAAAGACTAGGCCCATGCCAGACTCAAATACCCCTGGTGAAAAGGCCACAAGTACAGGCCCAAAAAACGAAAATCACTGAAAAATCTGCACAATCCCATTCCATCCATGGCCTCCATGATGTTTAAATTCAAGACAACCCACAGAAAGACTAGGCCCATGCAAGACTCACTACCCCTGGGCATAAATAAAGGTTGAAAAGTAGGCAAAATGGTTGGAGGCCTAACAACAAAGCCTGCATTCAAAATGGCCACTTGCCTGCCAGCACATGGCCAGTGCCTGTAGCTGCACTCAAAATGGCCACCAGCCACATGGCATGTCCCTCCCCATGAACACCCCCAAAAATCGAAAAACACTGCAAAATCAGCACAATCCCATTCCATCCATGGCCTCCATGATGTTTAAATTCAAGACAACCCACAGAAAGACTAGGCCCATGCAAGACTCACTACCCCTGGCCATAAATAAAGGTTGAAAAGTAGGCAAAATGGTTGGAGGCCTAACAACAAAGCCTGCATTCAAAATGGCCACTTGCCTGCCAGCACATGGCCAGTGCCTGTAGCTGCACTCAAAATGGCCACCAGCCACATGGCATGTCCCTCCCCATGAACACCCCCAAAAATCGAAAAACACTGCAAAATCAGCACAATCCCATTCCATCCATGGCCTCCATGATGTTTAAATTCAAGACAACCCACAGAAAGACTAGGCCCATGCAAGACTCACTACCCCTGGGCATAAATAAAGGTTGAAAAGTAGGCAAAATGGTTGGAGGCCTAACAACAAAGCCTGCATTCAAAATGGCCACTTGCCTCCTAGCACATGGCCAGGGCCTGCCTGTACCAGCACTCAAAATGGCCCCCACCCACATGGCCTGTCCCCATGAACACCCCCAAAAATCGAAAAACACTGCAAAATCAGCACAATCCCATTCCATCCATGCCCTCCATGATGTTTAAATTCAAGACACCCCACAGAAAGACTAGGCCCATGCACCACTCACTACCCCTGGTCAAGGCCCCAACAACAGGTCAAAAATCGAAAAACACAGAAAAATCAGCACAATCCCATTCCATCCATGCCCTCCATGATGTTTAAGTTCAAGACAGCCCACAGAAAGACTAGGCCCATGCACCACTCACTACCCCTGGTCAAGGCCCCAACAACAGGTCAAAAATCGAAAAACACAGAAAAATCAGCACAATCCCAATTCATCCATGGCCTCCATGATGTTTAAGTTCAAGACAACCCACAGAAAGACTCAGTCCACCCACCACTGAGTACCCCTGGGCAAAAGGCCCCAAAACAGCCCAAAAATCGAAAATTCCAAAATTTTCATTGCAGCAACTGTAATGCCCCAAACAAACTTACTTGTAAAATTTCTAATCCAACAGTGAAATCAAAGAAAGTCAAAAAGGCCTCAAATCCAAATATCCAGCAGCATCCACAAAAAGTAATCCTTCCAGCTCCAGACCCAAATGAAAAGTGACCAGGAGATGGACAAAGCACTGGGAGGAGCCTGCTGAACAGGAACAGGAAGTTGAAGACTGTGGGGCACTTCCTTCCTCCCACCCCCCTGCCCCCCTCCCCAAAATGGACTCCTCGCTAAAAAAGTGCAGGCAAATGTCAAACTAAGGAGTTATTCAGATAAAAATCATCATTTCTAGAAGGTTTATGCTGCTTGCTGGTGGATTTCTTGTGCAGAATTGCAAATTTATATTTTCGCTCGCCGCACCTCAAATCTCGCAATTGCGAAGTACCGCGAGACGTGATCTCGCCGTACTCGCGTTGACAAACTATCGCTGGCAAGCCGCGATGACGTAATCGCGCTCGCCAATTCCCGCGGGATCACACAGCAAGATCCAAAATGGCGCAGCACTCGCAAACTATCGAAAAAAACAACTCGGCAAACGATGATAAACGCCGCGCGCCGCAAAAATTGTATCACCAACGCCGCGCGCCGCCAAAAAAATCCGCTGCGTGCGAATTTGGGATTTTGCGGGAAATTCGCAAATCTCGCGGATTGCGAATTTCCCAAAAATCCGCAAAATCCGCGAGCGTAACGGATTTTCCGCCCATGCTTAGTCTTGGGTCTAATTAGCAGGTGATGGAACAGATTAAGCATGAATCTGGTCAATAAGTATTTTTCGTGAGTGGTCAGTGAACCTGCCAGGTATGGTTCAAGGGTCTCAGTGGTCTTTAGCATAACAAAATTCCTCACACTATGTTTCTGAAGCTCCGCTTCTTCTCTCAGGGTCTTCCTGTCCATCAAGAAGGCCTGTTTAATGAACTCCAGATCTCCCTTTAAAATTTTGCATGGATTGTCAAAAGTTCAGGTCGTCCAAGTTTTACAAAGTTTGACTTTAGATATTTTAGCCAATGGGAACACATTGCCTTGTCCAAACCCAGAAAGTCCTTCACAATTAAATGCGTTAGCGGTATGTCCTCATTTAGCCACAATTTAAGCCAGCAGGTCAGGGGACGCAAAGAAAACAGATCACATAGATATTGCGTCCCCAACTCCTCATGTACAACAAGGTTAGACGTGCCAGGGGGGACACACAATAAACGCTTCAGGAATGAATTTTCCACAACCTGTAATTGCTCCCCACCAACATACCCCCAGATTTCACTGCCATAAGATGCAATTGCCACAGACTTAGCATTATACAATTTCATCATGGCACAAGTGGGTTTTTCCCCAATTTGAAAGCAAAATTGAAAATAGATGCATTAACTCTCACCATTTCTCCTTTCTTTTTTACAAGATGAGGTTCCCATTTTAGTTTTGTATCAAAAAGAACTCCTAAATGTCGAGCCTCACTTAATTTATGTGCTAGGAGCTGCTCACACCTTTCTCCCCTAACGTAGAAAGAGTGGCGCAGGTGTGGTGCAGCGTACTCTGCCCTGTCCCAATCGATAGCTGCCGGCTGTGCCCGGACCGCTGTTGGTTGGCGCCAGATGCGAGGGGCCCTAGTGCGTTGATGCATTTGTTCCAGTTCCCTCACTTGCTGTGTGAGATCCTCTATCTTACGCTTGCATTTCGTTTTATCTGCAGACAGATATGGCAATAAGTTCACCCCTGATTACTGTCTTCAGAGCCTCCCACCTGCTGGACATGAGCGTGTCAGGGTTGTCGTTATGTCTTAAATACTCGTGTAGTGCTTTTTGTATCTGGGTAACCACGTCTACACGTTGCAGAGAGTGTCCTTTAGACGCCACCATCTCACTGGTCGTGTGATGGGTGGGAGAGTCAGTGTGGCTGCCACCGCCGCGTGGTCAGACAACGTGCTACTAGAATGTCCACGGTCTTTGTAATGTCGCACAGCGCTGTGGAGCCTATCAGATAGTCAAGACGTGCAAAGGTTTTATGGGCATTAGAGTAGTAGAAATATTCTCAGAGCTGCGGGTGAAAGCATCTCCAAAGGTCTACGAGGCCTAGGTCATCGAGCTGGGCTAGTCCTTCATGGGACAGCGCACCCACCTGACCTGTACGTTGGGCAGACTTATTTAGGTTATAGTTGAATACTAAGTTGAGGTCACCCCTCAGCAAAGAATTTCCGGCTCTGTTGTCACAGTGGCCTCCGTCAGCGCTGTATGCAAGAACTTTTCCTGTCCTTCATTAGGTGCGTATATGTACCCTATGACTAGGGCATGTCCCCCAATTGCGAACTGGTATGTAAGAGTTCTGCTACTTGTGTGTCACCTTCCCTTTGAATGTCTGTCAGACTAAGTTCGCTACCCCTGCTGTCTTGGATGGCATCAACGATAAGAATTGTGTGGGAAACGAGTAGGACCTGAGTCGATTGCAATCTTTCAGGAGGAGATGCATCTGTTGCAAGAGGCTAATATCAGTGCCGGTACTCTCGAAATATGAAAGGATTGCCCAGCATTTGATGGGGTTATTGAGCCCTCACACATTGAGCGTGAGGACTTTGAGTGTATTAAGCGGCATCTAGGGCACTGGGGATGCCATGCGGTGGAGGATCCTGGAATAGGGGCTGCGCATGCAGGTCACTGTGTAGATAAGAGGGTCACCTAATATACCTAACGTTTGTCTGTGGCGGTCAGAGGTCAGTGGATGGGGAACCCCAAAAGCAATGGAGAGAGGAGAACAACAAAAACCCCTAAAATAGTTGATGCAACCGGTGCTGAAAAAAGTTTGAGAATTTTAGTTCAGTCCGTCATCTGGAGATGAGCAATGGTCTTCTTGGGAGCCATGGAGTGGCCAATGCAAAAAGAACAATTGATGGACAGAATGCAGAACAATGTCATACATTCACCCCAGTACAGAGATCTGGGCCTAAGCCACCCCCATCCCATACACCAGCCACCCCAGTAGTAAAGACAGGAAAGAGCAGCGGACCGTGTGCCAGTCACAGGGTCTGTGTCTTTGCAAGGGCCTGTGGAAGGGCGTCCAATACCACTTACTGTCTTTTCGAAATTTCCGCAGGATCGGGTTGTCTGGTGCGGTGACGCCATCCTTGTTGCCGCCAGCATGGTCGGTGTCTCCCGATTCATGAGTGGGGCTGCTGTTTCATTCAGTGTCCTCTGGGATGTTGACTCCTAGCAGCCAGCTTGCCTCGGAGAGGGAACAGAGGTGATAGAGCTTACCATCCAGTCGGAAAATGAGTCAAAATGGGCGACCCCAGTTGTAAGAGATGTTACGTTAGTGTAGATGTAGATGTGCTGTGATAGGCCTGAAAGTCTTCCGCTTCTGCAGGGTGAGTGCCGGTAGGTCCTGGTACAGGACCGGCTGCTGATCGCGGAACGAGAACAGACACATAAGCCTGGCTCTGCGGAGAATCTCCTTCTTAGTGTGGAAGTCCTGGATACACACTAGTATGTCCGATGGGGGAGCTTTGTCGGAGTGGGGCAGGCCCACCCTGTGCGCCCTGTCTAACTTGAGTTCTGCATTAAGTGGTTGTTAGAACTGGGATTTCTGGTTGGCTAAGGCTTACGCCAAAGCCAGGCAGAAACCACCATTCTAGTCAGGGCAAGGGAGTCACACGCCAAGATAACCCCTGCTCACTCCCTTGGTAGCTTGGCACGAGCAGACAGGCTTATCCCGGAGGCAATGTGTAAAGCATTTGTGCACGCACACAACAGCAACAACATCCTAGGCACACCACAAAAGGAACTCCACACAAGGTTATATAAAAATAACTTTTGTATTGTCAAAAACACATCAGATAGTAATCACACGATATACATTGTGCCAACTGGCACGGGCAATATTCACACAGGATTATTTACACCAGGACAGGGCCACATGGGCCACTGTCAGAATCAACACTCGCAGAAATAGCACTTCTGGAACTTAGAATAAGTGTAGCACAAAATAACATTTATAGGTCACAACCAGTAACCACTGGTAACAGGTAGGTACACACTATGCAATACTAATAACCATTGGCCTAGATCACACATGGACACATAACCTCTCTAGTATAACATACTAGGCAAAGCAAACTTCTAAGCATGAGCACCTTTAGAAGTATCTCAGGCATAATGGCAAAGCACATTACTCAGCAATCACATTTAGGCCTAACCAGTAAAAATACAGTGGGCAATCTCCTCACTAGTCTAAACACATTCGACTCTGCCTCCTAAGAATAAATCACCTTTAGGGGCGTAACTCACAGTGAAACATAATCTCACTAACATTAACCTACATAGGTAAAATAACCTCATAATCATAGTAACATCACATTGCGCAAAAATCACATTAGGCAATTACCATTATAAACATAGTAAAATCACATTGCGCAAAAATCACATTAGGGCCTCGCGCCCTACCCACATACCAGCCCCCTGGCCAACTGGCCATCTCAAGAAGGGGCCTAAATGCCCTGTGTCCAGAATGTCAGGGCGCGCTGCCAAGCAGAACCAGTCAGGGGTGCGACACCGGCGCAAACCTAAACGTTGCAGCTGCCCACTACTTGCTGGGCAGCTGGGACAAATCACAAGGGCCTAAACGTTGCAGCTGGCACTAAGTGCTGCGCAGCTGTAGAAGGCCTGGCACCTCTGTGCCATCTCTGTCCATCCCAGGGACTCTCACTCAAATGCGCCTAACCGGTGCAGCTGCCCACTAATTGCTGGGCAGCTGAGACATCAGTAAAACTGTGGCGTGGGCTCTCACTAGCCCTCAGGACAAGCTGCGCTGCAGGGGTTGGAGCCACACTGGCTCTGAAACTGTGCCACATTGGAGCCACACCGGCTCTAAAATCACTGTACCCCCTTAGCCCACTGGCTCCTTAAATAAAAATGTCCCCAAACACTAGCGCTTAAAAAAAGGGCCAGGGGATAGCCACACAGGCTCTTCGAATAATCAGGCCCAACACCAGGGCCATGCAGGCTCTTAGGATTATCAATAAAACGTTGGGGCGGCCCGCTACCATCCAGGGCCGTCCTAAATGCATCCTATGCTGAGCCTGCACTGGTAGGGGCGCGGGCCTCTCGGGGCTCTCCAACAAACATTGCCCCCCTCGTTGGAGCCACGTGGGCTCGGGGACTATGCACTCTCAACCCTCCCCCACCCCCGGGGCAGCTCTACTCACCGGCTGCTCTCCGGAGGTGGCGGGGGACGCAGTCTTCTCGGCGCAGTCTGCCGGGGCTCTCCCTCACTCACAAGGGCCTCGTGGAGATCTGCTAGCAGCCAGCGGGTGTCTCTGGCGGCACCGGGGCTCCTCCCCACTCACGGGTGCCCCGGGCGGCCATTCCTCGGCCAGCTGCTTCTTCCTCGGGCCGGCGGCGGCGGGCGGTGCTTCCTGCCGGCTCGTCATGAGCACATCTCCACTGTGACTCATGACAAGCTGGGCTCGTCACGAGCACTGCGGCGGTGCGCTCACTCCTCCGCCCCCCCCGCACCGTGGAGGAATTACCGCCGCAGCAAAGGGGCTTGATCAAACGTCCCTGCTAACAATAAAATGATATTACAGGTTACCTGTAATTATTTTTTACAGATGGCCTGCGACATCAGGCTAGCCTTCAGCTAAACACTGCATGAAGCTCACAACACCTGTTTCTTTCACTAACTAAAGGTAAGAAGGACTGCTGCAGTTGGCTATTGGTGAGTCTTTCATTCTCTTTCATTGTCACAAAGACTGAAAACTATTGTAACTGAAACACTTATTTAAGACAAAACCAGAAGACAATGACAGCATCTTGGTGATATAGTGTCAAATTTAGACTTTGGGTGGTGGAGTAAAAGGTAGATAAAGTGGGGAAGGACCATACATCTTCCCTTTACTATGTTCTCCAATTTTAGAGTTCACCGCTGGACCTATGGTGAACTCTCTGGGTTTTTATGAACTGCCGTCACTGTATTTCAATACAAAGCCATTTAAACGTTTGGTGTATGTCTGTCATTGGTCATGGACACTTTGACCAAAAATATAAATGTTTTTGGCTTTTATAAAACAAACTCCCAAAGAAGAAAAGAAAAAACGAATAGTACCTACATTATGGGAGCTTTCTCCTATGATGTGAGGGGTCATTTGTTATTTTTACTGTCTCTCACCACCCGGATATTCACAGTGGTTACCGGCAGTTAAAAATGAAAAGGCATCTGACCGTCCATCCTAAATAGGGCAGATGGCCCATACTCCCTAGGACTGTCGGAAGAAGGTTGATGACAACAGAGTAAATTTCATTCTTTAAGAGTAAACTTGGCGTCTGCTCAATTTTAAATTGGGTGGCCCGAATGAGAGTTTGGCAGCCAGGGCACTCTCTTGCAATGAAGTTCCTTGTCCACCAGACTCTAAATCAGGCCCACAGTGCTTAAATAACACTGTCACAAGGAAGGGAACCTCTGTAGCAAAAACGTTGAGCCATGAGCCAGAAGCCCTCCATCCTGTGTTCGCTTTTGACAATTCAGAATTCCAAGCCTCAGTTTTCCAACTCACCATAGGGCAGCAAGGATCAGAAAGCTTTAGTAGAGCAGGATGACCTTCCAGGAAATATTTCTCCTGTGCCAAGACTGCAAAGAATAATTGACTACATTATAATGTCAAAAGACTAGCTTTTCCATTTTCAAAATACAGAAATTATAAACATCTTGAGATGACATTGTAATTCTATCTTTTGCAAAATATTCATGTTCTATATTTTAAAATTGCTCTGGGGTGAATTCATAAGACATGTGGCATAATGTAATTGTATTAGAATAGAGCAATATTCTTTTGCATATACCAGGATGATTGATGCTCTTATCATTTGTCAATTTCTTTCAGTGATGATGTGTACAGATTTTGAGCTAATTAGATTTTTCTACAGAATTTAACAGGTACACATAGAGTTTACATATTTTATTTTGTATTCCTTGGTTTACCTACAAAGACAAACCTTGAAGGGTCATGTGTAATAGGAATTAGAACATTGGAATGTTGGGAGCTCCATTGTAGACAATTTAGTGTTCCATGCTTCTGCGGTCGGTAAACACCTGCAGAGCAACACTCCAATGTTTTACAAAGGCCTCTCGTAGGTCAAGGGGATTTAAATCCCCTCGAGCTCCGAGAGCTTTGTTTTTATTTGTTAGAACATTCTGCCCTATAGTGGCAGAATGTTCTAATAGACTAATAGCCCTTCGTAGCAGGGATATACTGGCTATTAAAGTACCGGTCCATTGTTAAAGTCCCTCGCCTTTGGCTCGGGCCTTTAACGTGGGAACGGTCTTTTAATAGCCGGTATAGCCCGCTACAGCGGGCTATAACACAGTAGGTAAAAAGGAACCTTCTTTCTCTAAATGAATATAGAATTCCTTGATGAATTACAACCTCCTGATTAAAATCCATTGAGGCCAGTGTTTTAAGAGAAATGGAAACTTCGAGGGGCTCTGAAACAGGTGTGGCCTAAGAATCCTATCTAACAAACATCCATAAAAGCCATGGCTTATATAACTAAGGGTAACACCTACCACATCTGAAACAGAATCCTGTGCTAGACAAATTCATAAATAGAATCTTTAAGGACAAAGAATAACCAAATTCAGTATGCAACAATACACTCATCTAACAGTTCATAGAGCACCATTATCTTAGGTCATACACAATACAAACCTTGGGGCCTCATTATGAACAGCTGTTTATTTAATGCTGGGACATCAGGTGGACAAACATCTGCCTACCAAATATTGGGCATTAAAATGTTAAAGGAAATAACCTTTGGACACAAAAATACGTATTTATTTAGTTTACCTTATTATAAAGTGTGTGAATACCAAGCAGGTTGTTGTCTTGGCACTGGTGTCTAGCGCCGCCTCCTGAAAGCAAATTAAAAGGTCAATCCAAGATCTAGTTGGTTACTTGAGGGAAAAGCCAGGTATTCAGCTGTTTTCTGAAAATCGAAAGACTGGGCTGTGCCCTAAGATGCTCAGGCAGAGTGTTCCACCATGTACATGTGGTGTGGGACAAACTTCCATCTCGCTAGTGTTTTTTTTTATTTTGGGTACTGCAACACTATTGGCAGTGGTGAATTTAGATTCCAGGAAGGAGCATACCAGTTACATATATTATGAGAGTATGAGGGTCAGGTCCTGTAAAGGGCCTTATGAGATTGATCTCTTTCAGCATGTCATTTCTGTTTCTGAGGCCTTTACCAATGCAATTAAGATCTGCTTGGAGCAGATTGTAAATGGCAACAGGGGCACTCCAGGGAAGGGCAATTCTTGGAGAAGCATTACCTGCTTCCCTGTTGTGCTGGAGGGTGCTGATCTACAACCCTGTCTGCATCATGCTGAGTGACATCTTTGGTATTACCGGTTGCAATTCACACCCAATGAAACTGAGTTGTGTGTTTCAGGAAACACCTGGCCAGATGTATTTGCCAGACGCAGTATACCCTCATGGAATAACGCTCCAGGCAACTTCTGATGAATTAATTTTAAAAATATGCCTTGCCTTGACTGCTCACTGACGATGCCCTTGAAGAGTCAAGTGTCCAATGGTGACAACTGTATCTTCAGTCACTTCATCCTAATGTCACAGAGAAGATTTCTAGTTCCCTAGCCCCTGGCCCACCCTGGTACTACATATACAAGAAATTATGTATTATATCCTCTTCATTTGAGGCTATTGCTAGAAGTAAAACATGTATTTTGTAGTTTCACTCCATGGTTGTAAGGTTATGATTTGCTGCATGTATGAAGGATTCATTTCAATAGAAGGCTTCACCTTTATGAGTAGTTTTATGCAGTTTATATACTCAGTAATAGTTCTCTTTGTAATTACTTTTTTTTTTAAATCCTGCTTATGTGAGACTCCTCAGTCAGAACTGTTTATGAAGTTTCCCAATGAAATGAATATTACCAAACACTAACTTTAAAAGGATATGACTGGTTCCAGACAGTTTTCATTACTACTGACAGGCTTCAGGTTACATTATGCAAAATATTTTTTGTAGCAGGTCACCCTGAACCGAAGAAGAAAGAATGATTGAAAAATCATTAGCGTTTCTTGGCATTGTTATTTACAAGTCTAGAATGGCTTTACTTTTCATAAGTCTAAAAAAGTATAATCTTTTGCGTTCTTCAGTGCTGCTAAAATTGCACATTCACTCACCTTCGTTCAGTGCTGCTTTCACACACAACAAACAAATGAATGGCTAGAGAATACATTTGGAATTAAAAGTATGAATCATTTGGATAAACTGTCATTGATTGTTGCATACTAAATGAACTTGAAAAGGTTGATAAACACAAATCATTGATAGAAAACAAGTGAGATAGTCATGAGTTCTGTTGTGTGTCTCCGAAGTGTGTGTTACTGTTTTCTGTCAGGAGCCCGCCAGAATGCAATAGTCAACAAAACCCAAGGGGCCTCATTTATGACTTTTTGCCGTAGGGAAGCGCAGCAGGCCTTCCTGCTGCGCTTCCCTACGGCAAAAGAAAAGGGCAGAAATGCGCTGTATCTATAAGATACGGCGCATTCCTGTCCTTTTCCCCTGCGCCAGCGCACAATGGGCTGCCTGCGCCAACGCAGGCACCTTTGCACAATGGTGCAAGGGTGCCTGCGTTGGGGGGAAGATTATTTTTGTACAGGAAGGGAAACCTTTCTGTACAAAAATAATCACAAGAGGCTTTTCCTCTTTCTATGTGTGCTGCAGAATGCAGCACACATAGAAAAAGGAAAAACGAGGAGAAATAAAGACATTTCTCCCTGTTGCGCCTCCCTTACGCCTCCCCTGTGGAGGCGTAAGCTTTTGGCACTGCTTCAGAGTTACGATTTCTCGTAAATCTGGGGCAGTGTCAAAAGGCCATGGATGTTGCTGGGAACGCCCCCAGCAACACCCATTGCACGCCCCTTTAACGCAGAACACTGCGTTAAAGGGACTGATATTTATCAGGCAGCAGTACGCCACAAAAACTGGCGTACTGCTGCCTGATAAATACCACGCAGGCTTCTGCGCCACGGAACTTCATGAAAAGTGAAGTTCCGATGGCGCAAGGGGCCTCATAAATGAGGCCCAAGGTCCCTACTCCCCGATTATGGATCCCCTACCCTATTGTGAGATCCCCGCAGTGCTCTCGCTGTCTTCAGAACAACTGCCTGTGCCTGGGCAGGGTTGCTGAGTGGGTGCCATGTTGATTTGGTCCCGCATTGCAGACCTTTTTGTTAGAACAAACTCCTAACGTTAGAGATTGTTAATGAAAAACGAAAAGTCATGGCACTGACGCACAGGTCGTGTTTTATGTGCCCAATGTGCCATTTTTTAAATTCTCTGCCCAGTATCGCCATGTCTCTCAAAGCGAATGGCAGTATTGTCACTCTGACTTGGCAGCCCTGTCGCAGATGGCCTGCAAGTTCACGGGTTTCCTCTGGAGGAGCCAGTTGGTGCATCGCCTGTAGAAACCTTGTGGCTCTGCCACCTCCAAATAAGATAGGGAACAACAAGTTTGGTGGGGCAGGTGTAGCTAAATATAAGCTCCTGTGCATTTTATATTAATTGTATTATCATCCTAACAACTTTCCATTTCACTAGGAGCTTAGCAGTAGAATTGAACACTTTCATGCTTCATCGGTTTTCTCAAAATTGCTCCATTGCTGCTACGTTTCAGCTGTGCATCATCAGAAATATCCACCAGAAACACAATTTTCAGATACATATGTATTAGGTTATTGTATAGTAAACCTATATGGAGAGAAACCTGAGGCTTATACACCAATGTGAGGCTGGGAGTTTGTTATAGAATGTAGTCATATATTGGGAATGTATTATATATATTTTATTGCATATTTGTTCCATTATGCATTCCTCAATGTGCGCTCTGTACACAAAAACGCAGTGGAGACGTGGAATTTGTTTGACACCCTCTTGCCCGACATCCCCTTCTTCATGGAGACCTGGACCAACACCTCCTCTGCCCCTGACATCAACACCGCCATCCCGGATGGATAAAAAATCCAGAGGAAGGACCGCCCCAACCAGCAATTAGGGGGCCTCGCCATCGCCCACAAGAACACCCTCTGGCTCACCACCTCTAGCGAAACCTTCCCCTCCGCCGAACACCTGCACTTCCAGATCCAGACCAGCCCCAACACCACGCTCCAGGGAACCCTCGACTACAGAACCACGGGCTCCCTTTGCCTACACCATCACCGTCCTCATTGCACCCCACACCATCGCCACAATAAACTACATACTCATCGGAGACCTGAACTTCCACTTTGACAACGCCACCGAACCCAACTCCACCACCCTTGGTGACAACCTCGCCAACTTTGGACTCAAACAACTCGTCTCCACACCGACCCACAGAGCAGGAAAGACCCTTGACCCCATCTTCTTAAGCCACACAACACAACCCCCATGGGCTGACCACTATTGCATACGTTTCACCGCCGACAAACCCAGGGCACCCAAACCAGCCCCATGCCCTCCACGAAGGAACTGGAACAAGGTCACCAATGACCAACTCAACTTTGCCTTCACCCGAAACAACCACACTTTGACATCCAACGCCAACACCGCAGCCAGAGAACTCCACACCTGGATCTCCAAATGCAGCGATGAGGTCGCCCCGCTACGCAACCCCGACAAACAGCACCCCAGGAAAGCCGCCAGGTTCACCACCGACCTCTAAGTAGCCAGATGCACCTGCAGATGCCTGGAGAAGAACTGGAGAAATACCACAACCAAATCAGAGCCACCAAAAGGACCTTCATCCATACCAAAATCCTCTCCAACTCCAACTCCAACTCCAAGGAACTCTTCACTGTCGTCCAGGAATACGCCAACACTTGCAGTGACACCTCAGAAATCACCCCATCCCAAGACTTCTGTGACAAACTGGGGACATACTTCCACCTCAAGATCAAAAAACTCTACGACAACTTCATCGACCTGCCTCCTGACGCCACAGCCAGCCCACCCCAGAAACACCGGCCAGCCCACCATCTCCTCCTGGACGTCGATCGCAGTCAAAGACACCACCCCAACCATGAAAGGCATCCACTCAGGGACCCCCACCGACCCCTGCCCCCACACATCTACCACAGAGCTGCCATCGCACCTGAATTACAATGAACTATCAACACCACCCTCGAAACAGGCACCTACCCAGATGACTGGATATGACCAGAAGTTAGACCCCTTCTGAAGAAGACAGCAGTGGACCTTGCCATCCTCAAGAACTACCGGCCCATCTCGCTCCTCCCCTTCACAGCCAAAGTAGCAGAGAAAACAGTCAACAAGGAACTGACACGATTCATCCTCACCACGAACCGACAGATGAACGCTGTCACCTCCAGCTGCTTCAAGACCCTCTGCATCCTCCACAAGACCTTCAAATAGATCCCACCGGAATCAAGGAAGACAGTCACCCACGCACTCATCGCCAGCCGACTGGACTAGGGAAACGCTCTATACGCTGGCATGAACAAGTCCCTACTCCAGAAACTCCAGACGATACAGAATTCCACCACTCAACTCGTCCGCTGCATCTGCCGGCACAAACACATAAGCGACCACCTTTGAACGCTATACTGGCTCCCCGTGGAGAAGAGAGTCACCTTCAAGATCCTCACCCACGCCTACAAATGCCTGCACAACACCGGACCCAAATAGCTTAATGACAGAATCAACTTCCACGTACCTAAAATCAACCTCCGAATCCAGCTTTATCCCTACTGTTTTACAAACAGGAGTGGGTATAGTAAAATGTATCCTCCAAAATGCAACACTTTCCCTACTGTTGAGCTGGTTAGAGTGGTAATAATAAATGTTACCCCTCTGAAATCCAACGCTTTCCCCACTGTTGCAGGTACAGGAGTGGGAAATGTAAATGTACCCCTCCAAAGTCCATTACCTTCCTTTCTGTTGCTTTGACTGGAGTGGGAATATTAAATTTACACCTCCAAAATTGAACACTTTCCCTTCTGTTGCACAAAATGAAGTGGCAATAGTAACAGTAAATTTTACCCCTCCAAAGTCCAACACGTTCCCCACTGTTGTGCTGTTTGGTGTACAAATAGTAAATGTCACCCCTTCAAAATCCAATGCTTTCCCTACTGTTGAATGGACTAATGTGGAAATAGTAGATTTTACCCCTCCAAATTCCAACACTTTCGCTACTCTCGTTATCTCAGGAGTGGGAATAGTTCATTTACCCACCCTGAAATCATATGCTTTCCTCACTTTTGCATTGTTGGGGTACGACTAGTAAGAATGCTTTCTTTACTGTTACTCTGTTTGTAGTAGGAATAGCAAATGTATCCCTCTGAAGTCCACACCTTCTCTACTGTTGGGCTGTTTGGAGAGGAAATAGTAAATTTCACAAGTCCAAAATCCAATACTTTCCCAACTGTTGTAAAGACTGGAGTGGGAATGGTAAATTTCAGCCTTTAGATGTCCAACACTTTCAGTACCATTTATTAAAGTTATGTAATATTCTTAGACCCCAGTTGTTTTCATATTGTTGATTAATAGTTTTTTAATATATTTCTTCTAATATTTTTTTTATTTTTTAATTTATTTTAATGTTTATAGCATTTTTTGTACATGTGTTTTTGGTATTTTTCAATGTTAATTGTTTATATATTATATACATTAATTAATATATATATTCGCATTATATTTGCTATATTTTTATGGTGTTACGATGTATGTATGTGTTATATATAAATAAATAAATATATGTATATATTGTAACAATGAATACAAATATTTATGTTACATTAGATACATTTCATTAACATCTACAACTTTTATATACATATATTTACATATTAAAGACACTATATGGATATACATATTTATATACATTCAAATACATATACATGTATGTGTATGTGTTTATGTATGTATATATTTATATATAGTATTCAATATTATTGGACAATATTTGATGTACATTATATTAAAGTTATATATTAAAATATGTACTACTTTAATCTCTATTTATATTATAAAATCAATATTTTTATTTTTGGATATTAGTGTCAATAATATTATTTCTGCTATTTTTGTACTTACCTTTACAATTATAGCAGCATGATAATAAGGTAAACAATAGTTTTGATAGAATATTGTTGTCAATTAATTTGTTTACCACAATATTGTGTCATTGATGACCATCAAGGAGTAAAGATCAACCATTTAGAATTTCATTGAGGGACACTAGGATGGCATGATACTTAATTTCTACAGCCTGCACCTCACGAGGT
Organism: Lissotriton vulgaris; assembly: GCF_964263255.1. Lineage (NCBI taxonomy): Eukaryota > Metazoa > Chordata > Amphibia > Caudata > Salamandridae > Lissotriton > Lissotriton vulgaris. The sequence continues at coordinate 1,142,754,643 of NC_141694.1, read as the reverse complement.
TATCTCAGAATGGAAAGGGGCGACCAACTCGGTCCCCCCGAACGTATGGCAGAGTGCCTCGATCCCCCCGGGAAGCCATTTTTGGGCGGGAGGCGCGTCTCGGCTGGTATGCCCGAAGCGGCGTAGCTGGGGCGCGCCCGTTCCCGCCCTAGAGTGGGCTGGCCTAGACACTGACGCAGCCAGCCACGCCCTCGGGGCAGGCAGGGGCGGGTATACGCCCGCCCTGAAGACGGATAAAAAGGGACGCAAGACCAGAAGACATCCTCTTGTTCTTGTGCTCTGAAGCTGCACCTCCTCGCTGCACGTGAGCTCGGGACAGAACGAAGAGCCAATTTTGAGCGTTTTGATCTTTCTTTTTGTCTTCCAGATACTTTGTCGGAGAGATGCCCAAGAAAGGCTCAAAGAGAATGACGACTGACCAGATGGTTCGGGTCCTCGTGAAGGAGATGTCCGAAATAAAGAAGCGGTTGGCGGAGCAAGACGGGGAGGAGGGATCGGGGCGTCCGTCGGCTGGGGCAGTTCCTGGAGGGAAGCCCAAGAGGCCAAAAAGGGGACCAGCCGGGGGAGACGTCCCGGCTCCCAGTGCCCCGCTCGAGGCGCCAGCCCCGGTACCGGGGGAGGGGAATCCGATTCCGGGTGTGGTCACCCCGACATCCGCCGAGGATATGCCTCCCGAGTTGGCGGCACAGCTAGCAGCGTGGTTGGGCGACAGTAGCGAGGGCGCCACGGCTGCCGAGGCACAAGCGCTGATGAAACAGTTACGTGAGAAACGAGATGCAGCCAAGGTGCCCGCGCCGGCTGCAGGGATAGACAAGCCACGAGTGGCGGAAGCAGCGTCCGGTGCAGGTAAGCGGCCATTGCCGATCGCGAGGGATGAGTCAGCACCCTCCCGTAGAGAAAAATTGGGGCAACATGTTCCTTTGACAATAAAGGAAAAGATTTGGGCGGGGGAATATGTGAATATTTTCTCCCTGCTTGTCGATCATTATGAGGTGGAAACTGTTAAGGGTCAAAAGGATCTAATGCATCCGAGTGTTTGGCGCGCAAAAATGGCCGCCTTTAAAGTGAATGAGAATATTGGCAACTGGGGCAATGCATGGGGAATTTTTACGTCGATTTTGGGGGAACGTAGGCCTGAATTGCTTCCCGAGTTTCCAGTTTATCAGTCACGAATTATGGGGTACTCGACATCACACCAAGGTAACCAGTGGTTCTGTTATGATAACCTTTTCAGGAAGGCGATGGAGCATAACAAAAGTTTAACGTGGGACTGTTATGATTCTTTAACATGGGATAAGATGAAAGAATCAGGAATGTTGAAAATACCGTTAGTGGGGGGTAATGTTGGCGAGTCCTCCCGCCATTATGCAGGGACGCCCTTTCGGTCAGGGGCGGGTACCGATGATTACTCGAGACCTGCCGGCAATGCAGGGAAAAGGGGTTTCTGTTTCAATTTTAACAAAGGTAAATGTACTAGGCCTCAGGGATCGTGCAAGTTCAAGCATGAATGTAGTGGTTGCGGGTCGCCCCATCCTGAGTCCTCGTGCAGAGCCAGAACGGGTGAGAATGGGGGTAGAGGAGGCGCCAAACAGGTCTAATGTAGTCCGAGGGGCGCCTTTACCAACCCCGATTGATACCTTGGCGATGATTCCCTGGCTCAGTGAATACCCGGATCGTACTTCTGCTGGGGTGCTGCGGAACGGTTTTTCATATGGTGTCCGCATCCCGGTAGGGGACTTTCAGGGTGTCGGGACGTGCAAAAATCAACTTTCCGTCTTGCAGCATACGACTGTAGTGCAAGATAAGATCCAGAAAGAGGTGGCCCGAGGTCGGGTCGCCGGCCCGTTTAGTGTACCCCCGGTACAGAATTTTGTCTGTTCTCCTTTAGGGGTGGTCCCCAAGAAGGACCCAGGTGAGTTTCGATTGATTCATAATTTATCAGCTCCTCATGGTCTTTCTGTAAACGATGCAATTGATCCAGAGGTATGTTCGGTGCGGTACGCATCATTCGATGAGGCCGTAGCCATTTTGAATCGCCTGGGGCCCGGGACGCTGATGGCGAAATCAGATATCGAGTCAGCGTTCCGATTGCTCCCGGTACACCCAGACGACCAGTGTCTTCTGGGATTCATGTTTCAAGGTTCGTATTACATGGATAAGTGTATGCCGATGGGGTGCTCTATATCGTGTGCATATTTCGAGACTTTCAGTAGTTTTCTGCAATGGGTCTTCACGAAGAAAACGGGTTTCAGGAATGTAATGCATTACCTTGATGACTTTTTGTTCCTTGGGGCCGCCGGAGATGACGAATGCGGCCGGGCCTTGGCTGACTTTTGTGTGTTAATGGGTCAATTTGGAGTGCCATTGGCACCAGGTAAAACTGTGGGTCCCACGACTTGCCTCGAGTTTCTGGGGATTGAGTTGGACTCTAGTGAGGGTTGTTTTCGTTTACCAGCTGCCAAAGTGTCGAAATTCAGGGCAGCCCTGCAAGTATGTATAAATGCATCTAAAGTTACGCTTCATCAATTGCAGCAACTGGTGGGGAAGTTGAATTTTGCCCTGAGGGTGATCCCAATGGCCCGCCCCTTTTCCCGTTCAATTGCTCAAGCGATGGTCGGCCTTAAGGAGGGTCATCATCGCACGAGACTATCGGCTGAGGTCCGCCAGGACATGCGTATTTGGTTAGCATTTCTGGCGGACTTCAATGGTCGAGTCGTCTGGATCAAACCAGCCGTGTCCTCTGATGAGCTTGGTCTATGGACAGACTCAGCAGGAAGCATGGGCTTTGGCGCCATCTTCGGCACAAAATGGTCGGCACAAAGATGGCCGACGTGGTGGCATGAAGAGGGGCTGACAAGTAATATTGCTTTCCTTGAACTGTTTCCCATTTTGGTGGCCCTCAGAACCTGGCCCAAAGGGTTCAAAGATCATTCTGTCGTATTTTGGTCAGACAATATGACCGTTGTAGAATGCATCAACAGTCAGGCAGCACGTTGTAAAATGATGTTAAGGCTGCTCAAAGAAATTGTCTTACTGTGTATGCAACTGAACGTGATATTCAGAGCAAAACATGTCCCAGGGGTGTTGAATCAGGCAGCTGATGCACTGTCTCGTTTTCAAATGCAGGCTTTCTCGGGTTTCCTTCCCTCAGCGGACCCAGAGCCGGCACCCTTTCCCGAAGCTCTTTGGTCTCTCGGTGCCCCGAACTTCGTCACCTCGTGGGAGAAAGTCTAGCACCAAGGACGAGGAAGGCATATGAAGGGGCGTTTAGGGCTTATTTAGCCTTTTTGGGGACTGGGAGAGAGGGGCTTTGGGGCTATGAGGAATGGGTAGTACATTTTCTGATGTTCTTGCGTAGGGCTGGGAAGTCAGTGGCTACGGCCCAGAGGCATCGTGCTGCCATGTCCTTTGTTGCCAGGGCACACAATATCCAGGACCCGACAGCGTCTTTCGTGGTACAAAAAGCGCTGCGTGGGTGGCAACGCCTTGAGGGTCGCAGAGTAGATGAGAGGCGCCCGATAGGTCTGGATAGGTTGTCCCAGTTGCTGGACGCACTCCCTGCCACATGCTCGTCTCAGTTTGAGACGTTGTTGTTCCGAGCTGCTTTTACGCTTGCATTTCACGGGGCAATGAGGATAAGTGAATTAGTAGCGAGGAACAAACAGGATGTGGTGGGGGGGTTGTGTCAGGAACACGTTCAGATCAGGGGCGAGACAATGACTGTCTCCTTTGTCAGGTCCAAGACCGATCAAGATGGGATGGGTGACTGCATAATCATTCGCAGGATTCCTGGGTCCTCCATGTGTCCGGTAAAGTGTTTAGAAGATTACCTAGCACGAAGGGTGGCATCATGGGGGGGGACTTTGTTGAGACACGCGGACGCCACCCCACTGACAAAGTTTCAGTTTCAGCGGGTGCTTGCGATGTCAATTACCGCAGCGGGCTTGGACCCGGGCGAGTTCGGGACCCATTCCTTTCGGATAGGGGCTGCCACTGAAGCTACAGCCAGGGGTCTTAATGTTGAGCAAGTAAAACGAGTGGGGCGTTGGTCCTCCAATTGCTATAAGAGGTATGTACGGTTGCACATGTTGTAAAGCTGTAACGATGTACTCACGCCTCTTGTTTTTGTTTGGTTTTCAGTTGCGCAAGCCTACGAGGCAGGGCGGACTATGCAGTCGACCCAACACCGGGCCAGCGGTCAGACATCACCGGCTGTGAAAAAGGAGGTGTGGGTCGTGGGCCACTCATACGTGAGGCGTGCCGCAGACGTATTCGAAGCAGGTGACATGATTCACGTAGCCTGGGAATACGGGTACAGGGTGTCCTTCTACGGAAGGGGCGGTCTCTGTATTGACCAGTTTCAAGCATTCTTTGAGGGGTTGTTAGCGCGGACGAGGTCACCGCCGTCTATAGTCATAGTACATTTGGGGGGCAATGATTTGGTCACCACCGGTAGACGACTTCTCCTAGAGGCAATGCTTTCCACGGTAAGTTGGTTGGCGAGGAAAGTTCCGGGGTGCATAATCGCGTGGTCTCATATGATCCCACGAAAAGTGTGGCGGGGGGCTATCTCGATTCCTGCTTTGAACCATTCTGTTAGAAAACTTAATAACAAAGTGAGTAGGTTGTTCCGTTCCAAGACATTGCATTCTATCTCGCATGGTTGTATCAATGATGACAGTATGTATTTGGGGGATGGTGTGCATTTGTCTCGGGTGGGAAATGAGTTACTCATAGGAGACTTCTTAGCATGGTTAAAAAACGTTGAAGCATGACCTTTAGGTAGGACTTTTGTGGGGGGCCCGGATAGCCGGTCAACTATCCGGGCCTGTGGCGGTAAGGTCATGATCGGTGAGCACTAATTAGTAGATCCCTATGAGTGGGCGTCACCCAACACGGATGGGAGCGCTCGGGAGAGGTGGCCATTGGCCCCTCAATGGGGAGGCGGTCCCTTCTAAGGATGGGTCGCCGGAAGTAAAGGAAAGGCGGTCAAGGCCCCTTCCTTTGTAGGAGGGGTTACAGCCCCCTCCTGGGGAATTTCCCGGGGCCAGTGACATCTGCGACGGCAGATGCGGTAAGTTGTGTGGGGTTGGGATAAGGTCTACGATACCTTCTAGATACCTCACACGAGTATTCGAACGACCTTTAACTGGCGTCGAGTCTTTAGGTGCCCCCGTCAAGTCAAGGGAAATTGGTAGTAGTTGCACTTGAGGTACGCCTCCGTGCTGTCGCCCATCCCAAGTGGGAGGGGTAAGTCTGGTTAGGGATCTTGACACCGGTTATGACCTTGCCGTTGGCCCTTAAACGTTAGGATGTACAATTTCAATATGTCAAGAAATGATTTGTAGGATGCTAGTTCGGCTAGGAGAACCTCTGTATTAGAGAATCTGTTAAGGTTAGCCAAACATCGCAATGTGATAATGAAATTGTACATAACATGAAACGTTTAATGTTTTAATTTTGTTTTAATAAATACGGCCGGGATGGTCACTCCATCCACTTCCAAAAACTTCAAGAACTGTTTCCGGTTTCCCTCCTTTTGGGGATTGTGTTGAGAGGGGGTGGCGGGTATCTCGGCCATATGGAAAGGGGCGACCAACTCGGTCCCCCCGAACGTATGGCAGAGTGCCTCGATCCCCCCGGGAAGCCATTTTTGGGCGGGAGGCGCGTCTCGGCTGGTATGCCCGAAGCGGCGTAGCTGGGGCGCGCCCGTTCCCGCCCTAGAGTGGGCTGGCCTAGACACTGACGCAGCCAGCCACGCCCTCGGGGCAGGCAGGGGCGGGTATACGCCCGCCCTGAAGACGGATAAAAAGGGACGCAAGACCAGAAGACATCCTCTTGTTCTTGTGCTTTGAAGCTGCACCTCCTCGCTGCACGTGAGCTCGGGACAGAACGAAGAGCCAATTTTGACCCACCCACCAGCCCCTGAAGACAGCCAGTTGTTTGTAATAAAGTTGATTATTTTGCTTCTGTTTCGTTTACAGGTTGTAGTGTCATGTTGATGTTGAGTATAATAAAGAATGGTTGGTTTGAGTACGTTTTGCCATTAAAGAGATTCAGATTTAGTGTTGAATTTTTATGCATGCTCTTTCGGTCATAGTGGCCAATGTATTCCTAGGTTTAGTTAGCACTGTCGTATTTATTTTTGGTAGGCGGTAAGGTCATGATCGGTGAGCACTAATTAGTAGATCCCTATGAGTGGGCGTCACCCAACACGGATGGGAGCGCTCGGGAGAGGTGGCCATTGGCCCCTCAATGGGGAGGCGGTCCCTTCTAAGGATGGGTCGCCGGAAGTAAAGGAAAGGCGGTCAAGGCCCCTTCCTTTGTAGGAGGGGTTACAGCCCCCTCCTGGGGAATTTCCCGGGGCCAGTGACATCTGCGACGGCAGATGCGGTAAGTTGTGTGGGGTTGGGATAAGGTCTACGATACCTTCTAGATACCTCACACGAGTATTCGAACGACCTTTAACTGGCGTCGAGTCTTTAGGTGCCCCCGTCAAGTCAAGGGAAATTGGTAGTAGTTGCACTTGAGGTACGCCTCCGTGCTGTCGCCCATCCCAAGTGGGAGGGGTAAGTCTGGTTAGGGATCTTGACACCGGTTATGACCTTGCCGTTGGCCCTTAAACGTTAGGATGTACAATTTCAATATGTCAAGAAATGATTTGTAGGATGCTAGTTCGGCTAGGAGAACCTCTGTATTAGAGAATCTGTTAAGGTTAGCCAAACATCGCAATGTGATAATGAAATTGTACATAACATGAAACGTTTAATGTTTTAATTTTGTTTTAATAAATACGGCCGGGATGGTCACTCCATCCCACTTCCAAAAACTTCAAGAACTGTTTCCGGTTTCCCTCCTTTTGGGGATTGTGTTGAGAGGGGGTGGCGGGTATCTCGGCCATATGCACCCTCGCATGCAGTTATTGGATCTAGGTCCTTTATATGCACATTTAGAGTACAACCTGTCACTTCCCAATTTATGCATCCTGGGGTTTTTAAACTATACTGGATACTGTGCCTCTCTGAAAGTGCATAGAAACATTGTATGACAGCTCAGCACTGATTGGCTAAACCAGCAAGTACTCTAGGCAGTCTGAGGCTGAAAAATAGCCACACAAGGCGTATACATTTACTGAGGCAAGACTCACACAAATGTATGTATGTTGCAACCATGTTTTTAGTAATGCTCTATGGAAAGACGACTCTCCCATAGAGCTGAGTCTGATGGTCATTTTGCTTACATGTACCGATAGAAAAATATGCGTGCAGCAACGGTTTACAGTAAAAGCGGCAATCGATGGTCTGTACTTCAGCCGTGTTAAGTAGGGCTACCTAATCATGCCATGTTGTGCAGTAAGTTTAGAGTACAAAACTTTACCTTAACAAATGACATCATTCTGGATCTTGTAGTTTAGAACTGTTTAGGTAAAGAAGGCATTCAAATCATTCCTGCCAAGGTGAGAATAGCAAATAGCAATCTAATGAAGGGTGAACGCTCGCGAAATTGTTTTTTAGTCATCCCATGTGGGTGAATGCTTGCTAAATCGTTTTTTAACATCCCAGCAAGAACACCCCAATCGAAATGAATAGATGAAGTAATCAACATACTCCTCTATTATTTACCCCATACTAGGTGACGTGAGTACCGGACACCGATAAAGAAATTAAATAAAAGCATAGAGGCAACGTTGGCATCACCAACCCCCTTCACCACCGGGTCGCCAGTGGGGGCGCTGGTAGGGCTCTCCAATTCAACTATCCATAGTGGTCACTAGTCACACTTACCAACAGGTTCATAAGTTGACAAACTTGGATGGGGTTTGAGCAATTGTTCATCCCCCACAGGTCTTTTTCCACTGACCTAGTTCCCATTTTCTGTGCCTTACAGGTGACCTACCCCCTGGAAGCCTGGACGGAGTTTCCACCTGACCAGCTTCATTGGTAATGTATCCAGTAGCCGATATTGAACCACACTCTTGTAAATACTCAGTATTAGACAAATTCTAACACCTACTTCATCTTTACACTTTAGGTGTTCGATCCAGACCACTTGTCGGATCACGGCCAAGTTCCCCTCCTATCCCATCCTTGTCCCTTGTCCTGAAGAAGACCCGCAGCCGAGGCCCCAAATATCCCAAGAGCACCAGGGTCAAAACATCAACGCTTTTCAACTTGTGTGCCTGTACCTATATTGTCCCACCCCTTTCCCCCTCCAAACTGTGTGGACAGGCATATATAATAGCGGAAGGTTTCCCGCTCTGTTGTTTGTAAATATTAGAATTGTACATTATAAACGCTTTTCTTCCTTCTTTCTACACACTTGAGCACCCCTTTCCTTCTCACTGACTATACTTCATAGTCCTTGTGCCGTTTATGACCATAATTGTTTTATGAAACTGTAAATAAATATGTAAATTTTGGTAGTACAAGTATCTAGAGTGTGGTTACAATCCTTTTCTTTTTGCTCTTATTCATCAATCTTGGGTACTGCTTTCTCTTTGCATTCAATGTGTATAAAATAAGTGTGAAATTGAATATATCTCCCCCACCTTGCTTGAGTCAAAGCATGCAGATTTAATTGCATTTCCTAAATTAGAAATGATTTTCACATAAGGACTTTTCTGATCGATAGTAAAGAAAAACCATTGTTTTTCTTTACACTAATTCATACCCAGGTCCTTTGATTCTATGGGTGATACCCCATTGATTTAATAGGTAAAGAAGTCGGTCAGATGATTTGGTATGAATGAATTGCTCTATTTTCATCTTAGCACATGACATAGTGTGAATGTATTGCTATACATTAATTTTAGAGTGCGCATAACAATACCTGGTCATTTTTATAGTTGGAACATACACAAATTAATTCATGGCCATCAATAAAAGTAAAAGAAGGGATTATCCTACTGAATCTATTAAAAATATCTTAATCAGTCCCTTTACAAACTTTATGCCTTGAGCTCTCTCTAACGAGCTTATTTGCTCGAGTTGTCTCCAATATTATAAGGTGGGCCTTTAATCTCTTTCATGCAGCTCCGGACACACTAAGACATATATTAAAATTGGAGACTTTAAGAGATGAAGCGTCTCTGCACTTGAGGTGTCACAATGCTCTGTTGCACTTTTGCAGGCCTGGTCTCCAGCCCACCTGAAGCTCTTTTTAAAACATATGATGCCATGAATAAGATATGAAATGGACAAAGAACATTGTATCCAACTAAAGCATTACAAAACTTTATTGAAAACATAGTATTAAAACCCCCGAACAATATTTACAGTTTCAGTTAGAGCACAGTGTAAGGCGCTGTATCCTTCTTTTGCTGCTGGGAAATCTCCCTTTAAAAACATATACAGCTAGATGGAACGCCACTAACAATTCTCTAGGCAAATGTAACTTATGCAATCGCAGACCACAAGATCTGTATCATGTAATATTAATTTTTCCTAACCCGACATTGGTAGAGGTTCGGCGTCAATTTTTAAAGCCAATCTTTTTAAGACATGATGCTACTTTAGCTCAAGATTTAATCATAGTGTGTATGTCTCCCCTAAAGAATTTGCTTGTCACATTTTGTTCAAGTTTTTAAAGAGTTTCTTAGTTAATTTAAAGAAAAAATTCTCAAATGTAATAGTTTTAACTATTGTAAGCTGTCTGTGCAGACCACAAATTATTATTACTTGTCACTCCCTATAAAGAGTATTTTTTATGTTTTAATAACATAATCTAACACTTCTATTGTATGTATTTGTATTTGTTGACCTCAGTTGAGCTCTGAATCAAATACAATTATTTGTCTTTGTCATTTGCCATTATAGTTGTCATTTTCACCTAAGTAGATAGAATCTAAACAAAATTCTATATACCACTCTTTAGTAGTTTGTTTCATAATTCAGCTCTCAATCTATGCAAATACAAAACCTGTTAATGTAAAACATAAGTTATAGTTCTATAAAATACTCGCTTTCTAAAAAAAAGTATATTAAGTTTTGTGTGTTAGCACAGTACAGACGTTCCAAGCACATACATATAGTCAAACATGGCATCGTTACATCAGAGACACATTCCAGCCGGTTAAAATCACAGGTGTACATTGGTAAAGCAGTCGGGAATGAACTCCGTACAGTAATTTTGCAGCCCCTAGTCGTCCTCTGAATCCTCACTGCTATCATCTTGGTCTGGTGGCGGCTCACAGATATTACCCCTATACTTATTCCGCGCCCCCCATAGTCTGGTCCATTTTCTTGGGCACCCCCTGCCACTGAACACCGTCCTTTCCGCTATCTTGGCAGCGTCCATGTCATTACACCATGCTGCTAGAGTAGGTCTTTCCGCTCCACCCCACCTCTGTGCTATATTCCTCTTGGCCACCATCATGTCCATTGTAGCCCAACTCTGCCCTGCACGCATAAGGTCATTTGGTTCCCAGATATTTAGTAGGCAGCGTCTGGGCTCTGGTAGCATCGTAACCCCCTCAGATTGTGACATCGTCAATAGCACTTGGGCCCAGTATTCAGCTATCATGGGACAATCCCATATGGTGTTTTTGTAAAGGTTCCTTCCTCCCCGCACCCTCTCAAATAATAGGGGTGAGCTTTACGTCCTATTTTATGTAGGGCGTGTCTGGTATAATAGGAGCGGTGTAGAATGCGCAATTGTACAAGTCACAGGCGCGAGGGAATACCTATCTCCTTCGGGGATCCTAGTGCTTCCTGCCATTCAGAGTCATCACAGTCACCAAAATCACTAGACCATCTTTCCCTTAATGTTCCCATCGGATTGGGCAGATTATTCACTAGTTTACAATAGGTTAGAGAGGTCGTCTTCTTTGGCATGTAGTCTGTTAACAATCTGTCCTCCAGAGGGGACGATTCTGGAACCTCTGAGTCAGGTGGGAGCTATGTTGTTAGGGCATGTCCAATTTGGTTATAGCGAAAGAGGTGGCTAAGTCATATTGCTGTTGCAGCGTATTGAAGTGGATCACTCCTCCTTTTTGCCATAAGTCTCCGACCGTGGAGATCCCAATAACATCCCAGCGATCGAAACCTTTGCTGTGTCTGAGTTTTCCCAGTTGCTTTGTGTCCCACAGAGGAGTGAGTTGCGTGAGCACCCCTTGCCATCCTAACTTTGCCTGAGCAGTGTGCCATATACCAAGTGTATGCCGCAGCGGCCCCAATTTTTCAAGTCACAGCTTTTTATCGTAGAGGGGAGCTGGGAGATCTGCCACACCCAGCTGGTCTCTATCCGCCTTCAGCGCCGGTCCTGTTTGCGGAAGATGTACCCATTGATTAATCACTTTTAATTGTGCTGCCCAATAATAAAGTTGCACATCTGGGAGCGCTATCCCTCCATCGTACCAGCTGCGCACCAATTTTTCTTGTGCTATACGTGGCGGTTTGTTGCCCAATAGCAGATTAGATACTTGAGCCGCTATTGCTTTAAAATATACTGGTTTGACTGGGTAGGGTGTGTTTTCCAAAATATACAAAAAACTAGGCAGCACCATCATTTTAAAGAGCGCTACCGTTCCCAGCAGGGTTAGCGGTAGAGTGTCCCAGTGCCGGATATCACGCCTAAGACGTTCCAGCTGTGGCTGAAGATTCAGATTATAAAAGTCGTCCGCATCAGCTGTAATATGGACCCCCAAGTATTTAAACGTATTTGCCGCCGTCGTCAATGGGCAGTTGTCCGGAAGACGCGGAGGAGGGCCGTGGAGCACATACATGGTGGACTTAGACCAGTTGGTGGTGTACCCGGAGGCCCGCCCATAAGCCGTGCAGACATCTAAAAGAGTGATTATGGAACGCCTAGGGGAAGTGAGGTACAGCAGGATGTCGCCAGCGTAAAGGGAGATCTTATCCTCCCAGGTCACGGTCTAGCTAAAGCCATGTATCGTCGGCTCCCACCATATCCAGGCCACCAAGGGTTCCAGTACTAGGGCGAACTATAGTGGCGACAATGGGCAGCCTTGATGCGTGCTTCGCGCCAGGGGGAAGTCCTCAGACACTTGACCATTAACAGTGACATGCGCCATGGGTTTCGTGTAAAGTAGTCGAACCCAGGCACAAAACTTTGGGCCGAATCCTAAATGTTGCAGCACTGCAAAAAGGAAGGGCCAGTGAACCATATCAAATGCCATATGTGCATCTAGGGAAAGTATCACTGCTGGCTCTTGCACATATTCCGCACGAGCAAGTGCCCCGTGTAATCTTCGTAAATTAAGTGCTGTGTTTCTACCCGGCTTAAAGCTCGACTGGTCCTGATGGATGAGTTTCGATAGATATGGCGTAAGTCTGGCCGCCAACAGCTTGGCGAGGATTTTGGCCTCTGCATTTATGAGGGAGATGGTTCGGTAAGAGGTGCATTGGTCTGCCGGCTTCCCAGGTTTTAAGATGGCTACTATGGTGGCCGTACGCTGGTCTGGCGGGAGTTCTCCCACTTTTAAACTTTCTACAAACAAGTGCAGCATGCACGGCTTTAGCGAGCCTCCCATTCTTTTATACCATTCGATCAGTATGCCATTTGGCCCTACCGAGGTCCTTCTCCAAGTCTTGTGCCTTCTCCTGGGACAGTTTGGGCATATCCAGATCCCTTACATAAGTCATTGCCTCCTCCTCTGAGATCGCTGAGTCGGTGGAGTAGATTGGCTGGAAGTGTCGTGCCAGCAACCTCACTATGGCGTGGGGGTCCGTTGTGGTATGTCCGTCAACTGTGCTAAACCGTGCTACCCATCTGTCCCTTTTCTCTTTTTTGTCCAACCATGCCAGCAGCTTCCCTGCCTTGTCGCCAATGTTATATGTTTTGTGTTGCGCGTACGCTAGGTGTTGTCTGGTCAGTTCCGTCAGGTGTTCCCAGTGCCGTCTCTGTGCGAGGTGTAAACTATGGGCCATGTCGGGGGTCGGGTCTCTAGCCTGTTGGGCCTCTGCCACCACCAAGTCGACCTCTAGAGTAGAATTCTAGTTGTTTCTCCCTCTTATTAGCTACTATGGAGGATATTGCCTGTCCCCTGAGGACTGTATTATATGCCTCCCATAAAGTGGCATAGGAAGTTACCGACCCCTCGTTTTCCTGAAAATAATGTTTTGTCACCTTCTTTAGTTCCTTCCTGATCTTAGGGATCTTAAGGTAGGCGGCACGTATCGGATAAGTCCGGCGCCTTTTCTGTTGATGGTGCGCATAGCTGAGTAGTATCGGGGAGTGGTCTGAGATACCCCGTGGTCTAATTTCTATATTGCTAATATTAGAGAGGACACCCAAGGAGCCCAGATAGTAATCTATTCTAGTGAGGCTTTTGTGGACATTAGAGTGGTATGTGTATTGTCGCTCTGTAGGGTGGTATTTCCTCCACACATCTATCAGTCCCATCGCCTCCAAGAAGCTCCCCAGGCGAGAGACCCCCGACCCATCAGTCCTCAGAGGGAGCCTATTCACGGAATTGTTAGCAACCGAGTTAAAATCTCCCCCAATAAGTAGTTCCCCCGCCGGTAGCCCCAGTAAAAAAGCGCTTAATTCCGGGAGGGCCACTGTGTGTAATGCTGGGGGGATGTATACCGAAACAATATTTAAGTGTTTCCCTTCCCATTGCGTATGTATGACGGAAAACCTCCCTGCACCATCAGTTTTAGCTTCTTTTAAAATTAGTGGAAATTGCTTTTTGACTCATATTCCAACCCCCCTGGAGTTTGAAGTAAAGTCGGAGTGAGCCACCATCTTATAGCCCCATCTGTCCATTGCTTTGGCAGACGTGCCCGTAAGATGCGTCTCCTGCAGCAACACCACCGCCGGGTTTACTCTTTTTATGCATTGCATTACCAACCCACGCTTAATTTTATCACCCAGCCCTCTTACATTCCATGTAAGCACGGACAGAGACGGTGCTGTGGTGTCAGAGGCGCCCCCCGGGCCAGGTAGTGAGTCACCCCCCATGATTATAGTGGAAAGAGCCAGTGATTTCAGCGGTTTGTGTCATGCCTGAACCATCCTGGGTGTCTGTGCCTATGAAAAACATGCAGTCATCTTTATCTACGAGAGTATATCTAACCATGTAAAAACCTACTTGTGAACAAACTTGAAACAAACCCCGTAATCCCACCCCCCACCCTGCCTCCCTGCCATGCGGACCCAGAACTGTCCGCCACCCCAACACAGCAGAGTGCTTAAAGCCCTATCCCATAACCATTACTTGCACGTATAGGAGTGGGAAGTCCAAGGAAGTCCATTCCATCCCCACGCCCCAGAGTCCTCATCTTTCGATATTCTCGCCGTCGTCGTTTTGATGACGAGTATCTGCGTCTGCATCAGTCTGCCAGTGCGCGGTTATCTGAAGGAAATCCCCTTCGGCTTAGGAACACTCCTGGAGGTACCGACGGACAGAGCGGGGCCTCATTATCCGAGCCGTCGCCGGGTGAGGTGAGACCTTCTTCCCACACAGAGCTGGGGAAGGACTCCTCGTTACAGAGTAATTCACGAGGACACGGTAGGGTGGTCAAATTGGCCACACCCATTTATTTCAGAAATAGTTCTTTCTGATTTATGATTTTCCTAGTTTTTTTCACTTACTAAGGTGTATTTTGCAGTAGCTATATTTCCAGCCTGGCCCTGAAGAATGCCGGTGAATCTCCACCGCAACGGCAGAAACATGTTGGCCTAAAAACTCACAAGCATACTGTACAGTGATATTTTCACACTGTCATTACACTGTTTTTAAACCTGACGTCAAGGTGGATACCAATAAAAAACTTTTTTTGCCTTGACCGTCATCTTAAATCACCACTATACATATATTCATTTTTGAGCACTGCACTCCATCAACACCACTTGTGGTGAGGATACATCTATCCTCTGAACAGGGTTCTAGTGATATTAAGCCACTACTCCTGGGCTTGGACACACAGACCCTGTTCAAGAGGTCCTAAATGACGATGCTCCGCCATGTGGGTGGGCTGATAGGACTTATCTAAGTACCTGATGGTCCTTCACCACAAGTGGTAGCTGTTTATTGTATCTCTCTTGTGGTAGTTTTTCTTACTCAGCTTTCTAGACCTTCAAGTTTTTGTTGTTAGAGTATAGTTTGCCAGGGGTATTAGCTTGAATGGTCGGTAAACTCAGTCCCCTAGACCCTCCTTTTGAAAGTTGTTTTTCCAATCTCCTAGGATCTCATTCCCCCGATTCTGCGTGCATCTGGTGGGTCACGCCCTCTCCTTGTTCAACGTTTTCCGGGTCGACCTCTTTCTCCAGACGGCGGCGTCCCCTTTGCTCTCGTCCATGTTTCCCCACCTATCGCCACCCTTCCAGCCAGTCAAGGGCCTCTTCTGGTGTGTCGAAGAACCACGTCTTACTGTCTGCTACCACTCTCAACTTTGCCGGGAAGAGCATTGAATATGGCAGCTCGCGGGCTCTCAGTGCCTTTTTTACCTCCAGAAAGCTCCCGCGCCATACCGAGACCGCCGCCGTGTAGTCCGGGAAGAAGGAAATCACTGAGTTCTGTACTTTGATGGGTGGAGTCACACAGGCCGTTTGAAGAATGGCGTCTCTGTCTCTGCAATTAAATATACAGGCCAACACCGGTCCAGGGGGGGCAACAGGTCTCGGTCTGCCCCATGGCACCCTATGCGCGCGTTCTACTGAGAAGTAGTTGGGGAGACAATAGGGCTGCAATCGTGTTTTAATCAAGTCCTCAATGTATAGGTCCTTGGCTGGGCCCCCATCCTTCTCTGGATTCCCCGTAATTTGGACATTGATCGTCCAGCTTTGCTGCAATCAGCTTATTCTCAACCTCCAATTGTTCCACTTTCCTTGCCAGAGTAGTAGTGTCTTTCGTTAGTGACGTTGTTAGCTGTTCCACTTCCGTGACTCTGGCGGACATTTTTTGGAAATCTGCTCGCAGGAATGTTACATCCGTTGAAATGGAGCCCACCGTCGTCTGGACCTTATTGAGAGACGCCATTATATCTTCCAGCGTTATTTTTAGGCGCAGTTGCTTCTTCTCCTCCCTTAGCTGCTTGCCCTTTCGGTTCTGGCAGTGGCGGAAAGTCTTTATTGAAGGCGTATTTGCCAAGTTTCCCCTGTTGGGTCATTCGGGTTCCTCTTCCACTCATCATTGATCACTCGCCTCCTAACTGCAGAGCTTGCGGTAATTATCGCCTGTTGGGCCACTGGTTTGAGGATAAATCGTGCAGGCCCGTACTCTGTTATCGTCATGAGTATTCTGCCGCTCTGTATAGCAAGGGTACTACTGGGTGCTGGAGAGTCTGCCCCCCTCTGAGGGACTGGGCTAATTTAAGGCCCAGCGGTGCCAGGGGACAACACCTGAAACCTTCGTGGATATACCTGTTCCGGCATACAAATCACAGAGACACGGGACACTTCCTTCGGCGTCAAAGATCAGCGTTTATTTACTGCAGGGACACAGAGATCGCTAGAAGTACAACAGAGTGTAGGTTCAGAGAGTCTGCTTCAAATTGCAAAAGTGGATCGCTCCTTTTATACGCATTTTCGCCATTGCACAACATAACGAACAAAAGGTTACAGCTCAGTTCCCACAGTAAACTTCAAAAAGGATCGCATTCATGTTTTCAGAAACCCGGAACATAATTACAGAAACATTGACAGTTCCCAACTGTAAAAGCACGCTATCCCAGCACTAAGCACATTCCATTCTGGTCGTAAACGAGCTAAGAGAAGAGACAGAAACAGGTGCAAGGAAAACAAAGACAGACAACAGATTGAAAAGAGTGTAGGGGCAATATCGGAAACGTGATTGCAGGATCAAAGGATTCGAGCCTAGCATATGCAAGGCTGAAACAATAGACCGGCACTGTAATATGAGCCTCAAGCGGAGCCATCTGCCTTTGCCGTGTCATTCCCCAGTCATAAAGGCACGCTCAAAGGAATGTGCATCTTCCGCAAGAGCTTGGGAATCTCAGGGTCATCGGGCGGACATTGTCCGTTCGTCGGCTACGTGAGGGCAAGAAACAAAATGGATGCCGTATCTAAAATGGAACCCGAAGGTTCAGATGGAAAAACCCGCAAACAAGACAAACCCTTCCAAGTAGTGTAGCGAAAACACGTACACTTACTAAACTCGTCATTTGCGGTTCGTAGATACCAAACTCGTCCATATCCGAACAAGCACAAAACATCGTAACGATTCTCACGGAACCTCAGACGCCCCTTTTGCCCTCATGTAGGAAAGCACTAGTCGATATCAGAATCAATATCGATATTCATCAGATCGTTTAGATGTTGCTGGAACATTATTCTATCCATCAATGTCTCTCTGGTAACAGATGGCCTTCTTATACACGTTGTAGCACAAAGGCCACATAAGGCTGGACCACACTGCACACAAAGACAACACTTGAACAAAAATGTCACAACAACCCCTACAATCATCAGAATCTTCCAACCCCAAGTCGACATCAGACCGCAAAACCATCCTAGAAGCGTCCAATCACCTTCGTCCACGTGTATGGACTCGGAGATTTTATGCAACTTCGAGATGGCTTGATAAACAGTTGGAGCGTTATCAGGTATGAAAATACAGCAGCTCGAATGGATCACCTTGCACACACCACCTCTATCTGCTAGTACAACGTCTAGAACCATACGGTTCTGTAACGTCATAAGTCTATCCGCTTGAAGCTCTGCCGTCAGGTTACCAAGAGCACTTGCAGTTATGTTAGTAGTCGATTCTACCACACGAGTCAACTGTCTCAGGTTCCCACTATTGACCATAGGTCCCCAAAACGGTAGGAAACCCTTAAAGAAGTCTCCTGCTTCTTGACCGGCAGTGTCCTCTTTGCTAATAACGCCTCTCACAACTCTTGTCTTGTGATAGTCTGAGGCAACTGTAAAAGTCGGTGGCAAAAGATTTGCGATATAACATGTGCCCGAGAAGTCACGGGGCAACCACGTATAAGAGTGATCATAACACACAAAATAGGTACCCTTGGCAGTCAGGAATACAGGGGAAGAGAGCATCGGTAAAACATATGTCTCAGTACAAGCAATCTTCCCAAGCTGAGCGCTCGGATTTCGACCAAGACCTTGCAGACAAAAATGACCAAGGTGGGGTACAATCCAGATCGGAGACAAGCTCTTAAGCTGTCTATCACCCACTGACATACTATACTCAGCCTCACTCAGATCCTTGTAGGCTCGCACCTCTTCCTCTGGAATAAGCGATGGATCAAAAATATCTCTATCCAAATCAGCAATCGCTATCGCCAAAGACTTGTGGTACGGGCCAGAACCAAGGTCTGTAGAGCGTGGCTCTCGACGAGGGTAGGAATCTAGTGCACTAGGGAACATGGTTTGGAATGCTCGAGTTGACGCCTGGGAGCTATAGGGAAGAACTAAATACGGAATTCCCTTATCCATGGTATATGGCATTAACCCACACACCCAACAGTTGGTAGTGTTCACCAATTGATGTTGATGCAGAAGTTGGACAAAGGAATTGTTCATAAATTCCGCACGTCTGACTTGTTCATGCTGGGGCAGAAGATGAAAGGAATGTGGAGAAATGGTGGGAACGAGAACAGAATTCAAATCATGAGAGGAGGAAGTAGGAGAAGTGGAAAGCAATAGCGACTGAATCCCAAAATACACTCCACCCACCAATAACATAGAAACAGTTAGGAATAACATGAAAACCTGAAACAAAAAACATTTTGTTCGTAAAATCTTATGCAATTTGGATCTTTGCGCCGACATCCTCTCTATTTCCGACAGCTTAAAGAACTCCATCCTCTAAAGACCATCCGTAACGTTCTTGACGCACCTGGTTCTGAGTAGCGATTATCAATCCCCATGAGTTCCCAGAAACTGACAAAAGTAACCGACCTAGTGTCAGAAACCTGCTAAACAGAAGTAGGTACCCGCACGGCCCTATGGCCAACCCAGATGGTAGGTTTTAATCAATTAAACATTCAATTTAATATAAGTCTCCTAGCTGCACAGAAGAGGAACACAAAAAATATGTAAAACAAAATCGAAAAACTCAAAATCAGGGAAAAAATGCAAATGTCCACAATGTTCATAGCAACAGTGAGGGGGTAATGTATATTCAAAAACAAAAGGGAATTTTATTTGTCCTTGTCACGCAATCGAAGAAAATATCGACATTTTCCAGGTCGAGTTTGCTCTTCAAACAACGGTTCAGATGACAAAACAGTGTTCGATCGTTCAGCTGACAGTTCAGAACTTGAATTCTCCAATGCTGAAGACGAAGGTACAGTTTCATATGATTCAACAGGGGTATCTGACTGAACTGAATTGTTCTCTACAGGTTGAGCATCACTAAATGGCACATAGTGTGGAATGGCATCGGTCTCAGTCGGGGTAAATCCTTTCTTTATCCAACTTTCTGCTGGCAATGGAAGAGGAACTTTCTTTGTGTGGGTGGCATGCACCCAGTGCTTTCTGCCGTCCAGCCGAACTGCAGTCCTCGTTGCCAACAAGACTTGGTAGGGTCCCACAAACCTTGGCTCGAGATTCCGTTTTCTCCCAAAGTTGCGGATTACCACCCACTCGCCAGGTTGGAGCCGATGTCCAGGTCCTTCTGTTTGTGCCGGTAGAGCTTCAAAAACCTGTTGATGAATCAAACTCAATTTAGCAGTCAGATCGTAAAGATAGTCAATCAACATTGGATATTCAATTCTATTAAATTCCTTAGGCCTCGGAACTCCCAAAACTTTCGCAGGACGGCCGAACACAATCTCATATGGGCTAAGACCTACTCAAGAGTGCACAGTCGCGCTGGTCGATAAGAGAGCTAGAGGCAATGCATCAGGCTATGATAAACCAGTCGTTGCTTGGATTTTGGCAAGTTTCAGTTTCAGAGTACCATTGTACCCTTCCACCAAACCCGCCGATTGAGGATGGTTAGCACTGTGAAATTTCTGGCGAATGCCCAAACCCTTACACACACTCTTCATCACACTTCCCACAAACTCACTTCCATTATCCGACCATACAATCCGTGGCATTCCGTATCTGGGGAAATATTCCTTGAGTAGAACTTTTGCTGTGGACAGGGCAGTATTATCCTTAAGAGGGTAGGCCTCAATCCATCTGGAGAACGCACAAACCACAACCAATACATATTTCAAATTATTGCATCTCTCCATATGGATGAAGTCCAACTGGATAACTTCAAAGGGACATGTGGGAGGAGCAAAATGACCAGGTGGAGTGGGAGTGCCCTTGCCAGGATTATGCATCAAACATACCATACAGTTCTTAACCACTCTCTCAGCACACTTAGCAATCCCATCGTTTTTCCATACAGGAGACAACAACTTACATATACCTTTCGCGCTGATATGTGACATGCCGTGGGCCATAGTAACAACGGCAAGCACATACGCATCCGGTAACATCCATCTCTGATATTCTGACAAATCAACCCAACATCCATTCACGTCTAACTTTCCCGTGCTTTCTTTCCACTTAGTCTTTTCAGTTTCGGTAGCCTCGTTCTGAATCACTTTCACACTCTCAACTGTGTCCTCACACATACCAGTCTCCGTCGGCCATCTCACTGAACTCGTAACATACATTCGGTTTGTCAGATTCTTGGCCGTTTCCTTAGCAATTTCATCCGCAAACGCATTACCACGACCAACATCATCTGTCACCTTTCGATGCGCACTACATTTAATGATTGCCACTTGCTTAGGCAATGTAAGTGCATCCAAAAGATCATTCACGAGCTGTCCGTGTTGGATCTTCGTGCCATGCGACGTCATGAATCCTCTTTCCCTCCACAATCGACCAAAACTATGCGCTACGCCAAATGCATACTGACTGTCGGTAAACACATTCACTCGCTTTCCTTTAGACAAAACACACACTCTCGTTAACGCAATCAACTCTGCCGCTTGCGCCGAATTCTGACTCAATCTCGCAGTCTCCACAACCGTACTCAACGTCACTACAGCATACGCAGTCGTCACATCACCATTCGGCGACTTAAATCATGAACCATCAACATACAAAGTACAATCAGGATCTGCCAATGGTGTGTTTTTCAGGTGAATACGACCCTTCGTCTCTTCTTCAGTTCTTAAGTAACAATCATGTGGTGCTGCATCACTTGATTCCATATGAATCGGCAACAATGTCGCTGGATTCAACACATTACAACGTTTTATCTGTATATGACTTGCCAAAAGTGTCAACTCATAGCCGGACAACCTTGCACTCGTCAAGTGTTGAGTCTTCGTTTGATTCAAGAGAGTGTCAACTGCATGCGGAACCATCACTGTAAGCATATTATCCATAACCAGACCTGCGGACTGTCGCATGGACACCGCAGCTGCCGCTGTCGCCCTTAGACAACTCGGCAACGCTCTAGCTACTGGGTCTAAAGTCGAAGAAAAATATGCAGATGGACGCTGTTTGCCACCAAATTGTTGCGTCAAAACACTTAACGCACAACCTTCTCTCTCCTGAACGTATAGTGTAAACGGTTTACTGTAGTCAGGAGTACCTAACACAGGAGCCGAACACAACGCATCACGCAATTCAGAAAAACTTTTCTGACACTCTTCAGTCCATGGCAAAGGAGTCGGAACATCCTTGCATGTGAGAGCTAACAATGGCTTTGCTAACAATGAAAAGTTTGGAATCCATTGTCTGCAGTAGGACGTGATACCTAGAAAGGCACGAACATCTCTCTGAGTTGTTGGCACAGTCATTCGAGCAATCGCTGCAATTCTTTCTGGGGTCAACCTTCGTCCCTCATTTGACAATAAGTGACCTAAATAAGTTACTTCTTGACAACAATACTGTAGCTTAGAAGGCGACACCTTGTGATGTAAGTCACATAAATGCTCTAACAACGATACTGTAGCAGTTTTACAAATTTGCTCAGTGTCAGCAGCCACTAACAGATCATCAACGTATTTAATCAAGGCCGCACCTGCAGGTAACACAAAGGCATCAAGTTGACTTTTAAGGGCCTGACTGTAGATCGATGGACTCTCACAGTAGCCCTGTGGTGCACGTTTAAACCTAAAACTGCGACCACCTAATGAGAAGCCGAATAGATCTCTGCTTTCCTCAGCAATCGGAATACTAAAGAAAGCATTCTTTAGGTCGATCACCGAAAACCAGGAGGGAGAGGCTGGAATCAGAGTCAGCAAAGCTGTAATGTCAGGCACCACTGGAAACTGTGGAATTACGATTATTTTCACTTCTCTCAGATCAATTACGAAACAGTACACAGGAGGCTTGGATGGGTCAGTTCGTTTCAAAATAGGTAACACAGGACTATTACACACATTTCCCCGAGTTTCTTCGATAACATCCTTGTCGATTAAATCATAAATGATCGCTAATAATGCTCGCTCACCATCAAGAGAAATACGATATTGGGGAATACGTGGTAATCTCACATTTGATTTTAATTGGACTACATAAGGTGGTATGTCCAGTAGGCCCACATCATTGGGACCTGTTGCCCATAAAGACTCAGGAAGGGACCTCAATTCCGGCGGGAGCTTATCAGTTGACAAATACATAGGAGAGATCACTCTCTGACCTAATGTAAGCTCCACTCCCGTTGGAGAGCAGTACAGAGTCGCATATAACCTTATCAACAAATCCAGACCCAAGAGATTCTCACCACAACCAGTGGTTAAAATCAAAGGAGCCTCTAGCTCACGTGGCACGATCGTAAGGGAGAAAGGGCTAGAAACTGGATTGCTAACCGGGGCGCCAGAAAATCCAACAGAAACGTTCGTTAAGCCAGACAAAGGTGCGCCAGGGAGTTTCGAATGCATGATGGAAGTTTTTGCTGCACCAGTGTCCAACAGAAAAGGCTCAACTACGCCTGATGTGGCAACTGCAACGTAAGGCCCTCTCTGATCAACCGGAACTGATACTACTCCCTCTCTTTGTCTATGGCTGTCCTAGTAATTGTTGTCTACACCAATCTCATGCTCAACATAATAGTCATCCACATGATACTGTGCAGATCTACCAGACGATGTATTTCGCTGATCAAAACAATTGTTTGCGTCCGATGAAGGAGCAGAAAGCTCATTTTGATTTTGAGAGGTGCCACAACCTCTACCCCGAGAGGCTTGCTGATGACCACCACGACCTCCTCGAACCGAGACACCATCCGTTCGGTCACGTAAAACAGGGCAATTGAACTTTAAATGGCCCTCACCCCTACAATATGCACACTGATTATACCCAAGCATAGATCTGGATGCAGAGGAGTCAGAGCGCGACTGCATCCGAGAAGACTGCGCTTGTGGTCGATACTGCACATGCTGCTGTTGCAAGTCATTTTGATTCGAGCGCAGAGGATACGCTTGCTGCAATAAGACCTTAGTTTTTAGCTCTTTCGTTTTCTTGTCTGCACGATCATTCTCCTCTTTTTCTCTATTTTCATAATATTGAGCCGTTGCTAAAATCTGAGCTGTGGTTGAAACAGCCCATGCACTTTCAGAATTTTTCAATTTGTTGCATAATTCAGGCAACAAATTGAGCACGAACTTATCGACAAACAATCGCTGACCTCCCTCAGTGCACATATCCTGACCACTATGATCGATAAATGCCTCCTCAAACCTAATAAAGAAATCGGAGACACTCTCGTCTTTCTTTTGTTTACAAGCAGACAATTTATCCCAGTTCACCCTCATCGCTGGCATGAGTGTTTTCATGAGCGTAATGATTCTTTGGGGCAGATCCGTAATTAACTGTTCAGGCTTAGCCCCACCAACTTGCCGTCCGTCGGCCGCTACAAGTGCAGCCCAATCACCACCTAACTCAGCTGCATGATTCTCTTGACGAATCCTCGCCCAGATCGGTTGCGGTACTACATTACCAAACAACATGTCGATATCAGCAAGGTTCATAATAGAAGCATCCACGAGTTGGGATAACTCCTTATAATAACCTGCTGGATTCTTCCGGGGGTCAGGCAAAGATTGTTTCCCCTGCAAGACTTCTGATCGCTTCCATGGGAGGTAAATCCAAACTCTCTGGAAGTGTGGCAAAATTGCAGGATTAGCAGCAGCATCACCTGGCATCCACACTGGGGGAACCTCTCGCATGGGATACTGACCAGATTTCGCTTTCTGATCATCGGAGTCGTCGTCAAACGACACTCGTGAAGGCACTGTGGATCTAAAAGCTAACAAACGCTCTAATGCACGTCGTACATCACCACCTACAATCATACCGTTCGAAAACTGACTCTGGAGTTCAGTAAAATCGGGCGGTACGTTATCTAGGTCATCATTATCCCACTCTTCTCTCAATAATTTGCACATCTCTTCAAACACAAATCTTTGTGTGGGCTCATTAAACTGAGAAAACGTATTGAAAACTATGCGCGAAGTGTACTTAGCAGGATGTCTAATCCACCTACGCGTCATAGTGACTAACGTCTCACTCTCCCTACCACCAGGCATTTGACTTCGTCTCTGGGAGATTTCAGAGACATCAGATTCGAATAACGATCCGAAAAGTGGAGAATAGAGAGTAGCAACAGTATGAGGTATACGGTTACGAGCAGAAGGGGTAGAAGAAAGAAGAACAGGAGCAACAATATTAGGACTAAACGTAGGAGCAGTAGGAAGAAGAGGTGGTAAAGGAGCAGGGCCCACTTGAGGAACAAGGGGATTCGGAGGGACAGGACCAACTACAGGCTGACCAGCAGCCGCCGGAGCAACAAGCGGAAGAACAGGAGGAACTATAGGGGCTATAGTACCCTGTACATAAGGAGGTGGTGATTTTAATAAATAAGATAACAAAGGATCCTCTTTCGATGATTCTTCCTTCTTTTCAGAACTCAACGGTAAAACTGGATAAAGTTTTTCCACCGCCATGCTATGCTGTCTGATAGAAACTTCCTTTTCCTTCTCTGATTTGTCTTGTTGATGCTGTTCTGCATCTTGCACTATCGACAGAACACCCTCTTTCTTATTTTTCTTAATCTGCTTGATTTCTTTCTGTCTGGCCTCTTTGCGCCATAACCGAAAGGAATCAAACATCGCTGGCCTAGCTTTCTTTTTAAACAATTTTGCCTCGAGATTATCTAAAATCTCAGTTTCAAAACTACCATGGGGTGGCCAACTAAGGACACCATCTTTTCTAGTATAACGGATCCAAAATTCATTATATACAATGGGGTCAACTCCATGTCGACTATAGAGCTCATAAATTGGAGTTCCAACTGGAGGTATCGGACATGAATCCTCCAACCGGGAATCCGTGTTGCAACATTTAAGAAAACCAAACAAAATACTACGGCCAGGCATCGTGCACACTAACCGAGTTTCAAACTTCAAGGGTTATCGAATGACGATATCCTCGCAAAAATACGAGACCCCCGGTTTTTGGCAATTGCAATTGTCAAAGAAAAACCCAAAAGAGAGAACCAACAACTAAGGACCACAAATGCAATGGAACCATGCAATCAACCAAGTTTCAACAACAACAACCAAGTTTCAAAGTACGAAGCAATTGTCACAAAAAGTGACCAACGAATTTAACTAAGGACTAGGAGCGACCCACAAATACTTAACTGAAAGAACAATGGCGTCACCAAGAAGGCCCGTCTATCGTCTCGCCGTACAAAGGACTACGCCAGGCGCCAAAACAGGTCGACAGTCAGGGCATCAGTCCGTCGCAGCCATCAGGAAGCGGGAATCTTCGCGGGAAAAATCTTCGGACCACTTATTTCGACAACAAGATCGATGAAGCGGGGTGCACCTTCCCTCGGAGATTTCACACGAAGTTCCTCATGATCGTCAGGCTTTCGACCGGTACCACATGATGTCGCCCTACGTTGGGCACCAATTGAAGGACTGGGCTAATTTAAGGCCCAGCGGTGCCAGGGGACAACACCTGAAACCTTCGTGGATATACCTGTTCCGGCGTACAAATCACAGAGACACGGGACACTTCCTTTTTTTTTTTTTTTAATATATTTTTATTGAGAGTTCATACCGGTAAATACATATTCATAGAAGCATACATAAATACATAGTTAGAAGCATTACATTATTAAGTCAAACGAAAAAAAAAAAGAAAGGCGTAAAGAGTACTATACAGTAGAGAGTCAGTTGACATGTTAAATATCTAAACAGCCAGTAAATCATTCACTTGTAGTTTTGCTGTCCTCCAAGTGGCCACTGGGGCCCAAAGTCGCTTGCCCATATCCCTTAGCTTTACTCCTTTTAACTCATATAATGCTTCCTCAATATTATGTATACCCAGCATTCTGCACAACCACATTTGGAAAGTTGGGGCTTCTGTATCCTTCCAGGCTGCGCTAATTAAGATCCTGAGGACTGCTACGGAAATGAAAACTAAAGCTTCGGCCTCAATACTCATATCTAGTTTCACATCACAGCCGATTATTATCAAAGTTGGGGATAGGTTAATTTTGACGTCGAGTAGCCCCTCTAAAAACCGTGTTATCTCGGTTTTAATAGTTTTTAATTTTTCACAGCCATAGAACATGTGTATAAGATCTGCTGTACCATTACCACATCTGGGGCAGTTGCTATCTGTCGCTTTCCCCCAAGAGAATAATTTTTCGGGCGTATAGTATAAATTAAATAGAGTTTTGAAATGTTGGGCCCTGATATTCGAGGAACGCAGAAACTTCTTATCCATAGCTAACGCTTTATCAAGGTCTACTTCGGGATCTCCCAATTTTTTGGACCATGTAGTTTCAATTTTCCCAATATCGTCGATTGATGCGTCGTTAAATATTTTATAAATATCTCTAATTCTATGACCGCCTGACTTCAAATACTCAATTAGTTCAAATTTCCCAAGCTGAGTGATGCATGGCCTAATTGCTTTAATTCTATTTACTATCTGTAGGTATTTGAACTCTTGATAGCCTTGTAGTGAATAGTGGTATGTGAGTTCTTCTAGCGTTCTGCAATGATCTCTGATCATTATTTGCCCCAGCTCCACAATACCATGACTCTCCCAATGACGCCACGTTCCATCCCTACTAAGATTTGGAAAGAGTGTTGAGTTCCACAGTGGTGTGCGATAATGCATAGTGGGTATATCTAGAACTTTTTTAACAGATTTCAATATAGACCATATACCTTCCAAGGTCTTATATCCAATTTCCTTGTAATATCTCTTCTGGGTTCTCCTTAATAGAAGCCCTACGGCTTCACTTCCCACCAATAGCTGATAAATTGATGGTATCTCCGCCTGCCTGAGGGTTGGGCCTCCCGGATGGAGTAGGATAGCCGTGTCTACAAGAAGGCATGCAAAATGATAGCTCTTAATATCTGGCAATCCCAACCCACCTCTATCTTGTGGTAATGACATATATCTATTTGACCGCCTTATTTTGCCATATTGCCATAAAAATTTCATGAAAATGGACTCAATCTTCTTAATAATTTTCTCGTCAATTTTGAATGGGATTGACCTTAATTTATAAAGCACCTTAGGAAACATTGTCATTTTTATGACATTGGCCCTCCCAATCAGTGACAACTTTAATGAGTCCATTCTTTTTAGATCTGTTTCCATAGATTTGAGAAGAGGGGTGTAATTATCATCAATTATTTTGCCTGGTTCTGCATTTATTGTTATACCCAGGTAAACTACAGATTCTACATACCTTCCATCCACCTTGGCTATTTTTTTAGAACAGAGTACCTGTGTTTTATCCACATTTAGTCGGTAGCCCAACACATCTCCAAACTGACTGGTTATATTAACTACCTCCCTCATAGCTAGCTCTGGATCTTTTGTAATGACTGCTAGATCATCCGCATAGGCAAAAAGTTTGGTATGAAACCCATTAGATATTACTGGTTTAATAAGCGCACTGTTCATTAATTGTGTAATTAAAGGGTCTATGTAAAGCGCGAACAAGATTGGAGAGCATGGGCAGCCCTGTCTTGTACCCCTTGTTATGTTGATCCTATCTGATCTTTCCCCCATTAATTGAATTCTTGCGATAGGCGATGAGTACATAGCCTGGATGGCTTGACAAAATCTAGGGCCAAATCCCCTTGCCTCCATAACCTTCCATAGGAAACTCCATCTGACGCGATCAAATGCCTTCTCCGCATCGAGGAGGATCATTGCAACCTCCTCCCCCCTAGCAGCACCGATGCCAATAGTGTAATAGCTCTCCTAATATGGTTTGTGGTTCCTCTTCCTGGGATAAACCCATGCTGCCAGGGGGAAACCAAGGACGCAATGATCCCTCCCATGCGGGTGGCCATGATTTTGGCATATAACTTGTTATCGCCGTTAATCAATGATATTGGTCTGTAGGAGCCCGGGTTAGTCTTAGGTTTCCCTTTTTTTGTGGAAGATTACTATATTAGTTTCTTGCCAGGACTCAGGTATTATTCCGGTATTCATAACACCATTGAATAGATCTAAGAGCATTGGTGTTGTTTCCTCCCTTAGACTTTTATAAAGCTCTACTGGTATAGCATCTGGGCCCGCCGCCTTTCCGCTTGCAAGATCTTTCAGTGCTTCCAATACCTCTGACATTGTAATATCTTGTTCCAGTAGTTCGATCTGGCCTAGTTTTAACTTACTACCCATGTCTAACCAGCATATATTTGGTGCATCTGCAGCTGCTTCCACCTGATATAATTCTTGATAAAATTTCCTAAACCCCTCCAAAATTTCACCAGGTTTGTCGTGCATTTGGCCCTGATATTCAATTTGTGTTACAATGTTCTTACTTGCCACCTGCCTAATTCGCAGGGCAAGAGCTCTACCTGCTTGCTCCCCAGTTTCGTAAAGGCGTGATCTCTGTGCCTGATAATTTGCTGCCGCCTTTCTTGCTAGTTGTTTCTGGATCTCAGCTTTTAAGGAGTCCACTCTATGTAGACTCTCGACAGGTTGAGCACCTGTAATTATATCTTGTCTATGTTGTGTCTCTGCCTGACTTAGTTTTCCCATCAATGCTTCCCTTTCCCTATTAGCCTTTTTCCATATGTTGGTGGTATAGCTTATAGTCTCTCCTCTTATTCATGCTTTAAAGCTATCCCACACAACTCCCCTTGATGCACTATACCTATTAGCGTCAAAAAAGGACTGGGACCATATTTTCATATGTGTGATATAGTCGGCATCCGCTAATAGTTTTTTATCAAATGACCAAGGTCTAGGAACCTTGTATGGTTTATTGATGGCCATATTTAAAACTAGGGGATTATGATCAGACATAATTTTCGGAAGCTTATTTATTTGTACTCTCCTAAGTAGGGTAGTCGAGATCATGAAATAATCCAGTTTCGAGTATTTATTAAAAGGATGTGAAAAATAGGTAAACCCGGGATCTCCAGTCAGTAAATTTCCCCAAACATCATCTAAGCCATGTGACTGCATCATTGACGTGATTGCTCTAAACACCCTTGGCTTCCTACCTATGTATGCGCTGCCATCCGTAAAATTTGCAGAGATGTTAAAATCGCCACATAATACTATCGGGGTTTGCCAATCAATTAATTCATTTTCAATTTGGCTAAAGATTTCTGGCTTGTCTGTGTTGGATCCGTATATTGTGCAGATAGTGAAACCTAAGTTCATTTCGCAAATTGCCCATCTTCCTAATGAATCCGCCTTACACCTTTTGGCCCCCCCTAACCCCACTTTACCAATTATGGCCACACCTCTTATCATAGAAGTCTGGGATGTACATGACAGCAATTCATAGCTTTTAAAATTCAACCAATGTTTTTTACTCCAGGGTAAGTGGGTCTCTTGTAAGCATATTAAATCTAAGTTAATCATATTTAGATATTGTTCAAGCTTCCCCCTCTTTTTCCAATCATTTAATCCTCCTATGTTGAGGGATCCAATCCTTAGTTTAGACATACCTAATTTTTAAATATTTCCATAGCATCAACCTGTCCAGATAACTGATATATACACAATATACATAATAACAGCATGTCCTTTGTTTCAATTTTACCCTTTCATTCGAAATCACTTGAACAGTACGAACTCTCTTCAGTTTTCTATTTTCTCCCCCCACATCCGCCACCCACCCCACTTTCCCCCCCTCCCTTCCACACCCTCTAGCCCCCCCCCTCCTGCCACCCCTTGAGGCAACCTGGGTTTTGACTCACCCAGCTGTTGGTGGCCGTGTGTTCCGCGCGCCTGGACCTACCACCTGGCCTGATACTTTTTGGGCCTAGTGAGTGTCAACCTTATATCGAATAGCGAGAGTCAATAGTTCGTCGGCACTAGATGCCTTATTTTATTTAGTTACCATTATCTTGTTTCATTCTTGCTTCAACCTCCTTGAGATAGGCCTCTGCCTGGATTTCACTTGTGAAACTCCTTGTTGAGCCTTTGTAGATTATTTTTAACCGCGCCGGGTTTTGCAGATATACCGTTGCTCCTAGCTTTTCGAAAGGGGCAAAAAGCTGTCGCATTCGCCATCGTCTTTCTACTGTTGCGTGTGCAAAGTCTGGTCTCGCAAAAAACTTAAAGCCCCTATATTCTCTTTGAGCCGTTGGTCTGGCCAAGTCATATATAGTGTCACGTACCAGAAAGTTTCGAAAGTTGACTAAAAGAGCTCTAGGATATTTTGAAGATTTCTCTAACCGTTTTGGTAGTGTTAGTGGAAAGCGATGTGCTTGGCATACTTCTTTATCCATTTCCCAGGAGTTGAGTTCTGGGAAAGAAGATTTTAGTAGATTGATCATGAAGTTTCTTGGATCGCTCCCTTCCGAGCCCTCGGGAATCCCAAGAAAGCGAAGATTATTCCTCCTTGTTCTATTTTCTTGGTCCTCAGCTTTCATCATCAAGTCCTTAATTATTCCCTCGTGCTCCTTTGCTTGGAGTTGTAATCTAGCGACATCTGATTCCAGGTTTTCTGCACGAACTTCTACCGAGCACATTCTATCTGAGATTTCCTGGCATGTATTGCCAACTTTGTTGATAGCTCCTTCCAATTTTTGAATAGCGACATGATTTCTTTGGCTATCTTCCTTTACATCTTGATGAACATTTTTGATTGATTCAAAGACTTCGCTAAGTGTAGCTTCTCTATGCTTCGGCTGTTCATCATCATCCGGGTTGTCGATGATATTCTTATTTTTTTCCGAATCAGCATTTGTTTTGCGATAAGGGCTTTTGCGTGAGAGTTTGGTTCTCACTATTGATTGTTCTGGATTACTCCCAGGATCTGTCGTTTCATCGTGAATTATATTTGGATGCCTTTTATGTTTATTTCTCTTTTTCCCCATTTTCTTTGAAAGTGTATAATCGTATAGTAGGGCATTCTTAGATCCAGTATTTGTCGGTGAAGGTGCTTTTTTGTCCAGTTCCTCCTGTCTGTGATTGTCACCAAGATCAGTCTCTTCACTGGATTTGCTGGATTCACTGGAGATTGATATTCCTGTCTCATAGATCTCTGATTCAGAGCTATCGGAGACTTCTGCTGAGACGTATTCCTCCGTCACACGGTTTATATTCGAGACTTCTTCTGAAGTACTGCCTTTCACCAATAGATTAATATTTGAGTCTGAGTCTATGGTAGGGCGAGATCCGCTTTCTTCTCTCAAATTTTCATGTTCTAGATGTTCTACTAGGACTGCTGAGACTAAAACCTCAGATGCCGCGATGATGGTCTTATTTTGTAATCCTTGTTGATCCATTGTGTATGGTGCATTTTCATTAAGAGGGCTATTCTGGTGTCTCTCTTTAATTGCTGGGCTGAATATGTTCGAGATTCTAGGTTGGGAACCTGTTGAGTGCCCAGTTATGTTGGCCGTGGCTTTAAAATTTTTGATCGTCTGTTATCTTTTGGCCTTTTTCTCCAGTAGGTCAAGATTCTCTCTGCTTGTCAATTCTTTTTCCTTTTCTGCTTCTTTTACTCTCTGTTTCTCCTTTGCTTTCTTTTTCGATTTCTCGGCTTCCTTCTGCAGTTTCTGTTCAATCTGTCCGGTCTCATTGTTTCTATCTTTTCCATCAGCCTTGATAGCTCTTGTTTTGCCATCATTGTTATCCTCGTCGTTATTTTCCATCGCTTTGTAACCCCTAGTTTTGGGTCGTCTCTGTGTTTCTTTTTTCTTCTGAGATCCTTGTGAATTATAACTCTCTTTGGACACGGGACACTTCCTTCGGCGTCAAAGATCTGCGTTTATTTACTGCAGGGACACAGAGATCGCTAGAAGTACAACAGAGTGTAGGTTCAGAGAGTCTGCTTCAAATTGCAAAAGTGGATCGCTCCTTTTATACGCATTTTCGCCATTGCACAACATAACGAACAAAAGGTTACAGCTCAGTTCCCACAGTAAACTTCAAAAAGGATCGCATTCATGTTTTCAGAAACCCAGAACATAATTACAGAAACATTGACGGTTCCCAACTGTAAAAGCACGCTATCCCAGCACTAAGCACATTCCACTCTGGTCGTAAACGAGCTAAGAGAAGAGACAGAAACAGGTGCAAGGAAAACAAGGACAGACAACAGATTGAAAAGAGTGCAGGGGCAATATCGGAAACGTGATTGCAGGATCAAAGGATTCGAGCCTAGCATATGCAAGGCTGAAACAATAGACCGGCACTGTAAGATGAGCCTCAAGCGGAGCCATCTGCCTTTGCTGTGTCATTCCCCAGTCATAAAGGCACGCTCAAAGGAATGTGCATCTTCCGCAAGAGCTTGGGAATCCCAGGGTCATCGGGCGGACATTGTCCGTTCGTCGGCTACGTGAGGGCAAGAAACAAAATGGATGCCGTATCTAAAATGGAACCCGAAGGTTCAGATTGAAAAACCCGCAAACAAGACAAACCCTTCCAAGTAGTGTAGCGAAAACACGTACACTTACTAAACTCGTCATTTGCGGTTCGTAGATACCAAACTCGTCCATATCCGAACAAGCCCAAAACGTCGTAACGATTCTCACGGAACCGCACCTCTAGGAATCGTCGCACCACACACCAGGCGTATTGCCAGCTGTTACCACCTCCGGCGTACCTCACTCAGACTATTCTCAGAAGGCCAGGCATATCAGCGTCCTGTCAGGGCCTTCCCTTCACATGGCCACCATCCTAGGTACAAGTCACCGTACCACCAGGCCCGCTTCTTCCAGGACGTTATCCGCTCTATGCGGCCCTCTTGCCAGACTTCGCCCAGAGACTGCAGCTCTGCACTGAAGCCCCACTCCACCTAGCTATCGTCGCTGTGGCCAGACATGCACTCTTGCACTTCCCAGTCAGAAGGCACCCCTCTGTCTTCAGCCTCAGCTCATGGCAGTTGGCCCTGAAAATTTAGTCCCCGGCTTCCCCCAGTAGGGCCGTGGCCTATCTGGGTCCCACTGCCTGTCAAGCCAGCTCCGACTGCGGGCCGATCTCCAGCCTAATCCTCCGTGGGGCCGTTCGAGGTAACACTGCCGGGCGCGTTATGTCTACGCACCGGCCTCCGGATCTGAAACTGGGCCGGTCGTGGTGCCCAATCCAGTCGGCAATATGTGAGCCCCAACGTGAGCCGCTCCTCGTCACTCTGGCAGTTTCGGGAAGGTGCACCGGGAGTCACCTCGTCCACTAGCGTACTTGGTATAGATTTTCGCCGCCAAAATTGAGGCCCTGGCTGCTATCTCCGGACCAGGCCTCAACCTTCCAGCCACAATATCTCCCTCACGCGGCCTCACAGAACTCCAGGCGGCAGCTCGTTTTTCACCACTTCTCCTCCATTGTGTAATCACCGACTCTGGGTATAGTTGTAAGTACGGATCATTGGGCGGATTACTGGGGAAGGTTGTCTCAGCCTCGGAGTCCCTTTAGTCTGCGGCCATCTTGCACTGCTGTAGGCCACGCCCCCCCATATACTCGCTTTCTTAATTATTCATATTATCACATATGCGACCCATCCTGGTACTGCAGTTCTATTCGTTTCTATAAAAATCTTTCAAATGTAATAGCTTAATAATCTCAATATTATATTTCCCTAAAAGAGTTACTCTGAATGTATGTAAGACGCCTTACTTTACCCATACCAGCATCTACTCCAAATATATCTGACTATTGTTGTTCTTGTACACCTTCCACAGCACCGGTTTTTCAACCAATGTTTTAAGTCATTTTAAATAACATAACATTTTCAAAGACGTCCTATCCCTATACGGACACAGTCATGCGCAACACCCACACTTTTCTATTCATTAACATATATTTTAATTTGGCTACCATACACTGCAAATATTTTATACACACATTGTTTTCTTTCAATGTAAATATTTTAGGAGATATATTTTGTAGATTAATTTCCAATACTGAATTAGTGTTTATATTACTTTTTTTCCGGCAACACAATGGCTCTAAACTTACATAAAGGGAGCCGGCTGCTCATATTATCTGTCATCATGACAACAATGGTAAGAAGAGAAATGAGGCAGCTTTATCAAGATTATCATGTCTATTGTATCAGAAAAACACGCTTTCCCTGAATAATGGGAAATCAGAATGGCTTATGTATTGATTTATTTAGAAAATTATACAGTACAGTGCGCAATTTGTTCCCATTATTAAGAAAATGATTGGTGGGGCAGGTCACTCCCCCTTCACCGGGAATCCTCCTGGGCTGCTCAGGGTTGCTTTTGTCACTCACTCAGCAGGGTTAAACTGTAACTACACGAGCAAAATTAATTAAATGTGTCAATATTTTGTTCTATGCAAAAATATTGTTAGCCCACGGGTGGAGAGAGGGATATTTTGCACAGAAAAGGCCCGCTTACTCAAGTATTTTACCCTTACTTCGAATAGCTTTTTCTTTACCCGCGGTATTCCCTCATACAAAAATGGTAAGGAAAATACGCACAAACCACATTTTGTGCAAAAAGTGTAATTTAATTTCATATAATTTTGCAGGATAAAATGATGAAATTCTGCACATCCTTATCATCAATGGCTCATCTGTTTTAAAGCTCATCTTCTACTGCTGTTTGCAAAGTAGTCACTCTAATCCTCGAATAATGCCAAAGGCATCCTCATCCTTGAGAGTGTTAAATGAGGGGAAAAGGAGAGTGTTAATGTTGACGTGACCAGA
Organism: Lissotriton vulgaris; assembly: GCF_964263255.1. Taxonomy (NCBI): domain Eukaryota; kingdom Metazoa; phylum Chordata; class Amphibia; order Caudata; family Salamandridae; genus Lissotriton; species Lissotriton vulgaris. The sequence goes on along the minus strand of NC_141694.1, from coordinate 1,142,719,614 downwards.
TATTGTCTGAGGCAATATATTCATAAAAAACAAATTCATTTACAAACCCTTTTCCAGGACTTGCTATCTTAATTACCCTGTGTAATCGCTCTAAATATGTGCAGTTGGTTTTTCAAACTCGTGTTGTATGTAGGCTAAATGTCACTATGTCATTTGAATGTTTGTACTTTTTATTTTGAGGTCAATATGGGCATGGCATAACCCTATGTTACAGAGGACACTTCTTTCCTCCTTTTGCAGAGGGATTGTGTCTTTTTCCACCTGGGAGAATGAGAGGTTTTTAGGGAGCAGCAACATTTGTGTTGAAAACACGTCTTCACTCAGTGGCTGCCGGCATGACTCGCAGGTGGGTGGGCGGGGGTGTCACGCAGGGAGGGGGGTTGTGCCCGGGGGAATTTATTAAAAATTCCAAAAAATGAAACTTACCTTTCGGCCGCCGGCCGGGTCCTGCATCTTCTCTGCTCTCTGCAAGAAGCGTTGTGATTGGTTGGGCTGCCGCCCAGTCAGTGGCTTAAGGGGAGGCTATATTTCTCCATGTAGACTAGCCTACATGGAGAAAAGGCAGAGTGCAAATGACTGGTTTGGGCTGCCCCAGGGGGCCGACCAAACAGTCTATGCACACTCGGGAGTGGGCAGGCACACCACTCCTCCCCTGGCCTGGTCTCAGAGCCCGCAACCAGAAATAAAATGGTAATAACGGAAAGTTATTACCATTTTATGTTTCTGCTTCTCACACTGCGAGAAGCATTGGGGCAACGCTCCACCACCCTACTGGAGGAGCCACCCGTAGGGCCTTTATTGCGAGAGAGATGTATTGCAAGACATACCCTTAATCCTGTTTGACTCTGGTAGAACAGTTCATATCCCAGAAGGCTTGTTTCTCACACACAGATGTCTCTCCGCTGCCCTTAATAAAATCTTGCTAAATCACAGAGCCCTGACTCACCTGTTGCTTCATACTCTCTACACAGGAGCCAGGAGACATTTGATATCCTAGATCGTCAGAGCTATTACAAATCAGACTGACCCCCCTACTGAGTTATTTATGTACATGATAGGAAATAGATATAGGCTGCACTTTACACAAAAGGAATGGGACAAGCCAAGCTTACACCCACAAGATCTCTTGTAATACAGTCCTGTATATTTAATTCAGTATGCTCCACCACGCATACTTAACCCCAGCATGCCTAGATGGCATCTACACAACTGCTAACCCCAACTGCTCCTGCTGCCTGGCTCTATCTGGTGACTTCAAGCACATGATCTGGGACTGCCCAGCAGATATCACTTTCTTGAGGACCATCACTGGCCTCAAGACTTATGCAAGTCACAATGTTGTGTTCTAGGACTGAACGTCTACCCTAAATCTGGCAAGGTCAATATTAGATTCATAGATCTAGCCTTCCTATTGGCTCAATCCACACTCACACGCAACTGGCAGGCTTTCTCCCTACCAGGGATTCCGTGATGGTGTGCCAGCATTCTTTGATTGGCAGAGGCAGAATCAGTCTCCCTGAGGCGAGAAGAGATTAGAGCATACACAACAGTCTAATCTCTCCTGTGTGTAATGAATTGATCTTTGCGTTTAAGGAACACCTAGGGATGATACCAGACCTCTGTAGAGTGGAACACACATCCTAAAATGATTTGAGCCCCTTACACATTCCCCGAGCCCAAGCCACTGACGCCCTAACATTGTTTTCGCCAGCCTCTAATTTTCCTGGGAGCTTGACCTACCTCTCTCACAACTGTGTGGTTCCAACTAGGTTACACCTTTCCATTCGTTTATGTGCAACTGAACTGATGATTTCGCTTCTTGACCAGACCGAGTAAAATAAGATTGTTATGTTTTTTTTCAATCTTGAGAACTTCAATTAATATAGCGATAGCTCTGTCAGTGTTGTTGTGAAGTACGTAATAATGAGTGCATCACATTCAGCTAAATACTAACTGCGATACATACGTGGAGTAGTACCTCAATACTATGTATGTCATCCTACGATATTGAGCACTGACTGCATCTACCTGATTCCATAAAAGCCTTGCATTGTATTGTGTATCCTTTCTTGATCTAATTAAACCACGGGTGAACTGCTTCATCTTTTAAATCACATTCGTCTCTTTGGGCTACCTTTTAATACTTACAAAGTCAAACATTGCTTTCTGGACAAAAGTTTCTGCCTAGCAGTTGACAAATAGGATGATTTATCTAGGCGTGGGCCAGGCTCTTTGCGCCTGCTTTGCCAATATAACAAGAGGAACATCTCTTACATTTTCATAAAACGATAAAAACATTTGTTTTTAGCATTTATCTCATCTTCTAAAGTCTTCAATGATTCAACACTTCTCGATGTGTGCTCATAATTCTTCCTAATATAGGCAATGTATTTGTATATTGATCTCCTCGACTTAAATTATTAAATATTGAGCAGTTTTTGGAAATCATGGTTGCAATATGTGTCTGTGTTCTCTACCATAGCTTTTCGGAGCCACCTTTTTAGATTGTGGGGAGTATTTAAAACTGAAGTTGTGGAGTGATCCGTTAGCCGTCATGGCTTAACGCCTCACTCCGCCGCTTCAGAAACGCAAGGCTGCACCATATTTGTGAGAATATGCTGCAGCCTTGCGTTTCCCCCTGCGATGGTGCTACACTTAGCACCATAATGCAAGGTAGTTTACGTGGGAAAAGATTGTTTATGTACAGGAAGGTTGGCCTTCCTCCATATAAACAATCTTTAGATGCCATTTTGTCACCTCTATGCTTGCTACTTAATGCAGCACACATGGACGTCACAAAAGGGCATTTTTTGTTAAAGGTTGTGTATGTGGAAGAAGGGGGGCCGTCTAGTACATAAAGAATCCAAGGCTTTTTGCTTTTTCCTTGTGTGTTGCACAAGGCAGCTTACGTGGCAAAAACGAGGAGAAATAATGCATTTCTCCTCATTTTGCCAACTTAAGACCAGGTTTTCCCTGGTCCTAATTATGACGCTGCCTCCTGTTTATGCTGCCCTTGTAAATGGGGGCAGTGTCAAAATCAACGGGTATTGCGGTGGAACAACCACTGCAACACCATCTGCCCACCGCTTTCATGCTAAGCATAGCGTGAAAGGGGGCCTTATTTACAAGGCAGCTTTAAGCCATGTTAAGTGGCTTAACGCTGCCTTGTAAATAAGGCGGTCTCTTTCGCCACAGGAACATCTTTAAAAGTGATGTTCCCATGGCGATAGGGGCTTGTACATTTGCCCCTGTGTTTTACAGAAAGTCCACCAACACTCAACGTGGGTAAAAGTAGTAAAAATTAGAAAAGGTAACTAAATAAATAGAAGAAAGAATGCTTCACCTCTAGTTGTCTACATTTTCAAATACCACGTCAATATTATCTTTTAACAGGATGCTTAGGTAAACAAATATCCCATGAACATAAAGCTTTTTTCATTTGCAAACTTTAAATTGTTAGATTGCTCAAGATTCCAGATCTGCTAAACACAGGTCTGCTCTAATAATTAGAAGCAAAGTTGGTGAATGTAGTCCTAAGAACATCCTGCAACAAGATCCTTCTCACAGGTAGTTCTTGATAGATTTTTTTTCCAAGCAATAGAGCATCATGTAATATAGATGCACTGTCATATCCAGTCCAATATATTGGATGGTATTAGCCATATTGAGTGATGCCATGTAAGTGAAATGCAGTGTGCGTAGAAATTGATTTGTTGAGTACTTTTCCAGGGCTGGTTGAGGATAAAGGGAGAGGTTCATGAGTATGCTGAGCAGCAAAACACCCGGCTCCCAGAGGAGTATTGCTTACCAAAATATGATCTAGATCTGCATCCTGGCTTAATAAGTAGGTGTCTAGAGTTGGGTGGAATGGATACCCTCCAGTCTCTAGACTAAAGGAAAACGTTTAATCCAGGGGAGAATCGACTGGTATTATTCCCTCCAGCATACTATTTTCATGTTGGAAGGATCCAGGGTCCTCATTCAGGGTTTGGCAGAATGAGAGGAATGCTGTAAAGTAACAGTCGACCTGCACCCTAGATCTCTGGATCTTTTGCCATACTTTGAGGTGAAGAAACAAGTAGGCTAACATCAACAGAGTAACAGATAGCTTTGCCAATGATATTGACTTTCCTGTTGGTCCATCCATTGCAAGACTGCCAGGTCATAGAGGCCAGTGTGACCAGGTAAACCATGCCATACACAGACAGGAAAAATGCAAAATGGCCCTAATGGCATGGCAAAAACTCCCTGTACATCGCGTCCATTCATGTAGTGTAGTAGTGGTAGCTGCCACACCAGGGATTCCCTCCGGAGATTGCTGGAAGGCAGACAGGATCTCCCAGTAGGGTACAAGTATCTCTGCCATAGTGGTGGAGATCATGGACTCTGTCCAACTGGTGGACCAGAGACCCTTAAGTGTCTCCTCACAGGATCACAATCCTTTTTGTGGGTGTAGTGCAATGTGTATGCAGAAAGCATGTTTAATACAACTAAATAAAAGCATTAAAATAAAATAACATTGTCATTGTAAAAGTTATGACGTTTTCTATTAATAATTTTTACAAAGAAAGTAAATTCTAATCAAACGTATACATTCAATCTTTATTTAGATAAAATGCAGAACTAATGTTGACTTGCAAGTGGCAGTCGTCCAGATATCTATATAAAGTTGAATTTAAACATTTTGCTCGATATCTGCCTTCTACATATGTTGTAGGGCGTTTTAGATTCCGATTGAATTTTCCCGATTCATGCCCTTATATAGGTACAACTCGCGTTGCCCTTTCATAGGCATAGAAATCAAGCACTTATTTAGACATAGCCATGCTACCCAAATACAGGCATGGCTACTTCCATCCGTTCACCAAAAGCCACAACGATTTCTTGGAAAACCGGCTTAAGCCATTAGGGACTTCCCCTTGATTGAATATTGATTTCTCCAAGAACTCAGTTACTTTACAATGAACAACTATTTCCTAGGGGTTCATTCATAACGTTCATATGTCCGACTCAACGTCAAACATGGCATTCCTAAACACCTTCAAGGTATAAATATACCTTCACTTGCTGTAGCAAAGTACGGTGGTTCGGTGCAGTTCGACAACCTACTTGCCCGACGCAGCTCGTTACAGCAAGTGCCGAAGGAAGCCGGCTCTCCAAACTGACGCACTGATCAGGATGCTTCCCTCCTCTGCAGAGAAATCCAGCTCCAGTGTTTCTGACTCTCCTTGCTGGGTGTTGGGAAATCGAGTCCCGAGACAGACATACCAGACCTCCTTCATTCAAAGGTACGGAGCTGATTAGAAACTAGAGAAACCTTTGTCAATACTTGACAGAACTAAAACTTATGCTAAACAATACTTACTTCTTCCTTCGTACTAGCCCTAGGTTAGGCACATTGAGGTAGATGTAGTTTAGAAGCACCAGTTGAGTGTTTTAGCCTGTGGTAATTATGTCTTTATTTTTATATGGCTTAGAAACCATACAATGCTATTACAGTATTATTTTATAATACTATTCTCACTGTACGCATTATACTTTGCAGTCTGCCTAACGACTGTAGCAGTTCACCTCTCTTGCATGAGAAAGAAGACTGTTCAATAAACCTTTTATTGAAACGCCCGTCTCTCTATTTCTGTGCACCCTCTGTGGAAACGAAGCATGCACGATTGACTGAGTAAAATACTTATCTATTGTTTCCACGACTCTGAAGATATTTTCCTGTCCTAGGGAAACAAAGTTGTCATGTTTATGCGGTTGTCAGAAACTAATCCCTTCTTGTGTATTCGAGAAAGTTTCTAGTGACCTCTGAGCTAGCTGGCACTCTCAATTAAGTTTAGTATATTCGAGAGAGACCTACTCACCTAAGTCCTACGTCACATCTATAGGATAAATTATTCTAATGCACAGAGCCTATTGGGAATATAGGAACTACACTACATGGTGCCCAACCTTTGGTAAGGCACTAATTTAATGCTAGATACTAAAGTAACTCAGTTGTGCTTTTGTCAGAGACCCTTTTTTCCATAATACTCCAATAGACGTCTGGAGTGGGTAAAAGAATAATATCCGCCATAGCTGAGTACGACAAAAAATCCTTTGTATTAGCTTTTTGATTTGTTCAACGTTGCAGGATACAGTGCTCCAAAATATTGTGCACCTTATCTTTGTTTCCTTGAAACTTGCTCTGCAAACTTTCAGTCAACAAAATGCCGGATAGTGACAACAACACCGAAGCCGGTAAAGCTGCGGCAGATCCAGCAGCTCTTAACATTTCAGGTTTCCAAGAAACCGACGATGATGCTATAAGCATACCTCTAAATTTAAGGAAAGTCATCACTATAGAACATGGCCTATCAGCAAGAGGTGTTAGGGCAGTTTTTGTAATAAAGGCACATGAATATCACTATCCAAGAGGTATTCTATTTGTGGATAGTTTTCCCTGAAGCAGATCCAAAAACACATGTGTTTTACTTCTACAAAGAAGATAAACCACCGGAGGAATACATTCCTTTCGAGGATACTGAAATTCCACTAACTTACAAGGAGCATGCGCTCTGGTTTAAAGGCGCCCTAAAACATATAAATCATATTACCAGGCTCGGTCCACTAGATAGACCGGGAGCAACCTGTCTAGCTTTAGCCAACTACAAACCTGACCCAGACATGGAATCAATGTCGGATGAACAATTACTTAATAATATACAAAGATTAGTAGAATTATACAGTTAAACTCCAACTGTCTGAAAGTCCTGAAAAGGTCTTTACTAAAAACACTCCTACTCCTTCTAAAAAGAAGCAGGAAAATAGTAAAGAAAACTTCTAAAGAGAAGCGTTCTCAATCCAGAGGTAGGTCTAATCAAAAGGAGCCCTCTGAAAGGAGGTATAACCTCAGGAAGAGGGATAATTTGAGAAAACCTGATAGATATCAAGATACAGATACACGTTCCTCTCGTACCTTTCAGACTTTATCACAGAAATCCGAGAGAAGAGGACGGTCAGAACACAAGGAAGAACATGTGAACTTCAAAGACGATAAACATGTTCAAAAAAGCAAGAAACATCACAAGTGTGATAATCTTTATTTAGATATAAAACATATCTTTAAAAGAATTTACAAATTCACAACCTGACCAAATATTAAGATAAAAACTTCTAAGAAATAACAACACAATATAAATATAAAAACACAATCCATTGGCAATCTTTAAAAAAAAAACAGGAATTTTGTCTCGTAATGTATTTTAAAATCACAAAAATTGAAACAGGGCACCAGCTTGCATTGAGTATCACCAGATTATGTCTAACATTACTGGAAATAATGCCAGTTGTTACTCATTTCGGTGTGAGAGAAAGGAAAATTAAGCACTTTAGCATGGTCTCCTTAAGTTAAAGATGTAATATGCTCGCTGAACAAATTTTGTAAATTTTATGTTTAGCACTATGTTTTCCGGGTTTAAGGCTGCCATGATGGCTTGCCTGCAGGTCCGAACCCCCAGCCTTTTCCATTCTAATTTTAGTCCAGACCTGCGTTCTATATTAAGGGCTGGGCAGAGGCAACTTACATGCAACATGGTTTCTGCTGTTTTCCCACACCCTCTACAGGAGAGATCTTCCGATGTACGTCGCCATGATGGTAAGTCCTGCAAGAAACGCCAGTCACCCAGTCTGATGGCAATGAAGCCACGTTTCAAGTATAATGGGTATGTCCTGGCCAAATAACTGACTGGGGCTGGGTGTCTGTAGGAATTTATCATGGCCCAGGCGTGGCGACGTTTCAGAAAAAGTGCTTTATCAGTGAGACAAGAAGTCATTCTCACACATTTTTTATGGCTTTTTTAAAAGCTATCTGGCCAGGGTTTAGGACCGACAGATCGCTTGCTGACATTTGCTTAATGGCGTCTGTAAAAAGCAGTCCGTACAAACCCCCCGGGTTAATCTGGCTGATTTCTTGCCAGACTAGGGATTTTAAAGTTCCTGGCTCAGCTTGTCTTAACTTATGACACAGGTTAAGGTACGCCCCGGTGGCTGAGGCCTCGTAGTTTGTCAGCCCCATCTCCAACCTAATCTGTGCTGCGGAGGATGTCTTTGGCAGCCGAAGCACCCTTTAATAAATTTTGGTTGTCTGTTGGTTCAAGGTTGTGTTAATTTTACCACTGAAAATCTCAATCCCGTAGGATAAAGTAGGGCCAACTTTTGCTCTCATTACCTCCAAGAGGGGAGCTAAGGTTGGGCCGGAAAGATCTTTTGCAAGTTTGCCTAGTGACACCATTAGGGTCACTGCTTTGGCTCCGATCTCTCCGCGCTGTTTTTTGTAGCCACATTTTGAGTCCAGGTGGACGCCTAGGTATTTGTAGGACTGGCCAATTTCTAAACTGACATTGTTGAATGACCAACCGCCCCCTGTGTATCGTTTCTTACCCCTGTGTATCGTTTAAACATCAATTTACCAAAAAGAAGGTAGCAGGTCTAAAAATCAGACATGCCGAGGATCTTGAGGACACAACTCAAGAACGGGGAATGAGCTCGGACAATGTTTGACAGCGCAGCAGAAGTCACAATAGCTTGCAAGAACTTGAAGGATCATCTGGAGACAGTGGACTTGAATGAATTTATTCAGGTTGAAACTGCAGATACCAGGGATAGTTCTCCACATAAGTTATAAGAAGTAACACTCCGGATGGAGGGAGACATACCAAGAAAAGTGAGAGCACTCTTTTGGGAGCGACTTTCTAAGGGTTATGACATTCTTCTAGCTGAACAAGACTGGCAACCATAATTTGTCAGGGAATGCCCACATGGCAAAAACATCATTATGCCAGCCTTCTCCAACCATATTCCAATTCATTTAAGATATACCTATGCCAGGAAATGGGCAGTAGCCCAGGCTCCTGCATTATATAAAAATCATGTAGGATGGGATGAGGATTCTCCTCACCATAAAATCCAGTTAAAAATTCACCCAACTGCACAAAGGCAGTACCCAGTTAAGCATGACGCTAAAACACAGGTCAAGGAGATATTAGATCAACTTGAATACCATGGGGTGATTGAAACATGCACCTCGTCCACGAACAATCCTTTGTTTCCTGTCTCCAACCCAGACAATAAATGTCGTCTAAATTCATGTTACAAAACTTTTGCAGTACAAAATGCACGTAGTGTAGCATTAATGAATAACATTGTGTGTAAAAAATATAAAGCCACATTAGATATTTCTAACTGTTTCTTCTGTCAAAACATTGCACCAGAAAGTAGGTATTTGACCGCTTTCTCAATTATGGGGACACAGTGTCACTTCTGTCGTCTCCCACAGGGATTCAAGATTAGTCCTGGGTTATTCTCAGTGAGGGCAACAGAGTTACTACAAACTTATGATGATGAATCATTGTCATATGTCGATGACAACTATGTAACAGACAATGACTTGGATAGGCACATGAACAGGATGAATATAATTATACTGGGATTCGCCTCTGAAGTGTACAAATTCAATTTAAAAACATCTAGAATTGCCCATTAAACGTCCTCTTTCTAGGATATGAACTTTCAAGTGAAGGCAAAAGCCTGGGATTAAACTTTCTAGAGAAATGTGTGCTGCTCCAACCTCCAAAAACACTGAAAAACTTACAATTGATTCTAGGTTTCCTAATTTTCGGAAGAACATACATTCTAAATTACGCAGAAAGGGTTAAACCTCTCTACAAATTAATCAAACCTGATTTCAAAACTGTTAATTGGACACAAAAAAACCCACAGAAATTTTGCGATCATTGCAAACAGATGTAAGCAACTAAGCATCTGCAAACACGCGTAAACGTACACAACTTAGTGATCCGAATCATTCCAGGACAATGTGGATTCACATACTTAACTTATAAAAAAAAGGTGAGAAAGTACCAATGGCTTACAAATCACACTTGTACACACAAGCAAAAATGAAATTCACTTCAACAGAAAAAATTCTGATAGCAGTTCAAACTACAGTAGCAAAAGAGAGAGCCCTCGCACATGGTAAGCTCATTATAGTTGTTACACCTGTACCTGCCTTAAAGGCAGTGACAAAAGTAAGCATTCCAAATGCTAAAGCTTTACATCCAAGATGGATACAATGGGTTAATTCTCTTGCTGCAACAGACGTTGAATACATTTTTGATCCATATTTGAAGACACAAGCATTTCTACAATACAAACAAGAATGTCCTCTGCCTACTAAAATTCTGCCTCTAGAGCAGTATGAATGTATCATTTATACTGACTGATCTTCTCAACCCGCTACGGGTAGTGATAATCCTATAGTACGGCGTGCGCGGTCATTAAAGGTCGCTGGCGCAATGGCAAATTCTGACCAGTGGTCACAAAAACACAATCTCTAGGAGATTCTACAGCTCAGTGAGCTGAACTACAAGCCTTCAAGATGGCTGAACAAAACACAGGGTTTTACATTCACTAGGCCAGATCCAAGATATGTTCAGGGACAGCATCCTGGAATAGTAACAACATACAGTGTTGGGAAACTGTGCCTTGATTCACTATATAGATCTATACTTAAGGATGTTAAACAACATTTATCTTTACTCAAAGATGGTGCTGATCTAGGGAATTCTTGCTAGGACCAAGAACACCACGTCATAAAGGTTTTATATATCCCGTTATCTATGCTGCTTATAATGAAGCATGGAAGATTAAACAAGCAGAGACTGGAGAAAGAATACGAGACATTTATCGTATTAATTTAGAGAAAACTCTCTCTTTGGTTGACAATGGGTTAACGACTCTGTCATCCAGGATATATTCTTTGGACATCATAGTATCTTCTGCAAGGAACATCGTGGAACAGGGCTTGGTCTTGTTGCAACATGGTCAGTCGCTATTACGTTCTATCTTGCTATTAGGCTGGATGTTACAAAACCTACATTCAGGCTATTTGCCTTGGCGTTTAATCAATATTACGTTGCTGTTTTCAGAATTCAATCTCACTGATAAACAGATCAAATTGGCACAAAGGGGAGCAGACTATACAGTGCTGAGGATTGAAAAACTGGAATGATTGCCATTTACAGTCGCTGAAAAGCCAGCCACTGAATGGTTCATACATGGAACAATCACTCTGCCTGTTACAATTTTCCATTTTCAGCATTGCCTCAAAAACATATACCAGCAGGTACATATGAAATGTTGGGTAAAGAATACATCAAGACATCCTGGGAATTACCGTACACACACAGATGTTGGAGGTGGGGAAGAGAAGTGTTTCTTAGTGGTAAAAATTGTGAAATAAGCGGTTCTCTTCTTTGTCAGGGTATAAACTTACACGGGTCCTGCAATGGTTCTTCAACCAACTTATCCTGCCACCTGCAAGGTTCACCAGCTGCGGTGATGGATCCCATTTTTGGACAACTATCCAATGGAAGTTACCTCATGTTGAACGATCACAGCTGCTGTGGCATGTTGTCAGGTTTACCCTATATAGTAACTGTGTCAGCCAGGGTCACTTGCTGTATGCAAGTATTGTTTCCAAAGACCAAGCCAGACAGGGAGTCGCCGTTATGGCCTTCACTAAACATCTCTTCCATGCGAATTGATACTTTAAACAGAATGAAAGCCATTCTTTTGCAAAAAATGGTGCCACTGACCTCGACCAAAGAGACCTATGATCTGCAAGTTGCAAGGACTTCTGCCGAGATACATGCCCTCTTAACTACTAACTGCCCTATACATTTCTCAGAAATGTTAAGTTGTATCTTAAACATGTCTGATACGAGTGGTACTATGCATGTATTTGAGACCGTATTTTCTAGACTGTTAACACCTTTTGAAGCAGTCCTAGGAATATTTCCAAACTTCGTGCCCTCAGTGTTTGGCGGACTGCCTCTCATTTTGGGACTTGCTGCAGGGATACTATTTTTGCTTCGACCGCTGCGATATGGCAAGCAATCCACCAGTGCTACCCAGTTCTCCATGGAGACAACTCTACTGGCGATAAAATGTCGTCAGCGCATCGTCCAAACTTTGGGACTACCTCGTCTAAGAGAATTGAATACCACATGGTTTCTATCATACAGACCAATTTGGCAAGATTACATCTTACCTGTTCTACGCTGCCTGCTATGCGGAGAAGAATGTGTGTTAGACTTATGTCTCACACTCCCTTCAGGCATGCCAATGGATGTTGATACTTTGCTTGAACCAGTAATGGCCCATGCATTGTGTTGTCCCCAGCGGCTACCAATTCTGATGACTGCATTCATTAAGATTTCACAGATGCAAAATGCTGGTGTGAGGTACGAGAGGAAACAGGCACACAGGTATCATCCACTACGAACATTGCTAATGTGCCCAATGCTGACGGCGATGCTTTACATCTACGTTCGGTTAATTTTCTAAACGAGGTAATCCAACTTTCACCTTCAATGATAGACAACTTTTTTACAGACTTAGAAGATTTGGTGTTTTCTCCAACCAATTACACTGACTTTTGATTTGGCACACAGTGTTCTGAGAAACGTTGAATTCGACCTTCATTTTTCAAAACAAAATTCTAACTTTGGGACTCTTTTTCCTATGGTTAATTTTTTTTCTCCAAATTTGTATCTTTATCCTTTTTGGCACACAGTAATCTGATTAAAGTAGAACTATTCATAGAGAATAAGAATTCTTCGAAAACTTCCAGAAGACAATATTTGACCTTGTCCATATACACAAACAGTTTTATGTAATCTGTCATCAAATGGTTTCAGCACCTTTTTTATTCTGTATTAAAGAGCCATTTCATACATGTATTTTCGTGATTCATTCAGACAGCATTTACAAATGTCAATTATATGCTTAGAATGAACTATTGCTTTTGATACGTACAGCACCAATGCGCTTTTGTGTAAAACCAGTACCATTGCATTTTTATGTGTTTTGGGTGGGTTTTAACACATCATGTTTAAATATGTTTAACATGTTTAGAACTTAGTAATGTTGTATATAAGAAAGTGGAGTGGGTGTTGTATGGTGTTTTAGATTCCGAATGAATTTTCCCGATTCATGGTCTTATATAGGTACAATTCGCATTGCCCTTAAATAGGCATAGAAATCAAGCCCTCATTTAGGCATAGCCCATGCTACCCAAATACAGGCATGGCTACTTCCATCCGTTCACCAAATGTCAAAACGATTTCTTGGACAACCATCTTAAGCCGTTAGGGACTTCCCCTTGCTTGAATATTGATTTCTCCAAGAACTCAGTTACTTTACATTGATCAACAAGTCCCTAGGGATTCATTCATGACATTCATATGCCCAACTCTACGTCAAACATTCATTCCTAAACACCTTCAAGGTATAAATATACCTTCACTTGCTATAGCAAAGTATGGTGGTTAGGTGCAGTTCGACGACCTACTTGCCCGACTCAGCTCGCTACAGCAAGTGCCAAAGGTAGCCGACTCTCCAAGCTGACGCACTGATCAGGAAGCTGCCCTCCTCTGCTGAGAAATCCAGCTCCAGTGTTTCTGACTCCCCTTGCGGGGTGTTGGGAAATGGAGTCCCGAGACAGAGATACCAGACCTCATTCATTCTAAGGTACGGAGCTGATTAGAACCTAGAGAAACCTTTGGCAATTCTTGGCAGAACTAAAACTTATGCTAAACAATGCTTACTTCTTCCCTCGTACTAGACCTAGATAAGGTACATTGTGGTAGGCGTATTTTAGAAGCACCAGTTGAGTATTTTAGCCTGTGTTATTTATGTATGTATTTTTATATGGATTAGAAACCATACAATGCTATTACAATTTTATTTTATAATACTTTCTCTCTGTACGCATTATACTGTGCATTCTGCCTAAAGATTGTAGCAGTTCACCTCTCCTGCATGAGAAAGAAGACTATTCAATAGACCTTTTATTGAAACGCTCATCTCTTTATTTCTGTGCACCCTGTGTAGAAACGAAGCATGCACGATTGACTAAGTGAAATACTTATCTATTGTTTCCACAACTCTGAAGATATTATCCAGTCCTAGGGAAACAAAGTTGTCATGTTTATGCGGTTTTCAGAAACAAATCCCTTCTTGAGTATTCAAGAAGGTTTCTAGTGACCTCTGAGCTAGCTGGCACTAACAATTAAGTTTAGTATATTCAATAGAGACAAATGATCTAAGTCCTACGTCATATCTATAGGATATATTATTCCAATGCGCAAAGCCTATTGGGAATATAGGAACTACACTACACATACACATTGCACTATACTCACAAAAAGGATTGTGGTACTGTTCTGACCGACTTTTTCGGCCCTTCCTTGAGGGAAGGTGATTGGAGGTGACTTCAGTCTGCTATAATTTTAATGGAGGGATTAGAACCGTAAATAGAGCCTTTGATATAATTTTGTACCCTTTTTCTTATATCAGGGCTTATGAACTTACGTTAGGGGATAGATTCATCAGTATTAGTGATAATCCGTCCTTTTGTAAGGGTGTTAGTATACCTTCCATGGAGTTATGCTTATTTCGGGCCTTGTAGGCCTCAAACGGGAGAGACTCCATCTTTCTTTCTGCCTTGGCAGCTTGAGATGCTTCTAGGTCAAATGTAATGTTTTAGTTACGAGGTGTTGTTTGCTTGGAGAGAACCGGCTCGGGCTGGCCCTTATCGAAAGACTGTATTTTTCTCCATTCCAGAGACCCAACATCAGGCCGGCCGGCTGGGAACGTGTCCTTGGTACGGGGAGGTACAAGAATTTGGTGGGCGGCAGGTTACGGACCGAAACTTTCCATGAAGGGACAAGCTTCCATATTAGTGAAAGCATGAAGCAGTGAGTCAGTCAGTCTGTAGGCGGCAGCTAGTCGTTAGCATCAATGCCATTAATTATTCCAGGGCAGGCAGTCGCCATTTTGAAGTCCAAGAAAGACCGAGAAGCTGATACTCTCTGGGAAAGATTGGAGTTATTTTAGCTGGAGCAGCTGGCGAGCTTTGACATTGAGATCAGAGCATACAGAGTGAAGTAGCTAGTTGAGGGAACGAATACCAGAGTGGCAGAAACTGAGTTATAAGATCGAAGTCGAGAAGTGAAGATGGTCCGTGATTGAGAGGAGAGAGGAGTAGTGCAGAACAGCCAGAGAGAAAGCAGTTGATACGAGGAAGGTTCCAGTGACTTGGAGGGAGGCGAAGGAGACAGAGCATAGCGGTGCAGACGTGTATCCGTGATTGCAGAGGTGTGACCCTAAGACGAGCCAAGGCACAGATGAGAAGGGAACCTAGATGGCTGCTGAGTCCAGACTTCATATTAATAAGGTGACGTCGACCCTTTCTTATTAGCGTGCACATTCTAACCTTTCATTTTCCTTTGCAGGCTATATGTTATAGTATAGTGTTATATTGCTATTGTTGTTATGATAAATAAAGTACCCCAGTTCTTAGTGAACCGGCATGTGCCTCTTATTTTTGTATAATAAAGGTAACCTGTTCTTCTAGTCAGGTACTGTTTCCGAAACGGACGCAACCCCCGATCAGGTAAGCGGTAACTGAATAATGAGGGAGAGAGGAGCCCTTAGAATGAAGAATAAGTCGTACATCATATAATTTGGCCATCATTGTGTGATCTATAATATTTTAGTATTGTACCTCTAGTAAATAGCGAGAGATTCCCCAACATGAGAAGCTAACAGTATCCATAGGAAAGTGATCATCGTCGGGAGGCGGCGTTAATGAGAGAATCAGTGGGGACACTGATATATATACCCACAAGATTGTGGCTTGTACGGAGATATACCCACAAGATTGTGGCTTGTACGGAGATATACGCACAAGATTGTGGCTTGAGCGAGCACTGGTTGCGGCCAGTGTGTAATGGTACATAATCAGAACTGCCTTAGGGTAGAATAGTCTGGGCCTGAGTCGCCGTGAGACTATATGGTAAGAGTGTGGTATTGTAGAAAACTTAGGCATGTATATTGCTAATTCCCCATCCTTGGGTAGGAGACATAGATACCGGTTGTAAAAAGGTCCTAAGGAGGGAGGTGATTACGTTCCGGCTGGGTTGGTGGTGCTCTGGTGAGCTGATTCTATCTGGTCCGAGAATCCGGTCGTTACATCTGGCGTCACAAACTGTTTACGAAGCCTGTGTGCTCTGTATTGTTTTTATCGGGTTTGTTTGCGCTCGTCTCGTACGTGGTTTATTTTGTATATTATTTGTTTATAGTTGTATATATCTTTTTAGTTTGTCAAAATGTTTTTGCGAAGATCGAAATCTATTTTCAAATTACCTATTGAGATTCCCGGCTGGGAATCAACGCCTTAGGAGGCCTTGGCCCGTGAGTGGGCCGATTCTACTGGTTTGAGTGAAAATTGGAGTTCTTGTTTGGAACTGGCGGAGCCAGCTCATGTTATTGCTTGTTTGCAAAAAGCGCCAGTAGTGAAGGGTGATGAGCTTCCTATTTTGGGGCACAGAGGTTGGATTGTTTTGACTGCGTACAGGATTGTACATGAGAAATTTCTGAAATTACAGAGACAATATGCTGATACGGAGGAAAAGTTTGTTGAAGTGCAAAATGCTCATACTCTTTTGCGATGTCAAAATAAGTTGCTTGCCGACAAACTTGAAACTTATCAGACGATAGCCGAAAGGGCTGCGGTTCGTATTGCGAAATACAAATATAAGAATCATCGTGGTCGTGTTTGCAAACGGAAGGTGCGTCTAGTCGTGGCAAAAGCCGGACTGGACTGGAACCCCGATGAATGGGACGGTAATATCTGGGACTCAAATGATTCTGGTTCCTCAGCTGAGGAGCCTGACAGGCGTGAGTCTTCTCGCTCCGGACGTGACTGTAAATCTGCTTCTTGTGACAAACATGATGATTCCGGCGACCGTGGTCGCTCTTCCCGTACTAATGACATTTCTCATTCTGATTGTTCCTCTACATCTATGGATCGGGCCTCTTCGGATGCTCGTCCGGAGGTTTCTGCGCATCCGGTTTTTCGACGAAAATTACAACAGGCTCCTGGTAATCCAAATGGTATTCCTTTGGATAGTTTAGAAGATTTTACACAACTGGAGGTTAGTGACATTTTGCAACGTTTTCGACAACGGCCTGATGAGGCCTTACTTACGTGGATGGTGCGCCTTTATGAGTTAGGCGCTGCAGGTATCATGTTAGATGCAGGAGATTCCTTGAAATTTTGTTCTTTAAGTTCCAATTCTACTGTGCAGGATCATTTTCGGAATTTTAATGGTGCCAGTCAGACTAGTCTACTTCAACTAGCGACTGATGGCTGTAATCACAAATACCCTACTGAATCTGATTGGCCTGTGAATGACAAGCCGTGGTATACCTTGCGCGATACAGCGCAACGGCTGAAAGAGGAGGTGATGAAAACTGCTATTTTTCTGAGTACAGCTGACAGATTGTTGGATGGTTTGCTGACATCTTCTGTGCGCAACCGCATTATCCGTTCTTCTCCTGTTACTTATAAGCAGGTTATGATGACTTTGCTAATTAATCAAACTGGCAATCCTCTGTCTATGGTGCTTGAATCTGTCCGTCAGCTTGGCGAGTTGGGTGACTTGTTTAAACCTGAGAGGCAGTCCAGACCTGAGGGTCGTACTGCTGGAGATTATAAGTTCTCTAGACGTGATATGTTTCTTGCGCTGTTGGCTGATGGTGTGAAACGAGAAGACATTGATGGTGAGCCTAATAATCGCTTGTGGGATATGTTTCGCAAGCGTGGTTTGGATCGAAAGGAGGGTGCCCGACGTGTGCGGAAGAATGATTGTGATCGTGGATGTTCTGATGACAGTGGTGATGACAAACGTCGGGATGATTCTAATCATCGTGGTGAACGACGGCATGAACGTGATGTGTCTCCTCACCGTGCAAAGGAGAGGGGGCGAGAGGGGGAAAGAGAAAGGGGGAGAGATGACCGTGTTAACAGCAGATATAGTGAGGAAAGGGATCAGTCCCCTGAGTTGAGGAGAAGGGAGGATCAACACAGACTTTCCGATCGAAATTCGCAGTACCAGGCAGATGACAAAAATCCATTTTGTCATGGAGATGGATATGAACATGATGTTTTAACATCCAAGAAGTATGAGAGCATTTTCCCTGATTTGTCCTGGTTGGCAGAAAGCAATAAAAATGACTAGGAAATAGGTCAAGCTCCAGTACGCAGGTGGGCTCACAAAGACAATAGACCCTATGTAGATATTGAAATTTTTGGGAAACATCGTAATATCCAAAGGGCCCGAGCATTGGTAGATACGGGAGCGAAGGCCACTCTTATTCATGGAAAATCAAAGAAATTAAAAGGTCAATTTTTCACAATTACTGGTTTAGGTGGAAAGGAAACCCCTGCAGTGCAAACTACACTTGAAATGAAAATAGGTAGAATTCC
The DNA here is from genome assembly GCF_964263255.1 of Lissotriton vulgaris. Lineage (NCBI taxonomy): Eukaryota > Metazoa > Chordata > Amphibia > Caudata > Salamandridae > Lissotriton > Lissotriton vulgaris. The sequence goes on along the minus strand of NC_141694.1, from coordinate 1,142,701,238 downwards.
CCGAAAAGAGTATTCTGTGTTAGTTGTGCCACTTTTGGAATACATAATTGGAATTGATATTTTGAAAGGAATGACATTGCATTTAGATGATGGTTGTTATCAATTTGGAAGTAAATATTATATATCGTCCAGACTTGTACGAGTTGGTCGTTTGAGAATGCCCCCCATGAAAATTTCTCAGGCTACACAGGTTGTCTGTCAAAAGCAATATCGTATCCCAGGTGGCCATGAAGAAATTAGTGCTACAATTCAGGATTTGGTGGATGCAGGAGTTATAACTCTGGTTACTTCTGCTTGGAATAATCCCCTTTGGCCCGTGCGTAAGAGTGATAATTCTTGGCGCATGACTGTTGATTACCGCGAATTGAATAAACATACACCCCCTTTGACTGTTGCAGTACCAGATATCATTACTTTAATTGAGAGAATTCAAAAACAATCAGGTACATGGTATGCGTCCATTGATATTGCCAATGCTTTCTTTTCAATTCCGATTGCCCCTGAGTGTCAGGAACAATTCAGTTTTACATGGAATGGACGTCAAATGATGTTTAGAAGTCTTCCTCAAGGCTATGTACATAGCCCTACGATCTGTCACCGGCTGGTGGCGGAACATTTGTCCGAAGTACCTGTACACCCGCAAATTCAGATATGTCACTATATTGATGATATTTTGATTCAAGGTGAGACACAAGACCAAGTCCAGACCCATTTAGATCAAATTATTGATTGTTTACGCGAGAAAGGTTGGGAAATCAATCCCAAAAAATTGCAAGGTCCATCCTAAAATGTAAAATTTTTAGGCATCAATTGGCATGAGGGTCATAGAGAGGTGATTCCACAAGTAAAACAGAAAATTCTTGATTTTGCAGTTCCAAGAAATAGGAAAGAAGCCCAAAGCTTCATTGGCTTATTTGGCCTTTGGCGCCAGCATATTCCACATTTGAGTCAGATATTGGCCCCTTTATACCGAGTCACTCGCAAAAAGAATGTGTTTGACTGGGGTAAACCACAGCAAGATGCGTTTAATTTGGCAAAAGAGGCGATTCAGTATGCTTTGGATTTGTGGCCTGTGTGCGATGGTGATATGGATTTGAATGTGTCCGTGCAAGGTCTTTATGCAAATTGGAGTTTATGGCAAAAGCAAGGCAAAAATAAAGTGCCATTAGGTTTCTGGACTAAAAAGTTACCCGATGCTGGTGAGCGTTATATACCTTTTGAGAAACAGTTGCTTGCATGTTATTGGGCTCTGGTGGATACCGAGCAATTGACTTTGGGACATGATGTAATTTTGAGACCTGAAATTCCTATTATGCAGTGGGTTTTGAGTTCGCCAAAAACTCATCGATTTGGACATGTTATAGAGGCGAGTGTGATTAAGTGGAAATGGTACATACGAGACAGGGCACGTGTGGGACCAAAAGGTGTAGCATCTCTGCATGAGCAAGTGGTGCAGGCGCCATCGACTGAGACTGAGAGTGATTGCTCCGTACCTGTAATACAGGAATCTCCTGTAAAGTGGGGTAAGCCATTTGATGATTTGTCCGCGGAGGACAGAAACCATGTGTGGTTTACGGATGGTTCAGCGAGGTACATAGGAGAGAAACGGCATTGGAAAGCAGTGTCCTATAATCCCATCACACAAAAATTGTTGAGTACGACTGGTGAAGGAAAGAGCAGTCAATTTGCAGAATTATATGCTGCTTATCAAGTTTTGAAACAAGAGTTACCTGGTACATGTCACATTTTCACTGATTCCTGATCCACTGCTAATGGACTGGTGGTTTGGTTACCAACTTGGCATTCTCATAATTGGGAATTGCATTCAAAAGAACTGTGGGGAAAAGAATTATGGCAAGAAATTTGGGAAATGCTCCCACAAAGTACTGTTACAATCTTTCATGTGGATGCTCATACCCCGATAGACTCCCTTGACAAATTCTTTCATAACATTGCAGATGAGAAATCTAAAATTGCTGAGGCAGTGGTGGACATGCAAGATTCTGATTTGGCGGGATTGGCGAAATGGGCCCACCAGAAAGCAGGACATTTTGGAGAGAGAGCCACTAGCAGGTGGGCCGCCGATCGAGGAATTTATATTCCTTTAAATTTGATTAAAGATACAATATTGCATTGTCTTATCTGTCAACATTCTAGACAACGAAAAGTACCCCAAATTGTTAAAGGTCATTTACATCGAGGAAAATTGCCCGCACAAATTTGGAAGATTGATTATATTGGTCCACTTCCTATGAGTAAAAATTGCCAATATGTTTGCACCATTGTTGATACATACAGTGGCCTTTTAGTGGCCTTTCCCTGTAAACGAGCTACCCAAGTGAATACCATTAAAACATTGGAATTGAATATGCTCTATTATGGTGTTCCATTTCAAATTCAATCTGAAAATGCATCCCATTTTTGAGGAAGATTGGTGCAGGAATTTTGTGTGGAAAATAACATCAAATGGGTGTTTCAAATACCATATTATCCACAGGCATCAGGCCTTTTTGAGAGAATGAATGGTTTGCTAAAAGATCAATTGCGAAAATTAACTGAAAATAAATATAAGAATTGGAGAGATTATTTGTTTCATGCACTTTTAATTCTAAATAATCGTCCCTTTTTAAATGCTGAATCTCCATTAATGCGTTTATTTCCTCCAGCCATTGATGCAAAGCCAAACACCATTGGCAATACTGTAATGTACTGGGAAATTTCCCCCGGATCACTGGCTCCATGCAGAGCAACCCCAGGTTCCACAGGCTTGGACCTGCATGCCATGAATGACACTACTATTAAAAGCAGAGATCGAGTTATCATTGAAACTGGTGTTGGTGTCTGTATACCAACTGGAAATTTTGGATTGATTGTCCCTAGATCGGGCCTGGCCTTAAAAGGCATTCAAGTACTCGGAGGAGTCATTGACAGCGATTATCAGGGAGAGATTAAGGTGCTCCTGCTGAACAGCAGTGAGGTTGATTTATCAATTCATAAAACTGACCGAATTGCTCAGCTGCTGATAATGCCTGTTTTCAGTGGTGAGAATCAAAAAGGCACTGCCCCAACGTTGCTAACTGTACGAGGATAAAAATGCTTTGGCTCCACAGATAATCCCGGAGCGAGAGTGTGGGTGCAATCGCCTAAAATCCCCCTGAACAAGCTGAAATTATTGCAACCGGTCATGATAATACGATTCTTGTCATGAGACCAGGGAAAGATAGCTGGGAAGCTGTCCCGGCTGACAAATGTTACTTTTGAGAATGAATAATGCCTGTATTTGATTTTCTTTCAGATCATTCTCTGGACTGTTGCTACAGGATGTGTCGGCGTTGGACTCCTTTTGGTCTGCTACATCGGGAGAGGAGGGAACCCACAGACTTTGGTTGATTCGATAACCCGAATACCGCGTTCCTTTGCTGCGTGGGATTCATCATCTAACTTTTGGACTACTTTAGCTAAACGAGTTACCAATTCTCCACATTTTTGTTTGGCACCGATGTGTTCGGTGACTGACATTCTAGCGACCTGTTTGGTTGATGTCCCTGCTTCGTTGCAGACTCTAGCCCATATCTTTAATATATCAAATGCCCGGCCCAATGTAATCCTTGGAGATTTCGCCACCCATGAGTACTGTCCATTATGTACGGTACTCTTAGATCCGATTCCACCTGTTCATTCCCAAATCACAACATATAATATCACCCAAGGAGATTTGTGTTTCTTCCTTACCTGTGATCCCAATGCCATTACTGAATGTGTGCGTTTAAAATTGAAAGCAGCAACATCCTTTTCAGCTCATGAACGGATTTTGTGTTCCCGAAGACCCCCGAAATCATGTACTTCTGTTAGAAATAATATGACCTGTAAAAGTTTAGTAGTTACCCCTAGTCATTATCGTACAATGCGGTTACCTTCAGGATGGCTTTTCTCTTGTGGTAATACTTCTTGGCTCTACATTCCCGCAAACATTTCTGGAGGACCGTGTGCCATCACTAGACTAAGCTTATTGATGTTTTCTTCACATACTAATACATATTCCTGTGTTATTCGTGATGCTGTGATGTTACATGAAGACTGTGATTCTTCACTGCATTTATATTCCAAATCTGAATACCTTAGTTTAGCTTTTTCAATTCTTGGTGTTCCAGCCTTAGCTGTCTACAACGCCAAATCCATCGGGAAGATGGCCTGTTGGATGGTCAAATCCATAAACCACACTTCCACAATTCTATCTGACATGTTATTAGACGCCCAGGGTGAACGCAGAGCTCTCTTGCAGAACCGGGCTGCCATTGACTATCTTTTACTGAAACATGGGCATGACTGTTGTGATTTTGAGGGCCTTTGCTGTTTTAATCTGTCAGATCATACTAGATCCATTCAGGCTCATATTGACAAACTTCGTGACTTGACTGAAGAAGTTAGAAAACACATTGATCAGGGCTGGTTTGACTGGCTCTTCAATTGGTTACCTGACTTACATTCTTTACGACAAATATTAGGGGGTATTATGATTACTATTAGCATTTTAATTCATTCAGTGCATCCCTTCCCTACTCCAATATGGTAGATTTGGCTCAAGAAATAGATCGGTTAGCTTTGTTTCATATTATTCTTCTACAGATGTTAGTTCCATTTAGCGAATGATTAGTAGCCTAAAGTCAAGGGTGAAATGTTCTCACCGACTTTTTCGGCCCTTCCTTGAGGGAAGGTGAATGGAGGTGACTTCAGTCTACTATCATTCTAATGGAGGGATTAGAACCGTAAATACAGCCTAGTCACAAGGCGTGTTGATATAATTCCGTACCCTTTTTCTTAGATCAAGGCTTATGAACTTACGTTAGGGGATAGATTCATTAGTATTAGTGATAATCCGTCCTTTTGTAAGGGTGTTAGTATACCTTCCATGGAGTTATGCTTATTTCAGTCCTTGTAGGCCTCAAACGGGAGAGACTCAATCTTTCTTTCTGCCTTGGCAGCTTGAGATGCTTCTAGGTCAAATGTAATGTTTTAGTTACGAGATGTTGTTCGCTTGGAGAGAACCGGCTCAGGCTGGCCCTTATCGAAAGACTGTATTTTTCTTCATTCCAGAGACACAACATCAGGCCGGCCGGCTGGGAACGTGTCCTTGGTACGGGGAGGTACAAGAATTTGGTGGGCTGCAGGTTATGGACCGTAACTTTCCATGAAGGGACAAGCTTCCATATTAGTGAAAGCATGAAGCAGTGAGTCAGTCAGTCTGTAGGCGGCAGCTAGTCGTTAGCATCAATGCCATTAATTATTCCAGGGCAGGCAGTCGCCATTTTGAAGTCCAAGAAATACCGAGAAGCTGATACTCTCTGGGAAAGATTGGAGTTATTTTAGCTGGAGCAGCTGGCGAGCTTTGACATTGAGATCAGAGCATACAGAGTGAAGTAGCTAGTTGAGGGAACGAATACCAGAGTGGCAGAAACTGAGTTATAAGATCGAAGTCGAGAAGTGAAGATGGTCCGTGATTGAGAGGAGAGAGGAGTAGTGCAGAACAGCCAGAGAGAAAGCAGTTGATACGAGGAAGGTTCCAGTGACTTGGAGGGAGGCGAAGGAGACAGAGCATAGCGGTGCAGACGTGTATCCGTGATTGCAGAGGTGTGACCCTAAGACGAGCCAAGGCACAGACGAGAAGGGAACCTAGATGGCTGCTGAGTTCAGACTTCATATTAATAGGGTGACGTCGACCCTTTCTTATTAGCGTGCACATTCTAACCTTTCATTTTCCTTTGCAGGCTATATGTTATAGTATGGTGTTATATTGCTATTGTTGTTATGATAAATAAAGTACCCCAGTTCTTAGTGAACCGGCATGTGCCTCTTATTTTTGTATAATAAAGGTAACCTGTTCTTCTAGTCAGGTACTGTTTCGCGAACGGACGCAACCCCAGATCAGGTAAGCGGTAACTGAATATTGAGGGAGAGAGGAGCCCTTAGAATGAAGAATAAGTCGTACATCATATAATTTGGCCATCATTGTGTGATCTATAATATTTTAGTATTGTACCTCTAGTAAATAGCGAGAGATTCCCCAACATGAGGAGCTAACGGTATCCATAGGAAAGTGATCGTCGTCGGGAGGCGGCGTTAATGAGAGCATCAGGGGGGACACTGATGTATATACCCACAAGATTGTGGCTTGTACGGAGATATACCCACAAGATTGTGGCTTGTACGGAGATATACCCACAATATTGTGGCTTGAGCGAGCACTGGTTTGGGCCAGTGTGTGATGGTACATAATCAGAACTGCCTTAGGGTAGAATAGTCTGGGCCTGAGTCGCCGTGAGACTATATGGTAAGAGTGTGGTATTGTAGAAAACTTAGGCATGTATATTGCTAATTCCCCATCCTTGGGTAGGAGACATAGATACCTGCTGTAAATAGGTCCTAAGGAGGGAGGTGATTACGTTCCGGCTGGGTTGGTGGTGCTCTGGTGAGCTGATTCTATCTGGTCCGAGAATCCGGTTGTTACAGGTACCCAACCCTTTTAAAAGATCCCCCACTCTCCTTTGAGTCTTTCTTAGTCTCGCTCTTTGTTAGTTAATTGGAAGGTGAATGGGCAAGACTGTCAATGCGCCTAGAGGAAGAGGCTGGAAGTTCCCAACACCACCTCCTTCCATTCCAGCCGATCGAAAGGAATATCCACTGCTTCTCATCTGGCTCAGTGAGAAAAAAGTGTGCCATAAAAAACTGTCAATGAGCCATAACAGAGGAAGCGGAGTACTGTAAAGAATACCTTCATCCCAAGTCATTGGCCATAATTCCCTGCTCCGTCAAGAATGAAGCATCACCTACTCAAAATCAGGCATTATTTCTCAGCTGTGTGGCAGTCACAAAATGAGGGGGTTTCATGCTCAGTGTGATTTGCACCACCCATGAGGCTGCACCCCTTTTTTAGTGACTCACGATATGCCAAGTGTACCTCATTTACCATTCTGGCGTAAACTTACCTGCAGCTGATGCTTTCTATACTAGTAGCCGAGCCAGTATTTGTGGATGTGCCTGAATGCTCTGGGTAGCCTTTCACATAATGCCTGCAAGGAATATCTGGAGTTTGGCTAAGCAGGATCATGAATTGATAAGAGTTGATAAACTGAGAAATAAAAATACATTGAATTTAAATCAAAAAGCGAAGAGCAGAAAAAGCGCGTATATGAAATATAAAAAAAACATTGAAAGGAAAATAACTGACATCTAAATATTACACAATACAATATGTTACTCTCAAAATAAAACATTGGGGCATATTCACAAGGAGCCATAATTGAATTAACGGCACTATAGCGCAGCCAAATACATGATAAATTTACCACCCAATTCACATGCTGGTGCCAACAGCTCCAGTTTACCAGCGATAGCAGCCGCAAAGAACCTCGCCATAGAGGACCACCGCAACTATCGCCAATGAGATGCAGAGTAGGTGATCCCGTGCCAAAAGCCACAACAACACGACACCTCAACAGTCACAACGACCAGCCAGATCAGCAATGAGAACACAAAACTGGTGATTGGGCACATTAGCCGCAGGAAATTAACACCTGCTCTGACCTGGTGTAAAGTCGGACCACAGTCTGCACCCCAAAAGGGAGCACAGCCCAGAGCCACACATGAAGAACAACTGATGCCCTTGAGCAGAGCAACTGAACCTGCAGTATGGACACCACAGAGGGCCACAACACCCTCCGACACCACACCCAGGCTCGCACCGCGAATCCCAAAACAATTATTTTGCCTGATGTCACACAAGCAGGAAAATCAACATACATGGGTGGCCATAAAATGGAGAATCAGTCATACAGCAATTCAATCACCAACCCAAAACACCATACAAACAAAAGCCAAAACAACCATTCTAATGAGTCCTAGTGGGTCCTTACTGGGCAATCCGTAGGACACACCCTGGAAGACTAAATCCAAAAGAAGAAGGTGTGCCATGCGCACATCAAAGGAAAGAGAGGGAGAGAGTGAGTGAGGGAGAGAGACGGAGTGAGATTGCAAAAATAGCAGGGCACCACATGCCAACATGTGTGTGTGTGTATCACCATCCGTATACCATGAGCCCCAGGCTGTGTCCCAATCTAGGCGCCAAAGCCACATCACATTCCGAAAATGCAAGTAGTGGCCAGACAAACATCAGGGATGAAAGCTCCATTGTTCCAATGCAGAAGGCAGGAGGACACCTGCATCTCCGACCTTGGCCAGAACACACCTGGAACACCCTGAGAAAGATGCCATGGCAGATGAGGATGACTCCCACACCACGCATTGCGCAAATGAACTATCCGACTGATCCACAACCCACACGCAGAAACCCCTGCCTTAGGTAACCCCGCGTGAGATGCCCTTGACATTCACGGAAACAGCAACCCATTTAGCCCAAAGTTGCACACACATCCAAATCATTGCTCATAGCTGTGGCATATCCTCTACACAACTTCCACAGTGCAGAAGAGTGCCAGTTCCACGAGGCGCACCAAGGCAATGGCAGGCCATACCGGGCACATGCACAACCCCCTCACGTGCAACACTACAGTGCATGTATGCTGCATTTCCAATTTCCAATTTCCAATTTAAAACATTTATAGAGCGCAGCGTGCACCGTACGGTTTCTTGGCGCTTGTAGAGAGTTAGGCAACTGAGTTAAAGAAATAAAATCTGTCGTAGAGAAGAAGGGAAGTTACACGGGAAAGGCCTGTCTGAAAAGAAACGTTTTAAGGTCTTTCCGAAAAGAGAGATAATGAGTGGCAGAGCGAAGGTGATCGGGGAGGGAATTCCAGAAGGTGGGCGCCAAAGTGGAGAAGGTGGTTCCACCCCACTTTTTCCGTTTGAATCGCGGGATTTGAAGGAGAGACTTGGAGGAAGAACGAAGCTCTCTCGTGGGGACGTAATCTTTTATTAGCGAAGAAATGAAGGCAGGGGCAGTGCCTTGACGGGCCTGGAAGGCCATGCAGCCGATCTTAAACAGGGAGCGTTCCTTGACAGGAAGCCAGTGAAGCTCCCTGAGAAGGGGTGTGGAGTGATGATAGCGTGGAAGACCATAGACCTATCGGGCCGCCTGGTTCTGGACCATCTGAAGCCTTCGCAGACTGTATGCAGGGATGCCGTTGTAGAGGGCATTGGCATAGTCCAGCCGAGATATCACCAGGGTGGCCATGATCACCTTAAGTGCCTGGGGAGAAAAGAAACGGGAGACAGTGCAGATAGTTCGGAGGGTAAGGAAGCAGGAGGAGACTACCGAGCTAATTTGTGAATGTAGGGTGAGCTGGTTGTTCATTTTAACACCCAGTGTTTTGACCGTGGTTGAGGGAGTGGGGGAGGGACCAAGAGTGGGGGGCCAGAAGAGAGAGTTGGAACACAAGCAGGAGTGTAACCGAGACAGCCGTCCATGGGATGCCTTGACATACTGAGTATGCATTGGCAAATTTGCATGGGATATTGCACAATTCCTCATGTGCATTAACCATATCGAGGCGCTACTCTATTTTGCTGTGTTGCATATTGGTGAAACAGCGCGGGCTGACCACACCTGCCCGGACCAGTTAATGGATTGCCTCACCCTGGTGTTCCTTGAACATGACAACGACGTACTATTGGAACATATTGCACATGAAGCTGCGCAGGCATTCATGGACAAATGCCTACGTTCCTGCAGCCATATCCGATTGTGACCCACAGCACATGTCCCAACAACTTGTTGCATCATGGGGATTGCTCACATATCCCACCACATCATTGGACCCATCAGCCATCGTCTGGACTCTGCATGCATGTGCGTGGGACAACACGTGTGTACACACACACCTGTGCAAGGTGATGCAGGTCCATGATCAGAGCAACACAGCATTGTGTGGCAACGTTGCCAATTCAGACACACTACTGGGGGAGAGTGCACACATGACAATGTAGCAAGACATGTGAACCTGTCGTACCCTTTCACCTGATAACTGTCAGCAGAGCAGACAATCAGCACACTCCGGTGGCAGAGTACTATGCAGATCCCATGGGCAGTGAATCGTGCCCCCTCACACGGGGCAATGAGCAGACGCCAAACAACACATGACTCATCCAGCAAGGCAAGGTGGGCTGGGAGTGTTGCCATCCATGATAATTGTTGTCCATGTTTGCACCAACATTTTCTGATCCTTAACATGTACCCATGCTGCATGTAAGTGTCTAAAAGCATGTCCCTGCCTGTTGTGGATGTTGCCTCATCCATACTGACACACGCATGCCAATAAAGGCTATGCCACCCCACTGGTGTCTGACTGTGAGGTGTGTTGATTTAATTGTCCACTTGTGTGCCACAATGAGCATTGTCTCAACACAGGGAGCAACTGACTGACACACGTGCAATGGGGGGTCCCTTTTGCAAGCTCAACCTCTGTGATGCAGACATTGTTTTGGGATAGATGCTGACCGCCATGTGCACTTATGTGACTTCAGCAATGTGAGTATGGTGTCCAACCGCTGACCATGTGGAGCAATGTCATACATCATTACAGAATGTGTCCGCACAGATGTTTGTAAGTAGGTATGCGTCGTGAATTTCTGTTGAAACATGGATGTTAGACACCACTCCTGGTCTGCTACCGATTTGGTCACACCTACACACAGCCCTATTCAACATGTGGACATGTGTCTACTTGGGGGGCCGTGAGACTGTTATTGATGTGCTACAGGGGCACAGCTAGGACTCACCTTCCCAGTCATCAAATTTGCCATGTGTCTCAGAGATACACATGCGCATAGATGTCAGTTACCAGAGTGTACCTTTAGGTGCAATCATTGTCCTTACATCCAGCCACAATTCCATACGTGAGTGAACATAGTGATGACACATCTGTATGATTTAGAATGTTTTATTCACATCCAGGTGATTGACAGAGCTGGAGCTGTACATGGCCATCTAAGCCCACATCACATGGAAGCTCAATGGTGGGCCAACTGGAGTCCTTTGGGGATTGAGGAGTGATTAGGAAGTTCGAGAGTGCAGTCCGCAGCTAGATTGCTGTGTGATTGGCCAGCAGTGATAAAATGCAAGTCTGTGTCAGGGTCCGGGTGAATGTCTCAGAGTGTACAGGGGGTCAATAGGAGGTATTTCCCCGAGCATGATGCATAGGTCATAACCAGGCAGGGACACTGCATATGGTGGTGATGGATGCTTCTGCCTCCTTCCTCACACAGTAATTCCCATCCCCTTCTCACTCCCCGGATATTTGTTCTGTGTCTGGTGTGTCTGGTGTGTGTGATGGGGTGATGGCTGCATCACTGTGTGTCACTGACACAACAGACTGCGAAGGAGATGGGGCAGCATCACTGTGTGACACGGACCCATCAGGGGTCGGAGCTGTGTGTGTCGATGTTCCCGCTGCACTCATCTGGGAGCAGCTCAGTGGCAGCAATGGCAAGATGATGTACTGCATGGCATTGAAGTTCCCAGGTACTACTCGCTGGTGTCCAGCTATGGCATACATTCTTCCAGCCTGCATTTGCTCCATGGTCTCCATTGACCTCTGCATCTGTACCAACTCTGTTCTGTGAATGCTGGTGCCTGTCTTACCAGACAGTTATTGTATTTGAATCATGGCCCCAGCGAGGTCAGCCAAGGTCTGTGGTGGAGCATGGTGCCAGCAGGGGGTGTACATGGTCCCTGATGGGACTCAGACACCCATGTATGGCATCGATTTTGGCTCCCACAAATTCAAAACCCACTCGCAGTTGTTCAGCCAACTCCACCTGGCAACCCCACACACTTTGTAGGAACTCCATGTATTGGTCAGGGGGGTGCTGGTAGACATCCGTGGGGGGTTGTGTTTCCTGCTGTGTGGTCTGTGCAGGTGATGGCCTCACCTCAGGGCAGCTGGCCTGCCCTGCTCCTGGGGAGGATGTGCGAAGCCTGTCCATTATCTGCTGGAGGGTGTCTTGACATATGTGCAGGTTGTCCTCTTCCTCATCAATGATGTGAAGTGTGGTGTGCTCTGCAGGAGATGTTGTTTGCCCCTCTTCAATGTGAAAGCGGAGATGCGGGTTAACAGAGTTACACATGTCTGTTGAGGATTTGCAGATGTTTACATTCAGACTGCATGCCAATGTACATTGTCACTGTTTTGGTGGAGCAGGCTATTTGATGGCAGTCAATGCGTTTTTTGACTACATGACGGATGTGTGGTAGTTCATGTGCATTATCATCACACAGTGTCAGGCAATGCCAGATGTGAGTCGAGAGTTACTCTGCACGTGCAAGAACTGTTGTGAGCCATGCCCTATGGTGTTGGTGTTGCACTTTGTACCTCATTGCCATCATTGCTGATGTTCTGTGATTGCTGTGTGTGTGCTGCATTGAGGGGGAGTTGCCCCTGCAGCTCTGATTTTGTGTAACTTTCTCCCTTTGAGGCGGAGTGTCTTTGAATTGTGTGCTTTTCGGGGCCTGATTTGTTTTTGACTTGGGTCATATGTGCTCTCGGACAGATTTTGTGGCTTGGTGCATTGTTCGTCTGCCTCGTGTATTGTACGCCATGGGTTGTGTGTGCGCACGTGGACATGTCAGAGTGTGACCTGCTTCTTTATGGATGTGATTCGCACTGGGCTACCTCCATGTCGATTTGTGGACCATCTCATGTTTTTGGGGCTGCTGCCATGCTATCGGGCATGCATTGGTGTTACTTGCATAGTCAGTGTGGGTCACAGAGCCGCTGCTTTGCTGGATTCATCACATTTGCATGGGTTGGTTGTGATATTGGTGATATGGATTGGGCCCCTTTGTGCACATTGTGGACGGGGGCCTACTTGGCATTTCTATGTGTACTGCAGTGTGCCAAGGCTATTAGTGACATGTTCCACAATCATTGTGGGTGTGCAGTGTTCTACACATAATTATGCATGTGTGGCATTGTGCCCATTTCCCCCGTCCTCCCCGTCCCTGGGCGTTACTCACTGTGTTGCTGGTGGGTCTGGTCATTTTGAGCTGTGTACAGGCCCCCAACTCCTGCCACCGTTTCCACACTGCTGACAGTGGCCACCATTTCCTCAGGTCATCAATCTCAGTCATCAATCTCCTCCTGTGTTGCAGGACTCACACCTCCAGTCGCCCTTTCTGCCTTCCTGTTGGCGGCGAGCTTCTCCTTGGTTTGGCGGTGCACTTCATGCCAGCGCCTCTTGGCCCCTCCATTGACCACCTCGACACTCCAAATGCATTGACGTTGTTCACGATGGACTACCATATTTCCATTTGGGTTGCTAGTGCTGGTGTCAAACAGTTGTTGATGGTGTTCTATCACCTCTGTGACGATGTTCCGGTCTTCCTGCCGACGGGACCCCATCTTCATCTTCCTCTTGTCCTTGCCCTTCCCCGGAAAAGGGGATCCTGGCAGTACCTCCGTGGGGCTAGTGGAGTTTGGCTTGTCCTTTGCACTCGGTCCGGGTGCATCCAGGCTGCAGCGCAGTTTGAATTGTTTTGTTTTCTTTTTTTTCTCTCTTTTATAATGCATTTTCCAACAAGACACATGGGATTTGCAGGCCTGTGGCTGGTTTTGTCTGATTTTTGTACAACGATTGGCCTCTTTCATGTTTTTTTGCGTTTGCATTTTTGCGGCGTAGTGTTGGTTTTCACACTGAGATTTGACACATTATCTGGTGGCTATTGCTTGCTTATGCCTTGTTGTGAATTCCACATTGACACTGGGTTATTTTCCCGCGATGGGCTGCGATGTGGAAAGTTACATTACGCTACCCTAACGGTAGTTATCACACGTTCTTGTGAATATACCCCATTGTACCTTGGCTCAACTCTACATTGCTGCAATGTATTTTTTCTACAGTGAAACAGTTCTTCCAGTAGCAAAATATTTCATAAAGAGATTTCAATACACATGGAAATACAAGAATTTTGTTTATTTCAGGATTGCCTTCACCTTGGTTCTAGAGACATCAGAAACCCGATGATGAAATATGATACTGCATAAACTATGGCACTGAGCCAGGAGCAGTGGCCCAAGCATAAAACATTGAAACAAATTACTTTGAAAGATTCAGAGACCGGGATATGAAAGAAGAGTGTCAACGGTAGCTGATGAGGAAAAATGAAAACTAAGTTGAAAGAGTAATCTCTCTCTCTCATTACCTAGCAATCCAACTGGTATGAAATTACCAATTGGGGAGAGGATGTAGCTTTACGGCTAGAGCGGTCGACCCACGAACCTGCTGTTCTCGGTTGGAGTCTCAGCAACGACGCACAACAACCTCTGATTTTGGGCAAATCACTTAACCTCTTCCCGCCTAACAAAAAAATTATGTTTCCATCTGTAACAAAACTGGTGCTCATGTAAAACGCTCCATACCTGATGTCTTGGGTCTAGTTCGCTTTATATAAAACTAAAACAAATAATTATGAGAAGTACTCTGCTAGATATATTTTGTCAACACTCCTCCCACTTCCAGCACTGCACAATCGTGGAACACTATCATGTTATAATGTGAATAATAAAACCATGAAACCAGGCAGAGAAAATGCTGTTAGGGCTGGCTCAGGACATTTATGCCCAAAACATTAACTAAAAACAACTCTAAAACATGTTCTATAAAGGTGTGCCTGCTGTATTACTTTCACTGTAATTTAACCGGTGTACAGAAAAGCAACATTCTCCAGAACAAAAGGGATGACAGTAGGGTGTAGGCAAAATTTGTGATTCTTAGACTAGTATAAATACCTATGATTCTTCCCACCCCCACCTGTTAAAGAAATGTGGATAATGAATGTGATTTGCAGTCTTTAACTTGTGGTGGTGGTTGCAAGTGTTGGGCACCAGCACTAACTTTTGCTGCCTAGTAGTAATTTTTCATCATCATTATCGGGAACAGGATAGGAAGTAGCAATAGGAGAGAGTGGAATCAGATGTATGCAGGTTTGGTATTGAGTAACCAAAACAATCAACAGTGCTGATGGTAGGCCGTTGTTTTAAATTATGCATTTGTGGTTTGTAATTTGACATCTCCAACCAAACAGTCAAAAAACGGGAAAATCAACGACAAGATTCAGAAGGGATGTGATTTTGGTTGAACATGACACTGAGAGAAAGTGCAAGGATATTTGCTACATAGGTGGGGGGGGGGGGGGTGCCGGGAGGGGTGGGGGTGGTAGCCCTTACTTATCCTACTTCATACATCCAAGAAACTGTTACCCAAGCTGTTTCAATGTATTTTGGCATTCAAGCCGTAATGCATTCTATTTACTACTTTCTCCAAGTTTGCACCTCAAGGTCTACTGCAAATGCTTTGTTCCTAAACAATGGCAATGACTGTAGCGCCCAACTGGGGAAGTCATAAACAAGGACCAATGTGACCTTTGCAAGGAATTGGCCCCTTATCCTTCATATGGCCTTCCTTGCAAAAGAAACACCTTCCAGTGTTGTTCTTTCAAATATTTCTGCAAAAATACCTACTGTGTTAAAAATATTCCCAATCTTGTGTTTCAGCCTGCAGTCACTCGTCAGGGAAGTGGTTTTGGTTGTAAGAACCCAACTCTGGCCTACACATCTACACATGAAGTCATCTCATTTCTGACATTCAGCACCACCTCCATGCTCATACAAGGGCCAATCGTAAAGGTCTCTAAGTTGCCTAAAGCTTACTGAAGCTCAGTGTCACACCCAAGAAATGTCTAAATGACGTGAGGTTTGTGCGCAAAATGCCCCAGTTACATCTATCCACTTCCATGAATGTCCAAGTCCAATACGGGACACTAACTCTGTGAGGTATTGAGCTGAAATGTGTCAGCACAACATGTGCAAAAACAACAGTTGATGTACAGAATGCAGAACAATGTCATACATTCACCCAAGTACAGAGATCTGGGCCTAAATCCATCGTTTTTTTGCTCACTACACCACCCCAGTTCAGACATGGCCATATGCAAATCAGCCTCGATCCTGTGCCTCATGGGAACAGTCCAGCCCGAACTGCAAAGCCATGTCTTCCCTGGACTGGAATCAAGCATCCTAGGACCGGTTTATGGCTATCAGCGGTCTTCAGCCAGGATAGCTTGACTCCAGTGGCGTGGAGAGCACGGGACTCACGTCTGAACATGCCCATCCCACTCGGGTAACAAATGCAAAAACAACAGTTGATGGACAGAATGCAGAACAATGTCATACATTCACCCCAGTATGGAGATCTGGGCCTAAATACATCATTTTGTGGCTCCCCACACCACCCCAGTTCCGACATGGCCATATGCAAATCAGCCTCGACCCTGTGCCTCATGGGAACAGTCCAGCCCGAACTGTCAAGCCATGTCTTCCCTGGACCAGAATCAAGCATCCTAGGACTGGTTTCAGGCTATCAGCCGTCTTCAGCCAGGATAGCTTGACTCTAGTGGCGTGGAGAGCACGGACTCACGTCTGAGCATACCCGTCCCACTCAGGGTGCAAATGCAAAAACAACAGTTGATGGACAGAATGCAGAACAATGTCATACATTCACCCCAATACAGAGATCTGGGCCTAAATCCATCATTTTGTTGCTCACCACACCACCCCAGTTCAGACATGGCCATATGCAAATCAGCCTCGACCCTGTGCCTCATGGGAACAGTCCAGCATGAACTGCCAAGTCATGTCTTTCCTGGACCGGAATCAAGCATCCTAGGACCGGATAATGGCTATCAGCCGTCTTCAGCCAGGATAGCTTGACTCCAGAGGCATGGAGAGCACGGGACTCATGTCTGAGCATGCCCGTCCCACTCGGTGTGGCAAATGCAAAAACAACAGTTGATGGACAGAATTCAGAACAATGTCATACATTCACCCCAGTACAGAGATCTGGGACTAAATCCATTGTTTTTTTGCTCACCACACCACCCCAGTTCAGACATGGCCATATGCAAATCAGCCTCGACCCTGTGCCTCATGGGAACAGTCCAGCCCGAACTGCCAAGTCATGTCTTCCCAGGACCAGAATCAAGCATCCTAGGACCGGTTTCTGGCTATCAACCACTGGATTCAAGGAAGCCTGGCTGAAGACAGCTGTAATGCCAGAAACCAGTCTTAGGAAGCTTGAATCCTGTCCAGGGAAGGCATGGCTTGGTAGTTCAGGCTGGACTGTTCCCATGAAGCATAGGGTCAGACTGATTTGCATATGGTCATGTCTGAACTGGGGTGGCAGAGAGGGCTAAAGAACGGTGATGGATTAAGCCCAGATCTGTTGACTGGGAGTGAGTGTTTGATTGGTTCAGATGCTCCGTCCATCACCACCCCCTTTTGCATCCCTTTGGCCGCCATATGTTGGCAGCATATGCTCAGATGTGAGTCCCTAGCTCACTTTGCCACTGGATTCAAGCAAGCCTGGCTGAAGACGGCTGCAATGCCAGAAACCGGTCCTAGGAAGCTTGAATCTGGTCCAGGGAAGGCATGGCTTGGCAGTTCGAGCTGGACTGTTCCCATGAAGCACAGGGTCAGACTGATTTGCATATGGCCATGTCTGAACTGGGGTGGCAGATTGAGCTAAAGAACAGTGATGGATTAAACCCAGATCTGTTGACTGGGTGTGAGTGTTTGATTGGTTCAGATGCTCCGTCCATCACCACCCCTTTTTGTACCGCTTTGGCCGCCATAGGTTGGCAGGGTATGCTCAGACGTGAGTCCTTTGCTCACTTTGCCACTGGATTCAAGCAAGCCTGGCTAAAGATGGCTGTAATGCCAGAAACCGGTCCAAGGAAGCTTGAATCCGGTCCAGGGGAGGCATGGCTTGACAGTTCGGGCTAGACTGTTCCCATGAGGCACAGGGTCAAACTGATTTGCATATGGCCATGTCTGAACTGGGGTGGCAGAGTGGACTAAAGAACAGTGATGGATTAAACCTAGATCTGTTGACTGGGTGTGAGTGTTTGATTGGTTCAGATGCTCCGTTCATCACCACCCCCTTTTGTACCGCTTTGGCCACCATAGGTTGGCAGGGTATGCTCAGACATGAGTCCCTTGCTCACTTTGCCCCTGGATTCAAGCAAGCCTGGCTGAAGACGGCTGTAATGCCAGAAACCGGTCCTAGGAGGCATGAATCTGGTCCAGGGAAGGCATGGCTTGGCAGCTCGGGCTGGACTGTTCCCATGAAGCACAGGGTGAGACTGATTTGCATATGGTCATGTCTGAACTGCGGTGGCAGAGTGGGCTAAAGAATGGTGATGGATTAAACCCAGATCTGTTGACTGGATGTGGGTGTTTGATTGGTTCAGGTGCTCCGTCAATCACCACCCACTTTTGTACCGCTTTGGCCGCCATAGGTTGGCAGGGTATGCTCAGACATGAGTCCCTTGCTCACTTTGCCCCTGGATTCAAGCAAGCCTGGCTGAAGACGGCTGTAATGCCAGAAACCGGTCCTAGGAGGCATGAATCCGGTCCAGGGAAGGCATGGCTTGGCAGTTCGCGCTGGACTGTTCCCATGAAGCACAGGGTGAGACTGATTTGCATATGGTCATGTCTGAACTGCGGTGGCAGAGTGGGCTAAAGAACGGTGATGGATTAAACCCAGATCTGTTGACTGGGCGTGAGTGTTTGATTGGTTCAGGTGCTCCGTCCATCACCACCCACTTTTGTACCGCTTTGGCCGCCATAGGTTGGCAGGATATGCTCAAACGTGAGTTCCTTGCTCAATTTGCCACTGGATTCAAGCAAGCCTGGCTGAAGACGGCTGTAATGCCAGAAACCGGTCCTAGGAAGTTTGAATCCGGTCCAGGGAAGGTGTGACTTGGCAGTACGGGCTGGACTGTTTCCGTGAGGCACAGGATCAGACTGATTTGCATATGGCCATGTCTGAACTGGGGTGGCAGAGTGGGATAAAGAACGGTGATGGATTAAACCCAGATCTGTTGGATGGGTGTGAGTGTTTGATTGGTTCAGATGCTCCGTTCATCACCACCCCCTTTTGTGCCGCACAACATGTGCTAGCACCTTTCACTAACATTTACTTACAAAGTTATACATTTTAGAGGCACCATTCAGATTGTGGGCTATAAAGTTTCGAAATTGTAGATATTTCAAATGTCGCTTGACAATATTTTGTACTCACGTCTTGTTTGACAGTGGTGGACCTGATTTAGCGCTCCACAAAGGCTGCATGTCTTAGGGCTCTTGTATTGCCACCTTAGTTGGTCTGCATGGAATGGTAATGATCCGAGGCATATGGCTAGGAACTTTGCTTTCAAGTAAGGAGAATAGGTCAGATCCATGTATGTTGCCGGTTGCAATTCTGTGTACGATTGCAGGACCATCCATGCGTGGGCTCGTTTGCTTAATCTGATTTTGTCTACCATTAGCAATTTCTTTCTTACTGATTTCTTCAGTATTTGTTGACAGGAGGAAAATTATAAATTCTGTTGCCAAAATCCTGTTGAGTTACTGAGCTTTAATGATGATTGTAAGCACTTACTGTAGACTGACTGAGGGTCATCATTTAGTGCCCTCCAGAGTGCATTCTTTATTGCATTTTGTTAGTTGGTCCACATTTCATACCATGTTTTTCTTGTAGCATATCTTCTGTGTAGGTACTGCTTCTGCAGCCTGAATTCCAGCCGGACCTGTGCCTGGGATAAGTTATGTGGTAATGTGAATACTGTTTTGTATGTCTGCATTTGAAGACTCTCCAGCATCGCTGCATCTTTCCCGTGCTGGATTTCTCTTGCATAGGCCACTGTTGGCAGAAGTTTTGCTTTGATGAATGCTAAAAGCGGTGTAATACGATGGACCTTTTAGGCTCCTTGCAATTGATCGTAAAGCAAATATTAGTCAATTAATTTTTTTCATTAAGTTCTCATTGTGTTTTTGAAAGGTAAGTCAGATATCCATAGAAACTCCTCAGAACTTATAGCTGCAGACCACTTCTAGTTTTATGTTACTGTTTTTAAATGGTAGTGAATTCTGGGGAAGGTGACTTTTGATCATAGCTTTTGTATTTGTTTTATCTATTTCTAGCATGTTTGTTTTTGCAAAGTACCCTAGCTCATTGATTTCCCGGTTGTAGTCCTATTCTTCTGACTTAGTAATACCATGTCGTCCGCATGAATAGATGAGTGATAGGCAGGGTACCCAGGCATGGCGGATGTGAGTTAAACTCATCTTGGGTTGGCGAAAGATCAGTCATGTATAGGTTAAATACGTGTGGCGCTAAAATGCAACCTTGTTTTAGTCCTGTGTTTGTCCACATTTTCCTGGTCAGTCTCTATCAGTCTGCTATTTTAACTTGCATCCACATGTTTGTATGGAGTTGCATTATGGCTCTGAGTATTTGTTCAGGGAGGGGCCACTGCTTTAGTTTGTGCCACAGTAGGCCTCTGTTAACGCAATCAAATGTCGCCTTGAAATCTATAAACATAGATATAGGTTTTTTCGCTGTCGCAAAAACCTATCTGCCATTAGGTCTAGGGCTAGGATATTTGTGGTGATACCTACTCCCCTGCGGAAATCCGACTGGTTGACAGGGATTTTGCTTTTGTTGTCGGACCAGTCTACCAAGTCGTTGAGGACCCTTCAAGCATAGTATTTTGCTTCTGAGTCTATTAAATAGATCATTTGAGAATTGTCTGGGTCTGTTCAGTCCCCTCCTTTATACACTGGATTAATTATTGAGCCACTCGAACTTTCTGGCAGACTATTTGTTCTGCTCAATTCACTAAGTAGGCAGGACAATGGAACTGCCCAAAAGTTGGGATCCGATTTGTAGGTTGTTTGGTGTTTACCATTTGGTGCTGGTGCCCGTCTTGCCTGCCTGTGCTTATGGCTTTGGGAGCCTTTTCGTCTGAGTATGGAATTTGAGATTGCTCTTTTACCATTGTACTCTCCAGAATGTTTCATAGTTCTTTAAATACTTGATTGGTCTGATCTGTTGGGCCTACTAGCTCTATGGTTAATAAAGGTGCAATGAAGTTTGTT
This sequence comes from Lissotriton vulgaris, assembly GCF_964263255.1. Lineage (NCBI taxonomy): Eukaryota > Metazoa > Chordata > Amphibia > Caudata > Salamandridae > Lissotriton > Lissotriton vulgaris. The sequence goes on along the minus strand of NC_141694.1, from coordinate 1,142,680,290 downwards.
GGTGTTGGCAAACTGGTTGTACTACTGGCCTTTACAGTGAGGCAGTTGTTTGTTAGTGTTGGTAAAATGGCTGCACTATTGGCCTTTACAGAGAGGCAGTTGGATGTTTCCGGGACTTCAAAATTGTTGTCAATTGGTACGGTAAAAGTCAAAATTAAGTGATGTATCCAGGCTGGTTCCGTGCCACAGGCGGCATTTATTACCTTTGTAGATCTTGTATGGCCATTCACTTCCTCGCAAAAGGCTCTTTCGTTGGATTGTTTGGCATTGAAGAGGAGTTTGGACCAGAAGTTATCTGTTTGGGTTCTATTATCTTCCAAGATTTGTTTTTTATACTTCGTATTGAGTTTATTTGTTTGTTCCCATGTGGATTTGGTTGCAATGTTGCCCCTTACAGATCTAGTCAACCTTCTAATATATTTTCTTAATCTCCAGGCTACTCTACCTAGGTGTTTGTGTTGGCTGCCCTTCGCACTACTGGGCAGGTTTTTTGAAGAGACTTCATTAGTAGATTTGTCAGGAAAGTACCCCAGGCCTTTTTGTGGGTCATAATTTGTTTTCAGATCCTTTGCCCTCAAGGCTATTTGAGGGGGTGAGTTACTTGTCCATCTCAGATGTTTGAGGTTAATCTTTGTTATAGTCCCTGTCTCTGGTGGTGCAATCTTGTGTCTTGAAAAGGAGGTTGACAGTTCAAGGTGTTGGCATGAGTGATCGCTTTCAATGGTATATTTGATTGAGAATTCCTTAATTAGGGCGAGCAGTAGCAAGGTGAGGATTGTGTAATCTATAATGGAGAGGGCATTGGGCTGTGATATGTGCAGGTCGGTGGTCTGTCCTGTTGAGTTTTCCCATTTAAAACTCTTATTCCTAAGTGTTCTGTCCGCTGGGGTCATTCCATTTGAAGGTTGATCGTTCTTGGGGTTGTACAGACCATGTTGCATTGGCTACTGTTATGTCGACACCTTCCTATAGTGTGTGTATTAAGTTTGAGTTAAAATCACCTGTTACTATTATTCGCCATGCTGGATGTTCAAACCCTATTTCAGCTATATCAGTTATCAAGTTATTGAATAGGGCTTTTTTTTTATTCTTGTTTTGGGCGTGCATATGCGTTGATAAGGATGATAGATCTTGCCACTTTGTTGGGGCCTAAGTCAATGTTTTCTTTTTGCATGTCTGTTGTTTTGATTGGCATTTGGGCAGATACAATGTTTAATGCTGTGGAAATGCAAACGGCGAGGCCATCTTTGGTCTACCATATCATTGAGGTTTTATGGCTTCCACGTGGTGGAGAATGTACCCTGCTACTAAGCATGGGGGAATTTTGCGAATCTCGCGTTCGCGAATTTTGCGGATTTGCGAACTCGCAATCCGCAAAATCCGCGAATTCTCGCGAATTTGCGGATTTTTTTTGTGTTTGCGCGGGTTTCTGCCAGTTCGCGAGGGTTTTGTACAATGTCGCAAATTGCGAACTTACCTGTCGGGTCGCAAGTTTCGCGAACTTGTTGTTTCTACGTGTCCAGCCTGTTTGGGACACTCTTCTTCATCACTGCCACTCTCTGTCACCACTGCCACTCTCTGACTACTCATGCCACCCTCTGGCCCACCCATGCCACCCTCTGTTTCATCACAGCACCCTCTGGTTGTCCAGTCAGTGTACATTATTGTGGCAACGCAAGCACACCTTCCCTGCCTCAAGTGACCTGAATTAATTTGGGGCTGATTAATGTGTCACAGAATATTTTTTTAGCTGGCACCTGCTTCCTTAGTGCTTCCTGATTAGTGATCTTTTGCACTTGCTAAGTGCTTTCATTGTTGCAAAATTAGTTACAACACCTGCCCTTCCCCAACTGGCAATAATGAATTAGGGGCTGATTAATGGATTTGAACTTCCAGCCTGGCTCCTGCTTGTCTCCCTTAGCTGTAATTCAGGACCTTTGTGGCATATGTGTAACTATTCTGAGGTTCAGAGCAGGGTCACATAATAGTTGCAACTGGCAACTGAACTCTGGAGGGGCCCCTCAGGAAGCACTACAGGAAATGGCTACTAATGATGAGCCTGAACTTTTGAACCTGGTAAGTAGTTTAGGTTTTGCTAAGATCGTATTTCTGCAATTTTGCATTTATTCGCGGGGCGCGAAGTTGTACTGGGAAGCCGCGAACTCACGCGAACAGTGCGAGCAAAATCCGCTGCTCGCGGATTTGCGGATTTTGCGGGAGATTCGCGAATCTCGCGGATTGCGAATTTACCGAAAATCCGCAAAATCCGCGAGCGAAACGGATTTTCCGCCCATGCTTACCTGCTACCTGGACTAGGGTGATCAACCACGTTTCTTGAAGGGCTAATATTTCGTAGTTTTCTCAGTGATCCAGTGGTTAGTTATCCTGCAGTTTGTGTTTTGCACCTACGATTTTTCATGACAGAAGGTTTAGTAGTGTGGGCTGTGATGTTCTGCATTTGTTTGTAAGTATTCTCCTTGTATGTTCATTCTGGACCTGGAATGTCCTGGATGAGTCGCTTGTAACTTTGGCTTTAATTTATTGTCTCCCTGGTTACCTCTTGCGTTTTGTAACACTAAGTATGCTGGAATTGCACAGAAGGTGTCGAGGTTAGTATTGTACCGGTATAACAGAGGTGAAGGATAGCATTGCTTTGTTGCTTTTGACAGTATTATGCCTCAGGCCTCACTGTGGTGCTGCATTTAGAATTAGTGTAACAATCTCTGCGGACTTCCAGGTTGAGAGTGTTTCTTTATTTTGAAGGTTGTCCCCTGATTAATGAATTCAATTGCTAACAAGTCGGCCAAGGATAGGTGGTTTAACGTGGAATGCCTGCTATTACATTCAAAATTTTTCCTCTGTTTAAGTAATTTTGTGGCTCTTGTGATGTATACTGTGAGCAGTGTTTCCACGAAGCCGCGCGCCTGTGCGCCCGCGCACCTCCGTGCCCCGGAGCGCGCACTTCTGTGCCTGTGGCGCGCACATCCCAAAGGCAATCATGCCGCCGCTGCATTTAGCAAGTGCTCCCTCTTGCTAAATGGCTTTTGTTTTCTAGAGTGCGGCTGTTGGGGTCATTGTGTTAAATGCAGAGCCCGTCAGGAGCTGCGATTAAGCACAAATCTGCCCGCAGCCACACTCAAGAAAACAAAAGAAATGCAGCACCAAACGCATCGTGTGCTTTTAGAATCACTTAAAAGCACACGCTGTGTTTGTAAGCTTGCTGTATTTCTTCTCTAAGTAGAACCGGGCTGTGTGATAGTGTGCCTTTTTTAAAGTTTTAATGTTAATTGCAGCCCATGAAGGGCGCTGCCATTAATATGAAAACAATAACAGACGCGCACAATCACCCCGCAGCTGCACTCTATTATGAGAAGAAATGCAGCAAGCTTACAAACGCGGCATTTGCTTCCAGGTCACCCACGATTCTACAAGAAGGGCTCCAGCACTCTGCCCCCTCGCCCCATCCACCAAAAGCACAGCTCTTGCCTCCAACTCAAGGACCCCTACTCACATCCCCCTTTCACAAGAAGGGATACTACCCCAATCCAATTTCTCCCCGGCGCCCCCTCCCTGAGTGCTCACTGACCGCCTCCACAAGGAATAGGGCCCTTTTCCCACTGGGCCCTCTGCAATGAGGGCTTTTCCGGTGTATCCACTCCCTCCACAAGATGGCCCTTTGCACAACACCCACCCAGGCCTGTCCACAACAAGTCTCCCCCACCTTACGATTCATACATGGGCCTGTGACCCCTGCACTCATCAGAAGTGCAGCTCCTGCCCCCACACTTTACTTCTAACACATGCGCTCTTTCAAGGACAGGCTGCGGTTATATGTTTCTGACAGTCTCATAAAATGGAGTTGGGGGAGACACCAAGACAAGAGGCATATGTTTCCAGAGCCTAGACTGCGTCATGTTTCCTCTCGTAGGGAATGTGTGAAGAAGCGTTGGGATTAATTGGGAAGGCTAACCTCACCCACCTTAACTTATTGCAGTGTTTATATAGCGTTCTCAACAGTGTGCGTTGTGACAGGTACCAAGGAGTTGTGTCTTCTTGCAACACAACAATACGTTGAATATAAAAGACACGCAAGCCACACTGCCTCAAATAATTATGCAAGCACAGACAGACACATAACACACTCTGAGGCATACACACGGAGAATAGTCACACATAAACAAAGATACAAATATGCATGTTCCCTCTAATTGTTTTCCTCTGTGTGCGAAAGCGTAAGGTCTCTGTGCGCTGCAGCCAAGGCTGTGTGCGCCAGTAACCACACGCGCGTGTGGGCGCAGCGCTAAATATCACTCCAAACTTTTGTTCAAAAAAGTGAAAAGACAGTGCATTTCCTCACATACAGATCCACGTGAACGGTTTTAAGGCAGGTTTGAAACTGTCCCACATAGCAATTTGAAACCTTAGCAGCTATGTTGCTGCATTTCTTTTCTTAATAGTGCTGGGCTGCAGGGTGATTGTGTGCATTTTTCCAAGTTTTCATGTTGATGTCAGCTCATGATGGGCGCTGTGATTAATATGAAAACTTTAACCAATGCTCTCTTTGAGCAGGAAAAATAAAATTATAATAACGTTCTTATAATTTTACTTTTCGCTGTTTCCGGGCTGGGTCGCATCAGGCTTTTGACTAACACATTTTAATGCTAGTGTCCGCATCACTGCATTAAAGTGCATTAGTCACATATTCTAGCACCCAACTGATAATACTGCAATTGAAGCACACTGCCAATTAGGCAGCACCAGCATGCTAAAATTGTCTAACGTTTCAGAGCGTGCAACTATGCCTTCAAATTTAAAATGCTATGCATCAGAGATATAATATTCATGAACAGCGCTGAGCAGGCAGGCCAGAATTTAACAGGTCAATTAGCCATGCCCCAACTAGCCATCCTGTGAGTCTACTTCTTTAATTTGATAGGTTCCATTGCCCTGCTTTTTTATTTTAAACATATGTCCCAGGATGGCAGAAATAGCCAAGGCCCACATATAAGGCTCGGCGTTCATGGCAGTTGGGGCAGGGCGGGTAGAGAAGAAAAAGGACTCAGTCTCTGCCTTCTTGCCCAGAGAAGACAAGGAGAGTGTCCACTTCTGCTCTGCCGCTGGCAAACGCGCTCACTGATATCTGAACAATTAATGTAAAAGCATCAAGGTAACCATGTTGTTCCTACTTACAGTTCACATGCTTTACTTAAACTTGCATTACTTATGAGTATTTGCTTTCTCCATCATTTTGTAACTTTTTTAAGGCAGCATATTACTCTCGTCTAATGCGTAATTTGAATTGTGTCAAATCCAGGAGTTTAGAGCGGGCCACAATTGGGTTGTAGCTGAAGGCAGTGCAAGTTTATATCAATGGGGCAGTATGGTGTTCAGTGGAGGAGAGGATGTGGCACTATGGTCAGAGCTGCCGAGTTTGGCACTGGGGAACCAGGTTCAGCCTTCATGACCAGTTCACCAGACCACTCTCCTGAGGGAGCACATTCCCTTGCTATACCTTAGAAGCCCTGTTGTCTTTGCACCATCATGCGTACCCTAACAGTGGCAACAATGGGTTAACTGTAAAGGCCTGTCAACCACAATCCATACCGAAGTTCACCTCCAGTCTTGCAGGCAGGCCTATGAAGCAGCACACCATAGAGTGACAGTGACTCTGTCATTGAGGTCACAGGACCCTTGAGCAAGGTGGGCGGTGGCTCTAGGGCGGTGCAATCGCACCGGGCACTGGCTTCGGGTGGGGTGACATGCTAGCAGAAAAGTTGCAGATTATTGTGCAAAGTGGGAATCTTTTCACTTGCTGGCTACTCCCTTGTAGGATCCTCCTTGAGGAAAAGTCTTAGAACAACGTGGGAGTGTGTCCAGAAACAAACTCATAAGAAAAAAGCTGAAGGCAGAAACACTGAAGTCCTAATATCCAGTTGTAGAGAAGATGGAAAATAACGCACTAGATCAGGAGAACCAACAGCAGGGATCCACCAAAGTGTTGGCCATTTTGAAACTTATAATGGAAAACATCCATTGATTGCAGTCTGGGCAAGGTTTTTTTTTAAAAGAGGAGTGTTTGGTGCGCTGTGCGAGGCAAGATGGCAACACCAGGAGACAGAAACATGGGAGTATGTTGTTGTGCAGCAGTTGTCCACAACATAAGGGGCTCTAGCAGCGATGAGGGAGAAAGATGTGTGGGTGCAAATCAGTGTAAAGGAGCTGTGCAGGTTAATATACAGGCCAGCATCTCTGGGTTGCTACATGTGATTGACTGCCTGGAATCAATGAGTCCTCAGTTCCTCAGTTATCTTGAATAATAAGGTCATAAGAAATAACTTCTCTCTCGTAACTGAAGAAAACATATCGTGGTGTGCAATTCATCGTCGATGCCTCAGCCCTTTCCCCTGTGCAGACTGTGGCTGGGCTCTTAACTGCCATTCAGCCTTTAATATTGCAAATGCGCATTCGAGCTGTGTATCACTTGATGCATTTATTTAGCATATTTATAAATACTTAAAAAGGTTAAAAACATGCCGGAAACATGAATAGCCGACATACTGAACAAAGGCACAATGTGGACAGAATGTGGCCACACGGTTATGGTGGTAGACGTAGGAGCTGGGGAACGGTGTTCGAATCTCCGTAGGGATGCTCAAGAATGTGTGTTTTTGGGCAAATTAGTCAATCTCCCTGTGCATAACAAAAATGATTGCATGTGTATTTAATGCAGCTGGTGCTTATGTAAAGGGGTTTGATACCTCCGGGTCTAGGTAGCGGTAGATGAAACTCCACATGTGGGAGTGAAGTGTATAAGGTAAATATAGTAGTGAACAAAGGCAGAATGTGGCCTCACAGAGAAGTAACGAATAAAAAGCGAGCTATTCAGTAAGGTGCCTTACAATTTGCAGGGACTTTAGGTTATAGTCCAAGTTGTAGAGTTTTAAAATGTGAACGTAACGTGATGTTACAGTATTGTGCAGAGGACAGGTGTGGTAAATAAATAAAAAACTTATTTGTACGATTGTGTGCAAGTCATTCCTGAAAAACATTTTTGTGTAAAGCTTGCCGTTTGATAAAAGCTGTGGCGCCTGTTTTCTTAAAAATTAATCCCTAGCAAAGCGGCTGTAGGTAACTCACAAACAATAAAGAACTGCAGCTGGCTGGGTACATGTGCATTGCGGGGGAAGTTGCCTTTGCAAGTAAAATAAACGCGAGTGCTGACAAAGTAGATATGGCCATTGGGGGTACACATAAATGTGCGTAAAAGGCACGTCTGGAAGCGGATGTATGCATGAGTTGTGAGTTACATACTATACTGTTTATTAGGAAGGTAAACAACAAACATTTTATAAAAATCTGCTGCCTAATAAGAACCCTGGCACCTCTTTAATGACAAATTAAGCACCGGCAAAGGGCCACCTTGTGACAGACTGCCGCTTCGTAGCACTTGTTGAAGTATGCCCACTGTGAAGAGTGTGGTGTATTGCAAGGCATTTGTATGTGTGAAGTCTGTTGGGAGGTGAATGTACCCCAAAAAACAAAAAACATTTGCTTTAAGGAGTGAGGGGACCCCGTAAACACTTTCTTCAGCATTGCTTTATACGAGCATCTGCGCCCCACACTAAAGTAAGGCCACGCCTTTCACTGCGCACCGACAACTAGATATTATTGGGTAAAGAATTACATGTTCCTAAGGAGAGAATCCGTGTCCAGAGGGTAGCCCGGAAACACATCCCTTGCACACATGTACAAAGTTCCTTTCTTCAGCCCTGCTTTACACAACAACTGAGGGCAGCAAGCCCCGTACCCACTCTGAAGAAAGGCCTGACTACTGGGCACTATTTGCCAAGGGGTCTGCCCCTAAGGAGATGACCCCCTTCTTCAAATGGTACCCTTTAAACATGTCCCATGCATGCATCTTATTTACACGATTCGTTGCCTTACTCAGCTAATACTAAGCCACACACATTTTAATTGCGCACCCACACCATCACTTCCAAATAGCACATTTAACACTCGTATGTGGGATCGTCGTACTACCCATAACTTGTCCCTTTGTTGCGTCCAATTAAAATGTGTGTGGCGTAGTATTAGTTGAGCTCATTTGTTTCTGGAAATAGTGCTGAAAAAAGAGCCCTTGTAAATGCATGCAGGGTCATCTTTGCAGGGTATCCTGTGAACACAGCTTCTCTCTTTAAGAGAACAGACATTCTTCCTTACAAATGGGGGCCAGTGGTCGGTGTGCAGTGAAAGGAGCGACCTTTCTTCAGAGTGAAGCTAGGATGGCTGCACTCGGTTGTGTAAGGCAACGAACCGTGTAAATAAGATGCATGCATGGGACATGTTTAAAGGGTACCATTTGAAGAAGGGGATTATCTCCTTAGGGGCAGACCCCCTTAGCAAATAGAGCCCAGTGGTCAGGCCTTTCTTCAGAGTGGGTACGGGGCTTGCTGCCCTCAGTTGTTGTGTAAAGCAGGGCTGAAGAAAGGAACTTTGTACATGTGTGCAAGGGATGTGTTTCCAGGCTACCCTCTGGACACAGATTCTCTCCTTAGGAACATGTCATTCTTTACCCAATAATATCTCGTTGTCGGTGCGCAGTGAAAGGCGTAGCCTTCCTTTAGTGTGGGGCGCAGATGCTCGTGTAAAGCAATGCTGAAGAAAGTGTTTACTGGGTCTCCTCTCTCCTTAAAGCAAATGTTTTTCGTTTTTTGGGGTACATTCACCTCCCAACAGACTTTCACACATACAAATGCCTTGCAATACACTACACTCTTCACCATGGGCATACTTCAACAAGTGCTATGAAGAGGCAGTCTGTCACAAGGTGGCCCTTTGCCAGTGCTTAATTTGTCACTAAAGAGGTGCCAGGGTTCTTATTAGGCGGCACATTTTTATAAAATGTTTGTTGTTTGCCTTCCTAATAAACAGCATAGTATGTGACTCACAACTTATACATGCATCCGCTTCCAGACGTGCCTTTTACGCACATCCATATGTACCCCCAATGGCCATATCTACTTTGTCAGCACTCGCGTTTATTTTACTTTCAAAGGCAACTTCCCCCGCAATGCACATGTTCCCAGCCAGCTGCAGTTCCTTATTGTTTGTGAGCTACCTACAGCCGCTTTGCTATGGATTAATTTGTAAGAAAACAGGCGCCACAGCTTTTATCAAACGGCAAGCTTTACACAAAAATGTTTTTCAGGAATAACTTGCATAAAATCGTACAAATAAGTTGTTTTATTTATTTACCACACCTGTCCTCTGCACAATACTGTAACATCACGTTACGTTCACATTTGAAAATGCTACAACTGGGACTTTAACCGAAAATCCTTGCAAGTTATAAGGCACCTGACTGAATAGCTCCCTTTTAATTCGTTACTTGTCCATGAGGCCACATTCTGCCTTTGTTCACTACTATATTTACCTTATACACTTCACTCGCACATGTGGAGTTTCATCTATCGCTAACTAGACCCAGAGGTATCAAACCCCTTTGCATAAGCACCAGCTGCATTAAATACACATGCAATCATTTTTGTTATGCACAGGGAGATTGACTAATTTGCCCAAAAACAAACATTCTTGAGCATCCCTACGGAGACTCGAACATCGTTCCCCAGCTCCTACGTCTACCACCATACCCGTGACGCCACAATCAACTGGAATGCACATTTGCAATATTAAAGGCTGAATGGCAATTAAGATCCCAGCCACAGTCTGCACAGGGGAAAGGGCTTGAGGCAGCCAACGATGAATTGCACACCACGATCTGTTTTCTTCAGTTACGAGAGAGAAGTTATTTCTTATGACCTTATTATTCAAGATAACTGAGGATTCATTGATTCCAGGAAGTCAATCACATGAAGCAAACCAGAGATGCTGGCCTGTATATTAAGCTGCACAGCTCCTTTACACTTATTCGCACCCACACTTCTTTCTCCCTCATCGCTGCTAGAGCCCCTTATGTTGTGGACAACTCCTGCACAACAACCTACTCCCATGCTTCTGTCTCCTGGTGTTGCCATCTTGTCTCGCACAGCGCACCAAACACTTCTCTTTGCACAAATACTTTGCCCAGACTGCAATCAATGGATGTTTTCCATTATAAGTTTCAAAATGGCCAACATGAAATCTACCAAGGTTATTGACATAATCCATGATGGGTTTGCTGCCAGGAATTTGGAGATATAAAAGGCCCTCTTCCTGCCTGTACTGACATCACAACATTGCCCTAACACTTTGGTGGATCCCTGCTGTTGGTTCTCCTGATCTAGTGCGTTATTTTCCATCTTCTCCACAACTGGATATTAGGACTTCAGTGTTTCTGCCTTCAGCTTTTTTCTTATGAGTTTGTTTCTGGACACACTCTCACGTTGTTCCAAGACTTTTCCTCAAGGAGGATCCTACAAGGGAGTAGCCAGCAAGTGAAAAGATTCCCACGTTGCACCATAATCTGCAACTTTTCTGCTAGCATGTCACCCCACCCGAAGCCAGCGTCCGGTGCGATTGCACCGCCCTAGAGCCACCTTGCTCAAGGGTCCTGTGACCTCAATGACAGAGTCACTGTCACTCTATGGTGTGCTGCTTCATAGGCCTGCCTGCAAGACTGGAGGTGAACTTCGGTATGGATTGTGGTTGGCAGGCCTTTACAGTTAACCCGTTGTTGCCACTGTTAGGGTATGCATGATGGTGCAAAGACAACAGGGCTTCTAAGGTATAGCAAGGGAATGTGTTCCCTCAGGAGAGTGGTCTGGTGAACTGGTCATAAAGGCTGAACCTGCTTCCCCAGTTCCAAACTCGGCAGCTCTGACCATAGTGCCACATCCTCTCCTCCACTGAACACCATACTGCCCCATTGATAGAAACTTGCACTGCCTTCCGCTACAACCCAATTGTGGCACGCTCTAAACTCCTGGATGCGACAAAATTCAAATTACGCATTAGACGAGAGTAATATGCTGCCTGAAAAAAGTTACAAAATGATGGAGAAAGCAAATACTCATAAGTAATGCAAGTTTAAGTAAAGCATGTGAACTGTAAGTAGGAACAACATGGTTACCTTGATGCTTTTACATTAATTGTTCAGATATCAGTGAGTGCGTTTGCCAGCAGCAGAGCAGAAGTGGACACTCTCCTTGGCTTCTCTGGGCAAGAAGGCAGAGATCGAGTCCTTTTTCTTCTCTACCCGCCCTACCCCGAACTGCCATGAACGCTGAGCCTTATCTGTCGGCCTTGGCTATTTCTGCCATCCTGGGACACATGTTTAAAATAAAAAAGCAGGGCAATAGACCCTATCAAATTAAAGAAGTAGACTCACAGGATGGCTAGTTGGTTCACGGCTAATTGACCTGTTAAATTCTGGCCTGCCTGCTCAGCGCTTTTCATGTATATTATATCTCTGATGCATAGCATTTTAAATTTGAAGGCACATTTGCATGCTCTCAAATGTTAGACAATTTTAGCATGCTGGTGCTCCCTCATTGGCAGTGTGCTTCAATTTCAGTATTGTCAGAGGGGTGCTAGAATATGTGACTAATGCACTTTAATGCAGTGATGCGGACACTAGCATTAAAATGTGTTAGTCAAAAGCCTGATGCAGCCCTACCCTAACCCAGCCCTGAAACTGCGAAAAGTAAAATTATAATAACGTTATTATAATTTTATTTTTCCTGCTCAAAGAGAGCATTGGTTAAAGTTTTCATATTAATCACAGCGCCCATCATGAGTTGAAATCAACATGAAAACTTGAAAAAATGCACACAATCACCCTGCAGCCCAGCTCTACTAAGAAAAGAAATGCAGCAACATAGCTGCTAAGGTTTCAAATTGCTATGTGGGACGGTTTCAAACCTGCCTTAAAACCGTTCACGTGGATCTGTATGTGAGGAAATGCACTGTCACATTTTTGAACAAAAGTTTGGAGTGATATTTTCGCGCTGCGCCCACATGCGCACGTGGTTACTGGCGCACACAGCCTTGGTTGTAGCGCACAGAGACCTTACGCTTTCGCACACAGAGGAAAAAAATTAGAGGGAACATTGACTGTGAGGTTAATAAAATCTGATTATTTTGATTTCTTATTGGCTCATTGGTTCTTGATTGTGATACGGGGAACAACCGAGGGGCAGGGTCTTCTAGTCGATACTTTTGCTCTTGACACTTCAGATTAATGTGATGTAAGTTTATATTGATCATTACCCTCGCATACTGTTCTGTGTTTGTTTGGAAGCATCGCTCTATAATAACTAGATGGTTATTCCGTCGGGAGTTGGCGGGCCTGTAGTCAGTCTATTGTGATTAGGTTATTTGTCTTTTGTATACTTGTATGTTTTTTTGGCACAGTTTTACCATACTTTGATGATTTTTATTTGTATTGTCTCTGGGTGTGCTTATGTTGCTCAATGTTCTTGTTATTTCCATTCACGTTATCTTTGTCTGGAGGCCTCTACCCAAGCACTTCTCTGTTTTATTGTTTGGGCCATTGGTTTCCATCGTTTTTGTTGGTGAAAGATCCAACGGATCCAGTGTTGTGTGGTTTTCATTGTTGTTTGTTGAGTCCTCAATGTATTCTTGATTTATTGCTGGGGTGATTATGTTTTATTTTTGCCTTAACCCCTTCGGTGCTCGTGACGAGCTCAGCTCGTCATGCAGTACAGTGCTCCTGTGCTCATGACGAGCTGAGCTCGTCATGACCACACCCATTTTTATTATGGCCCAGCACAGGCGAGGAATAAGACCAGCAGCGATGGTGTTAAAATCGAAAATTGGAAAAAAGTCTGTTCACCTGCTGACCCATCTTTTTATTGTTCTGTTGATGCTTTCTGGCCTTCCTACCGCATTTTTTCTGTCTCTTTGTTTGATAGAGGACTTATGTATTTGCTTGATAATTTTGTCAGTTCATTGATTACTCTATCATGTCTAGGTTTGAACCAATTGGGCTGTTGGAGGAAGTTGATGGTGTTAGGTTTGAAATTCCTATTCCTCCAATGCACTTGTTTCATGCTATATTAGGTTAGCAGTGTGGGGCTAATTATATGCCATTTGTATTCATGGTATGCAAACCACTGAGTTATTCCCGTAAAGTGCAAAGCTTTAGTTAACAAGTGTGACTCCATTTTGTATTTCGTAATCCCCATTAAACTGCTTAGGCTATGTCTGAACTAGGCCTCATCATTTGTATTGCCCGCCTCAGCAGAAAACTGTATTTCGCTATTATTTTCTCTTTTGTTCAAGGCTGTCTTTCGACTTACTAATTAATAGGCCATTCTGCCTTCGCATACCTATCTGAGTGTTTAAGTTTTGCTCCCACTTTAGGAGACGCTGAGATGCAGCGCAGTGACCTCAACTTACATGTACCCATCTGGCAGGTGGTAACCCAACTTCCTGTGCCTTCTTTGTTCATGTCCGGCCCCGGTCAGTAAAGTTCCATTGTGGGCGTGGTCGGCGGCTTCTTCCGAAGAATTATTACTCACTGTCGACTGTTGGGGTGTCAGTCCCTCGGCAAACAATGTAGGGTACAGGTCATGATGGACTCCACTGCAGAGTATTGCTAATAAAATGTAAGTTTGTGTTCTCTACTGTCTGACTGACTTTTGATTCTTTGAAAGGCATAGCAGGTGGTTCCTTTACTGGGAGTTCTTTAGTGGATGTTTTGTCATTTTTGTACAGTGTTTTCAACTTTTCATTAATTTGTCACTATCAGCAGCAATATTATTTTGAGTCCTTGATGGATCTAGGGATTTTACTGTGTTTTTTCAGTATGGTGACTAACTCTTTGCTATTCTGTGTGGCAATAGAGTCAGATTAGTCGGTTTACCCTCTTTTAATATACTCATTAAGATAGTTGGTACTTCACTTAATTTGTCGAATATTGGACCACTTGGAATACTGGCAGGTGTGGGTACTTTATTTTTCAGAGTTATTAGGCCCATCAGTGTGTCGAGCTTTGAGTTTAGACTGGAGAAGTATGCTGCTGTTATGTTCATCAAATTGATCTAAATGTCCAGTTTATCAGACTGCATGTCAACCCCTTGCATGCTGCTGCGATTCTGCGCCTGTGCGGCAAAATCACGAGTGAGCGGATTTATGACGGCCCCCAGCCGTCATCAGCACACGAGCGCCATAGTGCATGACGGATGGGGGCCGTCATCAGCATGCAAGGGGTTAAAAGCACTGATTGAGATTTTCAGGGTGCTTATTAAGGTAGTGTCCAAGTTTAAAAGGACTTCTGCCCGTATGTCTAGTTTGTCATACTTTTCCTTTGGCTACAGGCTGAGAGTCGGTTCCCTTGGGTCGTTCATCTCCTTTGTGGTCCCTGCTGGGTTAAACGTGCCATTTGGGTGTTATCTAGGTTATTTTCTAATTTTTTCGTAATGAAGTCCATTGCCAGCATTAAGTCTGTGTTTTCTGTCACTGACATTGATTGTTTCAAACGAGGAGTCATTATGTTTTACCACATTATGGTTGTCTTTCTAGATGTTGTCATTCTTTATCTCCTGCCTTGGGTGGAATGAGCTATATTTTTAGTATGCATTGGGCATAGGTCACTATTCTTTTGTTGCCTGTGTGATTTCTTTTTTTTTTGTAAATTTGTATTGGTATTTTCACAATACAGATTAGGACATAAATGACATATTACAGTTCACAGTGCTGCGCCGTTTGTTCATGCCTGGGCCTTGATTTCGTCTTTGGGTTGGTGGTGGAAATAGGCCTTCAGAGTATCTGACATCGTTGTTATGCCCCTCTGACTTGCTAGACGTTTAACATCAAGCAGGTAAATACCAGTGGTTGTTCTGTGTTAGTTCTGGCTGTCTAGGTTCCAACATATAACATACAACATAAAACATAGGCGTGATGGTGTTTGTTTTATGATTGGCCATCAATCTGGTGGATACATTTGAGCCTACTGCCATTCCAGTCACCCTCCTCTCCAGACACTCTAGTCCCGCTATCCCTTCACTAAACTGTTTTGTACCCGCTGGCTTTTCTGTGGTCCTCTGCTATAGGACTCTGAGCTTGTTGTTCATGGGGGATCGTATGGGCCTAGGAACTTGTCTAGGGTTGCCCACATCGTTCTATTGGGGTTCTTCCATGGGGTGTTTCTAAGCGCTGTGTTGTCTGCTCCTCTAAGGTATGTTACCCAGTTCAGCCACTTCTTGAATGTGACTTTGGTTGTGTCCTTCCATTTGGTAAGGACCATTTTGGCTGCCGTCGTTAAGAGGAAGTCTAGTAGGACTCTATTTTGCTGTGTGATTTCTTTTTGCGTCCTCCTGCTGGGTGTCTGTTGCTGCTAAGCTCAGAATTATGATGGAATTTGGGTCATTTTTTATTGCTGTTAAGTTTTGCTCTGTGCTTAAGATTACGCCCTCTTCCAGAGAGGTGCTGAGCTTTTGTGGCATTAATGTTTGAGGGAGTCCTGTTATTTGATCTGATGTGGCATAAATGGCCACAGTTAGGTCCTTTTAAAAGATGAATTTCCCGCTGGGATTCATTGTCCCAAAGATTGAGTATTTTGGTGATATTAGTGTTGCACCAGATGTTTGAGATGGTTTTAAATCGCTTAATCAGAGGATTTTGTCTCTTTTTGATGTTTGTCTTTGTTTTAAGTTTTTTTGTGCCAGTTGTTTCCTAATCTTCCCCGAGCTTATCTTGCTTCTGTCGGATGAAGTACTCTATTCTGGGTGAGGCACTGACAACTGGCTGTCTTTCAGGTTACTCCTCTGTTAATTATTTGATCTATTTCTTTCTTGTGCCAGTTTGACTGATTTTGAGGTGTCCGAACTAATCCGAGCTGGTCTTTATGATTGCTTGTTCTTGTGCTTCTTGTATTTACCTGTGCACCTACTAGTTCACCTGGGCCGACGGGAGCTCACCAGGCCACCCGCAAGCCGCAACCAGACGTAGCTCAACAGCTTCTGCGGAGGGCCAGACTTACTCTTGCCCAGGTCTTGGTGCCAATTGTCTGAAATCAGCTGACCTAAACTGGCCTAAAAAATTGAAAAAGAGGGGATACAACCCTCAGGATCTCTCTCTCTCTCCAGCCAGTGCTCCCTAGACCATTGTTTTTGAGGGCACTATTGCAAGGCTGATCCCTTCCCTGGTGGATTGAAAGGCAGAAAGTAAGAGAAACTATGCTAAGCGAAAGATAGAGTGGTAAAGTCGGTCCGACTAGGCTTCAGGTCCAATCAAGGGGTCAAATTGAATGGTCTGACCATATTTCACTGCTGCAATGGTATTAGGAGCAACAGCTTTTGGTTCACAGTTTTTTGTCTTCTACTCATGTTCCTTCGAGGGCTTTAGCGCTGTGGAAAGTGTGAGTATTGCCTGGGTGGAATGGAATGGAGAAACTGAGCAGAACGGGGTGGGGGCTGCACTGGACTGGATGGTGGTGGACTAGACTGTGCCGGCCCTCATTGGCATGCAAACTGCACAGGTGTGTTACGGCCCGCTTCCACACAGCCGTGGGGTTTGCGGGTTCTCTAGCCTCACTGTTTGGTCCCAGGGTTTGTTCCCTGCATCCTCTCCTGGCATCCTCTTTTGACTCCTGTCTCACCAGCATGGAAGTGCTGAAGCGTGTGACGGGAAGGAAGCCAGTGTTAATCCTCCTTCGTCTTGTGTCTCCCGCTGGCTTTCCCAAGTTCTCCGCGGCGGCTTCCTCAGTGGGTCTGTGGGCCAATGAGCTACCTTCTGCCAGCCAGTGCTCAAGACCCTGTACCAGCGCCTAGCGGAGCATCACTTAGGTCTCCATGGAGAGTAGTCGGCAGCAGTCCCCTCGATGTCCACCTGGTGCTTCTTGGACTAGCTCGAAGCAGCCCTCAGGAGATAGGTGGATCGATGGCCGCTCAGCCGTTCAGCCGTTGACTGTTCGCTGCAGTGCTCATCACATCACATGACAGAGTCCGAAACCACAAGATTCAACTCACGCCAGTGGGTTTTATGGCATTCAACCAACAAGAGATTTGCTTATATTTAGGAGGATGGTTACACCAATCCGTGCCTCGATTTGCAATGCTGAGATTCGGTGAGTAGTGTGGTACCTCAGAACTGTTGGCTTTTAAACAAACTAAAATATTTGGAGAAAAAAATGTAATTATTAGGAATTATATTGTAAAGTCGGATACCCCTTATATTGCTTATATTTATCAATACACCAGGCAAACATAATGATAATGCCTACTTAGCAACATTTCATCCAGCAATGCCTACTTAGCAAAATTTCATCCAGCTCGAACATATCGAGTCTCATAGTCATTATGACACAAGTTCTAATAACGTTACACAACATTTATAAACAGCTGCTCATATTGCTGACATTTTTCCTTAGATGCCCTCTAGGATTCCATTCTAGTCAACAGTTGTTCTATTTCGAAGTGTGAAGGTAGAACTGTGTGGGGACAAATGTCCAATCATTACCACCTTACTCCATCACCCATCAGCATTAAAGAGTACCTTTCCTCCATGAAACGTACCTGGGGAGAATCAACAACCTCTACTTGCTCTCCCTCTATTTCTGTTCAGGCAAGGAGGCTGCCTAGGACAGGTTCAAGTGCAATTCATTAAATGACATTGGATTTCCAGATCTAATTTATTTCTATGTTTCTTTAAAAAATATATATTTAGAACTCCTTGATGCTACCCTCTGTTATATTCACCTTTGGGTTGGAAATTGTAGCCTATATCTTTTTAATCGTAATGTTGTTGTGGTGTTGCTGAACGTAGATCACATTCATTTTTAAATTAGGAATGCCTTGCTGCTTGTGCCAAGCTACAAAGTGTTTTTTAGGTCAGCTTTTGTCAGTTCTCATGTGATCAACAGAAAAAGAGCTTTCCGAAACTCTACTTAAAAGGGGGGGTTTAGGCTCCACATACATGTTGATTACCTTGAGTACTGCGTTTGATTGAGTAGATATTGTGTGCTTCCACTGAAAAAGAGTGCTTTTTGACCTACAGGAAATCTCATGCTCAATACAGCATGATTTTCTTAGTTATTTTGGCAAGCCAGTAATTATAGCTACAGGACTGTTCTGTTTATTGGGAAGATGTATTTCAAAGCCAGTAGGCCTGGCATAGTTATTGTGAACAGCATTTGTTAAAGTTAATAGGCATTTGAAGATGGATCGTTCCATATTAAAGCCTCAAAAAAGGTATTTTATTATGTTGAATCTCAAGGGTTACTATAGCAGGCAAGGGATTTTGTGTTGGTGAACCACTCATACTGGCTATGGGGATAGAAACTTGCACCATGAAACTCGAAATCCTCATTAGGCTTTTTTATGAGATGTTTAATATTGGTTTGACAACTCTGATGTGGCACATATTTTTAAATGTATTACTGTATACTGTTTTTTGTCTTGAGGGAAAGTGCATGCTCAATCCGTTATGCCAGACTTGGGTATGGTGAGAAGCCATTGATGCATACCACAGGCCTGATAGGTTTGTTGAGAAGAGTTATGTAAGAGGTCATGTGTTTAATCATTTCATTATGAAAAGATTATGACAAAGGCAGGGTCTGATTTATTTATTATGAGGTGCTCAGGTCAAACACAATCAGCCTTTACAGGTGGATTATTATTAAACCACGTTAAAGCCTGCAGACAAATTTCTTGGATTTATTTATTAGGTCGAGATTTTGGTGTTGATTTCCACCTTTGACAGACACTAGGGGTATAAGATTTGCACTTTACTAATTCTTGCTAGAATTTGTTTGGAAGACCCGACAGGCTCATTTGTCTGCCATGATCACACTCACACACACACATATATCCATGAACGTGTTCAGCAGTGCACATCAGCCAATGGTCTTTTTGCCAAGTGAGCGATGACATTGTCTGATCACATATGCACATCCTCATCAAAATTAGTGTTCTTCAGTGCCTGAGTTGGTGGGCCAGTCATTTATGGGCCGCTTGCTTGACGCTCATTTATCTGCAATGTGCTGCATTCCAGGTGGCTACTGTCTGTAATCCAGGAAATCATAATAGAATGGTATTATCCATAAAGTATCATTGATTACTATTGCAAGATGGCCGCTGATAATGCTTGTCTCCTTTCACGTGCTGCATGATTGTGTTTATAGTAGAAGGTCACCCACCGCTTACGACAATCAGGTATCTAATCTGGTGACAAGCACGAAGAGGCTAAAACCAATTCATTGATTTGCTTTGTGAAGTAACCTGCCGCATTCTTTGTGGCTCAAGAGGTTCTCAAACCCCTCATAGTGCATCAAAAATTTTGACAAAAAGCTACAAACTGGCTCTTTTATTATTATTTATGGAGCTGGAATTGTATTGCAAATGCTGCAGTAGAAGGCTGCACAAGCGATCAGCCACTCAAAATAACATTCACAATCCCAAAGTGCATTCTTTTCATCGCCTTCTGTTTAAAGTGGTAGGGGTGACAATGTGCCTTATTATGATAGCGGGTGGTCGGAGACCAACAGACAAGCAGGCGGCGGTCTGACTGCCTAATTATGATGTGACTGCCAGGCTGGTGGTCGGAAAAGCACTGTTTAACATGGTGGCTTGTGCTGCAGCCTTGGAACAGGACTGAAACACAAGCAGCCGTGCAAAAGAGCACTGTGTGCACAACAATGCACTGTGCATTGGGGCACTACATCCACAAGGGTCGGGGCTCTCTTTGGGTCCCAAAAGTCAATTTCCAACAGCCTTTTTATGGCAAGGGACATCATAATCCCAACAGCGTTGCCTGCCTCAGCGCCACCGTCATTAGGGATTGCGATTCTAACCGCCGCACGGCGAGATCAGTAGATCCTGTCAGGGGAGGTGGTCCGTCCCCGTCTATTAAGGATCTGACCGCTTGCCTCATAATGCGACCGTCAAGGGCTGTCCGCCAAAATAGTAGTTAGGCCCAATGTGACAAAAAGTGTCAAACTGTGTATGTACCAGATACAACTTTACAAACAGCAGCTGGCACTATCCATTCAATGCTTTGTGACATCAAAATTTTAATTTCTATATGCTGTTGATAATAACAAGGTTGTCCACACACTTTGTCTTCAGGGTCAAAAGGTAATTATGAATCATAAGTCATTCCCGCTCATTGCAAAGTCAGATTTTGTCGTCCCTAAGTCAGTTGATCTGGCTTTGTAAATTATTTTGGCATGAGGCCTCTGGTTTCTGACAGAGGATAAGACTTTTATAAAGTTGAGAAATGTTTGTCAACCATAGTTTCATCAAAGTCAACATATTTACTTGCTGGGAGTATGGTAAGGATTAGGGTGTATATACGAATGCTGGAGAAACAATCGTACAAACAGAAAATCTGTGGAAACAGTTGGATACGGGTTAGGGTCTCTAACTTGCCTTTTGGCGAATATTGCCAACTTCTCCCAAATTTCTATTTTGGGAGCATGCAGACAAAATACAACATGTTCAAGCTGGTTGATACAGCCATGTCAAAAGGCAAATTTAGCAAGTGTTGAAGGAATACATTTGTCAATTGTCTTCCACTTACCAATCAACCCTTATTGGAATTTGACTAAGACATATTACATGTTTTGTTTTCAGGCTGTTATAACTAATGACGCATATATGTTACTGTTGTGCTGTATGTGTTACCCTCTGAGTCTAACCGAGTGAAAAGAAAAAATATTTTGAGCTGATATCAAACTAATGGGGCGCGCTCCGCTTCTGAAACTGTGTATGTTATAATCAGAGCACATATATTCCTGATTTTTTATGTAACTATTTCATGAAACGCAATATGATAATGTATCAAACATTATATGATGATTCTACTTTTAATTAATAGAGAAATGTGAGTAAATATCTTGCTCCTAGAATTACTGCTAACACTGCAATTAAAGGTTCTACAAAGATGAGCTAGATAAAAATTCATAGAGAGCTGAGCCAGAGCCGAGCCAAGCCAAGGGTAGGCTATGATTCTAAGAGCCTGAGCCACGCCTTGAAATCCTTTTGCACATGAATCATGCAACAACCATCATGTTAGAATATACTAAAGTGTCTCCAAAATTCGAAAAGATTTAGGGGCATATTACCAAGCAATAGCGATAATTATCGCTATTGCTTGGTTAGAGACAAAAATTTACTGCTGAGCTGCGGCGATTTTTATCGCAGATAAACCTTGGTATTACCAAGGTTTATTGCAAATGCGATAAAAAACGGCCGCAATGCATGAATATCGCTGAAAAGTCAGCGATATTCATGCATTACCGAGCTAATGCTCTTAGCCATGTTATCCACCTCCCATTGAATAACATGGCTAAGAACTGCTCAGGGCAGGTGTTAGCTTTTGGAGATATTTGCGCTTAGCGCGAATATCTCCAAAAGTTGATAATAGGAGATAGCGGTGTTAGCGACTGTTTCCAGTCGCTAACATCTTGGCACGCCCACTTTGCATGTCATTAGTGATAAATATCACTGACATGCAAAGTGGGGCCCAAGATGGTCGCTTTCTCCTACTAGCTGTCGCTAACTGGTGTTAGCGACAGCTAGGTAATAGGGAGATAATTTGATCTCCGCTTTCTTGGCTTTTAAAGCCGAAAAAGCGGAGATAAACCCCTTTGATAATATGCCCCCTATTTCTTTAACCCTTTCCATGCGGCCGCGATTCCCCTGGTGTGCGGTAAACAGCACGAACAGGGGCGCGCCGTGACGAACCCCAGCCGTCATCAGCACACGAGCACCGTAGTGCATGACGGCTGGGGTTCGTCATCAGCATGGAAGGGGTTAACATGCTGAATGAAGCATTTCTCCTTAGTACACCAGACAGCATCTCAGCATTGAAAAGTATTAAGTAACATTGAGCGTTTTTTAAAGATAATTGAGAAACATTCCCGACCCTCATTGATGAAAATGCTATTGGGGAACACACGTAGGAAGGCTTTGTGACTTGTAAATCGGTCGCAAATAGGTTTTTCACTGTGAATAGGTAAGTATGAGATGTATCCATGTGGTCCTCGGTTCCATTCGTAAAATAGCAATGCGAAACTAATCTTACCAATTTGCTATTGTTGCTACTGGAAAAAGCGAATTCCTATTTGTGAAGCTCTATTTGTGTTTTCTAAATGGGATTTCTTGACTATTTACAAATTGCAAATAGTCACAAAAACGCGTTTTTGTATTTACAAATTAGCATCATGTTGAGCAAGTGGTAATTAGGTGCAAACTTTATAAAAACATAATAACACATAACCCGGTATTTGTAAAGCACTAACAAGTCACCCCCGAGGGTCTCAAGGTGCTGGGGGTGGTCAGGAAGATTGAGCGAGCTGTTGCCTAGAGTCACATGGTGCTGGCAAGAGCTGCCGCTGGTGCCGGGATCGAAACGAGAGCCCCATGCTCCAGAGTCAGCTGCCCTGGTTGCTGCACCACACCTATCCCCTATATAAAAGGAGAGGAAATACATTTTTTTCAAAATAGCTGTTGTGTATGCAATGGCGATGAAGATGAGTGATTTTGTTTCACACCAGCAGAGGAGAATACAAAGATAGGAACCAATTTTAAGAGTAAGAGTGACTTTATTACAGCTGGCTGAGTAGTAGATTTATAAATATAGGGCGGCCATTAATCTTCTTTTAGATCTCATAGCTGCATTACACACTGTGTTGTCTGAGGGATACACACAGGAGTGTCTCTATCCCCACATATATTCAGTTGCTTTGCTGCCTACACCTTTTAGCCTCAGGGAACTACTTGAGTGAAGAAGCCACAGCAAGAGGTGTTCCAGAAAGCTCGCTTTCACATTTTTCCTGAAATTCTTGGGAGAAATACTGAATAACATGAACAGACACATTGCATTTCCTAATCGCCCACAAGATTTGCTGCAAACCAAATTAGATTTTTTCTGTATGGCTCATTTTCCCCAGGCTGCGTGGATACACATATGTTTTAACTTACTTGCAAATGCCACAGAATTGTGTATCAAAATAAGACAAGCCGGCACACTTTAAACATACAATTGTAATGGAACGCAGACTATTTATTAACAGACCTGTGACAAACCTTTCTGGATCAACTCGAGATGCATGCATCTTCAGACAATGTGTCCTCTAAGATCACCTTGCAAAAGAAGACTTTGGTGATGACCTTTTTAGGTATTTATTCCAGTGTTTCTTTTTGACACATATATTTGCACTGCTTTAAACTGTGCAATTATTTTTGTGGTGAGTGATGGTGGATATGCTCTCTTTTCTAAAATCATGATCCGATACCTGAATTTTACAACATGTAGCCAAAGAAGATATAATTCTATGCACAGAACAGCCAGGGCAATAATACAGAAAGCTTTTTGACTTCTTACGGCTAGATTTTACAGCCTACGCAAAAGTAGTGGTGCTCTGCAATATTCAACTCAAGTGTCCTGCAAAACAGTAGCAATGTATGCAGTATTGCATATCATTACAACAAGAAAGGGACGTTGTATCCAGCCTACGTTCAGGCGCGCAACACCCATTGGACTCACCAGGCTTCAGCCCCCCCCCCCGCCATGTGTGGACTGGCAGCCGGGGATGAGACAGGCCCACATGCTGAAGCAATGAACACGCTGACACTTAGTATTTGGTACTGGAAACTGGCCTTGAGCACATGCACCCGGGCCTCTTTATTAGCCGGCTCACGTCACTCATGACGCCGGTGGTGGATGGGTGTGAGGTGCAGTGTGTCCACTCCCATAGGGGGAGTGGCTACTAGACCAGTGCCTGTCGAGACACTAGAAAGTGTCTCGCAGGACACTACATCACCCTTTCTAAGAGCCCCTGCAGCTCCACTCTGCCTACTGATTAAGGGTTCAGCTCCCCCCAAAGTTTTTTCTTAGCCCCCTCCAAAATTTGGCTCTAGTTGCGCCTCTGCCTACGTTAGATCGCTCTTTTGTAGCCACGGGTGGCTACTTTCACTTTGCCCCATCCTCCCGCTATGGAGTTCACTATGGAGCTGCCGATAATGCTCCCGAATGCTCCTAAATTCGGCAGCGTATCTAGTATCGAGAAAAACAGAAAGTAGTTTGCTGTAAGACCGCAGAACTCTCCAGTTCCTCCCCTGATGCGTTTAACTGTTGGGCAAGGTTTTTGCAGTATTCTGGCTCAGCGGCCCGGCGGCCATTGCTGTGTTGTCTGCTCCATTTGTGTGCGCTGACCCCCGCTGGTTAGAGAGGAGCCTCGAGCAGTGGGTGGGCTGTCCATCTGAGTTCCTGCTGAGGGAGAGGACGTTTGTACCTTTGCGACTCTGAGGAAGGGGGGACCCGGGGAGAGCTGTGCGCGAGCCGGTCTCTCCCCGGGTAGGTTCGCCCAGGTCAATGGCCACGGCAGGTGGGGTGCTGATTAGTGAGGGACAGGTGGGGGCATTAGGGCCAGCGCAGGGCAAGGGAGCATTGCGCACTAGGGAGGTGGGCGGCGATGTTCGTTTTTGTTCCTCTCTGCGGATGGCGCTATCGGAGTTAGTACGGAGTGCGGTCTGGGTCCTTTGCCAGGCGGGGAATGGATTTTTTTTTCTGTGCCCTGGAGACCAGTGCCTGTCGAGACACTAGAACGTGTCTTGCAGGACACTACATTCCTTTCCAACTTTATTAAAGAACAAACAAAATGTTGGTCCATCCTCTGGGGACAAAACAATTAACTGAAACACCACAGGGTCCATCAGTCTTCTGAGATAGATGGCAGGAAGACGCCAGACGTAGGCTGATGACTGTGCCTGCAGCAGGACCTTCTCGGTTGGCGCTCGTAGTTTAACCTGACCGGTTCAGGACACGACCGCTGGCTTGAAGACATACACTGCATAGCGACAGTTCACTTCTGATGACATGTCTTGCACGACTTCCCTTTTGTTGACATCGGTGATGGTCTGTGGTGAATCCAAACAGTTCTTTCACTGGGATGCTTCATGAGCATAGACTGAGTTCATGGTGGCAGTTCGTGGAGGTGTTGCCTGATCACTTG
The DNA here is from genome assembly GCF_964263255.1 of Lissotriton vulgaris. Classification (NCBI taxonomy): domain Eukaryota; kingdom Metazoa; phylum Chordata; class Amphibia; order Caudata; family Salamandridae; genus Lissotriton; species Lissotriton vulgaris. The sequence goes on along the minus strand of NC_141694.1, from coordinate 1,142,655,371 downwards.
TCTCTGTGGACCCTTTTGGCTGTATCCGCTGAGCAGTCGGTGGGGCAAAATCTCGTTTCACTCTCCAGTCTGGAGAGGCCCATTGCAAGGGTTGCTGCGGGACTGCAGGAAGGCTACGCTGGGGCCACTTGGGTGCCGACTGGGGCAGCTGCAGGACCACCTAGGAGCCATTGCTTGGTTGCACGCACAACCCTCTAGGGTGGAGGTGTCTTGACCGATGCTTGGTTTCGCTACCGTGGTTCAGGGGTGAGCCCGGTTCACAAGTAGACTCTGGTCTCTTCTCTTGGCTGGTGTGGTAACAGCGTGTGACTCCAGTCCATCGATACTCTGGGAGTGGTGTTTGACGCATGTGGTGATGGCTGGCGTGATGGCGGTTGCCAGCCTGTGGTGACTCAGGATGACAGGTGGTGGTGACGTGCTGGGAGAGTTGGATGTCAGGAGGGACTTGGTAGCCCTGTGCCTCCGCCTTGTTGAGGTTGAGCTTCAGTGACGGCGTGACACGTAATGTGTGGATCCTCTCTTGCTTGGCTTGGGATCACTGACAACTCCGTCTTGAGGCAGTGTGAGGAAAGACACTTGATATCAAACTTCACCCATGGCATCTGCAGTCAGGAGCAGGGATGCCATTTGACTTAGACTGCTGACACACTGGGGTGGAAGATCGTCTGGCGATGCGTTGGGATGATATACGGTTTGCGTTTGCTATGGCTTGTGTTCAGCTCTCCCGTGAGGCAGTATCCAGGGACGCCGGTTGATGCTCCCCTGGGGAAACTTTGGGATGATACTAGGTCTGCACTCCCTGTGGCTTACTCTTGGTTCTCCCTTGAGGCTGTATCCGGGGACGCCGATTGAAGCTCACCTGGAGGCGCATTGGGATGAGACCCAGTTTGCGCTTGCTGCGGCTTACTCTTGGTTCCCCCTTGAGCCTGTGTCCAGGGAGGCCGATTGACGCTCACCTGGGAAAGTGGTGGGATGAGACTCGGTTCTTACTTGCTGCCGCTTTCGTGTGGTTATCCTTAGTGCTGTCGCCAGGGCCGTCGGTCTGCCTTGGTGTCTGTCTGGTGTCTTTGGAGGTGTTCTTGGGTTGTGTTGCTACGAGTCCTCGTGCTTCTCCTCTCTTTGTCTTTGACACACCTGCATCTGTGCCGCTTCTTTTGGGTGACATGGTTTCCATTCTTCTGCTTCTTCTCCGGGTGCAGTGACATGCACCATGTTCTAACAAGGCCAACAGGCCTATCAACTTCCATGGTCTCCGGACTATATGGGCGAATCTTCAGTCACTTTTCTCGGCTGCATGGCAAGCAGCCACTCATCTTGGGTGCTCCTTCTTCAGGCAGCTTCTCAACGCTCCTACTCTGGGTGTTCCCTCTCCAGGGAATGACTTCCACGGGCAGTGGTGAGCTGTGGTGGTGGCTGGCCACACGTGGTGTAGGACTCTCCTCTTGTCAGCCTTGGGTCACTGACGACTCCTGCTTGCGGCATTGTGAGGGAGGACACTGCGCTGTGTTTGGCCCTTTTTGGGCTCTGTTGCTGTTGCTTCTGCAGAGATGTATGGGACCTACCTGCTGATTTAAGCAGTGCTTCTTTTCTTTTGGAGAGGTTGCTTTCCCTCCTGGGCATTCGCTCATGCTGGCGCGCTTCTGGGTGCATTTGTCACGCACCTAGGACTGCGCATGCTTCATCTTTTCTTGGGCACCCTCTTCTGGCACTGGGTGTGCCTGTTCTTCCACCTTGTGATGGTAGTCGTTTACCGCCAGGGGCAGGTGGGGTGCTCTTCTTACTTGTGGTTGCGTTGGGCAGCCACTGATGGTGCGTGCTATGCACCAGTCATTCTTATGCTGTCGAGGGGAGCAGCCTCCTTGAGGCGTAGCTGTCTGGATGTATGACGTTACAACGCATGCTTTTACCACACATGCCTTTACAACGTGGTTTTTACATCGCAATCCATTACAACGCATAGCACTTTGGGGTGCTGGATAGTGAAAAGTTTAATTTACTATTCCAACACCAGTCCCCTTGGACACTAGGGAAGGTGTTGGATAGTAAATTAAACTTATTCCCTATCCTAGAGCGCCCCCCAGCACAATGCGTTGTAATGGTTTGCATTGTAAATACCGCGTTGTAAAGGCACTGCGTTGTAAAAGTTTTGTTGTAACAGTTGTTCACCAGCCGTCTTTTCTTCCTGCTTGAGTCTCACGACAGCGTGGAGTCCACAGTAGCGCTCCTACAGTGGTGGGCATTTGCCGATCCTCGGGGTATTTCCTTGCTGCTTTCACTTGTAGGGTGAAGAGGGCCTCTCTCTGAGTACTCTCCTCACTTGCAGTGGTGGTCATTCACCACTGGGTTGGGTGGCGCGTACTCCTCGCCGACTCAGGCTGAGGACTGTCTCTGGGGTTTGGCGGGTGCTGTGCTCATGGGTCCTGGTGGGGCACTTGACACGCTGTGTGGGTTGCGTGCTCTGTGCACATTCTTCTTGCTCCTTTATGGGGCTTGGGTACTTTCGGTCCTTTTCCCTTCACTGGACTCCTGACCGCTTCTTTGGCTGGGTAACTTTGAGCTTGTTGGGGCTCTCCGCTGGATGCATTAGTCTAATACTGCAGTATGGGCTCCCTTGTTGCAATGTGCAGTCTTTCTTCCCCCTGGGTATTTGCCGCCTGTGTTGATGCGCTTCTTATTGCATGTGGCATGCACCACAGGACGGCATGCTCTTTGTCGTCTGTTTGGGCACCCTCTTCTGGCACCGCGCAGTGTCTGCTGGTCCTCCCTGCGGTTTTAGTCATTCACCGCTAGGGGCGTGTGGCACGGTCTTCTCACTTGGGGGCTTTATTTAGCCATGTGGCGCTGTCCTTGGGGAGGTATCTTTGGGCTTCTTGTGGGGTCAGCAGTCTCTCTGGACGGGATGCACAGTCTCTATACGCTACTGTTTTCCTTCAGGTCTTGGAGGCACTGCAGAGGACCTTTCCAACTGCTTGTCTCCTTCTTTAGTGTAGGGCTTGTGCGGCTCATATCGTCAGGCAGATCAGCGGTTGTGCTGGCAGTGCTGCCTTTCCCTGTTGCAGTTCTGGCTTATGGATGTGTCTCTTCCATGGGACGGACCTTCCCCTTCTTCATTCACCACATACCCTTTTGCATGCATGAGGCTTGTGGTCTTAATCCCGGACAGTGTCTGTAGTGCCTTGTGTGCTTCCCCGGTGGCACTTGGTGATTTGCTTGATGTCTCTCTTGCCCTGCGATTCAGGTGGAGTGTGTCAGTGGATTGAGTGGTGCAGGGAGTGGGTCACTTTAGGTGCTAGCTGTCTGCAGCGCAAAATACAGTACCTCTCACCAGTGTTAGGGGTGCGGTGGCTGCATTCCGTGATGCAGCAGGGTTGAGGCTGTAAGTCACACTGGGGTGGAGATGTGGTTGGTAAACAGTCATAATATCGATTCCAAAATATAGAATGAACATAATATCGAAGTAAAAATATAGAATGGACAAAATATCGAATGGACACAATATAGTGGTTAAAAATATAGAATTTAAGGCAAGTAATATCGATTTTCAAAATATAGAAGTCAAAATATCGTAGTATACAATATAGGCATTAAATATATCGATTTTTTAATAATATCAATGTTTTTAAAGTGTTTTGTATGTTAGTATATGTGTGAAAAGTGTATATTATTTTTTGTAATGTATGTTTAATGTATTTTAAGTAAGGAATTTTATGTTATTTAATTTTTGCGTAATTTAATTCTGTAGCGGGTTGTGGGTTTATAGGGGAATCGGGTGGGAAATAATTTAATTGTAATTATTAAATATTTTTATTTATTTATTGGTATTCATTTTGAATTTATTGTTATTTTTTAATTGGTAATTCATTTTTATTAATTGCCAATTAATTTGTATTAATTGATTAATTGTTAATTATGTTAATTTTCTAAATGTATTTTCTGTGGTGGGTTGTGGGTTTATAGGGGAATAGGGTGGAAAGTAATTTAATTGTAATTAAGTAAATAATTTTTTTTCATTTATTGGTATTGATTTTACATTTATTGTTAATTAATTTTTAATTGGTAATTAATTTCGATTAATTTGCAATTAATTTTTATTAATTGGTAATTATTTTGTATTAATTAAATATGTGATAATTATGATAATTGTATTAATGTATTTTCTGTAGTGGTATGTGGGTTTATAGGGGAATAGGGTGGGAAGTAATGTAATTGTAATTAATTACATATTAAAAATACTTTTTGTGTATTGATAATTAATTTACTGTTAATTTTTAATTGGTATTAATTTTTGTTGTTAATTAGTTTTTGTTATTGAAAATTAATTAGTTGTTAAATAATTATGAATAGGTTATGAATTTTTAATAGCTAATATGTAGTTGTATTTCTAATTAATTACTACATAATATTACATTGGTTATTAATTTCAATTAATGTTTTATTGGTATTGATATTTAATTTGTTTTTAATGATATATTAAATCATTACTTTCCCTACTGTTAAACTCACTGGATTGGGAATAGTAATTTTCACCCTCCCGCTATCCAACGCTTTTCCTACTGTTGCACTCTCTGGAGTGGGACTAGTATTTTTTACCCCTACGCTATCCAACGCTTTCCCTACTGTTGCACTCTCTGGAGTGGGAATAGTAATTTTTACCCCTACGCTATCCAAAGCTTTCCCTACTGTTGCACTATCTGGAGTGGGTATAGTAATTTTCACACTCCCGCTATCCAACTCTTTCCCTACTGTTGCACTCTCTGGAGTGGGAATAGTATTTTTTACCCCTACGCTATCCAACGCTTTCCCTACTGTTGCACTCCGTGTTGTATGTATGTAGTTGTATTTCTAATTAATTACTACATAATATTACATTGGTTATTAATTTCAATTAATGTTTTATTGGTATTGATATTTAATTTGTTTTTAATGACATATTAAATCATTACTTTCCCTACTGTTAAACTCACTGGATTGGGAATAGTAATTTTCACCCTCCCGCTATCCAACGCTTTTCCTACTGTTGCACTCTCTGGAGTGGGACTAGTATTTTTTACCCCTACGCTATCCAACGCTTTCCCTACTGTTGCACTCTCTGGAGTGGGAATAGTATTTTTTACCCCTACGCTATCCAAAGCTTTCCCTACTGTTGCACTCTCTGGAGTGGGAATAGTAATTTTTACCCCTACGCTATCCAAAGCTTTCCCTACTGTTGCACTCTCTGGAGTGGGAATAGTATTTTTTTACCCCTACGCTATCCAACGCTTTCCCTACTGTTGCACTCCGTGGAGTGTGAATAGTAATTTTTACCCCTACGCTATCCAATGCTTTCCCTACTGTTGTACTCTATGGAGTGGAAATAGTAATTTTTACCCTTCCAATATCCAACGCTTTCCCTACTGTTGCACTCTCTGGAGTGGGAATAGTAATTTTTACCCTCCCGCTATCCAATGCTTTCCCTACTGTTGCACTATCTGGAGTGGGAATAGTAATTTTTACCCTTATGCTATCCAACGCTTTCCCTACTGTTGCACTCTCTGGAGTGGGAATAGTAATTTTTACCCCTACGCTATCCAACGCTTTCCCTACTGTTGCACTCCCTGGAGTGGGAATAGTATTTTTTACCCCTAAGCTATCCAACGCTTTCCCTACTTTTGCACTCACTGGAGTGGTAATATTAAATGTTACCCTCCTGCTATCCTACGGTAAAATATTGTACATTTTTTATTAATAACTTAAATTAATTATATCTTAATTTTAAGGAGGTTATTTGAGTATTTTTAAGTATGTTTTAGTTAAATATATTTATTATTTCATTAATTTTAAATTACTTTTAAGACATTTAAAAAAATTCGATATTTTGACTGACTATATTTTTTACAGACTATATTTTGGATTCAATATTTTAGTACTCACCTGTTTGTAAATAGGAATTCGATATTTTGGCATTCTATATTTTGGTGACGATATTTTGGTAAGTCTATATTTTGTCATTCTATATTATGTCAGTGATCCGATGTGGTTACCAGGCAGAGTGTACGTAATTGCCTGCCTTCGTTTGGGTGCAGTACCACCCGCGGCCACTAGGTGGCAGTGCTGCGCTTCAGTCCACAGGGCCCGTTTTATTTATTATTATAATTTTTTTTTTTGGGACCTGCAGGCCTCTACTCTGACTGAAGTCAGGAACCAGGCTGCGTGCTGCTTTGGTGCAGTGTGTGGAGACAGATGGGGTATTTCGAGCAGGGCGTGCTGTAAAAAGAGAAGGTAGGTGCTCCCCTTTTCCTTTGTGCTGTGGCCTTTTCCGCCCTGGTTAGGCTTGCCGCCTGTAGTGTGACGTTCTAGCAGTTGCACGTCACTCCGTGACGTGACGTGCAGGCGGCCATGAGAGGCGCGAAAGATTAGACCGAGTGCGCATCGGCTCGGCGCTCTTTAGGGAACAATTATAATAAATAAGAGTGACCCTTTAGCCATGTGTCGTGTATCATTTGGGGCAACCTTCCATCATTACAATGGCGACGAGGACGGGATGCTGAACACCTGCACACGAAACTAAACAGAAATTAACCACTTTAAAGACGAACCGGAGGTTCACACAGCCATAACGTGGAGCAGGACAGCTGAGCCAAACAACCAGAGAAACCAACCGACTGGGGAAGGACAAGTAAGCTACTACAAGCGGCCCCCCCACCCTAAAGAGCGCGGCAGAGCCCAAAGCATACCCACGGGAGGGATAGACAAGCACGTGGAAAAAAAAGGGAGAAAGAACCCAGGAGGAGCCAGGGGTAGTGCGCCAAAGAGCACTGTGAACCTGCGACGAGGAAACCGCGCTGGCTACCCCAGGAAAAGGCGAGGGGGCAGACACAGAAGGTCCCCAGTTACAGGCCGAGAAACAGGAATCGGACAGCTCGCCAGGCAGTCCCAGAAGCCACAGCGGCACGCCACCCACGGTCAAGAGTGAGAAGATGAATGTACAAGCGGGATATGCGACAGCACCAGTGCAGTTCCTGCCCAAACCAGGAGAGCCACTCATGAAGTGGGAAGACTGGAGGGAATACATTGATAATTTCATAGAAGTACTTGAGGATGAAAACGAAGAAAAGTTCAAAAAGCAAGAGGAAGAAGCGCATCCTACTACTGAACCTAGGCCCAGAAGGGCGCATAATTTACAAGAGCCTGGTGCCTAAACAACGAGCAAGCAGAGATGACGATATGTATGCCCATGCCATCGACGATTTGAACGAACACTACAGGCCGGCTGTGTGCGTATCGGTAGACAGATTCAACTTCCAGCAACGGAAACAACGCCCAGGAGAATTGGTAGAGGAATACGTGGCGGCTCTGAAGAAACTGGCGGCCACATGTAAATACGACACATTCGAAGAAGAATTAATCAAAGACCAGATAGTGATGCACACCACGAGTACGGCAGTACAGGACAAGCTGTGGGCCAGCGGGGAAACCACGCTGAAGGAGGTGATGGTAATAGTCAAGAGGGCAGAATTGGCGCCCAGGTGCGCGGAAGCGACGAAGAAGGAGACGGCGCCCAGCACCATGGTGAATAAAGTCGACGATGAGGAGCCCCGCAGAGACTACAAGTACAAGGGGTCGTCATCGAAGGGACCCAACAAATGGCAAGGCAACCTGGGCAAACCAGGAAAGCAGATGGGGAGCAGCAAGAAATTGTGCTACAGATGTGGAAGCTGGTCCCACGAGGCGCATAACAGGAAGTTCCCAGCGAACCAGTCACATATAATGGGGACCGCATACCCATGGCCGGATTCAGACCCTTAAAATTTGAGTTCAGAGGCCGCTCCGCATTCTGCAAGCTATACATATCGGAGAAAGGACCCTTAGTGTTAGGATGGCTGGCCCAAGGCGACCTGGGCAGCAAGCTGGATCCGGGTAGAAAAGAGCAGATACTGCTCACCGAACTCGAAGTCTGGCCAAATCTGGACAAATGGAAGAGAGAGTACCCCAAAGTATTTGGAGGCATGGTGGGAAGGCTGGAGAAATTCTCCCACAAGATAGTCCTAAAGGAGGAGGCCGTACCAGTCGCCCATAAGGTGAGAAATGTGCCCCTAGCAGTGAGAGAAGCTGTACAGGAAGAGCTGCAGGACTTAGAAAAAAAGGGGATCGTTGAACCAATCACGTGCGCGGAGTGGCTCGCACCATTGGTGGTAGTCATGAAACCCAGCGGGAAAGTCAGGCTGTGTGTCGAACCGCGGGAATTGAACAAGAACATTGTGGTGGAGAAGTTCCCATTACCTAGAATTGAAGAAATGCTGGCCAAGTTCAGAGGAATCAAGTGGTACTCCACTATAGACTTGACCTCAGCTTACCATCAAATCGCATTGCACCCAGAGAGCAGGAAATTAACATCCTTCATCACCCATTTGGGTGTTATCAGTTCTGCCGCATGCCGTTCGGACTGGCATCGGCGGCTGCGGTGTTCCAGGAACTGATGCACCAACTGTTTAAAAACATGGATGGCATCCAGTATTTTCAAGACGACATCCTGGTAATGGGGCGAGACAAACCAGACCATGACGCAAAACTCAACAAAGTACTAAAGATCCTAGATGATAAGGGCCTCACAGCAGAATGGGCCAAGTGCCGGATAGGCATGGAGTCGTTGACCTACCTAGGGCACGAGATTGGGGTGCGAGGAGTAACTCCAAAAACAGAGAATGTAAAGGCAATATGTGAAGCGCCACCACCCACCAACAAAGAGGAGGTCAGGTCATTTTTAGGCATGGCGGAATACTACAGTAAGTTCGCGAGGCACTTCGCCGCCAAGACACATCATATGAGGCAGCTGACGAGAGAAAGTACTGAGTTTCGTTGGACGGAGGAAGCACAAAGTGAATTCGAAGTCATCAAAAGGGAGGTGGTAGGAGCAGTACCACTCCAGGGATACGACCCCCAGGGAAATACAGTGCTTACTACCGATGCCAGCGATAAGGGGGTAGGCGCTGTATTGATGCAGGACCGAGGACAAGGAAGGATGGAGACACTTAGCTTTGCATCCCGCACACTGAGCGACACGGAAAAGAAATATAGCATCATAGAAAAAGAGATGCTGGCAGTCATGGGGGCAATGACGAGGTTCAGGCAATTCCTGTGGGGCACACGGTTCCAGTTGAAAATGGATCACAAGCCTTTACTGAAGGTACTAACATCCAATGGGCATGCCAGTGCTACGCCCAGGATCTCGAAGATGACCCTGAAAATACTAGAATTCAGATACGATGTAGAATACATCCCAGGCAGCCGGAACAGAGTGGCAGACTACTTAAGCAGGGCGGCGGCCATGGAACAGAGTGAGGAAGACCAAGCAGGGATGGAAGAGCTGGTGGCACTCACGGAGGACCAAGAAAGAGTCATCGCAAATCAGGAGTGGAAAGAAGCTTATGACGAAGACCAGACCATAAAGGAGGTGAAATCATACATCACAAAGGGCTGGCCGGACAAGAGACAGAAAAGTGAGGACCTCAAACCATACTAAGAGATCAGAGAAGAGTTGTCGATGGACGATCAAGGAGTGTTCGTGTACAGGGGAGATAAGGTCATTCCCCCGGCAAACATCATTCCCAAGTTACTAAGCATGCTTCACGAAGGCCACTTGGGAATAGGAAAGATGAAGTTGAGGACCAAGCAAAACTACTGGCGGCCAGGTATGGACGTACGAGCTGAGAGACACGTCAGAGACTGACTACAGTGCCAAGGTGCAGATAAGACACTCAAACTGTTACGCCAAGCACTAGGAAAATTTGACCCCCTGCAGAATCCGTGGGAAGAGTTGTCTGTGGATATCCTGGGCCCGATTCTGGATGACCAAGGGGTTCAAAAATACGTGTGCGTCCTCATTGATTGATATTCGAAATGGCCAGAGGTGAAAGTGGATGAGACGATGGATACAGAGACTATCATAGGGTTCCTGTCTGACACTTTCGTGAGAAAGGGCATCCCCAAGTCCATCCTGAGTGATAATGGCCCCCAATTCACTTCAGACAAATGGAGCAACTTTATGCAAAGGAATGGTATCCTAGTCAAACATACCGCTATCTACCATCCGGCCGGAAATGGGCTGGTAGAACGATTTAACAGAGTAGTGGTGGGGTCGGTGCAAGCAGCCATCTCCAGCAACAAAGACTGGGAAAAGGAGATAGGGCACATGGTGTGGGCGTACAGAATCACCCCCACAGGGACAGGATATAGCCCCTTCCAAATACTGAGGGGTCGTGAGCCATTCACTCGGGACAACCGTGTGTGGAAAGAGAAAACTATGACGAGCAAGTGGTCCCCAGCAGTAGTGCAAGCCAATTTGGAAAAGGCACAGGCCACCTATGCGAGACACTACAACAACCGCAGAAATGTGAAAGAGTCTGAATTGGAAAAAGGCGAGTGGGTGCGAGTAAAGTTGGCTACGCTACAAAGAAAGGGGGACAGCAAGTACAGTAAGCCTATGCAGGTCAAAGAGGTGTATGACAGAGCGGCTCTGTTAAGGGATGGAAACGTGTGGTCCCAGGATCGCATGGCAAGATGCAACAGAGTTTTACGATGGAGCCAAGGCGGAGCAGGTCTAGAAGACATGGAGGAAAGCAATGTTGAGCAGGAACAAGCGGATGTGGAGTTGGATGAGAGAAGAGAAGATCAGCATGGAGAGAGAGCGGGCGACGGCAGCCAGGGAGCTGCGAAGGAAAGAGACATGAGGAGACAAGAAGAGGGAGCGGCTGCGCTTAGAAGTGGAAGGGGTGACGTAGAGACTCAGGAGAAGGAGACTCCGTCCACCCCGGTGAGACTGACCCGGAGGGGAAGAGCAGTGGTGATACTGACAAGGTTTCGAGACTTTGACATGGACAGCGGACTGTAAGTTAAACGTTTCATTGTTTGGGAAAAAAGGGGAGATATGTAGTGTGGCGTTCTAGCAGCTGCACGTCATGCCGTGACGTGACGTGCTGGCGGCCATGTTGGCGGCTGCGCGCGCATCGGACAATGAGAGGCGCGAAAGATTAGACCGAGTGCGCATCGGCTCAGCGCTCTTTAGGGAACAATTATAATAAATAAGAGTGACACTTTACCCATGTGTCGTGTATCATTTGGGGCAACCTTCCATCATTACACAGCCTCCCCTCGTGCAAATTGATGTCAGGGGTTGCTCTCGTGAGTGAAGTGCATGCTTGAGCTGCGTTGCTCTGATCCTGTTGAGGCTGCGCTATGCATAGAGGCGCTGGGCCTTTTTTCTTATTCTTCTTCCTCCTCAGGCATTAGATTGGAGCTGATCTCATTCGCCGTTGTCCCTTTTATTTTGATGGGAGTCTCGTTGAGAATTATGATGCCGGAACAGGGCTCTGTGTCGCACTGGCATGTCTTCCTTGCCGGAGGGGCTACGTCCTCCTCTGCCGTCTTTGACCGTGCCCAACGCTGATGCCTTCATATTGGCTGGATGTGCGGGCAGTGGCTGTGAGGGATCAATCAGTGGTCTAGCAGCACTTCACCCTTCTTCTCCCGAGGCCCACACGCGAGTAGGCTGGCGGCTGTAGGGTCATGTCTCACAGGCATACCAGTGCAGGGTGCCTCAGGCTACCGATCTCTGCGGGGCACAACAGAGAAGCCGCCGGTGCGCACATGGGGTCGGACCCCCTCGTCGCCATTGTAGTGTCATGGGCCATAGTCCCACATGCTGAAGCAATGAACACGCTGACACTTAGTATTTGGTACTGGAAACTGGCCTCGAGCACGTGCACCCAGGCCTCTTTATTAGCCGGCTCACGTCACTCATGACGCAGGTGGAGGATGGGTGTGGGGTGCAGTGTGTCCACTCCCATAGGGGGAGTGGCTACTAGACCAGTGCCTGTCGAGACACTAGAACGTGTCTCGCAGGACACTACATCATCCTTTCTAAGAGCCCCTGCAGCTCCACTCTGCCTACTGATTATGGGTTTAGCTCCCCCCGAAGTTTTTTCTTAGCCCCCTCCAAAATTTGGCTCTAGTTGCGCCTCTGCCTACGTTAGATCACTCTATTGTAGCCACGGGTGGCTACTTTCACTTTGCCCCATCTTCCCGCTATGGAGTTCACTATGGAGCTGCCGATAATGCTCCCGAATGCTCCTAAATTCTGGAGCATTTCTAGGATCGAGAAAAACAGAAAGTAGTTTGCTGTAAGACCGCAGAACTCTCCAGTTCCTCCCCTGATGCGTCTAACTGTTGGGCAAGTTTTTGCAGTATTCTGGCTCGGTGGCCCGGCGGCCATTGCTGTGTTGTCTGCTCCATATGCGTGCGCTGACCCCCGCTGGGTAGAGAGGAGCCACGAGCAGTGGGCGGGCTGTCCATCTGAGTTCCTGCCGAGGGAGAGGACTTTTGTACCTTTGCGACTCTGAGGAAGGGGGGACCCAGGGAGAGCTGTGCGCGAGCCGGTCTCTCCCCGGGTAGGTTTGCGCAGGTCAATGGCCACGGCAGGTGGGGTGCTTATTAGTGAGAGCCAGGTGGGGGAATTAGGGCCAGCGCAGGGCAAGGGAGCATTGCGCACTAAGGAGGTGGGCGGCGAGGTTCGTTTTTATTCCTCTCTGCGGATGGCGGTATCGGAGTTAGTGCGGAGTGCGGTCTGGGTCCTTTGCCAGGCTGGGAATGGATTTTTTTTGTGCCCTGGAGTCTCTGGCGCAGCCTGGGTGGGGCTTGCCCTCCATGCTCGTAGGGCGGCTGGTGGAGTCGCGAGGGCTGTGTCGGCCTGCCTTTCCACACAGGCAGACAGCGAGGATGACGGCGAGGCGGCAATGCCGGAGGCGGAGTCTTCGGGAGAGGCGTTTTCCCCCGGAGAAGCTGCCAGCCCCCTCCGGTGCGCCGGGTCCCCTGCAGCAGGTATGTCCTGCCCCCCGTGGGGCTGCTGGCTTGCGTGGTTGCTTGGCGGGGGCGGGAGCGCTCTGGTGGACGGCCCTGTCATTGGGGGGTGGTGTTTTTTCTCTGTGTAAGCCATTAAGCCTGACTCGAATGTTGGATGCAGGTGGGGGAGGGGGGTTTGATGCTCATAGGCTCACGCTGTGTGCCCTGTGTACGGTCTGCTTCTGTTCCTGCCCACACTGCATTATTGGAGGCCCCCAGGCCTGCTTTAGTGGCATTCTTGGTGTTTACTGGGCAGCGCTATTTTCTTTCCCCTGCCCATGGGCTGTCACTGGGGTTCCTGTGCTTCCGGCGGTGTTACCTGGTCATGTTGAGGATGTGGTGGGGCAGGTTGCTTTTTTGCCCAATGTTTCTTCACTCTTTCCCAGGGTAGTCATGCTGCCAGTGCGGAGCTCCACCCCCATCCTGTTCAAGTGTGTGGGGTTGATCTGGTGGGGCTGTTGGCACCCCCTCTGCTTAGATGCCTCGGCTACCCCTATTAACCCCCCTCCTGTGTTCTTCCCCAAGCCTAGGGGGGAGCCTCTTGCTTTTTCTGGCCGAGGGCATTGGGTTTTGAGTGGCGGCCGCTGGGTGTTGTTGGGCACAGGTGGGGTTCCGGCGGTGGCTCCACTGGGTGCGGATGGGGGGGGGGTTAGGCGTTTCGGTGACGGCGCGGTCCGGTCTGAGCGGCCTTAGGCGTCAGGCACCTGCTACAGCACGTCATTCTGTTTCAGTACCAAGTGGTTTCGGGTTGCCCCACCGGCGGTTTCTGGGGAGGGGGGAGCGGAAGGGGTTTCTGGAGCAGATTCCTCTTTTCCGCGGCAGGGTGTGGATGTTGGTAATGTTGCGCCGGTTTGGACACACCTTTTTTCCTTGTAACACACAGTATGCTTCCTCTCACATTTTGTTTGCCTTTGATACTTGCACAGGTGCCCACATTGCCTGCGTTACGTTTATTCTGGTGCCTGGTTGTCTAGATTATATTGCAGTATTATACCTCTACTTGTTCTTGGTTTTCCTTTGTAACCTGCTCATTTGTCAATTTTCCTCCTGGCGCTTTTGCTACCCATGTATTTTGTTTTCTCTCAATTTGTTAATTTTACCTCCTGTTACTTCACGTCTGCTTTTGTACTCTGTTCTCGTGTACGGTTCTCCTCCTGTATCAGTCTTTTGGGGAGCGCTCTGGCGCCTTCGGGTGGGGTTTACACTTTATGGAAACGCGTGTCTGACTGACTACCAAAATGCCTCTATAACTTTCTGTTTTGCATGTAAATGTAAATGTAAATTGATACTTGTATAGCGCACTACTCACCCGCAAGGGTCTCAAGGCGCTTGTACGAATACCGCTGTGGAACCCATCCTGGCTTTCCCTGTGAGGTGTCCATTCCTGGGCACCCCCAAGGTGGAGGCCAGGCATCCTTAGCGTTGTGGGGGCCGTTGTGGAGATTAAGCAATCTATTGCCCAGAGTTGCATAGTGGGACTCCATGATTTGAATCAGCACCGAGGCGAGAATTATCAGGTCCGTGGAATTTTTTGAGCCCAAGACCCGCCGAGGCGGGGAATTGAACCCTGGTGTCGGGCTTGACCTCTGCATCAGGGTCTGCCGCGCTAACCATTGAGCCACACTTCTCCACGCATGCATGAGTTGCATGGGGGATGCACAGAGGGGACTTGTGAGGGTGCTGTAGGGTCCCACAATGAGGAGGCTGGTGTTTATAGTTATCTCTGTCTACATAGGATGGGATACGCATGGGTATACTCTAGATCAGAGTTCTTCAATCTGTGGGGCGCGCCCCCCTAGGGGGGCGCGACACCGTCTCAGGGGGGGCGCAAATTCATCTCTGAAATCTCACCTTTGTCCTCTACTGTCACACATCGGCGCAATTCTACTTTACCAGCAGGCAGAGTCGCACCTAGAGTCCAATTTCGGGAGGAGGGGCTGATTCTTGAAGCAAACAGAAGAGGCGAGCTGCAGGGGCCCTAAAAAGGGGTGAAAAAACTCCAAAGCCTCATTAACATGAAAAAAGGTCTTAATGACCTGTGAAGTGCTCGGCGGCTGTGTGCGCCCGGGAGCTGTGTCTCCAGGGCTGACACACACTGGGTGGGGTGGGGGGGGAGGGGGTTTGAGGGGCTGAAGCCCTTGGAGTACAATGGGCGTTGGGCGCCTGAATATATATATATATATAGCGCTCCTGTTACCTCGCACACAAGCATAACCAAAGAGTTACACAATATTTACTTTTTAATTCACCCCGACAATCGGTACTCCAAGATGTGTCTTGAACAGAGGCTTCATATTTAACATTTCAAAAATCAGTGGAATGTCCGACTGTTTCCTTATATGTTCAGGATATGCCGGGATGCACCTGTCAAGCCCCAAGATGCATTGCCGCTGATCAGAGAACGTCACTGCAGAAATGACTTTACTAAAACAATTTAGATGTGGCATTCAGACAATGAGGCTTTTGTGCGGCTGCAATTAAACATAAAGAAATTACATGTAATAGATACTGCATCACGCTGGTGAGTATTCAGCTTAACTCTTCTAGGAGATGGTTCTTGCTGGAGAAATAACCACCAAGCAGGTGACTTACACAAGATGTTAAAGAAAATTTAACGTTGAGGCTGGAGAGTCCACTGGGTCGTGATGGAAGAGCATTTACAAATGAATGTCTTAATAACATTGCTTTTCTACTGAAATCCTGAATCTGTGATGCACGGTTAGAAATTTACTAAATACATACATTTTTTCGTGAACCTAAATTCAACTTAGGCAAACAAAAAAAGATAGTGAATCGGTCATCAGATCTCATATCACATGGGAGGGGGCCTGTGGCAGTCACAGGTAAAACACCAGCCTGAAGCCTGAGCACCTGCAACCCCTGCGCCGGCCCTGTAGGTTACATGCGTCATTCGTCCTGTCTAGCTCTAGGTAAGAGAGCTTTTCTAACATTGCTGGGCATTTGGTGCTGCGCAGTTTCCGGGGCGGGTGGAGGCTTGTTCGGTGGTAAAGACGAAAGGTTAGAGGGGGAGGGAGGGAAATGCACCCTGCATTCAGACAACTTGCTCCTTATTCTTGCCCTTCACTTTCATGCTCAACCTGCACTCACAGCGATCACAATGCCCTCACACTGACCCCCATGCACTCACACCATTCACCCTGCACTCAGTGATCACTGCTCTCACAATCCACTTGCGCGGTTTTTCCTGTACCTCAACCTGCAGCCACACAAGCACACTACCCACCCTGCATTCATGTGACACTTCACTCACCTGGCCCCCTCACTGCTCAATCTGCAATCTCACCTAAACAAGCTCATCACGAACCATGCATTCATTACTCCCACTCTGCACTAACATGCACACCCAAATTCATATGGTCACCTCACTCACCATGCAGTCACTCCACTTACCCTACTCTCACACTGTCGCATATATCACTGTGCACTCACACGAGCACTCCTGCCACCCTCACAGCACAGAGGATTAATGTGCCTGCTACAAAGAAGGTGCACTATGCAGATCAAAGAACTGAGGGACATATGTTCAAGGAAGTTTTGGAGTGAAGCGTTAGCAGTCATGGGTTAAGGCCTCTCTCTGCCACTTCAGAAACGGAAAGCTGCACCATATTTACAACAATATGGTGCAGCCTTGCGTTTCCCCTGCGCTGGTGCTACACTTAGTAGTGTAACGTCAGCGCAGACACCATTGCACCATAGTGCAAGGGTGTCTGCATGCAGGGGAAGATTGTTTGTGTACAGGAGGTGGACCTTCCTGTACATAAACAATCTGTAAATGCCATTTGTCACAATTCCATGTGTGCTGCTTAATGCAGCACACATGGAAAACATAAAATGGATAATTTTTTTAAAGATTACAAATACAAGGCATTTTGCTTTTTCCTTGTGTGCTGCACAAGGCAGCACACATGGATGAAGCAAAAATGAGGAGAAATAATGCATTTCTCCTAGTTTCGCCAGCTTAAGACCAGGTTGTCCCAGTTCTTAATTTTAACACTGCCTCCCTTTTACTCTGCCCTTGTAAATAGAGCGCAGCATCAAAATCAGTGCCTGTTGCAGTGGAACGCCCACCGCAACACCCACTGCCCACCCTTTCACGCTAAGCATAGCATGAAAGGGGGCCTTATTTACAAGGCAGCGTTAAGCCAAGTTAAGTGGCTTAACTCTGCCTTGTAAATGCGGCAATGCCCCTATTGCCACCACAACATTGTAAAAAGTGACAGTGTGGTTTCTATAGGGGCTTGTACATATGCCCCTGAGTATGATGAAACTATGAGTAGCGCTATAAAAAAAATTATATGCTTGCCAGAAAAGTGCTATAGAGAGGTGAGGTGCATTGTTGGTGAGTGGTAGTGAGGGAATTCATGGAGAAGGAGGAACACTCATTGTTTTGAACATTATTTGCTGGATATGGCCCGGGATATGCGGGTGGCGATCGATTATGTAGTGTACCAGATGGTAACTGGACATAATATCGACTACATAATATCGAATGGACAAAATATCGACAGAAAAATATCGACATTAACTAAATATCGACTATAGGAATATCGTTGGACAAAATATCGACTGTAAAAATGACCCAAAAATATCGAATACAAAAATATCGACTCAAAAATATCGACCAGACAAAATATCGAAATATAGTGAAAGTAAAAAATATCGAGTAAATGTTAGATAATATTGATTTTATAAAATAATATATATATAATATATAAATAAATAGTACTTAATGTTTAGGAGCGGGTTGTGGGTTTATAGGGGAATAGGGTGGGAAGTAATTTAATAATAATTAATTAATTAATATATGTTTGGTAATTGTTTTAATTAGATTTTAATTGGTAATTAATTAATATTAATTAGTTAATTGTTTAATTGATTATTTAGCATATAATTTAATTGATTAATTGATTAATTAATTATTAATAATTATTTTTTTTATAAATTGATTTGTATATGATTTTAATTGATACATTGGTTATTAATTATTACTAATTAGTGATTTATTTTATTAAGAATTAGCATATTATTTACATTTATAAATTGCTAACACATTAATTATAATTAGTTAATGATGTAATTAATATATTGCATATCATTTAAAAAAATTAATTGGTAATTAATTTATAATAATGACTTAATTACATTAATTGGATACATTTAAATGTAATGTGTTAATTTATGTTGATGTTAATTAATTAATTATTTGGAATTAAACAATATTAATTAATCAAAATTATTATTATAGCTAATGTGATAATATATTTTATTATTGTTTTTGTTTAAAAATTTTTTTTATTATATAGTAATGTTTAATGTTGTGTTCATTATTATTTATAGTGTCCTGGCTCAGTTTCATAGTTTTTGTTATAGGATAATTTTTTAGGGTTCAGGGTCATTTTTCTGTTCGTGAGTAAAGGTGTATTTAGTGGTATTTGGGAAATTTTTACGTTTGTTGGTAATTGGGTTTTTTTAAGGTTCAGGGTCAGTTTTCAGTTCTTGTGTAAAGGGCTATTTGTAGGGTTCAGGGTCAGTTTTCAGTTTGTGGGTAAAGGGCTATTTGTAGGGTTCAGGGTCAGTTTTCAGTTTGTGGGTAAAGGAGTTTTTTTGAGGTTCTGGGTCAGTTTTCTGTTTGTGGGTGAAGGGGTATATGTAGGGTTCAGGGTCAGTTTTCAGTTTGTGGGAAAAGGGGTATTTGTAGGGTTCAGGGTCAGTTTTCAGTTTGTGGGGAAAGGAGTATGTGTAGGGTTCAGGGTCAGTTTTCAGTTTGTGGGTGAAGGGGTATTTGTAGGGTTCAGGGTCAGTTTTCAGTTTGTGGGTAAAGGGGTATTTGTAGGGTTCAGGGTTAGTTTTCAGTTTGTGGGTAAAGGGGTATTTGTAGGGTTCAGGGTCAGTTTTCAGTTTGTGGGGAAAGGAGTATTTGTAGGGTTCAGGGTCAGTTTTCAGTTTGTGGGTGAAGGGGTATTTGTAGGGTTCAGGGTCAGTTTTCAGTTTGTGGGTAAAGGGGTATTTGTAGGGTTCAGGGTCAGTTTTCAGTTTGTGGGTAAAGGGGTATTTGTAGGGTTCAGGGTAAGTTTTCAGTTTGTGGGTAAAGGGGTATTTGTAGGGTTCAGGGTCAGTTTTCTGTTTGTGGGGAAAGGAGTATTTGTAGGGTTCAGGGTCAGTTTTCAGTTTGTGGGTGAAGGGGTATTTGTAGGGTTCAGGGTCAGTTTTCAGTTTGTGGGTAAAGGGGTATTTGTAGGGTTCAGGGTCAGTTTTCAGTTTGTGGGGAAAGGAGTATTTGTAGGGTTCAGGGTCAGTTTTCAGTTTGTGGGTGAAGGGGTATTTGTAGGGTTCAGGGTCAGTTTTCAGTTTGTGGGTAAAGGGGTATTTGTAGGGTTCAGGGTCAGTTTTCAGTTTGTGGGTAAAGGGGTATTTGTAGGGTTCAGGGTTAGTTTTCAGTTTGTGGGTAAAGGGGTATTTGTTGGGTTCAGGGTCAGTTTTCAGTTTGTGGGTAAGGGGTATTTGTAGGGTTCTGGGTCAGTTTTCAGTTTGTTGATAAAGGGGTATTTGTAGGGTTCTAGGTCAGTTTTGGCCTTTAGGGTGAAGGGGTCTTTTTAGTGTTTTGGGACAGTTTTGGGTATTTTAGAGTGCTGATGTATAGTGTAACTTAACACTGATACATTAAATCTATTACACAAAAATAGCTATTATTATTATTTTACATTAGTACGCTTTATTTTGATCAAAACAATATATGTATTAGCATGTTTCCAGACAGTAGCTAGAGTGGAGTTGGAATTCTAATTATTAATTGGTTGGTGTCCAGCACCATCAGTAATATTACCTACACTGGAGTTGGATTAATAAAAAAACATTGGTCAGTCTCCACCACATTTTATGGTATTACCTTGAGTGTAGTAGGAATAGTAAATAATTTTTTGCTACTGTCCTGCAGCTTCTATGATATTAGATTGACTGGAGTAGTAATAATACATATAAAATTGGTCAGTGTGCAGCACATTTGTATACATTTGTTCATTACTGTATTTTAATATTAAAAATTAATGCAACATGGATGTTTTCAAATAACTTTATTAAACATTTTTTTAATTTTTTATTGTGTACTACAATACAATCACAAACAAAGATAACTTCACATTTTTTTGACTTTTATTATTCACAGAATAACATCTTTACATTTATATACATGTTGTCAATGTAAAAAAAAAATTTGATTACTAGATTCTTTCTGTAAATTTTACATATTCCCATCAGTCACTTACAATTTAAAGTATTTATATAGAAATACATAAAACAATGGTTTGTTATACATTTCTTACATTAATATTTAATAATGTTAATATTAAATATTAATATAATAAAATATATATAATAAATTTTTCTTTTTAACAAGTAACATGACTATTATTACATTTGTTAGGATAAATTGAAATACAAAAAAAAATTTTCTTGGTGTATATTTCACAAAATGTTGTTTTTACATTAAACATATAAATCGATTTGGTTGTAAAGTTTATAATTGTATAGGGAAACAATATGTTTAATTATAATATCTGGTATTGACCAAATATTAGTAAAGCAATTATATACTTTTGTTATAGTTAGAAATAATTATAAAACTTTTTTTAATAATTAATAAAAATAATAATTATTTTATTAATTATTATTATTATTAATTAATAAACATAAACATTCATTTATTATTAACAAAAATATATACATTCACAGATAAAATAGATACTTTTTTTCAGGCCATTCTTTATATACTAAATGGTTCTAATTGTTATATTAATAACAATAAATAAGTTATATTATTCATCATTATTAATTATTACCATAAACATTTATAATGTTTTATTATAATTATACACAAAATTATTCATATAAATATACACAATAACAAAATATTTACATCTTTTATTCAAAGTCTTACATAATTATTTAATATTATTAATATATAATAAATATTATATATTAATTTATATTAAATATATTTATTTTTGTTAATAAAGGAAAATTGTCATGAGTATAGTGTATTATTTTGTAACATTATACATGTGTATGTATTATATATTTGCCATATGACATTGTTTATTCTATTATCCTTTTACACAAATGGGTTAAGGGGACTACTTTTTTACCGCGTAAGGTTATTGCGCTCCATTCAGGACTGGAGAAGCTCGCGGTTGGGAGTTGCTTCGCGTGGAAAGAGGTAAGGTTATTTTTAACTACAAATTATAAGTAAGTGGTCATGTTTGAGGGTATAATCGAACTCTGTAGTGTTTTTTGGTGTATGTATTAATAGTTTAAGTAGCGTTTGGGTGAAAAGTCTCCGTTATAGATGTGTCGTGCTTTTTTTCATTCAAGTCTAATTTTAAGTGTTCGAAAATGTCTTCTTACATGGTTAATGTTCATTGTTAGTATATTTACAAATGTGAAGGGGGTATTTGTGGGTGGCTTTTGTTATGTATGTTATTTTACAGGTTTCGGTTCCTCGCATGAAAACTACATGGAAGGAAGCGTGTTTTTTAACGGAGAAACAAATGTTTAAGTTATTATGCTTATATTTTGACATTTATCTCCTATTTTTCGTGTTTGCCAGGAGCGGTTTTTACACTTTTTAAATCTTTTTCGGGTTTTTTTGAGGGTTTTGATTCGGACTGATACATTGATATGCGTGACCGTTTTTTAAAAATAGTGTGTATATAAAACTTTAAATCATAAAGTGTCCACACTACTGTTTTCGGGATTTCCTGGAGCGTTTTTTTACCTTTTACATTTTATTTTCGGGTTTTTGAGGGTTTCCCATATTGGAATAGTAAGATATTGTTTTGGATTGTATGGATTGATTTTTCCTTGATTGCGTCTCTCAAGTCCAAAATTGTAAGTATTTATTTTACAATTTTGATTGGGTGGGAAATGTCGATTTTTAATGTTATGTGTATGTTATAAAAAATTATAAACATTGCATATTTGTTACGATTTTTTTTACATAAATGTAAAAAGTTTGTCAAACAAATATGTTTTATTTATAATTTATTATATATGTTTATGACATGTAATTTTTATTATTATTGTAAGAAGACATTTGTATATTTACTTTACATTTTTATAGTAGACTTTTTGCTATTATTGCCAGGTATTCTAATCCTCTAGTTGTAGGGTATAATGTGACTTGACTTTGAAGTAGTCGGAACATTTGTTGGGTTTGTTTAGTGAGTTTTGGACCTATTTGTGACACTGATTGTTCCATTCTTAGTTCCTGATAGCTTTGTTCTTTTTTTCAAAGCTTCTAGAAGGTTACGGAATGTGGGTTTGCCTCTGTTTGTAGTTGCTTGGAAAGCATTATGCCACCCTTCAACACTGTTGTTGATTTTAGCCTCTTGGTTTAAAGTACTGAGATATACATTCCACCAAGGGATTTGGAATTTGGGCTGGCGTCGATGTCCTGATCTGTGCAACCTTCCCACCCAAGTGTCTTCAAAATAGTCTAGCAATGGTGTTAGTTTATCCTCATTCCTCTTATAATATGCGCTGTCAATTAATAAATTGTAATGTTCAGCAACATCTGTAACAGGGACGTAGGCCAGGGCTATTAACTTTTTAACTTGATAGGCAAAGGTGCTATCTGTAGAGTATAGTATACTTAAAGTAGATTTTTGGAGATGCCTCCATATACTCTGATTAAAATGATAATAGCAACCCTGGATTGCTGTGTGGGGAAATGTTCTCAAAATGCTATTAATCATAGCTAATTCGAAATCAATAATTATTTTTTCAGGAAAATAATTATTGATTTCCGTTTTGAGAACATTTAAAATTTCGGTGTAAGTTGTTTGCTGTTTGTTGGGTAGCAAACAGTAAATGAAAGGTATGTTAGAATGATGGTATAAACCGTGGATGGAATACAGTTGGTAAAAAGGTTTTGGGCAGGGTTTAAATGTTCCATCCATCATCCATTGGGGACACTGTTGGATTCTTCGTAAATTACTTGCAGTTGCAAACATAATTATTCTGTTTGTACTGCTTTCATTATCAAAAAGAATAAACTTATCTTTATTGTGTGTGATGGCCATTTCGGGTGAAATAATAATTTCCTCAAAACAAGTTGGGTTGGGTTGGGTTGTGCTAGTGAGTCGTTTAGTGCGTGCAATTGTGCGTTTCAGGGAGTCAATAGAGGGTAGTTGACCAGAAGCATGGGCTGGGATTTTTACCAGTTCTTCTTTAGGGATTTATGTGGTGGGTTTGTCACTTTGTGTGCTAGCACTTTTAATACTTTCTAAAGCATCTCTAATTTCAATTTCTGTGACATTTGGGGGATGATTATGTTCTCTAGTAAATAGCACATTACTTTCCTCAGTAGTGGCCCTCCCATAACATTTGTTGGAGTAATTTTTGGTACACTTCCAAAAAACCTTTCTACCACTTTGTCTCTCCTGATTATACACATAACCCATGTAGCATAATAGTAATTTATTTTTCTGAGACATGACAAATTCTGCACCTTCAGTCATTTTGATTTACTTGTTCTAGGAAAGAGTAGAAAGAAACAAAATCAGAACACATTTTTTTACTTTTGTGGTGCTAACATCATTATTGATGCATTTATACTTACAGTTAATCAAAGTAGTAGTCACAGAAGCAGAAATGTCTTTTCAATGATGTTCTTGTATGTATGTCTTTATTTGCTGTTGGTATGAAAATATAGAAAAGCAACGTTAATGTTTACATATAACAAACGTATTTCCTACTCAAAAGCAGTTGTCATTTTTGCTTACTAGTGCATTAGATGTAAACCTTACATATACTTACTTGTTTAAATAGTAGAATAGTAGTAATTGCTGGAGTACATCAATTTAGTTCAGGTATGATCTGTAGAGTAGATAGAAGAAATAAAAGCAAAATATTATAATTTTAATACTGAACTGTTTGGAAATGTAACAGATTTAAACGTATACTAACTTCTAAATATGTCGTTTTCTTTGTTGTAGGTAGAATAGCTGTATGATGTATTCAGAATATCTGTAGAGGAAATATAAAATAGATAACATGTTGTTAAGAACATAGTCTGTGTTTTTTTCGGCAGTTTTAAAGAAATGACAAGTATACTTACATTTTTTACAAGGCTATTCTTGTATATTGGTATATTTTGTGTAGGATGTTTTCATATGATAAGTAGAATAGATGTATGATGTTTTCTGAATATCTGTAGAGGCAATTCAAAATATATAACATGGTGTTAAGAATATAGTTAGCGTTTTTTGTGCCCACTTTTTGGCAAATTACAATTATACTTACATTTTTCTGAAGGGTATTCTTGTGTTTTGGTATAGTTGATGTTGGATCTTTCAAATTATCTATAGGGAAGATGTAAAAAGCAAGATATGTTGTTTAAAAATGTGCATTAATGAAATTGGCAGTTTTATAACAAACACATCTATACTTACATGTGTAATTAGTGTAGTTTTATCGTTTTTGCTGTAGAAATAGCACAATTTCAGTATATCTGTAAATATAATGATTTAAAAAAATAAATACTCTTGTAAATTAGTGTTTAAAAACAGCAGTTGGTGTGTAACAGAGAATTATTATATACTTACTATCTGATTTTGCACGTGAAGAAATATGACCATGTAATAGGAATTGTGTTGGAGTAGTTTCTATCAGAAAAGTAGGAAGAGATGAAAATAAAATAAGTGTAAGACTTAGGAGATGTAAGGAAAATAGTGCACTTCTAATTTAGTTTTCTACAAAAATGCTGTGTTACGTACTTGATTAATTAGCTAGTGAGCTGGATCTTTAAAGATGTTTATTCTGCAACAAAATCTTCAGAGTGTTGGCATCTACTTTCCAGAGAGGTAGCAGCAACAAATGGTAGAATGCATGTATCCCTTTTATAGTATATGTGTTATGTGTGCTTTGATTTGATTGGTTGTAGGATGTAAGGAAGCATAGTATAGGCTCGTTTGAATTTTTTTTAGTTAATTGGAGTGTTTGTTGATGTGAGAATGGTGGTATGTGGTTATTCCCGCATTAAAGAAGGTTTGTGTTTAAATGAAATATATTTATATGTGAAAATAAGTAATGAAAATGTTAGTAAAATGCAAAGAATAGTAGAAAATGATAAAATGCATGTAATAGAATGTATAGCAAATGTGGATTAATAGTAATTTTATGTAAGTAACAGGTATTATATGTGAAATGTATTTTTTAGTGTGAAATGACTTTTATTGATGATAAAGATGGTATTTTAGAAAGCAAAGTGTAGAAACATGAACTCGATATTTTGTTTTTTACGATATTTTGGTAGTCTATATTTTTGTAGTCGATATTTTTGTAGTGTTAGGGCTAATTTCATGTCCAACGATATATTTGTAGTCGATATTTATTTAAGCGATATGTATGTATTCGATATAGTTAGTACTCGATATTTTTTACTCGATATTTTTGTAGTTTGTGTAATAAGTATAGTAAGTCGATATTTTTGTCGTCGATAATTTGTCAACGATATTTTGGTAAGTCGATAATGTGTCCGTCGATAATATTTCAGTGATCCGTACCAGATTCCAGAAATTTCTGTCAGGAGGTGGGGGGGTGGCCCGACATCTAAAAAAATTCAGCTGGGGGGGCTCAACCATCAAAGGTTTGAAGACCTCTGCTCTAGATGTTACTTAGGAATTGTAGAGTACAGAGGGCTGCTGAATATACGAGTGCTTCGAGTTATCTATGAACAAGAGAGGGGAGACGACTGGATATACTCTGAGCGTCCCATTGGCATGGTTCTGGATACAATGGCCCCTCCTCGTGCCCCTGTTTCTCCGGTGTGTAGTGGGGCTGGCCAGGTTTTCGCTATGTCTCTCCGTTTCATTGGCAGGGCTTATGTGCTGTCCCCCTCTCCCAGCAGGTTTAGCCTGGGGCCCTTGGTTCACTTGTTTCCTTCGTCGGCTTGTTTGTGGGGCATGGGGGTGTGTTGCCACCGAGCTCCGCTTCTTTTCCTTAGGAAAGCAAGGTGGTTGGGCCTGACTCTCTGCATGCTGCGGTGTCCTTGTCCGGGAGCCTGCTCCAGGGGGCGATTCATGCGTTATTGTTTTCCACTGCTGCGGCGGGGGTTTGTGGGTTTATCAGTGCGGTGCCGTCTGGCTGGATGTATGACTGAACAACTACTACCTAAACCACGAATTCCCTAACCACGATGGCTAAACAACGAGCAAACTCAAATAACTACATTTTTAACAACGAGTTCCCGAACCACGAAAATTGCCATATTGCTCTTTACACATTAATACTACTATTTTCTTTTTAATCCGCTTTTTTTTAATTCTTCCCACAGATCTAACTTTACTTTCGAGGTACCTACCATGCTATTTAAATATTTCAACCGTTTTTGTAATCTTACCTGTCTGTGATTGCTGCCTCTTCCCGTCTTCACCAGAAAGCACTACGGTCCGGAAAACAGAGGGAAACGATCTTTCCCATACATCAGCAGATTCGACTGAAATTGTATGCATGTATTTCGCAATGTATTAATAGAAAATATGACATCCTTTTTAGGAACATCACTACTTTATTGATGTGAGGTGACATGGCTCTTGGTCAACATAATGTTTAGATAGTTATAAATATGTATGTACTTTGGAATGAGTTTTAGGATAAAACAGATATGGAGTCTTAAGGAAGAGCTCATTTTGAGTTAAAAACACATTTAAACGGAAATATACTCTCTTGCTCGAGTTGGAAGACAAATGCTTGTTTAAGATGAAATGTTCAATGGAGCACAATTCTCTTTTCTTTTAATTTGGCTTTTTCATAGATATGACACCAGTTTTACAGATCGTGAACAGTATATTTGCTTCTTTCAGAGGTCGCAGTTAAATATACCCCACGAGCAGTATGTGCTTTTGTGGACTGTTAGCATGTTCGAGGAGGTAATTATAGCATTATAAGCATTTAATTCCACCCTTATACTGTGTGTAAGACAAATACTTCCCAGACGCTGAGCTGAAGATCAAAGAACAAAGCATAATTTCTTTCAACTGCATGTAATGAATCTGCAGCGGCTGCTTATCTAATAGTTTTACCTCCCTAGTTTTGTGGCTCAGGAATTCGTTGAAATGAAGAGTCGTGGTTAATGACTTCGTTGTTCGGGATTCCTCATTTTTCTGGCTTTGTTGTTCAGGTAAGTCGTGATTTAGACTTCGTTGCAGGGGAGGCCTTAGGCATGTGCAAGCTGTGCCCCTGCACAGGGCCACCAAACCCCAGGGGCCACCACGCCAATATATATCTTTAATATAATAATCCTCTGAGGATGGATACATATTTGCGTGGCGGTCTCCGGCTCTGTTCCACTTCCAAACACCCTGACACCCCCGCCCCCCCCCCCCCCCTCTTCATTGGCCTCCTCGCTCCACCCCGCCTGGACCATCTCTTCCGGGGCCCCCTATCTACTCTCCCTGCCCAGGGCTACCATGAGCCTAGAGCCACCCTGTTCGTTGTTTAGGATGTTTTGCAGTAAACGGATGTATGACTGAACAACTACTACCTAAACCACGAATTCCCTAACCACAAAGGCTAAACAAAACAGGATTTTACATTCAAGCAGATTTTGACACTTTAATGTAAAAAAAGATACTCACAGCTCCACCAATATTATTTTATACATTTCAGAGGAGTCATCTCTGCCCATTCAGGTCAACCTTTTATTTTTCTCCTGGGAAACATCTCAAAATTTTTCACACCTATTCTGGGTAGCAGAAGTGGAAGAGCAAATTCTAATTTTGCCTCTGGGAACTGCAGGCAGGGAAAAGGTAACTTTCTATAAGTTACTGTTCCTTAATTGTATTAGCAAATGTGAATTCACAATTGAATTTGAATTTTTAATTACTAATAAAAATGTTTAATCAAATTATTTTTCTAGATAGTCCAATTATTTTTCTTTTTTTTTGTCCTCATATATGCCACCAGTAGATGATTACTCTAGATAGGCATTCTTCAGGCCACTGACACAAGCCTTCCTTTCCAACCCTTGTGCTTGTGGATAGCCAACGAAGATTGTCCAGAGGTAGGGCTGTTACCCGTCCAACTTCCTCTTGTGATGATACTTGCTACATAGGAAGGACAGGACCACAAAACCTCTGGCATAATCATTGGACTATTTCTCACTCCAGGCATTCAAGACCGACCACACAAAAGTGTATCCAATCTACTCACCGCTATGATGTTTTAAAGGCAGTCTGCAAATTTTGGAGGGCGTACCAACTTCCACTCTTTACAGATCTCTCTTCTAGCGATGACTATTACATAAAAAATAAACTGTGATATATTTTTGTTAATATCATAATCAGATGGGAGACCAAAGAAAACGAATCTGGGAGTACATATGAGTGAAAATGAAAGTACCTCCTCCAAAAAACCACACACTTGTCCCCAGAAGTTACTTATTTTAGGACATTCAAGAAACATATGTATGTCATTAGCTTCCTGAGACTTACATCTGGGGCAAGAGTATTGTACTGGTGACATCTTGGAGAGTTTCGCTGGAGTCCAATAAGCCCTGTACATTGTGAATAAATGATTTCTTCTTAAATTTGAAGGTTTAATTATTTTTTGAGACATAGAGAAGGAGACTACCCAAAGTTTCACTAAATTATCTGAGGTCTGAACCGTGGGGGGGTCCCATCATTTACTAATATCTGTTTCCAAATTATCCTTATTTTCCCGCAGAATTTTATACCATTGAGCAGTCTCCCCTTTCCTTCCTGTGTTACTACTAATTAAATCAAGCAAGGGGTTCTCATCTTCTATATCCCAAGTTTGGCTTCCCCACCAGGCCGACAGTTGATAAAACTTAAATCTCGTTAGAGTACCCCCGGTTAATCTCACTAGGACTTCCCAATTTAATGTTTTCGACGCATCACAAAGGTCCCCCCATTTTGTGAGACCGGCTCTCTTTAATGGAAGAGCTAGTTGATCCATCAAACAGTCCGGGGTGCTGGGGGAGTCCCAGATAGGGGCTTGTGAGTGATAGTAGTGAATACCTAACAACTTACGGATCTGTAGCCAATTATCTAGGGCAACCTTCGAAAGCTTCAGTCGAACCTTTTTAAAAAACTTTTGGTCTCCAAACTTAAACAAAAAGAAGTCTGCACTATATGAGAGGTCTAGTAGCATAGCCTGGAAGAGTATACCGTGAGAAGTAAAGTCCTGTTCATTGGCTAAAAGTCTAAAGTTTTTGAATTGGAAGGCATAGCAATAAAGAAGTAAATCTGGGAGAGCCAGACCACCTAGTTTTAATCCTCTCCTCAACTTCTTCCAAGCTATCCTAGGAGATTTTGTCGCCCAAATAAAATAACCTATCCTACCTTGCAAATTAAGAATATCTTTTTTATTAAATACTAAGGGGATAGAGTTAAAAAGAAATGTTACCTTTGGTAAGATGATCATTTTAATTAGATTCACTCTGCCATAGATGTTTAAAAGCAGGGTATTCCATCTAGATAGGAGTTTTTTTTTACCTCTTTTATTACAAATTCCCAGCTGGTCTGGGGAGTATCTTCTAGTTTATGAGTAAGTTGAATACCGAAATATCTAATCTTGGACTTAGCTTCTGGGATAGGGACTGGATTATTCCAACACGTGATATCAGTTTTTTCTCTGTTGATACTATACCCAGATACAGTACCAAAGTCCTCAGCAAGTTTGAATAATCTTGGTATTGCTTCTAGTGGGTTTGAAGTGTAAAGAAGAAGATCATCTGCGTACAGAGCTGTCTTAATTGTTAAATCTCCTATTTTAAATTGGTTTGATTACTGGATCCTGTCTTTAGGAACAAACAAAAGGCTCAATATACATATCGAACAATAATGGAGACAAAGGGCATCCTTGCCTTGTCCCTCTACAAATGTTCAGCCAGTCGGACAAACCACCCTTTACCAAGATCCTAGCTCTCGGGCCCCTATATAAGGTTTCAACTCCTTTAACAAAGATCTCAGGGAAGTCGAATTTCACCATCACTTTCCATAGAAAAAGCCAGTTCACTTGGTCAAACGCTTTGGCCGCGTCTATTGCAACAATGGCGAGCGGCTTCTTCTTCTCTATTGCAAAGTCTATAGCACCTATTACTTGAAATGTAAGTTCATTTAATTGGCGGCCAGGAATAAATCCCCTCTGATCAGAATGGATGATAGATTTTATGACCTTAGCGAGTCTGGTTGCCAGGATTTCGGAGTATATTTTTAAATCAGAATTCAAGAGCGAAATGGGACGATACGACTCTATTCTTTCGGGATCTTTATTTGGTTTCGCTATTAAAGAGATTGTGGCATCTAACCAAGAAGACGGTATTTGTTCTCCCTGAATGAATATTTTATTAAATAATTTCTGTAATGGATCTAAAATTTCTTCAACATTATCCTTGTAGACCTCTATCGGGAGTCCGTCGGGACCAGAAGCTTTATTTCTTGCCGTCTTCTTCAACTGGGACCTAATCTCTCCCTCTGATATCTCCTTTGCCAGAAAAGCTATATCTATATAACTCAGCTGTGGTAGGTCTCTTAAAATCCACAAAGTGTCCAGTTCTCCTGTAGGCCGATTGATTTTTTCTAAATAAAGTTCTTCATAAAAGGATCTAGCTTCCCTTCTAATCTCATCATCTTCTGATATGGAAAAACCGGTCCCACGTTGTATTAGGGATTTAATATTGTTTCTGCTTCTCTCCGTCCTAGCCTTCCATGCTAGCAAAGACCCACATTTCTCTCCATATTCAAAGTTACGTAACTTACTTACTTCCCATTTGTCTTTGAGTACTTTTTCATTTCTTGTTCTGAAGCTTAATTGTAAATCTAATAATTCCTTTTCCAGTCTTGGTGCATTAGTTCTGTCATCCAAAGAAGCAAAAAGAAGTTGCTGTTCTTTTATTTTAATCAAGCTGAGTTCCTTAATATCCTTTTCTTTATTGAGCTTCCTGTTTGAGGTCATTTGGGAGCTGTATATTCCTCTTATATAAGATTTGAGTGCATCCCATATAATGTAATCTGGAGCGGTTTTATTATTAAACTTGAAAAATTCTGATAGCTTTTCCTTAATTTTGTTCTTAAAATCTTCATTTAACAAAATAGTCCTATCCAGTGTCCACCTATATTCTGAAATATTATTTTGGAAATTAATGTTTAATTCAACCGCTGAGTGATCTGACAGAATTATCGGAATGTAAGAAATAGAAGAAGTGTTTGCTAGGAAAGATTGGTCTAGTAAAAAGAAATCTATTCTTGAAAACTGGTGGTACTTTTTACTGTAAAAGGAATATTCTCTTTTGGTACCATGTTTTACTCTCCACACATCGCGCAATGTATAATCTCGGGGGTGGGAGGAACATGGCGGCGGCAGGCTAGCGGCTGCTGCGAGGCTCTGAACCCAGATGCCCTGAGACAAGCATTGTGTTGGTCCCTATGCCTCGTAAACGCGGACTGATGCAGTGATTTAACCAGTGAGATGGATGGTTATTTCTGAATTGATTTTTATGTGCTTTTTGTTGAGTTTTTCCCCGCCGCTCTCCTCCCTTTCCGAGGCGTGAGTCTGTTGGAACACGGAGGCACTAGGACCTGCGCAGAGACCTGGGCGGGATGCGAGAACGAGAGCGAAGGTACGCCGCGGAGCAGAACACCGGGCAGCTGTACCGGATCTCTAACAAGGAGAGCGGCGAGTCTTCGAAGCAGGGGAAGGGATGTGTCGGCAGTAACAGCTCACGAACAGAGAAGGGTGCAGAAGTCCCTAGGCTTCGGGTAAGCTGCTGTGATGTGTGGCTGCGCTCGAGATCAGCTTTTTGGTATCGAGCAAGTACTCTAGCGGGTCGGGTCCCTTTTTCGGCAATTTTCACTGGGAGTGTATTGGGAGATTGTATGGAGGCAGATAGAGACATAATTGACCCTCAAAATGATGATATCTCCTCAATAGAAGTTATTAGGAGAGGTGAAACGACAGAAGGGGCCCCCTCAATTCGTTGTTCTACAAAATTAACCCTTAAGGAGGTTGCTGCTACTAATGAAAAAAGAGGTGAAGTAAAGAACCGCTATCAGCTACGCTCTAAGCAAGAGCTTAAGAAGAAAGGAGTTCTTAATCCTACTGATTTAGCTGAGAGAGGGGGCAGTGTACCGGTACCTATTTCACCCTATAAGCAAAACAGGAAAGGGGGGACAAAAAGAGGGAAATCTAAAGGGTCAAAGCAAACACAAGTACCTAAAGGGACCCCCTCACTGAAAAGTTACTTTAAAATCATTGAGCAAGCTTTGACCTCTAAGGTGAACAACATAGAAAACAACACAGAGGAAGGGGAAGTGGACAAAGACCTACACGGGAATGAGAAATTTACAAAAGATATGACTGCTAAGTCCAATATAACAACAGATCCCCCTCTCCTATCCACCTTTTCCCTGAGTAATAAGTATGCTGTTTTGGATTCAATTCACTCTGGAGAGGCATCGGGGGCAACTTTACAGCAACTTTCTAGTCATAACCCTGAGTTAGATATAGATATTCTATTGAACGGTGAGCGAACGATGCAAACTGTTCCCCCTCCTCCGGGAGATCTTGTAGCTACGGGTACAGTAGAACTTCCACCCAATAGTTCTCTACCATTGCGACCATCTAACTTGGGAAAATATGGCTTAACTTCACATCCAGATGAGGAAGCCGGAAGTAATGGAGCAGAAGAAGACAGATTGGGCTCCCTACTGTATACTCTGAGAGAGGATTTACTGGGTAAATTTGAGATTTCTGAAAAAAATCAGAGGGGTTTACATGACAGATTTGACCTTCTGGAGGCTAAAATTGAAGGTATAAATGCCAGAATTAGTGTCCTAGAAGGCAAAGTGACATCCCTTACAGAGACTACTAAAGGAAACTCTAAAGACATAGAAGCCTTAAAAGCCCAGAATCGTACTTTAACAATGGACCTGGAAAGGTTGGAAACCCAAAGCCGACGCAACAACTTGAGGATCCTTAAAATTCCGGAAGGGGTTGAAGTAGAAGACATAAAGGGTTTGTATGTAGACTGTTGCGTGAGGATATTCTGAAGGATTGTCCTGATATTAATCTGGAAGCTGAGATTCAGCGAGTTCACAGAGACCCGTTTAGGTTGCACCCTGACCGGAAGGCACCCAGGAAGATTCTGGTGTATTTTCAAACCTACAGTGTTAAAGAGCTGATCCTCACGAGATGTTTGTCACGCACCTCTTTACCCTTTCGAGCCAATCCTTATCAAATAAGGTCGGATATAGGTGGTAAGACTGCCCAAAGACAATGGGAGCTTGGCTCCAGAATGCCAGAACTACGCTCAATGGGGGCACAAGTGCAAATGAAATTCCCTGCTCTCCTTAAAATAATGTGGAATAATAAAATGTATACGTGCCATTTCCCTGAGGAAGTTGATGCAGTGTTAGCTAGGATGAAGGAGCAGACAGAATAACTGTATCATTGCTGTATCATTACTTAAATTAATTCTAGCTAAGAATGGTGAGGGGAAAATATAAAAAAAAGGGGGGGAGAAGATAGGTTGATGGTGTGGGAAGTGGGCTTTAAAAAAAAAAAAAAAGGTGGTGTGCTCATGTGAGGAAGGGGGAAAGGGGAAGGGGAGGGAAAAAAAAGAGACCTATACTTTCCTATGTACAGGCGGGGCGTCAGTGGTACAGGGCCTCCTAGTGCGTAATCTCGCCAATCAGGAGGGTAGGGTTCCTCGGGGGTGGGAGGGGAGGGGAGGGTTCACAGGGGTGGGGGAAAAAAACAGACAAAAAAGTCCTCATTTGCCATAAGTTTCTATTTTTTTGAACTCAATTGTTATTATAGGTCACTATGTTCTTTACTGGCAATAGACGGAAGGGTAGTAAGGTCACATGATGAGTCAATCTAGACGTACTAAAATCCTTTCCTGGAACTTGAATGGCTTAGGGAGCCGTAAGAAACAACAAAATATTTGTCATTTTTTGAAAAATATTGGAGCTTCTATACTCCTTCTACAAGAAACCCATCTGGAGGCAGAGGAATGTAGGAAGATATTTATTAGGTACAAATGGGTTCAGGATATCTTGTTTTCAAAACAAACGGGTACCACGAGAGGTGTAGCAATAGTATTTAGCGCTAATAATGGGATTAGAGTTCATGACTGGGCTACAGACCAGTCAGGAAGATGGCTAGCTGCTGTAGTTTCAATAGGCACAATCAAGTTTCTATGTGGGGTTTATTATGGCCCGAATGAAGATAATGCTTGTTTTCTACAAAAGTTAGAAAAATATATGCTACAGCACACAATTCCTATTATATTAGGAGGTGATTTTAATTTACTATTAGATCCTGAAGTAGATCGCACCTCGAAAGCTAAATATAATTGTCCAAAAAAATCCCTCACAATCTTGAAAAACATTATGAAAGATTATACATTGCGCGATGTGTGGAGAGTCCAATTTATTTTCTGTAAAGTCCCGTTCCTGAGAAACAGCATTAGAATTTTTTACCCCCAGTCTGATTTTTCTACACAGAAAAGCTCGGCCTACCACAGTGAAACCATCTTATATCTAGTCACTCTAAAGATATGTGAACACTAAGAGCCTCTTAATGATGCAGTTGGAACGAACGTGCGACCGGCATCACAGTGGAAATGGGACAGCTGACAAGAAGTCGACAGTACCTCTACAATGATTAGGATGCGGCCACCTTCAAGGCGATTGGAAAGAGTAATTTTCCTATTGCTGCTTGCGCTGCAGGATGCAGCTCAAGCCACAATAGGGAAAATACACCTTTGAAACATCCATGCACAAGTGGTAGGCAGTACACGGTGCCTGCCACACAAGGCATGGATGTTTAGGGGGGTACCACAGGTGCACCCCAGGGCCCGTAGCGGAGCGCCAAGGTGGACAGGGTCACTGCTATGGGCCCCAGAAGACACTTTTTGACCGCCTTCTCATGGCAGCAGAACTAACATGTAAAGGCTGCCGGAAAGGTGCATCGTAATCCCTACAGCAGTGCCTGAGCAGGCACCACCTTTATTTTGTGGACTACAATCCAACTGCCGCCTGACGAGCTTCTGGAGACTGTCGGAGTTTGAGCAGATTCTCTCCTCAGGCATTGGTCGGACCGCCTATATCATAATACAGCAGTCGGGCTGATGCCTAAGATGTCGGATGGTCCACCGCCGATGAGCCTTCCAACCAACTTTGTAATGAGCCCCTAAGTATCTACTGGTCCCACTTTTATATACTATGCAGCCTGTCTTGGGGAATACAAGCACTATATTAAGGTGAAATTGGTATTTATAAGGGAGGGTTTTAGCCTGTCAAAAGGGTATATTTTGACAATTCACACTGCATTTTTATATTACTACAGTCAGGCTACACTGGCCGGTCTGAAGCCATGTTTGAACTGCCACTGTAGTGGATGGCACAATGGGTGCCTCAGTCCACTAAGTACATTTAACTTCTCTGCCCTGTATACATCTTGTACCATGCACTAGGGACTTTTAGGTATATATACCAATTAGGAATAAAGCAATTCAACCATGTTTAAAGGGGGAGCACATGCATTTTACTACAGGTTAACAGGGGTAAGGCACACAGAGTTCTAAAGCTAGCAAAAATGTACGGCCCAGCAACAAGCGACAAATCAGGGGTGACCACTAAGAAAAGGCAGATTTCCCACAGTGCTCAAATGTGACAATGAAGAAAAAAGAGGCTTGGTGAAATAAAGTATTTGCCTAGGAATATACAATTTTCTCAAGCAGGGAAGTCCGGATTCATTCCGCTTTCACACTGAGCAATTAATCCACTAGATGGCTATCTCTTTCTGACATCAAGGGTTAATGCTTGGTCCTCTATTGATGGAGGATGAGATTAGAGCATGGGTGACTAGTAGAGTGCACATTTTATGTTTGCCGGTTTTACGAAGTGTGTAAAATGCACATTTTATGTTTGGCGGTTTTACGAAGTGCGAACCTTGCCCAAGGACATAAGAGCACTGCCAACAGACACAGACTTTGATGCAACTTTATTTGGGCACAGGGAGATTTGCCACAATTTACAGGATGCTGAATTGAGACCGGGATTCAAACCTGGATACCCATTTTGCATGGTTGGCAGAGCCATATCATCACTGGTAATAGCTACGTTCGTTTTGGCCTTGAGGTTCCAAGAACACCTTTCTTGAGCTGAGTTAGAGCCAGGATTTAGGCTTGGGAGAGGCTTGAGCTTTCAGTGGCTCACCCACCTTTACGCTTTCAATGAACTGCGCCCTGGAAGCTAGGGATTTGCAAGGTTGGCCTGATACTCTTCATCAAAATATAAATCAACTTAAGCATAACTGTACAAAAAATGAAATGTAGGCACAAACCCCACGAGTTTTTACCATTTGAGCAGACGAAACACAAATAAATGCCCATTTCGTACAAAATAATTAACTTATGCACAACCTCCAGATTCCAGTTAGAAAATACGTTTAATCATTTAGCACCTCAAACTAGGGCTGTGAAATGTTACCTGGCTGGTGACCTACCACCATTTTTGTATTTGCAATTTAGCACTACATATTAACAGGAGGGGAGTTCCATCTAGGGTGTGATCCAAAATTATTTTCATAATCAGTGTTACCTTATTCTGTTACCACAATGTGGAATACTGTTAATATCCATTTGATTAATCATAAACTAGTAATACTCAATTAATGAGAGAAATGTCTCTATGCATAGCATTGCTAGTGTTTCACCAGCTATTTAAACACAACTTTCTATGGACTAACGTGAAAGGGCCTCACTTGTTATTTCATGTACATTTTTGTGGAGCATAAAAAATCACCAACGTATGAGGGAAAGCAGACTTTCGCATTGGCTTGGGGCATCAACTATGCTAATGGATTGTGCACATCTCGCCAGGTCAAAGATCAGCATGATGCTATTTTTGTACATATAGATCTGAACCCCAACTAAATTGAGAGGAGGGCAGCATGAGTTCTGGTGGTACACTACCATGTATCATTGTAGATTGAGTTGTAAGATGGTGCAACATGACGGACTGATATCTTTCCATTACAACCTGAACCTTTGAACAGCGCCCAGGATCCCAGTCTCACCAATCTAGGAATTGTAATGGAGTGGTCAATAGTGTTGAACAGTGCTGAGAAATGTAAAACAGCCAAGCCGCCAATAATAATGTCATCTACTGGTCTGCCCAGGTCATCTAGCATTGACAGCACTATGAGTCCAGTCCGCCATCTCAGGTGAATCACATCTGAAAAGTCGAGTATTTCCATCTATGATGTTAAGTAAAAAAATGTGAGCATTTAATGCACCACAAAGCGAGCATGGAGCTTCATAAATCTAACTGAACAGAACCTGATGAGTAACACCTTTCAATCATGGCCAAAAGATCAATTTCTGAGATGGCACAAAATTGCTCCATCCTGAGTACAGAGTCATCAGTGGCTCTTTATTGCACTATTATTACACATGGGTATAGCCTTCCATGCTATGAGTACATTTTTCTAACTTAATATTCAAACAACGTAGCCAAAATGTTGCACAGTTCGACAGAATGGGAAAATGCTAATCGAATGTCCTATCATGTTTGCAATTCTGAAATAATTCTCTAAAGCACTTGTGATACATTATGGCAACTAGTGATATGGTTGGAAAAGCATGCAGGTCTGGCTACTCTGATTTGGTTCTCATAGAATGTCACTGAGGAAATGTAATGTGTTTTAATCTCAGGGACAAGAGTTCATCTTCACCTTTTTATCAAAATTGATGCACTTTTTTTATTTCAAAGACTTTATTAGTTTTCATAACAAAAAAGAGACAAACAGGAGGATGCATGATACAGTGGTACAAAGCGCATG
This sequence comes from Lissotriton vulgaris, assembly GCF_964263255.1. Taxonomy (NCBI): domain Eukaryota; kingdom Metazoa; phylum Chordata; class Amphibia; order Caudata; family Salamandridae; genus Lissotriton; species Lissotriton vulgaris. Next base: position 1,142,617,610 of record NC_141694.1, on the reverse strand, counting down.
TGGATTTACCATGTGGAGTGTACTATGCTTTTGTATTAATACACATGAGACCTTATGAGAAATGATGAAAAAAATCGAGCATGGAGCTTCATAAATCTAACTGAAAAGAACCTGATGAGAAACTGCTTGCAATCATGGCCAAAAGATCAATTTCTGAGATGGTACAAAAGTGCTCCATCCTGAGTACAGAGTCATCAGTGGCACTTTATTGTACTATTATTACACATAGGTATAGCTTTCCGTGCTATAAGAGTACGTTTTTCTAACTTAATATTCAAAGAACTTAGCCAAAATGTTGCACAGTTTGACAGAATGGGAAAATGCTGATCGAATGTCCTATCATGTTTGCAATTCTGAAATAATTCTCTAAAGCACTTGTGATACATTGTGGCGAATGTCTGACATAATATCGACAGACAAAATATCTACATACAAAAATATTGGCACAAAAATATCGAAATCAAAAATATCGGAATCATATCTTCATAAAGGTAAGTACAGAAATATCGAAAAATTAATATCGTAGTACAAAAATATCGAAATTAAAAATATCGTTTTTTTAAATGTATTAATAATAATGTAAAAATAATTTTTAAATACATATAATTTTACAAATAGTAAATAAAAATATTAAAACATAATTAAAAAATTAAAACTAATACATATACATTTAAAATAAATTAAACACTTAATAATTTAATGTAATTTTATTTTTTTAATTTCATTTAATTTATTTAATTTAAATTTATTTAATTTTTACCCTGTACGCCTGTACCCCAAAAACCCAAAACTGACCCTGAACCCTAAAAATATCCCTGTACCCCAAAAACCCAAAACTGACCCTGAACCCTAAAAATACCCCTTTAGCCAAAAACCCAAAACTGACCCTGAACCCTAAAAATACCCCTTTACCCAAAAACTGAAAACTGACCCTGAACCCAAAAAATACCCCTTTACCCAAGAACTGAAAACTGACCCTGAACCCAAAAATACCCCTTTACCCAAGAACTGAAAACTGACCCTGAACCCTAAAAATACCCCTTTACCCAAAAACTGAAAACTGACCCTGAACCCTAAAAATACCCCTTTACCCAATAACTGAAAACTGACCCTGAACCCTAAAAATACTCCTTTACCCAAAATTAATTATTATTATTTAATTACCAATTAATTATTAATTAACAATAACAATAAAGTAAATATATTAGCACATTAGCTGTAATTAATTTAATTTAATAATTAATATTATTTTTTCCCAATTAATGAATTAAGAATAACAAAAAATTATATATATGAAAAATTACTCTAATTATTGTAATTAACGAATTAATATTAATTAATTACCAACTAATTAATAATTAAAAATATGTACAAAATTATATTAATTAATTAACTAATTAATATTAATTAATTACCAATTAATTATTAATTAAAAATATTTACAAACATATATTAATTAATTAATTATTATTAAATTACTTCCCACCCTATTCCCCTATAAACCCATAACCCGCTACAGAACATATTTATCAATTAATCAATTAATTAAAATTAATTGAAAATTATTTTTCAATTAATTAATTAATAATTCCTACTAATTAATAATTCATTTAACATAATTAAATTACTTCCCACCCTGTTCCCCTATAAACACACAACCCGCTACAGTACTAAAAGACAATATTTAATTAAATTACATTAAAAATAAATAATAAAACATAATAAATACAATATAATATACACAAAATTTATTTAAAAATTGATATTAGTAACATCTAAATTATTTATTTCGATATTATTGACATCGATATTTAAAACTTCGATATTACTAATATCATACTAATATCGATATTAAGACTGTCGATATTACTTACCTTCTATATTATGTCCCATCGATATTTAAACTTCGATATAATTGTATATCGAAATTTAAAACTCGATATTTTGTCTGTGTACCATTGTGGCAACTAGTGATATGGTTGGAAAAGCATGCAGGTCTGGCTACTCTTATTTGGTTCTCATAGAATGTCACTGAGGAAATGTAATGTGTTTTAATCTCAGGGGAAAGAGGTCATCTTCACCTTTTTATCAAAATTGATGAACTTTTTTTATTTCAAAGACTTTATTAGTTTTCATAACAAAAAAGAGACAAGCAGGAGGATGCATGATACAGTAGTACAAAGCGCATGTGGATTCACCAGGTGGAGTGTACTATGCTTTGTATTAATACACATGAGACCTTATAAAAATGATGAAAAAAATCGAGCATGGAGCTTCATAAATCTAACTGAAAACAACCTGATGAGTAACTGCTTGCAATCATGGCCAAAAGATCAATTTCTGAGATGGTACAAAAGTGCTCCATCCTGAGTACAGAGTCATCAGTGGCACTTTATTGCACTATTATTACATATGGGTATAGCCTTCCGTGCTATAAGAGTACATTTTTCTAACTTAATATTCAAAGAATGTAGCCAAAATGTTGCACAGTTTGACAGAATGGGAAAATGCTGATCGAATGTCCTATTATGTTTGCAATTTTGAAATAATTCTCTAAAGCACTTGTGAAACATTGTTGCAACTAGTGATATGGTTGGAAAAGCATGCAGGTCTGGCTACTCTGATTTAGTTCTCACAGAATGTCACTGAGGAAATGTAATGTGTTTTAATCTCAGGGGAAAGAGGTCATCTTCACCTTTTTTTCTAAAGTGATGAACTTATTTTTATTTCAAAGACTTCATTAGTTTTCATAACAAAAAAGAGACAAACAGGAGGATCCATGATACAGTGGTACAAAGCGCATGTGGATTCACCAGGTGGAGTGTACTATGCTTTTGTATTAATACACATGAGACCTTATGAGAAATGATGAAAAAATTGTATAACTAAAATATAACAAACTTAAACAAAATATGATCTTGATTTTCATCAGGTCCTGGATAACAAGCCATATCAAAATATAATATAACATATTGCATTGACACAGGCAACTAAAGGGATATTAAAGGATAGTTATAACAGAAGACATGACATTTTTGGGTACAGAATAAGACAATATCCATCTGGAGGAGTTGCAAACAGGTGGTACAGGGTTTAAGTATTCTGATGTTGACTAGTTGTGTCGCTAAAGAATATCACAGCAAGTAGTTCATAGGAGTTTAGTGTGGGTGAAATAGTTGTCTAATGTTTTCCAAGCTGGTCGATTTTGAAGTTTCGGGTGAGAATTTTTGAGGGAAATGTTGTCAGCCCCTCTCAGGTAAAATTTCCTATTTAACTAAGACTTGAAAGTAGTAGCAGCAGTGCTTTTCCAATTCAGGTAGAACAGATTATAGGCCGCAGTCAGTGAAATATCTACCAGGAGCCTATCCCTGGACGATCTGAGTTGTGGGTCTAGGAATTTTTTTAATTAGTGTAGTGAAATCAAATTTTAGCTGAATCCCCTGTAGGGATCAAATGAAATCAAATACTTGTTTCCAAGAAGGGCGACAGAGTCACAATGGAATAAGAGATGGGGAGATAACCAGTCGATTTATTACAATTCCTCTCTCAGCAATAATTTAGAAAGACGTGAAGGGGTCCAAAATATCCTGTGAAGAAGCCAGAATTTTATTTGGGATACAGCTGGGGTAAATTTGTGTGAGAATACCGATTTCCAGATTAGACGGCAGTCGTCTGGTGTGATGTTGTCATTTGCATTTCACTTTTTTAAAGTGTTAGATGTCAAATGTGTGGACTTCCGTTGTAGGAGGTGGTATATTTTCGATGTTTGTTGCCTGAGTTTCTCGAAAGAGCAGATGATTGCAGGGAGTGAAGGGTGTGCATTGGAGACTTTTGACTTCGAAAGGCTGGATTTGAGGTTTTTTAAATCGCAAAAGTTAATATCTGTCAGATTGTATTGCTGTTGCAATTCCCTGAAGGAGAAGGAGGACTTATGTGAACCAAATTGTTTCAGGAAATGTATGTCCTTAAATGCCCAGGACTGTCAATATATTGGGGAGCCATGAATTTTGATTTTAGGGTTGTTCCAGAGTGAGGTCATATTAGAGTGTGTGATTGAGATCTCAAGAAGGCTGTTTACTTTCAGGAGGGTCATATTCATGTTATTGAAGATGTACTAAGATGGAAAAGAAGAGTTACGTTTAGTAGATAGTAACATTATGGGGGGCAAATCCCCGAGGATTTATCTTTCTAAAGAAAGCCATGTAGGAATGTAAGTCATGTTTAGGAGTAGCCAATTAGCACCTTGTTTTGCCAGAAATGCGCTTTTGTAATTTCTGAAATAAGATTGATTGACACCACCTTGATTTGAAGGGAGGCGCAATGTCTTGATAGGAATTAAGGCTCTTTTATTTTTACCATAAAAATGTTGTTATTAATTTGTCAAGTTTTTGATGGAAGTCTTCGGAAAGAACTAAGGGCTGCATACTTGGGAGGCAATTAACTATTGGAGTCACCATCATTTTAATCATTTCTATGTGACCCCACCATGATAGAAATTTGGGGTGCCAGCTGTCAAGCAAGTTTTCTACTTTCTTTATGGTCACTTTTCATTCTGATGAAGGGTGGCCAGTAGGTTCGAACCAAACTGAAGGTCAAAATATCTTAGAAGAAGAGGTTGTCATGTAAGGCCAATGTCTGTTACTATGGTCCTGGTGTATAGGTGATTTAGGGCTTTGACTTTAGACTTATCCTTATTAATTTTGTACCCTGCAACTTATGCATAATCATCAATCATTTCGAGTAATGTCGGAATTTATTGTTTATCTTACTGCGGGGTTGATCAAGATTATTTTGGCGTAAGCTGCCAGCTTGACATGGTGTTGTGAAAGGTGACCTCAGAGATCCGATATTATTCTGCATAATATACAGTAAGAGTTCCACCGATAACATGAAAAGCGAGGGGAAAGTGGACAGCCTTGTATGGTTCTCTTTTCTAAGTTTAGTGTTGAGGATAGTATCCCACCTGCACAAACCTTGGCAGATGGGCCACTATAGAGTGCCATGACGATTCTTGTGAACGTTTCTCCCAAGTTAAATGTCCAAGAGACCCTGTGGAATGCTTTTCCTGCATCCGCAGGTACTGCCACAGTATCTTACCCTGAGGATTTTGCTCTTTCAAGGATGTGGCATAAAAGTTGTGTGTTATCATTGAAAAGTCTGTTTTTCATGAAGCCCACCTGTGAGTGGCTAATCAAAAGTGGCAGTAGAAGTTCCAATGTTTTGCATAGTATTTCAGCGTACATGTATGCGCATCGGTTAATTATTATATGGCCTATAATTGTTGGCGAGCATTGGATCCTTGCCATCTTTAGGAAGGACAACTATGGTAGCTTTACTTGCTGTATCCTCAACAGACCCTGACTTTGTGAACTAGTAAAAAAGAATTGAAAGCGTGAGGCCCAGGATGGATCCAAATGTTTTGTAAAAGTTGGCAGTAAAGCCTGGTGTTTTGTGTTGTTTAAGTGATTTATCGCAGTATTTACCTCTTCTAGAGTCATTGGAGAATTAATAATACATTTTTCTTGTTCTGAGATGGAGGGCAACTGTAAACCATGTAGGTAAGCTTTACAGTTTTCTGAGGAAGGTTTCAGGTTATCATCAGAGAGAGTTTTGTAAAAGTCTTTGAAAATGTCCATATATTTTCTGATGATTAGTGTGGGTGTATTTGTCTTGTCCTTGAGGGTGGTGATAAATGTGTGGGTCTGTTTATGCTTTACGCATGAAGATAATATTTTACCAGTCTTATTTGCTCTGCATAAGTTTAAGCCTTTGTATTGATTTATCCATACTCCTGCGTTTTCGATTAGAATTCTATTACATTCATATTTTTTCTTTGTAAGAGTGGAGAGGGTTAGGGCATCTAAGGTAGACACGTGTGAGGCTTCTAGTGGTTTGATTTCTTTCTCCAGACTCATGGAATTGCTATTGTGAGGTTTATGTTCAACTTTGTTTTCTGTCTTTGGGATAATTTAATGAACCATTTCCTAATGTTGATGTCCCCACGCGGTGACTGACTTCGAGATGACAGCCACCATGAGGCGCTCAGCTTATAAGTACATTTTACATGATCGAACCAGCTTTTCCCATCAAAGTTGGATTGGCATATGTACATCACACTTTCACTCTGGCAATATCTACTTACTAAGCTAAGTCATAACATATCAAGAAAAAATATATCTGGCTGTAATTCAAAGAGACAGACCGTAATTGAAATAGACAGTTATAACTTGGCTGTTCTGTGTCACGAGCACTACATGTAGCAAACGGCACAGCACTAGAGAGGCTTCAGGGTGAGTAAGAGTGGGTCATACTGCTCCTTACAAGGTACATAGGTAGCAAGGGATATTAATATGTAAAGCTTCTAGCTGAGACGCAAATCTTGTTCTCTCTACATCCTTCTTAAAATTTCATCAACCTGGCTTGTTCCCCAAATCAACTACTTAGCACGAAAAATATGCCTTGGAAGGAAATCAAAAACAGCCACAAATGCTCCAAAGTGAACCCACCAATTCCATATTCTCCTGTTAAAGAGAAAACTGACTTATCAGGAACGATGGACATAATCTTAAAGAAGGTGGCAGAAGTGCATGATCTCACTAAATCTACAAAAACAAATACAGATCTGATGCAACAGGTACTTTGTGCAATAAGGGCTGACATCAATACCATTAACTCCAAAGTCTTTGAGGCGGAATCACGAATCTGTAAATTAGAGGATGCAACAGAGGCTTCAAAGAAAGTGACACAGAAAATACAAGACTCTATATAGTGCCTTTAAAAGGATGTGCCAGAACTTAAAGATAGAAACTGCAGGGGAAACCTACAAATTTTGGAATTCCGGAAGGATCAGAGGATTCATTGAGTTCCCCTATCTCCTTCCGGGAGAAATGGATCTCCCAGATGCCAGGCATCCCATTCAAAAATGATTTTGAACTGTAAAGGGAACATCGTGTCCTATCCTTCAAACTGACCAATAAGAACATGACTGGTCAGATTGTCTGTCGTCCAGTGCACTGAATTAATATTAAACTACGTGCGCAGGAAAAACCATATACTATGGAACAGCCAGAAAACCTTCATTTCTCAGGAATACTCCAAACTTACAGTAGAGACTAAAATAGGTTACCTTGCACTGAGACCCAAACTGAAGAAAGCGAACATCCAATTCTCATTTACTGGACCTCAAAATTCAAAATCTACGCTGATGTAAAACACCATGGGCCTCATTTATGAGGGCTTGCGTCAGTTTTGCGCTGCTGATGCGTCACTTTTTGTGACGCATCGGCGGCGTAAAACATGCGCCTTGTTGCACCGTATTTAAAAAGTGACGCATCTAGGAAGATTGATACAGAAAAGGGGGTGGTGATGAACAGAGTGTCTGAATTAAGCAGACCACTCTTACCCAGTCTAAAGATCAGGGCTTGATCCATCACCGTTATTTATCTCACTGCCCCATCCCAGCTCAGAACCTGGCTATATGCAAATTAGTCTGTCCCTGGCCCAGTGCATCATGGGAACAGGGCAGACCAAACTACCAAGCCAATTCTTCACCAGAAAGGAGACAAGCTACCGGGGACCGGTTTCTGGCATTTCAGCCTCTTCGGCCCGGCTTGCTTGAATCCTGATGGAGCAGTGAGAAAGGGACTCATGTCTGAGTATACCCTGCCACACCTATAGTGGCCAAAATTGATACAGAAAAGGGGGTGGTGATGAACAGAGTGTCTGAATTAAGCAGACCACTCTTACCCAGTCTAAAGATCAGGGCTTGATCCATCACCGTTATTTATCTCACTGCCCCATCCCAGCTCAGAACCTGGCTATATGCAAATTAGTCTGTCCCTGGCCCAGTGCATCATGGGAACAGGGCAGACCAAACTACCAAGCCAATTCTTCACCAGAAAGGAGACAAGCTACCGGGGACCGGTTTCTGGCATTTCAGCCTCTTCGGCCCGGCTTGCTTGAATCCTGATGGAGCAGTGAGAAAGGGACTCATGTCTGAGTATACCCTGCCACACCTATAGTGGCCAAAATTGATACAGAAAAGGGGGTGGTGATGAACAGAGTGTCTGAATTAAGCAGACCACTCTTACCCAGTCTAAAGATCAGGGCTTGATCCATCACCGTTATTTATCTCACTGCCCCATCCCAGCTCAGAACCTGGCTATATGCAAATTAGTCTGTCCCTGGCCCAGTGCATCATGGGAACAGGGCAGACCAAACTACCAAGCCAATTCTTCACCAGAAAGGAGACAAGCTACCGGGGACCGGTTTCTGGCATTTCAGCCTCTTCGGCCCGGCTTGCTTGAATCCTGATGGAGCAGTGAGAAAGGGACTCATGTCTGAGTATACCCTGCCACACCTATAGTGGCCAAAATTGATACAGAAAAGGGGGTGGTGATGAACAGAGTGTCTGAATTAAGCAGACCACTCTTACCCAGTCTAAAGATCAGGGCTTGATCCATCACCGTTATTTATCTCACTGCCCCATCCCAGCTCAGAACCTGGCTATATGCAAATTAGTCTGTCCCTGGCCCAGTGCATCATGGGAACAGGGCAGACCAAACTACCAAGCCAATTCTTCACCAGAAAGGAGACAAGCTACCGGGGACCGGTTTCTGGCATTTCAGCCTCTTCGGCCCGGCTTGCTTGAATCCTGATGGAGCAGTGAGAAAGGGACTCATGTCTGAGTATACCCTGCCACACCTATAGTGGCCAAAATTGATACAGAAAAGGGGGTGGTGATGAACAGAGTGTCTGAATTAAGCAGACCACTCTTACCCAGTCTAAAGATCAGGGCTTGATCCATCACCGTTATTTATCTCACTGCCCCATCCCAGCTCAGAACCTGGCTATATGCAAATTAGTCTGTCCCTGGCCCAGTGCATCATGGGAACAGGGCAGACCAAACTACCAAGCCAATTCTTCACCAGAAAGGAGACAAGCTACCGGGGACCGGTTTCTGGCATTTCAGCCTCTTCGGCCCGGCTTGCTTGAATCCTGATGGAGCAGTGAGAAAGGGACTCATGTCTGAGTATACCCTGCCACACCTATAGTGGCCAAAATTGATACAGAAAAGGGGGTGGTGATGAACAGAGTGTCTGAATTAAGCAGACCACTCTTACCCAGTCTAAAGATCAGGGCTTGATCCATCACCGTTATTTATCTCACTGCCCCATCCCAGCTCAGAACCTGGCTATATGCAAATTAGTCTGTCCCTGGCCCAGTGCATCATGGGAACAGGGCAGACCAAACTACCAAGCCAATTCTTCACCAGAAAGGAGACAAGCTACCGGGGACCGGTTTCTGGCATTTCAGCCTCTTCGGCCCGGCTTGCTTGAATCCTGATGGAGCAGTGAGAAAGGGACTCATGTCTGAGTATACCCTGCCACACCTATAGTGGCCAAAATTGATACAGAAAAGGGGGTGGTGATGAACAGAGTGTCTGAATTAAGCAGACCACTCTTACCCAGTCTAAAGATCAGGGCTTGATCCATCACCGTTATTTATCTCACTGCCCCATCCCAGCTCAGAACCTGGCTATATGCAAATTAGTCTGTCCCTGGCCCAGTGCATCATGGGAACAGGGCAGACCAAACTACCAAGCCAATTCTTCACCAGAAAGGAGACAAGCTACCGGGGACCGGTTTCTGGCATTTCAGCCTCTTCGGCCCGGCTTGCTTGAATCCTGATGGAGCAGTGAGAAAGGGACTCATGTCTGAGTATACCCTGCCACACCTATAGTGGCCAAAATTGATACAGAAAAGGGGGTGGTGATGAACAGAGTGTCTGAATTAAGCAGACCACTCTTACCCAGTCTAAAGATCAGGGCTTGATCCATCACCGTTATTTATCTCACTGCCCCATCCCAGCTCAGAACCTGGCTATATGCAAATTAGTCTGTCCCTGGCCCAGTGCATCATGGGAACAGGGCAGACCAAACTACCAAGCCAATTCTTCACCAGAAAGGAGACAAGCTACCGGGGACCGGTTTCTGGCATTTCAGCCTCTTCGGCCCAGCTTGCTTGAATCCTGATGGAGCAGTGAGAAAGGGACTCATGTCTGAGTATACCCTGCCACACCTATAGTGGCCAAAATTGATACAGAAAAGGGGGTGGTGATGAACAGAGTGTCTGAATTAAGCAGACCACTCTTACCCAGTCTAAAGATCAGGGCTTGATCCATCACCGTTATTTATCTCACTGCCCCATCCCAGCTCAGAACCTGGCTATATGCAAATTAGTCTGTCCCTGGCCCAGTGCATCATGGGAACAGGGCAGACCAAACTACCAAGCCAATTCTTCACCAGAAAGGAGACAAGCTACCGGGGACCGGTTTCTGGCATTTCAGCCTCTTCGGCCCGGCTTGCTTGAATCCTGATGGAGCAGTGAGAAAGGGACTCATGTCTGAGTATACCCTGCCACACCTATAGTGGCCAAAATTGATACAGAAAAGGGGGTGGTGATGAACAGAGTGTCTGAATTAAGAAGACCACTCTTACCCAGTCTAAAGATCAGGGCTTGATCCATCACCGTTATTTATCTCACTGCCCCATCCCAGCTCAGAACCTGGCTATATGCAAATTAGTCTGTCCAGTGAGCTAAAAAACGGGGATGGATCAAGCCCTGATCTTTGGACTGGGTAAGAGTGGTCTGCTTAATTCAGACACTCTGTTCATCACCACCCCCCTTTTCTGAATCAATTTTGTCCACCATAAGCGTGTAAGGGTATACTCAGATGTGAGTCCCTAGCTCATTGCACCATCAGGATTCAAGCAAGCCGGGCCGAAGACGGCTGAAATGCCAGAAACCGGTCCCCGGTAGCTTGTTTCCTTCCCAGTATAAGAATTGGCTTGGTAGTTTGGTCTGCCCTGTTCCCATGATGCACTGGGCCAGGGTCAGACTAATTTGCATATAGCCAAGTTCTGAGCTGGGATGGGGCAGTGAGATAAATAACGGTGATGGATCAAGCCCTGATCTTTAGACTGGGTAAGAGTGGTCTGCTTAATTCAGACACTCTGTTCATCACCACCCCCCTTTTCTGAATCAATTTTGTCCACCATAAGCGTGGAAGGGTATACTCAGATGTGAGTCCCTAGCTCATTGCACCATCAGGATTCAAGCAAGCCGGGCCGAAGACGGCTGAAATGCCAGAAACCGGTCCCCGGTAGCTTGTTTCCTTCCCAGTATAAGAATTGGCTTGGTAGTTTGGTCTGCCCTGTTCCCATGATGCACTGGGCCAGGGTCAGACTAATTTGCATATAGCCAAGTTCTGAGCTGGGATGGTGCAGTGAGCTAAAAAACGGGGCTGGATCAAGCCCTGATCTTTGGACTGGGTAAGAGTGGTCTGCTTAATTCAGACACTCTGTTCATCACCACCCCCCTTTTCTGAATCAATTTTGTCCACCATAAGCGTGGAAGGGTATACTCAGATGTGAGTCCCTAGCTCATTGCACCATCAGGATTCAAGCAAGCCGGGCCGAAGACGGCTGAAATGCCAGAAACCGGTCCCCGGTAGCTTGTTTCCTTCCCAGTATAAGAATTGGCTTGGTAGTTTGGTCTGCCCTGTTCCCATGATGCACTGGGCCAGGGTCAGACTAATTTGCATATAGCCAAGTTCTGAGCTGGGATGGTGCAGTGAGCTAAAAAACGGGGATGGATCAAGCCCTGATCTTTGGACTGGGTAAGAGTGGTCTGCTTAATTCAGACACTCTGTTCATCACCACCCCCCTTTTCTGAATCAATTTTGTCCACCATAAGCGTGGAAGGGTATACTCAGATGTGAGTCCCTAGCTCATTGCACCATCAGGATTCAAGCAAGCCGGGCCGAAGACGGCTGAAATGCCAGAAACCGGTCCCCGGTAGCTTGTTTCCTTCCCAGTATAAGAATTGGCTTGGTAGTTTGGTCTGCCCTGTTCCCATGATGCACTGGGCCAGGGTCAGACTAATTTGCATATAGCCAAGTTCTGAGCTGGGATGGTGCAGTGAGCTAAAAAACGGGGATGGATCAAGCCCTGATCTTTGGACTGGGTAAGAGTGGTCTGCTTAATTCAGACACTCTGTTCATCACCACCCCCCTTTTCTGAATCAATTTTGTCCACCATAAGCGTGGAAGGGTATACTCAGATGTGAGTCCCTAGCTCATTGCACCATCAGGATTCAAGCAAGCCGGGCCGAAGACGGCTAAAATGCTAGAAACCGGTCCCCGGTAGCTTGTTTCCTTCCCAGTATAAGAATTGGCTTGGTAGTTTGGTCTGCCCTGTTCCCATGATGCACTGGGCCAGGGTCAGACTAATTTGCATATAGCCAAGTTCTGAGCTGGGATGGTGCAGTGAGCTAAAAAACGGGGATGGATCAAGCCCTGATCTTTGGACTGGGTAAGAGTGGTCTGCTTAATTCAGACACTCTGTTCATCACCACCCCCCTTTTCTGAATCAATTTTGTCCACCATAAGCGTGGAAGGGTATACTCAGATGTGAGTCCCTAGCTCATTGCACCATCAGGATTCAAGCAAGCCGGGCCGAAGACGGCTGAAATGCCAGAAACCGGTCCCCGGTAGCTTGTTTCCTTCCCAGTATAAGAATTGGCTTGGTAGTTTGGTCTGCCCTGTTCCCATGATGCACTGGGCCAGGGTCAGACTAATTTGCATATAGCCAAGTTCTGAGCTGGGATGGTGCAGTGAGCTAAAAAACGGGGATGGATCAAGCCCTGATCTTTGGACTGGGTAAGAGTGGTCTGCTTAATTCAGACACTCTGTTCATCACCACCCCCCTTTTCTGAATCAATTTTGTCCACCATAAGCGTGGAAGGGTATACTCAGATGTGAGTCCCTAGCTCATTGCACCATCAGGATTCAAGCAAGCCGGGCCGAAGACGGCTGAAATGCCAGAAACCGGCCCCCGGTAGCTTGTTTCCTTCCCAGTATAAGAATTGGCTTGGTAGTTTGGTCTGCCCTGTTCCCATGATGCACTGGGCCAGGGTCAGACTAATTTGCATATAGCCAAGTTCTGAGCTGGGATGGTGCAGTGAGCTAAAAAACGGGGATGGATCAAGCCCTGATCTTTGGACTGGGTAAGAGTGGTCTGCTTAATTCAGACACTCTGTTCATCACCACCCCCCTTTTCTGAATCAATTTTGTCCACCATAAGCGTGGAAGGGTATACTCAGATGTGAGTCCCTAGCTCATTGCACCATCAGGATTCAAGCAAGCCGGGCCGAAGACGGCTGAAATGCCAGAAACCGGTCCCCGGTAGCTTGTTTCCTTCCCAGTATAAGAATTGGCTTGGTAGTTTGGTCTGCCCTGTTCCCATGATGCACTGGGCCAGGGTCAGACTAATTTGCATATAGCCAAGTTCTGAGCTGGGATGGTGCAGTGAGCTAAAAAACGGGGATGGATCAAGCCCTGATCTTTGGACTGGGTAAGAGTGGTCTGCTTAATTCAGACACTCTGTTCATCACCACCCCCCTTTTCTGAATCAATTTTGTCCACCATAAGCGTGGAAGGGTATACTCAGATGTGAGTCCCTAGCTCATTGCACCATCAGGATTCAAGCAAGCCGGGCCGAAGACGGCTGAAATGCCAGAAACCGGTCCCCGGTAGCTTGTTTCCTTCCCAGTATAAGAATTGGCTTGGTAGTTTGGTCTGCCCTGTTCCCATGATGCACTGGGCCAGGGTCAGACTAATGTGCATATAGCCAAGTTCTGAGCTGGGATGGTGCAGTGAGCTAAAAAACGGGGATGGATCAAGCCCTGATCTTTGGACTGGGTAAGAGTGGTCTGCTTAATTCAGACACTCTGTTCATCACCACCCCCCTTTTCTGAATCAATTTTGTCCACCATAAGCGTGGAAGGGTATACTCAGATGTGAGTCCCTAGCTCATTGCACCATCAGGATTCAAGCAAGCCGGGCCGAAGACGGCTGAAATGCCAGAAACCGGTCCCCGGTAGCTTGTTTCCTTCCCAGTATAAGAATTGGCTTGGTAGTTTGGTCTGCCCTGTTCCCATGATGCACTGGGCCAGGGTCAGACTAATTTGCATATAGCCAAGTTCTGAGCTGGGATGGTGCAGTGAGCTAAAAAACGGGGATGGATCAAGCCCTGATCTTTGGACTGGGTAAGAGTGGTCTGCTTAATTCAGACACTCTGTTCATCACCACCCCCCTTTTCTGAATCGCATCTAGGAAGATGCGTCACTTTTTAAACCGCTGCGCCACATTATACCTGCATCAGGTATAATGTATGCAGAGGGGGCGTTCCCCCGCAAAAAGCCTCGTAATAGTGACGCAGTGAAATCTATGAGATTTCACTGCGTCACTTTTAGGACGCTGTTGCGTCAAAATCTTGCGCCTGCCTCACAGCAGGCGTAAGACTGACGCAAGCCCTTTCACATGGGGCTTTCCCCATGTGAAAGGACGCATTGCTGGAGTTGAGTCACTTTTGAGACACACTCCAGCAATGCGTCACTTTTGCGCTTACAGATACGTCAGAAATACTGACGTATCTGTAACTCCTTGCGACATGATGCGTCATACATTAAATATGACTCATCATTGGTGTCGCAAGGAGTGCGCAGTGATGCATCACTTTTCATAAATAAGGCCCCATATTTTTGCTGATCACAAAGACTTACGATCTTTTCTTGAACAGAGAGGGGGTACTTTAGTGGACATTGAACAAGTATGTGCTAATTGATGCCAGCTCATGCTCATTTTTGGTGGCCACCGTTCTGTATGCTCCTGTTATCAGTTACTCTCCTGGTAGCTAATGTTTGTGATAGGATCATTGCTTCTGAGGGGCCTAAAGGGGCCTGTTGCCTTAGAGGGTCTCCCAGTTGCCTTCAGGTAAATATATATGGTTGCATTCAGGTAAATACATATGGCTTTTCTCCACTTCCTTGAAGGCATGCCTGCCTCTTCTTTCCTGAGACCTCATTACTTCCGCTATTTCCGCCTAGAGCAGCTACTCTGTGTTTCATTACAATGGGGCAAGGTCACACATCTTCCACGAACATCGGTGCTTTTTCATGCGCCACTGCTTACTAATCAGATTCTCACTGATTTACCTACTACATCAAAGTTCCATGACACAGGGCAGGTTCATGCACTTCCTACAGTTGTCAACGACTACTAACCCGAAGTTTACAGTTTATCTATACTAATATAATAAAGAAACCTTTGAGGCGGGTAATCTCAGGAACAACAGCACCAATCACAACACCCAATACAGCGTTGGCTAGGGCAGTTGCAGCAGAAGGACATAGGCTATGCAGACGCCCACCATATACTTTCAAAAGGTAAAAGAACCGTGCCAGCAAAGTAGTCCCTTGTGGGCGTGTCTGCGTTGTGCTGTGGGCATGTGCTGGGGGTGTGACAAACGCAGGGGGCGTGTGGTACGCCCCGCCCTTCATGCCATGTCTCATATCATGTGCTAATCCCACCCTGCTCCCTTTAAATACCCCTGCACCCCATAATCATAACCCACCCATACTCCTTAAAATACCCCAACACCCTTAAACACTAACCCATCTTAACCCTATAAATATACCCTATACCCCAAAATCCAAACTTATCCCTAAACCCTAAAAATACCCCTGTACCCCAAAACCCAAACCTAGCCCTGAACCCTATAAATACCCATGTACCTCAAAACCCAAACCTACCCCTGAACCCTAAAAATACCCCTGTACCCCAAAGCCCAAACCTAGCCCTGAACCCTAAAAATACCACTGTACCCCAAAACCCAAACCTACCCCTGAACCCTAAAATACCCCTGCACCCCAAAACCCAAACCTAGCCCTGAACCCTTAAAATACCCCTGTACCCCAAAACCCAAACCTACCCCTGAACCCTAAAAAGCCTGCGCAGGCAAGGGTGTTAGTGGTGTTCAGTGGCGTCAGAGGCGGAGGCGGAGGCAGACATTCTTCCATAGACTCGAAGCCGGCAAGCTCTGTTTTTTTTGAGGGGCCAGCCACTGAACTAGAGAAATTGCCTCAACTGACTGACTTCACCAGGTAAAACACGTTCTTTGATTCTCCGAGGTGCTTGCTTTGCTTACTTTACCTGAGATGTTTAGCCTAAGCCTGAGCAGCCAGTAAGACTAAAGTGACTGTGCAGGAGCTTGGAACCGTCCCCGAAGCTCAAGGTCTGCTCAATCTTGATTGTTTGAGCATTTGGGGAGAAGGAACACTAAGCTATTGCTCTTTGGTGCTGTAAGATCAGTATAGTACAGTACAGTAATTCTTGATTTAAACAATTACGCTATCATCTCTACTAACTACGCTATTAGGGACGAAGCAGGCCTATTGTGCTAATGGCACCCAAAAATTTCAATAGTAAATTAACTAAAGGCACTCCCATGAAAAATGGAGTGGATGAGGAGACTTCACCAATTTTCAAACAGATTTCACCAGCAGTGGCAGCAAGGATGCCCCGCCATACTGATAGGCATACTGATAGGCAACTTGATAAGCAACATGCTATTCAACTTTCTCCAGATACACTCATTAAAACTAGCTCTACCACAACAGCTACCAAAAACAAAGATAAAGACAAAGACAAAGACAAAGACAAAGACAAAGAAAAAGAAAAGACAAGGACAAGGACAAGGACAAAGATAAAGATAAAGGTAAAGGCAAAACTGAAGCAACAGGAATATCCACCAATAATTCTGATAAATCAATTGATAATTTAGTTAAAGAAGGCAAACTGATGTCAGACTTGGTGGCTAGGAGTACTAAATACAAGGCGGACAAGCTGGGTAAGGCAGAACATAATGAGAATACGGTGGCGGAGACCCATATTACGGATGTTATTATTAAACCAGGCCAACAACCTGCTCAATCTCCTCAGTCCTTACTGGGTTTAGATCCGACTACATTTCTCGAGAGAAAGGACAATCTTTTTGATGGCGCTGATGGCGCTGATGGAAACAATGGCGCTGATAATGAGATATTCTTGGAGGTTAACTCTGATGATCGGGAATATGAGGAGATAATTGAAGGAGGTGATACTGAGGGGGGAGAAGACACACGCGAGGACATAGAGAATAGCTCTATGCAATTAAAGGCTAACAGATCCTCAACCTCTAAAAAAAGGGGAAAGACAAAAAACAAAACTAAGAAAGGGGGGAGAAATATGATCCCTGCAGCCTTATTAAACACATTAATACCAACCATCGCTGGAGGGAAATTGCTTACAGATCAGAGCCCGTTGAGTAAATGGTTTCAAGCTCTAAAAAGAGAAACAAGAAAATTATCATCGACCTTACCAGCAGATAATTCTACTGTAGATGAAAGCCTTAAAAAAAATAACTTAAAAAACCCGCAGGCTACTCTGCTCGGGAGCAGTGTCCCATCTAGTAGAGGCTCAGAATCTCTCCCCTTGCCGCTGCCTCCTACAATTGACCTCTCCCTCTCCCCTTCTGCTTCTATGAATATGTTATCTACAGGAAACACTCTCGACAGCAATATCGATACTATTGGGAGTATTGGGAATATTCAGAAAGACAAGCCTCTTGTATTTACTTCATCTCATAGCGACTCAGCCCTAATATCTACTATCTCTCCTCTACTGGCTTCTCCCTCGGTTAATGCTGTTAACGTCAATGCCTCATCTTTGGACCTAATCTTAAAAACACTAATGGATAATCGCCAAGAGGTACAAGACAATTTTCGACAACTACGGGAGGACAATACTAAAATCCCTTCAGGAAGTCACTAACAAACTGAGTGGCGTAACAAAAGAAATTGAGGAAATACAACAAAGAGTTGTTGAAGTGGAGGAAACCCTTGCCACTACTACGGCTTCATCGGAACGACACAATGAAGAAATAGGAACTTTGCAGAGCAAAGTTGAAGATTTGGAAAATCGGCAGAGGCGACAGAATCTGCGACTCTTTGGGATACCTGAAGGATCTGAGGGAGCTGATGCAAGGGGTTATATGGTAAAAATACTACAAAAGGCTTTCCCGGATTTATCTGACTGGGACTGGGACTCTCAACTTCAGGGAGTACATAGACTTCCTATCATCCCCAGAACCCAGGAGAGTAAATACCCACGGCCATTTCTAATCTATTTTGGTAATTATTTACTTAGGCAAGCAGTTTCAATAAAAGCCAAACCAAGAACCCCAGTGATAATTGATAATCTAACTTTTTTTGTAAAATCTGATCTGAGCAAAGTAACTATGGACAGAAGGTGGGGCCTACGTAAATTGATTGACCCCATTAAATCTCAAGGAGCAACGGTTTATTTACAGGAATCGGCCCGCCTCAAAGTTATTATGTCCGGTCATAATTATTTTTTCCATGATGTCAAAGAGGCAGAGCGTTTTCTTTCGAAAATGGACTCAAAATCTTAATTAAGAAAATAATGGGAAAGAAGGAGAGGGGGAAAATAAGATAAATTAGCCTAACTTGCTATGTTGCTAACCTGTTATTGGTGCTATATGTGTTTACAAGTGACTAGGGCAATTTCCTTCTCTTATGAATCTTGTTCTATAGTTTTGGGTCATTTGCCTTTCTGTATGAGAGCAATACAGAGGGTTGGGGTTCCTAGGGAATCCTCTCTGGCTGGCTGCCCCATAAGCAGCAGCAGAAGATAGGGGGATGCTTCCGGGTAGGTACAGGGGGAGGGATCTAGGAGAGTGGAAGGGAGGGAAGGGTGGGAGAAGCTTCGGCTTGGATGAAGCGGGGGTTGGTCAAGTGGGGTAAAATTTATTGCAAGAGGCGCAAGAGGGTGAAAATAAAAATGGAAAAAGAGTAAATTCGACATTTTGAAGTATTTAAAAATACAGAGGAAATGCATTCTTTTATGGTATTTATATGACCCAGATTAGATGTCTTGCATGGAATGTGGCAGGTCTCAACAGCAAACAAAAGAGAAGATTGGTTCAGGAAGAACTTAATATGTACAAACCGCACCTAGCTATGATATCGGAAACTCACATTGGGTATAAAGATAGGAAATTATTGGGACAGATTGGATACAAACTTATTGTTTGCTCTACTTTGGGGGCCTCAATCAGAGGGGTGGCAATATTAAAACAGAAACATTTTGCTATTGAAATTACGAAGACGGCTGCTGATTCAAAAGGGCGATGGGCAATCGCTCAAGCAAAATTTGAACATAGTAAATATGTATTTTGTGTTGTTTATGGGCCTAACATTGACGAACCAAAAATGTTTGATTTTTTAAATATTGAACTGTTGGAATGGGAAGGGGAGCTGCTGATTATGGGGGATTTTAATTGTGTTATGAATTATGCGGTGGACTCTACTAGACACGGTATTTCACAACGTATGCGCAAAGTTAGAGCAGCAATATTGGAACTCAGTCGATTGCATAATTTGACGGATGTCTGGCGATTTAAGTATCCTAATGTAGCAGGGTTTACTTATTACTCAGCCCCCCATAAATTATGTTCCCGAATAGACTTGATCTGGACAACGAATAGAATTCTGGAAGGATGTAGTATAGAATTGTGTCCTAGAGTAACATCTGACCATAATCCTCTACTACTAGAATTTAATATTTATAATAAGAAACGAGAGGTACGGCAATTTACATTTCCCAGATTTCTTATCTCTGATCAAACATTCATTTCTCAATTGAAAGAACACATTAAGGAATTTATAAATATTTATTTAAACACTACAATAGTAACAACTGTCTGGGATGCATGTAAAGCAAGTATAAGAGGCCTTGCCCAACAATACGTGCTTAAAAAAAACACTGAGGCCCGGAAGGAGATGAAGTCTATCATTTCTATTATTCTGGCTCTGGAACGAAATTTGGCAAACGACTTAATGGAGGGGAAGCTGAATAGTGATAGGATAAGAATGGACTTAGTGAAACTACAATCAGATACTAAGAGGACCCTGAGGGAGAAAAGCAGCGCCAGGCTTCATAAATACCATCTGACAGAGTATGAAAGCGGGGATAGGATTGGAAAAGTGCTTGCTTACAAAGTGGCAGATAAAAGAACAAGGACTAACATTAAAGCAATTAAAGGTAGCGATATGGTCACATATAATCAACCAGATCAGATACTAGAACAATTCGCTGATTATTACCGTAAACTGTATACTTCAGAACAAGTACCTAGTAAGGAAGATATATTATTATACCTTAGTTCTTATATGAATATACAACAAAATAAAGAAGCAGTTGACTCTCTAAACTCAGAGATTACACTAGATGAAATCAAGACAGCATTTTTATCTCTTCTTTCGGGTAAGGCAGCAGGACAAGATCTACTCCCCATGGAACTTTATAAAACCTGCTTGACGGAATTACTTCCTTTATTTAAATTAGTTGTAGATTATATTGGAGAAACCCGGAGAGCTCCCTCCTCTTGGAGAACAGCCAAGATAGTATTTTTTTTAAAGAAACAAAAGGTAGCGGAGGAATGTGGGTCACATAGACCCATATCTCTGATTAACTCGGATGCTAAGGCCTTTGCTAAAATATTAGCAAACCGACTTGCATCCTTAATGCCTGAATTGGTGAATATGCAACAACATGGTTTTGTTACAGGACGAGACACTACTCCCCACATAAATACGGCTATTACGGCTTTTGATGTAGCGTCAACTAACTCCACCCCACTCGGTATGGTCATGCTAGATGCTGAAAAGGCATTTGACCGAGTGGGGTGGGAGTATTTATGGGCCGTACTGGAAGGATTCGGCATGGGGGGTAAATATCTAGGGTGGATTCAGGCATTATATCATCAACCAATGGCACAGCTTAGCTATGCAGAAAGGAATTCTCTCAGTTTTCCAATAGGAAGAGGAACACGGCAGGGGTGCCCCCTTTCTCCCCTGTCATTTGCGCTACCATTAGTGCCATTTTTGAACGCACTTTCAACACAGCATGATATTATTCCATTTCAACATAGGGGGAACAGTCTAAAAATAACTGCATATGCGGATGACGTAGCGATATTCACCACTGATGTAGCTAAGGCTATACCTGCAATAACAAAAGAAGCAAAAAATGTTGGCAATGTATCTGGGTATAAATTAAATATAAACAAAACGCAGGTCATCGCTAATTATAATCCTTCAACGACTGTATTGGGCCTATGTGCTAATGCTGTATATTTGGGGGTTAAAATATCAGCAGAGATTACTGAAATAATAGACCTCAACTATGATCCATTACTAAAAGAAGTTGCTAAATCTCTTAAAAAATGGCACAAGATACCGCTCAGCTTGATTGGGCGTATAAATTTAATAAAAATGAAAGTCGCACCCAAATTTCTGTATTCATTCAGATCAATTCCGCTACGTCTCAATAATTCTTTTTTTTAAAAACTTGACGGAATCTGCTCTAGTTATATATGGGGTTACAAAAAAGCGAGTAGAGCAATAAATCTCCTAAAACTTCCGACTGAAAAAGGCGGCTTAATGTTTCCCGATTTTAAATTATATTTTTTTGCTTCCTTTTTTGGTCGGATGCGCAGTTTATTGAGAAATGATAACTCCTTATTTTTTCATCAGCTAATGTTAGGGTCTGATTGCAAACAATTTATGGATCGAACTAATGACCCAAATTACTTCAAACGAGTAAAATTAAAGACGGCTAGGCATATTGCACAAATTTGGAAACAGATAATGACTCTTGATAAGATATCTTATTTTAACTCTGAATTAAGGCTATGGGGGAATCCAGGACTTCCTGGAATTTTTTCAGATGGGGCTGGGACAGTATGGTCTAGTTGCGGTATTAATACCCTTGGAGATCTCTATGGCTCTGATGGACTATTAGGATTTACTTCGCTTAAACTAATATACAATCTAAGTGGTAGGATGTATTTTAAATATGTGCAACTCCAAGACTTCTTTGTTCGTAAGATGAATGTAAAAGAAATAAGACACTCGGACATCCTACAATGTTTGTACTCAGATCGGAATAAATCACTGATTAGTGAAAGCTACAGACTTCTGAACCAGGGAAAGGGAGACGATTGTGAAAAATTAGCATCCAAGTGGACGGCCAGGCTCGGACTAAATATAACTTCTAAGCAAATATCCGATTCTCTTCTTCAGATTAATCAAGTCGTACAGTCTTCTAGTATTAGATTGCAGTTTTATATGACTATCTGCCAATTATATTATACCCCTGAGAGAATTTCTAGCTGGGCATCAGATAATTATAAAAATTAACGCACAAACTGTCCTAAATGTAAACTGGAGGCTGCTGATATTGGCCATATGCTCTACTCATGCCCGGCATTATCAGAGTTCTGGGAGGGTGTAGCAGATGTATTAGAAAGGAAACATATTGTGTCTCCGCCTCTCTCAGCTCACTTGATTCTAATAGATCTTCAAGAACTGAATTGTCCAAATAAAGATCTGAATTCTACTTTATTTGCTTGTGCGAGTTTAACTATAGCTAGAGCATGGATAGCGCCAGATCCGCCACACGTTATGGAATGGTGGGCTTTGGTGAATGAAATACACACCATGGAGATTGCTTTAGCTAGACTAAGAGGGACTAATTCTCTGAGGAAAAAAGAAGGGTGTGGGACATTATATTTGGATCAGAATAACTTTCCAAAAGTAGATTTGATGGTTGAGACCACACTGTAATTTCTTTTAAGTTTTATGGTTATTTTTCTCTGTAATGCTCACGTATTCTTTTTTGAAAATGGTTACTATATAACTATGTCATGATTTGTAAATGTATTTATTTTATGTGCCTCTTGCAATATCAATAAAAATGTTAAAAAAAAAGAACCCTCAAATAGGTTTCTTTAAATGTCAAAGCCTCAATCAACCGCTCAAACGGAAACAAGTTGAAAATTACCTGTACAAGCTCAAAGCTGACGTTCTTTTCCTAAAAGAGGCAAAAATCTACAATAATGAAATGACATCACTTAGTCGTAACTGGATTAGTGACTTTTTTTGCTCAACAGCGATTAACAAAACAAGCACTGGCGTTGCCAATAGGTCTCGCAGTAGGAAAGTTGGAGCTATTGGTTTTGTAAATGACATTTTATATTTATGTTTTGGGATTTACAATGCCAATACTTTTAACTTTAGCATATGTGACACTTTTAGTATTTGTAATGTCACATGTTTTGTATTGACTTGACTTAGATGTATTGATATTACAATTAACATTGGCTTTTAATTTTGTAAAATAATTAATACTTAAATAAAAGTGATTGTAATTTTTAATGACAATAGCTTAAACTTTTGTAAATAACTGTTGTGAAGATTATGTTCAGTGACTAAAATCCAAGAACAGAAGTGAAATATTAACATTTTTTTGTGACATTTGCAATAAAGCTTCAAACATTGAGAGAACATATTTGAACTAGTGATGCTGTGGTGGTGCTGAGTGATGCTGTGGTGGTGCTGAGTGATGCTGTGGTTGCGCTGAGTGATGCTGTGGTTGCGCTGAGTGATGCTGTGGTTGCGCTGAGTGATGCTGTCGTTGAGCTGAGTGGTGGTGTGGTGGTGTGGTGGTGCTGTGGTGGTGCTGAGTGGTGCTCTGGTGGTGCTGAGTGATGCTGTGGTGGTGCTGAGTGATGCTGTGTTGGTGCTGAGGGATGCTGTGTTGGTGCTGAGGGATGCTGTGTTGGTGCTGAGGGATGCTGTGGTGGTGCTGAGGGATGCTGTGGTGGTGCTGAGTGATGCTGTGGTGGTGCTGAGTGGTGCTGTGTGGTGCTGTGGGCTAATAAATAAAATTAAACACATGCTGGACCTTATTCAGCACACTTTGGAGCATGCTCTAAGAACTGAGCTTTTCTTTGCAATAATTGTTTCAAGCCTCGTACAAGCCACCATACTTAGAGTCACCCCTTTAGTCTTGGGAACGAGACTGCTTGGTTATCCATATCAAATCCCTTGACTTTGATTTTATGATGCAATGCATTCTGGGAATCCAAACACAATTAAACAGTATTCAGGGTGACGCTTGTGCCCAGCAATGCCTGTAAAAAGGATGTAGCGTAACATTTAGAGTTTCCGACTTTGAAACTGGGGGATAGGGTTCGAGTCTCAGAGCCTGCCCTATCCGTGCAAACAAAAAAAGAAATGTAGACATGCTGATTAGAAGAAAAAATAAACTGCGAAACTCCCCCTCAAAAATGCAGATTGATTTAGAGAGAGGATGTGATGTAATATCCAGAGCTGCAAAGTTTGGAAACTGGTTTTAGTATCGGCTCTTCCCGTGCCTATTAAAAAAAAAAACATTACAGAGACATGCCGATCGGAATAAGTAAAACAATGGAGAAACTGAGAAACTAAAAAAAAATGCAGATTGTAAACAAAAAAACGCAACGGAAACAAAAGGATAAACAAATGCCGATATGTAGGGTTATTACCACTATGGCTATCTTTTCTGAACTCCCGCTGGATGAACATATATAGTTAGAAAAGCCAACATTTCAAAAACAAGGGCAGAAACAAAAGAAAAAGTCTCAGATCCTGCCCTATCCCTGCACACAAAACAAGGGAGGAAGGGTGACGAGACGCATGGGGAGCAGCAGGCTTTGATGTGCCGGCCGGCCATGCAGTGAATAATTAGGGGAGGAGAAATGCCGGCCTGAGGCAGAGTGCAAAGCAATGAAAGTTAAAGCAATTAGGGGGGAGGTGGGAGGGAGGCTGACCCTCGTAAAAGCCACCATACTTAGAGACACCCCTTTAGCCTTGGGAACCAGACTGTTTGGTTATCCATATCAAATCCCTTGACTTTGATTTTATGACGCAATGCATTCTGGTATTTCAATTGCACTAACACCCGACAGGCGAGCGTTTTACAAGGAAAGCCCTGGGCTAGACTTATCATTCCTGTCTGGAGGGAGAGTCAACAAATTAATTGTAAAAGTTGAGGCGCGGGTGTTAAGAGTCCGTCCACGTGTGGACCCATGAAAACAGCTGGGCTTTAAATCATTGCAGCAAAGGTGTTTTTGAAAATTTAAGTATGTGTTTATTTCTGTAACACACACGTGTTTCACCTTAGTGCATCACATTATTAGTATTATAGTAGGAGCACATCACATTATTAGTATTATAGTTGGAGCAATGTGTTATAAAATCAAATATGAGAGAGGTTTTGGTTCAGCGCATATCCAGAATGCACATATTTGAAGGTCCTCCTATGATGATAAACTGTTTCGCTGCAGATCGCTTTAATTGGTAGCTGCAAGACAGCCTTTGTGTTGCTAGCTCTCTGCTGTGCCTTGCCCGTGTCGTCATCTATGTAACGAGGCCCCCAGTGGCTCTTGCAGCCTGCCATGCCAAACCGGTTTACACACATTTTTAAATCCACCCTAATGACTATTGAGAGGAAAGAAACGGGCTGAGGCGGAGTGGGTGGCTTGCTGATATGTTGTGCATGAATAGCTAGGAAGTCTATAAAAATGCTTGTTAAGTAATGACAACAGGGAGGAGTGCTCAGTGGGTTGAATATTTGTGCAGGAACGAGTTGATCTGCAGGTCACAAGTTTGAATGCCCGTGGGACTGACTCTGCTGTTCATTCTTCTAATTGAGAAGAATGTTTAACCGTTGGTGCAGAGCATCCAGAAACGATACTTTTTTAAAGCAAGATTGGAGCAGTCAAGGGTTTAAAGCCCACAGGAGGTACTTCTTTCCCTGTTTAAGCAAAGCAACCAAACTCGGGGATTCATTACTAAACGTAAGGTACACGCACAACAACATTATCTTCGGAAGATTACAAGAGTTGCCTCTTTCCTTCATAAACCCCTTACTCCAACACTAATGTGCATAATATGCCTTTGTATGTAAACATTTATGATTATATGCCTCTAGGTTTGTAGTTCTTTAAATACCCTGGTATTTGTAATAAGCAAACTAATCACCCCTGAGGGTCTCAAGGCGCTGGGGGCCGTTTGGGAGATTAAGCAACCTATGGCTCAAATACTGCAAGAAAAAGCAAATTATGCGACACAGTAGTATTATTATTTAGTGCTGTATAAATATTACACAACTTATGCAAAGACTTCACCTTATTGGTAGTAGAGGAACAGCCAAATACAGCTGTATCCAACTGAAAGGTGACCAGCAAACCTTTGCAGGACCGATGCTGCCAGGTTTAGTAACTCGACCAGTGCCAGCTAGAAAGTTGATGGTTACCAGTTACATATATATATATATATATATATTACCTACTGGCGTTTGTGGACGGAATTGGCTGAAATTTTCAGGAAAATGGAACATTTTGTTTCTGAGCAGCCCCTGACAATTTGGGGGGGGTTTCATAAAGGGGGGGGGCCGAGAAAAAAGGGGGGTCCCAAAACGCGTTTTTCCCATGTTCATTTCCATAGGAAGTGTTGGCAGCCATCTTGGGACCAATATACATGATAGCACCTCATTAAAAAGCATTGTAGTTAATAGAGGGTTTTAGTACTTTAGTTACATTATAAATCATTTGTTGATGGTACCATACTCGTTTTAGGAATTGTGGTGGGTTCTAAGGTGATTTTACCATGTGAAAAAACCTTCTGCTGTGATATCATGAATATTGTTTGAAAGAAAACTAATATCTCATGATTTTCCCACAGTGATTTGGAAGGGGATCTATAAGCTAAACTGAAAGCATATTTTCTGTAAATTCACATTATCTTTCTCAGTCATGTGAAAATGAAGTCTGACATTCTCAGTAAAACATGTACATCCAACAAGGACAGAGACTGTCAGTTGATTCCTTTGTGTTCTACTGCAGCCTCCTAGAGTGTTCTAAAGAACAACTAGAGCGCTAACAGTCCTACTTATTATAAAGGTATGGCACACCTGAAGCCATCTTGATTGGAATAAAGTGGTAACTCTTAAAACATTTAATTTAAAAAGAAACAACATGAGGGGGTATATTTTGCCATAGAAAGTATGATTAGTGCTGCAGAATGAAAAATTAGGGCACATTTTGAGTGACTTCTCAAATCCTTTTCTATTTCATTAAAACATTCTGACATGCAGTCTCCCAAAATGGCCACCAGAGACAAAAGAGCCCAAATGTAGCCCAAATATCACCCAGATGTAGCCCAAGTATAGCCCAATGACAGAATGTCCCAGAGTGTTCTAAAGAACAACTAGAGCGCTAACAGTCCTACTTATTACAAAGGTATGGCACACCTGAAGCCATCTTGATTGGAATAAAGTGGTAACTCTTAAAACATTTAATTTAAAAAGAAACAATATGAGGGGGTATCTTTTGCCATAGAAAGTATGATTAGTGCTGCAGAATGAAAAATTAGGGCACATTTTGAGTGACTTCTCAAATCCTTTTCTATTTCATTAAAACATTCTGACATGCAGTCTCCCAAAATGGCCACCAGAGACAAAAGAGCACAAATGTAGCCCAAATATCACCCAGATGTAGCCCAAGTATAGCCCAATGACAGAATGTCCCAGAGTGTTCTAAAGAACAACTAGAGGGCTAACAGTCCTACTTATTACAAAGGTATGGCACACCTGAAGCCATCTTGATTGGAATAAAGTGGTAACTCTTAAAACATTTAATTTAAAAAGGAACAAAATGAGGGGGTATATTTTGCCATATGAAATATGATTAGTGCTGCAGAAAGAAAAATTAGGGCACATTTTGAGTGACTTCTCAAACCCTCTTCAATTTCATCAAAAAATTCTGACATACAGTCTCCCAAGATGGCCACCAGAGACAAAAGAGCCTAAATGTAGCCCAAATATCACCCAGATGTACCCCAAGTATAGCCCAATGACAGAATGTCCCAGAGTGTTCTAAAGAACAACTAGAGCGCTAACAGTCTTACTTATGACAAAAGTATGGCACACCAGAAGCCATCTTGATTGGAATGAAGTGGTAAGTCTGAAAACACTCAATTTAAAAAGGAACAACATGAGGGGGTTAATTTTGCCATAGAAAGTATGATTAGTGCTTCAGAAAGAAAAATTAGGGATCTTTTTGAGTGACTTCTCAAATTCTCTTCTATTTCATTAAAAAAATTCTGACATGCAGACTGAAACATGCACTTTGAATACCAGCAGCAGACGTCCCTGGTGAGCAGTAGCTTTACTACAGTGATCTAATGTGCAACTAGAGTGCTAACATTCAGAATTTATGGCAAATGCGTGACACATCTGAATGCCTTCTTGATGGAACCAAAGTCAACAAGCATTGAAAATGCAATAGATCTCGCCCTCGTTTAAGTTAAAGCCATTCTGTTTGTAATGAGGTGGCTTTTTAGCTTTGTTTTTATTAGTGTTTTTTCAACTTTCATGTAAATAACATGCATCTGTATGCATATAAGTATATGTATGCATGCATTTATGTTTGTATTTATATAGATATACAGATGATATATGTTTATATATGTATGTACATATATATATTCACTGAAAAAACCATAGGTTATAGACCATATATAGTTAGGAATTAGCATTTACAAAACCTTGAAAATTCACTGAAAAAACCATAGGTTATAGACCATATATAGTTAGGAATTAGCATTTACAAAACCTTGAAAATTCACTGAAAAAACCATAGGTTATAGACCATATATAGTTAGGAATTCGCATTTACAAAACCTTATTTTACTCACACAAAACCATTGAAATTCCATATATAGTTAGTTGCACTAACTATATATCGCGCACCCGCAATCCACTGCTGATGATGTCACATATTACATCATTCATGACATGGTCAGTGACATCACTGATGACATCACTGATGACATCTCAAATGACATCACTGATAGCGATAGTCTATGGGCATCGATATACTGCTCCTTTAGGTGTTTTAAGCCATTCCGTTCTTACAGAATAGGAGAGTTAACTCTAGCAGGCTCTGCATTATGCCTGTTTTTTTATATCTGTTTACCGTTTAGCTCTTTAGTATGCCGTTCGAACAGTGCCCCCTTTCATTATTGCATTAAAATTGCAGCCATTGTATGGGCATACTTTAAGCCGGCTGGCACGTTTTTCAGCTTTTTGCCCCTGCCTAACCAATGTAGTTTTGCCAGTATTCCACACTGCTGTCTGAGTCTTTTTGACCGTGCCAATAGGTCCTGCGTTTTCTTATTATTTTCTCAACTTGGTCACTTAGAACACCACTAGCACGACCCTTCACCCATTAGCGCTGACATTTATTTTTATATTTTCTACACTTGTTCTGGGTGGAGTGCAATATTTTCCATCTCCTGATAAACGACAAACTTCAAATAAAAGACCAGGTATATTTCGTACCCTTTTACTTTGCTGTCCCCATTTAGACATATGTCTTCCTGTCTTATCTTTTAATTTATATATTATGTCTGCATTTTGTCCTATGCAGAACCCCATGAGGATTTTCATACTCATGCATATCGTTTTTCCTTATCATATTTTGATACCATCAAGATTATAAACATTTCAAGGAGCAATTTTACATGCCGTCCCATGTACCATAGCAGGTAATGTCCTTAAATAATATCCATGTAGTTGCCTTTCGCACATAAATCGATCTCACCTTACTAGTCTAACCATTCCTCTTTAGATACCATCGGTAGCAGCAAGAGAGGATCCCTAGTAATTCTTCTTCTATACATACATGTGTATTGCAATAGGTAAACACCATACATGTCAATTTTTTCTCCTTTCCATCCACGTGGGTGACTGCACTGGGATGTTACATAGTCCTCGACACTGCTCTCTTCTTTCTAAAAATCGTGCTGTTTACTATGATCACACTGGGTGCCTTTCTTGTCTCACCGCCTGGGCAGTTTTGATAGATTATCTCCTTTTCTCCATGTTTTAATCAGATTTCCTTGAGTTTCTCTATACTACAGCAGTATTCTTTTATATTAAAACCATTGGATCTGTCAGACCAGTGTATTTACAAGATGCTTGTGTGATAAATGCCAAATGTGTAAATTTTGCAAATGACTAAGTAAAATCAACAGTATGTATAAAATGTTTATAGATATTTCTTTTTTCGTTTTCATAATAGAAAACACTTATTGCCCCCTCCTCCTTTTAAACCTTATTCACTGATTGTTTGTTTTACCATCTTGGCCCTGAGGAAGGTGACTGTTTCACCGAAACGTACGTAGGCCGTACATCCCAATAAGATCTGGACAATGCAACTAAAATTGGTCAATACCACACAGATCATCGTCTAAATTGGTGGCATCCCCCATTTATATACCAACTGTGGAAAGTGAACCACCATTTGTACCTTTGGGTTATTATTCATCCAATTCAGTTTTCTTGTATGTTCTTTTTTTAGAAATTATGAATGCGGTTGTATGACTGGTATGTGTGATAGACTGTTTGTTAGTAAGATGTGTCAGTAATAGGGGCAAATCTCTTTTCTCTAATTGCACTTTATCTAATTGCACTGTGAGCAATCAATTATATGTTTTTGGATTATTTATGAATTTTTGTATGTAATGTTATATGATAAAATGCATATGTGTAAACAAATTTTTTAAAAAGTAAAATGATAAAAAAATACAAAAGAAAAGGCAAATAAAATAATGGTTTTGTAATATCTAAAAGTCTTGGCTCCTATCTATAGCATCTTTGTATATGACAATATTTGTTGGATTTATTCCCTTTATAAAAGTAATATAGGTCTTCTAAGAGGTTTTGTTTACGCTTTGCTTACTTTGACATGTAGCACTGAGATATCCATTCACTCACCAATACACTCATGCACACAGTCAACCGCTCATACAGCTGCTTCCACATGCACTTTTGAACCCATAGATCTAGTGAATCAACTGCTCACACATCTATGCACAGAGTCATACACCTCCCAGCCACCCACACACACACTCAGTCTCCCATACAAATACTTGGGCAACCAACCAATAACCCATATAGTTACTCATATAGCTCCTGATCAACACATGCAGCAGTTTACAGAACAACAGACATAATGATGCACACATTTAGACAGTTTAGTCACTAACCCATGCACTCAGTGAGACACATTTAATCACTCACTCATACAGTCAGTCATGCACCTACTAAATCCTTCATCCAGACACTTATACATCCACTCATTCTTCAATATGTAAGACAAATTTTAACTTTACAGAAACAGACAGCCACTGGATGTTGTCATCAGTGATGTCATCAGTGATGTCACTGACCATGTCATGAATGATGTAATATGGGACATCATCAGCAGTGGATTGCGGGTGCGCAATATATAGTTAGCGCAACTAACTATATATGCGAATTTCAATGGTTTTATGCGAGTAAAATAAGGTTTTGTAAATGCTAATCCCTAACTATATATAGTCTATAACGTATGGTTTTTTCAGTGAATATATATATATATGTATGTATATATATATATATATATATATATACATATATATATTTGTAAATGCTGCACCTTTTATGAGTCCACCTCACAGGGATGCATAGACTCTGCATTTCATCCAGAAGTGAATCTCGTTTACTGCTGAGGCAATGGAGAGTCTCGAGCGCGCTGTAGATAATTATTATTACTTTGACCTACCCTGTTTTCCTGAGCTCTCAGCGGGGCTCGTCTTCTCGTGACCCTGGCTGCTCCCTTCGCACTAATGGAGATGCTTACTTAAGCGAGGCGCCTTTGCAGGTACCAGACTGTGGAAGAGGCCTAGTCAGCTCTCCATCTTCCTGAGGTCGGTAACATGTGTATCCCAACATGCTTGTTCACCTTTAAACTACCTACATGTGAACCAACCATGCGAGTAGATTTTTCCAATCTACTGTTGACGTGAGCTTTACAAAAATATACTTTTTTGGGAGAGGTTGGCTGCATATGGCCAATTCTGAAATGTGTCGTCCACAAATGATAGTTGGAAGGTCTTTATACGTTCCTATTTCGATTATTTGTGACGAGGCCACCACAGGTTTCCAGACAACAAATCTTTTCATATTATGGCATAAAACAAAGGGCTCTGGGCGCCACAATTCAACACAAAGGGTTCCTCCTATCAAGCACTTAGCCATTTCCATTACTGTCCAGAACAGCTGATTCCTGCAGACACGGAGCTGTTGACTAAGCAGGCCCTTAACATGTGTGAAACATAGAACTTAGTGAGATTGTACTCTCGCATTTATATAGCACTTTGCCTCAACGCGGGGGAGCCGAAGGACAGATAGGTATTTTTAGCACGCAAAGATGTGCATCAGTGCAAGACTGTGCAAAACACACATTGTACCACTATGCGCGTGCATTAGTGCAAGACTGTGCAAAACACACATTGTACCACTATGCTATGGAACACTGACGCATACATAAGACGTACGAAACCCATGGAAAATACAAGGTGTGCAGTCTTAGACCTTACTGATGGACAAGGATGAGATGCATTCTTACACAGACGGTCAGGCTGGAGGACACATTCTTCAAAACTTTCACTGCCTGGCTGTACTAAACAAGTGTTCACGTGACTATTTTTTCCAGCTGTGGTGTATAAGACGTAATGCTCAACCGGCTGGCAGTGCTGGGGAGGATAGTGTGTCATGGGCCCTACAATGTTAGATGGTATCCGGGAGATTTCTGGCATCAAGCATTGCCTGTCTGTGCTGGAGGTCACCTAGGGATCTGAATACTTGCATACCCTTAACTGAGCAGATAAGAGAAGGCCGTGAAACAAAGGTGGTCTGACACTGCAGTGCTGGAGAGCGATGGCATCTCGTAAGATGTGTGGTGGGACACAGAGCTGCAGGAAACCTGCTAGAAAACACGGATGGTTCACGAGACTTGCTTTCCTTGGTGGCCTCTGACTGGACTGGGCTAAAACGCAGAGGGCATTAAAGGATTTCTTGGCTGCACCACATAAAAGAACGGTCCAAGAGTCCCAAGTTGTCAGGCAATGCTGATGGACAATGATGGCTCAAGAGACCTGCCGGTCTAGCTGTGCTGGAGAACATTGACGGTTCAAGAGCAGTGCACTATTCGTCTTTGCTGGATAACACGGAGGGCGTTCACATGCTGCAGAGTAAACAGAGGGCGCTGAAGAATTTCTTGGTTGCGCTGGAGAACAAGGAGGGTTCAGCGACTCCCGCCTGGGCGGCAACCTAGTGGAATGCATTACAAAAACACGTCAGAGCTTGCATCAGTGATTTCCCTCATGAGCGAGGAGGGGGTGCGAGGGATGAGTGAGGATGGGGTAGCAAGGGAGGGAACATGGCCTGGGGGAAGCTGGCTTGGGAGGGGGAGGAGAAATCCAAGGAAGGCTGTGTGCCGGGAGAGAGAGGGGAGGTGCTGGAGCTGGGGAACAGATGGCCGTGAAAGTTTATGGCCCAAAAGCGCGTGCCTGTGGCCACGTGAACTCAAAGAAAACCGCACAAAAAACCAGTGGTTTATCTTACAAAGGACCTAGAACCAAACAGCACATTTGCAAATGACAACGGGGCAACAATTTAAAGACACATGGATGCCACCAAAAACGTGCTGATTCAAAGTATAGGGTGACAACAAAAAATGAGGCGGTGGCTGATTTCCATTATATGTGGGTGTCTCCTCGGGCACAGATATTGGAGCTGTTCTCCAACAGCCAATGTTCTTCAATAAAGTTTTCAATACTTTTTGTTTTCTTTAAAGTATTTTATTCATACTTTTAGATCCAAAATCATGAATTGTTCAATAGACTTTCATATGTATCAACGTTTCTTATTCATCCATCAATTTATCCTGAATAGCTATATTCAGGATAAATTGATGGATGAATAAGAAACGTTGATACATATGAAAATCTATTGAACAATTCATGATTTTGGATCTAAAAGATGAATAAAATACTTTAAAGAAATCAAGAAGTATTGAAAAACTTTATTGAAGAACATTGGCTGTTGGAGAACAGGACCAATATCTGTGCCCGAGGAGACACCCACACATTTTGTGTCGGTGCAACCATTTTTCATTTGATTTTTACTCCCGAGCAGGAAGTAATCCTAAGGAGCACGAATTACAGTGAATATTAGCTGAAAGATACAGCAGTGCACAGTCACACCACAGAATTGATTTCCATTATAACCACTGACTTTGTAAATGATTTCCATTTTGATTTGCCTTAGATAAAGTAATCTTATGCCGGTATCCTAAAAACTGCCATCACAATAGCTCCTCTGCACAGCCCTACTGTGTAGCAAAAACAATGTTTTGACTGTAAAGCAGTCCTAAACTTTCTACTTGGTTTGATGCTCCTTATGCCATCCTACATGTACTGTGATGTGAGCTACTATAAAACATGATACATCATTGTTACCTTTTGATGGGTAAAATACTTGTGCATTATTGTACAGATACCATTCCAGTCAGGCCATTTGACTTGATGCATATTGTCCATAGAGCCTGGTACCATAATATAGACTCTATCCTAAGAGTTAGGTCACTATGAAAGGACAGCCAATTGTGTCACTGAAAGCTTTGTCTCTGGGGATGGGTGGACATGTTTACTAGTTAATGGGATATGATACAATGTCTGATTGAGTTTGTTTAGTATGTACTGGCATCACAGGCCCCACCTTTTGCCATATGTTGCACCGTTGAAGGGATGACATTATTATACCAATGTAGTTCTTATTGTATTGGTTGAATGTTAAAAAACTGGTGATTCATATATCAAAACACCTTCTGAAGTAATCAGCTATCTGCACTCTTAAAGTGTCACATGGAAATAGGCCTGTATAGTGTCAGCATGACTTCTGGAAAAGTGAACACAGAACTGTGGTAGTAAGGGGCCTCCCATCAGCACTGGAGAAAAAACAAATACCATCAATTATTTAAGTTTCCGTGCATGCCCCTCATGGTTGATGCTCAGGCAACTAGATAAACAAACAAAATGATCACAGCAGTGTGAAGGACAAGCACTTTTATTTGTGGAAACACACAACCTCTGTCGAATCAACACATGTACTTTGGGTAGCAGCATGTGGGTGGAGCTAAAGCCCCTCTGCTGGCTTTACAGCTTAAAGTCTTGTTTAGGTTGATCACAATAATGTCTGGGAGCAGCTGTGCTGTGACACCAGACCTAAGAATTATGGGAAAAGTTCTATATGCCCTAAAAAAGTAAAATGAGAAAGTTATCTCAGCGTTAATTGACCAACTTCACTTGGAGTCAAAGTAGGGGGCAAGGGCCACTCAATATCAAGAGCTGTTTCTTCAAAACTAATTTTATTTTTTCTATATAATAGCTTGTTCATGTTACCCAAATCTCATAATACTTTACATGAAGTTCTTCGATATTTTCAGAACCAAGAACTGACACGATTCATATAATTTACAAATGTCTACTTGTCCATCAATGCTGGATCAGTTTTGGACACTTATTAGTAATGATGTGAGTGCTATTATTCAGCTGTTACTCCCTAACATTATCTTAGGAAGTGTGGTTCCGTAATTAAGTGAAATTTATGCTACATCAGGTCCCCCCTCAGATACCGTTCCCCCAGCCATGACTGCTAGACCCTTGAACATTGCACTATCCGAGGTTGAGGATGCCATAGTTGAAAGTGCGAGTAATAAAGCTCCCGGCCCGGATGGTCTCTCGATAGATCAAATTAAATCTGAAATCAACTTTTGGGCCCCCTTACTATGCAATCTATTTAATAACTTATCTGATAGTTCAATTCCTGAATCATGGTCAAATAGTGTTATCGTACCGATATTTAAAAAGGGTGACAGACTGGATGCTGCCTGTTATCGCCCGATATCACTGATTGACAATACATTAAAGGTTCTCGGGAGGGTAGTTTTTAGTAGGATTAGGAGTTGGGCAGAGGACAATAATGTCTTACATTGCTGTCAACTCGGTTTTAGAAGTCATGTGGGTACTGTTGAACAATGTTTAAATTTGAATCTGATAATGGCAAAGTACACTATTGTAAAAAAATCCCCGTTGTACCTTGGATTCATGGATTTAAGTTCAGCATTTGATTTCGTTAACCGTTCTAGTTTGTGGTCACTTTTGCTTAATTATGGTTTGGATGATTCTTTGCTGTATTTTCTTTCTTATTTACACAGGGACTTAAAGGCCAGAGTACGTATTAATAATGAGGGCGAAGTCTCAAATGATATTTTAATTGGCAGGGGAGTTAGACAGGGCTGCGTACTCGCCCCACTGCTCTTTATTCTATACATCAATGGGCTGAGCAGCAGCTTGAGTAAGATAACTAAGGATGTTCCAATCATAAATGGCAACCCCATCACTGCCCTGCTGTATGCGGACGACGCAGTGCTAATGGGGCGTACACCCAATTCGCTGCGTATCTTAATTTCTGGGTTTGTTGTTTTTATGTCAGATTTAGGTCTTAACACTAATTTCAAAAAATCATTCATCATGAATTGTGGACCCAAAAAATATAACATCACCTCAATTAAGTCAGGTGAAAACATCCTAAAATGCACAAGCACTTTCCCCTATTTAGGACTGTTATTCTCTAATACAGGTTCGTGGCAGCCGCATGTTGCTTATGCGAGAAATTAAATTGGTAAATCCATCAACTCAATCCTATCCCTTCGGCAACCCAAACAGGCTGACGTTACTACTTCTTTGCTAAACATCTACCGTACCCAGTGTCAACCTACGGGAACTTACGGAGCAGAAGTGTGGGGCTATTCCAATAGTACGCCCATCCAGATAGAGGAAAACAGATTTTGCAGGAAGGTTCTGGGGGGCGTTCCTTGCGCCCCTACATTCATCTGTCACAACGAGCTCAAGTTATTGTATGTTGAGGATTTTATTCGATCTAGGCCCGCTCTTTTCTGGTTAAAAATATGGCTAAACCCAGCAGCACATCTAACCCGCAGCATAATATCTGATTGCCTACAAAGTGAAAGATTTCACCTTGTACCATGGTTGAAAGCTGTTGAGAATAGCCTGTCTAGTGTGGGCCAGGGCCCTTTGTTTAGCTCCCCAAATACTATTGCTCATGCACACAAGAACATAGTTAAACGGGCACTGTATGCTTTATATGGGGAGGAACGGATAAGATCAGAATACCCTAAACCCTCAGTTACTAAATACATCTCCTATGCTGAACCTGGCAATGACATTTAAATTTCACCACAGAGATATCTGTCAATAACATTAGGAAGATGGAATAGGAGCCTTCTGTTCCGATTTCGGGAAGTAAGTGTTGTAAATTTATTAAGCTTACCCCTTGGTTATAATAAAAATGTAGAACAGCTGGTTTGCCCCTGTTCTGAGGGAGGTAAACAAAGTCGGACACATTACTTCCT
This sequence comes from Lissotriton vulgaris, assembly GCF_964263255.1. Taxonomy (NCBI): domain Eukaryota; kingdom Metazoa; phylum Chordata; class Amphibia; order Caudata; family Salamandridae; genus Lissotriton; species Lissotriton vulgaris. Next base: position 1,142,580,439 of record NC_141694.1, on the reverse strand, counting down.
TTTTTGTGGTTTTTATAAACTCTACACTCTTCAATACCTAATGCCGTATTGCCGTAAATATGACCTAAGGGACTTTACTCAGGCAATAAGAACTTTGCAAATGTTGCCCTCAGATGAGGTGATATTTACTGTGAGTTGTTTCCTTAAAGCCAGTGTGAGATCACGGGCGAGTATGGAATATGCCTGACGAACACTAGTATTCTGCTCTCTTTGCACATTTGGACTTTGTATACTAGAGCATTGTATATTTGCACATAGATATTTAGATGCCTGGTTGGATGTAAATGATTTCTTTTGTGAAAATTACAAACTGTAAGTAAAATATCCATATACTGTGAATTTTTGTACCATTGCAATTTGCACATTTGCCGTTTTGATATACAGCTGCTTCAACACTATTGGAAAAGGTTGTTTTAATGTAATAGCATAATGTATGTTTTTATCAAATTTTATTGTGTTCTAACCTGTGTGTACTTTTATGGATGTATTAAATTCCGAATAAAGATCATTTGACTTGACTTGACTTGAAATTATGTTGAAATGCAAATTGAAAGTATTTTACTGAGATTTTATATTATGCTTGGTCTAATTCTACGTGTAATCATCATAAAATTGACCAAGCCAATGTGTTTTTATGATTTATTTAAACCGAATAAAGCTTGTTTGACTGACTGACTGTCTGATCTGGCCAATATTTCAGCTTGAGGGTTCAATGTCAAATGTTGACAGAATAAAACTCGTTTTAATTACTATCTTTCTATGCAGACCGTGGCTGAATATATTCTTAATGTTTATTAGAAATGAATATGGTTATAAATCTCTTTGAGATTACTGTGTGATGCTAATTCATATTGTTTGTTTTTACAATAATCACTCTTGTAATCTTGAATACATACTTTTTGAAATCTTGATTTCCAAAGTATATATTTATCATTCTTGTATTCAATTAGGATGCTCTCCTTTTGGCATTTTAATTTTAATGCCTGTTCCAGTTTCTCTTTTCCTTCCTTTTCCGCATTTTGTGTTCTTTTTTTGTGTCAATTTATAAAATTCTTACTTTATTATCATACTAATTGCTTTTTTGCAACACTTCTTTTACATCATGACTCTACATGTAATTTTTCAAATGTAATAGGTTGTCCTTCATCAGTTATTGATTGTAGTTCCTATGCTGCTGTATTTTTTTAGCTCATTTGCAACATACTTATTTTTTACTTCAATTTCTTCAATAAAATATTTTCAAATTAGATCCTTGCTATCCAACTAGGACCCTTGAGATGTAGGAGAATAAAATACCATAAACTAACCTCTATTGAGCTATATATCTGGAAATAACTCTCTAACAAAAAGGAAAAAACCAAGTTACCCCTCCAGTTATTCGTATTGTTGCTTTTGACCTTGTGCTAGGCTAGCACTATGCAAATACAACAGACATACTGTTGGAAATAGACCTTTCTGCAGAGTGATCCCTAAATCGGTTACCTTCCTCTTCCCCAACTTTCTGAATTATTTTGTGTTGGCTCTAGGACTCTGCACACTTTATCACTGCGCTTTACCAGTGCTAAAGTGCATGTGCTCTCAACTTAAAACATGGTAACATTGGCTTATCCACAATTGGCATATTTAATTTACTTAGAAATCCCTAGAAACGTGCACTAAGTAGCCCGTATACATTTCCCAGATCTGCCACTGCAGAGTCTGTGTGTGCCATTTTAAGCTGCAATGTCGACCCGGTAAGGTAACCTTCTTGCCAGGCCCAAACCTTGATTTTTAATATACATAGGCCACCATTTAAGGTAGGCCCCAGATAGGCGAAGAGCGGGGTCCATTGTATTTAAAATGTAGGACATGATCCTAGTAGTGAAAAACTCTTACATTCCCTTTTCACTACTGCAAGGCCAACCTCTCACATGGGTTAACATTGGGATTACTTTACTACATTTGCATAAATGTAATTCCCAATTGAGAAGAGATTGGACCCCAAAGTTTGTGTCTCTGGAATCACAATTTGAAATCACCACTCATGGTGAAGTCGGATTTTAAATTGTAATTCTGAAAATGCCACTTTTAAAACGTTGGTATTTTTTTCTTTAACCATTTGGTGCCTGCTGTTTGTCTCTGAATCCATATCTGAAGTGGGTAACAGCGGAGTGTGGTGCATTCCCTGTAGACAGCCGCACAAACAAAGCTTAGGTGTGACTTCATAGGCCATCTACATCCTGATGGGCCATTCTGGACAAGATGGAAGGGAAAAGCTGGACACACTTTCATACTTACATCTGACTAGGCTGTGTCCTGCCCCACACAAAGGGCTGCAAACCCTTCTGTAGTGAGTGTGGAGGCAGAGCAGGAAGGCCAGGACTCTGTGCACTTCAAGGGCATCTCTTTGAATTATCCCCCACTTTAAAGGCCCAACTGTGGATAAGTACCGGACATGTGACACCACCAACTTAGTACATTTCTGGACCTGTGGATACTCTGCCAGGAGGAAGGACTGCTGTGCTTTTTCAAGGACTGCCACTCTGATGGACTGCTATTCTGCTGGACTCCTGCTCTGCTGTGTTGACCTGCTGCCTGCTGTCCTCATTGCCTGGGTGAGAATGACTGGATCAAGATCACCTAGAGCCCAGAGTGTGACTTCAGGAGCTTGCTGGCTTGCCTCCTGCTCCTAAATCTCAGGGACATCAAAGGCGGCTTCCACTCACTCTGCTACAGCACCTGATCTCTGCCATCTGTGAGTATCGCCCAACCAAGTGGTGCCCACCCAGTCCTCGGTCTTTGGAAGTGGGTATAAATTGATGCTCCGTCAAAAACCCATCCATCAACGCTGTTATGTGGTTCAAAACTGGTGCATCTTCATCAATGTCAACACATCGCCGCTGCTGCAAGGATCATCTGTAACGCATTGCCGATTGCGCAGCACATCAACTTATTTCTGACGCATCTTCAACTGTGCACAGCTCAGATTCTGTAGATCGTCCACAACACATCGCCATCTCTGCACCTCGCATCTTGTCTTTGACGATGACGCATGGCTTCACTGGCACCTCTCATCTCGTCATCGGTGCAAACCAGGTACTTTGCAGTGGGCCAAGGCTTGCCCCCGTATCTCTATTGCAGTCTGATTGAACTTTTGGATTTAACTCAGTCTAGTGCGACTAGATAGCCCTGGTTGGTGTTTTATGCTTTCAAGCACTACAGATCAGTTTATTCATAAAAAATGCATAACTCTGGTTCAACGTATTGGATTTAGTCGTTTTAGTCGTGCATTGCTCTGTTTTTTTACTGGTTTTACTGTTTGAAGTTTAATGAATGCTTTACACTTTACCTTCAAATTAAGCCTGACTGCTTTGTGCTAAGCTACCAGAGGGTGAGCACAGGTAAATTTGGGGTTTGCTGGTGCCTTAACCTTACTGGGACTGTGATTGCTGCTTCACCAGGGCTTACACCCTACTCAGAAGCCCAATTTTTAACACATACATGTAATGAAATGCCACTGGGAATAGGCACAGTGGAGAGTGAACTTTTAGGGTTCACCAGAACTTCATATTTGTTTTCCATGAGCAATATGGTTAATGCATAAATTAGCTATATTGTGCAAGGTATGCTTGGACAATTACCTGCATAAAAGTTGCATCCCAAGGATCCTTTCAAATACAGAATCAGATAAGGAATTGTGTATTGTCTTGGGAGGGTGTATGTATGAAAACTGCACTTGAGGTATGCAAATGCTGTACAAAAATCACAGGATGTACATGTTTAAAATACTGGTTAGTCTTCTGTGAGACATCTTCTATTCGAACCAGTCTTCAAGTTTACACTCACACATTTAAAAAATCATACAGACGTAACTACTATATTACAAATGTTGTGGTTCCTTTGGATGACATATGCAATTCCTACAGGACATTCTGTAGGTACAGAACAAAATGTATAAATGAACCTGTACCTGTGGGGGCTACTACATGTTTTACATAGTAACTGACATTTACTGCTGTGGGTTGCCACTTATATGGTCTATAGTTATGGTATTTATTTTATGTTATGTCATGTTATGCTATGTCATGTCATGTTAAGTCAACTTATGTCATGTTAATGTTATTTGTATTGCTCGTTAATCACACGTAAGGGTATCCATGTGCTTTAAGCCAGTGGGCAGGCAGACAATGCCTGTAATGTTAATCAAAGAGCCAGGTTTTCAGCTTGTTGCAGAACTCGAGATGGAAAGAGAAGGCTGTGATGTGCAGAGGGTAGACATTACACACTTTCAGGGTGATAGAGGAGAAGTGAAGTCCTTCGGCTGTGGCTTTGAGGATGTCAGGTATATTTGCTAGTGATAAACTGGCTGAGCTGAGGTGTCTGTGAGGAGTGTAGAAGTGTATGTGTTTATTCAGTTATGCACAGCCGGTTTTGTGTAGTGCTTTGTTAGTGTGTAAGAGAAGTTTGCATTGGATGTGTTTGTGAATTAAGAGCTAATGTAGTTCCCTGAGGTGTGGGGTGATATGGATGGAGCGAGGGAGGTTGAGTATGAGCCTTGCTGACATGTTTTGAATAATCTGGAGCTGGTTCAGCAGCTTCATGGTGATTCCTGCGTAGACCATGTTGCTGTAATCGAGTCTGCTGGTGATCAAGACCTGAGTGACTGCTTTCTTGGTGGCATCTTGAGGATGCAGAAGCACTGGCGTTCACTGTGTTTACTTGGGCTATCATGCCGAGCTTGTTGTGTAAAATGATTCTCAGGTTTCTTGCTTTGGTGGTGGAGCTGGTTGGGTGTCTGAGGTTAGTGGGCCACTGTGTGGAGTCCCAGGGGACGTTGTTTTTCCAGAGATCACTACTTCATTATTGTCCATATTGAGCTTGAAGCAGTTTGTTTTCATCCACGAGGTTTCAGTGGTCATTCATGTGGCGCAGTTGGTTTGTGTGGTGGAGGTCTTGTTCAATAAGAAGTATGAGCTGGCTGTCATATGGGTAATAGTGTATGTAAATACTGAATGATCTGATCAGTTCAGCCATTGGGGTCAGCTAGATATTGAATAGCATTCGGCTTAGGAATGATCCCTGGGTTGGTCAGTCCATGTTAGCAGTATGGTTGCTGTGATTTCAATTTTGTTGAACACGGTAAATACAGGGTTAAAGGTGTGTCCTGCAAAGTGTGTGGGCTCAGTGACGTCTTGTGATAGTCCCAGGGTCTCTATGCTTGAAGAGTCTGGTAGCAATGGAGTTATTCTTGTTTTCAAGATAGAAGTTGAAGTCTACTACTAGAATGTAGTTTCTGGAGACACTGGCGAATTTGGTGATGAAGTGGGCTATGATGTTAGTGAAACAGGTTATTGGCCTCTGCAATCAATATATAAGGATCCCCCCCTTACTCTATATGTTGCTGACATATGTAGCTTGAAGTGTGACACTCCATGCAGGGGTTTTGGGCTTCTGTGGATGTAGTGCAGTTGAAGGAGTTCTTGAAAAAACTTGTGATTCCTCCCCCGGGTCTGTGTTGGTGATCTTAGGGTGAAAATCTGTATCTAGCAGTGATAGGTGTGGCAAAGTTGGTTGCTGATTTGGGGGTCCGCTATTTTCCTGCAAGGAAGATGAGACCGGGAGCTTCATTGTGTAGGATGCCCCAGATTGTTGTGGTGTGTTTGCTGAGCAAGTATGTGTTGAGGAGCATGCATGAAACCCTTGTCTTGGGCTACATGCTTATAGGTAGGTGCAGATGGTGCTCTGTGCAGTGTGAGCATGTTGGGTAATCAACTCTGCTATATCGAGTGTAAGCTTTGTCTCTGAAAGCTTGTATTTGTTGATCAGACAATGTCATGAAAAAGATTGCACTGTTAAGCCATACCACTAACTTAATGTTGAGTAGTGTAGCTCTGGGCATCCCATTATGCTCTCAAACTCAAAAATACACTCTGAATTCTAACGTTAATGATGGAAGGTGAGGCGATCTGTGCTATTAACACGAAAAAAACTAAACAAATCTGAAATAACTTCCCAGTGTACCAGTAAGGTGTCAAGACTTTACCAATGGCTTGACAATATATATATACAACTATCAGGAATCCATTTATAACACTTTAAGTATGTACAAAATTACAGTTGGCAAAACAATGTTCTAACCCTCTCAAAAGAGCATAACAAAAATCATCACAGTAATATTGTACTCCAAGGGTTGGGCAGAGTGAGTGGTCAACACCAAAACCCTTGCTTACTCTGGTAATCTGTGATATTACATGTAACAAAATGCTGCATTCGCTATTAGGGATATTTAGTAATTATCTGATTAATTATCCAGCGATTTCACTGTCTGTCACTCGGGAGCGCATCTACGATTGTAGTCCACAAAACTGATATTCACTGAAGAAGGGCTTCTGTCCTTAATGCATCGGGAGGGAGGAGTGTAATTAACTGCCTTAATTGATAAATATCATTTTTGAGGAAATGTCTTTTGGAGAAATTTGAAGATGACATTGGCGGATAATTAATAAATATCGCCTTAAAACAAGGAATACACAGTGTTTGAATTTACTTTGAGTGAATTGATAGTAGAATAACCCTGGGATGATGGGGCCTATGCAGCGCTAGAGGGAATGGACCCAAATAGGGAATGCAGCATTTTGGTTCATGAATAAACTCTTCGATCAGAGAGTGAGATCCTTTTTAAGCATGCGACAAACTGAATATAGAAACAGCTGTTAACGATTTTAGTGTGTGTTCTTTCACTTATGTATATTGTATGTGACCAAATAACGGTCTACGGCCTGTAACATATGCCCACATGCATCAAGCATTTTTGGAGTCGCAAACGGTGCGATTCCTTAAAATTGGCCGTTTGCGATTCCAAAAATGCTTTTTGGAATGCATCATTATTTTTTTATGAAAATCGCTAATATTGCGACTTTCCAGAATGCGATTGCATTTAAGGAATCGCACATTTGCGATTCCTTAAATGCAATGCATCATTCTGACAACAAATTGTGAATACAATGTTTGCAAGTGCAAATTACCACGAGGTTGAACCTCGTGGTAATTTGCGAAAAATGTTTAAAATGTTCTAATTTACATTTTAAACAATGTCATGTTACAGACACACATGTCCTTAGGACATGTGTGTGTGAAACGTCCATTTAAAAATACATTTCAGGGGTGCAGGGGGGGGTCCTTTGGACCCCCCCCTGCACCCATGGAATGCATCAACATTTGCGAATTCAAAATTGCGAATTCGCAATTTCCATTGATTCCTATGGGCCTTTTGGCCCATAGGAATCAATGGGAATAGCGAATTCGCAATTTTGAATTCGCATAATATTTGCGATTCGGTAAAAATTGCGATTTTTACTAAATCGGAAATATTTAGCACTTTCAATGATGCATCCCGTTTTGCGAATCCATATTTGCGATTCGGTAAAAATCGCAAATTTGGAAATGCAAAACGGGAGTTTGATGCATGTGGGTGATAATGTGATAGCAATCCACTATCAGGGTACTATTGGCTTTACCATATGCTTTTCATGATAAATAAACCAAGAATGCTCTATTTTTAATAACTTTTCATAATAAATAGGCCAGGCTTGTGGCATAGGGCATAATATATATCTGCACACCAATCAAGCCTACAGCTGGCTTCCCATCAAAAATGACTCAAGGGTACTGTTCTGAGCATAAATTTTCTCACAAGACCCACATTATCAGGCACTTAGGGCCTCATTTCGATGTTGGGCGGAATTCCTTTAGCCCATCACCAACTCGGTCCTGGGACCGACCAACACCGGGTAAGCGCTCACGACGATTGACAATTGACCGAAAACTTTTCCGACGGTTGCACTTTTCTCAACGTGAGCTCATGTTATGGCTGGAAACCGGCAATAACAAAACATCCCCTTTGAGAAAAGGGAGGTGCAGTTCGTCCTTGCACCCCGTGGCAGGCACCACAAGGCACCATTGGAGCCCCATCAAACGAGGCCGTGCACCCAAGGGGTCCTGCTGGGGGCCCCCAAAGTTGAGTTTTAATAGCCTTTCCATGTCGGAAAGGTTGAAACGGAAAGGCTACCGAAACCCGAAATTGTAATGTCAAGGGCTGAAATGCCTGCCTTTGAGACTACAGGCCGGACTCTAACTGGCCGACGGGTAGCCAGCTAGAATGACCGGCAGGTTTCGTTTATGACCTCCTCCAGGGCCGGACTGGGAACTGAAACCGGCCCTGGCAAAGTGCTCGGTCGGGGGGGGGGGGTTGGGGGTGCGACCGCACTCATTGCCAGGGCCGGTTTTCAGCCGTTTTTGTTACATGCTGCAAAAAACGGCCCTGTAACAAAAACGGCCCCTTGGGGCCCAAAACCGCCCCCCACCCATGCGGCCGACCGGGGGATTGCCCGGTGCCCGCAACGGCCAGTCCGGGCCTGACCTCCTCCATCGTAATGAGGCAGTCGTAAAGCAGACAGACCGGCCAATTACAATGCGACTGTAAAGGCTCTAACCGAGGGTCAGAGCCTTTTATGGCTGCATCGTAATCAGTAAGCATGGGCGAATTTTGCGAATCTCGCGTTCGCGAATTTTGCGGATTTGCGAATTCGCAATCCGCAAAATCCGCGAATTCCCGCGTATGTGCGGATTTTTTTTTTTTTGTGTTCGCCCGTGTTTCTGCCAGTTCGCGAGGGTTTTTACAATTTCGCAATTTGCGAACTTACCTGTCGGGTCGCAAGTTTTGCGAACTTGTTGTTTCTACGTGTCCAGCCTGTTTGGGACACTCTTCTTCATCACTGCCACTCTCTGTCACCACTGCCACTCTCTGACTACTCATGCCACCCTCTGGCCCACCCATGCCACCCTCTGTTTCATCACCACACCCTCTGGTTGTCCAGTGTACATTATTTTCGGCAAAGCAAAGCACACCTTCCCTGCCTCAAGTGACCTGAATTAATTTGGGGCTGATTAATGTGTCACAGAATATTTTTTTAGCTGGCACCTGCTTCCTTAGTGCGCCCTGCTTAGTGATCTTTTGCACTTGCTAAGTGCTTTCATTGTTGCAAAATTAGTTACAACACCTGCCCTGCCCCAACTGACAATAATGAATTAGGGGCTGATTAATGGATTTTAACTTCCAGCCTGGCTCCTGCTTGTCTCCCTTAGCTGTAATTCAGGACCTTTGTGGCATATGTGTAACTATTCTGAGGTTCAGAGCAGGGTCACATAATAGTTGCAACTGGCAACTGAACTCTGGAGGGGCCCCTCAGGAAGCACTACAGGAAATGGCTACTAATGATGAGCCTGAACTTTTGAACCTGGTAAGTAGTTTCAGTTTTGCTAAGATCGTATTTCTGCAATTTAGCACTTATTCGCGGGGCGCGAAGTTGTACTGGGAAGCCGCGAACTCACGCGAACAGTGCGAGCAGTGCGAGCAAAATCCGCTGCTCGCGGATTTGCGGATTTTGCGGGAGATTCGCGAATCTCGCGGATTGCGAATTTCCCGAAAATCCGCAAAATCTGCGAGCGGAACGGATTTTCCGCCCATACTTAGTAATCAGCCCCTTAGTCGTAAAACTGCAAAAATATACAAAATTAAAGTCGGCAAAGCAAAAAAATATCTCCTCATGCAGAGTTTAACAAGGATACTCAAAGTGAAGATTTTCTGTGCTTATGGTTTGTCAGAGGGGCAACCAACAATAAGCCCTTGCCTACTAAAGTAACCTATGACATTCCATGTAATAAAAACCCTATCTGGGTCTTTAATTCTGAGTAATAACAATCCAACCTAAACTGCCTATTGTTTTTAATAGATGCTTTTCAGAATCAATATATCAGAGGGGGTGCCTTTGTTGTAACTTTTCATAACAAATAATCAGGCGTATACCCATTATTGTTGGCTTGTAACCCTAACCAACTCCAGTCTATTGCACTGAGTATAACCTTTACACAAGGCACCCATCTGGCATACAGTCATAAAAGTACAAATGTATACAAAATTACAGTTGACAAAGCAAACTACTATGTCTCCTAAGAGAACCTAACCAGGACTATTGTACTGTAGTGCATATCTTGTATCCCATTAATTTATTCAGCAGGATGTCCAACACAAAACCCATGCCGCCTGTGGCAATCTGTGACATTTCATTTATCAAAATTCCTGCCTACAGGTTTTAGCACAGAGTAATAACAATTCACCCTTCAAAGCCTATTGTCTTTAATGCATGCTTTTTACAATAATTAGGCCAGGCCTACTAGCTTTGTCATAATATTTTGTGAGAAACATATCAAACCTATGAAATACTGCATGACTTTTCCAATGAACTGATGAAGACTTTGCCCTTTAACATTGGCATAACTCTATAACCAACACCCACCAGCCTATTAAAGTGCACATATCCTGGCAACCATCATGCCATCAGTTATAAAATTACAAATATGTAGAAAAAAGCAGCTTGCACAACAATATGTAACCCCTCTCAACACGGTCTAACAAGAATCATCACAGAGAAAATCCCCAGGGTTTGTCAGAATGAGTGGCAAACACCCAAATTCTTGCCTACTACATTAATCTGTAAGATTAAGTGTAACAAAATACTGTCAATAGCCTGTAATAACAATCAATCCTTAAAGGCCTATCAACTTTAACATATGTTTTTCAGGCCTAGTGCTTTTACCACAACATTTCATAATAGACAGATAAGGCCTAGAGCATGATCACTGGCTTGGCACCATAACTAACTCAGTACTGCTGTATTAAGAATTAACATTGCCACAAACTTAAAAGTGTAGAACAAGAACAAGTAGTATTTTTATTGGAAGTACAAAAATCTGATGGAATCAAAGTCTGTAGTAAGGGAACAAAAATGAAGGAGCCTAAGCTCGTCTATCGGTAAGACTTTGAAATCTCTATTTTGTTGATGACATAAGGTCACTGGAAAGTTCCACCATCCAAGCAGACCTAAATGATTAGTGTAGCAATAGGTTCCCAAACACAAAACTTTACTCTGAATTCTAAAGTTAATAACCACGCACCTCCCATCAGCACTGGAGAAAAAACAAATACCATCAATTATTTAAGTTTCTAAGACACTTTTATAACATTAGATTGCCATGTGTATGGCCCTGAGGGTTGATGCTCAGGCAACTAGATAAATAAACAAAATGATCACAGCAGTGTGAAGGACAAGCACTTTTATTTGTGGAAACACACAACCTCTGTCGAATCAACACATGTACTCTTGGCTAGCAGCATGTGGGTGGAGCTAAAGCCCCTCTGCTGGCTGTACTTCTTAAAGACTTGTTTAGGTTGATCACAATAATGTCTGGGAACAGCTGTGCTGTGACACCATACCTAAGAATTATGGGCAAAAGTTCTATATGTCCTGAAAAAGTAAAATGAGAAAGTTATCTGAGCGTTAATTGACCAACTTCACTTGGAGTCAAAGTAGGGGGCAAGGGCCACTCAATATCAAGAGCTGTTTCTTGAAAACGAATTCTATTATTTCTATATAATAGCTTGTTCATGTTGCCCAAATCTCATAATACTTTACATGAAGTTGTTGGATATTTTCAGAACCAAGAACTGACACGATCCATATAATTTACAAATGTCTACATGTCCATCAATGCTGGATCAGTTTTGGACACTTATTAGTAATGATGTGAATGCTATTATTCAGCTGTTACTCCCTAATATTATCTTACGAAGTGTGGTTCCGTAATTAAGTGAAATTATGTTGAAATGCAAATTGAAAGTATGTTACTGAGATTTTATATAATGCTTGGTCTAATTCTACTTGTAATCATCATAAAATTGACCAAGCCAATGTGCTTTTATGATTTATTTAAACCGAATAAAGCTTGTTTGACTGACTGACTGTCTGATCCGGCCAATATTTCAGCTTGAAGGTTCAATGTCAAATGGTGACAGAATAAAACTCTTTTTAATGACTATCTTTCTATCAAGACCTTGGCTGAATATATTCTTAATGTTTATTAGAAATTAATATGGTTATAAATCACCTTGAGATTATTGTGTGAGGCTACTTCATGTTGTTTGTTTTTTACAATAATCACTGTTGTAATCTTGAATACATACTTTTTGAAATCTTGATTTCCAAAGTATATATGTATCATTCTTGTATTCAATTAGGATGCTCTCCTTTTGGCTTTTTAATGCCTGTTACAGTTTCTCTTTTCCTTCCTTTTCCACATTTTGTGTTCTCTTTTTGTGTCAAATGTATAAAATTCTTACTTTATTATCATACGAATTGCTTTTTTGCAACACTTCTTTTGCACCATTACTCTACATGTAATTTTTCAAATGTAATAGGTTGTCCTTCATCAGTTATTGATTGTAGTTCTTATGCTGCTATATTTATTTAGCTCATTTGCAACATACTTGTATTTCACTTCAATTTCTTCAATAAAACATTTTCAAATTAAAATATCCTTTGCTATCCAACTGGGACCCTTGAGATATAGGAGAATAAAATACCATAAACTAACCTTTATTGAGCTATATATCTAGAAATAACCCTCTAACAAAAAGAAAAGAATCAAGTTACCCCTCCAGTTATTTGTAGTGTTGCTTTTGACCTTGTGCTAGGCTAGCACTATGCAACTACAACAGACTTACTGTTGGAAATAGACCTTTCTGCAGGATGATCCCTAAATTTGTTATCTTCCTATTTCCCAACTTTCTGAATTATTTTGTGTTGGCTTTAGGACTCTGCACACTTTATCACTGCGCTTTACCAGTGCTAAAGTGCTTGTGCTCTCAACTTAAAACATGGTAACATTGGCTTATCCACAATTGGCATATTTAATTTACTTAGAAATCCCTAGAAACATGCACTACAAATGCCCAGGGCCTGTAAATTAAATTCTACTTGTGGGCCTGCAGCACTGATTGTGCCACCCACGTAAGTAGCACTTAAACATTTTCCAGATCTGACACTGCAGAGCCTGTGTTTGCCATTTTAAACTGCAATGTCGACCCGGTAAGTCAACCTTGTTGCCAGGTCCAAACCTTGCTTTTTAATACACATAGGCCACCATTTAAGGTAGGCCCCAGATAGGCGAAGGGCGGGGTCCATTGTATTTAAAATGTAGGACATGGTCCTAGTAGTGAAAAACTCTGACATTCCCTTTTCACTACTGCAAGGCCAACCTCTCACATGGGTTAACATTGGGATAACTTTATTACATTTGTATAAGTGTAATTCCCAATTGAGAAGAGATTGGACCCCAAGGTTTGTGTCTCTGGAATCACAATTTAAAATCACCACTCATGGTGAAGTCGGATTTTAAATTGTAATTCTGAAAATACCACTTTTAAAACGTTAGAACAACACTGGGTCTTGGCTTCTACCCAGTAAAGATAAGCCAAATGCAAAAAGAAACAACACAAATGCCAATACTGGACTTTACTTTCTCCTTTCTATAATGACCTTTAAGAACAAAACATCCTGGTCCGTTTTATGAATTACGTCACTAGTTTTTTATTTTTATTTATTTAACTAGTCAGACTCTTTTTCTCTTTCAATAACTTGAAGATTTTTTGTGCACATACAAAGAAATACAAAAGAGTGCAAATTATTACAATTACATACAATTACTTTACAAATTTACCAATTTACAACACATCAATTCCGAACTTTGGCCAATACATCCATCCCTCATTCAATCCAACACATACATACCACATGAACAAAAAATATAAAATGTGGCCCTTTGTCAACACAATTTTAGTTGTACAACTAAATAAACCAAAATGTCCTATTTGTGGATGCTATTTAGCAGGGAATGTCGATGGAAACCAATCTTTAGTTCTTAACACAGTCTTAACACAGTCCTTCCGGCTTACGATATACGCAAAAGTCCCGGCAATAACGAAGGGCACAATGAAAGGTCCTTGCCAAACAAATTGATTCACCCGTTTTTCGTGCGGCCCACACAGAGTCAGGGTGCTTTTGACCTCTCACACGATTGGATAGTGATTTGAGTACACATAATCCGACATGCCCCAAGGAACTTCATTTCCTCATTAGATAAGAAATTTCTTGTCCTGATGAGAACCCTGCAATTGTGGGTTCGAAATGCGTCGACATGACCTGGCCTATTGTCAATGATAATAATTAGAAGGACTGTGTTAAGAACTAAAGCCACACAAAAGAAGCTTAGGTGTGACTTGATGGGCCATCTACATCCTGATGAGCCATTCTGGACAAGATGGAAGGGAAAAGCTGGACACAGCCTCATACTTACCTCTGACTAGGCTGTGTCCTGCCCCACACACAGAGCTGCAAACTCTCCTGTAGTGAGTGTGGAGGCAGGGCAGGAAGGCCAGGACTCTGTGCACTTCAAAGGCATCTCTTTGAATTCTCCCCCACTTCAAAGGCCCAACTGTGGATAAGTACCGGACATGTGACACTACCGACTTAGAACATTTCTGGACCTATGGATACTCTTCCAGGAGGAAGGACTGCTATGCTCTTGCAAGGACTGCCACTCTGATGGACTGCTATTCTGCTCGACTCCTGCTCTGCTGTGCTGACCTGCTGCCTGCTGCCCTCCTTGCCTGGGTGAGAATGACTGGATCAAGATCACCCAGAGCCCAGAGTGTGACTTCTCATTTTTTTTTTTTCAATCTTTATTCGGTTTAAAATACCCTGTAAGATACAAAACATAGAAAAAAAATCACAATACATCATTATAATACATAATAAGTAGCAGCACTGGGTAAAAATTTATCATCACATCTTTTTTGTGCAAAATACGCAAAAGTCATCCACTAGATCCTGGTCGGTCCCCTTTCTATATGGAGCACTAACTAATTATACACAGAGGTAAAATAATAAATATCTGTTATGTTTAAAAAGTGATATACACCATAACAATAAAACAGGCAGCATTATACTGACAGACAATCAATAACATAGCCCCTTTATATTTAAATTCTCTGATTTTTCTTTTTCCTAATCAAGGCAACACATAGGAAGAAACGACTTAGGCTAAACACAATCGGTTGTGCAGTATCACCTTTGAATATTCTTAGACCAACCTCGGTTTGTCTAAGGCCTAGCCTATTACAAATCGGCTTGAGCCATTTTTTCCTTGCTTTAAGGTATGCTGGGCATATAAATAAAACATGGGACTCATCTTCTTTCACCCCCATTTCGCATGACTCACATATGTTAGAGCCCGCAACCCCAGTCAATCCCTTATTGCAATTCCAGCCAGTTGTTCTATCTTTTAATGGTAAAATGCCATAGCGGAATTTTAGGTATAGGCTTTTAGCCAATGGAGGGTGGATTTCGTCCATAAAGGGCTCTAATTGCATGTTCATTTTAATTTCAAAAAATTTTGAAGTTAGAGTCCCTGTTCTGGGATTTGCAAGCACTGAGTCTCTAATATAATCCCAGTACCTTTGCTTCAAGATGTGCTTTGAACTACTTGTAAGGGAATCGGGGTCAAACCAGAAATCGCTTAACCCTAGTTTTTCGAACCATTTTTTGACGTACTCTAGCCATGGCAAAGGCGTGATGTTCTTTATTGCCAATATCTCTTGCAAAGCTTCTCTATAAACCGCCAGCTCCTCCGTGGACCATAGACGGACCCAATAGAGTAGCGGGCGAAGAGAGGCATAATCATCAGTACGCCTAAAATTAAGGTCCCATAATATGGGCGTCATTGGAGTTGACCCAGGTATCCCTAAAAGTTGCCTAATAAAGGAATTTTCTCTCACTCGGAAGGTATCCTTTAAAGCATAAGCCCAAAGGTCCGCACCATAAAGTGAGGAAGATTGCACTTTATATTTAAATAGTTCAATAGCCGGTGAGACCGCTTTGTAATGGCTATTCTTGTGTTTCCTTAGGATTGGTGCCTGATTTTGGGTTAGCCTTAGTTTTGAATTCTCCAATTGCGTTTTCCATGTGACGTCACTGTCTAAAATAATGCCCAGGTATTTAAAATTAGGGACTTCTTCGATAGGTTCGTTGTTTATTTTAAAAACCTTATTAAAGCCTTTGTGGGGGTTGATTGTCATGATTTTAGTTTTTGAGGAATTAATTTCTAATTCTTTATCATGACAATACAAACTGAATGTATTTAAAAGGTTTTGGAGCCCCCTCGGTGTCTGGGAAATTAAAATTGTGTCGTCTGCGAATAATAGTGCCGGAACGGCTTGCCCACTCAATTTGGGAGAGTCATGCTCGCAGCCCAAAAGAGTATCAGGGATGTCATTGACATATAGAGAAAATAAGGTAGGTGCCATTACGCACCCTTGCCTTACCCCTTTTGCTATCTTTATTTTCTCAGTGACTTCTCCATTCGGTCCCCATCTTACACGTGCATAATTGTTCTCATGGAGTCTAATTAAAATTTGAAGGATATTTCCAGGGACACCCATTTTATTTAATGTCTTCCATAGGGCTGCCCTAGGAACCATATCAAAAGCTGCCTTCAAATCAACAAAAGCCACGTATATATGGGAACTCCTTATAATGGTATATTTCCAGACTAAACATAAAAATCTAAAAACCTGGTCAACAGTACTTATCTTACATCTAAAACCTGCCTGATATTTTGTAAAAATAGAGTGCTCTTCAATCCAGGAGGTAAGCCGACCAAGAACCTGTCGTGCAAAGATTTTTTGTAACACGTCAATAAGGCTGATAGGTCGGTAGTGCGAGGGATTTGACCTATCACCCTTCTTGAACAGAGCCACAATCTCTGCCCCCTTCCAAGTTTCCGGAATAGCAGCTCCTTGAGCGATTTCGTTGGATAATAAATTGATGTAAGGGGCCCAGATGTAGTTTTCGTGTTTCCAAAGATCACCTGGTATTCTGTCAGGGCCTGGTGCTTTCCCTGACTTAACAGCCTTAATTGCAGAGATGGTTTCTGTTAAAGAGAATGCAAGAGGTACATCATGCGCTACCAAGGGGGCCTGCAAACTATCCCATCCTCCACTTTCACCTGAGCTTGTACAAGAATATAGCATAGTGAAGTGCTCGACCCATATCTTTTCCTCTAAAAATTTATCTTTACATTCTGTCACTCCCCTCGTGCCTCTAGCAATGAGGCTCCAAAAAGTGGTCTGATCTTTGCATTTGCATGCATCCAGTAAATCGGACCAAACCCTTTCGTCCCATTCCTTCTTGGCCTCTGATAGAATTCTTTTGTACTGTGCTCTCTTAGTTCTTACGATGTCCGTTGAACCCCCCCTGACTGCTATAATTAAATCTGTCTTGGCTTTCCGGCAGTCCTGGTTGTACCAGGTAGCCCCGGTTTGTTTGTTCTTTTGGGCATTGTGTGGTCTTTTTATTGCCCTGGTCAGGATCCCGCCAAGTTGGTTAGTTAAATATTCATGGGATTCTATCAAACTAAGATTTTTGGTGACCGTGCTATTGCCTAAGAGAGAGGACATATGATTCACAAAAACATTATAAATTTGGCTAATGATTTTGGAATTGTCTAGTACTATTGGCCATTTCAGGGATCTGCGATTGTTTGCCACTAGAGAATCTTGTGGCAAGGACATTGTATTATTAGCGCTTTTATCAGGGATTTTAAAAGTCTGGGTTTTGACAGATAGAATCAGAGGATAGTGGTCGCTTTCCGTGCGATCGTCTACCAGTAGATCGATAGTCATAGGCCACAAATTCAGAGAGACTAATAAATAATCTAAGTGGCTGGAGTGTGCCCCTCTAATAAATGTTGGTCTGCTGGGGCAGTCTGAGGGCAACCGCCCATTACATGCACGTAAGCCTGATTCTAATGTCAAGTTCAGTATTTGTAAGGCACTTACTGAGCAGGGTGCTTTGTACTTTGTGTCTACTAAGGGAATGTTGTTTGCCATATCCTCATCCTTATGGATGTCTTCCAGTCCTATTATGGGTTCAAAGCCTCTGTTAAAATCACCGCCTATAATCATTTGTGCATTTTGATCAAATCCCGCCACAAGGTTGCTCAGCTGGGTTACAACAATTGATTCTTTACATGATCGATGAGGTCTATTGTAAACATTGATCACGTACGTACAGCGACCCTTTGTGTCTTTTAACTCGAGCAATAAAATGTCGGGATTATTAATGTCAATTTGCTTAATGGTTAGGCCACCTGTGATTTTCACCCAAATTGTTAGTCCGCCAGAGGGTCTCCCCCCGTTTGTGTTTACTGCGGGTATAAAAAAAGATTTATAATTCACCTTATAGTAGTTTTCGAGCCCCCATGTCTCCTGGAACATAATGATATCCCCACCTGAGATGTAGTCGTGCCAGGATGGGTCTAAAAGGTTTTTTTTCAGACCTGCAATATTCCAGCAGATGATTTTTATGCTTCCTAAAACCCCTT
Source organism: Lissotriton vulgaris (assembly GCF_964263255.1). NCBI lineage: Eukaryota > Metazoa > Chordata > Amphibia > Caudata > Salamandridae > Lissotriton > Lissotriton vulgaris. Next base: position 1,142,562,124 of record NC_141694.1, on the reverse strand, counting down.
CGGTTTTTGTTACCTTGCATGGTGGAGTTACCCTAGGTATCTCTGGGAGCAGTTGTTGTGTTGTTGTTTCAACAAGATGTAGTGGCTGTTGCAAGATTATATTAGGTGCAATATGCTTTGAATTGGTTTCAAGACATGAACTAGGGTATGTGTGGTTGATACTGCTTGGCGTTGTCAGGGCCCTACCCTCAAGTCAGTCGCAGTCAGCTAAACCAGCTAGAGCTGCAAACCTATTCGATGTGCTAACTCCCAAGTTATAGGATGGAGCCCCAAAGCCCCAACCATTTGTGGGGGCATTCCATCTAGGTGCAGGGGTAATGGGTGGGGGTGGGTTCTGGAAAGGGCCCAACCATCCTCCGTTAAAATCAGTATTGCCTATGGGTGCTGGGGTATTAGGATACAGTACATTCTGCTGCATGCCTGGCCATCCTCCATTATATTTTGCATTTCCTGTAGGCCCACAATTATTAGTTATAATTCCAGGCCCTCGTCTGCCCATTTGATTCCAATTTTGCCCTGGGGTAATGTTTGGGAAAATATTATGGTGGTATGGTAGCCATGGGCCTGCCCTACTTTGAGGAGCGTAATTCATATCAGGAGCTGATGAAACCCCTCCCCAACCATGATCTCGCATTGACCAAACAGGCTTCCGGGGTTTTTGGTTATTGGCTTTTTGTGAATCAGTGTAGAAAAATTCTAATGTGAGAGGGATTATAGAACTACTTCTTTTTTGTGGTGGAAGGATGTTTTGCAAAATATCAGGTAGAGCAGCTGCGGTTGAAAAATTTAATATTACACAGTCGCCCTTCCATTTTTTTTGTTTTTTTCCTATCCAGCCTACCCTCCTTGCTGTTTTGATTTCATCAGCTAACCTCTGTTCACCCCCCTGTGCTAGCTTCATATTATTTGAAAGCCAATATAATGCCTTACTTTTTAGTGATGAGGCTGACTCAGTTTGGTCCGGTAATAGGGTTGGTGTATTGGCTAACACTAGCACTAGCGGTGCAGCTTCAACTACAAATTGTGTCTGGTTTTCATCCAGACTAATGGGCACTGTAGCGTGTGTTGAATCAATTTGTCGGACAGTTGGTGCATCTAATGGCAGGTTATTAATATTTTGACTAGAAGTTTGTGGGTCTTCTACAGGGGTTACCCCTGGAGGAATGACATCTGATGTTACCCTGGATTCACTATCATTCCCTGGGGATCATTGCCTTTATTGACATTACTTAAGGCATTACCTATTGCATCTACTAAGACATTTTGAGTGCTTCCAAGTTTCTTTATCTCTGCAGAAAGTTTGTCAATCTTACTAATAAGTGGCTTGACAATTGTCTGTATTTTTATTTCTAACAGCTCCGCTATTTTCGACATTAGGTCCTCGTCCAAAAAGTCCCTCAAATTATTAACCTCCTTAATCTGGCAAATGTTTTTGTCCTTTAGTGGTGATATAGCCTTATTTTTTCCAGAACGTGCCCCCCCACGTTTGCTTTGCAGTCTACGACTGGCTCTGACTGCCCTTGAGGACTGCTTAGCCGGTGGATCATCCTCCGTATCTTCTTTATCATTGTTTTCTTCATCCTCAATGACTAGCTGTGCATCTGAGTCAATTACCGCATGTTGTTCAGTGTCCCCCACATTCACTGTACTGACATCAGTGTTGATAGTGACTGGGGAGGCTGGTACGTGTAAATCGTTGTTAGAGTCTAGCAGCAGTGACTCATTGGTTTGCGAGGAAGTGGGTGGGCTCATAGGAGGAAGAATAGGGGACTGGGACAGACTTTGTTCGCTGTTTATTTTGCTAACCACTTGGACAAGGTAATTTTCCATGGTGTTCTTTGGTACTTCGAGTGCCGTATGTGTATTTTTTTTGCGCATAATTTTGCAAGGTGTATGAAAGTCTTATACCCACTGTGCAAATAATAAACAGAATGTCACTCCCAAAATAAAAACAGAATAAGTCTAACTTCAAGCTTGTGCAGATATCAAGCTGACTCCTTTCCACATTCGTCAGTGTAATGGCGTTTCACGTGGACCCCCTTCCTAAGCCAGGCTCCTGGGCGATTCGATAGAAGCTGTATGGCCTGCTTACCGACCCCCGTCTGGATAGCCTGTGCGCAAAGAAGGCGGACAATCAACGTCTGGAACGCCACTGCTTGATATGATCACTCACACGATAGTTTCCTGGTGCACAAGGATGTAAAATTAGAGGGGTGGCCTAGCCTGGCCGACTTGTGCCGATGAGGGCCGTAGAGGCTCCTAAGTCTCAGGGACATCAAAGGCGGCTTCCACTCACTCTACTACAGCACCTGGGCTCTGCCATCTGAGAGTATTGCCCAACCAAGTGGTGCCCACCGAGTCCTCGGCCTTTGGAAGTGGGTATAAATTGATGCTCAAGCAAAAACCCATCCATCAACGCTATTATGTGGTTCAAAACTGGTGCATCTCCATCAATTTTGGAAAAAGGTGATGGACAGAGTTTCTGAATGATGCAGAATACTCCTACCCAGTCAAGAGATCAGGGCTTGATCTGTCACCGTTTTTTAGCTCACTGCACCATCCCAGCTCAGAACCTGGCTACATGCAAATTAGTCTGTTCCTGTCCCAGTGCATGATGGGAACAGAGCAGACCAAACTACCAAGCCAATTCTTCACCAGAAAGGAGACAAGCTACCAGGGACCGGTTTCTGGCATTTCAGCCGTCATCGGCCCGGCTTGCTTGAATCCTGATGGTGCAATGAGCTAGGGACTCACGTCTGAGTATACCCTCCCACACTTAATGTGGATAAAATCAATTTTGGAAAAAGGTGATGGACAGAGTTTCTGAATGATGCAGAATACTCCTACCCAGTCAAGAGATCAGGGCTTGATCCATCACCGTTTTTTAGCTCACTGCACCATCCCAGCTCAGAACCTGGCTACATGCAAATTAGTCTGTTCCTGTCCCAGTGCATGATGGGAACAGGGCAGACCAAACTACCAAGCCAATTCTTCACCAGAAAGGAGACAAGCTACCGGGGATCGGTTTCTGGCATTTCAGCAGTCATCGGCCCGGCTTGCTTGAATCCTGATGGTGCAATGAGCTAGGGACTCACGTCTGAGTATACCCTCCCACACTTAGTGTGGATAAAATCAATTTTGGAAAAAGGTGATGGACAGAGTTTCTGAATGATGCAGAATACTCCTACCCAGTCAAGAGATCAGGGCTTGATCCATCACCGTATTTTAGCTCACTGCACCATCCCAGCTCAGAACCTGGCTACATGCAAATTAGTCTGTTTCTGTCCCAGTGCATGATGGGAGCAGGGCAGACCAAACTACCAAGCCAATTCTTCACCAGAAAGGAGACAAGCTACCAGGGACCGGTTTCTGGCATTTCAGCCGTCATCGGCCCGGCTTGCTTGAATCCTGATGGTGCAATGAGCTAGGGACTCACGTCTGAGTATACCCTCCCACACTTAGTGTGGATAAAATCAATTTTGGAAAAAGGTGATGGACAGAGTTTCTGAATGATGCAGAATACTCCTACCCAGTCAAGAGATCAGGGCTTGATCCATCACCGTTTTTTAGCTCACTGCACCATCCCAGCTCAGAACCTGGCTACATGCAAACTAGTCTGTTCCTGTCCCAGTGCATGATGGGAACAGGGCAGACCAAACTACCAAGCCAATTCTTCACCAGAAAGGAGACAAGCCACCGGGGACCGGTTTCTGGCATTTCAGCCGTCATCGGCCCGGCTTGCTTGAATCCTGATGGTGCAATGAGCTAGGGACTCACGTCTGAGTATACCCTCCCACACTTAGTGTGGATAAAATCAATTTTGGAAAAGGGTGATGGACAGAGTTTCTGAATGATGCAGAATACTCCTACCCAGTAAAGAGATCAGGGCTTGATCCATCACCGTGCATCTCCATCAATGTCAACACATCGCTGCTGCTGCAAGGATCATCTATAATGCATTGCCGATTGAGCAGCACATCCAGTTATTTCTGACGCATCTTCAACTGTGCACAGCTCAGATTCTATGGATCGTCCACAACACATTGCCATCTCTGCACCTCGCATCTCGTCTTTGACGATGACGCTTGGCTTCGCCGGCACCTCTCTTCTCGTCGTCGGCGCAAACCAGGACCTTTGCAGTGGGCCAAGGCTTGCCCCTGTATCTCTATTGCAGTCTGCTTGAACTTTTGGATTTAACTAAGTCTAGTGTGACCAGATAGCCCCAGTTGGTGCTTTATGCTTTTAAGCACTACAGATCAGTTTATTCTTTAAAAGTGCATAACTCTGGTTCTACTTATTGGATTTAGTTGTTTTAGTCGTGCATTGCTCATCAAATTAAGCTTTATTTTTCTAACCTGGTGCGGGTTCTTTTTGTGCTGTTCTTTTTTACTGGTTTTACTGTTTGAAGTTTAATGAATGCTTTACACTTTACCTTCAAATTATGCCTGACAGCTTTGTGCTAAGCTACCAGAGGGTGAGCACAGGTTTATTTGGGGTTTGCTGGTGCGTTAACCTGACTAGGACTGGGGTTGCTGCTTCACCAGGGCTTACACCCTACTCAGAAGCCCAATTTTTAACACATACATATAATGAAATGCCACTGGGAATAGGTACAGTGGAGAGTGAACTTTTAGGGTTGACCGGAACTTCATAATTGTTTTCCATGAGCAATATGCTTAATGGATAAATTTGCCATATTATGCAAGGTATGCTTGGACAATTATCTGCATACAAGTTGCATCCCAAGCATCCTTTCCCATACAGAATCAGATAAGGAACTGCGTATTGTCTTGGGAGGGTGTATGTATGAAAACTGCACTTGAGGTATGCAAATGCTGTACAAAAATCACAGGAGGTACATGTTTAAAATACTGGTAAGTCTTCTGTGAGACATCTTCTATTCGAACCAGTCTTCAAGTTTACACTCACACATTTAAAAAAATCATACAGACGTAACTACTATACTACGAATGTTGGGGTTCCTTTGGATGACATATGAAATTCCTAAAGGACATTCTGTAGGTACAGAACAAAATGTATAAATGAACCCGTACCTGTGGGGGCTACTACAGGTTTTACAAAGTAATTGACATTTACTGCTGTGGGTTGCCACTTATATGCTCTATAGTTATGTTATTTATTTTATGTTATATTATGCTATGTCATGTCATGTTAAATCAATTTATGTCATGTTAATGGTATTTGTATAGCTCGTTAGTCACCCATAAGGGTATCCATGTGCTTTAAGCCAGTGGGCAGGTGGACAATGCCTGGAGTGTTAATCAAAGAGCAATGGTTTTCAGCTTGTTGCAGAACTCGAGATGGAAAGAGGAGGCTGTGATGTGCAGAGGGTAGCCATTACACACTTTCAGGGTGACAGAGGAGAAGGGAAGTCCTTTGGCTGTGGTTTTGAGGATGTGAGGTATATTTGCTAGTGATAGTCTGGCTGAGCTGAGGTGTCTGTGAGGAGTGTAGAAGTGTATGTGTTTATTCAGGTATGCATAGCCGGTTTTGTGTAGTGCTTTGTAAGTGTGTAAGATATGGCTGAGATACCCGCCACCCCCTCTCAACACAATCCCCAAGAATTGGGAAACCGGAAACAGTTTTTGAACTTTTTGGAAGGCGGGAAGGGAGTTACCCTTCCCGGCCGTATTTATTAAAATATGAAACAAAATCAAAACATTAAAATAACAGTTTCATATTATGTACAATTTCATTTCCACATTACGATGTTTGGCTAACCTTAACAGAACTCTAATACAAAGGTTCTCCTAGCCGAACTAACATCCTACAAAACATTTGACTTGAAATTGTACATCCTAACGTTAAGGGCCAACGGCAAGGTCGTAACCGGTGTCAGATCCCTAAACCAGAAATACCACCCTCACTTGTGAGGGGAGCGACCGCACAGAGGCGTACCTCAAGTGCATCTACCAATTTCCCTTGGACTTGACGGGGGCCCCAATGAACTCGACGCCATTTAACGGTCGTCCGAGGACTCGTGTGAGGTGTCTAAAAGGTAGCGTAAACCCCCTCCCGCACCCCACACAACTTACCCATCTGCCGTCGCAGATGTCCTGGCCCCGGGAAATTCCCCAGGAGGGCCCGTAGCCCCTCCTATCCAGGAGGGGGCCTTGACCACCTTTCCTTTCCTTCCGGCGGCCTATCCTTAGACGGGACCGCCTCCCCGTTGAGGGGCCAATGGCCACCTCCCCCGAGCGCTCCCATCCGTAATGGGTGAAGCCCCCCCATAGGGATCTTCTAATTACTGCTCACCGATCATGACCTTACCGCCCGACCAAAATAAATACGACAATTCTACCTAATTTACTAAGATTACAAAACAAACATAACTTATTACAAGCATGAATACTGATCAACACTAGTGCAAAATTACTTTATTTGCAAAACATACTGAAAATAACCATTCTTTATTGCATATTCAAAAATTTCACGACGATCATCACAACCTGCAAGAAACAGAGTTACCACATCAAAACTTTATTCAAAAACAACTAGCTGTCCTCAGGGGCTGGTGGGTGGGTCAAAATTGGCTCTTCGTTCCGTCTCGAGCTCACGTGCAGCGGGGAGGTGCAGCTTCAGAGCACAGGAACAAGAGGATGCTTTCTTGGCTTCTTGCTCCTTTTATCCGTCTTCAGGGCGGGCGTAAACCCGCCCCCGCCTGCCTCCGAGGGCGTGGCCGGCCGTGTCAGTGTCTAGGACAACCCACTCTAGGGCGGGAAAAAGGCGCGCCCCGGCTACGCCGCTTCGGGCATACCAGCCGAGACTCGCCTCCCGCCCAAGATGGCTTCCCGGGGGGATCGTGGTACTCCACCATACGTTCGGGGGGACCGAATGGTCGCCCCTTTCCATATGGCTGAGATACCCGCCACCCCCTCTCAACACAATCCCCAAGAATTGGGAAACCGGAAACAGTTTTTGAACTTTTTGGAAGGCGGGAAGGGAGTTACCCTTCCCGGCCGTATTTATTAAAATATGAAACAAAATCAAAACATTAAAATAACAGTTTCATATTATGTACAATTTCATTTCCACATTACGATGTTTGGCTAACCTTAACAGATCTCTAATACAAAGGTTCTCCTAGCCGAACTAACATCCTACAAAACATTTGACTTGAAATTGTACATCCTAACGTTAAGGGCCAACGGCAAGGTTGTAACCGGTGTCAGATCCCTAAACCAGAAATACCACCCTCACTTGTGAGGGGAGCGACCGCACAGAGGCGTACCTCAAGTGCATCTACCAATTTCCCTTGGACTTGACGGGGGCCCCAATGAACTCGACGCCATTTAACGGTCGTCCGAGGACTCGTGTGAGGTGTCTAAAAGGTAGCGTAAACCCCCTCCCGCACCCCACACAACTTACCCATCTGCCATCGCAGATGTCCTGGCCCCGGGAAATTCCCCAGGAGGGCCCGTAGCCCCTCCTATCCAGGAAGGGGCCTTGACCACCTTTCCTTTCCTTCCGGCGGCCTATCCTTAGACGGGACCGCCTCCCCGTTGAGGGGCCAATGGCCACCTCCCCCGAGCGCTCCCATCCGTAATGGGTGACGCCCCCCCATAGGGATCTTCCAATTACTGCTCACCGATCATGACCTTACCGCCACAGGCCGGATAGTTGACCGGCTATCCGGACCCCCCACTCCTGCCTAAAGGTCATGTTTCAAACCCTTCAACCAAGCTATGAGGTATCCTATGAGTAACTCATTCCCCACCCGGGACAAATGAACCCCGTCCCCCAAATACATACTGTCCCCTTTGATACAACCATGCGAAACAGAATGCAGTGTACTTGAACGAAACAATCTACTCACTTTGTTATTTATTTTCCTTACTGAATGATTCAGAGCAGAAACCGAAATAGCCCCCCGCCACACTTTCCGTGGGATCATATGGGACCATGCAATTGTGCACCCTGGAACTCTTCTTGCCAACCAACTTACTGTGGAAAGCATTGCCTCAAGAAGAAGTCGTCTACCAGTTGCCACCAAATCATTGCCCCCAAGATGGACTATGATTATAGACGGCGGTGACCTTGTCCGCCCTAATAAACCCTCGAAAAAGGATTGAAACTGGTCAATACAGAGCCCGCCCTTTCCGTAGAAGGACACCCTGTACCCGTATTCCCCAGCCACGTGAATCATATCACCTGCATTGAATACGTCCGCGGCACGCCTCACGTATGAGTGGCCCACGACCCACACCTCCTTTTTCGCAGTCGGTGATTTCTGACCGCTGGTCCCCAGGTGCCGGGTCGACTGCACAGTCCGCCCCGCTTCGTAAGCTTGCGCAACTAAAAACCAAACAAAAACAAGAAGCGTGAGTATATCATTACAGCTTCACAACATGTGCAACCGCACATACCTTTTATAACAGTTCGAGGACCAACGCCCCACACGTTTTACTTCCTCTACACTCAGACCCTTGGCTGTAGCCTCAGTAGCAGCCCCTATCCGAAAGGAATGGGTCCCGAACTCGCCGGGGTTCAAGCCCGCGGCCGAAATCGACATCGCAAGCACCCTCTGGAACTGAAACCTCGTCAGTGGGGTGGCGTCAGCGTGTCGCAACAAGGTCCCCCCCCATGCTGCCACCCTCTGCGCTAAATATTGCTCTACGCACACCACAGGGCACATGGAAGAACCGGGGATCCTCTGAATGATTACGCAGTCCCCGATTGCACCCTGATCGGATTTGGACCTAACAAACGAGACCGTCATCGTCTCCCCCCTGACCTGAATGTGCTCCCGGCACAGTCCCCCCATCGTATCCCGCTTGTTCTTCGCCACTAATTCGCTTACCCGCATAGCCCCATGGAATGCTAGTGCAAATGCGGCTTGGAACAACACTGCTTCGTACTGGGATGAACACGTTGCCGGGAGTACGGACCATAACAGGGTCAGCCTATCCAGACCTATCGGGTGCCTCTCATCTACTCTGCGACCCTCAAGGCGTTGCCACCCACGTAGCGCTTTCTGCACAACGAAAGACGCTGTCGGGTCCTGGATCCCATGAGCCTTTGCCATAAAGGAAATGGCGGCCCGATGCCTCTGGGCCGTAGCTACTGATTTGCCTGCCTGATGTAAAGAGAGCAGAAATTTCACTACAGACTCTTCCTGACCCCAAAGTTCCCCCCTAGCAGTACCCAAAAAGGCCCAATAGGAACGGAACGCCCCTTCATATGCCTTCCTCGTCCTGGGTGCTAAACTCTCTCCCACGAGGTTTTGTAGTTCGGGGCACCGAGAGACCAGAGAGCTTCGGGAAAGGGTGCTGCCACGGGGTCCGCTGTGGGCAGAAAACCCCAGAAGGCCTGCATACGGAAACGAGAAAGCGCATCAGCCGCTTGGTTCATCACCCCCGGCACATGTCTTGCCCTAAACAGTACATTCAGTTGCATGCATAACAACACAATTTCCTTGAGCAGTCTCAGAATCAATTTGCATCGTGCTGCCTGACTATTGATACACTCAACCACGGTCATGTTATCAGACCAGAACACCACAGAGTGATCACGGAACCCCTCGGGCCAAGTATTCAGTGCCACCAAAATAGGGAAAAGTTCGAGAAAAGCAATGTTACTTGTCAACCCGCACTCGTGCCACCATGACGGCCATTTTTGAGTCGACCATTGTGCACCAAATATGGCACCAAAACCTATACTCCCCGCCGAATCTGTCCACAGCCCCAGCTCCTCGGAGGACACTGCCGGCCTGTTCCAGACAACTCGACCATTGAAATCCGCCAGGAATGCCAACCAAATGCGCATGTCCTGGCGAACCTCTGCCGAGAGTCTCGTGCGATGATGGCCTTCCTTCAGGCCGACCATGGCTTGTGCAATCGAGCGGGAAAAGGGGCGCGCCATTGGCATCACTCTCAGGGCAAAATTCAACTGACCCACCACCTGTTGTAATTGATGCAGGTTTACTTTTGTTGCACGAAAACATATCTCAAGGGATAACCTGAATTTTAACACTTTTTCCTTGGGTAATCGAAAACAACCTTCTACCGAGTCGAGCTCGATCCCCAGAAACTCGAGCAAGGTCGAGGGCCCCACAGTCTTACCTGGTGCCAATGGCACACCGAATTGATTCATTAAGACACGAAATTCATGCAAAGCCTGCCCACACTCAGGATCCCCGGCTGCCCCCAAAAACAGAAAGTCATCGAGATAGTGCATAACATGTTGAAAACCTGTCTTCCTTGTGAATACCCATTGCAGAAAACAACTGAACTTCTCGAAATAGGTACAGGAAATCGAGCACCCCATTGGCATACATCTATCCATGTAATAGCGACCCTGAAACTGAAAACCAAGGAGACGCTGATCGTCTGGGTGTACCGGGAGCAACCGGAACGCTGACTCGATGTCCGATTTTGCCATCAGCGTCCCGGGCCCCAGGCGATTCAACATGGCAACGGCCTCATCGAAAGATGCGTACCGCACCGAACACACTTCCGGGTCTATCGCGTCATTCACGGAAAGACCACGTGGGGCTGATAAGTTATGTATCAGCCGAAACTCACCCGGGTCCTTCTTGGGGACCACCCCTAGAGGGGAACAAACAAAGTTAGCAACCAGTGGCAAATCGAATGGACCGGCGACGCGACCTCGAGTCACCTCTTTCCCAATCTTTACCTATACCACCGCCGTGTGCTGCAAGACCGACAGTTGATTCTTACAATTTGCTACACCCCGAAAATCCCCCACTGGGATGCGGAAACCATATGAAAACCCGTTTCGTAACACCCCAGCGGAAGCATGATCCGGGTATTCGTTGAGCCAAGGAATCATTGCCATGGTATCAATCGGGGTAGGTAAAGGCGCCCCTCGGACTATATCAGACCTGTTTGGCGCCTCCCTTACCACCGTTATCACCCGTTTTGGCTCTGCACATGGACTCAGGATGGGATGGCTGCCCAGACCCCCCACACTCATGTCTGAATTTGCATGACCCCTGGGGCCTCGTACATTTCCCTCTGTTAAAATTCCAACAGATCCCCCTTTTACCTGTGTTGCCACTCGGCTTCGAGTGGTACTCGTTACCTGCACCTGTCCGAAAGGGTGTCCTACAGTTCTGGCGGGAAGATTCCCCCCGCTACTCCCTAACAATGGTACCTTCAACATTCCTGTACTCTCCATTTTTTGCCATGACACGGAGTCGTAACAATCCCAAGTCAAAAATGGGTCGTGTTCCTTAGCTTTTCTAAAAAGATTGTCATAGCAGAACCACTGATTGCCCCCATATGCTACGGAATACTCCATGATACGTGATTGATAAATTGGCAACTCGGTCAACAACTCGGGCCTGCGCTCGCCCATGATGGAGGTAAAAATGCCCCACGCTCTGCCCCAAGTACCAATGTTTTCGTCAACCTTAAAGGCGGCCATTTTTGCGCGCCAAACACTCGGATGCATGAGCTCCTTTTGGCTCTTTACGTGCTCCATCTCGTAATGATCGGTAAGCAAAGAAAAAATGTTCACATACTTATTCGCCCAAATCTTTTCCTTAACTTCCAGTGGAACATGCTGAGCCACCTTTTCCCTTCGTGAAGGTACAGACCCCTCCCCCGCAATCGGCAATGGTCGCTTACCTGAACCAGACGCTGCATCTGCCACCGAACCTGGGCCTGATGCATTAACAGAAGATGGTGCCTTCGCAGCCTCCCTAGATTCCCGCAGTTGCCTCATTACTGCGCGGGCGTCGTCAGCCGTGGTGCCCTCGCTATCTTTTCCCAACCACGCTGCCAATTGTGCCGCTAACTCGGGAGGCATATCCTCCCCGTTCACGGGGGTGACCACCACGGGGATCGGATTCCCTCCTTTCGGCACCGGGGTTGGCTCCTCAAGTGGGGTATCGGGAATCGGGGTTTCCCCCCCGAGTGCCCCCCTTCTGGACCTCTTGCCTCTTCCACCGGGGACTGCTCCCGGCAAAGGCCGTTTCGGTCCTCCCTCCCCGTCCTTAGCCGCCATCTGCTTCTTCAAATCGGCTACCTCTTTCATGAGCATGCGGAGCATCTGATCGGTACTGACCCGCTTCCCGACTTTCTTGGGCATTCTCAGACGGAATATCTGTAAGACAAAAAGAAAGATTACAACGCTCAAAATTGGCTCTTCGTTCCGTCTCGAGCTCACGTGCAGCGGGGAGGTGCAGCTTCAGAGCACAGGAACAAGAGGATGCTTTCTTGGCTTCTTGCTCCTTTTATCCGTCTTCAGGGCGGGCGTAAACCCGCCCCCGCCTGCCTCCGAGGGTGTGGCCGGCCGTGTCAGTGTCTAGGACAACCCACTCTAGGGCGGGAAAAAGGCGCGCCCCGGCTACGCCGCTTCGGGCATACCAGCCGAGACTCGCCTCCCGCCCAAGATGGCTTCCCGGGGGGATCGTGGTACTCCACCATACGTTCGGGGGGACCGAATGGTCGCCCCTTTCCAGAAGTTTGAATTGGATATGTTTGTGAATTGAGAGCTAATGTAGTTCCATGAGGTGTGGGGTGATATGGATGGAGCGAGGGAGGTTGAGTATGAGCCTTGCTGACATATTTTGAATAATCTGGAGCTGGTTCAGCAGCTTCATGGTGATTCCTGTGTAGACCATGTTGCTGTAATCGAGTCTGCTGGTGATCAAGACCTGAGTGACTGCTTTCTTGGTAGCATATTGAGGATGCAGAAGCACTGGCATTCACTGTGTTAACTTGGGCTATCATGCCGAGCTTGTCGTGTAAAATGATTCTCAGGTTTCTTGATTTGGTGGTGGGGCTGGTTGGGTGTCTGAGGTTAGTGGGCCACTGTGAGGAGTCCCAGGGGACGTTGTTTTTCCAGAGATCACTACTTCATTATTGTCCATATTGAGCTTGAAGCAGTTTGTTTTCATCCACGAGGTTTCAGTGGTCATGCATATGGCACAGTTGGTTTGTGTGGTGGAGGTCTTGTTCAATAAGAAGTATGAGCTGGCTATCATATGTGGAGTAGTGTATGTAAATACTGAATGATCTGATCAGTTCAGCCATTGGGGTCAGTTAGATATTGAATAGCATTTGGCTTATGAATGATCCTTGGGTTGGTCAGTTCATGTTAGCAGTATGGTTGCTGTGATTTCAATGTTGTTGAACATGGTAAAGACAGGGTCAAAGGTGTGTCCTGAAAAGTGTGTGGGCTCAGTGACGTCTTGTGATAGTCCCAGGGTCTCTATGCTTGAAGAGTCTGGTAGCAATGGAGTTATTTTTGTTTTCAAGATAGAAGTTGAAGTCTACTACTAGAATGTAGTTTCTGGAGACACTGGCGAATGTGGTGATGAAGTGGGCTATGATGTTAGTGAAATAGGCTATTGGCCACTGCAATCAATATATAAGGATCCCCCTTACTCTATGTGTTGGTGACATATGTAGCTTGAAGTGTAAATGCTCCATGTAGGGGGTTTGGGCTTCTGTGGATGTAGTGCAGTTGATGGTGTTCTTGAAAAAACTTGTGATTCCTCCTCCGGGTCTGTATTGGTGATCTTAGGGTGAAAATCTGTATCCAGCAGGGATAGGGGTGGCAAAGTTGGTTGCTGATTTGGGGGTCAGCTAATTTCCTGCAAGGAAGATGAGACCGGGAGCTTCATTGTGTAGGATGCCCCAGATTGCTGTGGTGTGTTTGCTGAGCAAGTGTGTGTTGAGGAGCATGCATGAAACCCTTGTCTTGGGTTACATGCTTGTAGGTAGGTGCAGATGGTGCTCTGTGCAGTGTGAGCATGTTGGGTGTTGTGGTGCAGATGATCTGGCTGTCCGTTCAGGGGAACGTTCCTTCCGGGTAGTATGTTGCAGTGCGGAAGCAGTGGGTGGATGAGTTTCCAGGGTTCAGAAATCAGAGGTGCTCCGCTGAAAACCATGCCGGGGTGAAAAGGCCAGAGTTTGTGTCACTGGGCACAGTCCAGGCACAGATGGGCTTACATTTAGCGTGCCTTTGGCGTTCGTGGTCTGCAGTCAATAATAAGTAGTACCTAGAAGTAGGGTGGAGCGCAATGGGTGGTGGGTGGAGAAAGAACAGAGCGTGGTAAGGCGCAGGAGGAACAGATAAGGAGTAGGTAGAAGGTGCACAGTAGAGGAGGCTAGAGCTTTGAGGTGCTGGAATTGGGCCTGGGAAGGCCTTGACCAGTCGGAGGGCTGGCCCAGGTAAGTCAGGGGCTAGGGTACCTGCTTAATGCATAGTATGACATTGCTAGGGGCAGGTACCACCTACTGCAATTTTCTTTACATATAAACAGAGATTCTCCAATAATTGACAGCTAGTATTATAGTACCCAAGATTTTTCATGAGACGCACTTGCTATGATGCAGTATTGCACAAAAGCTACAGCGCTCCTTTTTGCTGCAATAGCTTATGAATAGCTCAGATTCCTCACTGGAATGTGTGTCGTGTTATGTATGGAACACCCGGTTCCCCAGTTACAATCTATCAGCCATGATGTGTTTCAGGATGTTTATATTAATCAAGAAAAAAAGTTCATTTCACCTGGGTGTTGTCAATTTCCCAATGATAGATTAAATATTAGTATTCTAGCAAAGCTCATAAACATTAACCGAGTTGCAAAACATCACACAGAGAAAAGGTTCCTGATTAAATATTGTGCTTTATTGGCTTCATTTATTATTCAGGTACTTGCCGAAGGTAGACACTGTAGGCCTTCTTAGAACATTAGAAAATTACCATCACCGAGGCTTATACAGTGTTTGCATATTAAAAACCTAATTTAGAAGACTCCAATATATCTGCACTAGTTTGTTTTTTCCAACTGTGGCACTGCACCACTAAATAATTACTGGTTCATTAAGAGGCTGAGGGAGGGAAGGGTATTAATAAACAGAGCATAAAAACACTTCATAAGCACATTTTTCATTACATGTACTGCCTGTTTATCCATAATGATCAATTGGCACTGTAAAATCCTACAATATTAAGAAGTTAATTGGAGTTTAATTTTATAGAGTATCATTACTAACTGAAACAATATTTTAATGTTCTCACCAAATGCAGCTTCAACCCAACGTGCATTAATAGGAAAAACTGCTTAGACTTTTATGGTGCAAGGTATTTCATTTAACATATTTAATCTACTTTGCAAAAATATGTTTTAAAACATAACATGTACTATATTGCTCATACATCTCATAAGACATTTTCACAACAAGTTTATTACCACATGTCACCATGCAAAAAGCATTTACACCTTCAAACAGAATGCTCCACCAGGATTCCTATTATTTAGAAGTACCAAAAAACATAACAACTAGGAGTTCAATCGAGCAAGGGCGTAAGCGGGAAAAAGGGGAATATATGCACACATTTTCATGATCACTTTTGCACATGCAGATGGTCAGACACATTGAGTAAATGGTAAAGCATAACCACATGCTCTAAAAGCTGATGTGTATCCGCCAACATAGAACGCATGGACAGAAACCTCTAAATTGGCTAAATGTCATGTTTAAAGCATTGCTCACATAGAAACACCCTACGTATGACTAACAATAGACGCGAAAAACGTAGGAAGAATCGAAGACACAAAAATATTTATTCATTAGGCATATATGGAAACACAGATACAGACCCTTTGTTCTACTAGCTGAAATAAGTGTGGGCTTAGACACAACAAATGGTGCATCTAATTCATTTAAGATTGTGTCCATGGTCAATAAGCAACAACAGACAAAGACTAAAGGCAGAGTTCAGTTCATTTAGTCTTTATTTCGAATAAAAAATTCATAAAAGACAGCAATATTTAAAAAAGACATTATCAACATTACAGTATTATACAATGGTTCCCCCAGGTACATAGAAAAGATTTACCACAATCATATACAAACATTAAAAACTGATTACTGTTAAAAAAGGGGTTTACAATTAAAAAAGGGTTTACAGTTTCTTTGCGCGAATTAACCACATCCAACCCAAAAATTTAGCAATACAAATCACTGATTTAGCAGTGCGTAAGTCGCGCAATTTAAGCAAAGCTACATTGCTTCCTCGACAGTTGAGTGTTTTACAGATTTGGTTCAGCCATTTTAATCTAGGCAATCGATAAGCAGGACATGCAAAGAATATATGTCCTATACTTTCCACCTGGTCGGGACAGAAGGGGCATTTGTTGCTTGTGTTTATTGCCCACTTCGCAGTAAAGGACTTGATCGGCAAAGTTCCCACCCGAAACTGATGATACAGCTTACGGTCGAGTGTTTTGCATATCAAGTCCCAATAGGGTTCAAGGAACGGAGTTAACTTATGCGTTAGAAACTGTCCCGTTAGGCTGTTCTCTGAAGAAAGGGTGACCAGTACAGATTTCTTTGTAGCCCAAAATAGCTCTTTGAATTCCACTTTAGATGGGAAGCTAGAACATTCGGGGTGTAACCATAGTTCGGGGAGGCCCATAGAATACAATATTTTTTTAATCTCTCGTAGCCATGGGATTTTCTGGGCACCCCACAATGCTCTAACCTCACCCAATTCATGAGTAAATAGACTAAGCTCTTCGGACGTCCAAAGTCGACGCCATAGAGCTACAAGGCGATACTGTGCCATCTCATTCAGCGGTTTACAACCTAAGTCTAAAAGCAATGGTTTAACGGGTGAAGATTGGGGAAGTCCTACTAAGTTCCGAAGAAACCTATTCTGTGCGCTGGTTAGCGCCAGCAAGCCCTTATAACCCCATATATCCGCCCCATACAGGATAGCTGCATTCACCTTGGCCTCGTAAATTTTTAACGCGGGTGTAATGCGTTTGGTCAAGGTTTTTTTCTGTTCCTTCAACAAGCATCCTGTGAGGCGAACAAATTTAAGAGTCAACACCTCCAGTTGGGGTTTCCATGTAAGTTGATGGTCAAGAGTCACGCCCAAGTATGACATGACTTTAACCTGTTCTATTGGGACACCCTCTAATAAAACTGAACTTGAAATAGGTTTGTTTTTATTAAAAATCATAAATTTAGTTTTGTCAGCATTAATCTGAAGGTCATTAATTGTGCAAAATTCAGCAAATCTGTTTAGGGCAGCCTGTAGGCCGCTCCGAGTCCTGGAGAGGAGCAGGGTGTCATCGGCAAATATTAACATGGGATACTTTGAACCCCCCAGGGATGGAGCATCAGTATGTACGTCATTGAAAAATGCAACCACCCGGTTGATAAACAGGAGGAACAAGGTGGGGGCCAGCACGCAACCCTGCCGGACCCCACGTTCCACAGGGAAGCTAGCAGTCACCTGGCCCTGTTTACCCCATCTTACACGGGCAAAATTATCCTCATGTAGGCGCCTAACCAGCTCTAGTAATTCAGGTGGAAAGCCCATGAGTCTAAGGGCTGCCCAGAGTTTTGCCCTGGGTACCAGGTCGAATGCCGACCTGAGATCGACAAAGGCAGCATAGATGACACTGCCGCCCAGAAGAACCACCTTCCAGTACAGCATGGTAAGACGAAACACCTGGTCTAAAGTGCTGGTGCCTGATCTGAACCCTGCCTGCATGGGGGAGAGTATGTTATTTTGCTCTATCCACCCCTGTATTCTAGCTAGGGCCATTCGTGAAACCACTTTTTGAATAGTATCGATCAGGCTAATGGGGCGATAATTTTTCGGTGAAGATCGATCCCCTTTCTTATAGACCGGGAGTATCTCAGCCCCTTTCCAGGATAGCGGAATCCTTTCTCCAGCTGCGATGGAATTAGCCAAAGTTGTTATATAAGTGACCCACAGATCTAAATTCAGTTTAAAAAGGTCAGCTGGTACGGCATCAATGCCTGGAGCTTTCCCGGACTGAATAGAATTTAGTGCATATTCAGTGTCCGAGTTACTAAAAGTAAGCCTATCCCCGTGGGAAACTAATGTGGTCCCTGCTAAGGGATCTTCAGCCAGCTGGGAGACGTTTGGGTTTTTGAATTGAGTCGAAAAAAATTCCACCCAATCTGCAGCTGAAACATGGTTTTCAGGGGATACTGAGTCTGAGCCCCTGCCCCATCTGACTATCTCCCAAAACTTGGTTTGGTTGGACGACTCACAGGCTTGGAGAAGATCAAGCCAGTAGGAATCGTCCCAATCCCTTTTAGCCTCCCAAATAATACGTTTATAATCCTGTCTCGCTGCCCTGATATTGGGGGTATTTCTAGATTTCACTGCAGCAATGAGAATGCTGTGGGCTTCTCTACAATTTTTATTATACCAACCTTTGGGTTGCTTCGCTTTCTGTTTCCGGCATGGCCTAGTAAGAAGTTCCTTAATAGCCGCGAAGCAAGCCTCATGGACATCAGCAATGTTGGGCTTAGGCATGTCATTAGAGGTTAATGCCATCATCCTATCTCTTGTGTCTAGGACCAATTCTTCTATCTGGCAAACAAGCTCTTGGTCGGCTAAAACCCTTGGCCATTTGACCCGTCTTCTGTTATCACACAAGACAAGGTCAGATGTAATACAAGCTGTTTCTGCCTGGGGAAGCCCTAGTCCAGGAACCTTGAGTACGAGTGAGAGAGGATTGTGATCACTCTCTGGCCTGGTTTCTATAGACATATCACTTACAAAAGCCCAGGATTCAATGTTGATTAAAATATAATCAATGCGACTTGCGCTAGACCCATTATCAAAGGTTGGTTTTCCCTCCTTGTCAGATAAACTACGGCCATTCACCGCTCGGAGCCCCCATTCTAGGCAGAGTCCAAGCCAGTGGAGGGCAGCCTCGGTACCCCTGACACCCTTGGTAATTGATAGTGGGGGAATATCCCAGGCGAAATCTTCCTCTGAACCTACATCCTCAGCAAGGTTCAGGATGGGTTCAAATGAGCAGTTCAAGTCGCCAGCCACTATAATGAGCTGGTCACTTTTATACTCATTTAAGAAAACATCCAAATCATTAACAATTGGTTGCTTCTTACCACCCTGACATCCTCTGGCATAGATATTAATAAGGATGATATCCTTACAATTCACCTTGCTTAGGGATATACAAAGGAGATCAGGGTTCGTCACCAGGATTTCCTTAATGCTAAAGCCAAGGGTGTTTTTTACCCATATGGTGAGACCACCCGAAGCCCTACCCTTCATACCCAGTATAGCTGGTTTATAGAAGTTTAAAAAGCCTAATCTAAACAGAGGGGCAACAGACCAGGTTTCCTGGAAGGTGATGATATCATGTGAAGTGATGTAATCTACCCAATCATCATTGTCCAGGCGGCCCCGTAAACCTGCTATATTCCAGGAGGCTATTTTAATTTCATAAGCTGGGATACCAGGGCATGGATTGTCTGACTGTGCCAAAATACCTAACTCAGCCGGGATGAGATTTTGGGCATTAACAGGTGTTACTCGTTGGCCTGGTGGTAACATAGGACAACCCATATTGGAAACTGTCGCAGTGGGCGGAGTAGAGCCTGCTAGGTGTATTGTAACGTCCGCCCCCCCCGAGTCAGTCAACCTCCTCCTGGCAGCCAAACATATTTGATGTAGGAGCCCCCTGCCACCAAATACTCTGGTTTGGTCCACCGTTCCCAAAACCCCTATGCCTGGTTTTTTGAATTGTCGTCCATGACCCACCCATTCTATGCTGATTTTTAGGAGGATAGAAAAAAGTGAGGGGTCTGACAACTGTGTGGTCTTCTTCACAAGGGGCCCAAGGACAAAGATGCTGAGCAGTATGGGGTTTAGCAAAGGGGGTGGTGATGAACAGAGTGTCTGAGTTAAACAGACCACTCTTACCCAGTCAAAAGATCAGGGCTTGATCCATCACCGTTATTTATCTCACTGCCCCATCCCAGCTCAGAACCTGGCTATATGCAAATCAGTCTGTCCCTGGCCCAGTGCATCATGGGAACAGGGCAGACTAAACTACCAAGCCAATTCTTCACCAGAAAGGAGACAAGCTACCGGGGACCGGTTTCTGGCATTTCAGCCTTCTTCGGCCCGGCTTGCTTGAATCCTGATGGAGCAGTGAGAAAGGGACTCATGTCTGAGTATACCCTGCCACACCTATAGTGGCCAAAAACGATTTAGCAAAGGGGGTGGTGATGAACAGAGTGTCTGAGTTAAACAGACCACTCTTACCCAGTCAAAAGATCAGGGCTTGATCCATCACCGTTATTTATCTCACTGCCCCATCCCAGCTCAGAACCTGGCTATATGCAAATCAGTCTGTCCCTGGCCCAGTGCATCATGGGAACAGGGCAGACTAAACTACCAAGCCAATTCTTCACCAGAAAGGAGACAAGCTACCGGGGACCGGTTTCTGGCATTTCAGCCTTCTTCGGCCCGGCTTGCTTGAATCCTGATGGAGCAGTGAGAAAGGGACTCATGTCTGAGTATACCCTGCCACACCTATAGTGGCCAAAAACGATTTAGCAAAGGGGGTGGTGATGAAGAGAGTGTCTGAGTTAAACAGACCACTCTTACCCAGTCAAAAGATCAGGGCTTGATCCATCACCGTTATTTATCTCACTGCCCCATCCCAGCTCAGAACCTGGCTATATGCAAATCAGTCTGTCCCTGGCCCAGTGCATCATGGGAACAGGGCAGACTAAACTACCAAGCCAATTCTTCACCAGAAAGGAGACAAGCTACCGGGGACCGGTTTCTGGCATTTCAGCCTTCTTCGGCCCGGCTTGCTTGAATCCTGATGGAGCAGTGAGAAAGGGACTCATGTCTGAGTATACCCTGCCACACCTATAGTGGCCAAAAACGATTTAGCAAAGGGGGTGGTGATGAACAGAGTGTCTGAGTTAAACAGACCACTCTTACCCAGTCAAAAGATCAGGGCTTGATCCATCACCGTTATTTATCTCACTGCCCCATCCCAGCTCAGAACCTGGCTATATGCAAATCAGTCTGTCCCTGGCCCAGTGCATCAAGGGAACAGGGCAGACTAAACTACCAAGCCAATTCTTCACCAGAAAGGAGACAAGCTACCGGGGACCGGTTTCTGGCATTTCAGCCTTCTTCGGCCCGGCTTGCTTGAATCCTGATGGAGCAGTGAGAAAGGGACTCATGTCTGAGTATACCCTGCCACACCTATAGTGGCCAAAAACGATTTAGCAAAGGGGGTGGTGATGAACAGAGTGTCTGAGTTAAACAGACCACTCTTACCCAGTCAAAAGATCAGGGCTTGATCCATCACCATTATTTATCTCACTGCCCCATCCCAGCTCAGAACCTGGCTATATGCAAATCAGTCTGTCCCTGGCCCAGTGCATCATGGGAACAGGGCAGACTAAACTACCAAGCCAATTCTTCACCAGAAAGGAGACAAGCTACCGGGGACCGGTTTCTGGCATTTCAGCCTTCTTCGGCCCGGCTTGCTTGAATCCTGATGGAGCAGTGAGAAAGGGACTCATGTCTGAGTATACCCTGCCACACCTATAGTGGCCAAAAACGATTTAGCAAAGGGGGTGGTGATGAACAGAGTGTCTGAGTTAAACAGACCACTCTTACCCAGTCAAAAGATCAGGGCTTGATCCATCACCGTTATTTATCTCACTGCCCCATCCCAGCTCAGAACCTGGCTATATGCAAATCAGTCTGTCCCTGGCCCAGTGCATCATGGGAACAGGGCAGACTAAACTACCAAGCCAATCCTTCACCAGAAAGGAGACAAGCTACCGGGGACCGGTTTCTGGCATTTCAGCCTTCTTCGGCCCGGCTTGCTTGAATCCTGATGGAGCAGTGAGAAAGGGACTCATGTCTGAGTATACCCTGCCACACCTATAGGGGCCAAAAACGATTTAGCAAAGGGGGTGGTGATGAACAGAGTGTCTGAGTTAAACAGACCACTCTTACCCAGTCAAAAGATCAGGGCTTGATCCATCACCGTTATTTATCTCACTGCCCCATCCCAGCTCAGAACCTGGCTATATGCAAATCAGTCTGTCCCTGGCCCAGTGCATCATGGGAACAGGGCAGACTAAACTACCAAGCCAATTCTTCACCAGAAAGGAGACAAGCTACCGGGGACCGGTTTCTGGCATTTCAGCCTTCTTCGGCCCGGCTTGCTTGAATCCTGATGGAGCAGTGAGAAAGGGACTCATGTCTGAGTATACCCTGCCACACCTATAGTGGCCAAAAACGATTTAGCAAAGGGGGTGGTGATGAACAGAGTGTCTGAGTTAAACAGACCACTCTTACCCAGTCAAAAGATCAGGGCTTGATCCATCACCGTTATTTATCTCACTGCCCCATCCCAGCTCAGAACCTGGCTATATGCAAATCAGTCTGTCCCTGGCCCAGTGCATCATGGGAACAGGGCAGACTAAACTACCAAGCCAATTCTTCACCAGAAAGGAGACAAGCTACCGGGGACCGGTTTCTGGCATTTCAGCCTTCTTCGGCCCGGCTTGCTTGAATCCTGATGGAGCAGTGAGAAAGGGACTCATGTCTGAGTATACCCTGCCACACCTATAGTGGCCAAAAACGATTTAGCAAAGGGGGTGGTGATGAACAGAGTGTCTGAGTTAAACAGACCACTCTTACCCAGTCAAAAGATCAGGGCTTGATCCATCACCGTTATTTATCTCACTGCCCCATCCCAGCTCAGAACCTGGCTATATGCAAATCAGTCTGTCCCTGGCCCAGTGCATCATGGGAACAGGGCAGACTAAACTACCAAGCCAATTCTTAACCAGAAAGGAGACAAGCTTCCGGGGACCGGTTTCTGGCATTTCAGCCTTCTTCGGCCCGGCTTGCTTGAATCCTGATGGAGCAGTGAGAAAGGGACTCATGTCTGAGTATACCCTGCCACACCTATAGTGGCCAAAAACGATTTAGCAAAGGGGGTGGTGATGAACAGAGTGTCTGAGTTAAACAGACCACTCTTACCCAGTCAAAAGATCAGGGCTTGATCCATCACCGTTATTTATCTCACTGCCCCATCCCAGCTCAGAACCTGGCTATATGCAAATCAGTCTGTCCCTGGCCCAGTGCATCATGGGAACAGGGCAGACTAAACTACCAAGCCAATTCTTCACCAGAAAGGAGACAAGCTACCGGGGACCGGTTTCTGGCATTTCAGCCTTCTTCGGCCCGGCTTGCTTGAATCCTGATGGAGCAGTGAGAAAGGGACTTATGTCTGAGTATACCCTGCCACACCTATAGTGGCCAAAAACGATTTAGCAAAGGGGGTGGTGATGAACAGAGTGTCTGAGTTAAACAGACCACTCTTACCCAGTCAAAAGATCAGGGCTTGATCCATCACCGTTATTTATCTCACTGCCCCATCCCAGCTCAGAACCTGGCTATATGCAAATCAGTCTGTCCCTGGCCCAGTGCATCATGGGAACAGGGCAGACTAAACTACCAAGCCAATTTTTCACCAGAAAGGAGACAAGCTACCGGGGACCGGTTTCTGGCATTTCAGCCTTCTTCGGCCCGGCTTGCTTGAATCCTGATGGAGCAGTGAGAAAGGGACTCATGTCTGAGTATACCCTGCCACACCTATAGTGGCCAAAAACGATTTAGCAAAGGGGGTGGTGATGAACAGAGTGTCTGAGTTAAACAGACCACTCTTACCCAGTCAAAAGATCAGGGCTTGATCCATCACCGTTATTTATCTCACTGTCCCATCCCAGCTCAGAACCTGGCTATATGCAAATCAGTCTGTCCCTGGCCCAGTGCATCATGGGAACAGGGCAGACTAAACTACCAAGCCAATTCTTCACCAGAAAGGAGACAAGCTACCGGGGACCGGTTTCTGGCATTTCAGCCTTCTTCGGCCCGGCTTGCTTGAATCCTGATGGAGCAGTGAGAAAGGGACTCATGTCTGAGTACACCCTGCCACACCTATAGTGGCCAAAAACGATTTAGCAAAGGGGGTGGTGATGAACAGAGTGTCTGAGTTAAACAGACCACTCTTACCCAGTCAAAAGATCAGGGCTTGATCCATCACCGTTATTTATCTCACTGCCCCATCCCAGCTCAGAACCTGGCTATATGCAAATCAGTCTGTCCCTGGCCCAGTGCATCATGGGAACAGGGCAGACTAAACTACCAAGCCAATATGGCTGAGATACCCGCCACCCCCTCTCAACACAATCCCCAAGGATGGGAAACCGGAAACAGTTCTGAAGTTTTTGGAAGACGGGAGGGAGTGACCCTCCCGGCCGTATTTATTAAAATATGAAACAAAATGAAAACATTAAATCAACAGTTTCATATTATGTACAATTTCATTACCACATTGCGATGTTTGGCTAACCTTAACATATCCTCTAATACAAAGGTTCTCCTAGCCGAACTAACATCCTACAAAACATTTACTTGAAATTTTGAAATTGTACATCCTAACGTTTAAGGGCCAACGGCAAGGTCGTAACCGGTGTCAAGATCCCTAACCCAGACATATCCCCCTCCCTTGTGAGGGGCGGCACGGAGGCATACCTCAAGTGCAACTACCAATTTTTCCCACCTTCCTCGGCATTCTCCAACAGAATATCTGAAAAACAAACAAGAACGATTACAACGCTCAAAATTGGCTCTTCGTTCCGTCTCGAGCTCACGTGCAGCGAGGAGGTGCAGCTTCAGAGCACAGGAACAAGAGGATGCCTTCTGGTCTTGTTTCTCCTTTTATCCGTCTTCAGGGCGGGCGTAAACCCGCCCCTGCCTGCCCCAAGGGCGTGGCCAGCCGCGTTAGTGTCTAGGCCAACCCACTCGAGGGCGGTAAAAGGCGCGCCCCGGCTACGCCACTTCGGGCATACCAGCCGAGACTCGCCTCCCGCCCAAGATGGCTTCCCGGGGGGATCGTGGTACTCTGCCATACGTTCGGGGGGACCGATTGGTCGCCCCTTTCCATTCTTCACCAGAAAGGAGACAAGCTACCGGGGACCGGTTTCTGGCATTTCAGCCTTCTTCGGCCCGGCTTGCTTGAATCCTGATGGAGCAGTGAGAAAGGGACTCATGTCTGAGTACACCCTGCCACACCTATAGTGGCCAAAAACGATTTAGCAAAGGGGGTGGTGATGAACAGAGTGTCTGAGTTAAACAGACCACTCTTACCCAGTCAAAAGATCGGGGCTTGATCCATCACCGTTATTTATCTCACTGCCCCATCCCAGCTCAGAACCTGGCTATATGCAAATCAGTCTGTCCCTGGCCCAGTGCATCATGGGAACAGGGCAGACTAAACTACCAAGCCAATTGTTCACCAGAAAGGAGACAAGCTACCGGGGACCGGTTTCTGGCATTTCAGCCTTCTTCGGCCCGGCTTGCTTGAATCCTGATGGAGCAGTGAGAAAGGGACTCATGTCTGAGTATACCCTGCCACACCTATAGTGGCCAAAAACGATTTAGCAAAGGGGGTGGTGATGAACAGAGTGTCTGAGTTAAACAGACCACTCTTACCCAGTCAAAAGATCAGGGCTTGATCCATCACCGTTATTTATCTCACTGCCCCATCCCAGCTCAGAACCTGGCTATATGCAAATCAGTCTGTCCCTGGCCCAGTGCATCATGGGAACAGGGCAGACTAAACTACCAAGCCAATTCTTCACCAGAAAGGAGACAAGCTACCGGGGACCGGTTTCTGGCATTTCAGCCTTCTTCGGCCCGGCTTGCTTGAATCCTGATGGAGCAGTGAGAAAGGGACTCATGTCTGAGTATACCCTGCCACACCTATAGTGGCCAAAAACGATTTAGCAAAGGGGGTGGTGATGAACAGAGTGTCTGAGTTAAACAGACCACTCTTACCCAGTCAAAAGATCAGGGCTTGATCCATCACCGTTATTTATCTCACTGCCCCATCCCAGCTCAGAACCTGGCTATATGCAAATCAGTCTGTCCCTGGCCCAGTGCATCATGGGAACAGGGCAGACTAAACTACCAAGCCAATTCTTCACCAGAAAGGAGACAAGCTACCGGGGACCGGTTTCTGGCATTTCAGCCTTCTTCGGCCCGGCTTGCTTGAATCCTGATGGAGCAGTGAGAAAGGGACTCATGTCTGAGTATACCCTGCCACACCTATAGTGGCCAAAAACGATTTAGCAAAGGGGGTGGTGATGAACAGAGTGTCTGAGTTAAACAGACCACTCTTACCCAGTCAAAAGATCAGGGCTTGATCCATCACCGTTATTTATCTCACTGCCCCATCCCAGCTCAGAACCTGGCTATATGCAAATCAGTCTGTCCCTGGCCCAGTGCATCATGGGAACAGGGCAGACTAAACTACCAAGCCAATTCTTCACCAGAAAGGAGACAAGCTACCGGGGACCGGTTTCTGGCATTTCAGCCTTCTTCGGCCCGGCTTGCTTGAATCCTGATGGAGCAGTGAGAAAGGGACTCATGTCTGAGTATACCCTGCCACACCTATAGTGGCCAAAAACGATTTAGCAAAGGGGGTGGTGATGAACAGAGTGTCTGAGTTAAACAGACCACTCTTACCCAGTCAAAAGATCAGGGCTTGATCCATCACCGTTATTTATCTCACTGCCCCATCCCAGCTCAGAACCTGGCTATATGCAAATCAGTCTGTCCCTGGCCCAGTGCATCATGGGAACAGGGCAGACTAAACTACCAAGCCAATTCTTCACCAGAAAGGAGACAAGCTACCGGGGACCGGTTTCTGGCATTTCAGCCTTCTTCGGCCCGGCTTGCTTGAATCCTGATGGAGCAGTGAGAAAGGGACTCATGTCTGAGTATACCCTGCCACACCTATACTGGCCAAAAACGATTTAGCAAAGGGGGTGGTGATGAACAGAGTGTCTGAGTTAAACAGACCACTCTTACCCAGTCAAAAGATCAGGGCTTGATCCATCACCGTTATTTATCTCACTGCCCCATCCCAGCTCAGAACCTGGCTATATGCAAATCAGTCTGTCCCTGGCCCAGTGCATCATGGGAACAGGGCAGACTAAACTACCAAGCCAATTCTTCACCAGAAAGGAGACAAGCTACCGGGGACCGGTTTCTGGCATTTCAGCCTTCTTCGGCCCGGCTTGCTTGAATCCTGATGGAGCAGTGAGAAAGGGACTCATGTCTGAGTATACCCTGCCACACCTATAGTGGCCAAAAACGATTTAGCAAAGGGGGTGGTGATGAACAGAGTGTCTGAGTTAAACAGACCACTCTTACCCAGTCAAAAGATCAGGGCTTGATCCATCACCGTTATTTATCTCACTGCCCCATCCCAGCTCAGAACCTGGCTATATGCAAATCAGTCTGTCCCTGGCCCAGTGCATCATGGGAACAGGGCAGACTAAACTACCAAGCCAATTCTTCACCAGAAAGGAGACAAGCTACCGGGGACCGGTTTCTGGCATTTCAGCCTTCTTCGGCCCGGCTTGCTTGAATCCTGAAGGAGCAGTGAGAAAGGGACTCATGTCTGAGTATACCCTGCCACACCTATAGTGGCCAAAAACGATTTAGCAAAGGGGGTGGTGATGAACAGAGTGTCTGAGTTAAACAGACCACTCTTACCCAGTCAAAAGATCAGGGCTTGATCCATCACCGTTATTTATCTCACTGCCCCATCCCAGCTCAGAACCTGGCTATATGCAAATCAGTCTGTCCCTGGCCCAGTGCATCATGGGAACAGGGCAGACTAAACTACCAAGCCAATTCTTCACCAGAAAGGAGACAAGCTACCGGGGACCGGTTTCTGGCATTTCAGCCTTCTTCGGCCCGGCTTGCTTGAATCCTGATGGAGCAGTGAGGAAGTGACTCATGTCTGAGTATACCCTGCCACACCTATAGTGGCCAAAAACGATTTAGCAAAGGGGGTGGTGATGAACAGAGTGTCTGAGTTAAACAGACCACTCTTACCCAGTCAAAAGATCAGGGCTTGATCCATCACCGTTATTTATCTCACTGCCCCATCCCAGCTCAGAACCTGGCTATATGCAAATCAGTCTGTCCCTGGCCCAGTGCATCATGGGAACAGGGCAGACTAAACTACCAAGCCAATTCTTCACCAGAAAGGAGACAAGCTACCGGGGACCGGTTTCTGGCATTTCAGCCTTCTTCGGCCCGGCTTGCTTGAATCCTGATGGAGCAGTGAGAAAGGGACTCATGTCTGAGTATACCCTGCCACACCTATAGTGGCCAAAAACGATTTAGCAAAGGGGGTGGTGATGAACAGAGTGTCTGAGTTAAACAGACCACTCGTACCCAGTCAAAAGATCAGGGCTTGATCCATCACCGTTATTTATCTCACTGCCCCATCCCAGCTCAGAACCTGGCTATATGCAAATCAGTCTGTCCCTGGCCCAGTGCATCATGGGAACAGGGCAGACTAAACTACCAAGCCAATTCTTCACCAGAAAGGAGACAAGCTACCGGGGACCGGTTTCTGGCATTTCAGCCTTCTTCGGCCCGGCTTGCTTGAATCCTGATGGAGCAGTGAGAAAGGGACTCATGTCTGAGTATACCCTGCCATACCTATAGTGGCCAAAAACGATTTAGCAAAGGGGGTGGTGATGAACAGAGTGTCTGAGTTAAACAGACCACTCTTACCCAGTCAAAAGATCAGGGCTTGATCCATCACCGTTATTTATCTCACTGCCCCATCCCAGCTCAGAACCTGGCTATATGCAAATCAGTCTGTCCCTGGCCCAGTGCATCATGGGAACAGGGCAGACTAAACTACCAAGCCAATTCTTCACCAGAAAGGAGACAAGCTACCGGGGACCGGTTTCTGGCATTTCAGCCTTCTTCGGCCCGGCTTGCTTGAATCCTGATGGAGCAGTGAGGAAGGGACTCATGTCTGAGTATACCCTGCCACACCTATAGTGGCCAAAAACGATTTAGCAAAGGGGGTGGTGATGAACAGAGTGTCTGAGTTAAACAGACCACTCTTACCCAGTCAAAAGATCAGGGCTTGATCCATCACCGTTATTTATCTCACTGCCCCATCCCAGCTCAGAACCTGGCTATATGCAAATCAGTCTGTCCCTGGCCCAGTGCATCATGGGAACAGGGCAGACTAAACTACCAAGCCAATTCTTCACCAGAAAGGAGACAAGCTACCGGGGACCGGTTTCTGGCATTTCAGCCTTCTTCGGCCCGGCTTGCTTGAATCCTGATGGAGCAGTGAGAAAGGGACTCATGTCTGAGTATACCCTGCCACACCTATAGTGGCCAAAAACGATTTAGCAAAGGGGGTGGTGATGAACAGAGTGTCTGAGTTAAACAGACCACTCGTACCCAGTCAAAAGATCAGGGCTTGATCCATCACCGTTATTTATCTCACTGCCCCATCCCAGCTCAGAACCTGGCTATATGCAAATCAGTCTGTCCCTGGCCCAGTGCATCATGGGAACAGGGCAGACTAAACTACCAAGCCAATTCTTCACCAGAAAGGAGACAAGCTACCGGGGACCGGTTTCTGGCATTTCAGCCTTCTTCGGCCCGGCTTGCTTGAATCCTGATGGAGCAGTGAGAAAGGGACTCATGTCTGAGTATACCCTGCCATACCTATAGTGGCCAAAAACGATTTAGCAAAGGGGGTGGTGATGAACAGAGTGTCTGAGTTAAACAGACCACTCTTACCCAGTCAAAAGATCAGGGCTTGATCCATCACCGTTATTTATCTCACTGCCCCATCCCAGCTCAGAACCTGGCTATATGCAAATCAGTCTGTCCCTGGCCCAGTGCATCATGGGAACAGGGCAGACTAAACTACCAAGCCAATTCTTCACCAGAAAGGAGACAAGCTACCGGGGACCGGTTTCTGGCATTTCAGCCTTCTTCGGACCGGCTTGCTTGAATCCTGATGGAGCAGTGAGAAAGGGACTCATGTCTGAGTATACCCTGCCACACCTATAGTGGCCAAAAACGATTTAGCAAAGGGGGTGGTGATGAACAGAGTGTCTGAGTTAAACAGACCACTCTTACCCAGTCAAAAGATCAGGGCTTGATCCATCACCGTTATTTATCTCACTGCCCCATCCCAGCTCAGAACCTGGCTATATGCAAATCAGTCTGTCCCTGGCCCAGTGCATCATGGGAACAGGGCAGACTAAACTACCAAGCCAATTCTTCACCAGAAAGGAGACAAGCTACCGGGGACCGGTTTCTGGCATTTCAGCCTTCTTCGGCCCGGCTTGCTTGAATCCTGATGGAGCAGTGAGAAAGGGACTCATGTCTGAGTATACCCTGCCACACCTATAGTGGCCAAAAACGATTTAGCAAAGGGGGTGGTGATGAACAGAGTGTCTGAGTTAAACAGACCACTCTTACCCAGTCAAAAGATCAGGGCTTGATCCATCACCGTTATTTATCTCACTGCCCCATCCCAGCTCAGAACCTGGCTATATGCATATCAGTCTGTCCCTGGCCCAGTGCATCATGGGAACAGGGCAGACTAAACTACCAAGCCAATTCTTCACCAGAAAGGAGACAAGCTACCGGGGACCGGTTTCTGGCATTTCAGCCTTCTTCGGCCCGGCTTGCTTGAATCCTGATGGAGCAGTGAGAAAGGGACTCATGTCTGAGTATACCCTGCCACACCTATAGTGGCCAAAAACGATTTAGCAAAGGGGGTGGTGATGAACAGAGTGTCTGAGTTAAACAGAGCACTCTTACCCAGTCAAAAGATCATGGCTTGATCCATCACCGTTATTTATCTCACTGCCCCATCCCAGCTCAGAACCTGGCTATATGCAAATCAGTCTGTCCCTGGCCCAGTGCATCATGGGAACAGGGCAGACTAAACTACCAAGCCAATTCTTCACCAGAAAGTGAGGGGTCTGACAACTGTGTGGTCTTCTTCACAAGGGGCCCAAGAACAAAGATGCTGAGCAGTATGGGGGTCAGCAAAGGTCACCACTATACAGTCACCCATGATGGATTTATGGGTGGGTCCAACCCATGGTACTCTTCGCACCATTAGTACCCGGCTTCTTTGGTGACTGGGAAGCTGTCTGTTTGTATTAAGCCAGTATATTACCTTGTTTTTAAGAGACCAATGGTCCTCTTTTGTTTGTGAATCAAGGGTAGGTACACCAGCTAATACAATAACATATTGACTGGCTTCTGGCGGTAAGTCATTATAACCACCTCGGAAGTTAGGTCGGTTTAATTCGAGAGGTGGCAGGGTATTATAGGTTAACTGTTTAGGCTGCTGTGCGGCAGCTTGGGGCCTGTGTTTTGAGCGTGCCACATTCTGCTGGTGATGTGATTTGAGTCCCAGCAGGATGTGCTGTATCCCTAGCATGACAGGTATTAGGTTTAGGTTTGGGTGGTACCGGGTCCTCAGACGGGAGGCAAACGCCATGATTTGAAGTGTTAATGGCGTTGTTCCCAATTTTCGTGCGAGGTTTGGGTACAGGTTTGGGTCTTAGAGGGGGAACAATCGATGCATCTGCCTCTAATGTCTGTGTAGTTGAACCCTCCCCCTGTGGAAATTTGGCTTCCATTTGCTTAAGACTTAGACTAGCTAATGTGACGATTGTCCTGTCCATTTCTAGCAAATGGTTTTCCATTCTGGAAAGTCTAAGTTCCAAGGGGGTAAGTAACTTTTTAAGTGTATCCCAGACAGTTTGTACAAATTCCTCGTCCCCCCTCTTGTCCCCCTCTACCCCACTCAGTCTACCCTCCCTTGGTCCATCTTTACTCATTACAGGGAAAGCTTCCACCAGGGGAACATTCACAACACCATCTGCACCATAGGAAGTGGCACTAACAGACAAAACTGTGTTGGTTTTATCATTTGCTTCCCCATGGCCAGAGGTACCTAATTGCCGTCGACAATTAAAAAACTGGGCTCTCGCAATTTTGGCCTTTTTGCGGGCAAATGCAGACCTAGCCAAACTTTTCTTTTGCTGAAGGGCGATTTTTTTAGCATGCGCAGCAGCTTTGGGCAGTATACTTTTCCCTTGCGAGCTTTCACCAGACACAGGAGTGGGTGGTGGAAGCTCGTGGACAACCTCGCCAACCTCGGACTTAAACAACTAGTCACCTCCCCCACCCACATCGCAGGTCACACACTCGACCCCATCTTCACATCCAGCAACCATGTCTCCTTCAGCCACACCACGGAACTCCTCTGGACTGACCACAGCTGCGTTCACTTCACCTACAACAAACAAAAACCCAGCTTCCACCTCCAACCTACCCTGCAAAGAAATTGGAACAAAATCACCACGGACCAAATCTCCGCATCACTCCTTCAAAACACCCCAGCCATCTCTTCTAACGTTAACGAAGCCACCGCCAACCTCACCCTATGGTTATCCAACACCGCTGATACCTTAGCTCCACTGAAAAAACGTCAAAACAAACCCGGCAGCAAGAAGGCCTCATGGTTCAATGATGATCTCAAGAAATCCAAGAAACTCTGCCGCTCCCTTGAAAAGGCCTGGAAAAAAGACCCTACCACCAGCACCAAGGACGCCTTCAAAAACGCCACCCGCACTCACCACCAACTAATCCGAAAAGCCAAGAAAACAGCATTCAAGGATCGACTTGACAACAACGCCCACAACAGCAAGGAACTTTTCAACATCGTCAAGGAATTCTCCAATCCCTCGGCCAACTCCAACGACATCACCCCCTCTCAAACCCTCTGCGACTCCTTAGCCTCATTTTTCCACAACAAGATTGCAGACATCCACAACAGCTTTGACAACCAACCCGGAAACCAACCCACCCTTCCATTTGCTGATCATCTCACCCCCGTGAACACCCTTAACGACTGGAACCCAATCTCCACTGAGGACACCATCCGCCTGATGAATTCCATCCACTCAGGATCCCCCACAGACCCTTGTCCTCACCACATCTTCAACAAAGCAGACTCCGTCATAGCACCGCACCTCCGAGACGTCATCAACTGCTCCTTCAATTCCGCCACCTTCCCGGAAGACTGGAAACACGCTGAACTCACCGCCCTTTTGAAAAAACCCACAGCAGACCCCACCGAACTCAAAAATTACCGCCCCATCTCGCTTCTTCCATTTCCGGCCAAAGTCATCGAGAAAGCTGTCAACAACCAGCTCGCCGCCTTCCTCGAAGCCAACAAATCCCTCGACCCCTCACAATCTGGCTTCCGAGCAAAACACAGCACTGAGACCGCCCTCATCGCAGCAACAGACGACATTCGAACTCTACTGGACAATGGAGACACAGTCGCCCTCATCCTCCTTGACCTCTCTGCAGCATTCGACACAGTCTGCCACAGCACCCTTTTACAGCGCCTCAGAAACATCGGAATCCAAGGAAAAGCACTTGATTGGATCACCTCGTTCCTCACCGGAAGAACCCAGAGAGTCCGCCTTCCACCATTCAAGTCCGAGGCCTCTGAAGTCATCTGCGGCGTACCACAAGGATCTTCACTCAGTCCCACCCTCTTCAACGTATACATGAGCCCCCTCGCGGCCATCGCACGCCATCACAACCTCAACATCATCTCTTACGCGGATGACACTCAACTAATCCTTTCTCTCACCAATGACCCCAGCACCGCCAAAACTAACCTACACGAAGGAATGAAAGAAGTTGCCGAATGGATGAAACACAGCCGTCTGAAACTGAACTCAGACAAAACTGAAGTCCTCATCTTAGGTACGTCCCCCTCTGCATGGGACGACTCCTGGTGGCCGGAAGCCCTCGGAAAAGCACCCATCCCGACAGACCACGCACGGAACCTAGGCGTCATCCTGGATTCTTCACTCTCAATGAACAGACAAGTCAGCGCCGTATCCTCTTCCTGCTTCAACATTCTTCGCATGCTCAGAAAAACATTCCGCTGGATCCCCACCGAAACAAGGAAAACAGTCACCCACGCTCTGGTCACGAGCCGACTGGACTACGGAAACACCCTCTACGCAGGTACTACCGCAAAACTCCAGAAGAAACTCCAACGAATCCAAAACGCCTCAGCCAGACTCATATTAGACATCCCACGCAACGAACACATCTCTGGTCACCTTAAAGACCTCCACTGGCTACCCGTCAATAAGAGGATCACTTTCCGACTACTTACCCACGCACACAAATCACTCTACGACATCGGCCCAGAATGCCTCAACTCACGTCTGTCCTTTTACACCCCCTCCCGCCAACTACGCTCTTCCAGCCAAGCCCTCGCCACTGTACCTCGCATCAACAAGACCACCATGGGAGGCAGATCCTTTTCTTACCTGGCTGCTAAAACATGGAACTCTCTCCCCGCTTACCTTCGCCTCACCCAGAACCACCTAGCATTCAGAAAGCAACTTAAAACGTGGATATTTGAAAAATAATCCTCCTCCCCTTCCTAAGCGCCTTGAAACCCTCTGGGTATGTAGTGCGCTATATAAGTTTTGTGACTTGACTGAGATGGGGACAAGGATGGGCGGTGGTGTATATCAGCCGTTGTAAGCAAAGGTCGAGGGCCAGATATACGCTCAGAAGTGAGTGCCAAAGCAAGGTTACATAATGATGATTTCTTAGAGGTAGCTATATTTAAGGACAATTTGCGAGCAGCTTCAAGTTCTAGAGAAACCCTATGCTGCATTTTGTTAATTTCGGCATCGATGGCCAGATTTGTCTTAGTTGGGAAATCGTCCAGGGTCCCGCTAGGTCCATTTAGACCCCTGGCAGTTTTACTGCGTGTGGCTCTTGTACACATGGTAAACTAAGGGGAGCTATAACACAAGTAAGAAAAAGCTATCTCACATGTACCCAAAGAGTTCAGCCAAGGGATATGGTCCAGACCAGACCTCTAAGACCTCAAACGGCCTCAAACGGCCCGCTCTTAGCCCGGTCTTTGCCCCGGGCTGCGTCCCGCGCTGCGGGAGTTCACACAATGTTTATAGTAGGTGGAAAGGGCGTGGGGCGGAGCTTCAGGGAGAGCGGACCGGAAGATGGGCTCGGTCTCGCAGGGACACCTGGGTCAGGTAGTCCCTGCACGCTTGCAGCCCTGAAGCGTTGCCAGGTCCAAACGCCAAACCAAGGAGCCCCCACGGCAGCAGACAGAGACAGCACAGGTCCCGGCGCGAAGCGGCACCCGCGGAGCGGGTGCGGAGAGCTCCTCACAGGAAGACAGCAAGGGCGGCAGGTAAGCGCTGGTCCCACAAAGCGCTGACAAAGTGCAGGTGTCCCAAGGGTCAGGAGCAACTCCAGTTGCTTATAACACTCCTCCGATGGGCGGGGGGCGGAGCTTCGGGGAGAGCGGACCGGAAGATGGGCTCGGTCTCGCAGGGACACCTGGGTCAGGTAGTCCCTGCACGCTTGCAGCCCTGAAGCGTTGCCAGGTCCAAACGCCAAACCAAGGAGCCCCCACGGCAGCAGACAGAGACAGCACAGGTCCCGGCGCAAAGCGGCACCCGCGGAGCGGGTGCGGCGAGCTCCTCACAGGAAGACAGCAAGGGCGGCAGGTAACCGCTGGTCCCACAAAGCGCTGACAAAGTGCAGGTGTCCCAAGGGTCAGGAGCAACTCCAGTTGCTTATAACACTCCTCCGATGGGCGGGGGGCGGAGCTTCAGGGAGAGCGGACCGGAAGATGAGCTCGGTCTCGCAGGGACACCTGGGTCAGGTAGTCCCTGCACGCTCGCAGCCCTGAAGCGTTGCCAGGTCCAAACGCCAAACCAAGGAGCCCCCACGGCAGCAGACAGAGACAGCACAGGTCCCGGCGCGAAGCGGCACCCGCTCCGCGGGTGCGGCGAGCTTCTCACAGGAAGACAGTAAGGGCGGCAGGTAAGCGCTGGTCCCACAAAGCACTGACAAAGTGCAGGTGTCCCCTGCAGAGTTGATTACACCCTATCACATTCATGCAAATAGGGAGCAGTGGATGCAATTTGGAATACAGCTGAGCGGACTCCCCATAGAGAAAACCAATGAGATATTCAAAAATTAATAATGGGTGCACACCAAACCAAACCTAGGAGCCAATAGCATAGGCAGAAAGAAATGGCCTGTTGCAGGTCTACTAAGCTCCACAGTATGGCATCAACAGTTGACTCCAATGAACACATTCTACTTCAGCCAGTTCTACTGTCCCACATAGTGAAGCACTGAGAAGTAAGGCAAACACCATAGCAACACCATCCTGGAAGATTTCTCAATCTCAGAAGACTGGAACTGGCATAGGGGATGCCTTTCTCACATTGTGACACGGTATATGTGGCTTAGCGACTGCTCCCACTAACAAAGGATGTATTTCAGTTTCTCAGCAGTCTCCTAGCCAATGCTTCCAGATGCGCAGTCACACTAGTGTCCAGGCAAGGTGTTCCCAGAGGTGTCATTAGTATTTAACAATGTCATTGTCAAGAACATAGTATGACGGGTGGGAGTATCTACTGAGGTGTCAAGATGAAGATGTATAATGGCAACCAGTGCTAGCAGTTAGTGGCTCCTCCTCAGTTAAGGAAATGTTACTACCTTTTTGCACATGTCTGGCAGGGACAATGTTCCTGGCGGTTGAGTTTCCAAAGACCCAAGCAGCAATCAACATAGATTGAACCAGCCAGACCGAGACACATGAAGACCTAAAACTGAATGGTTGCTATGTTGTAGGAGCATCTGCATACCCTAAGAACTAGCAATAACAACTAGTTATTCTGGTAACTCATCTCCACATGCTAATGACGCAAGGCTTTCTTTGCATTTACCATCACCATTGTACATTGAGCTCTGCCACACTGCCATCCACTGTTGTGTAACCTCTTAGAAAATGGGTTATTATTTTGGAAAGGGTGTATCCTGACAACTTAATAAAGACACTCTAGTTATGTGCCAATGCAGCTCTAGGTTGGCTAGGAGATAGTCATGATTTCAGGCAAATAGCGATGGACTAGAGGCTCGTAAGGTAAGCATTCAGTTTGTACCTTTTGATGTAATCTAATATTTCTCAACCTCCAAGCCCTCCTTAAGTAATATTTATCAATACTGTGCTCTGGCTGAGACCTTCAGCTTTTGGTGCCCGGAAATATGAGTAGGGCAACGCAGTATTATTGTAGGTAATAGTTTCAAGCAACAACCACAATCCTTGTCAGGTTGCACCACAAAAGGCACTAAATTAACTTGTGCTTAATCCCCTGGTACCTTGGAATACTGCAGTCATGCTTGCCTTAGAGGCACTGTGTTAAGTACTAATGTGAAAAAACAACAAAAGAAAAGTCCCACAGCAATTTAGAAAATTAGAACAACTTTAGCAAATTAAATGTCACTAAAATGAATGAATCCAAGCGGTAGAACTGTATCTATGAATTGTTAAAGTTTGAAGTGAAAAATAGTGTCTAAAAGATTAAAAAGCGACAACCGCTGGTATGCAGGTATCTGGACAAGCCAGGACAGAGCACAAAGTCAAAAATGTAGGCCAGCCTCAATGGTGTGTAGGCCTGGGAAGTGAACTCCTCTCTGTTCACGGAGTTTGCAGAGTTTACTGCAGTTCACACTCCACAGAGCTCGCGGAATGCAGAAAACTTTACTGTTGGCAAGCGCGAGCTGCCGCTCATGTAGAATTTCTACCCAAGTGACAGGAAGATCAGCGCGAACGCCAGTTTGCACCGTACTCTGATGTTTGCAGAACTCGGCTGACTTTTTATGACACATCGCAGAGTTCCACGTAGCAGAACTACGCAAATTCCGCCCAGGCCTATTCAGCTACACAAGGTGATTGGGCACAGTTCGGCTTATCTTCAGACTTAGGTTGGAATTTGAAATAAAAGTTTCTCAGAAGGTAAAGTTCAAAGGGGCAAGGAAGCAAGAATTGTCCAAGGAGGAAGCCTCGGCGTCAGGTAGCCTCAATGAAATTGAGGTTTACGCTCAGACTTTGTAATTTTTGGGGAAGTCAAAATTCACCAGTGGGACAAAGGTTTTTATCTTGGCCTGAAGCGATTGCACTTTCCCCCTGCACATGAGAAGTCCTAAGTACAGCACTGAGCCCTGCCCAATCTGGCACTTACAGGCCTTGATATTCAGGCCTTCCTGTTGCAGAGCATGAAGCACATTGCAGAGGTGAAAGAGGTGGTCCTTCTAGCTGCTACTGAAAACAGCTGTGTCATCCAGATAAGCAGTGGAGAAGGCCTGCACACCAGCAAATACTTGGTTCACCAGCCTCTGAAAGGTGGCATGCGTGGGTATTCTTTAATCTAAAGGGTATCACCCTAAACTGATAGTTGCCCTCTGGAGTAGAGAAGGCTGACTTCTCCTTTGCTTCCTTTTTTAGGTTAATCTGCCAGTACCCTGACGAAGGTTAAAAGGTGTCTAAGTACTGGACAGCCCCAAACCTATCAATGAGCTCATCCTCCCTGGGGATGGGATGAGCACCAGGCTTGGTTACAGAATTTAGCCCTCTTTTCTACACAGTGAACCTTGGTACCAGATCCATAGGACTGGACCAGGGGCTACTGAAGGTTTGTATCACCACCTACACCGGCATTTTGGACACTCTAGCCTTAATGCTGGATCTCACCTTATCTGACAACCTTTAAGATTTATTCTTAACAGATAGTCTGTCGCTTGTGTCCACATCATTGGTACACAGGTGGGTAGTCCCAGGGATAATAGAGAACCTAGAAGAGTATTGCTCCAATATTTGGTGGTAGTTTCTCTGTTGTTCGGGAGTTAGAGTCGGAGAAAGTGTTACTCCTTTCACAGACCAATCCTTCTCCTTTGAGTCTAAGAGGTCAGGGAGAGGTTCACTCTTTTCTTCCTCTTCTCCATCAGTCACCAACAGCATTGTGAGCTCAGACCTCTCAAAGTGTGGTTTGAGTCAATGTACATGCAGCACCCTTTGGGGTTGCCTAGGGGTCTTGGCGTCCACCAGGTATGTGGCCCTTTCTTTCAATCACCTAATTTGGCTTATTCTAGTGGTCTTGGAGTGCCCTGGGCTCTACCAGCTCCATCACCCACACTTTCTGACCAGGTTGAAATTCCACAATGGCATCATTTTTGTCATACCACTCCTTCATAACTTCATAGTTTGCTTCAAGGGTATTGGGAGCTTGCTTCTATAACTTAGCCACCTGGCTTCTGAAGGGCAGCATGTAGTTAACTACATCCTGGGCTACCTTCTTGGAGCTTGCTCCCACCCCTTGTTCACCAGACTCAGAGGTCCTCGTAAAACAGCTCAAAGGACCTGAAATCCACTCCTCTCTGTGGCACCTCACTGTAAGCAAACAACAGGCATGGGAAGAAGATATCCCACTTTTCCCTCAGGACCTCAGGCAGCAGGCCTCTGATCATGCCTTTCAACATTTTGTAGAACCTCTCAACAAGCCCATTGGTTTTTGAATGGCAAGAAGTAGAGAACCTGTATGCTACTCCACACTACTCCCACATTGACTGACTTTAGGCTGACATGAAGTTTGTGCCCCTGACAGAGATAACTTTTTTAGGGGAACTCACCTGGCTAAAAACATCCCAATCAGGGCCTTTGCCATTGCAATAGCAGACCTCCGAGGGATTGCCTCTGGGTACCTATTGGCATGATCCACCATAACCGAGATAAACTTGTTACCTGCTGCAGTTTGGGGATCCACAGGCCTTATAATGTCAATGCCCACCCTGTCAAAGGGGATGCTAATGACAGGCAGTAGGTTGAGAGGGGTCTTCAGCCTCTGCCCTGTCTTCCCAATAAGCTCCTAGGTCACATAAATCCTCCATAACACATCTGAGGAATCCTATGTGATCCTAGGACAATAGAAGTGAGGGCCAAGCCTTGCAGAGGAGTTGTCTTGGCCTAGGAATCCTGCCAGAGGAATTTAGTGAGCCAGTTCCCGTAGGATGGCCCTTTAGCATTAGGGGACTCACCAGGGCCTTTGAGTGCCTATATCCAGGAGCATTAGGATCACTGTACAGGGGATTGTCCTCCCAGTAAATGTGGTGACTACCAGAGTCATCACCTGCTACTTAGACTTCAGCCTGCTGCTTCATGCCCACAACACCAGCTGACTCCTTACCATAGTCATACTGGCTTCTGTATCCCTCAGAGACTCAACACCTTGCCCATTCATGGTGACCCATTGCCTATACTTTGTAGTATTTGAGGGCACATGGATCTTAAGAACAATCTTACAGTCACACAGGGACACTGGGGTAACCCCTATAAACTCCCCTTCATCAACTGTGACAAACTCCTCCTCAAGCATCATGCTAGCCACCCCTGGAATCTTTCCTCCAGTGGGAGGTGGTGCTCTTTTTGGACACTTTGGAGCACTTTTGTAGTGCCCATACTGGTAGCACTTGATGGGCTATGGCTGCTGCCCATTGTCAAGGTAAGTTTTCTTCTGATGGCTGGACCCTTTTCCCTGTGAGTTGTTGTGGGGGCCTTTAGACAACTTGGTCTGTTTATCTCCCCCTCCTTCTACTGGTTGGGTCCCTGCACTTCCTTTAGGGAGTTCCTCTGATTTCACTCTGATGGTGATCCAGAGGTATGCATACTCAGCAAGCTTCTTGGCATCAGTAAGCTTGCTATCAACCAGGTGTTGGCACAGGTCTAGAAAACAAGTATCAAGAATGTGCTCCTTCAAAACAAGTTATACCACTCTTCATAATCATTATCTTTGCTGCCCCCACCCAGCCCTTCTGTGCCTTACCAGCATAATCTAGAAAATCCATCCATGTTTGTGTAGAGAGTTTGTGACTAGGCCTGAACTTTTGTCAGCACCTCTCAGGTGTCAACACAAACTTGCTGATTAAAATGGTCTTCATGGCAGTGTAGTTGGTCTGGTCCCCCACACTGGGCATGTACCTACAAATACTATTCCCCCCAGAACTCTTCTGGGACCCTGTGCAGTTTCAAAGCCACTTTATGGACTGCCAACTATTTTTCTATGTCATCCCCACATTGTAACTGGGCACTATTGGCCAGATGTACGACAGTTTTTGCATCCGCCAATGGTTTGCGAACCTGCTTGTGCATTCAAAAACCCATAGGGGTATGTGCAGTACCAAAATAGCAAGCTGCAATTTATTTCCAACTCGCTATTTTGGTATTGTGAGTTGCTATTAGGAAGGGGGCGTTCCCTTCCTAATAGTGAGCGAAACCCCATGTACAGAGGTTTTGCTGCTGCATTTGCGTGCACAAAACTCTTGCAAATTACCACCCTCTTGAAGAGGGTGGTATTGGGGTCCCGAAAGGGAAGGAGTCCTCAGCGGACACCTTCCCCTTTGCAAACACAGGGGAAAACATTTTTTTAGGGCAGGCAGGGGTTCCAGGGACCACTGCCTCCCCTTAAAAAATGAAACAAAAATGTTTTTTTTTAAGTGCATCCTGTTTTCCTTTTAGGAAAATGGGCTGCATTTCAAAGAAAAAAAAGTGCTTTATTTAAAAGCAATCTCAGACATGGTGGTCTGCTGAGCCCATCAGGCCACCATACCTGGGAGGGCCTGCTATTCCCAATGGGGTCGTAAATTGCGAGAGGCTCATTAATATTCATAAGCCTCTCTATTTGCAACCCCTTCGGGAATCGCTAATAGGGAGAACATCACTGTTGTACATCTAAAATAGCTCCTCCCAAATTACGAGTCGCAAAAGACATCTGGCCCTATATCTTTTAAGCTATGCAA
Source organism: Lissotriton vulgaris (assembly GCF_964263255.1). Taxonomy (NCBI): domain Eukaryota; kingdom Metazoa; phylum Chordata; class Amphibia; order Caudata; family Salamandridae; genus Lissotriton; species Lissotriton vulgaris. The sequence goes on along the minus strand of NC_141694.1, from coordinate 1,142,520,694 downwards.
TCTGGACTCAGACGAAGACACTGTAAGTATGCGGCCACCATTATTGTTGCTCCTGGCCCCAAATTGGAAAGGTACTTCTATCCAGCTCCCTGAGGCTAAGCTCATGGGCCATCTTCATTTCCTAAATGGCCAGTTCCTTTCATCTAGAGCCTGCTTTCACAAGCTTAACAAGCTCTAATTTTAGGTTTCTCTCTTCTACCATATCCTGCAGCTCCTCTGGGTCAGATTATTTGAAGACACACTGCTGCCTGCTGTACAGTGGACTGGCAGTCCTGGGAGTAAACCCCCCTCCTCTGTAGGCTTCATGTCAAAACCCTGTGTCAGGCCCAGCTCGGATCCTTCCTCGGATCCTTCCTCTGACACAGATCCCTCATCATCTACTTGTCCTTCTGGGTGGGCAGCTCCCCATGCTCTTAAGGCTTTCTGAAGCTTTGCTTTCTTAGTACTTGCCTTGTGGAATAACCCTTTCTTCTGGCAGAAGCCCTTGAGCTAAGCCGCTGCATATGCATCTAGGTTGGCTAACTCGAATTTCATCTTGCCAGGTAAGACTACAGATGCTGCAGAGAAAATGGGAATTGAGAAAAAGGACTTTGAAAAACACAAAATGAGTCAGATCAGAGTGAATTGGAAAAGACTTGAATTGGTCTCAGTATGGATTTGTAGTGAACATTGGGTTATATATGGTATTGTACAAACATAAGTCCTATCCTCAGCGCTGATAACCAATGTTAGAAATGGGATTTTTGGGCTGGCTGGTATACACCCAGGCCCGGTCGGAACCACCACTCTAGTTAGGGTAAGCTAGATACATAAAAAGATAACTTGTGCTCACCCTCTGGTAGCTTTGCACAGAGCAGTCAGGCTTATCTACAAAGGCAATGTGTAAAGTATTTGTGCAAACACAAGGAGATGATGGACGGAGCACTGAAACTTTTCAGACTCTCACCCTCAATCACAGATCTGGGTTGAACCCATCATCACTCTTTACCTCACTTCGCCACCTCAGTTCAGACCCAGCTAAATGCAAATCAGTCTTGACCCTGTGCCTCATGGGAACAGTCCAGCCCGAACTGCCAAGCCAGGTCTTCTCTGAACCGGAAGTATTTGTGCAACACAAACACATAGTAACACAAAATATGCACCACAAAAAGACTCCACGCGGTTTACAAATATAGATTATGTTTTAATGAATAAAACAAGACCACAACAACAAAATTCAATAGCTAGAAATGGACTTATGGATTTTTAGAGATTATACCTAAAACAGGGTTTATATCTCAACAGCACTAAAAGGATACTTTAGGTCATGCTAGGATGTGTTAAATCCAATGTTCATGCTAGCCACAATGGAGCGTGGGTAAGATACAGTTCCAAACAGGTCCCACTGACGTTTTTACCTTCTCAAGTTGACCTAGGAACCCCATTCATGGGGGAGACAGTTACAGCAAACAAGTAGAGTGTCCCCAACAATGGTCCTTTGGGCACGAAGAGTTTTCCAGATGTTGCGGATGACAGAATAGGCCTCGTAGTCATGGTCAGCAATGCTTGCTGTCTGAGGAGATGATTCTATGGTGGCTTGCACTGATCCTTTGAGTGGCACAGTTCCAGTGTGAACTAACCTATTTGTGGTCGTGAAGAGCCCCAAAAGCTTCATTTTAGGGGCCCAAGAGCTGTAGGTGAAAGAAGCAGCTGCAGAACCCATTTTTGAGGCCCAGAACTTGAAGGGGTCACCTAGGACTCACAGAAGGCAGAGCCCAGCAGCACCAGCAGAATACTTGGAAGTTTTTTGGGTCCCTGAAACTTCAAAAAAGGAGGCAAGTCAGCAAGTCCTTAGAGATCATCTGAAGGGAAGGCAGAGTCCAGCTTCCTTCCAGCAGAATCAGGGAGCAGCAGGCAGCAGGGCAACAAGCTGAAAAGCAGTCCTCCTGAGAAAGCAGTCCAGTTGAGACCGTTAAGCAGCTCAGGAGTCCTTCTGACAGAGGTTCAGTTCAAGATCCAGAAGTGTCTGATTTTAGAGGATCAGAGACCCAGTTCTTATACCCAAAAGTGCCTTTGATGTAGGAGGTGACTTCAAAAGAAGTGCAGAATGATCCATTTGAAGCCAGTCTTGTCTGCCAGGATAACCCTGTGGGGGGGGGCAGTGCTTTTTGTGATAACAGGACACCGTCTATGCAGATGTAAATGTGAGCCACCTCTCTCCCTTTCTGCACAGGACGGCAATCAGAATTCATATGAGTGCTCACTCATGCCCACCCTTTCCTGTGTTTGTAGCTATCTGGTGGGAATGCACCAAGGGTATTTGTTAACCCCAGAGGGAGACCTCCGCTCGGCCCGCGGAGTGTGCAGAGATTGGCCTTCTCTGCATTTGCGGAGAAGGCAAATCTCCGCACAATCCACAGGCAGAGCGGAGTTGGCCAGCCCCCGCCTCCACCTCCACTATTACAAGTAAGTAAACATTAATTAAAAATACATTTAAAACCACTTACCTACGTACTGCAGCATCCCCCGGCTGCAGTCCTCATCTTCCTTGCCATATCGGTAATCCTGGTGAAAACTGTGCATGTGCGCGTGCCTGCGCATGCGCAGTTTTCACCATGATTACCGATATGGCGAGGAAGATGAGGACTGCAGCCCCTGGATACCGCAATATGTAGGTAAGTGGTTTTAAATGTATTTTTACCTAATGTTTACTTGCTTGTAATAGTGTGTGGTGGAGGCGGGTAGAGTTCCAAAGAGTTCCACTGAGTTTGTTTGAGACTCCGTGGACCTCTGTGTAGCCCCACTATGCCCAGAGTTAGTAGTTGTCACCCTGCCTAAATGTATTTTGCAGACAATTTGTCAGGGACAAAGGGCCATATGTATCAAGCAAATTAGCATTTGCAAAGGCCGAAATTCGCAGAATTTCGGCCTTTGCGAATGCTAATTTGCAAAATGGAATGTATGAAACATTTTTGCAGCAAAATAAGGAATCGCAAAATTTGCCATTCCTTATTTTGCGATTGCACTTAAGGAATCGCAAATTTAGCGATTCCTTATATGCAATGTATCAAATAAAAGGTTAATGCAAAAATGCCCATAAGGAATCGTAAAATTACCACCAACTTCTAGTTGGTGGTAAGTTGCGAATCATTTTGAAAAAGCATTTTATTTAAAAACCAAAGGTGCCATATGATGCTCATACATGCCCTTAGGGCATATTTGTGCACCATATGCCCACACATCTCATTTTCAGGGGTGCAGCAGGGTGTTCTTGTGACACCCCTATACCCTTGAAAATATTCCTAAATTGCGATTAGCAAATTGCTAATCGCAATTTTCCCTTTCATTCCTATGGGCCTCCTGGCCCGTAGAAATGAATGGGAAAATTGCAATTAGCAATTTGCTAATCGCAATTTAGGAATGTTAAGGAATCACTAAAAAGAAGCGATTTCCTACATACATACCCTTTTGCGATTTCTAAATAGCGATTCCTTAAAAATCGCTATTTAGAAATCGCAAATTGGCATGATGATACATATGGCCCCAAGAGCAGTAAGTACAGATACATTTTCACTTTCTAAAAGTGGCATTTCTAAAACAGTCATATTAAATCCACCTTAACCAGTAAGAAGGATTTATTATTACCAATCCAATCATATCCAACATAAAAGAGCTACTCCTCTCAGATCAGGAATTAAAGCTTAAAAGTATTTTAAGGAATTCCCAATGCTGGCCTTTGAGGGGGTATGCCTCACAATAGTGAAAAACAAAATAGGCTATTTGTCACTACCAGGATATGCAAACCAGAAAGGTACATGTCCTACCTTTTACTTACATAGCATAATACCCTTGCTGTTACTTAGGACTGATCTTAGGGGTAACTTATGTGTAATAATAGGGAAGTTCAAGACTTGGCAAGTAGTTTTAAATACCAAGTCGGAGTGGCAATAAACTGCACACACAGGAACTGTAGTCGAAGGCCCAAGACAGGTTTGAAAGACTACTTCTGTGGGTGGCAAAATGAGTGCTGCAGGCCCACTGGAAGAAATTTAGGCCCCTGGGGTTTATGGTATACTACTTTACAAGGGGCTTATGAGTGCGAGAAACATGCTGATCAGGTATATACCATTGTTATCCTGATTAGGGGGAAAGTGCATACATTTTAGCACTGGTTAGCAGTGTTAAAGTCCCCCGAGTCCTCAAGCCAAAAAAAAGAATTAGCAAAAACAGGAGGCAAAAAGCAAAAAAGTTGGGGGAAAGGTCACCCTAAGGATGACAGGTCCAACAGTCTGGGACCAACCCCACCTCATCCAGCCAGTTGTATGCGAGTAGGCTAATATAACTTCACTACTTCTTGCTAGTGCACCCTGCAGTGTCTTGCAAGTTGATAATGACAGAACCCTTTTTGCTAATGATGAATTCCGTGGAGTTATGACATATTTGAAGTAAAGGTTACTTTAGAATGTTGAGTTCGCGGTTGCACAAAGATGAATAAATGTGTGTGATACCAAGCTCCATGTATGGTTTAGTCATTTACCAGTATCCTAGCTGGGAAGATGCTACAAACAGAGACGAGGAAGAGGGTAAGTAACCCAAAGATTGACAGTTCTCTCTCAGAGAGTTTGCCGTGGTCCAGGCAAACTGCATGTGCATATCACGCATGCCGTCTAAGAAGTATAGAATTGATGTTTGATGTACGTGGAGTGGAAGTGTAGTTCCAGCCGGGGAAGCAGTTGAAAACAAAAGCCTTTACAGAGAATCTACACGTATTTGGTCGGGAACCTGTTGTTCAGGCCATACATAAAGGTACCGCACTAATACACAACTTAGAGCCATACCTAGTAGAGTGTTAAAGCAGTAATTGCAAGTGCTGCAAACAGAGATCAACCTGATGTTGAACAGTACAAAGCGACAGCCAAGTGCAAGATATTGCTATGATTATAAGTGTTACGAGGCATAGATCAACCATGTGTAAGCAAGTACACAGAGATGCCGGTAGCAAAGCAACCTAGATGCAAGAGACAGTTGTCTGCTTACTACATTAATTAAAGAGAGTCTTCATACCGCAGCACTGGGCACAGCAGTCAAAGAAAAAGTGACTATGTTTGTGCTTATGGAGTAGTCGATAATCGAAGAGGCGAGACACTAGAGTTGCCGAGTGGGGCTCAGAACAACTCCATACTTCTTTAAAGAGTGAAAGTCAGTGTAGGGTTTGGAAAAGTGGCAGGTTGTTGTTCCGATGGAGACCAAGAAAAAAATCATGTTTCCATTTATCATCAAGGTTGATCCAGTGGCCAGACCATCACAAGGTCTTAGAGAGAATGAGCTGGAAACTGGGGCCAAAAGACTGCCACATCCTGCCTCATTAATTTCCACACTGGTCTACAAACAATGCTGCAGCTTTCTTGATCCAGCCATCATTGTTTGATACCGCCCAAAAGCAAAATATCAGTGACTGATGGACTACGTGGATAGAGACATTTGAAGAGTTCATTGATGTGCTTGAAGAGACTGATAAAAAGAATATCAAATTCCTCACAAGTCTTATTGGTAAAGGTTTTAAAGAAAGTCATAAAGAAAATGCCACGAACTGATGAAGAAATTGTATATAATCAGATTAAAGAAACTTTAAATCTCAAGTTCAACCCAATGCCCAATGTTGATTACAAAAGATATATTGTCAGCCAAGAATAAAAGAAAGTTGGTGAAACCATTGATGAATTTGTAGAAATACTTGACACCCTCATCAAACACTGTAACTTCAAATAATTTAATAATGAAGAAACCACATGTGTCAGACTCATTGATGGATGCTTGTCTGATTCATTAAGACGGCAAATTCTGAGAGAAATTCTGAGTCTGGCTCCTAGAGCTGAAGAGCATGCCAATCAACAGGCTGCTTACATGGAGGCCAGAGGTTCCCAGAACGAATGAGTCATGAGTGTCACAAGCAAGTCAAAGCAAAAACATGAAGGACACAAGGTGATGTCTACACGTAAACAGACATTATATTTTAGATGTGGATTTTTGTTTCCACACTTTAACTAATGGCCCGCGTTTGGACAAAAATGTAAGGGGTATGGGAAGGAAAACTATACTGTGACTGTGTGCAAAGCAAAGGGAAAAACAAGTACGTCCCGGCACAAAGACAAAATGGCTGCTAGAATGTTCCAGAAGAAAAATGACAGTCAAAGAAAAAGACGACATGCCAAACCACCAAAGTCACTCAAATGTTGTTCAAAAATTGCACTGAAAATAAATGGTTGTTCAAGACCTTTAATCATTGACAGTGGTGCGTCGATAAATGTTATGCCTGAGGAGAAATATAATGAATTACATCTCTTTCCCCAACTTACAATGTTGAAAACACCCTTAAAAAGTCAAGGTTCATTTGTAGCAATGATGAAACACAAGCAAAGCAATGGAGCAAGCACACATTCATGTGCTTCAATGGACAGCATCAAGAGCCTGTCTACTCAGCTTCAGCACAGATGCTGATATGAGATTAATTTCTGTGAATTACAACATGAATGATCACCATGAAATAGCATGTCATTCCCCTTCAGTGTTTCATGGTTTGGGAGAACTTAAGACCATGAAAGTATATTTGCATATTAATGAGGATGTCTGTCCTGTTAATCAAAGACATAGGCAAATTGCCTTTCATTTACAATATACTCTTGAAAAAGAACTTGAATCACTACTTAAGCATGATATCATTGAGCGTTCTACTGGGCCAACACCATGGGTTTCTTCCATTGTAGTAGTGCCCAAAAAGTAGGCCTGGGCGGGGAACTCTGCTCCATTCGCTGAGTTTTTTTCACTTCGCAGTCTGCACTCCACTGAGCGCACTGAGTGCATAAAACTCTGCTGTGCATAACGCAGCAGAGTTTCTTTCCCCACTCATGCTCACCAGAGGTAAGTTGGCGAGCATGATTTGCAGCTCGGGTTAAATTTCTACCCTGTGGCAGGAAGATCAGTGTGAACGGCAGTTCGCACCACACTCCGATGCTTGTGGAACTCTGCTGAGTTTTTATGTCACTTCTCTGGGTTCTGTTGCAAGGATTTCTGCTCATCCACAGAACTGTGCACAGAGACCTAGGACATTAGTGAATTGTGGTGTACCAGAAACTCACCTCAGTACCTAGAAACCCCAACCTGTTAGCAATCAGTGTCACATTAGCTCTTTGTCCTATAGCAAAGTAACCAATGATTAGACAACCTAGAACATGCAACTTAGGGACATCTCAGGAATGGTGGGAAGTGAGAACACTCTTTTGTCATACTCCTATACCAGTCCATAACAGGAGTAAACAAGCATTTACAATGCAATAGGTTTCGCAGCATTAAAATTTGAGTTACTGGCATTGTGTATGACAATGCGTTGCATAAATTTTTTTAGCAAACTTTGAATTGGTGAGCAGTGAGAGTGTGTGCAAGAGAAATAAATGCATGCCATGCGTCTAAATAAATAGGGTGAACATGAACATTAAATTATGAATGCGCACATTTAAAATTGATTACCCTTTCGGGAATGATTCTGTCGCATGTTTTTGCAGCATGTCATCGTGCTCACCAGTGTCAGTTTTGTGACCTGCTTGCTGGCACGAGCTTTTCTTACGGCCCACTTGCTTCAAATACTGTCTGCTGTGGTCTTCCAATGTTCACAGTGCTAGCTCCTTGCACTGCCCAAAAGTGTGATCGACGTGCATGAGCGCTCACCAGTGTGTCCTCTGCTGCTACCCCATTCCAGTTTATCATGCTGTGCACCAGTGCAAGCATATCGTGCAGCTCACATTTCTACGCTTGTGTGTGATACTGCATCCAATGCAAACACATTAGATTGCCCAACAGTAACAAAATATATCCACATTTGTCCAAGAATATTCATCATTCTGTCCTCGGCGCCCACGATCATGACAGGCAAATAATTATTGTTTATGCCAAACATGGACTAAATAAAGTCAAGGGGGTTTAAGACAATGCCACACTTCCGAAGACATTTGGAAATACAGACCAATTGTGCTTTTCTCATGGTCTTTACCTCCCACGTTTGCAAGGGTCAGCTTTACTTATTAAAACGGCTTTAAAACAATACAGATCGATAAATACATCTCAGTTTAAGAGACACGCTATTTTTTTTATCTTCGCTATCACTCTCCTTAGCTTCACGATGCCATTAGGCAAACGTGCGTTCGTAAAATAAATGTACACAACTAATGAATGTGAAAATAATACGTTGCCTCAGCCGACATTAAATACGAATAGCTACCCAATGTGTTTACATGGCATGCATTGGACTGGGAAGAATGAGCTCACACCCTGCGCCTTAATGCAGGCTGGTGCATGAATAATAGAGCACAAGAGTAGGCACCAGATGGTCATGGGTACAGTTACACGTAGGAAGGTGGCTAGCAGATTAGTCACCTTTGTTTGGTCTGTAGCCCAAAAGTGTCTGCATATTTAGAGTTCCGTGCAGGTCTGGCACCTCTTGCGAAGGGGTAGGGAGAAGGAAGGAGATAAGAGAAAAAATCAACTGCCTTCTAAGTGGTTGAAAAGGAGCACTACAGAATGATTCACGAGACACAACAGGCGCTTAAGGCTGGAGCGAGATTGTAGAAAACCTTAAGTGCCCGCGCTGATGGGGGGAGGTAGTGGGGGGGGGGGGTGAGCCTTCATGCATGGATTCTGCAGAGAGACTGACTGGCATGGCAAACGCCGTAGGGTCAAGAGATACAAAGTCCTATGCAAGCAAACCGAGCTAATACGTGATGGAAGATACTGAGCATAGTAAGTCGTGAGTTACGGTACCTGTCATGATAGAAGGTGACGGTAAAATGTGACATGCTAGCAATGGGTGGGGAGGACAAGCATTGCAGGGGGTGACGAGTGCAGTAAAGGTGGTGGGCGGTGCTGGGGGAGACGTGGCAGGCACTGTGGAAGAAAGTCGACAAAGGTGATAGGCGCTACAGTGGATCGCTGAAGAGGACGAAGGATCACAATTTGAAAGTGGGCACCGAGCACCTTGGAGTGAACAGTGGCATGATCAGCAGAGGGTGCGTTAGAGGTGACCAGCCCATGAGGATGCAATGGGGAGCAGGCGACGCAGAGGTTTAGGAAGAAAGCGAAGTTAACAGGAACCCTCTAAACTGAGGGTGGAGATGGGGCAAAAGGCACAGGCAGGGAGTATGGCAATGCATGGCAAGAGAAAGCACCACCAAGGAAAACTGGAGGTGAAAAACATCACCAGCATTGAAAAGCGGGGAGGTAGAAACTTCCCTGAGATGACACCCGAATGTTCGCTCACCTGCCATTGAAGTCCAGAGGTAGAGTAGGGTCCTCGCCCGGCATCGAATCCATGGTCTGCTGGTGATGGTCTATGACCAGCTACACTGGGACAGCAACAGTATTCCAGAGTACCACCGACATCGAGGACGGACTAGCCGCCCGTGGACGTGTCTGCCAACGCGCTACCTTCAGTGCCATCTCCAGCGTAGCCCAGTCAATCGGATCATTGTTGCAGAAAAGACTGACTGGTAGGAGATAATACAGTCGAGTAATAAAAACGTTTTCCACTAGCTAAAGTCAAGCCAAGAATACAGTAGTAAGCGACACGGAAAAAACATAACTAGATGTTGTAAATATTTTCAATCACTTGACCTCCTGCGCACATCCATGAGGAGATTAATACCAAGCGGAGAGTAAGCTAAGTCTGCTGGTGCGTTCCTGCAATTTCTCCGTAGCGGGCTCGCTCTTTACAGAACACCCTGTGCCAGTCCATAATGGGCTCTGCTTCTTCGCAGACGCTACACCGTACCGCCGCGTTGTGTCCTTTCTTTTTGTCTATGCTCTGCTCCAGACTCAGCAAAGGCGGGCGAAACCATAACAGTCTGCGCGCCTCAAGCCAGCCTATGGTAAACAGAGCGCAAAGCGCTCCTATTGGCTGAGTGCTCTACACAGTCATAGACACAGAAAAAGGCCCAGGCGACAGAGGCGTAATATTGAGACAACAACTAGGAACACAGAAGGACTATCTAAAAGAGTTATTAAAGATCGAGTTCGACAGGTTTTAACATAGACAAAACACGCATTGACTATGTCAGTTTGTAGTGACAGGTATACACAAAAACTAGAAGCGCAGATTGTGTTTGTCACAGAAACTGCAGTTTATTTAGTCCTACGGGCCCACAAGGCGGATGAGCAAGCAATACACTCAGCTCCATCAGATGCCTGTCGAAGAGACGGACAATCTGTTCTCAGCAGCAACAACAAGTCAGGTCCCGGGCCGCGCTGTGATTGGCTGACGTCACGGGGGTGTCCCGGCCGGCAGCCAATCACAGCGCGGCCCGGGAATGACGTCACGGGGGTGTCCCGGGCCGGCAGCCAATCGCAGCGCGGCCCGGGACAAAGGGACGGGGCTTAAAAAAAGCACCAGGAACGCCCCCGAATCGCGTTTTCGAGAGAAAGCGCGATTGACAGCCTCTGTCTCCCAATGGCTAGTCTCCATTTATGGAGCTAGCCAATTGGAAACAGAGGCTGTCCTAACCTCACTATTAAAAACAACAGATTTCGATCTGGGAGGGGCTTCGCCCCTCGCCAGGTTACGAAACCTAAAAAGAGACACAGTAAGGTTAAAATATTTATTTTAATGACTTGATCTCATGCGCAGTATTTTAGTCAACATACGCAGACAAATGATTAAAAATAATATGGTCAGCATGGTTACAACTCCATAAAATACAAAAGGAGGAATCTTATTACAATAATAGTGCAAACAGGTGATACAGCGCCTAGTTTAAACACCCTCCCTATATAGGAACTATGTATTATAAGTTATAGAAGGTCTCTTGAGCTTGTTCTGGGGGACCCCATTACCTGTCTGCTCAGTAAGTGTAAATTACATCTGGATCGGCTAGTCTCTCGGAATCCCTGGAATCTTCCAAGTGTGTGAAATTATGGCAAGTGTGCTATGATAAAGGCGCCAGAATCTGGCTTGGCTCGCAGCTGCCAAAATGTTGTGTCTAGAATGTGTTACACGGACATGCTGATAAACAGGCTCACATATTATGATACCCTTAATGGCTCAGCACACACTGTACAGACTGGGGGCATGATGCATGTCTAGAGATGTCGCAAAACAAACCTTTTCTTATGTATAGACCTTCATGAAAACTAACCCTAAACCATTATACAGTTCCATGTAGCGGAACTCCTGCGAACTCCACCCAGGCCTACCAAAAAAGACAGTAATGGAGCAGTACGAATACGCATTGACATGTGTCAGGCAAACAAGGCTATTGAACGAGAATGACATCCAGGTACACATTGCTAATATGATAACAACATTTTATGTTGCAAAGGTTTTCTATTGCCTTGATTTGAATTAAGTTTATCGTTAGTTGGAACTCAAGAAAACTGTAGGTACATTTGAACCTTTTCTACACTTGTTTGTCCGTTTTCTATACAAAAGGCTAAGCTTTGGTGTGTCATCAGCTGCAGAGCGTTTTCAAGACGTCATTTCACATCTCATACAGCCTGTCATGAATGTGTTCAGTTATTATGATGACATCTTGGTTTTGAGAGTTACCCAAAAAGAGCATGATAAGGCTCTCACAAAGGTATATAGTTTACTGGCTGTTGCAGGCTTGACTTTGAATGCAAATACTGGGAGATCCATAAGACAAAGTTAAAATTCTTTGGCCTTATCTTTTCTGGTGGGGGTATGACACCTGATCCTGCTAAAGTACAAGCGCTGTCAAATGCGGATCCCCCACAACATGTTTCAATTGTGCATTAAGTTTTTTAGAATGGCCAGCTACTGTGAGGGCTCCATTGAGAGAGTTGGTGAAAAGTAATGTTTCATTTCAGTGGTCATATGAATATGAGAACACTTTTAAGAAAATCAAACTAGCAATTGAGAATGCTACTGAAATGGCTTATTTCAATCCGAAACGTCATAATAATAATAGTAATTAATAATTATTCTGAGCTTATACAGCGCCTGGTTACACTAACCAGTGTGTCCACACGCTATTCAGTGGCTTCAGCAACCCCCAATACAGCTCCCAACCTGATGCATCTAACACCTTGGGAACAAGTATGTTTTAAGTTCCCTGCAAAAGACAGCCTCCGTAGGCTCCGAGCAAAGTCAAAGAGGGAGAGTGTTCCAACTACGGGCCGCCAAAAGGCGGAACGATTTGCCAACCATCCTGGCCCTACTGGTCTTCGGGATGCACATTAGGCCAGCACCCTGAGACCGCAGGAGCCGAGTGGGCTTGTACGGAGTAAGCAGGTTCCGCAGGAAGCTTGGACCATTTCCATGAGCGATCCGATGACTAATACAGAGGCTTTAAACTGGATGCGCTCCCTAATCGGCAGCCAGTGCAGCTTCTCCAAGGCCTTTTTGGAGGGAGATTTTCTAGGCAACATCAATGCCAGGCGTGCAGCAGCATTTTGAATATGTTGCAGTCGCTGGAGACATCTCGCATTGGCTCCTATGTATAGGGCATTCCCGTAGTCCAGCCTGGAAGTAACCTGGGCATGGACCAGGGCCCTCCTAGCTGATAACGGGAGTAGATCATACAGAGGTTGTTGTTGACACTATCCCAGTTTGGTTGGGTGCTAATCTTGCATAGAACATCGGGCACCAGATTACTCAAAGGCACATTGTGGTGTATGCAATTAGGAGTTTGTCCCAATCAGAATGTGCTTACACACAACCTGCAAAAGAAATTGTATCCATGGCATTGAGGTTCCGTGACGATTTGAACCTGTGTTTTCAATATTGTCGGAAATACATAATATTGGTATCAGCGAACCGCAAATGATCCATTTAGCATATCCTGGTGTTTTCGCTATGCTACGAGCAAGAGTACTCCTGTAACAAACACATTTCTGATTTACCCATGGCATCCATCTTAGATCATGGCGGCCATTTTGTGTTTCTTGCCCTCACATACGCAATAACCTCTGATCACTTCATTTCGATTAAGGACACGTAGCCTTAGCCGGAGATTCACCTCTTTCATGACACGTGCACCTTAAACCAGAACACGCTGTAGCTGCATGACTCGACAAAGGCTGCCTCCTCTGCCCGAGGCCAGCCCTACTGAACTGGTTCTCGTGTCCATTGTCCCGATCATGATTAGGCGGCCGAAGCCGGTAGCCTTGCCCATTTACAACCCACAAACATCCCTTATCCCACTTTTCTATCTTCCACACCTGGCTCCGTTCCTTTCTTTCTGAATCTTTATTAGGGGGAGGCAACGAAATTTACGATGAGGCGGTCCGGCTCTTGAATACAATATTGACAAGGGATTGTGATGAACTAGTGGGAACCCCTCTTCGTAATGTTTGGCATCAGATATTATCGACGGTTCCTGTGTAACGCCAAATATTTATTGTTTTAGACACAAAGGTTTTGAGAATGTATTGCATGTAAAGAATTTGCCCCCAGCTTAAAATTTAGTATATAAGGAGCAACCCTCTTTGTACAAATCGAACAGGCTCCTAGATTCTGCCCGTGTGTGGTTTCTGTGACTTCTGTGTCCCTGCAGTAATAAACCTTTGGTCTTTGACGCCACCATCGAGAAACCCGTGTTTCTGTTTATTTGTGCACCAAGACAGGTGGAACTCCGGGGTCTTTGGGTGTTGTTCCCTGACACCTCTGGACGGAACCAAAAAGTCCAGAACTCCAATTGGCGCCCAACGTGGGGCGACGTCATTCGGTACCGGTCCAAAAGCCTGAAGAGTTCGAGAAGCTTCGTGTGAAGATTCCTGAGGGAGGCGCCCCACTTCATCGATCCCGGCATATCGCAAAAGTGGCCCGAAGTTCTCTTCCACGAGGGTTCCCGTTCAGGACGGCTGCAGTGGGCCGTTGCCTTGACCGTCGCCCTGTCTTGGACCCGAGGTGCAGTCCTTAGTACGGCGAAACGTGACGGGTTTCTCCTAGGTGACGTCTTCAGTGCCTCAGTTAAGTATTTAGTGGTTGCTAGTTGATTACTTCGTGAGGGTTGTTAAAATCCGTTTTGGTTCTTGGTTTGGTTTGGTTTCGTAAGATTATCACTGGTTATTCTGGTTACGATAATCTATTTGGTTTAGTTTGGGTATCGATACATCAGTTCGTTTTCGGTAGGCCTAAGTTCTTGGTTCAGGTGCACATATCTGTTTTGTGTTTTGTTTGTTCTGTGTTCCGGATTGCAAAATGGTAAGTCGGAGAAATTGTATGTTGTCGTGCTTTGGTTGCAACAGTGATTCACGATTGGAGGACTCATGTCTGGTTCCTCCGATTGGGACTCCCTTATATGACTTGTACTGTAAACATGGTGTGGGTCCTATATCTTATAATGAGGTGTGGGTCCGATACACTGAGAAGGATGGTGTCCTAAGTTGGCCACTACATGGTAGTTTTGAACCCGAAATCCTTGATAATTTAGAAGCGAAATTGTTTAGGAAGAAAGCCCGGCCGGCAATGTTTGATTCTTTCCGTTACTGGCGAAAAGAATCCAAACAGAGAGAGATTAAGAGATTGAAGAAGGAACAGAAAGAGCAAGAAGAGTTGACTCTAGAGCAAGCGGTTAAACAGCTGCAAGTCAACGAATCTGAGAAGGCCATAGAGGTGGCCATTAGAGAGCACAATTTAGCGATTGACAAGTGCTATCCTGCCTTGTCATCGAAAACAGCTAAGATACTGGAGGACCCCGAAAACGATCCTCTGTTGTCTTACTTGTTACAGTCACCTCCACCGTATGCACAGGGTATTGTGGCTCCACCTGTACCGAATGTTCAGTTGCCGGTTGCTGGACAACCTGGTATTCCTGCTCCTGCCCCTCAGAATCAAGTTCCTGTACCTCCTGTGGTTAATGTGAATGTTCCTACGGCACCTCCTCTTCCCGGGTTGCCGACTTCTCTACCTGTATCTGTTTCGCTCACACCTACTGTTCCACAAACTATTTTCCTCGATACTCCTACTGTCCCGCTATCGATCCCTACTTCTACTGTGTTCTCTGCGTCCGCTAGTGTGTTGACTCCACTTTCTGTTCGTCGAAGAATCACTGATTCTGTTTCTAACATTCTGTCTCCCTTCTATAAGACTTTAATTAAGACTCCTACTTCTGACTCTGTTCAAAGACGTAGTCAGCTTCCAAGCACTGAGGAACGGGGAATTTTAGATTCCACGGCTCTCAGATGGATTTCGAAGAGTAGGAGATATAGTACGAGAGATGTGCTAGATACATTTATGCAATGGAAGGAGCCAACGCAACGGTATGTCTTTGATGAGATGTGCTCGCTTTTACGTGAGGAAATAGAAGAAGATGATGTAGAATCGAATTTAGAAGACTTAATTAAGGTTCAGAAAGAGTTTGCTGCAGGAATGATAGTAGGTCAAAATATAGAAGAAGCGATGGAACTGATTTTAAGTTATAGGAGTGATCCATCACTTCATTCACCAAGAGATTTAGAGAAAAGTAAGATGAAGCTAAGTCGCCAATATCCAATGAGGGAGGTTCCTCCAATTTGGCGCGAAGCTGTGGAAGCTGATAATGCCAATGGTATTGTAGCTGCTCCGGCCCAATTCCAAAGAGTGTGGATACACATTCCATGGAAACGAGCCGAAGTGCTAGCAGTGAAACAGGCCTTGCCAGACCCGCGTAAAAATCCTGCCGGATACTATAAGGAATTAACACAGACAGTTGAGGCTTGTATAATGAACTTAGCGGACATTGACATGTTATTTGGCAATGTAGTTCCGCAACCAATTTGGGCTAAAATTCGTAAAGAGAATCATCCAGTTGCCCTAGGTGGTGATTGGGCAGCTATCATTGCCGCAGATGGTCAGCAAATAGGTGGTTCCAAACCCGAACCTCTAATTGCTGATCTTCCAGGTAGAATAATCGACTTGATGAAGACTCTGATGCCAGCATTGCGCGTTAACTGGGACAAGTTGTCCGCATGCAGGCAGAAGAAAGACGAAAGTGTCTCCGACTTTTTCACGAGGTTCGAAGAGACTTTTGTAGATCACAGTGGTCAGGATATGAGTACAGAAGGAGGACAGAGACTGTTTGTCGATAAATTCGTGCATAATTTGTTACCTGAGTTATGCAATAAATTAAAGGATTCAGAGAGTGCGTGGGCTGTCTCTACAACTGCGCAAATACTTGCAACTGCACAGTATTATGAAAATAGGGATAAAGAGGAGAAAGAGAAATCAGATAAGAAAACGAAAGACTTAAAAACTAAAGTTCTCTTGCAACAGGCGTATCCGCCTCGCATGAATCAGAATAATACGCAACAGGGTTCATATCAAATAACAGATTATAACTCAACTAGGCCTCAATATCAGTGGAATCAGTGTGCGTACTGTAAGAAAGAGGGTCATTACAAAAATGAGTGTCCAGTTTTAGCGCAAAATAACGCAGCAGCAGCTCAGAGAGGTCGTGGTGGTTTTGTGCAAAATTCTAGAGGTCGAGGGCGAGGTGCTATGCCTCCACAGACGAATGATCGCCCTTCCAATCACTTTGATCAACGAAATGGACAGTCTTCCCAACAAAATAGATCTCAACAATATCTTGTTGAAGACTATTGTGAAGTGGATGAGGGGTTTCAGCAAAATGGGTACTAGGACAGCCATGGACAGAGAGAGGGAGTAGTATCAGCTCCAGTGGATCAGAGTGGGCCTTATGTCGCAGTAGCAACATCAGGTGTAGTCGAACCGTTTCTGTTGGATACTGGTGCAGCAAAAAGTTCTATCATTCATGCGAAACTCCCTGGCGCACCTTTGTCCGGCTCAACAAATGTTTCTGTAGGTTTTTCAGGCGCCCCTGTTTACAACCCCATATCTGGTCCTTTGTCTATTTCTGTTGGACCGTGTCAATTGAAAGCACCCTTGATTTTGACGACGGGTTGTAATGAAAATCTGCTTGGTTTAGACTTGTTAAAACGCCTATATGCGACATTGTACTGTTCTCCGGAAGGAGTACAGCTTACATTGGGCAAAAGAATCACCTCTCCGATGTACTTGTCAATGGATGCACTCCCGCCAGAGCTGCGTTCACTCCCTGATACTCTTTGGGCGACTGGTCCTAACGATGTAGGCCTTTTAGAGATACCACCATATGTAGTCACTTTGAAAGCAAATGTAAAATTTCCACGAATTCCTCAATATAAAATATCTAGTGAAGGTGAACGAGCACTTTTATTGATTGTACAAGATTTGATTAAGAAAGGTGTGGTTGAAGAAACTAGAGGAAATGTCTGTAACAGTCCTGTATTACCGATTTTGAAACGAACTGATCCTACAAAGCCTCCAGTGTATAGGTTTGTCATCGACCTCAGAGAAGTTAATAAGATTGTGGTCCCGCAGTTTCCTGTAGTTCCAGACATTACTGCCTTGTTAACATTGATTCCTGCTACAGCTACATGGTTTTCAGTCATCGACTTGAAGAATGCCTTTTTCAGCATTCCGATAGCCGAAGAAAGCAGGGATATTTTCGGCTTCTGTCTAGGAGGTCGAAGCTTCAGATTTAAACGCGCTCCACAAGGCTATTGTGAGAGCCCATCTATTTACAGTCAAGCACTAAAAAGTCAGTTGGATTCCTTTGTCCTTCCTCCAGGCTCTGCTCTAGTGCAGTATGTAGATGATCTTCTAGTGGCTGCTGATGACAAGGAAACTTGCAAAGCAGCTACGATTTCGTTATTGCATCATTTGTCTAATTTGAATCACAAGGTATCACCTTCGAAAATGCAATACTGCTGCCAAGAATTGACCTACCTAGGTCATCTCTTGTCAAAGGAGGGAAGGAAGTTGACCCCAGAGAGAATAAAAGCAATTATGCAGATGAGTGTTCCCCGCACACAGAGAGAAGTGCGTGCCTTTTTAGGTATTACCTCTTACTGTAGGCAGTGGATCCCAAATTTTTCTCTTTTAGCAAAACCATTGGTAGCTTTGACTGGGAAAAATGTTCCGAGTCCGGTGCCATGGTCTGATGAATGTCAGGAGAGCTTTTCTGAGTTACGAAAAGCATTGTGTTCAGCTCCTGTATTGGGTACACCCGATTACAGTAAGCCATTCACACTCTATGTTCACGAGAGAGAAGGTTGCGCGTTGAGTGTTCTGACACAGACATTTGGTGATAAACAACGCCCTTGTGCGTATTTTTCGTCAACATTGGATCCGGTAGGTAGAGCGTTACCTAGTTGTTTGAGAGCCACAGCGGCAGCTGCGGCTTCCATTCGGCAATCTGCTGGTTTGGTGATGAACAACATGCTAGTGGTCATGGTCCCTCATGCTGTGGACACACTCATGAATCGAACTAAGACACAACACCTTACCAGTGCGAGACTATCTGGTTATGAGCTGACATTATTAGCGAGTCATATTCAGATCAAAAGATGTAATGTATTGAATCCAGCAACGTTGTTGCCGGCTAATCAAGAGTCGAGTGATTCCGAGCCCCATGATTGCTGTTTTAGAACGGAGGAAGAGACAAAAGGCCGAATTGATTTAAAGGACACTCCATTGTCAGATCCGGATGGCACGCTGTATGTGGATGGGTCATGCTTTAAATTGGAGAATGGTGATGTGACTGCTGCCTATGCGGTAACGACTCTAAGAACGATTGTGGAGACTGCAAGAGTGAGTCAGAATTCTGCCCAAGCTGCAGAATTAATAGCTCTAACAAGAGCGTGTGTTTTAGCTAAGGGAAAGAGAGTGAATGTGTTCACAGATAGTCAGTACGCATTTGGCGTGGCCCATAGTTTTGGCCGTTTGTGGAAAGAAAGAGGTTTCATTACGTCCCATGGGACTAAGATTCAACATGGTCAGCTAGTTAACGACCTGTTGGAATCTCTAACCTTGCCGACTGAAGTTGTGATTGTGAAGTGCAGCGCTCATAAAGCAATCACGGATGATGTTGGTCGTGGGAATGCTTTTGCTGATGAAACTGCTAAACAGACAGCTAGAGACATGATGAGTAGAATGTATGTTGCTACGTCTGCAAGATGGATTTCTGAGTCTGGAATGTGTGAGGATACAATGGAAAGTGTGAAAGAGATTCAGAAAGAGGCAACTGAGGAGGAAAAACGTGTATGGAGAGAAAGTACGGGCAAGTTGGATTCGAGTGGGTGTTGGATTGATTTGTCAGAACAGCAGCGTTGGATGTTGCCTGATGCGTATGTGCTTGCAGTGGTGACGATGGCGCATGGAGTAGCGCATGTAAGTTCTAAAGGAATCTGTAAGATGTTGGCTCCAGTCTGGAAGAATGATGGGATCAGTAAATGTGCAGAGAGAGTGGTGAAAAATTGCATGGTATGCCTGATGCATAATCCTGGCAAGGGAACTCCAACTCCTGCTGGTCACTTCGCTCCTCCTTCCTGCCCCTTTGAAGTGATTCAGTTAGACTTCATTCACATGGATCGGTGTAATAATTTGAAATACGTCCTGGTGGTAGTCTGTGCTTTTTCCAGATGGATCGAAGCATATCCGCTAAAGGACAATACTGCCCTATCAACTGCCAAAATTCTTCTCAAAGAATATTTCCCTAGGTTCGGAATGCCACGGATTGTATGGTCAGATAACGGAAGTGAGTTCATAGGGAAAGTCATGCAGAGTGTGTGTGCCGGTCTGGGCATCAAACAAAAGTTTCACAGTGCAAACCATCCCCAGTCTGCAGGTTTAGTTGAGGGTTACAATGGCACACTCAAATTAAAACTAGCTAAAATACAGGCATCCACAGGTTTGTCCTGGCCAGACGCACTACCCTTGGCTTTGTTATCAACGAGAGCAACTGTACATTCTAGAGTAGGGCTTAGTCCCTATGAGATTGTCTTTGGCCGCCCGGCAAATGTGTGGGGTGTGCCTAGACCAAAGGAGTTTTGTTCTCTAGAATATCCTATGTTGATCGATTACCTTTACGACTTGACTGCTAAATTGAGTCTTATTCACCAACAGGTTTTCGATGCATTGCCAAAGCCTCCGGAGAGTCCAGGGCATCAGCTGAAACCAGGCGACCACGTTGTGGTCAGAAACTTTGCGAGGACAAAGAACCTTCAACCGAAATTCGTCGGCCCGTTCCAAGTCCTGCTTGTGACAAGAACCGCAGTTCGTGTAGCTGGTCGCAAGCACTGGATTCATGCATCTCATGTCAAACGTGTGCCTTTGCCACTTCCTTACGACGACTGGGTGAAGAAAGGAATTGGTGCCTCCGAATTTGAACAAACGCCAAAGTTCATCCCTTTCAGCGATGCCGAATTGATTACCGACACTCCGAAATCTGACTCTCCTCCTGAAAAGACTCCTCTGAACTCTGAACATTTGTCCTCTGCATCAGAAATAACTCTGTCATCTGCGAACTTGAACACTGCAACAACTACTCGTGATATGCTATTTGCCGATCAAACAGTACCTGCAAAGCAAAGATACAATTTACGACCTCGTAATATGGACAAATAAAGCAGGCAACTGCCTATTGTGATATTTTGAAATTTTGAACTTTTGCCTTCAGCCAGGAAGTTCGCTATTGTTTTATTGTTTTTTTTAAAATTGCCTTGCCGTCTGGGTAGCCGTAGGGTCGTGGCTGTGTGCCTAGTTGAATCTGCGGGGGTCTGACACAAGGTCGATCTTTCTGTTGGTTCTGGGAACTCCCAGGGCTAATAGAGGCATTTTCATCTACGTACACATCATCAGTGGTCGCGAGCGGATTGTAGAAGATGGAGCTTCCTGCGCTGCAACGAGAAAATGTGATTTATGTTCGCAGAAACAGACTTTACAGAATTCTTCACAGCAAATGCTTTTTGATACAATGTGCCATTACATTTTTGATTGTTTTGATAACGTTGGTGGGTGGAATCGTCTTTGGTATGAGTTTGATTTTTATGCCAGTAACCACAGTACCTCCCCTTGGTCCTGCTACTTCTACTGTTTCTTCTATACACTCTTTTCACTCGTTTCCTGAACATGAGCAAGCTCGACGCTCAGAATTCATTAATAACACTTTTGTGCAACTCTTGCACCAACACCAACTGGTAGTTAACACTACAGACTGCTGGGTGTGTGGCTTGATACCCCACACTATGGATAAAGGTATTCCCTATCTGGTTTTGCCTTTCAGCTACAATGGATCATTTCAGGCCTTTCAAACCATCTTTGCTTTAGCCCTTGAAACCTATCCTCCGCGTCCACCACGTTCCACTAAATATAACTCTGCCAACAAAGCTTTAGTCCAGGGAATTATTGACATGATCAAAGACGTCAATAATACTCCATCTTACGCTAGAGACGAATTGCGAGTATATTTAAGTTGGAATTCTTCAGAGTATCGCCTTAGTTTGGGAGAAAGCAAGCGTAAAAGCTCAACTCCAATCTGGGTCGTACCACACCGAGGTCAAGTCTGTTTGCAAGGTAATGGGAGAAATCCGAGAGCTCAGCTAGGGAGGAGTGAGTGCGTAGAGACTTACGTGTTTCCGGCTAACTCTTCCCCTGCCTTTCTTACTGCTAGGGGTACTTACTTCATCTGTCTAGACAGAGCGTATACATGGTTACCTGCTGACTTTTCAGGTTCATGTTATATTGCTCGATTATTGCCTCCAACATACACTGCTTCATCTGACTACCACAAGACCAGAGTAGCAAGAGGTGTTTTCAGCAAGGAAGATACCGCTGGTCAGGAAGCTGGAGACTTCTTCAAAGGCTTCCTTCCGTTCTGGGGGCCTATGGCCAATAGTAGAAACATACGTCAGCTAACACGGGTAGTTGAATCTACTATCACCGAAACTGCTGGTGCCCTTAGCTATTTGACAGCTGAGCTTCAGGCGGATAGACTCATGACGTTGCAGAACCGTATGGTTCTAGACGTAATACTTGCAGATCGAGGTGGGGTATGCAGAGTGATCCAATCGAGCTGCTGTGTCTTTATTCCTAATAATGCTCCAACAGTCTATGAGGCGATCTCGAAGCTACACAAGATTTCCGAGACTATTCATGTAGACAAGGGAAACTGGTCCTTCATGGAGTGGTTTTGGACTCTGATATCCGCGTGGGGATGGAAGGTTCTGATGGTCATTGGTGTCATCTTAGTATTCCTATTCTCATGCTGCCTGATTATCCAGTGTGGTCCTGCTCTGTGTAGTCTTTGTGCTGCAACTTGTCTTAGAAAACCACCTGCGTTTGGACAAAAGGCACGAGAAAGGATGATGATACAACAACATGTCACTGACCTGATGAGCATAGAACTAGATTCTGACATAGACTGAGTAATTGCCTATGTAAGGGCAAAAGGAGGGTCTGAGGTTCCGTGACGATTTGAACCCGTGTTTTCAATATTTTCGGAAATACATAATATTGGTATCAGCGAACCGCAAATGATCCATTTAGCATATCCTGGTGTTTTCGCTATGCTACGAGCAAGAGTACTCCTGTAACAAACACATTTCTGATTTACCCATGGCATCCATCTTAGATCATGGCGGCCATTTTGTGTTTCTTGCCCTCACATACGCAATAACCTCTGATCACTTCATTTCGATTAAGGACACGTAGCCTTAGCCGGAGATTCACCTCTTTCATGACACGTGCACCTTAAACCAGAACACGCTGTAGCTGCATGACTCGACAAAGGCTGCCTCCTCTGCCCGAGGCCAGCCCTACTGAACTGGTTCTCGTGTCCATTGTCCCGATCATGATTAGGCGGCCGAAGCCGGTAGCCTTGCCCATTTACAACCCACAAACATCCCTTATCCCACTTTTCTATCTTCCACACCTGGCTCCGTTCCTTTCTTTCTGAATCTTTATTAGGGGGAGGCAACGAAATTTACGATGAGGCGGTCCGGCTCTTGAATACAATATTGACAAGGGATTGTGATGAACTAGTGGGAACCCCTCTTCGTAATGTTTGGCATCAGATATTATCGACGGTTCCTGTGTAACGCCAAATATTTATTGTTTTAGACACAAAGGTTTTGAGAATGTATTGCATGTAAAGAATTTGCCCCCAGCTTAAAATTTAGTATATAAGGAGCAACCCTCTTTGTACAAATCGAACAGGCTCCTAGATTCTGCCCGTGTGTGGTTTCTGTGACTTCTGTGTCCCTGCAGTAATAAACCTTTGGTCTTTGACGCCACCATCGAGAAACCCGTGTTTCCAAGACAGGTGGAACTCCGGGGTCTTTGGGTGTTGTTCCCTGACACCTCTGGACGGAACCAAAAAGTCCAGAACTCCAGCATGCGCATGTTAACACTTCCCTGCATTCCTGTACAGAAAGCCTTTTATGCTGGTAACTGATCATCAAGTTTTGCTAACAATATTTGTCAAGTTCAAGGGCCAGATGCCTCCTCACATTGAAAGTTCGGGACTATGGCTACCAGTGTACAATTATAATTTTCTGCATTGCCCAGGAAAGGATCAGAACCCTGCTGACTACTCTTCCAGAGTCAGGTGAATCTTCTATCAACTTTATTGTAAAATCAAACACACTAGCTGCCATTTTGTTAGTCCAGATTATCACTGCCATAAGCCACAATAGTGACATTCTAAAGGTGAAAGATATAATTACACATCAGTCGTGGAACTAGCACACTCAACCTCTCACCAGTGAGAGTGAATATCAAAAAAACAAAATGTCAAAGATGAACTGTCCATATCTCCAGAGGGAGTTATATTGCAAAGGTCGAGAATCTTGATTCCGAAGAGTCTTAGCTCAAGAGGGAGTTATATTGCGAGGGTCAAGAATCTTGATTCCGGAGAGTCTGCTTCAGAAAATGATTGAAGTGATTGAATATGACATTGGCCACCAGTTAATAGTTGGGAGTTCAAAGACTTCACAGAGCATCAGAGTATAAAGCATCAAAAGAGCACTACTCAGTGGCTGCAGGCCAACGGACTGGTTGAGAGATTTATGAATACGTTGTAGAAAGCCGTGCAGAGTGCTCAATTTACGTGTTAAATGCTACATTGAGAGCTTACTGTTCAACACCTCACTTGACCACCGGAGAAAGTGCCGCAACATTGATGCTTGGGAGAGTTATGACAACTGAGATACCTTTGTGGACTAATCAGAGAAAAAGAGATGAGAATGCAACTTGTACGTGAGACTTTGTTCAGAAACAGAAAGACCTATGCTAACCTTGGATGACATGTGAAAAACATCATGTTCCAGACAGGAGACAGAGTGCTCGCATGTCAGATGAGGAAAAGAAAATCTGATGCTCCCTTAGATGCAGAACCTTTAAAGTGGTGACTGCCCAGCACCATCGGAAGCACATGGCGATTGCCCAGCACCATCGGAGGTTTATTACCACAGACTCGTCTCTCTTTTGGCTTTTGATTCATTGTTCACCAGATATCCATAGTGAAGGAGGGACTGATTCTGAAGCACCAGTGACTGCTGCTGCATTTTCACCATAACAGTCAGTCTTGGATCATGATGGTTGCAGGTCTCAACTTCACACCTTCAGGTTGAACAATTACATCACCAAAGAGATTCATTAAAGAGATTTAAATGTATATACTTGTATATATTTTATAAAATTAGTAAGTGTATGCTTAATAAAGGGGGAGATGTAGTGTCTTGCAAGTTACCAATGACGGAACCCTTTGGCCTCCTGATGAACTTCATAGAGCTATGACGTAATGGATAGAGTGTATTGCAGTGAAGGTTGCTTTAAAATGTTGAGTTTGCATCACAGACAGATGAATAAAAAATGTGTGCTACCAAACTCCGTGTGCGGAGTAGTCATTTACGGGTACACCGACTTGGAAGAGACTACATGCCCCCAGAACAGTGTGAGCACCACACCACCACTTCAAAGGTAGTAAAAATATTAACATCTAATTTTAAGGTAGCGCAGGTGCAACTAGCCAGAAAAGATGGCGCGCAGCACATTTCCATACCCTTTCCCCAACAGCCCACACCACACATGTGAAACACACACACACCCTGTAAACTCCCTGTACACAGGGAAGTGCTTGATCTGTAGTTGCTACTAGACACTGTAACACTCTCCAGGGGAAAATAAATGTGAATGAGTGGAACCATTGGGAAAACTGTCCCTTCCTCCAGCTTCCTACAAGAAATTCAGAGGAACATCTTTACATTTGCGATCACACACCCCTTTAAAGCACTCTACCTCTCTCTCTAAATGTGGCATCTGCTTTACCTAAATTAAGGAGATCACTAAAGACCCATTTGTTCAAGCAGATGTCTGGTTATCCCTCAACATGCCTGCCTCTGCTATCCCCCTAAAAAAAACACCTTTGGCTGGTAGGGGCAACCTAAGACATTTAAAAATTGGCCTCCATTCTCCCAGCAATCCAGAGGTTTGCCTACTGGCATCAACAGCGATGTGTGCTCTACCAAGAAAATGAGCTTTTGAATGCCTTTGTCCAGAGAGACCACACAATAATGAAAGATGCTCTTATCATTTTTCTAATGTACGGTCAGGACCCCACTGTCGTAGAGGGCAACCTGGCAGTGCCAGCAGGGCAAGTTGTGGTTGTGTCTAGGCCAGTTTTGTGGTGAGGTGGGCCGGTTTTGTGCTGTGACCATCTCTTTACAATAGCAAATATGCAACAATAACTGCACTGTTCAGGCAATGATTGGTTGTACTCGGTGCACAGAGCACTGTGGGCAGGCCATCATGTAATACTGAGTGTGCAGTGGCAAGAGCTGCAGTTCTTTTTTGAAAACAAATGAACTGCTGCTGACCCACCTTGGCTACAGCACACCTCTTCCCCAAGTTCCCACTTACCAGCTATATGCTCCCTCTAGTCACTCAGGTGCTGAATGCAACAATGAATGGTCATTGCCAAATCCCATCTGGCCCGGCAGAAGTGGTGGGCTGCCCAGTGTTGAGGCCTGCAGCAGCTGTTGTGTGAGGAGCCCCCCCCCGGGGCCACGATGTGCATGGTAGGGCATGGGGGGGGGGGGGCGGTACACTCTGCTCCACCGGATGAGTTTGGCAACAACTCTGCCAACCACAGCATTGCAGAGTTTACTGGTGCCCAGCCCAACCGGTTACCCTCCTTCTCGCAACCCTGACTGAATACAAGTTTCATTTTCCTAATAACATTAAATGATTTATGTGTAAATACAAAACATTGTATATTATGCAATGATGTTCAAGTACACTCAAAATGTTAATTTTAAATGTGTTGTTTCTCTGTTTGTTCTGTGTGCTTCCTTGTCATTGTGCCATATACACTGGTGCTATGTGATCTGTAAATACTGTAAATGCACAACTTTCCCAGGTTAGAGTCTGCTTTGAGAAAATAGCTAACAGTTGGCTCATCCCTCTCCTGTAACATTTCTAAATTAAACTGAAGTGCAAAAACAGGACTGTGCGTGCTCTAGCGGGAAGGAGCTGGGTGCTATTCCTGAAGCAGGCACGCCGGCCGTGGCAGGAGGGTAGGTTCACAATAAGTTAAGGCAACATGACCAGGAGTGACAGAGATAGC
This sequence comes from Lissotriton vulgaris, assembly GCF_964263255.1. NCBI lineage: Eukaryota > Metazoa > Chordata > Amphibia > Caudata > Salamandridae > Lissotriton > Lissotriton vulgaris. The sequence goes on along the minus strand of NC_141694.1, from coordinate 1,142,494,268 downwards.
ATGCTGTGTATCCAGTTGGGGTCACTTACGTGCACAGCTTCCCAGCAGTGTCTTCCCTCGGTTTGTAGGGCTACATGCAGCAGGGAGCTCGGTCTCCCAGCTCCTGGTCCAGCATGTGAGTTCAGTGATAGGGCTCAAACGTTATGCAGCACTTGCTGGGCAGAGGGCACAGTAGGAAACAGAGGAAAGAGTTGTCATCATGGCCAGTGCTTTCCTCACGGAATGTTCACAGATGGTGCTCCTGGACTGCTGGTCACTTGGACGTTCCCAATGCCTTCATAGCTACATCTATTTGAATTAAGACTTTGCAGCATGCACAAGTCACTTGGCATCATGGTGAATTTAAGGGATAAAACTGCTTTTGTTAGCCATTACAACCTATGCAGCTGTTCAGCTAGGTGGCCTCTGTAAGTGCTGGCTGTTAAGATAATGTGCCCGGCTTCCCACTTCCACTTTTACTCACCTGCTCTGAACTTACTGGACTTCATATCATCTTACAACTGTTCCCAATTGAATCACCGCAGTATAGAGCAAACATAGATGTATGCCCAGACATATAAAATTGCTAAACATAAACTATATTTAAAAAAATATATTTTTCACATAGCACTTACAGCTCACCATGGTATCCAGTAACAGTTGCACCCCAATGCAACAGAGCTCATTCGGTCAACCTTGAAGGGTGCATGGGCTCTTCTGGGAGTCGAGTTTGTTACCTCATGTTACGCTGAGACTTCTATATTAGGTGCATTAACCCACTGAGCTGTTTGAAAAGCTGGGAGCCACCAACCCCCCCCCGAAGTGCTTTGAGGTTGCCTGATTGCAGTCGCAAAATTGATGATGCTTTTATTCTAATTTATTTTAATCAGACGCACACTGCCCGTTTGGCTCCACACCACACTCAAGAATTCATATCACCTTTCTGAATAAGCATGAGTGGTGTGATTTAAAATGCTGTGATGCTCCACTTTATTTGATGGTCACTCTGTAACCTGTCAACATCTAGGCATGGGTTGAGCTTGTTTTGGACCCTTCTTTGTACGGGTAGTTGTGCATGCACAGCAGATCTCATTCCCTCCAAATTGCCTTGTGGATTCAAATTGCAAGTTGAGGACTGGTAAAGAGTTGGGGCAGAAAGAAAGGGTGAACAGCCATGACAAAGCAGGGATTACCCCGCACTGCCATTACAACGCAGGAATTACAGCGAAAGTCGTTACAACGACTTTCGCTGGAGGTCGCTCTTGGATAGGGAGTAGTTTAATTTTCTATCCAACTCCTTCCCTACTGTCAACGTGGGCTGGAGTTGGAATTGAAAATTAAACTATTCCACTATCCAGCGCCCTCCAGCGAAAGTCGTTGTAACGACTTTCGTTGTATTTCCTGTGTTGTAATGGCACGCGTGGTAATACCACGCGTTGTCATGTCATACAACCAAAGAAAGAGAATGTTGGAAAATGGCCCTCTCTGAAGCGTTACCCCTTTCTGTTATTTCCTCTAAACATGGTAACATTGGTTTATTGGCATATTTATTTTACATATAAGTCCCTAGTAAAGTGCACTACATGTAAATTAAATACTAGTAGTGGGCCGGCGCACAGATTGTGCCACCCATATAAGTAGCCCCTTAAACATGTCTCCAGCCAGCCATTGCAGGGCCTGTGTGTGCAGTTTTCTGTCAACTCGAAATGGCATTTAAAACTAATTGCCGAGCATTACTTGTACATACAAGTCACCCATAGGGAAGTCCCTTGGTAACCCAAAGGGCAGGCTGCTATGTAGTTTAACGGTAAGACATGGAGGCTACATGTCCGAGTAGTGACAGACTGCATAATTTGCTTTTCACTGCTGTGGGGCTACTCCTCTCGTAGGCCAGCATTGAGAATACCTTAAAATACCTTTACGCTGTAATTTCTGATCAGAGAGAAGTAGCTTTTTCATGTTTCATATCTTTGGAATGGTAATGATAAATCATCTTTACTGGTGAAGTCAGATTTATAATTATTATTTTAGAAATGCCACTTTTAGAAAATAGACATTCTCTACTCTCACTGCTCTGTGTGCCTTATAGCCTGTCTCCAATACACGTCTGGTCTGGGTGACAGTTCTCATGTGTGCATTCCTTTTAGACAGCCACAAACAGTGGAAGTGCTGGGTGTGATTGCGCACCCATCTGCATTTGGATAGGTCTTCCTGGGCAGGTGAGAGGAAGGGGCTCACATTTACACTTCAAAGGGTAGTGACCCTGATCCCACACCAAGGATGATAATACTCCTCCGAGAGTCTCGAGCAAGGGCTGATTTTAAAGGTATACTGGTGCACTTAAAAACACTCTTTGAAGTTTTGCCCACATCCAAATGCACATTTGGGTATAAGTACTGGGGCTCTGACCCCATCAAATCAGACACTTCTGGATCTATGCCGAATCTCTGTCAGAAGAACTGCTGTGTTCCTCTAAGGACTCCACTGGGTTGCTTTTCTGGAGGAACTGCTTTTCTGTTTGTATACCTGCTGCTCTCTGACTCTGCTGAAGGAGAGCTGTACTATGTCTACCCTCCAAGTGATCTCCAAGGGCTTGTTAGCTTGCCGCTTGTTTCTGAAGTCTCAGGGACACAAAAGAGTTCCTGCAATTCTGCAGGTGCTGCTGAACTTCACCTTTTATGAGTTGTACCCCTCCCTGATGTGCCTCGTCCAAATTCTAGGCCTCAGAAGTGGGTTCTGCAGCATATTTTTACAAAAACTGATGCAAAGCTACACAAAGTCCACCAAAGCCTCACTGCACAGCTCCTCAGAACTGCTGCTGGATGACGCGGTGCCTCGCACAGCCTAACCGCTCAGCCTCTCGAAACGGATGCTGGAAAATGTGAAGCATCACCATGCTGCGCCCCACTGCTGACAGCTTCTCAGAACTGATGCCCGTCGACATAAAGTCTCACCACACAGCCTCTTGGAACTGACGAGGAACGATGTACAGCATTGTAAAGCTTTGACACGCAGACTGTAGCCTACAATCCAAGGTACTGTGTCCAGTGGGCCCAAGTAGGTCCCTGTAGCCGACCTCTGATTCATCGCTGTCGGCCTGAACTTTGGATTTGCGCCAGTTCCTCGCGACCTGAAGTAACCTTTTTCATGCTACCTGCTTCTAAGCAGGTTATTGCATTTATTTCTTAAAATTCAATATCTCTACTTCTACTTGATGGATTTTTGATGAATTTGGTTTTGCTTTACTCAGATAAATATTCTCTTTTTTTACTAAGCTGTTGTGGAGTCTTTTGTGGCGTATTTACTGTGTTGTTCTTTAAGTTATTGCACAAATACTTTACAAATTGCCTTCTAAATTTCGCCTGCCTGCTCTGAGCCAAACTATATAAGTATGATATGATTTAGGACTGTTTTGTGACTTACTCTGACCAGGATTGTGATCTCTACTTTGACAGGGTGCATACCTCTGTCAACTAGAGACCCAAATTCGAACAGAGAATGGTCAAATTTGCAATACCTACATCTGTATAGTTGGGGTGTATATGAGGTGAGTGCAGAAGGTGCACAACAGCCAGGAAGACAAAGTAAGGAGAAATACTGCAGCTCTCAGTTCCACTGAAAGGACTGTTGTGCTGTGGCAGTCAGTTGCAGTGTCATGCTGAGTCTGCCACAATCCTACCAGGTTTTCAGCGGCATTAGTGGAACATTTTGAGAAATGACCTGCCTTTTCCATCTGTCAGTCATTCTTTATTGTAGTTGAGTTAGATATCTGAATTATTGGTCTGAATGAGAATGGGGCACTGACCGAGATGTGCAGTAACAGGATGAACAGCTTTAAGTGGTGCGAGTGATTTTAACAGAGTAGGAGAAATGGTAAATGAGTGTCAGCTGTGGGCCATGATGGGGTGGATGTAACTCTGTGGAATCTCATTAAGGTTTTATGTAACTCTGCAGAATTCTGTTGAGTAAAACTCTGCAACATCCCCCACCCCTAATTGCCTCCTTTCCTGGCTTGTATAGACAGGTGGGCTATCTGATTCATTTCGGCCTGCGTGGATTACTGAGTGGTCACTCTGCTGGCCGTTTGGACTAATTGACTTCGAGGAGGCAAAACCCGATTCAATTTAGGTGTGGTCGGTTGCCCTGCCTTGCCACCGCTGTGATGATTGGGGGGGGGGGGGGGGGTCTTTGCTACTTCATGGTGCCTCTGGGATTTGTACACTGAGAAACTGTTAATGTGCAGACTTAATTGGACCATGAGGCTCATGCCTTTATGAGTTGAAGTGGCAGTGCTTTCAACATTGTTTGAGATGACAAGTGTTTTTGATAAATTCTCCTGCTAAATCATGGTGGCCCATTGGGGAGCTACAGCCTGCGCATGCTACCAAGAATGTAGAACAAGGGTGTGGCGGGGACCTTACTCCTAGCAATGGTAGTCCATGGTGATACTACCAGTAATGCTTGCCGGGCTGCAACTGAGGAGAACGCCTGATTTACACAACTGCTCTGCTTAGGTGATTGTGTTCTGCTTGTGTCCCCCACTGCACTTCAGTGGGGGACCTGATTAGAGAGGCAACATGCTGAAAATCTTGTGGCTGCCTTTGCCTGTCCGTTGATGCTGCAATTCGATGTGCTACACCTGGTGCACGATAGGGAAAACTAACCAAGACAGTCCAAGCTCTCCTTTGAAAACCACAGGCAGATGTGAACAGTGGATTCACCTCCTGATGAACACCAGCTGAGTCAGGGCGATGGAGAAGGATCAACTCCAGAACTAGATATCCCTACTATGTTCCTGTACCTCAAGAAAAGTCTGTTCACTATCGATACTAAAATAGATCTTTTGACAGACAGAGTTGACCACCTCAAAAAAAGTTGATAAGCATGATGAACTCATAGACCAACTTAAGGGTCATACATCGGACGTAGAAATTGGGCACTTCACAGCTGGGGAGAAGTTACTCCAGATGGAAAATGTGTCAGAGGTCATCTCTCACAAGAACAAGGACCTGGGGGCCTTCTCTAGGCGGAATACTTTACATACTGTGAGTACCAGAATTGACGACGATGTGTGGCTTGGAAGAATATGTTGAGTCGATGCTCCATGTGCTGTTCGGGTACGCACCTTCTACAATGTTCATTGTGGAACTGGCAAATAGATCGCTTGGACAGCAGCATCCTTCGGATGTGCATGCCCACCCAATATTAACCCACTGCTCAAATATAGCGACAGGGATACAGCTCTACGACTGGAAAGAGATCAATGTCCCCTCTATTGCCAAGGTAATGAGATTTCCATCTTCCCCGATTTCACAATAGCTGTGAAGGCTGCTAGCAAGGATTTTCTACCAGTCAAGCGCTTGCTCTAATGAAGAGATGCCAAATACTCTTTGATTTACCCAGCCAAGCTGCACATACACCACATGGGAAGGACTCATTACTTTACAATTCCAGAGGCGGCTGCCGATTTGTCAAGAATATCCCAGCGACTACAGAGGGGTCACGGTCGACAGCACCGGATGCTGACTCAAGACATTTGAGTGACAAGGACTATGGGGATACATCTTCTGCAAGTGCAGTTGTGACTGTGCGACCTGGTGGTTGTTGACGGGCCCGTTACGGAATCCTTACCACCCAATGATTTACAGAATCATTTTTGAGTTGTACTCAACCTGGCTGGGGGCCATGACTCCTAACAGTAGGGAATGGTGTGAAGTTGATAAAAAAGGATGGCGACGCCCTTTTGCTAACCATGTTGGGGCTCTGGCCAATGACATTGTGCTATCGCAGTGGGGCTGGTGACAGTAATGGATATGGGGCTGCCCCTGCCGACCCACCTAGGAGGCCCTTGACTCTTCTGACTTTGTACTCCTCCAGCCGCCTGGCTATGTGCTGGCTGGAAAAGTGCTAGATCTCTGGTTTGCCCCCTCAGCATGAGTCCTTGGCTGTTTACTCTGGTTGCTTGTTGGGTGTCAAATGGAGGGCAGGTTGGTGGAATTTGGCCTGACTGGCTGTTTAGTCTAGTTTCCTGTTGGGTGTCAAATGGAGGGCAGATTGGTGGCATTTGGCCTGACTGGGAATGCCAAAGTGGGTAGTGGGTGGAATATTGCAATATTGGTGATGTTGGCATCCTCTTGGATGCCAAATGCTTTGTTGTTTTTCCTATTATTCCCACTCAGTAAACTGATGTAAGCTCTCATGGTCGGCGATTTATCCAGGCACATCAAGAACTCTCACATCAATGCATTTATGTACCTGGAATGTACTTCCCCTCAATGATAGGTGGAAGGAGCAACATGTTCTTGCATACCTGCAGAGACATAACACAGACATTTGTATCTTGCAAGAGCTGCATCTCACAGATTGCACTCAGCTGCAGGCAGGGTCGATAGGCAAACATTATGCAGCATAGTATTCCAAATATACCTGTGGGGTATCTATTCTAATTCTTAAGTTCTTACCATGGTACACCTACAGAGTCCTATGTGATCAACAGGGTCGATATGTCCTGATCTCTGGTACGCTGCAGGACCAACTGATCAGACTCCTCTCTGTGTATGGTTGAAATGTAGATGACCCATGATTCTTTGCAAAAGTCTGGAGACTCGTGGGTGTGTTAGGGCGATTTTGTGGAAGGGACTTTAATGTCGACTTAGACTCTGAAGCTGGATAGATTAAGTGAGTCCTGAAGTCCACAGCCATGCAGTTATGTTTACTAATGGATGACAATGACCTCAACGATATTTGATGCTCCCAACATCTGGATAGTGCTGAAAGTACAGACATAGCAGTAACACACGCCACATGGTCGTGCATTGGCTACTGGCTGGCAAAGCACAATATCAATACACAGACCTCCTGTGTCACACACCTGCCACAGATGTTATCTGATCATGTGCTGGTGCTGTTAGAGTTGGCCCTTCCGGATTGTGGTGCGCACATTTACATGGCATCTTCTGGCTGGGTCATTAGGCGACCAGGTGTTATGGGAAAAGGTTAGATTGGCTATTGTGGTATAATTTGAGCACAATGAGTGTTCTATAGCATTGTGGTCTTCCCTCTGGGAGGTCTTCAACTTTGTAATAAGTGGAGTATATATAGTGAAAAGGGCTGAGGTGCTGTGTGCGCTGCACAGTAAGCTTAGACGTTTGGAGGAGGAGACCCAATTGTTGGCGCTCCATAACTTTGCAGATTGCAGTGCATCCACATTGGCATCTATCTGTGGCAAGATTGCAGAAGATGCAGCACATAGGGAAACTCATTATCTGAGAAAAGAGGCCAACGCTTGGTAATATGGTGATGGTGACAGGGCAGATAATACATTAGCCAAATTGCTGCACAAACCATGGACAAACGATTACATAGTTGAACTGCAGGATGACTAACTCAATGAGCAAGTTGGTACTGAGGCCATACAGAGAGAGATGATCACTTTTTTCTCCACACTAAGCAGCCTGCACCTCCTCTGGAGTTTACCTCCTATTTCTAGTGAGTGCAGTTGCTGGGGCTTGAGGAGACCTATAGACAATTCTCAGATGAGTCCTTTTCAGTGGATGAGGTTGTCCAAGTTATCAATACAATGCCTGGAGACAAGGCTCCTGGCCTAGATGGACTCACCACTGCCTTCTATAAAAAGCATGCCACATCCTGACCCCACATCTCCTTGCCATGTATGATGAGTCCCTTACTGCTGGCATTCTGCAAAACTCCCTGCAGGAGGGGTTGGTTGTGATGATACTCTAACTGAACAAGAACCCTCAGTGCTGTGAATTGTCCCGACCCTTATCCATGATTAACATGGACAATAAAGTCCTTACAAAGCTGATAGCCTTTCGGCTACTCCTGATTTTGCCTATTATTGTGTGTGCTGATCATCAGGGCTTTGCCTCCGGTAGGTCAATTACTCACAAGCTGTGCACCTTCTTTGCCCTACTTCTTTCTGTCAAACCCAATGTCAGGGCAAGTGCATTTTTTTGGATGCCACTAGGCTTTTTATTCACTCGAATCGCCTTACCTTTTCGACCTGCCATTGTGCCTTGGCGTGAACACCAAGTTTGTAAGATTATGTGGCCTCCTGTTTGTCCAGCCTGTAGCCTGCTTACAGGTTAATGGGATAATGGGATACTTTCCCTTCCCAATGCTAAGGGGTGCCCGACAGGGGTGCCCTCTGTCACCCATTCTGTTCATCATAGCCATCGAGCCGCTTGCAGCTTGATTGGTTGTGCACCATTCACATCGGAGCCTGGCTTTCCCGCCTCGCAGAATTCTTGTATCTTTGCATGCAGACGATGCCACCCCATAAGTGAGAGACTGGAGAAATAATTTATACCCACTAATTAGAGAATTTGCCAGGTTTGGTGGCATATTGGGTATCACTATAAACTGGGCCAAATCAATCCTATTCCCATTGACAGCTGTGGCTGCGGAGTTCACCCCAGAGTTCCCCATATAACCGGCAAGAGAACCGGTGAGATATTTACTTGTATTACTAAAGCACCCAGGCACAGTTTGTATACTGTTGACTTTACCCTACACATTTCCTGGCACACACAGCACCTGAACATGACCTCACTGCACAATGCCACCTTCAGATGGCACTGTACTTAGTACTCAATCACCTGAGGGTGAGGATAAACACTGTGGCTTTCACGCAGTGGGAATGGAATGAGCTCCTATAGCGGGCACAGCTGGGATGGTTGTATGGCCCTTTGGTGTCACCTATTGGACACCCCTCCTTTCCTCTTACCCTTGACAATGGGACCCACAACAAGCTGCACAATCTGCAGCTGACTTCCATGGGTGCTATCTACCCAGATGTCATCTTCATTGCACCACAACAGACTCTGCAGGGATCAGATGTGACTCTTTTAGGCATTTCTCACAAATTATCAACTGTGGGCCACCACCTGGATATTTCATAAATTCTTCCCAACGACTCCTCCAAAATTTTATGTCTCAAAGGTGAATCTTACGAACCCTTCCCCATGTAGGATGGTCATGAAACTTTATGTTGGGCGGCAGGAGATTGTGCCTGTGCTTGTTCCTTATAGCCAGTGGGCAAGGTACACAGATCTGGTGAATCCCTCACAGATGACCAGTGGAAGTACTGTTGCATTCAATCCTGTGCGCTCTCCCTCAAGTACAGATTGTTATTAATGCATTTCAAATATCTAATAGATTATATCACACCCCGAAAAAGATACACAGAATGGGCTTGATTGATGATGCGTGCTGATCCTGTGCCTTGCGCTGAATTCCTACTTCTTGCGTGAGAAGACCCTGGAGTGCAGCACTTCTGGAGCACTATAGTTGATGCTCTTGAGCAGAGTACCGGGTACTCACGTGAGCGCTCACTGTGCATAATGCTCTTAGGTTATGTGTAAGATGTTGCCCCGTATATGGGAAAATTGACAGATCTCCTCTTTTTATTAGCAAATTGCTGAGTGGCAATACATTTGGGCTGGTGCCTGACGCCGTAGACATCTGGATGCCTTAAGGATGTGGCTTGCTGACAGGAAAAATTGACTGCCTACTAGGAGTTTATACAAGAAAAATCCTGCATCTCCTTTGTAATGTACCTCAGCGCCCAGGCTGAAGTGGAAGAAACTGTAGCTAATATTGGGGGTGATTGACCAGTAAGACTCCCCCTACCGGCTCTTTATGAGATTCAGTTCAACTTCAGGGCTATGCGTTTGCCATCATGCATCAGAGTGCATACTTTGAAGATCCTATTGCAGAGTCTTGAAATTGTCTCCCTGGCTGAGCGACTCTTCCCTTCCTTCTCTTTTGATTCCCATTCCCCCCTCTTAGCAATGTAAGCAAGTAGTACAGTAAATGCAGATGTTATTTGTTAGCATCACAAACCTGGAATATCCACGGGTCTGTATTAAATATTCTGTACCCTGCAAAAAGCTGGGAGAACAACACTGAGACCGACATCACATGAACAGGTAAAAATCTTTAAGAAAATTACAGATTCCCATCACTCACCAAACCTGGTGACATGCTTCATCATGTGGGTCTCCTCTTTATCGATCACACTAGTGGCTCTAAGGGCTACAACCTTATCATAATGATAGGGAGCCCAAGGATGTTTTAAGTTTGGTTATTTCAGGTCCTAACAGATGAGAGTGGTTGTTTTGTGAGGGAACTAAGTGCAGTGCTTGGGTGAAACCTGAAGTTAAAATTGAGTTGTGACAGACCTAAACTTTATTGATGTCTCCCTCAATACAAATAAAAAACGGTGCAAAAAAAGACATTTTCAACAGATCACTGTCTAGGATGTTATGGTGGTCAACATGTTTCAACACATGGGGTCAATATTATACCTGTGCTTTTGTCAGGACCCACCCAAGGATTGCTACTGCAGCAAAATCAAAAGCAAATAATGTGAAAAAAAATATGTTTGTTAATCATGTGAAAAAATGGTTGGCAACGATACAACCAACATCACCAATATCTTGGTGTGTCTTTCTCTTCCTTTGCAATCATCCTATGACTGATGATATCGGGAAGGAAATGAAATGAAAACGTGTGTCTCAGTATAGCTAATCCCCAGACAATACAGGAAAACAGAAACGATCAAAACAATAGTGACACAAAAGTTGCCAGCTATTATTCCCCAGTAGTCGGTCATAAGCTTACAATTCTTACCTAGACGTTCCAAGGAAGCTACCTCAGCTCACCTGGCAACAACTCAGGAATAGGGGGAGGCACCGCTCTAAAAAAGAAGAAAGTAGAACCATAAATATGTATGTTCTACTAACTAACTTAACATCTTATAAAAGTGTTACTAAGCCGTCATGTCATGCACCTACTGTCACTTACACATTAACTTAAGAATTTGTTCATCATATGATTCGGGTTGGTGTATCCATTCATCATTATCTATAAGTGGAGTGTAGCACTGAAAAAATACCCCAATTCCATTCTTAATATCTCACACAATACTGAGCCTAATAGGCAGTGAGTAAAGATGTGTACCTCATTTTGGAGTTATATGTACCCTACTGAAAAACCTCTATTAAAGTTAAGTACTAGCCTACTTCCATTCTTTAAAAAATGCTCATAAGGCATAAGACTATTGTCCTTGCTCAATGTTGTTTAATTTAGCCCCTGAACTATTAGCAAAGACAATCATAAGTTACCCTCACTAAATTACATAGCAATACAGCCAATAGTTAAGAAGCAAACATATCCCCTGAACAGTAATCAAGACCGTGCATACACTCGTTATAAAGACCATAACAGTACTGAAAATACTATCAACAGACAATGCCGGCTTGGTTTGTGACTCATCTATCCGTCGGTACCCCAAGACGGTCAGCCGAGTGGTCGGGAAGGTACCGGCGAGGTGTACACGTCCAGTTTTTAATCTGAAAGCCGTTCGTGTCTCCAAAACTCTGCCGCCCAAGTGTATCATGACATCATCAAGGCGTGCCCCGGATCTCATGGCGGATGTAGTTTGGCTCACCCGGGGAGTGTAGTTCCAATCGCTATTACTGGTGAAGTATGAAAACGGAGTATGTAGCCTGAAAAACGGTCTCCGTGTGCGAGATCGAATGGTCAAATACCCTCATGCATTTTCAACCGCCTGTATATATAAATGTTCTTAGGATAGCCCAGTATGAAAAATCTGAATGTCAGGGGCTTGCAGGAACTGCAAAATTGGCGAGCAACAATGTAGATGACACTTAACTCATTACTACATGATGCTGCCCAAGAATTGTCCATACCTAATTTGGAAAACATGAAAAAAGGCGAGCCAAGGAATCTTTGGTTAACGTAAACAACAAGACACTCATAAAGTGAGGTCAATGGAATGTAGGGATTATGGGAGATGTAGTCCAACAATTAAACAGATACAGAGTAGACCACCATCAACAGAATAGCCCACCAAGTTGAACATATTATGAGTTGGTCAAATGTGTGAAGTATATTCTAGTAATCAGAATGTATTCCATAGTTGTGCCACTTTTTACAATGTGTCAATGCTATCACCTACATTAGATGGTTTGCCTCAGCTGACCGTCTTGGGGTACCGATGGATAGGTGAGTCACAAACCAAGCTGGCATTGTCTGTTGATAGTATTTTCGGTACTGTTATGGTCTTTATACCGAGTGCATGCACGGTCTTGATTACTATTCAGGGCATATGTTTGCTTCTTCACTATTGGCTGTATTGCTATGTAATTTAGTGAGGGTAACTTATGAGTTTCTTTGCTAATAGTTCTGGGGCTAAATTAAACAACATTGAGCAAGGACAATAGTCTTATGCCTTATGAGCATTTTTTTAAAGAATGGAAGTAGGCTAGTACTTAACTTTAATAGAGGTTTTTCAGTAGGGTACATATAACTCCAAAATGAGGTACATATCTTTACTCACTGCCTATTAGGCTCAGTATTGTGTGAGATATTAGGAAAGGAATGGGGTGTTTTTTTCAGTGCTACATTCCATTTATAGATAATGATGAATGGATACATCAACCCGAATCATATGATGAACACATTCTTAAGTTAATGTGTAAGTGACAGTAGGTGCATGACATGACGGCTTAGTAACACTTTTTTAAGATGTTAAGTTAGTTAGTAGAATATACATATTTATGATTCTACTTTCTAATTTTTTAGAGCAGTACTTCCCCCTATTCCTGAGCTGTTGCCAGGTGAGGTGAGGTAGCTTCCTTGGAATGTCTAGGTAAGAATTATAAGCTTATGACCCACTACTGGGGCATAATGGCTGGCAACTTTTGTGTCACTATTGGTTTGATCTTTTCTGTTTTCCTGTATTGTCTGGGGATTAGCTATACTGAGACACATGTTTTAATTTCCTTCTAGATATCATCAGTCATAGGATTATTGCAAAGGAAGAGAAATACACATCAAGATATAGGTGATGTTGGTTGTATCGTTGCCAACCATTTTTTCACATGATTAACAAAAGTATTGATTTTTCACATTATTTGCTTTTTGATTTTGCTGCAGTAGCAATCCTTGGGTGGGTCCTGATGAAAGCACAGGTATAATATTGACCCCATGTGCTGAAACATGTTGACCACCATAACATCCTAGAAAGTTATCTGTTGACACTGTCTTTTTTTGCACTGTTTTTAATTTGTATTGTGGGAGAAATCATTAAAGTTTAGGTCTGTCACAACTCAATTTGAACTTCACGTTTCACCCAAGCACTGCACTTAGTTCCCTTACAAAACAACCACTCTCATCAGGTCGGACCTGAAATAACCACACTTTAAACATCCATTGGCTCCCTGTCACTAGTGTGGTCGATAAAGAGGAGACCCAGATGATGAAGCATGACACCAGGTTTGCTGAGTGATGAAAATCCGTAATTTTCTCAAAGATTTTTTCCTGTTCTTGTGATGTCGGTCTCAGTGTTGTTCTCAGCAGCTTTTTTCAGGGTACGGAATATTTAATACAGACCCGTGGATATTCCAGGTTTGAGATGCTAGTACTTTGGGGCAAGGTATTCATGCTGGTCTCTAAAATTGCCTCTGACCCCCTCTAAATAATTTGTATTTTGATGTTTTTTGTTAGCCAAGTGGAACTGACAATTTTTTCAACGTACTGGATTGGATGCTTATGATTTGTGTAGAAACTTCAAAAAACATTTTTATTAAAAAGAACCTTCCAGGAGCCATCTTCTCCAGCAATCTCATCTCTAAGAAAATGGCCACATGTTGGCCTTTAACTCATTCACTATGCCTCACAATTCTTATATTATTATTATTATTACAGGAGTATTTCTTCCATATTTTCAGATTTTACCTTTAAGATACAAATCTTCCTCTGCAAAATGTTCATTTGCTTTTTGAATCTCAGTACTGTGAGTTGAAGTTCTTCCAACAGCCATATGACTACAAAGACACTTTTTTCTGTTTTTTGCAGGTCAGCCCTGAGAAATTAAAATCTATGACAATCGTATCAATTTTGTATGTCAATACCTCCCTGTTCTTCATGATCACAAACAGAATACTATCCAGCTACTCCATTATCAGTGTTTCACAGGCTCACAGCAGGCTCCTCTTTCTCTGTGTTAAAGTTGCCAGTTTTCATTTTTCTTTGTCTGGTCTATTCAAACAAACTGATTGGGCAACTTTGAAAGCAGGGAGTATGTCATGCTAGATAGTCCATATTACAGGGATCCATTTGTCACATCCCAGTGTCCCCACTGGAGACCTCGGGCAGTGCCTGCGTAGTTCATTTCAGGCAATTCAGCCTCATTCCAGTATTATAGTATTCACACAGAGAAATTAAAGACAGATGTTATAAACCCACCCTGAGGTATACCGTAACTCTTTTGTGTGAGCCTCTGCCACTGTCTGATAGTGAACAAACAGTTAACCAACTTGTGGTCAGTGGTGGTGCTTGTTGACTAACTATGCACGCGAAAGGGGACAAAACTGAAGAAACGATGAGGAAGGGGAGCGTCTCTAGTGAAAGGTTGTACCTAACTCAACCATGAATGTGGGGGAAAAAAACTTTTTATTTAATTACCTTCACACACCCTAGTGGTGCCATGCTTCATCATCGGGTCACCCCGACCCCTAGAAGTCGGGGTCGGTTCAACCACAGTGTTGGGAGCTCTATGGATAAATGAAGACCAGGAAGTTAAAGATTAAAATACCTTAGGCAAACCCACGGTTTCCCTTTATTCTAGGGTGTGTCTGGGTTATTAAAAAATCTAAAAGTCGGGTCTTGCTGCGGTATTATGGTCCTAAGACCCTGGTGTCGACATGTTTCAGTCCTGGTTGGCCAAAAAGGTCCTGGACTTTCTTCAGGGCAAACAATTACACCCTCTGAGAGGAAACATTAAGGAAGGGGAGTCCCTATCCTATCCGTGATTCGAGGGCAGAGTAGCTGCTCCTCGTGGTGTGTGATATGTCGTGTATCTGTTATCTGCCAACCTCCATCTGTGAATTGAAAACAGGGACAGACACCATATAACATTAAAATAAACGTACATACAGAATTGGTGTTGTGCTTAGTACCATTTTGGTGCATTGTGGAGACCAGGCAAGTTAGCATGCCATCATGTATGTGCATGCCTCTGTTAAAGGTCTCATCCCCTCTTGTGCCACTCATCTATACTACTGCAACATACTGGTACTATGTGACAGGTATTTGTGAAGTGTAGAATTTATTCGCATGCGAACACTATCTGTGTGTTAGTCTTTGCATACAACAGAATGCCTGCACCAAGTGAAAAAAGTCTCAAATGCAGATCATAGCGTTCTACCTCTCAACAATGTGTTTTTAAAAAAAAGAAGCGTACACATATTTATACATCATACATACATCTACTTCATGCATACTGCCACATCCACTTTATACTTTACCCAATTTGGGGAAGCTGAACGTATCACACAGGACCAGTAGGATACTGTGGGTGGTCCTGAGGGTGCCATTGAGTAAAGGTAGTGTTGCAGGCGGGAGAAGTAAATGGAAATAAGAGTCTCTAAGCTGGAGTACTAATGCGGTCCGATTGAAAAATCGCTAGCATGGACGGACACAAAGTGTGTCTGCGTGTTCAAATTAACACTTACTTCAATTAGAAATCTCACCCAGCTCCTCAACATATTCGGGTTCCGGTCTTCAGCTCATGAAATGTGAGTTGGGGGACCGGAGATTATATCCTATGTTAGCGTGGCAATAAAACGGAGTGCCCGTGTACCTACCCTGCTCTGAGGGCCGGATATGACGTCATCACAAAATAGTATGAGCGTCACTAGTTGTAAGTGGGAAGTGGGGCTTGTAGTTCTCAGGCTAACATTTTGTAGTGCAAGGTCCGTGCGGAGGTGCATCAGACCGGTTAGGATATCCAAAGGACATGCGTGAGTCTGTTAGTCACACACTAGAGTTAACAGATGTTAACGGGCAAATCCGATAATTGTAGTAATTAAAAATTAGTATTTACTCATGTGAAGTGTCACAGGCATGGTTGTCCTTGTGAATGTAGGAGTTATTAAATTACACCCTTGCCTGGAAATATATCAATGAGGCATGTAGGATAAAATGTTTATGGGCGAGGAGAGGGAAAACCATTATTTGTAGAGGATACAGGGCAATATATAGAGGTGTTCTAGTAAAGATAAATGATCTTATCTTGTCACATGCACTATGTTTGTCATTGTGAGGGCACACCAGCGAACCAGTTATTTTAATATTATGTACACCTCGGGAGAAATATTAAGCCTGTGTTTATCTACTGTACTCGGTGTCCACTGGTCTGTAAGGGCCCAGACTGTGGGTAATTCAGTACTAGATGGTTACAGATTAGGGAATCAGACTTTGCTTATTTGTTGAATTGACTTCACGGGATACAGTCATTTAGCCCAATCTCATGGGTTTTTAAACGGTACACCCAGCATTGTTGCTTGTCTCAGAGTCGGAATTAGGAGTCTGAATTACCCACAGTCTGGGCCCGTACAGACCAGTGGACACAGAGTACTGATTTATGAATTGTTAAAGTTTTTTGACAAATTAGCACCTAAAAGATCAAAGCGCCAACCGTAAACATCTAGTTACACGAGACCTGGTCAAAGTTGAAAAATATGACTGACCACAATGGAGCACGTTCCAAATATAAGAAGTATATCTGTCCCAGTCAGCACTTACCTCTGGAGTTAGAAGACATTTTACGAAAAATGTTCCCAGCAGGTAAAGTTAAGTGGGTCAAGGCTGCATGAGGTGTCTGAGGAGGGAGCAACATTGACGGGGAGGCTTGTGCCGAAGCTGAGGTGAAGATTTCTTTATTCAAATCAAGGGACTGATTTAGATCTTGGCACACAGGTTTCTGTCACAAATGTAGCAGATATCCCATCCGCTGAAATATAAATCCCACTAATCCATGGGATTTATATTTCGGTGGACGGGTTATCCATTACCATTGTGATGGAATAACCCATCTGCGAAAATCTAAATAGGTCCATTAGTCTCTAATTTGGAAGTCAAAAATATCCAGCTGGACAAGGCAGAGAACTGTAGCTGAAGACAGTTCCACGAGGCCGGATACCCCTTTGGCAAAGGACTGCTGAATAGAATTTGATCCTGCAGAGAAGCCGCAAAGTTAATACAACCAGCAATGCACCTCAGGCGGATAGCCAATGAGGTTGGTTGAGGTCTATACATGGTTCTCAGAGCAATGTTTGCCCCAAAATGTTATTAGTCCTCAGTTTGGGGACTTGGCTATCTGGGCACCTTTAGCAACACAACCAAGGGTCCAGGGCTGACGGAACATCACTTAGGGTTTCAGGACTCATTCAAGCTGGGTCAGGTGTGAGTTCAATATGGTGGGAGCCTTTTGTGGCCCTGTGGCTCTGAACAGGAGGCCTGCAGCCTAGCCCTTGAAGTTGCTCATGTAGTTCTGGGTGAAGGTGAAGTTGCAGGGCTCAACAGCAGGGCTGGCTCTGAATGTACAGGGCAGGTTCCAGGCAGCAAAGCAGTCCTTCCAGGTGCAGCAAAGCCGTCTTGCATAGTACATAGCAGGTAACGGCAGCAAGCAGTCATCTGACAGTCCTTCCACAGGTCCAGGAGTGAACTGAAGATTTGTGTCTGAAGTCCTATTTTTATACCCGGGAGCTCTCCTTCTGCAAGATGGGAGAAGCTTCAAGACAGTGTCTTTGAATTGCATAGAATTTCCCAGCTCACCTGCCCTGACTAAGCATGGGCGAATTTTGCGAATCTGGCGTTCGCGAATTTTGCGAATTTGCGAACTCGCAATCCGCAAAATCCGCGAATTCTCACGAATTTGCGGATTTTTTATTTGTGTTCGCAAGGGTTTCTGCCAGTTCGCGAGGGTTTGGTACTAGTTCGCAATTGCGAACTTACTTGTCGGCTCGCAATGGTCGCGACTATGTTCATCATCACAGCCTCCCAGCACCCTCTGTTTCACCACTGCCACCCTCTCTTTCACACATGCCACCCTCTGTTACATCAATGCCACCCTCTGGTTCATCATCACTGTAGATTTGGGGGGGAAAAGCAAGCACACCTGCCCTGCTTCAACTGACATGAATTAATTTGGGGTTAGTTTATTAATGTGTCACTGTTTTAAAATTCCAGGTCTGGCACCTTCTTCCTTATCAGTAATTTGCTTTCTGTTGCAGTGCAATTTTTTTTCCAGGACCTTTGTGGCCTACTTCTAGCTATTCTATGAGCCTGCTGTGAGGGTCAGAGCAGGGTCATACAATTGTTGCAACTACCAACTGAACTCTGGAGGGGCCCCAGTCAGGAAGCACTACAGTGAATTGTTACTAATGATGAGTTTGAACTCTTGCACCTGCCGAGTGCTTTCAGTTTTGCAAAACTCGTTTTTCTGCAATTTCGCGGGATTCGCGGGGCGCGAACACGCGCGAGATCGGATTCGGAAGCCGCGAATTCGTGTGAATATGCGATTTCTTTTTTTTGCGGCGTGTTAGTTCGCAAGGTTTTGTGCGTTTTCGCGAGCCGCTTGTAGCACAAGGCGCGAAGTTACCCTCGCGGTCGTTCAAGGGCGCGGCCATCTTGTTTGCATGACGTATTTCCGTTTCCGGGCGCGAAGTGTAATCTCGCAAAGTGTGCGGCTCGCAAGTACAATTTCGCGAGTGTTCGCGAGGAACATCTTGCGCGAACTTACCAGCGCGGTCGTGAACGGGCACGGCCATCTTGTTTCTCATTCATTGCTATGGTTCTGGGCATGCTTCTTGTATCCTCTCTAAATCTGTGCCATCCTTTGCTTGTTTGAAGTTTCTTTTGATCTATTTTACTTATTATCTATCCCTCTATTTTTCTAGCCCTATATTTTTGTGTTTACTGCTACTTTATGTTAATTTTAAACTACTTTTTTAAACTCTTTTCTTTTCTTCTCTTCCCTATTCTATTTTCTTTATTCCTTTCCGCCCAGACCATGGTGAAGGGAGCCGGGAAGCATCCCGAGAAGGGGAAGGGTCCCGCACCCCGTGCCCGGCTCCCGTGTGGGTGTTTGAGGAGGGAGACAGTCGCACCCCGGGAGATTTTCAGCCCGGAGGAGGTGGGCGCACTAGTGTTCTATGTACAGCGCCACCTCCCCAGGACCATAATGGCAGGCGGCAAGATCGGAGGCGGGTACGGGATGCGGGATCGCCGGAGCGGTGGGATAAGGTGTGCCGGGCCATGTACCACCACTCTCGGGTCCGGCGCACCTACAACCAGGCCATCCACCGCTGGACGGATGTCCTGACCCGTGAACGAGATCTGCTCGACCTGCTTGGCCTCGAGATCCCCGGGCTTGGTGAGTAGTAGTAGTAGCTATTTCTTTACTACTCTGTTTTCTCCTGCTGTGTTATTATATTGCAATTTTTTTTTTACCAAGAGCAATAATGCTGCTCATTACATTATAGGTATATTATATTTCAAAATCTTCTGTGCATTTCAGTTGCACTGCTCTCCTTCTCAGTAGTGTTGCTACTATGCTTATTTGTTTCCGATTTTGTGTTCATTTCATTGGCATGTGAAATTATGTATGAGTGTAGTTTAAAGAACTGCGTAATGCTACACACTAAGGTTCAGATGTTTAATTACCGGTGCATCCCTGCAAAGTAGCAGGGATGCGCCAGTAATTGTGCGCCACGCCACTATCACCCATGGTGCGCCGTATTTACAATGCGGCGCACCATGGTCCCAAAACGTCACCAAAGCGTTACGCATCTGTGCCATAAGGGTGGCGCATTGCTGGAGTTGCGTCGCAATGATGGCGCAGCTCCATCAATGCTCTGGGGTGCCCTATCTCCCCAAAGTTGCGTCAAGCCGTACGTCTGCTTCAAGCAGGCGCAGGGTTTGAGTCACGCATCATTGTCGTTAAAGTGAGTGATTGAAATCTTGTAGATTTCCCTCAGCCACTTTTAGGATGCGTTCCTGCGCAGGAACGCCCTCCCTTGCGCCGGAACGCCCCCTGATGGCGCAGGGCTTTACAACGTGATGCATCTCCCATATGCGTCACGTTGTTAATATACGCCGCACCATTGCGCCTCTTTTGTGCTGCCGCTGCGTCACAAAAGTCACGCAACAATGGAGCAAAAGAGCCACATGGGGCTTCTAAATCAGCCCCTACAGACTCAAGTCCAGTCCTTCCTTTGTACACATGGCGATAAGAAGAAATGGTGGTGGTGGATTGATAGTTTGAGTATTTTAATGACTGGTTAATGTAGTAGGAAACTTTAGTGTTGTCGCTGATCTGCAATCACGGTGGACTTTGGCTGTCACTTCGGGTGCTGCGGACTGCTGCCTGCCAATCCTAGGCAAACCTTTTTAGTACTTTGTAGAGTGAGTTACATAAGAAGTTTACAATTCGACGGTCCGCAAATCAAGCAATACTAATAACGTAGTAGACCACATAAGATTGGTCAATAATATATCCCGTTGAATAGTTGTCTATTTGCTATTTCGCCAAAATATTTTGTTAGTTCTTTTGAAATGTTTGATTTGGTTGACAAACTTCATCCATGTTTTCTGTTTTTCTTTCTTTCATGTTGTACATCAGCTTCCCCCAGGGGCAAGAGGAGGACACAGGAGGAGGAGGAGGAGGGTGCTTTTGAGGATGCAGGCCAGGATCGGGCAGGCGAGGGCTCCTTTGCTGGCCCCAGTAAGTTTTAATTTTAATATAGAGTACTTATTTTTTCCCAGCGTTCCTCATTCGATTTTTTCTAAATCGTCTTTGATATTCTTGTAGACTGGATCTAAATTCTTATCCTGCCTCGACTATGACTCTGTGTGGTATTACTAGATTATTCTTATTAGTCTGTCTGTGTAGCTAACTAAGATTGCACCTTTGGCAATTCCATTGGACTCCCATTCTAGTCAGCAATAGCTCTATGCACAGAGTGCAGTCCTCTGGGATTGTCCATAATGTCTTTTCAAGTCTTCTAAATGTTTATGCTTTGACAATTGCCAACAATAAAAAGGTGAATGGCCACCAAGAAAGAATAAGATACTACTTTACTTTTGGTTTGGATAAGAGGACAATCCATTCTACTACTGTTGCAGGGACAAATCTGCACAAACAGAACTATGGACACTAAATAATGCATTGCTTAGCTTATCAATTATAATAGGTGCTGTTAGACTTTCCACATACCTCAGTGATAACAGACTTTGTAGTTGAACCCCCAATCTCCTTACTGACTAGATAGTGTGGCAGAGTCATTTAGCTCCCAAAGTCACCGATGATTATGATTATTCCCCAATGATGTCAGAGGCACGGACTCATGCTTGCAAAAATTGCAAAACCTTTAGCTCATCCACTCTAGTCTGGAGGACCAAAAACCACAGAGTCTATTTAAGTTTAAAAGCTTTATTAAAAGTAAACACATTTATTAAAATCAAGTTTGTCATAAAAGTAAGCGTTTAACTGAAAATGGAAAAGTGCTTAGTGCTGACGATTAATTGGACACATTTCTTGTGGTCGAGCCGAGCTCTCACTTGGTTTGAACTTGATCCTGCTCGTGTTCTTAGAAGTCAAGCTTCTGTCTGTTAGGAGAAAAAGTGGTGCGTGTTAAAAATAAAAAGCAAGCATTCATCAGTTGTGCCAAATAGTGCAGCAAGACAACAGCCTTCCCTGGAAAAAGGGGCATTTTTACTTTAGAGTAGACAGTCACAAATTATTACATTGTATACTGTTTTTTTCACATTTCTTTCTTCCTCCTAGACCAAATATTATATATTAGTGAGTGGTGTATTCTAACATTATTAAATGTACTTTGTAGGTGGAACATCTGGAGGCGGGGCCAGCGCGGAGGTGACGGTGGCATTGGACGAGGACAACTCTGGGGAGGAGGCGGTGGAAGTGCCGGACAATTCTGTGGGGGATGACACGGTGGTGGCGGGCAGAGGTAAGCTATATATTCCTTACTTATTGAGATTGAAGACTGCAGAGTGTGCTTTCTGCACGGGTGTATTATAAATAAACCAGGTAGTAGCCTCCTCTAAATGTACTTCGACTTAGATGTGAAGTTTTTGGCGAGAAGAATCCCAATCAGATCTGAGATGAACTTGATGGATGGGATGAACGAAAAGAGAAAGAAGGGTGTAAGTAAGTGTGGAAGGACGAGAAATGTAATGATGACTGGCAAAGAAGAATGATATGTGTTTGCTTGGTCCCCGAGGTGGCTGTGAAGGAAAGAATATGGTATGGTGCATGGCTGGGTGAATGATGAAGCAAGGATGGGTGGAAGGAGAACAGCCTGGGTGGGTGAAACAGAAACGGTATGTGTGCATATACTTTGAATGGATGGATGCCTGGATCATTCATGGTACTATCTGACTCTTAGATAGCATATGTGTATCTAGAGAGAGTAGACGGTCACTGGATGAACTAAGTGTTACTTTGAAGAGCATGTAACACCGCACCCGCACGTCCATTCCAGTGTAGGAAAGGCAAGGAAAAGAAGTTGTAATTTTGTCCAAATACTACCATGAATAGTAGCAGTAGTTTGTATTGCAACTGCAAGCACAGCATATATCCGGTTATTACGGTGGACACTCCCTACCTCTCTTAATAACTTTAGTTTAGTAGTAGTAGGTCATTCATGTGTGGGTGTATCACTGTTCACTCAATAATAAGCAAAGCACCTAAAGTCATCCCATATGTCATCAAATACATCCCATGTGAAGTGATAGATAATCAGATTATTTAGCTTCTTCATTTTCCTTTTCTAATACTCATTTGCACTGTAGGTTGAAAACTAAATTAATTAAGCAGTAGCCCTTTTAACAGAGTATTCTCAGTGCCACCCGTAATAGAAAAGTAAGAGCTTCAACACCTGCATGTACTGGACCGGTACAGTAACGCAAGTCTGTCTCACTCACCATGGTGTGCGTCTGTTTTTCTCGGGTGCAAGTTCACTGCGCTGGCATTATGCTGGCTTGCATAAGATAACGTACCAATGTTCCTAAACAAGAGAGAAGAAGAAGAATAAGACTGGTGTACTGTCATAGTCGACTGTAATGGAAGTCCATAGTGCTCGTAGAATTTGTTCCTTAAACTCCCACTAATGTTAGAGCAAGGATGAAGAAGTCAGAGGTTACATAGATACAGTCCTCAATAGTTATGTACTGTGCTTTCAATTTGCTACTTGTACTGTGACAACTTTCTGCTCAATCATTTTGTGTTAATCTTAACGAGCATTGGTTACAGACTATGTCTTTCTTTCTTCATATAGTTGCTCCGTCCAAATCCAAGAGACCATCAAGGAGGAAGGAGCTGGCTCGAATGGCCCGGCAACGGAGGCTGGATGCCACTGTCGCTGAATATCGGCGGCTGGTGGCCCTGGAGGAGGAGGAGACGCAGTCTGGTAATACAACAACGTCCACTGGTACAGCGGCATCCTCCTCCGTGCAGGCTGCCAGCCAGCGCAGTGCTCCAGCGGTACGGAGCCGGGCTACCAAAGTCAAATGCCACCGCCGAGAGGCAAAGACAGCAGCTGCCCCCCACAGGATTTGCAAGGCACGCCGGCGCCGCTTATCCCTCAGACTGTCCTACCTGGAGCAGGAGGTCCTGAACTATAAGAACTTGGTGGAGGGCCTCCGCTTCGAACATGCCACCCTCCGCAAGGAGCATGATGCCCTGGCTGCTAAAGTGAACAGCACCCTGCCATAGTGTCCCTTGCCCCTTTTTTAGAGACTTTTGGGGGGTGGGAATTGGGAGTTGGGTTTTTGGGGACTTTTGAAGGACAATCGTTGGGGTTAGGGAGGGTCTTGCGGGAGATTATTTTGTTAGGGCTATAAAAATATACTTTTTGAAACTTTATCTGACCATACCTGTTTTTTACTGCTTTTGAGTCTGGTGGGTGGGGGTTTAACAGTAAGTTTGTTTTCCTGAATAGTCCTAGGACTTTAGTAGTACTACCGTCAATCTCTCGTCTCTCCTAATACTCCATTATACTACCTCCAACCAAACGCTTATCTTACCTGTAATTTCTGTTTGAAAGTAGGGCTAGGCCCAGGGCTGGCTCCACGGGAAATGGCGATTAAGGTTGCAATCCAGGGCGGCTGAAATTTCATCCTCCTTGTGGTGGTACTAGTGGTGTGACACAGTGGCAGTTGCATGGCTATGGAAAAAAAGAAAATGAAACCTGGTTTGTCCTTACTATAGCATTACAACGGTACGATAGAGAATATAGCAGGTGACAGTACACTAGACTACAACAGTGCCACAATGTAGCCTAACAAATGGTAAAGTATTTATAGTATAACTTGTACTTGCGTAGGATTTCTTTTACATTGGCTAATACTACAAGAAATAGTACTGACGCTGAGTAAATCTAGAACATATCCTCTGATTCCTTCACCAGCCTGTTGCTATGACCTTATCCTCCCCAGCAAGTGTGTGGAATTATTGATGTCAGTTAGTCACACATCAAGCAAAACCACACAACCCGGGGGAAGAGGGTTAGGGTTTGTAAAATGGATAGGAATGGGGGTTTCTTTTTGGGTAGGTTTTGTTGAGAGAAAAAAAAAAAGCACAGCATGGACAAACAATAATTGAACATAAAGAAATTTTTGGGTACAAAGCTAACCATAAATCTTTTACGTGACATAAAGGAAGTGCATGCACTACTGAATGCATTGTTACAGAAAAGTAAGTAGTACTTTCGACAACCGTGAATGCCAGAATGCGACAGTACAGGGCTACATTAAATTAGGTTAAAAAAATAGCCGAAGTAAAACCTATAGAATGGCTGTAGGGATCAATTTAGAAGCAGAGAGAGATCCAAGAAATGCAGTCACACACACTCATTGAATAAAAGAATGGATACTGTATCTGTATTGTTGTAGTTGTCCTGTTGAATTTGGTAAGTAAGTTGCATGCAGCAAACAATTCCTCTTATTAGCGGCACTCCTCCATTCCAGCTGACGCTTCGTCCATCAATTTTGGTGACCAGAAGACACCCTGTACACTGCCTGCCTGGCGGATGCTGAATGGCGGCTCGCTAATGTGAAGCCTGACTCCATCCTTTTTTCCCCATTGCAGACTGAAACCCGGCCTGTAATTATTGAACGAAAAACAGCACTGATAAATAAATATAAGGTATGTACGCTGTGTAGTGCAAAAAGTCACACTTTGATTTTCCTAATAGACAGTACAACATTTTTGAAAGTGCGTACTCTGTCTGAGTCACCTTTTCAAGGATAAATAAGTATGGGCGAATTAATTTAGCGGATCTTTCCCCTCAAGCTAGGTGTACTGTAAACTGTGTTTTAGAACAAAATTAGACCTTCCCAGCAGTGCTTCCACCCAGACCCTTACTAAAGCCAGTTGCAAAAATGTAGAAGACCCCCAATCAGATCTCAAAAAACGAGGCCTAGCAGAAAACTGGTGAAAAAGCGTACTTCGAAAGTAAAAGTAGGACCAAATACCCCCTTACCCACCGTGGATTGTATTCAAACCACTTGCAAGCAAGCAAAAGTATTCATAGCCAGCATCGCTCCAAGACTCGAAAACCCCCCCACCCAAACACATGCAATAGAAATACTGCTAACCCTAACGAGCCATAAGTTAAGAATAGTGGCAGAGGCTTTCTTTAACTATGCCAAATCCCCACCATGGATTTTCTTCAAATGACTTGCAACCAAAGTTACACATTCTCACGAGTGCTCTAAGACCCCAGAACTCAGTTGCAAAAATCTAGAACATCCCAAAACACATGCAATCCTGCTGCTAGGGCTAACCCTAACGAACCCTAAGCTACAAAAAGTGCCAAAAGGCTTTTCCTTATGGATTTTGTCCCAACCACTCCTATCCGGTATTAGACCTTCCCAGGAATGCCCCAAGACTCGCCAACCCACCCGCCAAAAAGCACAACACCCCCAAACAGCCCAAAAGCAAAATCTCATACTTACAATATTTCTCGGCCTTCGGTCCAAACGCGCTGTGTAGCTAGGCCATAACTCCGGTTTACCACCACAGATTTCCTGAAAAGCAAATGCAATCAAGATAAGACTGTCCCAGCAGTGCTCCCAGACCCCGAAACTCACCCACAAACAGCCGGAACCCCCCCAAAGAGCTCCTCAAAGGCAAGCAAGTCATCAAAAACACACAAAAAATTCCGCCTCCGATTTGGTCCAAACCACTTTTATCCGGTATTAGAGCTTCCCAGCAATGGCCCCAGAGCCGTCAACCCAGGAGAAAACGAGTAGAAGACCCCCAAACAGCCAAAGAGCAAAAGTACAAAAATGTGGACTTAGTCATTTTTTTGCCAATTTCCCAAATCACTCCGCGCGCTCTGCAGCTAGGCCCTAACTCCCCTCTGCCACCATGGATTTGCTTCAAACCTCTTGCAAACTAAAGTATCCGTAGCCAGCATTGCTCCCAGACCCCGAAACCCACCCACAAACACCAGGAAGCCCCCCAAACAGGCCCCCGAAAACGCTACATTGAGCAAAATGTCAGAAATAGCAACAAAAAAAACCTGTGGATTTTGTCCCAACCACTTCTATCCGGTATTAGACCTTCCCAGGAATGCCCCAAGACCCGCCAACCCACCCGCCAAAAAGCACAACACCCCCAAACAGCCCAAAAGCAAAATCTCATACTTACAATATTTCTCGGCCTTCGGTCCAAACGCGCTGTGTAGCTAGGCCATAACTCCGGTTTACCACCACGGATTTCCTGAAAAGCAAATGCAATCAAGATTAGACTGTCCCAGAAGTGCTCCCAGACCCCAAAACTCACCCACAAACAGCCGGAACCCCCCAAAGAGCACCTCAAAGGCAAGCAAGTCATCAAAAACACAAAAAAATTTCCGCCTCCGATTTGGCCCAAACCACTTTTATCCGGTATTGGAGCTTCCCAGCAATGGCCCCAGAGCCGTCAACTCACCCGCAAAGAAGTAGAACACCCCCACAAGTGCTGAGTCTTTCTTCATTGGGCGTAATCCAGCCCTCTGCTTTGATGGAAATAGGAGTCTGGAGGAGGAGGATCGAGGAGCATCTTCTTCTGAACTTGTGAACCTGAGGAATGCAGACTGCGGCACCTTCAAATCAATAAGCAAACAAGCGAAGACAGTTCTGCTGATGGGCTTGATTTTGTGATTAGTTGATTAAAGTTTGAATTATATTAACTGTGCACAACAAAGAAAGACAGACACACAGGAATGAAAGTGAATGAGGACGAAAAAGAAAGTTATTGATTCATTGTCTCATTTTCAGGCCTCGGTGTTAAGGTTCAGGAATAAGAATAAGGCTTCGTCATCATACTCTGCGAATTCAGGCAGGGTGAGCTCAGTGTCACCTGACAGAGTAGAAATTCCCTCATCTACGTTGCTGTCCACCTCGTCTTCATCCGGCGCGCTTTCACGTACTCTGTAATCTGGTGGTATGAGGTGCTGATTCATCTTGATCATTGTTAACCTCTCCACATTTTTGGGCAAGAGGCGGCTCCGTTTGGGAGTTACAATGGCACCAGCAGCACTGAAAACACGTTCAGAAGACACGCTTGCGAGTGGGCAAGACAAGTAGTTTAAAGCCAGGTTGGAGAGCTGTGGCCACAATTCTTTTTTCCCATGCCAAAACGCTAATGGGTCAGCATTAACATAGACCTCTGTTGAGTCATTCAGATAGTCCTTCACCATCGACTCAAGGTCCTCCTCCAAGGTTCCTCCACTTTGCTTAGCTGTTGCTGTGACCTTTTGGGAACCAAACCAAAGCCGAGCTAGCCAATCCTCTTCAGCCTCCAATGTTTCTGTTGTGTCTGGTGCAGATGATCCGGTTTCCGGTGTCTTTAACGGCTGAGAGGTCACTTGTGCCACAGCCACAGGTGCAGAAGTGGATTGTTTTGACTGGGGATGGCCTGCTGATGCTGATGTACTGCCTTTTCCTTCAATTTTCTGCCGTTCTCTTTCAAACCTCTTGGCTGACAAGGCTAGCCAACGTTTGTACTTTGGAACATGTTCATCATTAAAAGGAAAGAATGCTCGGCCTGCCAGCGCCTTTTTGTAGCGTGGATCCAGAATAGTAGCACAAATGTAATGCTGGTTTGAGTGGATCATTTTAAGACGTTCATCACCTTGTAGGCGCTCTAATAATTTATCCGCCAAAACAAAAGGGTCTTTGTTTTTTTCATCTTTTTGAAACACAGAACACACCTCCTTCAGTTGGTGCTCCAGCATGTACAACAATGGGATAGCTTTTCCCAAATTACAGTCCTCCTTGCTGACTGCACGCGTGAAGACCTCTAAAGGACGAAGCATGCGTGTCAGGCTTTTAACTATGTCCCATTGCGCCGCACCCATCCTCAGGTCCTTCTGAGCTGTACCCTGTGTTAAGAAATAGTGATCGAGTACCGTATACTGCTCATACAGACGCTCAAGCATGTAGAAGGTTGAGTTCCAACGTGTTGCCACCTCCTGGATGAGTGCTTTCACTGGCATTTGACGTTGATGTAGCAGGCTCCTCAGATGCTTCCGGGCCTTAAAAGAATGGCTGAAATGGTTGCACATTTTTCGGCAGGTCTCCACTACCTCGTACGCTGGACTTTCTTTATCACTCAAGAATTTTTTGACAACCAGGCTTATACAGTGCGCCAAACACGGCACTCTGAAATACTGACCCAGCTCCATGGCCTTAACTACATT
The DNA here is from genome assembly GCF_964263255.1 of Lissotriton vulgaris. Classification (NCBI taxonomy): domain Eukaryota; kingdom Metazoa; phylum Chordata; class Amphibia; order Caudata; family Salamandridae; genus Lissotriton; species Lissotriton vulgaris. Next base: position 1,142,465,685 of record NC_141694.1, on the reverse strand, counting down.
GGCGCCATTATCCGTGGAAACATAACCAATCTGGCGTTTTTTTGGGGACAGCCAGTCAAGGACCTTTGTGTTAAACTCATCCAAAATGTTTTGTGCAGTGTGACGTTTCTCCAAACCAAACATGGCTAGTGTTGCATGTTTCCGAGCAGCTTTAAAAACTTGGTCCGGGTCAACACCTGCGTTTAGCTTTGCTTTAACCTCTGAAAAAGAGACCCAGTGTGCAGTGATGCACAAGTAATCAGCGCCTGCGCCACTGGTCCACATGTCTGATGTCAGATTTATAGTGTGAACAGCACTCTTCTGCAAAGCTGCCCCAATCACCTCCAGAACATCTTCATGTAGTGCTGGAACCGCAACTCGGGCAAAATAGAACCGGCTAGGAACCTTCCATTTAGGGCAGAGCGCTGCCACTAATTCTAGAAAACCAACCCCTTCTACAAAAGAAAAAGGGAGAAGGTCCAGAGCTAGCATTTTAGCCAGCTTAGTGTTATACAGACGCATCAGTGGGTGGTTGCGTTCATATTGCGCTTCTGTAAACAACATCTTTTTAATGTTGCCCTGGACCAAGCATTTACGGGATGATGATGATATCTTCGACCCAGTTACGCTCGCTGATGAACTTTTTCGCATTGTTGTTTCACTCTCTCCCACACTCTTAGTGTGGCTCACATGGGGTGTGCTGCTGACAGGGGTACTGGCCGGTGTAAGTGAAGTGTTTGACACGTCTTCTTCCTCCTCGTCATCATCAGATGAAACAGTATTACGTGCAATTCGAGCTTCCTTGATCGCCTGTGGGTGCGCAAACCATTTGACAGCGTGCTTTCTTTCAAGATGACCTTTCTGGCCTCCGGTACCATAGTTCGAACCAAACTTACCACGACTAACTGCCAACTTACAAATGCTACAAATGGCAAACTTTTCCTTTTTTGGGCAAACACTAAAGAAGTCCCAAACTGCTGACTTGAAATGTCTTTGGGGCCGGAGGAGGTGGCGATACTGGTGGTGGTGGTCCTGCTGCTAATGCCAGATGAAGTGGAGGATGTGGATTGCCGAACTTCAGTACGTTTTGCACTTTCACCACCACTAATTGAGGTCGAGGTGGATGGAGGTGCCTTCTGGCGACTAAGAAATATGGAAGCGGTAGGTGTTGGTGTACTAGTTAACTCCAATCATTGTGGTGTTTCTTCCATTGCCTCCTCGTCGACAACATCATCACGCTCAGCAGCTTCTTGGGCTAAGGTCAAAATGTCTTTTTGCTGCATGCCCGCTGGGGCTGCAGTGACCTTTATGATGACTGCGTCGTCGTCGTGAGAGTCTTCATCAGCAGGAGTATCCGCTACTTCTTGTTGAGCCTCATCACACTCCATAACTATGAGTTTTTCGACGACCTTCCTTTTACGCTTAAGTACCTTTGTCAGATCATAGTGTGCCTCACTCTCAGACGGCCGTGATGGTTGCCAATCTTCATCCAGATCATCAGAAGGAGGTGGGCTTGAAGAAGATGTAGACACCAACCTTGATCTTTTCCTTGCTAGGGATGTGGAAGACAATGAATGATCATCAGGAGGAGTGGCTTCCAATGATACATCGGCTTGATTGTCGATTTCCGGATGTGCCCCTACTTCGGGAGGAACAACAATTGTGGGCACTTGTTGTGACCCTCCATGCACCTCTGCTTGCGCATCTCCTTGCGCTGCCTCTCCTTCAACATGTACTTGGGCTTGTACTTGCACATGTGGTTGTTGTTGCGGCTGTGGTTGTTCAACACTTGTCAGATGAGTTACAACAACCTGTGTTGATCCAGGGGCATTGCTGCTACTTTCTTGCGATGAGCCAACATCTCTGGTCGATGGTGATTGAAGAAGTACACTGACTGCCTCTGCAGCACTCAAGGGCTTGGACTTAAGTTGGCGTGGTGGTGGTGGTGGAGGCACTGAGCCCAAAGGAGCGGGGGTGCTGCTCCCAGCTTGGTCCCCAGCAGATCCCGCTGCTGCTGCAGGCGTACTTTTTTTTTTACTCCCAAAAAACGCGGCGGCCGGTACACCAGCCTCCTTGGTAACTTGCTTCTTCTGCTCCTTACCGGCAACTTTCTTGCTAGAGGAGCTACGGAGAACTTTTTTTGGGGCCATCTTCTTCAGAGCAGGTCAGAACAGCAGGCCGCAGTTGCACGAGTTGCAGAGTTGTCTGTGGCCAGACGTGACGTCGCATGACGTTATGCTGCACACACACCGCTGCAGGACTTCTTCTTGGCACTGGTGTTTCTCTTGAGTCTTGTGCACCTAAAAGCAATGGAAGACAGCGGAACAATTTCAATTATACACCCCAAAAAAATCGAAAAAAAACTGAAAAATCAGCACAATCCCATGCCCTCCATGATGTTTAAATTCAAGACACCCCACAGAAAGACTAGGCCCATGGAACACTCACTAGTCACTACCCCTGGTGAAAAGGCCACAACAACAGGCCAAAAAAATGAAAATCACAGAAAAATCAGCACAATCCCAAGGCATCCAGCCCCTCCATGATGTTTAAATTCAAGACAACCCACAGAAAGACTAGGCCCATGCACCACTCACTACCCCTGGTGAAAAGGCCACAACAGGCCAAAAAAACGAAAATCACAGAAAAATCAGCACAATCCCAAGCCACCCAGCCCCTCCATGATGTTTAAATTCAAAACACCACACAGAAAGACTCAGTGCACCCACCACTGAGTACCCCTGGGCAAAAGGCCCCAAAACAGCCCAAAAACCGAAAATTCCAAAATTGTAGTTGCAGCAACTGTAATGCCCCAAACAAACTTACTTGTGAAATTTCTAATCCAAAAGTGATCCAAAGAAAGTCAAAAAGGCCTCAAATCCAAATATCCAGCAGCATCCACAAAAAGTAATCCTTCCAGCTCCAGATCCAAATGAAAAGTGATCAGGAGATGGACAAAGCACTGGGAGGAGCCTGCTGGACAGGAACAGGAAGTTGAAGACTATGGGGCACTTCCTTCCTCCCACCCCCCCTCCCCAAAATGGACTCCTCGCAAAAAAAGTGCAGGCAAATGTCAACCTGAGGAGTTATTCAGATAAAAATCATCATTTCCAGAAGGTTTATGCTGCTTGCTGGTGGATTTCTTGTGCAGAATTGCAAATTTTGTATTTTTGCGAGTGCAAGATTGTTGCTGCTCGCCGCATCTACAAGCTCTGAATTGCGAAGTACCGCAATACGTGATCACGGCGTACTCGCGTTGACAAACTCTCGCTGTGCAAGTTGGCAAGCCGCGCTCGCCAAATACCCGCGGGATCCCGCAGCAAGATCCAAAATGGCGCAGCACTCGCAAAATATCAAGAAAAACAACTCGGCAAACGCTGAATGACGGTAAGTAAACGCCGCACGCCGCAAAATTGTATCACCAAGAAAAAAAAATCCGCTGCGTGCGAATTTGCGGATTTTCGGTAAATTCGCGAGCGTTCCCGGATTGCGAATTTACCGAAAACCCGCAAAATCCGCGAGCGTAACGGATTTTCCGCCCATCCAACCTGTCTGCAGGGAAAATGTGGAGGTGATAGGTCCTTGAGTAAATGCAGAGCACACCATATTCAGATGCATGTGGGGCTGTGCTTATCTCTGCCCCAATCCTACCAGCAGATGGCCCATTTAGGCACACCTAATCACTCTACAGTGTGACTGTCTGTGAGTGATTCACAAAGTCTGTCAGCCACACCCAGTCATGCAACCAAGACAGACAGCAGGCACAAAAGGGTTGAGGACAGGAAAATGGCAACTTTCTAAAAGTGCCATTTTCAAACTTGTAAATAAAAATCTGACTTTACAATTAAAGAGTATTTTTCATTCAATAAAATAGATACCAAACATGAATTAGATACCAGGTCCCAATTAAAGGTTAGCCCTTAATAAATGTAAGAAGGTAAGCCAATGTTATCCTACGAGCAGGTAGGCCTCACAGTCATGAAAAACAAATTTAGTTTTCACTACCACGACATGTAAATTTAAGAGTACATGTCCAACCTTTTAATAACAATGCACCCTGCCCTGTGTGCTACCTATGGCCTACCTTAGAGATGACTTATATACAACAAAAGGGGAGTTTAAGGCCTGGCAAGAGGGTTATATTGTCAAGTGAAATTGGTAGTTTGAAACTGTATGCAGGCTCCAATGGCAGGCCTGGGACATGTTTTACGGTGCCAATTAAGTTGGGGCCCATAATTGTTGCATACCCACTGACAGTATATAATTTACAGGCCCTGGGTATATGGTATACCACTTACAAAGGACTTATTAGTAAATTAAATATGTTAATTAGGTGTAAATCGGTCAAACCATGTTTAGGGGCATTAGCACAAACACTTTAGCACTGTTTAGTAGTGGTAAAGTGCACAAAGTCCTAAGGTAAACAAAAACGAATTCAGCAAAAAAATGGTGGATAAATGCAAAAGGTTTAGCATGACCCTGCAAAGAGGGCCAGGTGCAACACTATCCTCCTCACAGAATAGAGGGTAACTCCCTTTTTGTGAGTTGTTTTCGCTATAGAAATAAACTGAGGTGCAATCAGCAACCCAGTCAGACAACCCAACACCAATCCGTTTTTATCAGAGCACACTCCCGGAGAACAGGGGCCAACTTGATGTCTCGGCCAGCATCATTCCCTTTGTGCTGGACCACACAAGCTCATCTACTGGAGTGGAAGACTCTTCTCAGCGCCTCCTCCCAGCCGCCACTCGCAGCTCAAGTGTTTAACCTCAGCTTGGCCTTCTCCCACTATGTCTCAATAGCAGAGTGATTAATTCCCTAGCTGATGCTAAAAGCAGCTATGGGAAAAAAGAAGGTTAGCGGTTAAGTTTCTGGTGAAAATAGTATTCTTGGCCAAAGGAACAATATTTGTTTTTTTTTACATATTTCACTTTCATTGGAGCAATTAATGACACTATGGTCTGACCAAGTTAAATGCTGGAATCTCCAAAGGAGGATGGAAAACAGGTCAAAGCAATGACCCTGTGAACACGTTTCGACATTTATGAGCTAGGACTAGTATTTCAATGATATTTACTGTAAAAGTTGGAGGAACATCTATGTATTTGTACAGCCCGGAGCAAAAGCGTTGACATCTGAAAAGCATCCAAAATGCATGTGAATTGTTCAGAAATCATTAGAACTATTGTTGATATTCTGTGTTCGGCACAGATAGTGTTCGGAGAGAACGCCGTGTACATGTTCACACGCAGTAAAAGATTCACATGCTTTTTGGATGATCTTCAGACATCGACACTTTTGATCCAGGGTTTACTAAGGCAGAGATGCTTCAGCATGAAACGGACGCGCACAGCCTCAGTGTGATGCGGTTGATTATTCAATATGTTACCGAATTGAACTTATAAGCATTGCCCTGAAGAAGCCTATGCTTAGGCAAAACGCATTGGCTGCATGTGTTTTTCTTTTTGGAGAAGAAAAAAATGAAAAAATAACTTTTTTCAAGCAAAAACCAACTCGTCAAATTTTTCTCCACATACTTCAGCAATAGATTTGGCTGTCATTGTTTCGAAATTTTGGTTGCCTCTCATTTTTATGTTATTAAATACTTACTATTTACCAGAGGCCGGTGACTATATTATATGCACTCTACAATATTTTTTGAGAAGCCCCAGACTATGCCATCCGCGGAATCTGTCTCCTTGGCTCCTCCGTACCAGACTGCATAACCTGTTTGTCATTTTTAAGGGTCATCTCTTAGAGACAGCAATGACTTCCTCCATATTGTCCCAAATTGAATGCTGGCTTCTTGTCCATATTCAATCAGGGCGAAGAAATAATTCACTAAAGCATATGAGATATAAATGATACTGTTAATTTCACACCATACTTGCTGAATTGTCATGACTTTTAAATTACCTCGGATAACAGATGATTGTCAAATTCTATAACACATAGAAGGAAGAAGGCTCTGCCTATTTCATCCACCCTGGGGCTCTGCCTCTGCTTTCTATCTTTTAAAATGGCAGTTGAGCAGTTGTGTAATACAGCCACCATAGCAGAAGACAAAAACAAACCCCTTGCAAGGACTGCAAGTCCATTTGTCATACCTCGCAACCTTAGAAATCTACCCTGGGCGTTTTTTCCTGATTTGCCATAGTTATGGTTGCTGCTTTGCCTGCCCATAAAGTGCCCATCTGCAAACGACTCACCCCTTAGCAGTACCCCTTTTTTTATTGTGAAAGTGAGTGAAAATATAGGCATATACAACTACACAAACTCAGACACCTGGCTACCTTTATTTGTGTTTCTACTCAGCATTTGTTACCACAGTCATGAACTCCATTGCAATGTTAATAGGAGCTACAAGTACACAACTCAATGGTGCATACTGCACTCACCCAAAAGAATGAGTTTGTAGCAACAATATTCGCACCCACCACCTCGATGTTGCCCTCCGCTAACCACAATAGGATCGTTGACTACCAAGATATCTGACCAACAATATCTGGTCCGAATGTTTACCTACTGGTAAACTGCCATGTGGGGCTAAGGCAGCTGCTGTATATATGATCTGTGTGCCTCCAGCCCCTCTGTGTGCAATTCTTTCAATATATTTCTCGGATTGCAAAAGAGATCTGTGTGGCGATCATCTGCTGTTCAAAGGTGTGATTAATCACAAAACATCTCCTTACGGTTAATATGCCTGCTGCAAAGCACTGAATGCAACCTGTTGGTCACCTTCCCGAATTCGGAATGAGATGGAGTAGTCAACTAAAACACTCAGTGGTGCAGTAGTGGTGCAAAAGCGGGACCAGCAGACAGGAAAGGAACAGAATAAGATTGAGGGAGTGAGGAAGGTATATTGTGGACACAATAGGCTCATTGAGGCATCCTTCAATCAAAGAGTCAATCAATCTTTAATCAACCTGAAAGACAGTAGCACTTACTGGGTACAAGAGCAGGGATTCCTCAATGTTTTCATCTTTTTGATATGAGAGAACATAGCAAATGCTACCTCACCATTTCCATGATATTACCACAAGCACTGCCTGCATCAACCAGAAATGCATAAGGTCCACCACCCTACAGAGGCCACGCAGATTCCATGTTTCCAAAAGTTCAGATTTGGGTTTACAAATACGGCCCACAGTTCTAACTACCCCATTTGAAAATGAGGCCACTTTTATTGTGGTGAGCCTATTCTCTGTCCACTCTTACCCTGTAAAGCGTGTGTGTTCTGTTGCTGAAATTCTCCTCTCCTTGTAACTTGACTTTGCATGTCTCAAAGCGCTTAAAGATAGCCAGGAAATTCAGCACTGGAATCGATGTTCACTCTTCTACAACAGAGCATGAATTTAAGCAATGGCAAATCTGTATTAAGGCAGCATAATCTCATAAAGAAAGGCCAGATTAAAGCTGCCCGTGTAATATGGTTCTCAGGAACCGCAGTACAATTTCGAAATTCGAAAGGTAGAAAGGAACAGTGTTTTTGCTGATGTCGGCGCAAGCAACAGTAAAAGAACAATAGCACCCAAAAGCAAGCAGCTGAAAATAAATCTATGTAGGTAGGAAGGATTACAAGCACGAGAAAAAAAGGCCTGTAATAGAAAGGCAATAACATTAAATGATTGGTCTCATTCCAGTCACGGTTCAAGTATAATCCTCACTTCATACATTTTTATTATTTGTATTACAATTCTAAATTGCTTCCCACAAAATCCTGGCAGTAAAATTGTAAATGTAATTCTCGCGGAGCTCTCCAAAGCATTGTGCCACACTGCCCTGTCAAAGGCCATGCATTCCATCAAAGTTGAAAATTGAACTACATTATGGAAATGGCCTACATTATGTTAATGAAGTACTGCTTTTTGGTAAGGGATTTCTAAATCCTATTGAAAAGAAAGTAGAAGCCATGTCAAGGTTTTACACCCTGTGTAATATTACTGGGAAATAGTTTTGTACGTTTCATAAATTACAATGTGTGTGCCTGTGGCTGGCCATCTCTCCCATAATGTTCCCAGTGATTAAATGTACTCTCTCGAAATGCCCGAAATTTCAAAGTGATTTCTGTTTCTAATTATACAGCCATCTCCACGGAACTGGTGCTCAAGTGCAATATCCGCAGGTGTAATTGGCTTGATGCCAAGAAAGCAGAGTAATATGCGACTGGCATTTTGAGAAATCGTTTCGTTTTAGATTTGCATAAGGTACACGCCACTCAGTAAGCAACTTGCTAAAGCTGCATATATTATCTTCAAAGGATTTTACGAACTCCTTACAATATTTTTCGGGGTTTTTATAGAAAATACTGTACTTGTTACTGGCTCGGTGCATTGTGCCACAACGTCATCATTCCGTTTTGTATCACACTAGAAACGTCACACCTAGAGGCAATTCGTCCAAATTCAAAATGTAAAAATATAGGCTAAAATATTTGGGGGGGTGTGCTTTGCCTAGAGTGACCCCTGCCAGCAGCATTTCGAGAATCCCACATTCCAAAACGTACATCATACTTCCAATAAAGCAAGCCGTCAGCTGTTGTTTCTATCAGAACTACGTTTCCACAAAACTCCCATCAAAACTGTTCTTCCCCAATCATTTACTTTCATCTCCTGTACACTTCAGTCACTAACAGGGACGGTGGCCTTCTGTCAATTTTAGGCTCCAGACAGTGCTGAACACAAAAGCTTGCCTTCTCACTTGGTACTGTGCAAATTATGTGTGCAATTCATTGTGACTCCCAATTACATGGAGGACCGGAAGGGGCATTCCCACCTAACTGCAAGTCACAATGGTATGCATCAATACTAGTTTGCAACTGTAATTGTGGTGGTGAACCACTGGGCAGTTACTGCCACCTTAAAGAAGGTGGTAACTTATTAAGAAAGGTTAGGATACCTTCTACTGTGTAAGTGTTATCAGCAGCCTCAGAGTGGGATGGGAGGAAGTGGGGTGAGGTGGGGGGCTGCCAGCGATCCTGGGAAACACTGCCTATGACCTTTGATGTTCTCCTAAATATTACATTTTTGTTAAAGCAGCACAGGTTCCTTTAAGAAAAGATGATTTCTATTTTAAATGGACAATTTGTGATGTGACTTATTGGCACATTTGTCACATTGTAAATTGCATTCGTATTTGCAAACCAGTTGATGTACAAATTGCACATCCCTGGTGTGAGAATAGGCATGATCCGTCAGGCCCAGTGTCTCCATTGCACTTCCATTGAAATAATTCAATTTAAAACCAGCTGTAGTGTCCACCCAGTCTTGCACGGGGAACAGCGTTTACAACGCAACTTTTACCACGCACTACCTTTACCACGCAACTTTTACAACGCAAGTCGTTACAACGACTTGCCCTGGGGGGCGCTGTGGGATAGGGAATGGTTTAATTTACTATCCAAAACCTGCCCTACTATCCACGGGGACTGGAGTTGGAATAGTAAATTAAACTATTCACTATCCAGCGCCCCCCAATGCAAGTCGTTGTAACGACTTGTGTTATAAAAGTTGCGTGGTAAAGGCATGTGTTGTAAAAGCATGCGTAGTCTTGCACATGTGTGTCAGCTTGTCAGAACCTAAAGCCCTTTTTTAACTCACTGTCACTGTTTCTAATAAAATTCTATGAACTCCATCATGAATTTTCTGATTCGGTATTACCTTTGTAGAACTTGGAGGGGCAGTGGTGCTTTGCTCACAGCACTACAAAAGCTACAACTTTGCTGGGGAGCCGCCTTTGGAGCCGCTGGGGACTCGCACCGGATAGGTGCTTGCCTGTCAGTGTCTGGAAGAGGCTGTGCTGGCACACCTCTCTTGGTTCGAAGCTCTGGTAATGGACAAACTGACCTGCCATCTGGAAACTACGGGTTAATATTGCTGCCTGGGGTCATAAAGACAAACGGTGGGTTTGTTTAATTACCAATGACCTAACTACTGCCAACACTGCAATAAATCTCGAGATAGAATTTGTGGAAGAAAGACTGGGGACTATGAGGAAATCCCCATTTTTTAATTTCCGCTGCTGGGCATACTATTTTTTCTCCTTTGGAGAAATCAGATGATGTTGGCAGGCCCGTCCACATGATGGTGGGGGATTCTGGGAATACTAACAGTAACACTAGGGGTCTATCAAACTGCTGTGAGCATACAGGGCAACTAGATATTTCTGGATTGATAACGGGGCAGCAGCAGTCACAAAACGAAAAGCCCCATCCCAGATTTACCTATGTCCCGCCAAATAAAATGAAAAAAAATGGGCCCTGGTTTGGTGGGGGTGGCTAAGGAAAATGGGAGGAATACGCACGTAATTAAAAGTAGGGTATTCAACCCTACATTAAAGGCTTTGACAGATGAGCTAGACATAGCCAGCCCCTGTGGGGATCTCCATACACTTGAAAGAAGTCCTTACAAGGTTGTTGACCCCGTGACCCTTGCACTTCAGAGCATCGATAGAACCATGAAGGGGCTGAGGCATACACCCAAATCATTCCAAATGACCATGCAATGTTGAAGGGGGATCCTCATGAACTTTTGAGAGTATTTCCAATCAAACAACTACAAGTATGATAGCAGATAAGGGGGGGGGGGGCATCGAATAAGGGCTTTGCAAATCCCTAGAAAGGAACTCCCACTACAGAGTCCAATCCGGCCCCATCTGCAATCTGTGACTGTGGAAATCCCCAGATCCTTCAACTTCCCCAGGGGTACACTCAGTATGTTATTCTTTTAAAGAATGCTTACCCGGCCCCTCCTCAAAGGGAATCGAGGGGCATATTATCAAGGGGATTTATCTCCGCTTTTTTGGCTTTAAAAGCCAAGAAAGCAGAGATATAATTATCTCCCTATTACCTAGCTGTCGCTTACACCAGTTAGCGACAGCTAGTAGGAGATAGCCACCATCTTGGCCCCCACTTTGCATGTCACTAATGACATGAAAAGTGGGCGTGCCAAGATGTTAGCGACTGGAAAAAGCCGCTAACATCGCTATCTCCTATTACCAACTTTTGGAGGTAGTTGCGCTAGGCGCGAATATCTCCAAAAGCTAACACCTGCCCTGAGCAGTTCTTAGCCATGTTATCCTATGGGAGGTGGATAACATGGCTAAGAGCATTAGCTCGGTAATGCATGAATATCGCGGACTTTTCAGCGATATTCATGCATTGCGGCCGATTTTTATCGCATTTAAGATAAACCTTGGTAATACCAAGGGTTATCTGCGATAAAAATCGCTGCAGGTCGGCGATAAATTTTTGACTCTAACCAAGCAATAGCGATAATTATCGCTATTGCTTGGTAATATGCCCCCTGATCACCAATTAAAGAGTAAGGTAGTTCACTGGATGAATACTACCTCTAGGCGAATCAACTGTGCAGTTCTTGCAGATGGAATAATTGGTGTTTGCAGGTTACTGTGTGGTTTCACCTAGAGGAGGTTGGCAATCTGTGTGGGATCGCTGAAGAAATGTGTCCGGTCCCACTGAGATATTTCCAAACAGGGGGAACTCTATCACAACCAAGATCCGCTGTTCTGTAATTCTGAAGGAGGTTGATTGACTTGCCAAAGGGAATTAAACTTGGCCCTGCCCGGATTCCTGTGGCGGCAACATAGGACCTGAGGCATCTTCAGTGAAAAACAGTGACCCCTCTACCTCTAGTTCCCTAACAGTACTTTGAACTCTATCCAACATCCTTTGTCTGTTAACAATGGAAAACAGAGATTTGACTTCACCAAGTTTCTATCTTCCCAAGATGGCTCATTGTTGACTCCTATAGCAATGAATTACACTCAATTGCCTCATTCTTTGTTTAAAGGGGAAGGATAATGTTACCTTTTTGTCTGGGAGGGAGGGTAGAGTGGATATTAAGGGGCAGATTTACAACTCCGTGCAACATTTTTGCGACACTGTTGCATCACTTCTGTGACGCAGCAGCATTGTAAACCATGCGCCACTGTGCGACAGATTTACAATGTGAGGCGTCTAGTGAGATGCGTCATGTTGTAAAGCCCTGTGCTATATCATACCTGTGTCAGGTATAATGTATGCAGGGTGGGTGTTCCGTCACAAGGAAGCCCCATAAAAGTGACGCAGAGTCACTTGTACATCCCCGCTGCGTCAAAACCTTGTAGCAGGCATAAGGGTGACGCAGCACAGCAAGTATAGGCTGACCCTGAGCAGTGCTGGAGTTGTGTTGCGCTAGCAACACGACTCCAGCACTGCGTCACCTATACGTTGACAGATGCGTCATGCATCTGTCTCTCCTTTCGCCATGGTGCGCCGTATTGTAAATGCTGCGCATCCATTCTAGCTCAAGGGGTTCCTAACGCCACGCAACATAACTGATGCATCCCTGCTGATCTGCAGGGAAGCGCCAGTTATTGTAAATCTACCCCCCCCAATCCTTTAGGGTGTCTGCAGTCCCTGACATTTCTGTACTTTTCTGGAATGTCGTAGGGATGTGCAATAAACTGATTGATAGCAGCTGGTTAAAACTAATATCAACTCACCTTGTTGTATGTTTACAGGGGACTTGGGCCCGGTCTGTGATACATGTAAATGTGGGGGAGGCTTTCTTACCATTTTAAGTACCACTTTTACAGTAAGACTAGTGAAGTCTTGGCTAGACTTGCCTTTTTTTCAAATAATCCTTCTTTTATTTGTCCAGTCCTTTACCTCAGTACCTTTAATTTTAGCAATACTCAAATTAATGATTCCTCAGCACATGACCTAGTGTTGGTGTGAGAAGTTGGCCTGGTATATGATGATCACTAATTCTAGTGAGCACCTTGCACCAGTCCAAACGACCCTTATGGTGATTGGTTGTAAGTCAACCTTATAGACCAGCTATCCTAGGGGTAGCATGGACAAAAGCAGTCTTAGGCTAAACTCAAGAGGGCATGTGAAGCCAGCTGTTTTACCATATGCAATCCTTTAAATATCAAATGAAAGGACACCACACAAGTTATATATTATAAAATATATGTATTTATTTCTAGAATAATCCTCTATACTCTTTATGAGCACAGAAGCACAAGCGTTAAACAAAGAACTTAATATAACATACAATAAGCTGACAATTATGGATAGGCCGGGTGGCCACTCAAACCATATATTAAGAAAGTGTTATAAGAACCACGTCACAAACAATGGTAAGGCCTAGGGCCTTGGGAATCGCTGGGCCTACACTGGACTAACGAAGGTTAGGACATAGGAGGCCCACAGGATGCGGGTGCAGTGTCTATAGGCAGCCGCATTTACCATACAAGTCAATGGTGCGTAAAAATTAGAAAGTTATAGGTTTAGGAGTCTTCCGACTGGACTAGAACTTAGCCACTTAAAACTAGGGCACTAGAGGTGTAAACCACTAATGAAGCGCCGGAGTACTCTTGTTGCCTAACCCAAAGGAAGCAGATGCATAGGTGCCAAAGTGCGTCAGGTTTCGTCGTGGAGTTCTATGGAGCCTGGAGGTGAAGATGCTGCAGGCGGCCAGGAGAGAAGAGTCCGGTTGGATCCAAGGGTGGATCGTAGATGTAGAGTACATGAAAGCAGACCGGACAGAGTCTAGGTCACTAGCCAGTGACAGGCGTGGAACCAGGAAGGAACCAGGCGACGTCGGGCTGCGATCAGGTGATGGCAAGTAGTTTGTCTTCGCAGCCACGTGGACCAGGAAGGATCGAAGATGACCAGCTGGTGGACACGAGTTGTCCCACAAAGGCTCTTGCTGTCGGCGGTGTCGGTTCTCGAATCGGAGTCAACCGGCCTTGGCAAATGCAGCCCACGCAGGAATCGAAGATGCCTTCTGGATCGGACCAGCAAGGTCAGATCGGTGGCGCCTTTTCAGGGGCGCGAGGGCCAGTCTGGAGCAACCAGACCAGCAGTGTAAAATCGAAGGATCATCGTCACAGAGGCCACTAGCCAACAGACAAATGACCGTACAACGCGTCAAGCAGGAAAATGCAAAAGGGCCCCACGCAGCACTCGGTGAGTGTGGAGAGGTGCTCTTTGGTGCAAAAGCTGCTCAGGGCTGGGGCTTCTCAATCCCTAATGCACAGCTTCGAGGGTGTCTCAGGAGCTGCACGGGAAGCACTTCGCTGGCTTTCCAAGATGGCCGGTCCCAGGTCTCTCGTCGCCTCCACGGGTCTCAGCTTTGCTGGGACTGTGGATTGGGCTGTTGGAAGTCTGGGAGTCCAGGTCTTTTGGTCTCTGTTGTTCGCGCTCCGACAGGAGCAACAGCAAAAAAAAACCTTTATAAAGCTTTGTAAGCTCCTTTTATATTAATCTTCAATATTCAAGACATAAGGCAAGAAAGGATTAGGGTCTCCTAGTGTTTTTATGGAGTGCTGCAGAGTGCTTTTAAAGGAGAGGTGTGGATGGATGACAGCAAAGACGAGTGGGTACTTTATCTGTCTAAGCAGTTTTTATGAGCTTTATGTTGACATAGTGTATGACTTTGAAGAGCTCAGCCTCTTAAACTCAAAATTGTTGTTCGAAAATCTTTGGGCCATGTTGCATAGCTTTACCTATACCACCACCTGGTTCTGTGGAGAAAGGTAATACACGGATGAAAAAAGAGAATGTCTTAATAATTCATGCACAATTGTACTTGGGAAACATTGGGGGGGGCTATGAACAGAAAGTGCAACTGTGCAACTCTACAGGAAGCATCTTAATATGCAAAAGATCAAAAAGGTGCTCCTTTAAAAGTAAGAATGGAAGAACGTGCAGGGTTATAGGACTGAGAAACCTACAGTGCATGAAAAAATGGGTATCATGTGCAAAGGTTTTAGCATTTGCAAACTGTCTGATTCTACAAATCAAAGGGTTTGCAAATGCCAAAACCCTTCCTTGTAAGTGTACTAAACCCATTTATCAATTTGGAAAAGATTTTCAGAATCATTGGGGCAGATCTACAAGAAACTAGCACAGCGCGGTTCCGGAAGTCTAATTGCTGCGCCGCGCAGCATTAGTTTCAAAGCACAGGAATGCAGCATATTTACAACAATATGTCTCATCTCTATCCTTCCCCCTGCTCTGGCGCACAAACTGCTGTCATGCGCTGGTGCAGGCACCCTTGCACCATGGTGCAAGGATGCCTGAGTTGTTGGGAGATTGTTTTTGTGCAGGAAGGGGCATGCAATGCAGTACATATTGAAAGAAGAAAAGAATGAGGAGAAATTAAAACATTTCTCCTAGTTGCACCTCACTACGCCACCAATAAGGTGGCGTAGCATACTGACTCATTTCCAGATTTACGATTTCTCGTAAATCTGGAATGCATCAGTGGACATGGGTGTTGCTTGGGAACACCCACAGCAATACCCATGTCACGCCCCTAACACGCAGGGTGGCTTTACCTGTGACTGTAAATATCACTCAACAGGTTGTGCCGCTGGTGTGTCACGCACTGTGACGCACTAGCACTGCAAGGCGCTTGCAAATCTGCCCCATTGTGTTTAGGAAACAGTTAAGAATTGCTCTTTGGCAGGGAATATCAAGGTTATTCCTGCTAAATGCTGATTCATTATGGTATGTAATAATGTTTTGGGACCAACACCCAGTCGCAAAACATTAAGGGCCAGATGTAGGTAAATCCCATTTACCGATTTTGAAATACCGAATTTTACCGATTCGGTATTTCAAAATCGGTAAATGGGATGTAGGTTCCAACATCTGGATTTTTTACCGATACCTTGAAATTCGGTATTTACCGATTCGGTAAATACCGAATCGGTATTTGCTATTGAATCCTATGGGCCTTGAAGCCCATAGGATTCAATTCAAATACCGATTCGGTATTTACCGAATCAGTAAATACCGAATTTGTCAAGGGTGCAGGGGGTGTCACTTTGACACCCTCTAGCACCCCCAAAACGGGCATGTGTGCAATGTGGCACACAGACATGCCCTAAGGGCACGTCTGTCTGTCACATGGCACTTGTGTACATGCACAGATGTGCATGTACACAGGAATCGGTATTTTACCATGGATTTGTATTCCATGGTAAAATACCGATTCTGAAAGCCATGTGCCAATGGAAAATTGGCTACCCACATTGCATTTTCGGTAATTTTACCGAATTGGTAAATATTACCGAATCGGTAAATTTACTGATTCAGTAATAATAACGATTTGGTAAAATTACCGAATATGTGCCCCTACATCTACATATCCCTTTACCGATCGGAAACGGCCGAAAATCGGTATTTTCGGCCGATTCCGATCGGTAAAGGGCTACCTACATCTGGCCCAAGGGCCTTATTTATGAAGGCCTTGCACCGCCGGTGCGTCACTTTTAAAATGGGAAAAAGTGACGAACAGGTGGCGCAAGGCCTTCATAAATAAGGCCCTAAAAATGTATCTCTAGCTCAAAGGAAGTGGCAAAGCCATTCCTAAATGGAAAGGGGTCCCTAAGAGACAACTTCCCACTTGTGAATATTCAGAAATGTTGTTTTCAGTAGTAGAAAGTTGACCATGGGACCACTGCCAAATCCTAAAAAGGTTTGTTTAATTTTTCTTTTTTTTAAAACTTATCACTTTTTCCTTTATGGAAAATTGGCTGCATTTTAAAAAAAACACAAAGATTGTCTTATTTAAAAGCAGTCAGAAACATGATGGTCTGTTCACCATCAGCAGGCCACCATCACTGTACCAATCATAGTGGGTCGCAATTTGCGACCAACCCTATGCATGTTGATGAGTAGGTTGAATTGCAACCTCTACGATTCTGTACTTTGTGAAGCGACCTATCAGTCGCTTAGCAAAATACCAATGCAATCCGTGGACAAATTGTGATCACTATTACCGAATTCATTTCAGTGCATTCCAAATAAGGAATCTTAAATTGAAAATATAGTTGGAATTAACGATTTCCCATTTGGAGTTTTTGTACATGAGGGCCTAGGAGCCTTGCAACTACCCCTTTAATACCACACGAAAAAATTCTAGGTCCTCAGAAATTACACCTCATTACTCATAATTACCTTTGCTCCTTTTTCAATAAATTGCACGCACATGAGAAGTTTATATTTATGTCTCGATCTTTCCGATGGACTTTGATGTTTACTTCAGCTCCAGGAATTGTTTACAAATGAAAAATGTAGCCGTGATTGATACAGTGCACAGTATCGATTTAACGTCCTGTGTGAGTGCGCTCGTGTGTTTCTGAAACCTGACGCCTGCGTGATTTCATGCCAGGGAGAATTGCTTTTCCATGCCTAAGCTCCCAGGTCTCGGGAGGTTGGCTAATCAACCCTTATAAATCCTTTTTTGTTGTAAAATGTGCAATTACTTTCTTCATCAAAGCCGCCCATTCTCATTTTCGAGCGAATAACTATTATGTACTTAATTTACGACTAGGAAACTGTAATTTCTAGACAAAAAAAGCTAATTGCCCTACCACGCGTCTCAAACCGATGTGTCAACTCTTAAAAAAGCTCTGTTCAGAGGAACTTCAGACCATAATTCTTTTTCTATATGAACATTGCTCAAACACTATACCCCATATTAAGGTTTTGATGTTACATCACAGTGATTTCAGAATTGGTAGTTGTTCTAAATAGTTCTATCAACATATATGTTTTTTATGGTTTCTTCTCTGGCAGTTTGTCCAGGGAGACCGCCTGAGGAAGCTGAACACTTCATTTGAATAAAGCTTTTCTACAAATTACCTTAATGTTTTTCACTGGCGACAAATGGATCATCATTATTCGCTAAGCTGTAGGCAGCTACACCATTCCTTCAGGTTCATCATAACCTGCGTCTTCGAACTGAACACCTACATTCTGGGTAAGGCTGCCTTTTAAGGAAAGCACACCATTTGTATACGTTGGGGACAGAGGCTTAGTACACAGTACAGATTTTGATGGTGATCAAATACTTCTTGATACAGTACAGAGGTAGTGAACAAGTGTAAGTGGAGAATTGGTAGACTGGGCAGTGGAAGAATGCCTGCTACAGAGCGCGGCCATGTTAATATTGGCACATGGAAACCACACACACATGCACAATAATACCAGCTCAAGTCAGAACGAAAGCAGAGCTGTAATATGACATGCAGTGCTTTGGTCGCAGCTCTAATGGCTTGGTAGTACTCAGAATGGTAACGCTGGACACAGGTAGCCATTTTGGGATCAAAGCAGTCACAAAGTAAAGTTGTGTATAAAGGGATGTAATTGCAATAATTTGAAGCTGTTGATCAAATAAGTAATAGAGGCGGGTGTAGAAAAAAGGGTAATATTGACTAATTGGAAGTATTGTCTTGCATGTACATATTTTTTCTACGTACTATGACTTTTTCATTAGTGAGGGAAAAAAATAAGTTCCGCCAGTGAAGTTACAGACAATACTGTGAACACAGTCACATTTTGACTTTCGTGTACATCAGCTCCAGCATGTTGGGTGTTGTTGTTCTGATTTATTATTTTGATTATTTTGTTTTGTTATTTCAGATTATTATTTCAACTTGTTTTGTTGCTCATCATGATTGCTGTAAGCTTGTCACAGCCACCACTGTTCTTAAATGAAGCTGGTGAGCCGTACCTACCTGGGGAGAAATGGTAAACAGCATTTAAATCTTATTGGATAGCCATTGAGTGGGCGGGCATTTTTTCGACTCAGGAATAAGCCCATATTACTCCACAATTTGGAAAATGTAGGAAGAATAGTGATAGCAAGTTGCTGGAAATACCAGTTGGAGAGAAAAAGGGTCATGTTGGGAATGTGATTGATAATTCCGTTCGAGCACGTCATATGATGCCTAACCCTTGAGCTCCCACATTATCTATATATGAATCTATATATGAATTTTTGTATGAATCTGTCATATTTTATTATTGTATACTGTATATGGTCATTGGATTTTATTATGACTCTCTTACTGTACATTTTTAAACTTGTAATGTCGCTGTGCTTTTATGGATACGATGTTATCCGAATAAAGGGACTCATTAGGATGGCAGGCGGACTTTGACCGCCCGCCACCCTCGCGGAAAACGGGACTGTTTGCGAGCTGAGCGGCGGTCCAGCACTGCATATTAGGATGCGCCCGCATGGCGGTGGGGATCCGCCCGACATCCTAATGTAGGTGTCTTTGAACCTTGATCATTCCTTAAAGGTGTTAAAGGGACATTTTGAGAAAAATATTAACTCTGTGTTGGAACACCATAGATCTTTTTGGGAGAATTCATGTGAAAGGAGAAAAAATATTTAGTTGTATAACAGATTGAGAGGGCTTTCATATACAAGTGAATTTGGGACTCTGTGTGATTCAGTTGCTATCATGTAATCCAGATTTAGAAAATGAGCATTTGTGATAGCAGAAGGCGTGGAGCATACTGCTCTATGTGCTTTGGAAATGAAAGAAGATTGTGATAAGCAAGTAGTATTGTGAAAGAGAAATATATAGTGATCAAGCAAGAAGACTGTCAGAAAGTACAAGAAAAAAAAATGAGATTAATCAAAGGAGAATTCGATACCATAATGAAATGTTAAAGATATGGCAATTTCAGACGTGTTTTGTAAAGAGAGAAAAACGCAGGAGCGTGTGTGGAGAGAACCATCAGCTAGCATGTGTCGAAAAATACCTGTTTATAAAGTGCAGACAGTAGAGAGGTTAGAAGTAAGACTAACTAAGATGATTTTCAGTTCGATGAGCTTAATGAGGGGAGTGGGTGAAGATAAAACTGAACTACCAAAATGTAGAAATGTAGAACATTTCTCGATGGAAAACATAAGATTTATTAGCAAACTCATGCTTTATGTATTCTTAGAAATGGGAGTCTCTAGTTGGCAAGGGTTTGCACTTTTGTCCAAGTAGGGACCATTCTTTCTAGTGAGTATAAGGGAGTTACACTCCTAAAATAACCCCTGCTCAACCCCTTGGTAGCAGGGGTGAGCAGGGGGCACCCCCTTGGTAGCAGTCAGGCTTATCTTAGAGGCAGTGTGTAAAGCATTTGCACATAGCCAACAGTAATACAGTGTAAGCACTACAAAAGGACACCACACCAGTTTAGAAAAATATCCAATATTTGTATAAACTTAAGATGACCAAAATGATAGAAATCCACAATACAGTACTTAGCAATCTTCAGTTATCAAAATAACCTTGAAAAACAGTTTCTTGAAGTCGATAGCTCCCCCTGGGTCTATCACAGCGTTGTGAATAAACAAATACAAATAGTTCTGGATGACCGCGGCGTCGCGGGCCAGCTACGGTGTTGGGAAGACCAGCAAAACAGTACCTTTAGAAATGCAAGGCGTCAATGACCTCTCATTGAGTTTCCGAAAGCACAGCGTCCACAGGCTTTAGTTCCGAAGGTCAGTGCAGGAGTCATTGGTCCCTTGAAGTCACACACGTTGTAGATCCAATTCTTCGCGGTTGAAGTCAGGAGCGCTGGCATCGGCAGGGGTCGGCGGGCATCGGGTCCTGGGAAGTGGCAGTGGTGCAGCATGTGATGCCTTCAGGTTGTGGTGCGAGCAGCGGCTCAGTGGCGGCATCAGAAAGAATTGGCAAGGAGACCAGGGTCACTGTGCGAAGTAATGCAGTGCTTCTTGTGGTGCTCGCAGGTCACGGTACAAGCATCGGTGTGATTGCTGAAGTGCTGTCGTTGGCTGATGAAATGGAGTTGATGGTATCGGCATCAGTAGGCCAAGGCTGTGATGTGGGATGAGGCCGGAGCGTTGTGTAACTTTACGAGTGGTGCTCTTGAACCGCAGTGCAGGGAGCGGAGTCAATTTTGGCATGGAGCGGCAGCAGCGTTGATAAAAAGGCAGCATCATGAAGCGAGGTGGTGCAGAGTGCGGTGCCCATCGGTCACCTGCAAGCAGCAGCTCTGTGGTGGCATCTGTAGGCGTTGTCAGTGAGACCAGGGTTGCGGTGCTGCGATGTGGCGATGCCCTCTGCGGTGCCTTCAGGACACGGAGTCGGCGACGGGTTGCTTTTTCTTCTGTTGCAGGACAAAGCACACAGTCGCCAGTGCTGAGGGCAGAAATACTTAAGGTCTTTGTTGTTCCTGAGACTACTTGAAAAGGGGGCAAGCTCTACCTCGAGCCCTTGGAGGAATTCACAAAAATAGATGACAGAAAGGTCAGTCCAGTCCTTTCACTGCCCAAGACAGAAGGAGCAACTGCAGGCCGACACAGCAAGCACTCAGGAAAGTGGTAGTTCCTCCTCACAGCTTCTCCAGCTCTTCTTCTTGGCAGTCTTCTTGGTCCAAAATGCTTCTAAAGTTCAGGGGTTTAGGCCCCAAAATTTACACCACAAAGTTATTTGTCCTCTCAGGCAGAGAGTGTCTGTGCCAAGCCAGAATCAGTTATTCTCTCTCTGGTGTGGCTTCCTGGCAGGAGGTGGAGACTGCATTGTCAGGGGCAGACCAGGCCCATTGAGGTGAAAGGAAATCTCCTATAAGATATTATAAACAATCTTTCCATTCTCTCCTATGGGAACAGGTAGCCTTGCAATAGGGAAAAACGAAATTGGCAGTAATTCACTATCAGGGCATGCCACACACACCAGGGCATGTCCTACCTTTCACATACACTGCACCCTCTCCAGATGAGTACCTTGGGCCTGTTTTATGGGTGACTGACATGTAAGAAAAGAGAAGGTTAGGCTTTGGCAAGTGGGTGCACTTGCCAAGTCAACATGGCAGCCTCGGACTGCACACAGGCTCTGCAATGGCAGGCCAGAGTTACATTCACAGGCTGTTCGTCTGGGTGGCACAATCCAGTGCTGCAGCCCACTAACAGTATTTGATTTACAGGCCCTGGCACACTCAGTGCACTTTACTAGGGACTGACACATAAATCAAATAGGCCACTCATGGAAACGCCAAACCATAACACATTTTACCACAGGAGCACTTACACTTTACCACTGATCTGCAGTGCGAAAACTATGCAAAGACACAAAGCCAGCAAAAACAGAGTCAAAACCGGGAGGTCAGACAGCAAAAACTCTGGAAAAACACGCCAAAATATGCCAAGTCAAACATGTATATATTAATTGGAAGGACATTGACAACACATTCAAACATGATAAGTTGAAAATAAAAAGACCAGGCATGAAATGTAGGTAGGAACAAGACAGATCAAATATCCATGAAAGAGATGATAAAATCAAAGTATCCTACAATGAATGTGAAGCTGTTGCAAAAGGTGTATATGGCATGTGAGAATATGAATTGGTTAGGTTTGATACCAGTATGTCTGGTTGGCCCCTAGGGACCCTCAAGAGGCAAGGGGACTTCATCTCCCAAACAAGAGCACACCAGGAGATGCATTTGAAGAGTGGTGGAGAAAGAGGGCGTGGCCTGTGACTACCACTAAGCAATCCCACTGTGTGGGGCTTACTGGAGGTAACAGGTAGGCTAGTTTGCCCCTAAGCACCTCCCAGCAGTGAAAGGGACTTGATACCTAACTAAGAGCGAGCAAGGAGGCGTGTTTGCAGACTGGTGGAGAAAGGGGGCGTGGCCTGCTATCCAAACTCACTAATCCTGCTGTGTCGGACTCACTGGAGGGGTAGTTGGCCCTCAAAGATGTCCTTGGGGACAACTACCCCTCTTGTTACCTCCAGAAAGTAAAATGTCAGCTTACCTATAATGTTTCTGAAACCTGTCTTTTTTCAGTGAATTTCTAAGGTTTTTTTAATGCTAATCCCTAACTATAACGTCCCTGAAACCTGTGTTCTTTTTCAGTGAAAAAAATATATATATATATTAGGTACAACACCTAGGATTTACCAAAGTGTGTATATTGTAAATATGGTGTACATATATGAATTATTCAGGATGGTGTAAATATTTTAGAAATGTTTGATCAGCATTTTTTAACCAATATTTTATCAATAATGAGCATTAAAATTGAGGGATACCACAAACACATGATTAAAGAGAGTGACATAGACATTATAATTGTGCAGAAAGTTTAAGCAATACAACATGAAATATGACGAATGAGATCACGAGCATGACATGTATATGTAGTCTGACAAAAATACAAAAAACAAGATGCGACATGGGTATACAAAAGATGTGCAATATGAAATAAAATCTGGGAATGAATATGGAAAATTAGTTGAACTGGTACATAAAAAATGGTAAAGTGAACATATATAAGAAAAGTTGCAAAATAAGAGTAAGATAATGGACAACTTTGTTTTTAAATAAGTGTAAGCACTTGTCACTTATCACTAAGCACTTTAACAAAACTTTTTCATTGTCGAGTAGCATGATAAAAAGAACGCATAAGTAACAGAAACAATATGGGCAAGGTGAAAGGTCATGGACTAATGTATTTTACATAAATTTAACATGATCAGGACAAACAGTATAATACAATATTTTATAGTATGATCAACTTTAGACTTTAGCTAAACAAGATGTGTACTAATGTATTTTACATGTATTAATCACAACACTTTCACCAATGCAAATCAAAAGTAATGTAAAGAAATGTATTTTACGAGTATTACGCTGTTAGTAGGTATTTCTTTCATGTCTATGACTGAAGTAATCACGTGGTCACAGCATCACATAGCACTGTCACTTTAAATAAGCCTTCGCGCTCATATGAGATTGTCGAGTGAACAAGCGGCGTTCGCGCTGCGAAACGCGTCTCAGACATCTGGCCAAAATAAAGATTTGAGGCACTGAAGAGATTGGGTCTGTGTCCTGTTTTTTGAGCCCACGTGGAGTGAGCGAGGAGCCTCATCACAGGATTTGAGATATATATATATGTATATAGATACATATACATATATATATATATATATATATATTCACTGAAAAAAACATAGGTTTCAGGCACGTTATTGTCAGAAATTAGCATTTAAAAACACTTGGAAATTCACTGAAAAAAACATGGGTTTCAGGGACGTTATAGTTAGTTGGACATTTCACTTGTGCAAAACCATAGAAATTCCCCCGTTATAGTTAGTTCAGCTAACTATAACTCACGCCCCAGCAATGCACTGCTGATGACGTCACATATTACATCATTCATGGCATGGTCAGTGACAGCACTGATGACATCACTGATGACATCTCAAATGACATCACTGATGATGTAACTGTTCACATCATCCAGAGGCTGCAACTACGGACATCGCGAAGCTTGGTAAAAGTGTACTGGTGGCATTAAACTCCAGTTTGGCAACCTGAGCATGTGTCAGACCTGTTTTTACTGAAAACAGGATTGGAGGAGTTATGTGGAGGCCGAGGTTGGCTCCACTTTATCTGACGTGCCCCTCGTTCAGGAGCACCGCAATTTAACCGACAAACTTTCTTGGCTTGCAGTGTTTGAAAAGCACATTGCAGCCCCCCCCCCAGCCTGTAGTGTCTTGGAGGTACTGGGGAGAGGGAGCAGGCAGTCTGTCTGCTTAAGGATTGCCCAGCTGGGATGACATTCCACCTGTTCGTTGCCGCAATAGCTAAAGGAGCCGGCGAAGCAACAAACGCATTATCATGTGTGAAGATGGGTCACTGTACCACAATCTGACTGTTGTACGTGTTCCTTCTTGCAGGACTTGGTGCACCGTGCCCGAGGTCTCGTGGTTGGGATTACAGCGACATTGATCATCGGAGAAACTTTCCCTGTCTGCTCTCTACATCCATGAGTCCCAGCCAATGAGAACACTCGGTGTATTTAAACATCAGCCCCGCGAAATGATACACCTTGAGAGAGGCAGCACTTACCTGGCACTGATGAGGCACATACCGAAACGCGTCTGCCAGAGGCTGCAACTACGGACATCGCGAAGCTTGGTAAAAGTGTACTGGTGGCATTAAAATCCAGTTTGGCAACCCGAGCATGTGTCAGACCTGTTTCTACTGAAAACAGGATTGGAGGAGTTATGTGGAGGCGGAGGTCGGCTCCGCTTTATCTGACACACCCCTCGTTCAGGAGCATCGCAATTTAATCGACAAACTTTCTTACCTTGGAGTGTTTGAAAAGCACATTGGGGCGCCCCCCCCCCAGCCTGTAGTGTCTTGGAGGTACTGGGGAGAGGGAGCAGGCAGTCTTTCTGCTTAAGGATTGCCCGGCTGGGATGACATTCCACCTGTTCGTTCCCGCAATAGCTAAAGGAGCCGGCGAAGCAACAAACGCATTATCATGTGTGAAGATGGGTCACTGTACCACAATCTGACTGTTGGACGTGTTCCTTGTTGCGGGACTTGGTGCACCGTGCCTGAGGTCTCGTGGTTGGGATTACAGCGACATTGATCATCGGAGGAACTTTCCCTGTCTGCTCTCTACATCCATGAGTCCCAGCCAATGAGAACACTCGGTGTATTTAAACATCAGCCCCGTGAAATGATACACCTTGAGAGAGGCAGCACTGACCTGGCACTGATGAGGCACACGCCGAAACGTGTCTGCCAGAGGCTGCAACTACGGACATCGCGAAGCTTGGTAAAAGTGTACTGGGTGTATTAAAATCCAGTTTGGCAACCCGAGCATGTGTCAGACCTGTTTTTACTGAAAACAGGATTGGAGGAGTTATGTGGAGGCGGAGGTCGGCTCCGCTTTATCTGACACGCCCCTCGTTCAGGAGCACCGCAATTTAACGACAAACTTTCTTGGCTTGGAGTGTTTGAAAAGCACATTGCGGCGCCCCCCCCCCAGCCTGTAGTGTCTTGGAGGTACTGGGGAGAGGGAGAAGGCAGTCTGTCTGCCTAAGGATTGCCCGGCTGGGATGACATTCCACCTGTTCGTTCCCGCAATAGCTAAAGGAGCCGGCGAAGCAACAAACGCATTATCATGTGTGAAGATGGGTCACTGTACCACAATCTGACTGTTGTACGTGTTCGTTGTTGCGGGACTTGGTGCACCGTGCCCGAAGTCTCGTGGTTGGGATTACAGCGACATTGATCATCGAAGGAACTTTCCCTGTCTGCTCGCTACATCCAGGAGTCCCAGCCAATGAGAACACTCAGTGTATTTAAACATCAGCCCTGTGAAATGATACACCTTGAGAGAGGCAGCACTTACCTGGCACTGATGAGGCACACGACGAAACGCGTCTGCCAGAGGCTGCAACTACGGACATCGCGAAGCTTGGTAAAAGTGTACTGGTGGCATTAAAATCCAGTTTGGCAACCCAAGCATGTGTCAGACCTGTTTTTACTGAAAACAGGATTGGAGGAGCTATGTGGAGGCGGAGGTCGGCTCCGCTTTATCTGACACGCCCCTTGTTCAGGAGCACCGCAATTTAACCGACAAACTTTCTTGGCTTGGAGTGTTTGAAAAGCACATTGCGGCGCCCCCCCAGCCTGTAGTGTCTTGGAGGTACTGGGGAGAGGGAGCAGGCAGTCTGTCTGCTTAAGGATTGCCCGGCTGGGATGACATTCCACCTGTTCGTTCCCGCAGTAGCTAAAGGAGCCGGCAAAGCAACAAACGCATTATCGTGTGTGAAGATGGGTCACTGTACCACAATCTAGGCTGCAACTACGGACATCGCGAAGCTTGGTAAAAGTGTACTGGTGGCATTAAAATCCAGTTTGGCAACCTGAGCATGTGTCAGACCTGTTTTTACTGAAAACAGGATTGGAGGATATATATATATATATATATATATATATATATATATATATATATATATATATATATATATATATATATATATATATATATATATATATATATATATATATATATATATATATATATCAAAGTCCACAAGTTGCCAATACGAGGTACACTCACTGTCGGCGTTTGTAGGGTCAGGGAAGGTCGCAGGCACAGCCAGCGTCTGCAGCGACCTGACGCCCTTCCTCATAGGTTTTGCTGCTACACAGGAAGTACCAACACACAGTCTTTCCAGTATATTCCCTTTAAACAATAAGTGCAATCCGACTCAGGTGAGTATATACACAATGCATCCTGGGACTGGAAGTCCTGTAAAATAACACCCATGTGGGCTGCTGGCAATACTGTGCAAATTATTAAAATCCATCCATCGTGGTTGTGCCGCTGACCTTCCCCCATTCAGCCACTCGCCTGTTTGTCCCACCGCGCTATCCAGGAGGACCGCTGCGGAGCCGCTTACATTGGCGGCGGTGCTCCTCACGACCGGGCCGGCCGTTCCACATCAAAGTCCACAAGTTGCCACTACGAGGTGCACTCACTGTCGGCGTTTGTAGGGTCAGGGAAGGTCGCAGGCACAGCCAGCATCTGCAGCGACCTGACGCGTTTCGGGCTCCGCCCTTCCTCATAGGTTTTGCTGCTACACAGGAAGTACCAACACACAGTCTTTCCAGTATATCCCCTTTAATCAATAAGTGCAATCCGACTCAGGTGAGTACATACACAATGCATCCTGGGACTGGAAGTCCTGTAAAATAACACCCATGTGGGCTGCTGGCAATACTGTGCAAATTATTAAAATCCATCCAACGTGGTTATGCCGCTGACCTTCCCCCATTCAGCCGCTCGCCTGTTTGTCCCGCCGCGCAATCCAGGAGGACCGCTGCGGAGCCGCTTACATTGGCGGCGGTGCTCCTCACGGCCGGGCCGGCCTTTCCACATCAAAGTCCACAAGTTGCCACTACGAGGTGCACTCACTGTCGGCGTTTGTAGGGTCAGGGAAGGTCGCAGGCACAGCCAGCGTCTGCAGCGACCTGACGCCCTTCCTCATAGGTTCCGCAGCGGTCCTCCTGGATAGCGCGGCGGGACAAACAGGCGAGCGGCTGAATGGGGGAAGGTCAGCCCACATGGGTGTTATTTTACAGGCCCACCAGCTGCCTCCAGTAAGCACCACAGAGCTGCCTTGCAGAGAAGTGTAAAAAGGGGCATGGCCTCTGAACACCTCTCTGCAATGCAGCTCCCTGCCGCATACAGGAGGTACCAGGTCGGTAGATGGCCCCCAGGGACCCTCAATATTCAAGAGGGGTTCATTGCTCAGACGTGGGTCCCAGGCACTCCACACCACTGGAGTCAAGCTAGCCGGGCTGATGAGAGGTGTTACCTCGAAACCGGTCCGGTCCTCGGATGCTTGATTCCGTTCTGGGAATGGCATGGCTTTTGTAGTTCGGACTGGACTGTTCCCATGGGGCACAGGGTCAGAGCTGATTTGCATTTCGCCATTGTCTAACCCAGGGTGGTGTGGAGTGCAAAAAAACGATGGATTTGGGCCCAGATCTTTTGACTGGGGCGAATGTGTGACATTGATCCACATTCTGTCCATCACCTGTTTTGTTTGCAAATTCCGCCATAAGTGCGCTGGGGATGCTCAGACGTGGGTCCCAGGCACTCCACACCACTGGAGTCAAGCTAGCCAGCTGATGAGAGGTGTTACCTCGAAACCGGTCCGGTCCTCGGATGCTTGATTCCGTTCTGGGAAGGACATGGCTTTTGTAGTTCGGACTGGACTGTTCCCATGGGGCACAGGGTCAGAGCTGATTTGCATATCGCCATTATCTAACCCAGGGTGGTGTGGAGTGCAAAAAAACGATGGATTTGGGCCCAGATCTTTTGACTGGGGCGAATGTGTGACATTGATCCACATTCTGTCCATCACCTGTTTTGTTTGCAAATTCCGCCATAAGTGCGCTGGGGATGCTCAGACGTGGGTCCCAGGCACTCCACACCACTGGAGTCAAGCTAGCCGGGCTGATGAGAGGTGTTACCTCGAAACCGGTCCGGTCCTCGGATGCTTGATTCCGTTCTGGGAAGGACATGGCTTTTGTAGTTCGGACTGGACTGTTCCCATGGGGCACAGGGTCAGAGCTGATTTGCATATCGCCATTGTCTAACCCAGGGAGGTGTGGAGTGCAAACAAACAATGGATTTGGGCCCAGATCTTTTGACTGGGGCGAATGTGTGACATTGATCCACATTCTGTCCATCACCTGTTTTGTTTGCAAATTCCGCCATAAGTGCGCTGGGGATGCTCAGACGTGGGTCCCAGGCACTCCACACCACTGGAGTCAAGATAGCCGGGCGGATGAGAGGTGTTACCTCGAAACCGGTCCGGTCCTCGGATGCTTGATTCCGTTCTGGGAAGGACATGGCTTTTGTAGTTCGAACTGGACTGTTCCCATGGGGCACAGGGTCAGAGCTGATTTGCATATCGCCATTGTCTAACCCAGGGTGGTGTGGAGTGCAAAAAAACGATGGATTTGGGCCCAGATCTTTTGACTGGGGCGAAAGTGTGACATTGATCCACATTCTGTCCATCACCTGTTTTGTTTGCAAATTCCGCCATAAGTGCGCTGGGGATGCTCAGACGTGGGTCCCAGGCACTCCACACCACTGGAGTCAAGCTAGCCGGGCTGATGAGAGGCGTTACCTCGAAACCGGTCCGGTCCTCGGATGCTTGATTCCGTTCTGGGAAGGACATGGCTTTTGTAGTTCGGACTGGACTGTTCCAATGGGGCACAGGGTCAGAGCTGATTTGCATATCGCCATTGTCTAACCCAGGGTGGTGTGGAGTGCAAACAAACAATGGATTTGGGCCCAGATCTTTTGACTGGGGCGAATGTGTGACATTGATCCACATTCTGTCCATCACCTGTTTTGTTTGCAAATTCCGCCATAAGTGCGCTGGGGATGCTCAGACGTGGGTCCCAGGCACTCCACACCACTGGAGTCAAGATAGCCGGGCGGATGAGAGGTGTTACCTCAAAACCGGTCCGGTCCTCGGATGCTTGATTCCGTTCTGGGAAGGACATGGCTTTTGTAGTTCGGACTGGACTGTTCCCATGGAGCACAGGGTCAGAGATGATTTGCATATCGCCATTGTCTAACCCAGGGTGGTGTGGAGTGCAAAAAAACGATGGATTTGGGCCCAGATCTTTTGACTGGGGCGAATGTGTGACATTGATCCACATTCTGTCCATCACCTGTTTTGTTTGCAAATTCCACCATGAGTGCGCTGGGGATGCTCAGACGTGGGTCCCAGGCACTCCACACCACTGGAGTCAAGCTAGCCGGGCTGATGAGAGGCGTTACCTCGAAACCGGTCCGGTCCTCGAATGCTTGATTCCGTTCTGGGAAGGACATGGCTTTTGTAGTTCGGACTGGACTGTTCCCATGGGGCACAGGGTCAGAGCTGATTTGCATATCGCCATTGTCTAACCCAGGGTGGTGTGGAGTGCAAAAAAACGATGGATTTGGGCCCAGATCTTTTGACTGGGGCGAATGTGTGACATTGATCCACATTCTGTCCATCACCTGTTTTGTGTGCACATTCCCCAACTTACAACATGCTGAGTGCTGCAGGGAGGGGGCAGGGCCTAACTGCGATGCCAGCTTTAAAAAGGTCCCCCTTCTTTTACATTAATTGTGGCCCTGGGGACCTCATCCCCAGGGCCTGCTCTTTTTTCTCCCCTTTAAAAAAATGGGAAGGTGGCGCCCCTCCCGAGGTCAATTTCGCCCTGGAGACCCTATCCCCGGGGCACAGCCATACTTTAAAAAAACATATTTTTGGAAGGGGGTGCGCATGGCCCCCCTCCCAAGGCCATTTTTGGCCCGGGAACCCCAGGGCATGGCGAGTATTTCTTGTTTTTTTTACATTTATTTGGAGGGGGGGCGGTGTGGCCCCCCCTCCTTAGGCCCCAGAAAAAAATCTCATGGTCGGAAGGGTCTGCGGATGCACTGTGCATCTAGATATCAAAACTTTTATTTTTTGATTTTCTCAGCAACTACTGAACAGATTTACACCATTTAAAAAAAAGTCTCTTTCTGAATTTAGGGCTACCTTTTTGCCAAATTGGGTGTAATTCGATTCAGCAGTTCGAGCTGTAGCCGTGTCTAAAGTTTCCTATGTGAAATTGTTTTTCCAACCTTTTTTTATTTATTTCTCAGGAACTACTGAACGAATTTACACCATTTAACAAAAAGGTCTCTTTCTGAACCAAGGGCTCCCTTTTTTGCCAAATTTGGTGTAAGTCCGTTCTGCAGTTTGAGCTGTAGCCGTGTCTAAAGTTTCCTATGGAAAATAATACGGAGAAGGCATGTTTTGGAACCCCCTTTTTTTCTCAGCCCCCGCTTGACCAATCACCCCGAAATTTTCAAGACAGGAGCTGACAGGAACTGACCGGAGCACCCCAGAAGTTTGGAAAATTTTGCACTGATTCGTCATTTGGCGCCAAAGTTATTGGGAAAACAAAAAAGCTTTTCCTATGGAAACTAGGTCCTAACTATTACTATCTACTGGTGACTGTCAGTCAGTGGTCGCAGTGGGGAAAAAAAAGTAGGGGAAATGTGGGCGGAGAATCAGAGGGCGGTAATAAACTGAAGATTGGATCAGTGGGCCGACTTAGAGGTGTGGCCTGCATGCGCAGAACATCTCAATCTTTAGTATTTGTGTGGCATTTCACTGACCAGTTACAGCTTATTATGTTATGTAATTCAACCAATGGATACACATGATTATTTTACGATTAATATGAGCTATTGACATTAGAAACATATTCCACTTTGTGAATTTATTTTAATCACAGAATGTCCCAAAAATGATTAAAAGTGGAAATGCAAGCCATTTGTTTCCGAGTCATGGAGTTTCTGTTGTCAGCAATATACACAGAGATAATCAATTTCACGTGTGTAAATGACTGTATAGGAAATGTTACATAAGACAAAGGACAACAAGGTGTAGGAGTCACATGATAACCATACTAGTAGACAGTATAGTTTAATAGTGATTGGCCTGGAGAAACACAAACTCAGAATTTAAAACTTAATACCATGATTGGGGGTTCTCTTTAAAAATCATTATTGATTTGTATCAAAAATAACACTTTTTGCAACATTAGGATAAGCAAAGGCTTAGGGAAAAACATAACGCTCTAGTTTATACTCTGCAGTTTGCATGGAGCTCTCAGATGAAAGTCAGTAGCTCACTGTTCTTTGTTAGGATTTTAACTTATAAACTGCAAGTAGCAAAAGGATCTCACTGACAAAAGCAGTAACCCACTCACCTATTTACAATATGTGCACTTTGTGATGGGCCTGGTACATTTTATTTGCCGCAGGCACATTAACCCTCTGCGCTATCTTTCCATGAGTCAAAACTTCCACTAGACAAATCTCTGATCTCGCTCTAGGAAGAAGTTTATTCATCAGAGTTATCATGACATTTTTATTATTGCTGAAAATAGCTGGCGGCAAGGAAGGAGGCAGCAAGTGCTTTTAAAACCATAATATACTCCGCCTCCACTGTCAGTGCCTGTTGCGGTCACACCAGTCGCACCGCCCTAGAGCCAGCTCTTCTCAGGGGTCCTGTGACCTCAGTGACAGAGTCACTGTTGCTCTAGGGTCTGCTACTTCGTAGGCCTGCCCGCAAGACTGGAGGTGAGCTTCAGTATTGATTGTGGTGGGCAAGTCTTCAAGGTGAACCCACACTTGCCACTGCTAGGGTCCACCTGATGGTGCTAACACACCAGGGCTTTTCTGGTGCCTTCTAGGGTTTGGCATGGGAATGTGCTCCCTCGGGAGAGTGGTCTGGGGAACTGTTCATGAAGGCTGAACCTGGTTCCCCAGTTCTTAAATTTAGCAACTCTGCCCCCAGTGCTACATCTGCTCCCTCACTGAACACCATACTGCCCCACTGAGAGAAACTCATACTGCCTTCAGCTACAACCCAATTTGACCTGTTATAAATAACTGGATGTCACTCAATTCAAATTACACACTAGGAAAGAGCAATATGCTGCCTAAAAGAAAAGGTAACTACATCCTAGAAAAAGCAAACACTCATAAGGAATGAAAGATTTAATAAAGCATGTAAAATGTAAGCAGGAACATGGTGAACTTAACGCTTTTACAGTCATTATTCAGAAACCAACAAGTATTTTTGCCTTAAAAGTTAAGGACATAACTACAGGGCCCAGAAAGGACCCATTTCAATGTCCACTGCTTATATGCTTACAACACGTAAGCAGTATGGTTTCAAAAGACCACATTTGTGAACACAAAGCCGCTGTACACATTTCGTTTTCCAATCCGCCCATCAACCAGGTATTGCAGTACCTCCAGGCAGGGCCAGTCCTAGGATTTTTGGGGCCCTGGGCAAAAGGGAATGTGGGGGGCCCCTGAAATCTACTTAAGTGACACCTTCTGATCTCTGGGAAGCTGCTTTGTGTAGATTCCACTTGGGCCGCAGCTCCTCCTCTTAGCCACCTCAAGCACCTCTTGTACAGCCCATTTCGAACTGAAGGTGTGACAATTGCTTGGGGGCTGAGTTAAACTTGTGTGGATTAAAGTGCTGACAATGGGTGCCCTGTCGAGTCTCTGAACTGGCTGCCTGAGAGGTGTACCCTCCCCTTTGCCTTCCCACACCATCCCTTAGAGGCCCCAGGAGGGGGGCCCCCTCCCATGAGCCCATTTGTGAAGCATTTCTTTCACTCTGATCGGCAGACATACACGAGGAGAAGTGTGGTGTTAATTGAAAGACAAGAAAACAAAAGTAGCGCTTTACTGGCAAACTCTGTAAAGTAGCACTAATGTGTTGGTGTTTGAAAAAAATTATCTGGCCACTTTAAGAACACTAAAAAAGGACAAGGGCGTCCCCACACAAAGAAACACACAAAGTGAGTATTTTACTCTAAGTGCTCTTTGCGGCTCGGACCACACCGGCTGAAGGACGTATTGATAGACTGCCAGGAGACAGGAGCAGGGAGGCCGAATCCAATACTAAAGAACGGACTTTCCATCCACAACGGAGTGACTTGGAAGCAACATATCCTTTAAATTGCGCCAGTCATCTAAATTTTTAATGGGTCATTGACGAAACCCAGAACTGCAAATACGGTGGCTCCTCCTGGTAGTCCAAGACCAAGCGAACTTACCTGGAAAATCAGTGACATCGCAACTGAGAAATAGAATCCGGAAACAGGCCCAGTAATTTGAAGACAACAGGGTTCTGAACTGAAATAAACTGTGTTCAGTGGGGAGACTTGCCCCATCTGCTTTAAGAATCAGTCCTGAAGAAGGTAGACATACAGAATACCGAAACGCCGCGTCGACTTGTGATTCTTTGTTTTTAATTCGTTTTTATGAAATGTATAATCATGTTTTTTAAAATTTGTATACTGTATTATGATCAACTTTGTTTTGAAATGCAATAAATGTATTACAGAGGTTTACGAAACTTATGGTGTGGAAAACATCTCTTTAAATTGTTTTAAATTGTTTTATTTGTGTTTTTCATTCTTGTAGAGTTTAATGCTTAATTGTGAATTAAAATAGGCCTTTCACTAAAGACTTGGTAGCTGTAGATATACAGGATTATTAATACACAGAACCCGCATCCCCAGTTGAAATACGCTTTTAGAATTTGGATTTAAAAGTCTTGTAACTTTACCTTTCCCGCCGGAATAACGGCATGCTGGTCTTAGAGTAAAATACTCACTTTGTGTGTTTCTTTGTGTGGGGACGCCCTTGTCCTTTTTTAGATCTACTATCCCCCCAGTCCCCTATTAGCCTGTGCAGGGTCCTCCTTTAATTTCATAACTACACTTTAAGAACACTCCATCTTCTTTATTTAATTATTTTTCAGAGTTTGAACATTTTGTTTCCGAGGCTGCACTTTTGAATAGAAAAATGTCAAAACGGCAATTCCAGCAAAAGTGTTTATCTTTTTTGCATCCATTTCACAGGGGTACAAATGGACGACAGGAAGAGACGGTGAGAACCATTTATTGTTTCATGGTTTTCGGAAAAGTGAGAAGGAGTTAGACAGAACGAGAGGGAATTAGAGTAAGAAAGAGGGGGCAGCTGCCAGCGACAGAGCAGTAGTGGACAACTTCCATGTCTTGTGTGAGCAGGAATTAAGAGACAGAGACCTTTTTCTTCTCTGCTCCCGCCCCTCCACGAACAGAATATTTCTGACGTCCAGGGACGCATGTTCATAATAAAAAAGTAGGGGAACGGAATCTACAGAATTAAAGAAGTAGGGGCACGCCTTGCCCTGCCGTTCCCGCCCACTTCGACCACTGCTGCCAGTGGATAAAATATTACCTACTGGCAATTGCCAGTAGGTAGTTATAGTTAGGACCAAGTTTCTATTCAAAAAGCATTTTTATTTTGCTAATATCTTTTGCGCCGTTTGACGAATCTTCCCGCAATTTTCTAAACTTCATTCAGGTCAGCTGCTGTGTTGAAAGTTTCAGGGTGATTCATCAAGCGGTGGTCGATAAAAAAAGGGGCCCTTAAACACTTTTCCTCCATGTTAATTTCCATTTGAAACTGTTGACACAGCAACAGCCCGAACTGCTGAACAGAATTACACCAAATTTGGCAGAAAGGTAGCTCTTGGTCCAGAGTGCACTCTTTTTGTTAAATGGTTTAAATCCATTCAGTAGTTCCTGAGAAATGTAAACATTTCTCAGATATACAAGTAGGGATGCAGAGGATCCGTGAACCTTCCAGATCTCGACCCAGTGATCTGATTGGCTGCCAACATTTCAAACCAGGAAGTGTTGGCAGCCATCTTGTGTCTTGGTTGCACAGAGTCACAAGATAAAAGGTCAACATACATAGAGAATCAATAAAAAGGGTCAGGGTAGACACCCCCTAACCCCCTAGGGCTAGTCAGAGGGTCTCAGAGGGACCCCAAGGGCCCATAAAAGTATTATCTTTTTTTTAATTTTGGAGGTATTCACACTAGATCCGACAATCTGTCCGAAATGTTTTTTAAACAGGAAGCACAGACTCCCTGCTTTGCTTTCTTTCAGTCCCATTTGTGGTTCAGGTCCAGGGGGCAAGCAAAAATAATGATGTAGGGGCCTTCGCAGGTCCCCACATGCCCCAGGGACCACCACCATCCCGTGGTTTATAAATTGCATCTTCTAGGGGATTAAATGTAAAAAACCAATGCATGGGATGCTCCTGCCTCCATGCTGCCTCGGGTGACCGCCACTTCCCTGAGGCTAATTATCTTAAATGCAGGGGGCACACAGGCCCCACAGCCCTGGGACTGCCAACTCCTGGGGGTAGTTGTTTAAAATACAGGGGGCACGCAGCCCCCTGCAGCCCCAAGGACTGCCACCTCACCAGGGCTCCATTGGAATGGGGAATGAGGGAGCGCAGACCCCCTTCTGGACCTGTAAATGACCCTGGCAACCACTACCCCCAGGGCTGGCTCCAGCAATGTCCCAGGGTGGCCACCCCCAAGACATTAGAGTTTGCAATGGCACGGCAGGAGCACTTCCCCGGACAAGTCATTTGCAAACTCTGCTTCGCTGACCCCAAAGTCATGGCCATGACCCAGGGGAATGGGTCCCCAGAGCAATATTGGCCCCGTTAGGTGGCCTCGCGGGTACCCCTACCCATCTCTCTTTTTTTAAAACATCAGCCCCATCCCCCAGGGGATGGGGCTGAAACTGACCTCAGGAGTGGGGACCACGTGGATACACAGCTTAAGGTTGTTGAGAAACACTCTGTTCCTTTCATTCATGAAGTGAACTTCTGTAGATGTGATGCATGTCAAAACGTAGATTGTTGTTATAGATAGAGCCCATGTCATGGTCTCTGAGGTAAGCAGAAACAGTATTATGAACATGCTTCCTAGCTGTGTCAATCTGTGGACAGAATTTATTAGACCACTTCCATTTCTGTCTTTGGCATATATTAGAGTATAACAAGATAGTGTGAGGGAAAAGCAAAAAATGTATGGCAATGTCCTTGGGCATATTACAGCTAGAGTAGCTCTTATTTTCAAGCGAAAATCCGCCTCCCGGAATATTATTATAATTACACTCGGGCTGGATTATTTTCTTCATTAAAAATAGCAAATAGGAGCAGCCTTTTTCCGATGTATAGTACCTGCTCCCCTCCTTGCTGCACAACCCAATTACAGAGTGTTAGACCTGGCACATTGGCGTGGGTCTCCCTTCCACTTTTTGCCTCTACCTCCTGTGTTTTGCTGTGTGTTGGACTCCATTTTTGCTGATCTAGATGCTTTGGGCACTTTGCCACTGCTGTTTAGGGCCAAAGTGCAAGTGCTCCCTTTGTAAAGTATTGTTATGGATTAGTGATTCCATAATTGGCTTATTTGGTTTACTTGTCAGACCCCTAGTACAGTGCACAATGGGTGCCCAGGGCCTGTCAATCAAAGGTTACTGTTGGGTTTTCAGCACTGATTGTGCTACCCACAGAAGCTGCTTATAAAGAAATGTGACTCAGGCCTGCCGTTGCAGAGCCTGTGTGCAGTTTGGGACTGCCTGTCGACTTGGCAACTGCACATACTTGCCAGCCACTAAACCTTCCCTTTTCTACATATTAGTCACCCCTAAGGTAGGCCCAAGGTACCCCTGTTGGCAGGGTGCATTGTATTTGAAAGGTAGGACATGCCCTGATGTGTGTGGCATGTCCTGATAGGGAAATACAACCAATTTAGTTTTTCACAATTGCAAGGCTATCAGTTCCCAAAGGCCAGAATGGGGGGTTTGTTTCAATATCTTAAAAGCATAACTGACCATGGGAGCAAGATAGGAAAATAAAGTTTAGAAAGCAGGAACTCAGAATGTTAAAATGCATCCTTTAGTGAGGGGGATTTTTACATTCTGTGTTTAAAAATACCATTTTTAGAAAGTAGGTATTTTCTTGCCTAACCATCCAGTGTGACTTTGCTTGGTTTGTGTATTGCATGTCTGGCTTTTACATGACAGGGGCTGGAGAAGGGCAGCGGCTCCAGAAGTCTGATGACTCAGGGCTGGGCTGAATAGGCCTTGTCTGCATTTGGAGCTGTGGGAGGAGTTGCACCTTCCCCTGAATAGGGCTGTGCCTGTCTTCCACAATGATGGCTCTGCCACCTGTGGTGTGTCTGGAGCCAGGGCTCACACTGACAAAGGAGGTTGTTGTGCACTTGCAAAGTGCCCCACAGAACTGATTTTGGCTGGGTACAGATACTCTCTAACTTCAGAGAACAAACGATTTTGGTGTATAAAAAGAAGGGCCCAGACATCTGGGGACAGTACTCCAGTAAACCATAAAATATATTGAGTGACTGACAGGGTCAGAGCTTCCATCAAGGAGGAGGTCTCCAAGATGTTAGCGCTAGGGATGTTTGAGCCCTCAGATAGCCCTTAGGCCAGCCCAGTGGTCGTACTCCCAAAGGCTGCCATACCAGAACTCCTGTACTATGTGGACTACTGAGGGCTCAATTCAGTCACCAGTACTGATTTGCACCATATCCCCAGAGCTGATGAGCTCATCAATTGGGGGCTGCCTGGTACCTCAGTACGTTTGACTTAACATCTGGGTACTGGCAGATTGCCTTGACTGATGGGGCACAAGAGAGGTCAGCATTCGCCACACCAGATTGGCACTACCAATTCTCGCTGCTGCCCTTTGGGATGAAGACTGCCCCTGCCACCTTTCAGAGGTTGGTCAACCAGGTGTTGGTTTTGCTGGAGGATTTCAGTATCGCTTACCTGGCCGAAATTGCAGTGTTCAATACCACTTGGGAGTAACATCTGCACCACGTCTGGGAAGTGTTGATGGAGCTGCAGAGGGCAGGCATTATGATCAAGGCAAGCAAGTGCCAGATCGGGCAGGGTTCAGTGGTGTACTTGGGAGACCAGGCAGATAGCGGACAGGTGGAGCCCCTACAGCCATAAATTGATACCATTCTGGCTTGGGAACCCCCAAAGACTCAGACAGAGGTGAGAGCATTTTTAGGACTCACAGGGTATTATAGGAGATTTCGCAAGGGGTATGGCACCATAACTGCCCCCTTGATAGAGATGACCTTGAGGAAGCAGCCCAGGAAAATAAACTGGACTGACGCCTACCAGAAGGCTTTTTATGCCCTGAAATCTGCCATGTGTACAGTGCCCGTGCTTAAGGCACCCAACTTCTCAAGATAATTAATTGTGCAGACAAATGCTTCAGAGCATGGTGTGGGGGCTGTGCTCTCAGGGCTAAATGAGGAGGGCCTAGACCAACCTGTAGCCTTCATTAGTAAGAGATTACTTCCACAGTAACAGAGGTGGAGTGCGATTGAGCGTGAGGCATTTGCTGTGGTCTGGGAGCAGATGAAGCTGAGACCATACTTGTTAGGGACTCATCTCTGGGTTCAGACAGACCACAGGCCCCTCAGATGATTGATGCAAATGAGGGGTGAGAATCCAAAGCTGTTGAAAATGGTGGTCCATTTTCCTACAGGGGATGGACTTTACGGTGAAACACCGCCCTGGTACAGAACACACCAATGCTGATGGTCTGTCCAGATTTCTCTGCCTTACTGAAGAGAACTCCCAAGAGGGTGGGTAGTTCTCCCCACATTTCAGCTGGAGGGGACACTTGTTGGACCTAGCACCATTGGCGTGGGTCTCCCTTTCAAATTTTGCCTCTACCTCCTGTGTTTTGCTGGATGTAGGACTCAATTTTTTCTGATCTATATGATTTGGGCTCTTTGCCACTGCTGTTCAGTGCCAAAGTGCAAGTACTCCCTTTGTAAAGGATTGATATGGATTAGTGATTCCATGATTGGCTTATTTGATTTACTAGTCAGACCCTAGTGCAGTGCACAATGGATGCCCAGGGCCTGTAATCAAATGCTGCTGGTGGGCTTGCAGCATGATTGTGCCACCCACAGAAGCAGCTTGTAAAATGTGACTCAGGCTTGCCATTGCAGAGCCTGCGTGCAGTCTTTGACTGCCATGTCGACTTGGCAAGTGCACAAACTTGCCACTCCCTA
Source organism: Lissotriton vulgaris (assembly GCF_964263255.1). Taxonomy (NCBI): domain Eukaryota; kingdom Metazoa; phylum Chordata; class Amphibia; order Caudata; family Salamandridae; genus Lissotriton; species Lissotriton vulgaris. The sequence continues at coordinate 1,142,426,067 of NC_141694.1, read as the reverse complement.
AATCTTCAATTTTCTACATATTAGTTACCCCTAAGGTAGGCTCAACGTACCCCTGTGGGCAGGGTGCAATATATGTGAAAGGTAGGACATGCCCTGATGTGTTGGGCATGTCCTGATAGTGAAATACTGCCAATTTTGTTTTTTACTTTTGCAGGCTATCTGTTCCTATAGGCCAGAGTGGGGAGTTTGTTTATAACATCTTATAAACATAACTGGCCCTGGGAACAAGATATGAAATTAAAGTTTAGTATGCCTGAACTCAGAATGTTAAGATGCATCTTTTAGTAAGGGGGATTTTTACATTCTGTGTTTGAAGATACCACTTTTAGAAAGTAGATATTTTCTTGCCTAACCATCCAGTCTGCCTCTGCTAGGTTTGTGTATTGCATGTCTGGCTTTTGGATGACAGGGACTGGAGAAACAGCGGCTCCAGAAGACTGATTAGTCAGGGCTAGACTGAATAGGCCTCGTATGCATTTGGAGTGGTGGGAGGAGTAGTAGCTTCACCTAAATAGGGCTGTGCCTGTCTTCCACAATGATGGCTCTGCCCCCCTGTGGTGGGTCTGGAGCCAGGGCTCACACTGACAAAGGAGGTTGTTGTGCACTTGCAAAGTGCCCCACAGAACTGGTTTTGGCTGGGTACAGATACTCTCTGCCTTCAGAGAACAAAATATTTTCATGTATAAAAAGAGGAGCCCAGACCCCAGACTTTTAGATCACTTCTGGGAAATCAAGAGGAACCTTTGCCAAGGAGAAGATCCGGATAAGCTGAGGAGGAATACTGCCCCTGTGCTGGTTGCTGCCTGGGGTTGGCCTACAGTGGCTGCTTGCTGCCAGAAAAAGGAATTTGCTGCTTGCTTTGTCACCTGCTTAAAGAAAAGATCTCCAAGGGCTTGAAACTGACCTTGCCTTAGGGCCACAAAGACTTCACCACCAGTTCCCCTGAATTTCCTTGCTGGGAATTCCAACCTGCAAAGAGGTGCCTGCTGCTGTTTAGGACCACTAGAGACTGTTTGTCATTTGGAGCTGGAAAATTGATGCAACATCAAGGAAGCGTGTCGCATCCACACCGGTTAATGACGCATCACCGAAGAAACTGTCACAGAGCCTGCCGCGGCTCAAGAAATCGCTGTGCAATGCTTCGGGGGCAAAGATCTCCAAAGTCTGAGATCCCGCACTGATCCTGATGCAAACCTGCTGTGGGGCTGCATGAAGACATGCGTCGTACTAGATCGATGCATCGATTCGAGGCGCCAAGACTGTCGCTTCGTTGGGAGACGCAGTAAGAAAAAGACACATCAACTTCCCACACAGTAAGAAAACAACGCATCACCTCCTACCCAGTAAGGAACTCACACATCACTTCCCCTGCGCTGCAGTAGGGAACCAACTCATCACCTCCCCCAAAACAAGGAACCGATGCATCACCTTCCCTGCGTGTAAGGAACCAACGCATCACCTTTCCTGCAGCCATTTTGTTTGTTTTGCGTGAAGCATCAAAGGTACTTTGAGAAAAGTGTCACACTTACAACTTGCATTGAACTGAACTATTTCTACCATTTGTAAGTCTTTTCTTGACACGGTATGGTGGATTTTTGCTGTTTGGTCTTGTTTTGGTTTAGATAAGTATTACTTATTTTTCTAAACTGGTGTGGTGTCCATTTGTACTGTTTTCCCTGTATTACTGTATGTGTTCACAAATGCTTTACACACTTACACACTGACTATCAGATAAGCCAGTCTGCTTATGCTAAGATACCAAGGAAGTGAGCAGAAGTTAGAAAGTGTATCCCCGTACCCTGACTAGAAGCAAGGGTTGCTATGTGAACAAAGGTACCTACCTCTGTCAAGTAGAGACCCCATTCCTAACACTGAAAAACAGTCAGAAGTTGCCGGTTCTTGTAGCCAATGTCTTTACATTTTGTAATGTCCCATGTTGGCGGGCAAGCCTCTGTGGCTGCAGCGGTTCTGGCAGTTCTACTTAAACATTGCTACCTATTTCCACTCATGCTGCCAAACACTATAGAACGGGTGCTTCCGTCTTGTGAGTGTGGCTTCACGTGAGTTAATTTACCAACAACATTCCTAAAAGAACAGGGAGCACTCTGCAGTTCCTTAAGTTACCATTTAATTATCGATAACATCAGGAGACGCATTTCAGCACACTGCCTTTCTCAATACCTATTTCCATTTAAGATCACATGATCATTTTTAAATACCTCAGCAATTACTTCCATTGGATCACAAAGCATTTACTATGTAAACACGTTGTCCTATCTCCATTTCCTGATTATAAACAGCTTGTGGCCATCTTTAAATATGTTTTATTTACAGGAATGTCCTTGGGCACATTGTTATGATTGCTCTCTGTTTGGATTATTTTCTTCTTTAAAAATAGGAAATAGGACCATCTGTCGTCCTTGATCACAGGCAGAGTGGTTGCAAGGAGTAACAAAGACTACTGCTACATATCACCTGTATTTTATTAAGCTTCAGTAGGCCACGTGATATTGCAAAGGATTCTGGTGGCAGCAGTCTGTCTGTGTCTCTCTTTATGATAAAATAGCGCACACAGTTCAAATGTTCATTGCATCTCCATCTCAAATATGCTTTAAATCCAGCAATAAGGGGGCCATCCCAAAGTTGTTTCATTGCGCTGCAAAATAAACAAAGACAACAGCGGTCCTATGCAAGGAGGAGTATAGTCAAAAGGTAAATATAGACACAATGGAAACTATATTGTAAATTGACTTGCCCAGCCGGGCAGAGGTCTAATATTCAATTTAGAACCACAATATTAGGAGATACCTTCAACAATTTCTTGGAGATGGGCACAAGCCTGTGCCCAGACGTTTACAAATTGTCATGGTTAGCGGAGTGGATAGAAGGTAGAGAAAGGTTTTTAGGCAAAAGCTATTGTTTTCTGTGCATATAGCAATAACAGAATTCACATTTACACCATTACTTAAAATATAGTAACAGATACACAACAGAGTATATGGTGTAGAAGTTGTCGACGCGTTTCGATCCCATTACATAGTTACAGGGATCATCATCAGGACTGAGTAAAGCCTAATCATTCCTAGCCATGATAGCCTAAAAGAAAGGGGGGAGAAAAATAAGGAAGTTTGTCCAAGAGAGGACACATTTTAGTTATCGCTACACACTTACATTTGTAATTTAAACATAAGTGACATTCAGTGTTGCCTTAAGGGCCTATAACAAGGCTTTGTGCACGAGAAGTGAAGTAAAAGAATTTAAAAACGTTGCTTTAAAGCTAATGCATTCATTTAACATCAGTGTTTTTTTGTGTTTTTTACTTTTTTTGTGCCTGACAGAGAATAATGACCTTCATAGTGCCGTGTGCCTAGTTGGTGCCCAGGCTGTGTGCTAAACAACAGAGTTTCGGCGAGATCCTGCAGTAGTGATGGGAGCGTGTCCTATGGCGTGCATAACATGCATGTAACGCACAGGGACTTCTACTTCGGCGAAGAAAGAGCGTCACGTACTCGGTACTAAAGAAGTAACAAGGTTATCGACGAGAAGTGAGGGGTCGCGATCGCCTACCAAGCAATCTACAAGCTTACCGCATTGGGCGAGGCGCACACAGTGGGTGCCGGCCAGTGGCAGGGAGTAGGGGGCAGTCGTTATCTGCTAAGGGACCGGAGGGTCTATAAGTAATCAATTAGTACTGAAAACAGGATTATTTAGCCAGCGCCCATTTTTGATTCCTGTTTTCAGTACTAATTGATTACTTATAGGCAGCGTGAACAAGGGCTCTTTTGCTCGAAACGCGTAGCTGGTTCTGTTGGAATAAATCTATATCTTGCTGACTTCGTTGGTCCATTCCTCATTCTTGCTGGCGTGGAAGCGGTGTCTGCGAGCGCAGAGCGTGCTGAGGAGGAGCTTTGCTTTCATATATGGGGGCCTGTTTCTCTCCCAGTTGCGCCTGTCTCCACATGGGGTACTGGGAGAGACAGGTTCTCAGAGGCACTCACCACGATATCTGTACCCGTCATATCATCAGATGGTACAGGTATATCGATGATATTCTTTTGGTCTGGCATGGAACATATGAAGAAGCGGTTAATTTCATTGAGGTTTTGAATTCTAACTCATTCAACCTGTCCTTCACGTCTCACATCAGTCAGCAGGTAGCACACTTTCTTGACGTTACATTGGAGGTCAGTCAGGGTAGGCTTGAAACCAAGCTTTATAGGAAGCCCACAGCGGGCAATACCATTTTGCATGCAGGAAGTCATCACCCCCCACATTTGATTAGAAGCATCCCCTATGGGGAGATGCTTAGAATCCGTAGGGTGTGTAGTACGGACTCCCACTGCAAAATTGCGCAGGCAGCCAGCAAACAAAGGTTCCTTGCCCGCGGATACAGTGAGCAGCTAATTGACACAGCTATTAGAAAAGCTAATGCCTTGTCACGCACTCAAGCACTGACCCACAAGAAAGCACAGAAAAACACCGATGCTAGCACTGAGCAGCCTCTCAGGCTCATTTGGACCTACAGTAGCCAGCACGGGGCACTTAGAAAGATCGTCAACCAATACTGGAACCTGATCAAATTAGATCCAGTTATTGGTGAACACATGCCCAATAGACCAGCCATTACTTACAGGAAGGCGTTCTCTCTTCAGGATGCACTAGTTAAATCTAGTCCTGAGGTAATACCCCCAAAAAATTGGCTAGCTGCCAGTCAGGGGTTCAGGAAGTGTTCCAGCTGTAAAGCTTGCTCTCAGGGGCTCAATAAGACTGAGTTCCTTACAGCATTTTCTGTAGTGCCCCGAAAGATCAATAAGCAACTCACGTGCAAGTCGGAGTATGTGGTGTATGTGCTGGAGTGCCCCTGTGGCCTGCAATACATTGGTAGTACCAAATTGCAGGTCCACAAAAGGGTACTCCAGCATATTAGGGCAATCAATACCAATGACGCCACCTACCCTGTCGCACGACATTTTAAGGAGTTCCATGGTAATAACAGCAGTCTCCTTAAATATTATGCTATTGACTCAGTAGGCCCTTTAAGGAGAGGTGGTAACCGGGATGGGATCTTAAGGGCACTTGAGACCAGATATATCCTGGAGATGGACAGCAAGAGCCCGAATGGCTTAATGATAGCTCGGGCCCAGATATCACCATGGCCCTCCCCAATGATTATACCTATGTTGGGAGAAACCGAGCGCTTAAAGACGGTGGAGGAATTGCTGTTATTTACAAAAGAGAGTTCTCCTGTAAATGGGAAAATCTCGACTTCCCTGACTGTGAGGCGGGCCTGTTTAAATTAACTCTTTCCCCCCAATTTACCTTAACAGGCATCTTGATTTACCGTCCACCTGGATCAGTGAGCGGTTGGGCTACTGCACTTCCAGAACTCATTGCCCCTTTATTAGCACAATCCACTAATTTTACCATTATTGGAGATTTAAATATTCATTTTAATTCTGCCTCGTGTGCTATTGCTCAACGTCTCTTACAAGATCTTGAAGCTCTTGACCTGCATCTCTACAATTCCGACCCTACCCATAAGGCCGGTAACCTTTTAGACCCTATTATTTCCAATCTGTCGACCATTTCCTATCAATCCTCTACCCCTGTTCTTTGGTCAGACCATTTTTTAATTAAGTTCTCTGTTAAAATATGCATAGCTGACATTCCTAGGCCAGACCTTACCCACAAAACTAGTAGAAACTGGAAACGTCTAGACCTTGACAGATTTAACTCTTCTCTGGCCAACTCTATTCCGTCGGGCTCTAATATTACGATTAAAGAGCTACCCAGAATTACATCATGGTTAACTACAGCCCTGGATTCTTGCTTGCCTACTCAAAAAAATAAAACTCAAATTCACCACCCCCCGGCGCCCTGGTTCAATGACTCTTTACGCCTGGAAAAATCCCATTGTAAGAAACTTGAACGTATCTGGCGTGCAAAGTATGATCCTGAGCACAAAGTTAATTATAGAGCCGCTCTTAAAACCTACCATGCGGCATGTGACACTGCTAGAGCCAATTTTGCCAATAACACCATACTCACGGCTCAAAACAGGCCTAAGGCCCTGTTTAAAATTGTTAAAGAGCTTTCTGGTGCTTCCTCAGTTCCGAATGACCCATGCTTAGACACTGCACAGTGCAATGCTCTAGCTAATTTTTTCCGGGAAAAGATAGACAAAATTTATGCCATTTTTAATTCCACTTCTGCTACTCCTACCCATGACGTGCCCCTGGTTACTCCTCCCTGTTCTTCGCCTTCTACTCCCCCATTGCTGTCCTGGGATCCTATCTCCCCGGTGCTTTTTAAAAAATACCTTCAGGACATCAAATCTGGTTCTCCCCTTGATCCCCTCCCCCCTCAAGTTCTGGGTTCCCTGGACCCGGCTCCTCTCCACATTATTTTGGATGTCCTCAACGCCTCATTGGTAGAAGCGACTGTTCCGAATGAATGGAAGCACGCAATGGTGGTACCACTATTAAAGAAGGCCAATGCTGACCCGAGCAATCCTTCCAACTTCCGCCCTATTTCTTTACTGTCCTGTTTCTCCAAGATTTTGGAGAAACATGTCAATTCTTTACTTAGTTCTTTTGTTGAGTCCTCCAATTTTCTCCATGGATCCCAGTCCGGTTTCAGGGCTGGTTTCTCCACGGAAACCACTCTCCTTGGCGTATCAGAAACCATCAGGCGCCTAGTGGATAATGGTGAGACGGTGGCACTCATCTTACTTGATTTGAGTGCCGCCTTTGACACCGTCTCCCATTCCATCTTATTATCCACCTTGGAGACAGTTGGTGTTGGGGGCACCGCCCTGGCCTGGATTGCTAACTTTTTGTCTGATCGCACGTTTCAGGTTTTTTCTTCTACCTCTGTATCTTCCACCCTTCCTTCTCCTCACGGTGTTCCCCAGGGCTCTATTCTCAGTCCCCTTTTCTTTAACCTGTACGTAAGGCCTCTTGCGTTCCTGGCAGAACAGGCTGGTCTTACAATTTACTCTTACGCTGATGACACGCAGGTCATCTATTCACTTTCCACTAACAAAAACCTCCCTTCCTCCTCTCTACAAACTGGATTAAAGCATATATCGGACTGGATGTTGAAGCACAAACTAAAGCTCAACGGGGACAAAACAGAACTCCTCTCTCTGGGGCCCTCACCATTGGCCTCCGGAGATGGGTCCTCTACCTATTCCATCAGTGTCTGCGCGCAACCTCGGTGTGATCTTCGATAACCAACTCACTTTCAAACATCATGTTGTGAAAGTCGCGGCCACCTGTACTACTATCATCAGGTGGCTGAGGAAGATCACCTGGATGCTGCCTACAGACACTTTGAGGACCGTGGTCCAGGCCCTTGTCATCTCTCGCCTGGACTACGGGAACATCCTGCTCTTAGGTGCTGCCAAAGAGGTAACCAGAAAATATCAAGTGGTTCAAAATATGGCAGTTCGTCTGATCTGCCAACTTCCCGCAAGATCATCGGTCACTCAGCACAGGCGTAACCTGCATTGGTTGCGCATTGAAAGCAGAGTGCACTTTAAAGCACTCTGCTTCATGCATAAAATCATGACTGATAGAGCCCCATGCTATCTTGCTGCTTTGGTCCAACGATATGTTCCCCCCCGTACACTCAGGTCCTCGTCACAAAACAAATTTAAAATTCCACGCATTAACAGAGCCAAAATGGGTGGCCGCTCGTTTGCCCTGCTGGCCCCATCCTTATGGAATTCTCTTCCTCAACCCTTGCGCACAGAATCGTGCTTTCTGAAATTCCGTAAAGGAATAAAAACATGGCTTTTTAACAACTAATGTCCCTCCTTTTTCTGTCACCGCTCAGTTTGCTTTAGCGCCGGGAAACCTCCGGGTAGCTGTGCGCTTAATAAATGTAATAATAAATAAATAAATAAAATAAATAAATGGCCTCAATTCCACGGAGGATTTTTACACTTGTTTGTAAGAAATATAACATCTGAAAGCCTCTTGTTGCACCCTCACCATCTCTTCGTACTCTTTGTGTTGGCAATCTGTAGAAATGTTACCTGCCTTAGCCATTACTGTTGGTCCTGTGGTAATCAAATATGACTATACAAGATAAAAAAGCACTAGGTCATAAGAACAATGTCAAGTTCAATGGTTGCTGCATACCTCAGAAGCTTTATGTAATCAATTTCAAGCTTACTATCTTAGAAAAAATATACATATTGTTTTTTAACTGCACTTGTTTATTTAGCACATTCAACAGCGATGGTTTTTTGGTTTGATTATCTATAAACACTTAACAGTGGAATAGGTATGGGGAGGTGTCAAAATGTACGCATAATTGTGCCCTTTATATCCGATTATGATACTACTACACCGCATTTAATTAGTTGGATGGTGACCGTTGGGAGGTTTCATGATGTATATAGATGTAAATATATGAAATTTAGTGTATATATTTTATATATGGGGGACTGTTAGGCATGTTGTGCACTGATTTTTGTTGCATTTAAGGCATTTATGCCGTTAGCTCTAAGACATTTAATCCCAATGTATTTTGATTGAGGGTTTCTCTTTGCACATTTGTAATTATATGAAATTTCGTATGAATTTTGTACATACCTTGCGTGTCCATGAATTAACTTAAATACCCCACTTGAATTGTCGGATATTACTAAAGTATTCAAACAGGTATTAATGTGAAGGGCAATTGCGTTAACATACTTGGTTCCCCGCCATTGCAATTGTAAACAAATCAATTTCAAACGCAGTTAAACACTCCCACTGCTTCAAATGTAACCAATCAAATGTGTCCGTCGCTGTTGCATGAGCACTTTAAATTTCTTGCAACTCTCTCAGTGCGTCATGTGACCAAGGCCTCTGTGTAGGCCGAAACGTTATGCTGTCGTGGTGTGCTGAGGAATAAAGAAACTCACCTGCACTCTGGGTCTTCCGTGTTTTTCCTGTTTGATGGCCAAGAATTTAAGTCTGTCAGCAGCAAAGGCGCAGTTGCGGAAATATATATATATATATATATATATATATATATATATATATATATATATATATATATATATATATATATATATATATATATATATATATATATATATATATATATATATATATATATATATATATATATATATATAGATAGATATAGAGTGTGGGACTATCCGTAGTTAAACAATAATCATCCGGCACTCCAGGTAAAGTTTCAGACACTTTTGTGCTTTTATTTATGGCGAGGTTAACATCTACTCGTTTCAGCAGCCACTGCTGCCTTGTTCATGATGTTTGAAGCACCATTTTTTTGGCATTAAAATACCCGACAAGTAACATTGAGAGGGGATAATACATGTCAGAGACACAGGACTAAGCTTTCACATTCGTGGCTGTCATGTTGGAACAAGTTTTCTTCCGTATATTTCAAAAACATAGCAGCCCATTCCTTCGACATACTATGCGGTTACATCGATGTTTAAAGTGCATAATTTATAGCGGGAAAAATCATTCCTCACATTTTAAAATACTAAATCACATCTAAAAAACCACAAAAGCAACATCATTCTCAGTCAGTGCTTATCAGAAATATAAAGTGCAAGTGCATAATCACGTTTTAGATATTACCAGCAATATATTATTCGGGCTAGTGCCTATTCATATCGGGTTTGGATTTCAAAGAAATAAAGTGCAAATGTTGTAGTGCAATAGTATACATATCCTCTCCTTTTTCATAATTATAGTCTTTAAACAGTTACTTCACTATAGAGTTCAGATACTGAATGAATACAATATTTCATGATTTACAAAAAATTACAATAATTTTTTTAAAAATTCTTATTTTAAAACTCATCATTTCATGCATTCATTATACCATAACATATAAAAATCAAAAGACGAATCTCAGTTTAAAGTACAAATGCTTATGTAAACTGGAAAATTGGTACTTATTCTTCAACCACAGTAACCTTATTATATCCTTTACCCTACAATCATATAATTATATCCAATATATGTATACTCTATCAAAATCCATTCTAAAGTGCAAATGCATGTACAAAAGATAAAAAACATTTTAACCCGAATCAATTCATTAACGTCAGTCCTTACAATTCATAGGTCCCTTCTCATTACTGTCTGCAAGATTTACATTAAGAATTTGACTATCATGGATTTATACTTGTGCTGATTTACATCATTACTCTTCATTTCATTTGTCAAGACAGACATGTATATAAGTCTTCATGGACAATGAGTTCCTACGGTTCCTAACAATTGAACTCCAGAATAAAATATGTTTCTAATTTCCGGAGCTCCCTTTCTCTGTCCCCCCTCTCTTTTTTTTCGGGACCTCGGGTACACAGGTATACTGCAAACTCGCAGGGTTACTCTGATGATGGATCTCAAAATATCGTGCAATAGGGGACGTCCTGTCTAGATTCACAATCGCACGCCTATATTGGAGAATTCTTTGAAATACAGGGGGAGTTGTACTCCCTATATACATTTTGGGACAGGGGCACTGTGATAAATAAACAACAAAACTAGATCTACAAGTTAAAAAGCTTCTAATGGTCACAGTCTTATTAAATAAGGTTTTAAATTCAGTGCGATTCATGCCATGCTGGCAAGCTTTGCATTTCGAGCACTTTTTAAAACCTGGTTTCTGTACCAACCGATTCGGTGGTCCTTTTTTCCTGAAATTCACTTTTTACAATCAAATCTTTCAAGGATTTAGATCTCTTGTAAGGGATTTCAGAATTTCTCTTAACCTTAGACCCTAATACAGTATCCCTTTTTTCAAGTGCCAGTGCCGATTCAAAATGGACCTGATCTCTTTGTGTTTCACATTAAAAGTGGTTATAAATCTAGAAGAATTCTGATCGTTCACATAATTTTTCTTTTGTTTACGTTTTTTTGTTCTTGATGGTTCGAACAATATTTTATGTCTTTGTAGACCTCTTGCCTTAGTTGATGCACCTTTCAAGACTTCAGGCAGATAACCTCTCTGTGTAAACCTTTGTGTCATTTCATTTTCAACTCTCTCGTACTCACCCTCTTTGCTACATGCTCTCTTTGCTCTATAGTATTCCCCAAATGGTATACTCCTTATTAGCGCAGCCGGGTGAGCACTTGCCGCATGGAGAACTGAGTTCCCAGCTGTAGCTTTACGAAATGCAGATGTTTCTAGTTTGCTGTTGCAGAGCCTAATCAGGATGTCAAGAAAATCTATGGATGTTCTACTGTGATGCCCCACAAATTCCAAATTCAGGGAATTGTTGTTTAAATGTTTGATAAACAACTCGATCTCCGTCTCCGTGCCCTGCCACAGCACGAAGACGTCATCGATGAATCAGACCCACAGCAGGACATGTTCTGCCCATGGTGCCTCTGAGCACCTGTTCCTCCCACCTGCCGAGATGTAAATTGGCATAACTTTGGGTGAAACAGGTGCCCATCGCAGTCCCCTCTTCCTGCAAATAGCAATCATCACCAAAGAGAAAAATATTCTTGGTCAGGCACCATTCCATTAATTCTAAAATTATTTTGTTCTGATTAATGAATCGTACTGGTCTTCTATTTAAGAAATATTCTGATGCAGGCCATCTCCATGTCTTATACTGGTATAAAGTGTAGATATATCAATTGTCAACATTATCATACTTTCTTCATGCCAGCAAATGTCAAAAATATATTTTAAAAAGTCAGTAGAGTCCTTAATGTACAATGGAAGTGTTTTCACAATTGGATTAAGAAAATAATCAATAAATCTCGATGCATTTTCGAAGAGGCTATCACAAGACAAGATAATAGGTCTCCCAGGTGGACTAGTGATGCTTTTGTGCACCTTCGGGAGCATGTAAAAGACTGGAATTATCGTTTTTTCCTTCTTGATAAACTTGAATTCATCCCTGTTTAATAATCCTTCCTCTTTCCATGCTTCCAATCTTTTAAAGAATAGTTCTTTCACTTTCTCACACTCTTTGATACTGATCTTGCTATAACATTCTCGATTGCTCAATTGGCTAAGAGCTTCTTTTTTATATTGCTACCTTCCCCATAACACAATATTACCCCCCCTTATCCGAGAGTTTGATCAATACTCCTTCCTCATCTTGTAATTTTTTTACTGTTTGATGAAAAAGTGCTTTTCTTGGGTCCATTTTTGTTTGTTTTGATTGACCACAAGATACCACTCTTTAAGTTCCTCAGTTACATTTTCCCTAGTTGTCTAAATTATCTCTTGTTGTTTGCGGCAAGAATTTCGATGGTACTCTAAATGGGGTATGATCAGCTTTTTCTAATCCTGTTTGAGTTACTGTTATCACTTCATTTCCCATTTGGCTATCCATTAAGTACATCATATCTGCCAAGGCCGGTGCATCGCTCACACTCAGAAAAGCTCTATCACTTGAGGGATTCATAGCTGATATCTCTACTGTCCGGTCCACCCTATGTTGATTCATGTGCATTTTAGACAACTTCAATTTTCGGATGAATCACTGTAGGTCCATCCTGCTGTTTGGATAATTATAATCATTATCATCGCAGAATGACAATCCCAGTTTTAATATCGACTCTTCATCCTCTGTTAAAATCACAGTACTCAAGTTGATGATAGTCATATTATCTGTTATCTCTCTATTCACTTCTTTGTGTTGGAGCGTAATGTTCTTTTTGTTTGCTAGCCTTCTGCTCCTCCTGTAGCCCTCCCCTCCTCTTCTTTGCCTCCTCTTTCTTGGCCTCTTCCCCAACCCCGTCCTCTGCCCCGCGATGGTCATTCTGTTGCTCCAGTAACATAAAACGGTACTTGTCGTGACGGCTAATCTCACGTCACTGGTTCTCTTATTACTTGAGTCATCAGATTCTTGTTCTGAGCCAGAATCTGAACTGGCTTCACTTTGCGACGCATTGTGTTGGTTCAATTGGCCACTACGGATTTTCTCTCGCTGTTTTAAATAGAATTTTTTTGCGAATGTATATATTCACCCTGATTCATAATCTATACGATCCCTTAAGAATTTCGTGGCCTTTCTGTCCTTGATGCGCTTTTCATATTTTTCTAACCTGATCTTCAAATCACTTTAAAATTTATTAATTCTGACTTGGTCTTCATTTTTATCCAGGGTGTCATTTATTTCTTTAATCTTTACCACCACCTCAAACCGTTCTTTTTCCGCATATTTCAATAAAATGCAAATCATATTCAGGGAACTAGTTGCACTGTTTTCAGCCCATTCGCTTAGCATTTCTATGTCTGGATTTTCGTGGGTTGGTGCAATCATTACTCTCAATCCTCGAAGGAACACGTCCCACCTGTAAATATTGACGTAGGGATGTCACTTCCCACCAACGTGAGATTTCCCTTTTCTTCAATTTTTCATATTCCTGTAATTGTTTACTGAGGTCACTCCTGCCCCTCGGGGCCGCTGCCTCCCTTTCCCCTTGTAATGGCTGTGCAGCTTCCTCAAAGAGTTTAAGGGCTTCCAATCCCCTTGCTGCACACTCCTCGTCACTCATTTTCGCTGCCGGTGTCAATCTACCCCTCGGGATGTAATCAGTTATTCTCCCGCCCGTGCTAACTCACAACAGGCTTTAAGATTTCTAAACGCGTTCCAACAAAATGGATGGACCAACAAAAATTAAGTCCATCCAGGTCAGCTCCTTTCCTGAAAGTTTGGGGGTGATTTGTCAAGCGGGAGCTAAGAAAAAAGGGGGGTCCCAAAAAGTGTTTTCTCCTTGTTAATTTCTATAGGAAACTTTAGCCAAGGTTACAGCACGAACTGCTGAATGGAATTACACCAACTTTGGCATAAATGTAGGGCTTGATTCAGAAAGAGACCTTTTTTTAAATGATGTAAATCTGTTCTGTAGTTGCTAAGAAATTAAAAAAATAAGAGTCAACAAATTAATTTCCCATAGTAAATTTTAGGCAATGCTACAGCCCGAACTGCTGAACAGAAGTACGCGAAATTTAGATAAAGGTAGTCATTTGTTAAGAAAACAAACTTTTTTTTTTAAATGGTGTAAATCCGTTCAGTAGTTGTTGAGAAACTCAAAAAATAAAAATATCGACATTTGGGGCAGCTGTGGATTCGTGAACCCTCCTGACCACGAACTTCATTCTAATTGGCTGCCAACACTCCAGTTCAGGAAGTGTTGGCAGCCATCTTGAGACTCAGTAGAACCGAATCACGAGAAAACAGTGAAACAAAAATATAAAACAAGAAAAGGGGCCAGGATAGAAACACCCTGATCCCCTGGGCCTGCTCAGGGGGTAAGCATTTCTTTTCTGATAATTTTGACGGAATTTACGCTGGGATCCCGAATCCAGGCAAAAATGTTTAAAAAAATGAAATGCGGGCTTGTGCCCTTCATTTAACTTTGGCCCCCGGGTGGGCCAGGGCCCGGGGTCACTGCCCAATTAATAATTGCTGGGGCCCATGGGGGCATCCGCAGCCCTGGGGTCTGCCACCTCCCCTGGGCTATGTAATTGCTATGAGGGAGGGCACACGGCCCTCCTGCTGCCCCAGGGACCGGGTTGTTTTATAATCTGTGGTGGAACTCCAAGGCCACCCCAAGATCCCTGAGACCGCTACCCCCGGGCTTTTCTTATATATTCACAGGGGCACATGACCCCCCCACTGCCCCGGGGACCACCACCCCCGGTGCTTTTATTTTTAAAAATAAACCTGTGTGGGGGGATCGAGGCCATGCCCCTTTTTACACCTCTCTGCAATGCAGCTCTGTGGCACCTACTGGAGGTACCTGGTGGGCTCGTTGGACCTCAGGGTCCCTCAGGATTCAAGGGGAATTAATTCCCCAACTTAAAACGCCCCATGGGGTGCGTTTGCACGCTTGTCACATCAGGCCTCACCCCCTCCCTGCCCCACTGTGCAAACTCGCCCGTGGTGTGTTGTAAGCAAGGCGATTACGTCCCCTTGAATCCTGAGGGTCCCTTGGGTCAAATTAGCCCACCAGGTACCTCCAGTAAGCACCACAGAGTTGCATTGCAGAGAGCTGTAAAAAGGGGCGTGGCCTTAGACCATGTTTCTGCACCATAGCTCTGTGACGCTTACTGGAGGTACCTGGTCCCCAAGGACCCTCATGATTCCAGGGGAATTAATCCCCCAACTTCAAACCCGCCAGGGGCCCCTTTTGCACAGTGGTAAAGAGAGGGGGTGGGCCTGATGTCACATGTGTATACTTATCCAATAACTCCACGAAAACCCAAGCACCTATAAATTGACCATGCACTCTCCTTGCAGTACTCTAATCATCCAATCAGTACTAATGTACTCCTGCAACGACCCAGGCACTAACACATGCACAGCTACAATCCCCTATGCACTACTGATGCAGGACATCCATCTTCTTGTGACTGCCCATGCACTCCTCCAATCACCCAGTCAGTTCCATGTCCTTATCTAATCACTGCGCTAAAACACAAACACTTATAAATTCACCATGCACTCTCCTTGCAGTACTCTAATCATCCAGTCAGTACCCTTGTACTCATGCAATGACCCAGGCACTAACAAATGTACTGCTACAATCCCCTGAGCACTAGTGATGCAGTCCAACCATCTCCTTGTCACTACCCATTCACTCCTGCAATCACCCAGCCATTTCCATGTCTTTATCTAATCACTGCGCAAAAACACAAGCACTTATAAATTCACCATGCACTCTCCTTGCAGTACTCTAATCATCCAGTCACTACCCATGTACTCATGCAATGACCCAGGCACTAACAAATGCACTTCTACAATCCCCTGAGCACTACTCATGCAGTCCGGCCATCTCATTGTCACTAAACATGCACTCCTCCAATCACACAGCCAGCACCATGTACCTATCCAATCACTCCACCAAAACCCAAGCAGTTATAAAATCCCTATGCAATGTCCTTGCAGGACTCTAATCATCCAGTTACTACCCATGTACTCATGAAATTACCCAGGCACTAACCCATGGCAAATACAGAGGAGGTCATGTTAATCACAGTGGTACCCCAATGCATAGTGTTCCTTAGTGTATGTAGGCGTTTTCACTGTATTCTACATGTCTTTTAGCATTCCACTGACTTTAGGCCTGGTTAGTCAGAGTCGGTTACCACCAGTACCCGTCAGCAAAATGTTGGCACAGGAGGACTTTCTGCTCCTCTGTTGGTTCTTTCTACACATCTAATTGGACCCAGGGACCCATAGGATTCAAGGGGACTTAAACCCCCAACTCAAAACGCCCCACAGGGTGCATTTGCACACTTGTCACATCAGGTCCCACCCCCTCCCTTCAACAATGTTCAAACTGGCCCTCTGACATGTTGTAAGTTGGGGGATTAAGTCCCATTGAATCCTGAGGGTCCCTTGGATCCAACTAGCCCACCAGGTACCTCCAGTAAGTGCCACAGACCTGCGTTGCAGAGAGCTGTGCAGAGGGGCAAGGCGTTGGACCACCTCTCTGCAACACAGCTCTGCGGCGCTTACTGGTGGTACCTGGTGGGCATGTTGGCCCCCATGGACCATTGATTCAAGGGGAATTAATCCCCTAACTTAAAACCCGCCAGGGGGCGCATTCGCACAGTGGTGAAGGGAGGGGCAGGCCTAATGTGACATGTGTGTACTTATCCAATCAATCTGCCAAAACCCAAGCACTTATAAAGAAACCATGCACTCTCCTTGCAGTACTCTCATCATCCAATCAGTACCCATTTACTCATGCAATGACCCAGGAACTAACACATGCACTGCTACAATCGCCTGAGCACTACTGATGCTGTCCAGTCATCTCCTTGTGACTACCCATGCACTCCTCCAATCACCCATCCCGTTCCATGTCCTTATCTAATCATTGCACCAAAACACAAGCACTTATAAATTCACAATGCACTCTCCTTGCAGTACTCTAATCATCTAGTCACTACCCATTTACTCATGCAATGACCCAGGCACTAACACATGCACTGCTACCATCCCCTGAGCACTACTGATGCAGTCCAGCCATCTCCTTGTCACTACCCATGCACTCCTCCAATCACCCAGCCAGTTCCATGTCCTTATCTAATCACTGCATCAAAATACAAGCACTTATAAATTCACTGTGCACTCTCCTTGCAGTGCTCTAATCATCCAGTCAGTACCCATGTACTCATGCAATGACCCATGCACTAACGCATGCACTGCTACAATCCCCTAAGCACTACTGATGTAGTCCAGCCATCTCCTTGTTACTACTCATGCATTCCTCCAATCATTCAGCCAGCACCATCTACTTATCCAATCACTTCGCCAAAATCCAAGCACTTATAAATTCACCATGCACTCTCCTTCAAGTACTCTAATCATCCAGTCAGTACCCATGTATTTATGCAATTACCCAGGCACTAACACATGCACTGCTACATTCACCTGAGCACTACTGAAGCAGTCCAGCCATCTCCTTGTCATTACCCAGGCACTCCTCCAATCACCCAGACAGTTCCATGTCCTTATCCAATCACTGCCCCAAAACATAAGCACTCATAAATTTACCATGCACTCTTCTTGCAATACTCTAATATTCCAGTCACTACCCATGTACTTATGCAATGACCCAGGTACTAACACATGCACTGCTACAATCCCCTGTGCACTACTGATGCAGTTGAGCCATCTCCTTGTCACTACTCCAATCGCCCAGCCAGTTCCATGTTCTTATCTAATCAATGACACCATCCATGTGATAATCTGATGTACCTCCTCATACCCTAATATAACCTTTGAAATACTCACTCTAAAATACAGACTACCATTTTTTAAACCATAGACACACCAATACCAGTTAGTACATACCCATTCACTAATTCCTACGTCTATACACACATCCACTCATTCACCCATAAAGTCACTCATACATGCAGTCAACCATCAATACAGCATTATCATAAGTACTCACATATCTATACAGACACTCACACACCGTCACTCATCCATAGAGTTACTCACACACCTAGTCAGTCATGTAAACAATCAATCACACTCCCATTTACTCACCTATACAGTTATACACACGCCACCTTACTTATTCAAACATATACAAACACATACTTACACTCTTATACAATAACAAATACGTGCACACACTGATCCATACAGTCACTCTCACAAGCACTCAGACTCACATATAGACATTTATAAACTCCAACACTCACATATACTGCCTTTCACATATGCAGTTACTCACACATGTACCACTGAGGCATCCATTCATTCACTAACACACCCATACATATACTCACCCACCCATACAGCCAATCACAGATGCACTCTGGAACCCATACACCAAGTGAATTAACCACTCACACATCTATGCATAGAGTCACACATCCCACCCACCCACAATGACACTCCAGCACCCATACAGATACTCAGACAACCAATCAATAACCCATATAGATTCTCATTAAGCTACTCACCAACCCATACAGACGCTTACACACCAACTGACAAACTAAACTGTGTGAATGTCTGTAACAGTCACTAACCCATGCATTCAGTAAGACACAATTAATCACTCACTTATACAGTCAGTCACACACCTACTAAATCATCCATCCAGACATTTATACGCTCATTCATTCTTCAAAACACCTTGGCAGATATATATAAAAAATATTTAAACTTTACAGAAACACACATTCACTGAATGATGTCATCAGTGATGTAATTTGAGAAGTTATCAGTGATGTCACGGACCATGTCATGAATGATGTAATATGTGACTTCATCAACAGTGCATTGCAGGGCACAGGTTATAGTGAGCTGAACTAACTATAACGGCAGAATTTCTCTGGTTTTGTACAAGTGAAATTCCCAACTAACTATAACATCCCTGAAACCTGTGTTTTTTTCAGTGAATATATATGTATATATATTTATTCATCAGTAGGTAGGTATAGATAGGACCTAGTTTCC
Source organism: Lissotriton vulgaris (assembly GCF_964263255.1). Lineage (NCBI taxonomy): Eukaryota > Metazoa > Chordata > Amphibia > Caudata > Salamandridae > Lissotriton > Lissotriton vulgaris. Next base: position 1,142,407,127 of record NC_141694.1, on the reverse strand, counting down.
AAAGGAAGATTTTTTTGTTTTGCTTATAACTTTGGCGTCGCTTGCTGAATCTTCATAACATTTTCAAAACTAATTTTTTGTTGATATCAGCTCCTATGTTGAAGGTTTGGTGGTCATTCGTCAGGGGGGACGAGAAAAAAGGAGGATCCCAAAACATGTTTTCTTCATGTTAATTTCCATAGGAAACTTTAGACAAGGCTACAGGTCGAACGGGTGAACAAAATTACCCCACATTTGTCAGGGAGAAGGTTCTTGGTCTAGAAAGCACGCTTTTGTTTATTTGGTGTAAATCTATTCAGAAGTTTTTGAGAAATATCGAAATTTATAGATATCGATATATGGGAATTCTGCCATCTGATTGGCTGAGGGGTTACGAGCACGAGCTTGTTGCTTATTGGTTGCGAGCGCTGCAAGCGGTTGCAACTAGGAAGTGTTGGCCGCTATGTTGTGATTCAGTTGAAATGAGTAATGGGAAAAAAAGGGTGAAAAAAGTAGGAAAGGAGGGTAGGAGCACTGTAATCTCTGTGGGGATTGCGAAGCAAAGTAGTCACTCTTACTGGTCTGAAAGTGCAGTGTTGCTCAGAGTGACATGGTGCTGATATGATATGGTGCTACACTCGGGTATGAAACCGAGAGCCTAAACCGTGAGCTCTTTGCTGTAAAGTGATGTGGCCTGGTCTTTGTAGCATACATATGCAAGTAGTGTTAGTAGGCTTTTATACCATACAGGGAGTGGGAAGCGAACTACTGACCGATATCGTGCGTTTATACTATACCGGAAGCGGGAAGCGATGTACTCATGCCCACCGGTGTGAAGACTTGTGGATGACACCGAGGTGATTATGTAAAGGGATGGGCTCTGGGCGCTGTAGTATACGTGTGCAAGTAGTGTTAGTAGGCGTTTATACCATGCAGGGAGTGGGAAGCAAACTACTGACCGCTTTCGTGCGTTTATAGTATACCGGAAGCGGGAAGCAAAGTACTCACGCCTACTGGTGTGAAGAGTCGGGGATGAAACCGAGCTGATTATTGTAAAGTGATGGGCTATGGGTGCTGTAGGATACTAGCTGCTGTAGTATAACTGTGTAAGTAGTGTTAGTATGCGTTTATAGTATATATGGAGGCGAAGTAGTAACCCCTACTGGTCTGAAGACACAGGGATTAAACTGTGAGCCTAAATCGTGAACTCATTGCTGTAAAGTGACCTGCTCTGGGCGCTATAGCATACCTGTGGAAGTAGTGTTTGTTTGCGTTTATATAATACTGGGAGTGGAAAGTGAACTACTCACCCCTACCGGTTTCAAGACTCGTGGATGAAACCCTGAGCTCATTGCTGTAAACTCACGTGCTCTGTGTAGTATTCCAATGTAAGTCATAGTAGAATGTTAGTATGTAAGTATGCAATGTTAGAATGTAGGGCTGTCATGAGGGGAACCTTGGGGAGTTTGAACACACCGCTGGAGAGGACGGTTGCCCTGCTGTCTGTTCCTGTTGGTGGCTGTTTAAAGCATCTTGTTTTCCTGTAATAAATCTACTTATCGGATGTACTGCTGTCTGCCTCTTCACAACATAAATTTGGCGAGGAGCGGGAGGAGGTAAAAAGAAGGCAGCACTCACCAATATTTCAAAATTGCTTGCCTTGTGCTGAAGACCCATTTTCTTTGTGTAGCTGTTTCTACTCATCCCAGGGTCGTTGGCTCATTGAACTATATCATCCGACCTCTGGTAGGATTTATATTTTTAGATTTTGTGCTTCCTCTGCCTAGTATGCGTTTATACTAACCAATGCACCATGGTCCTAGGGAGCGTGACTTCCCAGGTGCAGCTCATACAATGTCCCGGGGTGTGCATCTGTGGGACATGTGTGTTTGCTATTAGAGGGCAGGTGCATGGCTTCCACCCTGTGTTGGCAAATCCTTGTTTGACTAGATGAAGAGAGAGGAGGAAAACCTTGTATCGCTTCAATAGAGTGGATCCGGATGGTAAAAACGGGAGAGAAGAAAAAAAAAGCGGAGTCTCACCCATCCATTTAAATGAGGCCCCTGGTGGGTAATGTTCTGTGGCGACTCCTATTATTATATTGTGGGGTCTCTGTAGGACTGGGGATCTTAATGTTACATGCAAATTAGGCATGGGAGGGCACAGAGACGTTTCACAGCCTATGGGACAATCACCTTCCCCGGCATTGTTTACTAGTTGTTCAGGGGGTTCCCTGCCAACTGAAGTCCGGGGATCGCCACCCTCCGGGGCTTTACTTAAATATGTAGGGTGGGCCTCGGCAGTCCTTGAAGCCTCAGTGGTCCTAGTCAGTGCCTTATTGGTTCTGTAATCACAAGGGCAGTACTCATGGTGTTATAAGGTGATACACTCATAGGACCCTTGCAGTTGTAGAATTACCCAGGCTTCATTTGCGTAATACTTAAGTCAAAGGGAAATCCCTGGACTATATACGTTTTTCTCCACAGGCAATATCTCATACACATCGATCATTCAAGTAACACTGTTGTTGTTATATGTCAGGCCAACACAGAAATATGACGTTTACACTCTTTGTATTTTATTAAAATCTTGTTTCTTGGGTTAAAATTCAGATCACTGTCTGAAATGCATCAATAAAAAATTATACAATTTTATCAAATTTCAACAAATCAAATACAATGGTACATACAAATATACAATATTGTAGCATTATGTTGTGATCCAGGCGTAATAATATTCTCTCACGCAAGAAAAATGTTTTCCTTAAATAAACGGGTAGTGGCTAAACAGAATATAGAAAAGATTCTTGAAACTTAGACCTGTAGAGTAATGTGCATTAGGATTAAAATCATAAGGAGTGGTGAACGATAGAGAGCCCCTTTCTAATTGTATTTTATTGTTTTGCATACACAGAAAGGATATTTACTAATGATGAACCCCATGAATATTGCTGTCCTGAAGAAGGTGTTAACATATCAGTGAGACAACACCAAAACGCGTCGACGCACAGATAAATAGAACCCAACTAAATCCCAACTAGATAACAGATATACCTGGACTTTGGATACTGTGATCATTATTTTTATCTTTTGTTTCAAAATCGTATGAGGATACTGGGTCAGGATAAAACAATAGTAGGGAATACTTCTTACCTACAGTTTATAGGGGTTGTTCTTGTGATTTATTATGCTTTTTGAAACTGTGGAAACTAAATGACTGTAATTTTTACAATCTGTTGGTCTTTTTTATTATTGTATATTTGTATGTACCATTGTATTTGATTTGTTGAAATTTGATAAAATTGTATAATTTTTTAATGATGCATTTCAGACAGTGATCTGAATTTTAACCCAAGAAACAAGATTTTAATAAAATACAAAGAGTGTAAACGTCATATTTCTGTGTTGGCCTGACATATAACAACAACAGTGTTACTTGAATGATCGATGTGTATGAGATATTGCCTGTGGAGAAAAACGTATATAGTCCAGGGATTTCCCTTTGACTTAAGTTGTCAACAGTACCCTGTTCCCTGGAAGTCAGTGGGGTCTTCTCTTTTGTGAAGTCATTTGTGTAATAGTCAGTTGATAGGTGCACCGCTAAATTACAAATGTTTTCCCTCATAATCTCTTATAAACAGACAATTTTCACAGTAAAGTATAGACATGTTTTGTCAGAAAAAGGAAACCTATACACTCAGTCATTTATTGGAAAAAATAACCTTTATTAAAACACAAATACATGGAAATGTAAGTTTATTAGAACAAACAACAGTGTAAAATAAAATACGTGGGTTGGACTCCTGTGGAAGCAGCGTTCAAAACCTGCAAGACAAAAATAAAACACGTGAAAGGAGGTAAAAAAAGGGAGTCTGACAGAAAGGACGATAGTGAGAATGAGAGGGAGAGGGAGTGGGTGGAAGGTACCAGGGGAGGGAGAGTCAAAAGAACAGAGGCAGGAGAGACAGAGCGTCAGCCTCCTGTACACAGCCCTCAGTGTTTGCCCTACCGTCACCCGTTAGTCTAGGACGCTGGGGTCCGTGAGAAAGAGTGTGGTCCAGCAAGTCCTTGAAATGAAACATGAAACATATGAATGAGGCCAGAGATTACATTATTAGCTACGGGAAAATCGCTTGCCTGCACCTGTGCACCCAAGGTGCTGCACCCCAGCCCCTTCCCCCGCACTGTGCTCAGTTATAGGTCCTGCGCACCGATGCTTCACTGCTCACCTGCTACCATCGGGGTGTCCAACGACGTGTTGGTGCAAGCTCTGAGCCAGGGGTACATTTGTAGGGTAGGAGAGCAGGTCTCTGGTCGGGGACGGTGTCTTGATACCAGGATGGAAGGTGTCAGAATGCCAGCGCATCATCACGGGATGAGCTCCTGCTCCACCCATTTTGGGTCCATCAATTCAGTGTCTAAAAAGGGAGAAATAATTTAATGGTGGAAACGTCTGGAGGTGAATTAAGGTTTATTTCAAGCTTAATAGAAAACAGCAGTTGAGTGCATCCTTCTTTTTTGATGTACGATCTACCAACTGTTAGTATTAATAGTGGTTCAAAGAGGAGCTGGAGTGCACTAGAATACACAAGGTTAAATAATAATATGTTATACGAAGGTTCACATAGAAAGAAACAGAGCTCATGGTAGAAGCATAATGTGCGCCTGTAATGCAGTGGCAGAAGGCTGTGTGCATGTACACTTAGTAATGGGCTCACTATAGTGCCCTAAAAGCCAACACCACGTGTCTGTAGGGCAGCACTGCCCGCTGGCTCTGGCCTACAGTACGGTCAAGCAAGTTCTTAAATGAGACAAAGATGTTGCTGAATGAGGTCAGAAATCACATCATTATGCATGGCAACATTGCTTGTTCAAAACTGCGGACCCAGGCTGATGCACCCCACCCTACCCCTCTTGCAGCACTGCGCTCATCATGTGTCTGTAGGGCAGCGCTGTCCGCTGGCTCAGAACTACAGTACGGTCCAGCAGATCCTTAAAATGAGACAGAGATGTGACTGAATGAGGTCAGAGATCACATCATTACGCATGGGAACTTCGCTTATTCGCACATGCGCTAGCAGGCTGATGCACCCCACCCCTCCCGCAGCAACGCACTCAACACGTGTCTGTAGGGCAGAGCTGCTCGCTGGCTCAGGCTTACAGTATGGTACAGCAGGTCTTTAAAATGAGACAGAGATGAGACTGAATCAGGTCAGAGATCACATCATTATGCACAGCAACATCGCTTGTTCGCACCTGCGCAGGCAGGCTAATGCACTCCACCCCTCCCGCTGCACCGCGCTCATTTGGAGCCCCTGTGCACCCAGGCCCCACTGCTCACCTGCTGTCATTGTTGTGTGTGCAAATACTATGGGGAGCAGTGCTTACCATTCAGATGGAGTGTTGATTGCAGGATGATGTACACCTCATAGATTCCTTTGGAAACAAGACGGGCAGTAGGGTTCACAATTCACATCCAGTGTTGATTGCCAGGATAAAGTGCACCTCATGGATCCCTTTTTTTATTGCACATTGTGATATGTGAGGTGGATGCGGCAATATCACCTGAGTCCATGTGGAAGAAGTGGGACATATGGCGTTGTCATTATCCTATTTAAACGTACGCAAAGTGGGCTGGGTTGGCGGACACTAAGCCGGCGTAGGGGTGTGAATAATAATTCGGAGGATTTGGGCGTTGTTCAGATCCTGCCTGGCCAGGAAGTGTACTTATGTGTGTTTATTTTGTAGTTTTGACGTCGCAGAATGCGCAATTTACATTAATGTAGCATATGTCGGGAGGGCGGCAACCATCGCTCATGAGATGATGTTTGAAAAGATTGAATGGCGAATTTCACATGTTGTTGTCAAGGTTGTGGATATGCGCAGACACTCATGTCAATGGTGTGCGGTATTATTGAAAGTGTTGGTATCGCGAACTGTACACATATGAATGTGCTCGGATTGGGGAGGATAGGCAGTGAGGCTATGTCATACACAGTGATAACGCTCATTACAGTCAAGAAATGAATCTGAAAGTCTGACATATGACACACAACTATACTGGTAAAGCCTGACAACAGAGCGTACAGCAAAATAAATCTACACATTTCTGTTTACTGTTTGTCACTTGTGATCTAGGATGCGCACTCTGCCCGTGACTTCTGATACTTCTTAGAGCCACCAATACCCAGGCCAAAAGGGAGCATAATAATGTGCACACACACACACACCAGGGGCATCGTGTAACACACATTTGTTTTTTGATGTAACGGTTGAGATGCATGGCCATCACACGTGGAAGGCTAATGTACAGACCATGAATATTGATCAAGATGATCATTGCATGTTGTGTGTAGTGTAAGATATGTGTACACAGCAAAACAACTTTTCAAATTATCTCTCTAAGCAGAAGAGGTGTCTCTCATCAAACGCTTTAGAGAGAATGACTAAAAAGGGTGGGGTCCTCCAACTGTTACAACGGGAAATGTTATGAAGCCATCAAATGTTTTTTTTTAAGGTCACATGGCAATCACGCACCGAGCGCACAAGGAGGCCGCACCCGACGCGATTTTGACAAAAATATATTTATCATAATATACGTTTATTACAGTTAGAAATAAATAAATGTTTAAAATAGTTTAGATTATCGCTCGCTCTCATATACTGTTTAAAGTTATTTAGATATACTTTTGAGACAAAAAAATGAGGGAATAGCGTACCCGGCGGAACACTATACGTGTGCGACGTAACACAGGACCTGGCAGCATGTACTTGTCGCACACTCAACGCGCAGTGTGCGTGACCCCATATGTACATGATGTAACGCGTGGCTAGGTACTTAGTACCCGTCGGATACCAAAGTAGCAGCTAGGGTGACTTCATGCATGTATGATGTTACGCGGGACGCGGTACCACAAACCGGTCAGATACGAAATGTGCATCATTTACGAGTTTAGCAATATGGTGGATCGGATTCGCGTGGTGATGGAGCTTGGTACGCTACCGGTATAGAAGTACAGTTTAAAAAAAATAAAATATATACATATTTTTGGGGGGAGATATATAACATTACATAATTTTTAAAGTTAAAAAAAGAAGTATAATAGAGTTCCAAATTATTTAAAAAAATTATAGAAAAAATAGGTTTTATAAACATTCAAATACGAAATTAATATTTAAAAAAACTTTGAAATTCACTGAAAAAAACATAGATTTTACAGATGTTGTAGTTAGGATTTAGCATTTAAAAAAACTTAATAAATTCACAAAAAATAATTCAGGGACGTTATAGTTAGTTGAACATTTGACTCATATAAAACCAGAGAAATTCGCCTGTTATAGTTAGTTGAGGTACTATAACTCGCACACTTGCAATGCACTGCTGATGATGTCACATATTACATCACTCATGAAATGGTCAGTGACATCACTGATGACATCACTGATGACATATCAAATGACATCACTCATGACATCCCTCATGACATCATCCAGTGAATGTGTGTTACTGTAAAGGTTAAATATGTTTTATTTATATATGCCAAGATGTATAGAAGACTGAGTGCATTTACAAGTGCCTAAAGGAATTATTTTGTATGTGCGTGACTGACTGTATAAGTGAGTGATTGAACGTGCCTTACTGAATGCATGGGTTAGTGACTAAACTGTGTAAAAGTGTATTAGTCTCTCAGTTGGTGTGTAAGCATCTGGATGGGTTGCTGAATAGCTACATGAGTGTCTATATAGGTTATTGATTTGTTGTCTGAGAATCTGTAGGAGTCCGTGAGTGTCTGGGTGGGTGGGTGGGTGCGTGGGGGAGTGTATGAGTCTGTGCATAGATGTCTGAGTGGGTGATTCAGTGGTTGTATGGATTAAAAAGTGCATCTGGGAAGAACTGTATGGGTGAGTTAGTGTATGTATGGGTGTGTTGGTGAGTGAATGAATGTCTCAGTGGTATATCTGCGACTAACTACAAATGTGTTAAGGCACTATATGTGAGTGTTGGAGTATATAAATGAGTGTACGTGAGACTAAGTTATTTGAAGAGTGCGTGTATGAACAAGTGCCTGCTTCTATCAGTGATTGTATAAGAAAGTAAATATTTGTTAGTATCTGTATAAATAAGAGATGTGATTTGTCCAAAAACAATGAAGTTGGTGTGTATAACTGTATACATGAGTACATGGGTATGGCATTGATTCTTTGCTTTACTGACTAGGTGTGTAAGTAACTCTATGGATGAGTGGCAGAGTGTGACTGCATGTATAGATGTATGAGTGCATATTATAGTCCTGTATTGAAGAGTAACTACAAGTATAAGTGAGTGGATGTGCGTGCAGACCTAGGAAATAGTGAGAGGTTTGTAGTATATGGCATTCTTGTGTGTACGGTTTCAAAAATAGTAGTCTGCATTTAAGAATGGGTGTATCAAACTTTATATTGGAGCATCAGTATGTGCATCAGATTATCATGTGGATGATGTCATGAGTGATGTGATCAGTGATGTAATTTGAGATGTTGTCAGTGGTGTCATCAGTGATGTCACTGACCATGTCATGAGTGATGTAATATGTGACATACTCAGCAGTGCATTGCGGGTGCGCGAGATAGTTAGCTCAACTAACTACAACAGGCAAATTTCTCTGGTTTTATGAGTTAAATATTCAACTAACTATAACATCTCTGAAACATATTTTTTATAGTAAATTTTACGTTTTTTAAATGTTAATTCCTAACTATAACGTCTGTAAAACCTATGTTTTTTTCAGTGAATATACATATATATCCAAGGAACAGTGCTAATGTCCAAATATGACTAGTATCCCCAAAATATTTTAGAACCAAGAAAAATAATCACGCTGCACTCCTGGGGGCTTTACAATCACATCGATTTACTTGGCATCAGCAACTTCACTAAACGCTACAAACGCGTTTCAGCCATTGCATTTCAAAACTTGCATGCTGTGCTCACGTGGCTTTTATGTCCATAGACATCATGGAAATTGTAATTTTGATATTACTCTTCTTTTGTATAATTGCTGTTAACATGTCTTTGGTAGCTAAAATGACATCCGTCTTATATTTTTCTTGGCTCTAATATATATATATATATATATATATATATATATATATATATATATATATATATATATATATATATATATATATATATATATACCTACTGGCGGTCGCCAGTAGGTAGTTATAGTTAGGATTTTTTTCAATGTTAAATCTCAAAATTCTATTTGGAATAACTTTTGCGCCGGTTGACGAATCTGCCTGAAAATTTCCTGAAAATGGCCTCGCGGCGTTCCGGTCCTTCCCTGAAAGTTTGGGGGGGATTTGTCAAGCGGGGGCCGAGATAAAAGGGGGGTCCCAAAACGCGTTTTCCCCATGTTAATTTCCATAGGGCGGTCGATTTCACTTTTAGCCCGAACGGCTGAATGGATTTCCACCAAACTTGGCAAAATTGTAGGGACTGGTAGCCCGATGTGCCTTTGCTATGTCTCAAGATATGTGCTCCAGTGGATTTTGAGTAATTTAGGTTCAAAAAAATATATATATCTATAGCAGCGCACCGGTGCGCGCACCGGGGAGCGCTCCAGGCGCGCCACGCGAGGTGCGCATGGAAAGCTGATTGGCTCTTGGGTGTCTGTAAACATTCGAAACAGTCCAGAGCGGTCGCCATCTTGTGTCTCGGTAAAATCGAGACATAAGAGGTGGCTAAAACAAAGTGGGAACTGACCATAAGGCGTCAGGGATAGACCCCTTTGACCCCCTAGGTTTGATGTGGGGGCTATAAAAGGGCCCCGCGGGGCATTTAAAATATTTTTTTTTTTTCGTTTTGCGCGGGGGAAGCGCACGGTGCGCGCACCGGGGAGCGGCCCTGGGAGCGCACTATGATGAAAAAAGGTGACAGAGTGTTTAAAAAATGAAGTTTTGATTTAGAAATTGGAGGTAGTTCTAAAAAGAACTTTTTTTTTTCTTCTTTTTGTTGTTTTATATTTTTTTTGTGTTTTTTGAACTTTTTGTACTTTTTTTGGCTTTTCAAAACAGTTTTATATATTTTTTTGTATTTTTTTGGGGGAGAAACAAAAAAAGGGAATTGAAACTGGCTCAACTGGAGCAAAAAAACAAAAAACCCAAAAAATTACTTCTTTTTGGGGCACTTGTGATTATCACCTGCAAGGACGATGAGTTTCACACTTTGTTCCCCATAGGAGATAAGTTTGCCACAAGCTTTGCAAGTAATTTTAAAATCAGCAAACCTCGGCTGAATGCAAGGCATCACCTCAGATGTTTCTGGTTGCGAGGAAGTGGGTTGGTTTCTTTGGGAGGGGGTCCTTGATGAATGGGGGAGGTTACTGGCCAGTTCCCGGAACTCTGCACGAGAGTAGTTGTTTGGATGCTTTCTTGTCATGTGCCGAATCATGGTATAGTTACCAAAAGAATATTTCTTATTTGGGTTGCCCCGTGAAAGTTCATCATTGCAGATGAGGCAAGTGACTTTTGGCGCATTCACCTTTTTTTTCCCCTCTGGAATTGAAAAAAACTCCCAAATGAAGTGTGGTTTGGGTTTATAAGGTGTGTTTTCTTCAGGCAGCCATCTTCTTCTCCCCTCCTCCTCTTCCTCTTCCTCTTCCTCCTCCTGTTCTTGACCACCAACATAATTTGGAGCTGGTCCTCTTGGTGGTTGTGGTGGTGGTGGTGGGGCAGATGCACCAGCTGATGCTACTAATGAAGCCATTTTATAGTACAAAATATTACTCAAAGAGCAAAAAAGTAGACAGAGCAACAAACAGGTCTTCCTCAGTCAAAGGACAAAGTCAGAATAAGGAAAAAAGGTGGGGTCTTTCATCATTTAGAAAAAAAACTGTCCTGAACCAATGAGAAGTGTTATTTTCAGGTCACAAGACCAGGGGCTTCATCATTATGAAACCAAAACTGTTATGAACCAATGAAAAGTGTTATTTTCTGCTCACATGACCCGACGCGCTTACGCTACGCGCCCGGGGCGCGCCCCGGGTCGCGCAGCGTAAGCGCGTCGGAAGTTTACGTTGTGCGATCGTATTCGCTCGAGTACTTCCGGGTGCGCTTACGCCGTGCGTATCACGCGGTCGCGGCTACGCGATACGTCACGATTATGTTTTTGTTTGCGATATTGGCGCTCACGGGACGCTCCCCGGAGCGCGCCCCGGGGCGCTTTGTAAAAATACGCTTTTTGGGGCGCTCCCCGGGGCGCGCTCCGGGAGCGCTCCCCAAAATAATTTTTTAAAAAAAAATTGGGAAAATTGTAGGGACAGGTAGCTCTATTCTGAAGTGGTTTGTAAAAAACATTAACTTTAGAAAAATATGTATTGTGCTACATTGGGCTTAATATATGTTAGAGCCAAAATGTAGCCCAAATGTAGCCCAAAGTAGCCCAATGTAGCCCAAAGATGGCCACCAGAGATCAAAAATTGAAAATGTAGCCCAAAATTCAACTAGATGTAGCCCAACTGTAGCCCAATGAGAAAATGTACCAGAGTGTTAAAAAGAACAACTAGAGTGCTAACAGTCTTATTTATAAAGTGAAACTTATAGTTAGGAATTAGCATTAAAAAAACCTTTGAAATTCACTGAAAAAACCATAGGTTTCACACCAGTTATAGTTAGGAATTAGCATTTAAAAAACCTATTAAATTCACTGAAAAAACCATAGGTTTCACACCAGTTATAGTTAGCTGGAAATTTTACTGATATAAAACCATTGAAATTCCCACGTTATAGTTAGTCGGACTCACTATAACTTGCACGTGCAATGCACTGCTGATGACATCACATATTACATCACTCATGACATGGTCAGTGACATCACTCATGACATCACTGATGACACCATCCTTGTGACACAGTCACAGACCTCCTCTCAGTGTAAAGTAACCCTTGAGACACATATTCAAAAATAGAAACTGAAATTTTTAAAAAATGGACATACCTATATCAGTTACAACAAGCAATTCTGTACTTCCACTATCTATATACACATCCACTCATTCACCAACAGTTCTATATAGTCACTCATACATATACTCACTCATCATATGAAGAGATACACCTATACATCCTGTTACACACCGACATTCATCCAAAAGTTACTCACACACATATTCACACGTGCAAATAAACTATTGAACAACCATTTATTTGAATATAGAGTTATACACACACTTCCACCTTACTTTTATTGAAAATTACACATATTTATTCTCTTAAACAATCACTTATAGAAACACATACTTATTTAAACAGGAAATCTTACAATCTCTTACTCTCACATATACTCACTTATATACATCAATATTCATATATACTAGATTAAAACATATGTAGTTACTGATAAAGACACTAGTGAGACAGTCATTCACTCACTAACAAACACATATAGACACTCATCCACCCATACAGTCCTGTACATATGCTGTCTTCAAAACACATACAAACAAAGAGTCAGTCACTCATGCATCTATGTGCTAAGTAATACCCCCACCAAACCATATAGACACTCATAGTGATACTAATAAAAATATCAAATAACCCATATACATACGCATGTAGCTACTTATCAACACATGTAGTCACTTATACACAAAGTGAAACACTAATATATGTATTTAAATATTTAAACATAACTCACTAATATTTATTTTTCAGAAAGACACATATTCACTGGATGGTGTCATCAGTGATGTCATGAGTGATGTCACTGACCATGTCATGAGTGATGTAATATGTGATGTCATCAGCAGTGCATTGCACGCGCAAGTTATAGTGAGTCCGACTAACTATAACGTGGGAATTTCAATGGTTTTATATCAGTAAAATTTCCAGCTAACTATAACTGGTGTGAAACCTATGGTTTTTTCAGTGAATTTAATAGGTTTTTTAAATGCTAATTCCTAACTATAACTGGTGTGAAACCTATGGTTTTTTCAGTGAATATATATATAGATAGATAGAGAGGTGCATGCCTCTGCAGTGAGAACACTACAACTCGCTAGCATGACAGGCAGGCACTTTTGATTGGAGCCCGTATGAGCATGCACGCACATTCAAAGATTTCGGAGCAGGGCACTGTTGAGAGGCAGTGAAGAGGAGGGTGAGTGGCAACTTGAAGAAGGAGAAGAACTGAAAATCTAATGCCCTGTTTTAATTAAGAACTTTGAAAGTGTTTGTTAATTTTGCACAACGTGAACATTTACAACACTCACCGGGCAGGCTGGGGAACTTAACATCTACCAGGACGTAAGTGTGCTACAAAAGTTAAAACATGGAGTTTGGTCTTCATTTTTTTACAGAAATTAATGTTGTGATGTGCATATTTCAATTACGAACTAACTCGTTTGTGTCCAGATTGAAAAAGGCAGTGAATGCTGAAACGCGTCACTGGGAAACAGCTGTCAATAAAGTTCTTAGCCCCACCCTCCCTTGAGTGACAGGACTCTTTTTCACGCAAAGGAGGCTTCTTGGAGAATATTCATATATATATATATATTCAATGAAAAAACCATAGGTTATAGACCATATATAGTTAGGAATTAGCATTTACAAAACCTAGAAAATTCACTGAAAAAACCATAGGTTATAGACCATATATAGTTAGGAATTTGCATTTAAAAAACCTTATTTTACTCACACAAAACCATTGAAATTCCATATATAGTTAGTTGCACTAACTATATATCGCGCACCCGCAATCCACTGCTGATGATGTCACATATTACATCATTCATGACATGGTCAGTGACATCACTGATGACATCACTGATGACAACATCCAGTGACTGTATGTTTCTGTAAAGTTAAAATATGTCTTACATATTGAAGAATGAGTGGATGTATAAGTGTCTGGATGAAGGATTTAGTAGGTGCATGACTGACTGTATGAGTGAGTGATTAAATGTGTCTCACTGAGTGCATGGGTTAGTGACTAAACTGTCTTAATTTGTGCATCATTATGTTTGTTGTTCTGTAAACTGCTGCATGTGTTGATCAGTAGCTATATGAATAACTATATGGGTTATTGATTGGTTGCCCAAGTATTTGTATGGGAGACTGAGTGTGTGTGTGGGTGGCTGGGAGGTGTATGACTCTGTGCATAGATGTGTGAGCAGTTGATTCACTAGATGTATGGGTTCAAAAGTGCATGTGGAAACAGCTGTATGGGCGGTTGACTGTGTGCATGAGTGTATTGGTGAGTGAATGGATATCTCAGTGCTACATGTCAAAGTAAGTACATATGTAAAACACAGTACATGTGAGAGTTGACATATATAAATAACTGTGCATAAGAGCCAGTGAATGTGTGAGTGGCTGTATGGATCATTGTGAACTTGTATCAGGGATTGTATAAGAGAGTAAATATGTGTTAGTATATGTTTGAATAAGTAAAGTTTGTATAACTGTATAGTTGAGGAAATGGAGGTGTGATTGATTCTTTGCATGACTGACTAGGTGTGTGAGTAACTCCATGGATGAGTGGCAGTCTGTGAGTGTCTGTTTACACTGATTGTATCTAAGGTTAAATTAGAGTCTGAAGAGGTTCATCGTATTCTCACATGAATGATATCATCAGTGATGTGATCAGTAATGTCAAATGAGATGTCATCAGTGATGTCATCAGTGATGTCATTTGAGATGTCATCAGTGATGTCATCAGTGATGTCACTGACCATGTCATGAATGATGTAATATGTGACATCATCAGCAGTGGATTGCGGGTGCGCGATATATAGTTAGTGCAACTAACTATATATGGAATTTCAATGGTTTTGTGTGAGTAAAATAAGGTTTTTTAAATGCAAATTCCTAACTATATATGGTCTATAACCTATGGTTTTTTCAGTGAATTTTCAAGGTTTTGTAAATGCTAATTCCTAACTATATATGGTCTATAACCTATGTTTTTTTCATTGAATTTCAATGGTTTTTTAAATGCTAATATCTGTAGCTGTAAAATGTATTCTTCTTTAAATCTTAAAATATATTTTACCTTTTTTTTATACAATTTCTTTTTAAATTTTTTTATGTTTCGCTCCCAGTCCGCGAACCGGTCAGCTTCCCGTTAGCTCAATTTAAAGCCGCGGCTCGGTCCGCGAACCGGTAAACGTTCCTTTAGCGTAACTGTTACGTTAGCATGACGTTTTGCGTTGTCGCGTAATACGTCATTGGACGCGCCAAGTTAGCGGACCCGGAAGCGGACCGGAAAGCGGAGCAAACAGCGAAACGTAAACACAGCAGGTCATGTGACTCGATAATAACACTTTTCATTGGTTCATTTCACTTTTGGTTTCCTAATGATGTAATACTAGGTCATGTGATCTAAAATTAACACTTTTCATTGGTTTAGAGCTTTTGCTTTTCCCAAATGATGAAAACCCCTCCTTCTTTCCTCACTCTGACTTTCATCTTGGTGAGAGAAAGACCCTTTTTCATTGTTCACAAATGGCTTCAGTAGTTGCTTCAGCTAGTGTACCCCCACCACCACCTCCACCTCCTAATGGGAAGAGAGGACCACCTGCTCAAGTTTTCATAGAAGAAGAGGAAGATCAAGAAGAGGAGGAAGAGCAGGAAGAGCCTGAATATTTGCCAGATGAGCCCAGGAGGTACAATAGAAAAGAAAACTATATCTGGCAATTTTTCAAATTTCCTGAAGGACAAAAAAAAGTCAATGCCAGATATGTGTATTGCCGTATTTGCGGCGATCGACTTTCAAGGGGGACTGACAAGAAATACTCCTTCGGAAATTACACGATGCACAGGCATATGAGTAGGTGGCACCCAAACAATTATAGTGCTGCCCAGCTTCGCGATGAAAAGCAAAATCCCCCGGCAATGGCGAGAAGATCTGTCGTCCAAGAAGTATCGGGACCAGAGGCGAGGGAGGTGATCCCGAACATTCAAATGGACTTTGGGGAAGTAAAGCAAGTGTGCGTGCGGTGCAACCAATTAATTTGCTATAGAGAAAGTAGCATTACTCTTATAGTGAAAGCTATCCAAAATCATGTTTGCCCGAAACGCCCCAAAAAATAAATTCTTCTTTTTTTCGTTGCTCCTGTTGAGCCCTTTTCAATGAATCATTTTTGTTTCCCCCCTCCCCCCAAAAAACAAAAAAATTACAAAATGTTCAAAAAATACAAAAAAATATAAAAAATGTTCAGAAAAATAATAAAAAGAATTTAAAACAACAAAAACCAAAAAAAATGTTCTTTTCAGAACTACCTCCCCATTATAAAAAAAATTGGTAGAATTTTTGAAACTCTGCCAACCTCTATTTCTTTTAGTTCGCTCCCAGTTCGCACTCCGGTACGCGAACCGGGAGCGACCCAAAAAATTTTTTTAAAAAAAGAACAGTAAGTATAAGGGATGGAAACAGACAGTTATGTTACAAAAAAGACAGCTATAGGGAGTAAAGAAAAGATACTGTTACCCGCAATCCACTTCTGATCATGTCACATATTACATCATTCTTGACATGGTCAGTGACATCATCAGCAGTGGATTGCGAGTAACAGTATCTTTTGTTTACTTCCTATAGCTTTCTTTCTTGTAACATAACTGTCTGTTTCCTACCCGTATACTTACTGTTCTTGTTTTAAAAATTTTTTTGAGATCATTCAGAAACAGTAACATTAATAGACACAGAATGAGTGAATAAGAATGAAGAAGTATGAGAAGAGAGGGACTGAGAAATATACTGGAAGGAGTAGAATAATTAAGTAATAGAGAAAGGAATAAGGGAAGTAGCAAACGCAGGAAAGTAAGGCTTAAAGAAATGAAACAGTAGAACTAATAGATGTTAAATGTGATAGATTAAATGATTGATTCAGGATGACGATAAGGTGTGTCCTCTCCAAAAATTTGTTTAAGGTGAGGCCTACTCAGGGTTGCATATCAAATTTATGCTTGTTGAAGAATACAGAGGAGATAATACATGTGAAGGCCTACCATTGAAGTAAAACATGTCCACTTCACTCTTGAACAACGGCTAGACCTCTTCTGTGTCCATAGACAGACCTAAACTTCATCTGCACAATGTCATTCGTAAACTTAGAAAACACAAGTAATGTTTTGCTCATTTCACAATCACATCACCTGTGTTGCCTTTGCTTAGGTATCTCATAGTGCAGATGTAGTCCAGCATATGAAACAGAACGCAGAAGTGCAGCAGTGTATGCATTAATACATGTGAAGGCCTACCAATGAAGTAAGTCATGTCCACTTATTACATCATTCATGACATAGTCAGTGACCTCATCAGCAGTGGATTGCGGGTAAAAAGAGTAGAAAACATTTACCTTATAATTCTTGTTAACTTTTTCAAATATTTTTTCATACTTTCAATCTGTAAAAGAGAGAACAAACATTTCAAAAATATTAAAACATGTATTTAAAAATTTGAAAAGACAAGGGAAAAGGTTGAAGAAGAAACAGTTTTTCAACAACTTTGACATTTACAGAAGCCTCTGCTGCTCTACGTCCCCTACACAATCCTAAAGATATATATTTTAAACAAACAGTATCTTGATGCTGATGAAGTGAGGCCTATTTTGGAACATGGTGCATCTTTTGCACTGCTGATGTCTCACAATAGTGATGCAATAGCAGCGCAAAAAAAATGTAAAGCCATCATAAAATTGTGTCTAACATTTTAAATGATTGTTTCAGGATGCAAATAAGATGTGTCCTTTCAAGAGGTTTCTTTAAGGTGAGGCCTATTCAGTTTTCAAAAAAAACAGTACCCAGAAGTGCAGCACTGTAAGCATTAACTTTGACACTTACAGAAGCCTCAGTTTCTCCATATCTACCTCACATTTCTAAATGTATATCATAAGTACAAAAAGTAGAACATTAATTATACATGTTAAATGGTTTATTTTTGCTGCTCTCAGAATGTATCAAATTTCACTTAAATCAGTGACTTGAAGGTATTCATCATGCAATTAATGGCACTTTTTCCTCAAACTGCCTTGGTATATTCCAATATATGCCAAAGACAGAAATGGAGGTGGTCCAACCAATTTTGTCCACAAATTGAGAAAGCGAGGAAGCATGTAAACAAATCTGTTTCAGCTTACATGAGAGACCATGGAATGGGCTCCTTGTACAACAATAACTTGCGTTACTACATGCAAGATATCTACAGAGGAGATGGAGTTCACTTCTCAGATGAGGGCAACAGAATTTTCATTTTGAATTTAAGACTGTGCATTGGTACCTACTTATAAGTACCAAAATGTACCATAAACCCAAAAGCTCTTCTCAGAGCTACCCTACATCTGATCACTCACAATTATTATTTTTCTCTAACTTTTTTCTGTAATTTTCAACAAACTACGCTCAAAGAGCGCTACCCGGTACGCGAACTGGAAGCTAACCGCGCAAAATTTAAAAAAAAATGTTTTTTCCCCGCACATATGGTCCTCCTCAGCCACCCTCAGAAAACCTAGGGGGTCAAAATACTTGTACCTTGCCCCCTTCTACCCATTCTGAACATTATTTGCCCTCCATTTTATATCTTAATTCGACCGAAACACAAAATGGTAGACTCCCGTTACGCTCCTAGTTCGCGGACCGGACCGCTTCCCGGGAAGCGGTCCAAAAAAAAGGTGGGAAAGTAATTCACAGAAAAACGACTGGAGACACTGTCACCAAATACAGATTAGCTCATACTACATAACAATCCCTTTCATTTTCACAAATTTGATTGAAATTCCATTTAGCCATTAAGCCAGTAGACCTCTTTAAATACCGTGAGGTAAATTACTTCACAAAACACATCTGAAGTGTTGGAATTGACAACCAATGAAAATGTTACTTTCATTTTCTACTTATATTACCTGACATTTGATTGGTTATATACCTGAATATATATAATGGAAGTGAAGAAAACACAGCCATTTTGACTGCTACTTCTTGTAGTACATTACATTTGAAAAGCTACTAAACACTTCAACTTGTTTGTGAAGGTAAGTTGTTATTTTTAAAACTGAAGTATATTGTGCACTATAACTTAATATGATAGACTTTTTCTGATAGATATATACTATACCTCTGTAGTAGTTATGGATTTAGATAGACTTCTCTGTTATAGTTATGAATGAAGTTAGGCTTGTCTTGGTTAAATCACATACACTTTTTTATAGTCCTATTTCCACTCTGATACTATACACTGCCAAAAGATAAATTCACTGATAAAAACTGCCTATCTAAAATTAATCCCAACAGTGCCCTATCTCTACTAATATAAATTTTTTAATCCAAATTTCAGGCAAAATGGAAGGCGAGCAGCAAGTTCAATTTGAAATTGTACTGGAAGAGAGCAGCCAAGGAAAGATTGATGAATTTATGGATCAAAGTAGAGACCAGGAAATACTACAGTGTGTTGAAGAAGTGGATAACCTGCTTAAAAATGAGGACATGTTACACCCTCATAGAATACAAAATATATTCAATGACAATTTTGAAATTTCTGACAATGAAATGTTAGAAAGTTTAATGAATTATGAAACACAATCAAAATAAAAAAAAAACTTTAAAAATAAAGAAAACAAAAAAAATCAACAAAAACAACAAACAATTAACATACAGTATTAGAAAAGTCTATCATTCTTTTATCCTTATAGTACGCTGCCCAGAACGCTTTCCGGTTCGCGTACTAGGCGCTCACTATGCAAAAAAAAAAAAAATTTTTTTTTTTTTGCCCTGCTGGGCCCTTTTAAAACCTCCACATAAAACCTAGGGGGTCAAGGAGGATCTACTATGCCCCAGTATGGTAATTTCCCCCTTTGTTTTGGCCTCCTCTTGTCTCTCGATCCTACTGAGAGACAAGATGGCGGCCGCTCCGGACTGTTTAGAATGTTGACAGACACCAGAGAGCCAATCAGCTTCGCATCGCAAAGTTCCGTTACGCGAAAAGTACGCGAACCGGAGCGCTACCCGGAGCGCTGTTACAGATATATATCTTATTTTGAACGTTAATTTCTCAAAATCCACTAAAGCACATATATTGAGACCTAGCAAAGGCACATCGGGCTAACAGTCCCTACAATTTTGCCAAGTTTCGTGCAAATCCATTCAGCCGTTCGGGCTAAAAGTGAGGCCAACCGCCCTATGGAAATTAACATGGGAAAAACGCGTTTTGGGACCCCCCTTTTTTCTCGGCCCCCCCTTGCCGAACCCCCCCCCAAATTTTCAGGGGCTGCTCAGAAACAAAATGTGCCATTTTCCTGAAAATTTCAGCCAATTCCGTCCACAAACGCCAAAGTTATTAGACATAGAATTTTCAGAAATCCCATAGGGAAAAAATCCTAACTATATATACCTACTGGCGACCGCCAGTAGGTAATATATATATATATATATATATATATTTGCAAAATCTTCAAACCTCCACAGGCAGCGGCGAAAGAAGAGACAGACCCCACGTAATCCAGGCAAGATGTTATTTATTCCATGTGCCTTCCAAAATGCAACGTTTCGAGTACTGGCGTACCCTTGTTCACACACCCATATATTTATATATATATATATATATATATATATATATATATATATATATATATATATTCCTTTCCACTGTCCTTGTAACATGACCGGGACTCCTTTGGCGTTGGTGCAATCCAGGGCACAAGGTCGCCCTGCACAATCGCATCCACCTTGCACTCTCCAGTACGTGATGCACTCTCCGCAAAAAATTGCCGTCAGCCAAAGATATAACTTTGAAGACTTTATTTTACATCAAGCCAATCTTTCAAAAGCCAACGCATTTCGGCGACACACTCGCCTTGGTCACGGGTAATGTTCTGTTTGTCATGCCGACATTAAATAAAGAAAAAGTGCTCAAACACTGTGTGGTGTATAAACATCAACATAGGACTATAAAACAAAGAGATGTGTGTCGGCCATCTTAACATGGTGAGTGTGGGATATCATGTACAGCGCTTTTTAATGCGCTTTTTTACATACAAGGATCCTTACTCCTCAGGCATTATCTTATATCATCACTCCACAATCATAATGCGTTTCATTTTACAGAGTATACTATAATGCGTCAGAAAATAAACATTCAATATCATGTTTATAAACAAAATTAATCAATCAACGTTATTAAGATAACAATGAAATTCTATCCCCAGTGGGTAATTTCACCAAAATAAGTAGAGTTCATAGATGACAGTGTCCAATCCCAAGTGGGAAATTATAAATGGAGCCTCACAGAGACTACAAAATTTATCAAAAGATTATTTCATCCACATCCATGGATATCAATCCCAAGTAGGTAAATCATACTAATAATGGTAAATCATGCTCTTCATCTCTGTTAGCCCATAATGGATCTGACTTCTTACGAATGCCAGAATTTCCTGACATTTTGTGCAGTTCTTATACCCGCATCTGCAAAAAATCAAAACGCACATTGGTGGCTCATCCTATGTTGTGCACTTCCCAGTTGACAAATATTTGTTTAGTGAATTTCAAATTAAAATTAAGATACACAGTTATCTTGAATATCATTGTTAGATGTTCGTTCGTAACAATTAATATCAGATAGCTGCCGCATACCCTCTGTTACATAATCAGTCACATTTTGAACAACCACTGAGCCACAAGATGGCTGCCATCAATTTCTGTTTTGGAGTGTTGACAGACAGTGGCAGCCAATCAGCATGAAGCTTGTGCACGGCAAGGTGCGCGCAAGTTGCACGCTTATAGACATATAATTGATTTCAACTTTGATTTTCTCAGCAACTACTGGAGGGATTTACACCATTTAAACAAAAGCGTGATCTGCGTACCAGACCCTACCATTTCCCCAAATTTGGTGTAATTCCGTTCTGCGGTTCGGGCTGTAGCCGTGTCTAATCATCCTATGGAAATTAACATGGGGAAAACACGTTTTGGGACCCCCCTTTTTTCTCGGCCCCCACTTGACGAATCTTCCCGAGACTTTCAGGGAAGGAGTGGAGCGGAGCGGAGCGGAGCGGGCCATCTTCTTTGAGAAATTCGCGGAAATTCATCAACCGGCGCCAAAGTTATTCCCAATAGAATGTTGTGGATTTCCTATGGAAACTAGGTCCTAACTATCACTACCTACTGGCGACCGCCAGTAGGTAATACATATATATATATATATATATATATTATTCTTTTTTCAACCAAAGTGTCCTCAAGCAGTTGCAGGTCACTCGACAGCGCGCGGCCACCTGGCTTGAAAATGCAACCTGCCTTCATGCTTCATTTCAATTTTATTTTTCGCCAACGCGTTTCAAGGTACTTGACCCCTTGTTCCTGGGCTGCTAAAAACATTCACTTGAGGCTCACACTGATCGTATTTCCAGGTAAATTAATTTAAATCAAGTGCCCAGTGGGCGTGTACTCAGCAAAATGTATTTTATTGCTCAAAGGGACATGGAGCCCCCAATGTGAGCATACAAGTTTTTCTTATGGTAAGTTCAAATGTTTGTTTCATTTTTAAAGCATTTTTGTTTCCTTTAGTAGGATGTGACTCACCAAAGCAGGCTCAATCAGCATATCAAGCACTGTGCCACAATGTCTTGAGCAGTTCAAAACTACAGCCTCAGACAGCTGGATATTCTTTTTCTCCCAGTTTGGCAATGGTGCTCTTCCCCACGGACGGACCGCCACGTAAATGTTTTCAACCAAAGTGCTCTCAAGCAGCGGGAGGTCACTTCGCAGGGCTCACCCACCTTGCTTGAAAATGCAACCTGCCTTCATGCTTCATTTCAATTTTATTTTTCGCCAACGCCTTTCAAGGGACTTGACCCCTTCTTCCTGGGCTGCTACAAACATTCATTTGAGGCTCACACTGATCGTATTTCCGGTTAATTTATTCAAATTAAGCCCCCAGTGGGCTTATACTCAGTGCAATAAATGTCAATGCTTTATGGGACACAGAGTCCCCAATGTAAGCATATAAGTTTTTTGTATGGTTAGTTCAAATGTTCGTTTTATTTTTAAAACATTTTCGTTTCCTTTAGTAGGATGTAACTCACCAATGCAGGCTCAATAAGCATATGGAGCGCTGTGCCACAAAGTCTTGAGCAGTTCAAAACTACAGCCTCTGCCAGCTGGATATTCATTTTCTCCCAGCTTAGCGTTGGTGTTCCTCCCCACGGATGGGCCGCCATGTAAATGTTTTCAACCAAAAGTGCCCTCAAGCAGCGGGAGGTCACTTCGCAGGGCTCACCCACCTTGCTTGAAAATGCAACCTGCCTTCATGCTTCATTTTAATTTTATTTTTCCCCAACGTGTTTCAAGATACTTGACCCTTTCTTCCTGGGCTGCTACAAACATTCATTTGAGGCTCACAATGATCGTATTTCCGGTTAATTTATTCAAATCAAGCCCCCAGTGGATGTATACTCAGTGCAATCAGTTTCAATGCTTTATGAGACACAGAGTCCCCAATGTGAGCACACAACTGTTTTTATGGTAAGTTCAAATGTTCGCTTGATTTGTAAATCGTTTTGATTTCTTTAGTAGGATGTGACTCACCAAAGAAGGCTCAATCAGGATATCGAGCGCTGTGCCACAAAATCTTGAGCAGTTCAAAATTATAGCCTCAGCCAGCTGGATATTCATTTTCTCCCAGCTTGGCAATGGTGCCGCTCCCCAGGGACGGCCGCCTTGTAAATGTTTTCAACCAAAGTGCCCTCAAGCAGTGGGAGGTCACTCGACACCTGGCTTGAAAATGCAACCTGCCTTCATGCTTCATTTCAATTTTATTTTTCGCCAATGCATTTCCCGGTACTTGACCCCTTCTTCCTGGGCTGCAACAAACATTCCTTTGAAGCTCACACTGATCATATTTTCCGTTAATTTATTTAAAACAAGCCCCCAGTGGGCGAATACTCAGTACAATCAATTTCAGTGCTTTATGGGACACGGAGACCCCAATGTGATCATATACGTTTTTTCTTATGGTAAGTTCAAATGTTCGTTTGATTTTTAAAGCATTTTTGTTTCCCTTAGTAGGATGTAACTCATGAATGCAGGCTCAATCAGCACATCGAGCGCTGTGCCACAAAGTCTTGAGCAGTTTAAAACGACAGAATCAGCTAGCTGGATATTCATTTTCTCCCAGCTTGGCGATGGTGCTCTTCCCCACGGACTGACCTCCATTAAAAATGTTTTCAACCAAAGTGCTCAAAAGCAGCGGGAGGTCACTCTGCAGCGCTCACCCACCTGGTTGAAAATGCAACCTACCTTCTTGCTTCATTTCAATTTTATTTTTCGCCAACACGTTTCAAGGTACGTGACCCTTTCTTCCTGGGCTGCTACAAACATTCATTTGAGGCTCACACTGGTCGTATTTTCAGTTAATTTGTTCAAATCAAGCCCCCAGTGAGCATATACTCAGTGTAATCAATTTAAATGCTTTATGGGACACGGAATACCCAATGTGAGCACACACGTTTTTCTTATGGTAAGTTCAAATGTTCGTTTGATTTTTAAAGCATTTTCGTCTCCTTTAGTAGGATGTGACTCACCAAAGCAGGCTTAATCAGCATATTGAGCGCTGTGCCACAAAGTCTTGAGCAGTTCAAATCTACAGCCTCTGCCAGCTGGATATTAACTTTCCCCACAGCGGCCCCTCCATGACAGGACTGCACCATCTTTGGAGAAATAAAAGGCTGTGGTTTGAAACTGTTTCTGACCGAATACAGTGCAACGAGCCAGACGAAAGGAACTCGCCTGAGCAGGCATGATCCTGCTTAAGGAAAAACATGTGCTTTTATTGAACAAGTGAGTACGGACCACTTACGGAGATGAAATGTGGCTTTGCTGAACTACAAGTTCCATCATGCTTAATGTTATTGCTACTGACTGAGCACAGCCCACTGAGGGCGAATAACCAATAAGAAACACGAAAAATTCAAATGAAGGACAGCATGTCGTAACTCACCTGTAAGAAGCTGCCTATGATTAAGGGACGCAATGTCTTAATACACGTCAGGCAAACTAATCATAACTGAATGAGAAGGCGAGTTGTCAGTGAAAACCGAAGGTTGGGCTGCCTGCAGAGGGCATTTGTTCAAGAATGTGTGTGTGTGTGTGTGTGTGTGTGTGTGTGTGTGTGTGTGTGTGTGTGTGTGTGTGTGTGTGTGTGTGTGTGTGTGTGTGTGTGTGTGTGTGTGTGTGTGTGTGTGTGTGTGTGTGTGTGTGTGTGTGTGTGTGTGTGTGTGTGTGTGTGTGTGTGTGTGTGTGTGTGTGTGTGTGTGTGTGTGTGTGTGTGTGTGTGTGTGTGTGTGTGTGTGTGTGTGTGTGTGTGTGTGTGTGTGTGTGTGTTTGTATATCTATATTTATGAGGACCAGAACATGTTTGCACACCAACGTTATGAGGACCAGTGCGCTATGAGGACCGGAAAGCCGGTCCTCATAACGTTTACAGTGCTTACATACTGAGGGGAGCTCTCTCAGCTGTCTGAGTGAAATTTTGAAGAGGGCTTCATAATTCCTATTTTTCAGACAGTGTGTGTGATGAATGCCCTCCTATACACACAAAAATATTCTCTCTCTACACACACAGACAGTGCAGTTGCTAAGGACAGAAAGCAACCAATCAGAAATCAGATTTCAGGGGTGTGTCTTCCTGGTCCTCATACTATCAATAGAAGTCTTAAAGTGTGTGTGATGCTGCAGGTTCCCATACCGTCAGTAGAAGTCTAGGAGAGTTTGAATATATCCTTCTAACCTTCAGAAAGTGTATTTTAATTTATCATTTTTGCAACAACAAAAAAACATTTTATAGCTGGAAACCCAGCTCTAAACATTATAAATCCTAACAGCCAGAGTTTAAAAAGGTTTTTTTTTTGTGTGACATAGGCTCGGAAGAAGAAGGGGTTTTAAAGACTCCAATGATGTGTGTTTTTAATGAAAAGTACTAACATAGGGCCAACCATAAAAAAAGATATGTATTACAAATAGTCATTTCAACTTCTCAAAATTGGGACTGGGAATGTCCCTCCTACAGTGAAATAGCTGAAGGTGTACACGCTTCAGAATTTCAATTGAAGTGCTATTTTCTCACTGGAAAGCACCTGCCAAAGGTTTTGGAGTGTCAAAAACGAAAATGTGATAATTAAAAGCACAGGCTCGATTCTGCACACAACAATGTGATGTGGAAATGTCTCAGTGGTTTCACTGTTTTTCTATTCAGTTCCAAGGATGAATTCTGGCCGGCCAGTGCTCACATTCTTTCAACTCCTTACCATAGCGGTGCTCACCTCTGCGCAGCTGTAGCAAGAGAGGAAAGTACTAGAGCTTAGCGTGATCTGAAAGTGCTTGGAATGGAGGATAGATCTGGGATGATCTGTCAGAGACTGGGATGATCTGTCAGAGGTAGAAGAGAGCTGTCAGAATTATAACAGTTTAAGGATGAGGAGCACAGAAGACAGTAGGAAGGATGTACATGACAATGATTAGTGTAAGAAGTGGCTGAGAAGTGGCACCTGAGACTCTGGCTCACACACTACATAGACATTCAGTCCATGGACATACAGTAGACCTCCATGTTGTAATAGGCTGACATTTGAGGTGTAGCCATTATTCCAAACCATATGCAATATAAAAACTCCACCCCCGCCACTCCCCAGTGGATCTGGTGATAAATTGTACGAATATATGTATCTTTTGTCCTGGTCAGCAGAGTCCAGGAAACTTACAATATGAGTCTCACAATGGCGCAATGACAATATCAATAAAATATGCTGACTGCAATCCTCAGTAAGGTTTTTTTTATCATGTCACAGCAGAAAATAAGCAACTCAGCTTATATATAACCCATAGCTATTTGGCAAACCAGATACCATAAGCAATCTTGCAGGCAGGAAAGCATCATCATATCATTCAATGCAAACTTGCTCTAGGGTATCAGATATTACTTTGCACTCATTACACGTCCATCACCCATTTGTAATAGTTATGTGTATCATCATCAACTGGACTAAGTACTGATGACCGTGAGACAGGTAGCAGTAAACGGCGCAATAAACAGTGAGGGGAATGTTTCAATTTGAAATCTTTCTTTCCAAATTCATCTCTATCACCAAAGTGCTCGACCTGCGAACTTTTACTTTCAATTACAAATCAGGCTAATTCCAAGTCTCAGTAAACATTTTAATCAAGAATCAGAAAACTCAGACAGAAGCAGAGTCCGGATATGCAATGATTTTGAGGAGGCCTAGACGCAGGGAGAAAATTGTCCCTATGCATTTTCCCCACATATTAATGCTGTAACTAAGCGAAAACAAGCATTGGCATAGCCAATAGGTCTCGTCTTTGGGACCTTATAAGTGTTTAGCCATGCAACAGTTGATGTTGTTGCACCAAGGATATTGTGCTGGATAACTAAACACTTATAAGGTCCCAAAGGCGAGATCTAATGGCTATGCCAAGGGAAGCTAAACCCCCACTGTACACTCATTACACATGTGGCTATTCATTCTATGCCAGAACTGAACATAAACTTCTGTAGCCCAAGGAGAGTCTGGAGAGAGATTTAGAGAGAGAGAGAGATTTAGAGAGTGAGAAATTTAGAGAGTGAGATATTTAGAGAGAGAGAGCAAGAGATTTAGAGAGATTTAGAGAGAGAGATTTAGAGAGCAATTTAGAGAGAGCAAGAGATTTAGAGAGAGAGAGATTTAGAGAGAGAGAGATTGGTGAGAGGACTTGAGGGTTTCAAAGAGCTAGTTGGAAAATAATGAAAGATTCTGGATGAGTTTGAAAGCAAGAAAATGCCGACAGGGGGAGGAAAAATTGAGAAGAGGGGGGAGCTGAGGGGGGGGGGAGAGAGAGAGAGATTTAGAGAGAGATTTTGAGAGTGAGAGTTTTAGAGAGAGAGATATATATATAGAGAGAGAGATATAGAGAGAGAGATTTAGAGAGAGATTTAGGGAAATAGATTTATAGAGAACGAGAGATTTAGAGAGAGAGATAGAGAGAGAGATTTAGAGAGAGAGAGAGAGATAGAGAGATTTAGAGAGAGAGTGATTTAGAGCGAGAGAGATTTAGAGTGAGATTTAGAGAGAGAGAGAGATTTAGAGAGAGAGTTTTACAGAGGTTCAGAAATGAAATGAATGAAATGAAAAGTAGATTTATAGAGCGCTGTTGCTGCCCAGAGGCGTCCAACCGCTAGAGACCAGAATAGAAATTGCTTGAAGAGGTAACTTGTTGATATTACTGAGGGGAGTTAAACAAAAAAGTCTTCAGCTGTTTCCGGAATGAGGGGAGATTAGGGTTGGATCTAAGATGAAGAGGAAGTGAGTTCCAGATCTTGGAGGCATTATGGGTGAATGTCCTGCCACCCGCCCTTGCCTTTTTTATTCTCGGAACTATCGCCATAAAGGCCTGGCTAGATCGAAGGTTTCTGCTGGGGTGGTACTGTTTTAATAGGTCCCGGGTAATCCTAGGTCCTGTGTCGCAAAAGGCCTGATGGGCAATACACATGGCCTTAAAGATGATTCTCTGTCGCACTGGCAGCCAGTGCAGGCTGATCAGACCAGGTTTGGCTGATTGTCTGCGTGGCAGCTGTAACAGTGTGCGGGCTGCACAGTTCTGCACTATCTGTAGTCTGCGCAAGGTGTACTCCGGGGCGCCAAGGTAGAGAACATTATTGAAGTCGAGGCAGGACTGTATAAGACCTTGGATGGCCACCTGCCTTGCCTCCATAGGTAGAAGTGGGAGGACTTTCTTTAGCATCCTAAGAATTCCGAAGCAGGTAGCTGAGAGTTTTGTAGCCTGGATGTTAAATGAGAGGGTCTTGTCCAGCCACACCCCAAGGCTCTTGATATTATCCTTGGGTACTGGGGGGGTACCTAGACAAGAAGGCCACAAGGAATTGAAAAAGGTGGAGTTTGCAGGGCCCAGGAGCATCAGCTCTGTTTTGTCCCCACTGAGCTTGAGAGATGAGGCGGTCATCCAGCCCTTTACCTCTCCTAAGCACTTCATTAGCCCACCTGACAACAGCAGGTCGGCCTCCTGTGCCAAGGAGACCACCAGCTGGGTGTCGTCCGCATAAGAAATGATCTTAACCCTAAATGGACGAACGACCTCAGCCTCTGGTCTCATATAGATGTTGAAAAGCGCAGGGCTTAAAGAGGAGCCTTGTGGGACTCCGCACCTCAACGGCCTACTCATGGACACAGTCTCTCCATCAAAGAATTGGAATGATCTGTCGCTCAAGAAGGATTTGAGCCATAGCCAAGCACTATCTACTATTCCGACACTCGAGAGGCGGCTCAGCAGGGTGTCATGGCTGACAGTATCGAATGCCGCGCTTAGGTCAAGGAGGATCACTGCCACTGACCCCCCTGATCTAGGATTTTTCTGGTTTCCTCAATGACTGTTAGAAGGGCGGTCTCTGTTCCGTGTTTGGGTCTAAAACCCGCCTGGGTGGCATCTAACAGCTGGTTATTTTCAAGGAAATTCACCAGCTGGAGATTGATGTACCTCTCAAGGATTTTGCTCACCCAGGGGAGCAGAGAAATCGGCCCATAGTTGCTAAAGTCAGAGGGATCTAGATTGGGTTTTTTCAGCAGAGCTCGGACCATGGCCCGCTTCCAAGCGGGAGGGACAGTGCCAGAGGTAATGGAGGCGTTCAGGAGGTCCACAATGGTTGGTAAAGTGACCTGGGGTGCCAGCATCATGTCTTGTGGAGGTGCTGGGTCGCATGGGGACCCAGATTTTACCTTGCGGTCAATGGAGTCCAAGGATTCAAGGTCTAGGGGGGGAAGTGGTCCAGTGTAGGACGGGGTTCTGATAAAGTGGTTCCCAGATTTGTTTGATCCTGGGCTATGGGGACAGTACCTGTAGAGGGGAAGGATGAGTAGATTTTATTGACTTTTTGGTGGAAAAATTCTGCCAAGTCATTACAGTGGTCTGTTGTTTTTTCCTCGTGCAGGTTAGAAGATGGAGGTTTTGTGAGTTTTTTCAGAATTTGAAAAATTTCCTTAGGTTTGGATTTTGCTAGTATGATTTTGTCCGAGAAATATACAGATTGGGCAGATTTGACCTCGCCTTTGTAGAGTTTGATTGCCTCTCGGTAACGGGTTTTTTCCTCCAGAGAGTAGTCTAGACGCCATCATCTTTCTATTTTTCTGCATTCACATTTCTTTTCCCTGAGAGCCTCTGAATACCAGGGGCCGTTTTGTGGGAGTGTTTCATCGTTATTTTTACTCAGGGGGAGAATGGTTTCAAACGCTTTTGTGATCCAGTCAACGTGATCCAGGTTGGCCAGGCATGGGTCCTCATTGTAAGAGGGTTTGTCAATCGCGAGTCTGCTAGTCCAGTCATCGACTGGTAGCCGCGCCCAGGATCTGGCATGTCTTACCGTGGGTCTCACGGGGGGTGGCTTAAATGTGGTCCAGGTGAAAGGCACTAGTAGATGATCAGTCCATGGGAGGGAGATTGGTAGCCCAACCACAAGGTCCGCACAGTTACTGAACCCAGGGTCCTGTAAGTGGCCCTTAGCGTGAGTCGGTGCCTTCACTCGTTGGACTAATTGTAGTGCAGCTAGGCCGTCTGTAAGTGCTGTAGCTGTATGGTCCAGGGCAGTATCAAAATGAAAATTGAGATCCCCTAGCAGAGTGTAATTAGAGGCAGTGCTAACACGGTCAGCCACAATCAATGGGAGGAGATTGTGAAACTGTTTGGGGGGGCCCGGGGGTCGATATATTAATGTTCCTGAAAAGCAGTTGCTAGGGGAGAGTTCTAGGATAAATGCTAAGCTCTCACAGTCTGGAATTGCTTCAGAGATTACTCGACAGTGGTATTGTTCTTTATAGATGATGGCTAGGCCTCCTCCTCTCCCATCAGGGCGGTCCTGTTGGATAATTTGGAAGCCTGGAGGGAGGGCGGTCACTAATGCAGGGTCGGAGTCTGACGTGAGCCATGGTTCAGTGAGAAACACATGTAGGGGGCATGGCCCTCGGCCGCAAACGGCAAACTCTCAGAGAGAGAGAGAGATTTAGAGATTGATTTAGAGAGAGATTTAGAGAGAGAGAGAGAGAGAGAGAGAGAGAGAGAGAGAGAGAGAGAGACAGAGACAGAGAGACAGAGATTTAGAGAGAGAGAAAAAATAGATTTAAAGAGAGAGAGATTTAGAGAGAGAGAGAAAGAAAGAGAGAGAGATTATCCTGTCTGGCGCCTGAAGAGTATGAAGGTGATGAATCTCACATTAGAAATGGACGAGGAAGGCTTGTTCTTATGATGGATGTACCACTCCCCATCGTACCCTTTCAATCTGTGAATAGTGGACTTGTAACAAATGTTATGTTTGACATGCGCTAGGTGAGCTATTTCCTTTTTTTTGCCCTTGCATGCATCTTTAATATATGATTTAAAAAAACTGAATATTTAAAAAGGAAAATCCCAAATGCTACACTTGCTATTCAGATTTCTGAGCTAATGTCTGGGGTGGTGTCTGTAGGACAAATAAGTGAAAAAACAGAAAAATACTCACATTCAACCCACATTCAGAAGTTTTCTAAAAAAGGCAATAAGGAAGTAAACACAGCACAGGCGTTGACTGGTCCAAATGCACCACATGTTCTGCTCCTCAATGGAGAAGAGCGACAGAAGGGACACCTGAGGAGACTGTTTCTAGAATATGTTTATCCATTTATGAGCAGTGTCTATGCAGGTGTTTTGGCAAGGCATTCTAGTCACTCACCATACCATCCTCAAAATGTAAACGAAAAGTTCTGCACTTAAATCGTACAAGAAAAGCAGGCCATTAAGTCTTCCAGCGCTGCAGCTTTCACCATTGTTTGAGTATAGAACATGGATTTTTTGTGCTGAAAGACTGCTGTATTCGAGGGAAACTATTTTATTGAGACATTAATAATTACCATGGGTTCCCTTTGCATATTTAGGCTGCTTCATTAACAATTCCAAAACATATGTGAAGGTCGCAGTGGCGGAGGTAAAAATGAAATGGAGCCATCTCTCCCAACATGGCGAGTGGACAGAAAAAGGATTGAGGAGGACGGAAGCATGAAGGTTAGGAGATGCTAAATGAAAACAGCATGTAAAGAGCACAGACTTCGGTCCAACCACACAGAAACTGAACGGGTCACTCTTTTTATTCTTATAAACTAGCGGGAGCAGTGGCGCTTGGCCCGTGTGCGCGCGCTATAAGAGTGCCCGCGAGCCATGCGCTTAATCAGCCATGACGATGGAGTGAGTGGCGCACGCGCAAGAGCGAGCACCAGACCATATGTTTTGAATTATCGCATCTGTGTCTGGGCACCATAATTCAAAACATATGGCGCATGTGTGGGTAACGGCAAGCAATAGGCCACACACGCACGAGCATGTGGTGAGCTTTTCAAAGCCCCTTACTAAAAGTCTCGCCAGTGCAGCGCATGTGTGCTGCTGCAGGCTCAACATAAAAATGAAAGTAAGAAGAAGAAAATTGGCCCGTGCAAAGTGATGACTCCTGCCAGATCTGAGCCAGTGACGTGAAGATAGAGATAGGGACTTTCCAATCATGTGCCACAGGAATTTTACGAGCTCTCGACTGCCAGATAAGAGAACCTGCTGAAGTGGCTGCAACTCTACTGGAACATTCTGCCTTCACGAGAAAAGGAGAGAGTGGTAAAATTGCTAAATACATCTTTTTCTGGAGACAGGTAAAATGCACATATCTAGACAGCCCTCTCCTTCACGCTGCAGTAGTGCAATGGCGAGCAGACAGGTGCGATTAAAGGCGTCTGTGAGGCTTGGAGGAGGACGATCATCCAGGGCATGAGAACCACAGCCCTACTGTGAGTTGGATCAAATGGTGGGGTCAATCTGTGAGAAGAAGCCAAAAGCCCTGTTTACCCACTGAACCATGGATCTCAATTGGACAAGTCTAGGCTGAGCCCGTAATGGCACATGGACCTCGTCTCATCGACTCGATCTATCGAGGTCCAATGGCTGCATACAGAGCTGATGTATTCTGATGTTCTCGTGAATATGGGATGTTCCAAGAATACTAGTCTACCTAATTGAACAATGGCGCGGAAACCAAAAACAGGCTGAAGATCATACACTATGGAGGCAGTAGTCATAGGAGGACCAGACTAATGCGTGTACAAGGATTCCACACAGACCAATCCCAACCAACAGCTGGAAATTAAACAAACATTCACATGAACATTTCCATAATAATGAACTTTTCAAAAGTGACAGTTTTCCGTCTGTCCACCAGCCTAATGACTGTGAAAACTGCAAGGAAGATAAAGCAGACAAAGTGATAGTTTGTACGGATGTATGACGTTATAACGCATACCATTACAACGCGACCATTACAACGCATACCATTACAATGCATAGCGCTTAGAGGTGCTGGATGGTGGTAAGTATAATTTACTATTCCAACTCCAGTCCCCGTGGACACTAGGGAAGGTGTTGGATAGTAAATTAAACTTATTCCCTATCCTAGAGCGCCCCCCAGCGCAATGCGTTGTAATGGTATGCGTTGTAAAAGTTGCGTTGTAATGGTAGGTAGTTGTAAAAGTTGCGTTGTAACAGATGTATACCAGTTTGTACCAACCAAAAAGTTGCCAGCGCATCACCACTCAATGGTGTGTGTCCAATAGAAACAGATGGTCCATGGTGTGTTTGCTACACAAGGGCTTTCAAACATGAGGAGGATGTGTGGTACCACCAGTGAGATGAGGGAGACTGCTGGAACAAGCAGCAACTGCATCCATCCAGTACAGAAAGCGCCACATCAGTAGCCACCCTGTTGGCCGTGCTTTCCTGACAATAGTGTTTCGTAGTTACTATTTTATGCCCACCTTCACAGGTTTCTAAGTCAACTACACGCATGCAAAAAGGGTTCTTGGTGGCTGGTAGTTCAAAGACTCTAACGGATTCTGAAGTCAGGGCACTAAAGCGTGCTCTTTAAGTCAAAGCAGAG
The DNA here is from genome assembly GCF_964263255.1 of Lissotriton vulgaris. NCBI lineage: Eukaryota > Metazoa > Chordata > Amphibia > Caudata > Salamandridae > Lissotriton > Lissotriton vulgaris. The sequence goes on along the minus strand of NC_141694.1, from coordinate 1,142,373,179 downwards.
GCTGCAGATAACAATGATTTTTAAAAAAGGGAAATAAGTTAAGCCCTCACTGCTGATAGCTGGAATCAGCAGATCACCCTGGAATCCCAGCATGGCCATCTAAGCCTTTCATCCTTCAGATGTTAAGCAACATTGACAATGGCCTCAGTAGAAAATACACCATTAATGCACCCTGAGGCCACAACAACCATCTTGGACATCACTTACATTTTCTTAGCAAAACAAAAAAATCCACGCTTTACCCCATTGAGGGGGGCGCTAGAGAGCGCGCAAGCAGCATGGCCGCACTGATGTGAGGCTCCTGCTTCCTGGAACTGATATCCTTCACTTATCCTGAACAATTGGGCACTAATTGGGGTAAATTGTCGAGAGATCGGTGGCGCTACCCCGCGGCTACAAGTGGAGTGAAGTGCGGAAGGATCGGCGGCGGACAACCGGAGCGGGGGGCGCCTGAAATCTGAGCCGCGCCGCCCGCCTGACCTGCATGGAGCTTTGACTTGGCTGCAGTGACTGGGAAAGGTCGGGGATTACCACAAGGCAACCAGGCCGCGCGTCCGGCAACGACACAGTGAGTCAGCGTTATCGCTAACAACCGAGTCACGGCGCAGAGGCGGACTGCCGGTGCAACAGGACGCCAAGGAGGCATTTGTGGAGATAGTACTGCTGGGGGTGGCGGCGCAGGTTTCCATGAGGCCACTGCGCGAGAGACTTTGCCTAGAGCCATAATAGTGTTGCGATTTGATTGATGGATGCGGACAAACTGACGGAGGCGGCGAGGACTGTGTAGGTGAATTTGTGGGGAGCCCACATAGCGCAGCGATGGAGGATTGGCGCGTGTTCCCCCCCCCCCACTGTGAAGATCTAGTGAACACCGGGGCAGGATAATAAATATACTGAGGAGGCCGGACATCCCATGGCGGCTGCGGGGAAAGCGCCTTTGGCAGGAGAGCCGTTCCGAGGTGTGGGGACAGGCTTCGCGAAGATACTGAGCAGTGTTCTTCCCCTACACGTCTCGGTTACGGTATGGAACAGTCTGTGTGATGCCCGTGGTGAGAGGGGAGATGGGCAGTGGCAGTGCGTGGATAGCCGGCTGAGACGAGAGTGCAAGAGGAGTGAGACCCTTACTGGCCAGTGCGGAGCGCCTGAAGCGACCTGCGACAGGTGCGATCAACCCCCTTGGAGCGGCGGAGCATTGGGTGGTGGTTTGACAGGGACTGTGACTGCCGGGCCGCCACGAGTACTCCCCCCCATATTGTGGGTGCTGGATGTCACAGGCTGCTACGGTTTTACGGACTTAGCAACCTGCTGCCTTTGGAAGGGGCTCAAGTAGCTCCGTGAATCGCCATACATTGGTGTAGAAGGCAGCTGGCGATTATGAGGTGATGCTTCAGCGGGACACAGTCTTGGGCAAGTAGCTGACCCAGTGAGGTGAGAGCTGCTGAGAAGCGCTGGACAGAGCAAGCTGACGCGACAAGAGTGCGGGGCAGGATCAGCTGTTGACGACGAAAGGGCCACGTGGCGACTCGGGCTGGCCCTCACACTTCACCCTAGACTGGTGGTTGCCTTGATTACTCCGGATACATACGCAGAAGGCGTCGCACTCTTGCTGAAATATGGGGAAGACCGACACTCGTCAACCGAAACTAAATTTTGAAGCTGCAAAGAAGGGAAGCAAATCTACTGCTGACGACCAGGAGCAGGACTTGGCTGAGTGCGCTGGAGGGGGAGCCAATTCACAGGCCTCGGACATGGCCAATATACTACAAGAGATGCGGCAAGGATTTGCAACAGTGGTGGACAAGGTGGACTGGATGTCCTCTAGGATGGATGCCATTGCACATAAGCTAGAAGGCCAAGAAGACTGCATTAAGGAGGCGGAAAGACACATATCAGAATCAGATGACGTCACTGCAACCCGTACAGTGCAACTTACGAGAATGGATAAACTGCTACCCGTCATAGCCGCAAAAAATGAGGACTTGGAAGCGCGCAGTCGGCGCAACAACATATGCGTCAACGGCTTACCAGAATCAACAAATACTGGTAGAATGGAGGACTATATAGAAAAACTACTGCTGGAGTCCATAGGCAAAGACGCCTTTTCCTCGCAGTTCATAGTGGAAAGGGCGCACAGAACGCTCGGTCCACGTCCGGTGCCGGGAAGCCCCCCACAACCTATAATTGCACGATTACCTAATTATAGAGACCGGGATGTAGCCCTCAGAGCTGCGAGAAACAAGCAGAAGTTGACATATGATGGTAACACCTTTTCCATATATCCAGACTTCACACCTATCGTGCAAGAAGATCGCCGCAGTGTTTGTGGAAGTCAAGCGGAAGTTGCGATCGGAGCAAATTGATTACGCACTCCTCTACCCAGCCAAGGGAAGCAGCGATTCTTCACGTCTCACCAGCAAGTCGAAGACTTCCTCCGAACATTGAAACGAGCAAACCGGGGTGGAGAGCGACTGGAGGCCTCACAGCGGAATGGTGACATGAATGAAAATGAGGATCTGGAATGACTGACTCCAGCAAAGTAATTTGCACACATCCAAGGAAACTATTACGGATTGGTAGGCTGGGTCGGAAAATCTAGCTGATGCGAGGTGAGATCCTTCCAGTATGGCTCAATTGTTTACATGTTATTGTGGTTCCAGGCCTGCTCCCCCCTCCTCATGATAGGGCCGGCAGCGCCTTCGGAGAACTTAAGGGGAGTGAGGAGACTGCGTAGCTGTCTAGAAGGTCCCCCAACGGGTATTACCCCATGGAAGTACAAGTTCTGAACTATGAGGGGAGGGTAACAGAAGTGGGGTTCCAATTTGTAGGTAGGGTGGGAGGGTGAACATGGGATTCTGGCAAGATTGGGTTGCTTCAGTGGGTGGGGGGGGGGAATTTGCAGTTCTTGTTGATTAGACGTAGGTCTGTGGGGGGTTTGTTCGAGGGGTTATTTGGTACATGTGGTTGTCAATAAGCACATCTAAGGGATTTACTGTTTGGCCGTACACAAAGATTAATATTACTTTGAAATGTCATTGTTGTACTGGAGCCGCAGTTGTTGAGCGACTAAAGGTGGTGGATCGGGAACAGAGGCGATGCTATCCGATGGAGCACTGTAGAGATGTACAAGGCCTAGCTCATGACCCCCATTGACAGCACTAAACTAAACATAATTACATGGAACGTACAGGGGCTGCATGACCCGCGTAAGAAACGCCAAATACTATCCTATCTTGACAGACACCAATTACACGTAGCAATGCTGCAGGAGACACACTTCAACCCAAGACGTAACATCACATTTACTTGTAAATGGGCGGCACACAGGATCTTTTCTTCTTTCTCTTCCTATGCGAGAGGTGTGGCGATTCTGGTTAAGAGGGGCACTCCGTTCACACTAACGGGAGCCATGTGGGATGCCCAGGGGAGATATTGCCTGACTTGGGGGAGGTTGGGGTCTGATTCTGTTACCCTGGCCTGCTGTTATGGTCCTAATGTGGACGACCCCCAGTTCATTACAGAACTATGATTGTGGACATTGGGTCCAACCATATTGTGTGGGGAGGTGACTAACATTGCGCGGAGTCCGGATATTGATAGGTCCCACCCAGCTCCCCATCATTACACAAAAGCCTGTGCCATGCTGCAATCCACACTCACGGACCACAATCTGATAGATGCGTGGAGACACTTGCACCCTAACGACCTAGAGGGAACCCACTTTACTGCGCATGCGGCTACTGGGGCGAGACTGGACTATATTTTCTTGAGTGTCGGGCTATGTCCGGCGATTTTACAAGTGCAACACTTAGCCAGGACTTACTCGGATCATGCACCGGTACGGCTTACATTGTCCTCCACAGATTATGGTCCTCCCAGAAGCAGCTGGAGGTTGCAACCTACCATACTACTAGACACTGTGTTTCAGGAGGAGCTCAGAGAGGAGATCAAAGATTTTTTCATACGTAATAAGGATTCGGTAGATAGCGTAGAAATTATCTGGGAAGCTTTCAAAGTGACGTTACAAGGTTTTTGCATAGCAAAGGGTGCTGGGATGCTTAAAGATATTTTGAACACGTTACGTACACTTGAGACCAAACTTAAGTCATTGGAGAGCAGATTAGCTACTAGGCCGGATGGCATATCCAAAAACAATCTCAGTTTAGATCGAAACTCACAGCCTACATGAATGAGGCTCGCAGAGAGGCGAGATTTCGAGGGGAGTATTGGACGGCCCGCCACTATGGCGAGGGGGAGAGGCCTGGGAAGGCGCTGGCAGAGACAATTCGGAGGTCATGAGGCTCTAATGTAATCCTAGAATTGGAAGGGTTGGACGGCATTGTATATAGGGACACTGCGACCATACTTAATGCCTTCACTGAGCACTACACGGCATTGAATACAACCACTAGGACGGGAAAATTGAACCTAGACGTATATTTGGACGATATATCGCTGGGGTGGTTGAACGAAACACAGCAGACATTTGTGTGTGCCCCGTTTGAGCTTGACGAGGTCAGGAAAGCCATCATGCATATGCAGTCGGGTAAGCCCATGGGGTCGGATGGTATCCCAGTCGAGTTTTATAAAACCTATATTGATATGATGGCTCCCATACTGCGTGAGGTCTATGAGGATGCACTGGAGGTAGGGCGTCTCCCCCCTTCCATGAGAGAGGCGATCATCGTCTCCCTATTAAAACCAGGGAAAACACCGCACCACTGTGATTCGTATAGGCCCCTGTCACTGCTCAATTGTGATGTTAAAATATTAGCTAAGCTCATAGCTAATCGTCTCAGTCTACTCATGGAACATTTAATACTGCCTGACCAGTCGGGATTTGTGCCCGGGCGTGCAACATCCCATAACTTGCGGACCATATTCACAATATTGAATAACGTTTCTTCGGAGTTACCTTTGGCAGCAGTTTTCCTGGATGCCACAAAGGCTTTTGATTCCATTGAGTGGGACTATTTGTTTGGTTTGATGTCCCGAATGGGGTTCCTCCCCTTTTCTTTTCCTTGATATGTTTGTTGTATTGCTCACCTACAGCTAGAATAGTGATTAATGGCAAAACTTCTGAGGGTTTTTCAATAACGAGAGGTACGAGGCAGGGTTGCCCCCTGTCCCCCCTGTTGTTTGCGATCGTGGTGGAACCACTGGCGGCTAAATTGCGTCAGCACCACCATGACAGAGCATTGCAATGCAACATGAGGCAGATATTGGTTTCCCTCTATGCAGACGACATTACACTCTGCATACGAAACCCCCAACAGAACTTAAATATTATCCTTCGAGAATTTATAGTGTTTGGATTGCTTTGAGGGGTCCAGATAAACTGGGGTAAGTAGAGTATCTTTCCCCTTACTGATACAATGAGTCGCTTTCCCTTGGACTATCCGATGGCATGGTGCGAGGATGAACTGAAATATTTAGGCATCCGTGTGACGAGGGATAGAGATGAATTGATGCGTCTTAATTACGGGACCGCTATGGTTCGAATTGCGGGTAATATATCAAAATGGATTACCCTCCCTCTCTCCATGGCGGGCGTGTCTCTTTGATAAAGATGGTTATATTATTTCAACTATTGTATATGTTTCTTAATATACCCTTTCACCCGGGGTCATTTTTTTTTAAACAGTTGCGGTCAGAACTAACGCGATTAGTGTGGGGGGGGTAAAACCGCGAGATTACGGTGGGATGTATTGACGAGGCCTTATTCTCAGGGTTTATTTGGTGCACCTAATTTTGAATTAAACTATTACAGCCCACAGGCGCATTATGCCAATTTTTGGGTGCATCAACCACGTTATATGCCCCTGGTGGCGGCGGAGCATTGGCTCGCTCTTCCCGTCCCCATTGAGGCGGCGGTGTACATTCCGACCCTCATGCGGGATAAGACGCGACCACGGTGAGTTGCACGGTGGAGGCCTGGGCACATGTGAGTAAGATGTTGGATGCGCCTATGATTTACTCGACATTGTTACCGCTGGTATATCATCCCGCCATGCCTCTTCTTCAGGAGACACTTTTCCACAAGTTTGAAGATCACACTAGGATACACAACTGGGAGGACATGTATCAAGAGGGGTCATTCCGCACAGTGGCGCACGTGTTCCAGAATATAACACAGACACCCCTAGAAACCTTCCTATACATTCGCCTGCGGCAGGGAATACGCTCAATTACTCCTGATTTCCCTTCGGAGCCACCGACCTTTACACCGCTACAGCTGACAATTCAGACCGAGATGGCTAAACGGCTGGTGTCAATACTATACAAAGCAGTACACACACAGAAGATTGAGCAACCTGCAAAGGCAAGGGAAAGGTAGGACCTCGAACTGGGTATAACTCTGACGGATAAACAGTGGGAATTCTGCTCGCTGCAGACTGAGCGAATTTCAGCTAGCAGTAGGCTTAGGATTATCCGCTATAAATTCCTACATAGACTGTATTATACCCCAGCCAGAATGTATAGATACAAATTGAGGGATACCGACTCGTGTGATAGGTGTCATGCTGAAGGCGCTGACTTTCTGCACCTGGCATGAGGCTGTCCGGAGATATATAAGTATTGGGCGCAGATTTTTCAGGCTCTGTCCACTATGATTAATGCCCGGATTGACATGTCCCCACTGAAGGCTTTATTGGGGTATGTGGAGCAGCTAAGGGTGGAACATCGTAAATATGTGGCCTTGACGTTGCTTCTAGCTAAAAGGAGAGTGGCATGCCGCTGGGGAAGAGGGAGAGCATCCAAGCTTAAGCTGTGGCTTCATGATCTAATATATTGTCAGGAACAGCAGGCAATCTATGCTATCACACCAGCTGGACTAGACCTGAGGGAGGGTTTGGGTGCTAGCTGCCTCACTAGTGGTTGACCTGTTGGGTTGTGGTGGAGGTTCCCCCTTGCCCGCCTACCCTTTCCTCAATATGACCTGTTCTAGTCCCTGGGTTTCTATTGTTTCATTTCTTTTGTAATGGGTGTGTAATTTATCTGACTGGTTTGCTCTGATATAACAACGTTGAACAATGTAACGGGAAATAATTGATTTGCAAGACGAACACTAAATGTATACTTATGACACATTGAAATAGCTGTATGTGTATAGTTGTTTTCTAAAAATCAATAAATAGATTTTCACAAAAAAAAACACTTTACCCAAATGAGCTTCCCATGACAGCATCATCAAACACCTTCCCTTTCCCTTTCCAGCGGAAATCTCAAACATGACAGTCTCTGGAAATCTTCCAGACAGCAACTTCGTCTTCAGGCCCAGCTCTAACCCTAGGAATCGGGGTCTCCCTGATACTGTGGTAAATAGACTTCCACCACACTGTCAGCAGACACACTAGAAATCGTTGCTTATAGCAGGCACACTGCCCACCGTTGGAAATGGCAGACACGCTATCAACCAACGGTAATGGCAGACACGCTATCAACCAAAGGTAATGGCAGACACGCTGTTCACCAACGGTAATGGCAGACACTCTGTCAACCAAAGGTACTGGCAGACACGCTGTCAACCAAAGGTACTGGCAGGCACGCTGTCAACCAAAGGTAGTGGCAGACACGCTGTCAACCAACGGTAATGGCAGACACGCTGTCAACCAACGGTAATGGCAGACATGCTGTCAACCAAAGGTAATGGCAGACACGCTGTCAACCAAAGGTAATGGCAGACACGCTGTTAACCAAAGGTAATGGCAGACACGCTGTCAACCAACGGTAATGGCAGACACGCTGTCAACCAACGGTAATGGCAGACTCTCTGTCAACCAAAGGTAATGGCAGACACGCTGTCAACCAACGGTAATGCAGACATGCTGTCAACCAAAGGTAATGGCCGACACGCTATCAACCAAAGGTAATGGCAGACACGTTATCAACCAAAGGTAATGGCAGACAAGCTGTCAACCAGCGGTAATGGCAGACACGCTGTCAACCAACAGTAATGGCAGACACTCTGTCAACCAAAGGTAATGGCAGACACGCTGTCCACCAAAGGTAATGGCCGACACGCTGTCAACCAAAGGTAATGGCAGACACGCTGTCAACCAACGGTAAGAGGCAGACAGGCTGTCAACCAAACGGTAATGGCAGACACTCTGTCAACCAAAGGTACTGGCAGACACGCTGTCAACCAAAGGTAATGGCAGACACGCTGTCAACCAAAGGTAATGGCAGACACGCTGTCAACCAAAGGTAGTGGCAGACACGCTGTCAACCAATGGTAATGGCAGACACGCTGTCAACCAACGGTAATGGCAGACATGCTGTCAACCAACGGTAATGGCAGACACGCTGTCAACCAACGGTAATGGCAGACATGCTGTCAACCAAAGGTAATGGCAGACACGCTGTCAACCAAAGGTAATGGCAGACACGCTGTTAAGCAAAGGTAATGGCAGACACGCTGTCAACCAACGGTAATGGCAGACACGCTGTCAACCAACGGTAATGGCAGACACTCTGTCAACCAAAGGTAATGGCAGACACGCTGTCAACCAATGGTAATGCAGACATGCTGTCAACCAACGGTAATGGCCGACACGCTATCAACCAAAGGTAATGGCAGACACGTTATCAACCAAAAGTAATGGCAGAAACGCTGTCAACCAGCGGTAATGGCAGACACGCTGTCAACCAACAGTAATGGCAGACACTCTGTCAACCAAAGGTAATGGCAGACACGCTGTCAACCAAAGGTAATGGCAGACACGCTGTCAACCAACAGTAATGGCAGACACTCTGTCAACCAAAGGTAATGGCAGACACGCTGTCAACCAAAGGTAATGGCAGACACGCTGTCAACCAAAGGTAATGGCAGACACGCTGTCAACCAACGGTAAGAGGCAGACACGCTGTCAACCAAACGGTAATGGCAGACACTCTGTCAACCAAAGGTAATGGCAGACCCTCTGTCAACCAACGGTAATGGCAGACACGCTGTCAACCAACGGTAATGGCAGACACGCTGTCAACCAACGGTAAAGGCAGACACGCTGTCAACCAACGGTAATGGCAGACACGCTGTCAACCAAAGGTAATGGCAGACACGCTGTCAACCAACGGTAATGGCAGACATGCTGTCAACCAACGGTAAAGGCAGACACGCTGTCAACCAACGGTAATGGCAGACATGCTGTCAACCAAAGGTAATGGCAGACACGCTGTTAACCAAAGGTAATGGCAGACACGCTGTCAACCAACGGTAATGGCAAACACGCTGTCAATCAACGGTAATGGCAGACACGCTGTCAACCAACGGTAATGGCAGACATTCTGTCAACCAAAGGTAATGGCAGACACGCTGTCAACCAAAGGTAATGGCAGACACGCTGTCAACCAACGGTAATGGCAGACACGCTATCAAACAAAGGTAATGGCAGACACGTTATCAACCAAAGGTAATGGCAGACACGCTGTCAACCAACGGTAATGGCAGACACACTGTCAACCAACGCTAATGGCAGACATGCTGTCAACCAACGGTAATGGCAGATATGCTATCAACCAAAGGTAATGGCAGACACGCTGTCAACCAAAGGTAATGGCAGGCACGCTGTCAACCAGTGGTAATGGCAGACACACTATCAACCAACGATAATGGCAGACACACTACCAACCGCTGGCAATGGCAGACGCGCTATCAAACAGTGACAATGGAAGACACGCTATCAACCATTGGTAATGGTAAACAGACTACCCATTATTGGTAATGACAGACACACTATCCATCATTGGTAATGGCAGTCCATGCTTCTTGGGGCCACTAGGCAATATAAGATTCATTGATATCATAAACCAGTTTTTCTTGCTTAAAAAATCTCCCTTGAAATGTGCTCACCACTGGCTTAAACCTAAATTGAGGAACCTCCTACCTCTTAGGACAAAAACTATTTGCACTGAAATTCCTATACATCAGGAAACGAAACCCCAGCTCATACTATAAACATCCCTGCATGACTCTATATCCTGGCTAATTGGCAGAGTATGATGTTACAACATTCATACAGGGTGTTTTTATATAAAATAAACAAAACCATGAAATTGGACTCTGCCTGTTCAGGCTTCTGTCCTCCCTGCTGCCTGATCCATCAACCCTACTCTTCTGCGTGGGCTCCTTGCCTGCTCAGCACTCTGCCTGCTCCTTCATCTGCCCTCTCTGCTGCCTGCTTCAGCCACCCTGCTCATCTGCTTGCGCTCTGCCTGCCCAGTCCTCTGAGATCTCTGTGCCTACTCGGCCTCTAATGTCTGGGTGCCCAGGTGAGGTAAAGTGCGCATCAGAGATGGCAGACACTTTGAGGAATTGTGTGCACGGGGTTAGCAACACTTAGCAGATTTTCAGCCTTCCTCGCTCTGAAATTGTCGCTGCACTTACAAAACTACAAATGAACCGCACGCGCCCTTCGCAGGGACCCACAGCAGCAGCGCAGCACACTCTGTGCAGGCACACAAAGTAGACGCACTGACAGACAGACACAAACCTATCCATGCACAGTGTGCCCTGCCCGCATGTACGCTGCTGTCACATTGGATAGCGCTCCCTACTTCTGTTTAGGTGCAGAAGAGCTTTGTACAGAACTGTGCGAATGTATGCACATGGGTACAAACTGCATCATCCGTATGTAAATGCAGACAGCATGCATGAACACTACACAGGGCACTAGCACACATAGAGACGTGTATTTGTACATAGACACGCACATGTATGTACACACCTAGATATCCACACAACTTGTAAATCACGGTCCAAAGACCACAAACGTGTACGTATGGAAACGCGTTAGACATCCACATTTTAAAATTCAATCGTATCATAGCAGTATTCTACGGACGCTTACACGCACAGCACTCCCCACACATGTGGGCAATGCACATGTATGTCACGTATGCCCTTCCGCAGGGAAGATGACACAGCAGGAGCGGGGCCTTTGACATGAAAAGTTTTGTGTTTGCAATAGGGTACAGTGGACAGGACTTGATTAGAATCAGCATTCCGGCCCGGAGGGCCACATGGGTATGAATGTTATGTTTTGAACAGATGGTGTTTGTCAACGGTGCGCTAAGGTCGGTACCGACCTTAGCACCCCTTGTGTTTTCCATTAGTCCATTAGGGGTAGGGTGTTGTTAGGTCTTTTATCTCGTACCCCCCTCAGACCCTTTCCACTTTTTGTCTTTTCCTCTGTTTGTCAACGGTGCCCATTGGGAAATACGTGACTTGCTATCAGTGACTACAAGTATCAGCATGCCGGGAGAACGGCACACCTGTGTGCCATAAAATGAGTGCATGCGCATAAATACTTTCAAGCCGTTTAAGCTGTTGAACACCATTTTCCTCTGATGAAGGAGCCGTAGTGCTCTGAAACGCGTCAGGATTAAAGGACATTACTTTGAACTCTGAAATGGTATGCTGTTTTTATATCCCTTGTCCTAGTCAGCAGACTCCAGGAAACCTACAATATGAGTCTCACACTGGTGCAATGACAACATCAGTAAAATAGGCTGACTGCAATCCTCAGTAAGCTTTTTTTTTATCATGGCACAGCAGAAATTAGGCAACTCAGAATATAGGACATGGTCATTTGGCAAACCAGACACCATAAGCAATCTTGCAGGCAGGAAAGCATCATCATATCATGCCAGTGCAAACTTGCCCTAGGGTTTTAAAATCTTGCACATTTAAGGTAACATTACAGATTCAGTCATTATAGGCAGGGTCACCTACTCTTTCACTAGTGATAGTTGCCGAAAAATGTTGTGCACCTCCTCTGGGGTGTATAACTAGAAAAGGTAAGGAAGCAATAAGTGCCTATTGTGCTGTTCCTATTGAAGCAGGGTCAAGATTGATTTGCATTTGGCTTGGTCCAAACAGGTGGCATGGTGGGCAAAAGAACAATGGGTTGGAAAGCTATCCAGAACACTTGCCAGTGGTTAGATATATTGCAAGCATCCTCTCATCACCTTTTGTGAGTTTGTTGTAATGGTCCAAGTGGCTATATGTATGCTCAGTCATGGGTCCTCTCTCATGGTGCACTGGAGTCAAGCTAAACCTGACTGAAGAGCCCCAAACATGGTGAAACCGGTCTTGGGTTGCAAATGGCTGGGTCCAAACTGGGATGGCATTGTGGGCAAAAGTGATTAGACAGAACATTATTTTCATCACCTTTTGTGCTTTTCTGATCTCGGATGTTCATGTCCTCTTTGTTCTGGTTCCCCTGGTCATCTGGTTCTCTTTGCCTTGGTGTGAGACTTCCTGAGCCTGCTCCTCCTGGGCTTCATAGTGATATTCCTGGTCTCCTTTGTCCTGGTCCTCCTAATGCTGGTCCTGTGCAAATGCCTATGCATGTAGGAATCGGAATCAAATTTGTGATTCCTTAACATTGGCTAATAGCGATTCGGAAGTTGCCAATCGCTATTAGCTAATGTGACTCCTTTCTTTCCTATGGGGCTGCAGGCCCATAGGAATGAATGGTAATGCATTTGCAAAGTGCAATTACCAAATTGGTAATCGTAAATTACAAATGGAAATCCAAGGGTGCCGGGGGCTAAAGGCCCCCCTGAAGCACCCCCCAAAAAAAGTAAGTGTGCGCATGTGAAGCAAAGTGCGCTACATGGCATGCCTTGAAAAATGCATTTTTGTGCATTTTTCGAAGCATGCACAAATTGCCATCAACTTGAAGTTTATGGTAATTAGCGTTTCCTAATTGCACAGTTTGTATTTAGGAAAGGCATAAACGCCTTGGCATTACGGAATCGCAAATTGCGATTCCCTAAATGCATTCGCAATTTAGATAAATCTGATGACCTAAATTGCAAATGACAAAAGGTACCTGCATTGGGAAAGGCCTTTTTCCATTCGCAAACGGGCCAATTCTGCGAATCGGCCAGTTTGCGAATGGGAAAAGGCTTGATGCATGTCCCCCTAAGGGAATAAATTAAATGCAACTTTTAAATCCAGTACCATGTGCGTTAATTGAATTGCTTTCTGATAAGCATGACGTGAAAACTTCACTCCCTTCTTTTCAGTTGACCCGATTTGGGGCGTGTGCTAAATTTACTAAAATCTGCTGTGACAGGGGGCGGAAATCGGGACTGTCCTGGCAAATCCAGGACATCCTACTTATCAAGTACTGGGAAAATAAATACTAGACTTAAGGAAGCACAAATGCAGTTTCCATCTTCCGAGCATATTACTGATGTAGCTGCCTTTTATTTATGCTGAGGTTGTTGAGAATAATGAGAAAATCAACAAAACAGATATTTTTCCCAATTCACTGTACATATCAAAAACAAATACATGAAGAAAACACTTCAAAAGAATTTTAGAGCTATCTATTCCTAAATTATTACCAGCGCACTCTCAGTGTTGCCAAGCTAACAAATTAACAAAAAATCATATTTAATTATCAGCTCCATGCCTTATTAGAATCCGGCAACATAAATAAAAGAGCAATATTTTTCTTCTGCGACCTTATTATATTACTGATCAAAAATGGGGCAAACATGCAAAGCAGGTGTAGATGAATGCCACATTTAAAATAGTTTAGCTTAGCCACTTGCACAGGCGGTACCTCACTGCTTTTTGGCTACATAAAACACTTCCAGTCTAAGCAGATACACACTTTTAAGCCATCTTGTGTGTAGGTGTGCTCTAAAAAACAAAGATTCATTATGCTTTTGCCCTTTTTTAAGAGAAGCAATACAACATTAGCTGTAAAAAAAAAGGTATAAACGTGTAGCCTTACGTATGTTATGTTAAAAAAACACTTTACAGTTTACGGATTGGGACTGAAAGTTCAAAAGCAAAATATTATTCTGTTGTCACATTAGGTTTTTGGAAACATCTAGTGGTTGATTTCAAGATGGCCGCCCCTTTTGTCCAGCAATGGGAGCCATTTGGTAGTCCTTTCTCTATTTACTGACGTTGTAGAATTTTCCAGAAGCAGAAGACATTCAGTTGTTGTACTGACTTGTGAGAGATTCTACAGTTGTTACATCTCCATTGTACAGTGAGTGCATGTTTCATTTTTATTTATTTGTCCTCAAAGATAGAAATCTTTATTTTGAAGAACACCTAGCTGAGCTTTTGATGCAGAGTGCAGGATAGTGAATTTTGCCGTGGGTTCAGATTTGAGTGCAGGTTTCAGTAGTGAATCTAGCATGTGCTTTAAGTTTTGAGGAAGCAGTTGTATTGATTTGTATTGCAACTGATGGAATGTAGAGACTGCAGCACTGCTGTTGAGGCACAACCTGGATTTAAGCTCCATTGTACAGTGGGTGCATGTTTCATTTTTTATTTAATCGTCCTCAAAGATAGAAATCCTTATATATATTTGAAGAATACCTAGCTTTTGATACAGAGTGCAGGATTGTGAATTTTGCAATGGGTTCAGATTTGAGTGCAGGTTTCAGTAGTGATTCTAGCCTGTGCTTTAAGTTTTGAGGAAGCAGTTGTGTTGATTTGTATTGCAAGTGCTGCAATTTAGAGACTGCAGCACAGCTGTTGAGGCACACTCATAGCATGATTTCAAGGCGCAAGTTGATGGTTGCAGTTTATGGTTGCAGGGACCATGTTGCAGTACTCGAGTGTAATTCATTTTCAAAGTAGTCAAATATTTTGAAAGTTACAATTCAGCCATGGGTGCAGATGTCTCAAACTAAAATGACATGCAGTATTTCTTCTCAAAGTGACTACAAAGCAGTGCTATTTTGATTCAAACATATGATAGGTAAATTATATTGCAATCTCTGGTTTCATCTTTTGTGCAGGGTACTTTACAAAAGACCTCCATATTATGCCATGCAAACCCGAAAAGCCTCAACCTTTTTAAAATAAGTTAATAATAATAAAATAATTTAAGGAATCATTCCAGATTCTCTGGGCTGCCAAGTTCTTGACCTGCTTTTACAAAACATATTTTTGCCGTTAGTGGGCTTATCTTTTTATTCATGTGAAAATACACTTGTAAACTAAAACTCAAAGCGCATAAGTAAATGTCTACCATAAAATAGATCCGTCATCATTTGTCTGAAGTGGGTTTTATTTAAATTGTGTATTTCTTTCCTGCTAGAAATCTGTGAGCACTCTTACCTCAGCATTGATCACCGTCGCTTGGATGGTGCTCTTCTGTGCGTTTGTCAGAGCTCTGTCGCTAGGACTTGGCAGTGTTCCTCAGCCAATCACAGCAGATGGAACATTCTGTGTTAATGCTACTTTTTAGCTGTCACAGACATAACCCATTCCTTAGCCCACAGTCAAATGATATATCGAACCTAAACCTCCCTTTACAGAAAGATAATTTGGATGTCATTATTTAAACTTTGAGGTAAAACTCTAATGAAAGGAATAATCAAGACCATTAAAATACAAAGTGCTTAAAATGAGTAATTTGTCAACCTCTGGTATGTGTTTCATCAGGGCACTGAAATTCTGTGGCAGGGAGGGGCCAAATTATCTGGCATGGTTGGCTAAATTATGTGGCAAGAAGATACAAATTATGTGGCATAGTATGGCACATTGTAAGGCAGTTTTATTTTGACTTTTGTAATATTTAATACATTTTAACAGTGTCTTACAGAAGTTTTCATCTCAGAACTACCAATTTAATACTGAGAATCAGCAGTTAGCAACTGAATGGTGACCAGTCTTTGCAACTTGCATTTCAATGCGCAGATGCACGCGTTTCCACACTAATATTTTTTGTTAAAATCTGCAAACATGCAGCAGATAAAGGATTATGTACAAATGCTACGAATCCATAACTATGCAGAAGATGCTGGAGCTTCTGACTCACATAATTCAAATGGCCTTGGTTTGAATAGGGCTGTACACTTTTCATCTCACAAATGAGATTACATGTGTATGCATTAGATTACAGATATTAGTATCCGATTCCTACCACATCCTTCAGTATTTCACATCTTATTCTGCAGCAATAGAGGATGAGGTTACCACTATAACAATAATCATAAGGTTATTTATGTAAACCTTTATAGAAAGGCATACCTTGAGGGCAAAATCTCGTTTAAGAACAGATTGCCCTAGTGTAGTAAAATAACCCTCTATAAGGGCCAGAGAGCCCTAATCTGCAGGCAGATTCTGATGTAAAGACCAAGGGCACAAAGTCAGATTCTAATATAAAGTCAGAGATCTCTAACATCAAGCTGATCCTAAAATGAAGGGCAGAAAACCCCAATCTGTGGAGAATATTGGGGTTTCCTGGAAACACCTAACCTTAGGTCAGACACTCATGCCAGATGCATAGAGTCATCACCTAGGAGCAGAGTGTATATAACATAAATGGTAGTGAGAGCTATAACCTGAGAAAGAACCTGAAATAATAGTGAGAGGACCAGAACCAAGGACTGCAGGTGCCACAGGGAGATTAGAATAGATCACGATACGTGAGTCAGATAACTCTAACCTGGAAGCTGATCTTAATATATAGGCCACCAAACCTGAAAGTGGAACCTAGAATAATGGAAAGAAACCTCTAAAACACAGTGAGATCCTGATGTGACATGAATAGGGGCTTAATCTGGGAAGAGATCTCTTAACAGGGAACATATACGGGCAGATCTTAATATGAAAGACAGAGTTTACCTTTTTGTAGGGTAGAGAAAGTAGGTGCTGGTTTCTGATGTAAGGGGCAGGAAACCATAGAAAGAGATAGGGCTTCATATAAGAGGCAGAAGTATTTTACCTTTGAATATATCCTTTACTGTGTGCAGAGAGTTCTAAGCTTGGGAAAGACACTTTTTTAAGAATTAGAGGTCCTTCCCTGAGGATAATGTGCACCCTTATCAACCTTTTCCTAATGGAGAGAGGGGCTGGCCTATGAGGCAGATATGATGACCAAGGAGAGAGTTAAGAAGTACAAAATAAAAAATGTATATTTCTGATGGATACTTCTAAGTGTGGATTCCTCCCTTTTGAAAGCACCAGACTGCATCCAGAAATGTTTTCAGCAGTGCTCCTGCAGGCTGCTATGTGGAACCGTGTGGCTCTGTGCTGGCTCTGCCCTTCCCCGGAAGTAAGGGAGTAGTGCCTCATACAAGCACTATATACAAGCTCACCCCCTGTTCAATACACCAACCCATGCCCACGTCATTCACCCACTCATTTACTTTTCACTATAAGCTCACTGTTCACTTGTCTGCTCTCATTTCTTATTCCTTGCTCGTCCACTCATGTATTGACATACTCGCAAGTTTCTCTGCTTACTAACATAAACTCCATCTCTTAATCTTCAATAAATACTCACTCGCTCATTTCTCCTTACTCACTCCTTTAACTTGCACACATTGCACCAGAGTTGTCAATTAGCTCCACATCACCATTCTTTTCTGGCAAGTCCTGCCTTTTTATCTAACAGGAGTTTGGATTCTACTACCTTTGCTGTTGCTTTCCCAAATTATGATATATATAGGCAAGAACTATATATCAAAATGGTATTGTATAGAACAACTCAAATGTCGTTAGGTAACTGATAACATTGCGCTTATTGGTAATTCTGCCCCTCACATATCCATTAGCTCACTCCACAGTGACAATCTATACTTATCCTTACTTAATACTCAAAGCCTCATGAATCAGTCCTTAGTCACTCAAAAGTCACAGATAATGTATTTGCTCTTCACACATACAGCACACACCTCTGTCTCACTTATTTCTTCCATATAATATCCTCTTTTGCTAACTTCTTACTCATTCACAGCTATTCCCACTCATACTTGTAGGAAAGTAGGATCTGGGTTTATGCTTACCCCCACTTTTCGCTTGGTGTTATGCTGTTTCTGACAAGTCTAACTGGGACCTGCTAATCAAGACCCCAGTCTCTGTGCTTTTTCCCCTGAATTGGATATGGTGAGGACTTGGATACATCCCAGATTGGCTACTGGTGTACACTTGTAAGTCCCAAATATATGGCACTGAGGTACCCAAGGAATAGGCACACTAGGGGCCTCCCATGGGCTGAAGCATGTATTATGCCACTCATGAGAGAACACTCAAAGTGTGACTGTAGACCTGCCATTGCAGCCTGTGTTTCTCTATATCTGAGGTCACTGCACGTGAAACCTATAAGTCACCCCCTTAGGCAGGCTTTTCAATCCCGAAGGCAGGGTGCTTGGTTCTAAGTGTGAGGGTACCCCTGCATGAGCAGGACACCCCTACAACCTTTTGAGTCCATTCACCCGGGTTGTAAGTGCATCAGCCATTGTGATATATACAATGGTCATGCGTCATTACACAATGACCATCTCTAAATTAGCCAGAACAAACCATGCTGTGTTTGGTATCAAACATGTTGGAATCATACCCCCACACTGTTTGTGTGAGAGATAGGACTCCATGTACTGTGAATCTCCTCCGGGTGGTCCTCAGTGCTCCCTGTACCAGTCTTTCAGAACCGGACAGCATGCTAGGGCTGCTGCCGACCAGAGACATGTTTCTGCCCTCATGCTGTTGAGCCAAGCTCGAGCAGGAGAAGGCAGAACAATAGCTATCTTGTCACAGGGAGGTGTGACCTCCTCCCAGACAGGGCTTAGTATATTGGGGCAGGGTAGGGGCGCTTGCCAGTGCCACTAAGACTACGTGAAGGGCACACTTGGTGCCCTCTTTGCATAGTCCACTTCAAACTAGTTCAGGAGCCGTTGGTTGCCCCTCTGGCGCGAAACCGGACAAAGGATATGGGAGTATCCTCTCCATTATGCAGCCACTCCTCTGGGAGGGACCCCGGAATGGTCCCAACCCTTTCCTTAGGGTACTTAAGGGCTTACCTATGGGTGGGTCCCTAGATTCATTGTGGGACAAGATTCAGATCAGACACCACTTCATCTTTAACCGTCTGGGCACTCTGTACTTTGATGGACGTTTGCTCTGGACATCGAGACTGCAGCTGGGAAGACTTCTGCTGCTCCTGGTCTCGTTGTCCTGCTCATCCACTGTAACGTCTGTGCCTGTGCTCCATACAGGAACCTTCCAAGGCCTGTGGACATCCAAGACACCTGAAGGATTATCCATTGAAGTGAAAGAGTCACTTCCCTGCATCTGCAAGCACCACAACTAATCTAACCGGTCTGCTGCTCCTGGGCTCCCATGGACTCCAGAAGGCTCAGCAACACAGGTGGTGGTTCTATAACTCCCTTGAGGCCTGCCCTGTCTTCTCCACGCGTTTGAGGCCAGTATCTCTCGTCGGAACTGCAGGAACCAAACCCCTGTGCACCGGGTTGACTTGTCGTTGCAAAGGCTTGTTAGCTCTCTTCCTCAGAGATCTTCAGGCTCCAAGTAGTCATCAACCACAAGCATCGGCTGTGACTAAGATCTTTGTCCTCACCGCATCTCTTGCACCGTGGGCCTGCATCTTTGGTGAGCTGCTTGAGGTCCTCTTACGACTCCAGTGCCTCCCAACCTGCGGGTCCTCTTGAGGGTCTTCTTTGATTCCAGTGGGCTCCCCTGATTGCCTGGGCCTACTCTGACTTTTCTTCTTGTGGCAAGTCACTTGGACCTTGCTGGTCCCCACACTGTACCTTTTTTCCCTTGGCTGGAAGGAATGAAGAGATTAGCATGGATATTGGCCAATAGCAGACTTTTTGCTGTTTCTTTGAGGCATGAGTCATCGATGTAGGATCCGACCAAAAAGATCCAAGGCTCAGTTTTTCATACCAGGATTGAACATGCCTAAACCATGTTTTGGATTGACAGCTGTTCCTTTAATGTGTTATGGTATAGCTTATTCCCCTCTGCAGTCCAGATACTTACCCAGTGCATAAGGAGCCTGGGTTGGCAATATCTCCCACGTGTTTGGGAGCCACGTCAAGAAACATAGGTATTAAGAGATTATTCTTGGGGAGATGAAGGTGCATTCACAGGAATTTATTTTCATAAGAGTAAGAGAGTCTGTATTCACTTGGCCTCAAGGTTTGGTGCCATATAAGGCAGCTGAATAGACTTTTAGTCTGTTTAACTCCATTGCCGGGAGTAGGGCCCTTGGCTTTGTCCCATGATATGTTTTTTTTAAAGATAATTGATGCCTGATGTTGGAGCACCGCCCTTCTCTTCTGGGTGTGAGAAGACCATGAAACCCTACTATCTAGCATAATGCTCAAATATTTGAATCTAAAAACCTGCCTTACCTAAGACTATGGTGTTTTTAAATGATCTGTTCGGTCTGACTACCATAAATTGTTTTTTTGAAATGTTAATCTCAAGAGACATAGCCACACAGGAAGAATTAAAATTGTCTGAAAATTGCAGTTATCCCATAGGTGTGTGTAAGATTAGGAGTGTGTCGTCGGTGAAAAGTAAAGCAGGCATGCTATCCTCTTCAAACTTGGGGGCGTCTATATTTCCTTTTTGGAGGACCTCAATATCATCATTGACGAATAAGGAAAAGAGGGTGGAGGACAGCACACACCATTGTCTAACCCATCTGCGTATTGGGATCTGGTCTGTTAGGTATCCCAGGGGACCCCATCGCACTTGGGCATAATTATCTTGATGAAGTTTTACTAGTTGACCAAGCAGGGCATCCAGATACCTCGAGGGTTTTTAGTGACACCCATAGGAGCTCCTGGGGGACTTAGTCAAAGGCTGCTTTGAGGTCAACAAAGGCTATGTACAAATGGCCTTCTTTGAGCCTTGCATACTTCTAAATTATAAGGAGCAGAATCAGTACTTGGTCTGTCGTGCTGACTTTAGGTCTGAATCCAGCTTGTTAGGGGGTTAGGATATCTGCACCCTCAATCCACTCATTTAATTTGTTTAGCAACTGTCTCGCTTAAACCTTTTGGTGAATGTCAAAAAGGCTTATTGGCCTATAATTAGCAGGACTACACCGATCCCCCTTTTTGTAAATGAGACTAATCTTCGCCCCTTCCATGTATCTTGGATTGGAGCCCCTGCAGCTATTGCATTGCTCAGGCAGTTAACATAAGAGGCGCAGACTAACATGGGATTTTGTCTGCTCCTGGGGCCTTGCCCAATTTAATTGCACTGATAGCTATCATGGTTTCTTCTAGTGTGAAGTGAAGGTCTAAAGGAGGCAAGTTGATGCGAAAAGGTCGATTGCGGCATGATCGTATAACTTAGTGAAGTGATCTACCTAAGCCTCAGGATTCAGGTGACAGTCTACTTGTAATTTGGAACTCCTGCTCCCATGGGCAACTTTTTTCCAAAATGACAATTAACGCTAGACCTTGCAGCCATTACCAGATCGCTTCAGCTGGCATCCACTCCACTTGGCCCTTGCACTTCTTACTGTCTTCTTGTATAAGTCCCTGGCTATGTGGACCTCAGGTAGATTTTTAAGAGAATTCCCCAGTACTTGTTTTGCCAATCTACAGTCCTTTGAGTACCATAGATTACTATCTACATTACGCGCCCTGGTAGGGGGCTTCTTTTTTTGGTGGTTGGGTCAAGATCAGTATTAAAGATGCTACCAGCTTTGTGTGTATATAAGTGATAAAAATCCTTGGATTTTCCAGGCTATTTAGGTGAGACAGAACACTCACAAATATGTCATATATCTCTGTCATGGTCTCTGCATTCCCCACAATTGAGAGCAACTTGGTGGACCTATGGTTGTTTCCCATTATTGTCATTATTTGTGGTGCTGTAGGCGTGGGTAGTTGGAGCTACAACCCAGGATGTTTAGGTGTAAGGGGAAGTGGCTACTCTCCTCTCTTATCCACTTCAGAGTCCGCCAATCTTTCCCACATGACAACCCTGGTCATGATGCAATCAATTTTTGATCTTATAGAACCTTTCTTAAATGCAAATGCTCCAGCTTGGCAGATACAGATCTCCATTACATGCCCTCAGCCCATTTAGTGTCATGAAGTGGACAACCTGCATGGCAACCACTGAGCTTAAGATATAGGATCTTGAGCTGAGGGAAGGGAAGGGATACCCCACCACTAAATCACAGCCATATATGGTTTCAAAGTCTATATTAAAATCTCTACCTATAATGACCATATCCTTGGAGTTGATCTGTCTAACAGAATGTTGCAAGATGTTTACAGTAGACAATTCCACACTTCTGCTTCTGGGTCTACAGTAGACAATAAACAAATACCTACAAGTCTTCACTGGGGAATACATTTTTAGCCCCAAAATATCTGACGAGTCAATGTTTTGATTCGTCGGTTTAAATCAATTTGACCCAAGTCCAATGGCCCCCTGATGCCCTGCCTCGAACTGATGTCAGTGCTTTGACATGATATGTGGTGTAGCCAGATTTAAACTGGGGTTCAATTGCCCACATCTCTTGGAGCTTATATACATTGAATTGGTCTATATATTCTCTACAGTCTGGTGCGGCTCTTTGGACTTAATACTAGCAACGTTCCACAAGAGAATTCTGATTGTCCCTGCTGAGTTGGAGCTTTGGCTAGGGTGAGGAGAATTAGAGAACAGAGATGCCAGTCTATGGGATACACTTATTGGAGAGGACAGAGGTGCAAAATCGTTGTGTGTGCCCTTTGTTGGTGTCAAATTGGCAGTAGTTGTTATGGCATTAACAGGGTCAGAATCAGAATCAGGAACAAGATGCATCTATAGCGCAAATCATGGAGGAAGGGGAATCCACTGGTAGGAAATGAGCCCCCTTTGATGGTACTAGATTTAATGTACTTGCGAATCCAGGTTATTCTGGTAGTTCCTCCCTCTAGGGGATGTGTTGATGCCCCGAGTAACATTTTCACACAGTGAAAGGGGTTCAAAAGTGTTTTTTGTGACTATTTTGAAAATGAGTTGGCCATGGTTGCTGATGGGTGTATCCCAATTAGAGGTGAGCGCAGCAACTGGTCTTTCGAAATACATTTCTGGAAGCATTTTAATTTGGTCTAGAGGAGAAGTCATTGAGCTTAATCGCAGTAGAAGCAATTCTACCAATAACGGAGGCTTGAAGTTAACTAATACTCTGTCCCCAGAACAGTCATTCGGATGTTTGTCTAAACAAGGGACTCTTCCTACACATTTGCCCTCTTGGGCTAATTCCTGGGACCATCTTGCATTTGTTTTTATCCAGTGAGCAGCTTTGTTTTTCAGTGGCAGGGAATCTTCGCTTGCACCAGGGGGTATCCCAGAAACATTCTGGAGAACAATCAGGTAGGGCGTGCACTTTGGGGACAATGGGGGTGGGGGTCAAACATTCTTCCCCGATCAAAGATCTGGGTTTAATCCATATTTTATGTTTTGCTCACCACTCCATACCAGTTGTGTGCCCAGCCATTTGCAAATCAGTCTTGACCCTGTCTCCCATGGAATAATCCAGCCCAAATTGCCAGGCCACGCCCTCCCTGGACCAGAAACTAGCATCCTGGGACCAGTTCCCTGGTATCACCCCACATCAGCCAGGCTAGATTGAATCCAGTGGCATAGTGAGCCTGGGACCCACTCCTGGGCATACCTTTTGCACTTAGAGTGACTATAGCAACACAGAAAGATGATGGACAGAATGTGAACATTATCAAATATTCACCATGGCTGGGTACAGACTGGGATGATGTGGTGAGCAAAAAACAATGGATTCAACCCAGACATGTGACTGGGGTGAATGTTTGCATTGTTAAACATTCCGCCCATCATCTTTTCGTTTTGCTCTTCCTAAATGGCCATTTGTGCTGGACATGCCTTTTCTTTCCACCCACTGCATTTTTGTTACTCCGGGCTCATCCCTCTGGATTACCCACTAAGCCTGCTGCGCCCTCTCAAGTTTTACATTCAAGCAGACAGGGCGTTTACAATAAAGGGAAAGGGTTGGGCCTTACTAGCTCAGCTTGATGTAACAGCACAATAGAGGGGGTAGATGTAATTCCTACCGCTGGGGGAGGAGGACTCCTAAGGGCCTCTATTTTGATGTCCAGAGCATCGAGGCGAGCTACTAAGGGAACAAGCTCTGCCCTTAGAATAATCTATTAATCTGTTTGTACAGCTTACAACTAGCATGGACATATACTGGGATGGGGGTTCTTGAGGACCCTCGTTTTTCGCGGTCAGGAGGGACTGAGGATGCAGGTCGCACTGCAAAGCTTTATCTGGTAAGCAACTTGATTTGTTAGAGGAAGCGGGGTTTGTGGCCTTAGCTCCCTCGCTTGTTTGTTTTGGGCTTGTTACCCTTTTGGACTTGCGGGGGCAAGGAAGTGGTATGGTCAGGGGAATGGTTGTCATTCTCCACACTGGTGGTTTCCGACAAGGCCAGGGATTGTGGTTTCGATGTGGAACTGGGAATTAGACCCTGGAATGGGGTGGCAGGTAGGTCAAGATCTGTATGAGCCTCTGTTGAGAGGCTGGAAGGTCTGTAGGGGTTGTGAGGCCAGAGTTGGAGAGCCTAGATTTAACAACATTCTCCTTTCTGAGAGGGTGATCTTGGTGCTCACTACCCCTTTTTCCCTTTCGAGCATACGATCTATGGAATTAGGGTAGTGGTAAAGGTGTGAGTCAGGGTCCCCTCTGCTGGCTTTTACTCCCCATGATATATACTACTCAGGCCTCTAGCAGGAATTTGGTTGAGTTAGGTTGGGTTCCTCTGTAAAGGTGGTGCCAAGTACAGTGGCCTAGCACATCTTCTTTCAGACTATGATGAAGTACGAAAGACCCAGTCTCTTCTGAGTTGCTGTGGGCTTAAGAATGTATGATCCTGAGCTCTTCATGGGTTGGTTGCTAAGCGACGTAGTCCCACCCCAGCCTAAGCAAAGTTTCACTATACAATATAAATGACCTGACAATCATTGTCATGGTTGGTAGGCTGTCCTGGGGTGACTAAGTGAGAGAGAGGGAGAGAAGATGTGAATGAGAGTGAGGTGAAATTTCACCTTAGGCAAAACACGCCTTTTCTGAAGGACCCATCTGAGTTGCATGTTTTGGGGATTTCGATGAATTTCCATCTCTAAAAAAGAAAGCAAGTCAGCCGTTTGGATTCATTATAAACATTAAGTTCCAGCATTTCCATGTTTATTTCTTTACCAAAGCATATCATTTCTAATCAAAGTGCAGCTGTGTTTTCCCTCCTCCTGTAGCTTGAGTGTCTCCGGTTGATGACCATTACCTTCACTGTGTTTCCCGGGGAGTAGGGCTACACCGAAGCCCTACACCTAAGGCTACAGCAAAGCCCTACACTAAGGCTACGCCTGCAGGCATTGGTGGCATGAAAACACTATTCTTCGTGCTTTCCTTCCCATTTGCTTGAAACAGACTTTAGGGCACACTAAATGATAGACTGCTCATGCCACATGTGTTCTTAATTATCTATAGTGCCAATGATCTTTGGCACTAGCTTGACCTAAAGTACTGTTTCACTTAAGTCAAATCAACAACTTTGCCTATTTGTTGGTGTTTTGATGGTAAATCATAAGATGTGTCCTTACCAACTGAGCTACCCTCCTCACACATTTTAGTATATCTGATGTCGTAGTTTTGACTATTATTTCACATCTTATACCTGCTCTCAAAGTTATGATACAGTGCATCCTATTCTGTCATATAGGTGAGTTAGATGAGCCTCCTTTACTGTAACATTAACAGGCTGACTGTCAAGATCACATTCGCCTTTAGGCTTCCCTCAAAGTTTGTGGGACCCTCCATGGGAACTTCCTCGTCCTCATCATGGTGGCTCGAGCTGTTGTGCATTTCTGTGCTCCTCCCTTCAGCACACAATCTCCAGATTAGGACAAGGCCTGCTAGATTTGCACTTCTGTCCTAGGGGGAAGTGGTTTCTGCCAACGACGACACCCAGCTGATCCTCTCCCTGACCAACGACCCCGCCGCCACCAGAGCCAACCTGCAGGAAGGGATGAAAGATGTAGCCGAGTGGATGACGACCAGCCGCCTGAAACTGAACTCAGACAAGACGGAGGTCCTCATCCTGGGCTCCTCGCCCTCCGCCTGGGACGACTCCTGGTGGCCCCCCGCCCTGGGCACCGCACCCAAGCCGACGGACCACGCACGCAACCTGGGCTTCATCCTGGACTCCTCCCTCTCCATGACCAGACAAGTCAACGCCGTCTCCTCGTCGTGCTTCAACATCCTGCGCATGCTACGGAAGATCTTCTGGTGGATCCCCACCGAGACCAGGAAGACTGTCACCCAGGCCCTCGTCACCAGCCGACTGGACTACGGCAACGCCTTCTACGCCGGAACCACCGCCAAGCTCCAGAAGAGACTCCAGCGGATCCAGAACGCCTCAGCCAGACTCATCCTTGACATCCCACGAAACAGCCACATCTCCGGACATCTGAGAGACCTGCATTGGCTCCCCGTCAACAAAAGAATCACCTTCCGTCTCCTCACCCACGCACACAAAGCCCTACACGATCAAGGCCCGAGCTACCTCAACAACCGAATCAACTTCTACGCTCCCAAACGCCACCTCCATTCAGCCAGCCACGCCCTCGCCGCCGTCCCCCGCATCCGAAGAGCGACTACAGGAGGAAGGTCCTTCTCCTACCTGGCCGCCAAGACCTGGAACTCCCTCCCGACCGACCTGCGCCTGACCCAAGACCACCTCTCCTTCAGGAAGAAGCTCAAGACCTGGCTGTTCGAGCAGTAACGGCACCCCCCCCCCCCCAAGCGCCTTGAGACCCTACGGGTAAGTAGTGCGCTCTATAAATGTCCTTGATTGATTGATTGATTGATTGGCTGGGTCAATCCAATGGACAACCCCCAATAAAAACACAGGCTGTTTTCTGGCTAGGACCTAGCAGAACTAGCAGCTTCAGGCATTTTCTCCTTAATGAATCAATTAGTGACTTCTGCTGCCCATGTTTTCTGTAATTGTAATTGTAAAAAGCATTTATATAGCGCATGGCTGCCCGGAGGCATCCCAGCTCTTACCTGGACTAGCAGCCAATGGAGTGATTTAAGGGCAGGTTTAGCATAGTGATGGTTGGGGATGCCCAGAAGAAGTCTTGCAGCCCAATTTTGAGTTGTCTGTAATTTGGAGATAGTAGCAGCAGGGAAACCCAAGTAAAGGGCATTAGCAAAATCCAATCTGGATAACACCAGCGCTTGGACCATTATTTTTCTTGCCTGGAAGGGGAGGGGGGAGGTTTTTCCGGATCATTTTAAGGATCCCGTAGCAAGAGGCAGATGTCTTCCGGGCCTGAGATTTAAATGTAAGTTTATGGTTCATCCAAACGTCCAGACTCTTTAACTGGTTTTAGGAGTGGGGTAGGAGCCCATGGATCTAGGCCAGATTTCAGTCAAATCAAGGGGGGAGTGGTTACCCAAAATCATGATTTCACTCTTTTCCCCATTAAATTTTAGGAAGGAGTCGCTCATCCATCTTGCAATTTATTCCATGCAAGGACGAAGACTGGAAGGAGAGCTTTCCGCTTTATTGAGCCCAATCACCAGTTGTGTATCATCCGCATAGGAGACTATGTGGACTCCAAAGGGTAAAAATGCCTCCGCAAGAGTGCAGGTATAAACATTAAACAAAGTGGGACTTAAAGAAGATCCCTGCGGCACTCGACAACGAAGGGGTGTCCGTTTGGACGTGACTTCCTTGTCAAAAACATGGAAGGATCTGCTGTTCAGAAAAGATTTTAGCCAGGCCAGGGCAATACCAGTGATACCTGATTTATGGAGCCTATGGATCAAAATCTGATGGTTTACAGTATCAAAGGCCGTGCTGAGGTCCAAAAGGAGGACCACCGCGGTGCCACCGGCGTCGACCATCCTTCTTAACTCTTCCACCACAGAGAGAAGGGCCGTCTCTGTTCCCTGTAATGGGCGGAAACCGGTTTGAGTCCGATGGAGAAGATTATGAGTCTTAAAACAGGGGGATGTTACAGGGGGATGTTACTCAGTTTGGAAAGAGGAATGTTTTCAGGGATCTACGAAAGGAAAACTGGTTGGATTCTATGCGGAGGTGAAGAGGAAGGGAGTTCCAGAGTCCAGCAGAGTTAAATGAGAAAGATCGACCTCCGCTTCTTGCCTTCCTAATTCTAGGAATAATGGCCAAGTTCTGGGTTTCGGAGCGAAGGGATCTCTTGGGCTCATAAGGCTGAATAATGCCCTGGAGAATAGAGGGTCCGGTTTTAAACATAGACTTATGAGCAATACACAAACCTTTGAACTTAGCTCTCTCCTGGACTAGCAGCCAATGGAGTGATTTAAGGGCAGGTTTAGCATAGTGATGGTTGGGGATGCCCAGAAGAAGTCTTGCAGCCCAATTTTGAGTTGTCTGTAATTTGGAGATAGTAGCAGCAGGGAAACCCAAGTAAAGGGCATTAGCAAAATCCAATCTGGATAACACCAGCGCTTGGACCATTATTTTTCTTGCCTGGAAGGGGAGGGGGGAGGTTTTTCCGGATCATTTTAAGGATCCCGTAGCAAGAGGCAGATGTCTTCCGGGCCTGAGATTTAAATGTAAGTTTATGGTTCATCCAAACGTCCAGACTCTTTAACTGGTTTTAGGAGTGGGGTAGGAGCCCATGGATCTAGGCCAGATTTCAGTCAAATCAAGGGGGGAGTGGTTACCCAAAATCATGATTTCACTCTTTTCCCCATTAAATTTTAGGAAGGAGTCGCTCATCCATCTTGCAATTTATTCCATGCAAGGACGAAGACTGGAAGGAGAGCTTTCCGCTTTATTGAGCCCAATCACCAGTTGTGTATCATCCGCATAGGAGACTATGTGGACTCCAAAGGGTAAAAATGCCTCCGCAAGAGTGCAGGTATAAACATTAAACAAAGTGGGACTTAAAGAAGATCCCTGCGGCACTCGACAACGAAGGGGTGTCCGTTTGGACGTGACTTCCTTGTCAAAAACATGGAAGGATCTGCTGTTCAGAAAAGATTTTAGCCAGGCCAGGGCAATACCAGTGATACCTGATTTATGGAGCCTATG
The DNA here is from genome assembly GCF_964263255.1 of Lissotriton vulgaris. Classification (NCBI taxonomy): domain Eukaryota; kingdom Metazoa; phylum Chordata; class Amphibia; order Caudata; family Salamandridae; genus Lissotriton; species Lissotriton vulgaris. The sequence continues at coordinate 1,142,344,317 of NC_141694.1, read as the reverse complement.
GATCAAAATCTGATGGTTTACAGTATCAAAGGCCGTGCTGAGGTCCAAAAGGAGGACCACCGCGGTGCCACCGGCGTCGACTATCCTTCTTAACTCTTCCACCACAGAGAGAAGGGCCGTCTCTGTTCCCTGTAATGGGCGGAAACCGGTTTGAGTCCGATGGAGAAGATTATGAGTCTTAAAGTGCGCTGATAGTATTAAATTAAAATATTTTTCAATAATTTTACTAACTCCAGGGAGCAACGAGATAGGGCGATAGTTTCCCTGGTCTGAAGGGTTAAGGCTTGATTTTTTAACAGAGCCTGTAAGCTGTAAGCAGCATTACACATTATCCCCTCCTACCCCGTGGATCTGTGAGGATTTCCCCTTCTGAGCTAGGGGCCCTGCTTCAGACGTCCTCCTTCGAGCTTCACAATCGGGTTGAGGTGGCTCTTGTCCACCTTGTGATACAGCTACACTCATGCTTGTGATTCCTCGGCTTGATCTGACCCATGAACATTGTGCTCACACTTACAATGGGCTGGTCTAAAATCACAGTGACTCAGGAGACAGAGTTACAGAGGCACTTTGTATAACCATACAGAGCCAGATACCCAAATACAACTTTATAACTCAGTTTGCCGCTGACTACATGTAACATAGGCACAACTGGTTGGCCTCTACAAGCTGGCATCAGTCTAGTTGTCCTTCAATCATAGTTGCTGCAGGAGTAGATCTAAAAGCAGTGCATTGAAGCCAATATCGTGACCTAGCAAAGCATCCAGTTACAGGTCATACAAGAGGGTCTAACTAGGGCCCTGTTATGCACTGTTCAGTAATGATTATCAATACATAGACAATGGGCAATTATTGATTACTGTCACTATCACACAGATAAGCTCTACTTTTTGGTAAATTAACTCCAAGTCTCCCTGTGGATTCCCACCTTTGTGCACGACTGCTCATGTCTATTCAGCATAAGCTTCAGGCACAAGCAGGCACACCATTAACACCAACTTAATCACTCATAATGAGAAATGTAAAATACCAGTTGACTTGTGTGCGAGTGTCCCTTGCACTTTTACAACCCCAAAAGAATTTTCCCTGGATATTGTAATAAGTAGTTTGGTTAAGGGAATGTTGCAGCTGCAGGTCAGTGTAGATGCAAGACAGGCTAAGCCAATTTCCTTACAGCAGCTTTCCAAAACAAAGTTGTCAGTGATACACTATTGTTGCTAAATAATATGTTGTTTACCAGATCCATAATCCTATTTACAGTTGTGGCCATTGGTGTCTGTGCTCCTGCTAATTTTGAGTTGTGAATGACACTGTCACATGTGTTCCCCTTCTTAGAAGTGTTGTCCTTGAGTAACGGTGGTAGATAAAAGCAAAGTTGGTGTCTTAACCCCTAAAAGTCTGGTCTCTTCACTGTTGCCTGGCATTAAGACTTACAGAAACTGTTCATTTTGTTGTCATTCTTGTTTCAGGTTTAGACTGGACATCTCCATGGTAATCTCTTCACTTTGTTTCAATTTTGAATGTTTCTGTTGTACCATTTACTCATTGTCTGGCAATGCACACATGTTATTGTTTTGTTCATGCCCTTTCTTTGTCTCAGTTGTAGTCAATTACCCGTTAAGGTCTGCACTGCACATAGTGGTGCAATGTTCTTCATGTGCAGTACATTTAAAAGTGTTGTCAGGTACTGATTCTATTCCATGGCCTTTTCTGCTCAGTTTGGTGTCTGGATATATTTATATTAATTGCCAAGTTTCTCATTGCATCAGGCTGACTCAGTTGTTGTCCATTTGCTTACATATTTATCAATTCTCTCATCCTCTCCTTTTGAAAATCTCACCTATTTACTGCCCATCCTTCTATTAAGCCTCTTTTTGTTCCCTTTTCTATTCATTCCTAAATGGTTTACTATTCACACCCGCTTGTTGCATTCATTTGCCTTGCACATTTATTTCCTATGCTAGTTCTCTGTCCGAGAAAGAGAGTGGCCTCAGTGAGATTACCCTCAGCACGGCGGCCATCTTGGACTGCCTCTGACTGCATTAAGTTTCAGTTTACACAAAATGGAGGTTGTTCTTCAGTGCACCAATATACAAATTTACAAACAGTTGTGAGCTTCAATTCTTTAATTTTAGGCTAAAGAATCGTAAACAAAGGTTAGTATTTTCAGTAAAAACACACTTTTATCTTTAACAAATGATAGCACAGCTGATTCACATTTCCCTCACTAAACATTTGCTTTTTTAACAATGTTTTTGTTGCCATCAAATACATAACATGATTTTCATAAAAACGTACATTTTCATTCATATTCTTTTAGGTATTGCTGTGGCATCACGCCTTTTATCCTCAGCATAGCAGGCAGTTTTTGTGGTTCTCACACAGGCGAAAACCATAATGTATAGTTTTAAACATGCTTTTCATTTACAAATCCAGTCAGAAAAAAACTTATTCATATGGTTATATTAGATACAAATTATTGGACTGTGGTTTTTTCACTGTTCTGAACTGTTGCATTGATCACCTGGCCAGATTTGTTTTACTTGGCCTTTCCTATTTAATAAATGACTTCATACAACATACAGCTATTGTTTGCCTACCCTGTATTGAGACAATGGGAGTCCACTTTTGGCTTTATTATGGTTCAGGGGAGTAGGGTAAAAGGCTTTTGTGACAATAGGTGCCATCCTATAAATGCGAACACTTAAACTCTCTTCAATGAGCATACATGCCAACATACCTGTTTCAAGCTTGAGACTACCAATGATTAAGCCAAAATGGCTTTATCTGTTTCCGACCTGAAATTGCTTCTTCTTTAATGTATATCAATTGGCAAAATACATTCCCCCTAATTTGTTTCGAAAATATCTAGTTTTAAAATGTTGACATGTCTGAATGAGGCTGAACCGAATATATGTTGTTACAACGCAAACAGTTACAACGCATGCCTTTACAACCTGGCTTTTACATCGCAGCATCCATTACAACGCATGATTTTACAACGCATGCCCTCACAACGCATTTTTAGAAACTACATTTACAACGCATTCCATTACAACGCATACCATTACAACGCATGACATTACAACGCACAATACTTTTAGGGCAGGAGTAGTGTAAGTGTTAGATAGCGTAGGGGTAAAAATTACTATTCCCACTCCAGTGAGTGCACTACTAGGGTAAGTGTCGGATAGTGTAGGGGTAAACATTTCTATTCCCACTCCAGTGAGTGCAACCGTAGGGTAAGTATTGGATAGTGTAGGGATAAGAATACTATCCCTATGAACCCCAAAACCCATACCCACCCTAAAACTAAAAAAATCCCCATTACTTACCTTATAATGCGTTGCAATGGCATGCGTTGTAATGATATTCATTGTAACGGCATGCGTTGTAGTGACATGCATTGTAATGGCATGCGTTGTAATGGTATGTGATGTAAGGGCAGCTGCGTTGTAATGACTGCCTTGTGAATGTAGTGCGTTGTAATGACTGCTATGTAAAGGGTGTTTCCCGGCTGAACTAGTTGAAGACTGTAGAATTCTGACCTGAAATTGCTTCTTCTTCAATGTATTTCAATTGGCAAAATACATTCCCTCTAATTTGCTTTCAAAATATCTACTTTTAAAATGTTGACATGTCTGAATGAGGCTGAACTGAATATATGATGTTACAACGCAAACAATTACAATGCATGCCTTTACAACGCGGTTTTTACATCGCAGCATCCATTACAATGCATGATTTTACAACGCATGCCATCACAACGCACTTTTAGAAACTACATTTACAACGCATTCCATTACAACGCATACCTTTACAACGCATGCCATTACAACACGCAATACTTTTAGGACAAGAGTAGAGTAAGTGTTGGATAGCGTAGGGGTAAACATTGCTATACCCACTCCTGTGAGTGCAACAGTAGGGTAAGTGTTGGATAGTGTAGGGGTAAAAATGTCTATTCCAACTCCAGTGAGTGCAACAGTAGGGTAAGTGTTGGATAGTGTAGGGGTAAAAAATTCTATTCCCACTCCAGTGAGTGCAACAGTAGGGTAAGTTGGATAGTGTTGGATAGTATAGGGATAAAAATACTATCCCCATGTACCCCAGAACCCATACCCACCCTAAAACTAAAAAATTCCCATTACTTACCTTATAATGCGTTGTAATGGCATGCGTTGTAATGATATTCATTGTAATGGCATACGTTGTAGTGACATGCGTTGTAATGGCATGCGTTGTAATGGTATGTGATGTAAGGGCAGCTGCGTTATAATGACTGCGTTGTGAAGGTAGTGCGTTGTAATGACTGCTATGTAAAGGTTGTTTCCCGGCTGAACTAGTTGAAGACTGTAGATTTCTGACCTGAAATTGCTTCTTCTTTAATGTATTTCAATTGGCAAAATACATTCTCCCTAATTCACTTTCAAAATATCTACTTTTAAAATGTAGACATGTCTGAATGAGGCTAAACTGAATATATGATATTACAACGCAAACAATTACAACAGATGCCTTTACAAAGCGGTTTTTACATCGCAGTATCCATTACAATGCATGATTTTACAACGCATGCCATCACAACGCATTTTTAGTAACTACATTTACAACGCATTCCATTACAACGCATACCATTACAACGCATGCCATTACAACGCGCAATACTTTTAGGGCAAGAGTATTGTAAGTGTTGGATAGTGTAGGGGTAAAAATTACTATTCCCACTCCAGTGAGTGCAACAGTAGGGTAAGTGTTGGATAGTGTAGGGATAAAAATACTATCCCCATGTACCCCAGAACCCATACCCACCCTAAAACAAGAAAAACCCCATTACTTACCTTATAATGCGTTGTAATGGCATGCGTTGTAATGATATTCATTGTAATGGCATGCGTTGTAGTGACATGCGTTGTGATGGCATGCGTTGTAATGGTATGTGATGTAAGGGCAGCTGTGTTGTAATGACTGCGTTGTGTAGGTAGTGCAATGTAATGACTGCTACGTAAATGTTGTTTCCCGGCTGGACTAGTTAAAGACTGTAGAAGTATTTTGCTTGTTAGGAGGGCCCAGTTATTGCCAAAAAGTAATATGCCGTTTATCCAGCAGTCTGGCTGAAAGAGGGCACACACTTTGAGTGGTATCTCTATCAGCTGAGTTGAACTTTTGACCTCTTCTGCCACCAGGGCAGAGGCTGGCTGGGACATTCTGAGAGAAGAATGCCCTGTGTCAGTATTCTGTACCAACATTATAAACCTTCCCTGCCCAGCCCCCACTTCAAGCACCCTTCTCAGAGAGTAACATGAAAAGTGACAGAAGCTTTAGATGCAGAGATCGGTTCTGGCTCATGTCACTCTTGCTTTGGCCAAATGATTGAATCTTACAACAACTTTTCCCAACACTCTCCAGGTTATCCCTGTCCCTCACTTCACTCACTTCATATTCATTACATACACCCGGTATTGTTCCCTTTTCTATTTATTCCTAAATTGTTTACTATCCACAAACCCCTTGTTGCATTCATTTGCCTTTCACATTTATTTCCTATGCTGGTTCTCTGTGAGAGAAAGAGAGAGGCCTCAGTGAGATTTCCCTCAACACGACGGCCATCTTGGACTGCCTCTGACTGCATTAAGTCTCAGTTCACACAAAATGGAGGTTGTTCTCCAGTGCACCCATATCCAAATTTACAAACAGTTGTGAGCTTCAATTCTTTAACCCCTTAAGTGCTGCTGACGGCCAACGGTCGTCAGCAGCGCTACCTCCCCAGTGCTGCGCACGACCATTGGACGTCCATTCAGCACTGGTTCCAATGGACAGCGCAGCACTGGGGAGGGATGTTTACACGCAGCTAAGGTGTTAATGTTAGGCTAAAGAATCGTAAACAAAGAATAGTGTTGTCAGTGAAAACACACGTTTATCTTTCACAAATGATAGCACAGCTGATTCACATTTCCCTCACTAAACATTTGCTTTTTTAACAATATGTTTGTTGCCATCAAATACATAACATGATTTTCATAAAAACATTAATTTTCATTCATATTCTTTTAGGTATTGCTGTGGCATCACACCTTTTATCCTCAGCATAGCAGGCAGTTTTTGTGGTTCTCACACAGGAAAAAAACTAAATGTATAGTTGTAAACATTCTTTTCATTTACAAATCCAGTCAGAAAAAATGTGTTTCTTTGGTTATATAAGATACACTTTATTGTACTGTGGTTCTCTCACTGTACTGAACTGTTGCATTGATCACCTGGCCAGCTTTGTTTTACTTGGCCTTTCTTCTTTAATAAATGACTTCAAACAACATACAGCTATTGTTTGCCTACCCTGTATTGAGACAATGGGAGTCCACTTTTGGCTTTATTATGGTTCAGGGGAGTAGGGTAAAAGGCTTTTGTGACAATAGGTGCATACCTATAAATGTGAACACTTAAACTCTCTTCAATGAGCATACATGCCAGCATACCTGATTCAAGCTTGAGACTACCAATGTTTAAGCCAAAATGTTTTTTTCTGTTTCTGACCTGAAATGTCTTCCTCTTTAATGTATTTCAATTGGCAAAATACATTCCCCCTAATTTGTTTTCAAAATATCTACTTTTAAAATGCTGACATGTCTGAATGAGGCTGAACTGAATATATGATGTTACAACGCAAACAATTACAACGCATGCCTTTACAACGCGGTTTTTACATCGCAGCATCCATTACAATGCATGATTTTACAACACATGCCATCACAACGCATTTTTAGTAACTACATTTACAACGCATTCCATTACAACACATACCATTACAATGCATGCCATTACAACGCGCAATACTTTTAGGGCAAAAGTAGTGTAAGTGTTGGATAGCGTAGGGCTAAAAATTGCTATTCCCACTCCAGTGAGTTCAACAGTGGGGTAAGTATTGGATAGTGTAGGGGTAAACATTTCTATTCCCACTCCAGTGAGTGCAACAGTAGGGTAAGTGTTGGATAGTGTAGGGGTAAAAATGTCAATTCCCACTCCAGTGAGTGCAACAGTAGGGTAAGTTGGATAGTGTTGGATAGTGTAGGGATAAAAATACTATCCCCATGTACCCCAGAACCCATACCCACCCTAAAACTAAACAATCCCCATTATTTACCTTATAATGCGTTGTAATGACATGCGTTGTAATGATATTCATTGTAATGGCATGCGTTGTAGTGACATGCGTTGTAATGGCGTGCGTTGTACTGGTATGTGATGTAAGGGCAGCTGCGTTGTAATGACTGCGTTGTGAAGGTAGTGCGTTGTAATGACTGCTATGTAAAGATTGTTACCCGGCTGAACTAGTTAAAGACTGCAGAATTCTGACCTGAAATTGCTTCTTCTTTAATGTATTTCAATTGGCAAAACACATTCCCCCTAATTTGTTTTCAAAATATCTACTTTTAAAATGTTGACATGTCTGAATGAGGCTGAACTGAATATATGATGTTACAACGCAAACAATTAAAACGCATGCCTTTACAACACGGTTTTTACATTGCAGCATCCATTACAATGCATGATTTTACAACGCATGCCATCACAACGCATTTTTAGAAACTACATTTACAACGCATTCCATTACAACGCATACCATTACAACGTATACCATTACAACGTGCATTACTTTTTGGGCAATAGTAGTGTAAGTGCTGGATAGTGTAGGGGTAAAAATTTCTATTCCCACTCCAGTGAGTGCGACAGTAGGGTAAGTGTTGGATAGTGTAGGGATAAAAATTTCTATTCCCACTCCAGTGAGTGCAACAGTAGGGTAAGTTGGATAGTGTTGGATAGTGTAGGGATAAAAATACTATCACCATGTACCCCAGAACCCATACCCACCCTAAAACAAAAAAATTCCCATTACTTACCTTATAATGCGTTGTAATGGCATGCGTTGTAATGATATTCATTGTAATGGCATACGTTGTAGTGACATGCATTGTAATGGCATGCGTTGTAATGGTATGTGATGTAAGGTCAGCTGCGTTGTGATGACTGCGTTGTGTAGGTAGTGCAATGTAATGACTGCTATGTAAAGGTTGTTTCCCGGCTGGACTAGTTAAAGACTGTAGATTTCTGACCTGAAATTGCTTCTTCTTTAATGTATTTCAATTGGCAAAATACATTCTCCCTAATTTACTTTCAAAATATCTACTTTTAAAATGTAGACATGTCTGAATGAGGCTATACTGAATATATGATGTTACAACGCAAACAATTACAACGGATGCCTTTACAACGCGGTTTTTACATCGCAGTATCCATTACAATGCATGATTTGCAAACGCATGCCATCACAATGCATTTTTAGTAACTACATTTACAACGCATTCCATTACAACGCATACCATTACAACGCATGCCATTACAACGCGCAATACTTTTAGGGCAAGAGTATTGTAAGTGTTGGATAGTGTAGGGGTAAAAATTACTATTCCCACTCCAGTGAGTGCAACAGTAGGGTAGGTGTTGGATAGTGTAGGGGTAAACATTTCTATTCCCACTCCAGTGAGTGCAACAGTAGGGTAAGTGTTGGATAGTGTAGGGATAAAAATACTATCCCCATGTACCCCAGAACCCATACCCACCCTAAAACAAGAAAATCCCCATTACTTACCTTATAATGCGTTGTAATGGCATGCGTTGTAATGATATTCATTGTAATGGCATGCGTTGTAGTGACATGTGTTGTAATGGCATGCGTTGTAATGGTATGTGATGTAAGGGCAGCTGTGTTGTAATGACTGCGTTGTGTAGGTAGTGCAATGTAATGACTGCTATGTAAATGTTGTTGCCCGGCTGGACTAGTTAAAGACTGTAGAAGTATTTTGCTTGTTAGGAGGGCCCAGTTATTGCCAAAAAGTAATATGCAGTTTATCCAGCAGTCTGGCTGAAAGAGGGCACACAGTTTGAGTGGTATCTCTATCAGCTGAGTTGAACTTTTGACCTCTTCTGCCACCAGGGCAGAGGCTGGCTGGGACATTCTGAGAGAAGAATGCCCTGTGTCAGTATTCTGTGCCAACATTCTAAAGCCTCCCTGCCCAGCCCCCACTTCAAGCACCCTTCTCAGAGAGTAACATGAAAAGTGACAGAAGCTTTAGATGCAGAGATCGGTTCTGGCTCATGTCACTCTTGCTTTGGCCAAATGATTGAATCTTACAACAACCTTTCCCAACACTCTATAGGTTATCCCTGTCCCTCACTTCACTCACTTCATATTCATTACATACACCCGGTATTGTTCCCTTTTCTATTTATTCCTAAATTGTTTACTATCCACAAACCCCTTGTTGCATTCATTTGCCTTGCACATTTATTTCCTATGCTGGTTCTCTGTGAGAGAAAGAGAGTGGCCTCAGTGAGATTTCCCTCAACACGGCGGCCATCTTGGACTGCCTCTGACTGCATTAAGTCTCAGTTCACACAAAATGGAGGTTGTTCTCCAGTGCACCCATATCCATATCTACAAACAGTTGTGAGCTTCAATTCTCTAATGTTAGGCTAAAGAATCGTAAACAAAGAATAGTGTTGTCAGTGAAAACACACTTTTATCTTTCACAAATGATAGCACAGCTGATTCACATTTCCCTCACTAAACATTTGCTTTTTTAACAATATGTTTGTTGCCATCAAATACATAACATGATTTTCATAAAAACATTAATTTTCATTCATATTCTTTTAGGTATTGCTGTGGCATCACACCTTTTATCCTCAGCATAGCAGGCAGTTTTTGTGGTTCTCACACAGGAAAAAAACTAAATGTATAGTTGTAAACATTCTTTTCATTTACAAATCCAGTCAGAAAAAATGTGTTCCTTTGGTTATATAAGATACACTTTATTGTACTGTGGTTCTCTCACTGTACTGAACTGTTGCATTGATCACCTGGCCAGCTTTGTTTTACTTGGCCTTTCCTATTTAATAAATGACTTCATACAACATACAGCTATTGTTTGCCTACCCTGTATTGAGACAATGGGAGTCCACTTTTGGCTTTATTATGGTTCAGGGGAGTAGGGTAAAAGGCTTTTGTGACAATAGGTGCCCACCTATAAATGTGAACACTTAAACTCTCTTCAATGAGCATACATGCCAGCATACCTGATTCAAGCTTGAGACTACCAATGTTTAAGCCAAAATGTTTTTTTCTGTTTCTGACCTGAAATTTCTTCCTCTTTAATGTATTTCAATTGGCAAAATACATTCCCCCTAATTTGTTTTCAAAATATCTACTTTTAAAATGTTGACATGTCTGAATGAGGCTGAACTGAATATATGATGTTACAACGCAAACAATTACAACGCATGCCTTTACAACGCGTTTTTTACATCGCAGCATCCATTACAACACATGATTTTACAACGCATGCCATCACAACGCATTTTTAGAAACTACATTTAAAACGCATTCCATTACAACGCATGCCTTTACAACGCATTGCCATTACAACACGCAATACATTTAGGGCAAGAGTAGTGTAAGTGTTGGATAGGGTAGGGCTAAAAATTGCTATTCCCACTCCAGTGAGTGCAACAGTGGGGTACGTGTTGGATAGTGTAGGGGTAAAAATGTCGATTCCCACTCCAGTGAGTGCAACAGTAGGGTAAGTTGGATAGTGTTGGATAGTGTAGGGATAAAAATACTATCCCCATGTACCCCAGAACCCATACCCACCCTAAAACTAAAAAATCCCCATTACTTACCTTATAATGCGTTGTAATGGCATGCGTTGTAATGATATTCATTGTAATGGCATGCCTTGTAGTGACATGCGTTGTAATGGCGTGCATTGTAATGGTATGTGATGTAAGGGCAGCTGCGTTGTAATGACTGCGTTGTGAAGGTAGTGCGTTGTAATGACTGCTATGTAAAGGTTGTGACCCGGCTGAACTAGTTAAAGACTGTAGAATTCTGACCTGAAATTGCTTCTTCTTTAATGTATTTCAATTGGCAAAATACATTCCACCTAATTTGTTTTCAAAATATCTACTTTTAAAATGTTGACATGTCTGAATGAGGCTGAACTGAATATATGATGTTACAACGCAAACAATTACAACGCATGCCTTTACAATACGGGTTTTACATCGCAGCATCCATTACAATGCATGATTTTACAACGCATGCCATCACAACGCATTTTTAGAAACTACATTTACAACGCATTCCATTACAACGCATACCATTACAACGTATACCATTACAACCTGCATTACTTTTTGGGCAATAGTAGTGTAAGTGCTGGATAGTGCAGGGGTAAAAATTTCTATTCCCACTCCAGTGAGTGCGACAGTAGGGTAAGTGTTGGATAGTGTAGGGATAAAAATGTCTATTCCCACTCCAGTGAGTGCAACAGTAGGGTAAGTTGGATAGTGTTGGATAGTGTAGGGATAAAAATACTATCCCCATGTACCCCAGAACCCATACCCACCCTAAAACTAAACAATCCCCATTACTTACCTTATAATGCGTTGTAATGACATGCGTTGTAATGATATTCATTGTAATGGCATGCGTTGTAGTGACATGCGTTGTAATGGTGTGCGTTGTACTGGTATGTGATGTAAGGGCAGCTGTGTTGTAATGACTGCGTTGTGAAGGTAGTGCGTTGTAATGACTGCTATGTAAAGATTGTTACCCGGCTGAACTAGTTAAAGACTGTAGAATTCTGACCTGAAATTGCTTCTTCTTTAATGTATTTCAATTGGCAAAATACATTCCCCTCTAATTTGTTTTCAAAATATCTACTTTTAAAATGTTGACATGTTTGAATGAGGCTGAACTGAATATATGATGTTAAAACGCAAACAATTACAACGCATGCCTTTACAACACGGTTTTTACATCGCAGCATCCATTACAATGCATGATTTTACAACGCATGCCATCACAACGCATTTTTAGAAACTACATTTACAACGCATTCCATTACAACGCATTCCATTACAACGCATACCATTACAACGCGCAATACTTTTAGGGCAAGAGTAGTGTAAGTGCTGGATAGTGTAGGGATAAAAATTTCTATTCCCACTCCAGTGAGTGCAACAGTAGGGTAAGTTGGATAGTGTTGGATAGTGTAGGGATAAAAATACTATCACCATGTACCCCAGAACCCATACCCACCCTAAAACTAAAAAATCCCCATTACTTACCTTATAATGCGTTGTAATGGCATGCGTTGTAATGATATTCATTGTAATGGCATGCGTTGTAGTGACATGCGTTGTAATGGCATGCGTTCTAATGGTATGTGATGTAAGGGCAGCTGCGTTAAAATGACTACGTTGTGAAGGTAGTGCGTTGTAATGACTGCTATGTAAAGGTTGTTTCCCGGCTGAACTAGTTGAAGACTGTAGAATTCTGACCTGAAATTGCTTCTTCTTTAATGTATTTCAATTGGCAAAATACATTCCCCCTAATTTGCTTTCAAAATATCTACTTTTAAAATGTTGACATGTCTGAATGAGGCTGAACTGAATATATGATGTTACAACGCAAACAATTACAACGCATGCCTTTACAACACATTTTTAGTAACTACATTTACAACGCATTCCATTACAACACATACCATTACAACGCATGCCATTACAACGCGCAATACTTTTAGGGCAAAAGTAGTGTGTTGGATAGCGTAGGGCTAAAAATTGCTATTCCCACTCCAGTGAGTTCAACAGTGGGGTAAGTATTGGATAGTGTAGGGGTAAACATTTCTATTCCCACTCCAGTGAGTGCAACAGTAGGGTAAGTGTTGGATAGTGTAGGGGTAAAAATGTCAATTCCCACTCCAGTGAGTGCAACAGTAGGGTAAGTTGGATAGTGTTGGATAGTGTAGGGATAAAAATACTATCCCCATGTACCCCAGAACCCATACCCACCCTAAAACTAAACAATCCCCATTACTTACCATATAATGCGTTGTAATGACATGCGTTGTAATGATATTCATTGTAATGGCATGCGTTGTAGTGACATGCGTTGTAATGGCGTGCGTTGTACTGGTATGTGATGTAAGGGCAGCTGCGTTGTAATGACTGCGTTGTGAAGGTAGTGCGTTGTAATGACTGCTATGTAAAGATTGTTACCCGGCTGAACTAGTTAAAGACTGTAGAATTCTGACCTGAAATTGCTTCTTCTTTAATATATTTCAATTGGCAAAATACATTCCCCCTAATTTGTTTTCAAAATATCTACTTTTAAAATGTTGACATGTCTGAATGAGGCTGAACTGAATATATGATGTTACAACGCAAACAATTACAACGCATGCCTTTACAACACGGTTTTTACATTGCAGCATCCATTACAATGCATGATTTTACAACGCATGCCATCACAACGCATTTTTAGAAACTACATTTACAACGCATTCCATTACAACGCATACCATTACAACGTATACCATTACAACGTGCATTACTTTTTGGGCAATAGTAGTGTAAGTGCTGGATAGTGTAGGGGTAAAAATTTCTATTCCCACTCCAGTGAGTGCGACAGTAGGGTAAGTGTTGGATAGTGTAGGGATAAAAATTTCTATTCCCACTCCAGTGAGAGCAACAGTAGGGTAAGTTGGATAGTGTTGGATAGTGTAGGGATAAAAATACTATCACCATGTACCCCAGAACCCATACCCACCCTAAAACAAAAAAATTCCCATTACTTACCTTATAATGCGTTGTAATGGCATGCGTTGTAATGATATTAATTGTAATGGCATACGTTGTAGTGACATGCATTGTAATGGCATGCGTTGTAATGGTATGTGACGTAAGGGCAGCTGCGTTGTGATGACTGCGTTGTGTAGGTACTGCAATGTAATGACTGCTATGTAAAGGTTGTTTCCCGGCTGGACTAGTTAAAGACTGTAGATTTTTGACCTGAAATTGCTTCTTCTTTAATGTATTTCAATTGGCAAAATACATTCTCCCTAATTTACTTTCAAAATATCTACTTTTAAAATGTAGACATGTCTGAATGAGGCTAAACTGAATATATGATGTTACAACGCAAACAATTACAACGGATGCCTTTACAACGCGGTTTTTACATCGCAGTATCCGTTACAATGCATGATTTTACAACGCATGCCATCACAATGCATTTTTAGTAAGTACATTTACAACGCATTCCATTACAACGCATACCATTACAACACATGCCATTACAACGTGCAATACTTTTAGGGCAAGAGTATTGTAAGTGTTGGATAGTGTAGGGGTAAAAATTACTATTCCCACTCCAGTGAGTGCAACAGTAGGGTAAGTGTTGAATAGTGTAGGGGTAAACATTTCTATTCCCACTCCAGTGAGTGCAACAGTAGGGAAAGTGTTGGATAGTGTAGGGATAAAAATACTATCCCATGTACCCCAGAACCCGTACCCACCCTAAAACAAGAAAATCCCCATTACTTACCTTATAATGCGTTGTAATGGCATGCGTTGTAATGATATTCATTGTAATGGCATGCGTTGTAGTGACATGCGCTGTAATGGCATGCGTTGTAATGGTATGTGATGTAAGGGCAGCTGCGTTGTAATGACTGCGTTGTGTAGGTAGTGCAATGTAATGACTGCTATGTAAAGATTGTTTCCCGGCTGGACTAGTTAAAGACTGTAGAAGTATTTTGCTTGTTAGGAGGGCCCAGTTATTGCCAAAAAGTAATATGCAGTTTATCCAGCAGTCTGGCTGAAAGAGGGCACACCCTTTGAGTGGTATCTCTATCAGCTGAGTTGAACTTTTGACCTCTTCTGCCACCAGGGCAGAGGCTGGCTGGGACATTCTGAGAGAAGAATGCCCTGTGTCAGTATTCTGTGCCAACATTCTAAAGCCTCCCTGCCCAGCCCCCACTTCAAGCACCCCTCTCAGAGAGGAACATGAAAAGTGACAGGAGCTTTAGATACAGAGATCGGTTCTGGCTCATGTCACTCTTGCTTTGGCCAAATGATTGAACCTTACAACAACCTTTCCCAACACTCTCCAAGTTATCCCTGTCCCTCACTTCACTCACTTCATATTCATTACATACACCCGGTATTGTTCCCTTTTCTATTTATTCCTAAATTGTTTACTATCCACAAACCCCTTGTTGCATTCATTTGCCTTGCACATTTATTTCCTATGCTGGTTCTCTGTGAGAGAAAGAGAGTGGCCTCAGTGAGATTTCCCTCAACACGGCGGCCATCTTGGACTGCCTCTGACTGCATTAAGTCTCAGTTCTCACAAAATGGAGGTTGTTCTCTAGTGCACCCATATCCAAATTTACAAACAGTTGTGAGCTTCAATTCTTTAATTTTAGGCTAAAGAATCGTAAACAAAGAATAGTGTTGTCAGTGAAAACACACTTTTATCTTTTACAAATGATAGCACAGCTGATTCACATTTCCCTCACTAAACATTTGCTTTTTTAACAATATGTTTGTTGCCATCAAATACATAACATGATTTTCATAAAAACATTAATTTTCATTCATATTCTTTTAGGTATTGCTGTGGCATCACACCTTTTATCCTCAGCATAGCAGGCAGTTTTTGTGGTTCTCACACAGGCAAAAAACTAAATGTATAGTTGTAAACATGCTTTTCATTTACAAATCCAGTCAGAAAAAATGTGTTCCTTTGGTAATATAAGATACACTTTATTGGACTGTGGTTCTCTCACTGTACTGAAATGTTGCATTGATCACCTGGCCAGCTTTGTTTTACTTGGCCTTTCCTATTTAATAAATGACATCATACAACATACAGCTATTGTTTGCCTACCCTGTATTGAGACAATGGGAGTCCACTTTTGGCTTTATTATGGTTCAGGGGAGTAGGGTAAAAGGCTTTTGTGACAATAGGTGCCGACCTATAAATGTGAACACTTAAACTCTCTTCAATGAGCATACATGCCAGCATACCTGATTCAAGCTTGAGACTACCAATGTTTAGGCCAAAATGTTTTTTTCTGTTTCTGACCTGAAATGTCTTCTTCTTTAATGTATTTCAATTGGCAAAATACATTCCCCCTAATTTGTTTTCAAAATATCTACTTTTAAAATGTTGACATGTCTGAATGAGGCTGAACTGAATATATGATGTTACAACGCAAACAATTACAACGCATGCCTTTACAACGCGTTTTTTACATCGCAGCATCCATTACAACACATGATTTTACAACGCATTTTTAGAAACTACATTTAAAACGCATTCCATTACAACGCATGCCTTTACAACGCATTGCCATTACAACACGCAATACTTTTAGGGCAAGAGTAGTGTAAGTGTTGGCTAGCGTAGGGCTAAAAATTGCTATTCCCACTCCAGTGAGTGCAACAGTGGGGTAAGTGTTGGATAGTGTAGGGGTAAAAATGTTGATTCCCACTCCAGTGAGTGCAACAGTAGGGTAAGTTGGATAGTGTTGGATAGTGTAGGGATAAAAATACTATCCCCATGTACCCCAGAACCCATACCCACCCTAAAACTAAAAAATCCCCATTACTTACCTTATAATGCGTTGTAATGGCATGCGTTGTAATGATATTCATTGTAATGGCATGCCTTGTAGTGACATGCGTTGTAATGGCGTGCATTGTAATGGTATGTGATGTAAGGGCAGCTGCGTTGTAATGACTGCGTTGTGAAGGTAGTGCGTTGTAATGACTGCTATGTAAAGGTTGTTACCCGGCTGAACTAGTTAAAGACTGTAGAATTCTGACCTGAAATTGCTTCTTCTTTAATGTATTTCAATTGGCAAAATACATTCCACCTAATTTGTTTTCAAAATATCTACTTTTAAAATGTTGACATGTCTGAATGAGGCTGAACTGAATATATGATGTTACAACGCAAACAATTACAACGCATGCCTTTACAACACGGTTTTTACATTGCAGCATCCATTACAATGCATGATTTTACAACGCATGCCATCACAACGCATTTTTAGAAACTACATTTACAACGCATTCCATTACAAGGCATACCATTACAACGTATACCATTACAACCTGCATTACTTTTTGGGCAATAGTAGTGTAAGTGCTGGATAGTGCAGGGGTAAAAATTTCTATTCCCACTCCAGTGAGTGCGACAGTAGGGTAAGTGTTGGATAGTGTAGGGATAAAAATGTCTATTCCCACTCCAGTGAGTGCAACAGTAGGGTAAGTTGGATAGTGTTGGATAGTGTAGGGATAAAAATACTATCCCCATGTACCCCAGAACCCATACCCACCCTAAAACTAAACAATCCCCATTACTTACCTTATAATGCGTTGTAATGACATGCGTTGTAATGATATTCATTGTAATGGCATGCGTTGTAGTGACATGCGTTGTAATGGCGTGCGTTGTACTGGTATGTGATGTAAGGGCAGCTGCGTTGTAATGACTGCGTTGTGAAGGTAGTGCGTTGTAATGACTGCTATGTAAAGATTGTTACCCGGCTGAACTAGTTAAAGACTGTAAAATTCTGACCTGAAATTGCTTCTTCTTTAATGTATTTCAGTTGGCAAAATACATTCCCCTCTAATTTGTTTTCAAAATATCTACTTTTAAAATGTTGACATGTCTGAATGAGGCTGAACTGAATATATGATGTTACAACGCAAACAATTACAACGCATGCCTTTACAACACGGTTTTTACATCGCAGCATCCATTACAATGCATGATTTTACAACGCATGCCATCACAACGCATTTTTAGAAACTACATTTACAACACATTCCATTACAACGCATTCCATTACAACGCATACCATTACAACGCGCAATACTTTTAGGGCAAGAGTAATGTAAGTGCTGGATAGTGTAGGGGTAAAAATTTCTATTCCCACTCCAGTGAGTGCAACAGTAGGGTAAGTGTTGGATAGTGTAGGGATAAAAATTTCTATTCCCACTCCAGTGAGTGCAACAGTAGGGTAAGTTGGATAGTGTTGGATAGTGTAGGGATAAAAATACTATCACCATGTACCCCAGAACCCATACCCACCCTAAAACTAAAAAATCCCCAGTACTTACCTTATAATGCGTTGTAATGGCATACGTTGTAATGATATTCATTGTAATGGCATGCGTTGTAGTGACATGCGTTGTAATGGCATGCGTTCTAATGGTATGTGATGTAAGGGCAGCTGCGTTAAAATGACTACGTTGTGAAGGTAGTGCGTTGTAATGACTGCTATGTAAAGGTTGTTTCCCGGCTGAACTAGTTGAAGACTGTAGAATTCTGACCTGAAATTGCTTCTTCTTTAATGTATTTCAATTGGCAAAATACATTCCCCCTAATTTGTTTTCAAAATATCTACTTTTAAAATGTTGACATGTCTGAATGAGGCTGAACTGAATATATGATGTTACAACGCAAACAATTACAACGGATGCCTTTACAACGCGGTTTTTACATCGCAGTATCCATTACAATGCATGATTTTACAACGCATGCCATCACAATGCATTTTTAGTAACTACATTTACAACGCATTCCATTACAACGCATGTCATTACAACGCGCAATACTTTTAGGGCAAGAGTATTGTAAGTGGTGGATAGTGTAGGGGTAAAAATTACTATTCCCACTCCAGTGAGTGCAACAGTAGGGTAAGTGTTGGATAGTGTAGGGGTAAACATTTCTATTCCCACTCCAGTGAGTGCAACAGTAGGGTAAGTGTTGGATAGTGTAGGGATAAAAATACTATCCCCATGTACCCCAGAACCCATACCCACCCTAAAACAAGAAAATCCCCATTACTTACCTTATAATGCGTTGTAATGGCATGCATTGTAATGATATTCATTGTAATGGCATGCGTTGTAGTGACATGCGCTGTAATGGCATGCGTTGTAATGGTATGTGATGTAAGGGCAGCTGCATTGTAATGACTGCGTTGTGTAGGTAGTGCAATGTAATGACTGCTATGTAAAGATTGTTTCCCGGCTGGACTAGTTAAAGACTGTAGAAGTATTTTGCTTGTTAGGAGGGCCCAGTTATTGCCAAAAAGTAATATGCAGTTTATCCAGCAGTCTGGCTGAAAGAGGGCACACAGTTTGAGTGGTATCTCTATCAGCTGAGTTGAACTTTTGACCTCTTCTGCCACCAGGGCAGAGGCTGGCTGGGACATTCTGAGAGAAGAATGCCGTGTGTCAGTATTCTGTGCCAACATTCTAAAGCCTCCCTGCCCAGCCCCCACTTCAAGCACCCTTCTCAGAGAGGAACATGAAAAGTGACAGAAGCTTTAGATACAGAGATCGGTTCTGGCTCATGTCACTCTTGCTTTGGCCAAATGATTAACCCTTACAACAACCTTTCCCAACACTCTCCAAGTTATCCCTGTCCCTCACTTCACTCACTTCATATTCATTACATACACGCAGTATTGTTCCCTTTTCTATTTATTCCTAAATTGTTTACTATCCACAAACCCCTTGTTGCATTCATTTGCCTTGCACATTTATTTCCTATGCTGGTTCTCAGTGAGAGAAAGAGAGTGGCCTCAGTGAGATTTCCCTCAACACGGTGGCCATCTTGGACTGCCTCTGACTGCATTAAGTCTCAGTTCTCACAAAATGGAGGTTGTTCTCCAGTGCACCCATATCCAAATTTACTAACAGTTGTGAGCTTCAATTCTTTAATTTTAGGCTAAAGAATCGTAAACAAAGAATAGTGTTGTCAGTGAAAACACACTTTTATCTTTCACAAATGATAGCACAGTTGATTCACATTTCCCTCAGTAAACATTTGCTTTTTTAACAATATGTTTGTTGCCATCAAATACATAATATGATTTTCATAAAAACATTAATTTTCATTCATATTCTTTTAGGTATTGCTGTGGCATCACACCTTTAATCCTCAGCATAGCAGGCAGTTTTTGTGGTTCTCACACCGGCAAAAAACTAAATGTATAGTTGTAAACATGCTTTTCATTTACAAATCCAGTCAGAAAAAATGTGTTCCTTTGGTAATATAAGATACACTTTATTGGACTGTGGTTCTCTCACTGTACTGAACTGTTGCATTGATCACCTGGCCAGCTTTGTTTTACTTGGCCTTTCCTATTTAATAAATGACTTCATACAACATACAGCTATTGTTTGCCTACCGTGTATTGAGACAATGGGAGTCCACTTTTGGCTTTAGTATGGTTCAGGGGAGTAGGGTAAAAGGCTTTTGTGACAATAGGTGCCCACCTATAAATGTGAACACTTAAACTCTCTTCAATGAGCATACATGCCAGCATACCTGATTCAAGTTTGAGACTACCAATGTTTAGGCCAAAATGTTTTTTTCTGTTTCTGACCTGAAATTTCTTCTTCTTTAATGTATTTCAATTGGCAAAATACATTCCCCCTAATTTGTTTTCAAAATATCTACTTTTAAAATGTTGACATGTCTGAATGAGGCAGAACTGAATATATGATGTTACAACGCAAACAATTACAACGCATGCCTTTACAACGCGTTTTTTACATCGCAGCATCCATTACAACACAGCCTGTGTGAGAACCACAAAAACTGCCTGCTATGCTGAGGATAAAAGGTGTGATGCTACAGCAATACCTAAAAGAATATGAATGAAAATTAATGTTTTTATGAAAATCATGTTATGTATTTGATGGCAACAAACATATTGTTAAAAAAGCAAATGTTTAGTGAGGGAAATGTGAATCAGCTGTGCTATCATTTGTGAAAGATAAAAGTGTGTTTTCACTGAAAACAGTATTCTTTGTTTACGATTCTTTAGCCTAAAGTTAAAGAATTGAAGCTCACAACTGTTTGTAAATTTGGATATGGGTGCACTGGAGAACAACCTCCATTTTGTGAGAACTGAGACTTAATGCAGTCGGAGGCAGTCCAAGATGGCCGCCGTGTTGAGGGAAATCTCACTGAGGCCACTCTCACAGAGAACCAGCATAGGAAATAAATGTGCAAGGCAAATGAATGCAACAAGAGAGTGTGGATAGTAAACAAGTTAGGAATGAATAGAAAAGGGAACAATACCGGGTGTATGTAATGAATATGAAGTGAGTGAGTGAGGGACAGGGATAACCTGGAGAGTGTTGGGAAAGGTTGTTGTAAGGTTCAATCATTTGACCAAAGCATGAGTGACATGAGCCAGAACCGATCTCTGTATCTAAAGCTTCTGTCACTTTTAATGTTCCTCTCTGAGAAGGGTGCTTGAAGTGGGGGCTGGGCAGGGAAGCTTTAGAATGTTGGCACAGAATACTGACACAGGGCATTCTTCTCTCAGAATGTCCCAGCCAGCCTCTGCCCTGGTGGCAGAAGAGGTCAAAAGTTCAACTCTGTTGATAGAGATACCACTCAAAGTGTGTGCCCTCTTTCAGCCAGACTGCTGGATAAACTGCATATTACTTTTTGGCAATAACTGGGCCCTCCTAACAAGCAAAATACTTCTACAGTCTTCAACTAGTTCAGCCGGGAAACAACCTTTACATAGCAGTCATTACATTGCACTACCTACACAACGCAGTCATTACAACGCAGCTGCCCTTACATCACATACCATTACAATGCATGCCATTACAACGCATGTCACTACAACGCATGCCATTACAATGAATATCATTACAACGCATGCCATTACAAGGCATTGTAAGGTAAGTAATGGGGATTTTCTTGTTTTAGGGTGGGTATGGGCTCTGGGGTACATGGGGATAGTATTTTTATCCCTATACTATCCAACACTTACCCCACTGTCCATTTCTTCTTCTTTAATGTATTTCAATTGGCAAAATACATTCCCCCTAATTTGCTTTCAAAATATCTACTTTTAAAATGTTGACATGTCTGAATGAGGCTGAACTGAATATATGATGTTACAACGCAAACAATTACAACGCATGCCTTTACAACGCGGTTTTTACATCGCAGCATTCATTACAATGCATGATTTTACAACGCATGCCATCGCAACGCATTTTTAGTAACTACATTTACAACGCATTCCTTTACAACTCATACCATTACAACGCATGCCATTACAAGGCGCAATACTTTTAGGGCAAGAGTAGTGTAAGTGTTGGATAGCGTAGGGGTAAAAATTACTATTCCCACTCCAGTGAGTGCAACCGTAGGGTAAGTGTTGGATAGTGTAGGGGTACACATTTCTATTCCCACTCTAGTGAGTGCAACAGTGGGGTAAGTGTTGGATAGTGTAGGGATAAAAATACTATCCCCATGTACCCCAAAACCCATACCCACCCTAAAACAAGAAAATCCCCATTACTTACCTTATAATGTGTCAGGACACGTTTCTTAAGTAGAACCTAAAATGAAAATATCTGTATTCTTTTTTTAATGTTGCCTTTCTGTCTTTGTTTACTTTAGATACCTGTCAGGGGTCATTAGGGCAGCAATAGAGCACATTTAAATTGTTTTCATCCTACATTTACTGTTTTAAGTATGTATTGAAAGAGGGAATAAATACAGTCTTTAGGTGAGTTTTTCATATTTTTGTACCTGTCATGCTGCTATAAAAGTGGCCAGGTGGCATCAATAGATACCTACGTCATTAATTTGCTCACTTGCCTTTCATTATTCGCTGTTCACTCATCTGTCCTCACTTCGTATTCATTGCTCGCTCCCTCAAGTATAGAGACACTCATAAGTAATGTTTCCTTTGCTAGTTTTCCTCTGTATGTGGGATCGCAATATTTGTATGCACCTTTTTATCACTGTGTGCACAACAGTATGTTGCGGTAAGCAGAGGTGAATAGTGTGAGAAACCGTGCCCACTTCACTTCAGGCTTTTAGGAACACTCTCTTGTAGGAAAGTGGGTGTCTGGTTGTAACCCACCTACACACTATTTGCCAGGTTTCTGATGCACTTTGACTTGATGTGTCCTGTGTCCCTGCCAATCAGGTTTCCAGGGCACTAGCTCTCTCCCAAAATGGTACCCTTTTGCGCCCAATTGTCACCTCTCTGGCCACATTTAAGTCACTTGGAAAAAGTATAATGGGTACCAAGGACACTGTGCCCAGGGAAGCCCTCTATGGTCTGCAAAAACAACAATTGATGGACAGAATGCAGAACAATTTCATACATTCACCCCAGTAAAGAGATCTGGGCCTAAATCAATCGTTTTTTTGCACTCCACACCACCCCAGTTCAGACATGGCCATATGCAAATCAGCCTTGACCCTGTTCCTCATGGGAACAGTCCAGCCCGAACTGCCAAGCCATGTCTTTCCTCGACCAGAATTAAGCATCCTAGGACCGGTTTCTGGCTATCAGCCGTCTTCAGCCAGGATAGCTTGACTCCAGTGGTGTGGAGAGCATGGGACTCACGTCTGAGCATACCCATCTCACTCGGGGTGACACATGCAAAATCAACAATTGATGGACAGAATGCAGAACAATGTCATACATTCACCCCAGTACAGAGATCTGGGCCTAAATCCATAGTTTTTTTGCACTCCACACCACCCCAGTTCAGACATGGCTATATGCAAATCAGCCTTGACCCTGTGCCTCATGGGAACAGTCCAGCCCGAACTGCCAAGCCATGTCTTTCCTGGACCGGAATCAAGCATCCTAGGACCGGTTTCTGGCTATCAGCCGTCTTCAGCCAGGATAGCTTGACTCCAGTGGTGTGGAGAGCATGGGACTCACGTCTGAGCATACCCATCCCACTCGGGGTGACAAATGCAAAAACAACAATTGATGGACAGAATGCAGAACAATGTCATACATTCACCCCAGTACAGAGATCTGGGCCAAAATCCATTGTTTTTTTGCACTCCACTCCACCCCAGTTCAGACATGGCCATATGCTAATCAGCCTTGACCCTGTGCCTCATGGGAACAGTCCAGCCCGAACTGCCAAGCCATGTCTTTCCTGGACCAGAATCAAGCATCCTAGGACCGGTTTCTGGCTATCAGCCGTCTTCAGCCAGGATAGCTTGACTCTAGTAGTGTGGAGAGCATAGGACTCACGTCTGAGCTTACCCATCTCACTCGGGGTAACGAATGCAAAAACAACAATTGATGGACAGAATGCAGAACAATGTCATACATTCACCCCAGTACAGAGATCTGGGCTTAAATCCATCGTTTTTTTGCACTCCACACCACCCCAGTTCAGACATGGCCATATGCAAATCAGCCTTGACCCTGTGCCTCATGGGAACAGTCCAGCCCGAACTGCCAAGCCATGTCTTTCCTGGACCGGAATCAAGGATCCTAGGACCGGTTTCAGGCTATCAGCCGTCTTCAGCCAGGATAGCTTGACTCCAGTGGTGTGGAGAGCATGGGACTCACCTCTAAGCATACCCATCCCACTCGGGGTGACAAATGCAAAAACAACAATTGATGGACAGAATGCAGAACAATGTCATACATTCACCCCAGTACAGAGATCTGGGCCTAAATCCATCGTTTTTTTGCACTCCACACCACCCCTGTTCAGACATGGCCATATGCAAATCAGCCTTGACCCTGTGCCTCATGGGAACAGTCCAGCCCGAACTGCCAAGCCATGTCTTTCCTGGACCGTAATCAAGCATCCTAGGACTGGTGTCTGGCTATCAGCCGTCCTCAGCCAGGATAGCTTGACTCCAGTGGTGTGGAGAGCATGGGACTCACGTCTGAGCATACCATCCGACTCGGGGTGACAAATACAAAAACAACAATTGATGGACAGAATGCAGAACAATGTCATACATTCACCCCAGTACAGAGATCTGGGCCTAAATCCATCGTTTTTTTGCACTCCACACCACCCCAGTTCAGACATGGCCAAATGCAAATCAGTCTTGACCCTGTGCCTCATGGGAACAGTCCAGCCCGAACTGCCAAGCCATGTATTTCCTGGCCTGGAATCAAGCATCCTAGTACCGGTTTCTGGCTATCAGCCGTCTTCAGCCAGGATAGCTTGACTCCAGTGGTGTGGAGAGCATGGGACTCACGTCTGAGCATACCCATCCCACTAGAGGTGACAAATGCAAAAACAGCAATTGATGCACAGAATGCAGAACAATGTCATACATTCACCCCAGTACAGAGATCTGGGCCTAAATCCATTGTTTTTTTGCATTCCACACCACCCCAGTTTAGACATGGCCATTTGCAAATCAGCCTTGACCCTGTGCCTCATTGGAACAGTCCAGCCTGAACTGCCAAGCCATGTCTTTCCTGGACCGGAATAAAGCATCCTAGGACCGGTTTCTGGCTATCAGCCGTCTTCAGGCGGGATAGCTTGACTCCAGTGGTGTGGAGAGCATGGGACTCAGGTCTGAGCATACCCATCCCACTCGGGGAGACAAATGCAAAAACAACAATTGATGGACAGAATGCAGAACAATGTCATACATTCACCCCAGTACAAAGATCTGGGCTTAAATCCATGTTTTTTGTGCACTCCACACCACCCCAGTTCAGACATGGCCATATGCAAATCAGCCTTGACCCTGTGCCTCATGGGAACAGTCCAGCCCGAACTGCCAAGCCATGTCTTTCCTCGATCGGAATCAAGCATCCTAGGACTGGTTTCTGGCTATCAGCCGTCTTCAGCCAGGATAGCTTGACTCCAGTGGTGTGGAGAGCATGGGACTCACGTCTGAGCATACCCATCACACTCTGGGTGAAAAATGCAAAAACAACAATTGATGGACAGAATGCAGAACAATGTCATACATTCACCCCAGTACAGAGATCTGGGCCTAAATCCATCGTTTTTTTGCACTCCACACCACCCCAGTTCAGACATGGCCATATGCAAATCAGCCTTGACCCTGTGCCTCATGGGAACAGTCCAGCCCGAACTGCCAAGCCATGTCTTTCCTGGACCGGAATCAAGCATCCTAGGACCGGTTTCTGGCTATCAGCCGTCTTCAGCCAGGATAACTTGACTCCAGTGGTGTGGAGAGCATGGGACTGACGTCTGAGCATACCAGTCCCACTCGGGGTGACAAATGCAAAAACAACAATTGATGGACAGAATGCAGAACAATGTCATACATTCACCCCAGTACAGAGATCTGGGCTTAAATCCATCGTTTTTTTGCACTCCACACCACCCCATTTCAGACATGGCCATATGCAAATCAGCCTTTACCCTGTGCCTCATGGGAATAGTCCAGCCCGAACTGCCAAGCCATGTCTTTCCTGGACCGGAATCAAGCATCCTAGGACCGAATTCTGGCTATCAGCCGTCTTCAGCCAGGATAGCTTGACTCCAGTGGTGTGGAGAGCATGGGACTCTCGTCTGAGCATACCCATCCCACTAGGGGTGACCAATGCAAAAACAACAATTGATGGACAGAATGCGGAACAATGTCATACATTCACCCGAGTACAGAGATCTGGGCCTAAATCCATTGTTTTTTGCACTCCACACCACCCCAGTTCAGACATGGCCATCCCCTTTTGTACCGCTTTGTCGCCATAAGTTGGCAGGGTATGTCAGACGTGAGTCCCTTGCTCACTTTGCCACTGGATTCAAGCAAGCCTGTCTGAAGATGGCTGTAATGCCAGAAACCGGTCCTAGGACGCTTGATTCCGGTCCAGGGAAGGTATGGCTTGGCAGTTCGGGCTGGACTGCTCCCATGAGGCACAGGGTCAGGCTGATTTGCATATGGCCATGTCTAAACTGGGGTGGCAGAGTGGGCTAAAGAACGGTGATGGACAAACCCAGATCTGTTGGCTGGGTGTGAGTGTTTGATTGGTTCAGATGCTCCGACCATCACCACCCCCTTTTGTACCGCTTTGTCGCCATAAGTTGGCAGGGTATGCTCAGTTGTGAGTCCCTTTCTCACTTTGCCACTGGATTCAAGCAAGGCTGGCTGAAGACGGCTGTAATGCCAGAAACCGGTCCTAGGACGCTTGAATCCAGTCCAGGGAAGGCATGGCTTGTCAGGTCGGGCTGGACTGTTCCATGAGGCACAGGGTCAGACTGATTTGCATATGGCCATGTCTAAACTTGGGTGGCAGAGTGGGCTAAAGAACGGTGATGGATCAAACCCAGATCTGTTGACTGGGTGTGAGTGTTTGATTGGTTCAGATGCTCCGTCCATCTCCTCCACCTTTTGTACCTCTATGGTCTGCAGCACATATTGTGCCACCCTTAAAGGCCCTATACCTTAACACACACACACTGCCATTGCAGGCTGTGCGTTTTGGTGCAGAGAAAAGTGAAGAGTCGACATGGGACACCTGTGTGCCATGCATGCATCCTACTGCCTATGGTATAGGTCAGCCACCCCTCTAGCTGGGTGCACTATACCACTGGTGAGAGTACAGTTGCATGAGCACTGTACCCCTACAGTGTTTAAGTCCATTCTTAGACATTTTAAGTGCAGTGAAGCCATATAGATTATATAGTCTGGGAGTTTGTCATTACGAACTCCACAGCACCATAATGGCTTTACTACATTCTGGGAAGTTAGGTATCAAACTTCTCAGCATAATAAACCCACACTGATGGCAGTGTTGGGATTTATTATACCATGCACTCAGAGGGCATCTTAGAGATGCACCCTGAAAAAGAGAACAGCCTCTGGTGGGTTCCCTAACTGGTAACCACCAGCCTGCCATCACAAGACATGTTTCTGGACCAATGGGATGGGAGCCTTTGCTTCCTCAGCCCAAAAACTAAGCCTTTCCTGGGCAGAGGTGGTCACACCTCCCCCAGGTTATCTGTGGCAGGGGAGCTTCAAAGGCCTTCCGCCTTTGTAACATAACTCCGAGCCTCTCCTGCTATCAGGAGCTGGCCCTCTTCCTGTTTCTCCCCCTTTTCGGTGGGAGGCCAGGCAGGAAAAATTAGAACAACCCAAAAGGTGTGCCCACCTATGCCAACCCCACCCCTCAGGTGGGAGAGGCGAGGTGAAGCTCACCCTTCAGTGCCCACCATCTTGCAGATGGCAGGCACTCTCCAATCAGTGTTAGAGATTGTGCCCCCTCTCCCACATAGGGTGAGCACACTAAGGGTGTAGTCACCCTAAGGTCAGAATTTTATTGGTACCTGACGCAAAGACCCATAATATGCCCCCTAAATGCAGTATTTAGGGTGCAGCCCTGAACCCAGGATGCAGATTCCTGATACCTACGAAGAAGAAGGATGAAAGAAGACGGCCAGCAGAGGAGAATGCAGAGAAGAACTGGCTTGGCCCCAGCCCTACTGGCCCGCCTGCAGTTTCCTGAGATTCTGCGCCAAAGATGGCCTTGTCCTGCAGCCAGCAATCTCCAGAACTCCTGTGAGGACTGACTCCCTACAACAAAGACCGGATCTCCAGCAGCTCTGTTCAAAAGAATCACTAAAGAAATACTCAGAGCCTGCTGAGGACAAAGAAACCTGACGACTGGAACAACCACTGCACCTGATGCCTACGGCCTGTGTCTTGAGGTTGATGTAGATATCAAACGAATGAACACATCATCCTAACTTGGGGAAGATCTGATAATGTCTGAGTAAAGATTTCATTTAAATACAAACATCTCAGAGCAGATGGTCCTTCCCTTTGAAGCCTTATATTTCTGATTGACTGATTATTATGAATCAATCACGTGTGATAGTAATTGTGGCCACAAATGATTAAAATCTCACCAGTTTTTCAAATGGGATGTTAACTGATTAACAGAGGGGTTTTTCATAATACGATCCAAAACTTAAAATGCATAATTCTTAAGGGGAGTATAAATAACCATAACACTATTGTTATTAAATGAATATTTTCAACATTGTATTTATATGAAAGTTATAGTAGTAACAGCTAATTTTTAATTTAGTTTCTTGTGTGTTATTATAACCCCTTCTTTAGGGTGTAAAATTTTAAATAGTACTAATACTCATATTAACTTAAATCCTGAGCATCACATAGTGCCCTCTGCAGCTTTCTTGTTTTTTATACTTCTTAGCAATTTGTCCATTTTCTACATACTTTCATAATCACCTATAATGAGGACATTCAGTTATCAGGTTGCTGCAGTCACTTAATACTCTATTTCTAGGTAATTTGTACTTAATAGTTGCCAACACAAGTTTTTCCGGATATAAATTCAAACAGTTTGACTAGGTGTTCATCACACCAAGATCACATCTCCTTCGTGCCACTATCTCATCACAGATCATAGACTGTTTTGACTTAAAAGAAATATAACAATCAGAGCGAAGGAGCTAACTTTTTCTTTCAGGTATATTTTTTCCAGGGGAGAATGTTGTCTTTGCCTGCCAAAAATTGTGAGAGGTCTAATTAATAATCATAAGGTGATTTTTACACTTTCCCTGGGATAACTAAGAACTGAGTACTGATCATTGCAATTCAAGATGCTGGTAATTATAGGTCTGTGGTTGTCTCCACAATTTTGTTTACACCTAAAACAATGGTGGGCTTGCTTTATGAGAAATAATCAAAAATGGTAGAGTGAAAGCCCCAAATGAGCTTTTCTACAAATAGCTTCCTACCTAGCACCCGAATCCGCCCTCTAAAGTACCTTATCAGATATTGATCCTTTAGGTCCTTAAACCTTGAATTTAAGTATGGCAAGTGCTGTCTTATGAGCATTTAATCAAATTTTTTCACCCCTTATACATTTCATGTTGTTTTTCATCAGCAATGAATAGTATGTTTGGGTTGCTCTTCCTCAGAGGAGCAAAAATGCTGTTTCCCCTGTGCTGCTCTGTTGCTGATAATCTGCTGTCCAGTGCTATTGAAGATCTGTGAATACTTCTATCTTTTTATGCTTCTAATGTACATTGACCATTCCCAGAGCTAAAATCCTTTCAGTCATAAACTATTGCCTATATTGAGTGCACCAGAAACAAAATGACTGAAAGTGGTATTATAATGGCCATTTGGGGACGGATTAGAGCCAAAGGCCTAATATGTATAGCATGAGTCCATTTTGTCTGGATTCTGATACTTGTATGGTTGTTGACTTCACTCAAACTTCAAAGTGCTGCTGGTTATGAAATAGAGGTGTTTGTCAGTGACAAATAGCCTGGGGCCATTTTGTAACGTACTCCTCACTTAAACAGTTATTTACTAACTATAACTAACTGATTGCTCATTATGTCACTTTCCTCACTCACCTCATTTAATCCTTGTTAGTTTATACATTTCTTCACTCATTCTTCCTCATTATCTTCTCTACTCACTCTAAACTTACTCCTCTGTCTCTCTCATGCTCTTAACTCTGACAACATCCACTTCATTGCCATACGTAGCATCACTGCGAAGTCACTAGAGCCATAAAATTCACCTTTAGGAGTGCTGACATCAGTTTCCTTCTTTGTGCTACACCTGTACATTCTGGAGCACTCCAAACTCTTCTCAGGAGTGTTGATGTCATGGGCGATTTCTTAAAAAATATAAAAAGTTTGGTTACAGTTACCTCACGATGATACCAGCCGAGCGGTATGGCTTTAAACCATACAGAGATTGTAATGGCCAAATCTCCATCAGAAATCCTGCAACATGTGCCTCTGGTGCCTGGGATTTGACCACGACCCACAGGCCTGCAAATCATGTCAGTGTATGCATCCAAAGGTGATTAAAGAACAAGAGGCAAAGATGTTTATGGCCTAGCACAAGACAAGCATTGGGGACGACAAAATCGAGACAGTGATTGAAGTTGCTGCAGTAGCCATCTTCATCAAAGTCACCAAAGAAAAAAGAAAAATTTATAGAAGAGGCATGAGTCTCTCCGACATACTTCAAGAAGTAAGTCTCCACAACCCAGCCTTTGCCACATTCAATGTCGGACAAGGAACCAATGGTGGTCCCCATGGAGTCTATGGCGCATGTGGTTTCTTCAGACCTGCAGCTGGCTTCGGAGTCAATTTTTCTGCATCATCGATCCGAAGGCCCATGGCCAGTCAGCTTTGCCCATATTTTCCGATTTGTTGGGTGGAGGACCCTTCAGCATCCCTGAGTGACACGTTAAGCATTTTAAGCAGATCTGTGGTCCCTTCTAGAGTGCTCGCTGGTCCCACAGGCCCAATGACTTGCTCTTGTCGAGCACTGGAGGGCTACCAGCGTCATTCCACTCAACGCCCTTTTCACCCTTTCTTCCCTAGCCGCATTATCATGGTCAGCAATACAGACTCAGTGCCACCACCAGTGGCGTAACGAAACTTGAGGGGGCCCCCCTGCAAACTACATGGAGGGGCCCCCCCTCCCATTCTCTGTGCCAGTCTTGAGCTCTCAGGCCAGCGACCCGTCATCCTGCAGGGGATGCGGGGTTATTGTTACGCCACTGTCACCAATACAGCCATTATAACTAACACTGGGTGGTGGAGTTAAAGGTTGGGCTTAGTCTGCCAGCAGGCTATCATAGGTGGTGGTCCATTCATTACAGGGTCCCTACCATCAGTAAGCCGGGGAAGTTTGCCCAATTTTAGGTGGGTTTCCTGATGCAAACTCCAGTCATGATATACAACATCGGGCCCACTCATTCAGTTTTGACAAAAGTGCATCAACTGCTCCTTCTCGTTTCCGTTTTAAAACATTAGACAAAGCGACAATGCAGTATTTCAAAAGCAGATGTAACTACAAAGAGCACATTTTGATAATACATTTTTATTAGTAGACAATAGCAATCTTAAGAGGCATTGCATAGCTTCATACACACTGTGACCCCAATTCCATCACAGTATCTCTCTATCTCGCTCTCTCTCTCTCTCTCTCTCTCTCAATGAGTCAGTCTCACTCTCTCAGTCAGTCTCTCTCTCTCTCTGTCATTCAGTCTCTCTCTTCAGTCAGTCTCTATCAGTCAGTCAGTCTCTCTCGCTGGCGGTCAGGTTCTCTTTCTCAGTCAGCCTCTCTCCGTCAGGCAGTCTCTCTCTCTCTCTCTCTCTCTCTCTCTCTGTGTCAGTCTCTCTCTCTCTCTCTGTGAGTCTCTCTCTCAGTCGGCCTCTCTCTCTCAGACAGTCTCTGCCTCTCCCTGTCATTCTCTCTCTCTCTGTCAGTCAGTATCTCTCTACCTCAGTCAGTCAGTCAGTCTCTGTCAGTCAGTCTCACTCTCTCTCTGTCAGTCTCTCAGCCAGTCAGTCTCTCAGTCAGTCAGTATTCAGTCTCGGAGTCAGTCAGTCAGTCTCTCTACTCTCTCTCCACTCTCTCTCTCTACTCTGTCCACTCTATCTCCACTGTCTCACTCGCTTTCCACTCTCTCTCCACTGTCTTTCCACTGTCTCTCTCCACTCTCTCTCTCCCTCCACTCTCTCTCTCTACTCTCTCTCCACACTCTGTCAGTCTCTCAGACAGTCTCTCTCAGTCAGTCTCTATCTCTCTCTGTCAGTCTCTCTTTCAGTCAGTCAGTCAGTCAGTCAGTCTCTCTCTCTGTCAGTCAGTCTCTCTCTCTGTCAGTCTCTCTCTCTCTCAGTCAGTCAGTCTCTCTCAGTCAGTCAGTCTTCCAGACAGTCTCTCTCTCTCCCTCTGTCAGTCTCTCTCAGTCAGTCTCTCCCTCTCTCCGTCAGTGACTCTCTCTGTCAGTCAGTCTCTCTCTCTGTCAATCTCTCAGTCTCTGTGTCAGTCAGTCTCTGTCAG
This sequence comes from Lissotriton vulgaris, assembly GCF_964263255.1. Classification (NCBI taxonomy): domain Eukaryota; kingdom Metazoa; phylum Chordata; class Amphibia; order Caudata; family Salamandridae; genus Lissotriton; species Lissotriton vulgaris. The sequence goes on along the minus strand of NC_141694.1, from coordinate 1,142,311,802 downwards.
TCTCTCTCTCTATGTCAGTCTCTCTCAGTCAGTCATTCTCTCTCTACCTCAGTCAGTCTCTCTCTCTGTCAGTCAGTCTCTCTCCGTCAGTAAGCCTCTATCTCTCTCTCTCTCTCAGTCTCTATCTCTCTGTCAGTCTCTCTCTCTCTCTGTCAATCTCTCTCTCTGTCAGTCTCTCTCGCAGTCGGTCTCTCTCACAGTCAATCAGTCTCTCTCTGTCAGTCTCTGTCTCTCTCTGTCAGTCAGTATCTCTCTACCTCAGTCAGTCAGGCAGGCAGTCTCTGTCAGTCAGTCTCTCTCTCTGTCAGTCAGTCTCACTCTCTCTGTCAGCCAGTCTCAGTCAGTCTCTCAGCCAGTCAGTTTCTCAGTCAGTCAGTATTGTCTCTGAGTCAGTCAGTCTCCCTACTCTCTCTCCACTCTCTCTCTCTCTCTACTCTGTCCACTCTATCTCCACTGTCTCACTGTCTCTCCACTGTCTCTCTCTACTGTCTCTCTACTGTCTCTCCACTCTCTCTCCACTCTCTCTATACTGTCTCTCCACTCTCTCTCTCCACTGTCTCTCTCTCTCCACTCTCTCTCCAACCTCTCCTCTCTCTCTCCACTGTCTCTCTCCACTTTCTGTCTCTCCTCTCTCTCTCTCTCCCCAACCTCTCCAATCTCTCCACTCGCTCTCTCCACTCTCTTTCTCCACTTTCTGTCTCTCCACTTTCTCTCTCTCCTCTCTCTATCTACTCTCTCTCCATATGTCTTTCTCTCTCCACTATCTCTCTCCAGACTCCACTCTCTCTCCACTCTCTCCACTCTCTCTCTCTCCACTCTCTCCCTCCCTCCGATCTCTCTCCACTCTCTCACTCTCTCTCAACAGTCCCTCCACAGTCTCTCCACAGTCTCTGCACTCTCTCTCTCCACTCTCTCTCCACTGTCTCCCTCCACACTCTCCCTCCACTCTCTCTCCACTCTCTCTCCACTGTCTCTCCACTTTCTCTCCACTGTCTCTCCACTCTCTCTCTCCACTCTCTCCCTCCATTCTCTCGACTCTCTCTCCACTCTCTCTTCTCTCTCTCTCCACTGTCTCTCCCGTCTCTCCACTCTCTCTCCACTCCCTCTCTCCCCTCTCTCCCTCCACTCTCTCTCCACTCTCTCTCTCTTCACTCTCTCTCTCCACTGTCCCCCTCCTCTCTCTCTCTCTACTCTCTCTCTCTCTCTCTACTCTCTTTCCACTCTCTTCGCTCTCTCTCTCCACTCTCTCTTCACTGTCTCTCCACTGTCTCTCTACTCTCCCTCCCCACTCTCTCTCCACTCTCTTGCCACTCTCTCTCTCCACTGTCTCCACTCTCTCTCTCTCTCTCCAATCTCTCCACTCTCTCTCTCTCCACTCCCTCCACTCTCTCTCTCCATTATTTCTCTCTCTCTCCTCTGTCTCTCCACTTTCTGTCTCTCCACTTGCCTCTCTCTCTCTCCACTCTCTCTCTCTCGCTCTCTCGCTCTCTGGGGGGGGGCATGGGCAAATTACCGGAAAGGTACGCAGGCCATTATGTTGCACCCTCGTTCTGGTTAATTATAATGTTTAGAGGAACAACAGTTGTTGCGTAAATATGATTATTTTAGGACGTCAATCACCTTGACATAAACCATTGCTTGCTAAATGAGATAATAGACATTCCAATATATATATGTCATTCAGGCATGTGATTCATTTTTGAACACTCACTTTTTGTAAAACCCTTTATAAATATAACTATCAAAAGCAAGAGTAACAGTGACTCAAAAGGCAGCATTGTTCTTATATAAATAACTTTTGGAAGCACACTGTTGTCTGGAAACATTTTTAATTCGTAGGCATAATACAATACCTCACAAATATCTATGTATTCTCAGATGGAAAATCCATCTGGCTACCTACTAATGTTTTTACTCGGGTCAGTTACAGAGCCTGAGATTTAAAAGGGAGTACATTGGAAAATACAACCCCAATAACCAGTTGCAGGATTGCAGTGTTCCCCAGGTAAACATCAGGTGTCAAAAAACCAATATGGTAGCTACTACGTCTAACAAACTCTTTGCAATCGGCCAACAGGGATTTTCACTAGGGTTGTGAAAAGGCACCATCAGGGTTCAATCAATGAAGAGCAGAGAGCATGGAGGCCACGGGCTCTAAAACACACACAAATTAAGCTTGTATTAATTATTCTACCCTGTCGAAAGTCACGTGCATGTAATATATAGCTCAAGGTTAGGGGTTGGTCAGGACACCAACTGTAAACACTTTACCACACCAGGGTTTTTCAACTGCAGCTATCAGGGTATTTTGAAATGCTTTACATATGCAGGACACTGTAATGCGTGTGCAGACCACCGTGGCCGCCCATCAAATACTAACTCCACACAATATCTGCTACACGAGCAAATAATAAACACAAGTGTTTGTTCACACTTCCTAAACGGGTCAATCCCAGCTGATGAGGAGGCACAGTTAGGCGAAGCAGCCATGCAGACTTCAAGGTCACAGTGTGCAAATTGCAATAGAGAACTGAAGGACACACTAAGCTGGAGCACTTACTATGAGGGTTACTTGTTGTATCGCAACACGCTCGACTGGTTTTAGCATCCCCGATTTACACAGTACACAGGCCAGGGAATACATTCACGACTATTTACCCCACATAGCTCCTTCCTCCCGCACTCCCCGATGTAGATATGCACCTTATTTTGTTTCTGCAATGCTGTTTTACCAAGATTACATGCCTATGGATTCGGTACATGGTGCAGAATTCATTGAAAAACTGTTACACGGACATTCTGCACATATAAATCGAACGATCCATCCATACATCGCACATCCTCTCTAAGTTGCTTACATTTATTTATTGACGGTTTTGTTCGTGCGCTCAGTTTAAAATTGTCACTTCAGTCACACAAGCTTTATATGTCTGGCGTTTTTAATCTTTCCCCGATCTGCGCCCTGGAGGGGTGGAAAGGCTGTGTCTCAGCGCTATAATTCCACGTCGAAATGAAATAAGAACTGTACTGAACCGGATTGAAGAACCCAGACCCCAGGCATCAAGAACAGTCAGCAACCTTCGCAATTCGCACTACAATTTTTTTTTTTTTTATTATTATATAGCGCGAACTAGACCCGAGAATATGGGTATCAGAGCGCTTTAATGAGCAACAGTTTCGTTACAGATGGACAGACTACAGACACATTTATTTTTCTTCGGCGCAGAGAGATTAAGTGATTTACCCAGAATCACAGGGTGATGAGCGTGGATACCAAGACTCAAACCCAGGTCCCCAGCTTCGAGGTCGACCGCTCTAAGTTCCACTGACCGTCTCCATAAATACAATAACTGAGTGCAGCCGCTGTGGTCACACAGCAGTGATCGCCGGGTGTGTAGGAGGCGACGGTGCTTGGTAACACCACCGAGGTGTGAATACCGGCGACGACAAACCGTGAACTCCTAGTTCATCTGCCATACCAGCACGGCAAAAGTACAACTTCGCTCTCTTGAGGCCTGGGTGAGGCTCTTTGCAATTTTTGAATGAAAACATTTTTCCAATAAATGTGTTCATGTACTGGCGCACACACGTATAAAAAATGTATGGCAAGAGGTTTTCAAAACTAGAAATCGTGTTGAAATGAAAGCTTTTTTTTAGTGTTATTTTTTAAAGAATAAACATCCGCAACAGAGTGCGTGGAAAGGGTGCGCCTCTGGAGTAAATAGTGAAATAAACACATTAAAAGGGTGAATCCGCTGAGCGCCAGTCCCCGCACGATTCGTCGGGAATTAGGCAAAGCCTGTTGTCTCCGTGATTTAAAGCCCTGTCTTTGTGAATTACATCAGAGAGATGTGTTTCTAGATTACAAAAACACAGAGTGTTTGCACATTCAACGCTGTCTCCTCTGGTGTGCATCCCGGCCCGGCCCCAACCCTACCAGCAGCAGTGCAGACAACCCTGTGGGCAGAGCCCCCCTCTCCACGAGCCCCCTTCCACTGGTACCACCCGAAGTTCATTCAAACCGGGATCCAGGCGCCCCCTTCACGCGCTCCGCTGTCCCCCGGCCAGGCAGGACCAGGCCCCTGCAGGCCCGAGCGGCCCCTCCGCAGCCCTGGTCCAAGGAAGGTAAACTGAAGTTATTCTTCAAAGTCACCGCGCTGCACTGCTGGGACTTCCTCGAAGCTTACAGTTCACAGGTTTGAATGCACTCCATGTGAGCTACTGACGGCCTCTCAAGGAAAGGAGGAGACTCGAGCTGCGCTCATCATCCGACGCTGGCCATGTGAAGGGACCCAGGAGGTCATCATGACGCCCCTGCACCAGGCCAGCGCTTCCAGAAGAGGGTAACCCCCTCCCCCTGCGCCAGGCCCCCAGAGGAGTAAACTCACCCTCTGCGCCAGGCCACTAGAGGCGTAAACCCACTCCCTGTGCCAGGGCACCACAGGGTAAACCCACTCCCTGTGCCAGGGCACCACAGGGTAAATCCCCCCTCTGCGCCAGGCCACCGCAGGACTAGCAGTGCTCAGCATCCGCCGCTGGCCGAGTGCAGGACCGTGTAAAGCTCAGGCGCCCCCCCAAACCTCTCTGCAGCAGGGATTGAAGCCTCAAGGCACCCGGGCTCCTTCCAATGCTCTTTTAGGGATGGGGCCAACGCAGGGAAAGGACACATTTAAGGAGTGTTTATGGGGACAATCACAACTTGGCACACTGAGCTCAATTATTACACAGGCCTGAAGGCAGGCGCAAAGTAGTGTGCTTTCTAGCAATTGTGCTTACCTGAGGGCACCGACCATTTTGCTGCCTCGTCCTTTCACATATGGGCATTTCCCTATGGAAAATGCTCTCTCTGGGAAATGCTTTCTCTGGGGCGGGGTCGGGGCCCCCACCCCCATCCCTTTTCCGGTATTCTGGCGCGCTCTGACTGAAGAGAAACATTGTTTCTCTTTAGTCCTGGGTTAGCGCTAGGAGGTCGGAGCAGCCTGCGCACAGCAGCTCCTGCTTTAGAGCCTGTCTCTCTCACAGCTCTCTGCAGATGAGCTGAGGGGGCCGGGGGGGCCCCCTTCATGTACTGGACCCTGGGGGCCCCCCCGCACTGCATGGGCTGCGGGGGTGTTTGTTACGCCCCTGGCCACCACAGCATTCGGGATCAGCGCCGCGGCTACCACCTCCACTGAACAGCCCTTCTTACTCGCCTTCAGCGCCAGACCAAAACACCTCTCTGGTGCCACAGATGACGTCTCTAATTCCACTAACGCCACTGACAATACCCTGATGCTGCTACTATTGATTCTTCCACCTCTTCTGACTCCACCAGTTCAGCTGACCACTCGAACAGTCTCTCTTCCATTAATTAACCATCAACTTTATTGCTCCAGGACAGGCCAAAGGTTAATAGAAGAAGGCAGTTTCTTCTTTGGGGCTCAGATCCAAATGCAGATGATTAGGATGGTTAGTATACACTGGACCTGGACTTTACAGGCCTGAAAGATCCAAGTGGTATTGACACTTCACCAGAGAGGGAGCTTCTCTCTCTAACGGGTTTGCCCCTACCAGAGGTTCATTCATACCACTCGGTCATTAGGAGGGCCGCTAATACCTCCAAGTGCCGTCCATAGAAACAAAGATCAGACCCCCTTATTGAGGTTGTACATTTAACCCCCCATACAGTAGAATTGTTATTTCCTTTCAATAAGGCCCTAACAGAACATAGTCTAGCTATTTGAAAAAAACAATAACTTCTACTGAGATTTCTGGCACCGATACCTGACACTATAAGCCATTTCCAGGAGGTCCCACCTTCCTCTCGTCTCACCCATCCCTGGAAAGCCTAGTAGTGCAAGCTTGTTATTTTTCCAAGCTAACACCTGGTGCCTTTCCCACAACATAATCTGAGGTTTCAGCAGGGGATTTACTTTTGGGGCCATCAGCAATACACCCAACAGCAGCACCAACAACAGGGGATCTTCCCTCTACAAATAGTAGAGAGGACAAAGCAAGGTAACACCTGATGCCTTTCCCAAAACATAATCTGAGGTTTCAGCAGGGGATTTACTTTTGGGGCCATCAGCAATACACCCAACAGCAGCACCAACAACAGGGGATCTTCCCTCTACAATAGAAGAGAGGACAAAGCAAGGGAAGAACATATGCTCTACCCCTTTCTCCCTCCTCCTCTTCTTCCCCAACCACTACAGGGAAACAGCCATAGTTACCCTTGTCCGAACACACACAGTCATTTTGGGGACAGACATCCCATTTTCACACGTTTGGACCCCTCAGACCTTTCACAAGTTTTGAGGATTCCAGACCTTTGGGTCTTGTAGATTGTGGAAAGGGGTATGGCCTATCCTTCCAGCAGAACCCCCAACCATCTCTTCCAGTTACCAGTACTCCTGCCAGACCATCTGACTGTCCTTCAGCAAGAGGTTCTGACCTTACTAGTAATGGGTACTGTGGAGTGTGTTCCAGAGCAGGAGAGGGGCTAGTGATCCTGTCCCTAGCTCCGGTTCTTCTAGCACTGGAAATGGAAGTATAGATTGTGTCTGTTGACCTGCAAGATATCTACTTCCACCTTCCTATCCTGCGGATACACAGGAATTTTCTATGCTTCATGGTCCGATCTGAACACTATTAGTTTGCTGTTCTCCCATTTGACCTCACTTCGCTCCTCCAGTCTTCACAAAAGTGGTGGTGGTAGATTCAGACCATCACAGATGGCAATTAATTCCAGAATTCCTTTACCGGGATAACTGGCTCCTAAAAGCCAACTCACCAGGGATGTGTCCTACCATTTGCACACAACTGACAAGTTGTCGGTCAATATGAACTTTTCCATCAACAATCCTATGTCTCCCCTAGTTCCCTTACAGTGCATCCGGAGGCATATTTATCAAAGTTTTGCATTGCCCTTTCACCGCGCAAGGCAGTGCAGGGCTACACAAAACTAGAATGAGATTTACCAAGCCTGGCTGGATTAACAAAAGGCTGCGCAAGTCATTGCCTTGCTCTACTCTGCCCTGACAAGGCATTCCATGGGTGAAGCATGGATGTTTCTATGCATCCATCCATTGATTTTGGTGCATTCCCCGAATAAATCTGGGAATGTGTCAACATTCTACACCTTCCCAGGGGAGGTACAGCGAGGAGAAATATGTCTATATATTCTTATTGTTTCCGCTTTCTAAGTGTTCGGCATTCTGCAACACACTTAGTTGAGGGAAGTGTCTTTCAGCATTGTGTTTGTGCAGGAAGATGCCCCTTCCTGCACAAAAACAATACTGCACCCCTGTGCAAGGGTGCCTGCTCTGGTGCAAGCAGTACATGTTGCGCCATCACAAACAGAGGACAGGAATATGCCAAATAATGTTAAATATGGCACATTCCTGCTCTCTCCCTTTTGTGCAGAGCAGCAAGGCATCTTGCAGCAATGCTTTGCTTGAAGACGTGATAAATTGGAAGGGGTGGGATGGTATAACATTGCAAATTGAGCCTTCCCTTCTTCTCAGAAGGTTCACAACATCCAGGCTATGATTGTGATGTTTCAAAATGGAGCGATTGTTCCAGTCCTGATGGTCTTATGCCTCTTCGATCTGCAATCCTCCTTCATCCTTCTGGTCACCTATGCATGCTGACACATGAGGACACTCCAATGATGTCTTTGCAGGCAGTGGTTCAAGCACCTTGGAAACACTTTAGTGGCCTTACAGTGGTAGAGGATGGACAGCAATCTATCCCAAGTAAGTCCATTTCACTCTATCCCTCCGGTGGCAACAGTTATCACTGATGCCTCCACTCTAGAGTGGGTAATATATCTGGAAGAATGTGAGCTCAGAAGTCCATGGTCCCTAGATGAACAGAGATTGCTCATTAACCTCTAGGAATTACAGGTCATAATTTTGGCACTCAAGTTCTTCCTCCATTCCCTCAGTGATCAGTGTTTTCAGATCTTGATGGACAATAAACTATGTAGTATATCATCAAGCAGGGATGAGTAGGGTCATACTTCTCTACCAAGAAGCTCTGAGACTCTAGTCTTGGGTTCAGGAACATTAGATTTGCCTGGTGGCACATCACCTTGCAGGTGTGCTCAATGTGCTAGTGGATAGTTTCAGTAAGAATCATCTTGCCAACCACAAGTGGCATCTGGAATCGGAAGTAATCCAGGACATATTCCAGCCTGGAGGACTCCTGATATTGACCTATGTGCCACTCACGAGAACGCTCAATTCCTGAAATTCTGTGACCTCTAGTTTCCGATGCAGGAAGCATTGGGGGACATGTTTCAGTTGAAGTTGAACTTTTCGCTCCATTATGTGTTTCCTTCCATTCCCTTGATTGCTCGAATTCTGAGGAAAAGTTTTCTTGATCAGGCCCAAGTAATCCTCATTGCCCCCAGATTTGCCACAAAGGGTGTAAAATGTAGACCTTATTCGCTTCTCCCTGTGCCCTCCGCTCTGTCTCCCTCACAGAGTAGACCTCTTGTTGCAGTCACATGGCGGGTTCTCCATCCCAACTGCTAAAGCCTCCACCTGTCTTTCTAGAGATTTAACGGGCAAAATGAGATCTCTTTCTTTACCTTCTGAAGGTATGGATATTAATTTATGTGCCCACAGCCATGTCACCAAGATAGTGTTCTGAGGCAGATGGAATTCATTTACCAATTGATATGTAGACAGCTTAGTAGACCCTCTTCAGGTTCATCTGTCTAACATCTTAGGTGTGTCCTTTCACTAGCTCAGCAGTGGGGCGCAGTGGGTACTGCTAAAGCTCACTTATCAGACTTTTTGGCTTTTCTTTGTTTACCTGACCAGCTGTCCCTTTTCAAACCATCCATAGTTATGAGGTTCCTAAAGGGACAATTAACAAGTTTCCACCAATCCCTTTTAGGATGCCTCAATAGGGCTACAACTTGGTTCTCATGTTTCTTTTATTTTCCCCTTTTGAACTATTACATAGTTGTCCTTTACGTTACTCACATTTAAGGCAGTCTTCCTGATCACTAACACATCAGCTAGACGTGTTAGCAAATTGCAAGCTTTTAGTGTCAAACATATATTCATTTCTTTCAGTCCTAACAGATTGGTGTTAAGAACCAAGGCTGCCTTCCTGCCATGCAGACTCCCAACCTTCTTCACTCATCCACAGGCAACCAAGTAAGAACAGAGACTGCATCGTCTTGATCATAAGAGAGCAGTTAGCTTCTACGTGGACAGAACATGCGAGTTAAGGCTAGATGATCAGCTGTTTGTGGGCTATATGGGGAAGGTGAAAGGCAAGAAAGTGCATAAGAGGACATTATCAAGATGGATAATCCTATGAATTACGATGTGCAGTGCTCTGGCTAACAAAGAGCCATCAGAAAGTATTCAAGCTCATTCCACCAGAGCAAGTTTTGTACTTCTGCAATGGCAACAGGAGTTCCGATAGCACACATCTGCAAAGTGGTGAGTTGGGTGTCCCTCTACACTTTTGCGTAGCATTACCATTTGAACTCAGAAGGGAGAATGGAAAGTCATTTCGCTCGCTGGTTCCTTGAGAAGTTCTTGGTAAAAACAGCCATGCACCCATACCTTGTCTTGTGACTGTTGGGGGAATTTATTCAAAAGGTGAGGAATCTGCAAGAAGAGCAAATACGCCCTGGAAAGCTCTCTATCTACACACACAGAAATATGTACTCAATCAATCAATCAAATCAAGCTTTATTCGGATCATAAAAAATGTCCATAAAAGCATTCTATGAAATACAATAAAATCCATTTATAACCAAGAATATGCAAAAGAAACAATATCTTAACATAATTAAAATAAGCACAATCATTATACATGTATACCTATAGTAATTCCTAGTTCAATTTTTCTAAGTGAACAAGTTCATTCCTTTGTTTTTTTGTTTTTTTTTTAACAAATTACTGCATTGCAGACTGGTATTCTTTCCAAATTCCGTTAATAATTAAAAGAAGTTTTATAGGATTACAGGCAATTATCTTTAAAAATTGGACGGAGATACATTTTTCTAATTTCTATATAAAAATTTCAAAAGAGTAAAAATATAAGGGTGCTTTGTTTGGATCTCCCATCACACGGGCAGTTTAGAAGATTAGCACACCACTTGCCCCTTTTAGGAAAAGCAAAAAGATAGTGTAATGTATTCATCCGTAGTCTGGTTAGGTAGAATCTATGCTGTACCTTAGTTATAAAAACGAGGTATGGCTGCAGGCCCATGGCGATTGGTCCCTTAAGATAAGATATAGCAATTTTCTTAGAACCTGAAACCTCATCTCTTAAGGCTGTCCTAACATTCAGGAGACTCCTTTTCAAATCAACCTTACTGATGTGTTGTATGTCTTCAGGTTGATTTCCATTCAGGGGCAAGTTGCATTCTTCTAAGAGACCACTAATATAACTCAACCAAGGTATTTTCTTGCATCGGTCTTGGGACAAACAGTCTAAAATAATATCCCTCGTAAAGCGAGTTTCTTCCCTAGTCCAGATACGGTGCCACAAATTTAAGGCGGCTATGCTAATCAAATCGTGTATATAGGGTGTTCCGGTTTCTCTATGCAAGATAATGAAAGGGTGTTCCGGTTTCTCTATGCAAGATAGTGAAAGGGGTGAAGGCCGGTACGGCTAACAAACGTCTTAAAAAGTTGTTTTCAAGAATTTGTAATGGCAAAGTGTCCGTCTGGCCCCATAGTGCTCCCCCGTAACAACTCCCGGTGATGCACTTTGCTCCGTATAGCTTGAGAATCTCCTGTACAGTTTTTTTACCAATTTTTTGGGAGAATCTAAAAATAGCCTCCACCAATTTCACAAATTTCAACTTGCATAGAGTTATATGTGTATTCCAAGTACGTTTACTGTTAAAAAGAATCCCTAAGTAAGAAAATTTAAACATTCTATTAATGTCTCGTTAATATAATGTGATTTTGTTTTAATATTCTTTTTACCTTAGGACATAACCAAAGTCTTACTCAGGTTACTTTTTAAATGTTTTCCGTCATAAAACTAGTAAAATTGTCCATCAGGGTCTGTAATCCGTTCCCTGTCCTTGAAATTAAGACAGCATCATCGACGTACAATAATAGGGGTGTTGCCCATTACCGATCATTGGGACATCTACCCCCAAATTCTGTCGTAAAATATCAATGCCATTTATATGAAGTGAAAACAGAAGAGGTGCAAGTGTGCAGCCTTGTCTTATTCCATATGTAATATTAAAGTGCTTTGTGCATTCCCCATGTATTCCATAACGTATATTTGCTGACAGACGAGCATAGATTTAAGATAAGAAACTAATAATATCCTCCGGGGCTCCCATCCATCCCAACGTCTCCCATAAAATGCACTTGACAAATCTACAAAGCAATGGTGCAAAGATCCTTCCCTAGCGAAGGTGTATTTTCCTATTATTGTTGTTGTAATACTTTATTCGATATAATCATATCATAAAAGTACAAACATTCAAGTTAATAAAAAATGGCATATTTGATAAAAATGTACAATTCATAAGATAAAAAACAATACATATACTATTTACACTTTAAAAACAACTCTGATAGCGGTACTAAAGTGCAACAACGGTAATATACATGTGGGCTTTCTGTACATGCAGGATCTATACTTTATTAGTATTTAGCAATCTGGTGCGAGTAAGCCAGGCACTTGATAGGTACTTTGCAACTCCGCATACAACAAATAAAGATGTTGTATCGGTTAAGAGAATGCGGAGGGCGACCCTAAAATCTCTAACACCCAACTCCCTGCATACTGGCTTCAACCATCTCGATCTCGCCCTCTTGTATGCTTTGCAACCAAACAGAAAGTGTGGTAGGGATTCGGTCTCACATGGACAGCTTGGGCAGGTGCCATTTGAGACCTGCATTCATTTCCATCCCCTAATAAATTTGTTAAGGGGTAGTGTCCCATACCTCATTTAAAAAAGAATTGATCTGTCTTTTAGTATTTGGATGAAATCTAATAATGGTTCAAACCTCCTAGTGTGCTTATGCTCCAAAACTTGTGTGGTTAGAGCTCCCCATTTTGTACTCTTCTGTTCCTCAGTGTGTACCCACTCCCAGTGCATTTTCTTAACAACTTGCTCTGGAGGAGGGGACTGTGAGGTCCAGGATTCAGCCAATCCCAGCTTCATGACCATTTGCCTCAATTTGTTTAGTCACTGGATCTTATTCACACTGTTCAAGGCTAGCAGTTCGTCCATCTCCAGGGCGTAATTTGCTAGTTCTGAGGTCCTTCTCAGGCGCACCCAGAACAGCACAGGGCGTTTGCCCATATCATGAAAAAGGGGCTTCAATGGGGTTGAGATAGGAACGGCAACTAAGTCCCTTAGAAAATTATTCTCGGCTCTAACCAGATCGGTGACATTTTCGCAGCCCCACAGTACCGACCCATAGGTTGCGGAGGACAGCACCTTCCCTTCAAATACAGCTAGAGCCGGGGCTATAGGCCTGCTGACTGACATACGCTGACTCCTCAGAATGGCTCCCGAGACTCTCTTGAGGTTTAGCAGCATCTTGGCAACATGGGAGTCCCATTTCATTCTATTGTTAATCCTGATTCCCAGGTAGTCAAAATCCTCCTCCACCTCAAGAGGCGACCCATTAAGGGTGAAATTAATTTTCTTTGCTTTTTTTGAAGGGGCAGCACCATTAACTTGGTTTTGGATGTATTAATGGTCAGCCCGAGTTCATCGCAAAATAGACTGAATCTGTCCAGTAGTTTCTCCAGCCCTGAAGGGGTTTTGGACAACAGGAGGGTGTCATCTGCAAAGAGGAGGGTTGGTGTTTTCTCCCCCGCCAGGACCGGAGCATCGGCATTGTCCTCCCTCAAATGGTCTACCACCCCATTGATAAAGAGGGAGAACAATGTCGGGGCCATCACACAGCCCTGGTGTACCCCCCTATTCACCTGTTAGCTGTCCCTCATTCCCCATCTAATTCTAGCATAATTATCTTCGTGAAGTTTAACTATAAACTCCAGGAGGTAACGCGGGAACCCCATTTCCAGCAGCACCCTCCAGAGTTTATCACGAGGCACCAAATCAAAGGCGCTTTTGAGGTCTATGAAGGTCAGATATAAATTCCCCTTCATAATGGTTACTGATTTCCAGTATATTGCCCAAAACCTGAAAACATGGTCCATAGAACCCACATTCTGGCGGAAACCCGCCTGGAAGTGGGACAGTATATTCCCCTCCTCTAGCCACATACCTACTCTATTTATAATGACCCTGCCAACTATTTTCTGAGCAGCGTCGATTAAACTAATCGACCTGTAGTTGGCAGGGTCCTCCCTATCGCCTTTCTTATGGATAGTAACAACTTCAGCACCCCTCCACGAGTCAGGGACAGGGTATCCATGAAGGATTCTATTAATTAGAGGAGCAATAAAATCAGACCACAGCTTAGGGTCATGTATGTATAGATCGCCCGGTAACCCATCCGAGCCTGCCGCTTTAGAGGGTGTTATGCTCCTGATAGCATCAGAAACTTCTCGGGCTACAAAGGGTTCTACAGGTGTAAGTTCCTCATTAATAAAGTCATTTTGTACCCTCCATGATTGAACTAAATCACCTTCGCCACAATACAGATTTGAAAAATGGGAATGCCATTGTTGCTCAGTTATATGGTTAGGGAGGGGCTCTACTTCTCTCCTGTCAAATTTGTTTATCAAGTTCCAAAACAGGGTAGAGTTCTTCGAACTGGCAGCGATCTTAAGTTGTTGCCAATATTCTTCCTCCCAGTCCTTCTTTGCACTTTTGATGCAATCGCTATATTCCCTTCTAGCCGTCCTAACTGCTATAGCGTCCTTTCTCCTAATGGCGTTTGCTATAGCCCTTCTCTTTTCCCTACAACCTGTTGTATACCATAGATTGCCACTTTTTGGTGGATTCTTCTTCCTTGGTCCACTAGTATCTCTTATAGTGAAGAATGAACCAATTTTCTCTATTAGACTCTTGTAGGAGTCTATAAAATTCAGACTTTGTTCGGTTGACTGGGCGGAGGTATGGGATAGGAGTTCCCTAGTTTCTGCCTCTACTAGTTCTTTAATACGGATCAAACTATCTTCTTGGCACATCACCCTGTTCCACTTTAATCTGCGTTTGCAATTAGATGGAACTACTTTTGTGATCATAAGTGGGGCATTTAATGCTTCCCTCTCAATACCCCATCTTATTTCCATGCAAAGTGGATTATGATCGCTATCCTGTGACTGTCTGACTTCCATGTCAACTAGTCTGTTCCAGGAACCGGAATCGAGCAGAATGTAATCAATACGGGATGGACAACTAAATCTGTTATAGGTCATCATACCATTTGGGTCTGAGGTTGTCCTACCATTCAGGGCACGTAGATTATATTCTAGTGTTAGGGCATTTATTTGGATCGCTCTTGGCGTCCATTTTCTGATTGCCGCTATGGTTAGAGGCGGGATGGACTGTCTAGAATCCTCTTCATTAAGTCCCAGGAGATCTTCTTTGCTTAGGGGTTCATATGTACAGTTAAAATCTACCCCTACAATAATGCTAGACAATGGGGGGGATACCTGCTAGCGCCACCTCGAGTAAGGCTATAGTGGGTGAAGTTTGACCTCCTGGGCAACCTCTAGCATAAATATTAAACAGCTCCATCGAGCTTCCAATATGGGAGCCCTTAGTGGAGATATGTGGTATGTCCTGCGATGGTAAAGTATGCGCAGTAAGTGCCCAATTCAAAGCCACACTAAACCATACGTGCAGTCTTCCCGATGGGCGACCTCTCCCTGAACTAATTGCCGGAATAAAGTGGGTGGAATATCCGCATTTATATAGGGGAGACATGCTCCATGTTTCCTGGAACATACAGATGTCGAACGTATCTATGAATTGGTTCCATTCTGGATTTGCCATATTTTTTTGAAGCCCCGCTATGTTCCAGGAAAACAATTTAATCATGTTTGTGTTTGTAACCCTCTCTGTGAGAACTACTTCTGAAGCTAGTCTTACAACTGCTGTTGTTAGGGGATATTGAGCGTTGACCACTTCATTAGACCTTTCTTCCCCCGAGGAACAACCTCATCATTAATCTTCATAGCCGCCATATCTATAAGGCTTGTGGTGGAATTGGTCTGACGCTCGGGCTTGCACATATTGTGTGTTTGTCTTACACTATTCAGATAGTTATCCTTTAATGGTCAGTCTATGTTGTTTAGACCCGATGCGTCCTTGAGCCTAGATTTAGACCATAGAGGTGCGTGTCTGATTTGTATGTTACAATTCCTAGGGGGGCATGTCCTATACTCTAGGGCTACTAGGTTCTCTGCAATTGCTATGTTACCAAACTGTATCTCAATACAGTCTGTTGATGAACTACGCAAGGAAATTCTTTTAACATTAATCATATCCTCCCTAATGACTGATCTGCACCCTCTCACGTGGCGAAGCTCGTGAATGGCTTTATTGCGTATGGATTCACTGTTCTCATAAGTGTTAGCAGCTCCAAGCTTGGTGACCCCGGTCATGTAGACAATACCACAAGGGGATCTGTATGGTGTGTTTATCTGTTTGTTACTCCAATTAGTTGTTTCAACCATGTCACTATAATATTTATTATCCCCCTGCAGGACCCTGCATTGTGATATTGACCCCCTCAATTTTGCTACTTCGGCATATGAGCCCGAGGTGTTTTGCCTGGCGGGCATTTTAGCTAGGGGGTTATGAGCTGGGATTTTGGGTCGTAACTCTACTACAGTTTTGGAGACACATAATGGAGCTGTTCGTGTATTGGGTTTAGATAGGGCCGCTCCTGCTGTTTGGTTTGGTGGGGCCGATCGCAAGATAGGGGGTTTTACCGGGTTGGACACTAACACTGGGTGTAGAGTGTTTGTTATGTGTAGTTCCTCCCGTTTTGTAAAGTCCATCATGAATTTCTTAATAATAGCTATATCCCTTTCCAGGCTTTCCGTTTTCATCATGATTAAATTATTAAAATTCAAACATCTGGAGAATTCACCTGGACTATTCACAGCCTCCACAGTCCCCCCCAGCCCTTGTGATAAGACCTCACTTAATTCCCTGGATTCCCCTTCCAACACTGAAAAGCGATTAGTACAAGTGATGCCCATTTCACATGCTATCACCTGCGAGGACCTGTCTATATTCCCAGTTGATATAGCTGGAAGTTCGGCATTAGCACTCATGTTTGTCCCTCTTAATGCCTCTGTAACATTTACCTCAATGGGGCAAGCAGGGTTAGAATGCATATCATCTACTGAGCACTTGGATGTTGATCTTTTAGAAAAAATAGCTGGGATCACTTTGCTCTTTATCTGCAGTAAACCGTCGACCAGGGGATCAGGTTTATCCACATTTCTTAAGGATGGGGCCGTCAATAGAATGTCCTCAAAATCTTCAACAATAGATTCGATGCTTGACATAACACAATTAGCGGCAGCATGTAGCGACTTTTTTGACTTCTTCCTTTTTTTTGTTGTAATGGCAAGTGCTCCCCCCCCCCCTCCATTACCTTCCTTTTACCCATTGCTAGCTACAACTTTCCCTGGTAAATGGGATAATATCCAACAACTCGAAGGTGGCCCAACACTATCTTGTGTATCAGGGAGCAGTCAACTTGACGAACAAGCATAGTACCTTTTTTTTTATATGGGTGGTTCAAGTTCTCACATGTAAGGGGCGGGGCCCTGCCCTGCCCCGGTCTGCCTAGGACGGCTGCAGATGGCCCCGCCCTTGTCCCGGACTTCTCCCGGCGCGTTATCGCGCGCGTCCCGCGGGATGAGGTTCCAAGGGATCCTTTATGCGCCTCCTGGTGCTTCCGTGTGACGTCCACGGCGTCCTGGCCTCTAGTGGGGCTGCTGGGAGGTGTAGTCACAGGAGTGGAAGGGGCCCGGCGGAGCCAAGCCCGGCCGGAGGAGCGAGTGGAGCAAAGCCCGGCCCACAGGTGCTGCCACAGGAATGCGGGGCTCGGCAGAGCCAAGCCCGGCCAAGATGATGAAGCAGAGCAATGCCCGGCCCTCAGGAGCGAGTACAAGCAACAGGTAAAGTTCCCCCCGGACTCGGCACCAAGGGAGCCTTTATGCGCCTCCTGGCGCTTCCGTGTGACGTCCGCGGCATCCTGGCCACTAGTGGGGCTGCTGGGAGGTGTAGTCACAGGAGTGGAAAGGGCCCGGCGGAGCCAAGCCCGGCCGGAGGAGCGAGTGGAGCAAAGCCCGGCCCACAGGTGCTGCCACAGGAATGCGGGGCTCGGCGGAGCCAATCCCAGCCAAGATGATGAAGCAGAGCAATGCCCGGCCCTCAGGAGCGAGTACAAGCAACAGGTAAAGTTCCCCCCGGACTCGGCACCAAGGGAGCCTTTATGCGCCTCCTGGCTCTTCCGTGTGACGTCCGCGGCGTCCTGGCCGCTAGTGGGGCTGCTGGGAGGCATAGTCACAGGAGTGGAAGGGGCCCGGCATAGCCAAGCCGGGCCGGAGTAGCGAGCGGAGCAAAGCCCGGCCCACTGGTGCTGCCACAGGAATGCGGGGCTCGGCGGAGCCAAGCCCGGCCAAGATGATGAAGCAGAGCAATGCCCGGCCCTCAGGAGCGAGTACAAGCAACAGGTAAAGTTCCCCCCGGACTCGGCACCAAGGGAGCCTTAATGCGCCTCTTGGCGCTTCCGTGTGACGTACGCGGCGTCCTGGTCGTTAGTGGGGCTGCTGGGAGGTGTAGTCACAGGAGTGGAAGGGGCCCGGCGGAGCCAAGCCCGGCCGGAGGAGCGAGTGGAGCAAAGCCCCTGCCCACAGGTGCTGCCACAGGAATGCGGGGCTCGGCGGAGCCAAGCCCGGCCAAGATGATGAAGTAGAGCAATGCCCGGCCCTCAGGAGCAAGTACAAGCAACAGGTAAAGTTCCCCTATTAGTTCTAAGCTCAGAAACTGTTCGACCACCCCAACACCTCGTCTGAAGCCATACTGAGCTACAGATAAGATGTTCTTTTCTTCTACCCATTGCTCTAGCCTGGCCAACAGCATTCTTGCCATTACTTTAGAAGAAGAGCCAAGCAAAGATATTGGGCAATAGCAATTGGCACTACTCCTATTCCACTTTTTGAAAATGGGGACTATCAGACTCTCTGCCCAAGTGGCAGGTACCACCCCATCAATTGTTGCATTAAAAAATATGTACACAACGGGTACCCAAAAATCCATATTATATTTAAATATATCAATTGGGACTCCGTCGGGGCCAGCCGCTATGCCACTAGCCCAATCCTTAGGGCTGTTACAATTTCTTCTTGACTGATACTCCCTATTTTGGTGTTTTTTAAGATTATGACGGATTTATCCTCTTTATTTAAAAAACCCTGATCAGTTTCATAAAAAACTGCTTCAAAGTGGAATAACCAATCCGCTGGGGTCACTAACATATACATTTTTACTGTTTGGACATCTGTAAAGAAAGGTTGATCCAATGTTTTCCCAAAAAGGGCCGAATCTTTAAGAACGGCAGCTTTGATCAGATTCTCCCACGCATTATCCCTAATCTCCGAGTTTCTTCGGGTAAGGGGTTCTTTATATGACTTCCGTAGGATACTGTCCTCCTCCCTATTACGCCAGATGGTTTTTATTGCAGACTTTAAATCTCTATTTAATCTAGAGCATTGATTATCAAACCATCTTGGGGAATGCAAAACATCTGTTTTAGGATTCTTTCGCAAATGATCAGAAATTGCAGTAGAAATACTTTAAAAAGCCTTAACTATGTCCATACTATTTGAGGAATTATCAAGGCAGGTTAAAACATGATCAATAATTTTTAATAGGATCCTATTTGTAAAAGCTTCTGGGTCAACGGCAGCCCATTTGATTGAGATCCCATTCTCGCCCTGTGTCTTTATATCCATAGCATGGGTACTTACTTCTGATTGTTTTAAAACAGGAGATTTTAAGGTTATCAGCAAGGGATGATGATCATTCAATAAACTTGGGGAGACAAAACATTCAGCTATTAGGGACCTAAGGCTTATTGAGGTGATAAAGTGATCAATACATGAGGATGATCTTACTCCTTCAAAGGTGTAAATATTACCCCTATCCTCACGTCCGCTCCCTTTTATAGCCCTACCTGCCTTTGAGGGGATAGCATTTGTTGAAATAGTCTTGAACCCGTTTACGAAGAAAATATCTGTGAGCCAAGTCTCTTGTAATAAGACCACATTGCAGAGTTGGATGCTTGTAAGCCAATTTACATCCTGCAGTTTATGCCTAGCCCCAGCAACATTCCATGTCATTATATGAAGGCATTCGTACTGAGGATAGCTAGAAGGATCTGTCTCAACTTCTGTGACAGACCCTTTCTTGCAACTATCAGTGCTAACCTCCCTAGCTTTAGTTATCTGACTCATACTCCTCCCTGCATAGTTTAATGTATCTAGCTGGGTAGGCAAGTTAATCGCAGGGAGACCGAACGATGATGTTCTCCAACAGTGGGGGACTTAGAGGTTGTAGTCAATCACAACCATCTAGACCGGACAATGTGGCAAATATGTTAACTAGATTTAGAAAGGGTGGCCTCTGGGTAGGACCCTGCAGTGCTCTCCTGTAATTTAAAACACGGGGTGTTGACCACCCTTTCCAAATAAAATGGCGTCTATAAAAAAAACCCTAATGGCAAAAGAGAGATCTTACTGAAATGATCCTCTTAATTAATACGGTCCAGTAGAAATCTCACAACCTGCTCGTTGTTAACCCCTTCCATGCTCATGACGAGCTCAGCTCGTCATGAGGCACACTGGAGCTGTGCTTATGACGAGCTGAGCTCGTCATGAATAGAGGGATTCATGGAATGTCAGCACAGGAGGGGAATTGCCTTAGCAGCCAAGGTGTTAAAGTTGGCAACTATGCAGTCCTCTCTCAAGTCCTTCCTAGAATGTCCTATCCAAGCAGAACGTCTAGCCATGATCATCTGATTACAGATGTTCTAATCCCAAACCCCGACATGCTTCAATTTAGTTGTGAGCCAGTACATAGTTTTGGCCATCAGCTGATCGGTAGTTTCTAACTGTCCTTCCTGTGGAACCGGGATATTCCGCAAGATCAATACCAAAGGGGCAGCAGCTGGAGGAAGATGCAAGACCTGAGAGCCCTCCAAGGCTAGACTATGATCCACACCCTCAAACGTCTGCTGCGGTTTTCGACGCTGAGGCCCCAATATCAAGCTTGGTGCTTCGTCACCCCCAGTCCCCACACATGGACCACTTTCCTCCCCTTCCTGACTACAACAGCTAGCCTGAGTAGGGCCACTAAGATTAACCCCTGGCTCAACCCATTTAACACCCACATGCACTAAACCAACATCATGATTACCCACAACATCCTCATTCCTCCCAGGTACCGACGATGTTGAGGGTATTTGCCTCGTTACGAGGGATTTAGGAGGAATGGAGTTCCCAAGTACTGCGTTGCTTAGCTCATTAGATGTATTAACTATTAACCTATTTCTGGAGGCTAAAAAACCCTCTAGGTTAGAAAGGTTATTCATAACGTTCAGTTCAAAATCGGTTAGTCTTTCCTCAATTTTAGAGAGGGATGTATGACGTTACAACGCGTGTTATTACAACGCGTGCTGTTACATCGCAATCGTTACGACTGCATGTTACCACGCTATGCCTTTACAACGCAAGTCTTTACATCGACTTGCGCTAGGTGGCGTGCTAACATTAAAAAAGGGTAATTTACTATTCCAACTCCAGTCGATGTAAAGACTTGCGTTATAATGGCATAGCGTTTTTACATGCGGTCGTTGTAACGACCGTGATGTAACAGCATTGCGGTGTAATAACCGCGTTGTTAAGGATGTTTCCCTTAGAGAGCCTTTGCATTATTGGAGACAGAGATGATACAATTAAATTACCCAATTTGGACCACATAACATCATTGACTTTGTCAGAGGAATCGCCTAGAAGATCTAAAGTCGAGTCCCTTGGCAAACTTGGCTGTGAAAACACCGTTGTTAGAGATGGCGATGCTACAGTTTCTCCATTTTTATTCATCTTTTTAATTTTTTCTGGTTTCTGTCTCTGTGGGCCCCCTCCCTGATCCACTTTTGTGAAGTGTCTGAGGGTACGGCAGAGGAGTTAGTTTTACCATGAGGCCCAGATCAGGAACTGCAACCAAGGAGCAATCAGGGGCACGACCACAAGCCAGGGCGCCCAGAGACTATCGTTTAGCTGTTTGTAGATCAAGAGACTCACGACG
Organism: Lissotriton vulgaris; assembly: GCF_964263255.1. NCBI lineage: Eukaryota > Metazoa > Chordata > Amphibia > Caudata > Salamandridae > Lissotriton > Lissotriton vulgaris. Next base: position 1,142,290,561 of record NC_141694.1, on the reverse strand, counting down.
CTCTGTCAGTGCTATCTCCTGAGCAAGGACAGAGCTGGCTCTAATTAAAAACTGATCCAAAGTCCCCACCATGCTGCCAGACAGCTGTGCAGATCTTCCCTTGCCCTCACGCAAATTCATCCTCACTAAGCTTCTGAAATGATGGGAGGTCAAAAAAGCAACGTAATAAATTCCACCTTCCCAATTAATAACACTTTTCCCTAGACCAACTGTATGTCAAATTGAAATGACCTTCTGATTATGACTGGCTTTTGTGAGTGAGCCCGACCTCATCCGTACTCTAACGGGCTCAAACAGGTCCGCCCTTGGCCTGGCCCGTGCCCGCTAAGCGGGAGCCGCAAGCACCTTTATGCGCCTCCGGGCGCAAGAGAATGGCAGCGGCGCCTCCTGGCGGGGTAATCAGGCAAAGCAGTGTGGGCTCCGAAGTCCAGTAAAGAGGTTCCCGCAAAGCGGGAGCTGCGAGCACCTTTATGCACCTCTGGGTGCGAGAGAATGGCGGCAGCGCCTCTTGGCGCGGTAATCAGGCAAAGCAGCATGGGCTCTAAAGTCCAGTAAATGTACTCACATAGAAATCTATATGCTAGTCAATCTTTTCTAAGTCTACACATATACTTTATGCACAGTAGCACTAGGGTTTCCTTACTCTTCATTTTCTTTTGAGAATCCCTTTTTTCCTTGAACATGTTTAAATGCTTGGAAATATTGTGTAGCAAGTGGGAGAAGTAACATTTGAAAAACATGTTTCACTGTTGAGTAATCTCTTCATCTATGCCATCTCCGAAATTCCTTCCTATTCCCACTCTGGAAACAAATTTACTCCACCTCTTGTGAGAAGTGAATCTTAAATTGTTCCCCGGGTGGAAATTGGCAGAGAAAGTGTTTGTGGACAGTTACAAACTCACAAGTTTGCAGGCACACATATACTTTGTAAGGCAATAAAGCCCTTAAAATGTCTCTACATACCCACATAAAAATATTTATTCACATAGATATCTGTATGTTTTTTAATCTTTTTCCAAGTGTACACATGTACTTTGTGCGCATTAGCACTTTGTCTTTCTTTAAATTGAGATAAATGTATGCCATATCGACCAGGCTATTACATAGCCATAATTGTGATGGATAGGTGCACATATTTCCAAGATAAAATACAATGTAGTTCTCTTTGAGTTACACATTTGTAATATAGTGCTTAATCTGATAGGTGCTTACTGTTAAAGGAATAATGATAATATGGTACTCTTAATGATGGATAAATTAACATGAACTTTTTCAATACAACATGACGTGAGCATCGATAACACCATCAAGACTAAGCATGGGCGCAAAATCTGTTCCGCTCGCGGTTTTTCGGCAAATTCGCGATCCGCGAATTCCCTTGAATTTGCCGAAAATCCGCGAGCGGAACGGATCCGGGGGGCAAAAGTTCAAGCTTCAAGCTTGTAACTATTTTAGAACGGCGCCGGCAAGCTGCCAGCACCATTCTAAAATAGTTACTAAGTTAGCTTCAACAGGAGGCACTAATAAATAAAATGCAGGTGCTCGAGCACCTGCTTTATTTTATCTATTAGTGCTTCCTGATGAAGCTAACTTAGTAACTATTTTAGAATGGCGCTGGCAGCTTGCCGGCGCCATTCTAAAACAAAACAGGAGTGGGGCAGAGGGCAGAAGGTCACAGAGTGGGGCAGAGGGCAGAAGGGCACAGCAACAAGTGGGGCAGAGGGCAGCAGGGCACAACAACAAGTGAGGCAGAGGGCAGAAGGGCACAACAACGAGTGGGGCGGAGGGCAGAATGGCACAAGAACGAGTGGGGCAGAGGGCAGAAGCGCGCATCGCGGTCTCGCACAAAAAAAACCCCCGCGAACACGCAAAGCGCCCCGCGAACACGCAAAAATAAAAAAATTCGTGAATTTTGCGGATCGCGAATTCGCAAATCCGCGGATCGTGAATTCGCAAAATTTGCCCATCAAGACCATGCGCACAATCCACTCAGGCTCTCTGTCAGACCCATTCCCGCACCACGTCTTCAACAGAGCAAGCAGCTCCATTGCACCCCACCTGCGCAACGTCATCAATCTCTCCCTCGAGACCGCGACCTTCCCAGAGATCTGGAAACACGCCGAGATCAACGACCTAATCAAACAAGCATTTGCAATGCAATAGGTCTCGCATTAGGAAAGTTTGAGCTATTGGTATTGTAAATGACACATTTTTTATTTATGTGTTGGTTTTGAAAATAGCTAAATTATTAGCTTTGTCATTTACAATGCTAATAGTTTTAGCTTTCGCAAATGTGACACCTATAGCATTTGTAATGCAATATGTGTTGTATTTACGTGACTTAGATGTATTGAAATTACAAATAACGAAGGCATTTTTTTTTATAATTAATACTTAAATAAAAGTTATTGTAATGTATAATGGCAATAGCTTAAACTTTTGTAAATAACTTTTGTGAAGAATATGTTTGTGACATTTGTAACATTTGTAATAAAGCTTGAAACATTGAGAGAACATATTTGAACCAGTTGTTGTTGAATGGTTGCACAGATTGATGCTGTGGTGGCGCTGAGTGATGTTGTGGTGGCGACAAGTGATGCTGTGGCGTTCAGTGATGCTGTGGTAGCACATAGTGATGTTGTGGTGCCCCTGAGTGATTCAGTGGTGCCCTGGAGTGATGCTGTTGTTGTGCGATAGATAGTTAGAGTGAGGGCGATAGATAGCTAGAGGGAGGAGGAAAGATAGATAGAGTGAGGGCAATAGATAAAGGGAGGGAGGGCAATAGATAGAAGAAGGGAGGGCGATAGAGGGAGGGCGATAGATAGATAGATAGAGGGAGGGTGATAGATAGAGTGAGGGAGGGCGATAGATAGAGTGAGAGCGATAGATAGATAGGCAGATAGATAGAGTGAGGGCGATAGATAGATATTTTATTTATTTATAAAGTTTTATATAGCGCGAACTGGGCGATGGATGGAGTGAGGGTGATAGATAGAGTGAGGGCGATAGATAGATAGATAGAGTGAGGGTGATAGATAGAGTGAGGGCGATAGATAGATAGAGTGAGGGTGATAGATAGAGGGCAATAGATAGAGTGAGGGCGATAGATAGAGAGAGTGAGGGCAATAGATAGAGTGAGGGCGATAGATAGAGAGAGTGAGGGCGATAGATAGATAGACAGATAGATAGAGTGAGGGAGATAGATAGATAGATAGATAGATAGATAGATAGATAGATAGATAGATAGATAGATAGATAGATAGATAGATAGATAGATAGAGTGAGGGATGATAGATAGAGTGAGGGCGATAGATAGAGTGAGGGCGATAGATAGAGTGAGGGCGATAGATAGATAGAGTGAGGGCGATAGAGTGAAGGCGATAGATAGATAGAGTGAGGGCAACAGATAGATAGTGAGGGCAATAGATAGAGTGAGGGTGATAGATAGAGTGAGGGTGATTGATAGATAGATAGATAGATAGTGTGAGGGCGATAGAGTGAGGGAGATAGATAGATAGAGTGAGGGCGATAGATAGACAGATAGATAGAATGAGGGAAATAGATAGATAGATAGATAGATAGATAGATAGATAGATAGATAGATAGATAGATACAGTGAGGTCGATAGATAGATAGAAGTGTAGAGAGAGGGGTGTAGAGAGAGAGGGGTGTAGAGCGAGAGGGGTGTGTAGAGAGAGAGGTGTAGAGATAGAGAGGGATGTAGAGAGAGGGGTGTAGAGAGAGAGTGGGGTGTAGAGAGAGAGGGGTGTAGAGTGAGTGGGGTGTAGAGAGAGGGGTATAGAGAGAGGGGTGTAGAGAGAGGGGTGTAGAGAGAGTGGGGTGCAGAGAGAGTGGGGTGCAGAGAGAGTGGGGTGCAGAGAGAGTGGGGTGCAGAGAGAGTGGGGTGCAGAGAGAGTGGGGTGCAGATAGAGTGGGGTGCAGAGAGAGGGCTGTAGAGAGAGGGTGTAGAGAGGGTGTAGAGAGGGGGTGTAGAGAGAGGGGTGCAGAGAGAGGGGTGTAGAGAGAGGGGTGTAGAAAGAGAGGGGTGTAGAAAGAGAGGGGTGTAGAGAGAGAGGGGTGTAGAGAGAGAGGGGTGTAGAGAGAGAGGGGTGTAGAGAGAAAGGGGTGTAGAGAGAGGGGGCAGAGTGAGGGGATAGAGAGAGAGGGGGTGTAGAGAGAAAGGGGTGTGGAGAGAGGGGGGTGTAGAGAGAGGGGGGTGTGGAGAGAGAGGGGGTGTAGAGAGAGAGGGGTGTAGAGAGAGAGGGGTGTAGAGAGAGAGAGGGGTGTTGAGAGAGAGAGGGGTGTTGAGAGAGAGAGGGGTGTAAAGAGAGAGGGTGTAGAGAGAGGGGTGTAGAGAGAGGGGTGTAGAGAGCTGTGCCCCTGGGGGTCAATTTGATACTAAGAAGGGTGATAACGGTGGGTCAGGGGGAGGGGGGCATTCAAAGGTTATGGAGCAGACACAAGGGCACAAATCTCATACAGTGGGTCCTGTGGGTCAATGTGACACTAAGAAGGGTGCTAACGGTGGGCCCTGGGGGTCAATGACACACTAAGAAGGTTGCTAACAGTGGGTCATGGGGGGGCGGGGTATTCAAAGGATAGAAGCAGACATCCTTATAAAAGCGATAAAAATAGCACGTATCACTGGTGTCAATTTATATTTAAATCAAGATAAAGAAAACTGACAAGTGTGTAATATGTCCCGTGTTCAGTTTGCACACCTAATCATTAACAATAATAATACGTGTAGTGCTTGCTCTCATAACACTACTAGTAGTAGCGGTCACTGTTGCCCAAAATAATGGTACTTCTTTTATAGGCTAGAGGGAGAGGAAAGGCAGAGCAAGAGTAGGGAGGATACATATGAACCCAAGACGTGCAGGTTGCACACTGATTTCAGTAGTGAGCTCTTAACTCACTGAGCTAGATTCTGAGCCATTGGGCTTCCCTGCTCCATCATTTGAAGCAAGTTGTCCTGGATGCTTTCCAGATTTGCACCGCCTGTAACTACTGCATGAATAGGGATGCTGCTCGTCCCTTTCAAGCTGCTTGCGCTTGTTTTAAACACTTTACGTTCGTATGAGCTGATTTGCACGGTCCGTACCTTTCGTCCGCCCTATAAATGAAAAAAGCAGGTATGACATTAAGGGCTAGATGTAGGTAATTCCCATTTACAGACTCTTAAATACCGAATTTTACGGATTCGGTACTTAAGAGTCTGTAAATGGGAAGGGGGCAGATGTAGGTAATTTTAAAATCTGAATTACCGAATCTGTAGAATTCGGTATTTACCGATTGTGTAAATACTGGATCGTTATTTCCCATTGATTCCTATGGGCTTTGAAGCCCATAGGAGTCAATGGGAAATACCGATTCTGTATTTACACAATCGGTAAATACCGAATCCTGCAAGGGTGCAGGGGGTGTCACTTTGACACCCTCTAGTACCCCAAGTACAGGCTTGTGTGACATGTGGCACACATACATGCCCTAAGGGCATATCTGTGTGTCACATTGCAAAGGTGTGCATGCACAGATGTGCATACACACCTGAATTCGGTATTTTACCACCCAATAGGATTGGGTGGTAAAATACCGACTCTTAAGGGCCTGTGGCACTGTAAACTGTGCCACCTACATTTGTAATTACAGAATCAGTATATTTACCGATTCGGTAATTTACCGAATCGGTAATTTTACCGAATCTGTAAATATAGCGATTCTGTAATTTTCAGCCCCCTACATCTGAAAACCCTAATACCGGTCGGAAACGGACGAAATCTGCCGTTTCCGACCGGTATTAGGGCTCCTACATCTGGCCCTAGGTGTCCTAGCGCATATACAGACAAACATACAGAAATAATGAGTGCGTGCAATAATAGCACATTAAAGGTAAACGGTTGGCTTTGCCGACAAAGAGAAGCACTGTCACGCTGTTCCCCTCCCAACTTCCAGTGACTGGCGAGTTAAGAGATGAAGGGGAGGTGGAGGGCATTGACTAATGGCAGCAACGGGTGAGGAAACAGTGGAAATGACAAGGGGACGAGGGGAGGAATGCCAGACGGGTATGAGGGGACATGGAGAGATATGCCAGATAGGTGCAAGGGAAGCGGCCAACAGCAAAGAGAAAGAGACGTGCAGCAATAGGTGCTCTGACATCTTCGGGTGAAGTCTGCGCTATATAAAAACACATAAAATAAATAAATAAAAGGAAGGTAGTGATTCCTAATGGTGAGTGTAGGAGGGAGCCTTGTGACAGATGTTGAGAGCCTTAAAAAGCTGAATTAATATGGGTAAGCAAAGATTTGAGTGAAAATGTATTTAAGAGTACTTGCGGGAGGGAATGAGAGTGCCTTGTGTGCGTGCTGTGGCGGGGTGGGCGGGGGAGCTGCAGCCTTTGAAGTCTGATGCCTAGACACAGACAAATGGTGGTGCGCGATGTGCACGAGAGGGGCGGGGAGCGGCAGCCTTTGATGTCTGATGCCGAGGCACAGACAAATGGTGGTGTGTTATGTGGCTGGCGTGCACGCGCCTGTCCAACATGAACTGTATGGGATCCGCAGCCATTTTGGTAGACTTTTCTTTTCCACTTACTATAATTCTCGCCAGCAATGCGCAAGCGCATTGGCAGGCGAGACCTAAAAACCTAAGGCAGACCCAAGAGACCTCAAGAACTTCCGGCCCATTTCTCTGCTCCCCTTCCCAGCCAAGGTCATCGAGAAAGCCGTCAACAGGCAGCTAACCTGATACCTCGAAGAAAACAGAATCCACACCCTTCCCAGTAAGGGTTATGCAGCAACCACAGCACAGAGACTGCCCTCATCGCCGACATCAGGACCCTGCTGGACAATGGCGAGACCGCAGCACTCATCCTCCTAGACCTTTCTGCCGCTTTGACACCATCTGCCATCGCACACTACGTGCATGCCTCGACGCCGCAGTGGTCCGAGACAAGGCTCTGGATTGGATCACCTCCTTCCTCTCTGGCAGAACCCAGAGCGTCCCCCTCCCCCCATTCCGTTCCAAAGCCTCCGAGATCATCTGCGGTGTACCCTAGGGATCCTCCCTCAGCCCGACGCTGTTCAACATTTACATGGTCCCGCTCGCACACGTAGCCCGACAGCACAACCTCAACATAATCTCCTACGCCGATGACACTCAGCTGATCCTCTCCCTCACCAAGGACCCCATCATCGCCAAAGCCAACCTCCACGAAGGAATAAAGGCCGTCGCCGACTGGATGAAGACCAGCCATCTGAAGCTGAACTCGGACAAGACGGAGGTCCTCCTCCTCAGCTCCAACTCTTCAACCTGGGACGACTCCTGGTGGTTGACGGCACTGGGGGCAGCCCCGACACCCACCGACCACGCACGCAAGCTGGGAATCATCCTCGACTCAACGCTCTCTATGACCAAGCAAGTCAACGCCGTCTCCTCCTCCTGCTTCAACACTCTCTGCATGCTCCGCAAGATCTACGGATGGATCCAGACAGATGCAAGAAAGACAGTCACCCAGGCCCCCGTCAGCAGCAGACTCGACTAAAGAAACGCACTCTACACGTGAGCCCCGACCAAGCTCAACAAACGACTACGACGTATTCAAAATGCTTCTGCACGAATGATCCTTGATGTACCACGCCACGGTCACATCACCCCCCACCTGAGAAACCTGCACTGGCTCCCTGTCAACAAGAGGATATCCTTCAAGCTCCTCATCCACGCACACAAGGCACTCCACAAGACCGGCCTAGCCTACCTCAACAGACAGCTCTCCTTCTACTTCCTTAACCACCAGCTCCGCTCTGCCGACCTCTCACTCACCACCGTCCCGCACGAGCACCTGCTTTATTTTATCTATTAGTGCTTCCTGATGAAGCTAACTTAGTAACTATTTTAGAATGGCGCTGGCAGCTTGCCGGCGCCATTCTAAAACAAAACAGGAGTGGGGCAGAGGGCAGAAAGTCACAGAGTGGGGCAGAGGGCAGAAGGGCACAGCAACAAGTGGGGCAGAGGGCAGCAGGGCACAACAACAAGTGAGGCAGAGGGCAGAAGGGCACAACAACGAGTGGGGCGGAGGGCAGAATGGCACAAGAACGAGTGGGGCAGAGGGCAGAAGCGCGCATCGCGGTCTCGCACAAAAAAAACCCCCGCGAACACGCAAAGCGCCCCGCGAACACGCCAAGCGCCCCGCGAACACGCAAAAATAAAAAAATCCGCAAATTCGTGAATTTTGCGGATTGCGAATTCGCAAATCCGCGGATCGTGAATTCGCAAAATTTGCCCATCAAGACCATGCGCACAATCCACTCAGGCTCTCTGTCAGACCCATTCCCGCACCACGTCTTCAACAGAGCAAGCAGCTCCATTGCACCCCACCTGCGCAACGTCATCAATCTCTCCCTCGAGACCGCGACCTTCCCAGAGATCTGGAAACACGCCGAGATCAACGACCTAAGGGCTTCTGCTTCTGCACGAATGATCCTTGATGTACCACGCCACGGTCACATCACCCCCCACCTGAGAAACCTGCACTGGCTCCCTGTCAACAAGAGGATATCCTTCAAGCTCCTCATCCACGCACACAAGGCACTCCACAAGACCGGCCTAGCCTACCTCAACAGACAGCTCTCCTTCTACTTCCTTAACCACCAGCTCCGCTCTGCCGACCTCTCACTCACCACCGTCCCGCACATCCAAAGAACAACCACCTGTGAGAGATCCTTCTCCCACCTCGCCGCCAAGACATGGAATACCCTCCCACCGAACCTACGACAGACGCAAGACCTGGTGACCTTCAGGAGGGTACTCAAGACCTGGCTGTTTGATCAGTAGCACCCCCCCCGCCCCCCCGGCGCCTTCAGACCTTCACAGGTATGTAGTGCGCTTTACAAATGATTGATTGATTGATTGATGTGACTCTGTGATAGAATAAGCACACATGTCCAAAATACACCAAAATGTGGTCCTCATTGTGTTGGATAAAAACACACAATTCTGACACACATCTTTATACAATCCTCATTGTGATGGGAAAAACACCAATCTCTGTAATAGGCAGCATAATATTTCTTGTGACAGATAAAGGCACACAAACCTGTTGTACACAGTTTAATATGGTTCTTAGTCACACCACTGCCTATAGGACCGTAGGTCACATTTAAATAGGAGCTATTGTAAAGCACCAAAGAGCACAATCTTGTGACATACAGTATGAAATGGTTTTCAGTGTCCAGAACAAACGTTCATATGCTTGAAACATATAAAGTTGTGGCAGTGTGTATTACATGTTTAAAATGGCAACACAAAACTGTAACATGCGTCATGATGTGCTACTTTTTGCAATGGATAAAAGCTCACATGCTATACACGTGGTCACATGAATTGCATAACACAAAGCAGTCTTCATTGTGATGGATGAAAATATGTGTGAGATGTTGTTTTCAGAGTGAGGTGTTATAGCGCAGAGTTAAAACACGCACTGTGATGTAATTCATATTCATTGACAACAGAGGGGACCAGTCTCTCACAGGAATGCACATGCAATGAGGAACAGGTTTGTTTCTATTAGGTATCTTAAGACATCAGGTGCTCGATGCACATGATGAACTCAAATGAATTTGTAACTGTGTCACAATGTCGAGGATGACTTATTGGAGGAGATTCCACACTCCCCGGTGACTATGGTGAAAGAGGCACTCTTCCTCTGTGTACAGGATTTTTCTCCGGTCTGTCCCTTTAGGGAACAGGACTCTGACACCCAAGAAGAAGGCGGTCAGCAAGTCCGGATGACGTCTCTGCCCCCTGACCAATGGGGAGAGAGAGCCCCGCTGATGAAAGCGGAAATGGATGTTGGAACGGATGCTGAGGAAGAAGTGAGACCTAAAGAACGCGGAGAGAGCCAGGTGAACCAGCGCGCGTGATGGAGAAATGGGACCTCATCGCCTGCAACAAGTGGGGAGGTAACCCCTGCAGAGGAGGAGTCGCCAGGAGGCCAACCGTTTCACGCTTCGCTCTGCCACGCTCTAGGAGGAATGTGGCTGAACAAGGTACAGTCCGGCTGCGGGCTGCTCACGGGCACTGGGCTGGAGGGCAGCAAAGTAAGTAGAGGACACACCTCTGCTAAACCGGTGGGTTAACCGGACTACACTTGGTGGTGGTGGCTTCTTTGAGTGTGGTGATACTCCCTGCACTGGCCCTCTACACTTCTACATATTGTCGATGTCCCGACGTTCACCAGTGGTTTTCTGACCGAGGAACATACGAGTCCATGACTGACCTGGTGGCCTCATAAGAGGAAGAACGGAAGCAGTATTCATACCTAACCTCTACTAGCTGTGTAAACAGACGAACTCGGACGTGAAAAATAAAAACATATTCAAACCATACCTAATAAAAGGGATAAAAAAACAAGTCGCACGTTGATTCCTTCCGGAGCTTAACCCCTTCCTTGACGACCCAGTGACAAAAATGTAATGTAATATAATCCTATTTGTGATTGAAAGAAGTTAATTCTTGGCAACAGTAGTTTAGATAATAGCACATCTCTGCAACAGGCCTAGTGGTGTCGTCCTCGCAGTGCTAGGAAAAAGCTCAGATATGTAACACACAACATCATACAATCCTTGTTGCGATGGATAAAAACAAACAATTGTGATGCACACCAAGACTTGATTCAAAGTATAATAGTAGCTCACTTACATAACTCCCCAAAACACCAGTAACATTCCAAGCTATGGTCATTGTGCAGGGTATGAGCAATCCACTGGAAAGATTGTGATTGTGACCCTGCTGTGATTCATGTAGACAAACACCTTTATACCCCTTCATCATTGGCTCAATTCCCAAAACCAAGTGCTTCGTTTATTATCATCATTTTGGATACAGAGCAAGCTGCTTTTTAATTCACAAAGGTTGTCTTGTGGACTATTAGCTTATAGCTACAGAGGATATATTTCAAGGAGTAGGTTTCATTTTCTTTTGAGAATTCCATTTTCCCTTGAACAAGTTTACATGCTTACATTTCTGAAAATATTACAAAGCAAGCAGAAGTAATAACATTTGAAAAACATTTTCCCCTGTCAAGTAACACTTCAGCTATGCCATCTACAATTTTTAGTCTGATTCCTTTCACTTTCCATCCTGGAAACAGATTTAATCCGGCACTTGTAGAAGTGAATCTCAGATTGTTCCCTGGGTGGGAATGGGCTGAAGAATTGTTTGGGGACAGTTACAAAGTAACACATTTGGAGGCACACAACTAGTTTGCAGAGCAACAAAGCCCTGTGAAGATCACTTTCCACACACACAAAAATGTTTGCTCACATTCAATAGTCATCTTTTTCCAAGTGTACATATGTACTTGTGCACATTAGCCTCTGTGCTTTTTTGTGATGGATCGTTCGATGGATGATGCATGTCCTATGGACCAGGCTGTATAGAGCCGTCATTGTGATGGATAAGTGCATGCATTTCCAAAGTACAATACAATATAGTTTTTTTTGTTACTCAAGGTCATACACTTTACTAATACACAGCATAATGTTATACATGCTTTCTGTTAAAGGAATAGGTGATAACGCTAATTCACAATAATGTGGTACTTTTAATGATGGCTAAATTAACATGAACTTTTTCAATACAATATGATGTCACTCTGTGATAAAAGAAGCACACTTGTCTAAAATGCACCAAAATGTGTCCTCATTGTGTTGGATAAAAACACACAGTTGTGACACACATCTTGATACGGTCCTCATTGTGATGGATAAAAACACTAACCTCTGTAATAGGCAGCATATTATTTCCTGTGGCAGATAAAGGCACACAACATTAGCCCTTGGGATTTTTTGTGATGGTGATAAATTCATGTCCTATGGACCAGGCCTGCATAGAGCAGTCAGTGTGATGGTAAAATGCATTAATTTCCAAGATAAAATACAATATAGTTTTCTGAGTTACCTAAGATCATACACATGACAACTAAACAGCATATTGTTAAAGCATCTTACTGTTAAAGGAGCTTTCTGTTAAAGGAATATGCAAAAACACTAAATCACATTAATGTGGTATTTTTAATGATAGCTACATTATCATGAACTTGCTCAATGCAACATGATATTTCTCTGTGATAGAAGCACACATGGCTAAAATGCCCCAAAATATGGTCCTCATTGCATTGGATAAAAGCATGCAATTGTGACACACATCTTGATAAGGTCCTCATTGTGATGGATAAAAACACCAACCTCTCTAATAGGCAGCATATTTCCTCTGGCAGACATTCAAACCTGTCTCACACAATTTAATATGGTCCTCAGTTTAACCCTTAAAGTGCACATAAGAGCATAATCTAAATATCTCAACACAATTCTGTAACATGCGTCATGATGTGCCCTTTTTTGCAATACATAAAAGCTCACATGCTATACACATGGTCCCATGAATATTCCCCTACCACGATGTATTCCTCATTCTGATGCATAAAAACATGCATGTGATTTTTTTCTTTCAGAGTGCAGTGTAATAGCACACAGAGTTAAAACATGCAGTGTGATGCTGTTATGAGTTTGATGGACTACTATTCATAAACAATTCATATTTACTGACACCAGAGGGGAACAGTCTCTCACTGGAATGCAGTCTTAATGAGGAACAGGTCTGTGTCTATGAAGTATCTTAAGGCAGCCTTATGATGCTAGGCAAGCACATCACAAATTCTCTGCAATGAATTACAAATGAAGAGGTAAACCATCAGGCAGTTTTAGTGCACCTCATGATATTGCCCACTTGGTGATGGTTAACCCCTTCCATGCTCATGACGAACCCCAGCCGTCATGCACTACGGTGCTCGTGTGCTGATGACGGCTGGGGTTCGTCACGGCCCGCCCCTGTTCGTGCTGTTTACAGCACACCAGGGGAATCGCTGCCGCATCGAAGGGGTTAAAGCAGCCACATCTTTGTAAAACAGTGCATGAGATTGTCCTCTGTTATACATAGATACTGTCTCATATTACTAACAGAATTCATGATGTGCTACTTAATGTGATGTATCAAGGCAAACAATCTTGTAACACTTAAAGGCATCTAGTGATCATTGTACTTAATAAAACCACATTAATTTGTAATATACAATGTAATATAATCCTATATGTGATGGAAAGAAGTTCATTCTTGGTAACAGTAGTTTAGATAATAGCACAACTCTGCAACAGGCCTAGTGGTGTCGTCCTCGCAGTGCTAGGAAAAAGCTCAGATATGTAACACACAGTATCATACGGTCCTCGTTGCGATGGATAAAAACAAGCAATTGTGATGCACACCAACACTTGATTCAAAGTATAATAGTAGCTCACTTATATAACACCCCAAAACACCTGTAACATTCCAAGCTATGGTCATTGTGCAGGGTATGAGCAAAGCACTGGAAAGATTGTGATTGTGACCCTGCTGTGATTCATGTAGACAAACAGCTTCATACCCTTTAATCATTGGCTCTATTCACAACACCAAGTGCTTCGTTTATTATCATCATTTTGGATACAGAGCAAGCTGCTTTTTAATTCACTAAGGTTGTCTTGTTGACTGTTAGCTTATAGCTACAGAGGATATATTTCAAGGAGTAGGTTTCCTTTTCTTTTGAGAATTCCATTTTCCTTTGAACACGTTTACATGCTTACATTTCTGGAAATATTACAAAGCAAGTAGAAGTAATAACATTTGAAAAACATTTTCCCCTGTCAAGGAATCCCTTCAGCTATGCCATCTCCAATTTTTAGTCTGATTCCTTTCACTTTCCATCCTGGAAACAGATTTAATCTGGCACTTGTAGAAGTGAATCTCAGTTGTTCCCTGGGTGGGAATGGGCCGAAGAATTGTTTGGGGACAGTTACAAAGGAACACATTTGGAGGCACACAACTAGTTTGCAGAGCAACAAAGCCCTGTGAAGATCACTATCCACACACAAAAAATGTTTGCTCACATTCAATAGTCATCTTTTTCCAAGTGTACATATGTACTTGTGCACATTAGCCTCTGTGCTTTTTTGGGATTGATCGTTCGATGGATGATGCATGTCCTATGGACCAGGCTGTATAGAGCCGTCATTGTGAGTGATAAGTGCACGCATTTCCAAGGTACAATACAATATACTTTTTTTTAGTTACTCAAGTCATACACTTTATTAATACACAGCATAATATTATAAATGCTTTCTGTTAAAGGAATAAGTGATAACACTAATTCACATTAATGTGGTACTTTCAATGATGGCTAAATTAACATGAACTTGTTCAATACAATATGATGTTACTCTGTGATGGAAGAAGCACACGTGTCTAAAATGCACCAAAATGTGTCCTCATTGTGTTTGATAAAAATACACAGTTGTGACACACATCTTGATATGGTCCTCATTGCAATGGATAAAAGCACTAACCTCTGTAATAGGCAGCATAATATTTCCTGTGGCAGATAAAGGCACACAACATTAACCCTTGGGATTTTTTGTGATGTAGATAAATTCATGTCCTATGAACCAGGTCTGCATAGCGCCGTCAGTGTGATAGAAAAGTGCATTCATTTCCAAGATGAAATACAATATAGTTTTTTGAGTTACCTAAGATCATACACACTACAACTAAACAGCATATTGTTAAACCATCTTACTGTTAAAGGAGCTTTCTGTTAAAGGAATATGCGAAAACACAAAATCACATTAATGTTGTATTTTTAATGATAGCTACATTATCATGAACTTGCTCAACGCAACATGATATTCCTCTGTGATACAAGAAGCACACATGCCTAAAATGCCCCAAAATATGGTCCTCATTGCGTTGGATAAAAACATACAATTGTGACACACATCTTGATATGGGCCTCATTGTGATGGATAAAAACACCAACCTCTCCAATAGGCAGCATATTTCCCCAGGCAGACAAATGCACACAAACATGTCTCACACAATGTAATATGATCCTCAGTTTAACCTATAAAGTGCACATAGGAGCATAAACCCCATATATATAGGAGCAATTGCAAAGCATAAAGGAGCACAATGTTGTGACACACAATATGAAGTTGTTTTTAGTGTCCTGAACAGATGTTCATATGATTGATACACTTATAAAGTTGTGGCAGGGTCTATAATATGTTAAAAATCTCAACACAATTCTGTAACATGCGCCATGATGTGCCCTTTTTTGCATTACATAAAAGCTTACACGCTATACACATGGTCACATGAATTGCCTACCACAATATAGTCGTCATTCTGATGGATAACAACACTGTTGTGTTTTTGTTTTAGAGTACAGTGTAATAGCACACCGAGTTAAAAACATGCAGTGTGATGCTATAATGAGTTTGATGGACTACAGTTCTTAAACAATTCATATTTATTGACACCAGGGAGGACCAGTCTCTCACTGGAATGCAGTCTTAATGAGGAACAGGTCTGTTTCTATGAGGTATCTTAAGGCAGCCTTATGATGCTAGGCAAGCACATCACAAATTCTCTGCAATGAATTACAAATGAAGAGGTAAATCAACATGCAGTTTTAGTGCACTGCATGATATTGCCCCACTGGTGATGGTTAAGCATGCACATCTTTGTAAAACACTGTATGAGATTGTCTTTTGTTATACATAGATATTTTCTCATATTACTAACAGACAGCATGATGTGCTCCTTAATGTGATGTATCAAGGCAAACAATCGTGTAACACTTCAAGGCATCTAGTGATCATTGCACTTAATAAACCCAAATTAATTTGTAACATACAATGTAGTATAATTCTATTTGTGATGGAAATAATTTCATTCTTGGTAACAATAGCTTAGATAATAGCACAACTTTGCATCAGACCTAGTGGGGTGGTCCTCACAGTGATATACAAAAGCTCAGATGTATAACACACATCATATGGTCCTCGTTGTGATGGATACAAACAAACAATTGTGATGCACACCAAGACTCGATTCAAAGTATAATAGTAGCTCACTTATATAAAACCCCAAAACACCTGTAACACTCCAAGCTATGGTCATTGTGCAGGGTATGAGCAAACCACTGGAAAGATTGTGATTGTGACCCTGCTGTGATTCATATAGACAAACACCTTTTATACTCCTTTATCATTTACTGGAGAAGAGTAGCTTAATGGTTAGAGCGGCAGACCCTGATGCAGAGGTCTGGCCCGGCACCAGGGTTCAATTCCCGCCTCGGCAGTTCTTGGACTCAATTTCCCCAGACCTGATAATTCTTGCCTCGGTGCCTAGTCTAATCATGGGTCCCACTCTGTGACTCTGGGCAATAGCTTGCTTAATCTCCACAACGGCCCCAGCAGCGCTTGGATGCCTGGCTTCACCTTGAGGTGCCCAGGAGTCGACATTTCACAGGAATGCCGGGATGGGTTCCACAGCGGTATGAATACAGCGCTATGAGGCCTCTGGGTAGGAGTGTGCTATATAAATACTATACATTTACATTTACTCAATTCACTACACCAAGTGCTACATTTATTATAATTTTGGATTACATGAGCAAGCTGCTTTTTAATTCACAAAGGTTGCCTTGGGGACAGTTAGCATACAGCTACAGAGGATGTATTTCAAGGGGTAGTCTTCATTTTCTTTTGAGAATTCCATTTTCCCTTGAACAAGTTTGCATGCTTAGATGTTGGGAAATATTCTGAAGCAAGTAGAAGTAATAACATTTTAAAAACATTTTTCCCTATGGAATAATCTCTTCATCTATGCTATTTCCAATTTTTAGTCTGATTGCTTCCACTTCCAACCCTGGAAACAGATTTAATCTGGCACGTGTTAGAAGTGAATATCAGATTGTTCCCTGGGTTGGAATGGGCTGAAGAAATGTTTGTGGACAGTTACACAGTAGCACATTTGCAGGCACACAAATACTTTACAGAACAACAAGGCTCTCTGAAATTCACTAACCCCACACACAGAAGTATTTACTCACATTCACTAGTCCTCTTTTTGCAAGTGTAAATGTATACCTGTGCACATTAGCACCTTTGCTTTTTTATGATGGTCGATTGGCTGGATGATGCATGTCCTAGGGACCAGGCCTGTATAGAGCCCTCATTGTGATGGATGAGTGCACACATTTCCAAGATACAATACAATATAGATTCTTTTAGTTACTTAAGATCATACACATTACTAATACACAGCATAATGTCATAGGAGTTTTCTGTTAAAGGAATATGTGATAACACTAATTCACTTTTAATGATGGCTAAATTAACATGAACTTGTTCAATTCAACATGATGTGACTGTGTGATAGAAGAAGCCCACTTGTCTAAACTGCACAAAAATGTGTCCTCATTGTGTTGGATAAAAACACACAGTTGTTATACACATCTTGATACAGTCCTCATTGTGATGGATAAAAACGCTTTACTAATACCCAACATAATGTTAAAGAAGCTTACTGTTAATGGAGCTTACTGTTAAAGGAATGTGCAATAAAACTAAATCACAATAATGTAGTACTTCTAATTAAGCTACATTAACATGAACTTGTTCAATATCACATGATGTGACTCTGTGATAGCAGAAGCACACATGTCTAAAATGAACCAAAGTGTGGTCCTCATTGTGTTGGATAAAAACACACAATTATGACACACATCTTGATACAGTCTTCATTGTGATAGATAAAAACGCCAACCTCTGTAATAGGCACCACAATATTACTTGTGGCAGATAAAGGTACACAAACCTGTCTCACACAATTTAACATGGTCCTCAGTGTGACCTATAAGTGCACATAGGAGCACAAGCCACCTTTAAATAGGAGCAATTGTAAAGCATAAAAGAGCACCTTCTTGTGATACACAAAATATGAAATGGTTTTCAGTGTCCAGAAGAAAGGTTCAAATGCTTGATACACATGTAAAGTTGTGGCAGTGTCTACTACATGTTAGAAACACAAAAGAAAACTGTAACATGAGCTTTGCTATGCTCCTTTTTGCAATGTATAAAACCTCACAATTTACACACATGGTCATCTGAATTGCATACCACAATGTAGTCCTCATTTTGATGGATAAAAACACGCAAGAGTTTTTTTTCATCAGAGTGTGGTGTAATATCACAGAGAGTTAAAACATGCACTGTGATGTCGTTATGAGTTTGATGGACTAGAAGTCTTAAACACATCATATTTAGTGACACCAGATGGGACGGACCAGTCTCACATGAATACAGTTGTAATGAGGAATTGGTCTATGTCTATTAAGAATGCTACGGTAGCCTTGTTATTGTATGCCAGCACATCACAAAGTCTCTGCGATTAATTACAAATGAAGAAATAAACCAACATGCAGCTGTAGTGCACTGCATGATATTGCCCTCCTGGTGATATTTAAAACATGCACATCCATGTAAAACTATATGAAATTGCCTTCTATGATAAATAGACAATCTCTCATGTTGTAACAGATAGCACGATGTGCTCCTTAATGTGGTGTATGAAAACAAGCGATCTTGAAACATGTCATGGCATCTAGTGCTCATTGCACTTGATAAACCCAAATTAATGTGTTACATACAATGAGATATATTCCTATTTGTTATGGAAAGAAGTTAATTCTTGGTAACAGTACTTTAGGTCCTAGCACAATTTTGCAACAGACCTAGTGGGGTGGTCATCACAGTGATAGGAAAAGCTCAGTTGTGTAACACACAACATCATGTGGTCCTCATTATGATGGATAAAATCAAACTTCTGTGATGCACACCATGACTTGATCCAAAGTATGATAATAGTAGCTCACATATATAACATACCAACACACCTGTAACACTCAAAGCTATGGTCATTTTACAGGGCAGGAGAAAACCACTGGCAAGATTGTGATTGTGACCCTGCTGGTTCTTTTTTTTTTTAAGGTTTCCAAAGAAAGTTTTATTCGGCTGACGCGTTTCAACCAAACTGGTCTTTCTCAAAGCCAATACATACGTGGTGATTATACCATATCACCTATAAACACCAAGCTCACATATGAGTAAACATAGTGAAAAGACTTTGTTGGACCTTGTACGATGCCTAGAACCTTTCGAAGAAAGCCTGGCATTAATATGTCTAGGCAGCGTAATTAAATTAACACAAGTGCATGATTTACCTTATGCTTTCACATGATCACAAAATATATAGGGTCATCAAAAATATATATAAAAATTTATCTTAATAACAGATAAACATTTAAGTTATACTGAGTTTCTAAACTTGCATAATTAATGAAAAGCACATACTCGACACGGGTACATTGAGAAACGCCACCCGAAAATAACAAATCCAATGCCTGTCATCCCGGCACACCATGCGCAGCCGCCACGCCGCCCCGCAACCATGACCCTGCTGTGATTCATGATGCTTTTTCAATAAAGGATTTAATAGCGCACAATGTTGCAATATGAAATGTGATATAATCATTTTAATGGACTAAACTATCAAAAACAACTCCTGCTTATCAGCACCTAAGAGGAACAATATCTGTCAGGAGTGCACTCAGAATTGGATACAGTTCTATCAAGCATCTTAAGGTAGCCTTATGAAATTTTTGTGCAGTGTAATGCCGGCGGTGGGGATTGCGAGTCTTTCAATGAAGGGCTCAGCTCCTTCAATTATGTATAAGTTCCCGATCGAGTTCCTCCTCTGCTGCATCATCTCTCCCTGGTATGCCAACAATGCGGAAGTCATTGAAATACTTGTGTTCCCCGCCACTGGCATTACACTGCACAAAAATGTCAATGCATCACGGGTTCTGCCAGAAATCATTCGCTTCACATATTATTATTATTATTATTATTAATGATATTTCTAAAGTGTGAACAAAGGCCCATGGGCGTCTCGGCGCTAAGATATCTGTAATATTTAACCTGAGAGGGGGGAGCTGAGTCTAGTGATTAAAGAGCCAGGTCTTAAGTTGCTTACGAAAGGACCAGAGGGAAGGACTGGCTTGAATCAAATGGGGCAGCGTGTTCCACAATTTTGGAGCTGTCACCCCATGAAACAGTTTTGGTCCGAGGAACCACAAGATCAATTAGACTTGAAGAACGTAGTGTTCTGGACGGACAATAGGGAATCAGATTTTGGACAAGATATGCTGGTCCCATATTATGCAAGGCCTTGTACACAATACAGAGAGTTTTGAATGTTATTCTGTTTCTGATGGGTAACCAGTGTAACTCTCTGATTGTGTCCGAGGCGGATTGATATTTGGGAATTTTTCCCAGTAGCCTGGCAGCTGAGTTTTGTATAATTTGCATTTTGTTTAAAACTCCTTCTTGTGCATTGAGGAATAAAGCGTTGCAGTAATCCAAGGTGGACAATACAAGGGAAGTAACCAGGGTTTTACCAGCTGTATCAGGAAGAAAGGGGAGGATTTTTTTGATGAGTCTTAGTTTGTGGAAGGCTGAGGAGGTGATCTGGTTAGCGTGTGGATGAAAAGTGAGGCGGTTATCAAAAATGACTCCCAGGTTCCTCACCTTACTCACAGGCTCGGGAGGCGAGCCTAATGAGGATGGCCACCAATTGGATGACCATTCCGGAGTCAGCGGTCCGAAGATGACTACTTCCGTCTTGTCGGAATTTAATTTTAGGGAATTGGAAGCCATCCAGCTCCCAATTGCTACCATGCCTGATTTAAGATCTTCCGCTATTTTATGGCCGTTGTTCTTAATGGCAAGGACCAACTGTGTGTCATCTGCATAGGTAGTAAGGCTCATCCTATGTGCACGAATAACATTGGCTAAGTCCCACACATAGATGTTGAAAAGTGTCGGACTTAGGGATGAGCCTTGAGGTACTCCACATGGCAGGGACAAGGTGGAAGAGTGAAAGGGTCCCATTGTGACCACCTGGGTTCTATTGGCCAGAAAACAGGCCAGAAGTTTACTGGCATTTTCCTGGACACCCATGTTTTCGACGAGGTCGATCAACGTAGCATGATCAACCGTGTCGAAGGCTGCCGATAAATCAAGCAGTATCAAGACTGCTGTACCCCCAGCATCGCGGATGGATCTAATATCATCTGCCGCTTTGATCAGAGCCGTCTCCGTCCCATGGAATTGGCGGAAGCCAAACTGGGATTCATCAAGTAAATGAAGTTGCTCTAAGAACGCGGAGAGTTGTTGATTCAGAGCTTTTTCAGTTTTTTTAGCCAGTACTGGTAGGCTGGCAATAGGTCGATAGCTCTTAGGTTCTTTCATGTCGAGATGTGGCTTATTTGAGAGTGGTTTAATGAGGGGTTTTTTTTAGAATATCAGGGTAAGTGCCTGTACTAAACATGGCGTTGCAGATAGAGGTGATGGCAGGAAGAACCGTTTCAATAACAGGTAGCAGTACTTTAAATGGACAGGGGTCAAGAGCAGAACCTGATCTAATGGTGGATATAATATCAGCTATCTGGGAACTAGAAATTTCTGCGAACTGAGAGAGGATGGGTCCAGTATTAGCGGCGGTCGACAAGTTGGGAGGGAGTTTGGTGTTATTAGCATAGTCAGAATAGATGTCGTTGACTTTACTAAAGAAGAAGCTGGCTATGGCGTCACAGAGGGGTTGGGAGGGAGGTGGAGTCAGGTTTGTGGAGTATCCTGCTAGCTGCTTAGTAGTTTCGTACAGAGCTTTATTGGAGTTTTTGGCCATTTCGATTCTAACGCTAAAGAATTTTTTCTTGGCCTCATTAATCATGGTTTTATATTTGGCTACCGTTTCTTTATACTTAATTTTGGCTTCAACAGAGTAGTCTTTCCTCCAGTGCCTCTCCTTATTCCTACACTGTTTTTTTGTTCTCTTAAGGCCTCCGAATACCAGGGGGCCGACGGGGTAGATCTATTGCGAGACCGTTGTTTAACCGGGGCCAGGGAGGATGCCGCCGAGCCCACCCACTCATAGAATTGGGATGTGGCGGTGTTAGGGTCGGTTGATAGAGGGGGAGTGGATTTGGTTAAGAGAGTTTTCAGGCTGGAACTATCAATGTCATTCCACGCCTGGAAGGACTGTTGAGAGTTGGATGGTAGTGTGGAGGCACCAATGTCTTGAATGGTTAGTGACGCCATAATGGCATGGTGGTCTGACCAAGTAACTGGAAGGATTTGAGAGACTTGTAAATCCTGTGAGTTGGTAAAAATGCCATCCAATATATGGCCCCCGTCATGTGTGGATGAGCGCAGCAGTATCTTTGTCCTCTGTTTTGTCAAAATGAAAGTTAAAATTACCGAGGACAGTGAGGGAACTATCAAGGGCTGAAGATTCCAGAATGGACCTGAGGTCGGAAATGAATCCGGTCCTTGATCCTGGTGGATGATACAAAAGGATCCCATTAAAGTTATAGGAGGGAATCAGTTTGATAGAAAATTGCAGAGCTTCACACGATGGTAGTGAGATCATGTTGGTTCTGGCGATAAAAGTGTCGCGTAAAATGACGGCAATCCCACCACCTTTCTTGCGTTGTCTGTCCAGTCTATGGATGGAAAAGACTTTTGGAGCTGCAATCACTATATCTGGATCGGACGTACTATCCATCCAAGTTTCTGTCATAAATAGTAAGTCTAAACTATTGTCCTCCATCAGGTCGGCTATGTCCTGTCGGTGTTTCCCGAGCGAGCGGACATTAATAAGGGCAAGTGAAAAAGATTTGGGTGATTTATACTTGGTGGTGGGGGGAGGATTTAGATAAAGGGGTATCTGTGATTTACAACAGGGACAGAGTACATAGGATGTACATCGTACATGAGGAGAAGAACCATGTGAGGCCCCCATGAGAACCATTCACAAGCTACAGCTTGAAAGCCATTACCAAGTCCCCCCTGTCATCATCTAATTATTTTGAAGCATGAATATCATATTGAAGCACCAGCAACCGCCGCAGTCATTTCTGGACACAACAAGAGAAAAAGGACCACACCCCTTGAGTTCATAAGGCATCATCACCCGTGAGAATTCCCTCACCTCAAATGTGAATGACCAAGTCCTGGTCCTGAGGAGAACCCTGAAATCAAATAGGGTTCTGAAATGTGTCGACCCCACCCAGCCAGCAATAATCACCACCAATCAACCAACCCATACCGAGTACAAACAGGACATTTAGGCCTGGTGTAACTGTTTAACTGCTTCGCTGGTTATGGCAGGTGTATGTAGTGAAACACATAACTGAATTGTACCGCCATTGTTCTTTATGTTAAAATAAGGACTGGTCTTGTTTTGTCATGTTTGCTCATTTCCTAAGTATTTGTTATATGTCCAAAGTACTGTCACCATTTTGTTGTTGATATATGTTGGTACTAATTGTTCTTCTTTAAGACATGAAAGAAATATCCATCTTGTTTGTTCCACAAATAAATGAACAAATAACAAGTGTAAGGAAAACAATATAACTACTTGAGAATCTAAGGTGGTTATTTATGAATGTATTTATTCAAAATCGTACGTCCAGACCTTTTTCTTGTTTCCAACTTTCTAAAAAGTGGCATTTTTAAAATTGAGGATTGAAATATGAATTTACTTTACTAGGTACTTGCAAATAAATTAAATGTGACAATGGGGTCTGTAGTCCAGTTCTATCATGTTTTAGGGAATGTGAACAAGCAGTTTAGCACTGGTTAGCAGTCCTAAGGCCAACAAAAGCAAATTCAGAAATATAGTGGGGGTGAAGGCAATCAGCTTTGGGGACGACCACCCTAAGGCTGACTGGTCTAACAAGCATTGACTTGTAACACACTCCATAATATTTTTCTCCTGGTGATGTTTAAAGCATGCACAACCCTGCAATACACAGTATGAAAATGTCCTCTGTGATGAATAGGCACCCGCTCATATTACTAACAAACACCATGATGTGGCCCTCAATGTGATGTATCAAAGAACAAAATCTTGTAGCATGCCATATTATCTGTTTCTCAGTGTGAATGGTAAAACCACATGCAATTGTAATATACTAGGTGATATAGTCCTTATTGAATAGAAAAGAAATTCATGCTTGATAACAGTAGCTTTGATAACAGTACAAATTAGCATCGGACCTAATGGTGAGGTAATTGCTATGAGAATAGGGTCAGATGTTTAACACACAATATCATATGGTCCTCGTTGTGATGGATAACAGATCACACTTTTTTGACACACACTAAGATATGATCCATATGATGGCAATAGAAGCACAGACATATCAGGCACCTAAACATGTGTAAAACCCATAGCTACAGAAAGACAAACACCTATGTATCCCCATTTTAAAGATCAAAATAGGTTCAGCTCTACTCTTGCCTTCCAGGTCTTATTTGAGCGACCTCAAGTTCTTATGTTGAAGTTGACGTTTAACCAGCTTTTCACAATTTATGGACAGAATTTACTTACAAATTGTCAAATGCCATAATTAGAGTTGGATGAATGGGATACACCTTCAAAAACGAGATGGAGATCCCGTCTGCAGTTTTACAAGTGCTACAATGCCTAATCCGGGCCCTACATTTTTTACCACTTTAAGAATATAGCACATGTGGCTGGAAACTGAAAAGCAGCTCTTCAAAATGTTCAAAATACCAACTGAATTGAGGATGCAGAACTACACAAATTCAAAGGGAAACACAGTGAAAAGATGGATATTTTAGCAGTTAGGAACTATTTTTTAAAGGTATTGTCTAAATAATACACTATTTGAAATCCAGTATGGTCAGTTAAATATATGCTGGATGAAATAAGAAAGCAGTGTTTGCTAAATGCATATGTATTCTGTAATAAATTGTCAGTCACATACGAAAGGGATCCAAATAAAGGCTGTTTTTTTTTACAAATATATACTGTACCAAATAGGAAGACACTATATGCAAAATATAATCTGGTCCTCATAAACAGCCTTGTATAAAAACACACACCGGTCCTCGTAAAGCTGTTTGCTGTCTTTATGTAGTGTGTAAAAATGGTCTTCATAACTCTTGGATACGGGACATATGCGGTCCTCATAAGGGGGTTATGTCAGAAAGTCTCAAAACTATTCCCATAATCGTTTTTTAAAATCTGATATAACTTTCATACTGTCATTATAGTATAAACATAAAATGTATGATCATTTTGATTCTCTGATGATCAGAAAGGGTGGCCCTCATAATGTAGGTTTTTTTCACTGGTCTTCATAGAGTGATATAAACATGTGTGTGTGTGTGTGTGTGTGTGTGTGTGTGTGTGTGTGTGTGTGTGTGTGTGTGTGTGTGTGTGTGTGTGTGTGTGTGTGTGTGTGTGTGTGTGTGTGTGTGTGTGTGTGTGTGTGTGTGTGTGTGTGTGTGTGTGTGTGTGTGTGTGTGTGTGTGTGTGTGTGTGTGTGTGTGTGTGTGTGTGTGTGTGTGTGTGTGTGTGTGTGTGTGTGTGGGTTTGTGTTACTATCCTTGTGGGGACTTGGGTGTGATAACACACTCACGCTGTGGGGACTTGAGTGCACTGTGGGGACTTGAACCCAAGTCCCCACAAGGCAATGTCTTCTAAATGATAAAAAATGGCTTAAGTAACATCTGTGTCAATTTTTACAACTTTAAAAAAAATTGCCTTGTGGGGACCTGTGTTACATCAAGTGTGTTTATATTTGTGCTCAGCTCTGCCCCCGTAGACCGGTGATGGTACTGCAGTCCTAAACACACTTTGCATTTTAAACACACTGTGCTCACCAGAATCTCATGCTAGCAGCACAAGGGACAGACATTTCAAAGGGAAAGCGGCACAGTCCTGTAATTATTCAAATATTTTCATGAAAATTAACCTTTCTATTTATTAAAATTATTTTTTTATTTGCATGAAGCTATTTTAATTTAGACTTTTTGTGTCTGAAAATAGTTTGTGGTATTATAAATATAGCTAAAAGCAATTAGGGTCAATTTCTAATCCCAAAATACCTCACAATGGCCGTTTGATCTGTAGCTGCAATTAAAGAATGATGGTGCAGTGCACTG
This sequence comes from Lissotriton vulgaris, assembly GCF_964263255.1. Lineage (NCBI taxonomy): Eukaryota > Metazoa > Chordata > Amphibia > Caudata > Salamandridae > Lissotriton > Lissotriton vulgaris. Next base: position 1,142,264,588 of record NC_141694.1, on the reverse strand, counting down.
AAATAGGATATAAACTGATCTGATCGTTTTTTGCAAATAACCTTGCGGCATCAATGCCTGTATCAGGAATTCAGAGATTTTGTGTTGCGTTGCCTTTGTTTACATACTAAAATGCACTATGGAATATGTTCTTTTAGATAATGGCTGGAGGTCTGTGAGTGACTAGAGCTATATTGCGCTATGGGCTACGTTCTTGCATACAGTGAACGGAAGCAATGTTATGCCTGCAGCATGGGGAAGTATATTTTTAACAGACAAGGGAGGTCTTATAAAATTAGTGAATTATTAAAAGATATATTTGAATATCATAATATTTATTTTGAGTGATTTAATGAGCAGAACAATATGCAGAGAATATAGCAAGCACCAGGTATTTGTGACATGGGACATTGTGGGATGCGCAAATTGCCATTGTGCCAAGTTGTTTGATACCTTTGCAGTAGGTCAGAGTTCCCGAGCATCTTTTTTTAGGACTACAGAGTTAAACAGAGTTTTTGAATTTCTGCCTTTACAAGTATTATGTTAGAATTGTGACAATTATGGAATTCTTTTGTAGGAACTGATTTGATTACGTGCACTTAAACAAAATTTGACTACATGATGTTGATTGGCTGAGTATGCCACATGTATGTTCAGCCAGACTTAAAAATGCACTGCTTTGTCATGATGACATTCATACAAAGATGCCAAGCCATAGTCCTAGCCACACTTTGCATTTAAATACACTTTGCTCAACAGAAACACATATTAGCAGCATGAAAACAGACTTTTCAAAGTAAAAGCTGCATAGCACTATATTTATCAAAGTATTTTTCATTCAAATGAACCGTTTCTCTATTTAATAAAATAAACCTTTATTGTCATGAAGCTTTTGAATTTTGACATTTTGGGTCTATATGTTGTTAGTGGTTTTATAACATTGCTAAAAGCAATTGTGGTCAGTTATGAAACCCAGAATGCTTCACTGTTGCCATTGTATCCTTATTTGCAAATAAAGAATGATGGTGCCATAGACTGGGTCCAAAGAGAGTCGGCGTTCTGTTAGCTGAATCTCATGGGTAAACATTGATTCAGCCCTGGTGAGAAAGGCGTCCAAAGTACCCGCTACTCCCTTGCGCTTGTTCATTCCAGAATCAAATGACCGTGAAGTAAATGCCATGGAAGGAACAGATTGAATATAAAAGCGGTAGGGCTTGTTCAATGGGATAACATAACATGAGACTACAGTACCTGGAAAGCTAGAACATGCCCCTTCCAATCTGTAGAATCAGTGTCCGAGGGGTGGCCCAGCCCAGCCTACTCCAGGCGAGAACGGGCCCGCCCTTGGCCAGGGCTTTGCCCCGGTAAGCCCGTGCACGTCCTACGTAGGCGCCTCCTGGCGCAAAGATTGCTGGTGACTGGTCCCGTTGAAGGACAAAGTGCTCAGTGCTCCGCTCCGCTCCACTACAAACAAGGGCTCCCACCCTGCGGGAGCTCGCAACCGCTCTTAAGCGCCACCTGGCGCGGCAGATATGCATAGGGACCTCCTGGCGCAAAGATTGCCGGTGACTGTGGTCCCGTTGAAGGACAAAGTGCTCAGTGCTCCGCTCCGCTCCACTACTAACAAGGGCTCCAATTGGAGCTATAATTATTCAAAAAATTCGGATTTCTCCGTACTCTTCCTCTACAATTCAGGATGGTACATTAAGCGCATTGTCAGGGGACAGGAATATCCTTTAGTTACTCAAATTTACAAACCCCAAGCATGAACAGATTATTCCTCAAGTGCCCAGGTCCTGCCATTACATCTCAGTGATATCCAGCACAATGACAAGGATGCTCAAAATATAGCACTGTGCAATAATGCAGTGGCTGGCCAAGAAGACACAAAATGTGCTGATTGTAGCCATTATGATGCCGGGGACAACCACAATGCCAGGGTTGGCCACCATTTGGGAGGCATCAACTGAATTCTGATTTCCATTTCAGATAATGTGAAGACCTCTTTGGACAGGACCAGAGTTGCTGAATTCTCACTGCTGGTTCGAACTGCTTCTTTTGACAGAGTTCACCACCACTCCCTTATAGTAAGCCCAGACGAACTTAGCCTCTGACTGATTCTCATCCTACCTTTCCATTAAACCCAGCATAATCTTGCTGCTCAATTCACATCACCATATGTCAACATTAATGATGCTGTTGCTAAAATCTCATTCATCACATTATTGCCTTTTAATGCCTACCTGAGACTACTACCTAAATTCCTCAATATCCTCAACCTAATGTGCTAAAAGTGCACTGACCCCATGTAGGTCATCTTAAAGTTGAAACAACAGGGGGACCTGGAAACATCAGGACTAGACCACTGACTTAAGTCAATACCAATACGGAGTATTCACCTTAAACTAAACTGCTCCAAAACAGAGATTCTATCTTAACATGAAGCAATTGGTAGAACTACTGGTCTACAAGCATTTGAAATCAGGAATTTAGTGCAGCACCACCCATATTGACAAAAGTGAGAAACCTTGGAGTGACTATCAATTGCAGCCTTTCCCATGTTCCCTAAATGAACTAAGTCCCAATAAATGCTTTATACACCATGCATACTCTATTATGAAGTTTTCTGCATTCCACATTTACCTCACATGCACCTGGCTTCTATTTCACTCGCCCTTTCTCCTCTTGATGATGCAAAGACACTAGTCCAGGCCTTGTTCTGACTGCTCTGAAGACTGAAATGAATCCATTTACATGACCACATCTACCCTGTCCTCCAGCGCTCTGTTGACTTCCAATTGCCAGATGCTCTGCCTTTAAGACTTAACTTCATTACCTACAGAGCCATCTATAGGAAAAGCCACTCAGAAATTAGAGCGACCAGGGGAATCAAAAACACATCATCCAATTGCTCGTAATGCCTCATGCCACAGAGTTTCAGGGGGACTACCCCTGCTTTCAGCAGGCAAAGTCGCTGGGGGGGAAATTCAGGTCTTTGGAGGTATTGCAGAACCCATATTTCCGATGCTGAACGGTAACTTCAATTGTAGATCCATCGGAATTAATTAGGCTAGTCATAGTGAGTGTTTCATTTTATTTCACTGTCCTTTCTCTCCTTTTGCTTCAGTACATGCCAATGCACAGCAACAATAAAAAGATAAAAACACAACTATGGTTCTCATGCATGACATTGAAACACTATTCAACTAAGCCACTTGACACCACACTTCCATGAATTAGTATGCTACCCCTCTTAAAATGCACCTTGGTGCCTCATAAGTGAGTAAGTAATATATTATTGTAGTTAATTGGTGCCTCATAAGTGGATTGAAATACTTTATAAATGCAACTGCAACACATTACCAAAACAGCAAAAACACACTAAGTAGCTAACAAAATTCTTATGCAGCCCAAAAATATGCCATATACTCAACTATCACAGTGCTTCTTTTAATAGCACTCACCTTTTTCAAGTCCCTCAGCACTTCCTCTATTGATTCGGTTGGCTTTCAACAAGGTGAGCATGGAGTGAGGATTGAAGTGGATCTCCGGTGTGTGGGTCCGCAAGTGTCAGGCACTGCCTCACTTTAATTTGATAGGATTGTCAGAATGGTGTTGGATGGTAGAGGAGGGCGACTGTGGTGAACTGTCATTCATTGATGATTGACCAAAGAGCTGGAAATGCTGGGACAAGCAACCTTCAGGCCAGGCAGCTACTGACTGAGTAACATAGCTACCAGCAATTGTGGGTCACCATTCACCTTTACTGAGGAGGAGCAGGGCCTCCGGCATGATTCCGGGACCTAACATAGCAGAACCCCTCTGGGTGTTTCCCACAGCCTGTGGAAGGAGGCAAAACTGAGGAGGTCCAATGTAGGGAGACCCTTCACCTTAATATGGTGGTAATTCCTAGTGATAAGTGCTAATGGCCCTTGGTGGAAAAGGCAGAACTGAAGACTTGGAGGCAACTCAGGTCCCATAAATGAGAACCTATGGATATCTATGGGTTACGGTTGCTCTCATCTTTGGAGTCTTTGCCATCCTGAGGGAGGCAGATAGGATGCCAACAGGCACACATAAGAAATCTGCTGATTGGGACAGGCAGCCCTTAAACACTGACACAGCATGGAAGATAGTGATGAGGAAGGAGGCAGTCAAGTCTTGATTGGTGTCCATATACAGGTAGCATTAGACTGTCATGAAGCAAGCTATGACGAAGGTTCATCCTCTCACAAGAAGATAAGAGGGAACTTTCCTGTTGCTTATAGTGAAGGAGAGTATAGGGCCCATAGCTGACTGGTCATCAACAACTGTGTTAGCCAAGGGTTGGCTGGGGAGAGTGAGGCAGGAGGGTGGGTGCTTAAAAGGTCATGCAAGAGTCCTTTAAGGATTTGACTGGGGTTGACATGTAAATCCTGGGTTTTGCCGAGTAGGACAAAGTTGGGAAAGTACATTTTGTGCATGCTACAAAAGTTACATGAAGAGGTAAGCTTGCAATTAGGGAGGAGTTTGTGTTAGACATTCATGTGGCTAGAATCATTTCCACAAGTACACAATTTGAGATAGAAGAGAGAAGTATTGCAACTTAGATAGTAGAAAGAGCTCAAATCAGCACGGGACTGCTGGATTACGAAATTAGTGTAATCTCTTTTAAACTTTATAAATAAATAAATGTACAACTGTTTTAATGCCCTCAGAGCCTAATGACACTTTAAATGTAAGAAAATATGTAGGAGCTACGAGTCAAACAGTAAAATATATATTTTTTGTAACTGATTTGTTTTGTTTCGTATCTCTAATGGCCTGCGAGTGAAAAAAAAATTGTCATAGATACTTGCTTTTGCATCTAATGAACATTAGTTTCAGACATAGGAGACAGTGACCCCGGCCTACTCTTTCCTTGAATGGGATACTTTGAGAGTTTAATGTAACAAAAATACATTGGGGCAGATTTACAGGCCCCTTGCGACATTTTTGCGCTGGCGTAGCGTCACTTTTGTGAAGCAGTGGCGGTGTAAAAAATGCGGCCAATTTACAATTTGACGCATCTACGGAGATTTGTCATGATGGAAAGCCCTGCATCACCTCATACCTGCATCAGGTTTAATGTATGCAGGGTGGGCGTTCCAACGCATGAAAGCCTTGTACAAGATTTCACAGCATCACTTCTAGGACGCCACTGCGTCAAAACCTTACACCTGCTAGTGGGAATAGGCCTCAAAATGCTTTGCTGGAGTTGCGTCATGCTTGCGACACGACTCCAGCATTGCGTGAATTTTGACCCAAAAGATGCGTCAGAATTTTTTACGCATTTGTCAATCCTTGCGCCATGGTGTGCCGTATTGTAAATACGGCACATCCATGGTGGCGCAAGGGTTTCTCAGGGTTGCACCGGGAAAGTAACGCATCTGTACAGATGTGTCACTTTCTTGTAAATCTGCCCCTGTATTTTTGGTGATTTTACTGCTTTACGTATTTTTGTGTTAAATTTGACTAAGCATTTATTGATTGATTGAGAGTTTAATGGTGTGATCTGCCAACCCGTGCTCATTCCTAGCTAAAATGGGTTAATTTAACCAAATACAGCATCTTTTTGGTATTCTAGAGTGAGAAGTATGTGGATTATGAGCGACCAAGTTATCCATTAGCAGACTTTCCTTGTGTTATATTTCATTTGTTGCATTCTGAGGCTTGTAGTTCAAAATCTGAAAAGCTAAACTACAAGCTAGAAAATATAAAGAGTAAAACGAAAATGCTTGATATTCCAGCTTCTAAGGGCTAATCTTCCAAATCAAAAAGCAAAGCCTTTCTATAAACCTACATCCAGAAACCAGTCCTACAATGCGTAATGGAAAACGTTTATATACAGACGTTTTACAGATACAATTCAAATCATGGAAATATCACGACTAAAGCAAAAGCAGTACATATTTTTCAGAAACATAATCTTTTTAATAAAGGAGTATATAGATTGTATCATTTAATAAAATAGTTACAGATTTTAAACGCGTGTGCTTTTTCTAGGTGTAGACTTGTGTTTATTTTCCTAAAAATGGCTTACTTTCAATTTTTGCAATGGATTTCGAAGTGAGCTTGTAGCGTGCTCAAATGCCACTTCTCCCAGTTCTGAAAATTAAAGCACCCTCTCGCCGTCGGTCCCTGCAAAAGAATGAACTTCACCTGGGTCCCATCCTGTGCCGCACCCCTCCCCCTCCTGACGATCTGCAGGGGAATGCGTCTTTTGTCAGTCTGAGGCTGAGGAGCAGCAGGTGTGAATGGGTCACTGCCAGGGGCGCTCTGCATGACAAAGTGCCTGGGTCTCGACACTCCCAGCTCCAGCCGAGCCCCTTCCTCCTTCTCGCCCAAGTTAATGTTTGCAGCTTTATATAGCGTGACCCGAAGGTACACGGGCGCTTTACATTTTTTAGGCAAATGTCTGTAGGTGGATTGCAGACTTCTGGACCAAAGCACAGCCCACCAGCATGACATCAAGGAGGCTTCTACAGTTATGTCACCTTATTTTTGACTTACATTAAAAAACACAAACTTGCTACGGAAGCAGATGTCCTACAAAATTAATGTATCTCATTTCAAAGTGGAGCCGGTTTTTCTAGCAGCAGTGACAATGTCAGTAACTCTGGCTTAAATAAATGAGTGTTTCACGAGTTTATGCACAAATGATGACGGCATGCCAAATGTGTTTTTTTGGAGTGGGGCCTTTTCAGTAATTAAATGTTGCCATCTGTCATAAACTGACCCCTTTACATGAACACTCCACGAGCAGCATTTCTTTTAGTAAAACATATTTCCGTTTACTGGTCTTTCCACATCAAATATTGTTCTGTCAAAAGTACATCACCTATAATGCACTGAAAAGGATCTGTGCGCTGCCCACTAGGCAACTTAAAACATGGGCAACTGCATCGATGGATGGCTATAGACCTAAACACATGCTGTACATGTAACTGGACACTGTTTTCAATAAGCTTTCAAATCAAGTTTTGGAATTCTAAAAGGCATGAAAAAAAGCCAAATTAGATGTATCCAACAGGACAGTCATTGAACTTGTGCTGTTCTCAAACTTTTAAAGAATTCTGCACTTTTACAAGTATGGTGTTTAGGATGGTCAACTTTACATTTTACGTTGCAGGACACTTTGTATGAGTAGAGAGACACGGTCTGAGCTGATACATCAGAAAATGTTTACTGGGCAGCACGGATACTATGAGTCACATAGCTACTATGGTGCATTTTGAGGTTTTTATTCTAAATCCCCTCCTCTAAATCAGGCCATGTTAAAAAATATAATGCAGTCCGAGACTGAGTTTGTGTGTGATTATTATTCATAGTGTTTTTAACTTCTAATTTCTTGAAAATCTTCTGAAGTAAGCATTGCCTACTCGCTCCTGCAACCTTTTAGACAAGTTTAGAAAATGAGCAACTAGTCTCCAAATTTATTGAAATAGTTGCAAGTTTTAAAAAAGTGGTGGTAAATTTCAGTATCTATCATGAATACTTCCCAGTAGTCACCCACTACCATGGGACCTGATCCATTTGGTACATTCTAATCATGAAACTAGGATTTTTGGCATCTATTTTCAGCTTTACTGTAAGAGATCGCTGGTACCGAGTTTTTGCGATATTGCATAACATGGTTTCATGAGTTAAACGGCAACTAAGAATCGGGGGCTTATTTACAAACCATGTGGGCCACTGGAGTGTCATTTTTTTTTATGCTCCAGGGGCGCAGAGTGCAAACCAATATCTACAAGGCTAGCAATGCTACCCTGCATGGCTTTTAATGGCCTCTTAGATATGGTGTAAGACAGCGCAGGTTGCTGCGTTGCCTCAGCCTGTATCAGGGAGGGGTGCCTTGGGCGTTTTGGTGGCCGTTTTGACACATTCCAAAGTTGACAACATAACGTAAATCTGAGAATGCGTCAAACCATATGCCTCCTCAGTGGTGGCATAAAGAACAGGCCACATAGAAAGAGCAAAACACTTCCATTGATTGTTTTTGTGCAGGGAGGTATATCTTCTTGCACAAAAATAATAATTCTTACAACGCACAAACCCCTGCATCATGGTGTAAGGGTGCATGCATCGGCACAAGGCAGCCATTTGTGTGCCAGTGCAGTGAAAGAGTACAGGAATGCACCATAACTCCTACATACTGCACATTCATGCCCTTTTCTTTTGATGCAGGCCAGCACAGCCACAAGCCTTGCAGCACTGCCTTGCACCAAAAAGTTGTCAATGAGGCCCCTGGTATTTAATGTATGGCATACAGATATGTGAAGCTGTTTTTTTAGGATATTATCCCTGGTTACACCATACATTTTATGGTTTGTATGCATTATCTGAATTTTAATAGTTTGAGTTATTTTATTTAGTATATCACATTTGTTATTTTCATAATGTTATATCCTCGTGTAATGCGTAAATGTATATGAAAATAGATGTTTCTAACAACATAATATCCAGAAAATGCTTGTATCGCACATAATATTCTTAACAACATAAAGTTGAATTTTTCTCTTGAACTTTTCTAGAGTTTTCAAAGCCTGGCATGCAGGTATGTGTTTACCCTATTCATTTGGGGGATGGGGGAATGTTCAACAGTAATGTAAAAGCTCCTTTTAGATATTCTGCTCTGACGTTTTATCATATTGGAGCAGCAGAATATGAAATCTCCGTTAACACATATTTGCTCAGTTGGTCATTTCAAAGAGTTTGCAGGTGGCACAATTTTGGTTATGGGGCCTCATGTGTACTTTTGTTATTAACTGACAGCCGACTACTGGGCCACCCTGCACATCAGAAAAGGACTGCTGTCCCAGTGTCCTGTGAACGAGGTGCAATGTTCCCTTGGCAAAAATAATAATCGCTGGCTGTCATTGAAACACTGGGTAGTCTTGAATCAAAAGCTATACCATGGTGAATGTTTTAACCACATGGCTGCTGTGGGGATTTTTGCCCTGTGCTGCAAATTTCAATTTTGCTGCTTCTATGACGAGCTCAGCTCGTCATCAGCACACGACACCCGTGGGTGATGACGAGCTGAGCTCGTCATCAGCATCGAAAGGGTTAAAACAAAAAAGGTGTTTTTTTAGAATACTTTAATACACTCATTATGAGTGGCCCAATAAATTCCAGAATGAGAAGTAACTCTTGCTGCATCCACTATTGGAATAATGGGGTTTATGGATAGCACCACACCAAAAACATTTTTTTTAACTCTTTATTACAGTGCTCCTTTCATTTGACATGTCAATCCATTGGTCGCATTGCATCAAACAAATAAGGAGTGTTCAATGCATGGGATAGTCACTTTCGATCATTAACAGAACGCCCAGTGTAAGAACCATTACCCTAGACCACCCCCATTCCCCTGTATCTTCTCCAGGGCCCCCAAATCTTCTTGCACTTTTTCGGGCACCCCCTACTTTTGTAAATGGTTTCCTCTACCCTCTGAAACCAATCCAGGTCCCGCTCCCATTGGTCCAACTGTGGAGGGGCCGACACCCCGCATGCCCTGGAAATGTTCTGCTTTGCAACTCCTACTGCCAGCCAGAGTTCCTCATACCTGGCCCAATCAGTGGGCCCTTTAATCATTCAGAGTAACCATCTAGGCTCCTTCGGAACCGGGGAGCCCACCACCTCTGCCATTATATCAGTGATTTTGGTCCAATAAGGGACAATCTCCGGGCAATCCCACAGTATGTGGTAGAAGGATCCTTCCCCCCCACACCCGCGCGCGCACAAGACATACTGACACCCACCCCAGGAATGCAGTAGGGTCCGAGGGTAGTACACCCGGTGAAGAATTTTGAGCTGTATCAGCCGTAACCTAACACAGATCGCAATCTCCTGGGGACTCTGCAGGGCGTCCTGCCAATTGTCGTCATCCAGGGGGGCCTAGATCTCGCTCCCAGGTCGCCCTTAATTACACTAATGGATCGGGCATGTTATTTATAAACTTCCGGTATATCGTGGATATGGGCTTTTCAAGAATGGGATCCAGGAGTAAACGATCCTCCATGGGGAATACTCCGGAATGGATGCGCCCCCACGAACATGAGAACGCATGGCATGGACAAGGCATAGATAATGATAACGCTGCAAATCCTGGAGATCATATTCTTTCTGTAGATATTCAAAGGAGAGGGGGGCATCCCCCCTTCACACGTCTCCCAAGTAGTCTATTCCAATGAGCTGCTAGCCCCTAAAGCCCTTCAATTGAGTCACTTCACTCAATTGCTCCCCAATCCGCAGGGGAATCCTACCTGTCAGGGATCCCGTCCACCCCAAGAATCTATTCGCCTTTCCCCAACATTGGACCACCACACCAGTGTGTAAGGGCCAATCCGCACCTGTCCTCTAGGTGTATAACAGAGATTCACCACAACATTTTTAGTTACAATACCTATGGCAACCCTGATTATGAGTCACGTAGACATGGAATTCCAGCATGGAATTTTACCCCGTTTGATCATGAGTGGGCTGATGTTCCTACATCAAACCCGATTTTAATGGGTGGTAATTCCACAAGAACATGGGGAAAAGCTCTTTTTTACCTCTGCCTTTTTCTATTCCCCCGAAATTTTACATGCACAGCTGGAATCACCAGCACACTTTTTTGGAACATTTTGTGAAGATTCGTTAACCGGCGCAAAAGAAATAGACAAGTCAAAAAACACTAAAAATTATGTTGCCATCCAATAACCCATACGCATCCTAACTCCTAGAAATTCCCTTGCCAATAAAAACACCCACCCTAAACTATAAAAATTCCCTTGCCACCCAAAAACCCATACCCACGCTAAACCCTTAAATTCCTTTGCCACCCTAACCCGAAACAAATCTCTTACCACCCAATACCCATACCCACCCTAAATTTAAAGAAATCCCTTGCCACCCAAATACCAATACCCACGGTAAACACTAAAAATTCACATGCCACCCAAAAACCCATACCCACCCTATACCCTAAAAAATACCTTATCACCCAAACACTCATAACCACCAAAAACCTGAAAAACTCAATTTCCACCCAAAATCCATACCCACCCTAAACCCGAAAAATATCTCACCATTCAAAAACACACATCGACCCTAAACCCTGAAAACTCCCTTATCATCTAAAACCGATACTTACCCAAAAACATAAAATTTCCCTTGAGCCCCAATAAATCAGCACGCAACCTAAACCTTAAAATAGTTTCCTGTACTGCTGCATTAGAGAGGAAGTGTTTTTGAACAGCACAGACTGCAAAACGCTTTGAATTTGTTTAGCTTTTTCACAATCAATCATCAGAGTACTTGTAAAGCGCGCTACTCACCCGTGAGGGTCTCAAGGCGCTGAGGGGAGGGGGTGCCGCTACTGCTCGAAGAGCCAGGTCTTGAGGAGTCTTCTGAAGGCGAGTAGGTCTTGGGTCTGCCGTAGGTGGGTAGGGAGGGTGTTCCAGGTCTTGGCGGCGAGGTAGGAGAAGGATCTGCCATGGGAGGTCGTTCGTTGGATGCGGGGGACAGCGGTGAGGGCGAGGCTGGCGGAGTGGAGCTGGCGGTGGGGGTGTAGAAGCTGAGTCTGCTATTCAGGTAGGCTGGTCCTGTGTTGTGGAGTGCTTTGTGTGCGTGGGTGAGGAGCTTGAAGGTGATCCTCTTGTCGACGGGGTGCCAGTGTAGGTCTCTCAGGTAGGGGGTGATGTGGCTGCGGCGGGGGATGTTGACGATCAGTCGGGCGGAGGCGTTTTGGATGCGTTGTAGTCGTCGTAGGTGTTTGGCTGGGATTCCTGCGTAGAGTGTGTTGCTGTAGTCCAGTCTGCTGCTGACGAGGGCCCACAGTTGAATTTATAGGTAAAATGTCTGAGTTTGTTTACAAATTTGCCATTATGTGCTGGGCGGACTGACATGTTGGGTCAACACCCCAGACTGCTGTGCTCAACTGGGCACAGCCGGCGCACATCTCAGGCTCTGGTCAGTAGCTACAGGTCTCTGCTCCTCGATCAGGCTGTGGGCTGCCACCAGGCCCCAGTCCTCTATTGGAGGGGAGTCATCTCAGAATAAGACTCCGGTAAGAATCCTCCACTGCCGCAGAAGTATGGATAGTGCGCGGATCAGGCTTCCGGATGGACTATGGCAGAATTTAATTCGTCCGGCGAGAAGTCCAGGTTCACACATCTACCATTTTGGCCATCTTAGCCACGCCCCTCCAAATATCCCTTTTTTGCAAATGTTCGTGCATGCACAAAGAAAGCCTTGTCACTGCACACATGCCACGGATATTGTCTTTGTCAATACTTGTCTACTTTAAAAAATCAGTATATATAGGTCCTTTTACATAATGGGTGTGGAGAGTGCTAAAGAAACACTGGGGCAACCGAGCACTGTGTCTGTCTGCTACCTTGCTATTGAACCAGATCACTGTTCTAATTAACTTACATCGATATTTCATCACACATACCTTTTGGGCTGATTAGGGGTGTGAAAGGTTCCCATTACTATTTCAGTTTATGGAGACTTGAAAATAAAGCTGAGAGTGACAGTGGTGTAAAGTAAAATTATGCCCTCCCCCCCTCCCCATCCCACAGAATGTTAGGGACGCCCCCTAAGTCTTCCAAATTCATTGATATTCTTGACCTTGGTCAGAATAAGCACCCTAAAAAGTTTGATGGGGTCCTAAAAGAGGTAGGAGCTCCCCTGTGATGTAGTGAATGCTGGGACTTGTGTAATGCCTTGTAGAGTGATGTTGAATCTACTTGATTTATTCCTCAACAGCTCTTCCTGGTATTAAACGCTATATAAATCCACTTACGATTTAAAAGGATCAATACAAAGCTGAAAATGACAAATTACTCAGTTGTAATTAATCTTGTCCAATAGACAAACACGTTTTTAATTCAGAGAACCTCACTTGTTAAGAATAACTTATTTTGTCTGATCTGACCTTTCCCTGAATATACACAATCGGAATAAAATACAAACCATTTTTCTTTTGTTTTTTTTGTACTATGACTTATAATAGACGACAGAGTAAAACGGCAAGAGTTGTAAGCATTTTTACCAAGTGCTTAGATTATAATTTTGAAATATGTTGCTTAAATAAACATGTGTGTATTGTTATACTTAAGGGGCCTCATTTATGAGGCCGTGCGTCACTTTTACGCCGATGGTGCGTCACTTTTTGTGACGCACCAGCAGCGTAAAAAATGTGCCTTGTTGCACCATATTTACAAAGTGACGCATCTAGGTAGATGCGTCCCTTTGTAAACCCCTGCACCACATTATACCTGCGCCAGGTATAATGTATACAAGGGGGGCGTTTTGATGCAAGAAATGGTCATGGAAGTGACGCAGTGAAATCTATAAGATTTCACTGCGCCACTTCTAGGACACAAATGCGTCATGGGCTGGCCCCATGTGAAAGGACCCATTGCTGGAGTTGCTTCACTTTTGTGACACGCTCCAGCAATGCGTCACTTTTGCGCCTACAGATACGTCCGAAATACAGACGTATCTGTAACTCCTTGCGCAATGATGCGTCATACTGTAAATATGACGCATCATTGGTGTCGCAAGGAGGGTACAATGAAAAGTGACGCATCGCTGTTTTCACGTAGCGATGCATCACTTTTCATAAATGAGGCCCATCGCAGGAGTAAGCACTGGTCCATAACAAAGCTAAGGTCGGAGCTGGTAACCTGGCAGTGACTGCTTTAGGGGGAGCCTTTCTCCTGCAAGGGGGTGCACACACACCTAGACAAAGGGTGGCATTAGAAAATCTATAGTGATCGGGCAGACGTCCCATCCCCCAGGGCAGCCCTGCGAATCCTGCTTTCTCCCAAACGAAAGGGTTTAAAATGCAGTGATCACTCAGAATTCTCAATCCTGGGAAGTGAATGGTGGTAACACAGAGGGGTCTCCCAGGTGTGTATTCATTCACAGGGACGTAACCACCAACAAGCCTTTACACTGTTTAGAATTAAAAACTTATTTATAAAAGAGGTACACAGTTAAGTTGAACTCCAACCTTAATCATCTCTGCACTATGTAAACAGTTGAGACCCTTTGCCTCAGTATAGGTAATAGCTGAAAGGAAGAGCTCGTCAAAGCAGAGAAAGTGTCTTTCGTAATTTCGTTTCCTATTTACTATTTTCTTTTAAATGGACAGAAATATTGGGGTGAAATTATAATAGTTTGCTTGGCAAAATAATTCACCTGACTGCACTTTAAAATAGCAAACTGTGCACATACTGATTCAAAGATGACACTGAGTGTTATCAGTAACCTTGTAACAATACAGCCGTAAATATCAACCTTTAGTTGGAAGAGCATGGTGGCACAGATACATTTCAAGGAAATATCTCCTAAGTGACCCTTATTCTAAAGATCTAGCCAGCATTTCACACTAATTCTATCATTAAGGACTTATTTTATATTTTTTACTACTATTGACTCTGGGTGAGCTGTATTTTGTTCTTTTTTGTATTTCTCAGAATGATAGACAAAATACATGATCCATTGCCCTGCAGTGTTTTTATTCTGTGTAACCGCATCATATATCTGAGAATTGCAGCAACAAAGATACCTACACTGCCTATGTGCCCTGCATGGCTATTTTATCTGAAGTTAAGCCATGCTGTCCTAGGAAAAGGCTGGGTTATTATGTTTTGAGTGGGGAATGCATTGCAAGCCTGTAATCCAAGAGCTGTACCTGAAGGGATAGCTTTACTATAATGCATCTGAATTAACCATCTCTGGGATCGTTCATCTGCAACGCGCTAATATCAAGACGTGTATTTGTAAAGCGCACATGCATGCAGATGGCGTCTTGGCGGTGAATAACAAATGTTTATTGTTACCTATTGAATGATATTCACTTTATCAACCTCAGAAGGATAAAAGGCTGAGTAGACCAACTGGGATTTGAACCTGTGACCATGAGGTCAAACACAGGCTCCTACAGTGGGCACATTAGTCCACTAAGCCACCAGACCTAGCAACAATAATGTAAGTAGTACATTTGTCTGATGCAGCAGAAACATAACTCAAAGAAAGCACAGAGCTGCACGTACACCACCTAAGTTTCTTCATTGATATTATTAAGTGAGCAAAACTAAATTTAAACTCTGAACTGCCACAACTGAAATCATGTGCCAAATAAGTTCAAAGTACCAATTCTCCTTCAAGAGCCACCTTCTTTGTTCATCTGAAATCAAGGCATTCAAATCTATTGAGTCTAGGGCAAAACAATACTAGTCCCTCCTTGTGAAGGGCTCTTCCATATACTTTGCTTAATACGCTACCCAATCAGAGTTGAGTAAGAGCAAGGTTAGTGGACTCTTCTACAGTGACAGATATCATGTGATGTGAGCAAGTGAATGTTAAACAACAAATCTTAAAGTTAACTCTTTCCTGTAACGGTAATATATGCAGGCTTTTAAGCAAGGGGATAATGTAATTGTCATAAGACTTTTTAGCACAAACATTATAGCTTTTCACCTATTGAAAACCCTTCAGCTGGTAAGCTGATGTGTTCCCTATATCTGCATCAAAGTACGTATTATAGTTTGGGATGTGTAGACAAGACAAAAGTGAGTGTTGAGACATTCATAAAGGATGACTGCGTATGGCTTTGTGGATTGGCAGAATATCTGCCTGGTCTTCATTCCTTCAAACTAACCTCCTTGCTCTCTGCCCAAGGGGCTGCAGGCCTAGAGGGAGCACTCTGTGTTTCAGAGACCTTTAATGGATGGGCTAAAGACTCACTGCCCAGAGCCTCCTCCTTCCAGGGGCACTGTGGTATGTGATTAGGACAGTCACACAGCAGCAGTTTTCTATGTAATGGTTGTGTAATGTCAAACGTTGTGATTTAATAAGAAAGCAATTAAAACAAAATACTGTCACTGAGCCTCACAGTCTGAGGTATGCTTTGTTGCAAGGGTTAACAGAGTTGGAATGGGCAGACACACTCTGCTTCTCTTAGGTGAGAAAGACACATGCCACTGCATTTCAGTCAGGGACTACAGGACAGGGACAGAAGATAAATGTGCATGTGGAGGGACTGCAGCGGCATAAATAATGCGCCATGTTGCACCATATCTACAGTGATGTGACAGGTATAATGTATGTAGGGTGGATGTTCCCCCACAAAAAGCCTCGTAGAAGTGGCACAGTGAAATCTATCAGACGGTACTGCGTCACAAGCTTCCTTTTTAAGATTTATTTTCTCACAAAAACAGCTAGTGAATGACTATCAAATTCTCCTTCTGTATTCCTGAACAAAGGATTCACCAGCTTCTTTTAGGAAGCCTCGTTTTATACCCCACACACACCGAAGTACAACATTTGCACTCAATCCGCAAAAAAAAAAAAAATATTAACATTATGAAAGATTCCTATAATTAAATTAGGTACATTCTGAGGTTTTTATTACCATAAAAAGACAGCTGTATGTCAGGCAAAGTGACTTTCTCTACTCTTACATTATGAGCATACCAGCTCAATTCAGGAATACAATTTGTAAGACTCTTGTATATGATTTGCCCTTCAATAACGAGACCATCCATGCTGAGAAAGTCATTTGTAGCTGACATGGTCACTTTTGAGAAGGTTTAAGCCTTGTGTAAGAATTTCTATTCTACACTCTAATTAAAAGGCTGAACAAATAGATGTTTTAACTTTGTGAAAGTTTCCCAGGTTTCACCTGGGCATATTTTGAGAATGTGTCTTCCTATAAAAATGCGGATGTACCACTGCCAACTTGATTTTTTTCTAATCTTGCCCAAAGGACTGCTATCTCCATTCTGGAAATCCATTTACAGAATGTGTTCTCCCAAACACAGTAAATGTTTATAGTATGTTAAACAAGGTTTATGTGCATATATATATATTGCAACCTGGGTTTTATGGATTCCAGAGTGCTTCCTAATCGCCAGTGGTGCTGGTTTGAGGCAATGCCACATTATGCCTCTAACAATAGAAAAATTCCACTTCTCACATGAAGAATGGACTAGCATATATAAAAACGAATGTATGTGTGTCCGTCTGTTTGTCCTTTATGCATTACTACACCATTCATCCGATCGCCATGAAACTTTGGGAAGTTGTTGAGTACACTTCCGCGAAGGTTTCTGGAATAACATCTTTTTAAATATCGGCCCCCCAGGGCCCTCATAATCTTTTGAATACTGATGTACGCACCAGATGGAAAAACAACAAATCGTGTATCCACAAGTACTCGATTAAATAAATAGAATTAAAACACCATTCATTCGATCGCCATGAAACTTTGGGAAGTTTTTGAGTACACTCCCGTGAAGCTTTCTGGCATAAATACTTTTTAAATATCGGCCCCCCAGGGCCCTCATAATCTTTCGAATACTGATGTACGCACCAGACGGAAAAACAAAATATTGTGTATCCACAAGCACTCAAATAAATAAATAGAATTAAAACAGCATTCATCCAATCGCCAGGAAACTTTGGGAAATTGTTGAGTACACTCCCGCGAAGGTTTCTGGCATAATTTTTTTTAAATATCGCCCCCCTAGGGCCCTCATAATCTTTCGAATACTGATGTACACACAAGACGGAAAAACAAAAAATCGTGTATCCACAAGCACTCGAATAAATAAATAGAATTAAAACAGCAGTCATCCAATCGCCAGGAAACTTTGGGAAGTTGTTGAGTACACTCCCCCGAAGGTTTCTGGCATACATTAATACATTATTTTTAAATATCGGCCCCCCAGGGCCCTCATAATCTTTTGAATACTGATGTACGCACCAGACGGAAAAACAAAAAATCGTGTATCCACAAGCACTCAAATAAATAAATAGAATTAAAACAGCACTTTGAAATGTTTTCCATATTAAAAGGAATAAGTTTCAATAACAATTACACAATATAAATTGAATATTATTATAACGAGTTTCCTTGAATTTCCTTTCTTCGGAGATCGCAGGTACGCACGGCGGGAAAGCTAGTATATATATATATTAATTGTGAGCCTGGTTAGCTAGAAAGAGCCCCAAGAGCAGGTATAAGGAATACTTTGAGAGATAGAAGAGCTTTGTGAGAAGAGGACCATTTAATTCTTGAATGATAGAAACCAAAATTATAAGGATGTGCCAGTACTTAATTCAATTTCTCTTTTGTAATAATCCTAAAGTGTCAGAGTGAATCAGTATGGGGAGTTTATTGCAATCAGAAATACAGTTTTATCTTCCTAATGGAGACTAGAGTTGATAAATGGGGGCTAGAAAAGAAAATGAGAACTGTGATACTTGGATTTTTAAGGAAGTGTTAACCTTCCTGGATTAACACAGTTTAAATCAGTTAATGCTACATATGAAGTGGGATTCATAGATATGGGATAAGTCCAGTCTCTCTCTAGTGGTGGCTTGAGTACCACTAATATCACATCATATCATCTCATGTACATACATAAAGTGCATATTCACACCTGAGAATATTGTGTTGCTGAATACCATGTTTTTTTGCTATCCAAGTAAATAATACTTATTTTATAGACCTTGGAAGGAATAAAGGCGGAGTGGGAGCACCAGTATTCACACATGTGAGAAAGTGGTCAAACACATATCCCTCAAGTGCATTAATTCATTTAATAAGCCAACAGACTAATACGATCTGTATGGGTTCTTCAACATACCTACCATTACACACATCACTGTGGAGACTTGAATATGACTATAATCACACATTATCACTGTGGGCACTTAAACATCACTATAATGGCACAATATCTCTGTGAGGACTTGTACACGACTATAATCACACACTATAAATGTGTGCTATCCCTGTGCATCCCATTAATCACACACTATCTATGTGGGGACCTGGGCATGTCTATAAACACACACTATCTCTGTGAGGACCTTGGCATGTCTTTAATCATACACTATCTCTGTGGGGACCTGGGCATGTCTGTAATGACACACATTCTCTTTGTCATTCGTGGTAATACTATAGTCACACACCATCTCTGTGGGGACCATGACATCTCTATAATCACACACTATCTCTGTGGGGACCTCACCATCTCTATAGTCACACACTATCTCTGTGGGGACCTCGGAATGTCTATGATCACACACTATCTATGTGGGGACCTGGACATGTCTATAATCACACACTATCTCTGTGGGGACCTGGGCATGTCTATAATCTTTTACTATCTCTGTGTGGACCTGGGCATGAATCACACACATTTTCTTTGGCAACAGTGGTAATACTATAGTCACACACCATCTCTGTGGGTACTTGAGCATTCCAGTAACTACACACAATCTCTGTTTTGGCTTGAGCATCATCAGCTTTACATTCTCTGTATAAGGTTTGCCTTAGTGTGTGGGGTAGATATGATTTTTTGGGTGACAAGGGAATTTTTAGGGTTTAGGGTAGGTATGGGTTTTTGGCTGGCAAGGTATTTTTTAGGTTTTAGCGTGAGTATAGCTTTTTAGGAAAAAAGTGCTTTTTTTAAGGCTTACTGTGGGTGTTGATTTTTGGGGGCAAGGGAAATGTTATGGTTTCAGATAGGTATGGGTGTTCGGGGAATTTTTAGCATTTAGGGTGGGTATCGATTTTTAGGTGGTAAGGGATGTTTTAGGGTTTAGGCTGGGTATGGGTTTTTGGGTGGCAAGGGAATTTTTTATAGTTTAGGGTGGGTGTAAGATTTTTGGTGCAAAGGATTTTGTAGATTTTACTGGGTGTATGGGTTTTTGGGTCGCAAGGGAATTTTTAAGGTTTAGGTTTGGTGTCAGTTTTTGGGTGCAAAGGGATTTTTTAGGGTTTAGGGTGGGCATGGGTTTTGGGTGGCAAGGGAACATATAGAGTTTAGGGCTGATATGGGTTTTTTGGGTGGTAAAACATAATTTATGGTTTAGTGTTTGCATGGGTTTTGGGGGCAAGGGATTTTTGATGGTGGGTATGGGGTTTTGGGTGGCAAGCTACATTTTTGGGTTTAAGGTAGGGGTAGGTTTTTGAGAGGAAAGGGATTTTTAGAGTTTCGGGTACGTATGGGTTTTATGGGTTTGATGGGAATTTTTAAGGTTTAGGGTGGCTGTGGGTTTATGGGGGCAAGGGAAATGTTATGGTTTAGGATGGGTATGAGTTTTTGGGTGATAATGAATCTTTAGGGTTTAGGGTGGGTATGAGTTTTTGGGCGATAATGAATCTTTAGGGTTGAGGGTGGTTATGGGTTTTTGGGTGCCAAGAGAATATTGAGGGTTTAGGGTGGGCGTGGGATTTTGGTTGGCAAGATATTTTTTATGGTTCATGGTGAGTATATGTTTTTAGGAGGTAAGGGCTTTTTTAGTGTTTAGGGTGGGTATGGGTTTTTGGGCTGCAAGGGAATTTTTAGGGTTTAGGATGGGTATGGGCTTTTGGGTGGCAAAGGCATTTTTAGGGTTAGGGTGGGTATGGGTTTTTGGGTTGTAAGGGATTTCTTAGGGTTTAGGGTGGGAATGGGTTTTTTGGGTGGCAAGGGCATTTTTAGGGTTTTGGGCAGGAAAGGGTTTTTAGGTGGCAAGGGAATTTTTCAGAGTTTAGGGTGGGTATAGATTTTTGGGTGGCAAATTCATTTTTGGGGTTTTGGATGGGTATGGATTTTTGGGTGGTTGGGGATTTTTTAATGTTTAGAGTGGGTATGGGGTTTTGGTTGGTAATGAATCATCTAGGGTTTAGTGTTTGTATGGGTTTTTGGGTGGCAAGGGATTTGCTAGTGTTTAGGGTGGGTGTGGGATTTTTGGTGGCGAGGGATTTTCTAGGGCTCAGGGTGGGTGTGTTCTTGTGGGTTCTTGGTTGGTAGGGGATTTTTTAGTTTTTAGGGTGGGTAGGGGTTTTGGGTAGCAAGGGAACCTTTAGGCTTTAGTGTGTGTTTTTTTATGGGTTGTAATGATTTTTTTTATGGTTTATAGTTTGTATGGGTTTTTCGGTGGCAAGGGAATTTTTAGGGTTTAGGGTGGGTGTGGGTATATTTGTGTGGTAAGGTTTTTTTTAGGGTAGTTATGGGTTTTTAGGTGGCAAGGGAACATTTTGTGTTTAGGGTGAGTATGGGGTTGTTGGGTGGCAAGGGAATTTTTAGGGATTACATTCAGTGTAGGTTTTCGGTTGGTAAGGGATTTATTTAGGGTTTAAGGTGGGTATGGGTTTTTGGGTGGCAATGGAATTTTTAGCATTTAGGATGGGTGTGGGTTTTTGGGTGGTAAGGGAATTTTTAAGGTTAGGGTGGGCATGAGTTTTTGGGTGATAAGGAATTTTTAGGGTGATTATGGGTTTTTTGGTTGTAAGGTTTGCCTTAGGGTAGATATGGGTTTTTGGGTGATAAGAGCTGTTTTAAGGTTTAGGGTGGGCTGAATTTTTGGGGGGCAAGGGAAATGTTATGGTTTCTGGTGGGTATGGGTGTTTGGGTGATAGGGGAATTTTTAGCGTTTAGGGTGGGTATGAATTTTTGAGTGGTAAGGCTTTTTTAGGGTTTACGCTGGGCTTGGGTTTTGGGTGGCAAGGGAACATCTTGGGGTTAGGGCTGAAATGTTTTTTTTGGGTGTTAATGAATAATTTAGGTTTTAGTGTTTGGATGGGTTTTTGGGACTCAAGGGATTTTTTATGGTGGGTATGGGTTTTTGGGTGGCAAGTGAATTATTGGTGGTTAGGGTGGGTGTAGTTTTTGAGTGGTAAGGGATTGTAAGCGTTATGGGTGGGTATGGGTTTTGTGGGTTTGATGGGGATTTTTAGCGTTTAGGATGGGTTTAAGATTTTGGTGGCAAGGGATTTTGTAGGGTTTAAGTTAAGTATGGGTTTTTGTGTCACAAGGGAATTTTTAAGGTTTATTGTGGGTGTGGGATTTTGGGGGCAAGGGACATTTTATGGTGTAGGGTGGGTATGAGTTTTTGGGTGATAATGGATTTTTGGGGTTTAGGGCGGTTATGGGTTTTTGGATTCTAAGTTGTGCCTTAGGGTTGATGATGGGTTTGGGGTTTTTTGGTGCCAAGGGAATATTGGGGGGTTAGGATGGGTATGGGATTTTAGGTGGCAAGGTATATTTTTATGGTTTAGGGTGAGTATAGGTTTTTGGGTAGCAAGGTATATTTTATGGTTTATAGTGAATATAGGTTTTTGCGTGACAAAGGATTTTTCAGGGTTAGGGTGGGTATGAGTTTTTGGATCGTAAGGGATTTCTTAGGGCGGGTATGGGTTTTTTGCGTGGCAAGGGAATATTAAGGGGCTCATTATGATAACGGGGGGATCGCCACTGACCGTATGGCGGTGGCGATCCACCGGCAAAAAAACACCGCCCGCCTCTAACTTCCCCCGCCACATTACCATGGCTGGGGGGACCTCAGCGAATGGGAATACTGTCCGCCGGTTTTCCACAGGTAGGCAATCTGGTCTGGTAGACACCGTCATCCATATTTGTATGCAGGCTGGGATGTGCCTTTCCGTGGCGGCAACGCTACCACGGAAAGGCAGGCAGTTTTTAACATTGGGGGCCCGTAGCGGGCAGGCATGCTAGTGATAAATCCTGCTTATTGGTGAAAACAGAGTTAGAAAAAACACTTTTAGAAGTGGGTATTTATGTGTGCTTATGAGTTTTTGCGCCTGCCTGATGTGTACTGACCGTTTGGTTTTGACTGACAGAGAAGGGATGTGCATTCACTCTAGTCCCTGGGGTAGTGGAGGTGTGTCCTGCCCTGAGTGGGTGACTCAGTGCTAGGCTGAATAGACCTTTCCTGAATTTAGAGTGGCAGGGGGAGTTTTCCTTGCACCTGAATAGGCCTGGTATTCATTTGGTGTGGTGGGGGGAGTTGCACATGCACCTGAATAGGTCTGTGCCTACCTTCCACAATAATGGCTCCACCCCCTGTGGTGTGCCTGGGGCCAAGGCTTTCAATATGAACGGCAGTGTTGTGCACTTCTAATATGTGGTTGAAGTTCCCTCAGAACAAAGACTGTGGCACTATAAATACAGGGACTATAACCCCATGAAAATAAAAAGACACTATGTGGGGCACGTACCCAATGACTGCTGTGTGCCAGGAGGAACCGCCGTTTGTGAATAACTTCTTGTGAAACTAACCTGCTGCCTGCTGGGTGGCTGAAGTGACTGCCTCTCTGCTAAGGGACCTTCGTGCTAGCCAGCCTGTGCCCTGTTCTCTGCCCCAGTGTCTCCAGGGACGAGGTAGTGCTTGCCTCCCTATTTGCTAATAGCGCGTGGTAAGCGTTTTCAATTCTGTTGCCCAAGGAGTTGGCTCAATTTGTGCTAACCCCATACAGGAGCGCTTTTACCCTGCTGCATGGGCAGCACAGCTCCCTCATCTAGGGCCTGAACATTGAGAAGGAGGAGGTGAACGGAACAAAACGCTCTCCCTCTCGTATTGCTTGCCTTTGTTTATGTGGGCCAGCAGCCGGGGCTCTGCTACATGGCTGCGAGGCCATGCCCAAGCAGCAAGGAATATCGGCCCGGGAGTTCCCTTGGATGTCAGAAGATGTGGCCCAGCCGCACTCGCAAGTGACCAGAGCCTCACGTGTCCATTCAGATGCTTCCACACGCAGCCGATGTGAGACCCTAGGTGGCCGACGTGAGCCCCTGGGTGCGGGCATTGCTAAGGAAGGCAAGAGCCTCCCAGCTGCATCAGGCCGCTTGCAGCGAAACATGAAGAGATTCGTACCCATGCCACACTACGGAGCTGTACCGGAGGCATTTGGCTCCCCTTGGCTTCTGGCCCGTTGTTGTGAATAGTGGGGGCAGGTGGACCCATCACGCTAGATAGTGCGAGCATCCAGGGATAGTGTGCTCGCACCAACAAACAGACATCCCACTGGGCTGATCTCCAGGAGTAAGATCCTTTGGTGTTTCCTTACCCCGCAGATCACCCCTGTACTTCCATCATTCCCCTGCTTCCATGGAAACCGGTAGTGTTTCCTTGCAGGGAGTGCAGGCCAGTGGCCCTATCACGCTGGTGAGCACAAGCACCCATAGACTGTGTTCTCTCCCGGTCGTGCAGGCAGGAGATCTTTTGGCGTTTTCTTGCCCCGTAGGGCGTCTCTGTCATTCCTGGCATTTTCTCAGTTTCTACGGGAACCAGTGGAGCATTTTCATGTAGAAGGAGGCAGGGGGATGTAGAGGGGATGTAGTTGGATGTTAACAAAGCTGGAAGCAACTATCTTAAAAGATTGACCTGTCAGACTGGTGACACCGGCTCAAGCGGAAACATGTTCAACTAATCGTTATTGTCTTGATTGCACTAACTATAATGTTAGGCCTTATGTTTTCAGTGTGCTGTTCACTTATAAGTATTTACTAAAGTTGGCAAAAGTGGTGTATGACTTTATGTGATGTCATGACAAAGTGCCTAGTGGCACAGTGATTTATGTGATTGTGGTCTAACTTTTTAAAAATAAATAATACAAAAGATATTTTTATGTAACCTTGTGTGGAGTCGCTTTTTATGGTGTGCCTAAAGTGTCACTGTTGTGTTAGTGCGTTGTGCAAACGCTTTAGACATTGCCTCTGGGATAAGCCTGACTGCTCTGCCAGGGGTTGTCTTTGATGTGTTACTATCTTACCCTTACTAGACTGATGGGTTCTGCCCTACCATACCTGCATACCCTAGCCAACCAGAAACACCATGTCAAACAACTGGAATACTAAAAATAAAATGATAATACGGTCCATTATTTATGCTTTAAAGCAGTGGGGCGACGCTCTTCCACCTTAGTGGAGCAGCTGCCACTGTTGAAGTGGCTACATTAGTTTGCTAAGCCACTAGGTTATGACTATCTGTTTAAGTCTTCATAAAACCTATAATCACAGACATCACTGTGGAGACATACTATCTCTGTGGGGACTTGAACAAGTCTATAATCACACACTATCTCAGTGGGGTCATGGATATCGATATAATCAATCAAACACTACCTTTGTGGGGAATTGAACAAGACTGTCATCACACACTATTTCTGCGGGGACTGTGGTAACGCTATAATCACACACCAACTCTGTGAGGACCTGGATATTTCTATAATTACACACTATCACTGTGGGGAGCTTGACATCTCTATAATTATAGACTATCTCTGTGGGGACCGAGCACCCTATAATCACACACTATCTCTGTGGGGACCTGCCATCCCCATAAACACACACTATCTCTGTGGGGACCTGGGCATCAATATAACCAATCAAATGCTATCTTTGAGTAATTGAACATAACTATCATCACACATATCTTTATGGGGATCTGCCATCCCTATAAACACACAGTATTTCTATGGGGACCTGCCATCGCCATAAACAGACACTATCTCTGTGGGGACCTGCCATCCATAGAAACACACACTATCTCTGTGGGGACCCGGTTTCCCTGTAGTCACACACTATCTCTGTGAGGACCTGGGCATCCCTATAATCACACACTATCTATGTGGGGACCTGGGCATCCTTATAATCACACACTATCTCTGTGGGGACCTGGACATCACTATAATCACACAATATATCTGTGGGGACCTGGGCATCAATATAATCAATCAAGCGCTATCTTTTAGTAATTGAACATGAATTTCATCACACATATCTCTATGGGGACCTGGCATATCTATAATTACACTCTATCTCTGTGGGGACGTGGGTTCAATATACTTTAACTTTGTGGGACTTGAATATGACTGTCATCACATACTATCTCTTCAGGGACATCAACATGTATATCATAACAGACTGTCTTTAGAGGGACTGGAAGTTACATGTATCAAACACTTTCTTTATAGGTCAATAATCACCATCTTAGTGGGCCTCCCTAATCATGCACTATCGCTTTGGGGACCTAAGCTTCAGTATAATCACAACATATCTCAACATCACTTGAACATGACTGTAACTACACACTACCAGAGCAGGCACCTAGGCATCATTATAATCACATACTACCTCTGCAGGAGCCTCGGCATGACTGTTATAACAGCAAGCACCTCAGCATCATTGTTATAACACTCTCTATGTGGGGCCCTGAACATGACTGTAATCACATACTATCTCTGCAGAGATGTAACATAACAATAATCACACACTATCTCTGAGGGGACTTGAACATGAATATAATCACACATTTTGTCAACGGGGTCTTGAGAGTGACTATAAGCGCTATACGAATTCTGAATGAATGTCAGAATGACTCATCCTACACTTTCTCTACAACACTTGAACAACACTATCATAATACTCTCTATGTGGGACTTTAATATGGTTATAATCACACACTATCTCTGTGGGGGTCCGGGCATTCCTATAGTAACACACTATCTCAGTGGGGACTGGAACATGACTATTATCACACACTATCTCTGTGGGGACTTGAACATTACTATGACCACATACTATCTCTGTGGGGACTTGAACATTACTATGATCACACACTATCTCTGTGGGGACCTGAACATTACTATGATCACACACTATCGCTGTGGGGACTTGAACATTACTATGATCACACACTATCTCTGTGGGGACTTGAACGTGAATATGATCACACTATCTCTGTGGGGACTTGAACATTACTATGATCACACACTATCTCTGTGGGGACTTGAACGTGAATATGATCACACACTATCTCTGTGGGGACTTGAGCATGGCTATAATACCACACTTTTTTTTTTTTCCTAAGAAATCACCTGGTGCTGGACAACGTACATTATGGGACCTCCCACCCGTGGTTGGACACTACCCCTGTGGAGGCTGTGCCGTCTGTCCCCGTCTGTCCCCAATCTATACAGTGCAAAGAAATTACGTTAACAGACTCTTTCACTTGGAAACTGAATAGACATACTAACTGTAATAGCTCTAAGTGTGTCTATCTCCTCATCTGCCCTTGTGGCAAATTCTATGTCGGGATGACCATGAGACAGGTCAAATTGAGAATAACGGAGCATAAAAGCAACATACGATGCTCCAAGACTCACACGAGACTTTATGAACACTACCAACAATATAATCACCCTGCCGACAGCATCCAATGGCTAGTGCTTGAGTCCCAACCAGCCATGACTAGACAAGCTTTGTTCAGGCTTGAACAAAGATGGGTGCATCGTCTCCAGCTAGACACAATAGGGCTGAATGACGCTATTCCCTGGGCGAGTGTCTCGAGATAGATACCCTTTACTCTATCACCTGTTTACCCCTCCCGCCATGGTAACACATCCTGGGCACACCTCTCCTGCCATATACCCCTGACTAGCGGTGCAACACAACCTACAACCCAACCCCTTACTGTCACTATCATCCCGTTCCACCTTGATTCCTCTTAACAGAGGACCTCCAGTACAATACTCCACGGACCGACTGGGTTTAGTCGCGCAGTCCCGGCAGCACACAGTCAATGCAGGCACAGACTGACATAATGTGTAGACTATTACGCAATATGCGCGAACATCCGCACCACAACACACCTTATGGCCATTTTATGAATAATTATTCAGGCACTTCTTGTTGCGTCTCCTGCTCGGGTTTAATCACACCCGACTTTCAGAGATATTGATCTCGAAGCAACTCTCCATCTGTTTAAACATTATTGCCACTCCCAAGATGGCCCCCTTACTGAGCCACTCGATTACCTAGCTCTGCCCATTGGACCAGACAGGGTGCTGCGCATGCGCATGACGCATTACAGATGCGCCTTCACCGGACCGGCACCTACGTCAGAGGCCCACTTCCTTCAAAACGGCGGACACCAGCGGAAACCTCTACCAGCTGCTCCGCACCCTGACCAGGTGCCGTGAGCGTGAGGGGTAGGTGTTCCGCCGTTCCAGTGTCTCCGTCAAGGTAAGCTTCCTTCGAGACCATCAAAGCCCCGGGTTTTCTATGTCAGGAGCGTGGATGACGGGACAATATCGGGCCAAGTTGTTTGATTACCGCATGTGTCCAGCAAAGACCACCTTGCTGATCGGAAGCCTTCCCGGAGGCCCCGCTATTCAGATTCTATATGATAAATTATGCCCCGCCTGGCCACCCACTCGACCGGCCCCCAGCTCGCCGGGTCTTTAACTACATAGAAACAGGGCAGTTTTTTGTTTCACATAAGCCTCCCTGGGGCCCCGCTGATCGTATTTTAAAGCATAATATTATGGCCCACTTGGCCATGTACCCGCCCCCATCCCGCCCGATCTATTGCTGAAGAGGTTGAGGGCAGTACCTCGGTTACCTCTCTGTCCCATATGTCAATGGATAGGAGTGGTGTGAGCGATACGTGTCTAACATCACATTACAGTACTGTTACCCAGGGAGCCATATTAAGTGGGGACTATCCCGCCCAGCCTCTCTCCCTTCTTGCCCCGATTATGAATTGCTGCTGGGAGAATGTTTTACGCTCTATCTGGGGCCGCTATTGCTGCTGTTTAGTGCACCACCATTCACATCTACCTTACTTGTCTAGGTTACCAGCTACCAATTTTTACATCCTATAGGTGCATCCACCCTTATAACGCTGGCCTCACGGGAGCATGCTGCGGGGCCCATTCTTAATCCCTTTAGGGTAAGAACATGACTAATGCTGCACGCCTGCTGTTGTTTCCTAGGGACGGGTTGTTATCTTGAAAGCTTCGGCTATATACCACAGTTTTTTCTTAAACACACAATGGAAATTCTCCAATTGTGATATTTGGGTGGTGTATGACATAGAAGGGACGTTGCACCCAAATTCCTGGTTCAATTGTTTTTCCCTTCCACACTACCCCCTTCACTTCTCACAGTGTGGAGCCTGTGTCACAAGAGTCACGCTGCACGATTTGAGCATTGAGTCACTATGTTGTATTTGACTTGAGTTGTTCTTTCTGTTTTTATATTTTGTTCCCCTACCTCTAGGTCGCCTAAATAGAGCAGGACCCCTTGGCCCTCTTGTCCTCCGACCCAGCGAGGTTGTATTTGCTTTCTTCATAGAGATTGAGCATTGAGTCCACATTTGTTTTTTTGTGTAGTACTTTATTTGAGGTCCTGACGAATCGCCTTTTGGCGAGAAACATGTTGACCACACTAGGGGGTAGAGTTATTGTTCTGTATACCTTTACGGTCTCTAAACTCCCCTCCCACCCCTTTTAACTAAGGAATCAGCCACGTTATTAAAGTTGGAAGTGGACTGATTACCTTTTTTATCACTTTCACTCACTATTGCACTGACTACACCTTCCTTCATCCTCACCCACATCCACCATCGGCAAGGAACTAAAGAACCCCGTCAAAAGAGTACCTTTGGGGACTCCGTCAGACATTGCAGCGCCGGTCTGACGAGGGGCAGTGAGCCGATGATGACACCGGACACCCTCTAGTAAGGGTGTGTTTCACGCTTATTACTTTGGGTGTGTGAGGCTCTCTAAGTTCCGACTAGGGAACCCTTCCTTCGCAGCCACGGTATTTATAATACCAACTCCTTGCTCCACACTGTTACACGCTCCCTGGGGAACTTTGTACTCTGCTGTTAGCTATAATACCACACTATCTCTGTGGAGACCTGGGCATTCCTATAATCACAAACTATCTCTGTGGGACCTGTGCATTACTGTAATAGTGTTATTTCTGCATTAACTGCAGCATGACTATCATCGTACACCAAAACCACAATATCTGTAGGGACTTGGGCATCAATCTAATCATGCAATATCTCTGTGGGGGCTTGAAAATTATCATCATCATACACTTACTCTGTCAGCTCTAGAATATTATTATAATATCATGCCATCTCTTTGGGGACTATTAATGCACAGCCATACGTAGATGGTGCCAATTGGTGAGGCTGATGAAAAACAACTAGGTGGTCAGATGGCAACTTGGTTTTGCCATCTGACCCCATTGCAGGATCTTAAGCCTCTAAATTAATTTAACTATGTGTTGTTTTCATATTCCTTAATGTTTGTGTGCACTCAGTAATAGGCTAAACATCCGTGAATCCCTGTCCATGCACTTTATATATATATGATCATTTTCTACTGTAAAATGCATTATTAGACAAATCTCTGTTCTAGGTGCACCTAGGACATAGTGACCTATTCAAATTTGACTAAAGTATCATGTTATGTATGTATGGCACTGAATAATAGCATTTATCTATTAGATAATGAGTGTATTCAATCAGAAATGAGAATTATTGAGTAGGTCCCCACAAGGATGGTAACACATGTCCAAGTCCCCACAATGATGGTTCTGTGCGCGTGACTAAATAACAACATATTTGTAAAATTGAAGCAGGATCCTGTATTATGAATTTTTTCTTAACATTTTTCTGTTATTGGTATATTTTTAAAACATTGGGAAGGGTTAGTCCCCACAAGGCTGGTGAAAACACATAGTCCCCACAAGGATGGTAACACGTGTATGGGTGTGTGTGTGTGTGTGTGTGTGTGTGTGTGTGTGTGTGTGTGTGTGTGTGTGTGTGTGTGTGTGTGTGTGTGTGTGTGTGTGTGTGTGTGTGTGTGTGTGTGTGTGTGTGTGTGTGTGTGTGTGTGTGTGTGTGTGTGTGGGTTTGTGTTACTATCCTTGTGGGGACTTGGGTGTGATAACACACTCACGCTGTGGGGACTTGAGTGCACTGTGGGGACTTGAACCCAAGTCCCCACAAGGCAATGTCTTCTAAATGATAAAAAATGGCTTAAGTAACATCTGTGTCAATTTTTACAACTTTAAAAAAAATTGCCTTGTGGGGACCTGTGTTACATCAAGTGTGTTTATATTTGTGCTCAGCTCTGCCCCCGTAGACCGGTGATGGTACTGCAGTCCTAAACACACTTTGCATTTTAAACACACTGTGCTCACCAGAATCTCATGCTAGCAGCACAAGGGACAGACATTTCAAAGGGAAAGCGGCACAGTCCTGTAATTATTCAAATATTTTCATGAAAATTAACCTTTCTATTTATTAAAATTATTTTTTTATTTGCATGAAGCTATTTTAATTTAGACTTTTTGTGTCTGAAAATAGTTTGTGGTATTATAAATATAGCTAAAAGCAATTAGGGTCAATTTCTAATCCCAAAATACCTCACAATGGCCGTTTGATCTGTAGCTGCAATTAAAGAATGATGGTGCAGTGCACTGAAATAGGATATAAACTGATCTGATCGTTTTTTGCAAATAACCTTGCGGCATCAATGCCTGTATCAGGAATTCAGAGATTTTGTGTTGCGTTGCCTTTGTTTACATACTAAAATGCACTATGGAATATGTTCTTTTAGATAATGGCTGGAGGTCTGTGAGTGACTAGAGCTATATTGCGCTATGGGCTACGTTCTTGCATACAGTGAACGGAAGCAATGTTATGCCTGCAGCATGGGGAAGTATATTTTTAACAGACAAGGGAGGTCTTATAAAATTAGTGAATTATTAAAAGATATATTTGAATATCATAATATTTATTTTGAGTGATTTAATGAGCAGAACAATATGCAGAGAATATAGCAAGCACCAGGTATTTGTGACATGGGACATTGTGGGATGCGCAAATTGCCATTGTGCCAAGTTGTTTGATACCTTTGCAGTAGGTCAGAGTTCCCGAGCATCTTTTTTTAGGACTACAGAGTTAAACAGAGTTTTTGAATTTCTGCCTTTACAAGTATTATGTTAGAATTGTGACAATTATGGAATTCTTTTGTAGGAACTGATTTGATTACGTGCACTTAAACAAAATTTGACTACATGATGTTGATTGGCTGAGTATGCCACATGTATGTTCAGCCAGACTTAAAAATGCACTGCTTTGTCATGATGACATTCATACAAAGATGCCAAGCCATAGTCCTAGCCACACTTTGCATTTAAATACACTTTGCTCAACAGAAACACATATTAGCAGCATGAAAACAGACTTTTCAAAGTAAAAGCTGCATAGCACTATATTTATCAAAGTATTTTTCATTCAAATGAACCGTTTCTCTATTTAATAAAATAAACCTTTATTGTCATGAAGCTTTTGAATTTTGACATTTTGGGTCTATATGTTGTTAGTGGTTTTATAACATTGCTAAAAGCAATTGTGGTCAGTTATGAAACCCAGAATGCTTCACTGTTGCCATTGTATCCTTATTTGCAAATAAAGAATGATGGTGCCATAGACTGGGTCCAAAGAGAGTCGGCGTTCTGTTAGCTGAATCTCATGGGTAAACATTGATTCAGCCCTGGTGAGAAAGGCGTCCAAAGTACCCGCTACTCCCTTGCGCTTGTTCATTCCAGAATCAAATGACCGTGAAGTAAATGCCATGGAAGGAACAGATTGAATATAAAAGCGGTAGGGCTTGTTCAATGGGATAACATAACATGAGACTACAGTACCTGGAAAGCTAGAACATGCCCCTTCCAATCTGTAGAATCAGTGTCCGAGGGGTGGCCCAGCCCAGCCTACTCCAGGCGAGAACGGGCCCGCCCTTGGCCAGGGCTTTGCCCCGGTAAGCCCGTGCACGTCCTACGTAGGCGCCTCCTGGCGCAAAGATTGCTGGTGACTGGTCCCGTTGAAGGACAAAGTGCTCAGTGCTCCGCTCCGCTCCACTACAAACAAGGGCTCCCACCCTGCGGGAGCTCGCAACCGCTCTTAAGCGCCACCTGGCGCGGCAGATATGCATAGGGACCTCCTGGCGCAAAGATTGCCGGTGACTGTGGTCCCGTTGAAGGACAAAGTGCTCAGTGCTCCGCTCCGCTCCACTACTAACAAGGGCTCCAATTGGAGCTATAATTATTCAAAAAATTCGGATTTCTCCGTACTCTTCCTCTACAATTCAGGATGGTACATTAAGCGCATTGTCAGGGGACAGGAATATCCTTTAGTTACTCAAATTTACAAACCCCAAGCATGAACAGATTATTCCTCAAGTGCCCAGGTCCTGCCATTACATCTCAGTGATATCCAGCACAATGACAAGGATGCTCAAAATATAGCACTGTGCAATAATGCAGTGGCTGGCCAAGAAGACACAAAATGTGCTGATTGTAGCCATTATGATGCCGGGGACAACCACAATGCCAGGGTTGGCCACCATTTGGGAGGCATCAACTGAATTCTGATTTCCATTTCAGATAATGTGAAGACCTCTTTGGACAGGACCAGAGTTGCTGAATTCTCACTGCTGGTTCGAACTGCTTCTTTTGACAGAGTTCACCACCACTCCCTTATAGTAAGCCCAGACGAACTTAGCCTCTGACTGATTCTCATCCTACCTTTCCATTAAACCCAGCATAATCTTGCTGCTCAATTCACATCACCATATGTCAACATTAATGATGCTGTTGCTAAAATCTCATTCATCACATTATTGCCTTTTAATGCCTACCTGAGACTACTACCTAAATTCCTCAATATCCTCAACCTAATGTGCTAAAAGTGCACTGACCCCATGTAGGTCATCTTAAAGTTGAAACAACAGGGGGACCTGGAAACATCAGGACTAGACCACTGACTTAAGTCAATACCAATACGGAGTATTCACCTTAAACTAAACTGCTCCAAAACAGAGATTCTATCTTAACATGAAGCAATTGGTAGAACTACTGGTCTACAAGCATTTGAAATCAGGAATTTAGTGCAGCACCACCCATATTGACAAAAGTGAGAAACCTTGGAGTGACTATCAATTGCAGCCTTTCCCATGTTCCCTAAATGAACTAAGTCCCAATAAATGCTTTATACACCATGCATACTCTATTATGAAGTTTTCTGCATTCCACATTTACCTCACATGCACCTGGCTTCTATTTCACTCGCCCTTTCTCCTCTTGATGATGCAAAGACACTAGTCCAGGCCTTGTTCTGACTGCTCTGAAGACTGAAATGAATCCATTTACATGACCACATCTACCCTGTCCTCCAGCGCTCTGTTGACTTCCAATTGCCAGATGCTCTGCCTTTAAGACTTAACTTCATTACCTACAGAGCCATCTATAGGAAAAGCCACTCAGAAATTAGAGCGACCAGGGGAATCAAAAACACATCATCCAATTGCTCGTAATGCCTCATGCCACAGAGTTTCAGGGGGACTACCCCTGCTTTCAGCAGGCAAAGTCGCTGGGGGGGAAATTCAGGTCTTTGGAGGTATTGCAGAACCCATATTTCCGATGCTGAACGGTAACTTCAATTGTAGATCCATCGGAATTAATTAGGCTAGTCATAGTGAGTGTTTCATTTTATTTCACTGTCCTTTCTCTCCTTTTGCTTCAGTACATGCCAATGCACAGCAACAATAAAAAGATAAAAACACAACTATGGTTCTCATGCATGACATTGAAACACTATTCAACTAAGCCACTTGACACCACACTTCCATGAATTAGTATGCTACCCCTCTTAAAATGCACCTTGGTGCCTCATAAGTGAGTAAGTAATATATTATTGTAGTTAATTGGTGCCTCATAAGTGGATTGAAATACTTTATAAATGCAACTGCAACACATTACCAAAACAGCAAAAACACACTAAGTAGCTAACAAAATTCTTATGCAGCCCAAAAATATGCCATATACTCAACTATCACAGTGCTTCTTTTAATAGCACTCACCTTTTTCAAGTCCCTCAGCACTTCCTCTATTGATTCGGTTGGCTTTCAACAAGGTGAGCATGGAGTGAGGATTGAAGTGGATCTCCGGTGTGTGGGTCCGCAAGTGTCAGGCACTGCCTCACTTTAATTTGATAGGATTGTCAGAATGGTGTTGGATGGTAGAGGAGGGCGACTGTGGTGAACTGTCATTCATTGATGATTGACCAAAGAGCTGGAAATGCTGGGACAAGCAACCTTCAGGCCAGGCAGCTACTGACTGAGTAACATAGCTACCAGCAATTGTGGGTCACCATTCACCTTTACTGAGGAGGAGCAGGGCCTCCGGCATGATTCCGGGACCTAACATAGCAGAACCCCTCTGGGTGTTTCCCACAGCCTGTGGAAGGAGGCAAAACTGAGGAGGTCCAATGTAGGGAGACCCTTCACCTTAATATGGTGGTAATTCCTAGTGATAAGTGCTAATGGCCCTTGGTGGAAAAGGCAGAACTGAAGACTTGGAGGCAACTCAGGTCCCATAAATGAGAACCTATGGATATCTATGGGTTACGGTTGCTCTCATCTTTGGAGTCTTTGCCATCCTGAGGGAGGCAGATAGGATGCCAACAGGCACACATAAGAAATCTGCTGATTGGGACAGGCAGCCCTTAAACACTGACACAGCATGGAAGATAGTGATGAGGAAGGAGGCAGTCAAGTCTTGATTGGTGTCCATATACAGGTAGCATTAGACTGTCATGAAGCAAGCTATGACGAAGGTTCATCCTCTCACAAGAAGATAAGAGGGAACTTTCCTGTTGCTTATAGTGAAGGAGAGTATAGGGCCCATAGCTGACTGGTCATCAACAACTGTGTTAGCCAAGGGTTGGCTGGGGAGAGTGAGGCAGGAGGGTGGGTGCTTAAAAGGTCATGCAAGAGTCCTTTAAGGATTTGACTGGGGTTGACATGTAAATCCTGGGTTTTGCCGAGTAGGACAAAGTTGGGAAAGTACATTTTGTGCATGCTACAAAAGTTACATGAAGAGGTAAGCTTGCAATTAGGGAGGAGTTTGTGTTAGACATTCATGTGGCTAGAATCATTTCCACAAGTACACAATTTGAGATAGAAGAGAGAAGTATTGCAACTTAGATAGTAGAAAGAGCTCAAATCAGCACGGGACTGCTGGATTACGAAATTAGTGTAATCTCTTTTAAACTTTATAAATAAATAAATGTACAACTGTTTTAATGCCCTCAGAGCCTAATGACACTTTAAATGTAAGAAAATATGTAGGAGCTACGAGTCAAACAGTAAAATATATATTTTTTGTAACTGATTTGTTTTGTTTCGTATCTCTAATGGCCTGCGAGTGAAAAAAAAATTGTCATAGATACTTGCTTTTGCATCTAATGAACATTAGTTTCAGACATAGGAGACAGTGACCCCGGCCTACTCTTTCCTTGAATGGGATACTTTGAGAGTTTAATGTAACAAAAATACATTGGGGCAGATTTACAGGCCCCTTGCGACATTTTTGCGCTGGCGTAGCGTCACTTTTGTGAAGCAGTGGCGGTGTAAAAAATGCGGCCAATTTACAATTTGACGCATCTACGGAGATTTGTCATGATGGAAAGCCCTGCATCACCTCATACCTGCATCAGGTTTAATGTATGCAGGGTGGGCGTTCCAACGCATGAAAGCCTTGTACAAGATTTCACAGCATCACTTCTAGGACGCCACTGCGTCAAAACCTTACACCTGCTAGTGGGAATAGGCCTCAAAATGCTTTGCTGGAGTTGCGTCATGCTTGCGACACGACTCCAGCATTGCGTGAATTTTGACCCAAAAGATGCGTCAGAATTTTTTACGCATTTGTCAATCCTTGCGCCATGGTGTGCCGTATTGTAAATACGGCACATCCATGGTGGCGCAAGGGTTTCTCAGGGTTGCACCGGGAAAGTAACGCATCTGTACAGATGTGTCACTTTCTTGTAAATCTGCCCCTGTATTTTTGGTGATTTTACTGCTTTACGTATTTTTGTGTTAAATTTGACTAAGCATTTATTGATTGATTGAGAGTTTAATGGTGTGATCTGCCAACCCGTGCTCATTCCTAGCTAAAATGGGTTAATTTAACCAAATACAGCATCTTTTTGGTATTCTAGAGTGAGAAGTATGTGGATTATGAGCGACCAAGTTATCCATTAGCAGACTTTCCTTGTGTTATATTTCATTTGTTGCATTCTGAGGCTTGTAGTTCAAAATCTGAAAAGCTAAACTACAAGCTAGAAAATATAAAGAGTAAAACGAAAATGCTTGATATTCCAGCTTCTAAGGGCTAATCTTCCAAATCAAAAAGCAAAGCCTTTCTATAAACCTACATCCAGAAACCAGTCCTACAATGCGTAATGGAAAACGTTTATATACAGACGTTTTACAGATACAATTCAAATCATGGAAATATCACGACTAAAGCAAAAGCAGTACATATTTTTCAGAAACATAATCTTTTTAATAAAGGAGTATATAGATTGTATCATTTAATAAAATAGTTACAGATTTTAAACGCGTGTGCTTTTTCTAGGTGTAGACTTGTGTTTATTTTCCTAAAAATGGCTTACTTTCAATTTTTGCAATGGATTTCGAAGTGAGCTTGTAGCGTGCTCAAATGCCACTTCTCCCAGTTCTGAAAATTAAAGCACCCTCTCGCCGTCGGTCCCTGCAAAAGAATGAACTTCACCTGGGTCCCATCCTGTGCCGCACCCCTCCCCCTCCTGACGATCTGCAGGGGAATGCGTCTTTTGTCAGTCTGAGGCTGAGGAGCAGCAGGTGTGAATGGGTCACTGCCAGGGGCGCTCTGCATGACAAAGTGCCTGGGTCTCGACACTCCCAGCTCCAGCCGAGCCCCTTCCTCCTTCTCGCCCAAGTTAATGTTTGCAGCTTTATATAGCGTGACCCGAAGGTACACGGGCGCTTTACATTTTTTAGGCAAATGTCTGTAGGTGGATTGCAGACTTCTGGACCAAAGCACAGCCCACCAGCATGACATCAAGGAGGCTTCTACAGTTATGTCACCTTATTTTTGACTTACATTAAAAAACACAAACTTGCTACGGAAGCAGATGTCCTACAAAATTAATGTATCTCATTTCAAAGTGGAGCCGGTTTTTCTAGCAGCAGTGACAATGTCAGTAACTCTGGCTTAAATAAATGAGTGTTTCACGAGTTTATGCACAAATGATGACGGCATGCCAAATGTGTTTTTTTGGAGTGGGGCCTTTTCAGTAATTAAATGTTGCCATCTGTCATAAACTGACCCCTTTACATGAACACTCCACGAGCAGCATTTCTTTTAGTAAAACATATTTCCGTTTACTGGTCTTTCCACATCAAATATTGTTCTGTCAAAAGTACATCACCTATAATGCACTGAAAAGGATCTGTGCGCTGCCCACTAGGCAACTTAAAACATGGGCAACTGCATCGATGGATGGCTATAGACCTAAACACATGCTGTACATGTAACTGGACACTGTTTTCAATAAGCTTTCAAATCAAGTTTTGGAATTCTAAAAGGCATGAAAAAAAGCCAAATTAGATGTATCCAACAGGACAGTCATTGAACTTGTGCTGTTCTCAAACTTTTAAAGAATTCTGCACTTTTACAAGTATGGTGTTTAGGATGGTCAACTTTACATTTTACGTTGCAGGACACTTTGTATGAGTAGAGAGACACGGTCTGAGCTGATACATCAGAAAATGTTTACTGGGCAGCACGGATACTATGAGTCACATAGCTACTATGGTGCATTTTGAGGTTTTTATTCTAAATCCCCTCCTCTAAATCAGGCCATGTTAAAAAATATAATGCAGTCCGAGACTGAGTTTGTGTGTGATTATTATTCATAGTGTTTTTAACTTCTAATTTCTTGAAAATCTTCTGAAGTAAGCATTGCCTACTCGCTCCTGCAACCTTTTAGACAAGTTTAGAAAATGAGCAACTAGTCTCCAAATTTATTGAAATAGTTGCAAGTTTTAAAAAAGTGGTGGTAAATTTCAGTATCTATCATGAATACTTCCCAGTAGTCACCCACTACCATGGGACCTGATCCATTTGGTACATTCTAATCATGGAACTAGGATTTTTGGCATCTATTTTCAGCTTTACTGTAAGAGATCGCTGGTACCGAGTTTTTGCGATATTGCATAACATGGTTTCATGAGTTAAACGGCAACTAAGAATCGGGGGCTTATTTACAAACCATGT
Source organism: Lissotriton vulgaris (assembly GCF_964263255.1). Classification (NCBI taxonomy): domain Eukaryota; kingdom Metazoa; phylum Chordata; class Amphibia; order Caudata; family Salamandridae; genus Lissotriton; species Lissotriton vulgaris. The sequence continues at coordinate 1,142,225,820 of NC_141694.1, read as the reverse complement.
GGGCCACTGGAGTGTCATTTTTTTTTATGCTCCAGGGGCGCAGAGTGCAAACCAATATCTACAAGGCTAGCAATGCTATCCTGCATGGCTTTTAATGGCCTCTTAGATATGGTGTAAGACAGCGCAGGTTGCTGCGTTGCCTCAGCCTGTATCAGGGAGGGGTGCCTTGGGCGTTTTGGTGGCCGTTTTGACACATTCCAAAGTTGACAACATAACGTAAATCTGAGAATGCGTCAAACCATATGCCTCCTCAGTGGTGGCATAAAGAACAGGCCACATAGAAAGAGCAAAACACTTCCATTGATTGTTTTTGTGCAGGGAGGTATATCTTCTTGCACAAAAATAATAATTCTTACAACGCACAAACCCCTGCATCATGGTGTAAGGGTGCATGCATCGGCACAAGGCAGCCATTTGTGTGCCAGTGCAGTGAAAGAGTACAGGAATGCACCATAACTCCTACATACTGCACATTCATGCCCTTTTCTTTTGATGCAGGCCAGCACAGCCACAAGCCTTGCAGCACTGCCTTGCACCAAAAAGTTGTCAATGAGGCCCCTGGTATTTAATGTATGGCATACAGATATGTGAAGCTGTTTTTTTAGGATATTATCCCTGGTTACACCATACATTTTATGGTTTGTATGCATTATCTGAATTTTAATAGTTTGAGTTATTTTATTTAGTATATCACATTTGTTATTTTCATAATGTTATATCCTCGTGTAATGCGTAAATGTATATGAAAATAGATGTTTCTAACAACATAATATCCAGAAAATGCTTGTATCGCACATAATATTCTTAACAACATAAAGTTGAATTTTTCTCTTGAACTTTTCTAGAGTTTTCAAAGCCTGGCATGCAGGTATGTGTTTACCCTATTCATTTGGGGGATGGGGGAATGTTCAACAGTAATGTAAAAGCTCCTTTTAGATATTCTGCTCTGACGTTTTATCATATTGGAGCAGCAGAATATGAAATCTCCGTTAACACATATTTGCTCAGTTGGTCATTTCAAAGAGTTTGCAGGTGGCACAATTTTGGTTATGGGGCCTCATGTGTACTTTTGTTATTAACTGACAGCCGACTACTGGGCCACCCTGCACATCAGAAAAGGACTGCTGTCCCAGTGTCCTGTGAACGAGGTGCAATGTTCCCTTGGCAAAAATAATAATCGCTGGCTGTCATTGAAACACTGGGTAGTCTTGAATCAAAAGCTATACCATGGTGAATGTTTTAACCACATGGCTGCTGTGGGGATTTTTGCCCTGTGCTGCAAATTTCAATTTTGCTGCTTCTATGACGAGCTCAGCTCGTCATCAGCACACGACACCCGTGGGTGATGACGAGCTGAGCTCGTCATCAGCATCGAAAGGGTTAAAACAAAAAAGGTGTTTTTTTAGAATACTTTAATACACTCATTATGAGTGGCCCAATAAATTCCAGAATGAGAAGTAACTCTTGCTGCATCCACTATTGGAATAATGGGGTTTATGGATAGCACCACACCAAAAACATTTTTTTTAACTCTTTATTACAGTGCTCCTTTCATTTGACATGTCAATCCATTGGTCGCATTGCATCAAACAAATAAGGAGTGTTCAATGCATGGGATAGTCACTTTCGATCATTAACAGAACGCCCAGTGTAAGAACCATTACCCTAGACCACCCCCATTCCCCTGTATCTTCTCCAGGGCCCCCAAATCTTCTTGCACTTTTTCGGGCACCCCCTACTTTTGTAAATGGTTTCCTCTACCCTCTGAAACCAATCCAGGTCCCGCTCCCATTGGTCCAACTGTGGAGGGGCCGACACCCCGCATGCCCTGGAAATGTTCTGCTTTGCAACTCCTACTGCCAGCCAGAGTTCCTCATACCTGGCCCAATCAGTGGGCCCTTTAATCATTCAGAGTAACCATCTAGGCTCCTTCGGAACCGGGGAGCCCACCACCTCTGCCATTATATCAGTGATTTTGGTCCAATAAGGGACAATCTCCGGGCAATCCCACAGTATGTGGTAGAAGGATCCTTCCCCCCCACACCCGCGCGCGCACAAGACATACTGACACCCACCCCAGGAATGCAGTAGGGTCCGAGGGTAGTACACCCGGTGAAGAATTTTGAGCTGTATCAGCCGTAACCTAACACAGATCGCAATCTCCTGGGGACTCTGCAGGGCGTCCTGCCAATTGTCGTCATCCAGGGGGGCCTAGATCTCGCTCCCAGGTCGCCCTTAATTACACTAATGGATCGGGCATGTTATTTATAAACTTCCGGTATATCGTGGATATGGGCTTTTCAAGAATGGGATCCAGGAGTAAACGATCCTCCATGGGGAATACTCCGGAATGGATGCGCCCCCACGAACATGAGAACGCATGGCATGGACAAGGCATAGATAATGATAACGCTGCAAATCCTGGAGATCATATTCTTTCTGTAGATATTCAAAGGAGAGGGGGGCATCCCCCCTTCACACGTCTCCCAAGTAGTCTATTCCAATGAGCTGCTAGCCCCTAAAGCCCTTCAATTGAGTCACTTCACTCAATTGCTCCCCAATCCGCAGGGGAATCCTACCTGTCAGGGATCCCGTCCACCCCAAGAATCTATTCGCCTTTCCCCAACATTGGACCACCACACCAGTGTGTAAGGGCCAATCCGCACCTGTCCTCTAGGTGTATAACAGAGATTCACCACAACATTTTTAGTTACAATACCTATGGCAACCCTGATTATGAGTCACGTAGACATGGAATTCCAGCATGGAATTTTACCCCGTTTGATCATGAGTGGGCTGATGTTCCTACATCAAACCCGATTTTAATGGGTGGTAATTCCACAAGAACATGGGGAAAAGCTCTTTTTTACCTCTGCCTTTTTCTATTCCCCCGAAATTTTACATGCACAGCTGGAATCACCAGCACACTTTTTTGGAACATTTTGTGAAGATTCGTTAACCGGCGCAAAAGAAATAGACAAGTCAAAAAACACTAAAAATTATGTTGCCATCCAATAACCCATACGCATCCTAACTCCTAGACATTCCCTTGCCAATAAAAACACCCACCCTAAACTATAAAAATTCCCTTGCCACCCAAAAACCCATACCCACGCTAAACCCTTAAATTCCTTTGCCACCCTAACCCGAAACAAATCTCTTACCACCCAATACCCATACCCACCCTAAATTTAAAGAAATCCCTTGCCACCCAAATACCAATACCCACGGTAAACACTAAAAATTCACATGCCACCCAAAAACCCATACCCACCCTATACCCTAAAAAATACCTTATCACCCAAACACTCATAACCACCAAAAACCTGAAAAACTCAATTTCCACCCAAAATCCATACCCACCCTAAACCCGAAAAATATCTCACCATTCAAAAACACACATCGACCCTAAACCCTGAAAACTCCCTTATCATCTAAAACCGATACTTACCCAAAAACATAAAATTTCCCTTGAGCCCCAATAAATCAGCACGCAACCTAAACCTTAAAATAGTTTCCTGTACTGCTGCATTAGAGAGGAAGTGTTTTTGAACAGCACAGACTGCAAAACGCTTTGAATTTGTTTAGCTTTTTCACAATCAATCATCAGAGTACTTGTAAAGCGCGCTACTCACCCGTGAGGGTCTCAAGGCGCTGAGGGGAGGGGGTGCCGCTACTGCTCGAAGAGCCAGGTCTTGAGGAGTCTTCTGAAGGCGAGTAGGTCTTGGGTCTGCCGTAGGTGGGTAGGGAGGGTGTTCCAGGTCTTGGCGGCGAGGTAGGAGAAGGATCTGCCATGGGAGGTCGTTCGTTGGATGCGGGGGACAGCGGTGAGGGCGAGGCTGGCGGAGTGGAGCTGGCGGTGGGGGTGTAGAAGCTGAGTCTGCTATTCAGGTAGGCTGGTCCTGTGTTGTGGAGTGCTTTGTGTGCGTGGGTGAGGAGCTTGAAGGTGATCCTCTTGTCGACGGGGTGCCAGTGTAGGTCTCTCAGGTAGGGGGTGATGTGGCTGCGGCGGGGGATGTTGACGATCAGTCGGGCGGAGGCGTTTTGGATGCGTTGTAGTCGTCGTAGGTGTTTGGCTGGGATTCCTGCGTAGAGTGTGTTGCTGTAGTCCAGTCTGCTGCTGACGAGGGCCCACAGTTGAATTTATAGGTAAAATGTCTGAGTTTGTTTACAAATTTGCCATTATGTGCTGGGCGGACTGACATGTTGGGTCAACACCCCAGACTGCTGTGCTCAACTGGGCACAGCCGGCGCACATCTCAGGCTCTGGTCAGTAGCTACAGGTCTCTGCTCCTCGATCAGGCTGTGGGCTGCCACCAGGCCCCAGTCCTCTATTGGAGGGGAGTCATCTCAGAATAAGACTCCGGTAAGAATCCTCCACTGCCGCAGAAGTATGGATAGTGCGCGGATCAGGCTTCCGGATGGACTATGGCAGAATTTAATTCGTCCGGCGAGAAGTCCAGGTTCACACATCTACCATTTTGGCCATCTTAGCCACGCCCCTCCAAATATCCCTTTTTTGCAAATGTTCGTGCATGCACAAAGAAAGCCTTGTCACTGCACACATGCCACGGATATTGTCTTTGTCAATACTTGTCTACTTTAAAAAATCAGTATATATAGGTCCTTTTACATAATGGGTGTGGAGAGTGCTAAAGAAACACTGGGGCAACCGAGCACTGTGTCTGTCTGCTACCTTGCTATTGAACCAGATCACTGTTCTAATTAACTTACATCGATATTTCATCACACATACCTTTTGGGCTGATTAGGGGTGTGAAAGGTTCCCATTACTATTTCAGTTTATGGAGACTTGAAAATAAAGCTGAGAGTGACAGTGGTGTAAAGTAAAATTATGCCCTCCCCCCCTCCCCATCCCACAGAATGTTAGGGACGCCCCCTAAGTCTTCCAAATTCATTGATATTCTTGACCTTGGTCAGAATAAGCACCCTAAAAAGTTTGATGGGGTCCTAAAAGAGGTAGGAGCTCCCCTGTGATGTAGTGAATGCTGGGACTTGTGTAATGCCTTGTAGAGTGATGTTGAATCTACTTGATTTATTCCTCAACAGCTCTTCCTGGTATTAAACGCTATATAAATCCACTTACGATTTAAAAGGATCAATACAAAGCTGAAAATGACAAATTACTCAGTTGTAATTAATCTTGTCCAATAGACAAACACGTTTTTAATTCAGAGAACCTCACTTGTTAAGAATAACTTATTTTGTCTGATCTGACCTTTCCCTGAATATACACAATCGGAATAAAATACAAACCATTTTTCTTTTGTTTTTTTTGTACTATGACTTATAATAGACGACAGAGTAAAACGGCAAGAGTTGTAAGCATTTTTACCAAGTGCTTAGATTATAATTTTGAAATATGTTGCTTAAATAAACATGTGTGTATTGTTATACTTAAGGGGCCTCATTTATGAGGCCGTGCGTCACTTTTACGCCGATGGTGCGTCACTTTTTGTGACGCACCAGCAGCGTAAAAAATGTGCCTTGTTGCACCATATTTACAAAGTGACGCATCTAGGTAGATGCGTCCCTTTGTAAACCCCTGCACCACATTATACCTGCGCCAGGTATAATGTATACAAGGGGGGCGTTTTGATGCAAGAAATGGTCATGGAAGTGACGCAGTGAAATCTATAAGATTTCACTGCGCCACTTCTAGGACACAAATGCGTCATGGGCTGGCCCCATGTGAAAGGACCCATTGCTGGAGTTGCTTCACTTTTGTGACACGCTCCAGCAATGCGTCACTTTTGCGCCTACAGATACGTCCGAAATACAGACGTATCTGTAACTCCTTGCGCAATGATGCGTCATACTGTAAATATGACGCATCATTGGTGTCGCAAGGAGGGTACAATGAAAAGTGACGCATCGCTGTTTTCACGTAGCGATGCATCACTTTTCATAAATGAGGCCCATCGCAGGAGTAAGCACTGGTCCATAACAAAGCTAAGGTCGGAGCTGGTAACCTGGCAGTGACTGCTTTAGGGGGAGCCTTTCTCCTGCAAGGGGGTGCACACACACCTAGACAAAGGGTGGCATTAGCAAATCTATAGTGATCGGGCAGACGTCCCATCCCCCAGGGCAGCCCTGCGAATCCTGCTTTCTCCCAAACGAAAGGGTTTAAAATGCAGTGATCACTCAGAATTCTCAATCCTGGGAAGTGAATGGTGGTAACACAGAGGGGTCTCCCAGGTGTGTATTCATTCACAGGGACGTAACCACCAACAAGCCTTTACACTGTTTAGAATTAAAAACTTATTTATAAAAGAGGTACACAGTTAAGTTGAACTCCAACCTTAATCATCTCTGCACTATGTAAACAGTTGAGACCCTTTGCCTCAGTATAGGTAATAGCTGAAAGGAAGAGCTCGTCAAAGCAGAGAAAGTGTCTTTCGTAATTTCGTTTCCTATTTACTATTTTCTTTTAAATGGACAGAAATATTGGGGTGAAATTATAATAGTTTGCTTGGCAAAATAATTCACCTGACTGCACTTTAAAATAGCAAACTGTGCACATACTGATTCAAAGATGACACTGAGTGTTATCAGTAACCTTGTAACAATACAGCCGTAAATATCAACCTTTAGTTGGAAGAGCATGGTGGCACAGATACATTTCAAGGAAATATCTCCTAAGTGACCCTTATTCTAAAGATCTAGCCAGCATTTCACACTAATTCTATCATTAAGGACTTATTTTATATTTTTTACTACTATTGACTCTGGGTGAGCTGTATTTTGTTCTTTTTTGTATTTCTCAGAATGATAGACAAAATACATGATCCATTGCCCTGCAGTGTTTTTATTCTGTGTAACCGCATCATATATCTGAGAATTGCAGCAACAAAGATACCTACACTGCCTATGTGCCCTGCATGGCTATTTTATCTGAAGTTAAGCCATGCTGTCCTAGGAAAAGGCTGGGTTATTATGTTTTGAGTGGGGAATGCATTGCAAGCCTGTAATCCAAGAGCTGTACCTGAAGGGATAGCTTTACTATAATGCATCTGAATTAACCATCTCTGGGATCGTTCATCTGCAACGCGCTAATATCAAGACGTGTATTTGTAAAGCGCACATGCATGCAGATGGCGTCTTGGCGGTGAATAACAAATGTTTATTGTTACCTATTGAATGATATTCACTTTATCAACCTCAGAAGGATAAAAGGCTGAGTAGACCAACTGGGATTTGAACCTGTGACCATGAGGTCAAACACAGGCTCCTACAGTGGGCACATTAGTCCACTAAGCCACCAGACCTAGCAACAATAATGTAAGTAGTACATTTGTCTGATGCAGCAGAAACATAACTCAAAGAAAGCACAGAGCTGCACGTACACCACCTAAGTTTCTTCATTGATATTATTAAGTGAGCAAAACTAAATTTAAACTCTGAACTGCCACAACTGAAATCATGTGCCAAATAAGTTCAAAGTACCAATTCTCCTTCAAGAGCCACCTTCTTTGTTCATCTGAAATCAAGGCATTCAAATCTATTGAGTCTAGGGCAAAACAATACTAGTCCCTCCTTGTGAAGGGCTCTTCCATATACTTTGCTTAATACGCTACCCAATCAGAGTTGAGTAAGAGCAAGGTTAGTGAACTCTTCTACAGTGACAGATATCATGTGATGTGAGCAAGTGAATGTTAAACAACAAATCTTAAAGTTAACTCTTTCCTGTAACGGTAATATATGCAGGCTTTTAAGCAAGGGGATAATGTAATTGTCATAAGACTTTTTAGCACAAACATTATAGCTTTTCACCTATTGAAAACCCTTCAGCTGGTAAGCTGATGTGTTCCCTATATCTGCATCAAAGTACGTATTATAGTTTGGGATGTGTAGACAAGACAAAAGTGAGTGTTGAGACATTCATAAAGGATGACTGCGTATGGCTTTGTGGATTGGCAGAATATCTGCCTGGTCTTCATTCCTTCAAACTAACCTCCTTGCTCTCTGCCCAAGGGGCTGCAGGCCTAGAGGGAGCACTCTGTGTTTCAGAGACCTTTAATGGATGGGCTAAAGACTCACTGCCCAGAGCCTCCTCCTTCCAGGGGCACTGTGGTATGTGATTAGGACAGTCACACAGCAGCAGTTTTCTATGTAATGGTTGTGTAATGTCAAACGTTGTGATTTAATAAGAAAGCAATTAAAACAAAATACTGTCACTGAGCCTCACAGTCTGAGGTATGCTTTGTTGCAAGGGTTAACAGAGTTGGAATGGGCAGACACACTCTGCTTCTCTTAGGTGAGAAAGACACATGCCACTGCATTTCAGTCAGGGACTACAGGACAGGGACAGAAGATAAATGTGCATGTGGAGGGACTGCAGCGGCATAAATAATGCGCCATGTTGCACCATATCTACAGTGATGTGACAGGTATAATGTATGTAGGGTGGATGTTCCCCCACAAAAAGCCTCGTAGAAGTGGCACAGTGAAATCTATCAGACGGTACTGCGTCACAAGCTTCCTTTTTAAGATTTATTTTCTCACAAAAACAGCTAGTGAATGACTATCAAATTCTCCTTCTGTATTCCTGAACAAAGGATTCACCAGCTTCTTTTAGGAAGCCTCGTTTTATACCCCACACACACCGAAGTACAACATTTGCACTCAATCCGCAAAAAAAAAAAAAATATTAACATTATGAAAGATTCCTATAATTAAATTAGGTACATTCTGAGGTTTTTATTACCATAAAAAGACAGCTGTATGTCAGGCAAAGTGACTTTCTCTACTCTTACATTATGAGCATACCAGCTCAATTCAGGAATACAATTTGTAAGACTCTTGTATATGATTTGCCCTTCAATAACGAGACCATCCATGCTGAGAAAGTCATTTGTAGCTGACATGGTCACTTTTGAGAAGGTTTAAGCCTTGTGTAAGAATTTCTATTCTACACTCTAATTAAAAGGCTGAACAAATAGATGTTTTAACTTTGTGAAAGTTTCCCAGGTTTCACCTGGGCATATTTTGAGAATGTGTCTTCCTATAAAAATGCGGATGTACCACTGCCAACTTGATTTTTTTCTAATCTTGCCCAAAGGACTGCTATCTCCATTCTGGAAATCCATTTACAGAATGTGTTCTCCCAAACACAGTAAATGTTTATAGTATGTTAAACAAGGTTTATGTGCATATATATATATTGCAACCTGGGTTTTATGGATTCCAGAGTGCTTCCTAATCGCCAGTGGTGCTGGTTTGAGGCAATGCCACATTATGCCTCTAACAATAGAAAAATTCCACTTCTCACATGAAGAATGGACTAGCATATATAAAAACGAATGTATGTGTGTCCGTCTGTTTGTCCTTTATGCATTACTACACCATTCATCCGATCGCCATGAAACTTTGGGAAGTTGTTGAGTACACTTCCGCGAAGGTTTCTGGAATAACATCTTTTTAAATATCGGCCCCCCAGGGCCCTCATAATCTTTTGAATACTGATGTACGCACCAGATGGAAAAACAACAAATCGTGTATCCACAAGTACTCGATTAAATAAATAGAATTAAAACACCATTCATTCGATCGCCATGAAACTTTGGGAAGTTTTTGAGTACACTCCCGTGAAGCTTTCTGGCATAAATACTTTTTAAATATCGGCCCCCCAGGGCCCTCATAATCTTTCGAATACTGATGTACGCACCAGACGGAAAAACAAAATATTGTGTATCCACAAGCACTCAAATAAATAAATAGAATTAAAACAGCATTCATCCAATCGCCAGGAAACTTTGGGAAATTGTTGAGTACACTCCCGCGAAGGTTTCTGGCATAATTTTTTTTAAATATCGCCCCCCTAGGGCCCTCATAATCTTTCGAATACTGATGTACACACAAGACGGAAAAACAAAAAATCGTGTATCCACAAGCACTCGAATAAATAAATAGAATTAAAACAGCAGTCATCCAATCGCCAGGAAACTTTGGGAAGTTGTTGAGTACACTCCCCCGAAGGTTTCTGGCATACATTAATACATTATTTTTAAATATCGGCCCCCCAGGGCCCTCATAATCTTTTGAATACTGATGTACGCACCAGACGGAAAAACAAAAAATCGTGTATCCACAAGCACTCAAATAAATAAATAGAATTAAAACAGCACTTTGAAATGTTTTCCATATTAAAAGGAATAAGTTTCAATAACAATTACACAATATAAATTGAATATTATTATAACGAGTTTCCTTGAATTTCCTTTCTTCGGAGATCGCAGGTACGCACGGCGGGAAAGCTAGTATATATATATATTAATTGTGAGCCTGGTTAGCTAGAAAGAGCCCCAAGAGCAGGTATAAGGAATACTTTGAGAGATAGAAGAGCTTTGTGAGAAGAGGACCATTTAATTCTTGAATGATAGAAACCAAAATTATAAGGATGTGCCAGTACTTAATTCAATTTCTCTTTTGTAATAATCCTAAAGTGTCAGAGTGAATCAGTATGGGGAGTTTATTGCAATCAGAAATACAGTTTTATCTTCCTAATGGAGACTAGAGTTGATAAATGGGGGCTAGAAAAGAAAATGAGAACTGTGATACTTGGATTTTTAAGGAAGTGTTAACCTTCCTGGATTAACACAGTTTAAATCAGTTAATGCTACATATGAAGTGGGATTCATAGATATGGGATAAGTCCAGTCTCTCTCTAGTGGTGGCTTGAGTACCACTAATATCACATCATATCATCTCATGTACATACATAAAGCGCATATTCACACCTGAGAATATTGTGTTGCTGAATACCATGTTTTTTTGCTATCCAAGTAAATAATACTTATTTTATAGACCTTGGAAGGAATAAAGGCGGAGTGGGAGCACCAGTATTCACACATGTGAGAAAGTGGTCAAACACATATCCCTCAAGTGCATTAATTCATTTAATAAGCCAACAGACTAATACGATCTGTATGGGTTCTTCAACATACCTACCATTACACACATCACTGTGGAGACTTGAATATGACTATAATCACACATTATCACTGTGGGCACTTAAACATCACTATAATGGCACAATATCTCTGTGAGGACTTGTACACGACTATAATCACACACTATAAATGTGTGCTATCCCTGTGCATCCCATTAATCACACACTATCTATGTGGGGACCTGGGCATGTCTATAAACACACACTATCTCTGTGAGGACCTTGGCATGTCTTTAATCATACACTATCTCTGTGGGGACCTGGGCATGTCTGTAATGACACACATTCTCTTTGTCATTCGTGGTAATACTATAGTCACACACCATCTCTGTGGGGACCATGACATCTCTATAATCACACACTATCTCTGTGGGGACCTCACCATCTCTATAGTCACACACTATCTCTGTGGGGACCTCGGAATGTCTATGATCACACACTATCTATGTGGGGACCTGGACATGTCTATAATCACACACTATCTCTGTGGGGACCTGGGCATGTCTATAATCTTTTACTATCTCTGTGTGGACCTGGGCATGAATCACACACATTTTCTTTGGCAACAGTGGTAATACTATAGTCACACACCATCTCTGTGGGTACTTGAGCATTCCAGTAACTACACACAATCTCTGTTTTGGCTTGAGCATCATCAGCTTTACATTCTCTGTATAAGGTTTGCCTTAGTGTGTGGGGTAGATATGATTTTTTGGGTGACAAGGGAATTTTTAGGGTTTAGGGTAGGTATGGGTTTTTGGCTGGCAAGGTATTTTTTAGGTTTTAGCGTGAGTATAGCTTTTTAGGAAAAAAGTGCTTTTTTTAAGGCTTACTGTGGGTGTTGATTTTTGGGGGCAAGGGAAATGTTATGGTTTCAGATAGGTATGGGTGTTCGGGGAATTTTTAGCATTTAGGGTGGGTATCGATTTTTAGGTGGTAAGGGATGTTTTAGGGTTTAGGCTGGGTATGGGTTTTTGGGTGGCAAGGGAATTTTTTATAGTTTAGGGTGGGTGTAAGATTTTTGGTGCAAAGGATTTTGTAGATTTTACTGGGTGTATGGGTTTTTGGGTCGCAAGGGAATTTTTAAGGTTTAGGTTTGGTGTCAGTTTTTGGGTGCAAAGGGATTTTTTAGGGTTTAGGGTGGGCATGGGTTTTGGGTGGCAAGGGAACATATAGAGTTTAGGGCTGATATGGGTTTTTTGGGTGGTAAAACATAATTTATGGTTTAGTGTTTGCATGGGTTTTGGGGGCAAGGGATTTTTGATGGTGGGTATGGGGTTTTGGGTGGCAAGCTACATTTTTGGGTTTAAGGTAGGGGTAGGTTTTTGAGAGGAAAGGGATTTTTAGAGTTTCGGGTACGTATGGGTTTTATGGGTTTGATGGGAATTTTTAAGGTTTAGGGTGGCTGTGGGTTTATGGGGGCAAGGGAAATGTTATGGTTTAGGATGGGTATGAGTTTTTGGGTGATAATGAATCTTTAGGGTTTAGGGTGGGTATGAGTTTTTGGGCGATAATGAATCTTTAGGGTTGAGGGTGGTTATGGGTTTTTGGGTGCCAAGAGAATATTGAGGGTTTAGGGTGGGCGTGGGATTTTGGTTGGCAAGATATTTTTTATGGTTCATGGTGAGTATATGTTTTTAGGAGGTAAGGGCTTTTTTAGTGTTTAGGGTGGGTATGGGTTTTTGGGCTGCAAGGGAATTTTTAGGGTTTAGGATGGGTATGGGCTTTTGGGTGGCAAAGGCATTTTTAGGGTTAGGGTGGGTATGGGTTTTTGGGTTGTAAGGGATTTCTTAGGGTTTAGGGTGGGAATGGGTTTTTTGGGTGGCAAGGGCATTTTTAGGGTTTTGGGCAGGAAAGGGTTTTTAGGTGGCAAGGGAATTTTTCAGAGTTTAGGGTGGGTATAGATTTTTGGGTGGCAAATTCATTTTTGGGGTTTTGGATGGGTATGGATTTTTGGGTGGTTGGGGATTTTTTAATGTTTAGAGTGGGTATGGGGTTTTGGTTGGTAATGAATCATCTAGGGTTTAGTGTTTGTATGGGTTTTTGGGTGGCAAGGGATTTGCTAGTGTTTAGGGTGGGTGTGGGATTTTTGGTGGCGAGGGATTTTCTAGGGCTCAGGGTGGGTGTGTTCTTGTGGGTTCTTGGTTGGTAGGGGATTTTTTAGTTTTTAGGGTGGGTAGGGGTTTTGGGTAGCAAGGGAACCTTTAGGCTTTAGTGTGTGTTTTTTTATGGGTTGTAATGATTTTTTTTATGGTTTATAGTTTGTATGGGTTTTTCGGTGGCAAGGGAATTTTTAGGGTTTAGGGTGGGTGTGGGTATATTTGTGTGGTAAGGTTTTTTTTAGGGTAGTTATGGGTTTTTAGGTGGCAAGGGAACATTTTGTGTTTAGGGTGAGTATGGGGTTGTTGGGTGGCAAGGGAATTTTTAGGGATTACATTCAGTGTAGGTTTTCGGTTGGTAAGGGATTTATTTAGGGTTTAAGGTGGGTATGGGTTTTTGGGTGGCAATGGAATTTTTAGCATTTAGGATGGGTGTGGGTTTTTGGGTGGTAAGGGAATTTTTAAGGTTAGGGTGGGCATGAGTTTTTGGGTGATAAGGAATTTTTAGGGTGATTATGGGTTTTTTGGTTGTAAGGTTTGCCTTAGGGTAGATATGGGTTTTTGGGTGATAAGAGCTGTTTTAAGGTTTAGGGTGGGCTGAATTTTTGGGGGGCAAGGGAAATGTTATGGTTTCTGGTGGGTATGGGTGTTTGGGTGATAGGGGAATTTTTAGCGTTTAGGGTGGGTATGAATTTTTGAGTGGTAAGGCTTTTTTAGGGTTTACGCTGGGCTTGGGTTTTGGGTGGCAAGGGAACATCTTGGGGTTAGGGCTGAAATGTTTTTTTTGGGTGTTAATGAATAATTTAGGTTTTAGTGTTTGGATGGGTTTTTGGGACTCAAGGGATTTTTTATGGTGGGTATGGGTTTTTGGGTGGCAAGTGAATTATTGGTGGTTAGGGTGGGTGTAGTTTTTGAGTGGTAAGGGATTGTAAGCGTTATGGGTGGGTATGGGTTTTGTGGGTTTGATGGGGATTTTTAGCGTTTAGGATGGGTTTAAGATTTTGGTGGCAAGGGATTTTGTAGGGTTTAAGTTAAGTATGGGTTTTTGTGTCACAAGGGAATTTTTAAGGTTTATTGTGGGTGTGGGATTTTGGGGGCAAGGGACATTTTATGGTGTAGGGTGGGTATGAGTTTTTGGGTGATAATGGATTTTTGGGGTTTAGGGCGGTTATGGGTTTTTGGATTCTAAGTTGTGCCTTAGGGTTGATGATGGGTTTGGGGTTTTTTGGTGCCAAGGGAATATTGGGGGGTTAGGATGGGTATGGGATTTTAGGTGGCAAGGTATATTTTTATGGTTTAGGGTGAGTATAGGTTTTTGGGTAGCAAGGTATATTTTATGGTTTATAGTGAATATAGGTTTTTGCGTGACAAAGGATTTTTCAGGGTTAGGGTGGGTATGAGTTTTTGGATCGTAAGGGATTTCTTAGGGCGGGTATGGGTTTTTTGCGTGGCAAGGGAATATTAAGGGGCTCATTATGATAACGGGGGGATCGCCACTGACCGTATGGCGGTGGCGATCCACCGGCAAAAAAACACCGCCCGCCTCTAACTTCCCCCGCCACATTACCATGGCTGGGGGGACCTCAGCGAATGGGAATACTGTCCGCCGGTTTTCCACAGGTAGGCAATCTGGTCTGGTAGACACCGTCATCCATATTTGTATGCAGGCTGGGATGTGCCTTTCCGTGGCGGCAACGCTACCACGGAAAGGCAGGCAGTTTTTAACATTGGGGGCCCGTAGCGGGCAGGCATGCTAGTGATAAATCCTGCTTATTGGTGAAAACAGAGTTAGAAAAAACACTTTTAGAAGTGGGTATTTATGTGTGCTTATGAGTTTTTGCGCCTGCCTGATGTGTACTGACCGTTTGGTTTTGACTGACAGAGAAGGGATGTGCATTCACTCTAGTCCCTGGGGTAGTGGAGGTGTGTCCTGCCCTGAGTGGGTGACTCAGTGCTAGGCTGAATAGACCTTTCCTGAATTTAGAGTGGCAGGGGGAGTTTTCCTTGCACCTGAATAGGCCTGGTATTCATTTGGTGTGGTGGGGGGAGTTGCACATGCACCTGAATAGGTCTGTGCCTACCTTCCACAATAATGGCTCCACCCCCTGTGGTGTGCCTGGGGCCAAGGCTTTCAATATGAACGGCAGTGTTGTGCACTTCTAATATGTGGTTGAAGTTCCCTCAGAACAAAGACTGTGGCACTATAAATACAGGGACTATAACCCCATGAAAATAAAAAGACACTATGTGGGGCACGTACCCAATGACTGCTGTGTGCCAGGAGGAACCGCCGTTTGTGAATAACTTCTTGTGAAACTAACCTGCTGCCTGCTGGGTGGCTGAAGTGACTGCCTCTCTGCTAAGGGACCTTCGTGCTAGCCAGCCTGTGCCCTGTTCTCTGCCCCAGTGTCTCCAGGGACGAGGTAGTGCTTGCCTCCCTATTTGCTAATAGCGCGTGGTAAGCGTTTTCAATTCTGTTGCCCAAGGAGTTGGCTCAATTTGTGCTAACCCCATACAGGAGCGCTTTTACCCTGCTGCATGGGCAGCACAGCTCCCTCATCTAGGGCCTGAACATTGAGAAGGAGGAGGTGAACGGAACAAAACGCTCTCCCT
This sequence comes from Lissotriton vulgaris, assembly GCF_964263255.1. Classification (NCBI taxonomy): domain Eukaryota; kingdom Metazoa; phylum Chordata; class Amphibia; order Caudata; family Salamandridae; genus Lissotriton; species Lissotriton vulgaris. Next base: position 1,142,210,136 of record NC_141694.1, on the reverse strand, counting down.
CTCGTATTGCTTGCCTTTGTTTATGTGGGCCAGCAGCCGGGGCTCTGCTACATGGCTGCGAGGCCATGCCCAAGCAGCAAGGAATATCGGCCCGGGAGTTCCCTTGGATGTCAGAAGATGTGGCCCAGCCGCACTCGCAAGTGACCAGAGCCTCACGTGTCCATTCAGATGCTTCCACACGCAGCCGATGTGAGACCCTAGGTGGCCGACGTGAGCCCCTGGGTGCGGGCATTGCTAAGGAAGGCAAGAGCCTCCCAGCTGCATCAGGCCGCTTGCAGCGAAACATGAAGAGATTCGTACCCATGCCACACTACGGAGCTGTACCGGAGGCATTTGGCTCCCCTTGGCTTCTGGCCCGTTGTTGTGAATAGTGGGGGCAGGTGGACCCATCACGCTAGATAGTGCGAGCATCCAGGGATAGTGTGCTCGCACCAACAAACAGACATCCCACTGGGCTGATCTCCAGGAGTAAGATCCTTTGGTGTTTCCTTACCCCGCAGATCACCCCTGTACTTCCATCATTCCCCTGCTTCCATGGAAACCGGTAGTGTTTCCTTGCAGGGAGTGCAGGCCAGTGGCCCTATCACGCTGGTGAGCACAAGCACCCATAGACTGTGTTCTCTCCCGGTCGTGCAGGCAGGAGATCTTTTGGCGTTTTCTTGCCCCGTAGGGCGTCTCTGTCATTCCTGGCATTTTCTCAGTTTCTACGGGAACCAGTGGAGCATTTTCATGTAGAAGGAGGCAGGGGGATGTAGAGGGGATGTAGTTGGATGTTAACAAAGCTGGAAGCAACTATCTTAAAAGATTGACCTGTCAGACTGGTGACACCGGCTCAAGCGGAAACATGTTCAACTAATCGTTATTGTCTTGATTGCACTAACTATAATGTTAGGCCTTATGTTTTCAGTGTGCTGTTCACTTATAAGTATTTACTAAAGTTGGCAAAAGTGGTGTATGACTTTATGTGATGTCATGACAAAGTGCCTAGTGGCACAGTGATTTATGTGATTGTGGTCTAACTTTTTAAAAATAAATAATACAAAAGATATTTTTATGTAACCTTGTGTGGAGTCGCTTTTTATGGTGTGCCTAAAGTGTCACTGTTGTGTTAGTGCGTTGTGCAAACGCTTTAGACATTGCCTCTGGGATAAGCCTGACTGCTCTGCCAGGGGTTGTCTTTGATGTGTTACTATCTTACCCTTACTAGACTGATGGGTTCTGCCCTACCATACCTGCATACCCTAGCCAACCAGAAACACCATGTCAAACAACTGGAATACTAAAAATAAAATGATAATACGGTCCATTATTTATGCTTTAAAGCAGTGGGGCGACGCTCTTCCACCTTAGTGGAGCAGCTGCCACTGTTGAAGTGGCTACATTAGTTTGCTAAGCCACTAGGTTATGACTATCTGTTTAAGTCTTCATAAAACCTATAATCACAGACATCACTGTGGAGACATACTATCTCTGTGGGGACTTGAACAAGTCTATAATCACACACTATCTCAGTGGGGTCATGGATATCGATATAATCAATCAAACACTACCTTTGTGGGGAATTGAACAAGACTGTCATCACACACTATTTCTGCGGGGACTGTGGTAACGCTATAATCACACACCAACTCTGTGAGGACCTGGATATTTCTATAATTACACACTATCACTGTGGGGAGCTTGACATCTCTATAATTATAGACTATCTCTGTGGGGACCGAGCACCCTATAATCACACACTATCTCTGTGGGGACCTGCCATCCCCATAAACACACACTATCTCTGTGGGGACCTGGGCATCAATATAACCAATCAAATGCTATCTTTGAGTAATTGAACATAACTATCATCACACATATCTTTATGGGGATCTGCCATCCCTATAAACACACAGTATTTCTATGGGGACCTGCCATCGCCATAAACAGACACTATCTCTGTGGGGACCTGCCATCCATAGAAACACACACTATCTCTGTGGGGACCCGGTTTCCCTGTAGTCACACACTATCTCTGTGAGGACCTGGGCATCCCTATAATCACACACTATCTATGTGGGGACCTGGGCATCCTTATAATCACACACTATCTCTGTGGGGACCTGGACATCACTATAATCACACAATATATCTGTGGGGACCTGGGCATCAATATAATCAATCAAGCGCTATCTTTTAGTAATTGAACATGAATTTCATCACACATATCTCTATGGGGACCTGGCATATCTATAATTACACTCTATCTCTGTGGGGACGTGGGTTCAATATACTTTAACTTTGTGGGACTTGAATATGACTGTCATCACATACTATCTCTTCAGGGACATCAACATGTATATCATAACAGACTGTCTTTAGAGGGACTGGAAGTTACATGTATCAAACACTTTCTTTATAGGTCAATAATCACCATCTTAGTGGGCCTCCCTAATCATGCACTATCGCTTTGGGGACCTAAGCTTCAGTATAATCACAACATATCTCAACATCACTTGAACATGACTGTAACTACACACTACCAGAGCAGGCACCTAGGCATCATTATAATCACATACTACCTCTGCAGGAGCCTCGGCATGACTGTTATAACAGCAAGCACCTCAGCATCATTGTTATAACACTCTCTATGTGGGGCCCTGAACATGACTGTAATCACATACTATCTCTGCAGAGATGTAACATAACAATAATCACACACTATCTCTGAGGGGACTTGAACATGAATATAATCACACATTTTGTCAACGGGGTCTTGAGAGTGACTATAAGCGCTATACGAATTCTGAATGAATGTCAGAATGACTCATCCTACACTTTCTCTACAACACTTGAACAACACTATCATAATACTCTCTATGTGGGACTTTAATATGGTTATAATCACACACTATCTCTGTGGGGGTCCGGGCATTCCTATAGTAACACACTATCTCAGTGGGGACTGGAACATGACTATTATCACACACTATCTCTGTGGGGACTTGAACATTACTATGACCACATACTATCTCTGTGGGGACTTGAACATTACTATGATCACACACTATCTCTGTGGGGACCTGAACATTACTATGATCACACACTATCGCTGTGGGGACTTGAACATTACTATGATCACACACTATCTCTGTGGGGACTTGAACGTGAATATGATCACACTATCTCTGTGGGGACTTGAACATTACTATGATCACACACTATCTCTGTGGGGACTTGAACGTGAATATGATCACACACTATCTCTGTGGGGACTTGAGCATGGCTATAATACCACACTTTTTTTTTTTTTCCTAAGAAATCACCTGGTGCTGGACAACGTACATTATGGGACCTCCCACCCGTGGTTGGACACTACCCCTGTGGAGGCTGTGCCGTCTGTCCCCGTCTGTCCCCAATCTATACAGTGCAAAGAAATTACGTTAACAGACTCTTTCACTTGGAAACTGAATAGACATACTAACTGTAATAGCTCTAAGTGTGTCTATCTCCTCATCTGCCCTTGTGGCAAATTCTATGTCGGGATGACCATGAGACAGGTCAAATTGAGAATAACGGAGCATAAAAGCAACATACGATGCTCCAAGACTCACACGAGACTTTATGAACACTACCAACAATATAATCACCCTGCCGACAGCATCCAATGGCTAGTGCTTGAGTCCCAACCAGCCATGACTAGACAAGCTTTGTTCAGGCTTGAACAAAGATGGGTGCATCGTCTCCAGCTAGACACAATAGGGCTGAATGACGCTATTCCCTGGGCGAGTGTCTCGAGATAGATACCCTTTACTCTATCACCTGTTTACCCCTCCCGCCATGGTAACACATCCTGGGCACACCTCTCCTGCCATATACCCCTGACTAGCGGTGCAACACAACCTACAACCCAACCCCTTACTGTCACTATCATCCCGTTCCACCTTGATTCCTCTTAACAGAGGACCTCCAGTACAATACTCCACGGACCGACTGGGTTTAGTCGCGCAGTCCCGGCAGCACACAGTCAATGCAGGCACAGACTGACATAATGTGTAGACTATTACGCAATATGCGCGAACATCCGCACCACAACACACCTTATGGCCATTTTATGAATAATTATTCAGGCACTTCTTGTTGCGTCTCCTGCTCGGGTTTAATCACACCCGACTTTCAGAGATATTGATCTCGAAGCAACTCTCCATCTGTTTAAACATTATTGCCACTCCCAAGATGGCCCCCTTACTGAGCCACTCGATTACCTAGCTCTGCCCATTGGACCAGACAGGGTGCTGCGCATGCGCATGACGCATTACAGATGCGCCTTCACCGGACCGGCACCTACGTCAGAGGCCCACTTCCTTCAAAACGGCGGACACCAGCGGAAACCTCTACCAGCTGCTCCGCACCCTGACCAGGTGCCATGAGCGTGAGGGGTAGGTGTTCCGCCGTTCCAGTGTCTCCGTCAAGGTAAGCTTCCTTTGAGACCATCAAAGCCCCGGGTTTTCTATGTCAGGAGCGTGGATGACGGGACAATATCGGGCCAAGTTGTTTGATTACCGCATGTGTCCAGCAAAGACCACCTTGCTGATCGGAAGCCTTCCCGGAGGCCCCGCTATTCAGATTCTATATGATAAATTATGCCCCGCCTGGCCACCCACTCGACCGGCCCCCAGCTCGCCGGGTCTTTAACTACATAGAAACAGGGCAGTTTTTTGTTTCACATAAGCCTCCCTGGGGCCCCGCTGATCGTATTTTAAAGCATAATATTATGGCCCACTTGGCCATGTACCCGCCCCCATCCCGCCCGATCTATTGCTGAAGAGGTTGAGGGCAGTACCTCGGTTACCTCTCTGTCCCATATGTCAATGGATAGGAGTGGTGTGAGCGATACGTGTCTAACATCACATTACAGTACTGTTACCCAGGGAGCCATATTAAGTGGGGACTATCCCGCCCAGCCTCTCTCCCTTCTTGCCCCGATTATGAATTGCTGCTGGGAGAATGTTTTACGCTCTATCTGGGGCCGCTATTGCTGCTGTTTAGTGCACCACCATTCACATCTACCTTACTTGTCTAGGTTACCAGCTACCAATTTTTACATCCTATAGGTGCATCCACCCTTATAACGCTGGCCTCACGGGAGCATGCTGCGGGGCCCATTCTTAATCCCTTTAGGGTAAGAACATGACTAATGCTGCACGCCTGCTGTTGTTTCCTAGGGACGGGTTGTTATCTTGAAAGCTTCGGCTATATACCACAGTTTTTTCTTAAACACACAATGGAAATTCTCCAATTGTGATATTTGGGTGGTGTATGACATAGAAGGGACGTTGCACCCAAATTCCTGGTTCAATTGTTTTTCCCTTCCACACTACCCCCTTCACTTCTCACAGTGTGGAGCCTGTGTCACAAGAGTCACGCTGCACGATTTGAGCATTGAGTCACTATGTTGTATTTGACTTGAGTTGTTCTTTCTGTTTTTATATTTTGTTCCCCTACCTCTAGGTCGCCTAAATAGAGCAGGACCCCTTGGCCCTCTTGTCCTCCGACCCAGCGAGGTTGTATTTGCTTTCTTCATAGAGATTGAGCATTGAGTCCACATTTGTTTTTTTGTGTAGTACTTTATTTGAGGTCCTGACGAATCGCCTTTTGGCGAGAAACATGTTGACCACACTAGGGGGTAGAGTTATTGTTCTGTATACCTTTACGGTCTCTAAACTCCCCTCCCACCCCTTTTAACTAAGGAATCAGCCACGTTATTAAAGTTGGAAGTGGACTGATTACCTTTTTTATCACTTTCACTCACTATTGCACTGACTACACCTTCCTTCATCCTCACCCACATCCACCATCGGCAAGGAACTAAAGAACCCCGTCAAAAGAGTACCTTTGGGGACTCCGTCAGACATTGCAGCGCCGGTCTGACGAGGGGCAGTGAGCCGATGATGACACCGGACACCCTCTAGTAAGGGTGTGTTTCACGCTTATTACTTTGGGTGTGTGAGGCTCTCTAAGTTCCGACTAGGGAACCCTTCCTTCGCAGCCACGGTATTTATAATACCAACTCCTTGCTCCACACTGTTACACGCTCCCTGGGGAACTTTGTACTCTGCTGTTAGCTATAATACCACACTATCTCTGTGGAGACCTGGGCATTCCTATAATCACAAACTATCTCTGTGGGACCTGTGCATTACTGTAATAGTGTTATTTCTGCATTAACTGCAGCATGACTATCATCGTACACCAAAACCACAATATCTGTAGGGACTTGGGCATCAATCTAATCATGCAATATCTCTGTGGGGGCTTGAAAATTATCATCATCATACACTTACTCTGTCAGCTCTAGAATATTATTATAATATCATGCCATCTCTTTGGGGACTATTAATGCACAGCCATACGTAGATGGTGCCAATTGGTGAGGCTGATGAAAAACAACTAGGTGGTCAGATGGCAACTTGGTTTTGCCATCTGACCCCATTGCAGGATCTTAAGCCTCTAAATTAATTTAACTATGTGTTGTTTTCATATTCCTTAATGTTTGTGTGCACTCAGTAATAGGCTAAACATCCGTGAATCCCTGTCCATGCACTTTATATATATATGATCATTTTCTACTGTAAAATGCATTATTAGACAAATCTCTGTTCTAGGTGCACCTAGGACATAGTGACCTATTCAAATTTGACTAAAGTATCATGTTATGTATGTATGGCACTGAATAATAGCATTTATCTATTAGATAATGAGTGTATTCAATCAGAAATGAGAATTATTGAGTAGGTCCCCACAAGGATGGTAACACATGTCCAAGTCCCCACAATGATGGTTCTGTGCGCGTGACTAAATAACAACATATTTGTAAAATTGAAGCAGGATCCTGTATTATGAATTTTTTCTTAACATTTTTCTGTTATTGGTATATTTTTAAAACATTGGGAAGGGTTAGTCCCCACAAGGCTGGTGAAAACACATAGTCCCCACAAGGATGGTAACACGTGTATGGGTGTGTGTGTGTGTGTGTGTGTGTGTGTGTGTGTGTGTGTGTGTGTGTGTGTGTGTGTGTGTGTGTGTGTGTGTGCGTGTGCCTGTGAGTGTGTGTGTGCTCCTTGGAGTGTGTGTATGTGCGTGTGCCTGTGAGTGTGTGTGTGTGCTCCTTGGAGTGTGTGTATGTGCGTGTGCCTGTGAGTGTGTGTGTATGGGTCTGTGTGTGTCTCTGTGTACTTGTCTCGTGTTTCGTCAGTTCACTCTCTTTGCAGTCGTTGTCCAATCTTCAGCTTAAATGAAGTCAGAATCAAAAGCTGTCCTTTAGTATTAGTTACTACCTATCATTGGCTTTCATGTTTATCACTCGGGGACAGGTGCATTACATAGGTTTCAAATCAAATACAATTTGAATTATGTTTCCATTTATTTGATAGCAATTATTTGAAGGCCTAAACTGAATTTTGGTCAGTGCTTGATTTGAGACGTTAGTTGCAAGGAGGGTGGACCATGGCATGATTTTTGGGGACTGCTCCTTATTTTTCCGCACCAGACTTTGATCCAGAGCAAGAGAAAGAAAAACACAAAAGGGAAAAAGAAGAAAGATAGAAAACAGCAACAAATAGAGAAAGCAGGGCTTAAAGAGATTCTGCAAGAGTGAGAAACAGAGGCAGAGAGTATCTGGTGGTGAACAGAGTCATGAATAGGGGAGTAGCTTTAGGGGGTGTTTGCGGTGTGAGACGCCCCAAAAAATACATTCTTGGTTTGGTATTTGGGTCTGGGGACTCAGAGTCGGGTCTGCTATCTGTGTCAGTTTTTCTAGTGGTGAGCAAAGAATGAAAGACAAAATAGTGACCTTTGATTTATCCTTAGAGTGAAAGGGAGACATAGATACACATCTGGTGGTTTAATTTCAAAATGTGAAACCAGATAACCTGGAATCAATATGTCTTCCCTGCATGTCTAAATTGTGTGATCCTAGGCAGATATTGTATTTCACAGAGCCTCGTTTTGCTTTATTATCACATATGAGTGCACTGTTAAATATGTGAGTTCAGGGTGAGCGCTGTACAAGCATCTCATATTTAATTTAGTCAACTGTAATGTTACTCCAGCTATAATAAGGGTCTAAGCAACGTTTAGAGCTTACATGACTACTGACTTGCATCTTAGTTCTGTAATGGCATTGTTCTTGGGGGCAAGCCATGAATGTTTCTTTAATAATCACTTTACATAAATGCTTGTCTATATGGTGAAATAATCTGATGTAGGAAGGTGAAACAATTCTGCATGCTAAAGAAATACATTTTTATTAATTTTGAATAGACTGTATCATTTTTTTACGTTTGGAATGTTTATTAAGGAACATACATCATAATGTGCAAAACAAATATTTAATAGTACATAAGAACGAGACATGTCACAGTAGCAATGCCTTTGTTCATTAGATAAATATCAGGTAAAGCTTGACATTCAATTTATTGATTATGCAAAATAAGACATATCTTTAAAGCTAATAATACCAAACAAATTGCTTTGCACAGCCATTAGTATTTTGTGGGATTTTTTTTAATAGAAGAGGAAAAAAGAAAAAAAAATCTACCTATAATGTATGTGTGTCTTACAAGGAAATAAATAAGGGAGAGAGGAAGGTAAACGAAATCTGGTTGGTAAAGAAACAAGAGGTATACAGTGAGTGATATTAAGATATTGAGTAAAATGATCCGTAGTGTAAAATAAAGTGTTCATGGAGGTTTGGAGACTTCAACATTTCTAATGTTAATGGTTACAGGGTTAGATACGTAGGAAGTCGAAGGCAACTACAGCAAATGCCTTTTAATGTCTACCTGGAGTGTGGGTAAGTGTGCAGTATCCAGTCTGTGATTGTGACAAATCAAGTTCCATCATGGGGGAAAATCTAAATTGTTAAAGTTCTTCTAATTAGAGGTAATGCATTGAAAGGCCACCGCCAGGAGAAGATCCGCAAACAAACTCTTGGCCCTATCCCCAGACCATGCATCTGAACACATAAGTAGACAGATAAGGACAATGGCATTAGGAATTGAAATAGAACATATCCGAACGGTTGTGCCATATCTACTTCCAAAAGGAAGAGTTCTTGGGACAATAGAAATACATAGGCAGAAAGTCACCATTAGAGGCATTCCAGGTTCAGCAATTACTATTTTTCAAAAATGTTAATTTGAATAAGGTACTCGTGGTTTTAAAAAAAGCCTATTGTAGAAGAAAATAATAGTCTGAGTACTGCTGGCAGAGCGGGACATACAATGTACTTTAGGCAATATTTTGTTCCGTAATGGAATGGAAAAAGTGGACTGTATATCCGGTTCTCATGAGTCTTCAGATTTGGTTTTAGCCCTATCTGAGTCTGGAGTAGAAAACAGCTTGTATAAAAACAAACTTTTAATTCAGTGTAAAGTTGTGGAATGTCATAGGATCAAAGAAAGGGTCAGGAAGGTGTGAGGAGAGATCTATTACATTTTGTCTGAGAATATCTAAAAGGAGGGCACAATTGGTCCGAAACATGTTAGGAATACTTAGTGTGTAGTTCCTCAAATGGACGTAACAGATTATTGGAGATGATCTGAGAAACCATTGTAATTCCATTGGGTATCCAGGGAGGCGCTTTAAGGACATTGTCAGCTATGGCAATGCTAAGGTTGTATCAAATGGAGGATAGTGAAAATAGTTGGGAATGTGAATAAATCTGAGAGAAACATTTTCACAATAAGATGTGAGTGATAAGATGTGAGTGATAAGGGAAAATTCGAGGAATGAAAAAGGAGAGATTAAAGAAAGCTGAAGATAAAACTAGAGTAAAAGGGAGGTAGAAGTTGATGCCCGCAAAGAGGACTATATCTGTTCGAGGGTAAAGGCACAATTATATTAGGTAAAGTTGGGAATGATGACGCCTCCATTTATTTTCGCATCTTGAGTTTGGATAAGGAAATCCTAGCCGGTGACTTATTCCTGGACAATAGGGAATTCCCTTTTCTCTAGAGTCTCGGCGCAAGGCAAGCCCGTAAGGAAGATTGATAACCCGGCCCTCTCTAACGCTCTTCTACTTTCAAGCCCGTCGGTAGCCCACGATCTCGACGGAGCGGTGGATAGTATTACCACCTGGATCAGCCAAGGGGTTGATTCCACTTCTAAACTCCTTTCCAATAGGCGATGAAGACTGACTCCTTCTCAAGCCTGGTACTCTGGCACTCTTAGAGAGCTTAAACTGGCTTATAAAAAATGAAAACAACAATGGCGCAGGAGAACTGTCCCTTGGCCAAAGGTGCTCTTTGCAGGGCCTCGAGAGAATACTATGCAGCCATTGGGGAGGCAAAAAGTGGCTTTTATGCGGAGCAGATTGCCAAGGCTAAGAACAATACTAAGAAGATTTTCTCCATTGTTAGAAGCTTTTTGGCACCCTGCGCTGAACAATCAGCCCTTCCAGTTTCATCGCAGTAGTGTGAGTAGCAGTCTTCTTTTTTTATTGAAAAAAATCAGAACATCCAAGATAGCCTGTGGACAGGCTCTCAATTCCAGAGGGATTCCTCTCCTATGTCCTGTCAAGCCCCTATTCCGTTGGCCTCTGCATTAATGAGGTTTATGCCTATTGCTGGGTCTGATACTTTGACCATCCTCAAATCACTTCAGTCGGGTTCCCCGACAGACCCATGTCCAGCTGGAGTTCTGGCCGGTGTTGCTGAGGTGGTTTATCTAGAGGTAAATACTATTATCAATCTATCCCTACAGACTGCTACTGTACCCCGTAATTGGAAACAGGCAAAGCTTCTGCCATTCTTAAAAGAACCTTCTTTAGATCCGCTCAAACTTGCGAGTTATCACCCCATCTCTCTCCTCCCGGCACTGACTAAGGTGTGTGAAAAGGTGGTTTTTCGTCAGCTTGAGGCATATGTTGAAGTATCTGGTGTTCTCCACCTGGCGCAATCTGGTTTTAGGGCTTCATATAGCACCGAGACCGCATTGGTGGAAAAGGCTGAGGCGATTAGGGAGTGCCTGGACACGGGCGGCAGGGCGGCCTTGATTTTACTTGACCTATTGGTCGCCTTCGATACGGTGCCCCATCAATTACTGCTCACTCGACTCTCAAACATTGGCATCGGTGGCCCCGCCTGGGAATCCTTTTTAGAAGAACGCACTCAGCAGGTCTGGATGCCACCATTTTCCTCGGCGGCCAGGGAAATGTCTACCAGAGTCCCACAGGGTTCTACTTTGAGCCCCTTGCTCTTTAATATCTATTTGACTCCGTTGATTTTTCTGGCGGAGGAGCTGGGAGCAAAAATTATAGCTTATGCCGATGACACACAGCTCCTATTTACCTGGAAGGACTCCGACTTGGCGACAGAAATTGCCCAGAAATGTCTCTTGTCTGTGTTTCAGTGGTTTGCACATGCCCAATTGAAGTGCAACAAGGACAAGTCGGAGGTCCTTCTGTATGGTCAGTTTCCGCCCACCTTTAGAGAAACCCTGTGGCTACCAGACTTCCCTCGACCTAAGTTAGAGGGCGACCCCGCAAAGAACTTAGGGGTTTGGTTTGGTAAAGACCTTCGGTTTGCGGTGCAAATTAAGAAGCTCGCTGGAGTCTGCTTTGGCACTGTTAAATCATTAAGAAGGTTCTTACCCATGCTTCCAAGGCCTGCCAAGGAGATGGTTGCCCGTGCTCTCATCATCTCCCGCATTGATTATGCAAATGCCCTGTACATTGGCAGCCCGTACAGAATGCTACAGCTAGACTTTTGTTTAACATCTCAGGAAGATCTAGCGTAAGACAGCATTTACGAGACCTGCACTGGCTTCCTGTGACCCACAGAGTGCAATTTAAGGCTCTCACCTTGGCCCATTGAGCCCTGCAGGGTATTGGTCCTATGTATATCAGGAAATGTTTTGCTTTCTATGTCCCTAGTTGATCTTTGCGCTCGGCCACCCAATGACGGATGGCAATCCCCTGATTCCGATTGGGGGATCAGTCCCTCTCCGTTAAAGCAGCTACAGCATGGAACTCCCTTCCTCTGGAATTACGCTCTAACCAGGACTTCAGACTTTTTAAAAAACAACTCAAAACTTTCCTTTTTATTCAGCCAATTTAACTCTCTGTTCCATCAGGGCATGGTAACGCTGCGCGCCAGGACACTCTTGAGTATTGGAGCGCAGTATAAATTAATTATAATATAACATATAACATAACTTGGACAGCAAACAGTCAATGGATTTCAAAAAGATCCACGGTAGCCGGAGAGGAAACATTGATAGATAAAAATTAATAATGAGCAGCAAAATCATATTGAATCTGCCCCACCGTGGGAGGAATAAAGGGGACCATAGAGCCAAAAGGGTAAAAATCTTATGTTTTAAAGCCTCTATACTAGCTTTAATAGTATCTCTGATAGAGGGGAGGTAAATAATGCCTAAGATCGGAGAGGGATATCACAAAAAACCTGTATCTTTAAACGTCTTTGAGGCTTAATTTGTTATGAGGCATTACTTTAGATTTGTCTATGTTGTTGCTGGAGACTATAGAATAGTGAGACAACAGTTGGAGAATCAAAGGGACTAAGAGTGAGGATTAAATACATAAAGTAAAACATTGTCTGCATAAGCATCAAATGTAATATCTGACCATCTGTGTTTACAACTGTAAATGTCTGGGATCTTCGTATAGCTTCCAGAAAGGGTTCCACTGAAAGAGTGAAGAGTAAAGGTGATAGGGGCATCCCTGTCATGTGCCTCAAGAGAGGGGAAATAGTAAGACTGAAGCCATTAATGGTGCCCGCTGTCGAAAGCTAGGTATAAAGAACTTTGATATACTGCGAAAATCTAGGGCCAAAAGCATTTCGTTTCAGGGCTTTGAACGTGAATTCCCAGTTGAAGTGTTTAAAACGTATACAGAGTCTAAGGTAACTGCTGCTAATGACATATTACTTCTAGAGGCACCATGAATACTATTTAGTAAGGTTCGGGAATCCTCTGTATTATTTCAGGATTTGACTAAACCTGATTGTTCAGTACTGACCAGAGAAGGAATTAGCTCATTAGCACGCTGCTTCGCCAGATTTGCCCCGCAGTAACTCTGACCTGTATCACGCTGAGAGAGGAAGGCTCTGCCATACAATCGGATCCTTGCGCTGTTGAGACCCCCCACCACCTCCCTTCCGCCGTCCTGCTGTTTGTTTTCACCTGACAGCGGGGCCGCCGAGTGGAGTGAGGCGAGGGGCTGCCTACAACTCCCGGCAGCCCTCGAGGTCTCCAGCCACACCCCCTTCACGAGGCGCCAGGAGGCGCATAAAGGGCGTCGCCGTTACAAGGAGTTGTGACATGCTGCTTCGCCCGATTTGCCCCGCAGTAACTCTGACCTGTATCACGCTGAGAGAGGAAGGCTCTGCCATACAATCGGATCCTTGCGCTGTTGAGACCCCCCACTGCCTCCCTTCCGCCGTCCTGCTGTTTGTTTTCACCTGACAGCGGGGCCGCCGAGTGGAGCGAGGCGAGGGGCTGCCTACAACTCCCGGCAGCCCTCGAGGTCTCCAGCCACACCCCCTTCACGACGCGCCAGGAGGCGCATAAAGGGCGTCGCCGTTCCCTCTCGCGGGACGCTGGGCGAAGCCTGGGCCAAGGGTGGGCCCGTCCAAGCCCGTCACAGACCGGAGGAGACCGGGCCGGGCGCTCCCCCCTAACATTCAAGCCAAGGCAACTTCTCGCGCTACAGTCCTAAACCAAGCTACAGAGAATTCAATTACCATTCACGACACATTACTTATTTGAAGCCCTTTGATTCCATCCCACTCGGTTAAAATATTTACAATGTCAAGAGGCATCTAATAGCAAAACCATAAAGAAAAACATGACGACTACAGTTGGTCCCATTGAACAATTTCTCCACAAAGTGAACGAAACTATAGACCAAACAGTATTGATGATTGATCGCCGTGTTTCGTATGAGCTAGACCAAGCACGACGTTCATCTATGGGCGTGCTGGTACAGGCCCAAACTCCAAATGCTGCACTACAAAATAAGTCAACTTTGGAGATAAATGTTGAAATACATGCACTACCAAACACAGTCGACCTTTCAGTAGCCTCGCAATTGTCTAATTCACAATCTTCTCAGGACCTTGAACAGACCCCCGATATCTTTGCTACATTGCAGCCAACACAAAACGATTTAACACAGTCAGATTCTAGAGGTATTAGGGAAGGAGCTATTCCCAAACAACAGACTCAAACAGAATCACGCCCTAAGAGTCCAATACGTACAACCGCAACAAACTCTGATCCAGAACCACCTTCTAGGGATCAAAACCAACAGAACATTCTTAACACAGAATCCTCTAACAACATCACATCCGACGTACTTATAGTCGAAGATCACCTGAACAGACCTAATTCAAAACAACCTCGACAAGAAATGTTGGTCCAATACTCGACGAGAACCACAAGTAACTCAAAGGTAGAATCTTCCCTATTAAAAGAAATCTCGGAAATAGTAAAACACCAGTTGCATCCCATACAAAAAAGTCTTGAAGTAATAGAAAAGCAAATGGCTATATTAATTGCCACCGCCAGAATAACCACCAACCCAAGGAAAAAAGACTTTTCAGCTTCATTAGGCCCTACCACCAATTCCGGTAAAACTAATGCTACCAACACTCAGAAACAAGTAGCGAACAATCCGGCTACCACAAATACCGTAAACGACATAAACATAAATACAAGAGAATCAGGAAAAAAATTAACTAATCAAACTCTTCCTCCGAAAGCAAAGCCCAATCAGGAAAATGTAAAAATCATCACTGGTCCTCAAAACCAACCACCTCCAAACCCTATTCCTGCAAAATCACTACCAGTAACTACCCCTTCTATCCCACCCGCATCAAATACTCCCCGTCAAGACACACCACAGAGAACAACCAGTAAATCAGAGAGAACGAATAAAAGATGGCCAAAAGTAGTAAATCTTCCACCGGAAGCAGCACCCTTCGTAGCCATATTAACTGGGGTCCCAGAACTAAGTAAAGACACAGATGAACCTACCTGGTCCCTACTAAATAAAGCACGCTATTGGCTAAACATCAACAGGCCCAATCACCCAAATAACATCACCAGAATTACCACGAAGAGAAGGGTCTCCTGGATAGGCCACCAGCCTAAATCAATCCTCGGTGATTGTATAATAGTTAACTTTGAAAACCCACGAGCAGTGGACTACATCTGTTCCTGGGACAGCCCAGAAAATAACGAAGGAATAAACGTTAAACGTTTATCCTTTTTCTACCCTCGACAAAGCCATCGTTTCGAGGACCCTAACTGGCCATCAAATTGGTCATGGAGTCAACCCGATCAAGGACCAAGAAACTGGAATCATGGCGACATGGGTCAAGGAAACTACCAAAGGCACCAACCACAGGGGGATTGGGGATATGACCACAGAGAACGAGGTGACTGGAACAATTATGGCAGGAGGACGTACCAACACCAGTATAGAGAACCCTGGACCGGAATCCCAACCTTCAATCACTATAGCTGCCTAGACATGGTCGACTGACCATCATCACAGCCTCACACATCGAGCCCTCTGTTTAATCCTAGAGTACAACTACTTCCCTCACCAAACAAACTAAAGAGCAAGATGTCCGACAAGGTCCAAAGCTTACCAAAAGATAGAAAAGATGACCATACTCCAGAAACCACAACTCAAAATGCAAGCAGTCAGACCAAAGATCGCCCCCATCACTGCAAATTTGTCACCAGACCGCAGTCTATGCTACGTCCTCCCTCAGACAAACTAGACGAGGTAGCTTTGAACATAGTCCCTCCAAACTCAATAGTAGAAGCAGAACTACTTGAACTGCCGTCCCAATTTGTTAACTTCAGCACAGATGTCGAGAGGAATATGCTATTCTGGAATGTGGCGGGTCTAGCAACTAAGCATCTTGAAAAAACCTTTTTAGATCTGGTTCACAAAAACGATCTAATTTGTCTTCAGGAGACATGGCTGAACGACCCAATTCACCTGGTGGGATTTAGAACATACTTCTCCCATGCAACAAAATCACACTCAGGGAGAAGCAAAGGGGGCCTAATCACATACATTTCCAATCTTTGGCCCTGTCAGGAAACAACGCCAATAGCACTCCACCAGAACTATCAGATCATTAACATAAAAGCAACTAACCAAGCCATCTACACTATAATAAACTTTTATAATAACATGAGCCTGACGGAATTAACCAAAGCTCTAAGTGAAATTAGCGATGTAACAAATGAGTTAAAAATCAAATACGCCAAAGTCACCCACTCAATAATCTGGGGCGGAGACTTCAACCTCCATATATGTAGCAAAAGCAATGCCCCTACATGTGGGATCATAGACGATCAAGATAACCCTATAACTCATTTTTCTCACACCGAGGAAGGAAACAACATACAGGCTACCATGTCCAAGTTAGACATAGGGTTTGCGAATGTGTTGATGACACCCACTATCCAATTCACACCAACGTTCCATGGAAGAGGCGCTCAAACATTAATTGACTACATCCTAGTTTCTATTAACAATGCCACACGCATAAAACACTTTGAAGTGGACAACAATGTACTCAGTGACCACTATCCACTCAGATTAATCTACCTAGAGCCTGATCATCAAAAAAACCAAGCTAAGGACTATATGGGCCCCTTACATCAAGAAATACTTACACTAAACAGACTGAACGGCTTCACCCTCAAATGGGGTAACCTAGACCAAGAAACAACCAGCGCAAGAATAATTAAAAAATGCAGGACTCACATTGACAATTGTCTAAACCCTCTGGCAACTGCATCGGAAATCCTGACCGGCTATAATGAAATAGTGAAAACTATCGGCAATGTACTAACTAAATCCAGAAAACAAAACAACACTCTAAGAAAAGGTTGGGTTAACACCCAGTGCACAAAAGCCTATTCAGCTTTAAAGAAAGCCCTAGCAAAGAAAGATCGAAACAGAGAAGAGATAGTGCAATTAAGGAAATTATACGCGCTTGCACTCAAGCAAAGGAAAAAGGAGCTACAATGTAATCTCTGGACCCAACTTCTAAATAGCAGCATACAAAAGGACAATGTAGCCTTTTGGAAAATTGTCAAGACCCCTTTTCTAACTGGAAACAACGACGGTCCCTCCCTAGATGTTGCAATAAACGCCGAGGACTGGGTGCAGCATTTCTCAGGGGTCTTTGGAGAGGACAAAGTCGGAGACTTGGCTCCTACACCTCCCCTCCTCCCACCGGTGAACTACCCGATAGAAATTCATTTCACCATTAAAGAAACAATGAAAGCTATAAAAACTGCAAAAAATGGCAAAGCGCCAGGACCAGACTCAGTCCCTATGGACCTCTACAAATCTCTTCCTGATCTCTGGTCCCCTCTATTAACCAAGGTCTTGAATGCAGCAAAGGAAATCAACCTCCCTAACTCCTGGTCAACATCGATCCTAGTCCCCATATTCAAGAAAGGCAACAGATACAGTCCCTCCTGTTACCGTCCTATCTCCCTCCTGGATTCGGTCGGAAAGATGGCAGGGAGGATACTTCTAGACCGTCTCCAGGAGTGGTCCAAAGAACATGGGGTACTATCAGATCTTTATTGAGTCCATCCAGCACTCTGGTTTTTTATATATCTTCTTCTTGTTTAATCCATTCGTTGTTGTGCAACATTAACCCAGTGTTTAGTCTAGAAACACTTTGTAAACATATGAAAAATTGGGAGTCAGCGGGCAATCCCGTTGTCTAGATGGTAATGTTATGCACACTTTTACTAGAACCAACTTGGTTCTCTTCTGGTATATTCATAAACAATAATAGTCCATTCAATGAGATTATTCTTATTTCAAACTTTCATGTTTATTTCATCTTTTTAATTAATGCGAATCCTTTTGTTTCCAGGACATTTCATATTAACATCTCCCATTTACCCAATGCATTTCGGGTCTGTGGTGACCCTTCCTCGGGGGTCTCTATTAGAAAAATCAAGAAAAATGCAATCAGCCTCATAACCATCTCTGCATGTGTACAACTACATCCAAATACATTTGTTAACACTCTGTCATTTTATGCAAACAAAAAATCCTATCATGTAATCACATGGCGATCCCTAAATAGCCAAACTTACAGTGTTCACCCTGTTCCATGAAAGTTTAAAACCGAAAATGACCGTTACATTGAAAAGAGCTCCTAGCGCAACTGACAAAGAGTTCTAACTGCACGCTCCGTGGAAACATATTCTAACGTATTCTGGCGAAAATAACCGTTAAATAAAACAAAACTTCTCGAGCCTAACAAACGCCCTGCTCCTCGTTAGCGCTTTACTTACTAGGAAATGCAAACATCCTACGTTTCCGAGATGCCAACCAATCCGCTACTTCCAAACATTTAGAGTGTGGCTATTTAAAGCTCTGCGCGCTGTGATTGGCTAAGCATGCGATCACCTGATCGTGACGATGGACTAGTGTTCAGCCCTATAAAAATGTTAAATAAATCTCGATAACAGGTATAAAAGAATACTAAATTGGTATAGAACATCAGTAACAATACTAATGAATAATAAATGAATGAGTTTCATAACATTTCTGAAAAAGTGCAAACATCGAAAAACAATACTGCATGTTATTCATAACTTTGTTTACACAATGCATATAGCTCTAATATCCTGCATCATGCTAATCACAAGTGCATTAAAAGTGCACTAAAAATAAAAAGTTACTAAAAGAAAATAATTACTAAAAGAAAATAATGTCGGCCATTTTGGGTAGGGGAAGTCTCACTCTTAACGTTGTGCAAGGAAATATTATCGGCTTTCCCAAAGTCTGTTTATAAAAAGCAGGATAATTCTATCCTGTCATTCAGTCCATTAGGTTGTAGGCTGCCCATCTTTTTTATCCAAAAATATTCGGATCTCAGTCTTTGCTTATGTGAGTCTCTCTCAGGGTGATGTTTAATGACTTCCAGTATGGTAAAGCGTAATTGTGCAACATTATGTCCTGCTTCCAACCAATGTGCAGTCAATGTAGATTTCAGATTTTTCAACCGAATGTTGCTCTTGTGTTCTGTTATTCTTACTTTTATTTTCCGTTCAGTTTGGCCTATATACAATTTTCCACATGGGCACTTAATACCATAAATAACGTTTTTGGTGTCGCAGGTTCTTGAATGTAACAATCGTACTATCAGATCTCCAATACGGGTTTAGGGCTGGACTGAGCACCGTGGACCAAGTTTTGAACTTAACATTATTGGCTGGAAAATACACCACAGCAAAAAAATCAACCTTACAAATGGTCTACGTTGACCTTACGGCAGCTTTCGACTGTGTAGAACACTCAAAACTTTGGAGAATAATGCTGCAAATGGGGATCGAGCCAGCAATTGTAGACTTCCTACGTGAGTTATACGCTGGTGCCACGGTAAAGGTACGATACGGATTGGAAGGCCAACTTACAGATAGCTTCCCAATACAGAAGGGGGTCAGGCAAGGGTGCGTACTGGCCCCCTTCTTATTTACGCTCTACACAAATGGACTTGAAGTTGCTATGTTACAAGGCGTAAAAGATCTCCCAGAAGCGGGCCGGAGACCGATCCCAGCATTGCTATACGCTGACGATGCGGTGATCCTCGCACGAACCCCGATCCAGCTACAAAAAGCCCTAAATAACTACTGCACTTTTATGACAAGTCTTAATTTAAAGGTCAACATAAAAAAAACCTTTGTGATGCACGCCGGTATCAAGGGGAAAAAAGCAAAGTCAATTTTTGTGGACAAACTACCCCTCGAAAGAACTAAAACTTACTCATATCTCGGCATCACCATTGACGAAGAGTTTAACTGGAAAGAAGCAATCATTTTGCGTAAGCTGTCACTCAAAAGAACAGTGGGCGCTCTAAAAGCTTTCTCCCTCCGTCTAGGAAAAAGACCTCTGGCTGAGATGATAAAAATTTATAACGCAAAATGCATCAGCACGGCCATCTTTGGAGCAGGAGTCTGGGGAATAACAAACGTCGAACAAATCCAGAAAGTTGAAAATTCTTTCCTAAAATTCCTACTAGCAGTTCCAAAAACCACAACTACCTTTGGCTGTCACTTAGAACTTGGAGTGGACCATGTTTCAGACCTTATCAAGATTCACCCCATTATGCTGTGGCGCAGAATATGGGCAACAGACGAATGTCAGCTCACAAGAGCAATCATTGAGGACTGTATGAAACTAGACGGTATGAAAAAGATAAAGTGGCTATATTATGTAAAATCTGTCCTAGCAGATATTGGTCTCTCGAGGTTCTTCGATGAACCACAGTCAGTAACAGACATAGCAAAAAAAGATCTAAAAAAGCTATGCCTGTCCCACCTAACCCAACTGCGATTGATGACCGAAATAGGAAAGACATCAGTCCAACACTGCCTTATGATACAACTGACTCCATCCATCCAACCGTATCTGCAGCACGACCTGACGCAATTTGAAAATTTTCTTCTCAATCGCTTCAGGTTCAATCTTTTTCACATCATGGTTTCATTTCCTTTACAGAATGTTTGGACACATAACACGATACTGTGCCCCTGTGATTTTATTTCCCCTCAGTCCACAATACATGTTCTTTTCTTTTGTAAGTTCTATATGCCACTTCGCAAAAGGTGGATCTTACCAATTTTAAAAGTAATGAAGATCCGTAGATGCCGCCCAGCGTACCTGGTGCTGCAGTTTCTGGAAAACAGCTTAGTGTCGAAATCTGTCGCACACTATCTAAAATTGTGTCTCAGGCATCGCATGAACTTATGAAAAATCACAGAGCTGTCTTAAATACGGACCTTAGTGAATGTATAGTCCTCTCTGAGAGAGATCAATTTTTAACATACTATGAACTTAATGTTTTTTAATAGTTTTTTTACTATGTATATTTGTACTTTTATGGCTTTCATCACGAAAACCGAATAAAGTTCTTTTTGAATTTGAATTTGAAAAGCTCATTAGCACAGAGTGCCAAAATCTTAGCAAAATTTTGCAACCCATATAGATAAGATAGATTGGTCTGTAACTTTTGCATTCTGCCAAATTTTTGTCCATTTTCTGTTTTTTGGTTTAGACATATCATAGCCTCCGAAAAGGAGCCAAACGTATTATCAGTTAATATAATATTAATTGAACTAGTAATGAAATCTTAGGTACGGTAGATGTAGAAAATTTGAAATAGAATTTGCCTGTAAAACCATCAGGGCCTTTTGCCTTGTCCTTTGGGAATTTAGAGATGGCCACATGAATCTCATCACAGGAGATATCTGCATCCAACTGAGAAAAGTCAATCTATGGAGCTTGTAATTTTGGAATTGTAGACTCTAAGAAATCATGGGTCAAGGGTGTGTCTTCTGAGTATAACGGAGTAAAATGTGGCTAATCTGCTGGTCTTTAACTTATTTATTAACAGTGACATTGTAAATGACTTCTATTTTTGACTTTGAGATAATTGCCTAACAACTTACCAAGCTTGCTGGATCTGCAGTAAAACTTAGCATTGTTTTTTTAAAGAGTACAGCTCGCATTATTGATGGATGTTTTATTAAATCTAAGGTTGGTCCGGATAAGTCATTCAAGAGCATCTTTGTGAAAAAATGAATAATATTCATGTTCCAGTTTCTTAATTTGTTGCGGAATAGTAGAAAATTCCTTAGAAGCTGTTTTTTTCTTTTAGGATACATAATTCATAATATATCCTCAAGCAGTTGCCTTTAAAGAGTCCCAAACATAGGGGAACTTGAGGTAAGAGGTAATATTAATGTCCAAAGATTCAGTGAAGAATTTGTTAAATCCTGTAGCAAACTTCTTTATGCTGCTAATAGCCCATAATTGAAACGTCATTTACTTGTGCAGGTAGAAGACTGGGTAGACTCCAGGTAAATTATCACTGAGGCATGATCAGAGATCACAATAGCACCTAGTTCAGTGTGAATTACATTTTGTGTGAGCTTTTTCGCTAAAAAAATATAATCAATTCTAGAGAAGGAATGGTGAAAGGGGGGGCATGGCTTGGCCAGCTGTAAGATAGCCACACCTTGAGTGGGCTCTGCCGGCCAAGCTTTTAAACCTTCATAATCCTACAGCCTAATCAACTTTTGCTGCTCCACTGCACCGCCTACCTGATCATGGGGACGTTTGAATCCTGCTGCCACCTCTCCTGTCTGTTTCGGAGCTCCCGGGGCCGGGATCGGGGCCGCTGAGCTGGATCTGAGTCCGGGCTTCATGTCCTCTGCCACTCCATTCGTGGCACCTGTTTGGGGCCGCGGCGCTGAGGAGTAGCCTGTGGCGGAACATCCTTCGCCCTCCGGTGAGTGGCACCCCTCGGGGGGGTCGGCTGGGGGTGGGCTGGGGGCTTCTTGCCGCCCGTCCGGCTCCTGGGAGATCGCGGCCTGTCTGGGGCCTAGTGCCTGCTCCGGCTCTGGTCGGCGGCCGGGTCCCGGCTGGAGCGCAGGCCTGTTGGGGTAGCGGCGGTGGTGCAGCGGTGGTCCTGGGCCCCATATGGTTTGTGCCTCCCTTTGTGGGGTTCGTGCCTCTGGGCCCTGCGGACCGCGGTCGGGTTGGGTATTGGGGGTCCTGCCATTGCTGTGTGCTCCAGCGGCTGCGGGGGTCCCCCGGGTGAGGCTTCTTGCCCCATCCTTCAATCCTCCTGTGAGGCGAGCGGCACCACGTCGACAGCGCAGTGCAGAGCTGGGGGCTGCCGGCCGGCATCTTCTCCCCTCTAGCTGCCGCCTACGGACCATCCTCAGCTTGGCCCTCTCATAGAGGCCTCCATCAGCGACAGTGGTCCTGTTCTGCTTGGGCCCCAGCTGCCTGGCCCCACGGCTTCTGGACTGTACCTGACTCCGTCAAGTGTCATCCTTGCCTGTGGGCCTCCCCAGCAGATTTTGCCTCCTTCTTCTGTGACCGGTGAGCCCCGCGCTTTGGGGAGAGTCCCCGCCCCTGGTGCATTGGCCCTAAGGCCTTCTTTGGTGGTGGAGCCTGTCGCTGGATTTCTGCTGCAGACATACCAGGTCCGGAGGTTATCATCCTAGGTGCAGGGCCTGGGCTGGTCAGTGAGGACGCTATCTAGGGGTCCATACCCACCCCTGTCTGGACAATCTTCAGTGTTCCCACCCTGCACCCCCTGTGTCGCCCCGGGGCCCCTGAGACAGCTGGCCATGTTGGATTGGCCTCGCCGGACTGGCTCTTTTTTCAATGACCTCCGCGGACCGGCGGTGTGGCAGGGGCCGGTGCTTGGTGGCTTTGACTGTGTCCTGGGTCCCCGGATTGCTATCTCTCCTCTCCTGAGCCTCACGTCCCATCCTGGGCCTTGACGCCTCTCCTGTTGCCTGCCGGCCCCACAGCGATCGGTCCCGACATGGGCAAGGCGGATCCCAAGCAGCCGAAAATCGCCTTTGATCTGCGCAGGTCCTCCCGCCAGTATGGCGGGGGCCCTGAGGCGACGGACTCTGGACACTCTGTTCATCACCACCCCCTTTTGTGAATCGATTTTGGCCACTATAGGTGTGGCAGGGTATACTCAGACATGAGTCCCTTTCTCACTGCTCCATCAGGATTCAAGCAAGCCGGGCCGAAGACGGCTGAAATGCCAGAAACCGGTCCCCGGTAGCTTGTCTCCTTTCTGGTAAAGAATTGGCTTGGTAGTTTAGTCTGCCCTGTTCCCATGATGCACTGGGACAGGGACAGACTGATTTGCATATATATAAATACACAATATGCTCTAGCGTCTGGAATGTAATGGAACCAAAAGAAACAAAAAACTCATCCAGAATCAAAGTGAGATGGAAAAAGATACAAAAAATATATCGTGTGTGCGGATTCCCATCATACACCAGAAATGGTGATCGGCTTCATCATCTGGGTATCCTTTGTGTATATGAGTGACAGTAATGCTCTATAGAAATCAGAGCTTGTAAATGTCACAAAGGTGTAGAAACCAGGAAGAGCAGAGTGAAATGTATGGGAACAGATATATGTGCAGTGCAAAAGGTGAAGTGCAGATGCTAAAATTGGTGCGTGAACAGACAATGGGTTTTTATTAGTGTCTGTCACGATCAAAGGTTAAAAACTGTGAATACTAGGAACAGTTTTAACTAATAGCTGTCCTAAATACTAGTGGTCAACATGTTTCAGCACAACTGGCCAGAGGTTAGGCCAAGTGCTTTCGTCAGGACCTCTAAAGAAAAACCAAACGTGCTCTTATAACCAACAAATAGTCGTAAAGGATATAGTGTGAGATAGCGCTCTCACAAATCCAGTATCCCTCCTTGTCGCAGCAAATTTCTGAAATAAACAAAAAAGGAAGAAACACACAACACATATGATTCTTAGAAGAGAAAAATGGATCAATGGTACCATCAACACATATGGGCTAACTCTCATATGCCATCATGTGAGCCCATTAGTTTGGGCAAGCCTCCATCTTACCTCGAGAGTATGGAGGATCAAGCCTCACCCCACCTGGCAACAGCTCAGGATAAAAGAGGCACCGCTCTAGAAAAAATATATAATAATACACCAATCTGAAGTACTTGAAGTGTATCACATTCAAACATTTAAAAACAGAACAAAGTGTCAGCAGCAAACAGTACAGCTCAACCCATCTCGGCGCGAGATACATATACATCATCTCATAGCACTATTAGATGTTATATAATAGTGTCTCCACAAGTTACAGGCTTTAAATAGACCATAGTTATGTGGATAAATCACAGTAAGAACATACTAGGTTATAGGCCACGGCGCAAAATGCATGTACACCATCATCATAACACTGTTAGATATTGTACATTAGTGTCTCCATACATTGCAGACTTTTAATAAATCATAGTTGTGTCGATAAGTCACAGCAAGAACATACATAGTTATAGCCACATATATCATTGTTGTGACGGTGGGCAAAGTATAAAATACGATACGTGACCCTGCGTAAACAACAATAATTGGGCCATCATGATTGATCCTCATTATTAAAATATGTCGTATTGCCCCAAAAGATCAGGACCTGCATATCTGAATAGCGCTACCCCCAGTTGCAGAGTGCAAGAATAAACAGCGCCCCAAAGCTAGCGCACTGCACTCACCTAACCGTCGGTACCTCGGACGGTCTTCAGAGCCGTCGGGGAGGTACCGATCGGCTGGGAAAACGCCATTATCTGCCCTTGATTCCCTGAAAAGCGCTTCCGGGTTCAGAATGGAGACCCGGAAGTGATACAATAGCGCGAGGTACAGCTGGACTACAAAGGGGTGGGACTTGTAGTTCCAGCGCGGACCATGCGTTGGTAATGAAACCAAATGGATTAGCAGGTGCTATTGAAAAACAATGTCCTATATTATGAATGCGAGGACAAATATTATAGAAAACTAACCCACTATTTTGAACCATGTAGAGTCAGATCAGTAGGTAAATGCACATAGATGGTCATTGCCCGTGGCAGAGTTAAAATACCAACCAATCATCAATATGTAAGGCAAAGTGCCATAATCATTAGAAAATGTTTAAATCAGGTGAATAATTATGAGAGTATCTCAGAGTGGTATTTAAAAGACATTTCCAACAGAATATTAACAGTATATCACCAATATCTCAACAAATTACAAACTTGCCCAGGGAATAGAATCGTTCAGTCCCTGTGTATCACATTTTAGTTTAAAAACCCATTGTTGTTCTCGTAAGAAAAGGAATTTGGTAATGTCTGTAATGTGCTGTGGAATATAGGGTTGTTCCAGAACAGTCCATGTTAAATCCTCAGGTTTGTGATTTAACTCCAGGAAATGCGCTGTGAGTCTAGTGGCTTGTTTTTTACATCTCACGGTACTCATATGTTCCATTATGCGCAACTTAACCTTACGTATGGTCATGCCCACATAATTAAGCTTACACGGACATGAAATAAGGTATACCACTCGTTCACTGTTGCAGTTAGTCATCTTCTTCTGCACCCAAGGGCGATCTGTGCCAATGTCGATCATTTTAGATTTCTTTGTCAACGGGCACACCTTGCAGGTGCCACAAGGAAAATGTCCCTGCAAACTAGGGGTCCCCCAAATGTTTGCATGTGTAGTTGTTTCAATGGCACGTGGACGTGTGTGCACCAATTTATCACGTAAATTGCTATTTCTCTTGAAAGCAAACAACGGGACAGGCAGATTATCACCTTCAATGTTAAGAATTTTCCAATGTTTTAGCACAGATTTTTTGACATCATTAGATGCAGTGCTGTATGTATTGACAAAAGTCAACCTAGAGTCACTAGATGGTCTTCTGTGAGTTTCAAGCAAGCTCTCTCGATTGTTGTTACTAGCTCTTTTCGCTGCTAGCTTAACCACTCTTTTAGGATAGTGTCTGTCAATCAAGTTAGATGACAGAATCTTGGCATGTTTTTGAAAACTGTCCTTAGTCGAACAGTTCCTACGAATTCGTAGGAACTGGCCATATGGCAGGTTATCCCTGAGAGCTACCGGATGGTGACTGTTGTAGCTCAACAGGGAATTCCTAGCCATAGGCTTGGTGTAAAGCTCAGTTTCGAGGCCATTTGGTGAGGCAGTAATAAGGAGGTCCAAAAATGGCAACCTGTTTTTATCCATCTCTACCGTGAACTTCAGAAAATTATTCCTGCTGTTAAGCCATCCAAGAAACTCATACACCCTGTTGGTATCACCTCTCCATACAACAAAAATGTCGTCGATGTAACGCCTCCAGAGGCGGATAGATCCCCGATATGGATTATTGTCATTTAGAACGTGTTCCTGCTCGAACACGTGAACGTACAAATTAGCCATGCTTGGGGCAAAAATACTGCCCATACTGGTACCAGATGTTTGGAGGTAAATCGTATCCTCAAATTTAAAAAAATTCTCTTTCATGGCTATTTGTGCACACGCCATGATGAAGTGTGGCGGTGTTATAGAATCCAAGGTGCGTTGTGACAACAAAATGTTCACTGAGTCCAGTGTCTCGTCCTGAGGGATCGAGGTGTAGAGTGACTCTACATCAAATGATACTAGTACGTCAGTATCATAGTCATATTCGATGCCGGGGATGAGCCTAAGGACGTCTTTAGTGTCTTGAAGGAAGGTAGGCATTTCCTTCACTATGGGATTCAAAAAGTAATCAACAAAGGTGGACAGGGGTTCGAGTAACGACCCGATGCCTGATATGATCGGGCGTCCCAATGGTGGTCGGTTGGGTTTATGGACTTTAGGGAGGACATAGAAATATGGCATGACCGGTTTGTTGGTGACGAGGAAATTGGCTTCATGTGCTGTTATCCAGCCTTCACTCTCAGCCTCCTCCACCATGACAACTATTTCTTTCTTAATTCTGTCTGTGGGGTCTTGCTTAAGTGGACGGTATGCATTTCTCATCCCTAGTTGTCTTAAGCATTCTCCCCGATAGACCTCCGTATCCAGGAGGACAATCGCCCCACCTTTGTCCGCCGGCTTAATGGTCACTTTAGAGTCAGACATCAGGCTACGGAGTGCTACATGTTCTTCCCTTGTTAGATTAGAAAACTTCTTTCGCTCTTTCTGAAGAATATGAGTAAGATCTCTGTTTACTGCTCGCTCGAAAGTGAGAACTTGTGGAGGTACAAGATGGATAGGGGGGCAGAAAGTAGATGGTTGCCTCAACCCAGTATTTGAATCAATTGTTTCTACATCAACCTCTCTGTCTTTAAAGAAAAAGTGTAATCTCACTTTGCGAAAAAAGTTTGCCATCTCCCAATTAGCTTTAAAAGGATCACCATGGGTAGTACTTACAAAACCCAAGCCTCTGTTGAGTATCTTCTCTTCGTTTTCAGAAAGTACCTTAGAGCTCAGATTGATGACTAATCCGACTCGTTGCTCGTCCCTGCTTGCCCCGGTTTGTTCTTCTTGGAGCTCCGCAGTGTCCGCGGTGAGGGAGGTGGGCTCCAATGCACTTGTGCTCGCTGGTTTCTGCGTCTGCCCCTCTGTTGTCCCCGGCCAAACCCTAAAAAATGCTGGTTAGGGAAATTTCCTTGAAAATTTTGGAAAGGAGGCATCGGGCCCATAGGACCCATAGGGCCTGCGGGAAAAGGCGGTTGCCAGGGATTCGGTTGCCACCAAGGAGGAAATTGGTGCAAAGCCCCTCCTCGCCACTGTTGATGGTACGTTTTCCCTCTGCCTCTACCTCTCTGTTGTGTGCCTTTGGCAGATGAATCTGAATCACTAGAATCAGTTTTATCATCAGTAGATGAACCATAGCTAGACCCAAGCTTACGCCCTTTGTTATTAAATTCAGGAGCGACATATCCTTCGCTGGTATATGGATATATCTTCTCAAACTTAAATTTGGCCAGGTCTTTTTTAAATTTTTCAATTTTTGAGAAAAGGATGTTATCTTTAAATTCCTTATTCGTCTTATTCGACTCATCCTGGTTTTTCTTAAAGGATGTGCTGATGGTAGTCTTGATTTGTGTTTCTAGGAGCTGTATTTCTATTAGAATGGTGTCAGCCACACGCTTAGCTGTCTTGATGATTAAAATCAACCAGTCGCGTGTGCATCGCCAAGCGATCATCGACCAGTCTTTAAGAAATTCCTTATCTTTAAGGAACAATCTTGGCGCATTAGTAACTAAAAGCCCAGTAGGGGCACAATTCCCTCTAAGGTATTCAGCCATGACCAGCCCATGTACTATTGTACGTGAATGGGATTTCTTCAGGCCAAGGACTTTGTACCATTCATCTTCGTTAATTGCTGCCGAAGATGTTGGAAGGCTGTCTAGAATACTAGGATTGGATGTCAATATAGATTCTAACTCATTCTCATCATAAGCCAAACCACAAATTTCAGCCATCATCAAAAAGTGGGTAAAAGAGTAATAAAAAAAAGTGTACTGGTATCTGCACACCTAGGGAGCCGAACCACTGCCAATGACACAAGCCCTGTCAAAAAACGGAGCTACAGCTACACTACGTGTGTAACAAAGAAATCCTAGAAAAATATAGGACAAAAGACCCACAGCCGTAGCTGCACTATAGCAAAAAACACAAAAAGGTAAATACGGGTCTGAGGCCAAGGTTTATAGACCAACTAGAACATGCAGCCCCATACAGACATATAAATACACAATATGCTCTAGCGTCTGGAATGTAATGGAACCAAAAGAAACAAAAAACTCATCCAGAATCAAAGTGAGATGGAAAAAGATACAAAAAATATATCGTGTGTGCGGATTCCCATCATACACCAGAAATGGTGATCGGCTTCATCATCTGGGTATCCTTTGTGTATATGAGTGACAGTAATGCTCTATAGAAATCAGAGCTTGTAAATGTCACAAAGGTGTAGAAACCAGGAAGAGCAGAGTGAAATGTATGGGAACAGATATATGTGCAGTGCAAAAGGTGAAGTGCAGATGCTAAAATTGGTGCGTGAACAGACAATGGGTTTTTATTAGTGTCTGTCACGATCAAAGGTTAAAAACTGTGAATACTAGGAACAGTTTTAACTAATAGCTGTCCTAAATACTAGTGGTCAACATGTTTCAGCACAACTGGCCAGAGGTTAGGCCAAGTGCTTTCGTCAGGACCTCTAAAGAAAAACCAAACGTGCTCTTATAACCAACAAATAGTCGTAAAGGATATAGTGTGAGATAGCGCTCTCACAAATCCAGTATCCCTCCTTGTCGCAGCAAATTTCTGAAATAAACAAAAAAGGAAGAAACACACAACACATATGATTCTTAGAAGAGAAAAATGGATCAATGGTACCATCAACACATATGGGCTAACTCTCATATGCCATCATGTGAGCCCATTAGTTTGGGCAAGCCTCCATCTTACCTCGAGAGTATGGAGGATCAAGCCTCACCCCACCTGGCAACAGCTCAGGATAAAAGAGGCACCGCTCTAGAAAAAATATATAATAATACACCAATCTGAAGTACTTGAAGTGTATCACATTCAAACATTTAAAAACAGAACAAAGTGTCAGCAGCAAACAGTACAGCTCAACCCATCTCGGCGCGAGATACATATACATCATCTCATAGCACTATTAGATGTTATATAATAGTGTCTCCACAAGTTACAGGCTTTAAATAGACCATAGTTATGTGGATAAATCACAGTAAGAACATACTAGGTTATAGGCCACGGCGCAAAATGCATGTACACCATCATCATAACACTGTTAGATATTGTACATTAGTGTCTCCATACATTGCAGACTTTTAATAAATCATAGTTGTGTCGATAAGTCACAGCAAGAACATACATAGTTATAGCCACATATATCATTGTTGTGACGGTGGGCAAAGTATAAAATACGATACGTGACCCTGCGTAAACAACAATAATTGGGCCATCATGATTGATCCTCATTATTAAAATATGTCGTATTGCCCCAAAAGATCAGGACCTGCATATCTGAATAGCGCTACCCCCAGTTGCAGAGTGCAAGAATAAACAGCGCCCCAAAGCTAGCGCACTGCACTCACCTAACCGTCGGTACCTCGGACGGTCTTCAGAGCCGTCGGGGAGGTACCGATCGGCTGGGAAAACGCCATTATCTGCCCTTGATTCCCTGAAAAGCTGCATGTTCTAGTTGGTCTATAAACCTTGGCCTCAGACCCGTATTTACCTTTTTGTGTTTTTTGCTATAGTGCAGCTACGGCTGTGGGTCTTTTGTCCTATATTTTTCTAGGATTTCTTTGTTACACACGTAGTGTAGCTGTAGCTCCGTTTTTTGACAGGGCTTGTGTCATTGGCAGTGGTTCGGCTCCCTAGGTGTGCAGATACCAGTACACTTTTTTTTATTACTCTTTTACCCACTTTTTGATGATGGCTGAAATTTGTGGTTTGGCTTATGATGAGAATGAGTTAGAATCTATATTGACATCCAATCCTAGTATTCTAGACAGCCTTCCAACATCTTCGGCAGCAATTAACGAAGATGAATGGTACAAAGTCCTTGGCCTGAAGAAATCCCATTCACGTACAATAGTACATGGGCTGGTCATGGCTGAATACCTTAGAGGGAATTGTGCCCCTACTGGGCTTTTAGTTACTAATGCGCCAAGATTGTTCCTTAAAGATAAGGAATTTCTTAAAGACTGGTCGATGATCGCTTGGCGATGCACACGCGACTGGTTGATTTTAATCATCAAGACAGCTAAGCGTGTGGCTGACACCATTCTAATAGAAATACAGCTCCTAGAAACACAAATCAAGACTACCATCAGCACATCCTTTAAGAAAAACCAGGATGAGTCGAATAAGACGAATAAGGAATTTAAAGATAACATCCTTTTCTCAAAAATTGAAAAATTTAAAAAAGACCTGGCCAAATTTAAGTTTGAGAAGATATATCCATATACCAGCGAAGGATATGTCGCTCCTGAATTTAATAACAAAAGGCGTAAGCTTGGGTCTAGCTATGGTTCATCTACTGATGATAAAACTGATTCTAGTGATTCAGATTCATCTGCCAAAGGCACACAACAGAGAGGTAGAGGCAGAGGGAAAACGTACCATCAACAGTGGCGAGGAGGGGCTTTGCACCAATTTCCTCCTTGGTGGCAACCGAATCCCTGGCAACCGCCTTTTCCCGCAGGCCCTATGGGTCCTATGGGCCCGATGCCTCCTTTCCAAAATTTTCAAGGAAATTTCCCTAACCAGCATTTTTTAGGGTTTGGCCGGGGACAACAGAGGGGCAGACGCAGAAACCAGCGAGCACAAGTGCATTGGAGCCCACCTCCCTCACCGCGGACACTGCGGAGCTCCAAGAAGAACAAACCGGGGCAAGCAGGGACGAGCAACGAGTCGGATTAGTCATCAATCTGAGCTCTAAGGTACTTTCTGAAAACGAAGAGAAGATACTCAACAGAGGCTTGGGTTTTGTAAGTACTACCCATGGTGATCCTTTTAAAGCTAATTGGGAGATGGCAAACTTTTTTCGCAAAGTGAGATTACACTTTTTCTTTAAAGACAGAGAGGTTGATGTAGAAACAATTGATTCAAATACTGGGTTGAGGCAACCATCTACTTTCTGCCCCCCTATCCATCTTGTACCTCCACAAGTTCTCACTTTCGAGCGAGCAGTAAACAGAGATCTTACTCATATTCTTCAGAAAGAGCGAAAGAAGTTTTCTAATCTAACAAGGGAAGAACATGTAGCACTCCGTAGCCTGATGTCTGACTCTAAAGTGACCATTAAGCCGGCGGACAAAGGTGGGGCGATTGTCCTCCTGGATACGGAGGTCTATCGGGGAGAATGCTTAAGACAACTAGGGATGAGAAATGCATACCGTCCACTTAAGCAAGACCCCACAGACAGAATTAAGAAAGAAATAGTTGTCATGGTGGAGGAGGCTGAGAGTGAAGGCTGGATAACAGCACATGAAGCCAATTTCCTCGTCACCAACAAACCGGTCATGCCATATTTCTATGTCCTCCCTAAAGTCCATAAACCCAACCGACCACCATTGGGACGCCCGATCATATCAGGCATCGGGTCGTTACTCGAACCCCTGTCCACCTTTGTTGATTACTTTTTGAATCCCATAGTGAAGGAAATGCCTACCTTCCTTCAAGACACTAAAGACGTCCTTAGGCTCATCCCCGGCATCGAATATGACTATGATACTGACGTACTAGTATCATTTGATGTAGAGTCACTCTACACCTCGATCCCTCAGGACGAGACACTGGACTCAGTGAACATTTTGTTGTCACAACGCACCTTGGATTCTATAACACCGCCACACTTCATCATGGCGTGTGCACAAATAGCCATGAAAGAGAATTTTTTTAAATTTGAGGATACGATTTACCTCCAAACATCTGGTACCAGTATGGGCAGTATTTTTGCCCCAAGCATGGCTAATTTGTACGTTCACGTGTTCGAGCAGGAACACGTTCTAAATGACAATAATCCATATCGGGGATCTATCCGCCTCTGGAGGCGTTACATCGACGACATTTTTGTTGTATGGAGAGGTGATACCAACAGGGTGTATGAGTTTCTTGGATGGCTTAACAGCAGGAATAATTTTCTGAAGTTCACGGTAGAGATGGATAAAAACAGGTTGCCATTTTTGGACCTCCTTATTACTGCCTCACCAAATGGCCTCGAAACTGAGCTTTACACCAAGCCTATGGCTAGGAATTCCCTGTTGAGCTACAACAGTCACCATCCGGTAGCTCTCAGGGATAACCTGCCATATGGCCAGTTCCTACGAATTCGTAGGAACTGTTCGACTAAGGACAGTTTTCAAAAACATGCCAAGATTCTGTCATCTAACTTGATTGACAGACACTATCCTAAAAGAGTGGTTAAGCTAGCAGCGAAAAGAGCTAGTAACAACAATCGAGAGAGCTTGCTTGAAACTCACAGAAGACCATCTAGTGACTCTAGGTTGACTTTTGTCAATACATACAGCACTGCATCTAATGATGTCAAAAAATCTGTGCTAAAACATTGGAAAATTCTTAACATTGAAGGTGATAATCTGCCTGTCCCGTTGTTTGCTTTCAAGAGAAATAGCAATTTACGTGATAAATTGGTGCACACACGTCCACGTGCCATTGAAACAACTACACATGCAAACATTTGGGGGACCCCTAGTTTGCAGGGACATTTTCCTTGTGGCACCTGCAAGGTGTGCCCGTTGACAAAGAAATCTAAAATGATCGACATTGGCACAGATCGCCCTTGGGTGCAGAAGAAGATGACTAACTGCAACAGTGAACGAGTGGTATACCTTATTTCATGTCCGTGTAAGCTTAATTATGTGGGCATGACCATACGTAAGGTTAAGTTGCGCATAATGGAACATATGAGTACCGTGAGATGTAAAAAACAAGCCACTAGACTCACAGCGCATTTCCTGGAGTTAAATCACAAACCTGAGGATTTAACATGGACTGTTCTGGAACAACCCTATATTCCACAGCACATTACAGACATTACCAAATTCCTTTTCTTACGAGAACAACAATGGGTTTTTAAACTAAAATGTGATACACAGGGACTGAACGATTCTATTCCCTGGGCAAGTTTGTAATTTGTTGAGATATTGGTGATATACTGTTAATATTCTGTTGGAAATGTCTTTTAAATACCACTCTGAGATACTCTCATAATTATTCACCTGATTTAAACATTTTCTAATGATTATGGCACTTTGCCTTACATATTGATGATTGGTTGGTATTTTAACTCTGCCACGGGCAATGACCATCTATGTGCATTTACCTACTGATCTGACTCTACATGGTTCAAAATAGTGGGTTAGTTTTCTATAATATTTGTCCTCGCATTCATAATATAGGACATTGTTTTTCAATAGCACCTGCTAATCCATTTGGTTTCATTACCAACGCATGGTCCGCGCTGGAACTACAAGTCCCACCCCTTTGTAGTCCAGCTGTACCTCGCGCTATTGTATCACTTCCGGGTCTCCATTCTGAACCCGGAAGCGCTTTTCAGGGAATCAAGGGCAGATAATGGCGTTTTCCCAGCCGATCGGTACCTCCCCGACGGCTCTGAAGACCGTCCGAGGTACCGACGGTTAGGTGAGTGCAGTGCGCTAGCTTTGGGGCGCTGTTTATTCTTGCACTCTGCAACTGGGGGTAGCGCTATTCAGATATGCAGGTCCTGATCTTTTGGGGCAATACGACATATTTTAATAATGAGGATCAATCATGATGGCCCAATTATTGTTGTTTACGCAGGGTCACGTATCGTATTTTATACTTTGCCCACCGTCACAACAATGATATATGTGGCTATAACTATGTATGTTCTTGCTGTGACTTATCGACACAACTATGATTTATTAAAAGTCTGCAATGTATGGAGACACTAATGTACAATATCTAACAGTGTTATGATGATGGTGTACATGCATTTTGCGCCGTGGCCTATAACCTAGTATGTTCTTACTGTGATTTATCCACATAACTATGGTCTATTTAAAGCCTGTAACTTGTGGAGACACTATTATATAACATCTAATAGTGCTATGAGATGATGTATATGTATCTCGCGCAGAGATGGGTTGAGCTGTACTGTTTGCTGCTGACACTTTGTTCTGTTTTTAAATGTTTGAATGTGATACACTTCAAGTACTTCAGATTGGTGTATTATTATATATTTTTTCTAGAGCGGTGCCTCTTTTATCCTGAGCTGTTGCCAGGTGGGGTGAGGCTTGATCCTCCATACTCTCGAGGTAAGATGGAGGCTTGCCCAAACTAATGGGCTCACATGATGGCATATGAGAGTTAGCCCATATGTGTTGATGGTACCATTGATCCATTTTTCTCTTCTAAGAATCATATGTGTTGTGTGTTTCTTCCTTTTTTGTTTATTTCAGAAATTTGCTGCGACAAGGAGGGATACTGGATTTGTGAGAGCGCTATCTCACACTATATCCTTTACGACTATTTGTTGGTTATAAGAGCACGTTTGGTTTTTCTTTAGAGGTCCTGACGAAAGCACTTGGCCTAACCTCTGGCCAGTTGTGCTGAAACATGTTGACCACTAGTATTTAGGACAGCTATTAGTTAAAACTGTTCCTAGTATTCACAGTTTTTAACCTTTGATCGTGACAGACACTAATAAAAACCCATTGTCTGTTCACGCACCAATTTTAGCATCTGCACTTCACCTTTTGCACTGCACATATATCTGTTCCCATACATTTCACTCTGCTCTTCCTGGTTTCTACACCTTTGTGACATTTACAAGCTCTGATTTCTATAGAGCATTACTGTCACTCATATACACAAAGGATACCCAGATGATGAAGCCGATCACCATTTCTGGTGTATGATGGGAATCCGCACACACGATATATTTTTTGTATCTTTTTCCATCTCACTTTGATTCTGGATGAGTTTTTTGTTTCTTTTGGTTCCATTACATTCCAGACGCTAGAGCATATTGTGTATTTATATGTCTGTATGGGGCTGCATGTTCTAGTTGGTCTATAAACCTTGGCCTCAGACCCGTATTTACCTTTTTGTGTTTTTTGATTTGCATATAGCCAGGTTCTGAGCTGGGATGGGGCAGTGAGATAAATAACGGTGATGGATCAAGCCCTGATCTTTGGACTGGGTAAGAGTGGTCTCCTCAATTCAGACACTCTGTTCATCACCACCCCCTTTTGTGAATCGATTTTGGCCACTATAGGTGTGGCAGGGTATACTCAGACATGAGTCCCTTTCTCACTGCTCCATCAGGATTCAAGCAAGCCGGGCCGAAGACGGCTGAAATGCCAGAAACCGGTCCCCGGTAGCTTGTCTCCTTTCTGGTAAAGAATTGGCTTGGTAGTTTAGTCTGCCCTGTTCCCATGATGCACTGGGACAGGGACAGACTGATTTGCATATAGCCAGGTTCTGAGCTGGGATGGGGCAGTGAGATAAATAACGGTGATGGATCAAGCCCTGATCTTTGGACTGGGTAAGAGTGGTCTGCTCAATTCAGACACTCTGTTCATCACCACCCCCTTTTGTGAATCGATTTTGGCCACTATAGGTGTGGCAGGGTATACTCAGACATGAGTCCCTTTCTCACTGCTCCATCAGGATTCAAGCAAGCCGGGCCGAAGACGGCTGAAATGCCAGAAACCGGTCCCCGGTAGCTTGTCTCCTTTCTGGTAAAGAATTGGCTTGGTAGTTTAGTCTGCCCTGTTCCCATGATGCACTGGGCCAGGGACAGACTGATTTGCATATAGCCAGGTTCTGAGCTGGGATGGGGCAGTGAGATAAATAACGGTGATGGATCAAGCCCTGATCTTTGGACTGGGTAAGAGTGGTCTGCTCAATTCAGACACTCTGTTCATCACCACCCCCTTTTGTGAATCGATTTTGGCCACTATAGGTGTGGCAGGGTATACTCAGACATGAGTCCCTTTCTCACTGCTCCATCAGGATTCAAGCAAGCCGGGCCGAAGACGGCTGAAATGCCAGAAACCGGTCCCCGGTAGCTTGTCTCCTTTCTGGTAAAGAATTGGCTTGGTAGTTTAGTCTGCCCTGTTCCCATGATGCACTGGGCCAGGGACAGACTGATTTGCATATAGCCAGGTTCTGAGCTGGGATGGGGCAGTGAGATAAATAACGGTGATGGATCAAGCCCTGATCTTTGGACTGGGTAAGAGTGGTCTGCTCAATTCAGACACTCTGTTCATCACCACCCCCCTTTTGTGAATCGATTTTGGCCACTATAGGTGTGGCAGGGTATACTCAGACATGAGTCCCTTTCTCACTGCTCCATCAGGATTCAAGCAAGCCGGGCCGAAGACGGCTGAAATGCCAGAAACCGGTCCCCGGTAGCTTGTCTCCTTTCTGGTAAAGAATTGGCTTGGTAGTTTAGTCTGCCCTGTTCCCATGATGCACTGGGCCAGGGACAGACTGATTTGCATATAGCCAGGTTCTGAGCTGGGATGGGGCAGTGAGATAAATAACGGTGATGGATCAAGCCCTGATCTTTGGACTGGGTAAGAGTGGTCGCTCAATTCAGACACTCTGTTCATCACCACCCCCTTTTGTGAATCGATTTTGGCCACTATAGGTGTGGCAGGGTATACTCAGACATGAGTCCCTTTCTCACTGCTCCATCAGGATTCAAGCAAGCCGGGCCGAAGACGGCTGAAATGCCAGAAACCGGTCCCCAGTAGCTTGTCTCCTTTCTGGTAAAGAATTGGCTTGGTAGTTTAGTCTGCCCTGTTCCCATGATGCACTGGGCCAGGGACAGACTGATTTGCATATAGCCAGGTTCTGAGCTGGGATGGGGCAGTGAGATAAATAACGGTGATGGATCAAGCCCTGATCTTTGGACTGGGTAAGAGTGGTCTGCTCAATTCAGACACTCTGTTCATCACCACCCCCTTTTGTGAATCGATTTTGGCCACTATAGGTGTGGCAGGGTATACTCAGACATGAGTCCCTTTCTCACTGCTCCATCAGGATTCAAGCAAGCCGGGCCGAAGACGGCTGAAATGCCAGAAACCGGTCCCCGGTAGCTTGTCTCCTTTCTGGTAAAGAATTGGCTTGGTAGTTTAGTCTGCCCTGTTCCCATGATGCACTGGGCCAGGGACAGACTGATTTGCATATAGCCAGGTTCTGAGCTGGGATGGGGCAGTGAGATAAATAACGGTGATGGATCAAGCCCTGATCTTTGGACTGGGTAAGAGTGGTCTGCTCAATTCAGACACTCTGTTCATCACCACCCCCTTTTGTGAATCGATTTTGGCCACTATAGGTGTGGCAGGGTATACTCAGACATGAGTCCCTTTCTCACTGCTCCATCAGGATTCAAGCAAGCCGGGCCGAAGACGGCTGAAATGCCAGAAACCGGTCCCCGGTAGCTTGTCTCCTTTCTGGTAAAGAATTGGCTTGGTAGTTTAGTCTGCCCTGTTCCCATGATGCACTGGGCCAGGGACAGACTGATTTGCATATAGCCAGGTTCTGAGCTGGGATGGGGCAGTGAGATAAATAACGGTGATGGATCAAGCCCTGATCTTAGGACTGGGTAAGAGTGGTCTGCTCAATTCAGACACTCTGTTCATCACCATCCCCTTTTGTGAATCGATTTTGGCCACTATAGGTGTGACAGGGTATACTCAGACATGAGTCCCTTTCTCACTGCTCCATCAGGATTCAAGCAAGCCGGGCCGAAGACGGCTGAAATGCCAGAAACCGGTCCCCGGTAGCTTGTCTCCTTTCTGGTAAAGAATTGGCTTGGTAGTTTAGTCTGCCCTGTTCCCATGATGCACTGGGCCAGGGACAGACTGATTTGCATATAGCCAGGTTCTGAGCTGGGATGGGGCAGTGAGATAAATAAAGGTGATGGATCAAGCCCTGATCTTTGGACTGGGTAAGAGTGGTCTGCTCAATTCAGACACTCTGTTCATCACCACCCCCCTTTTGTGAATCGATTTTGGCCACTATAGGTGTGGCAGGGTATACTCAGACATGAGTCCCTTTCTCACTGCTCCATCAGGATTCAAGCAAGCCGGGCCGAAGACGGCTGAAATGCCAGAAACCGGTCCCCGGTAGCTTGTCTCCTTTCTGGTAAAGAATTGGCTTGGTAGTTTAGTCTGCCCTGTTCCCATGATGCACTGGGCCAGGGACAGACTGATTTGCATATAGCCAGGTTCTGAGCTGGGATGGGGCAGTGAGATAAATAACGGTGATGGATCAAGCCCTGATCTTTGGACTGGGTAAGAGTGGTCTGCTCAATTCAGACACTCTGTTCATCACCACCCCCTTTTGTGAATCGATTTTGGCCACTATAGGTGTGGCAGGGTATACTCAGACATGAGTCCCTTTCTCACTGCTCCATCAGGATTCAAGCAAGCCGGGCCGAAGACGGCTGAAATGCCAGAAACCGGTCCCCGGTAGCTTGTCTCCTTTCTGGTAAAGAATTGGCTTGGTAGTTTAGTCTGCCCTGTTCCCATGATGCACTGGGCCAGGGACAGACTGATTTGCATATAGCCAGGTTCTGAGCTGGGATGGGGCAGTGAGATAAATAACGGTGATGGATCAAGCCCTGATCTTTGGACTGGGTAAGAGTGGTCTGCTCAATTCAGACACTCTGTTCACCACCACCCCCTTTTGTGAATCGATTTTGGCCACTATAGGTGTGGCAGGGTATACTCAGACATGAGTCCCTTTCTCACTGCTCCATCAGGATTCAAGCAAGCCGGGCCGAAGACGGCTGAAATGCCAGAAACCGGTCCCCGGTAGCTTGTCTCCTTTCTGGTAAAGAATTGGCTTGGTAGTTTAGTCTGCCCTGTTCCCATGATGCACAGGGACAGACTGATTTGCATATAGCCAGGTTCTGAGCTGGGATGGGGCAGTGAGATAAATAACGGTGATGGATCAAGCCCTGATCTTTGGACTGGGTAAGAGTGGTCTGCTCAATTCAGACACTCTGTTCATCACCACCCCCTTTTGTGAATCGATTTTGGCCACTATAGGTGTGGCAGGGTATACTCAGACATGAGTCCCTTTCTCACTGCTCCATCAGGATTCAAGCAAGCCGGGCCGAAGACGGCTGAAATGCCAGAAACCGGTCCCCGGTAGCTTGTCTCCTTTCTGGTAAAGAATTGGCTTGGTAGTTTAGTCTGCCCTGTTCCCATGATGCACTGGGCCAGGGACAGACTGATTTGCATATAGCCAGGTTCTGAGCTGGGATGGGGCAGTGAGATAAATAACGGTGATGGATCAAGCCCTGATCTTTGGACTGGGTAAGAGTGGTCTGCTCAATTCAGACACTCTGTTCATCACCACCCCCTTTTGTGAATCGATTTTGGCCGCTATAGGTGTGGCAGGGTATACTCAGACATGAGTCCCTTTCTCACTGCTCCATCAGGATTCAAGCAAGCCGGGCCGAAGACGGCTGAAATGCCAGAAACCGGTCCCCGGTAGCTTGTCTCCTTTCTGGTAAAGAATTGGCTTGGTAGTTTAGTCTGCCCTGTTCCCATGATGCACTGGGCCAGTGACAGACTGATTTGCATATAGCCAGGTTCTGAGCTGGGATGGGGCAGTGAGATAAATAACGGTGATGGATCAAGCCCTGATCTTTGGACTGGGTAAGAGTGGTCTGCTCAATTCAGATACTCTGTTCATCACCACCCCCTTTTGTGAATCGATTTTGGCCACTATAGGTGTGGCAGGGTATACTCAGACATGAGTCCCTTTCTCACTGCTCCATCAGGATTCAAGCAAGCCGGGCCGAAGACGGCTGAAATGCCAGAAACCGGTCCCCGGTAGCTTGTCTCCTTTCTGGTAAAGAATTGGCTTGGTAGTTTAGTCTGCCCTGTTTCCATGATGCACTGGGCCAGGGACAGACTGATTTGCATATAGCCAGGTTCTGAGCTGGGATGGGGCAGTGAGATAAATAACGGTGATGGATCAAGCCCTGATCTTTGGACTGGGTAAGAGTGGTCTGCTCAATTCAGACACTCTGTTCATCACCACCCCCTTTTGTGAATCGATTTTGGCCACTATAGGTGTGGCAGGGTATACTCAGACATGAGTCCCTTTCTCACTGCTCCATCAGGATTCAAGCAAGCCGGGCCGAAGACGGCTGAAATGCCAGAAACCGGTCCCTGGTAGCTTGTCTCCTTTCTGGTAAAGAATTGGCTTGGTAGTTTAGTCTGCCCTGTTCCCATGATGCACTGGGCCAGGGACAGACTGATTTGCATATAGCCAGTTTCTGAGCTGGGATGGGGCAGTGAGATAAATAACGGTGATGGATCAAGCCCTGATCTTTGGACTGGGTAAGAGTGGTCTGCTCAATTCAGACACTCTGTTCATCACCACCCCCTTTTGTGAATCGATTTTGGCCACTATAGGTGTGGCAGGGTATACTCAGACATGAGTCCCTTTCTCACTGCTCCATCAGGATTCAAGCAAGCCGGGCCGAAGACGGCTGAAATGCCAGAAACCGGTCCCCGGTAGCTTGTCTCCTTTCTGGTAAAGAATTGGCTTGGTAGTTTAGTCTGCCCTGTTCCCATGATGCACTGGGACAGGGACAGACTGATTTGCATATAGCCAGGTTCTGAGCTGGGATGGGGCAGTGAGATAAATAACGGTGATGGATCAAGCCCTGATCTTTGGACTGGGTAAGAGTGGTCTGCTCAATTCAGACACTCTGTTCATCACCACCCCCTTTTGTGAATCGATTTTGGCCACTATAGGTGTGGCAGGGTATACTCAGACATGAGTCCCTTTCTCACTGCTCCATCAGGATTCAAGCAAGCCGGGCCGAAGACGGCTGAAATGCCAGAAACCGGTCCCCGGTAGCTTGTCTCCTTTCTGGTAAAGAATTGGCTTGGTAGTTTAGTCTGCCCTGTTCCCATGATGCACTGGGCCAGGGACAGACTGATTTGCATATAGCCAGGTTCTGAGCTGGGATGGGGCAGTGAGATAAATAACGGTGATGGATCAAGCCCTGATCTTTGGACTGGGTAAGAGTGGTCTGCTCAATTCAGACACTCTGTTCATCACCACCCCCTTTTGTGAATCGATTTTGGCCACTATAGGTGTGGCAGGGTATACTCAGACATGAGTCCCTTTCTCACTGCTCCATCAGGATTCAAGCAAGCCGGGCCGAAGACGGCTGAAATGCCAGAAACCGGTCCCCGGTAGCTTGTCTCCTTTCTGGTAAAGAATTGGCTTGGTAGTTTAGTCTGCCCTGTTACCATGATGCACTGGGCCAGGGACAGACTGATTTGCATATAGCCAGGTTCTGAGCTGGGATGGGGCAGTGAGATAAATAACGGTGATGGATCAAGCCCTGATCTTTGGACTGGGTAAGAGTGGTCTGCTCAATTCAGACACTCTGTTCATCATCACCCCCTTTTGTGAATCGATTTTGGCCACTATAGGTGTGGCAGGGTATACTCAGACATGAGTCCCTTTCTCACTGCTCCATCAGGATTCAAGCAAGCCGGGCCGAAGACGGCTGAAATGCCAGAAACCGGTCCCCGGTAGCTTGTCTCCTTTCTGGTAAAGAATTGGCTTGGTAGTTTAGTCTGCCCTGTTCCCATGATGCACTGGGCCAGGGACAGACTGATTTGCATATAGCCAGGTTCTGAGCTGGGATGGGGCAGTGAGATAAATAACGGTGATGGATCAAGCCCTGATCTTAGGACTGGGTAAGAGTGGTCTGCTCAATTCAGACACTCTGTTCATCACCACCCCTTTTTGTGAATCGATTTTGGCCACAATAGGTGTGGCAGGGTATACTCAGACATGAGTCCCTTTCTCACTGCTCCATCAGGATTCAAGCAAGCCGGGCCGAAGACGGCTGAAATGCCAGAAACCGGTCCCCGGTAGCTTGTCTCCTTTCTGGTAAAGAATTGGCTTGGTAGTTTAGTCTGCCCTGTTCCCATGATGCACTGGGCCAGGGACAGACTGATTTGCATATAGCCAGGTTCTGAGCTGGGATGGGGCAGTGAGATAAATAACGGTGATGGATCAAGCCCTGATCTTTGGACTGGGTAAGAGTGGTCTGCTCAATTCAGACACTCTGTTCATCACCACCCCCTTTTGTGAATCGATACGGACCATCCTCAGCTTGGCCCTCTCATAGAGGCCTCCATCAGCGACAGTGGTCCTGTTCTGCTTGGGCCCCAGCTGCCTGGCACCACGGCTTCTGGACTGTACCTGACTCCGTCAAGTGTCATCCTTGCCTGTGGGCCTCCCCAGCAGATTTTGCCTCCTTCTTCTGTGACCGGTGAGCCCCGCGCTTTGGGGAGAGTCCCCGCCCCTGGTGCATTGGCCCTAAGGCCTTCTTTGGTGGTGGAGCCTGTCGCTGGATTTCTGCTGCAGACATACCAGGTCCGGAGGTTATCATCCTAGGTGCAGGACCTGGGCTGGTCAGTGAGGATGCTATCTAGGGGTCCATACCCACCCCTGTCTGGACAATCTTCAGTGTTCCCACCCTGCACCCCCTATGTCGCCCCGGGGCCCCTGAGACAGCTGGCCATGTTGGATTGGCCTCGCCGGACTGGCTCTTTTTTCAATGACCTGCGCAGACCGGCGGTGTGGCAGGGGCCGGTGCTTGGTGGCTTTGACTGTATCCTGGGTCCCCGGATTGCTATCTCTCCTCTCCTGCGCCTCACGTCCCATCATGGGCCTTGACGCCTCTCCTGTTGCCTACCGGCCCACAGCGATCGGTCCCGACATGGGCAAGGCGGATCCCAAGCAGCCCAAAATCGCCTTTGATCTGCGCAGGTCCTCCCGCCAGTATGGTGGGGGCCCTGAGGCGAC
Organism: Lissotriton vulgaris; assembly: GCF_964263255.1. Classification (NCBI taxonomy): domain Eukaryota; kingdom Metazoa; phylum Chordata; class Amphibia; order Caudata; family Salamandridae; genus Lissotriton; species Lissotriton vulgaris. Next base: position 1,142,166,338 of record NC_141694.1, on the reverse strand, counting down.
GGACTCTGGCGGGGTTCCGGATGCTCTCCCTGGTCGAGATGACGATCTCAAGGCGATAATGCTGGAGGTGAAGTCTGCAGTTACCGGCATTGCTTCTCAACTAGAGCAGCTCTCAGCTCGCCTGGACTCGGTTAAGGCCCGGGTGGACTCTCACGACAATCGGCTCCTACACGTCGAAACCAGGGTCTCAGACGCTGAGGACGCTGCCACCCAGGATAGACAGAAACTGCTCCAGATGGGCAAAATCCTGGCTGTCATCCGTGAGAAGAACGAGGACTTGGAGGCGCCAACTTTCACCTGACGGGCCTACCGTAATCCACAAATATCTCTAAGAGGGAGGACTACATAGAGAACCTCCTAAGAGAGTTATTTGGCGACGTCCTCTCATCCTTCTTTGTGGTGGAGTGGGCGCATCGCTCACTGAGGCCGCGCCTTCATCCTGGCATGCCCCCACGCCCCATTGTGGCTAGATTATTGAATTTCCGCGACTGGGCGGCCAGGGACAAAGGCACCATCACCCACCAGGGCAACACTCTTTCATTCTATCCCGACTACACCATGTCAGTGAAAGCCACGAGGAGAGAATTCCTACCAGCCAAGAAAATCTTCCAGAAACTCGAAGTGTCCTACTCTTTGACTTATCTGGCAAAACTGAGGGTTCGCCATGGCACTAAAACGTTGATCTTCCCGGACCCAAGGGAGGCTCTCGCGTTTGCCAAGCGCCTGAACAAGGAATCAAGACACTGCCCCGCCGGATCTTAACGTGAGGCTTCCAATCAGTTGAGTGACAATGACTGATGGGCTTTACAGGCTACATTATGGTCTCTATTTTTGCTGTTGCCACCCGCTCCTCCCTTGCTGACCGGGGGGGGGGGGGGGGATGGTATCGTTCTTCCCCCATCTTTCTCATTCCTGCCAATTCTGGGGCCTTCCCTTTTTATTACGTAGTGCTTAATGTATCCTAAGATGGTATGGCGATGCCTTGCGCTGCCCTTTTTCGTTCTCTGTTTTTCCTTCCCCCACTGGTAGACTTCACCTTTACCTATGCTTGGGGTGCATGGGGTAGTATGGACATACTGCTTTCCTTTCGCTCGCGAAAAGGCTGCTGTCCTTCTCGAGCTGGCCAGCGTGCCTTACTGCGGGGGTGTTCGCCGAGTCCCACCATGCCCCACCAGGGATGATTCCCAACTCTACGGTTTTGCTGCCCTGTCCAAGTTCTGGGTCCCTGGGGTGGGGTGGGGTTTTTTTTCACCTGATTGGGGGGTTGGAGTGGGTGGTGGGGGGAAACCGGGGGGCTTTCTGCTTGTTCTGTTCTGAGCGGACCTCCGTCTGCGAACTGTGGTGGGTGGGAGGGTGGTCTTGTTCCGTTGTCGATATTGTGGCTCTATTGCATTGTTTTCTTGTTGATGCTATGTGTACCTACACGCTCTGACTCTCCTATCATGCCATGTTTGAGATTTTCTCTGAATTGTGGCGGATGGGTTGGTGGTTTTGCTCTCTTGATAGGATTGTGATTATGTCGCGCTACTTCCTTAGTGATGCTCTATGTCACCAGCTGTTCTGTTGCTCCTGCTATGCCATGTTTGAGGTTATTTCTCCCTTTGTTCTGCGTTGAGAGGATTGTGGCGGGAAGGGGATGGGGGGTGAGGTGGTTTCCCAGTGGGATGGTTGACCTGACTAAATGTCTCTATGTTGCCTCTGTTTAGCTGTGTATGCTCCATGATCTATGCCATGTTGTGCTTGCAATTCTGTTCTTTTGAGTCTGGTGCGGGGTGCTCCCCGATATGGTCCGGCGCGCGCTCGCTGCGGCGATGGCTTGGCCTTCTTAATCCATCTGTAGCATCACATTGGCACGCCCGTCACAGCCCTAGTCCTCAGCTCCCCGGGTACGCGACTCTGCCTCCCCAGGGGTGTCTTGTTCTCAATCAGGCTGCAGGCTGTCGTGCTTCCTTCATTGGATCGCCAGTCCACTCCACGGTCCCCAGCTGTATGGCCTGGCTGGTTTCCCTGCTGCGCTCTCCAGGCGGTGTCCCCTTCTTTGCATTCCCTTATGGCTCATTTGAAGTGTTGGACATGGAATGATCGAGGCCTGAATGACTATCGCAAGGCCCGCCTAACCCATGCTTATTTACAACGCCACTGCGTGGACGTCTGTCTATTGCAGGAAACCCATCTACTTACCAGCTCAGTTTCTAGGCTTCAGGCGCGCTATTGGGGGGCGACCCACTCCTCAACATACTCCCCCTACGCCAGAGGGGACTCCATTTTGCTGCGCCGCTGCCTCCCTTGGCAGACCTTCAATGCCTGCGTAGACCCTGAGGGTAGATATGTGATTTTACTTGGCCTCCTTCTAGCGCAACCGGTTACCATCGCTGCGGTGTATGGCCCGAACTCTGACGACCCTGACTTCTTCCACCACATTTGGCATCTGATTTCCTCTTGTGGTCCTGCAGCCGTTATCTGGGGTGGCAATTTTAATGTCGCCCTCTCCACGGCGCTGGACTGGTCGGGAGTCTACCGGTCTGGCCCACAGGCCGCCTCCGCTCTGTCCTCTATCCTTGCCGACAATGCGCTCTTGGATGTTTGGCGCCATCTGCGCCTGGACGCCCGTGAGGGTACTTGCATCACGGCGGCACAGGGCTGCTGGTCGAGAATAGACTTCTGGGTCACCTCACCAGATGTCCTGTCCTGGATGGTTGATGCCACTCATATGGCCCGCACCTTTTCCGATCACGTGCCGGTCCAGCTCATCCTTCACCCTGGCACTCAGCGAAGGGCTTTTCCCTGGCGTCTTTCCCCTAGTGCCCTCAGGGATGCGGTATTCTGTGATGAAATTCAATCTTCCGTCACTACCTTTTTTGAGCTCAACGTAGGATCGGTTGACTCTGCCTCCACCCTCTGGGAGAGCTTTAAAGTGTTTATACGTGGTGAGTGCATTTCTAAGCAATCAGGCGTTCTCCGGTCTATTCGTTCTGCGCTTGCTCATCTGGAGGGAGAGATCTGGGACTTGGACGGTGCTCTGTTGCTCAGTCCCAGCCCTGAAGCTCTCGCAATTCTGCGCCAAAAGCACACTGAATTCTCGGACAAGGCGGGTCGGGAGCTGTCCTATCTGGGCAGAGAGGGCCATGCCCGCCGCTTCGGGGAGGGTGATCGCCCTGGGCGCACCCTCGCCAACCTTCTGCGACCCCGCGAGCGGCCTCTTACATCACTGCCCTCAGTGTCGGTGGTCCGGATCGCACGAAGTCCTCGGAGGAGATCAGGTCCCGGTTTGCTACGTTCCATTCCAATCTTTATTCAGCGGGCTCTCCCCCCTCCTCAGCGGATTTTGACCAATATTTAGAGTCAATCGCCTTGGTCTGGCTGGCGGACTATCATCGCAAATTTCTCGATGAGCCTTCCTCGAGGGAAGAGATCCTGGCGGCAATCAGCAGCCTCCCGAGTGACAAGGCACCGGGCCTGTATGGCTTGCCCGCAGCCTTTTTTAAAATTTTTGGCCGCTCTATTGGCCCTGCATCTCGCCGCTATGTTTAATAAATCCTTCGATACTGGTATGCTCCCGCCTTCTCTCCGCGAGGCTTCGCTGACCCTCCTTCTTAAGCCCGGCAAACCTACCGCCTCCTCTCCCTCATTATTATTGACAACAAGATCTTTGCTAAACTGATTGCCTCTCGCCTTTTATTATTAATGCCCACCATTGCTCTGCCCGATCAATCTGGCTTCATTCCCGGCAGGGCAACCGCTCACAATCTTTGAACCATCTTTTCTGTACTACACCAAATTAACCCTGACCTTCTGGCTGTAGCGGCGTTACTGGACGCCACGAAGGCGTTCGACACTCTGGAATTTTTTACTGAATGGGTTTCAGTTCCCACTGTCTGCAGAACATTTGTTTACTCTACACTGCTCCCACGGCTCGACTTCGGGTAAATGGACTGATGTCGGATCCCATCGCCATCTCAGGCGGCACCAGGCAAGGGTGTCCGTTGTCGCCCATGCTTTACGCTATTGCTATGGAGCCCCTGGCTGCGCGGTTGCGGCAGCACCATACCCACAGGGGTATCGGTTTTTCATCTCGCTCCCTTCTGGTATCCATGTATGTCGACGACGTGTCTCTTTATGTTCGGCACCCTCGAGAAAATCTAACGTTTAATGTTTACGGATTTCTAGAGCGCATGGCTGCCCGTGAGCGTCCGAGCGCTAATGATAGAGACGAGCGAGAACAGATGAGAGAGAGTTAAGGATAAAGCCAGGTCTTTAGGAGTTTACGGAAAGAAAGAAGATTGGGTTGAGCACACATGTCAAGTGGGAGTGAGTTCCACAGTTTGGAGGCATTATACGAGAATAGACGACCTCCAGATCAAGCTCTCTTGATCCTGGGCATCAAGGTCAGGTGGAGGTTCGTGGATCGAAGGGTTCTGTTGGTTGTATAGGGGGCAATGAGGTCTTTGAGGATGGGTGGGGCCTTACCATGCAGTATTTTGTGGGTTATACAAACGGCCTTGAAATGCACTCTTTCAAATATTGGCAGCCAATGCAGTGCTCTGAGGGCCGGTTTGGCCGAACAACGATTGTTGGCTTTATTGCAAGGTCCTGATGAGACCCCACATTGTTAAGTGGGTCAAAACATTGTCAACTAAGTGAAGCAAACCTTTTTTCAGCCACTATTACTGTATTAACAGGCTGCGAGCACATATTATGTATTGAGTTAATGGTCGCTTTTGTACATTTTTTATGAAACCTTCTTTTTATCTCACAAAGAGTCACAACCTTGAAATATAGGCTTCACAATCAGTTGGGACACCATGCACTGTATTTAAAATAATTTGATTATGTTATATAAAACATTTCCATACAAAATTCGAGCTATATGCCTTTTCTCTTTCAGACATCTCTTTGCCTTCGATTATTGTGATTGAGCTATTATCTATTAAGTATCATTTGTTGATTGTCCACAGGCACTGTTGTTGTCTGTTAAGCTGTAAAGTCCCCTGGTTTAGTGTGAGTAGGGTGTCCCTTGTTTTTTCATAACATGGCATTCATAAATGACATCAGTTTTTTTGAGAATGAATGCCACAATTGTGTGTCAACTCCATTAGGTGCATAGACAATTCAAAAGAAGTATGAGCACCCATTAATCATTGTATCTAAGTAAAGCAATCTACCATCAACATCAGTTTCTTGCTTTAAAATATTAACAGATAAACCTCAAAATTCAAAGGAGAGGGAACTAACAAATAGCTGGAAATTGAACATAATCATGGACGTCAATGGAAACAGACAAGAAGCATTCATGCAATAATATCATTCCATTGAAGGATAAGCCACCAACATAGTAAATTATAAATTAAAGGAATTTCAAGTGCCTCTGATGTCCATAGCTTCTCCTTTGTGTAGCTGAATGAATTCTCTAAGTTGGGCTGGAGACTCAAAAGCTGTAGTGTTATCCTTGTAGGTGACTTTGAAGATACAGGGACGGATAACACCAAATCTCGTGTTCATAGCGTGCAGTGAGGGACACAAAGTCTAGCAACCACTTACATCGAGCAGGTGTGACTTGGAAAACATCTTGTGAGAGGAAGATCTTTTGTTCAGACCAAATCATTTGTTTCTTTTGCTTGGAGGTGTAAAGAACGTACATTAAATCTGTATACTGGAGGAAGAGAAATCGAATTCCTCTGAGTTTAGAAACACAATTTGAGCCAGAGGGTGTGGGCCCAAGAAAATGTGCTCTTTAGATATTAAGAGGAGTACTGTCGGTCAGAGCCACAATTTTTGTCAGGTTATTATGTAGAAAGGTGATCATATCTCCCCCCTCTGCTCCAGCGGTATACCATAGATACAAAGATTGATACATCTGTTTTGATTTTCTAAATGTTCAGTTTGTCTTAAGAGCGTAAATCTTTTGGCCATAACAGCAACTTGGTAGCTACCTCCTGAGTCTCTGTGATATTAAGTTCTATATTTGAAATCCTAGACTCAAGCAAAGACCATTTATCTTCCATTCATTGGAGAGTGGTTTTGATTGTCATAATGAAGGGCTTCTTCATTTTAATTTCATCCACTAGGCCCTACATGGTAATTGGAAGGGGCTATTTCCTAGGAGAAGCAGGGTCCTTTTTTAGTCTTTTGTTACTGCCACCAGTATTCTCTTTGTGTGAAACAGAGACAGAATTGGTCTGTGTACGTAATTGGTCTCTGTACGTTTATTTGGAAAAGGACTGTCTTCATCAGCCAATTTGATGATATTATAGATGATTTGGAGTGAAGCACAATAATAAAAAGTGTAGAGAAAAGAGAAATTCTCTTACTAATTCTGGTTTTCTGAACAAAAGCTGCAGGAGTGAAATCAATATCAGTTGATAATATAGGACAGAGACTGATTAATGTAACTTTCTCCAATAGAGTCAGTGCCAGAGTGACAAAATTCTAAATGCAGGAGATGCAAAGCCCCAGGATGTAAAATTAACACTGCAATCCGGCCATTCATGGAGCAAGCATAAGGGTATTCTGCAAAATGAGGGAGAAGTGTTCACATAAACAACGAGCGAAGCACTCATAATCCTGTCAGCTAAGGAAAGGCGGAAAATGCTGTGTGCGACTTGCTGAAAGTAGATGGCCAGAAATAGGAAAACATGATGTGCAGGCTCAAAGCACTGACAAACACTCACTGCTGGAATCCCCAGCCCCATGACCATCCTCTTACAACTGTGGGAAATGTCTGAGTCTATCTCAAGTCAGTCAAATGGGTTCAAGTGTGGACTGGGGATCGGGAGCTCGATCAATTCACAGCCATGTTACAGGCACCCGAACCTTACTCCAGCTGTATCATATTTTTACATAACGTGTGTTGCCCGATATACATGCTAAATATTTCCATGGCTTAGCTCATGCACCGACTCTAGAGCTAAGCCAGACTCTTGGCTCAGTTATCGCTCAACTCGGCGGAAACTCCTCCATTATCAGTGAATTCCTAAAACAAAATCTACAATTGCCGCCAGATGTAGGAGTAACCCAAAGTAGCAAATTGATCACCTTTTTCCAAGGAAACATTGTCACTTGTGCTAACAGGCTACAAAACATCCACTACTTCGATGGTTTATTTCTTCACTACCAACTTGTTCTTTGAGGAGAGAGTACTGAGATCTGAAACTTCACATGAAATTGTTTGAGAGGAGCTGGGTATATCACCTTAAAATGTATCTGCCCTTTAAGATGAGCAATTCTGCAGCTGTCAAATGTTATGGTTATTAATTCAATGGGAATTACAATTTGCTGAATCAAAAAAGGTACTGGGCTGTTCCTTGCAAAAAAGAGAGTGTAAGGCCCGCTCAGTTGTTTGGATGTAGTAGGGACAGGAAGGAGTCCTACGGATGGGCATCCAATATGTTGGATTTAATGTCCTCACACGCCCTTGCAGGTGTCATGCTTCATCATAGGCAATGCTCCTCGTTGGGTTGGCGGTGCAATACCCAACGGGCGACACCTCAAAGAGGGGCTCTTTGGCGGAGATCTTCTATCCAACTGCTGTATGGGTGAAGTGTGGGTGTGGGGCCAAGATGGTATAGACGTTGCAGTGAGTTAAAATGAGGCTAAGGGTACCAGGATCAGGTTTATTCTGGGAGTCCCTTGCTTCAATTAAAAGAGAACTAGACTGTACTCGAAGGGAGGTTATGTTCCCTTGTTCGAGGCTAGGCTAGTGTGTGCAGGACTGGGTCGACATGTTTCTCGCAAACGTACACTGACTAGCGATTCATCAGGACCAATGTCGGAAAAAATGATTAGGAGAAACTGTCTACAAACAGTGTTTTTCTACATATCAGGTATTCATTACTGATTCTTGAGTGAAAACAAAGGTGTACCTGTGTTGCGCTGTATCTGCCTAACCTGGAAGACAAAAGAAAGCAAATCACAACAGGTTACAATCCACAAAACAGTCCTGAGTGACCTTGTACACTCAGTGTGACATGCCAGTGTGAGTGCCGCTGGCATGCGCTTTGAAAACAATACGTATAATCCGCAGTGAGCACTGTGAAGAGCATGCCCCTGTGGAAAAATACAATTTAAAATGCATTAACAGCAGTATTCTCATTGTATCTTGGGATACTTCTCACTCAGCTATCTGGTCAGTGGTGGACAACAACAACAGCACCCGGCGGGTAGTACATCGGGTTATAACCTCTGTATTTTCAGGCTGGATATGGCAAAGAAGGGGTAACAACGGAATTGTAAAACTGTGAGTGCGCTGTACTAACTTGTGATTATGAGTTCACGTTAGGCTAGTTGGCTGGGGAAAATATCAGTGCACTCGGGTCACTAGCCTAATCCAAGTGTGTCATCTTATCAGTATAGGATTGGTGAAGTGCTTCAATCAATATTAAGTTATAACCTGTAGTTTTGGGAGTCTGTGTTTTATTCGCTACCTTAGTGGCCATGTGGAGGGTCAGTCTATTCTATGTATGGTACGTCACTGTTACAATTGCTCTCGGCGGGAGCCTGTGTAAAGTGGCTATTTGTCCGACCGGCTCTGTAGTGCAAATAAAGCCCGTAAGATGTAAGCCTGGTGGGTAAGGGACCGCGCTGTATTTGATACTTTTAAAAAATATATATACCGCGTGGTGGTCAGTAGTCCCCCAGCTAAATTGCGTACCGCTGTTTGTGGTCCGTTGCAGGAAGCCCCCCAACAACATAAGATTAAAGTGCCTCAAGCAACGGGCCAAGACTGCCGTGCACATACTGGTGTAACTAAATAGGTCCCAAAAGTAAACTACAGCGGAACACTCAATTGTGAAAACAACCCCCTCTCTCTTAGAAATGCGGCAGGTCATTGTGGCAGAAAGTGGAGCAGCTAAAACCAGCCCAGGTTTCGCCCCGCGAAAACATACGTTTAAGCTAAATTGTGTACCGCTGTTTGTGGTCCGTTGCAGGAAGCCCCCCAACAACATAAGATTAAAGTGCCTCAAGCAACGGGCCAAGACTGCAGTGCACATACTGGTGAAACTCACTAAGTCTCAAAAGTAAATTACAGCGGAACACTCACTCATTAAAACAAACCCCTCTCTTTTAGCAATGCGGCAGGTCATTGTGGCAGGAAGTGGAGCGGCTAAAAGAAGTGGGTCGGGTTTCGCCCGCAGGTCCGAGTAGGCGGGCCGCGGGGCGTTTACTTACTTTAGTTATCCCGTGCCTTCGTGGTACGACCTACTCCTCTCCGTCGGGTCCGGGTGGTGATCCGGTGTTCGGCGGCCATCTTCTTATTGGCATGTAATGTGTCACCTGACTGTGGGAGGGGTTAGTGTTAGACACCGGGGTGGGTTGTATGTCACATGTGTTTAGCTCTAACGGCAGCGGCCATTTCTAAATGGTGAGTTAGAGAGTTTGCCTTAGTGTAGTCGAGGCCATAAAGCCAGCCATTTGATCCCTTTCTTGGCGGTATGCGGGCTGGCAAAAGTACATTGTATTGAATCTTTAACCACATCCATGCTGCTGACGAGCTCAGCTCATCATGGAGTACAGTGGAGCTGCACTCATGACGAGCTGAGCTCGTCACGGCCGTTGGAACGTTCGCACGCGGGGCTAATTTCCCCGCTGTGCTGAACGTTCCTAAAATGGGTGCGGCCGTGACGAGCTCAGCTCGTCATGAGGACAGCTCAGCTGTACTCCATGACGAGCTGAGCTCGTCACCAGCATGAGGGTGCTGCGCCCGGCCCCCCTCCCCCCGCACAGGAGGTGAAAAACCGCCACAGCGAAGGGGTTAAAAAAGGCAATGTGTGTATTGTTATAAGCCCACCAAGTGTCACCTGATGTGGGAGGGGTTAGTTTTCGATGCCGGGCTGGGTTGCATGTCACATGGGTTCAGCTGTAACGGCGGTGGCCATTACTTAATGGTGAGTTGGAGAGCCTGCCTTAGTGTAGTCGATGCCATAAGGACAGTCGTTAGTACCCTTGTTTGGCGGTATTTGGGCTGGCAACGTGCATTGTATTGGTTCCTTAGAAAGCCAATGTATGTATCATTATAAGCACACCATATGTTGAAGAATGTCCACTAAGTACTTATGTCCTCATGAAAGGTGGGCTCGGTCTAGGACGGTCGGGTTTGGACCAACAGGACCGGTCAAGGTCCATTCAGTGTCATGTTCACATTGCAGTTCATATCTAGAAGCGTGGGGAAGGTCCTATAGGGAGCTCCACGGAAAGTCCTCATTAATTCCTGTACTATCAGAGGCCTAGCGGTGTATCCACCTTTGTTCCTTGAAAAACAAATTCTGCTTGGTAGTACTTGCATTCGCTTCCAAGATTAACCACCTCAAGGAATCAGCACTATGACTTTGTTCCATGAAGTGCCTACACATCTTAGTATTGTTCTTTTTGCAACAGAAGTTGCTTCGGTGCTCAGACACTCGTGTTTTTATTGGGCGAGTAGTCATCCCCACATAGTACAAACTGCAGGGGCATATCAAGAGGTAGATGCAGTTTGAGGTGTTGCAATTTGTGTGTCATCTCAATTCCCAAGTGAAAGAAGGGGTAAGTTGGATTGTCTTGTGCATGGCTGTGAAGGGCCATGCGCTGCATGTCCCACAACGGTAGTGTTCTTGACTGGTGGTAGTTGCCGAAGAGTGGATTGTGACCCCGCTGGGGGTTTCTTGGGTCTGGTCTGGATCAAGATATCCTTAATGTTCTTTGATCTCTTGAATGTGAACCGGGGCAGGTCAAGGGCAAGGCTCCCTGTATTAAGGATCTGCCAGTGACGTTTAGGGATTTTCTTCACAGCATTCGAAGCCGGTGTGAATGTGGTGACACATGTCATAGGTTCGTTCACCTCGGGGTTCTGTATCCTCCGTTCCAAGCGACCTCCTCTATGATTGTTCTGTGCTCTTTTCTGAGCCTTAGCTATCTCCCTGCTGGGGTAGCCTCTGTCGGTCAGGTTTCTGGACAGGATTATAGATTGTGTTTTGTAATCCGCCAGACTGCTGCAATTACGCCTGACCCTCAAAAACTGTCCAAACGGGAGATTCACCTGCAGTGCTTTAGGTTGGTGACTTGTGAAGTGGAGCAAACTGTTCCGATCTGTGGCTTTTCTGAACATGGTCGTGCTCAGTCATCCAGCCTCAACCATGATTGTAAGGTTCAACAACGAGATCTGGGAGGACGAGGCGGTCATCGTGAAGGGCAGGTATGCAGGTATCCAACCAAAGAACTCGTTGTAGGAGTCTCTGTTGCCAACCCAGAAGATCAGGATATCATCTATAAACCTCTTCCACAGTTTAATGTTAGTATAGTAAGGGTTGGTCTGTTGGTGGATATGTTGCCCCTCAAAGTCGGCCATGTAAAGGCAGGCCACGCTAGGGGCAAATGTGCTCCCCATCAAGGTGCCCTGAGTCTGGTGGTAGTACTGCCCTCTGAACTCGAAGTAATTCTCAGTGAGGGCAAGTGTTGTGCTTTCCATGATAAATGTTGGTGGTGTTGGTGAGGTCCATGACCCAGCATTAAGTACCTCCTCAATCACCCCTAGTGTGGCCCTCTGTGGGATGTTGGTGTAGAGGGCCTCTACGTCCAGAGTGATGAGGAAGTCTATCTGTGCATTGTCCTCGAAACCATCCAACAATCGTAGGACGTCAGTGGTGTCCTGGATGTAAGACGGAATGTGCTTGACCAAGGGTTGGAGGAAATTATCACAAAATTGTGATAATGGTTCAAGCACGAGTCTATTCCTGACACTACTGGCCGTCCCGGAACCGGTGTGGTCCCCTTGTGGATCTTGGGTAGGACATAGAATTAAGGGACCCTTGGGACTCTCTTCACTAGGAATTCAGCTTCCTTTTTGCTGATCCAATCCTGGCATTCAGCTGATTTAACCAAACCTGAAATTGAGCACTTCAAGCGTTCCGTGGGGTTATTGGGGATGGGCGTGTAGTACCGTCTATCACCCAAATTACGATTTGCTGACAGGTCGAGCATGCATATTGACTCAACACATTACTGTTTTTGTGGATATGATGTGCTAACCCACATTTAATGTAACATGGGTAATAAGCTATGCCACTTTTGTCTCATTTAAATCTTTTTTGCTGCTTACAAAGATGCAAAAGAGGCACAGTGACTGCCTAAATTAAATTTTAAACCAAATCCATATTTCATAAATGTAATTTGGTGTAGCATTGAATTCAGAATTAGGCCATGCCAATGTGGTTTTCGTCAATTAAGTCTTCCAGGCAAGGATTGTATGCTGATTGTATTCCCTAACTTCAAGGTGAATGTAAATGCTGCCCACATCCACATTAAAATGCACTATCCTTGAGTCAAAAGAATGATATTTTACCTGAACGCCTAACTAAAAAAGAGCTCTAATTTACTACTAACTAGTCAAATCAATTTATTTCACCAGAATGAGAATTTGCATAGTCGCGCTACGCAAAGCTCTGCGAAACTGTAAAAAATATCCGTGAGCACGCAGAGTTCTACGAACACACAGAATTGCTTGCTCTGCCCATTCACAATGCTTTTTTCCTGTTCGTGAAAGCTGTTTTCGTGGTCGGGGGAAAATATCTAGAGAACATGCATTTTGAAAGAGCTAACAAGCAAAAAATTCCATGAAGCCGCGGATCGCAAAATTTTTTGGTAATTCCGCGTTCTCCGCTGAACACAAAATTACCCAAATTCCTCAAATTCCGCGAGCAGAACAGAATTTGCTGCCCAGGCTGAAATAAGACTAGCAATTACTTGATAAGGAATTTGAAATTCATCTAGTCCCTGCTGTAACTGTTGGGCTAAAAAACCTGGATCGCTTTGCACCAGTACCCATAAGTGCAAGAATTTACCTAAATGAAATAAATGGATGTGAACTCAAGCCTTTTTGTGAAATATTATCTTCTCTTCTCTGGACGTAAAAATTCTATTTTTGTATGTCAAATGGATAAATTGCCTTCAATTATACACATTTCAAGCAATCTTGAATCACTATTCTTTTATATAAATATTTCAATCTCAGTCATGCAAAAAAATAATCAACTTGGTAATATGTTTGTGTGCATTGCTATATACAAAACATACCCTGTACTGCAAAACATCCAGTATGCAATTTAATTGTATGTATACATTAGGTCACAGCATAAGGGGTGGGTTAGGGATCTACACTAGTAGCTGGGAGGTTGCTCTTTCCCTTAAAAATTAGATATTGTGACACAAGATGTGCCATCAATTCCTTCAGTAAGTGATGAAGGAACTAAACTAAGTGGTTCTGTGTGAGGAATGATTGTCATATCCGGTACAGAGACAGAATATTGAGTACAAAATATTGAGTAGCACAAATATCTTGAGAGAACTTGGAGGAAAGACTATTCTATCGCTGCTGGGCTTACGTATAAAGCTGAACTGAAACTTTATCATAAGGCCTGTGCTCACACCAGAGCCACCTATGTCAACAACATGATCACAGTAGCCATGAATAAGTCCAACGTTCTATTTAAGGTGGTAAAAGACCTTGCTGGTTCACAGACTATTGCTACACCCCTTCCTCTCTCAAATACGAAATGTGATGAACTGGCCCAGTACTTCACATCAAAAATTGATAAAATTTATAAAGACATAGCAACCCAGGAGAAATCCGTTGCTAGTGTATCTCTATCCCTCATCACCCCTTGCCCTTTGGCCTCACTGAAGACTTGGCCTAATCTTGTACCCGCTACCCTCCTGGAAATTTTAAACAACGTTAAGTCTGGCTCACCGATGGATCGTTTACCCATTTCGGTTTTACGCCAACTTGAGCTTCCTCAACTTGATACAATTTGCACTCTGTTAAATGCTTCTCTTGATTCAGCTACGGTCCCTCAGAGATGGAAGCATGCAATGGTGACCCCACTTCTTAAGAAACCCAATGCGGACCCAAATGTTGCTGCCAACTTCCGTCCAATCTCGTTGTTGCCGGCTTTTTCGAAAATCTTGGAACGGCATATTCATTTACATTTATCTCGCTTTGTTGTCACTAACAATCTCCTTCATCCCACCCAGTCAGGCTTCCGTCAAGGCTTCTCCACTGAATCCACTCTTTTAGGAGTAACTGAGAATATTCGCCAACTACTCGATCGAGGGGAAACGGCTGCACTGATATTGCTCGATCTCAGTGCAGCCTTCGATACTGTCTCGCACAGTATCCTTCTCAGTAGTCTTGCCTCCTTTGGTATATGTGACAAAGCCTTGCACTGGCTTTCGTCCTTTCTTACTGATCGAACTTTTCAAATTTTCTCCAACACTTCCACTTCCAACGCTTATCTCTCTCCTTATGGTGTTCCCCAGGGTTCTATTCTAAGTCCTCTTCTTTTCAATCTTTATGTTGTCCCTCTAGCACATGTTGCTGCTCACTCTGGTCTTAAACTCTTTACTTACGCTGATGATTCACAGATTGTGTTTTCCCTATCCCAAGCTGACCCTTCATCACTTTCTTCTTTACAATCTGGTCTTAGGGACATCTCCCGCTGGATGAGCTGTAATTTTCTTAAGCTCAACAGCGATAAGACGGAGGTGCTTGTCTTCGGTAATAAGCCTGACCTATGGAGTTCGAGACATTGGCCATCAACTATGGGAGACTTACCCATTCCATCGGAACAAGCGAGAAATCTCGGGGTCATTATCGATAGGGAGCTATCGATGAAGGATCAGGCTAATAAGGTTGCAGCCACCTGCTTTACCATTCTTAGGTGGCTGCGAAAAATCTTTTGGATCCTGCCTTCTGACACCCAGAGATCTGTTGTAACGGCGCTGGTGACCTCCAGATTGGACTACAGTAATGTGCTCTATCTGGGGGCGACAAGGGCGGTTATGCGCCGTCTCCAACTAGTACAGAATGCCGCTGCTCGGCTTCTGTGCGGTTGTCGGAAATATGACCCAATTTCCGAACGCATCAAACAACTCCATTGGCTTAACCTTGACAAACGAGTTAAATTCAAAACACTATGCTTTATGCATAAGATAAAGATTGAAGCCGCCCCCACCTATCTCCAATCTCTCGTTATACCCTATGTTCCCGCACGCTCCCTCTGCTCTTCTTCCCAACATTTTTTCTGTGTGCCTAAGTTTAGGCTCACCAGAGCGGGCGGTCGTTCTTTTTCTGTACTGGGACCCAGACTTTGGAATTCTCTTCCTTTAGATCTACGAGTGGAGCACTGCCATCTTCGCTTCCGCAAAGCCGTTAAGACCTGGCTTTTTGCCCAATAATTACCTTCTGAAAGCTGCCAAGCCTTTAGATCTTGCTTTCTGTGCTTTATCTCCTACTGGACTACTATGCTATAATGTCAATTAGCGCCGGGAAACCCTCACGGGTAGCTGTTCGCGCTCTACAAGATTAATATTAAATAAATAAAAATATCGAGTCATTAATACCGTGGGTCAGAAATATCGACAGCAAGAATATCGTGATCAAGAATATTGACTTAAGGTAAGTAATATTTGATTTAAAAAATATCGAAGTGTTTAATATCAGTTTAAAAAATATAATTTTTTATTATTGTTATGTATTTTAATATACATTTTTTTATGCATGTGATGTATGTTTTTTGTATAAAAGTGTTTGCATTTTTAATACATGTGTTGAATTTGTATTGGTTATTAAAAAATAATTATTTGGATTTTGCACTTTTGGGTCCGTAGCAGGTTGTGGGTTTATACGGGGATAGGGTGGGAAGTATTTTAATTATATTACATTTATTAATATTTTTTATTTCAATTGGGCATTTTTAATTCTGTAGCGGGTTGTGGGTTTATAGGGAAATAAGGTGGGCAGTAATTTAATGATATTAAAATTATTGATTAATTTTTCTGTATTGATATTTGTTTAATTAGAATGTTATAGTGTTCAATGTGTAAAGTAATTTATTATTAATTAATTGATAATTGGTTATTAATTTAATTTTGAATAATTAATTATGGTAATTGTGTAATAATGTAGGTGTGTGATGTAGTGTTTATAGGTGTAAAAGGTGTAAAGTAATTTCTTTTCAATTCATGAATAGATATAAGGTTGTTAATTTTATTTAATTCATTGGTAATTAATTTTGGTAATTTTGTAAATAATTTGTAAATAATTTTAGGTGTGTGTTGTGATGTTTATATGAATAAAGGGTGGGAAGTAATTTATGCTTAATTAACTTTATATAGTTGTTAAGTTGAAATATTTTATATCTATTTTGGGTAAATGTTTATTTTTTGTGTGCTGTTTTTACTTTTAAAGGGGTGAAGGGTGGGTACTAAATAAATTGTAATTATTTAATAATTTCTTGCTAATATTAATAATTTTTTAATTTTAAAATAGGTTTAAATTGTATTCTATAGTTTAATTTAGGTGTGCGTTGCGGATATTATAGTGTTAAAGTGTGTGTAGTCAGTTAATATATTTATTAAGTCATTATTAATTAAGGTAATTATGTAAATACATTTAATTAAAAATGTTGATGTGGTTTGTTGTTGGTGTGGTGTATAGGGTAGGAAATAAAATAATTTAAATTATGTTTTAATTAAGTTTTTTTGTTTGTAAATATTTTTTAGTTTAAAACAAGATTTTTTTGTAAATGTATTTATTATTATATTTTATATATTATTTGTAAGTTTTTGTTACATGTAATTAGTATTATAATATGTATAATATTTATATTTTCAATTTTGGTATTCATTTTTATTTTATTTTGTAATGTTTAATATATATATTTTTATTTAATTGTTTGAGTGTGAACAGTAATTTTTTGTCTCCGCTTATCCAACACTTTCCCTACTGTTACATTCACTGGAGTGGGAATATTCATTTTTACCCCTCGGTTATCCAGCACTTTGCCTACTGTTGCAGTCACTGGAGTTAGAATAGGAATTTTTACCCCTCGGCTATCCAGCACTGTCCCTACTGTTGCACTCACTAAATTAGGAATACATTTTTTTTCCGCTCCGCTGTCCAACACTCATCCTACTGTTGCATTCAGTGAAGTGAGAATACTCATTTTTACTATTCCGTTATCCAACATTTTCTCTACTTTTGCCCTCTTTGGAGTGGTAATACTAATTTTTGCCCCACCTCTATAAAAAACTTTCCCTACCAACAACTTCTCTACTGTTGCTCTCACTGGAGTGGGAATAGTAAATGTTACCCCTCCGCTATCCAACACTTTCCCTACTGGTGCACTCTCTGGAGTTAGAATAATAATTGTAACCCCTCCGCTAACCAGCACTTTCCCTACTGTTGCATTCACTGGAGTAGGAATAGTGATTTTTACCTCTCCGCTATCTAACACTTATACTACTGTTGCACTCAGTGGAGTGGGAATAGTATTTCTTACCCCTCCACTATCCAACACTTTCCCTACTGTTGCATTCACTGGAGTGGGAATAGTAATAGTTTTTACCCCATGGTTATCCTGCACTTTCCCTACAGTTGCACTCACTGGAGTTGTAATGGTAATATTTACCCCTCCTCTATCCAGCACTTTGCGTACTGTTGCACTCACTGGAGTTGGAATAGTAATTTTCACCCCTCTGTTATCCAGCAGTTTCCTTACTGTTGCAGTCACTGGAGATGGAATAGTAATTTTTACCCCTCCACAATCCAGCACTGTCCCTACTGTTGCACTCACTGAAGTGAGAATATAAATTTTTACCCATTGGTTATCCAGCACTTTTCCTACTGTTGCACTCACTGGAGTTGGAATAGTAATTTTTACCCCTCCACTATCCAGCACTGTCCCTACTGTTGAAATCTCTGGAGTGGGAATGGTAGTTTTTACCTCTCCTCTATCCAACACTTTCCGTACTGTTGCACTCACTGGATTGGGAATACATTTTTCTTCCCCTCCACAATCCAACACTCATCCTACTGTTGCATTCAGTGGAGTGAGAAAACACATTTTAACCCCTCCTTTATCTAACATTTTCTTTACTGTTGCACTCTCTTGACTTAGAATAGTAATTTTTACCCCTCCGTTACCCAGCACGTTTCCTACTGTTGCACTCACTGGAGTGGGAATAGTAATTTTTAACTCTCCGCTATCCAACACTTTTCCTACTGTTGCTCTCACTGGAGTGGGAATAGCATATGTTACCCCTCCGCTATCCAACACTTTCCCTACAATTGCACTCTCTGGTAAAATAGTAATTTTTACCCCTCTGCTACCCAGCACTTTCCCTACAGTTGCACTCAACGGAATGGGAATAGTAATTTTTACCTCTCCTTTATCCAACATTTTCCCTCCTGTTGCACTTACTGGAGTTTGAATAGTAATTTTTACCCCTCAGTTATCCATCACTTTTCCTACTGTTGCACTCACAGGAATTGGAATAGTAATTTTTACCCCTCCACTATCCAACACTTTTTCCTACAGTTGCACTCTCTGGTAGAATAGTATTTTTTACCCCTCTGCTACCCAGTACTTTCCCTACAGTTGCACTCAATAGAGTGGGAATAGTAATTTTTACCTCTCCTTTATCCAACACTTTCCCTACTGTTGCACTCACTAAAGTTGGAATAGTAAGTTTTTACCCCTCCGCTACCCAGCACTTTCCCTACTGTTGCACTCACTGGGATGGGATTAATAATTTTTACCTTTCCGCTACCCAACACTTATACTACCGTTGCACTCAGTGGAGTGGAAATAGTCATTTTTACCCCTCCGCTAGGCAACACTTTCCCTACTGTTGAACTCACTGTAGTGGGAATAGTAATGTTTAACCCTCCTCTATAAAACACTTTCACTGCTGTTGCACTCACTGGAGTGGGAATAGTAATTTTTACCTCTTCGCTATCCCACACTTTCCCTACTGTTGCACTTACTGGAGTTGAAATTGTAATTTTCACCTGTCAGCCATCCAGCACTTTCCCTGCTGTTGCACTCACTGGAATGGGATTAGTAATGTTTACCTCTCCGCTATCCAACACTTATACTACTGCTGCACTCAGTGTAGTGGGAATAGTCATTCTTACCCCACCGATATCCAACGCTTTCCCTACTGTTGCTCTTCCTGGAGTAGGAATAGTATTTGTCACCCCTCTACAATCCAATACTTTCCCACTGTTGCACTCACTGGAGTTAGAATAGTAATTTTTACCCCTCCCCAATCCAGCACTTTCCTACTGTTGCACTCACTGGAGTGGGAATTGAAATTTTTACCTCCCTGCTATCCAACACTTTCCCTACAGTTGCATTCACTGGAGTTGGAATAGTAATTTGTACCCCTCCACTATCCAGCACTTTGCCTACTGTTGCACTCACTGAAGTTTGAATAGTAATTTTTACCCTTCGGTAATTCAGCACTTTTCCTACTGTTGCACTCACTGGAGTTAGAATAGTAATTTTCACCCCTCCACTATCCAGCACTGTTACTACTGTTGAACGCACTGGAGTAAGAATATTCATTCTTACCCCTCCTCTTTCCAACACTTTCCCTACTGGTGCACTCACTGGTTTGGGAATACATTTTTCCCCCTCCGCTATCCAACACTCATCCGACTGTTGCATTCAGTGGAATGAGAATACTAATTTTTACCCCACCGTTATCCAACATTTTCTTTACTGTTGCACTCTTTGGAGAGGGAATAGTAATTTTTTCCTTTCTGCTATCCAACACTTTCTCTACCAACACCTTCCCTACTGTTGCTTTCAGTAGAGTGGGAATAGTAAATTCTACCCCTCTGCTATCCATCACTTTCCCTACTGTTGCACTTTCTTGACTTAGAATTGTAATTTTTACCCCTCCGCTACCCATCCCTCTTCCTACTGTTGCACTCACTGGAGTGGGAATAGTAGTTTTTACCTCTTCGCTGTCCAACACTTTCCCAACAGTTGCACTCACTGTAGTTGGAAAAGTAATTTTTACCTCTCCGCTATCCAACACTTATACTACTGTTGCACTCACTGGAGTTGGAATTGTATTTTTTACACCTCCGCTACCCAGCACTGTCCCCACTGTTGCACTCTCTGGAGTGGGAATATAAATTTTTGCCCGTTGGGTATCCAGCACTTTTCTTACCTTTGCACTCACTGGAGATGGAATAGTAATTTTTACCCCTCCACTATCCAGCACTGTCCGTACTGTTAAACTCACTGAGTAGGAATAATAATGTTCACCCCTCCTCTATCCAACACTTTCCCTACTGGTTCACTCACTGGATTGGGAAAACATTTTTCCCCTCCACTATCCAACACTCATTCTACTGTTCATTCAGTGGAGTGAGAATACTAATTTTTACCCCATCGTTATTCAACATTTTCTTTACTGTTGTACTCTTTGGAGTGGGAATAGTCGTTTTTTCTTTTCCTCCCTATCCAACACTTTCTCTACCAACACCTTCCCTACTGTTCCTCTCACTGGAGTGGGAATAGTACATTTCACCCCTCCTCTATCCATCACTTTCCCTACTGTTGTACTCTCGTGACTTAGAATAGTAATTTTTACCCCTCCATTACCCAGTACGTTTCCTACTGTTGCACTCACTGGAGTGGGAATAGTAATTTTTAACTCTCCGCTATCCAACACTTCCCCTACTGTTGCAATCACTGGAGTTGGAATAGTAATTTTTACCTCTCTGCTATCCAGCACTTTCCCTACTGTTGCACTCACTGGAGTGGGAATAGTAACTTTTACCTCTCCGCTATCCAACACTTATAATACTGTTGTACTCACTGGAGGGTGAAGTGTAATATTTTCCCTTCCCCTATCCAACACTTTCCCTACTGTTGCTCTCACTGGAGTGGGAAAAGTATTTTTTACCAAGAAACTATCCAACTCTTTCCCTACTGTTGCACGCCCTGGAGTGGGAATAGTAATTTGTACCCCTCCGCTATCCAACACTTTCCCTACTGTTGCAGTTACTGGGCTGGGAATAGTAATTTTTACTCCTCTGCTGTCCAACACTTTCCCTACTGTTGTACTAACTGGAGTGGGAATCATGATTTTTACCCCTCTTCTATCCAACACTTTCCCTACTGTTGATCTTCGAGTGGGAGTAATCATTTTTACCCCTCCGATTTCCAAATACTTTGTCCACTGTTGCACTCACCGGTGTGGAAATAGTAAGTTTTTCCCTTCTGCTATCCAACACTTATACTACTGTTGCACTCAGTGGAGTGGGAATATTAATTTTTACCCTTCCGAAATCCAACACTTCCTATACTGTTGCTCTTCTTCCTGAAGTGGGAAGCGTAATTTTTACCCTTCTGCTATCCAACACTTTCCCTACTGTTGCACTCACTGGAGTGGGAAAGTAATTTTTACCCTTCCGCTTTTTAGTATTTCCCTGCACTACATGGCGGGCACTAAGCGGTGACTGCCACGCAGTGCAGGGAAATGCAGGGGGGTGCCCATACCCCCACAGTACAGCAACACCTCCCCGAACACTGAGGGGGGCCACAACGGGCCCCTGAATAAAAGCCTCGGCCAGCCTTTACATGTCGGTTCAACCGCCAAGGGAATGCTGGCTGATGCCAGCATTGTAATCTGGCTGGTGGTGCCTGCTAGGCACCGTCACCATTTCATGCCCCCTTGTCCATCCGCCAAGCAATATGACTGATTGCTTCTGGCAGACCGGTGGTGGACAGTCTTTCCGTCCGCCCCGGACAGATTGGAATTCCCACCGCCATACTAATTTGTGGGATAATTGGGCTCTGATGGCGGAAGGACCGCCACCGTATGCTCCCGGTGGTGGTCCTTCCACCATCGTAATGAGCCCCCTCGTTCCCCAGTCTGTAGCTCTGGCTGTATACCACATCCTCTCCCTTAAGAGTAATATATAAGCAAGTGATTAACTAGATACAAAAATATAAAGCTATCAATTTATTTAAAAGTGCTTTGTCACCATTTAAAAACTCAGAAAATAAATCCTCATTTTAGTTGTTTAGAGCACTAACCATTATTCCTATGGAAATCAGACCCTCTCATGAAGGAGGATTCAAAGGCAACAATTTGACCATATTGTGTAGGTGGCAGGGGCAGTGGCAGCATAATGGACCATAGAGTGCAGGGGCAACAAACCAACCACGTCATACAGGCAAGAGAGGCTGTGGCAATATAAAAGGCCTTTGAGGATAGAAGGAAGAGGCAGTGGTTGTACAACCATACATCCCAACTGACCCAATTCAGGCAGAATACTCCCAATGTTTTTAAGCCAAGAAGGGAATCATTTTATCTGTCTCCTGCCTACAATATCCTCTTTTATAAAGTAAGACAATGGGGAAAATCAATGCCCCAGGTTTTTTTTCAAATTCTCTCACTTCCAGTTCCTAAAGTTGGCAAGTAAGATACATTGGATTCTAGTAGGGTAGGAGAAATCGGGTAGGGACCTGGACTCTGATAAGAGGAGAAAGATGGGCAGGGGCATCAAACTGACCTTACAGGGCAGGCGTCAAGTGTTGCAGCAGCACAGTACACCACACAGGGCAAGCAGGATGGCACAATAGGGGAAGAGGCAAGGGCAGCAAGCTGACCATACAGGACAGACAGAAGGGGCAGCTGCAACATAATGGACCATGAAAAGCAGGAGGGAGGGGGCACAACAGCAGACTAGACAAAGCAGTAGGGAGGGGATAGCGGTCTGCATATTGAAAATGAAGGACGGGTTAAGGGGGCAGGGCAGAAGGGTGGGGTAGGGACCGGACACAGTCAAAAGAGGGCAGGGGAAGAGGCTTCACAACAGACCATACAGGGCAGACCGGAGGAGAAGTTGCAGCACTACAGAGCATGGAAGGAAGAAAGCAGTGGCAGCAAAATAGACCATAAAGGACAGGAGGGTGGGGATAGGGTCCTGTAGTTTGAACAGGCAGGGTAGAGGTGGCAGGAACAGGCGGCAGACTTCTGACCATGCTAGGTAGGTGAGAGGAGCAGTGGCAGCTCAACAGAACACTAGGAGGGTGTTAGGTCTATGGAACATGGTGGGCAGAAAGGAAGGGACAGGGGCATGCACACAGACATCAGAGGGCAGGGGAAGGGGAGTAGGGGCAGCAAGCTAAGCGCAGAGGCTAAGCTGTAGGGCAATGATGGGACATAGAATTGGGAAATGGAGTGCAGAAGTGGGCAGGGACATCAAGCTAAATGGAAGGCAGCGGCAGCACATCAGACCATATAGAGCAGGAGGGAGAGTGTTGGTGTATCGACTCGGACAACAAGGGGTAGGGCAAAGGTGGATGGGACAGCAAGCTAACTTTTTAGGATAGGAAGGGAGGGCAGTGGCAGCAAAAACAGCCACAAACAGTTGTAATGAGGGAGCAGGGTCATGGACTTGGACAATGGATGGCAAGGAGGAGAGGGCAGGAGCTGCAAGCTTGGGTGGGGGCAATACAATGACAGGTTGGACCCTACATTCATGCCCCCCCACACTGTGCATTGTGAAGGGGTATCTTACTTAACATTTAAAAAAAAAATTATATTCACAGAAAAAAAGAAAAGGTTACAGGCACGTTGTAGTTAGGAAGGAAAATTTAAACATCCTTAGAAATTCACACAAAAAACAAAGGTTAAAGGAACAATATAATTAGGCTCAGACATAACCAGGGAAAATCAGCAATAATAGTTACCTGAGCTAACTATAACTTACCCCCCGCAATGCACTGCTCATGACTAAGCATGGGCGGAAAATCTGTTCCGCTCGCGGATTTTGCGGATTTTCGGTAAATTCTCAATCCGCGAGATTCGCGAATTTCCCGCAAAATCCGCAAATTTGCACGCAGCAGATTTTTTTTTCTTGGTGATACAATTTTTCCGGCGTGCGTCGTTCACTTACCGTCATACAGCGCTTGCCGAGTTGTTTTTCTCGATATTTTGCGAGTGCTGCGCCATCTTGGATCTGGCGGCGGGATCCCGCGGGAGTTTGGCGACCGCGATTACGTAATCGCGGCTTGCCACCTTGCACAGCACGCGTCGCGAGGGTTCGCAATTGCGAACACGTAGATGCGGCGAGCAGCAACAATCTCGCGTGCGCGAAATTACAAAATTTGAAATTCTGCACAAGAAATCCACCAGCAAGCAGCATAAACCTTCTGGAAATGATGATTTTTATCAGAATAACTCCTCAGGTTGACATTTGCCTGCACTTTTTTTGCAAGGAGTCCATTTTTTGGGGGGGTGGGAGGAAGGAAGTGCCCCACAGTCTCCAACTTCCTGTTCCTGTCCAGCAGGCTCCTCCCAGTGCTTTCTTCATGTGCTGGTCACTTTCATTTGAATTCTTCACCTGGAAGAATTACTTTTTGTGGATGCTGCTGGATATTTGGATTTGAGGCCTTTTTGACTTTCTTTGGATCACTATTGGATTAGAAATTTCACAAGTATGTTTGTTTGGGGCATTACAGTTGCTGCAACTACAATTTTGGAATTTTCGATTTTTGGGCTGTTGTTGGGGCCTTTTGCCCAGGGGTACTCAGTGGTGGGAGGACTGAGTCTTTCAGTGGGGTGTCTTGAATTTAAACATCATGGAGGGCCTGGATGGCATGGGATTGTGCTGATTTTTCTGTGTTTTTCGATTTTTTGGGGTGTTCATGGGGACAGGCCATGTGGGTGGGGGCCATTTTGAGTGCTGCTACAGGCAGGCCCTGGCCATGTGCTGGGAGGCAGGGGGCCATTTTGCATGCAGGCAGTGTTCTTAGGTCTGCAACCATTTTGCCTAGCTTTCAACCTTTATGCCCAGGGGTAGTGAGTGGTGCATGGGCCTAGTCTTTCTGTGGGGTGTCTTGAATTTAAACATCATGGAGGGCATGGATGGCATGGGATTGTGCTGATTTTTCTGTGTTTTTCGATTTTTTGGGGTGTTCATGGGGACAGGCCATGTGGGTGGGAGGCATTTTGAGTGCTGCTACAGGCAGGCCCTGGCAATGTGCTGGGAGGCAGGGGGCCATTGTGAATGCAGGCAGTGTTCTTAGGTCTGTAACCATTTTGCCTAGCTTTCAACCTTTATGCCCAGGGGTAGTGAGTGGTGCATGGGCCTAGTCTTTCTGTGGGGTGTCTTGAATTTAAACATCATGGAGGGCCTGGATGGCTTGGGATTGTGCTGATTTTTCTGTGATTTTCGTTTTTTTGGGCTGTTGATGTGGCCTTTTCACCAGGGGTAGTGAGTGGTGCATGGGCCTAGTCTTTCTGTGGGGTGTCTTGAATTTAAACATCATGGAGGGCATGGATGGCATGGGATTGTGCTGATTTTTCTGTGTTTTTCGATTTTTTGGGCTGTTGTTGTGGCCTTTTCACCAGGGGTAGTGAGTGGTGCATGGGCCTAGTCTTTCTGTGGGGTGTCTTGAATTTAAACATCATGGAGGGCATGGATGGCATGGGATTGTGCTGATTTTTCTGTGTTTTTCGATTTTTTGGGGTGTTCATGGGGACAGGCCATGTGGGTGGGAGGCATTTTGAGTGCTGCTACAGGCAGGCCCTGGCAATGTGCTGGGAGGCAGGGGGCCATTGTGAATGCAGGCAGTGTTCTTAGGTCTGCAACCATTTTGCCTAGCTTTCAACCTTTATGCCCAGGGGTAGTGAGTGGTGCATGGGCCTATTCTTTCTGTGGGGTGTCTTGAATTTAAACATCATGGAGGGCCTGGATGGCTTGGGATTGTGCTGATTTTTCTGTGATTTTCGTTTTTTGGGGCTGTTGATGTGGCCTTTTCACCAGGGGTAGTGAGTGGTGCATGGGCCTAGTCTTTCTGTGGGGTGTCTTGAATTTAAACATCATGGAGGGCATGGATGGCATGGGATTGTGCTGATTTTTCTGTGTTTTTCGATTTTTTGGGCTGTTGTTGTGGCCTTTTCACCAGGGGTAGTGAGTGGTGCATGGGCCTAGTCTTTCTGTGGGGTGTCTTGAATTTAAGCATCATGGAGGGCATGGATGGCATGGGATTGTGCTGATTTTTCTGTGTTTTTCGATTTTTTGGGATGTTCATGGGGACAGGCCATCAGGGTGGGGGCCATTTTGGGAGCTGCTACAGGCAGGTCCTGGCCATGTGCTAAGAGGCAGGGGGCCATTTTGAATGCAGGCAGTGTTCTTAGGTCTGCAACCAGTTTGCCTAGCTTTCAACCTTTATACCCAGGGGCAGTGAGTGGTGCATGGGCCTAGTCTTTCTGTGGGGTGTCTTGAATTTAAACATCATAGAGGGCTTGGGATTGTGCTGATTTTTCTGTGATTTTCATTTTTTTGGGCTGTTGTTGTGGCCTTTTCACCAGGGGTAGTGAGTGGTGCATGGGCCTAGTCTTTCTGTGGGGTGTCTTGAATTTAAACATCATGGAGGGCATGGATGGCATGGGATTGTGCTGATTTTTCTGTGTTTTTCGATTTTTTGGGGTGTTCATGGGGACAGGCCATGTGGGTGGGGGGCATTTTGAGTGCTGCTACAGGCAGGCCCTGACCATGTGCTGGGAGGCAGGGGGCCATTTTGAATGCAGGCAGTGTTCTTAGGTCTGCAACCATTTTGCCCAGCTTTCAATCTTTATGCCCAGGGGTAGTGAGTGGTGCATGGGCCTAGTCTTTCTGTGGTGTGTCTTGAATTTAAACATCATGGAGGGCTTGGAATTGTGCTGATTTTTCTGTGATTTTCGTTTTTTTGGGCTGTTGTTGTGGCCTTTTCACCAGGGGTAGTGAATGGTGCATGGGCCTAGTCTTTCTGTGGGGTGTCTTTAATTTAAACATCATGGAGGGCCTGGATGGCATGGGATTGTGCTGATTTTTCTGTGTTTTTTGATTTTTTGGGCTGTTTTTGTGGCCTTTTCACCAGGAGTAGTGAGTGGTGCATGGGACTAGTCTTTCTGTGGGGTGTCTTGAATTTAAACATCATGGAGTGCATGGATGGCATGGGATTGTGCTGATTTTTCGGTGTTTTTCGATTTTTTGGGGTGTTCAAGGGGACAGGCCATGTGGGTGGGGCCATTTTGAGTGCTGCTACAGGCAGGCCCGGGCCATGTGCTGGGAGGCAGGGGGCCATTTTGAATGCAGGCAGTGTTCTTAGGTCTGCAACCATTTTGCCTAGCTTTCAACCTTTATGCCCAGGGGTAGTGAGTGGTGCATGGGCCTAGTCTTTCTGTGGAGTGTCTTGAATTTAAACAGCATGGATGGCATGGGATTGTGCAGATTTTTCTGTGATTTTCGTTTTTTTGGGCTGTTGTTGTGGCCTTTTCACCAGGGGTAGTGAATGGTGCATGGGCCTAGTCTTTCTATGGGGTGTCTTGAATTTAAACATCATGGATGGCATGGGATTGTGCAGATTTTTCTGTGTTTTTCGATGTTTTGGGGTGTATAACTGAACTGATGTTCCTCTGTCTTCCATTGCTTTTAGGTGCACAAGACTCAAGAGAACCACCAGTGCCAGGAAGAAGTCCTGCAGCGGTGTGTGTGTGCAGCATAACATCACGCGACGTCACGTCTGGCCACAGACAACTCTGCAACTCGTGCAACTGCGGCCTGCTGTTCTGACCTCTGAAGAAGATGGCCCCCAAAAAAGTTCCCCGTAGCTCCTCTAGCAAGAAAGTTGCCAGTAAGGAGCAGAAGAAGCAAGTTACCAAGGAGACTGGTGTGCTGCCCGCCACATTTTTTGGGAGTAAAAAAAAAAGTACGCCTGCAGCAGCAGCGGGCTCTGCTGGGGACCAAGCTGGGAGCAGCACCCCGCTCCATTGGGCTCAGTTCCACCACCACCACCACGCCAACTTAAGTCCAAGCCCTTGAGTGCTGCAGAGGCACTTAGTCTAGTTGTTCAATCACCATCGACCAGTGATGTTGGCTCATCGCAAGAAAGTAGCAGCAATGTCCCTCAATCAACACAGGTTGTTGTAACTCATCTGACGAGTGTTGAACAACCACAGCCACAACAACAACCACATGTGCAAGTACAAGCCCAAGTACTTGTGGAAGGAGAGGCAGCGCAAGGAGATGCTCAAGCAGAGGTGCATGGAGGGTCACAAGTGCCCACAATAGTTGTTCCTCCAGAAGTAGGGGCACATCAGGAAATCGACAATCAAGCCGAGGTATCATTTGAGGAAGCCACTCCTCCTGATCATTTATTATCTTCCTCATCCCTAGCAAGGAAAAGATCAAGGGTGGTGTCTACATCTTCTTCAAGCACACCTCCTTCTGATGATACGGATCAAAATTGGGAACCAGCACCACTGCCGTCTGAGAGTGAGGTACACCATGATCTGACAAAGGTAGTTAAGCGCAAAAGGAAGCTCGTCCAAAGTCTCATAGTTATGGAGTGTGATGAGGCTCAACAAGAAGTGGCGGATACTGCTGCTGATGAAGACTCTCACGACGACGACCCAGTCATCATAAAGGTCACTGCAGCCCCAGCAGGCATGCAGCAAACAGACATTTTGACCCTAGCCCGAGAAGCTGCTGAGCGTGATGATGTTGTCGACGAGGAGGCAATGGAAACACCACAATCATTGGAGTTAACTAGTACACCAACACATTCCGCTTCCATATTTCTTCACCGCCAGAAGGGACCTCCATCCACCTCGACCTCAATTAGTGGTGGTGAAAGTGCAAAACGTACTAAAGTTCGGCAATCCACATCCTCCACTTCATCTGGCATTAGCAGCAGGACCACCACCACCAGTATCGCCGCCTCCTCCGGCCCCCAAAGACATTTCAAGTCCGCAGTTTGGGACTTTAGTGTTTGCCCAAAAAAGGAAAACTTTGCCATTTGTAGCATTTGTAAGCATGCAGTTAGTCGTGGTAAGTTTGGTACCAACTATGGTACCGGAGGCCAGAGAGGTCATCTTGAGAGACAGCACGCTGTCCAATGGTTTGCGCACCTAAAGGAGATCAAGGAAGCCCGAATTGCAAGTCAAGAAAACGTTGATGTTTCATCTGATGATGACGAGGAGGAAGAAGACGTGTCAAACACTTCACTTACACCCAGTACCCCTGTCAGCAGCACACCCCATGTGAGCCACACTAAGAGTGTGGGAGAGATGGAGACACCAATGCGAAAAAGTTCATCAGCGAGCGTAACTGGGTCGAAGAAGTCATCATCATCATCATCCCGTAAATCCTTGGTCCAGGGCAACATTAAAAAGATGTTGTTTACAGAAGCGCCATATGAACGCAACCACCCACTGACGCGTCTGTATAACACTAAGCTGGCTAAAATGCTAGCTCTGGACCTTCTCCCTTTTTCTTTTGAAGAAGGGATTGGTTTTCTAGAATTAGTGGCAGCACTCTGCCCTAAATGGAAGGTTCCTAGCCAGTTCTATTTTGCCAGAGTTGCGGTTCCAGCACTACATGAAGATGTGCTGGAGGTGATTGGGGCAGCTTTGCAGAAGAGTGCTGTTCACACTATACATCTGACAACAGACATGTGGACCAGTGGCGCAGGCGCTGATTACATGTGCATCACTGCACACTGGGTCTCTTTTTCAGGGGTTAAAGCAAAGATAAACACAGGTGTTGACCCGGACCAAGTTTTTAAAGCTGCTCGGAAACATGCAACACTAGCCATGTTTGGCTTGGAGAAACGTCACACAGAAGAAAACATTTTTAATGAGTTTAAAACAAAGGTCTTTCACTGGCTGTCCCCCAAAAAACACCAGATTGGTTATGTTTCCACGGATAATGGCGCCAATGTAGTTAAGGCCATGGAGCTGGGTCAATATTTTAGAGTGCCGTGTTTGATACACTGTATAAACCTGGTTGTTAAAAAATTCTTGAGTGATGAAGACAGTCCAGCGTGTAAGTTAGTGGCCACCTGCCGAAGAATGTGCAACCATTTCAGCCATTCTTTAAGGCCTGGAAGCATCTGAGGAGCCTGCTACATGAACGTCGAATGCCAGTGAAAGCACTCATCCAGGAGGTGGCAACACGTTGGAACTCAACCTTCTACATGCTTGAGCGTCTGTATGAGCAGTATTCGGTACTCGATCACTATTTCTTAACACTGGGTACAGCTCAGAAGGACCTGAGGCTAGATGCGGCGCAATGGAACCTAGTTAAAAGCCTGACAGACATGCTTCGTCCTTTTGAGGTCTTCACGCATGCAGTCAGCAAGGAGGACTGTAATTTGGGAAAAGCTATCTCATTGTTGCGCATGCTGGAGCACCAACTGGAGGCGGTGTCTTCTATGTTTCAAGAAGATGAAAAAAAGCAAGACTCTTTTGTTTTGGCGGAGAAATGATTAGAGCGCCTACGTGGTGATAAACGTCTTAAAATGATCCACTCAGAACAGCATTACATTTGTGCTACTATTCCGGATCCACGCTACAAAAAGGCGCTGGCAGGCCGAGCATTCTTTCCTTTTGATGATGAAGATGTTACAAAGTACAAAGTTGGCTATCCTTGTCAGCCAAGAGGTTTGAAAGAGAACGGCAGCAAATTGAAGGAAAAGGCAGTACATCAGCATCAGCAGGCCATCCCCAGTCAAAAGAATCCACTTCTGCACCTGTGGCTGTGGCACAAGTGACCTCTCAGCCGTTAAAGACACCGACAACCGGATCATCTGCACCAGACACAACAGTAACATTGGATGCAGAAGAGGATTGGCTAACTCGGCTTGGGTTTGGTTCTCAAAAGGTCACAGCAAAAAGTAAGCAAAGTGGAGGAACCTTGGAGGACCTTGAGTCGATGGTGCAGGACTATCTGAATGACTCAACAGAGGTCTATGTTAATGCTGACCCATTGGCGTATTGGCATGGGAAAAAAGAATTGTGGGCACAGCTCTCCAACCTGGCTATAAACTACTTGTCTTGCCCACTCGCAAGTGTGTCTTCTGAACGTGTTTTCAGTGCTGCTGATGGCATTGTAACTTTCAAACGGAGCCGCCTCTCGCCAAAAAATGTGGAGAGGTTAACACTGATCAAGATGAATCAGCACCTCATACCACCAGATTACAAAGTACGAGAAAGCACGCCGGCTGAAGACGAGGAGGACAGCAACATAGATGAGGGAATTTCTTCTCTGTTAGGTGACACTGACCTCATCCTGCCTGAATTCGCAGAGTATGATGACGAACCCTTATTCTTATTCCCTGACACCGAGCCCTGAAAATGAGACAATGAATCAATAACTTTCTTTTTCGTCCTTATTAACTTTTATTTCTGTGTGTCTGTCTTTCTTTGTTTTGCAAAGTTAATATAATTCAAACTTTAATCACCTAATCACAAAAGCAAGCCCATCAGCAGAACTGTCTTCACTTGTTTGCTTATTGATTTGAAGGTGCCGCAGTCTGCATTCCTCAGGTTCAAAAGTTCACAAGAACTGATTCATGCGCGCTATAAGACTATAAATAAATAAATAAATAAATAAACATGCTCCTCTATCCTCCTCCTCCAGACTCCTATTTCCCTCAAAGCAGAGGGCTGGATTACGCCCAATGAAGAAAGACTCTGCACTTGTGGGGGTGTTCTACTTCTTTGCGGGTGAGTTGACGGCCTTGGGGCCATTGCTGGGAAGCTCTAATACCGGATAAAAGTGATTTGGACCAAATCGGAGGCGACATTGTTTTTGCGTTTTTGCTGACTTACTTGCCTTTGAGGTGCTCTTTGGGGGGGTTCTGGGTGTTTGTCGGTGAGTTTTGGGGTCTGGGAGCACTGCTGGGACAGTCTAATTTTGATTGCATTTGCTTTTCAGGAAATCCGTGGTGGAAAACGGGAGTTATGACCTAGCTGCACAGCGCATTTGGACCGAAGGCCGATAATTATTGTAAGTATGAGATTTTCCTTTTTGGCTGTTTAGGGGTGTTGTGCTTTTTTGCAGGTGGGTTGACAGGTCTTGGGCCATTGCTGGGAAGCTCTAATACCGGATAAAAGTGGTTTGGACCAAATCGGAGGTGAAATTTCTTTTGCGTTTTTGCTGACTTGCTTGCCTTTGAGGTGCTCTTTGGGGGGGTTCCGGGTGTTTGTTGGTGAGTTTTGGGGTCTGGGAGCACTGCTGGGACAGTCTAATTTTGATTGCATTTGCTTTTCAGGAAATCCGTGGTGGAAAACGGGAGTTTTGACCTAGCTGCACAGCGCGTTTTGACTGAAGGCCGATAAATATTGTAAGTATGAGATTTTCCTTTTTGGCTGTTTGGGGGTGTTGTGCTTTTTTGCAGGTGGGTTGACAGGTCTTGGGCCATTGCTGGGAAGCTCTAATACCGGATAAAAGTGGTTTGGACCAAATCGGAGGCGAAATTTTTTTGGTGTTTTTTCTGACTTGCTTGCCTTTGAGGTGCTCTTTGGGGGGGTTCCGGGTGTTTGTGGGTGAGTTTTGGGGTCTGGGAGCACTGCTGGGACAGTCTAATTTTGATTGCATTTGCTTTTCAGGAAATCCGTGGTGGAAAACGGGAGTTATGACCTAGCTACACAGCTCGTTTTGACCGAAGGCCGATAAATATTGTAAGTATGAGATTTTCCTTTTTGGCTGTTTGGGGGTGTTGTGCTTTTTTGCGGATGGGTTGGCGGGTCTTGGGGCATTCCTGGGAAGGTCTAATACCGGATAGAAGTGGTTTGGACAAAATCCATAAGGAAAAGCCTTTTGGTACTTTTTGTAACTTATGGTTCGTTAGGGTTAGCCCTAGCAGCAGGATTGCATGTGTTTCGGGGTGTTCTAGATTTTTGCACCTGAGTTCTGGGGTCTTGAAGCACTTGTGGGAATGTGTAATTGTGGTTTCAAGTGATTTGAAGAAAATCCATGGTGGGAAAGAGGGTATTTGGCATAGTTAAAGAAAGCCTTTGCCATTATTCTTAACTTAGGGCTCGTTAGGGTTAGCAGTATTTGTATTGCATGTGTTTGGGTGGGGTGGGTTTGCGAGTCTTGGAGCGATGCTGGGTATGGATACTTTTGCTTGCTTGCAAGTGGTTTGAATACAATCCACGGTGGGTAAGGGGGTATTTGGGCCTACTTTTACTTTCAAAGTACGTTTTGTCACCAGTTTTCTACTAGGCCTCGTTTTTTGAGATCTGATTGGGGGTCTTCTACATTTTTGCGACTGGCTTTAGTAAGGGTCTGAGTGGGAGCACTGCTGGGAAGGTCTAATTTTGTTCTAAAACACAGTTTACAGTACACCTAGCTTGAGGGGAAAGATCCGCTAAATTAATTTGCCCATACTTATTTATCCTTCAAAATGAGACTCAGACAGAGTACGCACTTTCAAAAATATTGTACTGTCTATTAGGAAACTCAAAGTGTGACTTTTTGCACTACACAGCGTACATACCTTATATTTATTTATCAGTGGTGTTCTAATATCTCTTCTTGTTTTTCCGTCAATAATTACAGGCCGAGTTTCAGTCTGTGCAACGGGAAAAAAAGGATGGAGTCAGGCTTCACATTAGCGAGCCGCAATTCAGCATCCGCCAGGCAGGCAGTGGACAGGGTGTCTTCTGGTCACCAACATTGATGGACGAAGCATCAGCTGGAATGGAGGAGTGCCGCTAATAAGAGGAATTGTTTGATGCGTGCAACTTACTTACCAAATTCAACAGGACAACTACAACAACATACAGATAGAGTATCCATTGTTTTCTTCTATGAGTGTGACTGCATTTCTTGGATCTCTCTGTGCTTCTAAATTGATCCCTACAGCCATTCTATAAGTTTTACTTGGCTATTTTTTAAACTTATTTTAATGTAAGAAGTGTTTCTCTGAGTGCAGAGATAGGCAAGTGAAAACGCTGCAGCCCTGTACTGTCGCATTCTGTCATTCACGGTTGTCGGAAGTACTACTTACTTTTCAGTAACAATGCATGCCGTAGTGCATGCACTTCCTTTATGTCACGTAAAAGATTTATGGTTAGCTTTGTACCCAAAGATTTCTTTATCTTCAATTATTGTTTTTTTTTTCTTCTCTCAACAAAACCTACCCAAAAAGAAACCCCCATTCCCATCCATTTTCCAAACCCTAACCCTCTTCCCCCGGGCAGTGTGGTTTTGATTGATGAGTGACTAAATGACGTCAATAATTCCACACACTTGCTGGGGAGGATAAGGTCATAGCAACAGGCTGGTGAAGGAATCCGAGGATATATTCTAGACTTACTCAGCTTCAGTACTATTTCTTGTAGTAGTAGCCAATGTCAATGAAATTCAACGCAAGTACTAGTTATACTTTCAATACTTTACCATTTGTTAGACTACATTGTGGCACTGTTCTAGTGTACTGTCACCTGCTATATCCTCTATCGTACCGTTGTAATGCTACAGTAAGGGCAAACCAGGTTTCATTTTCTTTTTTTTCATAGGCATGCAAATGCCACTGTGTCACACCACTAGTACCACCGCAATGAGGACATTTAATCCGCCCAGGATTGCCAACCTTAATCGCCATTTCCCGTGGAGCCAGCCCTGGGCCTAGCCCTACTTTCAAACACAAATTACAGGTAAGATAAGCGTTTGGTGGGAGGTAGTATAATAATGGAGTATTAGGAGAGACGAGAGATTGACGGTAGTACTACTAAAGTCCTAGCACTCTTGAATTCACTTACTCTGTGAGAGGCACTTAGTGTTGAAAACATTTAGCCATTTACACTTAAAGGAAGAAAATGACACAGACTTAAGTTTCAGGAACACAAACTTTCTGTTAAACCCCCACCCACCAGACTCAAAAGCAGTAAAAAACAGGTATGCTCAGATAAAGTTTCAAAAAGTATATTTTTGTAGCCCTAACAAAATAATCTCCCGCAAGACCCTCCCTAACCCCAACGATTGTCCTTCAAAAGTCCCAAAAACAACCCAACTCCCAGTTCCCACCCCCCAAAAGTCTCTAAAAAAGGGGCAAGGGACACTACGGCAGGCTGCTGTTCTTTTTTGCGGCCAGGGCATCATACTCCTTGCGGAGGGTGGCATGGTCGGAGCGGAGGCCCTCCACCAAGGTCTTATACGTTAGGACCTCCTGCTCCAGGTAGGACACTCTGAGGCATAAGCGGTGCTGGCGTGCCTTGCGACGCCTGTGGGGGGCAGCTGCTGTCTTTGCTGCTCGGCGGTGGCGGTTGGCTTTGGTAGCCCGGCTCCGTACCGCTGGAGCACTGTGCTGGCTGGCAGCCCGTGGGGGCCCGGAGGAGGATGCAGCTGTCCCAGTGGATGTTGTACCAGTAGACTGCGTGTCCTCCTCCTCCAGGGCCACCAGCTGCCGATATTCGGCGACAGTGGCATCCAGCCTCCGTTGCCGGGCCATTCGAGCCAGCTCCTTCCTTGATGGTCTGTTTGATTTGGAAGGAGCAACTATATGAAGAAAGAAAGACATAGTCTGTAACCAATGCTCCTTAAGATTAACACAAAATGATTGAGCAGAAAGTTGTGTCACAGTACAAGTAGTAAATTGAAAGCACAGTACATAACTATTGAGGACAGTATCTATCTAACCTCCCACTTCTTCATCCTTGCTCTACCATTAGTGGGAGTTTAAGGAACAAATTCTACGAGCACTATGGACTTCCATTACAGTCGACTATGACAGTACACCAGTCTTATTCTTCTTCTTCTCTCTTGTTTAGGAAAATTGGTATGTTATCTTATGCAAGCCGGCATAATTCCAGCGCAGTGAACTTGCACCCGAGAAAAACAGACGCACACCTTGATGATTGAGACAGACTTGCGTTACTGTACCGGTCCAGTACATGCAGGTGGTGAAGCTCTTACTTTTCTATTACGGGTGGCACTGAGAATACTCTGTTAAAAGGGCTACTGCTTAATTAATTTAGCTTTCACCCTACAGTGCAAATGAGTACTAGAAAAAGAAAATGAAGAAGCTAAATAATCTGATTATCTATCACTTCACATGGGATGTATTTGATTACATATGGGATGACTTTAGGTGCTTTCCTTATTATTGAGTGAACAGTGATCCCACACATGAATGACTTACTACTACTAAACTAAAGTTATTAAGAGAGGTAGGGAGTGTCCACCGTAAGAACCGGATATATGCTGTGCTTGCAGTTGCACTACAAACTACTGCTACTATTCATGGTAGTATTTGGACAAAATTACAACTTCTTTTCCTTGCCTTTCATACACTGGAACGGACGTGCGGGTGCGGTGTTACATGCTCTTCAAAGTAACACTTAGTTCATCCAGTGACCGTCTACTCTCTCTAGATACACATATGCTATCTAAGAGTATATGCTATCTAAGAGTCAGATAGTACCATGATCCAGGCATCCATCCATTCAAAGTATATGCACACATACAGTTTCTGTTTCACCCACCCAGGCTGTTCTCCTTCCACCCATCCTTGCTTCATCATTCACCCAGCCATGCACCATACCATATTCTTTCCTTCCCAGCCACCTCGGGGACCAAGCAAACACATATCATTCTTCTTTGCCAGTCTTCTTTCGCTTTTCGTTCATCCCATCCATCAAGTTCATCTCAGATCTGATTGGGATTCTTCTCGCCAAAAACTACACAGCTAAGTTGAAGTACATTTAGAGGAGGCTACCACCTGGTTGATTTATATAACACCCGTGCAGATAGCGGGCGCAGGCTCCTTGCACTTGCTGGTGTGCCCCCTTTCCCTCCCCTCCCTCTCCCCCTCCCAGAGCCCCAGATAGCATACTCTGCACTCTTCAATCTCAATAAGTAAGGAATATATAGCTTACCTCTGCCCACCACCCCAGTGTGAACCCTCACAGGCACATTGGTATCGTCCGGCACTTGCACCGCATCCTCCCCAGAAGTGTTCCCCTCATCCACCACCACCACCTCCGCGCTGGCCTCGCCACCAGATGTTCCACCTACAAAGTACATTTAAGAATGTTAGAATACACCACTCACTACTATGTAATATTTGGTCTAGGAATAAAGAAATGTTAAAAAAACAACAAACAATGTAATAATTTGTGGCTGTCTACTCTAAAGTAAAAATGTCCCTTTTTCCAGGGAAGGCTGTTGTCTTGCTGCACTTTTTGGCACAACTGATGAATGCTTGCTTTTTATTTTTAACAATCACCACTTTTTCTCCTAACAGACAGAAGCTTGACTTCTAAGAACACGAGCAAGATCAAGTTCAAACCAGGTGAGAGCTCGGCTCGACCACAAGAAATGTGTCCAATTAATCGTCAGCACTAAGCACTTTTCCATTTTCAGTTAAACGTTTAGTTTTATGACAAACTTGATTTTAATAAATGTGTTTACTTTTAATAAAGCTTTTAAACTTAAATAGACTCTGTGGTTTTTGGTCCTCCAGAATAGAGTGGCTGAGCTAAAGATTTTGGAATGTTTGCAAGCATGACTCCGTGCCTCTGACACTTCTTGACTCTGACTCCGTATTCTTGTCTGGCGTTGGATAATCTAATCATCATTGGGGATCAATCATCGGTGACTTTGGGAGCTAAATGACTCTGCCACACTATCTAGTCAGTAAGGAGATTGGGGGTTCAACTACAAAGTCTGTTATCACTGAGGTATGTGGAAAATCTAACAGCGCCTATTATAATTGATAAGCTAAGCAATGCATTATTTAGTGTCCATAGTTCTGTTTGTGCAGATTTGTCCCTGCAACAGTAGTAGAATGGATTGTCCTCCTATCCAAACCAAAAGTTAAGTAGTATCTCATTCTTTCTTGGTGGTCATTCACCTTTTTATTGTTGGCAATTGTCAAAGCATAAACATTTAGAAGACTTGAAAAGACAGTATGGACAATCCCAGAGGACTGCACTCAGTGCATAGAGCTATTGCTGACTAGAATGGGAGTCCAATGGAAATGCCAAATGTGCAATCTTCCTTAGCTACACAGACAGACTAATAGAAATAATCTAGTAATACCACAGGGAGTCATAGTCGAGGCAGGATAAGAATTTAGATACAGTCTACAAGAAGATCAAAGACGATTTAGAAAAAATCGAATGAGGAATGCTAGAAAAAAATAGGTACTCTATATTAAAATTAAAACTTACCGGGGCCAGCAAAGGAGCCCTCGCCTGCCCGATCCTGGCCTGCTTCCTGGCGAACAGCAGCCTCCTCCTCCTGTGTCCTCTTGCCCCTGGGGGGAGCTGATGTACAACATGAAAGAAAGAAAGACCAGAAAACATGGATGATATTTGTCAACCAAATCAAACATTTCAAAAGAACAATAACAAAATATTTTGGCGAAATAGCAAATAGACAACTATTCCACGGGATATAGATATATTGACCGATCTCATGTGGTCTACTACGTTATTAGTATTGCTTGATTTGCGGACCGTCGACTTGGAAAGTTCTTATGTAACTCACTAAACAAAGTACTAAAAAGGTTTGCCTAGGACTGGCAGGCAGCAGTCCGCAGCACGCGAAGTGACAAACAAAGTCTATCGTGATTGCAGATCAGCGACAACACTAAAGTTTCCTACTACATTAACCAGTCATTAAAATACTCAAACTATCAATCCACCACCACTATTTCTTCTTATCGCCATGTGTACAAAGGAAGGACTGGACTTGAGTCTGTAGGGGCTGATTTAGAAGCCCCTTGCGGCTCTTTTGCTCCATTGTTGCGTGACTTTTGTGATGCAGCGGCAGAACAAAAGAGGCGCCATGGTGCAGCGTATATTAACAACGTGACGCATATGGGAGATGCATCACATTGTAAAGCCCTGCGCCATCAGGGGGCGTTCCGGCGCAAGGGAGGGCGTTCCTGCGCAGGAACGCATCCTAAAAGTGGCTGAGGGAAATCTACAAGATTTCAATCAGTCACTTTGAGGACAATGATGCGTGACTCAAACCCTGCGCCTGCTTGAAGCAGATGTACGGCTTGAAGCAGCATTGGGGAGATAGGGCACCCCAGAGCATTGCTGGAGCTGCGCCATCGTTGCGACGCAACTCCAGCAATGCGCCGCCTTTACGGCACAGATGCGTAACGCTTTGGTGACGTTTTGGGCCCATGGTGCGCCGCATTGTAAATACGGCGCACCATGGGTGGTGGTGGCGTGGCGCACAATTACTGGCGCATCCCTGCTACTTTGCAGGGATGTGCCGGTAATTACAAATCTAACCCTTAGTGTCTAGCATTAGGCAGTTCTTTAAACTACACTCATGCATAATTTCACAGGCCAATGAAATGAACACAAAATCGAAAACAAATAAGCATAGTAGCAGCGCTACTGAGAAGGTGAGCAGTGCACCTGAAATGCACAGAAGATTTTGAAATATAATTTACCTACAATGTAATCAGCAGCAATATTGCTCTTCGTAAAAAACAAAAATTTGCAAGATAATAACACACAGAGCAGGAGAAAACATAGTAAAGAAATAGCTACTACTACTCTCCAAGCCCGGGGATCTCAAGGCCGAGCAGGTCGAACAGATCGCGTTCCAGGTCCAGGAGATCCGTCCAACAGTGGGTGGCCTGGTTGTAGGTGCGCCGGACCCGAGAGTGTTGGTACCTGGCCCGGCACACCTTCTACCACCGCTTCTTGCGCTCCTGGATCCCGTACCCGCTAGCGATCCTGCCGCCTGCCATGATGGTCCTGGGGAGGCAGTGCTGAACATAATAAACTAGTGCGGCCACCTCCTCCGGATGAAGATCTCCCGGGGTGCGACCTGCTCCCCCCTCAAATGCCCGCACAGGAGCAGGGCACGGGGTGCGGGATCCTTCCCCTTCTGTGGATGCTTCCCGGCTCCCTTTACCATGGTCTTGGCAGAAAGGAAGCTAAATAATAAAGAAAATAGAATAGGGAAGAGAAGAAAAGAAAAGAGTTTAAAAAAGTAGTTTAAAATTAACCAAAAGTAGCAGAAAAGACAAAAATATAGAGCTAGAAAAATAGAGGGATAGATAATAAGTAAAATAGATCCAAAAAAAACTTCAAACAAGCAAAGGATGGCAGAGATTCAGAGAGGATAGAAAAAGCATGCCCAGAACTATAGCAATGAATGAGAAACAAGATGGCCGCGCCCGTTCACGACCGCGTGGGTAAGTTCGCGCGACATTTTCCTCGGGAACACACGTAAAATTGTACTAGCGAGCCGCACACTTTGCGAGATTATACATCGCGCCCGGAAACGGAAATACGTCATGCAAACAAGATGGCCGCGCCCGTGAACGACCATGAGGGTAACTTCGCGCCGTTGCGCTACAAGCGGCTCGCTAAAACGCACAAAACCTTGCGAACTAACACGCCGCAAAAAAACAAATCGCATATTCGCACGAATTCGCAGCTTCCGAATTCGATCTCGCGCACGTTCGCGCCCCGCGAATCACGCGAAATTGCAGAAAAACGAGTTTTGCAAAACTGAAAGCACTCAGCAGGTGCAAAAGTTCAAACTCATCATTAGTAACCATTCCCTGTAGTGAATCCTGACTGGGGCCCCTCCAGAGTTCAGTTGCTAGTTGCAACAATTGCATGACCCTGCTCTGACCCTCACAGCAGGCTCATAGAATAGCTACAAGTAGGCCGCAAAGGTCCTGGAAAAAAAAATTGCACTGCAACAGAAAGCAAATTACAGATAAGGAAGCAGGTGCCAGACTGGAATTTTAAAACAGTGACACATTAATAAATCAACCCCAAATTAATTCATGTCAGTTGAAGCAGGGCAGGTGTGCTTGCTTTCCCCCCATAATCTACAGTGATGATGAACCACAGGGTGGCATTGATGTACCAGAGGGTGGCATGGGTGAAACAGAGGGTGGCTGTGGTGAAACAGAGGGTCTGGGAACCCATGATGATGAACCAGACGTAGAAACAACATAGTTGCGACCGTTGCGAGCCGGCAAGTAAGTTCGCAATTGCGAACTGGTACAAAACCCTCGCGAACTGGCAGAAACCCTTGCGAACACCAAAAAAATAAAAAATCCGCAAATTCGC
The DNA here is from genome assembly GCF_964263255.1 of Lissotriton vulgaris. Lineage (NCBI taxonomy): Eukaryota > Metazoa > Chordata > Amphibia > Caudata > Salamandridae > Lissotriton > Lissotriton vulgaris. Next base: position 1,142,125,661 of record NC_141694.1, on the reverse strand, counting down.
GAGAATTCGCGGATTTTGTGGATTGCGAGTTCGCAAATACACAAATTCGCGAACGCCAGATTCGCAAAATTCACCCATGCTTACTCATGACCTCATATATTATATAATTCATGGCATGGTCAGTGACATCACTGATAACATTACTGATAACATCTCAAATGACATCAATGATGTGATCACTGATGACATCATCCAGTGATTGTAAGTGTTTTCTAAAAGTTTGTGAGTGTTAAATATGTATACTAAGGTACTTCAAAAGATAAATCAGTATACTGTGCGTACTGCTAATGAGTGGAACTATTTCTAACATATATTATGTAAGTAGTTGTGTGAGTGGTTGTATTGGTGAGTGAGTGGGTATGGGAGTGGCTGTATGGGTACGTTAGTGAGGGGCTGTATTGGTGAGTGAGTGGGTGTGTGAGTGCCTGTCTGGGTGAGTTAGTTAGTGGCTCTGTAAGTGGCTGTGTGGGTGAGCGACTGGGTGTGTGAGTGGTTTTATAGACTAGTGACTGGCTGTTTGAGTTTGTGTTTGGTTAACTGGCAGAGTGTTGGAATGGCTGCTATGGAGAATGACTGTATGAGCGGCTGTATCGGTGAGTGAGTACATGTGTGAGTGTTCCAATGGATGTGTGAATGGGTAAGTAAGTGGTTGTGTGGGTGGCTTTGTTGAGAGACTCTTTGCATGAGTTACTAGGTGTATGAGTAGCCATAATAGTGAGTGAGTGGGTGTGTAAGTGGTTGTATGGAGTAGTGAGCAGCTTTGTGATTGAGTGTATGGGTGAGTTAGTGGCTTTATAAGTAGGTGTATGGGTAAGCGAGTGACTGTATGAGTGGCTGTGTGTGTTAGTATGTAATTGGCTCTGTGGATGGGTAAGTTGGTGTGTGAGTGGTTTTATGGATGTCATCAGTGATATCATCAGTGATGGCACTGACCATGTCATAAGTGACGTGATATGTGAGGTCATAAGCAGTGCATTGTGGGAGTATAAGTTATAGTTAGCTCAGGCAACTATAACTGCTGAATTTCACTAGTTTTGAACGAATGAAATATGAGCCAAATTATAATGTCCCTGTAAGGTTTGTTTTTTCCAGTGAATTTCACTAGTTTTTTATTCTGCTTCCTAACTCTAACGTCCCTCTAACCTTTGTTTTTTAAATGAATTTCTAAGGTTTTTTAATTTAATTTCCTAACAGTAACCTGTACCCTTTGAGAGCAGGTGTATGCTTGGGTGTCTCGGGGTGTCTCTGATTGGGTGTCAGAGTGTCTGAATGAGTCTGTGAGTGGCTACATAAAAATGTTATAGGGTGTGTGAATGGGTGCATGAGTGTTTGAGTGGGTCTGTGAGTGGGTGTGTAAGCGTCTGAGTGGGTGTCTGAATGGGTGCGTGGGGGCTAAGTGGGTCTGAGTGGTTATCAGAGTGTCTGAGCAGGTTTATGAGTGTCTCCATGAGTGGGTCAGTCTGTGCGTGAGTGCATGAGTGTCTGATTGGGTCTGTGAGTGGCGTGTCAGTTTTTTGATTGGGTTTGCATGTGGGTCTGTGAGTGGGTGCATGAATCTCTAAGTCTGTCAGTGGGTATATGAGTGTCTTACTGGGCCTGTGAGTAGGTATGTGAGTCTGAGTGGGTCTGTGAGTTTATGAGTGGCATTTGTGTTTTCCCTCTTTTGCACTTTTTAGCCTTTACTGATTGTTTTTCTGCCTTTTGCCTTTCCTGCTCATTTTTCTGCCCTCTGTTTTGCCTTTTTCACAATTTTTTTTGCCCCCCATTTTGCCTTTTCGGCTAACTTTTCTGCACTCTGTTTTGCCTCTTCTGCTAATTTTTCTGCCCTCTGTTTTGCCTATTCTGCTCTGTTTTGCTTTTTCTGCCCTCTGTTTTGCCTTTTTCACTCGTTTTTCTGCCCTCTGTTTTGCCTATTCTGCACTGTTTTGCTTTTTCTGCTTGTGTTTCTGCCACTCTTTCTTTCCTTCTTCTGTAAAAAGGGGAGGGAGACCACACAGCCCTCCCTCCCTGAGTAGATTTTAGCCCACAGACCCCTCCCCTGGAGCCCAATGTAAATTTAGTGGAGGAGGGGCAGCACGACCCCCTCCCCGGGCCAATGTTTTCCTGATGATCCCATCCCCTGAGGACTGGCCACCTGTTCCTGGGTGCCCTGGAGTCCACACCCTGGACACCCAGATGCAGAGTTGAGGAGCATCAATATACCCACAGTACCTGGCATTGCTTTCACACACAGGGAGCTGCTAAACATGCCGCCCTTTGTGTTCAGAAGCAATGCTTTCAACTGTTTCCTTGCCCGCATGAGAGTGGTCAGGGTAACACTTGAAAATTCCACTCCCACCAAGGAGCGAATTTAGTGTTTGCTTTCACTGGGAAGGAGCTGTCAGCTCTGACCAAGTGAAAGCAAACTGTTATGTCCCGGGGTGGGCCTCCTGGGACATAGCAGGAGCCAGCCCTGGGGGTGGCGGTCCCCAGGGCTATTATTGGCTCCAGGAGAGGTCTGAACAGCCCCCTTCTTTACAATGCATGGGTCAGCCACTAGGAGGTGTTGGTCCCAGGGCCGTATATGGAGCAGGAGGAGGGCTGCAGGGCCCCCATTTCAGTTTTTAAAGCTATTTGGTTCCGGAGAGATGGTGGTGTCCAGTGCCCAGGAGACCACGTGGCCCCATTACTATTTATTTAGCCATGGGGAGGTGGTGGTCCCTGGTGCATATTTGTAAGAGAGTAGGATCTGCTTACTATGATTACCCCCACTTTTTGCTGGTGTTTCACTCTTTCTCTACATTAGTCTGGCTGGGGCCCGGCTATTCAGGGCCCCAGCCTAGCTGCTTCCTCTCTAAAATGATTGCATGTACTTTAGGTACACTCCAGTTTGGTTACTGGTTACTCTTGTGATTTCCTAGTATATGGTACCTTAGGTACCAAGGGCATAGGTACCCCAGAGGTCTACCAGGGGCTGAAGCATGTATTATGCCACCCATGGGAAACCTTCTAAAATGATACCACAGGTCTGCTACTGCAGCCTGGGTAAGGTGATGTATGCACCCCTTACTAAGATATAGGTTACCTATATCTACCTTCATTCACTGAAATATATAAACTTATAAGTCACTACTATGGCAGGCCTCATCAATCCTGAAGGCAGAGTGCTTGGTTTTGAGAGGTTGCCCATGCATGAGCTGGGCCCCTCTGCTTTTGGAGCCTAATCTCTGAGGCTGTTCTGTGATGCAGCCAGACCATATACTCCTAAGTGCATTATAACCTCGCGGTAAAAGCTAACTTTGGAATGGCTGCATGGAAACATGTCATGTTTGGTGTCGAAAACATTGGAATCATACCCCCCGCCACTCCTGGCGGTGGGGGTAGAATTCCACCCTTCAAGAGGGAGGGACATGTACACACTGGTCTAACTGGAAATAGTTTAAAAGAGCCCTGGCATCACAAAATGGATGCCGCTGGCATGGGCCAGACCTCCTGCTGCTGGATAAAACTCCAGAGGCCTCGACAATAGGTTTCCTGTCACAGGGAGGTGTAACCACCTCCCAGACAGTCTTTAGTGTACTGGGGCTGGTTGGGTGCATTCAGAGAATGCTTTTCAGACAGTGCTGGGGACACATTTGGTGTCCCTGTGCATGCCCCAGTTCAAACCGGCGGCAGAGGCACTCATCACCAGCTCTGGTGCGAAACTGGACAAAGGGAAAGGGGTGTAACCACCCCTCTCCACAGACCCTCCCATAGGTGGGTCCCCAGAGTATGTCCATCCCCCTATCTTAGTATAAGTATGGAACCCCAGTCCTTAGGACTTCAGATTACACCTGGACGAAACTCTGATACATATATCCTGGAACTTCGACATTCTACATGACTAGAAGGTGGAAGAATCTCCCTTGGGGTCAAGGAGTGACTCCCCTATTTAAACAGGCACCAAAGATGCATGTTGCCGGTCTGCATTTCCGAAGCTCCCTCCGGACTCCGAAGTATTTGCAACTCAGGACATGGCCACCACAAGATCCCAGCAAAGCTGAGACCCGCAGCCCTCATGAGTGACGTGGAACCGCAACTCCTGGACACCATGCACAATTGCTAGTGCATCAACTTCCAGAGCTTTCCCGAAGTTGTGCAGTGGCCTACTTGTAGTCCAAGCCCGAGCACCCTCTGCACCGAATATCGTGGGCCTACACTCTATGATTGTTCTGTGAGCCCGCTTCTAGCATTTATGCTTGAGGCCCCTTTGTGATCCCTGGTCCGTCAACTGGTGGGTCCCCATGAAGGTAACTCTTTTTTCCTTTGGACTTCCCTGGTTGCTCCAGACATTCCCTGACTCTCCACCGAGTGGTGAGTCTCTCAGACCTTGCTGGTCTGCACAGAAGCCAATCTTTGCTTTCTGTGTGGGTTGCTGTTGCCAAGGCTTGTTGGGTCCAATCCGGATACTGACACCACAGCACTGGACATCCTTCATGGGACAGTTTGAATCCAGCTCCTTGTTGTCGTCGACACCTACTGGTCTTCGTGGCTGAAAAGTCAAGCTTCACCTACTTCATCTGAAAGCACCCGACATCGGTGGGCATCTGCTCATTGCCTTCCTGATCACTGGCAAGTGACCCAGACTCTTTCCCTTCTGCTTTCAGGTTCTTCAGATCTACGATCCACCCTTGGATCCACCCGGACACTTTCCACTTGGTCGCCTGAGGCACTTTGCAGCAGATTGCCATTGAACTCAATGATGAAACCCGACACAAAAAGCACCTATGCACCTGGCTTCCCTGTGTTAGGTAACATGAGTACTCCAGTGCTCCCGTGGGTGTTGAATCTAGAACCTCCTAGTTCTAAAGGGGTTTGCTCCAAGTCCTCTTCTAAGTGTCCTTAATCTTTAAAAGTCCAACCGCAACTTTCCCCATACAAGTTAATGGTGATTTGTGGCTGTGTTTAGACACTGCATGTGTCCCCCGTGGGTCCCCTGTGTCACTACCTTGGGTGGTTCCTGGTGGCCCCAGCGGTTCTAAAGGCTCTAGGCCTTGTCTCTATGTCAGTCGTGATTCTTATACCACTTTCTTAATATATGGTTTGGTACTCCCCAAGGGCTCAACGGATATTGTGCTAATTTACTGTGTGCTAATTAAGTTTACTGAATGTAATTTTCCCTCTAACCTCATAAAGAGACTAGAGGGATGTGCTTAGAATAAATACATATATTTATATATATATATACCTGGTGTGGTTCTCCTTTCAGTTGGTCATTCATGGGATTATAGACTGGTAAAACAAGCTGCTTTATTATTTCTTCAAGTCTTAGCCTGAAGGCTGCTCTCCACAGCTACCACTAGAATACCTTTCTATATAGGTTGTCATTAAACCTACCATCAATAAGGGTCATTTGGACTGGCTACATCTGGGCTGAAGTCACGTGGTCGGGGAACATGGCGTCTAGCTAATGCCGGTCGGGAGGATCTCCGTGCCGCAGTAGAGTGAATCATGCTGATGCTTGGCATTACTATGTAAGTCAAGGTGGTGCAAGCGATTCTGTATCGTTTCCCAATCTTACAGCGTGCGTAATTCTAGCCTACTCTACTCTCCCTGTATGGGTTTTGACGCCCGTTTTGTTTCAGCCGTAAGGCTCGACTCCGCCTCCCAAGGAAGCTGGAGTTGGTGGCTATTTCTGTGAAGTGTTTCCGGCAGATTGCATCAAGGCTACACCGAATATGGAGAGGCGCAGAGAAGAAGGCTTGTGAATCTGCGGGGGCGTGTATATGGCAGATACAGGGCGGTGAAAAGCCTGCATTTACCCCGGTAAGAGGGTTTGTCTTGGGAGCCCTTGGACCCATTTTCCATATAGTAGTACTCCTTGAGTAGGTCTCTCATTCTAGCACAATTGAAGGGTGGATGGAGAAAGATTGTGCATTGCGTGTCTCACCGCTCAATATTTGGAACGTTGATAATACAGAGAGATTAAGAGGTACCAGGCCCCCCGTTTCGGGTCAAGATCAGGGACGAAATACAACAAAGGTGTTGAATACCTGGAGAGACTCTGGGGACTCCGGGGATTTTGGGAGGCTTGGAGGGGTGCACAGCCCCTGTTAACTGGGAGGAGCCGATATCTTCTACGCCCTGTCCTGGAAAAAAAGAGCGTTACTGGAAGGGCAAAGCAAGTGAGCACACCTCAAGCTGTAACGTCGATTAAGAAACCCCTGTAGTGTGGCCTAAGGCCTGCGTTGAATGCATGTTATGTTAGCATGGCTTGTTAGAAGTTTAAACGCCATTTTGCTTTTTGCCGCTTTTGCGCACAACACTGCATATAGTTGTTTTTGCAAGTTAGGATTCGTGAAGGTCTACACATGAGAAAAAGTTTGCTTTTGACATCTCTAGACTTACATCGTGCACCTAATCTGATGAAGCCATCTAGGCTATCATAACAGAAATATGTTGTTCGACATGTTCAAATAATGCTCTTACACACAACAATTTGGCAGCTGTGAGCCAACTGAGATTCTGGTGTCATTATTATTGCACAATTGCCATGATTTCACACACTTGGAAGATTTTCCGTTTCCAGGGATGCAGAGAGCTTTTGGCTGATCATGATGTGTTTTACTCTTACTTAGCGGAAAGGCAATGGGGTCCCCCAAACAAGCCTAAGAGACCTTCTATAGTTTATAAACATTGAGCCAGATGCATCAACCAAAAATGCGATTGCAACTGGTGCGAATTACCAATTGCGATCACAAACTAAAGAAATGGCATGGATGAAGTGAAAACGCAGGAAAATGAGAATTTGCAAAGGCAAAATTGTGAATTCGCAAAAACATCGCAGAAACAAGGCCGAACCCCATTAGCGATTCTCAAGTAGCGATAGACCAATGATTCTGCGAAACATATTGCGAAATCGCTATATCCAAATAGCGATTTCGCAATAAAATCGCTAATCCTATGCATGAAAAATCGCTAATTCCGATTTTGTCAAAAATCGCAATTTTACAATAGCAGTTTACAGGGAATCACAATCAGGTGGTAAAAAAAATGTTTTCCCACTCACCTGCTTACATCAGAGGTGTATTTAAACAGACCCATGAGCCCCTAGTGGCCTCCCACAATGGCAGAACTCTACATTTTTGCGAGGAGGAGGAGGATACTTGCAGCAGGCAAGGCCAGAAGGAGAATGCAGGGGAGAATCTTCCGTCTGCGCATCACATTGTTAGGACAGACTTGTGAGCAAATTTATGATAAGTACAGGATGAATGCAGCAATGATACTAGACTTAATAGATGAATTGGACCCACTATTGCAGCGCCAAGCACATAGGACCCAGGCTATCCCTACTCATGTCCAGGTGCTATGTAGCCTGTACCTGCTGACGTCAGGTAGCTTCCAGGACATAGTGGCAGAAGCAAGAGGGGTATCACAGAGCTCCCTCTCGCGGTTCTTCAAATCCTTCCTGGCCGCCATGATGACTGTGATCAACAACCACATCACCTTACCACCACCCCACAGGAATTGAGCCAAACAAAACAGGATTTCTACCAAGTAGCACGGTTCCCACATGTGATTGGATGCATTGATTGCACCCACATAGCCATATGTCCCCCTGCCGTAAATGAGTATATATTTCGCAACCGGAAAGCATGTCACTCAATCAATGTCCAAGCAGTGTGCAATGCTGAGAACATCATCACCGACCTCGTAGCACAATACCCTGGAAGCACTCACGATTCATATATCTTCCGCCATAGTGGCTTGCACACACGTCTGCTCAGGGGAGATTTTGGCAATGGACCTCTGCTAGGTAAGTTTAATACTATACACATCACTGATTTAGGTTATGGCAATGCATACCTGACACTAACATATTGTCTGTAACTCTGTAGGTGACAGTGCATACGCGGTGAGGCATTACATCTTGACTCCATACCTGAACCCAGCCAGCCCACAACAACAGAGGTACAATACAGCCCACATCAGGACACGTAATGTAATAGAACAGACATTTGGATTGCTCAAGAGTCGCTTTCGCATCCTGCATTAAACTGGAGGAGCAATGCTGTACCAACCGGAAACCTGCTGCAGGATTATTGCGGCATGTGCAATGTTGCACAACATAGCAACAAGGAGAGGCATCCCCATTGAGGAATCCGACACAGAGAGCAACCAGCCCCCAGCACAACCACGCCGGGCACATCTTGGTAGTTCAGCGGAGGGACAGAGAAAACGTGCTGACATCACCCAGCATTATTTCTAAGGTATGTAACAATGACAAACAACACTCATTTGCATTTGCAGGGGAACTTATTATTACCACGGCAGGCGGTAGGGGTGTGAAAAGAAACTGATATGGAGTCCATTAGCACATTAACTCCATGCATTGAAGGACAAGAGACACACAAAGGACTTGTAATGCAGTCACAAAGATAGTCTTGTACACGGTTACGTCACCATGAAGTCTTACACCCCTCTGATTAGGTTTAGCGTCTCCTCCCTCTCAGACCCAAATGTCTTTCTCCTGCTTCAGCATCTGCATTCCCGGATGCAGCGGGAGGTGCCTGTCTATGGCTACTGCTCCTCCTGACAGTGGTGAGTGGCGCAGTGATGCTGCTGAGGCTGGAAACCTCACTATCCTCTTCCGCTGTAACATCGCCCTGAACACCAGTGCCAGCCTGCATCAGTTCAACAGAAGTTGTAATTTGCCCCAGTGCTTTGGACACATCCCCACAACAATGGGCCATATCTATCTGCATTCCCACAGACCGACGTGACAGCTGTGACACGCTTGCGCAGATCTTGTTGTTTGACCTGGTATAGGCACCCATGCATGTGACAAACTGGTGATGCCTCCTCCTCTGTGTGGTGTGTCCCTCCTGCATCACACGCGCCACCTCCAGCAGGGTGTTGTTGGATTCCCTGTGAGCCTCCACTAGTGCAGTTGTGAGCTCCCTCACACTGTCAGCCATTGCAGAAATGTTTGTGTTCATTTTTGTCATCTGCAGGTTGATGGCTCCCATGTGCCTCGCTTGCACGGGCTGCACCCGCACCATCTGTGACTCCACGCCACCCCACTGATTGGGACTTCCTGCTTCCTGAGCCCAAGTATGGGTCCTTGGCCTGCGTCTTGTTCCTGGCCGGACATGTGCCTGCGGTGTAGTTGTGTTGCTGGCACTTTGACGGATTGTACTAGGTGCGGTAGATGTTTCCTGTTCTGTTTCCATTGGCTGCAGTGGTGTAATTGTGGCCCTGCGTTTTGCTGGTGCCTTGGATTTGGGTGGTGGTGTCACGGGTTTTGACACCGCAGACTCTTGGTTCGGCTGTGTGCTGTCTCCAATATCACTGTCATCAGTGTTTGCTTCAGCTGCATCTGTGATGTGAAACAGTGCAATGGTATTTAAAGTTGTTGCATGAGTTAAGCAACCTTAATAAAAATATACATTTATGTTCTCACTGTCTCTCATCTATCACTGTACTGCATTTTGTTAGCATTTGGGCTTACTGTGTTGGATTCTAACAGGCAATTGGGTTCTACTGACTACAAGTCCCATGATGCATTGGTGTCCCTATGTAAAATGTGTGCTGGACTATTTTTGCTGTTATTTTGCAGGTTGATTCACATTTGGGCACTATCAGTATGTACATTGTTCTGTTGATAGTCATGCATCTTACCTTGTGTGCTACAGGCCGCCCCGGATGTGTCCAGGTCCTTTACTCCAACCACTGCTTCTGACTCAATTGTGCCCTCTACCATGTCCTCCTGGGGTGTGTTGTCTGGGACTGTTGGGCCTCCTCCTCCAGTCCCCTTCGCCTCCTTCAGATATTCCGATACCCGCTCCTTGGCACGACTGCGCAGGTCGTACCAGCGTTTCTTCAGGTCATCTATGCTGCGGTGTGTGACCCCCACAGCATTCACCTTGTCTCTGATCCTGTTCCAGATCCTTCTCTTGTCTGCCTCTGGCACTTTAAGGGAGAGCTTCTCAAATAACTTTTCATGGTTGTTTGCAACCTCCTCAACCACCCTCACTGAACTTGATTTTTCGCTTCCTGCCCACTGCACCCTCCTCTGTAGCTGTTTGGGACATGGCTGTCTCCACCTGTGAGCAGACTGCAGTTTGTGTTCTTCTGCTCTCTCTTCCTGCACTCAGCTTCTGCCTCTGTGTTCCTCTGTGCACAGGAGGCAGCATGGGCTAATTGACTTCCTGGTTGTGATGTCATCAGCCTGCTCCCAATGCGACTCTGTAGTTTTCACGCTCCCGCTATTTGCGAAACCGCAATTTGCGATATCGTTATTTGCGATGTCGCAAATAGCGGGATCGCTAAATGCGAGATAGGAGTTTTTTTACAATTGCGATTCCTTAACATGGAATCGCTATTGTATTTAGCGATGATGCATCTGGCCCAGTGTTCCTATAAAGGGACAGTGTTAAAACTAGGTGCTATAGGACCTGTTTTCACCATCATTTCAATATGATTTCTCCTTTTGTATTTTATGGAATTGTAACAATGCTGACCATATTATTTCTAATCATATGTCTGCTTATACTGGCTAAGATATTGCATCTTGGAGCACGTTGTTAAAATAAATGTTTTAACCTTACTGTGTCTCTTATTTACTTCTGTTGTGGACTGGTATGAGAGTATAACGAAAGAGTCTTTTCACTTCCCACCATTCCTGAGTTTGTACTAAGTTGCATGTTCTAGTTTGTCTAATCATTGGTTGCTTTGCTATAGGACGAAGACTAATGTGACATTGATGCTAGCTGGTTGGGGGTTTTCTAGGTACTGAGGTGAGTTTCTGGCACACCACAATTCACTGATGTCCTAGGTCCCTGTGCACAGTTCTGTGTATGAGCAGGATCCTTGCAACATGGCTCCACCAACGTTGTGGTCTTAATTTGAGACTCTCGAGTAGTGCTTTTATCAGTCAACGACCCCCTCACTATTGTTTCCGGATGATGGTGGTGTAGGGATAAACCTACCTATAGTTACATAGGTCTGTTCAAGCTTGATAATATAAAATAGTTTTTGATTGAATTACAACCCATTTGTACTTTTGTATTGCATTCTACTTATCTTACACTGTTCTGATATGGCTGTGGTGGATATCCCAGTACACAGTCGAGTGGCTGTGCGCAATCATTTGCAGGATTTCCAAGTCGCTTTACAGGGCATGGCAGTGGTTTTTGTCATATCTGCTGACGCAGCATACCCGTTTAAATTGTTTTACTCATGGGTCATGTTTTCTGCGGTAGATGCTGATACTGGTGTTTTTCAAACCTACACTCCGACTGCCATGCCTGTAGAGTACAATCTGTATCGGACACAGGAAGGTCCAATTTCTGTTTGGCAGCATGCTGTTTGGTTTAATGGCGCACTTCCTCACACTCAGACGGCGGTCAGACATGGACCATTGTCGATTGCAGGTGCTTCTTGGCCTGTTTTAGCTGGTTATACTCCGTATCCTATTGTGGCGTGGCATACAGCTGCAAAATTGAGGACCCTTTATGCATCTGCTGTGATAGTGATAAAGGGTCTGGTTTATTACGTTTCCCGCAACTTCCCGGGTGGTGCCGCGCATCCAGTTGGGCCGAACGGGCTGAAGCATTGTCCCGTTATGGTTAATGGGGTTATGGGCAAGTGTCCCCAGGATAAGAATGAGATGCCATTCTGGCTTGCCGAGAAATTTGACCAACTGGAGGCAGTATTCCCGAATACCACTCCTGTGGAGAAACACAGGATTCTTACCATCATTAGTTTGCAGAAAGACTTAGTGGCAGGTGTAAATGACTGTACCACTTGGGGTGTGATTTTTGTGGCAGTCTATACTAGATGCTTCAGCACCCCGTCAGTGGCTGTCCGTCATTAAGCGTGTTCAGGATGAACACGGACCGGAAGCGGCTGTAGAGTTGGGAATATGACTTGTGGGAGCATTTGACATGGTTCGCGATATCGTCCTTGCAAATGTCAAGGGAGATGCAGTGAGTTTCCAAGTGTCTAATGCTTTGCGCGATGTTCCCGATGCTGATAAACCCCGTCAGTTACCGAGAATTATTACGCAGGCTTATAAGACCGTTGGCCGTAAAAGTTTGGGCGGTAAGCCTTTCGCTAAGAAACAAACACAGGAGCAATCTCAGCAAGCGTCATCTAATAAAGATGACCGCCAAAAAGTTCCAAAACAAAATTGGAGTAAGAATCTAAAACAGGGGAAACAGCAACAGAAACAGGGGTCCCGTCCTACTTCACCTGCACCTGTTTCTACTGAGCGTACTTATGATTTGCGTGACCACAGTAATATTAAGTCACCTGATAGATTTCAGGTTCTTGAACAACGGTCTCCTCACTCTTTACAGGATACATCGGTCTTGCCCACTGGTGGAGGATGCGGCGGCAGAGGATAAGGTGCCCAACAGAGCCGTGAGCAGCCTTGTAAGGCTGACGGAATGGGCAAGAAGGAAGATGCTGCTTTAACAGTGAGATATGCCACAGATAGTGAGAACGCAGCTTCAGAATCTGACATGGGCACTGACGCTGTTTGACAGCGCGGCGGAGATTACCATAGTGCAATAGGCGCTGGGTCCACTACTGAAGGTGACAGCACTGACAACTTTGTTGTAGTAGAGACAGCAGACACTAGAGTGGCTCCCCCTCAAAGCCTTTTTGATATTGACAAGTTAATTGAAGGTGACATACGGCGTACTATAAAAGCTTTTTTGGGGGAAAATCTGCCTACGACTTATGACATTTTACTGGCGGAGGTCGACTGGCCTCCTCCTTTTGTCTTGGCCGCTCCTCAAGGGGAGGAGGTGATCCTCCCCAGTTTCGCGCACACTGTCCCGAAGGAGCAGGCTCCGCGTTTTGCAAAAGATTGGGCTAACGCGCTTGCCAGCTTTATTTTATACTCATTGTGGCTGGGATAAATTCTCCCCCAGACATGAGATTCCCTTACGGTCTATGCCACAGGCTCAACCCCAATACCCCATGCGACGTGAAGCGAAAGCTTCTGTGGCAGAAATCCTTAAATAATTGGAATATCAAGGTGTAATTAAAACGTGTGTGTTTCCGATGTATAACCCTCTTTTTACTGTGACTAAGACGGATAGCTCATACTGTTTGGTATTGGATTACCTCCACTTAAATTCTCATTGTACGTGTGCGTTCCAAAATACTCACAGTTCTGCTCTTGTGGATAGTCTTGTGCGTAAAAGGTTTAAGACCACACTTGACATATCCAACAGCTTATTTGCCCACAACCTGTCCTCTATTAGCAGTCAATGGACAGCTTTTACCTGTGGTGGTAGACAACGCCACTTCCGTCGGTTGGCGATGGGCTATAAGAACAGCCCTGGTGTCTTTGCCGCTCGCATTTTATCTCTCTTGGAGAGACTAGACTCAGATGCATGTTCATATGTAGATGACATCTATCTTACAGACAACGAATTATGGTCACATTTGTGTCGCGTTGACCGCATAATTTGTCAGTTTGCGGACTTCGGATGCAAATTTAACTTTGCAAAGTCACACATTGCAGAGTACACAGTGTTGTTCCTGGGCTACGAGCTCAACAATGAAGGATGAGGCATAGCTCCTCACTTCCTGGAGAAATGTGCACAGCTGCGGGCTCCCACAACACCGAAGAAACTACAATCTTTACTGAGCTTTTTGAACTTCGGGCGTACCTACATTCCCAATTATGCCCAACGTATCAAGCCTCTTTACGCCTTGATACAACCTACTTTCTCAAATTCGTGCTGGCTACCTGAACATTCAAAGCAGTACAAAAGGGGGTGGTGATGGACGGAGCATCTGAACCAATCAAACACTCACACCCAGTCAACAGATCTGGATTTAAACCATCACCGTTCTTTAACCCACTCTGCCACCCCAGTTCAGAAATGGCCATATGCAAATCAGACCGACCCTGTGCCTCATGGTAACAGTCCAGCCCGAACTTCAAAGCCATGCCTTCCCTGGACCGGATTCAAGCTTCCTAGGACCAGTTTCTGGCATTACAGCCTTCTTCAGCCAGGCTTGCTTGAATCCAGTGGCATAGTGAGCAAGGGACTCACGTCTGAGCATACCCTGCCAACTTATGGAGAACAAAGCAGTACAAAAGGGGGTGGTGATGGACGGAGCATCTATACCAATCAAACACTCACACCCAGTCAACAGATCTGGGTTTAATCCATCACAGTTCTTTAGCCCACTCTGCCACCCCAGTTCAGACATGGCCATATGCAAATCAGTCCGACCCTGTGCCTCATGGGAACAGTCCAGCCCGAACTGCCAAGCCATGCCTTCCCTGGACTGGATTCAAGCTTCCTAGGTTCGGTTTCTGGCATTACAGCCGTCTTCAGCCAGGCTTGCTTGAATCCAGTGGCAAAGATATGTTATGTTATAATGCTTTTGTAGCGGGCACTGTTACTCGAGAGTGTCCTGGCGCGGAGGAGAGCACAGATGAAGGCAGGGATCGGATCGAATTAGTAAATCATGCAGAACATGAGTGTTTTCAGCTGCTTCTTGAAAGACAGAGGTTCTGAAATGAATTGAAGGTCAGCTGGGAGCGAGTTCCAGGCTTCAGCAGCCTTGACAGAGATAGACTTGCCCCCCAGCCGCACTCTTCGAAAGAGGGGAACAACCATCCGGCGTAGTAACGCAGAGCGCAGAAGTCGCTTAGGTACATAGAGAGTGAACCGCTTCTTAAGATAAGTGGGACCCAGTCCGTGCAGGGCCCTATGGGCCAGAGTGATTGCTTTAAACTGCACCCTTTGGTCCACAGGGAGCCAATGTAATTCTCAGAGATACTGTCGCGCACTAGATCTCGACGGGGCATTAAAGAGAAGCCTGGCTGCAGAATTTTGGATAATTTAAAGCCTGTGTAACAGATAGTCAGGCAGCCCCAAGAACAAAGCATTAGCCTAATCCATTCTGGGCAGGATCAAAGCACAGGTGACCATTTATTTAGCTGCTCTCAGGAGGAAAGGGACATTTTTTTTACGTGTTTTGAGAGTGCCAAAGCAGGTCCCCGTCAGTTTTTTTATATGGTCACTAAATCTAGGATCCTCGCTAAACCAGATACCCAGATTTTTAGTGAGCAAGGGACTCACGTCTGAGCATACCCTACCAACTTATGGTGAACAAAGCGGTACAAAAGGGGGTGGTGAGGGATGGAGCATCTGAACCAATCAAACACTCACACCCAGTCAACAGATCTGGGTTTAATCCATCACTGTTCTTTAGCCCACTCTGCCACCCCAGTTCATGGCTATATGCAAATCAGTCCGACCCTATGCCTCATGGGAACAGTCCAGCCCGAACTGCCAGGCCATGCCTTCCCTGGACCGGATTCAAGTTTCCTAGGACCGGTTTCTGGCATTACAGCCGTCTTCAGTCAGGCTTGCTTGAATCCAGTGGCAAAGTGAGCAAGGGACTCATGTCTGACCATACCCTGCCAACTTATGGCGAACAAAGTTCAAGTTCAAGTTCAGGAATTTATATAGCGCACTACCCACCCAGAGGGTCTCAAGGCGCTTGGGGGGGGGGGATAATTATTTATCGAATAGCCAGGTTTTAAGTTCTTTTCTGAAGGAGATGTGGTTCTGTGTAAGGCGGAGGTGAGTGGGGAGTGAGTTCCAGATCTTGGCCGCCAAGTAGGAGAAGGATCTACCTCCCATCGCGGATCTTTGGATACGCGGAACTGCAGCGAGGCCTTAATTGGAGGATCTTAGTTGGCGGGTGGGTGTGTAGAAGGATAGTCGAGTGTTGAGGCATTCGGGCCCTAGTTTGTAGAGGGCCTTGTGTGCGTGGGTGAGGAGACGGAATGTTATTCTTTTGTTGACGGGAAGCCAGTGGAGGTCTTTCAGGTGGCCGGTAATGTGATCTTGGCGAGGGATGTCCAAAATGAGTCTCGCTGATGCGTTTTGGATGCGTTGGAGTTTTTTCTGTAATTTGGCTGTAATTCCGGCGTAGAGGGTGTTTCCGTAGTCTAGACGACTCGTAACCAGTGCGTGGGTGACAGTCTTTCTTGTTTCGGCGGGGATCCAATGGAAGATTTTTTTGAGCATACGAAGTACGTTGAAGCAGGAGGATGAGACGGCGTTGACTTGTTTGGTCATCGAGAGTGAGGAGTCCAGGATGAAGCCCAGGTTATGTACTTGGTCCGTAGGTATGGAGCTGAGCCCAGATCCGCAGGCCACCATGAGTCGTCCCAAGCAGAGGAGGATGAGCCTAGGATGAGCACTTCCATTTTGTCTGAGTTAAGTTTTAGGCGGCTGTTTTTCATCCATACGGCTACTTCTTTCATTCCTTCGTGTAGGTTGGTTTTGGCGGTGTTTGGGTCTTTGGTGAGGGAGAGGATCAGCTGGGTGTCGTCAGCGTAGGAGATGATGTTGAGGTTGTGTTGTCGCCCGATGGATGCGAGGGGACTCATGTAAACGTTGAAGAGGGTGGGACTGAGTGATGAACCTAGTGGTACACCGCAGATGACTTCGGTGGCTTCTGATTTGAACGGGGGAAGTCGGACTCTCTGAGTTCTCCCAGCTAGGAACGAGATGATCCAGTCCAAGGCTTTTTCTTTTATGCCGATGTTGCTGAGGCGTTGTATGAGGGTGCTGTGACAGACAGTGTCGAAGGCGGCGGAGAGGTCGAGTAGAATGAGGGCCACTGTTTCTCCGTTGTCCAGTAGTGTTCGGATGTCGTCTGTTGCTGCGATGAGGGCGGTTTCGGTGCTGTGTTTGGCTCGAAAGCCGGACTGTGAGGGATCGAGGGAGTTGTTGGATTCAAGGAAGGCGGCGAGCTGGCTATTGACGGCTTTCTCAATAACTTTGGCCGGGAATGGGAGGAGGGATATGGGGTTGTAGTTTTTAAGTTCAGAGGGGTCTACAGTGGGATTCTTCAGGAAGGCGCTGACTTCGGTACAATAGGGGGTGGTGATGGACGGAGCACCCCAGTTCAGACATGGCCATATGCAAATCAGTCCGACCCTGAACATTCAGCCAACTTGCAATCTTTTCAGGCTGATCTTCTAGAATCTAAATTCTTGTTGACTCGTTACAACCACACCAACCTGGTGATAAGAATCGTACTAGGAGCAGTGGGTTTCACGTACCTCACTTTTAATGAGGGCGACACAGTCCCTATCTCTTACAAGTCACACTTGTACACTTCGGCTGAGTTGCCATTTTCCACTGTGGAAAAAGTGTTGACAGCAGTGCAAAAGGCGATTCTTAAGGAACGTGCACTGTTGCAGGGAAAACGCATTTTGGTTGTTACTCCGTATCCTGCCTTGGAGGCAGTGGCGAAAGCCAGTGGACCAAATTCCAAAGCATTGAACCGAGGTGGATACAATGGGCCACGTCCTTGACATCCCCGGATGCTACGTTCATTTTTGATTCATCTCTGCAGACTCAAGAGTTCTTGCAGTATGAATATGTTCATCCTGCTCTTCTGACCATGCGCCCACTTGAGGATTTCCGTTGTATCATTTACACTGACGGAAGTGCGCAAGCGGCTACGGCTTCAAAGCACGCATATTCTTCGGCCTGCGCAATTGTGGTTGGTACTATGGTGGATGGTGAATTCAAGTCCGATGTCCGGCATACAGGCATTAGGGGACTGTACCGCCCAATTGGCAACAATTTTTGCTTATGGTACCTTCCATTCGGACCAGGGTCCAGCGTTTGCCTCTAAGGCATATTAGGATGCCATGAGTTCTTTGAGGGTCCAAGTCAAATTTTCATCTCCATACCGGCCTGAGGGTAATAGTGTTCTGGAGCGGATGAAGCGTGACTTAAAGCAGTCCTTGACACCTAAGATATTAGGTACTGGCTGTGACTGGCGGAACCACCTCAATAGCATACAGCGTGTACTAAATAATCTCCTTAGAAGGCTTCTGGGTGGGCGAACCCCATACAAAATGCTCTTTGGCATCAAAATGTTTGTTCCGGACCTTGAGGGTTTAGACATGGCGGCAGCAAACGCATCCTTTGACATAGATGAACATTGTAATGTTCTTACAGAACCTATAAAAGAACAGTGACAGTCTTGCAAAGGAATATTTGCCCTCCACATCTGAAGCTGCGGTGAAGATTCCGGTGGTCCGCTGGCTATCCCAAGTTGGCGAACTGGTCCGAGAGAAGATCGAGAACAAGAAGGAATTTGGTGCCTCCTATCAAGCTCCAGTTCCTGTGCTTGGCGTGCAGGGTACAAGAACAGTCATTTTACCTCCTCTTCCTGGCCGAAAGGGGAACAGGTACATTTCCATTGACAATGTCAAACTACACAGGGTGGCCAATTCTTCTAAGTATGACACCTGCGGTCTTGTGTCCAGCAATGGTGCGACACTCTGTTTTGGCCTAGGATCCTGCCATTGGGCCTGATGTTGCCATTAAAATGGATACAGTTGCAAATCCTTTAATGAATCCACTTGCTGGTGATCCTCTTAATGATACTAAATATACTTACCACACTAACTTGTCAATGCCTGATTTGGAGACCCGTGTGGCTAATCAATCACGTTTTTCATTTGACACTGGCTCAACCACATCAAAGTCCCCTTCAAAAGTTTCTATTTTTGCTACCTGGTTTAAAAAATATTTTTTGATTCCCCCTTTGACTTACATTTGGCTGGTGCTTTTTTTGATATTTTTATTCATGTCCATTGGATTTGTGGTGTATTTTTTCCAACTTGTGAATGGACACTATGTTAAAGAAAGAACTTCAATTAGACTAATTGATGGAACTTTGGCTCCCCACTCCTCTTCGCACATCATGAAGAGGGACCAGACATTTGTGAATATAACTGCTTGCCCATTTTAGTTGGGATTGTATGGGATGCTGTTAACTTCCAGATACATGGGCCCACAGAGTTTATTAATGATCCCAATGAACTCCGTGTTTCTATGGGGGATGTGGTTAAACAAAATATCCACTTTGACGATTGGGATGTCCAAGACGTAGAGGCTTTATTTTCTAATTTGAAATATTATACTGCTTTTGATGCTCAAGATTTGTATTGTGGGTCTGCGAACTATGGAGATTTATACAGTTACCAGCATTTTGGCAATCACTTTCTGCATAAAACAAATACCTTTAAAAATGTGGTTAACCACACACAGTGGGAACATTGTCCGGCACCTGTTGAAGGCAGCTCCAAAATGCTTTTGAAAAAGTTTTCTTAATTTACTGATTTTGATCAATCAAACCCTGATGCATTTTATTTTAAGATGACCGAGAAGTCATCTTCGAAGGTTAGACTTACCCACACAAAAGTAGTTTATTCCAAATCCTTTATTGACCAGTTGGCTGTTGAGGGCTATGAACTGTAGAAATCTGTTTGGGGTTCTAAAAGTTGGCAAGTGCAAGGCACTGAGGCTTTGCATCGTGCATGCCTCATCCCGAACCATATGTTGTTTTTGAATGCTTTTATTTCACAAACCACCTGCTTTGGATTGGCTACATCTAATGAATTAAATGCTCCTTCGTTTCCTGATTTGGATGAATTTCCCCATTGGAATAATCACACTAGTTCTTCCCTGAGTGATTTACAGGCCCTGTTAAGTAATGCCTCTTTTAATGTTTCTGACAGAAAAACCACCGCTGGGTCTGGGCTCCCAACATCACAGCTTGCCACAAGCTAGTAATGAACAAAAAGAAGTGCACGTGCAGCTGTCAAGTTATCTGACACAGTTTTCGCAAAACATCTGAAATTAAACACTATGTTTTGTAATCTGAATTACAGTTATTTTATTTACTTTTGTAATTGATTCAAAGCTCATCCATGTGGTATTTTAATTTTTCCAAATTTGCATTTTTTAAGACCTTTCGTACATGAAAGAAACCAAACACAATCACATTCCTATTTACAAAAACAATAATACATTCCAAATTTCCTCATTCAAACCATCGGTCATCACTCTTTCATACCATTACAAATAAAACAGACAGTGCACAAATATACGAATTAAATGAGTGTCATAATAAAAATATTCACAACAAAGCCATAGACATTTCTTGTTCTCAACAGAACACCTATTTTTTAAATGTTGGTGACTTTATCTCTATTTCAGGCTTTTTAGAAACAGTCAGACTGTTTTATTTGTAACGCTATGAAAGAGTGATGACCGATGGTTTGAATGAGGAAATTTGGAATGTATTATTGCTTTTGTAAATAGAAATGTGATTGTGTTTGTTTTCTTTCATGTACATAAGGTCTTAAAAAATGCAAATTTGGAAAAATTAAAATACAATGGATGAGCTTTGAATCAATTACAAAAGTAAATAAAATAACTGTAATTCAGATTACCAAACATAGTGTTTCATTTCAGATGTTTTGCGAAAACTATGTCAGATAACTTGGCAGCGGCATGCGCACCTCTTTTAATGTTTCCAGCATTAATCCCGAGTACTGGTTGCTATGGCAGAAAAGTGCTGATTCCTGCCAACTTCGTTTTCTGGGTCTCACCCCTGGCTCTACAGAGGTTAGAGTGTATCCACGTTTTCAGAGTCATCATTCGGTCACTACCTATTCTGTTGCCAAATTATGTCAGATTTGGCTCAAACACTCTACCTTGGCGTCAGTTAAGTTGCATTTGTCTAAACTGACTGACGCCGTTCATTTGAATGATTTTATAAAAGGTCCTGCTGCAGGTAGATGGAAAAGGTGGATATATGCAGTTTATAACAAAGTTTGGAAACTGTGCCAGATTTAAGCTGCTTCTGGGCTCAGAGCTAAAAGTCAGGCAAATTTAGAAAAAGTGCTTGCCATTGTAGATAATAGCAATAACACCCTTTCTTCCCGTATTTACACGTTAGATAATATTGTTTCATCTGGTGTTAATATTGTACAGGAAGACATTGCTGTTCTGTACCATGGACAAAGTCAATTGCGTTCTATTATGCAGTTTGCATGGACTCTTCAAACTTTAAAATCTTCGAGGGTGCCTTGGAATTACATGAACATGACATTGTTATTTTTGCCTTTTAATTTGACTGTTAAACAGCAATTTATGTCAATGAAAGATGCCACGTTTTCACTGCTGCATATTGAAAACCTGGAACCTTACTATTTTCAGTGGCTGAGTCGAATACAGCAGTTTGGCTCATCCATGGGTTAATAACTCTACCTTTCCCTCTGTTTAACTTTGAGTCCTGCATGAAACACTATGCAATAGGTAGATTTGAACCTTTGGGTGGTGCTTACCTTCATGAAGTCTGGAATCTCCTGTTTGCATATAGGTGTTCGAGGGAAGGAAAGGAAGTTTATTTGAAAGGTGTAGACTGCACATCCACACCTGATCACTCGTTAGTCTGTAGAAATCTGCAATTGCACGGTTCTTGTAATGTAATGGCACCAAATATTGCGTGTATTTTGAAAGGCACTCCCACCTATTACACCAACTTTCACGTTGCTTGCAAACAGTAGTTATTTGTTATTAAATAATGAAGATTGCTGTGGTATGCTTGCGGAAATTCCGTACATCGTTACTGTTTCCCAGAGTGCGGTTTGCTGTAAGAATGTCCTGTTTCCTCCTCCACATGGGAGGCTCGATGTATCCATCTGGCCTTGTATTCCGACCTTGAAAGCAGAGTTCAACAAGATGAGCCGAATAAGAGCTCTATTGTCCCAAAAGGAAGTCGCCCTTACATCTGCATGTGAAACATTCGTCCTTCACGTTGCAAACACTCGTACTGAGGTACATGCCTTATTAAATACAGACCTGCCCCTGCTTTCCGTGCTTTGATTCACACAATCTTTAATGCCTTGTCTACCACGGGTCTGGCACACTTTTTTAAAGTAGTAAGTTCTGGCCTTGTGACCTCATTCCAAACTATATTTGGGGTGATACCGGCATTTTTTCCAGCCTGTTTGGCGGTTTCCCGTTAGTTCTCCCTTTTGGAGCCGGAGTACTACTGTTGATTTTCTTGCTGACAAATGGTTGCATATTCTGTGCCCCTTGACAACCAGCTCCGGCTGCTCCAGCTTCGTAACCAGATGCTTGAATACTATGGATCGCTACCTCTGGCTACTTTGAGTCTGACGTATAGTTTATCCTTCTGGTTTTCATACTTTACATGTGTGCAGCCAGTTTTCCACTGCCTGGATTGCAATTTTGAATGGGCCCTGAATTTGTGTCTATGCAATACGGTTTCTCCTAACCCGGATTATGATTTACTAACGAGCCCCTTAGTTGCTCATGAACTAGACTGTTCTGGTGCCGGATTATGGCCTGCACAGCGGCACATGGAGTCCTAGGCAATTGGGATATATGGACTGGCGCACAGTTACCTCGAGGAAAGAACGAGTTGTCCCCTGATAGTGCTAGAGGCTCCGGCTATTGAGGAACATATATGTTCATTTCTGTTACTTAACCCCTTCACTGCTGGCCCGTTTCCGCCCCTGTGCTGTAAACAAATGAACAGGGGCCGGCCATGACGAACCCCAGCCGTCATCAGCACACGAGCACCGTAGTGCATGACGGCTGGGGTTCGTCACCAGCATGCAAGGGGTTAATTGGATTGCTGAAATGTTCATGGAGGATTACAACGACTTCCTGTTGGAGGCAGTTGCAACATACTGTGTCTATACGCTGTTGGACTGGAATTTTTTTCTTCTGCTTCATAGACATGTACTGAACTCGTGAACACTTCTTTTCCTCCCTCAATAATGTACTGATGTTTTTTTACATTTTTTCTGAAGTCTTTTTCACAACATGGCCACCCGTGGATGTTTTCAATGACTTGGTTACTTTTTAATTCGGATTATTGCTCCAAATGATCATGTTTGGCAAAATTTCTGAACTTGGTCCTGTCTCATTCGAACTTGAATTCTGCGTTCTATGAACCTTGCCCCCTTTATTGTGCGTTCCCCAAACAAGGGAGGGTGTAGTGTGGCCAAAGGCCTGCGTTGAATGCATGTTATGTTAGCATGGCTTGTTAGAAGTTTAAACGCCATTTTACCTTTTGCCTCTTTTGCACACAACAATGCATATAGTTGTTTTTGCAAGTTAGGCTTCATGAAGGTCTACACATGAGAAAAGGTTTGTTTTTGACATCTCTAGACTTACATCGTGCCCCTAGTCTGCACACTGAGTGCTGAAGCCATCAAAGTTATCATAACAGAAAAGATGTTGTTCGACATGTTCGAGTAACTTTCTTAGACACAACAATTTGCCAGCTGTCAGCCAACTGAGATTCTTGCATCCTTATTATTGCACACTTGCCATGATGTCACACACTTGGAAGATTTTCCGTTTCCGGGGATGCAGAGAGCTTTTGGCTGATCCTGATGTGATTTACTCTTACTGAGCGGAAAGGTAATGGGGTCCCCCAAACAAGCCTAAGAGACCTTCTATAATTTATAAACATAGTTCCTATATAAAGAGGGTGTTAAATCTAGGCACTATAGGACCTGTTTTCACTATCATTGTAATATGATTTCTCCTTTTGTATTTTATGGAATTGTAACAATGCTGACCATAATATTTCTAATCATATGTCTGCTTATGTTGGCTAAGTTACTGCATCTGAGAGCACGTCGTTAAAATAAATGTTTTAACTTTACTGTGTCTCGTATTTACTCCTGTTATGGACGGGAATGAGAGAAGAGTGTTCTCACTTCCCACAATTCCTGAGTTTGTACTAAGTTGCATGTTGTAGGTTGTCTAATCGTTGGTTGCATTGCTATAGGATGAAGAGCTAATGTAACACTGATGTTAGCTGGTTGGGGTTTTTCTAGGCACTGAGGTGAGTTTCTGGCACACCACAATTCACTGATGTCCTAGGTCTCTGTGCAGAGTTCTGTGTATGAGCAGGATCCTTGCAACACCCCCTAAGGGTGGTAGAATCAAAAAGTATAGAGTAAAAGAAGCAGGGCCCTCGTCTAAACCGCCCCCCTCCCTAAGGTCCTACTTTAAAATTATGGAACATGTGTCAGGTTCAGTAGGGACTGAGAAGTCTTCTGAAGGTGCAGGTAGTGGGATAGATGCAACAGACTTACAGGGGAGACAAAGAGATCAAAGTGAACCACTGAGATTGGAGAATCGTTTTTCTCTCCTTATAGAGATTGGGGTGGAGAGTTTGGAGGAATCTATATTCAGCCCTGCTGGTGTTTTGAGTACCTCTTGCAAATTTCTCCTATGCTTACGGTAAAATCTTTGGGGCTTCCGGGGATAATGAAGAAGGTGTGAGGGCAGGTGATAGCGCTCTGGAGGAGGTCCCTCTAGTGACTCCGGAGACAGAATGCCTACTTAGCATCGGACAGGACATCTTGCTTAAGTTTGAAACCTCGGAACAGAACCAGAAAGTTATCCAAGGAAAATGTGGGATCCTCGAACAAAAGATTGATGGGATCGCTCTGCGTACATCATCACTGGAGGAGGAGGAGGTGAAGGTGCTGGGGAGGCTACTGCAGCAAACGCTAAGGAAATAGCTGGCCTCAGAGAAGAGAACAAGACTTTACAAGAGGATCTGGAAAGACTTGAGCTACATGCTAGGCGAAATAATGTTCATATTTTGGGGTTTTTTGAAAACGCAGAAGGGTCAGACATTAAAGGTTTTGTATGTAAGCTAGTGGGGGATCAGTTACCGGATAGAAGGGATATTTATTGGGAAAAAGAGCTACAAAGAGTCCATATAGACCTATACAGGCATCACCCAGGGAGAAAGGCCCCAAGAAGAATCCTGGTAAACTTCCTAACTTTTTCAATTAAGGAGCTGGTGTTGGGGCGGGCGCTGAAGGAACAACCGTTAAAATGTGGTGACGTTACTTACCAAATTCATTCTGATCTGGGTAAAAGGACTGCTCAGAGGCAGTGGGAGCTTGGTTCAAAAATGAGTGAATTACGCTCCAGGGGGGGCCCAAGTACAAATAACATTTCCTGCCATGCTAAAGATAATGTGGCAAAATTAAATGCACACTAATAGAGACCCCGCAGAGGTTGACTGCCTGTTAAAGCTGATGGAAAGCTCAGAATAGGGATATTACATGTATATAGATGTATATAGAAAGTCCATATAGTAAAGTAGTACATCACAAATACACGTAATAGACATGTAATAGACATGGAATAGACACATAACGTATATTTACATGTATATACAACATGCACTATTACACCTTCCTTTTTTCTTTTCTTTCCTTTTTATTGATTCCCTCTCTTTCTCAGGGTGAGACCTCTAAAGTCTTTGCCTGTAGGATAGGGTAGGGGGTTCCCCAAGGGGGGGTGGGGGGAGGGGCAAGGGTGGTTGGGAGCATGTGGGAGAAAAATAAAAAATATTGTCCTCACTCTGCTATATTGCTGGTGGTCTATATTAGGAAATGCTAATCTGCTAATGTTTAATTTATATTTAGTGTCCTTGAATGTAAATGATTTGAGGTCTAGTAGAAAGTTAGCTCGAGTAATGGATTTTTTTTAAGAGAACCGAGGCTAGTGTTATTCTATTGCAAGAGACCCACATAATAAAGCACGAATGTATAACCGCTTTTCAAAAAGGGGCCTGGGTTAAGGATGTTTTTTGCTCAGATCAAAGTAGTAACACAAGGGGGGTAGCAATTCTCATTAGAAGTAGTATGGGTATCACACTGGAAAGTCATCAGACAGATTCTGGGAGGTGAGCCCTAGTCAATATAAGAATACAAGGAACACCTGTAGTTGTTGTTAGCTACTATGGGCCCAATGAGGATAACCCAGATGCACTAATCAAATTGGAATCATGTCTATTGCCATCTAGTACCCCAGTGATACTTGGAGGGGATTTCAATGTAAAACTATGGCAGTATTAAAACTATGATTAGTGAGGTAAACTTAACCGACATTTGGAGACTTAAGATGGGAGATCAGAGAGATGTTAAGTTCTTTACTAAAAAGTATGGCCACCATTCACTGATCGATTATTTCTTATTAGATTGTGAGCTTTTATCAGGGGTTGAAATGATCAAGCATGTACCTGCCATACTTTAGGATCACTCAGCTGTTCTCCTATCACTAAATACCCAAAATAAGAGAGGTATAACTAGGTGGACTTCGAATAGGACAATCCTATTAGATGAGGGGGTTATACTTAAAATGAAAGAAGAGGCTGCAATGATTTGGTGGCTAATAGTGGGTCTGCACAAATTCAAACTATATGGGACTCCTTTAAGGCCTTTTTAAGATCTATAGGCACTGGTAAAAAACACAGTATGAGGCACCAAGAAAAAAAGTTTTTTGTAACTATTAAGAAAAAAGCTTTACTTGAGTGCCCCAGTAAGGGAGTGGCCTCCCTTACAAAGCAATTAGAACTACTGCAAGCAGAATATCAAGGAGCCCTTGATAAGATACTGTCAGATAGATGGAAGGCTAGCAAATTGCAGCCCTTTGCATATGGTGAGAAGAGTGGCTCACTGTTGGCATGGAAAGCTAAGGCTGATAGAGCCCGCAATAAAAAAAAAAGTCTTAGAGATCATGTGACAGGAGATATAGTTGATACTGTTCGTAGAATTGGGCTGGAAGTCTCTAGAAATATGAGCCAATTGTACAGAGAAGATACTTCCCCTGGGAGGGCCAACATTAAAGGCTTTTTTAAGGATATGAAGCTCCCGAATTTAAGTGAAGATCAGAAGGTGGCTCTATCAGCTGAGATAACAGAGGGGGAGATCCAACAGCAGTTTAGAATAATGGCCAGAGGGAAGGCCGCAGGGCCAGATGGCCTCCCAACTGAGATCTACCTTAGCCTCTTGGATGAAGAGATACCAGTGCTCAAGGAACTTTTTAATGTCAAGGCAACAGTAACACTGATTTTGAAACCTAATAAGGACCCTATTTTGGTCAACTCTCATAAGCCCATATATTTGTTGAACACTGATTATAAGGTTTTTGCTGGGATTTTGGCTGCTAGGATTGCAAAGATCATTAAGTGGGTCATACACAATGACCAGAAAGGCTTTATCCCTGGGAGGCAGCTCAATGAGCTAACCTTCCTAATGCTTGGAGTAGTGGACCTGACTGAAACTTACAATCTACCTGTGACGCTTGTGGCAGTGGATGCCGCCTAGGCTTTTGACCAGGTTCATTGGCCATACCTTTGGGAGGTCTTCAAGAGATTTGGATTTTCCATTAATATAATAAAGGCTGTCCAACTTTTGTATCATCTACCAATATCAAGGGTGCTTGTAAACGGCGAGCTAACTGATTGGTTCAATATACTGCGTGGAACCAGACAGGGATGTCCCCTGCCTCCGCTCTTGTTTAATATGTATATTGAACCATTAGCGATATGGATTAGAAAGGATACTGCTATTGTTCCTTTTAGATATGGAAACTTGAAGATTAAATTTGCTCTTTATGCTGATGATCTTCTACTTTAAACCCTGAACCCACAATTGTCCATTCCTAAATTAATGGCCAAAGCAGAAGCATTTGGGAAGATTTCAGGATACAGGGTGAATACAAATAAGACCGAAATCATGGAATGGAACCAATCTAAGTAACAATTGCAGGTAAAATCAAGCATGGGCTATCTTGACATTATCTTTACGCGAAATTGGCGGAAGCCTCTATCGTGAACTGGAAAAAGATCAGCCAAGAAGTAGGGAAACAGTTGGTTAGATGGGCAAATCTCCCTCTAAATCTGTACGGTAGGGTAAATCTTATTAAGATGGGTATTTTACCCAAAATTACATTTCTGTTTAATTCTACACCATTATTATTTGATAAAAGGGAGATCGCTAAACTTCAAGGAAGGCTAGGTAGTTTTATCTAGGCTTCTAAGGCTCTCACATATCTTGGAAAAGATTAAGGAGGACCCCGGAGAGGGGTGGGCTGGCTCTAGCAGATCTGATGACATATGGGCATGCTTTTTTCTTTAAGAACTGTCAGATTCTCCTAAATAAAGTTGAGCGTTCTGCCATAGGAATTCTCTTAGGGGCAATGCTCGTGAACTGAGGGAGGGCCAAGATCAGTTCTTGTTTAAGTTTAGAGACCCAAATTTCTTCAAAAAAGTAAGATTGAAGATTTTGTTAGGGGCTTTGAAAGCATGGGTCCCAAAACTGAAAAAATTAGGAATTTCCTATCATTCATCCAGGGCCCCGATTTGGGAATCTCCAGTGACCCCTGAGTGTCTGCATGATTCACTTAGTCTCCGGTTAAGGAAGTTGGGGAGATTTGAAGTCGGGTACTGATTCAGTAGATTGGGAAACTTTGAATTTAATTACAAGGGGCCAACTAACCAGGTTTAAATACTACCAGCTCTCTGCGTGGTTGGGGTGTCAAGATTGGAATGAAGAGGAGGACGATACCTGGTTACATCAAGCAATAAAAACAGGTACTGTCAAGAAGGAGGTAGCTCTATGGTATCATACTTTGATTAACGCAGAAGACGACCTAGATAGAGATATCCGGAGGCTCTGGGGAGATGAAATGCTGAATATAAATCTGAGGGAAGCTTGGATAGTTTCCTTTGCAATGCTTAGAGAAACTGTAAAACCTGCCTATCTAAAACGCAATCACCTCTTCACTGCTTATCGGGTGTATTGGTCCCCAGCAAGATTAGAAAAACTCTCAGGGGCACATTATGAATGCCCAAGATGGAGAGACCCCGCTGCCGACGATCTTCATATGTTCTTAACATGCCCAGCTATTGTGAAGTTTTGGTCTGAGGTGTGTGAATTTCTTACTGAAGTCACAGATATCACAGTGAGGGTAAGCCCTGTCTTGGTGTTTTTTGGAATTTGGCAAAGTAATGACATTGTGATTAACAGGCTAGATGCAAGATGTATTTTGTATGTAATTCTTTTAGGAAGATGAGGGATATGTAAATCATGGAAGTCGGATGTTCCACCTTACTCTCTGGAAGTCAAATTGCTATATATATAATTAAACAGGAGCTGTTATGTGATCCTAGCAGTCAAGAGAAAGTATGGGTTAAGCTGGTAGATTGGACTCAAAAGCTTGAGGTCCAATGATTAAGCTTCAAAAGGTATGAGAGGGACCCCTAGTTAAACCAAGGGAATAGAGGTACTACACCAGACAAAAGAGGAGGTTCCCTAGATTGTAATACTTGCTATACTGTACTTAATTGCTCATTGATTTCACCCTATAACACTCTATGATCAACACAATTTTCAATGCTAGCACACCCCAAAGAGATATTTATCTAAAAAACATATGTTTTTATTTGTATGCCTTTGGCATTTCCAATAAAAATATACCTTTAAAAAACCATAAATATACCCAAAAAATGTTTGTACAACAGTGCATTTACATAAACGGATATTTCACGAAAAGTTAAAAACCTTCAAGTTCACAAATGTTTCACCCACTTCACATTCAAATGTACATGGATTATGACTGCATAATCTGGACAACAACAAAACATAAAAAGACCTCAACATTGTCTAATTAACTTGCACATTGATATCGATAGCCAACGGTCAATACTTAAAACTTTATATTTGCACCCTTATTTTGGCTGTCTTTTTCAATTGTGCTGTCCTTAAGCGTTGATGCGTTTCGGCGGTTTCTCTTAATTTAATACCACCTTTTTCAAGACAAATAATTAATTTGGTTGTCCCCAATGTGTTCTCTGATATATCC
This sequence comes from Lissotriton vulgaris, assembly GCF_964263255.1. Taxonomy (NCBI): domain Eukaryota; kingdom Metazoa; phylum Chordata; class Amphibia; order Caudata; family Salamandridae; genus Lissotriton; species Lissotriton vulgaris. The sequence continues at coordinate 1,142,096,124 of NC_141694.1, read as the reverse complement.
TCAAAGTCGGGCTTTTCATATGATTGCTCGCATATAGTTTGTGTTGCAGGAGACGTAGTTTCAATACCACCGCCCCGGACTTAAAACTTCCTATTCACTCTGCAGTGCTTTTAACATTTTTTATGCCTGTCCGGTTTCTCAAATGGTTTCCTAATTTTCTGCCCGCTGAGGACCTTTTCTTCTAGTCTCGATTTGCGTTGCTCGGAATGTCAGGCTTTTCTTCTTTAAAGACCCGGTGTTCCTCACGCCACTGTTCAACCGAGGCCAAAGTCCTAAGCCATAAACTTAGAAGTAGGGGATATCCACGCAAACTTGTGCGCCGCTCTTTAAAACGAGTGTGGTATTGCCCAAGGGAGTCCCTCCTGGAACCAAAAACCAAAAGAGATCAAGATAGGCTTATCTGTGTCACTACCTTTTCTCCAGCTTCCAATGCCATCAGGGAAAGTGTGTTAAAACACTGGCCCGTACTTAATGCTGGGCTACTCAACCTGGAACGCCCAATGTTCGCCTTCAAAAGGGCAAAAAATATAAAGGACCATTTGGTGCGTGCCTCTCTCCCCCAACAACCACAAAAAACAACACTTAATGATGCATGGGGTCTCCCCACCCTGACAGGTCATGCCAAATGTGGCAGCTGTGTGTGTTGTGAATCAACTATAGAAGGAACAAGTTTTGAATTTGGTACAATCAAATTTGACAGGAAATACTTCTCAAATTGTAATTCAACAAACGTGGTATACGCTATTTTCTGTCCCTGTATGTTGATTTACATAGGTCAAACCAGTCAGAAGATAAAACTCAGGATTGGACAACACTGCAGCAGGATCTGCTGCAAAACAGCCAACGCCCTCCTCGAGGATCATTTCACAGAGAAGGGACATACTGAAAAAGATCTGATTTGGACTATAATAACACTGATCAAACCCTCACCTAGGGGAGCGGATGTTTCTATGCCACTTAACAAAGAAGAACTGCATTGGATTTTAAAGACTAACAGTTTTCGCAGTGGTTTAAATCGCCTTGAAGATTGGACCTCCCTGCTTTAATGTGTAATTCTGTATAAAAGTCAGTAATGAATTGTACTGCGTTTTCAAGTCACCTGCGTCGTTTTCACTTTCACTATCGACAAGACTATCACCTTTTACCAGACTAATATGCCCTGGGCACTCCTTTTCAAAATGGCCACTTCATTTCCACCACATTCAGTGTATTCTTAGAACCCCAGTCTTTCCTCTCTTTCTACGCCCATCTAATGCTACAACAGGGCTTCCCCAGATGGCTGCCATTCTCCACCATGAATCCGGACCAGCCATTGAGCTCCTGCCCTTGAAGTAAGTTACTTTCAGGTTTCAATCTTGAAACTCGAGACCATGCGCTGCCCACCGCAATTGCAACCTGCATTATAACACGCTTTTAAACCCCCTCTTTTTCAGATTGTGCGTTCGCGCACTCGTAAGGAATTATTATCTCTACAATTCATTTGGATTCCCCAACTAGCACGGTAACTATAGCCTTTACGAAATTCGGAACACCCGTGTGCTGCCGCCTCCTCACAATGGATCTAGCATTATTAATTTTGCCCTCCTTATCCCCCATTAGGTCTCCTTAGTTGGTTCACTGCCAATTTTTGACCGCGAGCTATCGCGCCCGCCCCTGATCCTTATTACAGGTACCGCTTCATTCACGACCCCGTTTTAAGACCCAATTCAAGCCATGGCACTGAAATAATGCATGAATCCTTCTCATGTGGCCTGTCGGATTCTCTGTCCGCCCGAAATAATGCATGAATCCTTTAACCTCTTCCATGCTCATGACAAGGTCAGCTCCTCATGAGGCACAGTGGAGCTGTGCTTATGACGAGTTGACCTTGTCATGATCCATGGACTATTTCAATTTCCAGCACAGGAGGGGAAAACCCCTTAGCAGCCAAGGTGTTAATTGGGCTCCCACCCACTGTCTTATTACACCGACTACTACGCCGCAATTACGGGTGTTCACGTTCCGGCATGATACTGCATCGGCTCTGAACTAATGCATGAATCCTTTGAATGTGCTTTCTCCTCTGCGTTACCATACCGATCACTGCGCCGTTGTTATAGGTATTCCACCCTCATGTTTACATAATTAGCATCGAACACTTTGCTTCCTTCACTGCAGCACAATACCTTCTTGTGTGCCTTCAATTAATCGGCCACACTTTCAACCCTCGTACTGTGCCATCATTTTCAATAATGGAAATCATGTGTAATGAGTAGACTCGCCTCTCCCTGCCTTCGCAACACAACAATTTTGAGCTCTTCCAAGCATGCGCTCCACTGAACAAAAAGCACTCAGTCACGCTATTCGTCGTTTTTAATCCTTTCTCACTCACGTGTTGCCCTACACTTCTCGCCGATTTTTAAACCCACGACAGTCACCAATTTTACATGCCTAGCAGCATTCATGTTTATCAATTTATGTTCTTTTTGTTTCCTCCCCATTTTCTTTCCCTGTGTCATTTATATGTACAGTAATGGGATAAAGGCATAGTGTAATTGTAAGTCTTAAAGACAACAATGAATCATTAAGTTGTCCTGAGGATGATGCCCAGTATCTAGTGTTGGCATCGAAACGTCGTCGACACCTAAAACGCCATATGCAATATGATTAAACAATATTGTAATGTGCAATGGTGTACAAAAGAATGATTTAAGTCTGTTAAAATTTCCGAATACGAGTGTACAGACGTATTTCACCTTGCCCTTTGGCTATTCTGTGTTTCCTAGTTTTGTCTCATTGTTCCGTGGGTCACGGCTGTGCCCACTTGTCATTAAGTGTTTCTAACAAGTTAATCTCTTATATATATATGTAAAATAAATTCTTGTCTGGCTGGACATAAGACATACTACCTATCTAGAGTATGATTATTGTATAAATGTGATTCTTCTTGTGAAAATAGGGACCAATGTTCTCTATAACATGATATTGCCCAAGGTCCCTATACTATACCTTTTGGATTCCCTTGCTTGTTGAGGTCTTTTTATGTTTTGTTGTCATCCAGATTATGCAGGTCATAATCCATGTACATTTGAATGTGAAGTAGGTGAAACATTTGTGAACTTGAAGGTTTTTAACTTTTCGTGAAATATCTGTTTATGTAAATGCACTGTTGTACAAACATTTTTTGGGTATATTTATGGGTTTTTTAAGATATATTTTTATTGGAAATGCCATAGGCATACAAATGAAGACATATGTTTTTTAGATAAAAATCTCTTTGTGGTGTGTTAGCATTGAATATTGTGTTGATCATAGAGTGTTATAGGGTGAAATCATTGAGCAATTAAGTACAGTATAGCAAGTATTACAATCAAGGGAACCTCCTCTTTTGTCTGGTCCAATGATTAAGCCAATGTTTAGCCGTCGGTTCTGTTCCCTTCCGTGTTATGGGCATCCCAGGGGAGGGTGGAAGTGGAAACGGCTTTTCTCTCGAGTGGAATGACTCCAACCTGGCCTGGTTTACCAGAGAAGGATGGGAGTATAGACAGCACGTGAGTTGGCAGAATGAGGACAAAAAAAAAAGTCATTTGGACTGGTGCAAGGTGCCCACTAGAATAGTGGACAGCATATGCCAGGCCAACTTTTCACAATATTAAAGCCCCTGGAAGGGGGTCCACATACCCCCCTCCACTAGGTATGAATAACCTCAGGGAGGTGTTGGTTCCTGGGACTTAATACGCCCCATGGAGGGAGGTCCGCATGACTCCCACTCCCAAATTAAAATAAAGCACCAGGGAGTTGGCGGTCCCTGGGGCTAAAAGCATCTCTAGGAGGGGGACCCAGTGCACCCCCTCCTTTAGTTTTTTTATGTAGGTGCCATCCTCAGGACCTGACCCACCCAGGAGACAGGAGATCATGCTTGCTTATTTTTGATTTTTTTCTGCTGATTCATGACTCTATTGCAATTTCACAGCAATTGTTTTTTTAATGATGTTTTGCCCTGATACGGTCCCTGGGAGACTGCAGAACCAGACCTAGGGGATCAGGGTAGTCCTCACCCTGTCTGCTTTTTTTAAAAAATAGGCTGGCAATACTTCCTGGTTAAATATTTGGCAGTCAATCAGATATCAGCAAGGGGACTGCCGGATCTTCGGATCCACATTTCAAAAATAAAAGCACCGACTGTAAAACAATTTATTGAGTGTTGTTTTGTGCCAACAAACTAGTGTTACTATTCCGCACTAGTTCCCCTGAGTAGGCCTTGGACTATTCAGCTTCTTTACTCTGGGAGAGTCAAGTATTACAATGGGGTATTTGGTTTCCAATATAAAGACAATTTCTCACTTATTACATATGCAGCACTCACATTCTTTGCAACTATAACTAGGAGTGGGCAGAATTTTCAATTCTTCTGGCGGAAATTGAGTTATTTAGTAATTCTGCATTAGTTATGTAACCCGAATGAAATGCCAGCATTTGTAAAGTGCACAGTTAACTCCGGAGGGTGGTCCCAGCGCTGGGGGCCATCAGGAAGGTTAATCGAGCTATTACCCAGAGTCACATGGTGCTGGGCTAACCTGCCCCTGGCACCAGGTATTGAACCATGTACCCTGTGGTCTGGAAACAGGCACTGTGGTGGCTGCACCACACCTATTTAACAATTACTAAGTAATTCCACCATTCTGCTAAAAGAATGAAATCAGTTCTGTAATGGTTTTAAACAGGGCTGAAAGAGACCCCTCCAAGCTTAAAACGCACTTGAGATTAAACTTTAATCTGCAGTGAATTTGAAACATAGAGGAACTTCTCCCCCTTCCAGCTCTGTTAATTACTACTGCATAGCAGTGCATACCCCTCAAAGCCCTTACATAAATATGTAAGTGCGCAAAGTGGTATGACCTGGAGTGGATACCCCCGGTCGCCTTATAGACTTATGTAAGGGCACCGAGGACTATTCACTGCCCATTGCAGTGCCCACTCCACCACTTCACGGAGTTTAGGTGAATTCTGAAGCATTTTAATGTAGTTACATGGAATTCTGCGGAATGAAACCCTGCAAGTTCTGGCCACCCCTACTAATAACCCAGTTTCTTCCACTGCCCTTTCTCCGTCTCCTTGCTTGATGATGGAACTGTGAAAGGTTTCTGTGACTCATGCAAAAGACAGTTTTACTGATATTAGTGCACTTGTGTCCCCTTTTGCTTTACCCAGCTGCAATCTGGCACCACCTTCTGGAGTTGGCATAAGGCTGCTGTTTAGTTTGTCTTTTGAAGGTGTAAGCTCTGGCTCAACATAATTGGCCTCTGTGTAATATGAACCAATCTTTAAATATATTCTGTGCATTACCATCTTCACCCTGACCTTTTCAGCAACAGCATACAGGTGCAGAAGGGAGCTGCCCTTTTTAGATCTTGCCTAGTGAACGCAGCGCATGCGCTGCTCCGCCTTGGTGAGACTATTGTTGTCAGTTTGGTGCGCAAAGGAGACAAAACTTGTGCGCGCATGGACAGGTGATGTGCACGCGCATTGCGTCTCCACTATGGCGTATCCTCTGAAGGGGGACAGGAGATGGCCCGCATACGGACAGGAGATATGCAATCCGTACGCATGCACAGCTCCTGTCCCCGCATGAACACAGCGCACGCATGCACACTTTCACTTTCCCTCAGGCTGGGTGCGTTTAGCTGCTGAAGGAAGTGAGTGGTTTTTGCAGCTAGTTCTGTACACCCTGATGCTGGGAAGGCAGCTGCCGCCTTTCAATGGGAGAAGAGGTATTTCGAACCTTTTTATTTTGTTTTAAAAGACAGGGTAAATACAGTGAAGGCTGGGTGTGATTTCAGCCGGGACCCTGAAATGAGAACTGCAGTTAATGAAAGTGATTCATTTGGAGGACTGTCAGTGGCGCGCTGCCCTGAAACACTTTGCAACGTTATATAATTATATTTTCTTTGTTACAATTCAGCCATTAACTTTTGCTGGCACGCAGCTCGGAGGTTTAATGCACCCCTTGCAGAGACCTCAGTGCAACTACCATGAAATGATGCAATCCAATGAAGACAACTCGAATGCACCCTCTGAGGTTTCTTTGCACGTGCAGCAGGGGGTCCAGGTAAGATAGCTCGGTGGGTTAATGCTTCAGCTTCCGCAGAACTCGTGTTCATGAAGCAGGGCATCGGTTTCAACCCCAGTGACACAGCTCAATCTTTTAAAGACCTCTGTGCAGAGATGCAGATGTGACAGTCAGGGCTCGGGTCCCTAATCAAGTGAGATAGCTCAGCGGAGTCATGCACCTGCTGCAGAGCGTGCATGTGACTAGCAGGGTAGAGATTCCAGTCCCAGGAAGGCAGCTCAACCGGTCCACGCTCCCTACCCAGAGACCTAGTCACTGGGTGCAATGCACGTGGGATAGCTCAGTGTGTTAGTGCAGCTTCTGCAGAGTGTGAGGTTTCCAGTGAGACAGCTCAATACATAGAACCAGAATCCTGCAATATAACACGGCTCTGGGGGTTCGTGCTCCTGCTGCAGCGATCTGCCTGTGCAATCCGAGGCCGAGACTTTCACAGCCAAAGATGGCTCAGTGAGCTGAGTGGGTGTCTGAGGGTGAACGAGCGGGTTACAGGTGCCAATCACAGGCGTGCAGATTGAGGCGCTACCCGAAAGTCCTCAGAAACCCGCAGTTGCTCCGCCGGCTGCAGAGGTTCTTGCTCATGGTGATCGTCACTGGCGCTGCTCCGCCTTTTATCCAGGTCACTTGGTAAGAGGAATCCAGCTGTGGGACCTATTGCATTGCAAATGCTTGTTAAGACTGCAGCAGGACTGGCCATTCTTTGCATGGTAATCCCCTCCCAGTTGGCCTCTTTGGGCATTCTGCCAGTTTTGTGATTGCCAGTTCCAGCAGCTCCATCAAAGTCTTAGGTTTTAATGGCCAGCTCAAATTGATTGTCACTTGTACGTTAATTGACCTTTATGTTGCGTTTTCAAGAATATTGCCAATTTTTTATAAATGTATTCTATTAATATTTTCTGTATGCTTTTTTGCTAAAAACCATTGCATGAGGTTCACAATAAAAGCATCAGAAATGTATACTAAATTAACTTGGTGGCCAGTACGCCACAGTGGGGGCGGGGCGGTATTGAATAAACAAAAACAATAATCCCTTACCTGATCTCGCCGCCGTCCCTCCATTGCTGCATCTCTCCCACATTGACCAAGGGACCAGGAAGCAACCAGGCTCCCCTGGGTCAATCACAATGCTTCAATGCAGCATTGTGATTGGTCTGAGCACCATGGTTCAGTGCTCAGCCAGGGAATGGGGGCCTGGGCATGTTCTCCATGCAGGCTGTAATGCAGCCTGCATGGAGAACATACTAAGTGTGCACAAAAGTTTGTCTGGCTCGAGAGGGCAGGTCAAACATTCATGTGCACTTCAGAGTACGCAATCACTCCGGGCATTCGTTGCGCTCTATAAATCGAATAATCAAATCAAATCACTCGTCCTACACGCAGTCAGGAGAGCCAAGTCCGGCCCTGCCGTGCCCTAGCCAGACCATATGAAAAATAAAATGATAACTTCAGTTACTATCATTTTATTTTTTCATTTTCACTGCTTCGTGAGCAGTGGGGCGACGCTCCTCAACATCAACGGAGGAGCCGACATTACCGCCAGCAGAAAAACACCACTGGTAGTAGTGCAGCAAAGATGTTTTCTGAGGGACATGCAATTTTCTTTTTCATTTCTTGCAGCCTTTCGCGTCACTTTAATGAATCGCCAGTAATGATTTTAATTATACCAGCTCTTTAGTTTTACTGAAATTTGCTAACATTTCGAGACCCTGACGCTATAGAGCAGTGATACTCAAACTACGGCCCGAGGATAGCATGCAGACCTCCTGACCTTCAGATGCGGCCCCTGGTCGAACAGCAGCACTAGGCTTTACTTTTCAAAGCAGTAATACTCCTAAGATATTAAACAAATGGCAAGCATTTATTTACATTTGAACTGAAATTCATAAAAAGAATCTGTTCTACACCACTTAACATTAAGAACATTTTAATTTTTACAGATATCTTCCAACAAACGTCTAAAAATATGTCCCTTCAAAATTAAAAAAAAATGTCAGTAACATGCAGAAGCGTTTTACCTCATTACATACAATTCCAAAAGTGAATTTTTTTTCAAGTGACAGTTTTCAAACATGAGTTCAGAAACATTCATGCCTCCCATACCCACCCTGACAACAATGCCTATTGGCAAAGTGAAAGAAAGCAATTGCCTAGGATCACACAGTTTGGTCAATCACAAAAGGTAGGATTGAGCCAATTAAACCACTTGATGTAATGCGTGACTCTCCACCCCCCCCCCCCATTCCCCCATTCCCATCGCCGGCACTATTCTGACATCAATGCGGCCCACGGTCACAGTACAAATTAACTTTTTGGACCCTAGGAAAGTATTTGCGAGTAACAGGGTTAGAAAGTTTGATGTACCCCTTTCACCGAATCCTCCGGGCTCTGAACAAGAATTATTCAGAGTAAACATAAAGGCCCACATGCATCAAGGTATTTAGGAGTCGCAAACTGTGCGAATCGGTAAATTCGGCCATTTGCGATTCCTAAATATCTTTTTGGGATGCAACAAACATTTTTGGGAAAATCGCTATTTTTAGCGAATTCCAAAAATGCGATTGCTTTTAAGGAATCGCAAATTTGCGATTCCTTAAAAGCAATGCATGATTGCATTTTAAATTGCGAATTCGCAATTAGGGGGTGTAAATTACCACGAGGTTGAACCTCGTGGTAATTTGCGAAAAAGTTTAAAAATGCTCAAAATTGCATTTTAAACACTGTAATGTTACAGACACACATGTCCTTAGGACATGTGTGTGTGAAACATGCACTTAAAAATGCATTTCAGGGGTGCGGGGGGGTCATTTGGACCCCCCTGCACCCATGTAATGCATGAACATTTTGCGAATCGCAAATAGAAATTCGCAAAATGTCAATGCCTTCCCATTGATTCCTATGGGCCTTTTGGCCCATAGGAATCAATGGGAATTGAGAAATCGCAATTTAGAATTCGCATAATCCTTGCGATTCGGTAAAAATTGCGATTTTCAACCAATCGCAAAAATTATGCGAATAAATTAATGCATCCCATTTTGCGATTCCTTATTTGCGATTCCCTATTTTTCGCAAATAAGGAATCGCAAAATGTCCCGATGATGCATGTGACCCCATGAATGTAGGCGTTGACATTCTTCAAACATAGACATTACTGAACACATTTCTGCAGGGCACTTTCTTATATCAAAAGTTTTATGTTTGTATTCCAGATGATTCATAGTTAAGGTGCAATTCTCTGAAATCCGAGAAACAAATGTGGTTTGCAGATGTCTGACAAAGAATGTGCGATTCCCAGAAGTCCCACCAAAAAAACAATCCGTGCTTCTGAAATATATGACACTTTGTTCCCGCGTACATCTAACTGAAACATATTTTTTGATTTTGGACTTGCCATGTCAGCGGAGCAATGGAAATTCCTGATAAAAAATATTATGGTCAATCAGATATGGCAACATATCGTTGTAAGCTGTCACCTTCACTTTTGGGAAACAGCGATTTTTATAACAATATATCTCAGTGTATGAACATGGTAGAGTTGTTGCAGACAATTCTTTTTTAAAAGGGAATTCAAATTTTGAAGGAGTTTAAATAGATCACCCGATTGTTATTTTATTGTGTATGTACAAATGAACTCACAAAAGAAAAAATGTATATTGGTGAAACATTTCAAGAACACGTGCGCACACAGATATGCACTAACACACATACACACATACTGGCATATGCTTGATCAATAAATCAATTACTTAACTCTGAAACTTTGGTGCCCTGGTTATCTTTTCTGGAAAAAGACGACCAATTGCAGATCATTCCAATATTCCCAGCACAAAGCTTTTCAAACTCTCAAGCACAAAGCAAAAAACTTGGTGAGTTAGGGCGTGATAAAAGACAACTCCAAAAAAGTCGGACTTGGACGGGTTGTAAATTATCGCGCAAGAAATCATTGTCCACATCTCTCTTTTAGGAGCAAAAAAGGCCACTTTATTTTAGGACAGGTGCATCATACTTTTCACGAAACACATTTCATTATTTATTTATTTACAAAATCCAACTCTACAATGATCTTACAAAACTGAATCCCAAAACCCAGAACGAAACTCCTACCTACTACCCCTAACCTACCCACGCTACCCTTCAGGATGGCCAACCCGCTCCAGGCTGCCCACCCCCACTACCAAAAACCCCGCCTCTAATTAGAACAAAGGCACCCATCCTAACTGTGGCAGGCTAAGAAAAGGAGCAGCACCTAGAGTACCGCATAGGAAGAAACACTCCCCCACCCAAATGTAAAGAAAAAAGGGGAGGGCGGGTGGGGCAAAACAAACCTCCCCACCTAGCCACCCGCTACGCAGTTCCCAACCGCCAGGCTGACTCCCTTATATCTGTTCCCTAATCAGTCCCCACCTGATTTCCTGATTCTCGCGCGAACCTACCCAGGAAGAGACCGGCTCGCGCCTGGCTCTCCCTGGGTCCCCCCTCGCGCAAGAAATCATTGTCCACATCTCTCTTTTAGGAGCAAAAAAGGCCACTTTATTTTAGGACAGGTGCATCATACTTTTCACGAAACACATTTCATTATTTATTTATTTACAAAATCCAACTCTACAATGATCTTACAAAACTGAATCCCAAAACCCAGAACGAAACTCCTACCTACTACCCCTAACCTACCCACGCTACCCTTCAGGATGGCCAACCCGCTCCAGGCTGCCCACCCCCACTACCAAAAACCCCGCCACCCAGGAAAACCTTTAGTGTTTTCCTGCCCCACCAAAAGGACAGGAAGGGGCACACCATAATTGAACTTGAAGAACCTTACTAATCAAATCCCTGAGCTCTAAAAGGTAAAAGGAAATACCCAAAGCTGAGAGATGCACACCGTCCTCACAAAATAAATGATGTTCAGAGACCTGTAAATGATAATGATTCAAGCAGTATATACCCAAATTATGACAAAAAGGTCGCATTGTCCTGTTCAATTTTCTCCTGGCCTTTTCAAGAGCGGAATGGTTCCTCGCTCCACGCCATTGCAGACGAGGCACAAATTCAGTCCATATCAACATGGTGTTCACCCATGTAGTTTTTATAATTTCCAGGTCTTGCTTCATGAGTTTCAACAAAGTCAACCCCGATAAAGTAACCAAGTCATTCTCCCCCAGATGTAGCACCAGGAGATCCGGAGGCCCCCCCAAACACTGGGAAACCAAAGCAGCCAAGGCGGGAAAAAGCCCACCCCAGCGCATGCCCCCTGTTCCATGCCAGGAGACTTCGTGTGACGTGCTGTTTAGACCCAGCGATCTCCCACAGAGCTGAGTGGCAGCGGCTAAAGCTGCACGTTTAATAAAAGAGTGCCCCAGTATCCACACCCTCCGTTTGCCTCCGGCGACCGACGGCCAAGGACCTAGGAGAGAAAGAAATGTTAGACAATCCAAAAATGCACTACTTTCTCACATATTTCTCACAACACTTGGAACGCCAACGCCCAATGCGTCGGATCTGGGACCAGTCCCACCCCAAACGAGCGGCCTCCGTTGCCGCACCAATTCTGAATGAATGGGTACCAAACTGAACCGGATCCTTCCCCAAGCGCAACAACACTTTGCGCAATACAGCCAACAATTGGGATGCCACAATAGGACTACCATCCACATGACAAAATATAGACCCCTGGAGAAAATGCGGAGAGGAGACAAACACTTCCCATTCCCCAACCGGGCAACATGCAGAAACACCACTCCTGCCAAGGAACACCCACTTACCCCTCCCCAACTGGTCAGTTTTGGATGCCCGCAGCCACAGCCGCACCCTGTCATTCTCCAACACTACCTCACCACTAGTCATGCCTACCCTACCCCGTAACCCCAACAATTCAGACGCCCGAAATGCCCCAAAGAACAACCAAATGAAACACAAACGAAATTTGGCACACTCAAAAGCATCCTGACAACACACCTCCAACTCCGGTAACAACAACTGAAGCAACTCAAAAGTCACTGGCTGCCGGAGCTGTGGACCACCAGCCCGAAGCCTAGCCAAACCTTTTAACATTTTACGAACCAACACCCCCCCAACCGGATCCCTACCCCACCAAAGCTGCCCATAAAAAGAAATCCCAGCCAACTTGCCCGAAATGGTAGTGGGCGATAAACCTTTGTCAGCCAAATGCAACACAAACTGCAAGATGCCATGTTCATCAGACCAATCAGCCCCAGACGGTCCCACCCAATCCTTACCGAACTGCAGAAACTCACTCCAAGCCTTCACATACCCCCGCCTTGTGGAGGCAGCCACCGAATGTTCGACTAAGTGGTGAACCCTCAATCCCCCAGGTCCCATACGTACTGTGGGATCGCTGTTGGTTCCAGGTCCGCCCCAGGAGCTAACTTGCGGAACTCCGCCCACTGAAATCGAGACAAAGAGTCAGCGATGCAGTTAGAGGTACCAGGAACATGCCGTGCTTTAAACACAATATTCAATTGCAGACACCGCAGCATGAATGCGCGCAGTAAGCGCAACACCCTCAAATCACGAGCCTTCTGGTGATTGACAAGATGTACAACTGCCAAGTTGTCCACATGAAACAGAACTGATCGATTCCGAAACTCATCCCCCCACAGATACAAAGCAACCAGCAGTGGGAAAAGCTCCAGAAAGGCGATGCTACGGCCTTGTTCCTGCCAGTGCGCCGGCCATCCGGCCGCACACCACCTACCGTCCCAAAAGATCCCGAAGCCGTGAGCCCCAGAAGCATCAGTGAACAACTGTACCTGCCACACCATGTCCTCATCCGCAAAAAACAAGGACACGCCATTGAACTCCTGCAGAAAGCGAAGCCAGACTGTCAGATCGGCACGGACAGCGGCGGTAATGCGTACCCGATGATGGGGGAGGCTCGCACCGGACATGGACAGACCCAGACGCCTGCAGAAAGTCCTACCCGCCCGCACAACCCTACAAGCAAAATTGAGGTACCCCAACAGCTTCTGTACAGTTTTCAAAACGACTTTCCGTTCCCCCAAAACCAGTTGTATGAAATCAGACATTTCCGTCACTTTAGCTGCAGGCAATCTCGCCATCATAGACAGCGTGTCAATTTCAATCCCCAAGAAAATCAGGGACGTACAGGGGCCCTCAGTTTTGTCCGGCGCCAAAGGAACACCCAATTCCTCCGTCAGGGCCTGAAAGCTGTTCAAAGCCGACAGACACTGCCCGGAGCGACCTTTCCCAATGAAAAGAAAATCATCCAGGTAATGACAGACCAGGATGTGGCCGGTAACAAAAGTGAATCTCCACTGCAGGAAGGTACTGAAGGTTTCAAAAAGGGAGCATGACACGGAACAGCCCATGGGCAACACTCGATCCACGTAGAAACAACCATCAAACTGCATACCCAACAGACTGAAATCCCAAGGATGGATGGGCAGGAGCCGGAAAGCCGACTGAATGTCGCTCTTCGCCAGCAACGCCCCAACACCTGCCATGCGCACGAGCCGTAGGGCATCGTCCACCGAGGCATAAGTGATGGTTGAGTCGGCTGGATCGATGAAGTCATTAATGGACGTACCCTCTGGCCAGGACAGATGGTGGATAAGACGAAACTCCCCTGCCGCCTTCTTGGGCACCACGCCCAGGGGCGAAACAATCAAGTCAGGCAGAGGACAAGAGACAAAAGGACCAGCAATCCTACCAGCCTCAAGCTCGGCATCCAGCTTTTTCCTCACAACATTTGGACTCTCCTTCACAGACTTCAAATTGTCCGACCACCTGCCCACCCGGGGTCCCTGATACCCAATCCGAAAGCCAATTTTGAAACCCCAAGACAAAATCTTAGCGGCTTCAAAGTCCGGATAATCCACGAGCCAGAGATCGAGAACCTTCTGCCTAATAGGAGTAGGAGCCCTTGTGAACAGACTGTTGTTGTTGTCCCCTTCCCCCGAAACCTCGTCCCTGATCGCCCAAGCGTTGTCCAGGAAAACAGTGGGTGAGGGGGTGCTTACCTCCACACTGGGAACACTCATGCTTGTATCTACAAGCTGGCCTGTTACAGGAACCCCGATTAAAGTGCCAGCAAGTGCCAGTGGCGGCTGATTGACCTCTGCCCCAAACCCCGCCCCAGACTGAGCGGGGCGAGCTGAAAAGGGCCGATAATACACCGGCTGCCCGCTAGCCGTGTGGGTCGTAGCAGACGGATTAGCCGATGCCATCCACTGTAACCATAATTCAGAATCAACCTCGCCCCACGAACGCTCGGGGAAAGCGCTCATGCGGGCCCTGAATTCGTCATCATAGGACAGCCAGGCAAAACCACCAAAGTAACTGTGAGCCTTGCGAACACTATCAGCATATTTAAACATATCAATTGCCTTCTCCGGATGACGTTGACAATAAACACTGGCATAAATCAAAAAAGCCGAAGTCCAATTCTCTATAGACTTCGGAACACGAGGCCTCCGAGCCAGTTCTAACTCCTCCTCCTTCGACCCCTCTTTTGCCTGAACATCCCTATGGAGAAGTCGAAAAACATCCACAAAGGCCCCTGACCATATCAAGTTCTTCGTTTTTTCGGACAGATGAGACCCCAAAGGCATCCCCACCCCAGAATAAGGTAACTTTTTCGGTAGGATACTATCCTCCGCAGCCTGTGGGGCAACCCTTCCACCATTCCCTGTGGTAGAAACTTCTTTGGCAACTTGCCCCATAGGAACATTCGAAAATACCGGCCGCTCAAGCCTCGGTGCCAGAGCGACTCGCTCAACCACAACCCCATCCCCAGTAGAAACATTCGAAATAACAGGCCGCTCAAGCCTCGGAGCCAGAGCGACTCGCTCAACCACAACCCCATCCCCAGTAGAAACATTCGAAAATACCGGCTGCTCAGGCCTCGGTGCCAGAGCGACTCGCTCAACCACACCATCTCCCGTACCAATAGATCTTGTACTCTTCACCGGGAGACTCTCCCTAGGTTGCCACACAGACCACCACCCATCCTTACCTTTTGGCAATTGCTCTGACTGCAGTGTGACAGCCCCACGATCCTTCTGCGAAGGTCCAGACCTCACTGCCCCTCGTACACCTGCATGGTCCGCTCGAGACTCCTGCAAAACACGAGAAACAGTGGGTTGCCCCATCCCACCCCCCTGGGCCCGTGCTGCCAAAAGCCCAACATTTGATTCTCTCAATTCCCCCTCCTCCAAATCCTCCCCACGAAAACTCCCACAGAAAGCTTCATCAGAAAATAAAACTTGGTCACTGCCACTGGGCATAGCCCCATCACCAATACCCCCATCATAAAACTGCCAATCAATAGGCTGAACGCTGTTTACATTGAAAACTGTAGAAGAGCTATCCGCTCCAGATAGCCCCCCGTGAAGCCCACTACTGGAAACAGCCGTGTGGACAGGTCCCGGGCCCGTAGAAACAGCCGACAGCCGCCCAGCCGAAGGCGCCGCATGAAAACTGCGGCCGCTCAAGCCAGACAAAGAAGAGGACCCCGCAACCGGGTCCCCGAAAACGAAAACGCCATCTCCCCCCGAGGAACGAGCTACCGACGCCAAACCATGGTCGCCCACCGACCCAAGCGCAGGGCCACCCAAACGGCCACCCGGCCGGCCCCTGGGAACCGGAAAAAGGGTAGGACCCGTGCCTGTGGGCGCCCCCTTTTGCAACGAACCCCTCCCACTCGAAGCCAAGGGGGTGGTGGTGGCAGACCCCAGGCCAGACACACCGGTGTCCATGGACTGTGCAGCTGGGGGTGGCAGCCCAAAAGTGGCAGCACCCGCAGAAAGTACAACATCAGCAGGGGGCGGGACGTCAGGGGGAGGGCAGTCCGGCAACTCGTTCGGCAGGGGGCGAACATCAGTCCCATCCTGGGGCGGAAAGCCAAAAGAGGGGTGAGGAGCAGTACCAGGCCCCGGTACGGCGGGGGAGAGCAGGAAACATTGCCCGTTTAGCCACAGGTAAGGCGAGGCCCCGTCCGACAATAAGGGAACCGCAGAGGGGGGGACAGGGGGCACCATTGCAGGGGGGGGGGAATTGCACACGCCCAGGCACATCCAGGCTCCGCCCACGCTTGGGTCTAGGGCCCGCCTGAGGCTTCCCCGACTTCCCCCGGACCATCCCGCTGGGGCTCGGAGCCTGTCGGCCCGCCGAACGGCCCCTCCTCCCCCCGGGCGCCCCACGTGTGCCAGCACTAAAAAATGGTAAACCACATACCTGCTGGGAGGCGCCCGGGGCCTCCGGCGGGGGTTCCACATCAACGGCGGGCAACACTAGCCCAGGCCCGTCAGCCGGCATCGCCGCCTCTCCGTCTTCCTCCTCTTCCAGGCCCTGCGATAAGCAGGCTTCCACCGCCCTGGATACGCCCTCAGACGCCTTGCGAGGGGGGCGAGCCATGCCGACCCACGCCTCCGCCGGGACACCCGGCCGCAGCAAGTCTTCGCGCCCCGCCTCACACAGTATTTGCACCGCCCTCCGGACCTCAGCCGCCGCCTCCATGACCCAGGACACAAGGTAAACCACGAGCGCCGCAAAACAAACCTCCCCACCTAGCCACCCGCTACGCAGTTCCCAACCGCCAGGCTGACTCCCTTATATCTGTTCCCTAATCAGTCCCCACCTGATTTCCTGATTCTCGCGCGAACCTACCCAGGAAGAGACCGGCTCGCGCCTGGCTCTCCCTGGGTCCCCCCTTCGGCAAACTTATTCGGATTTGTAGTCAATCATTATCTCGCCCTGTCTGAGGCTTCCCTTGAGCACAATCTGACGAAAGGTTTCATATCCGAATCTAGTCCTCAAAGTTGTCTATTTCTTTCCCAGAGTTGCCATTTGGAGATTTACGCGGGGAGTCTTGACAATCACCCCACCAGAGCACTTTTATAGGCTTTAATGCGTGGCCTTTTTGCGCTACCAAGTGCTGGGAATACCAATGAAGTCATACTGTCCTATGGACCGATATTATTTATGAGTGCCCACCTGTGGTAGACTCTGCTGCGAGCAGAGCGGCTCTGGTGTTTACTCTCGTTGTAGCACAGCGCAGCATGGAGCAGACCGCGAATAACGTTAAATGCATTTCAATGACAATGTCGCTGGTAGAGAAACGTATTGTGGAATGACTCTGAGACCGGAAGCGAGAGAATGACTGAGGGCTTTCATGCCCTTGCCCTGAATTCAGGGACCCTACAAAAGACGAGGCAGTGAGCAGTGAATGCTGCTGTTTGTAAGAGATTGGCAGATGATGAATGTTAGTATGTGCAGAAATGGCTCCATGCCTTGCTAGGGAGAGGCAGAGATGAAAAACACTATTTTAAAACCAATTTCCTAGGTCTTGAGTAGTCAAAATAAAGGTATCACAACCCCACCTCTTGCCTTGAAATATAACTCAGTAATTGCATTGCATTTTACTGTTCTAACAATGAGTTGAGTGAATGAAGACAGTTGAGCTAGTCCATTGCGGGGACGTTTTGATTTGGGGAAGAGGCCAGGCAATACTGATTTATTTCCTGTTGTGGATTGTTTTTATTTTGTTTGTTGCTGAATGGCCTGCAGTTTGGACAAGGAGATTCAACGGAGGACAATGGAAATATTGAGATGGTGGAGGCCTGGGGATATGCTTATCCTTCTCCTTGTGTTTTTTCTAAATTTGTGATTATAATGTGTGTTTTACTGTTTGCAGCACGGTTTGCTGTAGGCCAAATATCATTTTCTCTGTTAGCTCAATGTATTTTTTCAAGTTTTCGCATATTTTAGAGGACTATGGGGATCCTTGCATTCTTGCCAAATTAACGTTCTGGTTTTGTCTGCATGCATCTGTGGATGGCTGTGGCTTGGGGACATTAGGAGTCTAGACCCTGGTAGCCAGCCATTTGCCCACATTCTAAGCCACTTTCTTCACCATGTCAATATCACCTATAAACACCAAGCTCACATATGAGTAAACATAGTGAAAAGACTTTGTTGGACCTTGTACGATGCCTAGAACCTTTGGAAGAAAGCCTGGCATTAATAGGTCTAGGCAGCGTAAACAAATTAACACAAGTGCATGATTTACCTTATGCCTTCACATGATCACAAAATATATAGGGTCATCAAAAATATATATAAATATTTATCTTAATAACAGATAAGCATTTAAGTTCTACTAAGTTTCTAAACTTGCATAATTAATGAAAAGCACATACTCAACACGGGTACATTGAGAAACGCCACCCGAAAATAAAAAATCCAATGCCTGTCATCCCGGCACACCATGCGCAGCCGCCACGCCGCCCCGCAACCATGACCCTGCTGTGATTCATGATGCTTTTTCAATAAAGGATTTAATAGCGCACAATGTTGCAATATGAAATGTGATATAATCATTTTAATGGACTAAACTGTCAAAAACAACTCCTGCTTATCAGCACCTAAGAGGAACAATCTCTGTCAGGAGTGCACTCAGAATGGGATACAGTTCTATCAAGCATCTTAAGGCAGCCTTATGAAATTTTTGTGCAGTGTAATGCCGGCGGTGGGGATTGCGAGTCTTTCAATGAAGGGCTCAGCTCCTTCAATTATGTTTAAGTTCCCGATCGAGTTCCTCCTCTGCTGCATCGTCTCTCCCTGGGATGCCAACAATGCAGAAGTCATTGAAATACTTGTTTTCCCCGCCACTGGCATTACACTACACAAAAATGTCAATGCATCACGGGTTATGCCAGAAATCATTCGCTTCACATATTATTATTATTATTATTATTAATGATATTTCTAAAGTGTGAACAAAGGCCCATGGGCGTCTCGGCGCTAAGATATCTGTAATATTTAACCTGAGAGGGGGGAACTGAGTCTAGTGATTAAAGAGCCAGGTCTTAAGTTGCTTACGAAAGGACCAGAGGGAAGGACTGGCTTTAATCAAATGGGGCAGTGTGTTCCACAATTTTGGAGCTGACACCAGGAATCTTCTGTCACCCCATGAAACAGTTTTGGTCCGAGGAACCACAAGATCAATTAGACTTGAAGAACGTAGTGTTCTGGACGGACAATAGGGAATCAGATTTTGGACAAGATATGCTGGTCCCATATTATGCAAGGCCTTGTACACAATACAGAGAGTTTTGAATTTTATTCTGTTTCTGATGGGTAACCAGTGTAACTCTCTGATTGTGTCCGAGGCGGATTGATATTTGGGAATTTTTCCCAGTAGCCTGGCAGCTGAGTTTTGTATAATTTGCATTTTGTTTAAAACTCCTTCTTGTGCATTGAGGAATAAAGCGTTGCAGTAATCCAAGGTGGACAATACAAGGGAAGCAACCAGGGTTTTACCAGCTGTATCAGGAAGAAAGGGGAGGATATTTTTGATGAGTCTTAGTTTGTGGAAGGCTGAGGAGGTGATCTGGTTAGCGTGTGGATGAAAAGTGAGGCGGTTATCAAAAATGACTCCCAGGTTCCTCACCTTACTGACAGGCTCGGGAGGCGAGCCTAATGAGGATGGCCACCAATTGGATGACCATTCCGGAGTCAGCGGTCCGAAGATGACTACTTCCGTCTTGTCAGAATTTAATTTTAGGCAATTGGAAGCCATCCAGCTCCCAATTGCTACCATGCCTGATTTAAGATCTTCCGCTATTTTATGGCCGTTTTTCTTAATGGCAAGGACCAACTGTGTGTCATCTGCATAGGTAGTAAGGCTCATCCCATGTGCACGAATAACATTGGCTAAGTCCGACACATAGATGTTGAAAAGTGTCGGACTTAGGGATGAGCCTTGAGGTACTCCACATGGCAGGGACAAGGTGGAAGAGTGAAAGGGTCCCATTGTGACCACCTGGGTTCTATTGGCCAGAAAAGAGGCCAGAAGTTTACTGGCATTTTCCTGGACACCCATGTTTTCGACACGGTCGATCAACGTAGCATGATCGACCGTGTCGAAGGCTGCCGATAAATCAAGCAGTATCAAGACTGCTGTACCCCCAGCATCGCGGATGGATCTAATATCATCCGCCGCTCTGATCAGAGCCGTCTCCGTCCCATGCAATTGGCGGAAGCCAAACTGTGATTCATCAATTAAATGATGTTGCTCTAAGAATGCGGAGAGTTGTTGATTCAGAGCTTTTTCAGTTTTTTTAGCCAGTACTGGTAGGCTGGCAATAGGTCGATAGCTCTTAGGTTCTTTCATGTCGAGATGTGGCTTATTTAAGAGTGGTTTAATGAGGGGTTTTTTTAGAATATCAGGGTAAGTGCCTGTACTAAACATGGCGTTGCAGATAGAGGTGATGGCAGGAAGAACCGTTTCAATAACAGGTAGCAGTACTTTAAATGGACAGGGGTCAAGAGCAGAACCTGATCTAATGGTGGATATAATATCAGCAATCTGGGAACTAGAAATTTCTGCGAACTGAGAGAGGATGGGTCCAGTATGGGCGGCGGTCGACAAGTTGGGAGGGAGTTTGGTGTTATTAGCAAAGTCAGAATAGATGTTGTTGACTTTACTAAAGAAGAAGCTGGCTATGGCGTCACAGAGGGGTTGTGAGGGAGGTGGAGTCAGGTTTGTGGAGTATCCTGCTAGCTGCTTAGTAGTTTTGTACAGAGCTTTATTGGAGTTTTTGGCCATTTCGATTCTAACGCGAAAGAATTTTTTCTTGGCCTCATTAATCATAGTTTTATATTTGGCTACAGTTTCTTTATACTTAATTTTGGCTTCTACAGAGTAGTCTTTCCTCCAGTGCCTCTCCTTATT
Source organism: Lissotriton vulgaris (assembly GCF_964263255.1). Lineage (NCBI taxonomy): Eukaryota > Metazoa > Chordata > Amphibia > Caudata > Salamandridae > Lissotriton > Lissotriton vulgaris. Next base: position 1,142,075,308 of record NC_141694.1, on the reverse strand, counting down.
CCTACACTGTTGTTTTTGTTCTCTTAAGGCCTCCGAATACCAGGGGGCCGACGGGGTAGATCTATTGCGAGACCGTTGTTTAACCGGGGCCAGGGAGGATGCCGCCGAGCCCACCCACTCATAGAATTGGGAGGTGGCGGTGTTAGGGTCGGTTGATAGAGGGGGAGTGGATTTGGTTAAGAGAGTTTTCAGGCTGGAACTATCAATGTCATTCCACATTCCACGCCTGGAAGGACTGTTGAGAGTTGGATGGTAGTGTGGAGGCACCAATGTCTTGAATGGTTAGTGACGCCATGATGGCATGGTGGTCTGACCAAGTAACTGGAAGGATTTGAGAGACTTGTAAATCCTGTGAGTTGGTAAAAATGCCATCCAATATATGGCCCCCGTCATGTGTGGATGATTTGACCAACAATGGGAGACCAAAGGTGGTCATATCTCCTAGAAGCGCAGCAGTATCTTTGTCCTCTGTTTTGTCAAAATGAAAGTTAAAATCACCGAGGACAGTGAGGGAACTATCAAGGGCTGAAGATTCCAGAATGGGCCTGAGGTCGGAAATGAATCCGGTCCTTGATCCTAGTGGATGATACAAAAGGATCCCATTAAAGTTATAGGAGGGAGTCAGTTTGATAGAAAATTGCAGAGCTTCACAGGATGGTAGTGAGATCATGTTGGTTCTGGCGATAAAAGTGTCGCGTAAAATGACGGCAATCCCACCACCTTTCTTGCGTTGTCTGTCCAGTCTATGGATGGAAAAGCCTTTTGGAGCTGCAATCACTATATCTGGATCGGACGAACTATCCATCCAAGTTTCTGTCATAAATAGTAAGTCTAAACTATTGTCCTCCATCAGGTCGGCTATGTCCTGTCGGTGTTTCCCGAGCGAGCGGACATTAATAAGGGCAAGTGAAAAAGATTTGGGTGATTTATACTTGGTGGTGGGGGGAGGATTTAGATAAAGGGGTATCTGTGATTTACAACAGGGACAGAGTACATAGGATGTACATCGTACATGAGGAGAAGAACCATGTGAGGCCCCCATGAGAACCATTCACAAAGCTACAGCTTGAAAGCCATTAACAAGTCCCCCCTGTCATCATCTAATTATTTTGAAGCGTGAATATCATATTGAAGCACCAGCAACCGCCGCAGTCATTTCTGGACACAACAAGAGAAAAAGGACCACACCCCTTGAGTTCATAAGGCATCATCACCCGTGAGAATTCCCTCACCTCAAATGTGAATGACCAAGTCCTGGTCCTGAGGAGAACCCTGAAATCAAATAGGGTTCTGAAATGTGTCGACCCCACCCAGCCAGCAATAATCACCACCAATCAACCGACCCATACCGAGTACAAACAGGACATTTAGGCCTGGTGTAACTGTTTAACTGCTTCGCTGGTTATGGCAGGTGTATGTAGTGAAACACATAACTGAATTGTACCGCCATTGTTCTTAATGTTAAAATAAGGACTGGTCTATTGTTTTGTCATGTTTGCTCATTTCCTAAGTATTTGTTATATGTCCAAAGTACTGTCACCATTGTGTTGTTGATATATGTTGGTACTAATTGTTCTTCTTTAAGACATGAAAGAAATATCCATCTTATTTGTTCCACAAATAAATGAACAAATAACAAGTGTAAGGAAAACAATAGAACTACTTGAGAATCTAAGGTGGTTATTTATGAATGTATTTATTCAAAAACGTACGTCCGGACCTTTTTCTTGTTTCCAACTTTCTAAAAAGTGGCATTTTTAAAATTGAGGATTGAAATATGAATTTACCATTCAAGATGGTTTTAAATTACTCTGATACCATTCATGACTTTCCTACCTGCTCCCAATAAAAAATTAACACTTATTAAATGTAATAAGGTACCCAATGGTATGCTATGAAAGAGGCAGGCCTTGCAATAGTGACTACCAGGACATGTCAGATTAAAAACTACATGTCCAACTTTTTTAAGTAAACTGCACCTTGCCCTATGTGCTTTTGAGGGCCTACCCTATAGGTGACTTATATGTACTCAACAGAATGGTTTACGCTTGGTAAAAGGTTTATTTTGACAGGTGGAAATGGCAGTTTAAAATTGCACCCATAAGCTGCAGTGGCAGACCAGGGACAGGTTAAAAAAAGTCCACTTAAGTGGGTGGCTCAAAAAGTGCTGTAGGGACACTAATAGCATTTAATTTACAGGCCGTGGGTGTACATGCAATATTACTTTACTAGGTACTTGCAAATAAATTAAATGTGACAATGGGGTCTGTAGCCCAATTCTATCATGTTTTAGGGAATGTGAACAAGCAGTTTAGCACTGGTTACCAGTCCTAAGGCCAACAAAAGCAAATTCAGAAATATAGTGGGGGTGAAGGCAATCAGCTTTGGGGACGACCACCCTAAGGCTGACTGGTCTAGCAAGCATTGACTTGTAACACACTCCATAATATTTTTCTCCTGGTGATGTTTAAAGCATGCACAACCCTGCAATACACAGTATGAAAATGTCCTCTGTGATGAATAGGCACCCGCTCATATTACTAACAAACACCATGATGTGGCCCTCAATGTGATGTATCAAAGAACAAAATCTTGTAGCATGCCATATTATCTGTTTCTCAGTGTGAATGGTAAAACCACATGCAATTGTAATATACTAGGTGATATAGTCCTTATTGAATAGAAAATAAATTCATGCTTGATAACAGTAGCATTGATAACAGCACAAATTTGCATCAGACCTAATGGTGAGGTAATTGCTATGAGAATAGGGTCAGATGTTTAACACACAATATCATATGGTCCTTGTTGTGATGGATAACAGATCACACTTTTTTGACACACACTAAGATATGATCCATATGATGGCAATAGAAGCACAGACATATCAGGCACCTAAACATGTGTAAAACCCATAGCTACAGAAAGACAAACACCTATGTATCCCCATTTTAAAGATCAAAATAGGTTCAGCTCTACTCTTGCCTTCCAGGTCTTATTTGAGCGACCTCAAGTTTTTATGTTGAAGTTGACGTTTAACCAGCTTTTCACAATTTATGGACAGAATTTACTTACACATTGTCAAATGCCATAATTAGAGTTGGATGAATGGGATACACCTTCACAAACGAGATGGAGATCCCGTCTGCAGTTTTACAAGTGCTACAATGCCTAATCCGGGCCCTACATTTTTTACCACTTTAAGAATATAGCACATGTGGCTGGAAACTGAAAAGCAGCTCTTCAAAATGTTCAAAATACCAACTGAATTGAGGATGCAGAACTACACAAATTCAAAGGGAAACACAGTGAAAAGATGGATATTTTAGCAGTTAGGAACTATTTTTTAAAGGTATTGTCTAAATAATACACTATTTGAAATCCAGTATGGTCAGTTAAATATACGCTGGATGAAATAAGAAAGCAGTGTTTGCTAAATGCATATGTATTCTGCAATAAATTGTCAGTCACATACGAAAGGGATCCAAATAAAGGCTGTTTTTTTGACAAATATATACTGTACCAAATAGGAAGACACTATATGTAAAATATAATCTGGTCCTCATAAACAGCCTTGTATAAAAACACACACCGGTCCTCGTAAAGCTGTTTGCTGTCTTTATGTAGTGTGTAAAAATGGTCTTCATAACTCTTGGATACGGGACATATGCGGTCCTCATAAGGGGGTTATGTCAGAAAGTCTCAAAACTATTCCCATAATCGTTTTTTAAAATCTGATATAACTTTCATACTGTCATTATAGTATAAACATAAAATGTATGATCATTTTGATTCTCTCATGATCAGAAAGGGTGGCCCTCATAATGTAGGTTTTTTTCACTGGTCTTCATAGAGTGATATAAACATGTGTGTGTGTGTGTGTGTGTGTGTGTGTGTGTGTGTGTGTGTGTGTGTGTGTGTGTGTTTTTATTACATGTGAATTTTATCAATCTCACATCATATACATTTTCTGCACAAACAAAATAAAATTGATGTTTGCAATATGTATCGTCCCACAAATCCCTCGACCTAGATCAGAGATCTCCAAACTATTGATTGGGAGCTACCAGTAACTCCCAGATCCCTTCAGAGTAGCCCACAACCTGAGGTGAGGTAATAGGTGGGCACAAGGTAATTTCTTCTTACAATATTTACGAGAAGGCTGTGTTCATTTGACATCATGACCATCAGGCTGCAGGTCCTGTCAATGGGCAGTCCTCAGATAGAATCAGAGGCCATTCTGGGGCTGAGTCACAGTGGCAAACAACTTAAGCACAGAGGTATACATATTTGCTTGTCAACTCAAATTTGGAGGTGTGATCAAAAATATGCCCCTCAATGCTTTGTAGTGGATATCAATTTGAATGGGGAGTTGCCTAATTCATTGAGCTATCAATTCATTTCATTTTACTCCCATTTCAAAGTGTTTAATTTCCAAATTGGAGGACCCTTACTCCCAGTTGCCAGTATTCATTGTGCCATAATTATTTATGCAAGATAAAGCCCTTTTTTACATGTGAGAATTTTATAGTGCAGAACATTGTTCATAATATGAAGGGTTTGGGAGAATATTTTTCTGCTCTTTTGAAATCCCCCAATTCAAAAGAAATACAATTGTATGTTTGTGACATCCATTTAACAGTGCCACATATGGCAAAAAGTGTGTCCTCTGATGCAAGTACATACCACACAGATTCTGTCACCGGTACAATTATATTCCAGGCAAATGTACATTTATTCATCAAACCCCAAAGAGCACACTCTCACTGACACACATGGCAGCCCTTTCATAGTGACCTCAGTCATAGTATATAGTTCAAACCATAGCATATGGCTGAATGGATTTTAGGCATCAATGAAGCAGACTGTGTGTTTGTCTGGTAACAATGAGCACGTTGTTAAGCCTTTAACAGTTCTCAATGTATTGCACTGGTCTGAAGTAGCTCACATCACAGAAAATGTAAGCGCACCTTGGGCTAGATGATGTAAGACATGACAATGGATGAGGTAGTCAACATGTCTCTACAAAAGTTTTTATTCATATATTTGTTTTGGTCAGCATGTGAAAATATACAGACAAATAAAAAATCACAAAACCATTTTTCCCGCTTTCATTTCTTGTATCTATACAAGTCAACTCACATCAGAAGCAGAATATCTGGAAGGCCATCGCCATGAAGATGCAGACCCTGCAGACATAAGTGGGAAGACCTACGACGCTGGACCAGAAAGTCAGCTGAAATCCAGCACGGGCAGTCCTCCCAATGTGAGAAGCACGTGTACCACACCTTGACCCCCTAAAGGCCCACATTTTTGTATTGGGATATCCCCAACTTGATGAGGATTTGAGAGCCCAACAGCAACCTCGAGGGGGTAAATTCTTATTTGAGTTTCACATGTTACATGACAATTGGTTGTTCCAGCCTGAATTTCACTATCAACATTAAGGGTGACCCATGTCCAACACACATAAACGAGTTCTTGTACATTTGTCACATAATGTATTTTTATTTATTTATTTTTATTTTATTTATGATTATATGCTTTGTCTATTAATTTGTTGGAAAGGCTCCCACCAGATTCCTGCTCACCCCCAAAGGACGGTTCTGAACGCACACATAACTGCCTAAACCTCACATATATATTAGGCTCTTTGTTGTTATGAGTGACAGTTGTACCAAACAAGCCATTGATCTTTGTTTGCTCAGGTGTGATGCTCTTTCACTATTGTGGATGATGAAATGGTAGACCATTTACATGTGAAATAGCATACCATGCTCTTATGACAGAGTGGATGTTCGAAACACCATATTGGTTAGGTGTTATTTTACACAAACAAGAGTGAGCATGTGAGCCAAAATCACCAGTCACATCATAAATAATGGTTACGTATTTCCCAAATATGTTTTGCATCAGATATACTGCTTCGTACACTGTAAAAGTGACAGATTTGCATGATAGCTTAGTCCTTCACAAATGGGTATGTAAGCCAGTGTGTTTTTGTACAAATACTTGTTCTGTCCAGATGTGAACTGGGTGATTAAGAAAAATAGGATGCTTGAAGGGATTTTGGCAGATTGCATGTTCAATGACATATATGTAGGAGAATCCCATCTTAAAGACTCAAAATCATACCCAACTCAATATTCATTTAGAAAATAGTGAAATGCATCATGGGGTAATCTGATTCATCTTGTGAATTTAATTTGATTCTTTGATGTGGGTATTATATGCAAATCAGTGTATGCCATATTAACTGTAAAGTGGTACCACGATTTTTCTACGCTTAAATCCACCATGTCTTGTTCAACAACTTCACAATGGTGAGATAACCTTGAAATAGTTTGAGATATTTTGGAGTCAAATGTAAACAAATAGTTGCTCTGTACTAAAGTGGATTAGAAATATACCCAGCTCTATGTATTTACTTGTGCTATTGGAGTCATTTGTCAATCCACAATAACAATCTGTCTGAATTTCCTCAACAGCATAGGCAAGTATATATTGTGTGATACATTGATAAGCTACTTCAGTACTGAAACCACATAATATGTTAGACATTTGTACTGTACTAGAGTTACTTGAGATAAGTGTTACCATTGTGAAATAGCCAAACAATGGAAACAGGCTTTCAGTTTCTACAAATATTGGTACAGCATTGCAGTATTTGTTGACATACATTGATTCATATGTTATTTTTATTGTATGTCATTAATGCAGCTGTTTTACCTTGTGCACACAGTGCCCGAATGTAGTTTTGTTGTATAGCCTTATTGGTCACATACGTTCACTATTCTGGAGAACAGAAGTGTTCAACAGTTCCTTTTGAGAAATGAATAGGGTTAAGAGACAGGATCATTTATGCTGTAGGAGCTCAAGATGGAGGTCCTCATCCTGGGCTCTTCACCCTCCGCCTGGGACGACTCCTGGTGGCCTCCCGCCCTGGGCACCGCACCCAAACCGACAGACCATGCACGCAACCTGGGCTTCATCCTGGACTCCTCCCTCTCCATGACCAGGCAAGTCAACAACGTCTCCTCGGCGTGCTTCAACATCCTACGCATGCTACGGAAGATCTTCTGGTGGATCCCCACCGAGACCAGGAAGACCGTCACCCAGGCCCTCGTCACTAGCCGACTGGACTACGGCAACGCCCTCTACGCCGGTACCACCGCCAAGCTCCAGAAGAGACTCCAGCGGATCCAGAACGCCTCAGCAAGACTCATCCTCGACATCCCATGAACCAGCCACATCTCCGGACATCTGAGAGACCTTCACTGGCTCCCCGTCAACAAAAGAATCACCTTCCGCCTCCTCACCCACGCACACAAAGCCCTACACGACCAAGGCCCGAGCTACCTCAACAGCCGAATCAACTTCTACGCTCCCAAACGCCACCTCCGATCAGCCAACCACGCCCTCGCCGCCGTCCCCCGCATCCGAAGAGCGACTACAGGAGGAAGGTCCTTCTCCTACCTGGCCGCCAAGACCTGGAACTCCCTCCCGACCGACCTGCGCCTGACCCAAGACCACCTCTCCTTCAGGAAGAAGCTGAAGACCTGGCTGTTCGAGCAGTAGCGGCACCCCCCCACCCCCAGCACCTTGAGACCCTACGGGTATGTAGTGCGCTCTATAAATGTCTTTGATTGATTGATTGATATCACAGGGAATTACAAAACTGTGATTAAATTGTTTCAGAAGATGTGCCCTACATTCATGAGATCATGATGTGAAAACCCAACATTTGTGAGCCTTGAAGGAGGTGCAATATGGAAATTAAGAAAATGTTTTGTGCTCAAAGTTATTGATCAGTTGCATTCACCCAGCTACAATACAAAATGCATATACCTTTTCAGCATAATCTGGAGCAGGCAAAGGAGACGTTAGCCTTGTAGCCGGGGTAGCAACTGGCCACTGTGTCTCAGCTAGTGAGACCACCAAAACCGAGGGACATAGTGCCACAGGGGGTGAGTGAACAGGAATGGAGGCTACCAGCTTGACATCTTCTTTGGAGGCCTCCCAAAGTGACCAGTCCATGGTGGTTGGGGACCCTATTGCTCCAGTTACACCTGTGTCCTTGTCCACCATCCAGATATCCATCTCCACCCTCCTTCTTGCTCCTCACCAGTTGGCCAACCCTGCCCCCATAAAAGGCCTGGGGTCTCCATTGCCTCAGGCACCTCATTCCCTGCCCCTGTCCCCCAGATGCACTGAGTGAGGAGGCTGACGTCCTCCGCAGCATCGCTGTAAGCCATACTGCATTCCTGAATGCCATCCAGGGGCTTAGCTCAATATGTAACAAATGGTAACTTACCTAGAGGTCATTCATAGTGGTATGTCTGGACTGAAGCGGCCTTTTTAAAGTCTGGCCTTCTCACTGACCATAGCCTTCCAACCATCCCACCCTTGTGCCCCACCTCCCGCCTTTTCTCCACCCCAATTCCTTATTCTCAGCCATGTCCCAAGCACACTCACTCCTTTGCGCTCACTCACTCCAAAACACACAAGCAGAACACATACACATAAACACAGAGACAGCAAAAACCACAGACACACACCCATACATACAGACACCACACCCACATGGGCCACCACAAGCATGCCCTCAGATGCCGCACCCATCACCACAACCACATGCACCACCACCAGCACACCCATGGACACTGCACCTACCACCAAACACACATATGTACCACCCCATCACCAATATATCCACAGACACCGCACTCACCATCACACCCTCATGCACCACCACCAGCACACCCACAGACACTATACCCACCACTACACACACATGCACCACCCTGCCACCAGCATAACCACAGATATTGCACCTACCACCACAATCACATGCAGCACCACCACCACCAGCACACCCACAGACACTGCACCGACCACAGCATACACATCTACCAACCTCACCAGCACACCCACAGACATAACACCACACACAGCACCACATCCACATGCACCAAAACAACACCCAGCACCTTCACAGCACACCCATCCACACACACACACAAACAGATACATTAGAAACCACACCCACAAAACACAAGCACCTAAACTCGCCCAAACAACCCACCCAACCTAGGAAGCAACACCCCCAACATACAACATACACTGGACTCACAGGCACCTGCATTGGTAACAGACACATGCCCATCAACCAACATGTCACTCCCTCTCCCTCCAATACCCAACTCCCTGCCGAACAGCCTAACCATTTTTCACATGAGAGTTTGTTGTTTGCAATTGCCTTAACCATTTCTGAAGTCCAAATCACCCTTACCAACACTAAAATTGCCCTTCCAAATACAAAAATACCCCCCCCCCCCAAACCCAAGGCCACCCCTCTCAAACCCCCCTCCCAAGAACAAACTCGAGGTGCCTGGTCTGCCAACTAGATGCCCATTTCTAAGGAGGTTCCCCTTGGCAGTGAATTAGGAGGCAAGCTTTGCGCCAATGCACAGCAGTACACAGGACATTTTCGATATCATAGACTGCTGTTTACTTCCTTATTATTTTGATTAAAGTATCTCATTGTTTTATCTAACTCACTAGTTTTCTTTTTAAAGTTTGTCCTTGCATACATTTTTTGGGACAATATTTTGATTCCTTGAAATGTTTCTGACTACAATTTGAAGTACATATTTATCTTTACGGTGATGGCAAGAAATACAACATATGTTTTTAATGTTTACTTTGTTGAGTGCATACACTGGTTAACATAGTAATGATGGTCATTTGAATTTAAGGGCAGGCATTCGCCATGATAATGGACACTTCCTCCAACAAACAGATGTGTTAAAGTATTTTTGGATATGTTACTACAGATGTGTTTCCTTCACCTTGATTACTGAAAAGTATGTACACATTTGCATTACACCTTATTACATATTGTGGCAATTGAAATTGGATACAATACAAAACTTGAACTAGAGAAGGGAAAATGTTACATTGATTGATTGATTGATTGATTGAAAACTTTATTTCGGCTACAAGCCATAAAAGTATAAAAATAGCATCACATTGCAGAGAAATATGTCCATTTTCTTTTTCAATCCAATGATTACATTTGAAGCACAGAAAAATGACATGAACAATAAATGTCTTGGGGGGAGGCTCACAAGGGGAAAGTCACAATCTATGGATTACAATTATAATCAATTACAATTACCGAAATAAAATCAGATTCCTATCATATAAAACAATTAAAAAAGCCAGTATACTTACAACATACATCAGGAATAGAAAGAAATTATAAAAATGCATAATATGCACATAAATAGAGGGAACCAAGCCTTATGTTTTGACACCAAGTTTCTTCCTAATCATACAAACACTAAATAAATACCTACTTACACCAAACACTACCAATTGGGAAGTAGTGGATCTAAGTAAGCGCTCAGCTTCTTTAAATGTTCTTACACCCAAGTTTTTACACAATGGTTTGATCCATCTTACCCTAGGTTTCTTATAAACTGGACAAAAGAAAAGCACATGAGCTTCGTCTTCTTTTACTTTTTGTACGCATAGAGTACAGAGATCAAGCTCCGTATTTATGTTGTGTCCCCACCTACAAGTGCTTGCATTTATCTGCAGTACTCCATATCTAAATTGCAGGAATACTGTTTTGGCAAGTGGTGGTTCTATTTCATCCATGAATGGTTCAAAAGAAGCTGTATCCTTAAATAGCAAAAACTTAAGGGTTAGTGTACCAATATTAGACTCATGTAGCCTTTCATTATTAACGTATGACCAGAAGGAAAGCTTTAATAGCTTTTTACAATTCAGTGTCAAAGATAAGGGATTATCCCAAAAGTGAGCTAGCCCTAGTTTAGAGAACCAGTTAGAAATGTGTTTTAACCATTTAATAGAATTAAGTGTATTGAAACCCATAATTTCTAGTAACCCACTTTTATAGTCATGGAGCTCTGGCGTGGTCCATAATCTCACCCAGTAAAGCAACGGCCTTAAATACGCCTGAAGGTCTGTACGCTTGATATCAATATCCAGGGACGTTGGAACTCAGGGCGTTCTCAGTGGAATTCTAAGTAGCCGTCTTATGAAATTGTTTTCATCATAGTCAAAATTATTTTTAGAATGGGGTCCCCATATTTCAGCACCATATAGTGTAGAAAATGTTACATGGATGAATACATTGGTTGATTCAAACTTGGAATTGACATTGATTTTACAGGCAAATAATACGCTAAAGGTTACACCTTCTCCAGTGCAAGTTCTACATCATGTTACATTGCACTTACCCAATGATGTGTAATGCATATGTTTTTATTTGACACTTTTCAAAATGTATTTAAACACAGCTGTATGGTGACTTTTTAATTTTTTTATTGATATCCATTTTTGTACAAGAGTCCATTTTTTTAAGGCAGCTTGCACCAAAATTATAAGTACAATGAGGTCAGACAGGTATGTTTCCTTAAATTTCTTACACATCAACATATGCATTGCACATTGGTATGATTCTGCTTGTGTGAGTGATTTAAAAAGGCAAGTATTCCGTGCAAAGTTAAACAGCTAAGTAAAAAGGTAACAGGTAATGGAGGAGCTTATCCTGAGGTTCTGGCAATCATTAGCATTGTGGTCACACAGCAGCGGCAGGACTTTGAACTTCAGGCCCATGGCGACACGAGAAGTGTGAAGGTGAGGAAAGGTGAGTTTTCTTCTTTATATTGGTTCCAATCCACCAACTCAGGTGTGGAGGTTTTACTACTACAATCGCGTTGGCGGGAAGGCACATTGTGATTGGGCCAGGGAACAAACTGGCGGTACTCCCTTCCACAGCCATTTTTTCCTGTTGCGTGGTTAACACGGATGAACATACCTGGCGGAGTTGGAGGCACTTCGATGGTCTTTTATTCATCGAACCTTGAGCATCTAAATAGAGTGGATGGAGAAACCATCAAAAAATCGGCAGTGAGCACAGGTCCGCCACGATCTAATCAGACACTTACTGTATTGTATACCAGGTCCTAAATAGTTTGAAAATCAGGAGGGGACATTGGCAATTTTTTGGAAGGTCAAGCATATAAGAGGCTCAATATAGTGACTTTATTTTACTGCTGTTTCATCACGACCAAAGGTGCTACTCCAGGCTCCATCCAAGCGGAGAATGTGACTAGGATAACTCAGCCTACCTCATTACACACTTGGGAACAAAGTTGTACCAAGGCTACACATACATATAGTAGATAGTGTATTGAGAATATTTGGCAATCCACATCCTGCGTAAAATTATACAAAGTGCTCACTCCTGAAGTTCATGGTATGATAGTTTATCCAAAATGGGCCTACTCCTTAATTGGTAAATTACACTTCAATGGGGCTTTTAAATTCATTCTTCTCTAATGATGGCTTGAGCATTAGTGTGGTTTTGACAGCCCTTTCTTTCTGCTGGTATTTCACATGGGGATGGCTAATTGGCCCTTATTCTCTGTTAAATTCTGTTTAGGTTGTGAGATAGTCCTTCATCTTTGTGGGTATTAATAATAAAGTGAAGATGGACACATTTTTTGAGAAGCATGCATCAGTCTTCTCCATGGAGGATGGCCCACAATTTCCGTTTGAGTCTTCAATCTTGTGGGGTCAAGAAGAAGCATATCCTCCATTTGCAAGAGATGAGATACTCAGTGCCCGTGAATCATCGACAGATTTGTAGAAGAGTGCAAATAGGTCGCAGGTTTATTGGGGATGTCACATAATCAGAATTCAAATGGTCCTAAGCATGTTCATCGATCAATTTATGCTAGTTATGAGTGATGGATGCAAAAAGAACAATTGATGGACAGAATGCAGAACAATGTCATACATTCACCCCAGTACAGCAATCGGGGCCTAAATCCATAGTTGTGTTGCTCCCCATGCATTCCAATTTGAATCCAGCCAACTGATGGGGCAGTTTTTAATTGATGTAGAAGGGTAATGATCTTTGTCATCTACTGTGCACAAGTGACTGACCACATATCACCTTTGTGTTACAATGATAACAGCTTGGGCATTTAAAGGGAGGAACAGATCCAGTTCATGGAAAGAGTGGAGGGAAGTTGTGATTTCCTTGTCTCAGTCTCTCACTGCATTTTCAAACATTGTCCAATAGGAAGAGGCTTACTCTCAGCCAGTAGCATTCGTTGACAGCACTATTTAACATGCACGTTGAGCTGTCCGTCTATTGTATTTCCATAGTGGTTCTCCAGTGGATTTTTCTCTCCATGGTCATGTGTGCATCACCATGCATAATAATAATGTAACTCATGAGGTCATGAGCAACACATTGGTAGCGTATCAGTTAAGTTCATCAGCCTAGGCCACTATCAACATAATACCAGTAACATGTGAAGCATTAAATACCACAGCTTTCTAAGCATAGTAACCAATAAATGTCACAATTACCCATTTTAATGGCAATTTGTCAAACCTGAAACCACTTTGAAAGTCGTGTTGCACCAGGTGTCAGCACTCTTAGTTTAATGCTCTGAGTCTTATTGCTCAAATGTGGAAAAACGCGATTACAAAAAAACAACTATGAAAAAAAACGAGACATAGAGAACACACATACTAAAATGAAAACAAACTCAAGCTGGTACTGTAATTTGCAAAAAAGAAATCCTCTAAAAGTAATAGAACGTGGAAGGCGCTCTAAGCACCTCAGACTTCCGGAGCAGCAAGGAATTGCACTCTTTTCTACGAGTAACCGAGCAACCAATCAGAGAGAGTGAACACAGGCATATTAATGGTCTTATCCATCACCGTGACGGCTGGTACTTCCTCGAAAGAAGATTATTTTTGTGCAGGATAAATCCTCCACAGCAGTGATGGATGAAATGAGTCCGGGTGCCGACAGAATTTTATTGTTACTCATCTGAAAAGATTTATAGAAGATTGGAAAAGTCCCATCGGAGAGGGGGCCCTGGCCCTTTGATATATATATGTGTACGGCATTTCTCTGCCTGATGCGTTTCTGGTATTGCCCACAGGGGCACGTGCTGGGCCCGGGCTTGGATGACTTCACTGATGCTGCACTTTTAAACACACATCATCTGCAGAAACTGAAGCTTTGACAAGGGAACCGTGAAGATGAGTGAAGTATGGCCTAGGTTATACACACATCCAAAGTTCCTTACCTACTCCATCTTTGTGGTTCAGTAAGGGTCCCAAAGGAGTCCTAGCATTGAATCAAAAAGTCCTGCCTCTGCCTCAATGCTACACACATGCGTTGGACAGGAATACAGAAGACGATAACATTAGCCAGAGCGAAAAAATACTTCAAAATCTCTTTCCGTTTTTTTTTTACCTGATATGATTTATGGCCACAAAGGTGCAGATTTCCACCTCATTAGACACACTGCCTCGCTGCAAGGTAAATGAGGTGATTTGACCACATTTGGGCACTATTACCATAATTTGCAAGTTCTCCTCGGGGCGCTTTGATAAATGACCAGCCTCCTACCACAGGGCCCCTCTCTCTCCTCTGATTCAGGTACATGTTCTCTCTACACTGCTTAATAAGGGCAGGGGATGCAAAGCTCTGCTTATGAACCTACCCCTGCAGCAGCCAAATGCTGGGGTCCAGGACACCAAGGGTTCCTTTCTTTTTATCTCACGGTTACAGCTTCTTTTTTCATCAGTCCATTTTTCCTTTGTCATTGTTTTCCTTTCTCGTCCTTCTACCCACTCACATTTCTGCATGCAATCTCTTATTCTGGGTAAAAGTCTGATGATGAAAAATAAGTCCTGGCCCCCAGGTGCTGCCGGTTCAGGTAAGAGCGGTGGTAGGGGGCATGGGCGGGGCACAGGTGGAGCGGGGAGGTCGACAAGTAATGGAATAGTGGAATAGAGAAAAAATCAATAAAACCACTAACCTAGCGCTCGCCGCATGACCGATTTGGCGATGCGGCGAGCGCAAGGTAAGTAGTTGTATTTATTTTTTATTTTATTTTCCCTATCCCATCATCTGTCTTCTTTCCCCCTGCTCCGCCCCACCGCACCTCTCTTACCTAAATTGGACACGCCTGCAGGTCCTGGGAAATTAAGACTAGTGCCTACTATGTGCAGTCACTAGGACAAATTAGACACAGGCTCTTTGCAGTGGCTGCTGGTAACATTTGAAATTGGTGAAGTGTAAAAGTTTGATATGACTTTTATGTAGTGAGTGATGCGAGCAAGCTCAATGGACAAACGTGGGGTCAAGGCTGGTTCCTCCTCCAAAGAAAACATTGGAACAATGTTTAGCAAAAGGTGCATGTTAAAGCAAATTAATTTAGTGATAAAGCAAGGCTTGGAAAGAAGTGGAAACGCTTAGTCTTGAAATATTAAACACATTAAAAACGCCCCTATATCTTACTGCATTAATATGTTTAACAGGTACAGTAATTTGCAAATTGTACAACATGACAACTTTAGCCTTTTAAAGGGTGTGCTTGCCCGGTGTCTTGCAGTGCATGCAATGTCAACTTTGGAAGAAAATGCTCTAAATAGGGAAGGACCCACAGCTACTAATGGCAATCAGTCATATAGAAATATGTAAAAACAGGTCTTTAAGAGGTATAACAAATGTGGGGGTTCTCTAAAAGGGAACATGTAAAATAAATGTTTGTTATGCCCACGGTGTGCTGCCTGAACAGTATTTTGGTTTATCTCTGACATGTAATTGCATCCAGACATATAACACAACAACTGACCTACCCCTAAAATCTGTAAGTATGATTGGCTTTGTCAGTGGTTGTTAGTTTTTTAAGACAAGTAAGTAACAACAAGGATTTGTTATAGATAATTAACCTCCAAAATGTTTCAATTCTGAAATTTCAGTTGTATTGAGGCCTGTGGAAGGAGGTTTGGCCTTCAGTAATGTGCACTTTATGTTAGATATATATGCCCTATTTCTCTGCACATCTCGTCCATCTGCACATCTTCAAACACCTTCTTTCCTTTTCAGCATCCTGTTTTCACTCTTCCCCGAATGCACTTCCTCGCATCTCCCTCACTTCACCACTTCCAAACATACACTGCACTCACTCACATTTAAGCAATTTATTTCCTTTTGCTTGTGCCCTGGACATATTTTGCCATCATTGCCCCACTTCGCACACATTTTCACAGAATTACAATTACATCTGGAGTACAAAAATGACTATTGTTCTGTGTGCTCTGCAGAGGGAGACTTTTGAATGCAAGGAATACCCTTGAGTTTAAGTTACAGGTGAAACTTGTCTGTCATAACATTTCACACAAAAGGAAAGCAAGCAAATTCCATAAAAAATGTATTTCTATTCAGTTGGCAGATTTATTATGCTAATTCCTAAAGTCTAAATCAATCTTAATAATGGTCACTTATAATTCACAAGTGCAGAATAATAACAATGCAAACAGCTTTCAGTTGAAGTTGGAAGATGCTTCCTTCAGCCCCTTCTGGTTATTGAGTAGGCATGTATTTACCTATAGACCTGGGCCTGTATTAACCCTTTAAGTGCTGCCGTCGGCCAACGGTCGCCACAAGCACTACCTTGCCAGTGCTGCGCACGACCGTTGGCCGACGGGTCAGCATTCGTTATTCGAACGTTCAGCACTGGGCGCTGAACGTTCGACGCTCGGAAGGTGTTAACTAAATAAGGGCATTCTTTCCCTGTTTGTGTCATAGCACACCTAAAAATAGGGGTGCCGGTGCAAGCAGGGAAAGTGTTCTTTACTATGGTGAATGTGCCGCCCTCAGGGCTGTGCAGCGGCTGCTTCAAAGCTGCTCAGCCTTTCACAGTGCAGGCGACCTGCTGCCTGCATTTTCAAGAGGAGAGAAAGATCCCCTGGCAGGTGGTGCAGTGAAGGACAGCACCCGCCTGCGGAGGGTTGTCTTAGGGTCCATGGGACCCCATTTCTTCACCCCAGAAAACTGCCTTTGGGAGGCACCCTCTGTTGCCTCTATATCCACATCAGTAAGACCGCTCTGAGGCAAAGTGACTCCTTCATTTGCACGGGGCCACCACCCGCATGCAAATGAGGGAATGCCTTCTAAAGATATCAGAACATGTCGCTACATGTGTCCCAGCAATATCAGTATTACAGAAGGGTGCGCACAAGTGTCTGCAACCTCTTCTTTAGAGCCATTGCGCCCTGGGGTTGGACAAAGCGAGAACACATGCCAGTTGTGCCCCGGGACACAATGTGTAATATGTCCCGGAACTGTTAGCCTGCCAATGTCCTTAAAGAGATTCTGCACTCTAGCACTTCTGGGAAAATGACAGTCAAACCGGACGATATTTATCATCTGAGAAATATCCGGTATTTACTGGAACATGTAGATTTTGGTGCGGTAAGTACCAGCATCTGCAAGCTATTCCCCTAGTACCCTAAATTGGTGGTTTTTATTGCACCCAATAACTTTCTCATCAGCAGAGCTAGATTTTAATTTTATCAGATGCTGTAAATATCACTCAAATTACAGGCCCGCATGTAATGAGACACTATGTTTTGCTTGCTCCTTTATGTTATTCTGTGTTCCCCTGCATATCTTGGCTTCTTTCTTTCCGCTCGATGATTTCCTTCCAAGTCAGTTTCTCTAAAGGCCCTTGACATCTGGAACAGCCAGCTTGTGTCTCCGTGCCTCATCAGGTCTACACCTCCTTTCAGATCAAACAAATCTTTCCTAATTCATGCATCATCCCCATTTTCTCATTCACATCCTCTTCACTGCTCACCGCCTTTGGTACATGTTGAGATTGTGATGCTATGTGCATTCATGGCTAGCACAACACACATCATATTATATTATAGCACAGCTATATGCTAGGTTACATTTCAGAATAAAAACAAATTCATTGGCACAATAATTGTTTGCAGTAGTTAGAAAGAGAATTATAACTACTGATGGTTAGTTTAACAATAGTGTGTCATTTGAAAATACAAATACATAATGGTATGTTGAGGGGAAATTGCAATATCGTAATAAATTGTTTGTCATTGGTGATTAAAATACCTTGTAACAGGTGTAATTAATTAGCATTGGTGATTAAAATACCTTGTAACAGGTGAAATTAATTAGCACGTTTATTTTCGCTAAAGACAGAGTTTGGTTCTAGCACAGCAGCTAAAAGACATGCTTGTATTTGCTTTTGTTGCTATAGGCTCGTTCCTTTGTTGCACTGTGAAATTTAGGGCTAGATTATAAAATATATGCCCATCACTTCTGCGCAAATGCTCCTCTTGATGGATTGCGTCACCGGTCTTGCTGATTTGGGTTAAAGAAGGGCCTTGGCATGTGGGCCCTGCCTCTTTGCTGCAATGAGGAATGTCCAAATGTTTATCCTCAAGCTTATCAGAGAATTCAAGGGGGACAGATATTCTCACACGGGTGAATTTGTTGAAAGCTGTAGCCACTTCTCACTTAGTTTTTTATTTTATGCTTTTGTGGTCTGCTCATTGATATTCCCAGAGTGACTAATGTCTTATATTCAACTGAGGCTTCTGCATCATTTTGTTTCCGACTCTGTTGAACAGGGAGGAAAATCTAAGTATATCTCAACGAACAATGGAGGAAGGCTACTCCCCCCGCCCCCCGCCCCCAATTCTGTGTAAAGATTCACTGTAGGTGGTTACTGAATCTATATTGCTGGGACTATGACCGTTTTACCTACACCTTGGGAGATTGTCTATTGACACCCTTCTTTCTCAATCAGCTCAGACACCCATAAATGGTGTTCTCAAATTTCCTCTTGAGTGTATAAGGAGGTGGCAGTTCATGGAATATCCGAACGTATGTGGGACACCACGCGTTGTGTGAATGGTGTTGTCTGGAGCGAATAGAAAGGCCTGTTGCTGTGTTCTTCATGGTACTTGTACAGCTGTACTTCCTTCGAGTTTAGAGCCTACCTCGATCTGGAAGGTAAGGTCAAAACCCAGCTGATTGTTACCTTCAGCAAGGATGGCTCAAGGAACATAGACTGCCCAAGACCCCAGCTGGCCATGCCCAAAATGAAATCATCTTTTGAAGGTTTGGGACTTGCCCACCCTTGGTGGTGAGCTTGAACTGTCCCTCGGCTAGTAACGCTTGTCTCACTTTATTTGTATGTTATCACTTTGCCCTACTACAAAGAGGATCATGAGAGGCCTTCCATGCTCTCTTTACCTGTTTGTGTTTTTTTCCAGTGTGTGCTTAAAGCTCTGAGTATGTCTATACTATCACTCCTTTGAAGTTTAATATGAGAGTCAAGGGGCCCGGTGGGTGACTGGAAAATTTAAACCGCGTCCAGCTATTAAGTTTGGGTACCCCCAGAGACACCACTGGAGAATATCAATCATCTCCTAGGACCAGACACTTCTTAAAACACTGACTTTCAGTGGTGTCTCTGTAATGTCTCTAGATCCTCCAAACCCCTATTGCCCCCTTTACATGCACACTCAAAGACCTTAAGATGTTGTGCTGTCTACTTTGGGACAATCAGTAGCACCGCTAAACTAAAGCTAAGTGATCCAGTTCAGTTTTGGGTTGTAGGCTATCATTTTTAGGCAAGATATATCCACCACTGGCAGGCCCTCTAGATTCTCATAATCGAGGCACCGCCCTATTCATATAACATGCAACAGTTATATTACAGCAGCACACACTGCACTGAACGTCTACCAATAATATAGAGATCTCAAAAGTCCATGGAGGGCTCCTTACCCTTTCAAACTAGTGGTGTTGAGAATGGTTTGTAGCCATGCACTGATGTAGTTGGAAACTGCTCCTAGTTTTCTAGTCCTCTGAAAAAAGAGAGGCAGCTATCTACCCTTTAACTGTTCCATCTGCCTTTCTACCTTGTCCTTCCCCACAGCGTCATTTTAAGGATTTTGGGGGCCCAGGGCAAGAAATACTATGGAGACCTCTTTTATTTATTTATTTATTTTTACCATTTATTAAGCGCACTGTTACCGGGCAGGTGTCCTGGCGCTGAAATGATATGCTATTTCCATGCGATGTTAGTCCCTATAGATTGAAAAGCCATGTTTTAATGTTCTTCCTAAATGTCATTAGGTCAGTGCTTTGTTTTAGGGGGAGGGGCATTTTATTCCAGATACCAGCTGCTCCGGAGATAAAACTGCGACCTCCCCATCGAGCTTTCCTAATACGATCAGTCTTGACAAGCCATTTATTGGATGATCTTAAATGTCGACCTGGCTTGTACAGCTGGAAGTGTTGTTGAAGGAAAGACGGACCTAGTCCATTCACTGCCTTGAACACTATGCACAGTGCTTTGAACATCATACGTTTCCGTACTGGGAGCCAGTGCAATTTGCTCAGTTCCCCAGAGACGGAGGCAAACTTGGGTAGACCTGTAATTAAGCGGACAGCAGCATTTTGCAGCGTCTGTAGCTTGTTCAAGATCCCTTGCTGTGCTTGTAGATACAGACTATTGCAGTAATCGAGGCGTGACAGCACTAATGCTGTCACGACAGTTTTCCTGCTGCTACTGGAGAGGAAGGGGAGAATTTTCCTTATTGTTTTTATTATCCAGTGGACCGAGGATGAGAGGGCATTGACTTGTGCCTTAAAAGTAAGTTGATTGTCAATGAGTATCCCTAGATTTTTTACTGTCGTGGCAGGTATGGGAGGATCTCCCATTTCTTGAGGCCACCAGTTGGGGGTCCATAAGTTGGTCTCATTGCCAAAGAGAAGAACCTCTGTCTTCGAGGAGTTCAATTTAAGGCAATTCCTAGCCATCCATGAGCTTACTGCGGTCATACAGTCCTGAAATCTTGCTGCTGTTCCCTCCTCTCAACCCGGGAGCAGAGATACCACAATTTGTGTATCATCTGCATAAGATGTAAGTTCAAAGCCAAATGACCGAATCACCGGGGCGAGGGAGGAGATGTATATATTAAAAAGGGTGGGGCTCACGGAGGAGCCCTGAGGAACCCCTCCTGGGAGTGTGAAAGGAGTGGATTCAAAATCTCCCAGGGCCACCACCTGAACTCTGTCCGAGAGGAAAGATTTCAGCAAGCTCAGCGCAACTCCCCGTACTCCGCAGCCCTCAAGGCGGTCCACCAAAATACTATGGTGGACCGTATCGAAGGCCGCGGACAGGTCGATAAGCACCAGGACCGCCCGTCCGCCCACATCCATCACCTTCCTAATTTCTTCCGTGGACTTAATGAGGGCAGTCTCAGTGCTGTGGCCCTCCCTAAATCCATGTTTAGGAAAACGTTGAATTTTAGTACCCATTTTTTGATAATCAAGTCCTATTTTGGCTAACAATTTTGAATTATATGTTAAAGGTTTATACCAAAAATGAAGAGAAGTGAGTTAGAAATAAAGTTTACTTGGAAGATGGGGTCCCTGGACAATTGCCTGCTTTGCCCATGCCTTCTAACGTCTGTGCTGCTTCAAACTATTTGATTTCCTGCACATGATTTCAGGACCTTCCCTGTGGTTTCGGCCTGTTTTGTACTTATACTATAGTTGTTTCTTTATACATGAAAAAACACACTTCGATGTCACCCCTGCACAAATAAGATTGATAACATCAGCAGTCAGATGTCCCTTTCCTGAAAGTGCACATTTTAAAATAAATACATGTGGGCTCAAAGCACCTGACAAACAATTGGCTACTTTGAAAGGTACATTGCAAGGAATTCTATTTCCCCATGTGCTGTATCTCCTTTTGTTAGCACGTGAAACATTGATAAATGGATGCCTATTGACCTTGAGTCTTATTAAGTAATGTACATAATGTTCATGATCAACTTAGTGGCAGATCTTACCTTCAAGAAAATATAAGGGTATATATTAGTTTCAGTGTAACTAAAGAAATAAAACCTTGGCTTGGAACAACTTGAATACAGCTAGTTAAATGTGGAAGAACTTGTTTATGATGGTCCTCCTGTAGAGTCGAACTAGTACTAATCTTCAGGAAGGTGGTAGTGGCCCATGGAGCCTTTTACTTCCTCACTCCACTTAATCCACCTTCTTCACCCATTATAGAGATTTGTTTTGACCCCTAGATCATAGGTTTAAATCCAAGTGGATTCACTCAGTCTTTCAGCCTTCAAAGGTGAAGTAAATGAGTGCAACTCTGGTTGAAAACAATAAGTATCTGCTGTTCAGCCCGGTTATGCTATGCTATGCTATGTTATGTTGCATTGTGTTACTGTACTTTACACTACGTTATGTTCTGTTACATTGTGTTATGTTTTGTTTTGTTTTATTATGTTATGTTATTTACCCCAATGTCGTGTGCGTGGGAGCGTGGTTATTTTTTTCTCATTTTCTCTGGAAGAAGTGTTGAGGTGTGCATCATTCAACTGTGCATCATTCAATCTTTTGAGCTGTTTTTCTTACCATCTTTTTCAGCTTTTACAACAGGAGTTCTCGGAGCACCGTGGCAACTGGAATGGTTGTTGTATCCTGGCAATCGGATATCCACGTTCTTCAGCAACGCCCGGAACACACACCTCATCTGCGTAAGACACTCATTGCATAAGGTCACGACTACGTGAAGTCTTTCCTTGACCTTACGTACCACTATTTTGCATGCCGCTGACTTTATAGCAGGACCGGAGGCTTCTGATTATGCTTTCTCATTTCTTTACTGCAAAACACAGCAGCCAATGAAAGTAAAACTACACAAGTAAAAAACTACAGTATCCATGAGGCTTTGAATCACGCCTCCAATATAACGTCCAATCACATCATGAACAAGCATACAAGGTAGAGAGACACTAATCCTGCCTCCTCTTTCTTTGCTGCTCAGCAGCCCAGATAAGTGCCTCTCTACTTTTCTCCCTATATTGTGTGATTAACCTGCATATATGCTACTATTGATGTATATTTTACTGGTGATTGCAATATTTGGTGCTTATATAGCTTGTTCTATAGCTTGTTATACTGATGTTTGCTGAATTTCCTTTTCGTTTTGTAGTCGCGAGCGCTGCTTGCACTGAGTTTATTGCTTCCTAGACCGGAGCGCGGCTTCCCTGCCACACTCCGTTTCATTAGTTTTAGAGTTTAGCTTTCAGCGCGTGTTGCGCTTCAGGTCCCTCTCCCTTCGTGGAGCTGCCGGCAGCCGCGGCTGCATCTCAGTATGTTACGTGCTAGTGAGGGAATTAGCCCCCCCTCTGTTAGCGAGATGCGAGCCGAGGCCTTCACGGGCTCCCAGTGTGCGTCTCTGGGACTCACACGCATTCATTACGCGCACAGCCCTGATTACAGTGCCATTCGGACGCTCTTTCCCCCGTCTGAAGTGGGGACTCTACACAGTTGGCCAGGAGTCGGTGAGGCTGGTTGGACATCAAAAGGCAGCGTTTTTCCCCATGCTTGCCAACGAGGGCAGCATATATTAACCCCTGTACTCCCTGAGCTTAGGGAGCTTGCACAATTTTTGGAAGGCTTTCTAGTGATTACATAAAGCCCTACTACCTCCATTAGTCCTAGATTGGACTTTATAAGCTGTGCAGTGACTGTTTTAATTAGTATTGACTGACTCCTGCGCCTGGCACATTCTCCCGACTGACGCCCTTGCGGGCTGGACAATAGAGCTTCCCCCTGGGGATTTGATTGGAATTTTACAATTCTGGTGTGGCGATGGCAGAGTTTGACTACTGCCAAGAGGAGGTAACTGTGTGCACTGAACAGGGCGATGAGGAGTATTACAATGAAGAGTCCATGGAGGACCTTATTGATAAAAAAAACCTGATGCTAAGCTGCTAAGCTAGATAAGCCCCTTTCCTCGGCCCTGCTGCCCCTGGCCAAAAAGCTAGAATTACTAGTCCCTGATAAGCCTAAGCCCCTTCCTAGTTCCAACCAGGATAAGCCCCCCCCTCCGAAGAAGGTTCCTGTGGATCCCTCCTGGCCCCATGTCCATTCCTATGCTAAATTGTATAAATCTAAGGAGGCCTTCGCAGGTGCGGAACCTGACCCGACCAGACCCCTGTCCTCTCTCGTTACGGTGCTAGATACCAGTACTGACACGGATACCGATACTGATTCCTCACAGGTTTCCAAGCACCGTAAGCGCACCAAGAAGTGCAAGAATGCCTCGTCCACTGTCACTCCTTCTCCCTTCTCCTTTGACCCTTCGGACATTGTCCACCCCAGGTCCTCTGATTGGGTTCCGCCCCCCGGCTGTGGCATAGTATTTCGAAACTCATCTGTGCAAAGCCTTTGACAAGGAGGTTAGGGCTCGCCTGAAGTCAGAGTGCCCACGCCCAGACCTTGCCCACAAAGAGGCCATGACCCCTGACATTGACACCTCCATGACTACCTTCCTGAAGAAATATAAGAAGGAACACAAGAAGGGGATTGAACGCGAGCTTAGGGCGTGCCTGGACAAGATCCTTGACCTTTCAGGCCCGTTGGCAAAAATACTGGAATTAGCCCTCCAAGCTCAGGAAACAGGCAACGCCATCCATCCCGAGGTTCTAGCTGGCTGGGCGCAACGTGCTATCTGCATGCTTGGGAACGCTAACTGCGCCCTTGCTTCTGAGAGAAGGAAGTCTGTTCTACTCCGGATTGATCCACAGTTGGTGGAATTGGCCTCTTCGGAGCCAGGTCCTCTGGCCGAAGGACAATTGTTTGGTGACAAATTTGTTAAGGACATTGCGAAGTTTGTTAGCACTTTTGCTTCCCTTGACAAGTCGCAGGCATCGCTGAAGAGAGTTTTATATCAGGTCTCTGGAAGGGCCGGGCGTGGCAGGCGATGTTTGATCGGCCGCTTCTCTAATAACAGTCCCCAGAGAGGATACGCCCCTCAAAGTGGCAGAGGGGGATACACCCAGGAGCCCGACCAGGCGGGATTCTACCCTGCCAGATCCCGTGGATACAGAGGCCGCTTTAATCGGGGTGTCAACCGGGACTACAAGAACTTTGATAATCAGTCCTCTGGTAAGTCCGGTGAGTCCTTTTATACCTCTGGGGGGCAGGTTGAGACATTTTGTGAGGAATTGGGAGGCCCTCACGACAGACGTTTGGATCCTTCAAACGGTGCAGGGGAACAACATAGAGATAACCGAGTGTCCTCGTCAAGCCTTCCCTCCTCAGCCTCTCCTTTTTTCCCATTTAGAGCAGAGTTTTATAGACTCAGAGCTAGAAGATTTGTTGGCCAAGCAAGCCATTGCTGTAGGACCCTTCATTCCAGGAGGTTTTTGCAGCAACGTCTTTTTGGTCCAGAAAAAGGGTGGCGGTCAGCGCCTAGTACTAAATTTGAGAGATTACAATCCCTTTGTAGTGTATCGCCACTACAAGATGGAGGGTATTCACCTCTTGCGAGATCTCCTGCTGGAGAAGGACTGGATGGTCCGCCTGTATTTCAAAAGATGCTTACCTCACGGTCCCCATTTGCCCCTCACATCAAAAATTCTTGCAGTTTCCTTGGAAAGGGCAGTGGTACCGGTATCATTCTCTCCCCTTCGGCCTCTCCTCAGCACCGTGGGTGTTCACAAAGCTCCTCAAACCAGTGGTCTCTCGTCTCCGAGAGATGGGGGTCCGGCTCATTGTATACCTGGACGGCATGCTGATTCTGGCACGGGATCGGGAGCTACTCCTTACACACTTAAAGTGGACAACGACCCTGTTACAGAATTTGGGGTTTATTATCAATGCCAAAAAATCAGTGATGATACCAAACCAGCAGATGGAATTCCTGGGTTTCACAATAGATTCAGTGTCAGCGCAGCTTCTTCTTCCAGTGAGCAAGTTCAGGTCCATAAAGAGGGGGATCAGGACGATGTTAACCAAGGAGATGATTTCCTTGCGGGTTCTGGCAAGAATTGTGGGCCTCCTGGCCTCATCGATTCAAGCTATCTTTCCGGGTCCTCTACATTACAGAGCCCTGCAAAGGCTGAAAATCTTTGATCTAAGAAAAAATTATCATTACGATCACCTCATTCCCCTCTCGCCAGAAGCTTGAGAGGAGCTGCAATGGTGGCTAGAGCACATGACAGCTTGGAACGAGCGAGCTATCTTTGGCACCGCCCCAGACGTGGTTGTCGAGTCAGACACCAGTCAGTGGGGTTGCAGCGCTCGCTGTGGAGAGTTTACCACAGGGGGACGCTGGTCAGCAGACGAGCTAAAGCTGCACATCAATTGTCTGGAGTTGTTGGCAGGGTCCTTTGCCATCAAGTCTATCACACTGCTGAAAAGCATTTGTTGCATACTGCTTCAAATGGACAATGTCTCGACGGTGAGATACATCAACCGTCTGGGGGGGGGGACGAGGTCCCGCATGCTATTGCACATTGTGAAGGAGTTTGGGCATTTTTGCCTGGATCGCAAGATCTCTGGTGTGGCGGAGTATCTCCCAAGGAAGTTCAATCAGGTGGCGGATTGGAACTCCCGGTTTCTGAGGGACTTCAGCGATTGGAAGCTTCTTCCATCAATTTTTGCGCAGATCATGGATATGCGAGGTCCCTGCATGATAGATCTGTTTGCATCTCGCCTCAATTCCCAACTTCCCCGGTTCTTCAGTTGGAGACCGGACCCAATGGCGATGGGAATGGATGCGTTCCTGCCACATTGGGGGCAACAGAGGAATTATGCTTTTCCTCCGTTTGCATTGATACCGAGGGTAGCGGCGTTTGTCCGCCGTCAGAGGGCTTCCCTAGTCCTGGTGACCCCGTTTTGGTCGACTCAATCATGGTTTCCCACACTGTTGGAGTTGTCTGTGGATCTCCCATTCTTGCTCCCGACAGTCCCGACGCTTTCCTGGACCCAGTGGGGTCATGCCACCCCTTGGTCCTTCAGAACCAATTAACCTTGATGGTGTGGACGCTCTCCGGAGATATGAGAGCATTGCAGGACTTTCACAGGCGGCTGCCAGTTTTATGCAGCAGGCGTGGGCTCCTTCCACCCGGAAATGATATTCTGCTTCCTGGAAACGATGGGTGGGTTGGTGCCTTTCAAAACAGGTGGATCCCGTGGGATCATCTATAACTGATTTACTGAACTTCTTGTCAGAATGTGCTGAGTCAGGCCTTGCTTACAGGTCAGTTAATAAGTTCAGGTCCGCTATTTCAGCGGGTCACGATCATATTGATGGTAACCCTGTGGAGATGCACCCCTTGGTAAGTAAGTTGCTTAAAGGGGTCCGTGTGGCCAATCCCCCTCGGCCCAGGTATTCCACTTTATGGGATGTTACGAAAGTTCTTATTCTTTTGGAATCCTGGCCTGACAATGGTGCTCTTTCCTTGAAACAGTTTTCTGCTAAGCTTACTATGTTACTTTGCCTTATTTCATGTCGAAGAGTGTCTGATGTTAGAGCCTTAGATCTAGCTGGTAGAATGTTTTCTCCTCAGGGTGTCTCTTTTGTTATCACAAGAAGAACTAAGACTATGTCCATCTTTGGTGGGTGACGCTCTAGTCTTTGTCCTTCCCCTGACTACTAAAGGGCTCAGCGCTCTCGCGCACATTGTTGATTGCTAACATCTCGTGCAAAGCGCTAAGGAGAACACTCGTATTGCTGCAAGCAGTGAGTTTTAAAACTGTTGTGTTGCGTTGATTGTATTTTTAAATAACTCTTACTCTTACGCCTTATTTACACGCTGACTCCCCGGTCCACCGCAGCATTGTGCTGTTTGTTGTGGAGGGAGGTAATCACGTCCTCACTTCCTGGTCTCGCCACGCTGGGCGACCATCTTTGGTGGTTGACGCTCTAGTCTTTGTCCTTCCCCCAATCTATTAATACTCCGGCTCTCTAGCGCAGCGGTGACGCGCAGCGGTAGCGCCGAAGAGGCGCCAAAGAGAAGCCAGTCTGCGCCAGTCCGCGTCCAGACGCTTCCAGCTTGCTCTTGGACAGCATTTCCATCATGGTAGGGGCTCTCTCTTATAACTCCTCTTCGCTTCTCGCCCTATGACCCCCTACCAATCCGGCATGTCGCCACTCATTCCTCACAACCAATACAGAATACCACTGCAAAGACTGTGATTGGAGTCCACTTCCCCTACACAGCTGTCATTCGTCCCCCGGACAGAAATGGAGAATGTTTCTCCTCAACTGCCGGTCTTTACTGAAACATTTTACTGAACTGTACATGTTGATTGAAGAGCTCAACCCCGAGGCTCTTTTTTTAACAGAAACATGGCTCCAGATAGATAATGACCCGACCACAGTATGGGTCACTCCTCAAGGATATACGCTCAAAAGACTGGACCGCCAGACTGGGAGAGGCGGCGGATTGGCTATTATATATAGAGACAGCTATAAGTGCTGTGTCACTCCAACCACCACCCCAACCTGCGGGAGCCTTCATTTCTCATTAGAACTCTCTCCCACTACCACCTTCTCTGGTATTCTAGCATATCGCCCTCCTGGTACCCTTAATAACTTTACCACCAAGATTATAGACCTTGCCGCAAGTGTCGTGTTGACCTCGTCTAACTTTACATTGCTCGGGGACCTCAACTTACATCTAGACGACCCCCACAACACATCAGCCAATACCCTCCGTTCCAACTTGCAAGCCATGGACCTATGCCAGAAGGGCTTTCATGCAACGCATAATAAGGGACATCTTCTGGATCATATCTACAGTAATATAGATAATCTCACGGTGGAGACTCCTATACCACTACCCTGGACCGACCACTTTTTAATGCCTTTTACCTGGCACACTAACTCCCCCCTCCTCTCAAAACCTCGCTAAGCACTGAGGAAGGAAATGGCCCTCACTTCCCCTCCCTGACTGGGAAGCCGCCCTTGCCAGAGATCCCCCTAGGAAGGTAACTAATCCCAATACGGCCACTAATAACTTCAACAATTGGATTTCTAGCACCCTTGACCAGGTTCTTCCTAAACATTCCTGTAAATCTATTAGAAGACCTAAAGTTGCCCCATGGTACACACCTGACCTTAGACTCAGGAAATTAGCCTGTCGTAAACTTGAGAGAGCCTGGAGGCAGGACTACTCTCAACTTAGAAAGGCTGAGTATAGGGCTGCTATAAAGCTCTATAAAATAGAGATAAAGGCGGCACAAGTTATTTTTTATGAAGGGAAAATTAACGCGGCTGCGAATGCCCCCAAGGAAATTTTTTAAATTGCTAAATCCCTTATCTCACCCCTCGCTGAGCGTACCTCTGCTGAAGGTGCCCAAAACCGCTGTAACGATCTGGCCGTCTTTTTCTCTCAAAAGATTCAGACCATATACTCCTCATTCAGTAACACCAAGGATGATTTGGAATCCCTCTCGCCTACAACCTCTGGCTTCTCTGCCCCCTGTATGCTTGATGAAATCCTACTTCTTGATACCCCTGGATTAGAGAGACTGATCCCTAAGATCACTTCTGGTTCTCCCAACGACCCAGCACCGCATCAGACCCTCATCAAGGTCATGGACGTCATCCGTCCGGTCATCTTAGACGTTCTTAACACATCCATCACTTCCAAATCTGTTCCACCTCCTTGGAAGTGTGCGATGGTGAAGGCCTTGTTGAAAAAGCCCAACCTTGACCAGAGTAATTTGGCAAACTACCGCCCTATTTCTCTACTTCCATGGCTGAGCAAACTGCTGGAGAGGCACGTTAACAACACCTTAGTGGACTATTTGGAGTCCAATAGCCTGCTGCGTGCCTCTCAGACAGGGTTTCGCCCTCAGCACGGAACCGAAACCGCCCTCCTAGCGGTAACGGAAGAAGCGAGAGCCGTGCTGGACCGGGGAGGAAAAGTTGCCATCATTCTATTGGACCTCATCGATTGGCGGGCATGGGCGTGTCGGGCGCGGCCCTGGAATGGCTGACATCCTTCCTGGATGAGCGATTCTTTCAGGTCTTCCAGGGTGAGGCGGCTTCTCCCAAACACCCACTTAGGTGCGGGGTCCCTCCGGGCTCCTCCCTAAGTCCCACCCTTTTTAATGCCTACATGGAACCCCTAGACAGGATAGTCCATCCCTTTGGTGTGCGCATTGTCACCTACGCAGACGATACCCAACTGGTGGTCTCTTTAGACCACTCTGAGGGATCGTCCCACACCTTAGACCCCTGTCTAGAGGCTGTCGCCAGATGGATGCAATCTTCCTGTCTGAAACTCAATGGGGAGAAGACAGACATCATCTTGTTGGGCAATCCTCCCCCCTCTGCCCTTGCATCCATCTGGCCACCATGTTTGGGCCTGCCCCCCATCCCTAAGTCCCAGATAAAGAGCCTTGGGATCTGGCTCGATAAAGCACTGGACTTCTCCGTCCAAGCCACCAAGACCGCAGCCACCTGCTTTGGGCTAATGAGGATGTTGCGGAAGGTGCTCCCTCTGCTCCCATTCCAGGCGAGGAGGGTCATGGTCCAAGCCCTGATACTCTCCCGCCTGGACTATGGGAATGCCCTTTACATGGGAGTCCCGATTTCCATCACTCAGAAGCTCCAATTCACACAAAACAGTGCGGCTCGATTACTTTATAATCTACCCCGCTGGCAGTCAGCTAAAAACGCTCTGAAGGAACTTCACTGGCTCCCAGTGGTGGCAAGAGTGCAATTTAAGGTTATGTGTATTTTACACAAATCCTTCCACCGAACTGGTCCCGCAATTCTACACCCCATGGTCACGCCTTATGTTCCGTCTCGCTCCCTTCGTTCGTGCACCCTTCAGCTGGCTACGTCCACCAAAGTTAAGAAAGCCCGCTGGGGAGGCCGTTCCTTCTCCCACACGGCGGATAGACTTTGGAATTCCCTCCCTCTCTCTCTTCAAGGAAACAGCAACCACATGTCTTTTAGAAAAGCTCTGAAAACGCACTTGTTTGCCAAAACCTGATGAACTACCCTGAGCCCGCATTAAGCAATCAGTCACAAGCGCTGCGAGGCCTCCGGGTAGTTACGCGCTATACAAGTGCAATTTTTCATTTAATTTCATTTCATCAGTGGAGTATCCTGCTTTTCCACACAAAAGCAAGTTATGTGTTTTGCAATGTTTAAAAAGTTATGAAGAACGTACTGTTCCTCACAGGGTGGACCCTTTGGGTCAGCTGTTAATTTCTGTACAAAATCCATTTAAACCAGACGCTGCTGCTACTCTTGCTAGGTGGGTCAGATGGCTTATGTCGGAATCTGGTATTGATGTATCTGTTTATGGCGCTCACTCCGCTAGAGGAGCTATGGCTTCTAAAATGATTTTTTCGGTGATACGCACACCGCCTGTCCCCTAAGGTACATTCATATTTATCAGTGACACAAACTTTTGTATCATTGCATTCCAATTCCAGATATATTATTTAACCATTATTACTACTGGATACTAATATTTCTCTCTGTTATTGTGGTCTTTTGCTTATCGTACTCATTGTGGTCTTTTGCTTATCGTACTCATCTTATTCCACAAGAAGGGATTGCTTACATCATTTATTGCGTTTTTTTAAGACTGTTATCTTTTCTTACATAACCTTGTCCGGAATTCTTCCTCCTCATTCTTTTCTGACCTCTGCTGGTGAACCTCCGATCCGATGGAAGGAAAAGGAATCTTGTAATATTAAAGCGTTCTCCAGGAGGTATCGGGTTAAAAGAATTCAAATCCTTCCCTGCACTAACCAATCCTGGTAATATCAATGTTTATCAGTATGTATCTTCACAGCTCAATTTATGATTTGTGTTAGACCTGGCACCATTGGCGTGGGTATCCTTCCATATTTGCTGTTGCCTCATGTATTTTTGCTGGTGTTAGATGCTTTGGGCACTGTGCCATTGCTGTCCAGTGCCACAGTGCAAGTGCTCCCTATTGTAAATTGATGTATGGATTAGTGATTCTATTTTTGGCTAATTTGGCTTACTTGTCAGACCCTAGTCTAGTGCACTGAGTGTGCCAGGGTGTGTAATCCAAATGCTGCTAGTGGGCCTGCAGCACTGGTTGTGCCACCCACAGAAGCAGCCTTGTAAAATGTGTCTAAGGTCTGCCATTGCAGAGACTGCATGCAGTCTGGTACAGTCATGCTGACTGGGCAAGTGCACCCACTTCCCAGTCCCTAAACCTTCCCCTTTCTTCATATCAGTCACCCCTATGGTAGGCCCAAGGGCAAGGGGCATTGTAAGTATAAGGTAGAACAAGCCCTGATGTGTGTGGCATGGCCTAATAGTGAATTACAAGCATTTTCAGTTTTCACTATTGCAAGGCTACCTGTTCTCCATAGGCTGGAATGGGCTGTTAGAATTGTTACATTTTATAATCCTAACAGGCTCAGAGAACATGGTAGAAATTCGAGTTTAGTATACCTTGACTCAGAATAATAAAATACATCTTTTAGTAAAGTTTATTTTAATATTCAGTGTTTGCAAATACCACTTTTAGAAAGTAGGTCTTTGCTTGTCTAACCATTCAAACCTGCCTCTGCTAGTTTGTGTATTTCTGGTTTCTGTGAGTGACAGGGCTGGGGAATTCCAGGAGACAGGCTGAGTCACCCACTGGTGAATAGAGAGATCTGCATCTTGATGGGAGGGGGGAGTGTACCTGAACTCTGAATAGGGCTGTGCCTGCCTTCCACATTGCTGCCCCCCCCCCTGGGGGGCGGCTGATGTCTCTGCCCTGCACACTGACAGAAGAGAAGGAGTCCTGTCAACAAAGTGCTCCAGGACTGTACTTGCCTTCCACAATAATGGCCCCACCTCCTGTGGGGCGTCTGATGTGCATGCCCTGAACTGTGAAAGGAAAGGAGAAGTCTGGTAAACAGAGTTCTTCAGAACTGGTTTGGACTGGGCAAAGGACCCTCTCCCCTTAGAGAACAAAGGATTTCTGGGTATAAATATTGGGACCCTGCTCCCAAGAAATTAGATCACTTTTGGACTACAAGAAAAAACCTTTACTGAGGAGAGGAACCTGAAGAAACTGAGGAGAGATTATTCCCATGCTGAAGTTCTGCTTGGGGGATTGGCCTACAGTGGTTGCCCTACTGCCAAAGGAAGGAAAAAGGAACTTTGTGTATTTTGCTTTCTGCTTGTGAAGGATCTCAAAGGGCTTGGAAAATAGCTTGCCTCCTGCTGAAGTCTCAGGGACAACAGACTTCACCCCCCAGCACCCCAGAGTTCTTTTGGAAGTGCCTGCTGCTGTTTTGAGCCTTCTGAGGACCTGCGTGTCTCAAGGAGCTAGAAGCGTGACTCAACGAGAAGAAGCGTGTCGCCGTTGCTGTGCCTGCCTACGCAACTCCGGAGAAAGGAGGGTGTCGCCCCTGGAACTGTCGCACTGCACCACATCGGAGAGAAGCGTGTCGCAACGAAGAGGAAGCGCGTCACAGTTGCTGCTGCTGCCGTCGCAACTCCGAAGAAGGAGGGTGTCACCACTGTGGTTGTCGCACTGCACCGAATCAGGAGAAGAATCTCGCAACGAGGTCGGAGCGTATCGCCATCGCTGTGCCTGCCGTCGCAACTCCGGAGAAGGAGGGGTCCCCGCTGGAACTGTTGCATTACACCGCATCGACCAAGAGCACCTCACATCCCCGACAAGCGCGACACCGTCTGAGCTGCTGCCGTCACATCTTGAATGTCGCAGCTGTAGTTGTTGCATCGAGCGGAAGCTTCACGCATCGTGGGAGAAGATCGTCGCCGCTGGAGCTGCTGCCGTGGCATCTTGGATGTCACCGCTGTACTCCACGCATCACACCGAGAACTTCTTGCATCCCAGAGAAGCGTGCCGCATCTGGAAGACCATTCATCACGGTGCACAGTCAAAATATCGAGTTGATAATATCGAATAGCCATAATATCGAGTCCTAAAAGTCGAAAATAAGTAATATCGAAAAACAAAATATCGACATTGAAAATATCGATTTATGTGTGTGTTAATAATATCGAAGACATTCATTTCGAAATAGAAAATATCGAAGCTAAAAATATCGATAGTGAAAAATATCGACATTTTAAAGTGATGTTTTAAAGTATGTTAAGTAATGATATAGTAAAAT
Organism: Lissotriton vulgaris; assembly: GCF_964263255.1. Taxonomy (NCBI): domain Eukaryota; kingdom Metazoa; phylum Chordata; class Amphibia; order Caudata; family Salamandridae; genus Lissotriton; species Lissotriton vulgaris. Next base: position 1,142,041,458 of record NC_141694.1, on the reverse strand, counting down.
GTTGTCTATATATAATTTCATTTTTAATTATAATTTAAATAATTTTAGTTAAAAGTTTAGGAGCGGGATGTAGAGTTTATAGGGGATAAGGGTGGGTAGTGTTTTAAAAATGTATAGTGTAATTTTAGAATATAACATTTCGAATTTTAAATAAAATTTAAAAATTTCGAAATTTAGAATAAATATTCTAAGTTTGCGAAATTGTATAGAAATTTATTGATTTGTGTTTAATGTTTGGTATAGTATTTTTGGGTATTTAGTAAAAGGTTTTGTAAATATAAATTTATAATTAAATATTAAAAAAATAAATTAAGTAAAATTTTAGGAGCGGGATGTAGAGTTTATAGGGGATAAGGGTGGGTAGTGTTTTAAAAAATTGTAGTGCAAAAATAGAATTTAAAATTTCGAATTTGATATAAATGTTAAAAATTCGAAATTTTAAAAATAATTTCGATTTTTGCGAAATTGTATAGAAAATTATTGAATTTTGTTTAATGTTTGGTACTGTATTATTTGTTATATAGTAAAATGGTTTTTAAATTTAATTTATGTATTAATTTATATTTAAATTAATTATGGAAAATTTTTAGGAACGTGATGTAGAGTTAATAGGGGATAAGGGTGGGTACTGTATAAAACATTTAGAGTGTCAAATTTTTTTTAAATAATTGCAAAATTATAAAAATTTTGAAAAAATTAGAAAAATTGACATAAATTTCAAATTGTGCGAAATTGGAAATAAAAATAAGGATTTATGTTTAATGTTTGATAGTGTGTCATTGGGTATATAGTGTGTATATTTATGAAAGTAATCTGGTGTTTATAATGTAAAATGAAAATTTTTATTGTAAAATTTTAAGAATTTAGAATTCGAAATTTATATTATTTAATTTGTAAATATTAATTTAAAAATAAAATAATAATTATTTATATTGTGTAACTGGGTTTATAGTGGATAAGTATGGATATTGTTTGAAATATTATGTTAGTACATACAAAATATTACAAGTATATGAATTATGGGAAGTGTGTAGCACTTAACTGAATAAAGTGTTAATTGGATGCAATTACTCTAATTAAATGGTGATTTGAGTTGCAATAGTAAATTATGAATGTTTCGTGTACAGCACTTACTCAAAATAAATGGTGATTGGAGTTGGAATAGTAAATTATATAGGTTCTGTGTTTATCACTTACCCTGATTAAATGGTGATTGGAGTTGGAATAGTAAATTAAATAAGTTTTGTGTCCAGCACTTACCCTAATTAAATGGTGATTAGAGTTGGAATAATAAATTAAATAGGTTCAGTGTCCAGCACCTACCCAAATTAAAAGGTGCTTGGAGTTGGAATAGTAAATTAAATAAGTTCTTTGTCCAGCACTTACCCTAATTAAATAGTGATTGGAGTTGGAATATTAAATTCAATAGGGTCAGTGTCCAGCATCTACTCTAATTAAATGGTCATTGGAGTTGGAATAGTAAATTATTAAGGTTTAGTGTCCAGCACTTACTCTAATTAAATGGTGATTGGAGTTGGAAGAGTACATTTAATAGGTTCTGTGTCCAGCACTTACCCTAATTAAATGGTGATTGGAGTTGGAATAGTAAATTAAATTGGTTCTGTGTCCAGCACTTACCCTAATTAAATGGTGATTGGAGTAGGAATAGTAAATTAAATAGGTTCAGTGTCCAGCACTTACCCTAATTAAATGGTGATTGGAGTTGGATTAGTAAATTAAATTGGTTCTGTGTCCAGCACTTACCCTAATTAAATGGTGATTGGAGTTGGAATAGTAAATTAAATAAGTTCTGTGTCCAGCACTTATCCTAATTAAATAGTGATTGGAGTTGGAATATTAAATTAAATAGGTTCATTGTCCAGCATCTACCCCAATTAAATGGTCATTGGAGTTGGAATAGGTAATTAATAAGGTTTAGTGTCCAGCACTTACTCTAATTAAATGGTGATTGGAGTTGGAATAGTAAATTTAATAGGTTCTGTGTCCAGCACTTACCTTAATTAAATGGTGATTGCAGTTGGAATAGTAAATTAAATTGTTTCTGTGTCCAGCACTTACCCTAATTAAATGGTGATTGGAGTTGGAATAGAAAATTATTAAGGTTTAGTGTCCTGCACTTACTCTAATTAAATGGTTATTGGAGTTGGAATAGTAAATTAAATTGGTTCTGTGTCCAGCACTTACCCTAATTAAATGGTGATTGGAGTTGGAAAAGTAAAGTAAATAGGTTCTGTGTCCAGCACTTACCCTAATTAAATGGTGATTGGAGTTGGAATAGTAAATTATTAAGGTTTAATGTCCAGCACTTACCCTAATTAAATGTTGATTGGAGTTGGAATAGTAAATTAAATAGGTTCTGTGTCCAGCACTTACCCTAATTAAATGGTGATTGGAGTTGGAATAGTAAATTATTAAGGTTTAGTGTCCAGCACTTACCCTAATTAAATGGTGATTGGAGTTGGAATAGTAAATTAAATAGGTTCTGTGTCCAGCACTTACCCTAATTAAATGGTGATTGGAGTTGGAATAGTAAATTATTAAGGTTTAGTGTCCAGCACTTACTCTAATTATATGGTGATTGGAGTTGGAATAGTAAATTAAATTGGTTCTGTGTCCAGCACTTACCCTAATTAAATGGTGATTGGAGTTGGAATAGTAAATTAAATAAGTTATGTGTCCAGCACTTACCCTAATTAAATGGTGATTGGAGTTGGAATAGTAAATTAAATTGGTTCTGTGTCCAGCACTTACCCTAATTAAATGGTAATTGGACTTGGAATAGTAAATTAAATAGGTTCAGTGTCCAGCACTTACCCTAATTAAATGGTGATTGGATTTGGAATAGTAAATTTAATTGGTTCTGTGTCCAGCACTTACCCTAATTAAATGGTGATTGGAGTTGGAATATTAAATTAAATAGGTTCAATGTCCAGCATCTACCCCAATTAAATGGTCATTGGAGTTGAAATAGTAAATTAATAAGGTTTAGTGTCCAGCACTTATCCTAATTAAATGGTGATTGGAGTTGGATTAGTAAATTAAATAGGTTCAGTGTCCAGCACTTACCCAAATGAAATGGTGATTGGAGTTGGAATAGTAAATTAAATTGGTTCTGTGTCCAGCACTTACCCTAATTAAATGGTGATTGGAGTTGGAATAGTAAATTAAATAGGTTCTGTGTCCAGCACTTACCCTAATTAAATGGTGATTGGAGTTGGAATAGTAAATTAAATTGTTTCTGTGTCCAGCACTTCCCCTAATTAAATGGTGATTGGAGATGGAATAGTAAATTATTAAGGTTTAGTGTCCTGCACTTACTCTAATTAAATGGTTATTGGAGTTGGAATAGTAAATTAAATTGGTTCTGTGTCCAGCACTTACCCTAATTAAATGGTGATTGGAGTTGGAATAGTAAATTATTAAGGTTTAATGTCCAGCACTTACTCTAATTAAATGGTGATTGGAGTTGGAATAGTAAATTAAATTGGTTCTGTGTCCAGCACTTACCCTAATTAAATGTTGATTGGAGTTAGAATAGTAAATTAAATAGGTACTGTGTCCAGCACTTACCCTAATTAAATGGTGATTGGAGTTGGAATAGTAAATTATTAAGGTTTAGTGTCCAGCACTTATCCTAATTAAATAGTGATTGGAGTTGGAATATTAAATTAAATAGGTTCATTGTCCAGCATCTACCCCAATTAAATGGTCATTGGAGTTGGAATAGGTAATTAATAAGGTTTAGTGTCCAGCACTTACTCTAATTAAATGGTGATTGGAGTTGGAATAGTAAATGTAATAGGTTCTGTGTCCAGCACTTACCCTAATTAAATGGTGATTGCAGTTGTAATAGTAAATTAAATAGGTTCAGTGCCCAGCACTTACCCTAATGAAATGGTGATTGGAGTTGGAATAGTAAATTAAATTGGTTCTGTGTCCAGCACTTACCCTAATTAAATGGTGATTGGAGTTGGAATAGTAAATTAAATAGGTTCTGTGTCCAGCACTTACCCTAATTAAATGGTGATTGGAGTTGGAATAGAAAATTATTAAGGTTTAGTGTCCTGCACTTACTCTAATTAAATGGTTATTGGAGTTGGAATAGTAAATTAAATTGGTTCTGTGTCCAGCACTTACCCTAATTAAATGGTGATTGGAGTTGGAAAAGTAAAGTAAATAGGTTATGTGTCCAGCACTTACCCTAATTAAATGGTGATTGGAGTTGGAATAGTAAATTATTAAGGTTTAATGTCCAGCACTTACCCTAATTAAATGTTGATTGGAGTTGGAATAGTAAATTAAATAGGTTCTGTGTCCAGCACTTACCATAATTAAATAGTGATTGGAGTTGGAATAGTAAATTATTAAGGTTTAGTGTCCAGCACTTACCCTAATTAAATGGTGATTGGAGTTGGAATAGTAAATTAAATAGGTTCTGTGTCCAGCACTTACCCTAATTAAATGGTGATTGGAGTTGGAATAGTAAATTATTAAGGTTTAGTGTCCAGCACTTACTCTAATTAAATGGTGATTGGAGTTGGAATAGTAAATTAAATTGGTTCTGTGTCCAGCACTTACCCTAATTAAATGGTGATTGGAGTTGGAATAGTAAAGTAAATAAGTTCTGTGTCCAGCACTAACCCTAATTAAATGGTGATTGGAGTTGGAATAGTAAATTAAATTGGTTCTGTGTCCAGCACTTACCCTAATTAAATGGTAATTGGAGTTGGACTAGTAAACTAAATAGGTTCAGTGTCCAGCACTTACCCTAATTAAATGGTGATTGGATTTGGAATAGTAAATTAAATTGGTTCTGTGTCCAGCACTTACCCTAATTAAATGGTGATTGGAGTTGGAATAGTAAATTAAATCAGTTCTGTGTCCAGCACTTACCCTAATTAAATGGTGATTGGAGTTGGAATATTAAATTAAATAGGTTCAGTGTCCAGCATCTACCCTAATTAAATGGTCATTGGAGTTGGAATAGTAAATTAATAAGGTTTAGTGTCCAGCACTTACTCTAATTAAATGGTGATTGGAGTTGGAATAGTAAATTTAACAGGTTCTGTGTCCAGCACTTACCCTAATTAAATGGTGATTGGATTTGGAATAGTAAATTAAATTGGTTCTGTGTCCAGCACTTACCCTAATTAAATGGTGATTGGAGTTGGAATAGTAAATAAATAGGTTCAGTGTCCAGCACTTGCCCTAATGAAATGGTGATTGGAGTTGGAATAGTAAATTAAATTGGTTCTGTGTCCAGCACTTACCCTAATTAAATGGTGATTGGAGTTGGAATAGTAATTTAAATTGGTTCTGTGTCCAGCACTTACCCTAATTAAATGGTGATTGGAGTTGGAATAGTAAGTTAAATTGTTTCTGTGTCCAGCATTTACCCTAATTAAATGGTGATTGGAGTTGGAATAATAAATTATTAAGGTTTAGTGTCCTGCACTTACTCTAATTAAATGGTGATTGGAGTTGGAATAGTAAATTAAATTGGTTCTGTGTCCAGCACTTACCCTAATTAAATGGTGATTGGAGTTGGAATAGTAAATTAAATAGGTTCTGTGTCCAGCACTTACCCTAATTAAATGGTGATTGGGGTTGGAATTGTACATTATTAAGGTTTAGTGTCCAGCACTTACCCTAATTAAATGGTAATTGGAGTTGGAATAGTAAATTATTAAGGTTTAGTGTCCTGCACTTACTCTAATTAAATGGTGATTGGAGTTGGAATAGTAAATTAAATTGGTTCTGTGTCCAGCACTTACCCTAATTAAATGGTGATTGGAGTTGGAATAGTAAATTAAATACGTTCTGTGTCCAGCACTTACCCTAATTAATTGGTGATTGGAGTTGGAATAGTAAAATATTAAGGTTTAGTGTCCAGCACTTACCCAAATTAAATGGTGATTGGAGTTGGAATAGTAAATTTAATAGGTTCTGTGTCCAGCACTTCCCTTAATTAAATGGTGATTGGAGTTGGAATAGTACATTATTAAGGTTTAGTGTCCAGCACTTACTCTAATTAAATGGTGATTGGAGTTGGAATAGTAAATTAAATTGGTTCTGTGTCCAGCACTTACCCAAATTAAATGGTGATTGGAGTTGGAATAGTAAATTAAATAGGTTCTGTGTCCAGCACTTACCCTAATTAAATGGTGATTGGAGTTGGAATAGTAAATTATTAAGTTTAATGTCCAGCACTTACTCTAATTAAATGGTGATTGGAGTTGGAATAGTAAATTAAATTGGTTCTGTTTCCAGCACTTACCCTAATTAAATGTTGATTGGAGTTGGAATAGTAAATTAAGTAGGTTCTGTGTCCAGCACTTACCAAAATTAAATGGTGATTGGAGTTGGAATGGTAAATTATTAAGGTTTAGTGTCCAGCACTTACCCTAATTAAATGGTGATTGGAGTTGGAATAGTAAATTAAATTGGTTCTGTGTCCAGCACTTACCCTAATTAAATGGTGATTGGAGTTGGAATAGTAAATTATTAAGGTTTAGTGTCCAGCACTTACTCTAATTAAATGGTGATTGGAGTTTGAATAGTAAATTTAATAGGTTCTGTGTCCAGCACTTACCCTAATTAAATGGTGATTGGAGTTGGAATAGTAAATTAAATTGGTTCTGTGTCCAGCACTTACCCTAATTAAATGGTGATTGGAATTGGAATAGTAAGTTAAATAGGTTCTGTGTCCAGCACTTACCCTAATTAAATGGTGATTGGAGTTGGAATAGTAAATTATTAAGGTTTAGTGTCCTGCACTTACTCTAATTAAATGGTGATTGGAGTTGGAATAGTAAATTAAATTGGTTCTGTGTCCAGCACTTACCCTAATTAAATGGTGATTGGAGTTGGAATAGTAAATTAAATACGTTCTGTGTCCAGCACTTACCCTAATTAAATGGTGATTGGAGTTGGAATAGTAAAATATTAAGGTTTAGTGTCCAGCACTTACCCAAATTAAATGGTGATTGGAGTTGGAATAGTAAATTTAATAGGTTCTGTGTCCAGCACCTACCCTAATTAAATGGTGATTGGAGTTGGAATAGTAAATTATTAAGGTTTAGTGTCCAGCACTTACTCTAATTAAACGGTGATTGGAGTTGGAATAGTAAATTAAATTGGTTCTGTGTCCAGCACTTACCCAAATTAAATGGTGATTGGAGTTGGAATAGTAAATTAAATAGGTTCTGTGTCCAGCACTTACCCTAATTAAATGGTGATTGGAGTTGGAATAGTAAATTATTAAGGTTTAATGTCCAGCACTTACTCTAATTAAATGGTGATTGGAGTTGGAATAGTAAATTAAATTGGTTCTGTTTCCAGCACTTACCCTAATTAAATGTTGATTGGAGTTGGAATAGTAAATTAAATAGGTTCTGTGTCCAGCACTTACCAAAATTAAATGGTGATTGGAGTTGGAATGGTAAATTATTAAGGTTTAGTGTCCAGCACTTACCCTAATTAAATGGTGATTGGAGTTGGAATAGTAAATTAAATTGGTTCTGTGTCCAGCACTTACCCTAATTAAATGGTGATTGGAGTTGGAATAGTAAATTATTAAGGTTTAGTGTCCAGCACTTACTCTAAATAAATTGTGATTGGAGTTTGAATAGTAAATTTAATAGGTTCTGTGTCCAGCACTTACCCTAATTAAATGGTGATTGGAGTTGGAATAGTAAATTAAATTGGTGCTGTGTCCAGCACTTACCCTTATTAAATGGTGATTGGAATTGGAATAGTAAGTTAAATAAGTTCTGTGTCCAGCACTTACCCTAATTAAATGGTGATTGGAGTTGGAATAGTAAATTAAATAGGTTCTGTGTCCATCACCTATTCACATTAAATGTAGATGGGTGTAGGAATAGTAAGTTATATAGGTTCAGTGTTTAGTATGTACTCTAATTACATGTGGTATATTGAAATATATAGAACATTCCATTTATAAACAATTTGAAAAAAAAATAGAAATGATTTTGCAATAGCTATAAGAAAAATATTACACAATTTGTTTTGGAAAATAAATTAATTTTTTGAACATTTGAAAATAACGACAAGATGTTTTTTTTATAAAGCAATGTTTAGTATAATTAATACAAAATATAAGGACAATGTCGTTAGAAAAATCACATTTTTGAGTAGTTGTTTCGAAAAGTACTTCTAATGTACAGAGAAAAAAAGGTTATTTAACATTATGCAATGTATGATACTATACATACATATTAAAATTATGATTTGTTAATAAAACATTAAACATGTGTTATGCAATAAATGATTCACATATTTAAATAAAATATAGTGCACTACAGATGATGATATAAACAAATGAACATCTTTAAAGGTATAATAAAATATTAATAATATTGAACAGAACATTAAGATCATAATCAGGGATTTTTTTAAGTTTACAATATTTTTATGTATAATTATTATTATTAATAAATACGTTTTAATAATAATATTTTTCACATATTACTCATATTGTAAAAAAGTTATACATCACAAACAAATAGTATATTACACATTTTTCTATAAACTTATTTAAATAAATATTACATTAAATATTAAAATGTTTTAATATTTAATGTAATAAATATTAAAAGTATGTAAAATATACAATTATTTTGAAAAAAAACATATATATCTCAAAATGTAGCATACAATTTTTTGAAAATTATACATAATTTAGAAACATATTAAAAACATTTATGGACATTTATAGTAGTAATTTTCACAGTTAGGTATAATTAGGGTCTTTTATTTTGTAACCGCTCTTAGTCTTTTTGCGTTATTTCGGGAGAGGGAAAGTCGCGGTTGGAAGCAGGTTCACATCTGAGAAGGTAAGATTCTAGTTTTATATATTCAAAGTCTTTTAACTAAAAAATAAAGGTAGTTCTTTGTTATTTAGGGGTTGGTGATTAAAGTATGACTATTTAGATATTATGGAGTGCACTCAATACGTATTTCCGTTATCGAGGCTTTGTGGCATTTCAAGTAGTTGGAGTTAGTGAGTATGTTCTATGATTTCATTTTTTTTTTAAAAAGTTGGGATGTTATGTTTATATTATATGCTATAGTCGTTAGTGTTATGTCGGTGGGATTGTTTAATGAGTTTTTTTTAAGTATTTTGAAACAGCTATTTCTGTTTCCGATTACTGATTTTTTTAGCAAAGGAAGTGTGTTTCAGTTGTTAGAACTGAGATGTATACCCTACTCCCTTTATTTTTTGAGTTCCCTGAAACGTTTCTCACATTTTTAAGATTATAGTCGTCATTTTCAATGGCATTTGAAGAGTCGTTTTATTTGGATGATGGATACATTTAGCACAGTTAATTGAAACATATTTAATGCTTTGTTTAATTAGGTCTTTGAGATTTGCACACTATTTTGTTTGTAAAGGATTACTGGTTATGATGCTGTTTTTAAAGGTAAGTTATTCATTTATATTTTTGACTTTTGATGGGAACAGTATTTAAATCAAATATATTTGATATAATGACATACTTATTTAGTCTATTTATAATTGTGATTACAAATAAATTAGACTAAATAATTAATGATTTGGTATATTATAATATGTGTGGTATCATATTTAAGGATATTGCCGGATGTTGACCCATTTATTTACTTATTATACTTAGTTTAATGTTTTGGCTATCATTTTTAGATATTCGAGTCCTCTTGTTGTAGGATAGAGTTGGACTTGCTGTTGAAGATATAGATACATTTGAGCAGTTTGTCTAGCGAGTTTTGGTTTTAGTTGTATGACAGATTGCTCCATTCGTAGTTCCTGAAAACTTTGCTCTTTTTGGATAGCTGTGAGTAGTTTGTGTAATGTGGGTGTTCTACGTCCAGTAGAAGAGAGGAAGGCATTGTGCCAACCTTCAACAGCATTGTTTGTTTTAGCCTCTTGGTTCAGTGTTGGTAGATATACATTCCACCAGGGAATCAAAAATTTAGGATGGCGTCTGTGGCCTGACCTATGTAGTCTCCCTACCCAGTTGTCCTCAAAGTAATCTAAAAGTGGGGCAAGTCTTTGCTCATTTTGTGTGTAGAAAGGACTTTCAATTAATAGATTGTAATGTTCGGCCACGTCAGTTATTGGTACATATGCCAGAGCAATGAGATGTTTAATTTGGTATGCAAAGGTTATATTTGTTGCATACTCAACACTAAGGGCAGATTTTTGTAAATGTCTCCAGAGACATTGATTGAAATGAAAATAACATCCTTGAATGGATGTGTGTGGGTAAGTTTTCAAAATAGAATTAATCATAGCTTGTTCGAAGTCTATGATTATTTTCAATGGGAAGTAGTCTGAAGTTTGTTCTTTTATTTTTTGCAAAATTTCTGTATAAGTTGCGGCTTGTTTGTTCGGTAACAAACAGTATATGAATGGGATACAGGTATTATGATATTTCCCATGATTTGATTGTGTACAATTGGTAAAAAAGGTTTTGGGCATATTGAAAAAGTTCCATCCATCATCCAAGTAGCACTTTCTTTTAATTTTTTAATGTTGTTATTTGTCGCAAACATGATTATTCTTTTGTCTTTGCTATGATTATCATAAAATATAAATGGTTCGTCATTATGAGTGATTACAAGGTCAGGTGGAATAATGACTTCCTCAAAAGTTGTAGGAATTGGTATATTGGGTCTACTTGCTTTTTTTGTCCTGTTCTTTTAATTGAAGCAATTGATGGTAACTGACCTCTTGCTTCTCTGGGTACTTTTGGTAGTAATTCTTTCAGAATTACGCTGCTTGGTAGGTCAGATGTGCTACTTAATTATTTGATATTCTCGAGAGTGGATCTAACCTCGATTTCAGAGATGTTTGGTGGATGGTTATGTTCAGTAGTATTAATAACACCTGTTTCCTTGGTTGTAGCACGCCCATAGCATTTATTTGAGTAATATTTAGTACATTTCCAGTTAACTTTAAGGTCTTTTTGTTTCTCCTGAGTATAAGTATAGCCCATATAGCATAATAAAAATGTTCCTTTCTGAGATGTTCTTTTATCTAGAAAAGTTATTATAAAAATATTATGAAAATGTGTAATTTTTAAAACATTTAAAATTAAGCATGTACTATTTGTAGTGTCTTACTTACCAACAGTAAAGTTGTAACTTTAGAAAGTAGGTGTAGTTTCAGTCAGATGTTCTTGTCGTATTGGTAGGTCTATATAAAAAAAGTGAAGTATGTTATAGGATTTGTTTAAATATATTATAGTATATATAGTATATTTTAGTTAGACATTTGCGAGTCTCTAACTTTTCAAATAAATAAGTTACTTTTTCGGGATTACAAAAGAGAAATTTACAAGAAAATACTAACTGAAGTATTAAAAAATTCAACTATTATCATTGTACATTCAATTGAGCCTATAATGACTTGTTATGTTTCACTTTTGTACTTACCAAGATTTTTTGAGTAGTTGCAGAATGTCTGTTCTTGGATGCGAATTATCTGCTTTCAGTTCTTTTGAGGTCTGTTTAGAGGGAAAGTTATAGAAAATTACCAATGTGTTTATATGTTGGAAAAAGAATAGACACTTTTTATAAAGCATTGTTACTTATTTGGTGAAAAGAACCTGGGATCACACATGTATTATGAGTTAAAGCAGAAGAAACATATTAGAGAACATGAATAGACAGTTTTTTATAAAGCATTGTTACTTATTTGGTGAAAATAACCTGGGATCACACTATGTATTATGAGTTAAAGCAGAAGAAACACATTAGAGAACATGATTTTAGTACACTACTTGTCTACTTTTTTATGAAAAAATAAAAAATATGTAGATACCTTTTTTATAGTCAAAGTGTCGAATATCTTGAAGTAAAAGTAGAACTTTATTTGTTTGTAGAGTCTGTTTTAAGAAAAAGTACATAGAGAAACAACATTTTAGTGTAAAAATCTTGATATATAAGTAATAGTTAACAAAACATTAGAAATTAGTAACAGAGCTATATGAATACTTACTTCTAGTATTTGGTAGTATTTTCATGCACAGAAGAATATAGATGATGCTCCCAAAACTGGCAGTATGTGGTCACGTTGAATCTTCCCTGCAGGTTGTATGCATTTTTGTGACTGGTTTATATAGGGTATGTGTAATTAGGTTAGCAATCTGATTGGTCACATATGTTCAGAAGAGTTACTATTGGTTAGTTTGAATTTTTTTTAGTAAAATAATTAACTTATATGTGACTTAATTGTTTACATAGAGGAAGAGAAAAATAGTATGTATGTATTTAAAAACAGTTGTAATAAATATAGTTTTTTTATAATTAGTACAATGTATAAAAAAATGTATGTTTACAATGAGTTTTTAAAAATAATATAGTTAGTAAGAAACCAAATAAATGTAAGTAAATGAAAATGTTATTTAATAATTGTAAGATAAATTAGTGAAGTATATTAAAATGTGTGTATTACTAAGAGTGTAGATGTTTTGGGGTTATATATCAAAAAAAGAGTTTTTTAAAGCTATCGATATTTTTAGCTTGACGAAATTAGTGTTGTTGATATTTTAGTTTTCGATATTTTTGTAGAGTGCTATATGTAGTATTGAGTGTCGATATTATGTTAGTCGACAATAATGTTAACAATATTTGTGTAGTCAATATTTTTGTGCATCGATATTGTGTGATCGATATTTTTGTAATTTTCATGTAAAGTATAGGGAGTCGATAATATAGATATCGATGTTTGAGACTGGATGTTATTGTAGGTCGATTTTTGTGAAATCGAAATTCTGTCACTGATTCCATTCATCACATGGGAGGGAAGAGGAATTCAAGTCCATTCAGTTCCCCTGAGTAGGTATCGTAATAATAAAAAATGGGAATGGACACTGGTATCTACAATAACCATTGTTTATGTTTGAGAACCCTCATAGACGCTTTGATTTTGATTTTGCGGTGTATCTTTTTGTCCGCCCCTTATCTAGCATCATGGCATAGTCATCGGGTTGTCAAATAACGTGCTATATGCCTGCCTCACCCGAGGCAACCTCTGGTAAGTGTAGAAGTTTACAGAAATTGTAGGGACAAATCTAGAGGGGTAGTGAGTAGAGCAAAAATAATTCTTAAAAGGCAGTGTCACACCAAAACCAACATTTATTATAAAGAGGTGGGCACTGTGAGTTAAAAACTTGAATAGTGGGGGGCGTGGCCAAGATGGCGACCAGGACGGAGGCATAACTGTGGAGCTCCTCGCCCTTGTCCCCCGAAACCCCCACGATCGCCCCTAATTAAGCTCACACGGGCTCCACTGCTCACCCCCACGGCGCGGTGAAGCCCACGGCCCCGCAGAGTGACCTGGAGACGGAGCGACCACCTGTCCTCACCGAGACAGCCATAGCCGCCTCCTAAGCGGGAGACAACCTGCGCCCGGACCAGGCACTCCTCGACCTCGCTGCACGGAAGACCCGGGCGATCTCCTGCTGCACTCCGGCGCCCTCTATGACCGGGTGTCCTCCCGGGACTGTCGGCCCCTCCTAGGCTGTGGACTGCCTGCCAGTTATAGGTGGGGCCGAGACCCAGCCGCCGCTCCCGGACCGGCCACCCATATGCTAGAGGCCCCGGCCTTGGCCTACCCGGCCGCGGGGGTCTTCCGCGCCGGCACGGTTCACACTGACGGCGCCGCCTCCCGGCGCGAGACCTCCGCCGGTGCAACTGTGCGGCTGCCTACCTCCCTCCACACCACAGCACCGCCGCGCAAAAGCGTGCGTGGCCTGGCCGGACTGCGGCCCGGGCGAGACTCACGCTGGTCCCCTGCTGGGGCCTAGTCCGGGGGACGGCTTGGGCGGGAGCCCCCAACGGCCTGCATCCGGGGCTGCAACGGAGGTCCCCACATCACCTGACTGCTATCACGGGCCCCTACTACGGTGCGCTGCCTGCGACCCACGACCTGAGATCTCTGAGAGGCATCTGTGGTGCAGTGAGCGCCACGTGTGCAGCGCTGGGGCCTAAGACGAGGCATTACGCCTCCGGTGAGCGACTGGGCCTCGCTCTCCTCTGAAGCATCGGATCCTCCCCGGCTGTGCACAGACCCCTGATACCGCTTGTGAGGCACCCAGCAGACCGAACCTACAGGACATCGAGGTGAGGAGAGGGGGGCATTCGGGGGGCCTGGTGGTCGCGCCCCCGGCGGGAGAAGCACTGACACATACCCACCATTCATCCACTTTTGCCTTGATGGGGATCGCGCCGGAGGACGGTGCGGACGCAGCTTGAGCTCCGCTCGCACCCCAATTAGCACTGTATCCCAGTGCTCGACCCACACAGCAACGTCCAGCCCTCATCTGTACTCGGGAGGAGCGGATCGGGCCCCCGGCGCGGCTTGACTTCCCTCTCGGCCCCACCGCGCCGGGAACTGCTACGCCGGTGCGGGCCGTGCCCAGGGACGACTATAGGCCCTCCCGGGACTGCCTTTCTGGCGCTCGCCCTCTGCCAGCGCGCCCCTGGCTCCTGAGGCTTCGGATCGATCCTCGTCTCGCCTCACGATGTCTTCCACCAACCGCAGAGGAGGCCGACCAATTAATGAACTACTCACGAAATCGTCCTCCAAACCCGAGAAATCCCTTGCACCTACATCGCCCTCGACGTCAGCGGCCGCCCCGACCAAGGAGGCTGAAGACGCCCCCATAACGAAATCGTTCCTTGAATGCCTCTTCAATACCCTGCGCACGGACTTCCAGGCCCTGAAACACGATCTGGTCAGTGAACAGAGAGAACTGCGCAGAGACCTGGATGGGCTGGGAGAGAGAGTGGTGGCAATGGAGGAATCTAATCAAACCTGTGGCGAAGACCTGGCACTCCTACAGCAAGAGGTTCTCCGCCTTCAGGAACAACAGGTGGGTGTTCAGGCACATGCGGAAGACCTCGAAAACCGTTCCAGACGGAATAACATACGGGTCAGAGGCGTGCCATCAAAAGCTGAAGGGAACAACATCACAGACTATCTCCAAGACCTCTTTCGAGAGATCCTCAGCGAACCCGCCAAATTCCCCATCCGCATTGACAGGGCACACCGAGTGGGTCTGCCCCGCCGTGCCCCGGCGCCTCCTCCGGACATCCTGGCCTTCCTCCCAGACTTTCCCTTGAAGGAGAGAATACTGAGAGCAGCGTGCCAAGCGCAGCCTGTTCGCTTCCGAGGCGACTCCATTCAGCTCTTCCAAGACCTTTCCGCCATCACCCTCCAGAAGCGCAAGGACTTCAAGACCGTCACCACGTTTCTGAGAGACAAGGGCGTGCCCTACTCTTGGGGGCACCCGTTCCGCCTGATTTTTAAATGGGAGGGCAAACTGCACCAGCTTCGCTCGCTGCAAGACACATGCGCCCTGTTGGGCCTGGAGTTGCCAGATGATGCTTCTGACGGGGACTCCACCATGGGGTCCTCCCCAGCTAACCGCCCGCAGCCCCCAGGCAACGACTGGCAACAAGTACGAAGACGCCGTGCACCCAAGCATCGCCTCCGCCCAGACCTGGGGACCATTGCCAAAGACAAAGCTGCAGCCATAGAGGAAGTTGTTAAGGACACCGCCGCTCCTTCCTGAGCATGACTCAACAGGGGAGCCATAGCAATCTCACTTCTTCTGAGTGGGGGTGGGGGGGAGGGCGGGGGGCCACATGGGTCGCCACTGCCACAGTCTCTTCTACTTTTTCACCCCACGGGCCTGAACTGACCCTGAATAGGCCCGGGACTATGACTACTGGTTGGATGTTGGACGTTGGGGTTAGGGTGGGAACGGGTGGACGTGGTTGTGGGGTGGGGGGAATTGGGACAGTTCTAACCCGGCGGGACTATGGACAATGCGCTGATCCGGGTGGGGTTTGGGATTTAGATGGGGCTTGTTCGGACAGGTGGGCGGGGGGGGACTGAGGGAGGGGACCAGTATGCCAAGGGACATGGACGAGCTTCGCACACTGTAGATTGCTCGCTGTGCACAAGGATAGCATTGCCACTGCGCTGCGCCACGCCCACAACACCCCAAGATGCCTGATACACTTATGGTATTATCTCTCAATGTAAAGGGCCTCAACAGTCCCATTAAGAGGCGGGCTGTGATTTCATATCTAGAACACTAAGGGGCGGACATATGCTTGTTACAGGAAACTCACCTCTTAGCTAAGGATTGGCACAGGATGCGCTCAAGAGCCTTCCCCCAACAATTCTTTTCCTCCCTTACTACCAAAAAAGCAGGGGTAGCGATGCTTGTATCCCGACGCTTTCGGGGCCGGGTGGGGGTCAAAGCGGGAGAAATCAAGGGCCGCCTCCTATCATACACCCTACTGGTGGGCACTAGTTCGATGACAGTTGGCTCCATATATGCCCCCAACACCGGCCAGGAAACATTTCTTAAGAACGCACTCTCGGAAGCGCTGCAGCCCTCTAGCACCCATTTACTCATTGGGGGGGACCTCAACCTCGTCATGGACACACATAAAGATAGGTCTGGCCATCGCCATGGGGACACTGGCGCGTTATCTGCAGCGGGAGGGTCAAGGCTAAAGGACAGGGGCCTGTCGGATCTCTGGAGGGCGACACACCCCAACTCGACACAATTCACATTCTTCTCCCATGTCCATCGCACCTACGCGCGCCTAGACCATTTCCTAGGTTCCTCCGACCTAACACCTCTCGTCACCGGCGTTTCCATAGTCCCTGCAGCTCTTTCCGACCACGACGCGATAGAATTGACGCTCACAGTGCCTGCTACCGCGCGCACCCCGACCTCGTGGAGGCTCAACGAAACCATGCTGCAGAGACCGGCCGTCGCTGCGCAAATCCGTAAATGCATCTCGGAATACCTTGCCACCAATGATGGCTCTGTCACTTCCACTTCGGCCCTCTGGGGCACTTTGAAGGCCGTAGTGAGGGGGGAACTAATTGCTATAGCGGCAGCAGACGCCAAGCTATGAAAGGAAAAACGGGACACCCTCACGGCTCAAGTGGCTGAACTTGAACGGGTCCACAGCCGCACTGGTGCCCCAAGGATCTGGAGGCAGTTGAAGGCCGCCAGGGCCCAATTAGCTAGCCTTGACACTGACAGAGCTGAATTCGCTGCCCTCAGGCTCCGCCATTCCTACTACGTGGGAGGCAACCGCACCGGGCGCCTTTTAGCTAGCGCTCTCAAAGCCAAAACCCAGCGTTCCAAAATCACCACTCTTCTGAATGATTCTGGGGAGACCATCACTGACGAGGCAAAAGTTGCTGACGCCTTCCGCTCATTTTACGCTTCCCTATATAAGGAAGACCAAATACCACCCACGGACATAGATGCTTATTTACGCTCCGCGCATATCACACCACTGTCCAAGTCGATTTCGGACGCCCTGGATGCTCCCATTCGACAGGACGGGGTCTTGACCGCAATTTCCCGCTTACGGCCGCTCAAATCTCCGGGCCCTGATGGATTCTCATCGGGCTTCTACAAACTGTTTGGCCCACTTCTGGCGCCGACACTTACGAAGCTGTTCAACTCGTTTGAAGGCCCGAGTTCCATACCCCCCCGACATGCTTGCAGCGGACATAGTAGTGTTGCCTAAACCGGGCAAGAGCCCTACACATTGCTCAGCCTTCCGTCCCATCTCATTACTCAACCTGGACCTGAAGTTATTCACTGGGATACTAGCAGCACGCCTAGGCCCCTGCCTCTCGGGCATCCTCGAACCAGATCAATCGGGATTCGTCCCAAACCGCCAATGCAGCGACAACACTAAAAGGCTCCTGCACTTGGTAGACAAAATGCACTTTCAGGACTCGGTTTCGGCACTGTTAGCCATAGAGGCAGAAAAGGCGTTTGATTGTGTCGACTGGGCCTACCTGCAGAAAGTCCTGCAGCGTTATCAGCTGGGCGACCGATTCCAATCGTGGATTGCGGCCTGCTACCATCATCCTCAGGCCAAAGTCCGCCTAGGCAGTCTTAAATCTAATCCCTTTGAGATACAGCGGGGAACGCGTCAGGGGTGCCCTCTTTCGCCCCTCCTATTCGCCCATTACGTGGAACTGCTGGCACAGAAACTAAGAGATAACCCTAACATCCACGGCATCACCTTTGGCCGTGAACCACACGTGGTGAGCCTCTACGCTGATGATATCATTGCTACTCTCAATGACCCATCCCGATCCATACCCGCTTTCTTAGAGGAGCTGGACACATTCGGAGCTATCTCTGGCTTCAAGATCAATCGGGGGAAATCTTTGATTCTGCCTCTAGGCAGCAATGCCCATTCGCGCACCCCTACACCAACCTTTGGCTGCGACCTCCAACTCTCCTCACAACTCCCATACTTGGGAATCACCCTCACTTCCAACACTGCTGAGACGGCATCCCTTAATTATAAAACGCTCACCTCCCAGATCCACGCTGACCTTGCCCGCTGGTCAAAACAACCCCTCTCCCTGTTAGGTCGTGTAGCGGTGGTGAAAATGTCAGCCTTGCCTAAGATCTTGTACATCTTTCAGACCCTACCGATCCCCCCGCCGGCCGGGGCCTTGTCGAATCTGCAAACGCTCTCCACCAGTTTATCTGGGGAAAACAGCGCGCACGCCTGCATAAACAGGTTGCATACAGGACGATGGATGAGGGTGGCCTCGGGGTCCCCAACCTCCAACAATACTTCCGCGCCTCGCAAATCCGCTACCTGGTGGAATGGTACAGGCCAGAATCCGAAAAAAGGTGGCTGTTCCAAGACAGTGCGATGGCTCAGACCTCCCTATGGAAGATACCGTTCCTCGCCCGTCAACATAGGCCAAAATATCTCCTTCATTCACCCATCATGCGCACCATCATGAGGGCTTGGGATGCAGTAGCGGTCAAGAGAGAGCTAACAACTTTCCCATCCCCACTCACCCCAATTCTAGACAACCCGGATTTCCAACCAGGTAATGACCCCCGCACCTTTCCACAATGGCGCGGTACAGAATGCCGCTCTGCTGGCTTCTTTTTTTAATCCAAAAGCTTCCTCTCTCTTGCCGACATTGTGCAAGACTATGGGGTGACCAACCCTCGCATGTTCCAATACTTCCAACTTCGCCACTGGATGACGCACCCTGATCGTGCTCACTTGATGTGTCGGCTACTGACCCCGTTTGAAAAATGGCTGATCACCAAAGATTCCGACAGACACCTTATCTCAGATATTTACAAGATGCTCTCTCCGGCTCCCAGCCCACACAAAACGGCAGGGCAGAAACGCTGGGAATCGGAGCTTGGCAGGGCATTGTCACCCAAAGAATGGGGGCTTGTTTATTACAGAGCGGCACATACCACCCGTAACACGGCTGCCAGGGAATCAGCGATGAAACTGGCCACGTACTGCCACCTCACCCCGGTCAGACTTAACCGGGGCAACCCTCTTTGGAGTGCTTTATGCTGGAGAGGATGCGGTAAACAGGGCACGTTGACTCATCTGCTGTGGGACTGCCACTTTGTCCGGGACTACTGGAAGGAGGTCCTGGATGACATTGACTCCATCTTCCAGACAGAAATTCCTTGCTTCCCTGCATATGCAGTTTTAGGACTACCCAATGCGCTCACATTCCCCCTGAGGTCCATACGCAGCAAATAAATGGGCATTGCCATGCAAGCAGCGTCACAGCACATCCTATCACTTTGGGGCTCACCCACTGCCCCTACCCACACGGGCTGGTTACACAAACTATGGTTTACTTTAGGCATGGAGCGCATCCAAGCCACATTGACACACTCCACAGACTCCATTCAGAAGGCCTGGCAACCGCTTCTATCTTTGTTGTCCAAAGAATTTAATGAAATCACGTGCCCCAAGTATCTTCGCCTCCTGCGACTCACAGAGCCACCGCGTAACCCGCAGTGTGTTTAAACGCCCTTTAATGCGCGGCTCCAACAGTGTCATTCCACAGATCTCTTGCGCAAGGCATACTGGTTGGGGTGGAGGGAGGGCAGGGGAGTTGGGATGGGGAGGGGGGATGGGTTTCTCTGGTTTTGGTCACTTGACCATTTCACATGGCACTTTGGTTATAGCACGGGCTCTACATCCCTTCGTTGGTGTATTACTTTTGCTCTCTTGCTGATTTCTAGAGAAGATGTGCCTGTCTATCTCGCACGCTTTATACACCTGCCATGCTCTTGCTGTTCTGTAATGCCTCTCTCTGCTTTTGAATTCAATAAAACAAATTTGAAATTAAAAACTTGAATAGTGATATATTAGGTAATTGAGTTACTGGATTACCATATTTCTCTATAGATAGGTTCTTAAGATCTTCACGTCTTTATTTCTTTGTATCTGAACTTTGCAGAATTTCCCATCGCTGCGACACGCCTCTACTGATCTTGAATGGGAAGAAGAGAAATTGGAAAGCTACAAAGTTTCACAGCTGAAATTGTTTTGCAAAAAGTTCAATGTTCCCACCTCTGGGTTCAGGGTAAAATAAGAATTCTAAAAGGCGCTGAGGGCCTGGATAAAAGCAAGAAAAACTCCTGTGATAGAGGAGGATGTCTTGGCAGTTGTGCAACAAGAAGGGCCATTGGGCCTAGGAGGAAGGAAAGTACCTTCCCCCGCCTGTAGCAGTGCTTCTAACAAAAGTCTGTCTCCAGAGGAATTGGAGGACAGAGAGAGATCAAGCAGGCATGAAATGTAGATGGCCAGGTTCAAGGTGGATAGGCAGTTGGAATTACAAAATAGAAAGTTACATCTTGAGGAAAAGAAAATGCAGTTTGAGCATGAAAAAGTTTGAGGGAGTTGAAGTTAAAAGCTCAAAGTTTGTAAATTGCTCCCTCTGGTGGCAGCATACCGTCAGTACATACAGAAAGTAGAGTGTATATTCCCAAGGATGTTGTGAAGGAGTTTTACAAAAATGATGATATTGGTCAGTGGTTCAGAGCCTATGAGGTAGCCATGTCTACCCACCGGGTACCTGAGAGAGAGTGGGGAGCGGGATTGTTGGGAAGGTTCCTTAGTGAAGGGCGGGATACATTGTTAGACTTGCCTTCTGAAGTCCACAATTCATACAGCCACTTGAAAGATGCATTGATGTCTAGATATGGTTTGTCACCTGTGCACTATAGGCAGAGGTTCAGGAAATGCAAAACGTTAGGAAACAGTACTTGGGTTGAATATGTCACTTTCTTTTGCAGAGCATTGGATGGTGGGGTAAAAGGCAGCAAGGTTAATGATTTTCAATGTCTCTTTGATTTGATTGCATGGAAGCACTTGTCTGATAATTGTTTTCCAGAGCTGTGCCAGCATCTGATAG
The DNA here is from genome assembly GCF_964263255.1 of Lissotriton vulgaris. Taxonomy (NCBI): domain Eukaryota; kingdom Metazoa; phylum Chordata; class Amphibia; order Caudata; family Salamandridae; genus Lissotriton; species Lissotriton vulgaris. Next base: position 1,142,020,172 of record NC_141694.1, on the reverse strand, counting down.
ATAGCAAGCTGACTAACCCTAGGAAGCTTGCTGAGGAGGCAGACCACTGGGTCAGTACCAGGGTCCACAAGGGTCACATGGGAGACTCAGCCAAAGGTGGGCAGGGTCCCCAGTAGAAGAGTGGGGGGGGGAAAGGGTAAACAGAAGGAGTTGCGCAAAGGGCCCCAAAGTAGTCGCCAAGGGAACCCCGTGAAAGGTTCCTAGCCTCCCCCTGAGAGAAAGCAGGGGGCCCAACAGGTTGTCCTGTTCCCCAGGGGCCCTTGAAATGTCACAAGTGTGATGATCTGGGTCATAAGGCGAATGATCCCAGGTGCCGCCTGTTTGGTAAACAAGCACCCACTGGGGCTCCGCCCTGGCAGATAGCTAGTGTAGCCTTGGGGAGAGGAGATTGGTGTCTAAGGTGAGTGGGGTCCCGCACAGGTGACCTTAGTCTCTTTAGGAGACAGTGAGATGGTCTCAGAGACTCTGCTGCCCAGGAACACTAAGAAATATGGGCAACGAGTGACCGTCAATGGCAAAAAGGTGGAGGCTCTTAGAGATACAGGAGCCAGTGTGACAGCTGTCAGGTGTCACCTGGTGTCTCAAGAGCAGATTGTCCCTCATGCATTTTGCTGAGTTGTTATCGCTGACAACACAGAGAGTCATTGTCCAATGGCTTAGGTTCCCTTTGAGTGGGGGGGTCTCTGGGACTCTTCAGGTAGCTGTGAGGCCCGCCATGCCTGTTTACTGTTTGTTAGGAAATAATTTGGAGAGCTCCCCTTGGGAAAAGGTGGAGAAAACAATTCACTTGAAGATGGTTGGCTGCCTGACTGGGCGGGCATGACCACCCGGTTTATGTCAGCCAGTAGGGGTTCTCAAGAGGACCTGGACCCTAAGAGGAAGGCCCAGGAACCTGCCGAATACAGAAGTGGCGAGGGGGATGGGAAACCGGCCCCTGAAGTGCCCACGGCCCAGCAGGTAGACCCTGAGGGGGATGACCTGGAGCCTACCGGGCAACAGATAGCTGAACTGGGAGATCTGCCTGAGCTGACCCATTGGCAGCAAAAAGGAGGTCCCTCCTGGGAAAACTTCTGCAAGGAGCAGAGAGAGTGCCCTTCTCTTGTGGGCTTGCGGCAACAGGCTGTAAGCCAGGCAGCAGGTGATCAGTCAGAATCACATTGGATCTACTGGGAGAATGGTCCCCTGTATAGTGAGCCTAAGGTTGATGAACCTGAGTCAGCCCGTGTGCTTGTGGTACCCCAGAAGTTCAGAGCCTTCCAACTGAGGCTGGCTCATGATGTGCCATTAGTAGGACATTTGGGGCAGGACAAGACCTTTGAGAGGCTTGTCACCCACTTTCATTGGCCCCAAATGTGCAAGAGTTCTGATACTCATTACAGGACTTGTCAGACTTGCCAGGCAAGTGGAAAGAGTGGGAGGAAGCACAAGGCTCCTCTCCAGCCATTCCCTGTGGTCAGTACCCCCTTTGAGTGGGTGGGGATTGACATTGTGGGCCCGCTGGACCCCAAGACAGCCATGGGCAACAGGTTCATCCTGGTCTTGGTGGACCATGCCACCTGGTACCCGGAAACCATACCTCTGAGGACAGTGATGGCCCCCGTGGTGGGACAAGCACTGATGGGAATTTTCTCCTGAGTGGGGTTCCCTCACGAGGTAGTGTCTGACCGGGGAACCAACTTAATTTCCAAGTATATGAAGTCCCTGTGGCAGGGGTGCGGTGTAGCTAACAAGTTCACCACTCCTTACCACCCCAAAGGAAATGGGCTGGTTGAAAGGTTCAACCGGATCCTGAAGGGCATGATAATGGGTCTTGAGGAACCGATGAGGCGTAAGTGGGACGTCCTCTTACCGTGCCTACTCTTTGCATACCGTGAGGTGCCACAGAAATCTCTAGGGTTCAGTCTCTTTGAGCTTCTCTATGGACACCCAGTCAGAGGACCTCTGAGTCTGATTAAGGAAGGCTGGGAGCAATCTCCCAGAAAACCTCCCCAAGATGTATATAGATACATGCTGGCCTTCAGGAACCAGACCAGGCGCTCCAGTGAACTCGCTCAGGCGAATCTGGAGGTCAGCCTGGAGGAGATGAAGTGCTGGTATGACCAGAATACCACTCTGGTAGAGCTTCAGCCTGGACAGAAGGTATGGGTCATGGCCCCAGTGGAGCCCTGTGCGCTCCAAGATAAGTGGACCAGACCTTTTGAGGTTGTGGAGCGCAAGAGCCCAGTTACCTACTTGGTGGACTTGTGGACTCCTAGGAACCCCTTGAGGGTCTTACATGTCAACCGCCTTAAGCCCCACTTAGGGAGGTCTGTAGTGGTCATGCTCTTGGCAACAGATGCTGGGATGGAGGAGAAGACTGAGCCTCATCCTGACCTCCTGTCAGCCTCAGAGCAAAATGGGTCAGTGAACTGTGTTAACCTCCCTCCACCCTGACCACTGAGCAACAGAATGACTGCCGGCAGTTGCCGGGACAGTTTCCTGATCTGTTCTCCCTGGTTCCTGGTGTCACAGATTGGTGCGTCTATGATGTGGACACAGGAGACAGCTTACCTGTAAAGCACAAGTCTTACAGGGCAACTGACAGGGTGAGGGCTTGCATTAAAGAGGAGGTCTCAAAGATGCATGCACTTGGGGTGATTGAGTCATCTAGCAGTCCTTGGGCCAGCCCAGTGGTCTTGGTCCTGAAGGCTGCAGCGCAGGGTGCCACACCCAAACTCCGGTTCTGTGTGGGCTACCGAGGGCTCAATTCAGTCACAAAGACTGACGCGCAACCCATCCCCAGAGCTGATGAGCTCATTGATCGGCTAGGGGCTGCACGGTACTTCAGGATGTTTGATTTAACGTCTGGATACTGGCAGATCGCCTTTACTGATGGGGCAAAAGAGAGGTCAGCATTTTCCACACCAGATGGCCATTTCCAGTTCCGTGTTATGCCCTTGGAGATGAAGAATACCCCTGCCACCTTTCAGAGGTTGGTCAACCAGGTGTTGGTTGGACTGGATGAGTTCAGTGCCGCCTACCTGGATGACATTGCCATGTTCAGTGCCAGTTGTGAGGAACATCTGCACCACCTCTGGGAAGTGTTGTTGGCACTGTGGAGAGCAGGCCTCACGATCAAAGCGAATAAGTGCCAGATCGGGCAGGGTTCTCTGGTGTACTTGGGACACCAAGTTGGGAGTGGCCAGGTGGCGCCACTACAACCCAAGATTGAAACCATCCTGGCCTTGGAACCATGGAACCTCCCAAAACCCAGAGAGAGGTGAGAGCCTTCTTAGGTCTCACAGGGTATTTACTGGAGGTTTGTCAAGGGATACAGCAACATTGTTGCACCCTTGAAAGAGCTGACTTCCAGGAAGCAGCCCAAGAAAGTGATTTGGGCTGACACCTGTCAGCAAGCCTTTGAGGCCCTGAAAGCTGCCATGTGCACGGTGCCCGTCCTCCTGGCACCCAACTTCTCAAGTGAGTTCATTGTCCAGACAGACGCTTCAGAGCATGGTGTAGGGGCTGTTTTGTCACAGATGGCCCTAGATCAACCTGTAGCCTTTATCAGTAGAAGGTTACTTCCATGGGAACAGAGGTTTAGTGCTATTGAGTGTGAGGCATTTGCTGTGGTCTGGGCACTGAAGAAGCTGAGACTATACCTGTTTGGGACTCACTTCTGGGTTCAGACAGACCACAGACCCCTCAGATGGTTGATGCAGATGAGGGGTGAGAATCCAAAGCTGTTGAGGTGGTCCATCTCCCTACAGGGTATGGACTTTTCGGTGGAACACCGCCCTGGTACAGAACACGCCAACGCTGATGGTATGTCCAGATTTTTCCACCTTAGTGAATAGAACTCCCAGGAGTTAAGGTAGTTCTCCCCACTTTTCAGCTGGAGGGGACACGCGTTAGACCTGGCACCATTGGGGTGGGTCTCCCTTCCATTTTTGAGGTTGCCTCATGTGTTTTAGCTGGTGTTAGATGCTTTGGGCACTGTGCCACTGCTGTCCAGTGCCATAGTGCAAGTGCTTCCTATTATAAATTGATGTATGGATTAGGGATTCCATGTTTGGCTATTTTGGTTTACTTGTCAGATCCTAGTCTAGTGCACTGAGTGTGCCAGGGCATGTAATCCAATTGCTGCTAGTGGACCTGCAGCACTGGTTGTGCCACCCACAGAAGCAGCCTTTTAAAATGTGTCTTAGGTCTGCCATTGCAGAGCCTGCGGCAGTCTGGTACTGTCATGCTGACTGGGCAGGTACACCCACTTGCCAGTCCCTAAACCTTCCCTTTTCTTCATATCAGTCACCCATATGGTAGGCCCAAGGGCAGGGTGCATTGTAAGTATAAGGTAGGACAAGCCCTGATGTGTGTGGCATATCCTAATAGTGAATTACAGCCATTTTTGTTTTTCGCTATTGCAAGGCTACCTGTTCTCCATAGGTCGGAAATGGGGTGTTAGAAATGGTACATTTTATAATCCTAACAGGCTCAGAGAACATGGTAGAAATTCGAGTTTAGTATGCCTGAACTCAGAATAATAAAATACATCTTTTAGTAAAGTTTATTTTAATATTCTGTGTTTGCAAATACCACTTTTAGAAAGTAGGTATTTGCTTGTCTAACCATCCAAACCTGCCTCTGCTAGTTTGTGTATTCCTATGTCTGGTTTCTATGAGTGACAGGACTGGAAATTCCAGGAGACAGGCTGAGTCACCCAGTGGTGAATAGAGAGATCTGCATCTTGATGGGAGGGAGGAGTGCACCAGAACTCTGAATAGGGCTGTGCTTGCCTTCCACAATGCTGGCTCCACACCCTGGGGAGTGGCTGATGTCTCTGCCCTTCACACTGAAAGAAGAGATGGAGTCCTGTCAACAAAGTGCTCCAGGACTGTGCTTGCCTTCCACAATGCTGGCTCCACCTCCTGTGGGGCATCTGATGTACATGCCCTGCACTGTGAAAGGAAAGGAGAAGTCTGGTAAACAGAGTGCTTCAGAACTGATTTGGACTGGGCAAGGGCCTCTCTCCCCTCAGAGAGCAAAGGATTTCTGGGTATAAATACTGGGACCCTGCTCCCAAGAAATTAGATCACTTTTGGACTACAAGAAGAAATCTTTACTGAGGAGAAGAACCTGAAGAAACTGAGGAGAGACTATTCCCAAGCTGAAGTGCTGCTTGGGGGATTGGCCTGCAGTGGTTGCCTTACTGCCAAAGGAAGGAGAAAGGAACGGTGTGTACTTTGCTTTCAACTTGTGAAGGATCTCCAAGGCTTGGAAAAAGAGCTTGCCTCCTGCTGAAGTCTCAGGGACAACAGACTTCACCCCCAGCTCCCCAAGTTCTTCTGGAAGTGCCTGCTGCTGATTTGGGACTTCTTAGGAAATGTGTGTCGCAAGGAGCTGGAAACACGACTCAACAAGAAGAAGTGTGTCGCCGTCTCTGTGCCTGCTGTTGCAACTCTGGAGAAAGGAGGGTGTCGCCGCTGGAACTGTCGCAATGCATCGCATCGGAGAGAAGCGTGCCGCAACGAAGAGGAAGCGTGTCGCCGTCGCTGCTGCTGCCGTCGCAACTCAGAGGAAAGAGGGTGTCGCCACTGTGGTTGTCGCACTTCACTGCATCAGGAGAAGAATCACGCAACTAGGTCGGAGCGTGTTGCCGTCGCTGTGCCTGCCGTTGCAACTCCGGAGAAGGAGCGTGCCGCCGCTGGAACTGTCACATTGCACCGCATCGACCAAGAGCACCTCGCATTCCTGAGAAGCGCGCTGCCATCGGAACTGCTGTCGTCGCATCTTGAATGTCGCCGCTATAGTTGTCGCATCGAGCGGAAGCTTCACGCATCGTGGGAGAAGAGCGTCGCCACTGGAGCTGCTGCTGTGGCATCTTGGATGTCGCCGCTGTAGTCCATGCATCAGACCGAGAACTTCTTGTTTCCCCGAGAAGCGTGCCGCATCTGGAAGATCTTCACATCTTTATTTCTTTGTATCTGAACTTTGCCGAATTTCCCATCGCTGTGACATTGCTTGTCGTGGAAGCGCAACACACTTAAGGTACATTGACGCAGAGTGTCGCATCTAAGAACTGAACTGAACTAAGCTTATTCTACCATCTTAAAGTAATCATTTTATGTTTTTTTGCGGTTTATGGTCTTGTGGTAACTCTATATAAAGTCTACTTATTTTTTATATAAAACCTGTGTGGTGTCCATTTGTAGTGTTGTCACTGGGTTACTGTATGTGGTCACAACTGCTTAACTTACAACACCTCTGAAATAAGCCTTGACTGCTCGCGCCACGCAACCTAGAGGGTGAGCAGGGGTTACTTTAGGTGTGTAATCCCCTTTCCGTGACTAGAGGAGAGGGTCCCTATTTGTCACAAGTACCTACCTTTCCCAACCAGAGACCCTCAAATCTAACAATTTGGTAAAAAGAAAAATGCTTTAATGGAAAGATTTCTTTTTTATTCACGAAAACAACAACCTGATGAGCCTAATGAGGATTTTGCTCAGCACTTAGATTGCTTGCTGTTACATGTGATTTCTAACATATATTGTATGAGCAAGTCCTCAGAGACCAAATCCTAATGAGGACAAATAACATGAAGGTTCAAAATAGATTATGGACTACGTCCGATATGTCTTTGAGTGCTGCCACTGACATTGCTAAGTCTATAGAACATTCTGAAAAATGTGTTAAATTAATTAGAGGTAATGATAAAAGTGATGTTATCAATATTACTAAGGATGCGAAGGAAGCAAATAAATAAAAAAAATAAAAAATCCTCATAGAAGTGACAATACTGCAAAATCTGAAAGTAAATTTAGGAATACAACGAATGAAAGAAGAAATACCCAGTTACTTTGCTACAGATGTGGGAGCCACGGACATTGAGTAAAATGTCTATATAAATGTGTGGAGCACTAAATTACATGCCTTTAGTACAAAATACTTTAAACCGTCTCTAACAGGAATAAGGCTTTCACTTGGAAATGTCCTAAATTTTCGTAGAACACTTTGGTCAAGGAGAGAATGCCAGTTCCTTCTCACATGAACATTTGAGTCCTCGCCGCACTGTTATCAAGCAATCCTGTCATTGGTGCTCAGAGAGCCAAGAATTATGAATGACCTTGTAGCTGTGGATTCCGGGAGGAATTAAGAGACCTCGAGTTGATGCTTTGAATCTGAATACTCTGAAATGAAAGAACTGTGTGTTTCTGTTTGAATAATGTGATATTAGACTTGGTAAATCAACAGCCAACAAGAAAATATATTAAATGGGTTTGTCAATTTCAAGTATAGCAAAAGCTTTACTTGCAAGGTTTAAGCTCTGCAAAACATCTTAGGGGTGAATTCATAAAATAACTGTGCCTAGGTTGCATAATTTTTTTTCTCCCTCTCCGAGAAAAATCAGCTCTGCCCAAACCTTACCTTGACATCAGACCAGATGTACTAGCGGTCAAGGAGACCTGTTTGGCTTGATTCTTCCAAGTTCTATGATTGGGTCTGTACTAAAAAATGGTAACTTACAGCAATGTTCACAGCAAGTTCAATCGTGCACCTGCCTGTCCTGATCCTGTGAAATGACCAACAGGAATAGTTTTTAAAGGCTGTCACCATTGCCTTTAAGTAACACTGACTTACCCAGAGATCGTTGTTGAAGGTTGTCCCCATTCACCTGCATTAACATGTTTTTGCTATATTAATTTTCTTATTGTCTTCGAATTTTGTGTGCTAGTTGTCTGTCATTTATTTTTCAATTAATTTATTTTGGACCTTACTTTTTTAATCGTTCAACTGTATTGCTTTAAGTTAGGATTACTTTATGCGGTTCATTAGGTTCACTGACAGAATATCGACAGTCAAAATATCGACTTGCCAAAATATCGAGGTAAAAATATAGAATGCCAGAATATCGACTTCCTATCTACAAACAGGTAAGTACAAAAATATCAACTCCAAAATATCGATAGGAAAACATATAGATAGTCAAAATATCGAATGTTTTAAATATCTTAAAAGTAATTTTAAAGTTATATAATAATAAATATAATTAATTTAAACATACTTAAAATACTTAAATAAACTTAAAATTAATAAATAATTAATAATTATAATATTTTTAAAATATATATATATATATATATATATATATATATATATATATATATATATATATATATATATACATATCATTAACAAAACATATACAATATTTTTTCCATCGGACAGCAAGAGGGTTACATTTACTATTCACACTCCAGAGAGTGCAACAGTAGGGAAAGTGTTGGATAGCGTAGGGATAAAAATTACTATTCCCACTCCAGTGAGCGCAACAGTAGGGAAAGCGTTGGATAGCGTAGGGGTAAAAATTACTATTCCCACTCCAGTGAGTGCAACAGTAGGGAAAGCGTTGGATAGCGTAGGGGTGGAAATTACTATTCAAACTCCAGAGAGTGCAACAGTAGGGCAAGCGTTGGCTAGTGAGAGGGTAAAAACTACTATTACCACTCCAGAGAAAGCAAAAGTAGGGAAAGCATTGGATAGCGTAGGGGTAAACATTACTATTCCCACTCCAGAGAGCGCAACAGTAGGGAAAGCATTGGATAGCGTAGGGGTAAAAATAACTATTCCCACTCCAGAGAGTGCAACAGTAGGGAAAGTGTTGGATAGCGTAGGAGTAAAAATTACTATTCCCACTCCAGTGAGTGCAACAGTAGGGAAAGCGTTGGATAGCTTAGGGAAAAAAATTACTATTCCTACTCCAGAGAGTGCAACAGTAAGGAAAGCGTTGGATAGCGTAAGGAAAAAAATTACTATTCCTACTCCAGAGAGTGCAACAGTAAGGAAAGCGTTGGATAGCGTAAGGATAAAAATTACTATTCCCACTCCAGTGAGTGCAACAGTAGAGAAAGCGTTGGATAGCGTAGGGGTAAAAATTTCTATTCCCACTCCAGTGAGTGCAACAGTAGGGAAAGTGTTGGATAGTGTAGGAGTAAAAATTACTATTCCCACTCCAGTGAGTGCAACAGTAGGGAAAGCGTTGGATAGCGTAGGGGTAGAAATTACTATTCCAACTCCAGAGAGTGCAACAGTAGGGCATGCGTTGGATAGTGAGAGTGTAAAAACTACTATTACCACTCCAGAGAAAGCAAAAGTAGGGAAAGCATTGGATAGCGTAGGGGTAAAAATTACTATTCCCACTCCAGAGAGCGCAACAGTAGGGAAAGCATTAGATAGCGTAGGGGTAAAAATAACTATTCCCACTCCAGAGAGGGCAACAGTAGGGAAAGTGTTAGATAGCGTTGGAGTAAAAATTACTATTCCCACTCCAGTGAGTGCAACAGTAGGGAAAGCGTTGGATAGCGTAGGGATGAAAACTTACTATTCCTACTCCAGAGAGTGCAACAGTAAGGAAAGCGTTGGATAGTGTAAGGATAAAAATTACTATTCCCACTCCAGTGAGTTCAACAGTAGAGAAAGCGTTGGATAGCGTAGGGGTAAAAATTACTATTACAACTCCAGAGAGTGCATCAGTAGAGAAAGCGTTGGATAGCGTAGGGGTAAAAATTACTATTCCCACTCCAGTGAGTGCAAAAGTAGGGAAAGTGTTGGATAGCATAGGAGTAAAAATTACTATTCCCACTCCAGTGAGTGCATCAGTAGGGAAAGCGTTGGATAGCGTAGGGATAAAAATTACTATTCCCACTCCAGTGAGTGCAATATTAGGGAAAGTAAATACTTCATATATAAATATAAATAACATCAATATTAATACTGATTACAAAATAATTAAAATATTTTACAATTTTATAAAATATATTAATTAATCAATTAAAATTACAAATAAAAATTAACTAATAATAAAAATTACCTACTAATACTAATTATTTACCAATTACCAATAAATTAATTTTCAATATAAAAATAAATACATTAGACACAATAAAATATTTAAAAAATATAATTACTTACAATTAAATTACTTCCCAAGCTATTCTCCTATAAACCCACAACCCACTACAGAAAATAATTTAATAAAAGTAACATATTTATCAATTAATCAATTAAAATACATTACTAATTATATTATAATTAATTACCAATTAATAATTAATTAACAATTAATTCTAAATAAATACCAATAAACAAAATAACATATTTAATTAATTAAAATTAAATTACTTCACACCCTATTCCCCTATAAACCCACAACCCGCTACAGAAAATAAATGACTAAAATTAACATATTTATCAAATAATCAATTAAAATTAATTACCGATTATATTTTAATTAATTACCAATTAATAATTGATTAACAATTAATTCTAAATAAATACCGATAAATAAAATAACATATTTAATTAATTATAATTAAATTACTTCTCACCCTATTCCCCTATAAACCCACAACCCGCTACAGAATTATATTACACAAAAAATAAAAATTAATATTAACTTACCTTAAATCTGATACTTTTGTTGTCTATATTATATCCAGTCGATATTATGTCCATTCTATATTTTTGATTCGATATTATGTCCATTCTATTCTATATTAACATTTTCTAGTCGATATTTTGGTAGTCTATATTATGTCTAGTCGATATTATGTCCATTCTATAATTTTTTACTCAATATTATGTCTAGTCGATATTAAAAACTCGATATTTTGACTCTATACCGGTTCATTAGTGTAATACTAAGTGGAATGGCTGGGAAGAAGGTTGTTTAAGCTTTCTAAAGAAAGTTTAAAGGACAGTAGCTACTCCTACCCATAGCCTCCTAGTTAGAATATTTCCACCATTGGTTTGCGACTTTCTGCTGCACGCTCCTGCATAGCGGAGACACTCACATGTAGATTAAATGGTGCATATTGTTATAGTGAGGCTGATGACCCTAGTGTTTGTGATCTACTGCCAACAGAAAAGCATGTTCATGCCACTGTTGTGTACCTGAACCACATTATACATATACATGCTATTATTATCCATAAAATGGTACTAATTTTACATATTTTAAATTTATGAAAAGCTGAGTTAGTACAAAGTGCTGCACCATGTGCTATCATTGAACTTGCCCAATGGTTCCCCTCGCAGATATGGATATATAAATGAGAACTTACAGGAACCGTCCTTTTTGCTGGGGGTCCATTGTCCCCTTGCTCTTTCTTGTTTGAATCCTTTAGATAATATCTGTGCCTGACTCTTCTGCCTTTTCCGGATTTTGCATTTTGCTTTTCTCTGTCAAGGGCTGGTTTTCATGATGGCGCAGTTCTAGGCTTCTTTTCACATAAAAACAGACTGCTGCTAGCTTCTCCCACTCCTGATAAATGATTATCACACTTATCTTTTTTTGTGCAAACAGCTAGTAAAATTTCAAGTAGGAGTGGACCAACAAATTAGGGATTACCATGGGAACTGGATGCGATATACTAATTTCCTTGAAAATTCTGCATTTCCCTGATTACCCTCCAGATCAAATATTCCATGGTATTCCTAAATCACAACATATCTGTAACTATATGTAATTCCAGAGCTAGAATGCTGGCATAGATTTCTCATAGGATAGGATAGTAATGGAACCCTGAGTAACTTAAAGACAAACTGCAGCTGTGCCTTAAGTATTGTAAATGTTTTTTATTAAATAGGTGGGGAAACACAAAAAATAGTTATCCAATGTAATAGATTGCAACAGAATTTCCACGTTGCACATTGTTAGTGGTATGCTGGACACCAAAAGAAAGACAGCAGCAGCCCAGTTACCTTTAATGTAAAATGACATGCTTGTAGTCTCCTTGGGAAATCAAAGATTTCAGTACAACTAAGGGCCTAATTACGATGTCGGTCGGAAAGGCTCCAAATGGCATTAGAATTTTCCTAACCCGTATCAGAACCCATGTTTCTGACCAACTCAGAAATATTTTCGCCTGGCCGATTACGATAGAAGATAACCATTCGGTCTCTCCGACTCAGTTCTGTCCGACATTCAGGGACTACAAGTTAGTCGTAGCTGAATTGTACAGCTCTATGGACCACGTTTCCGAATGACGTATTACGAAGGCGGATTTGGGCAGCCTTTCCAAGATGTTTTTCCGACACAGAAAGGCAGTCGGAAACTCACTTTGGGGGCTTGTTTCAGGCCCCCTTTCACCCGTAGGACTCCGATTGGGACCCATCTCTACAACCATGCACGGTGTGGCAGGCACTATGGGGTGCCCGCCACATGGTGCAAGGTTTTCCGCAACCACTCTTTTTTTTAATGGGTGCCTGTGCTGTGGGTCCGAAAACAGGCTCCCATTGAAGTCAATGGGAGTCCGACCGAAGGGTTTTTGGAAACATCGTAATCGGTTGGTCGGACTCAATTCTGACAAGGAGTCAGACAGAATGCTTTCGTACCAACACAGTAATGAGGCCATAAATTGTTTTATTTGATTGAAGCCATCTTTGACAACTTATTTTGTTTGATATTATCACTGCTAATGCTAGTGATTTGTATGAATCATAGTAGTATCAGCGAAATCAGTGCACCTTTCTCTAACATTATCTTTACTTATAAATAAATATATTTGTTCTTTCATGGCATGAAGGTGTCATGAGTAGCAGGGTTTCCTGTTAATACATTCTTGTTGAATGCAAGTAAGGCTGGATAATATGTACCGTGAAGGGCGCTAGCTTTTTAGAGTGTATATGTTTGACGTTTAGGGCCTAAATAACTAATATTCTAAATGGTAGCTAACAATGTGTTCAAGATCGCTATGTTATGTCAGTAGCAGGATGACATTACTCATATCAACAAAAATACACAAACGGAGGGGTTCTTCCACTCTATGGTCAAGAGGACTATGTGTAGCGATTAGTACCGCAAGGCTGTTTGGCTGGTTGCACCTGCTTGCCTTTCGACCATGTCTCAAGTGGATTATTCCAGTGGCAGCTGCCTCGGAAAGGGGGTGGTGTGGCAGGCTGATGAAAAAATAAACTTTCCTTCGCTGCTACCGTGCACCTCTCCTCCATCCTCACACTGCATTGGCAGCACTGGAAGCACCTAGGCTCCCAGACTCTCCAAGTGAATCACGACGCTGCATCAGCAGTGTTGTGTTTGGTCTTAGTGGTTGATTGGCCTCTAAGGCGTTGCCTGGGAGCCTGGGCATGTTCTCCACCCGACTGTGCAACACAGCCTGGTGGAAAAAATGCTGAGTGCGCATGACGGTAGGGCTGGCCCAAGAGGGCCGACCAAACTGTCTTGCGCACTTAGGGAGTGCAAACTATTCTTCATTCTGCTCTGGCTCGCTAGCTCCACCCTGGGTCCGAGTCCCTCACAGAAATATAAAATGATAATAATGTCTTGTTATTATCATTTTATTTATATTTTTTTCCCGGCTCAAAGAATAGTGGGGTGACCTAGCAGAGGAGCCGCACCTGGATTATTCATGTTCTGAAGTGCAGATGCAAGGGGCTGCCCAGATTGTTTCCTCTCCCTTCTCCACAGAGAATCATTTGGGAGTAAGGTATGAAGAAGAGGCCCATGATATGTGAAGGGGCCACTCAGAGAAAGATTGCTAGAGGGGACATGTGAGAGCACAAAACCAATATCAGGTGACAGCTTTCGAGGTATGCTGGGATAGTTACATGACTTGGTACGAAATAGTAAGGGAGATTACCACCACACACACACACTGAAAACAATCAAAGATTAAAGTAAAGTTATAGTTAGGTGAAACTGTCAGCTAAAATGCAATATTTAAACTAAAAAAACACTGAAACGTACCAGTTAACTGCAGAGGAGTCCCTCAAAATGATTTAAGAGGAAGACCGTAAGTTCCCCGCTGAGGAAATGATTGTGGTATGTTCAAGATCGGTTATTGCGGGCGCTGGTATTTTTCCAATGATGTGGACCAGCCGTGTCTGAATTTCTTTTAGTATGGCAGAGCCACAGGTTGCACTGAATGCAATCAGAAGCCATCTAGGACTGGACCCATTGGAAAAATTACGGACTTCTCCTCTTAAATAATTTTGTGGGACTCTTCTGCACATTATTTGGGGTTCTCTAAAGCGGGTATCTTGGACAATAAATCTTGACCAGATTAACGCCTGTGATTGAGTATGAAGAAATATGAAAAACACTCATTGTCAAGCCAAGTGAGGTCTAGTTCCTGATGCCCTGATACGATTCCCATCTTTTACTCCATCCAGGACTGGAGGAGTCATTTTGCTACTAACCCGCTGTCACAGTGTGTTTCGTTTTGTCCTGAAGAAGACCCTACATAATGTCCCTATAATACAGACACCTGGGTCGAAATGTCGACATGCTACTTACTCATGTCCTTAGTCACTGTCACCATAAAAAGCTGAGATTTCGGGTTATTTTTTGAACTATTCATGTGGACAGGGATTTTTCAACATGTTTTGTTATTTATGTATTTGTGTTGTTTTTGGCGCTGTAGCACTTTAATCACCGCATGTCACATCCATCACTAATTTACTGCTCACTTTGTTTATATTTCTCTATGACAGCCCGTTTTCAACATATGAAATATATAAAGAAAATATATATATAATTCTAAAAATATCTGTTGAGTGTTTTTTAGTCTGCGGTTGTGTACAGAAAAGAAATGTTTGTTATGTGTAAATTGCTGTTATTCTAAAGGTATCTTTCCTACCCAACAGAACTTTTTTATAAACCATATATCAGGAAAGGGTGGAGACACACACAGGTCCCCCTTCCCAATACATGTAAAAATAAAAAGAAATCCTTAGGCCCTTGCCGGTGGGGTTCTCAGAGCAAGTAACTGGCTCAGGGATAGGGGCACACACAAGCCTCACTTCCCATATTTTCAGAAAAGAAAAACAGCGCATAACCCCGTAGGCTCTGGCCTACCAGAAGCGAGTCTAATTGAAAGGGGTAGTGTGGGTACAATGTAATGCGATACTACTGCAGTACCACAAAAAAAAGTTTTGGCTCCTAGGAGAGTCCCACTGGGCCATGTCCATCAAGCATAGTGAGACAGTCTATCCCCACTCTGCCCCCATATATGCAATTTTTATTATTTTCCCAGAAACAGGGATTGAGTCCCCAAGTCCTAAAATGAATGCGAACATCTTTGTTGAAGCAAGGCAGCCAATCAGATCTTATCTTTTCATCTGCCAGTCCCATAGTATCTCTCATCCCCTTTCAAAGTGCATGGGGGTTCCCCTCTGCACAGTGAAACATGGAGAGGCTTCAAAGCATCACTCTGCTTTGCACATGAATGCCCTGTCCCCAAGGCAGCACGAGTCTGCAGCTGCCCTGGGTGCAGTGCATTCATCCTAATACAGTGCATTTCTCTTGTTTGCGCTGGGCGCACTTTTTAAAAGCACTATGGATGTCATTTGGAGTCCGTCAGAGGTTGCAGCTGTGACTTCTAGCTTCATCCCTGCAACTCCTTGTACTTCCTTTGCTAACCCTGGCCTCAGAAGTGGCAAACGTATTGCCCCCCTCCCCCCAGGCCAGGGGTCGCTTAGGAAGCCCCAGGAATAACAGGGAGCATGCTAGAGGTAACAGCTGCTACCCCTGCCTACCTCTAAATCGTGTCTATGTTTGATGCTTGAAAATAATAATAAAGATTTATTAGATTAATAAAAAACATTAATAAAATCATCACACAGATAAACAATTAAAAACGTCATCAGATTCTTAAAATATAACATTGAAAAGAATGTTGAATCGTTAAGAAAAGAATTACACTTTCGATGGTTGTCTTTAAAAAACATCCTGTGTCAAAACAATTAAATTGATTCAGGAGAATCCGCAGGAAGTACTGGTTTATACTTGTGAAAGCCATACAATTTCGGGAACAGACTTGACAAACTTCCCTGTCAGTGACTTGTAATAAGAGAAGAAAAAGACAAAGTGCGCTAACATTTGTGCTGAGGAATCATTACATGGACAAATTAAAATAGACATATCATTAGATTGACCAATCTGGGAACTCAAGTAAGATATAATGTTCCCAGCCGGAATTTAAGCAACAGTTGCCTTTGCCCAGAGTTCTTAGTCCATTCCATAAAAAGTTCCAATTTCGTTTTTTTTCTTTTTTACATTTTTTTATTGTTCAGCTTGACACTTTATTTGATACATATCATACCAAGCTTTCGGCAGTCCTTAAACATTGTAAATGATCAAAATATTTACATTTTCACGATATAATGAAGAGAAAGAAAATAAAAAAAAAACGAAAAAGGAAAAAAGAAAAGAAAAATATATCATTCAATTGTTCATCCACTGTACAAATGAGGCCCATATTTTCATCCCCTTTTCTCGCCTCCTCCTCCCCCCTCTTTGAAAAACTGCTGATTCCAAGTTAGAAAGAGCAAGGACCCTTGCTCTCCAATTGACAAAAGTTGGGGGGTGGGGTTACTCCATTCGGAAGTTACAGTTTGCCGAATAACAGCCATAACAATACACAGAAAAGAAGCTTCGTGCAGTGGTCTAGTAGACACATACTCATTTTCACAACCTGTTATAGCTAACTCGGCTGAGATAACCACCGGAATCTTATGTCTACTAGTATTAAATAATGTGACATCTTGTAGGAACTGACCCAGTTTCGGAAATGACAAAAACATATGTACATCATTAGCAGCTAATTTACCGCATCTTGGGCACCCCTGACCCTAGAACCCCCCCATTTGGAAATCTTGGCCGGAGTAATATAGAGATCAAAAAGAGCCATGTAGCTTTGTGAGCGTAAGCTCCCAGAAATTAATACTGAGTTAGCTAACTCTAAAATTGCTGGAATATCGATGCCATCTTTACCAAACTTAGAATCCAATCTAGAGTTTTGTGAGGCAAGATCGTCTGGCAGCCCTTTTAATAAATCCTGATATAAATTCCCAATGCTCATTTTCCTAGAGATGAGTTCCATAAGTGAATTTTTGGTGAGTGTGGTAGGGGTGCGTTGCAAGAGATTACCAATATAGCTGCGTACCTGTAGATATTTAAAGAATTCATGTGTGCCTAGTCCATGTTTTTCCTTTAAGGATGAAAAAGAAGCCATGTTACCATCAACCACTAGGTCTCCCAAGGTGCAAATTCCTTGTGTTCTCCATCTAATAGTGACACAATCCTGAAAAATGGGAGGTAGCAACCTAGCAGCCGTCAACGGTGTATAACAATTTAAGTGTGGATTAGCCCATTTCCTGCGTCAATTCCTCCACACTGAGTACATTGCCTGAATTACCTTAAACTTAGTTTTTTTGTAGTAACTGGATTTCAACACCGAGAGGAGAATCCCCTTGGCCTCCTCGCCCAGCCCTATCTCAAAAATAGAGGGGGAGCAAGCTATTGGAATTGAAGCTCTTAACCCAAACAGAGGTAAGGCTAAGTGTTGTAGCATGGCTGCCCAATTATACAGCAACAGATCAGGAACTCCCCACCCACCCCTGTTTAGTGGTAAATACATCCACTTGGCCGCTCTTTGAGTTGCATGGTAACCCCAGAGAAATCTGTTGCAATAACTTTGTGCTCAAGTTAAACTAGTCTTAGCAAATTCTAGAGGGATGGTCCTGAAAATATACAAGAACTTAGGTAAGACAAGCATTTTCAAGACGTTCCTTCTTCCAAATAAAGAAAGATGTAGCTTATCCAATCTAGTCTAAGTAGCATTAACTGTCTGAATAATTGGCAAGATATTTATTTCCGGTATAAGTTCCACTGCTGCTGTAATTTCCACCCTCAGATATTTAGCGCTACGAACCACAGGAGCGTCCGAGGGGCCCATTTCCGTTGTTTGTATAACCTGGGTTTTCCAAGCGTTTAACTTATAGCCTGACAATTGACCGTAGGAGTTTGCCACCCTCTGTAGTGCAGTAAATGCAGATGCCACGTCAGTAGATAAGAAAGCGATATCATCGGCGTAGGCCAAAGCTTTACATTTATGCTCATTGATTTTAACAGGAACTATACTTGGACAGGCCTCTATTTTACTAATAAATGGGTCAATATATAAGGCAAATAAAATGGGTGAACAGGGGCACCCCTGTCTGGTGCCCCTGCCGATATCAAAAGAACTTGAAAGAAAACCTGAGGTAGATAGCGTTGCCCGTGGACTAATATACAATGATTGTACAGCATATATAAAACTTAAAGAGAAGCCCTTCCATTGCAAAACCTTTCACAGAAACCCCCAGGCAACGGAATCGAACACCTTTTTGGTGTCCATTAGGATTAGCCCTAAAGGAGAGTCCGTAACTTGAGCCCAGTCTAATAAAGCTATGACTCGGCGTACATAGTCCACCGTATCCCTACCCAGGATAAAGCCATGTTGGTGAATTGAGACCAACGGAGATATCACTAATGCGAGCCTAGCCGCAAGGATTTTCGAGAATAGTTTGCTGTCCGTGTTAATCAACGAATTCGGGCGATATGAGGCCGGGTCCAATTCTCGCTTATCTTTTTTCCTAATCAGAATAATAGTCGTCAAACGCCAGGAGTCCGGAGTGATCCCAAGCTGAGCTTGCCTCAAAGTTGTTAGTAGATCTTCGCGGACCTCTGCCCGAAATGTAGAATACAATTCTAATGGAATAAGGTCAGGACCAGCTGCCTTTCCTTTAGCCAAGGAATTCAATGCTGTCTCCACCTCCGCCCACTCTATAGGAGCGGCGAGAATAGAATTCTGAGAATCCGTTATTTTTTTTGTGTTGAGATTGGAAACAAAAGTGTTGAATTCCTGATCTATAGTGACCCCGCTAACCTCCTCAGTATATAAAGACTGATAAAATTCCGAAAAGACAGCTAATACCCCTTCCGGAGTATCATGAACCTGGCCCCTGGTATCTTGTATCTTAACAATACGGTTAGCTAAGCCCCGCTGCTGAAGTCGCTTAGAGAGGATCCTACCGGACCTTTCACCAAACTCGAACATTGTCGAGCGGTACTGTAGGTATTTAGCAGCGAGGTCCTGGCCCAGAACTTCCAGAAGAGAGGACTTAATGCAAGCCAACTGCGACTAAATAGAGTCAATGTCAACCCCATCCCTAATCGTATTGGTGAGTTGAAACTTCACCTGATGCAGCTCGTCAATGCGATTATTAGTCTGTGTGTGAATTAGTTTCTGACGGTGAAATGAGACACTTTTGGTCTCGCCGTGAAGTGCAGCTTTAAATGAGTCCCACAGAACCTGACTAGAGACTGAGGGGCATATTATCAAGGGGGTTTATCTCCGCTTTTTTGGCTTTAAAAGCCAAGAAAGCGGAGATAACATTATCTCCCTATTACCAAGCTGTCGCTAACACCAGTTAGTGACAGCTAAAAGGAGATAGCGACCATCTTGGGCCCCGCTTTGCATGTCAGTGATATTTATCACTAATGACATGCAAAGTGGGCGTGCCAAGATATTAGCGACTGGAAACAGTCCCCAACATCGCTATCTCCTATTACCAACTTTTGGAGATATTCGCGCTAAGCGCGAATATCTCCAAAAGTTAACACCTGCCCTGAGCAGTTCTTAGCCATGTTATCCAATGGGAGGTGGATAACATGGCTAAGAGCATTTGCTCGATAATGCATGAATATCGCTGACTTTTCAGCGATATTCATGCATTTCGGCCGTTTTTTATCGCATTTGCGATAAACCTTGCTAATAGCAAGGTTTATCTGCGATAAAAATCGCCGATGTGCGGCGATAATTTTTGTCTCTAAACAAGTTAGAGACAAAAATTATCGCTAGTTGTTGGTAATATGCCCCTGAGTCTCTATTAATATAAAGAAACCCTGTTATCCAAGACCTCATATGATCAATATACAATTCATCCGATAGTAATTTTTTTTCGAATGTCCATGATTTGGAAGTTCTTACTTGGGTTTTTAAAGTACACGCAATGGTTAGCAAATTATGGTCTGAAATGATTCTAGGCCTCATTGTAATTGAGGTAGAGTTCGCCATTTGATCAGACACGAGAAAGTAATCTAATCGGACCATTTTTTTATGGGGAGCTGAAAAAGTAGGTTGAACCATCGAGATTTCTACAATGATGGAACCACAGGTCAACCATTGAGTGTTCCTGTACCAGAGCTTGCATGGCCCGAAAAACCCTAGGTTTCAGGCCCACATATTTCTGATCTTCCACTAAGTTAAAGTTAGCAGAAAAATTAATATTAAAGTCCCCACACAAATACACCGGGTGTGGCCAAAGGACTAACTCTATGTTTAAATAATCCAAAATTATAGGGTCGTCAGAATTTGAACTGTAAACCGTACATACAGTAAAGGATATACCTTTAATCACCAACTCTACTAATGCCCAATGCCCATCTCCCTGCAGTATCCTGTTTAGATCTTGCACAAATACCCACTCCACGTTTTAGCAATATAGCTACCCCTCTTATCATAGAGGATTGTTGTGAACATGCTACTAGGTCAAACCCAGGAATATTTAAACAACTCTGGTTGTTAGATGATATGTGCGTTTCTTGTTGGCACACAACCTCCAAACGAAGACCCTGAATGATTCGGGAGAGCAAAGCACGCTTCTTTCCATTATTCAGGCCGCAGACGTTCCATTAGGATATGTTTATTTTACCTGACGCCATTACAGAGCGTGTGTGTTACCGCAGTGTTGAGATTAATCTGCTGTTTTAATAAATGAATGCCTAAGCAAAAAGACAATTTTTCAAGCTTATTTTTTGAATGCGCCCCCCTCCCCACCCCCACCCCCCAAACCCACTCCCCTTACCCCCCACCCCCCCCCATCCCCCACCCCCAATCTAGACAACAGGACCCGAGTCCAAGTGATGGGGGAACTGGTGTGAGCAGAGACACTCCTCAGAGTCACCGTCCAAAAGAGAAAAAAAAGGGAACATTTTTTGTTTTCGACCAAAATTGAGATATGTCCAATAGAGGAAACCAAGGCAATGTGCTCAATTAACATAGCGAACTTAATAATTTTCCCATACAGATACATAAACCCAGACAATCATAGAGAAAGACAAAAAAAAAGAGAAAAAACAAACAAAAAAAATCAAACTTGTGCATTAAGCAACGTTTCGCCAATTCACAATGAGTCCAAAAATAATTTAGCCTTTATTTTGCACTAAAAAAATATGGTCTGTCCTTGATGGATAACCTTCAATTTAGAGGGGAAGATTAAAAAATCCTGAGCCCCCTTTGACTGAAAGGGGACAATGAGCTGCCGGAGCTGCCACCTCCGTTCAACCGTAGTTGGACAAAAATCTGGTCTAACAAAAAATTGGCACCCTTCCCCGATCTCTGTTTATCTGGCCTGGCCAGATCATAAACTCTTTCTCTAGCTAGGAAATTTTGAAAACAAATCAGAATAGCACGGGGTCTGGTGTTAGTTTGACCTGTTCTTTGTTTGATCTTAAAAGGAAAACGGTAGGCTCGTTGGATCTCCAACTGCCAGTCCCAGTCCTTTACTTCTGGGAATGCCTCTACGAAAAGGTCCACAACAAATTGCCGGACATCTGACCCTTCCGTGCCCTCGAGCACCCCAAAACCCTTAAGTTGTTGCGTCGAGCGCGATTTTCCATGTCCACCAATTTCATTTGGATGTCAAGCCTCTGGGACTGAATAGGCGCCTTGATACCCATTGGGCTTAGTCTGCGCGTTATACATTTCATTCATTCATTTCATTTCAACTGTTACTTTCTGAGATACTACTTCGTCCTCGAGAGTAGAAATCCGCGACTCAGCCTCTGTAATCCTAGTTGCAAAATCCGAACATGTCTTTATCACTCTGGGCAATTAATTTTGTATTCTGCGGCATGATCCTTGTGCCCGGGGGCTCTCCTGCCGTGTCTCCTCTCGATGGGCCATTATCGTCTGGTACAGTATAACTAATGTCATCTCACCTGGAGGGAGATTCCCATTAGAGTCCTGACTGCTTAAGACCGGGAAGGGAGAATTCTCTTGTACTCCGGGATGCGCAGAAAATGAATAATCCCAAGCCTGGGGTCCTGAATTTACGAATTTGCCAGCCTCCTGCTGCAACTTACGAAAAGTTTCAATTTCGGAGTAGTTTAAACAATAACATAGTCCCACAGCATCGGTTTGCCTAGTTCACTTGCTCTCTAGAAGCCATACAAAATGATGATAATAGTTTCCTGACCCTAACAATATCTGTCTTAGATCCTTTTCGATTCGTCAGGCGGCCCCCAGCCGTCCGACGTCATGGTGGGCATGTGCGTTGGACGGCCGGGACCGTCCAATCTGCACACGTGTGGGATTCAGCCGTACCCTTGCGGAATATCCGCTGTGGCGAAAATGACACATTGGGAGACGTAAACAAACCAGGTTTACCGATTATTTTCAGGTAGAACTCAATTTATTTGATCAATGATATTCTATTACCCTTCTCCCATGCCAAGCAATCTAAAATAATAGCCCTGCTAAGAAAGGTATGTCTATTGGACCCAGAGTCTCAAGGGTGCTGGATTATCATACATTCTATGTATAGAATATCAAGTTTCTAATGCAACAAGAAATGAGGGTTCGATTGGGGGAGGGCTAACAATTGCCTACAAAATTGGTTTTCTTAAGCTTGCAGATTAGCAACATTCCTATACCTGCAGACACTGGCCCGTACATTAGAATGGGTAGGCACTTACCTTCATAGACTTCTATGAGGATCATAACTGGCCTGTTTCCGACTCTTCTGGCAAATAAAAAAATCACACCCACTGCTTGTTTATAACTTTGGTATCTGTCCTTAGCACATGTCGACCATGTGGTTTGAGAATCAAAAACTATGCCCATATATGGGAAACTGTTAATATTTTCATTAGGGCACCGCTTTATGTGGAAAGTCCTTTGTTCAATGTTTTGGCCCCGCACACCATACATTTTGGGTTTTGTGATGTTCGCTTCAAGATCAAAGTCTTCCATAAATTTTACAAAACTATAAATTAAAGCACTCGGGTCATTTGGAGTGTGAGAGTGCAGGCCGGCGTCGTCAGTTTAAAGCAGAGCCAGGACAGTAGCAGAGTTTACATTTGGTAGACCCTTTCCCTCAATTTGCAAACAGACATTTAATTTAATAATGTGAAGCAAAAACAAAATGGGTGCAAGGACATAACCTTGTTGCACGCTCGCTCTGTAGCCGAAACAATCAATGCCTTCCCCACATGATCCAATACTTACAGAGGCACTAATGCTCCAGTGCAGACCAATCAGGAAATCATCTAAGTCTTACTCTAACCCCAGCTCATGCTGAATGCTCCTCAATTTACCACGATTTACTCTATCAAACGCACTGCTCACATCCATAAAGGAGAGGTATAAACCACCCCCTTTGGTGGTTGTATTTTTGTTGATTATGAAATGTAGGTTAAGACACAGTTAAATAGTGCCAAGGCCTGCTCTAAACCCGGATTGAACGGACAAGATGACCTTACCCTTCTCAATCAATTTTTCAATCCTGCTCAACACAACTCACCCTGTGATTTTGACTGTGGAATCTAAAAGGAAAATGGCTCAGTAACAGCATGGGTCATGCCTGGATTCTTTTTTAAAAATAGGCACAATTACAGCATAATGCCAAGAGCTAGGGAGGCTACTACAAACTGAACATTTTAAGATATTGGTAAGAATAGTGACCCACAAATCAGAGTCCCTCTTTTACAAGTCCATAGGGTCTCTATCCGTTCCAGGGGCTTTCTGTGAAGGGCGGACATTACTCGCCTGTAATACCTCGTCTAGAGTAAACCTAATTTTCAATGGGAAAACGGTTAATAATCAGGGAAACAGGAGGAAGGGGGGGCCCTAATCCATACTAATATTATAGAGAGAGAGCCCAAACCTTTGAGGCGGGTAAGCTCAGGAACCACAGCGCCAATCACAACACCCAATACAGCATTGGAAAGGACAGTTTCAGCAGATGGACATAGGCTATACAGCAGCCCACCATATACATTAGAAGGGTAAAAGCACGTTGTGTGACAAAGAAGTCAGTTGAAAGTAGCACCGGCTCTGAGGTGGGCATGTGCATACGATTGAAGCCTGTGAATAGCGTTCTATCCCTCTGTACGCCGTCGGGTGACATATTGAGCGTGTGAACAGCGTTCTATAGCGGCGGCTCAGTACGCCGTCAGGTGACATAGATGCGGCGTGTGGCGTCTCAGTGCATCACGCCGTGTTGTGGATGCAGAGCCCGGGCACGAGAGCCCTGGCACGATGTGCACGGCAGGACGGCAAGAGGTGCATATCGCTGGGGCAGACTGTGAGTCCAGAACGTCAGCGCAGGTACACACGCATCACCTTCTGCACATATCACTGGGGTGCATTCTAATTGCACACATGTCTGTCATACCCGGACAACGTTGTGACAGGCTGCTAGTATATGTATAAATTGTTTTAAAATGCACAACACATCAATCAGCACTTAGGAACTGATTTCGATGATGTGGTGGAATTCCTTCTGCCCAACATCGGCTCAGTCCTGGGACGGACCGACACCCAGTCGGCGGTCCCGGCCGCCTCATTAGGATGCAACCGAACACTGTTCAGTCCCATTCCTATATTTCACTATGGGAGCATGCATTACGGCCGTAAACTGGCCTTAATGCATGCTCCCATAGTGAAATGGGTGTTGCAGTTCATCCTGGCAACCTGTGGCAGGCACCTCAATGTGCTTGCCAGAAGGTGCAGGGATCAATAGGGGAGCACCGTAGGTGCCCCCTCGACCTCCAACTGGAGGCTGTGCACCAAAGGGGACCCAGTTGGGGGCCCCAAACACACTTTCTGACATGGTTTCCATGTCGGACAGGATGGCATGGAAACCATGTCAGAAACATGCATTGTAATCTCAAGGACTGAAAGACCTTCACTTGAGATTACTAGGCTGCTTCCGACTGGCAGGCAAGTTCTCGGAGCCCATTGAAAGCAAGCCAGAATGTCCGATCCCTTTCATTTCTGATTGCCTCTATCATAATAAGGCAGTCATAAAGGAAACTGAGTGGCCCATTACGATGCGTCAGAGCCTTTGTGGGCCTCATCCTAATCAGCCTCTTAGTTCTTTCCTCTGGCACACATGGCTGATTGATGAGTCTCCAAAAGCATTTGTTGTCTTTAATTTTTTGTGACTCTATCAAACAGTCCCATTGCATGTTTTTAGCTGCAAGCTTGATTAATTGAATGACATTTTTATATTCTGACCATTGCATAGCTATTAGTGGAATATCCCTAGGCGTACAATTTAGTGCATCCTGAAGCCTCTTGTTGGCCAACTTACAATCCTTAGTGCACCATCCAGAATTTGGTTTTGCATGCACTTCAGCTGAACTCAATAGGCAAGTTTTGATTTTGACATTCATTGACACAAAGACATCCACTACCAACTCGCTAGGCTGATGTGTAGATAGATGGTAATTAAAGAATAAGACCAAGTTGGAAAACACCATGGTAACCAATAATGCAGCAATGTTTGCATTTCTCCATCTTAAATGTAGTCCTCTGTTGAACATAGGTGGCTCGGGCTGTCAACTGTAACAGTTTTACTGGTAATTCTGTTGCAGGTTTCCTTCAAGGCCCACCCAGTTCTCACTTATTTAACCAAAGTATGCATTATAGGCTGCTTTGCACGCAATACAAAATAGGATGTCTGTTTTTATGCCATATTATTATTTTAGAGCTATGCTGCACATGCTTTTGTTAGTCTGTGCTTCTTCCTGGGATTTGCTCTGAACATTTCACACAAGGTCCAACAACACTGGGTTCTGCTTTTCTGTGGTCGGTGAGCAACATATTCTTACATTGACCCACAACACTGAAGTGCAGCTGCTGTTTTCAAACATGGCACTTATTATCATATTTACCAAGACTTTCTCTTTGCATTACAGAAAGGATAATTTTAATATAGGGAAGAGATGCTCGAACGAGGGCACCAACCTTGTGCAATCTGAGATGAGAACCAGGTAACTACAAATGCCAGGTATGGGAGTCTGTTTCTAATCCCAGAGATCACATATATATCACTGTGCTCATGTAGAGAAAGTAGGCCTAGGCAGATATATCATTCACCCCAATAGGGCTTTTCAATGTATACAGTTTGCTCATAATACTGTTTACTTTGCTTAGGTGTATATGTTTTCTAATTGCAGCAGAGTTGCCTCATAATAGAGCACCCATAAGATTTGAACATCAGTATGGTTAAAAGGCCGGGCGATGATTATATAATCCATAGAGTAACGGGCAAAGGTTAATAAGCCACCCCTAGCTTTGCTCTTGTCCGATCTAATTGCAGGAAAAAAGAAGCATTGAAAGTCATTCTAAGTCATTGTCTCCAATAACCAAGCCTAAAATGTTCCAACTGATCAGCTTTAAAGGAAATCCATGGACAAACTAGATGGGGCAGGAGCAGTAAATCCTTCAATGGCCAATTGGAGCTCACAGTAGGATAAAGCCTGAGTGGCATGAATATGGCCTCATAGCCAGCTGTAGCAAGCTATACTGGCCATTAAAGGTCTGCTCCAGAGTTAAAGGCCCTAGCCAAAGACAAGGGCCTTTAACAAGGGAGCTGGACTTTAATGCCAGAATAGTATAGCTATGGAGGCTGTTAGAAACTTCTGCCACTAGAAAGCAGTATGTTCTAACAAATCAAAGCCTCAAAGTGCCTGAGGGGGTTGAAATCCCCTCTGGCTCAATGAGGTCTTTGTTCACAGCAACAGTTGTGAAGAACAATATTGGAATGTTGAAGCTCTGGACTTCTACCACTAGAAACCAAGAGCACTCCATTGTTCCAATAGAGCGCCCAACATTCTAATGTTGTAATATCTGTTCAAAACCTCTTTAAAACTGGGATTGTAGCTTGAATGCTGCATTGACCAACTGGATAAAAGAGCTTTAACAAAAGTTCCTGATGACCTTGGACATCAATTCATGTCATTGAGATGAATTAGTGGTTCATATTGGTTGTTACAAAAATATTGGCCTCTCCTTGGAGTTATGTACGACACAATTAATAGAGGTTTGCTAGTATTATATATCAATAAAAAAACAATTGGCATAATAGCTATGGTCTCTGCCTCTACAACCTCAAATGAATGTGAAAAAGTACTGATCTAGCCAAGTTGGGGTATCTGAGATTTATAGTAATGCAGTTGGCACAATATGACTTGGCAGATGGCCCAATCCAATCAACTCTGAGCACAAGTAATATATTATCATAATATTGGGTACTGAAATGAATGACTTGTAATCCAGTGACAAATTTTGTTTTTTAACCGAAAAGTGGGTTCAACCGTTGTGGCTGCTTATTTTGTGACATTTGTCAAAACCACAGAATAGACAGCATTCAGGGGTAAGTTTCACACAGGAAAAATTAGCAGAGTTGTTGAGGCTGGTAGTGACAGGGGAAACATGATTAAGATGTTTTGGTGCACACAATGCTGGGCTGGTGTTAAAAAATGGTGAGTGATTACTTGGCAAAGCTAGAGTGGCATTTGGTGGCAAAGCAAAGAAAACTTAAATGCAGCTGGGACCCATAATTGGCCAACTTTTCAGAATCCTTGCTGCAGAAAACAAACCATCAGGTAGATTGAGAGTCTCTGGTCATTGAATGGGATCAGAAAGCTTAGAAATCTCTGATTTCAAGAACATAATTCTCTCAACAAGGGGCTTAAGACAGTCATGAAAAATAGCTTTGAGCTTCTCAAGTAAAGGGTCCCAATTATGAGTATTTTGATTACCGGTATTATCTAAGATTAACGTTGGCGTGCCTGAAATGAGTACATTGCTACTACAGGGAGAGACCTCATGATTGGAAGACGGGTACTTTGTTTTCCTTTTACGCTTGGCAGATGAACTGCTAATGTGCACCTTTTTCTGGCTGGAGTGAACCTGTGTGGTGATCACTCCCTTGGTGATAGCTTTACATGAACTTGAGCTACCCGCTGATCTCAGGAAATTGGTACAACAAATGACAGAAGTCAGAGATCTCCAGTATCCAAGGAAAGGCGCCTTTCAGCTGGGTAAATGTTTTTAGTTATAACACCCAATGCACCAGCAAAAAAGTATCCAGAGTGGTGCAATGTGATTCCATGCTTGCCTTTGAGCTTGAGAATTTCTGCTTCTCCATGACTCCACCCGCACCCAGAAAGACTCCTAGGCTGAGAGACAAAAAGTGCAGAGAGCAAAAAATAAGTGCCAAATCAGTCAAACAGGAAATGAAAATACACCACTACTCAACTGATTGTGTATGCAAGAAAGGGCTTCTCAAATACCTTAAAAAGTAAGTCAGGAATTGTGAGGACAACGAGAGGGAGGCCAGGATTGGTTGGGCATGGACAGGCACAGGTGCAGTGGCGTAGTTTCAGAAGGGGTGTTTGGGGTGTTAAAGATTAATAGTTGGGTACAGATGCTTTCAGTTGGATACGGTAAGGTGTCTATTGGATTTCACCTGGGATTTTTCCATAAACACACAGACAAAAACGCACACACACTCTCTCTCATCTCTTTTTGGAAAGCCCTAAAATGTTTATATTTGATAAAATATCTTTGTTTCACTCAGTTCAGTTCATTAACTTTATTCGAATAGACAATGTATCCATAAAAGTGTGACAGTAATTAAAAATAACAATAAGAATTAACAATATGTAGTAGCAGAAATTACAGTTGTATGGAGAGCAGCACAAACATTTTAGGTGGCAAGTTAAAACAATACAGTCATTATAAATAAATCACTAACGTATAAAACCAATCCATTCGATAATTGGGAATTGTCTAAGCATTAAAAACTCAGTCCATGAACATTGACTTACGCACCCTAATGGCAATTCTCAAGAATGTGCTTAAGCGAAAAACCAACTCTTCATCTTCCAGGGCAAGCATGCTTGAATAGGCAATAGCCAAACAAATAGGCCTGATCTTAGTAAACAACGGGAAAAGAAGCCACTTGCTATATTTCATGTAAAATTTGCAGAATAACAAATAGTGCTGGGTTGATTGACCACTCACCCCGTCACATGGGCAGAGTAGCGAGTCAAGTTTAGAATGATAACCCAATGGAAAACACAGTGCAAATTTCACTATCCCAGCCCTCAGGTGAAATAAAAGGCTCCTTCCCCATCAACTCAGGCTGGGTGAGATAATTTGTCAGGGGTAGCAATGGCGTTCATAAGCCATATAACTGAAAACCAAGGATTTCTTTGATTCCAGCGCAGTTCTTGCAGTGCTATATGACAAATAAAGGGCACTTCTAAGTTCTTTTTTATTTACATTCCCAGCTTCTTTGGGGTTTAAGAAAACGGAACCCTTATTGACGCTACATAAGCTTTGGTACACTCCAGATAGCCATGGCATAGCCATCCCCTTCTCACACTTCAAACAGTCTGTTATAATACCTTGTGTTAGGGTAGCTGCCTGGTTCTTCCACACAGAAAGCCAAAAAATAAGTACTTTTATTAATCACCGTTCCTCTCCCTTTCCACTGCCTCTGAAGTCCTGCTCCTACGCTCTACTAGTCATAAAATGTATTTGAACATTATATGATAGCGTGATAGTCAGGGAATCTGATGCTCACACCCTCATAATCTTACTGACCAAGACAGCCACTGCACAGACGGGCCTGCTCTTGGCCTGGGCATGTGCCTGGGCACGTCCGGAGCCATGGGGAAAACAGATAGCTTACATAGATCGATGCTGTATGGACTAGCAGTCTCACAATCTCCTGGGCTGGGGCTTGTGGGCAATACAGTCCAAAGTCTTGTTTGGTGCATCCCCTGGTGAAACCAGTGAGCTTATCTAGCACAATGCTATGTTGCCCAGCAGCTCCTCTTTCTCCTGGGACTGGGCTGGGGCTTGTGGGCAATAAAGTCTAAAGTTCTTATTGAGTGTGCCCTGCGGGCAAACCAGAGCCCATATATAGTTATCACTATATGCTATGTGGCCCAGCAGCCCCTCATTCTCGTGGGATGGGGCTTGTGGCCAATTAAGTCCAAAGTTCCTGTTTCGTGTTTCCTGCAGTGCAGTAAGTCAGAGCCCTTATGTAGCGCTATGCTGCATGGTCCAGCTGCCCCTCCTCCTGGGCTGGGTTTGGGGCTTGTGGGAAATGAAATCCAAAGTTCCTGTTTGTTGTGTGCGCTTTGTTTTTTGTTTTTTTTGCGGTTTCATATAGCTCAAACTTGACCCGAAGGTATTGGAGCGCTTTACATGAGCAGCAGTTTCATTACACATTAATTTTTTGGTAGGCATAGGGAGGTTATGTGATTTGTCCAGAATCACAGGATGTTGATCCAACGTGGAGACTCGTACCAGATTCACCAGCTCCAAAGTCCACAGCTCTGGCCGTTATGCCACACCTTCTCACCTCACCATTGATTTTCTCCCACAGTGGGCAAGGTAACAAAATCCAACAATATGTCATAGTAGTTGTATATTAGGTGCCTTAATACAGTGAGTCCCCTGGGGCTGCAACAGGCACCTGCGCCTGCTTTGCGTACCCCGGGACACTTTCGTATTACAGAAAGGGCCACAGACGTTTGTGCATCCCCTTCTCTAATACCGATAGCGCTGGCTCACATTAAGCACCAGCGTTATCTTCAGGGGGCGTTCCTTCATTTGCATGAGTGCATGCCTCATGTAAATGAGGGGATCCCTTTAGCTCTGTGCCAGCGCTGTATCACAGATGCAGCCGCAGAGGCAAAGAAGATTTCAGGTGGTGCATTGTCAGTTCACCCCTTGATAGCAGCCCTCCGGAGTGGGGAAAGGGGGTACTATGGACCCCCCAGACTTCCCCTTGCAGGTGGGTGCAGGCTGGTGCAGTCGGGTGCAGTCATCTCCATTAAGTGATGATATGGGGTTGTGACACCAACGCAATGACACATAGACTGTCATTGATTGCAATTCCCTCAAATTGTTCTCCAAATTCTGAAAATAGTATATTGATTACCCAGGTTCCATGGAACACAGTGTTGCTCCACATTAAAATCTGTATTTGCTGCCAAATGAGGTATTACATTGAAATATGGAAACCAAACCATAATGATGAATCCAAAAACGTGAAAGTGAGCAGGATTCTTAACTACTTTACATATGTGAGTATGCCAGTGGCGGCTCCTCGGGGGAGTGTTGTGGGGAGGTGGGGCGTGGCGGGGGAGGGGCAGGGTGGGGGGCAGTAAACTCCGGTATACGGCCGAACGAAGTTAAGTAAGTAAATAAATAAATAAAATGAATTACATTGTGTGCCCTGCAATAGCAATATATTTCAGGGAGTACTCCTGTCACTCTTTTTCAATGGTATGCTTCTTTATGTGCTATTGATAGCAATGGTATTTACTGCAGTTTGCTTTTTTGTATAAGGAACTATGCTTTTTTTATTATACACAATCCTGTGTAAGAATCTATTTGTCAGTGAAGCTAGACATATTGTCTTCTTGGTTACGTTTGTTTTTTCATTGCTTGTTAATTTATGCAAACTAACAGTACTACTCTTTGAAACATTATTTCACACCTCAGCACCTCCTATCCTCCTCCTCCTCCTAGATGTTTCCATGTTTACGATATTCAGTTTAGATCTGGGTTAATGGCTCTCCTACTTTGCAAAAACAAATTGTCTTTTATTCAGTTGATGGAGCAAGGACTCCAAGAAAAGAGATTTGCTTGAAGACAATCGTCTCATTCAACTTATGATATTGTATTAACCGTGTATTGTGTAAATGAATATGCACAACATTAAACATACAAGAAAGAGAAGCATGCCTACGTGTATTACTAATAAGTAACTCAAGTGAAATTCCAAAATGGCTGCTAACGAAAAAACTGTCCTGCGCATGCGTAAGCTGTAGCTACGCAGTATGACGAACTTTCGCTTGGAGGGAATTTCTTATGCTTGTGCAAATGCTATTAATATGGCTGCCTGAATGCTCAAATGCTCAGCATCTGCTTTACTGAAAGTAAAACATACTATTTTACTATGGCTAATGCGGACAAAGCATAAATAAATGAATGGGATTAGAGTAGAGAGAGGCGGTATACAGTGAAATCATTTATGTTCAAAATTAACATATGTCTTTTTGACTC
Source organism: Lissotriton vulgaris (assembly GCF_964263255.1). Lineage (NCBI taxonomy): Eukaryota > Metazoa > Chordata > Amphibia > Caudata > Salamandridae > Lissotriton > Lissotriton vulgaris. The sequence goes on along the minus strand of NC_141694.1, from coordinate 1,141,988,190 downwards.
TTTATTAGTGTGTATCTTGGGCCTTTCGTATGAGACTAGAGTCTGTTGACTACCTGATTTCCACCCATGTGTGATATGACCGAGCTGAAAGAAGTGATGTGACTCTTGAACGTCGTCCAAGGCCAAAACGGATACATACCCTGGGTACCAGCTTGAGAACCTCTAAGATGAATAGGAACGGATGAAGTTTATACTTTTGTTTCTAATGTGATGTGAATATGGAAGGGAATTAAAATTCTGTGAATAAAAATTAAGGGGTGAGATTTTTAAACAATGGACTGCAAGACTAAATTGGAAAAATCAGTATGGTGTGATAATCCTCCCCCCTGCCTGTCCAATCAGAGTTAGGAGTTTCATGATATTGAAACATTATTAAAGGGTACATGAATATTGTAGGGTATAATTGAGGTAGTTCTTAGTTAGTTAGAGAGACGTCGATGCTGAATTCCGCAAATCTCGGGATGCTGTCGGAGTGACGAGAGAAGCTGAAGAAGAATCGAATGCAGAGCCACATTATCCTAAATTAATTTACCTAGAAGAAGATCGTGGAAGAATGTCGAGGAGGAACAGAGTGTCAGAAATGAAATGAAATACCATTATTTGTAAAGCGCACAGCTACCTACGAAATGGTGTCCCGGTGCTGGGGACCCTTGGAAAGATTAAGCAAGCTATTGCCCAGAGCCACATGGTGCTGGGCTAACCTGCCGCTGGCACTGGGAAATCGAAATGTGAACCTTGTAGTCCGGAGTCAGGCACCCTGCCCGCTGTGCCACAACTCTTCCAGAGACGGGTGCTATGCAAGCATCGGTGGTAGAGAGGTCATCTATCCTGTTCTGATTCCTGTCCTGAAGCCTTTGTTGCCTGATCTTTCCCGGGGACCCTTCCCAGCTCCTTTTCCAGGGGGCTGGTTTTCACACCATCCTAGGTAATATAATCTCTGCGTATGTGCTAATGTTCTTTTCTAACTGTCCTCTCCTTTCTGAGCATAAATCATTGCTTGATATAAAAGTGTGTGTTTTGATTGATTGAATTTTCGTTCCTAAGAGAGACCGAGACTGTACTGAACTTTATAAGTGGTTCACATGAAACTAATCTAGATAAAGAGTCAAAATATTTCCTGAGTCTGTGGTCATTTCATCAAATGTAAGAAAATTATATTTAAGTTGTTTCACCATCAACTAGTTCAACTAATTTGGTCCATTGACCAGAGGAAAGACTTTTTTGTTCAGTGAAAGGTTAGTAAAGAATAAGAAGTGACTAATGTTGAATGATAAAGAAGCACAAACAATTGACACCAGTGGTTTACTGCCAGGTAGTGTGTATGTGTGTTTATGTGCCCAAGTGAGTATAAGGTATTAGACTACCTGTTGCTGGTAAGCAGCTGGATCAGTTTTCTGGTAGCAGAGGATGGTTATTATTGACTAGTTTGGTGATAAGTATTGATTTTGATGATTGATTTGTGTTTAACAAAAAGAGTTAGTGTCTTGTTTTATGTCATCTGGTAAATTCCCAGGTGAATGAATAGCGGGTGGTGATAGAAACCTTACTGTAGTGAGGTAACTCGCCCGTTGGAATAGCATTGAGAAGCTAGGCAGGGCTGTCAGTGCTAAATTAGGGACTTTTTTGTATAAAAGTTGAGGGTGAGTGAAAGCAAAGGGGTTTGCTGGTGAAATTTTGGTCTTATATCACCTAGAAAGGGTAACACTGAAGGAGTAACAGGTTCTCTCGAGCTTGATTGAAGGGTACTCAGAAGGTTTTACTCACATTGTAGGAGCAATTCTGAGTTTTCGGATTAAATCAGAATCTATCCTTTGTTTAGCGGAACAGGCAGAGTAGCGAATGTTTTAACAGTGTTACTAACAGATTTTAGTCATGGAAGAAGTAAAAGAAAAAAATTCTCATATTACCTTGTGAAGGGAGGCTCAGTCGCCGGAGTTGCACTGACGTCACAGAGCGCTGGGATAGGTTGAAACAGCGGTTGTGTGACTGACGTGCATTGTAAAGGAGGTGTCAGTAGTAAGGAGCAGTACTGACTACATGAGAAAGGCCGCACTGGCATTGGACCGATCACGAGCGTGAGCCACAATCTGAAAAATTGTAGGCTTGATTTAATTTGTCTTCTGATGAAAAACATTCCGACAGAAAAGCTTGAGGTTTTACAGATCATCGAACATGTATCAAGAATCTAGTATGTATGGAGAAAAGAGAAACATTTCATTTATAAAGAAAATTAAGAATTTCTTTAAGAAAGATAAACCTGTATTGACTATAGAAGGGATTCCTATTCCGCCACCTAAAATGCCTGCTTCATTTATGATGATGGAGAGAGGATATCATTCATGAGTATGGATAGAGAATTGGATTGAATACACAAAGGATGATGGCGCTCTAGCTTTTCCTGAACATGGTACCTTTAATGGAATAATTTTACAGAATTTGAGATTGCGAATGAATGATTTAGAACCAAGACCCAGGCTAACATAGTATGAGGCATTAGAAGAATGGGAGACTGAGTCGTCTGAACGAGAGACAAATCGGAGTGGAAGATATATGGGTCAATTTCCTAGGTTTTTGCGATAGACATGTGCAGGTCAAATGGAACAATGGAGAAAGGCAATGGTAGCAGAAGGTTTGTACCCAGTATTATGCAGCTGATCAACAGACAGGTAAAGAATAATTGAAACACCTGAGCCAGCTAGGATATGGTGAATCAGAAGATGAATTATTAGAGGATATTTTAACTAAAAATCCTCTATTGTACTAAGAAGGACCAAATAGAATCCCTCCAAGTCTACCAGTATTAGGAACACCCCTGATTCCACAAATTGAACATGATACAAACGTTAATAGGGTACTTCAAGATAGAGAAAAAGAAGCATTGAATAAAAACAGAGAAGAACTAATACAAAAGATAGGTCAATTAAACTTGAACCCTGAACCATTGACAATTCCAGTAGTTAAAAGTCCTGTTGTTCCATTATATGGACACAAAGCAAATTGCCTCAAACCAACAGTTGTAACAGCGCCCTTAAGCAACTCCAGAAAAGAAACTATGATAATAGATGATCAAGTCAGTGAGTGTGATTCAGTGATTTCATTAATGGATCTACCAATAAGAGTCTCAGCAAATGAACCCCAAAAAAGAGTCACACCTAGTAGTTCAAAAGAAGGAAGATCAGTGACATCCTCTGGAACCAAAAGTGCAATAGCAGTAACTCCAGAAGATCTGGAGAGATGGGCACAGGGAATAGACAAACAGAGTACACCTCCTAAAATATTGGATATTTACAAAATGAAAGTAGAATTGGAAGAAATGATTGCTGGAAATGTGGGAATAGAAAGATTGAATACATACAATGAGGAAGAGTTGTTGTTCATTTATAGAAGTATAACCAGGAAAGTGAGATTGTTTCACAAGAAATAGACAGAACTTGCCTCAGAAATGGGAATTGAGATAGGGAGATAAAACGTACTACAAAAACCATATCGAGTGGATTTTACTGACAAAGATTCTGAAAACATGAATGTGTCTGGAAAGAAGTTGCAGGTAAAAGAGTTGTTGAATATTTTACAAAAGTGGGGAGACATTGACAGGTGGAGAACGAGGCGGACAAGAAAGAAAGAGGAAGCACAGGCAAAGGAAGCCTCTACTGCATATTTGTTAAGAGAGTCAGGAAAGGTAGAAAGATTGTGTCCTATGAGAGAGGTACCTGGTGGAGGATACATTCATGTTCATGTTCCATGGAGTCAACAAGATATTTTGGGCCATATGTATGAAAATGTCCATTTGCGATTCTCAAATAGCGATTTTTTGCGATTCGCTACTTGAGAATCGCAAAACGCTATGTATGTAGGATTTGCATTAAATTTTGCGAATCCTACATATTCCTTAATTGTGAATCGCATATTGCGATTCACAATTAAGGAATACTTTCCCATTCATTCCTATGGGCCTAGAGGCCCATAGGAATAAATGGGAAGACATTCTCAATTTGCAATTCCCGATTAGAGAATCGCAAACTGCAAATGCAATTTCAAGGTTGTCAGGGTGTCAAAACGACACCCTGTTGCAACCCTGAAATGAGCATGGGTGGGGTACAGATGTGGTGCACATATATGTGAATCACATGGCACTTTGAAAAATGCAAAAACAGGCATTTTTTTAAAAAATCGCAAATTATCACCAACTTGAAATTGGTGGTGATTTGCTATTCCTTAAGTCCAAATTGTACTTTTTCTGTGCTTCTTACATTGCATTTGAGGAATCCCAATTTGCGATTCCTTACATGCAATTGCAAAATAGGGAATCAAAAATTTGCGATTCCTTATTTTGCGACACTGCTGATTCGGCATTTGCGATCGCAAAATTGCCCTCATACATATGGCCCAAAGTCGTTTACAAATGATTTTCGTATACTGAGAGAGAATCCAGTTGAATGGTACAAACAGGTTGAAAGGTTTGTGAAGATTTCGAAGGATTTGTTGAAAGACTAGGATGGTCTGTTTGATGTAGTGGTACCTGCTGATTTATGGACAGATTGTAAGATCACAATTGATTGGACTAGCGAAGAGTACCCAAGAGATTCAAAAACAGGAGCCCCTTCAGATGATGTGATGAAGACATATCACCAAGTAATTAATTTCTTCAAAGGGAAAATTCCTCCAAAAGAAACAGATTGGGAAAAAATAGACAGAACAACCCAAGAATCGAATGAGTCTGTTTATGCATATTATGAGCGACTGTTACAAGTGTTCAAACAATATAGTGGTTTGGGAACATTTGAGATAAGGATCTGAGACATTTCGTGTACAGATTTGTGTATGGTTTGAAACCAGCAATTAGTCAGATGATTCAACAACACATGTGTGCTAGCAAAGCAAAACAATAGATGAGATTTTGAAGTATGCAAAGTATTGTTGGGTGATATTGAGGCAAGGCATAAAAAAGTTAAGAGAGAAAATTATGTGGGCACAAGTGAAACTAGCAGAACAACAGGAACTTAAATTAAATTGTCAGACTGATGGTCAGATGAAAGAACAGAATCAGAGTGATAATGTGGTGAGTAGTGGTAAATCAAAAGAACGAATGAGTAGAAAGAATGCTAAGAAGAAATGTCCTTGTCATGGGTGCCAAAAGCCTGGATATTGGAAAAATGAGTGTAAGAATATTCAGAATAATAATGTCCCAACCCAAAATTTAAATCCACAAATGCAGAATGGGGTGCTTAGGAATCAACCGCAACATGTAGTTAATCAGCAGTGTCAGGTGCCACCTGCCCCTATGCCAAATTTTGTGAACCAGCAAAAGTACAGTGCGGACGCCGGATTACAAGGAGGAAGTGGTAAGAAAAATTCTGTGATTTCACAATATTTTTAGTTGAACAATGCTGATAGCGAAAGCGAGCAATGACGGTGCCTGTGGGGAGAGGAAGAGGAATGAATACTTGGCGCATCTTTGCCGGTAGATCAGTCTGGTCCGTTTATTGATGGGAAAGTGGAAGGCAATGATATTACTTTTCTATTGGATAATGTTGCTAACAGCAGATATCCCAAACCTACCCCTCTCGGGAGAAGCAATCCAAGTAGTTGGAGTTTCAAATCAGCAAATTAGAACCCCAGTTACCGAACCCTTGGCGGTTCACATTGTACAGTTTAAAGGTATGCAGAGATTTGTGGTCTGTGATTCTAGTCCAGGGAACTTACTAGGAAGAGATCTGTTGTGAAAAATGAACTGCACAATTTATTGTACACCGGATGGTATTGCTCTACAGACCCCTGATGAAGATATTATACAGAATAATGTTAGCTACACAAGGCACAGAAGTAGATGAAATATACTCTTTGATGACAATAGGCGATTTACCAGAAGAACTCAAAACAACTGTGAATCCAGAAGTATAGGATTTCACAGGAAAAGAGATAGGGTTAATGGCAAATGTAGACCCAGTGAAAGTAACAGTGAAAGAAGGTGCAGTTTGAGTTACCGAAAGGCAAGATGGCCGATGCTGGGTTGCGGTGAGCAGTCGCACACATCCCCTCTCTTGCCTTAAAACCGTAGAAATATGATTTGGTGATGCTGAATACCCTTAAATGGCCCCTGAATCGTCACTGAATGCTGGCTACAGGTTGTTAGGCTCGATTGGACTGAGGAGTTACGAGCTTGTTATAATCCATATTGTTAGGAGCCTCTTGGACACTCAATCGCTTAAGGGAAGAATTATAGCCCTGATGAGCGCGTTTGGTCCCAAGAAGAAGCAACAGCCACAAGTGGCTAAAATGCCTGCACGGATTGCGAGGCAGGAAAAGGAGAAGCCGACGGCTGCGACAGTGGTAGAGGCTGTAGGCAAAGAAGACATGAATGGCCCCGCACGAAACCTCGGTGCGATCCAGAAGATGGGAGGCCCATCACGAAAGAAGAAAACTGATCAAAAGGGAAAAGTGAACTCTAATGAACAGGACAACCCTGCGGCACTCTGGAGCGTGACAGCAAGTAAAGTGGGAAGAACCGCAGAGAGACCAAAGGGCAAGGAATCTGCACTATGGCAGCCTACCTTAACAGAGGCTTTCTCTCCCAAGACGTTATCTCAGCACAACGGGGGCACTGGAGGCGGGAGAGTCAGCGGAGATAGCGGCATCAGCGGAGCCGGCGAAGCCGTCGGAAATTCAGATTCCCGAAAGAACTTCCTCGAGGACGCTGTGAATGCAGAGTCCGTGGTTGCTAGGCAACGCCGCAGACCCGACCCAGAGAACGATCCTGTCTCACTTGTGGAGGCGTCTGATGCAGAACAGGCTGAACAGGCTGATTGCAGGAAGGACAATGCCACAGGCACGGTGAGCAGCGGTGGCAAAAACGGAGGGGGCTCGGGCCTGTCTGAAATTGGCAATGCTGACATGATGGGAGCTATAATGTTGTTAGAGGAAGAGATGAGAACTGCTCAGGAGGGGAAAAAACCTGCAATACGTGGGGCAGCACCCTTAGTCTTGCAAGCAGAGATGGTATGGGGGAAGGTTCGGTTCAGAAAGTAATAGAAAAGGGCGAAGGAGGGTCTGTCAAAGGGGATTGCTTTTACTCCCTCAATGAGGATTCTGAGTCAGACCAAACTAGTGTGGGGAGCTCAGAGGAGACCTCCGGTTCAGAGTCCAGCACGGATAATGACACTGTTCAAAAGAAGAAATCGTTAAAATTGAGCAGACAGCTTTCTGGGGCAATAGAGGGGGCCCAAAGACGCCTAGTTTGGGACTATTCTGCAACTTCACAGTCATATCAGGAGGAGGAGGGTAACACCACGGAAATACCTCCTGGGGGCTCAGCACAACAGGTTCCTGTGGACCTTTTATTTAATACCCTTAAACAAATGCAAACGGAGGCCAGGGCAGCCTCAAAAAAAATTCAGAATGCAATGAGGAAAATGAACAAACTATATGATGGAATGGTAGAAAGGGTAACTGAAGTTGAAGAACGAACAGGCAAGTTAGAGGATGACGTCGGAAGCTGGCAGACCTTCAAGACAGACCAGGAAAAACTTTCAGAAGACTTCCAGTGGAAACTGGAAGATTTTGAAAATCGTCAGCGACGGAATAACATTAGACTGTTGGGTGTGGCAGAGGGGATTGAAGGGCAGGACATGAGTCGATTTGTGGTGAACTTGCTGAAGAGGTCTTTTCCTGAGTCTGAGTGGCAGTGGGAGAAGGAGGTACAGCGGGCACATAGGATTCCATTTACAGCGAAGCAGGGGGCGAGAAAGGATGGCCAGGGCTCTTTTCCCAGAGCAATCTTAGTGAATGTGGGGAATTTCTTGTTATGGGAGGAAATTATTGCCAAAGCTAGACCTGATAGCAAGAGATCGTTTGAGGGTACCACATGTTTTGCCTGGCCTGATTTTTGCCACGTAACGGTGGAGAGAAGGTGGAGGCTCAGGCAGATGATCGCACCGTTACAGGCACTAGGCTAAGAAGCGTACCTCCTTTTCCCTGCTAAATTAAAAGTGATAACAAAGGGGAAAACAAGAATGTTTAACTCAGAGATTAAAGCTCAGCAGTTTCTCGAAGAACTCAAAAGTAAGAAAGGGGGTTAACATATCTTACATGTTGGTTTGAAATTGGATTGAAATTGGTGTCCATTATAAGTTTCTGACGAATATTGCGCAGTTCAGGGGGTATTTCAGTATGCAGATATGTAGGCTGAGGGGAGGTGCAATTGACGCAATCCATAAGCGGCCACACATAGGTCATTTTTTACCTATTTGCCAGTAATGGGGGGAGGGTGGGGCTGGGAGGGGAGGGTAGGGTAAGGGGGGGCAAGAGGGGGGCAAGAGGGGGAGCAAGAGGGGGGGAAAGGCACTACATTTTGGTATTTATGGTTTGATTCAGCACATTGTCACAGGGTGTAGGTTTAGAGATATATGGTACATAAAAGAGAGACAGCAAGATGGCTGCCGAGGGGGAGCTCTAGTGAGGAGCGCTGGGGCCAGGGATCTCCAACTTTGGATTAAATCCCTATGTAACCCCAGAGCAACCCCCAACACAACACATGGACGAAGCGGAACAACTGTTGCTTGTCTCAGAGTGAAGAGAAAGCAAAAGCCTGGGAAGCAGGACGCAGGAAAGAAGAATCTGCTTACCTGCTCGAGGGTCAAGACTGCCTCCGCCCCTCGGACGACGGACTCCACAGGATGGGAACCGCCTGATGCGGAGCGGCCGGGGAGGACACTCAACCGACCCAAAACAAAGAAAGAAGGAGCCACCGGTTGTCACCCCGGTCTGCGTGTGGCCGGGACCTCGGAGGAGACACACGGGCAGCAGCGCCGGTGCCGGCAGGAATAAACGGACCATCGCGGAGCTGAGAGACCCTGGTGACCTCAAGAAAGGTATGGTCTTCCTCTCCCCCTGCGCAGCCCCCTTAGCGCACAACTCGCCCTGACTAATGAAAACGGAAAACGAGGGATATTGGCAGTGAAAGAGATCGAAAAACGTCGCGCCTGACCTTAAAATGGCGGCCGTATGAGACGAATGCTGATCAACAACCCAGGGGCATTGACAGGGAAAGGAGACTGGCGACTTCATTTGGAAAGGAAGTAAGACTTCCCAGATGCCCTAATGGACTAGGAACAGCGACAAGGGACAACTATCCTGGTCTAAAAAGAGAGAAGGGACCAACCAAGTTGGAATGTAAAGAGAGTAAGAACGAAGAAAGTGATAAGGGACTAAAGAACTGCAAGAAGGAAAGAGAGAAAGTACTTTCCCCTCAGGAAATAATATGTTGATTCGGTCAACATCCGACACTGACTGAAGTTTCTCCAGACAACACTTCTCACAAAGAAAGTCAGTCAATCAAGTCATTTAATTAGACAAGCCATTAATTTAATAATCAATAATACCTACCACCATGAAACTAGAGCTCGGAAGTCACTCAAACCTCTTTATTTGACATGATCACAATGGCATAATAAGAGCTAACCAAACTACAAAGAAACTACAGCTACCGTCAAGGAAAAGTATTACTGGATTTACCTAGATTCCTATATCTACCAAGATATACCAGCAGGAAAATACATAATACAAAGCACCAGCAGGAACTTCACAGTACAAAATAGTCAATAGGCTTCTGAAGACCCACAACGTGCAGGTGAAACAGAAATGGAGGGAAGTTACAGAGGGCCGACCGGGTCTCACGCAAAGAATATAGAATATCCTTCCAATATATCCAAAAATGCGGCCAAAAAATTCAAACATTGCACATTGAGAAAAAATGCGGACACTCTGTTTGCTGACCCTTATTTTGACAGAGTTAAAGGTATCATGATGAATGACCTGATATTCTACACGGACAAAACAGCTAAATGGCGCAACGCCTTTACAAAAATGCTGTTCACAAAAACCGTAAAAAACATACCACATGGCACAAAAATAACGACCTCAATAACTAAAAGATGTAACACAGAAATATGCATTACTATGTATAAAACAGGAATAGTGCTGATACAAGCAACCAACAAAGAACTCGAGAAATTCGAGATAACTTTCCAAACCCTAAAGGAATCCATAGTAGGACCAAATCACCACCAAATCATGACCTCACCAGACATCACACTTGACAACGACGACCCTATGACTAGAGATGCCAATACAACGGACTGCCAGAATAATAAAATCTCTAACTCCGGAGATTTACCTGAATCTGCGATGGCAATACCGGAGACTGAGATTGAAAGGATAGAGGTATACAATACCCTGGGAAACAAAGAGATGAACCAGACCTCACTGGAAGAGCCGCTGCCACCACCATTCGATGCCACTTCACCGGAAGAGGGTAGCTCAGGTCAGAGTGAGCCCCCGTCTGAAGAGATCTACGAAAGGAACAAGGTAGAGGTTACCTACCTTCCCCAACCTCCCTCGAATACGAATCTAGAGCCCCATCGATACCTATCCACAAAAACACCCCTTACACCTAACAACACAGGAAAAAATGGCGACACCACTAATAGAGCCAGGAATCACAACCTAACTATGGATACAACGGCAAAATATGTGGCAACGAGAACAGACCAGCCACGGAGGAGAGCAAAAGGCCGAACGCTAACAGCCAGATCTATCCCACATAAGAAACCATCCCGAACACAGAAAGAAATCAAGGAGCTCAAGAAACTAATAGGCAACCTGGCACTAGACTCGTTGAAAGTCTCAAAGACAATCGGGAAAATCTGGGAGATGACGATAAATACGCACACCAAGGTCTCACACATCCAGAATCTTGTACTCCGACACAACAGACCAAACAGGACCAATCCCTTACCAAACGAAGAAGCCCTGGCCCTACTCCGATCCTATGAACAATCTGCTCTACGAAAGGAGGAGAATATCGAAATTGTACCTATTGACCCTAATAGATCGTCCAGAAAGAATGATAGGAAAGTAATCCACCACAACTTACAACATATCCAGGTAACTGCAACTGAAACAGAAAATGGAAAGAGCGCTAACTCACAGAAAACCCTGAACTGCCTACTACTTAACTGTCGATCAGCAAATAAACACGCATCAGACATAGCCGCCCTAATCATTAATAAAGAAATCGACCTAGCCATCCTCACCGAAACTTGGCTCAGTGAATCATCCTCTCCTTCCATGGATCTCCTAGTACCACCACAATATAACATTGTCAGATTAGACAGACCGAGGAAAGTGGGAGGAGGTATAGCGTGTATTCACCGCTCAGAGATCGAGGTCAACAAATTCCAATCTGACCCTATAGAATCTTGTGAATACCTTGGTCTTAATGTAAGATTACCAAAAAATCAAAGCTACAACCTACACGCGTTCTACCACCCACCTGGAGATAACGCAAAGTTCACAGAGCATCTTATAGAGATTATAACGGCCAACTCTAACCCAGATGCCAACAACATATTCCTAGGGGACTTTAACCTCCACTGGGACGACGACAATGACAAACTAATTAACTCGATCAAAGACTTCCTCTACGAGCTAGACCTTACACAAGCATGCATCCAGCCCACTCACTCACAAGGAGCGACTCTAGACTGGATTATTTCAAGAAACAAAGAGACATCAATCCTTGCTATAGACCCGTGTGATTGGTCAGATCATCACGCCATAACATTCACAATACCTACAATGAAAAAAGGCAGGACCGTGCAACCCCGTAAGTCCAAAAAATTGATACGAGATACAAAAGAAGCTAATATTGAACTTCTGGTCGAAAGATGTGAGAAAGACCTGAAGCCTTGTAACAACAGGCAGAATGTCAATGAGATGACGGATCACTACCTAACGTCGATCGATAAGATAGTTAATGACACATTGCCTCAAAAGTTAAAAAGAGTCTCGGAAAAGCCAAAAAATCCTTGGTTTAATGAGGCACTGAACGAGGACAGGCGAAGACTGAGAATGGCTGAAAGGAAATGGAGACAACATCCATCCTCCCCCGAGCTGAAAGCCCTCAGGAAAATAAGGAAGCAATATAACAAAAAGATCATCAACTCCAAAAAAGAATTTATAAGGACGGAACTGGACAATGCCAAAAACAGACCACGAAAACTTTTTGAGATCCTAAAACAACAGTCTAATAAACTAACTAAAACGACTCAAGAGAACCCGAAAAATCCCATAAGCTGCGAAGAATTCTCCTAATTTTTCACGGATAAAACTAAACTGCTAGAAGTTGAGCTCACAAGTGCCGCTGCTAATATCACGACCTTTCCCTCATCTGAAAATGAGACTAATGTGACCTCGGAAGATCTCCTAACAAAAAATAAGGCAAACTGGGACACATTTGAACTATACGACCAGGGAAAGATCGCCAAAACACTAGCTGTACTTAGACCGAACAACCACTATCAAGACCCGTTACTGGCAAAATGTGTAAGAGAAATCAACCACACTCTAGTTCCGATCTGGACTGAGATAATAAATGCCTCACTTGCACAAGGGACCCTCCCTGACTGCCTAAAAACAGGGCAGGTAGTTCCCATCATCAAAAAACCTACAGCGGATGCAACAGACCCGAATAACTATCGACCAGTGACCAACATCCCTTTACTCGCCAAACTTATTGAGAAATGCGTGCAGGGCCAATTGAGTCAACACATCGCTAAGTTCTCATTACTTGATGACTGCCAATCAGGTTTCAGAACAGGGCACAGTACTGAAACCGCGATCCTACATATTGTTGATGACGCCCTACAAGCCCTTGACCAAAATCATGCGTGTCTACTGATCCTTCTAGACTTGTCATCTGCATTTGACACAGTAAATCATGAGATCCTGATGACCAGGCTACAAGACAGGATGGGTTTATCGGGAAACGTACTGAAATGGTTTAACTCCTTCCTGCAGAACAGGACTCAGCTATTCCTGGTCAACCAAGCAATCTCCTCCCCATGCCCTAACGCAATGGGTGTACCACAAGGCTCAACATTATCCCCAGATCTTTTCAACTTATATGTAGAACCCCTCACGGAGATTCTTCGAAAATCACAGATCTCCTACCATATGTATGCAGACGACACGCAAATATATATGAAGATCACCTGCAGTGACGACATAGACCTACTGAATGCAACTCTAAAGAAAGCGCTGCAATGGCTAACAACCAACCATCTGAAACTTAATGCCAACAAAACAGAATTCCTGTTAATCTCACCAACAAGGAGTCAACCAGAGGTAAAGGAATGGGCTAAATTGGTGACTGCGCTCAACTGCACTCCGACCCTAGTTAACTCAGCCAAATCACTAGGAATTATATTAGATGAGAACCTCGACATGAAAGAACACATCAACTCAATGGCTAAGAGCGCCCGCTTCCACTTGAACTATCTAAGAAAACTGAAACCCTTTATCTCAGAAGCGGATCTAAAACTTGCCATCCAATCGCTAGTTATTTCAAGGATCGAATATGGCTGCACCACGTTAGCTGGACTACCGAAAACATCGACGGCACCATTAAAGGCCTGTCTCAACGCAGCGGCAAGACTCATCACGGGAACCAGGAAATTCGACCACATATCTCCTCACCTGAAGGCACTAAACTGGCTACCTTATGAAGCTAGAATTAAAATGAAGATAGCCTGTATTTCCCACAAAGCGATCCACTTCAACACGCCTAGATATCTAGCCAAGAAAATTAAACTATCGGGAGGTAACAGACCAACCAGAAGCGCTAAAGAGTTGCTATTGAAGCCGGCCTTCTTCCGAAAGAAAAAGACATATGACCGAGCATTCTCCGGAGCCGCCCCCAGAGTCTGGAACTCAATCCCTCCTAACATCAGGAAGATTAAAAACACTGCAACATTTAAACGGGAACTGAAGAACCACATGATGAGTATATACCCCACATAAAGATCCCTACAGACTACTGGTGTGAACATTTATGCCAAAAGAGGATCAGACTCATCTTGAAAAAATTTGAAGATCGACAAGACAAAGGACTGATTACCGCGCAAACACCGGCTGTACACCTTACTGCTACCTCATATTTATATGATCTCTACACTGTATCTCCCACCTGAAAGATACTACCTATACCTTACTTTGTTTATCTTTACGATCCTCGCTACTATCTAAACTATCTCTACTCTCAGTGCTAATCTACTTAGATAATTGTACTTATAATACTATGTAACCCTACCTCACCGAGCCGAATATTTGACTATGACTCAAGCTTTACGTTATGCACCTCTTAATGCTAATGGCACAGGCGCTAAGAATTTATTTATCTAAATCGCCCTAGATAGTATATCACCATCTACCTCACCTGTTTTGTTTTGTTGTTATAATTGCTACTATAATGTCAATCTGTAATCGTCTATGTTAAGCGCTCTGATACCCACGGGTCTTGTTCGCGCTATATAAAACACTATAAATAAATAAATAAATAAAAAAGTAGTTGGTTTTTTCATAAGAGTACTCATGTATTTTGATGACCTGTAAAATTGCCTCGATTAATGTTTGTGGGCTCAATGAGGTTAATAAGAGATTGAGAGTGGCGGCATTGCTAATATCCCTACAGTTGGACCTGGTATGTCTACAAGAGACACATATAGAAGGAACAAGGTCATATTTACTGGAACAGCTGGGGTTTACAGTTTTAGCAAATACTAGACAGGGGACAAAAACGAGAGGAGTCGCAGTACTGGGCAGAAACAGAGATGTAGTAGTAAGAAGAAAGAAGGAGGACCAATGGGGAAGATGGGTGATCCTCGAAATTTGCTTTAAAGGGGAAACTTTAACTTTGGTTACAATATACGGCTCCACGGAGGATGATCCACTGAGGATGATCCGGATGTCTTTCAATTTTTGGATGTAGAACTGGCTCAATGGCCGGAGCCTATTGTATGCTGTGGGGACCTTAATATTTATGTTGCGGATAGCTCTTTTATGCAGGTAGGAGGAAAATACGTGGGGAGGAAAAAGAAAATGTATAGAGCGCTTGTAGATATGGTGTTTCACAACTCTCTGGTAGACCCCTGGGTTAAGATACATCCACATCTAGATGGCAGCACGTTTTTTTCAGCTCCATACAAAACTCTGGTCAAGTTGGATTACTTCTTAATTTCTAATTCTTTGATTCTGGGCTCACAGATAGAGAAGCAACCCCGCATAGCGTCAGACCATAGCCCTTTGGTATTAACCTTGAGATTGGGCCAGGTACAAAGAAGCAGTACACAATGGACATTTGAAAGAGCCTTATTAAAAGACCCAACCTATAGGGAATATATGGAGGAGTGGATTACATTTTTTTGGGAGATTAATAGAGGGACTGCACCCCCGGGGGTGGTGTGGGATGCCTTTAAGGCTTGGATACGGGGCGAGACTATGAGCTTCGTTTTAGCAAGGCAGAAGAAAGAGAGAGTAAAGATGGAGGAAGTAAGGCAGAAGTTGATAAAAGAGGAAGAAGAATTGGCCTCAGCTATATTACAGAATCGCTCTTTAGAAATACATCTTCTTAGAATTATAGCACTTAAAGCTGAAGCTATAGAAGGTATTGCTAAGAAAGCAGCAAATAACTACTTGACTAAGAAAGAAAATGCGTATGAATTGAGCAAAAGGGTAGGGCATATCCTGGCTGTACGTACTAGGCAGAGACTAGCTGCATCCGATATTAAAGAGATTAAGGATTCACAGGGTAATCTGGTCGGGGAGGCTGATTTAGTTAGAGAAGTATTTAGGAACTACTATACAGATTGGTATACTCCTGCAGAAGTAAGGAGTACTGAGGGTATAGCAAGCTATCTTAGGGAAATGTTTCCCCCAACTTTGTCTGATGAAGAAAGTGAAGTCTTAGAAGCCCCTTTACAGCTGGACGAACTCACTGTTGCTTTGAGTAGCTTACCTTTGGGGAAGGCAGCAGGGCCGGATCAGATCCCGGTAGAGTTTTATAAAGTATTTAAAGGAACATTGCTGGTTGATATGTTTAACATTATGGTTCAGGCACAAAGGGGGGATCGACCCCAGAGTTATAGGGGGGGGGTTATATTATTGTAATTCCGAAAAAGGGGAAGACTCCAAAAGTCCCGGGGTCATCCAGGCCAATTACATTGATGAATGCCAATGTAAAACTCTATTCAAAAATGCTAGCAAAGAGACTGTCGGGGATTATAGAGAATTTGGTAGCTACACAAGGCACAGAAGTAGATGAAATATACTCTTTGATGACAAAAGGCGATTTACCAGAAGAACTCAAAACAACTGTGAATCCAGAAGTATAGGATTTCACAGGAAAAGAGATGGGGTTAATGGCAAATGTAGACCCAGTGAAAGTAACAGTGAAAGAAGGTGCAGTTTGAGTTACCGAGAGGCAAGATGGCCGATGCTGGGTTGCGGTGAGCAGTCGCACACATCCCCTCTCTTGCCTTAAAACCGTAGAAATATGATTTGGTGATGCTGAATACCCTTGAATGGCCCCTGAATCATCAATGAATGCTGGCTACAGGTTGTTAGGCTCGATTGGACTGAGGAGTTACGAGCTTGTTATAATCCATATTGTGAGGAGCCTCTTGGACACTCAATCACTTAAGGGAAGATTTATAGCCATAATGAGCGTGTTTGGTCCCAAGAAGAAGCAACAGCCACAAGTGGCTAAAATGCCTGCACGGATTGCGAGGCAGGAAAAGGAGAAGCCGGCGGCTGCGATGGTGGTAGAGGCTTTAGGCAAAGAAGACATGAATGGCCCTGCACGAAACCTCGGTGCGATCCAGAAGACGGGAGGAACATCAGGAAAGAAGAAAACTGATCAAAAGGGAAAAGTGAACTCTAATGAACAGGACAGCCCTGCGGCACTCTGGAGCGTGACAGCAAGTAAAGTGGGAAGAACCGCCGAGAGACCAAAGGGCAAGGAATCTGCACTATGGCAGCCTACCTTAACAGAGGCTTTCTCTCCCAAGACGTTATCTCAGCACAACGGGGGCACTGGAGGCGGTAGAGTCAGCGGAGATAGCGGCATCAGCGGAGCCGGCGAAGCCATCGGAAATTCAGATTCCCGAAAGAACGTCCTCGAGGACGCTGTGAACGCAGAGTCCGTGGTTGCTAGGCAACGCCGCAGACCCGACCCAGAGAACGATCCTGTCTCACTTGTGGAGGCGTCTGATGCAGAACAGGCTGAACAGGCTGATTGCAGGAAGGACAATGCCACAGGCACGGTGAGCAGCGGTGGCAAAAACGGAGGGGGCTCGGGCCTGTCTGAAATTGGCAATGCTGACATGATGGGAGCTATAATGTTGTTAGAGGAAGAGATGAGAACTGCTCAGGAGGGGAAAAACCTGCAATACGTGGGGCAGCACCCTTAGTCTTGCAAGCAGAGATGGTGTGGGGGAAGGTTAGGTTCAGGAAGTAATAGAAAAGGGCAAAGGAGGGTCTGTCAAAGGGGATTGCTTTTACTCCCTCAATGAGGATTCTGAGTCAGACCAAACTAGTGTGGGGAGCTCAGAGGAGACCTCTGATTCAGAGTCCAGCACGGATAATGACACTGTTCAAAAGAAGAAATCGTTCAAATTAAGCAGACAGCTTTCTGGGGCAATAGAGGGGGCCCAAAGATGCCTAGCTTGGGACTATTCTGCAACTTCACAATCATATCAGGAGGTGGAGGGTAACACCACGGAAATACCTCCTGGGGGCTCAGCACAACAGGTTCCTGTGGACCTTTTATTTAATACCCTTAAACAAATGCAAACGGAGGTCAGGGCTGCAAGCCGGAGAGCAAGGCAAGCCTCAAAAAAAATTCAGAATACAATGAGGAAAATGAACAAATTATATGATGGAATGGTAGAAAGGGTAACTGAAGTTGAAGAACGAACAGGCAAGTTAGAGGATGACGTCGGAAGCTGGCAGACCTTCAAGACAGACCAGGAAAAACTCTCAGAAGACTTCCAGTGGAAACTGGAAGATTTTGAAAATCGTCAGCGATGGAATAACATTAGACTGTTGGGTGTGGCAGAGGGGATTGAAGGGCAGGACATGAGACGATTTGTGGTGAACTTGCTGAAGAGGGCTTTTCCTGAGTCTGAGTGGCAGTGGGAGAAGGAGGTACAGCGGGCACATAGGTTTCCATTTACAGCGTAGCAGGGGGAGAGAAAGGATGGCCAGGGCTCTTTTCCCAGAGCGATCTTAGTGAATGTGGGGAATTTCTTGTTAAGGGAGGAAATTATTGCCAAAGCTAGACCTGATAGCAAGAGATCGTTTGAGGGTACCACATTTTTCGCCAGGCCTGATTTTTGCCACGTAACGGTGGAGAGAAGGTGAAGGCTCAGGCAGATGATCGCACCGTTACAGGCACTAGGCTCAGAAGCGTACCTCCTTTTCCCTGCTAAATTAAAAGTGATAACAAAGGGGAAAACAAGAATGTTTAACAAAGAGATTAAAGCTCAGCAGTTTCTCGAAGAACTCAAAAGTAAGAAAGGGGGTTAATATATCTTACATGTTGGTTTGAAATTGGATTGAAATTGGTGTCCATTATAAGTTTCTGACGAAGATTGCGCAGTTCAGGGGGTATTTCAGTATGCAGATATGTAGGCTGAGGGGGGGTGCGATTGACGCAATCCATAAGCGGCAACACATAGGTCATTTTTTACCTATCTGCCAGTAATGGGGGGAGGGTGGGGCTGGGAGGGGAGGGTAGGGTAAGGGGGGGCAAGAGGGGGGGCTAGAGGGGGAGCAAGAGGGGGGGGAAAGGCACTAAATTTTGGTATTTATGGTTTGATTCAGCACATTGTCACAGGGTGTAGGTTTAGAGATATATGGTACATAAAAGTAGTTGTTTTTTTCATAAGAGTACTCATGTATTTTGATGACCTGTAAAATTGCCTTGATTAATGTTTGTGGGCTCAATCAGGTTAATAAGAGATTGAGAGTGGCGGCATTGCTAATATCCCTACAGTTGGACCTGGTATGTCTACAAGAGACACATATAGAAGGAACAAGGTCATATTTACTGGAACAGCTGGGGTTTACAGTTTTATCAAATACTAGACAGGGGACAAAAACGAGAGGAGTCGCAGTACTGGGCAGACACAGAGATGTAGTAGTAAGAAGAAAGAAGGAGGACCAATGGGGAAGATGGGTGATCCTCGAAATTTGCTTTAAAGGGGAAACTTTAACTTTGGTTACAATTTACGGCTCCACGGAGGATAATCCGGATGTCTTTCAATTTTTGGATGTAGAACTGGCTCAATGGCCGAAGCCTATTGTATGCTGTGGGGACCTTAATATTCATGTTCCGGATAGCTCTTTTATGCAGGTAGGAGGAAAATACTTGGGGAGGAAAAAGAAAGTGTATAGAGCGCTTGTAGATATGGTGTTTCACAACTCTCTGGTAGACCCCTGGGTTAAGATACATCCACATCTAGATGGCAGCACGTTTTTTTCAGCTCCATACAAAACTCTGGTCAGGTTGGATTACTTCTTAATTTCTAATTCTTTGATTCTGGGCTCGCAGATAGAGAAGCAACCCCGGATAGTGTCAGACCATAGCCCTTTGGTATTAACCTTGAGATTGGGCCAGGCACAAAGAAGCAGTACACAATGGACATTTGAAAGAGCCTTATTAAAAGACCCAACCTATAGGGAATATATGGAGGAGTGGATTACATTTTTTTGGGAGATTAATAGAGGGACTGCACCCCCGGGGGTGGTGTGGGATGCCTTTAAGGCTGGGATACGGGGCGAGACTATGAGCTTCATTTTAGCAAGGCAGAAGAAAGAGAGAGTAAAGATGGAGGAAGTAAGGCAGAAGTTGATAAAAGAGGAAGAAGAATTGGCCTCAGCTATATTACAGAATCGCTCTTTAGAAATACATCTTCTTAGAATTATAGCACTTAAAGCTGAAGCTATAGAAGGTATTGCTAAGAAAGCAGCAAATAACTACTTGACTAAGAAAGAAAATGCTTGTGAATTGAGCGAAAGGGTAGGGCATATCCTGGCTGTACGCACTAGGCAGAGACTAGCTGCATCCGATATTAAAGAGATTAAGGATTCACAGGGTAATCTGGTCGGGGAGGCTGATTTAGTTAGAGAAGTATTTAGGAACTACTATACAGATTTGTATACTCCCGAAGAAGTAAGGAGTACTGAGGGTATAGCAAGCTATCTTAGGGAAATCTTTCCCCCAACTTTGTCTGATGAAGAAAGTGAAGTCTTAGAAGCCCCTTTACAGCAGGACGAACTCACTGTTGCTTTGAGTAGCTTACCTTCGGGGAAGGCAGCAGGGCCGGATCAGATCCCGGTAGAGTTTTATAAAGTATTTAAAGGAACATTGCTGGTTGATATGTTTAACATTATGGTTCAGGCACAAAGGGGGGGATCGACCCCAGAGTTATGGGGGGGGGCTTATATTATTGTAATTCTGAAAAAGGGGAAGACTCCAACAGTCCCGGGGTCATCCAGGCCAATTACATTGATGAATGCCGATGTAAAACTCTATTCTAAAATGCTAGCAAAGATACTGTCGGGGATTATAGAGAATTTGGTAAGCCCTGCACAGCACAGATTTATACCTGGTAAAGGGACAACACAACATATCAGGACGGTGTTTACAATGTATGATGCTTACAAAAAGGGGTGGTGAGGGACAGAGTCTCTGAATTAAGCAGAAAGCTCTCACCCAGTCAAAAGATCAGGGCTAGATCCAACACCGTTTTTTAGCTCACTGCACCATCCCAGTTTCAGCACCTGGCTGTATGCAAATTAGTCTGTTCCTGTCCCAGTGCATGATGGGAACAGGACAAACCAAACTACAGAAGCCAATTCTTACACTGGGAAGGAAACAAGCTCCCGGGGACCGGTTTCTGGCATTACAGCCGTCTTCGGCCCGGCTTGCTTGAATCCTGATGGTGCAATGAGCAAGGGTCTCACATCTGAGAATACCCTTCCACGCTTAGGGTGGACAAAAATATTTACAAAAAGGGGTGGTGAGGGACAGAGTCTCTGAATTAAGCAGAAAGCTCTCACCCAGTCAAAAGATCAGGGCTAGATCCAACACCGTTTTTTAGCTCACTGCACCATCCCAGTTTCAGAACCTGGCTGTATGCAAATTAGTCTGTTCCTGTCCCAGTGCATGATGGGAACAGGACAAACCAAACTACAGAAGCCAATTCTTACACTGGGAAGGAAACAAGCTCCCGGGGACCGGTTTCTGGCATTACAGCCGTCTTCGGCCCGGTTTGCTTGAATCCTGATGGTGCAATGAGCAAGGGTCTCACATCTGAGAATACCCTTCCACGCTTAGGGTGGACAAAAATATTTACAAAAAGGGGTGGTGAGGGACAGAGTCTCTGAATTAAGCAGAAAGCTCTCACCCAGTCAAAAGATCAGGGCTAGATCCAACACCGTTTTTTAGCTCACTGCACCATCCCAGTTTCAGAACCTGGCTGTATGCAAATTAGTCTGTTCCTGTCCCAGTGCATGATGGGAACAGGACAAACCAAACTACAGAAGCCAATTCTTACACTGGGAAGGAAACAAGCTCCCGGGGACCGGTTTCTGGCATTACAGCCGTCTTCGGCCCGGTTTGCTTGAATCCTGATGGTGCAATGAGCAAGGGTCTCACATCTGAGAATACCCTTCCACGCTTAGGGTGGACAAAAATATTTACAAAAAGGGGTGGTGAGGGACAGAGTCTCTGAATTAAGCAGAAAGCTCTCACCCAGTCAAAAGATCAGGGCTAGATCCAACACCGTTTTTTAGCTCACTGCACCATCCCAGTTTCAGAACCTGGCTGTATGCAAATTAGTCTGTTCCTGTCCCAGTGCATGATGGGAACAGGACAAACCAAACTACAGAAGCCAATTCTTACACTGGGAAGGAAACAAGCTACCGGGGACCGGTTTCTGGCATTACAGCCGTCTTCGGCCCGGTTTGCTTGAATCCTGATGGTGCAATGAGCAAGGGTCTCACATCTGAGAATACCCTTCCACGCTTTGTTTGATGCGGCAGGTGTCCTGGGAGACCCCATGGCAGCGCTCTTTTTAGACTCAGAAAAGGCGTTCGACAGGGTTTCCTGGGACTACCTATGGCAGACTCTGAGGTGGTGTGGTATTGGAGAAGGCTTTATAAAGGACATACAGGCTTTATATAATGAACCTACCGCCAAGATTAGATTTAATAGGGGGCACTCGGCAGCAGTCAAGATCGGAAGGGTGACGAGGCAAGGGTGCCCTTCATCCCCACTGATGTTTGCATTGTATCTAGAGCCACTCCTCCATAGGTTTGAATCTAATCCTCATATTTCTCCTATGAGTGTAAATGGCAGCACGGTTCAAGCACTAGCCTATGCCGATGACATGGCCATACTGACTCCAGCTCCGTTATTGGCTATTAGGGAGGTAAAAGCTGAGGCTAAGCTGTTTGGCCAGGTTTCCGGATATTGTCTCAATAGATCCAAGACGCAGATTGTTAAAAATGTGTACTCCAGCTGTAATGATGTAAGAGTGGTTACCTCAGCAGTATATTTGGGGGTGGCAATCTCAGCAGACTTGGATATGATTGTAGAGAATAATATCTCCCCACTAATTTCTAGGGTAAAGGCCGCCTTTGAAAGATTGAATAATTTACATCTGTCCCTGGTGGGCACTACTAATGTTATAAAAATGCTGATCCTGCCGAAGTTTCTATATCTTTTTAGCTCTATTCCATTATTTTTTTTAAATCAAATGGTTTAATTCATTAGAGATCATATTGAATAGATTTATATGGGCTCAGGGTAAGACCCGGAGGGCCTATAGATTTATGTCCTTATCTAGAGAGAGAGGGGGTGCCGGATTTTAGACTGTATTACTTCGCTGCTGCTATACAGTATATGCAGGGTCTGACAGGAGGGGGTGGTAGTGAGCAAAAAGTGACAACTTTGTCTAGGGAAGTGTATGCAGCAGTTCTAGGAGAAGAGGCAAAAAATTGTTTCTTAAACTGTACTGAGTATGGATATTATAAGAGGACCAGATTTAAAACGCTTAACGCAGCAATCAGGATTTGGAATGCCTTTCTGAAAAAAGCAGGGTTGGGAAGATATGATAGATATACCAGGCTGTATAAGAATAGATCCTTCCCTGCGTCAATCTTTGCTGACTAAACAATGGCTAGATGGGTTGAAAAGGGGATAGCACAGATTGGTGATTTGAGGGATTCAGAAGGGGTAGTACAGTTTACAGATCTTATAGTTAAATATGGCATTGATAGAAGGGATTTTTTTAAATGTCTGCAGGTTAGGAGTTTCCTGAATAACAAACAAGGAGGGCCCGCAGGGTATGATAGTAATGAAATTATGGAAAAAATAAAGGTATGCGCGGACTGCAAAATTAGATCTTTCTATGCATGCTTGGGAAAGGGGAGAATTGATGACATCGATAAGCATAGCAATAAGTGGGTCGAGAAGCTGGGTGGAGCACCAAAAAGGTTTCAGGAGTCACTAGAATTGGGTCGCACTGTTTTGTGCTCAGCTCCCCTTCAATCCCAGCATTATAAAACCTTGTATTTATTATATTTCACCCCAGCGAGAATAGCAAAATGGGGAGGTACCACGGGCATCACCTGTCCGCGTTGCAACTCTTTTGGAGCAGATATTGTACATATCTTTGCCTCTTGCCCTCAACTGCATAAGGTGCAGTTTACCCCAACACCAGACAATACAAAATGAATCCAGATGTAAAAGCAGGAGTGGCGTCAGAAAAGTGTCGCATGATTAAACAGGGCATTTTAAAAGAAATAATGAGTAGTCCTTGTAATTCGCCTATGATAGGACTTAAAAAGCCTAGTAGAAAGTACAGAATAGTTCAAGATTTGAGAAAAATGTATAAGATTGTAGTGCCAGGAGTGATTCTCTATCAGATCCCTTGGAACGCAGGCTGGTTTACTGTAATTGATTCGTGTCAAGCCTTTTACTCAATTCCTTTACATCCAGATAGCCAGTATCTTTTTTCATTTAAATTTGAAGATCGTATCTTGGCATGGAACCGCGTTCCTCAAGGGTATACAGAAAGTCCCTCCATTTTTAATCAAATACTGAAAAGTGTTTAGAGAAGTTAGTTATGCCCAGAGATTCAGTTTTAGTACAGTATATCAGTGACTTACTTGTAGCATCGAAATCCAGAGAAGCTTGTGTAACTGATTCCATTGCATTACTTAACTATTTGGCTGAGAGAGGACACACGGTGTCCTCAGAAAAATTACAATTTTGCAGAACAGGAGTCAAATACTTGGGTCACACCATTGAAAGAGGAGTGAGAAAAGTGACCACTGAAAGAATTAAAATAATCAAGCAAATGCAATTACCACAGACACAAAGAGAAATCAGAATGTTTCTTGGAGTGGTAGGGTATTGGCAACAGTGGATTGTAGGTTTTTCCTTATTAGCTAAATCATTAATTCAGATGACACGGAAAAGAGTAAGAGATCCAATAGTTTGGGATGATGAAAGTGTGGAAGCATTTGTAAAATTGCGAAATTTTCTATGTGAAGCTCCAGCTTGAGGTATGCCTGATTATTGAAAATAATTTGCACTGTTCTGTGAAAGAGAAGGTTGTGCACTTTCAGTCCTGACTCAAAGACATGGATAAGCAGACGTCCAATCACATATTTTTCAGCTGCTTTAGATCCCATGTCTTCAGCTGTACCTGGCTGCTTAAACACAGTAGCTGCTACTTGTATGAGTCTAGAACAAAGTGAGTCAATTATGATGGGACATCCAGTGAAGGTATATGTTCCACACTCAGTTGAGATTCTATTACCAAGAACTCCGACACAGCATTTTACGCCTAGTCGGATGACTAAATATGCAAGAATAATTTGAGAGCAGAAAATGTGGCAGTGATCAGATGTACCATGGTGAATCCAGCTACTTTATTGACAGATTCACATTGTGAGGAAGTAAAAGATGAAGCTGAACATGATTGCTCAGACGTAACGGAATTGTGCCCTAAGCCCCGCCCCAACATACAAGAACAGCCTCTGAAAGAGTCTGACAATGAACTATTTGTTGTTGGTTCTTGCTTAAGACTTGAAAGTGGAGGACTAAGTGCAGTTTATGCTGTTTGCAAATGATCTGGGATCATTAAAGCATCCTGTTTACTGGGAGTCAAGTCTGCACAAGTAGCCGAATTGATAGCTTTAATTAATCATGCAAAATAGGGAAATATTGGAAAGTAACCATATTTACTGGTAGTCAATATAGTTACGGGGTTGTGCATGACTTTGGCCAGCTATGGATGCAGAGGGGATTTCTGACTTCCTCAGGGTCCCCTATTCAAAATGGGAACTTTGTGAAAGAACTATTGGAAGCAATGCAATGCCAAAAAGAAAT
The DNA here is from genome assembly GCF_964263255.1 of Lissotriton vulgaris. Classification (NCBI taxonomy): domain Eukaryota; kingdom Metazoa; phylum Chordata; class Amphibia; order Caudata; family Salamandridae; genus Lissotriton; species Lissotriton vulgaris. The sequence continues at coordinate 1,141,962,890 of NC_141694.1, read as the reverse complement.
ACTCGTGGTCAAGTGTGCAGCTCACCAGTCAGGAAATTAATATGTGGTGGCTGGTAATCGATATGCTGACCAGGTGGATCAATACTGTGCCAGAAATAACATGCCATTGAATAAGAAAATGGAAACATGTGGAAACCGCTGCCAACTTATGCTATTCTAAGTTTTCCAAACATGGGATGAGGTGAGACAGTCGCAGGATGAGGTGGAGAAAGGTGAGAGGGAAAAATAGATAACGTCAGGTTGTGGCAGGAGGGCAGAAAATGAGTGTGGGTGTATGCCGATGGAAGACCAGTCATGCCAGATTGTTTACTTTTTCAATTTGCAAGAATGTATCATGGAGACACTCATGTAGGCAGAGCCGCTATGTTCAGACTATTTAGAAATACCACCATGCAAAAGAATAAAGTGCGTCCTTGTCATAGTGGTTGTTTTCACGGTGGGTGGAAGTATACCCCCCTAGGAGAAATTACAGCGTAACAGTTGCCAAATTATTGTTGAGGGAGTTAATTCCACAGTTTAGTTGTCAAGTAACTTTTGAATCAGATAGAGGACCTCATTTTAATAATGATATAATTCTATTAATCAGTGAAGCATTTAAAATTGAACAAAAACTGCACCGTGCATACCCCCCAGAGGCTTCTGGAGTGGTAGAACAATTGAATGGCACAATTAAGTCAAGATTGGCAAAAGAGTGTGCATCCACCTCAATGGATTGGCCAGATGTGAAAAAAGGAGAAGGTGCACCACATCAACACTTAGGGGAATAACTATTTTCAGTGAATTAAGCAGTAATAATCATATCAGAGAGATTTTTCTTCATGTAGTTTTGAGAGTTCTTTATTTAGTTCAGATGGTTAAAATATACAGGATCTACAGCCGACGCGTTTCGTCCACAAGGGACTTCTTCAGGGCAGGATAAATGAATCAATCCGGATAACTATATTAATCATCCGATGGTATCATGTGTGTTTCGAGCTTAAATCCAATTGGATAACTGGCGTATTTCAATCTTTTCTTTCAAGACCGGTACTTGACGGAGGGGGACGTCTCGACAGACGCTATCGTCGCTAGCCACGCAGGAACCAGGGGATGCAGCAGTAAGCTTCATTGAGAACTTACTGGCAATAGAATTTGCCCTATACTTCCCCGCATATAAAAGAAAAGATTGAAATAGAGTCTATACGGAGGTCTCCATTACCTTTCTACCCTGGTTCCACTACTATTGGAGTATTGTCCTCACTTTTGATGTGGCTTGAACACAAGACACTGCAACACCTGATATTATTGGTGCGATCTTGATGACAGTTGAACCCTCTTACGCCAGTTAGCCAATTGGATTTAAGCTCGAAACACACATGATACCATCGGATGATTAATATAGTTATCCGGATTGATTCATTTATCCTTCACCTACGGTCCAGAAACCAGGGACATCATCACCATCTGACTATCCTGCCCTGAAGAAGTCCCTTGTGGACGAAACGCGTCGGCTGTAGATCCTGTATATTTTAACCATCTGAACTAAATAAAGAACTCTCAAAACTACATGAAGAAAAATCTCTCTGATATGATTATTACTGTTTATTTCACTGAAAATAGTTATTCCCCTAAGTGTTGATGTGGTGCACCTTGGCCTTTTTTCAAATCTTATTATAGTTCATGTTTGAACCTGCATTGTGACAGTGGGTGTTCTTTGAAGTGTGCACACATACTGCCCCATGTACGAGAGGGCGAGATTTCTTGGAGAATAAACTGACTAGGTGCTGTCCTTTTGGGAATCTACCACTGTTACTTTTCTTTTTGTATGGATTGGCCAGATGTATTGCCTCTTGTCTTGATGGGACTCAGATGTATTCCTGACAGAAACACAGGATTGAGTCACCATGCAATTCTAATGGGAAGGGCAATGAGACAAGTATTTATACCAGGACATAAATTGCTGATTATACCTGATGATCTGGTATTGGACTATTGCAAAGGATTGGCTGACCCAGTGTGTTCTGTCTCTCACCAGGTTGGAGAAGATGCAGTGTCCAGGCAGCCAGATCAGGCACATGATTTGAATCCTGGAGACTGGGTGATAGTGAAGAAGCACACCAGAAAGTCGTGCCTAGCACCCAGGAAGGATGATCCATGGCAGGTCATACTGGTCACTACTACAGCAGTGAAGTATGCAGCTATGCCCAATTGGATCCATGCCAGCCACACAAAAAGTCTTCCAGCTCCTGCTGAAAAGAGACCAAAACTGACTAGAACAGTTGAGGCTGCTGAAGGTTGAAAAGTCGAAGAATCTAAAGGAATAGATTCTGACGGGATTGACCTAGAACAACCGAGCACAAGTCAGAAGGACTGAATACCAGTGGTTGCTGTACCTTGGTCATTAAAATAAGATTAGAAAGACAAGAAACTAGTGAGGATCAGATAGGTGTAGAAGAACACGCTCGGGAAAAAGAGGACACAGCTACTGGGGACCCTGAGCAGGACCAGATAGGGTCAGAAAAGCATACTCAGGTGAACCAAGCAACCGAAAACACTGAGCAGGGACAGACAGGTGAGGAAGAACATGTTCCGGTGGCAGAAGAACCAATCGTAGTAAGACCTGAACAGGCCCAGTTAGGAGAAGAAGAACAAGTTCAAGCTGAAGAAGAATAGTCTGAATACATAACCAAACAGGAACAGTTAGAGGAAGAAAAACATGTTCAGGTAGAAGAAGCCACAATAACAAGCCCTGAACCAGGACAGATAGAGAGCGATACTGAGAAAAGAGAAGATCAGATTGTGCCACAACTTAACGAGAATGAAAGAGCTCTTAAAAGAGAAGGTGAAAGTGCAGTGCAAGTTAAAAGGATCATAAAAGGGGATAATTGGCCAGGAGGAGTAAAAAGGCTAAAATATTGGTCGAGAAAACTAAATAAAATCCCAGAACAAGTGAACGAAGTTACTAGTCAATCTCAGTCAGAACAATCAGTTGCTAAAAACATTAGGAGAAGTTCAATTTTGAAGGTCTTGAACAATAAATTCAAAGGACCTGAATGGACCTATATAATACTAGAAGATATTGAAAATTTCGATTTAAATGAGGGTACAGATGAAGAAATAATTTCAGAACAGATTGACGAAGGAGAAGTGAGGCATCCTTGAAGTTCTAAAGGATCTGCTTCATATTTTATGAGAAATCTTCTTAAGTCAAAATGGCTGCAGACACGGTTCCTGAAAGACCAAAACAAAACTATATAAAGAAATGCTGTAGGCTTTGTATATGTTGTATTTTATTAGTGATCATAGTATAGCTATTTCTAACAATAGCAGTACCTTACCTTATGATAACAGACAAGAAGAAGGACACAGACACCAATGAAAAGACAGCTAATATGAAGGGAGATAGAGTAGAATTAGAAGCAACAGATGAAGTAGATTTGCATTACACAGTGAAGGATAATGACACTCTTTTGAATGTATTTACAAAGTTGTTATTTCAGTATGTAGATACAATGTAAATTAGTGATTTCTATGTATGTATGAAAAAAACATTTTCAGTAGCAGAAGGAGTCACATACCATCATTTTCCTTTAACATATCGTATTTCATGTAGTATATTGTCAAGCTTATTCTATAGAACAGGAAAACTTCAATTTTGTTATTCAAATGTAGATGTAGTATTTACAGAAATTCCTATTCAGAAGAATAGGAATCCAGGGCTTAGTAGACTAGAAGCACAGTTTATGGCTGAATTTCTCCTAACAATGAAGTTATTTGATATAGCAAAGGCACACAAGAATAACCTTACATGTTCATTACGTGAAGAAGAGAAAGTGTTTTTGAATTTAGTTAAAAGAAGGAGATAGGATTTCCAAAGAAAAGCAGCTGAACAAAAAACCCATATACCACCCTGGGCTAAGAAAGAGGGAACTTATACAGCTGGCAAGGCTCACGCTGTCCTGTCTCTAGACTTTGTAAAGACAGGGAAAACCTGCCTCCATAGATTAAAAACAGACTATAACAATGTATTTATTGGTTCTAGTGAATGTAAACATAACTTCCTAATTTTGGGAGGTTGGGGACTAAAAGGTGGGAACGGATCCAGTATTTCCTGGAGTTTACTATGCATATGGGAATAAAGCTTACTATAAGCTGCCTGCACGGTGGTATGGGAGATGATACTTCGGAATAGTATTTCCGAAGATATACCATGTAAAAAGAATCACTGGAAGCAATTAAAACGGATATATGACGGTACCACGCGTACCGTTACCACGCTACTTTTACCACGCAAGTCGTTACAACGACTTGCGTGAAGGGGCGCTGGATAGTAAATTATTTAATTTACTATTCCAACTCCAGTCCCCGTGGACTCTAGGGAAAGGAGTTGGATAGTAAATTAAAGTATTTACTATCCTGGAGCGCCCCCCAGCGCATTTCGTTGTAACGACCTGCGTGGTAAGTAGCGTGCTAACAGTACCGCGTTGTAAAAAATGCGTGGTTACCGTTGCATACCAATTAAAACACCTATGAATTAACAGGAAGAAAGAAGGCTAGTTTTTTTTAAATAATGGAGGACATATTTAGTGCATTGATATCTTCAGTGGGAGTCATTCTAAATTCACATAGAATCTGTCAATTGTCAACAGTAGTTGATTGTCTTTTGACAGATACTGCTGGAGGTTTCTTGATGATTAATACGGAAATGGACGCAATCAGATCTATGGCTTTGCAAAACCATCTTGTGCTTGATATATTATTGGCAAAAGAAAGAGGAGTCTGTAAAATGTTGAACGTGTAACATTGTCATACTTACATACCAGATAAAGTAAATAAATTAGAGGTTATCTTAAGAATATTATGAAACTTCATGAAAATTTTAAACCACTGAATGTTGATAATGTAAAATACAAAAAGTATTTCCTCAATAGGGACTTTGTTTACTAATTTTGGGTAAAGTTTCTTACGTCACGTGGTTCTTCCATTAGTTGGTATAACTTTAATAGTCTTAACAATAGCAATATGGTGTAAGTGTTGCACTAATAAACTGAGAAGAGGAAGATATGAAATAAATGGGAAACGGACAGGAAGAAAGTATGAAGAGATACAGTTAGAAGAAATGAAGGGAAGACTATATAATAAAATGAAATATTTGAAGAACAAAGATGAGAACAAGAACGAAAAAGGGAAAGAAAATGAGATGTGTTAAAGTTGGCATCTGATTGGGATGGGTAATTATGTGATGGCTCAAAAATGCCATCAGAGAGGGAATTGATGAAGCAAGGACTCGAAGAAAAGAGAGTTGCTCAAAGACAATCCTCTCATTCAACTTCTAATATTTTATTAACCGTGTATTGTGTAAATTAATATGCACAACTTTAAACATGCAAGAAAGAGAAGCTTGCCTAAGTGTATTTCTAATAAGTACCTCAAGTGAAATTCTAAAATGGCTGCTAATGAAAAAACTGTCCTGCGCATGCGTCAGCTGCCTCTTTACGCAGTATGACGAACTTTGGCTTGGGGGGAATTTCTTGCGCATGCGCAAATGCTATTAATATGGCTGCTGAAAGCTCACATGCTCATCATCTGCTTTGCCAAAACTAAAGCATACTATTTTACTAAGGCAAATGCGGGGAAAGCATAAATAAATTAATGGGATTAGAGTAGAGATAGGTGGTTTACAGTGAAACCATTTATGTTCAAAATTAACATATGTCTTTTCATTAGTGCGTATCTTGGGCCTTTCATATGAGACTAGAGTCTGTTGGCTACCTGATTTCCACGCATGTGTGATATGACCGAGCTGAAAGAAGTGATGTGACTCTTGAACATCGTCCAAGCTCAAAACGGATACATACCCTGGGATCCAGCTTGAGAACCTCTAAGATGAATGGGAACAGATGATGTTTATGCTTTTGTTTCTAATGTGATGTGAATACGGATGGGAATTAACAGGTTGTGAATAAAAATTAAGGGGTGGGATTTTTGAACAATGGACTAAAAGACTAAATTGGAAAAATAAGCATGGTGTGAGGATCATCCCCTCTTGTCTGTCCAATCAGAGTTAGGAGGTTCATGATATTGAAACATTATTGAGAGGTACATGAATATTGTAGGTTATAATTGAGGTTGTTCTTAGTTAGTTGGAGAGACATCGATGCTGAATGCTGCAGAGCTCGGGATGCTGTTGGAGTGACGAGAGAAGCTGAATAAGAATCGAATGCAGAGCCACTTTATCTTAAATTCATTTACTTAGAAGAAGATCGCAGAAGAATCTCGAGAAGGAAGAGAGTGTCAGAGAGGGTTGCTACGCAAGCGTCAGTGGTAGAAAGGTCATCTATCCTGTTCTGATTCCTGTCCTGAAGCCTTTGTCACCTTATCTCTCCCAGCTCCTTGGCCAGGGGGCTGGTTTTCACACCATTCTAGGTAATATAATCTCTGCATATGTGCTAATGTTCTTTTCTCTCTATCCTCTACTTTCTGAGCATAAGTCATTGCTTGATTTAAAAGTATGTGTTTTGATTGATTAAATCTTCCTTCCTAAGAGAGATCGAGACTGTACTGTACTTTGTAAGTGGTTCACATAAAATTAATCTAGATAAAGATTCAAAATATTTCCCGATCTGTGGTCATTTTATCAAATGTAAGAAGATTATATTTATGTCATTTCACCATCAACTAGTTCAACTAATTTGGTCCATTGACCAGAGGACAGACGTTTTTGATCACTGAAAGGTTAGTTAAGAATAAGAAGTGACTAATCTTGAATAATAAAGAAGCACAAACAATTGACCTCAGCGGTTTATTGCCATGTAGTGTGTATGTGTGTTTATGGGCCCAGGTAAGTATATGGTATTAGAGTACCTGTTGCTGGTAAGCTGCTGACTCACAGTAAATAAACCTTTGAATGCCTTAGGTCTCAACGTGGTTTCTATGATGTGGTGGACTACATTTAGGGCAATGTTTTACCATTTACAAACTGAGAACATTGTTAGATATCATTTTGTAGTTTTGTCTGTGATTGATAAGTAACTATCAAAATGTTGTGTAGCTTACTGTCTAAAATGTATAACGTGGACAGAGAAATCAACCTAAGTTCTGGCTTTCAACTTGATTATATGTTGAGATGCCATGCCAAATATTTTCCCTACTAACTCAGTTCTCCTATTTCTGTATAAATTGCACCTCATCCACACAGGCGATATTCTCATATGAACATCATGCTTAATCTGAATGTCAGTCAGTCTGCAAAGTGACAGAAAATCAAACATAAACGTAAGTGGGAAGATTAGTGTTGATATTACTTAAAGTATGGTCAGCCCATTTGAGAAGAGTGTATCTTATAAGAGAAGCACTGCATTTGCTAATTTAAGGCGCCCTCTACCACAGTTTTGGAATGATTATTTTCTTACAATGTTGAAGAGCTATAACAGAACTTTTTTATCAATTTAGGGGCTTATTATGATGTTGGGGGGACTCATGACCACCCAACACCATTGCAGAACTGCAGCATGACAATGCGACTGCACATGCTGCAGCCATAAATCAGCCTTAGCACAAGCTCCCATAGACAAATGGGAAAATCTGTTCATCCCTGCACTACGTAGCAGGCACCTCAAGGACTTCAGACACTCCGCAATCTTTTGTCTTGGAATGCGCCACCCTAGCGCTTACAGAAATTGTTTTCGAATTTAAGGGCAAATTCTACCACCAGACCCAAGGCACCTCTATGGGCAGTACCTTTGCTCCCTCGGTAGCCTGTCTCTACATGGCCAAGTTTGAAAATACACACATAGACCATGAGTCCAATCCTTTCCGCAATAACATTAAAATGTGGAAACGTTTTATTGACGACATCCTGATCTTGTGGAAAGGGCCGGCAACTTCCCAGGAAGCGTTTTTAGAGTGGGTCAATGCTTTGAATCCGCATTTGAAATTCACCATGACCTCATCACCCAAGGAGATCGCTTTCCTGGATCTAACAATCAGACTAGACGAGGGGTCAATAAGCACTACCATGTATCGGAAACCCACTGACCGCAACAGTCTCTTACACTATAAAAGTCACCATCCGAAGGCCTTGCGCACTAATTTGCCCTTTGGGCAATTCTTGCGGATTAGGCGCAATTGCAGCGATGTGCGTGATTATAAAAAGGAATGTACAATCTTGTCCAGGAACCTTCTTGACAGGGGTTATCCCAAAAGCGATGTTCTGAGAGCCAAGAAACGGGCAAGGAACAACAATCGCGAGGCACTGCTTGAGCACCGGGAAAAGGTCCTTACAGAGAACCAACCCATCACATGTGTGACAACATTCACCCCTAGGTCTAACCAAATCAGGAAGACTATCAAACATCATTGGGGAATATTGAGCACGGGTGAGTTGACCATGGAAGACCCTAGGTTTGCCTTCAAGAGGTCGCAAAACCTAAAAGATATTCTCATCAGCACCCGACCTAAGAAGGCGATAAAAGACACCCAACAGACACTGTGGCAGCTTCCCCCAGTTACGGGCCACTATCCCTGCGGTATGTGTGGAGTCTGCCGGTACACCCGGACAACTAAAACTATACAGCTCTCTGAGACCTTTACATGGGAGCTGAGGCACCATACTAATTGCAACACCTCACACTGCGTTTACCTCCTCACGTGTCCTTGCGGTTTGCAATACGTCGGAATGACAACCCGCCCTATCAAAACTAGGATCATTGAACATCGGAGCAACTTCCGCTGCAAAAGGACACACACAAAGATGTGTAAACATTATGTAGACCAAGGCCATGATGAGGACTCTGTCAAGTGAGTAATAATCGAGTCTAGCCCCAATTGCCCAAAGAATGTCCTTTTTAGGAAGGAACAGAGATGGGTCCACCGTCTATCCTCTGACAGACTGGGACTCAATGAAGATATCCCTTGGCATTCGCTATGAGCTATTGCAACCCTATTTTTGTACACCGTTGCAAACCATTCCAGGCAGCCCCACATCCAGCTTTGGGATGCTATCTGTAATGATAATCTTCCCCCCCCCCCCCTACATTTCCACCTATGGGCACATCTGGCCTAGTATATTTGCAATAACAACACTCTAATAAGGGCTTCCACCACCCCCTACATTGTCCACATCACGAACAAAACTTATGCCACAGCACCACAGGGGCTTGATACCTGGCTGATACATTATATCAATGACCCTGCACATTAAACCCATCTAATGTGTTAGACCCACTAGTTTAAGATGTCCGCCCCGCTAAACGACGGTAATCACGTAACTCACCCAGGGGCTTTGGCGCTGTGACACCATCTAATCATGGCCGCCGAAACACTCTCTAGTATCGCGAGGCCACCTCTACACATTGCCGACAAATAAGCAAGGATTAACCTTCTTGCAATCTAACTCCCACGCGCTCCAATACCCGGAACAACGGGCTCCTGATGCACTATATACAGCTATAAGGCGCGCGGACACACAACTCAGTCTAACGAAAGCCATAGACTGACTAGCTTAAAATGGCCGCCCCACGAACGGCAGTAACCACGTGACCCGCAGATAGGCGGGGACGCTCGCTCCGTGGTGATTCGCTGCAAGTAATGTAAATAACCCTTCCCGCCGAGCTCTCACATCTACTCGAGCTCGGCGGAGAAGGGTAGGTCAAGCAGCCGGGGCGCAGGAGATTAGAGGTGAGTGCTCCAGCGGGACGAAAGGGCTCTAGGCTGGGAGCCACTCGCAGTAGTAGACACTGCTAGTTCATTAATGCTCGCCTGGCTGTGTTGTTTTGTTTTAAATCCCAAACCCAGTCTTGACTTTATGACTCATCCCTGATGCCTCATCCCGCCGACCCCTCATGTGGCAGTTAGTTCTTGATAAATAGGTGAGTGGATAATGGGAATGTTTGTTAGAACTGTGGCTCCCTTAAGTTGGAGTGTATGTGCAATTTGCTCATGTTATAATCATCATGTTTTAATGGGTGTCTCCCCCTGCTACTTACTGATACCATCACAGGGTATGAACCCAGTTGCACTATAGAGCTTGCTTAGCTACTGCATGTGATTCCTTTGTATATATATTTTTTTTAAAAACCTCCTCACACTTCACAGGAATACCCACTTCACCCACTTAGTGATTGTTGTGTACGCCATACTACAGACAGGTGGCATACTTAACCACTCAGGCATGTGTTGATTGTTACTTGAACCACAAGTACACCTACAGCATGCCACGCTTTTCACTATTCTTCCCCATTGGCGTGACCAATTTTGCATTTTTTGCATATTGTTTTAACCATTGTTGTTTTATCTCCTTTCCATACTTAGGCATAGGACAACTCTCACAGAGGTAATATACACACAAACCCACACATGACACCAGCATGTGGTTAATCACCTTTTATAGGTCCTGATGAATCGCGGGTTACTACTGCCCACTGCGAGAAACATGTCGACCGTTTTGCACTACTAGCCCCATCTAGGTTCACCTGAATTTACTCGTTGACTCCTAGTGAGCTAGCCCCCTGTTTTTAACTGCAGCGAGGGACCCCCAGAATAAAGTTCATTCCGGTACCCTTAGCTACATTTTAATATCCCTTTATCACTATCACATACCACCCTGCCCACACACCCGCACCTCACCATAAGGCAGTTGGAAAAAGATCTCCGCCAAAGAGCCCCTCTTTGAGGTGAGCCCGTCGGGGATTGCACCGCCTCCCCGACGAGGAGCAACCGCCGATGATGAAGCATGACATCCTTCGGGGTGTGTGAGGCCAATCCATCCAACAAAATGGATGCCCTTGGGTGTCACATTTACACCTTTGGTCACGCCAACTAATCTTTCCCTCAGTCACGCTTAGGAACAGTCCAGGAACCCCCTTGTTGCAACCTCAAGGTGCCTGCCACACGGTGCAGGAATCAACAGGGGGCCACATGGTGTCCCCTAGGCCCCCAACTGGAGGTCACAGAGAGATGGGAGCCATGCTATGGGCTCCCGAAGTCATTTTCCGACAGGCTTTCCATGTCGGAAATCCCAACGTGGAAAGCCTGTCGGAAACCAACATCGTAATTCCAGCTGCAGAAAGCCATCCATTGGGATTATGGTCAGATGTCCAACTAGCTGACTGGATCTTTGGGCCCATCTGAATCCAGCTGGAATAACCAGTCGGTTTCACTTTTGACCACCTGTATCATAATGCAGCAGTCGAAAGTGAAACCCACGGTGAGACTCGGAAAGCCTCTTACCTGCTGTTGGAGGATCTCTGAATGTCATCGTAATGAGGCCCTTGGTGGAAAATGGTTGCTAATCACTATATCATAACATAACAGAAAGCAAAATGACAACACAACAAAAACATAACTGGTGACGTAACCATCAAAACAGGATGCATGACAGCAATTACAGTATGCAACAACAATACCACAAAGTACAAAAGGAGTACAAAATCATAACAGCAGAAAATGACCTAAAGGGCCAGACTACAAAACGTTTTTGACTGGCTCTATTTCATATCTGTGGTGGTAAGTTAAGGCAGTGCTTGCTCCAAACCCATTTGACCAGGTGTTATGAACACTTGATTCTGGAGATGGTAATATGTGACCAGAACGTTTTTGTTTATCTGTAGTATGGGCTTTTACTGTGGTGATAACATGGTCTGTTGTTTTTTATCCTGCTGTGTGTTTCCACTGTATTATTAAAAAGAGATGTTGTTGAGTTGTACTGCAGTTGTTGTGTTGTGTTGTGTTTTGATTGTTTTATTTGTATGTGCCCTCTTATATTGTAAATGTGTTATTATATTTTGTGTGTTATTCTGTTTTTTTTCTTTTGTTTACATTAGATTGTCTACAAGTGCTGATACATTTCCAGCTAAAATCAGCGCATGCCTTGAAAGTTCCTTTCACAGGCAACCATTTACAATTGTCTAAGGTGGTAAAAAATTGCTCCCCCGGCTCCTCATACTCAAGAAACCAGTCAACCCAAAACTGTGACAGAGACTGTTTGGCTGGTTCTATTTCATGTCCTTGGTGGTAACTGAAGGCAGACCTTTTTCCAAACACCTTTAACCACTGCATTATGAAAACGGGAATTCTGAAGGTGTTGTTGTGCGAAAAGAACACATAATTGTTGATTATCATTTGTGGCATTTAGTTGGGGTATTGATCTTACGTTCTGTTATGTTTTGTGCTGCTTTATTCCTATATCGTATTGTGTTTTACTATGGTTGTTGTGTCAGGTTCTGTTTTGCCTATTTTGCTGTGTTGTGTTCTGTTATGTTGTAATTTTGTAGTGATGTTACCTTGTGTACGTTATTCGCGTATGTTCTGTTGTTTACTTTAGATATGTCAACAGATGCTACTACATTTCCATAGAATAGAAGCATATGCCTTGAAAGTTCCTGTGGTAAGCAGCTGTGTACCACTGTCTAGGGTAGCAAAATATTTGTTTGCTAGCTCCTCAACTACTTAATACACCAGTCAGTCCTAACCTGTGGCCGATATTGCGGGCTCGATTACAATGTTGTTTGTAGTTGCCTCTGACCGTCACGGTCTCTGGATCGACTGACCTCCGGTCGGCCGTCCTGACACAATTACAATGCAACCTCACCATGTGTGGTCACATATTCCCACTTCTCAATGGGAGCTTGTGCTGCGCCCATAAACCGGCCATAGCACAAACTCAGATTGAGAAATGGGAGTCTTTTAATCCCTGCACTGCCACACGGTGCAGGGATTAACAGAAGGGTCACCATAGGTGCCCCCTCGGCCCCCAACTGAAGGCTGCGGGGAGAACCAAACTTGCTTTCCGACAGGCTTTCCATGTCGGAAAGCCCGGTGTGGAGAGCCTGTCGGAAACCGAACATCGTAATCCCAACGGTAGAAACACCGTCCATTGGGATTACATGGTAGTCTCCGACTGGCCGACGGGCTCCTTGAGCTATTCAGAAGCAGGTTGAAGGCTTTCCTAGCCTCACTGCAATAAGGCCCTGTGTCTTAACGTAGCGATCTCAGCAATCACTTTATGTGAAACAGCCACCAAAACAAAATGTAATAATACAAATTCAAATATGCTTGATTCACCTTGTCAATACCACAAATCTGCTTTAATAACACAGTCGTAAAAAGTCTGCTTTAACCTACCACCAAGTACATGAGTAGTGCCAGTCCAGAAAGGTTCCTTCTTGGCATCAAGAAGGCCTCATGGTTCAACGATGACCTCAAGAAGTCCAAGAAACTGTGCCGCTCCCTTGAAAAGGCCTGGAAAAAAGACCCATCCACCAGCAACAAGGACGCCTTCAAAAGCGCCATCCGTACTCACCACCAACTAATCCGAAAAGCCAAAAAAACAGCATTCAAGGATCGACTTGACAACAACGCCCACAACAGCAAGGAACTTTTCAACATCGTCAAGGAATTTTCCAACCCCTCGGCCAACTCCAACGACATCACCCCCTCTCAAGCCCTCTGCGATTCCCTAGCCTCTTTTTTCCACAACAAGATTGCTGACATCCACAACAGCTTTGACAACCAACCCGGAAGCCAACCCACCCTACCATCAGCTGACCATCTTCCCCCCGTTAACACCCTTAACGCCTGGAACCCAATCTCCACTGAGGACACCATCCGCCTGATGAATTCCATCCACTCTGGATCCCCCACAGACCCATGCCCTCACCACATCTTCAACAAAGCAGACTCCGTCATAGCTCCGCACCTCCGAGACGTCATCAACTGCTCCTTCAACTCCGCTACCTTCCCAGAAGACTGGAAACACGCTGAACTCACCGCCCTTCTGAAAAAACTAACAGCAGACCCCACCGAACTCAAAAACTACCGCCCCATCTCGCTTCTTCCATTCCCGGCCAAAGTCATCGAGAAAGCCGTCAACAACCAGCTCGCCGCCTTCCTCGAAGCCAACAAATCACTCGACCCCTCACAATCTGGCTTCCGAGCCAAACACAGCACTGAGACCGCCCTCATCGCAGCAACAGACGACATTCGAACACTACTGGACAATGGAGACACAGTCGCCCTCATCCTCCTCGACCTCTCTGCAGCCTTCGACACAGTCTGCCACAGCACCCTTTTACAACGCCTCAGAAACATCGGAATCCAAGGAAAGGCACTGGAATGAATCACCTCGTTCCTCACCGGAAGAACCCAGAGAGTCCGCCTCCCACCATTCAAGTCCGAGGCCTCTGAAATCATCTGCGGCGTACCACAAGGATCCTCACTCAGTCCCACCCTCTTCAACGTATACATGAGCCCCCTCGCGGCCATTGCCCGCCAACACAACCTCAACATCATCTCTTACGCGGATGACACTCAACTGATCCTATCTCTCACCAAGGACCCCAGCACCGCCAAAACTAACCTACACGAAGGAATGAAAGAAGTCGCCGAATGGATGAAACAAAGCCGTCTGAAACTGAACTCAGACAAAACAGAAGTCCTCATCTTAGGTAAATCCCCCTCTGCATGGGACGACTCCTGGTGGCCGGAAGCCCTCGGAAATGCACCCATCCCGACAGACCACGCACGGAACCTTGGCGTCATCCTGGATTCTTCACTCTCAATGAACAGACAAGTCAGCGCCGTATCCTCCTCCTGCTTTAACATTCTTCGCATGCTCAGAAAAACATTTCGCTGGATCCCCACCGAAACAAGGAAAACAGTCACCCACGCTCTAGTCACGAGCCGACTGGACTACGGAAACACCCTCTACGCAGGTACCACCGCTAAACTCCAGAAGAAACTACAACGAATCCAAAACGCCTCAGCCAGGCTCATATTAGACATCCCACGCAACGAACACCTCTCTGGCCACCTTAAAGACCTCCACTGGCTACCCGTCAATAAGAGGATTACTTTCCGACTACTTACCCACGCACACAAATCACTCTACGACATCGGACCAGATTGCCTCAACTCTCGACTGTCCTTCTACACCCCCTCCCACCAACTTCGCTCTTCCAGCCAAGCCTTCGCCACTGTACCTCGCATCAACAAGACCACCATGGGAGGCAGATCCTTTTCATACCTGGCTGCCAAGACATGGAACTCACTCCCCGCTTACCTTCGCCTCACCCAGAATCACCTAGCCTTCAGAAAGCAGCTTAAAACGTGGATATTTGACAAATAATCCTCCTCCCCTTCCTAAGCGCCTTGAAACCCTCTGGGTATGTAGTGCGCTATATAAATTTTATGACTTGACTTGACTTGACTTGACTGATATGCCCCAGAATGGTTTGTTCACTTTTGCATACAACTACGATTTGTAAATTGAATGCACAACAGTACAATTATTACTTTTGCAAGGGGAAAATGTGTTCTGCTTCATTATAAAAATCACTGCTTCTCACCCTTTACTATCAATTCACATCCTTCTCCACAGGCAATATTTTTTATTTAAAAACTTGTTACAGACGCCCACAGGTCAATTATCACCCCTTTCTCTCATATAAAGTTAGGAGAGGATACATCAATTTTCAAACCTGTGGATGAGAATATTGACTGTGTGTTTTGTTTCTGTGAATGAATCAATATTGACCATCGGTGTATGAGGTTATTAAAAATATTTTTCTTAGGAGCACCAATATTTCATTGCAAATGCTTGTTGGTGCTGAAAAAGGATGTAAAGTTTCAACCGAGTTATCATTAAGAACTGTTTTTTGGCGACATTGGAATAGGTTGTAGTGGCGAGTTATTTCTCTATAAAAAATAGATATTAAAGTTTAGATTTTATTGTGAAAACCCATGTGTAGAATAACGCTATGAACTACAGATATTTATTATAGTATTCTCAAGAATTGTGGTAAGTTCATAAGAGAATGTATTTACAAATGTTCACACCCTTACCCATAAGGCTCCATAGAAGATTCCTTTCCAGCCCAAAGGTTAAAAGTCAGGACTTAACTAAATGAGTGGAATGCGCCTTGGACCTATGAGCTTACATGTAAGCTTTGACAGCCTAAGTGAAGTGAAAAAGCACTGGGCGTTTGCTTACTGACCTTTCCATTTTGATCTCACTCTGGGGAGGAGCAGAAAATTAAGACAAAGTGCTAAGTTGGCCACACAAACTGTTAGGCTGCTAGGATGATAGTTACCATGACAGACACACCTTTGGTGTTGCTTGAATTGTCCCGCAGACGTGGTATTCTTGAGTAAAGAATGGTGTCGCAAATTAACAGGTTTAGTGGTGGGAGAAAACTCGATTGTTCAGGGAGGTGCTGAAATGAAAGCTAACATGAAAAAACAAAAGGAATGTCCAGATTCTGTTGTCTCGATGATGAAATCTCATAGAGGACGGGGGAGTTATGTCTGGCGTTCATATGAGGAGTATGAACATCCACGTGTGTTGCCATCTCATTGAAAGGTTTGTGTTCAGGGCATTGTGTTTTCCTGCACCCGAAGCCTGATTACCTAGGCTCTGCCACACGAGGCTTGCAGAAGGAATAGATATTTTTATTTCCCAATTAGCATAGCTTTTTCTAAGGTAAGGCAGATGACTTAGGGTTGGTTCTCTCCACACTTTTTTATGTGGTTTTATGTGTCCCTCCTGCTTTTAAACACATACATCCATATGCAATTCTACAATATATCTTTCCCTGGTTGCATCTGCTGCAGGAAATAGACTATGCTAGACTAAATGCAATGTGACAATTAATTTGTAACTTTTTTCTAGAAAATACTTTCAACTCCAGCTTTGCAGCAGTAAGGTGACTGGTGCTTCGAAGGGTAGTATGTGGTAAGATGTCTGTTGTCTATTACCCCAACAGAAGTTACGAGACAGAAAATATATTATGCCTGAGCTCAGTTGAAGTACATTCCATTTGCATATACTTTTTTCTCTGGGATTGCACTCTGTTTCACAAGTTGTGATGAGCTTGCTTTCTAGCTGTTGCTTCAAATCACGAACAACACAAAGCTGAGGATGGGAGGAAAGAATTCACTGGGATGGTAAAGTGACTATTTTTGCTATATGACTAAAAGCACCAGAAAAAAATTAAATGATCTCTGTCAATGCAGAAACACAAAAACATCCAGTGCATGGAAAAAGTGTTCTCATTTGCGGAAGCCTCTCATAGGTATAACCAGTAGTCTTTCATCTAGAGTATATCCTCATCTGAGAGTGATGAAGATTTGAAATGTGACCCACCCTCCATCACCCTAATGATGGTTAACTGTCTATTCCAGTGAATCTAGCAATGGGCACGGCGACCCTCTTAATGACCGCAGTCCCTCTATTGTCACATGTCCCTCTCTCTAGTCACTGTCCCTCTCATTTGTCACAGTAACTCTTTCTCTTTTTTATTGCCTCCCCAATCCTGTTTGCATTACTTCACTTCTATAAATTGTGAATTAAGATGCTATACCATATGTTCTCTTAGACATTCATAAGCAGAGTTCATTAACCATGGCTACTACTTGAAAGCAATGAGAGCTATAGACAAAGGTAAATTTACATGTGAGTTCAATCTACAAGCGTTAATTTACTCTTACACTTTGAAGCAAATTTACTATTTTGGGCAATTCACCATATATGAGCATAAGATTACTACAAAGTGTACACTTACATGTCACCATCCCCTGAACAGAGAGGATGGAGCCCATTTTACCAGACTAAAGTTACTACTTCTAAGTTTTCAAACACTGGTTCATTAAAAGATGGCTTAATAAAGATACAAATTAATTAAAAATGGATTGTTCTCAATTACAGAAGCCTACATTAGTCTCAGCCAGTACTGTTTCATCTACATTATGATCTCATTTGAGAATGTTGAGGGTTTTCAATGTGACTCACCGTCTGACCTGTCCACTCCCTGAGCCCTTGATTGTCAATTTTGAAATGTTAATGTATTTTTAAAAAGTTATTTCAATGCAACAATATAACCAATGGGCTTTCCTTTTAAGACCCTGCCTTCATTATTTTTTATACAAAGATTTTGCTGTATCAATGGTGGCCATGTGTGCTGCGGGACGTACTCCAACCCTGAGCCGGAATACATTTAAAACTGTTTTGGGCCCTTTTTGGCAAAAGTAACTATGGAAATTGAGTCTATGAATGCAATTGATGTACTCTTTTATGGTGGGTGCATGTGACTCTCTTAAACCCCTCCTTAGTCTTCTCTTAAACCCTCCTTACTCTTCCCTAAGCCCCTCCCATTGAGTTGTAAGTATTCCTCATTTTCCTGCCACTCCCTCATCCCTCTAACATTTACTGCTAAAATGTATGCCTGGTTGTTTGGAGATCTTGGCACTCAGGGCAGTGCTCCACACATAAAAAATAGGAAAGGCAGAGGCATAGACTTCGGCTTGTGAATCAGTAAAAAGCATTTTGTAATACAGTGGCAGTACTACTGTAGTGCAGCTAATATACTTCAAAATGCACTTTGTAAATAGGGCCACTGCATGCTTTCGGGTAATGCAGATAGTCTTTGATGCACATGGGCAACCATACACAGCGGTGGTAGGCTGCCTGCAGAAGGTTGAGTTGCAGGCCTGCCTTAACTGTGGACTTATTAGTCCATGCAGTGACAGATATGTTTCTTTTGAAGTAGCAGCAATGCTCTGTTTTGTTCGTAAATGAGGAGGGTAAATGATGTTATGTTATGTTAATTTATTTTTATAATGCGCACAGCTACCCCAAAAAGGTTTTCCCAGCGCAAGCCTGAAGGAACCATGAGATATGAGAAAAGAAAGACAAGGTGAAATGAAGATTATTGATTAAACAACCAAGTTTTTAGATTTAAATAAAATGTTCCTTTACAAATCAGAGAGAGGAGAGAGTTCCACAGGAGTGGACTGAGGTAAGAAAAGGAACGGCCACCTATTCTCGCAAGTTTGATCCTAGGAACCACAAATTTTTCTTGAATAGAAGAGCGTAACAGACGGGAAGGCTGATAGGGGCGTACCAGATTTTTTAGGTATTTAGGGGCAATGCCAGTCTTGATCTTGAACATAAAGCTTAGAGCTTTAGATTTTGTCCGATTTTCCACTCTGAGCCAATGCAAATCTCTCAGGACATTAGAGATAGAAGACATTCTTGGGATTCTGCAAAGTAGTCTTGCAGCAGAATTCTGTACCAGCTGAAGCTTACGTAACATGTCCTTATTAGCCCCCAAAAAGAGAATGTTCCCATAGTCCAGTTGAGATGTTACAAGTGCCTGGACTACAGTCTTTTGGGCAGCAATAGGGAGCATCCGGATGATTTTCTTTAACCATTTTAAAATGGTAAAGCAGCTGGCTGCAGTTTTTACAGCATGTTGTTTCATAGACAATTTATTGTCAATAATGAATCCCAGATTACGGACCTGAGTAGAGGGCAGGGGTAAAGGCCCCACTACATTGGGCCAGTGTTGGGGACCCCAGAGATCTGTGTTTTTCCCAAAAATAAGGATTTCCGTTTTTACCCCGTTGAGCTTGAGTAGATTAGATTGCATTCAAGATGCTATATTACTCAAGCCCAATTGAAGGGTTAAAGGTCCATATATTTCTTCTGCCGATAGGGAAAAAATTATCTGGGTGTCGTCAGCATAAATAAAAAGCGACAACCCTGCCTCTTCTGCAATTGCTGCCAAAGGTTGTACAAATATGTTAAACAGGAGAGGACTTAAAATTGATCATTGCGGTACCCCATATGGAGAGGAGTAGACCTTTGAGGAAGCCCTGGTTGAAAACACTTTAAATGTCCGCCTAGATAAAAAAAGAGGACAGCCAACCAAGTGCAGATTCTGAAATGCCCAGAGATTGTACAGATTCAATTATTACGGTATGAGAAACCGTATCAAATGCAGAACTTAGGTCGAATAATATAAGGGCCATCGTTTTATCTACATCCAAACATTGTCGTAACATTTCGGTAACGCCAAGAAGGGTTGTCCGGTAGAGAAACCCGATCTAAAGCCGGACTGAGAAGGATGTAAAAAGTTAGAAGTTTCAATAAGAGTGGTCAGTTGTGAGTTTATATGTTTTTCCAAAATTTGGGAAAACACAGGAAGTAAAGACGTGGGCCTAAAGTTAGATGGCTGGGTGGGGTAAGCATTTGCCTTTTTCAACAGTGAGAGGACCATGGCATGTTTCCACTCAGGGGACACCATGGCCTCTTGAAGCGAGGCATTAACCCCTTCACTGCTACACCTTTTCCTCCCTGTGCTAAGCCTATTTTTGGATATTTAGGGTAGTACGTGCTTAGGCCCCTGTAACTTTTTGACCACATAAGGTATCCACACCACATTTGCGTCCTTTTCTTCCAACATCATGGGAATTCTAAAGGTACCCAGGGTTTGTGGATTCCCCTAGAGGGGTCGCCGTAAATTAGCCAAAATACAGCATTTTTTTTTTTTAAACGGGCTGCAAATGAAAGCGTCTGTGTTTTTCCCTGCAAAAGTTATGAAAAAAGGCTTTGTAGGGCTGAAATCACAATTTCCCCAGCTTTTAGGGAATGACAGACTTTTGTCAGAAAAACAACATTTTTTACGCCGTTTTTACATTTTTCTGGGACATAGCCTATTTTTGCTATTTTTAGTGCTTTCAACCTCCTTCCAGTTAATGGTAAAAATGGGTGTGAAAGCAATAATGGAGAATGAAAAACTACATTTCGGAAAAGTAGACAAAATTCTGAATTCAGCAAGGGGTCATTTGTGTAGATTCATCAAGGTTTCTTTATAGAAACTAACAGTTAAATATAGGAAAAATTGAAAATTAGTTGATAAAAACAGCCTTTTGTGTCAACGTTTTCACTTGTAACTTCTTGTAATTATGACAGCTCTTTGAAAGTAATATACCGTTACATTCGCTGGACCTTTCTGGTTGTGGGGATATATAGGACTTGTAGGTTCACCAAGAACCAGACGTACCCAGAGTAAAAAAAAGCAGCAATTTGCAATGGCTTTTTATTATGTACCGGGTATATAGCAATTATTGTGGGAAAATGTATACATGGAAAAATTGCTATGAAAGACACCTATGTATTTCTGAAATGGGAACAAATTATAGAGTAGATATTTGCACATTTTCGAAATTGGGAATACTCATACTAGCATGAGAATTTTCTACACAATGTCTTTCAATTGGAAGACAGAAATGCATCAAAAATCAATAGGTAATAACAGTTGCTTTACAAATCTGAATTACCCTAAGTCTCCCGATAAAAATGGTACCTCACTTGTGTGGGTAGGCATAGCACCGACAACCAGTGCTTAATTTGTAAAAAATTAAGTGCAGGTGCTCATATATTTGTCAGAGGCCACACCTAATTTTCTATGGCTCCACCCACTTCATCCACTGGCTCCACCCACTTACTATATTAGCTCCACCCACCACGTCAACTAGCACTGCTAAACATCAGATGCAATATAAGGTGTGTCAGGGCACTAGTTTGCTCATAGACACATTGCAAAGATACAATCCTATATGTGTAAATCAGTATATAGGGAATGTTACATCAGACAGGACTACAAGGCGTAGGAGTCCCATGTCATCCATGATTGCATTGAAGGCAATATAGTTTAAGAGTTCTAAGTCTGGAAAAGTGCAAATTCAGAATTTAAAACATAACAGCATTGTTAGGGGTTCTCTTCAATAAGAATGTATTTCTACCCAAAGAACCCTTTTTTAGAAGATTAGGTTAATGAAAGATTGGGCAACAAAAACATATAGCTCTAATATATAATTTGCAGATTGCATGCAGCTCTTTGATGACAGACTAGTTAATAGCTTGCTGTTCTATGTTAGGATTTTAACTTACAAACTGCAAGTAACAAAAGGATCTCTCTGACAGAAGCAGTAACACACTGACCTACTTTACATGATTTTATGCACTTTTTTCATGGGCCTGGAAAACGTTCTTTGCAGCAGGTATATTACCCATCTGTACTGGGAAACAACCGTTACAACGAAAGCATTACATCGCGCTTCATTCGCAACGCGACTAGTACATCGCAGGAGGCTTTAGAACGCATGCATTAATGTCGCATGGACCATCACGTCGATGGCGATTACATAGCATTCGAGCATTAGAATTGAACTTGAGCGCGACTTCAATGGGGGAAATTAATAAAAAGTGAGGGTCATTAATATTTTATGGCCAGGGGTTCCCGCGACTTCAACTTCAATTATGGCCCAGGGGTAACCAGGGGTAATTAATAATAAATTAAAAAGCATGGGCGGAAAGTAATAAAAAGTGAGGGTAATTAGGGCGGAAAGTAATAAAAAGTGAGGGTCATTAATATTTTTGGTCCCGGGGGACCCGCAACTTGAAATTGAATTATGGCCTTAAAAAACATGGGCCGCACAGAGGAAGAGGATACGATTACATAATATTTTTGGGCCCGGGGGACCCGCGACTTGAACTTGAATTATGGCCTTAAAAAACATGGGCCGCACAGAGGGAGAGGGTGCGATTACATAGCATTCGCTAGCAAAGTTGATAAAATAAGTTCCACTGCCAGTCCCCCCCCCCCAATATATTATTGACTAAGCTACACAGCTGTGTGAACGTCAGTCCATTAAAATGACACGGTTGGGGGAAATTGATGAAATGCACCCTTTAAACTTCAGTGCTATCCCAGGGTTGGCCCCTTTCTCCCACTCGTGCATGGGTGGCGAATTGAACTTGAGCGACTTTAACTTGAAGGCGCTGACATGGGGGAAATTAATAATAAGTGAAGGTAATTAATAATAAGTGAAAAGTGGGTAATTAATAAAATCATAAAAACTGTGTCTGTGTTTGATTATCAGCAGCTTTGATAAGACTTTCATCCTTCTGAAGTTGCTTAAATAAGTACCACTGCCAGTCTCAGCCCCCCTCCCCCCCCAACATAATATGATATCCCAGGGTTGGGCCCTCTCTCCTACTCGTAACCCATCATTTTTGCGTGTTTAAATGTCATCTTCCTGCTAACATGAGGGGTGAAGCGAACCCAAAGCGATTCAAAGCAGCCAAACGCTGGATACATGGGTGGATGGGTGGGTGGATGGGAACATCATGGGTGGGTGGGTGGATGGATGGATGGATGCATGGATGGTTGGCTGGATGGGTGGGTGGATGATTGGGTGGATTGATGGATGCGTGGTGGGTGGATGGGCGCATGGTTGGATGCCTGATGGGTGGGTGGATGAATGCATGGATGGGTGGCTGGATGAATGGGTGGATGGATGCATGGATGGATGGTTGGCTGGGTGAATGGGTGGGTGGATGGGAACATCATGGGTGGGTGGGTAGATGGATGCATCAGTGGTTGGCTGGATGAATGGGTGGATGGGTGGGTGGATGATTGGGTGTATGGATGGGTGCGTGGTGGATGGATGGATGCATGGTTGGATGCCTGATGGGTGGGTGGATGGATGCATGGATGGGTTGCTGGATGAATGGGTGGATGGATGCATGGTTGGATGCCTGATGGGTGGGTGGATGGATGCATGGATGGGTGGCTGGATGAATGGGTGGATGGATGCATGGATGGATGGTTGCATGGATGGTGGTTGGCGGGATGAATGGGTGGGTGGATGGGAACATCATGGGTGGGTGGGTGGATGGATGGATGGATGGATGGATGGATGGGATGGATGCATGGATGGTTGGCTGGATGGATGGGTGGGTGGGTGGGTGGATGATTGGGTGGATCGATGGATGCGTGGTGGGTGGATGGATGCATGGTTGGATGCCTGATGGGTGTGTGAATGGATGCATGGATGGGTGGCTGGATGAATGGGTGGATGGATGCATGGATGTATGGTTGTATGGTTGGCTGGATGAATGGGTGGATGGTTGGCTGGATGAATGGGTGGATGGGTGGGTGGATGATTGGGTTGATGGATGCGTGGTGGGTGGATCACCACGCATGCAAGATGCAGGAAGTCCTTAATTCACTTTATTTCCATTACATTGCATTGCATTGATATCACAGAAATAGATACAAAGTAATTACAAAACACACGAAAAAGGGGTGATCCATCAATTTATTAGCATTACATTGGATTCCATTGGATTGATACCACATAAATAGATACAAAGTAATTACAACACACGAGAATAAGGGGGGATCCCTCAATTTATTAGCATTACATTGTATTGCATTGGATTTATACCACAGAAATAGATACAAAGTAATAACAACACATGAGAATAATGGCCCATCCCTCAATTTATTTGCATTGCATTTCATTGATCTCACATAAGTAGAGACTTTGGATTTAGGGCATAACTGACATTATTTAACTTGTTTTTACACTGGCTAAAAGTACGCCAGGATTTCATATTTAGCATTCTTTATTGCTGTGAAACAGAAAATGCCACTGAAACATTTGCATCTAACATTCACAGTATTGTGTATTATACTAATTGGCTGTGATAAACACAAACGTACACACATTTTTAGTGAAAGGAATTAAGTATATGTGCAACAGAAGCTAGGTAGTCACTAACCACAGACAAGGGGAACATTTTCAGTGCTGTCAATAGTCGAGCCGACATTTCCTTTGTGCGCTGGGAAAGCCGTGGGTTTAAAGTACATGCTACCGATTGTGACATGCGCATATCCTGGTAGCTTTGCTCCTCTAGCAAAATCTCAACAAAATGGTAGAAATTAGGGTGCGGTTTCCCAATACTCGTGTTTAAAGAGTTGTGCCAACCCTCTATGGCATTGTTTGTTTTTGCTCCTCCCTCTAAGCAGGTCGAGTAGCAGTTCCACCCGTCCACAAGAAAACGTGGTTTCCTCCGGCGACCTGACCTGCTTAGATGGCCAATCCATGTGTCTTCAAAATAATTTAGAATTGGTGCCAATTTGTCTTTGTTTGCTATAAAGTACTCTGACTCAGTAATCGATGTGTAGTACTCGTCTACACTGTTAGGAGGAACAAAGCAAAGTGCAGTTAGTTTTTTAAGCTCAAATTGGAGTTTGCTGCCAGACGCATAATCTGCAATTAGGGATGTTTTTTGGATTTTACGCCAAAAAGCCTGAGAAAAGTGGTAAAAACATCCTTGAATCTGGGTATCCATGTACAATTTGGTTACAGTATTGATCATTGGTAATTCAAAGTCCATGATGACTTTTCTCGGACTTGTGTTTGGAATTTTTAATTTTAGGACTGACAAAAATTCAGTATATGTTGCAGATTGTTTGTCTGGCAGTAAACTGTAGACTAAAGGAACAACTGTGCTATTAACATAGTCGTGAATAGTGTATATTTGGGTGAAAGGGGTGGGCGTACTTTTAAAAGTGCCATCCATCATCCATACATTACTGTTCGCCAACCTACTTAGATTACGGGGGGGTACTAAATATTAAAATACGCTTTAGAGCATTCTCATTGTCATATAATATAAAGGGTTCATTCGCAACTGTAAGACAAAGTTCACGAGGAATTGTTATGTCAGAAAATGTTCGTGGTGTAACGCGCTTAGGATTACTTTCCTGTTTCTTACGCTGGATTATTCGGCGCAAGTTGGGAATAGTGGGCATACTACTAGCAACATGCTCAGGAATGGTTTGGGATACCTCCTTTAAAATCGCAGCGCACGGGTCATTGGAGTTGCCTGCAATCATTTTCATGTCATTTATTGATTCCCTCACTTCAATTGCAGTTGCAGAGGCAGAGTGGTTATGGTCGGTGCTTCTTAAAACAGACTCACCTAAAGTAACCTCTGCAATGGCTGGAGTAATATTGGACACACCTCCTATGACTCCGTGGCTCCGATTGTCTCTCCTTACAATATATATAACCACTGTGCTTTAGTAGACGGTTCCCTCTGCTGGAAGTGATGTATTTGGCCATGTTCGGATCAGACATTTCTTGTTAAAGAACACAAAAAAGGGAATCATTCAAAAGACTCAAACAAGTACCTTCATTAATGTTGCAAATTGCAATTGGTGTAGACGTTAAATTGGCTCTGTATACAATACACATTGCTTTCTGCACTATCTTGTTTTCAAATTAACTGTATATATATGTAGCTCCTTTGGCCATGTCTTTATTAAAAAATGCGTCCTAATTGTATAATAATTTAGACATTCTAAAACTATAAATAGGGAAAAATGCTACTAATAATTGACAATCATTATACCTGTTGCTGTAAGGAAGGGTTACCACTCCAAGGCTGTGGAATGCGAATGTATCGCTCAGAGTACAAAACTTGTACCACTAAATAATACACTGCTGTGTGCACTGCTGTATGCATACCTGCCCATGCAAATAGACTTAATGCAGGCTCTCTCCCTCTTTAAATTGCATCTGGCACTGCGTGGTATTGGTGTGTCTGGTGCATTGTGTGCTGTGTAATTATGTGGTGGGTAATTATGTGGCACAAAAGGTATCAGTGTTTGGCATGGGGGTGTAACAAGAGTGAGAGGTGGTGTGCTAATGGGTTTGGAGAAGCAAAATATACAGGGCTTCTCTACTGACAGGATCTTAAGGGAATTAAACCATGCACGGGAGGGAGCTAAGGGTTTAAATAGTCACAGAGCAATACTCCTCACATGCACTGTAGGCAATCCATCATCGCTAACGCATTGGCTTAGGCGAGACATAAAAACAATGATTCTAATTGCGGCAATTACTCAAGAAATTATTGTATGCACAACAAATATTTACGCACATTAACACATACACAATTTGGCTACAACAACAAGTGGTTATACCACAGAAGGCAAGACCTAAGAACAATCATTGAGATAGCGTCAAGAACACAACACATGTTGGTATACAATACCATTGATTACGTGCATCAGCACCTATAACATTGGTCTAAAAAAAACAATTGGTTCCCGCAAATACATTTCAGGGTTTGCTCTCTTACCTTTTAGAACACTGGGCACTGGGCCTTCACAATAACACCCAAAAAAATTGCTTGCCTTGCAGACCCTTTACCTTCCAGACTCTGTAACAGCAAAAACAAAATTGTGTTGGTGGTGGTCTTAGTCGTGAGTAGTACTGAGTGCATAGTAGTGAGCAGTAGCTAGTGAGTTCAGGAGAGTAGTAGAGAATAAATAGTGAGTAAGATTGAGTAGTAGTGAGTAGTAGAGAGCGAGAAGTTGTGAGTGGTAGTGGTGAGTGAGTAGTAGAGAGGGAGCAAATTATCAATGTACGCTCTTTCACCTTTTTGGAGACTGTTCTGGCACTTCGCGGTAACACCCAGAAATGTTGCTTGCCTTGCAAATCCGTCACCTTTCCCGCTGTGGAAGAGTAAAAATACACATGTTGGTCATGGTAGTAGGTATATACAACAAGAGAGGAAGGGAATATCTGGCTACTCTCCTACCCCTAGACTACCAATAATTAACAACAAAAGAGAGCCTACAGAAGTGAATTGTTAAACAACAGTATGTCTCAAGTAAGGAACAACTCAGTGAATCAATTACATTAGGTGGTCAAAAAACAAGAAGAAAAGAAAAGATTATTCTCTAAAAGAACCCTCACTCACCCTAGTGGTGACATGCTTCATCATGGGGTTCAGTCACAAGTGGGGCCGACTATCCCCACCTGTGTGCTACGACGCCTGCAAATGCAGAGGAGCAGGTGTATGTGAAGAGAAGTGATGTGTGTGATCGGTGACAGAAAATAAGTGTAATAAAAGATCACAGCTGTACCCCAACAAACTTTATTAAGGGCCAGTTGTTCACAATAAAAACAGTGAAGTCATTTGGAGATTTATATTAGAACTCCAGTGACTTAGTGTGGGTGGTCAACATGTTTCTGCTGGGTAACGCCATTTTAGCTCAGCTTTCATCAGGACCAAAATATAATACAAAAGAAACCGTCCTACGGGGGGTCCACGCACGCTAAGGCGTGCCCACACCGTTAGGACAGAATTGAAAAGACAAGGAATTTATACTCTCCTCTATGCACTCACGGTTTTACCCGTCGTCTCTGTTCCTGCTAATCGTCAGGATGTACTCTGTGAAATAATCAGAGAAAATATATATATATATATATAAGATATGTCCTTTACAGTTAATTGACCTGTTAAGTAAAACTTATTCCAAATAATAGTCATTTGGCTCATTGTGATATTTTGACAGACATAGACGCTAATATAAACCTACATAGCATCTCAACTCCAATGGAGGCAAGTATTTCTTAGACATGTTTACAATACCAGCTGTGCATACCAAAAGAATCTAGTCCTCAAAGCCGATTTTCGAAGGCCACAGAGGCCAGACAACAGACAGACGTAAAAGGAACTTATCAAAAGGACTTGTGTAAGCAAAGGTTTGCATTACATCCCCTCATGGAGGCACTCCGGAGTGTTCATAGAAATGATTCAATAGTTCGAATTCAAAGTAGATTTATTTGATGTATTCAAAGTTTTTTTTCCTTTCAGAATAGGTTCAAAGAATTCATTGATATTATCAGCATATCATTACAGCGAACCATAGGACTCCAATGCATTTCGGGTTACTTGGCCTTTATCAAGGAGAGCTGAAAAAAAGAAAGAAAAGAGCCCGGGTCAGGGATGGGGAGAAAAATCGGAAGGCGGTGTTGGCCGTTAAATTATTTACAAGTGCCGATCAATATGGTGAGGTGATGTGTGCATCGATCGGGATAAATCAGGATGTGACCAAGAGAAGTTTGAGGACGAGGTGCAGAAAATACGGTGAGGGTGCGGAGTGCAAAACATAACTATTAATGAGTGCACATGGGTTTCAAGTGAAAGATAGTTACCGAAATACTAATGACGGATACAGAGGGGTGAGGGGTCTCAAGGATATCAACGGCGTCCCCGGGTAGAGGACTGCGCGAGGACGAGTACTTACTACATGGTGCTCGCCGTGGCGGTCACTGCAGATAGCGCGACGGTCTGGAAACGAAGCATTGGGTTGTGCGGGGGGGAGGTATGAACTGAAGGTGACATAGAAAGAGGACTAAGGGTCTGGGGATGGTGGCCATGTTGGAGTGGGTGAAAAGAAGAAACTAACAAGGGACAATGAGTGTGTTAAAGACAGTACTAGCGACAGGAAGAAAGGTTGATAGAAGTGAAATGAAATTAATACAGAAGATGAATTGGAAATAATAAATTAAAAATAAATTAAAAATAATAAAGAACAATGCAGATGGTAGACGGATACAAATTATAAGTAACAACTATATTCTACACGATCATTTAGTCCATGAGGCTTAAGAGTTTGCAAACGGAAGGTCCACTCTAGTTCTTTTTGTAGTAGCAGTTTGCGATTGTCAATTCCTTCGGTACGTGTGACACATTCTAGCACAGTGAATTGCAGTTGTGCTATGGTGCGATGAAAATGGAGTGCCTCCATGAGGGGATGTAATGCAAACCTTTGCTTACACAAGTCCTTTTGATATTTCACGGTGTTTGACGGTAACACCACCCTCGAGTGCACCCTCCCAGAATAGCCATCAATCAAACTTCTGATCACACGTGCCGTGCACCTACCACTTTCTCATATTGTGAATCACTCTCATCCGCCCACCGGCAGGTAGCACGCCTACTCAACATGCAATTTGAAGAAGTCTCAAAAAGCACCGAAGCAAGAGCTCACACCCTCGCCTACGATGATAATGAATGCCAACGTATTTATGCATTGATTGAAGAAGACATTAGCCCGACCACACCCTCCCGTAATAAAGAGCAATGCCTTAAACAACTTCTGTATCTATCGAAACGACATATTAATCAGAGACTACACGCTAGTACGCTGTTGAAATACCACCGAGCCTTCAGAATTCCACGCGGTTTACGTATAGCTCTAAAACCGTCCCTCTGTAAGAACTCTAAAGACTTCAAAGACAAATGGAATGGCATACTTAATAAGTGCAGCCTAGATCTCATTCTACTCATTGTTGAAGAACTGGCCAGCATTCTTAAGGACCTCGAACAAGAAATCAAAGAAACTGATCGTCAACTCAAAGATCTACTCACACCAGAGGAACTAACTTCTACTCTTGAAGACATAAAAACCATTCTTGATAAACACCAAAGAGAAATTAATGAACGAAAAATTCGCAAATACCGAAGGGACACGCTTGATTACAAGCTTGACGAAGTGTATACATGGGCAGACGTATATGCCCAAGGTCGACGAAACAGACCTTATAACACCCAAACTGACACTTCGTCCTCTGGAAGTGACTCGTCTTATCGTCCCTCACAAAAAACATCTACCACTTCCTCTGTAAACCGCACATCTACCAACGATCAGGCATCCTCATCCACCACCGGATCAGAACAACCTCCCGTGGTTCATTTTTTAGAATCAGGCCCGGAAACAATCGTAGACCCCGGAGGAGCAAGAAGAAAAGAACTGGAAAAAAGTCCTCCGAACACGCGAAGCACTGTCACCAAGAAGGACCTCAAGACCAAAAAACCCACTTAGTCATCAACATTTCCAACACAGACATCTCCAAATACCAAATGGACCTTCTCGAAAAGGGCACTTCATTTGTTCCTGTAACTCATACTAACCTTCTTGAATTAGAAGTGAGTACTTTCAAACTCACCAGGAAACTGAGGCTACGCCATTTCTTTGAGAACATTTTACCTCCAAACACTGACGTCAAAAGTGATCAACTCTTGGGCTTACGCCCGTCCAGCAACTACCAGGCTCCCCACAGCCACAAAAGCATCGACCTATTCGAAAACCTTGTAAGAAACGACCTGTCTAAAGTGAACTTTAAAAATCACAGCAAACACCGTAACACTTCACAAAAGGATCGTGACACCCTCAAATCCTTGGCCAACAATCCGAACATCAGATGTGCTAAAGCCGACAAAGGTGGAGCTCTTGTAATTATGAATACAACCATGTACACACAACGTTTACTCGAACACATCCAAGACCCGGATACCTACATGGAACTCAACAACAATCCAACCAAAGAGTTTCAAAATACCTTACTGAACATCATTGACAAAGCACACCAATCGGGAATAATTGAAGATCGTACCAAAAAGTTTCTTTCTAAAGTATATCCTAGAAGCCCTAAAATCTTCATGAGCCCTAAAATTCACAAAAACCTCCTTGACCCACCTTTTCGGCCCATCGTGTCCACTAAAGGATCTATCCACGAACCTACGGGCAAATTCCTAGACAGGTACCTGCAGCCTTTGGTCATCAAATCCTCAAGTTACATAAAAGACACCACTGAATTTCTCAACAAACTCGCCTTAGTTGAAATGAAGGACGACGAACCATTGATCCTATGTACTGCCGACGTCAGCTCACTTTATACCTCCATACCCCATCAGGGAGGTATTGAAGCTGTTGAACAAGCCCTACTCCAGAGTAACATTGACCCCAAAATGCAGACATTTCTCATGGAACTCATGATCTACACACTGTATCATAGTTATTTTCAGGAAAATGACAAGTGGTACCTTCAGCTTACAGGAATGGCGATGGGAAACTGTGCGGCTCCCACCTACGCTAATATATACATGGAAAATTTCGAAAAAGCACATATTTATGAAAATTCCAGATTTCATGACAAAATCAAAATGTATGTACGATACATAGACGATCTTTTTTTCCTGTGGGCCGACTCACAAGAAGTGCTCATTGCAGCCCTTACGGAGCTCAACACCAAAGACCCACGCATCTACCTCACGTGGCAGATAAGCAACACAGAAATTTCTTTTCTTGACGTACTGGTGAAAATCCATGACCAGAAGATTGTTACCGACTTGCATCGCAAAGCCACTGACCGCAACAACACATTGCATTATCACAACTTCCATCAAGGGTCCCTTAAAAAACATTTGCCCTTCTCACAAATGTTGCGCGTTAAACGGATCGTTTCCGAACAAGCTACTTACAACAACCGCATCAAGGAAATGCATCAACGATTCCTAGATAGAGGTTACCCCAGACAAATCCTCAATGAAGCAGAAACACGTGTTGCCAACATCACTAGACAACAAAGTCTAACCAAACATACTAAACCTCCCACCCAACGCATGGTTCTTGTTTCTAAATTCTCCACAGCTACCAACAAGTTCAAGAAAATCATTCTCAATCATTGACCCATTCTCCAAGTAGAACCAGATTTTCGGGACATTTTCAACAGCCCTCCACTGTTTGCTCACACACGGGGCAAAAATATCAAAGAGATTCTTTCCACGCAACTCATCACTCATCAAAATTTCAAAGGAACTGAACCATGCCAAAACTGCAATAACTGCAATTGCGTAATCAAAGGAAATCAAATCAAACATCCCATGAAAGGTAACTCTATCAAATTACGCGTAAATGCAACATGTGATTCTAATAACCTTATCTACGCTTTGAAATGCCCATGCGGCAAATTATACATCCGCAAAACTGAAAGAAAGATCAAAGTGCGTATAAACGAACACAAGTCGAACATTCGCACCAAACAAGAAAAATCCAACATTGCTACGCATTTCCAGGAATTTCATCACACCATAGCACAACTGCAATTCTCTGTGCTAGAATGTGTCACACGTACCGAAGGAATTGACAATCGCAAACTGCTACTACAAAAAGAACTAGAGTGGACCTTCCGTTTGCAAACTCTTAAGCCTCATGGACTAAATGATCGTGTAGAATATAGTTGTTACTTATAATTTGTATCCGTCTACCATCTGCATTGTTCTTTATTATTTTTAATTTATTTTTAATTTATTATTTTCAATTCATCTTCTGTATTAATTTCATTTCACTTCTATCAACCTTTCTTCCTGTCGCTAGTACTGTCTTTAACACACTCATTGTCCCTTGTTAGTTTCTTCTTTTCACCCACTCCAACATGGCCACCATCCCCGGACCCTTAGTCCTCTTTCTATGTCACCTTCAGTTCATACCTCCCCCCCGCACAACCCAATGCTTCGTTTCCAGACTGTCGCGTTATCTGCAGTGACCGCCACGGCGAGCACCATGTAGTAAGTACTCGTCCTCGCGCAGTCCTCTACCCGGGGACGCCGTTGATATCCTTGAGACCCCTCACCCCTCTGTATCCGTCATTAGTATTTCGGTAACTATCTTTCACTTGAAACCCATGTGCACTCATTAATAGTTATGTTTTGCACTCCGCACCCTCACCGTATTTTCTGCACCTCGTCCTCAAACTTCTCTTGGTCACATCCTGATTTATCCTGATCGATGCACACATCACCTCACCATATTGATCGGCACTTGTAAATAATTTAACGGCCAACACCGCCTTCCGATTTTTCTCCCCATCCCTGACCCGGGCTCTTTTCTTTCTTTTTTCAGCTCTCCTTGATAAAGGGCAAGTAGCCCGAAATTTATTGGAGTCTTATGGTTCGCTGTAATGATATGCTGATAATATCAATGAATTCTTTGAACCTTTTCTGAAAGGAAAAAAAACTTTGAATACATCAAATAAATCTACTTTGAATTCGAACTATTGAATCATTTCTATGAACACTCCGGAGTGCCTCCATGAGGGGATGTAATGCAAACCTTTGCTTACACAAGTCCTTTTGATATTTCATGGTGTTTGACGGTAACACCACCCTCAAGTGCACCCTCCCAGAATAGCCATCAATCAAACTTCTGATCACACGTGCCGTGCACCTACCACTTTCTCATATTGTAAAAGGAACGTAGTCATTTCTAATGCACTTACGGTGCTTAAGAACTCAGCATGCCTCATGGGCTCGCAGTTTTCGGCATTTCTTCACGTCCCGCTCCGTCTAATAAAGACCAAACAGATTGTGTAAGAATGAGCGAGTTATTACTTTTACGGCATTATATTCTCACTGTGGGCATTGCCTCGCCGTGAGGTAAGGCGCATCCTCCCAGGAAAACTCGCGCACTGACTTACTATGTGCCGGACGACTCGCCGCCCGAAACCTGGTGTTCAGTCCACTGCAGCCCGGATCTTACCCAGCGGGCGTTCTTCCGGGTTTTTAGAGTTCAGTGTCTGGCGCGTTAACGCGTCATCGGTCATGTGATCAGGACATTGTCACGTGATCGGGATGTTAATTCTCACAACTTTTAATGAGCCAGGTTTTAAAGGATCGATTATTTGATTTATTCAGATCAGCCGATCTATTAGTATTATCATTTGTTGATTATGAACACTGAAAAGGATGTTATGTTTTATCATACCCTTTACGGCGAGAACACACTTCCAGTATCTACAGAAGCTTTGGTTTCTTTTTTCACATGGATCAATGACCGCGATTCAAACTTAAAATTCACACATGATTACAACGAGTCCACGGTAGTGTTTTTGGATGTTACCATCACAAGGGTTGCCAACGAGCTGAAAACCAGGCGGCGAGTCGTCCGGCACATAGTAAGTCAGTGCGCGAGTTTTCCTGGGAGGATGCGCCTTACCTCACGGCGAGGCAATGCCCACAGTGAGAATAGTGAAGTAGTGTGGCTCACTGGTTAGAGGCGGCAGACCTGAGAGCAGAGGACGGCCCGGGACCAGGGTTCGATTCCCGGCGCGGAAGGTTTCTGGACAAGGGTCAGCGGACTCGATAATTCTCTCGCCTCGGTGCCTAACTCTGATCAGCGATCACACTCGGCAACTCTGGGCATTAGCTTGCCTCATCTTCACTAACGGCCCCACCAGACCGCCGGGGATGCCTGGTCTCACCCTGGAGATACCCATTAAGGGACCATCTCTCGGGGAAGCCAGGAAGGGTTTCGCAGCGGTCGAAGCGCCTTGGGACCCTCCGGGTAAGTAGTGCGCTATATAAATGCCTATACATACATACATACAATATAATGCCGTAAAAGTAATAACTCGCTCACTCTTACACATTCTGTTTGGTCTTTATTAGACGGAGGGGGACGTGAAGAAATGCCGAAAAACTGCGAGCCCATGAGGCATGCTGAGTTCTTAAGCACCGTAAGTGCATTAGAAATGACTAAGTTCCTTTTACGTCTGTCTGTTGTCTGACCTCTGTGGCCTTCGGCTTTGAGGACTAGATTATTTTGGTATGCACAGCTGGTATTGTAAACATGTCTAAGAGATACTTGCCTCCATTGGAGTTGAGATGCTATGTAGGTTTATATTAGCGTCTATATCTGTCAAAATATCACAATGAGCCAAATGACTATTATTTGGAATAAGTTTTACTTGACAGGTCAAGTAACTGTAAAGGATATATCTAATATATATATATATATTTTCTCTGAATATTTCACAGAGTACATCCTGACGATTAGTAGGAACAGTGACGACGGGTAAAACCGTGAGTGCATAGAGGAGAGTATAAATTCCTTGTCTTTTTTTTCTTCTGTCCTAACGGTGTGGGCACTCCTTAGCGTGCGTGGACCCCAGTAGGATGGTTTCTTTTGTATTATATCTTGGTCGTGATGAAAGCTGAGCTAAAATGGCGTTACCCAGCAGAAACATGTTGACTACCCACACTAAGTCACTGGAGTTCTAATATAAATCTCCAAGTGACTTCACTGTTTTTATTGTGAACAACTGGCCCTTAACCCTTTCCATGCGGCCGCGATTCCCCTGGTGTGCTGTAAACAGCAAGAACAGGGGCGGGCCGTGACGAACCCCAGCCGTCATCAGCACAAGAGCACCGTAGTGCATGACGGCTGGGGTTCGTCATCAGCATGGAAGGGGTTAATAAAGTTTGTTAGGGTACAGCTGTGATCTTTTATTACACCTATTTTCTGTCACCGATCACACACATCACTTCTCTTCACATACACCTGCTCCGCTGCATTTGCAGGCGTCGTAGCACACAGGTGGGGATAGTCGGCCCCACTTGTGACTGAACCCCATGATGAAGCATGTCACCACTAGGGTGAGTGAGGGTTCTTTTAGAGAATAATCTTTTCTTTTTCTTCTTGTTTTTTGACCACCTAATGTAATTGATTCACTAGGTCGTGGTAGTAGCTCAACCATCCATCCATCCACCCACCCATACACCCACCCACGCATCCATCCATCATGCATTCATCCACCCACCAATACACCCACCCACCCATGCATCTATCATGCATCCATCCATGGAGAGTAGTAGAGAATAAATAGTGAGTAACAGTGAGTAGTAGTGAGTAGTAGAGAGCGAGAAGTTGTGAGTGGTAGTGGTGAGTGAGTAGTAGAGAGGGAGCAAATTATCAATGTATGCTCTTTTACCTTTTTGGAAACTGTTCTGGCACTTCGCGGTAACACCCAGAAATGTTGCTTGCCTTGCAAATCCGTCACCTTTCACACTGTGGAAGAGCAAAAATACACGTGTTGGCCGTGGTAGTAG
This sequence comes from Lissotriton vulgaris, assembly GCF_964263255.1. Taxonomy (NCBI): domain Eukaryota; kingdom Metazoa; phylum Chordata; class Amphibia; order Caudata; family Salamandridae; genus Lissotriton; species Lissotriton vulgaris. The sequence goes on along the minus strand of NC_141694.1, from coordinate 1,141,926,751 downwards.
CCCATCCATCCATCCATCCACCCATACACCCACCCAGGCATCCATCCATCATGCATCCATCCATCATCCATCCACCCGCCCATACACCCGCCCACGCATCCACCCATCATGCATTCATCCACCCACCCACCCATGCATCCATCCATCCATCCACCCACCCATACACCCACCCATACATCCATCCATCATGCATCCATCCACCCACCCACCCATGCATCCATCCATCCAACATGCAAGTGGGTATGGTACACTGATAAGAGGCAAAGGAAATTAAGGTGTGGGGTTTGCAATATATATATGATAAATAGGCCTCTTTGCTTACACCACATTTTAGCTGACTGCATGTGTATGAACTCAGACCAAGTTCCCTTAGAATCCCATATCACCAGGGAGACGCCAGTGGTTTCAAGAAGGGGGTTTGTAAGGCGAAAAAAGGGAGAAAACCCACAAACAATATATCTAGTAAAGGGACGACATTGGTGTGCACAACACCAACAAAGCTATCTCTACATACGCGAAATGGGAAATCAACAACTGCTTGCTTTTAATTACACCTATGATTAGGGCGTGACAAATCACTGGAAGGAAAGGGCCGGTATCTGGGGGCGGCTGTTTGGGGTGATGCTGTTGCTCAGGACAAATGGCCTGCTCTCTCTCATTTTTTTTCTATTCGGAAGTTTAGGCCTTCGTTCCCAGCACCAAAGTCGGCAGCGCACACGGCAGCAGAGACGTTTTGCTGTTTGCATTTAAGAATCTGGAAAACTGAGCCACTTTTGACCTCTATATCGCAGATGCGAAGTTTGGAAGGGCCCTGCTGATTGTAGGGACATACAGTGATGTACTTTTACATAATGGGTGTCTTTAGCTCTCTGTAGAAACACTGGTCAATAAATCAAAGTTGCCCCTTGCAGTCGGTAGCAGGATAGTCTGTGACTGCATTCCTCAACTGCCTAGAGTCATATTATCACTATAATCAGAAAATATGCACATTATCCTCTCCTTTCTGATTGAATGTGTGTGGGTGGGCGCATTTTGCTATATCGCAGATGTGAAGTTTGGAATGGAGCTGCAAGAGGACCTGTGATGCCTCAGAAAGGGGATTACGTCTCAGAAATTATGTTGGAGGTAATGGGTCTTTGGCGAAAGATGCAATATGTGAACTCTTACATGGGGGGGGGGGTGAAGATTCAGGTATTAGCATCCAGGACATTATGGGTCCGTTATGCCGATATATTCGACAAACATTCGACCACCCTTGTCTGGCCAAGGTGTAAAGGCATGGTGTACAGCCTGTAATTCATGGCAAATATGCACAATTACTTCAGGGCACTTACTTGAAATGACGGAGGTCGGTCCACACGAACGTTGCTCTCGCGTCTTGCACGCTGCACTACAGACTGCAAAATGGATGGAGGGAGGGGGGGCGACTCCTTTTATACAGCCCCCCCCTCACCCCCTCCTTACTAGGAAAAACAATTACAATGAAAATTTTACATTTATAATAGCCTTCCATTCTTTGACATTTAGTAAATAAATACACACTACACAAAATTATTAATAGAAGTAGAAGTTTTAATGTCGAGGGGAACGGGAGGGGGACAGGCTGGGGTAGAGGCGGGTTCACGCGGAAAACACAAAAACCGCATTGTTTTGACCGGCGACGTGATGCACTGCGGGGTAACGTGCGCGACGATGGGAAGCAATGCAATTGCGTTGCAAAGGGATGCGATGTCGTGGAACGCAATGTAATGGAGGAAGCGATGTAACAGACGCGATGTTACAGCGTGCGATCTAACTAGCCGCGTTGTAGCGTCATACATCCTCTGTACTACCTTACAACAAGCAGTCAAAACTTCCCCTAGACAAAACTCCTGTGACTGTCTCTCTCCAGGAAGACGATTAATCACCAGATTTATCTTGACATTTTAATTTATGCCTGAATATTACTGGAGGCCAGGAAGGAACTTGGCAGCAGGTGCTTTTAAGACAAGAATATACTGGCTATGCTGGGGCTTAACCCTCTGCTTACATTTGGGACTTGGCCCACCCGGCTCAGTACAGGGCCGGCTCTAGGCTCATGGTGGCCCTGGGCAAGGGGCATAGGTAGGGGGCCCGGAAGAGGGGGTCCGGGCGGAGCGTGCAGGCCAGTAAAGAGGGGAGGGGGTCAGGGTGTTTAGAAGTGGAGCAGAGCCGGAGGCCACCAAATCCCTGCCAGGGGCCACCACGCAAATATGTATCCATCCTCAGAGGATTAATATATTAAGGATATATATTTGTGTGGTGGCCCCTGGGGTTTGGTGGCCCTGTGCAGGTGCACAGCTTGCACATGCCTAGAGCCGGCCCTGCTCAGTAACAAGTCCAAGCCCCACCAAGGTTGCAGAGTTAGAATGCATGCAGTATAATGGTGACTCACTGGACCCTGCTCAGACTGCTGACACCTTCACTGTCCTCTCAGTCTGTGTGTTTTGTCTGATGAGGATTCCGAGGGTGGAGGGGAGGCACGCATGACTGTGTGCACCCAAATAAAAAGCAGTGTGTATTGGTTGGTTTGAAAAGCAACAGGCAGCAAGCAATTGGCAAGGCCAGGGTCACGCCACCACGTCACCGCCACCCACGGGCGGCATGATCATGGTGGCACTGGCATCACATGGCGGCTATAGCCGCTACCTTACTTTACAGTAACAGTGCAGTCACAGTGTATGTGTGTCATGTGTCAATTAAAACTTAAGTTACAGGTCGGTTCAGGCCGGGCGGCCCGGATGGGTCAGGGACACGTACACACACACACTGACTGCAGTAGTGCACTGCACAGCTTGCAGGCTGCCGCTACAGCCTTACTTAGGCTAACTGATTAGGCCTGCTGCTGCCACACTTTACACAGTCCCTGCCTCACCTGTTGGCTGGTGAGGTTACTTGCGGGCGGCACTGGCCAGAGTCAGACTGGCCAGTACTAGTAATACTCACTCACTGCTGGCGCCTACACTAGCCTACGACGGACTACACTTAGCAACGCTGCTGAACGGTTCTTTGAATCTTAAACCGAATGGCCATGTTCATGAATCGGAGGTGAGAAGCCGTGCTGCCGGATATGCTGGGGTGTTTGGCGCTGTACGGTGTGCCAAAGCAGCGAATGCGCGCGCATTGCAATCATTCTGAAAAAAACAACCTGCTCACGCCTGCTCACACCGGGCCACGCCATCATCATCAATCAACATATAATCAGTGATCAGACACTCAATGGAATCGAATAATCATAATCGCCAAGCCATCATCAATAATCAATATATAATAATCAGTAGAATCGAATAAATTAAACAGTCGGACTCTCTTGGCTCACAGGCATCAACAGCAACACACTGTCTTCTTGACTGTGGGAGTGGGCACTGAACCTGGACCCCCGGACCAGTAAGTTCAGTGAGAGTGGGACTGTGGGAGTCTGGTGGAACTCACTCGGGACTCGACTGTCACTAAACTGCTGCGCAGCTTCATTTACTGATCAGGCCCTGCCTCGCCCTCACCTGGCAGTGCTTAGTCTGCGCTGCGCACCTTTATTTAACTGATGAATGATGATGATAGTCCTATGCTACCAGGCCGGGCCTCCCTCTCCTGGTTCTGCTGTGCTGTTGTAAGTTGTACTTTCTACTCCTCAACGTGGCTAAGTTGGCCAACCAACGTCGATCGCGCTCCAAGACCAACTCCACATCTACAAACACCAAACAGAAATCTGACACCAACCACCTTAAATGCATCCTGCTCAACACCCGCTCAGTCCACAGACACGCCATCGACCTTTGGAATCTACTAGACACCATCTCTCCGGACGTCGCCTTCCTAACAGAAACCTGGATGAACGCCTCCTCAGCCCCAGACATCGCCATAGCCATCCCGGAAGACTACAAGATCATCCGAAAGGACCGCACCAAGCAAACAGGAGGAGGCATCGCCATCGTCCATTAGAATTCCATCCGCATCTCAACCAGCTCAGACGTCAACCTCGCCAGCGCCGAACACCTTCACTTCCAGATCCACACCGACCCCAAGACCACACTCAGAGGCACACTCCTCTACAGACCACCAGGACCCCGTGCACAATTCTGTGAAGACATCACTGACTTCATCACCCCTCACGCCCTCCCCTCCGAAGACTACATTCTTCTGGGAGACCTCAATTTTCACCTGGACAAGAACAACGACAGCAACACCACCACCCTTCTGGACAATCTCGCCAACCTCGGACTCAAACAACTAGTTAACACCCCCACCCACTGCGCAGGACACACACTCGACCCTATCTTCACCTCCAGCAAGCACATCTCCTTCAGTCACACCACAGCTCTCCATTGGACGGACCACAGCTGCGTTCACTTCACCTACAAAAAGACCACAATCCACAACCACCCTCAACCCACTCTGCGAAAAAACTGGAACAAAATCACCATCGACCAGATCTCCACGTTGCTTCTTCAAAATCCCCCAGCCTATTCGTCGAAACCTAACCAAGCAGCCATCAACCTCACACAATGGCTAACTCACAGCGCCGACAACCTAGCACCCTTGAAAAAACGCCAAATCAAACTAGGAAGCAAAAACGCCCCCTGGTTCAACGATGAGCTTAAGAAATCCAAGAAACTCTGCCGCTCCCTCGAGAAGGCCTGGAAAAAAGACCCAAACACCAACACCAGGGACGCCTTCAAAAACGCCACCCGCATACACCACCAACTGATCCGGACAGCCAAGAAAGCCGCTCTCAAAGACCGACTAGACAACAACGCCCACAACAGCAAGGAATTATTCAACATCGTCAAAGAATTTACCAACCCCTCTGCCAACTCCAACGACATCACCCCCTCTCAAACCCTTTGCGACTCCTTAGCCTCGTTCTTCCACAACAAAATAGCAAACATCCACAACAGCTTCAACAACCAACCCGAAAACCAACCCACCCAAGTTTCTGCCGAACCTTCACCCCCCCAGAACATCCTTAATGACTGGAACCCAATCTCCACTGAGGACACCATCCGCCTAATGAACTCCATCCACTCAGGATCCCCCACAGACCCATGCCCTCACCACATCTTCAACAAAGCGGACTCCATCCTAGCACCACACCTCTGAGACGTCATCAACTGCTCCCTCAACTCCGCCACCTTCCCGGAAAGTTGGAAACACGCCAAACTCATCGCCCTTCTAAAAAAAACCACAGCGTACCCCAACAAACTCAAAAACTACCGCCCCATCTCGCTCCTTCCAATCCCGGCCAAAGTCATCGAGAAAGCAATCAACAACCAGCTCGCCGCCTTCCTCGAAACCAACAATTCCCTTGACTCCTCACAGTCCGGCTTCCGAGCCACACACAGCACTGAGACCGCACTCATCGCAGCAACAGACGACATTCGAACACTACTGGACAATGGAGACACAGTCGCCCTCATCCTCCTCGACCTCTCCGCAGCCTTCGACACAGTCTGTCATAGCACCCTGCTACAATGCCTCAGAAACATCGGAATCCAAGGAAAAGCGCTGGAATGGATCACCTCGTTCCTTGCCGGAAGAACTCAGAAAGTCCGCCTCCCACCGTTCAAGTCAGAAGCCTCTGAAGTCATCTGTGGCGTGCCACAAGGATCCTCACTCAGCCCCACCCTCTTCAACGTATACATGAGCCCCCTCGTGACCATCGCACGAAAACACAACCTCAACATCATCTCCTACGCTGACGACACTCAACTGATCCTCTCACTCACCAATAACCCTAACACCGCCAAAACCAACCTACAACAAGGAATGAAAGAAGTAGCAGAGTGGATGAAGCTCAGCCGTCTGAAACTGAACTCAGACAAAACAGAAGTCCTTATCTTAGGTACCTCCCCCTCCGCATGGGACGACTCTTGGTGGCCAGCGGCCCTTGGAAAAGCACCCATTCCGACGGGCCACGCACAGAACCTGGGCGTCATCCTGGACTCCTCACTCTCAATGTCCAGACAAGTCAACGCCATTTCATCATCTTGCTTCAACATTCTTCGCATGCTCAAAAAAACATTCCGCTGGATCCCCACCGAAACTAGGAAAACGGTCACCCACGCACTGGTCACAAGCCGCCTGGACTACGGAAACACCCTTTACGCCGGCACCACTGCAAAACTGCAGAAAAAACTCCAACGCATCCAGAACGCATCAGCCAGACTCATACTAGACATCCCGCGTAAAGATCACATTTCTAATCACCTAAAAGACCTCCATTGGCTCCCTGTCAATAAGAGGATAACATTCCGCCTCCTCACCCACGCACACAAAGCACTTTACGAACTTGGACCCGAATGCCTCAACACACGAGTCTCCTTCTACACCCCCTCACGCCAGTTACGCTCGTCCAACCAAGCCCTTGCTGCTGTTCCACGCATCAACAAAACCACCATGGGAGGAAGATCCTTCTCCTACCTGGCGGCTAAAATCTGGAATTCTCTCCCCACTCACCTCCGCCTCACTCAAAACCACCTAGCATTCAGAAAGCAACTTATAACCTGGATATTCGACAAGTAATTCCCCTCCCTCCTCAAGCGCCTTGAGACCCTCCGGGTATGTAGCGCGCTATACAAATTACTTGACTTGACTTGACTTGACTCAGAGATTTTGAATGGCGGCAGCGGCTGGTTGAACCCAGTTGGTGAGGTGCGGCTGTGCGAGCATGCTGGGGCTTGGTGGCAAAAAGCAGTGAAATCGCGTGCATTGATTGATTGCAATCTAAAACATTTCTGAGTGCGCGCGCTGCTTGCTGACGTGCATAGGCCCAACCCCCGCAGAAGATCAAAGCCCTGCCCAACTCAGTGTCCTGCCCACTGGGCCGGCAACACTAAGCCGCTGCATTTACAGATTGTAATGAAATGAGAAGAACTAGTGTGTGACTCGTGTGGTGTGACTGAGTCGTGAAGAAACGGAGTCAATAAGTACATCTTCAACATCACAAGTTACAACAGCCAACCCAGTACGTAACGTAAAACTCTAACAGTAGCACTTACGCGGTAGAGCAGAGGAGCAGTGTGCAGCCGTGGCACTGAGCAACTAATTACTATCATATCAATTATATGCACTAAACACGTGTAGACCCGGCCCTGATAATTAAGTGCTGGTGCTAAGCACCGGAAAGCACCGGCACAAATTAGGCACTGCCCACGACAGGAAATGGCTCATAACCCAACATGAACACACCACATTTTCACAATGAAAATGTACCCTTTTTTTGAGAATTGTCTATCTGTAGTTTTTGAACACTAGCTCTGCCGGCACGTAGGGAAACCTAGTAAACCTATACCTTTTTTAAAACTAGGTACCCAGGGAAATCCAGGATATGGTGACTTGACTGCCTCCCACCAGGTTCTGTTTCCCAGAATCCCTTGCAAACTTAAAAAATTGTCAAAAAACCCACATTTTCCCCAAATTTCTGTGGTGGAAAGTCCTGGAATCTGTGTGGATACACAAATTTCCACCCAACACCGCATTCCCCAAAGTCTTAAGTGAAAAATGGTACATCAATTGCGTAGGTCGGCCTAGTGCCTACAACAGAAACGGCGCAAAATGCAACGTGGTCACACCTCAATTTCGGAGTGAAAAATTACCCTGTTTTGGCAAAGTGCCTAGCTATAGTTTTTGAACCCTAGCTCAGCCGGCACCTAGGGAAAAGGAGCAAACCTATACATTTTTAAAAATTAAACACCCAGGGGAATCAAGGATGGGGTGACTTTTCTGCCTCCCACCAGGTTCTGTTATCCAGAATCCCTTGCAAACATAAAAAATTGTCCAAAAAAACACATTTTGCCCACATTTCTGTGGTGGAAAGTTTTGGAATCGGCGTGGATCCACAAATTTCCACCCACCCGGCAGTCCCCAAAGTCTTCCGAGAAAAATGGTACCTCATTTGTGTGGGTCGGCCTTTTTCCCGCAACAGGAAATGGCGCAAAAAACAACGTGGTCACACCTCAATATCGCAGTGAAAAATGACCCTTTTTTGGCAAAGTGACTAGCAGTAGTTTTTTAACCCTAGCTCTGCCGGCATGTAGAGAAACCTAACAATCCCATGCATTTTTGAAAACTGCATACCCAGGGAAATCCAAGATGGGGTGACTTTACTGCCTCCCACCAGGTTCTGTTACCCAGAATCCCTTGTAAACCTAAATAAATGTCAAAAAAACACATTTCCACACATTTCTGTGGTGGAAAGTTCTGGAATCTGCGTGGATCCACAATTTTCCACTCAACCCACGCTCCACAAAGTCTTACAAGAAAAATGGTACCTCACTAGTGTGGGTCAGCCTAGTGCCTGCAACACGAAACGGCACAAAACACAACGTGGTCACACCTCAATTTTGCAGTGAAAAACGACCCTTTTTTTGTAAAGTGCCTAGCTGTAGCTTTTGAGCCCTAACTCTGCCGGCACCTAGGGAAACTTAACAAACCTATACATTTTTAAAATCTAGACACCCAGGGGAATCCAGGATGGGGTGACTTTACTGCCTCCCACCCGGTTCTGTTACCCAGAATCCCTTGCAAACCTAAACAATTGTCAAAAAAACACAATTTCCCCATATTTCTGTGATGGAAAGTTCTGGAATCTGCGTGGATCCTCAAATTTTGCCCCACCCTGCGTTCCCCAAAGTTTTCCGAGAAAAATGGTACCTCACTTATGTGGGTCGGCCTAGTGCCCGCGACAGGAAATGGTGCAAAATGCAACGTGGTCACAACTCAATTTCGCAGTGAAAAATGAACCTTTTTTTTTTTTTTTTTTTTTTTTTTTTTTTGGGAAAACCTTTATTTATAGAAAAAAGTACACCGCTATTCAGCCATACATCCCGGAGGCCAGGCAGCATTAAGGTAGCAGGTAGACTCATGTACAAAACAATGCGCAGAAGCAGTCAGGTTTAATTTTCAAATACGAACAACTTGGAAGGGAAAACCCAAAAAGAATATGAGGGCCCCGAAAGGCCACCAGAGAACGAAGTGCCTAGGCACGAAAGAAAGTAGGAGAGAGAGAGAGAGAAGAGAAAGACTTGGCCGAGGACAGTACTTAAGTAGTAATGGGGCACAGCGGGAGGGGGCCTGGGGCCGCATATCCAACATAGCTCAGAATATCAATTGCGACACAAAGGTATGGGGGGGTATCGTTCCAGGATGTTCTGTCTGGAATTAACGGGAAGGGTTGCAATCTATGGGGAGGAATGGATCTCCAGATCCGGTTCAAGCGGGGGTTCGCATAAATCGCCCCGATACGAATTCCAGGCACCCCATACTGATCTCCACATTTTGGGCTTGCCCCTGGCCACATACACCGCTTTCTCCCGCAGCATGCACCAATCCATGTTGTTCTCCCAGAGGCTAAGGGAAGGGGGAGCCAGCGCACCCCACTTCTGGGCAATGTCCCTCTTGGCCACCATGTTGCCTAAGGTGACCCATCGGGTCTGGGCCACACTGTAGTCATTCGGACACCACACATTTAGGAGGCAGCGTCGAGCCTCGGCCGGCAGGGCCACTCCAGTCACCTCCTCCATCACCTCGTGCACTCGCTTCCAGAACCGGGCCACACCAGGACACTCCCAGAGGATGTGCAGGAAGGTAGCAAGCATACCACAACCCCGCCGACACAGGCCATCCGTGGAAATCCCCATGTGGATGAGCCTGGGGCCAGTGACATACACTCTATGCAGAATTTTCAACTGGACCAGACGCAACCGCGCCGATATGGCCACCTCCCTGGGGGAGGAGGCCGCTGACTGCCATTCCTCGTCGTCCATTTCTATGCCATCATTCACCCAGTGCATCCGCAGTCGTTCAAGCAAGTCCACCCTCACGTTGATCAGTTTTTTGTAGGTGAGGGAAATGGCGCTGTCCGGCATATGGCCGTCCAGTACCCGATCCTCCAGGGGCGAGGACTCAGGGATAGCACCACCATCAGAGACGTGGGGGGAGAGGGCATGGCTAAGCTGGGCGTGTCGGAAGTATTCCGTCGACGCCAGCTGGTACTCGAGTTGCAGCGAGGCAAACGACTTGATCCTTCCCCGCGCAACCATGTCACCAACTTTAGATATTCCGATGGTGTCCCACCGGTCAAAACCTTTGGTCTTCCACAGCTTCCCCAGCGCATCTGAGTCATACAGGGGAGTGGCCAGAGTGATCTTATCTTTCCAGCCAAGGGTGTCCGTGGCTGCACGCCATACGTGTACCATCGTTCTGGTGGGGCCTGTCAGCCTACGATCCAACGACCTGGAGTAAAGAGCTCTATAGTAGTTACCGCCGTTTACTAGCCACCGATCCATAGCGTAGCCCGGGCTTACCGCTGGGCCATAGAGGCCATGGTTAACCGCCGCAAGCTGGGACGCCCAATAATAACGCCGCATATCCGGTAGTGCGATACCACCGTCATAGCAGGGAATAGTCAATTTGAGCAGTGATATTCTCGGCCGCCCATCCCACAGCAGTGCCCGCTGCAGGGATTCGATCTCGCCAAAGTACTTGGTCGGGACCGGGTCCTGTGAGTTCTGCAAAGCGTATAGGAAGCGGGGCAACGCCATCATCTTAAACAGCGCGGCCCTGCCCATCAAAGAGATAGGCAGTTTCTTCCAAATCTCGACATCCCTCCGTAAGCGCTCGAGCGGTGGCAGAAGATTGCGTGAGTATCGGGCTCGGGGGTCGCGCGACACGTAGATGCCCAAGTACCGGAAGCCCTGTTGGGCCACCTGAATCGAGCACCCACGGGGGAGGCGCAGAGTATCCCCACACAACGTGTACAGTGAGGATTTAGACCAGTTGATCACCAGTCCCGAGAACGACCCAAAGGTACCCAGCAGGTCGAAAACCACGATGAGCGAGCGACAAGGAGAGGTAAGGTAAAGGAGGATGTCGTCCGCGTAAAGCGACACTCGGTCCTCGAAACCAGGCGACCACGTGATCCCCGAAACATCAGGGTGGGTTCTAAGCCTCGCCGCCAGGGGCTCCAGCGCTAGTGCAAACAAGAGCGGCGAAAGCGGGCATCCCTGTCTGGTGCCTCTGTGCAGTGCAAAGGAGGCCGAAAGTCTACCGTTAACAGCCACATTAGCCAGCGGTGCAGAATATAACAGTCGGACCCATCCAATGTAGGATGGCCCGAAGCCCAGCTTGGCTAGAACTGCCCACAAATAATTCCACTCTAGGGAATCGAAAGCCATAGTAGCATCAAGTGAAGCCAGGACCGCCGGGTCGCGAAGCAAGTGAGCGCGTGCCAGAACTGCGTGAAGTCTCCTTAAATTAAGCGCCGTGTTCCGGTGTGGTATGAACCCGGACTGGTCCGGATGTACCAGATCTGTGATCACGCCCACCAGCCGATTGGCCAGCAGTTTCGCTAAGATCTTGGGTTCGGCATTTAACAGTGAAATGGGCCTGTAGGACCGGGACAAATTCCGCGGCTTCCCTTCCTTGTGGATCACCACAATGGTGGCGAGTCTCTGGTCGGGGGGGAGTTCCCCCTGCTCGCGGGCCTCGAGGAACATTTTGCGCAACGGCGCGGCCAACGCGTCAGCCTTTAGCTTGTATAATTCAACCGGGATACCGTTAGGACCCGGCGCTTTGCCAGATCGCAACGAGCGAATCGCCAGGGCAACCTCGTCATCAGTCAGGTCCCGATCCATGTCCTCACGGTCAAGATCAGATAGGCAGGGGAGGTCAATGTCTTCCAGATAGGAGGCCGAAGCGGACTCCGGGAGGGGAGTTGCGGAGGAATAAACCCCTTCAAAGTATTCAGCGAAGGACCCGGCTATAGCCGCCGGGTCCGTCAAGGTTAAACCGTCCTCACCCACCAGTTCCGGGACCACCCGGGACGCCAATTCCCGCTTGTCCAACCAGGCCAAGAGCTTACCAGCTTTATCACCGGAATCATAAATTCTTCCCTGCTGTTCCCTGCTCAAGGCCTTCGCTGCGTCAGTGGCGGTGGCCCGGAGTTCGGATTGCTTAAGCGAGATGGCATGGACCAGGTCGGGTGACGGGCCCAGTTCCAGCTGGGTGTCCAAGTCTGCGAGGTCAGACTCCAGCCGCACCACGTCTTCATCGCGGCGGCGGCGTGCCTCCGCGATCAGAGAGAAGGCCTCGCCACGAAGAACAGTCTTAAAAGCCTCCCAGAGGGAGACGGCGGAGTCTACGGAGCCGGTATTCTCAGCAAAGTACCGGTCCATAGCATTGGTTAGGAGGGATCGGGTCTTCGGATCGCGAAAGTACCACGGGTTGATGGGGGCAACTCGCGAGGATGCAGGGACCTGGAAGTCAAACGAAATCCAGACCGGAGAGTGGTCCGAGATGCCTCGGGCCAGGAGGCGCGCGGTGGAAACAGACTGTGCCTGGGCCGCCGGGGCTAGGACGTAGTCCAGCCTAGAGAAGCTACCGTGAGCACCCGAGAGGAAGGAGTACTGTCGCTGAGTAGGGTGTAGTAAACGCCAACAATCAATCATCCCCATGGAACATACAAAGTCAGGCATCCAAGACTGGGAAGGGCGAAGATCCCTGGGAGGAAAACGGTCCAGTTCCCCTGAGACAACCGAATTGAAGTCCCCACCCACCAGTAACAATCCCTCGGGAAGACCTAAGATGGCGCCAGCCAAGTCCCTGAATGTGGTCTCCTGCAGCCCCGGGGGTACATAAACCGAAACCAAAACTAGCGTGCGGCCCTCCCATCTACCCACCAGTGCCACGTATCTGCCTCTATCATCAGCTAGCACAGACTCCACCTCCAACGGAAGGGACGCGCGCACCATTATGCCCACCCCCCTGGAGCCCGAAGAGAACCCTGCGTGAGCCACCATTTTGTAACCCCGTCTATTCAAGGCCTTGCAAGCATGACCCACCAAGTGGGTCTCCTGTAGAAAAACTACATCTGGCGAGCATCGCTTAAGCATTTGTAACACAACACCCCTCTTGATACGGTCCCCCAACCCGTTTACATTCCAGCTCAGCAGATGAAGCAATTTACCCCCCATCGTCAAGGACGCTCCGCGTCCCCCTCCCCACCCCCCACATCAGTGCCCAGTGCAGCGAAATAACATACCTAAAGTTTCTCAGCCAGAATAAGAGACTAAACAAAGAGAGAATACAAAAACACACACCCCAACTACCCACCACCCTGCACCCCTGCATCAGACTAAAATCCACCCCAACTAGCAGTGTGCCTGTCGCCCCTTAACTAACCTACAGAAAGCGGGGGCGCTAGAGGGCGCGCTTGCGGAATGGCTGCCTAGTCCTGCAGCTCCCGCTCCTTGGTCATCTATCCTGCTGGGATCCTCTGCCACGGGGTGCTGCGGTGCCCACCGGAGACCGGATTCCGCTTCTGTGGGGTGCTGCCCACAATCGTGCCAAGTCTGGGAGAGCTGTGATACCCAGGGCCGAAGATACGGGCTCCGGAAATCTGCCCGGCACCTGCTCTGGAGCTGCCTGAGACGGGCGCCCGGCCGCTGCAGTTACGCAAATCCGGTGCCTGCCACGAGGCTCGCAGGCCGCATCGGACCCTCGCCTGCTCGTCCCAGCTGAGGCGGCGCACGGAGGTGACGGGACAGGTAGGGGACTTCTGCCCGCTAGCTCTGGGGCTCCCTTCCCACCGCCACAGCGCTGCCGCGGGGGTAGGGCCCCCCCAGCCAAGACACTTGTTGCTGTGGCATTGCCGGGCTGCCGGGCCTGTTTCTTTTTGGCGCCACGGCCCCGCACCTGTCCTGCACTGCCCGCCTACGATCCTTTTACCGGGCGGAGGAGCTGCCCCACCACACGGGACTTGCCTGGTATTCCCCCATATCGCTAGCCCACGGCTGGGTACATGATCTTGAGCGCAGGGGACTGCACGCACGTCTAACGGCCGCCATCTCTAGGAGGCGCAAACCTGTGTGCCGCGTTGCTCCTGATACTGGCCTGCCTCCCTGTCTCTGACCCTGCGGCCCGGCTGGGAGGCCGCTGCTCCTGGCTCCTGCACTGCCTGTTTCTCACACAGCGACTGCCTGCTGCCATTGCCGGGTGCCCGAGACCGGACTGGAGACCAACGGGCGCTGCTGGTGCCACAGGACTTGGGTCCCGTGCTCCCGCTCCTGGCTGATCCTTGCCTGCTGTGTTTCTGCCAGCCTGTTCTATCCTTCTCGTCCGCTGTCTTGCCCTCAGCCACGATCATGGGGCGGCCTGATACCCGCCAGCCTAAGCTGAGTTTTGATAACTCGCGGAAAAGCAGCTCATCGACGCAGATGACCCCGGGGCCCAGCGCACCGCCTCCGCAGCCTGCCCCACCTGTTGCTCCTGCTGCGGACCTTGCCAGCCTGATACAGGAGATGCGACACGGCTTCGCCACCGTTGTGGAAAAAGTGGACGGCGTCACAGCTCGGTTGGACGCCCTAGTCCATAAGGTGGATCGCCATGAGGAGCGCCTTACCACTGCAGAACAGAGGATTTCCGACACCACTGATACCGCCGCATCCCACACGACGCAACTGGCGCGAATGGACAACCTCCTCCGCATAATAGCGGCAAAGAATGAGGATTTGGAGGCGCGGAGCCGCCGGAATAACATCCGCATTACGAATGTGCCGGAGTCCACTGCTACGGGCAGGATGGAGCTCTACGTGGAGAAGCTGCTCAAGGGTTCCATCGGGGAAGAAGCCTTCTCGTCCCAATTCATTGTGGAGAGGGCCCATCGCTCCCTAGCGCCTATGCCTCAACCTGGTCTGCCGCCGAGACCTATCATAGCTCGCCTTTTGAATTACCGAGACCGTGACACTGCCCTCAGGGCTGCCCGGACACAAAGATCACTGCGGTTCGAGGGCATCACCTTCTCCATTTATCCTGACTTTACCCCGATGGTTCAGGATGAGCGGCGTAAATTCCTCCCGGTGAAGAAAAAACTGCGTGAGGCCCAGATAGACTACGCTCTCTTGTACCCGGCGAAGCTGCGGATCACCCACCAAGGCAAGCAACGCTTTTTCACCAACCCGCAGAAGGCTGAGGATTTCCTTAAGTCGGTCCGCAGGGCGCGCAGGGATGAGCAGGCCCCTGCGGAAGAACACGAGAATGAAGATCTGCCTCCAGAGCACCATGCGGACTGACGGCTCTTGCACGCTCGAACTTCTATTTGCATCAGGCAATCCCTCTAACTGGCGCTGGTACTCCACCTGCGAGCTGGGGAGCTGCCTGAGCGAAGACAGTCTGGACATTGCACCCCAGTGGTAACGTATACCAAGGACCACTCCCACGGCCCTAGTCTCCACCGAGGGCGGTACAGTTTGGAGCTATGGGCCGGGTGGTGGCAGCGCGTGCTTCCTGATGTACCCCGATTGGGTGTTCCCCACTGACTTGCTGTTCGTTTGGCTGTTTGCCTCTTTGAAGTTGGGGGGGAGGGTGAAGGGGGGGTTTCGTTTTAAGGGGATCCATGGCTCCTGGCATGTTTGGGGTGCTGGGGTGGGAGGGGGGGGGACGGTTTCTGAGAGGTTAACATTGCATGTACTGTATATATCTTTCCTAGACTGGTGTGCAATCTGGTCCAAAGGGGGTGGCGGACGACTCATTGTCTGGCCCACCCGGGCGCTTACTTTTATGCTTTTGTTATGTCCATGGCCACTATGAACTCAACTGCTCGGCTGACTTGTCTCTCGTGGAATGTCCGGGGGTTAAACAATGCCAAAAAATGCAGACATGTCATTGCTTACTTGAACAGGCATCACATACATGTTGCCATGCTGCAGGAGACTCATATGCCCGTGCGCAGGGACGTCTCCTTTGGGTCCAAATGGGCTTGTGCTCGTGCCTTCTCCTCCTATTCGACTTATGCTAGGGGTGTGGCGATTCTCATTGCCCGTGGTGTGCCTTTCCATCGGTTTGGGGAGGAGGTGGACAGGGAGGGGCGGTATGTTTTACTGTGGGGTAGGGTGGGACATGATACATATCTCTTTGTTTCTATGTATGCACCTAATGTTGACTCACCTGCCTTTTTTTCCGCGCTGTGGGGTAGGATTGTTGCCATTGGGGCACGACATGTCATCTGGGGTGGGGATTTTAATCTGGCGCTGGCGCCCCCCTTAGACAGGGCGGATGGAGTTGGCTCCTACAAGCCCCGAGCCAGGGAGGTTCTGGAGGGGGTGGTAGAGGAGGGCGGTCTGATTGATGCCTGGAGGCACCTGCATCCCCTCGGGCGGGAAGGCACCCACTTCACACCTCACACCGGGACGTGGGCGCGCTTGGATTATTTTTTAGTCACCCGAGACATTGTTAGGGAGCTTATTGGGGTTGACCACTTGCCCAGGACACTTTCAGATCACAGTCCTGTGAAACTGCAGTTCCGGACTCCTGGCTGGGACACTCCGAGACCTCAGTGGAGGCTAGGCCCCGATGTGCTCCTCGACGAGCTCTTTCGCACGGAATTGGGCGAAGAGATTGCGGATTTCTTCCCTAGGAACAAGGACTCGGTGGAGTCCGTGGAGCACATCTGGGAGGCTTTCAAGGTCACTGTCAGGGGTTTCTGCATTTCCAAAAGTCATGGGGTCCTCCGTGATATCCTACGTACTATCACCACACTAGAGAGGGAGCTGCGGACTCTGGAGCTCAGTATGGCGGTGGATGATGATCCGCGCCTGCAGGTGACCTTTAGAGACACGCTGTCCAAATACGAGGATGAGGCTGCCAGAGAGGCGAAATACAGGGGGAAGCACTGGGTAGCCCGTAGGTACTGCGAGGGGGATAGACCTGGGAAAGTGCTAGCTTCCCTCACACGTCAGCCGCGCGGCCACAACACTGTCCTAGAGCTCACAGATAACACTGGCGTCACCATTAGAGACACTGATGCGATACTCGCTACATTCACGGCGCACTACTCGGCACTGTATACATCTGCGGCGGAGGTGGATGCTCCCTACGCCGACTACCTGGGGGAGGTGGCGCTCTGCTGGCTCAGTGATGGAGATAGGGAATTCCTTGCGGCGCCTTTCGAGCTCGATGAGATTCGTGAGGCCATCATGTCCCTCAAAAACGGTAAAGCCCCGGGGCTCGATGGCATCCCGGCTGAATTCTACAAGGCCTATATTGACATCATGGCGCCTGTGCTTCGGGAAGTCTTTACTGAATCGCTGGCTGATGGGATTCTACCCTGCTCTATGCGGGAGGTGGTCATCACCTCACTTTTGAAGCCGGACAAGGACCCCGGCTCCTGTGACTCTTACCGCCCACTCTCCCTTTTGAACTGCGATGTCAAAATTCTTGCCAAGATCCTAGCCACGCGGCTTTCGCTACTCATGACCAGACTTGTCCTACCTGACCAGTCTGGGTTTGTGACGGGCAGGTCCACCTCTCATAATCTCCGTACCCTCTTCTCTCTACTCCGCACGGTCCACCCTGATGTCCCCGTGGCAGCTGTGTTTCTCGACGCCACCAAGGCGTTCGACTCTGTCGAGTGGCCCTACCTCTTTTCGGTCCTGGCCAGCATGGGCTTCCCTAAAATGTTTCTGGCCTGGGTGCGTCTCCTGTACACAGAGCCCACGGCAAAAGTGCTGATAAACGGGAAATTGTCGCCATCCATCAATCTCACGAGAGGCACCCGCCAGGGATGTCCGCTCTCACCTCTATTGTTCGCTATTGCTGTGGAGCCTTTGGCTTGTCGACTGCGCCAATTACACCGAGCGGGAGCGGTACAATGTCTACAGCGGCAAATCGACGTATCCCTTTATGCGGATGACATAACGCTGTACGTCAAATACCCGGACCAACACCTTAATCCCCTGCTTCGTGAGTTCGTCCTTTTCGGAGGACTGTCAGGTGTTCACATTAATTGGTCTAAATCGCAATTTTTCCCTCTCACTGATGCTGTGCACGATTTCCCGCTGGACTACCCACTGGTATGGTGCCGTGATGACCTCCGATATCTTGGTATCCGTGTCGCACGCGCCAAGGACGAGACGCTCCGCTCCAATTATGGAGTGGCCGTGACCAAATTGACAGCCACTGTTGATAGGTGGATCACGTTACCTCTCTCCATGGCTGGCAGAGCTTCCCTTATAAAAATGGTGATACTACCCCGATTCCTATACCTCTTTCTCAATATTCCCTACTACCCTGGTGCTTTCTTTTTCAAGACACTTCATGCGGAGCTGCGCAGACTTTTTTGGGGCGGGAAATCTCCCCGGCTGAAATGGTCGACGTTAACCCTACCCTATGACCAAGGGGGTTTTGATATCCCTGATTTTGAAGCGTACTATCTATGCGCACAGGCGCACTACGCCTATCATTGGATGGCTCCTACTCCCTTCATGCCGCACATCGCGGTGGAGGACTGGATAGTACATCCCCTTCCACTGAATGGTCTACTGCATTGCCCTGAGACCTCCATCACCACCTCGAACACCTCGGTTTCTTGCACGCTAGATGCATGGCGCCGTATTGCTAAGCGGCTGCTCTGCGAGTTGCCCTACTCCCCTAAATTGCCTCTTACCTATCATCCTCGGCTTGCCTTGCTTTCGGAAACAGGGTTCCAGCGCCTTTGTAGCAGGCTCCTTATTGCCTATTGGGGGGATCTGTTCCACAATGGGCTGTTTAAATCGGCTGACCAATTTTTTGGTGCGCATGAACGATCGCCTCTCGACCTCTTTTACTATCTCCGACTACGCGCTGGGATGCGAGACATCCTACCTGATTACCCTAATGAGCCTGCGACCCTGCCACCACTACACCATCTTTTGGAGTCTCAGGCTGGGACCCATTTGGTCTCGGGGCTCTACCGCCAGATTCGTGGGGCTGCTCCCTTGCAAGTCTCTGCTGCCCGGTTGCATTGGTCGGCGGAACTAGGTACAGATATCTCAGACGACCAGTGGCAATACTGCTGCGTACTGACCTCCCGCATCTCAGCCAGCTGCAGACTGAAAATGATACATTATAGATTCCTTCAGAGGATATACTACACACCGGTACGGAAATTCAGATTTGGATTGGCCGATAATGACCGCTGTGAACGATGCCATGCTGAACATGCCGATATTCTCCACCTGGCGTGGTCTTGCCCCCGAATCGCTGACTACTGGCGACAGGTCCTCGAGGCCATTGCAGACATGGTCGAAGTGGAGGTCCCTGCGGACCCTCTTGTGGTCATCCTCGGCTGTACCAGACACATAGCTAGGGAATGCAGGAAATTCACTGACATTGCATTGCTCTTGGCCAAGAGACGTGTGGCTTGCCGCTGGGGTAGGGGCAGGGCTCCCAAATTCAAGGACTGGCTGACTGACTTAACATACTGCCAAGACCAACACAACACCTTTGCAGAGCTCTTGCCTCTCTCATGTCGCCCAGGAGACATATGGCAGCCACTGGTACACTATTTGCTTAAACGCTCAACGGGAGAGGAACAGTCAAGCGATGCACCCGACGCTCCCCAGCTCCATTGACACTCTCGTGGACCTAGATCTCTGCCCTGAGGTAAACAGATAGGCTCTCTTACCCCCTCCGAAGCCTAAGCATCCTCCCCGCTGCATGAGCCGGCGGTCCCCCTCCGAATGCCCTATGCTCTTCGTATCCTGCAACTCCTGCAGTTTGCACCCCACGGACTTCCACCCACACTAGCCATCCTGCTCAGGACAGATAGGTTTCCCCGCGCAGCGCCACCTGCCAGGACCGCCACGATACACCACTGCCATACACTCTTAGGACACAGTCATGTAACACCTCTCATTTTGTTAACCTGTTGGGATGGTTTATGGTTTTTGTTTCACGGACATCAAAACAGTGACGAGGCTATGCACCCGTTCACGAAAAACCTGTTCAACTGCTGCTTATCCTTGCTTTGATTGGCCTCTGCCGAGTACCGGACAGTTACAGCGGCATTCGCTCATGCGCCGCCGGGCCCCCGGGATGCCGGCTGTCAGGCTGTGTATTGTTACTACTGCATTGCTGCCGGCCTCCGGGTTGTAGGCGCTCCAAGCTGTGTATCCTTTCGCCTTTCTCTTAATAAAGCAGAATTGAACCCCAAAAAAAAAAAAAAAAAAAAAAAACTAACCTACAGAAAGCCCACGAAGGAGAAAGGAGACATCCCATCCCCTCCCGTCATCCCCCATATCAATAACAGAATGAGTCAATTTAAGCAGCAATGTCAAAAGTCGAAGCACCTCACGGCTTCCCAGTTCTCGGAAGACAAGTAGCCAAGAAATCATTCCTGTGCAGCCGCGCCTCCGGTGGCTTCCTCCGTCCGATCGGTCGATTCAGGCTGTTCCTGGGGTAGGGTGTCGAGCCAGTGTCCCGCGTCGTCAGGAAAGTCGAAGAAGAAAGTCCGGTGGTTTCGCTCAATGCGAAGCTTAGCAGGATAGAGCATAGAGTACCGCAGGCCCATCTCCCTGAGTCTCCGCTTCACCCCGGTGAAGCTCTGCCGCTGTTTCTGAACGGCCTGGGTGAAGTCCGGGAAAAAGTTCACTTCAGAGTTTTGGAAATGGAGAGGGCCCGCGGTCCTCGAAGCCTGTAGGATAGCATCTCTATCCCTATAATTGAATAGCCTCGCAATGATGGGGCGCGGGGTTGCTCCCGATTTAGGCGGCCCACCAGGAATCCTGTGGGCCCTCTCTACCGAGAAGAACTTGCTCAGGCCCCTCGGTTGTAGGTTTTTCACCACCAGTCCTTCCACGAAGAGTTCAGTCGAGTCCTCCTCGGCCTGTTCCGGTACTCCGGTGATGCGGACATTTTGGCGCCGCGCGCGGCCTTCGAACTCATCCAGCCGACGCGCCAGCACGCCATTAGCCAGTTTCAAAGTGCGCACCTCCGACTGGACGTCCGATACATCCGTGATCAGGCTGGATGTCTTAAGGTCCAAAGATTTCACCCGGTCATTAGTTTTCCCGAGGTCCGTCCTGATGAGATTCAGTTCAATTTTCAGCGAGTCGACCTTGCCGGACAGTTCCTCGCGAAGTGTGTGCACCTCCGTCCTCACCCCCGATATCGCGCCCATAACGTCCCTGAGCGTTATCTCGGAGTCGTCCGGCGACTCATCTCTCCTCGGGTCACTTGTGCGAACCACCTGCACCGGTGATCCCTTAGACTGGGAGAAGCGCTCGGGAATAGTGGATTGGGACTGGGACGGCTTTCTGTTGATCCGTTGAGTCTTACCCGCATCCGAGCCACCCTTGCCCGCCATGTTGGCAATCACGGGACAGGGGGGACACCAGGGGCGAAAGAGTCCAGCGGGGTACGTCCAGTGCACACCACAAGGATTTCAAGGTCCAGAATCAAGATCGCCCAGCAAGGCGATCGGAGCTCAGGTACACCCCTCGGGTCGGAGAAGCACTGGCAGGGGGGAACTCCGTAGGGGCACCGCTACAACCCGCCCTGGCACAAGCGGTGCGGGAGGAGCCTCCGGGAATCGTCGACACAACTTAGGCTCGGAGTGTCCAATTTTCAGTCCGAGAACGGGAGCCGCATCAGGCCCGGCTCAGCTACCGATTCCCACCGTCGTGGGACAGGATGGAGAGCAGGATTAATTCGGAAGATCGGGAGGTCTTCGGAGCTCCGAGCTCACGCGGCCATCTTGGTTGGCAGCGAAGCTCCTCCAAAATGAACCTTTTTTTGCAAAGTCCCTATCTGTAGTTTGTGAACCCTGCCTCTGCCAGCTCCTAGGGAAACCTACCAAACACACACATTTCTGAAAATTTGACACCCGGGGGCTTCTAGGGAGGTATGGCTTGAGTGGATCCCTCAATGTTTCCTTATCCAGAATCCCCTGCAAACCTCAATTTTAGCAGAAAAAAACCCTTTTTTCAGACATTTTTGTGTGGGATGGTGTGGCATCACCAGGCTCACACAAATTTCCTACCACCCAGCGTTCTCCCAGGTCTCCCAATAAAAATGGTGCCTCACTTGTGTGGGAGGCCCAAGTGCCTGTGACAGGCAAGGGCCCAAAACGTAGTGAGGCGACATTAAAATTGCCTATCTCAAAACTACCTGGTTTTGCAAGGGGGTCACCTGGGTTTTTGGCCCGTGCTCGGCGGCCATCTAGGGAAACCTACCAAACCTACACATTTCTGAAAAGTAGACACCCGTGGGCTTTCAGGGAGATATGGCTTGCTTTGATCCCCAACGTTTCCTTAACCAGAATCCCCTGCAAACCTCAATTTTAGCTGAACAAATGCCTGTTTTGGGCAGCCCCCAAGGAGGGATCCACTGGGGAGGGAGAATCCTCCCTTTCCAACGATACCTCTCATGAGTTTCTACATGCTCAGGGGGCTGGGATAGCCCCTGAGCACGTAGAAACGGAAACTGAAATGAGCCTGTACGCGCTGATCGTCATTTCAGGGAAACCAGGGGGGCCTCGGAGCGCTACCCCAGCTCCTGAGCCTCTTTTGTCACAAAGGGAATCCCTCTAGTACCCGCACCAGAGGGATTTCGGGGGCGATGTTTCATGGTGAGCTGGACACGTCATGAGCACACGACCACTGTGTGCCATGACGAGTCCAGCTCGTCATGAGCATCGAAGGGGTTAAGTAATTCCTTAACAATTCTCAAAGATGGCTGTTCGAATTGCAGGAGTACAGAGGCTGGGAGAAGATCACAGGGAGATCCAGATTTAATGCAGGCTAAAATATTTTTGAAAGAGTTAATGTTAAGAGGCGCCATCTTCTCTAAATTTATAAGAGGATCGGCAAGCCTTTGAACTAGTTCTATCTAGTGTCAAATATATTTGCTCCACTTTATTTATGAAAAAATTAGCAAGAGTATTGCATTGCAATTCATCCAAAACAGGAGAGCTAGGCTGCGTATCCGAGCCTGCTAATTTCTTAACCATAGAAAACAGAGTGCGCGAGCAGTTCTGAGCCTTTGAGATAGTAGAGGAAACATGCTCGGCTCGGGCTAGTTACATAAAACTTAATATTTTTTTAGGACAGTTTTATATGTGAGTTTAGATTCTGTGGAGTAATTCTTCCTCCACCATTTTCCATAACCTTACATCTACTTTTTTCATTTTTTTTTCTGTAAACCAAGGAGCAGGGGGACAATGATTATTCAATTTTTTCACAGAAAGTGGAAGACAATCATTATTTGCCGGGAAATCCAATTATAAATAATTTCTGAAGATGATAGCAATATAAAATCAATGCTAGGGGCATCAGTAGACAGGGTTTGATTAAAAGTTTTTATGTCTAATTTACCCAAGTTTCTGGACTGAGGTTGTATACCAGGTACCTGTAGAGCCAAATTCAATGGGGATGTATATTGGAACTTAACAGCGAAGTGAGCTGATCAGCATAAGGGAAGAGCAGGCGGGCATTTAATATGAGATAGATTAGAGAAGATGAGATCCAATAAGTGGCCAGCTGTATACGTTGGGCCACTATTACAAAGTAGTAAATTCATTGCAGAAAATTCTGCAATCAATGCACTGCTAGTAGCACATTCATTATTATCCAAATGGTGATTTAAATCACCCAAGACTGTAAAGTTAGACATTTTGTGTAAATGAGGAGCAATTAAATCAGGGAGTGAAGATGCCCAAAGACCAACTGGTCCTGGGGGTCGATAGAGCAATAACCCCAGAAGATGTAAACTGGGCAGTCAAAATAAGTTTAAAAAGAGCAGCCTCACAATCAACAAGAGGAAAGTCCTCAAATTTGCATGAATAACATTTTTTAAAAATTAAGGCAATGCATCCTCATTTCTTTAAAAATCTATCTTTCCTGACTATAGCATAGTTGTCGGGTAAAGCAGTAGCCACGTCAGGTCCTTAGCTTGTGTGTAACCATGTTTCTGTGAAGAAAATTGCATCAGGTTCTTCGCTGCTTAATAAATTAATAAATTAAACATATCCTCTTTATGTTTTGGGAGTGAACGGCAATTAATATTCCAAAAATTATAAGTTTTATTTGGGGAAAGACCATAACTTCGTTGAGAACAAGTGACATCTGTAGTGGAACTGTTAAGTGCGTTAGAAAGGTAAGTGCAAAATCTATAATTGCAGCAAGTCAAGTCAAGTCAAGTCATAAAATTTGTATAGCGCACTACATACCCAGAGGGTTTCAAGGCGCTTAGGAAGGGGAGGGGGAATTATTTGTCAAATATCCACGTTTTAAGCTGCTTTCTGAACGTTAGGTGATTCTGGGTGAGGCGAAGGTAGGCGGGGAGTGAGTTCCATGTTTTGGCCGCCAGGTATGAAAAGGATCTGCCTCCCATGGTGGTCTTGTTGATGCGAGGTACAGTGGCGAAGGCTTGGCTGGAAGAGCGAAGTTGGCGGGAGGGGGTGTAGAAGGACAGTCGAGAGTTGAGGCAATCTGGTCCGATGTCGTAGAGTGATTTGTGTGCGTGGGTAAGCAGTCGGAAAGTGATCCTCTTATTGACGGGTAGCCAGTGGAGGTCTTTAAGGTGACCAGAGATGTGTTCGTTGCGTGGGATGTCTAATATGAGTCTGGCTGAGGCGTTTTGGATTCGTTGTAGTTTCTTCTGGAGTTTAGCGGTGGTGCCGGCGTAGAGGGTGTTTCCGTAGTCCAGTCGGCTCGTGACTAGAGCGTGGGTGACTGTTTTCCTTGTTTCGGAGGGGATCAAGCGAAATGTTTTTCTGAGCATGCGAAGAATGTTAAAGCAGGAAGAGGATACGGCGCTGACTTGTCTGTTCATTGAGAGTGAAGAGTCCAGGATGACGCCAAGGTTCCGTGCATGGTTTGTCGGGATGGGTGCTTTTCCAAGGGCTTCCGGCCACCAGGAGTCGTCCCATGCAGAGGGGGATGTGCCTAAGATGAGGACTTCTGTTTTGTCTGAGTTCAGTTTCAGACGGCTTTGTTTCATCCATTCAGCGACTTCTTTCATTCCTTCATGTAGGTTAGTTTTGGCGGTGCTGGGGTCCTTGGTGAGAGAGAGGATCAGTTGGGTGTCGTCCGCGTAAGAGATGATGTTGAGGTTGTGTTGGCGGACGATGGCCGCAAGGGGGCTCATATATACGCTGAAGAGGGTGGGACTAAGAGAGGATCCTTGTGGTACGCCGCAGATGATTTCAGAGGCCTCGGACTTGTATGGTGGGAGGCGGACTCTCTGGGTTCTTCCGGTCAGGAACGAGGTGATCCATTCCAGTGCTTTTCCTTGGATTCCGATGTCTCTGAGGCGTTGTAAAAGGGTGCTGTGGCAGACTGTATCGAAGGCTGCGGAGAGGTCGAGGAGGATGAGGGCGACTGTGTCTCCATTGTCCAGTAGAGTTCGAATGTCGTCTGTTGCTGCGATGAGGGCGGTCTCAGTGCTGTGTTTAGCTCGGAAGCCAGATTGTGAGGGGTCCAGTGATTTGTTGGCTTCGAGGAAGGCGGCGAGTTGGTTGTTGACGGCTTTCTCGATGACTTTGGCCGGGAATGGAAGAAGTGAGATGGGGCGGTAGTTTTTGAGTTCAGTGGGGTCCGCTGTTGGTTTTTTCAGAAGGGCGGTGAGTTCAGCATGTTTCCAGTTTTCTGGGAAGGTAGCGGAGTTGAAGGAGCAGTTGATGACGTCTCGGAAGGTGCGGAGCTATGACGGAGTCTGCTTTGTTGAAGATGTGGTGAGGGCATGGGTCTGTGGGGGATCCGGAGTGGATGGAATTCATCAGGCGGATGGTGTCTTCAGTGGAGATTGGGTTCCAGGCGTTAAGGGTGTTAACGGGGGGAAGATGGTCAGCAGATGGTAGGGTGGGTTGGCTTCCGGGTTGGTTGTCAAAGCTGTTGTGGATGTCAGCAATCTTGTTGTGGAAGAATGAGGCTAGGGAGTCGCAGAGGGATTGAGAGGGGGTGATGTCGTTGGAGTTGGCCGAGGGGTTGGAAAATTCCTTGACGATGTTGAAAAGTTCCTTGCTGTTGTGGGCGTTGTTGTCAAGTCGATCCTTGAATGCTGTTTTCTTGGCCTTTCGGATTAGTTGGTGGTGGGTGCGGGTGGCGCTTTTGAAGGCGTCCTTGTTGCTGGTGGATGGATCTTTTTTCCAGGCCTTTTCAAGGGAGCGGCACAGTTTCTTGGACTTCTTGAGGTCGTCGTTGAACCATGAGGCCTTCTTGTTGCCGAGTTTGTGTTGACGTTTTTTCAGTGGTGCTAAGGTGTCGGCGGTGTTGGATAACCAAATGGTGAGGTTGGAGGCGGCTTCGTTGGCGTTAGAAGAGAGGGTCGGGGAGGTTCGAAGGAGCGATGTGGAGATCTGATCCGAGGTGATTTTGTTCCAGTTTCTTTGTAGAGTTGGTTGGAGGTGGTTGGTGGGTTTTGGTTTGTTGTAGGTGAAGTGAACGCAGCTGTGGTCAGTCCAGAGGAGATCCGTGGTGTGGCTGAAGGAGACATGGTTGCTGGAGGTGAAGATGGGGTCGAGTGTGTGACCTGCGATGTGGGTGGGGGAAGTGACCAGTTGGTTAAGTCCGAGGTTGGCGAGGTTGTCTAAGAGGGTGGCGGTGTTGTGGTCGTTGGTCTTTTCAGGGTGGAAGTTGAGGTCTCCTAGAAGGATGTAGTCTTTGGAGGAGAGCGCGTGTGGGGTGATGAAGTCTGTGATGTCTTCACTGAATTTAGCGCGGGGTCCTGGTGGTCTGTAAAGGAGGGTGCCTCTGAGTGTGGTCTTGGGGTCGATGAGGATCTGGAAGTGAAGGTGTTCGGAGTTGGCGAGGTTGGCGTCAGAGCTAGTTGTGATGCGGATTGATTTCTTATGGACGATAGCGATTCCTCCTCCTGTGTGGTCGGTGCGATCCTTGCGTGTGATCTTATAGTCATCAGGGATAGCGATGGCGATGTCAGGGGCGGAGGAAGCGTTCATCCAAGTTTCCGTTAGGAAGGCGACGTCTGGAGAGATGGTGTCTAGTAGATTCCATAGGTCGATGGCGTGTCTGTGGATCGAGCGGGTGTTGAGGAGGATGCATTGTAGGTGGTTGGGGTCGGGAATCTGTGTTGTGGATGTAGCGGAGATAGTGTCGGTGCCGCTGAATTTGCAGGAGTAGCATGAGAAAGGTCCATGGGTGTGTCCAGGAGCGGCTTGGACGCAGTTGGGGGCGCGACCGGGGTTAAGGGCTAGGAGGGTGGCGGCATCGTAGGTGAAGCGGGGGGGCTGGGCAGCGCGAGGGGCAGGGGGTCTGGCGCTGGACGCGGGCCAGGCGCGGACGGCCGTAGACGGGCTTACCTTTGGCGCACCTTCGGCGCGGATTGGGCGCGGTCGCTGCGCATAAACGCTGCGCGCGGGAACTCCTGTCATATGTGGATGGCGGAAGGGGAGGGGCGAGGGCGTCTCAGCTGGGAGGCGGGGCGGGCACACGAGGACAACAACAACAACAACTCTAAAATGGAGGCGGAGGGGGGAGCAGAGTGGAGCGCTACACTTTAGACGCGCTGAACACCAATGAAATCACCAAAACAATGATACAGACAGTAAAAACAGTGATATTATGCAAAGCGGCAGGCAGCAGGCAAATCAAATCGGCAGAGGCACAGGCAGAGCAGCGCTACGATACCACAGCCAGCAGGGGGACGCTGGGAGCGACCACTCGGCTCGAAGAGCAAGAAGCACTATCCTCTAAGGGACAGAGTAGGTTACCATCAGTACAGGTCTTACCACGAAAGCTCAGCAATTGATCAAAGGCGTATTGAGTTAGATGTAATGGGAGAGCTGCAGTTTGGGCATAATTCATGACCTCTGGCCCCGGACGGTCTCGGACGGGCGCAGACGGGCTTGCCTTTGGCGCACCTTTGGCGTGCCATAGCTGTGTCCGCTGCGCGTCCAGCCCATGGCCTTTAGGTAAAGGCAGTGGTCGGGCTGCGTGCAAAGAGTGAAACGCTGACCTCAAACAACGCGTGGGAAGCCCAAAATGGCCACCAGGGATGATTCGAGTCCCAAAAAAGAGATTGTGTTTAGAGGAGTTTAACACACCACACATGTAAATACATTTTAGCTACCACTCTTTCACCTCACATCCGCAATGCACACTGGTGCACATCACAAACCGTATTTGTCTTCTATTGTTTGTTCCAGATGGGGATCCAAGACCACAAAAGCCAATAGAGAGCTTCTGGTCACATTATCAGAATGAGGTGACGCTACAAAGAGTATTTTTCTTTTTTCATTAAAAACAAATTATTTTCTTGGGGATATGATAGTAAGTTAAGCTGGTATTTGGTGTAAATACTTTTTCTCACAGTATTTTGAAACCAAGTTTCTTGAGGTGGTAGTGTGTGACAAGAATTTCTTTATGTTTGTTGCATGCCATTTTGTAGGGATGGTGATGCCGTAATGATGGCTCTTCTTGTTATTTCGATACCTTGATGCACAGGTATTGCTGTATGGTTCTCCTGGAGCACTGATAATAATAAATTACTTTTTCCGTATTTCCTCTGGTGGCACCTTCAAAGTTCCTTTCTGGAAGGGAGAAAGCAGAGGTTCATCGGTGTCCACTGGGTTGAAGATGTGACTGAAGGTCAGAACCTTTGGGTCTACTACCCACCTCTTAGTCCCAATTCCAAACTCAATTTAATTTTTTTTTAATAAGTTGTGTTGACAAATAATATACTCTCAAGACATTGTAAGATGCTATGTAGTCAATGTTATCTCGAATATGATGCTTCACCTCTAAACAATAAGTCAGTGTATTCAGAGATAGCTTAGCTGCTCAGCAATAGTCTGTTAACGGCATATTGCATGTCAAAGAATGTACAAATAAATATGGTACTGGTTTACTTCTCGTGGTTATTCTTATTTGATAAAGAGCGCTACAGAGTCCCTCAGCACATATTTGTTTTCCTGCTCCCTAAATGTGAATCGTTGTTGAAAATGGTTTTACAGTAGCTAAATACTAAAGACAATAGTTCTGCCCTCATAAGAGTTTTGCATGAGATTAAATAAAGAAGTGTAATTGATGCTGGTACTTTCTTAACTTGCCCAGTTGAGAAAGGTTTCACGCACACACTGCCTGGGGGAAGTTCTATTTATAATTGGAATAGTGTGTTCAGTATTTCCCTCTGGGATTTCTTCGGTGAGGGTTGACACATATGTTTGTCACTTCTGCTATTGCTTTGTTTACTGGGTGAATGGAAACTACAAAATAATTACAGTTGATTGATTATATGATATATTATATTTCCGTTTACAAGGTGTAAATGCAGAAATGTGTAATCGTCCTGGGAATAGTTTCTTACTCTACTGTTACAATTAACCCAAGTCTAACGGTGCATATTTATTTTACTGTAAAAGGTACTTTGCTTGCCTCATCATGCACTCAAAGGGCCGAATCGCAAAACAATTGTGTCTGTCGCTTTTTCGTGTCCTTGGTGGTAAGTTAAGGCACTGCTTTGCACAAACACTTTAATGCTCTATTAGGTAAGTTGGTTTTTGGGGGTGGTAAAGTGTGAAAACAATGTTTTTGCATACTTGTTATGTGGCATTGTTTGTCGTGGTGATGGCTTTTGGTGTTTTTATGCTCCTCTGTTTTCGTGTTACATTATTGCAATGAGATGTTACTATGTTGTACTGTGGTTCTTGTGTTGCAGTCTCTTTTGATTGTTTTGATAAGTTGTGCCCTCCTATGTTTTAATGGTGGTGTTGTATTGCTTTGTGTTTGTTATTGCATTATGTTCTGTTGTCCACTTTAAATTTGTTAACAAATGCACACATTTCCAGCCAAAAGCTGCACATCCCTTTAAAGTTCTAATGACTGCCAACCGTTTACCACAGGTGAAGGTGATGAAATAGTGTTATTCCATCTCTCCAATTATTTAAGACACCAGTCAGTCCAAACTTTCGACAGTGACCAGGGGCAGAATCACAAAACATTTTATGCTCGTGCTATTTCATGTCTTTGATGTTAAGTACGTTTGTGAAAACCCAGAAGCAAGTAGATTTGAGGGTGTCGCCCATTTCGCCCTGGAACACCCACTGCCCGTTTGCAAACAAACAATTTTACAAGTGTAAATATCGTTCGTCAATGTCAAAAAATAATGTTAAGTTTGTCATGGGTAAATTAAATTTACGCATGGATGTGGCTTTCTGATTCGGGCCCTCTGCTGTTTTTTGAATGGGGCCTACGGTAATTATCTGAAGAGGGCAGGAAAGCGAAGATATCACTGATAGCCAAAAGAAAGAGATTTAGGTGCTTGATTTGTGACATTCAGTCAGTATATCAGAGCCTGGGCTGAAATGTGATTTTTACCGGATTAAGCCATGTAGGTTTCTTCCATCAACACATCAAGCCCTACATTACTATGAAAGTATGTTTTCAAAATCCAGATCTTGGTGTGAAAAAAACAATTTTTCTTATCAGGACCTAAACACCACCTTAAAAATAGTTTTACTTCATCGCTCTACATCTGCAGCCGGGCCCATAGTGAGAAGGCGAGTACACGTAGCTGGGGTTTAGAAAAGGAGGAGAAAAAAAACCCAGATTAAATAAAAACTGTAAATGGTAATTCTTCCTAGTTCCAATCACATAATGCCTTTAGTTACAAAAACATGACTCCCTTCACGGTGATTGCTGGGGTGTCTGCACGCCCTCAGTGCTGCCCGCGATAATATCTTGCTGTGCAGAAACAGTATCCTGCTTTTCTTAAATTTAAGTTATTTATTATGCAGCAGAACCACAAATTGTTATTTTTGTCAGTGAGGTTTCTGCTCTATTTAAAGTTTCTGTCAAATCATTGTATATGATATTATGACATAAAACGAATAAACTGTCCATAAACAACATTGGAGATAAGAAGGATGTGTACCTAATAAAGTGAAGAAAGTGTATCAGTTATATTCACGTAAGTGTGGCCCTATATCTTAAACCTGATTCACTTTGCCTGGCGTATGAGTAGGTGCGACTTTTTCTCGTAATATTCTAGGCTGAATTTCAGGAGTTGGTATGGGGTAATCTCATATTACTACATACTTTCGCATGGAATTGAGGAGTACAGCAATAAGTAATATCTGCGTGGCCAGGACTTTATGGCCCATATTCACAAGAACGCGCGTTAATTTATTGGCAGAAAAGTTAGCGCTGCCTAACCCTGAATAATATCGCCATGTTCGCTGTTTTTTTTTTCAAGCCTGATAGTAACAGTAAAGTGTGTCAAAACCCAGGTACTAATCATGGCGATGGCGCATTGAAATCCTGCGTCAGCCGGCGATACGTTGTGAATGGCCGATAATCAGCTGCAAAGTCCCATCATCACTACTTTTAGCTCCTGGCCCAACAGTGCCCCTGCTGGAAGCCAGGTGTCACTGTGAGACTGGCAGCATGGTGACCGCGGCAGTCAGCTTCCTTGAAGTCTGACCAGTTGTTTTAGTGTAAAATACTGTAATTTCAGTGGTGCTAACTTAGGCAGACACCTTCCCTCTGGAATACCTGCATCTTAAAAGGCTTCTGGCAGTGTTCCCTTCCATGCTGCAGGTAGTCGTCCTGTTTAACACCAGCAAAAGGCAGGTGTAAAATCCCTGGTGCTACCGCGGGTTATCCCCTGTTTTTGCATCGCTTCGCAGATCTGGCAGTTTGTTGTGAATGTGGTGTTGTGTTTTTCCCATGTGTTTTTGCACGGGAAAGCCTACTCTGCATCTCATTAGTGTTAGTTGGTGGTGTCCACTGTCGAGATACATTTGGGGGCAGTTATCGCAGGAATACTGGTGTTGTCTGCAGTTTGCACCAGAATGTAAATGGGGTGTTAATTCTATCACCTCTTTTGATCCGTTAAAGTGGGGATAATTCGGAGATAAATCCTTGTGAATATGCCCCTATGTGTTTTAAGGGCAGCAAGTCTCTGTTCCATTAAACTGCAGCTAATATGTATAATTTTAATTTCATTGGATTTATAGTTTCACGCCTAAGCCCCTGTACTTAGCAAAAACGTTCAAAAAAGGTACATGCTTAATTATTGTAAATGGTAACACTGCAAAGAAAGGGATTCACATGTTTAGCAGAACTAAATCTTGGGTATCAACTAATTGAGCAGATATTTTTTCAGAGAAGCACAAAAAGAGTTTCAAGAAGAAGAGCATAGAGCTAAATGTAGTGAATTCCAGAGACTTGCAGTAAAAATGAAAGAAGATTTGAATCTAGACTGGGCACGTTGTGTATAAAGGAACACCAGTTTGAATTGAGGCGCTGAGCATATTGCCCAAAACGTTATATAAAGCTGGATCAGAGAGGAAAAATGGAGCATATCTAGCCCAAGAACACATTTAAAGATGATACATCACATTAAAAATCAAATGCTAGATCTATTTTTTGGATCCAGTGTACACCTTCACTGTAGGCTGGGCATTCCCCTGCTGTGGACAGATCATTCTTTGCTATTGTTTCATGTCAAGTTTACGAACAGTATGAACAAAATGAAGTCTTGAACCACTCTCCAGAGGAGGTGTCTGTGAGCTAATTTGGCAATGCTGGACTCTGTTCAGGAAGTTAGGGATGCCAATTTTATAGGATGTCCAGAACTTGCCTCAGGAGGCTACGAAGCTTACAACAGGTAGGGCGTGTCTGCCTTGGACATAGTTGTTCCTTTTAAGATGCTAGGCCACACCCCCCTTGTAAAATGCCAAACAGGACTGTAAAAAGATGAAACATGTTTGGCATGTTTACTACTCTTCTCAGCTCAGCAAAAATAAACTGAAAAAGGCCTACAGGTGTTGAAAATGTTTGCTAAGTAGCTCTTCCAAACCGTAGAGGATTTCTCCTTACCTAATGTGCTGCAGACACAGTCCTTAATTTGAGCTGGTGGTGTCTGCTGCTCAGCACTGGAACTTAATCAGCAACACTGGTGATTGAGCACCAGTTAAGGACACATTCATTTTTGGTAGGCATGGGGAGATTCTTTCAGAATCATAGGAGGTGGAGCAGACGCCGAGCCTCAAACCTAGTTCTTCAGCTCCGAAGTTGGCAGCTCTGGCTATTACGCCACATCCTCTCCCCACTGGTAGAGCTTTATGGTTAGTAGTTGGTTCTGTTTTAGGCAAAGCTAACTATAGAAATGGTATAGTGGAAGCTGCCCCCCACTCAAGAATTGGCAGATAAGCTGTCTGATTTATTTGAAAGTAAGATCTCTACCATTCTTTACCCTCCCAGTAAACCTGAGTCTTCATGACGGTTCAACATAGTCGGCAGGATGAATCTCGCTGGGCATAGGACAAGGAGATGCTACTCACAATGGATAATATCAATCAGGGCACTCTCTTATCCACTGGGCCTTGATGTATTTATTTATTTCAATTGCTACTTCATTAAAATCAGGCTATCCTTTTGATCCCCTTCCTCTGGCTCAGTGGAAAGTGACAGCTGAGGTTCTTGGGCCTCCATTACTTGATGTGTGCAACAGCTCCTTATCTACCGAACATGATGCAGATGTTTGTACCAAAGCATCAATAGTGGCTCTGTTGAGAAAACACAGTGTAAATCCCTTGCTACTTGCCAACTGTTGTTTACTATCCCTATTACTAAGAGACACCAAGATCTTAAACAGAAATGTCACTCAACTCATATCTGAGCTAGTAAATGGTACCACATTTACCCAGGGCCTGTAAATAAAATGCCACTGATGACCCTTCAGCACTTACTTTGCAACCCACTTAAGTAGCACTTTCAAATATGTCTCAGGCTTGCCACTGCAGCCTGGAGTGTAGTC
The DNA here is from genome assembly GCF_964263255.1 of Lissotriton vulgaris. Taxonomy (NCBI): domain Eukaryota; kingdom Metazoa; phylum Chordata; class Amphibia; order Caudata; family Salamandridae; genus Lissotriton; species Lissotriton vulgaris. The sequence continues at coordinate 1,141,893,205 of NC_141694.1, read as the reverse complement.
ATTAACTGCCATGTAACCTGATACACCATTTGCCAGGCCTAAGCCCCCCTTTTAAATACTTATGGGTCACCTCATAGGTAGGCCGCAACATCTCCTGGGGCAGGATACATGGAATTTAAAAACAAGAACTTGCTGCTTTATGTTTACATATTGTATTAGTGGAAAACACATGAGGTTGTTTTTACTGCTTTAAGGCTTACCTTTGACTATCACAGGGCAACCTTATTACATGTCATAAAGTATAACTTCAGATTGGAAGCAGATAGGAAAATACTTCTTGGACTCTTTTGATTTGTAATTTAAAATCCCCTCAAATGGTAAAGTTGGATTTTAAGTCTCAAATATAGAAATGACACTTGAAGGTGGCATTTTTTGTGCCCAAACCTACAGAGCCTTTTGTTCCGACAATAGACAAGGCCACATGTCTGTGGCTGTCTCCTCTGTGATGGGTTGTTGATTCCTCTCAGACATGGGAACAGAAGGTGCCTATTAGTTCCTCCCAATCATAGGGGAAAAAGGGGCCTAGGTGTGACAGTCAGGCCATCCTGGCTATAGGTAATGGTATGCATGACTAGCTACCAGCCTTTTTATCATTTAAGAGCACACTTTCACCGCCCTATGAATAAAATTGGTTAAGGGACTGGTGTGCAGTGTGTTTTTAGCACTTCGTTATTTGTGTTTGTTTGTCACCAGCAGAATTTTCTGCACTTCACTATTTGTCACTTTATATGTTGTTTGTTTTGGACACTACTTTTCTTTCCTCTCACTTTTCTTTGAGAAGCAAGTGATCACCGATGATGAGACAGGGGCCTGTCTGGAAATTTCATACCAGTTACCCCGATGGTGGTGTTTCCGTGAGGGGTCATTTGCTTCTCGCACATATTTTCTCACGATTATGAGGAATGTCTAATTTTTATAGTGGGCGTATGTGATCAACTTTTTGTTGGCTCATTGAGAGTGGATGTTCTGAGGTGTTGCCGGGGAGAACAGGTTTTAATTCAAGCGTAGCATAAGTGCAGTACCACCTTATAAAGTTTATGAGAGCGTAGTGGAGATAAGGTTTCTATTAGACTCCCCTGGTAGTCACTATTATAATAGCACGCTATTGGACTGGGTCTTTGTTTGAAATATAGCACACATAAAAGAACCTGACACTAGCCTTCTTTCACCACACACATTTGGGAGACTAACCCAAGAGGACAGATGAGTGGGCCAGGTGTTGTCCCCACACAAAGGCTGGCACTGTGAAAAAAGGTGGTACTCTCAGGCCTCAAATCAGATCACTTCTGGACCTGTGAAAGTCTCAGTAGCATTGTTCTGCTGCTGCCCTTCTGCCTGAGGAAGGAAGAATGGGCCTGTTCCTTGAACCTAGGACCTCCAGATTGACTCCAAGTGATAGCTGGCTGGAATCCCGTGTGAGCTATAGGGACACACCAAGCTCCAGAGATCCTGCCTGCAGTGTGCCTGTATGCTTCTGCTGACTCTGCTGGAGTGAGTCCTAGCCCTCAAGTGGTGCCCCTGAGGTCCTAATCCCTTGGTGTGGTGCTAAAGTGGCCTCCTCCTACCAACACCTGGTACTTACAACATTTGCTCAGAAAAAACTGCTCAGCGAACTGACAAGAGACTGGGACATACCTGCAAGCAGGCCTGAAGAAGGTACATTGCTAGTCAGACTAAATCTGTTGCAGCTCCCACACATTCCTTTCTGCAGCAGCAAATCCTCTTCACCAGGACTTCTAAAGCTATGATATCCTGCCTCATAGCGCCCTCTTTAGGGCTACAACCTGCAGGCCTTGTCCGGCTAGAGGAATCTGAGCTTCAGAAAAACTTCTAAGTCCAAAGGTATTGTAGCAGGGATTCTGCTGCACGTTGGGCGCCATGTAGCAGGAAGTCTGCTTCTACACAGTACTGTGCATAGAGACTTGGAACCTCAGTGAATTAGGGTGTGCCAAAACTCACCTTAGTACCAAACATCCCCTACCAGACTAGCATCATTGTCTCATTGGCTCTTCCATACCACCAATGATTAGACAACCCAGAACATGGAACTTAGATTACCTCAGGCAATGTGGAACACATGAACACTCTTTCGTTATACTCTCATACCAGTCCAAAACAGGGAGTAAATGAAGACACGTGCAAGTTTGAAATGTTTATTTTTAATGCTGTGTTCTCATGTGCAGTTTCTTAGCTAATACAAGGAGACATATTATCAGCAATGAGATTATCAGCATAGTTACTATTCCATAAAATACAAAGGGAGAAAGCATGTTATAATGCTAAATGGAAACAGGTATAAAATATGCCTATATTTCACCCTCCCTTGCTAGTAGGTTATTTTATATCTACAGAAGGTCTCTTGGGATTACAAGGGCGGCCCAGTACCTCTGGTACTTAGCAGAAATGGATCACATCAGATTCTGCACCAGCTCTCAGCATGCAAATGTTCTCCAAGTGTGTGTGATCATGCCTACGCAGTGCATTATTAAACGCGCCAAAATCTGAGGTGGCTACAGCTGCATATATGTTATGTCTAGAACGTGCGCTGATCAGTCCAAACAACAACTACTGTGTTGAAAAACCTTGAAGTCCTCGGCACTCACTGTTCAGACAAAGCTTACCAAGCAAGGCTGCTAAAATAAAAAAACATGTTATTCTCATGTGAAGCAAAACACTCTGCTAAACTCTAAACATTTTTATAAAGGGTGTGGCGTGTGCAAAGGCAGCAGAAAGGAAAAATGGCTTTTAAACTTCTAATAAGCTCATGTCAACTTAACACTGTGTGAATGCAAGCCTCAGCCCCACGACAGTATAAATCTTCACCAGGTTCAATGACGACCAGCATCCCCCATTGACGGCAACAACCTCCTCAACTAGAAAATTCAGCTTCTCCAGCCATTATCAAAGGCTTCACAGAGACTTCACCTAGCGGCTCCCCATCATCGACAACCTCCCCTTGACTACAGCCTGCTGTCGGAATAGGCGAAGAAAAAGATAGATCTGCCCCTTTTTTTTCAATCAATAATAGGCTCTTCAAGAGTCCAGTTTTTTTTCCCAATAGTCACCCATTTAGCGCTCACCAATGTATCAGTGCCACATTAGATTCAGACAAGAACACATTCAAATTTATAAAAAAATATATCATTTTTATTTTTATTTACTTCATGTTTTAGAGTGCATATAGACATATTCATTTATTCAAACATTTCAATATAACAAGATAAAAAACACCCCATCAACAACCAGCCTTCCTGCATTCAAACTCAAACACATTCATCAATCACTAACAAACATTCTCATACATAATTCATTCGTTCAACTCAGACAGGAATTAAGGAATAATGCTCTGAGAACATCCTGAACATGTCCTCTCAGCCATAGGCCGGAGATCGGTGATTAAAGGTTCAGGGCAAGTTGTTTCAACGCCGACGCGCGTTTCGGTGCCAGGCCCGTAGACTGGCCGCACCTTCGTCAGGGCAAAAGAAAGGGAAGGAGAGGGGGTGGTAGGTAACAGTATCACAAATGCTTCTGATATCCAGGCACTCTTGTATTCAGGCCCGAATTCACTTAAGCAGTCCACCCAAGGGGAAATGATGGCAGGTCACCACCTTTAAACAACAAACAGGGTTTCGGAACCTTCCTGGAACCCTAGGCACAGAAGAGTCCTAATATGCGAATAAAGCAGCGTGGTAGTAGGTTCGGGGCCGGAGACTGAATCGGCTTAATCGCGTTACAAATTAGCGCGTAGCAGCTTTGTTTCACAGAGTTTAGGGTTCAGGCGAGTATCAGCTCTCAGCACGCCCCCGCAGTCAAAATAAAGGGTCTCGTCTTGCGGTGCTTTCAGCAATAAGTACCGTCGGGATACGGACGATCCTTGTGGAGATTCCCCTTGACTCCGCATCCGGCAGCCTGCTGTCGGCCCTGTTGAGAATTCTACTTTCTCCAGAAATTCTTCAGAATGTCCAAAGGTAACTCTTAACCGGGGCAAACTTCATACCTGTTTTCACCCTTCACCTCATCAGGGTTGACCTTAACTTGTGATTTTGATCAGGTCTAGTGTGACCAGATGTCCTCAGTTGGTGCTTCACTCTTTTTGGATACATTTTCATGAGTCCAGTCCTACTGATTGGATATAATTTTTTGGGTTCCATTTTATTCATTTAAATTTACTTCATGTTTTTAAATTAGTGTAGGGAATTTTCTTGTATTGAGTTGGTTTACTGTTTGTGTGCTGCAGAAATACTTTACACATTGTGTAAGTTATGCCTGACTGCTTTTGTACCAAACTACCAGAGGGTTAAGCACAGGTTAGTTTAGTGACTTTTTGTGGTCCACCCTTTTGAGGATTGTGCTTATTATTAGATTGAGTTTCCCCCCTCTCAAAAAATAACCACTTTTCATAGAAAGATCTTGCTTCATGGAGTTCCTCAAGGGTCAGCGCTAAGCATGACTCTCTTTAACATTTACATATACCCACTAGTGAGAGAGAAAGAGAGAAAAACCTTTATTGTTTAAGTTAATTAAAACCATATACCCACTAGTGGAGCTTATAAAATCATTTGTTTTGAGATGTATAAATAATGCTGATGATACTCAGCTTGTCATTCCGCTGGGGAATTTGTTTGCTTACCCTCTTGAGCCATTCCATTAGTGTATGTCAGCAGTAATGGCTTGGTTACAGCAAAACTCTTTAAAATTGAATTCTGATAAAATGGAGGTCCTGTGATCAAATATTCTCAAATTTTTAGCCAATGCCATCAGACGCCTGTCCCTCTTTTTGGTTGGTTCAGCCGGCCTCTGTTAGGTGCTAGAGATATGGGGGCATATTTGGAACGAAAGCTCTTGCTAGCTTGGCAGGTGAACTGCTGACTCAAGCTAAATTTTCCTTATGAAGGTGCTTACCTTTTCTTCCCAAATGTGCTCATTGAGTGGTGATCCAGTTGACTATACTTAGTAGTTTGGACGACTACACCTTAATTTATCTGGGGATGGGCAAGGGACAAATGGGGAAACTGCAGAGAATTCAAAATGAAGCTGCAAGTTTGGCACTTGGTCACTCACGCTTTTGCTTCACCTCATCTGCTCTAAAAAATTGCACTAACTTTCAGTAAAAAGGAGTGGCTTTTAGATATCTCTGCCATGTTTTATAAGCAGTACAGGGTTTTGTCCCCTCCTATTTTCTACAAAAATTCTGCAAGCATATCCCTACGCTCCTCGAGGCCCAACATTTGGTTCCTAAAAAAACAAAATGCAGCTGTTTGGGAGGTAAAACATTTTCATGTATGAACAGTTAAAGTCTGGAATGAGTTTCCTGGTACCCTAGGGAAGATCCCTTCTCTCTTTCAAATCAGGAAGGCCGTAAAAAATGTAGTTGTTCTGAAAATAGGGATGCTTATTTTAGCCTGGGTTTTTTAGACAAAGGTATTGTTTACTGCATCTGTTGCTTTAGTTTGCCAGCACCAGGACAGCATTTGGGATAACCAATGCACTCCACAAATGGTTTACCTTAACATAAAATACCAAGAACGTGAAATTGAAGCAGAGAGGGGAATGGCAGCAAGTTCAATCAATCAATCAATCAATCAATCAATCAAAAATCACTTTACTTGGTTATTGAAGACCATAAAAGCTTGTTAAAATAACCATCACATAAAAAACAAATTTTACACAGAAACAACCATAATTAACTCCTTGCATGCAGTCGCGATTATGCGCCTGTGCGGCAAAATCGCAAGTGGGTGGGTTTATGAAGGCCCCCAGCCATCATCAGCACACGAGCGCCGTAGTGCATGACGGCTGGGGGCCATCATCAGCATGCAAGGGGTTAAAATACAATCCCTGATCGAAATACGCAAAAAAAATGCTTCTCTAAAAATTCAAACAGTGAGGTATAAAATACACATTGTAAGGGGGAAGGAGACTTATTCCCAATATGGAGGAGCTCTTTAAAAAAATTCAAGCGATATGATATAAAGTCTAAATAGGACAAGGGAAAATAATTTACATATGAAGGAAAAGGTATACATTTAAAAAGTCAAATCACATAGCCCACTCTCTTGTTATTTTCTTTTTTTCCTTGCTCTGACTGCTGCAACTAAAAAGATGGCGATATTAAAAATTTCCCAATGGCTACTCAACATCTGCAGATATTTTAGGGCTGGTCTAACCTGCTGGAAACCTGTTACAAATGGGATTTCATGGTTGGCTGCGGCAAGCGCCTAATCCATAGCCTTTGTATTATCCAAAATACAGGCAAAAAGTTCAGGGATGACCTGGGAAAAAGGGCCAAGTCCAACACAACCCCCTTACAGCCAAAACGCAGGGCAGACCAATCACTACCTTGATGGACTTCTTTGCTTTGGGCAATAGAATTCGGACACGGGCCCGCAACTGCAGGAACACAGTCCAGTTCTACGCTATTCTGAACCCTCTATCAAAGCTCCCATGACCAACTAAGCCACCCCACTGGTACGCCCTAATTGTCCACGGCCAGGACCAGGCCCTAGGCCATCCAGATGTCTCTGGTCATTGCCATCTCACAGAGTGGGGGGTAGTAACCCCTGGCACATAGTAACCATTCTCCTCTCTTCCTCTCATCAGTGCAGTTTTAAACTGCCACTGATCTTCCAACCTAGGGTCTGCACCCTCAGGCTGGCCAGAGGGAACCCTTCAGGCCATGAGACTGAGTTTCTGGCACCTTGGGACACAGCCCACACTCACTCCTTCTCCGCTGAGACAGGACATGAGACCCTTCATCGCTCCCACTACACCAGGACCTAGCTGGGCTACTCTGAACCGCTCCCACCACACAGGTCTGGAAGATACCTGAGCCACTTCTTTTAGACCCTCTGGTACTCACCCAGAGGTCTGCCTCCAGTGCAAGCTCCCTGGGATCAGAGAACTCATACTCCAACAGGTGTTGGCGTAACCCTAGAAAACAATTACTGAACATGTGTTCTATGACATACAGATTGAATAGCCCTTCAAAATAATTTGCTATGCTACACACCACCCAACCATTCAGTGTATCACAACATTTATCCACAAACTCCCCCCAAAACTGGTGAGAAAGTTCCTACTGCCCCTGATAAATACCCTTCAGGTGTGACAGCCTCTTCCTGGGAACTAGGTACCATGCACTGGACTCCATATTGCTACTACCACTGGACCCCACCCTCACTGGTGAATCCAGACAGCTAAAACTACTCTCAGGGGACAATCTACCCTCCAGATGTAGTTTTTCTCTGGCAAAGGCCCTCTCTGCCTCTGCCATCCTCTGCTGTGCTAAGACCCTCTTGGTCTCTAGCTTTCTCTCTTTAAGGACCAACGCCTTGAGACTCAACTCCTGGGTCAACAAGGCCCTTTTCTCCTCCAAACCGAGCCGTGCTATCTCCTTGGCATACTCTGACTGCAGTGTGTCAAAAGCCAGCTGATGCTTCCTTTCTTCTCTCCTAGCTACCCACTCCTCCGGGGACTGGGAAAGGGATGGGGCACTGCCCCTAACGCTGGACCCAGCAAGGGACTCACTATCCATGCGATCCTCACTACCTTCTGGCGTCCCTGCCCTGTCATTTTCTACCTCCTGTGCAGATTCTTCAGGACCTCCCTCAAAACCACCACTTAGGTATGCGGAGGGGTAATTTGAAAGGTCCCCCCTGGGCTCTTAGGGTTCTCCCCTGTGGAAAGCTTCATAGAGGAACAGTTTTCTGAGGATGTTACCCACTATTGGTATCCCCCTCTTTCTGCAGAATTCCTCTAACTCCTCCCAGGTGTACTTCAAAGGTCATCCTCATTATAGACTAACCCCATCTTGGCAAGATACACACCCCACAGTGCAAAAGGAGAAAACAATTAAAAAATGACACTTTCAGGAGAAATAAAACTCAGGAATAATAATCCCTAAACATGTGATTAGTCTAAAATTTAGAGTTTTGTAGTGAACCAGTTCTCGCTGTGGTAATGCGCAAACTCAAGTCCTATCCTCACCGCTGACAAACAATATTAGAAATGGGATTTCTGGTTGGCTAGGGCAGGTGCCTAAGCCAGGCAGAAACCACCACTCTAGTCAGGGCAAGGGAGTTACACGCTAAAGATAACCCCTGCTCACCCCCTTGGTAGCTTGGCACGAGCAAAAAGGCTTATCCCAGAGGCAATGTGTAAAGCGTTTGTGCAACATACACACCCTACAGCATCTCTACAAAGGCACACTACAAAAGAAACTCCACACAAGGTTAGATAAAAATAGCCTTTGTATTATCCAAAACACAATAGAACCATAATCACACACTATAAGCTGTGCAATCTGGCACTAGGCAATATTCACAAGGGATTATATACAGGAGAGAGGCATTCGGGACACTGTCAGAACCATCACAAAGCACAAGTAGGAATTGTATAACACAACCAGTAACTATTGGTACAATACAGTACTTAGCATCATCACCAGCAACATAAACACATTATGGGGCCGATTATGATGGCGGACGGACCTGAGTCCGTCCGCCACCATAGAGTAGGAGGGACCGTCCGCAGGGGCTGCGGAGGTCCCTCCGTGCAGATTAGGATGTGACCGCCAGGGTGGCGGTCACATCCTCAATCTTTAACATTTCGGCGGGTGCAGCTTGAAGCTGCACCCGCCGCAATGTTAAAAAAGCATGCACAGCATTTGCGTGCACAAAGCGGCAGGCACCGCGCGGTGCCTGCTGCTTTGTGCACGCAAATGTAGGGAGGTACCATAGGTACCCCCCATGTGCACCCCCCACCCCCCCTTCACCTAGGGGGCCCGCAACGGGCCCCCGCAGTGAAGTTCCGTATGCTTTTCCACGGCGGAAAACCCGCCGCGGAAAAGCATATTGTACTGCCCATCCTAATATGGTGGACGGTGTCTGGAAGACACCGTCACCATATTAAAGCTTTTCCGCCGTGGTTGTAAGCCGACCGCGGCGGAAAAGCTGCGGACGGAAGCCAGGACCCACCAGCCATCCTAATGTGGCGGTGGGTCCTTGGCCAGTCCGCTGCGGTTTTTCCGCATCCTCGGGGCCGGCGGTGGCTTCCGCCGGCCCCGAGGATGCTGAAAAACCGCAATCCTAATGACCCCCATAGTCTGCATCACAATAGGCGTAAGACACATTATGCATAACCATCACAAGCCTAAACACATTATGCAATCTCTCTAGGCAAAAACACATGATGCCATAGGCACCACAAGCATAAGCACATGATTAATAGTCATGGTGCATAAATCACATTTAGCAACAATCAGATTAGGCTTAAACACATTATGCAAACCTTGTAGAGACTTGCACCCTACCCATGTCACCAAAATGACGCCCAGGCCAATTGCCCTTTCACTGGTGCCGAATGCCCTTTGTCCAAGGCTTGCAATCCTAGGGCTTTCGAAGTAGCCCTCTGGCTGCTAAAGCAGCGGAACCTAGGTGTGCAATGCATGGGGGCGGGGGTGTATCTCACTCCTTTGTTGACTCTCAAAACAAACATGCCCCCATTGTTGCAGCTGCCTGCTCTCCGGCGGGGCAGTTGTAGAATGACCTTTGGCACTGTCATGCCTTCTGAGCCCTCACTGGGACTCTCAAAAAGAATATGACCCCACGTTGCAGCTGCCCGCACTCTTGCAGTGCAGCTTGGACAGCCGCCACATTTTGGTGCCACCGTACCTCTCCGGTCCCTAGGTAACCAAAATTACCCCAATGTGGCAGCTGCCCTCCCACAGGTAGGACAGCTGTGAAAATCGGGCCTCGGCACCAACCGTGTCTGAGAAGCACCAACACTGCTCCACACTCGGCCCCTACTCATCAGGATCAGTTGTGGACTCCGCTCCTCTGCTTTAGGATCCCAGGAGGCTACTTCTCATTCCTGCCAGGTGTCAGGAACACGGCTGTTCTGCATGGAGAGCCATTGAGGCTCCGGTCGAGCCCCTCCTCTCGGGGCTCTCCTGCGGCTTGGACCACGATGGGGTGGTGGACTTACTCCGGTCCCAGGTACCTCGTCCTGCAGCTGAGTCTCCGCCATCCTTCAGCACCATCCAGTGCGGGGTGGTCTCCCGCCTTGAGGTTCCGTGACAATTGTAATTGGTGTTTTTAACTCGCACGAATATGGTCGAGTCTAGTATCTATGAACCGCAAATGACGAGTTTTGTAAGTGTGCGCAGTTTCGCTGTGCTAACTTAAACCGTTCGTTTGTTATGTGGGTTTGTCATCTGTACCCACGGGTTCCATCTTAGATACGGCATCCATTTTGTCTCTTGCCCTCAAGTAGCCAGCGAACGGACGCTGTCCGCTTCGCGACCCTGGGACTCCCAAGATATGGCGGAAGACGCATGTTCTTTGTAAGTGTCTTTATGACGAGGGGGATGCTACTGTAAGGCAGATGGCGCCGCTCGAGGCTCATCTTGCCGCACGGGCTTATTGTCTCAGTCGTGCATCTCATTAGGCACGTCCCTTTGATGCCTGTATCTCGTGCTTCTCGACACTCCCCTTTTACACCCTTTCCGATCTCCCTACTGTCTCCGTCTTCCTCTGCACCTGTCTTCGTTCCTATTTCGATCTACTTTACTGCTGATTGGAATTTGCTAATGGTGGGAAGATGGGTTTTTACAGTTGGGAACCGCCAAATGTTTCCGCACTTATGTTCCGGATCTTGTGTGTTTTCAAAGTGATCTAAGCGACCCCTCTGAGAGCGACTTGTGGGAACCAGGTTGTAAACTATTGTGTATCATGTTATCCTATGGGTAAAAACTGTATAAAAGGAGCGATCCACAAATACAATTTGAAGCAGTCTCCCCGAACTACACTCGATGTACTTCCTGTGACTTCTGTGTTCCCTGCAGTAAATAAACCTTGACTCTTTGACGCCGAAGGAAGTGTCCCGTGTCTCTGTGACTTGTACGCCGGAGCAGGTTACCCACGAAGGTTTCAGGTGTTGTGCCCTGGCACCGCTGGGTCTAAAGAACCCAGTCCTTCAGTTGGCGCCCAACGTGGGGCTGCATCAGTGGTACCGGTCCAAGCCCGACGATCGTGAGGAACTTCGTGTGAAATCTCCGAGGGAAGGTGCACCCCGCTTCATCGATCCTGTTGTCGAAATAAGTGGCCCGAAGACTTTTCCCGCGAAGATTCCCGCCTCCTAACGGCTGCGACGGACTGCTGCCCTGACTGTAGACCTGTTTTGGCGCCTGGCGTAGACCTTGGTATAGCGAGACGATTGACGGGCCTTCCTGAGGACGCCATTGATCTTTGAGTTAAGTATTTGTGGGTCGCTCCCAGAGTTCTTTGTTGTAAACACTTTAGCGAGTGTTTTTGTTGTAGACACTTTAGCGGGTGTCTTTGTTGTACACGCTGTGTGAGTGTTTTTGTCGGTGACACTTTGCTAGCGTACTTTGTTGTTGTTGTATTTGTTTGACGACTGCAGCCGCCAAAGACCGAGGGTTTAGTTCTTTGCTGGGACTTGGTAAATCCCGAAATCCCGTAACCCTTGAAGTTTGTGAAACTCGGCTAGTGTGCAAGATGCCTGGTCGCAGTACTTTGTTCAGTTGCTTTAGACCTTGTGGTGCGGATTCCCTGCTGGAGGACTCGTGTCCGATACCTCCGGTTGGAACTCCTACATATGACTTATATAGCAAACATGGGCTAGGCCCGATTGCTTTTAACGATTATTGGATCAAATATACAAAGAAAGACGGCGATCTTCGTTGGCCACCTCACGGTAGCTTCGAAGCGTCGATCTTAGATAATTTGGAAATAAAGTTGTTCGAACGTAAATCAAGGCCGGCCATGTTTGATGCCTTTCGGTTCTGGCGCAAAGAAGCCCGACAGAAAGAGATCAGACAAAATAAACGTAGTCAGCGAGATACTGTTGCTACTATAGTGAAGAAAGCTGAGCAGTTTCAGCGTGATAAGGAGGATAAGGATAAGGAAGTGTTTGAGAGATTACAGCGTATGTCCATAGACAAATGCTATCCTGTTTTGCCTACGGAGTCGGATAAGAAGGAAGAGGCAGTTGAGGATTCTTTAATGTCCTATCTTATGAAGTCGCCACCTCCGTACGTACAGGGTACCGCAGCTCCTGTGGTCCCTGCCGTACCTGTTCTTCCACCTGTTATTCCTCCACCAGTTCCTCAACCTGCACCTGCTCTTCCGACTGTTCCTGCTCCTTTGCCTATTTCTATTCCTACTGCTCCTCCGCTTCCACATACTCCTGTTCCCGCTACTGCTCACGCTACTGCTCCTGTGTTGTTAACCCCTGTTGCTGTTAACGTCTCTACTCCTTCTCTTGTTAGTCCTGTGTCTTACTCTTCTCCCTCTACTCGTAATCGTGATTCTCCCCTTGCGACAAACTTCTTTCAGTCGCTCGGACCTGTTTTTGGGTCTGCAGGTTCTGATGGTCCACAGAGACGTAGCCAGCTTCCTGGTAATAGAGAACGTGTTGCGCTATACAATATGGCGATGGGTTGGATGATAAACCCTGTTAGAAATCCACCTCGTGTTGTCCTCGAAACGTTTGATCAATTCAACATACCTACTCAGAGATATGTGTTTGATGAAATGTGCAAGTTCTTACATGATCAGATAGCGGCCAATGCGCCTGACGAGGTGCTGACCGCCCTGTCTGAACTCCGGCTTCAGTTCGCAACTGGACTGATAGTCGACACTAATGTCCGACGTGCTATTGAGCGGTTGCTATCTCTTCGTCCCGCTCCTATTCCTCATGCATTGTTCGTTGAGGACATTGAACAACGAGATGGGTCTGGCCAATATCCTATGCGTGAAGTTCCGCCAGTTTGGGTACCCGCTGATAATACTAATGCTAATGCTCCAATACCAGCACATTTCCAGAGAGTGTGGATACACCTCCCTTGGAAACGATCGGAAGTGCTTCAGGTGAAACAAACTTTGCCTGATCCTCGCAAAAATCCTGCGGGGTATTACAAAGAATTATCGCAGCTCGTAGACGCTACGATAATGAATCTGGCCGATATCGACATGTTGTTTGGCAATGTCGTACCGCAACCGGTATGGGCCAAGATTCGTCACCAAGATCACGCGAATGAATTAGGTGGTGATTGGGCTGCCATTACAGCGGCAGACGCTGGACAAGTGGCTGCTACTAAACCCGATCAGTTGATTGAACTTCTTCCCCAGCGAATCATTACATTAATGAAAACGCTTATGCCAGCTATGAGGGTAAATTGGGACAAGTTGTCAGCCTGTAAGCAGAAGAAAGATGAGAGTGTTTCAGACTTCTTTACGAGGTTCGAGGAAACATTCGTCGATCATAGTGGGCAGGATATGGGTACTGAGGGTGGACAGAGGTTGTTTGTGGATAAATTCGTATCGAACTTATTGCCCGACTTGAGCCATAAATTGAAAAATTCAGAAAGTTCATGGGCCGTTTCTACCTCAGCTCAGATATTGGCTACGGCACAATATTACGAAAATAGAGAAAAAGAGGAAAATGACCGTGCCGATAAAAAGACGAAAGAGCTGAAAACTAAAGTGTTGTTACAACAAGCATATCCGCCGCGTTCTAATCAGAATGCGCCTCAGCAGAATAGATCGCAGTCGCAATCGAATCGATCGCAGCCGCGTAATGATTCATCTTTTCAGAGATCTTCATTAGGGTACAATCAATGTGCTTATTGTAGACAGGAGGGACACATTAAATTCAATTGTCCTGTTTTAAATGACCGTAGTGGTGGTAATTCGTCTAGAGGAGGTCGTGGTGGTGCACAGCACGCATCACGTGGTAGAGGTCGTGGTGCTCAGAATGATCGCTCTGACCATTCATCAAATTCTAATAACTGTTTCGATCAACGTGGATCATCGCAAGGACGATCTGCGCAGTACAATGTAGACGATTATTACGTCGATCAGGGACCTGACGATAGTAATTACTAGGACAGCCAAAGACAAGGAGAGGGAGTGGTATCAGTTCCGGTTGATCAGAGAGGGCCTTACGTCGCAGTTGCTACATCGGGCGTCGTTGAGCCTTTTCTGTTGGACACTGGTGCAGCGAAAAGTTCTATCATGCATTCGAAACTCCCTGGCGCACCTTTGTCTGGCTTAACAAATGTTTCCGTTGGATTCTCTGGCGCCCCCGTTAGCAATCCAGTTTCGCGCCCTTTGCCCCTTAAAATTGGGCCACGTGAGCTCGAAGCTCCATTGATTTTGTCTACTGGTTGTGGCGAAAATCTTTTGGGTCTGGATTTGCTTAAACGCTTGTATGCGACTTTGTATTGTTCTCCTGCGGGTGTAAAGCTTACGTTAGGAGAGAGGGTAGTCTCTCCCATGTACTTGTCCCTCGATAAGCTTCCACCGGAATTGAGTTCTCTTCCTGCATCTTTGTGGGCGACGGGTCCAAATGACGTGGGCCTACTTGATATCTCCCCTTATGTTGTTCAGTTGAAATCGAATGTGCGATTGCCACGTATTCCCCAATATCGTATCTCCCTTGATGGTGAACGAGCTTTGTTAGCGATCATCTATGATTTGATCGAGAAAGATGTCATTGAAGAAACTCGGGGAAACGTGTGCAATAGTCCTGTACTGCCCATTCTTAAACGTACTGATCCTACCAAACCGCCTGTTTATCGTTTTGTTATCGATTTACGGGAGGTGAATAAAATTGTGGTTCCTCAATTCCCTGTTGTGCCTGACATTACGGCGCTACTGACTCTGATTCCAGCTACAGCTTCATGGTTTTCGGTGATTGATTTGAAAAATGCGTTTTTCAGCATCCCGATTGCCGAAGAGAGCAGGGACCTTTTCGGTTTCTCTCTTGGTGGACGTAGCTTCCGGTTCAAACGCGCTCCTCAGGGCTACTGTGAAAGTCCATCGATTTACAGTCAAGCTTTGAAGGGTCAACTAGATGCGTTTAGGTTGCCGGTTGGTGCGGCTTTAATCCAATACGTCGACGACTTATTGGTGGCTGCTGATACTCAGGACATTTGCAAAATTGCTACAATGTCGTTGCTGCAACATCTCTGTGAGTTAAATCACAAGGTGTCACCTTCTAAACTCCAATATTGTTGTCAAGAAGTAACCTACCTAGGTCACTTATTGTCAAAGGAGGGAAGGAGATTGACCCCAGAGAGAATTGCAGCGATTGCGCGCATGGCTGTGCCACAAACCCAAAGAGATGTGCGTGCCTTTCTAGGTATCACATCGTACTGCAGGCAGTGGATTCCTAATTTTTCATTGCTAGCGAAACCATTGGTGGCTCTTACGTGCAAGGATGTTTCGACTCCTTTACCATGGACGGAAGAATGTCAGAAAAGTTTTTCTGAATTACGTGATTCATTGTGTTCGGCTCCTGTGTTAGGTACCCCTGATTACAGTAAACCGTTCACGTTATATGTTCACGAGAGGGAAGGTTGTGCTTTAAGCGTCTTAACGCAACCTTTTGGTGGTAAGCAACGTCCATGTGCATATTTTTCCTCGACCTTAGACCCAGTAGCTAGAGCATTGCCGAGTTGTTTGAGAGCAACTGCGGCAGCTGCGGTCTCCATCCGACAATCAGCAGGATTGGTCATGGATAATATGCTTACGGTGATGGTTCCGCATGCAGTCGATACTCTTTTGAACCGTACGAAAACTCAGCACTTGACGAGTGCGAGGTTATCTGGGTACGAATTGACGCTCTTGGCAAGCCACATTCAGATAAAACGTTGTAATGTCCTAAATCCGGCAACTTTGTTACCAATTAGTGCAGAGTCAGATGCAGTAACAGAACATGACTGTTACTTGCGGACAGAGGAGGAAACAAAAGGTCGTGTGGACCTTAAAAACACCCCATTGGAAGACCCGGATGGCATCCTGTATGTGGATGGGTCATGTTTTAAATTGCCGAATGGTGATGTGACTACTGCTTATGCTGTGGTGACATTGAATACTGTTGTTGAGACTGCGAGATTGAATCAGAATTCTGCCCAAGCTGCAGAGCTGATCGCTCTTACTAGAGCATGTGTATTAGCAAAAGGTAAACGTGTGAATGTGTACACCGATAGTCAGTATGCTTTCGGTGTAGCGCATAGTTTCGGACGATTATGGCGAGAACGTGGTTTCTTGACGTCACATGGCACGAAAATACAGCATGGCCAGCTTGTGAACGATCTTTTGGATGCATTGACTTTGCCTGCTCAAGTTGCAATTGTTAAATGTAGTGCGCATCGTAAAGTGACGGATGATGTTGGTCGTGGTAATGCGTTTGCAGATGAGATTGCTAAGGAGACTGCCCGGAACCTTAGCACTCGAATGTATGTGACGAATTCGGTTAGGTGGCCTACAGAATCAAGTATGTGTGAGAATACTATAGAGAGTGTGAAAGCAATTCAGAATGAGGCCACCGACACTGAAAAGATGAAGTGGAAAGAAAGTACGGGAAGGTTGGATGTGAATGGTTGCTGGATTGATTTGTCAGATCAGAAAAGATGGATGTTGTCTGATGCGTATGTACTGGCCGTTGTGCAAATGGCACATGGGTTAGCACATATTAGCGCGAAAGGTATTTGCAAGTTGTTGGCTGATGTGTGGAAGAATGATGGAATTACTAAGTGTGCTGAACGTTTGGTGAAGAATTGTATGGTGTGTATAATGTACAATCCTGGCAAAGGAACCCCAACTCCCCCTGGCAGTTTTGCTCCTCCTTTGTATCCCTTTGAGGTGATCCAATTGGACTTCATCCATATGGAGCGATGCAATAACCTGAAATACGTTTTGGTTGTGGTTTGCGCATTCTCCCGATGGATCGAGGCCTATCCCCTCAAAGACAATACTGCTTTGTCTACTGCGAAAATCCTACTGAAGGAATACTTTCCTCGGTATGGAATGCCTAGAGTCGTGTGGTCAGATAACGGAAGTGAGTTTGTTGGAAGTGTGATGAAGAGTGTGTGTAAGGGCCTTGGAATAAATCAGAAATTCCATAGCGCCAATCATCCCCAGTCAGCTGGATTGGTTGAAGGGTACAATGGCACCCTTAAACTAAAATTAGCGAAGATTCAAGCTACGACTGGACTTTCGTGGCCTGATGCTTTGCCTCTAGCATTACTGTCAACTAGGGCGACTGTACACTCCCGAATAGGGCTCAGTCCCTATGAAATAGTGTTCGGCCGTCCTGCGAATGTGTGGGGGGTTCCTAGGCCAGGAATATTCTCTGATCTTGAGTTTCCGATGTTGATTGATTACTTACATGACTTGACTGCTAAACTGAGGTTAATTCATCAACAGGTTTACGACGCCTTGCCGACGCAGACGGAGGGTCCAGGCCACCAGCTCCAGCCCGGAGATTGGGTGGTTACCCGAAATTTTTCACGAAAAAACAATCTGGACCCTCGCTTCACCGGACCTTACCAGGTGCTCCTGGCCACGAGGACTGCCGTTCGTCTTGAGGGGCGGAAAAATTGGGTACATGCTACCCATTGTAAGCGAGTCCCTATTCCTTTGTCGGCAGACCCGTGGGTAAGGAAAGGCATTGCGTCAACAGAAACAGAAACATTGCCGGCGTTTGTACCTTTTAGCGACGCACAGCTTGTTGGAGAACCCTCAGCGCAGCAGAAAGCCACTGTTGAACATTTGTCAGCAAGAGACTCAAGACCAGACCAACGAACTGATCAGCAGGACGCTGTCTCTTCGACAGATCCTTTGTTCGACGTGCAGACACGTCCCGGGAAACATCGATATTCTTTGCGATCTCACACTAAGGACAAATAAAAATTTGCTTGCTTTGCTGAAATTGATAACTGCAATATCTTCGTTTCCCATGATCAACTTTGAACATTCGTATCATTGAAAATTGTTTTGTATATATATATATATCAAGCTTCTTCCTTGTATCTTTTTCTTCCACAGCTGAGAAATATTGTGCTAATATATACATATTGTGTATTGAGGGCCGTAGGGCCGCGCGCGTACTTCCTTCTGGACAGTAGGTCTTGACACTAGGTTAAAGACCGTCGGTTCCTAGGAACTCCTGGGAATTGACTATTGCTGCACAGAACGAAGTGCGTCAAGAAACGTTGCGGACGGTCGTAGGGAAATGGCATTTTCGAAGCTGAATGATTTGGAAGGAGCTCAGGCATATAGAGTCAAGCTGCAGAAACTTAGTCGTACGAAATGTTTTGTATCCCAGTTGTTTGTTTTGTTTTTAACTGCTTCTGCATTTTTGGCGGGTGGGGTGTATTACACTATGTCTTACTTCTTACTTCCTACCCCTACTCCTACTCCTTACCCTAACATTACTTCTACTGCTTCTCCTCATTCCTTTCATATGTTACCAGAACACGAACAGGCTAGACGTGTAGAATTCCGCAACAATTCCTTTATCCAGCTCCTCCATCAGCATCAGTTAGTGGTTAACACTACTAATTGTTGGGTGTGTGGGTTGATGCCACATACTACGGGTAAGGGAATTCCATATCTGGTGTTACCGTATAGTTCCCAGGGGTCAGCTCGAGCATACCAAACAATGCTTCGAAGCGCACTAGGTTTCCACCCCTCTCCAGAACGTTCCCCCAAACCAGGTCCTACCTCGTATCAGTGGGTGGTATCGATGGCAATACAGGATTTAGAAGATGAGATCTATGATGCTTTTCTCATCCCTAAGGCAGAGGTACAAGCCTATAGGGCACCGAATAGAGGGGAATATAGTACGTTCACTAATGAAAAGCAGCTTAAAAGCTCGCCTCCAATATGGGTCGTACCCCACACTGGTAATCTTTGTCTTGTGGGTCGTGGCTCGCAAGCCTCACTTGGAGTAAGTGCTTGCACTGAAAGTTACGTTTTGCCAATGTCCCCGTCCCCTGTGTTTCTGGTTGCCAAGGGTACATACTTTATCTGTCATGATCGTGCATACACATGGTTGCCCGCAGACTTCATGGGCTCATGTTTTGTTGCAAATCTGTTGCCTCCGACGTTTACTGTAGATGCCGATTATCATAAGACTAGAGTTGTACGAGGCGTAATTAGCGAAGAGGATACTGCCGGTCAAGAGGCAGGAGACTTTTTCAAGGGTTTCCTCCCGTTTTGGGGACCTATGGTTAATAGTAGGAACCTGAGACATTTGACTCGAGTGGTAGAATCGACAGCTAACATTACTGCCAGTGCCCTTGGTAATATCACCACAGAACTTCAGGCGGAGAGACTTATGACATTACAAAACCGTATGGTTTTAGATGTTGTCTTAGCAGATCGCGGTGGGGTATGTAAAGTGATCCATTCGAGCTGTTGCATTTTCATTCCAGATAATGCTCCTACTGTCTATCAAGCCATCTCGAAGTTGCACAAGATCTCCGAATCCATACACGTGGATGTAGGGGATTGGACGCTACTTGGTTGGTTTTGGGGCCTGGTGTCGACTTGGGGTTGGAAGATTCTGACGATCATCGGGGTTGTGGTAGTGTTCCTGTTCACGTGTTGCCTTTGTGTGCAGTGTGGTCCTGCCTTATGTGGCCTCTGTGCTACAACGTGTATGAGACAACCATCTGTTACCAAGGGGACTCGGTTGGACAGAGCTATGCTACAGCGACATCTTGATGGTCTGATGAATATCGAGTATGATTCCGACTAGTGCTTGCCTACATGAGGGCAAAAGGAGCGTCTGAGGTTCCGTGACAATTGTAATTGGTGTTTTTAACTCGCACGAATATGGTCGAGTCTAGTATCTATGAACCGCAAATGACGAGTTTTGTAAGTGTGCGCAGTTTCGCTGTGCTAACTTAAACCGTTCGTTTGTTATGTGGGTTTGTCATCTGTACCCACGGGTTCCATCTTAGATACGGCATCCATTTTGTCTCTTGCCCTCAAGTAGCCAGCGAACGGACGCTGTCCGCTTCGCGACCCTGGGACTCCCAAGATATGGCGGAAGACGCATGTTCTTTGTAAGTGTCTTTATGACGAGGGGGATGCTACTGTAAGGCAGATGGCGCCGCTCGAGGCTCATCTTGCCGCACGGGCTTATTGTCTCAGTCGTGCATCTCATTAGGCACGTCCCTTTGATGCCTGTATCTCGTGCTTCTCGACACTCCCCTTTTACACCCTTTCCGATCTCCCTACTGTCTCCGTCTTCCTCTGCACCTGTCTTCGTTCCTATTTCGATCTACTTTACTGCTGATTGGAATTTGCTAATGGTGGGAAGATGGGTTTTTACAGTTGGGAACCGCCAAATGTTTCCGCACTTATGTTCCGGATCTTGTGTGTTTTCAAAGTGATCTAAGCGACCCCTCTGAGAGCGACTTGTGGGAACCAGGTTGTAAACTATTGTGTATCATGTTATCCTATGGGTAAAAACTGTATAAAAGGAGCGATCCACAAATACAATTTGAAGCAGTCTCCCCGAACTACACTCGATGTACTTCCTGTGACTTCTGTGTTCCCTGCAGTAAATAAACCTTGACTCTTTGACGCCGAAGGAAGTGTCCCGTGTCTCTGTGACTTGTACGCCGGAGCAGGTTACCCACGAAGGTTTCAGGTGTTGTGCCCTGGCACCGCTGGGTCTAAAGAACCCAGTCCTTCAGCCTGGATTCTCCTTCTGGTTCAGGGGGAGTCAGGCCCCAGCCCCAATCAGGCACGGTCACCTGACTTCCTCTGGGCTGATCTCAGCGGTTTCACTTCTCCAAGGACTGCAATGCGGAGTGGGCTCCTGCTTCACCTGACAGCACCAATGTGGGGTGGGCTCCCGCTCCTCAATGCATAAAGGCAGGGTGGGCTCCCATTAACAGTAATACAAATGAGGGGTGGGCTCCCACTTCCTACGTAATGCGGAGTAGGCTCCCACTCTTCTTGCAGCAACACAGGGGAATCGCTACACCGGGGATTCCCTCTGGGCGATGTGCAGCTCAGAGCTGCAAAGCAAAGATGCTCTTCTTGGAATAAAGAAGTAGCGCCTATGAGGCGCTAAGCCCCTAAAAGTTTTGGGGCAAAGGCTGGGCCCAGGCAGGCCAGCTCACAGGGCCCTCCAGCAGGGAGGCAGTCCCTTGTGGGGCTTCAACTTGGGGCTCAGCAGCAACAAGTCACAAGGAAAGCACAATTCAAGGGGCCGCAGCCCCAGTACTTATAGTACATTTCTTCTTTGTTCTTCCCTGGCACAGGGCTTAGTGGAACCAGTCTCAACTGGTTCTGGGGGGTGTCGAAGCACTCTGTGTACAGTGCTCACATCCTCCTTTTTCAGATGGGGGCTAAGTCCTCAGACCACCACAGGGGGGCTGAGCCAGCATTCACTTAAGTAGGGACAGATGTATACAGGGTCAGAGAACTACTCCTCCCACTACTCCAAATGCAGATCCCCTATTCAGCCTAGTGCTGGCTCATCCTGCCCTCCATGGAGCGCCACACACACCTCACCAGCCTCTATCACTCCAGAGCCAGACATGCAATCCACTTCAGGGAGGCAGATACATAGCACACAGAAATACCAACTTCTAAAAGTGGCATTTCTAAAATAGTGGAAATAAATCTGTGCACACCATTGTGCAGCATTTATTATTACTATTCCAACCATATCAAACTTGACCACGCTACTCCTCTCATATCGGGAATTACCACTGAAACACTTATCAGGGAATCCCCAATGCATTCCTATGAGAGGGCAGCCCCATAGCAGTGAGAAACCAAAATGGCTGTTTGTCACTACCAGGACATGTCACACACTTAAGGTACATGTCCTACCTTTTACCTACAATGCACCCTGCCCATAGCGCTAGCTAGGACCTACCGTAGGGGTGACTGACATGCAGTAAAAGGGGGCCACAGATGTGGCACAAACTTTAGGTGTCCTGTCACAGCGGCAGTAACACTGTGCGCACAAGCCCTGCAATTCAGAGGCTTGAGACAGGTTTGAAGTGCTTCTTTGGTGGGTGAAGCAAACAGCGCTGCAAGCCCACTAGTAGCATTTAATTTACAGGCCCCTGGTATCTGAGATACCACTTTACAAGGGACTGACAGGTAAATTAAATATGCCAAACAGATGTAGACCAATCTTACCATGTTTACCACAGAGAGCACACATATGTTATTCTAGACAACTGTGCTAAATTGCACAGAGTCCTAGAACCACCAACACCATGTTAGAAAAAAAGGGTAGGAGGAAAGCAAACAGTTCAGGGATGACCCTGCAATAAGGGCCAACTCCAAGAAAATATTTTCCCTTTAAGATAGGGAAAATAAAACACTTGCGAATAAGCAAATAATGGTCACAAATTGCAAGGTATCCTGCCTCGAAAAACTATTGCAAGAGCAGGGTCCCAAATCCTTTCTCTTACTCCAGCCCAAGGGTTCAGCCAATAGAAAATGTAAACAGTAAAACCACAATCTCGTCAACAGAAAACCGTGTTGGAACTCAGTAACTATATCCAGATAGGACTCCATAAAATAAGATGTTTTTAAGATATAATGAGCACGGACAGTAGGTTTCAGTAGTTCAGTGACCTCTCTTTCTAGGGACGCTAAGCATAAAAATGAGGTCTCAGCCCACACCAGATCTTTTGTGCATATTATTTCTGGGTTATCTAATACTTCTGGGTGACCTAACAGCTTTGCTGTACTTTTCACATGTCTCAGCCAAGGGATACTGCTAACCCTGTCAAGTGCCATACAGTCTCATATGATCTCTTGGTTTAACACTAATTCTGGATTAGACAAGATCGAGATCCATTGAAGAAGAGGGGACATTCTAATCAAATCTTCCACACAACCAATACCCACTTCTTGATGTAGTTTATACGACAGTAGGGATTGAGGGATGTATGTCGTTACAACGCATACTTTTACAACGCATAGCTCTACAAAACATTTTTACACCGCAACATCCATTACAACGCATTCCATTACAACGCATGTCATTACAACTAATTCTTTGAAACTACCTTTACAACGCATTCCACTACAACTCATACTACATTTACAACGCATACCATTACAACGCATACCATTACATTGCATGTATGGTAAGTATTGGATAGTGTAGGGGTAACCCAGGGGGTGAAACAGTAGGGTAGGTTTTGGATAGTGTAGGGGTAAAAATTACTATTCTAACTCCAGGTGGTGCAACAGTAGGGTAAGTATTGGATAGTGTAGGGGTAAAAATTACTATTCTAACTCCAGGGGGTGCAACAGTAGGGTAAGTGTTGGATAGTGTAGGTATGCATTGTAATGGTATGCGTTGTAATGACATGCGTTGTAGTGGTATGCGTTGTAGTGACATGCGTTGTAATGGTTGCGTTGTAATGGCATGCATTGTAATGGATGTTGCGTTGTAAAAGTTTTGTTGTAAAGGTAGTGCATTATAAAAGTTGCGTTGTAAGTGTTGTTTCCCGGGATTGAGGGACTGGGAGCAAACTTCTTAAAAATTTCTTTTCCCCACTTTGGAGCTTTGTGCAATTTTTATACCCCAAATTTCAGAACCGTAGTTCGCAATGGTAATACCCTTAGCTTTATATATATATTTAACATTGCCTGCACAGGCTTGGCACCCAGCCTCCGAGCAAAATCGAGTACCACACCTGTGGATCTTGCCATAGCAGTTCCATTTGCCCTCCTTTGTGGAGCTCATGAGCACCTGTCATCAAATAAAACACCTAAATACGGGAATGTAGTAACCAAAGTTATTTCATTTCCATCACAACAGTACGTTTTGGGTGTTCTGGGCTTCACTCCCATACTCATGGTGTGTGATTTGGAAAAGTTTACATTTAGGTCCAGTGAGCCCTTAAAGTCAGCAAAGGAGGTCAACAAGTGCTGGAGCCCCACCGCATGCCAAAAGTAATGCAGGGATCAATTGATTCCCGACACAAGGAATATCCTTGGAGGCTCCGAACAGGACTGAATCTAGGTTATTGATATAAAGGGTGAATAACAAAGGAGCAAGAATACAGCCCTGTTTGACTCCTCTTATGATATCTATTTCCTGCATTAAGTTACCCTTCTGATCGAACCTTACTGCTGCAAAGAGATCCCTATGCAGATCAGACTAGAAATAAACAATGTTTTTTTCCAAACCCATTGCAAGCAACAAGTCCCATAGCTTGGATCTATTCACTCGGTCAAACGCCAAGGAGAAATCCATGAAAGCAAGATGAAGTGTTCCTTTCTTAGCTATTGTATATTTCCCTATTAAGAGATAGAGGCTAAGGCACTGATCCAGGGTGCCTTTCCTAAAGCCATATTGAAGGTTTGACAGGACATCATGTTCAATAATGCATCCAGTTAATTTGCTGAGAACCACTCTCCCCAACACCTTAACCGTAAAATCAATCAACAAAATTGGCCTGTAGCGCCTTGGATCCCCTCTCTCGCCTTTTTTAAAGACTGGGACAATAATTGATGTTGACCAGGATTTTTGGCAGTCCCTGTTGACATACCATATTTAAGACATTTGCCGATATCTT
The DNA here is from genome assembly GCF_964263255.1 of Lissotriton vulgaris. NCBI lineage: Eukaryota > Metazoa > Chordata > Amphibia > Caudata > Salamandridae > Lissotriton > Lissotriton vulgaris. Next base: position 1,141,868,820 of record NC_141694.1, on the reverse strand, counting down.
TGACCATAAAACAATATCTGCCTTACAAAGTTCAACAGGGACCCCATCCGGGACCAGTGCTTTATTGCAAGTCATTTGGGCTATAGCCGTAGCCACTTCTTGTTCTGAAAAATGTATACTATATGCTTCAGTTAAGCACATGGGGTCTGTGTTTGCCTGATCAGGCTGGTCACAATAGATGTGTTTAAAATGATTAAACCAGAGCTCCCCTGAACTATTACACTCAACAGTGTTACCTCCATGACCAGAGAAAAAAGGTCTGTTGACGATTTCCCAAAATTTTGCGCTGTTCTTATTCACTTCAATGGACAACAGTTCGTCCCAGGCTTCTTGTTTAATTTCCAATTTACGTATACGCAGTGTCCGCTTATACTCTAACCTTGCTGCAGCTATTGAATTTCTATCCTGGGGTTTTTGATTTAGGGCACATAATAATCGTTGATGGGCAGCTGTACAGTTGTGATCAAACCACCTCTCTTCTTTGTGAATACCATACTTATTAGGTAAGGAGAGGGCACTAGCTACCTGCTTAAAAATCCTGTCCAAAAGCTGCGGCAATCGCCACTCCCCCTTGGGTACTGTCTTGACATATGGCTATCTCATTCCCTAAAATATTTAACAGATCATTGAAAAAAAGGTCTGTTACCACCTTGGCCCATTTCAATCTACTACCTTGATCCCTGGTTTTTATTACAGGGTCTGGGGCCATAATGACCACAACATCTGTAGTCTTTAACCACCCTTGTAGATTGATGTGAATAGAGTTATGGTCACTAAAATGCGACCATGGCACAGCATAATCCGAGACAGGGGGAGTTAGAGTTGTGCTAACAAATATATAGTCAATAGTAGAGAACAAACCCCTGCCCTTAAAAGAGGGAATACCCACACCATCTACAGACGTTTTTGGAACCAACCCAAAGTCATCTAAAACGTCCTCTAAATATCCCCCTTGGGTGGAATGTTCAGAATGGGTCTCTAGGTTACAACCTGAACCTAGTTCATCAAAGACCTGACACTTTTTGTTACACAAATGAATGTTAAAATCACCAAGTAAAATAATCAACAACAACTGGGTAACTTGCTTCTCCCTATATATGGGTCGCCAATTAAAAAATATGAGATAACAAATTTAACAAGCAATGGGAGAAACTTTGAAAAGAAGCTGTTAAAGATGAATTTTAGGGAACAAAAAAATAAACCAGAAGGGCTAACAGTAAAGATGAGCAATCAATATGGGAATACATGTGAGTGACTATAAAAGTGTTTATGGTCTGAAAGGTCAGAAAAGAGTGAATCTTATAAATGTTGCCTGGCTGGTAATGACAAGATTCAGGGACAGTAGATATTTGCAAAGAAAACCAAAAAAATGGAATAAACTGGAATCAAAAATGATTCCCAGGTTGCAGCCTGAAAATGGCTGAGAAAGTTGTGGAGGGCAAAATCATAAATGGGGTGAAAGGAGGCGCAATACATGGGAGCCGTTTGGAAGAAGAGGATTTGCTTTTGACCGATTTAGGTAAAGTGCTTGAGAATATTTACATACGTTGACAATCAAAAGACATCAAAAGCTATTTTCATGAATAGGTGATGTAAAAGAGGGGTACGAAATTAAGAGAAATATGAGGATGGCAAAAAGATAAATGTGGGTGAGAAGGGGGAATGCAGTGAACCAGCTTGGAAGTAGAGGATTTTGTTTTTGACCAGTTTAGCTGGAATGCTTGAGAAGATACTCATGAACTGATAACCGTAAGACATCAAAAGCTACTATTATGAATAGGTGAGGTTCAAGATGGATAAAAAATGCTGAGTTGGAAATCACCATCCTAGAGATGAAAGGAAAGGCTAAAAGAGCAAATGCCCTTGTGAGAAAGGGGATTATTGGTTGGAGGTAGGATGTAGTGTTGTGAGAGCATGTAATGACGAAACCTCTGTGGCTCCAGAAGAACTGTGGCGTAAGTGTTAGAGCGTAATGAAGTGAATGTAGGTTTAGAATGTTGAGTTCACAGTTACACGCAAAACAATAAAGACATGTTATACTAAGCTCTGTGTATGGCGTAGTCATTGGTGAAGACCCTGGCTGGAGGGGTATCTACAACTGGTGATGAAATAAAGGATGAGTACCTGAAGATCGACAATGCTTTCCAAGAGAGTTTTCTGTGGTCCATCAAACTGATTGTGCATTCCATGTGTGCCTCTGTTGAAGTGCGGAATCAATGTTTTTCATATGTGGGGTCAAAGCGCAACCCCAGTTCCATGTAACGAATTTGAAGATGATGAAAGCCTCACTGAAAGGTACTACGCTACTATGCAACTCAAAGCCATACATTTGTATGGAGTAATAGCCCTGGAGGTGGATCAACCAGGTGTCAGACAACACAAAGAAACACTTAAAGGCAAAGTGATAAATTCAACAGTCATTTGCTTACCAGTTCTAAGAAAAGAGACTCATCCTGCCACAGTGCTGGAAGAAGTGACCCCAAAGAAAGCACCTAGGGTTGTGATTGCATAGCCATCCATATCCAAAGCGGCACCCCAACAAAGTTGCTGACTGGGCTCAGAACAACTCCAAAGGTTTCCAAAGTGAAGAGAGCAGAGACCAAAATTGTGACCAATTGCTTCTCAAATGGAGACAAAGAAAGGGGTACCATTTTCTGGTATTTTTAAAGATGATCCAGAGGCTAGCATTTTGCAAGGCCTCGAACATGTTTTCCATAGACAAGATCACCAAGCAGTGGTGGAGAGAACTGTACTCTTCACGTTGATAAGTTAAACTAATCGCTACAATGCTGCCGTCTTCTTAAAACCACCACTGCTATACAATACCACTAAAAAGTTTAATATTGATGACAGATGGTTTGCCTGGATAGAGACATTTGATGATTTCATTAATGCGATTGAAGAAGCAGATAACAAGAAAATTATCAAGTACCTTAAGAATCTTGCTGGTGATGTTGTGAAAGAAGTCATAAAGAAAATGCCATGAGCGATGAAATTACATACAGTCAAATCAATGCAGACTGGAATCTCAAGTTCCATACAATGCCAAATAAAGAATACAAAAGATGCATCTTTAGTTAAGAAAGACAGAAAGCTGGTGAAACCATCGACAAATTTATTGAGAGACTAGATGCTCTCATCAAACACTGTAAGTTCTATGAATTCAATGATGAAGAAGCTATACGCATCAGAGTGATTGACAGATGCCTGTCAGATTCATTTAAACAACAAATGCTGAGGGGAACTCTTAGTCTGGAGCGAGTTCTCATGGTTGCCAGATATGAAGAGTGTGCTGATGGACAAGCTGCTGATATGGAGGCAGGAGGTGCACCAGATGAGTAATTCCTGAATGTGAGAAATAAGCCAAAGCACAAGGCAAAGGGACACAAAGTAAATTATCCACAGAAAAAGTGTAGATTGTTGCTTCCAAACAAAGGTAAATGTCTTGCCATTGGGCAGATCCGCAAAGGTTGTGGAAAGGAAAGCCATTTGTTGATGGTGTGCTAGGCAAAAAAAAGTGGTTTAAATCATGGCCAAAGACAAAATGGCCACTTGAATGTTCCAGAAGCGACGTTTGCACACACACATAAAGTCCAGCTACCACATCAGCTGACACAGCTGAGGCAAACTGATACCAACCGAAGTTGATCAACATCTAAATCTTCATCAAATAGTTCTTCTGTGACAATATCAAGTGAAAGTGAAGAAGATGGGCGTGTCATGTCAATGTTCACCTCAGAGAAACATGCATGTGCTAGACTGGCCGCTTGTGAGGATATGCATCGGTCCAAGGGAAACCAACATCACATAGCAGTAAAGTCATGCAAACATTGTTCGAAGATCACACTAAAGTTTCATGGTTGTTCAGTCCCTTTCATTATCAATAGTGGTGCATCAATAAATATTATGACTGAGGAGAAATATAATAAACTGTCTCCAGTGCCCCGACTTACACCATTGAAAACTAAAGTGTAACCGTGGCCTACATCGACACAGGCGAAAAGTCAAGGGTAATTTGTGGTAACGGTGAAGCATAAGAAAACAAAAGTACAAGCACCCATTCATGTACTTCAAGGTACAGTGGCTAGCGCCTGTTTACTCAGCTTCGGCACAGCTGCTGATATGGGACTGATATCTGTGAACTATAACATGAATGCTCATCGTGAAATATTAAGTAAATTTCCTTCTTTGTTTCATGGGTCGGGAAAACTCAAGTCTTTGAAAGTACAATTACACATTAATGAGGATGTCTGTCCTATTACTCAAAAACACTGACAAATTGCATTTTATTTGCAAGAAGCTCTTGAAAAGGAACTTAAATCTTTACTCAAAAATGATATCATTAAGCGTTCAACTGCACAAACTCCCTGGGTTTCTCCCATAGTGGTAATACCCAAAAAGGACCATGAAGGAGCTGTATGAATCTGCGTTGATTTGTGTCAAGTGAATAATGTAATTGAAAGAGAGCAACATCCAGGTCCACACATTGCCGACATGGTAACACAATTGAATAGGGCAAAAGTATTCTCTTGCCTGGATGTGAATAAAGTATATCATCAATTAGAACTTGAGGAGAAGTGCAGGTACAATAGAACCTTTTCTACACATGTTGGTCTGTTCTGTTATAAGAGACTTGGGGGCATATTATCAAGAACGGCTTTACATTTTTTGCCACTTTAGCAGCAGGAAACTGCCGCTAAAGCGGCAATAGTGGGCTTGATAATATGCCCATGTGAATTCCCATAGAAGCCCATGTTCACACCAGAACATGGGCTTTTATGGAAATTCACAAGGGCATATTATCAAGCCCATTATCGCCGCTTTAGCTGCAGTTTCCTGACGCTAAAGCGGCGATAATTTTAACGCCGTTTCTTGATAATATGCCCCTATGTTTTTGGTGTGTCATCAGTTGTAGAGCTATTTCAAGATATAATTTGATTTATCATACGGCCTGTCATAAATGCTTTCAATTACAGTGATGAAATGTTGTTTTTCGGAGCTACACAGATGGAACATGACAAAGCTCTCAATCAAGTGTGGCAATTGCTCACTTGTGCCGTATTATATCACTAAAGCTTTAATAGTCCTTAAGGTGATGTTTCAGAATAATTTTATGGTCATCTGTGGAACTCATTCAATATGATGAAGCCAAACCATTCCATAGGAGAAGGTGTTTGTCCCAAAAAAATTCCACCACAATGTGTGTCCAGAATTTCGAGTCAATGGTGGGGGAGCTTCCTATAAGTGTTGATGTATTTCAACTAGAATATTACTCCAAAGGCCTCATCAGGACAATTCCAGGCCCTATCTTACAATTGCATACTGCTCCTGGAGCCCATAATAAATTGAATCGTAAAGCGAGACATAGGCTGGAAGAAAATAAATCATCTTTTTTTTTCTAGGTTCATCAGTCGGCTGACAACGGATCTGTAGTAGGAAGCCCAGGGAGTCCAAAGGCATTTTTTATATAAACTGGTACCCGAAAGGCATGCAACAGTCTATTATGGATCTGTCTATGATTCAGGAGTAATAAAGGGTGCCTTGAAACTACTGCCTGGTATGCAGAGGGACAATACAGCCCACCGTGGGTGCCTGGGTAGAACTCATAATAACTCACCTGGCAGGAAAAGCTGTGGATTTTTCTTGCCTGGCCGAGGAAAGGATCTGTTCACACCTCACAAGTACGTTTTAAGAGAAAATCTATAGATTGCTCTCTGTACAGGCAGATTCCATGTTTGCTCAAGATATGGGAGGTGGAAAAGAAGGTATGGTTGGAACACGTAGGAATGGTAAAGAATTAAGTTGGCCAACAGAGAAAGATGGATTAAGTCTGTGAATATGGTTCCTTTTACAAAGACCACTTAAAGTGAGCTACTATACATCGTTAAAGATCCCAACAAAAGGAAGGCATATTTACGTAATCAACTAGATTTCAATTACCTTTCTAAAACAATGTCACGCAGAGAGACACCTTTGTATATATCATTCTGATTTTATTCAGACAAGTGGAGGAAGGAATGCTTCCTGCCTCTGTACCCACGTCCTTCAAACCTATTGCCGTGCATGTGTGGTTAGGTATCAATACATATTGCAAACATCATTTCACATAGCCTGTTTAGCAAGCATTGTATATCAGCTGTGATTTTAAAATAGATCCATTCTCTTTGAAGTAAGAAATATTCTAAGACTATGACATAATTTCCACTGTCATCTCTTCCTGTAATATCACTCCAAGTGAGATTATTATGCATTGCCTGCTGTACATTGCCTACACTAAATAGCACCAGCACTATTTGTTTTAGGATTTGTGCTCTGATCCTTACCCTCAAGTACTGTATTCACCAGCGACAGGCCATCCACGTAGCGTGTATTTAAGGAAGTAGAATTACACTTAAAAAACTCCAAGATCTCAGAGCCGTGTGTAACACTCCTCAGTTTATTGAATCCCCCCCAAACAAATGTAGTACAAATGCACACTTATTTCTAGGTTCCAACAGTAGCTATTATTTTGGAAAATCAGACACCAACAGCTTAATTAAGTTAAGTGCAGTGCTTAAGTATTCACTGCGGAGTATACAAAACTCGTCCTTTTCAAAATGTATAAGACTTCTTGGCATCTTATGAAAAACAAGACTGATCAAAAAGAATCACTCGACAAAGGTTCTGAATTGAAATTCATGCTGAAAAACTATTTGTTGTGCCAGAGGTAATGCCTTTCTTAAAAACTTTTTAATATTTCGACAAGTGAGCTATTTATACCTTTTTGCACGCATAGCAGTACTGAATCCTGAATTTCTGGCCATCAATTCACTGAGGTCTTCCAAACGGAGCTGAGTTATCTGCCTTTCTGCGAAATGTCCTAGTATTTTTCTGGACATCTACATTTCACTGGCCTAATTGCACTGTACAAATGGTGCCAGGTAAATGACAACGTTCTAAAATTAAAGTAAATGATTTCAAATTAACCAAAGCAATAAAAATGTTTTGTTCTTTAATCTATCAAATCCATTCGGGAAGAAAAGCTTGCAGATTGAATCTGTGAAAATGGATGCTTTCTTGGCTGACTGTGCTTGCTATTTAGCCCTGCAAAAATCTTCATTTAATGTGGCCTCCAATGAGTTTTGAGAAGACAGAATTATGGGCCATGTGAACAAAGGTATTTTGCATTTCTTAACAATTCAAACAGCATTTCTGGTTGTTAGGAAAAGCAAAATGCAATTTCTGTATGTACAAAAGGCATTCCATGGAGCAAAATGCGATTTCTACCTTGTAGTTATCACATTTTAGAAATCACTTTATAGGATTTCGCAAATTGGGATTTTCAAATAAAACATTGTTAACCGCATGTACAAAGGATTTCCTAATTGGGACTAGTCGCAAAATGGCCGTTTTGAAAATACAATTACCATTGATTCAGGTGGTAACCAGGTGCAAACTATAAAAAGGCACTGAAAATTCATAAGGCTCTGTCACAATGGTGGCTTTGTACATCCTGGTGAGGAGGATGAGGATTTTGGCTGTGAGGCAGAGAAGGAGTCGGAGACAGGTGAGGATATTTAGGTTGAGTGCCACCATGTTTGAACCGACAATGGAAGAGATTATTGAGAGGTACAGACTGCGCAGTCAGATAATTTTTGATTTAATTGCTGAGTTACAACCTCTGCCTCAAGCCCCAACATTCAGATGCAACGCAATCCCACCACATGTACCGGTATTGGGTTGCCTACAACTCTTACCTTGTGGCAGTTAGCAGGAGTGCATAGCAGTGGCAGGGGGGCTGTCACAAAGCGCCTTTCCCAGCTCCTTTGCAGGCTCCTGGACATCATGGGGAGCAAAGTCAACTAATATATGTCATTCTCCAACACCCTCCAATTATTACAACAAACCAAATTGATGTTCTCCAGGGAAACACAGTGCCCTGATGTCATTGACTGTGTTGATGACACACATATTGCCATATGTCCCCCCTCAGCAGCTGACTACATATACAGGAACTGGAAAAGCTCACACTCACTTAATGTGTAGGTAGCATGGGATAGCTCCTGTATTATAACATACCTTGTGGCTAGATTCCCCGGCAGCACCCACAAATCAGTCATGTTCTGCCACAGTGGAATATAAAACCGACTGGCACAGGGTGAATTTGGCAATGGTTTTCTACTAGGTAAGAGAGTAGTAGACTCAATGAATACAGTAGCCAGGACGGTGTGTGCAATGTGACCTAATGGTCTTTCTTCTCATGCTCTTAAGGTGACAGTGCGTATGCCTTACATCCCTGGCTACTCACAGCGTAACTGACTCAGAGGATAAGAAGTGAGAGGCAGTACAACATGGCACACAGGACATCTAGTTCAATAGTAGAGGACCTTTGGGATTTTATGTCTGACTTTCGCTGCCTCCACAGGACCGGCTGGGCAGTACTGTACAGACCAGATACATGCTGCAAGATAATGGTCACTTGTGCCATACTTCACAATATTTCAATAAAGAAGGGTCTGCAGGACATCCCCTTAGAGCCTGATTCTGAAACTGATGATGAATTTCCCCCACTATATGTGCATCAGGAGGACGCACATGCAGTTTAGGGATGTGAACGATCCATAGAGATCACGATCAAATGTTTCTGAGGTAAGAGAAATTAGATCATCCAATAATGAGACATCACACATGATGGTAATGTTTGGTGTCCAACTGAGTGACCACCTTTTATACAGGTAGCACCAACATTATTTACCTCAAGAATCAACTGTATCCTTGTGGCTGTAACATTGTAAGAAAATAAACAACAACGTTGGTAATGCCAAACAAAGCAAAGGTTACTCATTCCTCTGAGTGTACAGTGGTTCACTTCTTTCGGCTAGAGCCCTCGTTACTCTCAGGTGGGGATAATATGTTGGGGACACAAAGGTTGTGGGTCTGGATATTCTGGATATTCTCAGGGGTTGTGATAATGTGCACTAGCCCATGTGCAAGGTCCTGACAGCAGTGCCCCATGTCAGTATGAATGTTCACAGTCCGCATTGCTACCATTGCTGTGACTACTGCCAGGCAGTTGGTGGGCTGGGTGAAAGGATAACACTTTTCTAGGTACTACCTGTGCCTCTGTCTCTGCACAAGATGCTCTCACTCCATTTCGACTAGCCACCAATCCTGCCCTTTATCCAAATTGGTAGAGCTGCCTACGGTATGTGTTTTGTCTGCAGGTGATGTACAGAGATGAAGAACCTCTCCAACTCATTATACACAGGAGGACTATCTGACATGTCATTTGGCTCGTTCTCAGTACAGACTGATGAAATTTGCCTTCTGCGCTGTCTGTGTGTCCTGGCCTCTGATTTTGTGGGGTCCCTGCTCCTTGATTGACCCTAATCACTGTCCACAAATTCTGGCAGTGGTGAGATGGTGGCGCTCCTGCTAGTTGGATTTGGGGTGATGGGCTAAGGGGATGTTGGTGTTGTCTCCTCAATGACCACATCAGTAGGCCCTTCAGATGCAATGGTTCCTGATACGCATGGGCTGTGATCTGTGTAAATACATGTAAATAATTTGTTTAAATAAATGGTTAAAGTTTGCTCACATTATTGTTGTGAGACTGCTTCATGTGTTTGTGACATGTTTTTTTGTACAGATATCTAAGATGTAGTAATCAGCACACAATTCAGAAAGAAAATGATGTGTACTAGAGCTCCCAAGATGCATTGCCAGGGTGGGGAAAGCATCTCAATGAAGTTATTCATGCTGTGATGTATGCTATTTCGATTTGCTAACATTATGTTTTATAAGGAAAGTAAAGGAAGTATGGCGTACCCTGGATGGTGCCTGCTGGATTGGAGGCATCTATGTCAGCTACTCCCACCACAGTCTCTGATTCCAGGGTCCCCTAAATGAGTGTTTCCATGGGAGTCAGAGAGGGGTGTTTTGAAGGTCCTCCACCTATTCCATGTTCCTCAGCCTTCCTGCTGGCCATCCTTCCCTTCATACAGGACCTCAGGTCATACCAACTTTTGTGGATCTCATGAATAGTACTCTGGGTGCCTCCTAAGGAGTTGATCTTCTCCAGGATTCTTCTCCAGATCGGTGTCTTTTAGCTCTCTGGCACAGAGAAGGAGGCTTTCCCAAACAGTGCATCCACATTGGTCACACATTACTCTTTCAGAAGCACCAGCTCCTTCTCAGTAAATGTAACCTTCCACTTCCTGCTCCCTGTGTCCTTGTTCACATCTTCTGTAGCTATAGTCTTTTCAAGGGGTGGTGTTATTCAGTGGCAGTCATGATGCAGGAGCACTCCTTACTTCCAGCCAAGGCCGCTAGGTTGTTGCCACACCCTATGTGTGTAACCTTTGTGTGGTATTAACAGAAATGTGGGGCTTGTATCTGGTGCTTATTTATATATCAAGGGCACAGTTCTAGTCTGCTGTGTTGTGCAACCCCATTGGTTGCACTTGGTATAAACCGGGTCTGTGCATCTATGCCAGATTATGTGACACACTGTACCAAGAGCTGAGGAAAGCAGTGTACTTAGCCTGCCCCATGAAACTGGCAGTTAAAAAGAACTTTTGAGACAGAGATCCAGTTAAATTCCCCTAAAAGGTTATAGACATGTTGGCAGTTAATAGGGTCTATACAGCAGCACTGCCTCCTATGCAACTATACGAAGGAAAGTCTCTCACACATAATATGCATTTGCCCAGTTGTGAAAATTCTGGGTTGTTTCTGGTTGAAAGCTCTGTTCCGTAAACTTGGCATAAGGCAATGTAATATGGCAATCTTCGCAAGTCTGAGTGGTGTGAACCTGCAGCTATCAGCGAGATGTGTGAAATTCCTCAAAAAATCTCTATAGCTACTGAATTAACAGTTGGAGAGTTTATAACTACCTTCCCCTTTAAAGTGTCATCTATTTTTAGTCAGACGGCACATGGGTCCCGGACTTTGACTTTATTTTTCAAATAGCTGTCCATATTGTAGGCAAGAGGGATTATCATAGGAAGTTGTATTTGAATCACAGACTTCCTAAGGCAGTATTAGACCCACCACAGTACTACTTCTTAGAGCACACCGCCATTGTCTTGGAACTAGGTTTAATTGTCTGGGGCAGCCACGGCTTGCCCTGTACTGAAGTAGATTAGTAGACCCCAGCAAATGCATTTGTTTTAGTAGGCTGCTGTGGCCTTCCATCTAGAAACTATGCTCCTGCCACTGAAGAAGCTGCAGAGATACTGTTCAAGGGTGTTGCTCTTTACAGTTCCTGTGGTAGTCCACAAACCTTCTGTACATGGAGTAGGTTGTTATTTATGGTTTATTTGCAATCCTTCTGTGTATTGAGTAGGTTGTTATTTTTGCTTTATAGGATGGCCCTTTTAAGCTTATCGGTTACGGCACCTTGCTCTTTAGTGGATCTGGCTCCTTACAGAGTTGAGGGCTCATAAATATCTCTACTTATTATGCCATGAATTGTCTGTTGTACGGTTTTATTTGTTCTAGCTAGATTGCTGTTTTTATATGTATATAGTGATGGTTTTAAGCAACTTGATACAAAAACATTCTATCTATCAATCCAATTTTTTTAATGGTAGGCTCAACAGCACAGCTGTAGCCATACAATCATATAAGAATCATCAGGACAAGGGCTTTGGCTACACCCACACATTGGGAGCCAGAAGTGGAAGCTATGACCCCTACTCCCATTCCTTGGTCGGACCACTATCTGGTCCCTTTTTCCATACGAATCCCTGGAAGTAGACCCCCACAGCCCTCAGTCATGTACCACCTCAAACGGAAATGGGCAACTTTCTCTCAGTCTAAATTCTGTGAAGAATTGACGAAAGGAGGAAGCCCAGGGGGGGAGGATGCGGACACGGCCAATGCTAACCTCTGCATACGCATTAATGAGGCACTAGACTGCACAGCCCCTTTGATAAAAACCAAATCTGGGGGCCGCGTAAACAAAACCGCCCCATGGTTCAACGCTGAACTAAGAGTCCAGAAAACCACACTGAAAAGAACCGAAAGAGAATGGCGCAAGACTTTCTCTGAAGAAACCAGAACTAATTACCTAACCGAGAGACGAACCTACCATGGACTAATCAGAAAGACGAAAACAGCATATTTTACGTCTAGGATCAGTGAGGCTGGTAACTCGACGAAAGAGCTGTTCTCACTCTATAAAACTCTCTCAAGCGGAAATTCAGCTATTGTCCCTGATGACTGCTCGCCAGAATTGTGTGACAAAATCGCAGACTATTTTTCAGAAAAAATAAAAAAAATATACTCAGCATTCCCTACGCAGCCCAAAACCGGGGCAGAGTTTGTTGAAAGCCCAAGGGAGTGGGGAGATAAAACAAGACTTACCAACTTCGTTACCCCTCCCACGGAAGATCTTCTAAAAATCTGTAGGTCGGTGAAGTCGGGCTCTCCTCGAGACCCAACCACACCCAAACGCCTGACAGATAGTCTAAGGGTACTAGAACCATACATCAGACATCTACTCGATGTATCTTTTAGCACCAAGACAGTACCTAGGGATTGGAAAAAGGTGGTTGTTCTACCCCTCAGGAAGAAACCTACCATCAGTTTTGAGAAACTTGACAACCTCTGCCCAATTTCACTCCTTCCCTACCTGGCCAAGGTGGCTGAAAAAACGGTCAATATACAGCTAATGGACGTGGAAAAGGCTGCCCTATTGCACGACACCCAATTCGGATTCCGCCCCCGCCACTCTACAGAGTCCGTACTCCTAACAGCAGTAGAGACCCTAGGTCAGGGGGTGGATGAGGGACATACCATGGCCCTCATCCTATTGGACCTGAGTGCAGCATTCGACACTGTAGCGCACCACAACTTGCTACAGTGTCTGAATAACGGAGGAATATCCGAAGCTGCACTCCAATGGTTACAATCCTTCCTGACAGGGAGAAGCTTCCAGGTTCGCCAGGGCGACCACTACTCGAGAGACATAGGTTTGGGACAGGGCGTTCCTCAGGGTTCGTCCCTGAGCCCAACCTTGTTTAATCTCTATGGGCCTCATTTATGAGGCCTTGCGTCAGTTTTGCGCTGCGGATGCGTCACTTTTTGTGACGCATCGGCGGCGTAAAACATGCGCCTTGTTGCGCCATATTTAAAAAGTGACGCATCTAGGTAGATGCGTCACTTTTTAAACCCCTGCGCCACATTATACCTGCGTCAGGTATAATGTATGCAAAGGGGGCGTTCCCCCGCAAAAAGCCTCGTAATAGTGACGCAGTGAAATCTATGAGATTTCACTGCGTCACTTTTAGGATGCGTTGCGTCAAAATCTTGCGCCTGCCTCACAGCAGGCGTAAGACTGACGCAAGCCCTTTCACATGGGGCTTTCCCCATGTGAAAGGACGCATTGCTGGAGTTGCGTCACTTTTGTGACACACTCCAGCAATGCGTCACTTTTGCGCTTACAGATGCGTCAGAAATACTGACGTATCTGTAAGTCCTTGCGACATGATGCGTCATACATTAAATATGACGCATCATTGGTGTCGCAAGGAGTGCGCAGTGAAAAGTGACGCATCGCTGTTTTCACGCAGCGATGCGTCACTTTTCATAAATGAGGCCCTATGTCTCTCCAGTGGCTTCAATTGCCACGAGTCACGGATTGAGCATCGTGTCATACGCCGATGACACGCAGCTGGCTATCTCCCTATCGCGTGCACCCGGTCTTGCGATGGACAGTTTCAGGGATTGCATGCAAGAACTTGCAACCTGGATGTCCACCAACTGCCTTAAATTAAACAGCAACAAGACCGAGGTGCTCGTTGTGGGGAGGAACCCATCTGCTTGGTCATCGGCGTGGTGGCCTCCATGCCTGGGTGAAGTTCCCATACCCCGCCAGGGAGTTAAAAACCTTGGCGTATGGCTCGACGCTGACCTATCTTTTGGACCCCAAATAGACCGAGTTGCAGGTGTCTGTTTTAGCGTCTTAAAAACCATAAGGAAGGTCCTTGACCTCCTTCCCATGTCAGCACGGAGAACACTGGTACATGCCCTTGTGACATCACGCCTAGACTACGGCAACCTACTTTACCTGGGTACCACCTGTAAAGCTATGAATCGCCTTCAGGTAATACAGAACGCGGTAGCCCGTCTCATCCTTAAAATCCCTAAACGATCAAACACCAAAGCCGCTCTCAAAACCCTCCACTGGCTGCCAGTAAAAAGCAGAGTGGAATTCAAAGCCCTCTGTACCTGTCACCGCATCCTGGCTAAGAAATCACCTATCCCACTCCAGAACTTAGTGACAAGGTATACACCAGCACGCGATCTGGGCTCCTCATATGGGGGCCTACTACAGGTTCCTAGAGTCAAAAGAGCCCGTATGGGCGGGCGCACCTTCCGCTATCTGGCAGCGAAAAGCTGGAATTCCCTCCCTCTCCATCTCCGCCTTGATTCATCTGAATCCAGCTTCCGCAAGAATCTAAAAACATACCTGTTCTCCAGATAACTGATCACTGGTCTGCAAACCTCGCACATAGTTCTTCAGTTGTAGCGCGGGACACGCTCTGCGTAACCAAGCGCTTTATAAGCTACCCTTATTATTATTATAAGTCCATGTTTTGATTTGCAAGAAGCTGTGTGCTTCCACAAAATAATGGTTTTCCTCCACACATCTGTGATCATTTCCAGTTTTTCGAGGCAAAAATGACTTTACTGCAATTAAAGAATCGTATATATCTTAACAATTTATGGTGTGTCTTTCTATGGCAGCAGCTCAGCTGAGAGGATCAGCTGAGAGGAGGACAGTCATTATCCTACATGGATATTTAGGTCTGGCCTGACAGTGCAACTGCCACCTGACCTTTTGAGCTACTGTGATATTGTTCTACAGTTCTTTGCTTCCACACAAATACATATCCATTACCATGCTATATTTGCAATGTTTCACATTACCATACAACCAGCCGTGACCCATACAGGTAATAGTGGTGGGTCCGGGTTGAGTGTTGGGGGGCATTCGACTGACGACCATGAGGGAAAATGAAATAAATAATTAATTTTCTCCTGTTGTCGTCTGTCGCAATCCCCCCTTCCTGGCTCCACCGCTCTTGCCTGTATGGGCCTCGGCTGCATACAATATACCTTTTTGTAGCCAGACATATTGGCATCACCGTTGCTTGTTTTATTATTTTATTCGCTCTCTCCAGTGCAGATGCAAACCTGGAGTTTGTGCCGGAGCTGTGGAGGATGCACCCTGCCACAGTGAAAGAAGCAGCAGCCGTTCTCAAACCGTTGCTCAGCAGAGATGTTTAGGGCATGGGCAATGTGGGCAATTGCTAAGGGTCCCCAGCTTTAAAAGGGCCTCCTGGGAAGGCGATCTCTATCTATATATCACCTTCGTCTATTTCTCTAAACCCATCTTCTGCCCCCTTTAAGGATTTTCCGGGACATGACATATATCAGGTTTTTGTGTGATTCAGTTTCTGAAAGCTGAATGTAGTTTAATATCATTGAGCCTTACTCTTGCTCTGGCTTCTCCAACAGGTAGCTTGTGAGCTACTAGTATCTCTCCAGCAACCTGTGAGTAGCTCTCCTGTGCTCAATCATGCCCTGTAAATAATTGCTTTGCTTGGTTGAATTAATATATGTACAAAAAAATTAAAAACATGTCATTTGAGATGAAAATGTATTTATTTTCAGTACTCATTAACTGATGTTTGGAGGAAAACAGTTGTATTTTCAAAATATATTTTAACTGATATATACAGATCAATCATGAGGCACTGTGGAGGCTTATTACTAAAATGGGACCAAGGGCACTGCAGCTATGGCTGTTGTATATTGCTCATGTAGAATTATTGGCAAATCCTTTTTAGGTCGCACATCAGCATGCATGCCTTGTCTACAAGACCTGTTGTAATCACTCCACACAGAGTATAATCCCGCCTTCTGCCACCTTCTGCTCCAGTTGGTTCACTCCTCCATTGCTTTCACTTCCTGGTTCCTTAAAGGTGGGCTCCCGATACTTCACTTCTGTTTTTTTAGTTAAGGAGCACCAGTCAACTAGAGTTTCCTTACACTGATTTTGCTTGTTCCTATTGTTGACTTCTTGTTAAAAATTGGTACTCGGGTGCCACGCATCATGCTTAAGCATTTTCCCCCTCTCATCTTTGTTTGCACACACATTAAACGTTCAGGTGCGCAAGCTTCATATTTACCCCGGTGCCTACTTTTATGGTTTTTTTTTAAATTTCCATGCACATACCTTCATCCAAAGAAAATTACACACGTAATAAGCATACACACTCCGTGCTTTATATTTAGCACAGCACCTATTTTTGTGGCTTTTTACAGATTACTCCATTAATGCAAAAACAGAGCACGCAGGGAGGGGCGAGGCTTGGATCAATGTCACCAGTGTGGTGGTGTGCGGACAGGTACAGATTTAGGCTGCTGCGGTGCACGCGCCAGAGCTGGCGCAAGTGATACACATAACACTGTGGGTCACCGCCGGAAGTGCCACCCCCAAGAGGGCGCTCCCCTTTTATTTATCCCACAGGCCATGCCTGGCCTGTGGATGACATGCAGAGGACCTGGGAGAACAGGACCGCTAACTATTACATCACTTTCCCGCTCAGTCCTTGAAAGTAAACAACTCAAACAGTTCAAACAGTTCATGTGAAGTGCACACAGGTGCGAAATTCCTGTACAGAGTGTAGTGGCATTGGTCTAGCGTCATCAGCACACAAAGTCTCTCAGGTGTTGGTTAGGCCGAGGATTTGGTCTCAGGTTGAACCCCTGGAGATGGCTTCGGAGACGCGTGCTGCCAGGGGTCATATGGTTTGGAGACAAGTCTGGGGTTGGTGAGATGGTAGCCTCTGTTCCTCCCTGCTACTCCGCTTGGATGTTCTTGCACTTGGACAGCAGGGCCAACTGGTCAATTCTAGAGAGTTCTGGTCAAATGTTCCGCAGGGATTTCTTTAAACCAGGAGAAGTTCCAGGAAACGTATTCAGTTCCTCTCTGCACAGTTATCATGGTTCCGTTGTGGGCAGTGACCTTCCAGGCCTTGGGCTCATAGTTTGTTCTGAACTTGCATCCTGGTCGACGGTCCTTTAGGAGGACAGTGGCCCCTGGCTGGAGTGTCTGTTATGTGGCATGGCGGCGGAGGCTTACTCGTTGGTTTCGACGGGTTCTCCGATCGTGTGTTTCTTCGGCTTCTAAAGGCAGTGGCACCCATCCTGGACATGTGAAGAGAAAATCCCTTCTGGGGCCGTAGAGCATCAGCGACCAGGGGCTCCTTTGTATGGTGCAGTGGGGGGGGGGGGGTGCTTCTGTACTCTCTCAGGAATTTGTGAAGCTGCCTCTCTGGGTCAGCTTGTTCGACCACTGCTATGCGGAACATCTTGTTCAAAGTGCGCATGAAACGCTCAACATCGCCGTTTGCTTGTGTCCCTTGAGTCGTGACTCGCCGATGATGTATCCCTCGTTGGTCTAGGAATGTGGCAAATTCTGCCCCTTGAAACGGTGGCCCGTTGTCGCTATGGATCTCCTCGGGAAAACCAAGCATGGCAAACACTTTTTCCAGGACGGGGCCCACGTGTTTGAATGCTGTAGATACCACTGGTTCCACTATAGGGTACTTGGAGAAGGCGTCCATGAGCACTAGCGTTTGTTTTTCTCCAGGGAAGCTGCTGAAGTCTACGCTCACTTTAGACCATGGGACGGTGCATGCTTCTTCATAGGCCTGGGTGGTAAATTCTGTTCCTCTCGCAGAATTTGCGGAATTTGGGTAATTTCGCGTTCCGCAGAGAATGCGAAATTACCCAAAAATCTGCATTCGGTGGTTTAGCGGAATTTTTTGCTTGTTCGCGTTCTCAAAATGCGTGTTCGCAAGATATTTCTCCACAGGCACGCAAACAGCGATCGCAAACAGGAAAAAAGCATCCCGAACAAGCAATTACGCATGTTCGCGGAATTTCTGCGTGTTCACAGAGATTTTTACCATTTCGCGGAACTTTGCGTAGCGCGACTACGCAAATTCCGTCCACCCCTACTTCTTCAGTGATCACCAGAATTAGCCTTTCTGGGGCGCTCGTCAGTTGACACAGCGGACAGTGACGGACAAAGTCTTCGACCATTTTCTCGAATTCCGGGAACCAAACCTTTTCTCTCATCCGCGCCTTCATCTTTGTTATTCCCTGATGGCCTCTGTGAGCTAATTGGGTTGCACGGCGCTTTAGTGCTTGAGGTATAACCAGCCTCGACCCTCTTAACAGGATTCCATCTCTGGTGGCGCTGAGTTAATTTCTAACTTGCCATATTTTCACAAGGTTCTCTCGCTCTTCCAGGGTCCAGGTGTTGGCTTGTCGGAGATAGTTCGTCGACGACCATTCTTGGACAGCTTGTAGAGTCCTGGCATACAATGCGTTGGAGGCGGCTTCTTCTTTGATGTCGTCCAGGCTCATGGTTTTGGGGCAGGCAGCTATCGATAACATGTGTACATCGTGTTCTGTATCTTCGGTGTCTTCCTGTGTCTCTTGCGGGATGGGATGTCTTGACAAGGAATCAGCAGGGTTTTTGGCTCCCGGCCGGTACACCACCTCCATCTCGTATGGCTGTAGCTGAACTGCCCATCATTCAATTCGGGGAGGAGGGTTAGGCACAGTCCCTTTGAAAAGAGTAACTAGGAGCTGGTGTTCAGTGACCATGGTGAATGGCTGCCCCGTCAAGTACAGATGAAAATGGCTGCAGGCCCACTTTATGGCTAATGCTTCCCGCTCAATCTGAGCATACCTTGTTTCGGTGGGCATGAGTGACTTGATGGCAAATGCCAGGGCCGCCCATTGGCCAGGCTCATGTTCTTGGGCCAGCACTGCTCCTGACCCTACTGGGCTTGCATCGAGAAGCACTTCTGTTTTCTGCACGGGTCAAAATATGCCAGCGTAGCTTCTTTGTGGAGCGCATATTTTATTCTCTGGAACGCCTCTTCTTCTTTCTGACCCCATTGCCACTTGGTGTCCGTCCTGGTAAGGGCTCCGAGTGGCTCCGCTCGGGTGGCTAGTCCTAGGATGAATCTCCCACAGTACGTGGCCATTCCCAGAAAACTTCTCACTTCTGTTGGTGTTGTCAGGGCGGAGGCATTTTTGATGGGTGTGACTTCCTCGGTCCACTTGGATACCTTCTTGGTTGAAAACATACCCAAAGAATTGAAGGGATGGTTGGAAGAACTGACACTTGTCCCTGTGCAACATGCTCCGTGCTCACTGGGACGTTTGAGGGTGTTGCGGAGGTGCTTGTAGTGGTCAGCAGCTGTTTCTGAGTGGATTAAGATATAGTCGCTGACGTTTAATACTCCTGGTAGTGCTGACAGCATCTCCTGTATCGTGTTTTAGAATACTTCCACTGCTGATGATATCCTATAGTTGAACCTTTTGCATCTTCGTAATCCTAGGTGGGTGCTGAAAGTGGTGATGTACCGACTTTCTTCTGACAGGGGAAGCTGATGGCATCCTGCATTCAGGTCGATGTTCGAAAACCACTTGGAAGCGTTGAAATCTGCGATGATGTCATCCATCGTCGGTGTAATGTGACGTTCCCTTCTGATGGCTTTGTTTGGTAGCCTCATGTTGATGCAGAGGCTAATGGCACCTTGCTGCTTTGGTTTTTCAGCGATGACCATCAGGGACACCCACGGCGTTGGTCCTGACACTTTCTCTATGACCCATTGCTCTTCTAGGGTTTCCAGTTACTTTTCTACCAGTGGCATTAGATGGAAAGGTACCCTTCTGTGTTGTAAGGCAACTGGGGCAACCATCTTGTCGATGTGTAATTTGATTGGATCCGAGCCCTTGGAATAGTTCCGGGAACTGGCTGAGTAACTCTTCTACTTAGTGGGTCTGGATTCTCCTGGCGAACGAGACAAGGCCCGGGTCCTCTGCCGTATGGCTGCTAAGTAGGGTGTCTGCTTCTCTGTTGATTACATGGATCGTGGCTGTTACTTCCAGGTCATCTGCATTAATAGGGACCGAAATCTTCACTTTCAACGGAAGAGGTGTGTCCGCCCGTATGCATATATCTTGGTCTTGGACGGGGTCACTGGTGGACATGGTCATAGCGTCGATATTGTTGGAGGCCCATTACATTCACTAACACTCCAGCGTCTATGCCTGCCTTTTTCTCCGTTCTGGCAACAGGGATCATGCACGTTGTCTGGGGCCTGCGACTACGCTTAAGTTAGCGTGTGAAGGAAATCAGGTATACTTCTTCATCATCCTCTTCTGACGAGTCTTTGACTGGCCCTTGGTACCTTCTGCCCATCCTTTGGGCATCTTCTGATGGTGCCGCCTCAGTCACTGACAGTTGTCGTACCACCCATGTTGGGGGTCTTTGGTTTCGGTAATCAAGGCCTCTGTTTCGCCCCGGGATATTGTGGAAAAGTGGTCAGGTCTACCGCAGTTGGTACAGGTCTTCCCCTGTGCAGGACAGTCTCTTGTTGCGTGTGGCTCGTGGCCGCAGAATCCGCATCTTGGCTTGTATATTTCGGGATTTGGTTTCCTGAAGGAGTATCCCTTCGGCTTAGTTGTGAGGGCATCTGCCTGTTCCGTCTTGATGGCGTCGGATCATCCCTGGTCCATTTTGTTTGCTTGGGCTACCTCCCCAGTATCAGCTTTTCCTCGGCGCGATCTTCGGTTGGTGTAAGATGAGGCCTCTAAGCATCTTGTATCTGCATTCCTGGATGAGCTGCGCCCTGATCTCTTTTGGTTGGTCATCTTCGATGCACGTGCTGGCGAGTTTGCGCAACCGGGTGTAGAACGTGTTCATGGACTCTCCCTCTCGCTGACAGGCTTGCCACAGCTTGAACCGCTCTAAATCATGGTTCAGTTTGGGGGTCAAAATCGGCGTCTCACGTGATTAGCGCTGCATTGTAGTTCGTCGCCGCTCTTGTGTTGGGCAGGTGCTTAAAAAGTTTGAATATTTTATCTCCTGCGTAGTGCAGTAGCATTGACCTCTTCACCCCCTCATCGGTATTCAGATTCGCGACAAAGGTATTGTTCAGGCACTCAATCCATATATTCCAACTGGGGGATGCTGTCGCAGGATCCTCCAACTCGCTGAAGGGTGGATAACATCCCCAAGGCCGCCTGTTGCTAAGGGGGTGAGCAGGTTCCGCAGCCTGGTCATTGTCCCCCATTGCGATCCGGGGTGTAGAACGCTGGGCTGACGAAGAGCAGTCGGGATGCCTGACACTGGTGAGGGTGGGTCAGCAGAGGTGGCGACGCTGGGGAGAGCCGTGAAAATCCCAAGTTGTAAGGCTGAGTGGTAGCAAGCATGACCACAGGCAGGCACAGAGGCTGAGCGATGGCAGACTTTCTGCAGGCAGGCACACCTGTGAGGCATAGTGTGTGCACGTGGAGTTGCAGCTCGCAGAGCTGATGGAGAGCAGGCAGCCTGCTGGTAGGTCTTGCAGGCCATGCAGACCTCCGGCAGGGGAGTGGCCTAACCCCGGTGATTGCACAGTAAGATAATGGAGCTGGATGGGTGTGTGAGAGAGCACGGGTCTTCCTTTTGGGGCCAAACAGTTGAAATGCGGCAGGGTGCACTCACCTGATGTGGTGCGCCTCGTGCACGGACCGTTGCAGTCCGTGGCTCTGCTGCCGCAATCGAAGATGAGTGCTCTGGCGGTAGCGGGCAGTCTGGTGTTGTGGTCCGCGGCACTGCCGCCGCGTCCAAAGGTGAATATTCTGGTGTAGTGAGCGAGGGTCATGGCCCTCCTCGTCGCCAGTGTGGTGTTGTGCAGGCAGGTACAGATTTGGGCCGTTGCGATACACATGCTGGCGCAAGTTGGTGGTAATTTGCGAATTTCTTGAAAAATTCCCATTTTTGCATTTTTCAAAGTGCCATGTGATGCACATACATGCCCTTAGGGCAAGTATGTGCACCACATGTGCACCCATGCTTATTTCAGGGGTGCAACAGGGTGTCCTTTGGACACCCTTGCACCCTTGAAATTATTCTCAATTTGCGATTCGCAAATTGTGAATCGCAAATTGAGAATAATTTCACATTCATTCCTATGGGCCTCCTGGCCCATATGTTATGTTAGTATGAATGTGTAGAGCGCACATTCACCCCGGGGTTTCTTGGCGCTGTGTACCGCTGGGGAACCCTTCCTGGCTTTCCCTGTGAGATGGTCACTAATGGGCATCCCCAAGGTGAAGCCAGGCATCCCCGGCAGCGAGGGGGCCACTGTGGAGATTAAGCAAGCTATTGTCCAGAGTTGCAGCGTGGGACCCATGGTTAGAGAGGCGCCGAGGCGAGATTTATCGAGCCTGCTGACATTGGTTCCGTACCCTGTCGCGTTGGGAATTGAACCCTGGTCCCGGGCTGACCTCTGCTTCTGGGTCTGCCGCCTCTAACCGGTGAGCCACACTTCTCCCATAGAAATGAATGGGAAATTATTCCTTAATTGCGATTAGCAATTTGCTAATCGCAATTAAGGAATTTTAAGAAATCGCAAAAAAATTGCGAATTTCTACATACATACTATTTTGCAATTCTCCAATAGCGATTCCTTAAAAATCGCTATTTGAGAATCGCAAACGTGTATCTTGATATCTGGCCCTAAGTCAAGCGAAGTCCACAGTCACTCAAAAGGGCACCGGGGACCCCATCCCTGGGGCCTTACCCTTTTGTTTTGCTTTTAATAAAATAAAATGGGAAGGGGCTGCACAGCCCCTGTCCTGAAGTCATCTTCGGCATCGGGACCCCATCCCCCAATGCTAGGCATATATTTATTGTTTTAATTATAAAGGGGAGGAGTGCTGCGTGGCCCATCTCCCCAGGTCAATTTCCATCCCAGGGACACAATCCCCGAGGGCCCCATCAATGTATATTTATTTATTTTTTAAGGGAGGGGGGCCAAGTGGCCCCCCTCCCCAGGCTTTTTTCGGCCCCAGGCACCCCATCCCCAGGACCAGGCCATTTATTAGTTTTTCAATGTATTTTATTTTAAGGGAGGGGGCAGACGGCTCCTCTACCGGGCCATTTTCCGCCCTGGTGACCCATCCCAAGGGGCATGGCCATCTCTTTTGGGACCGCAGGGGAGCCTGAAGGGCCCTGCAGTCCCAGCCAGGTCCTGCCTCCTGCAGCAGGAGATGGCATTGCTTTTTACCCCAGGCAGCTACTAAGATGCAGCTCCCTAGGGGTAAAAAGCAAAGTGTGCTCGCTTTGACCAAGTGAGGGCAAAGTGTTCATGGTTGTTCAAAGTGACCACACTGTGTGCTAAGAGAGGGCGGGAGCAATGCTCCCACCATCCCATAGCAAACTGCAATGTCCCGGGAGTGGCCACCTTGGAACATTGCTGGAGTTTGCCCTGGGGGCCATTTACAGCTCAAGGGCAGGGGCATGTGGCTCCCTACCATTTTAAAATAGTCCCAGGTAGGTGGCGGTCCCAGGGTTGCAGGGGGACTGTGTGCCCCCATATTTCCCCAAATTAGCCCCAGGGAGGTGGCTGTCCACGGGGCTGCGTGGGGGGGGGCTGGAGCCCCCAATAAATTATTATTAAGAATAGCCCTGGGGCTACAGGGGGGTCAAATGGGCCCCACACAAAATATAAACCCTGGGGAGGAAGCAGTCCTCGATGCTGCAGGGGCCCAAGTGGTCCCCTGCATATTTATCACTAATTGCCCCCAGGACCTGTCCCAACTGGCTTAAAGTAAACTAAGTGCTGGAGCCCAAGCTTCTTTTTTATCAAAATAATTCTGCCGGATTTGCAGATTCATTGGGAATTCCACTGAATTTCTGTTTTTTAAATGCTTCTTTTCGGCAGGGACTCCCTGAATAGGCCCAGGGGGTCAGGGGGTTTTGACCCTGCCCCATTTTCTTGTTTTTTGCGTTTTTGATTTTTGGTTTGCGGTGTTGGCAGCTGATCAGATCTCAGGTGAAAAATCGGACGTGTTTGCGGATCCCACAAGGGCGGGAGAAATATTTTAAACTGTGTGTTCTCCTTTGCATATTGGCCGCAGCCCTTGATGAAGTGATGGGAATCATGAAACACGTTAGGCAGGACATTTCATCGGTGCGTGGGACTGCCAGTTGCTTGAATATTGTATGTCCTCCAGAGAATAAATAACGGCTGAAACTGAACTTACCTATGAAGGGTTTTCCTTACAGCAGGGAACTTGATGGTTGATATATATATATATATATATATATATATATATATATATATATATATATATATATATATATATATATATATATATATATATATATATATATATATATATTCCCACGTTATAGTTAGTGGGACTCACTTTAACTCGTGCGCTCGCAATCCACTGCTAATGATGTCACATATTACATAATTCATGACATGGTCAGTGACATCACTGATGACATCACTGATGACATCACTGATGACATCATCCAGTGAATGTTCTTTAATTTGATATGTAAATATGTATAATAAATACACTACTTTGCATTGAAGAATGAGTGCATATATAAATATAAATGTATGGATGGTTGATTTAGTAACAGCGTCATTGATTGTTTCCTTGACTAATTTGTGGAGTCTCACTATATGGAATGTGTAGTTAACTGAGTATTTGTATGGGTAAACGAATGTCTATGTGGTTTAGTAGGGGGGTGTGTGATTGCCATAAAATGTGTGAATAGTTCATTCAGTAGGTCTATGAGGTTAAGACTACATGTTATAACAGATGTTTCAGTGAGTGTATATGTTTATGGGTGTGGTGGTGATAAAATATTTCTCTGAATGGTACATCTCCATTAAACTTGGAAAAAAAAGGCAGTGTATATGACAGTAATATCTAATTAGGTGTGCCTAAGACTTAGTGATTGTATGTGTCACTGTATTGATGACTGTATACTTGTAATAGTGATTTTATAACACACTAAGTATGAGTTACTGTCTATATAAATAGATGAAATGGTGCTTGTATAAGTGTGTAGGTAAGTAAATGTTAGTATAATCAAATGTTTGCATAAGTCAGAAGGATGTCTTTATAAGTGATTACAATGTGTGCTGGTGTGTAATGTTGAAATAGGTGTATAAGTATATTTGATAGTGTTCTTTTGAACATTCACTGCATATACGACTGAATATATAGGTAAGTGATTAGATGTGTGTATAGTTGTATGAATTACTGAGTGGGTGTTCAGTAATTTCTATTGGTGTGTCAATGGTTTCAAATATGGCGCTTTCTATTTTACAGTGAGTGAAAGATTATACTAGTGTGTGATGAGGTGTATTTGATTGTACATGGATGATGTCATCAGTGATGTCACTGACCATGTCATGAATGATGTAATATGTGACATCATCAGCAGTGGATTGCGGGCGCGCGAGTTATAGTGAGTCCAACTAACTATAACGAAGGAATTTCAATGGTTTTGTACGGGTTAAATGTTCAGCTAACTATAACTGGTGTGAAACCTATGGTTTTTTCAGTGAATTTCAAAGGTTTTTTAAATACTAATTCCTAACTATAATGAGTGTCAAACCTATGTATTTTTTAGTGAATTTCAAAGGTTTTTTAAATGCTAATTCCTTACTATAACGAGTTTGAAACCTACGGTTTTTCAAGGGAATTATACGTTTATTTTAATAGCTATTAATTTTTTTTTTCTAATTATTCCAATATTCTATATTTTTGTAATATTAATTTATGAATGTATTTTTCTTGTTTTTTTTATAATTAAACCCTGGTGCGCTCAGGGTGCGCGCACCCGTAAACGCACCCATACACGTAGCGTGAGCGCAAATCTCACGAACGAAAAAAAATATATTTATGTATTTAAAGTAAATAATAATGCAAGACATTCAGTGGCATACTCATAAAAGTAGTATTTTTGATTTTTAATAATCGTATTATAACTTTAAATGCATTTCCGAAAATCGAGCAAAATGCCATTCCTACGCGCCGCATAAGCGCCCCCGTAAGCGCCTCCGTAAGCACCTACGTACGTGCCGCATAAGCGCCCCCGTTAGCAGCCCGGAGCGCGCAGCGTAAGCGTGCGTTAAGCCATGTGACCTTACAACAACACTTTTGATTGGTTAATAACAGTTTTTTCACAACTATGGAAAGTCCCCACCCATTTCCCTCACTACCTCTTTGCAATTGCTGAGAGAACACCTCTTGCCTGTTTCTGATACTAACACCACTTATTATTCAAGGATGTCTGCTTCCCAGGACCCTTCCCAGGACTCCTCCTCAGATTCTGATGTTGAATTCCTGCCTGAGGACCCCACCAAAGAAAAGTTAAAGAGCACTTCATATGGAAGTTCTTTACTTTCCCAGAGGGGAAAAAAAATGTAATGCAGCTAAAGTAACATGCCGGATATGTGACACAACTCTATCACGTGGGGATCCCACCCGCAAATACAGTTTTGGGAATGCCACCTTGATCCGGCATGTGGAGAGGAGACATCCTAATAACTTTGCAAGGGAGAGCGCCAGGGACCTGGCACGCAATCCCCCAAGAGATGGAGCCTCCACCTCCACCGGAGTATCAACATCGTCTGTGGAACGAAAAACAGCAACTTTAATTCCCAACATACAGCCGGTGTTTGCTGATTTGAAAATATACTGCAAGCAGTGTGATCAACTGCTCTGCTATGGGGAGAAGAGCATTGAACTCATTGTTCGAAAGAAGGAGGAACACTGCTGCTCTACCCAGCCCTCATTTTCCCCTTTCTTTGCTCCTGTTGAGCAGTTTTGCATTCACTGGTTTTGTTTTTGTCCTGAAAAAAATCCCCAAAAATTTAAAATCGTTATTAAAAAGTATAAAAAAAAATTAAAAACTAAAAAAGAAGAAAAAAACAGTTCTTTTCAGAACTACCTCCAATTTTCCCAAAAGAGCTATATTCCTTATATATTGTGTCATTCTTTTTTTTTCAATGAATGTGTACTGCATAAATGAATGGATAAAATGACTGAATGAAGGGTGAGAAAGTGACTGAGGGAACAAATGACAGAAGGTGAGTGATGAACAGGAGTGAGTCAAAGTGGAGTGAACGAAGGAGAGTGACAGGGAGTGAGGGAAGGGAAGGAGTAAAGGTGAAAAAAGGGGACTGATATTGAGGGAAGGAGGGTGAGGGAGGATAAAGTAATGGGAGTGAGGGTAACGCAAGGGGAGTGAAGGAGAAGGAAGGGGGAGTGAGTGAGGGTGAGTTGACGACAGTGAGGGATGGAATGTGAGTGGGTGTAAGTGAAGGGAAGTGAGAGAGTGAGGGGATGGAGGGGGAGTGAGGGTAATACAGAGGGAGTGAGGGAAGAAGAGTGAGGAAGTGAGAGGACAGAGGGAGTGAGAGACGGAGTTAGTGAAGTGGAGTAAGGTGAGTGAGGCAAGGAGAATGAGTGAGGGAGCGAAGGAAGGGAAGAGAGGGGAAGGGAAGTGAAGCAGGGGGACTCTCTTTGTGTGTGTCATCTCTCTCTTTGTGTGTGTGTCATCCCACTCTGTGCCTGCACCATCTCTCTCTTTGCGTGTGTCATCTCTCTCTTTGCGTGTGTCATCTCACTCTGTGCCTGCGCCAGCTCTCTCTTTGCGTGTGTCATCTCACTCTGTGCCTGCACCATCTCCCTCTTTGCGTATATCATCTCTCTGCATGTGCTATCTCACTCTCTGCCTGCACCATCTCTCTCTTTGCATGTGTAATCTCACTCTGTGCCTGCACCATCTCTCTCTTTGTGTGTGTCATCTCTCTCTTTGCGTGTGTTATCGCACTCTCTGCCTGCGCCATCTCTCTCTTTGTGTGTGTCATCTCACTCTGTACCTGCGCCATCTCTCTCTTTATGTGTCATCTCTCTCTTTGCGTGTGTCATCTCTCTCTTTGCATTTGTCATCTCATTCTGTGCCTGCGCCATCTCTCTCTTTGTGTGTGTCATCTCACTCTGCCTGCACCATCTCTCTCTTTGCGTGTGTCATCTCTCTCTTTGTGTGTGTCATCTCACTCTCTGCCTGCGATATCTCTCTCTTTGAGTGTGTCATCTCGCTCTTTGCGTGTGCCATCTCACTCTATGCCTACACCATCTCTCTCTTTGTGTGTGTCATCTCTCTCTTTACATGTGTTATCTCACTCTCTGCCTGCGCCATCTCTCTCTTTGTGTGTTTCATCTCTCTCTTTGAGTGTGTCAACTCACTCTGTGCCTGCACCATATCTCTCTTTGTGTGCGTCATCTCTCTCTTTGCGTGTGTCATCTCACCGTCTGCCTGCGCCACCTCTCTGTGCATGTGTCATCCCTCTGCGTGTGTCATCTCACTCTGTCCCTGCACCATCTCTCTCTTTGTGTGTGTCATCTCCCTCTTTGCATGTGTCATCTCACTCTCTGCCTGCGTCATGTCTCTCTTTGTGTGTGTCATCTCGCTCTGTGCCAGCACCATCCCTCTCTTTGTGTGTGTCATCTCTCTCTTTGCGTGTCATCTCATTCTATCCCTGCACCATCTCTCTCTTTGTGTGTGTCATCTCTCTCTTTGCATGTGTCATATCACTCTCTGCCTGCGTCATCTCTCTCTTTGTGTGTGTCATCTCGCTCTGTGCCAGCACCATCCCTCTCTTTGTGTGTGTCATCTCTCTCTTTGCGTGTCATCTCATTTTATGCCTGCACCATCTCTCTCTTTGTGTGTGTCATCTCTCTCTTTGCATGTGTCATCTCGCTCTGTGCCTGCACCATCTCTCTCTTTGTGTGTGTCATCTCTCTCTTTGCGTGTGTCATCTCACTCTGTGCCTGCATCATCTGTCTCTTTGTGTGCGTCATCTTCCTCTTTGCGTGTTTCATCCCACTGCTCTTTCTGCTTGTTACCATGGTAACACTCCACACTTCACCTAACTCAGAACACAGGTGAAAAGTTCATCATACTATGTTGCAAATGAACCCAGCAAGGGTGTTTGACCTTACAATACACCAGCTTATCCTGTTCAATGTTTCTTTCAATGACGTTTTCTCAACCATTAGAATTACTTCTTTCAAAAAACAGAAGCATGCACCCTAATTTCCAGTGTTGAATTTTTAGAAACCACCAATCATTTCTTATTCTTCAAGTGCACTGAATCTCATCCATATTTTTTTCTAAACTCCTACTTTTCAAACTGCCATTTCATTTCCAGAGCCCTGGTTTGTGGGACACAGCTATATTTACTGGAGTGAAAGGTACACATTAAACAGAGGTATTCCCAACCTTGATTTACTAAATGTGGATATTATGTGGATTGGCCAGAGAGGATTGAGATGTCACCAATTGATACCATTGGTAAAATCCTTTTTGCATCTCCCACACCCTGGGACTGTGGTGGAAATGATCTAGGCACATCGACTGGGGTAGGTCTGGAAATGCTTTTAAAGGACACCTTTGGGCAATTGATGTCACTTTTTCCTCAAACTGCCTTTGTCTATTCCAATATATGCCAAAGACAGAAATGGAACTGGTCCAACCAATTTTGTCCGCAGATTGAAAAATCAAGGAAACCTGTTAATAAATCTGTTTCTCCTTTCCTCAGAGACTATGGTATGGGTTCCATATACCACAATAACTTGCGTTACAACATGCAAGGTATCTATAGAGGAGACGGTGTACATTTCTCAGATGAGGGGAACAGAGTCTTCCTCTTGAATGTTAGACTCTGCATCGGTACCTACTTGTAGGTACTTAAATCACCCAGATAACACAACAGCTCTTTTCAGAGCTACCCTACCTCTAAGCACTCTAAATTCTTATTTTATTCTAACGCACATGTAAGCGTACATGTAAACGCGCCCTGAGCATACTCCGCAAAATTAAAAAATAAATAGTTTGTTTGCCCTTCGAGGTCCTCCTAGGCCCCCCTGAGAAAACCTAGAGGGTCAGGGGGTCCCTACCCTGCCCCCTTTTAAAGTTTTCTCCTTCTGTTTTTCATCTCTTGTGTCTCGGTTCTACCTAGACACAAGATGGCGGACTCTCCGGACCATTTGGAATGTTCACAGACACCCGAGAGCCAATCAGCCTTCCGCTGGCGCACTTCCGTGGCGCGCCGGGTGCGCTTACCGGTACTCGTACCCAAAGCGCTCGAAGCGCGCATATAGATATATAAATTTTTTAAAGTTAATTTTCATAAAAGCCACTGGAGCGATTTTCACCAAATATGCAAAAGGCCCTACTGCGTAACAGTCCCTACCATTTTGTCAAGTTTGGTGCAATTCCGTTCAGGGGTTCGGGCTGTAGCCGTGTCTAATCGTCCTATGGGAATTAACATGGGGAAAACACGTTTTGGGACCCCCTTTTTTCTCGGCCCTCGCTTCACAAATCCCCCCGACACTTTCAGGGACGGAGCGGAGCGTAACGGGCCATCTTCTTTGAGAAATTCACCAAGATTCATCAACCGGCGCCAAAGTTATTCCAAATAGAATGTTGTTGATTTCCTATGGGAACTAGGTCCTAACTATAGCTACCTACTGGCAAAAATCGCCATTCAATGCTTCCCTTCGTGGAAAAGAACAACGAGGAGTGGACCCAAGTACTAGTGCAAATCCTTAGTGCTTTATTAGTGCAAAATGATAAGCCAGCAGTCCGCCATGACGCGTTTCGCCTCCACCAAGAGGCTTGATCACATGACGTGTCATAGACAATGAGGAAGGCATTTATAGTTCACAAAAAGTGCGCAAACAGCCTGCTCATTATACATAAATAGACAGTGAAGAAATCTTACTTTAAATCTGTGACATTTGGACAATATATATAAGACTCGGGGCTAGATGTATCAACATATCCTTTTGCGATTTCCAAATAGCGATTTTTAAGGAATCGCTATTTGGGAATTGCAAAATGGCATGTATGTAGAAATTCGCTATTTTTTAGCGATTTCTTAAAATTCCATATTTGCTATTAGCAAATTGCCAATCGCAAATAAGAAATAATTTCCCATTCATTTCTATGTGACTGGAGGCCCATAGGAATGAATGTCAAATTATTCTCAATTTGCTAATTGCAAATTGAGAATAATTTCAAGGGTGCAGGGGTGTCTCAAGGACACCCTGCTGCACCCCTGAAAATGACATGTGTGCGCGTATGGCGCACATACATGCCCATTGGGCATGTATGAGCGTCACATGGCACCTTTACAAATTGCATAAAGTGCATTTGTAAGAGAATTCGCATTACCACCAACTACAAGTTGGTGGTAATTTGCGATTTCTTAGCCAAAATTCGCTAAAATGAAATGTTTCATACATAGCATTTAAGAAATCGCAATTTGCGATTTCTTAAATGCTTGCGCTATGTTAAGGTTTTGCAAAATTTGTGATTCCTTAATATTGCAAACTTTTTCCATGATACATTCATTTCCCGTTTTTCCTGTCGCAAACGCTGCTATTTGGCGAATCGCAGCGTTTGCGACAAGAAAAAAGCTTGATACATCTACCCCTCGGTGTCTAAAAAAAAAAAACATTTGATCATCCTATATAAATATACGTAGAAATATATATATACATACTATATTTGTAAACATATTATACATTATTAAAGCCACATATATACAATATATACAAGCCCATTTACGAAAATAATTAATATATTAATATCTCAAATGATTTTTGTCCAAATCAATTCAATTTGCTAGTATATAAAGTGCAATTTGCAATCTCTACCAGCTAGTTTGTATAGAATTTCACAGAAACCCCGCCTAGCAGACCCGGCAGCAAGAAAGCCCCATCGTTCACCGACGAACTCAAGAGCTCCAAGAAGAACTGCTGAGCCCTCGAGAGAACCTGGCGCAGAGACCCAACTCCGGACAACATGGCTGCCCTCAAGCTCGCCACCCGAAAGGACCACCAACTCATCCACGCCACCAAGAAAACCGCATTTAAGGAACGACTGGACAACAACGCACACAACAGCAAGGAACTCTTCAACATCGTCAAAGAGCTCTCCAACCCCAATGCCGGAAACAACGACATCACCCCTTCGCAAGACCTCTGCAACTCCCTCGCCTCCTACTTCCACAACAAGATCCCGGACATACACAACAGCTTCAGCACTCAACCGACGCACGCCACGACCGAACCTCCGCCCCCCACCACCACCCTCCGCGCCTGGACTCTGATCAGCACCGAAGACACCGTCCGTACGATGAACTCCATCCACTCCGTATCTCCGACCGACCCCTGCCCTCACCACGTCTTCAACAAGGCCGAAGCTGTCATCGCACCCCACCTGCGGGACATCATCAACACCTCCTTCGACACCGCTACCTTCCCGGAGAGCTGGAAGCACGCCGAACTCAGCGCCCTACTCAAGAAGCCATCAGCCGACCCCACCGACCTCAAGAACTACCGCCCCATCTCGCTGCTCCCGTTTCCTGCAAAAGTCATCGAGAAGACCATCAACAAGCAGCTGGCCGCCTTCCTCGAGACGAACGGATCCCTCGACCCACTCGCAGTCTGGCTTCCGGGCCAACCACAGCACCGAGACCGCCCTGATCACAGCCACCGATGACATCCGAGCTCTGCTCGACAACGGAGAAACAGCGGCCCTCATCCTTCTAGACCTCTCCGCGGCCTTCGACACTGTCTGCCACCGTACCCTAGTACAGCGCCTCAGCAACGTCGGAGTCCAGGAGAAGGCACTGGAGTGGATCATCTCCTTCCTCGCCGGAAGGACACAGAGAGTCCGCCTCCCTCCGTTCAGATCTGAAGCCACCAAAGTCATCTGCGGCGTTCCTCAAGGCTCCTCGCTCAGTCCAACCCTCTTCAACGTCTACATGAGCCCCCTCGCAGACATCGCACGTCAGCACAACCTTAACATCATCTTCTACGCCGACGACACCCAGCTGATCCTCTCCCTCACCAACGATCCCGCCACCGCCAGAGCCAACCTACACGAAGGGTGAAAGAGGTAGCCGAATGGATGAAGAACAGCCGCCTGAAACTGAACTCGGACAAGACGGAAGTCCTCATCCTGGGATCCTCACCCTCTGCCTGGGACGACTCCTGGTGGCCCCCCCGCCCTAGGCAGCGCACCCAAACCAACAGACCACGCACGCAACCTGGGCTTCATCCTGGACTCCTCCCTCTCCATGACCAGACAAGTCAATGCCGTCTCCTCGTCGTGCTTAAACATCCTGCGCATGCTATGTAAGATCTTCCGGTGGATCCCCACCGAGACCAGGAAGATGGTCACCCAGGCCCTCGTCACCAGCCGTCTGGACTACAGCAACTCCCTCTATGCCGGAACCACCGCCAAACTCCAGAAGAGACTCCAGCGGATCCAGAACGCCTCAGCACGACTCATCCTGGACATCCCCCGTCGCAGCCACATCTCCGAACACCTGAGAGACCTGCACTGGCTCCCGGTCAACAAGAGAATCACCTTCCGACTCCTCACTCACGCACACAAAGACCTACACACCAAGGCCCAGGACACCTAAACAGCCGCCTCAACTTCTACGCTCCCAAACGCCAGCTTCGATCGACCGGCCACGCCCTCGCCGCAGTCCCCCGCATCCAAAGAGCCACCACAGGGGGGCGGTCCTTCTCCTACCTCATCGCCAAGACATGGAACTCCCTCCCGACCCACTTCCGCCTGACCCAGGACCACCTTGCCTTCAGGAAGCAACTCAAGACCTGGCTGTTCGAGCAGTAGCGGACCCCCCTCCCCTAGCGCCTTGAGGCCCTCTGGGTGAGTAGTGCGCTATATAAATGCTTTGATTGATTGATTGATTGATATTGAATCTCCACACGTATATATATATATTCCAACAAAAGTCGCCTATCGACAAAAGAGACCACTTCTTTATTTCCAGGAAGCAGTTGTAGCACCAACAGCAAATGTCCACAAGGTTCTTGCAACAAGCCCAAAGCGTTTTGTAAAACCACTAGATCAGATGACTGGGGGTGAGTGTTTGATGTGCTCAAACGCTCCGTCCATCATCCCCTTTTGTATCGCTTTGTTCACCCTAAGTTGGCAGGGTATGCTCAGACGTATGCCCCTTGCTCACTTGGCCACTGCATTCAAGCAAGCCGGGCTGAAGATGGCTGGAATGCCAGAAACCAGTCCTCGGAAGCTTGTTTCCTTTCCTTGGAAAACATGGCTTGGCAGTTTGGGCTGGGCTGTTCCCATGAGGCACAGGGTCAGACTGATTTGCATATGGCCATGTCTGAACTGGGGTGGCTGAGTGAGCTAAAGAATGGTGATGGATTAGACCCAGATCAGTTGACTGGGGGTGAGTGTTTGATTTGCTCAAACGCTCCGTCCATCATCCCCTTTTGTATGGCTTTTTTTTTTTGCAGAGCAATGGAGCGCTGGGTAAAATGTAGCAAAGTAGACACTTTTGAGCACCTGTATGATTTTATTGCATGGGAGCATTTATCTAGTAACTGTTTTCCTGAGGTACGCTAGCACCTGATTGATTGCAAGCTAACTAACCCTAGGAAGCTTGCTGAGGAGGCGGACCGTGTGTGAGCACCCGGGTTCACAAGGGTCCGATGGGAGACTTCACCAAAGGTGGGCAGCGTCACCAGGAGAGAAGTGTGGGGGACAGGGGTAAACCAAGGGAGTTTCCATGAGGGCCCCAAGTAATCCCCGAGGGAACCAAGCAGTGGTGTCCCAGCCGCCCGAAGAACAGAGGCAATGCCCCCGACAGGTAGGCTTGTTCAGAGGGGGCACCATACTTGCTATAAGTGTGGCCAAGTGGGCCACCAGTATTTTGATCCCCAGTGTCCACTAAGGGACCACCCTGCACCAACCTTTGTACCACCCCACCAGCTTGCTAGTGTAGCCTTGTTGGAGGAAGAGATGGGTCCCCCAGAGGGGTGTTACCCCATAGAATTTACCATTGTTTCATTAGGAGACTTTGAGATGGTCCCTAAGCCTGCACTCCCTGAAAACAGTGGCCATAGAGTGGAGGCTCTGTGGGACACAGGAGCCAGTGTAACTGCTGTCAGCTTCCGGTTGGTGTCCAAAGAGCAGGGTGTCCCTCATGTATTCCACCCTGTAGTGTCAGCAGATAACTCAGAGAGCCAATATGAGGTGGCTCAGGTTCCC
Source organism: Lissotriton vulgaris (assembly GCF_964263255.1). Taxonomy (NCBI): domain Eukaryota; kingdom Metazoa; phylum Chordata; class Amphibia; order Caudata; family Salamandridae; genus Lissotriton; species Lissotriton vulgaris. The sequence goes on along the minus strand of NC_141694.1, from coordinate 1,141,833,818 downwards.
TTTGAGTGGGGGTCTCAGGAACTCTTCAGGTCGCTGTGAGGCCCGCCATGCCTGTAGACTGTCTGTTGGGCAATGATTTAGAGAACTCCCTGTGGGCTATGATGGAGAGGAGAGCTCACTTGCAAATGTTGGGCCTACCTGAGTGGGGGTGTGCTACCACAAGGTCAATGGCAGCCAAGGAGGTTGTTGAGAAGGATCTGGGACCTGAGAGTATGGCCCAGATCCCTGCCTTGGAGAGAAAGGGCAGGGGTTGTGGAAAGCCAGCCCCCTTGGTTCCCACGTCCCAGGAAGGAGTAGACCCCAAGGGGGATGCCCTGGAGCCTACCGGGGAGCAGAGTGCCAACCTGGGGACCTGCCTGAGCTGACCCATTGGCAGCAGGAAGGAGGACCCACCAGGGAGGAGTTTTGTGAGCAGCAAAGAGTTTGCCCTTCTCTTGAGGGTATGCGGCAACAGGCTGCAGCCCAGGCAGCAGGTGACCAGTCTGGTTCACTTCTGATTTATTGGGAGAATGGTCTCCTGCATAGTGAGCCTAAGGCTCCTTAGTTGGGGTCAGCCTGTGTGCTGGTGGTGCCCTCATGCTTTAGAGCCTTCCTACTGGGGTTGGCTCATGACATTCCATTGGCAGGACATCTGGGGCAGACCAAGACTTTTGAAAGGCTGGTCACCCACTTTTCCTGGCCCCAGATGCGCAAGAGTTCAGACACTCATTGCAGGACATGTGAGACTTGCCAGGCAAGTGGGAAGAGAGGGGGAAGATCAAGGCCCCACTCCAACCATTTCCAGTTGTTAGTACCCCATTCGAGGGAGTGGGCATTGACATTGTGGGGCCTCTGGATCCCAGGACAGCCATATACCACCCCCAAGGAAATGGTCTGGTTGAAAGGTTCAACCAGACGTTGAAGGGCATGATTATGGGCCTAGAAGAGCCTCTGAGGCATAAGTGGGACGTCATCATGCCATGCTAGTTGTTTGCCTACCGTGAGGTGCAACAGAAGTCCATAGGGTTCAGTCCCTTTGAACTGCTCCATGGCCATCCGGTAAGAGGGCCTCTGAGTCTGGTCAAGGAAGGCTGGGAGCAATCTCCCAGGAAACCTCGCCAAGATGTATTTAACTACGTCTTGGCCTTTAGGAACCAGACTCAGGGTTTCAGAAAAATTGCTGAGTCAAATCTGGAAGCCAGCAAGGAGGAAATGAAACACTGGCACGACCAGAACACCACTCTGGTCAAGTTTAAACCTGGTCAGAAGGTTTGGATACTGGCCCCAGTGGAGCCGGGTGCGCTCCAAAATAGGTGGAGGTGGAGGTAGTGGAGCGCAAAATTCCAGTTACCTACTTGGTGGACTTTCAGTCTCCCAGGAACCCCTTGCGGGTCACCATGTGAATCACCTGAAGCCCCACTTTGCAAGGTCTGAAGTGGACATGCTTCTTGCCACAGATGTTGGGATGGAGGAGAAGAGTGAGCCTCTTCCTGACCTCCTGTGTGCAGGAGAGAAGGATGGGTCAGTGGAGCATGTGGCTCTCTCCACCACACTAACCGCTGAGCAGCAGAGAGATTGTCACCAGCTGTTGGGGCAATTTTCTGATCTGTTTTCCCTGGTGTCACTGAGTGGTGCATCCATGATGTGGACACCGGAGACAGTACTCCTGTCAAGCACAAGGCTTACCGAGTGACTGACCGGCTCAGGGCCTACATTTGTGGTAAATAAAACATTACCCGGACATAGTTTCTATACATTAATAAGGAATAAGGATAGCTCATAAAAGGAGAGGCAGAGTCCGTGGTGTCCGAGTCAAAAGGGCTTTAATACAATGACTCGAGTCACTGGAGAATCAGGTTCCATCACCACTAAGGTTCAGGAAGGGTCGTCATCTGACGTTTTATTCACATAACACATTATATATAGTAAAGCCATACAATTTCAATGAATAGAGAAGGCGGAACGCTCCAGGCGGAGCAAGTGAAAGAGAGAGATAAGAACACATGGGTGTGAAAGAAGGCGTGTAAAAAGGCGTACACGTGGGTGTTCACTTGATGAGTCATAGGTGTGTCATAGGTGGGTGGATGCATAGAGGAGGTCTGCAGGGTCAGCAGAAACCTTTACCCTACATGTGTGCGTAACTGGTCATGACGTGAAATTGACGTGTAACTGGGGAGAGCTGGGGGGTGCTGACTTTAGCACCAGTAGAGGAGTCTGGAGTCTGGGATGTCAGAACGACCTACACCTTTGGCATATCTGATATCTTGTGTTTGAAGGATGTATTGTCTGAAGTAAAGGTCTCTCAAGTAAAAAGCCGTTCATCACTAAATGCTAATGTGTGCATGTATTTCTTCGTGCATTGCGTGGGGGCCATGGGCCTTCTATGGCAACGGGTTCAGTAAATCACTTGCATGAAGACAGGAAGGCTAGGCCCTATGCTCTGCAGGCGGAATATGTTTACCCCTTTCACTAGACTGGAATGTGTTTTTGGGGAGCTGAGCAGATAACTGTAGGCAAAATACCGTCTTGGCAGGCAGGCCAGGCCGGGCACCTCTCGGCTGAGCAGGGAGTAAGGGAGAGGTCAGGGATGTATACCTAAACTGCAACTTTCAGAGTCAGAAAGAGGCTCGGAGCCTGAATTCAGGGCCTGGCTCGGCTGGGCCACAAAAACGTGTGCATCTTGACTTTTAAACGTGTACCATGTAAATGCATTGGCGACGTAGGCCCCAGTGCAGAATTAACGTCTCATTCATGGAAGGCCTAATAACTGACATGTTAACATTAGACGGAAATTCAGGGGCATTATCATTACAGGCACGGGAAGGGAATTACATGATAACATGGACATACATGGAGCATAGGTACATGGATAGGGTGCGGGTGGGGGACACACTTGCCACATAAAATTTCTATTTCCTCATTCCCTCCTTGTCCCCTACTGTGCCCTTCAGGATACATCTATATTCATGAGACCATCTATTTGTTCATATAGCATCATTTGCTCATCCTTTTTCATTTGTGCACGGGAACGTGAACGTGGACGGGGAATACAGGCAGTGGCACACAAGCCGCAAATCGCTGGGCCACATTGCAGACAGAGACAGCAACTGAATACTACGAGCAGTATTATTCCTAGGAATGACAATACTTTCCATCCCCAGGCTGATATCACACTCCAGAGCCAACCGGACCAAGTCCAGGTGCCTGGATTCTGGTGTATCTCGTGAGCTATCTTATGGAGCCTTGTTATTGCTGCATACACTGATGGTGCGTTATTTGGAATAAACACACAACAACTGGAGCCGATTGTGAGAAGTTGGCCTGGTATATAATGCTCACTAGTTCTAGTGATCACTTTGTACCATGCCAAGCAACCCTTATGATGATGGTTGTAATTCAACCTTGTAGACCAGTTATCCTAGTGGTAACGTGGACAAAGCAGTCTTAGGCTAAACTCTGAAAGGCATGTGAAGCCAGCTGTTATACCATACACAACCCCCTTGAATACCAAATGAAAGGGACACCACACAGATATATATTGAAAATATATATTGATTTATTAACTATAAAATCCCCTGGACTCTTTATGAGCACAGAAGCACAAGCGTTAAATCACAAGACAGTTTAAAATACACAAAAGTTGCACAATATGGATGAGCCCTAGGGGCCACCTAAACCATATACTAAGAAAGTGGTATAAGAGATACCAATAGGAAAGTGAAGAGGCCTAGGGCCTTTGGAATCGCTGGAGCTATTCGAGACTGGAAATAACTAAGTCGGGAAAGGCCCACGGGACTCGGGTGCAGTGTTCAAAGTGCACGCACTTTTCAATACAAAGTCTATGGTGCGTAAAAAGCACAAAGTTAGAAAGTTAGGAACCTTCCGAGTGACCTACGGAGCTGAAACTTAAAACACAGGCCCTTGGGATGTGTACCAGTGCAGGAGCACCGGCGGAGCTGAGTTACCTCACCCACAGGAAGCGGGTGCACAGGGTCGAAGTAGTGTCGGGTTTCGTCACGCTGGTCGATGGTGCTTGGAGCTGAAGATGCTGCAGGCGGCTCGATGAGAAGAGTTCCGGTGGATCCAAGGGTGGATCTGAAGATATGAAGACCTGAAAGCAGAGGGGACAATGTTCAAAGTCACTAGCCAGTGACTACCGTGGAACCAGGTTGGAACCAGGCGATGTCGGGTGCAAACAGGCGTTGTCGGGTAGCTTCTTTCTGCAGCCACGTGGATACCCGGGGTCGAGGACATCCAGGAGTCGGTCACGAGCTGTCCCACGCAGGCTTCTCGCTGTTGGCGGTGTCGACACCTCGATCGGAGCAAACAGGCCTTGGCAAAAGCAAGCCAGGCAGAAGGTGAAAGATGCTTAACACTCGGACCAGCAAGGTCAGAGCGGGTGCTCCTCTTCACAGGAGCTTGGGTAGGTCTGGAGCAACCAGACCTGCTGTGTAAATCTTTGGGTTCGTCGCCAAGATGGCCGCTGACCACGTGGCTAGTGGCCGGGATGGCGCGTCGAGTGGCACAATGCAAAAGGGCCCCACGCAGATCGTGGAGATGCTGGAGGGCTGATCTTCTGTGCAAGGGCTGCTCGGTGGTGGGGGTTCTCAATCCCCAAAGCACAACGTCGAGGATGCCTCAGAAGCTGCGCAGTCAGCTTTTCGAGTGTCTTCCAAGAGGTCCGGTCCCACGTCACTCGGTGCCTCCACGGGTCCCTTCTTTGCAGGGACTGTGGATCGGGCTCTGAGAGGTCTGGGAGTCTGGTTCTTGTTGGGCTCTGGGCTCGGGCTCCGGCGGGAGGCGGCGGCAAAGCAGACGTCGAGTTGCTGGTTGGTACCTGTGTTCACAGGGTGGCCACTCCTAGGCCACAAGGGAGATTCTCTTCAGTCTTCTGTGCAGCAGAATGTCGAAGTCCAGTCTTCTTCTTTGTTTAAAGTTGATTTCAGGATGATCTGCTGTGCAATGGCACTGCTCCCGCTCTTATTCCCAATCTGAGGGGTGGATCACCTACTAGGTCCCTCCTCTGGGAGGAACCAGGAAGGGGGGCGGTTACACCCCCTTTCCTTTGTCCAGCTCCTTGCCAGGACTGGGGCTGGAAGGCCCCAGAACCGGTTTGGACTGGCCTATGCACGGGGACACCTTGTGTGCCCCGGGCATGTCTGATTCTATTCAGCCCTGTCCTACCCAATACACAAAATCCTGTCTGGGGTGGTGCTTGCACCTCCCAAGGCAGGAAACCCTTTGTCCAGGCCACCATCTGCCGAGTTTCGGTCAGCAGCAGGAGGCCAGACTTGTGTCTGTGGTGGCAGCGTCCATTTTGTGATGCTGAGGCTCTGTTTAACTTTAACCGGGGTTAAGGCTACACACATGTCGTATCCCTCTAGAAGGGTGGAATGCTATCCCCGTCGCCAGAATTGGCGAGGGGATAGTATTCCAATTCGTATGACACCTTACTCGACATGTTTTGATAAAGCCAAACCAAAGTTAGCATTTAACCGCGAGGATTATAATGCACTTAAGAGTATATGGTATGGCAATATCCCGGAACAGCTTAGGGAGTGGTTCCCGACAGCTGCAGACAGGCTCAGCTCATGCCAGAGCACCATCTCACATATTTCCAAGCACTCTGCCTCCAGGATTGATGAGGCCTTCCATAGGAGTGGCTGATAGGAACATATGTGTCCAGTTTAGGGTTAGGCACAGACATACTGTACCTAAGTAAGAGGTGGTTACACCGACTTACCCCAGCTGAGTGATCAGCCAGTTGTGTCAAATATGGGGGCCAGACCAGGGGTGGCACAATACATGCTGCAGCCCCTGGTAGGCCTTGGATACACCTATGCCCTGGGCACCTAGGGTGCACTAATACAGGGGCTCACAAGGTGAACCAGTTCCAATTCGTAATGCACCTAAAGTGCATTGGCAGTAATTTAGAGAGAGAACAGCAGGCTGTGGGTCTGATTAGCAGGCCCACAGCCACATTAAGTCAGAAACCAGTGAAGCAAAAAGCAAAAATTTGGGGTGACCATAGGATAGCAGACCCTACTCTCCTACATAACCCCCCCCAAACGCAGGGACATTAGACTAACCTTGACCAGTTGTGTCTTCATGTTCTAAGTGGAAGTACCTGGAGAGACCATCTGCGTTGCCATGGTCAGTCACTGGGCGGTGCTCCACTGTAAAGTCCATCCCCTGTAGGGAAATGGACCACCTGAGTAGTTTGGGGTTTTCACCCTTCATCTGATTAAGCCATAGGAGGGGCTTATGGTCGGTCTGAATCTTGAAGTGAGTACCAAACAAGTATGGCCTCAACTTCTTCAGGGCCCACACCACAGCAAAGGCCTCCCTCTCTATAGCTGACCAACGTTTCTCTCTGGGGGTCAGCCTTCTGCTAATGAAAGCAATGGGCTGGTCCTGGCCATCTACATTAAGCTGTGAAAGCACTGCTCCCACTCCCAACTCAGAAGCATCTGTTTGGACAATGAACTCTCTTGAGTAGTCAGGACTCTTCAGGATAGGTGCAGAGCACATGGCCTTCTTCAGGTCATCAAATGCCTTTTGACAGATTTCTGTCCACTGAACCTTTTTGGGCATCTTCTTGGATGTCAGATCATTAAGAGGAGTCACAATGGACCCATAGTTCTTAACAAACTTCCTGTAGTACCCAGTCAGGCCCAAGAAAGCTCTGACCTGAGTCTGGGTGGTTGGAGGGGACCAGTCCTTGATGGTCTGGATCTTACTCTCCAGTGGTTGAACTTGGCCTCCACCTACAAGGTGGCCCAGGTATACAACCTTGCTCTGCCCTATCTGGCACTTTGTCGCCTTGATAGTGAGGCCTGCCTTCTGCAGAGCCTCAAGCACTTCCTTCAGGTGGACCAGGTGATCCTCCCAGGTGGAGCTAAAGACAGCAATATCGTCCAGATAAGCTGCACAAAAGTCATCCAACCCAGTGAGGACTTGACTCACCAACCTTTGGAAGGTGGCAGGTGCATTTTTCAAACCAAAGGGCATCACCACAAACTGATAATGCCCACTAGGGGTAGAAAATGCTGTCTTGGCTTTAGACTCCTCAGCTAACCTGATTTGCCAGTAGCCAGCTGTCAAGTCAAATGTGCTCAAATATTTGGCAGAAGCCAACTTGTCAATGAGCTCATCTGCCCTTGGAATAGGGTGTGCATCTGTCCTGGTGACAGCATTGAGTCCTCTGTAATCCACACAGAACCTCATCTCTCTCTTGCCATCTTTGGTGTGAGGTTTGGGGACCAGAACCACTGGGCTAGCCCAGGGGCTCTCTGAAGGCTCAATGACACCTAATTCCAGCATCTTTTGCACCTCAGTCTTTATACAGTCCCTGACGTGGTCAGGTTGCCTGTAAATCTTGCTCTTTACAGGAAGACTGTCACCAGTGTCCACCACATGTGTACACCAGTTAGTCTGACTGGGTGTCAATGAGAACATATGCCTGTATGCCTGTAGAACTTGTCTGCAGTCATGTTGCTGATGTTCAGTGAGGCTGCCACCTAAGGCCACACCATCAACTGAGCCATCCTCAGGGTTCTGAGTGAGCAGGTCTGGGAGAGGGTCACTCTCTTCCTCCTGTCCCTCATCTGTAGCCATGAGCAAGCCCATGTCTGCCCTGCTGACATATGCCTTCAATCTGTTTACATGGAGCACCCTGTGGGGGCTCCTGGGAGTTCCTAGGTCCACCAAGTAGGTAACCTCTCCCTTCTTCTCCAGAATTGTATGGGGTCCAGACCATTTGTCTTGGAGTGCTGCTGGGGCCACTGGCTCCAACACCCATACCTTCTGTCCAGGCTGAAATTCAACAAGGACAGCCTTTTGGTCATGCCAAGCTTTTTGTAATTCTTGGCTAGCCTCAAGGTTTTTGGATGCCTTTTCCATGTACTCTGCCATCCTGGAGCGGAGACCAAGTACATAGTCCACTATGTCCTGTTTAGGCTTTTTGAGAGGTAACTCCCATCCTTCCTTCACTAGACACAGGGGTCCCCTTACAGGGTGCCCAAACAACAATTCAAAGGGGCTGAAGCCAACCCCCTTTTGAGGGACCTCTCTGTAAGCGAACAAAAGGCAGGGCAGAAGGATGTCCCATCTTCGCCTGAGCTTTTCAGGTAATCCTTTAATCATGCCCTTTAGGGTCTTGTTAAATCTCTCAACAAGCCCATTGCATTGTGGGTGATAAGGAGTGGTGAACTTGTAGTTGACACCACATTCCTTCCACATAGCTGTCAAATATCCAGACATGAAGTTGGCATCTCTATCTGATATTACCTCCTTAGGAAACCCCACTCTGGAGAAAACTCCAAGTAAGGCCCTGGCCACAACAGGAGCTGTTGTGGTCCTAAGTGGAATTGCCTCTGGGTACCTGGTGGCATGATCCACTACCACCAGTATGAATCTGTGCCCAGATGCTGTAGGGGGATCCATTGGACCAACAATATCAATCCCCACTCTTTCAAAGGGAACCCCCACCACAGGTAGTGGTATAAGGGGGGCCTTTGTTGTTCCACCTGCTTTACCACTGGCTTGGCAGGTTTCACAGGAGCGACAAAACTCCTTGGTGTCTTCAGACATGTGAGGCCAGTGAAAGTGAGGGACAAGCCTGTCCCAAGTCTTGTTCTGGCCTAGGTGTCCTGCTAAAGGAATATCATGGGCCAAGGTGAGTAGGAAGCCCCTAAATTGCAGAGGTATAACCAACCTCACTTGTAGGCAGTTGGGAAGGCGCAGCCTTAACCCTCCTGTTCTTCTTCTTGGGAGGTACTTGGTCCATTGTTCCAGGATCCAAGACCGGAGGTTCAGAGAGGCACTTTTTGGCCTGTGACCTGGTCACAGCAAGGACATGTGATGATATCCCTAACATCTCTGCATGAGTCCTGTACTCAACTTCTGACCATAGAGAGTTCTCCAGGTCATTGCCCAACAAACATTCTACTGGGAGATCAGCACTAACCACAACTTTCTTTAGGCCAGTTACCCCTCCCCAGGAAAAGTTAACAAGTGCCACACTATGTGTAGTAGTGACATTGCTGGCATTGGTCACCAGGTAATCATCGCCTGGCATGTATTGTCCAGGGTCCACAAAGTTAGGTATCACCATAGTGACACTGGCACATGTGTCCCTGTAAGCTTGAGCCACTTTGTTGTTGATCAAAGGTGTCTGTCTGTATTTGCCCAGGTTACTGGGACTTATGTCAGGGGTCAAATCTATGTCCCCTTCACAAACCAGAACAGCCTGTGTAAGGGTTCTGACTAGGTCAGAATCTCCTTCAGATCCCACCGCTGCCACCAATGTGAGAAGTTGGCCTGGTATATAATGCTCACTAGTTCTAGTGATCACTTTGTACCATGCCAAGCAACCCTTATGATGATGGTTGTAATTCAACCTTGTAGACCAGTTATCCTAGTGGTAACGTGGACAAAGCAGTCTTAGGCTAAACTCTGAAAGGCATGTGAAGCCAGCTGTTATACCATACACAACCCCCTTGAATACCAAATGAAAGGGACACCACACAGATATATATTGAAAATATATATTGATTTATTAACTATAAAATCCCCTGGACTCTTTATGAGCACAGAAGCACAAGCGTTAAATCACAAGACAGTTTAAAATACACAAAAGTTGCACAATATGGATGAGCCCTAGGGGCCACCTAAACCATATACTAAGAAAGTGGTATAAGAGATACCAATAGGAAAGTGAAGAGGCCTAGGGCCTTGGGAATCGCTGGAGCTATTCGAGACTGGAAATAACTAAGTCGGGAAAGGCCCACGGGACTCGGGTGCAGTGTTCAAAGTGCACGCACTTTTCAATACAAAGTCTATGGTGCGTAAAAAGCACAAAGTTAGAAAGTTAGGAACCTTCCGAGTGACCTACGGAGCTGAAACTTAAAACACAGGCCCTTGGGATGTGTACCAGTGCAGGAGCACTGGCGGAGCTGAGTTACCTCACCCACAGGAAGCGGGTGCACAGGGTCGAAGTAGTGTCGGGTTTCGTCACGCTGGTCGATGGTGCTTGGAGCTGAAGATGCTGCAGGCGGCTCGATGAGAAGAGTTCCGGTGGATCCAAGGGTGGATCTGAAGATATGAAGACCTGAAAGCAGAGGGGACAATGTTCAAAGTCACTAGCCAGTGACTACCGTGGAACCAGGTTGGAACCAGGCGATGTCGGGTGCAAACAGGCGTTGTCGGGTAGCTTCTTTCTGCAGCCACGTGGATACCCGGGGTTGAGGACGTCCAGGAGTCGGTCACGAGCTGTCCCACGCAGGCTTCTCGCTGTTGGCGGTGTCGGCACCTCGATCGGAGCAAACAGGCCTTGGCAAAGGCAAGCCAGGCAGAAGGTGAAAGATGCTTAACACTCGGACCAGCAAGGTCAGAGCGGGTGCTCCTCTTCACAGGAGCTTGGGTAGGTCTGGAGCAACCAGACCTGCCGTGTAAATCTTCGGGTTCGTCGCCAAGATGGCCGCTGACCACGTGGCTAGTGGCCGGGATGGCGCGTCAAGTGGCACAATGCAAAAGGGCCCCACGCAGATCGTGGAGATGCTGGAGGGCTGATCTTCGGTGCAAGGGCTGCTCGGTGGTGGGGGTTCTCAATCCCCAAAGCACAACGTTGAGGATGCCTCAGAAGCTGCGCAGTCAGCTTTTCAAGTGTCTTCCAAGAGGTCCGGTCCCACGTCACTCGGTGCCTCCACGGGTCCCTTCTTTGCAGGGACTGTGGATCGGGCTCTGAGAGGTCTGGGAGTCTGGTTCTTGTTGGGCTCTGGGCTCGGGCTCCGGCGGGAGGCGGCGGCAAAGCAGACGTCGAGTTGCTGGTTGTTTATTTATTTATTTATTTATTTATTTATTTATATGCTTGTATAGCGCAAGAATCCAGCCCGAAAGGGTTATCTCCGCGCTTTGACATCAGCAGGTCGCAAGAAACTGAGGGGCAGCAATCCTAAAGTTATATCTCCTCAAACAGATTCGTCTTCAGCATTTTTCTAAAGATGAGATGTTTGGGGACCTGTCTTAAGTTGAGGGGCAAGTTGTTCCACAAGGCCGGCCCCACTGTTGAGAGGGCTCTGCCGCCTTGTCTGGTTTTTTTAACGAAAGGTGTTTTGAGCAAGAGAAGATTACTTGACCGTAATTCTCGTTCTGGTTTGTAGGGTTGGAATAGTTTGGCTAGGTATTTGGGGCCGTTTCCAAATAAGCACTTATGTACAGTGCAGCAGATTTTAAATTTCACCCGTTGGCGTATTGGAAGCCAATGTAGTTTTTTTAACAGGGGTCCAGAAGATGTTCTGGGGGGGGCATTCAGAATCAGCCTTGCCGCCGTGTTCTGAACCACCTGCAGACGATTGATGGCATCCTCATTGGCTTGTATCAAAAGCCCGTTGCAATAGTCAAGGCGACTTATTACAAGGGCTTGCACCAAGGTCTTTCTGTAGGTGTCCGGCAGCAGGGGAAAGACTCGCCTGAGTAATCCAATAGTGCGAAAACAAGCACCAGCAATTACATTAGCATGTTCTTTGAGAGTTAGGCTTTGATCTAGTTTCACACCCAGATTTTTAATGGTAGGTTTAGGGGAGGGTACAGGTCCCAAGTCTTGGGGCCACCAGTCAGGAGACCAAAGCATGCTGGCTTTCCCAAAACACATTACTTCGGTCTTCCCGACGTTGCACTGGAGGTAGTTGGCAGCCATCCAGTTGGAGATGGCCCTCATACCTTCCACAAAATTTCCCCTAACATTAGGGTCGGGGGCATGGAAAGGGTAGAGGAGTTGTGTGTCGTCGGCATACGACACAGGAGTGAATCCGTACTTCCTCACAATCTCAGCAAGGGGGGCCACATATATATTAAATAATGTGGGGCTTAGGCATGAGCCCTGTGGCACCCCCTTGGTGAGCGCCCTAGAGATGGAATGGTAGGGGCCCAGGCTGACAGATTGTGAGCGCCCGGAAAGGAAACTCTCCAGCCATGCAAGTGCCTGACCTCTGATGCCCACTCCTTGTACCCGGTTCAGCAAGATCTTATGAGAAACAGTATCGAAGGCTGCTGACAGGTCTAACAGCACCAGAATCATCGAGCCTCCTCTATCCTGTGACATCTTGATGTTATCGGTCACGGAGAGGAGTGCAGATTCGGTGCTGTAGTTGGGCCTGAACCCAGATTGGGATTGGTCCAGGCCCCCTGTCGCTTCGATAAAGCTAGAGATCTGAGTGTTAACATGTTTCTCAGCCAGTTTCGTCAGGAGGGGCAGGAGAGAGATAGGGCGGAGGTTGGAAAGCTCAGTCCAGGGAGAGGTGGTATTTTTCCGTATCGGGTTCACAGTTGCCTCTTTCCATTGTTGTGGAAGCTTGCCTTCTTTAAAAGAAAGGTTAAGAATTTTGGTAATAATGGGACACAATGATCTGCTCAGATTATTGGTTAACCTAGCCGGAAGAAGATCACAAGGAGAACCAGATTTCATGTTTCCCAGGAGTGTTTGAACTTCATTTTCTGTGACTTCTGGAATGATATTAAAGGTCTCTGAAAGGGTTTCCTGACATGAGGTAGTAGTGTCTTCCGGGTTATTCGGGTGCTTGGCCAATATTTTATTGTAAATGGTATCGATTTTGTCCTCAAAGAACTGGGAAATATTGTTGCATAGTTCTTGAGAGAAGGTATCCGGACTTTCGCAAGCCAGGGGGTTAGTAAAAGTTTTAAGTATTTTGTATAGTTCTCTGGTGGAGTTAGCGGCTTCATCTAGCTGGGAGCGTAGGCTAGTTTTTCTTGCTTTTTTGATGTTATTATAGTAGGTGGATATGGCCTGCTGGTAGAGTGCTTTACTCTCGGGAGAGTGATCCTTTCTCCATTGCTTTTCCAATTTCCTGCATTTTTGTTTCTCTAATTTCAGTGAGTCGGAATACCATATTTCTTTTTTGGTGGCCCGGGGTCTTTTGATAGTTTTTTGCGGGGCTAGAGAGTTTATGGTCTCTAAAAGAGAGCTGTTTAATTTGGATAAAGCCAAATCAATGTCATCAGTATCGGAAATGGTGGGTTCTTTCCAGGTTTGTTCAAAAGTAGATGAAGTAATTTTGTGCCATGCTCTTTTAGTAATACTCATAGTGGTCGGGGGAGCAGAGGGTTTGTCAAGTCTCAGAAAGGAGAATTCCAACATGCTGTGGTCAGACCAGCAGATGGATGTAGGGGGATGACAATGTATGGAAGGGTGGTTAGTAAAAATCAAGTCCAGTGTATGGCCTTTCCTGTGAGTAGGGCCACAGTTTCTTAGATGAAGACCCAAAAGAGCCAGATCCTCGAGGAGAAGCTTGGTATTAGGATCATTCACAATATCTGCATGGAAATTAAAATCGCCGAGAACAATAAAATTTTCTTTAGCTTTTAAGTATGGGGCTAATATTTCAGTTAAGGCGAGAGAAAAGCCAGCATTGGGGCCCGGAGGTCGATATACTAGGGCACCTTTCCAGTGTTCTTTAGTTTTAGTGTGAATTTTAAAAATCATGATTTCCATAGTCGGTAGAATAGTTTGTTCCATTACCGTAATATGGATACTTTCTTTAAAAATGATGGCAATACCTCCGCCAGTTTTTATAGGGCGGTCTTGTCTTAAAATTTTGTATCCTTGAGGGATACCCAAAGTTATGGAAGGAAGAGTGTGAGGCTTCAGCCAAGTTTCCGTAAGGAAGCATAATTCAGGTTTATGACTTTGGATAGTATCCCAAATCTCTACATGATGTCGGGGCAATGACCGAACATTCAGTCATGGTACCTGTGTTCACAGGGTGGCCACTCCTAGGCCACAAGGGAGATTCTCTTCAGTCTTCTGTGCAGCAGAATGTCGAAGTCCAGTCTTCTTCTTTGTTTAAAGTTGATTTCAGGATGATCTGCTGTGCAATGGCACTGCTCCCGCTCTTATTCCCAATCTGAGGGGTGGATCACCTACTAGGTCCCTCCTCTGGGAGGAACCAGGAAGGGGGGCGGTTACACCCCCTTTCCTTTGTCCAGCTCCTCGCCAGGACTGGGGCTGGAAGGCCCCAGAACCGGTTTGGACTGGCCTATGCACGGGGACACCTTGTGTGCCCCGGGCATGTCTGATTCTATTCAGCCCTGTCCTACCCAATACACAAAATCCTGTCTGGGGTGGTGCTTGCACCTCCCAAGGCAGGAAACCCTTTGTCCAGGCCACCATCTGCCGAGTTTCGGTCAGCAGCAGGAGGCCAGACTTGTGTCTGTGGTGGCAGCGTCCATTTTGTGATGCTGAGGCTCTGTTTAACTTTAACCGGGGTTAAGGCTACACACATGTCGTATCCCTCTAGAAGGGTGGAATGCTATCCCCGTCGCCAGAATTGGCGAGGGAATAGTATTCCAATTCGTATGACACCTTACTCGACATGTTTTGATAAAGCCAAACCAAAGTTAGCATTTAACCGCGAGGATTATAATGCACTTAAGAGTATATGGTATGGCAATATCCCGGAACAGCTTAGGGAGTGGTTCCCGACAGCTGCAGACAGGCTCAGCTCATGCCAGAGCACCATCTCACATATTTCCAAGCACTCTGCCTCCAGGATTGATGAGGCCTTCCATAGGAGTGGCTGATAGGAACATATGTGTCCAGTTTAGGGTTAGGCACAGACATACTGTACCTAAGTAAGAGGTGGTTACACCGACTTACCCCAGCTGAGTGATCAGCCAGTTGTGTCAAATATGGGGGCCAGACCAGGGGTGGCACAATACATGCTGCAGCCCCTGGTAGGCCTTGGATACACCTATGCCCTGGGCACCTAGGGTGCACTAATACAGGGGCTCACAAGGTGAACCAGTTCCAATTCGTAATGCACCTAAAGTGCATTGGCAGTAATTTAGAGAGAGAACAGCAGGCTGTGGGTCTGATTAGCAGGCCCACAGCCACATTAAGTCAGAAACCAGTGAAGCAAAAAGCAAAAATTTGGGGTGACCATAGGATAGCAGACCCTACTCTCCTACACCGATCACTCTACAAGCCCCGCCCCTATCTGCCAGAATGACGTCAAGAACAAGGCGGTTCTGAAGAACAACAAGTCTCATAGCAGACTGTTCCTCGGTCAGGTTACCTAAGGCAGAAGTAGTCTCATTCACTACTGCTTCCAAAGTTCTGGTTATTTTGCGTATTAATTTACTGTTTTGGACGGGACCTATGAAGAAAAAGAATCCTTTATTGAAATCTGTATATTGCTCCCACGGTGTCTCAGTCTGATCGACAACCGGGGACTCGGTCTCCCTCTTGTGTCTTACATGTACGAGTTGGGAATCTCGATGATAATGGGATAGGGCTAGAAAAACAGGTGGCAGTAGGAACGCAATATAACACGTTCCACCCCAGTCTAAGGGCAGACGTACATAGGCTGTCTGACCGCAAATGAAATAGGAATGGCGGAAAGCTTTGAAAGTAGACTTTCCTTTATCATTGAATTCGACCACAGTATTACAATCACTGTGTCCTAGGTGCACTGAACCATTCTTTCTAACACATAATTCACCTTTTACTGGTAAGACTGTTATAAACGGTGAACCTGTATTGGTCTCGGACTGGACGTTCAGAATGATGAGGCTAAGGGAAACATTCCCTAATTCGTACACTTCATTTTCTAGATCTGTTCCTTTCCTTTGGGGAAAACCATCTTTGTCGGGAAAACATGCCTTATTCATTACTATAGTCAGGTCCCCCCAAATCCATTCACTCTGGGAATTTGTGAACTGTCTGTCTTGTGTTGATGACATTAAAGCAAACCAGGCTCCGCACGAACCATTGTGCGAAAACGGATAAGGAAAGAGGGGCAGAACTCCCTTCAATTTCTGATAAGGTGGGAGTCGGCCACATACCCAGCAGTTCGTTACATTGCTGGTCTGGTGAGAATGGTGTAACATACGGATAAAGGTATTGTTGCGCAGTGCTAGTCGATAGGACAATTCATGGGGTGGCAGGTCACTGAATGTGTGTTTTACAGTGTCATTGAAGGAAGAATGTATATGTGAACCAAGAGGAGGAAAGAAAACATGTAGCGTCAAGCTTATGCATATAATCAATATACTTAGAAAAAACATAATGATCAGAGTTACTATGCATCTATTGCGTAAGGTTTTGCAGTACTTCTTTTTCATCTCTTTCTGCCTATTTCTCTGGCTATTTGGGTCTACGATCTTATACATGTCAGGAACCTGTCTAACCGCTTCACCCAAGGGGGACTTAAACAATTAAACGCTGTCTGACTTACTAGACCGTAGTTTTTGTCTATACTCTTGTTGCGGAGTCTTTTCTAGCAAAGGGAGTTTAGAGTCAATGTTTTCGGGACAGTCCTCAGAGTCTTTTACTGAACCAAGTCCATGGAAACGTTTCACGTGGTGGGCGTGGATCCAGCCCTTCCTCCCTTCGACCTTGACGGCGGTCCTCGTCGTCAACAGGACCAACTTGGGTGCGCGCCAGCGGGGCTCCAGAGGGCTTGAACGGTCGAAGTTGCGGACAAACACCAGGTCTCCCGGAACAATTGCATGAGTTTTCACCTGGGTGTTGTCGGGGAAGGCAGCTGCAACCTGTGAACGACAAGAAAGGAGTGCAGACATCAAGGAAGCCAGGTAATCTGTCAGCATAGTACTGTCGACATCGGTTATCTTTCTTGGCATAGGCGTACCCCACATATTCGGCGGTCTCCCAAAAACCACCTCGTACGGGGATAGTCCGGTTCTGGAATGAGCTACCATCCGCATGTAAAAGAGGGCAACCGGCAAGGCTACCATCCAATCCACGCCTTTTTCTGCACAGACCTTCGCTAACTTAGTCTTGAGTGTCTGATTGTGTCTCTCTACGAGACCTGCTGCCTCTGGGTGTCGTACGCAATGGAATTTCCACTGGTACCCTAACAGAAGAGATACTTGTTTCATCAGTTCAGAAGAGAATGGCTGTCCATTATCTGAGTGCACGACACGGGGCAAACCGTATCGCGGGAAGAATTCTCGGACCAACTGCTTGGCAGTGGTCACAGCAGTGTAATCTGGGACTGGGTACGCTTCTGTCCATCTAGATAGGGCGCTTACAACTACGGGGACATAATTGAATCCTCGACATCTATCCATCTGAATATAATCCATCTGGAGGACTTCAAAAGGGTGGTCAGGAGGATGAAATCCACCTTGTTCCACGGGAATGCCTTTGCCTGGATTGAACTGACAACAGATCATGCAGGTACGCACTTTCTGTTTTGCTGCTGCACGTAAATGCTTGTTGAACCAGATGTTCTGTATACTGTCTAACATGGCTTTTTCTCCTAAGTGAGCTGGACTATGTGCTGTGTTAATGATAGCTTGAACCATGGAGTCAGGGAAGAACCACGTGGCTTTGCCTTTTGTCATCCATCCCTGATCTGTCTGGACCCCTCCTTGTTCAGTCCATTTCTTGATTTCGTCTGGAGTGGCATGTGGTTGTATGTCGAGTACATCTTGTGAGGGATCCCTGACTGTCATGCAATTTGTCAGTGATGGTACTTCAGTCTTTGTCGTGTCAGTTGGAATGTCTGTTTGAGTCTGGGCTGTAAGTTTAGCTGTTCGATCTGCCAGGTCGTTACCCTGGGAAATAGTGTCTGTGACTTTAGTATGTGCTTTGCACTTCATGATGGCTATGGCTGTAGGCAAGTGTATTGCATCTAACAGAGCCTGAATGAGGGGACCATGCTGTATTTTGGCCCCATGGGAGGTCAGAAAACCTCTCTCTTGCCAAAGGACTCCAAAGTCGTGTACAACTCCGAATGCATACTGTGAATCCGTGTATATGTTTACTTTCAAGTTCTTGGCTCGTATGCAGGCTTGGGTCAGAGCGATGAGCTCTGCTGCTTGGGTAGACAGGGTGTCAATTCGATGTGTCTCTATGACTTCAGTATCAGTGGTCACTGCATATGCGGCCACTAACTCTCCTGTGCTTGTTCTCATGCATGAACCATCCACATAAAGTGTCAGGTCTGGGTCGGGTAATGCAATGTCTGCCAAGTCTTGTCTTGGCTTCGTCACTGTGTTAATTACTTCCACACAATCATGTGGTGCAGGGTCTACTGTGTTTGAGGGTAAAAGTGTAGCAGGGTTCAGAGTATTGCATCGTCTGATCTCTATGTGTGGCTGGAACAATGTCAGTTCCTATCCTGTCAGTCTTGCTATAGTCAGGTGCTGGGTCTGGGTCTTGTTCAAGAGAACTTCCACTGAGTGTGGAACCTGTACCGTCAGGGGATGTCCTAACACTATGGAATTGCTTTGTCTGATTGCTAGAGCTGTTGCTGCAACTGATTTTAGGCACGCAGGCAGAGCCTGGGCCACTGGATCCAATGTACTAGAAAAGTAAGCACAAGGCTTGCGTTTTCCTGCCTGATCTTGTGTAAGGACAGATAATGCTGTGCCATCGCGTTCAGTGACAAAAAGTGTAAAAGGTTTGCTGTAACATGGTGTCGCTAAAACTGGTGCTTGACATAGAGCTTTCTTCAATTCATCAAATGCAAGTGTATGTTCCTGAGTCCAAGGGAGGACAGTCGAAGTCGCTGCCTCCTGTGTTGTCAACTGTATGAGTGGTTTGGCTAGATGTGCGTACTGAGGGATCCATTGTCTGCAGTAAGAAGTGAGGCCAATGAAGGCCCGTACTTCCTTTTGTGTCTTGGGCTGTGGAATGTGTGCAATTAACTGAATGCGGTCAGGTGTCAACTGTCTACCCCTCTTGGACAGCAAGTGTCCAAGGTACACCACTTGCTGGGCACAGAATTGTAACTTTGAAGGGGACACTTTGTGCCCCTTTTCTGCCAGGAAGTATAAGACTGTCAGTGATGCACGTTCACAGTCTCGTTCTGATCGTGCTGTGATCAAAAGATCATCAACGTATTGGAGCAGTGCAGTGTCAGTAGGCATGTGAATACTGTCTAGTTGTCTTTTCAATGCTTGACTGTAAATACTAGGACTTTCCGTGAACCCTTGAGGAGCCCTCGTAAATTTGAAGCTTCGTCCATTTAAACAGAATCCGAAGAGGTATTGGCTCTCCGGATGGATCGGGACACTAAAGAAGGCGTTCTTGAGATCAATTACAGTAAAGAACGTCGCTTCGGAATCAATTGCAGTCAATAGTGAAGAAATGTCTGGGACCACTGGGTACTGTGGTATTATGCATTTGTTCAATTCTCGGAGGTCAATCACTAGTCTGTAGACCAGTGGTGCATTTGGGTCAGTTCGTTTAAGAATCGGAATGATAGGAGAATTACATACATTGGAGTCAGTTTCTACAGCCACTCCCTGTGCAATGAGTTCGTCAACAATTTTCAGTAATGCAACTACAGCATCAGGTGGTAACTTGTATTGTCGGATTCGTGGCAGTACAACTCCTTGCTTGAGTGTGACACGGTATGGTGTAATGTGCATGTAACCTACATCAGTCGGACCTTGCGCCCATAAATGCTGTGGTACATTCTGGAGTCTGGGGTCAAAATCTCTCAACACATAATGTCCTTTAAAATCACGTAAAAACAATCTCACTCCTTCCGGGGAACAACAAATCACTGCTCCTAGTTCTTTCAATGTCTTTATGCCAAGCAAGTTTTCTGGACATGATTTAGTAAGCAACAAGTCTGTAGTGCGGGACAAGGGACCAACTTCTAGGGAAACTGGCTTTGATACTTCGTTAACAATAGGCTTTCCTGAAAATCCCAGGGAAATATTCTGTGAGCCTGAGAGGGGTGCCCCTGGAACCTCGTCATGACTGATGGTAGTTCTGCTCGCCCCTGTGTCAATCAGAAATTTTCTGTCTTTCCCCAATACATGACTATGTACATAGGGACCCTCTTGATCTACAGGAACCTCAATAAGGGGCAAGCCAACCTCCCTCTCTAGGCTGTTTCATGAGTACTGCTGATAATCTGGGTAGTCTGACTGTGCATACTGGTACATTTGTTGCGTGACATGTTGTGTGGCAGCAATGGGTTGGGGTACAGCTACTGTCTGTTGCGTGTTCTGTGGCGTTTGCGTGTTCTGCGGGATGTTATTCTGTCTAGGAGGATGCGGTCTTTCTTTCGTTTTGCCTGTAGCTATATTGTGTTTCAGGACAGAACATTCATTTATATAGTGACCTGGCTGTTTACAGTAGTTACAGTTCCCTTTGACAGGTGCCGCGCCCTTTTTCTGGCCATCGGCTGGAACTGATTGAGCAACTAGTACTTTCATTTTCGTATCTTTCATGCGTCTCTTTTCGTGTTCCTGTTCTTCTCTAATTCGGTTCTGGTGATACTGTAACATTTGTAACATTTGTAACATTTGGGAAGGGCTATTTGCTTGCCAAGTACTCTCAACCTTCAGTACTCTATTTTTGATCTGGGGTAAGGAATTCTCTACTAATTTGCTCACAAAAAGATGTGGGTATGATTCACTACTTGTCTTCAGGCCACTGTTAATATGAAAACATTTTTCGAATCTAGAATAAAAATCACTAGTGTCTTCATCTTGTTTCTGTTTGCAGGCTGAAATAGCATCCCAATCTTCCTTTTTAGTAGTCAATAATCTCGGCAAAACCTGTATTAATAGTTAGGGTAGTTCTTTAGCTTTGTCCCCAAGACCAACACCCGGGCCTCGTGTTTTATCTTCGTCTTCTAATTCTGTCCAGCTGATCTTTTTCTTTCCCACCTCCCAATCTTTTTCTTTAAGCTTTTCATAAATGCCTGCTAGTAACAGTACTTTCAATAATTTAATGGTATCAGCGTATGTGTACTCCCCCATGCGGAGCATGTCTTTTAATTCACGGTGGAACCCCCCTGGATCTTTGTCATGACAGGGCAGTAATTTTTTCATTTCCAATAATTCCATTTTCGTCAAGGGTGTGTAAACGTATACTCGTTGAAGCTCACCCCCTGTAGTTCTAACGGGATGAACCTCTCGTAGGGGATTCTGTCTGTCTATGTGAAAAGTCTTTCTTTCTCGATGTGGGGCAGGAATCAAGTGCGGGGTCAGAAAAGTCAAATACTTATGTCGTTGATCTAGAATGACATTAATTAATTCGGTACCTAGGCCTCTCCATCTTGCTAGGAGTAAATCGTCCAATAATTTATACAAGGGACCTGGATCAGAATGCTGACTCTCGTACAAAGTGATGAGATGTTGAATCATGTAAATACCAGCTAAACGCTGTTCTTCCGGAGGAAGGCTCAAAAATGTCTGCGCTACTATGTCATCCTTATATATGTTAGAATTACAAGCCCATTGAACTGCTGACCGGGCTAGTTCCTGTTCATGCATAGTACAAAGTTCACTACTCCCTACTCGTTTTTTCAGTGCATGTTCAGTAGCTTGGAATAAGTGTTCGAGGGAATATCTTTCTGGTATTGGAGAGAGGGAACGTTTATTGTAATCTAGGCCTATGGGTCTGTCAAACGGTCTTGCCCTACCTACGTAATTCATTTTATTCATTTCCTCTGTTACTGTATCATCCTCATCTGTGACTTCTTCGTCCTCTTTCTCGGCTTGTTTCTCGGCTTGTTCTTTCTTGTGTATATCAAGAATTTCTTTACGAATTTTCCTGTACATGCTTTCTATTCTGTTCTGTGTATCATGTTTACAAATAGCTATATTGTCACTCCGAGTCATCATACCTTTAGTCACTTCTTTATCTGGCTGGTCTCGTTCCCTGATCAAATAATTAATCAAAAATCGTAATAGCATGGCTTGAATCTCCACCTTTCTATTTGCCATAGCCTCATGTATACTTTCTGGTCCCTCCCCCGTTCTAATGAAGTGGTATATTCTGTCTAAATGTTCTTTCATGCCTGGCAAAGTGATCAAATAGTCTGCAACACGTCTTAAACGTATTGAGAATATGAGCATTACGCCCTCACCTGGTACTGGATCATATATACAATCGGAAAGTGATTGTCTAAGAGATGCTGGTGTCATGGGTTTTGGCGTGCGTTGTAGTGCTAATTCTCGTAGCGTTCGTTTTAGTGGCGATGGGGTATGCAGTGTGTGTCCAGTGGGCCCCCCTCCCGATGCCCCTTGACTTGAGTCGCCTTGGCTTGAGTCGTCTTTCACTGTTAGTGACACTACTGGTGCGGGTTGATCTTGTGGTACGGATTGTCGGCGAAAAGGATTAGTAGGGATATTAACAGGAGGATTGGTAGGGTTGGGAGGAGGAGGAGGAAAATCTGTATTTACATACTCCGGAGCAGCGTCGTCTAAATAGGAGGAAAGAAAAATGTCCGCTGCTGTCTGTTTATGACTACGGAGTTTAGTCGGGATCAGCGGTGGCGGCAAGTTGCTGGGTACTTCCGGGGTCACTTTAGGTAGGCCCTCGGCGAGGATGGGATACATGCCTTTAATAAGGGCATTTCTTTGTCTATCAATTTGTTCTGCTTTCACCCGTTCACCTTCTTCTTTTAGCTCTTTTTCTTTGGCTTTTTCTGATGCTTCTCTACTTCTCTCTGCTTTGTGGATTTCTTTCTCTGTTCTTCTATGCGCTTCTTTACGCCACAACTCTATGGCATCTTTCTGGGATTGTCTAGCTTTCTTTTTCCACAGTGCTTCCTCTACTCTCATGATGCAATCAGCATCCCATGTCCCTGAGACAGGCCATCTATATTTCTCTTCCAGATCCTTCGTGTAATATACCCATAAATCTAAGTACAGTATGGCATCTAGGCCATGCTTCTGGTACATAAAATGTCCAGGAGTGTCCCTAGGCGGGACTGGAACTGCCTCTTCGAGTATCCCTTTCCTGGTCCCTATCTGACGTAATTTCGGAAACAGCGGCATGTTTGAACTAATTTGAACAAAAACACAATAAGCACAATAATAGACTGAAAACAATCATTCATACCACAACATTAAAACATTAGAAACAGATACTAACTAGTACATAGAAAAACACAATCCTAAAATAAACCTCGTTTACTGTATGCACTGCTAGAACAGTACAGTCATACCGGTCTCATAAAGAGACACGTCTTTACCGCATCCACCTAAATGGACACGTCTTTACCGGATCTGTGTACCCAGACCCGTCTTGACCGGGCTCAAATAAATGAACCCATCTATATGCATTCCCAACAACGGTACTCACCGGGAAGCAAAACTGAAGGCCTCGGAAACTCGATACTGGACTGGACTGCTACGGCTTCTTGCTGCGCATGCGCCTCGGGATACCTCAGACCTTGCTCTCTCGGCTTGGGCTCTGGTCGGGATGGTCCGCAATCCTCACCGCCTCCTGTGGATGCCTGGTCGCAGTCTCCGTCTCCTCCGTGGGCCTGAGGGAGTTGGCAGGAAATCCCGCTGACGTGTACACTGGAAGTCCGTCACGGCTATAGAAGGGGTCAGGGGGCTGCGCCTACATCGCCGGCGCGTGGGGAAGGGGACTAGTTCCTATTCGGGCGCCAGATTTATGTGGTAAATAAAACATTACCCGGACATAGTTTCTATACATTAATAATGAATAAGGATAGCTCATAAAATGAGAGGCAGAGTCCGTGGTGTCCGAGTCAAAAGGGCTTTAATACAATGACTCGAGTCACTGGAGAATCGGGTTCCATCACCACTTAGGTTCAGGAAGGGTCGTCATCTGACGTTTTATTCACATAACACATTATATATAGTAAAGCCATACAATTGCAATGAATAGAGAAGGCGGAACGCTCCAGGCGGAGCAAGTGAAAGAGAGAGATAAGAACACATGGGCGTGAAAGAAGGCGTGTAAAAAGGCGTACACGTGGGTGTTCACTTGATGAGTCATAGGTGTGTCATAGGTGGGTGGATGCATAGAGGAGGTCTGCAGGGTCAGCAGAAACCTTTACCCTACATGTGCGTGTAACTGGTCATGACGTGAAATTGACGTGTAACTGGGGAGAGCTGGGGGGTGCTGACTTTAGCACCAGTAGAGGAGTCTGGAGTCTGGGATGTCAGAACGACCTACACCTTTGGCATATCTGATATCTTGTGTTTGGAGGATGTATTGTCTGAAGTAAAGGTCTCTCAAGTAAAAAGCCGTTCATCACTAAATGCTAATGTGTGCATGTATTTCTTCGTGCATTGCGTGGGGGCCATGGTCCTTCTATGGCAACGGGTTCAGTAAATCACTTGCATGAAGACAGGAAGGCTAGGCCCTATGCTCTGCAGGCGGAATATGTTTACCCCTTTCACTAGACTGGAATGTGTTTTTGCGGAGCTGAGCAGATAACTGTAGGCAAAATACCGTCTTGGCAGGCAGGCCAGGCCGGGCACCTCTCGGCTGAGCAGGGAGTAAGGGAGAGGTCAGGGATGCATACCTAAACTGCAACTTTCAGAGTCAGAAAGAGGCTCGGAGCCTGAATTCAGGGCCTGGCTCGGCTGGGCCACAAAAACGTGTGCATCTCGACTTTTAAACGTGTACCATGTAAATGCATTGGCGACGTAGGCCCCAGTGCAGAATTAACGTCTCATTCATGGAAGGCCTAATAACTGACATGTTAACATTAGACGGAAATGCAGGGGCATTATCATTACAGGCACGGGAAGGGAATTACATGATAACATGGTCATACATGGAGCATAGGTACATGGATAGGGTGCGAGTGGGGGACACACTGGCCACATAAAATTTCTATTTCCTCACATTAAGGAGGAGGTCTCCAAAATGTTTGCCCTAGGAGTGATTGAGTCCTCTAGCAGCCCATGGTCCAGCCTTGTGGTCTTGGTACCGTAGCTGCCGTGCCTGGTGCCAACCCTGAATTCAGATTCTGTGTGGACAACCAAGGTCTCAATTCAATCACGGAGACCGACTCGCATCCCATCCCCAGAGCTGATGAGCTCATAGATCCGTTGGGCGCTGCCCGGTACCTCAGCACGTTTGATCTAATGTCTGGGGACTGGCAGATCGCGTTAACTGATGGGGCCAAAATGAGGTCACCATTCTCCACACCAGATGGGCACCACCAGTTCCGTGAGATGCCCTTTGGAATGAAGAATGCCCCTGCCACTTTTAGCGGTTGGTCAGCCAGGTGTTGGCTGGGCTGGAGGATTTCAGTGCCAACCTACCTGGATGACATTGCAGTGTTTAGTCTGTCCTGGGAGGACCACTTGCACCACCTCTGGGAAGTGTTGATGGCGCTGCACAGAGCAGGCCTCACAATCAAGGCCAGTAAGTGCCAGATTGGGCATGGTTCTGTGGTGTATTTGGGACACCAGGTTGGGAGTGGCCAGATGGCACCCCTACAGCCTAACATTGAAACCATCCTGGCATGGGAGCCCCCAGGACCCAGACCCAGGTGAGAGCCTTCCTAGGTCGCAGGGGTTATTACAGGAGGGTTGTCAAGGGGTATGGCAACATTGTTGCCCCCTTGACTGAGCTGACTTCCAAGAAGCAGCCAAAGATTTTAAATTGGACTGACACCTGTCAGAAAGCGTTTGATGCCCTCAAGACTACCCTGTGTACAGCACCGGTCCTCCAGGCGCCCCATTTTGCTAAGGAATTTCTTGTCCAGACAGACGTTTCAGAGCATGGGGTGGGGGCTGTTCTGTCACAGATCAATGAGGAGGGACTAGACCGACCTGTAACCTTCATCAGTAGGAGGTTACTTCCCCGGGAACAGAGGTGGAGTGCAATTGAGCGTTAGGCATTTGCTGTGGTCTGAGAGCAGAAGAAGCTGAGACCATACTTGTTTGGGACTTACCTCTGGGTTCAGCCAGACCACAGGCCCCTCTGATGGCTGATGCAGATGAGAGGTGAGAATCCCAAGTTGTTGAGGTGGTCCATTTCCTTACAGTGTATGGAATTCACGGTGGAACACCACCCTGGCACAGAACACGCCAATGCTGATGGTCTGTAAAGATTTTTTCACCTTAGTGAAGAGAACCCCACAGATATGGGTAGTTCTCCCCACATTTCAGTTGGGGGGGGGGGGCATGTTTTATTCCTGGCACCATTGGCGTGGGTCTCCCTTTCATTTTTCGCTCTGTTTTTGCTGGTATTAGATGCTCTGGGCGCTGTGCCACTGCCATTCAGTGCCACAGCGCAAATGCTCACTGTGTAAAGATGACTGTGAATGTGAATGTATGTGTCTTGTAAAGCGCACTGCTGTCCTGCGGCGTCGTGGTGCTGTAGACCGCTGGGGAACCCGTCCTGGCTATCCCTGTGAGATGGTCCCTACTGAGTATCTCCAAGGTGAAACCAAGCATCCCCAGAGAATGTGGGGGGCCGTTGTAGAGATGAGGCAAGCTAATGCCCAGAGTTGCCGAGTGTGATCCCTGGTTAGAGTAGGCACCGAGGCGAGAATTATCGAGTCCGCTGACCCGGTCCAAGACCCTGCCGCGTCGGGAATTGAACCCTGGTCCCGGGCTGTTCTCTGCTTCCGGGTCTGCCGCCTCTAACCAGTGAGCCACACCACTCCACTAATTGGTATATCCCTGGTTGGCTTATTTGGTTTACCTGTTAGTCCCTAGTAGTGTGGCCTGTGTGTGACCAGGGCTGGTAACCCAAATGCTGCTGGTGGGCCTGCAGCGCTGGTTTGCCCCACCCACAGAAGCAGCTTGTAAAGTGTTCCTCAGACATGCCACTGCAGTGTCTGCGTGCAGTCCTGAATTGCCATCTTTGCTGTGAAGTGCCCACACTTCCCCGCCCCTTAACCTTCCCTTAGCATCATGTCAGTCACCCCTAGGGTAGGTGCATTGTGTGTGTAAGGTAGGATATGGCTTGATATATGTAGCATGTCCTGGTAGTGAATTACCCTCCATTTTGTTTTTCACTGCTGCAAGGATACCTGTTCTCCATAGGCTAGAATGGGCAGACTGGCTATGACATCTTATAGTCCTATCTGACTCAGGGGACATGGTAAAAATTCGAGTTTAGTATGCCTGAACTCAGAATGATAAAATACATCTTTTAGTGAAGTTGGTTTTTAACATTCTGTGTTTGAAAATACCACTTTTAGAAAGTAGGTATTTTCTTGCCTAAGCCTTCCAGTCTGCCCTGTGTGTATTGGCTGTCTGGGTTTAGAGGGGCTAGGCATCCTGAGTCAGACCTGGGATGAATAGAGAGATCTGCATTGAGTACTGGGGAGGGGTAGCTCCTTGACCCGAATAGGGCTGTGCCTGGCAAGGTGAATGCCGGCTCCACCTCCTACTGTGCGTCTGATGGCAGACCCCCTCTTTCTGAAAGGAAGGATGCAGCCTGGTAAACAAAGTGCTCCAGGCCTGAGCAGAACTGGTTCTGGCTGGGTTCAGTGACTAGAGACTTTTGAGAACAAAGACTTTTGGGTATAAATATCTGTGCCCAAGCTCCTGGATTGCAAGAGGAACCTCTTTCCGTGTTACTGAAGGAATCTGTAGGAGAGGTCTGTTCTTGTGCTTGTGTGCTGTTTCTTGGATTGGCCTGCAGTAATTCCCCTTGGACTTGGAAGAATAGGGAAAAGGACTTTTGAGAGACTTTTATTTTGCTAAGCAATTACCCGACGGCTAGAAGACAGCTAGCCTCCTGCTGGAGTCACAGGCACAACTGACTCCCCGACCAGCCTCCTGATTCCGCCCAGCGGGGATTTCTATCTGCAGGTGAGGCTCCTCTGAGTTTCAGGGCATCTAATTCTACTACAGAGAAGAGAGTGCTGAAAATCGTCGCTAACGCCGTTTGCGAACCGCCGCAGCTAAAGAGTATAAGAAAAATAATTGCGCTGCTGCCGCCGAGCGCTCGCAAACCAAAGATCATCGCATTGCACGCTTGCAGGCCACAAAGTGCTCGCTAACCCCAGAGATCATCGCATCGCACGTTTGTGGGCTTGTCAAAGGCTCGCTAACACCGCTTCGAGATCATCGCAGAGCGGGCGCCGTGAGTCCACCATTTTCCTCGCATCGTACCCAGATCGTCGCTCCCTCGCGGGCGCCATTTTCTTTCATCGCAACAAGATCGCACACGCAACTGAATCAGCGCCTCATCCTCCATTGCGGCAAGGTTTCAACGCATCGCTGGCCTAGAGTGAAGAAGTCTTTCGCTTTGTCCTGCATGCACACACAGACTGGCGCATCATCCTCCCTTGCGGCAAGGATTCAATGCATCGCCGGCCTAGCGTGGGGAAAATCATCCCTACAGCTCGTTTGCGACATTTTGCTTGTTTTGCTACGAAATCCAGGTACTTTGTAAGTAAAAGGGTCGCAGAAAGCCCTGCCTTGAACTGAACCCCTATTTGAACACTTAGCACTCTTTTTCCAGCTTTCTAAGAGTACCCCTCCCTTTTTTTCAGTACTGTGGCTTTTTACCGTTATTGGCCTGTGTTAAGTCTATATATAAAGATACTAGCAGCCCGCCCCAGCGTTGCCTGGGGCAGAAAGGGGCTGGGGGCAGTACACCCGCTCCCGCCCGACCCCCTCCCGCACCGACTCCCTCCCGCCCGACTCACTCGCGCCCACCTCCCGCCCCGACTCACTCGCGCCCCCCTCCCGCCGACTCACTCGCGCTCTGACATTTTCATTTACTGCTGCCTCCTTCTTGCCTCCCCCTGCATCACACAGTCTCACTTTCCCTTTCCTTACCTGTGCCGCCGCTCCTCACTGCACAGCCGCTCGTCACTGCACCGCCCTCCTCCTTCGTCATCACACACGTCGCGTAGCGGCCAGCGCTAGGTCCCGGCCGGCGCTACTTTCAGAGGACTACTTTGTTTACAAACGTAATTTTTTTAATTTACTTTTTTTTTTTAATTATATAGCCTATGTCCATCTACACACCCTGACATTTTCATAGATGTATCGGGTGTGTAGATTGGCGCTGTGGTTCCCGAGTTTACCTGGCCAAAAGGTGCAAGTTCTCTCTTTATAATAGTAGTATAGATTTATTTTTTATAACTACTTGTGTGGTGTCCCTTTGTAGTGTCCTTCACTGTATTACTGTGTATGATCATAAATGCTTTACACACTACCTCTGAGATAAGCCTAGCTTCTCGTGCTACTTTACCACAAGTTGAGCAGGGGTTATCAAAGGGTGTAGCCCCCTTACTCTGACTTAGGAAGAAGGATCCCTACTTGGACTGTGGACAGCCACTGCCAACTAGAGACCCTCATTTCTAACAAGGGTACTGCCTGGGAGATTGCATGAGTGCATGAGTACTGCCTGGGTAATTGGATTAGTGCATGGGTAATGCCTGAGTGAAAGGATGAGTGCAAAGGTAATGCCTGTGTCATTGGATGAGTGCACGGGTAGTGCCTTGTAGAATAGAAGAGTACATGGGTAGTGCCTGTGTGAATATTTGGGTGTAAGAGTAGTGCCTGAGTGTTTGCATGAGTGCATGGGAAGTTCCTGGATAATTGCATGAGTGCAAAATACTACCTGGGTGATTGAATGAGTGGAGGGGTACAGCCTGGGAGATTGCATGAGTGCATGAGTAGTGCCTTAGTGAATGGATAATGGCAAGGGTAATGCCTGGGTGATTGAATGAGTGCATGGGTTCTATCTGAGTGATTGGATGAGTGCATGAGTACTGCCTGTATGAAAGGATAAGTACAAGAGAAATGCCTGGGTCACTGGTCGAGTGCATGGGTAGTGCCTGAGAGAATGGATGAATCCATGAGTACTGTCTGAGTGAATAATTTAGTACATGTGTAGTGCCTGGGTGATTGCATGCGTGTGTGGGTAGTGCCTGGGTAATTGCAAGAGTACAAAAATACTGGCTGGATAATTGCATGAGTGGAGGGGTACTGCCTGTGAGATTGCATGAGTGCATGAGTAGTGCCTGAGTGAATGGATGTGTACAAGGGTAATGCCTGGGTCACTGGCTAAGTACATGGGTAGTGCCCAATTGATTGGATGAGGGCATGAGTACTGCCCGAGTGAAAATATAAGTATAAGGGAAATGACTGGGTCACTGGATGAGTGCATAGGTAGTGCCTGAGAGAATGAATGAGTACATGGGTAGTGTCTGAGTGAATAATTTAGTGCAAGAGTAGTGCCTGAGTGATCGCATGAGTATATGGGTAGTACCTGGGTAATTGCATGAGTGGAAACATACTGACTGGGTAATTGCATGAGTACATGGGTACTGCCTGACTGAAAGGATGAGAACAAGGGTGATGCCTGGGTCACTAGATGAGTGCATGAGTAGTGTCTGAGAGAATGGATGAGTACATGGGTTGTGCCTGAGTGATGCATAGGTAGTGCCTGGGTGATTGCATAAGTGCAGGGGTAACGTCTTGGTGATTGGATGTGTGCATGGGTAGTGCCTGAGTACCTACATGAGTGCAAGAATAATGTTTGGGTACTTATATCCATGCATGAGTAGTGCGTGAGTAAAATGATGACTGCAAGAGTAATGCCTGGGTCATTGGATGAGTGCATGGGTAGTGTCTGAGGGAATGGATGAGTGCTTGGGTAGTGCCTGAATGATTAGTTGAGTACAAGAGTAGTGCCTGAGTGAATGCATGAGTACATGGGTAGTGCCTGGGTAATTGCATGAGTGCATGGATACTGCCTAAGTGAAAGGATGAGTACAAGGGTAAAGCCTAGCCCACAGGATGAGTACATTGGAAGTGCTTGAGAGAATGGATGAGTGCATGAATAATGTTTGAGTCATTGGTTGAGTGCAATAATTGTGCTTGAGTGATTGCATGAGTGCATGAGTAATTCCTGGATGATTGCATGAGTGCAGGGGTAGTGCCTGGGTGATAGGATGAGTGCAGATATACTGCCTGAGTGAATGGATGAGTGCATACATAGTCCTTGGGTCAATGGTTGAGTCAAGAGTAGTACATGGGTGAGTGCATGACTCTGTAGGTAATGCCTGATTAATTGGATGTCTGTATAGGTAGTGTGTCCTTAATTTCATGAATGCATGGGCAGGGCCTGGGTGATTGCATGAGTGCAGGAGTACTGCCTGGGAGATTGCATGAGTGCATGGGCAGTGCCTGAGTGAATGGATGAGTGCAAGAGCAGTACCTGGGTGATTGAATGAGCGCATGGGTACAACCTGATTGAAAGATGAATACAAGGGTAATGTCAGGGTCACTGGATGAGTGTATGTGTAGTGCCTGATAGTATGGATGAGTACATGAGTAGTGCCTGAGTGGTTGCATAAGTGCATGGGTAGTGCCTTGGTAATTGCATGAGTGCAAAAATACTGCCTGGGTGATTGCATGAGTAGAGGGTCACTGCCTGGGGGATTGCATGAGTACATGGGTAGTGCCTGAGCGAATAGATGAGTGCATGTGTGGTGCCTGGGGTTATTAAATGAGTGCATGTGTAGTTCCTGACTGATTGGATGAGTCCATGAGTACTGCCTGAGTGAAAGGATGAGTACAAAGGTAATGCCTCGGTCATTGGATCAGATGCTGGTTTCCCTGACTCACGTCAACCACTTTGCAGCTCATAGTCCCACCTAACAATAGTGTGCATTTCAAGTGCTTTTAAAATTGCCATTTTGCACATTTGAGGTATTTGATTATCCCCGTTTTAAACTATATTCTTTTACATTGTATTTCATTAAAATCTGAGAGTTTTTACCTTCCTGCTTGATCCTCTGCTCTCGCTCCCATTTCCTACAGAACCTGCTTTCCGATCTATTGCAGCTGTGTGCTGTTTGTGTGGAGAATGCATTAGCCTCCACTTCCATCTTGGGGCGGGTTAGCGCTCTATTTGCTGTCCTACTTCCGGTCATAAGACTGATGATGCGATGGACACGCAGTGGTGTAGTGTAGTTCCTATTTTCCCAATAGGCTCTACGCATTGGAATAATATATCCTATAGATTAGACGTAGGACTGAGATCGACTATGTCTCTGTCGAATATACTAAACTTAATAGTGAGTGCCACCTAGCTCAGAGGTCATTAGAAACTTACTCGAATTCACAAGAAGGGATTAGTTTCTGAACACCGCATAAACATGACAATTTTGTTTCCCAAGAATAAGAAATATATCTCTAGAGTCGCGGAAACAATAGATAAGTATTTCACTCAGCCAATCGTGCATGCTTCGTTTCAACAGAGTTTGTAGAGAAATAGAGAGACAGGTGTTTTCAATAAAAAGGTTTATTGAACAGTCTTCATTTTCATACAAGAGAAGTGAACTGCTACAATCGTTAAGCAGACTGCAAAGTATAATGCGTACAGCTAGACTAGTATTACAAAATAATACTGTAAAAGCATTGTATGGTTTCTAAGCCACATACAAAATACATACATAAATAACATTGACTTAAAATACTCAACTGGTGCTTCTAAATACGCCTACCTCAATGTATCTAACCTAAGTCTAGTACGCGGGAAGAAGTAAGAATTGTGTAGCATAGGTTTAGTTGTTGTTGCCAAGAATCTACCAAAGGTTTCTCTAGGTTCTAATCAGCTCCATACCTTGGTTTAGAATGAAGGAGGTCTGGCAAAGCCCTTTCAAAGGACATAGTGGTGCAATCTAGGATGCCCATTCAAAAACAAATGACGCAACGTAGCATAGTAGACTCTCGCCCTATTCACGGAAATTTCAAATGTGGGGGCTGTAAGTCATGCTTGCAATGCATAGAGGGGAAGTCAATATGCCACAACGGTATCACTGTAGAAAGTAAAGGTATCAATAACTGTAAATCAAAAAACCTGATATACCTCCTGATGTGCCCCTGTGAAAAAGCATATATAGGAGAGACTTCTAGATCAATGAATACTCGTTTAACAGAACATCGATCTGCAATCCGCACTCAAAAGATGTCTGCGCCAATGGTATCTCATTACGTAGGAAACCACCACTCTCCTGACGATGTTCGATGGTTTATACTAGAAAAAATCCTTCCCACAGTAGGGCTCTGCTGTGAAAAAGGTAGGAAAAAAAGAGAGGTATACCATATCTTTATGTTTAACACTGTTGAAAATGGCCTTAACTTAGGAATTGCATGGGAACACACTATTTTATGAAGAAGAATCCTTCACAGTTCATATGAGTCAGTAAGTTACATCACTTTTGATGCTTGCAGGTCCATTTGGAAACTCGTATACCAACAATGTAATCACCATTCATTCATGTTCCATCAAAATAGCAACAGAGATGTAGCGTTACATTGATTAAGTGTCATGTGCGATAGTTTCATCAATATACAATTCTTATAATTGTGTGCTTAATTATCGTATAAAACGATTTTTTATGAATTATCATAAAAGCCTTTATTTTGAACCCTTAGTTCCACTAAAGGTTTTAAAATATCTACCCATATGTCTAGAACTGATATGCTATTAATTTATAAGTTTCAATAAATCTGCTTTGTACTTATATCTAATCTGCAAATATACGATCATAAGGTTCTTTTGCCCTAAATAATCCTTTGGCCTTTTTAGAACTAATTTACAAATAGACACATCGTACTCTTATTATTATTTTTTATTTTTATAATTTTTCAGTTTGCAAACTAAAAATATTATTTCTGTGTAAATTATCTTCCATTCAACATATGATGATAGACATTTCATTTAAAAAAAACGTTTTTTTTCTATTTTTCGTCATCAAAAGTATTTACATAGTCCGTTTTCTATGCCACACACCGGGAGCTTTCGTATATGGCCTCAAAGGTATTCAGATAGTCCGCTTTCTATTACCTACACCGGGCACTTTCTAATATCGTCATACATACACGCTTGCAGTCCGGTTTCTATGTTATGCATCCGACTTGCGTTAACATCTATCAAAGACCATCTATATAAAGATGGCGCTTGATTAGAGACTAATGTTTATATCCAGCTACTTGCCACGCCGGATCCGTCGCGATGTGGCCTTGATATTGCAATACAGAGAGGTTCTGCTCAGAATCTATATCTGCCTAACGGTAAGCACTTACCCCGCTAGCTAGTCCATCTGCGTAAAAACTGGTTCAACAGGAAATAACGGCATGCCTTTGTCATTTATTTTAGAATAAGAAACTTACCCGATATCACGGAACCCAGCCTCTCGGCCGATTTAATAGCGGTCAGTTCAGGTAATCTTGACAAGTTTACCTTCATAGCGGCTCGTATTTAATCCACATAGCGGCGTGTAATTAACGTTATGCCAGATAACTAGAAGAAACAGACTCTTAGGTAGCCGATATATATCTGTCAGTTTCCGTTTTTCCCTTCCACCTTGTTAGGCTTAATAGAGCTTTTTGTTCCGTTGTACTGTCTATAGAAATGGAAAGCGGGCATGATATTATTTATAGATGCTTTTTTTCATTGTTTCTAGAGATCGAGTGGCCTCTAGGTATGGGTTATATGCCAGGCTCATTTATCTACGTCTTCTAAACATATGTTGTAATGAATCATTTAGAAAACTATTAATACTTCCTGATTCTCCATTATGCTTAGAGAACATCCATTAAGAAAAGATACCGCTACGACTTCAAAAACAACATATAGATATAATCAGAGGTGAAGGCTGAAACCCTAGGAAGCATATATAACAAGTACAGGTACATTAGAAGACTACTGACCATATATACTCTTAATATGTGAACAAACCTTTATCCGTGCTATATTTATAGCATATTTTACATCTGTCAACAGAGTTATATTTGGACTTAAACTGCGCCATCGGGACGGCTATTTACAAATATTCCGGCGGACTTATTACCATGGTAGATATTATAGTCTATACATCATCTTTAAGCTACATGATAATGCCTTACGTATAGCCATTCATTATATCGCGTCTCCTTATTCTTTCTCTAATAGGCATCTAAATAATGTCAGCAACATAGAAAATACTACATTTAGAAATCGTGGCTAACTGAAGACCACGCTAAGCTTCATCAAAGTAAGTGATCTCCATATGCATATATAATCTACTCTAGTTAGTGTGAGAAATGCTCTACCTATCCACACTTGAGTATGTCATGGAAACATCATATTGTGAGCTTCTGCTCACAATACAGTATCTCTTTAAGTGAAATCACTACAAACGGAACAAAATACGCTATATTGTTAGTCAGATACATATTATTTTCTTTTTTTTTTAGTTTTATTGTCAAGAGCTTGCGGCTAAAATAAACAACATTTTCTAGTCTGTGTATCATGGTCTGGACATCTTTGGCTTTGTAAGTATATATATCCCTTGTGGAAATATGCGAAAAACGCAATGCAGTAATACCCTAAATACAAATTGGCACAACTATTTAACCTACATGATACAACTATTTCCATCTGTCTGTACCTATTTATCATGAAACCTGAATGAAGATAGAGTAATATATAAATCACATCGTCTGAAAATAAGTTATTATGTTACCTACACTTATGTTAATTAAATAAATAAGAAACATAAGATACAGAAATGTGTGACAATGTGGTTACGGTGTGGGTTCTCACAATAAAATGATGTGAAACAAAAATAGTGTAACCCGAAGAAGAAAAGATGGACAAATAAAGAATGAGAAAAGTTACTATATGATGATATATATAATAATTTGTTCTGCACATACAAGGCTATCCTGTTAAAATGAATGCATTCTAACTGTGGATCACTCATAACTGTTTGTTTTTTAAAAAATGTATATAAACTTTTGGTTGTGGTAATTCAATGTATATAGCTATATATGGTATATATGTCCAGTGTACAAAAGTGTCTAAGTCTCACTCGTAATATGTTTCTTAAAATTTCAGAGCAATATACGGCCACCTGAGGAAGGCTACATTGGCCAAAACGCGCGTTGTGAACCATCTTGCAGTATTGCCAACACTAACTGTTTGCTCTTCATTTTATGTTTGTCTATAACTGTTTTAATATCTTATGTATATGAAATATTCATCAACTATATGATCAACTGTTATGTAATAATGTGAAGAAAAGATATATTTATAAATAACAAAAATACTATAAAAAGATAAAAATATTTGCAAGAATCTTAAAATAAATAAAAGAAATAATCTTTTTCTATTTGATTTGTTGGGTGACTTTCTCACTTATCACTGGCCACTGATATATATATATATATATATATATATATATATATATATATATATATATATTCACTGAAAAAACCATAGGTTTCACACCAGTTATAGTTAGCTGGAAATTTTACTGATATAAAACCATTGAAATTCCCACGTTATAGTTAGATGGACTCACTATAACTTGCACGTGCAATGCACTGCTGATGATGTCACATATTACATCACTCATGACATGGTCAGTGACATCACTCATGACATCACTGATGACACCATCCAGTGAATGTGTGTCTTTCTGAAAAATAAATATATTTTATATATGTATATGTAAAAGTTGATGGAAGAATAAATGTTTAAATAAGTGTCTAAATGGATGGTTTTTAAAAATTGATTGGTTAACTGGCATAATAAGACATCATCAGCAGTGCATTGCACGCGCAAGTTATAGTGAGTCCATCTAACTATAACGTGGGAATTTCAATGGTTTTATATCAGTAAAATTTCCAGCTAACTATAACTGGTGTGAAACCTATGGTTTTTTCAGTGAATTTAATAGGTTTTTTAAATGCTAATTCCTAACTATAACTGGTGTGAAACCTATGGTTTTTTCAGTGAATTTCATAGGTTTTTTAAATGCTAATTCCTTTGTATATCGAGTTTCTAACCTTTTTTTTTTTTACAATTTGCTGTTTTTTTTAAAGTATTCATGTTTTTTTTATATAATTTTTTTCTTTTGCGCTCTGGGTGCGCGCTCCGGGAAGCTTTCAGCTAAGCTCTCCGGTAAGCTTTTCCGTGAGCTCATCTGAAAGCGCACCCAGAGCGCAACTGTCGTTCGTGAAAAAAAATATGAATGAAAAGTTAATAATAATGCAAAACATTTCGTACCATACAAATAAAATTAGTTTTTTTTAATAAGGAAAATGATTATGCATTTCTGTAAAAGTTTGATGACGTCACTTCGGCGCGCAACGTAAGTGCCCTCGGAAGCGCCTACGTACGCGGCGCATAAACGCACGCAAAAGCGCCTACGATCGCGCCACGTTTGCGCCCCGGAAGCGCCTACGATCGCGCTGCGTAAACGCATCGGAAGTGCACCGGAG
Source organism: Lissotriton vulgaris (assembly GCF_964263255.1). Lineage (NCBI taxonomy): Eukaryota > Metazoa > Chordata > Amphibia > Caudata > Salamandridae > Lissotriton > Lissotriton vulgaris. The sequence goes on along the minus strand of NC_141694.1, from coordinate 1,141,796,861 downwards.
CGCGCAGCGTAAACGCGTCGGGTCATGTGACCCTAAAATAACACTTTTCATTGGTTGCTAACAGTTTTTTTTTACAATGAATGAAATCCCCACCCATTTCCTTCACTTCTTCTTTCACTTTTGTGACTGAAAGACCTGCCTTTTTTGCTGTTCCATATTTCTTGATTAATCATGGCTGCCAGACCATCCAGCAGTGAAGATGACTCCAATGATTTCATTGATGAAGAGCCTCCTCAGCCGAAGGTCAAAGAGCATTTCATCTGGAAATTTTTTAAGTTTCCAGCAGACCAGAAGAAGGTGAATGCACCAAAAGTAGAGTGCAGGATCTGCAAACAGGTCCTGTCACGGGGTAACCCCCCAAAAAAATACTCTTTTGGCAACTTCACCATGATTCGCCATGTGGAGAGGAGGCACCCCCAGAATTTTGCCCGGGAAAGTGTCAGGGCTCTAACACAAGAGGTTCCCAGAGATGGGGCCTCTACATCAACAGGAGGAGCAACTTCTTCTGGGAGAGAACAATCGCAGGAGCAGGTGGCAAACATACAACCTGCATTTAACCATGGGGTCGTCAAATGCAGATACTGCAATCAACTCCTCACCTATGGGGAGCAAAGTGTCCTGCTCATGGTTCGAGCATTGGAGAACCATCGCTGCCCTTCCCACCCCTAATTTTTTTCTTTTCTTTTTGCTCCTGTTGAGCAGTTTCCATTCCTTGTTTTTGTTCCTGTTCAGTTAAAAGAAGAAAACCAAAAGTTCTTTTCAGAACTACCTCCAATTCTCATCAAAGAGCTATATTCTTAAAAAAATGAAGAGTAAGTGAAATATAGTGCATTGATAATTGAAAGGAGAATGAGTAAGAAAGAACAGAAAGGTATGAGAGGTGAAAGGAAGTGAAGTAGGAGGAATGAAAGAAGGTGAGTGTTAGAAAAGAAAGTTATGACACAGTGAATAAACTGGAGGCCTCATTTCTGAAAAGTGACGCATCGCTACGTGAAAACAGCGATGCGTCACTTTTCTAGACGCACTCCTTATGACATTCCAGATATGTCATATTTAATATATGACTAATCAATTCGCAAAGAGTTACAGATATGTCAGTATTTCTGACATATCTGTAAACACAAAAGTAACGCATTGCTGGAGTGCGTCACAAAAGTGACGCAACTCCAGTAATGTGTCCTTTCACATGGAAAAAGCACCATGTGAAAGGTTTGCTGTGAAGCAGGCGCAAGATTTTGGCGCAACAGCATCCTAAAAAAGACGCACTGCGTCATTATTACCAAGCTTTTTGCAGGGGAACACCCCCTCTGCATGCATTATACCTGACACTATTTTTAAAAAGTGACGCATCTAGGTACATGGGTCACTTTTTAAAACTCTGCGCCACATTATATCTGCGTCAGGTATAATGTATGCAGAGGGGGCAATCCCTCGCAAAAAGCTTGGTAATAACGACGTACTGAAATCTATGAGATTTCTCTGCGTCACTTTTAGGATGCTGTTGCGTCAAAATCTTGCGCCTGCCTCGCGTCACTTTCATGTTTACAGATATGTGAGAAATACTGACGTATCTGTAACTCCTTGCAACATGATTCGTCATACATTAAATATGACACATCTGGAATGTCATAAGGAGTGCGCACAGAAAAGTGACGCATCACACCAGCAGTGTAATAAAATGTGCCTCGTTGCACTATATTTAAAGGATGCAACAGCATCCTAAAAGTGACGCAGTGAAATCTCAAACATTTCACTGCGTCGCTATTACAAAGCTTTTTGCGGGGGAACACCCCCTCTGCATGCATTATACCTCACGCAGATATAATGTGGCGCTTGATTTTAAAAAGTGACCCATCTACCTAGATACGTCACTTTTTAAATATAACGCAACGAGGCACATTTTTTTACACCACTGGTGCGATGCGTCACTTTTCTGTGCGCACTCCTTATGACATTCCAAGTAACGCATTGCTGGAGTGCGTCACAAAAGTGATGCAACTCCAGTAATGTGTCCTTTCACATGGAAAAAGCACCATGTGAAAGGGCTTGCGTCAGTCTAACACCTGCTGTAAAGCAGGCACAAGATTTTGACGCAACAGCATCCTAAAAGTGACGCAGTGAAATCTCAAAGATTTCACTGCGTCGCTATTACAAAGCTTCTTGCGGGAGAACACCCCCTCTGCATGCATTATACCTGACGCTATTTTTAAAAAGTGACGCATCTAGGTACATGGGTCACTTTTTAAAACTCTGCGCCACATTATATCTGCGTCAGGTATAATGTATGCAAAGGGGGCATTCCCCCGCAAAAAGCTTGGTAATAACGACGTACTGAAATCTATAAGATTTCTCTGCGTCACTTTTAGGATGCTGTTGCGTCAAAATCTTGCACCTGCCTCGCATCACTTTTATGTTTAGAGATATGTCAGAAATACTGATGTATCTGTAACTCCTTGCAACATGATTCGTCATACATTAAATATGACACATCTGGAATGTCATAAGGAGTGCGCACAGAAAAGTGACGCATCACAACAGCAGTGTTAAAAAATGTGCCTCATGCACTATATTTAAAAAGTGACGCATCTAGATAGATGCGTCACTTTTTAAATTTTGCATAACAATGCGCATTTTTTTACACCGCTGGTGCGTCACAAAAATTGACGCACAGGAGGCGCAAAACTAGCAGCGCAAGGCCTTCATAAATATGGTCCTGGATTTTCCCCGTGCTTCGCCGGTGCGCGTACCATGCGCTTTCCCCGCGCAAAACGAAAAAAAAAAAAAAAATTTAATGCCCTGCAGGACCCTATTTTAGCCCCTACATCAAACCTAGGGGGTCAGAGGGGGTCTACTCTTCCCCCTTATGGTCATTTGCCCCTTTTTTTTGCAAACCCCTTGTGTCTCGATTTTACCGAGACACAAGATGGCGGCCGCTCCAGACTGTTTAGAATGTTTACAGACACCCAAGAGCCAATCAGCTTCCTGCGCGCAAGTCGCGTGTCGCGCCTGGAGCGCTCTCAGGTGCGCGCACCGGAGAGCGCCTATAGATATATATATTTTTTTGAACCTAAATTACTCAAAATCCACTGCAGCACATATCTTGAGACATAGCAAAGGCACATCGGGCTACCAGTCCCTTCAATTTTGCCAAGTTTGCTGGAAATCCATTCAGCCGTTCGGGCTAAAAGTGAAATCGACCGCCCTATGGAAATTTACATGGGGAAAACGCGTTTTGGGACCCCCCTTTTATCTCGGCCCCCGCTTGACGTATCCCCCCCAAACTTTCAAGGAAGGACCCGAGCTCGACGAGGCCATTTTCAGGAAATTTTCAGGCAGATTCGTCAACCGGTGCCAAAGTTATTCCAAATAGAATTTTGAGATTTAACATTGAAAAAAATCCTAACTATAACTACCTACTGGCGACCGCCAGTAGGTAATATATATATATATATATATATATATATATATATATATATATATATATATATATATATATATATATATATATATATATATATATATATATATATATATAACCTACTGGCGATAGCCAGTAGGTATATATAGTTAGGATTTTTTTCCTATGGGATTTTTGAAAATTCTATGTCGAATAACTTTGGCTTATGAGGACAGAATTGGCTGAAATTTTCAGGAAAATGGAACATTTTGTTTCTGAGCAGCCCCTGAAAATTTGGGGGGGTTTCGTCAAGGGAGGGCCGAGAAAAAAGGGGGGTCCCAAAACGTGTTTTTCCCATGCAATTTTCCATAGGGCGGTTGGCCTCACTTTTAGCCTGAACGGCTGAATGGATTTACACCAAACTTGGCAAAATTGTAGGGACTGGTAGCCCGATGTGCCTTTGCTATGTCTCAAGATATAGGCTCCAGTGGTTTTTACGAAAATTAACTTTGAAAAATATATATTGGGCTACATTGGGCTATATATATGTTGGAGCCCAAATGTAGCCCAATGTAGCCCAATGTAGCCCAATGTAGCCCAAAGATGGCCACCAGAGACAAAAAAAAACCAAATGTAGCCCAAATATCAGCCAGATGTAGCCCAACTATAGCCCAATGACAGATTGTCCCAGAGTGTTCTAAAGAACAACTAGAGTGCTAACAGTCTTACTTATTACAAAGGTATGGCACACCTGAAGCCATCTTGATTGGAATAAAGTGGTAACTCTTAAAACATTTAATTTAAAAAGGAACAAAATGAGGGGGTTCATTTTGCCATAGAAAGTATGATTAGCGAATATATGTGTAATAAGACCAATGGGCTACAGAAGTCCTTTAAAGAGGAGTGCTTTATTGATACTATCTTAGATGGCAGTAAGTATCAAGCATAGGTATCATAGGTAAGTAAGCCCAAAGGGAGAGCCCCACCAGGAACAGCTTCCTTGCCGCTCAGCCCATCCACTCCAACTGTCCTCCACACAGGCATACCAGCATTCCATTCACACATCACACATACCAACATTCCAAGCTCACTCACACAGGCTGAGCAGCAAGGGAGATAACAAGGAAAGGTACAATATACTAAATACAAGCATACTACATACCTTCCCCCTTATAAACAACAACAAAAGAAATGTGAAAGTCCAAAGCATAAAACATCAGTAAACATAGGAAAAACATTGCATTAAATAAATTAACTTTCCCATTTAACGGAGAAGAAATAGAAAATGCAAGACGTAAGATAAATACAATTAAAGACACGACTCGCAAGAAAGATTTGAGGAAGAAACAGAATAAATCAAGGAAATGCAAAAAAGAAGAAGAAAGTGGAAAATAAGTAGCAAGACTAAAATAAGAACAAGAACTTGAGATCAGAGTTACCATCAACACAAACCAGTAGGCCAGACTAGTAAGCAGATGACAAACAGTGAACATCAACTAAAGGAGAAAATAGAAAACAATGAAAAGAGCAAGAAAAAGTACTCACACATACAAAGAAAAAGGTTGGTCGCGATCCAACACAAAATCCAAGTAAGAGAGACTAGAGATAATGAACAGAAAAGAAGATTATGACAACACTCAGTTAGATTTTAAACATAATCCAACAAGACAGTAAATAAGTGTGAAATCACATACGAGAAAATTACAAAAAGAGTGAAAATCACACACTGTCAGGAACATACAACAGTAGATTCTACACACAGAGAAATAAACAATCCAACTGAAAATTAAAGAAAAGACGTAGAATCACTGTAGGTGATATTACAATATCACATCGCATATAAGCAATAAAAATGTATACATCAAGTAAGATATCCCCGTGGAATATCGTATAGCTTGTCGGCCATCTAAACTTATATATGCATACCATCCAGCAACATATTCACACAACAGTGGAATAACACCTATAGCCAGTAGGCTATTAAAAACAAATACTCTAAACCATGGCACTGCCCTAACCAAACATGCCAATATAATGTGCCAGTAAATTATTTAAAATAAAACAGGTGACCACCCCACTTAACGGTGTAAGGCCACATAGCCAAGAAGCTATTACAATGCAAATTTAGAATCCTTACTAAAACTTGCGGAGAAATAATTTTTTTAAAAATAGGTGACAAAACCACTTGACGGTGTAATGTCACATAGCCATAAAGCTATACCCAAACCAAACATTTCTCCAAAATATACTCGTTAAATAACCATCACAGTGCTTAATACACAGGTGGAAATAAAATTAATAAATGTAACCTACGTCACACTGAATATGACCGTAACAAAATTCCACTTGAAAAATATTCAAACTAATGAATGCATGTAAACCATTACCTTATCATTAAAAAGATGAGAATTAAAACAGAGAAAAATAAATGCTTGATAGAAATAGAACCATGCAAATAATTAACATGACCCAAAGACGGCGCTCTATTTATATCATAAAGCACAAGTGATAGTCCTATATAGACTGTAAAGTATCTTAGAAAAACGTTTTTAAATAAACATATTCCTAAATTGCCAAGATAACTAGCTGTACATTTTTACAATAAATATATATTTGACTTCACTGTACGAATGAAAGGATAGCTAGAAGATGTATTACTAAAGCGACAACACTTTCTTCAGATTTGCCTATTTTTCTTTTCCTGGAACGACAACACCAGTCTCCTTCGTTTTGTTGGCCTCATAAAAAGAAATGAATTCCAATCCAAGTAGATCACCGTTTGAGGAATAATATCAGCATGTACCTCCAAGGTCTGAAGAAATCCAGAAGTCCCCACAGACGATCGGAACGATGAAATCCCAAAGGAAGACACTGAAAGACTCCAAATGAAGACACGTTTTTGACGCTGAGCCGAATGGCTCGAGGCACGTTAGTGAGGCAGAGCGTCAAAGAGAAGGCTCAACACGAAGAGGCAGGACGATGATCTCACGTCAGGACAAATCCGGTAAGATCGCGTGCCAGGAACCACGCGCACTTTTATTTAAAAGCGGAGATCACAGTTAAACCGGCAATTTTGTAAACTCAAGGCAAAATGGACAATACTTAAAACATATCCATATGCCCAAAAATAAATAAAAAATGATATTGTTATCGATAGTCTTACCCCTCAAATTCTTCTCGCAGTCCACAAAAACAGCTTCTGTGCAGTGAACAACTGACGGCTGCAGCAACTGACTGAAAGATAAGAAGTGCTTCGTGAAAATGAAAATCCGATGGCCAAATTAAAATGTGAAATTGCTCCATTAGGTGGCAGCAAATATCCATTGTCTCTCTCAGGCAAAAACAAAGAAATTACACCACCGCTTCCAAATATGAAATGCCCTTCAACTCGGTTCACGAGGGACTCAATCAGCCCGCTGTTATATAAACCTTGTAACTGAAAATGACCACATTCAAGGGTTTTAATACACAAACGCTGACCATTGGCGCCGGTCCTGGTTTTCTCCATTCCTTTAAGTTTCCCATCTGATTAACAATTTCCTTCCCCTACTCACGATTAAGATGTGATCCTTAAGGGACTGGGAAATCTCAGATGCCAGGTAACAGGCAGCCAGGTAATCGCGTTATAGATGAGTAGTGGCACACTTCAATTGTGAAATTAGAAGCAAGGCAGCCGGATATCAGAAACAGCTGCAAACAGGAACAGTAAAAAGAAACTGGCACCTTACCGTTGTGGGCGACCGATGGAGGTCACTGGTGGGGCTCTTGTCGGGGTGCCAGTAATTTTGAGTTTCTGAAAAAATGTCTGTTATCTTGCTTGAAGGTCTCCCATTCCAAGTTACATGGGGTTGCTTGAGGTGTAGGTTGTTTCCCAGCGTCGCCAAATGTAATAAGTCCAATGAGCCACAGGTATTCTTCAAGATGAGTGCTTTATTGATACTATCTTTGATGGATATAAGTATCAAGCATTAGCATCATAGGTAAGTAAGCCCAAAGGGAGAGCCCCACCAGGAACAGCTTCCTTGCCGCTCAGCCCATCCACTCCAACTGTCCTCCACACAGGCATACCAGCATTCCATTCACACATCACACATACCAACATTCCAAGCTCACTCACACAGGCTGAGCAGCAAGGGAGATAACAAGGAAAGGTACAATATACTAAATACAAGCATACTACAATATGACGAAATCCCGCATACCATCAGTCCGCAAAAAAAATCCCGCATGTACTATTAGGCCGCAAATTAAAATAACGAAAACTTTTAGAACGAATATGCCTTTAGCATACACTAAACAACTAAACTACCCTAAACCCTAAAACACTACCCCCAGCATGACCCTACACTACACAAACACTACAACACTACCCTAAACCCTAAAACACTACCCCCAGCATGACCCTACACTACACAAACACTACAACACTACCCTAAACCCTAAAACACTACCCCCAGCATGACCCTACACTACGCAAACACTACAACACTACCCTAAACCCTAAAACACTACCCCCAGCATGACCCTACACTACGCAAACACTACAACACTACCCAAAACCCTAAAACACTACATCCCAGCATGACCCTACACTACGCAAACACTACAACACTACCCTAAACCCTAAAACACTACCCCCAGCATGACCCTACACTACGCAAACACTACAACACAACCCTAAACCCTAAAACACTACCCCCAGCATGACCCTACACTACGCAAACACTACAACACTAACCTAAATCCTAAAACACTACCCCCAGCATGACCCTACACTACGCAAACACTACAACACAACCCTAAACCCTAAAACACTACCCCCAGCATGACCCTACACTACGCAAACACTACAACACTAACCTAAATCCTAAAACACTACCCCCAGCATGACCCTACACTACGCAAACACTACAACACTACCCAAAACCCTAAAACACTACACCCCAGCATGACCCTACACTACGCAAACACTACAACACTACCCTAAACCCTAAAACACTACCCCCAGCATGACCCTACACTACGCAAACACTACAACACTACCCAAAACCCTAAAACACTACACCCCAGCATGACCCTACACTACGCAAACACTACAACACTACCCTAAACCCTAAAAACACTACCCCCAGCATGACCCTACACTACGCAAACACTACAACACTACCCTAAACCCTAAAACACTACCCCCAGCATGACCCTACACTACGCAAACACTACAACACTACCCTAAACCCTAAAACACTACCCCCCAGCATGACCCTACACTACGCAAACACTACAACACTACCCAAAACCCTAAAACACTACCCCCAGCATGACCCTACACTACGCAAACACTACAACACTACCCTAAATCCTAAAACACTACCCCCAGCATGACCCTACACTACGCAAACACTACAACACTACCCAAAACCCTAAAACACTACACCCCAGCATGACCCTACACTACGCAAACACTACAACACTACCCTAAACCCTAAAACACTACCCCCAGCATGACCCTACACTACGCAAACACTACGACACTACCCAAAACCCTAAAACACTACACCCCAGCATGACCCTACACTACGCAAACACTACGACACTACCCTAAACCCTAAAACACTACCCCCAGCATGACCCTACACTACGCAAACACTACGACACTACCCTAAACCCTAAAACACTACCCCCAGCATGACCCTACACTACGCAAACACTACGACACTACCCTAAACCCTAAAACACTACCCTCAGCATGACCCTACACTACGCAAACACTACAACACTACCCAAAACCCTAAAACACTACCCCCAGCATGACCCTACACTACGCAAACACTACAACACTACCCAAAACCCTAAAACACTACCCCCCAGCATGACCCTACACTACGCAAACACTACAACACTACCCAAAACCCTAAAACACTACCCCCCAGCATGACCCTACACTACGCAAACACTACAACACTACCCAAAACCCTAAAACACTACACCCCAGCATGACCCTACACTACGCAAACACTACAACACTACCCAAAACCCTAAAACACTACCCCCAGCATGACCCTACACTACGCAAACACTACAACACTACCCAAAACCCTAAAACACTACCCCCAGCATGACCCTACACTACGCAAACACTACAACACTACCCTCAACCCTAAAATACTACACCCCAGCATGACCCTACACTACGCAAACACTACAACACTACCCAAAACCCTAAAACACTACCCCCAGCATGACCCTACACTACGCAAACACTACAACACTATCCTAAACCCTAAAACACTACGCCCAGCATGACCCTACACTACGCAAACACTACAACACTACCCTAAACCCTAAAACACTAGCCCCAGCATGACCCTACACTACGCAAACACTACAACACTACCCTGAACCCTAAAACACTACCCCCAGCATGACCCTACACTACGCAAACACTACAACACAACCCTAAACCCTAAAACACTACCCCCAGCATGACCCTACACTAAACAACCACCACAACTCTACACTACACTAACACAACACTACACTACACAACACTACACTACACTACACAATCACTAACCCACGAAAAAATTAACACAAACCCACTTACCTCTCTCGTCATCGTGGTTTTCACAACGCAAATGCATTTACCATACATGCCTTTAAAACGTAATTCTTTGTAAAGGCATGCGCGATAAATGCACATGCGTTTTGAAAAAATGCGGGATAATGGTATGCGAGCTCAATGACCTTGCGGGATAATGGTATGCGGACTGAAAGTCTGCGGGATAAAAAATGCGGGAAAATGGCTGCAAACCATGATTAGCAGCAGACTTCCCTGGTGAGCACTAGCTTTACTACAGTGATCTAATGAGCAACTAGAGTGCTAACATTCAGAATTTATGGCAAATGTGTGACACATCTGAATGCCTTCTTGATAGAACCAAAGTAAACAAGCATTGAAAATGCAATAGATCTCGCCCTCGTTTAAGTTAAAGCCATTCTGTTTGTAATGAGGTGGCTTTTTAGCTTTGCTTTTATTAGTGTTTTTAAAACTTTCATGTAAATAACATGCATATGTATGCATATATGTATATGTATGCATGCATTTATATTTATATAGATATGCAGATTACATATGTTTATATATGTATATTACCTACTGGCGATAGCCAGTGGGTATATATAGTTAGGATTTTTTCTCCATGGGATTTCTGAAAATTCTATGTCTAATAACTTTGGCGTTTGTGGACGGAATTGGCTGAAATTTTCATGAAAATGCCACATTTGTTTTCTGAGCAGCCCCTGAAAATTTGGTGGGGTTTCGTCAAGGGGGGGCCGAGAACAAAAGGGGGTCCCAAAACGCGTTTTTCCCATTCATTTTTCCATAGGGCGGTTGGACTCACTTTTAGCTCGAACGGCTGAATAGATTTACATGAAACTTGGCAAAATTGTAGATATGGTTTGCCCGACGTGCCTTTGCTATGTCTCAATATATGTGCTCCAGTGCATTTTGAGAAATTAACGTTTAAAAAAATATATATATCTGTGACAGCGCTCCGGTTAGCGCCCCGGTTCGCGTACCTGACGCGTAACGGAACTTCACGAAGCGAATCTGATTGGCTCTCCGGTGTCTGTCAACATTTTAAACAAACCGGAGCGGCCGCCATCTTGTCTCTCGGTACGATCGAGAGACAAGATGTGGTGAAAAACGAAGGGGGAAATGAAGGAAAGGGGGCAAGGTAGACCACTCCTGACCCCCTAGGATTGATGAGGGGGATATTAAAGTGCCCCACGGGCAAAAAAATTTGCGATTTTACGCCGTAGAGGCGCGTCCCGGTACGCGAACCGGGCAGCTCACCGGGCAGCTAACCGGGCAGCTAACCGGCAGCGTAGCTGTCAACATTGTAAACAGTCCGGAGCGGCCGCCATCTTGTCTCTCGGTAGGTTCGAGAGACAAGATGTGGTGAAAAAAGAAGGGGGAAATGAAGGAAAGGGGGCAAGGTAAACCCCTCCTGACCCCCTAGGATTGATGAGGGGGATATTAAAGTCCCCCGCGATTTTTCGCGGTAGAGGCGCTTCCCGGTACGCGAACCGGGCAGCTAACCGGCAGCGTAACGGGAGTCCGCCATCTTGTGTTTTTGGAGCGTCCGGTTCGCGTACCGGGTAGCGTCCCGGTAAGCGTAACAAGGGGAAAACCAAGAGAAACAGTAAAAAAAAAATTAAGGTGATGGATCAAGCCCTGATCTTTGGACTGGGTAAGAGTGGTCTGCTCAATTCAGACACTCTGTTCATCACCACCCCCTTTTCTGAATCGATTTTGGCCACTATAGGTGTGGCAGGGTATACTCAGACATGAGTCCCTTTCTCACTGCTCCATCAGGATTCAAGCAAGCCGGGCCGAAGACGGCTGAAATGCCAGAAACCGGTCCCCGGTAGCTTGTTTCCTTTCTGGTGAAGAATTGGCTTGGTAGTTTAGTCTGCCCTGTTCCCATGATGCACTGGGCCAGGGACAGACTGATTTGCATATAGCCAGGTTCTGAGCTGGGATGGGGCAGTGAGATAAATAACGGTGATGGATCAAGCCCTGATCTTTGGACTGGGTAAGAGTGGTCTGCTCAATTCAGACACTCTGTTCATCACCACCCCCTTTTCTGAATCGATTTTGGCCACTATAGGTGTGGCAGGGTATACTCAGACATGAGTCCCTTTCTCACTGCTCCATCAGGATTCAAGCAAGCCGGGCCGAAGACGGCTGAAATGCCAGAAACCGGTCCCCGGTAGCTTGTTTCCTTTCTGGTGAAGAATTGGCTTGGTAGTTTAGTCTGCCCTGTTCCCATGATGCACTGGGCCAGGGACAGACTGATTTGCATATAGCCAGGTTCTGAGCTGGGATGGGGCAGTGAGATAAATAACGGTGATGGATCAAGCCCTGATCTTTGGACTGGGTAAGAGTGGTCTGCTCAATTCAGACACTCTGTTCATCACCACCCCCTTTTCTGAATCGACATTTGTTTTCTGAGCAGCCCCTGAAAATTTGGTGGGGTTTCGTCAAGGGGGGGCCGAGAACAAAAGGGGGTCCCAAAACGCATTTTTCCCATTCATTTTTCCATAGGGCGGTTGGACTCACTTTTAGCTCGAACGGCTGAATAGATTTACATGAAACTTGGCAAAATTGTAGATATGGTTTGCCCGACGTGCCTTTGCTATGTCTCAATATATGTGCTCCAGTGCATTTTGAGAAATTAACGTTTAAAAAAATATATATATCTGTGACAGCGCTCCGGTTAGCGCCCCGGTTCGCGTACCTGACGCGTAACGGAACTTCACGAAGCGAATCTGATTGGCTCTCCGGTGTCTGTCAACATTTTAAACAAACCGGAGCGGCCGCCATCTTGTCTCTCGGTACGATCGAGAGACAAGATGTGGTGAAAAACGAAGGGGGAAATGAAGGAAAGGGGGCAAGGTAGACCACTCCTGACCCCCTAGGATTGATGAGGGGGATATTAAAGTGCCCCACGGGCAAAAAAATTTGCGATTTTACGCCGTAGAGGCGCGTCCCGGTACGCGAACCGGGCAGCTCACCGGGCAGCTAACCGGGCAGCTAACCGGCAGCGTAGCTGTCAACATTGTAAACAGTCCGGAGCGGCCGCCATCTTGTCTCTCGGTAGGTTCGAGAGACAAGATGTGGTGAAAAAAGAAGGGGGAAATGAAGGAAAGGGGGCAAGGTAAACCCCTCCTGACCCCCTAGGATTGATGAGGGGGATATTAAAGTCCCCCGCGATTTTTCGCGGTAGAGGCGCTTCCCGGTACGCGAACCGGGCAGCTAACCGGCAGCGTAACGGGAGTCCGCCATCTTGTGTTTTTGGAGCGTCCGGTTCGCGTACCGGGTAGCGTCCCGGTAAGCGTAACAAGGGGAAAACCAAGAGAAACAGTAAAAAAAAAATTAAGGGAATAGATTTCCAGCAAACTTGGCAAAATTGTAGGGACTGTTTGTTTGATGTGCCTTTGCAAGGCCTCAAGATATGTGCACGTGTGGATTTTGTCTAATTAAGGTTAAAAACAATATATATATCTGTAAGCGTGCTCCGGCACGCTTACGTTACGGGTTTTGTTTGCACTGCAGAACCGATACGTCACGGTTATGCGACGCGTCATGAGGCGTCTCATGAGGCGTCTCACGTGGCTACGTGATACGTCACGTAATAAAGAATATATTTTACAGCTATAGATATTAGCTTTTAAAAAACCAGTGAAATTCACTGAAAAAACCATAGGTTATAGACCATATATAGTTAGGAATTTGCATTTACAAAACCTTGAAAATTCACTGAAAAAACCATAGGTTAGAGACCATATATAGTTAGCTGGACATTTTATTGACATAAAACCAATGAAATTCCATATATAGTTAGTTGCACTAACTATATATCGCGCACCCGCAATCCACTGCTGATGATGTCACATATTACATCATTCATGACATGGTCAGTGACATCACTGATGACATCACTGATGACATCTCAAATGACATCACTGATGACATCACTGATGACATCTCAAATGACATCAGTGATGACATCATGACACACCAATACCAGTTACTACATACGCACTCACTGATTCCTACGTCTACACACACATTCACTCATTCACCCATACAATCACTCATACATACAGTCACTCATTATTACAACACTATCATATGCACTCATACACCTATGCAGACACTCACACACTGCCACTCATCCATGGAGTTACTCACACACCTAGTCAGTCCTGTAAAGAATCAATCACACTTCCATTTCCTCATCTATACAGTTAAACACAGAACACCATACTTCAGTGACATCACTGATGACATCACTGATGACATCTCAAATGACATCACTGATGACATCTCAAATGACATCCTGATGACATCATGACACACCAATACCAGTTACTACATACGCACTCACTGATTCCTACGTCTACACACACATTCACTCATTCACCCATACAATCACTCATACATACAGTCACTCATTATTACAACACTATCATATGCACTCATACACCTAGTCAGTCCTGTGAAGAATCAATCACACTTCGATTTCCTCATCTATACAGTTAAACACAGAACACCATACTTTTCACACATATACTAACACATACTTACTCTCTTATACAATCACTGATACAAGTACACATTGATATGCACAGAGTCACACACCTCCCAGCCAGCCACACACACACTCAGTCTTCCATACATCCACTCATTCTTCAATATGTAAAACATATTTAAACTTTACAAAAACACACAGACACTAGATGATGTCATCAGTGATGTCATTTGAGATGTCATCAGTGATGTCATTTGAGATGTCATCAGTGATGTCATCAGTGATGTCACTGACCATGTCATGAATGATGTAATATGTGACATCATCAGCAGTGGATTGCGGGTGCGCGATATATAGTTAGTGCAACTAACTATATATGGAATTTCATTGGTTTTATGTCAATAAAATGTCCAGCTAACTATATATGGTCTCTAACCTATGGTTTTTTCAGTGAATTTTCAAGGTTTTGTAAATGCAAATTCCTAACTATATATTGTCTATAACCTATGGTTTTTTCAGTGAATATATATATATATATATATATATATATATATATATATATATATATATATATATATATATATATATATGTATATAAAAAAAATTATGGTGAATATCATACAGTTTTTATAGGTTTGCATATTTACTTGACTGTAGACCGTTTCCAACCTGATTAGTTTCCCTATGTATAGCAAGTATATTACTATTAATATATAGGGGTCCCCTACTTTCAAAAATATTCAATCTCATGGATTGTCTATGAGGGGAGTTTATGTTGCATGTACAAATCACCTGTAAAGTTCGTTGATTCACTGTTGTTAATCTGTTTTCTTTGTTTTCACAGTTAGATCCACAGATAGATGTAAGTGATAGCTCTCGTATGTATAACAACTGGTTTTCATACATTCAGATGTCACCACATGATATATAATTAAAGCTATGAAATTTTGCTTAAACTGTATAAATTGAATCTACATACAATAGTACTAGTGTATTCTGTTCTGAATCAAAATACCATTATGTAGCCATATATCGTTAGGGAATTAGTGTTAAAAAAAAAAACCTTTTGTACTTGTCAGATCGTTCATTATATCCTTTACATCGGCATATCGGCACAGTGAGCACTAAGATCCATTGTTAATACATAGAGACAAGTACAAACTATTTAACTGTTAAAGAATCTCTAATAAAAACGATCAAAGGCTTGGGATATATAGAGTATAGACAAATATCCACCATGGCTAACTTTTCAACATTTGCTTTTAGTGATGCTGACTTTATGACTATGGTTGGCACATCGGCATCCTTTGATAATAGAACCCCTAATGGTACAGGAAACAATGCAGAACTTACTAAACTCCTAGCTCTTAGGAAGAAAACTAAACGTATCGAGCTTCATGGAGAATTTATGCTCAAATATCTAAGAGCTGGAGTAATCCCACAAGGATTACAAATTAAAAATATACCTGGATTATTTGCCCATATAAAAGCCTTTCTTGAAAAATGGTCCCAAATTGCGAATCGCTGTTCAAGGGATCTTATGATGCTGATTGTTGAAACAGCAAAAGATCTCATGATACAGCTGCTAAAAGAAATTGAAGAACTAGAGAGTAAAATCAAATCCTCTCCGGCCATAACTGATGCCAAAAAAGCACTTGAAGACATTGAGTCCGAACTAAACTCTTATAATGACTAGTTAACCAAACGTAAAGCTGACAAATTGCAAAAAGACATCAGATTTTTCAGTAAAGAGAGAATCTACCCTTATTTGGTTGATGGATTCTATACGTCATCTGACGACACTAACTTTGGCCCTACCTCTAATCAATCAACCAAACCATACACTAGAAAGACAATCACATTTTCAAATTCATCCGATTCAGATAGTGATGGGGGCTCCTTTGCCTCAGATCAAAGAGGACAAGGACCAAGACATAATCAGAGTGGGCGGCCTTTTTTAGGGAGACGCAACCCATACAGAGGCAGTTGGAGACCGAGATATTACAACAATTATCAACAACAACAATTTCAGCAGCCCATTCAATATCAGCCTCAAGTCCAATATCCTCACCAATACCAGGGACCTCCAATACTGAACTCCAATCAATTTCTGGAAACCAGAAATGCCCGATATTGGAGGCAATAGATACTATTCCCATTTTCAATTTGAGCAAAACAACTCTTGAGCCATCAGCCCTGTCTCTACTATCCAAGGACTTATCATTTGTTCCTCATTCAGGCGTAAACAAATTTGAGCTTTTTTCTGACCTTATGGCCTTTTTGCGCAAAATTAGACTCAAATTCTTCTTTTCTGAAAATACATTAGAGTCACAAGTTGAGAACAAATCTGGATTAGCACCGAAATCTATTTTCACACCTACCCTTGATCAAGTTGCCCCAGAGGTAGCCATTTTTGAAAAAGTTGTCTACAATAAAATGCTAACAGCTACGAAGTATATACCTAGAACCCCTTATAACATCTCTCCCGAAGAATATCAAGCATTGAAAACTCCTAAAACCTCCTCAGAAATAACCATAAAAAGTTGTGACAAGGGTGGAGGAATTGCCCTTATGGACACTGAGAGATATATTACTAAAATGGAAGAAATGCTAAGTGACACTAGATTTTACTTGAAAATAAATAGAAACACCACTGGTACAACTAAATCTAAAATACTTCGATTGACCACTAATGCTTTCAATAATGATATTCTATGTCAGAAAGAATATGACTTTCTAAATGTGGAAAATCCAAAGCTGGCATGCATATATGGTACGCCTAAAGTTCATAAAGACATCATTGATCCTCCCTTTAGGCCTATTGTTAGTACTATTGGCTCTGTCATCGAACCCATCTCCAAGTACTTAGATGCCATCCTGCGTCCATATACTCAAGACACCCCAGGCTATATTAAAGATACCACTCAAGTTATTAATATCTTTGAGGGATTTCCATTTAACCCAAATATGCAACTGTTGGTCACATTAGATGTGGAGAGTCTCTACTCTAATATACCGTGCGAAGGAGCAATACAAGCTGTTACTTGGTTTATCGAAACGTATCAAGTAAGCTGTAATGGCAAGTTCATAATTGATTGTTTATCCATCATTTTGTCTGAAAACATCTTTGAATTCAACGGTAGTCTGTATAAACAAACGAAAGGTGTTAGTATGGGCACATCTTGTGCCCCTACGATAGCTAATATCTACGTTACCTTTTTTGAACACAAATTTATATTTAAGGAAGAAGCGCCTTTTTTGAGTCAGTAATTCAGTGGTCAAGATATATAGATGATATCATTTTTATATGGGACAGCGACCAGGATACTCTATCTGAATTCACTCAATGGCTAAATTTATGTGATAATAATCTACTGTTCACAGTTCATCAAAGCAATGTAGAAATTGAATTTTTAGACATTACACTCAAACATGAAAACAACTGTCTTTACGTTGATTTATTTACCAAACCGACAGCTCGTAATACAATCTTACATCATAGCAGTTTTCATCCACTCAAACAGAAAAATGCCATCCCGTTTGGGCAATTCTTACGACTTCGTCGTAATTGCACAAAAATAACTGATTATGACCAAAGAAGTGAGCAAATGAAAACAAAATTTAAAAATCGAGGATACCCTCATCGGTTATCCGTGATGCTTACAAACTGGCACGAATTTTTGACCGTCAACATCTGTTAACTGGCAACACTCGATCTATTGAAAATAATTTGGTTTTTGTCACAAGACACTCTGTACTTAATGAACAAATACGGCAAATTATGAGCTCCTATTGGTACCTTCTGAATGTGAATAAAAATCAATCAGACCAACTGTCAAAGCCTATGTTTGCTTACAGAAAAAACAAGAACATAAAGGACATAGTGGTGCAATCTAGGATGCCCATTCAAAAACAAATGACGCAACGTAGCATAGTAGACTCTCGCCCTATTCACGGAAATTTCAAATGTGGGGGCTGTAAATCATGCTTGCAATGCATAGAGGGGAAGTCAATATGCCACAACGGTATCACTGTAGAAAGTAAAGGTATCAATAACTGTAAATCAAAAAACCTGATATACCTCCTGATGTGCCCCTGTGAAAAAGCATATATAGGAGAGACTTCTAGATCAATGAATACTCGTTTAACAGAACATCGATCTGCAATCCGCACTCAAAAGATGTCTGCGCCAATGGTATCTCATTACGTAGAAAACCACCACTCCCCTGACGATGTTCGATGGTTTATACTAGAAAAAATCCTTCCCACTGTAGGGCTTTGCTGTGAAAAAGTTAGGAAAAAAAGAGAGGTATACCATATCTTTATGTTTAACACTGTTGAAAATGGCCTTAACTCAGAAATTGCATGGGAACACGCTATTTTATGAAGAAGAATCCTTCACAGTTCATATGAGTCAGTAAGTTACATCACTTTTGATGCTTGCAGGTCCATTTGGAAACTCGTATACCAACAATGTAATCACCATTCATTCACGTTCCATCAAAATAGCAACAGAGATGTAGCGTTACATTGATTAAGTGTCTTGTGCGATAGTTTCATCAATATACAATTCTTATAATTGTGTGCTTAATTATCGTATAAAACGATTTTTTATGAATTATCATAAAAGCCTTTATTTTGAACCCTTAGTTCCACTAAAGGTTTTAAAATATCTACCCATATGTCTAGA
Source organism: Lissotriton vulgaris (assembly GCF_964263255.1). Classification (NCBI taxonomy): domain Eukaryota; kingdom Metazoa; phylum Chordata; class Amphibia; order Caudata; family Salamandridae; genus Lissotriton; species Lissotriton vulgaris. The sequence continues at coordinate 1,141,777,675 of NC_141694.1, read as the reverse complement.
ACTGATATGCTATTAATTTATAAGTTTCAATAAATCTGCTTTGTACTTATATCTAATCTGCAAATATACGATCATAAGGTTCTTTTGCCCTAAATAATCCTTTGGCCTTTTTAGAACTAATATACAAATAGACACATCGTGCTCTTATTATTATTTTTTATTTTTATAATTTTTCAGTTTGCAAACTAAAAATATTATTTCTGTGTAAATTATCTTCCATTCAACATATGATGATAGACATTTCATTAAAAAAAAACGTTTTTTTCTATTTTTCGTCATCAAAAGTATTTACATAGTCCGTTTTCTATGCCACACATCGGGAGCTTTCGTATATGGCCTCAAAGGTATTCAGATAGTCCGCTTTCTATTACCTACACCGGGCACTTTCTAATATCGTCATACATATACGCTTGCAGTCCGGTTTCTATGTTATGCATCCGACTTGCGTTAACATCTATCAAAGACCATCTATATAAAGATGGCGCTTGATTAGAGACTAATGTTTATATCCAGCTACTTGCCACGCCGGATCCGTCGCGATGTGGCCTTGATATTGCAATACCGAGAGGTTCTGCTCAGAATCTATATCTGCCTAACGGTAAGCACATTACCCCGCTAGCTAGTCCATCTGCGTAAAAACTGGTTCAACAGGAAATAACGGCATGCCTTTGCCATTTATTTTAGAATAAGAAACTTACCCGATATCACGGAACCCAGCCTCTCGGCCGATTTAATAGCGGTCAGTTCAGGTAATCTTGACAAGTTAACCTTCATAGCGGCTCGTATTTAATCCACATAGCGGCGTGTAATTACCGTTATGCCAGATAACTAGAAAAAACAGACTCTTAGGTAGCCGATATATATCTGTCAGTTTCCGTTTTTCCCTTCCACCTTGTTAGGCTTAATAGAGCTTTTTGTTCCATTGTACTGTCTATAGAAATGGAAAGCGGGCATGATATTATTTATAGATGCTTTTTTTCATTGTTTCTAGAGATCGAGTGGCCTCTAGGTATGGGTTATATGCCAGGCTCATTTATCTACGTCTTCTAAACATATGTTGTAATGAATCATTTAGAAAACTATTAATACTTCCTGATTCTCCATTATGCTTAGAGAACATCCATTAAGAAAAGATACCGCTACGACTTCAAAAACAACATATAGATATAATCAGAGGTGAAGGCTGTAACCCTAGGAAGCATATATAACAAGTACAGGTACATTAGAAGACTACTGACCATATATACTCTAAATATGTGAACAAACCTTTATCCGTGCTATATTTATAGCATCTTTTACATCTGTCAACAGAGTTATATTTGGACTTAAACTGCGCCATCGGGACGGCTATTTACAAATATTCCGGCGGACTTATTACCGTGGTAGATATTATAGTCTATACATCATCTTTAGGCTACATGATAATGCCTTACGTATAGTCATTCATTATATCGCGTCTCCTTATTCTTTCTCTAATAGGCATCTAAATAATGGCAGCAACATAGAAAATACTACATTTAGAAATCGTGGCTAACTGAAGACCACGCTAAGCTTCATCAAAGTAAGTGATCTCCATATGCATATATAATCTACTCTTGTTAGTGTGAGAAATGCTCTACCTATCCACACTTGAGTATGTCATGGAAACATCATATTGTGAGCTTCTGCTCACAATACAGTATCTCTTTAAGTGAAATCACTACAAACGGAACAAAATACGCTATATTGTTAGTCAGATACATATTATTTTCTTTTTTTTTTAGTTTTATTGTCAAGAGCTTGCGGCTAAAATAAACAACCTTTTCTAGTCTGTGTATCATGGTCTGGACATCTTTGGCTTTGTAAGTATATATATCCCTTGTGGAAATATGCGAAAAACGCAATGCAGTAATACCCTAAATACAAATTGGCACAACTATTTAACCTACATGATACAACTATTTCCATCTGTCTGTACCTATTTATCATGAAACGTGAATGAAGATAGAGTGATATATAAATCACATCATCTGAAAATAAGTTATTATGTTACCTACACTTATGTTATTTAAATAAATAAGAAACATAAGATACAGAAATGTGTGACAATGTAGTTACGGTGTGGGTTCTCACAATAAAATGATGTGAAACAAAAATAGTGTAACCCGAAGAAGAAAAGAAGGACAAATAAAGAATGAGAAAAGTTAATATATGATGATATATATAATAATTTGTTCTGCACATACGAGGCTATCCTGTTAAAATGAATGCATTCTAACTGTGGATCACTCATAACTGTTTGTTTTTAAAAAAATGTATATAAACTGTTGGCTGTGGTAATTCAATGTATATAGCTATATATGGTATATATGTCCAGTGTACAAAAGTGTCTAAGTCTCACTCGTAATATGTTTCTTAAAATTTCAGAGCAATATACGGCCACCTGAGAAAGGCTACATTGGCCGAAACGCGCGTTGTGAACCATCTTGCCGTATTGCCAACACTAACTGTTTGCTCTTCATTTTATGTTTGCCTATAACTGTTTTAATATCTTATGTATATGAAATATTCATCAACTATATGATCAACTGTTATGTAATAATGTGAAGAAAAGATATATTTATAAATAACAAAAATACTATAAAAAGATCAAAATATTTGCAAGAATCTTAAAATAAATAAAATAAATAATCTTTTACTATTTGATTTGTTGGGTGACTTTCTCACTTATCACTGGCCACTGATATATATATATATAAAAAAATGTATGGTGAATATCATACAGTTTTTATAGGTTTGCATATTTACTTGACTGTAGACCGTTTCCAACCTGATTAGTTTCCCTATGTATAGCAAGTATATTACTATTAATATATAGGGGTCCCCTACTTTCAAAAATATTCAATCTCATGGATTGTCTATGAGGGGAGTTTATGTTGCATGTACAAATCACCTGTAAAGTTCGTTGATTCACTGTTGTTAATCTGTTTTCTTTGTTTTCACAGTTAGATCCACAGATAGATGTAAGTGATAGCTCTCGTATGTATAACAACTGGTTTTCATACATTCAGATGTCACCACATGATATATAATTAAAGCTATGAAATTTTGCTTAAACTGTATAAATTGAATCTACATACAATAGTACTAGTGTATTCTGTTCTGAATCAAAATACCATTATGTAGCCATATATCGTTAGGGAATTAGTGTTAAAAAAAAAAACCTTTTGTACTTGTCAGATCGTTCATTATATCCTTTACATCGGCATATCGGCACAGTGAGCACTAAGATCCATTGTTAATACATAGAGACAAGTACAAACTATTTAACTGTTAAAGAATCTCTAATAAAAACGATCAAAGGCTTGGGATATATAGAGTATAGACAAATATCCACCATGGCTAACTTTTCAACATTTGCTTTTAGTGATGCTGACTTTATGACTATGGTTGGCACATCGGCATCCTTTGATAATAGAACCCCTAATGGTACAGGAAACAATGCAGAACTTACTAAACTCCTAGCTCTTAGGAAGAAAACTAAACGTATCGAGCTTCATGGAGAATTTATGCTCAAATATCTAAGAGCTGGAGTAATCCCACAAGGATTACAAATTAAAAATATACCTGGATTATTTGCCCATATAAAAGCCTTTCTTGAAAAATGGTCCCAAATTGCGAATCGCTGTTCAAGGGATCTTATGATGCTGATTGTTGAAACAGCAAAAGATCTCATGATACAGCTGCTAAAAGAAATTGAAGAACTAGAGAGTAAAATCAAATCCTCTCCGGCCATAACTGATGCCAAAAAAGCACTTGAAGACATTGAGTCCGAACTAAACTCTTATAATGACTAGTTAACCAAACGTAAAGCTGACAAATTGCAAAAAGACATCAGATTTTTCAGTAAAGAGAGAATCTACCCTTATTTGGTTGATGGATTCTATACGTCATCTGACGACACTAACTTTGGCCCTACCTCTAATCAATCAACCAAACCATACACTAGAAAGACAATCACATTTTCAAATTCATCCGATTCAGATAGTGATGGGGGCTCCTTTGCCTCAGATCAAAGAGGACAAGGACCAAGACATAATCAGAGTGGGCGGCCTTTTTTAGGGAGACGCAACCCATACAGAGGCAGTTGGAGACCGAGATATTACAACAATTATCAACAACAACAATTTCAGCAGCCCATTCAATATCAGCCTCAAGTCCAATATCCTCACCAATACCAGGGACCTCCAATACTGAACCCCAATCAATTTCTGGAAACCAGAAATGCCCGATATTGGAGGCAATAGATACTATTCCCATTTTCAATTTGAGCAAAACAACTCTTGAGCCATCAGCCCTGTCTCTACTATCCAAGGACTTATCATTTGTTCCTCATTCAGGCGTAAACAAATTTGAGCTTTTTTCTGACCTTATGGCCTTTTTGCGCATAATTAGACTCAAATTCTTCTTTTCTGAAAATACATTAGAGTCACAAGTTGAGAACAAATCTGGATTAGCACCGAAATCTATTTTCACACCTACCCTTGATCAAGTTGCCTCAGAGGTAGCCATTTTTGAAAAAGTTGTCTACAATAAAATGCTAACAGCTACGAAGTATATACCTAGAACCCCTTATAACATCTCTCCCGAAGAATATCAAGCATTGAAAACTCCTAAAACCTCCTCAGAAATAACCATAAAAAGTTGTGACAAGGGTGGAGGAATTGCCCTTATGGACACTGAGAGATATATTACTAAAATGGAAGAAATGCTAAGTGACACTAGATTTTACTTGAAAATAAATAGAAACACCACTGGTACAACTAAATCTAAAATACTTCGATTGACCACTAATGCTTTCAATAATGATATTCTATGTCAGAAAGAATATGACTTTCTAAATGTGGAAAATCCAAAGCTGGCATGCATATATGGTACGCCTAAAGTTCATAAAGACATCATTGATCCTCCCTTTAGGCCTATTGTTAGTACTATTGGCTCTGTCATCGAACCCATCTCCAAGTACTTAGATGCCATCCTGCGTCCATATACTCAAGACACCCCAGGCTATATTAAAGATACCACTCAAGTTATTAATATCTTTGAGGGATTTCCATTTAACCCAAATATGCAACTGTTGGTCACATTAGATGTAGAGAGTCTCTACTCTAATATACCGTGCGAAGGAGCAATACAAGCTGTTACTTGGTTTATCGAAACGTATCAAGTAAGCTGTAATGGCAAGTTCATAATTGATTGTTTATCCATCATTTTGTCTGAAAACATCTTTGAATTCAACGGTAGTCTGTATAAACAAACGAAAGGTGTTAGTATGGGCACATCTTGTGCCCCTACGATAGCTAATATCTACGTTACCTTTTTTGAACACAAATTTATATTTAAGGAAGAAGCGCCTTTTTTTGAGTCAGTAATTCAGTGGTCAAGATATATAGATGATATCATTTTTATATGGGACAGCGACCAGGATACTCTATCTGAATTCACTCAATGGCTAAATTTATGTGATAATAATCTACTGTTCACAGTTCATCAAAGCAATGTAGAAATTGAATTTTTAGACATTACACTCAAACATGAAAACAACTGTCTTTACGTTGATTTATTTACCAAACCGACTGCTCGTAATACAATCTTACATCATAGCAGTTTTCATCCACTCAAACAGAAAAATGCCATCCCGTTTGGGCAATTCTTACGACTTCGTCGTAATTGCACAAAAATAACTGATTATGACCAAAGAAGTGAGCAAATGAAAACAAAATTTAAAAATCGAGGATACCCTCATCGGTTATCCGTGATGCTTACAAACTGGCACGAATTTTTGACCGTCAACATCTGTTAACTGGCAACACTCGATCTATTGAGAATAATTTGGTTTTTGTCACAAGACACTCTGTACTTAATGAACGAATACGGCAAATTATGAGCTCCTATTGGTACCTTCTGAATGTGAATAAAAATCAATCAGACCAACTGTCAAAGCCTATGTTTGCTTACAGAAAAAACAAGAACATAAAGGACATAGTGGTGCAATCTAGGATGCCCATTCAAAAACAAATGACGCAACGTAGCATAGTATACTCTCGCCCTATTCACGGAAATTTCAAATGTGGGGGCTGTAAATCATGCTTGCAATGCATAGAGGGGAAGTCAATATGCCACAACGGTATCACTGTAGAAAGTAAAGGTATCAATAACTGTAAATCAAAAAACCTGATATACCTCCTGATGTGCCCCTGTGAAAAAGCATATATAGGAGAGACTTCTAGATCAATGAATACTCGTTTAACAGAACATCGATCTGCAATCCGCACTCAAAAGATGTCTGCGCCAATGGTATCTCATTACGTAGAAAACCACCACTCCCCTGACGATGTTCGATGGTTTATACTAGAAAAAATCCTTCCCACTGTAGGGCTCTGCTGTGAAAAAGTTAGGAAAAAAAGAGAGGTATACCATATCTTTATGTTTAACACTGTTGAAAATGGCCTTAACTCAGAAATTGCATGGGAACACGCTATTTTATGAAGAAGAATCCTTCACAGTTCATATGAGTCAGTAAGTTACATCACTTTTGATGCTTGCAGGTCCATTTGGAAACTCGTATACCAACAATGTAATCACCATTCATTCACGTTCCATCAAAATAGCAACAGAGATGTAGCGTTACATTGATTAAGTGTCTTGTGCGATAGTTTCATCAATATACAATTCTTATAATTGTGTGCTTAATTATCGTATAAAACGATTTTTTATGAATTATCATAAAAGCCTTTATTTTGAACCCTTAGTTCCACTAAAGGTTTTAAAATATCTACCCATATGTCTAGAACTGATATGCTATTAATTTATAAGTTTCAATAAATCTGCTTTGTACTTATATCTAATCTGCAAATATACGATCATAAGGTTCTTTTGCCCTAAATAATCCTTTGGCCTTTTTAGAACTAATATACAAATAGACACATCGTGCTCTTATTATTATTTTTTATTTTTATAATTTTTCAGTTTGCAAACTAAAAATATTATTTCTGTGTAAATTATCTTCCATTCAACATATGATGATAGACATTTCATTAAAAAAAAACGTTTTTTTCTATTTTTCGTCATCAAAAGTATTTACATAGTCCGTTTTCTATGCCACACATCGGGAGCTTTCGTATATGGCTTCAAAGGTATTCAGATAGTCCGCTTTCTATTACCTACACCGGGCACTTTCTAATATCGTCATACATATACGCTTGCAGTCCGGTTTCTATGTTATGCATCCGACTTGCGTTAACATCTATCAAAGACCATCTATATAAAGATGGCGCTTGATTAGAGACTAATGTTTATATCCAGCTACTTGCCACGCCGGATCCGTCGCGATGTGGCCTTGATATTGCAATACCGAGAGGTTCTGCTCAGAATCTATATCTGCCTAACGGTAAGCACATTACCCCGCTAGCTAGTCTATCTGCGTAAAAACTGGTTCAACAGGAAATAACGGCATGCCTTTGCCATTTATTTTAGAATAAGAAACTTACCCGATATCACGGAACCCAGCCTCTCGGCCGATTTAATAGCGGTCAGTTCAGGTAATCTTGACAAGTTAACCTTCATAGCGGCTCGTATTTAATCCACATAGCGGCGTGTAATTAACGTTATGCCAGATAACTAGAAAAAACAGACTCTTAGGTAGCCAATATATATCTTTCAGTTTCCGTTTTTCCCTTCCACCTTGTTAGGCTTAATAGAGCTTTTTGTTCCGTTGTACTGTCTATAGAAATGGAAAGCGGGCATGATATTATTTATAGATGCTTTTTTTCATTGTTTCTAGAGATCGAGTGGCCTCTAGGTATGGGTTATATGCCAGGCTCATTTATCTACGTCTTCTAAACATATGTTGTAATGAATCATTTAGAAAACTATTAATACTTCCTGATTCTCCATTATGCTTAGAGAACATCCATTAAGAAAAGATACCGCTACGACTTCAAAAACAACATATAGATATAATCAGAGGTGAAGGCTGTAACCCTAGGAAGCATATATAACAAGTACAGGTACATTAGAAGACTACTGACCATATATACTCTAAATATGTGAACAAACCTTTATCCGTGCTATATTTATAGCATCTTTTACATCTGTCAACAGAGTTATATTTGGACTTAAACGGCGCCATCGGGACGGCTATTTACAAATATTCCGGCGGACTTATTACCGTGGTAGATATTATAGTCTATACATCATCTTTAGGCTACATGATAATGCCTTACGTATAGTCATTCATTATATCGCGTCTCCTTATTCTTTCTCTAATAGGCATCTAAATAATGGCAGCAACATAGAAAATACTACATTTAGAAATCGTGGCTAACTGAAGACCACGCTAAGCTTCATCAAAGTAAGTGATCTCCATATGCATATATAATCTACTCTTGTTAGTGTGAGAAATGCTCTACCTATCCACACTTGAGTATGTCATGGAAACATCATATTGTGAGCTTCTGCTCACAATACAGTATCTCTTTAAGTGAAATCACTACAAACGGAACAAAATACGCTATATTGTTAGTCAGATACATATTATTTTCTTTTTTTTTTAGTTTTATTATCAAGAGCTTGCGGCTAAAATAAACAACCTTTTCTAGTCTGTGTATCATGGTCTGGACATCTTTGGCTTTGTAAGTATATATACCCCTTGTGGAAATATGCGAAAAACGCAATGCAGTAATACCCTAAATACAAATTGGCACAACTATTTAACCTACATGATACAACTATTTCCATCTGTCTGTACCTATTTATCATGAAACGTGAATGAAGATAGAGTGATATATAAATCACATCATCTGAAAATAAGTTATTATGTTACCTACACTTATGTTATTTAAATAAATAAGAAACATAAGATACAGAAATGTGTGACAATGTGGTTACGGTGTGGGTTCTCACAATAAAATGATGTGAAACAAAAATAGTGTAACCCGAAGAAGAAAAGAAGGACAAATAAAGAATGAGAAAAGTTACTATATGATGATATATATAATAATTTGTTCTGCACATACGAGGCTATCCTGTTAAAATGAATGCATTCTAACTGTGGATCACTCATAACTGTTTGTTTTTAAAAAAATGTATATAAACTGTTGGCTGTGGTAATTCAATGTATATAGCTATATATGGTATATATGTCCAGTGTACAAAAGTGTCTAAGTCTCACTCGTAATATGTTTCTTAAAATTTCAGAGCAATATACGGCCACCTGAGGAAGGCTACATTGGCCGAAACACGCGTTGTGAACCATCTTGCCGTATTGCCAACACTAACTGTTTGCTCTTCATTTTATGTTTGCCTATAACTGTTTTAATATCTTATGTATATGAAATATTCATCAACTATATGATCAACTGTTATGTAATAATGTGAAGAAAAGATATATTTATAAATAACAAAAATACTATAAAAAGATCAAAATATTTGCAAGAATCTTAAAATAAATAAAAGAAATAATCTTTTACTATTTGATTTGTTGGGTGACTTTCTCACTTATCACTGGCCACTGATATATATATATATATATAAAAAAATGTATGGTGAATATCATACAGTTTTTATAGGTTTGCATATTTACTTGACTATAGACCGTTTCCAACCTGATTAGTTTCCCTATGTATAGCAAGTATATTACTATTAATATATAGGGGTCCCCTACTTTAAAAAATAAAGCCCTTTCAAATTCCAGGTCGATTTTTTGCTGCTTTGCGGACTTCAAAGCAGCATTTGACAGCGTGCCTAGGGCTGCTCTGTGGCAAAAACTGAGGCAGTGGGGAATCCCAGACAATATCCTGAATCCAATCATCCTGCTGTATTCCAACACATGGGTTCGAGTGAAGTTAGGGTCTGGCGCGCATCTCTCCTGGAAAATCTGGACCTTTCGTGGTGTCAAACAGGGATGCGTGCTGGCCCCCCTTCTCTTCAATCTATTCATTGCTGACCTATCAAGCTCTCTAGAGAAAGTAATTAGCCATCCACCAAAAGTAGGAGGCACAGCATTATGCAATCTCTTATATGCCGACGACCTGGCACTGTTCAGTCTCACCAGAGTGGGGCTACAAAGACTCCTTGACGCCTTAATGCAATACACGGTCAACAACCAGCTAGAAATTAACATGAAAAAAACTATAGTTGTTCCGTTTGGCAAAAAACGCTACAGCGGTGGAGGCTGGACAATAGACAAAGAAAGCATCTCAATCGTCCAATCTTACAAATACTTAGGGGTCCATTTGGACTCCAGGGGCAGTTTCACCAAACAGAGCACTGTGATTGCAGCCAAGGCTACAGCGTTAATGGTATCCTTGGCCAAGCTATCGAGGAGACTCTCAGGCCCCACCGTCTTGCCCTTACTGGAAGTGCTCAGAGCTAAGATCAGGCCCACACTTTCGTATGGCATAGAGATCTTTAAGGGTAAAATGAACAATACCTTAAATAAACTAACAACCAAACTCTACAAGAAATTGCTTCACCTGTCGAGTTCCTCCTCGCCAGCACAGGTCAGACTAGAGCTGGGCTTAATTAACTATGAAACCTCCAACGTTGGCTCATATCTTAACCTGATCCACAAACTAAGACAGGCAGAAGCTGGTACCCTGGAATTCCTGGTCTGGAACGAAATCAGTGTGAGCAATCCGGGGGGGATCATTCGGCCGCCTCCTAAATGTCTACATCCAACAAATGTCTGCTGCGGATCTCTGGGACCTTAATCCAAGCCAGACTGCTTTCAAAAACACAATTAAAAAAGCTATAAGACTGAAATCCCTGATCATGGACAAAGCTCTTCTTGCGAAACGTAGCCATGCCTGGGCAGTAGCCAACTCTTATAAACGATTATCCCCGGCCAATTACCTTTCGATAAAATTTTCTTATCATCTAAAGCGATGTTTGATCGCCCTTAGACTGGGAGACTGGCGCTTTCTTCAAAATCTCCCTGTATGGCGTCAAAAAAGAGTTGATCCAACGTGCAGAGGGTGTGGGGCAGCAAACAAAACTTTTTTGCAAGTGCTTTGTACATGCCCTTTCTTTATTCTCCAACGCAGACGCCTACTTAGGCCAGAATGGAACAGGCTGGGAGTTCGGACTTGTAGGCACGCCATTATTGCTGCTCTGTCCTTAGAGAACACTGTTTTAAATATAAAATTGGCAAAATTCGTTCAGCAAGTTTATAGTATTTTAGAAAAATTGGATAACCGTGCAGAATAATATGTACTTTAATTTCATCTGCATTGTCCGGGAGTGCTCATTTTTTAAACTGACACGTTGCAGTAAGAACTGATAAGAAGGCCAAATCTTATTTTGTTTTTTCTTAAATCCCTTTTAATTTGCAAATTTGTATTTAATGTGCTGGATGAATCTTTTAAAGATATGTTTTTATATATCTAAATAAAGAAATTATTATTATTATTATTAGGTCTGGTATCTCTGTCTCAGGACTCGATTTCCCAACACCCCGCAAGGGGATCTTGGAAACACTGGAGCTGGATTCTCGGCGAGAGAAAGGCAGCCTCTTAATCAGTGCGTCAGCTGGAGGGTCAGCTTCCTTCTGCACTTGCTGTAGCGAGCTGCGTCAGGCAAGTAGATAGTCGAACTGCTCTGAACCACCGTAGTTTGCTATAGCAAGTGAAGGTATATTTATACCTTGAAAGTGTTTAGGAATGCTATAGATTGACGTAAAGTCAGGCATAATAACGCCAGGAAAGAACCCCTCGGAAATAGTGGATCTTTGCAAAGTACATGAGTTCTTGGACGAATCAATATTCAAGCAAGGGGAAGTTCCCTAACTGCTTAAGCCGATTTTCCAAGAAATCGTTGTGACGTTTGGTACGGATGGAAGTAGCCATGCCTGTATTTGGTCTGCATGGGTTATGTCTAAATAAGGGATTGATTTCTATGCCTATATAAGGGCTGTTGGACCCGGCCCTTTAGGCAGGTTCACCCCAAGACTTTTTGCTTTTTCCTAGCCTGTTTCTGTGACCTAGTGTTGGTGATTTTAGGCCTCTGCGCACTTTTTCACTGTGGTACAGTGTAAAGTGCTTGAGCTCTCTGTGTATGTGTGGTGAGTGACCTGCCCTCCCATAGAAATGAATGGGGAATATGTATGCCCATGGTAGTTCCTGATGTGTGGGGAGTGCAGGGGCGAGTTTGGTATGAGAGAACTCGTGAGACTGAATGCTGCGAAATTGTATATGCGGCATGACTGTGTCTAGTCTAGAAGTGCCACTTTTAGAAGTTGGCATATTTGTGTAATTTGTGTCTGGCGTGTGATTGGCTGGTGAGCCTGGGTCAGGAGTACCTGGGCCTGCTTGTGGATTGACTGTCTGGTTTGAGGGTGACAGGGGCTGGAGAGCCCAGGAGGTTGTCTGAGTCAGCCCATGGATGAAAGGCAGCATCTGCTGCCAGGGAAGTGGGAGGAGATGGCACCTGATAGTGAAGGGCTGTGCCTGCCAAACCACAATGCTGGCTCCACCCTCCCCTGGGCGACTGTCACCTTTGTCCCTGATACTGACAGGACTTCCCTATAACCAGTTCTAGCTGGTTCTCATGCTGCCTACACAAAGACTTCAAAGACTTTTCTGTGTATAAGAAGGGGCTGTCTCCCCTTCCAATTTGTTCTTGTTTCTGACTTGAATCTACCAGGGGCGGGTGCTGCCCAGCCCCTGGACACCTGATGGACTTTCCTGGACTCTTGGGGGACCCCTCTGCCTTGCTTGGGCTGATGGGGGGACTTGGCTTTGCCCCCTGGAAATCTCGGGGACCTTTGCAGCATGGAGAAGCTGCATTTCCTTTCAGATAACTTTGTCTTGCTTTTGCCAGGGCTTCTTATAGCCTAAAGCGCCTGGAAGCGCTTTGGTTGCTGTTATAGCGCTAGGAGCGCTGTGGATTGGCCTTTAGCGCTTTATCTGCGTGTGCCTGTGCCCACCCGGCACCTTTATTTAATTATTTTTATAGATGGGTGCCACCCCATTTATTTCATTGCCTAACGGGTGCTCACCCCGTTTCCACTTTTATTTTGGATTTCGAGGGTGCCCACCCCTCGTTTTGCCACCTTGAATCACCGCCGCGGCCGGGCCGAGAACAGGAAGTCAGGCGGCATCGCGCCTGACTCCGGGTGGGACTTCCGGTTTAAAAAAGGAAGTCCCGCCGGCCGCTGAGCACTGATTGGGTGCCCGTCCGATGAGAGGAGGTGAAGAGGAGTGATGGCTGCCCGGGGCTCCCGTGATCTGAAGGGAGCCCGGGAAGAAGAGCTGAGGCGGCGGAAGGCGCAGGCGGGGCCCCGTTGGAGGAAGGAGAGCCCCGCGCTGCCCAGAGGAGCCCCTCGCTGCCTGAGGAAGCACGGTGAGTGCCTTCAAAGGGGAGGGGGCAGCCGGGGCACATTGCCGGTGCCCGCCCCTCCCCTCCAGTGCAGGGCCCGAATGGATGTGAGCCCGTGAGGCTCAAGGCGGCATATCTATGGTTTAAAGCCCCACGAGGGCTCGGGGGCATTCCGTGTTGTAGAACCCGTAGGCTCTCCCCATGGCCCGTGTCCTGCCCTCTGTCTAGGGGGGGCATAGTTGGTGCAGCAGGGTGGCCCCGGTTGGCAGTGGGTCGCCCCAACGTTGAAGTAGAGCCCAGAGAGGCTCTGAAGGGGCATTTTGATTTACGAGCCCAGCCAGGCTCGAGGGCCAACTTTTTTTTTAGAGCCACGGAGGCTCTAGGGGGCACATTGGTAGTCTGAGCCTGAGGGCTCCATGGGGCATATTTGTTTCATTGCCTGTGTGGCTCCAGCGTTTGGCCATTTTTAGTAAGAGGGGGCGTCGGGGCACATTGCCGGTGCCCGCCCTCTCCTGCCTGCGAGGAATGTGTTTTTAGAGCCTGTGTGGCTCCAGCGTGGTGCAGTTTGCGCCTGAGGGTCAGTGAGGACCCTGTCGCAGTTTGGACTCCCAGCTGCCCAGCAATTAGTGGGCAGCTGCACCGTTTAGGTCTTGGGATTGTCTACTAGGAAAAGAACGTGGCAGAGACACAACCAGATACTTGAAGAGAACATATCCAGTTCCCAAGCCAAGAAAGAAATACTGACACATGCCCGTTCATGAGAACGTTTTAACCCATATTAAGATATTTATAAAACTCGACAAAAAGAGGGGATCCACGTCCACCTGATCATAGAACAGGAAAAAGACTTCCTTATCCTGAGGAGCTTTATCACCCCCGAGGTATATCAAAACCTAGAACAACAGTGATCGTCTGGAGGAGGCCTTCCTGACGGCTGTTTTTCCTGGGGTACTCCTACAATACCCACGGGAGATTTTTAATATAAGCCTAGAAGCCGGTGACCCCAAAGAGACAGCATGTTCTGATGAAGGTGTTACAACATCAAGTGATATAACACCGAAACGCGTCAACGCAATTTTTACTAGAATCCAAACAAGGTCAATAAAGTAACAGATACTCATGTATTATTGATACTGTTTACTATACCACCAATATTAAAGAAAGACCAGTGGATCTAAAAGAATAGTGGCAGGAGAATATTAAGGCCACAGTGTTAGGGGTTTGTGAAAAGGATCTTATGGTTTTTATGTATTGAATCTGTGTTGATTATTGTTTTTCTTCTATTGTATAATTCTTATGATTGTGATATGGATTTTGATTATGTGTGTAATAATTTGTTATTAACTGTCTATTGAATTTTATTGTACTTGTTCAAAGATTTTTCTTTCCATTTTTAATGTATTTCTTTGTGAAGAGAGGTCTTCACTTTTTACAAAAATATTAAAAAGATTGTGAACGGTAATTTTTACTGTGGAAATCCATTTCTAATGTTTGATTTTCATAAATTTCCCTTAATGTACTTATAAGGAATAAGTGTATGATTGGGTAGAACACACACAGCAACATAACACGCATTTGCTTTAGTGCACACCCAGGGATTTCCCTTTGACTAAATTGTCTACAGGTGCCCAGCAAGTAGTGGGCACCTGCTACGTTTAGGCTTGTGCTTGGACTGGCGCTGCATGACAGCGCACCCTGACATTGAGACTCAGGGCGTCCTAGCCCCAACAAGGCCAGTTGGCCTAGGGACTGCCACAGGTGGTGGCTTATGTAAGTTTTGCGCAATTGTATGGTTATTGCACCTCTGAATGTGTTCTCTTGCATCATATGTTATTCCTGCACCTCTGAATGTTTTTAGACATCATGTGATTTTTGCGCTATTGTATTGCTCTGGCACCTCTGAATGTTTTTATGCTTTATGTGTCTTCCTTTTCCCTGCGCTGCACCTCTGAATGTGTTAGGCATCATGTGCCGTCTGGCAATGTGAATTGTACCTATATAAGGGCAGGATTCGGGAAAATTCACTCAGAGCTCTAAATGCCACACAACACCCACTCCACTTTATTATGTACGACATTACTAAGTTATAAACACATTAAAACATATCTAAACATGATGTGTTAAAACCCCATCCAAAAATACATAAGAAATGCATTCGAATTAGTTGTACACGAAAAGCATTTGTGCTGTACGCATTTAAATTAATGTTTCATTCAAAGCATATAGTTTGACATTTTGAAATGCTATCCGAAAGAGTCATGAGAATACATTATGAAATGGCTCTTATTTACAGAAGAAAAAAGTCGAGACCATTCCATGACAGAAAATACAACTGTATGAATATGGACAAGGTCAAATATTGTCCTCTATGAATAGTTCTACTAGGATGTATGTCAGTACAACGCGATCTTTTAGATCGCAGTACTTGACATCGCGGGCATTACAACGCAAGTCGTTACAACGACTTGACTTGCGTTGGAGGGTGCGCATTTTGTAATATTATAATTTTATATTCCAACACCAGTCCACGTAAAAGTAGGGAAGGTGTTGGAATATAAAATTACAACATTCCTTGACCAACAGCGCCATCCAGCGCAAGTCGTAGTAACGACTTGCGTTGAAATGGCATAGTTGTAAAGGCACTGCGGTGTAAACACTGCGTTGTAAACGATGTTCCCCGTTCTACTATGAGCAGATTACTTTGTGCCCAAAAAATAAAAATACACATTTGGATAAATAAAAAGGCTTGATCATAGAAAAAATACAGTTCCAAAGTTAGAAACCTTGTTTTGAAAAAATGAAGGCCGAATTCAGATTCTCTTAGAACATTGTGTGCCAAAACAAAAGTCAGTGTTATTGTTTGGAGAGAACAAAAAATCTTTTAAGTCTGAAAATAATTTATCTACTGTTAGACCTGTCATCATTGGCATGAGTCTCTCCTCCATTTTTTGTTTGTTTGCTACTCTGTTTACGATGTTTTGCTGGAATATTGCTTTGGGCACTGTGCCACTGCTGATCAGTGCCACAGTGCAAGTGCTCCCTATGTTAAATTGATACATTCATTGGATTCCATGTTTGGTTAATTTGGTTTACTGTCAGTCCCTAGTATAGTGCACCAGGAGTGCCAGGGCTTGTAAATACAAATGCTGCTGGTGGGCTTGCAGCACTGGTTGTGCCACCCACAGAAGCAGCTTAGTAATATATGTCTAAGGTCTGCCATTGCAGAACCTGCGTGCAGTCTGGTACTGCCATGCTGACTGCGCAAGTACCCCTACTTGCCAGTACCTAAAACCTTCCCTTAACTTCATGTTGGTCACCCCTATGGTAGGCCCAAGGGCAGGGTGCAATGTAAGCATAAAGTAGGACAAGCCCTGATGTGTGTGGCATGTCTCCTTCGGCCAGACTGGGCTGCTGGAATTATTACACTATACAATCCTAACAGACTCAGAGAGCAAGGTGGAAAGTCGAGTTTAGTATCCCTGAACTCAGAATTTAATAACACATCCTTTAGGATGGATGGTTTTTAGATACTGAGTTTGAAACTAGCACATTTAGAAAGTGACTAGTTTCTTGTCTAACTATTTACTGGTCTCTGCAGGTATTTGTGTGTGTGACAGCAGCTGGGTGGCTCCAGAGGTCTGAATGAGTCAGCCTGGGGTGAATGAGGCATTTGTGTTTAGAGTGGAGGAAGAGTAGTTCCTGATAGCCTGCCCTGCCTGACAGAATACTGGCTCCTGCACAGTGAATAGGCCAGGTGCCTCGGCCTGGCAACATCCACAACAAACCCAGGATGGGGGGAATCTCCCTGCATGGACAAAGGGATCAAAGCAGAAAAGGGGTAAAAGAGAAGGAAACCTATACCAAGGACAAGAAGCCTGCTGATCCAAGGACTTGCCTACCCCTTCTGCCAGAGTGTTGTTTTCTGGGGGGAATCCTGCAGTTGCTTCTTTATTTTTGCCAAGGAACAAGGAGAGAGGAACTGAGTGTGTACTCTCAAGATTTGCCAAGAAAATCTCCAAGGGCTGGAAGAGTGCCAGTCTCCTGTTGAAGTCATAGGGCTAAAGGACTTCACCATCTGCTAAAATTGCCTGTTGCTGGAACGTGGGAGTCCAGCAGATCTAAAGAAACCAGCAATCACGACGCCACAGAATCCAGCTTGACATCGTGAGTACGACTCCAGTGTACCCACCTTTGACGCCGGCAGCCGGGCCCGATCGACACCAGTAGCGACACCGCTACCGATCGCCTTGACACCGCGGTCCCTCTCGACGCGTGACGCTGCTCACTCTTGCAACAGCGACATCGACAACGACGCCGTATCCTGCTTCGCCACCGTGAGCGCTGCTCCGGCCCGACATCTCTCGACGCCGCTGCGGCTCGCCCCGACTCCGAGGCTCGATCGACGCCGATGCCCCGATGCCGATACTTCTCGACGCCGTGTATCATCTTTTTCTTCATTCTAAAAGGTACTGTGTTTGTGGGGACTGTTTCGACTCCGGGCTCGACGTAGCGCTCCTCGCGGTCGACGCCGAACCTTTGGAATAGCTTTGCCTTGACGTCATGTGACTACAGTGGGGGTTACATTGTTGCCAAGAACTGTGCTTTAGAGAAGAAGAGTTACCTTTGTTGCTAAAGAACTATTTACTAAGAAGAAATTTTACCTGAACTATTATTTTTCCTTCCAAAGAGTATTTATTGAGATCGTGGTATACTTTTGTCGTTTTTTGGTCTTGTGCTAAGCCTTATATAAACATCCTTATTTTTATAATACCTTCTGTGTTGTGTCCATTTGTGGTGTATTCACTTCATTACTGTATGTGGTCATAAATGCTTAACACACTGCCTCTGAGATAAGCCTGTCTGCTCTGCCAAGCTACCAAGGGGGTGAGCAGGGGCTATCTGAGTGTGTGATCCCCTTGCCCTGACTAGAGGAGGTGGGTCCCTATTTGTCAGAAGTATTTACCTCTGCCAACTAGAGACCAGCCGATTCTAACATCTACCACTGTAGGCGAAAGTTGGATTACCTCGTTAAGAAGATGAAGTGCACAAAGATGAGAAGCATCGCCTTCAGTCGTTGGTCGCGTTACCAATGTTCAAGTTGGATACCTGTGTGCCGCTTTCCTCTCGAACCTCACTGTCAGCATTTTGCGTCTGTGAGATCTCAATGAAAGCCGTCATCAGAATTGGTAGCTGCTGAGGACAACACTGCACATGGGCCTTTACCGGGTCCAGCAAAGCATCAACATCCGTTGGCATGACTGATGGGGAGTGTGGGACAGATGTCTAACACGCATTCTTCTTCACATAGCAGGCATAGTAAAACAGGTATGATGCAATCTTGCCAGATTGGTCTGAATGGCCTAAACCAAGTGGTATTCAATTCTCTTAAACAAGTTAATCCCAAAATTTGGACTATGCGCTCATGACACTTCATTGCCAGAAGAGTATTTCCCACTGTGATCTGGGTATCGCTGGTGATTTGGCTTGCCATATCGGAGCAAAAGGAGCAAAAATAGTATCCCTGCTGCGAGTCCCAAAACGAGAGGCAGTACTCCAAACACAGAGTGCACAAAGTTTGGAAAAATTCCTAGGACTGCTTCAAAGGGTGCTAACAGTCCCGAAAAAAATCGTCTTAAATACATGTACAATACCACTCGTATCAGACATGTTTAAGATACGACCCAACATTTCTGATAAATGTAAGGGGCAGCTTGTAGTTAATGGGTGTGTATCTCTGCAGAAATCCTCGCGACTTGCAGATCATAGGTTTCTGTGGCCGAGGTCAATGGCACAGTTTTTTGTAAAAGAATGGCTTTTATTCTGCTCAAAGTATCAATTGGTATAGAAGAGATTTTCAATGAAGGCCATAACGGCGACTCCCGGTCTGTCTTAATTTTTGGAAACAATACTTGCATACAGCGAGTGACCCTGGCTGACACAGTTACGAGATAGGCTAAACCTGGGAACATACCACAGCAGCTGTGATCATTCAACATAATGTAACTTCCATTAGAAAGCTGCCTAAAAATGGGATCAATCACTGCAGCTGGAGAACCTTGCAGGTGGCAGGATAAATTGGTAGAGGAAACATCGCAGGCCCCTTATAAGTTTATACCCATGATATAGGAGAGAACGGCTTAGTGCGTTTTCACAATTATTACCACTAAGAAACACTTTTTCCCCCCACTTCAACATCTGTGTGTATGAGGTAATTCCCAGGATGTCTTGATGTATTCTTTACCCAACCTTTCATAAAGGCCTGCTGGTATTTGTTTTAAGCAATACTGAAAGTGGAAAATTGTAACAGGCAGAGTGATTGTACCGTGTATTATCCATTGAATAGCTGATTTTTCAGCGACTGTAAATGGCAATCTTTCCAGTTTTTCAATGCTCAGCTCCGTATAGTCTGCTCCCCTCTGCACCAATTTGATTTGTTTAACTGTTAGATTAAATTCAGAAAACAATGACGTTGTGTTGATTAAACGCCAAGTCACATAGCCTGAACAAATGTTTTGTAACGTTCAGCCTAATAGCATTATAGAACACAATTGTGACTGGCCATGTTACAACATGACCAAGTTGTGTTCCATTATGTTAATGGCAGAGGATACTATGCTGTCCAAAGAATATATTCTGGATGACCGAGTCGTTAACCCATTGTCAACTACAGAGAGAGATTTCTCTAAATTAATATGATCAATTTCTCGTATACATTCTGCAGTCTCTGCTTGCGTAATCTTCCATGCTTTATTATAAAGAGCATAGATACCAGCATATATAAAACGTTTATGACACGGCTTCTTCGGTTCTTGTAGGAAGTCCCTCAGGTCGTCACCATCTGTAAGTAAAGATAAGTGGTGTTTCACTTCCTTCAGTGTGGACTTGTGTAACCACTCAAGGCACAGTTTCCCTACACTGTATGATGTTACTATCCCTGGATTCTGTCTCCGAATATATCTTGGATCTGGCCTAGTGTATATGAACCCTTCTATTTTGTTTAGGAATCCATCTTGACAGTTGTTTGTGCCTGTGGGCCAGATTAACCATTTTTTCCATTCAGGATCTGTTCTGTTGTGAAGCAAAATAGTATGTACGTCGACGACCCCTTCTGAAGTGTTACTGGTATCAGGTGTAGGTGTAGGTATTGATGGTTTGTTTAAATCTTTTATCTTGGCTAACCCAAGACAAGATGTCTGTTGAACAGTGTCATTCAAAAACTTTATTTGGTCTGGAATGATGCACGCTCTGAATAAAGCTTCTAATCCATGCACTTGCCAGTCTTTTGTGCCCCAGACAGTTTTTGTCTCAATGGTGTCTTATCAAAAGTCAAAACCTAATGTAGACAGCTGAGCATAAACGGCAGCAGAGCAAATTTGCTTTGTATTTGTCAACATACTTTTCATTCCTGTCTTATTAACATTTTTAAAGTAAAATGATTCTGGTTTTGAAACATTATACCCTGAAAGGTATGGAAATTTGCCAAAAAATGTTTTTGAGCTCCCCTTTGGAGTAACGACCATTATGCGCTTACCCTGTGCGAGGGCTCTCTCTTTTGCTACTGCAGTTTGAACCGCTGTCAGAATTTTTTCTGTAGAGGTGAATTTCATTTCTGCTTGTGTATACAAGTGCGATTTGTAAGTTATTGGAACCTTTTCTCCTTCATTACAGGTTAAGTATGTGAATCCGCATTTTCCTGGAATTATTTGGATTACTAAGTTGCGTATGTTTACGTGTGTTTGCAAATGTTCTGTTGCCAACATGTCCATTTGGACTAACAGCAAAATTTCTGTATGTTTTTGAGTCCAAATAATTTGTTTGAAATCTAGTTTGAATAATTCGTAGAGAGGTTTAACCCTTTCTGCGTACTTTAGAACATAAGTTCTTCCGAAATTTAGGAACTCTAGAATCGACTATTAGTTTTTCAGCGTTTTTGGAGGTTGGAGCAGCGCACATTTCTCTAGAAAGTTTGCTGCTAGGCTTTTGCCTTCACTTGATAACTCGTATCCTAGGAAAAGGACGTTGAGGTGGGCAATTCGATTTCTTGAAATTGAATTTATACCCTTCAGAGGCGAATCAGAAAATAATGGTGTTCACTCTATTTAAGTGCCTATCCAAGTCATCGCCTCTTAGATAGATGTCATTGACATATGATAATGCCTCATCATCATAAGTTTGTAGTAACCCTGTTACTCTGGCTGAAAATAACCCTGGACTATTCTTGAATCCCTGGGGGAGACGACAGAATTGACGCTGTGTCCCCATGATTGAGAAAGCGGTCAAATACCTACTTTCTGGTGCAATGTTTTGACAGGAGAAACCATTATATAATGTGGTTTTGTATTTTTACGCACAATGTTATTCATTTGTGCTGCACTGTGTACATTTTGTACTGCAAAAGTTTTGCAACAAGAGTTTAGAGTGTAATCCAAAACTAGACGATATGTATTGTCTGGTTTGGAGACAGGAAACAAAGAATTGTTCATGGATGAGGTGCATGTTTCAATCACCCCTTGGTATTCAAGTTGATCTAATATCTCCCTGACCTGTTTTTTTAGCTTCTTGCTTAACTGGATATTGCCTTTGTGCAGTTGATGGATTTTTTTAACTGGATTTTATGTTGAGGAGAATCCTCATCCCATCCTACATGATTTTTATATAATGCAGGAGCTTGGGCTACTGCCCCTTTACTGGCATAGGGATATTTTTTATGAATTGGAATATGGTTGGAGAAAGCTGGCATAATGATTTCTAACCCTGAGAGAGCTTCTCCTAAAAGAGTGCTCTTATTTTTCTAGTCACGCCCCCCTCCATCCGGAGTGTTACTTCATATAACTTATGTGGGACACTAACCCTGGTATCTGCAGTTTCAACTTGGATGTACTCATTCAAGTCCACTGTCTCCAGATGATCCTTCAAGTTCTTGTGAGCTATGGTGACTTCTGCGCTGTCCAACATAGTCTGAGCCCATTCTCCGTTCTTGAGTTGTGTCCTCAAGATCCTCGGCATGTCTGATTTTTAGACCTGCTACCTTCTTTTTAGTGAATTGAGTTTTCTTATTTTTTGGAAAGTGTTGATCGTCTTTGGACTTCATGCGTTCTTCTTTTTGTTCTGATCGTCCTCTTCTTTCTGATTTCTGTTAAGAAGTCTGAAAGGTACAAGAGGAACGTGTATCAGTACCTTGATATTTATCGGGGCTCCTTTTGAGAAGACCTACTTCTGGATTGAGAACGCTTCTCTTTAGAAGTTTGTTTAATACTCTCCCACTTCTATTTGGGAGCAGTAAGAGTGTTTTTAACCACTTGGCTGCTAAGGCAATATTTTACTTTTCATTGAATTTCCATTGAAATCAATGGAAAGTCCATGACGAGTTACCCTTGTCATTAGCGGCGAAGAGGTTAATAAAGACCTTTTAAGGGCTTTCAGTCAGTTGGGGTTTCACTGGTTTACCACCCAAACTGTCTCTTCCTAATTCTGCATAGGATTTTTCAATTATTCTGGCCAGTTCATATGGTTGCTCAGTTACATCAAATTCTCTTAACTTGTGATGTCATGAGTGATGTCACTGACCATGTCATGAGTGATGTAATATGTGATGTCATCAGCAGTGCATTACACGCGCAAGTTATAGTGAGTCCAACTAACTATAATGTGGAATTTCAATGGTTTTATGTCAGTAAAATTTCCAGCTAACTATAACTGGTGTGAAACCTATGGTTTTTTCAGTGAATTTAATAGGTTTTTTAAATGCTAATTCCTAACTATAAGTGGTGTGAAACCTATGGTTTTTTCAGTGAATTTCATAGGTTTTTTAAATGCTAATTCCTAACTATATATAGGGCCGCAAACCTATGAAATGTAATATTTTCATAATGAATCCTATATTGTATATTTATATAATACTATTTTTTTTCTTTTATTTTTGCCCTGGTGCGGTCCTGGTGCACGCCCCGGTGAGCGCACTGGAAAGCGCAATTTTCCAGCGCGCCCCAGGGCGCGCACCGGTGAGCGTCCCGTTAGCGCTATTGCCGCGATCGAAAACAACATTGTGACGCATCGCGTAAGCATGACGTATCGCGTAGCCGCGTGATGCGTCTTATGGCGCGTCGCGTAAGCGCGACGTATCGCATTGCCACGCGATGTGTCTTATGACACGCTGCGTAAACGCACCCAGAAGCGCTCTGTGGCGCGGCCCGGTGCGCGTAACGTAAGCGCGCCGGAGCGCGTAACGTAAGCGCATCGGGTCATGTGACTTGAAAATAACACTTTTCATTGGTTCTCATCATTTTTTTTCTCCAAATGATGAAAGCCCCCTCCTTTTTTCCTCATTCTAACTTTCTTCATTGAGAGAGCAAGAGCTATTTTTCATCAGTGCAATGGCATCACTTGTAGCTGCAGCTGGTGCACCCCCACCACCACCACCACCACCAAGAAAAGAAGGTCCACCACCACAGTTCCTTGGAGGAGAAGAAGAAGAGGAGGAAGAAGAGGAGGAGGAGGAACAACCAAGGCGCTTCCTGCCTGAAGAACCAAGGCAAAGGCACGTTAAAGTGCACATTATTTGGCAATTCTTTTCATTCCCTGCAGACCAGAAAAAGGTGAACGCCCCCAAAGTCACCTGTCTAATTTGTGGCAAAGTCCTCTCCAGGGGCAATCCCAAAATGAAATATTCATTTGGTAATTTTACCATGATCCGCCACATGGAGAGGTGGCATCCCAATAACTTAGCCCAGGCTGAAGTACAGGAACTTCAGAACAACCCACCCCCTGTGGCCAGCACCTCCTCTACTGAAAACTAACTTTCTGGTTCTGAAGGACGACAAATGGTACCAAATATACAACAAAAATTTGGCAGAATAAAAATAGTTTGCATTTTCTGTGGCAAAACGTTATGTTATGGTGAACTTAGTGTCACCTTAATAAATAATGCTGTGGACAACCACCAATGCAGCAAGAAAAGGAAGCAGTAATTCTTTTCTTTTTTTTTGCTCCTGTTGAGCCATTTCCAAATCCCTGTTTTTTGTTTGTTCCCTTAAAAAACACAAAAAATATAAAATTGTTCAAAAATACAAAAAAAAGTTCAGAAAAATAATAAAAAAATATAAAACAAAAAGAATTAAAAAAAGTTCTTTTCAGAACTACCTCCCATTTATAAAATATTGCTAAAAATGTTAAACTCTGTCATTCTTTTTTCTCTTTTGTGCGCTTCCCGGTGCGCGTACCAGGCGCTCCCTCCGCGAAAATCGAAAAAAAATAAATATTTTTTTTGCCCCGCGGGGCCCTTTTATAGCCCCCACATCAAACCTAGGGGGTCAGGGGGGTCTACCCTGCCCCCTTATGGTCATTTCCCCCTTTGTTTTGGCCACCTCTTGTGTCTCGATCCTACCGAGACACAAGATGGCAGCCGCTCCGGACTGTTTCGAATGTTTACAGACACCCGAGAGCCATTCAGCTTTCCGTGCGCAAGTCGCGAGGCGCGCCCGGTGCACTCCCCGGTGCGCGTACCGGGGCGCTGCCACAGATATATATATTTATTTGAACCTAAATTACTCAAAATCCACTGGAGCACATATCTTGAGACATAGCAAAGGCACATCAAGCTACCAGTCCCTACAATTTTGCCAAGTTTGGTGGAAATCCATTCAGCCGTTCGGGCTAAAAGTGAGTTTGACCGCCCTATGGAAATTAACATAGGGAAAACACGTTTTGGGACCCCCCTTTTATCTCGGACCCCGCTTGACGAATCCCCCCCAAACTTTCAGGGAAGGACAGGAGCTCGACGAGGCAAATTTGAGGAAATTTTCAAGCAGATTTGTCAACCGGCGCCAAAGTTATTCCAAATAGAATTTTGAGATTTTGCATTGAAAAAAATCCTAACTATAACTACCTACTGGCGACCGCCAGTAGGTAAGATATATATATATATATATATATATATATATATATATATATATATATATATATATATATATATATATATATATATATATATATATATATATAGAAAATGAGTTGCCCCAAAAGAGAACATCACACCAGCAGGGGTTACCGCACACAGCCACCGGTAGCAGAATCATGCATTCTTCAATCCAAGGTACGTATGTGACTGCCAAACGCGTTTCGAGCTGGTTGCGCTCTTGATCACTGGCTCTCTCCAAATTAAGCACGAACAGCGGTTATGGAGTGGAAAACACCTTTATTTAATTGTAGGTCCCACCTACATGGGCGTCGGCAAAGCGAGGCATCCTGGTTAATGTAGTATTGCCCATCACTGCTTAGACCACTAGGTTCCTTCAACAACCCGGTTGGGCACCGCAGTTCACATTGGAAAGTTCACAAAATGTTTCCCCCTGTGGGCACGGGCTCTTGGAAGGCTGTCGATGATTCCGCCAATAAACATCCGGCGGTTAGGCCCCCTGCTCTCCTTTCAGCGCTCACTGTCGAATGCCAAGGACCCGCAAACTAGCGGTGGGACATCCTCGCGGCCGGGCTGGCCGTTGAATATAGAAAATGAGTTGCCCCAAAAGAGAACATCACACCAGCAGGGGTTACCGCACACAGCCACCGGTAGCAGAATCATGCATTCTTCAATCCAAGGTACGTATGTGACTGCCAAACGCGTTTCGAGCTGGTTGCGCTCTTGATCACTGGCTCTCTCCAAATTAAGCACGAACAGCGGTTATGGAGTGGAAAACACCTTTATTTAATTGTAGGTCCCGCCTACATGGGCGTCGGCAAAGCGAGGCATCCTGGTTAATGTAGTATTGCCCATCACTGCTTAGACCAATAGGTTCCTTCAACAACCCGGTTGGGCACCGCAGTTCACATTGGAAAGTTCACAAAATGTTTACCCCAGTGGGCACGGGCTCTTGGAGGGCTGTCGATGATTCCGCCAATAAACATCCGGCGGTTAGGCCCCCTGCTCTCCTTTCAGCGCTCACTGTCGAATGCCAAGGACCCGCAAACTAGCGGTGGGACATCCTCGCGGCCGGGCTGGCCGTTGAATATAGAAAATGAGTTGCCCCAAAAGAGAACATCACACCAGCAGGGGTTACCGCACACAGCCACCGGTAGCAGAATCATGCATTCTTCAATCCAAGGTACGTATGTGACTGCCAAACGCGTTTCGAGCTGGTTGCGCTCTTGATCACTGGCTCTCTCCAAATTAAGCACGAACAGCGGTTATGGAGTGGAAAACACCTTTATTTAATTGTAGGTCCCGCCTACATGGGCGTCGGCAAAGCGAGGCATCCTGGTTAATGTAGTATTGCCCATCACAGCTTAGACCAATAGGTTCCTTCAACAACCCGGTTGGGCACCGCAGTTCACATTGGAAAGTTCACAAAATGTTTACCCCAGTGGGCACGGGCTCTTGGAGGGCTGTCGATGATTCCGCCAATAAACATCCGGCGGTTAGGCCCCCTGCTCTCCTTTCAGCGCTCACTGTCGAATGCCAAGGACCCGCAAACTAGCGGTGGGACATCCTCGCGGCCGGGCTGGCCGTTGAATATAGAAAATGAGTTGCCCCAAAAGAGAACATCACACCAGCAGGGGTTACCGCACACAGCCACCGGTAGCAGAATCATGCATTCTTCAATCCAAGGTACGTATGTGACTGCCAAACGCGTTTCGAGCTGGTTGCGCTCTTGATCACTGGCTCTCTCCAAATTAAGCACGAACAGCGGTTATGGAGTGGAAAACACCTTTATTTAATTGTAGGTCCCGCCTACATGGGCGTCGGCAAAGCGAGGCATCCTGGTTAATGTAGTATTGCCCATCACTGCTTAGACCAATAGGTTCCTTCAACAACCCGGTTGGGCACCGCAGTTCACATTGGAAAGTTCACAAAATGTTTACCCCAGTGGGCACGGGCTCTTGGAGGGCTGTCGATGATTCCGCCAATAAACATCCGGCGGTTAGGCCCCCTGCTCTCCTTTCAGCGCTCACTGTCGAATGCCAAGGACCCGCAAACTAGCGGTGGGACATCCTCGCGGCCGGGCTGGCCGTTGAATATAGAAAATGAGTTGCCCCAAAAGAGAACATCACACCAGCAGGGGTTACCGCACACAGCCACCGGTAGCAGAATCATGCATTCTTCAATCCAAGGTACGTATGTGACTGCCAAACGCGTTTCGAGCTGGTTGCGCTCTTGATCACTGGCTCTCTCCAAATTAAGCACAAACAGCGGTTATGGAGTGGAAAACACCTTTATTTAATTGTAGGTCCCGCCTACATGGGCGTCGGCAAAGGGAGGCATCCTGGTTAATGTAGTATTGCCCATCACTGCTTAGACCAATAGGTTCCTTCAACAACCCGGTTGGGCACCGCAGTTCACATTGGAAAGTTCACAAAATGTTTACCCCAGTGGGCACGGGCTCTTGGAGGGCTGTCGATGATTCCGCCAATAAACATCCGGCGGTTAGGCCCCCTGCTCTCTTGTGAACTTTCCAATGTGAACTGCGGTGCCCAACCGGGTTGTTGAAGGAACCTATTGGTCTAAGCAGTGATGGGCAATACTACATTAACCAGGATGCCTCGCTTTGCCGACGCCCATGTAGGCGGGACCTACAATTAAATAAAGGTGTTTTCCACTCCATAACCGCTGTTCGTGCTTAATTTGGAGAGAGCCAGTGATCAAGAGCGCAACCAGCTCGAAACGCGTTTGGCAGTCACATACGTACCTTGGATTGAAGAATGCATGATTCGGCTACCGGTGGCTGTGTGCGGTAACCCCTGCTGGTGTGATGTTCTCTTTTGGGGCAACTCATTTTATATATATATATATATTCACTGAAAAAACCATAGGTTATAGACCATATATAGTTAGGGATTAGCATTTAAAAAACCTTATTTTATTTGCACAAAACCATTGAAATTCCATATATAGTTAGTTGCACTAACTATATATCGCGGACCCGCAATCCACTGCTAATGATGTCACATATTACATCATTCATGACATGGTCAGTGACATCACTGATGACATCACTGATGACATCTCAAATGACATCACTGATGACATCACTGATGACATCTCAAATGACATCACTGATGACATCACTGACATCTCATTTGACATTACTGATTACATCACTGATGATATCATTTATGTGATAATACATCTTCAGACTCTAATATAACCTTTGATACACTCAGTGTAAACAGGCACTCACAGACTGTCACACATCCATGGAGTTACTCACACACCTATTCAGTCATGCAAAGAATCAATCACATCTCCATTTCCTTAACTATACAGTTATACACACCTTACTTATTCAAACATATACTAACACATATTTACTCTCTTATACAATCCTTGATACAAGTTCACAATGATTCATACAGCCACTCTCACATTCACTGACTCTTATGTTCAGTTATTTATATATGTCAACTCTCACATGGAGTGTGTTTTACATATGTACTTACTTTGACATGTAGAACTGAGATATCCATTCACTCACCAATATACTCATGCACACAGTCAACTGTCCATACAGCTGTTTCTACATGCACTTTTGAACCCATACACCTAGGGAATCAACCGCTCACACATCTATGCACAGAGTTATACACCTCCCAGCCACCCACACACACACTCAGTCTCCCATACAAATACTTGGGCAACCATTCAATAACCCATATAATTACTGATATAGCTACTGATTTAAACATGCAGCAGTTTACAGAAGAACATAAATATTGATTGCCAAATTAAGACACTTTAATCACTAACCCATGCACTCAGTGAGACACATTTAATCATTCTCTCATACAGTCAGTCATGCACCTACTAAATCCTTCATCCAGACACTTATACATCCACTCATTCTTCAATATGTAAGACATATTTTAACTTTACAGAAACATACAGTCACTGGGTGTTGTCATCAGTGATGTCATCAGTGATGTCATTTGAGATGTCATCAGTGATGTCATCAGTGATGTCACTGACCATGTCATGAATGATGTAATATGTGACATCATTAGCAGTGGATTGCGGGTCCGCGATATATAGTTAGTGCAACTAACTATATATGGAATTTCAATGGTTTTGTGCAAATAAAATAAGGTTTTTTAAATGCTAATCCCTAACTATATATGGTCTATAACCTATGGTTTTTTCAGTGAATTTTCAAGGTTTTGTAAATGCAAATTCCTAACTATATATGGTCTATAACCTATGGTTTTTTCTGTGAATTTCATTGGTTTTTTAAAAGCTAATATCTATAGCTGTAAAATATATTCTTTATTAAGTGACGTATCACGTAGCCCGTGAGACGCCTCATGATGCATCGCATAACCGTGACGTATCGTCTCTGCAGCGCAAACCAAACCCAAAACGTAAGCGCGCCAGAACACGCTTAAAGATATATATATATTTTTTTAACCTTAATTAGACAAAATCCACACGTGCACATATCACAAACGTTCAAAAAACACAATATGTCGGACTCCCGTTACGCTGCCGGTTAGCTGCCCGGTTAACGTACCAGGAAGCACCTTTACCGCGAAAAATCGCAATTTTTTTTTTTTCACCCCCCAGGGAACTTTAATAGCCCCCTCATCAATCCTAGGGGTTCAGGAGGGGTCTGCCTTACCCCTTTCATTCATTTACACCTTTTTTTTTCCACCTCTTGTCTCTCGATCCCACAGAGAGACAAGATGGCGGCCGCTCCAGACTGTTTACAATGATAACAGCCAATCAGCTTCTCCTCAGACTCCCGTTACACTGCCGATTAGCTTCCCGGTAGCTGCCCGGTTAGCTGCCCAGTTCGCGTACCAAGACGCGTCTCTACGGCGAAAAAATCGGATTTTTTTGTTTGGTTTTTTTTGGCCCCACGTGGCTTTATAATATCCCCCTCATAAATCCTAGGGGGTCAGAAGGGGTCTACCTTGCCCTCTTTCCTTCATTTCCCCCTTTGTTTTGGCCTCCTCTTGTCTCTCGATCCTACCGAGAGACAAGATGGCGGCCGCTCCGGACTGTTTACAATATTGACAGCCAATCAGCTACTCCTCAGACTCCCGTTACACTGCCGGTTAGCTTCCCGGTTAGCTGCCCGGTTAGCTGCCCGGTTCGCGTACCAAGACGCGTCTCTACGGCGAAAAAATCGGATTTTTTTTTTTTTTTTGGGTTACACTGCCGGTTAGCTTCCCGGTTAGCTGCCCGGTTAGCTGCCCGGTTCGCGAACCAAGACGCGTCTCTACGGCGAAAAAATCGGATTTTTTTTTTTTTGGGTTACACTGACGGTTAGCTTCCCGGTTAGCTGCCCGGTTAGCTGCCCGGTTCGCGAACCAAGACGCGTCTCTACGGCGAAAAAGTCGGATTTTTTCTTTTTTTTTTGGGGCCCGGCGTGGCTCTATAATATCCCCCTCATCAATCCTAGGGGGTCAGAAGGGGTCTACCTTGCCCCCTTTCCTTCATTTCCCCCTTTGTTTTGGCCTCCTCTTGTCTCTCGATCCTACCGAGAGACAAGATGGCGGCCGCACCGGACTGTTTAGAATGTTGACAGACACCGGAGAGCCAATCAGCTTCGCTTCGCAAAGTTCCGATACGCGAAAAGTTCGCGAACCGGACCGCTGCCCGGAGCGCTGTTACAGATATATATCTTGATTTAAACGTTAATTTCTCAAAATCCACTGAAGCACATATATTGAGACCTAGCAAAGGCACATCGGGCTAACAGTCCCTACAATTTTGCCAAGTTTCGTGGAAATCCATTCAGCCGTTCGGGCTAAAAGTGAGTCCAACCGCCCTATGGAAATTAACATGGGAAAAACGCGTTTTGGGACCCCCCTTTTTTCTCGGCCCCCCCTTGACGAACCCCCCCCAAATTTTCAGGAGCTGCTCAGAAACAAAATGTGCCATTTTCCTGAAAATTTCAGCCGATTCCGTCCACAAACGCCAAAGTTATTAGACATAGAATTTTCAAAAGTCCCATAGGAAAAAAATCCTAACTATATATACCTACTGGCTATCGCCAGTAGGTAATATATATATATATATATATATATATATATATATATATATATATATATATATATATATATTACCTACTGGCTATCGCCAGTAGGTATATATAGTTAGGATTAATTCCCTATGGCATTTCTGAAAATTCTATGTCCAATAACTTTGGCGTTTGTGGACGGAATCGGCTGAAATTTTCAGGAAAATGGCACATTTTGTTTCTGAGCAGCCCCTGAAAATTTGGTGGGGTTTCGTCAAAGGGGGGCCGAGAAAAAAGGGGGGTCCCAAAACGCGTTTTTCCCATTCATTTTTCCATAGGGCGGTTGGACTCACTTTTAGCTCGAACGGCTGAATGGATTTGCACGAAACTTGGCAAAATTGTAGGGACTGTTAGCCCGATGTGCCTTTGCTAGGTCTCAATATATGTGCTTCAGTGGATTTTGAGAAATTAACATTTAAATCAAGATATATATCTGTAACAGCGCTCCGGGCAGCGATCCGGTCCGCTTACTTTTCGCGTTTCGGAACTTTGCGCGCAGAAAGCTGATTGGCTCTCCGGTGTCTGTCAACATTCTAAACAGTCCGGAGCGGCCGCCATCTTGTCTCTCGGTAGGATCGAGAGAGAAGAAGAGGTGAAAAACGAAGGGGGAATTTAATGAAAGGGGGCAAGGTATCCCCCTCTTGACCCCCTAGGAATGTTGTTGGGGTTATTAAAGGGTCCCGTGGGGAAAAGAAAAAAAAAATGAATTTTCACGGTAGAAGCGCTTCACGGGCCGCGAACTGGGCCGCAAACTGGTAGCGAAACGGGAATTCGCCATTTTGTGCTTCGTTAATTAATTACTAGGTATAAGGGGGTGCGGGAGACGTATCCTAATCCCCTATGTTTCCTGAGGGTGGCTGAGGAGGCTGATATATGTTGATACATCTCTTCCAGCGGCTGTGCGTGAGCTTTTTTTTTTTTGCTGCGTGACAGTCCGGAGCGGCCGCCATCTTGTCTCTCGGTAGGATCGAGAGAGAAGAAGAGGTGAAAAACGAAGGGGGAATTTAATGAAAGGGGGCAAGGTATCACCCTCTTGACCCCCTAGGAATGTTGTTGGGGTTATTAAAGGGTCCCGTGGGGAAAATAAAAAAAAAATGATTTTTCACGGTAGAAGCGCTTCACGGGCCGCAAACTGGTAGCAAAACGGGAATTCGCCATTTTGTGCTTCGTTAATTAAATTACTAGGTATAAGGGGGTGCGGGAGACGTATCCTAATCCCCTATGTTTCCTGAGGGTGGCTGAGGAGGCTGATATATGTTGATACATCTCTTCCAGCGGCTGCGCCATCTTGCCTTTTTTCCAATGCCACAATTTTGTCGTGCACAGCAGCCATTTTAGATGCCAGGCTGGTCCCAGGCTATCACCTACCCCTGCGGATGTAGTTTATGGCCCCAGCTGTAGAGAATTCAGACATGCCAACCCTCCCGATTCAGGCGTGTGACTACTGATTTCAGTGCTAGTCTCTCGCCTCCCGATTTCTGCAAGCAAAAACCCGGGGGCATATTACGAACAACTAGCGATAATTTTTGTCTCTAACTTGTTTAGAGACAAAAATTATCGCCGCACATCGGCGATTTTTATCGCAGATAAACCTTGCTATTATCGCAGAAAAGTCAGCGATATTCATGTATTATCGAGCAAATGCTCTTAGCCATGTTATCCACCTCCCATTGGAAAACATGGCTAAGAACTGCTCAGGGCAGGTGTTAGATTTTGGAGATATTCGCGCTTAGCGCGAATATCTCCAAAAGTTGGTAATAGGAGATAGCGATGTTAGGGACTGTTTCCAGTCGCTAACATCTTGGCACGCCACTTTGCATGTCATTAGTGATAAGTATCACTGACATGCAAAGCGGGGCCCAAGATGGTCGCTATCTCCTTTTAGCTGTCACTAACTGGTGTTAGCGACAGCTTGGTAATAGGGAGATAATTTTATCTCCGCTTTCATGGCTTTTAAAGCCAAAAAAGCGGAGATAAACCCCCTTGATAATATGCCCCACGATTCCTTGGGGGTTTCAGCTGACAGGGCTTGGTATTGTGTTACATGGTAATTTTTCCAGGAAACGTCAGAGGGTCGATGCAGGGGTTCTAGAAGAGGTGATAAACCATTTAAGCCTCATGAACAAGCGCATGGTCTTTTAAAGATTTGTGAAGTACTCGGGGCGGCGGTGTGTGTGTGCCCTCTTTCAGGAGCGGGCGGGGGGGCACTGCCAGCAACTTGCCAGGTCAGGTAGTGTTCAACACGTGCATCACCCTTTCTCTGCCTGCTATTGCGCTCCATGCTTCGGAAAGGTAAGAAAAAGAACGTGCATTTGAGTTTGAAATGTCCGATCCTGCAGCAGCACACTTCCAAAGCCCACACATGACAATAACCCGATTCAAGGCCCTATTCACCCGTTTTAAAAAAAATAGATAACACTCCAACAAAGTAAGATTATAAAACTTTATTAACTTTTAACTATAATGAACGGAACAAAAACTAAAAACATTTAAACATTTTTCAACTCAAAAAGCAACAATGGTTAGAAGCTGTCTTTTGTGCAAATAGTCCCAAGGCAGCACAACGTGCAGAGTTCTGGACGGCACCCAGGTGATGTCGCCTGGGTGCCGCACTGGTTTTGGGATCCTACAATGCAGCACAGAAAAACAGCGTGGGGCGTCCCGGGTGGTGCGGGGGGAGGCCTCGTCAGTAGCGGTCTGTTGTGCGAATAGTCCCAAGGCAGCAGAACGCGTTGAGATGTTGATGGGACTGTGTCCAGTGTCCCATGGCTGACACAACATGTACGACAGGCACCCAGGTGATGTCCAGTAAACTACCGCACTGGTTTTGGTATCCTACAATGCTGCTCCGAAAATTGGCGTGCGGCGGCCCGGGGGGGGGGGGGGGCGTGGGGGAGGCGGCGTGAACGGGCCTCTCCAGGTGGCGGCCATCTAGCTGAGTTGCGCCCGCTCTTGCGGCTACAGCGTCTCGCTCACCATGTTGTTGAGTTGCTCCCACTCTTGCAGTGCAGCGTTAGGCGGCTGCCACATGGCTCTTAAAATGGCGGACGGCTCCTCGGTTTTGGGCCTGGTCCACTGAAATGGCCCTGGGACACCTTGGAACTCGGACGCTTGCCTGTTAGGGCTTGGGCTCCATTCTCGAAAAGCGTCCCCTCAGCCGTGAAGATTCTACAACAGTCTTGGGGGCCCCCGACTCCCACAGGCTTCCGGTGGGGAGCGGCTGCCATGATTGCTCGCGGAATGACCACGACGGAGCCACGAGATGGTGGTGCTCTCATGCTGACGCCAGCTTCAGTCTGAATGATCCAGAAACAAGGTGGGGCTTTCATCGTTTGGGAAAAAAAAATGTTCTGAACCAATGAAAAGTGTTATTTTTAGGTCATATGACCAAGACTTCCATCTTTAGGAAACCAAAAGTAAAATGAACCAATGAAAAGTTTTATAAACAAGTCACATGACCTGTTATGCGGCATAGGGCTACAAAAAGCGTAGAAAATCCGTTGGCACGTGAGGCGGCGTCAGTAGCGGACCGATGTGCGAATAGGCCGAAGGCAGCACAACGCGCCGAGATCCGGATGGCACCGAGGTGGTGTCCAGCAAATTGCCGCACTGGTGTGGCCATCCTACAATGCTGCGCCGAAAGACGGAGTGTCCAGCTGAGTTGCGGTCACTGTTGCGGTACAGTGACTCGAACGCGCCGAGATCCGCATGGCACCGAGGTGGTGTCCAGCAAATTGCCGCACTGGTGTGGCCATCCTACAATGCTGCGCCGAAAGATGGCGTGTCCAGCTGAGTTGCGGTCACTCTTGCGGTACAGTGAGTCGAACGCGCCGAGATCTGGATGGCCCCGATGTTGTGTCCAGCAAGTTGCCGCACTGGTGTGGCCATCCTACAATGCTGCGCCGAAAGTCGGCGTGGGGTGCCCCGTTGGCTTATGAGGTGATGTCAGTAGTGGACCGATGTGTGAATAGGTTGGAACCAGCACAAGGCGCCAAGATCCGAATGGCAAATTCTGGATGTTGAGTGCCATAGTTGAGAGTTCTGAGCAGTGCTTGTAAGACTATCTGAAGTTTATTATAAGAATCAGAGTAAGTTGAAGACTGTCTGAAGCTTATTTGCACCTTTTGCAGCTTCACTATTGCCCAAGGTGGTGTCCAGCAAATTGCTGCACTGGTGTGGCCATCCTACAATGCTGCGCCGAAAGACGGCGTGTTCAGCTGAGTTCCGGTCACTCTTGCGGTACAGTGACTCGAACGCGCCGAGATCCGGATGGCACCGAGGTCGTGTCCAGCAAGTTGCCGCACTGGTGTGGCCATCCTACAATGCTGCGCCGAAGGTCAGTGTAGGGTGCCCCGTTGGCTTATGAGGTGATGTCAGTAGTGGACCGATGTGTGAATAGGTCGGAACCAGCACAAGGCGCCAAGATCCGAATGGCAAGTCCTGGATGTTGAGTGCCTCAGTTGAGAGTTCTGAGCAGTGCTTGTAAGACTGTCTGAAGCTTATTTGCACCTGCTGCAGCTTCACTATTGCCCTGGTGTGGCCAAAGGTCGCACATGACATAGGCGGCCGGCTCCCGAGGTCCGGCGGAACTTTTTTCCTTTTCCTTTCTGCTTCTTTTCCTACAATCCGTTTCATCTGAAGACACGACCAGGTCCCTGAATGTGTGTAGGGGGACGCTATTGATTGAATGAAAATGGCGGCTTGACACAAAGCTGACTCAAGCGTTACTGTTGATGCTATACAGACAAAAATTGGTTTTCAGTTTGTACATTCTT
Organism: Lissotriton vulgaris; assembly: GCF_964263255.1. Lineage (NCBI taxonomy): Eukaryota > Metazoa > Chordata > Amphibia > Caudata > Salamandridae > Lissotriton > Lissotriton vulgaris. The sequence continues at coordinate 1,141,741,536 of NC_141694.1, read as the reverse complement.
CATGTTTTTTTTTTCCATCCAAGTCTGATTGAGAGTTTGTAGAAAAATGGCTTCAGATTTTCCACATACTACTCTTCAACATTCTTCCTAAATGTAACAATGTGAAACTCACTAGGAGAACGGCTGTTTCTGTTTCCTTTCAAAATGCTGCCAACAATATTTTCTGAATGGAAGACACCATCTTGTAGCATAAAGGGCCGAAAGGGGTTCTGGTCTGGCCGATGGTTGGTGGAGACATTTTGACTATATCTTGGACCTGCCCGGCCTCGCCCAAAATGGCGCCGGTATAAATGGGACTCGTAACTCCTTGCCCGCAAATGTATATCTAGAAAATGTTATTGTAAGTGGCCCTGTCGTATTTTAATTACAAAATGTACGTCCACCGATTCCGCAACTGTTAGACACCTTTGTTCTTGCAACCTAATGGCCCGCTCGTTACGTTCTTCTACAGTGTAAATGTCTCCTCATCATATACGATTTCAGTTTGCTCCGTGGCCGGCCCACGTGGTTATAGGCCCGTATTTGTATACTGACATTTTCACAATAAAGGTTTTTAAAACAAAACACGGTAGTAGTATTTACATTGGTAAAGTTTTTACTTTTAGTCACTGTTTTCGAATCAGTAAAAGGCAAGTGAAATAAAGCAGTCCAATTACATGACGGATAAAAGGTATAATATGTAGGAACGCAGTAAAGATTAATGGTCAAGGGCAGTTGTGTTTTTCATGTCTGCAACATAAAGTGATCGATAAGAATCTGATAATCAGGCGTATCGGCGACTAAGACAGCAGGCCGAATCTCTTTTACTCAACGGCTCCGTCATGGAAGGAAGAAACGCCCTTTTTCTCGAAAAAGAAATATATTTTACTTGCAAGACAGTTGTAAATTTTCCGGGAAAGTACATTAGCCTGGAATATTATAACATATGTTTGAAAAAAAAATATTGTTCGAAAACAATAAAAAGCGTAATTTTTAGGTCATATGATCAAGCTTTTCATCATTAAATTAACAAAAGTAAAATTAACCAATGAAAAGGTTTATTAACAAGTCACATGACCTGTTATGCTTACGTTACGCGCTGCGCGCCGCGCCTCGGATCACTTCCGGGTGCGCTAACGCGGCGTGTCATATAACGCATTACGCGACAACGTAGGTCAAGAATATAGTCAAAATGTCTCCACCAACCAGCGTTCGGAACACAACCCCTTTCAGCAGTCCAAAAAGTTCTGTTAAATGACAACAGAGGGGACAGGCAACAAGAACCATCAGTCAAAGAGGGGAGGGCAAGTTCTTCTCTTCCGGGTCATGTTGGGGCGCTACCGGAACTGATCGAATTGGTAGTCTACAGTGTTTCTGGATGTTTCAGACTAAAGCTGGCGTCAGCATGAGACCACTACCATCTCGTAGCTCCGTCGTGGCCATTCCACGAGCAATCATGGCAGCCGCTCCCCACCAGAAGCCTGCGGGAGTCGGAGGCCCCCAAGACTTTTGTAGAATCTTCACGGCTGAGGGGACGCTTTTCGAGAATGGGACCCAAGCCCTATCAGGGAAGCGTCCGAGTTCAAAGGTGTCCCAGGGCCATTTTAGTGGACCAGGCCCAAAACCGAAGAGCCGGCCGCCATTTTGAGAGTCCTGTGGCAGCCGCCTATCGCTGCACCGCAAGAGCGGGAGCAACTCAACTACATGATGAGCGAGACGCTGTAGTCGCAAGAGCGGGCGGTAAACAGCTGAATGGCGGAAGAGGCACAGTGTAGCAAAAGCGGGCAGAATGGCAACTGAAACGGTAAAGGGGCGCCCCACTACAGCGTGTCTTCAGGTCAAACGGATTGTGGGACCAGGTTCAGAATTGAAGAGTCATCAAAAGGCAAAAAGTTCTGCCGGACCCCGGGAGCCGGCCGCCTATGTCGGGGGCGATCTCAGGCTACACCAGTGCTATAAGACTTGGGGAGGGTGTCGGAGCCAAGCGTCTTCTCCGAGTCCATGGCCATCACACCGCCCCTAAGGGGCCTCCGTCAAGCTGTTTAGGAAGGTAACATATCACATTGTTTTCTAATGCAGTCAGGTCCACAAACGACACTCACTTACTTTGAGAATAGTGAAGCTGCAGTAGGTGGAAATAAGCTTCAGACAGTGTTACAAGCACTGCTCAGAACTCTTAACTATGGCACCCAACATCCAGAACTTATGCCATTTGAGAATGGCAGTGACATCCAAGCAACTCAGGGACCAAAACCATTAACGTACTTTCACGTATGAAAATCTTACTTGGGGAGGGGGCAGGAGCGAAGCGCCCCCTCCCAGTCAGCGCCACCCCACCGTATGTTGAAAATTTGAAGCCATCGTTCTACAAAGTCAACCAAACTTGGATTGAAAAATCTAGAAAAATGTACAAACTGAAAACCAGTTTTGGTCTGCATAGCATCAGTAGCAACGCTTGAGTCAGCTTTGTGTCAAGCCGCCATTTTGATTCAACAAAGCACAGGCATTGAAAAAGGCTCAAACTCAGAACTCTGAACTATGGCACCCAACATCCAGGAGGTTGCCATCCGGATCTTGGAGCCTTGTGCTGCTTTCGACCTATTCACACATCGGTCCACTACTGACATCATCTTATAAACCAACGTTATGTAAATAGTTTTTTAATAAAATGTTTTACCCTGTTTCTTTGCTGGTGTGTTGTCTATATTTTTAATATTTGCATAGGGTTTGTCGTTATTTTGTGCGGGATGGGTGATGGAGCCGAGCTGTCTTGCAGCCCTCATGGTGTGGAGCTCAGTTCATCTCACTATTTTCGTATTTCTCATGAAGGGTTGTTCCTAATATTTCTATTTTAGCGAGGTCAAAAAGAGATCCAATTAGTGGCCTACTGATTTTGCTCGATTACTTTTATTTTTTTACACGATTTTTCACTATCTGCAAAGACTAAACAGAGTATTGCGACTTTGTGCTTGTTTGTAAATAGAGAATGATCCAAAGAGAACAAATTCTAAAACAGTAAATGCTTGGACAACAATCAATCAAATGGAGAGACAAGCAGGCACGACGGATTACAACGGGGGTAAAGGCCTGCGTTAACTACCCTTCAGTATCTGCAAAGAGAGAGCACTACTAATACAAAAGAGGGGAGGGGGGGTGCAGCGTTCAAAGCACATCATCGTGCATAAATACGAAAATGTTTTTATCTATCACGTACTTGACATTTTAAAGCTTTTCATATTTGCTATTAAAAAACCAATGAAATTCACAGAAAAAACCATAGGTTATAGTGGATATATAGTTAGGAATTTGCATTTACAAAACCTTGAAAATTCAATGAAAAAACCATTGGTTTTAGGCCATATATAGTTAGGGATTTGCATTTACAAAACCTTATTTTACTCGCATAAAACCATTGAAATTCCATATATAGTTATAAGCGCTAACTATATATCGCGCACCCGCAATCCACTGCTGATGATGTCACATATTACATCATTCATGACATGGTTAGTGACATCACTGATGACATCACTGATGACATCTCAAATGACATCACTGATGACATCACTGAAAACATCTCATTTGACATGACTGATAACATCACTGATGATATCATTCATGTGATAATACGATGAACCTCTTCAGACTCTAATATAACCTTAGATACAATCAGTGTAAACAGACACTCACAGACTGTCACTCATCCATGGAGTTACTCACACACCTAGTCAGTCATGCAAAGAATCAATCACACCTCCATTTCCTCAACTATACAGTTATACAAACTTTACTTATTCAAACATATACTAACACATATTTACTCTATTATACAATCCCTGATACAAGTTCACAATGATCCATACAGCCACTCACACATTCACTGGCTCTTATGCACAGTTATTTATATATGTCAACTCTCACATGTACTGTGTTTTACATATGTACTTACTTTGACATGTAGCACTGAGATATCCATTCACTCACCAATACACTCATGCACACAGTCAACCGCCCATACAGCTGTTTCCACATGCACTTTTGAAACCATACATCTAGTGAATCAACTGCTCACACATCTATGCACAGAGTCACACACCTCCCAGCCACCCACACACACACTCAGTATCCCATACAAATACTTGGGCAACCAATCAATAACCCATATAGTTACTCATATAGCTACTTATCAACACATGCAACAGTTTACAGAACAACAGACATAATGATGCACAAATTAAGACAGTTTAGTCACTAACCCATGCACTCAGTGAGACACATTTAATCACTCACTCATACAGTCAGTCATGCACCTACTAAATCCTTCATCCAGACACTTATATATCCACTCATTCTTCAATATGTAAGAGATATTTTAACTTTACAGAAACATACAGTCACTGGATGTTGTCATCAGTGATGTCATCAGTGATGTCATTTGAGATGTCATCAGTGATGTCATCAGTGATGTCACTAACCATGTCATGAATGATGTAATATGTGACATCATCAGCAGTGGATTGCGGGTGCGCGATATATAGTTAGCGCTTATAACTATATATGGAATTTCAATGGTTTTATGCGAGTAAAATAAGGTTTTGTAAATGCAAATCCCTAACTATATATGGCCTAAAACCAATGGTTTTTTCATTGAATTTTCAAGGTTTTGTAAATGCAAATTCCTAACTATATATCCACTATAACCTATGGTTTTTTTCTGTGAATATATATATATATATATATATATATATATATATATATATATATATATATATATATATATATATATATATATATATATATATATATATATATATATATATATATATATATATATATATATATATATATATATATATATATATATATATATATTCACCAAAAAGCTCCACAGCATCCACCAGCAAGCTGTTCAGCCACACCGGTGAGGGCGGAGACCGACCGCAGGATCAGGTGCAAAGATTTTATCAGCACAGAGACACAGCTACGCGTTTCAGGCTACATGAGCCCTTGTTCACGCTGTTATATATATATATATATATATATATATATATATATATATATATATATGTCTTTCCAGTCCAGAGGAAGTCACGGATGACAAACCCTTAGCGACGAAACAGGTGTTGGCGGGACCTACCGGAATGAACATTAAACAAGCATCATCAACTAATATCGCTGTATTTGTTTGCAATCTTGTGCACTGCAATTGTATATTTGAAAATCACTTGTTTATGTGTGCTAGGGCTTGACAGTATTCACATAGGATCCTTTAGGGATCTGAGTAATGGGATTATGAATGATTACCCCTTCCCTGAGCACCATAACCCAATAAATATGAGAACAGCCGAACACTGACCTTCACTAGAGAAGCGCCATAACCACATAGGGCATAATCATCCCATTTAAGATTCCGCTCCTATGAGCCTAACAGCCCACTGCCACAGCAATGCCTAGCCGCCATGGATTGCATTTGTAATCTGGTGGGTGCAACACAGCTTCGGTAGTCCTCCTGAGGTTGGCACAGTGGTGCCAGTGCAGAAGGACCGCCAAATTCGAAATAGGGCCCTTACTGTAGCAGATATTTGAAGCCAAATGATTGGAAACATTTGGAGGAAACTTGATGCATTTTGGCATTTGTAATATGTGTATCATGATTGCTTACTGGAATGGAAGTCCTGGGTGGACTCTTTTTTTTTGCTCTTTGTTTTTGCTGTATGTGTTTATCTACTCAGAATATTGCACTCCTGATATGAATGAAAGTTGCCATTGTTCTTTCTCATGTTACAAGAATGACATTATTATTTGTAAATCAGTGTTCTTTTTGAAGCTGCACAAATTAGAAGTAATGTCCCAAAACATATAATGTATATGGGCTGTCATACAAGAGGCCACTTACCACTTTGAGAAGAGTAAAAGAGTGTTAAGTAATGGGAATTTAAAATTCCTTTTGGGATAAAAAGATCATGTTTATTTCCTAAAAAGCCTGCTCGCTGACTGGGCTGATTCACATCTGAGGCACTGTGGACATATTCTGTTTGACTTTAATCAGAACTCAGGGGACACATTGCAGGAGAGCAGATAATTTTAAGTAGACACACAGAGAAGTGCAACAGTTCAGTGTATGCTTTATTAATACAAACCCAAGCGGGGAGATATTAAAGGATCAAGGCTGCAACCCAGGAGTCCATTTTCAGCACATGAAATGACTAAGTCTGAGAAAGGCAGACACACTGATACCTTTTCTCTTGGTTGTAAACAATCTATGCAACAAATACAGCAGCCCGGGTAAAGTAAGGACAATACTAGCAATAGCTTGAATCAGAAAACATGGTGCATGAAAAGACACTTAATATTGTGTTAAGGGTTCACAATGTTTACCAGTATGCTACTCTCTTCTCATGTACTTGTACAAAAGCAGGCTGCCTATCAGCAAGCACACATCTTTGCACCGCAGTCTAAAGGTGTGAGCATGCTGTATAGCATGGAAAAGTATGTTTCCCAAAATGAATGCTCATATAAAATTAAAGACATTGCACACACTGAATGTATGCTGTATATTATTAAGAGAAATAAATAAATTTCTCCTACCAAATGCCTTTCTTAAGAACAGTTTGGACAAAGGTGTTATTTTTGATGCAAAGCCTGGTCTAACAATTTTTGTAGTTCTTGGTTTGCCTAAGAAACCATGGGTGTAGCACTGGAACACCCATTTGCCTCCCGTGGGACTCACCCTTAACACAAGGGGCCCGATTCCGATCTCGCCCGGAAGGTCCCCAAACACGATGCGGCCATAAAAAGTAGGAGCCATATGCATGTTCTCTGCCCGACTCGTACAGCTGTAAGAGTGAGCAAGTACAATGCGAAAAAAGCAAAATCACCAACCAAATCGTTTCCGGGTCCGAACCGCTCCGTACGCCTCATCCGTAAGCAAACCATGCCGTGCAATGGAGGCGAATTCCAACCGAGCCAGTACGATGTACACGTAGGACAGCCGGATCGAGCAGAAGTTTCCGGCTAGCAAAACGTCCAGGAAGCTGCTTTTGGGGGACCGCGTTGGACCCCCGTCACCCGCAGCCTTACGATTCAGACACAAGGGGAGAACCAAGGGTCTCCTCAACACAGGCATGTAAGGTGCGAATGGCACTGACGCGTACCCACTGTAGGTGGAGCCCTTGTGCGAGACATACCCATTCAGTCAATGGGAGCCCATGGACACGTCGTACGAATGGCTCCCATTGACTTCTATGAGAGTCCGACCGAACCAAGTCCGGCAGCATGCGGCCGCATCGTACTCGCTCGGACTGCAGGAGTCCCGCTCGGTCGGTAAACACTCCGGATCCGGCTCAGTCGGAGAGCTTTCTGACCCAGATCGGAATCGGGCCCTTAACTAGTGAAAAGCAGAACCAATAACTATCTGAGATACTTCAAGGGCATCTTTTCAGCAGTAAACAATATTTTCTACTGGAAAGAACAAATTTTATCAAGATTTTGAGCTGATTTTTATCACTTTGTGGGACTTTGCAGCGGTGCAAAGTCTTGATAATTGTGCCCCTGGATGTTAGAAAGTAGTCAGATTATCATTAAAATGACATAGGCTCATATATAAAAATGCATTACTCTGGACTAGATTTCTACACCAAATTCTACCTGTACTGGAATTCATCTCATGTCTCATGTTTGACCTACCAAAAATAATCGAAGGACGATTGAGGGGATTGTGCTTGGATTGAAATGTAACTGTCCACTTCATTTCATTTCATTTATAATCTTTATTTCGGCACAATTGAGCCATAAAAAATACATAAAACAACAATACATAATACATTTTGTATATAGAAGAATGAATATGTTTACAGATAATATTGGTGGGGCTAGGAAATCAATGATAAAATCTATAAATTAATTAAAAAGGCATTATATAAAAAATATTTTCACCAGTACCAAAATGTTATTAGCTATAAAATTCATGAGTATATACAAGCCAATTAATAAGATCAGAGTACAACACATTAAATTCAAGTACAGAAGAAAAAAAAAATATTCACATTACAGTTGCTTTTATAAATTTAAGCCCTTCTTATTACGTACAAAGCTTAATGCAAATAAGAATCTGCTAACACCAAAGACAATCACATCCGACTTAATAATCCTAAATGCACTCCTAAAATGTTACACAATGGCTTTATCCATTTTTTCATGGCTGTCTCGTAAGCTGGGCAAAAAAAGAGGTTGTGTTCTTCATCTTCTTTAGTACAATTTTGACACAGTATACATATCTCACTAATCCTTGCTTCGCTTGACCTAGACCACCTAGCTAAAGTTGTATTGATTTTCAGCATTCCATACCTAAATTTCATATATAGACTTTTGGCCAAAGGTGGTCAGACCTTGTCTAGGAAGTCCTCAAAACAGGGAATATCCTTAAAATCAAGAAAATTACTTATCATTGCTCCGCCAGTGTGGTCATTGGACAAGCTATGTGCTATGTAACCCCAAAAGGTCATTTTCAACAATTTGTTTGAGCTTTGAATCAAACTTAAGGGATCTTCCCAAAACTGAGACAACCCAATTCTGTTTAACCATATGCGCACATGTTTTAACCAAACATTTATGTTATGCAAATCCAATCTCATTATTTATTGAAGACCGTTTCTATAGTCTACCAGCTCTGGTGTACACCAGAGCCTCACCCAGAAGGATAATGGTCGTAGGATGGCATAATGATCTGTGCGCTTCATATTTAGGTCTAACATTAATGGTATCAGTGGAGTACTTTTTGGTAACTTCAGGAGGCACCTGTAAAAATAGTTTTCACTGATTATAAAAGCATTCCTAGCAGTAGGCCCCCATATTTCAGCCCCATAGAACGCTGCGGACTGGGCCTTAAACTTAAAAACTTCTAAAACCGGGGAAAAGGCTTTGCTAAAACTCTCCCCGTGCTTTTTTAAAATTGGTAAGGTGTTCTGTGTGAGTATCATTTTATTCTTCTCTGCTTGGGTTTTCCATGATAATTTTGAATCTAACAAAACTCCCAAGTAGGTAAAGTTCTGTACTGATTCTAATTTTTGATCATTTAAAAACAGATTTCCCCTAAACGTTTTATAAGGGTTTATGGCCATACATTTAGTTTTATTTGTGTTGATCTCTAGGCCCGTGTTGTTGCAATATGATTGGAATGAATTTAAAAGGGATTGCAGACCACTGGGAGTTTGAGAAATTAATATTGTATCATCTGCGAATAAGAGGGCAGAAACCCTTTCTCCGTTCAGCTTGGGGGACTCATTATTACAGCCTTCTAAGTGGGACGGGATATCATTGACAAACAGTGGAAATAGTGTAGGAACCAACACACATCCTTGGCAGACTCCACGCTCAATCGGAATAGCATTTGTTAGTTCCCCATTTGGTCCCCATCGTACTTTTGCAAAATTGTTTGCGTGCAACCTTATAATCTGTTGGAGCAGGGAGGCCGGTAACCCTTGTGAGTGTAAAGATTCCCATAAAAGGTCACGTGAAACTAAATCAAATGCAGTCCTGAGGTCTACAAAAGCAACGTAAAGGTGCCCTTTCCTTATATGTACATATTTCCAACATAAGCAACAAAAGCTAAAAACTTGATCAATAGTGCTTACTCTACGCCTAAAACCAGAATGGAACTTGGTGAGTACAGAATTTTATTCCATCAACAAATTCATACGTGTTAAAATATGCCTTGAGTATATTTTTTGTAAAATATCTATTAAACGAATCGGGCGATAGTTGGATGGCTCGGTCCTGTCGCCCTTTTTAAAAATTAAAACGATTTCCGCACCCCTCCAACTATCCGGAAAGTTTGCACCAGCTGCTAGTATATTACACAAATGGTTAATTTAAGGCGCCCAGACGCTAATTTCATGTTTGTGTAGGTCGCGTGAGACTTTATCTAAGCCTGGTGCCTTGCCATTTTTTACTGCATTCATTGCTAGCTCTGTTTCCTCTATATCAAACTCTAACATACTTTCACTATGGGTGGGCCACGGTGTATCCTTTGCCCGTGCCCCTTTGTGCTCTGGCGCTTTATAAAGTTGTGAGAAGTGATTAACCCAGGTCAATTAGTCAAGGTACACATCCTTGACCACTCTTCCTATGTGGTTCCCATTCGCCACCAACCTCCAGAACCCAACTTGGTCCATACTTTTGGCTGCCATTAACAAATCCGACCAACTTTCCTCATCCCAGTTTGTTCTCGCTTTCGTTTGGATCATCTTATATTCTTTTCTCGCCACCTTAATCTCTTCAGGGGAATTGCTTGTTATTGCTACTAGAAATCTAGCCTTGCCAGTTCGGCAATCTTTAACATACCATGGTTTGTTTTTTTTATAGATTATTTGTCTTTTAGTGGATTTTTTTAGGCATTTTCGTTACCAGTGGTATTAAAGATTTAAAAAACCCATTGTGTAGATCAATAAAGTAGTTGCCCTCCAGTGGTGTACTGATATAACTTGAGAAAGTGTCAGCTAGGAGTGAATAAATACCTACTAGCACTTCTCCATGCACCAATATATGGGTCCATTTTAGTGATCGTCGGTTATTGCTAACCAATATAACCTCATTATTAATATTTTGTGGATCAGATGTCTCATTCTCTACAATTACACTAAAAAATAGGCTGGGAGCAAATAACAATTGGAGTGGGCGATGATCACTTTCAAACCTAAGCAAATCTCTAGGTCAGTTAAGTAGGGCCAGATATCAAAAGATACTAGGACGTAATCAATTTTGCTTTGTGAGTTGTTCCTTGCAAAGGTCGAAGTTTTGTGTAAGTCTGATGGAAGGTGGCCATTACATGCCCTCAAACTGTGTGCAGCAGTCAACGTCACGATTTGGACTGCCAATACAGTACAATGCACCGGCTCAATATTATCTAATAGGGGGATATTATTAACCCTGTCCTCCTCATCAAAAACATCAACAAGACCGATGATTGGTTCGTAATTGCAATTCAAATCTCCACCTAATATCATACTTGGTTTCTCTTCCAAGCTATTTAAGTAGCTATCCAACTTTTCCAGTGTCACTGACTCCTTAGATGAACGGGAGGGTCTATTATAGACATTAAATAGATATAGCACCCTACCTTCGTTCGTAATAACTTTCAAGCCAAGTATATCCACTGAGTCAATATCTAATATTATTATGCGAACCCCAAGTGTTACTTTTACCCATATTGTGAGTCCTCCCGAGGGCCTGCCTCTGACAGAAGGGACTGCATCAATATTATAGGTCCTGTATCCTACTCTGTGCGGTGTACTTAGCGCCCAGGTTTCCTGCAGGAAACAAATATCACTTGTTTATATGTAATTGCACCAGTCTGAGTCACTTTGATTTTTCAATAGCCCAGCTATATTCCATGATATTAGTTTAAGATTTATCGAAATGCCACCACTATTATCTATTTGCTGTCCGTCTACACTTACATCTTTTGTGCAAATATTCGCTCCAATTAATGCTCCTTCACCAACTGAAGTCAATGACGCTTTTGTCTTTCCATGACCCCTTCTCCTAATTCTTCAATTTCCATCTCCTGGACATAAATTTGTGGTGGGGTTGCTGGTGCAACATTCATCTCTTTTTCCCCCATCTCTTTTGGGCTGGTGATAAGCCCACCACCTCCCGCGCCCAGGTCGGAGACGCCGGAAAGGGAAGAACCCGACGGCTCCCCTATCACGCTCGCCTCCCACAACCTCTAGACCATCACATGTGACCGTTGATAGCAATAGTCAGTCAACCATCTCCAGAGTTGATAAACTGTCCACTTGGAATTGGTGTGATAAACCAAAGCAGCATCACAGAAATGAAATATGTGGACTGACGTAGCTATTCCCATTTTTTTTTCTAGGAATACTTGCGGCTTACAGTCGGAAATTCAGCAGTAAATCAAATCACACCTGCTCTCAGAAAAAAATCCCTGTCTATCAAACAATTGGATGTGTGGGTCCCTGGCCATTAAGACAGACAGAAAGATATTGATTAAGGCTTTTTTGTTATTGATTGATCAACCAGAACAAAACAGCCTAAAAATGACATTTAGTAGGGAGCACTTTGAAATTTATGGTAACATTTATCAGATTTGAAGATCATTAATTTGCTTTCCTCTATACCCAATTTGTTTGAATAAAGTGGATTATTTACATGATAAATAAATGTAACACACCTTGATTATACATTTAACACAGTGCAGTACAGTGTGTTGAGGCTATGCAATGTGATGTGTTGGTTCGTTTTATTAAAAACAAATAATATATATGCATTACTAGTTATTTATTTAATAAATATTAAAACCTTTTACAATTACAGTGATCTGAACAAGAGTTTGGTAACAATATCACCAATCATTACTCATTTATAATCCTAAATCATAATTTTTACAGTCATCAGAGCATTAAAATGTATTGTCCCAAAGTAGCAATAGCCACCTACGTAACCAAAGTCTGAGTGCAAGTATGCTTTATAGCAAAGTTAAAAAGGAGAAGTCATAAACCCAAGGAAAAAGGTTTTGGCCTCCAGTTAAAAAATATTAGAAAGGAAAAATGGAGGATAGGTACCAATGGCAGGTCATATTTTATTTGGTATAATGTACCTTGGCAGTACATTATAAGGATATTGCAAGTCATCAAGGAGTTCTCTGATTATACAGTGAAACAAACCTGAAGGCCAAATTCCTTTATAAGGTCATGAAACTCTGAGGTGACTTGCAAGATACCTTCAATTAGGGCATAGAGGACTTTATGGTCACAATTTAACACTTCCAACAATCCACTTAAATCCTTGGTGTGGTGCACTTTCGTATGAAAGAGATAGGATGTTTGTAAACATAAAGAATACAAATAAAATATACAGTGCAAAATTAAACACTTCATAAAGCATATACAGCCATATTCATCAACCTGAATTGCGCTCGCAAATGGCCAGATTCTGAGAATCTGGCCGTTTGCGAGTGCGATTTTTGCATTTGGGATTCATCATCCCAAATGCAAAATTTGCTATTTGCGAAATCGCATATTTGCGAGGAATTGGATTTAAGGAATCTCTAATAGAGATTCCTTAAATGCAATTCATCACCCTATTTGAAATTGCGAATTCGCAATATTTGGTCGCAATTTACCACGAAATCTGACTTCGTGGTAAATTGCGAAAAACGAGTAAAAAGCACTTTTGTGCATTTTTTACTTTTGCATGTTACACACACACATGTCCTCTGGACATGTGTGTGCGCAACACCTGTTCAAATGTGCATTTGAGGGGTGCTACAGGGTGTCCTTTGGACACCCCTGGCACCCTTCAAATCGCAATCTTATTTGCGATTAGCAAATTGCTAATCGCAAATAAGGAATACTCCCCATTCATTCCTATGGGCCTTTTGGCCCCTAGGAATGAATGGGGAGTTTTTCCTTATTTGCGATTAGCAATTTGCTAATCGCAAATAAGGAATCAGTAGGAATCGCAATAAATTTTGCTAATCCTACATGAATCCCGTTTTACGAGTCCTTAATAGCGAATCACAATAATTCGCTATTAGGGCCTCGCAAAACGGGAGATTGATGAATCAGGCTGTTAGATATTTGTTGAATAAAAGGCATTAGAATTAGTTTAGGTCAAGCCAGATTAAAACAGATATAGCTCAGAATACATAGTAAGATGCAGAGATCGTATCTTTCCTACATTACATAAAGCATGCAAAAAAGGCATACTGCCAGAAAAACTCCTTTATGCTTATCAGCTCATCTAGTAAAACAGACCAGTAGAAGGAAAAGACACATTTTGTTTTCGTTTTATAAAGTGCAGATCTAATTACCCTTTGCAACCTGCCTTTCAACTCCGCTGCTGGCTCTGAATTTTTTGAGATAATAAAGAAAATACAAATTTGGATATCTAGTGTCGTGAATCCTTCACAAATCCATGGCAGCACTTCACAAATTTACATACCAACAGCACTGCCGTGATTAGCTGGCACCAACCTGAATAGAAACTAGCGTCCACCATTTAAGACATAGGGGGAACAGTCCCCGGCAGTAAAAAATACATTTGTAATGTAGTGAAATGGTGTAGTGTAGAGGTACCCTGACCCCCTGGGTATACTTCAAGGGTCTCAGAGGGACCCCTGATGTGGAAGAAACTGCCCATAAAACGTTTTTGTTTCCATGCACAATGGTTTGTGATTCAAGCATGACACCCGCGGTCCACTGTGTCTCTTCGCAGCGGATTCACGAATTCTGCTAAAATGTTTTTTGAAAAATACCTATATTCAGGCACCCACTCTGAGACCCAATCACAAATGCACCGACTCACAGACCTACTAAGATACTCATGTACCCACTCACAGGCCCACTCAGATACAACCCCACTCATACACTCACGCACCAACTGACAGATCTACTCAGACACTCAGATACCCACTCACAGACTTAGACAATTATGCACTCACTCAGACAATCATGCACCTACACACAGACCCACTCAGACACTCTCACCCTAACTTACAGACCCACCCAGACACTCATAACCCACTCACAGACTACTAAGACACTCACACACCCACTCACAGACTGCTCAAACACTCACATGCCCACAGAGAAACTCACCCACCAACTCACAGACCTACTCAGACACTCACATAACCAGTCAAAGACACACACACTCACACATCCACTCACTGACCCACACACCCACTCCAAGACCCACTAATGCACCTACTTACAGACCCTCTCAGATACCCATGCAGCTAGTCACAGACCCAGTCAGACACTCACGCACCACTCAGAAACATACTCAGATACTGATACACCTACTCAGAGACTGACACGCTCTTCCACAGACCTACCAAGACACTGAAACATGCACTGGCAGATACTCTTAGACACTCACAGACTGCTCAAACACTCAAACATCTACACAAAAACGTACACACCCACTCATTAACCCACTCACAGACACAAACACTCTCCCACATCCACTCAAAGACCCACACAAACGCTCACACATCCACTCAAAGACCCACTCAGATACTCATGCACCCACTCAGACATCTGTTCAGTTACTCACACACCCAGTCACATTCCTATTCTGACATTCACAACCCACTCACAGAACAACTTAGACACATACCCACCCACTCAGAGACCCACTCAGATACTCATATACCAGTCAGATACTCGTATACCAACTCACACACCCACTCAGACACTCATGCACCCACTCATAGACCCACTCTGACATTCATTCAGCGAGTCACAGACCCACTCTGATGCTCATATACCCACTCAGACCCAATCAGAGAAGGAGGCACTCATTCACAAGCCCGCTAAGACACTCATGCATGTACTGACAGATATACTTTGACACTCATATACCCCCTCACAGACCAACCGGAAGGCTTATATACCCACATGCCCACCCACGTATCTACTCATACACTCATGCACCCAACCAGAGACCCACACAGACACGCATGCACCCACTCACAGACCCACTCAGAAACTCAAGGACCCAGTCACAGACCCACTCAGATATACAAACACCCACTCAATCATTGACTCAGTTATTCATACAACCAGTTACTCATATACCCAGTCACACACCCATTCAGATACTCACACACCCACTCAGGCACATATGAGCCCGCTCACAGACCTAATCAGATACTCATGCACCTATGCACATACCCACTCAGATACTCATGCAGCCAGTCACAAACCGAGTCAGAAACTCACACACCCACTCTGAAATCCACTCAGAGACTGACACACACTTGCACAGACCCACTAAGACACTCACACATGAACTGACAGATGCACTTAGACCCTCATGCACTAACTCACAGAGCCACTCAGGCACTCAATAGCACCCACTCACACACCTACTCAGATACTCAGGCACCCAACCACAGACCTACTCAGACACTTGTGTACCCACTCACAGACCCAATCAGACATTCATGCATCCACTCACACACCCACTCATACACTCCTGCACCCACTCACAAACCCACTCAGAAACAGATGCACCCACTCACACACCCAATCAGAGACTCATGCACACACTCACAGACCGACTCATAGACTTACACACCCACTCACAGACCCACCTAGAAACACACTAACAGATGCAATTAGAGAGTCACACACAAATTCACAGGACCACTGAGACACCCATGCACCCACTCACAGACCCTAACTAGCACTGATGTACCCACTCACAGACCCACTCAGACACTCTTATACCCACTCCTAGACCCACACATACACTCATGCACCCACTGATAGATCCACTCAGACACTCCTGCATTCACAGACCAGCCCACTCACACACACATACACCCACATACAAAACCATTCATACACTCACGCACACACTCACAGACTCACTCAAACACTCATACCTACTCATAGAGAAACTTAAAGACTCTCACACCCACACATCACTCGGCCACTTACAGAACCACTAGCACATCCAGTCAGATGCACACAGTCAGTTGCACAGCTGGGAATCTATTATGTGTTTCTGTGCATTGAATGTGTGCATTTGTTTTACAGATATGCAACAGATTCATGAAGTCAAAAAAAATAAAAAGTGATTTAAAAAGAAAATGCACCAGAGTTTGAGAAATGGGTAGCTCTTAGAAGAGCCTTTGGGTTTATTGAATGTATATGATAACGGCACATATAACAGGATGCCATCTGTCAAGTTGTTAAGGAACCTCTTGTTGCCTTTCTCTGTGAAATGAACTCTAGATGGAGGCCATGTTGTGTTCTCTAAAGAAAGCAGAAACAGTTTTATTGATAAGTTTCCTGGATTTGTCTATCTTTAGAAAGAATTGGTTTGGCCACTTCCATTTCTCCCTTTGGCAGCAGTTGGAGTACACCAAGGTAGTGTGAGGGAAAAGTGCCATAAATTGTGCAAAGGTATCCTTCATTAGGATTTCCAGTCCTACCCCGGTATGTATGACTAGGTAATTTCCACCACAGTGCACAATCCTTAACTCTGGAGGTCGGCAATACATAATGCTTTTACCCAAAGACAGCTATTGATGCCACTTTAACCCTCTCTGGTCAGATCAAATAATGTTCACATTAGGCAAAAACAAATCCCTGTAAATGCCACGCCTAAAGCACACTCTCTAGGCCAAATCCTAAAGCTATTACCCACAATCCACACCCTAACCATTTTGAAGACAAGGAGCAGTAGCACACTGGAGAAGGCTAGAGTGGAGTGATACAGTTTTCAAAATGAAAGACATTTAAAAGGGAGGACAGGACCCATTCTAAAAAAGGATATTTGATCGGATGGTGTAAATAAGCAGGTAGCTAAAATTAGATAGTGATTTTCAGCAGAAAGTAAATAAAACTGTGATTGACTCTGGAAAAATTAAAAACATGTTCTGCTATTTGGATAGGCTTATATTGCCAAAGAGTCAACTGCACCTGCTACAAATGAACTTAAAGGTAGCATGCTGCTTATAGAAACTTTTGCGGTACAAAAGGGGGTAGTCATTGATGGAGCATCCGAATCAATCAAACACTCACACCCAGTCAAAAGATCTGGGTTTAATCCATCACCGTTCTTTAATCCACTCTGCCACCCCAGTTCAGACATGGCCATATGCAAATCAGTCTGAACCTGTGCCTCATGGGAACAGTACAGCCCGAACTGCCAAGCCATGTCTTCCCTGGACTGGAAACCAGCTTCCGAGGACCGGTTTCTGGCATTCCAGCCGTCTTCAGCCCGGCTTGCTTGAATCCAGTGGCAAAGTGAGCAAGGGACTCACGTCTGAGCATACCCTGCCACACTTATGGCGGCCAAAAGCGGTCAAAAGGGGGTGGTGATGGACGGAGCATCCGAATCAATCAAACACTCACACCCAGTCAGAAGATCTGGGTTTAATCCATCACCGTTCTTTAGCCCACTCTGCCACCCCAGTTCAAACATGGCCATATGCAAATCAGTCTGACCCTGTGCCTCATGGGAACAGTCCATCCCGAACTGCCAAGCCATGTCTTCCCCGGACCGGAAACAAGCTTCCGAGGACCGGTTTCTGGCATTCTTTTGTGCATTGGAAAACAGCAAAGAGATTTGATGGCTATGTTAATAAATATGTACTTTAAAAAAGTATACATATATTGTAAGTTATGAGTTTTACTGCTCGGTTAAGTTGGCATTTAACAGTCCTCCCCAAGCCTTAAACTAAGGTAGGCTGTAAAAAGGCTATAGGAGAGGGAACTATGTCCTTAAAAGATTAGACAGTGACTTACATGCATACGTGGAGATCTATATGCTCAGATAATCATTCAGTCTTGCACCCACATTACTAGTGACATACCTATGCACAAAAGGATGGAGTCACTAACACACCCAGTCATACATAGTCAGAGGCACTTACACATTCACACACCCTCATAATGCTTATGTATTCTACAATAACAGTTACTAACACAGCCAGAAACCAATCCATACATCCAATTAGATACAGATTTAGAGACTCATACAGGTTCTAAGATACAAGTCCTATAGCGCCATACTTACTTAAATATCCATAAACACACTCACAGAGGAAATGGTACACTCACCCAGCTATGTTATCAAGTACTGACATAAACAAGCAAACAATCCAGACAGCTAACCCTTTAACTATGCCTTGGGCCAGATACTGCAGAGCCTGTTTGTGCAGTTTTACTGCTAGGCCAACTTGCCAGATCGTAAATAAATGTCACCCCTACGGTAGAGCGTAGGCAGGCTATAAGGCAGGGTGCTATGTGCCTAATAGGTAAGACATGTAGATTGAAGCTTTAGTGAGTTACATGTGCATTTACTGACCCATATGAACACATATAAATGCAGAACTGCGAGTCACATACCTTCTTAATAATAGTGTACTTTTAAAAAGAATATGTATATATATAAGTGATGAGTTTTACTGCCTGGTCCATTGAGGACTGATAACCCCTTGACAAGGCATAAAATCCTTTTTTCATATATAAGTTACCTTTAAGGTAAGTTGTACATAGGCCATAGGTTGCTATGTGCTTACGAGGTAAGAGATGTACTTGAGATCTTAGAGAGCCACATGCACACTTACAGACTCATACCATCAGCTATCCATCCAGTCTTCCACCCATACTGTGACTCACATACCTAAGCACAAAATCATAGAGCCACTAACACTGTCAGTAAGATAGTGACAGAGACATTTACATATTCATTCCCACATAGCACCTATGTATCCAGCTGTAACTAAGTTAGTTGTATACAGACTTACATACCCCAGCCATCACTGAGACAGCCAGTAAGCAAACCATACAGCCACTTACATACATATATACAGAACCATTGAATTACTAAGAGAGCCAGTCATAGGCTAACATAGTTACCTACATATCCAATGACACACCTACACTCCTATATATACTCAAGAACTGACACTCCTAGTCACCCATCCACACAAGTCGCCCTTTAAGAATGTCTCCCACCTGTTACTGAAGAGCATGTGTGTGCAGTTTTACTGCCAAGCTAACTTGGCTTTAAAAATGCCTTGCCAAGCCTTAAAGTCCAATTTTATTACATATAACTGACGCCTGAGGTCGGCTGTAGGTAGGCCATAGGTCAGGGTGCTATGTGCTTAAAAGGTTAGAGAGTCACATGCACAATTACAGACCCTTTTACCCAGTTATCCATCCAGTCTCTATCCCATACTACGACTTACATACTTTTTTACAAAAGTACAGAGCCACTCACACACCCAGTCAGACAGCGACAGATGCACTTATACATTCACTCACACACCCAAGCAGCACTTATGTATGCAGCAGTAACAGAGCCACTTGTACACACAGTTACACACCCAAAGTGTCACTAACACAGCCAGTAAGCAGCCATACTGTTTCTAAGGGACCCAGTCATAAAGAAACAAAGTTACTTACATATCCAGTGACACATGCACAGAGGAAATGGTACACCCACTCAGATATGAACTCAAGTTCTGACACAATCAAGTCAGCCATCGAGATAAGTTGCCCTTTAAACATGTCTCTGGCCTGCTACTGCAGAGCCTGTGTGTGAAGTTTTACTGCCAGGCCAACTTGGCATTTGAAACCCCTTGCCAAGCCTTAAAGTCTTCCTTTGATACATGTATGTGACCCTTATGGTAGGGTGTAGGTAGGCCATATGGCAGGGTGCTACATGCTTAAAATATAAGAGGCGTTCTTTTAAGTTTCTGTAAGTTACACACACACTTACAGGCCCGTACACCTACTCATACATCCAGTCTCTCACCCATACTGTGACTGACGTACCTGTTTTAAAAAGCATAGAGCAACTAAAACACACAGTAACACAGTGACAGAGGCCTTATGTGTTCCTTCAAACACCTATTTAGCACTTATGTATCCAAAACTAATCGAGCCAGTGGCACACACAGTTACATAACCCAACACTCACTAACCCAGTCAATAACCAATCCATACAGCTAATTACACTCACATTTACAGACCCATAGACTTACTCAGAGAGCCTGTCATTAACCAATATAGTTACATCCAGTGACACATAAACAGAGGGACTGATACACTCAGTCAGATATGTACTCAAGTTCTGATACAACCAAGTTACCCATCCAGAGAAGTAGCCATTTAAACATGTCTGAGGCCTTCCACTGCAGAGTCTGTGTATATAGTTTGACTGTAAATACGACTTGCCATTTAAAACCTATTGTTGGTCATTAAACTCTTCATTTTGTACATATAAGGCACTCCCTAGATATGCCATAGGTAGCCCATAAGACATGATTGTATGTGCTTAGAGGGTAAGACATGTACCTTTGAGATACTGTAAGTTACATGCACACTTGGAGACCTATATGGCCAGTTATATGTGCAGTCTTGCAGCTAAACTGTGATTTGCATACCTAAAGCATGGAGGTACTCATGCACCCAGTTGGTCTGTGACAGAGCCACTTTCAGGTGCACTCAAACACCCACACAGCACTTGTATACTGACCAGCAACTCTACTGGTAAGGCACATTGTTACATACCCTTACACTCACTAATACAGCAAAGCAATCCATACAGCCAGTTACATACACATACACAGACCCAAAATGATACTAAGCCAGCCAGTGACTCACCTACATAGTTACTGACACATCACGTGACACACCTACGAAAGGAGTGATACACTTATTTAGGTATGTACTCTAGTGACACTCTAAGTCACCCATCCGGACAATGTCTCGGGCCTGTTGCTGGACAGCCTGTGTGTGCAGTTTTTCGGGTGAGTCGAGACGACATTTAAAATCCCTTGCAAAGTTTAAACTCCCTTTTTTCTATATATAAGTGACTCCTCGGGTAGGCAGTAGGTAAATATATATTATTGCATATACTGACGGATCCACGCACGCTATAGTGCATACAGTAGCTCAACCGGGCACACACTGATGCAAAGAGGAACACTTGGAGTCACACACAGATCCACACAGTAAGACACCCAGGCATACAATGATCCATACTCTTACACACCCAGGCAGATAGGGATGGATATGCTGACACACCCATATACACTCTGATGGATACAGTGGCATATCCAGGTGCACACTGATATATACACTAACACATCCCAGACACTGATGGATACACTGACACAACCAGGGACAAACTCATACATATACCAACACACCTACTGATACACTTATGGAAACACTGGTAAACCAAGTCACACACTGATCCATACACTAACACACCCAGGCACACTCTTACGCATAGACTGATACAGCCAGGCACACACTGATGCATACAGTGACACACTCAGTCACACACTAATGCAGACGTTAACATACCCAGGGACACTGTGGTTTAAATATTAAAAGTTGCAAAAAAGTAACAGAATTACAGTGGTTATAATATAGTGATATAACTGTTTATGAAGATACTCAAATGCTTTATATATGCAATTTAACACTATATAATGAAAAGCTGAAAGCACTGGTTTGTTTTTTCGTACCTGCACTTCAAAACAGAAATTTGTAATGTCAAAAAAACAGAGACAAGAAAGAAACAGAGGAAAGCATACTATCTCCTTATAACAGAGAGAGAGAAAAGGGACATAATGTTGATAATGTGGTTAAAGAGAAAAGAGCTGCTGATAACAAAGCTAAGAAGTTTCTTAAAATGGTATGTGGAAAATGCAAGTGAGCAAAACCATGCACATAAAAAACAACATTTCGAATCAGCTAAGGAGATAAACTAAGTGACATTAAGTGTAATAATTTTATAAGAAAACAAATAGTTTAACAAGACAGAAGCAATTTAAAGAAATAAGAGTTAAAATGTTTTATTGTAGGTTAATAAAGAATTTGTTACAAACAAGATGCAGTATAAAAGGAGAAAAGATGCAGTCAAACAAAAACAACATCTCGAGACAGAAGTAGATAAGGCATTTCCCATGAAGAGGAAGCTATTTATTTTGCTAATGAACAGAATGAGTACAGTGTATAAAATAGTATTGTGTATGAATAGAAGAAGCCAAAAAAAGACATGTGAAGAAGTAATTTTTGTAAAATTTTCAGAGGTGCATCGAAGCAAGCATACTTCAAGTACTGAGCCTCTCTTTATTGAAGTTGAAACAACTGGTCTATGTTATAAAGTGAAAGATCGTATTCCCATTGCAAAAGAGGGGTTCGTTCCCAGGAATGTGGAAGAAGTGATAGCTGAAGTGGTACAAGGAAGACATATACAGGCCCTTGTAATCAAATGGAACTGTAGCAGTATTTTCAGTGTTCATCAGGAATCAATTGATATATTGAGAACTTTCCTACGTATATTTCCATGAACAAGTCTGAAATAGAAAATTGCCTTTTTAGAAAGGATTAGATCCATGCAAAGAAAGGAATAATTTTTCAGGGACATTAACTAGGATGCCTAGTGAAAAAGTGTACAGCAGCATCTTTCATCACTTCAGAATATTAGTTGTTCATCACTCTAAAATGGGAAATTTTGTTAGGAGACTTTACTTTGTCAAAACTCCTGCTTTATGCTTATGAGCAATGAATAGAGCTAAATTGCATGGTACAGTGACAGAGGTAGAAAAAAGATTGTGAAGATGTTCAGTTTTGTTTTTTTGGGCCTGAGGAGTAGTCTAGGGAAAATGAGGAGTTGATATGTGCAGGTGCAGAGGTAAAGGACACAAGTATTTGTATTGGTAATTTTACGCAAGAGATTGGAGAATTAAATGTTTATTAATCATTTCTCAAACAATGTATGCACCCATTTCAGGCAAAGGTTTTCATGGAACCAAAGACAGGGAAGCTGCCACCAACTGAGCTACAGAAAGGCCTTAAAGGTAGAGTTGTCTACTTACCTTGTAAATGGTGTCCCTACCAAAAACAAAAAAAGCTGGCAAGAGTTAATTAATGTTAATAAAGTTTAAAAAGCTATATTATACCTCAAACTAAATAATCATTATTATAAACATGGCAATGTTCTTGGAGAAGTAAGTTGTATTGCAGATTACACATTACCATCAAGGGGGCACATTGAAAAAGTTAATAGATCTAAATCAGAACTAATATATGAACACTATAGTATCCATCCATTGCATTCAAAAGAAGTTATTGGCAATGCTATTGATCTCTTTCAAATGAAACAGGCAAAAGTATCTCTATGTCATGAAGTGAGTCTTATCCCATGCACACGTGCAAGTATAACAGTCAAATTGACATTGAGTACAAGTGATATCATAAATAACAGATACAAGTTCTTGTGTTCTTTTTTTGTATTTTCTTTAATCCAACGAATGCCCAGCCAACACGTGTTTCAGTGTTCAGGGCGAACCCCGCGACTTCCTCACGGCTAAGGACAAAATAATAATCAACGTGTCAACATAACAAGCAGTGATGGTTAGACACATTTCACCAAAAGTGGAAACCCAACTCATGTGCCCAATCCAACAGCCTCCTGAAACCAGGGGGAGAAAGTAAAGGTTAATGCTACCCGCCAGGTGCTCTCAGCCCGTGTGGTATATAATGCATGACATGAAACGAATCACAGTGAACATAGCCTGGACAAATCAAGAGTGAGAGTGTGTCCCAGCATTATGGTGTGTACTTAAACAGGTTTCATGCATGAGGGCGTGTATGTCTAAACTGTTGCCTACACATGCAAGTGCACAATGTTCCATAATATCCCTTTCTATAAGGACCATGCCCCCTACCTGTAAGGCTCTTCAGTACATATATCCTATTCATATAGACAAAAGTCACAATATCAGAATATAGTAAGGTCCTCACTGGTAGATTAAGCCAAAATAACTGTGAAAACAGAAAGAATATGGTTCTGAGCTCTCCGCCGGTTGTACTTCCGACCTGGCTGGTCAGTAAGTATAATAACAAGCTGTGTCTGATTCTTCAGTGCACCTAGACTGCTGTGAACCTTGAAAAATTAAATGTGTAATCAATAACTCCTCACTAAACAATAGACACTCTCTCTGTATTGCAACTTCACACTGTTATGCATTATTGAAGTCCCTTACCTTTCATAAGGCAAGACAAATCCTTTGCAGTAAAGAGGTATTAAATCAAGGAAGGGCCCGAATGGCAAAAACAGAATACTGTAAATAAAATGGGACGGATTACTGTACTGTCAACCAAGTATTATGAAGCTCAATCCACCAATAGTGGCCAAACAAAGTGACCTAAGTCTAGGGGTCTAGTAACACTTACCAAAGCGAGTACGCACCGCCGTTGGGGCAGCTGTGCGCTATACAAGATACACTACATTTACATTTACATTCAGCAAAACAACTTTCCAGGATTGTGTCCAAACCAGAAGTGACCTGGGACACGATACGGCTGTTGTATACACCTTGTGATCTTTCCTACTAGTACACCAACCGCGTAATAATACATGCAGAGTATGCATCTCATGTAAACAAAGATCTGGGATCACGTGTGAACCGGAAATAATCCGGGAAGTGACCTAGACGTGAAATCAACCTATCTTTCTGGAAACTAGAGCACTGACCCTGCCATCTATATTGACTGCGAATGAGAGCTAATCTCGGCTTCCATATCACTACGTCCTAAAAAGTGCTGCGCCAATAAAGTGTTGCACTCAGAGCCAGTAAAGCCCATTAAACCAAAATTCCCATGTGGGGGTCAGACAGTGTCATTATAAAACTATAAAAGCAAGCCAGTGAACCTGCAAACAAGACAGCTTCCATGTCCCTATCAGGACAGAGTCTACACCTATACACCTAATAAGCGGCGGCTAAGTCCCGCCGGTCCTATTGTGGTATTGTGGTATTATGGTGAGCCACGTTACAGAGATGTATATGTTGATCGTGCAAGCCTATGCAACATGCAATACATGAGAGAGGATAACCTGTCGATGCACTCTATGCACGATCCCCTGATTGTAGAGGTGGCAGTATTGTGTGCGTTAGGCCAACATAAGGCCAGTCTAGTGCGCATGCATGCAAGCTTGTGTTCTCACCAGGAGTGCCCTGCTAGTCTTTTGAATAATACATGTCAATATTCATTGCACAGAATGTTAGGAAGGTAAACACTTACCCGGAATAGAAAATAATAACACCATATTAAACGAGAAAAACAACATAGGTGAACATAAAAAAGTCAGGCATATGCACATGTTGCCACTTTCTGGTACTATCTGAAGGTAAAGTCATCCTAGTGCCCTATACACTGTACATCTAAATGATAACATCAATTCCCAAAAGGCACATAAATCACACTATTTCGAAATATGCACAAGGGTTCTCTCAGTCTCCCAAAAAGTACTGCATCTCATGGTCAGTATTTAAACCCTAGTCCACAGTTTTCAAACGCATGATCCATGTCGCCTCCTCCCATCTAAATTTCAGTTCCCTATTGCCCCCTCTTGGGTTAGGGGCTATTACATCAATCCGGTAGAAACTGAAATGCTTGTATTGTCCTTGTGCTGTACACTCCCATGCATGTGTTGCCATGGGGTATCTCTCATCACATTGTTTGAGAGCTCTTGCATGTTTCCCAATTGTCTCCTTCAAGGATCTGAATGTACTTCCTACATACATTTTAGTACATTTACGCTTAATAATGTATATTACAAATTTACTGTTGATGTTTTGTCTGATAGTGTACTTCTGCTGTTCTGTCAACAGAATTCTATCATGTTGTTAGCGGCCCATCTGCATACGCCATATGATACACATTTATGAAACCCTCATGATTTTTCTGTAAGCCAGTCGTGCTCCCTAGGTGTGTTCGGCATGCTAGGACTCAGAAGAGAACTGGGGGTTTTACCCTTTCTGTATGTGATTTAAGGTCTGAGGGATGAAGGGATGAGGGGATCTAAAGTTTTGCCTTCTTTCAATATGTTCCAATGTTTGGTCATGCTTTTAACCAGGACCTTGGTCAAGCTATTGTAATTAGTGACAAGTCTTACTGGTTGTGCCTGTGATTTCCTATTCACCTTGTCCTTCAGAGTGTCTTGTCTTAGTATTTTCCTGATTTTATTCTCAGCCTTCCCAATCACACGTGGCTCATAACCCCTGACCATGAATCTTGTTCTCATGTTTGCTAAGCATGACTGGAATTCCACGTTGTCACTACAATTCCCCTTCACCATAGTGAACTCCCCATAAGGAATAGCTTGTATATGGTGGGGAGGGTGTGAACTTTTGGCGTGCAAGATGGCATTGCAGGCAGTCAGTTTGCGATGTAATTTACTGGGAAGCTTCTTCTCTTTTTACGTACAGTTCAATGTCAAGGAATGTTATATGTTCCCCACTGTACTGGTAGGTGAATTTGATGTCTAAGGTGTTAGTGGTTAAAAAGTCTTAAAACACATCAAATAAATTTTTGGGATGTACCTGACCACAGTGGTAGGCAGTCATCAATGTAATGTTGTTCAAGGGTCCCCCTACTGGGAGGGGAACACTCCAGTGCACAACGAAAGGACCGTAGTCTTATTCCATACACAAATTGATCAAAAGTCTATATGCATAGTTTCATGATTTTTAATTTTCTCGATGTGAATATTTTCTTGTAGACATATTCATCTTTATATATCAAAACAAGCTGGTGTTATGGCACACTTGGTAAATCCACATTTATAATCCTCAACAAAGATCCCGATGCATTTCGGGCCAGAGCCCTTTCTCAAGGGAATACTCTAAAATGAAAAATGGAATGAAGCCAGAATCAGTATATGGGTTGAAAGAAAACTGGGAAAGCGCGGAAAGTAACCTCAAACAACTACTCTATCTTTTGAAAAAGGAATCCAACCAGAAACTGCATGCGAGCACCCTGATTCGGTACCATCGGGTGCAACGGATCCCCCGTGGCCTGAGGGTCCCACTCAAACCGCTTCTCTGCAAGAACAATATCCAATTTGTGGAACGTTGGTACTCGATACTGAATAAATGTTCCCTCGATCTTATCCTACTGATCGTAGAGGAACTTTCCAAATCCTTGGAGGAATTAACACGTGAGATAACAAATGTAAAAAAGGAGCTGACCGATACCATGACTGCTGAGGATCTGAACAAAATGTTAGAGGACATCAATACTCAACTGGATAAACATACCCGTGAAACACAGGAGAGAAAATTACGCAAATTCAAGAGGGACACCATAGATTATAAGCTCGGCGAGGTGTACACCTGGGCAGAGGTGTACGCCCGCCGACGTTCCAACAAACCTTACAATGCTACATCTGCTACCGAAACATCATCCTCAGAAGATGACACCAGATCTCGACCAACCCGTACGACTTCAAGTACGGATTCACAAACTCCGAGCACCTCCACTGATCCCTCTGTTCATTTTTTAGAATTAGGTCTGGACCAACAAAAAGATCCCGGGGGGGAAAAACCCGCAGAGGACACAGAAAAAACACCTCCTCAAACCAAGAAGAAACCCAAAGGCAGACGTTGAATATTCAAGACAATCTTGTTATCAACATTTCTTCAACCACTTTAACCAGTGAAGAAATCAACACCCTACAAAAGGGTCAATCCTTTGTTCCTACCACTGCCATTAACACTTTGGAGCTGGAAGTTAGCGCATTCAAACTTATTCGCAACATCCGCTTAAGACACTATTTCACGAATATTATCTCGACATCCACTGATGAGGAGGACATGCTTAGAGGATTAAGACCACACAGTGTATTTCTGGCACCTCAAAGCCACAAAATTATAGATGCCTTTGAGAATTTGATTAAACAAGATATCTTGAAACTGCCCTTCCAATCGACCATCAAAAGAGGAAACCTTACCCGGAAGGAGAGAAACATCTTACAAAAATTGGCTAATGACAAATCTCTCACATTCCAAAATGCTGATAAAGGGGGTGCCCTGGTCATCATGGACACCACTTTTTATGACCAACAAATCGACCTACACATTAATGACAGAGACACTTATGATCTCTTACCTGGAGACCCCACTAAAGAATATTCACAAGATCTGACACTCATCATCAAAAATGCTTTTGACCAAGGAACCATCAACGACAAAACTCGGAGATTTCTGACACCATCTAACCCCAAACCACCTTCTCTATACATGCTTCCGAAGATGCACAAGCATCCAACGCATCCCCCATTTCGACCCATAGTGTCGACCAGAGGCAGCCTACACGAGAATGTAGGCAAATTTTTGGACAGATACTTACAACCCTTTGTTCAGGCCACTAGATCATATGTCAAAGACACAACAGATTTTCTTCTTAAAATCGAACCTATCATGAATGAACTCAAAAACACTCAGCTCATTATGTGTACGGTGGACGTATGTTCATTATACACCTCCATCCCCCATGATGGAGGTATTGAATCCATTGAGAACACCCTTTCTGCATCCGAGCTAGATGCTGACCTGAAAGTTTTCCTCATGCAATTAACAATATTCACACTTTACCACAGCTACTTTTCAGTCAAGAACAAATGGATTTTACAACTTAATGGCACCGCCATGGGAAATTCGGCAGCTCCTTGCTACGCCAATCTCTACATGAAGCAATTTGAGGAGTCCTACATTCTATCTCATAAGAGCTGGCAGGAACATGGCAGATTATTTCTGCGCTTTATTGATGACATTTTCCTCCTATGGGAGGGCACCACAGAGTCTCTTAATATTTTTCTCGACACATGGAACCAATTCAATCAGAGAATACAGTTCACATGGGAACACAGTGAAAGACAAGTACATTATCTTGATGTAGAAATTCATAGGAACACAGGAGATTGGTTTACCACAGTATACCGAAAACCCACGGATCGAAACTCTACCCTCCATTACAAGAGTTTTCATCGTCCTGGTCTGAAGAATAATCTTCCTTACGCACAGCTACTGCGCATCAAACGCATAGTTTCCAATGAAGATCATTGCAAAACACAAATGAAATATACCCTTGAACGTTTAAAAGCTAGAGGATACCCTCCTCCGATATTGGATTTGGCAATGTCAAGAAGTGAGAAAAAAGCAGGTCTGCCTTGCTGCAACCCAAGCCCAAAGATCAATCAGACCGGTTGGTCGTGGTATCCAAATATTCTAACACTTCGAACCGATTTCAAGCCATTATCCGAAAACATTGGTCTATCTTGACACTAGAACCAGACTTTATGGGTCTTTTCAAACAACCACCTATTTTCGCCTACACAAGAGGGAGAAACTTGAAAGAACTTTTGTGTAACCCCAACCAGGAAGATAAACCGATGGTATACAAGGGACTGAAACCTTGTTATAATTGTTCGAATTGCAACAATTGCATCACTGGAAACATCATGTGCCACCCCATGAAAGGACACCCCATCAGACTCAAAGTGAATGCCACCTGTAATTCTAATAATGTCATTTACCTCCTCAAGTGTCCGTGTGGCAAATGCTACGTCGGCCACACCGAGAGAAAAATCCGCACCAGGATTTTAGAACATAAAAGCAATATCCGCACCAACAATATGAAATCAAGTGTGGCTTCTCATTTCACTGAATTCAGACACACAGTTGCTCAACTTAAATTCCAGGTTTTGGAACAAGTTCAAATCACCCAGAACAATAAGAACAATTTACTGAAGCGTGAAAACTTCTGGATCCGATTTCTTGCCACGATGGCGCCCAACGGGTTGAATAATCGCATCGAATTTTTATGTTATTTATAATTGTGTTTCATCTTGTCCACTCTCTGAACCTTCTTTTGCAATTCATGTGTTTACATTGTTCTTTATGTCCAACTGTTGTGACTTCCTTTTACTTTTCCATCATGGTGGCCGATTTCTTCATTTCTTTACCTCTCTGCATGGTCCGTTTTTTATTTTTATCACTCGCGTACCACCTACCTTCCTCTATGTTCATTACCAGGATACTTAACACACACGCGTACACCGACAAGCTGCACCTCTGTCCCGCCGGTACTTCGCGAGGCACTTCTTTCATATTCACCGAGTAAGTAACATTCGGGGAGTTTTCTCTTGCTTTTGGCTTAATGTGCACGATGTTTCTATCTTCACTCGAGACTGGGTAGTAGACTATGGACACGCGCGTGTTTACGTTTCAGTCACCACTTGGTTTATGCACGCTCAGGATTCTCACTTTACTTGGGACACGGTCTCGTCTTTTTTTATCACCCCAGATTTCCGCTTTTTCACTCATATTCTCCTTACCGATTTTTTCATCTTTCTGAGCCTTTCTGCACTTATTCGTTGACATTTTTAATCTCCGGTTTTTGCATGTGTGAGACAGATATATCCCAGTTTTCTTTCAACCCATATACTGATTCTGGCTTCATTCCATTTTTCATTTTAGAGTATTCCCTTGAGAAAGGGCTCTGGCCCGAAATGCATCGGGATCTTTGTTGAGGATTATAAATGTGGATTTACCAAGTGTGCCATAACACCAGCTTGTTTTGATATATAAAGATGAATATGTCTACAAGAAAATATTCACATCGAGAAAATTAAAAATCATGAAACTATGCATATAGACTTTTGATCAATTTGTGTATGGAATAAGACTACGGTCCTTTTGTTGTGCACTGGAGTGTTCCCCTCCCAGTAGGGGGACCCTTGAACTTCATTGTTGACTTCACACTGCTCGGCCAGACAGTGTCACACTCTGGTTGCACACCACAACTCTTCACCTCACATTACCGTCAGGAATATATACGCTGTGCGAGCTCCCATTCTTTGATCAATGTAATGTTCCCAGAAAATATTTGAGTCATTCCAAGGGCCTCCCCATTGTCCCCAAATCCAATTGTCCTCTTAAATACCCATGAACAAATTAGCAGAGGAGGTGGAGAATTTGGATCGCATGGCTACTCCCTGTTTCTGTCTATACCATTGTCCATTGAATAAGAGCACATAATTGTTCAGAATCAATACTGTCATAGCCAGGAGCATTGTGGTGTGTTGCCACTGGGTGGCTGGAAGTTTATTGCGGTGAGGTCCCATAGCCTTTAAGCTAAGTCTGGTTTGAGACTCGTGTACAAAGACACAACATCAAGTGCAGCCAGAATCATGCCCTTTTCCCATGTCATATCTCTCAGTGTATTCAGGATTTGTTTAGTGTCCCTAATGTGAGAGGGGAGATTGCAGACCAAAGGTTGGAGAAAAAGGTCCACATATTCTGATAGTCTTTCAGTCTGGCCCCAGATGCTGGTACAAAAGGTTTCCCAGCGGAAGAAGGCAGGTGGTTGTGGACTTTAGGTAGAGTATATACGTACGGAAAAGTGGGTCTAAAGACTTTTAGATACATGTGTTTGTCTTCCTCTAGTAAGCCTGCTGAGTGCCAATTCTTCAGAAAGTCATTGATTTGATTGTTAATGGTCCCAAGGGGTTAGACGCTAGTTTTTCATAATAGATTGTGTCCGCCAGCTGAGTCATGACTGCAATGTTATAATCTAACCTATTCATAACCACAAAGTTTCCCCCTTTGTCCATGTCCCTGATCAGAATCTGGTGGTCCGTAGTCAATACTTTTAGTGCAAGATGCTCACCCCGCCCTAGGTTATCTGTGAAATTGTGTCTGTTAGTGATCTTTTTAAGACTACACCTGTCTAGATCATCCAATACTAGTTTGCAAAAGAGTCAATCGCATTCCCCCCAGGCAAGATCGGTGTCCATTTGGATTTGGATTTTAATCCACTGGCTATCATGTAGTCTATATCGACATTGAGCTAATTTAGAAGTGTTTACATGTGCTCATGAGATTGTTCCAGATCGTAATCAAGAGAAGCAATTGTGTATCATACACATCTAGATACTCAATACATCTGGCATGGGACCAGCAGGAACATTTTTGCTTCTTTTATTAGCCACAGGATTGTTAAGAAAGAATTTCTTCAAATTCAGGCCACATATATATTTAAATAAATCCTCTTTTAGTTTACATAAATCACCTGCCTGTGTGGGCTGTAACTCAAACCTTTTTCCAACAAAGAAATTATATAATCATTGAGTGTTTTGTTAGAAAGATTCATCACCTGCACCCCCTTGTCCCTGTCCTCCATTAAGTCCTTTTGTCTCCTGATCTGAGTTTCATCCTCTCTTCTTCTTTTCCCTGCACTTTTGCCTCTGCCAGTCTTTTTGCCGCATCTACCCGGCTGGGTTGGGTTTGGTTGCTCCTCTTAATTCCCTGGGCCTCTCGTAAAAAAGAGTTCCCCTGTATGGTGTCACTTGCATTCCCAGCATTATTCTCTAACTCGCTATCACTTGTCATGGGGGCACTCAGTGAGGCGGAGCTGGAAGAAATCGAGATAGTCTCCGGTCTATTAGACCTACTCTTATCCTGATCCTTTGTAAAAGTTGATCGTATTTTCTTACGAAAGTAAATATGCATCTCTCCTTGTAGTCTATCTGATCCCTTTTAAGTTTTCTAGCATTCCTTTGTTTGATGTCTTCCTGGTGTTTCAAAAGGACTTGCTTTAGGATTGCATAGTTCTTCTCAGTGCCCTCCCTTATGTCTAGGTCCCTGATTTCACCCTCTAAAATTTCTATTTCCACTTTTAGTTTGACGACTTTGCATTCTGAGTTATCTATCAGGATCCCCATGAGTGTGTTGAAGTTGGAGGTTAGTGCCTCCTCCCATTGCTTTCATAAATCCTCATCCAGGTCATCATAGGTTGCATTCTGAGTTATCTATCAGGATCCCCATGAGTGTGTTGAAGTTGGAGGTTAGTGACTCCTCCCATTGTTTTAATAAATCCTCATCCAGATCATCATAGGTTGGGAAGATCTGTGCCCTATGACCCCTTGGTATTCCCTCAAGTATAAGATATTACCGGAGAGTAACCTTGTCTCACCATTTGGTGTTTTCATTTTTCTTAGGTCTATCCAGTTGAATACATTTCTCTCTAAGACCCTCCTTGAGTATAGGGTTTCCACTTGAGATAATGGTGGCCATAGTTTTGCCATTAGCTAAACTTTCAAAGAGTTACTGCGCTATTCTGTCTCGGTCCATGTTTTTGGATAGTCCCCTTTATTAAGAGTGTACCGCTGCTAAGGGCTGCCTCTCCTGAACTTACTTTAATATATAAGCAACAGGGTGTTTATTTAGAAGGAGAAATAGCACCTACAGTGTCAGCATCAATTTAAGATGATATGATTTCTGCGGTGCAACAACGTGAGGGCTAAAACCCTGTACCCTCAATATTTAAGTCCCTGGGACCTAACACAATGTGAGTCTTATCCCATGCACACGCGCAAGTATTACAGTCGAATTGACATTGTGTACAAGTGGTATTGCAGTGTAGTTCCTATATTCCCAATAGGCTCTGCACATTGGAATAATATACACTATACATTTGACATAGGACTGAGGTCAGTACGTCTCGAATGAGTATACTAAACTTAATTGTGAGTGCCAGCTAGCTCAGAAGTCACTAGAAACCTTTTTGAATACACAAGAAGGGATTAGTTTCTGACAACTGCATAAACATGTCAACTTTGTTTCCCAAGAATAAAACGTATCTTCAGAGTCGTGGAAACAATAGATAACTATTTTACTCAGTCAATCGTGCATGCTTCGTTTCTACAGAGTTGCGGAGAAAAATAGAGAGACGGGCGTTTCAATAAAAAGTGGTTTATTGAACAATCTTCTTTCTCATGCAAGAGAGGTGAACTGCTACAATTGTTAGACAGAATGCAAAATATAATGCATACAGCGTAAACAGTAATATGAAATCATACTATGATAGCATTGTCTTGTGCTATGACATATAAAAATACATACATAAATAATACAGCCTAAAACACTCAACTGGTGCTTCTAAAACACGCCTACCCCAATATACCTAACCTAGGTCTAGTACGAGGGATGAAGTAAGTATGGTCTTTAGCATAGGTTTAGTTTTTGCCAAGAATAGCCAAATGTTTCTCTAGGTTCTGATCAGCTCCATACCTTAGAATTAGAGAGGTTGGTATCTCTTTCACAGGCTTGATTTCCCAACACCCCGCAAGGGGAGTCAGAAACACTGGAGCTGGATTTCTCAGCAGAGAAGAACAGCTTCTGATCAGTGCGACAGCTGGAGAGTTGGCTTCCTTCGGCACTTGCTGTAGCGAGCTGTGTCATTCAAGTAGGTAGTCGAACTGCACCGAACCACATCGTGATTTGCTATAGCAAGTGAAGGTATATTTATACCTTGATGGTGTTTATGAATGCCATCTTTGATGTAAAGTCTGGCATATGAACATCATGAATGAACCCCTAAGGAATAGTTGTTCATGCTTAATAATGAGTTTTTGGGAGAAATCAATATACAGGCTAGGGGAAGTCCCTTCAGCTTAAGAGTCTGGTTTTCCAAGAAATCGTTGTAACGTAGATGAACGTATGGAAGTAGCCATGCCTGTATTTGGGCTGCATGGGCTATGCCTAAATAAGGGCTTGATTTATGTGCCTATATAAGGGAAATGTGAATTGTACCTATATACATAAAAATGCAATGATACTGGTTGTACTTAAAAGAGCATTGGTGCTGTACGCATTTAAAGCAATGTTTCATTCTAAGCATATAGTTAACATTTGTAAATGCTAACTGAAAGAATCATGAAAAATATACATTTATGAAATGGCTCGTGAATAAAGAAAAAAAGGCCAAAACCATTTCATGTCAGTTTACATAAAATTGTTTGTGTATGTGGACAAGGTCAAATATTGTGCTGGAAGTTGTTTTTTTCCAAAGAATTCTTGTTCTCTATGAATAGTTCTACTTTAAGCAGATTACATGTGCCAAAAAGGAAAAAAAGACAAATTTGGAAGAAAAAAATAAATTATTCATAGATAAAAAGAGAGTCCCAAAGTTAGAACTTTGTTTTGAAAAAATGAAGGTCGAATTCAAAGTCTCTCAAACCACTGTGTGCCAAATCAAAAGTCAGTGTTAATGTTTGGAGAAAGCATCAAATCTTCCAAGTCTGTAAAAAAGTTGTCTACCATTGTAGGTGAAAGTTGGATTACCTCGTTTAGAAGATTAACCGCAAATAGATGTGAAGCATCGCCTTCAGCATTGGTCGCATTAGCAATGTCTTTAATGGATGGTACCGGTGCGCCTGTTTCCTCTCATACCTCACCGTCCGCAATTTGCGTCTGTGAGATCTCAATGAATGCAGTCATCAGAATTGGTAGCCGCAGGGGACAACACAGTGCATGAGCCGTTACTGGTTCAAGCAAAGTATCAACATCCGTTGGCATGACTGATGGGAGTGTGAGACATGAGTCTAACACGCATTCTTCTCCACATAGCAGGCAGCGTAGAACAGGTAAGATGCAATCTTGCTAGATTGGTCTAAATGACAGAAACCATGTGGTATTTAATTCTCGTAGACGAGGTAGTCCCACAATTTGGACAATGCGCTTACGACAATTCATCGCCAGTAGATTTGTCTCCATGGGGAACTGGGTGTCTCTGGTGGATTGGCTTGCCACATCGCAGCAGTAGGAGCAAAAATAGTATCCCTGCAGCAAGTCCTAAAATGAGAGGCATTCCGCCAAAGACAGAGTGCACGAACTTTGGAAATATTCCTAGGACTGCTTCAAAAGGTGCTAACAGTCCTGAAAATATGGTCTTAAATACATGTACAATACCGCTCGTATCAGACATGTTTAAGATACGAATTAACATTTCTGAGAAATGTACAGGGCAAGATGTGTTCAGAGGGCATGTATCTTGGCAGAAGTCCTTGCGACTTGCAGATCATAGGTTTCTTTGGCCAAGGTCAGTGGCACCGTTTTTTCCAAAAGAATGGCTTTCATTCTGCATAAAGTATCAATTTGTATAGAAGAGATGTTCAGTGAAGGCCATAAACGCGCCTCCTTGTCTGTCTTGGTTTTTGGAAACAATACTTGCATACAGCAAGTGACCCTGGCTGACACAGTTACTAGATATGGTATACCTGGCAACATGCCACAACAGCTGTGATCGTTCAACATGAGTTAATTTACATTTGAAAGTTGTCCAAAAATTTAATCAATCACTGCAACCGGAGAACCTTGCAGGTGGCAGGATAAGTTGTTAGAGGAACCATCGCAGGCCCCATGTAAATTATTACCCTGACAAAGGAGAGAACCGCTTTGTGCGTTTTCACAGTTTTTTCCGCTAAGAAACACTTCACGTCCCCCACTCCAACATCGATATATGTACAGTAATTCCCAGTAACTGTCTTGATGTATTCTTTACCCATCCTTTCATATGTGCCTGCTGGTATGTGTTTTAGGCAATATTGAAAATAGAAAATTGTAACAGGCAAAGTGATTGTTCCATGTATTATCCATTCAGTAGCTGGCTTTTCTGCTACCGTAAATGGCAATCTTTCCAGTTTTTCAATGCTCAGCACTGTATAGTCTGTATAGTCTGCTCCCCATTGTGCCAATTTTATCTGCTTATCAGTGAGATTGAATTCTGAAAACAGTGACTTAGAATTGATTAAACGCCAAGGTGCATAGCCTGAACGAAGGTTTTGCAACGTCCAGCCTAATAGCATGATAGAACGTAATTGCGACTGACCATGTTGCAACATGACCAAGTCCTGTTCCATTATGTCTATGGCAGAAGACTCTATGCTGTCCAAAGAATATATCCTGGAAGACAGAGTCGTTACCCCATTGTCAACCACAGAGAGAGTTTTCTCCAAATTAATACGATCAATCTCTCATATTCTTTCTGCAGTCTCTGCTTGTGTAATCTTCCAGGCTTCATTATAAGCAGCATAGATACTGGCATATATAAAATATTTATGACACAGTGTTCTTAGTCCTAGCAAGAATTCCCTAAGATCTTTAAGTAAAGATAAGTGTTGCTTTACATCCTTAAGTGTAGATCTATTCAAGGCACAGTTTCCCTACACTGTATGTTGTTACTATTCCTGGATGCTGTCTTTGAACATATCTTGGGTCTGGCCTAGTGGATGTGAAACCCTGAGTTTTGTTCAGGAACCTATTTTGACAGTTGTTTATGTCTGTGGGCCAGATCAACCATTTTTTCCAATCTGGATCTGTTCTGTTGTGATGCAAAATAATAGTATGTACGTCGATCTCCCCCTCTGAAGTGTTACTACTATCAGATGTAGGTGTAGGTATGGACAGATTGTTCAGGTCTTTTATCTTGGCTAACCCAAGACAAGACGTCTATTGGACAGTGTCATTCAAAAACAAAATTTGCTCAGGGATGATACAGGCTCTGAACATAGCTTCTATACCCTGGACCTGCCAATCTTTTGTGCCCCAGGGGACACTCGCACGCCGAGGGCTTACCGGCGTTATCCTGCCACAGTTGTGGACATCGTTGTAGCTGTTGCTGCCTTTCACTTCAACTAGCCGCACCCGCTCCGCGGGTGCCGCGTCGCAGCTCTGGTCCGTGAGGCTGTTGGGAGCACGTTTGCTCACAGCCCTTGACAAACACTCGAGGGAGCAGGGTCACGCTCTAACCACCAGCGCTGCCGCTGCAGGGACTCAAAGATCCAGGAGTCCCTGCGTCCCGGCACACCTGCAGACCTCTTGCCCCTCCCACCCCTCGCTCAGAGGGTGGAAAAGAAGCTGAACGCTCCATTCCAGCGGGACACTCGCACGCCGAGGGCTTACCGGCGTTATCCTGCCACAGTTGTGGACATCGTTGTAGCTGTTGCTGCCTTACACTACAACTAGCCGCACCCGCTCCGCGAGTGCCACGTCGCAGCTCTGGTCCGTGAAGCTGTTGGGAGCACGTTTGCTCACAGCCCTTGACAAACACTCGAGGGAGCAGGGTCACGCTCTAACCACCAGCGCTGCCGCTGCAGGGACTCAAAGATCCAGGAGTCCCTGCGTCCCGGCACACCTGCAGACCTCTTGCCCCTCCCACCCCTCGCTCAGAGGGTGGAAAAGAAGCTGAACGCTCCATTCCAGCGGGACACTCGCACGCCGAGGGCTTACCGGCGTTATCCTGCCACAGTTGTGGACATCGTTGTAGCTGTTGCTGCCTTTCACTACAACTAGCCGCACCCGCTCCGCGGGTGCCGCGTCGCAGCTCTGGTCCGTGAGGCTGTTGGGAGCACGTTTGCTCACAGCCCTTGACAAACACTCGAGGGAGCAGGGTCACGCTCTAACCACCAGCGCTGCCGCTGCAGGGACTCAAAGATCCAGGAGTCCCTGCGTCCCGGCACACCTGCAGACCTCTTGCCCCTCCCACCCCCTCGCTTCACGCCCCCACAAAGGAACGCCTTCATCCTGCTGTGCGGGAGCACGCGGGAGCATCGCGGGAGAAGCCCGGGACAAGGGCGGGACCATCTGTGGCCATCAGGGGCCAGAAGAGGCCGGGCCGGGCCATATCTCTTGGCTCTCCCAAGAGGGAGGGCGAATTGCTAGAACATGGCCTCAGGCACAAGAGCAAGTAAATCAAGGAAAACTGCTGGAGACGTTGTTATAGGCACAATGGACCAATTTATTACCCGGGCTGTTTCCATCGTAGAAAAGGAGATAATCCTTGCCGAACGAAGATTATCTCGGGACTCTAGGGGTCTATCTCTTAAGCGCTCATCCTTGGGCGCTCTTG
This sequence comes from Lissotriton vulgaris, assembly GCF_964263255.1. Lineage (NCBI taxonomy): Eukaryota > Metazoa > Chordata > Amphibia > Caudata > Salamandridae > Lissotriton > Lissotriton vulgaris. Next base: position 1,141,702,516 of record NC_141694.1, on the reverse strand, counting down.
CCTTAGCCCCCAGCCCCGTAAATGTGCCTACTACACCATTGGTCGTAATTGACTCTCCGGACATTGACGAGAGAGTAAGTCGGATCAGGGCAAGCCTCGAAAGGGCAACTACCACTGCACCAGTCATTGCTCAAGACTCAATACATTCAATTCCTCTTGACCAAACTGACCTTTCGCAGGGGGCCCAAAATTGTGATCTTAACTCAGAGTCCAATAATGCCCGTAGCCCCTCAGTGCGATCCAATGAAGCCACACTACCTCCCCCCATAGTTGTATCCATCGAAGCTAGCACCCCCTCAGCAGTAGTTCAGGCAACTATCCCTACTGGTAAACCAGCTCTAGGACAAGTTGCACAAAAAAAGCGAAAGCGTCCTGCCAGTCCTCGGAGGGGGGGGGTCCCATAAGCCATATAGTAAAGTGAGTAGGCAAAATGCGCCCAAAGGGGGTTCTACTACAAACCATGTCCCATACTCAAACACTTCTTCCACCCACACCAGAGATATTGCACCTGAGGGCATACTAGGCACGTCGGCTTCTCTAGGTTCCACCATACCCCCCCAGGCTGTGCACACCAACTCAGTTGTTGAGAACTTAATCAGGTCCGTGGTGATGCCGCTCGTAGATAAGATAGACAGCCTCACACGTAAATTAGCTGCCCTTGAGCAGTCAATGCTGGACAACTTTTACGCTGTGAAATCACTGGTCAAATTCCATGCTAAGGTGCAGGGTGAAGAAAATGGCGGGCGAAGGAGTGGAGCTGTCACCCTAGTTCCTTCTGAGTCTGTACTTCGCCAAAAACCACCTGCACCTGGGGAGATCCCTCAGTCACTCCAACCCAATACTGGAACCAGCCTTGTCCCAAAAACTCCTGCTCCCGAGCCCAGCTTGGGCCGCCAAAAGAAAAAAGCCACTACCCAAGCGCCAAAGGCACCGAAGGTTAACTTTGCTCCTAATCCCAAGCCTATAGCCCCTAACTCTAACTCAGTAGGAAATTTGCCTGCCACGTCTAATAGAAACGTAACTCCATCCTTTTCCACTCCAGGCAACCAGGCCACGCCTAAACCCTTAGCCAAACCCTTAGCCAAACCTCCGGCCACAACACCAGAAGATAGGGCAAAAAGGCACACACCCAATGCTAGCCTCCCCCCTGGTTGTAAACCGTATGTGGTAATCTTAACGGGTGTCCCGGAGCTTGAAGAGGGTTCAGTTGAGCTATATTCTGATCTTAAACATAAGACACTCTCCTGGCTCAAAGTAAATAGACCCCTCCCTGGGCACATTGACGGCAGAATAGCCTATGTTCGCCGTGTAGGGTGGATCGGTAATAGACGTAAGGACCTAACTGGGGACTGCGTACTGATCAATTTTAACGATCCCAGAGCAGCAGGCATGATATGTAGCCAGCAGTTGCATTATAACTTTTGCGACATTCAAACTAGAGACTTGGGGTACTTTTACCGCCCCCCTCCTTCATCGAGGCACAAGAATTTCTTGCCAGATGAGGGTAGAGGTGCATGGTTCCCGCGCCACCCAACTCTAGACGTTAGAGCAAGGGCATGGACACCGACACAAGCAGCCCCCCGCAGGGTTGGGGTTGGTGACTTGGTGATAAAGTGGTAACAAATGCCCCCTCACCAAGGGCTATTACACCACGTACAGTTGAGAGGGTCCCCTCCTCACCAGCCAACATTTCTGTGCCCCAACCCACGCCCAACCCCCCTATCCCTTCACCCCCAGGCTATTGGACCGGGCCTATTGAGCCTGTGGACGGAGCACAAATTATTATGGCTACACAGGGTGAGGAAGCTGGATGTGTTGAATCTCCAAATTGCCCTACCCTGAAAACCATTAGTTGGAATGTGGCAGGCTTAAACAACAAGTTGGATGCCCCGGACTGGGTGGCGCTCGATGAGCCCCACGCAGTCTGTGCATTCCAAGAAACGTGGTGCGTGGAACCAAGGCACAGAGTAGGTTATGCTACCTTCTTCGTCCCGGCAGGTATACCAGATTCGGGAAGAGGGCGCCCATTTGGAGGCCTCCTAGTTTGGGTAGATATAACTTTAGGCTGGAGGGTACACCATCACCCCCAAAAATCTCCAGACCTTATGCGGCTCTCTGTAAAATGCCCAAGGAGAGCCGCTAAGCTGGAGATTTTTAACATCTACACACGTGGGGTTTCAGGGAGGGCTTTGTCACCAACCCTTTCTGCTTTGGAGGCAGCCTTAGGGGAGTGCCACAAAGATTCCCTAATCCTGGTTATGGGGGATTTCAACTGCACATTTGAGCCCCTGCTAACCGATGAATCGTTGGACCTACACGATGAAGATTCAAGGAGAGGCGTTCCGTCCCTTGATTTACCTATCGTCAAAAGATGGACACCTAGAGTTGTCCAGCTAAACTCCCTCACACTTGAGTACGGCTTGAGAGCAGCCAATGGGAGAACACGCTCTGACCTAGCGGGGGCTCACACATATAATAGGGTGGGTCACTCATCCAGGATAGATTACATTCTTCTAAATTTCCCCTTGTGGGCACACACGAAGGATATGATAGTCTTACCTTCCCTGGATAGCGATCATAACGCGCTCTCACTATCCCTAACACACTGGTGGAGGGACAGTGGCTCATCTTATGGAGATCGCGACGTTCCTGAGCAAAGGTCATCGGGGGGGTGGTACCCTCAAATTGTCTCAGACGCCTAAGATGGGACAAAGTGGCTATCGACGAAGAAAAATTATCCTGCATCAAAGCCGTCACTGCTGCAGCCTGTGAACTCCTGGAAAGTCAGCCTCTCAGTCCGCTCAGGATTGCAGCCGTGTTTAGCGAGGTTTCTACGTCGATTGGGGATTTGTTCATGGTTAAGCCAAAAAAGGGGAGCAAAAACCTTGACAATCGACAGTGCAAATCAGGCTGGTACTCGTCGGAGTGCCGTGCTGGAAAGAGAGCCCTAATACTGGCAGTAAAGAGCGGTGATCCAACTCTAATAGCTAACAAACGCAAAAGCTACAAATCTGCACTAAGGGCAGCAAGGAGAGATTGGGAAGATGCCTTTTGGCAGGAACTCCGTGCCGCCAGTGTGGAAAAAAATGCTAGAGGCTTCTGGGACTTATTGCGAAAGAAAAACAGACCCCTAGACACTGTCATCACATGCAATATAACCGAGGAACTGTGGCTTGCACACTTCTCAAAACTGTACACAGCATCTGAAGTAGAAGTAACGGACTTCCCGCTACCACAGATCCTCCGAGGTGATGGGAGTTATGAGGAAAATCTATTCACCAGGAAAGAGGCCGAAATTGCTATAAAATCCTTGGTTCCTCGTAAGGCAGCTGGTCCTGATGGCCTGCCTGGCGACCTTCTCCGCGCAGATCCGGATGATTGGAGTGTACTAATTGCATCTGTACTAAATGCGGCCATGGCAGGGGCCTCCCTCCCTACTTCATGGAAGGCCGCTGAGGTGGTCCCTCTGCACAAAAAAGGTTCAAGATACGATCCAGCTAATTACAGGCCGATTAGCCTGATAGATTGTTCTCAAAAGGTAGCGGGCAAGGTCCTCTTATCTAGAGTTCAGCAATGGGCAGAGGAAAACACGATACTTTCGGACTTCCAGGCTGGGTTCAGAGCTGGCACAGGAACAATAGAACAATCGCTAAGGCTGCTCATGATTTATTGGAAGACCGTCACGATTGGGAAGGGTACCTTATACCTGGCCTTCATCGATCTCCGAACGGCTTTTGACTTGGTACCCAGAAACAACCTTTGGAAGGTACTTAGCGACCTTGGCATGCCACCCTATCTGCTTCATTTGATCATGAGGTTTCATGAAAAGAACTATGCCCAAATACGCTGGGGGCCAAATGGTCAAAAGACCCCAAAAATAGAAGTGAATAGAGGTGTGCGGCAAGGCTGCGTACTGGCCCCAACCCTATTCTCCCTCTATGTGAATGGGGTGGTGGACTTTCTAACAAAGTTACCAGCAGATGCCCCCCGTTTGGCAGGCCGTCTAATCCCTACCTTGCTCTTTGCTGACGATACTTTATTACTGTCAAAATCCCCAATGGGCCTCCAGCAGCTCCTTACTGGATTTGACGATTTTTGTAAGCAAAGAGGTCTCTGTATCAATACAGATAAAACAAAATACCTCATTCTGAATCCCTCGCAAAAACTCGGAGCCCCTCCCACACTGGGGTCCGTTGCACTGGAAAGGACTAAGACGTTCGACTACCTGGGCATCCGGCTGGTGGACTCCATGAAATGGGATTGTCACTTGACCAAAATGTTATTGAGTTTGAAAAGAGTGACCGGGGTCTTGTTGAAAGAGCAGAGAGCAGCTTCTACAAAACCAATAGCGGCAGTTATGGACATTTATTCGGCTAGAGGAGTAAGCGCAGCACTCTACGGGGCAGAGCTCTGGGGGATGTCAAATATGAAAGAGCTAATTCGAGCGGAGAACACCTTCCTGAGAAGTCTAATGTCTCTTGGCCCATCTGTCCCCATCTTGCCTTTACAACTGGATATGGGCTGTCGGGCGATCGAAGACCAAGCAAAGTTACGTCCCCTGTTACTGTGGGCCCGCATTTGGAGAGTACCTGAGCTCTCAAGCTATGCGGATGGCCTTCGGGAAATAATCAAATCCCCGGGTTGGGCAAAAATAAAATGGCTAAGGGACATCAAGGCCCTACTTGCCAACCTGGGGCTGGAAGAAGCGTGGCACCAACAGACAGCCCCGCCCAAATCCACGATAAAAAAACTTTATTGGCAGTGGGTGGTAAACAGAAGAAACTCTTCGACAACGTCATGCAAATCGACTAGAAACTTCTTGGAGACCAAAGATGTCCCTATCAGAGAATTGTATTTGGATATTATCTCTGTCCCATGGGAAAGATCATTGTACTTCAAATTCAGATTAGGTCTTCTCCCTGTAATGGAGCTCACATGCCGCTGGAAAATCCCTTACCAGACTGCTCCATGGTGCCCCTTTTGCCCTCAGCGGCGTGAATCTGTCCCTCATTTGTTATTCGAGTGCCCTGCCTACAAGGTTCCTTGCACGAAATGGATGAAACCGATGTGTCTCACCTTGGGCACCAGACATTGTAATGTGGCACTAAGAATACTACTTACAGACACTCGTACATTTTTTGCATGCGCCACCTCGAAATACCTTGGGTGGGCATGGCGGATCCGGTCAAAAAGACTTAGGCAAATTGTTTAATCTTGATTTTAAATTTATGGCCCGGTATTGGCCTATCTTTTTTAGGTAATTTATCTAATCCCCCTAACAGAAATGGCAGGGAAAAAAAGCTGATTCCTAGCACGTAGGGGTTTTTATGCTTTTTATCTAGCATTGTTAAAAATCGAATTTACTATGTATGTATGCTTTTTAAGATATTTTTTATGTCGAAATAAAGCCTATTTGACTTGACTTGGCTTTTGTCCCAATGTTGTCTTTTTCAAAAGTCTAAACCTAGTTTAGACATTTGAGCATAAAAGGTTGCAGAATAAATCTGTTTGGTATTTGTCAACATACTTTTCATGCCCGTTTTGTTTATATTTTTAAAGTAAAATGATTTAGCATTGGATCCATTGAACCCTGAAAAGTATGGAAATTTCCTTGCAAATGTTTTTGAGCTACCCTTTGGTGACATAGGACAATGTTCCCATTGGTTATACATTAATACATTTCTAGGATTTGCACATTTGTGCAAGAAATGATGACCACAGTGATTATAACAATACATTTGTTCATAGTCGGATGAACCTCCTAAATATTCATGATTAGTGAATACTGCAGACTTTTCTAGATCTGATATCATTTTATTAACAGTCTCAAAGTCCCAATCATCAGAAAGGGGACTAGATGAAAAAAAAAGTCACTTAATGAAATCTTGAATAAGTGTAGAATCTTCAACAGCTCCAACGGGCCAAAAATGTCATAATCAGTTCTGTCCCAAGCTATACCCCCAGGTATAGGAACGGCTGTAATGTTCACTGATGACAAGTCTCTTTGTTCACAATGGAATGATTTGTGTGGCTTGAGGAGTAAGCTGATGTTCTTACTTGCTGTGTCCATTTTGACATGTCTTCCATTTATCAGCATTCCCAAAGTTATTACCAGAGTTAGCCAAAGTAGAAGAAAAAGTGCACCCAATACAATCCAAAGTTCAATCCATGATGAAACCAGATAAGTCTTTTCCAGGTGTTCAAAAAGTTCTGTTGCTTGTTCTTTCAAAGTTCTTTTTACTGACGTTGTTTCAGGTTCGCTGGTATCCTCGGAAAATGAATCAAAGTTAATAAAATAGCCAGAGGCAGTTCTGTCAATTGTTGGGATTGCATCAGGAATCGTTGAAATCGCTGGAAACACTTGATCACTTGTTACATTTGTGAAGTCAGATGCTACTTCATTGTAGACAGGCGTTACTTGACGAACTGGTATTTGGGTCTCAATAGGTACAAGTTCCATAGCTTTGTTGCTTAGTCCTTCTTTTCGCACTGCAGATTCTTCAAAGGTGATGAGTCTCTCAATTTAAACCTCTTGGATTGTAGCTAGAGCAGGGCGTCTGCTACATTGGCGGAGTCCACTTGGCCTACTGCTTATTATTGGCCACATGATGTGGTTTAACCAGGTCACTGGACACAAACCTGTTCTCCTTTTTACCAGTAAGGGGCAGCAGTAATACTGTTCTTGATCAGTGGATTGCTAGGACAGGTACTGGTTGTCTGTAAGAAAACCCAAATTTCTTCTTGTCTGCGATCTTTTCTCTGACTAGATCCCCAAGATTAGCAATCCAGACAGGCCTTGCTGGGATGGTCAGTTTCTCCTCAGTGGTGGTTGGCTTCAGGAACACATTGCTTTGTTTTGTTCTTATTTCATTTAAGTCCTGGAAAACAGCCAAACGGTCTTTGATATCGAATGCTTTTTGGTCTACCACTGAAGTCTGACAATCGAGGTCCGTAATCAGCATCCTAGTCCCAAAAAGGACCTGATATGGAGTGGTACCCCGTAGAGAACTTCTTGGCAAGTTATTAAGACTACGTTAGACACTTATTAAATGTTTGACCCAAAAGTCACCCGAACCTAATACCCTAACTGTTATAGATTGCTTTATGTCCCATTTTTTTCTCTTCACAGCTGAATTTCCCTTAGGATGGAATGGACTAGAGTACTGCAATGCAACGCCCAATTTGGTCAAGGCCTCCTTGTAAGCTCGAGAGCTAAACGCAGAACCCTGGTCAGAATGTAGCGTGCCACCTGCGTATGTGCTGATAAAGACTCGCAAATCTTTTATAACACTTCGTGCGTCAGCCGAGCGGTGCGGCCACATCCAAATGAACCTTGAACATGAATCCACCGCGTCCATGATATGTTTATAGTTACCATCCCTCTGTAAGGGACCGCAGTGGTCCAGGTAAACACAAGCTAATGGTTTATCTGAAATTAACAGGGGAGACTGAGCAGGACATTTCATAGTAGAGACGTTCATCTTTTGGCATATTTCACATTCCATAACATAGTTTCTGGTTTGTTTCCTCATGCACGGCCACCAGTATCTCTGTTTTAATAATGACACTGTGGTGGAGACACCTGCATGTGCAGAGGCCAACCCTTCATGTGCTGCTAAAATTAGTCCTAATCTATGTTCCATGTTTGGAATTACTCTATCCCCCACTCCAGGGATTTGAGCAAACAGAACATTGTTCGCATCAGTTATGTACAAGTATTTGAGTGGAAACCCTTTAGTAAGGTTTTACCACTGTCTTTGCTTGAAGCATTGACAGCTAGCATTATTTAGCTGTCTATTTTCGTTTTTGAATCAGTAATTGCAGCTACAGTAGCCGTTTGCACAGCTGCCTTTGTGGCTTCATCAGCCAATGAATTCCCTGCAACATGAATGCCATCCCCTTGATGACTCAGCATATGTATCACGTGAGTGTTTTGTAGTCCTTGTTATAACTGAACTACTTGTTTCCAAAGCAGTTTATGCTTGATTGTGCCACTTTTTGCATCTTTGTAACCGTTTTGAAGCCAGTTTTGCAAGTATTCATTGAAAGATTGCACACAATAATACTAATCGCACACTATGACTGTGGGGAATTCACGGTCCGTATTCTCCAGTGCCATCTTGAATGCTTGTAGTTCAGCTCGCTGAGATGTACAATCTCCTAGAGATTGCGTTTTAGTGACCATTGGTCGGAATTTGCCATTGCGCCAACGACCTTTAATGATTGCGCACCCCTGCACTATAGACTTGTTTACCCCCCTAGCGGGTTGAGCTGATCCATCAGTATAAATTACATATTCATACTGTTCTAGAGATAGAATTTCAGTAGGCAGAGGACATTCTTGTTCGTATTAGAGAAATCCTTGTTTTTTCAAATAAGGATCAAAAACGTATTTAACGTCTGTTGCAGCAAAATAATTAACCCATTGTATCCATCTTGGATGTAAAGCTTTACCATTTGGAATGCCCGCTTTTGTCACTGCCTCTAAGAAAGGTACAGGTGTAACAACCATAATGCGCTTACCCTGTGCGAGGGCTCTCTCTTTTGCTACAGCAGTCTGAACAGCTGTCAGAATTTTTTCTGTTGAAGTGAATTTCATTTCTGCTTGTGTGTACAAGTGTGATTTGTAAGCTATTGTTACTTTTTCACCTTCGGTAAAAGTTAAGTAGGTGAATCCACATTGTCCTGGAATGATTCGGATCACTAAGTTGCGTACATTTACGCGTGTTTGCAAATATTTTGTTGCTAACGTGTCTGTTTGCAATGAACGCAAAATTTCTGTTTGTTTTTGTGTCCAATTAATTAGTTTAAAATCAGGTTTGTTTAATTCATAGAGAGGTTTAACCCTTTCTGCGTAATTTAGAATGTAAGATCTTCCAAATTTAGGAAACCTAGAATCGACTGTAAGTTTTTCAGTGTTTTTGGATATTGGAGCGGCGCTCATTTTTCCAGAAAGTTTGCTGCCAGGCTTTTGCCTTCACTTGAAAGCTCATATCCAAGAAAAAGGACGTTGAGATGGGCAATTCTAGATTTCTTGAAATTGAATTTGTACCCTTCACATGCGAATCCCAGTATAATGGTGTTCACCATGTTCAAGTGCTTATCCAAGTCATCATCTGTCAGATAGATGTCATCGACGTATGACAATGCTTCGTCATCGTAAGTATGTAGTAACTCTGCTACCCTTGCTGAAAATAACCCAGGACTATTCTTGAAACCCTGAGGGAGACAACAGAAGTGAATCTGTGTCCCCATAATTGAGAAAGCGGTCAACATTTTTTACTGCAAATGTTTTGCAACAAGAGTTTAGATGTCTGTAGTCCAATACCAGATGATATGTATTGTCTGCTTTGGAGACGGGAAACAAAGGATTTTTCGTTGACGAGGTGCATGTTTCAATCATTCCCTGATATTCAAGTTGATCTAAGATCTCCCTGACATGTTTTTAGTTTCTTGCTTAACCGGATACAGCCTTTGTGCAGTTGGTTGATTTTTTTAATTGGATTTTACGGTGAGGAGAATCCTCATCCCATCCTACATGATTTTAGTCTAATACAGGGGCTTGGGCTACTCCCCATTTCCTGGCATAGGTATATTTTAAATGAATTGGAATGTGTTCGGAGAAGGCTGGCTTAATTATGTCTTCGCCATGTGGGCACTCCCCGACATATTCTGGTGGCCAGTCTTGTTCAGCTAGAGGAATGTCATAACCCTTAGAAAGTCTCTCCCAAAAGAGTGCTCTTATCTTTCTTGGTATGTCTCCCTCCATCCGGAGTGTTATTTCATATAACTGATGTGGAGAACTAACCCTGGTATCTGCAGTTTCAACTTGAATTAATTCATTCAAGTCCACTGTCTCCAGATGATCCTTCAAGTTCTTGTGAGCTATGGTGACTTCTGCTGCGCTGTCCAACATTATCTGAGCCCATTCTCCATTCTGGAGTTGTGTCCTCAAGATCCTCAGCATGTCTGATTTTTAGACCTGCTACCTTCTTTTTGGTGAATTGAGGTTTCTTGTTTTTCTGAACATGTTTCCAACCTAGACTGCCTCTGACTAATTCTTCATATGATTTTTCAATTATTCTGGCTAGTTCTTGTGGTTGCTCAGTTGCATCAAATTCCCTTAGTTTCTGGCGGATCGCCACGGAAGCTACTTCACCTTTAATATGACCTAATATTATTGCTGAGACCTGTTTGAAATCTTTCAGTAGTTTCATTCCAAAATTTAAAGCAGGCTCTGCCCTGTATTCATTTTGAATCTGTTTCAGGACATCAGGTATTACCGCCATGGACGGAACACCATGTGTTTTAGTGTATATTGCAGCAATTACTGTCCCCAAGTGGTGCAGTCCTCCAGATGTGGTGTGATCCCCATTTCTCATGAGGGTTAGTATTGGGATATACCGCTTCGATTTGAGTAATTTTTTGAGCTATCCAGAATGGAATTTGTTCCCGCTTTGCAGGTAATTTACCAATGACTGAGTGTTAAGTCTGTGGCATTATTTTTGGTGTGTTCCCCTGGTGAGGGGTATGCTGTGGAATCATTATTGCAGGTTGGACTGGCAGATTCCACATAACATATTGAACCAATTGTCTATAGATTTTTATTAACTCTTTAATGCCAGGATGTTGTGTGTAGCTGGCTAAGACCGGCCATGTGGATACTGGTCTACCTAGTGGACCGATCCTGGTAATGTGATTTAAATGTTGTAGGGCGCCTTTAAACCAGAGCTTATGCTCCTGGTAAGTTAGTGGAATTTCTATATCCTCGAAAGGAATATATTCCTCTGGTGGTTAATCTTCTTTGTAGAAGTGAAACATCTGTGTTACTGGATTTGCTTCGGGGAAAACTATCCACGAATAGAATACCTCTGTCTGGTGATATTCATGTGCCTCTATCACAAAAACTATCCTACCACTATCGATGTTAGGCCATTTTTTATAAGTTTTATAGTGATGGCTTTCCTTAAATTCATAGCAATGCCTATAGCATCCTCGTCGTTTTCCTGGAAACCTGTATAGTTTGAAGCTCTGGCGGCATTGTCACCTGTAGCTCCACCATTCTCTGTATTGTTACGGTTATTCGACATTGTTTAATGACAATTTGCAGAACAAGTTTCAAGGGAACAAAGATAAGGTGCACACTATTTTGGAACACTGTAACCTTCATGTTGAACAAACCAAAAAGGTAATACATAGGATTTTCGTCCCACTCAGCTATGGTGGATATTATCCCTTTACCCACTCCAGACGTCTATTGGAGTATTACGGAAAAAGGGGTCTCTAAGAAAAGCACGACTGAGTTACTTTAGTATCTAGCATTAAATTAGTGCCTTACCAAACATTGGGCGCCATGTAGTGTAGTTCCTATATTCCCAATATACTCTGCACATTGGAATAATATACACTATAGATTTGACATAGGACTGAGGTCAGTATGTCTCTATCGAGTACACTAAACTTAATTGTGAGTGCCTGCTAGCTCAGAGATCACTAGAAACGTTCTTAAATACACAAGAAGGGATTAGTTATTGACAACCGCATAAACATGACAACTTTGTTTCCCAAGAATAAAACGTTTCTTCAGAGTCGTGAAAACAATAGATAACTATTTTACTCAGTCGATCGTGCATGCTTCATTTCCATAGAGTTGCAGAGAAAAATAGAGAGACAGGCGTTGGTTTATTGAACAGTCTTCTTTCTCATGCAAGAGAGGTGAACTGCTACAATTGTAAGACAGAATGCAAAGTATCATGCATACAGCGTAAACAGTAATATGAAATAATACTATAATAGCATTGTCTTGTGCTATTACATATAAAAATACATACATAAATAACACAGGCTAAAATACTCAACTGTTGCTTCTAAAATACGCCTACCCAAATGTATCTAACCTAGGTCTAGTACGAGGGAAGAAGTAAGTGTGGTCTTTAGCATAGGTTTAGTTTTTGCCAAGAATTGCCAAAGGTTTCTCTAGGATCTATTCAGCTCCATACCTTAGAATGAGAGAGGTTGGTATCTCTTTCATGGACTCGATTTCCCAACACCCCGCAAGGGGAGTCAGAAACACTGGAGCTGGATTTCTCAGCAGAGGAGGACAGCTTCTCATCAATGCGCCAGCTGGAGAGCTGGCTGCCCTCGGCACTTGCTGTAGCGAGCTGCGTCGTGCAAGTAGGTAGTCGAACTGCACCGGACCACACCATGCTTTGCTATAGCAAATGAAGGTATATTTATACCTTGCAGGTGTTTAGGAATGCCAGATTTGACGTAAAGTACGGCATATGAACGTCATGGATGAAGCCCTAAGGAATAGTTATTCATGCATAATAATGAGTTTCTTGGAGAAATCAATTTCCAGGCTAGGGGAAGCCCCTTCAGCTTAAGAGTCTGGTTTTCCAAGAAATCGCTGTGACGTAGATGAACGGATGGAAGTAGCCATGCCTGTAATTGGGCTGCATGGGCTATGCCTAAATAAGGACTTGATTTCTATGCCTATAGATGGGCAATATGAATTGTACCTATATAAGGGCATGAATCGGGGAAAATGCATACGGAATCTAAATCACCACACAACAGTATCATAAATAACAGATGCAAGTTCTTGCTATTTTTTTGTATTTTCTTTAATCCTACAAATGCCCAGCCAACACGTGTTTCATCATTTGAGGCTAACTCAGCGACTTCCTCAGTGCTAAGGACAAGAAGAAAAATCAGTTGTCTGCCTAATGCCTACACTTCAATCGTGCTCCTGATGTAATAAAGAATTTCAAAAAATACGAGAAAGAAGGCATTTGCAAAGTACAGCAATAGACAAAATGGAACACCAGGGTGTGACAGTATTCCTAAATGAAAAACTACAAGCAAAACTGGATTAATTAGAAAAGTCTGTAAAAGTCCAAATCTATGGGATTAGAGAACTGTTTATGTGTTTGCAAGAATTTTAGAGTAATGTTGTGTAAATGTTGAGGAATGATTAGTATATTGTGCTATGGGTAAAGTGATTGATTTCATTAACTTTCAAAATTGGAATGAGGTTGAAAAACTTAGCAATAAAATTTGATATGATTGGTGGTGTAAAGCAGATTGGTAGGGGTATTGTACATTTTTTGCTGGCAAAATTGTTGTGTGTTCGGCGTCAGCAGTTTACAGTTTCTCTAGCATAAACTGTGACTATACATAAATCTCAAGGTTTAAGTGTAGATGTAGCTTTTAATAATATTGGAAGTACTGTGTTTAAAGAAGGTACGTCATATGTAGCATTATCTTGAGTTAGAACATTGTACGGTTTGATGTTGGTTTAATATGATGACACCAAATTAAGTGCTTATGCAAGTTGTGTCAAATAGTACAATCGGTTAAGAAGTGTGTATACTCCCCATTTACAGAGGCATCCCATTTATAAAAAACAGTGATAGATTACAAAGGATTGCATGGCTATTGTTGAAATGAAATAGAACAAGGACCCTGTTAAGAAGTAACAAAAAAGTGGAGAATTAGAAAGATTTTCTAGGTTGCTAGTTTTCAAACCCTTCTGGTGCCAACTGCTAGACAAATGTTGTTCTCAAAGTACTCTTTCAGTTACCACATCTTGCAAATGCAATTGATCAGAAACTACAGAAGAGATTAGGTCCGCTTCACAGAACAAACTTAAGGCAAAATCCTAACTTAAGTCTCACTTAAGTCTGTCTTAAGTCTGTCTTAAATTTGTCTTAAGTTTGTCTTAAGGCTGTCTTAAGTTTGTCTTAAGTAAAACTTAAAACACAATCCTAACTTTACCACTACTAAATGCCTTCTGTGAATACCAAAAGTAGTAAGTTTAGGATTTTGTCTTAAGTTAGTTATATGAATCGGGCCCAAAAAATGTTGCACTGTGTCGTTTGCTGCCATGCTGACACAGTGATAGGGCTGTAATGAATTGTGCTTCAGGCATTCGAGATCTAGTAGATATATGTAGTGGATGAGTACAATTTACTCAGAACACGCAACAAGATTCACAGGATTTACAATGCTCATCCTTGGAGTTTTTAGAAGAAGAAGAAACAAGTATTTGTGACTTATTTGGACTGATTGACTCATGGAACCATAAGTCTGGCGATTGCTATTTCATGCAAAGTACTAAAATAGATTCACAGTGATTTCTTTACTTAACGCTATCGCATTCCAAAACTGTATCCTTTGACAGATTGATCAAAAAGACTAATCAAAACAATACTTACCCAAAATGTCAATCTAATATTATGTCAACTTTATATATATGAAGAAGTAGAAAATTCCTCATATTGATGTGACAGCAATGCAGAGCAGATAGAAGTAAATTGGGAACAGAAATTACAGACTTCAAAACTGGGCAAATATCAATTTCTGCAAGAACTTATTTTACTAGTGCTATCATCTTTCACCAAGGACTTAGTGTAACATCTGGCCACTATACTATCTAGTTAAAGAGTGAAACTGGATAGCCAGAATGTAATGACAGCAACCTAAATTCAAACAAAAACTGCCTTTCAAACTAGCAAATTCTTATCTTTTGTTTCTTCAAACAAAGATCTAAGGAGGATTACTGTCAAGAAAGTGGCTTACATTCTATATGGATCATCACTGATATGACATAATTCGGCCTACCAGCGTGATGTTTTTTAAGGGTCTCTGCATCCCAGTGTTCTTTACATCTATTAGTAGTATTGTATTACTTTTAATAGAAAGGAGCTATCTTTAAGATATGTTTGTTTAGATAAGTTCAGTAACTATAGGTAAAAGAATTGATTAAATAATTGTAGTGAGTGCAATGCATAATGTCGCTTATTTGTAGTGACATACTGTACAGTTCTGTTTTTGTTCTGCAATTTATATGATTATTTTCCACACTGTTTAAGGATGAAAGTTATAAAGTACATTAATGGTGTACAAGTAAGAAAGACGAAAACAGTAAAAATGAAATGGTCTAATGTAATGTAAGATACTTTCACAGCATAAGAAATGTCTTCAGTTTTGTTTATATAAACTTATGCATTGCAGAAATACGTTTTTTTGTACAATTCTGTAAAATGTAATATTACCTTATATTTAGGTTTCTTTTCCTTTTATACAGATGAATAGCACCATCTATTGGAGTGTTGTAATTTCCTAATTACTTCCTTCTGTGTTGTTCAACAAACTTGCATTGTCAAGGTACACACCAAGGTAGAGAGTGATGCAGTCACTGAGCTATCCAGTCACACACCAATACAGTCATTCACATACCCATTCACACACTGGTGCATTAACTGACACACTCATTCACTCACTCATACAGTAATTGACACACCAACTCACTTACCTATACAACTACTAACGTGCGCTCACTCACCCATACAGTCACTCATATATGCACTAACTTAACCATAGAGCCACAAACACATCCCCTCACTAACCCATACACTACTCACACAGCCACTCACTCACCCATGCAGCCAATTAAACACAGACTCTATTACATGTTTTCAATATAACTTTATTTAGAGACAGTTTAGCAACCATAAAAGCATAGTGCAATGCAAAAACCATGAAATATGCAATCAATTGTATATACACAGAAATTGGTGAAGTTTCAGTGAAGGCTAAAACAGTGTTCATTAAATATTGTCACACAGTGCAAAGAAGCATAAAGTGCAATTCATGAAATGCAAAAATATGTACCTTAAAAATAGAATGGAACATATTTGGAAAAATATCAATAACAACAATAAAACTTCATGATAACTTGGACCTACGTGCTCATATAACTTTTTAAAAATGACCCAACAAAAGAAATTGATTAGTAATAATTAAAATCTAAGAGCGGGTCTACATTGATTGATAGTACAACAGTTTTTTTTAAAGTGGAATAAAAGACTCTTATACCTTACATAAAATGTACAAAAAACATTAAATGCAGCAAGGATTGGCCAGATCTATCATCACAGGGACATGGCTTGGTAGCAAGGTTTTGTACAAAACCCACAGGGAAGCAGAACAGATATTTCGAGGCATCCGACCTAAAATGAAACAGTAAGGAATGTTCCCAGTTGCTATGGACCCATAAAATATAGTTAGGACATGATCAAAATCGTTCAGGTTAAGATATCTGATCACATTTGGCTTCCACTCCATGTCCCTGCAACGCTGAGAAAGGAGTTGTGAAAGAAATTTGCCACCATTTTGTTTGTTTATGCTGACACAGGTTAATGGGGCAATGAAAATCTATTGCATCCCAATTTTAAAGCATTCAGCCTTCATGTATACAATCAACAGAATTGGTAGACAATGCATTATGGTATATCTGGTCAGGGCAGCCTCAAAGTGTTTCTAGATGGAGAGCCACAGTAGGACTGGCTGGGCCCTAATCAAATCTGCTATGTAAGGAAGGCCAAGTTCACACATACTCAATCACCCATACAGTCATGCAAACTCCCACTCAGACATCCATATACTACACACACGGCCACTCACTCATCCATGCAACCACTACCTCACTGATGCAGCCACTCTAGTACCCTCTCACTCACCCAAACATCCACTCATGTACCCACTCACTCACCCTTACAGCCACTCACTCACCAAGCCAGTCACCATTCAGCCACTCATACACCCATTCACTTACCCAAAAACCACTCATGCACAAAGTCACTCACCCAAACAACTACTCTCACACCCTCTCATCCATCAATGTATCCACTAACACACCCACTCCCTCACCAATACAGCCACTCATATACCAACTCATTCATCTATACAGCCACTCACACTACTAGTCACTCACCCATGTAACCATTCACTCACCCATGCAGCCACTCAAGCACACTCTCACTCCCCCAAACATCCACTCATGCACTGACTCACTCTCCCATATAAACAATGTAGATATCTAACAAAACAGTTAAATAAGCAATGAGCAAATGTAAAATATGTGTCTCATAATTCAAGTAAACAATGTCAAACAAACGTAATCAATCCGGTGGAAGCAGTTTTCTAAAAAGATCTTATGATTATTTTACTCAGTACTTTATACATAAAAGTAAAAACGATATGAATATTCAATACATAATATTCACTGTTAAAGAAATAAAATACAAATCATGTATGTGGAAATTATATTACATAAAATACAATATAATAAACAAAACTGTGGCACAGCTGTATACTGTTCGACGCGCATTTCGGCGTGTGTAGCGCCTTCGTCAGGAAGTAAGGCCACAAATCCTAAAATTCATAAAAACAATACTATACACATAATCTTATAGTTGTTTGACATAAGAATACACTTTTTGGAGTCTGAATTAAATAAAAGACAGACAGTTATAAAATCGGACACATACATATGTTAATATTTAGTATGCCTTCAAGTTTATGAACAGTCAGAGTGGCAAATGATGGACACATATTTCATGAATATTATTATCCATGTCTGGTTACAATAGCCATAACGATATATTCTGCCATATCAACAAGAGGATGAAGGCTGCAATTCATGTTGGTACAATGATATTAGATTGTCCAAGAGATAGAATACGAAACGTGCGTTGAACAGTATACAGCTCGGCCACAGTTTTGTTTATTATATTGTATTTTATGGAATATAATTGCCACATACATGATTTGTATTTTATTTCTTTAACAGTGAATATTATGTATGAAATATTTATATCGTTTTTACTAACACAGCCAGTCATCCACCCATGCAGCTACTAAACAACACACTCAGTTTCCATAAAGCACTGATATAGCCACTTACTCACCCATATAGCCACTCATATACCCAGTAAATCACTAATACAGTCACTCACACACCCACTCACTCACCCTTAAAGCTACACACACACACACAAACATTTATTTATAGAGATACTAACACCCACACTTATTCACCTATACCATCACTGGCACAAGCATTCATTCACCTGTACACTCACTTGTATACCCACTCACTCACCCATACAATCATTAACACCCCTGTCACTCTCCCATGTACCAACTGACACACCCTATAACTCACTGGCACACCCACACACTCACCCTTACACACTGATTTACCCAATCACTAACCCATACAGCCACTCATATACCAACTCACACACCCATATAGGCACTCATGCACCTAGTCACTCACTATGTATCCACTCACATGCTCACTCACCCATATATCCACTCACTCAGACACCCATACTTCTAATCATGTACCATCTCACTCAGCCACATATCCACTCATGCATTCACTTGCTACCCATACTTCTACTCATACACCCACTCACTCACCCATACAGAGGCTCATGCACACTCTTACTCACGCATACAGCGACTCACACACCGACTCACTCAACCATATAGGCATACATGCAGTCACTGCCTCATCCACCTAGCCAATCACACAAAGACTCACTCACCCACATCCCACATACATCTACTGGTGCACTCCCTATCTTACCCATACAGCCACTCATACACCCACTCACGTATCATTACAGCCACTCATACACCTACTAACTCATACAGCAACTCAAGCGTCCACTCACTCACTCATACAGTCACTGTCACACCTACTCAGTCACCAAAACAGCCACTGGCAAAGTCACTCACTCACCCTCCTAGCCATTGACATACCACTGACTTACTGATAAATCTACTCTCACACATACCTACTCAAATATTCAGCTACAAACACAGCCAGTCAGTTACTATCTAGTTACTGACATACACATTCAGTCTCCCATACAGTCACTGATACACCCACTTACTCACCAATACAGCAACTCAGACACCCAGTCACTCACTCATACTGTCACTGGCATACCCACTCACTCTCTCACTCACCCTTACAGCTACTTACACATGCACTCACTCACCCATACAGCTACTCACATGCCCACTCACTAACTCATACAGATACTAACACATGCACTCATTCACCTATACAGTCACTGACACCAGCAGTTATTCACCTGTACAACTACTCATATACCCACTCACTCACCCATTATATCACTAGCCAGACCTTCCAGGATATCCCAATTTCATGATTCACAACATTTCCATAATATTCCTGAACTCACAAAATGGTGACATTGTTATGTACGAATTTAGGACCCTAGTGTAATTTTCCGGATTCATGCCCATATATAGGTATAAATGACCCGATTCTTATATAGGCATAGAAATCATACCCTTATTTAGACTGAGCCAATGCAGCCCAGATACAGCATGGCTACGTCCACTAAGTTCCGAGAATCCACAACGATTTCTTGGAAAAACCCGCCTTCAGCAGCTAGGGACTTCCCCTTGCCTGAATACTAATGTATCTAGGGAATCATGGAGTTTTCAAAGAACTGAGTCTTTGATGACATTATTATGTCCAAACATACGTCAAACTCGGCACCTTCAAGGTACAAATATGCCTACATTTGCCCAGACAAACACACAGTGGTTTGGAGCAGATCGACTATCGACCTGCCCGACGCGCCCTGCAGCAGCAAGTGCCGAAGGAAGCCAACCCTCCAGCTGACACACAGAAAGACGCTGTCTTTTCTTCTGCCGAGAAATCCAGCTCCGGTGTTTCCAGGCTACCCTTGTGGGTTGCTGGGAAATAGAGTCCTGAGACAGATACAAGACCTCCTTCATTTTAAACCAAGGTACGGAGCTGATTAGACCCTGAGAGATCTCTTAAATAGATACTTGGCAGAGAAAAACTTACTAAACTTAAAGCTACACCTCACTTTCTTCTTCCCTCGTACTAGACTTAGGTTAGGATCACCGGGGTAGGCGTATTTTAGAAGCACCAGTTAAGTACTTTTAGTCATTCTTTTATCACTGTATGTATTTTATATGTTTTAGGCATTTTATGGCTTAGAAACCATATCATGCTCTTACAGTACTATTTTATAATACTCTTTGTATTATATGCCTTGTACTTTATAACCAGTATTATGATTGTAGCAATACATTTCTTATGCTTGAGAAAGAAGACTGTTCAATAAATACTTTTTATTGAAAACACCCATCTTTCTATTTTCTCAGCACCTCTAGTGAAACGAAGCATGCACGATTGACTGAGTAAAATAGCTATCTATTGTTTCCGCGGCTCTAGAGATTGATTTCTTATTCTTGGGAAACAAAGTTGTCATGTTTATGCGGTTGTCAGAAACGAATCTCTTCTTGTGAGTTCGAGAAAGTTTCTAGTGACCTTTGAGCTATCTGGCACTCACAATTAAGTCTAATATATGCGATAGAGACCTAGTCAACCTCAGTCCTACGTCTAAACTATAGTATATATTATTCCAATGCGCAGAGCCTATTGAGAATATAGGAACTACACAACATGGTGCCCAACGTTTGGTAAGGTGATAATTTAATGCTAGATACTAGAGTAACTCAGTCGTGCTTTTCACACAGACCTTTTTTCCCGTAAAATACTCCAATAGACGTCTGGAGTGGGTAAAAGGATCATATCCGCCAAAACGGAGTAGGACGAGAAATTCTATGTATTCGTTTTTGGTTAGTTCAGTGTTGAAGGATACAGTGTTCCAAAATATTGTGCACCTAATCTTTGCTTCCTTGAAACTTGCTCTGCAAACTTTCAGTCAATAAAACGTCAGTGAGTGACGACGTAAGGGAGAAAGCTAGAGCTGCAGCTCTAGCAGTTTTAGACAACAGAAATCTCCTACATAATGACCCGGAGGTTATAATCCTCCCGGTAAATGTAAGAAAAACTATAATTTACACACTCATAAATAATGGAGTATCATCGAGAGGTGGTAAAGTAATCTTGTTATAGAGACACATGAATATCGACAGACAGAAGTGTTCTATTCATGGGTTAATTTTCCTCCAGCAGATGGAGGGACACAGGAGTTCCACTACTACAAAGTACAGGAACCTCCAGAGGAATACGTTCCTTACAAGGACGTTGAAATTCCATTAACTTACCAAGAGCATCAGCTCTGGTTTAAAGGCGCCCTACAACATGAAAATCACATAACCAGGCTCGGTCCACTAGGTAGACCAGGAGCAACATGGCCGGTACTAGCCAGCTATACACCACATCCTGACATTGAAAACATGACAGGTCCAGAACTGTTAGTACAACTAAAACAGTTAATTTAAATCCATAGACACTTGGTTCAATATGTCATGCGGACTTTAACAGTCCAACCTACTATAAGGATTCCACAGCACACCCCTCACCAGGGAAATACAAATAAAATCACACCACAGACTATACAATCAGTCATTGATAAATCGCCCGCTAAAAGGGAACAAATCACTCAGATAGAGGCAGTATTCCCTGATAGTACACCTCTTGAGAAACACAGAATTCTGACAATCTCTTTACCAATGGGGATAGTACCATGTGTGGAGGACTGTGACACTTGGGGTACAGTCTTTTCTTCAATCTACACAAAAATAAATGGTGTTCCGTCTATGGCGGTAATACCAGATGTTCTGAGACAGATTCAAAATTAATACGTACCAGAACCTGCCTTAAATCTTGGTATGAAATTACTAAAATATTTCAAACAAGTCTTGGCTATACTATTAGCCAACATTAAAGGTGGAGCAGCATCTGTGACAATCTGCCAAAAGCTAAAAGATATAACAGACCAACCATATGAGCTTGCAAGAATTATTGAAAAATCCTAGGAAGAACTAGGAAGAGATAGTTAGGGGATGAAACCTGTAAAAACCTGAATTAACAGAAAATCCTGAAAAAGTTTTATTAAAAATAATCTCACTACTCCTAAAAAGAAGTGGGAAAATAGTAAACAGACACTTCCTAAAGAGAAGCATTCTCAGTCCAGAGGAAGATCTCCCCAACGGGGAGGTAGGTCTCCACAACGGGAGCCCTCTGAAAAAGATATACCTTAGAAATAGGGATAATCTGAGAAGACCTGACAGATATCAAGATACTGATACACGTTCCACTCGTACCTTTCAGACTTCCTCGCAGAAATCTGAGAGGAGAGGACGATCAGAACCAAAAGAAGAACGCGTGAAGTCCAAAGACGAACAGCACGTTCCAAAAAATAAGAAAACTCAATTCACCAAGAAGAAGGTAGCAAGTGTAAAGATCAGACATGCCGAGGATCTTGAGGACACAACTCAAGAACCGGGAGTGGACCCAGACAATGCAGAAGAAGTGACCATAGCTCGCAAGATCCTGAAGGATCATCTGGAGACAGTGGACTTGAATGAATCCTTTCAAGTTAAAACTGCAGACACCAGGGTTAGTGTACCCCACAAGTTATATGAAATAACACTCCGGATGGAGGGGGACATACCTAGAAAAATAAAAGCGCTCTTTTGGGAGAAGCTATCAAACGGTTATGACATTCTTCTAGCTGAACAAGACTGACCACATGAATTTGTCAGGGAGTGCCCACATGGCGAAGAGATAATTATGCCAGCCTTCTCAAATCACATTCCAATTCATAAAAAATACACATATGCCAGGACATGGGCAGTAGCTTTAGATATTTCAAATGGGTTTCTCTGTCAAAACATTGCACCAGAAAGCAGGCATTTGACCGCTTTCTCAATAATGGGGACACATCGACAATTTTGCCGTCTCCCCCAAGGATTTAAGAATAGTCCAGAGTTTTTTTCAGCCAGGGTAACAGAGTTACTACAAATGTATGATGATGAGGCATTATCTTATGTCGATGACATCTATCTTACAGATGACGATTTGGACGTGCACTTGAAAAGAGTGAACACCATAATACTTGAGTTCGCTTCTGAAGGGTATAAATTCAATTTTAAGAAATCACGAATTGCCCACCTCAACGTCCTATTCTTGGGATATGAACTTTCAAGTGAAGGCAAAAGACTGGCAGCTAACTTTCTAGAGAAATGTGCGCTGCTCCAACCTCCAAAAACGCTGAAAAACTTACAGTCAATTCTAGGTTTCCTGAATTTCGGACGAACATATGTTCTAAATTACGCAGAAATGGGAAGGATATCGGCTTTACACAGTAACTAATTGTGGATATATCTTCGGCAGCTGTAGAAACTCTTGCTGCAGATGAGTTACAGTCATCAATAACAGCAAACAGTACCTTCACCAGAGCATTTGCACCAAAGTATTTTACAAGCAGGGGATACCCCCTTGAAGCAAGAGATGTTAAAGCTGCTTGTTTCCTGGCTCCGCCATTGTACTGCCCAGTAGAACCATAGGGTGGAATACTGGATAGCAAAGACAATGGTTTACCCTACCTCCACACACTCCCAATAAGCTACTCCAACCCAGCTTGATATATACCACTTGTTCCATCATGTGAGTCAGACCTTCAAACACTTCATCTCCTTTACTGTTATCTCACTATCTCTAGAGGGTGTATGCAAGCTAGACATGCACACTGTGACTTCAAGCATTGAGCTTATCTGCGCATGAGCAGCAACAAAAGAAAGACAGCCCTTGATTTCAGAGTTTTATTTATGGTCTAGAATTATGAAATAATGTCCATAGGAACGTTATTATTTGTTGCTGCTATTTATGAGACCAGCAAAGGGAAATGCATAATGCTGGCCTCTGTGCCTTGCCATAAAATCAAGTTGGTCATGCTGAATTTGCAATGACGTGGCTACTGAAGGCTGAATGGTGTGTGCAATACATGAAGAATTTTGAACTTGTATTGCAAACATCATGCTCATAGGTGCATTGATCATCCAGGCATGTTAGAACATCACCTGTTACATTGGTGCAAAATGTGAAGTGCATACATGAAAACATGAAATACCACAAGTCTGGGAGTAGGATTTGGTGTCTGGTGCTCCTCCTCACACTCCACAGGGTGCATACATGAGCATGCGATGTCTGAAAGCAGGAAGGTACGAGGCAGGTGGCATGTGCATGGTAGAACTACAGAAGCATGCATCAGCAATGAGAGTGCACCAGCCTTGCTTCAGCCCTGGTCTCCTGTTATACAACACGAGTTCATGCACCACAGCTTTGGTCACACCCCAGGCTCTGCCAATCTCTGACAAAAGAACAAAAGTGCTTGGTGGAATAGGAAGCATTATGAAAATTAAGAATTTAAAGTGTGCAATGAGGTGCATAGTCTTGACGAGTGTGGTTGGTGCAGCTGGAAGAGAAGGGGTCTCCACTTATGAATCTGTTGCTCAACCAGTGCATGGTGAGAAGTACTGAGTAACCATTTAGTACAAGCACTGGCGTTGCCAATAGGTCTCGCAGTAGGAAAGTTGGAGCTATTACAATTGCAAATAACAATGCCTTTTATTTTTGTTTTCGTTTTAAAAACATAAAGGGCTTTGTCATTTACAAAACCAATAGCTCCAACTTTCCTACTGCGAGACCTATTGTGCACTGCACAGTGTGGGTGAAAGTGGCACTGCGTGGGTGTGAGTGGCGTTGCGTGGGTGAGTGGCGTTGCGTGGGTTAGTGGCGTTGCGTGGGTGAGTGGCGTTGCGTGTGTCAGTGGCGTTGCATGTGTGAGTGGCATTGCATGTGTGAGTGGTGTTGCATGTGTGAGTGGCGTTGCATGTGTGAGTGGCGTTGCATGTGTGAGTGGCGTTGCGTGGATGAGTGGGGTTGCGTTGGTGAGTTGCGTTGAATGTGTGAGTGGTGTTGCATGTGTGAGTGGTGTTGCGTGGGTGAATGGTGTTGCGTGGGTGAGTGGCGTTGCGTGGGTGAGTGGCATTGCGTGGGTGAGTGGCGTTGCATGGGTGAGTGTGGAGTTGCGTGTGTGAGAGTGGGCTTGCGTGGGTGTGAGTGGCGTTGTGTGTTTGAAAGTGGTGCTGTGTGGGTAAAAGTGGCACTGCGTGGGTGTGAGTGGCTTTGCGTGAGTGAGTAAGTGGCGTAGCGTGGGTGAGTGGCGTTGCATGTGTGAGTGGCGTTGCATGTGTGAGTGACGCTGCATGTGTGAGTGGCGTTGCATGTGTGAGTGGCGTTGCGTGGATGAGTGGGGTTGCGTGGATGAGTGGGGTTGCGTGGATGAGTGGGGTTGCGTGGATGAGTTACGTTGCGTGTGTGAGTGGTGTTGCTTGGGTGAGTGGCATTGCGTGGGTGAGTGTGGTGTTGCGTGGGTGATAGTGGGCTTGCGTGGGTGTTAGTGGCGTTGCGTGTCTGTAAGTGGTGCTGTGTGGGTGAAAGTGGCACAGAGCCTTTGATGTGGCCTGGCGCAGGAGAAATGCTGCTGCTGCTAATTAAATATAAAAAGTGTTTAGGGACTCACAGCTGCCGAGAGTAACAAGGCAGTGCTGGGAGGGGGGCTGCGCACCAACTGAAGTGCTCTGGTTGCACGGCCCGTGGCCGTGTGAAGTGATAAGCCTTTGAAGTACACAGGCATGCTGTGACGGAGGTGTGAGAGGTCTGGCAGGGAACAGATGGCCTGGCTGTGAAGCAGGGGGCGGAGCAGCGCTGGGGAAGCCTGTGGGAGGGTGATTGATGCCTTTGATGTGGGGAGGGCGGAGAGCCTTTTGCGAGCCTTGTGCGGGAGAAATGCTGCCGATGCATGTGCATGTTTAATCACGTGATTCACGTGAACTTAAAGAAAACCGCGGCTGAAAGCCCGTGGTTTAAAGAGGATTTTGCCAACATGAATTCTCGCTCCGCTCAATGCGCTTGCGCGCATTGATAGGTCACGAGACCTAACAAGGTAAGAATGTAGCAGGACTCAGTGTAAAGGACTTTCCCATTCTACTTCATTTTTAGTGTGGTATCAGGGTGTAGAAAAACCCTACCACTGAGGAACCTAGCATCTTTGCACACATTTTCAGGAGTGTCTAGATGGAAGCCTAGATGAAAAGGAAGGAAGGGGTATGTTGAACTTCATGTTAGGAAGAAGGTCTGCTGGGTCACAGACAGAGAGCAATGCAGCCAAGTAATGTACTCATTGCTTGCACATTAAACAAAAAGTAATCAGCAATGTAATCAGCAATCTAAAGACAACTTCTGGAAACATATAACAGAGTGTGCAGGACCACTAGCTCAATTTTACCATACTCACATGGGCCCATAAAACATTCACACCTTGAATTAGCAGTCCTGCCTGTGATTTACTAACTAATCATCTATCAGTACTTTGAGTCCTTTTAGGACGTATATCTGTAAACCATGACTTACCAATCCTTGTCACCTTTGCTTTAAGTCCTAAGGATCGAAAAGGGAGTTAGCATAAACAGGCAATAATTAAACACATTTACTTTTCCTATAATAACCACAGACTCAGCGAAAGTTTTAAAAGCTTTACCTATGCAAGATTTTCTGTGTCAAAAAGAAAGAGGCCAAAATACCGTAACCATACATTTTACAAGCAAGAATAGAATCAATTGGACATAAAGTTTGCAATAAATCACAGTAACGCCTTTAAACTTCAGTACCTGGAAAGGGAGAGAAAGGGAAATCGCTCAAGGACATACCACATGGATTATATTTACCTAGAATGGTGCAATGACCAATTGTAGTCACGGCTGGGGCAAAAGACCAGGCTCCAGACTAATCAGGTGCCCACGGGACAAGACAGGTGCAGATTAGGACAGGTGACCTCAGCTAAGTGCAACGCCAGCGTCACACCCCTCAAGCAAAATGTGTTACCCCGACTGGGTAATCAGTAATTTCCCCCAAAAACTTGATTCTTCTGACAGACCGCTCCGCCAGCACCTCTGCTCTGCTCTGCGTTGGGTCAGTGACAGGTCAGCTACTCAGACAAGTCGAACCATTTCGAGGGCTATGTACCACCCCTAGATGTTGCAAATCTATGTGTTCCCCTTCAGTGTTTTGTCAGAAAGACGAGGAGAGGGCATCATACCATACTAAGATGAGGTAATTTAATTATTGGTTTCAGTTGATTCCGTCCATAATTTATTTTCCCATGCACTTTTATTCCACCCAGCAATACTGTTCAACAAATTTGATACATTTTATATAGCTTCAGTTCCTCCTGAGGTCAGAAGGGCATTTTCTCATAGACATCGTGGGTAAGATGATTTTGGCTTCCCCTAGATACTAGAAATGTTGTGTAATGCAAATATTACTAAACAGAACATGTTGATTAATAAATTACAGGTTATTTCGAGAGTGTTGAATCCAAGCAAGTTTCTGTACGTGTGAAACCTTGCTCCATCACATACATGGAGAAAGAATGCATTAACCTGGATATTATCACATTGTTCAAATGCCTGGCTTCACTGTGAGATATTCCTTCTGTGGTACTTGCAACTGGTGTATAATTGGATCTTTGGATTTACCTTGAATCACCCTTGTTTATCTCTTTAACTGCTTTACAACACTTGCTGATTCTTAGTTTTCCAATATCACTGTTACCTTCTGTTTTTCCCCATTTAGACAAAAAAACAATTTATATCCTCAGCTTTTTCTTGGCTTTTAGGTAACCTCGCTGTATGCTCAATTATATCCCACCCTCTGGTTGCAGAATCCATGTTTACTTTATGTTCTACTTCACCTAGGAGCTGATTTCTATCCTTGAGACATTAATGGCAATTATTGAGCCCACATTAACCCAGACGCAACATCCCACCCTCCACCCCCCTCCAACAAGCATATTATTTTTTTCCAGAGCCAAAATGCTGTGGACTTTCTGCCCATGTAATTTACCCCGAATGACCTTTTATAATTTAACAATCAGTGTCCCTGTCCTAGTACCGAATGGAAAGAACAATTGGTTTTAATAACAGGGAAGAGGAAATTAGCTTCTGATTCCTTGGTAATGACTACTTTTACATATAATTCAAACCATTCTTCCGAAAAGGCTTGTTTTGGTAACCATAGATGTGGTATGCTGGAACTGTCAACCTGGCCCTGGGCTGCCATTTTCAACTCAAGGATTTTAAGATCATATAAAAATGTTGTAATATCCCAATTTCACCACATTAGATCATGTATTTACGTAAGGTTATTTCTAAATGTTCTTGTTAATCTTGTTAGTGACCGTATCTTGTGCCAAAACAAATAATTAAGCTGACTTGACAAAATTCTGACATTACCGATATTTGTCCAACCTACCACATTTAATTAGTCCTCTGAACACATTCCAACCATGTTGTTTGTGCGTGCGTGCGCTTGTTTTTAATTAAGAGGAAACAATCCTTAAATAAAATGTAATGTGTTTTAGGTTGCATAACCAGTATTCAGTAGACATGTATAGTCCAAAGTCACTTTGAATGACATTTATTTTGAAGCGACAGAAAAGAATTGAGTTTAAAATTACACGCATGAGTTTCCTGCGTGTATGTTGCTCTTCCATGTTTTCCATTTCAGAAAATAAGTGAAATAGAAGTCATTTCACAGTAGCTGAAATGTATTGATCTGAGTTCATCAATAAGGAAGCCAGGTGCAGAATGTAACTGTATTTGTGACAAATTCAAGGCTTTTCTAAAAATTCAAGTCTGCTCCAAAAATCATTCACAGTTGTACTGTCAATTGTTTTTGTCAGAACTGCTTTGTTGTTTCCTTCATTTCCTATGTACTCCTTAATAAAATTATACATGAAAGTAGTTGTTCCTAATTCATTCTTAGTTGATGCATAATTATTTCTTTAATAGTCTGTGTTTTTTTGCATGGAACTTTATTAGATCAGCTCTCTTATGTCAGATCTCACCATGCTAGTGTGTAGCTTTTACTGCCTGAAACCTAGAATCTGTGCCATTTTTGAGATGTGTGCCAGATTTTTGAAACGCTCAACAGCCCAACAACATGCAAGCAATTCTCACTCAATAACGGACTAGTTTTTCTCACTCGGGTGTGATGCTCGAGAGGCGAAGCCTACTGTGAACTCTTTGCCTTGCTTGATTTGGGAGATCATCCCACCTAGACCATCTAGACTGGCATCCATGGAAAATGTACATTGAAAAAGGTGTAAGAATTTACATGACCCTAACTATTTTTTAATCCGCATAAACTCTTCTTGACACGAGTTATTCCATAGAAACACAGATTTTCTTGAGGACAACCCTCATGTGGACTGTCTAGGTGGCAAACTTGGAGATACATTTTGTGTAAAATTCACACAACCCTATGAATGAGGAGACTTGATCTTTGGAGGTACGACAAGGAGCATTAGAAATAGCCTCGATGAGACCTTCTCTTGGCACAATACCATCACCAGAAATACAGTGTCCCAGATATTCATTTGACTCAATGTCAAATATACACTTGAGCTTGTTAGCAACAATGCCCTTACCTTTCAACCTCTCCAAAACATCTGCAAAGATTCTTGTCATGCGATCCTTGGTTTTACCAGCCACCAAAATGTCATCTTGAAAGACAACAGTATCTGTGACACCCTCCAAAACATTCTACATAACACATTGGAAAAATGAGGCTGCCGAAGCCAAACCGAAAGGCCTCCTCCTGAATTGGAAGGTGCCAACAGGTGAAACAAAAGCAGTCAAGTGCTTGTAGACAGGATCCAGCTAAACCTGATGGTATGTCGATGCTTACTTGATTGATTTTGTAGAAATACTTTGCACTGGCAAAATTAGAAAGGATATAATCAATACGGGGAAGAGGATGTGAATCTGCCCAAATCTCCCTATTCAGGCTGTGCAAGACCACACATACCCTAAGAGTCCTATTCTTTTTGCACACGACCACCGAGGGAGATAACCAAAGGGAGGACTCAATGGACTCAATGAATCCTGTTTCGCACATTGTTTTAATTTCAAGCAACAAGTCATCCCTTAAACTGAAAGGCACATTGCATAGCTTGTGCTTAACCAGCAGTGCTCATTCCATGACTTTAATAAAATATTTGAGCCCTTTAATACAGTCAAGCTTGTCACCAAAAACCTTAGGGAATTTTTTGAACCAAGAAACCAAACTCTCTCCAACACATTCATCACCAACCACTGAAACCTGTTCAGGAGTGCCAGGTTTGAGAGTCTTCACAAACAACCCCTGATGATACCAACCAAGAATGTTAAGGCCCTCTTGGCCACATAGACTTTGCCATGAATATGCCTGTCCTTAAAGACCAGAGAGGTGACAAAGAACCCTTTCAAATCAATCCTCCTCCCTTCATAAGAGACCTGTCCCCCAGGTACTCTCAAACAACTCCTCCGTAACCATGGTCATACACGCCCCCAAATCCACAAGCAGCTGTAGACACTTCGCATCAACCAATACATCAACAATAGGATCAACACAATCTTCAGAATTATCCTTTAAATCATCCTTGATAACCACTACAAAATCAGTAAGGGAGCTAACGACTTCACACAGAGGATCACTCTTTGGTTTCCCAGTGTAAATGACATTGACACTCCCTCTGAAACCACACCTTTGCAACAAGAAGCACTACTTGCCGAACATACCTTCGAATTGCGAAAGTACGAAGAAAAACCATACTTGGTACAGAGGTTTTTAAAGTAAGACCCTTTTTCTCATTTTTAGCAAAAACAGCCCTGTTCCCTCTTTGTTTAGATTGCATTTTGCTTTTGTCTACCTGTATCTTCTCTCCCATATCCTTATGATCCTTAACAGCACCCACAACATTCTTCTTGCGCTTGAGTTCTTTCGAGGCTTTTTGAGAGAGTTCAATACTCTTGACAAGAGTACATTTCTTCGAGAGAAGGATTCTTTAAAGTGAGTAATTTGTTATTGTTATTGTTAACTGAAGCTTACAAAGCGCCAAATCACCGTCAGGTCTCTAGGC
The DNA here is from genome assembly GCF_964263255.1 of Lissotriton vulgaris. Lineage (NCBI taxonomy): Eukaryota > Metazoa > Chordata > Amphibia > Caudata > Salamandridae > Lissotriton > Lissotriton vulgaris. The sequence goes on along the minus strand of NC_141694.1, from coordinate 1,141,671,875 downwards.
GCTTATGACAGAAAGAAATAGCAACAGCAAAGTAATAAAGAAAAGGATGCAGAGGCCGTAGCACTAGACAATACTTAAGGCTTCCCTAAACAGGAGCGTTTTTAGAGATTTCCTGAAATGCAACAAATTTGTTTCTTTACGGAGAGACTCTGGAAGTTTGTTCCAGATCTGTGGAACCAATACAGAAAAGGATCTCCCTCCCTTGGTTGCAAATTTGTAATGGGGACAGGACAGCAGCTGAGTGTTAGAGGACCTTAATGACGTTCTTTGATATAGGCAGGAGCTTGGCCATAGATCGCCTTATGTGCAATGCATAGACTTTTGAACTCCACCCTTTGTTTTATGGGGAGCCAATGTAAGCTACACAACAGTGGAGAGGCATGAGACCGTCTAGGTAGCCTAAAGATTAGCCTAGCTGCATCGTTTATGACCACTTGCAGCCTATTGATCAATATTTTAGGTAGTCCCAGATAAAGGGCATTCCCATAATCCAGTCTTGAGATTATTGTTGCGGAGACAATTGTACGAAGCGTGGAAGGAGAGAGAAGAGGGACAAGCTTGCGTAGCTGTCTAATTAAGTTTGTGCACGTCCCAACAACAGAGGAAATCTGGCTGGCCATTGAAAGCTCGTGGTCGATCTTTATGCCGAGACTTTTTACATTGGGACATGGTTTTGGGGTGGGGCCAAGATGTTGAGGCCAAAGCAGGTCACCCCAAGGTGAGGCAGCAGTTGAAACCACCAGGACCTCCGTTTTGTCTGGATTAATCTTCAACGAATTCGCTGTCATCCAACTCACAGTATGTCTGAGAATTTTTTGGGCTTGAATCTATGCAGCTGCCGTATTGTCAATACTAAGTAACAACTGAGTGTCGTCAGCATAGTTGAAAGTTCTGCAGCCCATGTTAACCAGAGAGTCAATTAAAGGCTGCAGATAAAGGTTGAATAACAGTGGGGACAAGGCTGAGCCCTGAGGGACTCCCACTCAAGGGTACCCCGGTCTGATGTACAGTCCCCCAGTTGAATCCTTTGAGTTCTCCCAGAAAGAAAGGATTTTAGCCATAGATAGGCTAAATCTTGTATCACAAAAACAGCCAGTCTGTCCAGAAGTAGGGTGTGGCTTACAGTATCGAATGCCGCTGACAGATCTAATAGTATCAGGGCACTCGGCTTCTTACTGTCAGCCACACCTCTGAGCTCATCCAGCACTGAAAGCATCACCAATTCAGTGCTGTGATGCGCCCGGAACTCCACTTGATGCTCCTGGAGTAGATGGTGTGACTCCAGGAATGAGAAAGAGACATCAAAACGTGTTGTTCCAAGATCTTGGACAGAAAAGGCAACTGGGATATTGGCCTGTAGTTTTTTAAATTGGCGGGGTCTGCCCCAGGCTTTTTTCTTAAAAGCCTAACTCGCGCTTCTTTAAGGCTGGAAGGTAGATGGCCAGTGTCTAATGATTTGTTCAATAGAGAAACAATATGACTCTCTAAAATTGGGAGCGCCAGTCGAAAAATACTATGGGGACATGGGTCTGCTGGTGAGCCTGACTTAGTTTGATTCATAAGCTGCCCTAGGACTGTAGTCTATCAAGGGAAACTTAGAGATGGTATGTTCTGGGGGGGGGTTGAGGGTGCAGTAGTGGAGGGTGACTGCTAGAGGTGTTCTTAATGTCAGAGAGAATAACTTTTACTTTATCAAGAAAAGAGTGTTGAAAGGTGTTACAATCTATCGGGGATTCTGATTTTTCTACTTTCTTGCTCAACTCTGTTCGAATTTTAAAGGTTTCTCTCTGGATATTTCCCGCATTAATAATTCGGGATTCATAGTAATCTGCTTTAGCTGACAGAATGCATTTTTTATACAGCTTAAGAAATGCTTTATAATGATCCCGATCTATGAGATCATTTGTTTTCCTCCAGCATCTCTCAATATGGTGGAGTTTTATTTTGCGTTCCCTCAAGAAAGAGTTAAACCACGGGCCCCCTTTACTGCCCTATTTATCTTCTGTTTCCTTTCAGGTGCTATCATATTTATATATTCCTGATCTAGATTACCATGGGTATCCGATAGCTGTGTATTTTTAAGAAGGGTGTCCGACAGTGTTTTTGAGTCAACTTTCCTCCATTGACGTACTTTTTTAATTTTTGGGGGTAGTGGTTGAGACAGATGCCCATCTATTGAGATATCACAGTTTATCAAATAGTGGTCTGACCATATACAGGGTAGGATACCTGTGAGAGCTACATCCAGATCTGAGGTCTAAATAAGACCAAGGGTATGGCCTTTATTATGTGTAGGTGCCTCTACTAATTGTCGGAACCCAAGTGCAGTCATAGTGGTCTCCAACTGACGGGTTGCCACATCTCTATGCATTTTGTCCCAATGGACATTAAAATCTCCCGTTATTAAGACTTTTTGGTAGCATGTACAGATATCTGAGATAATGGGGGCCAGTAAGTCATTAAACACAGGGGTAGATTTTGCGGGACGGTAGACTGTAAGAACAGCAAGGCAAGTGTTTCTTAAAGTAATCTTCACCCCAAGTATATCAGCTAAATCGACTGTTTGTGCCATTAATTTAGTGACTGTTAGATGTTTTTTGAACAGAATTGCCCCCCCCCTGAGGTTATCAGCACGATTATGCCACATAGCGTCATAATCGTTTGGGAGGGCGGCTATGATATCTGGTAGTGAGCTGTCGCCCAGCCACGTTTCTGTGAGGGTTAGAACATCTATGTCCTCATTCTGAAGGAGGGTAAAAATTTCAAGATGATGTTTTTGTAACGATCTTGTATTTGAGCTAGTTAACTTCAGACTTGTATGATTCAAAGTTATGTTACTATTGGTACCCGAAATGCCAGTCTCTTTTAGCGTAGCCAAAATGGTTGGGCTTAGGAAATGAGAACTAGAATTTAGTTGATATAGCTCTCCTGGGGAGTATATCAATCGACAGCCAGGGGGGTAGGTCCCTGTGCCCGGTTGTGCGCGGACGGGTGCAGACGAACAGGACTCTGGCACGACTCCGGCGCAGGTCCGGCACGTCGGCTGCGCGGAGGCATGACCGTCCCCTTTTAAGCGCAACTAGAGCGCGTGCCAGCAATAGACCACACCCAATTGAGGTTCCGTGACGATTTGAACCCGTGTTTTCAATATTGTCGGAAATACATGATATTGGTATCAGCGAACCGCAAATGATCCATTTAGCATATCCTGGTGTTTTCGCTACGCTACGAGCAAGAGCACTCCTTTTATAAACACATTTCTGATCTACCCACGGCATCCATCTTAGATCATGGCCGCCATTTTGTGTTTCTTGCCCTCACATACGCAATAACCTCTGATCACTTCATTCCGATTAAGGACACGTAGCCTTAGCCGGAAATTCACCTCTTTCATGACACGTACACCTTAAACCAGATCACGCTGTAGCTGCATGACTCGACAAAGGCTGCCTCCCCTGCCCGAGGCCAGTCCTGATAAACTGGTCTTCGTGTCCATTGTCCTGATCACGATTAGGTGGCCGAAGCCGGTAGCCTTGCCTATTTACGACCCACAAACATCTCTTATCCCGCTTTTCTATCTTCCACACCTGGCTCCGTTCCTTTCTTTCTGAATCTTTATTAGGGGGAGGTAACGAAATTTACGATGAGGCGGTCCGGCTCTTGAATGCAATATTGACAAGGGATTGTGATGAACTAGTGGGAACCCCTCTCCGTAGATGTTTTGTATTAGATTTTTTCAACGGTTCTTGTGTACGCCAAATATTTATTGTTTATGACACAAAGGTTTTGGGAATGTACCAACATGTGAAGAATTCGCCTGCAGGCCAAAATTTAGTATATAAGGAGCAACCCTCTTTGTACAATTTGAACAGGCTCCTAGTTACTGCCCATGCGTAGTTTCTGTGACTTCTGTGTCCCTGCAGTAATAAACCTTTGGTCTTTGACGCCACCATCGAGAAGCCCGTGTTTCTGTTCATTTGCGCACCAAGGCAGGTGGAACTCCGGGGTCTTTGGGTGTTGTTCCCTGACACCTCTGGACGGAACCAAAAAGTCCAGAACTCCAATTGGCGCCCAACGTGGGGCGACGTCATTCGGTACCGGTCCAAAAGCCTGAAGAGTTCGAGAAGCTTCGTGTGAAGATTCCTGAGGGAGGCGCCCCACTTCATCGATCCCGGCATATCGCAAAAGTGGCCCGAAGTTCTCTTCCACGAGGGTTCCCGTTCAGGACGGCTGCAGTGGGCCGTTGCCTTGACCGTCGCCCTGTCTTGGACCCGAGGTGCAGTCCCTAGTACAGCGAAACGTGACGGGTTTCTCCTTGGTGACGTCTTCAGTGCCTCAGTTAAGTATTTAGTGGTTGCTAGTTGGTTACTTCGTGAGGGTTGTTGAAATCCTTTTTGGTTCTTGGTTTGGTTTGGTTTCGTAAGATTATCACTGGTTGTTCTGGTCACGATAATCTATTTGGTTTAGTTTGGGTATCGATACATCAGTTCGTTTTGATAGGCCTTAAAGTTCTTGGTTCAAGTGCACATATCTGTTTAGTGTTTTGTTTGTTTTGTGTTCCGGACTGAAAAATGGTAAGTCGGAGAAATTGTATGTTGTCTTGTTTTGGTTGCACCAGTGACTCACGATTGGAGGACTCATGTCTGGTTCCTCCGATTGGGACTCCCCTATATGACTTATATTGTAAACATGGAGTGGGTCCTATATCCTATAATGAGGTGTGGGTCCGCTACACCGAGAAAGACGGTGTCCTTAGTTGGCCACTGCATGGTAGTTTTGAACCCGAAATTCTTGATAATTTAGAAACGAAATTGTTCAGGAAGAAAGCCCGGCCGGCAATGTTTGATTCTTTCCGTTACTGGCGAAAAGAATCCAAACAGAGAGAAATGAAGAAATTAAAGAAAGAACAGAAAGAGAGAGAAGAGTTGACTCTAGAGCAAGCAACTAAGCAGCTGCAAGATAACGAGTGTGAGAAGGCCATAGAGGTGGCCATTAGAGAGCATAATTTAGCGATCGACAAGTGCTACCCTGCCTTGCCATCGAAAACGGCTAAGATACTAGAGGACCCCGAAAACGATCCTCTGTTGTCTTACCTGTTACGGTCACCTCCACCGTATGCACAAGGTGCTACGGTTCCACTTGTACCAAATGTTCAATTGCCGGTTGCTGGACAACCTGGTATTGCTGCCCCTCAGAATCAAGTACCTGTACCTCCTGTGGTTAATGTGAATGTTCCTACGGCTCCTCCTCTTCCTGGATTGCCGACTTCTATACCTGTATCTGTCTCGCTTACACCTACTGTTCCACAAACTATTTTTCTCGATACTCCTACTGCCCCGCTATCTGTTCCTACTTCCACTGTGTTCTCTACGTCTGCGAGTGCATTGACTCCACTTTCTGTTCGTCGAAGAATCACTGATTCTGTGTCTAATATGCTGTCTCCTTTCTATAAAACCTTAATTAAGACTCCTACTTCCGACTCTGTTCAGAGACGTAGTCAGCATCCAAGCACTGAGGAACGGGGAATTTTAGATTCCACGGCTCTCAGATGGATATTGAAGAGTAGAAGATATAGTACGAGAGATGTGCTAGATACATTTATGCAGTGGAAGGAACCAACGCAACGGTACGTCTTTGATGAGATGTGCTCGTTGTTACGTGAGGAAATAGAGGAAGATGATATTGAATCAAATTTAGAAGACTTAATTAAAGTTCAGAAAGAGTTTGCTGCTGGAATGATAGTAGGTGAAAATATAGAAGAAGCAATGGAACTGATCTTAAGTTTTAGGAATGATCCATCTCTTCGTTCACCGAGAGATTTAGAGAAAGGTAAGACGAAGCTGAGTCACCAATATCCAATGAGGGAGGTTCCTCCGATTTGGCGCGATGCTGTGCAAGCTGATGCTATTAATGGTATTGCTGCTGCTCCGGCACAATTCCAGAGAGTGTGGATACACATTCCGTGGAAGCGAGCCGAAGTGCTAGCAGTGAAACAGGCCTTGCCAGATCCGCGTAAGAATCCTGCTGGATATTACAAGGAATTAACACAGACGGTTGAGGCTTGTATAATGAACTTAGCAGACATTGATATGTTATTTGGAAATGTAGTTCCGCAACCAGTCTGGGCTAAAATTCGTAGGGAGGATCATCAAGTTGCCCTAGGTGGTGATTGGGCAGCTATCACTGCAGCGGATGGTCAGCAAACGGGTGGTGCAAAACCTGAACCCCTAATTGCTAATCTTCCGAATAGGATAATTGACTTAATGAAGACTCTGATGCCCGCATTACGTGTTAACTGGGACAAGTTATCCGCATGCAAGCAGAAGAAAGACGAAAGTGTCTCCGACTTCTTCACGAGGTTCGAAGAGACTTTTGTAGATCATAGTGGTCAGGATATGAGCACAGAAGGAGGACAGAGACTGTTTGTTGATAAATTTGTGCATAATTTGCTACCTGAGTTATGCAATAAATTAAAAGATTCAGAGAGTGCGTGGGCTGTTTCTACAACTGCGCAAATACTTGCAACTGCACAATATTATGAAAATAGGGATAAAGAGGAAAAGGAAAAATAAGACAAGAAAACGAAAGATTTAAAGACTAAAGTTCTTTTGCAACAGGCGTATCCGCCTCGCATGAATCAATCTAATACGCAACAGGGTTCGTATCAGAGGACAGATTATAGTTCACCGAGGCCTCAATATCAGTGGAACCAGTGTGCGTACTGTAAGAAAGAGGGTCACTACAAGAATGAATGTCCGGTCTTAGCGCAAAATAATGCAGCAGCAGCTCAGAGAGGTCGTGGTGGTTTTGTGCAGAATTCTAGAGGTCGAGGGCGAGGTGCTATGCCTCCACAGACAAATGATCGTCCTTCCAATCACTTTGATCAAAGAAATGGACAGTCAGCCCAGCAAAATAGATCTCAACAATATCTTGTTGAAGACTATTGTGAAGCGGATGAGGGATTCCAGCAAAATGGGTACTAGGACAGCCATGGACAGAGAGAGGGAGTAGTATCAGTTCCAGTAGATCAGAGTGGGCCTTATGTCGCAGTAGCAACATCAGGTGTAGTCGAACCATTTCTGTTGGATACTGGTGCCGCAAAAAGTTCTATCATTCATGCGAAACTCCCTGGCGCACCTTTGTCTGGCTCAACAAATGTTTCTGTAGGTTTTTCAGGCGCCCCTGTTTACAACCCTATATCTGGTCCTATGTCTATTTCTGTTGGACCGTGTCAATTGAAAGCACCCTTGATTTTGACGACGGGTTGTAATGAAAATCTGCTTGGTTTAGACTTGTTAAAACGACTATATGCGACATTGTACTGTTCTCCGGAAGGAGTACAGCTTACGTTGGGTAAAAGAATCACCTCTCCGATGTACTTGTCAATGAATGCACTTCCACCAGAGCTGCGTTCACTCCCTGATTCTCTTTGGGCGACTGGTCCTAATGATGTAGGCCTTTTAGAAATACCACCATATGTAGTAACTTTAAAAGCCAATGTAAAGTTTCCAAGAATTCCGCAATACAAAATATCTAGTGAAGGTGAGCGTGCACTTTTATTAATTGTGCAAGATTTGATTAAGAAAGGTGTGGTTGAAGAAACTAGAGGAAATGTTTGTAATAGTCCTGTATTACCGATTTTGAAACGAACTGATCCCACAAAGCCTCCAGTATATAGGTTTGTTATTGACCTTCGAGAAGTTAATAAGATTGTGGTCCCACAGTTTCCTGTGGTTCCAGACATTACTGCCTTGTTAACATTGATACCTGCTACAGCTACTTGGTTCTCAGTCATCGACTTGAAGAATGCCTTTTTCAGCATTCCGATAGCCGAGGAAAGCAGAGATATTTTTGGCTTCTGTCTAGGAGGTCGCAGTTTCAGATTTAAACGCGCTCCACAGGGCTACTGTGAGAGCCCATCTATTTACAGTCAAGCATTAAAAAGCCAGTTAGACTCCTTTGTCCTTCCTCCAGGTTCTGTTCTAGTACAGTATGTAGATGATCTTCTAGTGGCTGCCGATGACAAGGAAATTTGCAAAGCAGCTACAGTTTCGTTATTACATCACTTGTCTAATTTGAATCACAAGGTATCACCTTCAAAGATGCAATACTGCTGCCAAGAAGTGACCTACCTAGGTCATCTCTTGTCAAAGGAGGGAAGGAAGTTGACCCCAGAGAGAATAAAAGCAATTACGCAAATGAGTGTTCCACGCACACAGAGAGAAGTACGTGCCTTTTTAGGTATTACCTCTTACTGTAGGCAGTGGATCCCGAATTTTTCTCTTTTAGCGAAGCCGTTGGTAGCTTTGACTGGGAAAAATGTTCCGAGTCCGGTGCCATGGTCTGATGAATGTCAAAAGAGTTTTTCTGAGTTACGAAAAGCATTGTGTTCAGCTCCTGTATTGGGTACACCTGATTACAGTAAGCCATTCACGCTCTACGTTCATGAGAGAGAAGGTTGCGCGTTGAGTGTTCTGACACAGAAATTTGGTGATAAACAACGCCCTTGTGCGTATTTTTCATCAACATTAGATCCGGTAGCTAGAGCGTTACCTAGTTGTTTGAGAGCTACAGCGGCAGCTGCGGCTTCCATTCGACAATCTGCTGGTTTAGTGATGAACAACATGCTAGTGGTCATGGTTCCTCATGCGGTGGATACACTCATGAACCGAACCAAGACACAACACCTTACCAGTGCGAGACTATCTGGTTACGAGCTGACATTACTAGCGAGTCATATTCAAATCAAAAGATGTAATGTATTGAATCCAGCAACACTGTTGCCGACTGATCAAGAGTCGAGTGATTCCGAGTCACATGATTGTTGTTTTAAAACGGAGGAAGAGACAAAAGGACAAATTGACTTGAAGGATACTCCATTATCAGATCCGGATGGTACGCTGTATGTGGATGGATCATGTTTTAAATTAGAGAATGGTGATGTGACCGCTGCTTACGCAGTAACGACTTTGAAAACGATTGTGGAGACTGCAAGAGTGAGTCAGAATTCTGCCCAAGCTGCAGAATTAATAGCTTTAACAAGAGCGTGTGTTTTAGCTAAGGGAAAGAGAGTGAATGTTTTTACAGATAGTCAGTACGCATTTGGCGTGGCCCATAGTTTTGGCCGTTTGTGGAGAGAAAGAGGTTTCATTACGTCCCATGGGACTAAGATTCAACATGGTCAGCTAGTTAACGACTTGTTGGAATCTCTAACCTTGCCGACTGAAGTTGCGATTGTGAAGTGCAGTGCTCATAAAGCAATCACGGATGATGTTGGTCGAGGAAATGCTTTTGCTGATGAAATCGCTAAACAGACAGCTAGAGACATAATGAGCAGAATGTATGTTGCTACGTCTGCAAGATGGATTGCTGAATCTGGAATGTGTGAGGATACAATGGAAAGTGTGAAAGAGATTCAGAAAGAAGCAACTGAGGAAGAGAAACGTGTATGGAGAGAGAGTACGGGCAAGTTGGATTCGAATGGGTGTTGGATTGATTTGACAGAACAGCAGCGTTGGATGTTGCCTGATGCGTATGTGCTTGCAGTGGTGACAATGGCGCATGGAGTAGCACATATCAGTTCTAAAGGAATCTGTAAGATGTTGGCTCCAGTCTGGAAGAATGATGGGATCAGTAAGTGTGCAGAGAGAGTGGTGAAAAATTGTATGGTATGCCTGATGCATAATCCTGGCAAGGGAACTCCAACTCCTGCTGGTCACTTCGCTCCTCCTTCCTGCCCCTTTGAAGTGATTCAGTTAGACTTCATTCACATGGATCGCTGTAATAATTTGAAATATGTCCTGGTGGTGGTCTGTGCTTTTTCCAGGTGGATCGAAGCATACCCACTAAAGGACAATACTGCCCTATCAACTGCCAAGATTCTTCTCAAAGAATATTTCCCTAGGTATGGAATGCCACGGATTGTATGGTCAGATAACGGAAGTGAGTTTATAGGGAAAGTTATGCAGAGTGTGTGTGCCGGCCTAGGTTTGAAACAGAAGTTTCACAGTGCAAATAATCCCCAGTCTGCTGGTTTAGTGGAGGGTTACAATGGCACCCTCAAGCTGAAATTAGCTAAAATACAAGCATCCACAGGTTTAGCCTGGCCAGACGCACTTCCTTTGGCCCTGTTATCAACGAGAGCAACTGTACATTCTAGAGTAGGGCTTAGCCCTTACGAGATAGTCTTTGGCCGCCCGGCAAATATCTGGGGTGTGCCAAGGCCTAAGGAATTTTGCTCTCTAGAATATCCTATGTTGATAGACTATCTTTACGACTTGACTGCTAAATTGAGTCTTATTCATCAACAGGTTTTCGATGCTTTACCAAAGCCTCCGGAGAGTCCAGGGCATCAGCTGAAACCAGGAGACCTAGTAGTCATCAGAAACTTCGCGAGGACGAAGAACCTTCAGCCGAGATTCGTCGGCCCCTTCCAAGTCCTGCTTGCAACAAGAACAGCGGTTCATGTAGCTGGACGCAAGCATTGGGTGCACGCATCCCATGTTAAGCGTGTCCCTTTGCCGCTTCCTTACGACGACTGGGTGAAGAAGGGAATCGGTTCCTCCGAATTTGAAAGCACGCCAAAATTCATCCCTTTCAGCGATGCCGAATTAATCACTGACACTCCAAGCTCTGACTCTCCTTCAGAAAAGACTCCTTTGAACACTGAACATTTGTCTCCTGCATCAGAAGAAACTCTGCCATCTGCGAACTTAAACACTGCCACAGCTACCAGTGAAACGCTATTTGCCGATCAGACAGTACCTGTGAAGCAAAGATATAATTTACGAAACCGTAAAATGGACAAATAAAGCAGGCAACTGCCTATTGTGATATTCTGAAATTTTGAACTTTTGCCTTCAGCCAGGAAGTTTGCTATTGTTTTGTTATTTTAAAATTGCCTTGCCGTCTGGGTAGCCGTAGGGTCGTGGCTGTGTGCCTAGTTGGATTTGCGGGGGTCTGACACAAGGTCGATCTTTCTGTTGGTTCTGGGAACTCCCAGGGCTGATAGAGGCATTTTCATCTACGTACACATCATCAGTGGTCGCGAGCGGATTGTAGAAGATGGAGCTTCCTGCGCTGCAACGAGAAAATGTGATTTACGTTCGCAGAAACAGACTTTACAGAATTCTTCATAGCAAATGCTTTTTGACGCAATGTGCCATTACATTTCTAATTGTTTTGATAACGTTGGTGGGTGGAATCGTTTTTGGTATAAGTTTGATTTATGTACCAGTAACTACAATACCTCCCCTTAATCCTGTTACTTCTACTGTTTCCTCAATACACTCTTTTTATTCGTTTCCCGAACATGAGCAAGCCCGACGCTCAGAGTTCATTAACAACACTTTTGTACAGCTCTTACATCAACACCAACTGGTAGTTAACACTACAGACTGCTGGGTGTGTGGCTTGATACCCCACACTATGGATAAAGGTATTCCTTATCTGGTTTTGCCTTTCAGCTACAATGGATCATTTCAGGCCCTTCAAACCATCTTTGCTTATGCCCTTGAAACTTATCCTCCGCGCCCCCCACGTTCCACTAAATACAACTCTGCCAACAAAGCTTTAGTCCAGGGAATTATTGACATGATCAAGGACGTCAATAATACTCCATCATACCCTAGAGACGAACTGCGAGTGTATTTAAGTTGGAATGCTTCAGAGTATCGCCTTAGTTTAGGAGAAAGCAAGCGTAAAAGCTCAACTCCAATCTGGGTCGTACCTCACCGAGGTCAGGTCTGTTTGCAAGGGAATGGGAGAAATCCGAGAGCTCAGCTAGGGAGGAGTGAGTGCGTAGAGACTTACGTGTTTCCGGCTAACTCTTCCCCTGCCTTTCTTACTGCTAGGGGTACCTACTTCATCTGTCGAGACAGAGCGTATACATGGTTACCTGCCGACTTTTCAGGTTCATGTTATATTGCTCGATTGTTGCCCCCAACATACACTGCTTCATCTGATTACCATAGAACCAGAGTAGCGAGAGGTGTCCTCAGCAAAGAAGACACTGCTGGTCAGGAAGCTGGAGACTTCTTCAAAGGCTTCCTTCCATTCTGGGGGCCTATGGCCAATAGTAGAAACATACGTCAGCTAACACGGGTAGTTGAATCTACTATTACCGAAACTGCTGGTGCCCTTAGCAATTTAACAGCTGAGCTTCAGGCGGATAGACTCATGACGTTACAGAACCGTATGGTTCTAGACGTTATCCTTGCAGATCGAGGTGGGGTATGCAGAATGATCCAATCGAGCTGCTGTGTCTTTATTCCTAATAATGCTCCAACAGTGTATGAGGCGATCTCTAAACTACACAAGATTTCTGACTCTATTCACGTAGACAAGGGAAACTGGTCCTTCATGGAGTGGTTTTGGACTCTGATCTCAGCGTGGGGATGGAAGGTTCTAATGGTCATTGGTGTCATCTTAGTATTCCTATTCTCATGTTGCTTGATTATCCAGTGTGGTCCTGCTCTGTGTAGTCTTTGTGCTGCAACCTGTTTTAGGAAACCACCTGCGTTTGGAGAAAAGGCACGAGAAAGGATGATGATACAACAGCATGTCACTGACCTGATGAACATAGAATTAGATTCTGACTTAGACTGAGTAATTGCCTATGTAAGGGCAAAAGGAGGGTCTGAGGTTCCGTGACGATTTGAACCCGTGTTTTCAATATTGTCGGAAATACATAATATTGGTATCAGCGAACCGCAAATGATCCATTTAGCATATCCTGGTGTTTTCGCTACGCTACGAGCAAGAGCACTCCTTTTATAAACACATTTCTGATCTACCCACGGCATCCATCTTAGATCATGGCCGCCATTTTGTGTTTCTTGCCCTCACATACGCAATAACCTCTGATCACTTCATTCCGATTAAGGACACGTAGCCTTAGCCGGAAATTCACCTCTTTCATGACACGTACACCTTAAACCAGATCACGCTGTAGCTGCATGACTCGACAAAGGCTGCCTCCCCTGCCCGAGGCCAGTCCTGATAAACTGGTCTTCGTGTCCATTGTCCTGATCACGATTAGGTGGCCGAAGCCGGTAGCCTTGCCTATTTACGACCCACAAACATCTCTTATCCCGCTTTTCTATCTTCCACACCTGGCTCCGTTCCTTTCTTTCTGAATCTTTATTAGGGGGAGGTAACGAAATTTACGATGAGGCGGTCCGGCTCTTGAATGCAATATTGACAAGGGATTGTGATGAACTAGTGGGAACCCCTCTCCGTAGATGTTTTGTATTAGATTTTTTCAACGGTTCTTGTGTACGCCAAATATTTATTGTTTATGACACAAAGGTTTTGGGAATGTACCAACATGTGAAGAATTCGCCTGCAGGCCAAAATTTAGTATATAAGGAGCAACCCTCTTTGTACAATTTGAACAGGCTCCTAGTTACTGCCCATGCGTAGTTTCTGTGACTTCTGTGTCCCTGCAGTAATAAACCTTTGGTCTTTGACGCCACCATCGAGAAGCCCGTGTTTCTGTTCATTTGCGCACCAAGGCAGGTGGAACTCCGGGGTCTTTGGGTGTTGTTCCCTGACACCTCTGGACGGAACCAAAAAGTCCAGAACTCCACAATATGGCCGCCGTCAATTACTCGCTAGTCCAGGAACTAGCTCTCAGCGTCAATGCTCGGCCGAGAGCGGTCCGGTGGCGGGAGGGGAGGGGGAGAGGTCACAAGCACAAAGTAGTCACAGGAGAAAAATTAAAAGCTTATTAAATCAAGCCAAATGTAAAACGTGCGATTTTAAAAAGCTCAAAGTGAGAGATAGACCTCCCGGCTTCTGCCTCAGGAGGGGGAAAGATCGTTCTGTCAAGACATGCTCCGGGCTCCCTAAGACCCTTTTAAGCACAACTAGAGCGCGTGCCAGCAATAGCCCACACCCAATATGTCCGCCGTCAATCACTCGCCAGACCAGTAACCAGCTCTCAGCGTCAATGCTCGGCCGAGAGCGGTCCGGTGGCAGGAAGGGAGGGGGAGAGTTCACAAGCACAAAGTAATCACAGGAGAAAAATTAAAAGCTTATTAAATCAAGCCAAATGTAAAACGCGCAATTTTAAAAAGCACAAAGTGAGAGATAGACCTCCCGGCTTCCGCCTTAGGAGGGGGAAAGATCGTTCGTACAGTTTCTCTTGTACCTTCTTGTCCCTAAAATATACCACAATTTGATCACAAATAAGTCGAGAAGTAAAATGTTCAAATTCACATTCCGAAGCAAGAATGCATAAAGCAGCAACATATGACACTATGCTCTCATCACTCTGCTGCTCTCTGGAAAAAAACTTGTGTCTAGCGACAATCAAACCGCTTTCCACATCAAACTGTTTCTCAAGCATGCCCACAGCTTGATCATACATATTTAATTCTTCAGCACCCTCAATTGGAATAAGAAGAGGTAAGTGTTCTAAAACAGTTTGACCTTCAAACACCAGATTATGGTCTAGGATTAAAAACTTCCTTTCAGCACTAAATCTTGAACCCCCCATAGTGCCGAGGTATTTTGCGAAAGCCCTATACCACACTTTCCACCTTATAGGTGGATCACCTGGAAGCTGTAAAAAAGATTGGGGTGGTTGCAAGTTCTGCATAATAAACACAAAATAGGTAAGATGCATAAAATAAAATGAATAAAAATCCCCTTGACAACAACCTGTAATACAAATGTTAAAACAGATCGAATACTAATCAAAGATATTAGCCTACCTGTAACACAGGGAAAGATTGTGACAAATAGGAAATCAGCACATAACCAATTCCTGACAAATAACAAGGAAACAAATGTCAGTATAGAACACTGTTGACAACAAAACCATAAAAAAGATAAAAATTTAGTTTAGAAATAATGTGCCAACAGTCACAGGCACTGATACAAGTAACTGATTCAATCGCATTGCTACTGTAATCCCAGTTGTGTACTTCAGTCCGGCTTTGAGACTCTGTGGAATTCTGCACATTAATTTTCCTCTTGACTCCTTGCACAGACAGAGCATAAAATGAAGTGTGATTCTGACGCAGATCACCGTACAACATACCATATATTTGTGTTCCTTGTGCTCCAGTTACCGCATCACAACACAGGTGTAATGCTGAAGTTAATTACCTCCCGATGTGCCACACACTTGAATTTTCGTTGATTACCTTCCGACGTCTTAAATGCTTGAGCTGCCCGTAACAGAAGGGAAAAGACACATTGATATGATGACACGCAGAGAAGAACTTCCTGTTCGACGTCCTGCTTCAACGTGGTGACGCAGCAGCAATCAGGCAATCTTCAACGCGTTGGCGCTGCAGCAATCAGGCAATCTGTAACGTGGTGACGCCCAGAGAGTAGCTTTCTGTAGCTTGGCAACAACCACAAAGGAGAAAAACAGCTCGCGCCTTATGACGCATAGACATCTATCGCCGACTCCCGGAGGAGGCTCTACAACGTCATCATTTGGAAAAAACAGCAGAAAGACTAAGACCTCTCCCCCAAGCGGTTTTAACAGTAGAAAACTTAGGGGAAGGCAGGAAGGCAGATCAGAATCAAGTGTGCACAAGGAAGCAGCCTTCACATCCAAAGAAATTAAAAAACGAAGTACAGCCACTCCAGCATGCACGTAAGAACCGTATGTATATATATATATATATAAAGATGAGATAACTAAAGCAATTGAACAAATGAAAAAAGGCTTGATAAATATGAGCATGAAATCAAGCAGAAGAAGAAAATCAAATTCCTGAGGGACAAGCAAGACTATGCCAGTGGGCGGATCTTAACATTTGGCAAGAAGTACGACGGAGCCATAAGACAATTTAAACAGCTTGGAGCAAGTGCACAAGAATGCAACATCACTATATCAGAATCAGGCTCAGAAACCTACTCGGATATGGAAGAACTGATGGATGCTAGTAGGAGGAATTTACTTTCTTTCAAACCACTGGAGGAGTATGATTTTTTACAATCAGCAATGACACTACGGGCGAGACCACCGGAGCAGTCATACGGAAGAGGAAGAGGCGCACACGCAAGAGGAAAAGAACGAGGCAGGGAGGAAAGAAACACAAGAGGAGCAATGTCGCATGGGAAGACAACATGACAGGCCAAGCAGCAATGATGGGTGAGCCCAATCTAACTATCATAAACATTTCTTCTCATATCTTGACTTTGGCTGAGAGATCGGTATTGGAGTTGGGCTTGACTTTTTGCCCAATGGCCAATTTCGATTACAGCCGGACTAGAATCGATGTTTATCTTTTTGTGCGCGAACTGAAATTAATGAAAATGTTTATGTTAAAGAAAAAACGGGCTCTAGAACAGAGGAGTAACGAACCAGATTGGAGCACACAGGTGTCAAATGTTCTGAATATACAGGATGTTGAGAGTCTGGCATGCGCTATGGAATTGTGTGGTGAAGATGTGAGTGGTTTGAGTGACTCTGAAATACTTGACAGGATGGGATTGACATTGGGAGGACGTAATGCAAGCAATCACAGACCCAAATCTACCTTCAATCCCATCACACAACACGACCACTTAGAGACATTCCATGACATTGCGGTTAGAGATCTCTTCTTTATCTGGGAGAACAGCAAAAACAAACATGCACATAACCTTACGCCAGACCAGAGAAAATCCCTTGGAACACTCAATGCTGACCCATGTTGTGTAATAAAGCCATCTGACAAGGGAGGTAATGTTGTCTTGTGGGATGTGAATCTGTACAAACAGGAGGCCAATAGACAACTGGAACTATCTGGCAACTATAGGAGATCTAACAGAGAGGAATATGTCTCTAGTATCACCACCTACCATGAGAAACTACGGGGTTGGAGAGAAAGAATCTTGCTAGCGGAATCAGAATTCAGATTTTTATGTGTCAAGCAGCCAGTCTCCCCCAGTTTTTACATGTTGCCGAAGGTGCACAAAGACGATACGAACCCACCTGGTAGACCCATTGTTTCTGCCAATGGCAGTCTTCTCGAGAATACATCTATTTTTCTAGATACATTTCTTTTTCCCTATGTCCTCAACCTCCCATCATATTGTAGGGACAGTACGGATTTCATTACTAAGATAGACGGGTTCAGGTGGGAGGACAGTTTCTGGCTAGTGACAATAGACGTGGTCTCCCTGTATACGTGTATCAGACACGCTGACGGCTTGAAGGCATGTAAACAGTTCCTGAGGGACAGATCTTTCTTCTTTCTCCAACAAACTGAAATGCTGCTTGAGATGTTAGCATTTTGTTTACTAAACAATTTCTTTCTGATTGAGGACATCTGGTTCAAACAAGAGATGGGCACAGCGATGGGAAGCTGCTTTGCTCCAAGTTTTGCCTGTATGTTGATGGGATGGTGGGAGGAACAAGTATTATGGTCTGATGAAAATGCCAACCTCACACGCCACGTTGCCTTTTACACCCGTTATATCGATGATATTTTTCTGATTTGGGATGGTTCCAAGTTAGAATTGAACAGATTCCATGCCTCCCTTAATAGGAATGAGGGCAATCTGAAATTCACCAGCAAGACAGACCAGACAGAAATGGACTTCCTGGATCACTGAGATAATATCGAGGGACACAATATCGACTATCAAAAATATCGTTGAAAAAATATCGAGGGACACAATATCGAGTTTCTATCTACAAACAGGTAGGTACAAAAATATCGAGTAAAAAATATTGTTTACTAAAATATAGTTTATAAAAATATCGACTTTATTAAAAACAATGTTAAATTAAATTATTATTTAAAATTAATGACTAAAATATACTTAAAAATACTTAAATTAACTTATAATAATTAAATATTAATGAAAGTTATAAAAAAATTAATTCATATTTGTTAAAACATATATATATAGTAACAAAATATAATTAAATAATATCCAATATTATTAACGTACAATAGCGGAAGTGTAAAAATGACTATTCCCACTCCAAAGCGTGCAATCGTAGGGAAAGCGTTGGATAGCGTAGGGGTTAATATTACTATTCCCACTCCAGTGGGTGCAACAGTAGGGAAAGCGTTGGATAGCGTAGGGGTAAAAATGTATATTCCCACTCCAGTGGGTGCAACAGTAGGGAAAGCGTTGGATAGCGTAGGAGTAAAATTTACTATTCCACCTCCAAGGAGTGCAACAGTAGGGAAAGCGTTGGATGGCGTAGGGGTAAAAATTACTATTCCCACTCCAAATAGTGCAACAGTAGGGAAAGCGTTGGATAGCGTAGGGGTTAAAATTACTATTCCCACTCCAAAGAGTGCAACAGTAGGGAAAGTGTTGGATAGCGTAGGGGTATAAATTACTATTCCCACTCCAGTGGGTGCAACAGTAGGGAAAGCGTTGGATAGCGTAAGGGTAAAAATCACTATTCCCACTCCAGTGAGTGCAACAGTAGGGAAAGCGTTGGATAGCGTAGGGGTTAAAATTACTATTCCCACTCCAGTGAGTGCAACAGTAGGGAAAGCGTTGGATAGCGTAGAAGTAAAATTTACTATTCCCACTCCAGTGGGTGCAACAGTAGGGAAAGCGTTGGATAGCGTAGAGGTAAAATGTACTATTCCCACTCCAGTGGGTGCACCAGTAGGGAAAGCGTTGGATAGCGTAGGGGTAAAAAATACTATTCCCACTCCAGTGAGTGCAACAGTAGAGAAAGCATTGGATAGCGTAGGGGTAAAAATTACTATTCCCACTCCAGTGGGTGCAACTGTACGGAAAGCGTTGGATAGCGTAAGGGTAAAAATTACTACTCCCACTCCAAAGAGTGCAACAGTAGGGAAAGCGTTGGATAGCGTAGGGGTTAAAATTACTATTCCCACTCCAGTGGGTGCAACAGTAGGGAAAGCATTGGATAGCGTAGAGGTAAAATTTACTATTCCCACTCCAGTGGGTGCAGCAGTAGGGAAAGCGTTGGATAGCGTAGGGGTATAAATTACAATTCCCACTCCAGTGAGTGCAACAGTAGGGAAAGCGTTGGATAGCGTAGGGGTAAAAATTACTATTCCCACTCCAAAGAGTGCAACAGTAGGGAAAGCGTTGGATAGCGTAGGGGTATAAATTACTAATCCCACTCCAGTGAGTGCAACAGTAGGGAAAGCGTTGGATACCATAGGGGTAAAAATGTATATTCCCACTCCAGTGGGTGCAACAGTAGGGAAAGCGTTAGATAGCATAGGGGGAAAAATTACTATTCCACCTCCAAGGAGTGCAACAGTAGGGAAAGCGTTGGATGGCGTAGGGGTAAAAATTACTATTCCCACTCCAAATAGTGCAACAGTAGGGAAAGCGTTGGATAGCGTAGGGGTTAAAATTACTATTCCCACTCCAAAGAGTGCAACAGTAGGGAAAGTGTTGGATAGCGTAGGGGTAAAAATTACTATTCCGACTCCAGTGGGTGCAACAGTAGGGAAAGCGTTGGATAGCGTAAGGGTAAAAATTACTATTCCCACTCCAGTGAGTGCAACAGTAGGGAAAGCGTTGGATAGCGTAGGGGTTAAAATTACTATTCCCACTCCAGTGGGTGCAACAGTAGGGAAAGCGTTGGATAGCGTAGAAGTAAAATGTACTATTCCCACTCCAGTGGGTGCAACAGTAGGGAAAGCGTTGGATAGCATAGGGGTAAAAAATACTATTCCCACTCCAGTGAGCGCAACAGTAGAGAAAGCATTGGATAGCGTAGGGGTAAAAATTACTATTCCCACTCCAGTGGGTGCAACAGTACGGAAAGCGTTGGATAGCGTAAGGGTTAAAATTACTATTCCCACTCCAGAGAATGCAACATTAGGGAAAGTAAATACTTCATATATTATTTAAAAAATTATAAATTAATATCTATAAAAATAATTTAAAAGTAATTAACAATTTAATATAATATAATAATTAACCTATTAAAATTACTAATTAACATTAATTATTACAATTAGTTACCTATTAATACAAGTTAATTGCAAATTAACAATTAATTATTTAATAATTAAAAAATAATTAAAATTTATTCGAATTAAATACAATTAAATAAATCAAATTATTTAATTAATTATAAATAAATTACTTCCCACCCTATTCCCCTATAAACCCACAACCCGCTATAGAAAACAAATTATTAAAATTAACATAATTAGCAATTAATCAATTAAATTAAATTAATTGGCAATTAAAATGTTATTAATTACCCATAAAAACTTAATTAACAATTAATAAAAAATATATACCAATAAATAAATTTACATATTTAATTAATTATAATTAAATTACTTCCCACCCTATTCCCCTATAAACCCACAACCCGCTACAGAATTAAATTACGCAAAAATTACACATATAATAACATGAAAAACACTTTACAAAAATGCGATATTATTAAAAAATCGATAATTTTAATAATGTATATTATATACTTCGATATTTTAACTTTCTATATTTTTAACATTAGATATTACATTACTTACATCAAAAACGATATTTTTGATGTCTATATTCTGTCCATTCGATATTTTGTCCATTCTATATTTAAAACTCGATATTATGTCCATTCGATATTTTAGAATCGATATTTTGACTGTTCACCGGACTTCCTAGATGTAACAGTCAAAATTGAGGAGGGAGCCATACAAACCAGCCTATACAGGAAACCCACCTCAGGCAACAGCATTCTACATGCTAGATGTCACCATCCCAATAGTCTTAAGGATAGCATCCAGCATTTCAGGCAGAGTTCGTTCGAAGACGCCCTGACACGTTTCGAGGCAACATGCCTCTTAATCATAGTGCAAAGCAGTTGGTGTGCGGCTGCGCAATACAACCTTTTTAATCCCATTCTGCATGCCGCTCCCACATGGGTATTGCAACAGCATGCTGGGAGTTGTAGTGCTTACGATCCCTCCAGTGGGTAATTACATGCCTTTGATAGCTTTCCGAGCACTAACCTTAATTGTCACTTATTCCATCTTGTTTTGAAACCCTCAAGTGGGCCTCCGCTTGAGAAGTTGTCTCCTAATTATAAAGCAATCAATGTGCCGCACATCATACCAGCATTATTCCGGCATGCAGCCCCGCCCTTTCTTCACGCGGGCAGTGCATCCTCCCACGGCCGGACTGCCGTGTTAGAAACATCTTCCCAAAGTTGTCCTTTGCTTGAAGGACGCATTATTATTGAAGGAATTGATGCCAGTGTTCACATAAGGATACCTACCTGGTGCACTCTGGGGCCTGAAGTCTTCAAGCGGGCTAGGGGCACATGACCACTTGGCGCTAATACATAAAAACACTCACCTGTGAACAAGGCAGAAATATGATGAAACGCGTAAGGATTAAGAGTGTTTGGCATGCTGCAGTGCGATGACGAATAAAGTCTGCCTTTCCCTAAATCGAAGTTGGGCTCTGTTGTTGTTCGTGTGTGATGATTCACACTGACAGGATTTCCATTCCTGTTTTACGAGCCCGCCCTGCAAGGTTGGGGCCCCCAGTAAAATGGAAATACTTGTAAGCATCTGATGGAGGGGGATGACCTGCTCTCCGTACTTCCAGCAAAAAGAGGAATTCCGCTGCTATATGGAACTGCGTGGGAGAAAGGGAGAGGAGGAAACATTTTCTCTTGCAACTTCGTAGAAAAAGCAAGTATTAATATGCATTGCAGCATTGAGAGGGACTTTGCAGAAAGAAATTGTGTGCATCATTTGGGAAGGCGAACTATATTGTGACATTGGGATTTTAAAAAACGCTATTATTGAAGAAAAGAATTGATGCCAGTGTTCACATAAGGATACCTACCTGGTGCACACTGGGGCCTGAAGTCTTCAAACGAGCTAGGGGCACATGACCACTTGGCGCTAATACATAAAAACACTCACCTGTGAACAAGGCAGAACTATGCTGTAACACGTAAGGATTAAGAGTGTTTTGCATGCTGCAGTGCGATGACGAATAAAGTCTGCCTTTCCATAAATCGAAGTTGGGCTCTGTTGTTGTTCGTGTGTGATGATTCACACTGACAGGATTTCCATTCCTGTTTTACGAGCCCGCCCTGCAAGGTTGGAGCCCCCATTAAATGGAACTACTTGTAAGCATATATATATGGAGAGGCTGTCGTTTGTACTAACAAAAGCGATTAGCACGGAGCTTCTTATGCTAATTAAGCCTGCCATTCCGTTCAGCACCTACTAAGGATTACAATGAGCCTAAATGTGCACAGAAACATTAGAATTTACCAAAGTGAAAACCGATGTTCGCATTCAGGACTGCATGTCCCAGCATTCAAAAAAACCCTGCGCAGAGAAAAATCCCTATGAGAGGTGGGGTAACACCTCAATTAAAAGCTGTGAATGAATGAATGCGAGGCTCCGATGTTTCTTTGCGGCATCCCAAGAAGAAGGGGATTTTTTCCTTGAAACGCTTTGGCTTTAAAATTGAAGAGCGAAGGGTAGACTGCATCTGAAAGCCAGAGGACGAGGCTCCGTCGAGTTACCATCCCGAAAGCTCAGGGCTTTGGACTAAAAAAAAATATATATATATATATTTTCGTGAAAAAGCAGGTTTCACCTGCGAAACGCGTCGAGAAAGCCATTGAAAATAAAACACGCTTTGCATCTCCAAGTGGCCCGGATCTCTTTTCTTGACTGGAGGAGTATTTGGTTGTATAGATTGGGATTCGCTATCCCATCCGAGGCCCGCCTTTGAAAGCGGCAGGGATTCACAGCGACTCGTTTGGTTGGATGTTTTGATATGGAACCCCGCCCGCCCTTTTGAACTCGGACACGGCAACATTGTGTCAACGCTGTTAAAACAACAGACAAACCCTTTTTGTTTTGGGGAGAATACGTCTCCAAACGGAACCACATTCATAACGGAGTACAACTTTAATGCGAGCAGGACGCTTTTGCGGTCGCAACCAGCTTTACCGGTGAGTGATTGCATCTACTGCCGTATCCCGTTACGAACTGAGTCTGTTGCACGGTATTAATCATGAGCTACCAAATCACAGCGAACCTAGTTCAGAAAGGCAAGAGGCTTGATACACGGAACGTATACCGCTACGGGAGTGTAATCACGAGTGCAAAGCGGGCGGATGTTTACATTTTCCGCACAAACTTAAAACCTTAATCAACAATGGCGTCTAGTAGGAACCAACGGCGGTATGAAGCAGCAAGCCGAATGTTTACTGACCTTGATTCTCCAACAATCAGTAATTCCTCTGAGAATGTCAATCAGAGGAATATTGGCCCAAACAAACTGAGTCTTTGGAATGCCCTATGGAAACTCTTGGTGACTGAACAAAGTAAATGGTGGGAAGCCACCACACTTCAAAAATATATTGATGTGAATAGAGTACCTATGGGGCTGCGGATTTATACTACCCCAACATTCGCAGATCCTGACCCAGACATGGTAGAAGAATGGGAGGGGAACAGCCACGAATGTTCTATGAGAATGCTTAAAATCCTCGTGAAATATGCCAATAAGCAATGTGAAAAACTGGCTGAAGAAATTGAGGCCATTACGAATCAATTAAAGAGCCTTTACGACAATGAAAAGGATTTTGAAAGTGAAATGGCAAAATTTGACACAAAGTTGGAAAAACTAGAGAAAGAAATACGGGACAAGAAGGAAAGCAAATTCATAAGAGACCGCAATGATTACGAGCGCAGCCAAGTGTTGACCTTTGCCAAAAGATACGATCACTTACGAACAACGACTACTTTATCGGAATCTACACCACCCCCTTCGACAGAAGGGACAAGTACAACAATTACAAGGGGTCCCAGTGATTCGAGGGAACAAACCATTGCCCCAGCGGGGCCGAGCACACAAAAAGTACAGAATCCTGAGCTCATGAGCCCAAAAGACAAGATTTTAATGGAATTTGCGATGGTGGCCCAAGGAAGATTAACTGGGCAAAACAAACCAAATGCAGGAGGAGCAAAAGGACGAGGTCAAGGCGGGAGAGGCGCCGGAAAAAGCAACATAATGAATACCAGCAGCATGTCAAGCCCAGTGGGATCCAGGACAAGGGGCCAGAGGAAAGGGAAATGATGGATTCACATACAATAATCAACCTATCGACCAGAGAACTGAACAAGGCTGAGAAAGAGGTATTGTCCCATGGATTATCCTTTTGCCCCACCTCCTCTTTCGACTACACTCAAAGTCATATTGATCTTTTTTACTTTACTCGTAAGCTGCGCTTAAAGAAATGGCATGCTACGAAACTTACCACTGAGACTCGTGAGTCGGTACAAGTACCCACCAGTATCACAGGTGCAGATGTGGAAACGTTGCATCTACTCCATGAACTGGAGGGAGACTTGGACACACTCGACAATCCTATGCTCAATCTAATACATGATGATGTTGATATAGATTTGAATTACCAGAGTGGTTTTAGACCTAAATCCGTCTTTTTACCCCAGATTGTGAACGAATCTATTGACATCTTCGAAAAAGCGATGGTCAAGGAATTTGATAAATTGTCCAGGCGTAACAACTTTGTAAATTGTAATTTAACAAATGCACAATTCAAAGCTATCAAAACTCTAAGCAATGATAGAAATATTGTTATCAAGAAGTCGGATAAGGGGGGAACATGGTGGTGTTACCTCGTGATCTATACATTAAAGAAGGCTTATCTCAGTTGAGCGACTGTACTAAATATGAGAAAAGCAATAAGGCAACCTATCTTGCTAGTGTTTCCAACTATACAGAACAACTTAACAGTTGGAGGGAGAGTGAGCTTATTAGCCGGGAGGAATACAATTTTATCCTTAACAGACACCCTAAAATACCCGCCCTCTACCTTCTGCCAAAGGTACACAAAAGCATGACTGATCCCCCAGGGAGACCAATTGTATCATCTAGGGGTAGCTGTTGGGAAAATACCTCCAGGTATGTAGATTTTTTCCTACAGCCGCTGGTACAAAACTTACCCTCTTACCTAAGGGATTCCGGCAACTTTCTACAGAAAATTAATAACATGCCCTGGAACCCTAACTGGCTATTTATGACCCTAGATGTTAACAGCCTCTATACCTGTATTCCCCACCAACAAGGCATCGAGGCATGTAGACATTTTCTAAAAGCACGTTCCATTTCCTATCTTCTCCATACTGAAATGCTTCTTGATATGGCGTACTTATGCCTTACCAAGAATTTCTTTCTCTTCAATGATACTGTTTACCATCAGCTACTGGGCACCGCGATGGGGACTTGTTTTGCGCCCAGTTTTGCCTGCCTTTACTTGGGACTGTGGGGGAGAGAGTGGTCCACCAATCCCAAGCATACCTCACCAAAATTGTTAGTTGGCTACGCTACATAGACGATATTTTTATTGTCTGGAGTGGAAGCCAACAAGAGGCATTGGATTTTGTTAAAGACCTTAACACTAATGACTTTAATCTTAGCTTCACATGTCACATCAATCCAGCAGTCATTGAATTCTTAGACGTTAGGGTTGAAAACAAAAATAACGTTTTGACTACGACTCTATTTAGAAAAAGTACAGCGGGCAACAGCTTGCTGCACGCCTCAAGTTGTCACCCAACCAATCTCATTAATTCTGTTCCAGTGGGAGAATTTCTGAGAGCTAAATGCAATTGCTCCAATGAAATTGATTACAACAGAGAAACAATTTTAATGAGCGAACGCTTCAAAGAACGAGGCTACAGTCGTAAATGCATATCCAATGCCCTTGCCAAGGTAAAAGAAAGAGAAAGATCAAGTTTACTCAAACCCAAAGAGAAGGAACGCCAACCCACACCTGGTACTATCAGTGGATTTATAACTGATTACCATTGTGACTCTAGGGAAGTGAGGAAAGCACTGAACAAATACTGGAATATACTCAAGTTAGACAAAGACTTAGCTCCTGAAATCTCGGAACATCCCCAGCTTACTTTCAGAAGACCTAAATCCCTCAAAGACCTTCTCTGTTCTACTCTTTTAACCAAAACTGTGAAACAGAGAAACCCGGTGCAAGGTTTTTACATTTGTGGCAGGTGTAAAGCCTGTCGCAACAGTAAAAACACAAAAGAAGTCCAACTGTCCAAAGATACCAACAAGTTCAAAATTACCAAGCATGTAACATGTCTGACTGATCATGTTATATATGCGCTGAAATGCCCCTGCCAGCTATACTATATTGGCAGTACTAAACATCCTGCCAAGAAAAGAGTGCTCGAACACATGCAGGCTATAACAAATGGGGACAAGCAATATCCCATTACGAGGCATTTTGCAGCACATCACAAGGGAAATGCCAACATGCTGTCCATTTGTGTGCTTGAGACAGTTCCCGTTAGGGAAAGAGGGGGAGATCGCATTAAGGAGATGAGGAGACTTGAATCAAGACTCATCATCAAGTACAGGACAACCCAACCCAATGGCCACAATTTACATGAGGAACTTAATGTGAATTTGGGTTAGTAATCTCGATTGACTGTGTGTACATACCTGCCGTTTTTTAAAATACTGTTTTAATCATTGAATTTTATCACATGTATTACAGTCACTGATTGCATATTTTTTATTTTCTGGTTTACAGAGTTTGTTGGTGACCACATATGGGAATCTGTTTGACTTTTATGAGCACCAGTGTACATAAGAACTGTATGACTGGACTACCCAAATTTTGGGAATCTTTGGTGATTTCATTGATGCCCACTGGGGCTTTATACAAATTGATTGGTGAAGTTAACCATGAATATGGACACCCCTCAGTATGTCCTGGTACTGTGCAACACTGAATGTTTAAATTTACCTAGTTATTATTGAAATTCCTTTTTTCCGGTTGAACTTCTTCCGGTTTAACTTTGACAGTGAACAATATTGTGCCCACTCGGGCTTAACAGTTATTTGATCATGTGTAACATATTTACTATTTTGTATGCCTTCCACATGAGGAATTATGCATTCATTCTGCACACAGTATCCGATGTACCATGCCAGCGTTGTATTAAGTTGGCGAGCTTCCTTTTGTATGGTTGGAAGTTAATTTTATTTTCGGGTGAATTACAGTTGCAATTTTCGTGTTATTTAACGTTTTGCATTATTATTGTTGTATTTACCAACAGTATCAAATTATGTTGCCTGATGAGCATGTTATTTACTCGAACTCAGCCCGCAGGTATACCAACTAGTCTGTTTTCCATTGGTATGACTAGAATACCATGTGACTGTATATATTGTGCACTTCCTGGTTGGTTCTGTCTCGTGAAAAAGCAGGTTTCACCTGCGAAACGCGTCGAGAAAGCCATTGAAAATAAAACACGCTTTGCATCTCCAAGTGGCCCGGATCTCTTTTCTTGACTGGAGGAGTATTTGGTTGTATATATATATATATATATATATATATATATATATATATATAACCTACTGGCGGTCGCCAGTAGGTATATATAATTAGAACCTAGTTACCATAGGAAATTCCGAACATTCTATTGGGAATAACTTTAGCACCGATTGAGGGATCTGCCTGTAATTTTCCTTAAATTTGCCTCGCTGCGCTCCGCTCCTTCTCTGAAAGTTTCGGGGGGATTCGTCAATTGGGGGCTGAGAAAAAAGGGGGGTCCCAAAACATGTTTTCCCCATGTTAATTTCCATAGGGACATTCTGACAAGGCTACAGCTCGAACGGCTGAACCGAATTATACCAGATTTGGCAAAATGGTAGGGACTGGTATGCAGAAGTACCTTTTGTATGTTTGTTGTAAATCCCTCCAGTAGATCTTGAGAAAATTGAATTTGAAATTTTTGAAATGGCATTTTCTATGGGACCTTTAGACACGGCTACAGCCTGAATGGCTGAACGAAATTACACCAAACTTGGCAAAATGGTAGGGACAGGTATGCAGTAGTGCCTTTTCTATATTTGGTGAAAATCCCTCCAGTAGTTGTTGAGAAAATAAATTTGAGCAAATTATATATCTATATGCGCTCAACATTCTATTGGGAATAACTTTGGCGCCGATTGAGGAATCTGTGTGTAATTTTGTAGAATTTTGGCCAGCTCTGCTCTGCTCCTTCCCTGAAAGTTTCGGTGGTATTCGTCAAGAGGGGGTCAAAAGGGGGGTCCCAAAATGTGTTTTCCCCATGTTAATTTCCATAGGGACCTTTAGACACGGCTACAGCGCTTACGGCTGAATGGAATTACTCCAAACATGGCAAAATGGTAGGGCCTGGTATGCAGATGTGCCTTTGATATGTTTGGTGAAAATCCCTCTAGTAGTTCTTGAGAAAATTGAATTTGAAATTTTTCAAATGGCATTTTCTATGGGACCATTAGACACGGCTACAGCCCGAACGGCTGAACGGAATTACACCAAACTTGGCAAAATGGTAGGGACAGGTATGCAGTAGTGCCTTTTCTATATTTGGTGAAAATCCCTCCAGTAGTTGTTGAGAAAATTGAATTTGATCAAAGTATATATCTATATGCGCTCACGTACGCGCACCGTACACATACAGTACGCGTACCGAGCGCGTACGTGCGCGTACCCTTACATGCGCGAGCGAGTTTCTGATTGTCTGGCAGTCGACTGTCAACATTCCAAACTGTCCAAACCAGGAAGTGTTGGCCACCATCTTGTTTTTCAGGAGAACTGAGGCACAAGAGAGCCCAAAACAAGAGTGGGAAACACGAAAAGGGGGCAGGGTAGAGACCCCCCAACCCTCTAGCCCTTCTCAGGGGGTCCCAAAGGACCCCCAAGGGCAAAAAAACCCCCCAAAAAAAATCGTGGGGTACGCGCACGTTACGCGTAAGGGTACGTGTACCGTGTGCGTACCCCGCAATAAAAAAAAAAAATTAAAAACATTTGCACTTGGTGGTCCTTCTGGGACCCTCTGAGAAGGGCTAGGGGTCAGGGGGTCTCAACATATACTAACACATACTTACTCTCTTATACAATCACTGATGAAAGTACACAATGATCCAAATAGCCAATCGTACATTCACTGGCTCTCATGTATAGTCATTTATATATGCCAACTCTCACATGCACTGTGTTTTACATATGTACTTACTTGCACATGTAGCACTGAGATATCCATTCACTCACCAACACACCCATGCACACAGTCAACCGCCCATATAGCTGTTTCCACATGCACTCTTGAATTCATACACCTAGTGAATCAACTGCTCACACATCTATGCACAGAGTCACACACCTCCCAGCCACCCACACACACACTCAGTCTCCCATTCAAATACTTGGGCAACCAATCAATAACCCATATAGCCACTCATATAGCTACTGATCAACACATGCAGCAGCTTACACAACAACAGACATACTGATGCACACATTCAGACAGTTTAGTCACTAACCCATGCATTTAGTAAGACACATTTAATCACTCACTCATACAGTTAGTCACGCACCTACTAAATCCTTCATCCAGACACTTATACATCCACTCATTCTTCAATATGTAAAACATATTTAAACTTTACAGAAACACACAGTCACTTGATGATGTCATCAGTGATGTCAAATGAGATGTCATCAGTGATGTCATCACTGATGTCATTTGAAATGTCATCAGTGATGTCATCAGTGATGTCACTGACCATGTGATGAATGATGTAATATGTGACATCATCAGCAGTGGATTGCGGGTGCGCGAAATATAGTTAGTACAACTAACTATATAGGAGCAATTTCAATGGTTTTTTAAATGCTAATTCCTAACTATATAAGGCCTGAAACCTATGGTTTTTAAGTGAATATATATATATATATATTTTCGCACTCGTTTCCTCACAGCGACGTGCCCACCATCCAGAGCCATCAACAGGAAGAGAACGGAAGACCCAGAGTGCAGGTGAGTTTTTTATTCTTCAGTACACCACGCCAGCATAACGTTTCGGCCTTCGCAGAGGCCTTGGTCACATGACGCACCGAGAGAGTTGAGTGAATTTAAAGTGCTAGTGCATTCGAAATAGTACATTTTGGTTGGCTGATTACCTTGGAGGGGAGTGTCCATGATGGACATGGAAAACATCTTGCGTATAGAGAAGAAGCAATTCATGTATTTACATGTTTTGTTAATAACTGTTGAAATACAATTTGATCCGAAAAACTAATGGTTGACATAAGAAATCCTATGTCATTACAGAAACACATGAAAATTATTTCATATATTTACAACTTTTTACAAAAAAAGTAACCAATAACTCAATAGCAATATGTACATAAACTATATACAATTTGATAGCAGTAAATTAATCGGACCAAAAAACTTTTTAGTTTTCTCCTCACCCACATGTAAGTCTACTTATGACTAATATAATTCAATTGAAACTCGCATGTTTCAAAAATTGAAAAGCATCAATTTAACGCGTTTGTCAACTCCCCTCATGAAGCCATAGTACTAGAGTATATAATTGAAAATCCCAACATAAAAAATGTGAATTCAAATTAAATGGAATGTGATGAAAATCAGAAATACGAAAATTGGAATTTATATACAGCCTAATGCAACTTCTGACAGAAAAATAACAGGTAGATACATTACTATTCGGATTTGACTATTCAACTTAGTTGTTTAGTTCATATACAGTTATAATAGTGACCAGTAATGTAACTTGAGTAGTGAGCACTTTATCTACTTTACCAACCAAAGAAAGAACGGGTGAGGAGCAGGCATGACTAAAGACCATGTGTAGGGACATTTATAGACACGTATAGAAGTCCTCCGTTGAGTTGAGGCCATTGGGGGTCTTACTGTCCATTTCCAAGATGTACCTGGTCTCTAGTGCCCTTAGAATGCCATCTCTGTTGCCACCCCTCCTTAGAGGACCTACTGAGTCTATGGCATAATACCTAAGGAGTCCACTGTTGGTATTGTGGTGCTCCTTAAAGTGCCTTGCAACCGGGTATGTGGCATCGTTGGTGTTGATGGCCCTGATATGCTGGAGTACCCTTTTGTGGACCTGCAATATGGTACTACCAATATACTGCAGGCCACATGGGCACTCCAGCACATAGACCACATACTCCGTTTTGCATGTCAACTGTTTGTTGATCTTATGGGGCACTGTAGAAAATGCCGTTAGGAACTTGGTTTTGTTGAGCCCTTGTGAGCATGCCTTGCAGCTTGAGCATATATATATATATATTACCTACTGGCGGTCGCCAGTAGGTATATATAGTTAGGATTTTTTTCCTATGGGATTTCTGAAAATTTTATGTCGAATAACTTTGGCTTGTCTGGACGGAATTGGCTGAAATTTTCAGGAAAATGGCACATTTTGTTTCTGAGCAGCCCCTGAAAATTTGGGGGGGTTTCGTCAAGGGGGGGCCCAGAAAAAAGGGGGGTCCCAAAACGCGCTTTTCCCATTCATTTTTCCATAGTGCAGTTGGACTCACTTTTATCTCGAACGGCTGAATGGATTTACACGAAACTTGGCAAAATTGTAGATATGGTTTGCCCGACGTGCCTTTGCTATGTCTCAATATATGTGCTTCAGTGGATTTTGAGAAATTAACGTTTTAAAAAACAGATATATCTGTGACAGCGTCCCGGTTAGCGCCCCGGTTCACGTACCTGACGCGTAACGGAACTTCGCGAAGGGAATCTGATTGGCTCTCCGGTGTCTGTCAACATTCTAAACAGTCCGGACCGGCCGCCATCTTGTCTCTCGGTAGGATCGAGAGACAAGAGGTGGAGAAAAACGAAGGTTGGAATTTAATGAAAGGGGGCAAGGTAGACCCATTCTGACCCCCTAAGATTGATGAGGGGGATATTAAAGTGCCCCGCGGGGCAAAAAATAAAATAAAAACATTTTTTGCGATTTTTCGCCGTAGAGGCGCGTCCAGGTACGCGAACCGGGTAGCTTACCGGCAGCGTAACGGGAGTTCGCCATTTTGTGTTTTTGACAAATTTTATCACAAGATGGAGGAATAACAATGTGGGAAATGGGTGTAAGGGGGCATGAGAGAAGTATCTTGACCCCCTAGGTTTTCTGAGGGTAGCTGAGGAGGCTCATATATGTCGTAAGAAAAAAAAATTTAGATTTTTCGCGTGGTTAGCTGCCGGTACGCGAACCGGGTAGCGAACCGGGAAGCGAACATGAGTGAAAATTAGTGAAAAAAGGTACATTCGAAATTTTAAAAGAGTAACTATAGTTAAGGTAGCTCTGAAAAGAGCTTTTGGGTTCTGTGTAAGTTCTAAGTAGGTATCAATACACAGTCTTAAATTTTTTATGAAAACTCTGTTTCCCTCATCTGAGAAGTGCATACCATCTCCTCTGTAGATATCTTGCATGTAGTAACGCAAGTTATTGTTGTAGATGGAGCCCATTCCATGGTTTGTTATATAAGCTGAAACAGACTTATTTACATGCTTCCTCGCTTTCTCAATTTGTGGATAAATTTGATTGGACCACTTCCATTTCTGTCTTTGGCATATTTTGGAATATACCAAGGCAGTTTGAGGAAAAAGTGCCATCAATTGCTCAAAGGTGTCCTTTAAAAAGCATTTCCAGACCTACCCCAGAGAAGGAAAAAATGGTGTCTGCTTCTTTAAACAAATATTTCACTTGCCCCATGATTCAGGGAGAATAATTTGCTTACTTGATGTGTATAAAAACGTTTCATGAAGTCATTTAGGTTTCTTGATATGTACTGCTAGAGTTTTATAGCCAGCATGGGGCATATTTACAAGGCCTTTAAGCCACTTTCAAGTTATTTTTCCCATGTTAAAAGTGATGCAAAAGTGGTACAAGGGCCTTGTAAATACGCCCTCATGTGTGTTAGGGCATTTTAAGTAAATTCCCCATGAATGGGGGAGAATAATTTACTTACTTGATGTGTTTAAAAACGTTTATTGAAGTCATTTAGTTTTCTTGATATATACTGATAGAGATTCATAGTCAGCATGGGGCATATTTACAAAGCCTTTGAGCCATTTTAAGTCAAAAAACACATTTTTAAAACACATCAAGTAAGTAAATTATTCTCCTAGATTCATGGGAAAGTAGAAACAGATCCTTTTAGCATTCCCTGAGCACATAGTAATATAAAAATGTTGTACTCTTTACCATTAGTCTGACTTTTTTTTATAATTACTCTACTATTATATCTTAAATTTAGAAAAAAATGAATAATGTCTTAAACAATTTTTAATTTATAAATAACATTTTATTGATATTCATTTTAAAAATCTGTGGAAATTTCAAGTAGTACTTCATCTGAAATTTCATGATCATTTTTTTCATAAATTGTCTCTTGTTTATCAAAATTGTCCATAAATTCCAACAGTTGTTCATCTACTGTCACATTAAACAAATCGTCATTATTGTCCTGTATTTCAGGTTGTACTGTGGGTTCCTGTGCTTCTTTATCCATAATTGCTGTTAAGGTAGAATAAAAAGAGAGAGACAAATAGAGTTTAAGTAAGAAACTTCAACATTTTTATTTTTAACTTAACGTGTACAACATAGTTCTGAGTTTTTAAGAGTGAATTTATGTTTGGGCAGTGTATTCTACAAGGCAGGAAGTAGAAATATAAAGTACTGCATGTGATCAAGTCTAACTCAATCTATGACTACAACAGAGAAGCCTTACTCAATCTATAACTATAACTGAGGGACAGTAAATATCTAACAGGAAACGTTTTTATAAAAATAACTTTAGGTGCACAACATATTTCTCCTTCAAAACTATTAACTTACATTTGGAAAAGTGTCTTAGGTTTCTCAGGAAATGCTCTGTAAATGTGCCTCAGGGAGTTCCAGTCAAAATGGCTGTCTTTCCCTCTTATTTTTCATATATATTCATGTAACAAACCAATCAAATGTCAGCACATAAAAATACAACTTGAAAGTAATGTTATCATTGGTTGAAAATGTCAACTCTTTCTAATGTGTTTTTGCCATGTAATTGCTATTCTCCTATTAACATGACCAGAGAATCTGGATTTCATTAAAGACACGGAGGCTAACATTATGCATACAACTTTTAATGCAGTCCAAGCATAGCCGCATATGTCACAAAGCAAAAGTTCCAACTTAGAATACATATGAACCAACAATAGCATGAATCACTAGGCAATCAGCCTCTTTTAAATGTGGTGAGAGTGAGAAAGGAAATGTCCAAACAACTCCAATGAAACATCAAACTTGAAGAAGGATGACGGAAGAATACACCATCCACGATTGATTCACCAGATGTGGAATCAAGAAGACAAAATCAATAAAGGTTATCTGCAAAACAAAGAAAGGTTTTTAATAAACCCAAATAAAAATATTAAGGATTTGAATAATAAACAATCAGCTAAATAACAGTCCTGAAAAGGAAAAGAAAGTAAACAGTCCTGCAAAGGAAAAGAATGTAAGCTTGTAAGTAAAATATTCAAATAAGCATATCATATCATAAAAATCAACCTGTACCGTAATATATCATATAATCAACCACCCAGGGAAAGGGTGGGAGGGATAATGTTAGCCTCCGTGTCTTTAATGAAATCCAGATTCTCTGGTCATGTTAATAGGAGAATCGCAATTTCATTACAAGACCGGAGGCTACCATTATGCATGTTGGTAGCCATGTAAAACAACATCAGACATGTGAGATGCAGGTTTGCAATAATGATGAGCAAAGGTTCTAGCATTAGACCAATCACCAGCCTTTAGAATATCATCTAACTTACCACCTGACCAGAATGACTTACTGGCCATTGCGCCTCTAATAGAATGTGATTTAAAAATATCCAGATTGATTCCAGCAAGCTTCATGACTGTCTTACCCCATCTAGCAATAGAGGAAGAAGAAATTCCTTTGTGGGGTTTAACAAAAGAGATGAGTAATTGAGATACATTCAAAGGACGAAGAGAGTTCATTCTAACATCGTATTCTTTCATACATTGAACAACACAGAGTTTAGTGCAAATATCAAAACGAGGATAGAAAATAGAATCTGACATAGTTTTAGTTCTTCTATGTATTTCAAAATTAACCCCAAACATATCATAAGATCTATAGGAAATATCAAGAGCTTTAACATCAGAAACTCTTCTGCATGAAATGAAGCAAAGAAGAGTAGCTAATTCGATAGGAAGATTCTTCCTGCTGAGAAGAGAATTAACTGGCCAAGAACAGAAAAGGTCGAGAATTAAAATAACATCCCAAAGAGATTGATATCTAGGTTGAGGAGGTCTTCTAAGTCTGATACTCTTAAGTATTCTACAAATAATATGATTTTTACCTACCGATTTATTGTTAATTAGAGAATGTTCAGCAGAAATAGCAGATCTAAAACAATTGAGAGATCTGTAACTTAAACCTCTGTCGAATTGTTCTCCAAGAAAATTAACTATATCAACAATAGGTGCCTCCACGGGATCCAAGTCCCTTTCCAAGCACCAACGTTGACCAGACTTTCCAAATGTTGTTGTACCGGGAATGTGTCCCAGGGGCCCACAACTCTCCAAGGAGAGTTGAAGCTGTTGACGAAAGTCTTGCGAGATCGTTAGATCTTCTGACACCTTCCAAGCAAGAAGGTTCAAATTCCCTGTCTGAACAAGAGGGTGAATTTAACCATCTGCGTCTGTGAGAAGATCTTTCAGAGGAGGAATTAGGAAGGGAAAATCGTAGGTTAGTTTCAGAGCTGTTGGGAACCATGCTTGGGATGGCCAAAACAGAGTTACTAGGACAATTGAGGAATGTTCTTGTCTCACTTTCTGAAGAAGTCTCTGGATCATTGCGAATGGAGGGAAGGCATAAGCGTTGATCCCTTCCCAAGATTGGAGAAAGGCATTCACTGCTAGAGCACCGGGATCGGGCATCCAGCTGAAATAGGATACCAATTGGGTAGTCAAACTGCTCGCAAATAGGTCTATTTGGAATGGGTCCCAGAAATGATTCAGGGAGTTGAAAACAGAAGTGTTGAGTTTCCAATCGCTGTAATCCAAGATGAATCTTGAATTCCAATCTGCGCAAAGATTGGATTTCCCGGGAAGGTATTCTGCTCTCAGAGAGATTTTGTGTTCTAGGCAGAAAAACCAAAGCTTCTTTGCTAGATTGGAGCGGACTTCTGACTTGGTCCCTCCTAGACGGTTTATGTGAGTGACGGCAGACATGTTGTCCATTTTCAATATGACTGATCTTCCTTTAAGGAAGCGTTTTAAGCTCATTAGAGCAAAAAGTCCTGCAGTTAATTCTAGATAATTGATGTGGTGCAGGGACTCTTGCTGCGACCAAATACCTCCAGTGTTTTGGT
This sequence comes from Lissotriton vulgaris, assembly GCF_964263255.1. NCBI lineage: Eukaryota > Metazoa > Chordata > Amphibia > Caudata > Salamandridae > Lissotriton > Lissotriton vulgaris. The sequence goes on along the minus strand of NC_141694.1, from coordinate 1,141,635,666 downwards.
CCTGTAGACAAGCACCCCAGCCATGAAGGCGGGCATGTCTTATCTCCTTTCTGATTTTGGCAATCTTCTTAAGAGGAAGAAGGAGAAGACATTCTGTTGTGTCTACTGTGAAAGCCAGGAATTCCATCTTCTTTGAGGGAATTAGAATGGATTTTTCCTGTTTATGATAAAACCCAGACTTTCTAAGAGGTCTATAACTGTCTTGAGATCTTTGATGATTTGAGCATAATCTTGAGAAAGAATCAGGATGTCGTCTAAGTGGATGATGAGACGAATACCTTTTTCTCTTAGACATGAGGCAACTGCTCTCAGTACCTTGGTGAAACACCATGGGCAGAGGAGAGACCGGAGGGGAGAGCCTGAAATTGAAAGAGATGGTTTTTCCAAATGAACTAAAGAAAGGGTTTGTGTTCCTTTGCCATGGGAATGGTAAAGCAGGCGTCCTTCAGATCTAATTTGACCAGCCAGTCTCCTTCTAGCAAGAGGTCTCTGAGAAGATGGAAGCCCTCCATCTTGAAATGTCGGTAGACAAGGAATTTGTTGAGTTCTCTGAGATTTATAACCAGTCTCCAACCCTAGTCTTTCTTTTCCACAAGGAAGAGAGTACTTATGAATCTCATAAATTCCATGGGAACTTCTAAAATTGCTCCTTTTTTTAGCATTGAGGAAATTTCTTCCTCTATGATTTTTTCTTGATCTAGTGTAAGGGGAATCGGTCTTGGGAGAGGGTTCTGGATTGGAGTCTGGATGAAATCTATTGAAAAACCGAGAACAGTGTTTAGAACCCAGGGGTCTTGTATAATAATTTTCCAATTGTGGTAAAAGAATTCAGTCTCCCACCCACTTTTGGATTCGAAGAAAGGGAAGGGGAAGCTGTACTCTCTTTGAGGGGTGGATTCGGCAGGTGCTCCTCTAGCTCGGAATCCTCTCGAGCGAAAACCTCTTCCTCTGGGTGAATAGAACTGTGGTTGGTTGGATGGATGGTATCCTCTACCAAAATTCCCTCTCTTTCTCGGAAAGGGGCGTCGGTTGAACTGGACGGAAGATTACCCCCTTCTACCGGCCCTTCCAAAAAGGTTGCTGTTGTAGTTAAAAACTTTTTTAATGTTCTGGTGCGCTTTATCTAAAGCGGTAAAGGTCAATACATATTTGCCCAAACTTTTTATTAAATCTTCTCCAAAAATTAAACCTTTTGGATTAATTGAGGTTTCCTTTTCAGCCATATCGATTAGTTTAGGGCTAATTTTAGTGAGGACCACTCTTCTTTCACAATTAAGTCCCGCATTCGTGTTGCCTAAGAGGACTAGTGCTCTTTGGCTCCACCCCCGAATGGAGTGTGCATCAAGAGGGCAGCCATTAAGGTAACTCTCTTCTGCTGCATCGATTATTTTTGTTAGGGGTCATAGAATGTCGAGAACTTTCTCTTGACAGATCTTAAGCGATCTTTCCAGGCCTTTACGCGGGTCTCTCCCTAATTTAAATAGGTAGGTAATTAATTCTGGGTCAAGGTTAGGAGTTTGACAAACTTTACCTTCGATTGAAGGTCTGGTACACTCTCTTAAGAGATTATGAGTCTCTCTTTCTAAAGGATTTCTAATCCATTTAGATACATGCTCGTGTGGGGTCCACTCTGAGCTTCAGGGTGTTTAATGTTAAAAGGGGAGAACATCTCCTCCCCCAAATGGTCCAAAATATTATCGTTAGAAGATGAAGGACCTTTATTATCATTTAGGAGAAAGGAATCAATATCTTGATCATCCTCATCGAGATCAAGAATATATTTGTCAGAAAATTCTGAGCCATCCTCAATATCAATAGGATCATTGTCTAGAGCACTATGATGAATTGTGCCGCGAGGGACACCCATTAAATTTGTGCCACTAAAGACACCTTTCAAATTTGTGCCGCAAGGGACACCTGAGGCAAATGAGGTGCGAGGACCTCCTGTAAAGCCAGAGGTGCTAGGACCTCCCGTGCTCTCTGGGGTATAATCAATATTTTTACTTTTTTTATGTCTCTTACCCCTTTGTTCAGTGAGATCATTAACCTCTGTTATGTCCAGATCTGATAAATCATCGTTTTCATGGATCAAGGATCTCTTAGATGACATAACTTGAGAGAGAGTAGAAAACATACATGATCTCATTTCCTTATGGATAAGTTTTTTGATGGCATCATTAGTAAAATCAGATTCAACAGTATTACTATGAATTGAATCCGAATCTGAGTCAGACATGTTAGTCAAATAAATATATATAAATGTCTGATCCTCGAATTTAAAAAAATTTTTTTTATAATATAATAAACTTGTAAATATCAATTATAACTGTCTGATTTCCTTTTTTAAAATAATATAATAAACTGTCTGATTATTGGGGGAGTGGGGGGGTTAGACAGATAATCAGATTATGTGAATAAAGGTAACTAAATATTATAATTTCCCAATTTCTAATCAAAGAAATGAAGCGCAGTAAGAAACATGAAGCCTCGAGCATGGCAAAGCTTTCCAAAAATATAAATGAACTCCAAAGCAGTGGGAAAGGTAACTACACTTGCGAAGTGAGTCAATGCGTGCTTTTAAACATTTCACGCGCTAGTTTCAAAGACTTAGTATCATTCATGAAATATAGAGACGAACTAAGGGAAGGAAAAAAAGGAAGCCAACCTCCGTAAATTGGAGGTTGTGAAACCGAAAACGAGGAGTGAAAAGGTGTTACTGTACCTTATAACATTGTACCTTATAACATAACATTGCATATATATATATATATCCTTACATTGTATATATAAATATTTACTCCTGCAGGGATAAAAGAGGGTTACTCAGTATAAGGTATTAACCTCATAGATGCTAGTAAACATCCCTCCCCAGTGCTGCGCTGTCCATTGGAACCAGTGCTGAATGGACGTCCAATGGTCGTGCGCAGCACTGGGGAGGTAGTGCTGCCGTCGGCCAACGCACCGACGCAGCACTTAAGGGGTTAAGGTAAATTAATAATAAAATACTAATCTTAAACTCTATTAAACTCTAAAATATAAGACTTTTCATGAGCTAAGTAGGAAGTTGACTTATCTTGCTTGGAGCCGCATTTAAAAGAGAGGCTGATTGCCTAGTGATTCATGCTATTGTTGGTTCATATGTATTCTAAGTTGGAACTTTTGCTTTGTGACATATGCTTGTACTGCATTAAAAGTTGTATGCATAATGGTAGCCTCCGGTCTTGTAATGAATTTACCTCAGGTTATTTAGACAGGGCTACAACTTGAATGGCTCTATGGAATTCCATCAAATTTTGGAAAATGGTAGGGACTGATATGTAGTAGGGACTATTCCAAATTTGGTGAAAGTGTCTGTAGTAGTTATTCTGTAAATTACTTTCCCACCTTTTTTTATCGAGCGCTTACCGGTGCGCTCCCCGGTACGCGAACCGGCAGAGTTACGGGAGTCCTCCATTTTGTGTATCGGTAGAATTGATACATAAGATGAAGGACAAACAATGTACGGAATGGGTAGAAGGGGGCACGGTAGACAGTTTATGACCCTCTAGGTTTTCTGAGGGGGGATTAGGACGCTGATATATGGAAAAATACAAAAATTAAATTTTTGAAAATTTCGCGGGGGAAGCGCCCGGTACGCGCACCGGTAAGCGAACCGGGGAGCGTACTTTGGTGAAGAAAAAAAAAATAGAAAAAGATAAACGTTTTGAATGATCAGAGGTAGGGTAGCTCTGAAAAGAGCTATTGTGTTCTGTGGCTAATTTAGGTACCTACAAGTAAGTTCCAATGCACACTTTTAAATAAAGGACGAATATTCTATTCCCTTCATCAGAGAAGTGCACACCATCTCTTCTGTAGATGTGTTGAATGTTGGAACGCAAGTTATTGTTGTATATTAAACCCATTCCATAGTCTCTCATGTAAGCAGAAACAGATTTATTCACATGTTTCTGTGCTTCCTCAAATTGTGGAAAAAATTGATTGGACCACTTACATTTTTGTCTTTGACATATATTGGAATATACCAAGGCAGTTTGGGGAAAAAGTGTCATTTAAAAGAAGAATACATTTTACAGCTTTTGATATTTGCTATTAAAAAAACCTTGAAATTCACTGAAAAAACCATAGGTTATAGACCATATATAGTTAGGAATTAGCATTTACAAAACCTTGAAAATTCACTGAAAAAACCATAGGTTATAGACCATATATAGTTAGGGATTAGCATTTACAAAACCTTATTTTACTCGCACAAAACCATTGAAATTCCCATATATAGTTAGTTGCACTAACTATATATCGTGCACCCGCAATCCACTGCTGATGATGTCACATATTACATCATTCATGACATGGTCAGTGACATCACTGATGACATCACTGATGACATTATCCAGTGACTGTATGTTTCTGTAAAGTTAAAATATGTCTTACATATTAAAGAATGAGTGGATGTATAAGTGTCTGGATGAAGCATTTAGTAGGTGCATGACTGACTGTATGAGAGAGTGATTAAATGAGTCTCACTGAGTGCATGGGTTAGTGACTAAACTGTCTTAATTTGTGCATCATTATATCTGTTGTTCTGTAAACTGCTGCATGTGTTGATCAGTAGCTATATGAGTAACTATATGGGTTATTGATTGGTTGCCCAAGTATTTGTATGGGAGAGTGAGTGTGTGTGTGTGGGTGGCTGGGAGGTGTGTGACTCTGTGCATAGACGTGTCAACAGTTGATTCACTAGATGTATGGATTCAAAACTGCATGTGGAAACAACTGTATGGGTTGTTGACTGTGTGCATGGGTGTATTGGTGAGTGAATGTATATCTCAGTGCTACATGTCAAAGTAAGTACATATGTAAAACAAAGTACATGTGAGAGTTGTCATATATAAATTACTGTGCATAAGAGCCAGTGAATGTGTGAGTGGCTGTATGGATCATTGTAAACTTGCATCAGGGATTGTATAAGAGAGTAAATATGTGTTAGTATATGTTTGAATAAGTAAGGTGTGTATAACTGTATACAGGGCCGGCCTTAGGCATGTGCAAGCTGTACACCTGCACAGGGCCACCAAATCCCAGGGGCCACCACGTCAATATAAATCCTTAATATACTAATCCTCTGAGGATCGATACATATTTGCGTGGCGGCCTCCGGCTCTGTTCCACTTCCAAACACCCTGAACCCCCCTCTTCACTGGCCTACGTGCTCCACGCCGCCCGGACCCCCTCTTCCTGGGCCCCCTACCTACGCTCCCTGCCCAGGCCACCATGAGCCTAGAGCCGCCCCTGCTGTATAGTTGAGGAAATGGAGGTGTGATTGATTTTCTGCATGAGTGACTAGGTGTGTGAGTAACTCCATGGATGAGTGACAGTCTGTGAGTGTCTGTTTACACTGATTGTATCTAAGGTTATATTAGAATCTGAAGAGGTTTATCGTATTATCACATGAATGATATCATCAGTGATGTGATGAGTAATGTCAAATGAGATGTCATCAGTGATGTCATTTGGGATGTCATCAGTGATGTCATCAGTGATGTCATTTGAGATGTGATCAATGATGTCATCAGTGATGTCACTGACCATGTCATGAATGATGTAATATGTGACATCATCAGCAGTGGATTGCGGGTGCGCGATATACAGTTAGTGCAACTAACTATATATGGGAATTTCAATGGTTTTGTGCGAGTAAAATAAGGTTTTGTAAATGCTAATCCTTAACTATATATGGTCTATAACCTATGGTTTTTTCAGTGAATATATATATATATATATATATATATATATATATATATATATATATATATATATATATATATATATATATATATATATATATATATATATATATATATATATATATATATATATATATATCCTCCGCTTGGCTCGCCTTTCCCTCGAAAGGCGCTGCTTTTCCTGTTCGCGTTTCTCCTGCGGCAGAGCCAGCCGCTGTCAATTTCAACAAGGTTTCCCGGATTACCGGGGACGTGGAGTCGCAGAAAGGAACAGACTGTCAGTCGCTTAGTTCTTTTTAAAGATGTTTATTTAATAAACATCTTTAAAAAGAACTAAGCGACTGACAGTCCGTTCCTTTCTGCGACTCCACGTCCCCGGTAATCCGGGAAACCTTGTTGAAATATATATATAGATATATATATCCGAGCAACAATCCTACTGGATCGGCAATGGAAACCAACAATCCACGTGTAGGTACAGACCACAAGATAGCGCTTATTTACTTAGAAAAGAGGTTTAATGTTTGTCTGTCCCCAGCATGACGCGTTTCGGCTGCGCCACGGCAGCCTTGATCACATGACCTCAAGAACCAATGAGTGCATTAAATACTGTGTGAGCCCCACTTCTGAAAACGTCAGCAATACATAGATATAAAGGAAATACTAGCGGAAAGGAGCTATTATTTACAACCACATACTAGTTAATCTGATTGTCGAAGGAACATGTCAAATTGAAAATTATTAAATTAATAAGTTTTACAAAAAATATCAAACAGACTGTTTACCTTATACTTTTTATACAAAACCCAAAAGAAATATGTCAATGAATATATGTACAGCCATTGGTCCTTCTTTTATCTGTTAGTCAGAGATGAGAATAATTTAACTCTTCATAATCTGACTAGTCAAATAATCACAAATATTGCCAACGTTTCAAAAGAATTGTTATCAGATAAGTGCTCATGTTTAAACTATATAAAGTGCTAAATTAGTGCGCAAAGTGCTATAAGTGAATTAAAATCAAAAGAATGCTATTTCATATGAACATGGGAATGCATTGGTGATGGCATGCTAAATACAATCTCTATTTATGAAGAGTTACATGCCAGCATTACTCCAGAAGCAACTGTACTATGAGTAAATCAAAACTAAAACCTAATCAGATTACGACAGTGCCAAGTCACAGGCTAAACATTATGGCATAGTGCCCTTATTTCTATACTGAAAAACAAAAAAACAAAAAAACAACAACAACCTCAAGAATACTGCCCAATAAGAAACCATTATTCTTATTAACTCATGAAAAACCCTAGAATACTGCTGGGGATGTAAATCATAAACATTAATAGAAGCTAAATACTGCTATATACTAAAATATACCAGACCCAGCCATTCGGACAATCATTTTACTAACTTACTGAACTGTGAGAACACTCCTAGATGGAGATGAAACAGGGGTGTCCTAAAAAAATGGATGATAATCTACCCCATTAAAGGAAAGAATGGAGATCTTCCCCTGTATTTAATCCATTAGGGCTCCTGGTATCTAATAGCAGAATGTATTTGCTTTCAAGCTGTCTTAAAGGCTTCTCCCTGTTGCCCCCCCTGATGTTTTTGGGTACGGCATCAATGATAAAATACCTCAAGTCATTGAGATTCTTGTTATGGATTAATTCAAAATGCCGGGCGACAGGATAGTTGACATCTGAATTTACCACGGCACGGAGATGCTGAAGGATGCGGTTAAAGGCCTGTAGTTTGGTACTCCCAACGTACCTGAGCCCACAGGTACATTGGAGCACATAAACCGCAAAATCTGTGCGGCAGGTGAAGTGTTCCTTGATCGTAATAGGATTGGGATCAAAAGCCGACAAATACTCACTGGTATTCACGCCGAACTTGCAGGCTCTGCACGAGATGCATTTAAAAAAGCCACACTTGTTGGAAATCCGTTGAGGTTTAATTACCACCTCAGGACTAGATTTAACCAAAACGTCCCTCATGGACGGGGCTCTTCTAAAGACCACTGAAGGCTCTTCTGATACTAGAGGAGCTATGGTGATATCAGTTTTTAAAAGTGGCCAATGCTTTTTCAAAATCCCCCTCACCTTTTTATGATCACCATTGAATGTGGTAATTAGGCTGATGTCCCTACTAACTGTCTCAATCTCCCTGTTGTCAGGGCTTACAGTCAAATCAGTGTTAATTGAGGAGAGATAAGCCTCCCTGTCCAAACAATTAGCTTTTTCCTTGGCATTAAGCAACAAGGAGGTGTCATACCCTCTAGCCTGAAATCTGACAAAGGCTCAAGACCTGCTGTGGTGCTACATATCCTCCTCATCCTTAAAAACTCCCCATAGGGGATGCTTCTAATCAGATGGTTTGGATGGGAGATACTGGCGTGCAAAATAGCATTGGACGCTGTGGTTTTCCTATGCAAGCGGGTATGTAGCCTCCCCTCCCCTATATAGATCTCCACATCCAGAAATTGAATGAGATGTGTGCTAATCTGGGAGGAAAAACATAGGTTCAGACTGTTGCTATTGATCTTATCGACAAATTCATTCGCTGATTCCACTGAACCCCTCCAAATCATGCAGATGTCATCAATAAATCTCCAATAGTGTATCATACAATTAGGGAAAAATTCATCGAGTGTACTCTTGAGGACATGCTCCTCCCACCACCCTACATGCAAACATGCATAGGTAGGAGAGAAGCATGCCCCCATTGCCACTCCTCTCAATTGTTGATAAACCTCCCTGTTATACAGAAAGAAATTGTTGTTAAGACACAGTTCTAACATTTTCCACTACATGGTGCTATGTTGACTGTAAGAAATACTGCGTTTGCTCAAATAATATCTAACTGCATTTAGTCCATCCGCATGCGAGATACTAGTGTACAATGAATTAATGTCTAAGGCGATGAGTACATAGTCTCTCTCCCAATTGATGCCATTGATTCTAGTTAGACAGGAAATGGCCAGTGTCCTTGATGAAAGAAGGTAAGGCCTCTACATAATCATGCAGGAATTCATCCATATATCTGGAGATAGATTCTAACAAACTCCCCTGGGCAGAGATGATGGGTCGCCCAGATACCGGAGATATTTGTTTGTGGATCTTCGGAATTAGATAGAAGAACGGTGTGACAGGGAATTCATTCTTTAGGAAAGCATGTTCTTGCTTGCTTAATAGGCCCATTTGTCTCCACTGATTCAAATCCTTGTGGGTTTTGTCTTTTAAGCATTTAAGGTCGTTGAAACTGCCCTATTATAGCAAGTAATGTCACTTAAATGTTTTTCTGCTTCCGCCATATAAAGATCACGAGGCCAGATGACAGTATTGCTCCCCTTGTCAGCTTTGTTAATGATAAGGTTAGAATCACTCCTTAGTTTTTTCATCAAAATACGATATTGCTTTTCCATATAGTTGAATCTCTTTTTTCTGCGAGTGATGCTGCATTGTAGTCCTTTCAGATCTTCAACCACTATGTCACAAAAAGCATCGATGTTATCTTTTGGCATTATTGGATAGAATGTGGATGGGGGTTTAAAAGTAGTCACACATGGATGGTTCATAGAGATCCCCCCCACAGCCAAATTTTGCTGAGTGGTTCCTGGTTCAAAATCTTCCTCTCGTGCTAATTCATTTGCCACACGGAGAGCCTTAGTATCCGCAATCTGAAACACACTCGAAGGTGGGTGTTCTTGGAGATATTTGATGCCCGAACCTGAGAGTTGTTTAACTTGAAATGTTTCTTTAACTTAAGTTTGCGGATAAACTTGAACACATCAATGCGAGTTTGCACATAGTTAAATGAGTTGCTGGGACAGAAGGACAACCCTAATGAGAGAAGTTGCAATTCTGCTTTGGTCAAGGTAGTGTCAGATAAATTGATGACAGTGTTGTCTTGTGTGTTAGTAGCTGTTGGTTCACTCGAAATGGATAAAGGTGCCTGATCATAACTCTCCAATATGTTGGTATTAGTTGAACTTTCTGCTGTTGTTACCATTTCTTCCCTTTCCCTCTGCCTCTCTTTACAAAGCCTTTGCGTTATCCTCCCAAAGTTGTCCTGTGCTTGAAGGACGCCTCTCCACATAGATTAGTTCACAGAACTTTTATTAGCAACAAAACAGCATTTCAGGCAGAGTTCGTTCGAAGAAGCCCTGACGCGTTTCGAGGCAACATGCCTCTTAATCATAGGGCAAAGCAGTTGGTGTGCGGCTGCACAATACAACCTTTTTAATCCCATTCTGCATGCCGCTCCCACATGGGTATTGCAACAGCATGCTGGGAGTTGTAGTGCTTACGATCCCTCCAGTGGGTAATTACGTGCCTTTGATGGCTTTCCGAGCACCAACCTTAATTGTTACTTATTCCATCTTGTTTTTCGTCATTGAAATCCTGAGCTGAGCGGCTGTTTCAGTTTGAGTGGCGAATTTACTTGCATATATATATATATATGTTTTCTTTTTTTTTTCACCAAAGCGATCCTCCGACTCGGTGTGCTCAACTGTGGGTGCTATGCAAAGGGGCCGGATCCTGGCCCTATTATTTTTCCACCAAAGATGCGGCACTCAGGGTTTTACAGTTCAACAGTTCAACTTTATTTCTCCAGCTCGGACCAACGAGTTTCAGCCATCACAGGCTTTGTTCACGGTAAGTGAGCTTTTTTCTATGTCCATTATTTATCCCAACTGGCAATAAGGGTGCATTATGGGACTAGAAGTTGTTACATTTCAAGTACTTAATGAGTTACATGCAACGTGTACCCGCAATATTTAAGGCATTTCATTTCCTACTCGCGCTGCTTTTACACGCAGAAGGCAATTTACATCTCATATTATCATCATATGCAGAGTGTATATATTTATGAATGGTATAGTACCCATTTAACTAGCATAAGTTTCTATATCATTGTTTCATTGTTTCTATATCATTGTTCTCATTGGTTATGGTATATATATATATATATACCATAACCTTGGTTTCTTACGCGCTGCAATTTCGCTGGCAGACATGATCTGGAAACAAAGCACGGACCACAAATTCGGTTCTTCTAAAGGTGTTTTATTTGCTTGTCGCCATCATAACGTTTCGGCTCTCCTGAGCCTTGCTCACACGACAGCGAGTTTCAGTGAGGGGTGAGTATTTAAAGTGCCAGTGCTGCACTTTAAGTGGGCCAACAGTGCATAAACATGGCAAAAAGACTGCCAGTACAATCAATGTAAAATAGAAGATATATACATATGTATAATACTGTAAACAATACTGGTAAAATACCAAAGTTACAATTATTGCTTTGGAAATGCCTTTGTTTACACAGGATCAAGGACAACAATACATAACATAACATCTGAAAATGTAAAGGTCACCGGATACGGAGATATAATGCTGGGATAAATCCCCAAACCATGTATGAAATAATTTGAAGTAAGGCCCATAGAGGTAGTGATAAAATAGGGCAAAGTGCAAAGTGCGAAAAGTGCAAAACAACAATATTAACCACACAAGATCAACTAATCACCTGACACCCTAAAGACTGAGCCCAGTCTATCTATAGTAGGGTTGATTTGAGGCTGTTGGTAGTATAACATATGAATCAATCTAAATCGGTGCATATTATTTTTTACTACAAGAGAACACAAATGTATATAAAGGCAGGAAACTACTTAAGAGGTTTTGAGGTAGACACGATTATTTAACATTCATCATCCAAATAGAACAGTAGAATAGTGGGGAAGACAGGACTCTAATCACAATCAATGTTGGAGAATTCTAATGAAAACGAATACAAATCATGTGCAAACTGTGCCATAAATAAATATGAAATTTCTTTGTAATCATCAGAAGGTACATATTGAATCATTAATCAATTTTCAGCAAAAACATGAGCATAGACAATAAAAACGTTAAAATACATGTCAAAGTGCGAGTCAGTGTGAAGTTAAAACAATAAATAAATAAATAAATAATAGCTTAATAGAACCACTATCTAAAAAATTATCTGTGTAATTGAATTACTAATCTGCACTCTGTATAAAAGGGGGATAAGTCGACAATCATACCTAGCCTAATGTAAACAGGTATAAAGATCTTCCGTCACGTTAAGTCCCCCCAGCTGCTTAGTGTTTAGCTGTAAAATGTACCTGGTTTCCAGTTTGCGCAATTTCGCTTCCCTATTGCCCCCACGTCTGCTTGCCAGGACTGTATCAACTTCGTAAAGTCTGAGTTCCCTGTTGCTGCTCTGGTGATGTTGTCTAAAATGACGTGCTACAGGGTAGGTATTGTCTTGTGAGGTAATTGCACGTAGATGCTGTAATATACGCTTGTGAACTGGCAACTTCGTGCTCCCCACATATCGCAATGAGCACGGACATTCCAAAACATAAATTGCAAAATCTGTTTGACAGGTTAGGGTCTTGGTGATCATATGTTGTTGGTCACCGAAACCATCCCTATAGCTAGTATGGTTAACTCCATGTGTACAGGCTTTGCAAGACTTGCATTTGTAAAAGCCTCCCCTATTATGCAACCAAGATGTTTTCGACAGGACCTCTGGGCCAGTATCCACCAGCCTGTCCCTCATGTTGGGAGCTTTGCTGTACGTAATAGAGGCCCGCTTGGGTAGTAGGTGCCCAATTACCGGATCTTTAAGTAAAATGGGCCAATTTTTGTTAACTATTTTGCGTATGTCCTTATGCTGAGAACAATACCCTGTGATAACTGAACAAAGAACAAGAGACGTACCCCGCCAAATGATGTGGTGGTCCCAACAATAGGATCCCAATATATATGGGGTGATAAACCTAGGAGTTAGCAATGCACATGACAAAATTAACTCAATCCAATTATACTCAAGAGAAAGTTTTTAGCAAATATATATGTATTTTTATTTTTTTATATATATACTCTTAGACCTGATGTAGAAAACACTTACATACATAAATAACACATCATTTTCTTTAGGATATTGAACAACATACATAAGAAAATGGAGAAGGGTAAAAGTAACAGAAATTCATCTTACTTTGGAGCCTACCCAGTAACACTTCACACTTCAGTCATACTCTCATACTCTCAAATTTTCAAAAAGGGATCCTACCTAGAGTTCTATCATTCCACTTTCATTCTTCCATACATTCCCATTGTTCTGGTGTATGCAACACATAGATGGTAAATGTGTAACATAGATCAGAATATTGTTCCAGATAGACAATCTTAATACGGCCCCTTAATTAATGTAGCACAGTATGCCGTATTTCTGGAGAAACAAGCCGACGCGCGTTTCGGTGACAGGCCGGATGGGCCACACCTTCGTCAGGGCTGGGAGTTGTTGACTGGGAGGGGAGGAGATAATGATCTGGAAATAAAACACAATGTCTTAGTTTTTTTCTATATAACAATTAAATTTGTCAAGACATATATATATTCTTTTCCTTTCTAATACATTTTTTACAGAGGTTAGACCATAATTGTTATTATTCGTCTGATGTCTATATGGTTGCCATTTTGAGGGTGTGCAGTACCAAGCTACCTAGAGACACTCCCAGAACCAGACTCCCAATTAGGTGACATCTGTAAGAGGCAATATGATAACCTGAGCTAAGTAACCAATCGAGAAAACAATATCACATCTTTCATATATCACATTATAATATACAATCATTCTGGGACACATATTGACCAAGAGCAGGAAGGTTATTGCGTATCATATCAAAAGCCAGGGGCTAAGGTATTAGAGAGCCCAACCTTCAGCTGAAGTCATTTATTTTCAAATATAGCAGGAGGATGGTTTGGGCATAATATAGGAAAGGAATTTTGGTAGTTATTAGACTTTGAAAGACAGTAGGGGTATGCATAGAATATATAAGGTCAAACTGTGGTGGTACTAGATAGTATCCTGTTTATTTTTACAAAACAGTGTTAAGCCAAAGATACAAGATGTTAAGTCAAGTTTTACCTATTATGAATTTCTAGTCAGAGATGACATAGAGGCTCGGAACCGGATGTCTTGCATGTGTGGGAAGATTTTTCTAATTTCTTTCACGCCGAGTACTACAATGGAGGACCTATAATTAAAATGAAGTTTTTTTATACCAGCGCTCGATTTAACATGATTGAATTTGAGTTTGAGATTACTTAGTTAGCACTATCATTCGATATTTTATTCGATTTATAAGGTTTATTAAGCCCAGTCCTGTGTTGGGAAAGTATGAAGCTTCGATTTACCTGATATGGTCTTAGGACGGTTCTTCAGGGGTAATACGCATTTAGTATATTTTCAAGGAACAGAGATCCTGGTAAGTAACAAGGGAACACCGATTACGGGTCGTCCTCATTAGTTTGTTATAACCCTGGATAAAGCCCATGGTTCCATTACCTGAGTCGTTAAGCTTGTATATCAAAGAATAGGCTCCACTATGCAGGGGTTAACGGCGGAGGATTAAATGTAGGTCCGCTGTACTTTAGGATTTTTAAGACTGCAGGTATCAAACAGATATCCCTAAAGGAGGATAATAAGGTAAGTATACACTGTAACCAATGTCCTCTAGGTAATGCAAAATCAAATCGCTAATTAGTATATACACACCGTGAGGGATTAGAGACTTTAAAGCGGTGGATGGGATAGGATATGGTTCACCGTAGCTGCTGGCATGTGCAGGACAGCAGGTATCTTGATAGGTCCCTAATGGAGGATAAAATGGTAAATATACAATATAGCCGATATCCTCTAGCTATTGTGGCGTCAAAGTGTCTCTCACATATACACACCGTTAGGGATGGATGTACGCAGCCGCTACGTTTTCAGCTGTTGAAACGGCGCGTTGCTGCAGATGGAGCTGCCTAATGTTGGATATAAGATAGAGGAGCGTAATAAGTAAGCGGCTTAGCGCATTCTGTTGGAGTAATAGGGTATCAGTCAATGACGCTTACCTTACGCAGTTGGAGCGCAGTCCGTAGATGGGGTTCCGTCGGTCCGCCGTATCGACCTATCATCACGGGAGACAGGACTCACACAAGTACCGAGCCTGTTAATATTTAAATAGCCGATTTTTCGCGCCACAAATGAAACTAGTCAGCTGCTTGGGGATAATAGAATCAATGACAGACTAACTTTTACCGATAAATCGGTGGCGGCCATCTTTGAGAGGACATTCTGAGGCTAGATAGCTAGTCTAGACAGCTTTGTGGTCGCCATCTTAGAAGAGGGTTTTGTTGGTTCATTTAAATAATGGACACCTCGAAACATTTCCTAAGCATAATCTAATTGGGTTACGATGCAGTAAGTTTATTTAGAGTCAAGCCCGTTTCTCGAGCCACACATGGGATATATCGGCGGCGTGGATATAGTCGACATCAACGACGGACTTTATGTTACTAATCAACATGTCGTAGCCATCTTGGAAAGGCTACTCGAGTGCTATAGATATAGATAATGGACTTAATTCCCAAAGCTATTTAGTAACCACCATCTAGAAGGGATTATTTATCCTGTCCTTTTTACTGTCATTAAACAAGACACTATGTTGTAGGAATATATATTTTAGCACACTCCCTTGAGGGATTCAAAGTACATCCTTTTCAAAGTTAGTTGTCAAATATAGAGCAGTAGCCTCCTGATTTAGTTCTCTGTTTCTTGGTGTTCCGAGCCGTAGGTTTGGTGTATAGTGATACCTTGATGGTGTTTTTGTCGTGTTCAATCCAAATGTCTAAAAATTCAATTTTGGAAGTACTTGTGTGACTAGTGAATCTCAGATTAGCGTCCGCCGCATTGAGCCATTTGATGAATTCAGATAGCTGTTCTTGGGAGAGACGGTCAGTACCAACAACCGCACGATATCTGTAAGACGGAATGCAACCATGACAAACTGTCGCACTAGCAACATCATATATCTAATCCTGTGTCCATGTAACCTCCCATATGTTGGGGAGACAGGCAGAGAATGCAGAGTGTGAATAGGGGAACATAAGTCTAACATCAGGAATCAAAAAACTACTGCCCCCATAGTGGCTCATTGGCTTGAGAAAGAACATAATGAACTGGAACTTCATTGGTTCATCCTGGAAAAAATAAAAGCGAACCCTGGAACTGATCCCATATGTTTACGAAAAAAACGGGAGGTGTTCTGGATATTTTTCTTGGATACTGTGGACAAAGGACTCAATGAAGAATGTCCCTGGCATCAAGCATTTTTGTAAATATGAACTTCGTGACAAAAATGCCTGACCATTATACCCAAGAAACAGAGAACTAAATCAGGAGGCTACTGCTCTATATTTGACAACTAACTTTGAAAAGGATGTACTTTGAATCCCTCAAGGGAGTGTGCTAAAATATATATTCCTACGACATAGTGTCTTGTTTAATGACAGTAAAAAGGACAGGATAAATAATCCCTTCTAGATGGTGGTTACTAAATAGCTTTGGGAATTAAGTCCATTATCTATATCTATAGCACTTGAGTAGCCTTTCCAAGATGGCTACGACATGTTGATTAGTAACATAAAGTCCGTCGTTGATGTCGACTATATCCACGCCGCCGATATATCCCATGTGTGGCTCGAGAAACGGGCTTGACTCTAAATAAACTTACTGCATCGTAACCCAATTAGATTATGCTTAGGAAATGTTTCGAGGTGTCCATTATTTAAATGAACCAACAAAACCCTCTTCTAAGATGGCGACCACAAAGCTGTCTAGACTAGCTATCTAGCCTCAGAATGTCCTCTCAAAGATGGCCGCCACCGATTTATCGGTAAAAGTTAGTCTGTCATCGATTCTATTATCGCCAAGCAGCTGACTAGTTTCATTTGTGGCGCGAAAAATCGGCTATTTAAATATTAACAGGCTTGGTACTTGTGTGAGTCCTGTTTCCCGTGATGATAGGTCGATACGGCGGATCGACGGAACCCCATCTACGGACTGCGCTCCAACTGCGTAAGGTAAGCGTCATTGACTGATACCCTATTACTCCAACAGAATGCGCTAAGCCGCTTACTTATTACGCTCCTCCATCTTATATCCAACATTAGGCAGCTCCATCTGCAGCAACGCGCCGTTTCAACAGCTGAAAACGTAGCGGCTGCGTACATCCATCCCTAACGGTGTATATATGTGAGAGACACTTTGACGCCACAATAGCTAGAGGATATCTGCTATATTGTATATTTACCATTTTATCCTCCATTAGGGACCTATCAAGATACCTGCTGTCCTGCACATGCCAGCAGCTACGGTGAACCATATCCTATCCCATCCACCGCTTTAAAGTCTCTAATCCCTCACGGTGTGTATATACTATTAGCGATTTGATTTTGCATTACCTAGAGGACATTGGTTACAGTGTATACTTACCTTATTATCCTCCTTTAGGGATATCTGCTTGATACCTGCAGTCTTAAAAATCCTAAAGTACAGCGGACCTACATTTAATCCTCCGCCGTTAACCCCTGCATAGTGGAGCCTATTCTTTGATATACAAGCTTAACGACTCAGGTAATGGAACCATGGGCTTTATCCACTGTTAGGGTTTTAACAAACTAATGAGGACAACCCGTAATCGGTGTTCCCTTGTTACTTACCAGGATCTCTGTTCCTTGAAAATATACTAAATGCGTATTACCCCTGAAGAACCGTCCTAAGACCATATCAGGTAAATCTAAGCTTCATACTTTCCCAACACAGGACTGGGCTTAATAAACCTTATAAATACAATAAAATATCGAATGATAGTGCTAACTAAGTAATCTCAAACTCAAATTCAATCATGTTAAATCGAGCGCTGGTATAAAAAACTTCATTTTAATTATAGGTCCTCCATTGTAGTACTCGGCGTGAAAGAAATTAGAAAATATCCTCCCACACATGCAAGACATCCGGTTCCGAGCCTCTATGTCATCTCTGACTAGAAATTCATAATAGGTAAAACTTGACTTAACATCTTGTATCTTTGGCTTAACACTGTTTTGTAAAAATAAACAGGATACTATCTAGTACCACCACAGTTTGACCTTATATATTCTATGCATACCCCTACTGTCTTTCAAAGTCTAATAACTACCAAAATTCCTTTCCTATATTATGCCCAAACCATCCTCCTGCTATATTTGAAAATAAATGACTTCAGCTGAAGGTTGGGCTCTCTAATACCTTAGCCCCTGGCTTTTGATATGATACGCAATAACCTTCCTGCTCTTGGTCAATATGTGTCCCAGAATGATTGTATATTATAATGTGATATATGAAAGATGTGATATTGTTTTCTCGATTGGTTACTTATCTCAGGTTATCATATTGCCTCTTACAGATCTCACCTAATTGGGAGTCTGGTTCTGGGAGTGTCTCTAAGTAGCTTGGTACTGCACACCCTCAAAATGACAACCATATAGACATCAGACGAATAATAACAATTATGTTCTAACCTCTGTAAAAAATGTATTAGAAAGGAAAAGAATATATATATGTCTTGACAAATTTAATTGTTATATAGAAAAAAACTAAGACATTGTGTTTTATTTCCAGATCATTATCTCCTCCCCTCCCAGTCAACAACTCCCAGCCCTGACGAAGGTGTGGCCCATCCGGCCTGTCACCGAAACGCGCGTCGGCTTGTGTCTCCAGAAATACGGCATACTGTGCTACATTAATTAAGGGGCCGTATTAAGATTGTCTATCTGGAACAATATTCTGATCTATGCTACACATTTACCATCTATGTGTTGCATACACCAGAACGATGGGAATGTATGGAAGAATGAAAGTGGAATGATAGAACTCTAGGTAGGATCCCTTTTTGAAAATTTGAGAGTATGAGAGTATGACTGAAGTGTGAAGTGTTACTGGGTAGGCTCCAAAGTAAGATGAATTTCTGTTACTTTTACCCTTCTCCATTTTCTTATGTATGTTGCTCAATATCCTAAAGAAAATTATGTGTTATTTATGTATGTAAGTGTTTTCTACATCAGGTCTAAGAGTATATATATAAAAAAATAAAAATACATATATATTTGCTAAAAACTTTCTCTTGAGTATAATTGGATTGAGTTAATTTTGTCATGTGCAGTGCTAACTTCTAGGTTTATCACCCCATATATATTGGGATCCTATTGTTGGGACCACCACATCATTTGGCGGGGTACGTCTCTTGTTCTTTGTTCAGTTCTCTTTCCCCCCACGACCTGCCTACATCACTAAAAAGCCCACTGGGGAACCCCCTTCTTTCACTATAATACCCTGTGATAAACCTGAAAGTATCAGTAATATCTGTGACACATGATTCAATTATCCCATTGTCTATTGCAACTTCCGTTGATGTATCATATTTGGACAATAAGGATTGGCGACTAAAGCCTGAAGATTTGAATATGGCTTTGTCAATGGTCTTCTGTGTATACCCTCTTTCAAGGACTCTTTCAGAGCTAATAGCTTGAGCCTCGTGTAACTCTTGCTCATTGCTACAAAGCCTACTAATGTGCAACATCTCACAGTGCGGGATATTCATGATCAAAAGAGAAGGATGTGTGCTTCCCGCATGTAATGTTGTGTTTTTGCGAAATAATCGAGGGGCATATTACCAACAACTAGCGATAATTTTTGTCTCTAACTTGTTTAGAGACAAAAATTATCGCCGCACATCGGCGATTTTTATCGCAGATAAACCTTGCTATTAGCAAGGTTTATCGCAAATGCGATAAAAAACGGCTGCAATGCATGAATATCGCTGAAAAGTCAGCGATATTCATGCATTATCGAGCAAATGCTCTTAGCCATGTTATCCACCTCCCATTGGATAACATGGCTAGGAACTGCTCAGGGCAGGTGTTAGCTTTTGGAGATATTCGCGCTTAGTGCGAATATCTCCAAAAGTTGGTAATAGGAGATAGCGATGTTAGGGACTGTTTCCAGTCACTAACATCTTGGCACGCCCACTTTGCATGTCATTAGTGATAAATATCACTGACATGCAAAGCGGGGCCCAAGATGGTCGCTATCTCCTATTAGCTGTCACTAACTGGTGTTAGCGCCAGCTTGGTAATAGGGAGATAATTTTATCTCCGCTTTCTTGGCTTTTAAAGCCAAAAAAGCGGAGATAAACCCCCTTGATAATATGCCCCCTAGTCTCTAACCTGTTGTTATACACATATACTTCTGTGTCAAGGAAGGGGACCTGTTGTTGACTCATGGTGACTGTAAAGTGGATGTTAAGTTGATTATCATTAAGACGTTCAACAAACTTTGCCGCCTCTTCTTAAATACCCCTCCAAATTACAAACAGGTCATCAATGAATCGATGCCATGTAATGACTTGATTCATCATTTCGTACTGAAAGCATGTTTTGAGGACCAGTTCCTCCCAAGCCCCCATGTGAAGACATGCGAAAATTGGAGAGAAACTGGCCCCCATTGCTACGCCCTGGAGTTGCCTATATAAGACGCTATTGTACATAAACACATTGTGTTGTAAACAGAATGTAAGCATTTCAATTAACATTTCATTGTGTTGTTTGTACTTAGCCTCCCTCCGCCCCAGATAATACTGCACTGCTGCTATACTATCTGTATGGCGGATGCTGGTATACAAGGCTGTAACATCTAAGGCTAGCATCCAATTGCCCTCCTGCCATTGGATGTTTTTTAGTTTGAACAAGAAGTCCCCTGTATCTTTAATGTATGATTCCAGAGATTTTACGTGACCCTGTAGAAAGTAGTCGATATAGACAGATGTCCTTTCCAGAAGACTGCCTCTGGCCATGATGATAGGCCTGCCAGGGGGATTGTTTTTGTTAAATATATATATTCCAAATATTGTTCTTAGCCCGAAACGTAGGGCATGATGGAGTGAGAAAAGTTAAAGAGGCTCACCAACGATGTTTTGTCAGCAGAAACAAAGAGAAATGCCAAAGTTGTGAAAGACAAATCGTCATCTCCACAGCTTTCAGGAACTGACAACCTCTTGTGAGTCAAACCATAGCATTCCATTGTCATGGCAGTGACATCATAAGCATTACAGAGAGGAAGGACAGCATACTAATCGTAAACTACTACAGAAAGTTCTAATTTTAAGCCAATATCTGCTGTTTTTAAACCTCTGTCATGTTCATTGTCAGGGTACGAACCGCAAAATAATGCACTCTAGATTACAATTAGCGTGCCAGGCTTTATACAATGTATTTATTTCCACTTGTATTTAGCCACATGTATTTTCTGCTACCTGTATTTGTTTACACATACGTATTTTGACGATTCTGAAAAAATGAAGCTGAAACTAGTATATTTTCAGTTTTACTTGACCAATGGATGTAAACATGTACACTCATACTACATTGCCTGACCAGTTCAAATTATATGAATACCCAGCGATGATAAACCAATACACTTATGTGAAAAAAAATCACATTTTAGTATCAACCTTGTGAAAACTTACAACTGTTTAAGCTTCATTAGGAAACAGCCTCTCTTTTCCATTCCCTTACCTATTTTTGCACATCGATAAGCCATATTCGAAATAGATACTGATAGGATCGATGGATTTGTATAGTTATTTTCCTGTAAAAACAGAATACTGTGATACAATTCAGACAACTGACACTAGTTTATGGCTTGAAGCCCTCCTCATTTCGAAATAAAGTTACTTTTTGTCAGAGTTGTGCAAAGGTTTGATTTTCAAAAGCATGAAAGAGGACATTCATGTTGGTTGTGTGAGATGTGTGAAGACTCCACCAGGCTGCTTTGTGTTCTCCTCAAGGGGAGGTTTTCTGCTTCATGCTGCAGGTCATACAATAAACTCTAGGTCAAAAGTTCAAGCCTTGGGGAGTCTGATTGTACGCTCAGCATTTGGGTTGAAAAACACTTGTAAGAAAAGAAAGGTCACCAAGATGTAAAGATGACACGTAGTTCAGGTATGTGGAAACTGCTTTATTTAGATATACACACTGACACCGAGGCACGTCTACTCCTCAGAGCCTCTTGCAGCAACTGTCAACTCAACTGTCATCCTGCCAGTGTCCAGGTAATAACATCCTGATGTCACAGTGCTTTGGCAGGAGCTGCGTGCAATAGGCAGAGCGCCGTGCTGTTACATTGCATGGCACCTTAACCCAAGTAAACACAACACATCTCCTCTTCAATAAAAACAAGAAGGACTGTGGTGACACGTGAATGAGGCTTGTGGGAAGGAGAGGAGACCAACTGCTAATCACAAATAAAATCGCGTAACTTAGCTGGAGGTTTGACCTCTCTCCCATATCTGCTCACAGTGGGCTTGTCCTTACAACTGACGTCCTGAGACGTAACATCTTCATAAACAGAATCATCTGAATCAACATTTATCTTGGTCTGATACCTGTACTCTTCCGATGTCTCCTCGCTCTGCCTACTACTACTGTCATCCACCCGTGAACTATAGGAAGTGTTCTCACACCCAGAAGATACATCGTTTGTACCCAAAGATACAATGTTTGTACCGTCTGGACGAGACCCTCCAATAGCCTCACGATCCAGAATCCAATCGTAGTCTTGAGAATAGGAAACATCTAGGTTATTTGGAGTGCATTGAGAAAAAGACATTGTCCCCCCATCTTTACACATTGACAATGAAGAACAATGCCATGTTTTACCATCGCTCAAAAGAGCAGAATTACAAAAGACTTTCTTGACTTCCATAGGTTGTGAGTAGTGATTTTTTCCTTTGCTTGAACATCTGGATTTCTTCACTCTAACTCTGTCACCTGCTTTGATGAAAAACTTTTTACATGCATGTTTGGAGTCATAGTATCTCTTACCAACACTTTGTGAATTCCGTAAATTCCTTTGAGTCTCCTCGGGAGACCAACACTCTCTTTTGGGGATAGCCCAACCCACGTTATCCTTAGTAATGGGGGTCCTCCCTCTCAAAAGCACAAAGGGACTGGTACCAGTAGATTCACAAGGAGTTACTCTGAATGTCCAAAGATTGTTGATAAGTTGTTTTTTCCATGACATCTCATTTTGATTTGCTAGTTGAATAATTCCTTTAATCACACGATTGAACCTTTCGATTGCACCATTTCCTGCAGGATGATAAAACAGAAGTGGTTTTGTGTTTGATCCCAGGTTTCAACAGAAAGTCTTTAAAAATTGCAGACGTAAATTGTGGACCATTGTCAGATACAATACAATTTGGAAGGCCCTCTCTAAGAAATAGTTTGCGCAAAAACCCCACAACACTTTTTGCTTCCGCATCTTGGACCACTTCTACCTCTGGCCATTTTGAAAAATGGTCTACCAGTACTATAAGGTATAATAGTTCACCCTGCTCTCGAATTGGTCCGCAAATGTCAATAACAATACCCAATCTAACCCAGGGCATGGATGGACAAGAAAGGGGTTGAAGGGGTGGTCTCAGCGTGTGTTTGGATTTATCTGAATTCTCACAGGCTGCACAATTTCTGACACTCCTTTCGATTTCTATGTCATAACCGGGCCACCAGTATAAATTCCTGACTCTACTCTTGGTTTTTCCTATGCCAAGGTGCCCCTCGTGGCAAATCTCAAGGAGTTTAGTCTATAAACCCTTGGGAGGAACGACCTTGCCATTTCTCAATACTAAATCACCTTCAACTGACAGCTCATCCTTGAGTTCCCAAAATGAACGTTATTGTTCAGGAATCTTTTACTTTTCAGGCCAACCCGCTCTTATATACTTGTTCACCTCAAGAAGTACATCATCATCCTCCATTGCTGTTGACCACTCTGCACCAGAAATACATGGTATGTCTTCTACAATGTTAGCTATGCAAAAAGTGTCAATGTCCGAAACCTGGTCATCAGTGTTAGGTAAGGGTAAACGGCTTACACAGTCCGCAACCTTGTTTTTAACACCAGGAAGATACTCGACCTCATAGTTAAACTCTAGCAACCTCATGGATATGCGTGAAAAGCGGGGGGAAGCAACTTGAAGACCCTTAGTAGAAAGTACCTTTGCTAGAGGTTTATGCTCACTTCTAAGGGTGATCTTGTAACCCCAAATGTATTGTCTAAAACGATTCAAACCCCATGCACATGCTAGTGCCTCTCTCTCAATCACAGAATACCTTCCTTCTCCAGTAATCTGTGAAAGCACAGCTCCTAACCCCTTATTGCTTGCATCAGTGGTTACAATGCTGTGGAGAGAGGGGTTGAACCCTTGGAGGGATGGAGCATTACAAATATCCTCTTTAATCCAAATAAAGGATTCTTCACAAATAGCATTCCACTCAAATGTGCTCTTCTGTTTGATAGGTTCTCTGAAATGCAACGTTTTAGAAGAGAAATTTCTCACACATTTGGCATAAAATTCTGAAAGGCCTAGGAATGCTCTGACCTCCTCCTTGTTCTAGGGTGAGGGGGCCTCCCTGATAGCTGATAACTGTTCTTTTTTTGGCTTTATGCCACTGCCATCAATTTCGTGTCCCAAATAAGTGACTTTATTAGCAGCAAATTTGCACGTACGCAAATCAGCTGTAAGCCCATGATGTTCAAGCACTCCTAGGACTCTGTTCAGTTTTGCATCATGTTCACCTCTGGTGGCGCCTGTTACCATGATGTCATCCTGAAAAATTAGGAGATTCTTTTCCTCCTTAAATAGTTCGCTCATCAACCTCTGAAACATGTCCGCAGCCGAAGCCAGTCCAAACGGTACCCTCTTAAACCTAAAACATCCCAAGGTCGTTACAAATGTGGTAAGGCTCCTAGGATGTAAGGCCACTTGGTGGTAGGCTGAGCTTAGATCAATAGTGGAGAACCACTTAGCCCCATTGGTATAAGACAGAATTTCACTAATCTTTGGCAAAGGAAATTGATCAACCAAAATGTTCTTATTGAGGTCGCGTAGATCAATACATAGACGGAGCTTGCCGTTGGGTTTCTTAGCGATAACCAAGGGCGAAACCCACTCTGCTGATTCTACCGGCTCAATAATACCCTCTTTTTGTAATCTCTTTAATTCATTTTCCACTTCACCAATGATGGAAAACGGTATGTTCCTAGACTTGTGTATACACGGAACCGCATCTTCTTTCAGTTTGATTTCATGAACAAAACCTTTAAGTTTCTCTATGTTCTCAGAAAACACTTTCGGATACCTTTTCCTAAAGAAATTATTGCACTCTTCTTCAGTTTGTAAGATCAGGACAGGATCCGGGCTGTTAGGATCCAGAATTATTCCCAATTCTCCTTGGTCAATCCATCTAACACGGAAGGATCCACCTTAGAGACATACAGTTTTCCTACCATTTGGCGAGACTTAAATTGAAACTGTAATTCTCTGAAACCCAACATTTTGATCGGATCATAATTAAATGATTTTGGAAAAATATCAAGGTTCTGCAACTTCTTGCCCATGACGGGAACTAATTTCTCCAACCATACCCCTTCGTTAACAATGGTATAGGGTGAGCCGGAATGAGCAACTATTGAAATATCTACCCCACCCATGTTCATGTCACATATCGGTTTCTTCTTTTTGCTACCTCCATCATCGACATTCAACACAAATAAATTCATATCCTCTTCATCTGAGGATATAAAATCCTCTTGTTCATCTAGAACCACTGCTTTTACATTTCTTCCCCCTTTCTGTTTCTTAGGACGCATGGCACTGAAATGCCCAACTATTCCACAATTTGAACACTTTTGTCTCAAAGCTGGACACGATTTGTCATTTGCCAAATGATATCTACTACCACATCTAAAACATTTTCTATCATTAGAAAGTTTTACTTTATAAGTGGGATCCTTTCTCTGTACATAACTAGAACTGGGTTTACTGTTTGTTTTCTTTGAATCTATGACTTTTGCCACAGTGGGTTTGTCCTCTGTTGAGGATTTCTCTTCCTGCAACACAGCTTTAGCACATCTACTAGTTAATTCTGTACACTTAGCTATTTCCACCACTTCTTCTATGGCAATTCACCTTTCGCCCACAATTTCTCCTGAACATGCTTATTGGAGGACCTCATAACAACCTGGTCACGAACCAACTCATCATGTAATGCCCCAAATCTGCAAGTAAGCGCCACGTTTTTCAATGTAGCAACATAATCTTCCACAGATTCCTCAGGGCTTATCTGCGTTGAAAAAACTTGAACCTGTTAACTGAAATAGAAATAGTGGGTTTGAAATACATAGTCAAATCTTCTAAAGCGATCATGTACACATCACCTGTCCTAGGTTTCTTGTTAATACGGTTGTAAATTTTCATAGCTTTAGCACCTAAACAATGAAGAATTTTCTTTTTCTTCTCAGGGGTCAATTCTTCTTCGCCTTCAAAAGTGGACAAATAATTCTCAAAGTATTCCTGTCACTCTTCCCATTTGAGTGCATCATCTCCTGTTGAGGGTATGAAAGGTAATGGAGGAGATAAATTCCACACATTTCCTGAAGCCATGACTGACTAGGTAGTACTAAACCAACACAGAACTGATATATGAAAAGTATGAATTTATGTTCCAGAAAAACTTCCTTTTCAGACAAAGTGTACAAATATTCCCATAAATATTTGAATAAATGCTATAACCTATTTTGGTATGTGTGTCTCTTGTCAATAATACCACCCAGGATGCAGTCACACAGATTTGTGTGCGTGTCACTGTTTTCAATAACAAAGAAAAACACACTCTCCAACAGCAGTACTTAGTTCCTCAGGATGAAATCTTTAGGATTGGTGTGCGTGCCACCGCTGCGGAGGACACGCTTAATTATCTCAAAAGTAAGTGTGCGTGTCACTGTAGAAAAATGCTCCTAAAAGAATTTGTTAACAAAGTTTCCTAAATGCGTAAATTGGTGTATGTGTCACCGTACCTGGAAACACGCTCAATTAGCTCTTAAAAGAAACACGACCAAAACCTTCTAATTGCGTAAATTGGTGTGTGTGTGTCACCGTAACTGGAGACCAGCTCAATTGGAGATTTCCTTTCTTCAAAAAAGGCCGACTGACGTTGGAAAATGTATGCGTTCCACTGACGTCACCTGAAACCCTGACAGGAAAGCCGCTCGTCTGAAGTGCGACGTGGAATCCTGACAGGAATGCGGCGTTCGCTTTGACACCAACGATGTTCAAGGGGTGAATAGGTCACCCACCCAAAGATAATTACAGCAGCCACTCAAGGAGATCGATTTCCCTCACGGTGAATGTGCCTTCCAACTAGACCAGCAATTTACTGTTGGTCTGGTTAGTGGTTTCAGAGGCAACTCTGGACCTTTACACCGCCACACAAAGTCCCGCACAGTACTTTCCCCAAGGTGAAAAAACACTGTATTCCGCATCCAGTACAGGTTTCCTCACGGAAAACACTGTCAACTCGCACTTGAAGGCATTCAACACGAGACCCTGACGACACGCAGGGTATCTACGTCCAGCCGGACAACATCCAAAACTCACCCGATATAATCGGTGGACAGAACGATGTCCAAATTGCTGCCTTCAGGAATGATCAACTTCTCAAAGAGAACCTGAACTGCCAACATGCAGATCTTGACCCCGATAACAGATGAAAACACTGGCTGAATGGGGTCAAACCGCCCATCAATTCCTGAAGACTCCACTCTAAGTAACCGCTGGTGAATAACTCGAGACTTCAACTGTGGCTTGCGGAAATGAAGATGAGAGGGCAACCTCAGCAGGCAGAAAACGTCCCCAGAACAAAGAACAGGTGGCTTCTGCTTGGTTTGTCGCGGTGTCAGCAGTCCTGTCTCGTCGCCAGCTTGTAAAGATGACACGTAGTTCAGGTATGTGGAAATTGCTTTATTTAGATATACACACTGACACCGAGGCACGTCTACTCCTCAGAGCCTCTCGCAGCAACTGTCAACTCAACTGTCATCCTGCCAGCGTCCAGGTAGAACATCCTGATGTCACAGTGCTTTGGCAGGACGCGTGTGCAATAGGCAGAGCACGCATGCTATTACATTGCATGGCACCTTAACCCAAGCAAACACAACACAAGAAGTGCGGGTTAGAATTAATGTTAATAAATTGCTTAGTTTGACAGAGTGTGTGATTGTGATGCAGGATTACATTATTTTCAAGTATGTTTTCTGAGATAGGTCACTCTATAAAACTTTGAGGCTCTCTGTCACTGGCAATTCTTGAGGGTTGAGGCCACGGAGTTCACAAATGTAAAAATGATACATGCACTGTTTACATTTAAACAACACGCAGTCAGCAGCCTGAATTACTTATTGGTGTTGGAGGGATTCCGCACATACACAGACCTATGCGCAGGAATATGGGACGTCAGTGTATATGGGTCTAAGCCTTCCCACCACTTTAGTGCCCACGAACCCAGGACCAAAGAAGCAAATCATTAGGAAGCCCAGAACACAACAGTCCCGGATCTCTCAGGAATCGGGGTAACAAGATGCACCTTTTCGCTCACTCTCTCGTACATGTATACAATAAGAACTGACTGAAACACGAATATAGTTTAAAATGTTTATTTTAACTATTGTGCTCTAAAACACAGTATACGAGCCACATTCAGAAGTAAAATGCATAAAACTAATACAGTTAGCATTGCAGCAAGGCCATATATCATAAAGGAGATGTCATCATATAAAGACAGTGGATAAAGGACCATGAGGCGTAACCACCCTCCCCTTGGTAAGGGACGTATTTATATATAATAGAATATCTCTGGGCTTTCTCAGCAGACCCCATACCTTAGTGCCTAGATGGCATATCTACATCATAGGAACCGCATTGCTCTTCTCCCTGAAAAGCTCCATCTCCAAGTGTGTGTTACCTAAACAAGCATCCTCATAATATCATAGTACTAGTTTCCAGCCACAGCTGCGTTAGCATGTTTTGTCTAGGCGCTAGGAACTGACCAGAACAGATTAACAAGGGGCATTGTTTATCGACTTTGGTCATAGTGTTCAGACTAAACTCCTGGAACAGGCAGAGAATGAATAAAGCAGACCGTACTCTTTTGAAAGGCATGTACAGCGTTTTGCAAAAATTAATCCATGTAGTAACGTGCGTAAAAGCAGCACAATGGCTGCTGGGCTCATGCTAACTTAGCAATGTCGACAATGTCCCTATTGGCCACATGATATTGGTAATTTTCATTACTCTGATTCTTCCTTATTTGTACTATTACTTACCACGAGAGTAAATGGACCCATTTATTTCACAAGGAATTACAACTTCCTAAAGCTTTCTTCAGTACCTCTGTGTGGGAGGAAACCCTTGCATAAATCACCTCTTCTCCAGGAACTCTTCCTGTTCATAACAAGCCAGAGAAAAACAAAGGCTGATGAAGGAGGGGAAGTTGGGGGGTCCTAAGTAATGGGACGAAGATGGGAGAATCGTAGTGATAAAGATTACCTGCAATTGATCAAGGCATTTTCTCATCTTCTTCCTTTTGGTTTCATTCCTTACTACCTGAGGCAGGCCCAAGCTTAACCTCTTCACTAGCATGAAATAGCTAATAAAAAATACATTCACATTGATAATAATCCACTTACAATCTTTTTTTAAATACATTGGAAATATATATTAACCGTTTTCTTCTTTTAATATTGCTTTGTATACACAGATGTTGTTACAAATCCCATTGTATGCTTAATATTAGGCGAGCCCTAGGATCCAAAATCTTACTGCGAATGCACATTTACCTATTATTCGTGCATCATGATTAGTACAGCAACAACTAACACGTGTTTCGCCGTAGTGCGCTGCTTTTTCACAGCTATAACACTGCAATGGTATTTTCTTCCAAGTAACTCATGACAATGCTTATGAATGGGTTTGAAGGATGGGGATCGGGCAATGGATCTTCTGTGAGGGCCAGATGTTTCTGGAGATGATATTAGACTAGTGTGGTTATGCCAGCCCTGTGTATCACTGACACAACCCTTGCCTTATTCAACAGGAGCGCCCTCCTTTCCTGAGGCATGCTGCTTCTTAGTGGTGAGTTCAAACACTTTTTCCTCTTTAAATAGGACTTTAAATCAGTAAGATTCCAATCGTGTTTACCACTTTAATGT
Organism: Lissotriton vulgaris; assembly: GCF_964263255.1. NCBI lineage: Eukaryota > Metazoa > Chordata > Amphibia > Caudata > Salamandridae > Lissotriton > Lissotriton vulgaris. The sequence continues at coordinate 1,141,605,907 of NC_141694.1, read as the reverse complement.
AGTCCCTTTTTCAAGGCTGCACTTTGTAACCTTGGAATAATCCTTCTTTGTCTGAAATCCTCCGGGCCACTAGCCCCCTCTTGGAATGTCTCAGTGTTGGCTGTGTGCCAGTTTTTCTGGGAGATCAGGAACACGAATAGCAGAATACAGATACCTACATAATAACTTCAAGTTTTTATGACATATTAATTGATAACTTCTCAGACCCCTTCCCCTGCAAAGTTTACCTGGTATAATTACTGAGTTGCTGATGCGGGGTCAAAAGTTGGGATTTGGATTTCTCTTCCTGCTTTTTCTTTGCATCTTATCCATTATCTTTTGGAGTTCCCTCTTGCTTCCCTCTTGCTTTGCCTTGAGACTTGTCAATCCTCTCGCTAGTGGTGTGGAGATGATCATTGAGAGATGCCAGGAAACCTTCTTCACAATTAGGAAAAAGCGGTAGGCTCAAAAATAACTCTGCAGGGGAAGAAGGAAAAAATAGCTAGGGTAAGCACGAAACCTACACAAGTCTTTCTGAAGGTGTGGGGCCCAAAGAAAACATAGGACTAGAGAAAGCAAAGCAATAATGCGGACCAGAGATAGCAGATGGTAATCTAAAGCAGTGGTAGGAGACATCAACAATACCAGTGTTGCCAGGTGCAAAGAAATTGGCTGCCTTCCTCCCTTGTTCTGCTGTCCTGAGTTGTACCCAGGAGTCAGAGCTTAGTGAAACTAGAAATATTCCTAGATCTGCACCAATCACAGGTGCACTAGAACACTAACCTCTAAACCGCAGCCACCAAGTGTCAGGGTGCAAAAATCACCAGCCATGAGCCTTACATTCCTTATCTTGCAGCTCAGGACCATAAGTGAAGAAAAGAACCTCTCTATGCTTAGATCACTCCTTGGCCTAGTAAGCCAGATAACAGCACAGATATCTGTAGCCTTTGTTGCCTGTTCAGTGTCACAAATATCTGTTAGGTGAACACATCCATGCCCCCTGGACATTATGGGATTTTTTGCAATATTTTCCAGACAGATCAATCACTTTCTAAGAGGAGCACACACCTGGCCTCAAAGCTCTTTCTGCCAATTGTTACTCACACTTTCTCTGAAACCAAGTGATTGACTGCTGAATAGATTTTCCAGAGACTGTCTATTCTATCAAGAGCCCCCTGCTCCATGTTGACATGATGAGCTAGAGGTAGAACTGTAAATTTCCCTCTTTTTCAGCACTCTAGAAACTAGCTACAACCGCCAAAGCCAGAAGCTATTTAGAAATTGTTTCGATAATGGAAAAATTTACCAGCATCTTGGGCCAAAATAATAAATAGGGTCGTGCATCTGCTCCTCACAGAGGTGATTGACTCTGTTTGGATTTTTTTATACGCTAAGGAATACATGCAGTGTCTCACAGCCATGCCTTTTAATCCTCTAAGAATGCTTCTCTCTCAGTGATAAGCTTTCTGAGTGGAAGCAAAAATGTGCCTGTGCCACAACAAGGAACCAGGGGCCATATGTAGGTAGCCAAATACCAGTTGTTAATGGAGAAATTCAGTAAATTTCACCATTACCGACCGGTAAATAGGCATGCGCGATGTAGGGAACGATTCGGGAAAAAAGAATCAGTAAATACCGATTCCTCATCATCTAATCGGAATCTACCGATTCATAAATACTGAATCGGATAATACCGATTCGGAAAATAAGAAAAGCTAAAAACAATAAAAGAGATGTAGGAATTTTTTTTTATTAAGAAATCCATGAAATTCGGTATTTAAGAGTCAGTAATTACCATGGATTGAAAGCAGGTGGTAACCAGGTTCAGGCAATAAAACAGACCCCAAAATGCAACAGTGTGATCAGAATGGCGGCTTTCTATGTGATAGCAAGGCGGCTACAGCTATAGGCAGCAGGAGTGAGGATCTGGAGACGGGAAGAGCAAGTCTAGAGACAGCGGATCACACTCTTCCAACTTACTGAGGCAGAGATCCATGAAAGGTAAAGGCTACACCCCCACACCATCCTGGACTTGATAAGGGACCTGCACCCACTCCTGGAGCACCCAACACCAAGGGCGCACACCATACCACCACATGTGCACGTGCTCTGCAGCCTACACCTACTTGTATCTGGCAGTTACCAGGGGGTGATAGCTGCGGTAGGTGAGGTGTCCCAGAGCTGCCCGTCCTGTTTTTTCAGGAAGTTCATGGAGGCCATGATGTAGAGAATGCATCATTACATAGGCTTCCCTGACACACATGCGGAACTGCTGAAGACCAAGACTGACTTTTACCAAATGGCACAGTTCCCACATGTCATTGGCTGTATTGATGGCACACACATCCCAAATTGCCCACCTAGAGCCACTGAGTAAATCTACAGGAACAGAAAGTCTACCAACTCCATAAATGGGCAGGTAATCTGTGATGCTGCCAACATAATCACGGACATCGTGGCCAAATTCCCTGGAAGCACCCACAACTCCTACATCTTCCAGAACAGTGGGATCTACACATCCCTGGCAGTGGGGGAATTCGGAGAAGGATCCCTGCTAGGTAAAACACTGTGACACACCCTGATAGATACTGCAGATGTAGGTGTTGTCGTGCATGTGATTAATGGCTCTCTCTTTTCCACATAGGCGATAGCTCATATGCCGTCCGCTCATTCATCCTCACTCCCTACCTGAACCCATCAACCCTGAGTGAGAGACGATACAATGTGGCACACAAATCTACAAGCAATGTTGTGGAGCGCACCTTTGGGCTGTTAAAAAGCAGGTTCCGCTGCCTCCACAAAAGCAGAGGCGCACATTGCCCCTCATCTACTGTAAAATCGTTGCAACTTGCGCAATGCTGCACAACCTTGCCACTAGGAAAGGAACAGCAGTAGAATTAACAGATATTGAGGATGATGATGATGAATTTGCACACCCTGACACAGCAGGAGTGGCTCCAGCAACAGATGGGAGACAAAGACGGGTAGAGATCACACGCAACTATTTCTAAGTAAGTAAGGAGACACAGCCACAACGTAGTTTTAATATCTTGGCACTAAGCCAGTACACAAAGGCCCAAATGTGCCAGTCCTATTGTTGCCATCCATTAGGGAAGTCCTGGGTTACTTCACCCATTCCAGTTCAGGGAGTGTGGGCAGATCAGTGTCTGCGGGCACACCCACCGGTGCTGGATGCCTTTGGCTGGCTGTCCTCACTGGCTGTGTGGGCAGTAGCAGCCCCATGCCGCCTGCTGCTCTTCCGGGTGTCAGTAACAGGGGGGGTCATGCTGTCCTACGGATGTTCTCCTCGCTCTCCCACACATCCAGAGCACCAGTATTTGCCGACTGAGCAGTCAGCAGCACCTCAACAGCACTTGTCACCCTCACAAGGCCCCTTGAGACTTCACTGCTGCAGTGTGCCAGTCCCTCCTGCATGTTGACGAAGCACCTGCAGAGCACGGAAGTGGCAGTGGCTAGCCGGTTCACTGCCCTTGTGTGTTCTTCAGAGCTCTGCCTATCCCTGCGCCTTGTTGCCCTGTCCTTGTCCAGCTTGCTGTACAGCAGCAGCACTGACTGGGACAAGTCCTGCATGCCCGCAGCCATCTCTCTCATTCCCTTCGCCATTGAGCTGATGCCCTTATCAATGTTTTTTACATTTTCATTTAGGTGCTTCATCTGTCGTTGGACCGACTGGATGGCCTTCCCCTGCATGCGCTGCACCTTTACCATACTTGCCTCTAGGCCGCAGAAGACATCAGGACCCTTGCCATCTTGGTTTGGACTGCTGTCCCTGACCCTGCGGAATCTGGCACCTATGTGGGCCCCCTCAGCGGTGGTCTGCTGATGAGCATTGCTGTCCTCAACTGCCACAGTGGATGTGTCACCCCCCACCGTGTCTTCTGCGGAAGACTCCATTTCCCGGAGTGTGCCCCCAACATGACTCCTGGTTCTTTGCACTGCAGGTGTTGTTAAAGCTGGTGACGCTACCAGTTGAGGTGAGGACAGGAGTGGTGGTGAGGCCAGCAGCTGTGGGGAGGCCAGCAGGTGTGGTGACGCTGACAGGTGTGGGGAGGCCAGCAGCTGTGGTGATGCTGGCAGGTGTGGCAAGGCTGGCAGTGTTGATGATGCCGCTGTTGCCTTTGTGGTGTGCCCTGCACTGGTACTCGCCTCCTGTGTGCCTTGCCTCCAGGGTGCACTAACTTCCTTGTCCTTTGGACGCCTGTGAGTTGTCTCGACAGAAAATCATACATTAGCTCTATGGTCCTGCAGCCCTGCTTATACAATTAAATTCTCATCTCTGTAACACTGTTGCTATTGCCTCAGCTTGCTCATCACTGATGTGTGTCGCATGCCTTATTGTTTGGCATGGTAGGTGTTTCACTAATTACATCTCCCATAATCCATTGCTGGTGTATACTAAAACCTGTACTGGAGTGGGGTTCACACTACCACACTGGGGAAGGGGAAAGGGAGGAGAAGGGGTGGGGATGATTGCTGTTCATGCTTCTTACCTTTTTTGGTAATCCCACAGACGCTGTCTGGCTCTATGGTGGACTCCACCAGCTCCTCAAGCTCAGTCAGGGCAGGTGCCCTGTTCCTCCCTCCTCCTGTCTGCCTTGCTAGTTTCTGGAGCTCAGCCATTTCTCTCTTTGTCACGCTCCGGAGGTCATACCACCTCTTCTTGATGTCGTCGATGTCCCGTGGGGTCACTCCAATCGCATTCACCTTGGTTTGTATAGCCAGCCAAATCTTCCTTTTGGCAGATTCTGCCACCTACAGGGACTGCCTGACAAACAACTTGTGGTGTTCCTTCACTACCTCCTCCACAAGGACTTGCAGCTCCATGGTGCTGAATTTCACTTTCCTCTTTCTCTCTGTTCCTTCCCTTTCAGTGTCCTTGCTTGACATTGTGCTGTTTTACTGGAGTAAGAATCCCAGTGTCTCAAGGGCTCTGCTCTGCTCTCCCAGCCTCTCCAGCAGCTTCAGATTGAGTGCACCTGCATGGGTGTGGCCACTTCCTGGTTGGGAGGTGGGGTGGTTGCACCGGATTGGCTTATTCCTTAATTGTTTCTTTTTTTGAATTGCCGATTTGGTATTTACTGAATCGGTATTTACCTAATCGGATTTTACCGATTTGGATTTTACCGATTTGGTTTTTACCGATCTGTGTTGGGGATTCGGTATTTCTTTACTGCATTCTATTGATTCTGTAAATATTACAGAATTTTTTCCTACATCCCAAATACCTAATTCTCTTTACTGATTTGGTAAAATTCGGTAATAATCTCTATTTAAGATTCAGTATTTGGGATTTAATAACATATGGCCCCAGATGCTGTTTGGACTTATAATTAGCGTAAGAAGATAGTCATTTTTACCAATGCTCATGTCTACTGCATTTTTGTTCAAGAAACATATCCCAGAAAGCTATGGATTGTTGAAGATTTAACAAAGTGAGTAATTCTTTAGTGTGGATTGCTCAAGGATTTCCAAAATAAACTTGTAGTTGAAATAAAAAGAAATAGTGACTAAAAATGAAACAAATTAGATATGGGTAACTGGGTTTTAACCAGTAACATTGTGTATAAAAAAGGCCAATCCACAAAAATAGTATACCATTACATCTGCTAGGCTCTTCCAGTCCCATACTCCATACCAGACTAGTCATTTTGAATAACGTTTTGTTTGCTTGCATTCTGGGGTTTATGTTTGGTTATTCTAGAAATGCAACAAAATATTGAGCTCATTTTTAAACTAACTCCATATTTCACATAAAATCAGTGGATTTTCCATTACCCTATGCCAAACACTAAATAGGTTTTCCTCAAGACTTGGAGACAGAAGAGAATAACACATGTTACAATCAATCAAACGATATTCTGTATTCGATTTTACAAATAAAATCATAAGAAACATAAAATATCATAAACGTTTACACACAAGTCGTCACAGTCAAAATTATCGAACACTCTTGAAAGAAAATGTACAGGACAAAAGCAAACAAATGGGGAATTTAAGAGCTGTAAAAACAGTAAAACAGCCCTGACTTAGGAAAAATTAATTGGTTTTAAAATTGTAATTAGAAATTTAGGCCACAGATTATTATATTTTGAACAGATCATAGTGACATGTTAAGTATCATTAATCGTTATATTATCACAATTACAGCGGGACAGGTCCAGGTACAAATATCAACTGTGATAAGATAGTTAAATAGATTCAACCTGAAATAGATCAACAGATGATGTTGATGGCGGGTTATGTTCCAGGTTAAATATGGTTCTATGTAACTGACAGTTTGCATGTCACATAGAGTGTTTTGTTAATTTCTAAATCCTCACGCTCTGAAGCCCACTTTTCTTAAGTGATGACACTGCCCTTTTGCCCATTGAACATGTTTTCATAGAGGGATAATCAAATAAATCAGACCTCCCCAGGGCCCGCAAGTTACAGGTCACATATGACAGACACAGGATCAGGAAAGGTGTTTCCAAATTTAAACAGTCTTGCAGAAATAATCTGCTAAAGCTAAGATACCTTTAACCAAATTAGGTTCCAGACCTTTAGAGGGCCAAGTTGTAACTGGTCGATGAGGAAGTTTATACCTAGTTCCTCGTGAACAATTTCAGAAGGTATACTGTGTGGGACCCCTAGTAGACTTCTCAAAAATGTATTTTCAGTAACTTGAAGAGGGGCAACCAGATCATAACCCCAGATTCCGCGACCATAGCTCACTAAGGGAATGCACTTGGCCCTGTAAATTTCCAGGACCAATTTGATATGAGTTTGTCCTAGTCGATGGGAAAAAACCTTTAATGCTGTATGTCACTCTTTTAAAGGCCAAAACATTCTGGGATATAAGCCACTTTAGCTCTGAGTCTAGAAGAATACCCAAATACTTCACATTTTCTACCTGACTGATATGTTGGCCTTCAACTACATGTTTCATTGTTTTGGTGTTAGAGGGGCCAGGTTTCATAACATGAGACTTAGAGACTTAGTGGAGACTTAGAGGAATTTGTTGACAGGTTAAGGTTGTTCATAAGTGGTTTTTTAAAGCTGTTAGCTAGCTGTGTGGGCAATTAAAACAGTATCATCCGCATAGAGCAAAGCATGTATCAGTCAACCTCACTCTTGGGGGGGGAAACATCCATCATTTTGCATGAGTTACAAAGCATGCCATTACAACGCGGTCACTACAACGACTGCGTTTGGTATATCGCAGTACCATTACAACGCAAGTCATTACAACAACTTGCTCTAGGGGGTGCTCTAAACTAAGGAATAGTATAATTTAGTATTCCAACACCTTCCCTACTGTTGCACACAGTGGAGTTGGAATAGTAAATTATACTATTCCTAAGTCCAGCGCACCCCCTAGAGCAAGTCTTTGTAACTACTTACATTGTGATAGGACTGCGATGTAACAAAGCGGTTGTTGTAAGGACCAAGTTGTAATTGCATGTGTTGTAAAGACATGCGATGTAAAGGGCTATATTCACTATGGGTATGTCAACCCCTGGTACTAAGAACGGCTTGCTCTAAATGATTGATGTAAAAAATGTATAAAAAAGGAGCTGACATACACCCTTGGCGCAATATAAAGTGCTCAGTGCATTCTTCATTAGGACCAAACCTGACACTAGCTGAAAAATCGATGTTCCAGAGCTACCCATGGGATTTGGAACAAAGATTATCAACCCATTATTTTGTATACGTTCCCTAGATGTAATTGGTTTGCAAAGGGCAGATTTAATAAACCTGCCGATGTTAAGAAAGGATGTCAGAAAGTTATGTGGTAGCTCATCTTCGGACAGACATACACAGAAATCCACCTGACATGAGGAAATCAGTCTTTGGGTAAAAACCTCTAGGACAATAGTATCCCACCTCATCCTGTGTTCCTGGTCCTTCAGGGTCAATGGTTCCTTATATGAGGATGTTCTCCTGAAGATTTGTGATCTCAGGGAAACAGCGCTGTCACTGGATTATGGTCTTATCACAACAGAAAACACCTGGGGGTCACAAAAAAGAGGTGGATCATAAAACCAATGCAACACAAAAGACACCAGTGAGTGAGCTTCGATAGTGAAATGCAGGCCGGGTTAAGGCTCAAGAGCAAATGGAGAAATAGTTCCCATCAGAAGCCACACTGTACCGCCCTTATTCTCATCATCTGGGTTCTCCTTACCCAGGAGACTGAACGGCCGGTCAGATGTTACCGTAACCGATATGTGTGAGATAAGGGAGGTGGGTGAAGTACAAAGAGTTAAAGTGGCTACTGTAGAGGCAGTGTTGTGGTGGGAAAAGTGTTAAGTGAGGGAAGAAAATATAAAATTAGGTGATCGGGTGGACGAACAACATTTATTAGTGTCTCCCAACCCCTAAAGTTTAAAAAGCAAGTGTAAGTGCGGGTTCCAAATAATCACCGTACTATATGGTGGTCGACATGTTTCTGCATTGTGTTGAACAAAGTTTCAAATGCATTCTTCAGGACCGAAAATGTAAAAACACTGCTACTTAGATTTTAAGAAATTAAGAACAATATCACCTGATCTTCAGGTACAAACTCAACCGAATACTGTTGCGTCGCACGATATTAGATCCACACAAAAAGACAGACAAAATACAAAAGAGAACATGGATGAGTCATATTCCCATGATTAATATACTGTGACAAAATGACATTCACATGTATAAAGACAAACATTGCCGATTAGCAGACTCACCCAAATTTTGTGGTTGAGAGGCTTCACCCCACCTGGCCACAGCGCAGGTTTGAGGAGCACCGCTCTACAAAGAATTCATAAGTAATGTCTTTAGAGCAATAAATCAAAAGTCTAAAATGAGTTCACATGGTGGTTAAAAGCTTGATATGTCCTTCATACTCCTCATTGAAAATGCGGAGCATCCCACTAATACTCAACTCCATCAATCCAAAAATGGCAGGCCAAGTAAAGGATAGCTTGGTAATAGAGAAGTTACTCGTTATATAAACTACGCTTGTCAGCGTGTATGTTTGTCCGTAAAGAGTACCCCACGGGTGTCAGACTGACCGACTCTAAGCCACATGCTGTTAGTATAATACTTAGCATTGTGCACTTCAGGCAGCCAAACTATTGAGCACTGATCCTGCGCTAATTCTGGCGCGATCGATATCAATGTTACAAAAGTGACAGTATTTATTGTAATAACCGGGTCAGAGTACCCGTCTCACTAATAACGCGCTCGGCGTTCTGGAGCAGGCAGAGAGTGCTGGAGCGCTGGTGTAGCTATCGCGCTCCAGCACTCTCTGCCTGCTCCAGAACGCCGAGCGCGTTATTAGTGAGACGGGTACTCTGACCCGGTTATTACAATAAATACTGTCACTTTTGTAACATTGATATCGATCGCGCCAGAATTAGCGCAGGATCAGTGCTCAATAGTTTGGCTGCCTGAAGTGCACAATGCTAAGTATTATACTAACAGCATGTGGCTTAGAGTCGGTCAGTCTGACACCCGTGGGGTACTCTTTACGGACAAACATACACGCTGACAAGCGTAGTTTATATAACGAGTAACTTCTCTATTACCAAGCTATCCTTTACTTGGCCTGCCATTTTTGGATTGATGGAGTTGAGTATTAGTGGGATGCTCCGCATTTTCAATGAGGAGTATGAAGGACATATCAAGCTTTTAACCACCATGTGAACTCATTTTAGACTTTTGATTTATTGCTCTAAAGACATTACTTATGAATTCTTTGTAGAGCGGTGCTCCTCAAACCTGCGCTGTGGCCAGGTGGGGTGAAGCCTCTCAACCACAAAATTTGGGTGAGTCTGCTAATCGGCAATGTTTGTCTTTATACATGTGAATGTCATTTTGTCACAGTATATTAATCATGGGAATATGACTCATCCATGTTCTCTTTTGTATTTTGTCTGTCTTTTTGTGTGGATCTAATATCGTGCGACGCAACAGTATTCGGTTGAGTTTGTACCTGAAGATCAGGTGATATTGTTCTTAATTTCTTAAAATCTAAGTAGCAGTGTTTTTACATTTTCGGTCCTGAAGAATGCATTTGAAACTTTGTTCAACACAATGCAGAAACATGTCGACCACCATATAGTACGGTGATTATTTGGAACCCGCACTTACACTTGCTTTTTAAACTTTAGGGATTGGGAGACACTAATAAATGTTGTTCGTCCACCCGATCACCTAATTTTATATTTTCTTCCCTCACTTAACACTTTTCCCACCACAACACTGCCTCTACAGTAGCCACTTTAACTCTTTGTACTTCACCCACCTCCCTTATCTCACACATATCGGTTACGGTAACATCTGACCGGCCGTTCAGTCTCCTGGGTAAGGAGAACCCAGATGATGAGAATAAGGGCGGTACAGTGTGGCTTCTGATGGGAACTATTTCTCCATTTGCTCTTGAGCCTTAACCCGGCCTGCATTTCACTATCGAAGCTCACTCACTGGTGTCTTTTGTGTTGCATTGGTTTTATGATCCACCTCTTTTTTTGTGACCCCCAGGTGTTTTCTGTTGTGATAATACTGTATTTTGGGGCATGCACCTGGTTGGTCGGTAAACTCGCCCTTAGACCCTACTCTCATTGTTTGTTGTGTATGTGAACTGGATTATGGTCACCAAAGTAATGTTTTAGAACATTAAATTTCAAGAGAGCATTAAAAAAACAACTGGAAACAAAAATATAATCAATAACCGTACGTTGCCCCCTCCTCTTGAATGTAGGCATTCTCTTATATTATGATTCCTGGGTACTCATAAATTAAACTCGGAAACAAGGCTGTTCGCAGCATCTCCTGGACGGAAATGTTTAAAATGCACGTGCGAGTCAGGCAAAACCTTCAAAGTCAGAGTCCCTAATCGTTATACATGATTGACAGGGGTGCAGGTTAAAGTCCCCGGCAATCACGATTAAAGTAAAAGGTGGTTTCACTCAGTAGAAGTCATCAATAAGTGATCTGAAACTGGTCATTGCATCAGACTCCTTTTTAGATGTAACAGCATTATACAAGTTAACAAGAGGCAATTTACTTTCGGGAGTGTTAAACTTTAGATGAATTTGACTGTGACAAATTGTGCTTAAACAGTTATGATATTTTATGTCTTTTATGATTTTATTTGTAAAATCGAATAAAGAATATTGATTGATGATTGAATGATGACATGTTGCAAGAAGAATATCCAATAAAAGCAAATCCTGTCATATATATGTTTTAATTTATCAAGGCTTCATGGCTCCGAGGGGCAACTGGGTGATGTATAATAACAAGACTAGGGGCTTGCGAAATTTGTGTAACTTGTGTTCATATAATTACTTGAACTCCTGGAACATTACCTAAATTACATAAAATTATGAGTAATGCAAATTCAACATTGAGTGCTATATTATAGCGCAAAATGCATCATTGTTTCAGTTTTTGATACAACGATGCATTTCTTGCTGGGAAAAATAGCGCGAAAATCACAATTACAGTGAACAACGGCCTCTCACACTCTAGTTGTTCACATTGTTCCTACTTGCTAATAATTACGGAGTATATCGTGTACCAAGTGAAACACGAAATTTCCAAAATTACACTAGTGTAATTTAAATTTTGCCTAGGCCTAAAGCAGTGCTTGATTTGATCTAGTGGTTCCTGGTGCTCAGAACTAGCACTTAATTCTCAACACCTGTACAGTCCTCATGGCGGTGATGTCTGTCTAATTTTTAAATGATCACAAAACAGTGTTTAATTATTATCAGTATTCATTAAAAAGAATAATACGTTCCACCACGCCATTTTTATAACTTTGGGTGGCCTGCAGTAGTCTGAATTGTCACACTTGTGGGAGTGTGATGGTTAGTAGTTGTGTTGATAGTGTCAATGGTAGTGCTGACAGATACAATGGGTGGTACAAGCAGCTATGGCCTCCTGAGAAGAGCCATGGCACTTAGTTATTTGCAATTTAACCTTGACTAAATAAATTGCTTCCTGCAGTTCCATCAGACAGAGGGAAAGCAGTGTGAGAAAATGTACACGCTTGAAAAAAATCTAAAGACATGAAAAGGAAATGTGTCTATTATACAGCCTCCAACACCTTTTCTGAACTAGGGTCATGATTAAGAGCATTGCTTCAAAATGATAGGATGTAGCCATACATTCTGACCACTGGCGAAGCTTAAAAAAGATTCAAAGACGCCTTGGTAATAGCACTAGAGATAATAACCTGAAAGGAGCATATCTGATGAGAGAAGGGAGAACAATTGCTTCCGATCTGAAACGCTGTTTTGCTCAGAACACACGAGAAAAACTGTTGCTTATTGTATCTGCCACAAGGACGCTTCAACAATAGGTAAAAGTTCAGTCTGTTCACAAACTTTGTAGCCATTCTAGCAAGGCAAAAAGGAAAAACTCCTCCAAGCACAGGGTAATAAAGCTGCAAAGATTGGGCCTGATGGCATCCAGGCATATATCGGTGAACCATAGACACTGTTTTAGGGACCACTGCAGTGGACTGACCTAAAAAAACTAAAGAAATGTGAGAGAGTGTGGCGTAATGACCAGAGCTGCCGACTTTGAAGTTTAAGTAACCTTATTCGAGTCTCTGCATCGGCTCAACATCCTGTGATTCTGGGAAAATCACTTAATCTCCCAGTGTCTCCCCCCCAAAAAAGTATTGGCAAAGTTAATTGGTCTGGCCTATGTAAGAGTTACTGGCTTCACCAAAAGGTTTCAGCAGTGTTGCACACCAGAGTGGCTGCTGTTCATCATGGCTAAAGGTTAGTGGTGTAAAGGAGAGTGGCATGGAGTTAAGTGTTGTAAAGTGTAGTGTTATGGAGTGGCATACAGTAGAGTTGAGTGGCATGGAGAAGAGAGGAGTGAAGTGGAGTGTCAGAGTAGAGTACATTGTTGGAGTGTGTCAAGAAGGGAGTAGAGTGTCGTAGCATGGAAGGGCATATACTTTAGTGGTGTAGAGTGGAGTGCAGTGTCAGAGTTGAGTGTCGTAGAGTGGATTGGCGTAGACTGTTGCGGAGTGGTGTAGAGCGGAGTGGAGTGGCGTAGAGAGTGTTGCATAGAGTGGAGTAGTCTTGTACAGTAGAGTGGTGTAGAGGGGAGTAGATTGTCATAAAGTGGATTGGCATAGAGTGGAGTGGAATAGTGTGACATAGAATAGAGTAGTGTAAAATGGCTTGCAGTGGCAGAGTGGGAGTTGCGTAGAGCATCGTAGGGTTGAGTAGTGTTGTAGAACAGCATAGAGTGGAGTAGAGTGCTGTAGAGTGGAGTGACAGAGTGGAGTAGAGTGTCAGTGGAGCAGAGTTAAATGGAGTAGAGCACCATAGATTGGATTATCACAGAGTGGACTGTTGTAGAGTGGAGTAAAGTAGCATAGAGTGAAGTGACATCAAATACTGTGATGCAGAGTAGATTGGCATAGAATGCAGTGGCTTAGAATACATTGGTTTTGAGTAAAGTGGTGTAGCATAGAGTGCATGGATGTAGAGTATTGTATAGTAGTGTAGAGTGCAGTGGCATAGAGTAGAGTGATGCAGAATAGACTGCAGTGGCATTGAGTGCAGTGGTGTAGTTGGAGTGGCGCAAAGTGGAGTAAAGTGGCATAGAGTGGAGTGGTGCAGGGTTGAGTAGAGTAGTGCAGGGTGGAGTGCCGAGTGCAGTGTGTAGAGTGCAGTGACATAGAGTGCAGTAGAGTGGCATAGAGTTGAGTGCAGTGTAGGGGCATAGAGTACAGTCATGCAGAATACCGTGTCAGAGTGCAGGGTCACAGATTGGTGGAGAGAAGAGTGGTGCAGAGTAGAGTTGTTTCAGAGAGCAGGGACACAGTGTACAGTGGTGCAGAGTAGAATAGAGTGGTGTAGAGTGCTGTGATATAGGGTGCAGTAATGTAGAGTGTTATGGTGTAGAAGTGCATAGGTTGCAGTGGCATAGAGTAACATGTTGCAGAGTATAGTAGCATAAAGTGAAGCGGTGCAAAGTAGTTGGCATAGGTGCAGTGGCATAGTGTGCACTGGTTTTGAGTATAGTGGGGTAGAGAGCATTGGCGTGGAGTGCGGTGGTTTACAGTACTGTGGCATAGTGTAGACTACAGAGGCATAGAGTGGCACAGCATAGAGTGCAGTTGTACAGAGTGCAGCAGCATAGAGTAGATTGTGGCAGAGTAGAGTGGAGTGGTGCAGGGAAGAGTACGGTGGTGCAGGGTGGAGCACAATGGCACAGAGTGGAGTGGTGTAGAGTAGAGTGGTGCAGTGTTGATTGCAGTGGCACAGATTGGAGTAGAGTGGCTTAAAGTGCAGTGGCATAAAGTGCAGTGGCATAGAGTAGATTATTTCAGAGTAGAGTGAAGTGGTGCAAAGGGGATTGGTGAAGGGTAGAGTGGGGTGGCATTGAGTAGTGGCATAGAGTATGATGGCATACAGTGCAGTGTTGCAGAGTAGAGTTGGGTGGTGTCATGTTCATATGTTTTATATAGTGCACAAAGAATGGTCAGAGTGGAGTGGCCTAAATTGGAGTATTATAGAGTGCAGCGGCTAAGAGTGCATTGTTGCATAGTACAGTGCGGTAGAGTGCTCTGGCATAGAGTAGAGTGGTGCAGAGTAAGGTAGAGAGAAGTACAGTGAAGTGGCATGGATTGCACGTTATAGATTGCAGTATTGCACAGTAGATTAGAGAGGCGCAGAGTGCATAGGCCTAGAGTTCAGTAGATTGGTGTAAAGAGGTGCAAAGTAGAGTGCAGTGACATAGAGTAAAGTGCTGCAGAGTAGAGTTTCTACAGAGTAGAGGGGCATAGAGTTCAGGAGCATAGAGTGCAGTGCTGCAGATTAGAGTTTCGTAAAGTATAGTGATGTAGAGTAGAGTGTCGTAGCGAGCACTGGTGTAGAGTGCAGTGGCATAGAGTGGTCCAGAGTAAAGTGACAGTGTGCAATGGTGTAGAGTGGCATAGATTTCAGAGGCATAGAGAATGGTGGCACACAATGCAATGATGCAGAGTAGATTGGCATTGAGTGCAGTGGTGTAGAGTGTTTTGGTTTTGAGTAAAGTGGTATAGAGAGCATTGTTGTGGAGTGAAGTGGCATGGAATGCAGCAGTGTAGAATACAGTGACAAAGTGCGGAGTGCCATAGAGTGGAGTGGCACAGAGTGGAGCAGAGTGCAGTGGCACCTACTAGAGTAGGGAAGAGTGCACTGGCTTAGAGTAGAGTGGTGTAGAGTAGAGAGGCATGGAATGAAGTCGCTAGAGCGCAGTGTCAGGGCACATTGGTGCACAGTAGATTAGAGTGGCATAGTGTGCAATAGAGTGGCAAAGAGTGCAGTGGCGTAAATTGCAATGACATAGAGTTAAGTGGTACAGAGTGGAGCCTCGCAGAGTTCAGTGGCAGAGAGTGCAGTGATTCAGAGTAGTGTTGTAGAGTGCAGTGGTGTAGATTAGAGTGGTGTAAAGTGCATTGGTGTAGCATGCAGTGGCATACAGTGTTGCATAGTAAAGTGACATAGAGTGCAATGGTGTTAAGTAGAGTTTCATAGAGGGCAGTGGTACACAGGAGATTACAGTAAGGTGCAGTGCAGGGGTGCAGCTAGAGTGGCATAGAGTGCAGTGGCGTAGAGTGGATTAGTTTTGAGTAAAGTCATGTAGAGTGCATTGGTCCTGGGTACAGTGGTTTAGTGGCACAGAGTGTATTGGTTTTTAGTAAAGTGGTGTAGAGTGCATTGGTGCAGAGAGCAGTAGCATAGAGTACGATGGCGTAGAGTGCAGTATAGTAGAGTAAAGTGTCATAGAGTGGAGTGGAGCAGAGTAGACTGGCATAGAGTGCATTGGTTTTGAGTAAAGTCATGTGGTTTCCATTAGTTTAGAATGCAGTAGCATAGAGTGGTGCTTAGTAGAGTAGAGTGGTGTTGAGTGCAGTGGGACTGAGTGCACTAGCATAGAGTGGTGCAGAGTAGAGTAGAGTGGTGTTGAGTGCAGTGGCACAGAGTGCAGTGAGTATAGTAGATTGTTTCAGAGAAGAGTGCAGTGGTGCAGAGTATATTTGGAGTGGAATAGAGTGGATTTGCATAGAGCACACTGGGAGTGGAGTGGTACAGAGTAGAGTGCATGGCGTAGAGTGCAGTGGCATTGAGTACAGTGTTTCAGAATTGGGTAGCATAGAGTTGAGTGGCAAGGAGGGAAGTGGTGTAGGGTGCAGTAGCAAAGAGTGCAATGATGCATAGTAGAATAGTGTAGGATACAGTGTATCAGATTAGATAGAGTGGTGGAGGGGAGAAGCCTAAAATGGAGTGGTGCAGAGAAGGGTGCAGTGACACAGTGTGGGGAGGAAAAGTGTTGAGAGAAGAGTGCAGAGGTGCGGTGTGGTGCAGAGTAGAGTAGAGTGGGGTAATATGGAGATTGCATAGTGTGGTAGCGTGCCACCATTAAAGACAACACATCTCCATTTAAAAGGACCATTACATTTGAACAGAAATACAGTTTTACTGAATAAAGTATACAGCTCACAAACAATAATGTGTGGAAATGTCATCACTCATACTGATTTGATCATCAACACAGTTAATTTACAGACATTTAAATGTTGTTGTGT
The DNA here is from genome assembly GCF_964263255.1 of Lissotriton vulgaris. NCBI lineage: Eukaryota > Metazoa > Chordata > Amphibia > Caudata > Salamandridae > Lissotriton > Lissotriton vulgaris. Next base: position 1,141,589,337 of record NC_141694.1, on the reverse strand, counting down.
GCTACACGAAAAAATAACATTGTACAGCCTTTCTCAAGCAGCCCCACTAGCCAGCATGGTTGTCACATGAATCCTCTCACTCTGAAGTCAGAACAATAATTTAAAAAAAGAATAATAAACACCAAGCTCCCTGGAAGACACAGCCTGACATTTGAACTATGGCTTTGAATGCAGAGGAAATGTGTCAAGATAAGAAAAGGATTTAAAGGTCTATTAACAGAAGGAGAGTTAGTATAAGAATAGAGTAAACAAGGTAAACAAGGTTTGGGCAACAACGCTAGGACCCTGTCCTCTCCCAAATCCCAAATCTGCTTGCTGTATATTTACAATATTTTAATGTTAATACGGAGTCGACTTAAAAGCAGCACAGTGCTGCAGCTGCTCTGGGGGCCTCATATAAAGGACAGAAGGGCCGCACATGACTCAAGGGCTGTACTTTGAGTATAACTGCCCTACACTATCAGACAGTTGAAAACTGTCCCACGATGCAGCAGGCGATGTAAGCACCTTGAAGCTTATGATCTCAATTCTCCATAGGCTCCTGTGAGAGCATCTAAAAGACTTTTGGTGCTTATTGTGTGCTGTGCAATTGACTCACATTATTTTGTCTGCTTGCTCAAATACACTAAATACTCCAAGACTTTCAAGAGCGAGCATGGCACAGCACTGAACAAGTGATTTAAAAAAGTGAGGACTGCTTTTCCATTTTCACTCGAACTTGCAGAAGATTTTCATTACATGTACCTCACTTAGAAGATATAATTTCACGGAGACTAAGAAATTTAGTTTGTGTCATACACTGACTGTAGTTATATTATGTGCATTTGTAAAGTACTTAGAAAAGGCCTTCGATACCCTCATGTGGCCATATCCCTTCACAGTCCTCTTGAGGGTTGACTTAGGCCCTACCCTACTAGCATATACACGACTATTATACACAAATCTCACCTCAAGGAGGAGGATGGGCAAGTACATTTGAGCTCCATTCCAGGTAGAGAGGGGCACATGACAGTTGTGTCCCCTCTCCCCACTCCTGTTTTCCCTAGCAGTGGAGCCATTAGCAATGCGCTTCAAATGCGAAGGAGAGGCATGCGGCATCCCGATAGCAGGAATGGTCCACTGAGTATCGCTGTACGCGGATGATCACCTATTGTACAAGAGCCATATCACTATTAACGTAACCCCAATCTAGATAACAGTGACAGAATTCAAAGAAATCTCAGGCCTCAAAGTTAACTGGGACAAATCCATGATCTATCTGCTGAGCCCACACTTAGCCCCCCTCAACATAGCAATTGGAGACCAGAGACTGGCCTGGAGCACCGAAGCACCTAGGTACAAAGGGGTGAGATTATACAACACTCCCAGCAACATATATGATGGGAACCACCATAAGGTGTTGGCAGGAATAAGTGGGCTTCTGGAAGACACTGCCCCTAGCCCCAATTGGGCGAGTAGCCTTGGCCAAAATAATCATAGTTTCGAGATTATTACACAGGATAGCCCTATCCACATTATACTTACAAACGGACCAGAGGGGACTGGGGTCCCATCCTTCGAGGTGTATTTTCTAGCAGCACAGCTGCTGTTGCTCTTGTATTGGACAGCAGAACGACACATAGGAGAAACATCTTCTGAGAAGGGGCATATACCTCTTCCGGCAATCCTTTCCAGCTTGGAAGAATGCAAAGGCCACTCCACACACATAGCTCTGTAACACAAGTCTTTATTATTTGGCATACAACAATTAACTGAATTCTCTGTGTCATAAACTTTATTGACCGCACCCAGATAACTCCAAACTGATTACCTAACTTTGAAAGAAGTTAGCTGAAGAACAAAAGGGACCTACTGCACATGATCACATGACACTACAGCACCTCCTTTGTTAAATAAAAAATATGAATAACAATATTCTTGTATATTCATACTTTCTTCAATATGGCTACTTGGTGTCTGTAGTCCTTTCTTAGTGTTTCTACCTTCTAACCTAAGAGTGTTCTATCTGGTATGTGAGGATTCCAGCCATGGCAGTTGATGGTCTGGTCACCTGTGAGGTTTTACTGCTCTGCTGTCTTATCTTATCTTGTAACTTAATACATTTATCATAGTAACTGAAAACGTGTCCTGCTGCCTACCTAATCTACTTACAACACATATATATGCATTAAAGTTCCTCACTGAGCCGTAAAGGTGCTTGCAACAATCTTCCACACTGAGTTGTACGATGGGAGGAATTGCACTGTCATCTGGCATCTTAGATGTGACTCAGATGCTTGATTTGGGTACTCAGGTTGACTTGCCTAACAGGGAATGTCTGGAGCCGAAGTACATTGAGGCAGATGCTTGAAATGTGATAGGTTCCTCATGGTGGTCTTTCCAGGACATTGAGGGGTCACCATAAGTCCTTTACTTGTCACAACTCTCAATGGGTCAACATCAATCGAAAAATCAGTCCTGCACTTCTGTTTTTGTTTGACTAGGACCAGTTCTGTCTTTCTGAAAACTGTGTTCAGAGCACATCATCAACTGTCTACATAAATCTTCATGCTTTGCAAGAAGTATCCTTGACATGAATCTCATCAGTGTCTATTGCTCGACTCGTGGTCCATTATGGTAGCTTTGTCCCAGTCCCAAACAGCAAGGTGGCAGGGCTTTCATCTATTGTAGAATGGGGAGATGACCAACAAGGAAGAAGGGCTGGTTATAAGGCTGACTTGAGATTGATTCCATCTAGCACAGCACAATGAACCACTTTCAACAGGGTGCTCATACATCTTACAACCACTCCATTTGCCTGTAGCCATAGAGGTGTGGTTTTCTGATTCTTGATGTTCAAGCAACTAAGAAAGTCCTTAAACTGTCTGCTATGGAAGGGTGGACCATTGTAAAATTTAAGAATGAAGGGAACACCCCACGCTGCGTAAACATTATCCAGTCTCTCAGTGACCCTGTCATGGATGGTCAATGATAAATCGTTCACTAAGGGAAAATGTGAGTACTCATCAATAACTAACATGTGATGATGGCTATTGTTGAGGGGTCCAAAGAAACCAACTGCAATTTTCTACCACACTTGTTTAGGATGGTCAGACATATTTAGTAGATGCTGTGTTGTCTTCTGAGATAAGCAGATAAACAGGTGACATGTTTTCTGTTCCTTCTCGACTCATTGATCAAGGCGAGGAAGCCACACTGTCTCTGAGGACTGCCTTGGTAGCTACAATGCCACAAAGTCCTTCATGTGCCAGTTCAATGACTTGTTGCCTCAAGCTGTCATGTATGATTATTCCTGATCCACTTAGTACAATACCTTAACAAATGACTGAACATGCACATTTTTAAATTTTTTATATTGAACATCATCTGCGAGAGGTCAAGTGTGTTTTCTCCATGATTGCATTGCCATTATATCCACGAGTGTGAGCAAGTCTCTGTGTGTGATGTTGGTAGCAGCATTGATCTGCTCAATGGAAAGAGAAGCAGGGATGCATGACTTTACTATGAAATTGATATACTCTTCAGCCTCATTAGACGTTGCACTGTGGCACTGTAATGACATTCGTGAGAAGCAATTTGCGAGGTTTTGATCTTCTCTGGCTTATGGACAATAACGTACTCATGCCATCGCAACCCCCACCTCTCGATGCGAGGGGGTATCTTGGCTTTTAGATTTCAGAAAATGGTGCGCAACTCCTGGTAGTCAGTGATAAGGGTGAAATGCTTTAGTTATAGAAACACATGAAAATGTTGACAGCCCACACTACAATCAGGTTATCTTTTTCTGATTGAGAATAAATGTAAATGTACATGTATTTATATAGCGCAAATCACCGACCCGGTATCTAAGCGCTTGCTTAGGGAACCCGTCCTGGTATTCCCCTGTGAGATAACCCTGGCAGGGTATCCACAAGGTGAAAGCCAGGCATCCCACCGCGAGGGGCCATTGTGGAGATTAAGCAAGCTATTGCCCAGAGTCTCAGAGTGTGAACCCATGAATCGAGTAGGCACCGGAGCGAGAATTGTCGAGTCCGTGGACATTTTAGGACTCAAGACCCCGCCGAGCCGGGAATTGAACCCTTTTCCCGGGCTGAACTCTGCTTCCAGGTCTGCCTCCTCCCAGTGAGCCACACTTCTCCACAGAATAGGCACATTCAGTCTGAGACAGATTTCTGCTAGCTTAAGCCACAATGTGTCTCTGAGCATTTGGATGTCCATTGTGTTATGAAAAGATCGCACCCAATTCCACCCTGCTTGCGTCTACTATGATCTCAGTATGTTACTTTGGATCAAAATAAGCCATTTCAGTTGCATTTTCAATTGCTTGTTTGATTTTCTTGAAACTTCGTTCACACTCAGAGTACCACTGGAAGGGAGTGTTCCTCTTTAGTAAATCTCTTAATGAGGCACTCACCATGACAAACCCACAAATGTATCTGGAGCAATAACTGACCATGCCTCAGAAGGATCGAGGCATGGTTACATCTTGTGGGGTACAAGTGAATGGCAACGCTTGAACTTTTCAGAGAAAATATGCCCAGAATATTTGAGTTTGGTTTTGTGAAACTCACACTTTTCTGCATTTAAAGTGAGACCCACATCAGTGAGCAGACAGAATACTTGTGTAAGAGTTTTGTCATGCTCCTTTCATGTGGCAATAAGCACTGATATATCATCACTGTAGATTAAAGCATGTGTGAAGGGTTTAAATACTTGGGGAATGACATCCTGAAAGATTTCTGCAGCCGACAACTCACCAAATCTGAGTCTTTTTTTTTTTATTGAAAAAGAGCTAATGCGCCTACAGTTCTCTTTCAGCTCAAGTTGATGGTATCCTTTGTTAAAATAAAGATGGGAAAATAATTTGGCACCGTTCATCTGTTAATCATGTCTTCTAAATGTTGGCCTAGATGTCTTTCTCACTCGATTGCTTTGTTGGCCTGGAGCATATCAACACAAATGCAAATTGCACCTCCACTGTCCATTTTTAGCCTTGAGGTGCCTGCTACACAGTGCAAGGATGAACTGAATCTCCCATTTCTCTATGGGAGCTTGTGCTGCAGCCGATTTACAGCCACAGCACAAGCTCCCATGGAGAAATGGGAGTGTGTGACCACACCATGTGCGGTCGCATTGTAATAGCCCAACATCGTACTCAGGCCCTTAGTTTCTCTTTCACTTTGTGGAATGTTAGGAAATGTTTTTCTTTCCCTCATCCTTTGCATGTCTGTACAATGGCTGTACATTAACCTACATGTGGAAGTGAAAATCCAAATTGGAAACACAATTTCTTTTTCTTCTGAGACATCAACTTATGGACCTACACTTTGTGTATGTGCTTGCTTTTCATGATCAACATTGATTCATTCTGGGCTGTTCCAGCTTTCACATCATCAGCCTGTCAACATGCACATTCCTCTGCTCTTGCAGCCATAAGTATCTTTTCTAGACTTAGTGTGTTTCTCAGCATGTGTCTTCTGAACGAATCGGAGAGGCTTCGATGACTCCGAGATGCATGGCTCATTCGTCATTGAATTCACTGAACTTGCACTGCTTGATGAGGACATCAGGTCTTTCAACAAACTCATCTGTCATTTCACCAGCATGCTGTCTTGCCTGGTTGAAAATGTACCCTTCAGAGTTAACACTAGCCATTGGATTGAAGTTGGCTTTCAATGTTTCTTTGATTTCGCAGTATGATACTTAATCAGCTTGTGATATTTTCTTTATCACTTCTTTCACTCCATCACCTGCAAGGTTCTCTAAGGTTTTGATGGTCTTTTTGTCATCTGCTTCTTCCAGATGGGTATCGAAGGTAAGTGGTGGTTTCTGGAATGGGGATGTGCCATATTTGTTTCTTCTTTCTGCAGCCATTGAAAATGTTCACAATTCCAACTGGCTTTTCATCAGATCGGATGCCACCTACTATTTTGGACGCCCCGGCCTCTGTCTAGGGCTCGATCGGAGGTCTAGCGACACTTTTTTAGTTTGTTCTGGTAAGTGCACTTGTACTCTCTGTACCTGGTTGTAACTGCCCTTAGCCTTTCTTTTCACCTGGTTTTCTCTGCCTTTAGCGCATTTTTGCACCTGGATGCATTTCACATTTTTTCTTACCTGGCTGTTGCTGCCTCTAGCATTTCTGCTTTGTATGGATGATGGTTCTGTGTTACGCTGTGGTGCAGTATCTCTTTTTTCAGCCTTACTACTAGGCTTCTGGCTCGTTTTCTGACTGCGTCTCTGTAGGGCCTTCACGTTCTTCGAAGGCTTTGTAAGAGCTAGAGTGGAGGTTTGACTCCACATACACCAACAGTAGACTGCTTCTTGGGGGCACATGGCATGCACACACAGTTTGAATGCCATGTGCATCCAAAACTCGCAGTTTGCTGGAAGACAGCAAACTTTCAGGGAGACTAACTAACACATTCATGGAGACCACCACAAACCTACTCAGATACTCTGACACCTACTCACAGACCTACTCAGACACTCATACACCCACTCAGACACTCACACACCCACTCAGACAGCCACTCAGAGACCCATGCACCCAATCACAGACCTCCTTCAGGCACTCATGCACCAAGTGAGATACTTATGCAGCCACTCCCAGACCCTCTCAGACACTCAAACACCCACTCACAGACCTACTGAGACACTGGTGCACTCACTCACTGTCAAAGGTTAGTGGTAACAATTAGGAAATAATATTTTTAACAAACCTTAGAAATTCACTTAAAAACAAAGACTACAGGGATGTTATAGTTAGGAAATAACATAAAAAAGGAAACAAATTCTGTAAAAAACAAAGGTTACAGGGGCATTATAGTTAAGAAATAGAATTTATTTTAAACTCAGAAATTCACTGAAAAAACAAAGGTTACGGGAACTTTACAATCAGATTTCACGTATAGAAAACAGTGAAATTCAGCATTTATAGTTTAATGAGCTAACTATAACCTAAGCCCCAGTAATGTACTGCTTATGCTTACATCACTCATGACATCTCAAATTACATCACTCATGACAACATCCATAGAACCACTCACACATTACATCACCCACATACCCACTTGCATCCCATTCAGACTCATATAGCTACTCACACACCCAGTCACTCATACATAGAGCTCTCACACACACACACTCACTTACTCATGCATCCACTCACATATTCACTTACTCACCACATAGCTACTCACACAACCACTTATTCACCCATACCACCCCACACTCACCCATACAGCTACTCAGATACTCACTTATTCACCTATGCAGCCACTCACACCCACACCCACTTGCTCACCCATACAGCCTCTCAACATAGCAATTACCTCACACATGCAGCCATTGACATACCCACTCACCCACCCATACAGCTACTCACTCAGCAACTCAACCACTCATGTAGCCCCTCACACAGCCACACACTCACCCATTGACACACCCACTCACTCCCCAACACAGCTACTTATATGCACCCACTCATATACCCATACAGCCACTGACATACTCATTTACATAACCATACAGCCACTCAGACAGCCACTCACACATGGATGCACACAGTCACACAGCCACTTGCATAATATATGTTAGAAATAGTATCATTCAGTAGTAGTTCTCTTAGTATACTAATGTAACTAGTATAGTAGCGTTGTATATATGTTTAACAATAAAAAGAATGAAAAAATACTTACACTCATTGGATGATGTCATCAGGAGGGCAAGATCATTTGTCCTTTACAGAAGTGGAGCTTCATTGAGGAACCTGCTATGTTTATATATGTAAGTGCTTCCTATTGAGGTATAATTTCTGTGGAAATCAAGCAGGTCCTAATGCCATCTCAGTCTGCAACACTTCTCCTGTTCATCTTGCCCACCATCTAGACCATCTGCTGCCTGTCTACCAGCTGTTCTATGTTTGTGCCTCCTCTGCTAGTTTATTGCTCTGTTTTGCCTTTGCTGCTCATTTCTCTGCTCTCCGTTTTGCCTTTTTCTGTTCTCTGTTTTGCATCTTCTGCTTGTTTTCTGCCATCTGTTTTCCTTTCTGCCAATTTTTCTGCTCTCTATTTTGCTCTCTTCTGCTCTGTTTTGCCTTTTCTTGCTTGTATTCTGCCCTCTGTTTTCCCTTTTGTGCAATGGGGGATGGAGGCTGTGCGGCCCCCCTCCCCAGGCCAATTTAGGTCCCAGGGACTCCCTTCCCCGGGTCTTGGCCATGTCTACATGGGTGCCCCGGTCCAACCCAGGGCACCCACTGTGCTTTGATGAGGACCGCAGGGGAAGCCTTAATTCTCCCCTTGATCTCAGCTGGCTCCTCACCCCCTTTGGGAGCCAGCATTGTTTCCGCATGCAGGGAGCTGCTAAATATGTCACCGCTCCTGCAAACAAAAGCAAACTGCTCTCTTCTGAAGGTGGGCCCTTGTGAGATACCAGCAGCTGCCCTTCTGGAGAAGCTGCCCCCAGGGCCATTAATGGTGCCAGGAGGGGGCCATGTGACACCCCCTCTATTAAATAGAACATGCCAGCCCTGGAGACAATTCATGATGAGAGCACTTCTCCAGTCACAGTTTGGGGTCAGATAGCCGAAGTTCACAATCCCACTTGTATACGTGATTACAACAAGTACATGGGAAGAGTGGATAATAAGGACCAGGTTCTTCAACCATGCAATTCGAGATGTAAAACTTGCACTTCGCACAAGAAACTTTACCCACCTGATTGAGATGGCCACATAAAATGCATATGTTGTTTATCATCAGACAACCCCAGGAAAACTCATGGCTTTCCTTGACTTCCTGTTCTCCATCATTGAGAGTCTTACTGCCACAGAAACAGCTGCCTCCAGTTCATATGCTCTGGAGGACATGGCAAACCTGAAGGAGCGACACTTTGGTAATCGCATTACTGTAACACATAAAAAGACTCAACCATGTTGTTATTGTAAGTTCTGCTCTAAGCATGGAAAGAGGCAGGCGAGTTGTATTTACTGTCCACAGTGCCCATCTCACCGAACCATGTATTTTCCTGATTGCTTTACATTGTACCACACAAAAGTGAACTATTGGGAACTTGTCTGAGGTGGAGCTGCTGTTACATAAATCTTTCAACAGCTGTACATGGACACCTACCTTCAATAGGTCACTACTTTATTAGGCAAGCAGCTATAGAATTTTTGTGACTGTACTTGAGGATATCATGAAGTTGCTTATGGCCTGCTCAACAAATTTATCTGGTGTCAGAACGTGGTTGATGTTCTGTTCACCGATTGACAAGTGCATTATTGTCACCAGACTCACATAATGGTGGATGGAACATAGTACCTTGTGTGGCAAAATGATAAAGGCTTAACTAGATTGTGAAGTGCTTATGGGGAACTTATGTATACGACAAAAGGACTGCCCTCATTGCCCGCAAGAACCAGAATAACTCTAGTAAATCGAAGAAATCTCCTGCGGGACTTATTCACCAATACTTCTGCTTGCTTTGAAAGTGTGCAAACTCAATTATTTACTTGTATCATAACAAATGTTATTGGAAAAGGACACAGGACACAATATTGTTGTTAAATATCTTTATTCGGCAAATTGATCACCATAAAAGAATACATATACATAATACATTCTAATGCACCAGTAAAACTTTAAAAGGATACGGTTAAAAGGGAAGAAATGCACCACAGTCAATAGTTTGCTACAGGCGGTTTCAAGCCTCAGACCGTAGGTCCCCCCGAGTGCAATTTCAGTAAACGGGAGCGCGTCACCCACGCACTGCCCAAGAATTTTGCCACCCCGCAAATCATGGTGGAGGAAGAAGAGTCAGTAGAAAGTACACGTAGTGCCTGGCTATGGCACCTCAGCCCCAATTCCCTACACACAGGTTTCAGCCAGAATTTCTGCGCCACTTTGTAAGCGGGGCAGGCAAAAAATAGGTGGGCCACAGACTCCTTTGGTGCTGCACAGCCAGGGCACGAACGCAGGGGGGCACCAGAGTTCGACCACCTCGCCGTGAAGTCATGCACCGGAAGCGTCCCATATCTCAGTTTTAGATATAGCGCTCGATCAAGAGGTTTGGTTATCAGGTTAAGGAAGGGTTCCAGTTTTTTCACCCATTTGATTAACAGAAATTGGTCCGTGAGTGAGCCCCCATCCATGTCCCTCAGTGCATTACTCTGTACCCAGTCCCAATATAGCTTTTTGATCACTTCCTTGGGTGGCGGCGTTTGTGACTCCCAAGCATCCCTTAGTCCCAAGTTGAGAACCAGGTCTCTCAATTTATTCAGCCATCCTATTTTTTCCCCGTGTCCAACAGAAGAAGATCATCCAACCCTTCAGCATATTTTGCGAGCTCCTCAGTTCTTCTTAAATGAGTCCAGAAGAGCAACGGGCGTAGCCTTACCAAGTCCTTTAGTGCTCTTCTGCCCAGATCTAATCTCAGGGGGATCAGTGGGGTGGAAGCGGGGAGAGCCACCACCTTCCTTAAAAAATTGTTTTCCGCTGTCGATAAATCTGAAACATTTTCGAACCCCCAGAGTTCGGAGCCATATAGTGCCGCCAGAAGAATCTGACCCTCATAGATCGTCATGGCCGGGGAGACTGGTTTGCTACTTGACTCGCGGAGCTCCCTCAGAGGCACCCCAGATACTCTTTGGTGGCTGAGTAACATTTTGGCCAAGTGGTCCTTCCAGGTCATTCGACTATTTATCCGGACACCAAGATAGTCAAATGAATCGACCAACTCCAGGGGCGCACCATTGAGCAAAAAGTTATTTTTAAATCTTTTAGAGGGGGAGAGTGCCATCAGTTTGTTTTCGAGGTATTGATGGTTAAGCCTCTGTTAGTACAAAAAGAACTAAACCGGTTCAGGAGTTTTTGCAGACCCACTGGGGATTTGGAGATCAATAAGGTGTCGTCGGCGAAGAGTAAAGTGGGGATTCTTTCCCCCGCCAGGGATGGGGCATCCGACTCTTCCCCTTTCAGATGGTCCACCACTCCATTCACGAATAGGGAAAAGAGGGTCGGAGCCATAACACAGCCCTGGCGTACTCCTCCCCTCACAGGGACCCTATCTGTTAACTGTCCCTGGGATCCCCATCTGACCCTCGCGTAGTTCCCCTCATGGAGCTTTACGATTAGACTCAGGAGCCTACTGGGAAATCCCATCTCTCCTAGGATCTCCCATAATTTTGCCCGGGGGACCAGGTCAAAAGCCGTTTTGAGATCTATGAAGGCCATGTATAAACTGCCTTTCTTGATGGTAACTGCCTTCCAATAGATAACAAAGAAACGAAAGACCTGGTCCATCGTGCCTACCTTCCTTCTAAAGCCCGCTTGAAGGTGGGAGAGAATACTGGCCTCCTCCATCCAATCGCCTACCCTTGAAATGATGACCCTGCCAACCACTTTCTGAATTATATCTATCAAGCTGATAGGTCTGTAGTTCGCAGGATCATCTCTTGCCCCCTTCTTGAACACAGTTACCACCTCTGCCCCCTTCCAAGAGTCCGGCACCTGGTGACCCTTAGTAATCAGGTTCATAATTGTGGCGATTAACTTGGCCCAAGCCTGCGGCTCCGCGATCAACAAGTCCCCAGGGATCCCATCCGGCCCGGCCGCCTTCTTTGGGGTTAGATGTCTAATCGCCGTCACTACTTCGGTGGTTGAAAATGGAAGGTCATCCACCCCTAAGGTATCCCCAGCGCCAAAACTAGCTGCCCCGGGGCTGATTAATTCATCATTACCTCCATATAGGGATGAAAAGTGACTAAACCATTGCTGGCTGGTTATATGAGCTGCTAATGGTTGCGATTTCCTCTGCCTAGTTCTATTAATCAGATCCCAAAAAAGGTTCGGGTTCCTTCTTCTCACAGCATTGGATAGGTCCTGCCAATGCTGTTCCTCCCACTCACGTTTAGCCAGCGATAGTGCTTTTAGGTAGTCCTTCATGGCCGCTCTAACCAGCAATGGATCCCCAGAAAGCAGGGCTTTTGTCAGATTTTTCCTTTTGCCCTTACACTGATCTGTATACCAAGGTTTATTTGAAGTGGGAGGTGTAATAGATTTCCTGTGGCTTTTCCCTTTCGAGATAAAAAATTGACTGACATGGTCTATTGTAGCTTTATAAGCTAAGTCGAGGGAAGAGTGCGGCAACATACTAGTCTGATTTTCACAGACCCAGGCCTCCAGATCAGAGGACAGGCCCTCTACCAGGGATTTAATGGCCCCTAGGTCATCCTCCATCAGGTTAGCCTTGTCCCATTTCAGTCTGCGATTGTTGTTGTATGGGATGATCTCTTTGGATGTTTTTAAGGGGGCATTCACCCTACTGTCTTTAAAGATGCCCCAATTAAACTTACAACACAGGGGATTATGGTCGCTATCCTGACTTGGGAGCACTTCCATGTCAATAAGGTCTGGCCAAAAACTAACATCCATTAGGATGTAGTCAATTCGGGACGGCCCAGTAAGTCTATTGAAGGTCAGTGCACCTGCCTGGTCGGATATAGTCCTGCCATTGAGGGCTCTTAACTTGTGGTCCCTAGTTAGTGCATTGATTTGGATCGCCCTAGCTGACCATTTTCTAATAGGGGGCAGGGATAGGGTTGGGATGGACCAGTTTGCATCTTCGTCTTCAATACCCAGGGGGTCATCTCCGAGGAGGGGTTCAAACGTGCAATTGATATCACCCCCCACGATGATTTTTGCTAATGAAGGGCAGTTAGCTAAGGCAGAGTCCAGAGCTGTTAAAGTTGAAGAGGCGGAGTCTCCAGGTGCCCCTCTGGCGTAAACGTTGAAGAGGTCAAGCCTGCTACCCTCCACCTTCCCTCTAGAAGAGAGGTGGAGTATGTCACTACACTCCAAGTTGTGGCGTGTGACCACCCAGTCCAGCTCTATTTTAATCCAGACCATGAGGCCACCCGCTGGTCTACTCTTTCCCTTACTTACTGCTGGCAAAAAGTGGGTGGTATACCCCGATATGTGTAAGGGTAATAGGCTCCAGGTTTCCTGAAACAGGCAAACATCGAACCTCTCAATGAACGTATGCCACTCTGGTAAGTCTAACTTCCTTTTTAACCCCGCAACGTTCCAAGATAGGAGGTTTATTACCCGCCGTCCCTTGGGCACTATGGTGTGTCCCCCCTTATTCACACCCTCATTATCCGCCATGGTCATACAGCTGCCCCCATCTTGAACCAAGGGAGTAGGGTTTACAGGACAACTAGCCATGCTGGCCACAGATCCGGCTAACATAGAAGCCTCAGTAATGTTGTTAGTAATGGCAATTTGAGCTAAAGGTGGACTAACTTGCCCTGCGTCTATACTGCCACGAAGTCGTGGGGCCTCCTCCCCAGGGAGTTCACATATCTCCCCCCCGGTCGCTGAACTTCAATCGCAATCTTCCAGCCCAGAGAGCTGCGAAAACCGATTGTAAGTGTCCAAGGGAGTGAAGGGTCTTAGATGTTCCATCCTGATGTCGTGGTTCATCGTGTGTCTATAGGGCACCGTAGACCAGGCAGAATGCTGGTCAAGCACCGAGGCAAAGTGTTGCCCATACTGGGGATAATTGTTGTTATATGGCAGGGTGAGAGGTGGCCTATAGGTTTGCAACTTATTTGGATATTTGGGAGGAATAGCCTCTGACCTGGGATAGAAGTGAGTTAGGGCCCGAGGGATGATGCGAGTTTCCCCGTTTCCAGGTGGCCAATTTAAGATATAATCTACTGCTCTGGGGTCTCTAAAGTTGACCACCACTAGGTCCCCCTCTATATCTTTAGTTCTGCTCCCCAGCCAGTTGATCCGTCTGACATGCACTATATCCCCATCTATATTGGGCGCCATCGGCCTATGTGTCCTCAACCAATGAATAATTTTATTTTTGAGATCAGCATATCCCTCCTTCTTATTTTCTGCTAACGGGGGGACCCCAGTCAAAACCACCACAAAGGGCACTGCTTCTGGGGGAATCTCCACTTGTGGCACCTTTTTCCGTGGTATTCTATTATATCTACCTTCCCCAGGGCCGTTCTGGTTGTTGTTACTTGTCGGAGCCTTTGGGGCTGGTTTTTTTGGGTCACCACCCTTTTCAATTGCAGGTGTATTTAACTGTTTGGGAGGCAATGGGTTTTGGGAGGGAAGGTCAACCCTACCCTGGGGCTGTGTAGTTTGTTTGGCCGGCTGAGCTGGTACAGTTGGGTTTTTTGGAACAGTGGTAGAAGGGGGCCGGACCATAGGTGTGGGGTGTGCCACCCTGCTCCCCTGAGTTTTAGTCATGGTAACCATGCTAGATATGGCGGTTTCCAATATGGTCAGTCTAATTTCCACCTTTTTAATGGACTCATTAATAGGTAAAAGGAGTGATCTCAACAAAAACTCCAAATTCCCTATTAATGTGGGGGGTGGAGGAGTAACAGATGCTGTGGCTCCAGCATTGTTGTCAGGAACCACAGCCTGTGCAGCTGCTACAAGTGAACTATTTACCAATGGTGGTACTACTGCTGGTGTAGGATCTGGCTCCTCTGCAGGGGTAGTCTCAGTTGAATTGAGGCTTTTTGCCCCTTTACCAAATTCAGTATACGGGATTTTAGCTTTACCTGGTGCCACCCTTAGTTTCCTCCTTTTTTTACTAGGTGGTGGGCGGTGGACCTGGGCAGCAACTAAATGCTTAGGTTTCTGTTTCCTAGGCTTGGTTATGACAGTGATGCGACTAGGACTAGGGGTAGGAGAAACAGTTATAATGTTATCCAAGGGCAAACAAGGTGTGGATACAAAATCACGAAACAAAAGGGGAACGCCTTCCTAACTAGCATTATCCCCGCTCAAATCTACTGAGCCTCCCTCCCGGGTCAAAACAAGCAGGGAACTGTCAATGAGGGGTCTATATTTCATGCTCTCAACTGAGCGACGCCGCTCAGCCCTACGCTCTGCTAAGATAGAATCCTTATCACCCTCACTCTGAACCTTGGGAAAATAATTATCCAATGACCCATTGCGTAATCTTCCTTTTTTCCCAGGGGTTTCCTCTTCAGTCGACATATCCGACGTGGCAGGGCACGGGCCACTGAACTGCGGGTGTTAAGGGGTTGGCCCAGCCCAGCCTACTCTGGCCTACGAGGGCCTCAGAGGGCCCGCCCTTTGCCCGGGCTTCGCCCCGAGCTTCGTACTGCGCGTGTCCCGCTGCGCGAGACGGGTAGGCTGGTTATTTCCTCCTAACAGGGGGGGCGGGGCCGCTGCGGGAAGAGGCTTCAGGTGTTGGAGTGCCTCGCAGTCCCACAGCGGTGTGGGCGGAGGGCGGGTTCTGATCCAATCGATGGCAGCTCGGGGCCAAGAGCCGCGTCCCAAGGCAATCAGGAAGCAAAAAGTCACGGCGCCTCCTCACCAGAAGCAGAGGCAGGAGAATCAGCCCTCAGCGCAGGTCAGCCCCCGTTAACGATGTGAGTAGCACCCGCGCAGCGGGTGCTGCGAAAGTTTATGCAGGCACACCGGGCGGGGGGCGGGGCCGCTGCGGGA
This sequence comes from Lissotriton vulgaris, assembly GCF_964263255.1. Classification (NCBI taxonomy): domain Eukaryota; kingdom Metazoa; phylum Chordata; class Amphibia; order Caudata; family Salamandridae; genus Lissotriton; species Lissotriton vulgaris. Next base: position 1,141,573,834 of record NC_141694.1, on the reverse strand, counting down.
AGAGGCTTCAGGTGTTGGAGTGCCTCGCAGTCCCGCAGCGGTGTGGGCGGAGGGCGGGTTCTGATCCAATCGATGGCAGCTCGGGGCCAAGAGCCACGTCCCAAGGCAATCAGGAAGCAAAAAGTAACGGCGCCTCCTCGCCAGAAGCAGAGGCAGGAGAATCAGCCCTCAGCGCAGGTCAGCCCCGTTAACGATGTGAGTAGCACCCGCGCAGCGGGTGCTGCGAAAGTTTATGCAGGCACACCGGGCGGGGGGCGGGCCGCTGCGGGAAGAGGCTTCAGGTGTTGGAGTGCCTCGCAGTCCCGCAGCGGTGTGGGCGGAGGGCGGGTTCTGATCCAATCGATGGCAGCTCGGGGCCAAGAGCCGCGTCCCAAGGCAATCAGGAAGCAAAAAGTCACGGCGCCTCCTCGCCAGAAGCAGAGGCAGGAGAATCAGCCCTCAGCACAGGTCAGCCCCCGTTAACGATTTGAGTAGCACCCGCACAGCGGGTGCTGCGAAAGTTTATGCAGGCACACAGGGCGGGGGGCGGGGCCGCTGCGGGAAGAGGCTTCAGGTGTTGGAGTGCCTCGCAGTCCCGCAGCGGTGTGGGCGGAGGGCGGGTTCTGATCCAATCGATGGCAGCTCGGGGCCAAGAGCCGCGTCCCAAGGCAATCAGGAAGCAAAAAGTCACGGCGCCTCCTCGCCAGAAGCAGAGGCAGGAGAATCAGCCCTCAGCGCAGGTCAGTCCCCGTTAACGATATTGTGTATGATGACTGTTTTCACATCTTTAGTATTGCCTCTGATACAAGTTAATAACTGAGTTTTCAAACTTTCAAAGCAAAAGTAGATGTGTTGGTGAATGAGTCCTACAGTACATTCTTTTTTTGCTTATCACTTTAGGGAACTTAGGCAGTATTCCCCAGCATGTTTGCCTTAATTTCAATAGCCGATATGCTTGCTCAGTTTGAGGAATGACCTCTCGGAGGAAGGCATGCTCGGACACCTCCAACTTGCATTCATAACTGGAAGGAGTTGGATTTAGCACAGTAAGTGTGCTAAAAGCTAGGGATGGAGGGCATTAGAATTGTTTCACTTAGCAATTATACAGGACTTTCAGCTAAATTTAGCCAAATTTGAGGTTTGCAGGGGATTCTGAATAAGAAAACTATGGGAGATCCACACAAGCTACATCACCCTAAACTCACCTGGGTGTCTAGTTTTTAGAAATGTCAGGGTTTGGTATATTTCCCTTGATGGCCACCTAGCCTGGAACCAAAAACCCAGGCGCCTCCTATCAAACACAGATCGTTTTGGGAAAGATCATTTTGAAGCCTTCACAATATATTTTGGGCCATTTCCTGTTGTGGACACTTAGCTCACCCACACAAGTGAGATAGCATTTTTTAACCGGAGAACTGGGGTACACTGGGTGGTAGGACAGTTGTGTCACCCCGGTGATCCCACAACTTTCCCACACAGAAATATGTGGAAAATGTGACTTTTTTGCTAAATTTGAGGTTTGCAGCTGATCCAGGGTATGACAATGTTGGAGGATACAGCAAGCCACACATCCATGGACTCCTCGGGTGTCTGGTTTTCAAAAATGTTTGGGTTTCGTAGGTTTTGCTACATGGCCACTGAGCCCGGGACCAAAAAAGAAGGTGCCCCAGTGCTAAAACAAATCATTTTGAGATCGATAATTTTGCTATAATACGTTTTGGGGCCTTCCCTGTTGCAGGCACGTGGCCCACCCACACAAGTGAGGTAGAATTTTTATTGGGAGACCTGGGGGAAGGCAGGGTGGTAGGAAATTTGTGCCGGCTCAGTGATGCCACAACTTTCCCCTCACAGAAATGTGAGGAAAATGTGACATTTTAGCTAAATTCGATGTCTGCAGGGGAGCCTGGATAAGACAACATTGGGAGGTCTATGCAAGTCACACCTCCCTGGATTCCTTCTCTTGCAGGGTACTTTTGTAGTTTATAATTTGAATGTCTCCACAATGTGTTTTAGGCCCTTCCCTGTCACAGGTAAAGGCCTACCACAGAGGTGATGTGCAAATTGTTATTGAAAGACTTGAGGAAATGTCCAGTGCATAGAAGTTTGTAGCTCCCAGCAGAATTTAAGTAAAAAAAACATGATGAGAGTAATGCAAGTCAGCCAACCTTGGGTACCCCTAGGTGTGTAGTTTAAATTTTTTTATAGGTTTGCTAGGTTTCCCTAGGTACCGGCTGAGATAGGGTAAACAATCTATAGCTACTCACAATAAAAAAAAGGGTTGGTTTTCTGTGGATAAATGTGATGCATTCATGTTGTTTTTTGGGCTTTTTCCTGTTGGGGTTACTATGCCTACTCACAAAAGTGAGGTAACATTTTTATTATGCGATTTAGGACAATGATGGGTAGATGGAAGTTTATGACTCTCCACAGATTCCAAAACTTTCCATCACAGAATTTTGAGGAAAATATGTTTTTTTAGCCAAATATGATGTTTGTACGGGAATCTTGGTACAAATAAATGGTGCAAGCCAAGCCAGTCAGTACTCCCTGAATACCCCATAGTGTCAAGTTTAAATAAATGTACTGGTTGGGTAGGTTTCTCTAGATGGCGGCTGAGCTAGATAGAGTTAAATAGCTAGAGCTACCCACATTGGAAAAAAAGGTAGGTGTTCGGTGCACAAATGCAATGCGTCTATGTTGCGTTTTATGCCAGTCCCTATTGTGGGAAATAGGCCTACCCACACAAGTTAAGTACCATTTTTATCGAGGAATGCCGGGTGGATAGAAATTTGTGACTCTCCAAAGATTACAGAACGTTCAATCACAGGAATGTGTGGAAAATATGTTGTTAGTAAAAGTTCGTGGTTTGCAAGGGAAGCTGGGTAAAAAAGCATGATGGGAGCTAAACAAATTAGCCCACCCTGGATACCCCTAGGTGCATAGTTTTTAAAAAGGTTCAGTTTGGCTAGGTTTCCCAAGGTTCCGGCTGAGCTAGGGTACAAAATCTAGAGCTACCTACATTGGAAAAATCTGGTCCGTTTTTGGTGCGCAAATGCAATGCATCCATGTTGCAGAACTTTCCATCACAGAAATGTGTGGATAATGTGTTTTTTTGGTCAAAGTTTGAGGTATACAAGGGATTCTGACGTGGTGAGAGTCATTCAAGGCAGCCACCTGGATACCCCAGGCATTAGTTTTCAAACATGTTCCGGTTGGCTTGGATTCTCTAGGTCCCAACTGAGTTAGGGTCTAAAATCTAGAGCTTACCACATTGGAAAAATAGAGTCAGTTTTCAGTAGAAAAATGTGATGTGTCCATGTTGCGTTTTGGGACATTTTCTGTCACGGGCACTAGGCCTACCACACAAGTGAGGTACCATTTTTATAGGAAGACTTGGTGAAACTCCGGGTGGTTGGAAGTTTGGAGCTAGTCAGTCCACCCTCGATATGACTAGGTGTGTAGTTTTTACAAATGTAAAGGTTGGTTGGGTTTCCTGAAATGCGGGCTGAGCTAAGGTCCAAGATCTAGAGCTACTTGCATTGGAAAAACTCAGGCACTAGGCCTACCCACACAAGTGAGGTACCAGGTTTATCAGGAGACTTGTGGGAGCATATAATCATAGAACATTTGTTATTATACATTGTATTTTGCAGTATTTATGTCTTTTAAATGTAAGCCAGATGACATTTAGAAAAATGCTGTCTAAATCATGTTATTACAGATACCCACAAATTCAGAGATGTATAAATAACCACATCTCCTGAACTCCAAATTGTGTGCCCATTTCAGAAACACATAGATTTCCTAAACACCCATTTTTCACTCTGCCCATTTTGCAATATGAATTGGGCTATACTCGGTACTCAATGAAAAACATTGTATGCTGCAGCTCAGTTGTTGTCTCTGGGTGCCGTGGGTTCTTGAAAAGCCTGCAAACCATATATATTCATGCAGCCAGAATGGTCTAGCACATGTAATTGTATATTGCTTTTGTATATTGGCCATAATGACCAATATTCCGTCAAATGTTTTTCCCTCTGTGTGCGGCAGTGTAAGGTCTCTGTGCGCTGCAGCCAAGGCTATGTGTGCCAGTAACCCGACTGCATGTGTGGGTGCAGCGACAAATATCAGTGCAGATTGTGTAAGTTATCATGTTAATCACAGCACAAGCCATGAGCTGCAATTAACATGAATACTTTCTCATAGGCACACAATATGCACCGCATGGGACGGTCTTAGACTGGTGGCACCCTGTGTAACAATGTTTATTGGCACCCCCCAATGACCACCTCCACCAGTTATTCCCTCACTATTACCCTTTAACAGTGCCCCTCAAGTCTCCATTACCACTCTCTCTGAGATGCATTTAATTTGTTTTATAGTTCCACTCATACAAGTGTAGAGCGTACTTTACATTGAACACATATTAAACAAGGAGTGACTTAAAACACTTAAGCTAAACATCTGTACTTAGCATAGTGTGCCGCCCCACTGGTGTTTTACTGTGTCTGTCCATTCATCCAGATATTAAATACAACAAGTAACATTACGCCTACAACAAGCCAGGTCTACTGGCTCTGTTAATGGTTGTAAATTGCATAAGATAAATAAGCAACAACTATGACTTTGTTGTATATAATATTGAAAATGCTGCACTCTTTGGGCGAGGTTGTAGCTAAGGCTAGAGCTGCTGACTTTCGAGCTGAGAAAGCAGCTTCTAACCTCACAACGGCTCAAATCCTGTGATTCAAAACATGAATATGTCCTTTTGTAACGTAACTGGTGCTCATGTTTGCTCCACTTTTTGCGCTTTATAAAACTGAAAAATGAGTCTCTTTGAAAAGCAGAGATGGATGGTACTATTGCAGAGCTAAGCTTTTTTTTCCTTCACCATGAAGTAAAAATAGACAACCCGATAGGGGTCCATCTCTACACCTGCTTTTAAGAACTGCCAGTGCTGACCCACTAAAAGCCCTGCATGTATTCTTGCTGGTTTTCTTTTGTTAATAGAGCGCAGCACACAATCTGCCCCACCTCTATGAACACAAGAAATGCAGCAAGTCTACAAGCACGACAGATGGTTTCAGATTCATCTGAAGGCACATGTTGTGCTTGTAGACTTGCTGTATTTTGTTTGTTAAAAGGGCGCAGCTTTGGAGCAGATTGTATGCCTTTGTGAAAGTAATCGTGTTAATTGCAGCGCATGAAGGGTGTTGCGATCAACAAGAATACTTTTACAAAAGCATACAATCTGCCCCACAGCTGCGCCCTTTTAATAAAAGATATGCAGCAAGTGCAAGAGGCACTTGCTGATGTTACCTGCTGCTGTGCGTGCTTTAAACACCACACTGCACGCTTGAGTTGAGACAGGTGCACACGCATGCGTGCACCTTACAGTGAACAATGATCATAACACAAAGTTACAGATTAAAATATGTTGTCACAATGCCCGTTTTTTTCCTACTCATTTACAATGAGTGCATGGTGCGACAGCCTCTGTCCACCCCGCCCTGAGTGGTCGGCGGTCTCTAGAACTCACCTCTCCTGCAAGCCTTCTGCCCCGGTGCCGGAGGCCTAAGGATAATAACGGCAGTGTTCGGAGCCCTGCAAGGAGCCAAAAAAACCCTGCGGGATGCGCCGCCAGACCTGACTGGCGGCTGTGGAGCTTCATCAACACCTGTCGTGGACTGCGGTAGGTGGGGGGTGGTCGGGGCCTAGGCCTGCGACTACGGAGGTGGGACCGGGCTGGAGCCTTGGGTTGTGGCCTGCCTGCTGTGGTCTGTGTGTGCGGCGCGTGCATCATCTGCTGCCTGGGCCGCTTTGCCTGTGCTGACTGTGCGAGAGATAGAAACCTCCACCTTATTGATTCCTGGCGGTGTGGATTGGCCCCCTGTTCCCTGAATAGCTTCCCTGCGCCTGGACTGAGCCACGCAGGGCTTTTTCTCTGAAATACCAGCATAGTGCTCCCGGTGTGGCCTGACGTGGCTGCAGAGGCCCTACCACTCCTCAACGCAGCTGTGTGAGGAGTGGACTGTTCCCCTGAGGCCTGCTTACATACCCCAGTTCCGACTGCTTGTTGATCCGACTTGGCCTGGTTCCGTCTGTGTGGGCTATGTGGTTGCTGGCTATTGGGAGTACAGGGGGGGTCCCAGTCCTATCACTGTGGGCCATATCTATTTCTTCAGCTGCTGGCGAAGGCTTGATTCTGATAAATGCAGTATCTGATGGGCAATGACTTCCTACCCCGCAAGGAACGCATGCTGTATTGTTTTGACCTCCTCATTACGCGTATTGCTAGATGCTGAGTTTGGGGATACTGCATCGCTGCTTTGGGGGTTGCACGGTTCCCGCCGACGCAGATCATGGGGAAGCCAGACAAATCATAGTCCCGCCTCAATTTTGAAGCACGAAATCAGGCAGAGTTATTCATAAGACGGCTTCTGACTCGGAGGCGGACGGACAGGGAGAGGGCCCTCCTAGTCTGGAGTCTACGCTGCTGGCGATGCACAAGAGTCTACAGGCCATTGAGGGTATTAGGTCCACTATTTATCATAGACTGGACCACATGTCTTCACAACTAGAAAAGCAAACTGCACAAATGAGGGAAGTTGAGCAGAGGGTGTCTAATACGGAGGACGGACTAAACTACGTCACTAGTGGGACCCTCAATATGGTAAATGTTTTGGCCCTCATACAGGCCAAGAACGGGGATTCGGAGGCTAGGTCTAGAAGAAACAACGTCCGCCTATTGGGTTTTCCAGAATCAACAAACACTGGCAAAATGGAGCATTTCATTCAATCTCTCATTAAGGAGGTATTTGTTTCTGAGCAGCTGTTCTCAATGTTCGTAGTAGAGCAGGTCCACCACTCCCTAGCAGCATGACCGGTACCTGAAGCTCCTCCTCGACCAATCATAGCCCGGCTGTTGAACTACCGGGACCGGGATGTCATCTTGCGGCTGGCCAGAGAGAAGGGCAACATATGTCATCAGGGGAACACGCTATCCTTCTTCCCCGACTTTACTACTGCGGTCCAGTCTGCGCAGCGTGAGTTTCGGGCCATCAAAAAATTCCTCCAGTCCGAAAACATACCGTACGCTATGCTGTACCCCGCGCGTCTCCGCGTGGGTACGGATAGGAACTTTAAGATCTTCTCAACTTCAAAAGTGGTGACAGTGCATGCGAAACAATTGGATAGGCACTGACGAGAGACCAAAACTGACCGGGGAGAGGATAATTGGCGATATTCAAGTACTAAGTGACTTGAGCTTCCCCAATGTGCCCCCGTACTACTGAACTTCATAATTGTTTAACCTTTGGGCAAGAGTCTTAGCTACATGTCTCTTACTTCTGTCCACAGGACGAATGATGCTCTGTCATATACATATTGGACAGGATGCACTCAATTAAGTCTTTGCTTATTGATTGTAACACAGGTACACAACCTGATCAGCCACCTCCTACTCAGTGGGAGGACAGTAGCACTCTGACGCCCTCCACATGGGAGTTCCCCACACATTGTTATTTGCTTGTTTTGTTCTTTGGGATTTGATAAGCTTTGACAGGGATGGCTTTGGCAAGTTGAGGGTGGCCAAAGTGGGTGGGTTACATGTCGGCATGGGGGGGAGGGTGGGGGGTAGCAATTGGCACTTTCTGAATAGCTACTGTTTGACTTCTTGCACGAGAACCTCAAGACTGAGCCTTGCTTTTTTGTACACCTTGGAGACATTTCTCCTGAAGAGTACCAGGTTAAAATACCAAACATGGACTAACTGGGATCACAACTGTCTCACGCTGACACACTCAGTGGACTCCTAGCTTGATGGTCTTAAGTTATGTTTCATATATGTATGTATGTATGGTTCCTCCAAAAGTAATGAGAGGTAACTTTACATTTTTAACGTGCAATGCACGTGGCCTTAATAGCCCAAAAACAATACTCACAGTGATTGCGGTCTTAGGCTCAATGTACACGTGGCAATGCTGCAGGAGACACATCTCACTACACTGTCTGATCGGAGGGAGGGATCCCGGTGGGTGGGGGTGCGGATCATGTCCTCCTACTCATTGTATTCCCGGGGGTGATGATACTTGTCAAACAAGGGGTCCCATTTCAGGTTCATAGCACTGAGACTGATGATCAGGGCCGGCTGGCCATTGTGTGTGGAATGCTTGGGGGTATGAGTGTGCTACTGGTAAATGCCTATGGTCTGAATGTGGACGATCACCCATCTATGCGGATGTGTGGCGTTGCATCTCAGCTTTTCCTACTGCAGAAATTATCAGGGGGATTTCAATACCTGTTTGGATGCAAATGCCAAAAGGACGGGAGCGGGGGCAGGGCGGCAGAGATTAACCACCACAGCACTACTGGGCATACTGGAGGCCAGGAAACTGCACAATGTCTGGTGTATGAGGCACCCAGGGGCAAGGGAGGGCATGTTTATCTTCACGTGCATGGCACGTGGTCCAGGCTGGACTACTGGCTGCTGTCAGGGTTCTAGATATACAACACTTAACCAAAACGATGTCTGACCACTCCCCGGTCCTCCTTGTGCTGCAGGTTCCAGGTTATGAAAGACCTCCATTCTTGTGGCGGTTGCAACTGTCTTCCCTGACTGATCAGGTCTTCAAGCATACAGTGGGTGAGGCCATGCAAACAATTTTCAGAGAAAATGAAGGGACAGTGGATAGCCAGGGGGTTCTTTGGGTAGCGTTTAAGGTTACAATTTGCGGGGTCCGTATTGTTGCGCAGGCAGGGGTCCTAAAAGATCTGCAACGTAGAATCCATGAACTTGCCGGGGAAATAGCCACACTGGAACAGGCCTATGCTTGCGACCTGGTCCCTGAGGCGCTTTGTAAAATCTGTGATCTGGTAACAGAACACAATGAGACGGTAGATCAGGAAATGGCACACAGATCTCGGCACTGCAAGGCCCGCTACTATGGGGAAGGAGGGCGCCTTAGCCATTCTTTGGTGCAGAAGCTGGCTGCCTCACAATGCCAGGCTTATATAAACTCAACTGCTGGACGAGAAGAGAGTACCTCATTATGGCACCGCTGAGATCAGCAAAGTGGTGTTAGATTATTGTTGGACTTGACCCTTTTCGGCAGGTTCACCCCTAAACTTTTTGCCTGTCTCCTAGCCTTTTCCCTGTGTAGTGTTGGTGGTTTTATGCCTTTAGGCACTTTAGAACTGTGGTCAAGTGTAAAGTGCATTTATCAGGTTGGCCTGCCCTACCATAGGAATGCATGAGGATTCCCTGGTCAGTGTGTGTCAGTGGGAATTCTTGCAATGAGAGGCGCAGCGTGGTCAAGCCTGGCATGTGTGGAATGGTACTAATTAATGCTGCGCAATGGTGTGCGCAGATTTGTTATAGTTATTTTAGAAATGACACTTTTAGAAGTTGGCATTTCTTTGTGCTATGTGTCTACCTACCTGATGTGCATTGCATGTCTGGCTTTTGAGTGACAGGGGCTGGTGAGGTGTAGGTGGCTCCAGGAGGGGCAGGATGAGCCAGCGCCAGGCTGAATGGGACATCTATATTTTAGGTAGTGGGAGGAGAAGTCTCTGGCCCCTGAATAGGAGTGTGCCTGTCCTAGTGAAGTCTCTGGCACCTGAATAGGAGTGTGCCTGTCCTAGTGAATGCTGGCTCCGCCCCCTGTGGTGTGGCTGATGACAAGCCCCACCTAACAATAAGGAAGCAGAGCCTGGTAAACAGGGTGTTCCAAAACCAGTTGCATCTGGTTTCCTAAGCCGTGTGCTGTGACACAAAGGAAAATGTCCTATAAATGTAGGGGCTGTGACTCCATGAAAGTGTGTGTGCTTGTTCTTACTTTGGGAGGAAATGTCCCGGGACCCAGCTCCTGTTTCCTGGGGGTCCCTGTATGCTGGTCTGCCTGGCTGCGCTTTGCTGGGGTCTCCCCAGCACTAAGGACTCTTCCTTTTTGCCTTGGCAATGACTTTGTGGCTTCTAGCGCCTGGGAGCGCTGTTATTTAAATATCTCCAGAGGAGAGAGCAGCGTGGGGACTCTGCAGCATGGAGCTGCAGCTTGCTTCGATGGAATCCCGACGTGGGGATTCCCCCACCTGGATACCAGGAGAATCGGGAGCCCACCCCGTATTTGTGCACACCAAGCGGTTGCCCACCCCACATCTTTGCCACTTGTTTGCTTATTTTGAAGAAGCGGGAGCCCAACCCACTTTTCTTCCTCTGATGTATGCTTTGTTGCCGAGCAGGTGCCCACCCTGCATTGCTGCTCATTTTACGGGTGCCCACTCCGCTCTGGTGTGCATATACAAGTGGAGGAGCTGCCCAGATCTAAAGAAAGCGGGTGCCTACCCTGCTGTGGTAGTTGCTGTGCCCCGGGAGCGTACGACGCACCTTGAGCCCGAAAAGGGGGGCTCCAATGCCGCTAGAGCAACACGACTGGGTAGACAGGCGTCTGTTGCCTGACTGGGGCGGCTACCACAGAGTCCAATTGCGGCCCAGTGCCACAGGAAGACAAGCAACTCTGGCCGGATGTGAGGCAGGGCTCCCCTGTGGGCCGTACAACCGCAACTGAGGTGAAGAGCCAGGCAGGAGCCTATTCCACGCTGGGGAACGCACCAGACTTCAGCCGGTGAGGGAGGGGGAGAAAGTCAACTCAGGCCCCCAGCGGGGCTCCCGTGTCAGTGAGAGCCCCGTACCTGCAGAAGGACCAAGGCGGGAGCCTACCCCATGCTGGCAAATGGTCAGAAGTCAATGGAGACTTTGCTCCGTAGGTGGGGGCTCCCCGTGAACTGAGGAGAGCCCCGCGTGTGTGGAGAGAATGCTGGCTGCAGGCACGGGCCTGCGAAGCTGAAGGTAGATCAAAGGTATCCCCAGAGAGAGCCCGGTGAGTGGTGCTCAGAATACCAGGGGTTGGGGGTGTCGTTGCCCGCCCCCTGTGCCAGTGCTTATTTGTTTCCACCAGCTGCACCGTCGTAGCGGTCAGCTGCAACGTTTGGGGTGTCACCTCATCTTCTTTTAGAAGTCCCGGAGGGAGGGACTTAGGGGCATTTCTTTTGAGGGCTTTAGTGGCACAGTGAGTGCCAGTGCTGGATTTGTTTCCAGCTGCACCGCAGTTGCGGGAAGCTGCACCCAGGGGGAAATTTATGTTAAGAGCCCCCAGAGCGAGGCCTCAGAGGCACTGTAGTGCCAGAGCGTGTTTTTCCTGCGTCCCAGCTGCCCTGCGAGAGCGCAGGCAGCTGCAACGTTTGGGGGCATTTTCTTCCTGATAAGGAAGGGGTGAGAAGCACCCTGCTCATTTGCGCAGTTTGCTTTTATTGCCTTGGCAGCCAGAGGGCTACTTGAGAAGCCCTATCCTAGCGCCCTGGCATTTCTGGACAGAAGGGCATTTGAGCCCCATAGGAACACCTTGGCCAGGGGGTCAGTTGAGAATTAGTCAAGGTCCTAAGGTGAGGCCCTAAGGTGATGCCTATTGTGATGGCGCTCGTGCTGACAGTTATTGTGTAATGTATTTATGCTTATAATGCCTACTGTGATGCCTATTGCATAATGTGTTATGCTAATGAGGTTTAGGCCTAATATGTTTTATGCCTAATGTGATAATGCTGATGTCACTATTGTGCCAGTAGTGACTGCTTGTGCTTTGCATTTACCTACCTACATTCTGATGGTTCTGACCGTGGCCCGATTGGCCCGGTCTGTACATAATCCCCTGTGAATATTGCCAGTGCCAGTTGCCACAATGTATATTATGTTATTATGTTTCTAATGTATTTATGATTCAGAAAAGGGGGTGGTGATGAACAGAGTGAATTAAGCAGACCACTCTTACCCAGTCCAAAGATCAGGGCTTGATCCATCACCGTTATTTAGCTCACTGGACCATCCCAGCTCAGAACCTGGCTATATGCAAATTAGTCTGTCCCTGGCCCAGTGCATCATGGGAACAGGGCAGACTAAACTACCAAGCCAATTCTTCACCAGAAAGGAGACAAGCTTCCGGAGACCGGTTTCTGGCATTTCAGCCGTCGTCGGCCCGGCTTGCTTGAATCCTGATGGTGCAGTGAGCAAGGGACTCATGTCTGAGTATACCCTGCCACACCTATAGTGGCCAAAAATGATTCAGAAAAGGGGGTGGTGATGAACAGAGTGTCTGAATTAAGCAGACCACTCTAATCCCAGTCCAAAGATCAGGGCTTGATCCATCACTGTTATTTAGCTCGCTGCACCATCCCAGCTCAGAACCTGGCTATATGCAAATTAGTCGAAAAACGGTGTTGGATCTAGCCCTGATCTCTTGACTGGGTGAGAGTATTCTGCTTAATTCAGAAACTCTGTCCATCACCACCCCTTGTTGTTGCATCTAATGTATTTATGACAATACAAAAGCTTTTCTTTATATAACCTAGTGTGGAGTTCCTTTTGTGGTGTGCCTAGGGTGTTGCGCAAACGCTTAAGACATTGCCTCCGGGATAAGCCTGACTGCTTGTGCCAAGCTACCAAGGGGGTGAGCAGGTGTATTCTTTGGCGTGTAACTCCCTTGCCCTGACTAGAGTGATGGTTTCTGTCTGGCTTTGGTGCAAGCCTTAGCCAACCAGAAATCTCATTTCTAACAATTAATATTCAGACTTATATGGGGCCCGGGGAACTTCCTGCAACTGAGGAAATCGATTCTTACTTGGATGATGTCGCACTGGGTTGGTTGCCACCAAACTACAGTGAGTATCTCATGCAACCCTTTGACGAGGAGGATGTCAAGTCTCTCCCGACCTGTAAGGCAGCAGGGCCAGATGGGCTCCCCAGCAAATTTTATAAGGCATATGCTGATGCCCTAGCGCTGCGTCCGTTATAGGTATTTGCTGAAGCGTAAGACTCGGGAGACCTGCCTCCCTCCCTCAAGGAGGCTTTGCTAGTTATGCTTCTGAAACCGGATAAGGCGGCAAATGTCTGCGACTCGTATAGGCCCCTCTCCATTATAAATATCTATGCCAACATTTTGGCAAAAATGATCGCAACTTGGCTCCAGCCACTAGTTCCCAAATTGGTCCTCCCAGACCAGTCTGGATTTGTTCCCTCTAGATCCACTGTGCAATCTCAGCACAATCTTCTCCACTCTCCATTACTTAAAGCAGGACTTTTAGGCGGTCGCCCTGCTGCTAAACGCGGCTAATTCCTTTGATTCGTTACAATGGGGCTTCATGTTTACCGTCCTGTCACGTATGGGCATGCCGCCATTCTTTTTAAAATGGATACACCTCTTGTATACTTCCCCAGTGGCACGGATCCTTGTGAACGGCTGGATCTCCGATCCATTTTTTATTAAACGGGGCACATGGCCGGGTTGCCCACTGTCACCCATGTTATTTGCTTTGGCGCTTGAGCGTCTGGCGTGCAAGCTACATCAACTGCATTCTCGAGCTGCATTGAGGTTCCGACAGAGACCATTGGTGGTCTCACTATATGCCGACAACATGTTGCTCTATGTATGAAAACCCACCACCTATTTAACAGCACTACTCTGTGAGTATGTCAAATTTGAGCGATACTCAGGACTGGGCATTAATTGGGCAAATGAACTGTGCTCCCGCGGGGACCGCGGGGACCATGGAGATTGATTTATACTATCCCTTGAAATGGTCAGTCGACCCAGTGAAATACCTCGGTATATGGTTGCATAGGGACCCTGAGGTCTTGATCACGGCTAATTATGGCCAGGCTGTGGATGGGATCATGGACCAGGCTACGTGGTGGGCTAGGCTTCCCCTTTCATTTGCAGAACGCATAGCGGTTATTAAAATGTCTTTCTTACCTAAACTCCTTAATTTTTTTATCAATATCCCCGTCCGTCTGATAAAGCGTTGTGTGCTGCATTGCAGTCAACCCTTTTAACATTTGTCTGGGGGGGCAGAAAGCCCAGCTGTAGTTGGACTGTACTGACTTTACCCTTTGATCGTGGCGGGTTTGAGGCTCTGGGCCTGCACCTATACTACCTGTGCACAGAGGCGCAATTTGCACACTTTTTTTACTATCCACAGCAGTTTCAAGCGCACACTGCAATTGAGGCAGACTCGGTACTTCCAATGCCCCTGAAAGTGGCTGCGTTGATGGGAGGGAACAGAAGCCTGCGTATTGAAATCAACCCAGCCAACTGCAAGGTCTGGGCATGGAAAGCTCTTGCACGCAGAGCACAGTTGGACTACTTGTATGCCCCCAAATTACCGGTTACTGCCCACCCTGATATCCCGGCCACTAGGGAACCGGCAGCCTTGAAGGCATTAAATGCAGTTGGGATTACACAAATTGGTGACTTGTATGAGTTGGGTCGTTTCCGGACTTTGTCTGACCTCCTGGAGGGTCACGACTCCGGATAAATGTTGGGGTTTACTTATGTGCGCGTGCAGCAAGCGATTCGGGACGTATACCCAAAGTTCCCTAATGAGCCGTGAACACTACAAGCCCTACGGGTGGTGTTGGGAGGTGAAAACCGCAGCAGCTTAATCCCCAGGTTGTATAATGCGTCTCTTCGTGAACAATAACTAACTGCATCCCCTTAGTATAATGGATGGAATGGCCTGCTATCCACTGAGCTAACATTGGACGCCTGGAAGTTCTGCTACGCCCTGACCACTAATTGCACCCTCCGTATAATCCACTACAAGTACTTACATCAGCTTTATTACACTCCAACTCAATTATATAAGTGTGGCTTGCGTGAAAGCGCATGTTGTGTGCAGATTTTATGCACTTAGCTTGGTCCTGTGCTGGCATCTCCAAATTCTGGGTACGGGTGGAATGTTTGCCTGATGTGTGTCTGTTGAGCTGGGTGCAGAAGCTGAAACCCTGTAATAGGTGCTTGATAGCCATAGCCACCCTTTTTGCTAAGACAGTGGTGGCACAATACTGGGGTGCAAAGGCCATGCCCATGGTTAAGAAGTGGATCAGCGCCTTATTATATTGCAGGGACCAGCTGGAAATAAATGCGGAGGAACTGCCCGAAGCATCTCGGCCTAAGGACTTTTGGGCCCCTCTCTCTGGGTATCTCCTTACAAATATAGACTTGACATACTTCCCTGTCGAGGTGTGCATTGCATGCGAGCTGGGAGGACTGGGATCCCACTTTGGTGTTCCAAGGTGCCGCAATATACTATTGCCAGAAAGTCACAACTGTTTATACTAGTGCCAGGGGAGGGGAGTTGGGGGGCAAGGGGCTGTTCATTCTCGGGAAGTTGATTTGATATGTAAAAAATTTGGCTTGTGATGGATATTCTGTCTTAGAAAATTGGTCACCCCACCTACGAGTGGGCCGAAATATGGATCCTGTTCTAACAGCTAGCTAATAAACAAAACCAAAAAAAATAGACCCTAGCCACTGCAAATGCAGTTATAGTGGTCAGAGGGATGGCCTCCAGATATTGTGTGGCATGTTCCACAAAAACCTGCAGCCTGTGGCACTTTTGAGATCCAAGCGCCTAACAATGTAGATGCCCACCCTCTCAAAGGGGGTGACAAGGACAGACATGAGAGTCGGGGAGACTTGGGCTTCTTCCCTGTCTTCCCACTGGCTTGGCAGGTGACAAAATTCAGACAGAAATCATCTGAGGCTGTCCTCAGCCAAGGCAAACAAATAAAAGTTGGTACAAAGTCTGTTAAAGTTCTTGCCCTGCCCTAGATGTACTGCAAAGACTAATTTATGAGCCAAACCCAGTAGTAAGGCATTGTAACATTGCTAGACCACCACCATATGTGCTGCCCTCATACAGGCACCTTAGGGACACTGTAAAGGAGGTTGTTTTCCCAGTAGATCAGCTGATCTCCAGAGGTGTCACCAGCTACCTGGGCAAGTGGAAACATTTGAGCTTCTCGAATTGCAGGACAAAAAATTTGGTTTACGTAATAGTTTGCCCGTGCCAAAAGATCTATTTTGGCAAGACTAACCAACAAGTAAACTTACGTATATGCCAACAGTGTTAACTGCTCCCATGGTAGAGCACTTCATTCAGAAGTCTCATAATGAAAATGATTTCAAGTGGTATGTCCTGTTTACCATGAGTAACTCACAGTGCCCTGCTGATGTTGAGAAGGTGTTGTTACAAAAAGAGGCATACCTCATCTTTTCAGTTTAATAGCACATTGACTGGCCTTAATAGTATGTCTGAATTTTCTAGAGTATGACCGCTCTTGGATGAATAAGTTGTCGACATGAAACTTAACTGTATGACTAAATGACAATTTTAGGATGTTTGAAGTATTGGCACTATTACACTGCCAATGAATGTTTTAGATTGTCTGAATGACAAATTTGCGATGTTTGAAATATTGGCGCTACTACTCTGCCTCAGACTGATACACTTTTTATTAAAAACACGACAATACATATTTCCTCAAGTTACAAACACGAAGAAACTACGTTTCCCATAATTCCTTTGTGCACAGCCTGGCCCATAATGCAATACAAGATGGATGCTGCAAACAACGCGGGCCTGTCAGACGGCCCCCGACGTTTCCTGGAAGAAGGTTGCTGAGCAATTGAGTCTGCAACTTGAGGTAAGCGGCAGAACACGCACGCTGTTGAGTTTTAGTCGGACAAGAAGCGCGTGAGATTAAAACTTCCCCCTCTTTTTCTATTTACCAACTGTTTATAGAAATGGTTCGGCGTTAAGATAGTTCCTGCCACGCCCGATTAAAGACGAGCGAATAGAGAGAGAAGATACACGCAGAGTTCTTCCTCATAAACAGGTAAGATGTCGCTTTTACTTCAAGGGCAACACAGAGTATCTTGATGTAGAGAACTTGTTAATGTAACTCGTTGCGAAGAAACAGTTTCCACAACATCTTTTTAATCCCGGCCAGATCTGTCCGCAAAATAAAAGAATTTGGTGACTGAAAACGACAAGCCCATATACCTTGGAAAAGAATACAAGGTACGTGGCAATTTGGCATCATGCCAACTACGCAATAAGACATTGTTCTTTGGCAGTGACAGTGTGCTTTATTCTTAAATTTAGGAACAACAGTTCTTGAAAAGACTTCCCCACACCGCCCGGTACAGATGAAAAAGTCAAACGCTGTATTCACTTGCTCAAAAAGGATTATGAAATAATCCCTTCTTGATTTATAAATCACTGGTATATTTATCACCTATTAAAACAAGAATAAAGGTAGACAAGAGGCACTTAGGTTTTTCAATGAAACTTTATTGTTTTCTTGCATCCTATGCAGATTATTCACAAGGCCCTGATGAGAGTTTGGGAACTTGTTCCCCGAACTCGAAACGCGTCGGCACACCAACAGGAACAGATCAATACATTAAGTGTACAGTGTAAAAAGGCATATACATAGGTGTTCCTGTCATTTGACGTAGTCTTGTATGATCTTGGATTAGAGCTTTGGTATAGAAAACGATAATTGAAATTTCTATGGTTATTTGGATGTTTGTTTTCAATTGTGATTATATAATTTAGTGTATTTGTTTGTGTTGTACATAATTGTGTATATATATATATATGTATGAAAAGTGATTTAAGTGTTTTGTAAATATGTATAATTTTTTTGCCTTAAAATCTACATGAAATTTTGCTAAAAAAGGTAAAATGGTTGGTAAAAATAAAAGTACCTGACCAGATGTAAGGAAGTATCGTTTGGTCTTAAATGAAATAATAGAGTCAGAAGTAATAAGGAGGGTGTGGGCACTGTTTTTGTGTTTTGATATTTACAAGGGTCCAGCCTACCCCCCGTCCCATTCAGGACCTAACTCTCACAGTTAAAAAACTCTTGGAGCACTTAGCATCTTCCTTGATGTACCCATTCTGATATCACTCGTAGCACTCAGGGACATACTTACTAGTAGTTTTGTCCAAAAAATCTTTCTTCTGATGCCAGATTAGGAATGGGAACCTTTCCACTGCAAACTATTTTGGGGGCCTTGTTTGGACTCCTTTTTCTTTTTTCTACCCGCCCAATCTTCTGGTGGGAACACTGACCACCCTTTTGGGAGTCAACTCCAGAGGTTTTCTTAGACACCATATTACTGACCCAGATGTCTGCCTCTTCAGCAACCTTCCTGGGATCAGTCAGATTGCTATCCACCAGGTTCTGCTGCAGCTCTGTACACAGAAATCGATCATATGCTCACTCAGAATCACATTGAACAGCCCATCATAATCATTAACTTTTCTGCACTCACCATCCCACTCAGTGCCTTACTAGAGTAATGCATTAAATCTACCCATGACTGTTTTGGGAGTTTGTGGCTGCCCCTGAGCCTCTGGTGGTATTTATCAGGGGTCAGCCTGGATTTGGTGACATGGATGGCTTTCATTGCGGCATACTTGGTGTGGTCATCTACCCCTAGTGTGAGTAGTATATCCCTCCCCCCTGTAGGCATGTGTTCTGCGAGCCACCCCACCCCAGTACTCCTCTGGGATCCTGTGACCCTCAGGGCTATCTCATATGCAGCTAAACATTTGTACATATCATCTCCCACTACATAGTTAGGTACCAGGTCCCTGGGTTTACAGATTTCTTGTCACCTTCAGACACTAGAGGTAATCTGCCACCGTTGCTGTTGGATTCTGTGGTTTGTCTAGCTTTTATCTCCAGTTCTTTCAGGCTCCTCTCATGCTCCAGCTGCATTTTCTTTTCTTCCAATGCACTCTCAGCCTTCTTTTCTCTGTTTTAAGCTTGGCGAGTTGGAGGCTGAAGTCCAGTCCTGCTCTCCTGTCCACCAGCTCCACCAAGGGACGAATTCCTAGAATACAAACTGCTATCTGCCCTTATGGTGGTTTCTCCCTCAGTGGGTAAACATCCTCCTCTGGGAGTTCTTCCTCAAGGCAGATAGCCAGGTCATCCTTCATTCCCATTTCAAGTTCCTCTTTATCAGGATCTTCCACATTAGGATCCTCATACTCGGAATCCTCAAGCTGGGATTGCATCCTAGTGACTTCCTCATAGTCATGGAGGTCTATCTGAAGATCCAATTTTGTGGCTTTCTTTCCTCCAAGTAGAGATCCCTCCTTGCAAAGTTTCAGTGGTTCAGCCCTGCTGAGCTTTTCCAAAATGAGCATCTCCACGTCCATGGTATGAGACAATGAGGTATAGAACTTACATTTAGCAAAGTAAAGGAAAAGCTGCCAATTAGAAAAATAGGTAGAATTTATAAAACTCTAAATGGTCTCAAATTATTATATGGGATGATTGTGTAGCTCAAATGTTTCTGTAAGGCATTGCACAAACATAAGTCCAAATCCTCACCACAGATCACAGTGTAAGCAATTAGGTTACTGGGGGTGGGGGGTGAATCCTTGTGCTGGAAGAATCCTCGCTTCAGGGATACTTCCAAGACTGGGGTGGCACCACTTTGAAGGAAGGGACTCACAGATGACAGAGTCCAGGTGCTGGGTTCAAGGCTGTAGAAGCCTTCTGTCCCTGAGACTCTAGTCAGGAGGCCAGCCAACTAGCCCTTGGGGTTGTGGATTGAACAGATGCAGGCCCAGTACTTCTTACCCAGGTAAGAGAGCAGCAGTCCTTTGCAGCAGCAGTGCAGCAATGTGGCAGTCCAATCAGCAGCACAACAGTTCTTTTTCTTGGCAAAGTCTCCACAGGTCCATAAGTATACTGACGAGTTGGTGTCTGATGTCTAATATTTATACCAAGTTCCTCCTTTGTAGTGAAAGAAGCTTCCAGAGGTTACCCTTTGATGTGCACAGGTTTCCTGCCTGCCCTGCTCTGGATCCAGAATGACTACAGGGGCAATGCAGCCCTTTGTGTGGAGGCAGAACCGATTCCTATTCAAGTATAAGTGGGGCTGTGCCCAACTCCTCCCTCCCATCCAGTCAGTGTTGGGAGGGACCATTCAGGCCCAACTACGTTCTCTATTGTGTTAGGTTTTCTAGGAGGAATACACAAAGACTAAATGTGAGCAACACTCAGTCCAACGAAAAGGAGATAAGTGGCAGGCACTAAATGTTTAAGGCAGGAAAATACCATATTTTTAAAAAAGCCATTTTTCAAAAGTGTAAATTAAATTACACCTTTACCAGAAGAGATTTATTTTTTTGCATTTTCGAAGACATCAAAATTAACTGGTTAGCTGTTGACATTTGGAAGTTACAGCATATTAAATGAAAAAAATGTAACTCCACTGTTATCCTATGGGAGAGGTAGTCCTTGCAGTAGTGAAAAACAAATGTAAGAGTTTTTTACCACCAGAACATGTCAAACCAAAATGTACTTCTTTGTATTAAACAGGAAGATTTGGGACTGAGAAAAGGTTTCTTTTGCCAGGTCGAAATGTCAGTTTAAAGCTGCAGAAACTGGCTTCAGTGGCATACCTGTAGGGCTACTTAAGAGGGTGGCACAATCAGTGCTGCAAGTCCACTAGTAGCATTTAATTTACAGGTCCAGGACATAGTGGAATTGGGGTATAGTGGAGTATCTTTACAGAGGACCAAGTTGAGGTCCTTGCCAAGAATGGGCAGTTGTGGTCACAAACCCAAACTGAGTATGGAGCATTTGGTTGCACATTGCTGTAGAGGTCCTATGAACCCTTGAGGTTGAACAGAGGGATTCAATGCAGGATGTAGAGGAGTGCATAACTAAAATCATTACTATGGACTTACAAGTAAATTAAATATGCTAATTGGGGAGGCATGGCCGAGCCGAGCTGCAAGATGGCCGCTTGGTAAAGTGGCTCTGCCCGATGAGCACAACCTCCATCATATACCTGACACCAGGTTACCAATCCTGGCCCCACAGCATGCACTGATGTGTTTGGTGCCACGGCGCATTACGAATTGCAGAAGAAAATCACATTGTTATTCCGCGGCCTGGCAAGGCTGGGGAACGCACTGCGACAGCGGATTGGAGAGGTGATGGCGGCAGAGACTTGCTGGGTACAAGTACGATCATTTCCAGAGCCAATTGATTCTCTGCCTTGACTGTAGGATTGTGGCGGTGCAGTCGTGGACGCCTGAGCAGAAGACCAGCGTCACCGAGGGGAGAGCGCCGGAGGCTGGGACTGCCTTGGAGGCCTGCCGGAGAGCGGGTGGGTGAGCGGCATGCCGGTGGCTGTGTCTGTCCACGCTCGCTGGCCGCAGCAGCCAACAGCAGCAAGAGAGATAGCGCGGAACTGAGGCGGCCGGAAAAGAGCACTGCAAAGGTCGACATCTCCTATTGACCCAGCTATTTGGACTACAGTATGCGGCGGCCCGCACTGAGGAAATAGGGGCCTCTGTTATACCAGTCGAGAATCGACCTCCAGAGACAGCAGGCCTAGTGTCAAATTTTGTGATCCGCAACTATGGGAGCGCAGGGATAGCAACACACACATATTTCTCGCTGCATCGTATTTGGGTCCACGGGTGCACTTGCATTGCGGATGATTGCGCCCTAGGCGGACTGGCCCTGTTTCACACGCTACCTGCAGAGCACCTGCCGATCAGGGACTCAGCTTGGCCTGCAACTCTCAGAGGCCCGCACACTGCCAACCAGAGCCGCTGCCATCCTGGTGACTGACTTTCCTTCCTGCTGGCCACGGTGGTGTCCTTTAGTGACACAAGGATAGCAAGTTATGCATTTCCCCCTGGAGACACAGGTTATGCTGCCTGTAGGAACTGGTGTGCACTAGGTGGTTGCATTGAGGGGAATTGGCCCAGAAACAAACACTTGCCACACCCTTCGTAACATCTACACGGGTCCGTGGGCCTACACGCTCTGGGCTACAGCAAACTTGTGAGCACTTGCAATGTGGAAAACTGGCAATAAGCAAGCCAAAATTAGCTTTTAGAAGCGATCCGCTAGACTCCATGAAAGCAAATCAACAGTACTAACAATAGTGCCAGAAACACTGCTAGAACCTGACCAAGACGATGATATAAGGACCTTGGTGCGTGAAGTGAAGGTCAGTACTCTGGGCTCCAGACCCCTCCTGGTGCTCAACCTTATCCGATCCTGGCCTGATTGTTAAATTACAGAGACAGGGACACTGTTCTAAGATTGGCATGTGAGCAAGGGAAACTACAGTATCAGGGCAATGCTATTGCATTTTACCTCGACTTCACCGAGGTGGTCCAAGCGGCATGGCGAGAGTTCATGCCAGCTAAGAAGCTGCTACAAAAAACTGGTACCAAATATGCAATGCTTTACCCCGCCAAACTCTGCGTGCAGACCAGTGGTAAACCCATGATCTTTACAGAGGCCGGAGCCGCCCTGAAGTTTGCCAAACAGCATGCAAAGAAGCAACACGACAAAGACCAAGAGAAGGACACTTCATCACTGAGTCAGCTAAGTGACAATGACTAATTATTGAGGCCCCCTGGTTGGGTCCCAGTGGTGGGATCGTCAGGGATATATGTACCTTTGTGAATACTATTCCTCCTATTGACTCTTATTCCAGGAATTGCATATTGGTAGTCCCAAACACATTCGGCCACACTGTTGCTATTTGACAGGGCAGTAGGCCGGAAAATTTACGCCCCCTCTAGGATGATTCCCTCTAGTCCCATGTTCCGAGGGTGTATGTTTATAATGGGAGGTTCAATTGGGGAAGCACAACCTGATAGGGGCGTTGGTGTGGGTGGGGGGAGAGGTGAGAATGTTAATGTTCAGTTTTGTTTGTTGCAGCACGTACTGAACTTTCTGATCCTAGACTCATACACAGAGAGTGAACCACTCACTTTGTGAACAACCATCGCACTCCAGGTAGGCTCCCTCTGGGAGGTAATGTGTTCACATCTAGGCATCTGGATCCCGCGACAGTGCCTTACTTCAGCTGACCAACAGCTTTAAATGTTTTGTGTATAAATGTCCAAGATAAACTGCATCACTTGGAATGTATGAGGTCTGAATGACCATGGAATTGCACGATTGGTACATCTCAACCGACGCTGGATATGCTGCTATACTATCAGAGATGAGCCTCCTGCAGGAGTAAATTAAAAACATTCTCCAGTCCGCCTCCAACAGTACAGCGACTTGAAAGTATACTGACTGTGGAATCGGGCAGGAAATGAATCTCTCGTATTTACACCATAACACAAAGGTACTTCCCCGTCTTTGTACCAACATCACATAAGGCTTGGGAGGAGGACATAGGGGAGAGCATTATTGATGAGCAGTGGGACTTCGGCTGTAGACAATTGGAGTGATTGTCTTCCAACTATTGCTTCAGACTCATCCACTTTAAATATCTCCACTGTCTTTACTGCATTCCCACACAATTGCATAGGATGGGGCTGCATTCAGACAGCAATTGCTGGCAGTGCGGGCCCCACAAGCAACCTTCTTACGACTGGCCTAGCAGTGCAGATCCGTAGCAAACTTCTGGTTGAAAATGCCACACCAAATTAAAGACATAACCGGGCAAGCGTTGCCTGCACCCCATTGGTAGCACTGTTCGGAGTTGTTTCAAGTGTGCCGCCGAAGTCAAGGAGGCTTCCAGCAATGTTACTGTTATTAGGCAAGAGACAAGTGGCCTTGCATTGGGTCACAATTTCCCCCCAAACTGCACAGGAATGGGTTAAGAACATGACATAATGTAGGACACAACTAGCGTGCTATTGGGAACTCCTACCGACAGAGTCTTGCCCGCAAGACATTTGGGATCCATTTGTAAGTTGGTTGAGTGCCGCTGCTATAGATGACCCTAGATGTAATCACTATTGGGATGTAACTTCTGGCTGGTACCGAGATAATGATTGGGAGTCATAATGCTCTAACCAAAATGCGTGTATGTTGGGACTTCCATGTCTGGTGATGGCGAAGTAACTGTTTCACAGTACTCCACCTAAGGAGCTGTCTATGCATACTTACGTTATATTGTTGTATCTTTGTATCACGTAAGGGCCGGCTGGCTTGCCAGCATGTATTGTTCTGCACTTTGTGTTATTGTTTGTTAATTTTATACAAAATGCCCCCAAAAATATTTTTTTTAAAGAATATGCCAAGTGGGTGAAAGCCAATTTCACCATGTTTATAGAGACCACACACACTGGTTGGTAGTGGTTAAGTGCATTAAGGCCAGGAAAACCGAGATCAGCAAAAATAGAGGAGGAAGCCAAAAAGTCTGAGGGAAGGTCACCCTAAAGTTGACAGGTGTTGCTCAAATATGAATTTACCTTGAAAAACAAAAGAAGACACGTTTGGCAAAACAGGAACAGCTGGTTTAATTAAACACTTCGGACGCGAGCAAAGTTACAGAAGCGGGTCTGAGGACTGTCTCAAAATCCAATCAATCTGAATAGGGTTTTACACATTTCTTTGGGTATCATAAAGTACTTCAGTCGATCCTTTTTCACTAAAAAAATGTGGGCCTTGTCTGTGGAGTCATAAATAAGGCCCCTGATACCAAATGCAGGTGTGCCTTGACC
The DNA here is from genome assembly GCF_964263255.1 of Lissotriton vulgaris. NCBI lineage: Eukaryota > Metazoa > Chordata > Amphibia > Caudata > Salamandridae > Lissotriton > Lissotriton vulgaris. Next base: position 1,141,549,501 of record NC_141694.1, on the reverse strand, counting down.
TTGTGTGGACACAATGGGGGCCAGTGTTAATGTGTCCCGATATCCGGCATGAGAGCTGCGTGATCACCGCGTATACCTGATTGGCTGTGTGTTCCTAACTTCATGTGGAATCTGACTTTATGATGTTTTGGGCATGCACACACCCCTCTGGCCATGTGTGCATTATTGGGGGCAATCTCCCTGGAACATTGTGGTGTTGCTGTGCATATTTGTGGAATTGACCTTAGTTTCCTTTTTGCGCATTCGTCTTTCAGCTACGTGCCACCTCCACCTGTGGCCTGTTAACCAGTTACCTCAGGCCTAGTTCGCAGAGCCTGCCTGACCACGTATTTCTGAGTCGGAGTTGATGGGGAGGTCATGACGGCGAATTTCATAATAGTGTGATTTCATTCTTAGGTGTCAATTTATCACTATAAACATTGCAATTGGTTCTATCAAGTCAATTTAGCTTTATTCAAGATGGACTCATAAAAGCATAGAAATTCCATATATTTCAGAGATACTCGATCAATAAAAAAAATGTTGAATATAAAAATTACATACTAATAGATAAAAACACAATCTTTAAACAATCATTTAAAAAGTTAATCTCGATTGTTATGTACTATGTACAAAATGACTTATAGTTCTAATTAGATTTAAAAAGTTTTTACATAACCAAACTGGATAAATGTTCCTTACCAACAAACACACAATCAGCAGTCAATGCCTAAAATTTCTGTTTTAGCACCTATGCCCATCCTAAATATTTGGCAGCTGCTATTGAGATTGACAATAAAGTACTAGTGTGTATGATTCTTAGAGCTTCAGCACTACTAGTAGTCCCCAAAGACTTACACAGTGTTATTATCCGGACTCGTCTTGGAATTACATAGGCAGGACAAACAAATAAAAAATGACCAATGGTTTCCTTGTGATCCCCACATGCAGGGCAGATGCTGGTATTTGCACTAGCTTACCTGCCGGTCAAAGACTTGAGGGGTAGGGAACCTGCTCTGAGCTGGAAGTAGAGCTTCCTATCCCCTGGTTTGGTAATGGCGTCCCAATAAGGCTCTAAACTGTGGATAAGCTTTGCCTCTAGAAAGCCTCCAGCCATGGTTGAAGAACCAGTGCCACTCCAGATTCGGTATGCCACCCTCTCCCAATAAATCTCCTTTAAAACTTTTTTTGATGGGAAAGAAGCTGTCTCTGGATTTTTCCACAGCATTTGCATACCCAGGCCTACTAAGGTATCTCTGAGCTCATTTAATAGCTCATTTTATGGAAAACATCGGTTTTAACACTATCCAATGAATCCTGCCCCATAATGCAGGAGCTCCGGAGTAGTCCAGAGGCTACGCCAATATAAAATTAGCCGGAGCCTTGCTAGATCCGAAATAGCTTTCCTGCCAAGATCATACCTAAGTGGCAGCAAAGGGGTACTCACAGGAAGTCCAGTAATACTACGAAAAAACTTGTTTTCAGAAATTATTAGTGGCCCCAATTTCTCAAACCCCCATAGCTCCGCGCCATAGAGCGCAGAGCTGAGAGCCTTGGCCTCATAAACTTGGAGTACAGACTTTATTGGCTTTGTTAAAGATTTTTTATGCTCCATGTTTATGGCTCCAGCAAGTTGTCTATGCCTGAGTGCCGCTTTGTCTATATGTTGGGCCCATTTATTATCTTTCGCCACATGAATCCCTAAATACGTAAATGCCTTGAACACCTCCAACGATTGGCCATTCATAAAAAGTTTACCTTTAAAACTATGGTGTGGATTAAAAACCATGAGCTTGGTTTTAGCTACGTTAACTTCCAAGCCGTGGTCCAAACAGAATTCCTCAAAAATTAATAGGGCATGCTGCAGGCCACTCGGGGTCTTCGATAAAATCAGCGAAACATCCGCAAACATTAAAATCGGTGTCTTAACGCCAGCTAGAGTGGGAGCATCTGTGTTTACTGATGACAAGTGGGCAACAACTCCATTGATATATAATGTAAAAAGCGTGGGAGCCATTGAGCAGCCTTGGCGGACACCACGCTCGACCGGGAAGTAAGAGGTAACCCTTTCCTGCCCTCCCCACTGTATCTTGGCGTAGTTGGTTTCATACAACCTCATCAGCAATGTTAAAATTTCTTCAGATAGACCCAGTTTTTTTAAGACTGCCCATAGCTGAGACCTGGGGACTAGATCAAAAGCTGCTTGTAAGTCGACAAAGGCAGCATAGAGACTGCCTTTGCCTAATACCTCAGTCTTCCATTGTAGTAAAGTTAAACGAAAGACCTGATCTACCGTGCTTGTTAGCTTACAAAACCCCGCTTGAAAGGAGGACAGAACACTATTCTCCTCGACCCAATCAAGTACCCTATTCAGGATCATCCTCTTGATCACCTTTCAGATAGTATCTATAAGGCTGATGGGCCTATAATTTCCTGGCTGCGCATTGTCACCTTTCTTGAATACTGCGATTATCACAGCTCCCTGCCATTATACAGGGACTGGTGCTCCCTGGGCCACAGCATTAGCAAGAAGCATGATGTATTTGCCCCAGCGTTCTTTATCGTAAAGAAAAACATCCGCTGGGACCCCGTCTTACCCCGGCGCGCTACCGCTGGCCACCGTGTTAAGAGCCATCAAGACTTCATTAATGTTAAAAAATTCACCCTTATAAAAGACATGCCTAAAATCATCCATCATATTATCCAGATGATTACGTGCATATTGTGGTCTAATGTAATTCACCTAATCCTCCTGCGAGACATTATTTTCAGGAGGGTCGGACTGCTCCCCCCTACCCCACTTGACAATGTTCCAGAATAGCCTAAAATCCTTACTATCACTTGTCTCCCTTAAATCCTGCCAATGAAGTTCATCCCACAGCTTCTTGGCATTTAGTGTGCACCTCTTGTACTCCTTTCTGGCAATACGAACAGCGTCCAAGTCCCTCCCCTTGATAGCAGTGCCTAGTGCAATTCTAGCATTCCTACAATCGGTATTATACTACTTAAGCGGCTTAGGGGTTGCTCCCTTGTTTTTCTTAACTGGTTTGAGAAAGTGGTCCCTGATGCCCACAAAAAGGCTATCATGCCGTTTAGTTAATTCAACCAGACCTACAGCAGATTTATTCATTTGCTCGAGGACCAATGTGGCTTTGTCAACCTCCTCCCCAATATTGTCCATGACCTCTTGATTGGCCATGACGTGAGCCTATTTAAGCCTGCGCAGATCATTAGTGGGGACACTTACAGGAGAGCAGTACACAGCCATATCCAGTTCTAATTGTTCAGGTTTCCACCATTGGTGCACCACACACAACGGGTTATGGTCACTTTCTATTCGAGGCTTCACCTCCATGTCTCCTACCAGATGCCACAGATTCATACTGCAAAGGACATAATCAATCCTACTGCTGTAGCCCCTGACATGTCGCTCACAGTTCTCCAATTTAATGCTCTTAATCCCTTTTCACAACAAATCGCATTAATACAGATGACATCCTCAGAACACCTAGTTACAGGTTTCAGATCCAGTTTAGGGACCCCCCCCCATTGCCTGTCTTCCCCTTCCCCAGCATACAGGTCAAAAGCAACCAGGGGCTCACAGGTTAGGTTTAAATCTCCTGCTACAACTATATTATTATTCACTGAGTTAGATTCTAAGAGGGAATCCAAAGCCGCTATAACTTGGGACCTCCCTCCCTTACGGCCAGATGTATCTGACTTTATGATGTTTTGGGCATGCACGCACCCCTCTGGCCATGTGTGCATTATTAGGGGCAATCTCCCTAGAACATTGTGGTGTTGCTGTGCATATTTGTGGGATTGACCTTAGTCAATCCCACAAATATTAGCCTTTTTAAGGAATCGCTATTTAGAAATCGCAAAATGGTATGTATGTAGAAATTCGCAATTTTTTTGCGATTTCTTAACATTCCTTAATTGCGATTAGCAAATTGCTAATCGCAATTAAGAAATCATTTGCACTTTATTTCTATGGGACAGGAGGCCCATAGGAATGAATGTGAAATTATTCTCAATTTGCAATTCGCAATTTGCTAATCGCAAATTGAGAATAATTTCAAGGGTGCAGGGGTGTCTCAAGAACACCCTGCTGCACCCCTGAAAATGAAATGTGTGCGCATATGGTGCACATACATGCCCTAAGGGCATGTATGAGCGTCACATGCCACCTTTACAAATTGCATAAATTGCTTTTGTAAAAGAAATCGCAAATTACCACCAACAACAAGTTGGTGGTAATTTGCGATTTCCTAGCCTAAATTCGCAATTCTTAAATGGTTGATACATTGCATGCCTCAGCAATATTAAGGAATCGCAAAATTTGCAATTCCTTAATATTGCAAGGCATTTTTCTTCATACATACCATTTTACTATTTTTTAGCCGCAAACGCTGTTTTTTAGCGAAGCAGCGTTTGCGACTAAAAAATAGCTTGATACATCTGCCCCTTATTTCCCCTGACATAGACTTTATAGATATCTAACTAACCCAAGGGACCCAAATGTACTTTAATAAGCTGGATGTCATTACTTTTAGTCGATACCTCTTTAATAGAAAGTGATAAACTCTGCCGGACCCAAATAACTAAACCTCCCATCGGGCGCCCTTTTGGCCCCTTAATCGCCGGGACAAAATAATTTAAATAACCCTGAGCAAAATGCGACTCACATAACCAAGTCTCCTGGAAGACACACACATCAAAATCATTGATGAATGTGAGCCATTTCGGAGACTGCAGTCTGGGACGTAGGCCTGCTATATTCCACGAGATTAACTTACAACCCCCAGGTCTACTGCTGCTTACCGAACAAGAAAGTGCATCAATTGTAGAGATTATGCAAGGTTCCCTCTCTTCCCTTGATTTTGGTCCTCCATTTGGAAGGGTGGTAGAGTAAACCTCACTTTCCCTAGTCAACGGCAAGTTCATAACCTCAGGGGGATCCGCACCAATATTGGTACTTCTAGCCATCACTTCATCCCCAGTCACTCCCTCAATTGGGCTACCCCCTGTGGTAGCGGGTGATCCTGTAATCGGATCCCAGGAAAGTCAATTGTTGTTATCTAATCCAGAACCATGGCTCCCACCCCGGGTTGCTCTGTGTGTGGACAGGACGGGCCTGTAATGAAGGGCAAAACTTCCTTAGCTGGATCCGTGAGTGCACTGGCGGACCGGTTCTGAATTCTATAGCAAACACATTTTCAGCCAGGAGTTCTGAATGTAGGGTTAGTTCAATAGAGTCGTATTCTTCATGAGGAGAACTTAACCTTCTTGCCTTTGAGATGTCTTCCCTAATCACCGAGCAACATCCTCTAATGCAGCCAGTGGATTGCTTTGTTAGTTAGGGAATCAACATTCTCTCCATTACCGTTATTCCCCGTACCTAATTTGGGGACATTAGTCATATATATTTTGTTTGGGCAATGAACTTCGTTCAAATACATGTTCCCCCTCCTAGTGTGTGCATTATTTTCTAATACTACCATTCTAGCCGGTGCCTTATTTGTATTATTACTTCCTCTTATGTCGATGCTCCTGAAGGCCTGATCTTGCTTTGGGTTAGAGCCCTTCGGCCTAGTTGTTAGAGTTGATAGCTTATCTTTAGTTACATTGGGGACTAAGTGTCTACTTGCCCTAACTGCTTCGGCAGGTACGGAAATTATTCCACTTCCACTGACCCCTACTTGTACTGGGTGCGGCTTCTTTTCTATGCGTGGTCTCAGGGGGAAGGAATTGCCATTAGTTGTAGTATTATCAGATAGAGTACGTGGCCCCCCCTCGAGTACACAGCCAACCATAGTAGTTAGATTTGTAAACAGCGTTTTCATGGACTCAATTTCATCTCGCAAGCGGTTGACTAAATTTGTTAGGGTGCTAACTTCTTGTAAGGCAATTTTGCCCCTAGTAATGTCGTGGTCAGTGACCAAACTAGATGTAGGATTTGACACGGGAGCAAGGCTGAGCCCAGAAGTTTGTGACACTTGCAGGACAGAGAGCTCTTCATGCACACTAGCCAGAACTGAAAATCTATTAGAGCAGGGTATTGGAGGGTCAGAGACAGATAAACTACTTTCTATTACAGTAGTAGACTTGTCAGGAGCCTTAGAATCGAGGGCCTCACTCATTAGAATAGCTGGACCTCTGCCATCTGTATTACTTCCCTCCGCCTCCCTTTGTTTTACCCGAAACATGGCGGGGATAGCAGGTGATTGGTTGACCTCAATTTCAGGCCCTGACACCCCTCTACTCTGCTGCCTAGAGCCCTCACCCATGGTAGGATCTTGACTCCCGACAAGACTCTCCTCACACTCACCAACAAGAGAATCAATTTGATCAATAACACAGTTCAAAGCGGCATGGCTAGGCGTTTTTTTAGCTTTCCTCCCCTTCCGATGTTTGGATGGGTTAACAGACTCCAACCCTTCCCCTTCCATCGACTTCTGCTTACCCATGCCCCTAAGGCGTCTCACTTGCGAGTGAAGAAAAGTGTCACAAGATAGCAATTGTCTCAGTTAGTCCCCGAGTAGTGAGATAGTAGTATTCAGGACCCTGTCTGTACCGCTGGAATACTCAGCAAACCGACTCTACCTTCCTCAAGTAGACAATCCCCCGGAACAGGTTGTTCTTCCTGCGGGACAAAAATAGAAATTTTTGGGGGGTGGCCCGGCCCGGCTGCCTACGGCCCCGGACGGCCACAGACGGCCCGCCCTTTGCCCGGGCTTAGCCCTGCGTCGCCCGCGTGCCCCCCCCCCGTGACGCGGGGGCTGGCCTTGGTTTTAAAGCACCTCCAGGCGCGCAAATCAGCTGAGGCGGCTTCCTGCCGCAAGTCACTCTGGGGATTGAAGTCTCCCTCTCTCAGCGGCCGCGCCGGGATGGAGGAGGCTGCGGCGGCGGGGGAGACAGGAGCCAGGAGCTGAAAACGTGACCGGCGGTGTTCAGGTGAGTCAGGGAAATCACAGGGCTGCAGGCAGAAATGTCCCGTTGGACTAGTGAGTGAACCCTATCAATATTAACGCCTTAACCGCGGCGGCAATCCCGCTGTGGTGCAGGCGTTCTATTGAGTGGGCGGGGCTGCGACGGCCGTTGGCCGTTCGCAGCAGTGGGAAGGGAGTGCTCCCATCAGCCAACGGCTGACGGGAGCACGGAACGGGTTAACACAGGTCTAACACTCATTCACAAAGTCACACAAAACGTAGCACTTTCTCACTCTATTTATAGTCCACACAGAACCATTTGCTCCTAGGTCACCCATTCAAACTTCAGAAGTGCATGCAAGTGTGGGAAAGGCTTGCAAATTACCGACACAGGTATAACATTGAGGGTTTTCACCACAGCCCTGGAAATGCACACTCCCTATCACTGATGTGTCAAATGACTCTGGACAACTCTGGACATTTGGTTGACTTTCTAACTTTTGTAGGTGAGTGACATCTACACACACAAACATCCGTAGTTCCTCACTTTGAGTAAGTATAAGGATATACATTTGTAGGGGCTAAGTTTCTACTTTTTCTGTAGGAAGTTAAAAAAAGAAAAAAGTTGTGCTACATATAAGCAGTCCCAGTCCTCTCATATTGAATTCCATCATAAAGTGCCCTCTTATATAACATTTGCCCTCCAATAATCATAAAATATTCCTCGATATTAAAAATAAACTAATATGCTAATTTATGATTAAATATGCCAATTATCCGCCATGCACATTTGCACCTCATATTATCCAACTGCAATCAACATAATCGGGTATTTCACAAGATCATTAGGCAGTGTTGCCAGAGCATGGACCGGGGCTCTGTTTGGTTCCACTGCGTAAGCACAGCAAATGTAGTTGTCCCTGGAAGCTAAAGACGTGTGCTGTGAACGTCAGGGTTATGAACATTAATGAAGATAACCGTTGCAATATACGAGTGCATCGCCTAGAAAATTATAATCATTAAACCTAACGAGAGTGGACTGTGTAAATGAGAATGCATGCTGCTCAAATTAATCTGGACAATTTGGGTAAAGCAAGCATGTGATCTGAAAAGGTAAAAAACTTGTTGAACAGAATATTGATTTACATAAGGCTTTTTTTAGTTACGTTTGCACTTTCAGATTTCTTTAAAATCGTTATATCGCAGTGGGGGAGGAAAAAGGGAAGGCGCAGCTGGATAAAATATCAATGGCTTCGAAACAAAATGCACCTCCTGCGGTAGAAAGACTGTGGGGCATGTTATCAAGAATGGCGTTAAAATTATCACCGGTTTAGCGGCAGAAAACTGCTGCGAAAGCGGCGATAATGATAATGGGCTTGATCATTTGTCCTGGAGAATTCCAACAGAAGCCCATGTTCACACCAGAACATGGACTTCTATTGGAATTCCCAAGGGCATATTATCAAGCCCATTATCGCCGCTTTAGCAGCAGTTTTCCGACGCTAAACCTGCGATCATTTTTAACGTGGTTCTTGATAATATGCCCCTAAGTTCAATACTGTTTGCTGAAGATCCCCTGGCAATGTTTTATTCACTGAAAAATATTGCATATATCAGAATCTGCCTAAAAATAAGAAACTACACGAAACATTCAGGTATCAAAGATTCACAGACATGAAAATAAACTATTTTGAATCAGCCTGTGCTACCTAGCTCCCTAATTTTCTATTTTGCCAATGGAATCCTAGCCAGTCCATTGTATAAATAATACCATAAACATGGCTGTTAATTCATCATATAGCGGGAGTGACATACCACAGCCTATGGCCTTAATTACATTAAATGAAGTGGCATCAAATGAACCTTGACCCTACATTTCCTAGAAGCCATGTCAGATGACCTTGACCCTGATGAGATCATAATATTTGACAGTGCTGTTCCATAATAATTTTGCGTTAAGTAAAGCAACACAACACCATACAAATGACTATTTTAGATACCACCTTGTCGCAGGGTTTCCGTTCTCTCACAGAACTGTGCACAGAGATCTAGAACCTGGGTGAGTTAGGGTGACCCACAACTCACCTTTGTTTCAGAAATCCCCTTACCAAGCTAGCTACAGTGTCGCATCGGTAGTAAATACTTCCCAATGACTTAGACAATCCAGAACATGAACTTAGAGTACCTCAGGTATCGTGGAACACATGAACACTCTTTCGTTATATTATCATTCCAAACCGAAACTGGGAGGCAAAGAAAACACGTGCAAGTTTGAAATGTTTATTTTTCAATGCAGCATTCTCAAACGCAGTATCTTGTATAATATCAACATACATATTATAAAAATCAGAGTCAGCAGCATAGTCACTAATCCATAGTAAGCAAAAGGTGATAACTGTCAGGGTCTGACTAACGTGCCTACCTAGAATTGGACTACGCCTCCCAGAATGCCTAGCAAAGGGGGAAAGGCATATATTCTCTTGGACGCCATCTACTGGTGCTTGTGATTTGTCTTGTTGAGCCTATCGGATGCGGACGCCCTGTCCCCGCGGAGTTCCAGGGAAGGTGTGGTTCGTTTTGTTCTGTGGCTGCAGAACAAGCTGTAGTGATCCACGTAACAACAGATACCGGCTGGTACTGTCGAGAGGTTTCTACCGCAAGACGCGTGAGACGCCAGGATTGCCCCCTCCGCGTTCTTGCGCTTCTGGTTCTAATTGTTTATGTGAGTGAACAGGAGACGCTTGGATTTCCCCCTCACTGTTACTCACGGGACGCGGATTTGTCTGTGCAACAAACACCGGCGGGTGTTGTAATTCATAGGTGGCGTGGGAGACGCGGGATTTCACCCTCCACGCTCATCTATGTTTGACCGTTGTTTCTCGGCTGAGAACACTAAACGGGAGACGCAGGATTGCCCCCTCCTGTTCCAGGGACTTTACTTTTGTTGTTCTTTTCTTTTCATCAGCGGATGCTGATGCACCTTACAAGAAGCGCCTGGGAGAGACTGTTATCTATCCAGACGCCTCTTGAGAACCCCATGTACAGTCACGATTTCCACAGGCTACTGGTGAGTGAATGAGGGTGTTACAGGTGGGAGGTTGATGTGTGTGTTTCTGTCAGGAAATAGACAGGTTATAACAAACTGTTCTTCCATTTAGTCTGAGGAAGATTCCATCAGAGGGAAGGGTTTATTATTTCCTGAGAGTTATCAGGTGAGGATTTATAACAGCACATGTGACATGGTTGAGGAGTTAGAGTACAAGGAACTAACGTGTCCTTCCTTGTCGTTACAGGTCCTTATCCCTGCTGTTCCTTCCCCTTCCCTGGTTTTTCCCTCGCCTGACTGCTTTTATACTCTGGAAATACTCAGTCAGAGTGTGGAGACGTCAGGAGGTGGACCCCTATTGAGCATCTTTCCGATCCTGAGGACTAGCAGCCGTGACAGAATCACAAGCCCAAGAAAGTATTCCTCCTGGTCGGAAACTTGCTCATACCATGGCGACTATGGACGATGTGCTCCAGGCCCTGGTGTTAGTCCAACGGGAACTAGCGACATCAAAGGCAGAGACTACTGCCTTAAAAGAAAGGCTAGATCGGCAACAGGCCAATCCTTTCGATGCTGCTACCAGTGGCCGCACTATATAAGTAACCGTTCCCCCCCCCGATACCTTTAGCCAGCCCAGAAAGATATTCAGGTGACCCTCAAAGAATCCAAGCATTCCTGACACAAGTCACCTTGCATTTTTCGTGTCGACCAGCGTCGTTCCCGAACAATATGTCTCGAGTGGCTTTCGCCATCTCTTATTTATCCGGGGATGCGGCGAACTGGGCAGTCCCTTTCGTCAGAAACGATGACCCTATCCTGAACGATTGGACGGCCTTTCGCCGTGAGTTTGAAAGGGTGTTTGATCGCAGAGCGACAACCCTGAGTGCAGACCGAGAGCTGCTGGGTCTTAGACAGGGAAAGAAAGATCTGGTCACATACATGACTACTTTCAACCGTCTGGTGGCCGAAACAGCATGGCCCGAAGACAAAAGGATGGCGCTGTACTACCAAGGCCTATCAGATGAGTTGAAAGATGTAATTGCTCAAATCGACCCTCAACCTGCAACCTGTGTCGATTTACTCAACCTCACGCTCCGCTTGGATCGTCGTCTAGGCGAGCGAGGAGGGGACCGTAGGAGACATGAAGGCCCTTCAGGGTCTATGGGACAAGGACCTTCGTCCGGTCCTCGACCTTGCGATAGTCCGCCTGAGCCAATGGATGTTGGCGCCATCAGGCCCCCACTTACCAGAGCAGAAAGAGAAACCCGCCGCACACAGGGCCTGTGCATGTATTGCGGGAAGAAGGGGCACTACGTTAAAGAGTGTCCCTCTAAGCCCAAGAGATCCAAGACCTTTTTCTCGGGTAAGAAAGTGGCTCTCACCACAACTGAGTCCGAGAAAAACGTCGAAGAAGCTCCTTCAGCTCAAGGCCGGGAAACTAAGGAATGGAGACTAACATCGTTAGCCTCGGTGGAGAACGAAGCCCCGAGCACTCATGTAGCCTTGCCCACTTCCCTGTTGTCTCAGGGAAAGACACATGCGGTGTGGAGCATGGTGGATTCGGGGGCAACAGGGAATTTTGTGGACGACGGTTTGGTGCGTCGTTTAGGGTTAGGAAGAGTGTCCGTTGACAACCCAGAGACCGTGTTGGCGGTGGATGGCACCCCCCTCAAATCTGGTCCCATCATTGAGCGAACGGAGGAACTGGTATTGATATTGGAAAACAGTGCTCTTTCCCATGTCGAGAGCATAGTGTTAAATATAATCGAAGCTCCGCAGTACGAACTGATATTGGGTATTCCGTGGTTGGAGAAACACAATCCTTCTATCGACTGGAGGGAGAAAACGTTGTCTTTTCGGTCTGTTGAGTGCCAGAACTTGTGTTTAAATACGTCCACAGCACATACTGTGGCATTAACTCAGACGTTGTACGTCGCTACCGCGGCGGAAAAGTTAACTGTCTTGCCCATAGAGTATCACAAGTACAGTGAGGTGTTCAGTGAGAGTCAGGCCGAGGTACTACCCCCACATCGGGAGTACGACTGCCGTATAGACCTGGTGGAAGGTGCTGTTATTCCTTCTTGTAGGGTATACGCGTTGTCTGAACCCGAGTCCAAACATTTACAAGAATATCTGGCGCACTTTAGTGCTATCGGCTTTATTAGGCCCTCCCGGTCACCAGCAGCGTCCCCTCTGTTCTTTACATCGAAGGCCAATGGGGAGCTGCGCACCCTCATCGACTATCGCCAGTTGAACAAACAGACCATACGGAATCGGTACCCTCTTCCACTCATCCCCGTGCTGTTGGATCAGGTGAGGGAGGCCGTGATCTACACCCGGCTGGATCTTCGTGGGGCCTATCATCTGGTCAGAGTACGCAGCGGTGATGAGTGGAAGACGGCCTTCAAAACCCGTTATGGCCTTTTTGAGTATTTGGTAATGCCGTTCGGGCTTTGTAACGCCCCGGCGGCATTCCAATACTTTTTAAACGATGTGTTGAAAGAGTATCTGGACCAGTTTGTCATCGTGTACATCGATGACATTCTGGTCTACTCGGATACATGTCAACAACACGCCAGTCATGTCCTCCTGGTGTTGCAAAAGTTGCTGGAGCACCGACTATACTGTAAACTCAGTAAATGCGAGTTTGGAGTGGAGGAGGTGGAGTTCCTAGGGGTTATCCTGACACCGGGAGGGTTTCGCATGGCAGAGAGAAAGGTTGATGCTGTGCGTGCCTGGCCAGTACCTACCTGTGTGAAAGAGGTGCAGTGTTTCCTCGGCTTCGCCAACTACTACAGACGTTTCATCTCCCAGTTCTCCTTGTTGGCCTCTCCCCTTACCAAATTGCTAAGGAAAGGATGTACGTTCCAATGGAACGCTGATGCCATGGAAGCATTTGAGTCACTGAAGGAAGCCTTTGTCACTGCCCCAATCTTGACACATCCTCAACTAGATCTGCCCTTTATCGTCGAGGCGGATGCCTCCGATACAGCATTAGGAGCTGTGCTGTCACAAAGAGACAGGGAGACGGGCCAGCTTCATCCGGTGGCCTTTCTGTCAAGAAAACTGAATGCTGCTGAAGCCAACTACACTATCTCGGAGAAGGAATTGTTGGCCATCAAGCGAGCATTCCAGGAGTGGAGGCACTATTTGTGGGGGTCACAACACCCAGTGACTGTATATTCCGACCATAAGAACTTGTTGTTCATGAAGACCGCTCGCCACTTGTCCCAGCGTCAAATGCGGTGGATGCTGTTTTTCGCAGAATACAATTTCATCGTTACGTTCCGTCCCGGAACAGACAACAGAAAAGCAGATTCGCTCTCTCGTCAAGGGGGGGAGGCGGCGCCAGCGAAGGAACAAACAAGATCGATAATCGATCCAGAGAAAGTGGTGTGTCTGGTGACAGCTGACCGTTTCATTGAACAAGTACAAAAGGACAGAGAACAAGGCCAATGGCGGTACTGGGCAAGTCAGAACAACACCCGGACCATCCACCATGGAGTGCCCTTGCACGGAGGGAAGTTGTTTTTGCCCTCGCACGAACTGCGTCTCCAGGCGTTCAACTGGTGTCATGGGAACACTATGGCAGGCCATCCGGGGGTGAGAAAAACAGTTCACCTCGTGAAACGCCAATTTTGGTGGGACACTCTAGTGAAAGACGTGGAGAAATGGATAGGACAGTGTGACACATGTGCAAGAGCGAAGGGGGACCATGCCATGAGTCGGGGGAAACTCAGACCACTGCCCACTCCGTCACGTCCGTGGCACACCATCAGCCTTGACTTCATCGTGGGGTTGCCCATGGACCAAGGGTACAACGCAATTATGGTAGTTGTGGACAGTCTGACCAAAATGGGGCATTTTGTTCCCTGCAAGAACTTACCTACTGCCAGCCAGACTGTTCAAATGCTCTTGACTCAAGTTGTACGGATACACGGACTCCCACGGGTGATAGTCTCAGATCGGGGGCCGCAGTTCGTGGCCAGGTTCTGGCACATGTGGTGTAAGGCTCTGAAAGTGGAGGACGCTCTGTCTACCAGTTTCCACCCCCAGACAGACGGTCAGACAGAGCGGCTGAACCAGACTCTCAAACAATACCTGAGGTGCTATTCGGAAGAAGCCAGTCATTCCTGGGTTTCTCTTCTCTGGTTGGCGGAGTTATCATACAATAACGCATGGCACAGTGCTATAAACGAATCTCCATTCAAGGCGAACACTGGGTTCCATGCTAACACCTTACCCTTGACAGTACCCAGTGAAGTTCAGAATCAACCCAATGTGGCGGCACATGTAAAGGCGTTGCTGGAGACTCATCGGCGGATCCAAAAGTCTCTGGGTCAAGCAAAAGGCTCCTATAAGAAATGGGCAGACAAACATCGACAGGAGAGTCCTGTGTATCAGATAGGAGACAAGGTCTGGTTGTCTACCAAAAACATTCGATTCAGGTATCGTAGTATTTTCCATCCACGATTTATCGGTCCTTATGCTGTCATCAAGAGAATCAACCCAGTGGCGTACAAGCTGAAACTACCCATGTCTATGCGGATACACCCGGTGTTTCACAGCAGTTTGCTGAAACCAGCTGGTTCGCTGCAACAAAGGGCCGCGCCACCGGTGTTGAGGGACGGACAGATGGAGTTCGAGGTCCGGCGTATCGTAGACTCCAAGATCCGTCAGGGAAAGCTATGGTTTCTGGTCTCTTGGAAGGGCTATGGTTCCGAGGATGACTCGTGGGAGCCCTGCTGTGATGTCCACGCTCCACGCCTAATCCGTTCCTTCTTTGCTCGCAACCCGACGAAGCCGGGCGCTAGGAGGCACAGAGCAGGGGGGCATACTGTCAGGGTCTGACTAACGTGCCTACCTAGAATTGGACTACGCCTCCCAGAATGCCTAGCAAAGGGGGAAAGGCATATATTCTCTTGGACGCCATCTACTGGTGCTTGTGATTTGTCTTGTTGAGCCTATCGGATGCGGACGCCCTGTCCCCGCGGAGTTCCAGGGAAGGTGTGGTTCGTTTTGTTCTGTGGCTGCAGAACAAGCTGTAGTGATCCACGTAACAACAGATACCGGCTGGTACTGTCGAGAGGTTTCTACCGCAAGACGCGTGAGACGCCAGGATTGCCCCCTCCGCGTTCTTGCGCTTCTGGTTCTAATTGTTTATGTGAGTGAACAGGAGACGCTTGGATTTCCCCCTCACTGTTACTCACGGGACGCGGATTTGTCTGTGCAACAAACACCGGCGGGTGTTGTAATTCATAGGTGGCGTGGGAGACGCGGGATTTCACCCTCCACGCTCATCTATGTTTGACCGTTGTTTCTCGGCTGAGAACACTAAACGGGAGACGCAGGATTGCCCCCTCCTGTTCCAGGGACTTTACTTTTGTTGTTCTTTTCTTTTCATCAGCGGATGCTGATGCACCTTACAAGAAGCGCCTGGGAGAGACTGTTATCTATCCAGACGCCTCTTGAGAACCCCATGTACAGTCACGATTTCCACAGGCTACTGGTGAGTGAATGAGGGTGTTACAGGTGGGAGGTTGATGTGTGTGTTTCTGTCAGGAAATAGACAGGTTATAACAAACTGTTCTTCCATTTAGTCTGAGGAAGATTCCATCAGAGGGAAGGGTTTATTATTTCCTGAGAGTTATCAGGTGAGGATTTATAACAGCACATGTGACATGGTTGAGGAGTTAGAGTACAAGGAACTAACGTGTCCTTCCTTGTCGTTACAGGTCCTTATCCCTGCTGTTCCTTCCCCTTCCCTGGTTTTTCCCTCGCCTGACTGCTTTTATACTCTGGAAATACTCAGTCAGAGTGTGGAGACGTCAGGAGGTGGACCCCTATTGAGCATCTTTCCGATCCTGAGGACTAGCAGCCGTGACAATAACATGTTATGATGCAAAAATCTATAGAATTCGGTATCACCTATATTTCGCGCACCCTATTTAGCATATTATATGATATCTAAGAAGGTCTCATCTGGGTTCTTAGCAGGGCGGACCCATACCTCTAATTCTCAGTAGGAGGAGATCACATCAACAGCTACCAGCTCTCAGCATGCTCAGCATCAAGTGTGTTTTCTCATTCCCTGTAACTGTATCTTAAACCCACGTAGAGCCAACTGTTGGCACAAACATTATTTGTGTTATGACTAACGTGGTGCGAGGATCAGGCCTGCAGCAACCTTGTGTTAGGTTATTCTGTATTATGAGAGTGTGCAGTTCTCAGTATGCAGACAGTTGTACCAAGCACGACTGATACCAGTGCAATAACATATTATTCTCAAATAAATCACATCTTTCGTCTAGGTTAAAAGCTGCAATAACAATTAGGTGTCGTGTGCAAACCGAAGCAGAAAGAAAATATGGCGTTTAAACATTTAATAAGCACATGCTAACTTAACACAATATATAGAAACGTAGTAACCATATGACACCCCCCCAATGATCCGAGGACGGTTAAAAGAGAAAAATATAAGCCAATACTCTATGAGAGGCAAGACATGAAAGCAGAGTTCAATGATATTGAGCCAAGCTAAATGTATGTAAATGTATGTAAAATTTAAAAACACAAAAATATATGTATGAATGCCTAAAGTGGCCGCACAATATTTAAAAAGTCGAACTTGAGGCCCAATCTCAATTAATAGGCCTAGAACATATGAAAAATCGAATGTTCGTATTGAAAAAGGCACCATTCAGAATTACTAACAAGTCATGTGCCATAATGATGGAAGTATTCAGAGTCATTCCTCGTTGAATGAATAAGCAAAATAGGTAGCTACAGCTTCCAACATGAAATCACTGCCATCATCCGAAAACAGTTCAGCCATCCAATTAAGCAATGGGAAAGAACATACGTGCTCCTCCAACACTGATTCCTCTAGCAACATCAGAGGACAACTCAGTGGGTTCTCGAGAACGCTCTGTGCCAGAAAGTCATGCGCCGCTGCGAATATGTCCCACTGACCCATTAGTCCATGCATCGCTGCCACAGCCATAACCCTTTCGCCAGAACAGACCAACTCGTGAGCCACTACGGGGTACATCAGCTGATCAAAGTTGACGTCGGGAGAAGTCGGTAGACAGAGACACAAATCAATGGCCCAGTCGAAATCACAGCTCAGGCAATGAAACACAGGCTGGACACAGGTGAAATAGGAAAATCTGAAGGATAATCCAAAAGCCGTGCTTAATGTCGCAAGCGGCAAGGATCCATAGTAATCAAGCATCCGGTTGCGAAACTGCATCAGTAGGGGCTGCGCGTTTTCTTGCGCAGGATGGGCATCCATGTTTTATAAAATAAAATATCACCAGAACGCCTGCAGCCAAAGCCAGCAAAACAGGAAATCCGCCAAACAGGCTTGCAAATATAGAATGAAAGAACGCAGGGATAATACCAAATACTTTTTCAAATGTAGTCACGAGACCACTGCTAACAATTTTAAAAAAATGAGCCAGGCTCGTTGTGGAGGAGGCATTGAAGATTTGATGAACCAGCTCGCAAAAATGAAACGGCAAATCAGTACTTAAAAGTGCTTGTACTTCTGTGCGTGTGTTTGCTATGTGAAGGACATAAGTTTCGCGGGCAGAGCTCAGGGCCACCTGTTTTTGAGACAAAAGGGCTCTTATACGGCCTAAACCATTGAACTCAGCTCTCAAGGTTGGTATTCTCGGCCAAATTAAAACTTCTGAATTCCCATGCGTGGGTGGATACAACACATTCTTGCAGCAAACCACCCTTTCTGACACGGTAACCACATAAGCGATACCAGCCTCTAACCCACAACAAAACTCGTTATTCAAAAGTAAATAACTACCGTTGGACAACAACGTGAACGTGGGAACTATTGCAGGAACTGGTGTCCCTTTCAAAACACAGGCCAAATTAGGTTTGTCCTGATTACAAGAACCATGCAACTGGATGTGTCTGCATATTAGTGAGCGGTCAGGCGACTGTGTACATTCTTCACCATTCAGATTCACTTCATTTCCCTTCTTAAGGCATCTGTAAGTGTATGGTAAAGACCATGTCTCATAGAGGAAAGCGCTGCCTAATGGTTCATATCGCCCAATGGCTATATATTTCATACAATTTGTAAATTTATACAAAGCAAAAGGTAATGTTATAACACCATGAATAAGCCATGTTGCAGCAGTTACCTCAGCCACAGAAAATGGTAGGGATTCTAATTTTTCAATATGTAACATAGAAAATGTTGCATCTCTCATTGATAGCATTCGCTGTTTTTCAGTCAGATTAAATGGGGCAAATAATGATGAGACGTTCATAAAAGTCCATGGCACTCGACCAGACTTCAGAGTCTGTAGTGTCCACGCAAATTGCATCACAGAACGCAATTGATTTTGACCATGATATAACACGGACACTTCATCATGTACAATGTCAACAACAGAAGACACAATATTATTTAACGTGTAAATTCGGGAAGAAAGCGTGTTAATGCTGTTATCAACAACTGCAAGCACCTTCTCTAAATTTGCTTGATCAATAGCTCTCAGGCATTTAGCAGCCTCAACCTGGGTAACTTTCCAAATTTCATTGTAAATCGCATACAGCCATCGTTTAGATCTACCTTTAGCTGGGCCTTTTATAAAATCGTTCAAATCCACATCATCATTTAATAGAGACAGATGTAGTTTAACTGCAGCTAAAGTGGAATGTTGTAACCAATTCTGACACAGCTTCCCCACAGAATAAGTCGTGACAGTATAGTCTTCTTCAAAACGGGGATCGAGTCTGACTTTTGTGAACCCCTCAGCCAAACCCAGAAAACGGCGTTGGCAAGAATCAGCACTCCTATGCCATACCAGCCAACCCTTGGAATTCGAACTGGAAATGTTAAAGGACGAATTGCGTAGAAGAGTTTGCAACTCCTGAATGGACAAATCAGTAAAATTACCCCAACCTGTATATTCCTCTAAATCTGGGATGGTCGGTGTATTCAATTTTTTGGAAGTAGCCAATCCAAAGCATGTTGTCTGGAAAATGGATGAATTTAAAAACAACATGTGATTCGGGATGAGACATGCACGGTGCAAAGCCTCAGTGCCTTGTACCTGCCATTCTTTGGTACCCCAAATCGATTTAAGGTCAATTGTTCCTTTCCAAAACTCGTAGCCATCTACAGCCAATCTGTCTAGAAAGGACTTCGAATACAGCAATTTTGTATCAGTAAGTCTAACTTTGGACATGGACTTTTGTGTCATTTTAAAATAAAATGACTCGGGATTAGATTGATTAAAGTCTGTAAAATAGGTGTATTTTTTCAGAAACGTATTGGAACTGCCCCCAAATGGAGTAGGGCAATGTTCCCATTGTGTATAATTTACAGCAACCCTCCTGGAGTTTATCTTATGTAAAAAATGATTACCATAGTGTTGAAAACAAAACAAATCACCATAATTAATAGAATCGGTGTACAGATCTTCAGCATCGAAGGCAGCATAATACTTTAAATCAGAGAATAATGCTTCTACGGCCTGAATATCCCAATCATCAGAGCGTATATTCTGTTTAATTACATCTCCCATGTTTACTCTAAGCACATTTGGAACATTAATCACTTCAGTAGGCCCATGTATCTGAAACCTAACCGCATCCCACACAATCCCATCAAGGACAGGCCAAGCAGTAATGTTAACTGTATTTAAGTTTCGTTTCAGTCTGTGCGCAGAATGTGAAGAGGAAAGAGGGGCCAATGTTCCATTAAGGTACCGAATTCCTGTTCTTTCTTTAACGTAGTGACCATCAATCAGGCGGAAAAAATAAAACACAAAACCAATTGACATAAAAAGATAGAATGAAAATAGGATCAACCAAATGTATGTCCAATGCGGAATTAAAAAATTTTTTTTAAACAACGTGGCATATCTTGCAATGTTTGTGGGTTTCTTTGAGGTTTCCGAAACAGAGTCAAAAGAGAATCTGGACTGGCCTGTCAAACGGGTCTGTAAATCGGGCATCGATAAATCAGCAGGATAAGTGTAGTTTAGCTCATCAATGTTAGTATCAGGAATAGTATTTAATAAAGGACTGGATATGGCAGGCATCTCGAGGGACACCTCCTGTTCTGCACCAGATGTAATAGCCAGCACAGAGTGCCTCACCATGGAAGGACAGGATACAGCCGGTGTCATGCTATGAAGAATCGGCCACCCTGTGTGTCTTGACATTGTCAAGAGAAATAAATCTGTTTTCCTTACGACCTGGAAGTGGTGGTAAAATGACTGTTCTTGTGCCCTTCACTCCAAGAACTCGAACCGGTGCTCGATATGAGGGACCAAACTCTTTCTTGTTATCGATCTTCTCTCGAACCAGTTCTCCAACTTGGGGTAGCCAGCGAACTACCGGGATCTGCAGCGCATCATCCGATGTGGAGGGCAAATGTTCCTTTGCAAGACTGTCTCTGGTCTTTTGTAGATTCTGTAAAACATTGCAATGTTCATCTACGTCAAAGGACGTGGCCTGGGCCTTGCTGTCTAGCCCATCGAGGTCAGGTACATACATCTTGATACCAAAGAGCATTTCGTATGGGGTCCGCCCACCCAGAGACCTTCTAGGGAGATTATTAAGCGCACGCTGCACGCCTATGAGGTGGGCTAACCAGTTTCTGCCAGTGCCTATAACTCGAGCTGTCAAAGATTGCTTTAAGTCGCGGTTCATTCGTTCAACTACACTATTACCCTCGGGTCTGTAGGGACTCGAAAATTTGACTTGGACCCCCTTCGAAACCATAGCATCCTTATACGCCTTAGAGGCAAATGCCGGACCCTGATCCGAATGGAAGGTACCACAGGCAAAAATTCCAACAAAGACTCGCAAATCCTTAATGACAGTACGTGAATCAGCGCTCCGATGCGGCCATACCCACACAAAGCGTGTGCATGAATCAACTGCTACTAAGATGTACTTATACGCAGTATCAGAAGAAAATGGACCGCAGTGATCCAAATAAACACATCCAAGTGGTTTATTCGAGATGTACAACCCTGTCTGAGGCGGACGCGCAGCAGTTGAAGGCTTAATCTGCTGGCAAATGTCACATTGAAGAACATATTCACACATCTGTTTGTACAGTCCCCGCCACCAGAATGTCTGTTGTAGCTGAGTTACAGTGGCCGAGACGCCCGCATGCGCAGACGCCACACCTTCATGCGCCGCTGTAATCAAAGCAGCTCTGCGATCCGAGTTGGGAACTAGACGTTCGCCAACTTCAGGGATTTTCACATAAGGAACCTTATCGGGACTTAAGTGGTATGTGTATTTAGAAGGGAACCCCGCAGGATATTTACTTCCCTTCTCCGTTGCAGCAATAGCTGCCAAGATGTCATCATCTATTTTGCTTTTGGACCTCGTGACTGCTGCAACTAAGTATTTCGATACCGCTGACTTCGCTGCTTCATCAGCAAGCGAGTTGCCAACAGCGTGGACCCCCACGCGCTGATGACCGAGAGTATGAATCACATAGACAAGTGGCAGTTTCTCTTTAAGTTCCGCCACTCGTACCCAGATCGTCTTGTGTTTTATTGTGCTACCTTTGGAGTCACGAAATTCATTCTGAATCCAAAAGAACAAGTTTTCATTGTAAGACTGGACACAGTAGTAAGAGTCACTTACGATCAAAGTCGTCACACTAGGATCTGCGTACTCCAATGCAAGCATCAGAGCACGAAGCTCTGCTAATTGTGCGGTGCAGTCCCCAAGCGTCTGCGTGTGCACGACACTGGACTCGAACTCATCGTTCACCATGGCACCGACCCCAATGGCGCAAGCGGAAACGTAGGCATGTTTAGAGCCATGCGCAACCTGCGCCGAACCATCAGTGTAAATGATGCAATGGAAATCCTCCAACGGCCGCATTGCTAGAGGAGCAGGATGAACAAATTCATACTGTAAATATTCCTGCGACCGTAAAGCGGCGTCAAAAATAAACGTGACATCCTGGGACGTCAAGGATGCAGCCCATTGAATCCACCGAGGGTGCAAAGCTTTGGAATTAGGTACACTGGCTTTCGTAACCGCCTCTAAGGCAGGACACGGGGTAACAACCAACATGCGCCTTCCTTGTGACAGGGCACGTTCCTTAAGAATCGCCATCTGCACAGCCGTCAAAACTTTCTCCACAGTGGAAAAACGCAGTTCAGCCGAAGTGTACAAGTGTGACTTGTAAGCAATAGGTACTGTATCTCCTTCATTAAAAGTCAGGTACGTGAAACCCACCGCCCCAGGGATAATTCTTATCACCAGGTTGGTCTGGTTATCACGAGTCTGTAAGTATTCAGAAGCAAGCAAATCAGCCTGCAAAGACTGCAGAATGGCCGAATGCTCAGGCAGCCAGCATGATTTGGAAAAAGATGGTTGTATCAAAGCATACAAAGGCTTGATACGCTGCGCATATTCCGGAATGTATGTCCTCCCGAAATTCAGAAAGCCCAGAAGAGATTGTAATTTTTTCAGTGTTGTCGGAGAGCACAATTGTGCGCATTTCTCCAGGAAATGGGGTGCTAAACCCTTCCCTTCATTGTTAAGCTCGTAACCTAGAAACAACACTGTGTACTCTGCAATGTGCGACTTTGCAAAGTTAAACTTGTAACCCATGTCAGCAAAGTTACAAATTATGCTATTTACTCGACACAGATGCTCCCAAAGATCGTCGTCTGTGAGATAAATGTCATCCACATACGAACAAGCAACTGGGTCGAAGCTCTCCAAAAGAGAGACAATGTGTGCGGAAAAAACTCCAGGACTGTTCTTGTAGCCCATTGGGAGTCGTTTAAACATTTTTTGCACACCGGCACATGTAAAACTGGTCCATTGGGAACTTAGACCGTCTAATCTATGGGCATAAAAACCATTGGAAATGTCAAGCGTGGTTTTGAACCGTTTACGCTCAAGACTATTCACTAACGCAGAGCCATGCGTATTCTGTACTGCACAGTTACGGCAATGCGAGTTCAAATGCCTATAATCCAAAACCAAACGATATGAGCCGTCCGGCTTGTTCACAGTAAAAAGGGGGTTATTCATCGGCGACACACACGTTTCAATTACACCTTGATATTCCAATTGTTCAAGGATAACTGCGACTGAAGCTTTCGCTTCACGCCGTATGGGATATTGAGGTTGAGGCTGTGGCTGCGACCGTAAAGGAATCTCGTGGCTTGGTGACAATTTATCCCAGCCACACTGATTGCGGTACACAGCCGGCGCAAGCGCCAGAGCCCACTCTTCTGCAAAATGCAGCGCCTCCACCCTCGGCACAGTGTGCGCGAAGCTGGGTAGGATTACCTCCTCCCCTCGCGGAGCTGTGAGAACAAAAGGTGGGGGCCAGTCAGCCTCCGAAAGCAAAATGTCATATGTAGACGAGAGATTTTCCCAAAATACCCCTTTTACAGTTCGCTGCATGTCACCTTCAATTAACAGGACAATTTCAAAAAGACGTTCAGGGGGAGCAACATGCGTATCAGCAGTTTCAATCACAACATAAGAATCAGTCGCTGTCACCTTCAACAGTGGACGGAGGGCCTCTCTCACTATGGTAATCTCTGCTGCGCTGTCCAGCAAGGTCAGAGCCCACGTCAGATTCCGAAGCCGCGTTCTCACTATCTGGGGCATAACGATGCGCGGTCAGGGCAGCGACTTTCTTCGTGGCAAACTGTGGTCTCTTGGGCGTAGAGCCTTCCTGCTGATCTCCACTGGCACGCGGGCGGGGCTGACCACGTCCTTGCTGGCCACCCCGGCCCCTGCCGCCCCCTCCACCACCGGTTGACGGAGCCGATGAGTCCTGAAAGGAACGAGGAGAGCGTTGGTCAGAAACCTGAAACCTCTCAGGCGATTTAATCATCGCGCGGTCGCGCAAATCATAAACACGATCCGACTGCGCAGGCAATGGAGACGCAGGAGCAGAAACCTGTGTTTGTTGTTGTTGTTGCTTACCCTGATTCTGCTTTTTAGGCCAATTTTGCTTTTTGGACTTTTGTTGACCACTAGTTTCCGATGTCTGACCCTGGGGCTGTTTCTTCTCCTTATCAGGAAAAGATTTAACCCCCTTCGCATTGCGGCCAACCATTCTGTAAGCAGTCACAATAATCTTTGCCAACTGTCGGGGTCGGTCGGCCTCTTGAACCAACGCCAATGCGTTTGCCACCTGAGAGTTCACTGCATCCCCCTTGACATTCGCAAGGATCAGATCGCAAACCACTTCAAATGAGCCACACAGGCGCATGCCCAATTCAACAGCCGCCTCTGGTCCGTGTTCTTCTTGAACACGTTTAAGGACCCCACCTAGATTGGTCACAGACGGGGAGCCATAGCACCTCAAATAGACCGCCGCAAAAGTTTTTCCCCAGGTCTCACAGTCAGCAAGGTCAGGAGCCAGATCTTTCGGCAAACTTAGTGTAAGAATCCGGTGTTTATCACCCGGACTCGTATTGGGAAACACAGCTTCCAGCTGGCCGAACTTCTCAGCAAGCCAGAACGGAAAATCGTCCTTTTCCTGTGGCTTTTTACCCATCACGGAATTAATCATGACCGGATTGATTTTCAGACCAGCATGTTCTGCTCGAAGCTGCGCGCCTCTAGGGGCCGCGTCCTGAACATTACGGCTAGTGTAATGAACAAGCGCTCTAATCACTTCCACCGCGACTTCATGAAGCCGCCGCAATTCTCCCACGTTACAAGTGGCACGTCGGGGTGAGGAGTAAATCCAGCCAAAGCGGGCCAAGGAGTGCCCGGAATGGACAATGGACCTAACCTCGGAGCGGTTAAAGCGTGCAGGAGGGCGCCACCAAACCAAACTCCATGCTGCCAAGCGTCAATAGGAACTTCCAGTGCTCTGTACGGAGCGTACGCAGCCGGTACATCTGAAGCAGTGTATGAGTGGAACACACCAGAATTAGCGTCCACCGGCGGAAATGTCACCCACGAATAAAACAGTTCGTACGGGTAAGCATGTTCCGCACTCACCACCAGAATCACAGCCAAGCCCTCTAGAGGAACATCATACATCCGCAAATGGTCACGCACCGCAATGCGACTATGCTGCGGGATGTCCACGGCTTGAGCCATGTCAGCACAGGAACGAGAAAAAACAAATAATACTTTGTAGCACAACTGGGTAGTAATCCAAAGAAACCGTTTTAGATAGATTCAAGCTTGAAAAGGACCTATTTAAAAAATAGGTAGGTTTTTCCGACACTGCCGTTTTCCGGAAACGGGAATGCAGGCGTTAAGGTTTGAATGATATACTACTCGAGTGTCATGAAATAAGGCCAATCAACGTATGAGCGCCATGTCGCAGGGTTTCCGTTCTCTCACAGAACTGTGCACAGAGATCTAGAACCTGGGTGAGTTAGGGTGACCCACAACTCACCTTTGTTTCAGAAATCCCCTTACCAAGCTAGCTACAGTGTCGCATCGGTAGTAAATACTTCCCAATGACTTAGACAATCCAGAACATGAACTTAGAGTACCTCAGGTATCGTGGAACACATGAACACTCTTTCGTTATATTATCATTCCAAACCGAAACTGGGAGGCAAAGAAATCACGTGCAAGTTTGAAATGTTTATTTTTCAATGCAGCATTCTCAAACGCAGTATCTTGTATAATATCAACATACATATTATAAAAATCAGAGTCAGCAGCATAGTCACTAATCCATAGTAAGCAAAAGGTGATAACATGTTATGATGCAAAAATCTATAGAATTCGGTATCACCTATATTTCGCGCACCCTGTTTAGCATATTATATTATATCTAAGAAGGTCTCATCTGGGTTCTTAGCAGGGCGGACCCATACCTCTAATTCTCAGTAGGAGGAGATCACATCAACAGCTACCAGCTCTCAGCATGCTCAGCATCAAGTGTGTTTTCTCATTCCCTGCAACTGTATCTTAAACCCACGTAGAGCCAACTGTTGGCACAAACATTATTTGTGTTATGACTAACGTGGTGCGAGGATCAGGCCTGCAGCAACCTTGTGTTAGTTTATTCTGTATTATGAGAGTGTGCAGTTCTCAGTGTGCAGACAGTTGTACCAAGCACGACTGATACCAGTGCAATAACATATTATTCTCAAATAAATCACATCTTTCGTCTAGGTTAAAAGCTGCAATAACAATTAGGTGTCGTGTGCAAACTGAAGCAGAAAGAAAATATGGCGTTTAAACATTTAATAAGCACATGCTAACTTAACACAATATATAGAAACGTAGTAACCATATGACAACCTTGATCTTTGAATGTGTGGAGGCACAATGCTAGCCCGGAATTAAATAGTAAGCAAGTAAAGTGAATGAGCCAGACCTCTTCCAGTTGGTTTCCCAATCCAAGAAGATTTTGAAAAGAATGGTGCTAAATAGTGCTTGTTTAAGCACATTCTTCACATAAATTTGGTAAAGAAATACACTCTGAAACAGCACTAAATATTTGAATCCTTTTACTGAGTGCCAAGCCAATGAAACCTGATGCTCCCCAGCAGTTGAAAATGTGCCATGGATGCACCAATGGACCTGATTCACATAATGCCTCCACACTCATAACTGAAGCCCCGCACTTGTGGGGAAGACTCTGCACATGGGATATTCTCATTGCAGAGATTCCGCCCAGGTGCGGAGACCCCCTGCAACTAAAGGATAACTGACATGAGTGCAGATGCACTTTGAGAATCAGGCCCTAAGTCTAAAATTACCTCCTTTGTGCCAGGGCCATTATTTTGTCATCAGTGCTTACGTCATGGGTGCCTGTTTCTACCAAAAATGGCCAGAGTCAGACTGTTGCCACTTGTGCCATGCATCTGGACCCTTATGTAAAGAATTACCTCAGTATGTAAGAGCCAACATTTTGTCATGGTTGCCACTCTCCCATATGTCAGATCGTCCTCCTTTATGTCAAAGATTACCTCTTATGTGCTAATACCAGCCTCTTTCCATGGGTACTCCATGTCAAGAATGTCATCAAGTATGCCAGCATTTTTCCACGGGTGTTCCATATGCCAAGAATTATCTCTTGTATGCCAATTCCAGTACTTTATTATGAGCGCCCATTATGCCAACAATTACTGCCCGTGTGCCAGTGTTTTGTCACATGTACTTTCATGCTATCAATTGCCTCAAGTTTGCCAGCAAAAGAACTTGGCCATGGGTTGCTCTATGAGACAACAATTACCTTCAGCATCCCAGGGCCAGTGACAGACTCACATGCATACCAACACATTCTCACTCTTACTCTTATTCACTCACTCACACTCATCCCCACTAACTAACACTCAGTTACCCTCATTATTATTCCTTTTCACTCATTGATTTGTGATACCTACTAATCTCATTAAGTCACTCTTACTTACTCATACTCATTTACAAGCAATATCGCACATTCTCACTCGCTACCTGTCTCTGACTCTAGTGCGCTTTGACACTCACTCACATAAGCTTACATACACAGACACAAGTTGTAACACATACACATGATTTCTCTCACGTAAACACACTCTCACCTGCAAATATGCACACAACATACATTTCAAAGCATTTTTACTTACCTCAATTGCTACCAAGTGTTCCTTTCCAGCTAATTATAAAAATATATTTACCATTAGTATAATGAATAATGGGTAGAAAATAAAACGTTTTTGCCTCTGGTGCCAGTTTTGCAAAGTCAAAGCAAAGGGTTGCAAGGCACAAGCCAGGGTTTGCAAGTGTGTCTCTTGGAGACCTCTAAATGATATCCATGACTGTAAATCACCACCAGCTCCTACTCAATCGACTCCATTTTCATACATCTATGTTTGTTCCACAATAAAGCACGTTTTGCTCCACTGTGTTTCTGTTCCACATCTCTTGGAAGCAGTGTCCATACCTCACCTATCAGCAAATAGTAGATTACAGGGTGCAAATGGAAATTGTTTAGGCAAGTATTTAGCTCACAGCTTCACTCTTTCAGCAGTTGGCAGGCATGGGTGAGTGATTGGAAGCTAAGAGTTAAACTCACACAGTGGTCTTTTCTATGTTGATACTAGAGGTGGCAAGCCAGAGTCCTGCAGCTTGATAGGAAGTATGTGCAGTGGAAATGGGTATGGTGTAGTATGTTGGCAGAGGACCAAGTGGAAGCTTCTCACCAAGAATTGCCAGTTGTGGTCACGATCCCAGACTGAATGTGGAGTTTTTGGGTGAAGAAATACCATAAAGGCCCGATGAACCCTTAATGTTGATCAGAGGGAAGCAATGCAGGATGTGGGGGATTGCATGACTACATTGATCGCAGGTTGAAAAACATGAGCAGTGCGGGTATGGAGTTGCGGACCTGATCGGACCAACAAGTGGTACTGATATTGGTGTCACAAGAGTTGGTGAATTCCTATCAAATTGTCAGAAAAATATTCCCCTTTGGGTGAACTTTTTAAGCTAACCTAAGTCTGGAAACACACATTCACAATCAGTACAAATATCACAACTTCGGAGCAGCAAATGATGTAATCGATACAGTCATACATAAAATGTACATTTTATTTTGATGTATTAAAAACAGGGTTAAAAACAAATATAAAAAACAATATACAATATATAATGGGACAATACATAAGGAAAATAATTCCAATTCATAAGAGGGAAATACAGTAGTCCTAAACACTATATAGGATCGCACTCCAAAGTATATATTTGGTCACTTTAGAAGGAGTTCTTTGTCTAATGACTTAGTGTATTTCCACCCAGTAAAGCATTGACACGTTTCGGTTATGGCAGATATAGATTCAGAGCCAAAAACCTTCCTCATGAGAAAGCAACAGTATCCCACTATAACCATGTATCTTTAGTGAAATCAAGTAAAATCAGTGTCAGTGCTGCTGTAGTATACAGCTACCTTCAGCTACCATCCAGTGCCTCTTTTTTTGCTACCAGTGTGTGTAAATGTACACTGCAATATTTCACCTGCGACGTTTAAATTTCGTCGTTTGTTCTTAATCGTTTTCTTTTTGTAGCTAGACCGCCTGCAGTCTGCTTAATACAATTTTGAATGGTCCGGTGGGGTTCTTGATACTCGTAGTGGCAGTACCTATCAGAGGGCCATGTCTCGGAGACATGGCTGATTGAAAGTTAATGGAAGATATTCCAGCTGTATTTCATCTGTAGTTTTTTCCAGCTTTACTTAGATCAGGAGAATCTACAAACATTTTTTAGCAGTTTTTATAACATAAGTGATTGGACCAGAATCACAAGATGCTGAGCCAAGACCCTAATTTGTGCCTGGTTCCTCAGGTTCTGTTTCAGCAAGCTTTCAGCCCATAGCTCTCTCCTTCCCCCACAGTTTGAAATCTTATAGCGCCAAGAAACTGCCAAGTGAATGTGCGCTTTACAAATAGCTCAAAATTCAAAAATTCAAATTCAAATTCAAATTCAATTCAAGTTAGGCTGCTCTACCCACAAGGCCGCATCTCCCCCCCCTACTCTAGAAGCAGGCATTGTTGAGGAAGAGTCATTTAAGTTCAATAAAAGTCTCACAGATCCGGGTCTTATGGGAACTCTTAACTTTACCTCGGTCTCAGAGTGGCTAGGGGGCCCCAGACATCCAATTGTACACTTTCTGTGACCAAGCTCAGCTTTTACATTTTTAGGTTCATTCCACCCAGTTCCAACCGCACACATCTGTGGAATTGAATGTTTCACCGATGGTTCCCCTTCAGGTGGCCATATAGCGAACATACAGACGTCCGAGGGATGGTATTGACACAGTCGAAACCCTGATGTGGGCGTGGGATAGACTCCGGGACAGAGCTCATTTTAAAACTCTATACACCCCATCCATTCCCCTGGCACACAACCCCATAATACTTACAATGGCGGAGGGCGCCAGTAGAACCATAGATAAGAAAATGGGCTTACATACCTTCGCAGATTTATACCCGGAGGACAAATTTAGGACTCCTCCAGTACCCACAGAGGAGAGCATTGTGACCTTTTCAGAGCTGTTCTTATACTATAAACTCAGAGCCACATATAGGCAACTACATACCACATTCTCCAGCCCCCCGCCAACATTGCCTGCCCTCGAAAATGTTCTTAAGACAGCCTCCCCTCAGAGACTCATAACGCGCCTTTACAGTAGGATGCAGACCCATCGCCCCTCTTACCTTAAGCTTTTAAGTCCTGGAACGCAGAATTACACACCCAGATAATGGAGTACCAGTGGGCCTTTTATTGCAGCCAACTCACAGTTTTGTCTCCCAACTACAAATTGCGCCTGATCCATTTTAAATACATTCACTGATTTTACAGAACTCCCTCCCAGCTACACTGCATGGGGATTAGGCCAGATGATTGCTGTTGGAGATGTGAGTATGCCCCAGCCACGTTTATACACATGGTATGGAGCTGCCCCCCCCCAGCCTCATTCTGGTCAAAGATTTTCACTTTAATCCGAGATATAATTGGTACAGCGGATGACCCTGACCCACTGAAAGGCCTATTAGGGTATGTTAGAGATAGGCCAGCTGAGACTCGTAAACTACACGCTATGCTACTACTTTTTTCTAAGTGCTAGCCATACCCTGGGGGACAAGGGGACCTCCATCTGTGGATGCTTGGATCCAGGATGTAACCTTAAGTCATACACAGCTTACACATTTCTGGGAATTAATGTTGACAGCTTCCAGGCCAAATACATCTGGGGTCTGTTCCTGGACTGGGCATGAACACAATATGAAAGAAGGGAGGGATCTCTAGAATTGGCCAGTGCTTTGTAGGAACGGGTAAACAAGCATCATAAAGGGTGGCAACCCAGAGTAGGAGATGACTTGACCCCAGGCTAACATTCCAATATCAGACCACTCGACTATGGCCTAAAAATTATGTTGGTCCCTTGCGTAGTTTGTGCTTAGATTATAATATGACTCTCTAGCCTTACTGTTGTACAATATGCGCTAACCTATACAAGCTGATGCATTGCACTCATGCATAGACTGTGACATTGCTATGTGCAACTGGCAGCATTGTTTGTACTGGTTGTTGTTCTTGAAATGCCAATAAAGAAATTAACACAGAAAAAATTCTCACAGATCTAATGCAGACTTCCTCTAAATGTTGGAGCATACACAAGAGTGGTTCACGTGTGTGTGGGGAATTAAAAGGGGTTCCTGAGGCAGCTGATGATTGGAGTTGGCTTCCATCTATTCTATCTAGAAAAAATTCAGTAAAGACTGATTGATGTTGGGGTACCTCAGATAATGCACCAACAGCGTTTAAATGTTGCTCTTGGAATACAAATGGTTTTAATACACTTATAAAAGATGTAAATGTTGTAGGTTTTTTAAAATTGTTTGATATGTTAATTTTGCAAGAAACATGGAATCTGGTAAGTACACCACTGATCGGCTATTACGAATATTTGAATGCGGCATGTAGGGACGCCGTCGACCAAGTGGGGGACTTTCAATATATGTTTCTTTAAGTCTTAAGGTTGAACATTACGAGATAGACCTTCAAGTCAAATGGATTCAGTGCCTCAAATTAGTAGCTATTCAATTGTTGATCATTTTAAATGTTTATTTAAGCTAGAAAAAAAAGGTTTGATCATCTCAACTTATCCAGTTATGGAAAATGGTGAAAGTGCTATATTATGATCATAGGGATGCTCAGACGATTATTTCTGGGGATTTTAACACTCATCTTGTATCGTATAAAAAGCGGGAAACCCATTCAGATCTTTTAGCCCAATGGTCCAATTGTGAATTTATTAAATACAATCTAACGATTTTGCATGATAGAGAGCATTTCCCAATATTTAATAAAACTGACTGTCTTTCTATAATTGACTTTACGATATTGTCAGATAAACTCTCAGAATTAGTTCAAAGTTATGAGGTTGTTCCAAGGATTGAGAGTGACCATAATCCGCAAGTTATCGTGATTATTTTACCCTTCGAGTATTTATCAGAAACCAAATTATTAAGAACTGCCCCAGCCGCTTTTAACCTAAAAAGGTTAATATGGAGTGAGAAAACAGAGAAAGATATTATTGATTTTCTCTCGTTTTTAATCCTTGATGCGCGGGCCGCATACTCTGAAGGAACCTTAATGGTTGCTCTATGGCCCACCTTATGTGATTACTTATTGAATAAATTCCCTAATAGGGAACCAACTGGGGGTGTAATTTTGAATCCTAAGAACCCAGGTTGGTTTTCCTATCGCTTATTATACTTGAAACAGTCGCTCAACAAAATAATAAGATCATTGTATAGAAAAGCAAAGGGGACTTCCTACTTTTTAACGTCACTTAAAATCAGAGACCTAAAGAGGGGTTACAAGAATCAAATTTGTAGGGCTAAACAATTGTACTATGAAGAAACTTGGGCCAAACTCCACTTTGATTGTAAATCTAAGGATCTGCGACTGTTTTGGGGCATTATTAATAATTTAGAAAAAGGAAATTTTAGAAGTTCTAGTGCCAATATAGATGAATTAAACTGGATACATTATTTTGATATGAAAATAACTTCCCTAAGCCAACCAACCGAGGAGTTTGATTGTCTTGACCACCAATGTAAAATGGAGCCAGTAGAAGGGTGTGACCCTATCAGTACTAGGGATACACCAGGCTCTATGAATACTAAGTTATGGTCGGTAGACAAAGTTAAAAAAGTTTTACTTAAAATTAGATCAAATTGAGCACCTGGCCCTAATGGAATTCCCAATGCTACTTTTAAAGTTAAAATTAGGTGTTGGCCAGAGTTATTAACGCTCCTTCTTAATGACATTCTTAAGTCAGGTTGTATCCCGGATTCATGGAAGGGAAGTATTATACAGCCGATCTACAAAAGTGGGCTCCAGGACATTCCTGCTAATTATCGATGAATTACCCTCACAGATGTGGATGCGAAAATATTTGCAAGTTGTCTGTTAGAGGAGTTGGAGACGGAAAGAGAAGAATTGATCCCAATTTTTCAAACAGGCTTTAGGAAGGGAGGCTTTTAAAGAGCCGAAATGCCTTGTTTCAAACATAACATGTATTTGGATAAAGAAATAATTTAAAGATTAGAGTGAATATCAACTCGAATCATGAAAATCAATGAATAAAACCAAGTGGATTGAAACAATGGAATAGCGGATGACTATTGCATTTTCTTGTGAAAACTAAGTTTTGAACTACAGAGCCCCAATCGGGGACACAGCAGTGCACTTGGGGAAGTTCCCCAATGGCAGGGGCACGCTATTTTCATTTATTCTATTCTAGGTATGCTATTTTTTAGGTTAGAACTTTTAATCATTTAATGACAAATATAGAATACATGATTGTTTAATATCACTTTTTTGGAACGTGATAATCAAGTTTGCTGGAATGCATTCATAGGGCCCGATTCACAAAGGTAGGTCTAGCTTCACTATTTTTCGAACTGTGATGGAATGAGAGGCAATATGCTCCCCTTTGTGTTTAAAAGATTTAATAGAGCCAAAGAGCTGACAAGCTCACCTGGGTTGCATCTGTATGTCTGTGGAATGGTACTTTGACCTATGAGGACTTGGGCAGCCTTTCAGCAACCCCACAATAATTTTCTCTGATCTCTATTACTTCTGTTTTCTAGTAATGAAGGACAAAATCCAGAAACAGGTGCCTAGGGATAAAAGCACTTCTGCACCAACTTTGGTGAAAAACTACTGCAACTTTGAAGTAAGAGTACTGCATTTACAATAATGCAATAGGGTGAACCATGCTGGGATTTGAGGCAGTGTGCTCCCTCCTCCCTTGTGTTTAAAATACTCTCTTGCGCAAACGAGCTGACAAGCTCATCTGGGATGCACCTTTGTAGCTGTGGAGTGGTACCATGACCTGTGAAGACCTGGGCAACATTTCAGCAACCCCAGATGACTTTTCTCTGCTCTCTACTACTTCTGCTCTCTTGATGAAGGGCTAAACCCAGAATCACGTCTAGAGATAACAGCACTACCTGCACCAACTTTGGTGAAAAACAACAGCAATTTTAAAGTAAGCTTTGAGGGATAAAAAAATAGATTTCCCATACATAAACAGTATCGGGCCATATTATGTTAGCATGATACATCTATATGTACCCTCTTTGCTTGATATATATATATATATATATATATATATATATATATATATATATCGCTTTTGCAGGAAGGACAGAATTTATTCACACCTTGCGTTAACACTGCTAACAGAGGAGGCCGAGAACCATACAGACGCCATTTTCCAAACCTATGCTCGAACACGGGCTGTGATCACGTGTTAGTCTCTGGCAGTTGTCAAGCCCCAGTTCATCTGAATTAGTGGGAGCAGCTGAACGTAGGCTGTTTAGTCGACTGTCCTGAGACTCAAGGTCGCATCTGGCTTTGGGTGCGATAAGTGCATTCCTGGAGGCGCTGTGCCTACACTCCCGGCCACCGAGACGAAAGGGAGTCACCCCTCCTATCCTTCCCTGTAATAAATAGTTAAGCTTTGAACTAATCATGTGTTCCATATATGGTCTTTTCCTGGAGCTTGAGGGCCAACTGGTGTTTTTCCTTTTACAGTGATTATATGAGTTGAACTGAAAAGTATATAACCTCATGTTTGAATGCGAGCCAACAGTCTTCTCTGCGCACCTGATGGGTGAGGGTTGGAGAGACTCCTCTATAGAGCATTTTTGCTTAATAAATGATTGAACTTTCTTCACTGTCAATTGACTGATTACTGCATTTACTAGAATGCAATGGGATGAACTACTGGTATGAGAGGCAGAGTTATCCCTCCCACCTTGGGAAATTTATATTTGCTGGTCTCCAATTGACAAATCCTGAAATATTTGGGTCTTGCCAAATTTTGGTTAAAAAGGGTTCCAATGCAGTATTACATAAAAAGAGGGGATAAAGGATATCTTTGGCATACTCCTCTACACAAGGAGAAGTCATCTTAACGGATTCAATTATTAAATATGGCTGCTTTTGGAACTGTAGATTATAAAGAAATGAAACTAAGTATTTTAGGTAGAACCACAATATATTTTAGTGCTTGTAACATGAAATCCCGGTCAATCCTGTCTAAGGTTTTTCTGTGTCCAAAGCAATAGTAGCCAAAGGATGATTTAACATGAAGGTTTTATGTAAGACACTGAAAAAGAGACTAATGTTATCAGATACCAATCGACCTTTGACAAAACAAGAACGTTCTGGACCGATGAGACCAGCCTAGATAGGATCAATGCGGAGTGCCAATATTTTTGGAAAAAACCTTATAATCAGTATTACCTAAGCATATACCAATAATTTTTACAATGTTTAGGAATGCTACTGTCTTTTGGAAGTAAACAAATCATCCCTTCCTGGAAACTACCCAGAGACGCTTCATTTTTTATGAAAAAAATAAATAAAAGTAAAACATTAGGAAGAAGAATTTTTGCTAACAGATCAGACCGTGAGCTTTCCCTTTTCGTAGGAAAGAATCTGCCTAAGTGAATTTGGTTAATAAAATATCTTTTTCCAATGAGGCAAAGTCAATGTGTTGTGTTTGGGGGATTGAGTAGACTGAAAATAGTTAGAAATGTATGATGAGGAAAACTGTGTTTTTGGATTGTATACCTTTCTGTAAAATTAACAAATTCATTTACACTATCTCCACCTCTTAAAAGGACATCACCTTTGTTGTCAATTACAGATTCAGTTTTCGTTCTACCTTTCTTGACTTTTAAATAATTTGCAAACAATTTTCCCACCTTATTTTGGCCCCAATAATTTCTTGCACTGCTTTCTAATGAATAAGCATAAGTTGAATGTCTAGTTAAATTTTTTTAAGAAGCTGACTTTTTTGGGTTTCCAAAATGTCATCTTAAATTAAACAAAATGAATGATAAAATGTTGGTGCTCCTTCAAAGGAATCCCATATCATCGGAAAGTTAGAGCCAGTCATATTATTAAGAACAAAATATTCTTGAGCAAATACCCCAAATTGAGAAACAAATTTAGAATCTCACATTAAGGAATTATTAAACCACCATCTACCTGAATATGGCAAAAAAGTAACAAAATATAAGCATGTGTATACTGGAGCATCGTCTGAAATTAAAATAGATCCTATATCTCACTGAGAGTGTGTCAAACTAAACATTTACTAAAAAAGAGATAATCTATATGAGATTGCCAATGATGAGGTGAAAAATAAAAGGAGTATTCACAAAGATCTGGGAGACATAAAGTCCATATATTATAATAGATTTACTCTTAATGGCGGATCTAAATTGTGTATACAGTTTAGTGTGAACAAATTTAACTTTAGAGCTCCGATCTAATATGGGATCATTAACTTGACTACATTCACCACCATATAGAATATAATCATTATCATATTGAAATCATTTGTTAGAGGTAGTTTTCCAAAATATGTTATCAACAGCAAATGGGCCATAGATATTTTTTATGATTATTACATTTTATTGATTGATTAAGTAAAATCATACAATGTAAAATTATAAGTTTCACAACCATTATAAAAGCAGTGCTTCAATTCCAAGCACCAAGGAAACCATCAGCAGGAAAGTAACATCCAGTAAAAATAGGTAATGTGGGCCAATTTGGTTCCTCCATATTACAAATCTATGATTCATGTCAGTACATATGAAAAGACAATTTCATATATAATGATAGATATTGAAAATTGTAACTAGGTTATTATCAACAAGCAGTTTAACAATAATCTATCTGCCTTCTGAGTCATGTTCCTAGTTTACAGAGATTTATTGTTTATGACAAAAGATTAGTATCCCAATCTTTTCTCTCATAGCATGTGAAACAAGAACACTGCCAGCCCAATATATATTTTTTATTTGGTAGCTTCTAGGTTGGAAAGATATGATTCTTGTAGTAGTGCAATATCTCTTTTAAGCTTAGCTAAGTGAGACAAGACTCGAAATGTAAACCTGAAGCAAAAGCATTAACAAAAATTATGTCTAAAATAAGAAAGGATAAAACTATATTGAAATATATGGATAAACAATCACTAATGCAGTGTAACTAATAGGAATTACATTTGGGAAGATGGAAAAAGAGAGTCATAGAGGTATATGAAAAAGCTAAGGAGAGTAGAGTGATTTAGAGTAAGGAGAAGAAAATTGATCAAAAGAAGAAAACTATAAAAAAGAGGAAATAGAGACAGTGTACTGTCTCTATTTAAACAAATAATTACTTAAATACATACCTAAGGGTATGTATAAAATAAAGAGGAGATGGTAACACTAGAAGACGACGGTGACAACATCTTCACCCCAAAAGACGAGCAGGGCAGCTAGGGTATGGATTTGAGAACCATACAAATTGGGACCATTGGGAAACGAGATGAAGATATACAAACCTGCAAAAGGAAAGAAGTAATATTTGTAAGTGGAGTACATTATATAGGATGCATTTATCACAGTGTAATACAGGTAAAGAGTTAGTAGTAAATTGCTTCTATTAGGTAAATCATGCAAGCAAATAAGCAATTAACGGCCTAATTGCAATATCGGTTGGAAAGCCTCGACCACTGGTAAGAGGCTTTATGACCGGCATTGTAGGTTTAAACTCCATTCCCTGTACAACAATGACGGCGGTCGGACTTTAAACTGGCCTGGGAAATCCTGATCGGTTCTGACAGGCTCAAGGAGCCCGTCGGCCAATCATAAAGACTTCATAATCCCTTAAGTACAGCGCTTCCTCGTTGGGATTATGATGGCACTTTTCCAACAGCAGTTTCATGTTGACCTTTCCTACAACGAACTGCTGTCGGAAAGTGTCTTTGGGGACTCCTAGCAGGCCCCCTTTCCCTTTGGACCTCTGCATGTGGCCCTACTTTACATTCCTGCTCCATGTGGCAGGCACCGTGAGGTTCCTGCCACACGGTACAGGGATGTTTCAATACTTACATTTTTCAATGGGAGTTTGTGCTGCATTTGGTTTTGACCTGCAGCACAAGCTCCTATTGAAAAATGGAAGTTTGCCACTGTGATCATATGCAGTCCCATCCTAATTGCAGTGTCGGAACTGCCGACCGGAGGTCGGCCAGTTCACCATCTGCAGCTATGTCAATCAAAGGCAACTCCAACTGACATAGTAATCACGGCCTTAGTAACTTTCAAAGGCTCCATCTCTCTGAGTTGCTGAACAAATTTCTTAAGAGTGCCGGGGTCATCATGAGTAGTTGTTTTCTCCTTATAGCTTACCTTAAGTAAACCAGGGTGGATAGGACCTAATCTGGCTTTCATGGCTCTCAAAGAAGGCCGTATATCCAGAAACTGCTTCCCAAGATCTGCAGTAGCCATTGGTACCTCTTGGGAGAAGTGGAGTCTGTAACCTTACCATCTTATTTGTTTTTTAGCTTTCACAGCAGGTAATTTTCAGAAGGTCAATATATTGCAACAAATATAAAAACAAACCTATTGGTTTTGTTGAAAATCTTGGACCAAGACTGTGTGCCCTTTGAATGTTTAGATGAGTAGAGAAAGGCATATCTAGAAGCTTTGGGAGGAAGGGTTGAAAATAAGCAATCAGATCAATGCCTTCAGTATTATCAGGAAGACCATAACTTTTGAGATTGTTCCTTTGATTGCGATTCTCAAGGTCCTCAATAT
The DNA here is from genome assembly GCF_964263255.1 of Lissotriton vulgaris. NCBI lineage: Eukaryota > Metazoa > Chordata > Amphibia > Caudata > Salamandridae > Lissotriton > Lissotriton vulgaris. The sequence goes on along the minus strand of NC_141694.1, from coordinate 1,141,510,931 downwards.
ATTTTTATAGCAATGCGATCTGTGATTCCAGATGCGCAATGTGTACAGAAGTATCTTGCAGACTGTTTATCGAATGCTCTACCTTTAAAATGTGTGTATCTACAGAAGACCCTTTCAGGGGAGCCCTCTCTCCTCTCTCCTCTTTGCTCTTTGCATTAAACATGGAGCCATTTGCGCAGGGGGTGAGGGATGACCCGGACGTGAGAATCAATTGCTTCGGGGTGAGGACCCCAAAATTACACTCCATGTGGATGATGTCATCGCCTCCTTAGACGACCCAAGAGTGTTTCTTCTGGGGTTCTTAGCCGAGGTTGAGAAATTTGGATCAGTTTCCGGCTTCGGCATCAACATATTCAAATCACAGGCATTGAATTGGACTCTTCCTCCTGCTATGCAGGAATATCTCAAGCAACTGTACTCGATCAATTGGCAAACTGCCATCTCATACCTGGGGATCTTTCATTCACCGACAAATCAGGAGATGATGACCATTAACCATAATGAATTAGTAGGCAGAACTAAATCATACCTTGCTCAGTGGCACCCATATGCATTGTCATGGCTAGGGCGGGTTGCAGCATTAAAAATGACGGCCTTGCCGAGACTACTAAATGTATTTCTGACCTTGCCCCTTTGGCCCACTCCAGGAGCACTCCGGAACTTGCAGGGTGCCTCTCACTCCTTTGTATGGGCAAACAAAGGGCCCACATGAGACAAGAGCTGAGCATGTGAAGTACAAAGGAGGGAGGCCTAGGAGTGCAATCCATCATAAGCCGTTTCCAAGTGCCTAACTCACATTTATGATGGAATGGTCCTGCTCAGAATCAGAGAATAAGTGGCTGTTTATGGATAGGACATTGTTGGGCACTTCACTGTGGAGAATCCCCTTCCTGGAAAAACCTGGTTGTGTGCCCAGCCTCTACCTAGTGGCAATCATGACACCCATGCTTAGGGTCTGGTAGGAGAAAAGAGAGGCCTCACCTCGTTCCTGTCTCCCCTGACTCCAGCAGTGGAGAACCCAGACTTTGCTCCAGGGCTGAATCACACAGAGTTTGAGGCATTGCAAAAATCAGAATGCAGATCAATAGGCTATCTGTTTGATAATGATGGTCCCATCCCATTCAATACATTAAGAGCACAAGGGGTGCTCCCCGAGGAAAAGAGATTTCCTTCTATACAAATCAGACATTGGGTAATGAATCAAGAGACAAGGGATGACGTGCAGCGATATTTGAGAAATGGCTCCTTAGCAGAGATTCCAACAAACGGTTAGTCACTGACCTGTAGAAAATCCAAATGGGTCCCGAGTTGGAGACAAAGTTCACAGCTCAGCTGCGCTGGGAGAGAGAGCTTGGGAGGGTACTGACCCAGAAGTAGTGGAGAAGTATTTACTGTAGGGCTAGATACTCAGCCCCTAACACATCTAGCTCTGAGACGGCTGTGAAGATCATCTCCTATTGGTATTGACCCCAGCTCACTTACACAAAATCAACCCCACCCATAAAAACAAATGCTGGAGATGTAGTGCACTGACAGGAACACTAATGCACATCCTCTGTGACTACCCAAAATGGACACATTTTTGGAAGGAGATTTTAGAAGAGGTAGAAGCCCACTTAACGACTCATCTCCTTAGATTTCCCTCCTACATAATACTGGGCCTCCCTAACCCACTTACCTACCCACTTACATTGAGGAGAGGCAGACATATAACACCAGCACTTAGAACAGCACACCAAGTCATTTTAGCTTTATGGAGTACTGAGAGAATCCCGACGAGATTAGCATGGCTGCATCCCATCTAGGATCTACTGGGGATGGAATAGCTCTCTTCAACACTTAAGTCAGTGGCATAAGCATTCCGGGAGATTTGGCACCCATTTATAGCACTCTTATCACAAGAATTTGCTAAGCTCACGTGCCCTCGATCCTAAGGCTAACATAGTGCCCCCACACAGCAGACACACCAAGAGACCTAGGAACTAAATAGTGTTGTCAGATGAGATTAGGAGATACATGCTCTCAAGGGTGGAGGGGGAGGGAGGGAGGGGAGTTTTCCTTTTTCTTAATTTATCTGTGTAATAAACTTTCCACTACAACCGGCAAGGCCGAATGTTGACGCTGAGTCGGACCATACAGAGCTTCGTTACAAATGACTATGGCAGCAATAAAACAAATTTCAACATAAAGAGGACCCCTTATTATTCAAATGTTCCAAAGTATTATTAGTGTGTTCCATAAAGGGTTTTAAAGCAAAGTGACCCATAATGTACCACTTCCAAAGAGGTAGAAGTTGATTCAACCAGAGATGGAAGGTTCCTTTGTAGGTCTTTTGTTAGACCCCAATGCCATTTTACAAATTTTTACAAATTGCAGAGGTTTTTCAAATCTGCACATGGACACTATCTGATTTCTTAGTGATATTGTCTTCCATGTCTTGTGGAGCACAATTTGAGTCTCAGACCAAAATGGCAGTTGGTGGTCTAGTAAATGTAAGTGTTCTTGTTTTCCCCATAGACTACTAAGGAATTGTCTATTAAAGGAGTATATCCAAAAAACTATTATTTAGAATATTCCAAAAGTAAGATCTCAATAAGGATATAGCATTGTTATTTACAAGGATATTTTCCAATAACTGTGAGCATTGTGTGAAAGTTAAATATCAGCTCACATAAGGGAACTTATAATAGAAAGTATAATACGTATCTCAAAAGACAGCGTTTCAAAAGAACTGCACATAATATCTCATACATTGAAGAAAGAAAGTTCCTCATGGTCGGCTGCACACAGTTGAAAGAGGTGGCCTCTCAAGAGAAATTTCTGTTGTTTTATTAGGTGAATGTGTCAGTAAAAGATCCATGTAATACCATATAAAATAGGAGGCATAGTCTAGCCCAACAACAAAAATCCCTGGGGCCAGCTGTAGAAAGTAAAGAAATGTGGTGTCAAAAAAGCCTCATGAGATAGCATTTCATGAGAGATGCGATCAACACCTCATGAAATGATGAGCATGACCTCCTGCAATGAAGAGATAAATCCCCGGGGCTGATCATGTAAAGAAATGTGCTGTCGAGAAAGCTATCTTCGAAGATTGCAGCCTGGTGAGACACCATTTTCATGAGAGATGCACACAACGCCACATTGAAGATATAAAGCTCCAGGGCCGGCCGTGTATGAATATGTGCATAGGCAATACGAAGGAGACAGTTCCAGTGACTCATTAGCTTCTCTGGAGGAGAGACATATGTGTCTCCTTCTGCAGTGTCTCTCTTAGCAGCCCCAGCCGCTATCAAATCTCACTGCTAGCTCAAGAGTTTAGCATGGCACTGACTTCCTGTATGTAATCAAGACTACATTAATGTTTGACTTGGCCCTTTGTGCAGGGTCATCCCAGAACGTTTTGCCTTCCTCCTGTATTTTGTCTGACCTGTTTTTGTTGGTTTTATGACTCTGGGCACTTTACCACTGCTGATCAGTGCTAAAGTGCATATGCTCCCCCTTTTTTAAATTGATGTATGGATTAGTGATTCCATGACTTGGGGAACTAGGTAGAAATTCGAGTTTAGTATGCCTGAACTCAGACTGATAAAATACGTCTTTTAGTGAAGTTGGTTTTAACATTCTGTGTTTGAAAATACCACTTTTAGAAAGTAGGTATTTTCTTGCCTAACTATCCAAGCCTGCCTCTGCTAGGTTGTTGTATTCCTTGTCTGGAGTTTGAGTGACAGGGGCTGCGGGATTCCAGGAGCCAGGGTGAGTCAGCAAAGGGCTGAATGGAGCTGTCTGCATGTAGATGGGTGGGAGGAGTTCACCTGGGACCTGAAACGGGCTGTGCCTGCCTTCCACAATGCTGGCTTCACCTCCTGTGGTGTGTCTGATGTCCCTGGCCCAAACCGTCAAAGGAAAGAAGGAGTCTTGTCAACAAAGTGCTCCAGGAGATGCAGCAGAGTTAGATAGCAGTGTTCCCAAAGGAAGCGTCCGCACAATTCTTTAAAGTACAGTATTGTTATACATGCACATAATACACGATATATATGAAAACAACAAAACAAAATTGAATATGCAATGGGTGCTAAAGAAACTCCAGGCACCTTCTACCTCAAGGTGCTATAGGCACACACAGGATGTGTACGCCACATGAACTGTTAAGAATTGCGATTCTAATTACAGCACTCCTACTGATCACAAATGTTTCAGTCTGGGCTATAGTATTGAGCCCTCAGCAAAAGAAAACTCTAACTGTCATAGAGAGTAGAATGAAGAACAGAACAAAATTTCCAGTGGAAAAAGGGGGTCCAAATAATCCAGGATGAATTCAAATAGAGTCCACTTTAAGTTTCTTCAATATTTTCATATTGATATTCAAATTTCATAAAATAGATTCTCCCAGCACGTAAATCGCCAACACGTGTTTCGTCCCACACAGAGACTTCATCAAGGCTGGAAATATTAAATAGTACAAAATATAATTACAAAATAGAATATTAACATTTCAAAATTAATACAGGTTGCCATAATACATATAGTACAAGGTAACAACAAAAGCATATTAGATCAAGTTCAACAAATCCGGTGTGATACTAAATTCCCATATCATATTCAAGATAAATGTTCATATTTACAATCCTAATGGAGTTTACTGTATATTGCATATTGCATTGTATGCCAATGTGGTCAGATTTATGTTGGAAGTTCTACTAGACCTCTCAAAGAAAGAATTCAAGAACACATACGAGCAACTCGTAATTGTAATAAAAGTTATCCCTTGGTTGTTCACTATAATATGGCACATACAGGATCTGAAATACTTGCAATCAAATTTCATGGTATTGCTGAATTTAAAGCTAAACCGAGAGGAGGTGATAGAGTGGCTGCATTGAGAAAATTGGAATCACAGTGGTTAATCAAATTAGGAGCAGTAGATAGGGGATTGAACACTGATCGCGAACTACATGTATTTCTTAAAGATTGATACTCTAATGGACATCTATACCTATCTTGTACTTTTGACCGTGATTCTAGGATCATACACTGTTAATCTGCTCATTTCTAGTGTTTTTCCACTGTATAATATGGGTATTGCTGTGACCTGTACACATCACACAATCAGCTGATATTTTGATCCGTGGATATGGATTATTTAATAATAATTGCTTGTCTGTGTGTAGTGGTATATGGATTTCTTTGTCTAATTTATTTTGATGTATTACAGCCACTCCAAGATGGCTGTTAAAGTTCTTCCAAAATTTTTACTGAGATTCGAAAAAGATTCCTCCAATCAGTCACCAGACTGATTCATGACATCTATTGGGTAATATCGACTGCTTAATAACAATCGCTTATCGTTGTGAATTTCTAGACGGGTAATACCATATCGGGTATAAGTGGCATATGGGTTTGTCTAATATACTCTGTTAGGCTATAGACACTCTAAGATGGCCGCCGAATTCTCTGGGACCACGAGGCATATTGTTATGTAGTCTGCTCTCTATCTCCATGTCAAGAGACTGGGGCTTCCGTGTCACATGGCGGCCGGTTATACTCAATGATCAATATATATATTGCCGTCCTCACATTTATACCGTTTGCTGTTGCGGGCTACTGATCGCTGTGGAAGCGTGATCGTCATTTTGCGGGTAAGCGGGAAAGTGGAACTTTATGTGACTGAAACGAGGTCTCTATTAGCTGTAGCACTGATAGCTTCTATTTATTTATTGGGGTCACTCGTTTTTTTTATCTAATATGTCCCTCCTAGATAGCAACTTATAATGGTTGAGAAAATGAATACCCCATAAGTAGCGGTTGATCGTTTATCTACAATCCGGACCTCTTTGTGACATGGGATTTATACCCACGAGCCCGTTCTTCACCTGCTAAGGTGAGTGTTGCTCACCAGAATAGTGTCCTTGGCCATATTTATGACTATTGGCTCAATTTTCATGATATATACTTTGCTGACCAATCATCTCAGTCTTGACTTACTCGATCTTATATAGTGTGATACTATCGCTTATTAGCATTTCAGCGTTTTTACGAGTATAATGGTTAGACATACTGCCATACATGTATCTTACTTTCGTACATTGGGTGGTTTGATGGTCCTCCCAATTGTGGTATTCAGTGATCAGGATGTTCTGCCTCTTGACCATATAAGTATTGTTCATAAATTCTCTTTGATATACATATTGTTTATCTATACATTTTAAGTGTGATCAATACCCCAATCTATTTTATTAGGTCTTCGCCTATTAGCATATAAGCGTCTTCATGATGTTAATAGACAGACTCATTATCATGATTCTACAACTGACAGGCTTATATTCTATGTATCTATGCACTCCAATTTGGCTTTGCGGCATTGGGGGTGTGCTGTTTTGTACTTTATGAGTGCCGTTTATAGACGACAATGGTTAGGCACATTATTTTGCTATGTGATTACCTTACTACTCTATACTCTTTTTTCACACTTTGGAATTGTGTTATGCACCACTTAGGATGTTTTGTTCGATGACAGATAAACTATACTAGTTTCCCGGCTTTATATCTCTACCGGAAATGTCTAATTATATTGTCTTGTACTTAGACTTATAATATACCTATCCCCTGATCCATGTACTATTTCTTTTCTCACTTTGGTCAATATAGTCACATTGTCGTATTTGGATTGAGGTTACGGTCTTTGATATATTTGGAACTACCTTGATGCTTTGTACTGCAGATCTATGCTCATCATTCAACTTTAATGGTGAGTCATGAGTTCTGGTAATCATATTATTTACAAACCGCAGACCTAAATCTTAATGCCTTCAGTGAGCTATCATGCTACACACTTTAGTACTTATTGAGTCTGATGTTGGGTACCCGCTCTATCTCCACAGGATGTTAACTCCAACCAAGGTGGTGACTATATCTGCTTAATCTCTGTGATTTTAATCTCATTTTGACAATTTGTTTCTCTTGCTGGTTTCATCTTCACGATATGTTGCACTAATAAGCACCCCTTATATTAGATCCCAAATGTAAATACTCTGTTTCATCTCCTCGGGTGCTCCGCCTCATATAGACTGCAGTATGCTTCCATTAATCTGGCGAACAAATAAGATATCTCTCTACCATATTTATGGTGGGTGCATTCTATTAACTGTATATAGTAATTACGTTACATAGGTATAGGAATTTTACTTTTAAGATTGTCCTCTGTGTTATGTTTTTGAAGTCACATTATGTAACTTGTTTTGTTTTAATATGCTCTTGAGATTAATTTCCATTAGGATTGTAAATATGAACATTTATCTTGAATATGATATGGGAATTTAGTATCACACCGGATTTGTTGAACTTGATCTAATATGCTTTTGTTGTTACCTTGTACTATATGTATTTTGGCAACCTGTATTAATTTTGAAATGTTAATATTCTATTTTGTAATTATATTTTGTACTATTTAATATTTGCAGCCTTGATGAAGTCTCTGTGTGGGACGAAGCACGTGTTGGAGATTTACATGCTGGGAGAATCTATTTTATGAAATTTGAATATCAATAAAGAAAATATTTAAGAAACTTAAAGTGGACTCTATTTGAATTCATCCTGGATTATTTGGACCCCCTTTTTCCACTGGAAATTTTGTTCTGTTCTTCATTCTACTCTCTATGACAGTTAGAGTTTTCTTTTGCTGAGGGCTCAATACTATAGCCCAGACTGAAACATTTGTGATCAGTAGGAGTGCTGTAATTAAATGTCAATTCTTAACAGCTCATGTGGCGTACACATCCTGTGTGTGCCTATAGCACCTTGAGGTAGTAGGTGCCTGGAGTTTCTTTAGCACCCATTGCATATTCAATTTTGTTTTGTTGTTTTCATATATATCGTGTATTATTTGCATGTATAACAACACTATACTTTAAAGAATTGTGCGGGCGTTTCCTTCGGGAACACTACCACCTAACTCTGCTGCATCTCCTAAGTGAGTCCTGCACTTCTTTTCCTCTGTACACGTGATCTGTGTAAGATTTCTTACCAGATATTATATTATTTTTACTTTTTCTTTGCAACGAATTTGTGAATAATACTGTAAAATTGCTAGTTTTTCAGACGATAGGGATAAACATTTTAATGATATCTTTTCTGATAAGGGGATCCAATCCAAACCTGAAACAACTGTAGAGGACAAACCTGTGGGTTTAAAACAATTTTTTGTCAAACTGGAAAGTCTCCGCAAGGCGGGACTTTCCAGATGGTGGGATTTGGCCACTTTAAAGAAATATTTGGAACTCAAACAAATCCCTAGGGAATTGCGTGTGATTTTGAGGACCTTGATCTAGACCTTTTAAGTGAATGGGAACATTTAATATCTGATTCCTCATTCGGGATGATTGACATTCTCATCCGACATGCTGAACGCAAAAGGGCTAAATTGTTAACTGAAATTGATGCAACAGAAGAGGAGATCAAATTGCTTAATTCACCAGAAATCACAGAGAAAAACTAGAAAATTCTTAAGGGAATACTGAGTTCACATCAAACCTATATCAGAGACAAAAAAATTAGAAAGATCAAAAGGGACGAAAATGATTATCGCAATGGAAGGATTTTTACCTTTGCCAAAAAATTTGATGAAATCAAGCCTAGGTCCGGTGTAGCCACTCTCCTAAGGTTCAATCCCCAGGAACAAAACAACGCTTACCTTGGGGTATTACTACGCTCTTTTTTAGGTCAGGGTCAAGGGGCCAACAGGGGGGCAGGACAAGCAGGAAAAGGAAGAGTACGTGGCAATCGACCTCCACCTCAATGGCAGGCATTCCCCCCACGACAAACCCGGAGCAGGGACAGACAACCCCTATAAACAACATAGTGGTAAACGTACCAAACCACACCTTGTCAGAAAGTGAAGTAAGAGTGCTAAATAAAAGACTAGGCTTTGTCCCGACACCCACCCATGATTCTTTTAAATGTAGAGTAGAATTTTTCGAAACAGTTTGAAAGATTAAACTAAAAAATTTTTTTGCAAATCGACCACAGGATAACCAAAGGGGGTTTAATACCAACTTAAGAAAACCTTCCACATTTATGCTACCTAGTGAGTCTTTGGGTCCTGAAATTGCGGTTTTTGAGTCTAAAGTGCTAAAAGACATTGAATTGCTAGAAACAAAAGAGAGGAACATTAACCATAAAAACATGTCCAGGTTAGATTGGGAAGCTGTTAAGAGCCTGCAGAATAATTGCGATCTGACTATAAAAAGTGCGGATAAACGGGGAGCGGTAGTTGTGCTTAACACTTGTGACTACGAGACAGAAGTCTACCGCTTTCTTAATGTCCGCGCAAATTACCAGCCGTTAAATAAAGATCTCACCCCTGAATTACTCACCATCATGAAAGGGATGGTAGGAGAGGCAAAAGAGAAAAAATGGATTTCTGGTAAGGAAGCGGAGTTTCTGGTGAATACCAGCCCCAGAACATCCTGCCAAAAATTCATAAGCCTGCCCGGCCCCCTCCGGGCAGGCTCATTGTGTCTGGGATACAGTCTCTCCTGGAACCGCTATCGCAATTCGCTGACTATTTTTATGCGCGAATCTGTGGTTACACAGAAATCCTTTGTTAAGGATACCATGGATATCTTAAATGTCATCAAGGATATGCCCTTTGATCCATCCACAGAGATATTGGTAACCATAGACATTGAGTCCCTGTATTCCTGCATTCCCCAGGACGCCACGCTAGTGGCAGCAGCGCGCGCCCTGAAGTCGCAGGAATGGTTCTATGATGCACCTCAAACTTTCGTTTTGCAGTGCATTTAATTAGCTCTAACTAGAAACTTTTTTAGTTATAAGGACAAGATGTTTCTACAGATTACAGGGACTTCCATGGGGGCTACCATGGCGCCCAGTCTAGCCTGTATATATGTAGGCCAGTTTGAGGAGCACGTCGTCTATCCCGCCACCAATCCCTTCAGAGACCATGTGCGTCTCTGGAGGAGATATATAGATGACGTGCTCTGTATCTGGACCGGAGGTGAACCCAGACTTCTTGAATTTCTTAACTGGCTGAATGTGCAAGATCAAAGCCTCCGTTTCACGTGGTCTCATAGTCGGGAATCAGCAGTGTATCTAGACTTAGACATCACCGCCAAGGATGGTGGCCTCCTTACCAGTGTCCATCATAAACCCACCGACAGGAACTCTTTACTGGCATACAATTCATACCATCCCAGGGCCCTAAGAGATAACCTGCCGGTGGGTCAGTTTCTTAGATACCGTAGAAACTGTTCGACCACGGACATGTATAATGAGCAGGCACAAGTTCTATGTCAGAAATTTGAAAAAAGGAATTACCCTGTGAGGATCATAAAACAGGCCAAGAAAAGAGCACTCAATACACCTACAAGTGCTCTGCTTGAGGTTAACAAAAAAGAGAAGAGTGACTGTCTCCCACTGGTAATGACTTTTGATCCATTGGCCACGAAAATAAGGCAATCCATACGTAAGCATTGGTCCTTATTGTCAAGCGAGGATTTCAAAATGCCACCTCCTAGGTTTGCTTTTAAGCATTCAAGCAATCTAAAAGACAAGCTTGTTCATACTAGGACACAAGTCTGCAATGCCACCAAAAACAGTAGAGTCCCAAATGGACATTTTCCTTACGGTGTTTGTTCTGTTTGTCCATTAACATCTAAGGTGACAAGTGTTATACTGCAATCAGGCAAAGAATGGTTCTTAACCCATTTCAGCAATTGTAATACTACAAATGTGGTATACAGGCTTGAGTGTGAATGTGGTTAACAATACATTGGACTCACCACACGCAAGATAAAAAAGTGGATACAAGAACATCTCAGCACAATAAGGTCAGGGAAACTCACCACCAAATTGGTTCAACACTACCACACTAGTAAACACTCTTTTAAGTGGGTGGTGTTAGAAAAAGTGACAGGAGATTCCAGCACGGTAGAGCGGCTGCTCACCACTAAGGAGACCAGATGGATTTATCAAGAAAAATGTGAAAGGGTAGGGCTTAATGAACTCCTTGAATGGAACAAAGTGCAATAAGCCCCACGTATGCGGAGAGCAGGCAATATGTGGGTACTTTTGTACATATGCATCGAGATACAGTTACCACTACTTTTGACCCTAGACATGCACAGACAGGGTGGCCCGTGGTACAAGGTAGTGGCCCCCACTTCTGAATGTACTATGTATTTGTGGGATACACTTTATATTCCTCCCCAACCATGATACAGGCTCCTTAAAATGTATTTGTTAGTGTACACAGTGATATTTTTATCCTTTACCAATTTGAAAATGTATGAATCGAAAGATTTGTGAACAACTTCGTTGTATTTAGGTGCTGTAATAAAAGTTGTTGTTCAACATCATACTCTCTGTCTTTTTAAAAATAACCCTTTCTTGTAAATAGAATCTTTTTGCCACAAAATTGTGATATTGATAGATAAACATCAATATTTTTAATTGTTGACAACATCACCATTGTTTAAAAAAACGCTGATCTTGCCTTGAAGAAACAACATAGCCTGTATGTGTCATCGAGTATATTGCGAGATCCCGCGAGATCACCTGCCTACTAGCGTATCTCCTTTGTTCTTGCCCGATCCAAGATGGAGGCCTCTTCCTCTCGCGATACCACGCGAGACGAACGTGAATCCCATGAACGATTTTTAAACGGAAGAAAACTTTCCGAGATTTCGCATGGGCTGAGTGAATGCCGGCTTTGCAGTTCCTTACCGGTAAGGAGTAAAATATCCAAAATGGGGGTTTGTAACTCTGGAATTTGAGAGTTATCAATAGAACACCGGGTTATTGGTACAGTTTGATATCTACCGCATTCCGGTTTCGTTATGCCCCTGCATGAGGTGTCGATAAGAACGCATCTAAATAGAGGTTTCACCTTTTACTAAGCTCCTATTGACAATGCTGTGACGAATCGGAAACGGTGTTAAGTGGTTGAAGGCCAATAGATATCACTTTAATCGATCCGGCTGATAATTGAAGTGTCCTCCAAATTCTAGATATACATCTACTGTACGGGCTTATGATATTAGAAGTACAATAAATAGTGACATGTAAAGGTTTCCCTTTCTTTAAACATCGATGTTGGCACAGTGGCATACCATAAGAAAAAGGGTGTTGGAAGGACTTACAACAAACTAAAGTGACAAATTAGACTAGATACATATAATTTATATATGCTCTATCCTCCACATTAAAAATTATCGAAGGAAAAGTGACTCACACCTGGAGTCACTTAGAAACCCATGAGGTTTCGGACCTCTTGAATGGTACGCGCCATGGTGGTCGACTGAGGGTAAATATTGGGTTATTATGTGTGGTTTGGGATTACTCACACTTTAAGCCTTTCCTTTTGGCTTTTTTTATTTGGAAGGATTCAACTATGTGTTTTTTACATGTTTATTTCAGGTGTGAAGATTACGCATGTCCAATGCAGTGGCCTATAAATTTGTGACGGCCTGAAGAAATTGCCAAATTTGAGTTGGCAATGAAACATGTCGGCAAGTGGAGTGTGGCTCGATAGGTATTAGCCATTCTCACTTTTTTAAGATCCCTCAACCAACACGAAAGTGACAAAATAAAGCGAAGTTCCGTGTTGTTTGTGGTTTTTATATGTTTGTTGTTTGACACGATCTGTGTTGTTTGTGGTTTCTACACACTGCACATTCTCACAAACACTGTTTTGTTTGTTCTTGGACACATTTCTTTCTTTTGAGCTGATGGTGCCAATGATGAAATCAGGGCAATCCTGGTGAGTACCTGCCAGGTTCCCGTTGGTGATGCGCCCGTGAGGCGCCATCTCGCTCACACACACTTTTTTCTATCTACCTGAATTTGGCACATAGGTGTGTGTTATTGGTTGTCTCACAACTGTCATCACTTTTTTCAAGGGATTGGGCATATTCATTTAAACATGGCATAACATAGTTGTACCTCCTACCTCACTAATTAAAATAGAGGAGTTACTTGCAAAAGGTTTGCATGAGATGGTACATCATTAAGTGATTAATGTATGGATGCCTTTGTGGTCTAGGTATTCTTTGTGAATATACCCGCTCTATCTCCACAGGATGTTAACTCCAACCAAGGTGGTGACTATATTTGCTTATTCTCTGTGATTTTAATCTCATTTTGACAATTTGTTTCTCTTGCTGGTTTCATCTTCACGATATGTTGCACTAATAAGCACCCCTTATATTAGATCCCAAATGTACACACTGCTCAGGTGCTCCGCCTCACATAGACTGCAGTTTGCTTCCATTATTCTGGCGAACAAATAAGATATCTCTCCACCATATTTATGGTGGGTGCATTCTTTTAACTGTATATAGTAATTACGTTGCATAGGTATAGGAATTTTACTTTTAAGATTATCCTCTGTGTTATGTTTTTATATGTTATGTAACTTGTTTTGTTTTATTATGCTCTTGAGATTAATTTCCATTTCCATTAGGATTGTAAACATGAACATTTATCTTGAATATGATATGGGAATTTAGTATCACACCGGATTTGTTGAACTTGATCTAATATGCTTTTGTTGTTACCTTGCACTATATGTATTATGGCAACCTGTATTAATTTTGAAATGTTAATATTCTATTTTGTAATTATATTTTGTACTATTTAATATTTCCAGCCTTGATGAAGTCTCTGTGTGGGACGAAACACGTGTTGGCGATTTACGTGCTGGGAGAATCTATTTTATGAAATTTGAATATCAATAAAGAAAATATTTAAGAAACTTAAAGTGGACTCTATTTGAATTTATCCTGGATTATTTGGACCTCCTTTTTCCAATGGAAATTTTGGTCTGTTCTTCATGCTACTCTCTATGACAGTTAGAGTTTTCTTTTGCTGAGGGCTCAAAACTATAGCCTAGACTGAAACATTTGTGATCAGTAGGAGTGCTGTAATTAGAATCTCAATTCTTAAAAGTGCTCCAGGACTGCACAGGACTGGTTTGGACTGGGCCAGGATCCTCTACCGTCAGAGTATTGTGTTTTTTATCTAGGAACCTGAATCAATATTGCTATTCTATGCCCTTGTACAGCTATAATCAATAATATCCCTATAATGGCATAAGAATCAGATCCATATTTAAGTAAATCGCCCTTGCAGTCCAAGGCACGGCAAAAACTACTTCCTTGGATTCCTAGAAAGCACAACGAGTTCTTTCGACACACCAAACCTCCAGCAACCTGGGAAATCCCCACTTGCTTTGTTTTGATTTGTGATAGAACTCCTGCGAGCACTGTAAGAACGGCCAGTTCTTAGTGACATCTTTATTGACGTCTTATGTCCAAACCTTACCTCAAACTCAGCACCTTTCAGGTATAAATATACCAACGTTGCCTTAAGCACACACATGGTGGTGGTTTTGGAGCAGAGCAGCTATCTACTTGCCGAGAGCCCAGCTGATGTGAGAAGCCCACGGACGCTGCCCCTCCTCTTTGACGCACCGAGAAAGACGCTGTCTTTTCTCCTGCCGAGAAAATCCTGCTCCGGCGTTTCCAGCCTACCCTTGCGGGTAACTGGGATATCGAGTCCTGAAAAAGAGAGATACCAGAGCTCCCACATTCTATTCCCAAGGTACAGTGCTGACTAAACCCTTAAAGAGAATTCTTGAATCAGATTCTTGGCAAAACCAACTTAACTTAAACTGCTACTTACTTACTCCTTCCCACGTATTAGGCTTAGGTCAGGTACACTGGGGTAGGCGTATTTTAGAAGCACCAGTTGAGCACGTTAGTCAATGTATATATGTTGTATCCATTTTAAAGTGTCTTATGGCTAAGAAACCATACCAATGCTTTTACATCATTGTTTCATAATACTCCTTTTACTGTACGTACTTTACTTTATATTAAGTATTGCAATTGTGGCAATTCATTTCTCTTGCATGAGAAGGAAGACTGATCAATAAAATAAAACCTTTTATTCAAAACGCCCGTCTCTCTCTTCTCTGCACTCTGGTGAAACTGAGAACGCACATTTGACTGAGTGAAATAGCTGTCTATTGTTTTCACACGACTCTAGAGATTTACTCTTATTCTGGGGGAGCAAAAATGTCATGTTATATGGTTGTCGGAAACTGAATTCCTTCTTGTCTGAGCCAGGGAAGCTTATCCCTCCCTATTCATTCAAGAAAGTTTCCAGTGACCTCTGAGCTAGCTGGCGCAAACCTAAATTAAGTTTAACATAGTCAGTAGAGACCTATATGACCTCAGTCCTACGTCTACACTGCTGTTTATGTTACTCCAATGCGCAGAGCCTATTGGGAAAATAGGAACTACACTACAAGAGGACAAAGGATTTGCTAGTATAAATATTGGGTCCCAGACCAAGAACTTTAGATCACTTTTGGGAAACAAGAAGAACTTTTGCTGAGGAGAGGAAACAGAGAAACTGAGGAGGAGACTATCCCTAAGGTGAGTGCTGTTTGAGGGATTGGCCTGTAGTGGTTGCCTGACTGCCAAAGAAAGGAGAAAGGACTTTGTGCTACTTTCAAATCAACATGTAAAGGATCTCCAAGGGCTTGAGATAGAGCTTGCCTCCTATTGAAGTCTCAGGGACAACAGACTTCACCACCAGCTTCCCTGCCTTCCCTTGCTGGGAATTGAAGTGCCAGCTGTTGAGCTGAGCCTTCTTAGAGACTGTGTGTCGCTGGGAGCTGGAAGCACGACTGAAGACGAAGAAACGTGTCGCCGCCGCAGCCGTTGTCGTTGCATCACCGGAGAAGAGTGTGGCTGTTGTAGCAGACGCCGTCGCATCACCAGAGAAGCATGCCACTGATTCTGCGGTCGCCATCCCATCACACGAGGCGCCTCGCATCTCCGGAGAAGAGTGTCGCCATCGCAGCAGATGCCGTCGCATCACCCGAGAAGTGAGTCGCAGGGACTGTCACAGCTCAGAAGAAGTGTTGAGTCACCACACGACCGTCAGACGTGCACGCATCGTTGTCGCATCAAGAAGAAGTCACCGTTTTGTTTCATTGCACCGGCTCTTCATCGCATCACGGCACTGTGAGTCGCATCACCACGGAAGCGCAGTAAGAACTGACTCATCACCTCCCCATGCGGAGAAGAACCGACACATCCCCTATGCAGCAGTAGGGACCCTATGCATCACCGTTCTTGCGTGTAAGGAACCGGCCCATCACCTTCCCTACAACACTTTTGTTGTATAGCGTTGCGCATCTAAAGGTACATTGAACTTTAAGTGTTGCATTTGCATCTAAAGAGAACTAAGCTAATTCTACCATTTTTGAAGTACAGTATTCTGGATGTTTGCTGTTTGTGGTCTTGTCTTGTGTTAAGTCTATATAAAAATTCTTATTTTTATACTACAACCTGTGTGGTGTCCATCTGTTGTGTTGTCACTGGGTTACTGAATGCGTTCATAAATGCTTTACACACTGCCTCTGAAATAAGCCTGTCTGCTCGTGCCAAGCTACCAAGGTGGTGAGCACGGGTTATTTTAGGTGTGTACCTCCTTACCCTGACTAGACGCAAAGGTCCCTATTTGGTCAAAGGTACCTACCTCTGCCAACTAGAGACCCCCAAATCTAACAGTTCACAACACCACTGAGACATTGACAAGAAACTCACTGGAGAAACCATGAAGGAAGTGACCCAAAATAGGCCACTCGGGTCACTCGGGACCACCTCTCGGCCTTCTCAGAAATGAAGAGTCAGGACGACAGCGGAGAATACAATCTAACACTTTTATTAGTAAGTACACTGCAGTGGAGTCCGGTCTGACCAGCCTCGATGGTATAGCTGTTGAGGGACTGAATTCAGAACACTTGGTAACAAGAAATAAGCTTTCCAACACATCCCAAGTCCCGCCCTAGGTGGAAAAATACAACTTGGGCAAAGGCTGAACAAAGAAGGCTCAGAAGGATGAGCTACTACCTGCAGAATGGGTACATGTTATCAGACTCTGAAGGTCATCTTGCTCTGTCTCAGCTCTCTCTAGTGTGGGAACACAACTATGCCCAGGGATAGGCATGTAAAAGCAGAATAAACCATTCATTTAATACATCTGGGATTCAACTTTTAATACGATAAGAAGGAATTACTGAACAGCAGCTTTCTGCTGAGACAAGCAGAGAGGGGCACAGAGGCCGGGTTTCGATCACAGCGTAACATGGCGGTTACATGGTATCTCAGATGCTAACTTTAGCCTGCAATGTTAGAAGGGACTGGTTACACACATTTGCAATAGCAATCAATATAAAATAGCTACATGAATGCTAACATACCACAGTATATGGTATAGAGGATGGGGCAATGACACATTCAATTCTAACAGTCCTTCTTTTAACATTCATAGTTAAAGTTTTATTATTGCTATCAGGTAAGGGTTATTACACTTCTAATGGAGGGGAGAGCAAAATGGTGGCTACATAGACAACAGTTAACCATTCAGTTGATCATCAGCAAGGTCAGATAGATAGACATATCAATATTAAAAAAAAAGCCCTCATCTATACACATAAAATTGTAAACAGCTTGTACCATCATGGCGGAGGGCTTAGCATTTTGCTCTTGGACTCTGAGTTGGAGTGTTAACTTTTGTATACAATACGTACAGCAGGCGGGAAGGCAATTAATGTACAGACAACAAGTGAAGACAACCCCTGCAATGGCTACTAAGAATAAGAGTATTTTCCAGCCCCAGGTCGCTATCAGACCCCAAAATTATCCGGACCAGGACCAAATGCCAGGCTCCTGGTGGATAGCGGATGCTAGTCTGTGTAAATTTTGTATTGCTGCAAAGACATTCGAAGCGTAGTCTGGTATGTACACACAGCAACTGCTAGCGATGACCCAACAGGCCCCACCCCGATCAGCAAGGATGACGTCTAACACAATCTGGTTTTGAAGGGCAACAAGTCTTGTACCCTGAAGCTCAGCTGTGATGTTGGTCAGTATTCCTGCTGTGGGGTTGATTACTCCTTCTTCAACTCTTGTGAGTCTGTGTATACTACAGCTGTTGTGCATGAGACCCCAAATTGGCAAAATACCCTTCATGGCATCTGTAAATTGCTGCAAAGTAGTGTCTGTCTGATCTATATCTTTTGTGTCAATAGCCCGTCTAACTCGAGACAAGTAGAAACTCCTGCATTGTAACCTGTGGTCTCTGTGATAGTTGGATGGCGCAATGTAAACAGGGGGCAAAAGGAAGGACGTGTAACATATACCAGACCACCCCAAGGAGGCCATATGTAAGTCTGGGACCCACAAACAAAATACACACTATGGGGTGGAAGCGTTGGTGGACTTCTAGTGGCGTTCAAATCATAAACTTAGTTGCAAGTACTCTCTCCTAACTGAACCTTTCCAAAACCTTGGACACAGAAACTAGCTATTGTAATAATTACTGCTACTGGCATTGCCTTATCCTGGGTAATTTTGTGCACTTGAAAAGACTTGAAATATTGAGTGACGTTAATGTCCTGCAAGCATCATCTCATTCTGGAGCCATGTTACATTCTTTTTGGCCTCATAAACATTCATGCAGGCATCTGGGTGTATTGTATGAATAGCCCCATCTCTCCCCTGGGTAAACCCTTGGTGAGTCACCATATATTTCAATACAGCCTCATACTCAAGGTAGGACATATTTATTGCATTAGCGTGATAATGGATACACCATGGTGAACAACTGAAACCAGGCTTCACAGTTGGCCAAATAAGAAAAGGGCAGTGACAGTAACAGATCAATCTTATGCATCACGAACGGGAGTAAGCCACATACCCAACAATTAGTGACATTGGTGGTATGGTGAGCCTGATAGAGCATTTGTAAAAAACGTTGTCAACATAAGTCTGTCGCTGTCTTTGCTTATGAGCGGCCAAAGTGACAAATACATGATATGGGGGAACAGGAATAGTACCAATCAGGGAATGCATGGGATGTCTTTCTTCAAGGAACCATATGATCCCTAACACTGCTACCAAAGCGAGAAAAACTACTATTAAGAACACTATCTTAGTTTTGGTGGGCCAGCTTGACCAAATTGGGCTTTTTTGCTCGAAGTGGGGTGTTGCTAAAGGCTGTTCTTCTTCTTCCATAACAATGTGGCCAAAGGGGTAGATTTTTATATATCAAACTATCAGAGGAAGGTCTGTACTATGGAGCCAAAAAATAAATACACACAGTTCAGTGTCCGTCAACTCTTATTGTTCATCAACGATGGTGCTATTGAGCACTTCACGGCTGGCCGTACCAGCATAATCCTTTCTGTTTCTTTGCTCAGATATGGCACCCTCCCTCCTGACAAAACACCCCCAACTTATCCTGTCCAGTGTCCCAGACAATGCACCAATCTCCCTTTCCCTGATCTATCATTGGTACCACAGACAAATTGTAAAACAAATTGTAAATTGATACTTGTATAGCGCACTACTCACCCGCAAGGGTCTCAAGGCGCTTGTACAAATACCGCTGTGGAACCCATCCTGGCTTTCCTAGTGAGGTGTCCACTCCTGGGCACCCCCAAGGTGGAGGCCAGCCATCCTTTAGCGTTGTGGGGGCCGTTGTGGAGATTAAGCAAATTGTACCTAGCCACTCCAGGCACTGTCTCGTCGCGAAAAAGGATCTTAAATTCAGAGGGGGCAGGGGACTGTGACTCAAGCTCCTGTGGGCCAGGTGGAGGAGAAACCTGGACAGCCCTTATTTCTGGGGGGGACCGCCTCATTCAAAGCAGCGTCATACTCCTTCTCCTTCTGTGCCCAGGTCAGTCGGACATCAAAAAAAGGAAGGAAGTGAGGCACCTTCTCTATGCCTTCAAGGACCCATTTGTCGTAGGGGAGAAGCAGCAGGACTCGGCAGCAGTGTGATGAGTGAATCCAGTACTTCCGGCCGTCCACATTCAAGGTCCGTCTGTGTGGTGAGCAGGACCTGCAGATGCCCTTTCCACCTTGGCTCCAAGCACCCCTTCCTCCGAAAGTTGCAGACCAGAACAAAGTCGCCGGGCTGGTTGTTGTGACCCGGCCCCTCAGGTGTTGGCAGCAGTGTCTCATGAATCTGTTGATGAGTCGAAAGCACATTTTTTGTCAACTTGCATAAGTATTCTACAAGTAATGGGTATTCAATTTCAGTAAAATGGCGGGGGCTGGAGATGCACTACACATTTGCGGGGCGATCAAAAACAACCTCATGTGGGGATAATCTTATTCCAGAATGAGCTGTCACCTTTGTGGATAATAGGGCAAGAGGAAGCGCATCTGGCCATTGCAATTCTGTGCTCTCCCTGAACTTTGCTATCTTCAGCTTGAGCATTGTACTTCTCAACCAAACCTGCTGACTGGGGGTGGTTCACTGCATGACACTTCTGCTTAATGTGCAGTCTGTCGCAGACCAGCTGAATAACTTTTGAATTGAAGTGACTCACGTTGTCACTCCAAATCAAACGGGGCAAGCTGAAGCTTGTGTCAACTGTGTTTTTTGCAATTTTCACCCTGAGTGTGCTGGGTATACTCAGACGTGAGTCCCAGGCTCTCCACATCACTGGAGTCAAGCTATCCAGGCTGATGAAGGCTGATAGCCAGAAACCGGTCCTTGGATGCTTGATTTCGGTCTGGGAAAGACATGGCTTGGTAGTTCGGACTGGACTGTTCCCATGAGGCACAGGGTCAGAGCTGATTTGCATATAGCCAGTGTCTAACCCAGGGTGGTGTGGAGTGCAAAAAAAACGATGGATTTAGGCCCAGATCCTTGTAATGGGGTGAATGTATGACATTGTTCTACATTCTGTCCATCAACTGTGTTTTTTGCAATTTTCACCCCGAGTGTGCTGGGTATACTCAGACGTGAGTCCCAGGCTCTCCACACCACTGGAGTCAAGCTATCCAGGCTGATGAAGGCTGATAGCCAGAAACCGGTCCTTGGATGCTTGATTCCGGTCTGGGAAAGACATGGCTTGGAAGTTCGGACTGGACTTTTCCCATGAGGCACAGGGTCAGAGCTGATTTGCATATAGCCAGTGTCTAACCCAGGGTGGTGTGGAGTGCAAAAAACGATGGATTTAGGCCCAGATCCTTGTACTGGGGTGAATGTATGACATTGTTCTACATTCTGTCCATCAACTGTGTTTTTTGCAATTTTCACCCCAAGTATGCTGGGTATACTCAGACGTGAGTCCCAGGCTCTCCACACCACTGGAGTCAAGCTATCCAGGCTGATGAAGGCTGATAGCCAGAAACCGGTCCTAGGATGCTTGATTCCGGTCTGGGAAAGACATGGCTTGGTAGTTCGGACTGGACTATTCCCATGAGGCACAGGGTCAGAGCTGATTTGCATATAGCCAGTGTCTAACCCAGGGTGGTGTGGAGTGCAAAAAACGATGGATTTAGGCCCAGATCCTTTTACTTGGGTGAATGTATGACATTGTTCTACATTCTGTCCATCAACTGTGTTTTTTGCAATTTTCACCCCGAGTGTGCTGGATATACTCAGACGTGAGTCCCAGGCTCTCCACACCATTGGAGTCAAGCTATCCAGGCTGATGAAGGCTGATAGCCAGAAACCGGTCCTTGGATGCTTGATTCCGGTCTGGGAAAGACATGGCTTGGTAGTTCGGACTGGACTGTTCCCATGAGGCACAGGGTCAGAGCTGATTTGCATATAGCCAGTGTCTAACCCAGGGTGGTGTGGAGTGCAAAGAAATGATGGATTTAGGCCCAGATCCTTGTACTGGGGTGAATGTATGACATTGTTCTACATTCTGTCCATCAACTGTGTTTTTTGCAATTTTCACCCCAAGTGTGCTGGGTATACTCAGACGTGAGTCCCAGGCTCTCCACACCACTGGAGTCAACCTATCCAGGCTGATGAAGGCCGATAGCAAGAAACCGGTCCTTGGATGCTTGATTCCGGTCTGGGAAAGACATGGCTTGGTAGTTCGGACTGGACTGTTCCCATGAGGCACAGGGTCAGAGCTGATTTGCATATAGCCAGTGTCTAACCCAGGGTGGTGTGGAGTGCAAAAAAACGATGGATTTAGGCCCAGATCCTTGTACTGGGTGAATGTATGACATTGTTCTACATTCTGTCCATCAACTGTGTTTTTTGCAATTTTCACCCCGAGTGTGCTGGGTATACTCAGACGTGAGTCCCAGGCTCTCCACACCACTGGAGTCAAGCTATCCAGGCTTATGAAGGCTGATAGCCAGTAACCGGTCTTGGATGCTTGATTCTGGTCTGGGAAAGACATGGCTTGGTAGTTCGGACAGGACTGTTCCCATGAGGCACAGGGTCAGAGCTGATTTGCATATAGCCAGTGTCTAACCCAGGGTGGTGTGGAGTGCAAAAAACGATGGATTTCGGCCCAGATCCTTGTACTGGGGTGAATGTATGACATTGTTCTACATTCTGTCCATCAGCTGTGTTTTTTGCAATTTTCACCCCGAGTGTGCTGGGTATACTCAGACGTGAGTCCCAGGCTCTCCACACCACTGGAGTCAAGCTATCCAGGCTTATGAAGGCTGATAGCCAGAAACCGGTCCTTGGATGCTTGATTCCGGTCTGGGAAAGACATGGCTTGGTAGTTCGGACTGGACTGTTCCCATGAGGCACAGGGTCAGAGCTGATTTGCATATAGCCAGTGTCTAACCCAGGGTGGTGTGGAGTGCAAAAAAACGATGGATTTAGGCCCAGATCCTTGTACTGGGGTGAATGTATGACATTGTTCTACATTCTGTCCATCAACTGTGTTTTTTGCTTTTATACATATCACAATTCAGGGTGCCCTCCATAGACGCTGGATGCCTTTCCTCCAGCTGAGCTTCGGCAGAACAACAGCGACACCCCAAACATCATAGTTTGGTCAGACAAGGCATCTTAATATAAGACACATTCACCATTCACAGGAGACAAATAACACACCAAACAAGGGAAATTCAAGAGGCAGCCCCCAGCCTGCACCAAGACAAGACAGTCCAGAGACAGTACCAAGGCAAGAAGATAGGCTCTAGCCCCAGGTCTTTTCAAGAATTAATCAAATTCAGCAGGTGGCCTGGCAGAGCGTTTGCAAATGCTCTGTATCTCGAGGGTCCACAGACCCTCCAAGTTAGGAATGGCCCTCAAACCATAGTCAATAATATTCAAGATGGCGCCGTATTTACCAAGAGGCATGACAAACTCACCTGGTGTACACAGGTCAAGCAAAGTTATTCTCCATCACCTACTCTTTGGACCAAACGGTCAGATCCAAGGGTTTTGCTGTTTCAGGATCCCAGCCAGGATGACCGCTGGGTTAGGCACCGTCTGACCAGACAGGGGGAGCAGCTGCAAGAACTAGGCTCTATCGTGTGGGGATCCTCGATCCGCCCATCTGGTCCGACGCGGCCTGTCCTCTAAACCCAACTATGGGCGAGATGGGTCCACCCAATGGAGTCCCTGTTTGGACGCCAACTGAAGGAAGCGACCCAAAATGGGCCACCCGGGTCACTCGCGACCACCTCCCAGCCTTTCCAGAAATGAAGAGTCTGGAAGAAGGTGGAGAATACAATATAAGACTTTTATTAGTAAGTACACTGCAGTGGTGTCTGGTCTGACCAGCCTCACGGGATAGCTGTTGAGGGACTTCAGAACACTTGGTAACACAAAATCCGTTTTTCAACACACCCCAAGTCCCTCCACTGGTAAAAAATACAACTTGGGCAAAGGCTGAACTAAGAAGGCACAGAAGGATGAGGTCACACCACCATCAGAGCCTGCATTACTACCCGCCACTTTATGATGGCGGGGGGATGCCTGTGGTTCGGAGAGACCAACCGCCTTCGATCCGATGGGCTCAAAGAGACCATTGGACTGTCGGAGGGAACCGTAATCCATACAATGGGGGCGGTGCCTGCTAGGCACCACCATCTAGAGTACTATGTCACTTCCAGAAGGCCATTTGATGGTGGTTTACCCGCCATTAAAAGGCAGACCGAAAGGGACATTGGTAACCCTTAGCGGGTCCACCTTCCTACCTGGCCCTCAGACATGGGACCTAGGGTGCACCCATGGTGCCCCTTACATATCCCTGCCACATAGTGCAGGGATTTTTAAAATGTGTTTTTTTGTGCTGCGGCATGAGCTGTAGCCCGCAGCATATGATGTAATACCAAAAATACACTTAGATGCCACCTTGAAGGTAGTCACATTGTAATTCCCATGAGGGGACTGCCAACTGCAAGTCAGGCGGCCCCATTCCTGATATGATGTCGGTCGGATGAAAGTCCGACCACCATCATAATGAGTCCCTTAGTCTTTGCTTGCCTTAGTGCAAGCACTAGAATCCTTAGTAAAGACCTCGCTACACTCTCTTTCTGCCAAACTATCACATGTGGAAAGCCTAACTGCCAGTTGTCTAGACCTATTAAAGCTTAAATGAACCCTGTAACTATTTATCAGCTACCAAAACGTAATGTAGCTCCACCCCAGACCCTTTCTACTGTCCCTTTATACTCTACTGGTGACCAACTTCCATTAAAGAACTCCTTTTGTGGCCCTTCTACACAGCATGAGACCCCAACTTAATTCAAATTTTACCACCTAGCAAACAATCCTTTAGTGAGTCGGCTTCGGGCAGAATTTGTGGGGCACTCATTCTCTTAATTTGACACCGTAGTTCATAATATTGGCGAAAATACTCACCTTAGCCGCAGCAGACACTGAATCCTATGAATCCATGAGCAATAAGTCACTAAAGTCAGGCTTAACTGGGACCCTCTTCGAAAATGTTAAAATGGTCAGAAGGGTAAAGTGGGATGGTATGGGCACTAAAACACTAACAGGGAACTGCGTTGTCTGGTCTTTATATCACTCAGATTAGTTGACACTATCTTGGTAGAACAAGCCCTTTCTCTGTTTCTTTGCATAAAATCTCAGTTCAACTTCTTGGTTATTTTTATTACCCACCGCATATTGTCAACAGCCCAAGTTTGCCTTATAGCTCATTTCCTTTTCATGCACTTGAATTTTATCCTGCCATTTCAGTGCATAATCGTTTTTCTTCTTTAGTGACACTAGATGGTGTCGAAAGATTCAATGCCAAGCCAAGCCCACAGTGGCTGTTCCATCTTGAAATGGCTAGGTTACAATGATTGTTATTTTTTAACCTAGGCTAAATTATTGTTTTTCAATCAGTCAATCAATCAGGGTTTATAAAGCCCAGCTACTCACCAATAAGGGTCTCAAGACACTGTGGAGGGGGAGGGGGAGATACTACTGATCTGCCGGAGGCGTTGTAGTTCGGTCGAAGAGTGTGATAAGTTCTCATCCGCCACCATCTTTAACCAGCTTGGTTAACTTTCCCATTCCAGATCTAAGGCTTGAAGATTCTGAACATCAAACCAGCTACAGAGCTCTATTTTAGAATGTGGCAGGCCTATGTGCCAAAGTTGCTATTCCAGAATGGTCTGATTTTTTAACAAAATTCCACATCCTATGTTTTCAGGAGACTTGGACAGTTGTGCCTGCCCATATTAATGGCTATAGAGCTTTCCATCTACTTGCTGTAACTTTTAAAGCTGGCAGAGCAAAGGGCAGTCTATATATTTATATTCCCTATTATTTACCGTTTTCTTTTCTGATTTAATTACTGTGACCACTGCTATGTACTACCATATTATTATGATTGAAATATCATCTAATTACAATCTTGAGCTGGTTTATTTCCTTGAGGAATCACTATCCACAGAGTGTCAACCTTAGTTTTAGCTATTTGATGAGACAGTTGACAACACTGAAATAGCAACATGCAATTGTCTTTTTTACTGCCTTGGCCCCAAGTTAACACAGCCAATTTCTTGGAAAAGCAGGTTATTGAATACAGAGAGGCTTTCAAGATATGTCTGGATGTATCTAATGCTAATGATATTCTGAAAGCTTTCCTTATTATTTCAAAGGGGACTAATGAACATGTAACTGGTACTAGGTGTCAGTTTAACCACAGTAGATATTGCTGGTTTGAACCCAAATGCTCTACTTAAAGCTGCTCTCCACAAATCCCAAAGGTGCACCCGGGAAGTGCAGTTGTGTAGACGCGATTACAAATTAGCCCTGAAGAGTAGAAAAAAAGAATTTAAGAATGAAGATAGGGAGTCCATAATAGAAGCATGCACAACTAAAGATATTTCAGCCTTTTTGCAAATTATAAATAGTCTTTTTTTAATAGTCAATAGGGCCCCAAGATTAGAGACTGCCATTACTGAATCTGATTGGGTGTCTCACTTTACAAAAATGTACTCTAATCCCAGCCAGGTGCTTGTGGGGCCAGTATCTGCTGATTTTGCTGCTTCTGCAGATCCCCCATTTAGTCTTGATAGCCCAGATGGTATCCTCGTTGATCCTTTCAAGTCTAATATACCCTTCTGGGGCACTATACTGACCTTGGTGTTGGAGCGCGCTGTAGTTTTGATTTCTTGAATACTTGGTCAGAGTCACTAATTGTCCCCATTTATAAGAAAGAGGATGATTCTAATCTAGCTTGCTACTGTCCCAATTCATTACTTGATTCCCTGGTGAAACTTATATGCTGAATAGTTTTGACAAGATTAGAAGTTTGGGCAGAAAACAATGAGATTCTCTCTGATCTTCAATATGGTTATTGTAGAGGCCTGGGGACAATTGAACAGGGATTACATTTCAACCTGTTAGTTGGGAAGTTTTCTTAGATAAGACCGGCCACATGTTCCTAGCTTTTGTGGACTTATTATTTGCTTTTGAATGTGTCATGCTACAATAAACTGTGGTCTATTGCAATAGAGCATGGAGTAGACCCACCAATAATATCCTTCATCAGAGAGTTTTTTGGGGGGAGCAGGGCTATGGAACGGTACGGCCTCTGGGGCAAATATACCCGTTTGTTTGGCATAGTGAGGGGAGTCCGCCAAGGTTGCATCCTTGCTCCTTTTTCATTTACCCTGTACATCAATAGTTTGGCTAATGTTTTGACGCAAAACTGCAAGGACCTACCTCAGATTGGCTACTACCTAAATCAAGTCCCCCTCTATGCAGACAATGCCGTGTTCATGGCCATGGCCCGTATCCCCCTGGGTCTAGTATTGTTACTTACTTGATTTACCAATCACATGCAGGATTTGGGTTCAACAGTCAATTTGGGTAAAACATTTATAATAAGTATGGGAGGAGTACTCCAAAGTGCCATGGCCTTATGGTCAGTGACATAAAGCGAAACTTTACTTTCCCATTTAATACCAGGACATTTTGGTTGAGTAGTTCAGCTCATGGATACAGGCAATTAACTCCAGGAAGTTATATTTCATGAAAGCCACCACTGCACTGTCAAATTTTACTATTAAACTTGGCAATAAACCCTTGAATAAAATGTTAACTATTTACTGGGTAAAGTGCATGTCGACAGCCCTGAATGGGGAGTTGGGGGATACAGTTATATACACCCCTCCAATTATTGTAGAATGCCTTTTTCAGGAATCTCCTCTCAGTTCCCAAGAGTTGTTCCTCCTTTGTTTGCCATTCTACTTGAGTGGCAGAAAGAAGCAGAGCCCTTCGGTGCATCGTGCAGTGCCGTTCACACTGATTTTACAGCGTGAGACAAGCTCCCAGCACTAAAAATCAGTACAACATGGTGATTCCACCCATTTGCAGAACTCTGCAAAATCTCGCTGAGTTTTCATAAAACTTCACGGAATTCTGCAAAGGGGAACTCCGTGAGTTCCGCCCAGCACTAGTTTTAACATCGAATACACTGTTCCTTTTGAAAGAGGCCTGCATGACATATCTAACTTCTACCATTTTGTCTATTCTAATGTTATTTTTAATTTGGTATCTAAGGATGTTGATGATATGGGATATGGGATAGGGATCTTCCCTCAGCCCAACACTGTTCAACATTTACATGGCTCCACTCGCACACAATGCCCAACAGCACAACCTCAACCTAGTCTCCTATGCCGACGACACTCAACTGATCCTCTACCTCACCAAGGACCCCCTCACTGCCAAATCCAACCTCCACGAAGGAATGAAAGCCTTCGCGATTGGATGTAGTGCAGCCTACTTAAGCTGAACACAGACAAGACGGAGATCCTTATCCTCAGCTCCAACCTATCAGCCTGGGATGACTCCTGGTGGCCCTCATCACTAGGGGCACCCATAACACCAACCGTCCACGCACACAACCTGGGAGTCATCCTCGACTCAACGCTCACCATGACCAAGCAAGTCAACACAGTCTCTTCCTCCTGCATCAACACCTTCTGCATGCTCCGCAAGATCTACAGGTGGATCCTGACAGACACAAGAAGAACAGTCACCCAGGCCCTCGTCAGCAGCAGACTCGACTACGGAAACGCCCTCTACGCAGGAGAACTGACCAAGCTCATCAAACCACTGCAAAGAATCCAAAACGCCTCTGCACGCCTGATCCTCGACATTCCACGCCACAGCCACATCACCGACCACCTGAAAAACCTGCACCGGCTCCCCGTTGACAAGAGAATCTCCTTCAAACTCCTGATCCATGCACACAAGGCACTCCACAAGACCGGCCCAGCCTACCTCAACAGTCGACTCTCCTTCTACATTCCCAACCATCACCTCTGCTACGCCGACCTTTCCCTGGCCACCGTCCCGCGCATCCGTAGAACCACCACCGGAAGCAGATCCTTTTCCCACAGCGCCGCCAAGATCTGGAACACCCTTCCCCTCAACCTACGACAGACCCAAGACCTGCTGACCTTCAGGAGATGACTCAAGACCTGGCTATTTGACCAGTAGTGGCAACCCCCCCCCCCCTTCTCTCCCTCAGCACCTTGAGACCCTCACGGGTAAGAAGTGCGCTTTACAAATCTTGTGATTGATTGATTGATTGATATGGAATCATGTAGATAAAAAAGTACCTAAATAAGGATGTGTGGCAGCATCATTATAAGGTGGTATGTCAGAAACAGAAAGTGCCAAGCAATTGATTGAAAGGGACACTTTGTGGGTCCTACAGAGGAAATGAAAGTGAATATGTTCTTGTAGACAAATGTAATAAGTTTGAAACATAAATAAAATGTGGAGCTTCAACTTATTATTTCATCCTTATTACAGGAGCTGATTGTATCTAATCATCCATAAATGTAGGAAACATTGTGAAGGATACTGAAATAGATCACTCAAAGATACCTAAGAGAACATGAACAGGATCTGCAACACACAACACTGAATTTCTAACAGCTAATCATTTCATATTAGAACACATTCATTACATTAACATATATAGCCTATAAATAAGAATAGAAGTGGTGGCACTGGGTGGGAGAAAATACTTAGATACACTGAAAAACATTGGATAGACAAATCGGGTACAGCTGTTCACGGATTCAGTTTAGAACATGTGTTATCAGCCATAGTGTAAATGGAGGACAGCAAACTTGGATGACAATTGATCTGTCAAATTGCTTGCTTGTATACTGTCAAGGCTAGCAACTATGGTTCTGATTGCACAGGAGCAGAACAACGCTGTTTCCAATGCCCCTCTCAGAACCTCCCTGCTTAGTATTTCAATAAACAATTGCAGGTAAGTACCAAGGGGGAAAAAGGGAATGGGACAGAGAAGAGACAGCTCCCAACTCTCTGCTTGTTCTGACAATCTTCTATTTTCTTCTTAGTGTTCTTATAGTGCTAAAACGCACATATATAATGTGACTTTACTTTTCCATTTATCTAATAATGACTTAATTCCTTTAACATTTAAGATTGCTTGCCTTACCAGGATATGATTGGGAGCCTTCTTCTCTTCTTACTTCTCTTTTGCTTTCTTCTAAATTTTTGAAGAGAAGTGCATTTCAGTAATCTTCTTTCTTCTTTTTCAGAGACGACCTGCGCCTATCCTACTTCAGCTTCCTTTACAAGAAATGGTACAGGTAAGTCTAAATTAGATTTATTTAATTCTGTAGTGGTGTGCTTCTTATTTCTATTTGTGTACTTACAGTGTGTTCATCTGAACTGACCGTATTAAATGGGGTTCTGAGAATTTAGTGTTTACACATTTAGTAAAGGCTTTTAGCTTTGTAATATAAATTGCAGTTATGTGGTTTTTATCTAATTTTCATTTGAGGTCTTCATGTGCTTGAAAAGTGTCTTAATTTATGGAGCGCTAATTATTACACAGGAGCATCTAAGACTCTGGTAGGAAGTTATTTGTTTAAGGGATTTCATTCTTAAGTTAATTTCTGTTAGCTCTTCATGTCATTGATAAGAGCCTTGATTTATTGTGCACTAATTGTCACCCTTGAATAACTCTGACTCTGGCTGAAAGATTTAGGTTTAAGAAGTATTCTTTTTATTTAGTTGAGAGGAAACGTGGCTTGTTTAAAGAGACCCCTGCATTATAGATATTTACTTCAGCTGACTGAACACAGTTGAAAAGAGATACTTGTATTTCCCACTGATTATGCCTGTGTTCAGGAGAAACGAATTCGTTCTGACATAATTGCCTAAGGAAAGCCTCTGAAAATACACTGAAGGGTTAGTGGGGAATTGAAGAAGCAGTTTTTTAATGCTTTTATTTCACCTCTAACCTTCTGGTAATATTTTAAAACTATGGTATTAGCTTTCCACAAAATATTTCTTTTTTACGTGACAAAATCAAACAGTTCACTGACCTTGACTCTAGGAATATTACCCACTGTCAAATCTAAACCCAGTGTGCATGCAAACTACCCTGACTGACTTCCACAACGCCCTTGTAAAATTTGTTGCTCTTACTTGAGGTACTTTGCAGAATTGCACAGTGGGGTCTTGGAGAGTGCTTCACCAGAGTGTGATTAACCTAAATGACTAGACTGCTACACAGCGATATGCTGCAGCAGTGTTGGAATGTTGGCGGCCATGCTGGAATTTCTACGACGTCAACTTGCTCTCCAACTCCAGGTATCAAATGCTTTTTGATGGTTTTGTGAGGGGGAAATGTTGGCCAGAGTTAAGTAAGGAGGAAACCTACTGTGAGTCCTGACATATACCTGTAAATTTAGATAGATGTGTCCCAATGTTAATGACGTTATTTAGTTATGATGGATAGTATTGAGAGCATTTACACTATTGGAATACAAATAGAAATAAGGACCCAATGTGCAAAGCTTTTATCCAATAGCTAACCCTCTCGTAGCTCAAACTCGGGTAGCTTGGCGATGAGAAATCAGGCTTAACTTGAGAGGCAATGTGTAAAGTATTTGTGCAACACCTCATACAGTAACACCGTAAAAATACCACAAAAGGACTCCACACCAGTTCGGAAAAATAGCTTATATTTGTGTGAAAAAAACAGGACCAAAAAGACAAAAATCCAATAAGTAGGATCCAAGATGTGAATTTTTAAAGGATGAACTGTTTTGTAGTGCTTAGAAACAAATAGCGACAACCGGGGCTATCTGGCGACACTTGAAAGAGTGAAATTCAAATGTTCAGGCCGACCACAGTGGAGCATGGCTCAGATACAGGGACCAGCCTTGGCCTGCTGAACAGTACCTTGGAAGTGTTGAGGGCGAGGCAGAAAGCAAAGGAGGCAATGCGTCATCATCGATATCGCAGATGTAAACGATTTATTGGTTCCAAGCTGCACACCGTTGAGGATGCGTTAAGAGTCAAGATGTGAAGAACACCGGGGCAATGAGTCCTTGTCATACCACCGGGTTCAAGGCGATGAAAGCATCATAAAGTGATGCGTTGGTGCTGTACAAAGTCAGAGATGCATCTGATACTGGAGATGATGTGTCATGCAGTTGGCGATGTGGAGTTTGCAGTCTGGGCGGAAGCGGCAATGCGCTGAGGGAGATGTGCCAATTCTGATCAGCACAACTTTGTCAATGCATGGATTTGCACATATGCAGCACTTTATATTCACTTCCAAGGGCCCAGGACTGAATGTGGAACCAAAGGCAGGCCAGGGCTCACAGCAGACAAAGTCCAGGAGCTGTTTGCAGGGTGAAGAGAGGTTTTTGATATCCTTGAGTCTTTAGAAAACAGGCAAGCAAGAAAGCCCTTGGAAATATTTCGTTTCTGGGATGTAGAGATGCAGGTCCAGTTCTTCTCTCTACCACGCAAGAGGGCAGCAGGCCAACACAGCAACACAGTTCAGCAAAGTGGCAGTCTCCCCAGCAGCACTGCTGTCCTTCTTCCTGACAGAATGTCCTGAGTTCCAGAGGCATTCTCAGTTGGTGGTGTCAGAGGCCAGTACATGTGCCAATTGGGCCTTTAAAGTGGGGATACTTCAAAGAGATGCCTTTGAAGTGCACATGCCCCTTTCTTTCCTGCACTGGCTCCAGACTCACTACAAGGGGATATGTAACTCTTTGTTTGGGGACTGGACACAGCCCATTCAGGTGTAAGTGTAAGTTCCTCCCTCCCCTCCTGCCCAGGATGGCCTGGCATTTCAGGATGAGGATGGCCAATCAGTCAGACATAAGCTTCCTTTGTGTGTGGCTGGCTACAGGGAATGTACAAAGCCAGCTGTCACCCACCTTAGACGTGTTATTACAGACAGGCAGAAGGTACTGAATGTTTATGGTACAAAAATGCCAACTTTATAACATGATTCAGAAAAGGGGGGTGGTGATGAACAGAGTGTCTGAATTAAGCAGACCACTCTTACCCAGTCCAAGGATCAGGGCTTGATCCATCACCGTTTTTTAGCTCACTGCACCATCCAGAACTTGGCTATATGCAAATTAGTCTGACCCTGGCCCAGTGCATCATGGGAACAGGGCAGACCAAACTACCAAGCCAATTCTTATACTGGGAAGGAAACAAGCTACCGGGGACCGGTTTCTGGCATTTCAGCCGTCTTCGGCCCGGCTTGCTTGAATCCTGATGGTGCAATGAGCTAGGGACTCACATCTGGGTATACCCTTCCACGCTTATGGTGGACAAAAATGATTCAGAAAAGGGGGTGGTGATGAACAGAGTGTCTGAATTAAGCAGACCACTCTTACCCAGTCCAAGGATCAGGGCTTGATCCATCACCGTTTTTTAGCTCACTGCACCATCCCAGCTCAGAACTTGGCTATATGCAAATTAGTCTGACTCTGGCCCAGTGCATCATGGGAACAGGGCAGACCAAACTACCAAGCCAATTCTTATACTGGGAGGGAAACAAGCTACCGGGGACCGGTTTCTGGCATTTCAGCCGTCTTCGGCCCGGCTTGCTTGAATCCTGATGGTGCAATGAGCTATAGGTGTGGCAGGGTATACTCAGACATGAGTCCCTTTCTCACTGCACCATCAGGATTCAAGCAAGCCGGGCCGAAAACGGCTGAAATGCCAGAAACCGGTCCCCGGTAGCTTGTCTCCTTTCTGGTGAAGAATTGGCTTGGTAGTTTAGTCTGCCCTGTTCCCATGATGCACTGGGCCAGGGACAGACTGATTTGCATATAGCCAGGTTCTGAGCTGGGATGGTGCAGTGAGATAAATAACGGTGATGGATCAAGCCCTGATCTTTGGACTGGGTAAGAGTGGTCTGCTTAATTCAGACACTCTGTTCATCACCACCCCCTTTTCTGAATCGTTTTTGGCCACTATAGGTGTGGCAGGGTACACTCAGACATGAGTCCCTTTCTCACTGCACCATCAGGATTCAAGCAAGCCGGGCCGAAGACGGCTGAAATACCAGAAACCGGTCCCCGGTAGCTTGCCTCCTTTCTGGTGAATAATTGGCTTGGTAGTTTAGTCTGCCCTGTTCCCATGATGCACTGGGCCAGGGACAGACTGATTTGCATATAGCCAGGTTCTGAGCTGGGATGGTGCCGTGAGATAAATAACGGTGATGGATCAAGCCCTGATCTTTGGACTGGGTAAGAGTGGTCTGCTTAATTTAGACACTCTGTTCATCACCACCCCCTTTTCTGAATCATTTTTGGCCACTGTAGGTGTGGCAGGGTATACTCAGACATGAGTCCCTTTCTCACTGTACCATCAGGATTCAAGCAAGCCGGGCCGAAGACGGCTGAAATGCCAGAAACCGGTCCCCGGTAGCTTGTCTCCTTTCTGGTGAAGAATTGGCTTGGTAGTTTAGTCTGCCCTGTTCCCATGATGCACTGGGCCAGGGACAGACTGATTTGCATATAACCAGGTTCTGAGCTGGGATGGTGCAGTGAGATAAATAACGGTGATGGATCATGCCCTGATCTTTGGACTGGGTAAGAGTGGTCTGCTTAATTCAGACACTCTGTTCATCACCACCCCCTTTTCTGAAACTTTATAACATGGCATTTTCAGAATTTCATTTTAAAACCCAACTTCACCAGACGCTGTGTTTTTAAATTGTGTTTCCAGAGACACCAACGTTGGGGGTTTCAACTCTTCCCGATTGGAAATTACATGTATCAGCTGTAATAAGGTAATCCCGATGTTAACCTATGGGAAAGATAGGCCTTGCAGTAGTGAAAAATGAATTTAAGAGTTTTCTACTACCAGGACATATAAAACTTAAACTTTAAGTACACTGCACCCTAGGCGCTAGAGGGCGCACAAGCTAATGGCCGCACTCTAGCGTGGCTCTGGCAGCCTGGCCAGAAAGATCCTGCATTTATCCTGTTCCCCTGTGAATAGAAGCCCAGAAATCGCTGCACTGGTGGCCCACCCTGTGCTGCTGCTCCGGTCCAACTTTGGGAGCGATCCGCCCTCGGAAGCCTGAGATACGGGGCTGAGCGTCTGGACCGGTGAGCGCTGTTGCTGTGCACTGCGGTGGCGCCCGGACATCGGCCCACGCAAGGCCGCGGCTCTCCACGAGGCGGCTAGGCCTTGGGACTGAGAGGCCTGTATCCCGGACGGAGGGCGATGCTGGCGGCCCTCGAGGGATTGCGGAGGTGAGTCTCTCCCCCTGCGGAGCCGCTGCAATACGTGTGGGGGCTCTGTGCTGCTCCGGCGCCCTTCACAGAGACCGGGAGACCATCGCGGGGTGCGCCTGCAGCCGCCGTGTGGGGCGGCCATCTCCCCGCTACTGACACCGATCACTGCCGCCACCTGGGAGCGGGGCCCTGCTAAGCACCAGCGGACACTCAGAGGGCATAGTGGCTGCCCGGACAGCGAATCCTGCTCCGCGCATGTAGCGCGTTGACCTCCTCCTAGCCCCAACGGCCTGCCGCCACCCCCTGTTGACTCTCCCTGGGCTCCGGACCGCGGTATCGGCCGCGGCCGCCCACCTCCCATAGCGGATACGCCAGTGCGGAGATTCTTGTGACGAGGGGCTACCTGGGACAATCGGTGCACCGAGGAAGGGACACCCCTCTGTACGTGGCTGCCGCTCTAGGGGGCCATCGACGCGCACTCTCTGGGAGCTACAGACACGTGCTGAACAGTCAGTTGTGGTGCCCGTGTGGGTGCCTCCTGTCGCGGCACTATGGGCAAGAACGACAACAAGCAGCCCAAGCTCTCTTTCGAGCCGGCGACTGCCAAGAAACCGCTGCGCAGCACGACGGGGACCGGCGGAGCCCCAGGGCCGTCGAACGCTGAGCCCCCCACTGCCCCCATGGCCCCAGAACTTAAGCTGATGATGGAGGAAATGCGGCAGGGCTTCGCTACGATAGTCGACAAGGTCGACCGCCTGTCCTCCAGAATGGATGGGGTTGCACAGAAATTGGAGGTCCATGAAGAGCGCCTGGGGGAGGCGGAGAGACGCATTTCTTCCTCTGAGGACACTGCCGCGTCCCACGACACGCGCCTCACCAGAATGGATAACATCCTGAGAGTGATAGCAGCAAAGAACGAGGAGTTGGAGGCGAGGAGCAGACGCAACAACATACGCGTCACGGGGGTTCCGGAATCCACCAACACTGGACGCATGGAGGACTATGTGGAACACATCCTCCTCACGGCAGTGGGAAAGGAGGCCTTTTCCAGCCAATTTATCGTCGAGCGGGCGCATCGCTCCCTGGGCCCGGTCCCGAAGCCGGGGATGCAGCCGCGACCCATCATTGCCCGGTTACTTAACTACCGGGACCGCGACACGGCATTGCGTGCAGCCCGCACGGCTCGGAATCTAGCTTGTGACGGAGTGCAGTTTTCCCTGTATCCGGACTTTACACCGCTGGTGCAGGACCAGAGGAGGAAATTCCTAGACGTGAAGAAAAAACTGAGGGACATGCAAGTGGACTATGCACTACTATACCCGGCGCGGCTCAGGGTGACCCACCAGGGTAAACAGCATTTTTTTACAAACCCACAGCAGGCCGAGGACTATGCCCGTAAGCTGCGCGCCGCCAGGAGGGACAGGCGAAACGAGGGTGACGAAGAGGCAGACGTGAACCCGGCTGACCACGTGGATCCCTAACAGCGTCCTTCCGAACGATGGATTGCTGGCTCTGATCTATGGCTTAGAGATTGGACTCAGATTGGAGATGCCTGCTGCCGGTGTGGGGATCAAGAACTGCCTGTGATGGCTCTTCTGGTAGGCCTGCTGTTCTGCGGGTCACTGGTGAGCGACGACTGCTTTGGTATATACCCGCCCCTCTGCTGAAGTTGTTCTAGAGTTGGCCACACTGGAGGCAGAATTTACACTGAACTGGGTAGCGATTGCTCCTGTGATAGACCTCCTGAATCTTTTGGTATTTTTTTCAGGCATGAGGGGAGGGGATATGTGAAAATGTCTTGTCAAATGGGTACTAACCTGCAGGGGTAACATATGCCAGGCACCACCCCACCTTCTCTATCTTCTCCGTATGGTGCATGCGGGTCGAGGGAGGAGTGTTGGGGTGTTGGAGTGTGTTCCTCTGGTGTCCTCAGAAGGGGATTCCCCAAACGGTTGTTCAAGTGCTCTTGATTGTTGGGGTCGGGGAGGGGGGGGGGGGGGATGTGATACTGGCAAGATTGGGTTGCTTCAGTGGGTGGAGGGGGGAGCTGGGGGTTGGGGGCTGCACAGTTGTGCGTGGGGGGGGGTGCGGGACTTGGATGTTGGGGTGCGAGTTGTTGTTGAACGTAGAATTACTGTTGCGTATGGAATGAGTGACGAGCGCGCAGGTACTGAATTCCGTGTGTGTGAACGCTCGGATGTTTGCATGGCGAGAATGTTCTGGACAGCGGAAAGATCTGCGTCGGGTGCATTTCGGTCGAGAGCTGCAGTGATGGCTGAAAGCTCCCTACAGGGATACGGTGGCAAATACAGGTGATGACACGCCGAATACTGTTTCCATAATGTCCTGGAACGTCCGTGGCCTTAATAACCCCCGCAAATGCAGGAATGTGCTTGCTTATTTAGATCGGCACCATGTGCAGATAGCAATGCTCCAGGAAACCCACCTTAACCCGAATGGTATCCCTAAGTTTGCGTGCAGATGGGCGAGTGTGCGAGAGTTTTCCTCCTATTCCACTTACTCTAGGGGGACTGTTATCTTGGTCAACAAACGTTTACCGTTTCAAAAGCTGGGGGTGCGGGTGGATAACGAGGGGAGATATGTCATTCTTTGGGGAAGATTGGGCACTGATGTGATAATACTTGTGAATTGCTATGCCCCTAATGTTGACACTCCTGGATTCTTTTTGTCGCTGTGGGGCCATGTGCTGGACATTGAAGCCACTCACATCCTCTGGGGGGGGGGACTTCAACCTGTCGTTATGCCCTATGACGGATAGATCGGACGGCAGCACACAATACAACACGAACGCCAGGGATACACTTCAGGGCATACTGACAGAGGCTGGACTAGTGGACGGCTGGAGGCACACACACCCGACAGGTAGGGAGGGTACACATTTTACGGCACATGCGCGCTCATGGGCACGGATCGATTACTGCTTTCTCTCACGAGGCCTCGCTGGAGGAGTTGTTCGGGTGAAACATCTGCCTCGTACCTACTCGGACCATTGCCCTGTCCTGACGGTCCTGGAGATGCCGGGGTACGCTAGGGTGCGCCCGCCGTGGCGGCTCTTCCCCTCAGCCTTGCTGGACCCTGTTTTTAGACATGAACTAGGGGAGGAGATTGAAGCCTTCTTTCCGAGGAACAAAGGGTCGGTCGATAAGGTTGAAACGATATGGGAAGCCTTTAAGGTGACAGTGAGGGGGATCACGATCTCTAAAAGTTGCGGGATACTAAGGGACATTGTGCG
This sequence comes from Lissotriton vulgaris, assembly GCF_964263255.1. Classification (NCBI taxonomy): domain Eukaryota; kingdom Metazoa; phylum Chordata; class Amphibia; order Caudata; family Salamandridae; genus Lissotriton; species Lissotriton vulgaris. The sequence goes on along the minus strand of NC_141694.1, from coordinate 1,141,472,840 downwards.
CACATTACTTAAAATTGAAGCAGAGCTTAAAGCGCTGGAGGCACAGATGGTTAGGGACCCCTGTCCTGACCTCGCCGGGCAATTCAGGGCACTGCTGTCGACCTATGAGGAAGAAGCGGCCAGGGAAACGAAGTTCCGGGGCAAATATTGGACGGCTAGGCGCTACTGCGAAGGGGATCGACCGGGTAAGGTGCTGGCAGCTCTCACGAGGCACCAGCGCTTCGCCACCCATATCCTGGAAATTTCTGATAGGGAGGGTAGGACTCACCAAGATTCCCAGGGAATTCATAACGCCTTCCTACAGCACTACCAGCGTTTATACTCCACGCAGCAGGTGGGGGAGGTGGAGTTCGGGAACTTCCTGGACGATATCGCACTCTGTTGGCTTGGTGATAGCGATAGGGCGTTCTTGGGGTGCCCGTTCGAACTGGACGAGATCAGGGAGGCGATTATGTCCCTTAGCAATGGCAAGGCGGCGGGGTTGGACGGCCTACCGGCCGAATTTTATAAATGTTATATCGACATCATGGCGCCGGTACTGAAGGAAGTCTTCGAGGACTCTCTCGAGGTTGGGATACTGCCGGGATCCATGAGAGAGGTGGCGATAACGTCGCTGTTGAAGCCGGGGAAGGATCCGAAGGACACGGATTCCTATCGCCCCCTTTCGCTGCTAAACTGCGACGCGAAGATCCTCGCAAAAGTGCTGGCGACGAGGCTGTCCCTGCTTATGAACACCTTGGTGTTACCTGATCAATCTGGCTTTGTCCCGGGAAGAGCTACGTCCCACAACTTGCGCACACTGTTCTCCCTTATACCCACCATATCACCCGACTTGCCGATCGCGGCCGTATTCCTGGACGCCACCAAGGCGTTCGACTCGGTGGAATGGGGTTACCTGCTTGCCATACTTGGCAGAATGGGGTTCCCCCGTATCTTTATAGCCTGGGTGAAGCTGCTCTACACCTCACCTGTCGCCAGGGTCGTCGTCAATGGGGTGCTTTCGGCACATATGCCAATCACGAGAGGAACTAGGCAGGGCTGCCCCTTATCGCCCCTGCTTTTCGCCTTGGCGATAGAACCGTTGGCTTGTAGAGTGCGACAGTTGCACAAGGCTAGTGCTTTTAACTGCCATCAGCGGCAGATAAGTATTTCGCTCTATGCGGATGATGTCACGTTATACGTGCGTAACCCACAAGACCACCTTAACTCGCTGCTGAGGGAGTTCGTGGCGTTTGGCGGCATATCAGGGGTTCATATAAATTGGAAGAAGTCGCAATTCTTCCCCCTCACACCTTCAGTAGCTCGGTTCCCGCTGGATTACCCCCTGGAGTGGTGTGATTCCGAATTGAGGTACCTGGGCATAGAGGTGTCGCTCGTTAAGGACGACACTATTCGGTCAAACTATGGGGTGGCTATCTCGCAGCTGACTGACAATGTATCCCGCTGGCGGGCCCTACCAATCTCAATGGCAGGGAGAGCTTCCCTGATAAAGATGGTCGTCCTCCCCCGGTTCCTCTATCTATTCCAAAACATTCCCTACTACCCAGGGGCCTATTTTTTTAAACGGCTTCGTTCTGAGCTCCTGCGCCTCTTTTGGGGTGGAAAGCAACCACGCATTAGCTGGAGGGTCCTGACGCAGCCATACGATAGGGGCGGATTCGATGTGCCCGATATGGAATTATACTATCTCAGCGCTCAGACTCAACACTCCTATCATTGGGTTAATCCCGCTCCCTTCATGCCACAGATCGCTGCCGAGGACTGGATCGTTCATCCGCTCCCGCTTAAGGGCATGCTGATGGGACTAACTGGGGATGTCGAGACGCCTGCTACTACTGTTACCTGCACTATTGATGCCTGGCGGAGAGTAACTAAACTGCTGGACGCCCCCTTACTTTATTCCCCGGCACTGCCCCTTGCGTACCATCCGAAACTTTCACTTCTAACGGAAACCGGATTTCGGTCCATGTGCAAACGCATACACCTCAATACTTGGGGTGACCTATTTCTAGAAGGGACGTTCCGTACAAAAGATCAGATGTTCCAGGCTACCCCCCCGACGCCCATGGAGGTGTTTTACTATATCAGACTCAGGCAGGGCATGCGAGACATACTCCCCAACTTCCCGGAAGAGCCTGGGACGGTGCTGCCATTGCATACCATGCTCGTATCGGATGGCAAGCACTTAGTGTCCAAACTGTATGCCGCTATACGTGGGCAACGCCCATCGATGTCGTCAAAGGCTCGTGCTAACTGGGACTCCGAGCTGCCCTCTGCGCTCACAGATGAGCAGTGGAACTACTGCTGCTCGGGCACGGCGAGAGTCTCCTCCAGCTGCCGGCTGAAAATAATTCATTACAAGTTTGTGCAACGCTATTATTATACTCCAGTCAGGAAACTCAGGTTCCATCTCTCGGAAGATGATAGATGTGTGAGATGCCGTGCGAGCGGCGCGGATTTCCTCCACCTGGCTTGGGAATGTGGAGCCATACACGCGTATTGGGAACAGGTACATGCCGCACTCCAGATAATGATTGCTAGCTCATTGCCCATGGAGCCACTAGTGATGCTTTTGGGTTACACCAAACATGTGCCCAAACCGGATCGCAAATTTGTCGACATTGCGCTGCTCCTTGCCAAGCGGAGGATAGCTTGCAGGTGGGGGAGGGGAAGAGCGCCAAAATTTAAGGACTGGCTTGACGACCTCACATACTGCCAGGACCAACATGGTGTATATACGGAACTGTTGCCGACCCGCTGCACGCCTAGCGACTTCTGGTCTCCCTTGCAGGTATACTGGCTGTCCCAGGCGACACTAAGCGAATCCTCTGGGGATGACGAGCCGACCCCGGGCCTGTGAGCATATAGACAATGTGCATTGCATTCACCATATTACTTCATACATGATGGGGGGGTACTCACACCGCCTAACATGCAATGGGTGGCCATGACGGTTGATTACACACTGATAGTGAGGGACTGGGGATACCGGAAGACCTTGAGACAATGGGGAAGGGAGGGACCTCCCGCGCCCATCCTGATCCCGGGATAGGGGGGGTGGACGCACACACAGATAGCCACATACACCCAGAGCTGCAATCGGTGCTGGAGCAGGGGGTCGTTGGGCACGGCCTAGCGCTGTGATTTGCCCCGCATATCCCTTCACTGGAGAATAGCTGCAATACTTAGCAGGGAAGTTGCTGGCGCTCTGGCAGCCCATTGATGTACACATGAAACAATGCCTGTATTGCAATGAACTGTGTGCAGCTGTTACCTCTCTATTGAATGTACCATAAGACTTGCTTTACTGTATAGCAGATGCTGCCGCTGTCATGTTTCTTTTTCTTTTTTTTTGTCATTTCTGTATTGTGCGCAACTAATAAAGGTTTAAAAAAAAAAAAAAAGTACACTGCACCCTACTCTTGGGCTGTTAATGGCCTGACTTAGGGGTGGCTTATATGTATTAAATAGGAAGGTTTGTGCCTGGCAAGAGGGTTAACTTGCCAGGTCAACATGACAGTTTAGAACTGCACACACAGTCTCAAAAATGGAGGGCCTGAGACATGTTTAAATGGCTACCTAAGTGGATGGCACAATCAGTACAGTACAGCAGGAACACTAGTAGTATTTACGCTACAGGCCCTGGGCACCAATTGGGGATAAGCCAATGTTAGCATGTTTAAAATATAGAGTGCATGCTCTTTAGCACTGGTTAAAAGTTGTAAAGTGACCAGATTCCTAAAGCCAGCAAAATGAAGTTAGCTAAACAGGAGGTCAGAAGGTAAATAGTCTGGGGAAACAATGCCAAAGATGCCAGGTCTAACAGACAGAATAATATTCCATCACTTGTCTGCATTTGCCTAAGCACAATCCTTACTTGATGCCTAATCATATTGCTAGCATTGTATTATACCCTGTAGGTTAATGCCTGAAAGGGCAAGTAGATGTGAATTTTATTATGTGATTTACTCTCTCTTTCTCTCGCTCTCTCTCAAAAGCAGTGGATCTCTAAAGCCTATACAACAAAGTGTACCACAACACTGATAAATGTATTTACTTATTCCATCTTATGTACTTTATGGGGCAGATTTACAAGCCCCTTGTGACAACTTTACACCACCATTGCGTCACTTCTGTGACTCAGCAGCCTCGTTGCAACATATTTACAACTTGGCGCATTTAGAGAGATGCGTCACGTTGTAAAGCCCTGCGCTACATTATACCTGCATCAGGTATAATGTTTGCAGGGTAGGCATACCCACTCAGGAAAGCTTCGTGAAAGTGACGCAGTGAAATCTACAAGATTTCACGGAGTCACTTTTACAATGCCACTGCGTCAAAACCTTGCGTCTGCTTGAAGCAGGTGTAAGGAGTGACGCAGCATGTTGGGAACAGGCATTCCTAGCCATTGCTGGTGTTGCGCCGTACTTGCAACACAACTTCAGCAATGCGCTGCCCTTACGCTGAGAAGATGCATCACGCATCTGTCTATCCTTGCCCCACGGTTCAGTGCATTGTAAATGTGGCACATCCATGGTGGAGCAAAGGTTTTTTTTACCTGCACAAATTAACTGGCGCATCCCTGCTAATATGCAGAGATGTGCCACTTCTTGTAAATCTGCCCCTTAGTTTTTTGGAGCCGCTGAAGTACAATACTCCTTTTGTTTACATATGAATAATAACACTTCCCAGGCAGTGTGGCTCCAACTGTAGATTGAGTAATAGTGTTGCTTCCATGAACAATCCCTGTTATCTGCACAGTCCCATTGATGCTCTAAGAGGAAACAAAGTTAAGTTTTCCATTGCATCAAGGAGACTAACCGTTCAACTGTTAGGTTTAAAATGTGCATGTCATTTAAAAAACAGTGTCAACGTGTCATATATTGTGTTTTTCTGCAGGCTGAGAATCCCTAAAAAAAAAATCGGGAATAGAACCTGTAGTAAATATTTTTGCAGTTTCGTGTATCTCTAACTTGACTGGAGGGCATTGGGGAGGTTTGCAAGACAAATAGATTATGTTTCACATTTTATTAGGCACGGGGTTAAGTGATTTGCCCAAAAATCACAGGAAGTGGAGCCAGACCGGGATTTGAAAGCTGGTTCCTCGGTTCAAAGTTATAAGCATTTCTTATTACAGTTATCACTTAACAAGTAGGAAACGTTTTAGATATGCAAGTAATTATGAACAACAAAGGAGATGCAATTTGTGCAGTAATGTGTTGTGGTAATGCACAAGTACCATGCTCCTTACTGGTTTCAGGACAAGAGGAAGGGAAATGCCTCACACTTGAGCATTTGCTTAGTTTAAAGTGCGACAGGAGCACGGTCAGTGCTCCATGTGCCCTGGCTGCAGGTGTTGGGCACTTACCTCCATTTTTGGGGCCCAGTCTTTGAGCCAGAGCAAGAGACAGAAAGGCAAAAAGGGGAGAAACAAAAGACAAAAGAAGTACAGAAAACCAAAGGCAGCTGGTGACATTCGAAAGTGGCGGGGCGTAAAACAATAGCCATACTGTGGCGCAGTATGTCCAAGTATGAGCTCTGTTTACTCCAGCTTGTTGCTGCGCATGGGGATTGTTCAGGGATTGTTAGAGCACTACAGTGAGTGACATCAGGGTAGTAAGAGTCCTAGAATGGGTAGAGCACGTCCCTGATCCTGGGACACCAACAGACCGCCCACCAATGACACTTAGAATGGGATGTGGGTGCCTGTCACTTGCGAGAGTGCTGTGACACTGCAGCCTGTTAGGTGTTACAAAAGCCATGCCTCGTCTCCCGAGCTGCTTCCTTACCGCCTGCAGCAGTGCAACTCCCGCAGTCTCAGCTCCGTGGACTCCATCGCAGGTAACTCTCCTGCAGCCGGGTCCACCAGCATGGTCCTCTGCTGAGTCCTGTCCTGGTCAGAATCCCACTCTTCTCTCAAGCTTTCCAGGCCAGGCTCACAGTCCGCCTCTCTCTCTCTCCCAGCCTTGGCCTCCAGTTCAATCAGTGCCAGCCGAGTCAGGCCTCTTCTCCCAGCCACTAGCCTCCCTCGGCTAAACCAGCACAGGGCCCAATTCCTCGTTGGCGAACTGTGAGAGGCTACTGGCGCGAGTGTGGCAACCACTCTCAGCCAATCCTGATGCTGCTCCAGAAGCTCCAGGATTGGCTTAGCAGGGATACTTGCCGCCCATCAGGAGACCCAGGGCTGCGGCATTGATCATCCCTCGCTCTCCTAATGTGCAGCCTCCAGTCAGAGAAACACTAGTGCGCATGACTGGGCTGGACGGAAAAATTCTCTGACCCAAACTCAACATGCGCACTGCTGCCTGCTGTGCACTCCGCACCACCCCCTGGCCTGCTGAGTCTGACAATGACATGTCAGTCACCTAGATGCCGGCAGTCAACTTGCTGGCTGGCCCGCCCACCCCCTTCAGCCTCTGAGGGAGCTGAGTCTGTCTGCTAAATGACTGCCTCTGGAGTCGGAGGGCGAGGCTTGTTGGTCGACACCCCAGCGCCCTAATGGACGCACCGCCACTGCAGAAAACGTGACAAAAGAAGATATCAGGAATAAAAACAGCCTCAGGTGTTAGATATAATGATAGGAAGTCAGTACTTAGTTTGTAAATGAATAAAGTGATGGAGCCTCAAGCACTACGGAAGGCCGGGGTGCGTGCTAAACACACCAAGGGGCTTATTTACAAGCCCCTTGCGCTGGCGGTGTGTCACTTTTAATATTGGAAAAAGTGACGCACCGGAGGCGCAAGGGGCTTGTAAATAAGCCCCCAAGACGGTGCAGCCTTGAATTCACCTCATGGCTTCTTAATTCACCATCGGACAGCCACTGCCACTTTCTCTCTCTCTTATGAGTTTCTTTCAAATCCTGCTTTATTTGCAATTTGTTCTGTATTTCTCTTCCTCCATCTTTCCCGCTTGTTTCTTTTTCTCACTCTCCCAGTCTGGGTCAATGTCTGATGAGGAAAAATTAGTGCCGTTGAGCGCCCCCCCAACCACCAGCTCAAGTTAAATACTTCTTGAAGTGTAGGTGTGTGGAATAAAGATGCATTAGGTGAAATCAAGACAGGACACCCTTGGCATTCAGCAAAACAGGCATTCCCCAAAGCCAGCAGCTGGATAGTTTCAAAATCTGTGGGCCAGCCAGAAATGTTTTTACAAGTTAAGCATTGTGCACAACAAGAAATATATGTACATGTGCACTGCTGTTTAATGGCTGAATCATCCTCTTGTGAGTAGTGCACACCAATACATGAGTTACAAAAACGTAACCCCAAATGGATTCAGAAACTTACATTTCAACGTCGAACAATATGCTAAAGTATTCATTTAAATGCAAAAGATTATGAAAGCAACATCTTTCAAACCATACTCGAATCAATTACTGTGACAAAGATGTATCACTTTAAAGACTATCTACCGGGCTATGTTATCTGATCAATAGTGGATAGCTTCTGGCATGTGTTTCCTCTTCGTTCCTTTGACATTTCCGCGGTTAGCTCAATATATGATTATCTAATGGGGCCACGAGATTATGATGAATGACGCCATACAATCGAATTATTGTGAACTTTATTGAAAGGCAGACAAGGAAGTGGCCTTTTGAAGTTTCACTCTCAGCAAAGAAAGAAACATAAATAGATGGTTATAGATTTTTTTATGAGTATTTATTATGATTAATTAGGTTTCATCCCTTGTTTTTCGTTTTTAGACATAACAGTAAAGGAAAAAATCATTTGACAATTCCAAGGCTTGAGTGATATGGCGCTTTCATGTACTGCTTGAAGCTCTCACTTATGATGGACAGACAAACTTCTTTTATTTCTATGGAATATGACTCTATGGTAACTGACATTTTATTCAGATCACACCTTAGAGCTCTTGGCTAGCAATGGTTGAGTCTGAAATCGATAACTGCCTTCGAAAATGTTGCGTGTCACTTAACCCTAGAAACACCGTATTCAGCCTCTGTAGGAAAAGCCGAGTTTTAGCTTTAAAATGAAACAACAGATAGTATTCCGCAATATGGATAAACTGAGGCAGGGAGAGATTTGACAGAGCTATATTGTTGGTGTGCCTGATATTTTTGAGAAGCCTGTCTGATTAGACAAGTTGATATAGTTTCTGGATGTCCAGAGTGATAGTTCTTTAAGCAAAGTCCTGGGAAAATATATTGCCACGTTGTCAATCAGGGCTACTAGGTGATAGCGTTTTGGTATAGATGTATTGCTGCTCTTAAATATGGGTGAAATTATTGAGCCTCTTCATAAGGCAGGCAGTACACACAAACTCCTGATCTGAAAAAAAGACTGGTACCAGGGTTTCGTCCCAATAAGCATCACCCTGCTTAAAGACTGCTTGAGGAATGCCGTGGGGCCCCAGGGCACCTTCTCTTTGCTCTTTAGCGGTCACTTGATTGTGTCTGTATCGGCTACATTTAGATCTGTAGAATGGATTGAATTACCACCTTCCTGAGTGACGTGCGAGACACTTCCGGAAACATTGCCCACGGGGCCCGCCAAGATATGGAAGGTAATGCCTCCTTGTTCATCCAGGAGTAGTTTATTGATGGAAGCCCAGAACCTGGTGCTATCCTTATATTTTAAGTCCGAGAACCATTTGGCCCAGAGATCATCATCCTGTGCTCTTTTAATGGCCCATGACTCTGCTCAAAGAACAAACACTCTGGGCCTTCAGTAATTCTATCATCCCGTTTAATCAGACAGGCTTCTCAAAAATGCCATGCACAGCAACAAACATCTTGGCAATCTCTCTTTTATTGGATGCAGCAAAAGGCGCCAAAATGCCTTTGCAAAGCAAAGCAGCCTTTGACCACATCAACTTAGGAGAAACATTAGAGCAAGTTGGCAAGCTGGAACATACCTTAAGTCCTGCTGGAAAAGCGTATCCTTCTCCACAAGGATACATGGGTGCGGGTCACGCAGGGCACTGGAATACACCTCTCTAGGAAAATCTCAACAACTCAGAGGCTGAAGCAGGGGTGCATCCCGATGCTGACTGTTTTCAATCTCTGTTTGGCTGACCTGACAAAGTAGTTGCAATCTTGCAATGCCCACGCTCCAAAATATGGGAACATGGCAATCTCTAGCTTTCTTTACGGCAAAGGGAGTAGTCCTGGTCAACCACACTCAGGTGGGGCTTCAACGGCTGCTTAATGTCACAAAGACCTACTCTATGGGCAATGTTCAGATCATCAACCTTCGGAAAAACAAGACCATGAAGTATAACAACAACAAAAGCACATGGTTCTGAGGAGGCACCCACGTTGAAAATACAGCAGAGTACAAATCTTATGGGGTCATCATTGATAAAAATTTATTTTTCAATGTCCAGAAAGAAGCTATCAAGAGAAAAGGCTTGGCTCTGGCTTTAACAGTCAATAACCTCAAAAGGAAATGGCAGAGCCTTCATTGACACCCTTTCTTCAAATAGTACAAGCTAAACGTAGACTGATGATTTCATAGAGGAGCTAACTACTAAGAGGCAGAGACTCTATCGTTTAGGACTAGGTAATTGCACACCCACATTGAATCATCTTTTCACTTCCGTGCTTTACCTCCCCGGCACAGATTCAGTTGGAGTTTGGCCTGCTAACACAGACCCATACCAGGCAAGGAGCCTAGCTAATATGCTGCAACAAAATTAGGAATCACTGAATTACCTCCCATGAATGGAGCTGCAGGATCTGGCCTAGTCGCCGGCAGGGGCCTATTTTCTAGTATTGCTAGCAATTACTGGGATTACACAGTTTTGGGATATGCCTACTAGCCACCAGATCTCCATGTAGGTAGTGTGGAAATCATTACAAATCAGCTCACTCACCGAAGACAAGGTTTCACTGACGTGCAGAGCCCACGGATGGCCGATACCAAATAGCTACAAGACTCTTGCGCCACAAAAATATTTTAGCACTGGAACCCTGCTTTTTGCCCCAAACTTGCCTATTATGTGGCTCTGGGAATGAAGCCTTATTCCACCAGGTCTGCTCTTGCGAAGCATGGCTGGCCAATAGGAGACAGCTGTTGAAAGTCCCCTGTAATCAAACAGGCATACACATGTGGTGGCAGGCAGTTCTGGCCTTCTTTGATCCAGGAGGCCAACAGCTGAACTGCCAATTTGTTAAATTCTTGCAAAAGGTGGGAAAAAAAGAATGCATCTAATCACCTTGCTACACGGGTGCCAGCAATGTCTTAAGCTAGTGCAGAATGACATCTCTCATGAGGATGGCCCTGAGGGTATAGCCAAACGCATTTCCACCTACCTGAATGTACATTTTTGTAATGTAGTGCATATCATTTAGTAATGTGGGTGTCATAAAATAATTTTCCAGTCAAGAGGGAGGGTTTTCAGTGAGTAGGAAGTAGTGTCGCTCAGCTATATTTGTGCACGTGTTAAGGAAAAGCTCAAGTAAATATGATGCTAACCAGGTAGGGGAGACCCCTATAACCCCTAAATGTGTGTTGGACAAATCCTACAACAAAATAGTTCAGCCAAATCCTGGGCACACATACATCAGTGTACACATATATGATCACTATATCGTAAGTCCAGGAGAAAATCAATTTCAATAAAGTTAACAGAAGAGTTATTTCTTGTTTCTTTTATTTCAATCATGTGGAAAAGCAACCAGCAAAAACAAACAGCCAAACGTGTTTCGTCTAGGAGAATACTCCCACGACTTCTTCAGGGCTGGAAATGATACAATTAATGGTATTAATCATAACATGGTATGGTTACTGGTGATGGAGAGATAAACTCCCCTACAAGGTGACATAGGTGAAACATACCAATTAACTGTGGAAACCCTACACAACATACAGACCTTTTCATAGGTGAACATACAGTGATTATGATGTTACAGTACTGTTGCAATGATCTGGAAGAAAATTTAGTGCATCGGCGATGTGCAGAGTGACTCAGTGTATGAAAGATAAACAAAACATTTGGGTGATACATATTTAACATATTCAATGGAAGTTACGACCCAACACGTGAATAAAGAACGACACTGTGATAGGCAGATGACAGGGTTCTCGGTATGGAGGTAATGGGAGAACGTTAAGATATGCAGATGACAAAAAAAGATCTATTGATGAGTTCATGATTGTAAAGGTATGATGGAATAAGTCCTAGTTGTTCATATTGTGAGGGAAAACACAACAATTCACAATGGTGAACTGGTACAGGGATCTCTGGATACAGAAAGAAAAAAATGAGGAACATGTGACACAAAGGGAATGCGTTGGGAGGTTGGCGAGCGTGAGGGGGGATACAGTTCTTTGTAAGATAATGCACATGGCAAGAACTGTCTCTTAACCTGGAGCCAGTGAAAACTCCAAACCGGCTGGAAAGTAGAGTATGGATTACAGATTACTCTTCACCGTGATACCAGTAAATGGAATCTTGATGGACAATCAAATATATATATATATATATATATATGTATATCTAAAAGAAACGTGCCTGCTATGAAGAAGCCCACACACCAGTTCATATCTGCCATAATTTCTTTAATGGAAGCACTGCACAGGTTAGAGCGTGATGGCACCATCATTAAAAGTTCTGCTTCCCCGACGCGTTTCGTGCTGAAAAGCACTTAATCATGGGCTGCATCCTTGCAGTTGAAAGGGCGGCACCACGCAATTAAATACATTTCTGGTTTGAACATCCCGCCCAAGATGTGCGTGGCTACCAGCAAGGGTCTCCTGGATCCTGTAGTCTCTTTGAACCTCAGTGGGCTGCGTGCCGTTTTTCAACCCTTAAACATCTTTCATTCCCATGTGGGTTGTGCACATCAGTCTCCTCATTGTGCAGCGATCTTGTCTTTCAACAAAGGCAATCGGTGTCCTAACGCCGAAGGGTCGTTTGGCCCCCAGCAGGTCTGTAAACACAGCTGGGCTTTCTCCGCGGTATAGGCAAAACCGCTAAACATCCAACAGAAACGTGCCTGCTATGAAGAAGCCCACACACCAGTTCATATCTGCCATAATTTCTTTAATGGAAGCACTGCACAGGTTAGAGCGTGATGGCACCATCATTAAAAGTTCTGCTTCCCCGACGCGTTTCGTGCTGAAAAGCACTTAATCATGGGCTGCATCCTTGAAGTTGAAAGGGCGGCACCACGCAATTAAATACATCTCTGGTTTGAACATCCCGCCCAAGATGGGCGTGGCTACCAGCAAGGGTCTCCTGGATCCTGTAGTCTCTTTGAACCTCAGTGGGCTGCGTGCCGTTTTTCAACCCTTAAACATCTTTCATTCCCATGTGGGTTGTGCACATCAGTCTCCTCATTATGCAGCGATCTTGTCTTTCAACAAAGGCAATCGGTGTCCTAACGCCGAAGGGTCGTTTGGTCCACAGCAGGTCTGTAAACACAGCTGGGCTTTCTCCGCGGTATAGGCAAAACCGCTAAACATCCAACAGAAACGTGCCTGCTATGAAGAAGCCCACACACCAGTTCATATCTGCCATAATTTCTTTAATGGAAGCACTGCACAGGTTAGAGTGTGATGGCACCATCATTAAAAGTTCTGCTTCCCCGACGCGTTTCGTGCTGAAAAGCACTTAATCATGGGCTGCATCCTTGAAGTTGAAAGGGCGGCACCACGCAATTAAATACATCTCTGGTTTGAACATCCCGCCCAAGATGGGCGTGGCTACCAGCAAGGGTCTCCTGGATCCTGTAGTCTCTTTGAACCTCATGTATGTATATCTATATCTATATCTATATATATATATATTCACTGAAAAAACCATAGGTTTTAGCCCATATATAGTTAGGAATTAGCATTTACAAAACCTTAATTTACTCGCACAAAACCATAGAAATTCGCATATATAGTTAGATGCAATAACTATATATCGCGCACCCGCAACCCACTGCTGATGATGTCACATATTACATCATTCATGACATGGTCAGTGACATCACTGATGACATCACTGATGACATCTCAAATGACATCACTGATGACATCACTGATGACAACATCCAGTGACTGTATGTTTCTGTAAAGTTAAAATATGTCTTACATATTGAAGAATGAGTGGATGTATAAGTGTTTGGATGAAGGATTTAGTAGGTGCATGACTGACTGTATGAGAGAATGATTAAATGTGTCTCACTGAGTGCATGGGTTAGTGACTAAACTGTCTTAATTTGTGCATCATTATTACTGTAGTTCTGTAAACTGCTGCATGTGTTCATCAGTAGCTATATGAGTAACTATATGGGTTATTGATTGGTTGCCCAAATATTTGTATGGGAGAATGAGTGTGTGTGTGGGGGTGGCTGGGAGGTGTGTGACTCTGTGCATAGATGTGTGAGCAGTTGATTCAGTAGATGTATGGGTTCAAAAGTGCATGTGGAAACAGCTGTATGGGCGGTTGACTATCTGCATGAGTGCATTGGTGAGTAATTGGATTTCTCAGTGCTACATGTCAAAGTAAGTACATATGTAAAACACAGTACATGTAAGAGTTGACATATATAAATAACTGTGCATAAGAGCCAGTGAATGTGTGAGTGGCTGTATGGATCATTGTGAACTTGTATCAGGGATTGTATAAGAGAGTAAATATGTGTTAGTATATGTTTGATTAAGTAAGGTGTGTATAACTGTATAGTTGAGGAAATGGAGGTGTGATTGATTCTTTGCATGAGTGACTAGGTGTGTGAGTAACTCCATGGATGAGTGACAGTCTGTGAGAGTCTGTTTACACTGATTGTATCTAAGGTTATATTAGAGTCTGAAGAGGTTGATCGTATTATCACATGAATGATATCATCAGTGATGTGATCAGTAATGACAAATGAGATGTTATCAGTGATTTTATCAGTGATGTCATTTGAAATGTCATCAGTGATGTCATTTGAGATGTCATCAGTGATGTCGTCAGTGATGTCACTGACCATGTCATGAATGATGTAATATGTGACATCATCAGCAGTGGGTTGCGGGTGCACGATATATAGTTATTGCATCTAACTATATATGCGAATTTCTATGGTTTTGTGCGAGTAAATTAAGGTTTTGTAAATGCTAATCCCTAACTATATATGGGCTAAAACCTATGGTTTTTTCAGTGAATTTCAATGTTTTTTTAATAGCAAATATCAAAAGCTGTCACATGTCAAGTACGTGATAGGTAAAAACATTTTCGTGTTTATGCACGCTGATGTGCTTTGAACGCTGCCCCCCCCCTCTTTTCTCTTAGTAGTACTCTCTCTTTGCAGATAGTGAAGGGTAGTTAACGCAGGCCTTTGCCTCCAATGTAATCCGTCGTGCCTGCTTGTCTCTCCATTTGATTGATTGTTATCCAAGCATTTACTGTTTTAGAATTGATTCTCTTTGGTTCATTCTCTATTTACAAACAAGCACAAAGTCTCAATACTCTGTTTAGTCTTTGCAGATAGTGAAAAATCGTGTAAAAAAACAAAAGTAATCGAGCAAAATCAGTAGGCCACTAATGGGATCTCTTTTTGACCTCGCTAAAATAGAAACATTAGGAACAACCCTTCATGAGAAATACGAAACTAGTGAGATGAACTGAGCTCCACACCATGATGGCTGCAAGACAGCTCGGCTCCGCCACCCACCCCGCCCAAAATAACGATAAACTCTATGCAAATATTATAAATATATACAACACACCAGAAAAGTAACAGGGTAAAACATTTTATTAAATAACTATTTACATAACTATTTTATACTTTTTGCTGCATGATCCGGCTAGCTCAATCGATCAAGCATGAAACTCATGCACTCTGATAGCAAGCGTTGCTGCTGATGCTATGCAGACAAAAACTGGTTTTCAGTTTGTACATTCATCAAGATTTTTCCATCCAAGGCTGGTTGAGAGTTTGTAGAACGATGGCTTCAGATTTTCAACATACGGTGTGGTGGCGCGGATTGGGAGGGGGCGCTTGGCTCCTGCCCCCTCCCCAAGTCGTGTTGCCCTGGTGTGGCCTAAGATCGCCCCCGACATAGGCGGCCGGCTCCCGGGGTCTGGCGGAACTTTTTGCCTTTTGATGACTCTTCCATTCTGGACCTTGTCCCACAATCCGTTTGACCTGAAGACACGCTGTAGTGGGGCGCCCCTTTACCGTTTCAGTTGCCATTCCGCCCGCTTTTGCTACACTGTGCCTCTTCCGCCATTCAGCTGTTTACCGCCCGCTCTTGCGACTACAGCGTCTCGCTCACCATGTAGTTGAGTTGCTCCCGCTCTTGCGATGCAGCGATAGGCGGCTGCCACAGGACTCTCAAAATGGCGGCCGGCTCTTCAGATTTGGGCGTGGTCCACTAAAATGGCCCTGGGACACCTTGGAACTCGGACGCTTGTCTGCTAGGGCTTGGGCCCCATTCTCGAAAGCGTCCACTGAGCCTTGAAGATTCTACAAAAGTCTTGGTGGCCCCCGACTCCCGCAGGCTTCTGGTGGGGAGCGGCTGCCATGATTGCTCGTGGAATGGCCACGACTGAGCTACGAGATGGTGGTGCTCTCATGCAGATGCCAGCTTCAGTCTGAAACATCCAGAAACACTGTAGACTACCAATTCGATCAGTTCTGGTAGCGCCCCAACGTGACCCGGTAGGGAAGAACTTGCCCTCCCCTCTTTGACTGATGGTTCTTGTTGCCTGTCCCTTCTGTTGTCATTTAACAGAACTTTTTAGACTGCTGAAAGGGGTTGTGTTCCGACCGCTGGTTGGTGGAGACATTTTGACTATATTCTGGACCTACGTTGTCGCGTAATGCGTTATATGACACGCCGCGTTAGCGCACCCGGAAGTGCTCCGGTGCTCGAAGCGCAGCTTCCCGGAAGCGATCCGGGGCGCGGCGCCCAGCGTGTAATGTAAGCATAACAGGTCATGTGACTTGTTAATAAAACTTTTCATTGGTTCATTTTACTTTTGTTATTCTAATGATGAAAGGCTTGGTCATATGACCTAAAAATTACGCTTTTTATTGCTTTCGAACATTATTTTTTCATAAACATATATGTTATAATGTTCCAGGCTAATGTACTTTCCCGGAAAATTTACAACTGTCCTGCAAGTAAAATATATTCCTTTTTCTAGAAAAAGGGCGTTTCTTCGTCCCATGACGGAGCCGTTGAGCAAAAGATGCTCGGCCTGCTGTCTTAGTCGCCGATACGCCTGAATATCAGATTCTTATCGATCACTTTATGTTGCAGGAGTAGAAAACACAACAGCCCTTGACCATTTATCTTTACTGCGTTCCTGTGTATTATACCTTTTATCCGTCATGTAATTGGACTGCTTTTTTTCACTTGCCTTTTACTGATTCGAAAACAGTGACTAAAATTAAAAACTTTACCAATGTAAATACTACTACCATGTTTTGTTTTAAAAACCTTTATTGTGAAAATGTCAGTATACAAATACGGGCCTATAACCACGTGGGCCGGCCACGGAGCAAACTGGAATCGTATATGATGAGGAGACATTTACACTGTAGAGGAACGTAACGAGCGGGCCATTAGGTTGCAAGAACTAAGGTGTCTAACAGTTGCGGAATCGGTGGACGCACATTTTGTAATTAAAATACGACAGGGCCACTTACAATAAAATTATCTAGATATACATTTGCGGGCAAGTACCATGGGTGACGTTAATTCGAACTTTCAATAGTACAGTAATCAATAACACATCAGAACTTAATATCAATAGGGATGTCGAAATATTCAATCAATTCTCGTCCCCGCCCGCCATGTGCTTCAAAACTGCATACCTATCTCGTGATATCAAGGTTGTGCAACCAGTACACAACAAGGAGTTACGAGTCCCATTTATACCGGCGCCATTTTGGGCGAGGCCGGGCAGGTCCAGGATATAGTCAAAATGTCTCCACCAACCAGCGGTCGGACCAGAACCCCTTTCAGTAGTCAAAAAAGGTTCAGTTAAATGACAACAGAAGAGATAGGCAACAAGAACCATCAGTCAAAAGAGGGGAGGGCAAGATCTGAAGCCATTGTTCTACAAACTCTCAACCAGCCTTGGATGGAAAAATCCTGAAGAATGTACAAACTGAAAATCAGTTTTTGTCTGTATAGCATCAGCAGCAACGCTTGAGTCAGCTTTGTGTGAAGCCGCCATTTTGATTCAATCAATAGCGTCCCCCTGCACACATTCAGGGACCTGGTCGTGTCTTCAGGTCAAACGGATTGTGGGACAAGATGCAGAAAGGAAAAGGAAAAAAGTTCCGCCGGACCCCCGGAGCCGGCCGCCTATGTCATGGGCGATCTTTGGCCACACCAGGGTAATAGTGAAGCTGCAGCAGGTGCAAATAAGCTTCAGACAGTGTTACAAGCGCTGCTCAGAACTCTCAACTATGACACCACCTCCGTGCCATCCGGATCTTGGCGCCTTGTGCTGGTTCCGACCTATTGACACATCGGTCTGCTACTGACACCACCTCATAGGCCAACGGGGCACCCCACACTGACTTTCGGCGCAGCATTGTAGGATGGCCACGCCAGTGCGGCAACTTGCTAGACACCACCTCGGTGCCATCCAGATCTCGGCGCGTTGTGCTGCCTTCGGCCTACTGTAGCCGCAAGTGCGGACGCAACTCAGCTGGATAGCGAGTGAAACACCAAAGGGCGCCCCACTGCAGCCAAGGAGCCTCCATCTTGGGGGCGACACACAGCATCACATTGCTTTCCAATGCAGTCAGATCCTCAAACAGCCCCCACTGACTGACGCGACCTCACAGGCCAATGGGGCGCCCCACGCCGACTTTCGGCGCAGCATTGTAGGATGGCCACACCAGTGCGGCAACTTGCTGGACACCACCTCGGTGCCATCCGGATCTTGGCGCGTTATGCTGCCTTCGGCCTATTCGCACATCAGTCCGCTACTGACGCCGCCTCACGTGCCAACGGATTTTCTACGCTTTTTATAGCAGCGCGCAATGTAAGCATAACAGGTCATGTAACTTGTTTATAAAACTTTTCATTGGTTCATTTTACTTTTGGTTTCCTAATGATGGAAGGCTTGATCATATGACCTAAAAATAACACTTTTCATTGGATTAAAAAAAAAAAAATCCCAAACGATGAAAGCCCCACCTTGTTTCTGGATGTTTCAGACTGAAGCTGGCGTCAGCATGAGAGCACCACCATCTCGTGGCTCTGTCGTGGTCATTCCGTGAGCAATCATGGCAGCCGCTCCCCACCGGAAGCCTGCAGGAGTCGGGGTCCCCCAAGACTTTTGTAAAATCTTCAAGGCTCAGGGGACGTCCGAGTTCCAAGG
Source organism: Lissotriton vulgaris (assembly GCF_964263255.1). NCBI lineage: Eukaryota > Metazoa > Chordata > Amphibia > Caudata > Salamandridae > Lissotriton > Lissotriton vulgaris. Next base: position 1,141,454,555 of record NC_141694.1, on the reverse strand, counting down.
TGTCCCAGGGCCATTTTAGTGGACCAGGCCCAAATCCGAAGAGCCGTCCGCCATTTTAAGAGTCCTGTGGCAGCCGCCTATCGCTGCACCGCAAGAGTGGGCGCAACTCAACTACATGGTGAGCGAGACGCTGTAGCCGCAAGAGCGGGCGATAAACAGCTGAATGGAGGATGAGGCACAGTGTAGCAAAAGCGGGCGGAATGGCAACTGAAACGGTAAAGGGGTGCCCCAGTACAGCAGACGAGCCTCCACCTGGGGAGGCCCGTTCACGCCGCCCCCCCCCCGCCCCCCCGGGGCGGGGGGGGCGGCGTTTTTCAGAGCAGCATTGTAGGATGCCAAAACCAGTGCGGCAACTTACTGGACATCACCTGGGTGCCATCCACATCTCAGCGCGTTCTGCTGCCTTGGGACTATTCGCACAACAGACCGCTACTGACGAGGCATCCCCCCGCACCCCCCGGGACGCCCCACGCCGTTTTTTGGAGCTGCATTGTAGGATACCAAAAACCAGTGCGGCACCCAGGTAACATCACCTGGGTGCCGTCCAGAACTCAGCACGTTGTGCTGCCTTGGGACTATTCGCACAAAGCACAGCTACTGACCATTGTTGCTTCTTTTTTCAAAAAAATGTTTAAATGTATTTACTGTTTTTGTTGCGTTGTATATATTTATAAGTTATTAAAGTGTTATAATCCTACTACTTTATTGGAGTGCTATATATTTTTAATGTGACACATAATTGTAAAAACTTTGATGTACAAAGAGGCATCCCTGGAATCTTCCGCTTCAGGCTCGGACCCACACACCCTCACAGTGAGAATCCCCTCCCCAAGCACAATACAGGATGGTTATCAGATAGTAGGAACGCGTGTGGTGTGACGGATCTCATCTGGTGGGGGTCTTGATCTACTGTAACTCCTTTGAAGAGGGGTGATTCTCTACAGCTGGGGCCATAAACTACATCTGCAGGGCTAGGTGATAGCCTGGGACCGGCCTGGACAATCGGACACAGAGGAAGAGGAGTGTCAGAGGGTGCGGTAGTGAATAGGGTGAAAGGGAGGTGTCGGGCGGGCACAGGGTGTGATTCTCAGAGAAGAACAGCGCAGATGGGAGGAGGTTTCTGGCCCATGCATGAGAGAGAGAGCGGGGGTGACCAGTGTGTGGGGGAGATGCTTGCGAGGGTGGGGAGCCATGCTGAGGATCGGCGGCGTGCAGAGAGTGGGTCTGGTCAAGGCATCTAAAATGGCTGCCGTGCTCAACAAAAGTGTGGCATTGCAAAAAAGGCAAGATGGCGCAGACAATGTTTATCAATAAGGATTAATTTATAACAATTATTTTTAACAAAATATTTACTCGCAGTGACAAAATGGCGGTCAACAGTTCCTGATTTCCATCGAATAGAACGTTAACAGACGTCACGCAGCAAAAAAAAAAAACGCTCACGCACAGCCGCTGGAAGACATGTATCAACATATATGAGCCTCCTCAGCCACCCTCAGAAAACATAAGGGGTCAGGATACGTCTCCCGTACCCCCTTATACCTAGTAATTTAATTAAATCGAGACACAAAATGGCGAATTCACGTTTCGCTACCGGTTTGCGACCCGGTTCGCAAACCGAGAAGCGCTTCTACCGCGAAAAGTGAAATTTTTACTATTTGCCCCACGGGACCCTTTAATAACCCCAACATCATTCCTAGGGGGTCAAGAGGGGTCTACCTTGCCCCCTTTCATTAAATTCCCCCTTCGTTTTTCTCCTCCTCTTGTCTCTCGATCCTACCGAGAGACAAGATGGCGGCCGCACCGGACTGTTTAGAATGTTGACAGACACCGGAGAACCAATCAGCTTTGCTACGCAAAGCTCCGTTACGCGAAAAGTACGCGATCTGGAGCGCTATCTGGGACGCTGTCACAGATATATCTGTTTTTTTAAACGTTAATTTCTCAAAATCCACTGGAGCACATATATTGAGACCCAGCAAAGGCACATCGGGCTAACAGTCCCTATAATTTTGCCAAGTTTCGTGTAAATCCATTCAGCCGTTCGAGCTAAAAGTGAGGCCAAAGGCCCTATGGAAAAATGAATGGGAAAAACGCGTTTTGGGACCCCCCTTTTTTCTCGGTCCCCCCTTTACGGAACCCCCCCAAATTTTCAGGGGCTGCTCAGAAACTAAATGTGCCATTTTCCTGAAAATTTCAGCCGATTCCGTCCACAAACGCCAAAGTTATTAGACATAGAATTTTCAAAAGTTCCATAGAGAAAAAATCCTAACTATATATACCTACTGGCTATCGCCAGTAGGTAATATATATATATATATATATATATATATATATATATATATATATATATATATATCCTGAACTCCGTTTCCACACAAGCTCGCGCAGCTTCCTCTGCCAGCAAGTAGACACCGGACACGGACCTCGAGGTACTTTACAAGTTTATTTCACAGAAAGAGTCACAGACGTTTCGGCTCAGCGGAGCCTTGATCACATATATATATATAACCATAAACAAAGGAGCAAATTGCAAACATGTGGAAAAAAAGTTAAAAGGGGCAAGCCATGTTTAACTGTGATCCTGATAAACGGAGCAATATATTCTGGAAAGGATGTGAATAAAAAGGTGATATCAGACCGAATAATTGTATAGTGAAACAATCTAAAAGAGCAAGTAACAAAGAAAAATTGTATTGAACTCAATGAAGAGACCATCACCGAGATGCCGGTGATAATTCCAACCCGGCAGGTCTGAATCGCAAGGTGAGTAAGAATGCAACTAAGTGTGTATTAGATCTGTAAATACAAGACAGTAGTGAGGGTCAGCCTGCTCTCAAGGGAGATAGTAAAAGGCTAATAATGCTATAAAGACCATGTCATACCTTGTTCAGTGATGTTTAAAATCAATGTTATGGACTGCGTCTGTCCGCCACCACCGGGGTGGAGGGACTGTCCGCAAGGGTAGCGGCGGTCCCTCCATGCCAATTATGATGTGACCACCATCCTGGCGGTCATATCCTGTATCTTTAACATTGCGGCGGGTGCTGCTTCAAGCAGCACCCGCCGCAATATTAAAAATGCATGCATTGCATTTGCATGCACAAAGCGGCAGGCACCAAGCGGTGCCTGCCGCTTTGTGCATGCAAATGCAGGGGGTACCATAGGTACCCCCCATGTGCACCCCCACCCCCCTTCACCATGGGGTCCCGCCCACAAGGGCCCCCCAGATGCAAAGGTCCACATGCTTTTCCACGGCAGAAAAACCGCCGCGGAAAAGCATGTTTACACATGCTTCCTAATTTGGCTGGCAGTGTCTTGCAGACACCGCCACCAAATAGCAGGCTGCACCCCGTGGATCAGCGGCGGACGGACCTACCAATGAATCCGGAGGATGCGGATTCACCGCCATCCTAATCGAGCCCTATGTGTTCTCTTTCAAGTTAGTTGCCTGAGATAGATAATTCTTTGATAAATCCTACAGTTGGGGTTCACCTAGGCTGGAGAGGTAACTTGCTTGTGTTTCCTTCCCTGTTTGCGCCCTAGCCTGCTGCTACTACTACCATGACCATAAAATGGCACATTGGGAAACCCTGCAGTAAGAAGATAGAGAGAGGTATCAGCCCTCACTTCATTAATTCAGGTAAGAGAACTACGGAGCGTTGTTGTAGGCAATGGAAATTCCCCTGTGGGCAATACAGTTATAGAGGGTAGTAGAACAAGGCTACCATATAAGTAACTAGTATACACTTTTGAAAGCAGATTTAGAAAACAGGCTGCACTAAAAGGCAGCAGTGCAAAGTAAAATACCCCAAAAAGAATTTAAGGCATAAATAATGTAAAATAATTGTTTATTACCATTTAACTTTTTTGAACAATAAAACCCACCCCTTCCACTCACTGCTGGCCCACCCCTTCCCCCAAATAAACCATCCTTTCCTAAACCAATATCCAAAGAAAAATGTAATTTCCAAACCAGGTTCCAACTCCCTTACCCACCCTCTCCACCCACAACAATACTCCCTTCCACTAAAACAAAAAATTAATGAAAGGCTCAGAAGAGGGTGTCCTCTATAAGGGTCTAGTAGCCTTCATGGTTCTGCTCCATCAGGGACATCCTCACTTCAATTTGGCCCATATGCTGTGGGTGGCGGCGCAGCACCAGGCGGTTTGTGCTGGAGGGGGGAGGCAGTGGTAGTTAACAGGGCCCCTGACAGCTTTGGCATTGATGTTACCAGGAGGTTTGACGCTGCAGCTGGCTGGAGGAACTGGGGCCCGGGAAAGCAGCAGATGCTTCCGCCTCCTCCTCCTCCTCCAGAGCCACCATCTGACAATATTCTTCTTGGATCATCTATGCATGGCTGCATCATTTAACAGTCTTTGTCCCACTTACACCCAAGCATAGGTGCTGCTGCCTGCCTGTAGCAACATGATCAGAGTAGTCCTGAGAAGGCAAATCTTTTTGGCCCATTTCCAGGTTTACAAGTTCTTGTACATCTAGGAATGGGTCAGAAACTATGGGAGATGCTTGGGAACATCCACCGCAATGCCAATGGAATGCCTCCTTTGCAGCATTAAAGCAATGTAACAATTTGCGCTGTTTTGCCTAAAGTCAGATTTTTGAAGCCATTCAAAGCCACGCATGGTGGCTTTGCATAGCTGGATAAATCTAACTTAGAGGTATGCGTCACACATGTACCACATTACGTGTTGCAAGCATGACATGAAGCTCTCACAAATATGCCCCTATGTACCATGAAATGAATGCCAGTGCCCACCACTTGCAGCTTTCTGCACAAATTAAGGCTGGATGAATTATGCAATTTCCTGAGGAAATTGTTGGAAATCAGAGGAGTCCCTGAAGTTTGCAATCTGTTAGCAGAAAAACAACCTGCAAATGTCTCAGCCCCAATTTGCTAGGAGCATAGAGGTTAGCTTTCAAAACCCTGGTGGTCTCTGACTAGTTCAAATATGTTAAGAAGTTTTAGAGTTCCCTTGGTTTTGATATATTAATAGGCTTGAGGGCCCTGATGTGAAGTAACACTGAAGAACGTGAATGAAAACATCACCTTTACAAGTTTTTTCTCTCAAGTAGGGAGTATGCAGTGATCGCCACACCGAAAGGGAGAAAGTGCACTGAAAATATGTTTCTTCATGTGAGCTTCACACTGTGTGAAGCGTGCACAGAGTCAGCAGCAGGAAAGACAGACACCTTTTTTCCACGGACCATTTCTTCTGTGGATTAAGGTTGCTAACTGGCTGATTATAGAGATATCTCTAAGGATATTCTTTACAAATCGGTGCACTTCCACCACTATTCAGGACAAAATACATCATATATTTGCACTCTGCAGTCTACCATCTCTAATACTTTGCTAATGAAAGGTTGATGTGTTTATTGCATCTATTGCATCAAAGGTGTTGGAAATGTTTTCTCTCAGCTGAGACATAGTATTAGGAGCCCCACTTCAAGAAGAGAGGCAGACAGGACGTGAGAGAAAGTGAAATGAGACAAGGAACTGTGAGAGAGAGAAAGAGAAGGGAAAGAGAAAAAGAGCGAGAGAGAGTGATATCAATAGAACAGAGGGAAGGAGGAAAAAGGAGGAGATAGAGCAGTAAATAAAGAGAGATGTGTGTACGTGTGCATTTGTGCATGTGTAATGTTGTGTGCATGTGTGTATGTATATGTGATGAGATAGAATACCCCTACATGATGTACTCATCATCCTCATTAAGCTTTATTGTGGCTATTTCAGCCAAAAAAAACAGATAAATTGAACAATACATTAAAACATAATCAATAGCAGCATAGACGATTACAGTTTCATTTAATTAATGACACAAACAGTTTGCACAGGGGTAGTAATAAAATACAAGGAAATCAATTATAATAATTAAAAATTGGTATAAAACACAATTTAAAGTTAAGACCGTAAAAACATTTTAAGAATTAACAGACAATATTTTAAAAAGAAGAAAAGGAGCATCCCACTTTGATAAAGTAAAAATTATGTAAAAAAAAAAAAGAAATTACCAGTGGCTACATAACTTCCTTTAGCAAAAACGTACGTTTGAGCCACATAGCGAAAATAATTTTTGAACACACCACAACATGTAGTAATGCAGTATCAGATTTCAGGATCCTTAAAAAGTCTCGATAGTTTCTAATGCCCATATTTCTGCACAGTTGAATGATCCATTTTGCCCTAGCCAATTTATACGCAGTGCAAAACAACATTACGGGCTCACTGTTTCCTCCTCAACCATGCATCCTGGGCATAAAGACTTTATACCCCCAGCCCACTTATCCGTTACTGCATAGAGCGGGAGTGTCCCGTATCTGAATTACAGTTACAGCTTCCTTGCTAGAGGTGGCTGGATCTGGTCTAAAATCAGTTCGAATTGATATATTGACTTAAAATCAAGAATTACATGCGTTAAACTAGTCGTTGCTACTCCCTGGATTAAGCTAGTGAGTTTGTAGGCTTTCACAGCCTTAGCTAATTGATTTTTGGAAATCGCTGGCCATGATTCCTCAGGAGTGAGCCATAAATCCTCCCTGCCCATAGTGCAAAAGAAATACCTAACATACAACAGCCAGGGTACACCACCTACGGCCCCTAGTAATGACAGCACCGCTTTCAATTCGTCCCTGTAATGTCTCAATTCCGGTGTACTCCACATCCGCCGCCAATATAACAGCGGCCTTGCCGAGGTTAATTCCCAATTGGGAGAATACCCAGATCCATTCTTAATGGCACCAGGGGCGTACCTACTGGTAAAGCTAAAATATTTCTAATAAGCTTGTTTTCCGTAATTTGGAGGAATTTGGGGGAACAATGACCCCACAGATCTGCCCCGTATGTAGCAGCGGACCTAGCTTGGACTTTATAAATCTCAAGCAACGGGCTTATGGTCTTTGTCACACATCACTTGTGGACTTTCACTAAACCCCCTATAGCCTGGGTTAGTTTCAGATTGGCCTTCTCTATTTGGGGGCCCCATCCCATCTTATCATTTAATGACAGACCCAGATAATCAAATGATTTGACTTGCTCTAATGGTCTATCATCCATCAAAGGATGTGGGCATTTAGTGGTAGTGGCATTAAAGACCATATATTTTGTTTTGTTGATATTGACTACCAATTTTCGCTTCTTACAGAACTGGGCAAACTCGTTCAACACCCTCTGCATCCCCATTGATGACTTAGAGAGGAGCAGGGTGTCGGCCGTGTACATTAGTGCGGGGAATTTAGATGATGAAATTCTCGGAGCGTCCAGATCTTTGGTGACAAGCAGATCCTCCATTAAACCATTTTAGATAAAGAAAAGAGGGTCGGGGCTAATACGCAGTCTTGCCTGACCCCCTTTCCAACTGGGAAGGGCGCTGTTAATGAGCCGTTCTAACCGTATCTTACCCTTGCGTATGTATTTTCATGAAGGCGTTAAAGTTGTTGGCAAAGATATGGTGGGACTCCCATGTCCAGCAGGATATTCCATATCTGGTCGCGATCCACCATGTCAAAAGCCGACTTCAAATCTACAAATGTAAGACACAAACTCCCCCCTTCCAAGACTACATGCTTCCAGTAAATTAGCTGGAGACTAAACAGTTGATCTGTAGTCGAAATTTTAGATCTGAATCCTGCTTGTAATGGGGTCAATATGTCTCGGTCTTCAATCCACTCCTTTAATCTGCCCAATAGTATTCTTCCATAGATTTTCTGCATGACATCTATAAGACTGTTTGGCCTGTAATTCGCAGGCTCAATCAGTGACCCTTTTTTAAAGATGGGGACAATCTCTGCCCCTGCCCATGTCGGGGGTACAGAGAGGCCATGGAGTATCTCATTAAAGAACAATAAATGATATGGTGCACATACTGTCTGTTTGTTTTTAAACAAATCCCCTGGGATCCTATCCAAACCGGGCGCCTTATTAGGCTGCAATTTTGCTAAAGCTAATAGTACCTCACCAATTGTGAATAGGGGTGTTTCCTGTATCAATTCCGAATTAAAATAATGTTGGGATGGATTCCTATCATTCGTGAGAGGGGACGAGCCCGAATACAGTTCTTTAAAATATAGGTACCCGTATTGTTCATCAATATTAGGATCAATAGTGGTCCTTCCCTCGTTTTTTCCGGTGTGGACCAAATTCCCAAAAGATCTGCTATCCTTAGTATCTACAGCAGTCTTGATGGCCTATCTTCCTCCCAGTCCAGTTTTGCTTGTTTAGTTAGTCTTCTGAAATCAGCCCTTGCATCCCTAATGCGATCCCTATTATTCATTTTTAGTGCAAGGAGCAAAGCCTTTTTAGCTGCCCTGCAATCCCTGCCATACCAGGATTTTTTATCAATACCGGGTTTCTGTTTTTGTGTGCTGTTATTGGAAAAAAAACTCTCCCAAAATCTGGACCATTTCCAGATGTATTTCCCCAAATTTAATAATGGGGCCTAAGTTCAATCTATTCTCTATTATGCCACTGACCTTCTCCAGCAGTGGAATAATGCTTGTATAAAGCTTAGACAAAGTTTGCGGGGACTGATTAATTTTTGCCCACCTGATACATCTCCCCCCTTGGACAACTTCCAGGTTGTTACATTGCACGGACTCTCGGTGGGTACCCACTCCCACCAACTGGAAGTCCAAGTTCATGATTAGTGGGTTATGGTCATATTCACAGCGTAAATTGACTCTAAAGTCAACCCCATTATGCAAAAGCTCCAAGCTGAGCATTAAGTAATCAATTATTGATGCTACATCACCTGACTTAAAGGTGGAATTACCCGGGCTGTCTCCAGTAAACCTCCCATTACATGCCCTTAGGGAGTGGGTCAATGTTAAAGTTGTTAGCTGCAAGACCAGAGGAGTCCACCCCCTGGTAGGATAAGTGTTAGGAGGGGGGATTGACCATACCGTGTCCTCATCACTACTTATGGCTTGTGGCATACCATTAAGGGGCTCGTAGTGACAGTTGAAGTCCCTACCAATAATAAAGTGGGAACCCCCCTCAAATGTACCGATGAAGTTTGTCAAGGAATCTATCGTAGGGGAGGTGGCACCATACTGTGCAAACCTAGAGTGGACAATAATAACAGCTAATTTAAGAAGGTTATTGTGTGACAAAAGGATGCACATAATATCAGGGGAATACGTGTCTACACGCCTTATCGGGCATCCCAAATGGGTACCCACCCATATACAGAGTCCTCCCGATGGTCTATCCATTGGCCCCTTAGAAGCTGCTTCACAGTATACCACGTACCCTACTCTGTACTGAGGGTCAATTGCCCATGTTTCCTGGAATAGGCAGATCTCGTGTCCCTCAATGAAGGCTCCCCCAGTCGGGTTGGTCCATTTTGGGCACTAAACCTGCGATGTTCCAGGATAGGATTCTTAGGCCTCCTGTATCTAGACTTTTCTCCTGTTGGGGGTTTATCCCATACATCTCAGCCATACCTTGAATAACAATTTCACTATTTCCCATAGAACCTTGGTCCCATACAGGATAGTCACAGTTGGACTTATTAGTACCAGTAAAGTCCTCCCCCGCCCCAGCTGGGTTAGGCCAAAAAATAAGATCATCCATTGGCAACCTCTCCTCAACATTTGAGACAATTTGAGTGATTGTACCCCCACCAAAAACCTCGCTGGATATTGAGCTTTGAATTGGCAGGACAATCACTTTAGTAGGTGCAGGGGTCAGTCAATCTACCAAATCTAACCCACTAAATCTATCACTAAGTGGGACAGAATATTGTTGGCCGTTGTAACTAACCCCCTATTCCCTTCGTGTTGATCATAGTTGGCCAATTGATTTGAGGGACAATAGAAGTGGCTAAGATTGTGGGCCCTAATTGTGGCGCCTGTGGATCTCATTGGCCACACACGTTCATGGCTCACAGCTCTCGGTCCTTAAAATTTACAACAATACAGTCCCCCACTTGGTTTTTGGGACGATTTCCCACCCAGCTCACTCTCCTCAACACAGTATCTGGCCATGGACTTCTCCCGGGAGGGGTCTATTATTATTTAGCCAGTGTATTGTTTTATTTTTAAGTTGGTCATGTGTTTCGATCATCCCATATTCCAATTCTGGCACCCCATCAATATTACGACATACGGCGCACAGTCTGGAGGTAGATCCAAGTGGGGCTGGATAGTCTTTGCAGCCATCCCACTTTTAGTACCCTGGCTAAGAATTGTCTTTCTTTGTGTTCCTAGGGCTCCCGGGAGTATAACCTCGCGAACCCGCTCGCGGGGTCCAGAATTTGGAAGCTCAACTTCAGGTGTATTTTTCGTGCCACGTACTTCATCCCTCTCAGCTCTTGGGGCCATTACTTGAACATTCTTGTGGGGTTGGCTATTACAGACCCCTCACTGCCCCTTGATCCCTCATTCGATGGAACATATGATCTGTCAAGATTTACTATAGTATTCTTGATGGTTTCCACACTAGACAACATAATTCCTTCAATCTTAACCAGCTTATTTTCAATTTGCATAAGTCTTTCCATTATTGGTTTCAAGGATGTAGCGATGAGGCTCCTCTGGCTCAAAAAGTCTCATGCCATGGTCTGCCTCCCTAGATGTACCAGCATCAACGCTACTATCCTGGGCTATTTGGATAACAGAGGGATCCAACATAGCCGCATTGCAGCATTTGTTCGGCTTATGAGTTTTTGGGTTTCTCCCCTTCTGATGCGTGCCACCACTCTTCCTCTTAGGGATTGCTCCCAGCCTCTGATCAGGGGGTGGCGATTGGATCTTGTGAGCATCCATTGCACCTGTAGCAGGGCCCCTATGCGGTTCCAATATTGTGACATTGGGAAGTAAAGCAGTCTGAGCCTGCACCTCACCCAAATTAATTTCGGTATTCACAAAGCATGGATCACCGTGGCTTGTTGTTGGTAATGGAGTAGTGTGGGCCAATTGTGCACCTTTCAGGGGAGATGGAACACTCGCTAGACCAACCAAAGAAGAGCATTTATTAAAAATTGGGTCCATAAAGAGACGCCTTTCAGTCATAGCAATCTCATGTTCTAAGACAGATGAGGCTCTCATGATAAATTGGTCCAGCGTACCAGCCACAAATCCAACGCCAGTAACCTTCTTCCCCCTTTTCTCCTGGGAGGGCATCTTTGCAAACAGGTACAACAAGTCTTAAATCACTATGCCACTTACTTCGACCTTGGCCTAGGGCAGGATCTGGAGAATGAGTGTTGTTAGAGGGGTGGCCCAGCCCAGCCTCCCCGGTCTCCAACAGGCTCAAATGGGCCCGCCCTTGGCCCGGGCTTTGCCTGGCACACGCCTGCGCGCGTCCCGCATTGCAGGATATGTGCGCAATAATATAGGCTGAGGGCAGGTTTGGGAGGGGCGCAGGTGTTGGCAATTGCGGGGCTCCTGGGAGTTGGAGTCCCGCTTCACTCCTGAGGTATCTACAAACACGAGTAATCAACTGGTGGGAAGGAGGAATTACTGTCCACTTAGTTCCCCTTTTCAATACTTAAGCAATCAAGTGGTGGAATGGGCACTTGTAGCTACTCAATCGTTGGTTGGCATGGATCACCCTCATAAACGCTAAGTTTATCAAATGCAGTGTATTTCTGTTCTCCGCCCCACATTAGCGTTACGGCACTGTCATCGGATGTCCAATGTCGTGCTGTATGCCGGCCTCAACCAGAGGCAACCTCAGGTTCTGGCAGCAGTGTCCAGAGAAAGCGTGAAAATGTAAAAAGAAGGTTTCTTAAAAAACAGGACTTAACCAAAACAGAACTTTAATAGGGAGAGATTAGGTCTGTCATTAAAAATGTTGGTGGGTATAGATATACAAACAAGTTACTGGATCTTACTATACCACTTATTGAATAGCGTCGACATGTTTCAGCTCCTTAGTGCCCAGCCGGGTCTATGGAGCCTTCGTCAGGACAAACAAACACAAATTACTTACACCACTTGTGCAGTAATTCACAGTGTTATTTTAAACACTGGATTATTTATGTTTTGCTCTCAAACCTATAGTGAAAAGAGAACAGAAAAACAGGCAAATACAAATAGATACATCATTTGAATACATATCAGTACAATACTGTAACTCCTAAAATTTAGGGTTATATTAAGCTAGCACTTCAGGAGAGTGGTCTTACTAAGGACCCCCATGGGCCCAAATACACTAAGGATGTAACAAGTGACGAGATTACTTGTGGTCACTTTAGAACTATATTCTTTTAATGACTGATTGCAGGTAAGGTATTATGGAATTATGAATTGACATGGGATCGCCCTTCTTCATGAAGGAGACTCTGTTTCACACTGTTTATGATAAGCCATATTCAGTATTCCTAGTCTACTAGTACTTCACGATCTATAATCCCAAATGGTTTGAGATTAATTGTCAATAGTTGCAAAAATGCTGTATTTATCTGAGTTAGGAATCCCTCTTGGACACACGGGACCCTAATTCATAACGGAGACTCTATTTCACACAGATTTTAATAATGATAAGCCATATACAGTATTGTTAGTCTACTAGTACTTCACGGTCTATAATACCAGATGATTAGAAATTAGTTGTCAGTTGATGCTAAAATCCTACATTCGTCTGAGTTAGGAATCCCTATTGGACACACGGGGCAGCTCACTTCTGATGTTAATGTGTACACAACTCACCCGTTTCCCAATACGAGATGTCTATTTTAAATACTTTCCATAATACCCGTGTTTGCTACTCGCATATGGATTAAACACGTAAGCCGCAATTCGCTGTCTGTATTTAATGAACAATGATTACTGGCTCATATTTAAAAGAGTGATGTCACTTAATTCTGTGTGTTACTATGTCCGTATTTTACGAGGAGAAAACTCGTGCTCGGGGGGCCGGTATTACCAAATCATTTACATCTACACATACGGCTTGGTGAGACTAGAGAACTGTGGGACCGCATTGTTTAATTTGCATTGGGTCGGTCGACAAAAAGGATAATTTTAAACAGACCTTATTAACATATAACATCAAGATGTCGACAACCATTGACTCCCTAGCTCCATTAAAAACATGTAAGCACAAGGGGAGAGCATCAGCCCCTTGGTTTGACGACTCTCTAAAGCTTCTTAAATCAGCGTGTAAGCAGGCTGAAAGAAAATGGAGACAGGGCTACCTTGATGCTAACAAGCTAAACTGGAAAACTCAACTCTTGGATTATAAAAATGCGATTATGAAATCCAAAGCCGCTTATTATTGTTCCACAATTTGTACAGCCGCCAACAGCTCCAAAAGTGTCTTCCAGATCTTAAACAGCCTTCTCCATCCTGATTGCGCAAAACAAGTTACCCCTCCCACTCAACTTCTGTGCGACAATTTGGCGCTGTTCTTCAAAGATAAAATTGAGACCATCATTCGAAACTTAAGCATCCCCCCCACGCGGGTCGCCTCCATCGGCCTTGACACTGACCTCATTGACCCTGGAGCCGTGAGCAAAGAGCACCAGCCCATGGACCCCCTGTGGGAATTCCCCCCCATTACTGAGGGAGAATTTAACAGACTAGCTCATGGGATTTCCTCGGGCTCTCCTCTTGACCCCATCCCCCCTAAATACTGGAAGTCATCTGTAGAGGAACTTTTCCCCACTCTCTGTAGGATTTGTAATCAATCCTTGAGCAGTGGCCTAGTTCCTGCCCGGTGGAAGCAGGCTCTTATTAGGCCACTGTTGAAGAAACCTTCCCTGAACCCTGAGTGTTTGCAGAACTATCGGCTAATCTCCCTGTCACCTTTCCCGGCAAAAATTGCCGAGCGCTGGGTGAGCTCATGCCTCTCCAAGCACCTGGAGCAGAATCATTTTCTGGACGAATTACAATTTGGCTTCCGTCCAGCCCATGGCACGAAAACAGCTCTACTTACTGCCATGGGGGACCTTCGTATGCGTGCAGACAGTGGTCAGGCGGTTGCCTCGATCCTGTTGGACCTGTCTGCCGCATTCGATACGGTCAACCATATAATTCTGCTGGAGAGACTAAAAGAGGCCGGGGTGGGTGGTACTGCCCTGCGTTGGTTTCATTCCTTCCTGCGGGATAGGAAGCAGGTTGTGTCCCTCCCCCCGTATCAATCAGCCTTCTCCCCGGTGACCCACGGTGTGCCTCAGGGCTCGTCCATAAGCCCGATTTTATTTAACGTGTATTTAAAACCTTTAATTACGTTAATCAAAGCCTATAAGCTAGGAGCAATCAACTATGCCGATGACACTCAGCTCATTCTCTCTTGGGAGGGTGAGGAATCGATTCCTCTGGAGTCGTTTCATGACTGTCTGCGAGACGCAGCTTGCTGGCTTCACAAGAACTCCTTACAGTTCAATGCCACCAAAACCGAGGTTCTGTTCTGTGCCGGAAGTCGGATCTCCCGCCCGTTTCCAGCTGAGTTCTGGCCCCCGGAAACTCTGGAAAAACCACAGCCGGTCACCACCGTTCGCAATCTGGGAGTTATTATGGATAACAAGCTCACCATGGAAGCCCAGGTCGCGAAAACAGTGCTTACCTGCACTGCTTTGATTCGCTCACTCTGCAAGATCTTCCCACTCCTACCCTTGCAGGCCCGGGCCTCAATTGCCAGATGCACCATTCTTAGTCGTCTTCACTATTGTAATGCGCTGCTGCTTGAGGCTCCGTCCGCACTGTTCGACAGACTCCAAAGAGTTCAAGCAGCGGCCGCTAAATTGCCCTGGGATGGCCTAGGAGATCTTCGGCTACTGCGGCAATGGCTGAACTCCACTGGCTCCCCATGAAACAGCGAGTTGCTTTTAAATCACTCTGCCTTGTTTTTAAAGCTCTGCACAGAGTTGGCCCTGTTCCTCTGCAATCTCTGTTCGAATGGTATATCGCAACCAGAGCTCTCAGATCCACAACAGCCTGTCTGGTTAAAGTTCCAAGATTTAAAAAAGCCAGGACAGGAGGAAGATCTTTCAGGGTTACTGCATCAAAACTCTGGAACAGCCTGCCTCTGGATGCCCACCAAATAACAGAACTTCTCCCTTTCAGGAAACGGATTAAAACCTGGCTCTATCCAAAATGCTAAACGCCAATCACTTTACTGCTCATTTCCTACTGCATTCATCTTAGAGAGTTGTCTTCAACAATTTAAAGGTAAAGGGGGCCTTTTTAAGGGCTTAGAGCTTCCTTTCGAGATACTTCTCTTTTATCGACTGAGTAGTTTGAGCAGTTTGTAAACGTTTACGTTTCTTTTGAAACTGCTGTCCTTCAAAGTTTGTAGCACAACTAACCCATTCCAAAAAGAAGGGAAAGTTTTTATTAGTACTTTGCATGTAACATTAAAACATGTTGTTTTAATATAATATGGATATAGACTAGAGTGTGAAAAACGTTTATTCTAATTGAGGCCATGTCTAAACAATATTTAGTAATATTTGGAATAGTTATTAACACAGTTCCAATTCGTATGAAATAGGAGAGAGATTATTTCCTTAACTCTTCTGTCATAAATAAGTATGGGACTGCGTGTTAAAAGATAATACTCATTAGTGAGACTGAGAACTAATGTGTATATTTGCACCAAAGATACATTCTGACATAATGTATTGCCTACCCAGACGGTGCTGATCACCCCAAACTAATGAAGAGGGAAGATCACCACACAAGTCCTTAAGGAATGAAAAAGGACCAAGTTGGACCAAATAAAAAAACGGAACAAACAAATATAGAGCCGAATGAACTGCGTGTAGTGATTCGGATGGTCCTGCAAAAACTATCAAGTAAGCAATAAAGTTAAGATGGTTTGTTCTCATAAAAAAACAGTTATTGTCACTATGGTCTAAATAACTCAACTAAAAATGATGTTATTTTATATAGATCCTCTATCAATAAAGCTGAGTGGAAGAGGAATAGCTACTATCATTTCAACCGCCGGATTAAAACTGGTACCGCAAAGTAAAATTGTAGCAAGTGTAAGATTCCTATTAGTTTCTGTGCCCCTGACAGCTTATTAGAAAAAGCATTAATTTACATACTTCAAACTAACAGATGCTATGTATCTATTTTTTAGAAAGAAGATATTTTAACTTAGTCCTAAGGAAGGTGTCCCAAACATTGAAGCACCGAAGCGCGTCGACAAACTGTTTTTAATTGTATACATTTTTATGTATTATGAATTATGTATTATGTTTAGTGAATATATGAATACTGTTTTGAAAAATATCATGTGATCTCCATTTTTTAATTAGTGATATTGTTTATAATAAGTTTATGAAAAATAATCTTTTTAATAAAAACTAAATAGATACATTTAATGTTTTGTTATACTTTTGAATGTAATGTATGATGTGTCAGGGGTAGAGTTAGTCAAGACAAATGTAACTGTTTACAAATATACACTAACGCTTTAAAAACTATACTACACAGAAAGTAAATTCTTTTTGGTTGTGATATCTCTCGGTCCTGTCTGGGTTAAACAGGGAAAACTCTCACTTTTTTCAGTCGGTTCGAATACCGCCTTTAAATTTATGTCACGTTCGACCCTTTGGACAATCGCTAAATGTTAATAAGGTCTGTTTAAAATTATCCTTTTTGTCGACCGACCCAATGCAAATTAAACAATGCGGTCCCACAGTTCACTAGTCTCACCAAGCCGTATGTGTAGATGTAAATGATTTGGCAATAACGGCCCCCCGAGCACGAGTTTTCTCCTCGTAAAATACAGACATAGTAACACACAGAATTAAGTGACATCACTCTTTTAAATATGAGCCAGTAATCATTGTTCATTAAATACAGTCAGCGAATTGCCACTTACATGTTTAATCCATACGCGAGTAGCAAACACGGGTATTATGGAAAGTATTTAAAATAGACATCTCGTATTGGGAAACGGGTGAGTTGTGTACACATTAACATCAGAAGTGAGCTGCCCCGTGTGTCCAATAGGGATTCCTAACTCAGACGAATGTAGGATTTTTGCATCAACTGACAACTAATTTCTAATCATGTGGTATTATAGACCGTGAAGTACTAGTAGACTAACAATACTGTATATGGCTTATCAGTATTAAAATCTGTGTGAAATAGAGTCTCCGTTATGAATAAGGGTCCCGTGTGTCCAAGAGGGATTCCTAACTCAGATAAATACAGCATTTTTGCAACTATTGACAATTAATCTCTAACCATTTGGGATTATAGATCGTGAAGTACTAGTAGACTAGGAATACTGAATATGGCTTATCATAAACAATGTGAAACCGAGTCTCCTTCATGAAGAAGGGCGATCCCATGTTAATTCATAATTCCATAATACCTTGCCTGCAATCAGTCATTAAAAGAATATCGTTCTAAAGTGACCACAAGTAATCTCGTCACTTGTTACATCCTTAGTGTATTTGGGCCCATGGGGGTCCTTAGTAAGACCACTCTCCTGAACTGCTAGCTTAATATAAACTTACAAACCCTACATTTTAGGAGTTACAGTATTGTGCTGATATGTATTCAAATGATGTATCTATTTGTATTTGCCTGATTTTCTTTTCTCTTTTCACTATAGGTTTGAGAGCAAAACAGAAATAATCCAGTGTTTAAAATAACACTGTGAATTACTGCACAAGTGGTGTAAGTAATTTGTGTTTGTTTGTCCTGACGAAGGCTCCATAGACCCGGCTGGGCACTAAGGAGCTGAAACATGTTGACGCTATTCAATAAGTGGTATAGTAAGATCCAGTAACTTGTTCGTATATCTATACCCACCAACATTTTTAATGACAGACCTAACCTCTCCCTATTAAAGTTCTGTTTTGGTTAAGTCCGGTTTTTTAAGAAACCTTCTTTTTACATTTTCACTCTTTTTCTCTGGACACTGCTGCCAGAACCCGAGGGTGCCTCTGGTTGAGGCCGGCATACAGCACGACATTGGACATCCGATGACAATGCCGTAACGCTAATGTGGGGCGGAGAACAGAAATACACCGCATTCGATAAACATAGCGTTTATGAGGGTGATCCATGCCAACCAACGGTTGAGTAGCTACAAGTGTCCATTCCACCACTTGATTGCTTAAGTATCCACAAACACGGCAAGGTCCCTGGGCAAAGTGCAAACTGCTGCGAACGGCTCCTGCGAAGCAGGGGTCGCGAGCAGTTATCAGGCTTGCGGCAGGAGGAACACAGCTGCTGGCAATTGCGGGGCTCCTAGGAGTCGGAGTCCCACTTCACTCCCGATGTATCCACAAACGCGGCAAGGGCAAAGTACAAACTGCTGCGAGCGGTACTGTTGCATACCCTGGCTTGCATATTCAAACTGCATACCTATAATTTTGGTTTTAAACTTTGGTCATGCCACACATTAATACCATGCAAAAACAACAGTTGATGGACAGAATACAGAACAAGGTCATACATTCACCCCAGTACAGAGATCTGTGCCTAAATCTATTGTTTCTTTGCTCACCATGCCATTCCAGTTTGCAAATTAGTCTTGACCCTGTGCCTCCAGCCCGAACTGCCAAGCCAGGTCCTCCCTGGACCGGAAACAAGCATCCTAGGACCGGTTCCGGGGTCTCACCCCTCTTCAGCCAGGATAGCTTGATTCCAGTGGCATGGAGAGCACGGACCCACGTCTGGGCATACCCGTCCCACTCAGGGTGACAAATGCAAAAACAACAGTTGATGGACAGAATGCAGAACAATGTCATGCATTCACCCCAGTACAGAGATCTGGGCATAAATTCATTGTTTTTTTGCTCACCAAGCCATTCCAGTTTGAACCCAGCCATATGCAAATCAGTCTTGAGCCTGTGCCTCATGGGAACAGTCCAGCCCGACCTGCCAAGCCAGGTCCTCCCTGGACTGGAAACAAGCATCTTAGGACCAGTTCCGGGGTCTCACCCCTCTTCAGTCAGGATAGCTTGATTCCAGTGGCATGGAGAGTACAGGACCCATGTCTGGGTATACCCGTCCCCCAAGCATCTTAGGACCGTTTTCGGGTCTCACCCCTCTTCAGCCTGGACAGCTTGATTCCAGTGGCATGGAGACAACGGGACCCACTTGCGGAGACAAATGCAAAAACAACAGTTGATGGACAGAATGCAGAACAATGTCATTATTTCACCCTAGCACAGGGATCTAGGCCTAAATCCATCGTTTTTTTGCTCACCATGCCATTTCAGTTTGAACCCAGCCATATGCAAATCAGTCTTCACCCTGTGCCTCATGGGAACAGTCCAACCCAAAATGCCAAGCCAGGTCCTCCCTGGACTAGAAACAAGCATCCTAGGACCGGTTTCAAGATTTCACCCCTCTTCAGCCAGGATAGCTTGATTCCAGTGGCATGGAGAGCACCGGACCCACGTCTGGGCATACCTGTCCCACTCGGGGTGACAAATGCAAAAACAACAGTTGATGGACAGAATGAAGAGCAATGTCATACATTCACCCCAGTACAGAGATCTGGGCCTAAATCCATTAATACCATGTTCATTCATTGACAGAGGACCTGTCTTTTAACAATGATCGGTTATTGACCTAGTCCTAAACCAGGAGGTGAGCACCAACCCCTTCCTAATAATGGCAGGGGATTATTGTCCGTGTCTTGGGTTTCATGCATAGAGTGCATAGGTGGCAGAATACAGTGGTAGTGAATTCTAATGACAGGCCTTTTCCCTATGAGATAAGAATTTGCTCCTTTAGTCACATTTATCAAGAGTTCTGCTGCTCACAATGAACCAGGAATCCTGAACATAACATGCGTGCCAGACGTGATAGTGTACCATGGACTAGTGATACAGGCCTGCAGGTTCCATTTTTGAAGCCCGCAGCCTAGATAAGAATATAAGGTTGCTTTCTCCATACAGCAGATGGGCATTGTGCCATCTCCTAGATGAGAGGGAGGTTCACCAGATGTTATGTCATGGACGTCATTTGGGAGTAGTTAGGCGTCTTAGCTGCAACCTCCAGTTTGCTCTCATCCACTCCTGGCACTTCCTTTATGACCCATGGCCTCAAAGGGGCACAACATATGCCTCCTCTGAGGCCAGGGCCCGCAAAGGAAATGCCAGGAATAGCGGGGTACAAGTTAGAGGTTGCAGCTGCAACACCTGACTACCCTCAAATGACGCCCATGGCTATGGTGTGAAAAAAGGAGATAGACATTCCATAGAAGTGTCAGGACTCTTCCTGGTACAGAGGACTGTAAATGTTTCTAACTGCAGCTGCCATAAGGTAGATGACAGAGGGTACAGGGTGAGACCTGGAGTATTTGCTGTAAGTGAAAGGAGTCTTTGCAAGGGGCACACATTTCTGTCTGTGTTCCTGATCTCCCTGAGTAAGGGTCATAAATAGATGGCTGCAGCTTACTCTCACCTCTTGTATTTCTATGGAGTGCACTTTGACTGTACTGCTCGCCGGTCCTGAAAGGTTACCCGGGTGGGACACACGAAATGGGAATGGAACCACAGGAAGCAAACCTGGAATGCACAGCTTCCATCTGCAAATTAGGTTTAAAGAGAGGAGTTCAAGTTCCATAGTGATTTGTGTTGCGGTCTCACTTAATGAGGAGGGGGTTACACCTCGGCTTATTCAGGAACTACCATGCAGTAAAGAGTTGGTGTCACAATGACAGATAACTCCCCTTTGGTGAGGGAACATTGCCTGGAGTGCAATCTGAAAGAGAAAATAATGGACTGTCCTCGGTCCAACATATCCTGCCTGTGAGCCATGAAAAGAAGGGCCAATCCTGCAGGAGAATCTAGATTGTGAAACGTACTGCTGTAATTGACCCTGGCATTGTTTTTGCCCAGCAGACACTTGCTAACAAAATGTACTGCTATGCTGTACACTCCAGAATTCATCATTTATCTTGTCATAACCGCCAGGAATCCGTGTGTTGTGTCTGTGTGATTAGCCTGACTGAAGCTGGAATTGATACCTAATGGTGGCCCGAGTGCCCCACAAGTGCACTGTGTGATTGAGACAAAGCCAAGTGTGTTGTGGAAGTTAGTTCTAAAGAGGAAGTGACCTGGAAGGTGCCTTAGGGGTACCTCATGAAGATTTCAGGTCATCTCTTCAAGGCACTGTGTACCAAAGATAGCACCTGGCTTTAGCCATGATGAAAATTCATCATCTGCAGGAGTGTGGCCATTGCTATCAAGAGGAAATACCACATACTCACCGGAGTATCAGCGTGAGCCGCGTTGAGAGTCAAGAACGGGAATGCAAATATAAGCTCCGATCGGCAGCCTGGAGGAGGGCCCCAGACAGAAGTATCTGCTCCTGTGGTGTCCCATCGAGTGACACGCTGCATGGCTGACTGCCACAGATCACCTGACCAGATGGCCTCATGCCGCCTGGAGGTTTCCTTCTGCCGGTAGATGTTAACGTGGCCCAGCACTGCTGCTATGTAATTGGTGGGAGGCCCACTTGTACTGGGGATGACCTAGAGAGCAGAGGCCCCAAGAGCAAAAAGACTTGCCCCCATAAACTATGAATTCATGCATTATTGAATGTGTGGTGGAATTCTATGTTTTATGTAACCCTTATGGTATGAAAAGAGCATCCGAGAGGTAGGCTAGGCTCTGGGGAAGGGTTGAGTATGTGTATGTGTGTGTGTGGGAGTGGGTGTGTGTGTCTGCATGTACGTCTGTGCATGAACATGTGTGTGTGTGTGTTTGTGTGTAGGGGCTAGGGATAAGTTTGTGTTTTGCCGGCCCAGCTAAACATTTGCAAGCATTCCTAGAAGGTGTGAAGGTCAATGCTTAGAGAGGATCTTGAGGGAGGGTATGGAAAGTGGAACCCAGTGAAGTCTTAACTGAAAACAGAACTAATCTCTCTAAGACTGTTCCTGTTTTGCTGGCTTCACTACTTCTGTGGGAATAAGACCACTCTATTATAAACAGGCTCTTGCTGTGCCATTGTCCATCAATCCCAATTCACCTTGACTCCCTACCTCAGATATTAGACTGTTAGTTAATTAAGAGATGTGACAGCTACTGCCCAGCACCTATGGATCCGGATGGAGATTGTTAGCTTAATCAACCCAAGGTCTAGCGTTTTATCTCTATACTGCCTCAACTGTTTCAAAGGCCAGTACATAGTGCACTCATACCCAAATTGGTCTCTAGTCAATGGTAATCAAGTATGAAGTAATTATAAAAAGCAAATGTGCCTTTAGGAGGAATCTAAAGCTTTATAGATTGTGGCAAAAGTAGATTGGAGAAGGAAGACTGTCCTGTATGAGACCTTCTTTAATAGACATGTGTCACATCTCTTTCTAGTTTAGAATGCTTTATTGAGATAATAAACAAAGTAAAACTTCAGTACATGTTCTTAAAACAAGAGGATGTGAGTTAGGACAAATTGTACATGGCAATGAGAAAATAGAAAAACAACCTCAGAAGATACTGTACAAAGAGTAAATGCATTTCAACTTTTTTGGTTTGAGGAAAGAAAAGGGAAAGAGGAGAGAACAGAAAAGGGGGAGAGGATGGGAAGGGAAACGGAATACAGCAATGGAAAAGAATAAGGAG
Organism: Lissotriton vulgaris; assembly: GCF_964263255.1. Lineage (NCBI taxonomy): Eukaryota > Metazoa > Chordata > Amphibia > Caudata > Salamandridae > Lissotriton > Lissotriton vulgaris. The sequence goes on along the minus strand of NC_141694.1, from coordinate 1,141,432,043 downwards.
GAAGAATGAAGAACAAATGGAAGTATAACTTTAAAATATATTAAAATACAGGTTGGTATCAGTGTACAAGCACAATTAATTGGCTCTTCTAGAAAGAAAAGATGTTAGTGGTAACCACAGGAAATCTTTTTTTATCATCAATAAGTAGAGGAGGCACAAGCTTGATCAGGTCTGTGATGATAACAGAGCAAATTCCACCAAGCTTAAAAATAAATTTTAGAGGTATCTTTCCAGTTAGAGGTAATAATCTGAAAGGAAATGGCTAAAAACAAATCAATGAATTTGCCTACATTGTTCTGCACATTCCAAACCGTAGAAGAACTGCCGAAAAATATGGAAAATATCAAATATTAGTTCCTAAAATGTCATTCAATTTGGACCAAATATGGGACCATAATGCTTAAATTTTAGGACAATGAAAAAACATGCTTGAATCTACATAAGTCAGTAGGGGTAAAATAAATCAGTTATAGAAATAATATAAAGTTTGGGTTGTACTAGCTAAGCGTGAGGAAGTGTTAATTTTGGACCAAATGGAGTCCCATATTTTAAATGAAAAGTCTTGTGATAGATCATTTTCCCACTGAAGTTCTAGTTTGGATTTAGATCTTACTTTAACAGGGCAAGAAAGTAACTTGTATATAACAGCAGCTTTAAATTGAGTGGAGAAGTCCAAAGGAGAAGAAATATATTGGTCATGTGTATTAACAAGGTTATTTTGAGAAATATAAAAAATCATAGAATCTTTGAGCAATGGATATTGTTGGGTTTGTGTAGATGAAATACCATTGGATCTTTGTATCTCTGGGTATTCCATAGTGGAACTATCTCTTAATAGATGGTTAAATGTGATAATGCCTTTGTCGGTCCATTCTTTCCAAAATAAAGCTTTGTTATTAATTTTGAGATGTTTGTTATGCCAAATTGGAGTGCACAGGACGTGATCCGCAGAAGACTACTGGGTTGCAAGTAGGGGGGAAGAAATTGCTTTGGAGTAAATAAATATTGGTAAAAAAAACGTTTTGGAGGTTGGGAAAGAAAGGAAAAGGGTGAGTACTGCGCTTGTTCTATGGAGCTCCATGTTGTTAAAGGTAAATGAGCCGAATCAAATAAAAGGGAACAAATATGTTTCAGGGAGCATGCAGAGTGATAACGTTTAGAGGTTAGGAAAATGTACTCCTCCCATTTCCTTGGAAAGTTGTAAACGAGAAAGTGAAATCCTAGCCTTGCGATTAGTCCAAAAAAACTTGGTCAAAGAGCGATAAATAGTGCTGCCAAAAGGAATTGGGCAGGGAGACTGTAAGCATAGAAAGAACAAAATTAATATTGGGAAGAAGCATCATTTTGATCGTAGCTACTCTACCCCACCAAGATAAAAAAAAGTGGAGAGCAGCTTTCAGTAAGATTTGATCGTTTTTTAAGTATTTCAGCTCCGTTATTTTTGATAGTTTCTCTAATATTGTTAGCATAAAGGATCCCTAAACATTTAATACTTTTTGAGTTCCATTCAAAACTTGTGTGGTGGAACATATATGGGAGACAATACTTATTCAAAGGTAGGACTTCGGATTTATCAATATTTAACTTATATCCTGAGACAGAAGATTATTCGTGTAAAAGGGAAAAGAAAGCCAGGACAGATATTGATGGATTAGAAATAAATAAAGGAATATCATCCACGTAGGCAGTGAATTTGATGTCAATATTATTACATTTAAAACCTGTGTATTGTGGTGAACTTCTAAGTTTTTCTAAAAAGGGCTCCAAAGCATGAATAAATAGGAAAGGAGAAAGGGGACACCCCTGTCTCGTCCCTCTAAGGAGAGGGAAATATGCTGATTGACAACAATTTACCCAAATAGAAGTAGTGGGGGCAGAATATAGCAATTGAATATATTTAATAATGGGTGGGCTAAAACCATGCCATTTAAGTGCGCCAAAGATAAAATCCCAATTAACTATCAAATGCTTTTTCAGCATCCAAAGTAATGGGGCAATGGGAGAATCTGATTTGGATGCCAGGTGGATGATATTAAGAAATGTTCTAGAGTCGTCAGTGATGGAGCATCCTTTAACAAAGCCAGATTGATATATATTGATGAGATCCGGGATTACTTTGTTAATGTGAAGGGCAAGTAATTTAGCAAAGATTTTACAATCAGTATTAATCAGGGAAATCGGCCTATAACTTTTACATTGGGAAGGAATCTTATCTTTTTTAGGTATTAAACATAACATTGCCTGAGTAAAATATCCACGTGACTCAATGGCAATGAGAAAATGATTAATTAATGCGAATAACTGGGGAACCAAAAGTTGTTTGAAATGAAGAAAAAAGAGAACAGTAAAGCCATCAGGACCGGGTGTTTTGTCTTTGGATAAAAGAGTAATAGCTTCAACGATTTCCTGTTCTAAGATGGGTGCATTTAAGGATGAGAGGTCAGTATGATCTACTGGATTTTTGGGAATATTTTGAAAAAAGGAATCAGTTTGGTCAGGAGTGGGAGTGGATTCTGGCGTATATAAGGAAGTGTAATATTCAGTGAAGCAGTCAAGGATTTTAGCGTCTGAAGTATGGTGAATTCCGGAGTTATCAGTGATAGCCACAATTTTAGATTTTTGCTTTTCAATTTTCAAATAATTAGCCAGAGATCTGCCTGCCTCATTCCGTCCACCATACATCTTAACGTTAAATTTTAGAAGATTGTTACAAGCAGAGTGTAACAGGATGAGTGTAGAGTCTAAGATAGCCTTTTTTCTCTTCTGTCAAGTGGGTCTTCAGAGACTTCCTGAAGGATAATAGCACCGATTCCCCTTGTAAGATTTCTGGTAGCTCTTTCCAGATTTGAGGAAGGAGGACCGACAGAGCTCTACCACCCTTGGATTTGAGGTTAAATCTCGATGGGGCAAGCTTACAGGCCTTGGAGAAGCGCAAGGCTCTGCCTGGGGTGTACTTTAACAGTCGATCTTTAATGTATTTAGGAGCCTCTCCATAAATGGCTTTGTGGGCTATACAAAGGCACTTAAATTGCACTCGGTGTTCAATGGGCAACCAGTGCAATTTAGGTAGAAGGGGGGGTAGCTCGTGTTCTCCTCGGTAGGGAGAAGATGAGCCTGGCTGCATATTTTTGAACTACCTGCAATTTCCTGAGGAGCTTCCGAGGGAGGCCTAGATAAAGAGCATTGCCATAGTCCAGCCGAGAAATAACTGTGGCGAACACAATGGATAGTAATGCCGGAACAGAGAGAATGGGAACAAGTTTCCGCAGTTGCCTAAGTAGTCCTATACAGGTTCCTACTACTGCGGAGACTAGGGGGCCATGGACAGGTCTGAATCAATTTTCAGTCCTAGGCTTTTTACAACTCTCCCTGGGGTTGGTACCTCCCCCAATTCGGGGGCCAGAAAAGCTCACACCAGGGGCGGTTTTGTGTTGCGATGATAAGCACCTCGGTTTTATCCGGGTTAACCTTCAAGAGGTTATTTGCCATCCAGTTAACCGTAAACCTGAGAAGATTTTTTACTGAGTCTTGAGCCTGGCTGGTCTTGTCGAGTTGGACCAGCTGTTGAGTGTCGTCCGCGCAATTAAAGACTTGTCAGTTTCTTCGTGTTAGCTCTTCCACTAAGGGCTGCAGATAGATATTAAATAAAATGGGGACAATGCAGAGCCCTGGGGCACACACAAGTTACTGGGCTGGCAGATGATAGTTGATCTCCCATTTGCACTCTCTGAGTGTTGGCCAGTTAGAAAGGAGTTTAGCCATTTAAATGCTTGCCCCTTTATCCCCAGATTCGACACATGGTTCAGCAAGATGGAATGGCTGACCGTGTCGAATGCTGCTGACAGATCTAGGAGAATCAGGGCACATGGCTGTTTATTGTCGGCCCTGATTCTCGGGTCATCATCAACGGAGGCCATCACCAGCTCAGTGCTATGGTGTGATCTGAAACCTGCCTGTCTGGGATGGAGTAGTTCATGATCTTCCAGATAGCTAGCCAGGGTATTCAGGACCTGTTTTTCCAGGGTTTTCACCAAAAAAGGGAGCAGCGAGATGGGCCTATAGTTTTTTAAAACCTTTATATCCGCCCTGCTATTTTCAGGAGGGGGATAACCCTAGCTTCCTTCAAGTTCACTGGCAAATATCCTGAGTCTAGCGACTCATTGAGTAAATCCAGCAGCTGCTTTTCCAAGGGCCATTTGAAAATATCCTCGGAGGGCAAGGGTCCAATCTAGAGCCGGATTTGATCTGGTTGGCTATTGCCATCAGACTCACTGCGTCCAAGCAGGAAAAACTATTCAGATTCCTACTCAGGCAGAGAGGGCTGTGTGGATCTAATACACTGAGATCAGTCGAGATTGTAGTGATATCCAGGATGATATTCCAGGCTTTCTGAAGGAAAAACTCCTGGAAAGTATTACAGTTCGGGAGATCGATTGTTGGAGCTCTGCCCCCCTTCTGCGTAAGTTCCTTCAGAATAGCAAAGATCTCTTTTTGTTTGTTACCAGCCCGGCCGATTCTGCCCTCATAAAAGGCTGCCTTCCTGAGTAGGATATCTGATTTATATTTAGATAAAAGAGCATTATAAGTGTCAAGGTCCACTAGCTTGTAGTTGAGTCTCCACCTCCTCTCTGCTTGACGGAGAAGTTGTTTCTCCTCCCTTAGAGTGGCATCAAACCAAGGGGCTCCTTTTCCTTTCACTCTAACCCTCTCTATCCGTTCAGGGGCTAGTACATCAATTGCGACCTGAAGCTGAGATATTAATGCTACACTTTTTTGATCCAGGTTACCCTCACACATGACTTGAAGAGGAATTGAACGAAGCATAGAGACTAAAGATTCAGCTTCCACTTGCTTCCAGGATCTAACCTTCCTCCACAAGGGTGCTGTCGATAGAGGAGGACAGTCACACAGTACCCAGCATCTTATCAAGAAATGATCCGACCATACACAGGGACTGATATCTGTAATCTCCACCCGAGGAAGAGCACTAGATCAAATCCAAAGTATGGCTCTTAATACGAGTAGGCCAATTTACCAATTGTAGCAGGTCCAAAGAGGTCACATTTGTTTCGAACACAGCCTCTACAGAATCTCTGGGTAACGTATCCCAGTGATAATTAAAATCTCCTAATCAATTAATTAATCGTGGGTTTCTAACGCGCTAGAATCGACTCCTGAAGGAGTATCTCTGCGCAGTAGACCGCTGGAGAACCCATCCTGGCTTTCCCTGTGAGATGGTCCCCACTGGGTATCTCCAAGGTGAAACCAGGCATCCCCGGCGAATGTGGGGGGCCGTTGTGGAGATGAGGCAAGCTAATGCCCAGAGTTGCCGAGTGTGATCCCTGGTTAGAGTAGGCACCGAGGGGAGAATTTTTCGAGTCCGCTGACCCTGGTCCACGACCCTGCCGTGTCGGGAATTGAACCCTGGTCCCGGGCCATCCTCTGCTCCCGGGTCTGCCACCTCTAACCAGTGAGCCACACCACTCCACCTACCACAAGGAGATGTTTATATCTTGATCCGAGTTCGGTTAGGAGATCCAGAAAGACATCGTTAAAGTCTGGGGAGCATTTAGGTGGATGATACACTACCAGCATCACAATACAGGAGGATTTCAGGGAGATTTTTATTCCCAGAAGCTCCGCACTGTCACAGTTTTCTGCTACAATTTGGGTCACCATGAGAGTCTTTTGAATATGGCCGCAACTCCCCCACCCCTAGAGTCCCCAAGTCGGTTATGCCATAGCGCATCAAATTCTATTGGCAGTGCTGCCAGAATATCTGGGGTGGATGTGTCCCCCAACCATGTTTCTGTAAGAGCTAAAATATCAATATCCCCTTCGAGAAGAACACTTCAAGATGATGTTTTTGCAGTGAACGCGTATTGAGCACTGCTACCTTCAGGCCATTTATCGTATTCACACAAGAATGTATCTGAGCCAATGTAGTTCCCTTTCTCTTCCTGAATAAAATCCCTCAATAATGACTCCTCTCGTAGCCTGGCAAGCGCAGTTCCCTCTAACACCTCATTGCCTGTCTTCAGTGCTATAAGTGTTACAGCTGTATAAATATGTTGTTGAACAGGGGTCCTGGCCCCCGGGCCCCGCAGGGCACGGACGGGCGCAGACGGGCTTGCCTCTGGTGCACCAGTGGCACGCACGCTGTGCACGCACGCTGCACGCTGGCATCCCTGATCTTTAAATAGTGTTGGTGCTGTATTCCCTGCAGCACTAGTGCGCTAACCAAGATGGAAGCATGCAGGAGTCCCTGGTCCCTCACCTAAAATGGCGGTCGGGAGCAGAGGGGACGCAAGGACTCACCAAAATGGTGAGTTGTGCAACTCAATTTTAAGTGCAGGCAATACGGGCAGGAGCGGGCAAACAAGCGGAATGTAAGCCTTAGATGAGACACTAAATTAGACAGCAATTTTAAAAAGTTACCAGCTAAAATTTAAAATATTAAAACAACCTAATTCATCAATAGAAAAAGTGCAAAGTGCAGAGAGCAGCGTTTCAGTGTGCAAGGTGCGGCGTTTCAAATGGTAACAGCGTGTTGCAATTCTAATAGTTCCAAATCATTCCAAAAGGTCAAGTCAACACTGTTAGGGGCATAAACATTGCAAAAAGATAATTGAGCATCATTGACTTTAGCATTTAAGAAGAGCCTTATAACATTAGTGTCCTTACATTCATTCTGAAGGGAAACTTTCAAGAACTTGTGAAATAGTATAACCACTTCATTTTTGTTGTTCACCGCCAGAGAACAGAAAATGTCTCCTACCCACTGTTTGCGGAGAGAAGGTAAATCTTGTTCCTTTAGGTGCGATTCTTGTAATAATGCAGCATGACATTATAAAATTAGGCAAAAGAAATAATAACTTTCAAAGAATGAAAGGTAAAAAAGAGATAGAGATTTATATGAGAAAAGGATATGTAAAGGAGGTAATAGCCCGACATAAGAGAGAAAGAAACTTGTGAAAATAAAAAAATAATCCAGAGGGAGGAAAATAGAAGAATTTTCTTGGTGTATGCACCAATATAAAATAGGGAGGGATTCATAAGGTACCATAAAGTCAAAAGGAAGAGAAGTAAACAAGATCAAGTAGAAGGTGAAGCAGTAAGGGAGTAGGAGGGAAGGAGAGAGAGAAAGAAAGAGAGACAGAAAGGATAATGGAAGGGGGGAACCTAGCCGCCCTGAAGAAGATAACAGAGAAAAGATGACCAAGAGCCAGAAAGCATTAGTTCTAATGTGCATTTATAAGATGAGCAATGGTACGAGCTGGGGGACAAAACGGACAACTCCAAACAGGGAGCATGGAGGAAAACAAATTAGCCACTACAAAATAAACAAGAGGAATAAGAGAAGTAATCCACAAAAGAAGTAGCAATAGAAATAAACAACGAGGAGGGGAATTTACCAAATGTTAGGGTACACTGCCACGAAGTGGAGAAAACACCACATACATAACGATAACTCGGGTATGAACATCAACAGCAGGGGTGTACAAGGAACATCTAAAGGAGACAGAGAAAATAAACAGGAGAACAATTAAGGTTTGCTTAGGTCCATTGCTTCTCCTTCATGAACCTGGATGAATTTATGAAGTTCAGCTGGGTCTTCAAAAGTAAAAGGTCTATCCTTGTAGGGAACTTTAAAGAAGCAAGGAAGAGGCCGTAGTGAGCGTTCATGGTTTTAAGCGAAGGTCTAAGGTCTAAAAATTCCTTCTGACGGTTGGTGGTTGGCTTCAAAACATCCTAGCTGAATTTTTTTTTTTTCGCCAGACCATAGTTGTTTGTTTGTGCTGTTTTACAGCATTGAGACACATCTTTTTAAAACCAGGATTAAACATTGTATGAACATGAAATACTCAGAGAAGATGCACAGAGACCTCTTGGGCTTATACCAGGCAATTCTAGGTGCCAAATAATTAGAAGTTAACCTTTAGAGGCATTTAGAGCATCCCAATCTGAAAAGGATTATACTCATCAAAGGAAGTCAGTGTAAATGATTTCCAGCCTTGTACATGAGTTCTCCATTCTTAATGTCATAAACAACTCTGACCGCCACATGCGGTGCTCATAGGAATGCATAAAGATAAGTCTCAGCAAAACCAGGAATACCTGTAGTTCAAACAAGCAATGTTGGCTGCCCCACCACTAATGTGCCATGGTGAGGGGTGAACAAGAGGAAAACCTTTTTTTAGGGGGTGAATATGAAAAAGCCAGCACTTAATATGATTGCTAATTTATTCTTGTAGAATAATACTAACATAAAAAATTACACTCCTATTTTGAACTTTTGGAACAGGCATAAACTATTTGAGAGGAGAAATAAGGCAGTATTCTACAGCAGTGCCATATCATCTCGTCAAAAAAGATTGATTTTTTCCGGTTGCTATTATCTTGTAGCAAATACTTTTGTAATTGAATTCAACAGCTCACAAACAAGCATTAGAAGTGAGCAGGATTTTTTTTTAATCCTAAAATTTGACTAGGTGTCATCTGCACAGTTTAGCCCCAAATCCTAAACTGATGGAGAACCTCAGTGTCACATAAATGGCAGAGAGGGTCAGTAGAAAAAGGGGGACTATGTTATACACCACATTTAATGTAAACCATTGTTGGACCTGTCATTCATGGTGTGGTTTTCCCCCAACCTTTTGTCATCAAAGCTCCTGTTTTTTCTGACTTTGTTTTTGCTGGCTTTAGCACTCCGCGTACTTTTCCACTGTTAACCATTTGTAAATTGTATGTGCTCTTTCCCTTAAAAAATTATACGCTTACACCCATTTGGCTTATACAATTTACTCTAAGTCAATAGTAACATGGTACTACATGTAGCAAGGGGCTGAAAATTAAATTTACTAGTGTGCCTGCAGCATCAATTTTGCCACCCGCTTACATTTTCCTTTGAGCATTCTCGGGTCAGCCATTGCTACCTGTGTGTGCAGTTTTATACTGCTAGTTTAACCTGGCAAAATCACCCTTTTGCCAGCCCCAGTTCATCCATTTTAATACATATAAGTCACCCTTAGGGGAGACCCTAAGCAACCCATAGGGCACGGTGTTGGGTATTTAAAAAGTTGGACATGTACCTTTAGGTTTTACATGTCCTGGCAGTGAAAGATTCTTCTCCTGTAGGATAACATTGGGTAATATTATTACATTTAATAAGTCATAACATCCAATAGGTGGCAGGAAGGCAGATCCAAAGAATTGTAATTAAAAGCCCTCTTCAATAGAAAAGGCAGATTTTAACTCAAAATTCTGAAGATGCCACTTGTAGAAAGTTGCATTTTCTTGTCCAAACCATTTGGTATTTGATCCTGATCCTGTTTACTGGGTCACATCCAGACAAGTCACTCTCAAACAAAAGATGAAATATATATGAGATACATTGTCAAAATCTTGGATCTTCTGCATACAATCTTGTTGTCTGATATTCAGATGCAGGAATCTGCACAGGTCGTTCAACATATCATCCACCTTTTCCTACTGGGAACAACTGCGGAAAACAACGAGCTTCCAACCTTTTTTCCCTTACACTCATGGGACTTCCCTATGCTTTTTTTATTTGGAATAACTCAATAGTATTCCCCATCACTTCTTTTGAATGAAGTGGATGTACACTATAATGTTCATAGATTTCTTCACTGTTAGACATGTCCACTTTTTCAATTTGTCCACTTGATGTATCTTCTACTAAAACTATTTCTTCTTCTCCCACATACACATTTTTATAGTACTCATTGTTTTTATCAGATACAATGTTGCCATTTGCACTTTCCTAACATCCACTAATTCTTGCTAGATTGTCTTACTCTTAGTAGGAACCAAATTAACTAGAATAACTAGTGGTTCATTTTCTACATTCTTTACACCAATAGTTTCAATATTTTTCTTTAAATCTACAGGTAAATATACATTTCTTCCTTTTAATCCTTTCTGTAAATCTGAAGGAGGCAATTTATCTGTTTCAGGTACCATACGAACAATAGTTGAAATGGGTGCACACATTGAATGAGAATAGACTCATAGGTATTTAAATCTATCAGTTCTGGAGGAATAGTTACCAACTCAATATTATTATGAACAGCTCTAGCTGGCATTTTATTCTCATCTAATTTATTATAACAATATTTACAAATACGCTGATCAGAACCCAAATCAAAACGATTCTCTACCAACAAATAAGTTGCAAATTCATTCCACTTATCATTATTTTCTCTTTCACTTTTTAAATACAGATCAACAGTCCTAGTTTTTTATAGTGAGTTCGCCTGTAACAAATACAAGAATAATTTGGCCTTTCACCTGAAATCACTTTAAACTTTGTAATATGTTCCTCAAACATTTTTGTAGTAGTATGTTGCACATTCTCTTCAACATTTACTTCTATTAATGTCTCAGTTTCTGCACTCTCTTGTTCAGAACCAAAGTACCAAAACTCCATTTCATCATAAACCTTCTTCACATCTGATACTGAACCAACGCAAAAGAGCACTTTTCAACTCATTTAATTTTAGTGCTGGACTTTTTGCATAACACACTCTTCTGACTAACTTCCGCATTTGAGAATGATGTACTGCTAACATCCTGAAATGATTATAAACACTTTGACATACTTTTCTAGAAAGACAAGCCAGAGAAGGACCTTGCAAACCAGTATTTTTTCTCACTCTGCAATGGTCTAGTCCTTGCAACATCTTAATCTTTTATTTAACACTTTTTTTACTGTATTGTTGTAAGAAATTACACAAAATATCAATAGAGTCTTGTCGTACACTACAAATACTACTGCAAATCCAAGTGTACACTGGGGATTTAGGACATCCTCCGAGAACTTCATCAACTAACACTTCTTCTGCATTTCTGGGAACTATTTTCTCTTTCTCAATTGGACAACCATTTCTAACCACATAAGCTCGACCACTGGTATCAACTGCATACAATAAATTATTGGTCTGAAAATAACTCCCTTCATTGAAGAAAGGCTCTGAACTTGAACTGTGTTTCAATTCTCCAAAAAGAATATCACAAAAATTAGTTCTGTTAATTACTCTTTTCCTCTTACTTTTGGTCTTCATAAAATGGATTGGTTTATCTAGTGATCGGATTCTGTTTAAAGCTAAAAAAAATAATTTCCTTTTTAATTCAAAAGCCTTTTGAACAATGGATTCAATATGCTTCTTCTTTTTATAAAATAGTGTGCTTTTTATTATTTCTTCACATTTTTCAGCAAGTTAAAAAACACTCTATATTAAAAAAAATATTTTTCCTGATTTCTTTATACTGATTTTGCCTTCTTTTACCATTCATTGTGTCTTGTGACTATAACTTTCCATTTCCTCCTTTCTTTTTACTCATACTCTTTTTTCTGGTCGAAGCATTGTTTATAGTTTGTATAATCTGCACACTATTTATAGGCTTTGAAAGTTTTTTAATGATTCTTTAGTTGCCTTACCGGAAGACTTTTTCTTTTTACCCACATGATGTTGGTCACCCAATACTTGTTCTGTAATTTTCCTCAAATAATTGACCTTTTGCTGTCGTTTTCTATTTCTTGATTTTTCAGGCATAATAACTTTATTTTAATGATAATACACAATATCTGTAAAAAATAATTTTAAATAAATTAATTTTAATAAATGTATAAATTATACTTTTCAATTACTATACAAACACATTACATGTGCTAAGGCCTAGCTCACTCTATGAGTAGTTGATTAGCAAAACAATGATTAGAGTACTACAAAGACAGTGCCTGGGTCAATTTACAAGTGGTTCAGTTTTGGCAAAGTGAATGGATTAGTACATAATGCTGAATGGGTCTCCACAACAGTGCAAGGACAGTTACAGGATGTTTGCTGGAGTGTATGGATACTGCCTGGGGGAAATGAAGGTGTATAGAATAAATGTGTAGGTGTTTAAAAGACTGCATGCATATTTGATAAAGATTTGAAGCAGTCCGTTTGCTGAAGCCTGGATCACTGCATGAGTACTTGCATACTGATTAAATGATTACAGTACTGCAAGGAGAATGCGTGGGTGAATTTATAAGCAGTTGGGTGTTGGTAGAGTAAATGCATTATTACATGGCACAGAATGCGTCAATGCAGGATTGCAAGGGGAGTGACAGGGTATTTCCTGGAGTGTAAGATTACTCACTGGGGATTTAAAGGCATCAAACACAAGTGCGTAGATGGTTAGAGGAGTATGTGCATAGTGGATAGGAGTTTTAAGCACTATATGTGGTAAAGCTCTAAATCACTGAATAAGTATTAGGGTCCTAACTGAATGATTAGAGTACTGTAGGGAGAGTGCCTAGGTGAATTTATAAGTGATTGGGTTTTGGCACAGTGAATGGATTATTACATGGTGCTGAATGGGTCACTAGAGGAGTGCAAAGAGAGTAACAGAGTGTGTGCAGGAGTGTATGGATCCTGACTGGGTAATGGGAGGTGTGAAAGACAAGTGTGTAGGTGTTTAGAGGATGCTTGCATAGTGAATAGGCTTCTGAAGCAGTCAATGTTGTAAGGCATGAGTCTCTAACAATGGTTGTCCAACTTGACAACATGACAGGTTTTAAAGCAGTTATCTGTCTGCAAAGACATGAAGTAACCAAATGCTTCTCTCACAATGGTTGCCCAAATGCACACAGACTCACAGTGTGATTCTAGACAAGCAACACTGTTCCTTGGACTTTACCAAAACACATTCACTTGTCCGGAAGGGGTAAGGTGACTGCACACATTTTACATAATTCAACTACGGCAGTCTAAGGTAAATGCCTGTCTCATTTAGCAAATACATAACAATGGACGGCTTCTAATACTACTAAAACTTGAGAACATGACAGGTTTTAAAGTAGTTATATGTCTGCAAAGATTTTACATAATTCAGTATTGCAGTATAGTGTGAAAGCCTGACTTATTCTGCAAATGCAAAAGCAATGACAGGCTTCTAATACCACTAAAACTTGTCAACATGACATGTTTTAAAGCAGTTATCTGTCTGCAAAAACATGAAGTAACCAAATGCTTCTCTCACAATGGTTGCCCAAATGCACACAGACTCACAGTGTGATTCTAGACAAGCAACACTGTTCCTTGAACTTTACCAAAACACATTCACTTGTCTGGAAGGGGTAAGGTGACTGCACACATTTTACATAATTCACTACTGCAGTCTAGTGTGAATGCCTGATTCATTTAGCGAATACTTAACAATGGCTGGCTACTAATACTACTTAAACTTGACAATGTGACAGGTTGTTAAGCAGTTATCTGTCTGCAAAGACATGAAGTAACCAAATGCTTCTCTCACAATGGTTGCCCAAGTGCACACAGACTCACAGTGTGATTCTAGACAAGCAACACTACTCCCTGGACTTTAGCAAGAGAAACATATCAGTATTATTAAAAACAAAGGCACCAGGGGGGCGTGGCGAGCAGCCGGCAAGATGGCTGCGTGCTAGAGAGGCTCCGGCGAAGCGGGACCTTCCAGGACAAAATCAATGATCCCTGGACTAGCAGAGTTGTAGGACCCTCTGCAACCGGGCGGCGGCGACTGCGACAACCCTGGTGCCGATCGGTGGCTGCATCGCTGAGCTGTAGGGGAGACGTGATCGCGGCCTGCAGCGCATGGGAAGCCCGGACCTCGATTGCTCCGAGGCCCCGGGCGGAGGTTGAAAAGGACGAAGGCGGAGGCGGTGACTTTCCACCGGGACCCGGACTTGAGCACTGATGTTGGCACTGCGGGCACCTGAAGAGCCCTGGGTGTGCCTGTAGCGCAACAGCCTGAGCGGGACCCACGAGGACCACACGCGGCGTTCCCCCCCTCCAGACCCGGGAGGCAGCGGAGAGCACTGGTGAGCGAGGGGGCCTGGGAGCAGTAGCGAGGCTGTCGCGTGGCCTACCTGCGGCGGTGGCGGGGGCAGATTTCGAGACCTGCTGCCCCCCCTCCCTTAAAATAAATCCATGTGCCGGATCTCGGCTTGGTGGAAGCCCTGAGGCATTCAAAGCTCCGAGCCTGAACTGGTCACGATACTACCACGCACGCCCAGTGCGACCTACAGTAGCTCCTGGGCCCGACCTTCCCCACCCCCACAGTAACCTGAGAAGGAACACCTTTTGTGAAACATTGAGCCTGCTTTCAACAGGGCGGCGCTGTCGGGCCCACTCTCCCATTGGCCCCGAATGTGCTGCTGATTACCGGGGATTTCCCCCCCCCCCCCCCCCACCCCCCCACAGTTTCAAGGAGGAACACTGAGACCAGGGGTCACAAAGGCCTACCTAGTGGTGGGCATGCAGCCGGGCCAGGTGCGACACGACTCCCAAAAAGGCCCCTAGGCATATCTTGAGTGGCCATCATGTCGGGCAGGGGGGCCAGAAACCAGAACTCACAGGCAAGGTTGGACAATATTCGACTACACAAAGGATTTCCCCCCGCTTCCGGCGGGATGAGGAGCTGCAGGGGGCGCCGCGGACACAGATGCTGCCGTAAAAGTGACCCTGGAAGATATTATGGCAGCGCTTACCAATGTGCAGACCACGGTGGGCTCTATTTCCACTGACCTCTCCCTACTCAGGGCGGACTTTAAAAAAATCACGACTCGAGTCACGGAGGTTGAAAGAACGACAAAAACCCTGACCACGGAAGCAGCAGCCTTGCAGAAAACGGTAACACGCCTAGAGGAAGAAAACAAAGTGTTGTTCGACAAGCTGGATGAGCAAGAAGGGTGATCGCGACGCAATGAGGTGCGCATCCTTGGCATTCCAGAAAGTGAGGGCTCGCAAGCGATGGACCTATATGTCGAGGACCTCATCAAAACGCGGTTGCAGCCTAAGGACTATCAACTTTCTTTCCCGTAGAACGGGCACATAGGGTGCCGGGTGGCAAAGCTAAACCAGGAGTACCCCCGCGGCCAGTGCTAGCCCGTCTGTTCAATTTTCGGGACTGCAACGTGATCCTTCAGACAGCACGCGTCTCCCCACAAATTCGCGTGTTAAACTCCGCAATTTCATTCTTCCCAGACTATACGACTGCGGTGTCCCGACGCCGTTGCAGTTTCCTGGAAGTGAAGAAGGCGCTGAGCTCTTGAGAGGTGCCTTACTCAATGCTATTCCCCGCTAGACTGAGAGTCGTGGCAGAAGGAAAAACCTGTTTTTTTGAGACACCGGAAGAAGCGTATGATTGGCTCGAGGGGTGGCGTACGACGAGCGGCTCCCAATGCAGAAACAAGGATCACCACCGCAGGACTAACGATGAAGCGACAAACAGTCAAGACCTTTTTCAACAGGAAGACGGTCCCTCGCAGAGAGTGGATGCGGACAACGTGGGCAATGGATGAACTGGGCTAGCGGGCGACGCACTTGAAACATTTTTTCCCTATTGATGGAACAATTTTCTTATACCGCTCTGGGACGCTGGACTGATGCAGACCCTACCGAGACCGGGAGGGTATACCCTCGTATGGACCTCTAACCCCTATACCCGCAAGTACATGTTCTGGGGTGGGAAGTAGCACTCTGCTGAGTTGGGATGGCGGGCAGTTGAAAGTCCATTAGGCAGGGAGGTGGGTGGGCTCCGGGGTTAGGGTTCATCTTGTTTTTCGTTTTTTGGTTGTAATTTTGGTTGACGTTGACAAAACAGCATGGTCTCTAGAACTTGGCTGGCTCCGGCATGATATGACACGCTCGCCACCCCCAATTACATCCACAACCCCTGATGGTGGAAGGCACACAACACTCTAATGTAGATGGCGTGCCCCCTATGAAACCAGTGCCACCGCTTACTCTATTGACGTGGAATGTGCACGGATAAATTAAGCATGGGTTGGTGTTAAGGTCCTTGAAACGACAGGCTCCCACTCTGGCACTCTTACAGGAGACTCACCTCACGGGTTCAGCATGCAGGGCAATGGATAGATGGGGGTTCAAAATGATAGTGCACTCGGAATTCACCACTGGGTCAAGGGGCACAGGTATTTTAATCCGAAAAAATCCTCCGTTTTTAGTCCTACACACTAAACACGACGATCAGGGGCGCTTTGCAGCGGTACATGGTCAATGGGAGGGCAGACTGCTTAATGTGGCGTCGGTCTATGTTCCTCCCGCGCTGCACACAGTGGCACCCTTAGCGAATTTATCTTAGCTCTTCCGGAGGCGGACCTCCTCATTGGAGGTGACTTTAATGCGGCGATGGATGTGGAGATGGACCGACACCCAGTGCGGCAGCAGCGGTTGGGAATCTCCCGTCTACAAAGTTTTACGGATGCGCAGGGTCTGGTAGATGTGTGGAGACGACGACACCCAGAGACAAAGCAATACACTTTCCACTCCCCTGTTCACAATAGCCTCTCTCGCATAGACTACTTTTTCACTTCGGAGTCCTGCATACCACACATACCTGCAGTAGCTATAGGACCCAGGGGGGTATCCAACCACTCACCAATAGTATTGACTTACGCCTCGACTGTTTCGTATCTACCCGGGTTATCTGCATGTCCCTCAGGTGCGGAAGGAGCTATGCCAGACCACAAAGCATTTCTTTACTGAAAACATAGCCTTGGTTACTTCCGTAACCACTCTCTGGGAGGCATACAAGACATTATTGCGAGTGCAGGCCATAGCCACGATCACAGGTCATAAGCGATTCAAACGCTTGGATCTGACAACTTTAGAGCATGAACTACAATTAGCAGACACCGCCTACTCCACTGACCCCACACCCAAGAACGCGCACATTCTAGATCTAAAACAACAGCAATATAGGGAATATCTTAGACAAGAGACAAAGGCATCCCTGGCATCAACTAGGCACAGGATATACGAAGTGGGCAACAAAGCAGGAAAGCTTCTGGCCTGGCTAGACAGAAAAGAACGCAGCTCCAGAACGATTGCATGCCTGCGGACGCAGAGGGTCATATTGTTTCAGATCCCGGCGCCATAGCGCATACACTAGCAGAACATTTCCGGGCGGTATATACTTCCTACTCAAGCGCCACGCTGACGGACGCAGAGGAACTATTGCAGGCCATGGAGATGCCGAGCCTGGACTCGGAAACTGTGGCAGAGCTGGAGTCGGATCTAACCTTAGATGAAATAGGCGCAGCCATTAAATCCTTGCAGTCCGGAAAAGCATTAGGACCCAACGGAATTCCAGTGGAACTCTACAAGCGCTTGGCAGGTTTCATCGGTCCGCACCTACTTGCAACGTATAATGATAGTCGGGACCAGGGTATATTACCGCTAGGGATGCACTTTCTAAAGTGAGTGGGGGCTCAAAACAGAAAAAAGAGTGAGTTTTAAAAGCCCATCACAGAACCCCCATGCAACTTTATTCTGTAAGGGAACTGTATGGTATCTAAAAACAGTGTTGCGGTGAATAAGGAAACAATCATCCCATCACCGCTATACAAATGTTGTGAGGTGGGTCAACATGTTTCAGCCAAACGTCCCTATGGGTACATGGCTTTCATCAGGACCGATTTATGGGGGCTCCAGTCTTACCATACATTGTTGGTAGTGCCACTCTGTGGACGTGACCTATAGTCAGTATCCATTCTGGGGGTCCAATGACCCATTAGAAAAGACCATCGGGGAGGAGGAGAGACGCATCTCGTAGGTGTTCTTGCGGAGTACAACGTAACAGCCACACCATGTGACCACCGGGTACTCCCTAGTCCGCACCTCCCATGAGGCCAGCCGGTCTTCTCTAATTTTATAGAATGGGGTCCATTTAGAACAACAATCTGTGTTTTAATATGAACGGCATCTATAAGAGAGATGTGTATATTTTACAGATGAGGGTAACAGAGTCTTCCTCAACAACTTTAAACTCTGCATCAGAACTTACTTGTAGGTACCAAATCTCCCAATAAACGCAACAGCTCTTTTTAGAGCCACCTAAGATCAAAACACATAAGCTTGATATATATCTGAACAATATAACTTTTTTTTGCTTGTAGTCGCACACCCAACGCGCTAGGAGTCGCACACCCAACATGTTAGAAGTCGTGCATCCAACGCGTTAGGAGTCGTGCACTCAATGCGTGCACACCAGGGGGCCACGCTGAGCACCGCGCAGGATGCGCGACTCCTAAAAAAAAATATCACCTACCACTAATTTTTATTCTCCCCGGGGACCCCATCCCCGGGGCCTATATACAACGTTGGGGACAGTGGGAGGAGCCCCAATGCGCCCATGGTCCCAGCCCCGCTTAGTCTAGCCTTCTCCTCAGCTTTTTCCACCCCAGCTTATGCCCCTTCAAAGCCCACACAAAACTACAAGAGCTGCTTTGGATCTTAGCTGTAGATTGTTTTAGGAAGCTCAATGGGGTGTTATCAAAGAGATAAGTTAACTTTGAGAGGACCAACATCATAAATGTGTGCTTCCAAAAATCGTCAAGTGGAGGATCTGTCATCTGGTAAGTAGGCTATTTATTTATTTCTTAATTCTATTCAGAACTACCTTGAAATCTTTTCTAGTTTTTGCGGGAATTCTATACCCAGGTATCTTAGCTTAAGTTTGCTCCTCAGAAGTATATAATCGAGGTTCCAGCCCATGATTTCAGTTTAAGATGCATTTATCTGCTAGCCTGATACAGCCCTGAAACTATTAGTTATCTCCTCTATTTGCCCTGCTGTCATATTTGGGTCACTTGTGTACACTATAATGTCATCAGCATACAGAGCATTCTCCTTCTCAAATTCTAAACACTCAAAAGGAATTATTTGTTCATCTTCCCTGAGGCAGTGGGCTAGGGGTTCGAGATGCAAATGAAAAAGCAAGGCCGTTCAGGGCTGCGGACAACCCTGTCTGGTGCCTCTAGTAATAAAGATCTTATTTGTTAAGGATCCGTTAATTATCATGTGCGCCAAAGGTGCTGTATAGAGCTGTGATACTATTTCGATAAACTTAGTAAGCACACCAAGAAAGGCATTGCTTCCAATAGAAGGATCCAACTCACCCTATCTAATGCCTTGGTAGTGTCAATCATGATAAAGGCCAGGGGTTCAGATTTTGAAGTAGCTAAGCCGATTGTAGAAATGGCTAAGTATGTCAGCTCACTAATTCTTCTTCACAAGATAAATCCTTTCTGATCATTCCCTTTCCATTGGGCCTACCTCCAGGATAAGCACCTACTCTACATCATCAATTGGAAACAAACACACATTACTCATAATTCAAATGAGATAGTATGATAACAGTGAGGCTTTGCACGATCCTAGTTTTTCTTGATTCTGACCTTTTCCTTAACCTAACTGTGGGAATTGCTCAATAAAGAAATTCATATTTGAAACATGTTTTTCAGAGGTTGGAAATAAAGGACGAGATATGGATTGCCTTACTGCTGTGGTGGTTGAAATTGTTCAAAGTTCTATCTGTCACACAACGACAAGGTATTTGAGAGAGGTGAGAGAGTGAGGTTGGTAAGGGATTGAGTGAGTCAGTGAGTGACTCAGTGACTGATTGAGATGTAGAGCAACTGCCTAAAAAGGGTTAACTCATTATCAGTAGCCATGTGCATATTCAGTCTCGAGTCCAAACATGTCCTATTTACATACATTCCTAGCAACCTGTTGTGCCTAACATACGGCAAACTACTGTCAGCGGGCTTTGCGTTATGTTTTCGAGGAGTAGTTTTCTTATTCATTTTCAAATTCAAAATCCAAATATAATAAATGTCCTAGTATCTTTTTTTTAAAGATAAGATAAAAGAGTATTGCTAGAACATTGCATATGCAGAAAGGTGAAATTACGCTCTTATTTTTAATCTTGTTATAGGATTTGAAAGAAGAAAAAAAAACAGACGGTGCATTTAAATCATTCAGTTTGTAATTCCATGCCATGTATCAGTAAAAGGCTACATGCCAGGGAATTTCGGTATAAGGAATAACTACTTTCTGAAATGTCAGAGTCAAACTTTTTCGAATTATAACAAGTTAATTTTCGTTGAACTCTTAGCTTGAAACCCTGACATTTAAACGTAATGTAAAAAAATATGATTTGATTTTTAGCTCTCTTGCAGCACCAGTTAAATACAAAATGAAGGAGCATGTGCTTCTGAAAGTAATATCCATCACAATGAAAGAGCTGTATCTCTCGTTTGCAGGAACAGCTTTTAAAAAAAGTCATCTGCTCAGAGGCTATATTTTGAAAATGCATATATTCTTCATGTATTCCTTGTGTCGTGCTTCATGAAGACGTTTCAGAAATATTCCAAACTTAGCTCTAGATTCAAGACTTTAGAAAGTGCATCAGAACTTTAGAGAAAATTGATTTTTAAAGCGGCTTTCCATGCTTGAAAAACATATTTCCATATGCTCTAGCCTACCAATTGCTCAAGGGAAACCGTCATTCCACAAAACAGGTGTCAGAAGCAAACAGACCATAAGTGCCATAAGAGAAATGATCGCCATGCAGTAGGGTACATTGCGATATTTTCTTAGGAAGTGATGAGGACTAAATTCTAAATCATCCGCTTGTTCTACCCCAATGAGCAGGGCATTTTTAAGGATGTGCATGAAATGTTCTGCATCTCCATTCCTTTGTGGCCAAAGTGGCATCACTTTCCAGTGCTTGATTTGCAGGTGATCTTGGTATTTGCTATACTCTCCCCCTTAGAATAGGGGCCAGTGATCCATTCTGTTGGTAAACAGAATGGATCACTGGCCCCTATTCTATTCCTTGGTGGCCTAGTTTCAATATACTATTTTGAGGCCCGTAGGGCACTACAGTTCTTCACTCTTGAAACAGGAGTCCCCCCTCAGCTAAAATCAGTTCCTCTTTAACTCTCCAAAGTTGTGAGAGTATCCACAAACATGACTGGAGAGAGCCTCTCAGGAAGGGTTTTCATCAATTTTTCTGCATTTTGATAAATCTCTGGAAGTCGCCTAAATACTTCTGGATGAATGCCCTATGGGCAACCAGTCCGGGCAAGTAGATTGACATCATTTTCAATGCAATAATTTGGTGGTGTGGTGCCCTGAGAAGTGGTAGAGGACGACTCAATATGTAGTACGCAAGGTGGCTGATGCCTGGTTTATAAACAAAAGTAAACGTGCATTGCTGGTGCTGGAATGCCCATTCTTCAATTTTCGGGGAGGAGGTGTTGGTATGTTCTGGAAAACAGGAGCTCAAGTAGTTTGTGGTCAGTAATGACCCATTATGCCAGGCCTTAAAGAGTAGATGTGATAGCATTCCCATTGAATGACAAGGCTTCCTGCTCAATTTGTGCATATCTGGTTTCTGTGTTTGCTGGCTTGGAGTCCACACTCCCTGTTAATGTTCTAGGAGTGCTCCCAGTCCCCTATATCTCATGTCTTTAGTGAGTTTTGTGGGCTTCTGAGTGTCAAAGTGGGCCATTGAGGTGTTTTGCAGGCAGCAGTCCTTTTCTGGTCTTGATGAAAGCCTACTCTGCTTGGGTAGTCCACTCCCACCTAGCATTTGCTTTTGTCAATAACCTTGGGGGCCCAACGGTAGCCAGATAGGGCACAAACCTGCCACTGTATGTGGCCATGCCTAGGAAGTGCCTCACCTCTGTGGCGTTCTGAGGGGCGGGAGCATCCCTAATTGCCATGGCCTTGTGAGTACACCTTCAGGGCATCCTTGGAGAAAACATAACTAAAAAAATCAATTTGGGTTTCAAAAATGAGAACCTGGCCCAGTGTAGAGTCAGACTATGATCCAGTAACCTTTTGAGTGTTGCCTGTAGTCACTGGTGATGTTCTGCCAATGTTGTAGGGAAGATGAGGATGGTTCACTGATGTATAGAAAGCGCTGCGTTCAAGGCAGGGTCACTCCTGTGACGTTTTGAAACACTTCACTGTCAAAGATAGCTCAAATTTAGGTTGCCTATTCCTTCTTAGATCAATGGGAGTTGCAAAGGTTGTCATGAACCTGATAGGTGGACCATAAACCAACCTGGTGAAGCATTACGCTCCACTGAAGTTCGCAATGACAGTGTCCTTCATGGGAATTATGTGCTCGTCATGCCTTATGGCCTTGTTGGGTAATCACATGTCTATACAAAGCTGAAAAGCTCCTAGTTGTTTCGGGTTTGTGGTAATGACCATGGGGAATGCCATGGTGTTGGGCCTAACACCTTTTTGATAACATCCATGTGTTCCAGCTGTTCAAGTTCTTCGGCACTAATGGGTGGGTTTGAAGTGGAACTCTTTGGTGCAGGTGAGCTACAGATTGTATGGTCTTAGCAATGTGCAATTAGATGGGTGAACCTTTGAGGCAACTTACCCCTGGACCAACTGTGGAAGTCTCTTGGTGTGTTGTCAAATTGGTTGGCCTGCACCTTCCAGGTGAAGAACACTAGGTGTCAGCTTTCTCCTGCCGTATGTCAGCCCAGCAGTGTTCTCTTCCATTCAGTGGTGATATGTAAATCACTTATGTCTCTGTATTCCCATGGCGAACTGCCACTTAAATGAGGCATGCCAGTGTGAGGGGTGGCTCTCCTCTGTAGTAATACATATTGCTGTGTGTCAGGAGACACAGGGATCAGGGCTGGAGACCTTTGTATTGCTCAATGTTGATGACATTTTCAGACATTCCTCTATCAATGAGCACCCTTACTGCTGTGTTTGTGGTTACTTCTATAAAGACGGGCTGTGGCCTCCAGCCAGTATTGCCTTGTTCAGCGAAAAAAAAATCTTCTCTTCTTCATTGTAGATGCTCATTCTGTTTAATATTGTAGCTTCTGCAGTACTGGATTTCAGTTTGTCCTCTGGTGTCACCTGTCACAAAGTGGGCATGGTTCTTTAGGGGTTCTGTCCTTTCCCTCCCCCCCCCTGCAGACTCGGGCAAAATTATTCAGCTTGCCACACTTGGAGCACGTCTTTGGCCGAGCAGGGCACTTATCCATTCTGTGGGCATCTAGCTCACAGTTTCTCCAGCTGGTGGCTACTTATTATTGCACTACAGCTGATTATTTTGCCATGGTTTTAATTTTATTACATCTACTACTTCTTCTTTCATGGGTGTCAGCCTCATTTAGCTATGTTCCAACAGGCCTTTAGTCAAGGCTACCTACATCTCCTCCGGGCTTCTATTTAGCAGTTTGTGAGACCTGGACAGGATTAAGATATCTTTCATTCTAATAACTGGTTGGTGTACTATGTGGGATCTTTACACCAATTACTCTGATTTCTAGGTGTTTGTTGTTAGTGCATGTGCTGGCTAATTCTCTCAGCCGGGGATAGATTCGGCAAACATTTCACATTCCTTTTCAGGCATGCCACAACTTGAAACATTCATGGTCTAGATTAAGTTGCAGAAAAAAAATGTCCATTCAATACTCACCCTGCTGATTCCTAGTCATGGTCAGCTCCTATACATGGGATGTTTTTACCCATTTTGCATATTTCCTCTCCTACAAAGTTTAAATGCAGGAACCTCTTTACTGTGCCATCTATTTCCCTTGTGGATTTAAAGTAGTTGTGGGGGGGGGGGCGACACACATCTTCCATCGTGGGCCACTGCTACTTGGTCTGCAAGTTCATTAAATGGAGGAAATGCCATCATTGATGTTTGTATGGTGGATCCACCTTTCAGGTGGGATGCTGGTGGTGAAGCAGGTGATTGGGCTGGTGGCCCTTACTGTTTATCGCAAAAAAAACAGTTGATGGACAAAATGCAGAACAATGTCTTACATTCACCCCAGTACAAAGATCTGGGCCTACATCCTTCGTTTTTTTGTTTTTCAGCCTTGACCCTGTGTCTCATGGGAACAGTCCAGCCCGAACTACCAAGCCATGTCTTTCCTAGACCGGAATCAAGCATACATGTTTGTATGTTGGATCCACCTCACAGGTGGGATGCTGGTGGTGAAGCAGGTCATTGGGCTGGTGGCCCTTACTGTTTATCAGCCATACGGGGGGTGCATAAATGGCCTTGAGTCTTTTCACTTGTGTGATACTAGCGACTCTCAGAAGAATTTTTTTTTATCTTACTATTGGACAGCAAGATAGCAGTGAGCGGCCTTTGTTGGGTTCTACCAATGCTTCTTTCAGCCACTTGCTTTGGCCTATTTTTAATGGGATCTTTGTTTTCTAATCTGCTTGCTGTGCCTGAAATATTGGGTTTGGTAGCAGTGTTTAACCACACAGGGAGCATGTCCTTGCAACACAAATGTCTCACGCTTGCCCGCTACCACTGGCTGTTTATGGGCAATGGCATCTCTTCTCAGGTATGGGCGGGGTCATTGCTATTTCAGGCATGGATTGGAAACATGCATGTATTTTCCCCTCTCTTCCTGGATATGGCACAGTCACCTCTGTGTCTCTTCAGGCTGGTGGGTGGGACTCCTGAGTGATTGGGTATTGACATCTTCCCGTACTGTGTGATGAGGGACTCATTCACAGATACCTTCCTCTGTCGTCAATGTAGAGTCGGGTAGCCTACTGCTTGATTCACACAAACACACAAACACACAGACACCAGCACCAATGCTAGCTGTCTGGGAGTGAGCCGCGAGCACCCATGCTCCCCTTTATTTATCTCTTCTGTCCACTGCTAGCTATCTGGGTGTATGCTGCATCCAGAATCCATCACATACGGGCTGTGTGGTTTCCTACAGTTCACCAGTCTGACAACTACAGTTGATGTACACGCATCTGTTTTGTTCGCTATGGCCAAACCCTCAACAAACTCACCCCAAACTGTCTACTTATCTCCCTGCTTTGTGTACCCAAGCCGTCTTTTGTGCTCTTACAGCTTTTTTTCTGTATCTAACTCTCATGCTATGCTATTCTGGAAACCTACAAATACAATTAGACAAGAATGTTAATGCCCTGTCCTGACACAATCCGTGCTATACTCCCATACCCATTGGTGCTATTTGCTCTGGCCTAATGTTGCCTCGAATGACTGAGGCTACTCTACTCTGCTGACTCCAACATAGAAAAGGTTATGGCTGTGGGTCTGATGGGCTAAGTATCACAATTTGTGACTTCAGCCAGATGTCAACATATGGGTGTTCAAGTTACAGTCTATCAATCTGTTGTGGGTATAAGTTTAGGATGCTGAGGAATAGTTGCACAGTGACAAGGCTTGTCTGATGTAAACATTGCAAGTTTAACCTATTTCTCTAGTATAAGAGGTCACTCTGTGCCAAAGATGGTGGATTCTTCCCAGCTCAACCGCAGTTCAGGATGCAGGTGGCCATGTCCCTGTACAACTGTCAAGATGGGAAAGGCATAAACACACACCTGCTTAGCTCACAAGTCAATTTCCTGTACTACATGACGTAAGTGTGGGATACTTTTAACCCTACCGAAAATAGCCGGAAACGGAGCTTTTGTGGAATGTTCGCCGAGCCTCACTGGAACCTGCACTGAAGCGGGAGGAGGCTGGTGAAAGAGATGATGGTCTCTTTGTCACTGTCATGTGTTCTGTGGTGGCCGTGACTGTTGTGTTTACTTTGTTTCTTTGCTGCTGTATGGAAGCTTATGGTGGCGATGGCAAAGAATGTTGTCTCTGCACCAGAAAGTTAAGGGGTTCACCGACAGTAATCTGAAAATTCTATCTAGTAAAAGCTGCCAACTTTCTTCTATTTCAACCTAACCTGATTAAATGTATGTTCCACAATTGTAGGTCAATTACGGCCCACCATATGCCCATTGTTGATTTCTCCCTCACTTTTCTCATTTTTGACTTTAGAAGTGCGCAATCAATCCATCCAAGACTGGGTTATTGTAACAGCCTCCGCTTAGGAATTTCTAAACAGGGACTTTGAAATCTTGAGAAGCTGCACAGTGCAGCAATTCATTTGATATTCAGACACAGGTGAAGAGCGCATGTACCTGCATTCAGACATACACTACATTGGTTGCTTGTTGAGGAATAGATCCTTTTTAACCTTCTGTGTGCAGTCCATCGTTCGAATCACAATAGGGTACCACGGTACCGGTGAGGAAAAATTGGAGATAATTCCCTAACCACCCTCTTCACAACTGTCATAATCAACTGACCCCAGGTTTAAGTAATCACACTTAGCTCTGTAGCAGGAAAACACTGGAATGTGTAATAGTGCACCCCAAAAGGGATTTCTTTAATATTTCCTCCCAGAAAAGCTTTTAAAACGCTACTTTTTTTATATGATTCAGAGTTAGTGATGTGCTTTGAACGTCTTAGCTCTAGGTATCACTAACATAACAACATAACATATTACAGTAAGAAAATTATAGATGGGGCCACTGAGTATGCAGCTGCTGAAATTTGGGCCTAAGAAGACAAAATGGTGTAGGTCGCAGGATGGTTCTCACAGGGCAAGGATATCAGGGAGCAATTGATCATTCAGTGCTTCAAACAGCACAGCTATCTTCCAAATCCCTGCAGAAGTCCGGAGACAGATTGAGGGGCCGAGGACGGCCGGATGAGTGGCTGTGACCTTGACTATGATGCTGTAATTCAAGAATAAAACAGAATCAAGACATAAGACTATCAGGAGTTGCAACTTTCACCTGCGAAAAACCTTGATTTCTGGGAAACCAAGGGCCCGATTCACAGAACTAACTTAAGACAAAATCCTAAACTTACTACCATTTTGATATTCCCAGAAGGCACTTACTCATTTTGGTATTCACAGAAGGCACTTACTCATTTCAGTATTCACAGAAGTTAGGAGTCCTAACTTTAGGATTCCTAAATGCCTTCTGTGATTACGGAAAGTATTAAAGTTAGGATTTTTCTCAGTTTAGGAGTAGTAAAGTTAGGTAACTTTAGGACACCTAAACTGAGAAAAATGCAAACTTTAAGACTTTAAGACTTAAAGCACAAGAGGAATATTTAAAATAATTGTATTCACTGGTTATTCTGGGAGCACAACCCTTTTTCTCACTCTGTCATTATAAATAACTACGAAACAGTCTAGTCTTGTCTGCAAGTCAACAGGGGCAGTTCAGCATGAACTCCTAGGTGATATCCATGCTGAGTTAGAAATTAGTAAAAAAATGTCCTTTGATTGAGGCCAGATGGCGGCAGCGTGATTACTGCAGCAGGAGCAGCTCCTCTCCTCCGCTACGCGCTTCATGTCCAGTGCACTGTTAAGCATAATTGAGCACACTCACCTGGATTTCAAGCACTTGCTTCATGGACTTGCGGATTCCGCTTGGGGTTTCGTCTGAATCTGTCTTGTCGGCGCCCAGAGCTTATACGGATGCCCTGGCTGGGACTGAGCAGGCGATATTTGACTGTAACGCCGGCTGGGATATTGGACTCCTACGTGCATAAAGGCGGTAAGGACGGCAGTGGGAAATCGGTAGTCGTGCTGGTGAGAGTAGCAAGATCATTGTGCTCCACCTGGTGGGCGCTGGCAAGAATTGCAGTTAAAGTGGGACATAGGCTGTTTTTACAGAACTCCTGCATCACAACAAAATATAATTTGGTGCTTGGGAGGATGCCACCCAAATCGGCAAAGCAAGTGAAAGAAGCGGCGATTAGAAAATCACCACAAACACATTTGCTCCAAGGTAACAGTTTGGACTCCCCCTTAATCACTGGTGCTTTGGCAGGCAAACCCAATGGCCCCTCAACGCTAAAAAGCAAGCAGAGAGTGAATCTTCAAGCAGGCATCCGAAATGGCTGCATAGTCGCTCGGCTCCGTAAGCCCTTTCGCCCCACACATACATCCTGGCACTTATCCTGAGCCACGAAGGCGTATTTAAATGGGAGAAGGAGAACAATCACTTACCATCTGCTCCTGAGGCTCCTACGTGTGGCAGACCCGGAGAACTGTCCCCGATTGCTCTGAGGCCCCCGTGGTGATGAGACCGGGGCGTTGACTTAGCCGTGCAGCCGGCCGCGACTGCAACAACAACGGCCGCTGGTGGTGGTGAGGAGTCGGTCGGAGGGTGCCGTTGACTTGAAGGGCCGCCGATGGCAGTGACGGCCCGGTCCACTTGGCGGTGAGCCTTGAGGGGCTGCGTGGCGGAGCAGGTTCGGAAGGGGTGCATGACTCCTGGCCCCCTCCCCAATCTCTCTGCCCGGGCATAACCAAGGATTGCCCCCGGAATAGGTGGGCGGCTCCCGGGGAGCGGCAGGGATTTTGTTTAGCCTTTTGGTGACTCTCCCCCGGGGAGCCCG
This sequence comes from Lissotriton vulgaris, assembly GCF_964263255.1. Lineage (NCBI taxonomy): Eukaryota > Metazoa > Chordata > Amphibia > Caudata > Salamandridae > Lissotriton > Lissotriton vulgaris. Next base: position 1,141,403,945 of record NC_141694.1, on the reverse strand, counting down.
CCTCACAGTTTTGAGTCCCGGTTGTGCATCCTGTAGCGCCCTGAATTGGGGCCTGGTCCCTGAGGCGAGGTGAAGAGGGACGAGGTCGAACTGACTAAGGTGGCGGCTGGCGCCCTGCTCTACGGGCCATGTCCTGGTCGGACGACTGTCATACGGATGGGGTCGGGATGCTGGCGGCGTACACAAGAGCCCACATCCAAGGACGTGTTGGCTGCCCTAACGATTTTGAGACCTGGGTAGAAGAATGGCCGCCATTGCTGTCTCGCCGTCCCTAACGGCCACAGTTCGATCCCAAGGCAGTGCTGACGTGCCCGCAACTATGTCCACGGGGAGAGTCCCAGCTCTGCCTAGGTACCGGGAGCCGCCGAAAGACCCGGTTCCTGTGACCGTTCTGGCCGACATGGTTGTACACGTGAGTGTCTCTTCAGGGCACATGCTCAATTGGCGGCTGGGGAAACAACACCGTTTTCCTTATTGGGCTGTCCCGGCGATGTCGTGGTGCTTGCCGGACTGTGTGACTCTCCTTTCTTGGATGGTACTACTGTGTATGGACTTTGGGAAGCTTCTGGGGTCAACATCGACACTACCGGATCTCCGCTGTATATACTCGGATGGGTTTGGGTTGCTGTACTTTTCTGTGGCTACGCTTCGGCCTGGCCTGCCCGGATCGCTTGGACCCTCCAGGCTGCTCTGTATACCGATTGACAAGTGGACATCTGGCGGCACCATTGCTAGACAAGGCCAGGGATGATATGGTTCAGAGTCTAGTGGCCTTATTGTTGACTGACGGTGCATTGGGTGCGTTTGACCGGGATTCCATTGCTGTTGTGGCCGGGGCTTGATGTTCTCCATTGATATTCTACTTTGCTTCTGGGATCTTCCTGGGTGTAGGGGTGAAGGGCGGGGTTGGGCGGCGAGACCGAGGGCCCTCCTCTGCTTATATTTTTTCTTTTTCTCTCTCTCTTTTCTATATTTCGGGTCTCCAATAGGGCGACAGGCACACTGCTGGGGGGGTAGGCCATGGCCTTCTGCGGGAGTGCAGGGTGGGGGTTAGGGGGTATGGTGTTTGTTCGGTATTTGTTTCTATGGCCCTTTAGTCTTTTTTCTCTTTTAAGTGTTGTCGTCGTTCATGATCCCGGCAGTATGTTTTGTTTTGAGGGGTGGGGTTTGGACTTGCTACGTACCGGGTCTGTGCATGCATTTCTCCTGATTCGTGTATCTTACCCCCGATACTTCATTCGTATTTGTGTTATTTGTGGATATCCTGATTCGCGCGCAGTATTGTAGGACTATGTATGACTGTACGGCACTCTTTTTCAGTTCCCTATTTGAAAATGAACCTTTCAAATCCTGATTTCAAACCTGTACGTCTGACCACAAGTTATGTCCTGGTATTTCTATGACCCCGGCTTTCGAACTGCTATAACTTTCCATATTGCTTGCTGTACTCCTGCTCTGATTAGCGGCTGGCCGGGATGGTTGTAGGCCCATACTTGTAATTGCTTGTAATACTAATAAAGGTTCCCAAAAAAAAAAAAAAAACAAGCAGAGAGTGGAGGGGTAGGGAGACGGAGGATTCAGACTGAGCGTACCCCTGGGCTGAAAGGGATGAATACAAATGTTTTAGAAGAAGTGGGGGCTGACTCTGAAGGGGATAAGATAAATACACTTTCTATACCACTTCAACCTACTATTACTGAATTCTTCAAAAAAGCTGGAGATGGTATTCTGGAACATATAATAGAACCCCTTGACAATTCAGACTCAAAGATGGCTCTCCACAACCTGAGCACAGATCTGGTAGATGTTATGGGTGAAAACCTTGTAAACGTAAAAAGACAGGATGAGATTGCCAGGAACAACAACGATGTTTGGAAGGAAAAAGAAACAAAAAAAGACACAGAAACTGGTGACAACAGGGAGGATGATAATGAAGCTATAACTAACCCCCAAACCTGTGGGCCAATAATTGACAAGGGTTCCAGGGGGCTAGGAGCTGTTATGGTTCCCGAAGGTCTGCTTCTGGCAGCAGGAGATATCATCTGTGATAGAACAAATTTGTTTTATTCCCTCACCGAGGAGTCACTATTAGGTGTAACCGACTCAGACCGCAGTGAACTTGATGATTGCTTGTCTTCACCCAGCTCCATCACTTTGGAAGCACCAGAAACAGCACAGAAGCGAAAGAAATGTCTTAAGGGGGGTAAAGGTAACATTGAGACCCAGAAAAATGAAGGAAGGTGCTCAGACTGCTCTGGCTTTAAGTGGGACTACGCACACCCAAAAATTACTGGCCCAATGGTATCAACAATTGAACATATGGTATCTCCCACTGGTGCATCTGAGGCAAAGGGAATAACAGATATGAATTCTGCATTGAGTATGATATTGGAACTATACAAAAACATTGTGCTGAGACTCGGGCTGACGGAAAAAAAGCAAGGAAGGCTTATAAAAAACTGGAGGGGGCAGTACGTAAAGTCAGAAAAACCTGTGTAGAGATCCGGGAGCGGATTAACTTTCTGGAAGAGAGAACAACATTAGTCAAAAAGGAGTTGTCTGACATTAAAGAGAATACTAAAACCCATGATGCTAAGCACACCGATTCTATGTGGAAGCTGGAGGATATGAAGAACCGTATGAGGAGGAATAACCTCTGCTTCTTAGGGATAAAAGAAGGCTTGGAAGGGGAGGACATAGGTTCCTTCATTGTAAATCTCCTTAAAGAATCCTTCCCTGAGCTTACAGGGTGGGAGTGGGAGCGGGAAGTCGAGAGAGTACACAGGTTCCCCTTCACCAGATATGTGACACAACCCAAACCATATTAGGCTTTTTTGGTAATAACATGCTTAGGCAGGCTATTTTTTAAAAAGCCAGACCCGAGGCCAGACGGCAATATAAAGAGTCTTTTTTCTGTACTCCCAGATTTTTGTCATGTCACTGTAGAACGTAGATGGCGACTCCGGCAAATGAATAAGCCCTTTCAGGTTGCTGGGTTCAAGGACTTTTTACTTTCCCCTGCTAGACTGAAGACGACGTAAGATGAGTGGTTAAGTTTTTCACCTCTGAAATTCAGGCTAGAGAGTATTTAGATATAATGCGGTCTGATAAAAGAAATGTCTGAGGCTTTAATGTAACTGTGGGGTTAATTTAAATGAGAATGTCTTTCTTTTTTACATTAGTAAAGGGTCATATATGCATCTTTCTTACTATGCGTTTCTTTTTTCTCCCCTTTGTTTTTAAACTCTTTCCTTCTTTTTTCTTATTGACGCTTTTGGTTTGATAAAGTGCGGAGGGAGTTTAGGGGGGAGGAGCGCTGTGATGTTTTTCTCCTGTCTCTATCGCCCTTCCTCGGTCTGGCTACCTCTAAGGGTAGTGGAGGGAGGGTGGGCGGAGAAGGGGTGGCGGGAGATGGGACAGGGGGTACGGCGACAACAAGAAGTGTAAATTGCAGCAGAAGCAAGAAGCTTACTATGGGTATTATTTTATATGTTTACTAATAGTCAGAGCGCAGTTTGGTAGGAAGACTATACAAGATGGTTTGCAGAACAATATTTGTATTAATACAGATATGGTGGAACTGCTGGAAACAATCTTTTTTGGGTATAATGGCTAAAGTTCTTATTGCGTCTATTAATATATGGGGGCTCAATGATGAGGCTAAGAGGAGGAGGATACAAGAAGATCTCAAGGTATTAAAGGCAGATATCTACTGTCTGCAGGAGACCCACATTGCCAGGGGATGAAGGTGGCAGCCTACACTACACAAGATGTGAAGACTTAGGGAGTTGCAGTTCCTATTAAAGGCAGTGTCATGTGGCAGTGGTAGGAAAACAGTTGATAGGAATGGTAGATGGGTGTTAGTGGAATGAAGGCACATAACCGATTCTTTCACATTATGTACAGTCTACGCCCCTGTTCTAGATGACCCAGGGCTACTCTGTTTTTGGTGTTGGGGACCTGAACCTCAATTGGTCCAAAGACCTCCAGGAACAGGAGGGACTTCTAGTAAAGGGCGGAAGCCACATTCGATGAGGGCGCTTAAAAATCTTGTAATGGAAATCAGTTTGGTAGATGTTTGGCCTAAACTTAGAGCTCCTGAGCCCAGTTATACTTTTTATTCAGCCCCACATGGCACGTTTGCTAGACTGGACTATTGTTTTACCTCAACATGTATACTTCAAGAGGCAAGAATAGAGCTCTTCCCCAGAGTTATGTCTGACCATAACCCGGAAGTCCTAGAAGTTTCAGTAAAAGGCATAAGAAAGAAATAGTCTAGATGGACTTTTAAGAGGGCTCTGCTCTTAGATAAAACATTTATTGAATATATGAAGGACTGGATCAGGGAGTTCTTTGATAATAATAGTGGTAGTGCCCCCCACCAGGTATGGTCTGGGATGCTTTCAAACCATCAGCGAGAGGTGAGATCTTGCAATACCGTTTGAGTTAGCAAAAAAAAGAGGCAGAGCAGATTAAACAGTTTTATCAAAAGCTTGTCGAACTAGAAACAGAACTGATTGGTACAGTGTCACGTGGTGGGGAAGCGGCAAGAATCCTGAGTTCTATTATCATCACTAAAGCCTGCCTGGACGATTTTAATACTGAGAGACTTGCTGGAAAATACCTAGCTAAGAAGCAGAATTGCTATGAATATAGCGAGACGTTAGGCAGATTACTGGCAATCAGGGCTAGACATCAGGCTGCAGCAGGATATATAGACCAGATCAAAAATATGAGGGGGAAAGTCGTGACAGAGCCTGCTGAGATTAGAGGGGCTTTAAGGGAATTTCATGAAGACCTGTAGTTAGCTTCATCCGGTGATGGTTATTTATTAAATTTGAAAGTACAGGAGTTTAAACCGACTGGAAGGGTTCCACAGGAGAAGGCTGTCCGGCTTGGGGCAGAAATTACGCAGGAGGAGCTTTCTAGTGCCTTACAAGCCCTCCCAATGGGCAAGGCATCAGGAACTGACTGCATTCCTATAGAGTTTTACTAAGTTTTCGTTAGTGAGATATATCGTCCTATGCTTAGTTTATTTCAGGAGATCAAGCAAGGGGCAACCCCGCTGCATTCTTGGGGTATTGAGAACATTGTCATCTTTCTAAAAAAAGGGTAAAGATCCAACAAACTTAGGCTCAAATAGGCCTATAATGCTGTTAAACAGTGATGCCAAGCTCTATTCTAAGATCTTTGCCTCACGTCTGAACTCTGTGATGCACCATCTTGTTTCAGTATGGCAGCATAGTTTTATACAAGGAAGAGGGACTGTAGATCATATTAAGAGGTTAATCATCGTCTTTGATGCTACTGAGATCGCTGCTAAACCTATGGAGGTAGCTTTTTTAGACGCGGAAAAGGCCTTCAACAGGGTGTCATGGAATTTTTCATGGCAGACCTTTAAGGCTTACGGCCTAGGGGAACCATTTGTGAAAGCAATACAGGTCTTTTATGTCAACCCTGTTGCAAGATTACAAATTATGGGGGAAGAGACGGCTCCTTTCTCAATCGGCAGGGGAACAAGACATGGCTGCCCTGCTTCCCCCTTACTGTTGGCTCTGTATCTAGATCCCCTCCTTAGGCGTCTGGAGGCCTCCACTGAAATGATTCCGGTCGGTTTGCAAGGTGGGGACCAAGGTATTGGTTTATGCTTATGACGTGGCTATCATTTCAACTAACCCAGATTGTGCAATGTCAGTTGAAAGTATCGTTGAAGGTTTTGGGACCCAATCTGGCTTTTTATTAAATAAAGCTAAAACGCAGACTGCGACAAATAGATTTGTCACAGGTATGGATAATAGAACTGTTGAAAAAGCGGTGTACCGAGGCTTTACCATCACGGCTAAGGTGGATGATATAGTGGACTTAAATATTACCCCTATAATGGGGAAAATTAGAAACGATCTCCAACGTTGGGATAATCAATAGTAGGGAGATGTAATCTCCTGATGATCTTGCCAGAACGTTTGTATATTTTTGTGCAATTCCTTTGGAAATTCATAATTTTTGGTTTAAGCAAATAGAAAAGGAGGTAGCTAGGTTTATTTGGTGCTATCAGGGGACGAGGGGAGAGAATATATACCTCTCCCTTCCCAAGGATAGAGGAGGAAGGGGCCTCCCGTCTTTTGAGCTATATTATTTAGCAGCTTCATTCCAATACTAATGGCCTCTCTTTGGAGTCAAGGAAAAGGACAGGGGCATCCGGGTCAAGCACCAACAATATATGACTATTGATAGGTGCTCTGTCTAATGGTTTTCTTCTGAAATTCTATAATTCAAATTATTTTAAGAAAACGCACTTCAAGGTATTGGTCGCTGCCTTCCGCAATTAGGTAGGCATAAGGAAGATACTTGGGGTAGGTTTAATCGTTATTCTCCTATAATTGGGAATGACCAATTGCCCAGGGCATTACAAGATACATGTCTGGCATGGTGGGGTAAGAGTGGTGTACACAGGATACGGGATCTGTTAGCTGGGGCTCAAATAACATCATTTGAAGTAGTTAGAGAAAGGTTGGGTGTCTACCCGGGATTGTTTTTAATCCTTACAGCTGAGAGATTTTATGCTTAAAAAAGCAGGTGGTGCGGCAGGGTTTGGACAAGTACCTTTAATGGAATTACTATCTAGTAATACCAGACTCTCTATTACACAAATATATAGATGTTTGAAGGAAGTTGTGCCAGATGATTTGAATAAACATGGTCTGAAATGGCAGGATAGGTTGAGAGTTGAGGATTCTTGCTTTATGAGATCATTAGAACTGTGGGACACTGTTCTGTGCTCTGCCAATCTCCGGGCCCAACATTTTAAGACCTTATTCGATTTATATACTACACCAGCGAAAATTGTTAAATAGGGTGATACTGAGGGGACCTCTTGTTTCAGCTGCTCAACATTTGGGGTTGATTTAGTGCATATCTTTGCTACTTGTCCCTGTATAGAATCTGCTGGTCGTGAAATTACAACCTTTTTACAACAGATGCTTAATGTTGATGTTCCTTTGACACCACAGCTGATGTTATTAGGGGTATATGACTCAGCTGGCAATGAAGGGGAAGAACTTATTTTTATAGCTATGGCAGTTCTTAGGTTATGTGTTGCTTCATCTTGGCTTGATCCTTAAGCTCCAACCTTCCAGCAGTGTAAGGGATGATTTATACATACATATACTTTAGAAAAGGCACTTTATGAAAGGAGAGGCAGAAAAGGCAGAATCAAAGGGAATAGAATCTGCTGCCCTTTTTCCTCCTGGATCGCATCTGTTTTACAAACTGAAATTTCCTCCTTAAACCAATCCTAAAAAATTATGTGTCACATTAGGTTGCTCTCTAACTTATGATCTTTTGGTTATTGTGCATAATGTATTACTCCATTGTTTTCTGTTGATCAAATGAACATTTATGTTTGGAATGTATGTACAGGCAATCAATGCTGCAATGACACCTTTTCTTTAAAAATTAAAAAAAATACAAAATAAATTTGTAAAAAGCTCACAATTTGCACCTTTTTTCTTCCCTAAATACAAAAGGAAGACAATAAAGCACAGTGGATCACCATGACTCTTACATTGCAACATTTGGATCTAGCACCACAGTTGAAACATAAGTTGTGAATACCATACATTCGTTCTTGCCTCTTTCCCATAATGGATTGAAGATGATGACACTTTTGGCTGACCTCCTAAGGGTAAGTGTTTGATCCCATCATCTTGGATTGGGGGATGCACACAACCTTAAAAAGGTATTTTAGAACCGTGCTGCATGCGATTTTACAATGGAGGCACACCCACTGCTATGGGATATTCTAGGTGCCAGGCACTGGGAACTTTTTTGGCATGAATTGGATGTGCCCGTTTTCATCAGGCTGTACCCTTCATCCCAGGGGTCTGCACTGGTGGTCCCTCAAATAACTATTGTACTCCAATAAATGAGTTGGGGGCAGGCCTGTATTAGCAAGGGTTGTGCTCCCCTACTCCAGGTTTGCTAACAGTCTTTCTGGCCCTTCTTTGAGGGCAGATTGAGGGTGTTAGCTTCATACTGCCAGAGAGGTGGGCAGAAAGCAATGCTTGAAAGTAATGATTAGATTTTGTGGGCCAGGGGGAGTGCTTAATTTGTGCCGGTGCTTTCCGGTGCTTAGCACTGGCACTTATAGTTCAGGGCCGGGTCTATTGAATTTTTCTCCCCTGGGCCCAGTAATTTTTAAAATAAATGTACATACCTGTCCTGTTCCCAATTCTGTTCAGATGAATGCCTGGTATGTCAGCAGAGAACAGCCCACCCAGGTCCAGGCATGATGACTGCATCACGTTCCTGATGTCAGCAGTGCATGCATTCCTTTTACCAGCATTCCTTTTACCAAAGAGCGTCGTCATGCTTCTTCCGTTTGGATAATGCCAGCTGAGGGCGGGCTGATAGTGATGTGGGGGCAAGGCATGCTGGGAAAGTTCAGGACGTGCTGCTGAGGCCTGTTAGATGTGGTACTTCTTTTGGTCATGTAGCTGTCCAGAAGCCCAGCTGAGGCTACACGGAACAAACGGTGTTTCCAGTTTTTCAATGAACTCTCCGGGGTGATTTTAACCTGTTAGCGCTTATCTGGCCCGGACTGAGGAGGAATTTAATGCTTTGCTGCAGTTAGAGCCAGTCAGTCAGTCATAACTTTATTTGATTCAAAAAAAGAATCATAAAAGTATACAGCTTGACATACAAATCCACAAATGATATTTCATATCCAAAGGTTCAAACACAAATACTAAATACAGTATATCAAAAAGCACTTACCTATAAACATTATCTTCATATAAAATTCTTAAAAATCAATCCAATACCGCCTAAACATAGAATTACATTTTATAAAAATCTCAGTTAATCCAGGCTTTCCTAAGTAGTCACGATTGAATGTCCCTCAAGAAGCAAATAGACAAATGTAAAGTGCATTGTGCGTTAACAAACTTCATCATCACATTACGTAGGCGGGTTAGCCTCTCACACCAACCCGCCTGCGTTTATGGGACAACTGCCAAAACTTAGGATATTATAGTTGGATGTATTCATATAAATCATCGATCATATACATTTTCAGTAACTTTCAATAACAAACTCAGTATACCCTAACAAAAACATAATATCAATAGCGATTCCTAATAGAAATTGCCAATCTAATAAAACTGTGCATAGAGCTACATATAACTGCAGTTTGCAATGATCTTAAGTGCTCAAAACTTCCTTAAAGTTGCAAGGTCTAATTTCTCTTAAAAGGGGCTTAATAAAATGATCTCTCGGAGCTTTATAAAGTGTGCAAAAAAGCACAAAGTGCAATGTGCATTGTTGAGCTTCATTATCACACGGGCAAGGGGGTAGTCTCTCACACCACCCCCTTGTTTCGGAAAAGCCACTAAAAAGTGCAGTGCATTTAACCGGAATTTGGTCAAATAAAAACGCCATTGCATATGTGTAGTAAAGATCAATAAAATTGTTGCTGTGGTATAGCTGCTTGATATGATAAATGTTTTTCATGTTTGGACAGGCCGAATATAGTGCAATATGCGTTCTTAATCACCATCTTTGTATCCGATTTAATAGAATATGGATTATCAAAAAAGTCACTAAGAGCAATTTAAAAAAAAGGTTTCCTTTACACAACACAGCCATGGGATCTGCATGGCATTATCCAAATTTACAAAATCTTTTAAAATCTCTTTTGAAAACTGCAGATCTTCCGAGCACCATATTTTCCCCCATAGGAGCAATGGGGACACGTGAATACTATCGCTCACGAAGTCCAGACCTACCTCGGAGTGGCGAAAAATATTAGGAGAACTATTTGGAACTGATAAAAGATATTTTAAAAACTTGTTTAGCATGAATTGTATTTGTGTACTTTTGTGGTATCCCCATACCCCTGCTCCATAAGTTGCAACAAGCAAGCATTTAGATGTATACAATGTCTTTAACTCAGCAATTTGTTTTTGTCCTAGTTGACTTGCGAAACAGAAGAGGGCCTCTATCGATCTGGTTGTCTTTTGTACCTGTGTTGTTCTTAGAGGGTCCCAATTCAAGGATTTATTAAAAACATTTCCCAAATAATTAAAATGTGGAACTTTTTCAATGACCAGATTGTCCACAACAAATTTACGGGTTTTGGTCCTATTTGGACCACAGACCATTGTGAATGATTTTGTGAAGTTAACCTTTAGTTCTAAACCCAACATAAATTTATTAAAAGCAATCAAACATATTTGCATACTATTTGCAGTTAAAGTCATTAACACAGTATCATCTGCATAAGACAATAAAGGTATGTGTTTGCCATTTATTTTAGGAAAGTCCAAACCTTTTTCCAACAAAAAAATTTCTAAACCATTTGTGTAAACTAAAAACAAAAAAGGGGCCAAAATACAGCCCTGGCAGACGCCTTTCGTTGATGGAATGGGCCCTGTCTTTTCGCCAACTGGGCCATATCGAATAGCCACGGAGGTTGCAGCATGTAATCTACGTAGCAAAGTGACCAACGGTTCTTCAAAACCCATGGACTCCATTAGTAGCCACAGTTTCTTCCTGCACACAGTATCGAAAACACTGGATAAGTCCATAAAGGCCAGGGTCATGGAAACACCCCTAGCCTTTATGTACTTACCCATAATCAGGGCCAAATTGAGACACTGCTCCATTGTCCCTCTGCTTTTTCTGAAACCATATTGTGAATCCACCATAAGTCCACAGGAGTCTGCCCATGTCTCTAGGCGGGCCAATATTACTCTCCCCAATAGCTTACAGGAAGTGTCTATTAGGGAGATTGGCCTATAACAACAGGGGTCGCTTTTATTACCTTTTTTGAAAATTGGCACAACTACTGCCTCTTTCCAAGATGATGGAATGCGCCCCAAAATAATAGCCTTAAAAACATTAAGCAGCAGGGGTACCCAAACTACAAGATTACTTTTAAACAAATCCAAGGGTACAGCGCCAGGACCTGGCGCCTTTAGTGGGATACCTCTTCTCAGGGCCTCCTCCATTTCACCCAAGGAAAGCGAGAGACTAAGCTGTTGTGCAGTCTCAATATTAAGATTGATTTCGTCCTCGCTTTGATTTATTAGGGTGATACCCTTTGGATTAAAAATCCTGGAGAAATGGGACTCCCAGTCCTCCCCGGTTATATGTATAATCATGGTCCTATTTTCGTTACTAAGGAAGGGTCGATTTATAACCTTCCAAAACAACTTACTATCCCTGAGGTCAGAGGCTTTTTCAAGGTCATCCCAGGCTAGTTTTTTCAATTCCAGTTTCCTTTTTTCAATGGTCTCTTTATAGTTTCTTCTTCTTGCTCTCTTAACCATGGACTCTATGTAAAGCCTTTTTCAGTAGTGTTTGTGCTGCGGAACATTCAGTATTAAACCATTTGTTGTCTCGGGTGCCACCCTTCCCCGCAGGTTTAAATTAATACGTGGCCACACTGTGACAAAGAACTTCAAAATTCTGGACTATCGATTCCGGCTCATGGGTATTCGTTAGACAAGTAGCTACTTGTAATCGGTTAACCTTGAAGATAGTTTCCTCCAATTTTTTAGGATTAACCTTATCCCATTTTAGCCTAAAACCTTGATTTTGACTATATGTCATAGGTTGTTCAGAAAACTGTTCCCTGTCAGCCACAGTACTCAACAATAGGACAAGTGGATTATGGTCGCTAGCAGGATTTACTTCTACTCTAGAGTCGTCAATAGGATGAGCATACCTACTAGAAACTAGCACAAAATCGATTACACTCATTTGTCCCCCAATCCCTTGAAAGGTTGGAATTGGTACAGTTAAAGTGCTAGTCAGCACAACTAGTATGCAGAGATCATTTACCACAATAATATTGTTCAATGCATCGCCCTGTATAGTGTGCTTAAAATGTGCAAGTATTTGTTGTTCATTAATATCAAGTAGACCACAGGCTTTGGTTCCACTTCGGTAGCATGTAGTACAATTAAAATCCCCCAACCACATAATACACAAAGGGGAAAATCTTTCAGTCACTTTAGCTATTTCAACCTGTAAACCATCAATAATAAGTGAAGTCTGCGTGTCAAAGATATTAGAATACCAATTGATTAAAAGTAAAGGGACAAGAAGCAAATTAGTAATCAGGATCAATTGGTACCATGGAGAGGCCATTACTTTAACTAATTTTAATGACTTATATTTAAACGAAATTGAAGTCATTAGGCCACCTTTAGCCCTCCCAGCCGGTGAAGGTTCAGCATGGACAATAGATGAAGAATATCCGTCCAGACTTAGGTCAGTTCTGCTCCAAGTCTCTTGAAGACAAATGATGTCAAATGATTTAATATATTTCATCCATACCTCATCCCGTAATCTTCGGGAGATGCCTGCCACATTCCACAAGATTAAGCGAAGGGTACATCTATCAGATTGATTTTTACTATCTCTGGTGAGGTTCCGTGACGATCGTAAGTGGTGTTTTCGACTCGTACGAATATGGTCGAGTCTGGTATCTATGAACCGCAAATGACGAGTTTAGTGGGTGTACGCGTTTTCGCTGTGCTAGCCTAAACCGTTCGTTTGTTTCGTGGGTTTCTCTATCTGTACCCACGGGTTCCATCTTAGATATGGCATCCATTTTGTTTCTTGCCCTCAGGTAGCCAGCGAACGGACGCTGTCCGCTTCGCGACCCTGGGAATCCCAAGACTCTTGCGGAAGACACGTTTCCTTTGAAAGTGTCTTTATGATGAGGGGGATGGCACTGTAAGGCAGATGGCCCCGCTCGTGGCACATCTTGCCGTGTCGCTCTATTGTCTCAGCCGTGCATCTCATTAGGCACGTCCCTTTGATGCCTGTAGCTCGTGTTTCCCGATACCACCCCTTTTACACCCTTTCCGATCTCCCCACTGTTTCTGTCTTCCTCTGCACCTGTTTTCCGTTCCTTCTTCGATCTGTTTACTGCCAATTGGAATGTACTAATGGTGGGAAGATGTGTTTTACAGTTGGGAACCAACAAATGTTTCCGCATGTATGTTCCGGGCCCTGAATGCATCAAAGCAACCCCTCTTGGAGATTACGATGGGAGCCGAGTTGTAAACCTTTGTGTACAATGTTAACCTATGAGAGAAATGTGTATAAAAGGAGCGACCTGCAGTAGCAATTTGAAGCAGACTCCTCGAACCTACACACGCTGTACTTCTTGTGACTTCTGTGTTCCCTGCAGTAATAAACCTCGAATCTTTGACGCCGAAGGAAGTGTCCCGTGTCTCTGTCATTTGTACGCCGGAACAGGTTACCCACGAAGGTTTCAGGTGTTGTCCCCTGGCACCGCTGGGTCTTAGAATAACCCAGTCCTTCAGTTGGCGCCCACGTGGGGCTGCATCAGTGGTACCGGTCCAAGCCCGACGATCGTGAGGAACTTCGTGTGAAATCTCCAAGGGAAGGTGCACCCCGCTTCATCGATCCTGTTGTCGAAATAAGTGGCCCGACGACTTTTCCCGCGAAGAGTCCCGCCTCCTGACGGCTGCGACGGACTGCTGCCCTGACTGTAGACCTGTTTTGGCGCCTGGCGTAGACCTTGGTACAGCGAGACGATTGACGGGCCTTCCTGGTGACGCCATCGATCTTTGAGTTAAGTATTTGTGGGTCGCTCCCAGAGTCCTTAGTTGTGGTTGCTTAGTTGTTGCATGGTTCCATTGCATTTGTGGTTCTTAATACTTGGTTCTTTGTTGTGATATTTGACGTCTGCAGTCGCCAAAAACCGAGGGTTTTTGCTCTTTGCAGGGACTTGGTAAATCCCGTAACCCTTGAAGTTTGTGAAACTCGGCTAGTGTGCAAGATGCCTGGTCGCAGTACTTTGTTCAGTTGTTTTAGACGTTGTGGTACGGATTCCCGACTGGAGGACTCGTGTCCGATACCTCCGGTTGGAACTCCAACTTATGAGCTCTATAGTAAGCACGGGTTCGGTCCGATTACCTTTAATGAATATTGGATTCGTCATACTAAAAAGGATGGTGTCCTTAGTTGGCCACCTCATGGTAGTTTCGAGACCCCGATTCTAGATAATCTCGAGGCTAAATTGTTTCAGAAAAAATCAAGGCCGGCCATGTTTGATGCGTAAGGAAGCCAAACAGAGAGAAATCAGACAGATTAAACGTAATCAGAGAGATGGAGTTGTTACTATGGTAAGAAAAGCAGAGCAGTTTCAGCAAGATAAGGAGGAAAAGGAAAAGGAAGTTTTCGATAGATTGCAACGTATGTCTGTAGATAAGTGCTATCCTGCTTTACCGGCGGATACAGATAAAAAGGAGGAAGGTACAGAGGACCCTTTAATGTCTTATCTTATGAAGTCACCACCTCCGTATGTACAGGGTACTGCTACTCCTGTGATTCCCCCTGTTCCTGCTCCCCAACCAGCCCCTATCCCTGTACTTCCAGCTGTCCCTGCTCTTCTACCTGCTTCTGTCCCCACTGCTCCTCCGCTTGTACTTTCTCATACTCCTGCTCCCGCTGCCTCTACTGTTCTGGTTTCTCCTGCTGCTCCCTCTGTTTCTGGTACTTCTCTTGTTACCCCGTTGGGTTACTCTTTGTCTCCGTCTGTTCGAGGTCGTACCCCCTCTGTAGCTGCTAACTTCTTCAATTCTCTTGGACCTATTCTTGAGTCCGCTGGTTCGGACGGTCCTCAAAGACGAAGTCAGCTTCCTGGTGGTAGGGAGCGTGACTCATTGTATAATATGGCTATGGGTTGGATGAAATACCCCTTTCGAAATCCTCCTGGTGTAGTGTTAGATACGTTTTGCCAATTCAACATACCGACACAAAGGTTCGTGTTCGAAGAGATGTGCAAGGCTTTACGTGACCTAATATCGGTTGATGCATCTGATGAGGTATTGACTGCTCTGACTAACCTTCAGCTCCAGTTTGCGAGCGGAATGTTGGTGGGCACCAATGTTCGACGTGCTGTCGAGCAATTATTGTCTTTTCGTCCTTCTACAATGCCTCGGGCATTGTTTGTGGAAGACATTGAAGGACCGCTAGGAGCACCTGGTCAGTACCCCATGCGCGAAGTTCCACCGGTGTGGATGCCTGGTGATGCACAGGCTGTTCCTATTATTCCGCCACACTTTCAGAGAGTGTGGATACATCTCCCGTGGAAACGATCGGAAGTTTTGCAGGTGAAGCAATCTTTGCCTGATCCTCGCAAAAATCCTGCAGGATACTATAAAGAATTATCGCAGCTCATAGATGCTACGATAATGAATCTTGCCGATATCGATATGCTGTTTGGTAATGTCGTTCCGCAACCGGTATGGGCAAAGATTCGTCAAGAGAACCATGCGGCAGAATTAGGTGGTGATTGGGCTGCTCTTATTGCGGCAGACACACGACAAGTTGGTGGGGCTAAACCTGAACAGCTTATTACCGATCTCCCTCAGAGAATCATTACCCTAATGAAAACGCTTATGCCAGCTATGAAAGTAAATTGGGATAAGTTGTCTGCTTGCAAACAGAAGAAGGACGAGAGTGTCTCTGACTTCTTTACGAGATTTGAGGAGGCATTCATCGACCATAGTGGTCAGGATATGGGTACTGAGGGTGGACAGCGATTGTTTGTGGATAAGTTTGTTTCAAATTTGTTGCCTGACTTAAGCAACAAATTGCGTAATTCAGAAAGTGCTTGGACGGTTTCTACTTCTGCTCAAATATTGGCCACAGCACAATATTATGAGAACAGAGAGAAAGAAGAGAATGATCGCGCTGATAAGAAAATGAAAGAACTCAAAACGAAAGTGTTGTTACAGCAAGCCTATCCTCCCCGTTCGAATCAAAACGATTCGCAACAGCGGAATAGGTCACAGTCTCAGTCGAACAGATCGCAATCTCGGAATGACTCCTTTTCTGATAGATCTTCGTTGGGGTACAATCAGTGTGCCTATTGTCGGAACGAGGGTCATCTGAAATTCGATTGTCCGGTTTTGCGTGATCGAAACAGCGGTAATTATTCTAGAGGAGGTCGTAGCGGCCCCCAACAAACATCACGTGGTAGAGGTCGTGGTGTCCAAACTGATCGTTCCAATAATTCTTCCGATTCCAACAATTGTTTTGATCAACGTGGATCATCGCAGGGCAGATCTGCACAGTACAATGTAGACGATTATTATGTTGATCACAATGCTGACGATAGTAATTACTAGGACAGCCATGAACAAAGAGAGGGAGTAGTATCAGTTCCGGTTGATCAGAGAGGGCCTTACGTCGCAGTTGCCACTTTGGGCGTCGTTGAGCCTTTTCTGTTGGACACTGGTGCAGCGAAAAGTTCTATCATGCATTCGAAACTCCCTGGCGCACCTTTGTCTGGCTTAACAAATGTTTCCGTTGGATTCTCTGGCGCCCCTGTTAGCAATCCGGTTTCGTGCCCTTTGCCCCTTACAATTGGGCCTCGTGAGCTGAAAGCTCCGTTGATTTTGACCACTGGTTGTGGTGAAAATCTTTTGGGCCTGGATTTGCTAAAACGTCTGTATGCGACTTTGTATTGTTCTCCTGCGGGAGTAAAGCTTACGTTGGGTGAGAGAGTTGTCTCTCCTATGTACTTGTCTCTCGATAAGCTTCCACCGGAATTGAGTTCTCTTCCTGCATCTTTGTGGGCAACAGGTCCCAATGACGTGGGCCTGCTTGACATCTCCCCTTATGTTGTTCACTTGAAACCTAATGTGCGTTTGCCACGTATTCCCCAGTATCGTATCTCCCTTGATGGTGAACGAGCACTGTTAGCCATCATCTACGATTTGATTGAGAAAGACGTTATCGAGGAGACTCTGGGAAATGTGTGCAATAGCCCTGTACTTCCAATTTTGAAGCGCACTGATCCATCGAAGCCCCCTGTTTATCGTTTTGTCATCGATTTACGGGAGGTGAATAAAATTGTGGTTCCTCAGTTCCCTGTGGTGCCCGACATCACGGCACTACTCACTCTGATTCCAGCCTCTGCATCTTGGTTCTCCGTGATCGATCTGAAAAATGCGTTTTTCAGCATACCGATTGCTGAGCAGAGTATAGATCTTTTCGGTTTCTCTCTTGGTGGCCGCAGCTTCCGGTTTAAACGTGCTCCTCAGGGCTACTGTGAAAGTCCATCGATATACAGTCAAGCCTTGAAGGGCCAACTTGATGCGTTTGTGTTGCCGGCCGGTGCGGCCTTAATCCAATATGTCGATGACTTATTGGTGGCTGCAGACACTCAGGACATTTGCAGAATTGCTACGGTGTCGTTGTTGCAACATCTCTGTGACTTACATCACAAGGTGTCACCTTCTAAGCTACAATATTGTTGTCAAGAAGTAACCTATCTAGGTCACTTATTGTCAAAGGAGGGAAGAAGGTTGACCCCAGAGAGAATTGCAGCGATTGCTCGAATGACTGTGCCAACAACTCAGAGAGATGTGCGTGCCTTTTTAGGTATCACGTCATACTGCAGGCAATGGATTCCGAATTTTTCATTGCTAGCGAAACCATTGGTGGCTCTTACGTGCAAGGACGTTCCAACTCCTTTGCCATGGACGGAAGAATGTCAGAAAAGTTTTTCTGAACTGCGTGACACATTGTGTTCGGCTCCTGTGTTAGGGACCCCTGACTACAGTAAGCCGTTTACACTATACGTTCACGAGAGGGAAGGTTGTGCGTTGAGTGTTTTGACGCAACAATTCGGTGGTAAGCAGCGTCCATGTGCATATTTTTCCTCGACCTTGGACCCAGTAGCTAGAGCATTGCCGAGTTGTCTGAGGGCAACAGCGGCAGCTGCGGTGTCCATCCGACAATCTGCAGGATTGGTCATGGATAATATGCTTACAGTGATGGTTCCGCATGCAGTTGACACTCTCTTGAATCGTACCAAAACTCAGCACTTGACGAGTGCAAGGTTGTCTGGGTATGAATTGACGCTTTTGGCAAGTCACATTCAAATAAAACGTTGTAATGTCCTGAACCCGGCGACTTTGTTACCAATCAGTATGGAATCAGATGAAGTAGCAGCTCACGACTGCTACTTACGAACCGAAGAGGAAACCAAAGGTCGTGTAGACCTGAAAAATACTCCTTTGGAAAATCCCGATGGGACTCTGTATGTGGATGGGTCGTGTTTTAAATTGCCGAATGGCGATGTAACAACCGCGTATGCTGTGGTAACCTTGAATACTGTTGTGGAAGCTGCAAGATTGAATCAGAGTTCTGCTCAGGCTGCAGAGCTGATTGCTTTGACTAGAGCGTGTGTGTTGTCGAAAGGGAAACGGGTGAATGTGTTTACCGACAGCCAATATGCTTTTGGCGTCGCGCATAGCTTTGGACGATTGTGGCGAGAGAGAGGTTTCATGACGTCGCATGGCACTAAGATTCAGCATGGACAGCTTGTAAATGACCTTTTGGATGCACTTACATTGCCTGAGCAGGTGGCGATTGTTAAATGTAGTGCGCATCGTAAGGTGACGGATGATGTTGGCCGTGGGAATGCGTTTGCGGATGAGACTGCTAAGGAGACTGCCTGGAACCTTAGCACGAGGATGTATGTGGCGAGTTCGGTAAGGTGGCCTACAGAGACTGGTATGTGTGAGGATACCATTGAGAGTGTGAAAGCGATACAGAATGAGGCCACCGAAACTGAAAAGACGAAGTGGAAATAGAGCACGGGAAAGTTGGATGCGAATGGCTGTTGGATTGATTTGTCGGAGCATAAGAGATGGATGTTGCCAGACGCGTATGTGCTAGCCGTTGTGACGATGGCACACGGGCTAGCGCATATCAGTGCGAAAGGTATCTGCCTGTATGGAAGAATGACGGTATTACTAAGTGTGCTGAGAGATTGGTCAAGAATTGTATGATATGTATGATGTATAATCCTGGTAAAGGAACCCCTACACCTCCTGGCCATTTTGCTCCCCCTTCATGTCCCTTTGAAGTTATTCAGCTAGACTTCATCCATATGGAGCGATGCAATAACCTGAAATACGTTTTAGTGGTGGTTTGCGCATTCTCCCGATGGATTGAAGCCTACCCTCTCAAAAACAACACTGCTATGTCCACTGCGAAAATCCTACTGAAGGAATACTTTCCTCGGTATGGAATGCCACGGATTGTATGGTCTGATAACGGAAGTGAGTTTGTGGGGAGTGTGATGAAGAATGTGTGTAAGGGCCTTGGAATTACTCAAAAGTTCCATAGCGCCAATCATCCTCAGTCAGCGGGTCTGGTCGAGTGGTATAATGGCACTCTTAAACTAAAGTTGGCGAAGATTCAGGCCACTTCTGGTCTCTCATGGCCTGACGCTTTGCCTCTAGCTATGTTGTCAACAAGGGCGACTGTACACTCCCGAGTAGGGCTCAGTCCCTACGAAATAGTGTTCGGCCGTCCTGCGAATGTTTGGGGGGTCCCTAGACCAAGCGTGTTTTCAGACCTTGAATATCCAATGTTGATCGATTATCTACATGATCTGACTGCTAAACTGAGGTTAATTCACCAACAGGTCTTTGAAGCATTGCCGACGCAGACGGAGGGTCCAGGCCACCAGCTCCAGCCCGGAGACTGGGTGGTGACGAGGAATTTCGGAAGAAAGCGTAACCTCGAGCCTCGCTTTACTGGGCCCTACCAAGTCCTCCTTGCCACGAGAACTGCTGTCCGTCTGGAAGGCCGAAAACACTGGGTGCATGCCATCCATACTAAGAAGGTTCCTATACCTCTACCAGCGGACTCGTGGGTGAGGAAGGGCATTGCCTCGTCTGAAACTGAAGCATCGCAAACCTTTGTACCTTTCAGCGACGCTCAGCCTGTCGGAGAATCCTCAGTGCAGCAGAAAGACATTGTTGAACATTTGCCATCACAAGATTCAAGATCTGAACAATTGACTGATCAACAGAACTCTGTTCCCTCATCAGATCCATTGTTTGACGAACAGACACGTCCTGGGAGAAGCCGTTACTCTTTGCGATCTAACACCAAGGACAAATAAATTTTTGTTTCTGTCCCTCGACATCTACGTTACCCCTTTTGCCACGATCAGGCTAAACACATGTACAATTGTGATTTTTGTAAATACTGAGTTTTTTCCACATGTGTTTTTGCTTCCACAGCTGAGAGACTTTGTATAAATTTGTGAATTAAAGTACCTTACATCCAGGTGAACCGTAGGGCCGCGCGTGTACTTCCTTCTGGATAGTAGGTCCAGACGCTAGGTCAGAGACCGTCAGTTCCTGGGAACTCCTGGGGATTGACTATTGCTACACAGAACGAAGTGCGTCAAGAAACGTTGCGGACGGTTTTAGGGGATGGCATTTTCAAAGCTGATGGATTTGGAAAAAGCTCAGGCGCAAAGATTCAAACTGCAACAGATTACTCGTACCCAATGCTTTATGTTTCAGGCGTTCCTTCTGTTTCTAATTGTTTCCTCGTTATTGGCGGGTGGGGTGTATTATATGATACAGTACTTCCTACCTTCTGCCATACCTACTCCTACTTATGAACCTCAAACTACCTCCACTATGTCCCCTCATTCCTTCCATATCTTACCCCAACACGAACAGGCTAGACGTGCAGAATTCAGAAATAATTCCTTCATTCAACTCCTTCATCAGCATCAGTTAGTGGTTAATACTACTAATTGTTGGGTGTGTGGGTTAATGCCACATACCACAGATAAGGGAATTCCGTATTTGGTCCTTCCTTATAGTTCCCAGGGTTCAGCTCGAGCATTACAAACAATGTTTCGAAGTGCACTAGATTCCTACCCCAATAGAGAGCCACGTCCTCCGCACTTTGGTCCTGGTCCGTACCACAAGCCTTTGGCTATAGCGATCGCTGATTTAGATAGGGATATCTATGAGCCGTCGCTCATTCCAGAGGAAGAGGTGCGAGCCTAGAGGGATCTGAGTGAGGCTGAGTATAGTGCGCTCGTGGATGAAAGACAGCTTAGAAGCTCGTCTCCGATCTGGATCGTACCCCACCTTGGTAATTTCTGTCTAAAAGGTCGTGGCCAAAGATCGAGAGCATATCTTGGAGAGAGTGCTTGCTCCGAGACGTATGTCTTACCGATGCTCTCCACCCCTGTGTTTCTGACTGCCAAGGGTACGTACTTTGTCTGTCATGATCGTGCGTATACATGGTTGCCCTCCGACTTTGCGCGCACATGTTATATTGCAAATTTGTTGCCTCCGACGTTTACCGTTGATGCAGACTACCACAAGACTAGAGTTGTGAGGGGCGTGATTAGCGAAGAGGACACTGCCGGTCAAGAGGCAGGAGACTTCTTCAAATGTTTCTTTCCGTTTTGGGGGCCTATGGTCAATAGTAGGAACCTGAGACAGTTGACTCGAGTGGTGGAATCGACCGCTAATATCACTGCCAGTGCCCTTGGTAATATCACCGCAGAACTTCAGGCGGACAGGCTCATGACGTTACAAAACCGTATGGTTTTAGACGTTGTCTTAGCAGATCGAGGTGGAGTATGTAAGGTGATCCATTCGAGCTGCTGTATTTTCATTCCAGATAACGCTCCGACTGTCTATCAAGCCATCTCAAAGTTGCATAAAATCTCTGAGTCCATACACGTGGACGTAGGGGATTGGAAGCTACTTGGGTGGTTTTGGGGCCTAATGTCGACTTGGGGTTGGAAAATTCTGATGATCATCGGGGTTGTTGCAGCATTTCTGTTCACGTGTTGCCTTTGTGTGCAGTGCGGTCCTGCCTTATGTGGCCTCTGTGCTACAACGTGTATGAGACAGCCGCCTGTTACCAAGGGAGCTCAGTTGGATAGAATGATGTTGCAGCAGCATCTAGATGGTCTGATGAATATCGAGTATGATTCCGAATAGTGCTTGCCTACATGAGGGCAAAAGGAGCGTCTGAGGTTCCGTGACGATCGTAAGTGGTGTTTTCGACTCGTACGAATATGGTCGAGTCTGGTATCTATGAACCGCAAATGACGAGTTTAGTGGGTGTACGCGTTTTCGCTGTGCTAGCCTAAACCGTTCGTTTGTTTCGTGGGTTTCTCTATCTGTACCCACGGGTTCCATCTTAGATATGGCATCCATTTTGTTTCTTGCCCTCAGGTAGCCAGCGAACGGACGCTGTCCGCTTCGCGACCCTGGGAATCCCAAGACTCTTGCGGAAGACACGTTTCCTTTGAAAGTGTCTTTATGATGAGGGGGATGACACTGTAAGGCAGATGGCCCCGCTCGAGGCACATCTTGTCGTGTCGCTCTATTGTCTCAGCCGTGCATCTCATTAGGCACGTCCCTTTGATGCCTGTAGCTCGTGTTTCCCAATACCACCCCTTTTACACCCTTTCCGATCCCCCACTGTTTCTGTCTTCCTCTGCACCTGTTTTCCGTTCCTTCTTCGATCTGTTTACTGCCAATTGGAATGTACTAATGGTGGGAAGGTGTGTTTTACAGTTGGGAACCAACAAATGTTTCCGCATGTATGTTCCGGGCCCTGAATGCATCAAAGCAACCCCTCTTGGAGATTACGATGGGAGCCGAGTTGTAAACCTTTGTGTACAATGTTAACCTATGAGAGAAATGTGTATAAAAGGAGCGACCTGCAGTAGCAATTTGAAGCAGACTCCTCGAACCTACACACGCTGTACTTCTTGTGACTTCTGTGTTCCCTGCAGTAATAAACCTCGAATCTTTGACGCCGAAGGAAGTGTCCCGTGTCTCTGTCATTTGTACGCCGGAACAGGTTACCCACGAAGGTTTCAGGTGTTGTCCCCTGGCACCGCTGGGTCTTAGAATAACCCAGTCCTTCACTGGATGTTTACTTAAACTAAACCCTTCACCCATTTGGTCAGCATGCATGGTATCCTGGTTATCTTCATGGTCTATGACCAAATACCACGTTTTGTCTTTATTAGGGACAGCTGAGAGTCACCATATTCTCTCAAAGGGTCAACAAATGATATGTGCTCGCTAATTTCCTCACTACCTAATGGAAATACAGTCATATCTTTGTCATCATTTCCCATAATGGTCCCTGTTTGTAGTCAATCGACCTCTGCTAGGGTACTCAAAGGGTAAAACCGGTTTACATGATACCATGATGGGCATTGTGGTTGCTGGTTAATTTTATTTTGACACCCTATTCCTAATGGTTTGGGTTGCCATGAAGGAGGGCGGTAAAAGAATCCCAACAGTAGAATTGTGATTTTTGATTTATCCATGATTTGATCGAACAATCTGTCATTTACAGCTCTCACCAGCCCCGGGGACCTAAAGGTTAAAACTATACAGTCCCCCTCAAGTGATTTCTTAGTTGGTCCAACCCATTTGACCCTTCGTGCCATCTTGAGTTCTGAAAACGGGACACTACTATTAATTCCTGTCTTAGCATTTACGAGGTACAATGATTTATTCCTCAAACAGGGCCAGGCTTTCCCTTCCCCTGGGGTTAGTGGGCGCACATTTACTAAAACAGCAATGTAGGAAGTAGTTTAGGGTGGCAAATTTAGGATTGAGTCTTTACTATTAACAAGAATATGGCGTGGGGAACATTCCGCAGCAGTGATCTTATGTGGTCTACCTTCATTTTGAGGGATTCCTTCCCCTGCCGATTTATCCTTATTCATGGAATTTATTACTTGATACCCGTCCTGGGTCAAGCTATCTACATCCCCAGGGGGACTTAAGTGACCCTTAGAGATCCCAAGCTGTGTCATTTTTTGCCCCCGTCAATTTGATGTCACTACTTCCCCACTTCAATTTTTACCCAATTGCTTGTTTAAGCCAGATCTTGCTTCTGTTTGTGATGCACAGGGGTTTAAGTGTTGGCTCTCAATACATGCTAACCGATTTTCAATGTAACCAATTTAAGTAAGATAGGTTATAAGTGAGCATTCATCACTACTTCCAGCTTGGACCAGAAGTTGTCCTCCATGCCCTGGTGTATAATTGGTAGCATCTGTGTGGATGTTATATCTATCAGTGGTGGATCACAACTTAACTCGATCGCTAGTTCGATGTTATCTCAGTGGTTTCTTGCGTGCCCTTCTTTACCTGGGATTTAGATATATACTTTTAACGTGGTTTTTTAGTTATCTGTCCCTTTCGTTTTTTACCTAATGGGGCAGGACTAACTCCACTGATCTGTTTGGATTTCTGTGCCCTTGTTACTAAAGTTGGTTTTTCTCCTATAGTGGGGGAATCCCGGGTTTCTTGGATACTGGGGGAGTCTGGCAGCAACAAGGAGCACCCATTAGATTGCTGTCCTACTTCCACCTGACCCTCATCTGGATTTATACTGATAGTAGCATAGCTACTCTGAAGTAATTGTGTGTCTAAAGACAGCCTGCGTCCAGTTAGCTTAATTTCATTTATGATTACTGATTCAGCTCTTATAAGAAAGCACCCAGGGTACCCACCACCCCCTTCCCTTTACCTTCCTTTGGTTTTGCCATAGCCAGCATTACTTAACAAAAGCACAAAACACTATCAGAAAGCAGTTGAGGGCCAATATAAAGACTACTACGTTTAAAACAGTATGCGCAAAAGTCACTTCAATAAATAATAACCAGCACGCATACAAATTTAGTGCCAAAGACTTACTTCATTGTTTCAATTAGGTGGTTAGAGCTGTGGCCCAGCCCGGCCTCTTTTGGCCCCTGACGGCCACAGACGGCCCGCACTTTGCCCGGGCTTAGACCGGCACACGTCCGCACGCGTCCCGTGGGACGGAGATGACGAATTGCTTATGACACGCTACGGGCGGAAATTGAGGGCTGAGGCTGGTGCCGTATTCCCCTGATGTCTCCTGGGGCCGGTAGTTCACAAAGCCCCCACCTCGGCAACACACTCGGCGAAGCGTCTCCCGCGAAGCGGGAGGCACGAGGTGTCTTAAGGTGCTGCGGGCGGAAAGGGAGGGCTGAGGCTGGCGCTGTATTCCCCTGATGTCTCCTGGGGCCGGTAGTTCACAAAGCCGACCTCGGCAACACACTCGGCAAAGCGTCTCCCGTGAAGCGGGGGGCGCAAGGAGTCTTAAGGTGCTGCCGGTGGAAAGGGAGTGCTGAGGCTGGCGCTGTATTCCCCTGATATGTCCTAGGGCCGGTAGTTCACGAAGCCCGCACCTCGGCAACACACTCGGCGAAGCGTCTCCCGCGAAGTGGGAGGCGCGAGGAGTCTTAGAGCCTTTTAACATTGTAAGCAGCAAAAACAATGCTGGAGGATTAATAATTCCCTATCCAGGAATTGAATTCAAGCAGCTGCAGGCACAAAAGGTGAGTTTGATGCAGTTCCCAAAAACTGAAGTTTTGATCTGAATGATTATGGAAGTCAGACGAACATGCTAGAACTGGTGAGCTGAGAGCATGAAGATTCATAAATATGAGCGCACCAAAACAAATTTCTGTACTCATACACTTTTCCTGTATATCCAAGCCTTGCTGCTGACTTTCCCAGAAAACTGGCATACTGGCACCTTTGCCTATCTGATCGCAGCCTCCTTTTGTAAAATCAGCGGTTAGTTCTTTTTAGCCCATCATGTACTCCCAGAAAAGATATAAACTGTCAAATAAAAAACCTAGCGCCGCTTTCTCCAAAAGCTCGCAACAGGCGCCTCCTGCCTTTCATCTCAAATATGCCTTAATGAAAAGGTGAGGGCAGCAGTTTAGAAAAGACACCCTTCGATTGCCAAATGCACTCAAATGTGTACAGTTTTATAATCGGGCTGCAGCACTCTTTGAAAAGAGTTGTCTAAAGTGATATGAATGACAGGGTCAGTTGCTCGCAAATCATCCATTCTCACAGCTTAGTTGGAGAGTTAGTAGAGGGAGTATGGTCTATTCAATGTACCTGTTCTATGACTTCCAGAACCGTGAGAGTGTAAAAGATGTGAAACTGCATTGACCATTGTTTTTATACATGCAGTAGTTGGCAGTGCAGTGGTAGATACCGTGTGTTTGTATTCAACTGATCCTTAGTTTTTGCGATTCGTCCATGCACAGGATAGATGGCAACAGCAAGCGACCTCCACCTTTTGTTATACCCTTTTTTACTTCACTTAAAATACTGGGGGTAGAGAGACCAGGGCCGGACTGGGAACCAAAACCGGCCCTGGCAAAGTGCCGCCGAGCTCTTTGCCAGGGCCGATTTTGTTACTGGGCCGATTTTGCAAAAACGGCCCTGTAACAAAATCGGTCCCAGGGGCCAAAAACCGGCCCCCACCCGTGCGGCGCACCGGGGGATTGGCTATGGCCAGTCTGGCCCCGAGAGGGACTCCCAAACATAGGAGAGAAAGCGCTATGAAACCCAAACAAAGCCGTGTATTTAACAGGGTTAGAGAGTTAAGGGATTTTATCCACTGCGGTGGACGGAAGGGTACTCCCAATCCCCTGGATAGGTAACTATATAACAATATAAAGGAGTACCACCAAAGACAAGGCTCGACAGCCAATATTGGTGGAATGAGACACTAGTGTAAAAGAAGAAGTCCTCCTTTGTTTTTAAGGAACCCCTCACTCACCGACCTGGTCGGTGACATGCTTCATCATCGGGGCCACCTTGACAGCCGAGTGCCGCCAAGGTGTGTTGCGACACCTGGAATACAGTGGAGCGGGTATGTGAGTGATGAATGTGAAAAAAGAAAAAAAGTCAGTGAGTTAAAAATTGTCCTGGTATGACTTATCCAAATATTATTTATTGTAAGGCTACTGGACAATATTAAAAACAGTGTTGATACAGTAAAGGCTTTAATAGGACCTAGTGTATCTGTGGTATGTGTTAGGTCTACATGTTTCAAACCAAAATGGGAGTTACCGGTTTTTCTTCAGGACCAAAATGATGTAAAAGGAGTTGGGTGGTCAGGGTACACTAACACCCTGCCATACCTGCAACCCTTTCAGGACCCTAAGTAGCAAAATAGCTAAATGGGTAAATATAACTGTAACCCAAATGTGGTTACAAAAAATGTAAAAACTCCAAAATGGAGAAATGTTTGCTGCACGGGGATTGAGGGGAAGCTACAGAGTTTCAAAACGTATTAGTTTCTCTGGTCGGAAATCGGCTGATAACCTACTTCGCTCCCTCCGTGCACCCGTGTGCACGGAGGGAGCAAACAAAGCCCCCAAGAATGATCACAATGTACCTTGTATAGTGCCATAGCTACCTTGAAAGGGCGTCCCATCGCTCTATACCGTAAAGGTAAGAAGGGAGAGACAACGCTACAGGAATAACCAAGTCTTAATCTTTTTCCGAGCCGGACTGTCAGGAATGAAGTGAGACTTGATGTCTGCAAGTTCTTTTCCTAAAAGTGCCTGATGACTCATGCAGAGAGCTCTAAGCACTTAGCGCTTTTGCACTGGGAACCAGTGAAGAGACTAAATGTGTTCAGTCATATGGTAATGAGGAGGTATGCCTTCAGGGGCCTGATCATGCCATTTTAGACCATCCAATCTCATTTTATAGCCCTAGAGATCTGGTGATCGAAGGGAATGTCGTTTGCGGAATCTGCTTCTCAACACGACCCTTGTTTTTGGTATACTTTTGCAGGACACATTCTTCCAAATGCTTATGGCAACAGCATGTAGATGTAAGGGGCTAGTCAGTTTGCTGGTCTGTAATCCAGAGGTGTCCAACTTAGGTCCATGTGCACTGGCTCCATGCTAGGCCTATGACAGCAGCAAGAAAAAGAATTGGGCCAGTCATTCTGCAGGTCTGTAAGCCAAGGGTGTCCAACTTAGGTCTATGTGTCATGGGTCCTTGCTGGGGTCATGACAGCATCAAGAAGAGGAAAGGGACTAGTCATTCTGCAGGTCTGTTACCAAGGGCTGTCCAACTTAGGCCCATATGCACTGAGTCCGTGACCAGCCTATGACAGCAGCAAAGAAGCCAGGTCTGTAAGCCAGGAATGTCCAACTGGGTCACATCTCCTCTAGAGGCAGCAGCTTCAGGGAGGTCATGTTTTGTGTCTGCTGCTTGGTGGACATGAAAATGTATTCAGGAATATCTGGGATTCACGTGCTCTGACCCATATTCTGTAGGGGGTTGTCTGCAGGTACTACAGCCTGACTTTATATGCACCTATCCTTCGTTGAACTGAAGGTGAAAACATTTCCTTCTTCCCCAAATTCTGTAAGGTGATGAGAATGTGGGTTCTAGGCACAGGAGATATGCCAGATCCAATCACAGTACAAGGTGTCTCTTAAACTGTAAACACAGGTGCCAAATGATGGCGTTGAATGGATCTCTTAGAGCAGATTCCAGCTCCCTCACATTTTTAGGTGATCTCCACTTTGCCTTAGCTGAGGCTGTCTGTGTGTTTTGTTAGGCTCAGTGGGTGGGGCCAATGGAGGAAGTGGGTGGGGCCAGTAGAGGAAGTGGATGTGGTCTCCTAAATAAAATTGAGCACCTGCACTTAATATTTTACAAATTAAGCACTGGCCAGGGGTCAGCCGCTACACAGGGAACCCTACAGGCCCTTGGCATTTCTCAAAAATATATATTCAGAACTCCAAGGATGGTGCGTCTTGGGTGTATCCCTGCACATTTCCTGAACTCACCTGCAAGACAAAAGCCAAAGATTGTTCCAGAAAAAATATTTCCTTTCAGTTTCCAGGGTGATGGCTGCAGTATTTTTTGGTCTGGGTTAGCTGGCAAGTGGAAAACCCTACCATGTCTGTGCCTCCCTGAACGAAAAGACTCAATGTCCTCACAATGGTGCAACAAAAAGCTCTAGAACTTCAAGCCAATAACAAATGCCCTACCATCTGCATTTTCCCACTTCTGCTGATACAAATGGTACCCCAGCATGTGTGGGCCTTTACAAATGGTACCCCAGCATGTGTGGGCCTTCCATATATGACAAGAACAGACTAATTCTGTGACCATGTGATGACCAAATTAACACTACTTTGCTGTCAGAACCCCAGAATCACATTGGCACCAAATGCAAAGGAGAAGACTGAGGGGCATAATATCAAGGAACTGCGTTAAAATTATCGCCTCTCTACCGGTATGAAACTGCCCCTAAAGTGATGATAATTGGCTTGATAATATGCCCTTGAGAATTTCAATAGAAGCCCATGTTCTGGTGTTAACAATGGCTTCTATTGGAATGCTCTACGGCATATTAACAAGCCCATTATCGCCGTTTTAGCAGCAGTTGCCTGCCGCTAAAGTGGCGATACTTTTAACGCCCTTCCTTGATAATATGCCCCTGTATTTTCTAGGGCTGACAGGCTTTGGGTTAAAAAATCCTCCTGCCACTTTTCACCATCAGGTGAGCCATGTTCTCGCAGGTTTGGAAGAGTTCTTTATGGCCTATTTGGATTACAGTGCTGTGTTCAGAAACTTTTGGGAAGACCACCAAAGGCACCTGGACCGGGTGTTGGGAAGGATACAGGAGGCAAAACTGACCATCTAGGCAACAAAGTGTGAGGTGGGGCAGTTCTCTGTAGTCTACTTTGGGCATGAAGAGGGGAACAGGGGTGTATGATTTGCACGTTGGATGCTAAAATTCAGTCTGTGATGGAGTGGGAGGTACTTTCTACCCAGACTGAAGTGAGAGTCTTTTTAGGACTCACTGGGTATTTCAGAAAACTTATGGCAAACTATGGAAGTATATTTGGCCCATTGACCGCTTTGACTTCTATGAGGTAGCCTAAGAAGGTAATATTGACTGCAGAGTGTCAAAAGGCATTTGAGGTGTTGTTGGATAAGGAGGGGTTCCCAAAACACTGCCCTCATAGTGGTGGAAGGCTATTGCCTTTACCTGGATTTAAGAAGCACAAGTGTGGTGGTGGCAGCTTACATGTAGTAATCATAGTAATGAACAGGACCTTTTAACCCTGTGTCACTGGAGTGAGGTCTACAGACCCACTTATCTTTTTAAAAGTTCATCTGCTGTGTGCTTAACTCACCCCTCAGTGTATGTGTGCTCGCAAGAAGCACACTACACATGGGCTGAAGTGTGGTACAGTGAGCACATGGTAGATTTGTGTATGCTGGCAGAGTGTGTTTTTAAAATGACATGCTGTGGTACAATACATAAATGCTGCAGAACTGAACAGTGTGTGCTGACTGAAATAGTTTGCTGCATGTAGATATCCCTGTGGTGGCACAATTCATGAGGATAGCAGTGCTGTGGAGAAAGTGTGCTGTAGGTGTACACTGAGTGTGCCCGCACTGGTGCATTACATGGAGAACCTTGGGTTCCCATTTGGGAAGTCCAGGCCAGCCTGATCAAAACATGAAAAGTGGAGGAATCCCCCAGACAGATTTTTCTGTTGCTGCCTTCCTGTAAGTTGGGAGGGACATGCAATGAGGGCTGGGAGAACCAGGATCTCTCTGTGCATTTTTAAAGGGCTCTTTGATTCAATGATAGATCACATGGAAAGGGCCTGGTCACATCTTAGGTATAGAGAGATGGGGCTGAAAAGGGAATCATAAAGAGTAGGGCTGTAAGCCCTGGATTAACCTTTTGATGCACATATCACTCTGGCTGACATCCAGGTCTCAACTCAGGTCATTCCAATGAATCTTGTTGTGGGTTAATCAACTCCGGAGTCCTGCCTGCTGTGTAAGACATCCTTCAAGAAGAAGAAGAAAGGGGAAAGATGTTTATTTCAAAGAAGCAGAACCACCACATAAAACGTCAAAGACATACACAAAATTACATTTTGTCTCTGGAAAAGGACTATAGGTAAAGGGAGTGTGAGACCCCAAATGTTGTCATTTGCCCAGCACCCAGACGGGCTATGTGAAGAGTGGAAGCTCTGTAAAACTTCTGCATGTAACCTGGACTAGGGGCCCAGGCCTGCTTGTCTCCCTGCTGGGAGAGGGACATCTCCCAGGGAAATCAAGATCACGTGCCCTGTAGTCTGAAGCACCAGTGCCTGCTTGCTTTCCAAGACTAATGTGCCCTGTGAGGAAGAAGAGAGAGTTGGAAGGAGCAAGGCCCAGGAGGAAGCCCCATCGTGATGACTCTCTGTGGGAGGTGTGAGGAATCCGCTCTTTCACCAATCTAGCCGCAGCTCAGGCGCTGGGTTGTTTCACAACCCCGGTGTTCCCAGAGGGGCCACTGTAGACTGAGCCGGAGAGCAAGGGATATATTGTATGCCAGGAGGGGCTGCCGGAGAAGCTGAGGCGAAGCCTTTGGGCCATCACCCATACGAGAAACGGCTGCTGTGACCCAGGCCGGTCCAGTCCACATACTGTGTCATGGAACCGAAGAAGGCCTGGGAATCCAAGGACATTGCCAGAGTGTCATCAGAGCAAAGAAATCAACCCGCCCATGAGGGAAGGTGTGTCTTATCGTGCTACCACCAGAACCAGAACCACCCTAATCACTAGAACCGGCCGGTAGCATGGCTCAAAGGAGAGAGTAAGCGCCTGCAGAATGTTGGAGCATTTAACTGTGCGCAGCCCAACCATTCCAATCCGGAGCAGGAATTCACTGAGCCTTTGAAGGGTTCCATATGCCCAAAAGGTAAGCCATGAGCTGGGCCTGTGGGGTCCCTCAGGACATATTTTGCATCAGTACTGCAACCCTGTAGACTCTTGTGAATGAACTTCTGAAAGGAGTCAGAGGGTAAAACTCTTGTGTACGGCCTAATAATTTACATTCCCTGGATGTGATCATCAGTGAGTGGGGAATAACATCCAAAGCATTGCGCCAAAGTTAGTAGGACAGGGAGTGGCCTGGTAACATCTGGAGCCCAGACCTCAAGGGGGTCTGTGTTTTTGTTTTGAGTGTTGTTTACCTTTGTATGAGTAGAATTATAGTTTAAATATTTCTATTTATAAAAACGAGTATTTATCTAAACAGTGATTTATTGCTTGCAGTGGTTGCATGTTCGGTTATGTTATGTTATGTTATGTTATTAATTTTTTATATAGCGCACGGATGCCGCAGCTAAGAGGCGTCCCGGCGCTTGGAGATCTAAATAACACAACACGTATGAGAAGGCAGAGGCAAGAAGACAGACTAAACTGTGGAAAAGAGGAAGGTCTTCAAGGTCTTCCTAAAAAGATACAGGTCTGGGATTGAACGGAGTGGTGCTGGAAGAGAGTTCCAGAGGGCAGACGCCAGCACTGAAAACGAGCGACCACCCATTCTAGCCCGCTTAAAACGGGGAACGAGGTTCAATCCAGCAGAGCGAAGAGCTCTAGCAGGAACATAGTGCAGAATAGTCTGTGAAAGAATAGGAGGGGAGGCTAATTTAAGAATTTTAAAAGTTAAGCAGAGGGCTTTAAACTTAACTCTTTGCTCAATCGGGAGCCAATGGAGATTCCGGATAGTTTGGCGAGCTGAGACAAATTTCGGGAGGCCGACAAGCATCCTAGCGGCCGCATTCTGGACCCTCTGAAGACGGGACAGTTCGGCCTGATTTAAACCCAAGAACAGAGAGTTGGCATAGTCCAGTCTGGTAAGAACCAGAGCCTGGACCATAATCTGTCTTGTCTCAGCATCGAAAAATTTAAAAATGGGTCTCAGACATTGCAAAGTACCTAAACATGCGCCAGCCACACGTTTGGTATGGGAGGTAAATGAAAGCTTGTCATCAAACCACACCCCGAGGTTTCTGACTTCACTCACAGGGGTAGGAACAGGGCCAAGATCAGTAGGCCACCATTGATCTCCCCATAGGCCACTTTCCTTACCAAAAATAATGACCTTGGTCTTAGAGGCATTAAGTTGAAGTCGGTTGTTCGCCATCCAGCCAGCCACAGCTTTTAACGCTGACTGGAAGGTGGGGGCGTCCATGTTAGAGTCACCGTTTAGTGCCACCGCCAGCTGCGTGTCATCGGCGTATGACACTAAGGAAAGACCAAAACTGTGGGCTACCTCCGCCAGAGGCTGAACATATAAATTAAATAAAGTGGGGCTGAGAGCCGAACCCTGGGGAACACCCTGAAGAATAGGACGTGAAGCAGAGGCAAAAGGAGGTGTAGACACTTTGAAACCTCGGTCCTCAAGAAAGGAGCGGAACCACTCGAGTGCCGTCTCTCCAACTCCAGCCTCCACCAGACGATGTAATAAAATCTGATGGGACACCGTATCAAAGGCGGCACTGAGATCCAAAAGGATCAGTGCCGCCGTCTGACCCTGATCCAATATCTTCCTAAGATGCTCCACCACAGCCAAGAGAGCTGTTTCGGTGCTGTGACCTGCACGGAATCCGTTCTGGGAAATATCCAGTAGATTCATTTCTTGCAGGTGAGCAGATAGGATGCGGTTAGCATGTGCTTCCGCTAGCTTGGCTGGCCAAGGAAGAAGGGAAATGGGCCGATAGTGTTCTGGCTTAGTCGGATCGAGGGCAGGTTTTTTTAAGGATCGGAATGACCATCGCCTGTTTCCAGGCCTTGGGAACACTGCCCGAACTAAAGGACAGATTGATGAGATCGTGTAGGGCAGGATAGCAACATTCAGCAAGTTCCCGGAATTGAGCGGGTCGCATGGGATCATCCGGAGAACCGGATTTGACTTTTGTAGTCAAAGCTAAAAACTCATCCCGGGTCGGACTGGGGATAGTTAGCAATGGTTTGAGAGCCAGAGATGTGGACATTTCCTCCCTGATGGGAAGCTGAGAAAATGACCTGTAGATGGCCTCCACCTTTTCAACAAAAAACGAGGCTAGATTCTCGCAGTGTGCCATGGAGGGCTCAATAGTAGCTATGTCCGTCCTCTTGCTTGTGAGGTCCTTACACACCCTGAAGATGACCTTAGAGGGATTAGTACTATTCTTAATCTCCTGAGCGTAAAAAGCGGCCCTAGCTGCACATATGGCCCGATGATACACTCTAGTGCAGGCCCTATAGGCCGCCTTGAGGTCAGTATCATACGTTTTACGCCATGCGCGTTCTGCTTTTTTACAGGAGACTTTAAGGGCTTTAAGGGATTCATCGTACCATGGGCTTGAAGGACTCGATCTGGTCTTACTCCACTTGGCCGGAATGAGCATATCTAGGGACTGATTGAGCCATTCGCAAAAAGTGTCATAGCCCCGGGAGACTTCAGTAGGAGGTGAAGGATGGTATTTCATCAATAGCTGGTGGAAATGCTCTAAATTCAAATTTCTCCAGGGGCGTCTGAAACTGGCTGGGATGTTATTTTTCGGGGGAGGTAGAGTAGTAGCGATACGGATCTCAATCAAATGGTGATCAGTCCATGCCATAGGTCTAGGAGGCAGCACTGAAATATTAGTTACAAGGTTAGTCAGAACGGGATCTAATATGTGGCCACCCGTATGGGTCGGTAGTTGTACCATTTGAGTCATTTGAAGCGCTTCAAGGTCCGCCAACAAGCTATGTACCGAGTTGGAGAGTGGAACGTCCATATGGAGGTTGAGGTCACCTAGGATTGTAAAATTAGCAGTTTTCAACACTAGGGAAGAGATCACCTCCGGGAGGCTTTGGCGAAAAGCGCCATCGGGACCAGGGGGCCTATAAATTAGGAGTCCCGTAAACGTGAAGTGGGGATTCACTGAGATATTGAAAAGGGCACTCTCACATCCTGGCACAGTGATGGGTTTCCAAATGCAGGGGTAACATGATTTCACCGCAACTGCTATACCTCCACCTCTAGCATTGCGGGGAAGAGAGTGCATAGTGTATCCCACAGGCAAGGCTAAATTCATGACCGCCATAGACTGGTCGTGCAGCCAAGTTTATGAGTTGTGTTCACTGATCTGTATCCGCACTCCCCCAAAGGAGCCTTGTCTGCATGTCGAATGCTACCTAACTGAGAGTCAGGTGCAGAAGGGGTGCTTGGCCTTGCTGAGCAGGAGCCATAATAAGTTGGGGCCTGGGACATCAGGAGTAAAAGGCCTTAGACACCATAGGTGGGTCCAGTAAATCCTGCTTGCCCCGTGGCCCACTTAAAGGAGTTGTGAAAACTGGGGGCAGCAGTGGGATTCAAACCCACGCCTTTGAAGAGACTAGAGCCTCAAAAATTGCCTTGTCGCTGTCACAGTTTGGCTCATTAATGTAGCTCATGGAACACCTATCCACTCATATAGGCTACCATTTTGATATGCAGAAGTGGGCAAGATTGTAAGACTTTTACATGTTTGGAGGTTCTAGAGTATTCTATAACAGTATCACTGTCAGAAAGGTGTACTTTTCCCCATACTTTAACATTTACAGAGCAGTGTAGGGAGCAACATGTGATTTAAAATTTCTCAGAAGACAGCAATCATGAAGTAACTTTAACTTCAATTCAATAAGGACATAGTCCCCAAAAATGATGACATATCTAAGTTTAACCTTTTGGTAAATCCTACTTTAGAAAGGGTATTCTTCTCAGAGAACAAGGTAGACACGGTGAAGCTTGCTGATTTTCAGCAGTTCCTCTAAAAGGATTTATTTTTCATTCATTTCTTTTGCAATAATTACGTTGCATTTACTTCTCTTTTAGTGGCATGGCATCAATATTGCAGCTTCTAAGCTTAAGAGAACTTGTAAAGAATAGAAAACGGAGCCTTGTTTTATCTTACTCATTTTATATTCAGAAACAATCTCTTTTTTTACAACCATTAAAAAAATCAATTAAGATTTGTATCTGCCAATTACAGTGCTGATGGCTTGTCTCTGATAGCTTTAGATTCTGCATTAGATTCCACATTAGAGAGCTTTGAAGGTGGTTAGAATACAAATACGTTTCTATTATTCGTAGAATATCGGCTAAAGTTAAGATAATGAAGTGTGAAAATGATCTTTAAGGTATAAACTACACTGGATGCATTGCAACTAGAGACGTTATGCTTTTTAAAGAGATAACGCTGCTCAGCATATGAAGTAAATAAAAAAGCAGTGCTTAAATGACATAATTTGGTCTTTGGCCAGAATTCACAAATAATTCACAAGTACATCAAAAATTTTAAGGAAAGCCAATTTAGTTTACTTATATACGTCGTAACACTACCAAGCTAAAAGCTAGATTCCCATTTAGAGTAATGATGTAGTGAAATAAATTTGCTTTTATATTAATAATGACCATTTATCACATTCTAATGGCTTAGTGCCTGATCAGGAGTTGCGGTGTTAGTTATCGCACCTGATAAATAGCAATACCACTGGGTACGTTATTTAGTGAATGTGATAAATAGATGCGATAAATAATATCTTTTATGAGTTTATAGGGAATAGCATTCAGATGTTGTTGTTTAACACACCAAAATCTGATCTGCATGGTACAGTAATAACCATATGTTTTACCCTGTCATATTTCGGCAGGGTTGACCTGCCGCCATTCAAGGGTTATTTAACCCATCCGATAATTATCTGATATGTTGAACAAAATGACAGACTTTGACGAGCCACTCATAATATGGCACAAAGAATAATGTTGAGGTAGCAAACTACTGAAATGCCTGATACTGCATTGCATTTCAGTAAATCATACTAAAAGGTTGGCCGTGATATCTCTCAAAATAAAAAACTTGCAGTGAGCCTGATTACCTCAAAAGTTGCTACTGCTTATATCAGTAGCACTTCCATGTGAGCATGCTCATTGGATTTCCCAATATTTTCTATGCTACTCCCGCACATCTCCCGCATGTCATACTGCCTTTTCTATTTCCAAGAAATTCACCTTACATATGTTCACCTCATACTCCATAGCTTTATTACAGAGGAATCTAAATATCTCCATCATATTTCCCTGATCCATTTCTTTCTTCCCGATCACAAAGATTTTAAATGTAGCATCTCTCCTCAGGGACTAGCTGACAGATTTACAAAGTCAGTCCTTCAATTTTCAGCAGTTTCTACTGGGATAGTATTTCTATGCCACTGGGGCCCGGTAGTGCGAATGGCATCTCATAAACTGCTCAACTCCATACTGCAGAGGATGATGCACCCTTTGAGGGCAGGCGATGGCCCGTGACCCAAGGAATCTTTTTTTCAGTTGAGGAATGGCCTCCCTGTACAAAGTGCGACTTTCCTGAAATAGTGGCCTTGTACTGCTCCAGCAGCTCAATTCTGCATTGTAACTTGGATATAACAAATCACTAGAAAGGCAGTAGGTGCCTTGATTTGCCTGGTTTGCAACAAATAGGTATAAAAGGGTATAAGGACACAGTATTGGGTGACAATGGGACTACCAAAGGGCATACAGGGTTTGCTTGTTGACAGAGCAACCAAACAGCAAGATTGACCTGACTAGGCAATCATACGATACTAGAATATTGTTAGTATGTCGTCTGACATACATAATGTGTCGTTTTTTTCATCCAAATATTGCCCAATTGGAGTTAATAAAAGAATGTCTACATCCAATGGGACACTATATTTGTAAACTCCAATTAGGACAATATATTTATTTCAACAATATTTCTGCATACAATGTTCTGTGATATCAATTGAGGACTGGGATAACCAGGCAAGTCCTGTCAAGGAACAGTCGCCAGGATCCACAGGAGCGAAGAGAAAACCCCCCAACTTCCAAAAAGCAGCTCTCAAAGCAGAACCTTGAAACTCACTCCGAGACACTGCCTTTAAAAAGTATGGGGGAATAAAACCAAGGAGTGTCCACCACTCTCCCCATATGATGAGGATCGAGGTCGTGTAGAATGGCAGCCAGGAAACGTTGATGCTGGAAGGAAAGAACAATAACCACCCTTATATATCTATGCACTTGTTAGAACATGCTAAACATTGAACTGTGTTTATTATCGTCACGCACTCACCAGCACTCGTCTGGAAGACTCTTTGAAGAGGAGGACCTTCAAATATCCAAGTACCTCTTTGTATGTGGCTGGAATGAGGGTAGGTTATCGGAAGTCTTTAGGGAGGTCTCCAACTGAGGTAACCTTAACACTCATTCATTCACCATTCATTCAACTGACACTGTGGGAGATGAAAATGAAGGTGAAACATGTGCAAAAAAATTAGGACAGGGGTCTGAGGTGTTCCGGCCGGTCAGTTAGTCCTAACGTGGCGGAGCAGCTACACGCTCACTAAGGTGTGCCGTCCGGCTCCACAGGGGAGTATAGAGCGGAACAGCAACTACCTCATATGCGGGTAAGGGATCCGAGGTGTTCCGCTCGGCCCCGACAGCCACAGCAGGGCGGAGCAGAGACACACTCGCTGAGGTGTGCCGTCTGGCTCCACGGGAAAAATATGGAGCGGAACTGCTACGCCCTCACAGGGAACAACAAAGGTGAAGATAATAAATGAAAACCTTGAGTAGTACTGAGACCGTGACAGACCACCCAGTACTTGATAAGGTACTCAATGTAAACCATAAATGAGGCAAGTAACAACAAGGTGGGTGCGGGGGAAAAATGTAGCGAAGGGGGGAAGCTGCTAAGAATTAAATACCGCTACACCTCTGGAGGAATCCGACTCCAAGGGAAGCTGGGTCGAGAACCAGGGCAGCGGTAACCAAAAGCACGTAGACGCCAAAGGAACAGCGTCGAAACTGGAACAGCACGGAAGAGGAAGGGGGCGTGGTCACGGAACGTGTCAGTAAGCCAAGCGTCAGGCTATGTGCGAGGCGTTCCTTTAGAGGGCTAAGGGAGTGTGTGTAAAGTGCGTGTCCCAAGTCTGTGATCTGACCCTAAACACAGCTCAAGGTCTCCTTCTTCTCCCTCGAACCCTAACAAGTCCTATAGTAATCCGGAACTAGGAGTCAAAATGTGGGCAGAATGCCACTAGAATAATCCAGAGGCTGCAGTCCCATACAACCCACAACCAAGCTAACTGAGTCATTGAATCAGGAGTAGCTACTAGATAATGGAGCAGAATAGTTTAGTGCCCACCCCTTTCATACACAACTTATATAATCAACATGAGTTTAATTATATTAATTTGTGTACATTGTATTATTCATTTGCAGTAAGTGGCTATATATACCTTTTAATAAGAGCCACTGATTTATTTAGCTGAATTAAAATAAATGTAAACTCCAAGAAAGGAATGTATGTGTTCTTTGAAATTTCATTTTATACAATCAGTTATGCTACCTGTATTAATTAAGAATCTGAATCTGCAACCAGGCATTAGTGCACATGTTACGTTTTATAAAATATTTTGCAACTGTCTTGTTTCCCCTTTCTTTGCAGGGGTCTTATCCACAGAATGTACAATCTCCCTAATAAAGTTACATTGACACACCTAAGATGCCCCCCCCCCTGCCGCAGTCTAGCGGTTCATGTTGAAATGTGATGAGGAATGCCAATATCACGGAGCTCCAGTTAGCCATTGCCACAGGAGCCAGAGCAAGGGTAGGATGTACGCTAATTGAGTGCCACCCTCCTGTAAATACGAATTCCATTTCCCACGGATTGCATACTTCTACCTAAAGGCTGGTAAGACTGAATTACTTATTCTTACATGTGTGCAGCTGCCCACTCTATTTTTTACAGAACCAGGCAACGAAGTGCTCATTTGGGTAAAGCCCATCAGCACCGGACCTCATTACCAAGGATGAGTTGGGCAATGTCAAGCTTTAGCAGTTTACTATGTGTTTTACGATGTTTGGTCTAGCTACTAGCAGATTAATTTATCTCGGAGCACCGGCATCTTACCGGATCTCACAGCTAAACTATTGCATGTTCTATCATGCAGCGCCTGTCTTCCCCAAGTCATAACTAATGACATGATCAACGTTGGTTTATAGTACCTTCATCACGTACTTAACCCCTTTGATTCGGATGACAAAGCCAGCTCGTCATGGGCGTTATCTGCGCTGCGCGCATGACGAGCTAGCTTTGTCACTAAAGCCGCGATTTTTAAATTTCAGCGCGCAGCGGGAAAACCCGCTAGTGCGCATGCGGTTAAGAAGCACACTACGCCAACCCCAGATAATCTCACTTCCGCATTGGGTTGCCTTGTTTTAGTAATCCTTGATTCAGTACCCTGTGATGCGTTTTAAGTCTATATTTGTTTTTAGTAACT
This sequence comes from Lissotriton vulgaris, assembly GCF_964263255.1. Classification (NCBI taxonomy): domain Eukaryota; kingdom Metazoa; phylum Chordata; class Amphibia; order Caudata; family Salamandridae; genus Lissotriton; species Lissotriton vulgaris. The sequence goes on along the minus strand of NC_141694.1, from coordinate 1,141,364,097 downwards.
TACGTTGTGCATGGCAGCACTACACTTGATGACGATGTTACATTCCAGATTCAACTCTGGACGCATGGGAATTATAATAGTTGTATTTACTTCCTTTTCAGGTCTCACCAATCCAGGCCTTCAGTCCTGGAACACCGAGGGCAATGTCGGTTACAAGACGACATTCAGCACTGGCCTTGCAGTAGTGTCAGAGTTAGGAAGACCTCATTCCTTCCCTTCTGAACAATACACTGGTCCTGAAGAATTGCCGATTGACCCTTTAGGGGCAGAAGGCGAGAAACATGTCGACCACATACACTGTCTTGACCCTGTAGGATCATAGTCCCCAGACAGGGCTCACTTATTTTAGTTAGGTTAGTACACCCCCAGAATAAAATTAGTTCCAAACAGGGCAGTACTAAATCTATTTCAACACACTTTTCACTCTCAATTCACTACCTTGATCACATACCCTCACACACCCATTGGCTGTCTCTTAAAAAGATCTCCGACAAGGAGCCCCTTTGCAGGTACCAGGCGGGCATTGCAGCGCCTGCCCGACAAGGAGCACAGCCCAATGATGAAGCATGACGTCCTTCGGGGTGTGGGAGGGCATTTATGAGAGACCTGTGCCCTCCCCTTTTCCCTTTCAGGAACTGCACACCCACTTGACTGACACTAGGAAGTCTACCCTGCTCCCTGAGAACACTATCTTTTGATTGGTTTGTTCAGTTAAGATGATAAGAAGAGTCCTTCTGGAAACTTCTTTCATGCTTTAATTTTGTGCTCTTTAGAATAGCAGTACAAACCCTAGCCTGACTTCTGCTGAGAGAAGACCTCTCTTGTTTTAGTAATCCTTGATTCAGTACCCTGTGATGCGTTTTAAGTCTATATTTGTTTTTAGTAACGTAAGTTTTGAGTAATCTTGATGATTTTCCCTGCCCACAGAGTTAAGTTTCATGCTTGAATACAGAGACCCTTTCCATAAAACTTTACATTTGTTCATCTGATGCTAGCACATTGCTAATAGAATTTCCCCTTACGACTTTCAATACTATATTTAGAATAGGGAAGCTCCTTTATGGAACCTGCTTGGGTCACATTTTGCTTGCTGCATGTTATTCTGTTTTGCTTATTCGTTTTGATTATATATAAATTTAGACTGTGTTAGCATCTAACTATGTGCTTCAGTATCATATTTTGCTATCAGTTTTTTCTAAAGGATTTGATATATAACCTGAACTAAATTTGTTAGTAAAAGCTTTATCGTTTGGACACCTTCCTCTTTTCTTGATCCTTACTGGTTTCACAGTACTTGGAAAGTATTTCTGATGTTAACTCCTTTGTTGCGCTGCATGTCACGTCGACAATCAAAGGTCCATATGACCCGTGGGGGATTCTGTTTGATGATATCACCAGGATACTGAAACTTAATACACCCTGCTCTATGAGTTAAAAAGGCACACAGAGGACCTGATCCTGCAGAGCCTATTATATCAAGTTTTTTTTTTAAGTTCAAGAAAATGTTATTGACAAATAAAAGGGTGTCTATAAACAATACATAACAGTTACCTTATAACAAAATATCTGGAATAAGCCTATTTGCGAATAAACTAATTAGACGTATAAATGACAATATGTGAAATACAAATAATACAGATAACATTCGAGCATCAAGAAGTTATGGAAAAAAATAGGAACATTTAGGGGATTAGGGGGGTTTAAGAACTTCTTGTTGTGATGGTTTTAGCGGGGAGAACCTTTTAGCACTTGCATCAAGAAACAGTGTAACAGGTGACCATAAATCCAAACGTTTCGTTGCTAAAGTTATAGGGTAAACAAAAACAGTATCCAACCTATGATTATGGCATACAGCGTATCACCAGGCTCTATAAGAAATTTTTGTAGAGTCCTTCCAATTTAAGCAAATAACAGATCAATAATTTTAACATTGAGCGTCATATTTTCCCAATCAGGTGAGAGGCTTCCTAAGAAAACATTGATTAAGGAAAAAGGAAACTTAGGGCCCCATTAGGATGGCGGGCGGGCTTTGCCCGCCCGCCATCCTGTCGGAAATCGGGACCGCCCGCCCTAAGGACGGGGGTCCCGCACACACCATTAGGATGTGCCCGCCACAGTGGCGGGCACATCCTGTAGTTGTAGCATTGTGACGGGCGGTGCACTCTGCACCGCCCGCCACAATGCAAAAAATGCTTTTTCACATTTGCATAAGCAAAGCAGCAGGCACCGCGCGGTGCCTGCCGCTTTGCATATGCAAATGTGGGGGGGTACCATATGTACCCCCCCTGTTTTCCCCCACCTCTTCCTACACCAGGGGGGCCCGCAGGGGCCCCTGCAGCAATCACCGCCTGCCTTTCCATGGCGGCATTGCCGCCGCAGAAAGGCACCTATGGCTGTGCATCGTAATATGGCTGGCGGTGTCCATTGGACACCGCCACCGTATTATTCCCTTTCCGCCGCGGTCACAAGGCGACCGGGGCGGAAAACAGGCGGCCGGTGTTTGGCTTCGCTGCGGCCCCCCCGCCATTGTAATGTGGCGGGGGGAAAGGGTGGCGGGTGGACATTTCTGTCGGGCGGATTGTGGTAAATATTTGATTTACCGTCTTAATTTCTATGCAGGTAAGTACTTAATCAATAATAACTCAATCGGGAAGAAAGACGCAGAGTCCGTGGTGTTAGAGTTCTTAGGGGTTTTATTCCTTAAAAAGGAATGGTCATGACCGGATATCTGGTTCCTGCCACCACTGGGGGTGCAGGAAGGGATAGAGCAATATTTTATTGACCATACATAGCTTATATACTTGAGTTACATTATAGAAACCAATATAGTAGGCGTAACAGCTGAGAGAAACAAGATAAAACACACACGTGGTAACAATACGTAATTAGAAGGCGGGAACTAGGCGTGAACGTAGAGGTGTGTGCTAGAAACGTCATAAGTAGGTGTCAACAAAAGCAGAATCTTGCAATGTCAGCAGAAATCTGAGGCCTGGATGCGCGCGCAGCTGCATGACGTGTGATTGACGTGAAACTGGAGGGTGCAGGGGACTTGACATTTACAGTGGCGGAAAGAGACAGAAGTCTGGCATGTCAGATCAACTCGTACCTCTATCATATCTGATATCTGATGTTTGGGAACCATACTATCTGGGCGGAAAAAGGTCTCTGGGGCAGAAGCTATTCTATACTGACTGTGAGTGCGTGTATAAGCGTCTAAGTGTCTGCATGTGGAGCGTGGGGGCATGGGCCTTCCATGGTAACAGAGGCTATGAATTACTTGCACAGAGACAGTAAGGCCAGGCCCTTCGCTCTGCAGCTGGGGGAATGTTTACTTAAACTAGTAGGCAGGAATGCATTTTCGGAGAGGGAAACAGATAACTCGAAGGTTGAATTCAATCTTGGCAGGCAGCAGGCTGAGCTAAACGCGGTGAGCCGCGCAAGGAGTAAGGCAGAGGTCACGGGTACAGAGACAGCCTGGGCTGAGGCCTTTCAGAGTCAGAGAACAGAAAAAGGCTCGATGGCAGAATTCAGGGCCTGCTTCGCCAGAGCTGAAAAACGTGTAAAGTACACTACAAAAAGACGTTGGCATGGCATACTTAGGAACGGACTATTCAACCCATTCCGGGTGGGTCTGAAAGAGGACATGTTAACGTTGGACGCAAATGTATTTGCGTCTTCATAGCTGGTACAGGAGGGAAGTTACATGCACTTTAAGCTCGTACATGGAGACGGTGGGGTACACGATAGGGAACATAACTTGACCAAAAATTTATATTTCCTCATTCCCTCCTTGTTCCCTACGGACCCTTCATGATATCTCGATCCTCATGAATCGATCGGTCTGTTCTTGTAACATCATTTGCTCGTCTCTCTTCCGTTGTCGGTTTGAGAGAAAACTGGAATGTTCAATGCACGATGTGGCGCACAGTCCACAAATCGCCGGCCCACACTGTAGGCACAGGCAGCAACTGAATACTATGACGAGGCCAATACCTAGGAAGGATAGGATCTTCCATCCCCAAGCGGTCAACGTTGTCCAGAACCAACCGGACCAAGTCCAGGTGCCTGGATTCTGATGTATCAAACTTGCAATCTTATGGAGACGTGTAATAGCTTTGTATACAGATGGCGCGTTTTCTGGAATGAAAACACAGCAACTTGACCCGATGACCTTACAAGCTCCACCTCTATCTGCCAAGATGACGTCAATAACAAGACGATTTTGAAGGACAACAATCCGCATAGCAGACTGCTCCTCCGTTAAGTTACCTAGGGCGGAGGCAGTTTCATGTACTACTGCTTCGAGTGTTCTGGTTAATCTACGTATTAATTTACTGTTTTGGACGGGGCCTGTGAAGAAAAAGAATCCTTTATTGAAATCTGTGTACTGCTCCCATGCCGTTTCAGTATAGTCAACAATCGGGAGATCTCTTCGGAATCTATCTTTTACTAGATTTGTATTTCTATGATAATCAGGAGGAGCTAGGAAAACAGGGGGCAGAAGGAAAGCAATGTAACAGGTACCATCCCAGTCTGGAGGTAAACGTATGTATGCGGTATGGCCACAAACAAAGTAGGAATGACGTGTAGCTCGAAATGAGGACCTACCCTCATCAGTGAATTCGACCACAGTAGTACATTTACTATGACCTAAGTGTACTGAGCCTTTCTTTCTAACACAAAGATGACCAGTGACTGGTAATACTGACATAGCGGGGAGAATGGGTGCAGCTTCGGACTCGATAGTAAGGATCATGAGGTTAACTGTGTAATTACCTAATCCATATACTTCGTTTTCTAGATCAGTTCCTATTCTAACGGATCGTCCACTTCCATCAGGGTAACAGACGTCGAACAGAACTGAATTCAGGTTTCCCCAAACCCAGCCCCCCTCGCTGGTAACAGCAATATCAGAATCTAAAGAATTAATCAATCTACTCCATGCACCACAGGAGCCATTGTGAGTGAACGGATACGGAAAGAGGGGCAGAACTCCCTTGTATTTCTGATGAGGAGGGAGTCGGCCACATATCCAACAGTTTGTAGCATTGCTCGTCTGATGGGAGTGATGTAACATGCTAATGAATGTGTTGTTGCGCAGCGCAAGTCTGTAAGACAATTCGTGAGGCGGTAATGTACTAAAAGAATGTTCAGCAGAAACATTGTAAGCAGATTGTTCACGCTTGAAGATAGGGTAGTATATAGGAAGCAATATACTCGCCATAATAATCAGAAGACTTAGAAAAAACATAATTAATAATGTCACTATACAGTGGCTGCGGAGTGATTTGCAATATGCACGTTTCTTGAATTGTCTCTCTCTCTCTCTATCTCGATCTAGGGGATACATGTCAGAAACTATTTAACCGATTCACCTAGGGGAGGACTTAAACAATTAAACTGTCTGACTTGCTAGATCGAAGCTTCAGTTTATACTCCTCTTGGGGAGTTTTCTCTCGTTCGGGAACCTTAAAGTCACTAGGTTTAATACAGTCTTTGGAGGGGGTGGACGAGTCAGGGTCTGGTTTCAGTTCGTTGCACTTTTTAATATGACTCGTATGTATCCACCCCTTTCTGCCTTCCACCTTGATTGCTGTCCTCGTAGTGAGAAGGACGGTCTTCGGCTCTTTCCAGCGGGGCTCCAGCGGACTTTTCCTGTCAAAGTTCCTTATTAGGACGGTGTCACCTGGTTGGACATCGTGCGGCTTTACATCAGTGTTGTCAGGGAAGGCTGCGGCAACCTGTGAACGACATGATTGGAGTGCAGACATCAAGGAGGCAAGGTAATCTGTCAGCATATTACAATCGACATCAGTAATTTTCTTAGGCATGGGCGTCCCCCACATATTCGGTGGTCTGCCAAAGACCACTTCGTACGGGGATAGTCCTGATCTCGAATGGGCAACCATTCTCATATAGAACAATGCAACTGGCAGGGCGACTATCCAGTCGACCCCTTTCTCTTTACAAACTTTAGCAAGACGGGTCTTTAATGTCTGGTTATGCCTTTCTACAAGGCCTGCGGCTTCGGGATGTCGGACACAATGGAATCTCCACTGATATCCTAGCAGAAGGGAGACATGCTTCATGAGTTCGGATGAAAACGGCTGTCCGTTATCTGAGTACACGACACGAGGCAAGCCGTATCGTGGGAAGAATTCTCGAACCAGCTGCCTGGCAGTGGTCGGGGCAGTGTAATCTGAGACTGGGTATGCTTCGGTCCAACGGGAAAGTGCACAAACAACTACGAGGACATATTTGAACCCCCGACAACGGTCCATCTGGATATAATCCATCTGGAGGGCTTCAAAAGGGTGATTGGGAGGATGAAATCCACCTTGCTCTACAGGAACGCTTTTACCTGGATTGAACTGACAACAGATCATGCAAGTATGCACTTTCTGTTTTGCTGCTGCTCGTAAGTGTTTGTTGTACCAGAGATTCTGTAAACTGTCTAACATCGCTTTTTCTCCTAGATGTGCAGGACTATGTGCTGTATTTATCATGATTTGAACCATTGAGTCGGGGAGAAACCATGTAGATTTTCCCTTCGTGACCCATCCTTGATTTGTCTGGATCCCTCCTAGTTCAGTCCATTTCTTTATTTCATCTGGAGTGGCATGTGTCTGAATATCGATTACATCTAGGGTGGGATCCCTGACTGTCATACACTGTGTTGGTACTATTGTCTTTGTCACATCGGTAGTCTGGGTGTGAGTCAATGCTGTATGTTTTGCTGTCTGGTCTGCCAGGTCGTTACCCTGGGAAATAGAATCTGTAACTTTAGTATGTGCTTTACACTTCATGACTGATATGCCCGAGGGCAGATGTATTGCTTCTAACAGTGCTTGAATGAGGGGACCGTGTTGGATCTTGGCACCATGAGAGGTCAAGAAACCTCTTTCTTGCCATAACATGCCGAAGTCGTGTACGACTCCGAACGCATAACGGGAATCAGTGTATATGTTAACATTTCTGTTCTTGGCTAGTATACAGGCTCAGGTCAGAGCAATAAGCTCCGCCGCTTGAGCAGACAGTGTGTCAATACGATGTGTTTCTCTAACTTTAGTTTCAGTGGTCACTGCATACGCGGCCACTAATTCTCCTGTATTTGTTCTCATGCATGAATCATCCACGTAAAGTGTCAGGTCTGGATTTGTCAGTGGGACATCTGTTAAGTCTCGTCGAGGCTTTGTTACTGCATTAATGATCTCTATACAATCATGCGGGGCTGGATCTGCCATAATTGTAGGTAACAATGTTGCGGGGTTCAAAATGCTGCAGCGTCTGATTTCTATGTGTGGCTGGAAGAGCGTCAATTCATAGCCTGTCAGTCGTGCTATAGTAAAGTGCTGAGTCTGGGTTCTGTTTAAAAGAACCTCTACAGAATGTGGAACTTGAACTGTTAATGGATGTCCTAAAACAATTGAGTCGCTCTGTCTGATTGCTAGTGCTGTTGCTGCTACTGACTTCAAGCACGCAGGGAGTGCCTGGGCTACTGAATCCAATGTACTTGAAAAATAAGCGCAAGGCTTATGTGAACCTGCTTGGTCTTGAGTGAGGACAGACAATGCTGTACCATCACGTTCTGTAACAAAAAGTGTAAAAGGCTTGCTGTAACATGGTGTCGCTAGAACTGGTGCTTGACATAAAGCTTTCTTTAATTCCTCAAAAGCCTGTGTATGTTCCTGAGTCCAAGGGAGGGCAGTCGAAGTCGCTGCCTCCTGTGTTGTTAACTGAATCAGTGGTTTAGCTAGAAATGCATACTGGGGAATCCATTGTCTGCAGTACGAGGTGAGGCCTATAAAGGCCCGCACTTCCTTTTGTGTCTGGGGTTGTGGCATATTTACAATTAACTGGATGCGATCAGGAGTGAGCTGTCTCCCCACTTTGGACAGCAAGTGACCCAAGTACACAACTTGCTGAACACAGAATTGTAGCTTCGAAGGAGACACCTTGTGTCCCTTGTCGGCCAGAAAATGTAAAACTGTCAGTGATGCTTGTTCACATTCGGGCTCACTTTGTGCGGTGATCAGTAGATCATCGACGTATTGCAGTAAGGCAGTGTTAACTGGCATTATGATACAATCAAGTTGTCTTTTCAGTGCTTGGCTATAGATGCTGGGGCTTTCTGTGAATCCTTGAGGTGCGCGTGAAAATTTGAAACTTCGTCCATTTAAACTGAATCCGAAGAGATATTGGCTCTCTGGATCAATAGGTACACTGAAGAAGGCGTTCTTGAGGTCAATTACAGTAAAGAACGTTGCTTCTGAATCAATAGCAGTCAATAAGGATGAGATGTCGGGAACCACAGGGTACTGTGGAATAATGCATTTATTCAGTTCTCTTAAATCAATCACCAGCCGATATACTGGCGGTGCATTGGGATCAGTACGTTTAAGAATCGGAATGATGGGTGAATTACAGATATTGGAGTCGGTTTCTACGACCACTCCTTGGGCAATGAGCTCTTCAATGATTTCCAGTAAAGCCACTACAGCATCGGGTGGTAACTTGTATTGTCTGATTCTGGGTAAAACAACACCTGGTTTGAGTGTAACACGGTATGGTGTAATGTGCATACAACCTACATCAGTTGGGCCTTTTGCCCACAAGTGATCTGGTACATTTTTCAACCTGACATCAAACTCTCGCAACACATAATGACCCTTAAAGTCTCTTAAGAAAAGTCTAACTCCTTCCGGAGAACAGCAGATCACGGCTCCTAGAGCCTTCAATGTTTTTATTCCTAACAGATTTTCTGGACAGGATTTCGTAAGTAACAAGTCTGTAACACGTGATAATGGACCCACAGCCAGGGGGACGGGTTTCGATACCTCATTTACAATAGGCTGTCCTGAAAAACCAAGGGAAACATTCTGTGAGCCTGAGAGGGGTGCCCCTGGGACTTCATCATGGCTAATTGTGGTGCGACTTGCCCCTGTATCAATTAAAAACTTTCTGTCTTTTCCCAATACTTGACTGTGTACATAAGGACCCTCTTGATCTACAGGAATCTCAATAAGAGGCAAGCCACCCTCCCTCTCTAGGCTGTTTCATGTGTATCGTGGATAATCGGGATAATCAGATTGGGCATACTGGTACATCTGCTGCGAGACTTGTTGAGTCGCGGCAATGGGCTGTGGCTGTGACTGTGACTGTCTCTGTGGTACCGCTACTGTCTGTGCTGCATGTGGTGACACATGCATAGGCTGTGTATTCTGCATGGGTTGTATATTCTGTGAAGATTGATGTTGACTATGATCTTGTCTAGGCGGATGCGGTCTTTCTTTAGTTTTACCTGTCGATATATTATGTTTCAGGACTGGGCATTCATGTACGTAGTGACCTGGCTGCTTGCAATAATTGCATGTCCCTTTAACGGGAGCTGCGGCGTGACCTGTCTGGGTCGTACCCTTTCTCTGGCCGTCGGCTGGAACCGACTGGGCTACTAACATTTTCATTTTCGTGTCTTTCATGCGTTTCTGTTCCTGATCCTGTTCTTCTCTAATTCTGTTCTGATGATATTGTAACATCTGTAACATCTGGGATGGCGTATTTGCCTGCCAAGTACTTTCAACTTTGTATACACGGTTTTTAACCGCTAACAGGGAATTCTCCACTAACTTTGATACAAAAAGATGCGGGTACGACTCGCTACTTGGTTTAAGACCACTATTAATAATGAAACATTTCTCGAATCTTGAATAGAAGTCACTAGTATCTTCATCGGGTTTCTGTTTACATGCTGAGATTGCGTCCCAATCTTCCTTTCTAGTTGTCAGTAATCTTGGGAGAACCTGTACTATCAAACCTGGTAATGCTTTAGTTTTCTCCCCAAGGCCCAACCCTGGGGTACGTTTTTCCTCCTCTTCTTCTATTTCTGCCCATACAATCTTTTTGTCTCCCACTTCCCATTCTTTTTCCTTGAGTTTCTCGTAGATGCCCGTGGGCAGCAGTACCTTTAACATTTTCATGATATCTTCATATGTGTAATCCCCCATCAATAACATGTCTTTAAGTTCTCTGTGAAAACCTGCAGGGTCTTTATCATGACAGGGTACTAGTTTCTTCATTTCCAATAGTTCTAACTTGGTCAGAGGTGTGTGTACATACACACGTTTCCGATTATTATCGGTACCCATGACTGGATGTACTTCTCGTAAGGGGTTCTGACTTTCAATGCCATGCAGACGCTCCATATGGTACATTTTTCTTTCTGGGGGCGGAGCGGGAACGTATTCGGAGCTTAAGAACGTGTTATATCTGTGCCGTTGTTCTAGAATTATTTGTATCAACTTGGTACTTAGGCCTCTCCATCTATCCATGAGTAGTGCTTCTAATGTATCGTGTAAGGGACCTGGGTCAGAATGTTGATATCTGAATAACGTGAGAAGGTGCTGAATCATGTATACACCTGCTAATTTCTGCTCGTCTGGGGAAAGGTTCAGGAATGTCTGCGCTACTGTGTCATCATGGTATATGTTCGGATTGTCAGCCCATAGTACAGCTGACCGGGCTAGTTCTTGTTCATCCATAGAATTGAGTACATGGTACCCCATTCGTTCTCGAAGCCTTTTATCAGTCTCCTGGAACTGATGTTCAGGAGAATTCGGTTTTGTTATGCCAGAGAGAAAAACTCTCTTGCTTTCTGGACGAATGCCTTTCCTAAGGTAAGTTCCCTTACCTACATATGCTATCGTATCTGTAGTCTTTTCTGGTTCTTCAGGTTCTTCCTCCTCCTCGGAGGAATCTTTTTCTTTCTCTTTTTCGTGTATTTCTATCACTGCTTTTCTTATTTTTCTGTACATACTGGCTATGCAACCCCCTTTATCATGTTTTCCTTCAGATATATTTTGACCCCACTTGTTGAGTCCATCTAATTCATCCTGTTCTGTCTCAGGCCTGTCTCGTTCTCTTATTAGGCAATTTATGAAAAAGCGTAGTATATATGCTTGAGTGTCAACTTTCTGATGTGCCATGGCCTCCTTAATACTGTCCGGGTCTTCCCCAGTTCTGACAAAATTATATATTCTATCTAGGTACTCTTTCATTCCTGTGAATAATATTAGGTAATCTGTAGCTTGTCGTAAGCGTAGCGATGCTATCATCATTTTATCGTCTTTGCCGGGTACTGGATCATATCTGCAAACTGAAAGCGGTTCTTTGAGTATGTCGAGACGGGGTGATTTGAACATAAAGGGGTTCTGCATATCCCTAAGGTGTAATCTGTGTGTTGGTGGCGGGGTCTGGTAACCCACGGTCGCGCCTCCTGAGGCGGAGGCTTGGGCATTCTCCCTCTGTGGAGTCTGTATCGGTACTTGAACTTGTCTTTTAGTAGGATCAGGTAGAAGCGGTTTTGGTATATCAGTTTTAGGTGCGGGAAGTGGTGGAGGTGGAGGAACGATGGGCTGTCGAACGGGGAAACCTGGTTGCGGTAATGGGGGGATATGGTCTGGAGGCGGGTTGCCACCCCCGTCACCGTCAGTAGGCGGGACGCGGACAGGCAGATTGGTGTAAGCGGGTGCTACATCCTCTAGATAGGAATTCAGGAATATGTCTTTAGTGGTTCTGTGAGTTACTTTAGTTGGGACCAATGGTGGCGGCAAATTTTTCGGTATTTCTGAAGTGGCCTCAGGCGAACCCTCGGCCACTAGATACATGCCATTTACGAGATTGTTTCGTGCGCGGTCTATTTGCTCTGATTTTACTCGAATCCCCTCAGTAACTAATTCGTTTTCTTGGGCTTTATCTGATTCTTTAAGTCTGTCTTCTCTACGGAGTGCTTTTTCAGCACGCTTATGTGATTCCTTACGCCAAAATTCTATGGCGTCTTTCTGAGATTGTCTGGCTTTCTTTTTCCACAATGCTTCTTCTACCTTCATGATGCACTCGGCATCCCATGTTCCGGTAGCGGGCCATCTGTGTCTTTCGTCTAGATGCTTAGTATAATCGGCCCATAAATCTAGATACAGTATGGCGTCTATGCCATGTTTATGGTACATGAAATTTCCAGGAGTGTCCCTAGGGGGGATAGGAATTTCTTCCTCTAGTATCCCTTTCCTAGTTCCTATCTGCTTTAATTTGTTGAAAAACGGCATCTTGTTTACTTAATACTGAATGCTCAATCCTTGCTACTTAATACTGAATACAGCTAGTTACACAAGAACACAATAATGCACATAACAAAAAACAGTCACTCATACAACGACATTAATCACATGAAAAAACATTTAAAAACACCTATTACTACCCCCTATACCGGATGTACTGCTAAACAGCACAGATACACTGCTGAGAACAGTGCAAGAACTTGAATCATCGGATATACTGCTAAACAGTACAGATACACTGTCTAAAACAGTGCAGACCGGACTTGTGTACCCAAACCCGTCTAGATACGTCCCAGCAATGGTACTCACCGGGAAGCACGGAAAACAGAAGGCCTCGGAAAACTCGACTGGACTGGACCGGACTCAACTCGACTCGACACGTGGATACTTCGGAAAACTAGTGGGCCTCTTGACACCTCGGACCTTGCTTCTTTCGGCTAGGCTCTGGTCGGGATCCTCCGCGCTCCTCACCGCCTCGTCTGGGTGCTGATTGCAGTCTTCGTCGCCTCCGTGGGCCGGAGGGAGATACAGGAAATCCTGCCAGTACGCGTAGTTTCCGTCTAACTGATGGCAGGGGACAGAGCTTGCAACGCACCAACCGGCGCGTGAGGTGGGGGAGGGGTCCCTGTTCGGGCACCAAAATAATGTGGTAAATATTTGATTTACCGTCTTAATTTCTATGCAGGTAAGTACTTAATCAATAATAACTCAATCGGGAAGAAAGACGCAGAGTCCGTGGTGTTAGAGTTCTTAGGGGTTTTATTCCTTAAAAAGGAATGGTCATGACCGGATATCTGGTTCCTGCCACCACTGGGGGTGCAGGAAGGGATAGAGCAATATTTTATTGACCATACATAGCTTATATACTTGAGTTACATTATAGAAACCAATATAGTAGGCGTAACAGCTGAGAGAAACAAGATAAAACACACACGTGGTAACAATACGTAATTAGAAGGCGTGAACTAGGCGTGAACATAGAGGTGTGTGCTAGAAACGTCATAAGTAGGTGTCAACAAAAGCAGAATCTTGCAATGTCAGCAGAAATCTGAGGCCTGGATGCGCGCGCAGCTGCATGACGTGTGATTGACGTGAAACTGGAGGGTGCAGGGGACTTGACATTTACAGTGGCGGAAAGAGACAGAAGTCTGGCATGTCAGATCAACTCGTACCTCTATCATATCTGATATCTGATGTTTGGGAACCATACTATCTGGGCGGAAAAAGGTCTCTGGGGCAGAAGCTATTCTATACTGACTGTGAGTGCGTGTATAAGCGTCTAAGTGTCTGCATGTGGAGCGTGGGGGCATGGGCCTTCCATGGTAACAGAGGCTATGAATTACTTGCACAGAGACAGTAAGGCCAGGCCCTTCGCTCTGCAGCTGGGGGAATGTTTACTTAAACTAGTAGGCAGGAATGCATTTTCGGAGAGGGAAACAGATAACTCGAAGGTTGAATTCAATCTTGGCAGGCAGCAGGCTGAGCTAAACGCGGTGAGCCGCGCAAGGAGTAAGGCAGAGGTCACGGGTACAGAGACAGCCTGGGCTGAGGCCTTTCAGAGTCAGAGAACAGAAAAAGGCTCGATGGCAGAATTCAGGGCCTGCTTCGCCAGAGCTGAAAAACGTGTAAAGTACACTACAAAAAGACGTTGGCATGGCATACTTAGGAACGGACTATTCAACCCATTCCGGGTGGGTCTGAAAGAGGACATGTTAACGTTGGACGCAAATGTATTTGCGTCTTCATAGCTGGTACAGGAGGGAAGTTACATGCACTTTAAGCTCGTACATAGAGACGGTGGGGTACACGATAGGGAACATAACTTGACCAAAAATTTATATTTCCTCAGGATCGCCATCGCCACCATGGCGGTGGCGATCCGCCCGACATCCTAATGGAGCCCTTAGTGTTAAAAATTAAGTTGATTTGAGTCCATACTTGTTTCCAGAAGTTGCATACGGATACAAAAGAGAATAACATGTGGAATAAATCGGCGTTTGGAGATGAACACGTCCAGCAAGCATCTGACCCAGTTGAAAAGCTTTTATTTAAAGTGCGCTGTGACAATAAAGTCTATTGTATACAAAAACAGTGTTTGCGTTATGTTTGCTGCTCTGGATGATTTACGTAACTTAATCCATAAATTCTTCCATAAAGGAACTGGCCAATGTCTGAAAATCTTGTACCCATGCCTCCTACATACTAGATTCCTGCCTAATAGTGGTAGTATCTTGTCAAAATCTGTATATAGTGGAAGCTTTAACAGGTGTACTGGGTATTTGAGTTCAAGTCATCATCACAGCTTCCTTTACAAGATTAAGATTATACTTAGTAAGGAATGAGGCAGGCAAATTGAACAATTGGCTAAGCGAGGAAAAAGATCAAAAGACTGATTGGGAGAATAATTGGTAAACCCAAATTAGTCCCCTCTGTCTCCAAGTTTTCCAATAAAAGGTATTATTATGAATGAGCACACTTTTATTGTGCCAAATGGTTGAATTAAGGAAGGAATCTATAGTGTGTTGTATAGGAGGAGATAATGGCTGGAGGAGTTTAGAGAAGTGGGCTTAAGTAACCAAAAAGATGCCTGACGTAAAGGAAAAGCTTTCTGATATGTCCGAAAATCTGGAAAATTAACTCCACCTTTATCTTTGGAACAAGTCAACTTTTTCAGAGACATTCTGAGTCGCTTGTTGTTCCATAGAAAGGAATAGAGAATAGAGTTGACCTTATTAAATAACTTAACAGGAATTTGACCTGGTATGTTAGATATGGTGTATAAGACTATGGGTGACAACATCATCTTGATGGTGTCTAAACGTCCCCACCAAGATAAATAAAAGGGATGCCATTTAGTGGTTACGCCTGAAAGTTTTTGAATCCATTTATTCATACATAGTGCTACTCTGTCTGAAATATTAGGTGTAATATATAGCCCTAGATACTTAACGTGATTAGGATTATATGTAAAATTAGAACCACTAAAATCTGGCTTAAAAGTATACTTTGTTAAGGGTAACATTTTGCATTTGTCAATATTTAATTTATATCCAGAGATGAGGGAGTATGCCTGGGCTTCAGCTAAAAAAGCAGGAATTGATTCACTTAGATTTGAAATAAGAAGCAGGATATCATCAGCATAAACTGCAAGTTTAACATGATAATTAGTCATTCGAAACCATGCAAATGTGGGTTTTGGTTTAATTTGGAGAGAAAAGTTTCCAGAGCTAAATTAAACAAGAAGGGGGATAAGGGGCAACCTTGGCGAACTCCTCTACCTAAATCAAAAAATGAGGAAACCAAACCATTACCGCCTACTGCAGCGCGAGGGTGGGAATAGAGAAGGGAAATCAAAGATATAAATTTAGGGTCAAACCATTTAATAGTGTAAAACAAGTAAGTCCACTCAACCCTGTCGAACGCTTTTTCTGCGTCTAATGCAATTGCTGTCAGAGAGTGCTTTAGGCGAGAGGACTTGGACAGAATAATAAAAAGAAGTCGAGTATTATCTGTAATGAAACGTCCTTTAACAAAGCCAGATTGTTCTTTTCCCAGCAAATTAGGTAGGTAGGAATCTAATCTAATAGCTAATGCTTTTGAGAAGATTTTATAATTAATGTTAACCAGCGAAATGGGCCTATAGTTCTTACAAAGTCTAGAGTCCTTACCTTCCTTGGGGATAAGACAAATATGTGCCTCTGAAAAGGATCCAGAAGATTTGTTTAAAGAGTTTAAAAAAGTTGTTAAAGAGTATTTGTTTGGCCAATGTGGACCAAAAGGATGGTTCGCCACATGTGGGTGCATAAACGTTAAGAAGAGAAACTGGAACGTTCTTTAGTAACAATTTAACATTTAGCCATCTGCCATCTCCAGCAGATTCTATTGACAAAAGTGAGA
This sequence comes from Lissotriton vulgaris, assembly GCF_964263255.1. Classification (NCBI taxonomy): domain Eukaryota; kingdom Metazoa; phylum Chordata; class Amphibia; order Caudata; family Salamandridae; genus Lissotriton; species Lissotriton vulgaris. The sequence goes on along the minus strand of NC_141694.1, from coordinate 1,141,348,087 downwards.
TTGGAAGTGACTTTTGGCAGAGAATCATTACTCCGTTGCATTTCCCATCACCTGGAGAAGAGAAAACACCCCCCTCCCATCCTCTTTTCAGTTTTAAAGATTCATTATCTGTAAGATGAGTTTTCTGTAAGAGTACAACATCAGCATTCAATTTCGCTAAATGAGTGTGGACTCTGTCTTTTAATAGGAGATTTTAAACCCCTAACATTCCATGAGATGAGTTTCAATGACATAGGGAATTACGAACGGAAAGAAAAAATCTTTAAGATAAATATTCAATTCGTTATAGCAGCTTTGCATAATAATGGAGAATAATTGGAAAAGCTGGAATAAAGATATGAATACAGGTAGGAAAGAAGTATGAAATGTATAAAGTATAGACCATGAATAGATGATAAAAATAGTTACAAAAAAGTGGAGGATGGAATTAGTGATAAGAGAATGAGGAGATAAGGAACAAGAAAAAGTGAATGTTAGAATAAGAAGCAATCATATGCAAAAGTGAAAATAAGATTGGATATTAGTATAAAGGACACCAACAGCGAAGAAAGAGGATAACTGTAAGACGAAACAAAAGACAACGGACAAAACAAAAAACATACCTACAGTAAGGGAACAAGAATGTGGGGAGGGTGGAGCCACATGGAGCAGATGAAATATCCAACAAGGACGGGACCATGAGGAAAACACGTCATAACATAGACGCAACTGTAGAAGTAAAATGAAAAAATGAAATGGTAAGATTATCTTCAGCTTATATACTAAGTGTGAACAAAGAGGAAACAAACTGGTAATGTGAATTAAAATTGTCTAAGATAGGATTAAAATATAGAATTAATAAAAACATAGAACAGCATGAATCTCATAATCAATGAAAAAATGACAATTCAAATAACAAAGACTTAAATGGATCAAGTCCCATGTGAGGAGGAAGGTCTCAAAGAATCCATGAGATCTGGCTTGTGTGCTTTAATGAATCTTCGCAAATGCATTGGATCATCAAAGGAAGTAGTTTTGTTATTTTAGGACACTTTGAACAAACATGGATGGAATAAACCATATTTAGCACCCATGGAACGAAGGACTTGTCTCATATCAAGGAAGGCTTTACGTCTTGACTCAGTAGCTCTGGAATAACCTTGTACGAAAAACAAAGTAGCACCAGACCATGAGATCTTTTGAAGAGCCTTGGCTGCAGTCAAAACTTTTAACAAATCTGTATACCCCAGAAAGTATAGAATTACTCCTCTCGGTCTTTGCGAAGATGAAGTAGTAGTAGCAATACGGCCTAAACTGTGAGCAAGTTGTATGTTCAGTACAGTGTCTTCTGGCAAATGGAAGATCTTGGGAAGAAAAGACTTAAAGAAAGCAATAGGATCTGCACCTTCAACCCCTTATTATAAATATGCATATTGTTTCTCCCATTTTGATTCTCAAGGTCCTCAACTTGTTTTGTAGTGTTGATACTTGAGAATGAAAAGAGGTAACACATTTGGTGGTGTCCTGGAAGGTGGAAACAGCCTCTTCCAGTGTTGTGAGTCCAGCGTCCAGCTGCGACCAGTTATCAGATAGGATTTGTAATTTGGTGTTAGTTTCCTCCATGAAGGGTCTGAGGGCCCTTATTTCCTCTAACAGCAGTTCCATTAAGACTGGAGAGGTCGATTTGGGTGGTAAAGGTGGATCTTTTTTCAAACGCTTCACGTTTGATTTTCCTGTTACTAACTGCGTAGGTTCCATTTTTGCGTAACACTGGTCTATTTCAAGGAGTCCCAAACTTTCCAAATTGGAGAATTCTGAATAAACTTTGGAATTTTTAACTAAAATACGATTAGGTTTTGAAGTAGCCGAGAGGGGACCTTTTGTTCTTCCCATGAAACTATAGTAGCAAAAGTCCAGAAGTCGAACATACGCTATGAAATTGAGGAGTCAGATGTAAATGAGAGATTCAGCTGAATAGGCTTGTAATATAACATGATAGCGCCTCAGAAATGTAGAAAAAACAAAACAGACCAAAAAATAGTGAACCTGTATATATCAAGAACCTGTTTGGTCACCACCCCAGTGTATACAGTTGAATTACTTGGGGAGGCGCTGTGAGACGTTAAAACAGATTCACAAAGCAAAATAGTGCTTTACTTGAGAGTAATGATTCCTACATGGTGGTAAAAACCAACCTATTATAGCTAGTGCCCCTCTTGTTGATGCTAAAGATTTTTTTCCATAAGATTTAAAATAAAGAGTGAATTGGTGGCTGTAACCACATCATCTCAGCACCTAATTGAAGGTGGGGTGAAACTGGGCCACTACGCCGCCATGAATCTCTGTGGAGAGAAAAAAGAGAAAGCTGAAGCATGAGGAGTTAGATATGTGCGATTTTAGAAGCTTTGAATGTAATTAGGCACGCATTTAGACCGCATTCGAAATTTGAAGGGGAAAACAAAATGGGGGCCAGCATACCTCGACCCCACAAATGCATTAACAGCATCCAAAGCAAGTTACTGAAGAGGGTTCAAAGCACATCAAGTGAGCACGGAAATAGACATTAAAAAAGAAATGTGCCATGCTTACTGCTTCTTTGTTCCAGCGGATTAAGTTCAGACATACTCTTCAGAGTGACAGCCAGGAATGTAATTCCTCAGAGCAAGCCCAAAATCAAGGAAATGCAGCATTGCTATGAAAATACCATGAGGGGCATTCGAAAGCAAGTGCTGAAATTATTTAATATGCAGGCCTTGAAAAGCAGCACGAAATGATTTCCGCCGAAATTTTTGTGTGAGGAACGTCATTCGCGGAAGAATCCGGGGATACAAAATGGCGGCTACCGCTGCGTAAATACATTTGGCTATCTTAAAAAACTGCAGAATGTCGCTACGGAACGCAGCAAAATAGGTCACAGCCGTGCGAGCCGCATATCATGCATTTGCTCGTCCATTTATTCTCACGCTGGGGATGATGAAAGCGTAGTTTTCCTACGCCGGATCGGGAGCCTCACTGAAGCACCGCCATTCTGTTGGGCGCCAAGCGATTATATCATGTCTTGAAGTAGTAGTCACTACTGGATCCGGCAGTATAAGTAGTCCTTTGTTGCAAGAAAAATAGATATATAACGGGTAGTTGATGTAAGACTGACTCCTTATGAGCAGCAGAAACAATCCTGATGCCCCAAGACTCCCTGTCAGTCTAGCTCGGGACTTAACAAAGATACTAGGGAAAGTTCAGAGGGCAATAAGGATGCATCTGAAGGTGGTGATTTTGAAATGGGTGAGAAACATAGCATAAATTATAAGGGATGTGAAAGAGAAGCAAAAGAATCTTTGGATGAGTTTAAACCAAATAGTTAAAGAAAAAGAGGAAACAAAAACTAAGAGTTACATTAAATGAAGGAAGGTAATGCGCATGGGGACATTAAAGAGATGATAGTGTATTTTGAGATGCTGCCCAGTGCCTTAAAAAAATGAGATACACCAAGTGGTTCAGATGAAGTAAAAGAAGCAATGCAGGCAAAGGAAATTGGCCTAAATGAGGTAAATAACAGTTGGTGAACAGGTGACAGAACTGAGAGGGATTTTAGTAGGCAATAATATTGTTGTAGGCTATAATAAATAGTAATAAAATGAATTCAGGTGCAGCTGATGACAGAAAGGAAGGTAAGAAGAAAGATGTGGACGGTTTTGAAGAGCTGGGACAATATAGGAAGTAATTGTTGTAGAGTTCCAATCTGCCACACAATGGAGACCGCCATGTTCATAGTCAGATAAAAGTGATAGGGGAAAAAAGGAGCATGTGTTAAGTTAGATGGTCCTCGGATACAAATACTTCAACATGTTTACATAGTTGCCAGGGAAATGAAGGAGAAGTGCATATCACAATTTCTTGACATCTGCTTAGACCAGAGTTAGTAATACCAAAAGAGTGTGAAGATAATCATTAACGTTAGATCAGGCTTAGTTATTGACACACAGTCTCTATGCTGTTTACAGAAACACACTGGGGAAGTGAAAGGGTGCAACTCAACAGTGAAAGATGGTGTATGTTGATATGATGAAAGATTTAGGAAGCACAAAGTGAAGAAGCCTTTGTTCGGCTGGGCTAAGGTGTGATGGTTGGAGTTGAGGAGAGACTGCCCTGCTTTGTTGGAGTGGTCTAACTGCATGTACAAAACACAAGTACCTAGGGGAGAAGATCTAGGTAAAAGGGCAGGCTAACATTTTTACTGCAAGGTGTCACAAAGGTTTTTTAAATCCTTCCAAAGACTCTCATGAGTTGTTTGCAGCAGCCCCTTTAAACTAGTATGAAAGCACATTCATGTACTAACAAACAAAATATGAATAAAAGCAGGCTGTGGAGAGTTGCAGGCCTTGTGGAAATTTCTATACACATTTTTAGATTTCCTTCTTCAGTTTTCGTAGGAAAGAGCAATGTGGGTTTAGGGTGATACATCACCTGTTATATTCAGAGGGCCATCTAATGACTCACCTGGATAACTACAACTGTACAGTAACTCACAATACTTTTGATGAAGTAGAACATTGGGCTGGGAAAACGAGAAGAAAAGGTGCTGCTGTTTATGGGTGATCCTCAAAAACTATGACCTGCTATGCAGCACAAGTGAAATCCACTTTACATTTTGACAAATGTTTGTCAATCTTGTGTGTTCTCACATCTATAGTATTTATAAAGTTCAGTGCAGGAGGGAAACGAGATTGCAAACGAGTAAGCTTTGAATCAATTCTTGTTTATGGGAATGCAATGGTCAGCAGAGTTATGCAATCCACTCAACTAATTTCAAGAAAGGACACAGATGTCCGGTGATCAGAGATATTTGAGGTCCAGCTCAACAAACTGTCATTGTTAGTGTGTGAGTTTGTTGAAAAGGTTTGAGCAGGAGTCTCAGCTACCAACATGGCAATAGCTGTGAGGGAAGCAGTGAAATTCTTAATGTTACCTACAAATGCTTCACTAAAGCTGTTGTAGTCTGCCATATGGTGACATTATTTTACAACCAAGGTGATACCAGTAAGAAATTCCTTGACATAGCACCTTTCCAGAAGCACAGTGAGGCTGAGGCACAGTTCACCATTTACTGGTCTCTCCATGGACTATAAGCAAGAGGTGAAGGTACCAATTTACATGAGGTACCTCCGTGGAAAGGAAATAATAAGATCAGCGGCACTTCGGTGTGCCATGAAACAGCTGTGTGGGGAAATACTAGTCCTATGAGTGCCATCATAACCTCATCATCCAAATCAGTCTATCATTGTGGCTGGGGAAGTGGAGATTGTTTTTTTTTTGTCCTCATCTCACCAAAGACGTCAGCAGATTTAACAAGCCGTCTTTTTTGTTCCTGGGTGCCCTTCGGCTAACTGCGTTTGACTAGGCCAGCCTGGTCTTTCTCACGTGGTTGGGGCCTGGTGGGTGTAATCATAGGACCTGAGAGGAAGAACAACACTTAAAAAGTTATTAATCGCAGACGCCGCCCCAGGTTAGCAATGGGTGCCAGATATTATGTGGGTTTTCCTCTCTACCATCTTGCTCTAAACGTGCCATGCTAAACACAGCTTTAAGCCAACCCTCTCTGTCCGGGGGGGTCGGATCCTTCCACCTTTACCGAAAATCACCAGATGAAGATCGATCTCTATATCAGTTTCAAGGATAGATGTTAAGGAGTTCTCCACATTTTTCCAAAAGGAACTTAACTCAGGGCATTCGAAAAAAAATTGAAAATCGTCCGCGTTAGCTAATTTGCATCTAGGGCAGTTTGGAGTCGGAACTGGGGCAAACTTGGCTATCTTGGCCGGAGTATTTTAAAGCCTGTAAAGCACAAAAAAATTCTTCTTCTTTAACCTGGCGGGCTTGATATATTTATAAAGTCACTCAAGAGACGACTCAAAAAAATCTTCAATACCATGGGCAAGTGATGTTTGGTTCCAAACCGATTTTTGAGAGGGAATCTTGAGATCTTCCGCTTCGAGGAGCCTTGGGTACCACAAAGATATTTCTTTCTTTTTTGACTGAGGGTCTTGTAGTACCTGCTCGAGTTCCCAGCTCCCTTTAATGTTGCTCGCTTCTGTGGGTCCTATCTTAGCCTGTAAGATCTCCCATGGAAGAATCCCATCTGTGTCCACCCGATCCGACCCTTTCACCAAGCCATCTCTTTTAAATGGGGTCGCCAAGCTATCACACAGGCAAGAAGGGGTCACTGGAGAATCCCAGATAGGGGCAAAATCAGAGAAGTAGCCTATGCCCCAAATGGGAAACAACACTTACAATGCAACTTTTACAACGCACTACCTTTACAATGAAACTTTTACAACGCAACATCCATTACAACGCATACCATTACAACGCAACCATTACAACGCATGTCACTACAACGCATACCACTACAACGCATGTCATTACAACGCAGTCATTATAACGCATACCATTACAACGCATACCTACACTATCCAACACTTACCCTATTGTTGCACCCCCTGGAGTTAGAATAGTAATTTTTACCCCTACACTATCCAATACTTACCCTACTGCTGCACCCCCTGGAGTTAGAATAGTAATTTTTACCCCTACACTATCCAATACTTAGCATACATGCAATGTAATGGTATGCGTTGCAGTGGTATGCGTTGTAAATGTAGTATGCGTTGTAGTGGAATGTGTTGTAAAGGTAGTTTCAAAGAATTAGTTGTAATGGCATGCGTTGTAATGATGTTGCAGTGTAAAAAATGTGTTGTAAAGGTATGCGTTGTAAAAGTATGCGTTGTAACGACATACATCCGCCCCAAAATCATCTCACTTTGTACCAAGTCGTCAAAGCAGCCTTAAGAACCTTAAGACAAACACGTTTAAAATACCTTGGGGCCCCAAATTTGTATAGAAAAACTCCTTGTCCACTACCTCCCTCAGCCAATGCCATTTCACCCAAAACCCTGCCCCATGTAGTTTCCTCTGGGGTGGTAAGCAGCATCCTGATCCCCTTAAATTGGAAGGCCATTAATTACCAGGGAGAGCCAACCCACCTTTTAAGAGTTTCCTTCTTAGTTTTTTCCATGACATCCTTGAACTTTTATGTCCCCATATAAAAGTCCCAATTTTCCCCTGGATCTTACTTATATTTTTATGGGGGAAAGTTAAAGGAACTGCATTAAAAAGGTGTGTCAGCTTAGGTAAGACACACATCTTCACCAGATTGACCCTCCCATAGATCGTCAAAGTGAGGTTTCTCCATCTGGCGAAGAGGTAATCAATTTCTTTTTTGATTTTTCCCAAGTTTATCAACGGTATTTTGTTCAATTCCTTAACAATTTTAATACCTAGGTACCTAAATTCTTTGCTGGTGGGGCTACCTCTATAAGCGGTGTTCCAGCACATAACTTCAGTTTTGGACGAATATGCAAGGTACCCTGAGATCGAACCGAACTCCTTCAACCTATTTTCGAGCCGTGGGAAGGAAATCTCTGGTTCACTAGTGTATATCATAACATCGTGTGCACACAATGCTATTTTACACTGATAGTTTTGTGATTTAAATGGACTGATAGTATTATCCAATGTAATAGTTTGCGCTAAGGTCTCGATGTAAATGTTGAATAAAAGGGAGGATAAGGGACACCCCTGTCTAGTCCCTCTCTGGATGTCGAAGCTTGGGGTCAGAGAACTGTTCAGGAGGATCTTCGCAGATGCCCCTAGATAACAATTCTTTAGGGTCTGCACAAAAATAGGACCCATACCCATAGCCTCAAGAACCCCCCAAAGTTACCTCCAACACACTCGGTCGAAGGCCTTAGCATCGTCTAAGGCCACTACTGCTAAGGGGTCCTCCCGCATCTCGGCCAGATCGATGTTACCTATCAGTAATTTGGTTTGCTCCTGAATGACTCTCCCCTCCATAAAACCTTTCTGATAGATATTAATCAGGGTTGACGCCAGTTTCGCCGATCTCCCTGCTAGAATTCCCATAAAGATCTTGTAATCGGCATTCAGCAGGGAGATCGGACGGTAAGCGTTAGCCATAATGGGGTAATTTCCTGGCTTCAGTATTAAAACAATTGTGGCCTCCTAACAGGATGTGGGTATCACCCCAGTGGAGCAATAAACTGAGGTAAATAGAGTGTAGAGTACAGGTGAGAGCTCATCCTGTAACAGTTTATAAACTTAATTGGGGAAAGCGTCCAGACCGGCAGCCTTTTTATTTTTTTACCTCTTTGTTTGAACCCTGATCTCTTTGATAGTTATGGATGCGTGAAGAGTGTCTCTGGAAGATTCAGGGAGAACAGGTAAAGATTTATTTCTTAAACAGGAAGATATCAAATCCTGAGAGGGGTCAAAATTCTCCCTATACAGATCTGAGAAGAGAAAGAGGAGGCATTTTTGCAATTCTTCCGGCTTACTAGATTTGCTCCCACTACTCTCAATTATGAGTTCATTGATATTATTTTTTGCCCGGTCTATCCTCGCCTTCCAAACCAATAAGGCCCCTGCTCTTTCCCCATACTCAAAGTCTTCCATATTTCTTACTTGCCAATGGGCCTTACATTTCATATCCAGGAAGCACCTAAGGTCGTGCCTGGCCTCCTCCAGATTCCTTCCTATCTGCATCAATTTTTCTGTATTCTCTTGATTTATATTGGTCCTTTCCAATTCTAATGCAGATATCCTGCTCTCCAAGGTCTGCAGTTCCAAGATCTTTACTCAGTTCTTGGAGCTTATTAGGCCATGTAGCATGCCTCTCAAACTGGCCTTATGGGCATCCAAGATCCAGATCCTCAGAGGCCGCGCGGTCTAGGTAGGCGACGTGGTCCCTCCGTGGACAGGACATCTACAATGAGGTGTCCAGATGCTTGGGGGAATCTGCTGAAGCACACGCTTCTATTACAGCGGGTTTCAACAAGACGGGACCCGGCACATACTACTGTTTTAATAGAGTATGAACACCAGTTAGTATAGATAGTTCCACTTGGTCCTGATGAAATGCTTAGTATCACTTTGAACGCAGTAGCATGAAACATGTCGACCTCCACCACATAGAGTAGGTTTCTGCTTCCACTGACCCTTAAACCTGAGAAGCAACCACTCTCCCTGCTTTTAGTGAGGTGGGTTACCACATTATTAAAATATCCCTGTGAACTACCCGACCTCTTTTAAATCACATACACGCATCTACACCCTTCACCATTGTTCCCTAGGGTCCTCACATCCACAGCACCATACGGTAGGAACAGAAGATCCCCGCCAAAGAGCCCCTTTATGGGTGCCTGTCGGGTATTGCACCACTGACCCAATGAGGGGCAAGGCCATATGATGAAGCATTACACCTAGCTTGCTGGGTGTGTGAGGTCTCTAGTTCCGAATAGGAGGATCCCCTCCTGTGTGCCTTCACTCACTCGCGTTTTCAACTGTCTTACTAGACTTCTACTTAGGGGCACTGTGTACTTTTCTTCTTGATACTCTTATAGGCACCCCACACATGCTCTATTGACGTGGAGCTTAAATTGATAGATGAAAAAATCAAGAGAAGATGATTTGATGGACTGAACAATTTCTGGATCCGACAACATTGTTCTAGTCAATGTCCATCTTGTTTGTGGACAGTTGCCGTCCATGGAATATAAAAACTCAAGAGAAGCGTGGTCCGATAAATTGCTCAGCAGAACAGATATATTAAAAAAGTTATCTGGAATTTCTCTGTTGATCAAAATGTAGTCTATTCTGGAGGAGTGATGGTATTTTTTTACAGTGAATGTAGTCTATTCTGGAGGAGTGATGGTATTTTTTACAGTGAAAGGTAAATCCTTGGACATCCACCATCTTAGCCCTCCAGAGATTTACCAAATTTATATTGATTAACAGATTTTTCATAACCCTGCGTGATCGCGGGGTCCCTATGACGTGTCTCAAGTTAGATCTGTCTTTAGAGGGATCAAGACGACGTTAAAATCACCTCCTATTATCAACAGAGGGTTTGCCGTGATTAGTCTATCTTGTAGTTTACCCAAAAAAGTAGAATCATCAGTATTTGGGTCATAAAAAGATGAACAAGTCTTTTCCACCCCCTTAAAATCCAACAGAGCTACGATCCTTCTACCTGTTTGATCTGTCTGGACTGATTTAATCTTAAAAGGAACCCCTTTCTTCACCAACATTGCTACACCATGACTAAGTATTGATTGCTGGGAAAAACAAAAACACTACATCCAGGGGATTTTAGAGAAAATGATCTGTGACGCAGTTGAATTTAACCCCTTCGATGCTCATGACGGAATGGTTCCGTCATGAGCATCGGTGCCCCTGTGCTCATGACGGAACCATTCTGTCATGAGGACAGGGGCAGGAAATCCCTCTGCTGCAGACAGCAGAGGGGTTTCCTTCTCTCCCCTGTGACCTCGGGAGCTGGGAAAGCGCTTCCCAGCTCCCGAAGCCCCCTCCCTGGTTTCTGTGCCATGACGATCAGCGCGCACGTCGCGCTGTCGTCATTGCACAGAAACCAAAACTATGTGCTCAGGGGGCTATCTCAGCCCCACGTGCACGTAGAAAGATGGGAGAGGTATCATTGGAAAGGGGAAAAAATTACCAGCCTTCCTGCCCACCCTGTAGGGCAGTGGATCCCTGCTTGGGGATCGCCCCAGGAGGGCGATCCCCAAGCAGGGATTCTCCCACTCGACACGAGGGAGGGGGGGGCGGCCCCTTGAGCAACGGCTTTTGCTCCCCCAAAATTGTTTTGGTGTAATTTAGTCTTTTTGCCCCCCCTGGGGGGCAGTTGGGGGCTGTATCCCCAATCTGCCCCCCGGGGGGGGGAAGCCCTTCATATGCCAGGGATTTGTTTTTTTCATTATAATTTGTGGTGGGGGCTGCCCAATGTGCCCATGCCCCCAACCCCCCAAAAAAACAGTCTTTCTGTCCCCTCTGGGATGCAGATGGGGCATTAGCCCCAAATCTGCCCCCCGAGTGGGCAAAAAGCCCAGTAGACGCCAGGGATTTTTGTGGGCAAATTTTAATTAGGGTGGTGGCATTGGCATGCCCGTTTTGGGCAGCCCCACCCTAATAAAAATTTGCCCAAAAAACTCTCTGGCGTCTAGTAAACTTTCTGCCTCACCTGGGGGGCAGATAGGGGCATTAGCCCCCATCTGCCCTGCTGTCGGGGCAAAAAGCCCTCTAGACGCCAGGGATTTATTTGGGGCAAATTTGAATTAGGGTGGGTGCTCGCAAAACGGGCATGCCCATATCCCCACCACCTCCTCCGCAATAATAAAAGCCTTCCTGACCCCCTGGGGGGGCAGATGGGGCAGGAGCCCACATTCTGCCCCCCTGGTGGGGCAAAAAGGCCACAAGATCCCAGGGATTTTTTGGGCAAATTTTAATTAGGGTGGGGGCATTGGTTTGCCCATTTTGGGCAGCCCCACCCTATTTAAGATTTGCCTAAAAAAACTCCCTGGCATCTAGTGGACTTTGGCCCCATTAGCCCCCAATCTGCCCCTGCCGGGAGGGGGGCAAAAACCCCACTAGACACCAGGGATTTTTTTTTGGCAAATTTGAATTAGGGTGGGGGCATTGGCATGCCTGTATTGGGCAGCCCCCACCCTAATTAAAATTTGCCCAAAAAAGTCCCTGGTGTCTAGCGGACTTTCAGCCCCACCTGGGGGGCAGATTGAGGCCTTATGTTATGTTATGTTATGTTATGTTAGTTATGCTTATATAGCGCATGGCTACCCCAGCAACGGGGCGTCCCAGCGCTTGCAGACATGCTTAAGAACAAGGCATCCTAACCCGTAGAAATGACGTGTAGCGCCACTTAGAAACCCTAGGTAGAGGGAAACAGCCAGGTTTTGATTTGTTTTCTAAATGAGAAATAGTTATTTGTAGCACGCACCTCCGAGGAGATCGAATTTCACAGTTTCGGGGCCAAATACCTGAAGGAACGGCCACCAGCTCTGCTCCTCCGAATTTTGATGGAACAGGCAAGGTTAAGGTCCGCCGAACGGAGGGCACGTGTAGGGACATAGAAGGAACACAGACCTCGCAAGATTTGGGGGCCAGAGCAATGAAGAATTTTATGAATTATACAGAGGGTCTTGAAGTGGATGCGTTGTTTCACCGGAAGCCAATGTAAACGCCGCAGAATATGGGACATATGACAGTGTTTTGGTAGAGCAAACAAAATGCGAGCAGCTGCATTTTGGGCCCTTTGGAGTCTGTTGTTAGCTGTCCGGTTAGAGCCCAGCATTAAGACATTGCAGTAGTCTATGTGCGATAGAACAAGGGCTTGAACAATTGTCTGGCGTACAGGTGGTTCAAAAAGCCCGAAATGGGTTTAAGAGACCATAGGCGACCATAACACATGCCAGCCACTCTTTTAGCGTGTGACTGTAAAGCAAGTGAGTCATCCACAGTCACGCCCAGGTTTTTTACTTCCTTCTTAGGGATGGGAGGTGGGCCTAGAGTGGGGGTCCACCAGTGGTCATCCCACTTGTTTGTGTCCTTGCCAATCAGAAGTACCTCAGTTTTTTTTTAATTTAACTGCAGGCAATTCTTGGTCATCCAACTGGAGATGGCCAGAATATCGTCTTGAAATTTGGCTTGGTCCATAACGATGTTATTGGAGAAGGAAAAAATGAGCTGCGTATCGTCCGCGTATGAAATTAATTTGATCTTACGTTCTCTAGCCAACACTGCCAGAGGGCGGACGTATACGTTAAACAACGTGGGGCTGAGAGCCGACCCCTGCGGGACACCGCAGCTCAGCGGAAGCCTGCTGGATGAGTACGGTGGAGCATGGACCTGGAAGGAACTGTCTGATAGAAAGAACGCGAACCAGTCCAGGGCTCCATCTCGGACTCCGATCTCCCATAGTCTTCTAAGTAGAATCCCATGGGAGACCGTGTCGAACGCCGCACTCAAATACAGCTGGACTAGAGCCGACGTGCCACCCAGATCCTGTGTCGCCCTCAGTTGTTCAGTGATGGCCAGCAGGGCGGATTACGTGCTGTGGTTAGACCGGAATCCGTTTTACGAATCATCTAGAATCCCGTTGCTCTCCAAGTAGTTGGTCAGGATGTCATTCACGTGCGCATCTGCCACCTTGGCCAAGTAAGGTAACAGGGAGATAGGTCTAAAGCTTTCAGGCCTGGAAGGGTCCAAGGTGGGCTTTTTCAGTAGAGGGACAACCTTGGAGTGTTTCCTTGATTTAGGGACGGTGGAAGATTGAAAGGATCTATTAATCAGCTCCCGACCCTCCACCAGAATGGAATCCTGAAATAGTTTAAACATTTCTGGTTTAACAGGGTCCTCCGGGGACCCAGACTTAACTTTTACAGCCAGAAGTTCTATATTGGCCTGTGAGATAAGAGGGAGGGCGAGAAGTGAGTAGGGAGGTTCCGGTGAATCTAAGGCTTGGTGTGAAGTTGGAACAGACCCATCAGATTTAAAAGAGTTATAAATCCATTGGACTTTACTGACGAAAAAACAAGCTATTTCTTCACATTGCAAGTCAGATGTTATCGTACAGCTAAGACCCTCCGTTGGCTTAGTCATGTCCTTCACTAAATAGAAGATGGTTTTGGATCCGTTTGCGCTGGAGCTGATCAGTTCAGTATAGTAGTTAGCCTTGACTTTCTTTATGAGTCTGTGATAAGCTTTGGTAGCGGATCTGAAGTTGGCTTTAGCCCGAGGATCATAAGATCGCCTCCAGATATGCTCCAATAGCTTACATTGCTTTTTCGGATCAGCCAATGCCACAGAGTACCAGGGGTGGGATTGCTCATGCTTGGGCCTGGACATTTTCTTGGGGATGAGGTAGTCCAGTGACATGTTAACCCACTCTCTGTATACTGTGTCAGATTCCTCCAGATCCTCTGGCCAATCTGGACGGGAGTTTTTTAGTCTGGTCTCGATCATGGCACCATCTAATATGTGCCATGGGCGCCTCCAAAGAGGTGGGGGAAGCTGTTTCCTGGAGCTAACTGGGATCTTAATAAACATTTGAACCAGGAAATGATCCGACCAACTAAGGGGGCTGGGAATAGAGGCCGAGATTCCTGAAATGTTCGAAAATACCGGGTCAAGCAGATGACCTGCCAAGTGAGAGGGCCCTTTGACTAGCTGAGTGAGTTGGCAGGCCTCAAGATCACCCAGAAGCTCTCGTACAGCGGGGGATTCACAGCACTCAAGATGGAGATTCAGATCCCCCAGTATGCTGAAATTCGCCGACTGCAACGCTAGCGTAGAGATAGTAGAGACCAGAGATTCCTGGAAGGCGCTTGCAGGGCCAGGGGGGCGATAGATCAGGATCCCTGTGAAAGTAAAGATATCTGAGACCTTTATCTTAAAAAGGGCGCATTCACAGTTAACTATGTTAGTGGGGGAGAGAGAGCAGGAATAGGTGGATTTGAAAATCACTGCTAATCCGCCCCCTCTTTTCTTTGGTCTGTTCTGGGTTTGTATTAAATAGCCAGGAGGTAGGGTCAGAGTCAAAATGGCAGAAGAATCATTTGTTAGCCACGTTTCTGTTAAAAATAGCAGATCGCGGGATTGATTTACCAAAATATCATGGACCTCCTCATGGTGCCTAACTAAAGATCTGCAGTTCAGGCTCAGTAAATTTAGATTTGTGAACTTTCCAGACAGGGAGATCAGTGGGTCTTAGGTGGCCGTAAAACCACAGTGATGACATTGTAGGCAGTGCGAGCCTGGATGTAACAGATGGACCGCACAGGCTGCCTCACATTAGAGAGCGAGTAACTACTCCCTGGCGTAAGGGGCCATTCACAATAGATATCATCCAGAGGTTCTGGCAACGGGCGACGGACCAGCGCGGATGGGTGCAGACGGGCTCACCTTTAGCGAGCCTTCGGCGACGGCGTAAGGGGCCATTCACAATAGATATCATCCAGAGGTTCTGGCAACGGGCGACGGACCAGCCCGGATGGGTGCAGACGGGCTCACCTTTAGCGAGCCTTCGGCGACCCGCCGGCTACCCGACGCGCACGTCCGCTGCGCGGGAAAATGTGTATCAGCCTAATTAGGCACTGTCCCCGCCTCTGGCGAAGTGAAACACCGTCAGGGGGAGGGCCCAAGGTTGTGACCGCCCTCCACAGCAAACGGCAAACGGCACTTGCCGCGGTGGAATGAGGCGCCGACCGAAGAACAGCAGGTAAGACCAGGAAGTTAAAAATATACACAAGTTGCAGTTTTTAAAACAAAGTAAATCTCGTGCGCACACTTCTCAACAGCTCAGCACCTAGTGATTCAAGCGTAGCCCGCAATCTGCACCCATGGGGACAAACAGCCCACTAGATGCCAGGGATTTTTTGGGGGCAAATTTTAATTAAGGTGGGTGCTCCCAAAATGGGCATGCCCATGCCCCCACCCCCTCCCCTGCAAAAATAACAGCCTTCTTGCCCCTCCTGGGGGGCAGTAGGGGCAGTAGCCTCTAATCTGCCCACCGGGGGGGGCAAAAAGCCCACTAGATGCTAGGGATTTTTTGGGCAAATTTTAATTAGGGTGGGGGCATTGCCATGCCCGTTTTGGGCAGCCCCACCCTAACTAAAATTTGCCCAAAAAAATCCTTGGCATCTAGTAGGATTTCTGCCCCCCTATGGGGCAGATGGGGGATCTGCCCCCCCTCGGGGGGGGGCTAAAAGCCCACTACACTCCATGGATTTTTTGGGGCAAATTTTAATTAGGGTGGGGCATTGGCATGCCCATTTTGCGCATCCCCCACCCTAATTAAAATTTGACCCAAAAACTCCATGGCGTCTAGGAGACTTTCTGCCTCCCCCTGGCATTAGCCCCTGATCTGCCCCGCCCGGGAGGGGGGCAAAAAGCCAACTAGACGCCAGGGATTTTTTTGGGGCAAATTTGAATTAGGGTGGGGCTCCCATAGCGGGCATGCCCAGGCCCCCACCACCTCCCCTGCAAAAATAAAAGCCTTCCTGCCCCCCTGGGGGCATATGGGGCAGTAGCCTCCAATATACCCCCCAGGGGGGCAAAAAAGCCACTAGATGCCAGGGAATTTTTGGGGCAAATTTGAATTAGGGTGGGGGCATTGGCATGCCTGTTTTGGGCAGCCCCCACCCTAATTAAAATTTGCTCAAAGAAATCCCTGGCGCCTAGAGGACTTTCTGCTCCCCTGGGGGGCAGATTGGGTCATTAACCCTGCTTGGTGGTAGGAAATTTGTGTGAGCCCAGTGATGCCACACTTTCCCACACAAAAGTGTGTGAAAAAAATAATTGTTTCAGCTATAATCGAGGTTTGCAAAAGATTCTGGGTAGGGAAACTCTGGGGGATCCATGCAAGCCATACCTCCCTTTTAAGAAATGTGTGGGTTAGGTAGCTTTCCCTAGGTGGCTGCCGAGCACAGGGACAAAAACCCAGATGACCCCCTGTGGTTTGGAGGTGATTTGGAGATAGGCAAATTTATTGTCGCCCCACTACGTTTTGGGCCCTTGGCTGTTGTGGGTACTTGGGCCTCCCATAAAAGTGAGGCACCATTTTTATCAGGAGACCTTGGGAAACGATGGGTGGTAGAAAATTTGTGTGAGCCCGGTGATGCCACACTTTCCCACACAAAAATGTGTGAGAAAAGTGAATTCTTTCAGCAAAAATCGAGCTTTGCAAGGGATTCTGGGTAAGGAAACGCTGGGGGATCCACGCAAGCCATACCTCCCTGGAAGTCCCCGGGTGTCTAGTTTCCATAAATGTGTGTGTTTGGTAGATTTCCCTAGATCCTGGGAGAACTAAGGTTCAAAAACTACAGCTAGACACTTTGCCAAAAAAGGGTCATTTTTCAATGCAAATTTGAGGTTTGACCACGTTGTGTTTTGCACCATTTCCTGTTGCAGGCACTAGGCCGACCCACACAAGTGAGGTACCATTTTTATTGTAATACTTTGGGTAATGCGGGGTGGGTGGAAATTTGTAGATCCACGCAGATTCTAGAACTTTCCACCACAGAAATATGGGGAAAATGTGTTTTTTTGTCAATTTTTTAGGTTTGCAAGGGATTCTGGGTAGCAGAACCTGGTGGGAGGCAGTCAAGTCACTCTATCCTTCATTGCCCTGGGTGTCTACTTTTCATAAATGTATAGGTTTGCTAGGTTTCCCTAAGTGCCAACAGAGCTATGGTTCAAAAACAACAGCTAGGCACTTTGCCAAGAAAGGGTCATTTTTCACTTCAAAATTGAGGTGTGACCACGTTGCATTTTGCGCCATTTCCTGTTGCAGGCACTAGGCCGACCCACACAAGTGAGGTACCATTTTTATTGTAAGACTTTGGGGAATACGGGTTGGGTGAAAATATGTAGATCCACGTTGATTCCAGAACTTTCCACCACAGAAATGTGGAGAAAATTTATTTTTTGTCAATTTTTTAGGTTTGCAAGGGATTCTGGGTAACAGAACCTGGTGGGAAGCACTCAAGTCACCCCATCCTGGATTCCCCTGGGTGTCTACTTTTCAGAAAATGTATAGGTTTGCTAGGTTTCCCAGGGTGCCGGTAGAGCTAGGGTTAAAAAACATCAGCTAGGCACTTTGCCAAAAAAGAGTCATTTTTCACGGCAAAATTGAGGTGTAACCACGTTGCGTTTTGCGCCATTTCTTGTCACAGGCACTAGGCCAACCCACACAAGTGAGGTACCATTTTGTCTCATAATACTTTGGGGAGCACGGCGTGGGTGGAAATTCGTAGATCCACGCAGATTCCAGAACTTTCCCCACAGAAATATGGGGAAAATTAGTTTTTTGTCATTTTTTTTTGGTTTGCAAGAGATTCTGGGTAACAGAACCTGGTGGGAAGCAGTCAAGTCACCCCATCCTGGATTTCCCTGGGTGTCTGGTTTTCATAAATGTATAGGTTTGCTAGGTTTCCCTAGGTGCCGGCAGAGCTAGGGTTCAAAAACGACAGCTAGGCACTTTGCCAAAAAGGGTCATTTTTCACTGCGAATTTGAGGTGTGACCACATTGCGTTTTGTGCCGTTTCCTGTTGCAGGCACTAGGCCGACCCACACAAGTGAGGTACCATTTTTCCTGTAATACTTTGGGTAACGCGGGTGGGTGGAAATTTGTAGATCCACGCAGATTCCAGAACTTTCCACCACAGAAATATGGGGAAAATTCGTTTTTTTGTCAATTCTTTAGGTTTGCAAGGGATTCTGGGTAGAAGAACCTGGTGGGAGGCAGGTAAGTCACCCCATCCTGGATTCCCCTGGGTGTCTACTTTTCAAAAATCTATAGGTTTGCTAGGTTTCCCTAAGTGCCAACAGAGCTATAGTTAAAAAACGGCAGCTAGGCACTTTGCCAAAAAAGGGTCATTTTTCAATGCGAATTTGAGGTGTGACCACGTTGTGTTTTGCACTATTTCCTGTTGCAGGCACTAGGCCGACCCACACAAGTGAGATACCATTTTTCTTGTAATACTTTGGGTAACGCGGGGTGGGTGGAAATTTGTAGATCCACGCAGATTCCAGAACTTTCCACCACAGAAATATTGGGAGCATGTGTTTTTTTGTCAATTGTTTAGGTGTGCAAGGGATTCTGGGTAGCAGAACCTGGTTGGAGACAGTCAAGTCACCCCATCCTTCATTGCCCTGGGTGTCTACTTTTTAAAAATGTATAGGTTTGCTATGTTTCCCTAAGTGCCAACAGAGCTATGGTTCAAAAACAACAGATAGGAACTTTGCCAAGAAAGTGTCATTTTTCACTGCAAAATTGAGGTGTGACCACGTTGCATTTTGCACCATTTCCTGTCGCAGGCACTAGGCCGACCCACACAAGTGAGGTACCATTTTTCTTGTAAGACTTTGGGGAATACGGGTTGGGTGAAAATATATAGATCCACGTCGATTCCAGAACTTTCCACCACAGAAATGCGGAGAAAATGTATTTTGTTGTCAATTTCTTAGGTTTGCAAGGGATTCTGGGTAACGGAACCTGGTGGGAAGCACTCAAGTCACCCCATCCTGGATTCCCCTGGGTGTCTATTTTTCAGAAAATGTATAGGTTTGCTAGGTTTCCCAAGGTGCCGGTAGAGCTAGGGTTAAAAAACGACAGCTATTTTTCACTGCAAAATTGAGGTGTAACCACGTTGCGTTTTGCGCCATTTCTTGTCGCAGGTACTAGGCCAACCCACACAAGTGAGGTCTCATTTTGTCTCATAATACTTTGGGGAGCACGGCGTGGGTGGTAATTCGTAGATCCACGCAGATTCCAGAACTTTCCACCACAGAAATATGGGGAAAATGTGTTTTTTGTCAATTTTTTAGGTTTGCAAGGGATTCTGGGTAACAGAACCTGGTGGGAAGCAGTCAAGTCACCCCATCCTGCATTTCCCTGGGTGTCTAGTTTTCATAAATGTATAGGTTTGCTAGGTTTCCCTAGGTGCCGGCAGAGCTAGGGTTCAAAAACGACAGCTAGGCACTATGCCAAAAAGGGTCATTTTTCACTGCGAAATTGAGGTGTGACTACATTGCGTTTTGCGCCATTTTCTGTCGTAGGCACTAGGCTGACCCACACAAGTGAGGTACCAATTTTCTAGTTACACTTTGAAAAACGCGGGGTGGGTGGAAAATTGTAGATCCACACAGATTCCAGAACTTTCCATCACAGGAATGTAGGGAAAATGTGTGTTTTTTGTCAGTTTTTTAGGTTTCAAGGGATTCTGGGTACCAGATTCTGGTGGAAGGCAGTCAAGTCACCCCATCTTGGATTTCCCTGGGTGTTTAGTTTTCACAAATGTATAGGTTTGCTAGGTTTCCCTAGGTGCCGGCGGAGCTAGGGTTAAAAAACGACAGCTAGGCACTTTGACAAAAAAGGGTCATTTTTCACTGCAAAATTGAAGTGTGACCATGTTGCGTTTTGCACCATTTCCTGTCACAGACACTAGGCCGACCCACACAAGTGAGGTACCATTTTTCTCGTAAGACTTTGGGGAACGCGGGGTGGGTAGAGATTTGTAGATACACGCAGATTCCATAAATTTTCACTTTTCTCGTCTTTTGGTCCTTATATATACTTACCTATGCAGCACATTATTGTGGGTACAGCAACATTTACTGTTCTAATGTGCACAAAGCAGAGGAAGGATGCAGTACCAAAGGCTCCCCATCCTGTAATTCTAGATAAATCACTTAATCTCCCTGTTCCTACAAAAACAAAACAAAGGAGACCTTGTGTAATGCAACTAGTGCGCATATATAGCGCTCCAAAAACCTTGGGGGGAGTTTGTGCTAGATTTTAAAAAACTAAAAAAAATGTTAATGTATGAGGTATTTATAAAAATTTCTGTCCACTATCTCTTTGTCTTCATTTCATTTATTTACGGTTACATACTCAGTGTAGAACACAACCATTTTAAATTTTACAGTTGTTTACTGTCAATTGACCAGCTGACAATATCCACCCAAGCAAGTGGAAGGTGTTTGTGATTGTTAAACGTTTTTGAGAGATGGCTGTTTTAGGCTGACGAAAACATAGTAAGTAAAAGACACAATGATTTTTTTCGCTTGGTACACACTAATCTAAAAAGTGGTAATCCTCGATGTACCCCCCAATCTGAGAACTGAGCCATCTCGTACAGACAATGCCAGGCCCTAAAGTGCAGGTGAACCACGATCCATACTGTGAAAACACATTTCACTAGAAGCTAAAATCAAATACCCGAGCAGTGCACCCTTTTGTGTGGAAACCCTGCACACCCCAGAGTGAGGGTAACAGTATAATTCAGCAATAATTACAAAATGGGAGGTGAGCTGCCATTAAAAATCACCTGGGCTGGGTCTAAGTTTAAGACTGTGACACTGCAGAAGGCGTTCTCTTTTATAAGGACATTATGGACTGGTTTTGCCCCCCTACCTAGCGGTGATCAATGCCATTAAAAACCAGCAATGTTCAGAGAGAGGACATGGTGTAACATCCAAAGCTGATGAATTTAGAGCTGAGAAACCCGGTTTGGGTCTCCGAGACCCTTCCTCGATACAATAAATTAAATACATGATGTTCAAATAAAAAAAAGCAAATTGAAAAACTATCTATTTTTGTCTTCCTTTAATTTATTCACGTTTTCATTTTGGGTATTGATAGAACACAATCCTTTGGCATTTTACAATTGTTTACTGTCCCCTGACCAGCTGACGAAATCCATCCAAGTAAGTGGAAGGAGTTTGTGATTGTTAAACGTCTTTGAGAGATAGCTGTCTTAGGCTGACAACAACATAGTAAATAAAAAAGTATACTATTTTGCATCATTTTGAGCAACTGATGCATGGTAAATAACATTTTTAATTTTTACTTGCTTAACTATAGCACCAAGAGAGCCATGAATGTATGAGCGCTTTACAAATCTACCTTAACAGGCTGACGTGGCCTGCAGTTCAGGATCTGGATTCTCTTTATTGACCTGAGTGTAATGGACTCAGTAGCACTGAAGTGAGAGATGGATTCGCCATTACTTACAGCTCTTAGAAATGGTATACCTGCTGTCTGATTTAATATATACTAAAAAGTCAAAGGGCTATCCCTGGAAAGGTTTGTAGATGAGAATACTAACACCCAATTTACAGTAATCCTATCTCATTCACTCACAGCATGCACTAAATGTATTGCTCAAATTACTGGTCACGAACTAGATTATAACGTTTACAGTCTTTTTATTAAAAAGTTATATTTGTTAAAATGTCAGTAAATAGTCCATTGGATTCTACTGAAAATATTTAGCATAGAAACATCTCATAACATAAAAAAGATTATTTAAAAAAAAAACATAGTAAAATTACACTTATATAGCATGTCAGAAAAAGAAGAAAAAATACATTTTTCAAATCGTCAGAAATAATCATACAATAGATTAAAAGTCAATTGAAACGAACATAAACGAAAGAAACCTCCTATTTTCAATAGAGCAATTGATGTTGCTACAGATTATCTGATTCAATAGTCTTTAAATAAATTCATTGAGACTTCCAGTATTACAAGATACAATATATCTAGAGTCTTCTAGGCTTTGTTTGAATTCTATTTTGGTAAAGTGGGAGACTGCTGTGGACGTTCTCACCTTCCTGGAACATCTGTTGTGCACACCAGCACTTCTTTTCTGTATTCACAAATGTCTGTTTTTGTTTATTTGCTTCCAGAATGTAGAAGCTCGTGATTTCTGGCTCAAATGTCTTGGTTTTTCTTCGAACTGTCTAAAAGCGGATTCACACATGGCCACTCTGTGTTGTTGCTCGCACCTCGTTTAATGATGTAACGCTACATAACCTAGAGATAAACCCAATGCTACCCTAGTAAAATTACCTGGTTTGTTTTCACGGTGCCCAAGCAGACAGGACCTCAGCCCTACCTCTGGAAAGGGAAAGTAGCAGTAAGAAAGGATAACCACAATCACGGTGTTAGAAAGAAAACAGATGCATTTAAAATGCACAAATTGCATTTTATAATATTGCCAGGTCAATGGGAGTCTACATCCTTGCGTGCAGCAGAGCGGGTTCACCCCTGCTGTCAGGCCTTTCTGTCCTGCATTGCCGTTGCACAACAGTGCCAAATTCAGAGGAGGGGCATGGATGTTTCCAGGGGCCAGAGCTGCTGAGGAGCTTGTGCTTGGCTGCCCACTGTTCTGCTGGAGGGTGTTTTTCTGCAACAAACTAGTGTGCAGCGACGCCAAACACAAGCGCTAGTGTTCAGTCTAAAAAAACATGTTAAAGAGTGTGCCTGCAGTATCAATTGGCCTGACGTGAAATGACCCAAGTAAGGGAGCCATTCGCCATGGGCGTGACAAACACACCCAAAGGAGGGACAAATGACACCATTCACCAACCAAAAGAAAAGCATTTGGACAAGCACAGGGAGGCACCAATTTAAACTGGTGGGCTTGGCCAAACTACACATACCTAATGCTGCATGCCTCACAGAGCAGCGCATGCGCACTGACTCTAAGCTCAACCTAAAAAGGAGGGTTAGAGGTGCATCAGCTTCTTCTTCAAGCCCCACCTTCTGATGATCAAGAAGCCACTTGGATCCTGCCTCAGTCTGTGAGTGAGACACGCCACAAAACAACTCAGATGAGGGTAGGGAAAAGGAAGGTCCCAGAAAGTCTTTGAGTTATAGAGGCAGATGTAGAAGAGGAGGATGAGGACGAGCCAGTCATCATGGATGTTAGCCCAGCCCCAGTGGAGACTGACGTTATCCTATCCCAACTTCCTGTGGGGATGTGGCAGTGGCACCACAGATCCAACCACCACAAGCTGCCATATTTGCAAAGTCCAGGCAGCAAACTACATCTACAACCACCTCATTAGAAGTAGGTACTGCAATGCGAGAAAGTCCAACAACAAAATGCCCACCTATCGCCACTTTATTCGACATTGGCAGTAGGGCCAGCAGCATCAGGATGTTGAGCTACCCAGTTTGGGATTTCTTTTCTGTTAGCCAGAAGAAGGCAAACATTGCCATATGCTCCCTTTTTGGAGCATGTGTTAGTCGGGCCAGGTTGGTACAATCTATGGTACCAGGGACCAAACGGCCCATTTGAGAAAGCATAATACAATCTGTTGTTGGAGAAGGGGGTGAAAGTCAGCTGAGCAGGGAATCTGAATCTGAGCCAATCGCAGTGGAAGGAGTAAAAGAGGAAGACTTCTTCATTATGCAAAGCAGCACTGTCCCCAGCAGTACACTAGTATCGCATTGGCACAAGACTCACATCGAGACACCAAGGCAACAGAGGACAGAGATTGCCCCACTGAAAAGCACATTTAGCCTACCACTGCCTAGTCTCAAGAAGTCAGTGGCATCAGGATAGAAATAAATTCAGGCTACTATTCCTGCCATGTTTAGGTCGGAGGGGCAGTATGAACACAGCCACCTAACAGCACATTTGTACAATGCAAAGCTGGCTAAAATGTTAGCGCTGGACCTCCTACCTCTTTCTTTTGTTGAAGGTTTTCTTGAATTTGTGTCAGCGATCTGCCCAAAATGGAAGCTTCCAGTCCTATTTTGCCAGAGTTGCTTGAATTTGTGTAGACAAGCTGAGCAGCAGAGTGCTGTCCACACTATCCACCTGACAACAGACATGTGGAACAGTTGCCAAGTGACTGATTACATTTGCATCACTGCACACTGGTTCTCTTTTGTGGGGGATAGAGGAAAAAAATCTGCAGGTGTTGACACTACTGAGATTTTTACTGCTGTTTGGAAGCATGCCACAGTAGTGATGTTCACAATGGAGAAATCAAATACAGCTGCAAAACGCTTTGAAGACTTTAACAACAAGGTCGCTGAATGGCTGCAACCCAGACGTCTTAAGATTGGATTTGTTGCCACGAACAATGGCAGTAATATAGTTAATGCCAAGGGGATGTACCACAGGAGGAAGATGAGGGGGACTCATGTCAAGGAAGTAGTGTGTTAGATAACCTACTTCTGGGTGAACCACCAGAGTTTGAGGATGAGCTCTACTCACCTGACTACTAGGCTTTCTTTCTTTAATGTCCAAAAACAAAAAAATATAGCTAGATATCATTATTTACTTTATTATTTGTGTGTGTCTGACTGTCTGGTTTACCAATTCATCCCAACCGACTTACTGTTAGACACATTTTTATTGTTGGATTCGAGTTGCAACTGGGTGCAGTCAGTAAAGAAGTCCGACTCCCAACACACCCTCTAAAGCCATTTCCCTCAAGCCAGACATTGGACAGAATACAAAAAAATGTGTGCCTGCCTCCAACCGTGGGCCGTGAATATCTATGCTTTCCGACCCTAGAGGGACTGCTCCACCCATATGTGACATTTCTAATTCTATTGACATCATTGGCAATTCTCTGCTTTGTGAACAAATGGAAGATCTGCATTTTGCAATGTACCACCAATCGATCCCGGTGAGCACACCGGAAGAACAGATAAATGATGGAATGCATTGCATGCTGAGTGATTGTTGTTTGTTGTTGTGATGTGTGAGCTTGTTGTGATATGTCTTTATCAATGTGTTGATAATAGATTGAGAAGAGATGAGATGATTCATGTGCTGACAGGCAGTGTGAGTCTGGTGTGTTTGTTTGTCACGCTTAATGTATAAGTCATGAATTTATGATTCACAAAATGTTGGTGGCCTGGCCTACCTGCAGCTGATCAATAATTTTAAGTTTTCCCCTGAAGGTAGTTTTTTCCCTTCCCATTTGAAAGAATGGATAGCGATATTCCTTCACCGGGTTCAACTCCACTCCACACAGTCCACACTGCTTTGTTTTTTATTGTTTTATGCTTTATATTTATACTCCTCAAAGACGCAGACCCAACCAGTCTCTTAGATAATGCAAAGTTTGCAAACACAAATCTAGTCTACACAAAAAGTGACTTAATCCTTCCCTTCTTATTGCTCAATATCAAAATTGTACTACAATAGGCCGCTCTATTGTATTTTGATTCGGATTCGGGACACTGTTGGAATGGAATTGAACACCCTACTCAGGGTCAGACTCAGGAGGATCATAGATAATGAAATGACGCAGGGAGTGGGCGTGACTACTGCGAGAAATGCCACCAGAAGAAGATAGAAGTTTTCAAATTCACTGAAACCAACCGATTTGGACGATGATGTGGCCTAAAGGTAAACAACAGCACCAGACCTACCCAATTTTTTTATCTGGTGGTGAATGGTGTGACTTACAGCAGAGCATTGATCTTCTAATTGATTGGGAAAATGCTCTGTCGCGGTGTGTCTGTGCTTATTGCTCAGCGGTGTCTGGCCCCAATTCGTTGTTTAATCCGAAGCTAAGTGGTGGTTCGGTGGGGTGCCTGTTGTTAAGGTAACTGCCAGAAAAAGACAATTAGCCATGCTGCCTCTGAGTCTTCTCTTCTTGTTGTGCACTCTTCCTTATGAAGTTTAATTTTTCTCCTTGACTCTTCAAAATCATTATTGCTCTTCAATCTGCAAGCCCTAGCCTTTACCCTGAGCAATACTGGAAAAACAATGTAGCATGCTCACACCTTACCAAACCGCATCAGCCAGGCACCCAAGATTGATGGAAGAGCTCAAGAGGAAAGCAAATGCAACTCCCAATTTGTCAATACAGTACCTTTTTTTCTCATTAATTATCATTTCAATTTGTGTGTTGTTTATGTTTGTTACTTGACTCCTACAGATATTTTACTTTCATTGGATATCTTTCAACGCTTGGTATAACAGTTACAGAACATAATCACCCACCAGGCAGGAATGAACCTTTTATCAAACACTTAATGGAGATCATCACAGCAAAAACCTCCCCACACTCCAATGACATATTCCTAGGAGACTTCAATCTACACTGGAACAATCCTAATGACAGCCAGGTAAACATTATCAAAGACTTCCCAGAAGATCAAAACCTAGTGCAAGCCTGCATGCTTCCAAAGCATATGAAAAGCTCCACAGTAGACTGGATCATATCCAAAAGATAAAGCGGTGAGCTTAACCTCAATCATGCCTTGTGACTGGTTAGATCATCACATACTAACCTTCCAAATTCCCAAAATACTAAAGAAAAGAACCACTCAACCAATCTCCCCCTCCCAGAAATATGACAAACGCCAACGAACTCACGGAGCACTACAATGCAAAAATGTCACAGATAATGGACACTGTTGCACAATTAAAAGTAAAACGAACATCAGAAAAAGATAAAAAACCTCTGGTTCAGCGACAGGCTAAATGAAGAAAGATGTAAACTGAGACTAGCAGAAAAGAAATGGAGGCAGATACTGTCATCCCCACAGCTAAAACTGCTAAGAAAAACCAGCAGCACCTACAATAAGAACATTCCGAAGTCAAAAAAAGAATTCTTCAGAATGAAATTGGACTATGCGAAAAACAGACCTCAGAATCTATTTGAATTGGTTAAACAACAATCAAACAAAACGTACAAATCCACATTAGAAGCAACAAAATCTCAAATTAGCTGTGAGGAATTCGCAAATTTCTTTACATTGAAGGACACGTCCCTGGAATGCAAGCTTAAGTCAGCAGCTGAGAATTCTGCGAATCGGTTTTTAGAGTGTTCAGAAGAATGGCGCACAGCTTGTTATGGTAGGGTAATGGTTAATGAGATCTTAAAAGGATATTTTGGTTGGTGCTTCTTGGCCAGAGGAAAACCTTAACCTCTTTAAAGAAAGAAGGACAGAGACCTCCTTTTCTGTGAATTAGGCAAGAGTCCAGAGCACACAATAAGCATAAACAGACTGGGTTGTCTGAGAGTAGTAATAGTAGGGATAGACCGGACAAAGCGTATAGTTTTCAAAGGTTTTATTCACCCACAGTGATCCCAACCTGGGAATCACTGTAAACACGAATCCAGCCGACACGTGTTTCGTCACAACATATGGCTGTGACTCTTCAGGGCTGATATGAATGATCGAGGGCGTGGTCGGGGAACCGGTGATAATTCCAACCCGGTCCTAATCGGATGGTCTAAGATCTGAACGGGCGGCACCAATCAGGTTGCCGGTGCCGATCTGTGAATAACAGGACTTGTTGAATCTACAAGTTCTGGAGAGCTGTGGCCGTGTTTCGCCAGAGTAGTTACGTCGACCTGAATCAGTTTCCAAATGCGGGAAACCGATTTAGGTCAACGTAACTACTCTGGCGAAACACGGCCACAGCTCTCCAGAACTTGTAGATTCAACAAGTCCTGTTATTCACAGATCAACACCGGCAACCTGATTGGTGCCGCCCGTTCAAATCTTAGACCACCCGATTAGGACCGGGTTGGAATTATCACCGGTTCCCCGATCACGCCCTCGATCATTCATATCAGCCCTTAAGAGTCACAGCCATATGTTGTGATGAAACACATGTCGGCTGGATTTGTGTTTACAGTGATTCCCAGGTTGGGAACACTGTGGGTGAATAAAACCTTTGAAAATTATACGCTTTGTCCGGCCTATCCCTACTATTACTACTCTCAGACAACCCAGTCTGCTTATGCTTATTGTGTGCTCTGGACTCTTGCTTAAGTCAGCAGCTTCTACATGGGAGGACTCTCAACCAAACAGTCTATCAATGCCCAACGATTCTTTAACCAAAAATGAAGCTCATTGGTCCACTTTTGAGCTATAACCTTATTGGCCATTAATCCTAACAATCACTTCAATGACCCACTCCCTGCTAAATTTATGCCATACATAGACAAGGAGCTCATCCCAGCTGGACATCGATAGTCAATGTTTCCCTGTCTCAAGTATCCTTCCCAGACTGTCTAAAAATGGAGCAAGTCAATCCTATCATATAAAAAACCGACAGAGAATCCCACTGAACCTAGCAACTTTCGGCCAGTATCCAACATTCCCCTATTAGCTAAAGTGATTGAAAAATGTGTCAGGATTTAGACCAAACCATAGTACGGAAACGGCAATCCTGCAAATAGTAGACAATGCATTAATCACTCTAGACCAAAACAAAGCATGTCTGTTAATCTTGCTTGATTTATCATCCTCGTTCGACACAGTTAACCATGAAATGGGGGGCGTGGCCAAGCAGCATGGCCGACAGGACGTGAGCTCCACCAGCTCCGTCCCGAAGACCGAATAAATCCTTTCATTTCTCCTGCCCGGACCCTCTGGACCCCGAGAAAGCGTGTCGGAGAGGCGGTGGAAGTCCCGCCGAGCTCCTGTGCCTCGGGGAGCGGACCCGTGGTCGGCAATCCGCCGAGACCTGCGGCCTAGCTGATCCTGAAGGCGGCGCCGCGGCTTTGGCCTACTCACTGGGCCGGACGACGGAGGAAGCGAGCGGTGACCCCAGCCTCGCTGCGCCATCGGATGCCCACCGGCTACCTGCTTGGGATCCCCGTCCTGGAATTGGACGACTGCGGCGCCGGAGGACTGAGGCTCTACTGAGATGCGGTGAGGAGGGGAGCGGGACGAAGGTGCCGTCCATCTTGCGCGGCCTCGCTGGGCTGGAGTACGGAGGGGGCCCCCCCCTCTTTGTTTAATAGCGCTGCACGCCCGGACGGCGGAGCGCCTTCATCTGGAAGTGGGGGCTGTGGGACTCTTCTGACCTAGCCCCCCCCCTTGTGGCGCGGAGGTGCGTGTGGGGGCCCTGAACTGCTGTGTGTCTGCCGGGGTCCGACTACAGTGACTCTGCCACTCCTGTGCCCCCTCCCGCTGGGCAGTATCCTGTGCCCTGAAGCAGATCGAGATCCCCGCCACTTGTGGGACGTCGGGGGGGCTCACGGAGAGGTGTTGCTGGGCCCGTGGACGAACACCGCCCCTCCCCCGGTGATCCGCCATTTTGGAGCTGGTCCTGGGCGGCCCCTTGGGATCGGTGGCGGCCGATAGGGGAGTGCATTTGTGCCCCGCTCTGCCCTGCTCTGTGGAAGAGGTGTACTCGTGACACTGCGCTCTGGTGGCACCTACTCTGTGACCTGCATCGCCTACTGTGGACTTGGTCTTGTGGACCCGTACATTGCTTGCCCGGTTCCCTCGGCGCTGTGGTGGCGCATACTCTGCCCTGCTTGGGTGGCTTCAGTGTGGGCCCCATTGAGACCGTCGACCCCTGGCGCAGCGGATATGACGGGCCGGACTGGCCGTGGCCCTAAGGCTACCCAACCCAACACGATCACGCAGTACACTACCCCTCGTCTGCCGCCGCAGAGAATTACGCACCAAACGGGCGCTGGAGATGGAGATGGGGAGTCGCCGGAGCCGTCCAGAGCGGAACTTCTTAAAGCTATACAGGAGTCACACACTGCCCTGGAACGCCAGATTGAGACGGTGTCCGTGGATGTGAACCTCTTAAGAACTGACCTTCGCAAAGTGGCGGATAAAGTCTCGGACGCGGAGGGCAACATCACTCAGCTGCAAGGGGAGGTAGCGTCCCTACAGAAGTCACTCTCTCAACTCGCCTCTACTACCCGAGCACTGGAGAGACGCGCCGAGGATGCAGAAGGTAGGGCGCGTCGAAGTAACATACGAGTCCTGGGGGTCCCGGAACGGCTGGAGGCGGGTAACCCTGAACGATTCCTGGAAACTTGGATCCGTGAGCGTCTCTGTCCGAGTGGCTTGTCCAACGTCTTTATTGTGGAGCGGGCCCACAGGGCCCTGGTGCCCCCTCCGCGTCCTGGTGAGGCCCCTAGAGCCCTCATTGCAAAAATCCTGAACTATAAAGACCGAGACTGCATCCTTAAGGCGGCGAGAGAATCGGGGCCCCACATGATTGAAAACAGTCGAATCTCCATCTACCCCGACTACACCCAGCAGGTGCAGGAGCAAAGAAAGTCCTACTTGGGGGTCAAACAGAAGTTGCGCGACATGCAGCTACAATATATGCTTTTATACCCCGCTAAGCTTAAGGTGCTCTCTCAGGGCCGGGCACATTTCTTTGAGACGCCAGCGGAGGTGTGGGAGTGGCTCGAGATCAGAGGAGACGATCTGCCCCCGGGTGAGCGAGGGGGATCGCGAGATGTATGGGGGACCAGGCCGCAAAGACGACGGCGTGGCAGGAGGAATCGCCGTTCTGGATCCCGTGGTCCTCCTGAGACTCGGCCTACGGTGGGCCCAGATGGGGCCATCCTGATGGAATCCTCACCTGACGGGATTGAGGCACGTTTGCACAGTGAGGCTGCACCAGGTGACATTTTGGTGCCGGACACATTGCAAGAGACGCCGGTGAACGTAGACTCTGCGGCCCCAGTGGTCCCGGAGACTGCCTTGCAGACCCTGGACTTGGAATGATCCTTCCCCTGCCTACACTGACTCTGCTGCGCGATTGCTGTTATTGTGTAGTTCCCTATAGCCCGGCAGCTCTTTAGATCTCTGCTCGTTCAGCGTGAATGTTGCGAGTGATTGTTCTCTGCTTGGTACCTCGTACTTGGTGTCTGGGTTGAGTGTGCACCGAGTGCTGGGAGCTGTAAGTGTGAACTGCTCCTCCCGCATTGCTGACTTGGGGGGGAGAGCTGTCCGGGTCCGCATATCGGGTTCGTTGGGTCTTTCGGGGAGCTGGGAGGGGGGGTGGGTTGGGTTGTTCTGTTGTATGTGAGTGTGAGTGGAGAGTGTTGAATGGGGTGGCTGTGCACGTCCTGGCACTGGCGGGGGAAGGGCGGGGTGGCGTTTTTGGTTGTTGCTATCCTATTGCTCGTGGGCGGGGGGGTTGAGGGGGTTCTAGTAAAAAATTCGTATGTTGGGGCTGTTGGGGGGTGGGATTTTGGATGTGACAATGATGACACTGGCATTTGGCGCATGTTGACCCTGTTTGGCAGGGCGCTGGCTTTGTGTGATGCATTTTTGAACTTCTCTGTGGCGAGGGCCTACTGGCGACAGCCTAGGCTGTGTGTACACTGCTGCCCGGCTGGGCACGAATGGTGTTCATGGGGTTTAAATTCTTGACGTGGAATGTGCGTGGCCTGGGTACGTGCACTAAGAGACACAGGGTCCTCACCTTCCTAAAACGCCATGGGATTTCAGTTGCTTGTTTACAGGAAACCCACCTAGATGATGATGGTGCGCAGCGACTGGCCAAGAAATGGAGAGGCCAGCTATTTCATTCCTCCTACTCAACATACGCTAGGGGGGTCCTAATCTGGGTGGCCCCTGGGGTTCCATGCGCTGTCCAATATATTGATGCGGATGTGGAAGGCAGGTACATATTGGCGAAGCTCAGATTGGACGATAAGGTCCTTCTGGTCTTTAACACGTACGCGCCGAACGTAGATGATCGGGCATTTTTGTCCCGGATGCAAGATCTGGTGGCTCCTAACCTTGACGCGGCCCTCCTTTGGTGCGGGGACTTTAACTGTGTGCTGCATCATGAACTGGACCGTAATCCACCTCGGGCGGGAACTAAGCCCCGTATGACGGCGTGTCTGCGGGACGTGATGCATAATATCGGGGCGATCGATGTCTGGCACGCGTGTCACCCCACACAAAAGCTATACACCTGCTATTCCCCGACCCATGGCACTCACAGTAGGCTAGATAGGGTGTTGGCGGCCAATCTCCCCTCCTCTCTCACGTTGACGGTCACACACCAGGCCCGATACCTATCGGATCATGCTCCGGTCACGTGCGTGGCGCAATGGCCTGACCGGACGGAACGTCCCCGCTCGTGGAGGCTGCCGACTGATCTACTCCAAGACCAGGTAGCTCGGGATCATGTAGCAACGTCCCTATCCGATTACCTGGAACTTAACTGGGCGGGAAGTGACTTGTCTTATTCCACTAAGTGGGAGGCACTGAAAGCGGTCGTCCATGGTGCGTGCATGGGCCTGACGTATGGGGTCAGGAAACAACTGCTTTCAGACTTACAAACTGCGGAGGCTGAGCTCTTGCGCGTCCAGGCCCGCCCTGATCCGGACTCCTCAGATCACCGCGTGGAGGGCCTAGCCCTTGGGTCGATCCATGATATTCTCACGAGGCTCGATAGATTCACGCTGGGCCTATATAGACAGAGGCTGCATCGAGAGGGGGATAAAACTGGCCGGTTGTTGGCCTGGATACTTCGCCGGGAGTTTACGGCTGAGCGTATAGTAGCCCTGCGGGCGCCCGATGGCGGTATGGTCCACTCCGAAGCTGCTGTACTCCCGGTTCTGCGGGACCACCTGCGGACTGTGTATGAGGCTGATCAGTCTATCTCTGAGGAGGTTTACCACCTATACCTCGAAAACCTCGGCTTGCCGACCCTCCCAGAGGCAGCGGCGAAAGACCTCGATGTCAAACTGACGCTCGGTGAGATTTCTACGGCAATTGCCGCCCTCCCACGAGCTAAAACCCCTGGAGGGGATGAATTCCCTGCAGAGTTTTATCATGCATTCGGGCACACCCTGGCCCCCCTCCTTTTACAGGTTTACAATGAAGCCTTACGCACGGGTGACCTCCCACCCACCTTGAATCAGGGTGAAGTTTGTATGATCCTGAAACCGGGTGGCAACAGCACGGACCCCGCCTCGTATCGTCCTATAACTTTGATTAACTCGGACGCGAAAATTCTGACCAAGCTCTTGGCCAATCGCCTTGCCCCGCACGTGGCTCAGCTCGTCCATCCAGACCAATGTGGCTTTGTCCCTGGTCGTAATACGGCGATGAACCTGCGCCGCTTGAACCACATTTTGCACAAAGTCCGGGGGCGGGACACTCCCCATGTGCTGGTCTCCGTTGACCTGGCTAAAGCCTTCGATACAGTGCATTGGGGTTACCTGATGCACGTACTTGTCAAGATGGGATTTGGCCCCGGTTTTCGGGAATGGATACGGGTCCTATATAGGGCGCCCCGGGCCAGGGTGCGACTGGGTTCAGCCCGCTTTGATGAGTGGACGTTGGGGAGGGGTACCCGGCAGGGTTGCCCATTGTCCCCCCTTCTATTTGCTCTCGCAATTGAGCCCCTGGCCATATCTGCCCGTAAGGAGCTACATGAATGGGGTATTGTGGTGGGAGACACTACTAATGTCATCTCCCTTTACGCCGACGATGCGCTTTTCTACCTGACCTCTCCGGTGGAGGCCCTCCCCGCTCTGTTGCGCCTCTTGGACCGCTTTGGTGCGGCCTCGGGACTGCGCATGAATGTTAATAAGTCCCTGGTGTTCCCGCTGACTCCGGAGGATCTCGCCCCAGCGGCGGATTCATACTGTGCGGGCCTCCGGTGTGAACGTCTGGCGTTCCGGTACCTGGGCATTCAAGTGGCCGCTTCTGAGGCTCTCTTAACCCATAACATAGACAGGATTCTTGTGGCCCTCCGCAAGTCCGTTGTATTCTGGAATACGCTTCCTCTCTCCCTTATGGGCCGTCTAGCTGTTGCCAAGATGGTGATGCTCCCTAGAGTCCTGTATGTGCTGCAGAATACCCTATGCCCGTTGCCCCCCCGGGTGTTCCGTACACTGAATTCGCTCCTTACGTCTCTTCTCTGGGCGGGTGGTCGCAGCAGAGTTGCGTTGCGCACGGTGACGCAGTGTTGGGATGCGGGAGGCCTCGAGGCCCCGAGATTCGATTTATACTATTATGCTGCACAACTTCTCCCGGCGGCCAGATGGTTTGCTGACACCGAAAACTGGGAGTTGGCATTGTTGGCGGGAGTGGCCTCGGATAGGGTGCTACAGGGAGCTCTAATGCAGGGTCGGGGCGCCGATGACGCACTGCCCTATGTCGTCAGGCATACGGCTCACATTTGGCAGCAGTTCGTTGAGCGAGTTTTGCGGCGTGCGCCATTCCATAGGGAGCTCTCCCTTTGGATCCTGGCCCCAATACTCACGATGGAGGCGAATATGTCTTTCCGGGAGAGGCTCCTAGGTGGTTGCGAGACTCTTGCGGATCTCTATCCGGACGACTCGTTTGTGTCCTTTGAGAGAGCAGCGGACTCCTTTGGACTGCGTGAGGGCCAGTACCTGCATTATGGATGTCTCCGGGATGTGGCCAAGACGACATGGCCCCAATTCCCAGAAGCGCCCGAGCTCACTAACACCCTGGACATCATCTTGTCCTGTGGCAGAGGTAGGAGATTGATTTCCCTTCTTTACTCAGCGATGCGCAGGGACTCGACTCCCCCATTGATGCCTGCTTGGAGGGCCTGGGAGGCGGACCTGGGGATTGAATTGGATCCGGCCCAGAGGAAGCGAATAGGGCTGTTGACTCGTAAAGTGTCATGTAATGCGCGTTTTAAATTGATACATTTTAATTTTCTCCATCGTACATATATGACACCTGCCTCCCTCCACCGTATCTCCTCGGACAGAAGCCCTAATTGCCCGAGGTGTAGTGCAGAACGGGCGGGATTCCTTCACCTGGCCTGGGAAGGCCCCTTGGTTTATGACTTTTGGGTGGAGGTGGTAGCACACATTACCCGGATTACACACCTTGCGATCCAGCTGGAACCGCTACACTGTCTGCTGGCCCTAGTACCCAAGCCCAGGAAGAGGGGACACGCAAGGATGGGAAACTCCAGGATAACTTACTCGCTTGGAGGGCCATGTGTATCGAGGGGATGGAGGGGGACGACTCTGACGCTACTAGTGCGGAGCTGTTTTCCTCCGCTTCCTCGGAGTCTGATGATGGTGGGGAGGGGTCCGGGGCGGAATGTCATGAGGTAGTCTAGCAGTCCCCTGAGCCATGCCGATATTCCTTGTTGCATACACTTGCTTGTCATTGTGATTACCATCGACCACATTCTACTATGAAGACCGCTTTGCAGTGGGCCCTTGCCTACATCTCCTTCTGGTATTGCATCAATGCCACAAATGCCATTCATGGGGGGGGGGGGGGGTTATTGTTATGTTGTTGTTTGGTTGGTACGGCATCATAAAAGAAAATTGGCGACGATATTGAGATTGATCACGGGATTCTGGGAGCACAAGAGCGTATTCCTTTCATTGTTTCGCAGGCTTAACAAGATGCCGCCCTGCCTCCGGGATGTGGGCCATACCTGGCTGTGTGCCTCCTTTTTGGATCAGGCCTATCTGGTCCGTCTGTGTCAACTGCTCTGTTAACTGTATAAATTGTGCCTTTTTATTTTCCTCGCCTACAAAAATAAAGTTTAAAAAAAAAAAAAACATGAAATGTTGCTAGAACCTTTGGAGAACAGGATGGGTTTTTCTGGGAACGTTCTTGAATGGTTCAAGTCCTACTTTTGGAACAGATCACAAAGATTTCTGGTGAATAAGAACTTGTCAACATAATCCACCATCCAGATAGGGGTTCCATAAGGATCAACCCTCTCCCCGTCACTATTCAACTTATATGTGGAACCACTAACAGACATACTCCACCTTGCCAAAATCCTTTTCCGTATGTACGCCAATGGCACTCAAATTTACATTAAGTTCTTCTCCTTAGAGGAGATCAGAACAATGAGCAGAGCTCTACGAGCAGCAATGCAATGGCTAACAAGCAATCAACTTAAACTAAAGGCACTCAATTGCACCCGATCATTGTGGATTCAACCAAATCTCTAGGAATAACGCTGGGCCAAAACCTAAACATGCTGTCACACATTAACATGCTGGCTAAAAGTGCAAGATTTCACTTGAGCTACATTGAGAAATTGAAACCTTTCATTGAAGCGGCGGACCTCAAAATGGCAATCCAAACATTAGTAATTTCGAGGATCGAATATGGATGCACAACACTTTCTGGGCTCCCCAAAATTCCAACAGCACCACTAAAAGCCTGCCTCAATGCAGCAACAAGGCTCATAACAGGTCAAAGAAATTCAACCACATCTCTCCTCACCTGAAAGCACTGAACTGGCTACATTATGAAGCCAGAATTCAGCTCAAACTGGTGTGCCTAACACACAAAGCTCTGCACTTCAAGTCACCAAGATACCTAGCCCATAAACTGGTGATCTCTGGGGGAACAGACAATCATGGAGTGCCAGAGACCCAGTGCTGAAAGCACGTATTTTCCACTAAATTCTCTGTACAACAGAGCGTTCTCAGGTGCCGCACCGAGAATATGGAACTCGCTACCTCCAAACATCAGAAAGCTAACCAACCATGCAAAATTCAAGAAAGAAACCAAGATCCTTTTAATGAGTAAATTCCAACCGTAAGCATTACAGAGCATCCGCACATGGCTCACCCAAATACTCTTGCTCAAGGGCACAAGACTTTCTTCCCTTGAGGTCATGTTCCCTCTAATCTCACAGCCTGTGTATGTACTAAAGCAGTTATCAAAAGAAATAGATGAGTCAACTTTGAACTGGACTGGAATATATTACATGCTATAAAGGACTCTGTACCAGAAAAATTACCATGTTCTGAACTGTGAAGCGATCTGATACCCTATGGGGTCAAGCTCGCGCTATACAAAACACCGAATAAATATTATAACTTAGGTCTCACAGGAGGCAGACAAACTATTTGATTTGGATTACCTGTACTAGTACGCATCATCATGCATGCATTTCCTTTTCCTCCCATAACAGATTTATGATGGGCGGCAGCCAAGAAGAATGTGTTGCCCTTATGAAGTGTCTGTCTTTGTCAAAGCTTACCCTCAAATCCCCTTCCCACCTATTCATGAAACTGCTAGCCCTCTTTCCCTGGGCTGTGTGATTTATTGAGGTGTGACTAAATTAAATTTATACCATTAATTGTTCACACACTTGATGGGGCAGATCTGTGAAAGCAACACCAACTCAAGGCAGGGCGGCGATCTTCTTCTGTTCGAAGTATAGCCCACACTGGCAATATTATATATTAGATTGCCCACCCATGCACAGTATTCAATATTTACATTTATTTTCAGAGAAACATAATTCATAATTGCCAGCATCATCATCCTTCCAGCACTAAAGGCTAAGCTTGTCCACGTCATAGCTTGAGTCAACTTCAGTTTGTAACTTCTATTAGCTCACCATTCTGATTAATTATTTTACTTTAGCATTGCTTATCATGTTTTCTCGTTTGAGAGTTTTCTTCTTGTGTACTACTACTAGTAATACTATAGTCTCTCTCTGGTGACTGTCTCAATTTTTTGTGCAAAGCTTGCATATAAAGCATCATTACCTCAGTTTTTTATTTCAATTTAATTTGTTCCCTGGGAGGAATTTTCCTCATCCTACAGTTTGAGTTTGGCTAGGTGGGAGTGAAACCTCGCCTCAGTATCTGGTGGTTTCACTAGTATTCGACTAATCCATAAGCATGCTGCTACTGTCTACTTCCACCACCATGGTACCTTGGGATAACCATGCAGCCATCACTTCGCCTAATCACAGTTAAGAGAAGAATTGTGGGGGATTTTTGAGCAACAATAATCTATTTACTAGGGAAATTCACATACCCACACCGGCTCAGTGTCCTTAGGAGTTAATATAGTTACAGACTTCTGAGACTAGGAGGAGAGAGTAGTAGGACAAGTGAGAGCACCACATAATTATCTGTTGGTGCGTTACAGTATCAGCAGATTTTGAAAACAGGCTGTGGGGCTGTGCGGCAAAGGAAATAGTGCAAAGTTAAAGAGCACCCCCCAAAAAGGAAATAAATCATATGTACAGCCATAAAAAATTGATTTCCTTTACAAATAAACTAAAGCCCATAGCACATGACCCACCTCTCTCCCTAGCCCCAACCAATGTCCAAAGTAAAGAAAGTCCAATTGTCCAAACAAATGTCCGTAAAGGAAATGTCATGAACCCCAGGATTTCCCCATCTTCCACATCTTCCACATTCCCATCAAGTCCTACTCATGAAACAAAAGATTAAAAAAGGGGTAAGAGAGACCTAGTGGTGGGCTAGGACTCGGAGCGTCCTCTCCAACTGGTCGAACCGCTCCTCTATCCTGGCTTTCCATTTGCGCCATCCTCAGGAGCATGCAGTGTTGAAAGACTCTATAGAATCTTTGGGGGGACCAGCAGTGGTTGATGAATGGAGGCAGGTTGCTGCCTGACCACTGTGCCGTACAACTGGAGACACTGGGGCCTGGCTTGGGCTGTTGGCATTGGAGGCTGAAGCTGCAGCCGCCTCCTCCTCCTCCAAGACCACCAGCCACTGATATTCAGACCTGATGACCTTCAGCTTCCTTTGACGGGTCCTGGCTGATTTTATTTGCCTGTTGGATGATAGTGGATTGGCAGGAGTAGCTACATCAAGAAAGAAAAAAGACAAGTTGTAACCGATATTCTCAGCAAAACAGTAACATATAAAATGACACACTGGCACAGTAACAGTAGCAGTTCATAACATTTGCTGGTATCCTCGATTCCTCGGGCGATTTGATTTTGATGTGATCACAGTTCCAGGCATTAAGTACTATGGAGAATACAAGTATGTTTCTTCTCTCTCGTTTAGCTAAATTAATGTAGGCATGCCAGCTCAGCTTGCGCCCTAGACAGACCTACTCATGTTGCATAATGTGTTAAACTTTGCTACTGTCTGCAGGTGGGACACCAGTACCACACAATTACCTCTTTTCCTATCATGGCCATGCTCTGTTAAATCAAATGCTCACTTTCACCTTGACTACAAAAGCAGATGAATAGTTACTAATATATGAATGATATACAGCATGATGTAAGATACTAATATTGTGACCGTGCAGCCGATAGGCCACCCATGGCTTACACTGGCAATATACCATGGGTAGGTGGTAGGCCTTGAAGGGAGGAGAATGATGATGATGGGTGGGTAGGGGTACATAAAATATGTTTTGCTTGAAAACTATTGTGAGTCAAGGGAATAGTCTGAAATACAACCTCACTAAAACCTTTGAATCAAAAACCTTGATAGAAAAGCGTTCTTTGTTTACTCTTCTTCCGAGGAATCTTTTCAATTTTCTTCCACCATTATTTTTATTCTTCAACCTTGGCTTTGCTATACAGTCACCATTTAAGTTTAACATTATCTTTATCCAGTCTTCAATAGGAATACTAGTACCATACATCCAACCAAACATGGCTATCATTCACAACAAACCTTTCATCAATATACATTTGTAATTTTAACCACCCATGCGTCCTCGCTTTGACCCATCAAACCGCCCAGAGGATTCTTTTCACCCATACACTTTCACCCATGAAAGCAAGCATCATTCCTTTCACCTCTCATCCATCCTTTACCCTTCTACCCATGCATGCATCCTATCAGCCACCTAAGCATCCTTTCACCCATGCATACTTCTCTGCCAGTCATATTACATTTCACATGTCTTTCCTCCTTCCATTCTTCTTTCTCATCAAACCATAAAGGTCTGACTCTTCTTCATGACACTTGCTCTGCTGAGTTGAAGATAGAAGAGGCCACCATTGGTTACCCAATTTCCTCTGTATATGCTATGGCTAAGTAAAGAGGGGTGTCTTCAACTTTTCCCAACTTAGTCTCATTCTCAACAGTACAATTTAAACCCTTGCAGTGAGTATATAAATTGTCCACCAGCAAGCAATATGACTTATCACCGCACCTCACTGCTGCCGCCTCCCCCTATTTATTTTTTTCAGTAGCAAAATTGAAAATACATACACCATACACATCAGTTTGTGTGCAGTCACCGTATGTCCTATCAATAATTTTAAAATATCCGGTAGGGTATTTTGTTTTGTTGGGGGCAATTTTGGAAAAGTCTCAGCCTCAGGAAGACAACCTGTAAACAACTGAACTGAGAGGCATGAGCTAATGGTGAATCTGAGTGTTTGTAAAGAAAAAAGAGTGGCCAACTGCCTCAACAACTGGACATAATGTCTTCTTGGTTGACAAATGTAATGGTGCTGTTCTCCTCCTCCTTATACTTCCAGCGATGGTAAACAGCAATCAGTTCACCATTAACTGCTGCTAATAATACTAGGCCTAGATAAGGAGAAAACACAACTTTGAGGTGGCCAACATGACCATGGCCACTCTCTCATTTTATTGATTGTGCATGAGAAAGTAAAAGAAAGCCTTCTCATCTCAAAAATCATGTGTTGAATACCGTACTTGGGCAGGTATTCTGCACAGCAGCAAAATAGTATTACTGGTAGGGTAGTAAGGACAAATGGGTTCTCTGAGACTTACAGAACCACCACTAGGCAGTCCACAAAATATATATGGGGAGAGGGAAAGCTGACTAAAAAAGCAGAAGAAAAGAAGCTACAGACAGAGGCAGTTTGAGGTGAAATACAGACAGTAGAAATATAAAATAACTTAGTAAATATTAGGATAATGCTGGGATAACACAAGTTTTTTAACGGATAGATCACAGAGGATTTAGAAAATAAATAAAACTAGGAAACATGTAGAAAATAGTTCAAATTAAGGAGCAGTAAAAGTTAGGGAAGTATATATTAATATTGACAACAGAAGGACTTACTGGGGCCAGCAGAGCCATCGGCCAAGAAGTATTCTTCCTGCTGGGAGGCACCTCCATCTCCCCCACCCACCTCTGGCGACCTTCTGCCCCTGGATGCTGATGCATATAAGACATAATTAAAGAGAAAAAAATTATTGGTGGTAAATAAATAATCGTTCCAAACCAATTTTTGGACAGGAAACAGCAATAACATCGAGCTTTCCTAAATCATATTGGCTAGTATCCCGGACTGTCCCATCGATTCCTCAATTCCTAAACCTACCTCGCCAGCCTATTCCAAATACTTTGGAATACACTGAAAAAATGATATTTGCTTCTAAGTTCTGATCTCATTCGCAATCATTCTCAACCCCCTTTGACAGGCCAATTCACTAAGTCTGCATTTTGTATTTAAATGCATAGATGAACGAATGCCTACATCAAATTGATTGTGTACTTGTCACTGTACATGCTACAGTTGGGAATACACAAATCTCTTTGTCAAAATCAATTATTCATATTCAGCCCTTTATATGTATTTCACAATATCATTCTTGGAAATATTTAAAAAAAACATATACACACCAAAGTTTTGATTTTCTCAAAAAAGTTTTCTTATATTGAAAATCAGGTATGGAATAATCATAGACAAAACTGAACAAGGGTTGTCCAAAACATCAATGACATAGGCATCACAGTTACAATAAAGTGCTCAAGTGAGTGATAGTGACAAGTGATGACAGTGTAGTGAAACAGTAACATATACAATTATACATATATATCAGTCCATAATTTGAAATCAATTGTTCCAACCGTCATGTATATTATTTCTTTTTGGTTGAAACTTAGTATGGACAGATAGGTTTAACACAACATCGACGTTTCGACCCTAGCAAATCGTGCAGACTTTCTGGCAACCGTATCGGGTCTTCATCAGGACAGACAACAGGGGACAACCTGGGAAGGAATAAGGGTTTGTTTTAATTCTAGGTGTGTAAGAGGGATTCTAAAAACGTGAGCCAGTACCAAATCTGGCGTAGCTCACCTGAGAGTTTGGAGATTTTCCTGCTTTTTGCCAATTGTCTGGGCAGGGAGGGCGTCAGCCGGCACCCTCAGCAGTGAATCCGTCAGGGTCTGTGGTTAATGTTGAGAATCAATACCCAGCTAATCATAGGTATTTTAAGAAGGTAAACGTTCCTATCCGTACATACCTTATGCAGTAAATGCCGTGGATTTCTTTACCAGCCGGTGAAGAAATTTGAAGGTAGAGGTTATTTCAATCACCTGGGGGGGAAAATGGAGGCCTGGGGTAAATGTAGGTCTCGTGTAAACATTGGTGATAAACCACAATTGATGGTGGACCTGCCCAGGTTAGTGCTATCTTCAGAAGCATTTATAAAGTGTCACACCCTCATTCAGAATACTAGAATTATCGCGTTTAGAAAGATACGAGCATCCATTGACTCGCCGGTTTATTATTATGTAGGTTGTGCACCATCTTGATGAAACAACATTAATCTCACATGGTCCTCAAAAGGTTAATAATACGAGGCCCAAGCTGTGGTGCAATACATTCCGGGTAGTGTTTATAAGAAGCGGGTCATTTAAAAAAAAAAATGAGAACAAACCCTTCAGATATATAAAACAGGGAACAAACCCTTCCGATATTCGTGTCGGAAAATGAAAAGGGGAGAACTGCTCAATGCCTCCAAAATACATTTGATCCAGCTGTTTTTATAGCTAAATTTGGGGTGGTGTACTTCTACATTAATTAACGAGGGCACACACAAAGCGCACTTACTTCGGAAACGAACAGCAAACGTCTGTCTTATTTTCCTCACGCAGTGAGTCATGAAAGTGGGGCCGCGGGTCACGTACTATTTTAAATCATTCTAGCGCGACATCGTGTCAAACACGTGATCACCTCTGTGATCGGCGAAGAGTAAAGACCGGAGAGGAATCTCCTCTCGTGGTAATCCCGTTGATTAGAAGGCGAAAGGTAAAACCCGGTGAGGGTTTGAAGGGATCTCCTCTCGTGGTACAATTAAAGTGCACTTAAGTTATGTAATCAAAACAAAACAACCACGAGTCTCGTAGTAATAGCCTATGTGGTAGGCGAAGGATAAAAACCCGGCAAGGGGTAGGAGCAATATCCTGTCATGGTTCAGTTAATCTGCAAGTTTGTTAATGTAATTTCGAAACAATTACCGCAACTGCCACGGCCAATCAATTGATTATGGCCATGTTTGCAAACACAAAGCAGATCATGAGAGTTTAGCAGTACATACGTAATCCTGGTATATTATGAATTAATTGCACGTCATATCAACATATATAATCCTTTGAAATATGGCACTTGATTTTCCTTGGTCTGAACATGTTACATACAGATGAAACAACATTAGATTTATTAACACACAATAAATAGTTGTAAGCTTATCTGAGATGGAGATGCTTAGTCTATGTGTGGTTCTAAACTTATGTCTATGGGTGAATAATTGCCCCATCGTTAGAATTGAAAGGCGTATACAGTGTCATTGGAGTACCGTAAGGATCACAGTTTGCTCATTTGTAAGTATGTTTCTTCATGTTCGTTTAACCCATGTACTACTGAATCGAGGATATGGATCCAACGGCATTCTTTGAAATTGAGGGTGGATGCCATATTTCCTCCTCTTTGGTGCAACTCTGCTTTTTCAATCACCCACCATTCTAATTCCTCATGTGTGTGGCATGAATGTTGTAATGTTCGACAAGGGGGGCCCCTTGTACTTTGCAACGGATTCTGCTTTGATGTTGCATAATCCTATTTTTGACACGTTGAGTGGTCTGCCCTACGTACAGCTTTAGGCATGGGCATTTGATGGCATACACAACATTCTGGCTGTTACAGTTGGTAGATTTTGTGAGGGCATGTTGTTTTGTCCTGTATACAAAAGAGTTTCCTGTTTTAGTGTTTTTGCACACTTTACAATGACCACATCTTTGGTGGCCTATAATTGGCGGAAGGCATAATTGAGTTCTTATGTCATTGGTCCTAGGTGTTTCAAGGGAGGAAGATACTACATAGTCTTTGATGTTTTTTGCCCTTTTAAATGAACACATAAGGGGCTCTGGTAATCCAATTTCAGGGCCAACCAGGTTCCAGTATTTTTTCACAATTTTGTTGATTTCATGGCTCCTTGTATTAAATGTTGTCACGCAGATTAATTTATTAAATCCTTCAGATTTTTCTTGTGCTTCAAGTAGTGTCTCTCGAGGCCGGTACCATGCCCGTTTACGTGCCCTGTTCAGGAGACCTTTGGGGTAACCTCTTTCTCGTAGTTTCGTGATGAGAAGGTCTGTTTCTTTGAAGTAGTCTGGTCGTCTGGTGAAATTTCTGCGTAGGCGCAAAAACTGCCCATAGGGCAGGTTGTGGCTCAGATTTCTGGGATGGTGTGAATTATACTGGAGTAACGTGTTGCGATCAGTCGGTGTTTTGTATAGGTTCGTTATTATTTTTTCTTCTTCCACTTCAAGGGTCAAATCCAAGAAGGGTAATGAATCCCTGTAATATGCCATGGTGAACTGGATGTTGGTTGAACAGTTATTTAGCCAGGGCAAAAAGTTTTTCAAATTTTCTTCTGATCCCGTCCA
The DNA here is from genome assembly GCF_964263255.1 of Lissotriton vulgaris. NCBI lineage: Eukaryota > Metazoa > Chordata > Amphibia > Caudata > Salamandridae > Lissotriton > Lissotriton vulgaris. The sequence goes on along the minus strand of NC_141694.1, from coordinate 1,141,303,752 downwards.
GATCCTCACGACATCATCTATATATCTGTTCCATTTCGTTATGCAGTCTTTATGGGGGTTTTCGTTAGAGTAGATGTATTTTACCTCAAAATCGTCCATGAATAGATTCGCTAAACTGGGAGCAAACCCAGCTCCCATCTCCACTCCTCTGCATTGTAGGAAAAAGTAATTCTGGAACATAAAATATTTTCTTGACATGGCGATTTCTAGCAGTTGTACCAGAAAATCCGTAGGTACCCAATGTGGTGACGGACGAGTGTTCAAAACATTTCTGATTACCTCTATGGCTTCATTTTGTGGTATGCTCGTGTAAAGCGAGCATACATCCAAGGTGACGAACAGTTGTTCTTGTTTGTTAAAGGGCTGATTTTCAAAGATCTGAATCGTATGCATTGTATCACGAAGGTAGGATCTGGTATTTAAAACAAAGGGTTGAAGAAAATTGTCCATGTACTGGTTGATTGGTTCCAGAATGGATCCTCTCCCCGAAACTATTGGTCTTCCAGGTGGTTTGCTCATATACTTTTGTATCTTTGGTATTGTATAGATAGTCGGGATCCTTGGGTTAGTTCTATTTAGAAATTTAATTTCTGGTTCTGAGAGATATCCATCTTCTAAGCCCTTTGTAGTCAGAGTCCTGATTAGTCTAGCAATCTCTTTGGTTGGATCTCCTGGTATTCTGGTGTAACTGTTCGCACAGTTGAGTTGTTGTTGGATCTCAGTTACATAGTCTTCTCTATTTTGAACTACAATTGCTCCCCCTTTGTCTGCTGTTTTTATGACAATTGACTGGTTGGCTTTTAATTCATAGAGCGCTTGTCTCTCACCCTTGGAAATATTGTGTCTGATGTATTTAGAATCATTCAATAAGTCCATCACTTCACTCATAACCACTTTTTCATATGCAAGGACCCGATCATTCACAAAATGGTTTGCTGGAGTGAAAGTGGAACAAGGTCGAAAGGCGGTTGCTGCCGGTTTTCTCGTATACTCATCCTTTTGGGCGAAGAAGTATTTTAATCGGATCTTCCTGAAGAATTGTTGTAACTCCTACTTTGTAGTGAAGGAATTCGGTGGTGCCGTGGATATGAAAGAGAGACCTTTGGCTAGGACATTGTGTTCATCACTGGTTAAAGTATAGGTTGGAATGTTAACTATGGGGTCTTTACTGTTTTGAACGGTTATAATACTCTCATTCTCATCTGCGATTGTATCATTCATGTAACTGGTTTCAGCTACCACCTGTATGTTTGGCGTCTGGTGCTGATTTCCCCATGGCTCTGTTGAAGTTGAGTTTGGGGTTGGAAACGAACCCTGGTGTTGGTCTTGCGATTGCCTCTCCCTTGGTTCCATCTGGGGGGACGTCTCCAATTGGGGTCTCTGCTGTTCCACGTGGGATCCTTTAAAAAAGAAGAAGATGTTGACGGACCAAATGAATCCTGGTATTGTGCTCCTGTTGGCTATGGTACGTTTGGTTGGAAAGAGGGATCCTGCTGTTGATATGAGGTCCCTGGTTGATATCCCCGAGGTACTGTATTCCGGTTGGAGGTTTCCGACTCACTGTCAGTTCCGCTGCAAAAGGAAGAATTTGAAAAAGTTGCAAATCTTCTAGGTGTTTGTCGGTTCTTGTTGGTATAGTAGCCTTGTGAGTCTTGGACGTAGTAATCGTCACTTACGTAGGGATAGGTGAGTTTTTTGTCATACGCTTTAATATCCTTAGCAAATGTTTCAAGTTTTTTTATTCAGAGTAGTGGTGTTAAAGTCAGCTGTGGCTTTTTCTGCGTGTCCAAGCGCCTCTTTGGTGTTTGTTAAGGTGCTATCTCCAAGAATTTCCTTCTTTAAATCTGAGACTTGCTGGATCAGTTTTTTCACGTATACAACTGCGGTTTCAGTTCAAAACACCATCCAATGTCGGGAGCAGTTATTGGCCACAAAGCTAAACCCTTCTCGAAATTTGGGCAATTCTATAAAGATTCCTGGCTCGTTTCGAACTTGCAAGCCTTTGGGGATTATATTGGCCTGTAAATATCTTGTTAATAGATGTCCATGCAATCTTGTGCGTATCAATTTTTTCTCGAGTCTTTCCAATTGTGCTAGTTTATCATTCAAAGTAGTATCAGTGGGTGTTACCCCAGTGCCCAGATAATCAAATTCTGCCTGTTAATAATAATAATAATAATACTGATGCTTGTAAAGCGCGAACAGCTACCTCACAAGGAGGTGTCCCGGCTCTAGTAGAGAGCTTTCAGCTTAAGACAGAAACTAGGTGAAATGTTTAGGTTTTTTGCATAAAAAGCCAAGTCTTTAGGAATTTCTTAAAACTTGCTTCTGTCGAGGTGGATTGAATATCCAGAGGCAGGGCGTTCCAGAGTTTCTCCGTGCCGGCAGAGAAGGATCTGCCCCCAAGTCTGGCCTTTCTAACTCTTGGTATGGTTAGCTGAAGCAGGGAGTTTGAGCGTAAATGTCTTTCCTGATGGTAGCGGGGGAGTCTAAGTTTTAAATAGTTAGGGCATATGCCTTTTAGTGCTCTAAATGCCAGAGTAAGAGCTTTGAATTTAATTCTGCTCGCCACTGGGAGCCAGTGCAGTTCGCGCAGGTGCGGAGAGACATGATGTTTAAAAGGAATCGATTTTATGAGTCTCGCAGCCGCATTCTGCACGGTCTGCAGGCGCTGCACCAGATATTTGGGCAGACCAAGGTAGAGACGTTCGAGTAGTCTAGTCTAGAGGTAACGGTAGCGTGGTCTACCGTTTTACGGCACTCAGCCGGTTGGAGAGACAGAAATTTGCGAAGGTTCCTGAGTTTGTGAAGGCAACATGTGGAGACCTGCTGAACATGCGAGGAGAAAGAGAGGTTAACATCGCATCTTACTCCCAGGTTCTTCGCATTGGTTCCAGGGACTGGGGCTGGTCCCATTTCGGAGGGCCACCATAGGTCTGGAGAAGGACACGTATTTTTTCCAAAGAATAATACTTCCGTTTTGGATGCATTCAACTTAAGTTTGTTAGTATTCATCCAGTTGGCTATGTCTTGAAGACAGCCCTTAATTTTGCTAAAAGCAACCTCAGATACTTCATGAAAGGGGAAGACTAATTGAGTATCATCGGCATAAGAGATTGCCTTGACCCCCCATTTGGCGATCAAGGTAAAAAGTGGGGCCAGGTAGACATTAAAAAGTAACGGGATTGAGCGCAGACCCCTGGGGGACACCACACCAGAGACGTTTTGGTTTGGAGGAAAAGGTGCCTAGTGCAACCTTTTCCTGTTCCTCAATTAATTTGTTAATGTATTCCTCTGTGTAGGATAGTGTTTCTTTATGTGACATGGTCTTTACAGAACACACAACAAATGCGTTAAAACATCCTCGCATGTATGCACCTGCACTGGATAACCATTAAATATAATGGGGTGGCCCAGTAACCCTCAGAACCTGGATTCTAAGATATATACAAAAACAATTGTTCTGTTGGGAATACACAAATCTCTTTGTCAAAATCAATTATTCATATACAGCCCTTTATATGTATTTCAAAATATCGTTCTTGGAAATCTTTTAAAAAAACATACACACACCAAAGTTTTGATTTTCTCAAACAAGTTTTCTTATATTGAAAATCAGGTATAAAATAATCATAGACAAAACTGAACAAGGGTTGTCCAAAACATCAATGACATAGGTATTACAGTTACAATAAAGTACTCAAGTGAGTGATAGTGACAAGTGATGACAGTGTAGTGAAACAGTAACATATACAATTATACATATATATCAGTCCATAATTTGAAATCAATTGTTCCAACGGTCACGTATATTGTTTCTTTTTGGTTAAAACTTAGTATGGACAGATAGGTTTAACACAACGTTGACGTTTCGACCCTAGTAAATGGTGCAGTCTTTCTGGCAACCGTATCGGGTCTTCATCTGGACAGACAACAGGGGACAACCTGGGGAGGAATAACGGTTTGTTTTATTTCTAGGTGTGTAAGAGGGATTCTAAAAACGTGAGCCAGTACCAAATCTGGCATAGCTCACCTGAGAGTTTGGAGATTTTCCTGCTTTTTGCCAATCGTCTGGGCAGGGAGGGCGTCAGCCGACACCCTCAGCAGTGAATCCGTCAGGGCGGAATCTGTGGGTAATGTTGAGAATCAATACCCAGCTAATCATAGGTATTTTAAGAAGGTAAACGTTCCTATCCGTACATCCTTATGCAGTAAATGCCGTGGATTTCTTCACCAGCCGGTGAAGAAATTTGAAGGTAGAGGTTATATCAATCAACTGGGGGGGAAAATGGAGGCCTGGGGTACATATAGGTCTTGTGTAAACATTGGTGATGAACCACAATTGATGGTGGACCTGCCCAGGTTAGTGCTATCTTCAGAAGCATTTATAAAGTGTCACACCCTCATTCAGAATACTATAATTACATGACTCACTGCGTGAAGAAAATAAGACAGACGTTTGCTGTTCGTTTCCGAAGTAAGTGCGCTTCGTGTGTGCCCCCGTTAATTAATGTAGAAGTACACCACCCCAAATGTAGCTATAAAAACAGCTGGGTCAAATGTATTTTGGACGCATTGAGCAGTTCTCCCCTTTTCATTTTCTGACACGAATATCGGAAGGGTTTGTTCCCTTATTTCAATATCGGAAGGGTTTGTTCTAGTTTTTTTTTTAAAAATGACCTGCTTCTTCTAAACACTACCCGGAATATATTGCACCACAGCTTGGGCCTCGTATTATTAACCTTTTGAGGACCATGTGAGATTAATGTTGTTTCATCGAGATGGTGCACAACCTACATGCGTCTTTTTAAATAATAAATAAACCGGCGAGTCAATGGATGCTCGCATCTTTCTAAACGCAATAATTATAGTATTCTGAATGAGGGTGTGACACTTTATAAATGCTTCTGAAGATAGCACTAACCTGGGCATGTACACCATCAATTGTGGTTTATCACCAATGTTTACACAAGACCTATATTTACCCCAGGCTTCCATTTTCCCCCCCAGGTGATTGATATAACCTCTACCTTCAAATTTCTTCACCGGCTGGTGAAGAAATCCACGGCATTTACTGCATAAGGTATGTTCGGATAGGAACGTTTACCTTCTTAAAATACCTATGATTACCTGGGTATTGATTCTCAACATTACCCACAGATTCCGCCCTGACGGATTCACTGCTGAGGATGTCGGCTGATGCCCTCCCTGCCCAGACGATTGGCAAAAAGCAGGAAAATCTCCAAACTCTCAGGTGAGATACGCCAGATTTGGTACTGGCTCACGTTTTCAGAATCCCTCTTACACACCTAGAATTAAAACAAACCCTTATTCCTCCCCAGGTTGTCCCCTGTTGTCTGTCCTGATGAAGACCCAATACGGTTGCCAGAAAGTCTGCACCATTTACTAGGGTCGAAACATCAATGTTGTGTTAAACCTATCTGTCCATACTAAGTTTCAACCAAAAAGAAATAATATACGTGACCGTTGGAACATTTGCTTTCAAATTATGGCCTGTTATATATGTATAATTGGACATGTTACTGTTTCACTACACTGTCATCACTTGTCACTATCACTCACTTGAGCACTTTATTGTAACTGTGATACCTATGTCATTGATGTTTTGGACAACCCTTGTTCAGTTTTGTTTATGATTATTTCATACCTGATTTTCAATATAAGAAACCTTTTTTAGAAAATCAAAACTTTGGTGTGATTTGTTTTTTAAAAAAATATTTCCAAGAATGATATTGTGAAATACATATAAAGGGCTGTATATGAATAATTGATTTTGACAAAGAGATTTGTGTATTCACAACAGAACCATTGTTTTTGTATATATCTAGAACCCAGGTTCTGAGGGTCACTGGGCCACCCCATTATATTTAATGACTGTACATGCTACAAACAGGTTCTAAGAACTGAAGTGAGAGGACGTGCACCGCTAAATTATTAATACTTACTATCTTAGTAGTGACAGGACAAAGGAAAGGAGTCTCTCTCTCTAGTCTGCATTACTTAACTTAAGTTCTTACATAATCACCCGACGCAAGCACAAAGTTGCAAACAAGTACAATTAGGTAGAGCTGAGCACCTACCTAGAATACCAAGCACATAATATAAGATGTGTAAACATTACGTAATTTACCTGCATGTGAGCAGCATGCTTGCTATTTGGGAAAATAATATTAACAATTACATAGAACACATAATAATTATAATAATAGTAATAATAATTATTATTATTAGCTACTCACCAAACCCCATAACCTCAACCCCTAGCAGATCCTGCTCTTGGTCCAGGATGTTGGACCCCGCATGCGTCAGCTGTTTGTTGGTGCGCCGGACCCCATAGCAGTGATACACTGCCCGTGCATTCTTGCACACCGCTGCTGGCACTCCTGGAGCCTGTACCCGGACCCAGGTCTGCTGTCTGCCAGGGTGAAGGGGAGGTGGTGCTGCACAAAAGAAAACAGCGCTGCAACCTCCACCTCTGAAAAAAAGGCCTTGGGCTTCTTTGCAGCCTTTTTTGCAAGAGCCTCTGCCATGATGCTGGGGAAGGGGGTGGGGCATAGAAGAAAATGTAGAAAGTATAAAAAAATTATGAAAGAAGAAGGAAGAAAGTAAAAAAAAGTTAGAAAGCAAGTACTAGAGAAAAAAGTACCAAACTCACTAAAAATCTCACAAAAAGTTGAAAAAAATTAGGAATACACTTAAGAAGACCGAGGGAAAGATAATAAACAAAACAGAGCAGAATAAATGTTTGGTGAAAAAGGATTGAAAAGATTTAGGCAGGATTTAAAAGTAGGACCCAGCACCATAACAGAGAAGAAAACAAGATGGCCGTGCACATGCGTGACCGCGTGGTGAAGTTTGTGAGACTTTCCCCCCAAACATGCAATCTACTTTGCCGTACAGCAGAAACATCACCCAAAAGGGCGGGACAAGTAACACTCCACCTCCAATTGGAACTCCTCGTAGAGGGGCAGAGTATTTTTACAGCTTCGCTGAGTTCGGCGTAGCACGACTTCGCAAACCCCTCCTAAGGTTCTTGTCAATACAATATCCCCACCCCACCCACAATATATGGACTTTTCCCAATTTTATGTTGATATGAAGTTAGAATAGCAATTTTATGATCTCTCCCTCCATCCCAATTAAATACACTTTCACCAATGTTTGTGGGAAAGAAGTTGAAATAATAAATTTGACCTCCCCCAAATAGTGAATCTCCCTTCAATCCAGAATATACACTTTCCTCAGAGTTGGTTGGCTTGAATTTTGAAAAGGGACTCTTACCATATATAAAAAATATATATATATATATTTCTCACCAAAAGACAAAACACGCAGCACTCTACTAGGGGGGGTGGATTTTACAAACGATTCATTTCTCCAGCAAGCCATTACTCCTTCCACCACCAATGCGTTTCAACCAACCAATCTACATCAGGGTGCAAAAAGAGCATATGAAAACTAATTATGAGTCTAGAAAACATGTACAATTTATGGTGCACAAAGGATAAGGAAATAAGGGTAGGGCGTATCGCCTGAATAGAGTTTTGAGAAATTATGGGATACTGGGCCTTGGAAATGTGGGTCTTGGGATATGCTATCAAATTGGGCACTATGCCATTATATGAATATAGTATTTGGGGCAGAATATATTTTGTGTAGCACAAATTATAAGAATGAAATTGAAGTCACTGAGACAGAATTTCAAATCGCTCCCATGGGAACCCAAGCCCAAGTATTAAGATTTATCATTACTCTAACGGGGAGAAATGCCGAACACCCTTAGTGACAAGTTTCCTTTAAATAATCCTTGTTAACAATCTGTTTATTGACAAAGGTGACAATGTGTATATATAGTTTTTTGAGTCACCCCAAAAAAAAGTTGCACCGCGATCAAGATCTGTCAGTTGAAACGCGCTGGGGATGGAAGGAGTGATGGCATTCTAGAGAAATAAACCGTTTGTAAAATCTACCCCCTGGGAGAGTGCTGCATTTTTTGTCTTTTGGTGAGAAATAAAAATTTGAGGCAACTCCTTCCTCGCCACGCGCACCAGCTATGAAAAGTGCGCCCTTCGTGTGGGACAACATTGGTGGCTAATATATATATATATTTATATATATATATATATATATATATATATATATATATATATATATATATATATATATATATATATTACCTACTGGCGGTCGCCAGTAGGTATTTATAGTTAGGAACTAGTTTCCATAGGAAATCCGCAACATTCTATTTGGAATATCTTTGGTGCCAGTCGACGAATCTTTGCGAAATTTTCGAAGAAGATGGCCCGCTCTGCTCCTATCCTGAAAGTTTCAGGGTGATTCCTCAAGTGGGGCCAATAAAAAAGGGGGTTCCAAAACGTGTTTTCCCCATGCAATTTCCAAAGGGACCCACAGCCCGAACTGCTGGACGGAATAACATCAAATTTGGCAAAAGGTAGAGTTTGGTTCACAGATCATGCTTTTTGTTAAATGGTGTAAAACCGTGCAGTAGTTCCTGAGAAAATCAAAAGTAAAATCATAGATATATCTATGGGCCTGTAGGGTACGTGTTCCCTTACGAGCACGAGCTGCATGCTAATTGGCTGTCAACTGTCTGTCAACACTCCAAACCAGGAAGTGTTGGCAGCCATCCTATGTCTCGGTAGAACCGAGGCACAAGAAAACTGAAAAACAAGTGTGCAAAAGACGCAAAGGGGGCAGGGTAGAAACACCCTGACCCCCTAGACCTGCTCGGGGGGTCCCACAAGGGCGTAGGCTATGCGTATCCCGCAAAAGAAAACCAAAGCCTGCTTTATTATTAATTAGCCCCCGGAGGGGCCAAATCCCGTAGGCAATGTAGTTTTTATAATGGGGGCCCAGAGTGGCCCACCTGCCCCGGGAACCGCCACCCCCCAGGGATTTAACATTAAGAATGCAGGGGGCTCACGGCCCCCTTGCAGCCCCGGGGAACCCCACCACCCCCGGCTTCTTTTTTTTAAAAATAAAAAATACCTGTGTGGGGGAGCTCAAGCCTCCCCCACACGCCCCAGGGACCGCCAACTCCCCGGGGCACTACATTTTTTAATTGGGGGGTCCGTGACGTACCCCCCAGCCCCAAGGACCACCACCCACCGGGGCTTTTAAATGTTGGGAGGGGGGCCACGCAGCCCCCTCCTGGAGCCTTGTGATGGCCCTGGGAACCGCCAACCCCCAGGGCCGGCTCCTGCAGTGTCCCGGGATGCCTACCCCCGGGACACTGTAGGTTGCTATGGTATGGCGGGAGCCTCGCGGCTCCTACCCTACCATTGCAAACTGCTTTGGTGTTTGGAAGAGAGAGCAGGAAACCTGCTCTCTCTTCCAAAAACTAAAGACTATTGATTTTCTACATGGGGAGCAGCATGTTAGCTGCTCCCCATGTAGAAAAGCAATGCCGGCTCCCGCAGGATGCGGGGAGCAGGCAGGGACTGTGGGGGGATTGGGGACCCCCCATGGTCCCCAGCGAAGAGGGCCAGCCCGGGGCCCCCCTCCCCAAATATTTTTTATTTAAAAAAGAAAAGGAGGCAGGCCAGGCCCGGGGGATGGGTCCCCGGGGCCAGAAGTGGCCCAGGAGGGGGGGCACGCAGCCCCCCTCCCCAACAAAACATTTAAAAAAATGAAGCAGAGCCCCGGGGGATGGGGTCCCCGGGGCTAAAAGAAGCCTTAGGAGGGGGCCCATGCAGCTCCCCTCCCCATTTAAAAAAAAAAAAATAAATTAGGGGGCAAGCCCTGGGGGATGGGGTCCCCAGGGCAAAAAAAATAGAAAAAGAAGGGGTACCAAGCCCCCATTCTTAAAAAAAACAACAACAAAAAACACCGGCATCGCACCGGAGGCCATGTCCCCTTGGGGCAGCACTCTGCAAACGTACCCCCTGGTGCGTTTGCAGAGGAGGAACGAATTCCCCTTGAATACTCTGGGTCCCTGGGGGCAAACTAGCCCACCAGGAACCTCCAGTATGTGTCAGGGCGCTTCGTTGCCGAATGGTGTTCTGAGGCCAAGCCCCTTTTTACACCTCTCAGCAACACAGCTCTGTGGCACTTACTAGAGGTAGCTGGTAGGCTAGTTGCACCCCAGGCACACTCAGTATTCAAGGGGAGTTATCCTCCAACTTAAAAGATGCCACGGGCGCGTTTTCACAGTGGTGAAGGTAGGGGGCAGGGCCTGCGTTCACCTGTGTGCAAACACGCCCTGTGGCGTGGTTTAAGTTAGGGAATGAATTCCTTGTCAATTGTGAAGGTCCCTGGGGGTCAACTAGCCCACCAGGTACCTCCAGTAAGCGCCACAGAGCTTTGTTGCAGAGTGTTGTAAAAAGGTGTGTGACCTCTGAACACCTCTCTGCAACGAAGCCCCCTGGCGCATACTGGAAGTACCTGGTGGGCTAGTTGGCCCCAGGGAGCCTCAAGATTGAGGAGGAATTAATTCCCCAACTTAAAACGTGCCACAGGGCATGTTTGCAGACATGTCACCTCAGGCCACCCCCCTTTCCTTCAATACTGTGTAAACTCGCCCCAGGGTGTGTTTTAAGTTGGGGAATTAATTTTCTTTCAATACTGATGGTCCCTGAGGGTCAAATAGCCCAGTACTGATCCTGAAAAGTAATCAGCTGAACTACGAATTCCGAGTTACTCACCAGTTATAGGGAGAGACCTCGTGCTGCATCTTTCAGCCCACTACTGATCCTGAAAAGTAATTCTAACCATACTTACAGTAACTTGAATTTCCTTCCATAGGCTAACATTGAATGGTGTCACTTGGAAATTCTTCGAAGTGTGGAGTTTTGGAACTTAAAAAAATTCCTCTAAAATCAGCCGTACTACGAATTCCAATTTACTCACCTGTTATCAGGAGAGACCTCAGTGCTGTATCTTTCAGCCCACTACTGATCCTGAAAAGTAATTCTACCCGTACTTACAGTTACTTGAATTTCCTTCCATAGGCTAACATTGACTGGTTTCACTTGGAAATTCTTCTGTGTGGAGTTTTGGAACTTTAAAATATTCCTCTAAAATCAGCCGAACTACGAATTCCGATTTACTCACCTGTTATCAGGAGAGATCTCAGTGCTGCATCTTTCAGCCCAGTACTGATCCTGAAAAGTAATTTTAACCATACTTACCAGTAACTTGAATTTCCTTCCATAGGATATCATTGCCTGCTATATAAAATATAAAAAATAATGAAAATTAAATTTAAAAAACAAATATTACAATTTGAATCTTTTTAAAAACATTTTTTTCAATTAATATTAAAAATATGTAATGTAATTTAAAAAATAAAATATCTAAAAATAAGTAGTTTAAAACAATGTAGTAAATCAGTATACAAAAATATAACAATTAATACATTTAAAAATTATCATTTACAAAACCTTTGAAATTCACTGAAAAAACCATAGGTTTCAGCCACGTTATATTTAGGAATTAGCAAATAAAAAACCTTAGAAATTCACTGAAAAAAAACCATAGGTTTCAGCCGTGTTATAGTTAGGAATTAGAATTTAAAAAACCTTAGAAATTCACTGAAAAATCCATAGGTTTCACACATGTTATAGTTAGCTGGTCATTTCACTCATACAAAACCAGTGCAATTCCCCTGTTATAGTTAGTTCAGCTAACTATAACTTGCGCGCCCGCAATGCACTGCTGATGACGTCACATATTATATCACTCATGACATGGTCAGTGACATCAGTCATGACATCACTGATGACATCTCAAATGACATCATTGATGGCATTACTGATAACATCATCCTTATGAAAGAGTGGCAGACCTCCTCTCACCTATACATCCTGTTACACACCAACACTCATCCACAGAGTTACTTACACACATACTCACACATGCAAATAAACTATCAAACATCCATTTACTTGCATATACATCTATACACACACCACTACACTTACTTCTACAGAAACGTACACATACTTACTCTCTTAAACAATTACTTATAGAAACACATACATATTTATACAGGAAATCTTCCAATAATTCACTCTCACATATACTCACGTATATACATCAATGCTCACATATACTAGTTTAAGACATATGTAGTTAGTTATAAAGATACTATTGAGACAGTCATTCACAAACTAACACACCCATACACACACTCATCCCCCATACAGTCCTGCACACATGCTGTCTTCAAAACACATACAAACAGTGAGTCAGTCATTCATGCATCTATGCGCCAAGTAATAACCCCCACCGAACCATACAGACACTCATACTGATACTCAAAAAACCAACTAATAACCCATATACACACTCACGTAGCTACTCATGAACCCTTGCAGCCACTTATACACAAAGTGAGACACTGATACAGATATTTACAAATGTAAACATTACCCGTTAATACATGTATTCACTAAGACACAGTTATTAAGTTAATTATACAATACATTTTACAAAAAAAACATCCATTCAGACACTTATTTACCCATTTATTCTTCCATGGACCTTTAGATATACATATATAAAAAAGATGTATTTTTCAGAAAGACACACATACACTGGATGATGTCATCAGTGATGCCATCAGTGATGTCATTTGAGATGTCATCAGTGATGTCATGAGTGATGTAATATGTGACGTCATCAACAGTGCATTGCGGGCGGGCGAGCTATAGTTAGCTGAACTAACTATAACAGGGGAATTTCATTGGATTTGTATGAGTGAAATGTCCAGCTAACTATAACATGTGTGAAACCTATGGTTTTTTCAGTTAAATCTTTTAAACCTACCTGTCTGTTGGCTCTTTAAAAGGGATGACTCTTTCTGTGGATTTGTTTACCGGCCAGTCCCGGTCGGAGAAAAGCCCTAACCACATAGAAGTGGTCCAAGCTGCAGTCACCTGGCTCACAGCATTACTTGGCAGGCAAGGTCGTTTTGCAGGATGTTACTTACAGCGCAGAGCAGAGCGAACATTTTCCAGACCCACTGGGGTGTTATTTTTTATGAATAATTACACTCTGGGAGCAGCTCACTGAAGCGTGATTTACTCAACTACAAGCACCAGCAGGCTCCGGGGTGCCCACGCCCACTGGAGCAGGTGCTAATGATTGAAATACTCCAAGGCTCCACACAGAGTTCACGAAGCCTCTGAAGAAATGCTCGGGGAGAGCATGAAACGCACCAGGCTTGCAAATTGAAGGGGACTTTGTTCTTATCTTTTCACGCTGGTTTCCTGCAATTAAAAACGAAATCTTTTAACCTACCTATATGTTGGCTCTTTAAAAGGGATGCCTCTTTCTGTGGATACATATACATATATATATATATATATATATATATATATATATATATATATATATATATATATATATATATATATATATATATATATATATATATATATATATATATATATATATATATATATATATATATATATATATATATATATATATATATATATATATATATATATATATATATATATCGTGCTCACTTGTCCGTCATTACTTCCCTTGCACTCGCGATCGGGTGCTTCTCAAGTGCGGCGATGGACACCACGCAGATCTGCCAGATCCCAAGCTCACTGCATAAAGTTGCACCAGCACTCACAGGAACACTTTAACTCCCGGATTTTATTGGGATTACAACTTACACGACCAGACGCGTTTTGGCTGCCGCCTTTGTCAATAGTAGTTGGCGCCGCCATGAGGCAAGTTTAAATATAGCAGTTCTGGTAACATAAACAAATGACACCTAACTTACTTCAGAAAAGGTGTCGGCCATTTCTAAACCGAAAAATCAGTAAAGAAAAGCATCAACAAACATCAGTCACATCTTGGACATGAATGTTCATCCACATAAATGTTAATAAACATTAATAAAGACATGTCGCCCTGGATGGGTTTACCCATATATTCAACCTAATGTTATTTTATGGATAGCTTATGAGTTCAATTCAAATCGTTCTTGCCCTGGATGGGCTGATCTTGTGACCAATAGATATATATTCCACCTGATGTATAGAAACCCTATTTAACCTTCTTGTCTAAGCTTCTGATATGATTTCAATCACTTATGCCTACCAGTACATACAATAAATGCAGAATCACATACTTTGCAGAGAGCACTAAAGGTGCACGGCCATCTCCTCACCACTATTGAGACCTCCCGGCCTTTTTGTTTGGTTGTCAATGATGTACCATGATTATATATATATATATATATATATATATATATATATATATATATATATATATATATATATAGATTCACTGAAAAAAAACAGGTTACAGGGACATTATAGTTACAAATTATCATTTAAAAAACCTTAGGAATTCACTGAAAAGATCACTGAAAAAAACAGAAGTTTCAGGGACGTTATAGTTAGTTGGACATTTAACTCGTACAAAACTAGAGAAATTCGGCTGTTATAGTTAGTTGAGCTAATTATAACTCGCACCCCCGCAATGAACTGCTGATGACATCACATATTACATCACACATGACATGGTCAGTGACATCACTGGTGACATCTCAAATCTCATCACTGGTGGCATCATTGATGACATCATCCAGTGACTGTGTGTGTGTAAAGTTTAAATATGTTTAATATATCTATAGGCCAAGGTGTATTGAAGAATGAGTGGGCGTATGACGGTCTAAATGAATGATTTAGTAGGTGATGACTGACTGTATAAGTGAGTGATTAAATGTGTCTTACTGAATGCTTGGGTTAGTGACTAAACTTTGTGAATATCTGTCTCAGTCTTTATATTAGCATGTAAGCGGCTGCATGGGTTTGTGAGTAGCTACATGAGTGTCTATATGGGTTATTGATTGCTTGTCTGAGTATCTGTATGGGTGCCTGAGTGCCTGTGTGGGTGGGTGGGGTATGTGAGTCACTGCATGGATTTGTGAGTGGGTGATTCACTGGGTTCAAGAGTGCATCTGTGATGGGCTGCATGGGTAGGTGAGCATGTGTATGGCTGTGTTGGTGAGTGAATGGATGTCTCAGTGGTATATGTGTGAGTACCTACATATGTGAAATGCAGTATATGTGAGTGTTGGTTTATATAAATGATAAATAATAATAATAATAACACATTTTATAAAGCGCCTGGTTACACTTAGAACAGTGTGTCCCCGCGCTGTAATGTGGCTAGCTACAGTTAGTTAAGCAAATCTCCCCTCCAGTTCCTCAGATGCAGACCTCCTCACACTCCCGCCCGGAGAAAAAGGTGGGTTTTCAGTTGTTTTTAGAAAATAAGTTCCGAAGTCTCTGCTTGCATTGCGGGTAGAAGTCTGTTACAATGTTGAGCCGCTTGGACTCGGAAGGAGCGCCCTCCCATCCGAGTTCTTTTAAACCTAGGAACCTTTATCAGCCCTTTCCCGGAAGATCTCAACTCACGCCCCGGGATGTACTGGCTCAGCAGTTCCAAAAGATAAGATGGCCCCTTCCCCTGCATGATACGATGGCTAATCAGCAAGGTTTTGAAGAGCACCCGTTCTTTAATCGGCAGCCAATGAAGAGATTCCAGGGCTTTCTTTGCTGACTCTCTTTTGGGCAACATCAAGATCATACGGGCAGCCGCATGCTGTATGCGCTGCAGCCTGGTGATACATCTAACATTAGCTCCCAGGTACAGGACGTTCCCATAATCCAACCTGGAGGTAATGAGAGCATGAACCATAGTTTTCCTGGCCAAAGTCTGGAGTAGGTCAAGTATTTTCCGCATATTTCTCAGGATACCGAAGCATTGTCCTGCCACACGTCTGGTGTGGTACTCAAAGGAGATTTTGCGGTCTAACCAGATACCCAGGTTCCTGACTTGATCGCTGGGAAAGGGTAAAGGCCCCAATACCTGCGGCCACCATGCCGATGTCCACACAGATGGTGCATTCGCCACTACCAGCACCTCCGTCTTGCTTCCATTTAATGTCAAGCAATTATTGGCCATCCAGACCGCTGTGGCTTGTAGGCACAGTGAGAAATTATTGGCTGCTGCCCCGTCAGGTTGCGCAAGAAACACCACAAGTTGGGTGTCATCGGCATAGGTTACAACTTGAACCCCAAACCTTTCTTGTACCAGATTGTCAACACTTTTCTGAAACCTGCAGCGTGCGAGAGCGCAGACATGGCCTCACAACATCTTTGTGACAGTATATCGAGCTTCTTTTCTGACAAAATTGACGCTATATATAGGAGAATAGAGTTGACAAATACGGATAACAGTAACCAGGATCCTTCTGTTCTGGCGTATATGCCATCCATTATAGCTACAAAATCTCATTCATTTAATGACTTTCCGGAAATCTCACTAAGTGAGGTCCAAAGACTACTTATGGATATTAAAAGTGGAAGTCCGGCAGACCGGCTTCCAGCCAGACTCATGGGCCCATTAGGGAGCACTCTGGGCCCTGACGTTCAGAGGCTAGTAAACCTCTCATTAACATCTGGAGTAGTCCCACAGTGTTGGAAAAAAGCTCTTGTTAGACCGATCAGGAAGAATTCATCTATTCCTTGGACCAATCTGTCTAATCTGAGACCTATTTCCCTTTTACCCTTCTTGGGGAAAATCACCGAAAAACATTCTAATAAACATCTTTCTACCTATTTGGAACAATCAGGCTGCCTCGATCCTTCCCAGTCAGGCTTTAGGCCAAAATTCAGTACGGAAACGGCCTTGCTGTCGATAACAGACGATCTTCGGCTGTACCAGGATAAAGGTTATTCTGTAATCCTGGTACTACTAGATTTATCGGCAGCGTTCGATACCATTTCTCATAACATCCTTATTGAACGCCTGTCTGAGAGCGGAATCGGTGGTACTGCACTGGAATGGATCAGAAGCTTTCTCTCCAACCGCACCCAATCTGTCACCATGGGTGACTTTAGGTCGGAGGAGGTCAACATCACCAAGGGGGTTCCACAGGGCTCATGTCTGAGCCCGACTTTGTTCAACACCTATGTGGCCCCCTTGGCAGCTGTAACCAGAGCTTATGGATTCCACCCAGTATCATATGCTGATGATACGCAGCTGCTCTTCCCTTTTAAACATCTTACACCGGAGATAATACAATCTTTCTCCGACGGAATGAAGGCAGTTGCTAGGTGGATGTCCTCCAATTTCCTTCAATGCAACGTTGGAAAAACGGAGGTGATGCTTTTCGGCGATGTAAAGGTCCAATGGTCTCCTGACTGGTGGCCTCTCGATCTAGGCCCGGTTCCTGAGCCCAAAACTGTGATCAAGAATCTAGGAGTCAGATTGGAACCAGAGTTGACTATGAAACATCACGTCACCATTACTGTAGGAACATGCTTTCACGTAATAGGTCTCCTTCGGAGGATTTTTCCTTTCCTCCCTGATACTTATAGGAGAACCCTGGTTCAGGCTCTGATTATCAGTCGTCTTGACTACTGCAATGGTCTCCTGGCAGGAGCCAATGAAGAGGTTCTTAACTGCCTACAGGTGGTACAAAATACAGCAGCGAGGTTGGTGCTTAATGCACCTCCAAGGTCTCCCTCCAGACCTTTATTGCATAAACTACACTGGTTGCCTATTCGGCAACGAGTGAAGTTCAAAACCTGCTGTATTATTCACAAAGGCCTTAATGAATTGGGACCAGAGTACCTAGCTACAAAATTTGCTCCATACGCTCCTACTCGCACCCTTAGGTCAGGCGAACAACTTTTGCTAAAAATTCCCAGAATTACCAAATCCAGGCAAGGAGGCAGGGCTTTGTCTGTGGTAGGCCCCAGCTTATGGAACTCCCTCCCGCTTTCCTTAAAACAGTGCAGGAATCACCTTCAGTTCAGAAAATGCCTGAAAACCTTTCTGTTCAGCTCATGCTAAACAATTATCTGCTAGCTCATATGAGGCCTCGATTATAAATCTTCCTCCATGTGGCTTCTTTTAAGTCTCTTATCCCAGGTGTCAAAAGCGCGGAGATACTCCTTCGGGAGTCTATTCATAGCGCTATATAAGCACGCAAATAAATAAATAAATAAGTGATCCCTGCTATTGGTGTTACATGGAGGTTAAAGAGGATGGGGCTCAAGCTAGACCCTTGGGGCACTCCCTGATTCAGCCTAATACTTTTCGACCGGTGGGATCCCTGAGCTACTTGAAAGCTACGGTTCTTGAGGAACGATTCCAGCCACTCCAGAGCTCTGCCTCTCACACACCCCTTTTTCAGACACTGCAGCAAGATGTGATATGCTACAGTGTCGAAAGCAGCGCTTAAATCCAGACGGATCAGCACTGTGGTGTGGCCTTCATCCACCAGCCTGCGTATGCTCTCAGTTGACAGGAGTAAGACACACTCAGTCGAGTAGGATGCCCTGAAGCCTGATTGAGTAGGGTGAAGGAGTTTGCATGTTTCGATATGTTCTGTCAGTTGCTTATTAACAAATTTCTCCGCAATTTTCGTGAAATAGGGGAGAAGAGAGATTGGGCACAAATTATCGAACTGCTCCGCGCTAATGTTAGGTTTTTTCTTGAGCGGGAGTACCACTGCCTCTTTCCACGCTGATGGGACACTTCCTGATCCAAATGAAAGATTCAGCAGATGGCGTATATGGGGTTCCAGCTCCTTAATACTTTCCCTGAGTATTTTTGCGGGCGCGGGGTCATTGGGGGAGCCTGATTTAATTTTAGATGCTATGTCAATAAGGATATCCTGCTGGGGAGTACTGAAGGATACTAGTAACTCAGTTCCATCAGATTTTGCACTGGTCTCTTCTGTCATGCTATCTGTTCTGGCGTCCACTGGAAAAGAGGAATACATTTTCCAAACTTTGTCCGCGAAAAATTGTGCCACCCGATCACAAGATTCAACTGAGCCTTTCTGAGGTACGGCGGAGCTGGACAGAGAGTTAACTTCCTTAAACACAGCAAACAATTCCCTAGCTGAATTATCCGCTGCCTCTATTCTATCTTTATAATAGGAGGTCCGATATTTCCTGATCAAAGCATGGTAGGCCTTGAGCTTGACTTTATAAGTCACCCTGTCCGCCACAAAGAAGCCTTTCCTCCAGTGTCTCTCGAGGCGTTTACATGCTGCCTTTTCCTTGACAAGCTCAGGCCCAAACCATGGTGCGGATTTAGATTGCCTCCAGGGTCTGTTTTTGGTCTGGGGGCTGTGTGGTCCAGTGCTTGTAAGATGCGACTATCAAGCGCTTCGCATGCTGCCTCGATCTCTAGACCCACTGGGGACCACCCTGTTCCAGAATATTGTCGAATGTAACTCTGGAGAAGCCGACCCATCTCCTGCGTCTAGGTATGTCATCTGTCTTATGTACTCTCCCCCTCTCTGCCTCTATCTGGAAAGAAATCTGGTGGTGATCGGACCATACCACCGGCACTGGGGGATCGACGGCCAGCGACTCCCAATTAGAGAAAATAGGGTCCAATAAGTGGCCGTGACCATGGGTGGGGAGTTCTGATTTGAGGGTCATTTGCATCGCTGCTAGCTCATTACGGATCTCCAGAGCTTCTGCATTGGTAGTTTCATTAAAGTGAAAATTTAAATCCCCCAAGAGTAGCAGCCTCTCGTATTTTAGGGCTGGCTGTATCAAGTAGTCTATCAGGCTTTCTGTAAATCTGGTCCCTGGGCCTGGAGGCCTATAGACTAGAAACCCTTTCAGGACCTGACTATCCAGGCCTATAATGGTGAAAAAACCAGCCTCGCTCTCCTTCATGTTAGCCGACTCCAAGGTGCAGCCTATTTCTTATTTAAAAATATGGCTAATCCACCTACCCTCCCAGTGGGCCTGTCTATCCTGTTGATGTCATAGCCTGGTGGTAGTGCATCTATTATATCAGATGCAGAGTCATTATTCAACGATAGATCATGAACCTCCATTTTGTGCTTCCCTAAAGGCCTACAGTTAATGAGGGACAGTCTCAACTTCTGTGCAACCTTCCTTGAACTTAGGTGCTGAGCCAAAGTAAAAGTAAATGAACAGTGATTACATCTTTTTTGATCGGAGGAAAGCGTTATACTATGGCAACACTTATCTCCAACCCCTTGTCTTAAATCCAACAGTTGTTTAGCACTATATTCCCTTATGGTTGGAAAACCACCAGGGGATCTGGCCCCTAGCCCCGTACGGCCGTGGACGGGTGCAGACGGGCTTGTCTTTGGCGCGTCTTTGGCACGCCTACAGCGCGCCCGCTGCGCGGTCGCTGAGGCATGGCTCCATTATTGTTATTCGCTCCCAACAACTAGAGCGCTACCCTTCGCCCCCGGAAGTGCCTGGCTCTTCCTGCCCGCCCTCCGCACAACGGTACTGGTTACCGCGTTGGACCGGGCGAGGAGGAAGGAACGCCGAGCTCAGGTAACCGGGTGAGTGTTGTCTGCCCCAGAGGCCCTCTTAGCCCTACCTTGGTTTTAATTTAAAATATCCGCTAGGATTTGCAGCAACAGTATCTTAAAATTATTAAAAAGATTTCTGGCTAAGATACTTGCAGGGATCAACTGCCTCACCACAAACAGCTCGGGGGACACTACCACCGCCCACCTTTGCATGTGTAAGGGAGTGATTGTGAGAGTAGCTATGCTGATGAGTGTGTGCATGTGTCAGTGATTGTATAAGACAGTAAGTAGTTGTTAGTATCTGTGTGAATAAGTGAGGTGGTGTGTAGTACTCTGTGGGTGAGTGGCGGAGTGTGAGTATCTGTATAGGTGTATGAGTGCATATGATAGTGGCTGTATTGATGAGTGACTGCATATATGAGTGACTGTATGGGTGAGTGAGTGGATGTATAGAGAAAGAGGCAGGAGGGTGCAGAAAGAAGGAAGAGAAGTGCAGAAAGAGGCAAACAAGGTGCAGAAAGAAGCAAGAGCAGTGCAGAAAGAACAACAGAGGTGCAAAAAGAGGACAGAGGGGTGCAGAAAAGGGTAGGAGGGGTGCATAAAGAAGCAAGAGAGATACAGAAAGAGGCAGGACGGGTGCCGAAAGAAGCGACAGAGGTGCTAAAATAGGAGCCAAGGGTGCAGAAAGAGCAAGAGAAGTGCAGAAAGAGGCAACAGAGGTACAGAAAAAGTCAAGAGAGGTGCAGAAACAGGCAGAAACGTGCAGAAAGAGGGAACAGGGGTGCAGATATAGGAAAGAGAGGGCCAAAAGAGAAAAGAGGGATGCAGAAAGAGGCAAGAGATCAGCAGAAAATAGTAAAAGAGGTGCTGAAAGAGGCAAGTGAGTTGCAGAAAGGGGCAAGAGATCTGCAGAAAAAAGCAACAGAGGTGCTGAAAGAGGCAAGTGAGGTGAAGAAAGAAGTAAGAAGGGTACAGAAAGAGGCAATAAAAGTGCAGAAAGAGGCAACAGAGATACAGAAAGAGGCAAGAGAGGTGCAGAAACAGACAGGAAAGGTGCAGAAAGTGGGAAGAGGGGTGCAAAAAGAGGCTAGAGAGATGCTGAAAGAGAAAAGAGGGGTGCAGAAAGAGGCATGAGATCTGCATAAAAAAGCACAAGAGGTGCTAAAAGAGGCGTGTGACTTGCAGAAAGAAGCAAGAGAGGTGCAGAAAGAGGGAAGAAAAGTACAGAAAAAAATAACAAAAGTGCTGAAAGAGGTACAAAGGGTGAAGAAAGAGCAAGACAAGTGCAGAAAGAAGCACAGTGGTACAGAAAGAGGCAAGAGTAGTGTAGAAAGAGGCAAGAGAGTTACACAAAGAGGGTAGAGGGGTGAAGAAAGCGGCAGGAGGGGTACAGAAAGAACCAACAGAGGTGCCGAAAGAGGCAATAGAGGTGCAGAAAGATGCAAGTGAGGTGCAGAAACAAGTAAGAGAAGTGCCGAAAGAGGCAAGAAAATTGCTGAAAGAAGCAACAGAAGTTTAGAAAAAACCAAGTGAAGTGCAAAAAGAGGCAAGGGAGGTACATAAAGAAGCAAGCGCAGTGAAGAAAGAACCAACAGAAGTGCAAAAAGAAGCAAGAGGGATGCAGAAAGTGGTACTAGAGGTGCACAAAGAGGCAACAGAGATGCAGCAAGAGACAGGAGGGGTGCAGAAAGAAGCAATTGAGGTACAGAAGGAGGCAAGAGTGGTACAGAAAGAGGCAAGAGAGGTGCCGAAACAGGAAAGAGAAGTGCAGAAAGAGGCAAGAGTATTGCTGAAAGAATTAGCACATGTGTAGAAAGAAGCAAGAAATGTGCTGAAACAGGCAAGTGAGATGCAGAAACAGGCAAGAAAGGTACAGAAAGAGAGTAGACCAGTGCAGAAAGAGACAACAGGGGTGCAAAAAGAATCAATACAGGTACAGAAAGAAGCATGGAAAGTGCAGGATGAAGCAACAGGGGTGCAGAAAGAGGCCAGAGAAGTGTAGAAAGAAGAAACAGTGGTGCAGAAGGAGGCAAGAGAACTGCAGAAAGAGGCAAGAGAGTTGCAGAAACAGGCAACAGAGGTACAGAAAGAAGGAACAGAGGTGCAGACAGAGGCAAGAGAGGTGCAGAAACAGGAAAAAGGGGTGTAGAAAGAGGCAAGAGGGGTGCAGAAATTTGCAAGAGCAGTGCAAAAGAACCATGAGAGGTTTCATTGACCTCCTCACGGAATGTGTCACTGACATGCGCTCATGATTCCAATAACTCCTGGTGGTAGGAGATTTTAACTACCATTGGGACCAACAACTCAGAGAGGCACAGGCAAACAGCTAGAGGAAACGCTGGCCACTCTAGGGATGCAGCAGCTTGTGGTAACCCCTACCCACAAGAAAGGGCACACCTTAGACCTCGTCTGGTCGACTCAGCAACTGGCTGATCTGGTGGACACGACTCCTTGTGAGTGGTCAGACCACTACTTAATCAGCCTCCTAATCCCCCTAGCTAGTCGCCACACACATCCACCGCCCAATTGGAAAATGGTGCGAAGCTGGAACATAATTGAGGGAAAGAGCTTCGGGGACACGCTAAGGGAAAACACGACAAGGCGGTTCAGAACTGATGATCTTGAAGAGTGGTGTGAATCCATCAACAGCCAACTAGTAACAGCCATCAACAAGCTAGCGCCAGCTAGGAAATTGAGAGTGGATAACAAGGGGAAGGGTACCCCCTTGTTCATGGAAGAGCTTAGGGGGCTGAAACAAACCCTTTGTCACCATGAAAGACAGTGGCGCAAAGCCTATGAGCCGCAAGCACTCATAGAGTACAGGGCCAATCTGTCAATCTATAAAAAAGCTGTTCTTAGAAGAAAGGCTGAATTTTATGAACACAGAATTTTGGAGAAATCCAATAAGCAAAAACAATCATTTAAAATCCTGAAGGAGCTGAGTCAAAAGCAGATGCTTGAAGCGCCTTCCAGCCGGGAACAATGCAATAAGTTCCTGTCCTTCTTTTTGGACAAAGTACAAGTCATCCTGGCAGACATAGACAACTCTTCCTTTAACCAACATGTCATGGAAAGTGTTGAGCCACACAAACATAGGATAGAGGGGATCACCTCCTTCCAAAAACTCGACCAGGAGACCCGGTGTCGCATTGCGACCAGTATAAAATCAGGCTCACGTGCAGTTCCATGTCCTCCACCAAGGATTCTTAAATGAGCACTCCCGGCGATTGAGGGAGACATTCTCTCCATAATAAATCTCTCGCTGGAATCAGCAAAGGTCCCCGGGAAAGTTAAGGAAGCAAGAGTATTCCCCGTTCTCAAAAAGATAGGAGCAGACACCACCAACATGAAAAGCTACAGGCCCATATCCAACTTCCTTTTCTGGCCAAAATCTCTTGCCATTCCAATATGGCGCCCAAATTCACTGCATTCCAACAAATCCGTCATCGTTGCATATCACTCTTATCTTTAAGCACTCGGCAGAAAAACGCACATCCCCGAATTAGCAACACAAATTCATGAAACCACTAGCGCACATGTTTAACCCACAAGTAAGTACCATTTTGGATGGCACTACAACGTTTTTATAACAGGAACAGGCTACCGGACTGTTCATCTTTACAACATGTAGTTTTTTTAACAGGCGGAGTACGCTACCGCGAACCGCCATGTAAGTGATCATCAAACTTGTGGATTATAAGGTTTGATATTGGCAGAGCATGTTAATAGCACCAGAGAGCACCCGCATGAATACCGTTATCGGTTTGAAATCGGCACAGTAAAATTAAAGGCACGATGAAATTTAAGAAGCCTTGCACCTTTGTTGTTACCGAAATCCATAAACATATGCTGAGCACAACAGGCACATATAACCAGGCATGAGTTAGAACACCTCTTTCATTCAACCGGACACATTTATTTAATGCACATGTTGTTTGTACTGTTGAGCATGAGACGTTAGATCACCCCATGAAGAATCCCATTCACGGCATGCCAAGATTCTAACTGCACGCATAACTAGAGAAATCACTACATATAGATCAACATTACATATGTACTTTCTTTATTGTTTGGAGTTGAACCCCTGACCAAGGGCGACAGCAAAGCCCGAAATACATTGGGAGAAGTAAACTTCAGGCGATACAAGCAATGCAAGAGATATTAATCTTATGGATGAAACATAACAAATGATTGTGAATAAACAACATTGAAGATGAACTTTTTTTGAAAAAAACTTTATAGAGATTGAGTTAAACAAACAAAACCTTCATAGGTCCCCCCAGAGCTGTGCATGGAGGCAGCTTCCTCTATCACAGAGGTTGCTCAGCATTAGAATTGTGTACTTTACGCTGGATGGAACAGACAGCGTTACCTTTGTAGCACGCGACAACTTGTACAACCAGACGAACTTGGTTCAATTTCAGGCTGTGCGAGTCCTATCCTAAAGACTTGCAAAATCTAAGGACAACACATTCTGCAAACTTTATCAGTGTTCTTGGAAGACCATCAAATACTCGGGGACAGGCAGGCAGGCTTTAGGGCCCACCACAGTACTGAGCTGGTGATGCTGTCAGTATTGGTTGAAATTAGGATCAGAGCTGACAGCGGAAAGCTGTGCGTGCTAGTCCTCCTTTACCTGTCGGCATTGTTTGACACGGTCAACCACTGCCAACTCCAAGAAAGAATCCAGGACATCGGCATTTGGGGGGACAATTCTCCGGTGGATCAGCTCCTTCCTGACGGATCGAACCCTAAAATTACAGATGGGCGATTGTGTGTCCAATAGGGGGTCCATAACCTGTGGAGTCCTACAAGGGTCTGCGTTGTCTCCACTTCTTTTCAACATATCTCAGCCACTAGTGAGGGATCTGGCCCAGATGGACTGCCAGGTATTTAACTATGCAGACAACACTCAAATTATCCTACAAATAGAAAAAACCCAACAAGCCCACACACGGATGAAAGATATACTGAGATTTGTGGTAAAGTGGATTACGGCCAACTCTCCCAAGATCAACCCCGATAAAACGGAGGTTTTAGCCATCACTACAGACTGTAACCCATGGACCACCCAGTATTGGCCTCATGAGCTGGGAAACACCCCGTCACCAGCTCCGGTGGAAAAAAGCCTGGGCATTAAAATAGATGCCAAACTCTCATTGGCCAACCAAGTATCGACCGTGTTAGGGACCTGTGTGGGTCTGCCTAGACAGCTGAGGAAATTATCCACCATCCTTTCTTTCTCGACCATGCGGATGGTGGTGGCTGCTTTTATCCTGTCACAACTTGATGATGGGAACTCACTTTACATTGGAATGCCAGACAAGTTGCTTGGCAAACTCCAGGTGGTGATGAATGATGTGGCGAGGCTGATATTTAAGTTTCCCAGATGTACCCGGGCCTCACCATTACTGCAACAACTACACTGGCTTCCCATTAAACAGAGGGCTAATTCAAAGGCCTCTGCATCACCCACAAGGCCCTGTATGATCAGACACCCGAATACATTAAAGTACACCTGGTGAAATACGTCCCAGGCTGCACCCTAAGGTCTGCCACGAAGGGCCTACTCAAATGTCCACAGTTTAATTACACCACTAAAGGTGGGCGAGCCTTCTCGGTCCTTATCCTGCAACTCTGGAATAGGCCATCTCCACTCCGAAAGACCCCTTCTCCTATTCAGGAAAAAACTGAAGACGTTACTCTTCACAGAAGCTTGGGCTTAACATCCACCACTTAGAGACTACAATCACTTCTGGGACTATAGCTAATCATTTCCTAGCCCTTAGAGACCTGCCGGTATTAAGCGCTCTATAAATCACAATTAGCAATATCAATAGCAAAAAGAGGCAAGTGAGGTGTAGAAGGAGGCAAAAGAACTGCAGAAAGAGGCAAGAGAGTTACAGAAACAGGCAAAAGGGGTGCAGAAAGAGGGAACAGGTGGGCAGACTGACACAAGAGAGGTGCAGAAAGAGGGAAGAGGGGTGCAGAAAAAGGCAAGAGAGATGCAGAAATTTAGAACAGAGGTGCAGGAAGAAGCCAATGCAGTGCGGAAAGAACCAACAGAGGTGCAGAAAGACGCAAGAGGGATACAGAAAGAGGCAACTGAAGTGCAGAATGAAGCATAAGAGTTGCAAAAAGAGGCAAGGGGTGCAGAAAGGGTAGGAGGGGTGCAGAAAGAGGCAGGAGGGGTACAGAAAGAGGAAGAGAACTACAGAAAGAAGCAACAGAGGCACTGAAAGAGGCACAAAGGGTGCAGAAAGAGACAAGACAGGTGAAGAAAGAAGGAACAGAGGTATAGAAAGAGGCAAGAGCTGTGCAGAAAGATGAAAGAGGGATAAAGATAGAGACAAGAGAGTTGCACAAAGAGGGAAGAGGGGTGCAGAAACAGGCAAAAGGGGTACAGAAAGAAGCAAGCGAGGTACAGAAAGAGGCAAGAGAGGTGCATAAAGAAGCAGGAGAGTTACAGAAAGAGGCAAGATCAGTGCAGAAAGATGCAAGAGAGTTACAGAAAGAGGCAAGTGAAGTGCAGAAAGAGGCAAGAGAACTGCAGAAAGAGAGAAGAGGGGTGGAGAGAGAGGAAAGAGGGGTGCATAAAGAAACAAAAGAAGTGCAAAAAGAAGGAACAGAGCAGCAGAAAGAGGCAAAATGGGTACAGAAAGATGTAGGAAGGGTACAGAAAAAGGCAAGAGAGGTGCAGAAAGAGGGAAGAAGGGTACAGAAAGAGGCAAGAGGGGTACAGAAAGAAGCAAATGAGGTGCCAAAAGAGGCAACAGACGTGCAGAAAGAGGGAAGAGAGGCGCAGAAGGAAGCAACAGTGGCTTGCACAACATTAGTACCAATTTAACACCCACATATAGCAATAAGTTAACAGGTGAACATTCTAGGTTTGCAAAGGGCCTTCCACTACGCTGTAACACTTTGGTAGCGTTTGAGCTGTTTGAGCTAGAAAAAAGGCTTTTTTTGCTCAAATCTGCAAATTAGGGAGCAGATGATAAATTATGAGGCTAAGGCAGAAAATGTATAACTGTGCAAAAGTTGGTGCAACCAAACAGTTGCATAATTCCAGTGGCCCTGTTCATACCACTGACAAGGTCCACAAGTCCTCATCAGTGATTCCTTCTTTTTTGTCTCACAGAGTTCACAGTTGAGCTTCTATGGAAATGAGGAAGACTAAACCTAACATTACCACTACACAACCCAGATTACCATACCACATAATTACTCTCCATAACCCATAATCCCACTGTACATAATGCCTTTACATAAAACAACACATAGTTTCTATCCACATAATTTCACTGCACAACATGCCACATAATTCCACTAGACACAACGTACATTCACTCCACTACAAATAACAATAGTATAAACCTTTACATTTGCAACGCCAATAGCTCTAATTCTCACAGATGTGAATCATATTACATTGCAAACACTTCTTTAACTAGTAGTCACGTTTGCAGAATGGTGGAGAAAGGGTGCTGGGCCCCGACCAGCGCTCATGAATTCCACTGTATAGGACTTAAAAGAGGTACCAGGAGGGCTTCTTGGCCTCCAAAGTCCCTCAGAAGTAAATTGGACTTCAACCCCATCCCGTAGTCTACCAGGAGATGCTTTTCTAGAGTCGTGACGAAAGGTGGGCATGGCCTCTGAAGACATTTTAGTGATCCCACTGTGTGGGACTTACTGGCGGCAATAAGAGGGGTAGTTAGCCCCCAAGAGCATCCTTGGGGGCCAACTCCCCCTTGTATAACCTCCAGTAAGTCCCACAAAGCAGGATTGCTAACTTCTCATAGTATGCCCTGCCCCCTTTGCCAACCACTCAGAAAACGCGCTCCCTGGCGCGCTCTTGGATGGGGATTAAAGTCCCCTTCGCTGCTGGGGGTCCATTAGGGCTCAACATCTTGCCTCCAGTAAGCCTCACACAGTGGGAATGCTGAGTGGTGTACAAAGCGATCCATCGAGAGACAGCTCCTGTGACTGGCGCCTGTAGAGCATCGACCACTCCACCCGCGGACCAGTCATCTTTCTGGCCGCCCCGCCAAATCGGTGTTATTCAAATCGCCGGACGACGGCTATCCCGCCTAAGACTTAACCGAGTTTGGCCATATATCTGTTCGTCAATCAGACAGACCTAAATCCTCCTGTGCACACAGAAACTACAACCTCCTGCGGCCCCAGTACACATCCTGGACTCCTGGAGCCTTTTTACAACACCACCCATCCCTTCCCCCGAGGAAGCATACCTATAAAGCATGTTACGCAATATACTCGTATAAGAAACCCTGGCTGAGTGCATGCAATGCATTGACTCCGATGTATTAGATACAAACTCCACGCAACTCAGATGACCAACAGTAACGCCGCGACTGAATATCAAACCTGGCGCCTGTATAGAATTATCAAGCATCCTCGCCCAAAAGAAACGATTCCTCAATGAAGGTGTTGTTAAAAAACTTTGTTCAGGCAAAATTATTCTCTTGTCCTGAAGATGATCCCGTTATAACCGAGCATGGGATCAAAACGTCGACTCCTTTTAGAGTAATTCATACATGTAACTCCACTACATTATTGTTTGTATGAGTAACTCCAGGATACACTGTCAATGTAAATTAATATCAGTGACCTGCAAGCTCACTCTGTTTGCCTGATATTTCCTTTCACTCACTTTTACTTTCTCACTTCCCCCCTCTGTATGGCACAGGACTGTACCCTACTATAACCCCAATGTTTCGGGTTATGTGTTGTATTTTGAGATTAAATAATCTATCAAATCATTAAATATTCCTTGTCCGGCTGGTCAAGGAACTCTGAACTATATAGAAGTCCATTGTGGTCTATATACATTATTTGTGCTCTCCCTTATTCTTGTATGCTCAGGACCGCTTGTTGTTTTGATAAATGAGTGATGTACAAAGGCATTGCCCCCTTTCCCCACCACTCTGCAAACGTGTCTCCTAGCACGTTCTAAGTTGGATATTCATTCCTTTGGGTCCCTGTGGGCCAACTAGCACATTAGGTACCTCCAGTAAGCGCCACACACCTCGATCGTTGACAGTGGTCTGAGGCCAGGCCCCCTTTTTACACCACTCTACAAACGCCACTCATGGTGCACTGCTGCTCGGGGAAGAAGTCCACTTGCGTCCTGAGGTACTCAGGACACAAGGGGACCTCATCGCCCCACCAGCAGTGCACAGAGGTGTGTTTGCAGAGTGGTGTATAAATGGGCACGGCCTCAGTCCACCTCTCTGCAATCCAGCTGTGTGGGCTTACTGGAGGTACCTGGTGGGCTAGTTGGGCCCCAGGGACCCTCAGTATTCAAGGGGACTTAATTCCCCAACTCAGGAAGCGCCAGGGTTGCGTTTGCACAGTGGTGCAAGGAGGGGGCGGGGCCTAAGGCACGATGCTGGCTTTTTAAAAAATATACCTTTAGAAGGGGAGCTCTGTGGCCTCCCTTCTTTTAGTATTTTTGGGGCCTTGGGGACCCTATCCAACATGGCCTGACCCTTTTTTTAAAAAACAAACACAAAAAAATGGGAAGGGGTGTGAGCCCCCCTCCACAGACCAATTTCAGCCCCAGAGACCCCATCCCCCGGGGCCCGAACATTCTTTATTTTAAATAAAGGGAGGTGGGCCATGTGGCCCCCCTCCCAGGCCACTTCTGGCCCCAGGGACCCCATTCCCTAGGGCTGCCCTTAGGATGGGGACCATGGTGGAGCCCCAATGCCCCCATGGTCCCTGACGGCTTCCTGCTCCCTGCCTCCTGCAGGAGCCGGAATTGCTTTTGGCTAAGGGGAGCTGCTAACACGCAGCACCCCTTGCCCAGAAGCAATTCTGCTTTGCTTCATTTTAAGAAAGAGCAGGTTTCCTGCTCCTGTTTCAATGAAGCAAAGCAGAGTTTGCTATGACAGGGCAGGAAATGTGCTCCCGCTCTGCCATAACAAACAGCAATGTCCCGGGGATGGTACTCTGGGACATTACAGGAGCTGGCCCTGGGGGTGGCAGTCCCCAGGACCATCAAGGGCACCAGGGGGGGGGGGCTGGTTTGGACTGTTGGCAGCCAATTAGAATGAAGCTCGTGCTCTGGAGGAGTCAAGACTCCTCCTCAGTGCTCAGATATATACATTTTTATTTTGGGAATTTCTCAGCAACTACTGAATGGATTTTGATTTTCTGAACCAAGAGCTACACTTCTTAAAATCTAGATTGATAACATATCTTAGACCCACCGAGATGATCAGAGAAATGACCGGGGTGTGTCTCACGAACAATTTTTTCTACAGACAGACACAGGGAACAGCAATGGGAACATGCTTCGCCCCAAGCTTTGCAGGTTTGTACCTCGGCTGGTGGGAGGAGCAGGTTGTCCATACATCAGAATTTTTTTCTGTGCCATTCTCTGGGTGCGCCACATTGATGACTTTTTTTGCATTTTGAGTGGAACATTGAAGGAAGCTCTAAAGTTTGTGTCCACTCTGAATGACAATTCACTCTATCTTTTGTTTACAAACTACCTTGATGATAAAACCATAGAATTCATTGATCTCAAACTCTCAGTTGAAAAAGGTAAACTTGTCAGTTACTTGTTCAGAAAATCTACTGCAGGTAACAACCTCTTGAGGGCCGACAGCTGCCATCCGGGGTCTTTGATTGAAAGTATCTGGTATGGCGAGCTCCTTTGTGCCAAGCGGAATTGCAGCACCAATGAGGGTTTTAATATTGAATTTGAAATTATGACTAAGGATTTTTTTTTAAAAGAGGATACTGCAATAAAACTATCAACAAAGCAGTCAATAAAGTCATGGAAGCAGACAGAACCCAGTTATTGTGTCCCAAAATAAAAAAGACGGAAGAACCTCAATTCAAATTTATAAGTATATTTAACAACCAATCAGGACAGCTTTGTAAGAGTTTAAAGAAGTACTGGCATGTCCTACAAACTAACCGCGGCTTAGCACAAGCAATAGGTGAATACCCAGAGATAACTTTCAGGAAAGCTATATCTCTACAGGATTCCATGTGCCACTCTATGACACAGACCAACAGGACCTCAGGCATCATTAAAGGCTTCTACATGTATAACTAGTGCAAAGCATGCAGATATAGCACCAGTTGTAAAACAATCTTATTATCATTGACACATGATCCTTTCAGCATCAACAAATACCTAAATTGTAATTCAGAGTATGTGGTTTATGCTATTTTTTGTCCCTGCATATTGCCTATATAGGCAGTACTATACACAGGACCAAAAAATGCATACTCGAACATATGCGTGCCATTCGTAACAACGACAGAAATTACCCGGTGGCACAGCAATTTCAATCAAACCATGCACAAAACAGCAATCTGCTGAAATTTGTGGTGTTAGATAATGTACCTAAAAGACTGAGAGGAGGAGCTTGCACTAAAGATTTGAGAAGACTAGAGTCCAGGATGATAATCAAATATGATACTTATACCCAAATGGTATGAGTATGGCTGAGGAAATGGCTGTTTGTTTAGGTTAAACAATGCCTGATATGTTAACACCTCTCTTTCTTTATGTAACAGGCTTGTGCCTTTTTATGTGTCTTATCAAATATTGGTTTTAATCATTACTTGTGTTTCTATCTGTTATAGGTGATGAATTCTACTAAGCCGTGACGCTGGCAGATCTAGAATGAGTCAGTAAATTTGTGGATACACCATGATGGAAATCCCTTGAAGTATAATTGATTTGGCGATGCGCTGTACTTGCCTCAATCCGTTCTTACAATTGAGGACGTCAACAGGGCACCTGACTTCGATATTAATGGCCCACTGGGGCATTATCCAGTTTACTCATCTTGAGTTAGGCCCAATTGTTGTGAAACTTGATTGACTGTTTCTGAGGAAATTTATTTATTTGCATATTGTCATACCTTTTTGTCTCTGTTACCCAGTATATGAAGTACAGCTTTTTCATATGTTATCCACATAATGTCTTCTTTGTTACAAGCAAGGGGACACCTTATCAGGGTGAATCATATTAAACAGATTGCTTGTGTTCACGTCATCGTTTACATAGGCCCACTAGGGCATAATTGATTACCTTGTGTGGTTATAACAACACTGCCCACGAGGGCTAGAATATGCAACACATTGATAGGAGTGCTAATCCAGGCACAGTGTATGAGCATTTGTCTTAACTGCAAGTTGTTACTGTCTAGGAAAGGCGAGTGACCCTTTTTGTGCACATGAACTATGCAATGTTTATCATGAACTTATTTTAAATTACGGCCTCCAAATATAATATTGGTATATGTAAATACGTGATTATTACTTTTCCGCATCATTATGAAAATATCCATGCCGTTAATGAACTCCAATGTCACGTTGAAAAACTGCTTAACTTTATTAACAAAAAGGAACATACATTGACAGTATTTTTTCTATGTTTATGACTTTGTCTGCAGACCATGTTTCTATAAATAGATTGAAAACACGCACACGCCTAACTTTGAGCAAGGAGTGGTTGGAACTCTGAAACAAGTTGGGTTTTGTTTTTGTTGTTGCCCGTGTGTGAAATAAAAACATATACTGTGCTGAAAATCGAGTGGCAGCTATGGTGCATTTTTCTATGGTGACGTACACTGCGATGTGTAGCAGTTCATGTTGGATATATATATATTCATCAGTGATGTCACTGACCATGTCATGAATGATGTAATATGTGACATCATCAGCAGTGGGATGCGGGTCCGCGATATATAGTTATTGCATCTAACTATATATGCCAATTTCTATGGTTTTGTGCGAGTAAATTAAGGTTTTGAAAATGCTAATCCCTAACTATATATGGGCTAAAACCTATGGTTTTTTCAGTGAATTTCAATGGTTTTTTAATAGCAAATATCAAAAGCTGTAAAATGTCAAGTACGTGATAGGTAAAAACTTTTTCGTGTTTATGCATGCTGATGTGCTTTGAACGCTGCCCCCCCCCCCTCCCCTCTTTTCTCTTAGTAGTACTCTCTCTTTGCAGATAGTGAAGGGTAGTTAACGCAGGCCTTTACCCCCGTTGTAATCCGTGGTACCTGCTTGTCTCTCCATTTGATTGATTGTTATCCAAGCATTTACTGTTTTACAATTGGTTCTCTTTGGTTCATTCTCTATTTACAAACAAGCACAAAGTCTCAATACTCTGTTTAGTCTTTGCAGATTGTGAAAAATCGTGTAAAAAAATAAAAGTAATCGAGCAAAATCAGTAGGCCACTAATGGAATCTCTTTTTGACCTTGCTAAAATAGAAACATTAGGAACAACCCTTCTTGAGAAATACGAAAATAGTGAGATGAACTGAGCTCCACACCATGAGAACTGCAAGACAACTCGGCTCCGCCACCCACCCCGCCCAAAATAACGATAAACTCTATGCAAATATTATAAATATATACAACACACCAGCAAAGTAACAGGGTAAAACATTTTATTAAATAACTATTTACATAACTATTTTATACTTTTTGTTGCCTGATCCGGCTAGCTCAATCGATCGAGTATGAAACTCATAAACTCTGATAGCAAGCGTTGCTGCTGATGCTAAGCAGACAAAAACTGGTTTTCAGTTTGTACATTCATCAAGATTTTTCCATCCGAGGCTGGTTGAGAGTTTGTAGAACGATAGCTTCAGATTTTCAACATACGGTGTGGTGGCGCGGACTGGGAGGGGGCGCTTGGCTCCTGCCCCCTCCCTAAGTCGTGTTGCCCTGATGTGGCCTAAGATCGACCCCGACATAGGCGGCCGGCTCCCGGGGTCCGGCGGAACTTTTTGCCTTTTGATGACTCATCCATTCTGGACCTTGTCCCACAATCCGTTTGACCTGAAGACACGCTGTAGGGGGGCGCCCCTTTACCGTTTCAGTTGCCATTCCGCCCGCTTTTGCTACACTGTGCCTCTTCCGCCATTCAGCTGTTTACCGCCCGCTCTTGCGACTACAGCGTCTCGCTCACCATGTTGTTGAGTTGCACCCACTCTTGCGGTGCAGCGATAGGCGG
Organism: Lissotriton vulgaris; assembly: GCF_964263255.1. Classification (NCBI taxonomy): domain Eukaryota; kingdom Metazoa; phylum Chordata; class Amphibia; order Caudata; family Salamandridae; genus Lissotriton; species Lissotriton vulgaris. Next base: position 1,141,269,393 of record NC_141694.1, on the reverse strand, counting down.
CTGCCACAAGACTCTCAAAATGGCGGCCGGCTCTTCAGATTTGGGCGTGATCCACTAAAATGGCCCTGGGACACCTTGGAACTCGGACGCTTGTCTGCTAGGGCTTGGGCCCCCTTCTCGAAAGCGCCCCCTGAGCCTTGAAGATTCTACAAAAGTCTTGGGGGCCCCCGACTCCCGCATGCTTCTGGTGGGGAGCGGCTGCCATGATTACTCGTGGAATGGCCACGACTAAGCTACGAGATGGTGGTGCTCTCATGCTGACGCCAGCTTCAGTCTGAAACATCCAGAAACACTGTAGACTACGAATTCGATCAGTTCCGGTAGCGCCCCAACGTGACCCGGTAGGGAAGAACTTGCCCTCCCCTCTTTGACTGATGGTTCTTGTTGCCTGTCCCTTCTGTTGTCATTTAACAGAACTTTTTAGACTACTGAAAGGGGTTGTGTTCCGACCGCTGATTGGTGGAGACATTTTGACTATATTCTGAACCTACGTTGTCGCGTAATGCGTTATATGACACGCCGCGTTAGCGTACCCGGAAGTGCTCCGGTGCGCGAAGCGCAGCTTCCCGGAAGCGATCCGGGGCGCGGCGCGTAACGTAAGCATAACAGGTTATGTGACTTGTTTATAAAACTTTTCATTGGTTCATTTTACTTTTGTTATTCTAATGATGAAAGGCTAGGTCATATGACCTAAAAATTACGCTTTTCATTGCTTTCGAACATTATTTTTTCTTAAACATGTATGTTATAATGTTCCAGGCTAATGTACTTTCCCGGAAAATTTACAACTGTCCTACAAGTAAAATATATTCCTTTTTTAGCAAAAGGGCGTTTCTTCGTCCCATGACGGAGCCGTTGATCAAAAGATGCTCGGCCTACTGTCTTAGTCGCCGATACGCCTGAATATCAGATTCTTATCGATCACTTTATGTTGCAGGAGTAAAAAACACAACAGCCCTTGACCATTTATCTTAACTGCGTTCCTGCGTATTATACCTTTTATCCGTCATATAATTGGACTGCTTTATTTCACTTGCCTTTTACTAATTCGAAAACAGTGACTAAAATTTAAAACTTTACCAATGTAAATACTACTACCATGTTTTGTTTTAAAAACCTTTATTGTGAAAATGTCAGTATACAAATACGGGCCTATAACCACGTGGGCCGGCCACGGAGCAAACTTGAATCGTATATGATGAGGAAACATTTACACTGTAGAGGAGCGTAACGAGCGGGCCATTAGGTTGCAAGAACTAAGGTGTCTAACAGTTGCGGAATCGGTGGACGTACATTTTGTAATTAAAATACGACAGGGCCACTTACAATAAAATTTTCAAGATATACATTTGCGGGCAAGTACCATGAGTGACGTTAATTCGAACTTGCAATAGTACAGTAATCTTTAACACATCAGAACTTAATATCAATAGGGATGTCCAAATGTTCAATCAGTACTCGTCCCCGCCCGCCATGTGCTTCAAAACTGCATACGTATCTCGTGATATCAAGGTTGTTCAACCAGTACACAACAAGGAGTTACGAGTCCCATTTATACCGGCGCCATTTTGGGCGAGGCCGGGCAGGTCCAGGATATAGTCAAAATGTCTCCACCAACCAGCGGTCGGACCAGAACCCCTTTCGGCAGTCAAAAAAGGTTCAGTTAAATGACAACAGAAGAGATAGGCAACAAGAACCAACAGTCAAAAGAGGGGAGGGCAAGATCTAAAGCCATTGTTCTACAAACTCTCAAGCAGACTTGGATGGAAAAATCCTGAAGAATGTACAAACTGAAAACCATTTTTTGTCTGTATAGCATCACCAGCAACGCTTGAGTCAGCTTTGTGTGAAGCCGCCATTTTGATTCAATCAATAGCGTCCCCCTGCACACATTCAGGGACCTGGTCGTGTCTAAAGGTCAAACGGATTGTGGGACAAGATGCAGAAAAGAAAAGGAAAAAAGTTCCGCCGGACCATGGGAGCCGGCCGCCTATGTCATGGGCGATCTTTGGCCACACCAGGGCAATAGTGAAGCTGCAGCAGGTGCAAATAAGCTTCAGACAGTGTTACAAGCACTGCTCAGAACTCTCAACTATGACACCCAACATCCAGGACTTGCCATCCGGATCTTGGCTCTCAACTATGGCACCCAACATCCAGGACTTGCCATCCGGCTCTTGGCGCCTTGTGCTGGTTCCGACCTATTCACACATCGGTCCTCTACTGACACCACCTCATAAGCCAACGGGACACCCTACGCCGACTTTCGGCGCAGCATTGTAGGATGGCCACACCAGTGCGTCAACTTGCTGGACACCACCTCGGTGCCATCCAGATCTTGGCGCGTTGTGCTGCCTTCGGTCTACTGTGGCCGCAAGTGCGGACGCAACTCAGCTGGATAGCGAGTGAAACACCAAGGGGCGCCCCACTGCAGCCAAGGAGCCTCCATCTTGGGGCCGACGCACAGCATCACATTGCTTTCTCAAACAGCCCCCACTGACTGACGCGACCTCACAGGCCAACGGGGCGCCCCACGCCGACTTTCGGCGCAGCATTGTAGGATGGCCACACCAGTGCGGCAACTTGCTGAACACCACCTCGGTGCCATCCTGATCTTGGCGCGTTGTGCTGCCTTCGGCCTATTCGCACATCGGTCCGCTACAGACGCCGCCTCACGTGCCAACGGATTTTCTACGCTTTTTATACCAGCGCGTAACGTAAGCATAACAGGTCATGTGACTTGTTTATAAAACTTTTCATTGGTTCATTTTACTTTTGGTTTCCTAATGATAGAAGGCTTGATCATATGACCTAAAAATAACACTTTTCATTGGATTAAAACATTTTTTTTTCCCAAACGATGAAAGCCCCACCTTGTTTCTGGATGTTTCAGACTGAAGCTGGCGTCAGCATGAGAGCACCACCATCTCGTGGCTCAGTCGTGGTCATTCCGCGAGCAATCATGGCAGCCGCTCCCCACCGGAAGCCTGCAGGAGTCGGGGGCCCTCAAGACTTTTGTAAAATCTTCAAGGCTCAGGGGACATCCGAGTTCCAAGGTGTCCCAGGGCCATTTTAGTGGGCCAGGCCCAAATCCGAAGAGCCGTCCGCCATTTTAAGAGTCCTGTAGCAGCCGCCTATCGCTGCACCGCAAGAGTGGGCGCAACTCGACTACATGGTGAGCGAGACGCTGTAGCCGCAAGAGCGGGCGATAACCAGCTGAATGGAGGATGAGGCACAGTGTAGCAAAAGCGGGCTGAATGGCAACTGAAACGGTAAAGGGGCGCCCCAGTACAGCAGACGAGCCTCCACCTGGGGAGGCCCGTTCACGAAACCCACCCCCCCCCCCCCGGGGCGCCCCACGCCGTTTTTCTGAGCAGCATTGTAGGAGGCCAAAACCAGTGCGGCAACTTACTGGACATCACCTGGTTGCCATCCACATCTCAGTGCGTTCTGCTGCCTTGGGACTATTCGCACAACAGAGCGCTACTGACGAGGCCTCCCCCCGCACCACCCGGGACGCCCCACGCCGTTTTTCGGAGCTGCATTGTAGGATACAAAAAACCAGTGCGGAACCCAGGTAACATCACCTGGGTGCCGTCCAGAACTCAGCACGTTGTGCTGCCTTGGGACTATTCGCACAAAACACAGCTACTGACCATTGTTGCTTCTTTTTTAAAAAAATGTTTAAATGTATTTACTGTTTTTGTTGAGTTGTATATATTTATAAGTTATTAAAGTGTTATAATCCTACAACTTTGTTGGAGTGCTATATATTTTTAATGTAACACATAATTGTGAAGACTTTGATGTACAAAAAGGCATCCCTGGAATCTTCCGCTTCAGGCTCGGACCCACACACCCTCACAGTGAGAATCCCCTCCCCAAGCACAATACAGGATTGTTATCAGATAGTAGGAACGCATGTGGTGTGACGGATCTCATGAGGTGGGGGCCTTGATCTACTGTAACTCCTTTGAAGAGGGGTGATTCTCTACAGCTGGGGCCATAAACTACACCTGCAGGACTAGGTGATAGCCTGGGACCGACCTGGACAATCGGACACAGAGGAAGAGGAGTGTCAGAGGGTGCGGTAGTGAATAGGGTGAAAGGGAGGTGTCGGGCGGGCACAGGGTGTGATTCTCAGAGAAGAACAGCGCAGATGGGAGGAGGTTTCTGGGCCATGCATGAGAGAGAGCGGGGGTGACCAGTGCGTGGGGGAGATGCTTGCGAGGGAGGGAAGCCATGCTGAGGATCAGCGACGTGCAGAGAGTGGGTCTGGTCAAGGCATCTAAAATGGCTGCCGTGCTCAACAAAAGTGTGGCATTGCAAAAAAGGCAAGATGGCGCAGACAATGTTTATCAATAAGGATTAATTTATAACAATTATTTTTAACAAAATATTTAATCGCAGTGACAAAATAGCGGTCAACAGTTCCTGATTTCCATCGAATCGAACGTTAACAGACGTCACGCAGCAAAAAAAAAAAAACGCTCACGAACAGCGCAGATGGGAGGAGGTTTCTGGCCCATGCATGAGAGAGAGAGCGGGGGTACACGCAGCAAAAAAAAAAACGCTCACGAACAGCGCAGATGGGAGGAGGTTTCTGGCCCATGCATGAGAGAGAGAGCGGGGTGACCAGAGCGTGGGGGAAGATGCTTGCGAGGGTGGGGAGCCATGCTGAGGATCGGCGGCGTGCAGAGAGTAGGTCTGGTCAAGGCATCTAAAATGGCTGCCGTGCTCAACAAAAGTGTGGCATTGCAAAAAAGGCAAGATGGCGCAAACAATGTTTATCAATAAGGAATAATTTATAACAATTATTTTTAACAAAATATTAACTCGCAGTGACAAAATGGCGGACAACAGTTCCTGATTTCCATCGAATCAACGTTAACAGACGTCACGCAGCAAAAAAAAAAAAAAGCTCAGGCACAGCCGCTGGAAGACATGTATCAACATATATGAGCCTCCTCAGCCACCCTCAGAAAACATAAGGAGTCAGGATACGTCTCCCGTACCCCCTTATACCTAGTAATTTAATTAAATCGAAACACAAAATGGCGAATTCCCGTTTCGCTACCAGTTTGCGGCCCGGTTCGCGAACCGAGAAGCGCTTCTACCGTGAAAAATCAAATTTTAATTATTTGCCCCACGGGACCCTTTAATAACCCCAACATCATTCCTAGGGAGTCAAGAGGAGTCTACCTTGCCCCCTTTCATTAAATTCCCCCTTCGTTTTTCTCCTCCTCTTGTCTCTCGATCCTACCGAGAGACAAGATGGCGGCCGCACCGGACTGTTTAGAATGTTGACAGACACCGGAGAGCCAATCAGCTTCGCTACGCAAATCTCTGTTACGCAAAAAGTACGCGATCTGGTACGCTATCTAGGACGCTGTCACAGATATATCTGTTTTTTTAAACGTTAATTTCTCAAAATCCACTGGAGCACATATATTGAGACCCAGCAAAGGCACATCGGGCTAACAGTCCCTATAATTTTGCCAAGTTTCGTGTAAATCCATTCAGCCGTTCGAGCTAAAAGTGAGGCCAAAGGCCCTATGGAAAAATGAATGGGAAAAACGCGTTTTGGGACCCCCCTTTTTTCTCGGCCCCCCCTTGACGAAACCCCCCCAAATTTTCAGGGGCTCATCAGAAACAAAATGTGCCATTTTCCTGAACATTTCAGCTGATTCAGTCCACAAACGCCAAAGTTGTTAGACATAGAATTTTCAAAAGTTCCATAGAGAAAAAATCCTAACTATATATACCTACTGGCGACCGCCAGTAGGTAATATATATATATATATATGAGCAAAACAAATTGTCCTGTCGAAGTGGGAGCACTGTTCAGTTGGTGCCAGCGTTGAGACCAGGACAGTGTCTCAAAATTATTCAATACAAGAAAATGAACACGCTGCACAAATCTTGGATCTTCACACAGTTATTTATTCAAAACGTGCCACACTCCTACGCGTTTGATCATCATTCTAGACTGCACGTATGTGTTGTAGGATTCTTGTTTTGAGTAAGCATGTCGTGCTACCAATATAGGATTTGCCGCAGAAGCATTGTAGCATGTAGACAACAAAAGTTGATTCACATGTGATGCTTGTTCTTATCATGAAATTTTTTCCTTCTGGGTCCTTAAGGTTTTTTATATTTCGACCTATCTTACGTGAAACAATAGCTGCGAATTTGGATCGCGCAATGTGGGTTGTGACACAGAGTGGGGACGTAGGGCACTCAGCCCGTAATTGTCCAGGGACATACAGTCCAAATTTACACACTATGATCCAGGATCAGGTACACTGATTCACGATCTTTCCGCTCGTGCTTCGCACAATAGCGAGCAGAAAGCGATGTTTTCCCACAACTTAGGGAACGCTTTCAGTGAAGTAACATAATGCACACCCCGCCGGTAATCGCGGCACCCAGCGCACGATTCAATTCGAGCAAAACATCAGGGACAACTACAAGTCCCAGCATGCCCCAGATAATAAGAGTGGTGTGCATCAGTATAAATATAGAAAGCAAAAAGGGACTACTCACAATTACTACCGTGACCAGGAACTATGGTTCGAAACGCGTAGGAGTGTGGCACGTTTTGAATAAATAACTGTGTGAAGATCCAAGAAGTGTGCAGCGTGTTCATTTTCTTGTATTGAATATATATAAACGTGAAAGCAATCACGAATGTATTAGATAAACTCCCTATTTGGAAAGAACACCCTTCCAATATGGTGCCCACAGTGGCCACAAGAGGGTGTAGTCCTATGTCTATGTTAATGTCTTAAACTTTGTTTATTTTAATGGGTTGCATGATACTGACCAGTGACACACTGACGAAGGCTCACGCCGAAACGCGTCTGTGCTCACTCGTTCCCCCTGATTAAAGTTTTCTTGCTTGACTCTTGGACTGCGAGTCCTGCATTCTTCCTGTGCAATTAGGAGGAGTTTTGAGCGTCAATGTTGTGCGGTTTTCCTGCGAACCGCTAGCAGCACCCGTTCGTGAGTGCACGGCTTCACGTGGGAAGTGAGCGTTTTCCGAGGAGGAGTCACGCCGTGCACCGTTACAGCTGCTGGACAACAACGAGAGGGACTACAACCAGACCGGCAAGGACGCCGCGGAAGGACAGCGCTGGATTGGCTCCGGGGCTCCTGACGACGAACCTACTTGCCAGTGAGCAGATCTTCTGCATTTTCCGTTTCACGCATAGATGTTAAGCGTGTAGCAGCATTTGTTTAACAGAACGTCAGCAGTACCGAGAGCGGCAAAACGGGGGGGAACGAGCACGGAGGTTGCCGAATGAACATAATAAGATAAGCAACCGTCCCTGTCACTAATACCCATTAACAGGGGCAAAAAAACGGCAAAAATGTTTTCTGATACGGAACGAATGAACGCGGCAAAGGATATGTTTAAACGCAAGGATGCATCTACAAAAGCGGCGAGTAAAACGATCACGCCTACAGAAACAACACAGGATCGTAAATTAAAAGACATTTTTATTAAGCTGGAAAAACTACACGAGCGCGAAGTGCGCAAGTGGTGGGAGGCTACAAGCCTAACAAATTACATCGAGGAAAAGAGAGTACCGAGGGGGCTGAGAGTGCACACGGTACCCTCATATGAACACCCGGACCCCCAACTGCTCACAGACTGGTTCGACCACACAGCATCCTACTGCGAGGGCACATTGAAAATTTTAGTGAAATAGGCCTGGAGCGATAGGGGGAAAGTGTTGGAGGAAATTGACACCATCAATGAGGAGCTAGAGAAGGAAACTGATACGGGGATAAAAACAACCATATCTCAAATGAGAGACCAGATGAAAACGAGATTGGCGAAATATGAACAAAAGATCAGAATGCGCAAACAAGAGAAATATGAGCGTGACGCCAATGACTACGCCACTGGACGCGTCCTAACATATGCAAAAAGGTTTGACGCACCCTGTAAAGCTCTTCAGAAGAGAACCATTAAAGCAACAATGAGCAGTGTACCGGAGACTGAACCTGCCACGTCAGAATCAGACCTGACTGAGAACGAGTCAGGAGATGAGCAACGGAGGCAGAACGACTTGGATTCACAGGATGCGGAACATAATGAACAAGAAGCCCTACCAAAGAAGACCCCTTTTCAGGAGGAATACGAGATAATCAAGAGTACCTGGCTAAGGGGCGGAAAAAACAAACCACCAGATGTGGATGCAAATACAGATGCAGATGTACCTGCAACAGCAACATCAACAAGAGGAGGAGGACGAGGAGGGCAGGCGGCGGGAAAAGGAGGCAGAGGAAGCACAAGGACCTCCCGATGGACGAGCCGTCAAACGAACAAGAAACAATAACTGTGAATTCTGAGGATAACATCGACCAAGCCAGCTTAACTGCCGTGAACTTAACACCTAAAATATTGACGTAAGCAGAATTGGAAGTTTTGGGTCTGGGTCTCACCTTTTGTCCTAAAAAATGACCTCGAGTATACCCGAACAAGGATCGACCTGTTTCGATTCACCAGAATGCTGAAGCTACACAAACACTTCCAGCTGCGCCCTCATCTAAAAAACACCAAGAAGGGCCCTAGAATAAGTGAGATGGATATACTGAGCGCTAAAGACTTGCCAGCGATTGAGGTATTGGAGGATTTACGATTGAACCAATATTCCGACCAACAACAGGAACATTTAACTATCGCACAGCGGGCTGTCCTTCAAGGGGTCGAACAAGAAAGAGAGAAAAGCGTCTTTAAACCTGCGTCGACTTTCGTACCCCAAACACCCTGGGACGTGATAGATATCTTTACAGAGGCAATGAAAAGAGACCTGACCACTTACAGAAAATCACAACCGTCAAATTCAACAAATAATATCACTGAATGTCAACGCCAAGCACTGAAGGGCCTGATCAGCGATGAAACCATAGTGATCAAGCCCTCGGACAAGGGGGGGAACGTGGTTCTTATGAATAGAGACCTGTATAGAACTGAAGCTTTGAGGCAACTTGCGGACACAAACTTCTACAAGGAGTGCACGAATGCTGTATATCAAACGAGCATTACTAGATATGACGCTCTAGTACAAAAATGGTACAATCATAACATGCTCGGGAAGGACGAAAATCTCTTTCTCAGGAACCACACCCCCATGTTACCAACCTTTTATCATCTCCCCAAACTTCACAAAGACATGGAAAACCCTCCAGGCCGCCCAATAATCTCATCTATTGGCAGTTTGACTGAGAACATGTCACGCTTTGTGGATAATATATTGTTTCCCTTAGTAATCAAGTTGAAGTCCTATATAAGGGACACCAAAGACTTCTTGACCAAGATCCAGCAATTAACATGGGACTCTGGATACCTGCTGATGGTCTTAGACATTACCAGCCTTTATACAAGAATTGACCACAGGCAGGGTCTCGAAGCTATTAAGCATGCTCTGGGCCAACGGCAAATGAAATACGCATGCCATAACGAAATGATCTTGGAGTTTACAGAATTCTGCTTAACCAACAACATATTCCTCTTCGAGAACCAGCTGTATATACAAACATCTGGGACGGCGATGGGTACCTGCTTCGCTCCCAGCTACGCGAACCTTTTTGTTGGCTGGTGGGAGGAGCGGGTACCCAGGAGCTGCACAGCAGGCACAGACACAGGGCATGTAAAATGTTGGTATCGTTACATTGACGATTTGTTTATTGTTTGGGATGGAGGTATGAACTCAGCGGAAGAATTTATTAAAATTCTCAACAACAATGATCTCAATCTGCACTTCTCAGGCTCGGTCGGTCCGGTGAGAGCGGAATACCTGGACCTGGAGGTGTACATTGAGAACAACTTGGTGCATACAACATTGCATAGAAAGGACACTGCTGGCAACTCGACCTTGTTTGCCAGCAGTAGCCATCCCACCCAACTCAAGAACAGCATTCCCTACGGAGAGCTGCTTAGAATCCGCAGGAACTGCTCTAAGGATTCCGATTTTGAGAGAGCAGCAGCAGAATGTGTTAGTAGATTTTCCATGAGGGGGTATGGTAACACCTTACTCAAAAATACCCTCAAGAAAGTGAGGAAGATGAAAAGACCTGAACTTTTGGCAATTAACGACCCTGCTACTGAGAGGAACAGGAGGTCTAATAAGAAAGATGGCAAATTTAGACTCATCACACCATACTCTAGGGGAGCTGGGGATTTGAAAGCCATGTTGAACAAAAATTGGCATATTTTGAAAACAGACAGTGTACTTGCAGATGACCTACCCGCCCATCCATTAATCACTTTCAGCAGCGCTAGGTCACTCAGTGACATGCTTGTCTCCAGTCACCTAGAGAAACAGACACCCAAAACCAATTCCCTGAGGCGGATGGCGGGCTTCTACCCTTGCGGACACTGCAAGGCCTGCAGTGGCAGCAAACGGGTATTAACCTTTGATATTCCTGATACCGGTAAGAAAGTGCCTATCAAGCACTTTATTACGTGCAGCTCCCAGTTTGTGGTCTACTGTTTAGTCTGCCCGTGTGGCTTACGCTACATAGGCAGCACTATCAAGGAACTCAAGCTGAGGATCCTGGAGCACCAACGGGCAATCGAGAAAGTAGACACCTCATATCCGGTTGCCCGGCATTTTGCGGAAGAACACAGCAAAGACCGCAAACTACTCCGATTCTTTGAATTGGACATTGTTCCGCCCAATGTAAGAGGAGGAGACAGACTTAGGAGACTCCGCAGACTTGAGTCCAGATACATTGTAGATCTTTCCACGAAACATCCGGGTGGACTCAATAGCGGGGAGGAATTAGCATGCCATCTGGGGAAGTGAAAGTGTAGGAGGTAGAGTATATTACCCTCCCTTTGGGAAGACCGGTACATTTGCTGACAGTCCAACTATAACTAGCTCATTTGTCTGACAGTATTTCAATTGTACTATTACCGTACAGAACGTATTGTCTGAATGTGTCTTCCCAATATGCTCTCTATGACACTCTGCCACATTATATAAAATCTGATCCTGTTCCCGACCGAGATTCTTGAATTTCGAAAGTCTGAATTTTGAAAATTTGGAAATTTGAACATTGACTCTCATCTGAACATTGTGACTCTCATTTGCAGATGATGATAGGTTACCATAGTTGTGGGGGGAATAAAATGTAAATATGTAGATATGTAGATAGCAATCTATGCATATGTATGTATAGGAGTAGCCAACATAAATCATGACAGACTGTATGAGGCTTACTCTGACTAGTACGACCACCAAATTACATACCCACCAGATGGTGCCACTTCTTTGCGTTTTGATCCCCTTTGATCTTTTGATTTCTCTGTATGTATAGATTCCATGTACAGATCTTTTCCTTTGCTGACTCGTTAAACTGTAAGAGCACCCTTCTGCCTATCATTCCAAGGAAAAATAGCTCTCATTTTTCACGCTGAATTCGAATAATGAATTATGAATGAGTTCTACATGAAGGGTACCAACACTCTTATAAGGTGTCTAATGACTTTTTGTTGAATTTTGCACTGTTTGTTTGTAAGTTCATTTGTAAATAAGGCATTGTACCTAGTAACATGGGACACTAGCCGATCCACGGCTCTATTTTCAAACGTGAAAGCAATCATGAATGTATTAGATAAACTCCCTATTTGGAAAGAACACCCTTCCAATATGGTGCCCACAGTGGCAACAAGAGGGTGTAGTCCTATATCTATGTTAATGTCTTAAACTTTGTTTATTTTAATGGGTTGCATGATACTGACCAGTGACACACTGACGAAGGCTCATGCCGAAACGCGTCTGTGCTCACTCGTTCCCCCTGATTAAAGTTTTCTTGCTTGACTCTTGGACTGCGAGTGCTGCATTCTTCCTGTGCAATTAGGAGGAGTTTTGAGCGTCAATATATATATATATATATATATATATATATATATATATATATATATATATATATATATATATATATATATATATATATATATATATTATTTTTATGTTTGAAGGATTGTGTTTAATATATGTTTTTAATTGTTAACATTATTTAAGTCCTTTTTGTTTGTAATATATTAATGTTTGATTTTTATGTTCTTGTATAAATATTTTAAGACCGGTTTGCTATTTATTAAATTATTATTTATGATAGTTGAGTGAATACTGAGTATGTGCTTTGAAATATGTATATTTATTTTTAGATTTTTCATTTGTTAACAAATATGTTTCTCATATTGTTGCTGATTTGCTTTAAATATATTCATTTAATAGATTTTTGTTTTTTCATGGTATAATCTTGTGTATCTTTTATAAAATGATTTTATGGTATTTGTGATTAAATAGATTTGAAATACTTTTTATATCTCTAGAAATTACAAATCTAGTAAATTGATTTCTTTTTCTGTAGAAAGTACTTTTAAGTGTTATGCATGTTTTTAAACAAAGATATTTCTCTAATACGTTTAATTGATAGGAATTACAAATATGTGTTTTATAGATATGTTCTGAACATTTTGGGATACTATTTTGGTGGTAGATATTATTGTAAGTTTATGATTTTTATTTAATGCAGCATTTTGTTGTCGATATTTTTCTAATACCATCATTTTTACTGTCAATATTTTTGTAGTAGATATTTTTTACATTAGAGGTATAGAAGTTTATAAATTGGCTATATATATTTTGACTACAATATTTTGCAGTTAGATCATTTGTGGTAAATATTAAGGACTGCTGATCAATAATGAAGTGCAGTGGTGTCTGTTACAGAAATGGTGTTCCAAATGGTGGGCAAATTCCACTTTCATCCTGTCGGTGATGTTTAAGCTGTGGTGTCAAAACGGTTCCAACTGTAACAACATCGTGCCAGGCAGTGTGATAATTCGCCCTTTAAACTAGACCAGAATTAGGCTTAGAAACTTCTGTCTCCTGCGAGTTCCAGAATTATCTATACATGCTCAAATGCCCAGGCGGCATGATATAAGTGGTAAAAACGGATCGTAAAAACCAAATAAGATGGACTGAACACAAGAGCAACATACAAACAAAATCAAACAAATCTTATGTTGTAGTACACTTCAGAGAACGCAGACCCAATATCAATCAACTGAGATTTCTGGTGCTGGAGATAGTGAGACTCAGGGAGGAAACTGACAATTAAAAAGATCTTAAGAGGAGAGAGTTGTTTTGTATTAAAATATTGGATGCAGGAACACGGAAAGGCCTTAATGACCGGGTAGAATTCTCTTGTTTTTTTATAAATTGACGTTCCCACACTTTTTTAGAGTGGTTCCAATACTCATCAAGATGTATATGTACACATGAATATGTATATGTATTTATATGCACACATAGGTGTTGAGACATGGTGCTTTTTCTTAAATGGTAGAATGACCCCGGTCACTACAGTATTTTTACGTTATTTTGAGAATGGATTTTGAAACACATCGAGCTTGATATGTATACAACATTATTACGTCATGTGTATATAACAGTATTACCACATGGTTCATTTTGTTTAGAGGTAGAATGTGTCTTTGCATCATTGATTATTGTTTTCATTGTTCCAAGACAACGGAGAGTGTTTACTATCATTTCAGTTATCTTTGTAACATCGGTTATTCATTATTCGTTTTATTTGAGTTGCACAGGGTATTTTTTCTGACAACAATATTATTCTTGGCTCATTATGTCTCTAGTCCAGAATCACAACAGACAACTTCAGTATTCATAATCTTCCAATATGGCATTGTGGTGATTGGCATTGTTCGTAGACCCTCTTCTCTTTCACTTTCAATGTACACATAAGCATGTCACTGCTCCTACTTTTGAAATTGATGCATCAAAGTTGTTCCTGATGCCAATGGACACGAAGTAGAAACTTATGAGCAATGTTTGAGCACATAAGTGGGTTAGAAGAATCATGGGCACACCACAAAGAGTAATTCACACAGTGGTTTCACTGAACCTCTGAGCATTCACAGAATCTTCTTAATGAAGATGTATTTTGGTATAGCGCTTTGAAGGTTGCTGTGGATAAAGCCCCAAAGGCTGTGTATGATTTTGTTACTTATTGGGCAAGGTTGTTGCCTGTTGCTGGACAACAAAAGGCTGTTAAATAGCACACTCAGCTTGATTCAGGAATGTTAGTGTTCCTTGTGACATTTGGGGCTCTACTTAAGCTGTTCATAAGTTTCAAAAAGTCCCTAGAGTTTGCTTTCCTGCTGAGAAACAAGGCCTTGGCCCAGAAGGCCTGGTCTGAAGAATGGCTTTCATTCCTGATAAGTTTCCTACATTAATTGTTTGTGCTTCTTAGGTTATCCAGTTTGACTGTTTAATCTTGTGATTGTCTTAGTATGTAAAAGGTCCTATTCGGCCTCCTTTTGGCAGCTAAAGCGGTCACAGAGAGCGTGATTTTTTTCCGGACTTCAGAGGCTGCTACTGTCCAATTTTGTCAGGAGCGGTAGGTTGTCGAATAGCTAAAGGCTGATCACGAACAGTTGTCAGTTGGCAATCGAGGATGGGATAGTGATTATACATCCTTTGTGTGATCCATGGCAAAGTGTATTCAATTGTGCCCTGGGACCATCTTAAGCTCTTGAAGTTAGAAGACTCCAGGTTAACAGGTAGGTTATTAGTAAACTGATGGGCAGGATAATTAATGGCTAGTTCAATAACGTGCGGGCGATAGTCAATCTCCAATTTTTCTTCACATATTTCGACAAACTGGAATGTTTTTAAAAAGGGAAAGAGAAGCAAGGATGCCATTGTAAAATCAATGGTGGAATATGATGTTGATGAGTGATGAGACCATGCTGGGATTTAATTCCTGCCTGAGTTGAAATGCATCAAAAGTGGTCCAGTTGGATTGTGATTTCCTCACCTTCGATGTTCAACATCAGGCGCATTTTGATGCATCCTCTAAAGTGCTACAACCAACTGTGGATGACACCACAATATTTACCCATGATCAAATGCTAAAAGAGATACAGACAGGCTGATGCAACAATTCACCAGGACCTAGAATTTTTCCGCAGCCACTATATAAAATCAACCCTACTTTTTAGGCAATATATATAGTGTCCTCTGTTTCAATAGTTTCATGCCACACAAACAGACCCCAACTCCTGGAGGAGCTCAGTGACCACCCCAGCTTTAAAGGAGGAGATCGACAGCATCCAGAAAAGTACAGACTAATTGCTCTCCTTGACAACGAGGCCAAGCTACTAGTAAAGGAACTAATGAAATGGGCGAAGAATAAAAAGTTATACCCTTTTACCCTTTGAAGTCATACTCTATAAACCTCTTAATTTCTTGTTTAATTTGTGTACATATTTTCAGTTTCAGATATGTTTTGTATTTTTTTATAGATTTCCCCTGAAAATGTCTATGCTGTCTTCTTTTGAATAATTTGTGAAAGACCTAAGTTGGCGTCAAATCAGTTTTTCTCCTTCCCACTGTTTATAATAACGTTATTAGTATCTGTTTCCTTAGAACAAAGATCTAGCACAGGCCTTGCTATCACCTGCACCACTCGTTCATGTGTTTTACAAGGCCCCTGTCTTGCCTGTCTGGATTTTGTCTTATTGGTGAGATGGATACAGAAGTAGGATGTGTCAGGGTTGCGACACTGCATGATGGGGCAATGAAAACAGTGAAAACTCAAACCCTAGACCGCTACCCATTGGCTTACAGGTTATACTCATTTCCAGGTGCATTCGGGCACCTTACAACGTGTCCTTATGGTTGTGGCTCTTCGTGTCATACTAGTTTGCACCTATGATTGCATTCCTGGCACAAGTTGTTTTCTTTCCTATCGATTTCATTGTGTTCATAGGTGCTCTTCCTCTATCTCACTGTTAGCTGTATGGTTGTCTGTTATTGCTCATTGTTTGTGTCCTCTGTCTGATGTGTGCTTCCTCAGATCCTCTCCAATTTGGTTTGTGTGGTTCATTTAGTGACTTCCTTCTGGGATCCTGGTCCTATCAATTAGCATTCTATACCGCTTCTGACCAGTGCAAACTCAATAGAAAGGTTCATTAAGTGTGTCTCTCTCTTTGTCTTAGCTGTTTATTTCCATCTCACTTGTGCAAACAAGAAGTTTTCAGTTCTCAATCGAACAGTAGTGCAACGGTCATTAGCAGGTCCACACACTAAACACTTGACAATGCCCATGTGAATATTCATGTTTTCTACCATCTGATCTTATTTTATTTATAATTATAAACCCTTATTTTTATACCTGTTGCTGACATGTTATGAGACGCAATTCAAGAATCCGTAGTAGTGTACAGAGGGTTCGCACCTCAAAGAAGTTACATTTAAACTGGGCAACAACATGTGTGGTAAACTTTCCAAATATATCCAGCAGCAAGAGAATTCTAATGGTGCCACTAAGGGTAAAAGTGTACCCTAATACCTTGGGTGCACAGACACACAGGAACTAATAACAGTCGCTGTGAGATAAGATACAACATGACTATACCCTGGCACTCTGAACATTTAGAAATCAAAATTTTCGACCTTGATAAGTAGATATCATGAAACCAATACATTCAGTATTTCACAGGCGACCAACAGAGATGAATTCATTAAAAAATTCTATCATTTAATTTATACAGGTTTTTTTCATAACAATTTCTGTTAGGACTGTGAGTACCCCTATTTCCAAACAGGTACAGATGGAAAGATATTACCAAGAATTGTAACACAACACAGTCTTTATCAGCATGCACAAGAACAGCCGACACGTGTTTCGTCACATCCAGTGACTTCCTCAAGGCTCTCGAAAAAACTTTAATAGTCGTGTTATTGACCGACCATATTTCGTCATGGACTATACAGGATGTGGTTGTATCGGGAATCCAACAATGTTCTAAAATTCAAAGTCTGCCCATAGTATTTTCACATGTTGGGCAAGGAAAGTCCAAAAGATCAGGCTCAAACACAGCTACAGATAAGCTTGCTGTAAGTCCATAGTTCGTCAAATTTAGGTATTTAATATTCACAATTGTCATGTTTCGATTATGTGGTCTGGCAGCCCGATGCGGTTTCAAGGTTATTGTGTACCCAGAGAAGTAGTCATATTACTCATATTCAAATGCCAGGGAAACGGTATGACCTTCGAGATATGTTTACGGCATTTCACCAGTGATTCAAAGCTGATCAGGGCTATGATAGGCCCCTTTCATGTAAATCAGCCGTCCGCAGTCGTGGGCTCCAAGTACACTGGTCAGCAAAGAGACAAGACGCCTTGATTTTCATGAGTAAAGCAAATTAGTAACTTTCAATTTTTACATTAAAAAAGAGATCCATACCTTAATACTTGACTATAATATGTAGTTTATGGAAATATTTGATCCATCATTAGTTTGTCACACAGAGGTATGTCTACTTATTTAAATCCATTTTCTCCTAGTAGTTTTACTACAACCAATATTGAGAGTTAGATTTCCCTACAGCACATCTAATGCAACTGCTTTATTATTATTATTATTATTATTAATATTATTGATTTAATTTTATAAGGCGAACATCTACCCGGAGGTTTCCTGACGCCATCGGGCACACGCAGACTGAGAGAGGGAAAAAAAACTATTAGTTGAATAACCATGTTTTTAGGCCTTTGCAAAAGTTCCTATGGATGGCTTCATTCCGAAGTGGCGTGGGGAGTGAGTTCCACAGTGAAGGGCCCAGGTAAGAAAAAGACCGTCCCCCATATGTGACTATCTAGTCCTAGGAACTGAGTAGAGTATCAGAGGAGGCGTGTTGGTAGGTAGGGATGGACTAAGACACTCAAATACTGTGGTGCTGTGCCCAATTTAATTTTGTGCATATATAACACAGGGCCTTGAATTTAAAGCAGTTCTCAATCAAAAGCCAGTGGAGGTCCAGGAGCGAGCCTGAAATCGAAACCCTTCTAGGCACCTGGCAAAGCAGTCTGGCCACCGAGTTATGTACTACCTGCAGTTTTCGCACCACCTCCTTGTTGGCTCCTAAATACAGGACGTTCCTGTAGTCTAGCCGAGAAGTAATAAGGGTCTGAACCACTGTTTGCGTGGGACTAGGTAACATCCAAAGTATTTTTTGAGCCATTTTAGGATGGTGAAGCAGGTTGCGGCGACCTTGACTGCTTGCTGCCTCATTTATAGCGGGTCATCGATGATTACGCCTAGATTATGGACTAATTGCACCGGTTGGGGGAAAGCACCCATTTGGGGAGGCCAGTGTTGGGGGCCCCAAAGATTTTTGTTTTTCCCAAATACTAAGGTGCCGATTACGATGGCGAGAAATCTGCGACCGCCGGCCGGCCGTGGACAGGCCCAGACAGGCGCAGATGGGCGCAGACAAGCGCAGACAGGCTTGCCTTTGGCTGTGCAGCGAGGGTGACATGCCGATTAAATAGGCTAGAGCGCTGACCATTCCACTCCACCCCTAGCAGCCCCAACAGACCTGAAACCGGAAATCTACAATGCAGGCAACCTCCACAACAAGCGGGGAAACCCTGTGGTGGACCAGGCTGTAGGTGTCGAACCTCGTCACAGAACAAAGTGCAAAGGGCAGAAAAAGACAGTAATGTCAATCAATCAATCAATCAATCAATCAATGCATTTGTAAAGCGCGCTACTCACCTGGGAGGGTCTCAAGGCGCTGGGTGAGAGGGTTACGTCACTGCTCGAACAGCCAGGTCTTGAGCTGCTTCCTGAAGGATAGGTGGTCCTGGGTCAGCCGAAGGTCGATGGGGAGGGAGATCCAAGTTTTGACTGCAAGGTAGGAGAAGGATCTTCCTCCAGCTGTGGCTCGGCGGATGCGTGGTACGGAGGCGAGGGCGTGGCTGGTTGATCGTAGCTGGCGGTTGGGCGTGTAGAAGGTCAGGCGGTCATTGAGGTACTTTGGGCCCAGGTCATGGAGAGCCTTGTGTGCGTGGGTGAGGAGCCTGAATGTGATTCTCTTGCTGATGGGGAGCCAGTGCAGGTCTTTCAGGTGGCCGGAGATGTGGCTGTGCCATGGGATGTCCAGGATGAGTCGTGCAGAGGCGTTCTGGATGCGTTGGAGTCTTTTTTGCAGTTGTTATTAAATTATTATTATTATTAAAAGGTTCTTTTATAGCGCATGGCCACTCGGGAGCATCCCAGCGCTTAAGACTGACCAGACAGGGATGAATTAAAAATGGAGATCTGAGTTATCTAGTTTTTGGAAACAGAAGAGTTTTTAACTTTTTCCGAAAGACAAGAAGGTTAGGCTCCTGGCGAAGAGGTGGAGGAAGAGCATTCCACAACCCAGCCGCATTGTGCGAGAACAGACGACCTCCTGTGCGGGCTCTGCTGGTCCTAGGAGCTATCAGCAGGTTTTGTTGGTTCGAGCGAAGATTCCTGGTGGGTTTGTATGGTCTGATTATGTCATCTAGAATGGGGGGGCCACTCCCATAGAGTGTTTTATGGACCGTGCAGAGTGTCTTAAAATGGATTCGCTCCTTTATGGGGAGCCAGTGCAAGGTGCAGAGTGCGGGCTTGGCTGATGTACGATGGCTGGTGCCCGTAAGTAGCCGTGCTGCGGAATTCTGGACAACCTGAAGTTGGCGGATAACCGACACGGGGGCTCCAAGATAGAGCGCATTTCCATAATCCAGCCTAGATAGAATAAGGGACTGGACTATGGTTTTCTTTGCTGTTTCGGGTAGCTGAGGGAGGATTTTCCGAATTGTTTTCAGCAGTCCGAAGCAGGTGGCCACTGTCTTCCTTGCCTGGGTCTTGAATGACAGCTCTGCATCCAACCAAAACCCGAGACTCTTTATCTCGGTCTTTGGGGTAGGTCCTGGACCCATACAGGGGGGCCAATGTATCATGTTATTGAATATGGCTCGTTTTCCTAGAAGCATCAGCTCTGTTTTTCCTCCATTCAATTTCAGGTGGGACAAGTCCATCCAGTTTGCTACTGCCTCCAGGCAACGGCAAAGCCTGGAGAGGGCGGATTCCACCTGATTGAGAGAGACAACTAGCTGGGTGTCGTCAGCATAGCTTACCAGTTGGATCCCAAAGGGAGCTACTACTTCCGCCAGGGGCGCCATATATACATTAAACAGTGTGGGGCTAAGGGAGGAACCCTGTGGCACCCCACACTGTGATGGCATTAGTGGGGAGCAGCTATTTTCTGAAAAGACCTTGAAAGATCTATCACCAAGAAAGGACTCTAGCCACATGAGTGCCCTGTCTTTGACGCCCAGCTTTCTGAGACGAGACAGGAGGACACGGTGGTTCACCGTGTCGAAGGCGGCACTGAGGTCCAGGAGGATAATGGCCGAGCTGACACCTGCGTCCAGAATCCTCCTGGAATCCTCTACCACCCTCAACAGTGCCGTCTCCGTTCCCTGCCCTCTCCGGAACCCAGTTTGGGTTGGATGGAGCAGGTTATGGGTCTCCAAAAAGGATGCTAATTGTTTATTTACCCTTTTCTCGGCAAGTTTACTGATGCCAGGGAGCAAGGAAATGGGACGATAGTTGGAAAAGTCCTGGGGGTCGAGATGAGGCTTTTTTAACAGGGCCCTAACCATGGCCAATTTCCAGTCTTGGGGTACCCTTCCTGATTCAAGTGAGGTGTTGACTAGATGGATGATGTGTGTACTGATATTAGGCAGGGCCAGCTTTAGAATATTCATAGGGGCTGGGTCTAACGGAGACCCGCTTTTTACAGAGTTGAAAAGTGAGGGTAAAGGCTCAGTGCTAAGGGGGGAAAGAAAGAAAGGCAAGGCAGAGTGATATCAGTTTCATCTGGCAGAGGAAGGATCGGTTCTTTCAAAGATAGAGGGGGGAGGGACAGGAGGTTCTTTTGAATTTTTTCAGCAAAAAAATTTGCCAGGTTGTTGCAGTGAGCGTCAGCCTCCTCCGTGCTGAGTGGTGGTGATGGCGGGTCGGGGGCTTTTAACAGAGAGTTAGCTATCTTAAACATCTCTCTTGGGGCATTGGCAGAGATCTCTATTTTTTCTGCGAAAAAGGTGGATTTGGCCACGTTATGGGCAGATTTATATTTTTTTAGAGAGAGTCTATATTTGGTTTTTCTCTCGTCCTCAAAATGTTTTCGCCACTGTCTCTCCAACCGTTTACATTCTTGTTTTAGTGATCTTAGCTCAGAAGTAAACCAAGGTTGTTTAGTGGAACCTTTCTTTTTAGAGATGTTTATTTTTGGAAGCACCTTATCCAATGATGATTCAATCCATTGGTTAAATTCCACATTAGCCCTGCCAATGTCCTGATTGGCCTGGGGTTCGCTCGTGTTCAATGCCTCTACCCATTCATTCATGTCTAATTTTGTCCACCGCCTACTCAGAGTTTTACTGGGCAGTTTTGCTGGACCGGGTGTGGGCGTATTCCATGTGAAGGGGATGAGCATATGATCTGTCCAAGGAATAGGGTATGGCTCAGCTGATGTTAAGTCCACAATGTTTGAAAATATAGGGTCTAAAAGGTTCCCTTTAGAGTGGGTGGAATGGGAGACTATCAGATTCAGTTCACATGCCGCAAGATCCTTAGTTAATTCAGTGGCAATAGTATCTGAGGGATTATTGAAATGAAGATTCAGGTCTCCCAGTACTATGAAATTGGAGACCCTACTAGCCAACTCTATAGTTGATTCGATAATTCCTTCCTGAAATTGTCCAATAGCGCCAGGTGGACGATAAATTAAGAGTCCAGAAAATGACACTTCTGGGAGTTTGGCAGTGGTTCCGGCGTAGAGGGTGTTCCCGTAGTCCAGTCGGCTGATGAGGAGTGCCTGGGTGATGGTCTTCCTGGTTTCGGTGGGGATCCATCGGAAGATCTTGCGGAGCATGCGCAGGGTGTTGAAGCATGATGAGGAGACGGCGTTGACTTGTCTGGTCATCGAGAGGGAGGAGTCCAGGATGAAGCCGAGGTTGTGTGCATGGTCCGTAGGTATGGGAGTGGTGCCCAGGGCAGGGGGCCACCAGGAATCGTCCCAGGCGGAGGGCGATGATCCCAGGATGAGGACTTCCATCTTGTCTGAGTTCAGTTTCAGGCGGCTGTTCTTCATCCACTCGGCGACATCTTTCATCCCCTCATGTAGGCTAGCTCTGGCGGTGGCGGGGTCGTTGGTGAGGGAGAGGATCAGCTGGGTATCGTCGGCGTAGGAGATGATGTTGAGGTTGTGTTGGCGTGCGATGTCTGCGAGGGGGCTCATGTAGACGTTGAAGAGGGTTGGGCTGAGCGATGATCCTTGTGGTACTCCGCAGATGACTTTGGTGGTTTCGGATCTGAACGGGGGGAGGCAGACTCTCTGGGTTCTTCCGGCGAGGAATGAGATGATCCACTTCAGTGCCTTCTCTTGGATTCCGATGTTGCTGAGGCGTTGCACTAGGGTGCGGTGGTAGACAGTGTCGAACGCTAGGGAGAGGTCCAAGAGGATGAGGGCCGCTGTTTCCCCATTGTCAAGCAGGGATCTGATGTCATCAGTGGCTGCGATCAGGGCGGTCTCGGTGCTGTGGTTGGCTCAGAAACCAGACTGTGAGGGGTCGAGGGATCCGTTCATCTCAAGGAAGTCGGGGAGCTGTCTGTTGACGGTCTTCTCGATGACTTTGACCGGAAAGGGGAGGAGCGAGATGGGGCGGAAGTTCTTGAGGTCGGTGGGGTCCGCTGTGGGTTTCTTCAAGAGGGCGCTGAGCTTGGCGTGCTTCCAGCTCTCTGGGAAGGTGGCGGTGAGGAAGGAGGCGTTGATGATGTCCCGGAGATGGGGTGCGATGATAGCGTCGCCCTTGTTGAAGACGTGATGGGGGCAGGGGTCGGTGGGGGATCCGGAGTGGATGGAGTTCATCATGCGGGTGGTGTCGTTGGTGCTGACCGGGGTCCAGTTGCAGAGGGTGGTGGTGGCGGGCGTTGGTTCGGTGGTTGGGTGCGTTGTCTGTGCGCCGAAGCTGTTGTGTATGTCGGCGATCTTGCGGTGGAAGAAGGCGACGAGTGAGTCGCAGAGGTCTTGCGAGGGGGTGATGTCGTTGTTTCCGGCGCAGGGGTTGGAGAACTCTTTGACGATGCTGAAGAGTTCCTTGCTGTTGTGGGCGTTGTTGTCCAGTCGTTCTTTGAGTGCTTTCTTCTTGGTGGCGCGGATCAGCTGGTGGTGCTTGCGGGTGGCGTGCTTGAGGTCGGTCCTGTTGTCTGTTGTCTGGTTGTGGCGCCAGGCCTTCTCGAGGGTGCGGCAGTTCTTCTTGGAGTCCTTGAGTTCGTTGGTGAACCAGGGGGTTTTCTTGCAGCCGAGTCTGCTGGGAGGGTTCTTTAGTGGTGCGAGGTCATCGACGCAGGCGGTCAGCCACTGTGTGAGGTTGCTGGCTGCTTCATTGGGGTCCGTTGTGCTGGTGGGAGGGTTCTGGTCGAGGGAGGCGGTGAGCTGCTCTGCGGTGATCTTGCTCCAGCTCCTGCGAGGAATCTGTTGCGGGTGGTGGTGGGTCGTCGTTCTTCTGAAGCTGAAGTGGATGCAGCTGTGGTCAGTCCAATGAAGTCCGTGGAGTGGCTGAAGGAGATGTGCTTGCTGGATGAGAAGAAGGGGTAAAGCGCGTGGCCGGCGTAGAGGGTCGGGGTGTTCACAAGTTGCTTGAGTCCGAGGTTGGCGAGGTTGTCCAGCAGGGTGGTGGTGTTGTTGTCATTGTTGTTCTCCAGGTGGAAGTTGAGGTCCCCTAGGAGGATGTAGTCAGCGGAGGGGAGGGCGTGTGGGCTGATGAAGTCTGCGATGTCTTCGCTGAATTGCGTGCGAGGTCCTGGGGGTCTGTAGATGAGAGTGCCTCTGAGGGTCGTCTTGGGGTCGGTGTGTATCTGGAAGTGGAGGTGTTCGGCGGCGGTGAAGGTGTTGTCGGAGTTGGTCGAGATGCGGATGGTGTTTTTGTGTACAATGGCGATGCCTCCTCCCATCTGGTTGACGCGGTCCCTCCGGGTGATCTTGTATCCGTCTGGGATAGCGATGGCGATGTCGGGCGCTGAGGAGGCGTTCATCCAGGTTTCCGTGAGGAAGGCAACGTCTGGCGATGTGGTGTTGATCAGGTTCCAGAGTTCGATGGCGTGCCTGTGGACGGAGCGGGAGTTTTTAAAATTCAAGTTAGTTTTAAAAAGCAAAGTGTTAAAATCAATTTATGGAGCTTAGTAGTCAAGCACTGTGATTTTTAGCAGCAGCAGCAACTCATTACTGCGCGCGTCCGCAGCGCGGCGAGGGTGACATGCTGACTAAATAGGCTAGAGCGCTGACCATTCCACTCCGCCCCTTGCAGTCCCAACAGACCTGAAACTGGAATCTATGATGCAGGCACCCTCCACAACAAGCCGGGAAAGCCCGTGGTGGACCGGGATGCAGGCGTCGGACCCCGTCACAGAACAAAGTGCCAAGCAGAAAAATACAGTTACGTGAGATTCAGTTCAAAATTCAAGTTAGTTTTAAAAAGCAAAGTGTTAAAATCAATTTGTGGAGGTTAGTATTCAAGCACCGGGATTTTTAGCAGCAGCAACAACTCGTTTCTGCTTATACGTCTTCATTAACCAGGATTACCATGGCATTTAGATTTCCTGCTAGGAAACCTACAATGTTCAATATTTTAAGCTTAGTTCTTCTAAAATGTCTCCAAAAGTACAGATCTCTGGATCCTCATTTATATGTACACATTGTTTCAAATATTTACTATAAACTATTTTTCCATAATTTTACTTTTATCACTTTCAAGGATTTCAATTAATAGAGGAATGGAAATATGAAGGGTACAGTACAATGCATTACTTTGCAAAAGTACCAGTAATCTCCTTTCATCCTTCCCCATGCTTTATAAATTGACTTTACCATTCCTTCACCTTTTTGTTGTTCTATAAACCCTAGATGTCTTTGCACAACAAATTTAAAAGTACAAACTTCAGCACCGGCTTCCAGTTGCGATTCCGGCACGGAGTTCTAACTACATTGAGGACATTGAAGAATTTCGTGTTGGATATATACAGTAGTAAGAATCCCGAAAGAATGGCACAATGAGGGAGACAAGAAAAGGACAAGGACAAACCACAGACTGCACCTACCAGCGTGGGCAAGGTACAGGCTCAGAGAGATGTGCTCTGCATTGGAACCATTCCCAAGATACTGCCCCCAGCAAAGCGCTCGACGCCAGCGGTAAGCACGGCTTCCAGAGCACAGCAAAGGAAAATTGAAAAGGAAAAGAAGGCGACTCAGACAGCAGCAGCCCGCAGCGAGTCGATTCAGGACGCGCACGGGGGAGTAAAGACAGCTCTGCGATCGTTCGAAACGCTCAAGCGCCGGGGAAGAAAAACGGCAAAGACAGTAAAGATTCTGCACTCAGGCAGCCTACCCTGACGGAGTCCTTCAGTGTTAAAGGCTTAACGTCCACGGCAAACAAACCCCGGTGAGCCATTCACCTCTGCAGGACGCTATGCTGGAACCCGCCGTCCTCGAGGACGTAAGCATTGCGGTTGCTGGGCAACAGGAGGGAGCGGCTGCAGAACACACGCTTCCCGCGGAAATGGGTGCAGTAACTGAAAGCGAGCAGGAGGGGCTGGAAGGCAGCCTTAGACAAACGGCTAGACAGACGGTGAGCAAAGGGGTCACTGGGGAAACAGAGCACCGAAATAATGCCCAGATGTTGAATGCTGTCAGACAATTAGAGACTGAAATGGGCTTGGATAATGCGCAATCACAGTGTGCAAAATGGGGGAGTCTGGCAAGCCTGGAGTCACAAAAAGAACACAGGGAGATAGAAGGAGACAGATTTTTCTCGGTCAATGAAGGCTCAGACTCTACCCCTGTGAGTAGTGGTGAGGATGAGGATAAGGACACTAGTGATTTAAGCTCTGACCTGGAGGATAGCAGTGACTCCAAAGGGAAAAGTACACAGAAAAGGCGGAAAGCAGCGGCAAGACGCGGAGGGGGGGGTCCCCTGCTAATACGCATAAGAAACTTCTCTGGGACTATTCTGCCACTTCAAGCGTGTATAGGGAGGATACCCAAGGGGAAGGAGCAGTAGGGGGGAATGATAAGGGATCCCTAAAGCATGCTACACTGGACCTGCTGTTTAAGACTCTAAAGTAGATGCAGGCAGAAGCCTGGGCTGAAAGTCGGAGAGCCAGGCATGACACAAAAACAATCCAAGCAGCAATCAGAAAAGTAAATAAAAAGTATGAAGAGGTTGAGGAGAGAGTGGAAGTGGTGGAAGAAAGAACAGGAAGGCTTGAGGACAAGGTAACGGGATGGCAGGCATTCAAAATGGAACAGACGAAAGCTGTTAAGGATCTACAATGGAAAGTTGAGGATTTTGAAAACCGCCAGAGGCGTAACAATGTGAGACTTCTTGGCCTAGACTAAGGGATTGAGGGGCAGGATCCAAGAGGATACGTAATCAAATTGTTACAAGGTGCCTTTCCGGAAGCTAAATGGCAATGGGAGCTGGAAGTCCAAAGGGCTCACAGATTTCCATTAACAACTAAGAAAAGACAGGGCGGTAATTGAGATACTTTGCCAAGAGCCATGCTAGTGTTCTTCAGTAATTTTTTGGCAAGACAGGAAATTATGGAGAAAGCCCGGCCAGATTCTAAGAGAACATTTGAAGGAGTAACTTTTTTTGCAAGGCCTGATTTTTGCCATATGACTGTGGAAAGACAATGGCGGCTTAGGCAATTGATTTCTTCTTTTCAGAGTCAAGGGGCTGAGGCATATCTAATGTTTCCGGCAAAACTAAAAGTCATAGTGGGAGGTCATACCAGGATGTTTTTTTCAGAAATAAAGGCTGGGAAATACTTAGCTGAAGTTACTGAGCAGCATAGGGGGAGAAACAACAATAAGTGTGTTGCGTGTTTATCTAGGGTCCTGATCGATACTGTGACCTTATGCCCCTATTCGGCTATAAATCCATTTTATTCCCTATATTGGCATAACCGTTCAAGTGCGATATTCAGAAAGTCATCTCTGACCTCACACGAACAGAGCCACGTTCAAGGATATCTCTCTCTGCCACTTCCTTTGCGACCAATTAGTGCCATGACAGAGCAGAAGTCACTATCTGATATTCCTAGATTAACACTCCGAGTTCTTCAACAAGATAAAAACTCAGCAAACTGGGAAATCCCCCTTGCTATGTTTTGATTAGTAATAGAACTCTAATGAGCAACTGATAGCTATCACTTCCTAGTGATATCTTTAATTGACGTCTTATGTCCAGCAAACTTGCGTGAAACCCGGCACCTGTCAGGTATAAATACTACCAACGTTGCCTTAAGCAATTGTGGTCGAGAGCTGTTGTGCACCCTGTTGTGCATACCGTTGCTGTTGCTGAGCACTGTAGCACTCTGTCGCTGCAGCCTGCTGTCCCTGTGGTGGTGAAGCTACTGATACCATTATCGCTGCTAAAGCGCGAACGATGGTGCAGTACGCTTAGGAGCCGAACAGACGTCCCTCTGCGAACAGCCTAGCAGATCCAGCTGCCCGCGGACGCTGTCCCCCGCCTCCTCCTCTCGACGCGCTGAAGAAGAGCCGCTGCCTTTCTCGTGCAGAGAAATCCAGCTCCGGCGTTTCCAGTTTACCCTCGCGGGTGACAGGGATATCGAGCTTCCCCTGAAGGAGATACCAAACCTCCATCATTCTATTCAGAGGTATGGTGCTGCCTAAACCCTTAAATGAGAATTCTTGAAACAAACCTTGGCAAAACCAACTTAACTTAAAGCTACTTACTTACTCCCCTTTCACGTGTTAGGCTTAGGTCAGGCACACTGGGGTAGGCTTAGTTAGAAGCACCAGTTGAGTATTTTAGCCTATTGTATATATGACTGTATATATGTTTTATTACTTTTAACCATTGTATGGCTAAGAAACCATATCAATGATTTTACAGTATTATTTCGCAATACTTATCTTACTGTACGTACTTTTTATAATAACAAGTTTTGCAATTGTGGCAAATTGTACGAGAAGAAAGACTGTTCAATAAATGTTAACCCTTTATTGACAAACGCCCGTCTCTCTATTCTCTACATCTCGTGAAAGTAAACTGCACTAGACTGACTGAGTGAAATACATGTCTATTGTTTCACACGACCCTAGAGATCGACTCTTGATCTGAGGAGCAAAGTTGTCATGTTGCACGGTTGTTGGAAAACTGAATCCCTTCTTGTCTGTGCCAAGGAAGCTGATCACTTCCTATGCAGAGAAGAAAGTTTCCAGTGACCTCTGAGCTAGTTGGTAACACAACCCAATTAAGTTTAGCATAGTCAGTGGAGGCCTGGAATATCCGCAGTTCCACGTCGATACTACTGTTTATGTTATTCCAATGCGCAGGGCCTAGTGGGAAACTAGGAACTACACTACATGGCGCCCAACGTTTGGTAAGGCGATAAACTAACGCAAGACAGTTAGAGTAACTCAGTCGTGCATATTTCACAGACCCCTTTCTCCCGTAAATACTCCAATAGACGTCTGGAGTGGGTGAAAGGTTAAAATCCGCCCGACCTTAGTAGGAAATGATTCCTATGTAAAGCTCTGGTTTATTCAACGTTGAAGGATACAGTGTTCCAAAATATTGTGCACCTAATCTTTGTCTCCTTGGAGACCTACTCTGCAAACTTCGCATTTTTAAAATGTCAGACAGTGAAGAAGAAAGGGAAGCAGCTAGGCTGGCATCCATACTAATAGAGGAGGACTCGAGTCTCCTACAGGCTGACCCGGATGCTATCGACATCCCGGTCCACTTAAGAAGATCTATAACTTTAAAACTTATAGAAAAGGGACTGACACCTCAAGGTGGTACAGTAATTTTCGTGATAGAGGCTCACGAGTATCGGCAGACAGAGTTATTCTATTCATGGATAAACTTTCCAGCGGTAAACGCTAGAACAAAAGAGTTTCACTATTACAAAATAGAGAAACCTCCGGAAGAGTACGCTCCTTTCGAGGAGATTGAAATTCCACTTAAATTTCAAGAGCACCTGCTCTGGTTTAATGGCGCCCTAAAACACAATGATCACATAACTAGGCTCGGTCCTCTAGGTAGACCAGGAGCCACGTGGCCGGTTCTAGCCAGCTACACACCACATCCTGACATTGCAAGAATGTCTAAGGAAGAGCTGTTAGTACAGCTAAACACATTAATAAAAATACATAGGCAATTAGTCCAATATGTAATGCGGACTGCAACAGTCCAGCCAGCTGTTAATTCACACCAGCTGACCCCTCATCAGGGGAACACAAATAAAATTACACCACAGAACATACAGTCATGTCTTGGTAAAACACCCGTAAAACGGGAACAAATTCCTTTCTGGTTAGCACAGAAAATCACTCAAATAGAGGCAGTATTTCCTGATACTACCCCTATTGAGAAACACAGAATCTTGACCATCTGCTTTCCTATGGGAATCGCACCACACGTGGAGGACTGTGACACTTGGGGTACAGTCTTTGCTTCCATTTATACAAAAACACACGGTGTTCCGTCTATGGCGGTAATACCAGAAGTGCTAAAACAGATTCAAAATGAATTCGGTCCAGAGCCCGCTTTAAATCTAGGTATGAAATTACTGAAAGACTTCAAGCAGGTCTCGGCTATATTATTAGCCAACATAAAAGGAGAAGCAGCATCTGTGGCGATTCGCCAGAAGGTGAGGGAAACAGATATAAAAGATCCTGTTGAGCTTGCAAAAATCATAGAAAAATGCTATGAAGAATTAGGTAGAGACAGCTTGGGTGGGAAACCGGTAAAGCCCCAACTGCTCGAAAGTCCTGAAAAATTATTTATTAAAAATAATTCAAACACTCCTAAAAAGAGCTGGGATGGAAATAAACAATCCACTCCCAAGGAAAAAGTTTTCCAGTCCAGAGGAAGGTCTCCTCGACGGAGGGAAAGAACTCCGACTCGAGAACGCCAGTCTCCCCAGAGGGAGCCCCCTGAGAAAAGATATAACCTTAGAAATAGGGATAATCTGAAAAAACCTGATAGATATCAAAGTATTGATACACGTCCCTCTCGATCTTCTCCACAGAATTCGGAAAGAAGAGGACGGTCAGACCCAGGAGAGCACACCAAGTCCAAAGACAAGGAACCTGCTCAGAGTAAAAATCTCAATTTCAAAAAAAGAAGGTAGCCAGTATTAGAGTAATCAACCATGCCGAGAATACTGAGGACACAGTTGAAAAACGGGGAGTGGGCATTGACAATGTTGGACAGTGCAGCAGAAATCAGTATAGCACGCAAGATCTTGATGAGTCATCTGGAGACAGTGGACACGAATGAATACATTCAGGTTGAAACTGCCGACACCAGACTTAGCGAGCCCCATAAAATATACGATATAACATTGCGTATGGAGGGTGATAAGACTAGGAAAATTAAGGGTCTATTTTGGGATAAGCTCTCAAAAGGCTATGATATTCTGTTAGCTGAAAAAGATTGGCCCCCGGAGTTTGTCAGGGAGTGCCCTCGTGGCGAAGAAGTGATTATGCCTGCCTTCTCGAATCACATTCCGATTCACAAAAAATACACATATGCAAGGAAATGGGCAGTAGCCCAGGCACCTGCATTGTATAAAAATCATGTAGGATGGGATGAGGACTCTCTTCCTCACAAAATCCAACTAAAAAGTGGACCAACTGCCCAAAGGCAGTATCCCATAAAGCAAGAAGCTAAAAAACAGGTCAGGGAGATCTTAGATCAACTTGAGTACCAGGGGGTGATTGAAACATGCACCTCTCAAATGAACAATCCTTTGTTTCCTGTCTCCAAGCCAGACAATTCATATCGTCTAGTTTTGGACTACAGACATCTTAATACATGTTGCAAAACTTTTGCAGTACAAAACTCGCATAGTGCAGCCCTAATGAATAATATAGTTAAGAAAAAATATAAAACGACATTAGACATATCTAATGGTTTCTTTTGTCAAAACATTGCACCAGAAAGCAGATATTTGACCGTTTTCTCCGCATTTGGGTCGCAGAAAAAATTCTGTCGACTCCCACAGGGGTTCAAGAACAGCCCAGGACTATTCTCAGCTAGAGTAACAGAGTTAATACAAATATATGATGATGAGGCATTATCTTACGTAGATGATATTTATCTCACAGACGACAACTTGGATACTCACTTGAAAAGAGTGAACACCATTATACTTGGGTTCGCAGCAGAGGGTTACAAATTCAACTATATAACTAAATTCAAAGATAGAAAGCATAGCGATATCTACTAACCTTGGAATCAAAGAGAATTACCAGGCACCAAGGAAAGTTCAGCTGCTGCTTACGCACAACTCGACCGCGCATGAAGAATACACCTCAACTCCAAACGAGTCCCTCCATGAAACTAACGGAATAAACAGGGCAGATAACATCGACCTTTCACATCCTCCCTCGAATGCAAGACATGAGTCCCATAGAGCCATACTCACAAAAACACCCCTTACATCCCCTAATACAGGAAGTAATGAGGACACCTCCAATAGACCCAGAACTCGTAACCAAACCAAGGATACCAAGAAAAGATCTATGGCAACTAGAACAGATCAGTCATGGAAAAGAGCAAATTGCAATACCCATCCAGCCAGATCTATCCCATATAAGAATTCATCCCGAACACAGAAAGAAGTCAAGGAACTCCAGAAACTCGTAGGAAACCTGGCACAAAACTCGAGGAAAATATCACAGATAATTGGAAGAATCTGGGAGATGGCGATAAGTACGCACACCAAGGTCTCACACATCCAGAATCTCGTACTCAGACCCAACAGACCTAACAGGACCAAGCCCTTGTCTAATGAAGAAGCTTTGGCCTTACTCCGATCCTATGAACAAACCGAACAAATTGCCCTTGGAAGAGAGGAGAATATCAAAACTGTACCCATTGACTCTAACAGAACTTCCAGAAAGAATGACCGGAAAGCAATTTACCAAAATCTACAACATATTCAGCTAACCGCAGCCGAATCTGATAGTGTAAAACTCTTTAATTCACAGAAACCCCTGAAGTGCCTACTTCTTAACTGTCGCTCAGCAACGAAACATGCATCAGACATAGCTGCCCTTATCATTAACAATGAAATTGATCTGGCCATCCTCACCGAAATATGGCTCAATGAATCATCATCGCCTACCATGGATCTCCTAATACCACCACAATATAACATCGTCAGGTTAGACAGACCAAGGAATATAGGAGGAGGCATAGCGTGCATTCACCGTTCAGAGATTGAGGTCCGCGAATTCCAGTCTGACCCCCTAGAATCCTGTGAATACCTTGGTATTAATGTGAGATCACCAAATAATCAAAGTTGCAACTTGCATGCATTTTACCATCCACCAGGAGACAACGCAAAGTTCGCAGAGCAATTGATAGAGATCATAACGACCAACTCTAACTCGGAGGCCAATAACATATTCCTAGGCGACTTTAACCTCCACTGGAACGACGGCAATGACAAGCTGGTCAACTCGCTTAAAGACTTCCTTTGTGAGCTAAAACTTACACAAGCATGCAACCAACCCACTCACACACAAGGAGCGACCTTAGACTGGATTATTTCAAGAAATACAGAGACATCAATCCTCGCTATAGAACCATGTGATTGGTCCGACCATCACATCATAACATTCACGATACCTACAATGAAAAAGGGAAAGACCGTGCAACCACGCAAGCTCAAGAAACTGATCCGAGACACAAAAGAGGCTAATATTGAACTACTGGTTGAAAGATGTGAGAAAGACCTGAAGCCACCCATTAATAAGCAAAATGTCAATGCGCTGACTGATCACTACACTACGGTGATCGGTAATATCGTTAATGACACCATGCCCCAAACACTGAAAAATTGCTCAGAGAAGCCAAAAAATCCTTGGTTTAGTGAGTCACTGAACGAGGACAGGCGCAAATTGAGAATGGCCGAAAGGAAATGGAGACAACATCCCGCCTCACCCGAACTGAGAGCCCTCAGAAATACAAGAAAAGATTACAACAAAAAGATAATCAACTCCAAAAAAGAATTTATCAGAGCGGAACTGGACAATGCCAGAAACAGACCACGAAAACTCTTCGAGATCTTAAAACAACAATCAAATAAACTAGCCAAAACGGTTCGAGAGAACACAAAAACCCCCATAAGCTGCAAGGAATTCTCATCATTTTTCACAGAAAAATCGAAAATGCTAGAAGTTGAACTCACAAACGCAGCAGCCAACCTTATGACCCTTCCTCCATCTAAAAATGAGACCAATGCGTCAACAGAGGGTCTCCAAACAAAAAACAAGGCAAACTGGGACACATTCGAATTATACGACCAGGATAAGATCGCCAAAACGCTGGCCGAAATGAGACCAAACAACCACTATCAAGACCCTCTACCGGGAAAATGTGTAAGAGAAATCAGCCACACGCTAGTTCCAATCTGGACCGAGATAATAAATGCCTCACTTGCACAAGGGATCCTCCCTGACTGCCTAAAAACAGGACAGGTAGTACCCATCATCAAAAAACCGACAGCTGATGCAACAGACCTAAACAACTATCGACCAGTGACTAACATCCCTCTACTGGCCAAAGTCATTGAGAAATGTGTGCAGGGCCAACTAAGCCAACACATCACCAAGTTCTCGCTGTTAGATGATTGCCAGTCAGGTTTCAGAACAGGGCACAGTACTGAGACTGCGATTCTGCATATTGTCGATGATGCCCTACAGGCTCTAGACCGAAATCAAACATGTCTACTGATCCTCCTAGACGTGTCATCAGCATTTGACACGGTAAAGCACGAAATACTAATGACCAGGCTACAAGATAGGATGGGCTTGTCCGGAAACGTGCTGAAATGGTTCAACTCTTTCCTACAGAACAGGACTCAGCGATTCCAGGTTAACCAAGTAATATCTTCCCCGACACCCAATATAATCGGGGTCCCACAAGGCTCAACGCTATCCCCCGATCTATTCAACTTGTATGTAGAACCTCTCACAGAGATCCTTCAAAAATCTCAGATATCCTATCATATGTATGCAGATGACACGCAAATATGCATGAAGATCACCTCCCTTGAGGACATTGACCGAATAAACGAGACATTAAAGAGAGCCCTGAGATGGTTAACAACGAACCATTTGAAACTAAACACCCAGAAAACAGAATTCCTGCTAATCTCACCGACAAGGAGCCAATCTGAAGTTAAGGAATGGACTAAACTGGTGACGGCGCTAAATTGCACCCCGATCCTAGTTAACTCAGCTAAATCACTAGGAATCACGCTAGATGAAAACCTCGACATGAAACAACACATTAACTCAATGGCCAAGAGCGCCCGCTTCCACCTGAATTACTTAAGAAAACTGAAACCCTTTATCTCAGCGAGGGATCTAAAACTGGCTATCCAATCATTAGTGATCTCGAGGATAGAATACGGCTGCACCACATTATCTGGCCTTCCGAAAACATCCACAGCACCACTAAAAGCCTGCCTCAACGCAGCGGCTAGACTAATCACGGGATCGAAGAAATTTGATCACATATCTCCACACCTGAAAGCACTAAACTGGCTACCTTACGAGGCCAGAATTCAAATGAAGATGGCCTGTATTACACATAAAGCGGTTCATTACAACACGCCTAGTTACCTAGCCAAGAAACTTAAGCTATCAGGAGGTAACAGACCTACCAGAAGCACAAAAGAGTTACTATTGCGACCAGCCTTTTTCCACAAGAAAAAGACCTACAACAGAGCATTCTCAGGAGCTGCTCCCAGAATCTGGAACTCACTCCCTCCAAACCTCAGGAAGATTCAAAATACAGCAACATTCAAACGAGAACTGAAGACCCACTTGATGAGTAAATACCCTACATAAAGGAGCCGATGGACTATTGGGATGATCATTTACGCTAACAGAGGGTTGTCCGCGGCATGAAAATTGGAGGATCAATAACTGATATCGAACTGTATTTCCATGGTCAAGCCGACGCTAGACACGTTACTGCTACTTCGTATTTTGTGAACCTATAACTACCTCACTTGTCTGTGAACTTATAACTATATCTCACAGACATAATATATGTAACGGCTTTCTCACCCTATTTATTTATCCATCTTATCCTTGATATGCACTGGATTGCCATATAACCCTACCTCATCGAGCTTGTATTGGTACTAGGACACAAGCTAAACCTCTTTCGTCACCTAATGCTAATTGCACAGACACTAGTAATTATATATCTAATCATGTCCTTACGGTATATTACCCTCTACCTCATAACTATTTGTTGTTGTTGTTATTACTGTTACTATAATGTATACCTGTAACTCTTTTCCCTGTTAAGCGCTCTGATACCCACGGGTCTTGTCCGCGCTATACAAAACTTTATAAATAAATAAATAAATAAACTTTAAAAAGTCTCGAATTGCCCATCTGACAGTACTATTCTTAGGGTACGAATTATCAAGTGAAGGGAAAAGCCTAGCGGACAACTTCTTAGAGAAGTGCACTGTACTCCAAGCTCCAAAAACGCTGAAGAATTTACAATCCATATTAGTTTTTCTGAATTTCGGAAGAACTTACATTCTAAATTACGCAGAGAGGGTTAAACCTCTCTACGAACTAATTAAACCTGATTTTAAACAAATCAATTGGACTCAAAAACACACAGAAATTTTGAGATCACTGCAAACAGACATGTTAGCAAAAACAAAATTAGATACACGTGACAACACATGTGATCTTGTAATCCGAGTCATCCCAGGAAGATGCGGATTCACATACCTAACCTCTAATGAGGGAGAAAAGGTATCAATAGCTTACAAATCACATTTGTACACAAAGGCTGAAATAAAATTCAGTTCAACGGAAAAAATTCTAACTGCGGTTCAGACTGCTGTAGCGAAAGAAAGGCCCCTAGCACAAGGTAAACGAATAATAATCGTAACTCCTATTCCGGCTTTAGAAGCGGTGACTAAAGCAAGCATTCCTAATGCTAAAGCTTTGCATCCGAGATGGATTCAGTGGGTTAATTCTCTTGCTGCAACAGACGTAGTTTACGAATTTGATCCTAACTTAAAAACACAGGAATTTTTACAATATGAATATGAATGTCCTCTGCCAATTGAAATCCTGCCTCTCGAAGAATACGGAAGTATTATATATACTGACGGATCAGCACAACCCGCAGTTGGGGGTAAGCAAGCTTACAGTGCTGCGTGCGCGATTGTAAAAGGTCGCTGGCACAAAGGAAAATTTAGACCACTGGTCACCAAAACACAATCTCTAGAAGATTGCTCGGCTCAACGAGCTGAATTAGTAGCATTTAAGATGGCGCTTGAAAATGCAGAACGTGAATTCCCGACACTTATCGTGTGCGATTCTCATTTTTGCGTCAACTCTTACAATAACAAACTGCAGAGTTGGATTGAAAATGACTACAAAGATGACACAGGTGCCACAATAAAGCATAAATTGCTCTGGAACGAGGTAGCTCTTTTAAGTAAAGAACTACAAAAGACTCACGTGATTCACGCACAGAGTCTTCAACGTGATGGCGTTCACGTTGCAGGGAATTCATTGGCTAATACAGCCACCGCGGAAGCAACTAAACTGGCTTCCGTAGCCACAAAAAAGCGTACAGATAAATATATTGACGGGGAAACCATGCTGGCAGTAAAAACGACCGTAAAAGGCGACTGTGCAGCACTACCCGTAAACTATCCACTCAATTATGCATACATAATCGATGCAAACTCCGTTCCTTTTGCTCGAATCCCTGGAGTGGGGGACAGAGTAATTCCAAACACGAACAGGAGAATATTTTTAATAGCAGACGCACATATGGGTTTGGGTCTGAGACACCAAACAATTAAGGTTTCTCTGACTGAATTACAATCAGTATACTGGTGGCCGGGAATGAGTGTAGAACACCAAATATATGCAAACAACTGTGAAAACTGCAATAGGGATCGCAGTAGTGAACCATGCTACCGGCTACCGATCAGAAACAGCGTAACGCTGCCTGCACCCCAACCTGCGTCCTATTAATCAGTTAAGGCTAAACACACTTAGAAAATGAGGCCCCAGCGCTCGGCTGACGCTAGAACGGTTATAAAAGATTTGCGAGTCTTTATCGGCACATACGCAATTACCACGTTCCATTCTGACCAGGGTCCTGCTTTCAGCTCTCGAGCATATAAGGAGGCCATGGCTATCATGGGAATTGGGTTGCGGTATTCTTGTCTGTCGCACCCCGAAGAGAACAGTGTGGTAGAAAGAAAAAACCGGGACATAAAGCAATCTATAACAGCGAAGGTATTAGGTTCAGGCGCTGGGTGGGTCAAACATTTAATAAGTGTCCAAACTAGTCTTAACAACATGCCAAGAAATTCTGTAAAAGGTTTCAGCCCATACGAACTATTGTTCGGAATTAGAATGCGCGTTCAGGACCTCAATAGTCAGATGTCAGTGGTACAAGAAGAAACAACGCACTTTGATGTAAAGGATCGTTTGGCTGTTTTACAGGAACTGAACGAAACAAGAAAATCCTTAAGCAACACAAAGTTAAAGCAACAGCCACCTACCACTGACGAGGCACCACCAGCAACAGCCCCAGCATGGCCTGTCTGGATTCCAAAGATTGGGGATCTAGTCAGAGAAAAGATCGCGGTTAAGAAGGAATTTGGGCCTTCTTACAGAAAAGCAGTACCTGTCTTAGCAGTCACCGGAACAAGATCAGTTGTGCTACCGCCCCTTGCTGGTAAAAAGGAGAACAGAGTCGTGTCTATCGATCTGGTAAAACCACAAGCATGTGGCCTATAATCAACAGTAGGCCCAGTGGACTCCCAAGAAATAACAGAATACCCAAACTTGCAACAATCCAAGAGGTTCAAACTGAAAGACTCATCACATTCGATCAGCCTGCAGTGCACAATGAAGGACTATGCAATAATGCCATGGAACTCGTGCCTCTTGAAACACAGATTGAAACAGTTCGTCAAGATACAACACCAGTCTACACTAATGTGGCATCAGAAAGTGCTACCGAGAGACAGATTGAAAGAACAATCCCATCAATTGACAGAACTGCCTCTGGTTATTTCATCAACTTCGACAACTTCTCTGAAGATTTAAACGACCCCGAAGTGATGCCAGAAACAAAAAAGACTTTTAAAGAAAAAGCAACGGAACTCTTTCATCAACTAAAAGAAATCTACCTTGTTTCCCCTTGGCTAGAGTTCTGGTTCGGTCTAGGTGTATTTTTCCTCCTACTTTGGCTCATCATGGTACTGTGTTTGGGAAAATTCATTGAAGGAAAATATATTACAATGGACACAGCAAGTCAGAACATCAACCTAGTCCTGAAACCACACAGATCATCACACGTGAAGAAAAGAGAACTGTCAACAGTAAATGTCACAGCAATTCCAATACCTGGTGGGGTTGTATGGGAGAAAACAGACTATGAGATCTATGGTCCGGTCGAAATCCTGAAGTATCCTCATCAACTAAAGGTTTCCTTAAGTGACTTTGTGACACCTAGTACATTCTCTGATGATTGGGACTTTAACAGTATTAATGACATGATGTCTGATTTAGTAATGTCTTTTTTTTTATTTTTTTATTTTATTTTATTAGAGTACGTGTATACATTATACAAAACAAAATCCATTTGTTTCCAAATTTGAACATACTACATAGCGGAGAAATAGTAAGCCTAAACAGTTATAAACATATATAAAATAAAACATACAATCCTATGGGAGAAAAGCTTTCATAGTTGAGTCCTTTCAAATCTTAACCAGTACTTTGGCTCACATTCCCCTGACCACTCATCCTTATAGTTCTCCATCTGGCCACTGGTGCCCACAATCGTAACCCCATCTCTCTTGTTTTTATACCCTTGTGCTCGTATAGGGCACCCTCGATGTTATGGATGCCCAACAGCCTACATATCCACATTTGAAATGTTGGGGCCTCTGTATCTTTCCAGGCCGCTGTTATTAATATCCGTAGTACTGCTACTGATATAAAAATTAAAGCTTCCTCCTCAATCCTTAATTTTAAATTAATATCACATCCAAAAATGAATAGGGTTGGGGATAAGGTAATTTTAACTTCTAGGAGCCCCTCTAAGAAAGCCAATATCTCCGATTTAATAGGGTTAAGTTTCTCGCAGCCATAGAACATATGAACAATGTCTGCAGAGCCTCTGCCACATCTGGGGCAATTGCTATCAACCCTCATCCCCCACTCAAACAACTTAGATGGAGTATAATACAAATTAAATAGGGTTTTAAAATGTTGAGCTTTAAGGTTAGAAGAGCGCAGAAATCTCTTATCAAAAGTAAGAGCTCTATCTAAATCAATTTCTGGGTCCACCAATTTCTCAGCCCAGGCTGCCTCGATCTTAAGCATGTCATCTGGGGAACTTTCCATAAGGATTTTATAAAGTCCATTAATTTTTCGCCCACCTCCCTTCAGATAATCCAATAGGGTACTTCTTTCCCCCAAAATAATTTGTGGTCTTACTGATCTGATTGTATTTACCACCTGAAGGTATTTATATTCCTGCCCTTCCTGCAATGTATATCGTAGCCTTAAATCAGACAATGATCTGCATGTATCCTTCACCATTATTTGCCCCAGTGTTACAATGCCTTGTTGCTCCCAGTGTCTCCAAGATCCATCCATACATAGGTTTGGAAAGAGATCGGAGTTCCATAAAGGCGTATGGTGGTTATACCTTGGAATACCCATTACTTTTTGCACAGATGCCCAGATCCCAGCTATACCCTCAAGTATTTTGTATCGTGATTTCTTGTAATACATTCTTCCAGTTTTTCTCAGAAGAATCCCAAATGCTTGGTCCCCCAATGCCAGTTGAAATATCGATGGAATATCATCAGGGCCCCATTCCTGAGTCACCTTCTCCTGATTGAAGAGGATTGCCATTTCTGTGAGGAGGCAGGACCAATGGTAATTCCTGATATTAGGCATACCTAGCCCTCCCCTTTCCTGCGGTAAAGACATATATTTGTTTGATCTTCTAATCTTGCCATATTGCCACAGGAATTTCATAAAAATTGCTTCAATTTCCTTTATTATTTTATCTTCTAATTTAAATGGGATCGATCTAAGTTTATACAGAATCTTAGGGAACATAGTCATTTTAATGACGTTAGCCCTGCCTATTATTGATAAATGAAGTGTATTCAATCTCCTCAGCTCTTGTTCCATTGATTTCAAGAGGGGTGTAAAATTATCTCCAATTATGTGCCCTGATTGTGAATTGAGTGTTATGCCAAGATACACTACTGAATTGACATATCTAGCATCCTTTTTAATTATATTCTTAGAACAAAGAATTTGAGTCTTAGCTTCATTCAGTCGGTATCCTGAAAATTTCCCAAACAATTTAGTAATGTCAGCTAGATTCACAGATCATGATTATTTACAGGGTTCATCTAGTTATGAGCAGTTATTCTGTTACACCCACTATGGGGATCATTATTTGCACAAATCTGCACAGCCTAGAAATGTTTTTATGTATAATCAATAGGAACATTGTTCTACACCACCTAAAAGCAGTTCTAAAGCATTTTTTGAGAAATTCAAATACTTCTCAGGGTTTAACACCAGTAATGCAGAAACGTTTTATTACAAACTGTTAGATAAAACAGGAATGAAAACAATGCTGACAAATTCTAAATTGATATATTCAGAAGCATTTTATGACAAAATGATGACATTTGGTTTTGATTATTGGAAAAATAATATTGAAACGAAAACAATCTGGGGTACAAAAGATTGGCAGGTGCAAGGCATTGAAGCACTATTTAGAACCTGCATGATACCAGAACAAATGTTGTTTTTAAATGACACAATACACCAAACATCTTGTCTTGGCCTAGCTAAGATCAAAGACCTTAAAACACCGTCTATACCAAAGCCAATACCTGAAAATGCAACTGCAGATATTGAGTTAGACGTAACACAAATTTTAAATTTGAACAGAACACATCCTGATTGGAAAAAGTGGTTAATCTGGCCTACTGACACAAACAGCTGTCAAGATAGATTCCTGAGTAAAACACAGGGGTTAAAAATGACCAGATTAGACTCGAGATATTCCCAGAGACAACATCCAGGGATTATAACAACATACAGTGTAGGGAAACTCTGCCTCGAATGGCTAACAACATCCACACTGGCTGAAATTAAGCAACACTTATCTTTACTAAAAGAAGGTGCTGATTTGCGCGATTTCATTCTTGGACCACGTAAACAGCGTCAAAAGCGTTTCATAGCGACCAGTATCTATGCTGCTTACAACGAGGCTTGGAAAGTCAAACAAATTGAAACTGCTGAAAAAATACGAGAAATTGATCGTATTAATTTGGAGAAATCACTTTCTGTAGTAGACAATGGGTTAATGCCTCTGTCTTCCAGAATATATTCGTTGGACAATATTGTATCCTCTGCCTTTGATGTGATAGACAGAGATTTGCTAATGTTACAACATGGCCAGTCTCAATTACGTTCTATTATAGAATTAGGCTGGACGCTGCAAAATCTTCGTTCAGGCTATGTGCCTTGGCGTTTAATCAACACAACGTCATTATTTTCCAGTTTTAACCTTACTGATAAGCAGATCAGTTTGGCACAGAACGGAGCAGACTATACAATCCTGAGCATCGAAAAACTCGAGAGATTACCATTGACAATGTCAGAGAGTCCTGTCATTGAATGGATAATACACGGAATTATCACAATTCCGATAACAACTTTCCGATTTAAAAAGTGCCTTGAGTACATACCTGCTGGCCAGTATGAACAATTGGGTAAAGGATATGTAAAATCTGAATGGAAATTACCATACACTCATTCTTGCTATAGTGACAGCAACAAAAATGTATTTCTTAGTGGTAATAACTGTAAACATTCACTAAGCGGTATACTTTTGTGTCAGGGTATTAATTTACACGGAGCATGTGATGGAAATTCTAACAACCTTTCATGCCACCAGCTAGTCACACCTGCAACTCAGATAGAGCCCTTCTTTATGCAACTCGCAAACGGGAGTTACATTCTTAGAACGGATCACAGATGTTGTGGCCTCGTGCCAGGGAAAAGTTATCTAGTAGAAGTAAGATCCTTGGTCAAATGCTGTATGCAAGCATTGTTTCCGAGTGGGGCTGCAGACTCAGTGACTCCCATCTGGCCTCGTCTGAATCTCTATTCTATACGAATTGATACTTTAAGCAAAGTTAAATCTGTACTTTTACAGACAACAGTGCCTATAACGTCATCAAAAGAGACGTATGATCTTCTAGTTGCAAGGACAGCTACTGAAGTTCATGACCTTTTATCAACAAATTGCCCCGTGCATTTCGTACAAATGCTAAGCCAACTCCTTAACATGTCTAGTGCCACAAGCGTCCCAGGCATATTCAAGACAGTCTTTACGGGACTGCTAACGCCTTTTCAAGCAATTTTGGGAATCGTTCCTAATTTTGTGCACTCTGTTTTTGGCGGCATACCATTATTTTTGGGACTTGTAGCAGGGATTTTATTTTTGACCCTCCTACTTCGTTATGGCAAGCCTCAGCTCAGACATAGCTCCCATGGGAATGGAAGAGACAATCCTAGCAATGCGCTACCGGGATAGGATAACTAACGTCCTCGGATTGGCCAGGCTGAGAGATCTAAACATGACCTGGTTCCTTTCATTCAGACCTGTATGGCCAAATTGCATTTTACCTGTGCTACGATGTATGCTTTGCGGCGATGAATGCGTGTTGGACATCTGTCTTTCACTTCCATCAGCAGTACCAATGGACGTCGATACTTTGCTCAGTCCAATAACGGCTCACGCATTGTGTTGTCCCCAGCGGCTACCAATCCTGATGACGGCATTTGTGGAGACTCCTGTGCTACAACCAAGTGGTAACAGTGGAGCGAGTGACAAAAGCAACATCATCCAGGTACAACGTTCAGTGAGCATTACTGATCCTGCCTTCGATGACAGCAATCATTCTCACACTTGCCAAGTTACAGCGCTATCAAATTTGGTTGAACTGTCACCTGAATTTGTAGACCAATTCTTTGCGAGCCTGTCTGATATGATGTTCCCACCTATACAGAAACAATAACTTTGAGAAGCTTTCCGACACACAGCGTTCCCATGAAAATCTGAATTCGGCCTTCACTCCTCGTCAACAAAGACTGCTAGCAGCGTTGGAACTCTGTTTCCCCGTTCAAGCATAAATTCTCTTTGGATTGGATATTTTTCAAATATTGACCTTTTTTTGGCACGAACAAATCTTTGCTTGAGGTAAAATCTATTCTTAAAGAACAGAAGTTCATACTTCTATTTTTTACACACACCTAGAGACATAACAACTCACATTAGCCTCTAGCACACATTTTGCAAATGCATTTATATGTGATGATTTATCTCGCCCTTCTTCTGTCAGAGATACTTCATGTGTAATTTTTATGCATAATCGTTCATTGATTTCACATGCCATAATTTTTGAATGATTTCTATGCTTCAAAAAACGTACAGTACCTAAAATCCATGTATTACAAGTACGCCTATTTCGAATGCATTTATGTATTTTGGGGTGGGCAATGTTACACATGCATCCTATTGCTTTAGTTTTAGGAATTTGATGGACATGTAAACGTGGAGTGGGTGTTGCGTGTTTATCTAGGGTCCTGATCGATACTGTGACCTTATGCCCCTATTCGGCTATAAATCCATTTTATTCCCTATATTGGCATAACCGTTCAAGTGCGATATTCAGAAAGTCATCTCTGACCTCACACGAACAGAGCCACGTTCAAGGATATCTCTCTCTGCCACTTCCTTTGCGACCAATTAGTGCAATGACAGAGCAGAAGTCACTATTTGATATTCCTAGATTAACACTCCGAGTTCTTCAACAAGATAAAAACTCAGCAAACTGGGAAATCCCCCTTGCTATGTTTTGATTAGTAATAGAACTCTAATGAGCAACTGATAGCTATCACTTCCTAGTGATATCTTTAATTGACGTCTTATGTCCAGCAAACTTGCGTCAAACCCGGCACCTGTCAGGTATAAATACTACCAACGTTGCCTTAAGCAATTGTGGTCGAGAGCTGTTGTGCACCCTGTTGTGCATACCGTTGCTGTTGCTGAGCACTGTAGCACTCTGTCGCTGCAGC
This sequence comes from Lissotriton vulgaris, assembly GCF_964263255.1. Lineage (NCBI taxonomy): Eukaryota > Metazoa > Chordata > Amphibia > Caudata > Salamandridae > Lissotriton > Lissotriton vulgaris. The sequence continues at coordinate 1,141,225,219 of NC_141694.1, read as the reverse complement.
CTGCTGTCCCTGTGGTGGTGAAGCTACTGATACCATTATCGCTGCTAAAGCGCGAACAATGGTGCAGTACGCTTAGGAGCCGAACAGACGTCCCTCTGCGAAGAGCCTAGCAGATCCAGCTGCCCGCGGACGCTGTCCCCCGCCTCCTCCTCTCGACGCGCTGAAGAAGAGCCGCTGCCTTTCTCGTGCAGAGAAATCCAGCTCCGGCGTTTCCAGTTTACCCTCGCGGGTGACAGGGATATCGAGCTTCCCCTGAAGGAGATACCAAACCTCCATCATTCTATTCAGAGGTATGGTGCTGACTAAACCCTTAAATGAGAATTCTTGAAACAAACCTTGGCAAAACCAACTTAACTTAAAGCTACTTACTTACTCCCCTTTCACGTGTTAGGCTTAGGTCAGGCACACTGGGGTAGGCTTAGTTAGAAGCACCAGTTGAGTATTTTAGCCTATTGTATATATGACTGTATATATGTTTTATTACTTTTAACCATTGTATGGCTAAGAAACCATATCAATGATTTTACAGTATTATTTCGCAATACTTATCTTACTGTACGTACTTTTTATAATAACAAGTTTTGCAATTGTGGCAATACATTTCTCTTGTACGAGAAGAAAGACTGTTCAATAAATGTTAACCCTTTATTGACAAACGCCCGTCTCTCTATTCTCTACATCTCGTGAAAGTAAACTGCACTAGACTGACTGAGTGAAATACATGTCTATTGTTTCACACCACCCTAGAGATCGACTCTTGATCTGAGGAGCAAAGTTGTCATGTTGCACGGTTGTTGGAAAACTGAATCCCTTCTTGTCTGTGCCAAGGAAGCTGATCACTTCCTATGCAGAGAAGAAAGTTTCCAGTGACCTCTGAGCTAGTTGGTAACACAACCCAATTAAGTTTAGCATAGTCAGTGGAGGCCTGGAATATCCGCAGTTCCACGTTGATACTACTGTTTATGTTATTCCAATGCGCAGGGCCTAGTGGGAAACTAGGAACTACACTACAAGTGATAGAGCCGAGACACTGTTGGGAAGTAGGTAATTAGACAGAAAGCCAGGTTCAATAAAGGGAAGGAGAGGGAAGCGACACTACAACACACAGCAGTCACACATAGGTCATGTGTGACCTATTTGCCCGTGGAAATGGGGGGAGGGATCCTAAGGAGGGAGGGGCAATAAGGGAGGTGGGTAAGGGGAGGGGAAAACACGAGGGTGTTGGTGATGGATGCACGGAACATACAGCACAGAAACTCAAAATACACAGAATAGAGGATGGTTGGATAGACAGTTTCACAAAAGGAGGTAGAAAGAGAACTAAGTGGGTGGCTAGTAGGGAAAATCCCAGTAAGCATATATAGCGGTAAGGATAGCTTCATTGAATATCTGCGGTCTTAAAAATGGGAAAAAGAGGCAGAAGGTAGCCGCCATGCTCAGATTGTGGAATCTGGGTATAATATGCCGACAGGAAATGCATGTTGTGGGAAAGGATAAGTACATGCTAGATCAGATGGGGTTTGAGGTGCTTGGCTATACAGGACAAGAAACCAGAACTAAAGGGGGAGTAATCCTAGCAAAAAAAGGTGCTGTCAAACTCAGAAGAAAGAAGGAGGATCAAGATGGGAGGTGGGCATTGTTGGAAGGGGAAACAAATGCTGGGAGATTTACGCTTGTTTCTTTGTATGGATCTAAGGATGATGAACCTGAGATGCTGGAACATCTTGAACTAGAACTGTCATTATGGTCAGAGCCTGTAATATGCTGTGGGGATTTCAATATTATTGGACTGGATGGATTGGGCACAAAAGTTGGCGTAGGGGGCGGATATGGTGGTCGGAAGAGAAAGACACACAAAGCACTACAGAATTTAATTCGACATAATGCTCTGGTGGATATTTGGGCTGAGAATAACCAAATAGGGACAGGGAGCACGTATTATTCAGCACCCCATAGGATGATTGCCAGGCTGGATTATTTTTTCATTTCTAGCTCTTTGGCAGGCGGGGCCCCAATAGAACGTCTTCCAAGGATAGTGTCGGACCATAATCCGTTGGTGTTAAGTATCCCAGTGATTAACAGAGGGGAAAAAGAAACTAGCACATGGACATTTGAGCGAGGGTTGTTGAAGGAGGAGAGATATGTCACTCGGATGCAGGAATGGATTACACAATTCTGGGACATCAACAGGGGCACAGCCCCAGTGGATATTGTGTGGGACGCATTCAAGGCTGGAGTTAGGGGGGAGACCTTGAGCTATACACTATTAAGGAACAAAAAGGAAAAGATCAGGATGGAAGAGAGGGTGAGAAAGATGAAGTTGCTTGAAGAAGATTTAGTTCGGGCCATAAGCAGACAATAGAGCAGATTTTGTTGGAAATAGAGTTCAATAAAGCAGAGGCGGGTGAAAGCCTGGCACAGAAAGCGGCAGGGAACTTTCTAGCAAAAAAAGAAAAGTGCTATGAATATAATGAAAAGGTGGGACATCTGCTGGCAATCCTGGACTAGGCAAACCCTAGCAGCAGGGGAGATAGAAGAGATTCAAGATGGCACAGGGAATATAGTAAAGAAAGTGGAAGAGGTGCAGGAAGTTTTTAGGAGATTCTATGAAAACCTGTATGAGCAAGATTTAACTAATACAGAGGCTGGAATTACAGAATACTTATCGCACATACCACACGCAGGGTTAAATCCGGAGGATGAAAGGACAGTTGGAATGTTCATTAACACTCCAAGAAGTAAGAGAAGCAGCATTTAATCTGCCATCAGGAAAAGCAACAGGACCGGACCAAATACCCGCAGAATTTTACAAGACATTCTGGGACGTAATAGGGGAGGATATGTGGGCCAGTTTTAGACAGGCACAGGCAGGAAGGGCAGCTCCGCACTCATGGGCAGGGGCGGACATAATAGTGTTATTAAAAAAGGATAAATCCCCCTTAGAACCAGGATCATACAGGCCAATAACACTCCTCAACGCGGATACAAAAATATACTCAAAATCACTGGCACAAAGGTTAAGTAAGGTCATCGAGGGTTTAGTCATTACATCACAGCATGGATTTATTCCAGGGAAAGGGACAGCCCAGCACACAAGGCAAATGATAACCATTTAAGATGCCGCGGAAGTTGCAGGAGATCCTGTCGCAGCTATTTTCTTGGACGCGGAAAAGGCGTTTGACAGGGTCTCCTGGGACTATCTGTGGAAGGCCATGGAATAGTCAGGGCTTGGCAAGGGGTATATAAAAGCAATACAAGCCCTATACAAACAGCCGACAGCAAGGATAAGAATTAATAAAACCTATACAAAGGCAGTCCAGATAAAACGAGGGACCAGGCAGGGCTGTCCAGCCTCGCCTTTGCTGTTTGCCTTATACTTGGACCCGCTGCTAAAGAAACTTGCTAGTAATCGTAATATTCCCCCTGTTAGGCTGCATGATGAGGAATATAAATTGTTTGCCTATGCAGACGATGTGATGTGGCCATTATAACTCCGGGGCCAGGGATAGCAATAGGTGAAATAGAGCAAGAAGCAAGGAACTTCGGCTTAATATCAGGATATCTTATAAATAAGGGGAAAACTCAGATAGTGCAGAACAGATTCACAACATATCAGGATGTCAGGGTGGATCAGGAAGCGGTATACTTAGGCATTAGAGTTACTGCGGATCTAGAGAGACTGATAGGGATAAATATGGAACCCTTGTTAGGGAAAGTAAAAACTAATACTGAAAGGATTAATAATTTACACTTGACTCTAATGGGGCGTATCAACGTGATCAAAATGGTTACCTTCCCAAATTTTTTGTATCTTTTGAGAGCTATACCTCTATTTTTTGATTGCATGTGGTTCAACAGATTAGAAGTAATATTAAATAGATTGATATGGGCGCAAGGAAACACAAGGAGAGCCTATTGATTTATAACACTCACTAGGGACAAGGGGGGCTGTTGGGCACCTGATTTCAGATTTTATTATCGGGCGACAGTACTGCAATACCCACAGGGGCTGTTTGGAGGGGGAAGTGTCACTCCAAGAGGTGATGGACCCGGTTACGGGAATGTGTGTACAGCTTTGGTGGGCAGGGAGGCGGAGAATGCAATACTAAATATGGTAGACTATACTTACTTCAAACACGCGAAAGCGGAAGGAACGACCTGCAGGCTCCCGACTACATAACTTAGGGATTTCCCCTCACAAATCTTTACTTTGAAAAACCGGACTTTGTTTGGAAAGTAGTACAAATTATGATGAAGAACTGAAAAGAACAAACTGTAATGTAAATAGCCTTGGAAAAGCCCTGGCGCGAATCGCCACAGGGGGCGAAACACGTGTCGGCTGTTCATGTTTTTACCTAAATTAATAAAGAGCATTTTCCTACACAAAATGGACTTTTGACTCAAATTATATGAGCAAGGATTCAGCCCAATGACATAAAGAACTGTTGCTAACACACTCACTATCCCCCTAAAGACTTACTTCAAACACACTAGGTTCAAGACCTTAAGAGCAATATATAAAATTTGGAAGACCGTTGCGAAAAAATTGAGAATAGGCAGATATAACAGATATATAAGACTGTATACAAATCACTCACTCACAGGGGACATCTTCAGAGATGTAGTTATGAAAGAATGGGATAATAAGGGGATCAAGAAATTAGGGGATATAATGGATCCGGAAGGAGGGATTCTACAATACCAGGAGATTCAAAATAAATTTGAGATATCGGGAAGTAACTTTTTTAAGTACCTGCAAGTAAGGAGCTACTTTCATAATAAAAAAGGGGGCATTTTAGGGTTTGGTCATTGCAGGATAATGGACTATATAGAACGCAGCAGATACTGTACAATAAGACAACTATATGCAGAACTTTATGCACTAAAAGGGGATGACAGGGGCAAATATGCCAGGAAATGGATGGAAAAAGTGGCTTCGCATCCGGAGGGACTACAGGCTTCTTTAGACCTAGGTCGGACAGTTTTGTGCTCTGCGACATTACAAGCGCAGCATTACGAAACAGTATATTCATTATACCATACCCCAGCCAGAATCGCACAGTGGGGGGGGGGGGGGGCACTGGAATAATCTGCCCGCCTTGTGACTTGAGTAATACAGATATTGTACACATGTTCGCGCAATGTCCACAATTTTATACATTGAAATTGGCAATCAAGGAATTTTTGGAAGGGTCACTAGGGATTAAGATCAAAATGACAGATGAACTGATAACGCTTGGAGTGATTGTAGGTGCAGAAGGCCTCCCCACAGAATTTTTATTCATGGCAATGGCAGTATATAGGATTGGCATAGCAAGAACATGGCTTGACAGGATGCCCCCCACGCTTCAGATGTGGGTAGCAAGGCTATTATCTACATACAATATGGAGAAAGCTATATATGAGAGGAAGGGTAGAAGGGCAAGAGCACTGGGTGAAAGAGTATGGATGCCCATAGAGAATTGGAAGACTAGGTCAGGTTAGCTCTACTTACTGAAATTAATGGAAGGACTTATTCGCATTTGATATAAAAGTAGAGCGGGTGGTTGAAATAGGATTATTTGTTTATACTGCTATTTTTGTCAGATTCATCTTGGTTTTTGTTTGTATACTAATGTGTATTTTGAAATATGTGTACTGTAACATGTATTGGAATTCTTGGTAAAAACTAAAAATGCAATAAATATAAAAAAAAAAAAAAAATTAAATGGATTCCTGCTGTTTAATCAATTACACTTGGGGGCCAATTACGATACAGCCTGTAAAGTCTCCGACCTGTGGTCGGAGCCTTTAGTGCTGCACTGAAATAGGCTGCTTGGTTTCCTTTCTGACCGCCTCTTTATGATGCTTCTGACAGGTTCGGAGAGTCCGTTCGCCAGTTGGAAGTCAGCAAGTAATCTCAAGGCCAGGTCTTTCCGCCCTTGAGATTACAATCACGGTATCAGACATTGTTTCCATGCCGGCCTGTTCGACATCAAAGCCATGTCAGAAAGCATGTTTGGGGCTCCCAGGAGGGCCCCCTTGAGTGTAGGGCCTCCGGTTGTAGGCCTCCCCCTTGCGGGTAGAATTCTGCCCAACATCTAAAACACCCCCTTATTGTTCTTTTACCTCCCATCTAATTTTTCACATTTAAAAATAATGTTCCCCTATTTACTTTTCTCTTTTTTATCTCCTGTTTTGCAACTAGCTTTTATGTATAATTCATCCCTACAGGGATTTTAAAGTACAAGACACTACTACTGTTAGCAAATAAAAATCTGAAGATTTTTCATAACCGTGCTGATTCTTATGTCTCCACTACAGACAGGTTTAGCTGTCTGTTCCCAGAACTACTTTTTCCAATATGGCTAGAGTGGCCTTGGGAAAAGCCTCTTGCTTCTTTTGTCTATTTCAGTTTCTCCTATTGATTCAATGGCCTCCCTCTTTAGTGTTGTGTTTGTCCTGCCTAAGAACATTTTGTTGTGATTGGATGAATTGTATCCTTATTCTGATGACCTTGCATGCAATCTAGGAAGATTCTTTTTTTCTTTTCTTTAAGCACTTCATTGGAATCCATGTGTTTTCTTGCTTTCTCTTTCCTATGTGCTACTTCAACCTTCACTTTGTATTGTTTCACCTATCCGTAAGTTGCTTCCCAAACATTTCCCATGGTCTGGATTTATGCAAATCAGATGTAAACCTGCATATTGCAAATATTTTCCTGTTCTGTCTTACTATTATTTAAAGGTTTTCAGTACATTGTTATGACATTATATTGTAAACCTGCTGTTTTGTTATTTCATTTTTTCCAACTTAATAAACTTTACTTTAAAAACTTAGAAAATATGTAAAACTGAATTTCCCTAGGCACTCATGTGATGGTGAAGTCTTGCGAAAAGTGTCTTGAATGTGTGACCTGAAAACAATGTTCTGAATAATTAGCCTTTCAGCATCTTTTTGAATCACAAGTACTGTTATTTTTCATGCCAAAACAAAAAGCACGTTTACAGAAGCTTACCCAGCTGCACATCACAGAAATTGTGCAGAATAATTTCCACAATCAAGCCGCAATTACAACAAGTGTTTACAAGCTTTTTATAAGCATATGGTAGTTTATGTATTGGGACAACCTAATCAGTGTTTGAATTGATCATCTCTAGAAGTTTTGCCTAGTAATAAAATATGTGTAAAAAAATTGCCTTTCTTCTTAGTAATCTTTATATTGCTTCTGGCAGTGACAGGCCTCACTGGCACATTTTCTGCAGTTTGCTGATGGGTGAGGCCCAAGCAGTGCAGTTCAGGTCCAACCCCACCATTGCTTCTGCAGGAATCACTGACATAATATCGAAGACAAAAATATAGTAGACAAAAATAGCGATGTAAGAATATCGAAAGTCAAAATATCGACATCCTATCTTTAAAATGTAAATGACAAAAATATCTAAAAAAAATAGAGATGTAAAAAATATCGATGTCCAAAATATTGTTTTAATATATAAAACATTATGTTAAAACAATTATATTATAAAAATAACTAAAAAAATTACTTAGCTATAACATGCATTAAAAAAATTTAATAAAGACATTTGATTTAAAAAAATGTAAAAGAACATATATAAAATGTAATATATAAATGCATATTTACTTAAAAATAATTAATAAACAATTAACTAATTTATTTTAAAATAATATAAATATAAAAAAATGAACTATGAAATATATATATATATAAATACAGCTATAACATAAAATATCATTATAAAAACATTATATTGTAAAATAAAATACTAAAATATTTATACATTTTCAAACTTACATTTTGCACTCCATTGAGTGTAACAGTCGGAAAATTGTTGAATAGCATAAGGGTAAAAATTTACTATTCCCACTGCAATTACTGCAACAGTAGGAAAAGTGTTGATAGCGTAGGGGTAAAAATTACTATTCCCACTCCAGTGAATGCAACAGTAAGGAAAGTGTTGGATAGCGTAGGGATACAAATTACTATTGCCTCTCTAGTGAGTGCAACAGTAGGGAAAGTGTTGGATTGCAAATGGGAAAAAATTACTATTCCTACTCCAGTGAGTGCAACAGTAGGGAAAGTGTTGGATAGCGGACAAGTAAAAAGTTACTATTCCCACTCCAGAGAGTGCAACAGCGGAGAAAGTGTTGGATAGCGTAGGTGTAAAAATTACTATTCCCACTCCAGTGAATGCAACAGTAGGAAAAGTGTTGGATAGCGTAGGGGTAAAAAGTACTGTTCCCTCTCCAGTGAGTGCAACAGTAGGGAAAGTGTTGGACAGAAGAGGGGTAGAAATTACTATTCCCACTCCAGTGAGTGCAACAGTAGTAAAAGTGTTGGATAGCATAGGTGTAACAATTATTATTCCCTCTCCAGTGAGTGCAACAATAGGGAAAGTGTTGAATAGCATTGGGGTAAAAATTACTATTCCCACTCCAGTGAGTGCAACAGTAGGGAAAATGTTGGATAGCGTAAGTGTAAAAATTACTATTCCCTCTCCAGAGAGTACAACAGGAGAGAAAGTGTTGGATAGCAGAGGAGAAAAAATTACTATTCCCAGTCCAGAGATTGCTACAGTAGGGAAAGCTTTGGATGGCGAGGGGAAAAAATTACTATTTCCACTTCAGAGAGTGCAACAGTAGGGAAAGTGTTGGATAGCAGAGGGTTAAAATTAATATTTCCCCAAAATGTTAAGAAAAAGAAAAAAGAAACAAAATACCAACTACAATACAAAAATTGCTAATAACACAAAAATAAAAAACATAAAAAATAAACAAATTACAAAAGATAGAAACATAATTTAATGTTAAAAAGTACTAACAATTAACTACACACATTAATTTATAAAAGTTAAAAAAGCATTTTACAAACAAATAACTACATTTAATATAAATTAATTATAGTAAAGAAATTATTATTAATGATTTTTAAATAAATCACTTCACACCATATTCCCCTATAAATGCACAAACAACTCCTACATAATGGACACAATTAACATATTTACCAATTAATTATTTATAATTAACAAACAATTAATAATTAATAAATAATGGATGAATTACCGCAAACACTATTAAATCAAAATATAAAATAAATATTAATGAATAAAAATGATTAATTACTTTATTCAAATTAAATTACTTCCCAACCTATTCCCCTATAAACCTACAACCCGCTTCTAAAAAAATACCACAATTAACATAATTATCAATGAATTAATTAATTACAATTGATCACCAAATAAATCATTTATAAAAAAATATTTATAAATATTAATAAATAAAATGTATTAAATACTTTATTATAGGTACATTACTTTCTACCCTATACCCCTATAAACCCACAATCCAATCCTAAAACAAATAACATAATTATCAATTATTTAATAAATACAATTTGGTAAACAATTAGGGGGTCATTAGGATGTCGGGCGGATTTGCTCCGCCAGGGTGGCGGTGGCCACCGCCACCCTGGCGGAGCAAATCCGCCCGACATCCACAGCCCAATTCCCCCCCCGCCATATTAGTATGGCGGGGGGGACCGCGGCGGTGCAAAACACCGCCCGCATGTTTTCCGCCCCGGTCGCCTTGCGGCCGGGGCGGAAAACCAGTAACATGGTGGCGGTGTCTGTTAGACACCGCCCGCCATATTACCATGGGCATTTGTCAATGCCTTTCCGTGGCGGCAATGCCGCCACGGAAAGGCATGCGGAGACTCCCTGCGGGGGCCCGTTGCGGGCCCCCTGGGAGTCCGGGGCTTGGGGGGTGCACATTGGGGGTACCTATGGTACCCCCCCGCATTTGAATGTGCAACACGGCAGGCACCGCGCGGTGCCTGTCATGTTGTGCTTTGAAATGCACAACGTGCATTTTTACCATTGCGGCGGGCGGAGATTTCAGCTCCGCCCGCCGCAATGGTAAATATACAGGATGCGCCCGCCTGTGTGGCGGGCGCATCCTAATGCCCATTTCGGGACCCCCGCCCTGTAGGCGGGTGGTCCACATCCCCGGTAGGGTGGCGGGCGGCCAAAGCCCGCCCGCCATCCTAATGACCCCCTTAATATTTAAATTACTTCCCACCCTATTCCCCATAAACCCACAACCTGTTCCTAAAAGAAATAACACAATTTACATAAATATCAATTAATTAATAAAAAATAATCACCAATCAATAATTAATTAATTTTTAAAAAATGCTATAAATACTAACAAATAAAAATGATTAATTACTTTATTATAATTAAATTACTTCCCACCCTATTCCCTTATAAACCCACAACCTGCTACAGACTAAAATACGCAAAATGTAATTAACATAAAATTAATCACTTCTAAAAATTTCGCACATACATTAAAAAAAGTTATACTTATACAAAAAAATTAGATCACATACTTTTAACATACACTATTTAAACACTTATATAAATATCAACATTATTAACGATATTTTTACGAACGATATTACTGACTTCGATATTACAGAAAACGATATTTCTTACCTTCAAGTCGATATTCTGGTCAAGGATATTCTTGCAGTCGATACTATGCCACTTCGATATTCAGAACTCGATATTCTGTCTGTGCACCCTTCAGCAGAAAGGAGAAAAAAGGGATGATAGTAAGCAGAGCGCCGAGGGGTTATTTTAGCAAGATTTTATTGTCTAAAGCCCGCTAGTCGCTGATTGTATTTTTAATGTTCTAATACAGTTTTAAACTAAGCTTAACAAAGTTACCTTGCTTTTTTGAACATTTCACTTTCTGCCTGTCCACGGTCCGCCACACCACTTCCTGCCATTTGAGCGGAGGGACGCAGCTCCTCCCCCAGGCATTCTCATTTTCGGATAGCGATCGTACACACTACTTAATCGCCTTGTGTGCACGGATGTGCAGCGGACTAAGGTAGAGGGTGTGCCACTGGCACGCCGCAGGTGTGCCAAAGGCAAGACCGTCAGCGCCCATCTGTGTCTGAATGACGGCCTGCACCAGCTATGCTGCCCCTTTCACTAGCGCAAAAAAGCATTTTCTGGTCCAGCACTACAACTCCCAACAGTCCCCCATGGCTACAGGGAGGGTGGGTGTGGGTCCAGCACTACAACTCCCAACAGGCCCCCATGTCTACAGGGAGGGTGAGGGTGGGTCCAGCACTACAACTCCCAACAGGCCCCCATGGCTACAGGGAGGGTGGGTGTGGGGTTGGGTCCAGCACTACAACTCCCAACAGGCCCCCATGTCTACAGGAGGGTGGGGGTGGGTCCAGCACTACAACTCCCAACAGGCACCCATGTCCCATCCCAGAGCAAGATGGAGTCTGCCTACCATGTGCAGACCAATGCATCTCCCTCTTCAAACTTACATGTAGGTAGCCATCTTCACAGGGGAACCATCCAATAGCAGGAAAGGACCACACATATCTGTAATAGCCGACTACACAGTAGTGCATTTTCGTACCCTTTTCTTTAGATCAGGGCTTATCAACTTAAGCTAGGGGATAGACATATAAGTATTAGTGATAATCCATCCTTTTGCAAGAGTGTTAGTATATCTTCCATGGAGTTATGCATATTTTGGGCATTGTAGGCCTTAAACGGGACAGACTCCATCTTGCTCTCTGCCTGGTAGCTGGAGAGGCTTTCTAGGTCAAGTGTAATGTTTTAGTTTCGAGGTGTTGTTCGCTTGGAGAGAACCGGTTCAGGCTGGCCCTTATCGAAAGACTGTATTTTTCTCCACTCCGAAGACACAACTCCAGGCCGGCCGGCTGGGAACGTGCCCTTGGTACGGGGAGGTACAAGAATTTGGTGGGCGGCAGGTTACTGGCCGTAACTTTCCATGAAGGGACAGCTTCCATATTAGCGAAAGTGTTAGGCAATGAGTCAGTCAGTCTGTAGGCGGCAGCTAGCCGTTAGCATCTATGCCATTAATTACTTTCAAGGCAGACAATCGCCATTTTGAAGTCCGAGAAAGATTCTGAAACCGAGACTCTCTGAGAAAGACTGAAGGAGAAATAGTGCGGAGCGCACAGAGACAGAGAGAGAGAGAGAGACGGTAGCTGATATTAGCGAGCAAGGTTCCAGTGACTTGGAGGGAAGCCGAGGAGATTGAGCATAGCGGTGCAGACGTGTACCCGTGACTGCTGAGGTGTGATTCCGAGACGAGCCAAGACACAGAGACGAGACGGGAACCTAGATGACTGCCGAGCCCCGACTTCATATTAACCAGGTGATCTCTGCCCTTTCCTTGTTAAGCGCGCGTTCTAACCTTTACTTTTCTTTGCAGCATATACATTGTGTAGTATTGTGTTTATTTTTACTGTAATAAAACACCCCAATTCTTAGTGAACCGACATGTGCCTTGTATTCTTGTTCAATCAGGGTAACCTGGTCTTCTAGTCAGACATTGTTTGCATGAACGGATGCGAATCCCGATCAGGTAAGGAGTGACTGAGCAAGTAGGGAGAGAGGGAACATTTGATGCCAAGAGCAGAAGGTACATATTGTAATTTGGAAAGCTATACCAATTTCTATTATCGTAGTTCTATCCCGAGTAGATAACCAAAGACTTCATCCTTAAGTGTTCATAGGAAAGTGATCGTCGTTGGTACACGGCGTTAATGAGAGCACCTAAGATAGATGGTGTGTAGGTCGCCGGATTGCGGACCGTGTGTAAATGAGAGCACCGGAAGGATACGGTGTGGAGGTCTGCCGGATTGCGGGCCATGTGTAAGTGAGAGCACCTAAGATAGAGGGGTGTGTAGGTCTGCCGGATTGCAGACCGGGTATAAATGAGAGCACTGGGACTGCAGGCCCATGTGTGTAGGCGCGCCGGATTGCGTGTCGAGTGAGCACTGAGGGAGATCAGTGCGTAAGGGTATATAATCAGACCTGCCCCAGGGTAGATCAGTCTGGGCCTAAGAGGCCGCGAGACTAGTAGGTGTGAATAGGATATTGTAGAAAACCAATGCATGTTTATTGCTATTTTCCCCATCCTTAGGTACGAGATGTACATACATATATCTATACCCATTGTAAATACGTTGTAAGGAGGGAGATGTTTACGTTCCGGCTGGGTTAGAGGGGCTCCAAGGAGCTGATTCCATCTGGTCCGAAAATCTGGTCGGTACAATATCCAAGTATTGTCTCCCCACCTCCACAGCACCATAATGCCCAGCACTGTGTACCACATCAATTTGATGTCACCAACAACCATGTCCTGATTCCCTAGAAAATTGAAATGTAACAACAACAAACCTGTCATGTCCACAGCATTGATTCTTAATTTCTTATCCCTCAGGTGACCGAGACTTGACAGGAGAAACCAGCAACTGCCAGCAGCAGTCACACCCCTCACAGCCTGGACTCTCCGGTGATGATCCCCTGGACACCTCGAGTGCGGAGGACTATGCCGGTCCAACTACACTCCCAGGGCGATCAGGCTCCCAGGACATCCCTGCCTCCACCACCTTGGACAATGGAACAACGACAACTACTGCCATTGTGACCTGTGCAGCTACCACCACCACCACCACCACTCCTGCCAGTAATATCCTACCCTGAACCATCGGACGATGATGGACCATCAATATCACAGGCTGGCAGGGAGAGTGGACGGGGGAGGACACAGGTGAGGCCACAGCTCACGAACACAAGGGCAGGTGCAAGCCGAGGTCGGGGACAAGACCCAAACAATCCTGGGACCGAGACCCTGGATGCCATTGCAAGAGTGCAAGCGTCGTACGAGCAGTCGCAGGCACAGGCGGATTGTGTGCGCCAAGACTCACTTGACACCTGCCAGCTGTTGCGGTCCATGGACAACCGTATGGGACAAATGGTGGACCTCATGGGGCAGCAATCAACTTTTTGGAGGGAGTGGTTATCCCGCGCCACACCACCTCCCCCTCCCTTAAGTGGTCAGCGGGACAGGACACCACCACCACCGCAAACATCACCTGTGGCCACTGACAGGGAGGTGTCCCCCGAACAACCTGCCCCCACAGCTGGGTCCACTCAGGCTCCAAGACGGACGGAGAGGCCGTCCAAGGCTGGATCCAGGACAGAGCAGTGGCAAAGCACCAGCCACCCTCACGAAGAGGGGCCAGCACTGACTACACCCTTCCTTGAGCCTGGTATTCACTCTGTGAACTATCTTGCCCCATATTGCCAAGCATTGTCACACGTCTGTTGTACTAGGTGTACATCACACAATGTGGTGTCCCCACGGTGGTGTCATCTGACATGACCTTCAACTCACACTTCACCCTTCACCACCTATTTGTAAATATGTACTAACACTAATCCACACCCTGTAAATAAAAATCACGGAAACACTCAAGGCTGTGTGATCTCCATGTTTAAACACAGGTTTGTCTCAGTTGTTGTCATCAGCAGGTGCATTGATCAATGTTGTTTGGAATCATGGCTCTGTGTGAGTGACCTAGGGGCAATCAGAGAACAACAAGCACAGGTCAGGAAACTGAATCACACCCATCACACAACAACGTACTGCAACATCCCACAAACCACAATCATCACAAACTAAGCGGATCACAGGACACACAATTCAATTCAAACAACTTTATTTCGATTCCAAGCAGGAGTCATAAAAGTATACATGCATAATAAAAAAAGTTAAACAACATTCACAGTTGATATCTACAGTTAAAACAAGATATATTAAAAAAAAAACATTAGTCCGGTAGGAAGAGAATCATCACTAGGCTCATTTCATTGTCAGGAAAAATGCCCCTTAACTAATATCCTATTCCCTTTTTATATTTAATATCGGTTTCTAATCACAAGGGCCCATCTAATAACATTCAGCACTGCATTGAAAATGGGAGGGGTTGACAAAGATAGTAAGTGTTCATAACACTCTCTGTAACAACGGGATCCAAAGGAGACCAACACTGGTCTAATAAATCTGCTTCTGGGAACTTTATACAAAGCACAAAAAAGGGTTAGATGCACAGTAGTTTGAGTAACAATATTATGACAGGGACATGGCGGTAGGTTCTTACACCACCCACCTTGTTTTGGGAAAGCAAAAAGAAAATGTAAAATGTTAAGACAGAAACGTGTTAAATAAAAACGCCATTGTGTGTGAATAATGTAGGTTTGGTAAAGGGGCCTTTGAAGTTTACCCCTTACATACATTGCATGCTTGCTACGAATTAGAGTGCCCAGAGTATTGCGGAAAGCAATTTTGGTCTTTGTTTTTGAATCCTTGCCGATAAGCTCAGGGTAATCGAAAATATCACTTAAACCAATCTTATAAAAGTTATCCTTTACATATTGAAGCCAAGGTATCTCCCTAGTGTGGACACATCAGGGAGCATTGCTCGTACACCATGTCCCACACCCATGTGCAAACTGAACATAACAGAACAGGCAGCATTCACACACCACATCCACCCTTCACCAGCAGACATACATCACTCACTGAACAGCAGCACAAGAGGTAGTTACTCACATTCAAGGAAAGTAGCGATCAATGAGCTGACGCCTCTGGTCCACACATTCTTCCTCCCCACTATCCTCATCACTGGACATTGGTGGGAAAGAAGGCGGAGCAATCTGTTGGTCTGCAGGGTCCATGTTCAGTTCAATATCCTTGCGCAAGGCCAGGTTGTGGAGCATGCATCAGGCAACCACGATTTTGCATACTTTGCCAGGTGAGTATGGCAGGGCCCCTCCGATTTTATCCAGACAGCGAAACCTAGACTTCAGCAGTCCAAATGTACATTCCACCACCCGACGTGTCTTCCCATGGGCCTCATTATAGCGCATTTTACCTGGGATAGTAGGATTCCGTAGGGGGCTTAGCAGCCACTGGCGGTTTGGGTACGCAGAGTCACCTAGGTGGAGAATGACAGACACATACATCATTACCAGGACTGGTGGGAACAGCATGGCACACATACAACACAGTAGTCATCATAGCACACTCACATACAAGCCACGCACGTTCTTGACGCAGGTAAGCCATCAGTTGGGGGACAATGCTGCTCCGCAGGATGTGTGAGTCATGTGCGGACCCGGGAAATCTGGCACACACATGGGAAATGATGTTGTCAGCCAGGCACATCACTTGCACATTGATTGAATGGTAGTGCTTCCGATTGCGATAGATGGGCTCACGTGCCAGAGGTGGAACCAGACCAATATGTGTGCCATCGATGGAACCCACTATGTGTGGAATCGGGTCCAGGGCATAGAAGTCCCCTTTCACTGCAGCCAGCTCTGCCGGACGTGGGAAATGGATGTAATCATCCTTGTAACGCATCATGGCTTCCAGCACATCCCGCAGTACCATGCTGAACATTGATTGGGACATCCCCCTGGCTTGACCAACTGTGTACTGGAATGTGCCTGTCGCGAAGAAGTGAAGTGCCGCCATCACCTTTGCTGTGGGTGTAATTGCTCCAGGATATGGCCTGCGTGGCTGCAGATGAGGTGCCAATTGTGCTACAAGGTCCTGCAATGTCGGTCGGTCAAACCGGAATTTGTGGATCACCTCCTCTTCAACCATGTCCTCCAGCACAGTGTATGGTCGATGCACATTTGGAGCCCTCCTGTGTGGGAGTAGATGGTACCAGATGTAAATTGTCCAACACCGCACAGCTGTGCCACACTATCACGTCTTGACCAACACAACACAAATAATACATGTTGCAGACAATGATTGTATATGTGACGTGACAAAAATATAAGGCACTACAGATAACTACACACACAATGTTCACCCACAAACAACATCATGTGTGTAAACATGTCCA
The DNA here is from genome assembly GCF_964263255.1 of Lissotriton vulgaris. Classification (NCBI taxonomy): domain Eukaryota; kingdom Metazoa; phylum Chordata; class Amphibia; order Caudata; family Salamandridae; genus Lissotriton; species Lissotriton vulgaris. The sequence continues at coordinate 1,141,208,448 of NC_141694.1, read as the reverse complement.
ATGGTACGTGCACACATGTTGAAAGAACCGCCAACATCACATGACTGAGGGCCCATGTGTGGACAAGCAACCCCACAGACACACATGGATGTGCACTCACAACACGAACCTGAAACACACCCTCCTTGTCTTCATGCACCCATGACCCCACCAACAATGCTGTGCATCCTCACATGACAGGCATGGACATACTGCAAATATGGAGAAAGAGGGAATTCCACTTGCAGGTGGAGGTGTGCACATTTATACTTAGACCTGCACGGTCTTTATCCAATTATCCAATCTCAATAGAAAATCCATCAAAATGTATCTTAATTTCAAACTTGAATTTATTTGTTTCATTCTTTTCAGTTCTTCAAAACTGCAATTTTTTATTTGTGACGGCTTTAGCTTATACATTCAGCATTTATCCAATGCATTTCGGGTCCTAATAGACCCTTCCTCGGGGGTCTGTGTAGAAAAACAAGGAAAATAATGAGCCACTCAGCTACTATTAACACATCTTTCATAAATGGTACACTGTTAACATCACAGTACTATTTTCTAATGATACAGTGTCTACTATCTAACTCGATATCCCAATATGCGACAAGTTCTCTCTCATATTCCTTCATGGCATTGTGACTGATATATAACATGTCAATGGTAAACTCAAATTAAAACGTATTATCAAGCCTCGAATTGTGCTCGGTTGTTACTCGAAATACCATAGCGTTATAAAGCAAACAGAACACATTGTGATTCAAACTATTAAAACACGCCTGGCTTCGTGTGTGCATATCCCTTAACGCGTGATCGGTCCGCTCGGTATACATTGCATATTTCACAGAACTTAGCCTGCCCGACAACCTAATCAAACGTTTGTTGTGAAAACTTACTGCAGAATGTAACGCCTTTCGCGCCTTAATCCTTTCGCCACTCAGAGTGTCGATGACAAACTGGGACTGCCTATATTCGGTTTGAGACAATTTGATTGGCTACAGACGCGATCATGTGACCGCTATTTTTCTCAACTCGAAAACCAATGAATTATCATTTCCACATAACACTATGATCACAGAAAATCCTTAATCATCAATCATGCACAATATGTGAGGATCTGCAATTGTTTACAAACAAATGCTGAAAAATATTGAAAAATATCTGTGAGTGATATCACGAGATAGCAAAAAAAAAAAAATCAAAACATGAAAATTTCATTGAAGTTGCCTGAATATTCATGGATTATGAACCTGTAAAGAATAAAAAACATTATATACAAGAAAATTCAACAAGTCGTCAGCCATTTTGGAACAGGACTCTAACTTGACTATTCCAAAGTTAGCAAGAGTTCAATAAATGCTTTCCTAAATTATGTTCATAAAAAGCAGGATAATTCTATCCTGTCACTTAATCCTAGCGGTTGTAGACTACCCATTCGGTGAAACCAAAAGTACTCAGACCTCAACCTCTGTTTATGTGTGTCTGTGTCAGGTTGTGGTTTTATCACCTCTAGTATGTCAAAACGAACTTGAGCCATATTGTGTCCTGCTTCAGCCCAGTGTGTTGCTACCGTAGATTTTGAGTTCTTCTGTCGAATATTAATTTTATGCTCAGTAATTCTTATCTTGATCTTGCGTTCGGTTTGTCCAATGTATAGCTTACCCCATGGGCATTTTATGCCGTAAATCACACCTTTTGTATCACAGGTACTAGAATGTAACAATGAAATATTTTTGTCAGTCATCGGGTGTGTAAAGATTCTGCCAACCATAACGTTATTACAGTGCATGCAATTTTCACATCTTTGCATGCCTTTATAAGTTGTTTCATCTTTCTTAGTTGTTTTTCTTTTGAGTAATTCTTTTAAATTCTTAGACCGATTGTATGCAAAGGTTATTTGATTTGCAAAAAGTGGTTGTAGATCAGGTTCTTGCGTAATGAGTGACCAATGTTTTCTCATAATGTTGGTAATCCTGGTGGTCTGTGTGGAATGTTTCAATACGCACACTGTGAGTTTAGTCTCAGTTTTTCTTTTTTCTGAAGTAAAAATTCTCTGTTCATTGCCATTACTTTCCTTTTAGTATCTTCAAGTAAAACTTTTGGGTAACCACGTTTGAGATATTTTTTAATCTGATTGTTAAAAGTGGTAGGTAAATCATTCGGATCAGACGTGATTCTTTTCTGACGGATAAATTGGGACAGTGGTAAATGTTTTCTAAGAGAATGATGATGAAAGCTCTTGTAGTGAAGACCACTGTTTCTGTCTGTTTCTTTGGTGTAGACGCTTGTATTTATCAACCCTTGGTTGATAGTGATTTTGACATCCAAAAAAGACAACTCATGTTGATCAATTTGATATGTGAATTTAATTCTTTCATGCTTTAAATTGAGTACTTGAATATTTTCAATCAATTTTTCTTTCGCTCCTCTCCACATTATAAAAATATCATCCATGTATCTCTTGAATACAATGAGACCAGTTGTCCAGTTTATGTTGTTGATTATGTGGTCACTTTCAAACTTCGCCATGAAGGTATTTGCGTAGGACGGTGCCCCCGCAAAACCCATGGATGTTCCACTGCATTGTTCATAAAATTCATCTTCCCATTGCAGATAGCTATGGAGTAAGGCAAACTGTAGCAATTCCAGCATGAATACTTTGTCAGATCCTGTGATCTCATTCTCAAGTAAGCACCATTCCATAGCTTCAATTCCCTCGTTATGAGGGATAGAAGTGTATAATGCTGTCACATCAATTGAACACAACCATATATATTCATTGCTTGGAATGTCAAGAGTTGCCAACATGTTTAAAAAATAGGTGGTATCCTTTATGTGGGTACTCCATTTTTGTACCAGCGGTTGCAGGAACCAATCTAGGTACTGACCTAGTGGTTCAGATAGTGATCCACATGCAGACACAATAGGTCTAAAGGGTGGTTTCCTTGTGTTTTTATGAACTTTGGAAAGCATGTAGAATTGGGGTCTTCTGGGATATTTGATGTTTAAAAACTGATATGTTTTAAGAGTGATCCACTTCATTTCTAGTGCTTTATCCAATATGATCTTTAATGTGGCTGCAAATGCATTAGTGGGATCCTCATCCAATTTATGGTATGTATTGATGTCTTGTAGATGTGTACGTACACTCTCCCTGTAAAAATCAGTGTTCATTACCACTATTGCTCCCCCTTTATCCGCTTTCTGTATTGTTATCTCTGTCATCTCCGTTAAGGATTTTAAGGTTTGCCATTCTTTCCTGGAAAAGTTGCTTTTGGTGCCACTCAAGTAATTGATCTTTTTCATTTCAGTAGTGATAACTCTTTCGTAAGCATCAATTGTTTTGTGTGAAGTTGGCGCACAGAACGTGCTTTTGGTTTTGAATTCCTTAAGATCACTTTAAGGTTTTTCCGTTGGTGGAAGACTATTGAAAAAGTTCTTTAAACGCAAAAGGCGAAGGAATTTAAAAACTGATATTTCTGTTTTCTGGGCATTTGATTTGTAAACTGGAATGAAAGTTAAACCTTTGTTTAATACATTAATTTGTGCCATAGTAAACTGCCTGTCAGATATGTTTATCACAAGGTTGTCTTCTTTTTCTTTGATCTCAGTTCTCGCTCCGCCTCAGCTTCTTTTACTTTTTCCTTTTCCACTCCTTTGTTTTGGGGGTTCTCCTGTTATTGTGCTCGTTGAAGGTGCATTGTTTGCTGCTGGGCTTATCTCTAAAAAAGCTGTTTTATCCTGTTGATCTTTTCGCATTCTTTGTGTGATTTTACCCATTGGTTTCCTGTTCTGTGCTGTGTCAGAGTCAGATACAACACTCTCTTGTGTTGTTGGTGGTTGTTGTAATTTTCTTTGGTTGTACACTTCTGCCCAACTATAAACTTCCTCTAGCTTGTAGTCTATAGTGTCCCGTCTATATTTTTTGATCTTTCTTTCCTCAATTTCTTTCGCGTATTTTTCTAGTTTTTTGTTAATATCTTCTAGTATTTCTGTTAAGTCCTCATGTTTGTTTAATTCATGTTTTATGCCTTCAAGTTCTTCTTCCACTAGTTTTAATTCTTTTGAAAGCTCATCCACTGTCAGTAAAATCAGATCCAAGCTACATTTATTCAAAATTTGATACCATCTGTTTAGGAAAGCTTTATTGTTCCTGCATAACATAGGTTTCAAAGCAATTCTTAGTCCCCTCAGGATGCGTTTGTTCCTGTGATGGTTCTACTTCAGTTCCCCCATCCACACCACTTAATGTCTCAGGGGAAGAGTGACATTTTCAGAACAGGCCTAATTTTTGGGGTATTGCACTAGAAGCAAGCACAGGCAGCAAGGCAGGGCACGGAGGCCACAGACACCAACCCCTGGGACAGGGAAATCTTTCACAGAACACGACACCAGCTACCCTGGAGTTGACACACAGGATCCTCAAAGGGTGTTGGGGGACAGGGATTCACATGGCACACAGGCATCCCCCTCAAAAAGTACTCCAAGGCAAGGGCACCTCCCAAGGACAGGGACACTCCCAAGGACAGGGACACTACAAAGGACAGGGCACCTCCCAAGGACAGGAACACTACAAAGGACAGTGACACTACAAAGGACAGGGCACCTCCCAAGAACAGGGACACTCCCAGGGACAGGGCACCTCCCAAGGACAGGGCGCCTCCCAAGCACAAGGACACTCCCAAGTACAGGGACACTATGAAGGACAGGGCACCTCACAAGGACAGGGCACCTCCCAAGGTCAGGGCGCCTCCCAAGGACAGGGACACTCCCAAGGACAGGGACACTACAAAGGACAGGGCACCTCCCAAGTACAGGGACACTCCCAAGGATAGGGCACCTCCCAAGGACAGGGTGCCTCCCAAGGACAGGGACACTCCCAAGGACAGGGACACTACAAAGGACAATCCAACTCCCAGGGACAGAGAACTTCCCACGGATTAGGCACATTCCAAAGACAGGACACCTCCTAAGTCCAAGGAGTCTCCAACGGCCAAGGCGCCTCCCAGGGAGCAGGCACCTCCCAGGGCCAAGGGTTCTCCCATGGATACGACATCCACCAAGGACAGGCATACATCACCCCTGCGTCCCCTGAAGCTGGTGTTGTTGAAGGAACGTAAACCACACGTGTCAGTGGTGGAGTCCCCTATACCTCTACTCCCATCCACACCCCGGTGAAGCAGAGGAAGGAGTACACTGTTGTTGCATCCCCCATTACACATGATGCAGAGGGCAGAAGGCAGGGCCACAGTAAACGTCAAGCAGGGTCCAGCACGTCCCCAGAGAGCAGACCCCCACCAGCACATGATCCACCTTTGATGGGTGATGTTTCTTATGAGGCCGCACCACTTACCAGTCCAGTCATGTCCAGGGTGCCCTTACATATCCCAAAGAAACGGAAACACACACCGGTGACACCTGACCACCCCAATGTCACTCCAGTACAGCTGTCCCCAGCTCCCAGAGCCAACCTGCCTCCTGGCCCATACAGTCCTGTGGCTCATCATTTCAGTGGTCCTTGTGGGTCAGCTACAGTTCACTCTCATGTGTCAGAGAGTGGCACTGTGTCAGTTGTGCCCTCTCCTGTTTCAGGTACTGCCACTGTGTGTGTCCGCCACTCTCATGTCTCAGATGCTGGCAAGGTATTTGTTGGTCACTGTACAGGGACATGTCCTGGCAGTGTGTCTGGGTCTATGGCTCATGTGTCAGTCACTACAGCTGTGGCTGTGTCTCACACTCCTGTATCTGGTGCTGCCAGTGTGTCTGGGTCTATGGCTCATGTGTCTGTCACTAGATCTGTGGCTGTGTCTCACACTCCTGTATCTGGTGCTGCCAGTGTGTCTGGGCCTATTACTCACTTGTCAGTCACTAGATCTGTGGCTGTGTCTCACACTCTTGTATCTGGTGCTGCCAGTGTGTCTGGTTCTATGGTTCATGTGTCTGTCACTAGATCTGTGGCTGTGTCTCACACTCCTGTATCTGGTGCTGCCAGTGTGTCTGGGTCTATTACTCACGTGTCAGTCACTAGATCTGTGGCTGTGGCTCACACTCCTATATCTGGTGCTGCCAGTGTATCTGGATCTATGGCTCATGTGTCAGTCACTAGATCTGTGGCTGTGTCACACACTCCTGTATCTGGTGCTGCCAGTGTGTCTGGATCTAAGGCTCATGTGTCAGTCACTAGATCTGTGGCTGTGTCTCACACTCCTGTATCTGGTGCTGCCAGTGTGTCTGGGTCTATGGCTCATGTGTCAGTCACTAGTACTGGGCCTGTATCTCCCATTCCTGTATCATATCCTGCGACTGTGTCCGAAGCTACGAGCTCACACAGTTCACCTGATTCTGTGCTGTGAGGTGCAGTTCCCATAACTGAAATGTGATTGTAATTGATGTCAGGAATGTCCATTGTAACCACCCTTGCATTATTATTGTCCATGGGACGGTGCACATGACACACGTCCTTGTGCTGCCTCAGATGTACCTGTTCTGCTCTATGCCATAGACTCTTGTTGCTCGTTGCCCCTCTCATGTGCTGCCTCAGATGTACCTGTTCTGTGCCATGGACTGTTGATGCACTTAGCCCCTCTCATGTGCTGCCTCAGATGTACCTGCTCTGTTCTGGGCCATGGACTGTTGATGCTCGTTGACCCTCTCATGTGCTTCCTCAGATGTACCTGCTCTGTGCCATGGCCTGTTGATGCTCGTTGCCCCACTCATGTGCTGCCTCAGATGTACCTGTTCTGTGCCATGGACTGTTGATGCTCGTTGCCCCTCTCATGTGCTGCCTCAGATGTACCTGCTCTGTTCTATCCAGTGGCCATGCTCCTGGCTACTCTAGGAGCCAGCCTCTATTATGTGCAATAAAGCAAGTTACTCCTGTGTAGTGGTTTCTCTGTGTCATTCCTGGTTGTCTCCTTGCATTGTTGATATATTGGTGCTATTGTAAATGCTGTGTCTGCCACTTTCACATTACCATTGCCCAGCACTGCTTACTTTAATTTGCCTGGGGGATAGTCATTACAATGTGGCTGTGGGCTGTGTAAGGGTGGAGGAGGCACTCTGAGGCTTATTTTGGAACAACAGTGGCTTACCATGCACTGCAGGTTATGTGGATGTTTTTCATTTGGTGCGTGTGTCACACTTATGATTTGTGGGCACACAGTAGGTTGTTCAGTGTCGACTTTGTCAGTGTACATGTCAGGGCTCATCGTGTGTGTGTTGGTTGTTTATGTGTGTGCAGCAGTGTTGTTTTTTGTGGTGTGTGGTGTATGGGCCCCTGTCTGTTAGTAGGGTGGGTGTGGGGTTGGCCTGTGGGTGGGCCAGCATGTCTCCTTATGTGTGGTAGGCCTTGTGTGTTGGTGTGTTGATGTGGACCTGTGAGCTGTGTGGCCTAGCCATTCCTGCCTGCCTGCCTAGTTGATTGTGGGCATGGTTTCCGTTGTCTGCTCTGCTCCGTTGCGTTGTCCGTGGTGTGGCTGTTTGTTGGCGGTGCATGTGTGTTCTGGGTGAGTGGGATCAGAATCGTTCGATTTTTTTATATGTTGACTTACGTGCATATAACCGTTTCCCATACATTATTGACCCCCAACATGCCACTCCCCACATCGCAGCCCCAGCAGGAACTCCCCTTCCGACAGCGGTTGTTGTGTTTGCGTACCTGCGTCGTCGTCGGCTACTGTCCATGACTTGCTGGTGGTGAAGCACGAAGAGTAGCGAAAATGCGTGTAGAGCTGGGTCCATGACGGCGGTCTGCCTGTGGTGGGTACCTCTGCAATATTTTGCCTCTCCGCTGTGGTGAATCCGCCGTGTTCAGGCTAGTGGTTTCTCCGCAGAGATTTGCTGTGTCATTTACTCCATCGTGATTTCGAGGACGGTCGGAGACGTCATTCCGTACGGGGGTGTCTCTGGATTGGTTACGTCCGCTGCGGGGTCAGGTGTATTTACGCGGCGGTGCATGTTCTTCCGCGGTGTACGGTAATTTGACAGTGCTTCCCATCCTAATATGGCGGACGGACTAGCCGCAGCTGGCGGACCGTAAAAGGCATTTTCCTCATACTCCAGGCCGGCGGTCGTCCTTCCGTCCACCATCATATTCGACCCCTATGTCACTAAATGGAGCTAATCTCACTCAACATGCAAAATCTCCAACTCATTGCGCAGGCCACATTTTAGATTTAATATTTTCGAACATTCCATCCTTGGTAGCCGAGACCAAGCAACAAGTGGTCTGGTCAGACCAATACTTGGTCCCTATCTCGTTTAGTATGGAAATATTACAACCTGGTGGAGAAATTCTCAACATGCCAAAAAGAAATTGGAAGAAATTAACGGCTGCATCCATGGGTCCAGTGTCATTGAAGAGTCAACAACAATCAACTAACGACCCTAATGTAGACACGCCTGCACTGACCAGGTGGATCTCGGCCGCCTTGGACAACATAGCTCTGGCTAGATTAGGCAGAATTTTGAGAAATTCCCCATCGGCCCCATGGTGCTCTGAGGACATCAGAGTGAAAAAAAAAGAATGTAAAAGAAAGAAACGCCTCTGGAGGAAATATTATAGCCCTCCGGCCAAATTGGCCTATAAGGAAACTCTAAAAGAGCTCCAGAAATTGATGAGGGTGGCAAGAAGGGACTACTTTGTGAAGCGCATTAATAGCATGGAGAACTCGAGCAAAAAAATCTTCAGGCTAGTTAGCTCCTTCACTAAGCCAGTGGCACTTGAGAGTAAGATACAACTGTCCCCTTCATTGTGTTTGAAGATATCGGACTTCTTTGAGAATTAAATTTAGAAGGTCTATGACACCTTCACAACAGGGATGGAAACAACTGAAACAGAATCTGTGGGAATCCGCAACATTGAGGATTCTTTTTCAGAATTCCTTCCCATCTCACAGCTGGAATCCCAGGTCAAGATCATGAAATGTAAATCAGGGTCCCCAGAGGATTCGTGCCCCCAAAACTGTGGAGGACATTGGCTCACCTGATTAATCCCACGCTGAATCATATATGGAATACCTCACTCTCCAGGGGTATCTTCCCTGATTCATGGAAGCATGCTATGTTATTGCCCCTCATGAAAAAGCCTAATGTGGACCCGGGAGAGCTCAACAACTACCGCCAGATTTCATTACTGCCAGCACCGGCAAAGATGTTGGAAAAGTTGTTTCAGCGCCAAATGACCAACTTCATTAATAGGCAAGGCATTCTGCATGATTCGCAGTCCGGTTTTCGGTCCGGTATTAATACAGAGACGGCACAGTTGGAGGTGGCGGAGTCAGTAAAAATGACTGTGGACATGGGAGCTTCAGCGATGCTGGTGTTCTTGGACCTGTCTGCAGCATTCAACACGGTGGATCACCAAATCCAACTAGATCGACTTAAATTGATGGGACTGCGGGGGATGGCTCTCTACCGTTACAGTCCTATCTCTGCGACCATATGCAAAGGGTCCCTCTTCAACCCTTTAAGTCGGAAGCAAACCCCAGTGGTGCAGGGTACCGTAGGGCTCGGCCTTGAGCCCGCTACTCTTCAATATATATTTGTCTCCCTTTTTTTTCTTTTTGTTGTCAACTGGGAAGTTAAGGCTATATCTTATGCGGATGACACCCAGTTAGTAATCTCCTTACAGGATCACTCTGTGGACTCTTTCACCAGATTTAAGGGATGCTTGAAGGACATCTCCTGTTGGATGAATAATAACAAGTTAAAGCTCAATACGGAAAAGACTGAGGTCCTGTTCTTTGGCAAGACATCGCCTTCGTCCGCCGGACTGTGGTGGCCAGCAGTAATGGGACTGCTATGTAGCCCCACAACCATGGCAAAAAATGTGGGTGTAAAATGAGAAATGGAGCTTACGTTCACAACCCAAGTATGTCACATAGCAACCTCATGCTAGGGTAAGCTGAGAAACTTGAAGAAATTTCTACATCTACTACCAGAGAACTGTCATAGAATCATAGTCTATGCAACAGTGACATCATGGCTGGATTTTGCAAATTGTTTATACCTGGGTCTTCCTACCTATCTGATTCAGAGATTGCAGATGGTACAAAATGTGTCTGCAAGATTAATAAGAAGAGTACCACATCTCTCCGCATATAAGACAGTTCCATTGGCTACCTGTAGCGAAAAGGATTGAATTCAAGGCCCTGAGCAGGGTCTTTCGGGCACTGCGAGGCAGATGTCCTAGTTACCTCAATCAATGGATATGCTTCTCTCAACAAAGTCTATCATTGAGATCTAAATCTCAGCACCTGCTCTGGGTACCTCAATATGGAAAGGCACGCATTGGGGGCAGATCGTTCACAGTAGTAATGGCCAGACTGTTGAACACTATGCCTGTTAACATGTGCCTGATCCAATCTGAAATGGAGTTCAGAAAGACTCTGAAGACTTGGTTATTTAGCCAAAGCTAGACTCCTGGCAACCCATATCTCCTGCTTACCCGACAGTTCAAGGACACTGCTATTTGAGGTAGCTGTTGCACTCTATAAATACTGATATTATTATTGTTAATATTATTATTGTTATTAATATTAATAACCTTCAGAAGTGAGATCCTGAGGCAGGAAGCATACAGTGATGGAAGAAAGAGGCATGAGGTACAATCAATATTAGACATCCTTGGTATTCAGCAACCCTAGCTTGGGCAGGCCCAAAAGCAAGCTCTTAAAAAACCCTTTGAGGTCTGGCATTCATTAAGTTTACAAATTAAACACTAGCATGCACTATACTATAGTCAAATCTATTGCATTTGTCAGTGCTTGCTGAAAACTGTAGACTTGTTTAATGAGCCTGTTTGAGTCAAAACTCCAATGTGTCTCTTGCTGAGCCTGAAGTGAGTGGTGTGCACTCAATTAAGGGTACTTCAAAAACATTAAAGCATAGACATTTGAGCAGCAGTATTACAGAAAGGTAGATCTCGTATTTCATGTTACATATATTGACATATTTATTACTAAATGCTCATTTGAATTGCTGTCCCATGTATTGAGCAGTACCAGAGCTATGCAAGGTGTGCATTCTAAAGCTTTGTATTCTGTTTTAGGTACTACTACATGTACCCACGAGTGCACTGCTTGCAACCGGTTTTCCTGTAATTCTCTCCCTCCTTCTTTCTCCATTTTCAACATTGTTCTCTTTTGCTGTTGCCCACCTCCTGCAACCACTAATACAAATTAAGCACTGGCATGTACACACTGAGAATGCAAACAGACCACCATACCTACACATAGTCCTTTTCATAAACTTCAGCTAACATGCAAGCCCTCCTGCACAACAACTAACGACGTTAGAGGCATCAATGCACACAGACCAACAGTCAAACATAACCATGTGCAAACGGGAAGCACTGTTGATGCACCTCATGAGAACACTTTTTTTACGGCTGAGTGACATGACCCAGTTGCCTCATCAGATTAATGTATAGTTCAGAGACACAGAGACTTGGGTATTAATGGAGGACACAGGGTGATGTGCTGCAAGTGCACACCGTGCTGAATATAAGGGAGAATCATGTTGATACACACTAGGTCATGCAGTGGTGCCAGTACAATTGTCAGAGTGGGCAGTCTGCCATCAATGTTACATCACTGAAGTCATAAGTATTGTGAAATATGAAAGCATCACATTGAGAACAAGTATAGCCAATGAGCCGTGCGTATTCAGAATGATGGGGAAACAACACGTACAACGCAACTTTTACAACACACTACCTTTACAACTAAACCTTTACATGGCAACATCCATTACAACGCATACCATCACAACGGAACCATTACAAAGCATGTCACTACAACGCATACCACTACAACGCATGTCATTACAACACAGTCATTACAACGCATACCATTACAACGCATACCTACACTATCCAACACTTACCCTACTGTTGCACCCCCTGGAGTTAGAATAGTACTTTTTACCCCTACACTATCAATACTTACTCTACTGTTGCACCCCCAGAGTTAGAATAGTAATTTTTACCCCTACACTATCCAACACTTACCCTACTGCTGCACCCCCTGGAGTTAGAATAGTAATTTTTACCCCTACACTATCCAATACTTACCATACATGCAATGTAATGGTATGCGTTGTAATGGTATGCGTTGTAAATGTAGTATGCGTTGTAGTGGACTGCGTTGTAAAGGTAGTTTCAAAGAATTCGTTGTAATGGCATGCGTTGTAATGGAATGCGTTTTAATGGATGTTGCGGTGTAAAAAATGTGTTGTAAAGGTATGCGTTGTAAAAGTATGCGTTGTAACGACATACATCCAGAATGATGTGGTGTTTAGCGACTGGTTTACTTTGGAGCACACTATTGCACATATATTACTAAAGCATGGTGTCATAGGATACTGATAGACAGCACAATTTCCATTGAAATAACCACTCAATATCCACAGACATGCAGTTTTACTGCTAACACTATTTAGAAAACAAACAACATGTGGGAATAGGGGTTCAGCAAATAATTACCATTTGCACATCACTAGGTAAAGTATCTTGATTTGTTTCTAATAAATATCTTTTTTCAATCATACATCAGAATTACAAAACAAAATAATTTGTGCTTTCTTAATTGCTGATTTATTTTGAAATATTTGTACTGTTCATTTACATGTATTTACATTGCGTTGCATTAGAAAAATGGACATCCTACAGCCTTTCCTTTCACACTTCTTGCACTTCAGGAAGAGTGTCAGATAGTTCACTTTATAAATTCTTTTTACTTTGCAGTCAGAGAAAGAAAAGTGGACTCTAATCTCCATGTTAACGGAATAAGCAACAATATGTCAGAAGACAAAACCTGAAATTTGACCCCTGATTTTGAACACACAGCAAATATGAAAAAATAAAGATAACATTTAATGATATCTGTATTGCTCACTCACCTTCTGAACTCCAGCATGGTTATTTCGGGGGTGGTGCTACTTCCAGCGCCTATTTATAGTAGTTGCTGCGTCATATATCTGGATGCAATCGCAGAAAGCACAGCAAAGAACCAAAATGCTGGTTGGGTGGCACAGCAAAGGAATCACAGAAATTGAGTTTACCTGTTTAAGTCACGAATTTAATAACTTAAAGACTCCTCCCACTTTTGTTACTGGACTTAAAGCTCTTGAACTCCCCACTCCATTTTTGCTGATGGGTATTGCTGTTTTTTTTTAACTCTGCACCCTGGGGCACTGCTGTCCCAGTCCAGTGTATGTGCTCAGACACTAAAACATGGTAAAACACTACTGACTAGACACGCTTACAAAACCAACTTAAAATAAAATCTCAAAGATCTGACTTGAACGTGATTTTCATCAGATATAAACTATCCAGTGCGGGAAGGATCTTTCACAGGACTTGATTCAGAAGTGTGTTACATTGCAGGCTCCAAATACATTAAGAAAATTTGCAGCCTTTTGGGATTTCTTAACATCAAACAGAGTTAGTGTCTACGAGTTTGGCAGTCCGACCCCTGCGGTCACTTCAGATTTACTGCCACCAACTAAGCGGCTGCCTGATCACACCACTAATGCTCAATATGGGTAGACGCACTATTAGTGATAGAGGGAACCTCTGCCCATTGCTTTACCGGGCACACATTATGAGGACATTAGAGCTACTGCCTTTTGCGGAAGCCCTGGCAGAGGTTGGCCGTCTTGACACGTGCAATAAGGTAGGGTGGATAAAAAATGACAAGAATTTGGTTTCAGATGTCGGGCTCAATGGTCCTTGGGTCAAGCCAGTTCCCACCCTGCTATGGAAAGAGGACCTGAAGCATTACTACCGGAAATGGGTGGAGCAGTGTGAGCTTACCAAGCCTACTCTGGGGAAACTTACTGAAAAATTCTTGCTTCATAAACAGGTTAGAGCACTAGAACCCTATCTAGATATAATCCAGGTCTCCTATGACAGAACACTATACATTCAGCTCAGGTTTGGTACTGTTCCTGTGGGCAAGGTTACTGCTAAGTGGCACTCCAGCTCTTTAAGTTTGAGCAATTGCCCCGGTTGCAATACCCAGTGGAGTACGTAGTTCATGTGCAGTTTGCATGTCCTGCTTACACACAGCACAGGGCCAAGTGGCTTAAGCCGGTTTGTCGTCAACTGGGCACACTGAACCATTGGGATGCACTTCATATACTGAATTCAGATACCAGGCCCCTTTTTGCCTGTGCTATGGCTAAGTTCCTAAGCCACATGTGGGGTTTTAGAAGGAAGGCTTTTATGAGATCATCTTAGTAATGGCTAGGTTGACCCGTAGTTTGAATTGCATTATGTGTCCCAGTGACTAAACTAAGGTTACCCCCACTTGTTTTATATGTTGCATAGCACATTATTGTAGATTGATTACATAAACTGATTGCTAGGAGTGCACCCGAAGGTCTACCCTGTGACATCCTCTGCTAGATGCTTTCACCACCTTTCACTAGTTTTATATTTTATATTTGTTTTTAATTGTTGAATCTTTTTTTAAATATATGAAAGATTTTATGGTGTCTAACATGTTTTAACCATACAGGCGTTTTGTTGTCAAATCACAATTCTGGGACTTAAGTTTTTGCATGTCTATTGAGGGCTGTCTTGTTCTTTTATTTTTGAACTGTCTTTTACCATGTAAGTTTTGTGCAGTTTTTATGACTTGAACAGTCGAAATACAGCTCGATAATGATGATGATGATGATGATCTATTATGCTGTTGTCAGTTTTCATAATGAAATCGGGGGAAAGCAGCTACCGTAAAGCGTACAGAGAAGTTTCTCGGCCGTCCAAATTAGGAGTTGGCTTTCCGATGAGTCAACCGTGGCGTTGTGACTGCCTGCTTCGAGTCATTGGAAACAAAGGTTTTGGAGTACATACTCACCTATTCCTTTTCTTAACTTCAGTCTCTGATGTGGATCTCTTTCTTTGGGTTTCCCCTTCACAGCAGCATCTTGATCCCAAAGAAAACAACCCTTTTGGCACTGAAATCCAGGTAAGGCCATTTTGTACTATTACTTATTGACTGAACTGGGCACATATGCTCCAGAATCCAGAAATGGGTAGTAGGTATTTTTTGACATGTGTCATGCATATGTGTGCATTGAAACGTGTGCAGTCATAATATACACACATGCATTGATAAATATGAAAAAACATTTGCCGCTGTCAAAAAGAGCACCGCCGGCATCGTAATACAGCGGGCAGGAGACAGCTGCTGTGGAAGTCTTTTTCGGACCACGGCTGTGGCGGTAAAGTGGTTTTAATACACTGTATTTAAGCGTTATTATTTTTAAATTTAGCTTCAGAACAATATTTTTATTTAAATCCTTATTTTCAGGGGTTTACTGTTTATGTTTAGGTGGGAAAGTAAGTTATATTTCAGTTGATTTCATTTTTTACAGGTTTCAGCTTTCTTATTCGTTATTTATTTAAACAAATGTATACTATGTCATTTCTTTATTTAAACTATGGTTTTATTTTTTGTATTGCAGGTATGTATTTATATGTTTTTTAGAAAATTATTTGGAGTTAATAGTTTATTTGCAGTTCCTTCAAAGTCCAATATTTTCCAAACCATTGTGTAGATCAGAGTAGGAATATTAATTCTAAACCCTTTGGAGTCCATCACTTTAACTCCTGTTGAATAGATTGGAGTGTTTTAAACGTTTAAAGTTTATTGTACAGTTAATAAAAACTCACAATTTTAAAATGTACAAATTTTTAAAAAGTCAGTATCTTCTTTAAGACAAGTAAGGTGCAATAGCTCAAATGTTTAAGAGTGTAAAAGTCTCAGCTTAGATTGCATAAGAATCAGTGGGGTTTTCGTGGCCTTGATGCTTCCAAGTTTCCAAAAACATGGTAGCCAGGGGTGTTGCTTTGTTATTGTTTATCTATTGCTTGAGGAAACCCTCTGCATTTTTTATTTAGTCTTGTGGCCACTATGTCAAAGTATTTTGTTGTTCTGCAGTTTAGCTGAGTTTCATCGGGGTTAAAACAGAGCATCACGGCCTGCCTGCAGCTCGTTATGCCCTTCTGGATCCATGAAGCCCGAAACAAAGAGCGCCTTATGTCCCGGAGATTTGTGCAGATGCAGATAATGTGTAGAGATCCTCTTTCCCAGAGAGACAGAGGCGGCATTGATTTGCAGGGTTTTCCCTTGTCCATGGTGCCAGGTGCGGGGCTATGGGAATTCTGCCCATGCGCATGTTAAGAAACTTATTTTTTGTCTTCTGTGTGAGACCCGTCGTTAGGTACTTTTGTGGTTTTAGAGCGCTATAACCATTCAACACGACCCAACCGTGAGCTCTCTTAGCTAGGGTGGCTTTGTCCTCAATTGATGATACCATCTTGGTGACTTTCGACACCACTTTTTTGAAGGTGCCAGGGTCAGTTGCCGACTCCCATAGGTCTGCGAGTCCTAAGACCTTCAGTGATTCCATTAAGTAGGTCCTTGCAGGTGAGTTGTCTCTGATGGTTAGTTCGGTCCAGAGGTGGGCGTTTAAGGATCTGTAGTCGGCATCTCTGATTTTCCGCCAGCTTTTTAAATATGCGCCTCGTCTCTCCACCGTTTGTTTCTGCAGGCCGAATTCGAGGCGAATTTGTGCGGGTGATGAGTTGGTGGGGAGATGAAAAATTGCCCTGTATGCTCGACTAATGGTTTTATCTAGTGTTGTTGCATCTTTGCCTCGCATGGACTCGCTGCCATAGGTAAGAATGGGCTGTAAGCGAGCTCTTAATACCTGTAGGAGAGGGCCCAGTGACCGGTCAGGGAGTGCTTTCTGTAGAGGCTTTATCGATACATAGAATGTCGTGCCCTTTCGACGAATGGCCTCTAGTTGTTGTTTGAAGGAGCCATTGCCGCCTATTATGACGCCTAGATATTTATAAAAGGCTACCTGGTCTAGCCTCTGTCCGTCCAGGAACCATGCGGGTTTCAGTTTTTTGTGATAGTTTATTGTCATTACTTTTGTTTTGTTTAAGTTAATTGCTAATGAATTGTTTTTTGAAAATGCGTTGGTTTTGTCAAGGAGTTGTTGGAGACCGACGGGGGACCGGCTGATGAGGACTAGGTCGTCTGCATAGAGGTTTGAGAGCGTGGTGTTACCTAGTCTTGGGGCATGAGATTTAGCTGTCTCCAGTTCGCCGGGGAGGTCTGCGAAAAAGAGGTTGAACATCATGGGGGCTAGGACGCAGCCCTGTTTCAGACATTTACTGGTCTTGATTTGTCTCGAGAGGTGCGAACCAGAACCCAGTTTGATCCTGACCCAGGTGTCGGTGTGTAGCATTACCAGCTGCTGGAAAAATGGGCCTGGAATTCCCCATCTGTCCAGCTTCTGCCAGAATTTGTGCCGATCTACGTGGTCGAGCGCAGCGCTGTAGTCAATGAAGACTGGAGTGGGAATTGTAAAGTCAACCCCTGCTAATTTCAAAACTTTCACCACTGTTGCTTAGAATGGAGTGGTAATGGTAAAGCTAACCCAATTCGAGTGCTACACTATCCCTACTGTTGATTAGACTGGGGTGAGAACAGTTAATGTAACCCCACCTGAGTCAAACACTTTCCCTACTGTTGATTACCCTGTAGTGGGAATAGTAAATGTAACCCCTCAGGAGTCCAACACGTTCCATACTGTTGCTTAGATTGGAGTTAGAATAGTAAATGTATCCCACACTACCCCTACTGTTTTTAGAATGAGGGGGGAATAGTTAATCTAATCTACTCCGAGTCCAACTGTTACCCTGCTATTGCTTAGATTGAAATAAGAATAGTAAATCTAACCCCTATGGAATCCAACACTTTCCCTACTGTTGCTTAGACTGGAGAGGAGATATTTCAAGGTACGCACTTTGTGTAATGTTTGTAAATTATTCCCCTGTGGCCCTCTGCTATGGGCCGTGGGGGACACCTCTGGTCCCCCCTAAACATCCATGCATTGCATGGTGCCTGCCACAGGGTTCATGGATGTTCTTAAGTGTATATTTTCTATTGTGGCTTGTGCTGTTGCTTGCAGCACAAGCAGCAATGGAAAGTATAGACTTTCCGACCACCTTCATTCATCCAAATAATGGAAGTGGAACCTCCGACTACTTGTCAGGTGATCCAACTTCCTCTATGGTGCTGGTTGGACTCTTGTCCGACCGTCATTGTTATAGGGCCTAAAGTGTGGGTAATCTTTGTCAATGTTGGCCAGCACAGTCCACCCTAATGGTTGTGAAAGAGAATTTATCCAGAATTCATTTTCACTATACCGCTTATAATGAATGGTAAAAATGCTCAGAAAAAGAAGCTGCCGAAAGAATTAGACAAGCTGACTGATAAATTCTGCAAATTACATTTAGAGTCATAGATAATGGTATGCATATATTCTTCAAAAGAATGTATTCCTGAAATAGTATGGCAACCTCGGCCCTGGATATTCTAAAAAGAGGCTTACGTCTTCTTCAACATAGACAAGTTCAGTTGCAAACAATGCACATCTAAATTAGGCATTACAAACATTCTGAGCTAGAAATGCAATCCAGCAACTTCAAGAAAAAGTGCTGAAAAAGAAGCCACTTACAGATTACTAAGCATAAAACAAATGGAAAAACCCCAATTTTCACTAGCAGAAAATTCACTATCACATGGCTCCTGCATGGAGCAATGTCCCTTCCCATTACAAAATTGTCCGAAATTTAAGTCCCAGAGTTGGTCTTGAAAAAAAACACGTTCCCACATCACATGTGGTACCTACCTACCTTTTGAATTCTCTCGCCTAACTCAAGACAATCCCACATTTATAAGTATATATTCAGTTGCACAAACCCTCTAAGTCATTCACTTTTTGTGATTCAATTACATGACACAGAATATATAATCCTTCAAAGCCAAGTCTTAGTTGCACACTATTGATCACACCTGTTTCTACCATCCTGGTTCATCACATACTTTAGAATAATTTATTTATTTATTTTTAGCATTTGTAGAGCGCACTGCAACCCTGCGGGCATCCTGGCGCTGAGACATACAGAGTAAAGTTGATGAGAGAAAAGCAGCTGATATGAAAGGAAAGCAGCTAATGTGGAGAATCCTATGACTAAGAAAAGGATCAAACTTTGGGGAAGAGCCACGTCTTGACTCTCTTGCGGAACAGCATCAAGTTCTGTGTGCTCCTGATTTCCAGAGGAAGACAGTTCCAGAGGCGGGCAGCTGCCATGTCGAAAGCCTTTATCCTGGGAATCCTGTCAAGGCTAGCAGAGGGTGAGAGAAGGTTGCGTGTAGGTTCATACCATTGGGATCTATCTTGGAACAGTTTGGGTCCCTGTCCATGAAGTGCCTTGAACACTTTAAATAAGGATTTGAACCGAATCCTTTGAGTCAACGGGAGCCAGTGCAGCTCCGCCAGTGCTTGTGTCATTGAGGAGCGGCGTGCTCGAGTCTGAGAAAGCTTTGCTGCTGCTGCCTGGATACTCTGGAGTCTGGCAATCGGATATCCAGGAGACTCTAAGAGCAGGGCATTACAGTAATCCAGTTGGCTCAGTATAATGTTCCTGACTATTTTGGTTCTTGCCTG
The DNA here is from genome assembly GCF_964263255.1 of Lissotriton vulgaris. NCBI lineage: Eukaryota > Metazoa > Chordata > Amphibia > Caudata > Salamandridae > Lissotriton > Lissotriton vulgaris. The sequence continues at coordinate 1,141,188,930 of NC_141694.1, read as the reverse complement.
GACTGGCAGTAATGGTAGCACTTTCCGAAGTCCTCGGATGAGAGTATAACAGCCTCCGACCAGTTTGTTGACATGGGACTCCAGATTCAGCTTTTCATTAAAACTGACCCCCAGATTGCATACTGTGCTCACTGGTGTCAACGGGCCATCTGTGGTTATTGGCCAAAAATCAGTTGGTAGTCCTCGAGGGATCCTCCCACCTTACAGTGTAGAATCTCTGTTTTCTCGATGTTGAATTGAAGCGAGTTGTCCCTCAGTCATTTCACCATTTCAAGCATACAGGCATGAAAGCTTTCCAGAGAATCCGTCTGGTCGCCATAAGCAATTCCTAGGGCCACTCAGGCAAACTCTTCTTCTGAGGGCATCTTGAATTCATCCATGATGACCTTAGGGACAGCCGAGTTAGAGTCGCTTTCCCAATTAAGGTTATTCTTAGATAGCCGCCTCAGTTCTTGATCTAAAGGACCGGATAGGGTCACATCTTTCAGGCCTTCCACAATCTTATTAATTTATTCTTGGAAGAAGAGAGCCAGCCCATTGCACAACTCCTGAGTGGGTTTGATTTTGCTGTTAGTACAGTCAGGGTGGGTCATGTCTCTTACTATCCTGAAGATGTCCCTAGATTTGTTGGATGATTTAAGGATGGTGGAGGGGAAATATTCTGCTTTAGCAGTGGCTAATTCTCTTTTGTATTTTATTAGAGTAAGCCTCCAGCTAACTTTATCCTTTTCCGCGTAGTTCTTCCTCCACTGTCTTTCTGCCATTTTGCAGGCCAACTAAAGATTCCTTAAGTTCTCTGTGTACCATGGAGCTGAGGGGCTGCCTCTTTTCCTAATATCTTTTAACGGAGCAAGCTGGTCGATCTTCCTAGTTAAATGCTCGCAGAGGGCTGTATAGTTCTCTGTTACCTGTTTCTCAGGATTAAACAGGGTCCCTGTCTGAAATAAAGGGCCTGTTTTTGCCTTTCTTAGTAGTCCTTTCCAGTCCCTACCATGGAAGGTCCTTTCTTGCCTATTCAAGGGCCTCGTCTTGCTTGTAATTGACATGCTGAAATTGGCCAGATAGTGGTCCGCCCACCCCACTGGCCGAATTCTCCCCATAGTGATAAGACCTTCCTCAGCAAATATCATGCCTAGGATGTGGCCTTTTATGTGCGTTGGTTCTCTAAACCCATTGTATCAGGCTCAGGTTTGCACAGGACTGAATAAGGTTGTTGAATGCTGTGTCCATTCTTCCATTAGCCCACTGATTAAAGTCTCCCAAGACTAGAAGCCTGGAGTGGGTAAGGGCCATGTTATTAATTGCATCAATCAGTTCTTGCTGTTGTTGTGCATTGACTACACCCGGTGGCCTGTAACAGACCATACCCGTGAGAGAGTGTCCCGTCTGATCCTTAACGGAGAAGCCCAGTATTTCCCCGCACGTGATTTCATCTATATCTAGCAGAGTGATATTCAATACCTCTTTAAAAATAATTCCAATCCCACCTCCCCGACCCCTGGATCTTGGTTTATGAAAAGCCTTATATCCCGCTGGGCAGGCCAGTTCCAACTCTATCTCCAGCCCTGCCGTGGTCCATGTCTCTGTCATAAACAGATAATCTAACTTATGTATCTCTATCAGTAGCTGTATCTCTGTGGAGTGCTTAAGAAGAGATCTTACACGAAGCAGACCACAGTTTAAGCCATCATTTCTCAGCAAGCCAGGCACCATCCTTGTTCCGTTATCTAAGGACGGTTTGCTTAGCACGCAATCATTTTGCCTGTGATATCTTCTAGTCGAGTTGGGCGGCAATTTACTGGGAGAGACATAATCTGTGGGAGAGATGACAAGCAGTTTGTGCAAGACATTGCTTGACCTTTAAGGTCGGTGTTAGGCAAAAGTCTAGGGCAATTCGCCTCCCCCCTCAAAGGGTCGAGGTTCATTAGAGCATCTCTAGAGTAACATATCCTCCCTGGGGCAGAAGAGCCATGGGGACTGGAGCCCGGTCTGAGCGCGGATGGGCGCAGACGGCTTGCCTTAGGCGCACCATCGGGGCACCAGTGGCGTGCCCGCTACGTGTGTCCTCTGCGTGTCAGGCTCATAGATGTTTTTAAGTACACTTCCGCCTACCTACCGTCAGCGTCTGACGTGCCAGGGGGGTTTGTCACGCTGTGTGTGTCTGCCCTCCACTCAAACAGCATTAGCTGCGGTGGACCGGGGTCGGAGCACACAAGCGCGGAATGAGAGTGCCTAGTGCAGTGCCCAGAGTAGCAGCCAAAACAAGGTGAGCAGTAAAACAATTGCCGTAGACTGCTAATTCATTCATTGCCGGTCCTCGGCTGTGCCCCGTTTCGCTTTCAGTATTAAGCAGCCATTTTGTTGTTGTTGTGTCCACTCCTGGCCCGTGTCTCCTCCCCGCTCTCGACCCTCCCTCGCCCCCACCCCCTCCACCATCCACATATGACAGATGCTTCCGCGCGCAGCGTTCACGCGCAGCGGTCGCGCCTCATGCGCGCCGAAGGTGCCCCAAAGGTAAGCCCGTCTATGCCCGTCCGCGCCTGGACCGCGCCCAGCGCCAGACCCCCTGGCCCTCGCAAACCGCACTCCTCCCGCATAACGTATGACGCCGCCACCCTCCTAGCCCTTAACCCCGGACGCACACCACAATGCTACGAAGCTGCCCCGGGACGTACCCACGGTCCCTTCGCCTGCCACTCCTGCAAATTTACCAGCATCAAGACCCATACCATATCCACTAACCCCAAACACAGCTCCGACTCTAGCCACCTGAAGTGCATCCTGCTGAACACCCGTTTGATCCACAGACACGCCACTGAACTCTGGGACCTACTCGACACTGCTTCACCGGACGTCGCTTTCCTTACAGAAACCTGGATGAACGCATCATCCACACCCGACATCGCCATAGCCATCCCGGACACTTACAAGATCACCCGAAAAAAACGCTCCAATCAAACAGGAGGATGCATCGCCATTGTCCATAAGAACACCATCAAAATCACGACCAGCTCCGACGATAACCTTGCAACCGCCGAACACCTCCACTTCCAGATCCACACCGACCCTAGGATCACACTCAGGGGCACCCTCATCTATAGGCCTCCAGGAACCCGTAAACAATTCAGCGTAGACATCACTGACTTCATCAGTCCACATGCCCTCGCCTCCGAGAACTACATTCTACTAGGAGACCTCAACTTCCACCTGGAAAAGAAAAATGACAGCAACACCACCACCCTTCTTGACAACCTGGCCAATCTCAGCCTCAAACAACTTGTTGACACCCCCACCCATGTAGCCGGACATACGCTCGACCCAATCTTCACCTCCAGCAAACACATCTCCTTCGATCGCACCACAGCTCTCCATTGGACGGACCACAGTTGTGTTCACTTAAGCTACAAAACCACCTCGACCCACAACCCCCCTCAACCTATTCCCCGAAGAAACTGGAACAAAATCACCACCGACCAACTCCTCACATCGCTCAACCAAAACCCACCCGCCCTCTCATCAGACCCAAACCAAGCTGCCATCAAATTCAAACAATGGATCACTCACAGCGCTGACAAATTAGCACCCTTGAAAAACCATCACACCAAACAAGACAGCAAAAGAGCCCCCTGGTTTAACGATGACCTTAAGAAATCCAAGAAGCTATGCCGTACTCTCAAGAAAACATGGAGAAAAAACCCAACCACCAACAACATGACCACCTTCAAGGCAGCCACCCACAAACACCACCAGCTGATTCGATCCACCAAGAAATCAGCATTCAAGAATCGACTCGACAACAATGCCCATAACAGCAAGGAACTATTCAATATCGTCAAAGAATTCACCAACCCCACCGCAGCCTCAAACGACATCACTCCCTCCCAAGACCTCTGCGATTCGTTATCCTCCTTCTTCTACAACAAAATTGCCGACATACATAACAGCTTCGAAAACAGTTCCAACGAACAATCCTCTCCGCCCCCCTTTGAACCTAAACCGCCCTCTAACAACCTCAGCGCCTGGAACCCAATCACCACTGAAGACACCATCCGCCTAATGAATTCCATCCATTCTGGCTCGCCAACCGACCCATGTCCCACCACATCTTCAACAAAGCAGACTCCATCATCGCACCCCATCTCCGTGATGTCATCAACTGCTCCTTCAACTTTGCTACCTTCCCAGAAAGCTGGAAACACGCCAAAGTCAGCGCCCTCCTGAAGAAAGCTACAGCAGACCCCTCTGAACTTAAAAACTACCGCCCCATATCCCTCCTCCCATTCCCTGCCAAAGTCATTGAGAAAGCCGTCAATAGCCAACTCGCCACCTTCCTTGAATCCAACAACTCCCTCGATCCCTCACAGTCCGGCTTTCGAGCCAAACACAGCACCAAAACCGCCCTAACCGCAGCATCAGACGACATCCGAACACTACTGGACAACGGAGAAACAGTGGCCCTCATTCTACTCGACCTCTCCGCCGCCTTCGACACTGTCTGTCACAGCACCCTCATACAACGCCTCAGCAACATCGGCATAAAAGGAAAAGCCTTGGACTGGATCATCTCGTTCCTAGCTGGGAGAACTCAGAGAGTCCGACTTCCCCCATTCAAATCAGAGGCAACCGAAGTCATCTGCGGTGTACCACAAGGATCATCACTCAGTCCCACCCTCTTCAACGTTTACATGAGTCCACTCGCTTCCATCGCGCGTCAACACAACCTTAACATCATCTCCTACGCTGACAACACCCAGCTGATCCTTTCCCTGACCAAAGACCCCAACACCACCAAAACCAATCTTCACGAAGGATGAAAGAAGTAGCCGTATGGATGAAAAACAGCTGCCTAAAACTTAACTCAGACAAAACGGAAGTGCTCATCCTAGGATCATCCCCCTCTGCCTGGGACGACTCATGGTGGCCTTCGGATCAGGGCTCAGCACCCATACCCACAGACCACGCTTGTAACCTTGGCTTCATCCTAGACTCCTCACTCTCGATGACCAGACAAGTCAACGACGTCTCATCCTCCTGCTTCAACGTACTTCGTATGCTCAAAAAAATCTTCCATTGGATCCCCGCTGAGACAAGAAAGACTGTCACCCACGCACTGGTTACGAGTCGACTAGACTACGGAAACACCCTCTACGCCTGAATTACATCCAAATTACAGAAAATCTCCAACGCATCCAAAACGCATCAGCAAGACTCATTTTGGACATCCCTCGCCAAGATCACATTACCGGCCACCTGAAAGACCTCCACTGGCTTCCCGTCAACAAGAGAATAACGTACCGTCTCCTCACCGACGCACACAAGGCCCTCTACAAACTAGGTCCCGAATGCCTCAACACTCGACTATCCTTCTACACACCCACCCGCCAACTAAGATCCTCCAATCAAGCCCTTGCCGCAGTTCCGCGTATCCAAAGATCCACCATGGGAGGTAGATCCTTCTCCTACTTGGCGGCCAAGACCTGGAACTCACTCCCCACTCACCTCCGCCTTACACAGAACCACATCTCCTTCAGAAAAGAACTTAAAACCTGGCTATTCGATAAATATTGAACCCCCTCCCCAAGCGCCTTGAGACCCTCTGGGTGAGTAGTGCGCTATATAAATTCTTGAACTTGAACTTGACTATTGATAAATATGACAAAACATTTGCTGCTGTCTAAAAGAGCACCACCGGCATCGTAATACAGTGGGCAGGAGACAGCTGCTGTGGAAGTCTTTTTCGGACCACCGCTGTGGCGGTAAAGTGGTTTTAATACACTGTATTTAAGCGTTATTGTTTTTAAATTTAGCTCCAGAACAATATTTTTATTTAAATCCTTATTTTCAGGGGTTTACTGTTTATGTTTAGGTGGGAAAGTAAGTTAGATTTCAGTTGTTTTAATTTTTTACAGGTTTCAGCTTTCTTATTCGTTATGTATTTAAACAAATGTATACTATATCTTTTTTTATTTAAACTATGTTTTTTTTTTGTATTGCAGGTATGTATTTATATGTTTTTTAGAAAATATTTGGAGTTAATAGTTTATTTGCAGTTCCTTCTAAGTCCAATGTTTTCCAAACCATTGTGTAGATCAGAGTAGGAATATGAACTCTAAACCCTTTGGAGTCCATCACTTTAACTCCTGTTGAATAGACTGGAGTGGGAATTTTAAAGTCAACCCCTGCTAATTCCTAAACTTTCACCACTGTTGCTTAGAATGGAGTGGTAATGGTAAAGCTAACCCAATTTGAGTGCTACACTATCCCTACTGTTGATTAGACTTGGGGGAGAATAGGTAATGTAACCCCACCTGAGTAAAACACTTTCCCTACTGTTGCTTACCCTGTCGTGGGAATAGTAAATGTAACCCCTCAGGAGTCCAACACTTTCCATACTGTTGCTTAGACTGGAGTTAGAATAGTAAATGTATCCCACACTACCCCTACTGTTTTTAGAATGAGGGGGGAATAGTTAATCTAATCTACTCCGAGTCCAACTGTTACCCTGCTATTGCTTAGATTGAAATAAGAATAGTAAATCTAACCCCTATGGAATCCAACACTTTCCCTACTGTTGCTTAGACTGGAGAGGAGATATTTCAAGGTACGCACTTTGTGTAATGTTTGTAAATTATTCCCCTGTGGCCCTCCGCTATGGGCCGTGGGGGACACCTCTGGTACCCCCCCTAAACATCCATGCATTGCATGGTGCCTGCCACAGGGTTCATGGATGTTCTTAAGTGTATATTTTCAATTGTGGCTTGTGCTGTTGCTTGCAGCACAAGCAGCAATGGAAAGTATAGACTTTCCGACCACCTTCATTCATCCATATAATGGAAGTGGAACCTCCGACTACTTGTCAGGTGATCCCACTTCCTCTATGGTGCTGGTTGGACTCTTGTCCGACCGTCATTGTTATAGGGCCTAAAGTGTGGGTAATCTTTGTCAATGTTGGCCAGCACAGTCCACCCTAATGGTTGTGAAAGAGAATTTATCCAGAATTCATTTTCACTATACCGCTTATAATGAATGGTAAAAATGCTCAGAAAAAGAAGCTGCCGAAAGAATTAGACAAGCTGACTGATAAATTCTGCAAATTACATTTAGAGTCATAGATAATGGTATGCATATATTCTTCAAAAGAGTGTATTCCTGAAATAGTATGGCAACCTCGGCCCTGGATATTCTAAAAAGAGGCTTACGTCTTCTTCAACATAGACAAGTTCAGTTGCAAACAATGCACATCTAAATTAGGCATCACAAACATTCTGAGCTAGAAATGCAATCCAGCAACTTCAAGAAAGAGTGCTGAAAAAGAAGCCACTTACAGATTACTAAGCATAAAACAAATGGAAAAACCCCAATTTTCACTAGCAGAAAATTCACTATCACGTGGCTCCTGCATGGAGCAATGTCCCTTCCCATTACAAAATTGTCCGAAATTTAAGTCCCAGAGTTGGTCTTGAAAAAAAACACGTTCCCACATCACATGTGGTACCTACCTACCTTTTGAATTCTCTCGCCTAACTCAAGACAATCCCACATTTATAAGTATATATTCAGTTGCACAAACCCTCTAAGTCATTCACTTTTTGTGATTCAATTACATGACACAGAATATATAATCCTTCAAAGCCAAGTCTTAGTTGCACACTATTGATCACACCTGTTTCTACCATCCTGGTTCATCACATACTTTAGAATAATTTATTTATTTATTTTTAGCATTTGTAGAGCGCACTGCAACCCTGCGGGCATCCTGGCGCTGAGACATACAGAGTAAAGTTGATGAGAGAAAAGCAGCTGATATGAAAGGAAAGCAGCTAATGTGGTGAATACTATGACTAAGAAAAGGATCAAACTTTGGGGAAGAGCCACGTCTTGACTCTCTTGCGGAACAGCATCAAGTTCTGTGTGCTCCTGATTTCCAGAGGAAGACAGTTCCAGAGGCGGGCAGCTGCCATGTCGAAAGCCTTTATCCTGGGAATCCTGGCAAGGCTAGCAGAGGATGAGAGAAGGTTGCGTGTAGGTTCATACCATTGGGATCTATCTTGGAACAGTTTGGGTCCCTGTCCATGAAGTGCCTTGAACACTTTAAATAAGGATTTGAACCGAATCCTTTGAGTCAACGGGAGCCAGTGCAGCTCCGCCAGTGCTTGTGTCATTGAGGAGCGACGTGCTCGAGTCTGAGAAAGCTTTGCTGCTGCTGCCTGGATACTCTGGAGTCTGGCAATCGGATATCCGGGAGACTCTAAGAGCAGGGCATTACAGTAATCCAGTTGGCTCAGTATAATGTTCCTGACTATTTTGGTTCTTGCCTGGACTGGCAGTAATGGTAGCACTTTCCGAAGTCCTCGGATGAGAGTATAACAGCCTCCGACCAGTTTGTTGACATGGGACTCCAGATTCAGCTTTTCATTAAAACTGACCCCCAGATTGCATACTGTGCTCACTGGTGTCAACGGGCCATCTGTGGTTATTGGCCAAAAATCAGTTGGTAGTCCTCGAGGGATCCTCCCACCTTACAGTGTAGAATCTCTGTTTTCTCGATGTTTAATTGAAGCGAGTTGTCCCTCAGTCATTTCACCATTTCAAGCATACAGGCATGAAAGCTTTCCAGAGAATCCGTCTGGTCGCCATAAGCAATTCCTAGGGCCACTCAGGCAAACTCTTCTTCTGAGGGCATCTTGAATTCACACAATCTTATTAATTTATTCTTGGAAGAAGAGAGCCAGCCCATTGCACAACTCCTGAGTGGGTTTGATTTTGCTGTTAGTACAGTCAGGGTGGGTCATGTCTCTTACTATCCTGAAGATGTCCCTAGATTTGTTGGATGATTTAAGGATGGTGGAGGGGAAATATTCTGCTTTAGCAGTGGCTAATTCTCTTTTGTATTTTATTAGAGTAAGCCTCCAGCTAACTTTATCCTTTTCCGCGTAGTTCTTCCTCCACTGTCTTTCTGCCATTTTGCAGGCCAACTAAAGATTCCTTAAGTTCTCTGTGTACCATGGAGCTAAGGGGCTGCCTCTTTTCCTAATATCTTTTAACGGAGCAAGCTGGTCGATGTTCCTAGTTAAATGCTCGCAGAGGGCTGTATAGTTCTCTGTTACCTGTTTCTCAGGATTAAACAGGGTCCCTGTCTGAAATAAAGGGCCTGTTTTTGCCTTTCTTAGTAGTCCTTTCCAGCCCCTACCATGGAAGGTCCTTTCTTGCCTATTCAAGGGCCTCGTCTTGCTTGTAATTGACATGCTGAAATTGGCCAGATAGTGGTCCGCCCACCCCACTGGCCGAATTCTCCCCATAGTGATAAGACCTTCCTCAGCAAATATCATGCCTAGGATGTGGCCTTTTATGTGCGTTGGTTCTCTAAACCCATTGTATCAGGCTCAGGTTTGCACAGGACTGAATAAGGTTGTTGAATGCTGTGTCCATTCTTCCATTAGCCCACTGATTAAAGTCTCCCAAGACTAGAAGCCTGGAGTGGGTAAGGGCCATGTTATTAATTGCATCAATCAGTTCTTGCTGTTGTTGTGCATTGACTACACCCGGTGGCCTGTAACAGACCATACCCGTGAGAGAGTGTCCCGTCTGATCCTTAACGGAGAAGCCCAGTATTTCCCCGCACGTGATTTCATCTATATCTAGCAGAGTGATATTCAATACCTCTTTAAAAATAATTCCAAACCCACCTCCCCGACCCCTGGATCTTGGTTTATGAAAAGCCTTATATCCCGCTGGGCAGGCCGGTTCCAACTCTAACTCCAGCCCTGCCGTGGTCCATGTCTCTGTCATAAACAGATAATCTAACTTATGTATCTCTATCAGTAGCTGTATCTCTGTGGAGTGCTTAAGAAGAGATCTTACATGAAGCAGACCACAGTTTAAGCCATCATTTCTCAGCAAGCCAGGCACCATCCTTGTTCCGTTATCTAAAGACGGTTTGCTTAGCACGCAATCATTTTGCCTGTGATATCTTCTAGTCGAGTTGGGCGGCAATTTACTGGGAGAGACATAATCTGTGGGAGAGATGACAAGCAGTTTGTGCAAGACATTGCTTGACCTTTAAGGTCGGTGTTAGGCAAAAGTCTAGGGCAATTCGCCTCCCCCCTCAAAGGGTTGAGGTTCATTAGAGCATCTCTAGAGTAACATATCCTCCCTGGGGCAGAAGAGCCATGGGGACTGAAGCCCGGTCTGAGCACGGATGGGCGCAGACGGGCTTGCCTTAGGCGCACCATCGGGGCACCAGCGGCGTGCCCGCTACGTGTGTCCTCTGCGTGTCAGGCTCATAGATGTTTTTAAGTACACTTCCGCCTACCTACCGTCAGCGTCTGACGTGCCAGGGGGGATTGTCACGCTGTGTGTGTCCGCCCTCCACTCAAACAGCATTAGCTGCGGTGGACCGGGGTCGGAGCACACAAGCGCGGAATGAGAGTGCCTAGTGCAGTGCCCAGAGTAGCAGCCAAAACAAGGTGAGCAGTAAAACAAATGAAATTAGTTTAAAAACAGGCTCCTAATAAAGCGCCAGCAGAACTCACCGAAGTCCGCTGTGCGTCCGGCTCAGTTTGATTAAATACACTCCTACCTACCTGCCGTCAGCATCTGACGTGCCAGGGGGTGTGTGTCACGCTGTGTGTTTCCACCCTCCACTCAAACAGCGTTAGCTGTGGTGGACCGGGGTCGGAGCACACGAGCGCGGTATGAGAGTGCCTAGTGCAGTGCCCAGAGTAGCAGCCAAAACAAGGTGAGCGGTAAAACAAATGAAATCAGTTTAAAAACAGGCTCCTAGTAAAGCGCCATCAGAACTCACCAAATAATGGTTCATGTCTAATTGTAACCTTATTTGCTAACTATATCAGAGATAATAAAACTTTTTTTTAATAATCTGATATCCCCCACTTTAAATGGTGCTCAAAAATTTTCCCTGTCCTTGAATAGCAACAGGCAAAATGCATTTGATAAACTAAGTAACCTTTTTGCCATAATATTGCAGAAAGAGATCCCATCGACCTCAGCAACAGAAACATTTGACTTACAGGCAGCCCACTCAGTTTCATAGATTTTTGTTGGCTCAGTATCCTACTCATTTCGCAGACCTAGTGCATACTATTTTTAAATTTTCAAGCACAACTGGCATTGTTCACTTCTTCAAAACCACCTGATCTAGTCTAGTGACTGAATATTAGGCTGTATTTATACAGATTCCTTCATTTGTATGCCTGTTTGTTTTTAAGTAAATTTGATGGATTCCTGTTGCACTTATCTCTCTTTGCAGGGTTACCCCCAAATATTTTGCCTTTACTCCTAATGTTTTCTGAATGTGTTTTCTTTACATTGGGATTCTATGCACTGTACCACTGCTAACCAGTGTTGCAGTGCTTGTGCTCTCTCCCTAAAACCTGGACATTTTAATATTTCATAGTTTTTATGGTACTACATTACTCAGAGCCATAAATTAAAAGCTACTAGTGAGCATGCAGATCACATTGTTGTACCCAGTAGAGTAGCAATTTAAAACATGTCTCAAGCCTGCCATTGCAGCCTCCAGTGCAGTTTACCTATAAAATAGACGCTAGACAACCCACAGGGCAGGATGCATTGTATGTAAAAAGTAGGACGTGTTTTTAAGTTTTGCATGTCCTTGTCCTGAAAAAATCCAAAGTCTGTTTTTCAATACTGTAAAATCTACCTCTCCCATAGGATAAAATTGGGTTACCTTATTGCATTTAATAGTTGCTAAATTTGTATTGCAAGCAGGTAGAAATGTCATACTTTCACTCAAATTAATTGTAATTTAAAATCCTCTTTAATGGTAAAGTCAGATTTTAAGATTACAATTTTGAAAATGCTGTTTAGAAAGTTGACCAAAGGCATTTCAGAATTTCCATGTGGTTCCAGCTGGCTGAGTCTGTTAATGGCCCTCCTATTAAGAATGTGTATTGGGTTTTTGGCCCAGACAGAAAGCAACAGGGGACTAGTTGTAGGCAGGATAGACCATCCTAAAAGAATAGTTAGAGGCGGAGTTGTTCCCTGCCCCACTTACATTTAATAGGGCTTACCTCCAGCAAACACAAAGAAACCTGACACTAGTACTTTGTCACCCCAGACTCCTTGAAACCTTGGCAGGGGAAGGGAAGAGCTTTCCAGGAACAGATGTGTGGGTTGTTGAGGAAATTCCCTCATTTCACAGGCTGGGACCAGGTATAAATATTAGACCCTCAGAATAGTCGTGGACCTGCGGACATTACAAAAGGATGGCCTTGCTCCCCAGAGGACTGTCCTGCTGTTTGAGACCTGCCTTTTTCCCAGAAGACTGACCTGCTGCTAGTGACCTGGCTTGTTCCTCAGAGGACTGACCATCTGCTATCAGAGGACTGTCCTGCTGCTTGAGACTTGCCTTGTTCCCCAAGAGGACTGTTCTGCTGCTTGAGGTCCTCCTTGATCCCCAGAGGACTGTCCTGCTTCTTGAGGCCTGTCCTGCTCTGTGAGAAGGAAGGCTCGACCTGCTCCCTTCATCCCAGGCTACCTGAGTGACTCCAAGGGTCAGCTGGCTAACCTCCTGTTCTGAGTTAAAAGGACACAACTAGCTCCAGGGACTTCCCAGCAACTGCCCAGATGACCTGCTACAACTGATCCTGCCTAGACCTGCAGGGACGGGCACATAAACCTGGCTAAGGCCTGCTGGCCTTTGCTATAGTGAGTTCCTGATCTTCAAGAGGTGCCTTTCCATGTCTTGGCACCTTGTCTGGTATCAGTTGAGCTCCTCCTGTGAAATCCTGAACTCTCGCTCAGACTTTGAGAACCTAACTTTTTCAGTGTGACTAACCTGATCCCTTTATCTGTCCCACGTTCCATCAGGGTCAGCCTGAACATGTAACATTCCCCATGGTCTAGCACGGCCAGATGACCATGAGTGGTGATTTCTGCTTTTAGGCACTATCCCTACCTAAAACTTTAAAATAGCATATCTCCAGTTCCACTGATTGTATATTGTTGTTTTGGTCTCATTTTATTTATTACATTTTACTCAATTTTTCTAAATTGGTTTAAAATTTTCCTTGTGTTGGGTTTTCACTTTATCACTGTGTGTGTGCTACATAAATACTTCACACAGCATCTCTAAGTTAAGCTTGACTGCTTTCGTGCCAAGCTGCCAGAGGGTTATGCACTGGTCAAATTAGTGGTTTTTGTGCTTCACCCTGACAGGGATTATGATTGTTTCTTGAGTAAGTTTTTCACACACCTCAATCAATAATTTCTGATAATGGTGTTCCATACTTGAGTTTGTACAGTGTTACTCAGTGATTTTCTATAATCCGAAAATCTCATATAAATAGTTTGATACCAGATTCAACCCTTGTCAGTTCTCCTTGATTGGCCTCCTTCTGCTTTTTCTAAATACACTTCCACTCTACCTGACTTTTTGCACCTGTAAGTCTACCTACAAGCATGGAGTTTGAGAGCTACACTGTGACTGAGCTCTCTGAATTTTGCAGGGAGAGTTGACTTGCAGTAACCAAGAGCTCCAAGATGCAGGCTTTCCAATGGGCCCTCAGGGCTTGGGAAGAGGCTCACCAGTTACACTCTACAGCACAGGAGCAATAGGAGGATGAGGGTGTGAAGGAGTAGGGAGAGGAAGTGATTGAAGGGGAAGAGGAGTGCCTCCTGATCATTGCCCCAGGGGAGAGAGGACAACTCACAAGAGTGAGGTGCCCTGCAAGATCCAAAGAAGGCAGCAGCATTCCTTCCCGCAAACTGTCCCCTGAGGAACTGGAGGACAGGAAGGCTAAATGGGATTTCAGGCTGCAGCTAGTCAAGCTGAAAAGTGGAAGCAGCTGTTGCAAGAAGGGCTACAGTTGGAGCTACTTCCAGAATAGCTGCAGAGGATGTTGCTGTCCAGAGGGCTTTGAAGGAGAGTCAGGCTGAGGCAGATATTGACCAAGCCAAGGAAAAGCTGAGACTGAGAAGGCCTTGGCTGAAAGAAAATATATATTGGCTCATTCAGTAAGTCTCAAGAAGCTGGAATTTAAAGCAAAACAAGCCTCTGTGTCCAGCAATAATGGTGGCAGTGACAGCTCAGCGCCCAGTGGAAACAAGAATGGAAAAATAAATTGTGGGCCTTGTAAAGTGTTTGGCTACTCCGAGGAGGGTCCTGACACTAATGAGCAAGCAAGAGTGGAAAATAACAGAGGGAACAATCTTAGAGTAAAAAGCCAGGTCTGCAGCAGTTTTTTATAACACTGTTCACTCGTCACTGACCATAGCTCGGCCAGCAAACCAATTCAAGCTTGTGGGTCCAAGAGGGTCAACATCCCCAAGAATGTGCCTAACTTTTTGTTTGGGGGATGATATTGGCAAATGGCTTAAGGCTTATGAGGGTGACTTGGAGATGCTTAGGGTCCCTGAGGAGTATTGGGGAGCCAGTCTCTGGAGGCACATTCTGGATGCACGTAAGGATGCACTTATAGCCCTAAGGAAGGTAGATAGGATGAGGTATCACCACATGAAGAACACCCTTGTCACCTCATAAAGGTATAGGCAGACGTTTTGGGACTTCCAGAAGCTATCCCACCAGTCCTGGATAGATTATGTGGCGTACTTTTGTAAAGCCCTTAATGGTTGGGTGAAGGAAAGTAATGTGAGTGATTACAAGGGGCTGTACAGTCTGGTTGCCAGAGAGAACATGTTAGGTAAGTGTCTTACAGAGCTGCACCAACACCTAATAGCAAGTTCACTTACTCAAGGGAGCTTGTCAAGGTGGTGGATCGTTGGCTCAGCACCAGGGTCCAAAAGAAGGTACCTGGGGGTAACCCCAAGAAGGGTGGTTCAGTCCCCCAGCAGAATGAGGAAGAGGCCCAGAGAGACACAGACCAGTCCCAGATTAAGGTGGGGGAAAGGGCTCCCATGCCCCTTCTGAGAAATACGGGAGAGGTTCTGATGGGCGTTGACCCCAGGTGCCCCATTTCCAGTCCGCTGCAGAGATTTTTGCACTACAGTTAGGCCTACCTCTCCCATACAATAAAATTGTGTTAAATTTAATAAGTACTAACTTGTTGTTGGGAGCAGATAGAAATATCATGTTTAGGCTCAAATAATAGTAATTTAAAATCATCTTTAATAGTAAAATAGTATTTTAGATAGCAATTTCGAAAATCCCACTTTTAGAAAATTAGCATTTTCCTGCCCAAAAGCTACTAAAGCCTTCCAGAAGTTTCCAGCTGCCTGGGCTTAATGGCTCCCCCATTAAGAATGCCCATTGGGACCGCACAGTGAAAAACAGGGGACTAAGTGTGGGTATGATTGCCATCCTGAGAGGAGAGCTTGCTTCCAATACACACAAGAGAACCTGACAATAGTCTTTTGCACCCCAGACTTCTTGGAGCCTTGACAGGAGAAGGGAAGAATGTTTGAGAACCAGATGCGGGGTTAGAATAGAAAGTTCCCCACTTCAAAGGCTGGCATCAGGTATAAATAGTAGACCCTCAGAGCAACTTTTCAGTACACTCCTGAATCTGCAGAGGAATGCCTGAAACTGATCACAGACAATTGCCTCCCCAGATCCTAGACCTTTGGCTGGTGATATCAATGAATCTCCTCCTGTGAAATCCTGACATTTTTAATTCTCCGCACCAGACATTGAGAAGGTAACTTTTCAGTGGGACTAACCTAGACCTTGTACCTCGCCCATGGTCTATCGTTGTTAGCCTGAGCTTGAGACTTTTCCTTGGTTTCACATGACCAGATAACTGCGAATAGCGATTTGTGCTTTTAGGTGATATACCTACCTAAAATTGTAAAATTGCATATCTCCAGTTCTACTGTTTGGAAATGTGTTGCTTTTTCTCATTGTATTTAATAAAATGTACTCTATTTTTCTAAATTGATTTGGGATGTTTCCGCATGTGTTGGCTTTTCACTTTATTACTGTTTGTGTGATGCATAAATACTTTGCACAGTGCCTCTAAGTTAAGCCTGACTTTTTGTGCCAACCTACCAGAGGGTTAAACACAGGTTGATTTAGTAACTTTTGTGGCTCATTCACCCTGACATGAACTATGGTTGTTGCTGAGTAGGTTTCCACCCCTCCCACCCATCAATAACCCGATTTCTGACAATACCTTATAATTGTTTTTTTCTTTGCCTGTGGCATTCTCTTTCTCTTTCTAGCAAAGAACATGTATCAGTCTCATCAACAACATAGAATACACCTACCTAGCTAAATACAAACACATAGAGACCCTAGCATTCTATCTGGGTTCTTGGCTCTCTGTACTGAGTGAGTATTGGATAGTACTGTTTCACAACATAAATGCTCTACAAGTGAGACAAAAAGCTTTTGGTACATTAGCTGTATGCAAGAAAACATCCTGGAGATGTATGCCATGTCATCCATAAACATCCGAGACCAAGTTCAAGTTCAGGTTCAAGATTTGTATAGCGCACTACTCACCCAGAGGGTCTCAAGGCGCTTGGAGAAGGGACCAATATAGTTGCACCAAGCCTACAGGAGAGCAATGCACATATCAGCTGTGAAATATGCTCAATATGATGGACTAATCTGAATAATCGAGTCTTCTACAGCTTTTATGCTTGAACCTCTTGTTCAAATTAAAGTAAAGAATGAACCAATATCACCACCTCTGAATGCCATCGCGCTACAGAATCTGTTTCAATGTATTTGTCCATCTCCTTCATTATCAGTTTGTGCTCAGCCAAAATCACCACATTGACCAGCTCACGTGTTGGTGCAAAGATTCCCAGAAATCATGTAAACTCATTGGTTGGGAAAAAGTAAAGAAAATAAACAATTTGTCTGTAACCCAAAGGGAATATACTGTTCCTGCTTTTCTGAAACCAAATGAAGGAAATTAGTTTGTACTGGAACATATTTGTACCTTTGTATTGTTACCCTTCCGCTCCTACATGCAATAGTTAGAAACCAAATATAATGCCTGATTAATGTATTTGATACTTTTCACGTATTCAATGATTTTTCATAACATTATGCTTATTATAGTTACATTTATTTAATGATGTTTTTCATTTACTATTCAGTTTTTGTATATACGTGCAATATATGTTTATTATGTTATTTTAGGATTCACGGGCCTCAAAATAAGTAACCCCCCCCCACATTCCAGGGATATCATGGACACCGTGACAGACACAATTTTAGTCAACTTAAGTCAGCCGGATTTTCATTGCTTCTTACATATCTCTAGCAAAAAAAGCGAGAAGTCCATATTCGTGGCTGCTCATTCTTTGCTTGGTGTTTTCAATGACAGGTGCGACAGCTTTAATATGGTGCCCTTATGTGAACATCTCAAGGTTTTAGTAATGGCAGCTTGAAATCAACATGTGGAATGCACTGGCTTGTTTTGTGTCCTCATGACTAAGTCTGTTTAAGATTTCATGTCTCTGAGACCCACAATATTTTGTAAATATAAGATAATATCAGTAGTCAAACACTATATAAACCATCCATTGATTAGGAGATATATATTCACGCTAAGATTCTCGTCAGAGGTCACACCAGAATGCTTGATTGCTGATCTAGTTACTCTCAGTCGGGGAGTTGAGTCTGGAAGGTTAGCAGAAAGGTTCCTTTCACTGAGAGCACACTTTCCTCCCCGGTGTAACACTAATAGCAAACATCTGCATTAGCTGTCAATAAGTATGGTGTGAGATCATCCTTCAGAAACTTGAGAGGCAAGATCTCAATTCAGTGCTATAGCTGAAGTATAGTGTAGCATTTAGACATAGCTAGACTGTGCTGGGGTAGCAGGAACTTGAGAAACATGTTAGAAATGTTCTATTTATTCTTGTTGCTTATGACAAGCATAAGTTATCTTACATTCTCATGCTGTATAGATAGCTGTGCATAATACTAGATTAACAGCCCGATTCATCATCGGCATGTTTTGCGAGTCTGTAATAGCGAATAATAAGGAATCGCTATTACAGACTCGCAAAACGGGATTCATGTAGGAATCGCAAAATAAATTGCGATTCCTATACATTCCTTTTTTGCGATTAGCATAAAGGCCCATAGGAATGAATAGGGAGTTATTCCTTATTTGCGATTAGCAATTTGCTAATCCCAAATAAGGATACGATTTCAAGGGTGCTAGGGGTGTCCACAGGACACCCTGTAGCACCCCTGAAATGTAAATTAGACTCATGTTGCGCACACACAAGTCCAAAGGACATGTTTGTGTGTAACATACAACTGAGAAAAATGCACAAAAGTGCATTTTTCTCAGTTTTCGTTATTTACCACGAATTCTGACTTCGCGGTAAATAGCGGGAATAAATAGAGAATTCGCAATTTTTTATTGGGTCATGAATAGCATTTAAGGAATCTCAATTTAAGATTCCTTATATGCGATCGCAATTTGAGAAATCGCAATTTTTTGCGATTTTTCTAATTGCGACTACATCACCCAATGATGAATTTCAAATGCCATTTTTGTGGGTGCAAACGGCCGAATCCTGCGATTCGCACAGTTTGCGCCCGCAAAAATGCTTCATGAATCTAGCTGTATCACTTTTAAAATAAACGTTTCAAAAAAATCCATGTTGCCCCTTTTGCTATTCTTGGCTGTGCTATCCAAGAATGAAACATTGTTTGATTTAGCACTGTATCCCTGAAACCTGATTGGGACTCGTATATACACTTAAAACACTGCCCTCGCAGAATTGTTCATTGGGTTAGTGTCAGGACTGCTGTCCAAATTATATTTTTTTCACAGCATAGTGCACTGAACTAAGTTGGGTAGAAATTTGGTCCCCGCGTTTCTGGGAAATCCCAGAATTTGTGTCACTGGGGATGGTTTAGGAATTCATCAACAAGAAAGGGGCTCGACTAAGGCCTACCTATTCATTGTTAAGTGTAAAGAAAGACCTTAGGAAGGGAAGCCTTTTGTTCCTTAAACTATCTGCCACTAGCTTAGCACCAAGCTAGTGGGCAAGGAGCTGGTCCTAAACAACTTTACATTTACTTGCCATTATTTTTGCCTTAAATATTTAACAATTGATGTCTCCGGTTCCCCGTATTTGATTTTTGTTGTTTTGCAGTCATCTTACAAAATGAACTTTTCTCTACTTTTCTAACTTGGCTGTGTGGTTTTTACTATGTTGTGTTTTAAATGTTTATTGTCATGTTACTGCTAAATACTTTACACATTTATCCAAGCTAAGCCTGTCTTATCTGTGCCATAGCTACCAATGTATTGTGCCCCGGTTAAATTACTGAAACTTCGCTTTACCTTGACAAGTTGTGCTTTTATCTCTCATGGTGGAGTCGTATCCACCCTAATCAATAATTACCTTTGGTGTGCCAAGGTGAATCCCATACTCACAAGCATCACACCACATTCTCACTCACGGTCACTTATGTTTAACCTTCGCAATAATTCTAACTCACTCATTCATTCTCAGTCACTCTTTTGTACTCACTCTTACTCCCATTCACTCACCCTCACTCAAATCTTCTCGCTCACTTGCATTCACTCCAACGTACTGCCTCGCTCTCACTCACTGTCACTTATTCTCATTCATTCTCAGTCAGTCATTCTCATTCACAGTTACACTCACTCACTGTTCCACATAGTCATTCTCCGTAGCACTCATTCTTGCTTGTGCTCTCTGTGCACCCTTGCACTCGTTTGTACTCATTCATTTTTCACTCAGTCAATCTTACTCTCACTCATTCTCACTCACTCTAACTCACTCATACTCTGGCACTCAATTTCACTAATTTTAACTCACTATCTCACACTGACTCTTACTCATACACATATGTTTACACATACAAACATGCACACTCCTGCATGCATGTGCTCTCATTCACATAAACACAATCTCACACGCAAGCACATACACAACATTGTTTTAAAATATGCATTACTTACCTCCGCAGCTAGGAAGGCCTGATTCCAACAAATTATCCTTCAATGTTTATCACAATAAGATTGAATATAGAGCAATACTTACTATTAGTACAATAAAAGAATAAGCAGAAAACAAGAAGGCCGTAACCACACCACCCATTAGAATGAGCCACATCTGTGTTCTTGGCACTGATTTTGGCACCTCTGAGGCCAGGGGTGATAAAGATAGTGTCAGGAAGAACAAGGGGGAAGCCAGGGGTCACAAATGCAATCTCTGGTAAAATCCTAAGTGAGGTTCATAAATTGCCCAACCAAACAATTGAAACCCTGAAAATCTACTTTTCCCTAACAAACCATACTGGATATTACCTCCATTATGATTCGACAAACGAGTGGGTGTGGCCATATTTAGGTCTCGGCCAGAGATTTAGACTTCCCCATGCTCCCATTCCATTCACTACCTATGCTTATAAGCAATTCGCATTTAATTTCCCCCTCCACCATTCCCTGATGCTGCCCACTCCTCTTCCTATCCTATGGGAATGTTATGTTTTTTCCCTGCACCCCAGCTGCTTTTAGGGGCATATCAAGAATAGGCGATAAAATTATCGCCGCTTTATCGGCAGGAAACTGCCGCTAAAGCGGCAAAAATGGGCTTCATAATATGTCCTTGTGAATTCCCATAGCAGCCCAGGTTAACACCAGAACCTGGGCTGCTATGGGATTTCACAAGGGCCTATTATCAAGACCATTATCGCCAGTTTCCTGCAGATAAAGCGGCGATAATTTTATCGCCTGTTCTTGATAACATGCACCCAAGTTATTACGCATGCTGGCCTCATCCTGTCACATACGGTTGAATCCACTTACGTTTTTGCTTATCTTTTACAGTTGTTTTCTTAGAGGAGAGAGTTGTTACATCAATATAATGCTTTACTTACAGGTGATAAGCATGTGGTGAAAAGAGTATTTGATAAAATAGTTAATCGAAGTAAAAAGTGGCGACGCTTTTGTCAAAAGAATTACTTATCGGACTTTGACCTACATCTTGTTCCAAAACCTCCAATTTCTATTGTTCAATATAGAATATGTTCTTATATGCCTTTCATTGGTCATGGTACTAACTTAGGGTTAAATTATCATCTTTTAAATATTAACACAACATGAAATAATTTTCAGAGTTAATGCATCACATTACGCAGCACAAGTTGGAAACAGAGAGGCAATTTTGCTCATTGTTTCCTGCTTGCGTTGACTGCATTTCATGCATCAATTCAGAAAAAAATATGCGTATTAACTTTACAAACATCAAACTCAAAAACAGATGGTCAGCTCTGCACTGAGACAACGCAGCTATTAATAATATAACCCTTGGTTTATACATTGTGTACCGTTGTGCCAGTGCATGGAGCAACTGGCCTTTTTTTATTTTACTTAAACATCTTTAGTTGATCATTGGCTGAATGAATGAGTAGTAAGGGAAGCGTAGGGCCTTCTCTTGCCACGTGCACTAAAGTTCTCCTAAATGGCAAGACTTTATATATCAATGGATGCAGTGATTAATAGGTGCCAGCCAACAAGCAAGCACACACTGCCTACTAAAAAAGGAAGCAGCAACAGTTCAGTAATGTATACATGTATGTATATAGATCTTTTGAAACAAGGACGGTGCACTAAAGATAAGTCCAGAGAGCTTTAAGTTCAAGAAGTCCTTTTTATTTATTCAAAATTCTTAAAAAAAACAACCAACAAGTTTCGTTCCTTGCAGAACTTCTTCAGGGCTGAAAAGAGTTTAAAAATAGACAGATTCAGTACACACAATAACCAACATAAATACTTAATTCATACTACAAAAATACAGACAAACATTTCATTAAAATGGCAAGAAAGACAGTTACACTAAAACAAAATACCAATGTGTGATACATTATAAGAACCATTACCATAATTAAAAAGAATAACAAAAAAATGAACATACGAGCAAAGAACATATATATACATACATATGTACAATTACATGATCACAACTCATTAAGTAACCAGATCAGAGAGTATTCAAAACTAGTTTCTAAGTTCACGCATCAAGTAAGCAGTAGAGTTGCTCTTGATATTTCCTCTCTAGTATATTGATGGGGAGCATTACCCAGGCATTTCCTGGATTTCTCTGTAATGTACATTATTGATACAGTATCATTCCCTTATATACTACTTAATTTAAATATGTTTTGTCCTTATCCTGTGCATCGCTGACATGTGTTTTTCTACAGATAACAAATTCACTTTTGATTCAGTTTGGGTCAACCTTGTTAATTAAACAGTATTTTACCGTATCTTCTTATACAGACCATACGTCGCGCCTTGTGAATGAGGGGTGGACTTGTATACTCCATATATTTTTTCACTTTTGGACTGTTCAGATATTACTTTTTTGAGGTGAGATTGCTCCACCAT
Organism: Lissotriton vulgaris; assembly: GCF_964263255.1. Lineage (NCBI taxonomy): Eukaryota > Metazoa > Chordata > Amphibia > Caudata > Salamandridae > Lissotriton > Lissotriton vulgaris. Next base: position 1,141,166,593 of record NC_141694.1, on the reverse strand, counting down.
CGATCTCAGTGCTTGGTTTGAAAGTTAGACACATGGCTGATTGATTTACGTTTTTTTGTCCTTTTTCTTCCTTGCTTTTCTTTTCTTTTTATTTTTTCACTACTGTTTTCTTTTTCTCACAGTCATTCTCTAGCTCTTTTCTCTACTCTTTTCTCTGCTATCTAGACTATTGATAGAATTTCTCTAGACTACTGATAGAAAATCTCTCCCTGCTCCCCATCAATATACTAGAGAGGAAATATCAAGAGCATCTCTACTGCTTACTTGATGTGTGAACTTAGAAACCAGTTTTGAATACTCTCTGATCTGGTTACTTAATGAGTTGTGATCATGTAATTGTACATATGTATGTATATATATGTTCTTTGCTCGTATGTTCATTTTTTTGTTCTTTTTAATTATGGTAATGGTTCTTATAATGTATCACACATTGGTATTTTGTTTTAGTGTAACTGTCTTTCTTGCCATTTTAATGAAATGTTTGTCTGTATTTTTGTAGTATGTATTAAGTATTTATGGTGGTTATTGTGTGTACTGAATCTGTCTATTTTTAAACTCTTTTCAGCCCTGAAGAAGTTCCGCAAGGAACGAAAAACGTTGGCTGAGGCTTTTTAAGAATTTTGAATAAATAAAAAGGACTTCTTGAACTTAAAGCTCTCTGGACTTATCTTTATTGCACCGTCCTTGTTTAAAAAAATCTGTATATCTGTTTCTACAGTGGAGTTTTGGTGTGGCAAGCTCGGGACGTGGTTGTGCACAAACAAAAAATGATCGGACTTACTTTGAAACTGAGGTGCTGGACCCTGGTCAGCCACAAAGTTCTTCTTTCTAAAAATGTATGTATATAGTGCACAGCTCAGCAGTCCTTTGCTCTAAGGTTTACCAGATGCTTTAGTTGGCTTTATTTGGCATTTCCTCGACCAATGAATGAGAGAGAGCAGCCAGATACAGGTAGTCCACAATCGTATCAATTTTTCCATAGTTCTATTTCGCAGGGCCTCAAAATTATTTGTTATGGGACTATGTACCTCCTAGCCACAATAAAGTGAAGAGGATTTAATATTTAACAGCAAAGCAGCAACAGTTTATCGAAGTTTACCATAGAGAACCACTGGTAACATACGTACAGGATCATGATTTAAGATCAAGCAACAAAAGGTTATTCTGTCTCTGCAATGTGAAGACATTGTTATAGGAGGCATATCGTTGGCCAATGACACAATGAGACTGGAGAATACATTTCCTCCTGAGATCTGTAATTCTGAATATGTTGCCCTGTTCTGATTCTCTTACTTGGACAGTGTGAGGACCTGCCATATTACCCTTGAGACTGACGCTGCAAAAATGCCGGAGAAAGGGAACTTAAAATGGCCATCGGGAGGAGTCTGTCTGGGAGAGAAACTTTAGGTAATTAGGAAAAGGATCAATTTGAAAAGGTTTCCATGGGTATGGGTGAGTAGATAATGGACAGTGAAAAACCTGTTCTAGAGTCACAATTCTTTTTCGCCGCATGAAAGTGTAAAGGGGAGAAAAGTCATTATGTGACCAATCAACAAATCAATAATCCTCTTGCACACATAGTAACCACAGACAACTACGTAAGGTCAGTTTGTTTATATAAGGGTGTACAAATATATAGAAATTAGTAAGAAGCCAAATCTGAGTACCCAGTTAAGATGATGTAGCACAAACAGTTCAATAAGCAGAATGCAGAGGATCAAAAAGCATTAGTCTATCCCTACACTAATAATAAAGTGGTATCCCTACTTAACCCCTTCTATGCTCATGACGGAGCCGCTCCGTCATGAGCCTCGGTTGAGCTGTGCTCATGACGGAGCGGTTCCGTCATGGCCCGCTCGGTGCGCCTGCGCGGCGCGAATTCCGTGCCTGCGCTGGACGTTCCATTGAGCGGTCGGGGCCATGACGGAACCGCTCCGTCATGAGCACAGCTCAACCGCGGCTCATGACGGAGCGGCTCCGTCACGAGCATGCAAGCGCCACTCGGCCCCCCCGCCCCCTTAGCGCTGCAGCGGAATTCCCGCCGCAGCGAAGGGGCTAAGCATCTTCAGGAAGAAGGATAAAAGGTGTCAGCATATGGAGTCTTTCTAAGAAGCCTCTCCACAATCAGTGGGGAATGCAGCATAAAGCTTGTTCTAAGATGCTCTCTCTCTGAAAGTAAAAAAAGAAGTGGGCACTTTCCCTACTCCCAACAACACATTATTCATGGGTAACATTCCCAAAATCCATTGCGGGTCACGCCATCTCCTCTTGGTACGATCTTTAAGGTGTTTTTCCATGGTACAGTAGTTTTCCTTTTCTTGATACATTTTGCCCTAGGTTTCCAGGCCTTCTACTGTGTGAAGCACAACAACATTTCATTTTGTCTCAAGCCTCATGATTGTAACTTCTTCTCTCCTTGCCTGACTAGTAAAACAAAGACATTATTCTAGCCAACAAGAGCACTTCTTCCACCTGCAACACAAAATGTGAACAAGAACAGATTCCACAGCATGCATGAATTTCAAACTGTTAATCGTAAACCGACAGTTTCCAGGTAACTGCATTTCAGGTCTACAAAATTCAGCTAACATAAGTAAGCATCATATCAGATTTAAGAATTTGCATGGTAAATAAGGCACATTTACTTACATGTAAAACAACACAATTCATAACCACTTTTAGTACATGAGTAATTGTCAGTTGCAAAACACAAATTCTTCACGTTAATGTTTTCTGCTAGTTACATTCACTTTCTACGTTGATTCTCCACGTTACTTTTCAATTGCCTAAAATACATCACATTTTCATTTTAGCACGTTTCATGATTTTACCACTCTGGGTCTTAATACGATGTTGGCACCATATCGGTATGGGAACCACCCAACCATTGGTCGACAGCTCCACATACCTAATTACAATGCGACCGCACATGATGTTGTTGCAAACTCCCATTTCCCTAGCACAAGCTTCCATAGAGAAGTGGGAGTTTATGTGAATCACTGACACACGGTGTAGGGATTCACAGGGCCCCCAACCGGAGGCTCAGGGTGAAGGGGGACCTGCTAGGGGCCCCCAATGTCGGTTTCTGACAGGCTTTCTGAGTCCGAAAGCCCAACAAGGAAAGCCTGTCAGAAACTGACATTGTAATTCTAACGGCAGAAACGCCATCCATTGGGATTACGTGCCGGTCTCTGGCTGGCCGACGAGCTCCTTAAGCCCACCGGAATCCAGCTGGAATGACCGTCCGGTTTCAGTTTTGACCACCTGCATTGTAATGCGACGGTCGAAACTGAAACCACAATGAGGCTCAGAAAGCCTCTGACCTGAGGTTGGAGACTTTCTGAGCCTCATCGGAATCGGGTCTTCTATGTTAATACAACAAAGGACTATATGGGGGTGCGGTCTACACATTTGATGATAATGCACCCCTACAAATAAAATGCGATTTCCACTGCATAGATAGTGTACAGGTTTTAACTTAAAAGGGGTTTTAAATTCGGGACACAGCAAAAATGCAAGCATGACGAAATGGGTGTGGCCAATTCCACACCCACGTGTGGGCGGTACCATAACCAAAGCTTTAACTATACTACAACAATAGGAAAGGGACCAGAGCAGATTACCACTTTTCCAATTTAGGAGGCCATGTGAGAAATTGCACCATCTTTGAGGCTCATGGTTTTAGAGAGCAGTTTATTGTTTCAACCCTATAATCGGCTTCAACACAAGAACATTCATAAATGTGCATGCAATAAAGAACTCTAGTGCATGGGGGCTAATGTACGAATTGTTGCTATTCTCAAACGTTCCCAGTAGTACCTCTGGAAAGATTGTCAGTCACACAGGAGCATACTCCTGAGAATATCACGTGAGTTTTTTTGACATTACCATTACCCCTGTGCTGAATTGTGTTAAGGTTATGTTTCCAAATATAAAAAAAGGCAGCTCTGATATGCAGTGCTTTAAATGATAATATGGAAGTTCATTTACTTATGCAGAGTACCACTTTGCTACCAAGATGTGCTGGTACTGCACAATGACAAATATTGCACCAATGCTGAGAAATGCTGGTACTCTCCTATTCAAATTAAGGCAGGACAAACACTCAGTACCGAATAGCACCTGTCCATTTAATGTACTGCCGATGTACATAAACCACTTCCCCCTTCAGGCCACAGAGTTTGGGGTGTTCCATGCTCTTCCTATTGTGATAGGGGGTTAACTCCAGTTCCTGCCAGCAACAATCTTCCGACCACTTCCAAGGTTGGAAAAACTCAGAAAGTATTTTGAGAAAGCTCGCGTTTATGGCCGTTGACAATCCTCCATGTGCTCATGTTAAATAGGTTTATGAAGCCTTAATCAAAACGGTATGTCAGGTAGCGTTAGAGATTATAATCATTGTCGACTCTGAGAGGCCGGGCAACTAGAATGTTGTACACACGTATGCCCTCAATTTGTACAGTTTCTCAGCAGCGGTGGGAATGCAACGTGACCAAATCAACGGAACTGGCCAGAAAAAGATCTCGATTAGTTCGAGCAGATTTTTCTTGACAAAAACCATCTACATACGAATTACAGAAAAGTACATATATTTGTATTGAACAATTCTGAGTGACGTGTAAGCACCAGGATTTTATTGAATGTTACTAGGAGTCTAAACAGCATAGATAAAATAGAAATAAAAAGTAAAAGGCAAACAAATAAGAGCCGTCATTCAAAAACAAACGCTTTTGTGAGGTTTAGAATAGATTTAGATTCAGTCCTTTTCATTTGCATTTTCAACGGTAAGTCAATGCAATGATGTGGAGCCTGCTGGGTGCTAAATTGCCTAAAAGCCAAAGCTGGGAAATTATTGACTTTACATTTCATATTAAAATTGTAAATTTTGAGCATGAACGATCTGTCCACAGAGGAAAGAAGGCAGTGGGTAGGCACTCTCGAATTCTATGTGGAAGCGCCATTAATCAAGCATTATATATTTAGCCTCACTAAAGTATAATTAGTTGCAAATTAACTTTTTCATAATCCTATGAATTATAATCACATATAACAGAAGAGTCTGTGTTTACTGATCAGGGCCCTTTGTTTTTGAAGCTTAGAATACTTTCGGATAAGTCAGACAGGCGTTGTATTTGAGCATCTCAGTTATGCATAGACAAGCAAGTCTTTTTTATAAATGTTAATCACTTTGAAGACATATGGCCCAAGTCACAAAAAAATCTACAAAAGTAGGCAGATTCATGCCTCCACCAAAGCGTACTTTTCTAGTTTTTTTGTGGTTCATAAACATTCCCAGAAGTGCCTGGAAAACTGCACCTGACAATGACGTGATGGTTTGTGAAGGCTTTTATGCCCCCCACCCCACCGTGTGGAATTTTCCATAGAGTGGAGCACAGTATAGTGGGAATAGGGCCTCCTATGCAAATGTACCCTTTTCATTTTTTTTTATCTGTGGAAATAATATTTTTCCTTTTAGAGAAAGCCCTTCTCCGATACCCCCATCAAATATAGGGGTGATATGCTCCCTTCACATCCTGGAAGGGGACGTACCCCAGTCACTGGCTGTCCGATCATTTCCACGGTAAAATGGTATGGGCAGGAATTTGGAAATGCCCACAAACACGAATTCCAGCCACACTACACCTTGAAATAGTCAATTTCCACTTCTTGAGTGGGATTTATTAATGTGAATTATGCATAGTTGCCTGCTGTTATGTTTGGTCAAGGTTTGGTCCACCCGGCCACGTCTCGAGGGGTGTTTATTGTGGACCCAAAGGAGGGGCCAAATATAGAGGGAGGAAATAAAATCGGGTCCCGGAACCCAGGCGGGATTCTTTCTGGCTATCCTGAACTATCACCACGTGTGTGTGCGTCTGTTTTCTTTCTGCTATCCTGGGGGCAATAACCAATTAGCGGCGTCTTGCGGCCCAGCTCGCGCAGAGACGCGCAAAATGGATGTAGCCTTGCCTCAGCTGGGGCTCAGCTCACGCAGAGGCGCGCTGTGGTGCCACGGCCGGGGGTGCAGGTCCCGCACCTCCCCTACGCGCTGCTCGTCATGAACGCTTCTTCTGGCCCTCATAAGTGTGGCAGCTGGGCTGGGATACCGCTACCAGAGCACTGTGTTGGGAACAGTGCAAAGATGGCACCATCTACTTTTCCTTCATCAGGGAGAGTGAACCTGCTACTAATTACAGCCATTCAAGTACATTGGCAGGCCCAGAAGAAACCCCTACTTGCTGGAATACACAGGCAAAAGTAAAGAAGGGTGCCCTCAGAATGCAGTTGTTGTATCCAGGACCAGGGCCACTTACCTCCACGCCTGCCACAATTTACCTTGGGTCATTTGGTGTCTGTAGTGAGCACGCAAGATGGCTACTGTGCCGCCTGGTGAGCCATTCCTGCTAGACGGTCCACCATCTGCACAGGTGGCCAAGTGGAAGGACTGGCTGGAGCGTCTCGAGATGTACTTCACGGCAGTGGTTCTGAAGCCTGAACGACAGTGCCCCATGCTGTTACACCTCAGTAGTGCTGGGAAAGTTGGTGATGAGGCTGGTCCGCCACATACATATGCCACGTTAAAAGGAACCTTAACAGCTCATTTTGAACCTCTCGCCAACCTGGACTATGAGCGATTTCTACTACAACAGGCGAGACAGCTTCCGGAAGAGTCTGTTGACAGCTTCTAGGCCCGACTCAGAGAACTAGCGAGCATGTGCACATTGTCAGACGTGAATAACGAGATACGGGTGCAGTTAATTCAGGGATGTGCATCAGCGAAGCTGAGGGAACACTTACTTCAAGTCCTGGGGATGCCTATGGCCAACATGTTAATGATGGGGAGATCCAAGGAGCTGTAGAAGGCTCGAGCAGCGCACAGGGAGGCAGTGTTACAACACCAGGTAAAAACGGAGCCAGTCAATGCTGTAACAACTAGAAGCTTGGCAAAGAAGCCAGAACGCGATAAGGTGCAATCTACTGCTAGAACCTGCTATGGATACGGAGGGTCCTTCCTGCATCAATGCCTATGCCCTGCTCAAGGAAAAAAGTGCTCTTTATGCAACAAACTCCATCATTTTGAGAAGGTCTGCCGTTCTGCCTCGCAGAGAAGACCACGGAACAAGCAGGTAAACGTTGTGGACACCTCCCAAACCATGGAAGACGAAGAGGACATGGACGATGATGACGTCGAGGAAGCCATGCAACCAGATGGGTGTCCAAAGAGGCGGATCCCAAAGTGCAGCGTGCTAGTCGCCAGACACCCAGTTCAGGCCCTTATAGACACTGGGGCATCCATCAACATCATGGCAAACTCCATGTTGCAGACCCTTCCCACACCACCGGTCTTACGACACACATCCACCAAGGTGTTCGCATATGGATCTACCACCCCTCTTTCATTGGCTGGGTGTTCACCACCGAAATCACTCATGATGCTCTTTCAACTCGAGCCAAAGTCTATGTCACCCAGGAAGGGTCTGGAATGCTGCTAGGCTGCAGAATGACAGAACATCTGCAACTGGTGGCATTTGCGATTCACCAAGAGAATGTGGAGTCTGTAGTGGCCGAATTCAAGCCCCTGTTTGATGGGATCAGATGTCTCAAGGATCACATGGTCCGTCCACATGTGGATCACATGTCCAACCAGTGGTCCTCAAGCATTGACGAGTTGTGTTTCATCTAAGGCTGAAGGTGGAGGAGGAACTGAAGAAGCTAGAGCAGGTCAACATTATTGAACATGTCGGGGGCCATCTCCCTGGGTGTTGCTCATTGTTGTGTCACGGAAGCCTAAGCAGCCAGGAGAAATGAGGATTTGCGTGGATATGACACTACCCAATCTTGCCATAAAAAGAGAACGTTATCTGACTCCCACCGTCTATGACATTGTGGCTGAAATGAGAGGATCTCATGGTTCTTTAAAATGGATATACGAGTCGGATACCACCAACTTCTACTGGACCCCGAATCAAGAGCCATAACTATATTCTAAATACATTTGGGGCTCCAATGACATAAATGCCTTCGTTTTGGAGTTTCCAGTGCCACTGAGGTTTTCCAATACACTATTCGAGAAGTGCTAGCTAGCCTAAAAGGGGTGCTCAATGTCAGTGATGACATCCTTGTGCACTCCCACACTCCAGAAGAACACCGGGAGCATTTACAAAGTGTCTTCCAGTGGCTGCAAGACAACAGTCTCACTCTCCACCGAGAGAAATGTGCATTCCTACAGAAGGAGATAGCGTTCTTCGGATATCGTTTCTCACAACATGGAGTATCACCTGACCCTCCAAAGGTTCATGATATCCAGATGGCACCAGCTCCCACCTCAGTGACCAGAGTGAGGAGTTTCCTAGGTATGGTGACATACTGTTGGGGATTTATTGACTGACCTTACAGCTCCCCTGCGAGAGCTTATGAAAACCAACACGAGTTGGGAGTGGAGCCCCCATCAAGAGAAAGCATTCCAAGACATCAAGCATGCCCTGTTGGCTGACACCACCCTGGTGTATTTTGACCCAGCCAAAGAATCTGAACTGTCAGTTGATGCTAGCCCCATTGGTTTGGGGGCAGTGCTATCACAGAAGCAGAGGGATGGAGAATGGGTACCAGTTGCCTATGCAAGTCGAGCTCTGACCGACACTGAGCAATGATATTCACATATAGCGAAGGAAGCCATTGCTGTTCACTGGGGCTGCCGGCACTGACATTTGTACATCTATGGCCAGCCTTTCGTGGTCCACACAGACCACAATCCCCTGATCCCACTATTCATGGGGCCTCCTCAAAACCCCCACCAAGGTTTGAAAAGTGGATCCTTAAGTTACAGGAATACCATTTCCAAGTGGTGTACCGCCCGAGGCGTAGAAACTCGCTGATTTTCTGTCGAGGCACGCCCACCAGCCACTCAAGAGGAAGCATCGGCAGTGGGTGAAGTGGAGGAGTACATAAAACTGGTAATAGAACAGTCCCGTCCTCGCCCCATCTCATTGGAAGAGATTGTAAGAGCCACGACGGAGTATGAGTGACTGAAGATGGCTGTTTCTTTAGTGACATCAGGAAAATGGCACCTGCTGCTCAACAAGCTGCCATGCCGAACCAAAGAGTCATGTGCCGCACTGAGTGCCCTTCACCATGTTCACGGTGAAATAGCAGTATCCACTGAAGGCTGCCTCCTGAGGGGATCCCGGTTAGTAATTCCTAAGACCTTGCAACAACGTGTGGTCCATCTGGCACACATAGCACACCAAGGGATTTTAAAGACCAAGTCTTGTTTGCATTGCAAGGTGTGGTTTTCCAACATCGATGACCTCGTAGAAAAAAATGTGGGTGACTGTCCACTCTGTCAAGCAACTGGTGCTGCTTAGCCCCCCGCTCTGGTCAACACCGAGGACATACCAGCGCACCCCTGGCATTGGTCGAGTGCCGACTTTGGAAGTCTCCCAAATTGGAGACACATGCTAGTGGTCATTGATGACTTCTTGAAATATCCAGAGGTTGAAACCCTGGAATCCACCATGGCGAGCAACACCACACCACATTTGGAAAAGATAATGGCCACTCACAGCCTCCTGAAAGAGCTGCGTACAGACAATGGTCCCCTTTTCTCTGGACATGAATTTGCAGAATACTTTCAGTCGCGGTGCTGCATCGGAAGATCACCCCGAGATGGCCTCAAGCAAATGGAGAGGCAGAGCGCTTTATGCGCACGCTAAATAAAGTTCTTCGAATTGATGTGGCTCGTGGTCAGAATATGGGAAGCGCCCTATACAACTTTGTACGAGAATACCGACTCACTCCTCATTCCACGACTCAGGTCGGTCCCAGATGGCTCTGCATCCAACGAGTGGTGGGGGATGACATTCCCCAAGTGGCTCAGCCGTCGAACATACAATCGCAGGTGTTGGTGAGGTTAAAACAACGACAAATCAAAAATGACCGCATATCCAAAACTCGTGGAGACAGGGAGAGACCCCTGGTGGTAGGGGATTTGGTCCTAGTAAAGAATCAGTATCCACGAGGAAAGTTTACACCAACAGTTGAATTGGACCCTTCGACTGTTCAGGCTATAAAGGGAACAATGATCACCGCCCAGAAGGCAGGAGAGACCGCCACGGGGAACATTTCCTGTTTCAAAAGGAATTGATCATCTGTGAGCTCGGACATTAAAACCTTTACCGACAAAGAGAATATGGACACCGAGTCTGGCGGTGTTTCCCTGCCGTCTGAGCCATGTGAGATGAGGTTTTCTTCTTCAGCCCGAAGGGACCTGGTGATCACTCGAAGCCCAGAGACTGTCGCAGACTCACTGCCGGTGGCGGAGTGCCAGAGTCTCCCTGACGATCCGCAGGAGCCCCAAGTGATTCCGCAAGGTGACGATCCGGAGAGTGAGAGCCGTCATGGAAATGAGAGGTATAACCTCAGGCCCAGTCGGGCAGCATTTTCCCCTCTGAGGGATTAGGTGTTAGCCTGATGCAAAGTGTGAAATTAGTTTTTTTCACTCTCTCTCTCTCTCTCTCTCACTCTCGCTCTCTCTCCCTCTCCCTTTCTCTCTCATTTCATGTAACTGTTATGAACATGTTTTGTAAGTTTATTCTATTTTAAACAAAGTAAGAATGTTATGTTTGGTCGAGTTTTTGCCCACCCGTCCACATCTCGAAGGGTATTTATTGTGGACCCCTGAGATCCGGAGCATTGTGGTAGTGACCAGGTAAAGGAGGGGCCGGATATGGAGGGAGAAAATGAAATCGGGTACCGGAACCCAGGTGGGATTCTTTCCTCCTATCCTGAACTAGCAACCAAAAGTGGGACTCTGAGGGGCTTTTTGGTAAGGTTCAGCATACATGCCCAAGTATATTAAACAATAAGGGCTATGCAGTTCCTGAGTGGGTCAAAGGAAGATTGTAGAGGAGAGAGATGTATATAGGTTATCGTAGTCCTATATCATGGAATGGGGAGGGGGAATTCTCCCTTCGGAACTAGGGCCCTCACACACCCAGCCAGCTAGGTGTCATGCTTCATCATTAGAGCTGCTCCTCGTCGGGTCGGTGCTGCAATACCTGACGGGCACCCAATACAGGGCTCTTTAGCGGGGATCTTTTGTTACTGCCGTTTGGTGCGGTGTGGGTGAGGAACCTCGGAAAGTGTACATGTGGTGAAGTGAAAGTGTAAGCTAAAACAGGTTGGGTATTCACAAACCAATTTAAATAAGATGGTTCCCACCTGATTAAAAAGGAAACAGTGAAGACTTATGTGGCAATGTATTATGTGTGTGTATATATATATATATATATATATATATATATATATATATATATATATATATATATATATATATATATATATATATATATATATATATATAGAGTTAGGACCTATTTTCCTTAGGAAATCCGCAACATTCTATTTGGAATAACTTTGGCGCCGGTTGACAAATCTTCGCGAAATCTTCAAAACTAATGGCCAGATCTGCTCCGCTCCCATCCTGTAAGTCTCGGGGTGATTCGTGAAGGGGGGCCGAGAATAAAGGGGGTCCAAAAACATGTTTTCCCCTTGCAATTTTCCATGGGAACCGTTCATCGCGGCTACAGCCCGAACTGCTGATCAGTATTACACCAAATTTGACAAAGAGTAGTCCTTAGTTCAGACTTGTGCCTTTTGCTTAAATGGTGTAAATCTGTTCAGTAGTTTTTTAGATATTAAAGGAAAAATGTACATATATATCTGGGCGGAGCCTAACAATACATCTCATCGTGAGATCTGATTGGCTCTCAGCACTTCATCCAAGAAGTGTTGGCAGCCATCTTGGGATCAATATACATGATGACACCTCATTAAAAAGCTTTGCAGTTAATAGAAGGTTTTAAGACTTTAGTTACATTATAAATCATTTGTTGGTGGTACCATACTCATTTTAGGAATTGTGGTGTGTTCTAAGGTGATTTTACCATGTGAAAAAGCCTGCTGCTGGAATATCATGAATCATGTTTGAGAGAAAACTATTTTCTCATGCTTGTCCCATAGATGTTTGGAAGGTGCTCCAGAAGCTAAAAAGAGAGCATATTTTCTGTAAATTCACATTATCATTCTCAGTCATGTGATAAATGAAGTCTGACATTCTCAGTAAAACATGTACATCCAACAAGGACAGAGACTGTCAGTTGATTCTTTTGTGTTCTACTGCAGCTTCCCAGAGTGTTCTAAAGAACAACTAGAGCGCTAACAGCCTTACTATTGACAACATTATGACACACCTGAAGCCATCTTGATTGGAATAAACTAGTAACACTTAAAACATTTAATTGAAAAAGGAATAAAATGAGGGGGTTCATTTTCTCCTAGAAATTATGGTTAGTGCTGTAGAAAGAAAAATTAGGACATGTTTAAAGTGAGATCTCAAATATCTTCCTGTTATATTTCAACAGGAGCAGCCTGGCAGTTGATTCCTTTGTGTTCTACTGCAGCTACCCAGAGTGTTCAAAAGAACAACTAGAGCGCTAACAGTCTTAATTATGATAAAATTATGGCACACCTGAAGCCATCTTGATTGGAATAAACTGGTCATTCTTAAAACATTTAATTTAAAAAGGAACAAAATGAGTGGGTTCATTTTGTCATAGAAATTATGGTTAGTGTTGTGGAAAGAAAAATTAGGGCATGTTTTAAGAGAGATCCCAAATCCTCTTCTATTTAATTTGAAAATTCTGACATGCAGTGCAGACTTAACAATCACTTTCAATACCAGCAATAGACTTCCAATTAACTCCCTGGTGAGCACTACCCCCTACACTATCAATCAATCAATCAATGACACTTGTAAAGCGCGCTACATACCCGTAGGGTCTCAACGCGCTGGGGGGGGGGGGGGGGGTGCCGCTACTGCTCGAACAGCCAGGTCTTCAGCTTCTTCCTGAAGGAGAGGTGGTCTTGGGTCAGGCGCAGGTCGATCGGCAGGGAGTTCCAGGTCTTGGCAGCCAGGTAGGAGAAGGACCTTCCTCCTGTAGTCGCTCTTCGGATGCGGGGGACGGCGGCGAGGGCGTGGTTGGCTGATCGGAGGTGGCGTTTGGGAGCGTAGAAGTTGAGTCGGCTGTTGAGGTAGCTCGGGCCTTGGTCGTGTAGGGCTTTGTGTGCGTGGGTGAGGAGGCGGAAGGTGATTCTTTTGTTGACGGGGAGCCAGTGAAGGTCTTTCAGATGTCCGGAGATGTGACTGGTTCGTGGGATGTCAAGGATGAGTCTGGCTGAGGCGTTCTGGATCCGCTGGAGTCTCTTCTGGAGCTTGGCGGTGGTACCGGCGTAGAGGGCGTTGCCGTAGTCCAGTCGGCTGGTGACGAGGGCCTGGGTGACGATCTTCCTGGTCTCGGTGGGGATCCACCAGAAGATCTTCCGTAACACTACTCAAACACCACTGCACTACCATAAACCCTAAAACACTACCCCCAGCACGAGCCCCTATGCTACACAAACACCACTGCACTACCCTAAACCCTAAAACACTATCCCCTACAGTACACAAACACCACTGCGCTTACCTAAACAGTAAAACACTACCCCAGCACGACCCCCTATACTACCCAAACACATCTGTACTACCCTAAACCCTAATACACTACCACAGCATGACAACCCACAACCCCCAAACACCACTGCACTACCCTAAACCCTAATAAATCTACCCCCAGCACGACCCCCTATAATACCAAAACACCACTGTGCCCCACTAAACCCTGAAACACTACCCCCTACACTACACAAACACCACTGCGCTACCCTAAATACTAAAACACTACCCTCTATACTACACAAACACCACTGCACTACACTTAACCCTAAAACACTACCCTCACCACGACCCCCTACACTACACAAACACCACTGCACTACCCTAAACCCTAAAACACTACCCCCCGCAAGACCCCCTACACTACACAAACACCACTGTACTACCCGAAAACCATAAAGCCCTAACCCCAACCACGAACCCACAAACACTACACAAACACCACTGTACTACCCTAAACCCGAAATCTACCCCCAGCACGAACCCCAATACTACCCAAACACCACTGCGCCCCACTAAACCCTAAAACACTAACCCCTACACTGCACAAACACCACTGCGCTACCCTAAATGCTAAAACACTACCCTCTATACTACACAAACACCACTGCACTACACTTAACCCTAAAACACTACCCCCACCACGACCCCCTACACTACACAAACACCACTGCACTACCCTACACCCTAAAACACTACCCTCCGCATGACCCCCTACACGACACAAACACCACTGTACTACCCGAAAACCATAAAGCCCTAACCCCAACCACGAACCCACAAACACTACCCAACCACCACTACACCATTACCATAAACTCTAAAACACTACCCCATACACTAGACGAACACCACTGCGCTACCTTAAACCCTAAAACACACCCCCAGCACGACCCCCTACACTACACAAACACCATTGCACTACTCAAAACCCTAAAACACTACCCAGCACGAACCAGCCAATACTACAGAAACACCACTGCACTACCCTAAACCCTGCATCTACCCCCAGCATGACCACCACAATACCCAAACACCACTTTACTACCCTAATCCCTAAATCAACCCCCAGCACGAACCCCTACACTACCCAAACACCACTGCACTACCATAAACCCTAAAAAAACACCCCATACACCACATAAACACCACTGCATTACTTCAAACCCTAAAACACTACCCCCAGCACGACCCCGTACACTACACAAACACCACTGCACTACCCTAAACTCTAAATCTACCCCAGCACGACCCCCTACACTACCCATTCACCACTGCACTACCCTAAACCATTAAACACTACCCCAGCAAGACGCACTACACTACCCAAACACCATTGCTCAACCCTAAACCTTAAATCTACCCAGGCACGACCCCTTACACTACCCAAACACCACTGTACTACCCTAAAAGACTACCCCAGCACGACCCCCTACACTACACAAACACCACTGCACTACCCAATCACTAAATCTACCCCAACACGACCCCCTACACTACACAAACACCATTGCAATACCCTAAACCCTACAACACAACCCCAAGCACAACTCCTACATTACACAAACACCACTGCACTTCCCTAAACCCTAAAACACTACCCCAGCACGACCCCCTACACTACCCAAAATCCACTGCACTACCCTAAACCCTAAAACTCTACCCCCAGCACGACCCCCTACACTACACAAGCACCACTGCATTACCCTAAACCCTAAATCTAGCCCCAGCACGACCACCTACACTACCCATTCACCACTGCACTACCCTAAACCCTAAAACACTACCCCAGCACGACCCCCTACACGACCCAAACACCATTGCACTACCCTAAACCGTAAATCTACCCCAGAACGACCGCCTACACTACCCAAACACCACTGCACTACCCTAAAAGACTACCCCAGCACTACCCCCTACACTACACAAACACCACTGCACTACCCTAAACTCTAAATCTACCCCCAGCACGACCCCATACACTACATAAACACCACTGCACTACCCAAAACCCTACATCTACCTCCAGCACGACCCCCTACACTACACAGACACCATTGCACTACCCTAAACCCTAAAACACTACTCCCAGCACAAACCCGCAAACACTACACAAACACCACTGCCACTACCCTAAACCCTAATTCTACCCCCAGCACGACCCCCTACACTACCCAAACACTACTACACTATCCTAAACCTTTAATCTACCCCAGCACGACCCCCTACAATACCTAAACACCACTGCACTACCGTAAACCCTAAAACACTACCCCTACGCTAGACGAACACCACTGCAGTACCCTAAACCCTAAAACACTACCCCCAGCATGACCCCTACACTACACAAACACCACTGCACTACCCTAAACCCTAAAACACTACCCCCTACACTGCACAAACACCACTGCACTACCCTAAACCCTAAAACCCTACCCCCAGCACGACCCCCTACACTACACAAACACCACTGCACTACCCTAAACCCTAAAACACTACCCCCTACACTGCACAAACACCACTGCACTACCCTAAACCCTAAAACCCTACCCCCAGCACGACCCCCTACACTACACAAACACCATTGCACCGCCCTAAACCTTAAATCTATCGCAGCACGAACCCCTACACTACCCAAAATCCACTGCACTACCCTAAATCCTAAAACTCCCCCAGCACGACCACCTACACTACCCATTCACCACTGCTCTACCCTAAAACACTACCCCAGCACTACCCCTTACACTACACAAACACTACTGCACTACCCTAATCTCTAAATCTACCCCCAGCACGACCCCCTACACTACATAAACACCACTGCACTACCCAAAACCCTACATCAACCCCCAGCACGACCCCCTACACTACACAAACACCATTGCACTACCCTAAACCCTAAAACACTACTCCCAGTACGAACCCGCAAACACTACACAAACACCACTGCACTACCCTAAACCCTAATTCTACCCCCAGCACGACCCCCTACACTACCCAAACACTACTACACTACCCTAAACCCTAAATCTACCCCAGCACGACCCCCTACAATACTCAAACACCACTGCACTACCCTAAACCCTAAAACACTACCCCCTACACTACACAAACACCACTGCACTACCCTAAACCCTGAAACCCTACCCCAAGCACGACCCACTAGACTACACAAACACCTTTGCACCACCCTAAACCTTAAATCTACCCCAACACGACCCCCTACACTACACAAACACCACTGCACTACCCTAAACCCTAAAACACTACCGACTACACTGCACAAACACCACTGCACTACCCTAAACCCTATAACACTACCCCCAGCATGACCCCCTACACTAACCAAATACCACTGCACTACCCTAAACCCTAAAACACTACCCCAGCATGATCCCCTACTCTACCCAAATACACCTCGCTACCCTAAACCCTAAAACACTACCCCAGGACGACCCCCTCACTACCCAAACACCACTGCACTACCCTAAACCCTAAAACACTACCCCCTACACTAGACAAACACCACTGCACTACCCTAGTTGAAATTTGATAGATCGCTCGCCACTTAAATGGTAAGGCAGGTGTAAAAAGGGGCGTGGCCTCGGACCACCTCTCTGCAACGCAGCTCCGTGGTGCTTACTGCAGGTACCTGGGGGGCTAGTTGGACCCCAGGGACCCTGAAGATTCAAGGGGACTTAATCTCCTTACTTAAAACGTGCCACGGGCGCGTTTGCACAGTGGTGAAGGAAGGGGGCTGCGCCTGAAGTGACATGTGTGCATACATACCATGTGGCACTTTAATCCTGAGGGCCACTGGGGGCCAACTAGCCCACTAGGTACTTCCAGTAAGCACCAGAGGACTTTTTTGCAGAGAGGTGGTCCAGGCCATGCCCCTTTTTACACCTCTCTGCAATGCATCTCTGTGGCGCTTACTGGAGGTACCTGATGGGCTAGTTAGACCCCAGGGACCCTCAGTATCCAAAGGGACTTAATCCCCTAACTTAATACGTGCCATGGGCGTGTTTCCAAAGTTGTGAAGGGAGGGGGCGGGCCTTAGGTGATGTGTGCAAACACGCCCTGTGGCGCCTTTTATGTTGGGGAATTAATTCCCCTTCAATCCTGATTCCTGGTTCCTGGTGGGCCAACTAGCCCACCAGGAACCGCCAGCTCTATGGCGCTTACTGGAGGTACTTGGTTGGCTATTTGCACCCCAGGGACTGTCAGGATTCAAGGGTACTTAATCTCCCAACTTAAAACGGCCACAGGGCGTGTTTGCACACATGTCACCTCAGGCCCCCCCATCCCTTCACCACTGTGCAAATGCGCCCCTTAGCGCGCTTTAAGAGGTAGTTTTAATCCCCCTGCCCTATCATGTACTAGGGCCTTACAGAGGATGTCATGCTAATCACATGGTTACCCCAACGCATAGTGTTCCCTAGTGTATGTAGGTATTTTCACTGTAT
Organism: Lissotriton vulgaris; assembly: GCF_964263255.1. Classification (NCBI taxonomy): domain Eukaryota; kingdom Metazoa; phylum Chordata; class Amphibia; order Caudata; family Salamandridae; genus Lissotriton; species Lissotriton vulgaris. The sequence goes on along the minus strand of NC_141694.1, from coordinate 1,141,148,575 downwards.
TCTAAGTGTATTTTAGCATACCACTGTCTCTAGACCTGGTTAGTCAGAGTCAGTTACCACCAGTACCCTTTCTGAAAAAGTTGTGGGCGCAGGATGATTTTGTAACAAGGCCTCTTTCTGCTCCTCTGTTGGTTCTTTCTGCACGTCTTGCTTCTTACTGCACTTTTCTTCTCTTTGTGGACTTCTGTTGCTTTCTGCATTTCTTTCGCTTCTTTCTGTGCGTGTTTTCTTCTTTATTCACATGTCTTATCTCTGTAGGCATCGCTAGAAACTTGCATTTGAAAAACCTTTGAAATTCACTGAAAAAACCATAGGTTTCAGCCACGTTAGAGTTAGAAATTAGCATTTAAAAAACCTTTGAAATTCACTGAAAAAACCATAGGTGTCAGGCACGTTATAGTTAGAAATTAGCATTTTAAAAAACCTTAGAAATTCACTGAAAAAACATAGGTTTCAGTGGTGTTATAGTTAGTTGGACATTTCACTCATACAAAACCATAGAAATTCCTCTTTTATAGTTAGTTCTGCTAACTATAACCCGCACCTCTGCAATGCACTGCTGAAGACGTCACATATTACACCACTGATGACATGGTCAGTGACATCACTGATGACATCTCAAATGACATCACTGATGACATCTCAAATGGCATCACTGATGACATCATCCATGTGATAAATTGATGCATCTTCTCACACCCTGATATAACCTTTAATACACCCACTCTAAATTACCGATTGCAATTCTCAAAACCATAGACACTCCAACAGCAATAACTACTAAGGGTGGGCGGGCATCTCCGTGCCGCCCACGGAATGTGTGGAGATATTCCCCTTCCGCCTTTCGCAATGTAGGCGGAGAAACAAGGCAAATCTCTGCACACTCAGACGTAACGGAATTTGGCCTCCCGTCCACCTCCCGCCCGCAGTATTCAATAACATTAAAAACCCCTAAATAACATTTAAAATAAACTTACCTTATCGGTGGCGTATCCGTGTCCATTGCACCTTCTTCTGGGAACTGTGCAAGCGCGGGAGCCTACGCATGCACATACCTGGCGAGGAATGCGAATGCGCGGGCTCCCGCGCATGTGCAGTTCCCAGAAGACTGCACGATGGACACGGATGCGCCGCCGATAAGGTAAGTTTTATTTTAAATGTTATTTTAAGGCTTTTTAATGTTATTTAATACTGCAGGCGGGAGGCTGGCAGGAGGCGGGTGTCGCGTAACAGAACTATGCAGAGAGTGCGTAGATTGGTTCACTCTCTGTGCCGCTCCACGTAAGTCCCTTACCCGACTTACGCCCACCCCTTATCACCACATACACACTCACTGATTCTTAGGTTTACAAACATCCACTCGCTCACCTGTACAGTCACTCGTACTTATGGTCACTCAGTACAGGACTGTCATATGCACTCATACACCTATATAAACACTCTCACACCACCCCTCATCCATAGAGGTACTCACACACCTAGTTAGTCATAAAAATAATTAATCACACTGCCATTTACTCACCTAGACAGTTAAACACACACCAGCTCAAATACTCATACAAATACTACCACATTCTTACGCTCTTATACAATCACTGATACAAGCACACGCCCATCCATACCGCCACTCTCAGAATCACACTCACTCACTTATAGCTATTTATATACTCCAACACACATATATACTGCCTTTCACATATGTAGTTACTCACACATGTACCACTGAGATATACATTCACTCACTAACATGGCCATACACACAGTCACCCACCCATACAGTCCATCACAGATGCACTCTTGAAACCATGCAACCAGTGAATCACCTACTCACACATCTATGCAGAGAGTCACACACACCCCACCAACATAAACACTCAGGCACCCATACAGATACTCAGACAACCAATCAATCACACATATAGGCACTCTTGTAGCTATTCACAAACCCATGTAGCCGGTTACACACCAACAGACAGACGAATACAGACATTCACACAGTAAGATAAGTTTAATCACTCACTTATAGAGTCAGTCACGCACCTACTAAATCATCCATTCAGACACTTATGCACCCACTCATTCTTCAATATGCCTTTCCCTATATTTATTAAACATATCTATAGAAACACACAGCCACTGGATGATGTTATCAGTGATGTCATCAGTGTTGTAATTTGAGATGTCATCAGTGATGTCAAAAGTGATGTCATCAGTGATGTCACTGACCATGTCATGAGTGATGTAGTATGTGACTTCATCAGCAGTGCATTGCAGGGGCGCGAGTTATAGTTAGCAGAACTAACAATAACGGAGGAATTTCAATGGTTTTGCATGAGTGAAATGTCCAGCTAACTATAGCACCCCTGAAACCTATGTTTTTTCCCTGAATATATATATATATATTATATTATATATATATATATAGATAGATAGATAGATAGATAGATAGATAGATAGATAGATAGATAGATAGATAGATAGATAGATAGATAGATAGATATCAAAGTACTCCACCACTGCCTTCAATTCTTGTGGCAAAACCAGAGCAAGGACCACCAAGTAAGTGCAAAATATGTATTTGCTGTCAGCCATTACACGTTTCAGCCCTCACGGGCCTTGATCACATGACAAGCGCCACGCTTCATTCTACCTTTTTAAACCATATCTTAAAGTGACCAGTGCATATAATTAACAGTCATAGATGTCGACAAAAGACTTCTTACTGGTTTTGTTTGACATTTCACTAACTGTTGGTATATTGCATTTTATATTGTTATTTATGTAAATAAAATAAAATAAATCATTGTATAAATACATGGTTATTTTTGTTTGGATTTTGTTATTAACAAAACTCAAAACATAAGTGATTGTTTCTAACAAATCTTACTGTCTTATATAGAACTTCTATTTTGTATATCATACTTCATTTTAAAAGACTTAAAATGTCATTCAGTGTTGATAGTTCAACAAGACTGTTCTTTAAGCCTTATGAGTGAAGTCTACACTTTATAGTTAATAGCTCATAAAGTAAACATCTCGACTGATAAAGTGCAAGTGCAAAATGAATGAAAGTGCATGTGCTACAACACCCATAGGGGAAACATTAAAGTGCTAAACTGACGACAACTCCATACTAAAATGTCTAGTTTTGAGATGGCAGCATTTAGCAGCAATTGTTGTCAATCTTAATATTATAAAGTTGTAACTCCCATTGTTCAAAGGTCCATGGCCACATTTTCTTAGTGGACTATGTGCTACATAGCGTGCTTACACTCTATTCAGTTTTGGAACATTGCTATTATTTTTACAGTTGTTAGAACCAGGTGTATAGGTCATCCATAATGTTGAGTTCCCCATGTTGTGTGGAATCTTAATCAAGGATGTAATGGGTTTCAAGTTGACGTAAGACTCTCTCTCTAGTGCCCCCTCTCCTGTTAGGTGGCACAGCATAAATTAGAAAGTATTGCAAATGTTTTGGATTCAAATACTGGATGTCTTTAACCCCTAGGCCTTTACCCTCCCTGTGCTAAGCCTTTTTTGGGCTATTCTGGGTAGTTAGCACTTAGGCCCCTGTAACCTTTTGACAACATAAGGTATTCACACCAAATTTGAATCTTTTTCTTTCAACATCACAGGGATTCTAAAGGTACCCAGGGTTTGTAGATTCCTCTAGAGGGGACCCAGAAATTAGCCAAAATACAGCTAATTTTTATTTTCGGGGGAAAGAATTGGAAAAAGGGCTACAGATGAAAGCGTCAGTTTTTTTCCCTGCAAATGGTATTAACAAAGGGGTTGTGATGCTTAAATCACCATCTTCCCAGTTTTCAGGGACGAGCAGACTCTTGTTAATGTTAAAAATGGGCATGAAAGCATTGATGGATCCTGTAAAGCTATACATTTCTATAAGGTAGACAACATTTGGAATTCAGAAAAGGGTCATTTATTTATATCCTTCAAGGTTTTTGTATAGAAACTAACAGTTGAAAATAGAAAAAAATGAAAATGAGTTAAAAAACAGCCATTTGTGCCAACGTTTTCACCTGTAAATTCTACTAAGGAGGGCAAATGTTTGAAAGCAATATACCATTATATCCGCTGTGATCCGACCAGGGTCACTCCCACCGGTTTCTATAGTAACCGGTGGGAGTGACCCAGGTCGGATCACAGGAGCCCCAATAGGCGACAAGTTCGCCAGAGTAGGTATGGGAGGGGGTCTTCAGGGGGGGGGGGCATGCAGGGTGGTGGGGGGAAAAGGGGGAAAAAAATTCTCATATACATATTGAAGAATACATTGAATATGGAAGGGAGCAGGTTTTGGGGATGCAGTCAGTATGGCCAATATGAATAATAAAATTAAGTTCATCAGTTGGAACGTGAACGGCCTAAGAGATAGAAGGAAACTTTCAAGGGTTAAGGAATATTTATTTAATGCAGGGGCTCAGGTTTGCTTGCTAGAAGAGACCCACTTAGAGAGACGAGAGTGCGAGGTTGGGTTGGGAAAGTGTAGGTGGGTCCAAGACATCCTATGTTCCAACCAGAATGGAAATACGAGAGGGGTGGCAATTTTGATTAGAGCCAATGCAGGTATCAGGGTTGTGAATTATGAAACTGATCAGTCGGGAAGGTGGTTGGTGGCATCCCTACAGTGTCAGAGCATTCCCTTTGTATGTGCTGTCTACTATGGCCCCAATCAAGATCTGCCGGGGGCACTCCTGAAACTTAGAGCAACTCTTTTAGATCATTCAGGGCCTGTTATTCTAGGGGGTGATTTTAATTTGATTTTGGATGATAATCTAGATCGTACTTCCAGGGTTAAATTTACACCCCCAGCGAAATCCCGGAGGGAGCTTAAGAACATAGTTAAGGAATATAACCTGATAGATGTCTGGAGAGTTAGAAACAGCATAAAGAGGGATTTCTCTTTTTATAGTCATAGACATGGCCACCATTCTAGAATAGATTTTTTCCTTATCGATCAGTCCTTCGACCGCATATACTCCAGCTATTCTGTCGGACCACTCGACAGTGGAATTAGTAATGAACTTTAAAGTGAAAGAACAGCAAAGGAAATGGACTCTGGACAGAGCAATGTTACAGGAGGATGAAACGAGAATGGAACTGATAACTTTGACTGAGGACTTTTTTAAAAACAACAGTGGCTCAGCCACCCAGCAGGTGGTCTGGGACACATTTAAAGCTTTCTTACGAGGTACGTTGACCACTTTGTCAATCGGGAAGAACAAGATTAGTAAAAAGAAGAATGAAGAAGAGCTCAGTAAAATTAAATTAAAAGAGTCAGAACTTCAGGCCACCTCAGCTAATCAATCCAGTACTAAATCTCGCCTACAAAAAGAACTAAATGGGCTGCGGGCAGACTATCAGGCTGGCCTGGACAAGATTCTCAAGAGGAGATGGGACGCCAGCAAGCTCCAAAATTTCACGTATGGAGAGAAATGCGGTCACCTTCTCGCATGGAAGACTCGAATGGATAGGAATAAGAATCAGATTAGTAGTTTACATCTGGGAACCTCTGGTATAATCTCAAGCGATGATGGGCAAATTAGGGAGGAGGCTGAATCTTTCTTCCAAATGCTATATACCGCCAAAGTAAATCAATCTCCCCAGCTATTAGAGAACTGGTTGAGCAAAATACAGCTTCCCTGTCTGTCCGAGGAGAACAAGATCTACCTTTCTTCAGAAATAAAAGAAGGCGAGGTTAGAACCCAGCTGATGAAAATGGTCAAAGGGAAGGCAGCTGGGCCTGACGGACTCCCTGTAGAGATCTATAGGATAATAATGGATCAAATAGTCTCTGCCCTTACAATTTTATGTAATAAAATCTTTATAGCAGGGGAGAGTGCCCCAGATTCTTGGGCAGAGGCTACTGTAACCTTAATCCCAAAACCAAATAAGGACCCTTCAAGAATTGAATCCTATAGGCCAATCTCGCTGTTAAACACCGATTATAAGGTTTTTGCCGGGGTACTGGCAGCGAGATTGGCCACAATGGCTAAAACAATTATCCATCAAGATCAAAGGGGCTTCATTCCAGATAGACAACTAAACGAGCTGACATTTCAGGTAATCACAGCGATAGACGTTGCCGTCAGTAAGAAGCTGCCTTTAACCTTGGCGGCAGTCGATGCTGCCAAGGCATTTGATCAGGTAGACTGGCTATATTTATGGAGGGTTTTGTCTGCTTTTGGCTTACCAAGTAACTTCATAACCACTATGAGATCTCTATATTGCTCCCCTCGGGCAAAGATATTAATCTTAACTAAGTGGGTACCAATTGCCAGCGGGACTAGGCAGGGCTGTCCATTCTCTCCTTTGTTGTTTGATTTGTATATAGAGCCTTTCATGTGTTTACTTAGATCTGATTTGGCATTTAAACCCTTTAAGATTGTTGATTTAGAATTGAAATTCGCATTATATGCGGATGATCTTCTTATGTACACCTCAAACCCGGGGGATTGCCCTGCCTAGAATGGTATCTTTAGCTGAAGAATTTGGTGAGGTTTCCCGTTACTTCATAAACTAAGATAAAACCGAGATTATGGAGTGGAACAAGAGATGAGCACAGCGGGAGTTAAGTTAAAAACAAGCTTTACAATGCAATGGTCTCGGCATTGTTGAAGTTAGAGCTATTGGCATTGCTCATGACATTATTTTTATTTATGTTTTTGTTTTTAAAACATAAATAACTGGCATTGTCATTTACAATGCCAATGGCTTAATCTCTCGCAAATGCAAGACCTATTGCATTTGCACCCACACTCAGAGCCACACACATAGAGCCACCCACACACACATACAGAGCCACCCACACAGAGGCACCCACACAGAGCCAACCACACAGAGCCACCCACACAGTCATTCACATAGAGCCACCCACACACACAGAGCCACCCACACAGTCATTCACATAGAGCCACCACACACACAGAGCCACCCACACAGTCATTCACATAGAGCCACCCACACATACACAGAGCCACCCACACAGAGTCCTTCACATAGAGCCACCCACACACACAGATCCACCCACACAGAGCCACCTACACACACAGAGCCACCCTCACACAGACAGAGCCACCCACACATAGAGCCACCTACAAAAAAAGCTACCCACACAGAGCCACACACACACACACACATACAGAGCCACACACATACAGAGCTGCACACACACACACACACACACACACAGAGCCACACACACACACAGCCACACACACAGACAGACAGAGCCACACACAGACACAGATTCACACACACAGACACAGAGCCACGCACAGACAGACAGAGCCACTGGGGTACAAAGATGGCAGCTGCTGCTGGGTGCAACAGACTGGGGACAGCAACTGCTGGTTCAGAGGCTAGAGGGCGGCCCCTCAGAGATTCTCAGAATTAGTGTTCGAGAAAGTGCGGCAGAAGGTCAATCACAGTCCTGTCTGCTGTTTAATTTATTTATTTATGTGTTTAATTTTGTGGGGAGATGGGGAGGCACTTGATTTGTTCTAAAGCCTCAGCTGCCTGTTTTATGGGGGGGAAGGTGCCCTAAAAACTGAAGTTTCAATGCTGAGACAGTGATGTCCCTTTGGTGCTGCAGAAGATGTAGCTGGCCTCATTGGGGATAGGATGCATTCATGCTGCAAGGGTGTGCCGCAGAACAAATGTGTGCGGTTGGATCCAGATGTTCGTAAAATTGATTGCTGTAGCATTACGTCTCTGGAGGGGGGGGGTCCCTACAGGGGACTCAAACGGCACTCAAAGCTCAGTTTGAAGACAGGGGTATAATGTCTAAAGTGATTTCCCTCGGTGGATATTTGTCTCTTCCCTCATTTTACACTCCGGTGTCCATTGACTAAAGGAGAAAGGAAGCATCTTGGGAAAGCCAGTCACCTTGACAGCAAACAAAGCAGGCCTTACGAAAATATATTTTTGGGGGGGGACAATGCTTAGCTATCACAATGTGTAAACGGTATTTGATTGCATTTGACTGCATTCACCTTATAATCATTGCCCTCAGAAAAAATACCCCTTTCATTAACTAGGTTTTACAAGTCAAACCATTTGAAAAATACATGTAAACACGTTCCTGATAATCCATATTTCGGATTAAATGCATTCCAGCACTCCTGACCCTTTGCAGGCCCCTGCTCCAGGAAAAGCCGGGCGGTGGCGAAGCTATTGCATTTATGCGAATGTTATGTCTTCCACGTGGTGTGTGACAGATAAAGTATCTGTGACCCTCTTGGGTGATTAGCATCGCTATATAAATCCAGTTTGACTGATTGATAATTCCCCATAACTCGATGAATATAGGCACCTATTTGAAGCTTGTTTGCTTGTTCGAGGCCATTATCGATGACCCATTAACCCTTTTACCTGGTATCTTTGTTGGGTGAGCAGAGTGAGGTATCTCAGCAGCAGCCATCTTATCTGCTATGACTATTGTCCTTGCACTGGTCAGTTGTGGCAAGCACTGCTAGTAAGCGTACTATTTTGGTTTCTCGACCCCAAACTATATATCTTCTTACTCACACAATTGTTAAATATTGTGAACTGAAGCATTATATTTTTATTTATGAGTACCAATAATAAACCTTTAAAATATATCAGAAACATCTGCAAAATATACCCATGAGACTGGAGCAAACACATTCCAGTTAGTGTGTCTGACAGATAAAATTAGCATAGTTGACTGCCCCATTAGAGCTTTTTGGCGAAGATAAAACATGTTACATGTTCTGACGCCATCTACTGTATGTAATAAAAGCAAAGGCATATTTTGCACACTCGGGAATATAGACAGCTTGAATTAACCAAGCATGAACCACCGAGCGCCACACTTGTCGATACTCAAGGAGCAGTTTTCCATCGATGGCCGTCTCCGGTGACCTTTCCAATCGCCCTCAATGAGGGATCAATAGCTCGACAGCTTCAATGAGAGTGGACATTGCAGGCCCGCTGTGGATGTCACACCCCTGTACCGCGCGCCTCTCCACGGCCTTGTAAAGAACCCCGGAGGGCATTACCGGAGGCCCGCTCTCCGCAGCGGCCATGACAGCGCCCGGGCCAGCCTCATTAACACAGAAGCATATATATTTTTTGACTGCCTTCACCACAATCTGGAAAATCAAAGCCAGGCGCTGCTCCCTTCGCCCGTGGCCGGCGCCTCGCAGCACACGAAGCGCTGGTAATGGCTTTTTAAATCAAGCGCCTTGTCACTTTCATCACTGTTGCTCGATCGGCGCTTAATTAATTGAATAATTGTTCTGCCACTCGACGTTAGTTACTCCACCTATTACAGACTTTCTCCTTTTTTTGCAAAATAAAACGAGATGTCGCTGTCCTGCTAGATGAAATAATTAAATATTTTCCCAACATCAATTTAAGATAACTCAGTGGGCTAACGTGCCTGCAGCGAAGACCTACATGCAAGCTGCAAGTCACTGCCTGGACTCCCCGTGGGGCAAACTCTGTCCACTCTTCTCATGTTCGTAACCGGTGAGCTGGGCATTGACCCGATCTATAATTTACAGCGCCAAAAAGGGAGTATGTGGGACTGCAAGTGCTACATACAAAAAGTTACGATTCAGAAAACGGGGTGGTGATGGACAGAGTATCTGAATTAAACAGAACACTCATACCCAGTCAACAGATCAGGGCTTGATCCATCACCGTTTTTTAGCTCACTGCACCATCCCAGCTCAGAACCTGGCTACATGCAAATTAGTCTGTCCCTGGCCCAGTGCATCATGGGAACAGGGCAGACCAAACTACCAAACCAATTCTTATACTGGGAAGGAAACAAGCTTCCGGGGACCGGTTTCCGGCATTACAGCCGTCTTCGGCCCGGCTTGCTTGAATCCTGATAGTGCAATGAGCAAGGGACTCACATCTGAGTATACCCTTCCACGCTTATGGTGGACAAAACGATTCAGAAAAGGGGGTGGTGATGGACAGAGTATCTGAATTAAACAGAACACTCATACCCGGTCAACAGATCAGGGCTTGATCCATCACCCGGAAGCTTGTCTCCTTTCTGGTGAAGAATTGGCTTGGTAGTTTGGTCTGCCCTGTTCCCATGATGCACTGGGCCAGGGACAGACTAATTTGCATATAGCCAGGTTCTGAGCTGGGATGGTGCAGTGAGCTAAATAACGGTGATGGATCAAGCCCTGATCTTTGGACTGGGTAAGAGTGGTCTGCTTAATTCAGACACTCTGTTCATCACCACCCCCTTTTCGGAAACATACAAAAAGTGGCTAATGTTCATGCCAGCTCCCATTTAATCCTTCTAATCCATGTCAGGGATAGGCAGACTATGTTAAACGGTACTATGGTAAAACGGGCGGAAGTGAAACATTATTTAAAAACAAGAAATGCCCCCGGAGTCAAGACGCCCACACTCACCGGGTCTTCTGTATCTGGGCTCTTCTCGGCTACGGCCAATAGCAGTGCGGCCCTGGGTTGGGGAGGCGGGACAGCGCCTCACAGAGGATCCCCGGGCTGGCGGCGGTGATCTTCACGGCAGGAAAAAGACACGGCGGGGAACAAGATGCGGGAGTGGGGCGGGAACAAAGACACAGACAGCCGGCGAAGGGGGCGGGGGAAAAAGACACATGATGGGAATTTGTAATTGGAGTGGCTCTGCATGACGAAAAAAGGGGCGGGACTTAAAAAAAGAGACAGAAACGCCCACGGATCGCATCAAGGCGGGGAAAATAGTAATTGACACACATCTCTTCCAATGGCTAGCCTCCATTTACAAAGCTAGCCAATGGAAGAGAGAGGCATGTTAAAGCACCACTGTTGAACTCATAAAATTTCGGCTCCGCCCACTGCTTCGCAGTGCGACGGTAGCCTCAACCTAATGAGGTAATTAGGGGTCTTGCTGGCCCACAAAATTGAAGATATTACTAAAATCAACCAGGATAAGGTATCCAAGGATGTTTGCGCCCTTCTGCAAAGATGGTCATCCCTCCCTTTAAACATCTTTGGGAGGGTTAATCTTATTAAGATGATCATCCTTCCTAAACTCACTTTCTTATTTAATTCCATCCCCTTATCTTCTCATGCTTTATCGATTAAAAAACTGCAAGGGAAACTAGGTTCCTTTATCTGGAATTCAAAAGCGCCAAGGGTATCCTGGAAAAAGCTCAGGAGGACTTTACTTGTGTACTGTCACACGTTTCATTTTAAAAACTTTAGATTCCTGGCAGGTAAGATAGAGGCAACATCTTTAGGCTTGTTATTTTTAGCGCTGTTGCAGGAGGTACCACAGGGCCAATCACACTTCCTTTTTAAGTACGGGGCCCGAAATTAAAAAAAAAAATAAGACTTAAGATTCTGGGGACAGCTATGAGAAATTGGGTTTTTGTGAGGCAGAAACTTGATATTCCTTATTATGCATAGCAGGCTTCGATCTGGGAATCACCTGGAACGCCGGCTTGCCTCCAAGACCAATTATCTTGTCCCCTTAGGACAGCTGGGTTGGAGTGTTGGGGGATCTCCAGGTAGATTCACAGCTTCTCAGCTGGGAGGCACTATATAGTCTGACCGGGGGAACCCTCACGAGGTTTAAATATCATCAGCTGTCCAGATGGTGGTTAACTAAACCCTGGAATCTTAATAAACCCAACCCTAAATTTGATTTAATATTCAGAAGAGATAGGCAGAAAAATCTATTTTCGTACTGGTATACAGCTATGCTAGAAGCTGAGAACATCTCTGAACCTGAGATACAAACATTGTGGAACAATACACCAACACTAGATAATGAAATCTCTATGGGTTTATGGACCGATTCATTCACCATCTTGCAGGCTGTGGTAAATCCAGCCACTCTAAAACGGAACCATTTATACCCTATGTATAGGGCATATATATCTCCAAAAAAACAACTCATGAAATTCTAGAATATTATTGCACAAGATGTAGATTTTTGCCCGCAGATGATGTGCATATGCTGGCTGTTTGCCCAGAAATAAGAAACTATTGGAATCTGGTTCAGGGTTTTCTGGAAGATGTTCTCGATAGTAATAACCACTAGTACTATTCTTTTTGGTTTGGGATCTGCTTACAACATAAACGATCTTAATACAAGGTTTATTTTCTATGTTATACTTCTTGCAAGGCGCGAAATATGCAGAGCCTGGAAGAATCCAATATCTCCTTCTTTTTCTAATTGCCTTAAACACGTTCTTCTCACCAGTAAATCGGATATGGCATGCAATCCCACAAGTATTGATAAGATCTGGAAGCCCTTGGTGGCATGGCAAGACAGGTAAACGGTAATTTGGTTTCCTATGATTCATCCTGGGCCCTGCTGGTTCCTATATCTCCTATGTTACGCAGGGTGCCAGTTACGGCGTGAACATGAGCGGATTGGGGAAGCAGTGGCAACTTGAGGTATCGGGCATTGCTTCTTCTGAATTTGGTCATTTAACATCAGGGCCAAACAGGTTGACCTCTTTCTGTTTGAGCTGCCTAAGTTCCCATCAAGAATTCCATAAAGGTATATGAGGAAACCAAAAAAAAAAACACACAAAAAACCCAGCCATTTGTGCCAACGTTTTCACCTGTAAATTCTACTAAGTAGGGCAAATGTTTGAAAGCAATATACCATTACATCCGCTGGACCATTATGGTTGTGGAAATATACAGGACTTGTAGGTTCACCAAGAACCAGACAAACCCAGAGCAGAAAAACTGAGCAGCGTCTTGCAATGTTTTTTTATTGTGTACCTGATATATAGCAATTCCTTTAGAAAAATATAAACAGGGAGAAATCGGTATGTAAGTCACCTATGTATTTCTGAAATGGGAACAAAATGTAGAGTTTAGAAACAGTAGCTATTTGCACATCTCCAAAATTGTGGGTACCCATACCAGTATGTGAATTATAGGTCATTTTTCAAAGTGACTTCTTTTTTACACATTGTCATACATTTGGAAGGCAGAAATGTATGAAGGTCAATATAGGTAATAACAGTTGCTTCACAATTTTGTGTTCCCCAAAGTCTCCCAATAAAAATGATACCTCACCTGTGTGGGTAGGTGTAGTGGCTGTGACAGGAAACAGCCCAAAATGCAACGTGGACACACCACATTTTCACAGTGAAAACTGACCCTTTTTTTGCAAAGTGCCTAGCTGTAGATTTTGAACCCTAGCTCTGCCGGCACCAAGGGAAACCTGGCAAACTAATACATTTTCGAAAACTAGACACCCAGGGGAATCCAGGATGGGGTGACTTGTCTGGCTCTCACCAGAATCCTTTACGAACCTCAAAATCTGTCAAACAACCCACATTTTACTCAAATTTCTGTGTTGGAAAGTTCTGGAATCTGTGTGGATCCACAAATTTCCACACACCACGCATTCCCCAAAGTCTTCTGAGAAAAATTGTACCTCACTTGTGAGGGTAGGCCTAGTGCCCATTTTTTCTTTTATTTATTTTTATCGTATCATATAGGTAAGCATTAAACAGCAACATATAAGAAAAACCCCTCCATCATATGGACTACAATTAAACTGATCACGCAATGAGAGCTTCATCAATCTTTTAAAGAAGGAAAAATACCGCAAAATAAAACATGTTAGTACCTTTTTATACTTTCAATTACCCTCCTTCCATCTTTTAAGTGGGGTCCATATCTTTTCTCATTTTCCTCTGGCTTTAAGGCCCTTTTTCCCAAATACCCCTTTTTCTAAATTATAAGTAGCCAATAGTCTGCCCAACCATTGCTGGAAATCGGGTGCCAGTGGATCCAACCAAGCTGAGGCAATACATATTCTAACCACTTCCATAGTTATAAAAAGAAATGGTCGATATTCCTCTGAGACATGGCTATTACTTATTCCCAGCAGTATAAATTGAGCTGTTAAGTTCATTTTTATTTTTAGCAATGTGTTCATAAACTTTTCAATTTCCCCTAACCAAGTAGCTAGAGCGGGGCATGTCGCAAACATGTGTATCAGGTCGGCTTCAGTACTGTCGCAGCGCGGGCATGTGGTTCTGTCCTGCCCACCCCACTGAGCAATCCTAGCCTGGGTATAGTACAAAGAGAATAACGTTTTGTAATGTTGTGCCTGTAATCAATTCTGACCAAAGCACCGTCCTTCCAAATTCTAGAGACTCTAAAAATATATTATATTCTGTGCCCATATTCTGTTCCTATTTAGACCTGGTGTTTCTCAAGATCATCCTGAATAAGCACAGCCAACTTCGAGTAAATCTGGCTGATTTAACACCCTTCTTCTGAGCGGCCCACCTCCACAATACCAATAGTATTAAAGCCCATTATACCCCCTTTCTTTTGGGTTAAATACCTCCTGACTTGCAGGTATTTAAAAAAATCTCGTGTTTGTCCCAAATCTAATCTGTCTATCGCTGAATGCTAGTACGCCTGATGTCTCTAAAAGATCTCCTATCAAGCGTATTCCTGCCTCATCCCATCTTGCCATAACCCTATCCCGAAAGATCTCTGGCATTGTTGGGTTTTTAAAGAGTTGTGTGTAGTAATTCAGTCTGCTGGGCCCAACTTTTCTTTTAAAAGATACCCAAATCTTAAAACCAGCATGCAGGGTTTTGAACCTGACTTTTTTGTAGTAGCTTGGATCGTTATAATTCAAAAAGCAACCGAATGCTGCTTCCCCTATTAGTAATTCTTACACATCCTCCACCCTGGGCTGATTCCCCTGCTCTTCTGTCTGTCCTCCCAGGAGGACGCGCATATATTGGAAGGTGGTAGACCAATAATATAATCTTAAATCAGGGACCTCCCATCTTCCTTTCTCCCTTGTTAATGCCATGTATTTAAATGTCCTTCTAGTTTTACCATACGACCAATTAAACCTGTTGAGCATATTTTCCATTTCTTTAAACCGAGATTTTCCAAACTCCAGGGGGATAGTTTTGAATAGGTATAATATCTTAGGAAAATAATGTACTTGCCATTCTAACATGTTTAAACCATACAATGTTTGCCAAACATGTATAACAATTCTAGAGAACTAAAACGCTCTATTTCTGTCCCTAAGATTGCCGCCCCCCCAGAGGAATCAAATGTCCGAAGCATTGAATATACACCCTTCTAGAACGTTAAGTGTCATGTAAAAAGGTAAACAATAGAGGAAACGTGCTCTCCGATTTAGTTTAAAATGGATTTAAAAAATCGAAAGAAACAAAAGAAATGTGTTTCAAACATGAAATGCTCCACCTGAATACTGTTGGGTGGGGCCGTTGAAGTTCCAGAATAATAAGAAAGGTCTTGTTTATAAGATTAAAGAATAAAACCTACAAGGTCAACCCTGATCCATGGAATCACTCTGACATTAAGTGTCTGTTAAAAATGGAGTAAATCTTTTCCCAGGCTCTTCATAATATATACATGACCCTGACTTTCATATACTTAATATCATTTAGTTTGTCTCCAGGTATCAATTTTGACAGAGGCAACCATTCAGTGCTCAGAATATAGGAGAGACTAATCACGAAGTCTTGAGAAAGATGGCAGCATACCATTAAATAGCCATCGAAACGCGTTGACGCATGATAATACACAATCGAGAGAACCCATCTGACCTGGAAGTCTAGAAGATATTTGGCCTAGGTTTAGATGAAAAATAAGCAGGCTCTCTGATGTGTAACTGTGATGACTAAAAGTTGATGTCTCTTGTTTGTCTCTCCCTTAATGTGGATTTTGTATTCTGTCTATAATTGAAATGAATCTTGTGAAATAAGTTTACAATTGCTTTTTTGACTAGGTTTTTAACTTACATTTTTTTTGTGCTAATGAATTGCTTTTAAAATTGTATTGCAATGATGCCATTTATGTGAATGTATTTTGGGAACATGATTTACCAGTTTCATATGTTTTAATCAAATGTGTATTTGTGTATAAATATCTGTTTTCCTCTTTTTAAGAAAATAAATTTTTTTTTTTTTTTTTTATATGAGTGTGGATAGTTTTGGAACCCATATAGCCTAATGTTTATATTTGAACGCATGTGAATGAGTATGTGAATATTAGTACGATATCCAAGGGATATTTTGTGTTATACTGTAATCAATTCTGACCAAAGCACCGTCCTTCCAAATTCTAGAGACTCTAAAAATATATTATATTCTGTGCCCATATTCTGTTCCTATTTAGACCTGGTGTTTCTCAAGATCATCCTGAATAAGCACAGCCAACTTCGAGTAAATCTGGCTGATTTAACACCCTTCTTCTGAGCGGACCACCTCCACAATACCAATAGTATTAAAGCCCATTATACCCCCTTTCTTTTGGGTTAAATACCTCCTGACTTGCAGGTATTTAAAAAAATCTCGTGTTTGTCCCAAATCTAATCTGTCTATCGCTGAATGCTAGTACGCCTGATGTCTCTAAAAGATCTCCTATCAAGCATATTCCTGCCTCATCCCATCTTGCCATAACCCTATCCCGAAAGATCTCTGGCATTGTTGGGTTTTTAAAGAGTTGTGTGTAGTAATTCAGTCTGCTGGGCCCAACTTTTCTTTTAAAAGATACCCAAATCTTAAAACCAGCATGCAGGGCTTTGAACCTGACGTTTTTGTAGTAGCTTGGATCGTTATAATTCAAAAAGCAACCGAATGCTGCCTCCCCTATTAGTAATTCTTACACATCCTCCACCCCGGGCTGATTCCCCTGCTCTTCTGTCTGCCCTCCCAGGAGGACGCGCATATATTGGAAGGTGGTAGACCAATAATATAATCTTAAATCAGGGACCTCCCATCTTCCTTTCTCCCTTGTTAATGTCATGTATTTAAATGTCCTTCTAGTTGTACCATACAACCAATTAAACCTGTTGAGCATATTTTCCATTTCTTTAAACCAAGATTTTCCAAACTCCAGGGGGATAGTTTTGAATAGGTATAATATCTTAGGAAGAACCAACATCTTTATTATAATGCATCTCCCTACGATAGAAAGGTGTAGATTATGCCACCTGTCAAAGTCATTTCTCCCTTTCTTTATTATTGGAGCAATGTTAACCTCTACTAATTGCTCAAGTTCCAATGTAAAATGTATCCCTAAATATGTGGCCATTTTTGTGACCTGTGTGTCTTCAAAGTCAGACTCCCTGTTGACAACGTTTTGGGCCCATGCCTGTCACGGGTACTTGACCTACCCACGCAAGTGAGGTACCATTTATATTGGGAGACCTGGGAGAACACTGGGTGGTAGGAAATTTGTTGATCCATGCAGATTCCAGAACTTTTCCACAAAGTAATTTTAGAAAAATTTGATTTTTTTCAACTAAATTTAAGGTTTGTAGGTGATTCTGAGTAGGAAAATGTTGGGGACCCACACAAGTCATACCTCACTGGACTCCCCCGGGTGTCTAGTTTTCAGAAATGTGCGGGTTTTGAAGATTTCCCAAGATGGCCGCCGAGCCTGGAGCCAAAAACCCAGGAGACGCCCCTTGCAAAACCAGGTTGTTTGTGATAGGTCATTTTGATGTGTCCACAATAAATTTTGCCCCTTGCCTGTCATGGGTACTTGACCCACTCACAAGAGTGCAGTACCGTTTTTCATCAATTGTTGGCTACCTATGCGTTTCGGCAAAGCCTTCTTCAGGGTTTTCATACCAGTGGTTACCAATGCTTTATAATCCTTATGGCGTTTTCAGTAGAGATTTTTTCTTGCACTACTGTCTTTGTTGGTTATCTCTATCCAGAGGAATGATCCTTCAGATCAGCATGTAGGTACCTGGCAATTGTCTCAGAGACTTTTGTTTGACTACCTCATCAATGTGGACACTTTCGTAAACCGTAAGATTCGTTCAATGATTTGCTTGTTCTTTTGAGTTGGAGACTTGATTAGTCTATGGTATCTCTCATGAATTTTTACAAACAACAAGAGAGAGAGGGAGAGTCACGAACACTCTTAGTCCCCAAATTATAATATGTAACAACAACAAAAGAGTGTTCCTGTTCTGGTTAAGGTGGAAAAAGGCACAGAGCACAAGGAAACAACAAAGCCCAATAGGTTTGTTAGGAAAGCCCTCACTCACCGACCTGGTCGGTGACTTGCTTCATCATCGGGCCCCACCGGGTGTGACCGAATGCCACCCCGGTGTGCTTCGACGCCAGAATTACTGCGGAGCTGGTTTTTGTGATGGGAGGGCTATGTGAAGAAGTACGTGAATAGTGTCAAGTGGTGAGGTTAAAATTGCCTTGTATGTGTCAAAAATTTAATTTTAATCAAAGACCATCAAGGACAAGGTTAAAAAATGTGTAGGTGAGTAGGGCCAACTAATTGGATGGTCTTACTCCCACTAGCATTACGTGAAGATGTGAATGGTCAACATGGACATGTTTCAGCCGGTGTGGTATCATTAACCTGGCATTCGTCAGGACCTATGGTGTTAAACCTCGGCGGTATGGGCACTCTAAGGCCCACCCTACCAGAGGACTTGAAAGTTAAAAGTCTGTGAAGTGCAAAAAACAGGGGGCGGGCTTCACCACCCGAAGGTAGGACGCACACACCTCCAGCCTCTAAAGTTTAGAGACTAAAAATAAAAGGCACCTGTGAAGGTTAAGAAAACACAGACAACACAAGACAAAAGAAACATAATTAGAATATTTTGTCAGTTGGTTTGGCCAAATTCAGTCTATTACTGGTGCTCATAGTGCCAGGGTGCACCACTCATGCATAAAAGCAGAGGTGCGTGGCTCTGCCGGTGGCTGAGGCTACACGATAAGTCATATTGTTAATATGGTGGCACTGTCAAGGTAGATTGCCAATTTTGCAGAATCTAACTGTGTAAGTGCACAGGGGAGGGTATTGATACGTGAAATGAGGGCGAAATGGCAGTGAGGATAAACACGCAACATTCTGTCACTCATCGATCAATGGGCCAAATGGCCAGTGGCCAGTCAGCAATGAAGCAGTAAAAAGTGGCGAGAAAAAGCGGGGATTCTCACTTCACCAGGGATGAAAATCCACCCCATAGACCGCGGGAGGGAGGGGACGGCGCATTTGGCACATCCTGTAAAGCAAAACAGAGGGAGGAAAAGGGGACACCAAAACCTGGTCAAGCAGCAGTTAATAGTACTTAGCTTTGAATGATTTCTCAGCCAGACTCGTACTCACGCCCACGGCGTCCGTCTCCTGCAGATCAGCCTAATCGCCCTCAGGACCGGGTCTCGTCGATCCGGTTTGGAGGAGCGAAGGCGGTTTTTAAACGTTGCCGGTAAGGAAAAAGGCGCGACACCGCTTCCGGGAGTCTCAGCCTTCCTACCGCGCATGTGTGGAGGCTGTACTCCAGGACTAGACAGCTAGCCTAATCCAGGCAGAGTACTCACTTCCGGGGATTGCGCGCGGATGGAGGCGCATGCGCAGGCTTGATTTGCTTGGGAATTCGGGACAGTGACACTACTCGTAATGCGCATGCGCAGACGAGGTGTATCTAGAATGCGAAGGGAGAAATAAGAGCGCAATTTGTTGATGTGCGCCTTCGCTCCTCCAAACCGGATCGACGAGACCCGGTCCTGAGGGCGATTAGGCTGATCTGCAGGAGACGGACGCCGTGGGCGTGAGTACGAGTCTGGCTGAGAAATCATTCAAAGCTAAGTACTATTAACTGCTGCTTGACCAGGTTTTGGTGTCCCCTTTTCCTCCCTCTGTTTTGCTTTACAGGATGTGCCAAATGCGCCGTCCCCTCCCTCCCGCGGTCTATGGGGTGGATTTTCATCCCTGGTGAAGTGAGAATCCCCGCTTTTTCTCGCCACTTTTTACTGCTTCATTGCTGACTGGCCACTGGCCATTTGGCCCATTGATCGATGAGTGACAGAATGTTGCGTGTTGATGTGCGCGCACATCAACAAATTGCGCTCTTATTTCTCCCTTCGCATTCTAGATACACCTCGTCTGCGCATGCGCATTACGAGTAGTGTCACTGTCCCGAATTCCCAAGCAAATCAAGCCTGCGCATGCGCCTCCATCCGCGCGCAATCCCCGGAAGTGAGTACTCTGCCTGGATTAGGCTAGCTGTCTAGTCCTGGAGTACAGCCTCCACACATGCGCGGTAGGAAGGCTGAGACTCCCGGAAGCGGTGTCGCGCCTTTTTCCTTACCGGCAACGTTTAAAAACCGCCTTCGCTCCTCCAAACCGGATCGACGAGACCCGGTCCTGAGGGCGATTAGGCTGATCTGCAGGAGACGGACGCCGTGGGCGTGAGTACGAGTCTGGCTGAGAAATCATTCAAAGCTAAGTACTATTAACTGCTGCTTGACCAGGTTTTGGTGTCCCCTTTTCCTCCCTCTGTTTTGCTTTACAGGATGTGCCAAATGCGCCGTCCCCTCCCTCCCGCGGTCTATGGGGTGGATTTTCATCCCTGGTGAAGTGAGAATCCCCGCTTTTTCTCGCCACTTTTTACTGCTTCATTGCTGACTGGCCACTGGCCATTTGGCCCATTGATCGATGAGTGACAGAATGTTGCGTGTTTATCCTCACTGCCATTTCGCCCTCATTTCACGTATCAATACCCTCCCCTGTGCACTTACACAGTTAGATTCTGCAAAATTGGCAATCTACCTTGACAGTGCCACCATATTAACAATATGACTTATCGTGTAGCCTCAGCCACCGGCAGAGCCACGCACCTCTGCTTTTATGCATGAGTGGTGCACCCTGGCACTATGAGCACCAGTAATAGACTGAATTTGGCCAAACCAACTGACAAAATATTCTAATTATGTTTCTTTTGTCTTGTGTTGTCTGTGTTTTCTTAACCTTCACAGGTGCCTTTTATTTTTAGTCTCTAAACTTTAGAGGCTGGAGGTGTGTGCGTCCTACCTTCGGGTGGTGAAGCCCGCCCCCTGTTTTTTGCACTTCACAGACTTTTAACTTTCAAGTCCTCTGGTAGGGTGGGCCTTAGAGTGCCCATACCGCCGAGGTTTAACACCATAGGTCCTGACGAATGCCAGGTTAATGATACCACACCGGCTGAAACATGTCCATGTTGACCATTCACATCTTCACGTAATGCTAGTGGGAGTAAGACCATCCAATTAGTTGGCCCTACTCACCTACACATTTTTTAACCTTGTCCTTGATGGTCTTTGATTAAAATTAAATTTTTGACACATACAAGGCAATTTTAACCTCACCACTTGACACTATTCACGTACTTCTTCACATAGCCCTCCCATCACAAAAACCAGCTCCGCAGTAATTCTGGCGTCGAAGCACACCGGGGTGGCATTCGGTCACACCCGGTGGGGCCCGATGATGAAGCAAGTCACCGACCAGGTCGGTGAGTGAGGGCTTTCCTAACAAACCTATTGGGCTTTGTTGTTTCCTTGTGCTCTGTGCCTTTTTCCACCTTAACCAGAACAGGAACACTCTTTTGTTGTTGTTACATCTCTCATGAATTGACAGCAGTTCATATTGTGTTTTGGTACTTTGGTGTCTCTCCTTGGTGTGCGCTCAATAGATCAATGATGATCATATCTTACTTCATAACTGCGTGCAGCGTGCGTCTAGCTCCAGTCGATTGCCAGCAAAAAAAAAAGGTTGAAGGAATTGACATCACCTTCTTATTGGACACTGGTGCTACCCGTTCTACTTTGAGAACAGCAGGCATCCCAAAGCTACCCCTCACAGGAGAAGTGATCCAAGTAGTAGCCGTTTCTAATAAACAAATTAGGACACCAATCACAAAACCAATAGAGGTATGTATTGGCAATTTTAAAGAGATGCACAAGTACGTGGTGTGCGACTCAAGTCCCGTGAACTTGCTCTGAAGGTATCCATTGAGCAAAATGAACTGCACAATATTTTGCACACCGAATGGTGTTGCAATTCAGACCCCTGATGAAGACAGAGTTTACAAAATCATGTTAGCCAAACAGGGAACAGAAGTAAATGAAATGTTTTCCATGATGACAGAAGACGAGCTACCAGATGAGGTCACAACTACTGTAAATCCAGAAGTGTGGGATTTTACAGGAAAAAAGTAGGATTGATGGCAAATCGAGATCCAGTAAAAGTAACCATAAAACAAGTTTATCCAAATACCCGACAATACAAAATGAACCCGGAAATTAAAGCTGGTTTTGCAGCAGAAATTGATCGATTGGTTGAGCAAGGCATTCTGGAAGAAATAATGAGTAGTCCTTGTAACTCACCCATAAGTGGCATAAAGAAACCAAACGGGAAATATAGGGTGGTTCAAGCTCTGAGAAAGATTAATAACATTGTCATACCATATTGCCCTATAGTGGCAATCCAGCAGTAATTTTATACCAGATACCATGGACAGCAGTATGGTTTACTGTAATTGATTTATGCCATGCCTTTTTCTCCATCCCATTGCATCCTGATAGCCAATTATTTTTTTTTTCAGATTTGAGGAGCATGTTTACGTTTGGAATCGTGTTCCTCGATGGTACACTGAAAGTCCTTCCATTTTTAACCAAAGTCTAAAAAGATGTCTTGAATCTTTGGTGTTGCCCAGACAATCAGTCTTAGTACAATACATTGACGACTTATTAGTCGCATCGAAAACTAGAAGTGACTGTGTTACTGTTCAGTTGCCTTACTGAATCACCTGGCTAAAGGTGGACATAAAGTGTCACCAGAAAAATTAGAATTTTTTTAGAAATGTGGTCAAATTTTTGGGACACCAAATAAAAAGAGGAGTTAGAAAAGTGACCACAGAAAGAATAAAAATAATAAGACATATGCAGTTACTGCAGACCCAAAAAGAAATAGGGATGTTTCTTGGAGTGGTAGGTTATTGTAGTCAGTGGTTTGTGGGATTTGCAGTACTGGCTAAACCTTTGATACAGATGACTAAGAAACGAGCAAAAGATACAGTAGAATGGGATGATGAAAGTATGACGGCTTTCAGGAAATTACGAGACTGTGTCAAGCACCTGCCCTTGGTATGCCAGAATTTACATTATTCTGCTTCGAGAGAGATAATTGTGCACTCTCAGTCCTAACACAGAGACGTGGCCTAATGCGACGTCCTGTGGCATATTTTTCTGCTACTTTGGACCCAGTGGCATCTGCATTGCCAGGTTGTCTAAAAGCTGTAGCTGCAACATGCATTAGTCTGGACCAAAACGAGTCAATTGTGATGGGACACCCTGTAAAGGTGTACGTCCCACATTCATTTGCAATGTTGTTGACAAGAACACAAACTCAGTACCTTATTTCTAGTCGATTGACAAAATATGAACGAGTTTTACTAGGGGCTGAAAATGTAACAGTAGTAAGGTGTACTATCCTAAACCCTGCTACCTTGTTGCCTGATCTATACCATGAAGAGGTGAAAGATGAAGTTGATCATGAATGTTTCGACATCACTGAACTAAGTACCAAACCCCGTCCCGACACACAGAAATAACCGTTAAAGAATGCTGAACATTAGCTTTTTGTAGATGGCTCGTGTATGCACCATGAAGAAGGAGGATTCAGTGCTGCTTACGCTGTGTGTACATTGGCTGGAATAGTCGAAGCATCATATTTACCAGGAGTCAAGTCTGCACAAATAGCCGAATTGATAGCTCTAATTAAAGCTTGTAAAATTGGGAACAATTGGAGAATAACCATTTACACTAACAGTCAGTATGGTTACGGGGTTGTGCATGACTTTGGCTAGCTCTGGATGCAGAGGAATTTCATGACTTCTTCAGGATCCCCTATTAAAAATTGAATTTTTTTAAAGAATTGATTGTAGCAATTCAATTGCCAAAAGAAGTGGCAGTGGTCAAATGCCCTGCTCACCAGTCAGGAAATGACCATGTGACAGCCGGTAATCGATATGCTGGCCAGGTTGCCCAACATTGTGCTAAACACAAAATAGCAGTAGACAAGAAAATTGAAACATGTGGAATCAGCTGCCAACTTATGCTACTTGGGGGCATAGAAACATGTGAGGAAGTAAAAGACCTACAAGATGAAGCAGACATACAGGAAAAGAAGGAGTGGTTGAAAATTGGTTGTCAGAGAAGGGCTGAAGATGGTGTGTGGGTTTATCTAGATGGAAGACCAGTGATGCCAGACTGTATGCTTGCACTCATGGCTAGAATGTATCATGGAGACAACCACATAGGCAGATATGCTATGATTGGACTTTTCAAACAAGATTGGTTCAATGCAAGGTTCAAGAATGTTGCAGAGAGTCTTTGCCAGAGATGCTTAACATGTCAACAAAATAATTCAGGCAGAAAAACAGAAGTCAGCACAGTAAGAATTGGAAGGGGTCCATTGATAAAACTTTAAATCGATTTCTTTCAGTTACCTGTTTGTTGAGGACTGACATATATACTTGTCATAGTTTGTTTATTTTCGAAGGGGGTCGAAGCATACCCAGCCAGAAGAAATAACAGCTTGACAGTGGCCAAACTCCTATTGAGGGAACTCATTCCTCGATTCGGTTTTCCAGTAACTATTGAATCAGACAGAGGGTCTCATTTTAATGATGAAATAATTTGATTAATTTGTGAAGCATTTAAAAGTGAACAAAATCTGCTCTGTGCATACAGCCGAGCGGTTTCTGGAGTGGTAGAACACAATTGAATGGAACAATCAAGTCAAGACTGGGAAAGGTGTGTGCATCCACCCCACTGGAGTGGCCTGATCCTTTACCTCTTGTCCTGATGGGACTCAGAAGTATCCCAGTTAAAAATACTGGCCTGAGTCCCGGTGATATACTCATGGGAAGGGCAATGAGGCAAGAATGTATACCAGGATACATGCTGTTAAATATATCTGATGATTTGGTACTGGAGTATTGCAAAGAGTTGGCTAACCAAGTGCATTCTATCTCTCACCAGATTGGGGAAGACGCTGTTGCCAGGCAGCCGAACCAGGCGCATGATCTAAATCTCGGTGACTGGGTAGTTGTGAAAAATCACACTCGAGAATCGTGCCTAGCACCAAGGTGGGAAAAACCACATCAGGTTATATTGGTTAACAACAACAGCTGTAAAATGTACAGCCTTGCTTAATTGGATCCATGCAAGTCATACAAAGAAAGTGCCAGCACCTGACGAAATAGATCCTCACCTAAATCAAGCAGTTGAGGTGGCTGATGGTTGTACAGCTGAAGGATCACAAATAACAGATCCTGAAGTAGCTGAACAGGAACAACCTAGCACTAGTCAGGATGACTGGATCCCAGTAGTGGGCCTACATGAAGTAATTGTGAAAATAAGAAGTCAAACCTGATTAGAAAGACAGGACGAGAGTGAGGACGAGTTAGGAATAGAAGAACGCGCTCAGATAACAAAAAGTAAAGCTATAAAAGAACCTGAGCAGGACCGATAACGAAAGAGCAATCTACTAAGACAAAACAAAATTAAAGCCTCATCTATGAGTCTGGGAAGGGGCAGCTAGGTCTTAGAGAACATGCCCTGGCGTACGAAAATCAAGAGACTGAAAGACCTGAGCAGGACCAGTTAGGAAAAGAAAAAGTAATTCAGAAAGAAGAAGAAAAACAAATCGAAACAAATCCTGAACAGGGTCGGACTAGAAAGGAAGAACTCATCCAGGCACAAACAGCTAAGGTGATAAGCCCTGGACAAGGTCAGATAGAGAGGAATTCAGAAGATGGAAATAATCAAGCTGTGCCACAAATCAATGAAAATAAAAGAACTCTTGAAGAAGCTGAAAGCACAGTGCAAGCTAAAAGAGTCAGGAAAGGTGATATTTGGCCTAGTATTATTAAGAGACTGAAATACCGCCTTAAAACTATAAGTGAAGAACCTGACAAAGTAAATGAAGTAACTAGCCAATCAGGACAATCTACTAAAAAGCCAAGAAGGAGAAGTCTACGATTGAAAAGACTGAATAATAAATTCAAGGGTCCTGAGTAGACATATGTAATTCTTGAAGAAAAACAATTCTCCAGGTTGTATTCTGTACAAAATTTCAAAAGAGGGGAGAAGTCTTCTTAGTCAAAAATGGCTGATAATAGAGCTGCTGGAAAACCGAAATGAACCTGTGTAAAGAAATGCTGTAGAATATGTATATATGCAGTAAATTTTTAGTACTGATAACATAGTTAGTACTGACAATAGCCATTCCTTATTTAATGGTTACGAACAAACAGAATAGCACTAATGCACATGGAAAAGTAGCTAATATTAAGCAAGACAGAGTAGATTTAGAAGCACCAGATGAGACAGACTTGCATCACACAGTGAATAAAAATGAACCAGATGTATATGTTTTTGCAAACCTATTAGTACACTATGTAGAAACCATGGAAGTTAGCGATTGTTATGTGTGTATGAAATAACCAACATCAGTAGCAGAAGGTGTAACATATCATCATTTACCGTTGACATATGGAATTTGTTGTATTTTCTTAGCTAGTTTATTTGATAGAACTGGAAAGTTACAATATTAATATTCTAACATAGATGTGATATTTTCTGATGTTCTGCAAAACAACATGAACCCATTCCTTAGTAGTAGAGATTCACAATTTATGGGTGAATATTTTCTAACAATGAAAACCATAGATATAGCTGAGGCACATAAGGACAATTTAACATGCAAGTTACATGAAGATGAAAATATATTTTTGAATTTAGTTGAGCAAAGGAGACAGGATTTCCATTAAAGGGCCTCTGAACCGAAACCTCAGATACCTAAGTGGGCTGAGAGAGAAGAATTAATTGCAACTGGCAAGACTCATGCTGCTATGTCCTTAGACCTTGAATAGAAAGGGAAAACCAGTCTCCATAGATTAAAGACAGAATATAACAATATATTTATTGGTCCCAGTGAATGTGAACACAATTTTTTGTAATTGGGGGATGGGGACTAAAAGGTGGAACAGATCCAGTATTTCCTGGAATTTATTATGTATGTGGAAACAAAGCTTATTTTAAGCTGCCTGACCATTGGTACGGGAGTTGTTATTTCGGAATAGTATTCTGTAAATTATATCATGTAAAAAGAATCACTGGAAGCAATGAACATGATAACGTACTAACACGCAATAAAAGGCAAGTTTTTCAGAAATTGTAGGAGATATAGTTAGTGCATTGATACCTTCAGTAGGAGTAATTCTGAATACACAAAGAATTTGTAAATTATCCTAAGTGGTTGATCGCTTATTGACTGACACTGCTGGAGGATTTTTATTGATCAATACTGAATTGGTTGCGGTCCGATCTATGGTTTTACAAAATCGACTTGCTCTTGATATATTATTGACTAAAGAGGGCGGAGTCCATAAAATGTTGAAGGCGCAACATTGTTTAACATACATTCCAGACAAAAGTATTGAAATTCGAGGCGATATCAAAAATATCCCAAATTTGGAAGAAGAGTTAAAACCACTGGAAGTTGACAGTGTATGGAAGAAACTAACAAATGGTATTTCCTCTATAGATAGTTGGTTTTCTAACATAGGTAAAAGTGTTATAGGCCACATAATGATGCTAATAATGGGAATAATCCTATTGGTTTTGGCAATCATGTTCTGGTGCAAATGCTGCAGAAAAAGAAAATGGTCTGAAATGAATGAGAAAGGAAGGAAGAGAAAATATGATGAAATCCAGCTGGAAGAAATAAAAGGGGATATTTACAAAAGAATGAAAGGAAAGTGGAAAACTAAAATAGCTGAAGGAATTGAAATGGGAAATTGCTAAAGTTGGCATCTGATTTGGTGATTAAAATTAGTGATGGCATAAAATGCCATCAGACAGGGGATTGATGGAGCAAGGTCTCTTACGTGAGAAACTTGCTTGGATGCAATCCTCTAAAATAAAGTGTAAAAATGTAACCAACATGTTTGTAAATACCAATAATTGCATTACACCTTTTTACACAATCTAGGGGAAGCTTGCCTATTTGTTTTACTAATAAGTAACCCAAGTGTCTAAATATGGCTGCCGAAAACGCGGGAACTCTCTGCTCATGCGTCTATTGCATCTACGTAGCATAACATTCTTTGCTTTGGAGGGAAATCTTTGCAGCTGCGCACTAACTATTAAGATGACCGCATGAAACTCACATGCTAATGCGCATGCCTTGCTTAAACTAAACCATGCATGTTTATTAAATTGCTAATGCGAAATTATTAAATAAATTAATGGGACTAGAGTAGGAATAAGTGGTATACAGTGGTATTCCATGTTCTAACATGTCTTTCTTTGACTTTATAATTAGTTTGTAATTGGGCCTGGAAAGTGATTGAAATCCCTATCCCACCTGATCCGTGCACACGTGCACTCAAACCCGTCCGAAGTCATGATGTTTCATTTGAAACTCAGCCAAGGATGCTCTAGCCATGAAGCGCTAGGGAACTTCACCTCTCGACCCGATGAAGGGAGGGAAAAGGGAGGGAAAAGAAGACACTCTCACATACACTTTCTCACAGACACTCACTAACAGACACTCATTCACAGACACACTCTCACAGACATTCACAGACACTCTCTCACAGACACTCTCACAGACACTCACAGACTCTCTCTCACAGACACTTGCTCGCAGACTCTCTCACAGACACTCTCTCAGACTCTCAGACACTCTCTCACAGACTATCACACTCTATCACCAATACTCTCTCACAGACACTCTCACAGACACTCTCCCACAGACTCTCACAGACACTCTTTCACAGACTCTCACACTCTCTCACAGACACTCTAGCACAGACACTCTCTCACAGACTATCACAGACACTCGCTGAGACTCTCCCAGACAGTCTCTCACAGACACTCTCTCACAGTCTCTCACAGACACTCTCTCACAGCCTTTTTGAGCTCTCCCTGGTGAGAACACGAGGGCTGCGAGCTAAAGCTGGACCAAATATTTTGCTCACTATTTTACCCATTGCTGACAATCGTTTTTAATCATTTTAAATCGTGTAAATATTTTCTCTGCTGGGGGGCTGTAAATCTTGTAGCTAAAAGGGAATTTTGAGAGGCACACTGACACCCCTTACACGCTGCTGTTTGTTACTCCCTGCCTCGCCCAGCCGTTTTTATTGAATCGGCTGCAAGCGACGGCGGGCGCCATCTTAGGTGTGGCTGGGGCTGCGCTCTAGTCGCGCCGGCCTCCCGCCCTCCTTAGCTATTTAGCCTGGCCTTGAAACCTGCTTCGCTGCCTTTTTGAGCTCTCCCTGGTGAGAACACGAGGGCTGCGAGCTAGCGCTGGACCAAATATTTTGCTCACTATTTTACCCATTGCTGACAATCGTTTTTAATCATTTTAAATCGTGTAAATATTTTCTCTGCTGGGGGGCTGTAAATCTTGTAGCTAAAAGGGAATTTTGAGAGGCACACTGACACCCCTTACACGCTGCTGTTTGTTACTCCCTGCCTCGCCCAGCCGTTTTTATTGAATCGGCTGCAAGCGACGGCGGGCACCATCTTAGGTGTGGCTGGGGCTGCGCTCTAGTCGCGCCGGCCTCCCACCCTCCTCACACTCTATATAAGTAGTGTCATGGCCAGACGGCGCAGCGGGCTGGCGCAGCGGGCGCGCCGGATGCGCGCCGAAGCCGCGCCTAAGCCAAGCCCGTCTGCGCCCGTCCGCGACCGGACACGGCCCAGGGCCATGACCCCTGGCCCTTCTGTGCGCTACTCCTCGATCCAACTCAGATTGCTCAATCCGGGCTATCTTAGCCACCACTGCATCCCCTTGCCTCCTTCAACCGCTGTGGGTATTAACCCCGCCCCGTGCCCTGGATGCAATTATCAATTACCATTGCCACTTTTATCCAATTCACTAGTTCCTGACGCCCCCTCCAGTTTGACCATCACCCCATTCCAGGGATGTCGAGCGGCGCTAATTAACACACGCTCTCTCCCATGTCATAGTCTAGATATCAGTGAGTTTATCATTACTCACGATCTTGACCTTCTCTTTGCCACCGAAACTTGGGGAGATGCGGGCTCGGGACCTGACTTTTGTCAGGCCACCCCGGATGGTTATAGCGTTGTGAGACATGACAGACAAATAGGAAGAGGGGGAGGACTCGCTATAATTTTCAAGAATAAGTACCATACTACGCTTGACCCCATTTCATCCACCAACTGTGAAGCTGCAACCTTTGCAATCAACATTAATTGCAAACAAACTTTTAAAGGCATTTTGCTTTACCGACCTCCCGGACCTCGGAACTCCTTTCTTGGGTCCCTCTCTGAGCTAAATGACTACATTATAGGCTCCACTGATTACACAATACTGGGAGATTTCAACTTCCCTTTGGAAGAACAGGGAAATCACAACACCTCCCAACTTACTGCTGATCTCCTTACTTTAGGACTTCAGCAATTGGTAAAGGGAACTACTCACCAGGCGGGACACACACTAGACGGTGTGTTTACCAATAACTCTCTCATCAAGATATTAGACACTTTACCCCTTACCTGGACTGATCATAGGGCCATCATATTTGGTATTGACACTCGCTCAGTTAACCTCCCCACTTCCAGACCACCTAGCAGGGCAGCAATTCGTGCCTGGAAGAAGGCTGACATCCCTCAGATGGCAAATATCCTGACATTATCCTCCCCTACTATAGGGTCCAACCCTGTCCCCTGAGCTTCTGACTTCCAAGACTGGATTAGGAACGCTGCTGATCAGGTCGCCCCAGAAAAGTCCATCCAACCTAACAGAAGGTCGCCATCGGCGGCATGGTACACAGAAGAGCTTAGACTTCACCGACAACATTGTCGGAATTTAGAAAGACGCTGGAGGAAATCCTATTGCCCCATAGCTAAGCAATCCTACAAAGATGCCTTAACTATATATAAAAAGGCCATCACTACTCGGAAAACAACTTTCTTCTCGACCCAAATAGACAATGCTAGGAATTCGGCCAGAGAACTGTTATTAGTGGTCAATTCCCTATCTACACCTCCGTCGGGTTTCGGAGTAGAACCCTCCCAACTGTTCTGTAACGCACTGTCCACTTTCTTTACTACTAAAGTGGAAGATATCTATGCATCCTTTGGTGGAGATGCAGGGGCCAGATCCACTGCCAGCAGTAAGGAAACTCCCCATATTAACCATGACCCTCTCTCTTCATTTGCTGACACCTCAGAAGACCAAATTAGCAGACTTATTTCCATCACCAAGTCTGGATCCCCTTTGGACCCATGCCCCCCCTCAGTGATGGCTAATTTAAGTGAGGTGATTTCTCACCCACTTATGGAAATCTGCAACACTGCCTTTCAAACCGGCTGTTATCCAGCCCCGTGGAAGAAGGCAGTGATTAAGCCTCTTTTGAAGAAGCCCTCCCTGGATCCCTCCGCCTTGGTCAGCTATAGACCCATTGCCTGTCTCCCCTTCCCGGCCAAAATCTGCGAAGCTCTGATGAATATACAGCTCTCAGAGTACGTCGACACTCACCAACTCTTAGACGAAAGCAGTTTGGCTTCAGGAAGGGACACGGGACGGAGACCGCTCTAATAAAAGCCTCTGATGAAATTAGAACCATCATGGATCAGGGAGGAGCGGCCATCCTAATTCTTCTGGATCTGTCCGCAGCATTTGACACGGTCGACCATGCTATTTTGGTCGACCGTGTCACAGCTCTGGGGATAGACGGTTCGGCTAGAGACCTCATTTCATCCTTCCTGGCCGACCGCACCCAGACAGTCAAGTTGGGTAATTTCTACTCTCCCGTCTCTGCACTACCATGTGGAGTACCACAAGGCTCCTCGCTAAGTCCCACGTTATTTAACATCTACGTAGCGGACTTAGCGAGGGTAATAAAGGCCTATGGGGTGCGATTAACTTCCTACGCAGACGATACCCAACTGGTGCTGGCGATCCACAAGAACGGCACAGCAGTGGCAGCCAATTTTCAGGAGGCCATGCTTGCTGTCAGTATGTGGATGTCCTCCAATTGCCTAAGGCTTAACTCGGATAAAACCGAGGTTATGACCTTTGGCAACCTCGCCCCAGAATGGTCCTCCATCTGGTGGCCCAACCAACTGGGCTCTCCACCCGTCCCAGTGGTAAAAGCGAGGAACTTCGGAGTCATCTTTGACAGCAAACTGACTTTCAACCTTCATGTCAACAAGGTTGTCTCCTCTGCTTTCTTCACTCTTAAGAAAATAAAGAAATTGCTGCCTTATCTCCCCACCTCTGCTGGGAAGACCCTAGTTACCACTCTGGTATTCTCCAAAATCGATTATGGAAATGCCCTCTTCCTCAACACCCAGAAACTTGTGTTGTCAAAGCTACAGTCTGTACAGAACGCGGCTGCCAGAATTCTCTTAAACATTCCTCGCCGCCAGCCTACTACCCTTGCTATTCGCCAGCTTCATTGGCTCAGAGTAGAGAGCCGTATTAAGTTCAAGGCCCTCTGCATTGCCTACAAGGCAGTGCATGGCATAGGACCTAAATTCTTGACTGAGGCACTCCAGCTGTACACCCCTAAAAGACTGCTGAGATCTGCTAACACTTGCCTTCTACCTGTACCTCGCACTAGAACGGCAACTTGGGGAGATCGTCGCTTTTTAGTGGCTGCACCAAAACTTTGGAACCTTCTTCCACTAAATATCAAAAATGCCCCCAACCTGATGAGCTTCCGGAGGCTCGTAAAGACATGGCTGTTTGACCAGTGAACTCTATTATTGCGGTCCCGCTAGTTCACACATGCGCCGAGACACCCCAGGGTAATTGTTTGCGCAATAAAAATTTCAAAAATAAATAAATAAATAAACAGACACTCGCTTACAGACTCTCACACACACTCTCTCACAGACTCTCACAGACTCTCTCACAGACACTCTCTCACAGACTCTCAGACACTCTCTCAAAGACTCTCGCAGAGTCTCACAGACACTCTCTCACAGACACTCTCTCACAGAAACTCTCTCAGAATCTCACAGACACTCTCTCACAGACACTCTCTCAGAATCTCACAGACACTCTCTCACAGACACTCTCACAGAAACTCTCTCTCAGACTCTCTCTCTCAGACTCTCTCTCACAAACACTCTCTCACAGACACTCTCTCACAGACTCTCTCACAGACTCGAACAGATTCCCTCACAGACTCTCTCTCACAGACACTCTCACATACTCTCACAGACACTCTCTCACAGACTCTCACACTCTATCACAGACACTCTCTCATAGACACTCTCACAGACACTCTCCCACAGACTCCCACCAACACTCTTTCACAGACTCTCACACTCTCTCACAGACACTCTATCAAAGACACTCTCTCACAGACACTCACAGACTCTCTCAGAGACTTTCTCTCTCACAGACTCTCAGAGACACTCTCACAGACACTCTCTCACAGACTATCACACTCTATCACAGACACTCTCTCACAGACACTCACCAACACTCTCCCACAGACTCTCACACTCTATCACAGACACTCTCTCTCAGACACTCTCACAGACACTCTCCCACAGACTCTCACAGACACTCTTTCACAGACTCTCACACTCTCTCACAGACACTCTATCACAGACACTCTCTCACAGACACTCACAGACACTCTCTGAGACTCTCTCAGACAGTCTCTCACAGACACTCTCTCACAGACACTCGCTCACAGACTCTCACACACACTCTCTCACAGACTCTCACAGACACTCTCTCACAGACTCTCAGACACTCTCTCAAAGACTCTCACAGAGTCTCACAGACACTCTCTCACAGACACTCTCTCACAGAAACTCTCTCAGAATCTCACAGACACTCTCTCACAGACACTCTCTCACAGACACTCTCTCAGAATCTCACAGACACTCTCTCACAGACACTCTCACAGACACTCTCTCACAGACTCTCTCACAAACACTCTCTAACAGAGTCTCACAGATACTCTCTCACAGACTCTCTCTCACAAACACTCTCTCACAGACACTCTCTCACAGACACTCACTCAAAGACACTCACTCACAGACACTCTCTCACAGACTCTCTCACAGACTCTCTATCAAAGACTCTCACAGACACTCTCACATACTCTCACAGACACCCTCTCACAGACTCTCACACTCTATCACAGACACTCTCTCATAGACACTCTCCCAGAGACTCTCACCAATACTCTTTCCCAGACTCTCACGGACACTCTTTCACGGACACTCTCTCACAGACTCTAACAGACAGTCTTTCACAGACAGTCTCTAACAGACACTCTCACAGACTCTCTCACAGACTCTCTCACACTCTCACACACTTTCTCACAGACACTCTCTCACAGACTCTAACATACACTCTCTTACAGACTCTCACAGACACTCGTTCACAGACTCTCACAGACACTCTCTCAGACTCTCACAGGCACTCGCTAACAGAGTCTCACAGAAACTCTCTCACAGTCACTCTCTCACAGACTCTAACAGACTCCTCCAAAGACACTCTCATAGACAGTCTCTCACAGACACTCTCCCACAGACACTCTCTCACAGACTCTCAGACACTCACAGACACTCTCTCACAGACTCTCTCTCACACACTCTCTCACAGACTCTCACAGACACTCTCTCACAGACACTCTCTCACAGACACTCTCTCACAGACTCTCTCACAGACACTCTCTCACAGACGCTCTCACACTCTCACACACTTTCTCACAGTCACTCTCTCACAGACTCTCTCACAGACACTCTCATAGACACTCTTTCACAGACACTCTATCACAGACACTCTCTCACAAACACTCACTCGCAGACACTCTCTCACAGACTCTCACAGACACTCTCTCACAGACTCTCTCTCACAGACTCTCACAGACACTCTCTCACAGACTCTCACAGACACTTTCTCACAGACTCTCTCTCACGGACACTCTCTCACAGACTCTCTCAGACACTCTCACAGACACTCTCACACATACTCTCTCTCACAGCCACTCTGTCACACACTCTCTCACAGCCACTCTCTCACACACTCTCAGACACTCTATCACAGACTCTCTTAGACACTCTCTTACAAACACTCTCACGGACACTCTCTCACAGACTGCCTCACATACTCTCACAGACACTCTCTCACAGACTCTCACAGCCACTCTCTCACAGACTCTAACAGACACTCACAGACACTCTCACAGACTCTCTTACAAACACTCTCACAGACTCTCTCTCAGACTCACACTGTCTCACAGACACTCTCTCACACTCTCTCACACTCTCTCACAGATACTCTAACAGACACTCTCACAGACTCTCACAGACTCTCTCTCACACTCTCTCTCATACACACTCTGTCACAGACTCTCACAACACTCTCTCAAAGACAATCTCTCAGACTCTCACAGACACTCTCTCATAGACAGTCACACACTCTCACAAGCACCCTCTCACAGACTCTCTCTCACACTCTCTCTCATACACACTCTGTCACAGACTCTCACAACACTCTCTCACAGACAATCTCACAGACACTCTCTCACAGACACTCTCTCAGACTCTCTCACAGACACTCTCTCACAGACACTCTCTCACAGACACTCACAGACACTCTCTGAGACTCTCCCAGACAGTCTCTCACAGACACTCTCTCACAGACACTCGCTCACAGACTCTCACACACACTCTCTCACAGACTCTCACAGACACTCTCTCACAGACTCTCAGACACTCTCTCAAAGACTCTCACAGAGTCTCACAGACACTCTCTCACAGACACTCTCTCACAGAAACTCTCTCAGAATCTCACAGACACTCTCTCACAGACACTCTCTCACAGACACTCTCTCAGAATCTCACAGACACTCTCTCACAGACACTCTCTCACAGACACTCTCACAGACACTCTCTCACAGACTCTCTCTCACAAACACTCTCTAACAGAGTCTCACAGATACTCTCTCACAGACTCTCTCTCACAAACACTCTCTCACAGACACTCTCTCACAGACACTCACTCAAAGACACTCACTCACAGACACTCTCTCACAGACTCTCTCACAGACTCTCTATCAAAGACTCTCACAGACACTCTCACATACTCTCACAGACACCCTCTCACAGACTCTCACACTCTATCACAGACACTCTCTCATAGACACTCTCCCAGAGACTCTCACCAATACTCTTTCCCATACTCTCACGGACACTCTTTCACGGACACTCTCTCACAGACTCTAACAGACAGTCTTTCACAGACAGTCTCTAACAGACACTCTCACAGACTCTCTCACAGACTCTCTCACACTCTCACACACTTTCTCACAGACACTCTCTCACAGACTCTAACATACACTCTCTTACAGACTCTCACAGACACTCGTTCACAGACTCTCACAGACACTCTCTCAGACTCTCACAGGCACTCGCTAACAGAGTCTCACAGAAACTCTCTCACAGTCACTCTCTCACAGACTCTAACAGACTCCTCCAAAGACACTCTCATAGACAGTCTCTCACAGACACTCTCCCACAGACACTCTCTCACAGACTCTCAGACACTCACAGACACTCTCTCACAGACTCTCTCTCACACACTCTCTCACAGACTCTCACAGACACTCTCTCACAGACACTCTCTCACAGACACTCTCTCACAGACTCTCTCACAGACACTCTCTCACAGACGCTCTCACACTCTCACACACTTTCTCACAGTCACTCTCTCACAGACTCTCTCACAGACACTCTCATAGACACTCTTTCACAGACACTCTATCACAGACACTCTCTCACAAACACTCACTCGCAGACACTCTCTCACAGACTCTCACAGACACTCTCTCACAGACTCTCTCTCACAGACTCTCACAGACACTCTCTCACAGACTCTCACAGACACTTTCTCACAGACTCTCTCTCACGGACACTCTCTCACAGACTCTCTCAGACACTCTCACAGACACTCTCACACATACTCTCTCTCACAGCCACTCTGTCACACACTCTCTCACAGCCACTCTCTCACACACTCTCAGACACTCTATCACAGACTCTCTTAGACACTCTCTTACAAACACTCTCACGGACACTCTCTCACAGACTGCCTCACATACTCTCACAGACACTCTCTCACAGACTCTCACAGCCACTCTCTCACAGACTCTAACAGACACTCACAGACACTCTCACAGACTCTCTTACAAACACTCTCACAGACTCTCTCTCAGACTCACACTGTCTCACAGACACTCTCTCACACTCTCTCACACTCTCTCACAGATACTCTAACAGACACTCTCACAGACTCTCACAGACTCTCTCTCACACTCTCTCTCATACACACTCTGTCACAGACTCTCACAACACTCTCTCAAAGACAATCTCTCAGACTCTCACAGACACTCTCTCATAGACAGTCACACACTCTCACAAGCACCCTCTCACAGACTCTCTCTCACACTCTCTCTCATACACACTCTGTCACAGACTCTCACAACACTCTCTCACAGACAATCTCACAGACACTCTCTCACAGACACTCTCTCAGACTCTCTCACAGACACTCTCTCACAGACATTCTCTCAGACTCTCACAGACACTCTCTCATAGACATTCACACACTCTCACAAGCACCCTCTCACAGACTCTCTCTGACAGATTTTTTCTCGCAGACACTCTCTCACAGACTCTCTCACGAACACTCTCTCACAGACTCTCAGACACACTCTCACAGACATGCTCTCACAGACACTCTCACATACACTTTCTCACAGACACTCACTAACAGACACTCACTCACAGACACTCTCTCACAGACATTCACAGACACTCTCTCACAGACACTCTCACAGACACTCACAGACTCTCTCTCACAGACACTCGCACGCAGACTCTCTCACAGACACTCTCTCAGACTCTCAGATACTCTCTCACAGACACTCTCTCACAGACTATCACACTCTATCACAGACACTCTCTCACAGACACTTTCACAGACACTCTCCCACAGACTCTCAAAGACACTCTTTCACAGACTCTCACACTCTCTCACAGACACTCTATCACAGACAATCTCTCACAGACTCTCACAGACACTCTCTCAGACTATCACATACAGGTTTTCACAGACACTCTCTCACAGACACTCAATCACAGACTCTCACACTCGCTCTCTCACAGACTCTCTCACAGACACCCTCTCACAGACTCTCTCTCACAGACACTCTCTCAAACTCTCACACACACTTTCTCACAGACACTCAATAACAGACACTCACTCACAGACACTCTCTCACAGACATTCACAGACACTCTCTCACAGACACTCTCACACTCTCTCTCACAGACACTCGCTCGCAGACCCTCTCACAGACACTCTCTCAGACTCTCAGACACTCTCTCACAGACTCTCACAGACACTCTCTCACAGACTATCACACTCTATCACCGATACTCTCTCACAGACACTCTCACAGACACTCTCCCACAGACACTCTTTCACAGACTCTCACACTCTCTCACAGACACTCTATCACAGACACTCTCTCAAAGACTCTCACAGACACTCTCTTTGACTCTCACAGACAGGCTCTCACAGACACTCGCTAACAGACTCTCACACACACTCTCTCACAGACTCTCACAGACTCTCTCACAGACACTCTCTCACAGACTCTAAGACACTCTCTCACAGACTATCACACTATCACAGACACTCTCTCACAGACACTCTCCCACAGACTCTCAAAGACACTCTTTCACAGACTCTCACACTCTCTCACAGACACTCTATCACAGACTATCACACTCTATCACAGACACTCTCTCACAGACACTTTCACAGACACTCTCCCACAGACTCTCAAAGACACTCTTTCACAGACTCTCACACTCTCTCACAGACACTCTATCACAGACACTCTCTCACAGACTCTCACAGACACTCTCTCAGACTCTCACATACAGGCTTTCACAGACACTCTCTCACAGACACTCGATCACAGACTCTCACACTCGCTCTCTCACAGACTCTCTCACAGACACCCTCTCACAGACTCTCTCTCACAGACACTCTCTCAAACTCTCACACACACTTTCTCACAGACACTCAATAACAGACACTCACTCACAGACACTCTCTCACAGACATTCACAGACACTCTCTCACAGACACTCTCACACTCTCTCTCACAGACACTCGCTCGCAGACCCTCTCACAGACACTCTCTCAGACTCTCAGACACTCTCTCACAGACTCTCACAGACACTCTCCCACAGACTCTCACAGACACTCTTTCACAGACTCTCACACTCTCTCACAGACACTCTATCACAGACACTCTCTCAAAGACTCTCACAGACACTCTCTTTGACTCTCACATACAGGCTCTCACAGACACTCTCTCACAGACACTCGCTAACAGACTCTCACACACACTCTCTCACAGACTCTCTCACAGACACTCTCTCACAGACTCTAAGACACTCTCTCACAGACTATCACACTATCACAGACACTCTCTCACAGACACTCTCCCACAGACTCTCAAAGACACTCTTTCAAAGACTCTCACACTCTCTCACAGACACTCTATCACAGACACTCTCTCACAGACTCTCACAGACACTCTCTCAGACTCTCACAGACAGGCTCTCACAGACACTCGATCACAGACTCTCTCACAGACTCTCTCACAGGCACCCTCTCACAGACTCTCTCTCACAGACTTTTTCTCACAGACACTCTCATACAGACTCTCTCACGAACACTCTCTCACAGACTCTCAGACATTCTCTCACAGACACTCCCACATACACTTTCTCACAGACACTCACTAACAGACACTCACTAACAGACACTCTCTCACAGACATTCACAGACACTCTCTCAGAGACACTCTCACAGACACTCACGGACTCTCTCACAGACACTCGCTCGCAGACTCTCTCAAAGACACTCTCTCAGACTCTCAAAGACACTCTCTCACAGACTATCACACTCTATCACTGATTCTCTCTCAGACACTCTCACAGACACTCTACCACAGACTCTCACAGACACTGTATCACAGACACTCTCTCACAGACTCTCAGGCATTCTCTCATAGACACTCTCAAACTCTCACATACACTTTCTCACAGATACTCAATAACAGACACTCACTCACAGACACTCTCTCACAGACATTCACAGACACTCTCACAGACTATCACACTCTATTACAGGCACTCTATCACAGACACTCTCTCGCAGACTCTCACAGACACTCTCTGAGACTCTCACAGACAGGCTCTCACAGACACTCTCTCACAAACACTCGCTCACAGACTCTCACACACACTCTCTCACAGAATCTCTCACAGAATCTCAGACACTCACTCACAGACTCTCACAGAGTCTCACAGACACTGTCTCACAGACACTCTCTCAGAATCTCACAGACACTCTCTCACAGACAGTCTCTCACAGACACTCTCTCAGAATCTCACAGACACTCTCTCACAGACACGCTCTCACAGACACTCTCACAGACACTCTCTCACAACACTCTCTCTCACAAACACTCTCTAACAGACTCTCACAGACACTCTCTCACAGACTCTCTCACAGACTCTCACAGATTCTCTCTCACATACTCTCACAGACCTTCTCACATACTCTCACAGACTCTATCTCACAGACTCTCACACTCTATCACAGACACTCTCTCATAGACACTCTGGCAGACACTCTCCAACAGACTCTCACCAACACTCTTTCAAAGACTCTCACACTCTCCTACAGACACTCTTTCACAGACACTCTCTCACAGACTCTCACAGACAGTCTTTCACAGACACTCTCTCACAGACTCTCTCACACACTTTCTCACAGAAACTCTCTCACAGACTCTCACATACACTCTCTTGCAGACTCTCACATACACTCTCCCAGACTCTCACAGACACTTTCTAACAGAGTCTCACAGACACTCTCTCACAGTCACTCTCTCACAGACTCTAACAGACTCCTCCACAGACACTCTCATAG
This sequence comes from Lissotriton vulgaris, assembly GCF_964263255.1. Lineage (NCBI taxonomy): Eukaryota > Metazoa > Chordata > Amphibia > Caudata > Salamandridae > Lissotriton > Lissotriton vulgaris. The sequence goes on along the minus strand of NC_141694.1, from coordinate 1,141,107,691 downwards.
ACACTCTCATAGACACTCTCTCACAGACACTCTATCACAGACACTCTCTCACAGACTCTCAGACACTCACAGACACTCTCTCACAGACTCTCTCTCACAGACTCTCTCTCACAGACTCTCAAACTCTCACATACACTTTCTCACAGATACTCAATAACAGACACTCACTCACAGACACTCTCTCACAGACATTCACAGACACTCTCACAGACTATCACACTCTATTACAGGCACTCTATCACAGACACTCTCTCGCAGACTCTCACAGACACTCTCTGAGACTCTCACAGACAGGCTCTCACAGACACTCTCTCACAAACACTCGCTCACAGACTCTCACACACACTCTCTCACAGAATCTCTCACAGAATCTCAGACACTCACTCACAGACTCTCACAGAGTCTCACAGACACTGTCTCACAGACACTCTCTCAGAATCTCACAGACACTCTCTCACAGACAGTCTCTCACAGACACTCTCTCAGAATCTCACAGACACTCTCTCACAGACACGCTCTCACAGACACTCTCACAGACACTCTCTCACAACACTCTCTCTCACAAACACTCTCTAACAGACTCTCACAGACACTCTCTCACAGACTCTCTCACAGACTCTCACAGATTCTCTCTCACAAACTCTCACAGACCTTCTCACATACTCTCACAGACTCTATCTCACAGACTCTCACACTCTATCACAGACACTCTCTCATAGACACTCTGGCAGACACTCTCCAACAGACTCTCACCAACACTCTTTCAAAGACTCTCACACTCTCCTACAGACACTCTTTCACAGACACTCTCTCACAGACTCTCACAGACAGTCTTTCACAGACACTCTCTCACAGACTCTCTCACACACTTTCTCACAGAAACTCTCTCACAGACTCTCACATACACTCTCTTGCAGACTCTCACATACACTCTCCCAGACTCTCACAGACACTTTCTAACAGAGTCTCACAGACACTCTCTCACAGTCACTCTCTCACAGACTCTAACAGACTCCTCCACAGACACTCTCATAGACACTCTCATAGACACTCTCTCACAGACACTCTATCACAGACACTCTCTCACAGACTCTCAGACACTCACAGACACTCTCTCACAGACTCTCTCTCACAGACTCTCTCTCACAGACACTCTCTCGCACTCTCACAGACACTCTCTCACAGAAACTCTCTCACAGACACTCTCTCACAGACACTCTCACAGACTCTCTCACAGACACTATCTCACAGACTCTCTCACCCTCTCACACACTTTCTCAAAGACACTCTCTCACAAACTCTCACAGATACTCTCTAACAGAGTCTCAGACACCCTCTCACAGTCACTCTCTCACAGACTCTCACAGACTCTCTCACAGTCACTCTCATAGACACTCTCTCACAGACACTCTATCACAGACACTATCTCACAGACTCTCTCAAACTCACACACTTTCTCACAGACACTCTCTCACAGACTCTCACAGACACTCTCTAACAGAGTCTCAGACACTCTCTCACAATAACTCTCTTACAGACTCTCACAGACACTCTCTCACAGACTCTCACAGACACTCTCCTACACTCTCCCTCAAGGACACTCTCTCACAGAATCTCTCTCTCAGACACTCTCACAGACACTCTCTCATATACTCTCTCTCACAGCCACTCTGTCACACACTCTCAGACACTATATCACAGACTCTCATAGACACTCTCTCACAAACACTCTCACAGGCAATTTCTCACAGACACTCACTGAGACACTCACTCACAAACACTCTCACAGGCACTTTCTCACATGCACTTTCTCACAGACACTCACTCACAGACACTCACTCACAGACACTCTCACAGACACTCATAAACTCTCTCTCACAGACACTCTCTCACAGACTCTCAGACACTATCTCAGACTCTCACAGACACTCTCTCCCTGAAACTCTCTCAGAATCTCACAGGCACTATCTCACAGACAGTCTCTCACAGACACTCTCTCAGAATCTCACAGACACTCTCTCAAAGACACGCTCTCACAGACACTCTCACAGACTCTCTCTCACAAACACTCTCTAACAGACTCTCACAGACACTCTCTCACAGACTCTCTCTCACAGACACTCTCTCACAGACACTCACAGACACTCACTCAAAGACACTCACTCACAGACACTCTCTCACAGACACTCACAGATTCTCTCTCACAGACACTCTCACATACTCTCACAGACACTCTCTCACAGTCTCTCACACTCTATCACAGACACTCTCTCATAGATACTCTGACAGACACTCTCCCACAGACTCTCACCAACACTCTTTCACAGACTCTCACACTCTCTCACAGACACTCTTTCACAGACACTCTCTCGCAGACAGTCTCTCAAAGACACTCTCTCACAGACACTCTCACAGACTCTCTCACAAACACTCTCTCACAGACTCTCTCACACTCTCACACACTTTCTCACAGACACTCTCTCACAGACTCTCACATACAGTCTCTCGCAGACTCTCACAGACACTCTCTCAGACTCTCACAGACACTCTCTAACAGAGTCTCACAGACACTCTCTCACAGTCACTCTCTCACAGACTCTAACAGACTCCTCCACAGACACTCTCATAGACACTCTCTCACAGACACTCTCTCACAGACACGCTATCACAGACACTCTTCACAGACTCTCAGACACTCACAGACTCTCACTCACAGACTCTATCTCAGACTCTCACAGACACTCTCTCACAGACACTCTCTCACAGACACTCTCTCACAGACACTCTCTCACAGACTCTCTCACAGACTCTCTCACAGACACTATCTCACAGACTCTCTCACACTCTCACACACTTTCTCACAGACACTCTCTCACAGACACTCTCTAACAGAGTCTCAGACACTCTGTCACAGTCACTCTCTCACAGACTCACAAACTCTCTCACAGACACTCTCATAGACACTCTCTCACAGACACTCTATCACAGACACTCTCTCACAAACACTCAATCGCAGACACTCTCTCACAGACTCTCACAGACACTCTCACAGACTCTCTCTCACAGACTCTCACAGACACTCTCTCACAGACTCCACAGACACTCTCTCACAGACTCTCTCTCAAGGAGACTCTCTCACAGACTCTCTCTCTCAGACACTCTCACAGACACTCTCTCACATACTCTCTCTCACAGCCACTCTGTCACACTCTCTCTCACAGCCACTCTCTCACACACACTTTCACTGGCACTTTCTCACAGACACTCACTCAGACACTCACTCACAAACACTCTCACAGGCACTTTCTCACAGACACTCACTCACAGACACTCACAAACTCTCTCACAGACACTCAGACACTATCTCACAGACTCTCACAGACACTCTCTCACAGAAACTCTCTCAGAATCTCAGACACTCTCTCACAGTCTCTCACAGACACTCTCTCACAGTCTCTCACACTCTATCACAGACACTCTCTCATAGACACTCTGACAGACACTCTCCCACAGACTCTCACCAACACTCTTTCACAGACTCTCACACTCTCTCACAGACACTCTTTCACAGACACTCTCTCACAGACAGTCTCTCACAGACACTCTCACAGACTCTCTCACAGACACTCTCTCACAGACTCTCTCACACTCTTTCTCACAGATACTCTCTCACAGACTCACAAACTCTCTCACAGACACTCTCATAGACACTCTCTCACAGACACTATCACAAACACTCTCTCACAAACACTCACTCGCAGACACTCTCTCACAGACTCTCACAGACACTCTCACAGACTCTCTCTCACAGACTCTCACAGACACTCTCTCACAGACTCCACAGACACTCTCTCACAGACTCTCTTTCACGGAGACTCTCTCACAGACTCTCTCTCTCAGACACTCTCACAGACACTCTCTCACATACTCTCTCTCACAGCCACTCTGTCACACTCTCTCTCACAGCCACTCTCTCACACACTCTCAGACACTCTATCACAGACTCTCATAGACACTCTCTCACAAACACTCTCACGGGCACTTTCTCAAAGACACTCACTCAGACACTCACTCACAAACACTCTCACAGGCACTTTCTCACAGACACTCACTCACAGACACTCTCACAGACACTCACAAACTCTCTCACAGACACTCAGACACTATCTCACAGACTCTCACAGACACTCTCTCACAGAAACTCTCTAAGAATCTCAGACACTCTCTCACAGACACGCTATCACAGACACTCTTCACAGACTCTCAGACACTCACAGACTCTCACTCACAGACTCTATCTCAGACTCTCACAGACACTCTCTCACAGACACTCTCTCACAGACTCTCTCACAGACACTATCTCACAGACTCTCTCACACTCTCACACACTTTCTCACAGACACTCTCTCACAGACACTCTCTAACAGAGTCTCAGACACTCTGGACACTCTGTCACAGTCACTCTCTCACAGACTCACAAACTCTCTCACAGACACTCTCATAGACACTCTCTCACAGACACTCTATCACAGACACTCTCTCACAAACACTCAATCGCAGACACTCTCTCACAGACTCTCACAGACACTCTCACAGACTCTCTCTCACAGACTCTCACAGACACACTCTCACAGACTCCACAGACACTCTCTCACAGACTCTCTCTCAAGGAGACTCTCTCACAGACTCTCTCTCTCAGACACTCTCACAGACACTCTCTCACATACTCTCTCTCACAGCCACTCTGTCACACTCTCTCTCACAGCCACTCTCTCACACACACTTTCACGGGCACTTTCTCACAGACACTCACTCAGACACTCACTCACAAACACTCTCACAGGCACTTTCTCACAGACACTCACTCACAGACACTCTCACAGACACTCACAAACTCTCTCACAGACACTCAGACACTATCTCACAGACTCTCACAGACACTCTCTCACAGAAACTCTCTCAGAATCTCAGACACTCTCTCACAGACACTCTCTCACAGTCTCTCACACTCTATCACAGACACTCTCTCATAGACACTCTGACAGACACTCTCCCACAGACTCTCACCAACACTCTTTCACAGACTCTCACACTCTCTCACAGACACTCTTTCACAGACACTCTCTCACAGACAGTCTCTCACAGACACTCTCACAGACTCTCTCACAGACACTCTCTCACAGACTCTCTCACAGATACTCTCTCACAGACTCACAAACTCTCTCACAGACACTCTCATAGACACTCTCTCACAGACACTATCACAAACACTCTCTCACAAACACTCACTCGCAGACACTCTCTCACAGACTCTCACAGACACTCTCACAGACTCTCTCTCACAGACTCTCACAGACACTCTCTCACAGACTCCACAGACACTCTCTCACAGACTCTCTTTCACGGAGACTCTCTCACAGACTCTCTCTCTCAGACACTCTCACAGACACTCTCTCACATACTCTCTCTCACAGCCACTCTGTCACACTCTCTCTCACAGCCACTCTCTCACACACTCTCAGACACTCTATCACAGACTCTCATAGACACTCTCTCACAAACACTCTCACGGGCACTTTCTCAAAGACACTCACTCAGACAATCACTCACAAACACTCTCACAGGCACTTTCTCACAGACACTCACTCACAGACACTCTCACAGACACTCACAAACTCTCTCACAGACACTCAGACACTATCTCACAGACTCCCACAGACACTCTCTCACAGAAACTCTCTAAGAATCTCAGACACTCTCTCACAGACAGTCTCTCACAGACACTCTCTCACAGTCTCTCACACTCTATCACAGACACTCTCTCATAGACACTCTGACAGACACTCTCCCACAGACTCTCACCAACATTCTTTCACAGACTCTCACACTCTCTCACAGACACTCTTTCACAGACACTCTTTCACAGACACTCTCTCACAGACAGTCTCTCACAGACACTCTCACAGACACTCCCTCACAGACTCTCTCACACTCTTTCTCACAGACACTCTCTCACAGACTCACATACACTCTCTTACAGACTGTCACAGACACTCTTTAACAGAGTCTCACAGACACTCTCTCGCAGTCACTCTCTCACAGACTCTAACAGACTCCTCCACAGACACTCTCATAGACACACTCTCGCAGACACTATCACAGACACTCACAAACACTCTCTCACAGACTCTCTCTCACAGACTCTCTCACAGACACTCTCTCACAGACACTCTCTCACAGACACTCTCACAGACTCTCTCACAGACACTATCTCACAGACTCTCACACACTTTCTCACAGACACTCTCTCACAGACACTCACAGACACTCTCTAACAGTCTCAGACACTCTCTCACAGTCACTCTCTCACAGACTCTCGCAGACTCTCTTACAGACACTCTCATAGATACTCTCTCACAGACACTCTATCACAGACACTCTCTCACAAACACTCACTCGTAGACACTCTCTCACAGACTCTCAGACTCTCACAGACACTCTCTCACAGACTCTCAGACTCTCACAGACTCTCTCACAGTCACTCTCATAGACACTCTCTCACAGACACTCTATCACAGACACTATCTCACAGACTCTCTCAAACTCACACACTTTCTCACAGACACTCTCTCACAGACTCTCACAGCCACTCTGTCACACACTCTCAGACACTATATCACAGACTCTCATAGACACTCTCTCACAAACACTCTCACAGGCAATTTCTCACAGACACTCACTGAGACACTCACTCACAAACACTCTCACAGGCACTTTCTCACATGCACTTTCTCACAGACACTCACTCACAGACACTCACTCACAGACACTCTCACAGACACTCATAAACTCTCTCTCACAGACACTCTCTCACAGACTCTCAGACACTATCTCAGACTCTCACAGACACTCTCTCCCTGAAACTCTCTCAGAATCTCACAGGCACTATCTCACAGACAGTCTCTCACAGACACTCTCTCAGAATCTCACAGACACTCTCTCAAAGACACGCTCTCACAGACACTCTCACAGACTCTCTCTCACAAACACTCTCTAACAGACTCTCACAGACACTCTCTCACAGACTCTCTCTCACAGACACTCTCTCACAGACACTCACAGACACTCACTCAAAGACACTCACTCACAGACACTCTCTCACAGACACTCACAGATTCTCTCTCACAGACACTCTCACATACTCTCACAGACACTCTCTCACAGTCTCTCACACTCTATCACAGACACTCTCTCATAGATACTCTGACAGACACTCTCCCACAGACTCTCACCAACACTCTTTCACAGACTCTCACACTCTCTCACAGACACTCTTTCACAGACACTCTCTCGCAGACAGTCTCTCAAAGACACTCTCTCACAGACACTCTCACAGACTCTCTCACAAACACTCTCTCACAGACTCTCTCACACTCTCACACACTTTCTCACAGACACTCTCTCACAGACTCTCACATACAGTCTCTCGCAGACTCTCACAGACACTCTCTCAGACTCTCACAGACACTCTCTAACAGAGTCTCACAGACACTCTCTCACAGTCACTCTCTCACAGACTCTAACAGACTCCTCCACAGACACTCTCATAGACACTCTCTCACAGACACTCTCTCACAGACACGCTATCACAGACACTCTTCACAGACTCTCAGACACTCACAGACTCTCACTCACAGACTCTATCTCAGACTCTCACAGACACTCTCTCACAGACACTCTCTCACAGACACTCTCTCACAGACACTCTCTCACAGACTCTCTCACAGACTCTCTCACAGACACTATCTCACAGACTCTCTCACACTCTCACACACTTTCTCACAGACACTCTCTCACAGACACTCTCTAACAGAGTCTCAGACACTCTGTCACAGTCACTCTCTCACAGACTCACAAACTCTCTCACAGACACTCTCATAGACACTCTCTCACAGACACTCTATCACAGACACTCTCTCACAAACACTCAATCGCAGACACTCTCTCACAGACTCTCACAGACACTCTCACAGACTCTCTCTCACAGACTCTCACAGACACTCTCTCACAGACTCCACAGACACTCTCTCACAGACTCTCTCTCAAGGAGACTCTCTCACAGACTCTCTCTCTCAGACACTCTCACAGACACTCTCTCACATACTCTCTCTCACAGCCACTCTGTCACACTCTCTCTCACAGCCACTCTCTCACACACACTTTCACTGGCACTTTCTCACAGACACTCACTCAGACACTCACTCACAAACACTCTCACAGGCACTTTCTCACAGACACTCACTCACAGACACTCACAAACTCTCTCACAGACACTCAGACACTATCTCACAGACTCTCACAGACACTCTCTCACAGAAACTCTCTCAGAATCTCAGACACTCTCTCACAGTCTCTCACAGACACTCTCTCACAGTCTCTCACACTCTATCACAGACACTCTCTCATAGACACTCTGACAGACACTCTCCCACAGACTCTCACCAACACTCTTTCACAGACTCTCACACTCTCTCACAGACACTCTTTCACAGACACTCTCTCACAGACAGTCTCTCACAGACACTCTCACAGACTCTCTCACAGACACTCTCTCACAGACTCTCTCACACTCTTTCTCACAGATACTCTCTCACAGACTCACAAACTCTCTCACAGACACTCTCATAGACACTCTCTCACAGACACTATCACAAACACTCTCTCACAAACACTCACTCGCAGACACTCTCTCACAGACTCTCACAGACACTCTCACAGACTCTCTCTCACAGACTCTCACAGACACTCTCTCACAGACTCCACAGACACTCTCTCACAGACTCTCTTTCACGGAGACTCTCTCACAGACTCTCTCTCTCAGACACTCTCACAGACACTCTCTCACATACTCTCTCTCACAGCCACTCTGTCACACTCTCTCTCACAGCCACTCTCTCACACACTCTCAGACACTCTATCACAGACTCTCATAGACACTCTCTCACAAACACTCTCACGGGCACTTTCTCAAAGACACTCACTCAGACACTCACTCACAAACACTCTCACAGGCACTTTCTCACAGACACTCACTCACAGACACTCTCACAGACACTCACAAACTCTCTCACAGACACTCAGACACTATCTCACAGACTCTCACAGACACTCTCTCACAGAAACTCTCTAAGAATCTCAGACACTCTCTCACAGACACGCTATCACAGACACTCTTCACAGACTCTCAGACACTCACAGACTCTCACTCACAGACTCTATCTCAGACTCTCACAGACACTCTCTCACAGACACTCTCTCACAGACTCTCTCACAGACACTATCTCACAGACTCTCTCACACTCTCACACACTTTCTCACAGACACTCTCTCACAGACACTCTCTAACAGAGTCTCAGACACTCTGGACACTCTGTCACAGTCACTCTCTCACAGACTCACAAACTCTCTCACAGACACTCTCATAGACACTCTCTCACAGACACTCTATCACAGACACTCTCTCACAAACACTCAATCGCAGACACTCTCTCACAGACTCTCACAGACACTCTCACAGACTCTCTCTCACAGACTCTCACAGACACACTCTCACAGACTCCACAGACACTCTCTCACAGACTCTCTCTCAAGGAGACTCTCTCACAGACTCTCTCTCTCAGACACTCTCACAGACACTCTCTCACATACTCTCTCTCACAGCCACTCTGTCACACTCTCTCTCACAGCCACTCTCTCACACACACTTTCACGGGCACTTTCTCACAGACACTCACTCAGACACTCACTCACAAACACTCTCACAGGCACTTTCTCACAGACACTCACTCACAGACACTCTCACAGACACTCACAAACTCTCTCACAGACACTCAGACACTATCTCACAGACTCTCACAGACACTCTCTCACAGAAACTCTCTCAGAATCTCAGACACTCTCTCACAGACACTCTCTCACAGTCTCTCACACTCTATCACAGACACTCTCTCATAGACACTCTGACAGACACTCTCCCACAGACTCTCACCAACACTCTTTCACAGACTCTCACACTCTCTCACAGACACTCTTTCACAGACACTCTCTCACAGACAGTCTCTCACAGACACTCTCACAGACTCTCTCACAGACACTCTCTCACAGACTCTCTCACAGATACTCTCTCACAGACTCACAAACTCTCTCACAGACACTCTCATAGACACTCTCTCACAGACACTATCACAAACACTCTCTCACAAACACTCACTCGCAGACACTCTCTCACAGACTCTCACAGACACTCTCACAGACTCTCTCTCACAGACTCTCACAGACACTCTCTCACAGACTCCACAGACACTCTCTCACAGACTCTCTTTCACGGAGACTCTCTCACAGACTCTCTCTCTCAGACACTCTCACAGACACTCTCTCACATACTCTCTCTCACAGCCACTCTGTCACACTCTCTCTCACAGCCACTCTCTCACACACTCTCAGACACTCTATCACAGACTCTCATAGACACTCTCTCACAAACACTCTCACGGGCACTTTCTCAAAGACACTCACTCAGACAATCACTCACAAACACTCTCACAGGCACTTTCTCACAGACACTCACTCACAGACACTCTCACAGACACTCACAAACTCTCTCACAGACACTCAGACACTATCTCACAGACTCCCACAGACACTCTCTCACAGAAACTCTCTAAGAATCTCAGACACTCTCTCACAGACAGTCTCTCACAGACACTCTCTCACAGTCTCTCACACTCTATCACAGACACTCTCTCATAGACACTCTGACAGACACTCTCCCACAGACTCTCACCAACATTCTTTCACAGACTCTCACACTCTCTCACAGACACTCTTTCACAGACACTCTTTCACAGACACTCTCTCACAGACAGTCTCTCACAGACACTCTCACAGACACTCCCTCACAGACTCTCTCACACTCTTTCTCACAGACACTCTCTCACAGACTCACATACACTCTCTTACAGACTGTCACAGACACTCTTTAACAGAGTCTCACAGACACTCTCTCGCAGTCACTCTCTCACAGACTCTAACAGACTCCTCCACAGACACTCTCATAGACACACTCTCGCAGACACTATCACAGACACTCACAAACACTCTCTCACAGACTCTCTCTCACAGACTCTCTCACAGACACTCTCTCACAGACACTCTCTCACAGACACTCTCACAGACTCTCTCACAGACACTATCTCACAGACTCTCACACACTTTCTCACAGACACTCTCTCACAGACACTCACAGACACTCTCTAACAGTCTCAGACACTCTCTCACAGTCACTCTCTCACAGACTCTCGCAGACTCTCTTACAGACACTCTCATAGATACTCTCTCACAGACACTCTATCACAGACACTCTCTCACAAACACTCACTCGTAGACACTCTCTCACAGACTCTCAGACTCTCACAGACACTCTCTCACAGACTCTCAGACTCTCACAGACTCTCTCTCACGGACACTCTCTCACAGACTCTCTCTCTCAAACACTCTCACAGACACTCTCTCACAACCACTCTGTCACACACTCTCTCACAGCCACTCTCTCACACACTCTCAGACTCTCTATCACAGACTCTCATAGACACTCTCTCACAAACACTCTCATGGGCACTTTCTCACAGACACTCACTCACAAACACTCTCACAGGCACTTTCTCACAGACACTCACTCACAGACACTCTCACAGACACTCACAAACTCTCTCTCACAGACACTCTCTCACAGACTCTCAGACACTATCTCACAGACTCTCACAGACACTCTCTCACAGACACTCTCTCACAGACACTCTCACAGACACTCTCTCATAGACACTCATTCACAGACACTCACTCACAGACACTGACAGCCATTCACAGTCGCTCTCTCGCAGACACTCTCATAGACACTCTCACAGACACTCAGAGACTCTCTCTCACCGACTGTCTCACAGACACTCTCTCACAGTCTCACACTCTCTCACAAACACTCACTCACAGACACTCTCACAGACACTCTCTGACAGACACTCTCACAGACACTCACAGACACTCACTCAGACACTCACTCACAGACACTCTCTCACGGAGACTCTTTCACAGACTCTCAGACACTCACAGACACTCTGACAGACTCTCAAAGACACTCTCTCACAGACACTCACAAACTCTCACAGACTCTCACCCTCTCTCACAGACACTATAACAGACACTCTCACACTCTCACAGACAGGCTCTCACAGACACTCTCTCACAGATACTTGCTCACAGACTCTCAAACACACTCTCTCACTTACTCTCACTGACACTCTCTCACATACACTCTGTCACAGACTCTCACAGACACTCTCTCACAGACACTCCCACAGACTCTCACAGACACTCTCTCACAGACAGTGTCACAGACACTGTCATAGACACTCTCTCACAGACTCTCACAGACACTCTCTCACAGACTCTCACAGACCCTCTCACAGTTACTCACAGACAGTCTCTCACTGACTTTCACAGACACTCTCCCACAGATTCTCACAGACACAGGCACTCTCTCACTGACACTCTCTCGTGCTTTCTCACACTCTCTCACAGACTCTCACACTCTCTCACTCCCTCTCACACTCTCTAGCTCCCTCTCACAGCCTCCCTCTCACAGACTCACTCTCACAGACTCACTCTCCCACTCTCTCTCACTGACTGACACACTCACCTTGACTGACTCTCTCTCACCGACTCTCTTTCATTGACTGACTCTCTGTCACTGACTTACTCTCTCTCACTGACTCTCTCTCACAGACTCTCTCTCACTGACTCTCTCATTGACTCTCTCTTACTGACTGACACTCTCTCTCACTGACACTCTCTCACAGACACTCTCACATATACTCTCTCACAGACACTCACTCACAGACACTCTCTCACAGACACTCACAAACTCTCTCTCACAGACACTCTCTCACAGACTCTCAGACACTATCTCACAGACTCTCACAGACACTCTCTCACAGACACTCTCTCACAGACACTCTCACAGACACTCTCTCATAGACACTCATTCACAGACACTCACTCACAGACACTGACAGCCATTCACAGTCGCTCTCTCACAGACACTCTCATAGACACTCTCACAGACACTCAGAGACTCTCTCTCACCGACTGTCTCACAGACACTCTCTCACAGTCTCACACTCTCTCACAAACACTCACTCACAGACACTCTCACAGACACTCTCTCACAGACACTCTCACAGACACTCACAGACACTCACTCAGACACTCACTCACAGACACTCTCTCACGGAGACTCTCTCACAGACTCTCAGACACTCACAGACACTCTGACAGACTCTCAAAGACACTCTCTCACAGACACTCACAAACTCTCACAGACTCTCACCCTCTCTCACAGACACTATAACAGACACTCTCACACTCTCACAGACAGGCTCTCACAGACACTCTCTCACAGATACTTGCTCACAGACTCTCAAACACACTCTCTCACTTACTCTCACTGACACTCTCTCACATACACTCTGTCACAGACTCTCACAGACACTCTCTCACAGACACTCCCACAGACTCTCACAGACACTCTCTCACAGACAGTGTCACAGACACTGTCATAGACACTCTCTCACAGACTCTCACAGACTCTCACAGACCCTCTCACAGTTACTCACAGACAGTCTCTCACTGACTTTCACAGACACTCTCCCACAGATTCTCACAGATACAGGCACTCTCTCACTGACACTCTCTCATGCTTTCTCACACTCTCTCACAGACTCTCACACTCTCTCACTCCCTCTCACACTCTCTAGCTCCCTCTCACAGCCTCCCTCTCACAGACTCACTCTCACAGACTCACTCTCCCACTCTCTCTCACTGACTGACACACTCGCCTTGACTGACTCTCTCTCACCGACTCTCTTTCATTGACTGACTCTCTGTCACTGACTTACTCTCTCTCACTGACTCTCTCTCACAGACTCTCTCTCACTGACTCTCTCATTGACTCTCTCTTACTGACTGACACTCTCTCTCACTGACACTCTCTCACAGACACTCTCACATATACTCTCTCACAGACACTCACTCACAGACACTCTCTCACAGACACTCTCTCACAGACACTCTCACAGACACTCTCACAGACACTCACTGAAAGACACTCACTCACAGACACTCTCTCACACTCTCTCAGAGACTCTCTCAGAGACTTTCTCTCTCACAGACTCTCAGAGACACTCTCACAGACACTCTCTCACAGACAATCACACTCTCTCACAGACACTCACCGACACTCTCCCACAGACTCTCACACTCTCTCACAGAGACTCTCTCAGAGACTCTCACAGACATCTCTCACAGACACTATCACAAAACTCCCCCCCACTTTCACAGACAGGCGCCCTCACAGACACTCTCTCACAGACACTCACTCACAGACTCTCACACACACTCTCTCATAGACTCTCACGGACACTCTCTCACACACACTCTGTCACAGACTCTCACAGACACTCTCTCACTGACACTCTCACAGACTCTCACAGGCACTCTCTCTCAGACACTGTCACAGACACTCTCTCACAGACACTCTCTCACAGACTCTCACAGACACTCTCTCACAGACCCTCTCATAGACTCTCAAAGACACTCTCCCACAGATTCTCACTGACACTAACAGGCACTCTCTCATAGACACTCTCTCATGCTCTCTCACAGACTCTCACAGACACTCTCTCACAGACACTCTCTCACTCCCTCTCACAGACTCTCACACTCTCTTGCTCCCTCTCATAGACTCCCTCTCACAGACTCACTCTCACAGACTCACTCTCCCACTCTCTCTCACTGACTGACACACTTGGCTTGACTGACTCTCTCTCACTGACTCTCTTTCATTGACTGACTCTCTGTCACTGACTGACTCTCTCCCAAAGACTCTCTCTCACTGACTCTCTTACTGACTGACACTCTCTCTCACTGACTCACTGACTCTCGCTAAAAGACTGACTCTCGCTCAAAGACTGACTCACTCTCACTGACTGACTATCTCACTGACTCAGTCTCTTTCACTCACTGATTGACTCTCTCACTGACTCTCACTCTCTCACTGACTCTCACTCACTCTCTCACTGACTGACTCTCTCACTCACTCTTACTCACTGACTGACCTTCGCCCTTCTGTTATTTATGCCCCCCATAACAAAAAACCACAGCAAGCAACCATTGAGAGAGGCAGATACAAGTTGCCAGCATTGAAAGGACAAAAAAAAAACTCAATACATTATTTTTAATACTTTTTAATACGGTTGTTTAGTTGTACATAATGCCTTTTGGGTCATATCTAAGGTAACACAAATGCTTCTGACACTTCTTTATTATAACTGCAAACTTTTGTACAGCACAGCTTAAAGACATAGGTAAACTCAATATCTCTGGCTAAACACTTATAAGTTCCCAAAGGCGCGACCTATTGGCTATGCCAATGCTTGTTCTCTCTCTTGCAGGTTCTTGTTTCTCTCTTTGGAACATTTTCTTCCATCAATCTCTCCCTCCTTACTTCCCCTATATTTGTCTTTCCCCCTCTTGCTCTCGGCCTATGACTGATGAAGAAAAATAAGTGGCATTGCCCAAATATGAGTGTCAGTGGACCCCACCAGCAATCATTGGCTCAAATTAAGCACTGGTCATTAGCCAACATTCTTGAGACCCTTGAATTAGTGAAGTAACTCATAGTTGGAAGTTGTCCCATGTGAGGAAATAGACAAAATATACAACTGTAACAGATTCGACTAGTCTTGAAAAAGACATGTTTTTTATTCTGACGTGGGTGCCGTAGACTAGACACACTGGCCCAGATTTACTAAAAAATCATGTAACGTAGCAAGACACCTTGCTGCTCTTTGTGACAGGGAGAGAGAGCATAAATGAGCCATATCTACTAAGATATGATGCATCCCGTCTCTCTCCCTGCCTTGGTGCACAGCGTGCCTGCTTTACAGGCATGATTGATTTCTGCAGGAAGGGATCCCTTCCTGCATAAAAACAATCCTCAGAGGCATTTTTCTATTTCTGTGTGTGCTGCAGAATGACAATAAGAAATAAATAATAAACATATTTCTCCTTCTTACTCCTCTGTTGGGAAGGCGTACCATATTGATGCATTCCCAGATTACTATTCTTCGTAAATCTGAGAATGCGCCAAAAATCCATGGGTCCACACTTCACCATGGAATTCCTTCTCAATGCAGAGTAGCTCAAGGCAGCAACTTTTGCTGCCTTATGTTACTCTAGATTTACAAAGCCAAACAGAGCTATGGAAGATGACATAGTAAATCTGATTTAATGCCATGCATTGCCTTGTGCCATCTAGTGGAATGAAGGGAGATTGCAAGTCCCTAGGAAATCTTATCCAAAGTGTCACTACTTTTCTGCGATCTTCCTTACTTGCTTTCATGCAGTTGTTGAGGTATGGCCCTGGACTCTAATGCAGTTAACACCAATATCTGAATTAATGACATTGACTATCTCAGACTTCTTTTTTTAACTCAGTGGACTAGCAACCTTCAATTATTCTGACATGCATCCCTTCTTTAGAAGTGAATTTATGAAAAGCACGGACTGCAACCAACCATCTTTCACAGCTTCATGACAAATTGTTCCTTTGATAGAGATTGCCTTACTACAGGTTAAAGTTATACCCTTCAAAAGATGATTTCTGTTTTGAATAAATAATTCATTTAAGGATTGTCAGCAGGTTGTCATAGGAGGCAATTTCAGTGTCGAAAAACATAACCAGTAGATCCATTACATGCACTCATCCAAGATTGAAAAACATACCCCTGCCCCATTCATTCGATTTGTCAGAGCGACTTTAACATGTGATGCAAAAGTTGTTACATTTACTCATCCATTTCTCCTATCTCTAACCCACTGTTAGTGAGTCTGCTACCTCAAAGTGTGGTTCGGTATAAACCTGTCTTTGCAACCCCTTCGTTTTTACACTGAGCTGTACAGTTATCTGGGACAAACTAAAAACAAGCATTGGCATAGCCAATAGCCACAACAGTTGATGTTGTTGCACCAAGGATATTGTGCTGCATAACTAAATACTTAAAAGCAGGGCTCGAGTCGGGGTACCACGCGGGTGGACGGCGTCCGCCCACTTATTTTACCAGGTGGACGCCGTCCCCCCTGCCAGACAGCTGGACTTCACTTTCAGTGGGGGATGGTAGGGAGGTTGTCGGATTTTCACCGGGAATTGCTGGGGGGTGCCACTCACACCGCCTGAATGCCCTCAATCCGGAATTTAAAGCACATAATTTAGATAACAACTAACTGTTCGATGTACGCAGGGGTGCTTGATTGTTGTACTTTACGACAAGCATAATTACCTGCCTTGTGCCTTCTCACACATTCTGAGAAACGATACGTGTGAAGAAACGCCCCTGGAGGTCACTGCAGGCTCTGAAGTACGCACAGCCACGCAGCTGTCATAAAAGTATGTACTTAACAGTAAGTCGGAGAACGTCCAGTGGCCGTACCTTGGCCAGTAATGTTGGGGGCGTGAGATTCGGATTTTTCCAACACTCGCATACATAAACATAATACAACAAGCGGGTGCATGAGAAGGGCTAAAAGGGGAAGTGGAAAGGGAGATGAATGGGTATTGCAATCGCATTTAAGGGGTGAGCGAGGGGAGGCAATGAGCCCGATGGTGCAAGTCACCTTTCGTGATGTCACTTCCTGTCGTGACATCACTTCCAGTGACAGCATCCCCCCCACTGCTTTTTTTAGGACTTGTGCCCTGCTTAAAAGGTCCCAAAAGCGAGACCTATTGTTTATGCCAATGCTTGTTTTTGTTATGCATTGATTAAGTGGTTCGCCCAGAAACACTGGATGTTGAACGCCCCTTCCGACACCGGAACCCGGTTCTCCAGCTTCGAGGTTGACCTCTCTATCCCTTAGGCAACATCCACACAACTTTAAATCAATCCTAGAATCGGTTCTAAAATTCTGACCTGTTTGTATGCATGTAGTATAAACATAAGATTCCACACATGAACAGACTTTAAACAGAGTCATACTTTAACATTTCAAGAAAATGTGTACTGTTTAATTACATTAAGGTACTTAAGTTCCTTGCTGTTTCCTAATATTTCCAACGCAATACTCGTTTGTGCTCGTTATACGAGTATTACCAAGTGTTTCAAACTCTCGCATACAGAAGTAAAAGATTCGGGTTCGTTGTGGAAAAATGATAATAATATTTTTATTGCATAACGTATTTGAACGTCTTGATAACCTTGACTACTACAATATGGCCGCTGTCATCATCGGAACTCTAGTTACAGGCTCGTTTCAGTTTCGCCCCTCAAAAACATGGCGGCGCTGCAGTCACCTCTTCTTTTTTTCCCACCCGTGTTACTTTGAATTCCACGCACAGCCATGGCGGCGATCAGATGGAGCTCTCGTGTCCTCAGTACGGTGTTAAGAGGTGAAGTGCTCCCTCCTGCATGCATGGTTTTGAATGTTTATTTTTAAGTTGTTCTTGCGCCGTTTGCAATAGTTGTTAAGCGTGCTGCGCATCGTATTGCCTGCCTTGTATATGGGAGCACAAGGTTACTGCTATTTGCCTTGACAATATAGCAACGACTCTCTCATCTAGGGATTTCAGGGCGGTCTTTTGGCAGAGGCATGTCCTTCGCTTTCTGCAGTCAACGTTTGTCAGTCTTTTCTGCCACCAACCGATTTCCTTGCCTCCCTACGATATGAAGTTGTAATTGGGAATTTTAGGGGGCAGAGAGATTATCATAGCCGCAGACTTCATTAAGATACACTTCACAGAAATATATTTTGTCAGAGGGGAGAAAATATTTTTTTTTTAAAAGGGCACGTGACGTTAATGTACGGTTGAGACATGTGGCTGTACTTGCATTTGTTATCCTTTCCAAACATGTGCTATGTTCAGTGCACTTCAGAAAGACTATGCCCCATTCGTGATCTCAAGTCCCTGCGTTTTGACCTTTTGATGTACTTCTAGTCTTGATATGACTTGGTTTCAGTTTATGCAAGCAGGTATTGTGAAGTAAATGAAAAGGATGCTCATAAACCAAAAGTGTTGTCGGCAGCAGCTTTATTCCACAGAAATAGAAGGGCTCCAACTGGGACATCCAATCAGGGCCACAACACGGGAGCTACTGACCAGTAACATACTGGAACATTCTAAGCATAACATTTGTAAAGTAAGAGCCCACCCGTGTAACGGTTAAAAAGCAGTTTAATGGCCCTGGAGCACCAAGTAGATCGAGAAGAGCAGCAAACTCGATTTCCTCCCTGCTCTGCCAGTTGCTTAGTAGCTGTCCACCTAACAATCTAGAACCCCTTGTTACCAGGTAGCCCGGCACGAGCCTCACGGGTTGTACAGTGAGAGAATGTTAAACATAACACACCTTCCCTCTTTAAATGATAAAACAAAAGAATACACATTCTCAAGTAAAATGTTACAATACAGAAAAGCAATACATACATGATCACTCATTTTTTGTAAAATGCAAGAATCAAAATATTATGTATACATCAGTCACTTACTATCTCACAATCAGAACCCAACAACCACTTATCTTTACTCCTGACACATTTGCCATTTCTCCTCGCTCCAACTTCAACCATGCAACCATCATCCTTACCAACTTCATCCTAGTCTTCACCACCCCGCATGCTGGTTGTACTACCCTTCACTTCCAAAGGACCTTCTTCTACTAAACTTCTTCCTGCAACACACCCATCTGCCTCAATTAATTATCGGGCCTTCTCATCTTTCCTTTTTAAACAAACCGTTTACTGCACTTTTTGCGTAATACTTTCACCCTTCTAATTTTATTTTACACACTGTCCCATGTTGGTGATAAGTTTTTCTAGGAACTAGTGAGTGCTTATATATATGCTTCTTTTTACCATTGTCCTTACAGCCTTGAGAAAGTTGTGGTGACGAAACGCGCGCTGGCTGGTTTTCGTGTGTTTTCTGAAACGAGCACTGGACCATCATTACATCTTGGAAGAAAGTTCTTATGACTTTGTCAAGCAGGATTTATATGTCCTAGTTCTTGCCCTTTTGTAGTAAATACTAGCAGCCCGTCCCGACCTTGTCTGGGAGAAACAGGCTTCCCTGCCCCCGCCCGCCCCGACATTGTCCAGCAGCCCGAGGCACCGCCAGGCCCGTCCCCCGCCTGCCCCGACCCCCACCTGCCCCGACATGCGTCCCCTTACCTCAGCCGCCGCTCCTCCCGCCTGTCCGCTGCTCGCACCGCCGCTGACCTGTCCGCTGCTCCTCACGTCACCGCTCCTCCCCCGCGCCATGTCTGCTGCTCCCTTACCTCAGCTGCCGCTCCTCCAGCCTGTCCGCTGCTCGCACCACCGCTGGCCTGTCTGCTGCTCCTCACGTCACTGCTCCTCCCCCGCGCCATGTCTGCCGCTCCTCGTGGCGCTCCTGGACGCCGCTCCTCCCTGCGCTCCTGACGTGAGCACGCATGTCGCGGCCGGCGCTACTTCGGAGGGACTACTTTTTTTTTACTGTAAATTTTTTAAATAACGTTTTAACAAAAAATGTATATAGCCTATAACCATCTACACACCCTGGCGATTCCAACGGTGAATCGGGTGTGTGGATTGACGCTGTGGTTCCCGAGTTTACCCGCCTCAAAGGCTGAAAGTTCTTCTTTTATTATAGTAGTATAGATAGATTCCTAGTGGTGAAAGAAGGGGGTTCCCCGATGGGCTTTTAAGGATGTAGGCAGGCCATAGGGGGGAGAAAACTGAGAATAGAACAAAAGAAAGCAACCCTGCCTTGAGATATAATGGTCCTAACAATAGGATCCAAACAATATGTATGGGGTGATTAATCTAGGAGCTAGCATTGCACATAACAAAAACCGGGTCAATCCAAGTATACTCAAGAGAAGATATTTAGAATATATATATATTTTTGTGTTTTTATACTCTTTGAATTGAGGTAGCAAAAACGTACAAAAATAGATTGCATTTTAAATCCACATAATATTTTTTAGAACATCAAAAGACATACATTGGTGGGGGGAGGGAAAAAAAGAAGGGAAATTCATGCTACATTAAGACCTACCCAGTAACAAACCACACTTCAATCATACTCTCATACTCACTAATTTCGAATTTTAGTCTACCTAATATTCTATCATTCAACTTTCATTCTTCCATTCATTCCTATAGTCCTGGCGTGTGCAACACAGAGATGGCAAATTTGTTGCATAACTCAGGATGTTATTCCAGGCAGATGACATTAATACGGGTCCTGATGGATATAGGACAGTATGCCGTATTCCTGGAAACACAAGCCGACGCGCGTTTCGGTGACAGGCCAGTGGGGCCACACCTTCGTCAGGGCTGGGAGTTGTTAACTGGGAGGGGAACAAGTGTAAAATCTGGAAATAAAAACAATGTCTTAGATTTTTGTTCTATATACACAATACCAGTATAAAGTATTCAAACATACGTTTTCCACTGTTTAATGCATTTTAACATTTTAAATCAACATTGGTTATTAGTATGATACATATATGGTTGACTGTTTGTGGCTGTGCAATGCCAGACTGCCTAGTGACACTCCCTAGGACAGACTCCCGGTTAGGTGAGATCTGTAAAAGGCACAGTGATAACCTTAACTAAATGAACCATTGAGTACATATCATAACAACACTCATATACAAAATTATTTTAAATACATACACACATTCATTCTGGCGCGCATATGACCAAATTTTTACAATTGGGCCAAGGATCCCTCAAGAAAAGTTATTACAATCACTAGTAAAGGTCAAAGGCTTTCTTGTTTAGAAAACCCGACCTCTAGGTGGAACATGTCATTCATTATCACATGTAGGAAGGCAGGGGGGTTATTGGCGTAATTCCTCAGAGGTTTTTTTATTTTGGATTTTAACACAACAAGGGGCAAGCGCGATATTTTTAAGTCAAAACAAAATATTATTCCCACTCGAAAAGATTTTTTGATCTGATTTTTGAAACTTTTTCAACACAAAAAAGGAAGATTATAGAATGATATTTTACCTATATTAGAATTCTAGTCATAAAGACACAGATACTCGTGACCAGAGGTCCTACGCAAGGAGGATAACGCTCTCTACTTCCATTCACACTGGATACCGAAGGTAGTGGTCCTATAATTGAGATAAGGTTAGAGCCTCATAAATGTGATGTTAGTTAGAGCACAGTTTAGGATAAGGAAGTCACAAGGCGATACGGGGGTTAATTATATTTTAAATAAACATTTGTTTTAACGAGACTGTGGTAGAGTTTCCATATTTGTTCTAGGACACAGTTTTATATTGACTCCAATTTGAAATAAATTAAGCTCGCACATCGTCTGAAATTCTAAGGTCCTATGTTAAACTAAAAAATGAACTGGTGTTTCACGAGTTACCTGAAGGGTTCTTGTGAAAGCTCTCCGGCGGTAATGTAAAATTGATTAAACTTCAAGGAACGAAAAATAGATAGTTTCGGAGATACTTCCTAGCAGAAAAAAGGAGCTGGCGGAGGAGGACGTTGTATTGCATGCTGATCTAGGAACCAGGGGATGCTTTAGCTCACTTTATTAAGAGTGCCCAAGCAGGAGGATTAATAAACATTTCCTCTACAACAAGTTAACAACAATAGACAGTCAGACAGAACCTACATCCCATGCCTATTACCCTGGTTCCAGCTCTATTTGGACCATCATCCATATTTTGATGAGAATTATATGTACAATATTGAAATACCTTTCTAAGAGAGCTTTTGCAGAACGTGACTACAAATAGATACATATCGCCTAATAACAAGAACGGCTCGGACAGACCAGATTCCTCCACAGAGAACTATTTGTTTAACAGGATGCCCATTTGAGCACAGTTAAACGTTACAGATAAATCCACGAACCCTAATAACTGCGGGAGAAGATATAAGGACACTATCTTATCCTTTATTGTGCCCTGAAGAAGTCCCAAGAGGACGAAACGCGTCGGCTGTAGCTCCTGTGTGTGTTTTTTCACTTTCAACTGAACTCAATAAAAGAACTCTTAAAGAACACAAGTAACAAACTAATGTGATTATTGCTGTTAACCTCCATCAAAGTTATCAGTTTTTGCAAATTCTGAAGTGGTGCACCTTGACCTTGTTTAAAGTATTTCATAGTTCATGTTTTGAACCAACATTGTAACGGTGGGTGTCTTTGAAGTGTGCACACATATTGTCCCATGTATTACAGTGTGGGTCTAAACCAATCTTGGGAGAATATTTGACCAGGTGCTGTTCTGTTGGGAATCCTCCACTGTTGTCCTTTTTCGTAAACCCCATACATATTGTTTGGATCCTATTGTTAGGACCATTATATCTCAAGGCAGGGTTGCTTTCTTTTGTTCTATTCTTAGATAGATTCCTAGGACTGTTTGTGAGCATGGGTAAGTGTGTTTATATTTTCCACAGACCAAAGTACCATCAAGTAGGGTAAAGCGCCGTCAATTAGTATACATCATGGCTCTTTTTTCAATTTAAATGAGGCTTATTGTATTACTCCTCTTTTTGTTTTCCTGTCCGGCCCCTGTGGTAACGTGTAATGTAGTGTGTGTGTTTTTGTAAGTATAAGGAGTGTTATTTAAATGTGTATGTTTTCCTTAGAGTGCCAGGCCCCAAGCATGAATATGCGGAATTTTGCGTCACATAGTATACAGCATGCCTCTTTTGTCAATGTAAATGAGGCTTATTGTAGTGCGTCCTTGTTTTCCTGTCCGCCCCCTGTGTTAATGAGTAATGTAGTGCGTCTCTTTTTTGAAGTATAAGGAGTGTTATTTAAATGTGCATGTTTTCCTTTGAGTGTCATCCCCCAAGCATGATGTTGTGTAATTTTGCGTCAATTAGTATACAGCATGCCTCTTTTGTCAATGTAAATGAGACTTAAAGGAATTCCTTCTGTTTTAGTTGTCCTGTGTGGCCCCTGTGCTAACATGTAATGTGGTGCGTCTATTTCTTCAAGTGTAAGGAGTGTTATTTAAATGTGATTGTTTTCCTTTGAGTGCCAGCCCCCCTGTTCAACCTGTGATGTTACGGAGATATTTGTAATCTGTCTGTCGTTGTTTGTTTAGCAATTAGAGCTAGGGCTCTGAGCACAGCTTTTTCCTGGCCCCTGCAACAACGTTATACATGTGGAAAGTGCCATAAATTAGCGTACTTTATGCCTCGTTGTGCAATGTAAGTGAGGCTTGTGGAATTGGCCCCTGCAATGTAAATGAGGCTTGTTGATTTGTCCTTGTATTTTTTCCCTGCCCGGCCCCTGTGCAGGCCCCTGCATCAACATTAGACGTGTTTAATTTTTGGGAAAGCAGGCTCGAGGTTTGTTTAAATCACACTGTTTTTTTTTTTACCTGCCTCGAGGACTGAAAGCAACCTCGAAGCTTCTTGAATTAGCCTTGTTCTTGTTTCCGTACCCTATGACAATGTCTTTTTCAAAGTGTGTTTATTATAGCGCATTAAATGTAGTTCTCTGTTTGTTCACCGCGTTAGTGCCTCTGACAGCAATAATGGTCCGAGACAGAGTGCGTGAATCATTCCTTTTTTTATTTTTGTATTAATCACCTGCGTGTTGGAGCAATGGTTGAAGGTTTAGCATATTTCTCGTTTCAATTGCTGTGGTATTTTAATGTTAAGTCGCGTGATTGGTTGTTTGGGTGGAAGGCGCGGCCAACAGTGTTTGCGTTCGTTCATTTTGCGCCATTGGATGCTTGTGCAAGGCTTGCCCAACAGTGACCGCCTTGTGAAGTGGGCTGTGACTTGTGTTACCGCGTCTGTTGTCCTCCCGAAGCCGCGCCCCTTTGTTTATGCTCCGAACCCTGATGAATGTATGGCATAGTCCGTGAGTACTGAGCCCATTGCACAGACATGTTTAGTTCCACACATGTCAAAAACGCTGTTTATGTCACCACTGTAATGCTACAGAAGTCGATGTTTTCAAAAGGTGTTTCTGTGTCCACTTACACCTTTCTTCCTGAAATCGCTGTGTTTTGTGTGTGCTTGCTGAAGGTGTGTTTTGTGTGTGTTTGAGTGCTTGAATGGGCTGTGTTTTGTGTGTGCTTGAGTGCTAGAAGGGGCTGTGTTTCCTGTAACCAAGTGAAGTGTGATGTGTTTTGGGACATGCCCCTCTGGCAATGTTACCGCCCCCTGAACAACGCCCACAAGGAACTACTTTATCCAGAATGTTGTTTGCCCTTCGTAATGTATATGTTGTAGAAATGTATAGCCTATGTCCATCTCCTGGACCTCCCCTTTCCAACGCTGTATTGGGTGTTGTGATTGATGGTGTACTTCTGGAGTTTACCCGCCTCAAAGGTTCCCAGTTCTCGCTTTATAATAGTAGTATAGATGAAATGTCAATATATAAGAAATAAATTATGAATGGAACAGACAACTGCACTTGCTTTGTTTCCTGTTTTATGAGGAATTTCTCCTAATCTGTTTTGGGCCAAACTGACAGATTGTTGTCTTTAATGAAATTTGTGAGTGCCAGGGTGTTTTCCGAAAACACCCATAGGCCTTGTTCCTCTCCATTCTGTTAGCCACTGCTTCAACAACATCCCAGTCAGCATTTGCACTTTTGTCATTAAACGTTTCCGCCCATACACACTTACCGTGAAGAACAGCTATTCTATTCAAATTCCAAACCTTGCCATCACTCAACATGGGGGCATTTTTGCAAAACCTTAACTTTCAAAGGTTCGGAGAACTGACTCTTTCCTTTCTTGAATTTCCAAGGTTTCCTCACCTTCTCTTTTTATTTTTTCATTTGTTTATTTCGTCTGATTAACAGTACAAGTCACACATACTATAATACTTTTTTTTTCTTATTTGCGAGGTACACATCATGACATCTGTAAATTTTCATGTACAGTGATAAAATACTTTCGTTTTGTGCAATCAGGGCTTACGGCAAATGTTTCATCTCAGCATATTGCAGCAATAAAGCACTTATCATCTTAGGTTTACAGTTCAGCGTTTGACAAGAGAAATTACATTACTGTACAAATTAAAGTGAAACATGAAGTCTAACATTGTTTCCTTAATGGCAATAGGGAGTAATAGTTATAACAGATCATCCCCTGTATTTGTACATTTCGGCCAATTTACATTTATTAAGTGTCCTCCGGTATTGTCAAGAGGTATTGTTTCAGCGGTTCCTAGAAAACTCGGGGCCTCGACGAGAGCGGTAGTTCCTCCGCGTACGTCTCCATGGTCTCCCTACAATATATGTCCATGAGCCAGTCCTTGAATCTAGGAGGTCGTTTGCTGCCCCATCTAATGGCTACCCGTCGCTTTGCCAGCAGAAGCGCTACACCTAGAAACTTCCGCCTTTTTGTCAGTGTTAATTTATATATCCCCAGTAAACATACATGCGGTGTATTCGGCACCTGCTAGCATTGTAGTTATTGCCCTCTAATATCCTGTCAATAATCGTGTATTTTTGGGCATGCCCACGCCAAGTGTAGGAAATCGGCATTCATGGCGTTACACCTGACATCTGTCATGTGATCTTAGGCCATATCTATGGAGCTGGGTCGGGGTGTAATAAAATTGGTGGAGAAATTTAAAGTTAATTATTTGTAGGTTACAATTTAGTGTCAATAATTGTAGTAGTGTGCAGCTATATTTCCAGTCCTGCTCCTCTATTTTGTCTTCTAACAGTTTTTCCCATTTAGCTAATGATCTATTGGTCACCTCGCATTGTTCTGATTGTGATGTATTGTATAGGCGGGTGACTAACTTCTGTCCCGTTGGCGCTATTAGTAGGGCCTGTAATCCCTGTACGTTGGTGGCTTTTCTGGGTAGGTATTATATAGCTCTTTAACCGCTGCTTGCAACCGCATATGGGCAAATATCTTAATTGGTGTGCTGTGTGTGCTTAGTGACTGGTCATTTCTTTGTATGAATCTGCCATGAGGTAAAACGTCTTTCATAGTGTAGATTTTCATATCTACTACCAATGGCGTCATTTTCTTCTCTTGTGTTTATGATAATTTCGGGTGGTTGGCAATAGGAAGCGCCGGGGCATAGACATGCAGCTTATTTGCCTTATGCGCCAGTGCATGCCACGCATTTGAGGTGCAGTGCACAGGCTGGATCGAGTCCCTGTGTGTGTAAGGCCTCGGGTCTGATATAAAAGTTGTCAATGGAATAGGTTGTATAGTATCTGTTTCCACTGCTACATGTTAGATGTATCCATGCGGTTTGATCCAGCTAGTGCGCAGTAGAAATACAGCTGCAGATCCGGCGCCCTGAACCCTCCCATGTGGTATGGTTTTGTTAGTGTAGACCAGCTGACCCTAGCCTGTTTACCCGCCCACGTCCGCTTCTGCATTGCTGACCGCAGTTTTACAAAGAAAGCTTGTGTTAACCAGATTGAAATGTTTATAAATAGATATGAAAACCGGGCAAGAAGATAATCTTCTGCAGCGCAATCCTATCTGATAATGACAGAGGTAGTTGTATCCATCTAGCTATTTGCTCATCCAATTTAGCCATTGCCCTACCATAGTTTTCCCTTATGACGAGGTCTGGGTCTCTATGTATCCATATCCCCAGATATTTCACCGGGTCAGTTTGCCTTCTCAAGGGATAATTTAATGCCGGTTGGGTCGTTGCTGGCGTTAGAGGTATAACCACTGATTTGTCCCAGTTAATTCGTAACCCAGCATATTGTTCAAAACGGATGTATTCTCTAATTAAACTGTTTAAATGCGTATTAGGAGGAAGTGTAAATAGTACCATGTCATCAGCATACAATGATATGCTGAGGGGGCGTAGGCTAAACTGTAAAGCGGCTTCCTGATGACATTGACAAATCTAACAGGCAAGGGACTCCAGAATCAGGGTGAACAAGATCAGGGATAGCGGGCAGCCCTGTCTCGTTCCCCTGTTCACCTCTATAGGGTCAGATATTTGTCTGTTCAGCCTAATTCTAGCTGTTGGGGCATGGTATAGAATCTCCGTCCATTTTAAAAATGGTTCAGGGAATCCCGTTCTGGGCAACACCTCAAACATGAACGGCCACCTCACCGAGTCAAAAGCTATTGCAGCGTCCAGCAATGCCACAGTTGCCGGCAGTTCTGGATCCAGATGGTGGTAAGGTTTCCTCACCTTGACCAACATTCCATTTTCTACCACAGTATCTTTAACATTTATTTCTTAAATCATATTGTGCCTTGTATTTTAAATGGGTATCCACAAACAGGGCTCGACAAATCTAAAAAATCTTACTTGACCTGCAGGTCGAGTGAGTAGACTTTTCTACTCGACCTAACAGCAATGCACTCGACCCACAAATTGATTCCATATGATTTTTTTTTAATACATTTGCAGCGCCAACAACCCAAGAAAACGTTGGCTAACCAAATTAACAGCAAATTTTATTAATTTATCACCCATTTACCTCCCTATGTGTGTATTAAAGTGCCGTTGTGAACGTTTCTGCGAACATACATGGCAAAAAAATACCTTATAAACTTTAACATGTCACTGAAATAACATCCATGACAACATTTCAGGCTGGCACTTACTTGTTAGTGAAGATGCTGATGCTCTAAGCTAAGGGTTGCGTTCTTCAGATCGCTGCCTTCTGTCCTTGCTTTTGCTATTCTGTCTTGAAATAACTTTGTGCAACAGGACCAATGTACTTGTATCAATCGAGGTTGAAACAGACTGAGCCATCGGTGTTTATGGCCAGAGATCAAGTTCTTGTTCTTTCAAAAGAGGGACAGTTTTGCATATTCATGGACCGGGAAGGCTGTGTCAAGATTGTCATTGTCCTGTGTTTCCTCTCAGCGAAAGCACTACTGTTGGGGTTGGATGAAAGTGTCAACTTTCGAGCTGTCCACTTGTATTTGCATTAGCGCTCCGTCAGCTTTGAGGCAGAATGTAGCTCATTTTATAATCAGTTTGTGCTGCCAAGTCCTCCAAGTTTTGTTTATACTGCTGTAGCTGTGGTAGTGCTTAATTTGTATTTTAAAAAGTGCCAGGGCTCATGTCAGGAGTCCATTGGCTTGGCAGTTCGGGCTGGACTGTTACCATGAGGCACAGGGGTCAAGACTGATTTCCATTTAGCCAGTCCTGAACTGGGGTGGCTAACAGTGAGCTAAAGAACGATGATGGATTCAACCCAGGTCTGTGACTGGGGGTGAGTGTCTCCAAAGAAGACCAACCGCTGCTCCAACATGGAAAATTGTCAGAAGTATTGACACACCCAACAGTGAATGGTAAAACACAGTGCACACTTATTAAGGAAAATAGTGCTGATTTGAACATAGAGAGTAGCAATAAACTCAGTCGCTATCTTTTGACTCCGTAACAGTGTTGTTTTGACAAGGATGTTTGTGGCCCATAATATGTCTTGTTCCTGGATTTGCTGAAAGCCAATGCAAAACGGCTGGGTTTGGATCAAAAGTGTCTAACTCTGGCCCATCTACTTGGATTCGCATTAAAGCAGACATGGTGTCACTTTTAAGGACCGTACAGAGCTCATTTTTTATTCGGTTCATGCTGCTAAACCCCCATTCACATATTGCTGTTGTTGGACTGATGGAAAGCATGATTTCTAAAATTGGAAGTGCATGTTTAACTTCTTCTGGCTGTTTTTTCAATAGCTGAGTGAAGAGGGATACAGGCTTATGCGACGTCATCCGATTAAAGACGTACAGTTTAAAATCTAGTAACTCTCCAGGGGCAGACTGAATTTCTTCATCAGTAAGTTCCTTTTTGTAGTACGTAACAAGGACCTCAAATTCTTGATCCCCAAAACCTCTAATCTTTTCAACAGAGTCTGGCCACAAAGTAAAATCACTAATGTTAAACAAAGAATGCAGCTTGACTGAGATGTGCTTCAGAAAGCGGTCACTTATAAAAGAAAAGAAAGAGCATTCTCTATTAACTCAGTACTGTCTTCCTTGACACTAGTTTCATTAGAACTGCCTTTTCTAGCAGGCTTTGCCTGTGTTAGTAACAGGACCCCTGCAACATTTCCATCTTTAAAAAGCAATTGAAATTGTGTTAGTGCTTTTCCTTGTTTTGTTTTCAGCAGTATTTGCTTCTGTTGCAACTTCAGAAATAAGACTGTCTTCTTGTTGAAATGCCTTAGACACTTGTTGAAGCAGCTCTGTGAAGTCTATCATGAAGTGCAAGAAATAAAGAAACTTCTCCGATTTTCATGTCATGAAGCAATCCTTTGGCTTTGTTTGAATATTCATCACTACCAGTAGCAAGGTGCTCAAGATGAAGTACTGTAGATTCCCAGTTTGTCTTAAGCGCTGTTACTGCCCTGTGCTGACTTGCTACCCATCTGATTTTCTGCAAGCCACCAAAATGTTGTAACTGCTCTAGATTGTGAGCTACACAGTGCACAACTGCAATGTGATCGCAATTGTCCCATCCTTGATGTTTGTAGACTTCGTCCAGTAGCTGCTTCACAGCACCAGATTTAGTACCGAGGTTCACAGCAGCTCCATCTGTATTCAGACCAATGCATTTCTGGCTCAGAATATCCAGAGATATGGCCATGCTTTCCAGGCCAACCATTATAGCATTTTTCTCTCCGGATGCAGTGGAGTTTTTCATGCTGACTATGTCACACAGATGGGTAACAAGGGTGCCTTCACAAACGTATCGTACATGAATCAGTTCCTGTTCCTGAATTCCTTTGTCAGTTGACCCATCTGACAGAACACTAAGGAACCTAGCATTTTCTATCTGGGATCGAATTGTCATTTTTAGGGTCTCGAAAATTGCTATTACAAAGTTACGGCATGCATGATCATTTGCATAATTTTCAAAATTCCCAGTCAGGATTGTTCTTTTTCTGCAGTGTTTTGGAAACTTAACAAAAGCTTCACCTTGTTTTGCAAGATAATAGGCTGTATTAAATAAAATGTTTAAGTGCCTGATATTTTTTTCATGCATTTTCGTGATTGATTTGGCTATGCAGGTCTCCTGTGGGTTTTGAATTGCTGCTTCATGGAATATGCACTTTTCATGTGATTTGCTCTTGTGCCATTCCAACGACTCCCTTTTGAATTTTTTTGTCACACCAACATATAGGAAAGACTTGGTATCTGCGAGATGAGGACACAAAACTTGAGATTTTTTAAAACTGGTCTCGACTAGGACAGCTTCTTTTTCTTCAATCACTGCCCACTTGAAATCTTCAAGCCATTTCTGTTGTACAACTCTGTCTTTTTGTTTGATCATACTCCCTCTGCTTTTGGTGTATTTCTTCTAATGACTTCCTTTTCCCAACTGCTGAATTCTCTCCTGCATTATTCATTGGAGTTTTAGCTCCAGTGGTTTTTCCCAACCACAACCTGATGTCTGCTATTGCAGCTGCTGTACTCTCTGCCTGTTGTCTGTCTTGTCCTCACTAGTTAGCCGGCAATTGGAGTTCTGGACTTTTATTAAGGTCCAGAGGTGTCAGGGACAACACCCGAAGACCCCTGAGTTCTACCTGTCTCGGTGCACAAATAAACAGAAACACGGGCTTCTCGATGGTGGCGTCAAACACCAAAGGTTTATTACTGCAGGGACACAGAAGTCACAGAAACTACACACGGGCAGATTCTAGGAGCCTGTTCGATTTGCACAAAATGGGTTGCTCCTTAAATACAAATTATTTAGCTGGGGGCAACATTCTCCACATACTAGTACGTTTCTTAACCTTTATGTCCTAAACAATAAATATTTGGCGTTACACAGGAATCGTCAACAATATCTGATGTCAAAACATTACGAACGAGAGGTTCCCACTGTTCCATCATAATCCCATGTTATCTTTTCATTCAAGAGCCGGACCGCCTCATCGTAAATTTCGTTACCTCCCCCTAATAAAGGCCCAGAAGGAAAGGAGCAGAGCCAGGTGCAGAAGATAGAAAAACAGGATAAGAGATGTTTGTGGGTCGTAAATGGGCAAGGCTACCAGCTTCGGCCGCCTAATCATGATCAGGCCAACGAACACGAGAACCAGTATAGCAGGACTGGCCTCAGGCAGGGGAGGCAGCTTTTGCCAAGTCATGCGGCCACAGCGTTTCTGTCCTAAGGTGCACGTGTCACTAGCAAGGTGAATCGCCGGCTAGAGCCTACGTGTCCTTAAGTGAAATGGATTGATCAGAGGTCACTGTGTGTCCATTGACTATGTGAGGGCAAGAATACAAGATGGATGTCATAATCTAAAATGGATACCATGGGTGTATCGGAAATGTGGTTATAACAGGAGTGCTCTTGCTCGTAGCATAGCGAAAACACCAGGATATACTAAATGGACCATTTGCGGTTCATTTGGTACCAAAATTATGAGTTTACGACAATGTTGAAAACACGGGTTCAAATCGTCACGGAACCTCACACTGCTTCTGTCCGCTCTGAGCTAGAATCAAAAACAATAACTGTAACTAATTTAAAATAACATGAAGTTTGTACAAACTACTAAAAGCTTAACATTTGCGTTCAATAATTAATTAGATCATGGCTCCAATTACTTAACTGCATGATCCGATCTGTAACTCACTGGTACTCTCAGGTTCGCACAAAAGCACCCCAATTTGGAATGCGCTCTAATCAATCATGGTACTGAGTGATGTGCAACACCAGTGCTTTCAACTGAAATAACTCACTATCGAGACTAGTCTGCTCTTGAGAAGTGCGGGTTCTAATATGTATGCAGATGGGGGGGGGGGGATGTTATACCTGTTCAGTAAAATTGATAGGTCTGCCTTAAACTTATTAGCGCTCGCATCAAAAATCACGCCAACTGTACTGGCTCCCTTACACCCACTGAGAATGAGTAACTCACAGTCAGGATCCCCGAGACAGGAGTGACGCTTGATATTTTTTCTAATGCTACCCTAATGATGAATGGATGCAAAGCCGCGGTGGTGCAAACCCTAAGCAAACACAAAAGTTCTCAGTACAGCTTTAAGATGGTCTAAGCATTGGCATAGGCAATAGGTCTCGCCTTTTGGACCTTATAAGTGTTTAACGAAATGCAGTTGATGTTGTTGCACCAAGGATATTTAATTGTGCTGCAATAATACTTCTAAGGTTCCAAAGGCAAGACTATGCAGGGGGCACTGTTTGTTGGCCAGTGAGCAGTGAGTGAGCAAGCTCAAACCACCCGGGGGTCTCTGCAAGAAAATCAGTAAAATAATGTGGCCAAATTGTGCATTTGCAGCCCTTTATGTCAGCGAAACGAACTAATTTCTGAACATCTGCTACTCATGAGTTGCTTTGTGCAAGCTAACAGACTTCTCAGTTAGTCACGGTTATGGAAATTTCCCAGCCCTCACAACAAAACTCACCAAGACTGCCCTCAGAATTTACTTGGACAAATAATACTGCATTTGCTCCTCAGTGATGCAGGTGCACTTTGTGCCACTTTAACAGTTTGCTCTCATATGGGACAGCTTTCATTTTGGCACTGGACTACACTAACACACACTAGTTGTTCCGAATTCCCAAGACAGGATCCAGGTCGGTGGACTTACATCATGCACCAACAAGACTATCAAAAGAAAAGGAGGCAAGGACCAAGGTCAACTTACCCACCACAGACACATGGGATCACCAGCGGGCCAGCTACAACACTGCTATGCCAGGCAGGCACGCATAGTTAAAAAGTCTCCGGTCAGGCACAATACGGTTACATATTAGAAAACCTGCTCCCTAATAACCAGCACGCAGCAAAAATAAAAGCTACCAGATCTCTCTGATCTGGACACAACCTTAATCATTCCAAAAACGTACTCCTGGCATTCAGAAATAGGCACTGACAAAACAAATGCTCTAGTTTTAATGTGACATTGGGTGTCTGCCCTGTGGATTCTAGTAGCACAGCTGAGGCTGTGTTGCGTCATCTTTTTATGGAAACAACATCTACGATCATGTGAAGCTCACTCCCCCCTCCCAAAGCCAATCTCTGGGCCTAAACTTACTTTTTGGGGGGAAACTGGGGGCGTGGTAATTAGCGGTCACACAATCGGCACCTTAGAGGTGATGGTGACACTTTCTTGCTAGCAAAATCAAGCAATGAAGGTGAGGGAAACATACAAATATTCACAAACTACACTAACAGCATAGTACATTCACACAATGTTCTAATGCAACTTGCATAAATTAAGCAGTATTATTATAAACTCTGGGAAGACATTTAATTTCCTTTGTACCTTCAGATAACTGACAGAAGTACGGACGTTTAAGTGCAAGTATCGAAACCCTACGCTGCAACACAAACAGCCAAATCAAACTCTCCACATGCGCTTCATCCAGGAAAAGCGAACCTTTTTTAAACAGTTTATATGGGTACAGCACACACTGAAAACAACATTTTACAGACTAATGCAACAACCCAAAGGAAAATCCTTAATAATTTAGCATGCCCTGTGAACGATGCAGAATGATGTGCATCAGAGAAAAAGTGCCCCTCATTGGCCTGGGACATGACCACATGCAAAATAAGGCAAGTCACCCTGTGTAGAATGTGCCAGAGGAGGAACCCTCTAAAGAAATCATCAGGACCCCAAGTTATCAATATTATTTTTGGAAAATAATTAAGTCTCTAGTGGGTCAAGAGCAGTGGTCTCAAACATATAATAAGAGCTGCTTATGTTATTATCCCATGCACTAATATTCGTGATGTAATAGTTACTATATCAGTCAAGATTACATAGTGGCCCCCTCATGCAAGATTTTGTCAGCAGTGATCAACTCGGTGAATCAGGCAGCGTTTCCAGCACAATTGTAAATAAAAATAGGCTTAACAAATTTGGAACGTCTCTACATGTATAAAGTCATAGCCACAGCTGCAACGCCACTGGCCCCAGGGTAATGAGTAATAAATAACCCCAACGCTGTATTATTTCACTAGTTAGATTTAAATATAGTTGGCAAATTCATCTACCCCATGAGTTCTGAAAATGCACACATTTGTATCTTCACTACATGCTTTCCAGTTCTAGATATTAATTCAACCTAGCAAAACCTTTAATTTACACAATGATTACAATTAATTGTGACTGATGTACAACTGAACGGAAATGAATTCTTGGTCTGACTAACTTGCACAGCAGGTACACACAAATCTAAAAGGAGTCTACCAGGGCACTGGAATTCGCTTACATATAAAAGTCTTAAATTACACAGATCGCATGTGTAAAATTAACTGAAACATATGACAGCAAAAATATATTGGGTCTTAACTAACTTTGTTAAATATTCAGAGGTCTTTATTGTGCACTCTTTGAAGAAAGATAATGTTGATTATGGTAACAAACATGTCGCACAAAGGTTAGCGGTTAACATTTGTGGATAGAGCCCCTGCTGCTGGAGAAAGCGCGTTGCCATAATTACTGTGCAGCCCAACCATCGTGAAGAGATTAGGAAATAGTAAAAACGCACGGGCCAAATGCAGCATGAGAAACCAAAACGCTTTCAAGAACAAATAAAAAGTCGGTCAAAATGAAGCCCTTTAGCACGACGTTCCGTTAAACAAAGGGGGGTTCTTGTGTAATCATCGGGTCGAGGGAGATGAATATGTAAGCGCGCCTAGTCTGCACTGGTTCCAACTCTGGTGCCTTTCAATGTCACAGTGTTCAAACAGAGGATCATTATTAAATGGCAGTGCTCCGAAGGTCTCTATCTGTGTCGCATTAGTCAGAGAAACATTACTCTTGGGTATTATGAGGGACATCTTTACGTGTCAGCGGTATGATCTGATTCCACAGCACAGCGTTTCGAGGGACATTACTCCATAGCACTATCATTTATCTCTGGTTCAATCTTTGTATTTGTATTTTCTGAGAAGTATTCCTTACATCAGCAACTACTAGGGAGAACACAATACTCATGTAAATAGAATCGAGGGGCAAGGGTGCTATGATACATATGTGATAGTCCCCATAACTATCACATATGTATCATGGCACCCTTGCCCCTCGAATTGAGTCACTTAGCCGAATAGAGCACATTCTATTTACATGAGTATATGATACATGTGAATCAAAACATATACATTTAATCTCAGTTCCCCACACTATTTACATGAGTATATCAATTCATGAGCGCATTCAACTGCCCTAAGTTCTCAAAATCGGAGAAATATAACCAAGGACATGAACCTCGTGGCATTCGCTATTCAATAGCTGTCGTGGTGCATGCTGGACCTAATAGTTTAAGGAGCAACAGGCCGGAAATAAACTATGCTCAAATGGAATGTCTGATGGGTAACATTTCAGTGTGTTTAGGTCCGGTGTTAATGGGCTTCAAAATGTGTAGGAGAGTTGGGGGGGGGGGGGAGGAAAGTAAGGTATGAGGGGGAAAGTTGTGGTGGAGCTTGAGGAGGGAGAAGGAAATGGAGGAATGTATAACGGAACGGCGTGGACAGTCATGATTTAAGAAGGCCTTTTGGAGAGGTTGGGTTACAGGTGGTTATATAGAAGGGTTTTGGTGTAAAACAAACGACTCCCCTCTGCAAGCCAAATCGCCCTGCACCCGGTCCCGACTCACCCGAAGAGAGCGCGTGGTGGCGTGCTACGTCACTGCTGCACTTTAAGCAGCGCGGGAGCAGGCCAGGGCCGTCATTGATAGCGCTTTCGCATGCTACAAGATTGACGGCCCTGGGACCCACAAAAACAATAGGCAGCGCACCACACCACCACTACTAAGTTAGGTGGTGCATGCATGCTGCCCCCTAGAGCCTTCACCGCCCACCGTACCACTACCACCACTATGCTAGGTGGTGTGTGCACTCGTTGCCGCCGTCGTATCATGCTGCCCCCTAGAGCCTTCACATGCTACTGCACCACTGCCAGATAGCACTCGCCAGGCCGGTCAAGTAGGCCTTGAAACTGACTCTCCTTTCGGGAAAATCACTCGCATTTGCGAGCGGTCGAGTAAATTTTTCAACCCCTGACAAACCTCTCCCCTAATTACTCCCTAGCAAACTTTTGTTCAACGTAATAAACGTACTAAAAGCTCAGAGTTAGCCTTGGTTCTGGTCTCCCGTCCTCTCATGATTTCAAAAGGTGAAACACTCAAGTCATCATGAATAACTGTTCTTTACAATCAAACAGTCTTGAATATTTGTACTTCCCAGTCAGCTGTATTCTTGATAGCCAGGTGCACCACATTTGTAATCACCCTGTTGAAGTGCTTTATCCTACCATTCCCACTAGCATTATAGAGCGAGTTATCCTATGTTTGCCCACCCTGGTAAAATAATCATCAGACATATATTGTACCCAATTATCACTGACCTGTTGCATTTGTAACTCCTCATTCAAGAAAACCTAATCCATAAATGTTAGAACTGCATCAGTGTCAATTCTTCCAACAATTTTAATGCTAGGCTATCTAGAAAAGGTATTGATGAGGGCTTTCACATACTTCTGCTCCTCTCTAATGGGTCCCATGCTGTCATTAGCCACCATCTCTCATGGACTATGCGGAATAGTAGGCTCACTCATGCTAGGCAGTAAAGTCCTTAAGGACGTGTCGGAATTGGAACTAGCAATACATTCTCTTACCATCCTTTCCACAAGCATATCCACTCCTGTCTACCAAAACAATTTTTTGATCATATGTTTAGTTTTGACGTGATTCCCCCAACTCATACCACCTTTGATAGCTAACCAGACAGCACCTTTAAGAACCCTGTTACATCTCTCAATTCATTTCCGCTTGGATTGTAAAGAGATGTTCTATTTTTTATGCTCAACCTCTCAAAATAATTCTTAGCAGTAACGGTTTTGAATTGTACCCCATTGTCACTAATAATTTGTGTTGGTATTCCTTGGTTCATAAAAACACATTCCATGATTTTCTGTACTACTGGGGAATTTAAGCTTTCCTTTATTTTTTATCACAGGGCATCTAGAAAACACATCCATCATGGAAATTATGTACTTAGCTGGAGTACCCAATGGCCCCATGATATCTGCTGCTACAGCGTGCCAGTGTCTCAGGAATCCATGCTTCACACATATTGGGTCTTAACGTTTTGAGGGACATGTCAGCATTTGCACACAAAATACAATTTCTCACTAGCCTTTCCACGGCTAAATCCATTCCTGGCCATCAATAACAGCATTTCACTCTTTGTTTAGTCTTCACGACACCAAAATGACCAACATGCCACATACTTAAAACGTGATTTTTAAGGGATGTAGGGAGGATTGCTCTTTCTCCCCTAAAAATAGTAGCATTGTTCACTGATAATTTGCATTTCACCTACCACAGGCTCCTTAACTGTCCGACCAAACTAGATTTCTTGGGCCAGCCTGGCTCAATCCATCCTATTTGTTGAACTCCTTATCTACCATCATTTTCCTTGTCCAAATTTCTTCAGATACCCTGGGTACTCCTTGGTCATGCACAAACGCTATACTCAAATCATCCTACTCATTCTTACTTCACATATTTCACATTCCTTCATGTCAATAGGCATTCTGAAAACAAAATCAGCAAAATATTGCTTTTTCCTGAAACATACTCCATTCTATATATAAAATCTTGAAGAAGCTTCATCATCCTTGCTATTCTAGCGGAGGTATTGAATAACCTTTCTGTTGTCAATAATTTGTAAAGGTGAACTGTGGAAAGTTAAACAAGCATTGGCATAGCCAATAAGTCTCGCCTTTGGGACCTTTATAAGTGTTTAGCCATTCAACAGTTGATGTTGCACCAAGGATATTGTGCTGCATAACTATATACTTATAGGGTCTCAAAAGTGAGACCTATTGGCAATGCAATAGGTCTCGCATTTATGCGAGTTTGAGCTATTGTCATTGCAAATAACAATGCCTTTTATTTTTATTTTTGTTTTAAAAACATAAATAAAAGTAATTGTCATTTACAATGCCATTAGCTTAAACTCTGGTAACTGCGAGACCTATTACATTGGAAATACTTGTTATTTATAGATAAGTTTGACAGCAACCTAGTTGCCCAAACATAATAGATTCATTTATTTTACACGCATGTGGGGGAAAAGTATTGCCTGTCTGGGGATGTTAGTGCACCATTGCACACTCTATCTAACACATTTACAATTAAAATTGGTAATACAGGTAAAATACCTTTGCACTATTGATGCGCTCTATTAAGATTTATTTGTAGACGTGCAGCCAAGGCAGCAACAGACTTCCCCAAACCATGTATAAGTGCACCAAGACATGCTCTCACCATCATGGAGTTTTATTCTTAATGTAGGTAAAATTACTTTGAACTATTGGAGTGCTCCCATTTTAAATTATTTGTGGGGTTGCAGCCATAACATGAATAACTTTCCGCAACCTAAAGGTAATTTCTGAGTTTATTGGGGTATATGGGACC
This sequence comes from Lissotriton vulgaris, assembly GCF_964263255.1. Taxonomy (NCBI): domain Eukaryota; kingdom Metazoa; phylum Chordata; class Amphibia; order Caudata; family Salamandridae; genus Lissotriton; species Lissotriton vulgaris. Next base: position 1,141,068,199 of record NC_141694.1, on the reverse strand, counting down.
ACTTGTCATCCCCACTACTCTCTCACTGCCACATCACTCCACAGAGAAGATAATCACTCCACATAGAAGATAATAATTATGTTACAAGCGAATCCCCTTAAACGCTTGGTAAGGGATGGCGCTCTCTTCCCCAAATCTCTAGCATTTTCGTTTGTGGTGGGTACCACAGTGTAACTGCACTGTCAAACGCTCTACCCAAATTTATGTAGTTTATTTTATGTTTGCAGTAATTTTTAACCTCATCGCTGCTTGAGAGATTCCTCTGCTGTGCTGGACAGCAATAAAAACTGGTGTGGTCATGACGAGCTCAGCTCGTCATAAGCACACGAGCACTGTGCTGCATGACGAGCTGAGCTCGTCATGAGCATGGAAGGGGTCCAAGCAACTTACTTGCAACAAACTTCACATAATACCATTTTTTATTAATAATTCCGCAGAATGACTTCAAACGCATTGACCTCTAAGTTCACCATGACATGCTTTTCCCATTCTCATTTTACTAACCTTTTTCCTTTTGTGTTTATGAGGGCTTTTAATGCACTCACCTTTATCTCTTTCTCTTCACTATAACACTCACAAAATCACCCATCTCCCCGTACCTATGTTCTCTCGCTCACAAATGTTCAAAATATCACAATATACCCATGCCTATTAACCCCTTTATTTTCTGTCCGGTCTTGCTTCCAGGTGTTCTCTAAACTTCTCAAATGCTCAAACTTGGTAAATCTGTATCCCAATTCCTTCGATGCTCTCTCTCTTTAGTTCAGCCACTCGTACTATTCGTGTCTGCCACCGTCTGTTAATCCCATGATACTTTTCCACTGAACTTCTTGTCACATAATTCCACTACAAGCAAAAATGCATAGCTCTGTCAATAGCAGGTTTGCAGTCGTGTATGAGCAGGGCCACTGGAATTATGCGGTAGGAGAGGGACAAAAAATGGGGCAATTTTGAGTAAATTATGTGGCAAGAAAAGTCAAATTATGCAGCATAATTTGGCACATCTTTTAATAGTATTCATTATTTTGTCCTTTTTTAACTTGGTAACACTAAATCGACATTGGTTGCACCTCATTAGCACCAGTTTAACACCCAAATATAGCAATAAAAAGCAAACAGGTGCCCAGTACAGCTTTGCTATAGGTCTTCAATCCCTGGGGGTACAGTACGCAGGATAATGTGATGCATGGCTAAACACTTATAAGGTCCAAAAGGCGAAACCTATTGGCTATGCCAATGCTTGTTCTATTGTTTCGTCTGGCAATCACCACAGGTAAAATCCATTCTGACGCTTTTACCTCTTCAATAATATCTGCTCCAACAAATTTATCAAGTTCATTTTGCACCTCGCCTCTTAACATAATATGAATATTCCTGGCTTTGTGCAATTTTGGCTGCTGAATCTTTAAGTATGTGATGCTCGAAATTAGTGAGCTTACCAATCTGTCCTGACAACACTTTGGAAAATCTCCCAAGCATTGCCTTACCAACACCCTCACTATCATCCACAATCATTACTGGTTCAATAGTGTTAGGATTCAATATCATATTCAGATTACTCTGATCCTGCCAACCCAGAACAGACAGCCCTCTCTTTACAATGTGCAATTTATCCTGGCTCTTCGTGTTTTTGAATCTGAAAAGTAAAGTTCTGTACCCCAATATCTCTATTTTCTTGCCAGACAAATCCTTCAGGTTTGGCATCTGTGGAAACAGTTTCTCACCCACATGATCAACAAATCTTTACTTGCATACCTTCTCATTAATGATCATACAGGGGGATCACAAATCTGCATACATTTGTATTTCCACCCCACCAAACCTCATCACGCAAAAAGGTTTCTTCCTAAGCTGGTCATCACCACCCGCATTCCACACTACTGAATCTTTTGTGCTAAATACTCTGACATGCTTCTCTGCATCGCAGTCCTCTACAAGACACTTCACTTTGACATTTTTCTTAGCCTTACAAACCTTGGCAAACTGGCCAATTTTGCTACGTACTGAGCTTTTTAACTTGGCGGCTGGATAAAACTTGCTATTCAGAAGACCTCAAATTTTTCTTTCTCATTTTATAACTACTCTTAACATTCTTCTTTGATGTACTACCTTCCTCTTTTCTTTTAATGTTGCCATTAACCTCTTCTTGTATTTTACTAGTCTCACCCTTAACAGCGTTCATACTGCGGCTAGACCTCTCCGCCTTCCTTAAAATTTCAAAGATATCATGTAATTCCACATCTGCATTAACTCATAATCTCTCCTGGATAGCAGGGTGTTTCGTATGCATGACCACTTGATCATGTATAAGTTGCTCTTCTAAACCCACACATTTGCAATCAAGAGATCATTTGCGTAAGGCAGACACATATTCATCCAGACTTTCATTTGCCTCTTGCTTCCTCTTGAAGAATTTGTATCTCACAATACCTATACATACATTAGGTGCACAATTCTTATTGAAAGCTGCAGTTACTTTGTCAAACACAATGTCATTTCCACTACCCAGAATCAATGGCAATTGCTCAAAAACCTTCAACCTCATTGACCACACAGAATTAAAAAATATGCTTGTTTTTATGTTAGTAAGGGTTCATCTTCCCATCAATGTCTATGGTATCTAGATAATACTGAAAATAGGACTTCCAATTCAGCTATTTCATGCATGGTTCAACTCTAGCTAGCCATAACGCTTGTGGGGGAGTTAAAACGTAATTCTGGGTGCAGATGACACATACTTTACTAAAGAATATTAATGTTGCTGGACGAGCATATGCCGGATATAGTTTTTTTAACGGAAACATGGCTAACTCAAGATTCTGAGCCTGATTTGGTGCAAGCCCTTACACCAGGCTACCAGATAGCCCGCACAGACCGCGTCCACGGAAAAGGGGGGGGCTCGCCATCATTTATAAGGACACATATACGTGCCGCCGTTCCCTGGATACCATCGCAGATTGCGAAAGCATGCATTTTGTCATTGAATTCTCCCCCAACGACAGCTTTACTGGCATTCTCATTTATGTTGTAGTGTAGTTCCTATTTTCCCTATAGGCCCTGCGCATTGGAAAAACATAAGCAGCAGTTTAGACGTAGAAGTGCGGTCTTCCAGGTCTCTACTGACTATGCTAAACTTAATTGGGTTTGTACCAACTAGCTCAGAGGTCACTGGAAACTTTCTTGACTGAATAGGAAGTGATCAGCTTCCCTGGCACAGACCAGAAGGGATTCAGTTTTCCAACAACCGCATAAACATGACAACTTTGCTCCTTAGAATAAGAGTCAATCTCTAGAGTCGTGTGAAACAATAGACAGTTATTTTACTCAGTCGGTTGTGCAGATTACTTTCACCAAGATGCAGAGAATAGAGAGACGGGCGTTTTTCAATAAAAGGTATTATTTATTGAACAGTCTTTCTTCTCATGCAAGAGAAATGAATTGCCACAATTGCAAGACTTGATATTATAAAAAGTGCGTACAGTAAAAGGAGGATTGCGAAATAATACTGTAAAAGCATTGATATGGTTTCTTAGCCATACAATGGTTAAAATGAATAAAATATATACATTCATATATACATTTAGCTAACCTACTCAACTGGTGCTTCTAAATACGCCTACCCCAGTGTACCTGACCTAAGCCTAATACTTGGGAGGGAGTAAGTAGCAGTGTAAGTTAAGTTGGTTTTGCCAAGGATTTGCTTCAAGAATTCTTTCTACGGGTTTAGTCAACACCATACCTCTGGAATAGAATGTTGGAGGTCTTGTATCTCCTTCCAGGACTCGATATCCCAGTCACTCGCAAGAGTAGGCTGGAAACGCCGGAGCTGGATTTTCTCGGCAGGAGAAAAGACAGCGTCTCTCTCAGCGCGTCAAGGAGGAGGAGGGGCAGCGTCCGTGGGCTGCTTGCATCTGCTGGGCTCTGCAAGGGACAGCTGTTCGGCTCCTGTATTCACCACACCATCGCTGTTGCTTAAGGCAACGTTGGTAATATTTATACCTGAAAGGTGCCTTGTTTGACGTAAGTTTTTGGACATAAGACGTCAATAAAGATGTCACTAGGAAGTGATCGTTCTTGCATTGCTCATTAGAGTTCTATTACTAATCAAAACATAGCAAGCGGGGTTTTCCCAGGTTGCTGGTGTTTTATCTTGTTGAAGAACTCGGAGTGTAATCTAGGAATCTAAGATAGTGGCTTCTGCTGTGTCATGTACTGTAATGAGCTGCAGAGGCGAGTTTCTGAAATATGGCTAAAATATGGCTCTGATCGTTTATGCCATTATAGGGGTATGAATGGATTATAGCCGTATAGGGGCATAAGGTCACAATATTGATCGGGGTCCTAGAGTAGAACACGACAATGTTGGCTAAATCTAAGCCCAAAGAAATGTACCAAATGGTAAAAAGCCTGACATCCGGGATTACAGACGGTCGTGATTAAAGCCGAGAGAATATTTACACACGATACACGCAGATCAACAAGGTTTCAGGTTCCCGTACAAGCAAACGAGTGACACAGCATTTAGACCCAGCTCAGAGCACCTCTAGGGAGACTGCACAGACATTAACCTCATTAAGTACTACCCCTGAGGAAGGTACCATGAGGGTACCGAAATGCATCGGGCTTGTTAAATGTCAATGTTGATTGATTTTGATAGAAATTGAGGAAAATAATGCTATGTACAATTGTAAATGTATATGTAATTTACATTGTTGAGATGATCATGAGGAATCAATGACTCGCAGTACATAAAATAAATTTTGGTGAAATTTAAGAAAATTAAAAAGCATAAATATTGATGGTATGATGATTTAATTTAAAATTATAAACAGAATAGGTGTGGGAATACACCGAGTGAATAGTGCATGATTGGACTAACCCTCAGGCTAGTCTTAACCATTGTTATTGTTGTAACATTGTTGATCCTTATGTAAAGCGCTCTGATACCTACGGGTCTAGCTAGCGCTATATAAAACTCTATAAATAAATAAATGAGTGACCTGGGCTCCTGCCAATCAGGTGCCCAGGGCCTGTGTTCCTTCCCTAAAACTGTATTGAAGCTAAAACCCAATTGGCACCTCTGGCCACATGTCATCCCCTGGTAAATGGTACCCTAGGTACCCAGGGCATTGTGACCAGAGAAGACCCCTAAGGGCTGCAGCACTTATTGTGCGACCCTTAGGGGCCCTGCACCCTGACACCCACACCCTGCCTTGGCAGACTGAGTGTCCTGGTGCAAACCTAAATAAAGAGTCGACATGGCACACATCCCTCTGTGCCATACCCACAAACCCGCCGCCCTGGCATATATCAGTCACCCCTCTAGCTGTGTGCCCTATGCCAGTGGTGTGGGTACAGGTGCATGAGCCCTGTGCCCCAACAGTACCCAGGACCATTCCTGGGCACTGTAAGTGCAGTGATGCCATTAAGAGTATATGGTGCTGGGAGGTTGTCATTACGAACTCCACAGCATCATAATGGCTACACTGAAGACTGACAAGTTTGATATCAAACTTCTCATAACATTAAACCCACACTGATGCCAGTGTGGGATTTAATGTAAAATGCACTACAGAGGGCATCATAGAGATGCCTCCTGAAACCTAACCTACAATCCACGTCTGGTCTGGGAGACTGCCTAGGCTGCCACACAGCAGACATGTTGCTGGACCCCCGCTCTCCTGGGCCTACAACCATGCAAATCATGGGCGAGGAGCTAGGCCTCCTCCCCCAGGATGGGCAGGGGGAAGCTTCTAAGGCATACCGCCTTTGTGAGCTTCTCTAGACCACTTGCTGTTCTCAGCAACTGGCCCCCACCAGTTCTGACCCCCCACTCTTGTGGGAAGACTGGCAGAAAACCCTATGTGAGGAAAGGGGGGATGTGCCAGCCTCTGCCAACTCCCCCCCTCAGGTGTGAGAGGCGAGGTGAAGCACAACTCCGGGCTCCGGCCATCTTGAGGATGGGGAGCCCTGCCGCATCAGAGATAGGCTCCTGCCCCCCCCTTCCCACAGGAGAGGAGCAAGATAGGGAGTGTACTCACCCCAGGATAGGGACCTGTTCGTCCCTGCCCTTCCCCTACCTGTAACACCCCTAAATGTAGTATTTAGGAGTACCCTGAACCTTCCTTCCTCAGATCCCTATTTCGAAACAAGAAAGAAGACCAAGAAGAAGGAGACCTGCCGTGCAGCTGCTGCCAAGAGGACAACACCAACTGACTTGGCTCCAGCCCTACAGGCCTGTTGATCCTTGAACCTGCTCCTGCTAAATCCAGCGTCTCCTGCGGACAGCAACCTCAAGAACCCCGGAGGACCTGCCTGCCTTGACCCTCTTAGAGACTCACGAGCAGTGGCTCTGCTCAAACAGCCAGCCAGGAACGCGAATCCAGCCCACTCTGCACCCGCTGAGCCCGGCCTGTGCCCAAGTGGACAAAGACCCTGGGGATGTCCCCCCGGCGATTCTGACCTGGAATCCAGTGCCCAAATATTCTCCTTGACGACCCAGACGACGCCTGCCGACTCAGAACCAGGGAACCCTCCTACAGCGACCAGCAGAGGGTAAGATTTCCTGACGTCCAAAGACACCCCTGCACCCCGGCCTCCTATGCCCAACTCTGGGTTGCCTACCTACCCTCCAGGATCCCAACTTACAAGTGTTGGTCGCTCCAGAAGATCGACCGTCCCCGAGCCTGCAGCCTTTTTTCCCTTTTCAAGATCTCCATTGAATAACATTGAGTGCCTGACGGCTCAAAAGCACCCTGCACTTAGCCGCCCGATTGCCCCTGGCAGTGCAACCTGTGTCATATCCTACTTCCCATTTGCCCTGAGCAAGTGACCAGGAGTCCAGCTCCCACAGCCGCGTGGCCTGCTAGCCAGCAGCCACCAACCGAAGGCCCCCTGCCTCTCATTGGATAACATTGGGCCTAACTACCTCTGCACCTGGCTGCCCCTGTGCCGCTGAGGGTGTACCAACTGTACCTACCTGACAATGGGAGACCTTTAACTCTGCCAGTCGAGTACTTACCTAAAAGCCGATAACTCACTTTTCTTCCATAGGCTAACATTGACTGGTTCCACTTGGAAATTCTTCTAAGTGTGGAGTTTTGGAACTTTAAAATAATCACCTAAAATCAGCCGAACAATGAATTACGATTTACTCACCTGTTATCAGGGGAGACCTCAGTGCTGCACCTTTTAGCCCAGCACAAACCCTGGAACAGTACTTACCCGTAACCTGAATTTTCTTCCGTCGGAAACCTTTGTCTGTTTTTCTGTGAAATTTCTTCTAAGTGTTGATTTTTGCAAACTAAAAATATTCTTTAAAAATCATACCAACCACCAAAACGTAATTATTTACCGGTCTTAGATAGAGGGTCCAGTACTGGATTACAAAAGTAACGTGAACATACTTTACCTGCAAATTGAATTTCCTTCCATAGGATATTATTGATAATTTCAACTGAAGAAGTTTGTCAACTTTTAAAATATAATAATATTCTTTAAAAATCACTACTGTAACCGAAACACTTTTACTTAACTGTTTACAGCTCATGTCCCGGGAATGAATCTAGAATCCAGTCCTGTGGTTAGAAAAGTAATCTATAAAATAACTATTTGCATTCAACTAGACATTGTGTTGCCTGTTGCAACAGACTGTAACTATTGCATTCAAAAAGTCTATTGCCTATTTGAAAAGTATTTAACTGAAGTAACTCATCCTGAGAAAGTATATTTTGATACCTTTGTGGTTCTAAAATAAAACAACTATATCTTTTGATACAAAACAATTGGTCTAGAGTTCAGTTCTTGAGTGTGTGAGACCATTTGCTGACTGAGTGTGTACAACAAATGATTTCCACTGTCCTCTGATACTGCCTTACTGCTCGACCAAGCTACCACTTTAGAGAGTAAGGTTATATCTAACTTTAGCCTCTGCCAAACCACTGGGGACTCTATACACACTGTACCTTACTTTGGTCCAGTATATATAGAGCCTTTTTCCAACAGTGATAGAAGTGAATAGGACACCAAGGTATGTATTACCTCCTCATCCATAGTCATTAGCAGTTGAGCAACATACAGCTCTTGTGGCTAGAACTCCCAAAGCGGAACTTGGAGTGCCTTAGTTTGCTATCCTCCCAGAATGGCAGACCTTCTCTTCCTTTCAATTATCATAAAAAGGGGGAGTTAGCTCCCTTAACATCCTGTTTTTTAGTTTCTGTGTTGAGTGTTAGATCCTCAAGCAACTATCATGTACAGTGCTGGAAAGTAGTGGGTTCCTGCCAGATTCTGGTAGCAACCTGCAACTAGAGAGAGATCGTTTTCTTATTTTTACTTACAGCTGGCCCTAAGACAATGGCCTGATTTAAAGCCTTATGGCCATTGGCCCTCCTTTTTTTCAAGTATCATCCTGGCTGGAAGCCATCTGGCACCTAATACCGAGATTCTAATGAGTGGAAGGAACACTACTGCTTATCATTTACCAAGTAGTTAGGAGAAACTATTTGAGCAGGTTTTTAACTTTTTTTCAATTGCCTATATGAGAGATGTGCTTGCTCTGTAAGAATGCAAGATTTATCTGTCTGTATGAGTAATTGCACAAATATTCATTTAAATGGCTCCTACTATCTTTTTTATATTTCTTTTAGAGCAATAATCATCTCACTGCAGGATGTCAAAAGTCTCCCAGGTCTCTTACCACTATAATTTGCTTACGTACAGAAAACATCGGCCGGCTGTTTTGCCATCCTTCGCTCACTCAGGAAGGTTCTGCCCCTCTTACCCCCCCAGGCCCGTGCACAAGTGGTTAGATGTACCATCCTGAGCAGGTTGGACTACTGTAACGCCCTCCTGCTCGGGTCCCCTGAGTATCTACTGGACAGACTCCAAAGGGTCCAATCTGCGGCGGCGAAATTGGCGTTGGGACTGCCTAGGAGATCTCGTGGACCTTTTTGCCCTGGCAAAATTACATTGGCTTCCTCTTAGACAGAGGATTCAATTTAAAGCCCTCTGTATAGTGTTCATGGCTCTCCACGGATGCGGTCCAGCCCCTTTAAGGTCCAAGTTTGTCTGGTACACTCCCTCCAGACACCTTCGTTCATCGGATGCTAAACTGGTAGTCGTTCCTAGATTTAGGAAGGTCAGAGCTGGTGGTAGATCCTTTCAGGTGACTGCCGCCAGACTCTGGAACACTCTCCCCCTCGAGATTAGGGCCACTAATGAACTTTTGCAGTTTAGGAAAAAGGTAAAAACCTGGCTTTTCCCTGGCTAACCTCTCTTCACTGGTTTGCTCTACTGCTTCCGTCTCTATCTGGGTTTGGATTCTACTAGCGCCAGGATGCCTGTAATGGTGACAGTCGCGCTTTACAAGTTCTTAAAATAAATAAATAAATAAATAATACCTCTATTCTAATCCCTTCAAAATTGGTGGGCACACAATGAACTCTGCAGCAGGCGTCTTAACACTGTAAGATATTGTAAAATGCAACCTCTTTGAGACCAATTAAGTAATCTAGAAAAGATTTACTGTCGCATATGTCCTTGTTAATTTCTTTACAGCTGATTTTTTTGGGTGGTATAAATGTATAAGTTAACTGTCAGACTTTGCTTTTCATGCGCCACTGTTTTCCTCCTCCAGACAGTCACCCTCAATTTGTGGGATCCAGGAGTAGATTTTGTTTATCCTGTTTCAGCACTGGTTATGGGAAATAACTTTTATAATACAGATGCAGCTATTGTTAAGGCAAATGTCTTTGTTTATATTGGAAACCTGCTGAAACTGACTCCACCGCTTTCTATAATTCCGATTGGTGTGGATATCTGGTGATTATCATGCAGCCCTGCTCTAGGGGGTTCAGTATATTTGAAACATGAAGTCCTGTTCAGCAGACTCCCTGTTAATTAACAAATGGCAGGATCTTGAGCGTTTCCTTATCAGGAGTGTGCATTGGGGAAGTTCCTCCTATGTTCATGCCACCCTCTGGTGGTGCGCGCTGATTGCGGGTATGGTTTATGGTTGCTAGGAAACCGTGATGTGGTTTAGCATGTCAAAGCCCTATTCTTACACACTATAAAGAACCGCAAAGCGCCTCTTTTTTTTGCCTTTTTACGGTGGGCAAAAAATGGAGAGGTCAGGAAAGGCAAAGCAGAAGACCCAATATGTTAATTAAGTTGCATAGGAATTTATTGAAGTGCCATCTATAGCAACCATAAAACAGATGATCTAAGCAACGCTGACTGCTGCATTTTTAAAGTAGGATTCAAGCCTTGGTCCCTAAAAAGACTCATATGGAGAGCCTACAGAAAGATAATCCAGAAGGTTAAGAAGAGGATGGCTGAGCCGTATATGTGCAGGGACCAGAATTAAATTAGGCCTTCTGTACCACAGCGAAAAGGTGGCGTTTCCAGAATCCTCCAAAACGGAGGAAAATTAGGTATTCTTTTCACTATCCAAATGCACTCTCTCTATATTGTTACAATAATATTGGTGACTTGGGGGAGTGGTGCACACACCAGTATGGTCTCCAATCGTCCAAACAAAAAATACACGTTTACATAGGGTGCTTAAGGAGGAGGTAGAGCCACCAAGTGTTCTTCAATAGGAAAATAGACAACCGTCTTTTCCTCACACTTTGCATTTAAGCTCCAAGCACTCCAAAATCAAAGTCAGGTCGGTATTATTCGTAGATTTCCAATGTTTTTTATTCAGACATTATGTTTCATATTCTTTATGACCGTTCCTTTGTGCAAGATTCTTTACACAACATGCAAGCTTCATGCCCTTGTTTGGTAAGGTTACCAGTTCCTTTGTGTCTTCCAATAATTTTTCTAGTGGAGACACAATCTAAATCGTCGCAAATATTTTTGAAGAGCATGTCACAACAGTTGTCAGGGGGGAGATTAGGGGTCCACTTGGATCTGTATTTCAATTCACTATCCTTGGTATGAGCAATATCAATACCCAGTTGATGTACTAGACCTCTCTCATCCATAGGAATATCCTCTTCAGGATCCAATGAAAAAAGTAAAAGAGTATCCACTGTCTTGTATTGACCTAGTGCTACATGAAATAGTGGAACGTTCTTGGTCTACATTCGTAGGGTGTTGGTAGAAATACTTTTTCAACTTTAGTTTGCGAACAAATTTATACATATCAGTCTTCAGTTTTTCAGTGTTAATCACATCAGATGGACAAAACCCAAAACCTTTCTGCAATACTTTAATCATGTCTTTAGTCAGCACTAGGTTAGACAAGTTAATTACATTAAAATTCATGTGTTTTCCATTAGTATCAGTACATATCACTTCTTTTTGTTGGTCCATGATCTGGTACGCATGCCTACCCTGTTGTTTTACTGTTCTCTTGGCTCGTCTGATTTTCCTACTCTTGGTGTATGGGTATTGCCCTTCCGATTCCCTATTTTGATGTGTTTCATTTCCTCCCAAAAAAAGTTGCTACCAGAATCTGAGGTAACCTCGGTGTGTTCAGTATTGCTCTCATTGTCACTAGATACTGAACACACTGAGGTTACCTCAGATTCTGGTAGCAACCGTTTTTTAGAGGAAATGAAACCTATCAGAATAGGCACAAGTAAAAGCTGGTAGCCATGTTCAGTTCTTAAGTACCTTTATTCAGTAGCTGGTCCAAGTACATCCAGATGGTATATGGTACATCTGACACGTAGTCCAGATAAACAGGTGATGTAGATGTAGGTTAGCCAGTAGTCAAGCCCTTAGTTCCATGTAATAGCAAACCCCACTAGGAGCAGCCTGTCTGCTGCTCAGCCCATCTCTGTCATATCAAAAGATCATATTGCTACCAGTACCAGCTCTTGCTATTATAGTTTGCATCTGCTTCGCAAAATCCTTCCCTACATGCCCATGAACCATCGCAGAACCCTGGTCCAAGCTATGGTCATCAGCCGCTTGGACTACGGCAATGCCTTGTTGGCAGAAGTGGGAGAGACCCTGCTAAGCAAACTGCAAGTGATTCAGAATACTGTGGCCAGAATGGTACTGAATCGCCCAGCGGGCTACCCCTCGGTTGCCTTATTGCGAGAGCTTCATTGGCTTACGGTGAGAAAGAGATCGTTTTTCAAGATCTGCTGTCTCACCTACAATGCGTTTAATGGAACAGGCCCTCAATACCTCCAAAAGAGACTTGTCAAACCTACACCTAACAGAAACCTCCGGTCCGGTGCTCATGGTCTTCTACGAGTGCCGCGTATACGTTTGAGTCGCACTGGAGGAAAATAATTCTCGTATCTGGCTCCAAGATACTGGAATAAGCTACCCGTTCCTCTCTGAAAAATCTCTATTTACAGCACTTTCAGGAAACACCTAAAAGCGTTTTCTATTTTAATTATACTCTCGACTTCCAGTCTCAGGTCAAAATTTCTAGTCAAGCGCCGAAACGCTCCCGGTGATTCGGGCGCTATAGAAATGAGAATAATTTAACAAAAGCAGTCAATAAAACAACATCAGTAGTGTTGGTAATTGTCCTACATTTATGTTGTATTGGGGCACATGCATCAATCTAGGATTTTGCATTTCCTAAATAGCGAAAATTAAGGAATCGCTATTTAGGAATTGGAAAATCCTATGCATCAAGAAATCCTAATTTTTTTTAGGATTTCTTAAATTTCGGAATTTGCGATTCCTTAATTGCGAATCACAATTAAGGAATGGCATCACATTGATTCCTATGGGCCTAGAGGCCCATAGGAATCAATGCCGTTTTGCATTTCTTTTTTTAGGAAATCGCAATTTGTTGATGCATTGCAAGGGTGCAGAGGGGGGTCCAAAGGACCCTCCCTGCACCCCTGAAATGTATTTCAAAGTGCATGTTTCACACACACACATGTCCTAAGGACATGTGTGTCTGTAACATGACACTTTTCAAAATGCATTTTTGTGCTTTTTGAAACAATTTTGCAAATTAACACGAGGGTCAACCTCGTGTTAATTTGCACTTCTTATTTCAAAATTCACATTTTTAAAAAAATTGATGCATTGCATTTAAGGAATCGCACAAATGTGATTCCTTAAATGCATTAGCATTTTTAGGAAATGCAAAAAAAAGCGAATTTTGAAAAATTGTTTCATGCATCCCAAAAACGTATTTAGGAAGTGCAAACGGCCGAATTTACAGATTCGCACCGTTTGCACTTCCTAAATAGGTTGATGCATTTGCCCCATTGTGTCATATGCTGGCTGCAACATGTTGTATGGGGCGCACCGTTCTGGCTTCTTTCTCCATGGTTTCCAACTCCAGGTGAGCCTGTTGGTGTTGGGAACTCGTAGAGAGAGTATCTTCAGGACTAAATAAACTGATACCTGAAACTCCTTTGACCCGCCCTGCCTCTTCAATGTGCAAATGGAACACTTCATATTTGGCAACCAGCCCACTGCCAACATTATTTTGGGGTATTTTACCTATCCTGCTCTCACCGCTACTTCAGCGACTCTCCGGCCTTCGTATTTGTGCTGGTTGCCGCTGCATTCTTCACGCTTATGCTGTGGGTGAACCTTGGCTGCCTGTGGCAGTGAGTACCGCCCTAATTTCTATAACTTCAGGCCAATTGCGAACCCAGAACGAGCTGCATTCATGCTTATTAATGCAAACACATGAGCACCACTTCAAAAGACGCCAGCCAACGAACTAGTGCATGACGTAGATAGTCACCTAAGCTGCGGCCATCTTAGTTCGGGAGGAGCAATCAGCGTTTACATTGAGCTGCCTTTTTTTACACTGGCTTGTGTTGCGCGTCTTTTGTTTTGCATTGGCAGATTTCTGTTTATCTGCCCATAATTCATGATCTCTTCATGACATGTTTGAAGGCAATTGCTCATCAGGCTTACAATTATGGTACTTTGGTTTGTACTTCTTGTCCCAAGTCAAGTCAAGTCAATTAATTTATATAGCGCGCTACATACCCAGAGGGTCTCAAGGCGCTTGAGGATGGGAGGGGAATTACATGTCGAATATCCAGGTTTTAAGTTGCTTTCTGAATGCTAGGTGGTTCTGAGTGAGGCGAAGGTGAATGGGAAGTGAGTTCCAGGTTTTAGCCGCCAGGTAGGAGAAGGATCTTCCTCCCATGGTGGTTTTGTTGATGCGAGGGACAGCGGCAAGGGCTAGGTTGGAAGAGCGTAGCTGGCGGGAGAGGGTGTAGAAGGAAAGTAGTGTGTTGAGGCATTCAGGTCCAAGTTCGTAAAGTGCTTTGTGTGCGTGGGTTAGGAGGCGGAATGTTATCCTCTTATTGACGGGAAGCCAGTGGAGGTTTTTCAGGTGACCAGAAATGTGGTCTTTACGCGGGATGTCTAGTACGAGTCTGGCTGATGCGTTCTGGATGCGTTGTAGTTTTTTCTGAAGTTTGGAGGTGGTACCGGCGTATAGGGTGTTTCTGTAGTCCAGGCGGCTTGTAACCAGAGCATGGGTGACCGTTTTTCTAGTTTCGGTGGGGATCCAGCGAAATGTTTTTTTGAGCATGCGAAGAATGTTGAAGCAGGATGATGAAACGGCGTTGACTTGTCTGGTCATCGAGAGTGAGGAGTCCAGGATGACGCCCAGGTTCCGTGCGTGGTCCGTCGGGATGGGTGCTTTTCCTAGGGCCTCTGGCCACCAAGAGTCGTCCCAGGCAGAGGGAGAGGTACCTAAGATAAGGACTTCTGTTTTGTCTGAATTCAGTTTCAGACGGCTGTGCTTCATCCACTCGGCGACTTCTTTCATTCCTTCATGTAGGTTGGTTTTGGCGGTGAGAGGGTCTTTGGTGAGTGAGAGGATCAGTTGAGTGTCATCGGCGTAGAAGATGATGTTGAGGTTGTGTTGGCGTGCGATGGTCGCGAGGGGGCTCATATATACGTTGGGGCTGAGTGAAGATCCTTGTGGCACGCCGCAAATGACTTCAGTGGCCTCTGACTTGAACGGTGGGAGGCGGACTCTCTGAGTTCTTCCGGCAAGGAACGAGGTGATCCAATCGAGTGCTTTTCCTTGGATTCCGATGTTTCTGAGGCGTTGTAACAGGGTGCTATGACAGACTGTGTCGAAGGCAGCGGAGAGGTCGAGGAGGATGAGGGCGACTGTGTCTCCATTGTCCAGTAGAGTTCGAATGTCGTCTGTTGCTGCGATGAGTGCGGTCTCAGTGCTGTGTTTGGCTCGGAAGCCGGACTGTGAGGAGTTGAGGGATTTGTTCGTTTCTAGGAAGGCGGCGAGCTGGTTGTTGACAGCTTTCTCGATGACTTTGGCCGGGAATGGAAGGAGCGAGATGGGGCGGTAGTTTTTTAGATTGGTGGGGTCAGCTGTGGGTTTTTTCAGAAGGGCGCTGAGTTCGGCGTGTTTCCAGCTTTCCGGGAAGATGGCGGAGTTGAGGGAGCAGTTGATGACGTCTCGGAGGTGTGGTGCTATGATGGAGTCTGCTTTGTTGAAGATGTGGTGAGGGCATGGGTCTTTGGGGGATCCTGAGTGGATGGAGTTCATTAGGCGGATGGTGTCCTCAGTGGAGATTGGGTTCCAGTCATTAAGGATGTTTAAGGGGGGTTTGGGTTCGGAGGTAGGTTGGGTGGGTTGGTCTCCGGGTTGGTTGTCAAAGCTGTTGTGGATGTCTGCGAACGAAGCAAGGGAGTCGCAAAGGGTTTGGGAGGGCGTGATGTCGTTGGAGTTGGCAGTGGGGTTGGTAAACTCTTTGATGATGTTGAATAATTCCTTGCTGTTGTGGGCGTTGTTGTCTAGTCGGTCTTTGAATGCGGCTTTCTTTGCAGTCCGGATTAGTTGGTGGTGTATGCGGGTGGCGTTTTTGAAGGCGTCCCTGGTGCTGGTGTTTGGGTCTTTTTTCCAGGCCTTCTCAAGGGAGCGACAGAGTTTCTTGGATTTCTTGAGATCATCGTTGAACCAGGGGGCGTTTTTGCTGCCTAGTTGGATTTGATGTTTTTTCAGAAGTGCTAGGTTGTCGGTGCTGTTGGTTAGCCATTGAGTGAGGTTAATGGCTGCTTGGTTGGGGTTCGAAGAGTGGGCAGGAGAGTTTTGAAGAAGCGATGAGGAGATCTGGTCGATGGTGATTTTGTTCCAGTTTCTTCGCAGAGTAGGTTGAGGATGGTTGTGCGTTGTCGTCTTTTTGTAGATAAAGTGCACGCAGCTGTGGTCCGTCCAATGGAGAAGTGTGGTGTGACTGAAGGAAATATGTTTGCTGGAGGTGAAGATAGGGTCGAGTGTGTGACCTGCGTAGCGAGTGGGGGTATTGACAAGTTGTTTGAGTCCGAGGTTGGCGAGATTGTCCAGAAGAGCGGTGGCGTTTCTGTCGTTGCTCTTTTCCAGGTGAAAATTGAGGTCTCCCAGAAGAATGTAGTCCTCGGAGGGGAGGGCGTGTGGGGTGATAAAGTCAGTGATGTCTTCACTGAATTGTGCACGAGGTCCTGGTGGTCTGTAGAGGACTGTGCCTCTGAGTGTGGTCTTTGGGTCGGTGTGGATCTGGAAGTGGAGGTGTTCGGCGATCGCGAGGTTGTCCTCTGAGCTGGTTGAGACGCGGATGGTGTTCTTATGGACGATGGCGATGCCTCCTCCGGTTTGCTTGGTGCGGTCTTTTCGGATGATCTTGTAGCCTTCCGGGATGGCAATGACGATGTCGGGGGCTGAGGAGGCGTTCATCCATGTTTCTGTTAGGAAGCCGACGTCCGGAGAGATGGTGTCTAGTAGATTCCAAAGGTCGATGGCGTGTTTGTGAACCGAGCGGGTGTTGAGCAGGATGCATTTTAGGTGGTTGGTGTCAGATCTCTGTTTTGTGTTAGTGGATGATGAGTTGGTCTTGGTGCCGTCATACTTGCAGAAGTTGCATGTGATGGGTCCATGGGTGCGTCCAGGAGCGGCTTGGGCGCAGTTGGGGAGTTGGCCGGGCTTAAGGGCTAGGAGGGTGGAGGCGTCGTATGTAACTCGGGTGGGGAGGGTGGTACGGGGGCCAGGGGGACTGGCGCAGGGCGCGGGCTTGGCGCGGACGGGCGTAGACGGGCTTACCTTTGGCGCTCCTTCGGCCAAAATGAGTAACTTTCCTCAGTTGGTTGAGTTGCACCCCTTCCTACAGTTTCCAGGTAAACCACAATTAACCTGAAAAAATGGTTTAAATCTTTTGAAATTATTTGGTTGTTCTTGAGGCGGAAACATTTAAACCAAGGAGGAAAGCTGCTCTTCTGTTAACTCATTTAGGTGCAGAAGTTCAACAAATATTTGACGATTTGCAGCAGATGTAACCTCCTGCTCAATTAAATGAATCCACCGAATCGGTGCCAAGGTTGGATCATAAATTCATGGAACAAAATAATATTCTCCTTGAACATTTTAACTTCTTCAAAAGAAAAAAGACTTGAGAGGAAACTGTACGAGTACATCACGGCCCTTAGAAATTCAGTGGCAAATTGTAATTTTGGCAATGCTTTGGATATTTATCTTCTGGATCAGGTTGTGTACAGTTGCAGTTTTAGGAAAATTCAGGAGGGATTACTCCGCTGCTGTAATCCCAGTCTGATTGAGGCGCTAGGCATAGAAAAATCTATATAACATTATATTATTTGTGGTAAGCTCATACCCAGTGATTCTGTGGCACTGTTAGCATGGTTCAGGATTGTGATACTGTTAATGCTGTCTCTTCTAAGGAGAGAGTACCTAATTGTTTCAGATGTGGTCCCAGGCAACATATGAGCAATTACCCCTCTTGCCAAGCAGTTTATAAGAAATGCACCAGGTGTCATAACATGGAGCACTTCCAGGGTATTTGTAAAGAGGCCAAAGGTAATGTGCAAATACACTCTATGAATGTCACTTCTCCATTTGATGAATGTACACAAGACCTCTCCAAGGTGGTGCTCACACTTCATGTTCAAGACAGAGGCTCAACCTATTAAAGGTCCTTTATGTGAGGTTCACATTGGAGGGGATCAAGTTCAAGTTCGGGCATTTGTATAGCGCACTGCTCACCCAGAGGGTCTCAAGGCGCTTGGGGAAGGGGTTCATTATTTGTCGAATAGCCAGGTTTTAAGTTCTTTTCTGAAGGAGATGTGGTTTTGAGTAATTCGGAGGTGAGTGGGGAGTGAGTTCCAGGTCTTGGCAGCAAGGAAGGAGAAGGATCTGCCACCCATGGTGGATTTTCGGATGCGCGGGACAGCGGCGAGGGCTTGATTGGACGATCTTAGTTGGCGGGTGGGTTTGTAGAAGGACAGTCGAGTGTTGAGGCATTCGGGTCCTAGATTGTAAAGGGCCTTGTGTGCGTGGGTGAGAAGGCGGAATGTAATTCTTTTGTTGACGGGAAGCCAGTGGAGGTCTTTTAGGTGTCTGGAGGTCTTTTAGGTGTCCGGTGATGTTATCTTGGCGAGGAATGTCTAATATGAGCCTTGCTGATGCGTTTTGGATGCGTTGTAGTTTATTCTGTAATTTTGCTGTGATTCCGGCGTATAGTGTGTTACCATAATCCAGTCGTCTCGTGACCAGTGCGTGGGTGACAGTTTTTCTTGTCTCGAGGGGGATCCAACGGAAGATCTTTTTGAGAATGCGAAGTACGTTGAAGCAGGAGGATGAGACTGCGTTGACTTGTCTGGACATCGAGAGAGATGAGTCTAGGATAAAGCCAAGGTTACGTGCATGGTCTGTGGGTGTGGGTGCTGTACCCAGGGCGGAAGGCCACCACGAGTCGTCCCAGGCAGAGGGGGAAGATCCTAGGATGAGCACCTCCGTTTTGTCTGAGTTGAGTTTTGGCGGCTATGTTTCATCCATTCGGCTACTTCTTTCATGCCTTCGTGAAGATTGTTTTTGGCGGTGTTAGGGTCTTTGGTGAGGGAAAGGATTAACTGGGTGTTGTCGGCATAAGAGATGATGTTAAGGTTGTGATGACGCGCGATGGAGGCGAGTGGACTCATGTAAACGTTGAAGAGGGTGGGACTGAGTGAAGATCCTTGTGGTACGCCACAGATGACTTCAGTGGCCTCAGAGTTGAATGGGGGAAGTCGGACTCTTTGAGTTCTCCCAGCGAGGAATGAGGTGATCCAGTCCAAGGCTTTTCCTTGTATGCCGATGCTGCTGAGGCGTTGTATAAGGGTGCTGTGGCAGGCTGTGTCGAAAGCGGCAGAGAGGTCGAGTAGAATGAGGGCCACTGTTTCACCGTTGTCCAGTAGTGTTCGGATGTCGTCAGTCGCTGCAATGAGGGCGGTTTCGGTGCTGTGTTTGGCTCGAAACCCGGATTGAGATGGATCGAGGGAGTTGTTGGAATCAAGGAAGGCGGTGAGCTGGCTGTTGACGGCTTTCTCTATGACTTTGGCCGGGAATGGGAGGAGGGATATGGGTCGGTAGTTTTTGAGTTCCGAGGGGTCTGCTTGTTGGTTTCTTCAGAAGGGCGCTGAGTTCGGCGTGTTTCCAGCTATCTGGAAAGGTGGCGGAGTTGAACGAGCAGTTGATGACATCTCGGAGATGGGGTGCGATGATGGAGTCCGCTTTGTTGAAGATGTGGTGGGGGCAGGGGTCGGTTGCCGAGCCAGAGTGGATGGAGTTCATTAGGCGGATCATGTCTTCAGTGGTGATTGGGTTCCAGGCGCTAAGGTTGTTAGTTGGCGGAGTAGGATCTGAGGGGAGTGGGGAGGGTTGAACGCTGGGAGTATTCTCTGAGGCGGGAGGGGAGGGTTGAACGCTGGGAGTATTCTCAAAGCTGTTGTGAATGTCGGCAATTTTGTTGTAGAAGAAGGAGGATAACGCGTCGCAGAGGTCTTGGGAGGGAGTGATGTCGTTAGATGCTGCGGTGGGGTTGGTGAATTCTTTGACGATGTTGAAAAGTTCCTTGCTGTTGTGATTGTTGTTGTCGAGACGATCCTTGAATGCTGATTTCTTGGCGGATCGAATCAGTTGGTGGTGTTTGCGGGTGGCTGCTTTGAGGGTGGACATGTTGTCGGTGGTTGGGTTTTTTCTCCATGTTTTCTCCAGGGTGCGGCATAGCTTCTTGGATTTTTTAAGGTCATCATTGAACCCGGGAGCCTTTTTTGCTGGCTGATTTGATCTGGTGCTTTTTCAAGGGTGCTAATTCGTCAGCACTGTGGGTGATCCATTGCTTGAGATTGGTGGCCGCTTGGTTTGGGTCCGATGAGAGGGTAGGAGGGTTTTGGTTGAGTGATGTGAGGAGTTTTTCGGAGGTGATTTTGTTACAGTTTCTTCGAGGAATAGGTTGTGGGCGGTTGTGGGTCAGGGTGGTTTTGTAGCTGAAGTGGACACAGCTGTGGTCCGTCCAGTGGAGAGCTGTGGTGCGATCGAAGGAGATGTGCTTGCTGGAGGTGAAGATGGGGTCGAGCGTGTGTCCGGCTACATGGGTGGGGGTGTCAACAAGTTGTTTGAGACCGAGATTGGTCAGGTTGTCCAGAAGGGTGGTGGTGTTGCTGTCGTGTTTGTTTTCAAGGTGGTAGTTGAAGTCTCCTAAAAGAATGTAGTTCTCGGAGGCGAGGGCATGTGGGCTGACGTCTGTGATGTCATCGCTGAATTGAGTGCGGGTACCTGGAGGCCTGTAGATGAGGGTGCCTCTAAGTGTGGTCCTAGGGTCGGTGTGGATCTGAAAGTGGAGATGTTCGGCGGATGCAAGATTATCGTCAGAGCTGGTTGTGATTTTGATGGTGTTCTTATGAATGATGGCGATGCCACCTCCTGTTTGATTGGTGCGGTCTTTACGGGTAATCTTGTAAGCGTCCGGTATGGCTATGGCGATGTCGGGTGCTGATGATGTGTTCATCCATGTTTCAGTAAGGAAGGCGATGTCCGGTGATGCAGTGTCGAGTAGGTCCCAGAGTTCAGTTGCGTGTCTGTGGATCGAGCGGGTGTTAAGCAGGATGCACTTCAGGCGGTTAGAGTCGGAGCTGTGTATGGAGGAAGGGGATTTGGTGAGTGGGATTTGGCTGATTCTAGGGCACCCATCACAATTGTTTCTGATACTCTACACAATATTTGGCAAACACGAAGATACTGAGTGCTCCTGATGTTACTCCTAAAGCTTACAGGGACCAAGATTTTGACATGCTAGGGTTTTTCATGGGTGTATGATGATGCAACGCAAACAAAAACAACGCACACCATTACATCGCATTTCTCACATCGCGTGCACCGTTACATTGCATGCATCTACCACGCAAACCATTACATTGCACCCCGCCTTCACATGCATTCAAAAGACCTTTACAACCCACACAAGGAGCACGCATCCTATTACACCACAAACTTCTCCCTAGTGGCCCCCCAAAACACACTACGACGCCCTGACACAAAACAGTAAAGTGTAGACACAACGACCTAATATAGCAACGTACCAAACACACTATGACCCCCTAAAGCCTAAAACACTACCATATACTATTAACCCTAAGCATCTTAAGGGGATTTTTAATTTTTGCGATTACCGTTTGGTCTGGCGTCTCTAGTGGTGTATGCATTTCAGAAGTTGATCGATTCCACTTTGTCATGTATTGTTGGCACACAAGCATATCAATATGATTTATTAATTTATGCAGAGTCTGTTTAGGAACATAATGTGATTTGGTCTAAAATGCTGAATGTATTTAAGGAAATCTGTATTACTCTGTAGCCAGACCAATGTCATTTTTTGGTGCACAACTTGGATTACTTGAGGCATCACGTTTCTTTGGAGTGCTTAACCCTACATTTTCCCTGATTCAAGCCATTTCTGAGGTAGCATCCCCCAAAGACAACGATGCTTTGAAGTCCTTTTTGGGAAGGAGTGAGTATGATTACTCAAGGTTTATTCAAGGATATGCGGTGGTGGTCCAGCCATTACGTGGGTTACTACAGAAATATGTGAAGTTTATTTGGGATAGTACTACTGCCCAAACTATTGAAGCAATAAAGGAACTGATTGTCAACGCACTAGCTCTTTTCCCTTTTAAATCCGGTTCCAAATGCATACTTACTGTAGATGCCAGTCAAGTTGGCCTTGGAGCCGTCTTATCTAAACGGCATCAGGATAATGAATACACCATTGCTTTCGCTTCACGCTTGTTGAACCAGCCAAAATCACATTACAGCACTATTGAGAGGAAGGTGCTAGCTTGTTTACGGGCAATTGAAAATGTAAAGACTTTTCTCTGGGGCACATATTTTGAGCTTTCCTTACATAACAAACCCTTACTTCATATGCTTAATGGCAATGGGTTCTAGTAAAGCCTCGGCCAGACTAGTTAGGTTTTATCTAGTCTTCAGGAGTACAATTTTGCCATTAATTATATTCCTGGAGGTCGAAACTTGAGGGGTGACTGCCTCTGCAGGATGCCTTTAAACTATGCTAATTAACTTGATGGTAAGGATGATCAATGTTTAGTTGATAATTTAGATGATGCTTTAACGTCATCTGGTATAGTGTCATTGAGTGAGTAGATGTATGCTTTAAATAAGGATGAGCTTTTATCATCCGTAATACATTTAGCTTCTAAAAGTTGGCCCAGAGAAAGGTCTTTGGTTCTCCTTCTTACACCATTTGCTCAGGTGGTTCTCCTTCTTACACCATTTGCTCAGGTGGAAGGTGAACTCTCTTTGGTGAATGGTTTCTTAATGAGGAATTATGTTTGCATTCCACCATCTTCTGTACGTGAGAAGTTGATCAACGCAGCTCATCAAGGTCACTTAAGTGTTGGTGCCACTTCCAAAAACTTCAATCCGTTTTTTCTAGTGGCCATCATTAGATTCCAAGGTGTCAAATTGGACTTCCACGTGTTATACTTCAGTTTCTTATCTGCCAAAATTGGGCGACACATAAAACTCCACTATACACTCAGAGGCGTAACAAAATTTGAGGGGTCACCCCTGCAAAGTACATCGAGGGGGCCCCCCATTCTCCACGCCAGTCAAGAGTTCTCAGGCCAGCGACCGCCATAATGCATGGGCTCACTCACCCCAGCCATAAAAAATAATTCTGGTTCCTCCATTGGTCACATCCACCCTCCCGTTGGGCGATTTACATACATCAGTAAATACTGCTTCTGCGCCCTCCGGCAAAGTTGCATAACACTGCCTCCAGCCGGCCCACCAAACACATCCTCCTAATTGATGACCCACCTTCAAGCGAAGCTCGCTCACTTAACCACCTCCAAACACAGACCACTGCCTTCGTGCCTGCTACTAACGCATCCATTACACTCTACTCTCACCCCACGAATCCCGCAGTTGTGCTTTTCAGCCCACTTTTAAAACCACCCCTCGGATGTCATGACTTAAGCCCACTGCTCCCCTGTCCATCACCGACAGAAAGACTGATGGCCAGTCCCCATATAACCACTGCCTGCCAGTAAAGAGAGCTTTCAGCTGCTGCCCTCCCCAATGTCCCTGTGGTGGTTTATTCTGAATAGGTTATTTTTGATTTGGCGCTCCTGAGAGAATCTCTCAAGTCTCTTGTGGACCCAACCATCCAGATATCCAAATATCTTTTAGCTTTAAGTTCTATAAAAAACCCTGAATGGAATTACACCAAATCTTAAAAAGACCAATCTGCGTACCAAGATCTAGATTTTTGCCAAATTTGGTCCTATTCCATTCAGCAGTTTTTCCCGTAGCCCTTCTTAAAGAAGTCCATGGAAAATGCATGGGCATTTTGTGTTTTGGGACCCCCTTTTTTCTTGTCCTCCACTTGAAATTCACCCCAAAACCTACCATGCCCAAACTGGGCAAAAAATAGCACCTTTTTGGAAAGTTTCATGGAGATCTGTCATACAGGGCCAACGTTATTAGCAACAAAAAAAACTTTTCCTATGGAACATATATATATGACTTCCATGTTGATTACTAGCTAGAGGTCTTTAGAATTTGCAGTATTTTTTTCAAAATTACCTATCACAAATTCTACTAAGATAATTTTTTGAGTTGGTAAAGAGCTCAGTAATCCTCCCAGCACCAAAACTATTCTTATTCCATCTTTGAACTTTTTCATTTCTAAAGTAGAATTCATTCTTAACTCTCTTTCCACTGTTAAGTGATTTATTCTATATTGCCTGACCATGCTTCCTTGCAATTTGTCTTATTCACCTATATTCCTTTGTCTCAATTTCCCTTGATAATGTCACAAACAGATTACTTTCTATTTCTTGTGGATACCCCTTAGATCCTTGTCCACACAAAAATCTTTATATGGCTGCCAACATTCTGATTTCTTCCCCATTCAGAAATCTTAACCCTTCACTTCCTTAAGCATTGTTCCTTCTTTAAAGAGAGGTCATTGTAGTATCGCTGCTCAAAAACCCTCTGTTGATCAACTTGATGCCATATGAATCCATCCTAACTCCTGTGCCCCTCTTATCAGCTAAAAACTTAGAGAAAGCAATACATTTTCAATGCTCCTGTTTTTTTGAGTTCTCGCATACTTTAGGACCCTGTTTTTCACCACCCATAGGACTGAGACGGTGCTTACAGTAGCTCTGGATATCATTGGAATGATGCTGGATGATGGTATTGTCACTATCCTTATTTTAATAGCTCTCTTGAACCTTTGACTTTGTTACAGTTTCAGCATTCCTCTCCTGTTTTAGCATGATGATTATGATTCACAACACTCGAATTGATTTCATCTCTTTTGACTAGCATGGTTCAAGAGGTATCTCTATCCCAGATTAGGTCTGAATTTTGAACGTTAAGTTATGAGATCCAAAAGGCCCTCTCTTTTCTGTGCCATTGTGGCCCATCTTTAGGCTGTCATTAGATTCTGTGGGTTCCACTTCTGTGCTCGTGTCGATGGCAAAACAGATTCCCCTTTGCTTTCGCAGAGCCCAAAGTACTGATTCTAGCAACATCCCTTCTTGCATGATCATTATCTTCAGTGGAATGGCCAATGGCACCCTTAAGTTTAACTTGATCCTTAGCAGCCCCCATTAGCAGTTGACCTCTGACTTGTGGCACAACCAAACCAGGTTCTCTTTTCACCCCATTTAACTCAGTAAGAAATCTTGTAATTTGCTTGATACCATTTTCTTCTCTGCTCAGACAAATACAGTAGCTGGCACGTGTGTTCTGCTTCTATGTACTATAAGGAAAAGTCTCTCTTTACTTTCTTTTGAAGTTTGACAGTTTGTAACACAACTAGGCATTTTCTCCATTTTAGATTATGACTACAGCCTTTATCTTTGGATTGTATAAATAATTTTTGCACCAGGTGCTAGTGCTTAATATGTGCTAGGCTTGAGGTGGCATGGCCCTTGTTATTGGGGTCCAAATTTTGACACAGAGAAACAGAGAGTAGGTCAGAAAAGGGAGCAGGAAGAGAAAGAACACAACAGGAGAACAATGACAAAGGGAAAAACAGTAATGAAATAAAACTTGCGAGATAAAAATTCTGACTTCTAGTGATAGAAAGAATCAATTTTTGCTGGTACATCGAAATGGCAATGCTCAAAGCCCGGTCTATCTTCAAAATAGGTTTACTCCTTATGTTCCACCACAAGCCTTCACTCTGCTTCTCAGTCACTCTTTTTTTTTTTTTTGAAAATCTGTTTATTAGCATAGTAGGTAAAGCAGTCACAAATATTTCCAATCCCGGAGGGATACAGAGTAATACACATAAAGGTTGCTTAGAACATATAAGTGCATAGTTGTCGTAATTTTCATTTTGTTGGTGACATTAACCGTCACAGTTTATGCAAACCCCTGTCAAAAACTATCCCTCCCCCCACCCTCCACAAACCCATCCGACACTCGCACAACAACCTATGATTGATTAATTAGTAGACCGGGGCACTCAGGGAATCACAACATATGGCTCTATTTGAATGCCCACATAGGTGGATCTAGACCAATACAGAAAATATAAAATGGGGGGGTTCCCCCCACATTTCTTCATAGTGCACCATGGTAAGTGACAGTGCATGTCCGTCCGACCAAGGACACATTTATTGTGCGATCGAAGAGGCACTTGTATCCTCGTCTTCTCCGTCTCCCCCAGATTCAAACATACCTAATATGGTATACCAGTCCAGTGAAATTGGCTTTTTCCTCAGACCCCTGTATTCCTCCCTCTGTAGTGCAACTCCCTCCGCCTTACCCCATCTCACCACTTCCGCCCTCCACAATTCCGGGTCAGGAGGCCTAGCTGACTTCCACCTCATAGTGATGGCACGTTTCGCCAGCAACAGGGCCAGATCCGCGAAACGTGCCGCCACGGATCTGGTGCGCTGTGAGGGCCCCAACCCCAGTAACGTGCATTCCAGTGTTGGGGATCTGTTTAAGGCACCCGCTTCCTGGAGCGAGGAATGGACCGTGGTCCAGTAGTATCCTAGTTTACGGCATTGCCAAAGCATGTGTATCAGTGTTGCGTCCTCAGTGTCACATCGGGGGTAATTACTGTTCGCATCAGGAAACATCATGTGTATGCGGCGTGGGGTCAGGTAGGCTCTGTGTAGAAGCATCGACTGTATAAACTTGAACTTGGGGTTCCTGGCTACTTTTTTGGGGAACTGAAGGATACGTTCCCACTCCTTATCCCTCAGGGGCCTACCAATGTCCACCTCCCATGCTGCCCGGAGTGGCGACAGATCGAAAGCCCTCCCCTTCTTAATACTAGTAGTGAGCCACTTAGTAAGGTGGGCGCCCGTGCCCATCAGGTAGTGCATGGTGATGAGAGGGTTCGTAGCTGGCTCAATGCCCCTAGGGGACCATTTATGTGTGATATAGTGGCGAAGGCCAGAGTGTAGCAGGAAGGTGCCTCCAGGGACTCCATGGGTAGTTCTAAAGTCTGCAAAGGACAGTAGGCGCTCTTCCGCGAACAGGTCCCCCACGTGCGACACTCCGACGTCATGCCATTGCTCCAGCGAGTCCGCCGACAGAGTCCCCGTAGCCAGTGGGATACCCAGGAGCGGGATCGTGGGGGCATAGGACGACTCAGGGGATGTGTACTTTAACGCCTTCCGCCAGTATGTTACCGCCAGTTTGAGGAGAGGTGGGGAATCCCTAGGTACAATTGAGTTGGGCAAAAGTAACGTGTGTATTCTCCCCAATGCATGATCCCTGTCCGTCATGTTAATCTCCTGAAGATTGCGACCTGCTACCCAAAAGGCCAGCCATTGCAGTTGACATGCATAGTTGTAGGCCCTAAAATCAGGCAAACCCATGCCACCGGCTTCAGAGGGGAGTTGCAGCTTGGACAGACCTACACGCCTGCGGCCGTGCCCCCATACAAGTTCGGATAGTAGAGTGTCTAGGACTTTAAAGGTAGCTGCCGGGATCAGGTGTGGCAAGTTAGTGAAGTGGTAGAGAAGGCGGGGGAGCATCACCATCTTGGATATCGCCACTCTGCCGGGTATATAGAGTGGCAGTGTGAGCCAAAATTGTATCTGCGACTTCAGTGCTCTAATGGCCCTCCCAAGGTTACCGTCGATCATCTGACCTGCTTCCCTGTAAATCTGCATCCCCAGATATCTGAAGGTGGTTTCAGCTATCTGAAACTCGTGGGGGGCGAAGGGCAATGGAGTAGTCAGACCAGCGGCTGCAAATGTGAAGCCATATGATTTGGACTCGCTTATGGTCAGGCCTGAGATCGACCTAAAGACCTCAAAGACCTGGGCAACAGGACTCAAGTCGCTCCTCAAGTCTCGGAAATATAAGATAATATCATCCGCATAAGCGGACACTATATGCGCCGATCCATGTCGCAGAATGCCAAACCGGGGGGCCATATGACGGAGCCTACAGAGCAGCGGCTCAAGGGCAAGGACAAATAGGAGGGGAGAAAGTGGGCAGCCCTGTCTGGTGCCCCGTGCGATAGCTATAGGAACTGATATATGACCTGAGGTGCGCACTCTAGCAGTGGGAGCAGTATACAGCAATCTGACCCAAGCGAGGAATTCGGGGGGTATCCCAAATTTCGACAGTGTGTCAAACATGTAATCCCATCTAAGGGAGTCGAATGCTTGTTTCAAGTCTAGGGAGATGCAGCCTTCAGAGCTCGTGCCCTCTCGATCACCGAGCATGAGCTGGGCTAGTCGCCTGAGGTTCATGGCTGTATTGCGGCCCGGGACAAAACCACATTGATCCGAGTGGACTAGTTGAGGTACATATTGCACGAGCCTTGATGCTAACACCTTGCTCAATATCTTGGAGTCAGTATTTAGAAGGGACAGGGGTCTGTAGTCAGCCATTTGAAGCCCTTCTTTATTAGGCTTCAAAAGGGACGTGATTAACGCCTGCATAGACGACTGCGGTAGGGTGGTTGTTCGCAGCGCTTCCAAGTAGATATCGTGTAACGGCGGGGCCAGTAGGTCTATATATGTTGCATAAAAGTCGGCCGGTAGGCCGTCTGTCCCAGGGGTCTTGCCCTTAGGAAGGGCGCGTATTGCCTGTCTGATTTCAGCTATGGTAATGGTGCGCTTAAGGTCTTTGATCTGCCCCTCTGTAAGTTGCGGCAGGGCTAAGTCCCTCGTAAAGGCCTCGAATGCGACCTCTGGAAGGGGCTGTCGGGGGCTGTACAGCGCTGTGTAGTATTCCCTGAACGCAGTATTGATCCCAACCTGGGTGGTGACTGGATTTCCTGCTTGGTCCAAGATTCTCAGAATGGGGTGGCTCACTGGGGAGTCCCTTAATAGGCGGGCTAGGAGGGGGCCAGCTCTATCTGCCTGTGCATGCTGCCTGTTCGTATATTCCCTATAGTCTAGGAGCCTCAGGTCTTCCAATAGCTCTGCGTGTCGAATGTGAGCCTCCTGTAGTGGTGTGAAGGGCGCATGTGTGCCGGCAGCCTCACTTTCTAGGGAAGCCAGGGAGCCCTCCACCTCCTTCAATTGATTAATTATCTCCCTTTTCCTGCCCATTCCAGCGGCCATGGCCGCCCCCCTAATACAGACCTTAAATGCGTCCCATTCCACTTGACAGGTGCTGGCTGTGTTCATGTTTGTGGAGAAATATGTTCCTATAGCTTCGGACAGGGAGGCCCTAAACACTGAGTCTTCCAGAAGATCTGGGGACAGTCTCCAAGTAGGGATGGGGGCAAGTCGCCTGCCCCACTGCCACGTGAGTTCTACAGAGCTATGATCGGACAGAGTTTTCCCCATGTGTTGGGCCTTGACAATTGTATCCGCTACAGAGCGGGAACAGAAAATGTGGTCAATTCTAGTATGTAGCTGGTGTGGTGGGGAGAAAAAGGTATATTCCCTCTCCTGTGAGTGTGTACTGCGCCATACATCAGTCAGGTCCCAGCCCTCAGCCCAACGATTAAGAGCATCCGCTTGTTTCCTACTCTCAGTCGCCTGTAAAGGGGGATGTGACCTATCCATCGTAACATCAAGCACAGCATTAAAATCACCCCCAATAAACCATCTATGACCAGTCCATCCCGTCAGCACCCCGTTCACCGTCATCAAGAACTCCGATTGATTAGAGTTCGGCGAGTAAACACATCCAAATACAACAGCATCCCCGTCCAACATCCCCCGCACAAATACATAGCGGCCCTCTTTATCAACTTTATGCTCTAACATCTGAAAGGGGACAGAGCCACGGAACCAGATCGCCGCCCCCCTTGAAAATGCAGAATAAGAGGTAGCAAATAACTGTCCCCTCCATTTTTTGCGCAGCTTCACCGCCTCAGAGGCGTTCAAATGCGTCTCTTGCAGGCATGCAATCTGGGTTCCCCTGCGGTTGAGCTGGGCCAAAATTCTATGGCGTTTCTGGACTGCTCCCATGCCACGCACGTTCCAAGTGCACATTTGGTAGTTATTAAGCGGCCCCATATCCAATCATGTGGTGCGACTCAGTGAAACTCCCTGGGCCCCATGTCAGGTTTGCGTTGAGATAAGGTGAGTGTGTCGTGGAAACAAATAACCCCTTAACAAAAAGGTCCCCAGGCCAACGTGCCCAGGATCCAAACTGTGGTGCCCAACGTGGGCACAAGTCATTGGAGTCCGTGTGCAGACCGGGGGGTGACAGGCCTCTGTCGACTGTCATTGAGCGGTCTGCATAGGCTCGGTAGTCCTCAACAAAGTGAGTTCCCCATGCAACCCACCAATTGCGAAAAGAAGGGGAGGGGGGGTAGGGGGAGTTCAAGTATACATTACCACCCGGAGGGGATCATATAGTCAGCAAATCAGAACTCCTCCGCTATTTGGGCTGTAATTTTCGGGAATAGCGGCAAGCTGTCCATTGAGCCGGATACCTCCGTATGGGTGTCGGTGGAGGCGGAGTTCCTGTCGCTACGTGCTTGGGCGTCATGTGCTGCTAGTGCCTCCTCCGT
The DNA here is from genome assembly GCF_964263255.1 of Lissotriton vulgaris. NCBI lineage: Eukaryota > Metazoa > Chordata > Amphibia > Caudata > Salamandridae > Lissotriton > Lissotriton vulgaris. Next base: position 1,141,037,987 of record NC_141694.1, on the reverse strand, counting down.
GAGCCGCTGCCGGTGAGATGACGATGGGTGGCCTGCCAGTCGGGCATCAGGAGGATGCGTCTTCACAGGGGGTCCATGGGAAGAGTGGAGTCCAGGGCCTGGGGTGTTGTGTCGTCCTTCCGGTGTGCCTCCGCGCTCGTTGTGGCCGTCCCCCCGGGGCTCCTCGAATGGGTCCTGTGAGGTCGGCGGTGTCAGAGTGACCTCCATCCATTCCTCTACCTCTTCTGGTGACTCGAAGAAGTGGGATTTGTTGTCGTGCATGATTTTGAGCCGAGCAGGGAACAGCAGCGCATACTTCATATTTCTGTCCCTTAACTTGCGTTTGACACCCATGAAGGTGGACCTGGCGCGCTGTACAGTGGGCGTGAAATCAGGATAGACTGAAATGTTTTTATCTTCAAATCGTATCGGTGCTTTCTCCCTGGCCGCACGCAGCACAGTGTCCCGGTCTCTGAAATGAAGGAGGCGCGCGATCAGGGGACGAGGGGGCGCCCCTGGCTTGGGGGGCCGAGGAGGCATCCGATGTGCCCTCTCCACGCTGTACAGTGCAGTGAGATCTTCTTGGCCCACTACTTTCCGTAGCCAGTCTTCCACGAATTGGGTGGGGTCCCTCCCCTCACTTCTCTCCGGAATGCCTAAGATGCGGACGTTGTTGCGGCGCGCACGTCCTTCTGCCTCATCCACTTTATCCCAGAGATGTTTAAGCTGTTTTTCCACTCCCTCCAGCCTCGTGGAATGCTCCGTCTGCTGTGGCACTAGGTCATTCAGTGCTAGCTTCTGCTACGCCACTCGTTCCGCCAATTTGTTATGGTCCGCCCTTAGTAGTGACAGGCCCGTTGCCATGTTGTCAATACGCGATTCCAGGGCCTCACGGGTCGCCCGTATCTCATTAAGGATAAGGTCCAACTTTGCGTCCTGGGACCTTTTCCCAGTCGGCGGGATGATGTCCACGTTGGAGGAGGCCAGAGGGTCTTCGGAGCCCGTGGACTGCAGATCCGTCGTAGCGCCCTGTCCATGAGTCTTGCCCCTTTGCTTGCCCATGGCTCTTGTTAGCAGGGTGGCGCCGGAAGGGCACAGCGGATCGCCGCCGCCCTCTCCCGTATCTACTCCGGGCGCCGGGCCGCGTCCGTCGCTGGGTCAGGGAGTGGTGTTGTGCAAGTGTGAGAGCAGCACAGGCCCAGGGCCGGCAGGGAGCGCGTAGAATCCCTGTCCTTGACGTCAGTTGCAGACCAGGCGGCCCACCCAGGGAGGCCCCGGGTGCAGAGCCGTCGTCAGCTTCCCGCAGTACAGGTGAAGAAGGTAAGGTGGCCTTCTGCCAGTGTTCAGTGAATCGGCCTTACGCTGGTGCACTCTAGTAGTCTGGGCCAGTGCGTGGTGGAAGGCCCGCAGAGCTGTGTCTCACTTTCCTGCTGCTGTCCTAGGTCAGTTGCCCAGATAGCCAGGTCCTGCAGTCCACCGTCCCCTGCACACCGCCGGGCACACCGCCCTCCGCAGGGCGTTGCACCGCGTGGAGTCCCAGTCGCGGCTCCAGCAGCCGACCAGTATGTGGGCCAGAGGAGCTCCTCTCGTCTTCCTGCTCGGGCCCCAGTGACAAGATGGCGCCCAAAAAATGCTGATGAAGCCTGCAGGGGGGGGCCCGGAGCAAGAGGCGCCTGTATCTGGTGTCCGGTGCTGTCCGCCCCACTGTCCCGGGCGGCGCAGCAGAGAACGGGCGTCTAGCCCTCGGCGTGGATTCAGCTGGTCAGCCAGGTGAAGAGAGTCTCCGCCCGATCCGTGGGGCACCCAGCAGGATGGCCGTGCAGGGCCCTGCTGTGTAGGCGGGGGCCGCAGGGTCGCCGTGTCATCAGGACACCCCTCTACCGGCGGGGGTCTGCTGCCGGTTTCCGCTTCGGGAGTCCGGCGCGGAGTTGGTCCGTCCGCGCCAGAGGCTATGGGGAGGCCGGGGAGAGTGTCTACTCGAGCCCGGGGCCTCACCCTGCGCAGTAGGCCGCTTCCAGAGTAGCCGCGCCGAGCGTCTGCAGAGCGGGCGGACTGGAGAAGCACTGCTCCGCTTCCCGGACGACACCCCCGGGGGCCTCCGGTGCAAGTATCAGGTGGGTCGCGGTGGGGGAAAGCAGGATTATCAGCTTGTTTTGGGGATTACGGACGGAGCTCTCGGGCTACACGTCCACCATCTTCGGCTTCAGGCCACGCCCCTTCTCAGTCACTCTTTATTCTCACCCACACCAGATGAGCTTGCCTTATCCAAATTATAGAACATGCACCATCTTTTTCCGCATTCCTAGTAATCATCTTTGATTTCACAAAAAACTATGTTTTTCTGGTTTGCAGTCCTCCCTTTATTAGCAAACTGTGATTAAAAGTCCAGCTTAGGACACCTTCAGGCAACCATTGAGCTTTAAAAATTAGACAAATTGGAGTCATTATATGCAGGTCCACTGGAATTATGCGGCAGAGAAAGACCAAATTGTGTGCAGGGTTCACCAAAGTATGCAGCAAGGAAAAACTAATTATGCGGGGTAATACAGCACCGTTTATGATAGTATTAATTATTTAACACTTTAACACTATCCAGGAAAAGGTTTCATCTTATTAGTACCAGTTTAACATACAATTTCAGCAAAAAGAACCTGAAAGGTAATCAATCAACTTTTGCAAAGAGTCTACCACCACATGGCACACATGTTGATGCATTTTAGCAACCTTTTATTTGTTTGAACTAGAAACATTTAGGGATAAAAGATGCTGATTAAGTATCTGATGACGGATTGTGTGGCAAATGCGGTAAATCCATTCTTATGTGAAAAACACTGTGACTGCAGAATCTCATAATTCCAGTGGTCCTGATTGCTTGATATATGGTGTTTTCATTTGGTGCTCCTCAACCGTGGACATTGCTTAAGCAAAGTTACTGGAGGGATACAAACTTCTAAATTAAAGCACACAGCACACCTGACCAAAGGAGAATGTGTCATAAGGCAGTCTTTCATACTAGGAAGCCATTAACGTCATAGAGGAAAGTGTTATTTTGGCAGAGCTATTGAGGAGGGAGATGCCATGAAAGAGTTAAATTTGGAATTATGGGGAATTATTCTATTACCGTTCCTCCTATGATTACTGTATTGTATTCTAATTTCATTTATACAGTGCTCATGAGTCCTGATGAGGTGTTGAAGCGCTACATGCCAGGCAGCAGGCTACTCTGCAAACCCAGGGTTAGGAGTTAATCCATGCATTTACTAACCAAAAATGGAAAATATTCATTAATAAGCACTATTCAATTACAAATCGAGCATACTGTGTCAACTCTTAAACTAACTAGCTTGTTAAATTATACTTTTTTATGTTAAAAAGGAAGCTCAGAGCTGGCTGCCAGCATTCAAACCCATTTCACGTCAGGAGAAGAATGTGCCAGCTGCAGAGCTACTGACATGAACTTCTAGTCCTCTTCTTGGCAAAATGATGTTTTTACTGGTTTTACAGCGTGCTCATAGATATAAAAAGAAATAATTGGATGCATAAAACACGCCAAGCATTTTAACAGAAAAGGTTGTAATTAAGACAACATGCCCATTCATCACCACACAAGTGTCCATCTTTGGCATGGCTATTATAAGGCATGTAATGTTTAACGGGGAAAAAACAAAAGCACGTACAGAATTTTTAAAGGTTCTGGCTGGGGTGACTTTTTCTACTCCCTGCAATGTACTTTGAACTGTCTAATTAAAAAAAAAAACATTAAATAGACGCACCAAAGTAAAGTTGCATCAAAATGAAAGGAAATTATAAAACGCAATTCCTCGATTTATCTCATGTGTCAGACCATGGAGTTCATCTGCCCATTGAGTGCGTCGATCCTTTATTAGTGTACACTAATCACTGCTGCAGAGTTATTACTCCACTTGTTTCCATTTTCTTACGGCAAACTGAAGCCAATGAATGGATCCTTTAAACTTTTTTAACAGCAAATGAAAATGCCTAATTATTTCCGATCTCACACCTCCACCAATCAAGAGTCGAATAAACTTGCTGAAATTTTCAAGAGTAACCTGAATAAAGTGACTGCAGTTCTTTCTCTTATTTTTTTCTCACATAGCCTTGTTGGGCTGTGTGGCGTTTACAGCGCGAAGCGCTGTCTCACCAGAGACCTATTGTTAGCGACTCAGCTTTCCAGGAGACAGGACCTGGCCGCGCGCATCTCCTCTCGAAGAAAGCGATTGGAACGGGCCACGCGCACGAGAACGCACGCTCCATTGAGCAGGCCACAAATCCCTTGCAATCACAGACACACCCACACAGAGAAGTGCGCACACACACACAGGCACACACACAGAGACATACACTTACGAACACATACACGCATACACACGAGCGCACACATACAGAGACAAACACCACCACCCACCCCCTCCGCACACACACGCCCCTACGGTGGAGCCCTTAAGGCTCAGACAACATTTGGAGCCATCAGGCTCTTTGAAATACAGGGGTGCATCGTGATCTTCCCAGCCCATGGTCGGCCAGGGCAACAACACCTACGGAGCCCCCCGCCCCAGCCCTTTTGAACTTACCAGGCCAATCTCCGGGGACTCCGCTCTCAGCACGTTGCAGGGGCAGGCACCGTCCATGTGCCTCGTGCCCCCTCCGCAGAGTTCCCGCTGCTGCTCTTGCCAGCTCCTGTCCCGGGGCTCCCTCTTGGTCATGGGAGCCCGCAACACTTGCGCAGCCTCCTGCTGGCGGCCCGGGGCTCTCCAACGCTCACTGGAGTCCCGGGCCGCAAGACGCATTTCCTCCACCTGCCTCCTCTTCCGGTCCGGACGCGGCCCCGCCCCCGTCACAGGCGACCTTGCCTGACTTCCGGGGCGGCCGCGGCTGGATTCCGGGGCATTTTCTGCCACACAAACCTTGCCAGAAATCGCATTTGTGCTTAGTGGACACATCTCTTTCTTTAACATTTCCTGGTCTAACTTTGAAAACTTCTTCATTCGGAAGTCCAGAATTACTGAATTGTGCCTCTGTCCTCTATATCAGTACTTGCTTAGAGTTGTGGTATTGAAGGGAACTGTTACATATGTAAGAGTATTTCCACACTTTGCTTTTGTCCCCACCGGCAGAAAGGTAAGCTTGGTATATTTTAATACTATTGTCCAGGTAACCAGCCATTCCTAAATCTCTCCTAACCTCGCTTTTCTATTTCTTATAATCCCATGCAATGTGCCTAATTGCAGATTTTACAGGACAAATGTACAGGCAGTAATGGTAGCAAAAACAAGTTAATTAAACCGGTCAAACGACTCCAAATTTAGAATCTTGCAATGATGCAGAACATACGAATGGAAATAACAGAGTGCAGTAGCTTGATACACAACTCATGTCTCACACGTTGGGACATTTGCTGACATTGACACCTGGAGACAACTTGCTTTTGCTATGATCTATATAGTCCGGTACTCTAGCATCTGCCCATATTTATGTTTTGACGTATTGAGTGTAGGGTTCTTGATCAAGTGTGTGTGATGGGATTTGCTAGGAAGGTGTGTAGCTCCTTGCCGTGCGTGAGGTGCATCATCAGAGCTGTGTGAATAATAACTGCGTCAGCCCCGTGCCTGAGGTGCATCATCAGAGCTGTGTGAATAATAACTGCGTCAGCCCCGTGCCTGAGGTGCATCATCAGAGCTGTTTGAATAATAACAGCTGTGAGCCAGTGCCTGAGGTGCATCATCAGAGCTGTGTGAATAATAACTGCGCCAGCCCCGTGCCTCTCTTTGGTCTTCCCTCACTGTACATTTCCCAGAACAGTAAGATATATCTGAGGTAGCTCCTGCCTCATACCCACTTCTGTCTGGGTGTGTCTCCTCCTTCATTTATGAGGGCTGTGCTTCTGTTCTCTGTGAGAATGAAGTGAGCCGGCATAGTGCTTTCAGTGGCTGTTACAATGGCTTGATGATGAGTATGATAGATATCACAATCTACAGAAGGTCCATGTAGACGGTTGGGAGACAGAGAACATGACAGCACCAGCCACACACACATTCACACACACAACCACACACACAACCACACACACACACACAAGCACACACACAACCACACACACAACCACACACACAACCACACACACACACACACAAGCACCCACACAAGCACCCACACAAGCACACACACAAGCACACACACAAGCACACACACAAGCACACACACAAGCACACACACAAGCACACACACAAGCACACACACAAGCACACACACAACCACACACACAACCACACACACAACCACACACACAACCACACACACAACCACACACACACAACCACACACACACAACCACACACACACACACACAACCACACACACACACAATCAGTGCACTCTTTCACCAGACACAAACACCATCAGTCGTCAGTGTACGCTTTCACCGGGCACAAACACCACCAGCCGTCAGTGCACGCTTTCACCAGGCACAAACACCACCAGCCATCAGTGCATTCTTCCACCAGGTACACACCACCAGACGTCAGTGCACACTTTCACCAGTCATCCACACACCACCAACCGTCAGTGCACGCTTTCACCAGGCACACATACACCACCAGCCGTCAGTGCATGCTTTCACCAGGCACACACACGCCACCAACCGTCAGTGCACGCTTTCACCAGGCACACATACACCACCAGCCGTCAGTGCATGCTTTCACCAGGCACACACACACCACCAGCTGTCAGTGCACACTTTCACCAGTCACACACACCACCAGCTGTCCGTGCACGCTTGCACCAGGCACACACACCACCAGCCAGCAGTGCACACTTCCACCAGGCACACATCACCAGCCATCAGTGCACAATTTCTACAGGCACACATACCACTAGCCATCGGTGCACACATCAATGGTTAGCGAATCCACAATTAACTATTGCAGCAATCGCAGTATGGCACACTTTACTTTTAAACATATTCATCTAAAGTGCAGCATGCCACCATTGCTACAAAAATAAATACACATTTTTTTGGCCTACTATTTATTGACTTTTGTTGCAATTAGTGTTGCAATATTTAGCAATGTCAAAAGCTCAAACTTAATTACTGCGAGACCTATTGCATTGCAAATGCTTGTTTTTGAGAGAGCAGTGGTGAAAGTCTTCTTTCTACCTCTGCGGATACTGAATAATGCCAGCTGTTCAACTCTCCATGAACTATCACAGATTATCCAACTCTCCCAGCTCCATCCACTGACCCAACTCTCCTTGACATTCACCTCGGAACTCACTGAAGTGGAAGCAAGTGCCTAAAATTAGACATGCTTTCTGCTGCAAAGTCCTTCTGTGATGTAGACAGAAAGACCCGTCTTGCGCATATTTCTTTTTAAAGAAATAGACAAAACTTGGGCGGCACATTAGCACCAGGGCCCCCACCCTTTTTCCGGGCCTGGCACGCTCTGACTGAAGAGAAACAATATAAGTTGATACTTTGATTCTCTCGAGTCCTAGGTCAGCAGCACGAGGAGCTCGGAGCAGACTGCTGCAGCTGCTTTTGAGAGTGAGACACACAGCTCTCTACCGAAGAGCTGAGGGGGCCCCCTTCATCTACTGAAGACTGGGAAGACCCCCTCACTGCGGGGGTGTCTGTTACGCCAGTGCATACACTGTACCATTTCTGAAGGATGTTTGGACCTAAGTGGCTTTGGATTTTGCAGTTCCTTTTGAGAGGTTGTCGCCAAATCAAAAATATCTGTTCTTGATGGAATACTTCTCAAAGTGGGACTATTCTTGCAGATCTGGAAGGTCCCCCAAGGGAATTTGTTAGAGACAATGGAACCCATTTTACCCCCTCAATGAATGAACAAATTTATTAATAAGTACCAATTAAACATTTGAGGGTGGCCTTATATTCGCCAACCTCCAATGCCATTGTGGAGAGGATGAAAAGGTTTCTCAAGAGGGTTTTCAGACTGCAGTAGCAAACAAATTACCGGTGGAGGACTTTGGGCGCGCGCCAAAGTGCAAGGTTTGTCCTAATTGGATCAGTGGTTTGGTTACTAAAGAAAAAGATTGTCTCTGTGATCTCAACAAGACTGTGAAAGAAAAGGTTTCTGCTGGGAAAATGTCACACCAAATATATTTCCATAACCTGTACAGTCAGTTTCTGATTTTCAGGTTGGTGATCGGGTATTGATTACAACTCCCAACAAGGTTTAAAAAAGAGAGTCAAAGTTTTCTGCATCGGGAAGACTCCCCAGAGTAGCTAAAGGCTCTGTTCTAATTTAGAAAAGGCGGTGGTGGGGAAAAAGGGCTATGGTAAAGCTTTCTTCAGAACAAGCTTACAAACTAAATAAACACAGAAGTAGCTTGGAAGAAGACCGGAACAGTTGATTTAATTAAAGGCAGCAGCCCGGAGATCAAGCAACAGAGTTGGGGTCTAAAGACTGTCAAAGCACATTGAGTTCGACCATCATTTTTAAATTACATGAAGTGTCATAAAACAATTTCTGCATTTCTTTTGTAACAGAAATTTAGGCATAATCACAGGGAGTCATATATCGGGGAAGAGGTCACATCGGGTAAATTGAACAACGGAGATGCAAGTTCATTTTTATATGTACATATATCATGTTTACATCAGCATGGTATTTTTCCTCTCCCTCTATTTGAATTTACATTATTTGAGGTTTGGTGTTTGTCTGTTATGTCTATTACTAATTCTCTAGTTACTTGCATTCTTCCTAACTTGAGCAATGCGTTACTGCAGGAAACCCCGCAATTGTAGGAAACCACACAAAAACAGCACAACAATGAAAATTGGGAGCAATGATGGGCATATTCTGGTCACCCATCAGGGGAACCAGTAAAATAACTCTGAAAACCAGTTCTGCGCAGTGGCACCTCCCTCCTTCTTCATGTCAGCTTGTATATGAACCATTGATTGGATGACAAGAGGTAATGTACAGTTATCCATGTAGTTTCCAGATGATAAAAGTATAGCAGGACGCACTGATCTTGGCACACACTCCACCTTTCATCGCAGTCATCAAGTCCACCATCTACTGATGTTGCATCACCATGAGGCGGATGACTCTTAGTTCTTACTTGATAGCATTTAGGCCAAGCTCAGTATTATTGATCACTTTTAACATTTCCCACCTGGTTATTTGTAACCTGCAGGAGTTCACTTTTGTTTGCAAGCCCAAGAAGGGTATGGACCCTCCTGTGTATACTTTAGTGTCAGAAAGCACTCTGAATACTTCTGGGATATCCTTGTAGCCTTAGCCCAGCCTAAGTAAACAGCTGTTCTTTTTTTTTTCTCGAGCCTGATTCCAGAGAGTTGTTTTCTTCTGTAGCGGATGTTGGATCCACTTGGACAGACCATCTCCTGAGATGACCAGGTTCAGAGTGTGTATGGATACGAAGGTGCAAAGGCCCTGCCCACCAGGGACAAGCTGTGTGTAGGCAAACATTGCCAGTAAACATCCATCAATACGAAGGTGCCTTGCAGATCTGGTACGTGCAGTATTGCTCAACGTTTTTCATTGGTGCCAAGGACGATTGTTCCTTTGCCTCTGAAATACAATGAATACAGAGTTAGTTTCTATACAATTAGGGATTTCCCTTCCCTTCTACCCACATGTACTTATCTAGCTCAGTGTCCCAGAATTCCTGACATTGGGTATCCATACATTTTTCATTCAACCCTTCCCTTCTAGACTCATTTCCCTTGTATCGTTGAGGTGAATGGCTCTGCACTGGAACTGGGGTTACCTTGTTATTAAAGAATACTTACCCAGATACGCTAATGGTCATCCCGGGGCCACAGACTGAGGCAGGATGGACCGGTTTGTGCACTGGTGCGATGGTATTCTTACCTCCAAGAACCTCTTTGGAAAATCTCAGGGCCAAACAGTGACCTCCCCTATGGTGCCCTGCCTGTCCATCATGTCTAGCTTGCTTTGAATGTCGCTAGGCTCAGTGAAAAGGTGTAATGCTGTGGGGTTGGTTTTATACCGGATTGTGTTTATCACAACTCTTGAGGTTCTACTCTACTGGGTTGTATCTTGGCCTTAATCCTATGTAGGTACAGGTGGATGAGACATTATGCTTTTGGAGGGCTATTTCTTGTGATAGGTAAAGTCTGTCTGCACCCACAGAGTTGAGTATCAGCAAACAGACATAGCACAAGAACGAGAGGCTCCCACACGGGTATCCGAGGGCAAAGGTCCGTGGAGCAAACAGCAGACAGGCCCCTATCTTTATACTAAACTAAGGGGCTGGATTACCTGCTAGGTCCCTCCTATGGGTGGAACCTGAGAAGAGGGTGGTTACACCCCTTTCTCTTTGTCCAGTTTCGCGCCAGTGCGGGGGCTAGAGTGCCCCAGCAACTGGTTTCAACCGAGCTATGCATGGAGCACCTTGTGTGCCCCAGGCAGTGTCTGGAAAAGCATCTTTCCATTGAACCCACCCTGCCCCAATCCACTACAGGCTGTCTGGGGAGGTGCAAGCACCTCCCTTGACAGGAAACCTATTGTCCAGGCCTCCCCTGCCAGAGTTTCATCCAGCAGCAGGAGGTCAGACTCGTGTCTGTGGCAGCAGCATCCATTTTGTGATGCTGAGGCTCTGTTTAACTTTAACCGGGTAAAGCAGTAACTACATGTCTTCTCCCTCTAGAAGGGTGGAATGCTACCCCCGCTGCCAGAACTGGTAGTGGGTAGTATTCCACAAAGTGTTTGATACCTTACACGACATGTTTTGATAAAGCCAAACCAAAGTTAGCATTAACTGCGAGGATTATAATGCACTTAAGAGTATATGGTATGGCTTTATCATAGAACAGCTGTGGTGTCAGTTTGGATGGCCAGCCAGGGGTGGCATAATTCATGCTGCAGCCCCTGGTAGGCCTTGGATGCACCTATGCCCTGGGTACCTATGGTACACTATACAGGGGCTCACAAAGGTGACCCAATTCACAATTAGGTATGTACCTAAAGTACATGGTATCAATTTAGAGAGAGAACAGCTGGGCTGTGGGTCTGATTAACAGGCCCACAGCCACACTAAAGTAGAAAAACCAGAGTATCACAGCAAAAAGTGGGGGTGACCATAGGAAGCAGACCCTACTCTCCTACAATGTGTGTGACGCTGACCACTAGCGTCGCCACTCACCCTGAACCCACTCCTGAGGTGGGAGTCAGTGGTACTCGTGCTTATTTTTTTAAATTGTATCTCAGTCGAAACTTGTGTGATTTTAAACTTGCAATACCACCTGTGTTAAACTTGAGGCAGACGCTCATTCCATCCTTCTCCGCACAGCCGATTGAACGCTGTCGCAGCCCTTGAATCGCTAGCGCCCGCCATTGCCGGCATGAACACAGGCCACGCCCCCCCGAGGCCACACCCCCCTGTCCGAGGCTTGATATGTGCGTCGGCAGGAAGCGCAGCGGACGAGCGCAGCGGGAGCGCCTAAGGCAAGCCCGTCTGCGCCCGTCCGCGACCGGCCGAGGCCAGGGGCCTGTCACCCTGCCTCCCACATACAATACTCCCCCGCACACCTACTCAACCTTTATGACTCTTGGCCGCTGGATGATGCAGTTACAGCACGTATTGACAGACTAGGACTGTCCTCTGTTTCCACTTCTCCCCCCCCCCCCCCTGCCTTTACCTATACCCACCGACATCCCCTGCTCAGCGCCCCCAGTCCGTCACTTGACCTCCATATCGGCCTTCTACCTTAACACCAGGTCGGGAGTAAAACATTACCACAAACTCTTCACTTTACTGGACTCCCACAAACCCGACCTACTGTTTCTTACAGAAACTTGGTTCTCCGAGAACTCACTTCCTTCTCTACTAGCCACTCTTCCGGCTTCCTATTACGCACTTCGCTCCGACCGCCCCCCTGGCAAATCAGGTGGTGGCGTTGCCCTCATTGCACGTAAAGACATTATGTTCCAATCCCTAACTTACTCCCCAATTGGATCCTCAGATTACTTGGTCGCCCGCTCTTTCTCTTTCAGCACCCTGCTCACTTGTGTGCTGATGTATCGTCCTCCCTCCTCCCCCCCAACTCTTTCTCCCGACCTTCCTTGACCTGGTAGCAACCCTAGCAGTCAACAACTCAGCTATCCTCATACTAGGAGATTTCAACTTCTGGCCCTCCGATCCGGCCGAATGTTCAACATCGAAGGAATTTTCTGAGTCCCTTCTCTCTCTTGACTTTCTGCCAGCTGTGCACCATCCTACCCATTGCAAAGGTCACATCCTGGACCAAATCTGGTCTCTCAACTGCCCAGTTTCCTCCTTGACTATTTCCCCTTGCACCTGGTCTGACCATTTTCTTATCTCCTTTCTACTACCCATTCGCTCATCCAGTAAGCCCCCCCTTCCCAAAAACATCTGGGCACGCTCCTGGAACCATGTAGATGTGTCCTCCCTAGCCACCTCTCTTTCTGATTCCTGCCCTGATCTCCATGGGCTCTCCTCCCTTGAGCAAGCAGTCTCCATCAACTCCTGGCTCTGCTCGGGCTGCGACCTAGTAGCCTCCCTCAGACGTGTTTCCTCAAAACGCACCAATGAAGCCAATCGCTGGTTTTATCAGGATCTTAAAGATCTAAAACTCAATCTCCGGCGCGCAGAACGCTCATGGAGGCAAGCCTACTGCCCTATCCTAAAGAAACATTATATTTCGCTTCTGACCCAGTACAAAAAATCCATCCTAGCAACCAAGAAAGCTTATTTTTCTTCTAAAATCCTAGCCGCAGAGAATCAGTCCAAAGAAATTTTTACCATCGTTCACGATCTCGCTTACTCCGATATGGCTTCCCTGAAACCTTCCCCATCCCAGCACCTCTGCAACTCTCTCAACACTTTTTTCTTGACAAAATCTCCATCATCAAAGCCAATTTTCCTCCTTCCTCCCCCTCCTTTGTAAATCCCCTATGCCCTTCCAACTCAGCTCATCTTGACTCATTTCCACCTCTTACAGAAAGCGTTTTCCTTTCCATTCTACTGATGATAAAGTCTGGCTCTCCCCTCGATCCTTGTCCTGCACCCATCCTGAAACAGATCTACTCGGTCTGCACTTCACCCCCCCTTACCCTCCTGAACAGTTCATTATCTCAAGGCACCGTAATTCTCTCCCTCAAAATGCTGTCATCCTACCCATTCTAAAGAAACCCGGAGCGGACCCCACCTCACTCGTCAACTATCGTCCCATCTCCCTCCTTCCATTTCTGGCGAAAGTCCTAGAGCGCCACGTAACCAAGACGCTCAGCACTTTTGTAGAGGAAAATAAGATATTGGCCCCTAGGCAGGCAGGGTTCCGTCCATCGCACTCAACCGAGTCCGTGGCCCTCTCGGTTCTGGACACCCTCAGAGAGGGCATGGACAACAATCACCCCCGGGCCCTGGTTCTCCTCGATCTCTCCGCCGCCTTTGACACGGTTGACCACTCCATCTTATTATCCCGTTTCAGGGCGGCGGGCATCAGAGGCGTTGCCCTCGTCTGGCTGTCCTCCTTTCTGAGCGGCCGCTCCCAAGCGGTGCACCTGGGAGACTTTGCAGCAGACTTCCAGGCGGTCAAATGCGGGGTCCCCCAGGGCTCCTCGCTGTCCCCGCTACTATTCAACCTGTACATCGCCCCCCTCATCTTTGCTCTCCAACAGCTGGAGGTCTCTGTCTTTAATTACGCGGATGACCTCCAGCTGATCTTCCCCCTATCTCTTCCCCACAGTCTATAGTCAATTTTCAATCCACCATGACCTTTATCCAGGACTGGATGAACCACAACCACCTGAAGCTCAACCCCGATAAAACGGAATTGGTGCTGAATGGTGGTTGCTCCAGCCCCCTCTTTAGGCTCTCCACCCACCCCATCTCCCTCTGTAAAAACCCTCGGTTTTAAACTAGATTGCCAACTCTCACTTCACTCCCAGGTCAGTTCGGTGGTTTCCTCATCCTTCCACTCCCACCGCACCATCCGTAAAGTCTCCCGTTTTTTTTTTATTCAGCTCTCAAACTTATAGTTATTGCCATGGTGATCTCCCGCCTGGACTACGGCAATGCCCTTTATTGTGGCATGCCCGTATACAGTTTGCGTCGCCTTCAAATAGTACAAAATCAGGCGGCCAGGCTGGTTTTTAACCTACCCAAGTCCCACCATGTCACCCCTCTTCTCAAGACTCTACACTGGCTCCCCATCCGCGAACGCGCCCAGTTCAAACTAGGATGTATCATCTTCAACGCTCGGGTTGGATCAGCCCCTGCCTTCATCACTTCCGAAATTCATCTCTATGTTCCCCCCAGGAAGCTGCGTTCCTCTACCCAACATCTCCTCCAAGTCCCCCGTTTCAAGCGTAAAAAGTGGGGTGGATCCAAATTCTCCACTCTCGCCCCCACTTTCTGGAACTCCCTCCCGGGCCACCTGAGATCCTGTCCTCAATACTCACTTTTTCGCAAAGCTTTAAAGACTTTTCTCTTCACTCAGGCTTTTCCCTCCTAAATTTCCCCCATCTTCTTTCCTCCCGTTCCTGAAGCTTCAGGGGTTCAGTTCAATCAGCGCCATGAAACCGCTCGGTGTACGCGCGCATAACAAATATTTTAAACTCAAACTCATGACCTAGCCGATGTCGGTTGCCCATGTGTTGGTACCATGTGTTGTGGAAGAGTGTGCTGTGTAGTGTGTGCTGGATACACGCAGTTGGTTCAGTGTAAGTGAGGTAGGAGAGGTCCCTACACAAGCACTGTAGAAATGTTGAGGTAGGCTCTGTGACTCGGCAAATTCTCGCTGAGAATAACTGCTGACACACCCATGCTAAGCAGATGATATACGAAAGTGCAACAATACATAACTTTTGGAACTTTGCAGGTCTTGGGATGGTGTCTGGAGGGGGTCGTCTGTAGCTTTCTGGCATCCGGGAGTGTCTTTGCCTGGCACAGTGTAAAGATTCTGTTGTCAAAAAATTGAATGTAAATAATAGTTGGTGATCTTTTGGGCTAGAAGCTTTGGGACTTGTTCAGAGGTTGATACTGAAGTGAAGTGGTGTTATGTAGTAAAGAGGGAGCACGTTGGGCTTGATTGCAGACATGTTGGATAAGAGCTGTGGGTTGGAGGTTAAAAACATGCATCATTATTCGTTTTTAGAAATTCCTGTGCCTGCCCTTTTTGGTGAACATTGGGTATGTTTGTTTTGCGCAACTTTTTAGTGGAGCACTGGAAGGTGGCCCCAGTTGGGAAATCATTTTACGGTGATCATTTTAGTCATGGAGCAACTGAGCTTTATTTTTGGGGGTTATTTGTTGTCATACCCCCAGACAGAGGTGGGTTTCTAAGTGGGGCGATCTTTGTGGGTGTGGATTACTTCTTTATTTACATAACTTGCATTTTACGAATGTTGTCAGCCCTCTAATACTCTCAATTTCCGTGTGTGTGTGTGTTTTTTGTGTGTGTGTGGGTGTGCAGTTTTGCCGATGGTACCTTTTAACCTACACATGTTATTTTATGTTAGATTAGTTTTGTACGGCGCGCAGCTACCCAACAAGGGTTTTCCAGCGCCAAGCCTGAAAGAGGAGAAAAGAAAGAATATAGATGATAAATTAATTATTGGTTGAACAACCAAGTTTTTAAAAGTTTGTGAAAATTCATGTATGAAGTTCCATTACGAAGTGCAATGGGAAGAGAATTCCACATGGATGGGCCAAGGTAAGCAAACAAACGACCTCCCATTCATGTAAGTTTAATCCTGGGCACCAAGAATTTTCCCTGAGTGTTCTATCGTAGTAGACAAGAAGGTTGGTAAGGGTGGACTAGGTCTTGCAGATATTTAGGGGCAGAGCCAGCCTTGATTTTATACATGTAACTCAGGGCTTTAAACTTAACACGGTTTTCAACCTTAAGCCAATGTAGATCACTAAAGACAGTGGAAGTGGGAGATGTTTTAGGAGTCTGGAAGAGCAGCCTGGCAGCAGAGTTTTGTACCATCTGGAGCCTCCGCATAACATCCTTGCTTGCCCCCAATTAAAGGATGTTCCCATAATCCATTCTAGATGTCACAAGCGCCTGGACTACGGTCTTTTGAGTAGGGGCAGGGAGTATCCAGATGATTTTTTTCAACCCTATTTAAATGGTGAAACAGGTAGCTGCCACCTTCATTGCCTGCTGCTTCATAGATAGTTTGTCATCGATGATGACTCCCAAATTACGGACATAATCAGTGGGCTGGGGTAAGGCACCCATTTCACTCTGCCAATTCGTATGTGGCAATGACTGGGATCGGCCCTATGGCATCCTTGGACGATGTTCATGAGGGCCTATGTTATTTGAGTCGACAAGTTGGGTGTGTGGGTGAGCAGATCCTTGCACCTATTTGGGGTCTGCAATGGTCATCTATAGAACTCTTTCCCTCCCGGTGCCCCTCTCTACCTCCGATCCAGGATGCTTTGGGAATGTCTCCCTCTTTTGGACTTCGTGATTTCTTACCCAGTGACACAATATTTTCCCTGTTTTGGTGGGAGATGATCCGATAAAAAAAAACTTTGGATGTTTGGAGGATTAAGGGAGAGAAGGAGGCTAGATCTCTTGCTTGTGACAGGAGTCTGGTGTGCAGCTGGGCTGTGAATAAATGAGATTGCTGCGTGCCCTGGTGAATCTCCCTACTGACTTGGTGCCAAATTGTCGCTGATTTGTGCATGGACTACAGAGTTCTATGGAGTACACCATTATCCCGAGTGCATGGTTAACTTGGCCAAACATAAAAGTTTGACAAAGGTTTCATTTGCTGATTATATATTCTCTCAACAGATCTCTGTACTTATCCATGTACTTATTATATACAAAATGCAAATTACACAGTGCTCGAGTGAATGTGACAGTACATAAAAAATATACAATAAGACATTGTACAATCCTGTCCCATTCAACACTGCATAATGAAAAATCTGATGGAGATTATTTCATATTCAAGATTGACACAATAGAAAGGTGAGCCAGGACTGAGATGTCAATGTTTCAACCTAAGTTGAGTAAAAGGGTCTCCTCTGGACTAAGTCATTTGGCTTACGACATGTGAGAGACGGATACAAAAACCTTGCAACCACACATCAGGTACTTATTCTAATTTGATTCATATGAGTGAAGAGCCTCTACAAAGTAACATTTTACCGTCGATTGTCTGTAGTATCTCAAAAGATCACATGCATTTCATCCTTCTCAACATCAATTATTTAGGAAAAACAATGGCACAATGGTTGTAATCTGTGTATAGTCTCACTGAGTATCTCTCGTAGGTAATACTTTCCTATCAGGAAAAATAAAAATGGGGGAGGGAGGGGAAATTAATTAGTTTATAGGATAGTCAGCACAGCATTTCCTCAATCATGTGCTTCATGCTGCGAGTGCATGCAAATACGTTACACCTCACAGTGATTAGTAATGCTCTATTTAAGTTGTTGAGTTATGCCCCCACCCAGAATCATTTGTGGTGTCACGGACCAACAAGGGACTGTAACATCTAAGTTACCTACGCAAAGTGGCATGCACATTCCTTCTCTATACGGGTGCACGGTAAAGACTCGTGCTGCAGGCACACTTATGAAAGTGTCCTCATGTAATGCAACTGGTGCTATGTAAAGCGCTCTGATACCCGATTTAGGTCAAGATTGAGCAAAATAAAACTCTATTGAAAAAAAGTGAGGTGTACCTGCGTAGGTGCAAGGATGCCAACCCGCGTGTGCCAGTCTAGAAAAACATTATCTTGATTACAGATGGAACCCTGTGAAAAAATGCATAGAACATCAGGTCTTACGACATGCATCAATACTTCCTAATGCTTGGAATGGACACAATTACTATTCAGTGAGTGTGAAGGCTAAAGTTGAGCTAACGCCAATATCCTAATCAGACAAGACCCAACAATGTGACAATCATTGTATAGTATCTGTGATTGTAGAATCAGGTGGGAACAAGGTTTCTATGCCAAAGCAGAATTACTCGTACCTGCTGGCGAAATTACGTGTCTGGTACAGCCATCGGACCCTGAACTAAACAAGCACTGGTGTTGCCAATAGGTCTCGCAATAGGAAAGTTGGAGCTATTGGTTTTGTAAATGACATTTTATATTTGTTTTGTGATTTACAATGCCAATACTTTTAACTTTAGCAAATGTGACACTTTTAGCATTTGTAATGCCACATGTTTTGTATTGACGTGACTTAGATGTATTGATATTACAAATAACAATGGCTTTTAATTTTTTTAAATAACTAATACTTAAATAAAAGTGATTATAATTTATAATGGCAATGGTCCGAAGTAGATAAAATAGTGGAAGAATAGAAAAACTGTGGCACAGAAAACAGGGCAGAAATTCATATCTGGCGTTTGCATAACAAACTAAATCTCAGCATAATTGTTATGGAAACTTTTACCAAAACAAATATTTTGAAGGTAGGTTAATAAAACCCACAATAAGTATTGGCGTTTTGATAGAGAACAGTGTTGAAAATCAGGGGCTGACCCCCTATGTGCCTTTGCGCTTTCACTGGAGGGACTTCCCATGGTTGGGGGGAAGGCAACCTTACTGCCCAGCAGCTGGCCGTAGCTTTGCAGACCTGATGCGAGTCACGGCCGCCAGGCCGTGAAGCGTGAAGCAGTGGGCGGGGAAGCAGATCCCTTTGAAGCTCTCGGAGGCAAGGGTAGGAGCCGTCCTAACGTGGACAATGACGTGAAGATCTGAGGAAATATTCAAATATAAGGAAATGATGGTGAAGAATCACTAGTGTTTAGTAGACCAATTTAAAAAATGATGAGATACATTAAACTGAAAAATCACTGTATTTGATTTATTTTCGATATCCAGCATGTTGGAAAACAAGTTAATTGAATTATACAAAGTCTCTGCATGTTATCTGCACAGAGTTATTATGCAAGCGGGGAATGCTCAACCCAACCTGCAAATGAGCGGAAGTGATATTAAAACAACTTCATAGCTCTCAAACCGGAAGTGGTATCGCATGACCATAGATGCTGTTATGTTTTGTGTTGCTGGGTTCACTTCACCCTGTTAAATATTCAAAGGGGTGTTTTATGAGGGGTCCCTCCCCGTCAGGATGGGGAATGGTTGTGGCTGTGACGTAGAGACATGAGATAAAAAAAAGTCTCAGGTCGTGGCTAGTGGCAGTGTAACATCATTACGGGTCTGTTGTGGTCATTTACGCTCACCAATCAAGACCTGTAATTCATACGTAGGCCATCCTGCAGTTGAAGCACGGAACAGATGTGATCCCTGTATTTGATTTATTTTCGATATCCAGCATGTTGGAAAACAAGTTAATTGAATTATACTAAGTCTCTGCATGTTATCTGCACAGAGTTATTATGCAAGCGGGGAATGCTCAACCCAACCTGCAAATGAGCGGAACTGATATTAAAATGACTTCATAGCTCTCAAACGTTCACAACCGCTTGGGAATGCGAGTCAGGCTCCAGGTCCTTGAACAGTGATTATGCAGCAGGAAGTGACATCACATAACCACTAACATGGCTCAACCGCAAGTGGTATCGCATGACCATAGATGCTGTTATGTTTTGTGTTGCTGGGTTCACCTCACCCTGTTAAATAATCAAATGGGTGTTTTATGAGTGGTCCCTCCCCGTCAGGATGGGGAATGGTTGTGGCTGTGACGTAGGGACATGAGATAACAAGGGGTTCAGCTACTCTGGACCGAGACCTTAGCTGACTGGCACGCTTCTGCTCTGCTCCTTCCTCATTTTCCTCTACTGTTGCAAATTAAATGTGACAACAGGGGACTTTTGTTACTCATTGCTCAGGCATGACCTGATTATACAAACTTTACTTCTCCTCCACCCTCACCTGAAACACCCACAGTTCAGCTCATTCAGGCCGGCGCCAACATTGTAAGGAGTGAGATGTAAGGGAAATTAAGGAAGGAGAGAAGGATGTTGAACAGGGGAGCCTGAATAAGGGGAAAAATAATGATTAATTGCAGTGGGGACTGACACGCTGAAAGACAATTCAGATGGAGACAGCGTCCTGATCTGTATGCTGACCACTCCATGCGCCCCTCTGGAGGTCAGCGCCCAGACATAGGTACAGCCAGCCCATTATTAGCTGGCCCCGGTTGTCCACTGCCTACGCGGACAGTTCGAAAATTCAACCCAAGGTTCTTTTCCCGTTATTGTTTTTGTTACGGAAGACGTTCGCCTCTATGATGTCTATACTTCCGGATCGCCTGGCAGCTAACCGACTGGCCGAACACATTGTAGAGGAAGGCGTAATATGTAAGACCAGATAGCATTGGAGCATTGTCGGCATCTCAGCCAATCAAAGTGCGTCGGTCAGAATAGCGAAGCATTTATTGGCTGCAAAGAGCAAATGCCTTTGATGAATACAAACCCTGTTCTAGAGCAACACGAGTTTATTGTGGTGGGTGAA
The DNA here is from genome assembly GCF_964263255.1 of Lissotriton vulgaris. NCBI lineage: Eukaryota > Metazoa > Chordata > Amphibia > Caudata > Salamandridae > Lissotriton > Lissotriton vulgaris. Next base: position 1,141,017,549 of record NC_141694.1, on the reverse strand, counting down.
CCGATGTTGAGTTAATCGGGATCCTGTCTGTTAAATGAAAGCTGGACCTTCTCAGCTGGTGGCAGCCTGGATATGGACAGTTAAGAGAGCTGGGTCGACCCTGGAAGTTTCAGACTGCCTGACTGTAGGATCCCGGTCACGGGTAACTCTGGTGGGATCTAGTTTTGTTATAAACGAGAGCATGTCCGAGTGGAGTATCCGTTTCCTTTGTCAAAGATGCGTCCTCGAATAAAAAGCCCATACATTAAAAACCCCGGCACATGAAAAGAACAAAAAGATGCGAGCACAGTGTGAGGGTGAGGGGGCAACGCAGGGGGGCAGGATTACAAACTCCACGGGAGAGGGGAGCAATTGGAGTGCGGCGGAAGCATCAAAGGGCTATGAGAGGAGGAAAGGTGGGAGGGAACACGGCCTGGGGGAAGCTGGCTGGGGAGGGGGAGGAGAAATCCAAGTATGGCTGTGTGCGGGGAGAGAGAGGGGAGGTGCTGGAGCTGGGGAACAGATGCCCGTGAAAGTTTATGGCCCAAAAGCGCGTGCCTGTGGCCACGTGAACTCGAAGAAAACCGCACGAAAAAACCTGTGGTTTCACGAGTATTTTGAGCACTTGAATTCTCGCCATTTCCCATTCCTTCGGAATGGAAAAGGCGAGACCTAAAAAGGAGGGAAGTTGAGATTGTCACTACACAATACACAACCTGCAGCATAAGGCTGAAGTATCTGTGGCTACTTACTGATCGAGACAGAGACTTAAAGTTGTCAACTTTCCGTCCCAGAATCCTCTCTCTCTCTAGCAATTATGAACCACGCGGCAGACTTTATTTCCATATTCTTCATCCATTGCGTGTATGAATAGAATGCAGACTTATGCCCCCATCTTGGTAGAACAAAAAGAGTAGGTGACGCCCGAATTGTACACAGATACATGATGGGGAAACACTCATCTGTATGTTTCTCCCTGTGTACCAGTCCATTCAGTGATGTATGCCCTTTGGTTAGACCTCCTCAGGTACAAGGATGGGGTATATCGGATGTAAGCAAAATTCTAATGTCTAAACAATAAAACCCTGTACAATTTACAGATCAATGTTACACTACCACACTGCATCTTCTATCTCGTACTGGATTGCAATCTCCAGCGTAATTTGTCCTTTGGCCATAGGACAGAAGTTCATTCTAAGAAGTAGGCCTGGTACTATTTAAAAACCTGCGGCAATGGGGTAACATATTGCATTGAAGTTTACTATGTACAGATGTATGGGTACTCAAAAAAATGAACTATAGGCTTTACACTCAAAGACAACATATACTCCGGGGCGTGGCTTACCAACCCCGTCCTGGTGGACTAGCAACAGAGTGGGGCATAGGCCTCTGCATGCACCCAAGATAGAAGTTTTTTAGGTGGATTCCCTATCGGCCAAACATACTGCAGCCCTGAATTTTTCCTGAACGCAGTTAAAGTCTTGAATTTTCTCCTATTGCTGTGTCACAAGTCTTCATTGTTGTGATGAATTTTCAGACGTTAGTATGAAGTGGATATGTTGTGCTTTTGATTTTGAGGCTTACTGCGTATTTTGATTGGGCGATTGTGTAAAGGTATTACCTCCCCAGACAGTCACATCTCACTGCCGTGGATGTGACCCCAGTGCTTGCTGGGCTGGGTTTCCTGCCCCTTTAGGGGCGTGGCCGCGAACAGTGTTGAGGTGAGCTCAACACTGGCCAGCACCAACCGGCGCCACGGCAAGGAGGGAAGGAGAGTGAGTGCATTTTCCAGGGTTGCGCTCACCTCAACACTGTTTGCAGCACCAAAGCACGATGGTAAACGGCCAATTTCCACCTCTACCCACTTGGAAATTGAACTGCATTTGACTTTGATGGACCGCGCTCCCACATGGGATTTATCACCGAGGCACTACAACGCCCAGGAGGCCGTGTTTGCGGCCACGCCCCTAAAGGGGCAGGTGTTCAGCCAGCAGCGAGCCCATTCTCTTACATGACACAGAAGAAGGGATTTGGTGATTCCTGAAACGCGTCTGGCGATTTGAACATTTGAGGAGGTTTCTTTGTTGTGTATTGCCATCAGCATGCTGCAAATAAACATGGTGTTTATTTAACTTCCCAGTGGTCTTTCCAATTTGGGTTCCTGGTATTGTGTTATATATATATATATATATATATATATATATATCTCCAGTATTTGTAGAGCGCACAGCTACCCGGAGGCATCCTGGCCCTGGGGGCCGTTGGGAAGATTAAGCAAGCTTTTGCCTAGAGTCACATGGTGCTGGGCAGACCCTGCTGCCGGGGATCGAACCGTGAGCCCCAGCGGTTTTTATTTATATATATATATATATTTTTTTTTTTTTTATTCCTCTCAACATTCCTGGGCATCAGTGTTGTTGACAAAGTTCTAAAGATTTTGGGGTACAATGGTTAAACCTGTTCCTAATTATTCTGGATGAGTTCCTCAGATTTTTCCGATAGGCCTGGGATCTTCCAGGGTCCCTTGCAATCCTCCAGGCCAATAAGAGCAGACTACCATCTGTCACGAGTGATGGTGAAGAACCTCTGGATTCCACATAATAGGACGATAGAGGGGGGAGACAGATTGGACAAGCCCAAGAAAATTCCAGAAGAACTGAATACCAAAACTTCAGATTTCCCCAAACTGGGGTAAGGATCACTTGGTCTTATTTGTGCTGGTGCTTTCGTGATCATAGCAAATGGCAGGAAAGCATGATCTTTGTCTTGTGCCCAATCCTAGAGAAAGGCATCTGTTGCTGCTGCAGCTGGATCTGGTATCCAACTGTATTACTAGTCTATTTGGTGACCCAACCTTTGTGCAAAGAGGTTTATAGTTTAAAGGCTCTCAACAAGATTTAAAGGCATCTTTATTGCTCACAAAGTGAATGAGCAAATATAATGCCTTTAAATCTTGTTAGCTTGTCACATTTGCTCAGCTTTCAGTGACAGAGGTCCAGTGCATTACATTTAGGTCGAGTACATTTTTTAAGTTATTAGACCTGCAGGTCTAATTTCAATTTTATGATTTTTCAAGCCCTGAAGTAATTCACCACATCTTGTGTCTCAGCTTGTTCTGCTGGCATACGATTCTATTATACAATCAGAGTTGGAGTGAAAGTTGGTTCTCCTTTTCCATGCCTCCATATGAGCCAGTTGCCATCGTTTTCCTCCTAGGCGTCCCCATAGAGGGGCACTACGTCTGAATAGGTGAGACATATTCTTAGGTGAAGGCTGTGAGCCTTAGAAGTGCTTGCTTACGGAGACGACCCAGGAATATTGTCTGTATTGATGAGGTGAATAGGCCCACTATTCTTGTTATTTGGCATAGTAAGTGGCTGGTTTTGGATCACGTTCTTCAAATTCCTTGGCTTATCCAAGCAATCTTTGATTGAAGGCTGAGGGATTTGACTGAGTTTTGACACACCCCTAGAAAGTCACGTTTCATCAGCGACCTCCCTTCACTGATGACGAAACCCAAAACTTCCAAGAGAAAGATTGTTTTAGGCAGTTGGTTGGCACGTCTCCTTAGACTATTTTCCGCTAGTAGAATGTTGTACAAATACACTATGAGTCAAATGCCCTGTGCCTAAAGTTCTCTACTGTAGGCATCAGGACCATAGTGAACCACCAAGGGTCCAATGACAGGCTTAAAGGCAAGTGTCTTGAATTTCTACTTCTGGCTTTTCCAGACAAACTCATGTCCAATGTGCTATGAATCTGGAAAAAGTAGGGAATGAGTCCTAGAAATCCAATCATACCATCCAGCCCCTTGGGCAAAGGATGTACCTTTTTGGAGGCAAGTGCCCTCCATTTTGAAATGGCAGTAGACAAACCACTTATTGAATTACCTAAGGTTCATCACAAGACGTAAGCCCTTGCCCTTTTTTACTATCAGAAAAAGGTTGCTTAGAAAACCCAATGGGTAGAGAAATGTTCATGAAATGGCTTTTTCACTTCCATTTGCTCTACTTTCTCAACTGTCCGTAGCGACCCTTTCAGAGTACCAACATGCACATCTATTCCATGCTGATCTATAGCAAATGTGACAGCGCCAAACCAAGTCTTGTCCATGAAGATAACTTGACTCGAAAGTCCTGCCAATGAAACTGAAAATTACCATGCTCCCAGTTGGAGCTGATTATGAAGAGCAAGGGGTTGTGGTTAACTTGATGGGGCCTAAGAGCAAGTATGGAATGAAAGTAAGATGAAAAAGGAAAAACTGTAATAGATGAAGTTTCTATTCAGTCATGGAATAAACCAGAGTTTCAATCTCAGATGAGATTGTCCTTGATAGGAAGGTGAACCACAATTACAGAGGTTGTTTGTCAGACAGGATTGCCAAAACTCTTTGGTAATGTCCACAAGGAGTTTAGATCTTGTCCCTCAATTGGTTGATATGTTGAACCACTGAAATGTCCATCCACTGCAATATATCGCAGTGAGAGCTCTGTGAATTGGAAACTATTCGGCCAAAAGCTCAAGGCAGTTAATCTGCAACTTCATTTCTACTTGGAACCATCTACCTCACATGGAGACTTCCCTGCATCTTGCTACTCCACCATGAAAACTCGAGTTTTATTTGATCACTATGTCTGTATCCTTCCTGGAAATGTCTCTGCCGTTCCAAGCTTCTGTGTGGCCTAACAGCCATTAATTCTCATCTTACCTCCAGGGACAGGAAGATTTCTTGAGCATATGAAAGGTCCTTGCGGGGATGCAAAATCATTAATTACTGTAAGGGTCAGTAAAGTAATTGACCAGGAAAATTGCTTGAATGAAGGCTTGACATGATGAGCAGTTCAGCATAAAGTGACTTTTTTCACCTAGAACTCTGAGACTCTCCTTTTGGATGAGTTGATTTTCTGATTTGTAAGGGTAAGGTTTGCTGTGTCAGTTTATAAGGCAACTTAAAAATTCTGTTACCATGGTCGGGGTCAGAAGAAATTTGTACTGGTTTATCATGAATCCCAGCTTCTGAAGAGAGAGAGATGCTGCATTAACAGAGCTGAATCTGGTGCCATTATAAAGATTTTGTTGAAATAGATAATCAAAAAGCTCTTCCCCTGAGAAATTGGCCATAGGTTTCATTAGCTTTGTGAAGCACCAAGGTGCTGATGAGAACCCAATGTTGACGCACCAATAATTCATACGTTGATGTTTTCAGAGACAATGAAGGAAGAGCTAATGAGTAACTGAAAGGTAGGTGTCCTTGACATCCAGGTGTACAGTAAAGGTCCCTTGTCTTAAAAGATCTATTAGGAAGTGGATACCCTCCATTTTGAAGTGTCCGTACAGTAGTCATGTGTAGAAGCTCCAGCTGGAACCCTCTCTCAATTTGCACTAAATGTTGCTGTCTTGCCTGTCTGACTCTTTCCCCCACCTGCTTTACTCTTGCTCACCTGTGTAGTTCTCTGCCACCACACTCTCCACATTGCTGTCTTTCCAACCTGCTTCTGTCGAGGTTCATTAATATAACACTTTTGCCTTGCATTTTCTTCATATACGGATCCATTTAATTTCTCAATAAAAAAAAGGTGTGATGGATGGCACATCATTTTGTTGTTGCGAATGAGTTGTTAGTATTAGCAAAATCAATAGGTCCTTAAGCAGAGACTGGTTGACTTTGCCAAAGCTCTTTTCAGAGTAGCAAGCACGCGTCCTAAGCAGGAATGAATAGCATGACTACTGCAGAGAAAGAGGGCCTTAAACCTGCTTAAAATGGCTGCGACTTGTACATGAAGTTTTCACTCTTGCAGCCTTGTTTGAATGTGTGCAGTCATGGGTCTTTTGGACGGAGGCAGTACTTTTCTGTAATTGTGTAATGGCCAGTGTGAGTGTTTAACTTTGAAATGGTCCTCTCTCCTGGGAGTGATGTCGTGTTAGCAAGCACGAAACACACCGATAGCTTGTTGTTTTGGCAAGAATGTTCCAGTTGCTGTGTGAAATGCTCCAGTCAGTCCTCCTGTTCTAGTGGTGAGTTACACGTTGATGAAAGAGAAAATACAGAGGTAATTTGTAACTGATGTGCACACTCAGTAGATATCCAGCGGTGGTAATTTCCTTTGCCTTCAAATACTGATGCTGTTGGGCTGGTTCCTTAGCGTCCAGCCGATGCTCAGATGCTGCTGGTGCTCCTTGGTGGGCACCTGGGTGGTGCCCCATTTTAAGTGATTGTGTTACAGATGTCTGTTGCTCACCTCTTGCATTATTTGATGGCTACGGTTTTCATATTTCCTCAGGTATTTTAAGATTTCCTGTAAAGTGTCTTCAGCCCTGATGGGAATTCACTAATAGAATATATCCAATACATCAAATGTGAATCCCATTAACACAATATGACCACACAGTTAGAAATCAAATTGTATTAATTCATTCTGAATTTGCAAAATAAGGCCACGCCAAAAATGCTTTTTGAGGGTGCTCGAGAACTTGAACACACAGTGCTTGTAGAACACCAAGTAACTGGTGCAAAGTGAAAAACAAATAAAAAAGTAAAACACAACGGACAAAAGGAATGCATCCAAAATATATTGTTCATGAATCATGTCAGTCCAGCAATCCATTGCTCTGTCGGTTTATGTTGACGGCGTTTCGACCTTTTTAGTTTAAGGTAATCAAAGTCAAAGGAAACTTTATTCGATTGAATTTACAATCATAAAAGTACATATATAAATATTTACAACATTTTGTTTTTGTATAGGAATGTGCATATAAACAAGAATTGGCTGTTATGTACAATAAAACATCGGTTTAATCGAAAAATGAGTCGGCTTTACGATGGTACCCAAAATGACAACAGTATAAAAAGATAAATATTTACTGTGCAGAGGCCGCGAGTTGGGTGCGGATTTTCATACAAGCTTTTAAGAAATAAGCGACTGTTTTTGCAACAAAAGGGGAGTCTAAGCATTGTAATGCCAGAAGGGCAGGTCTGCATCTTCTCAGTCCTAATAATCTAAGCAAAGGGACCAACCAACGTTTGCGAGGAATTTCATAAAAAGTACAAAATAAAATTACATGTAGTGTAGACTGAGGAGAACAATCGTCACAGGGACATTTGATCAATTCGCGCGACCAGTCAGAGGGCACAGGAAATGAGACAAGACGATAAAAAGAGTCCAATCTAAATCGGGTTAAAACATATCTATCATAATTTGACAAATAAAAAGACAGATAAGGTTGCAGGCCATATGAGGGTTGGATCATCATTAGATGGATAGTCAATTTCAGAGCACAAGCGTAAATCACTCAAATGCGAGACACATAAGTTCTTTAAAGACTTTCTTGATATGGTCGTGAGTGACGTAGGATTTGTGAAAAACTCTGGACAGTTCAAGTCATTCAGAAAATTAAAAACGAACAATAGCCAAGGAATCTTTTTCCAATGGGTCAGAGTCAGACAGTCTGTTATTAGCGACCGGGTTAGGAGACATTGCTCCTTGGTCCATATACGGTGCCAAAGGAGAATCGGTTGGTACCTTATGATGTCAGATAGGTAGTCCCAACCGAGCTCTGTATGGCTACCGTAATTAGAGGCACTTCGGGGGAGAGCTAATACGTATTTCAAAAAGTCGTTTTCAATTACTTGGAGCTCGTTGACAGGAGCGTAGCCCCATACACCTGCTCCGTAGGTTGCCACACTCATGCATTTGGCTTGATAGATTTGTAATATTACTGCCGGAACGGGCTTGCCCAACTTCCTTGAGAATGAGGTCAGTGCTGACGACGTGCGCTGAAGCTGCAGTTTCCTGCTGGAGATAGCAGGTTTCCATGACATTTGGTGATCAATGAGGATTCCTAAATACGGGTAGTTCCTAGCGCTATCTAACCTGGTGTTCTCAATGTAAATAGGTTTGCATTTCTGGGCTTTCTTGCCAATATGCATGACAAAAGTCTTGGATTTGTTGACTTTAAGACCAAGAGAAAGCATGTAATGGCAATACTTGTCGAGTTGCAACTGGAGCTGATTAGGTGTCCTTGCTAAGATTACCGAGTCATCGGCATAAAGCAGTGCTGGAATCGGGCGGGCATTTATGCAGGGGAGGTCCTTGTTCCCTATCAACATCGCTTGTTCCAACCCATTAGTATAAATGTTAAATAAGAATGGAGCAAGGACGCACCCCTGTCTAACTCCTTTTTTAATTCTAAATGAGTCCGTTAGCTCTCCGTTGATGCCATACCTCACACAGGCTTTGGCATCCGAGTAAAGCTCTCGGAGAAACTTCAGGATTGGGGGATCTACTCCCAGTTTACTAAGGATCTCCCATAGCTTGGAGTGGATTACGCAGTCGAATGCGGAACTTAGATCCACATAGACCAGGTAAAGATTGCCACCTTTAGCCCAGGCGTATTTCCCAATAAGTAAAGTGAGATTAAGAGCCTGTTCCACCGTACCCAGTCCCTCTTGGAACCCAAACTGGAGGTCTGTAATGATCTTATTCTCCTTTGCCCAATCCTGGAGGCGTTCCAGGATGAGTCTCCCAGCGACCTTACCCAGCGAGTCCAAGAGGGAAATTGGTCGGTAGCAAGCTGGATTATCTCGGTCTCCCTTTTTAAAAATAGGGAGAAGCACAGAGGTAGACCAGGAATCGATTAAGCCGACCTGAGAGGCTGCGGACATGACTTGAGTGACTATTGGGGACCATAGTTCAAGGTTATTCACAAAAATGTCTAGTGGAACCCCATCAGGGCCGGGAGCTTTCCCGGTCTTGGAGGACGTTAGTGCTGTGTTCACGTCTCCAAGGTCGAAGTGAATGTCAATTGGGTAGATGTTATCACTGATGGAAAGGGCCTCCCCAGGTGTAATATCGTCGGTAATTGGTGTCGGATCCCCAAATATCTGAGAGAAATGGGTTACCCATTTTTCGGCGGGTACCGCCACGTCTAAATGAGAAGAAGCGGCGTCATCTGCCAAGAATGGGGACTTGACTGTTCGCCAAAATAGCGTACTGTCCTTGGATTTTATACTCTCATGGAGTTGAGCCCAGAGGTTGTTTTTAATTTCCCGTTTACGGGCTTTTAGGGCCAATTTATATTGTCTTCTTAGAAGTGAGATTAGGGCCGTATCCCTGTCTTGGCTATGAAGGGCTCGTTTAAGTGCACTATGGGCCCTATGACAATCGGAGTCAAACCACCCCGACTGTCTTTATCTACCTTCTTGTTGTGGTGGCGGGTAAGCTCCTGCCGCATAGTTACTAGGATCTTAGCGAAACTAGACGGGATCAGCTGAGGGGATGAGGTCTCCTCTAAACAGGTGTATATTTGGGGAAGGGATTGTTGGATGACCCTTTCAGAGACCTCTTTGGGGTTGATCTTAGACCACTTTACTGTATAGCCGTTAGTTTTACCCATCTCCAGGGATTGCTGTGTTAGGAGGCTGGACTTCGTACGAGATAAGGGAACAGTAGTAAGAGTAATGGTAATGCTGTTGGGAAAATGGTCACTAGAGGGGTCTGTGCCAGTGGAAAAGTTTTTCAATCTGGTTCCTAGAATCTGCGAGCACAAAATGAAGTCGATCGTGGACAGCAATCCTCTTCCGTGGAATGTTGGCTTAAAGTCGACAACAGGTGTCACAAGTTCATTCGCAAATTCAAGTTCCAGTGAAAATAAACAGGCATTAAAAGCTGACCCTAGGCTGGAATGGATGAAATGGGTAATGGGGGAATCATGCTCATCTTGGAGGCCACATAAACCTTTGTTGTAGTTACTACATAGGAAAACATTAAAGTCCCCACCCCACACAAAATAACATTGTGACTGTGCATTTTTAACTTTCTGATCATGCAGAAATAAAATGAAATGATTTCCGTCAATGACTTTACACAGTCAGCAGGTGGCACATTATTATACATGTTAATGAAATAATAAATAGAACTTTTATCAGTAAGTAACTTAAGGATTTGAAAAATTGGGGACACTGGGGATACTTCGGTCATAGCGAATGGAATTTGATTGGAAACGTAGATAGCGAGGCCACCCTTGTGTCTTCCTTGAACAGATGGAATAGCAGACATATGAAAGGTTTTAAAGCCCTGGATATGAATCGGCTCGATAGCCCAGGTTTCCTGGAGGCAGACTATATTATGCCTATTAACCAGGTCGATCCAAGACTGAAGATGTGTTTTAGATCTAAGGCCCGCTACGTTCCAATACATGATTGAAAGATCCCTGGTTGAAGGTAAGAGGGGGTATGAGGTCAGCGGGTTATCAGGGGATGTTGGATCACAGGTATGAGGGGACGGGATAAGGGAAGAGGCAGTGTTATTAGAAAGACAAGGAGGTGAAGATGAACTATTTTGTTGTCTTTTGTGTGATTCCTCAGAAGCAATAAAAAGAGCGGGGCTGAGAACACAAACCTGTGATGAGGGCAAATGTGAGGATAAATTTGGCAGGGAAGTAAGAGACTCAATGCCAGCACCGGGCGGTGAGAACTGATTGGGCGTTGCCACCCAATTTTTACTGGAAGAGTGAGTAGTATGGGTCTGGGTACCAATTATGTCTTGGGTATTGTCGGAGGGGACTGATGGTCAGTCAACCATGTCCAAACATTCGTATCTGTTGGATAATGGTGGTCCTCTCCAGTTGGAAAAATGTCCAGAGGCAGAGTTGGAGAAGCCATAACCTGCCCAGTGACCGTGGTATCTGTTCCCATCCCAATTGCCCACTCTCGTCCAACTCCAGGGGGGACCGGTGTTGTGACAAGGAGCCGGGGGGTAGAAATATGACAGGTTATGGGTGGCTATCCCTTCAACGGAAGTGCGGTCACCCCAGGAGCAGATGTGCTCAACCGTATTAGGGTCGTCAAAGTTCACTATGATGCAGTCGCCCTGGATGTTTTTGGGCACAGTGCCGAGCCATGGCACTCTGCGAACGGTGGTAACTCTGTTGTCCAAAAAAGTTGGTAGAGGTCTGTTATTGGACAACCAGTATATAACTTTATTTTTTAGTGACCAAATTGGCTCGTCTTGATTGGGGGGAGTTCCGGAACACCTGTCATGATAACCACATAGGGGGATGCCTCGGGTGGAAGATGTGCGGGACGGCCCCCTCTCTTTCGGTTTCTCTGGACGTTGTTAAATCCAGCCGATTGTTGCTTAGGGAGAGAAGGGGCCGGAGTGGGAAGGGAAGGCGGAGGAAGGGATTTTTGTTGTTTGGGCAGCTGATCATTTGGATTAGTCAAAGGTTGGGGTGGTAGAGGCTTGGGTGGCTTCGGTGGGGCTTGGGGCTTAAGCTGAGCTGATGATGGTTGTTTTTGAATAGGTTTCTGCGGGGCCTTTTGGTTAGTATTAGTGTTGGGTAGAGTCGTTTTTGCCAAGCTGGGCTTACTGGTTTTAGTGTTATTTGGAAGGGTTTTCCCTTGGGCTAAATTGGGATTTTTTGTACTACCCTTATTTGAATCAAGAGCTGAGGACAATTGGGTTAATTGGGCTAGTTGAGATTGAACCTGTTGCAGTGCCTTTTCGATGGGGTTTAAATATGACTTGAATAGTTCACCTATTTTGCTGAGCAATAGACTATCGTTACCGCAGGTATTGGTAGTTAAATTACCATTATCGTCCAAGCTACTGTCACTGTCGTAGCTGCTAGAGCTGCTAAAATTTAGGTTGTCAACAGTAAGAATCGTTGCAGGTGCTAGCGCAGGAGAGAGTGGTTGGTGGGAAGTTAAAACAAGATTTGTGGGTTGGGAGGGGAGATGCGTGGTAAAAGAGGTTTTAGGGGTAGTCATAGATGGAGAAGTAGCGATGTGCTGTAAGTTAGCAGTTTTCCTTCTTTTAGACTTTCTTTTGGGAATAGCACCTTCGCGTATACCCCTATCTTTAGCTGGGGAGGGATCAGGGGCACTGTGAGTAGCAAATATAAGTGGGGATTTTTCAAGTGACAGGTGAGATTCTGACAAATTCAAAGTTGCCGAGAGGTCCACCGTACTAGGGACAGTGTGTACCTCTGCGTGCACTGTCACTGGCAAGGGTAATTCTATTGGACGTTGAGGAGTTACTGCGGTGGCCAGTAGGCCCATAGAAGAATGTCTCGCAATAGCCAGGTCCTGGGAGACTCGTCGATTCAATAGAATAATACCCTGCTCGATGGCATCATTGGCCTTAGTTATAAATTGGTCTATCGGACCGATGACCTCGGCAGCGGCCAGGGCCTGTTTTTTGACAGTGTTTCTAGTATTTCTAGGAGACATGTTGAACAAAACTAATGCCTCGCTACTGTAGGTGGAAATAAGAGAAGCAAGTTCAGGGATATACAGTTAAAATACTGTTACAGCAGTAATAGCAGGGGAATAGAAAAACCAACCAGAAATAAAATGGCCCAGTCCAGTCTTGCACAGGCTTGAACGGGCTTAAACGGGCCCGCCCTTGGCCCGGGCTTCGCCCCGCGCTGCGGGAGGGACTGTACTAGGTCTTATGTCGTGCTGGGGGGGCGTGGCCGCCGGGGGAAGAGGCACCAGCTGTGAGGGCTAGAGGCTGCTGGTCCTCGCAGTCCCCCGGTGTGGTCAGCAGTAGTTTTTCCTGGGTCAAGCGCACGCTGGGAGCGTGCAGAGTGTCCGCCGAATGCGGAACTGCTCCCACAAGCAGCGCGACCTGCCAAATGAGCCCCTGTAGATTGAAGGTTCCTCCGTGAGCAGCAAACAACTCTCCTCGGGAAAAGTTTCAGGCAAGAAGGAGCAAGTGAGCGGCACCCGCGGAGCGGGTGTCGCGAAATGTAAATAGCAGCTAATGGGGGGGCGTGGCCGCCGGGGGAACAGGCACCAGCTGTGAGGGCTAGAGGCTGCTGGTCCTCGCAGTCCCCCGGTGTGGTCAGCGGTAGTTTTTCCTGGGTCAAGCGCACGCTGGGAGCGTGCAGAATGTCCGCCGAATGCGGAACTGCTCCCACCAGCATCGCGACCTGCCAAATGAGCCCCTGTAGATTGAAGGTTCCTCCGTGAGCAGCAAACAACTCTCCTCGGGAAAAGTTTCAGGCAAGAGGGAGCAAGTGAGCGGCACCCGCGGAGCGGGTGTCGCAAAATGTAAATAGCAGCTAATGGGGGGGGCGTGGCCGCCGGGGGAAGAGGCACCAGCTGTGAGGGCTAGAGGCTGCTGGTCCTCGCAGTCCCCCGGTGTGGTCAGCGGTAGTTTTTCCTGGGTCAAGCGCACGCTGGGAGCGTGCAGAGTGTCCGCCGAATGCGGAACTGCTCCCACCAGCAGCGCGACCTGCCAAATGAGCCCCTGTAGATTGAAGGTTCCTCCGTGAGCAGCAAACAACTCTCCTCGGGAAAAGTTTCAGGCAAGAAGGAGCAAGTGAGCGGCACTCGCTGAGCGGGTGTCGCGAAATGTAAATAGCAGCTAATGGGGGGGCGTGGCCACCGGGGGAAGAGGCACCAGCTGTGAGGGCTAGAGGCTGCTGGTCCTCGCAGTCCCCCAGTGTGGTCAGCGGTAGTTTTTCCTGGGTCAAGCGCACGCTGGGAGCGTGCAGAGTGTCTGCCGAATGCTGAACTGCTCCCACCAGCAGCGCGACCTGCCAAATGAGCCCCTGTAGATTGAAGGTTCCTCCGTGAGCAGCAAACAACTCTCCTCGGGAAAAGTTTCCGGCAAGAAGGAGCAAGTGAGCGGCACCCGCGGAGCGGGTGTCGCGAAATGTAAATAGCAGCTAATGGGGGGGCGTGGCCGCCGGGGGAAGAGGCACCAGCTGTGAGGGCTAGAGGCTGCTGGTCCTCGCAGTCCCCCAGTGTGGTCAGCGGTAGTTTTTCCTGGGTCAAGCGCACGCTGGGAGCGTGCAGAGTGTCTGCCGAATGCGGAACTGCTCCCACCAGCAGCGCGACCTGCCAAATGAGCCCCTGTAGATTGAAGGTTCCTCCGTGAGCAGCAAACAACTCTCCTCGGGAAAAGTTTCAGGCAAGAAGGAGCAAGTGAGCGGTTTAAGGTAATCATCATTGGAGGTCTACAACCCCAAACGAATACTTGGGTCTTCTGATACCCAGTTGTTGGTTTGCCCTCAATATAAGCTAGCAACCAAGGGAGGGAGATCCTTTTCGGTTTTGGTTCCACAGATATGGAACAAACTACCAGAACCGCTTCGGAAAGAAGTAAATCTCCTGCCTTTTAGGAAGCTGCTAAAAACGCTTCTATTTAGGGAGGCGTTTGGCCTATTTAAATAGTTGCATCGTAGACCTCTCTTTGCCTCTCTTACGCTTTGAATCATTGTCGTCTGTCATCGGTCTTGAGCACCTAGAGACCTGCAGGTGAGTTGGCGCTATATAAACCAAAGTTAACATTAACATCAGGACAAGAAAAGTGCAAGAAATATTATTGCTGCCTGACAAACAAATGAACAATTTTCAGTCATAGTAGGACTCATAATCAATGAAACTACACATTCATGTGGCCACTTCAGAAATACCTGTGATAATTCCAGGAAATCTGCAAAGTACAATTGAAAAGGGAAAGTCAGCAAATTACCTGGATACAGGAGTAAAGTCTAACAAGGGTGAGCACATCACAGAGGGAAGTGGGGAGGAAGCACACATGGGTGAGCACATCGCAGCAGGTGGTGATGGTACCTCGCAGACCAGAGCATGCAAAACTGGTCACCTCTCCTTCCAGAGTATGCAAGGCTGGGCACCTCTCTTTCCAGGTTGTGCAAGGCTGGGTAAAATGCACATTAGTTTGTGCAGGGCTAGGTCCCTCATATACCAGGTTCCATCCAGGTACGTTTTAATCCAGCGGATGCTAGCGATGGTGCCACTCAGGGCAGAGGAAGCTGGCTTTCAGTGTCAGACCAGAGGCTCCATCATGGCAGAGGCCCTGATCATAAAGGGTGGAGGGCCGAGGACACCCTGGCCCTAGAGTGCGACCACAGGACCTCCACAGGCAGAGAATGCCTAGGGAAAGGCCTCTTAAACCGCAGGATGGAGCAAGGAAGGACCCCTGATGCAGGAAAGGGCGCCCTTATGAGTACAGTATTCTCGAGGAGAGCCGCAAACGGAGAACCCGACTGAGGATTGGGGCTCCTAGAAGAGTGAGCATTTTGTACCAGCGGGTGACCAGCTCGTGCATCTGGGAGCACCTGATTGGGGGAGCGACATTCATTACAAGGCGAAGTGCTGGGTATCTACGGTTAAGGGAGTCTGTAAGTGCCTCATATCATCAAGGACGTGGGGCAGATTTTCTATGTGAGACATTGTGTATTTTTAGACCGTGTGTGAGGGGGAGGATGCCCCTCCCCCAGCCCTAATAAAGGCCTTGGCTCACGGGATCAGCGTGTCCCCAGACGGCCGCTGTTTCAGATGTCGCCTGGAGGTGCAGCTGCTGCACATGGCGGTGACCGGGCTGTGCCCTGGTGCAGAGGCCTGGATTGAGTAAAGGGGGTGTGGACGGGGGGCAGGGGAGGGGAACTTCGGTCTGGTACTCGCACAAGCCCACGGACACCATCAACAAGATGCCCTCTACCCAGTATTCTGGGCCCTGGGCAGACAAGTTCCGTATTTACTTGCCCAAACTTGGATGACAACTTCGCCTTATTTAACTAACTCCTCCCTACATTAGCTCTACCTACACAGTCCAGCACTGCTACCCATTACAGATGCAGACGTGGTCAGCGCTTGACCTTCCCATTGTAGTTAGGGAGACCCGCACAGCACCTGTCTGCCCTGCCCACTGTAAATGTTCAGTAACAACCCTGCAACTTCCTGTCCATGCCACCTCCCTTCATCCAGTGTTCCGGTCTTCTTTTACTGTGTATATTTACAAAATGGGAACAAAGCAAGACTCTAGTCTAGTGAATGTATGGGACAAATCTGAGTCACTGTGGCTGCCTGTCCCACCACATGCATCTACAAGCGGGAATTTGTATTTTGGACAGGGCCATGTTCAGTTACTCATGGGGCATTGCAACGTCACTAAATCCATAATAATGATAAGCAGCTGTAGATCTGCAAGGCTCAGTGATAAAACATTGGCTTGGAGGAGAGAAACGTATGCTTTTGACCCACCCATGCATGGGGCCACAGTGAAGCAATTCTACTGTCTAAAAAATAAAAAGCGTGGAAATAGCCAGCTGCCGACAGCAGGGCTCCAAGCACGGTGACAACAGGAATATGGCTTATCTGAGTTACAGACGAAGTTTAGGATGCAATATCTTCTACGGGAAAGGACCAGAACCCGATTCCAAATTAGGACAGAAGGCACACCACCCAAAATGGACTCTTCAGCAACAACAGTCTTTGGAAGAAAAAATAATAATGATGGAATGCCTTAGACAGAATTTTTTATAACGTACCTAAAGTGTTTTAGAGAACAAATGGTTATGAAGATCTCACGCGAGAGGCGCAGCACCTCATTAGTAGCTTGTGAATACCCTAAAGTTCTCGAAATTAGACCTCTTCTACACAGATCCACACTAATGAAACTATTTCAACCCCTGCCCCCACACCAGGAACAGACTCCTAAAACCTACTGAAACATGTTTAAGCCAGAAATACGTAGTCTGCGTTCATGCACTCCCAGCACAGTCTGCTAATACAGTACTGTGTTAACACACTTGACATTTTAATTTCAAGCCCAAATCCACGCTTCTCTAAAGCAAGTCCAAGAATTCTAACTGTGTGAACGACTGAATGACCAATTCCAAACGACTGACATCCTTCTGGTCCTGCAACTTAGGATGCTCCTGGCCGGTGCAATTGTGTTCGCATTAATGACCCTCTTATTTGCGACAGTGTTCTAATTTCACTGTGGTCCTTTTCCTGTTTTATGCGTAGCACTGTTTCTATTATTTATCATTCCTGTGCACTATGATATGCTATGGTTCAATTATACCATCCTGGACTAGTATGATCTATAACCTGCTGTACCCAGTACTGCCCTACTTCGATTAATTTACAGGTAGCATGTTACCCATTTCAGGTCATCCTTCTAGAAGCCCAATACATTTAAACTATCTGACTACAGAACTGTCACCGACTTGTCACTCTGTTGTAGAAATCACCATTTACGTTTTGCTCCCTGTAAACAAACCCAAGCTGCTGTCACTAAATCTGTATTCCTTCACTTTTGTTCCCAATCGTGACCACAACACATTGGAGCCATCTGAGGCAACAGTCAAAGCACAACAACGAGACCTTTCCTATCAGAAAACCCTAAAGTGGTATAACGATGAAGGGCCTTGAGAGCCATATTTCTGCAAGTTGTGGATGTGTCTTTCCAAGTGTGCAAACAATTTAAGGCACACCAGATTAAGACGTCACTGTTGCATGAAATGTTCACTTAACATATTGCATGTGAAAACCGTGTACTTGTTTGAAAATATAGGTGCACGTTTAAGCAGGAAATAAAGATCATGTGGGCACGCGTCCAAGTGCAGTGTGCGTCCTACACACAGCTGTGGGTGTTAAAACAAATGCTGCAGGTTTAAAACACCAGTGGCCATCTGGTTACGGAAGCAACGCAGACGCCAATACAATGTTCCACCCATGGCCGCGATACTGGGAGCGCTGCGTTGCAAGTGCGTAAAGCTCGCACAAAGAACCAGTGTGCTCAGATATGTTTTACATGGCTCGATCCCTGTGGTCTTTCAGAGGTCGGGGCCTAGGAGTGGCCACGGCCACTGGAATCAAAGGTGGCCTGCAACCCAATACCGCGCTGACGGCCCGGGCGGATTTATGGCCGTATGTGAGGCAGAAGTTGGCAGAGGCGAGACATCCTCGCTTTGGCCCACAGATCAAGGCTCCGATGCTCGTTGATTTATTCTCCAGAACAAGGTAGGGAGAGCTGTGTGCTTTCAAGAGATTGCAGGAACCATCCCAAAACCTCCGGCACTGTCGTCTTCCCATCTGCTTGATTCCCATGTTTAACAAGGCAGTAGTCGAAAGAGGCGGCAGTTGCAGCAGGGGTAGAACGTTGGCTCAGCAGCAGAGGCTTCTTGACACTTTAATGTAAATCGCAGTGACCGATTCAACCAGTGGTGCGCGTGCACCACAGAGGAACAGGGGCCAGGGAGCGCAGCAGCGAGGCGAACGCATGCTGCTGCGCGTGCTAGCCACAGGCGGGATTTGGCGTTGCAAAAGCAGGACATCCGACTGCCTTTGCCCAATCCCGGGCCGTTTAAAAAAAAAAAAAAAGAAACGGGACAAAGCCAATGGCAGGCGGCCAAAGCCTGCTCATGCTCAAGCATGTGTGCAGCTTTCAAAACCCCTTACAAAAGAGCTCTAACTGCGCAAGCAGGGCTGCGCACTGCAACGCAGGCGCAAGCCCTAAAAATGTATACCCGACACCACACTTTGACTAAATGAATTAAAAATAGTTACACCCACAGTTAGTCTCTATTACGTACAATTCACCTGGAAGAGCAAAAAAGAGAACAGTAGGGGCTAAAATTTACTAAAGCAAACTACTTAAAAAGTGAGTCAGGAAGTAAGAATTAGGGCTCAGAAACTTACAAGTAGAGCAAAGTGTTGGAGCTGCTGTTGAGTAGGAAACTGCACTGTTGTGGTAAATAAGTTTCCGGATGAGCATAGGTTGTGGTATTGGAGGCACCAATTTCAAACGCATTACTTCTGTGTTGTGTGATTTATGGTTACCCTGTTCATTAAATAACTTTGTGCGTTTTGCTTTTATGCTAGAAGAACACCTACTGTTCCACTCCTGTCCAAGACTGGGTTTGCGTCGCCAGTCCATAAGTAGGCTGGGCTAGCTAAAATGACACTGTGTGACATTTTTAGTTAAACAAAATCCTATTTAAAATAAGAATTTCATATATTCACACAAAACTCAGGAATTAGTTATGTTTTTAGGTCACTAAAAGATAACAAATAAGATATGACTGGTTAATGGGTAAATTGGGGCTGGGCGGGATTACAGAATAGGAGATGACCAAAGAGTATAAAGTTAACATGAATATAAACATTGTTAGTCAACAAGGTATGCAGTTCACACATTTGATTTTCCTTGCAAAAACGTAACCTGGGCCATGTTGTACAACTACGCTATTCCCGAGGGTCAATCAAAGGAGAACCAGAAAAATGATAAATTATCTTTGAGATCAGAACCAACAGCACAGAGCATATTGAGGAGTGCAAAACTGTGGAGTGTATCTTATTATTCGGTGAGCATACAATGGAAGCTGTACCCATTGCTGTCACTAGAAGTCTAGTCTGGCTTCTGACTGAGGTGAACATAATCCATTCTGCCGGCAGAATTGGCAGAATTTTGTCAACTGTTACTTTTGGGACGCTGGGTCTGCCCAAATTCCGCCAATCGCCAAGTGCAGTGAAATTTGTTCTCACGAACTCCAAAATGGTAAGTTGGCGAGCGAGATTTGACATCGTCCTAGCTTGATTTTCAGTCGGTAGAAGGGCATCTGGTGAGCGGGTTACTCCTATTCGCCCTATTACAAGTGCATCCTATCGTATGGTACTTGTAACAAGGCAGGCATAAGCCTATACCTTGCTGGAAAATATTGGAAGCCCTAAGAATATACTTCATTACGATGAATGCTCTACAGCTCTGTAGTGAAACACGTTCCCTCTGTACAAGACCACAATGACCAGCTCCTTACCGACAGCAGTCTAGGCCAAAATCAGGAACTTCAAACAAACATAGCAGTTTACAAACATGATTTACCATACATTACAACGAAGACACCAACGCTTTCCTTACGTAAAACCTACTGTGCCATTATTCACCAATCAAATATGTAGACTAAATTCTGCATGAATTTAACTCTGACCCACCTCACGTACATCTAGAACATAGGCCCGCATTAGAAGCATGTCAAAATCTCACATAACCCTTTCCGCATAGGACATATTGCAACCATACACTCTTGTGTTAAGGTACTTATGCATTTGCTCTGGACAGTCGGAGAGCAACAAGGCCTCCTTAGTGGAAGTTGTTCGCTATGCGAATGGTAAACCCTATCAATCAATCAATCAATCAATCAAGAGTATTTGTAAAGCCGCTAGGGTCTCAAGGCGCTATGGGAGGGGCTGCTACTGCTCGAAAAGCCAGGTCTTGAGTTGCTTCCTGAAGGAGAGATGGTCCTGGGTGAGTCGTAGGTGGGTGGGGAGGGTGTTCCAGGTCTTGGCCGCCAGGTAGGTGAAGGATCTTCCTCCGGTGGTGGTTCTGTGGATCCGTGGGACGGTGGCGAGGCTGGCGGAGCGGAGCTGGCGGGTTGGCGTGTAGAACGTGTACTTTGAAATATGAACTTTGAGAGTCATCACTGGGTAAACGTAGATATGCAAATGTGCTAAATATGGATATGCTGATGCTAATATGAATGTTTAACCATTTGTGCTGTTGTATGCTATCTATATGCATTAAGGCTTTATTATATTACTTGTTTTGACTATTGGATCGGAGATGCGTTCAGTGAAACGCCTCACACACACCCGCACACACTTTGCAGCATGAGGTAACACACTAGAAATGTTTCATTGCAGAGGAATAATGCGTTCATAGTAATGAAGGACTTACTTGAACCTTCGGGAATTTTCTGTCCAGGTATAGGAGCACCTTCAGGTGAAAACAGACGCAGTCTTGATGTGAAAAGAGTAGTTAAACTTTCTTTGGTTTTCTACTTTGCGCTTCCTTTTTCTTAAGGGGAAGCTGATTAGATTCCAAGGTGAGTCAATTTAATTTATTGTCTTTGGTCAAACACGTTAAATTAGAATTTGGGCAGTCTGCAGCCATGAACAAAGCTTCCCATTCATCATTCAGATTCCGTGACTCTTCTAACCGGGCCCCTGGGATGATGTTAACTGCTATAAATCTCTGCACAGCGACTACTAGCTGATCTGCACTCTGTTCTTTATGATTTAATGCTCAGTTCTTCAGCCTTTAAAGCTCCGATTGTAAAAATCTGTATATGAAGCATATCAAATTCCATACCAAGTGAAGGAAGATTGTGAATACTTCGAACATTTATATATTTTTGTTGCAGAATATTCGACTACATTCATTCATTGGCTTTCCTCTGGACGAGCACAGGTGTGTTGTATACATTTTCGTTATGTGTATATGTGGTGAAGAACGTTGTGTGCCCCAACACTACCTCCAAGCAGTTACCAGGAAATATTTTTGTAAAAACATTATTTTGCTCTGCCTATGCAAACTTAGTTTAATAAATCAAAGCGTTTTCCCACGTTTCGTTCTGTAAGTCAAAGCGATTTCCAAAGTTTCATGCTCTTTTACATTCGGTATAGCTTAGGCTCTGTCGGGGGGGCGGGGGGGGGGGGGTGGGGAGGGGTGTGGGGTGGGGGTAAGTAGGTATTTGGTGTAAGAGACGAGGAGGCATTATTTGGTAGAAAAATACTAAATAGAAGTCTGAAGTACTGAGTGAGTACAGTGGACTCTAAAGCTTCATCCCTCCCAGGCTCAAATAACGTTGTTGAATGGGAGGATTTCACATTAGCAGTCTATCATTGGTGCAAACACCCTACCTTCCTGTACGATAATTGACTTTTGAATCCATCAAATGAAAATTACAGCAACAGCCTTGTCGGGGTAAGGGAACTACTTGTCCTGGATGCCTCATCTTCCATGGCTTTCCGTACACTCTCTTGTGGCTTGCCATTGCCTTAGCTAGGTCACAGTGCTGTTGTTTCCATGGAGTCCTGACTTCAACTTGGAGGCTGCTCATCTGAGGCTGAAGCGAGTGTTCAAATGACATGTCTCTCAAATGAGTGCACTGTGGATGATAAAACGTGATGTCACACTGTATCACCAACTGTTTTATCCAGGAGCATGCTGCTGCAGAAAATCTGTCTCCCTTCTAGAAGTGCACGTATGCCCAAGCTACTGTGCAAGCCGCCACATCTGTGCCTCCCTCTGTCAATAGCTAACCAGACTATGCTATGTGATTTGTATTGTCATTGGATTGTAAAATGCTCATGTTAATAGTAAATCACACCACTGTTGATCTTCCTACTGCCTGTAGACACGAGGCCTCTAAAAGTCTAGAAACACCAGCTTTGTTCTCCTGGAAGTTCTGGAGGTCAAAGGGAGCCTGTCTGGTGCTGAAACCAGCAGTGCCATGCACAGAGGACCATAGGCCAATAGTGTTGCAGCAAAGACAGTCCATTTGAGTGACTCTGCCCCAGCCGTACTTTTCTTTAAGAGCCAACACCTTGTTGGGAAGTCCCTTAATTTACCTAGAGGCCAGTGAGCCTCGTAGGCATCGCCAGTTGACCTGGACACTTTGTTGTCGTTTAGAGTTGCACCCCTGTCAGTGTATCCAGTCGTTAAGAAAAATGGACTGTAGGAAGTATTCTGCTTGACTCTGGAGAACATGCTTCCCTGCCCTATGTTGATCTCCTAGCAAGTCACTAGAAAGCTACTATAAGTTTTCTTGATCTCTACCTTGGGTAACATGAGAATCATGTTCCCACTGCAGTGTCCCTTCTTACCGAGAGACCTTAGAGCTTAGCTCGGAAGTTGAGGGAGCACGTGTAGTGCACCATTCATTTAAAGAGGATGGCTACTGACCTCCTTACCCAGGCTGTGGTTGTCTGACCTTGGTGGCAGCATTGATCTGCACTCAGGTGTACCTGTACCCTTTAGGAGCGATCCAAGCTGGTATGTGTTTCTTTGGACATTCCATCTCCCCTCTGGCCCTACCTTTTCTTTGTAAAAGCTTGGTGGGTTGGGGACGGTACTAGCTCTTATCTGTATATAGCTCAAATTTCGTCTTCTATGACAACCTCCTTCCTTTCTTTTGGGCGATAGTGAGGGCCTCCTGGTGTGGGTTAATTAAAATTTCTCTCTGTGGGATAGGCCGGACAGCTACCTAGAGACTGCAAAACAGAGGCAGTAGGCTGTCCGCATGCACTGATCATTCCGTGAACATGCTGTTAATATGCCATATTGCCTGCATGTTCGTAAAAGGCATCTAAGTTTAAAAAGTAGCTGACTCCTTGATTGGATCGGCCTGATGAATAGGAGATGATCAAAGTTTGGCCTAATCATTTTGTTGTTTGTTCATGGCTGTTAACCTTTTCTGCAAAAATAACACTTGATGGACAGAATGCAGAACAATGCCATACATTCACCCCAGTACAGAGATCTGGGCCTTAATCCATCGTTTTTTTGGATTGCCATTCTTCCCGACCAAGGAACATGGTTTTGGCCTTAAAAGATGTCTCTGTGACACATTACATATAAAAGGTATTTGCCAGAGTGACAAAAGTAGGTGGTATCCCAGTGGCATTCCAGCAGGTAACAAACTATCTGTGATGCGTATGGAGGCGGTTAGCATTTTGAAGCACAAGGACACCACAGACAGTCGCTCAATGTAAGTTAACTTGATGCACAACAACATTGAGGGAGCCAGCGGCGCACCATACTGTCATTGAAGGTAAGGCTCCTTCACCACTGACCTCACCACTGAACTGTGGGAGACTGTGGGTGCTTCCAGTCACCACGTATAGCTGGGGGTAGAGTGCCCTGTTGAAGAACTGACCTTTTAAATCCTTGGTGTCTGTCTCGGGACTTGCATAGTGTCCAGCTTCCTCCCTGCTTATCACGCACTTGTAGCAAGTAGCACCACCCCCCTAGGTGCCCTACTATTAGAAACTCTAGATTGCAACCATCGCTCTGTAATATGGTTGATTTTTGCCTTGTGAGGGTATCCAGCTGGACTGGCACTGTGTCCTGTCACTGCCCTCCTACTGCTAGCCCAGTGACTATTGAATTATTGGGACTGCAGTAACTGTGGTAAACACCAGGTACCCCTACTCAGACCCCTGGCACCACCAGAGCAGTATCCTCACAAAGGAAGGTTGAGCACTTTTGTTGCTTTGTATGGTGTGGCAGTGGACGGATGAGGAATATTAGACTTCATATCAACTGCTGAAACTACTTCACTACAATAAAAGTATTGGTTCCATTGTGCTAGCTTTGAAGATGAGTTTTGAGCACCATGGTCTGTATAGCGCAGTGCTAATTGTGTTTTTATAGTATTTAGCGTCTAGGTGCTATAATACTGTTTGTTGTCACAACCCTTGCCCAGAGGATTGTTGAGATTTCCAATTTCCACTGTGTATCTTAGCTCTATGTTTAGGTTATTTTTCTTGTGCGTATTAACATACTTTTATTTTATAAAGTAAAGCACTGACTGGACATTGGTCTTCTTAGAAGGTATTACAGTGAAAATTGCATTCTGAATGTGTAATACACCTCACCTCCTTTAGTTAGCCGGCCTCTGCTTTGGTTCGCCAAATGCTATAAAGGAGTATTTGGTTATCCAGTTTGGGGTCCATGTTAATAGGAAAATATAAGTCACAAAACTACCAACCTTACAGCAGGCAGGAGTAGCTCCAACTGACTCCACTAGAATGCTCACCCACAGTTGTGTTCCAGTTGACACCTATAAGGTTCTATACAGCAGTGACGGCTGGCATTAAGGGGCGTAGGGGGCGTTGCCTCACCTACCAGCATCGGGGAAAACTAAAGGGAGAAAATGAACACCAATGGGGCAGTTTTAAGAAGTGCTCACTGTTTGGTGCTCCCCCGTCAAACTTGACAGTTAAACTATGTAAAATGTGTATATTGTTTTACTTACTGTGTCTCCAAGTGGAAGAGCATGTGCATGTGCAAAACTGGGCAAGAACTATTCCTCTCCCTCGAGGCGCAAGCGAAGAGCGAGGAGGCGGGTGACATCAGCCTTGTGGGAGTGGCTGCATAAAGCGGCAGTGCATTGGTTTCAAATGGGGCGCTAATGAATTGGCCCAAGGCGTGGTCAGTGGAGCGTCTTTCTGGGTAATGAGAAGGGGCAGGGCTGGCTCACAGTGCACTATCCGCTTAGTCTCCGTCAACACATGCAGAACCTCACATCCAATCCATAGAGGAATAAACCGGAATAATCTTCACTCTATAACCCCAAACCAAGATAACAGGTGCCTAGTCTAAAGAATCCTTCAAACCGGATTTCTTGCCTTCTACTAAACTGCCACTCAGCCCCTAAACACGCCTCTGACATTGCCGACCTCATCCTTAGCATGAAAATGGACATAATTATCCTCACTGAAACATGGCTCAAGGAATCATCCTCTCTATGCCTTGACCTTCTGGTCCCCCCAGACTTCAACATCATTAGACTAGACAGACCTCACAAAATAGGCGGAGGCTTACCCTGCATACATTGATCTAACCTCACCATGTCAAAATTTCACTTGGAACCCCTGGACTCCCATGAATACCATGGGATCTTTGTGAATTCACCAAGCAACCACTCCCTTAAATTCCATATGTGCTGTCATCCTCCTGGACAAAACATAATTTTCACAGAACAACTTATGGAAATCATCACAACAAACTCGTCCCCTTACTCGAATGACATATTCCTGGGTGATTTCACTGGACAAGCAGGTCAATGCCCTTCAAACCTTCTTTGCTGACCACTCCCTGACCCAAGCTGTCTCAGAACCCACTCACTCAAAAGGTGCCACTCTAGATTGGCTCATTTCTAAACAAAATACTATTGAATCGATCTCGATTACCCCTTGTGACTGGTCAGACCATCACCTTCCAAATCCCTTCCTGTAACAAGAAAATCCTCCCACAGCAAATTAAACCTAAACAATGGATAAAAGACACTAAGAACATCAACTGGAACAAGCTGGCCTCCCAATGTGAGAAGGCTCATATCCCCCCAACAACAAAGGAGACGTCACTGCCCTCACTGATCACTATAACTCCACGATGACCAAAATATTCGACCAAGCCCCACCGCCAAAACTCAAAAGAATACCTGACCAGGATAAAAACCCATGGTTCAGTGATGCCCTGAATGAGGAGAGACGCTAACTCAGATCATCTGAACGGAAATGGAGGCAACGCCCCTCACCCCCAGCTGAAACTACTCAGAAAAGCAAGAAAATCATACAATAAAAGTATTCTAAGATCAAAAAAAGACTTCTTTAAATCAGAACTAGAGAATGCTAAAAATAAACCAAAAATACTCTTTGAAATTCCGAATCAACAATCAAACAAGTTGGCCAAATCTTCACTCTTAACATCAACCTCACAACTAAGTAGTGATAAACCTTCCACATTCTCCAGTAAAAAAAAATTCCCTCCAACTTGAACTCAATATGGCTGCAATCAACTAAGCCACCCCAAAGATCAGTCAAGCTACTAACCTGGTACTACGTAAGCGATCTCTACCCAAAAATAACTCTCACTGGTCCAACTTCAAATGTTATATCAATGTTATCACAAAAATTCTAACAACTACTAAACTCAATAACCACTTCAATAACCCTGTCCCAGCAAAGTGCCTACCCCACATCTATCATATCCTATCCCCTCTCTGGACCAAGATCATTAATGCCACGCTATCTCAAGGTCACATCCCGAACTGCCTAAAATCTGGTCAAGTCACTCCTATCCTAAAAAACCGACAGCTAGCAACTCAGACCCCAACTACTTCCGACCAATAACCAACATTCCCATGCTAGCAAAGGTCTTGGAAAATGTGTTCACCAACAACAACTGAATTTGCACATCACAAACTTCAATTTATTGAACATCCACCAATCTGGCTTCAGACCTGGCCATAGCACGGAAACAGCCATCCTACATATAGTAGACAACGCCCTCTTCGCTCTTTACCGCAGTGAAACATGCCTGCTAGTCTTGCTCGACCTTTCATCAGCCTTCGATACGGTCAACCACGACAAACTTCTAAGAAGACTAGAAGACAGGATGGGCTTTTCTGGCACACTCCTTCTATGGTTCAAATCCTTTCTGGAAAATAGAACCCAATCATTCATGACCGACAAGATCCTTTCTCTATCTTCACTTAACCTACTAGGAGTACCACAAGGCTCTACCTTGTCACCCACACTATTCAACTTATATGTCGAACCACTCACTGATCTACTACAGCAGGCGAGCATCTCAACTTTACATTAAAATCACCTCCATTGAAGAGATAAAGTTAATGAATCTAGCTCTCGAAAAAAACGTACAATGGCTAACGACCATCTTCCTCAAGCTAAATTCACAAAAAACTGAAATTCTCTTAATCTCCCCACCAATAACTCACAAGAAATAAAGGAATGGACCAAAATAATCACTGCCCTGAATTGCACGCCAACGCCGATGGACTCCACAATATCACTTGGTGTCACAATGGATAAGAATCTTAACATGCAAGCTCACATTAACTTGAAGGCTAAAAATGCCCTCTTTCACCTCAACTATCTAAAAAAATGAAGCCATTTATCGAGATCCCTGACCTCAAAACTGCAGTTCAGGCCTTCGTCATCTCAAGGCTGGAGTACGGTTGCTCCACCCTCTCAAGTCTTCACAAAATCTTTACTACCCCTCTAAAAGCCTGTCTTAACGCTGCAGCAAGACTTATTACAGGATCAAGGAAATTTGACCACATATCGCCTCACCTGAAGGCACTCAACTGGCTACCCTATGAACTCTAATTCACTTAAAGATTGCTTGCCTTACTCACAAGGCGTTACACCCCAACACCCGCAGTTCCTAGCCCAAAAACGTACACTATCTGGAGGAAACAGACATTCCAGGAACACAGATAATCTACACCTGAAACCCGCAAAGTTCAACAAGATTAAAACCTCCAACAGAGCATTTTCGGGAGCTGCGCCAAGAATTTGGAACTTGCTTCCGCCATTCATCAGAAAAATCGCCTCAACGCTCCTCTTCAAAAAGGAAGCAAAATCATTCCTGATGAGCTAATTTCTCCCTTAAAATCCGCATAAACACCACACCAGCTTCAACTTCTAACTCTTCTATACTCTTCTTCCTTTGATATCTCGAAGATAAGACTTGCTCAAGCTCGATTTGGCTCCCTATCGCAGAGCTGTTCTCTACTCTGCCTGTATCCCCCGAACTTTATTATGTTTTTGTTGTTACTTATTTGCGTTGTTTTTGTCTGTTTTGTTGGTAACAACTGTGCTTTTCATTCCCTGCTCACTTTGTAAAGCGCTCTGTTGCCCTACCTTGGGTCTGGTTCGGGCTATAGAAAACTTAAAAAAAAAAATAATAATAAAATAAAATGGAGTGCAGGCGGTGGTAACAATTGCAGCATTCCTTTCACCTCCGTAAATTAGGCTTCCTAATTGGGTAAGGCCGAGGCGAAAGGGAGTGGCTATGCATTTAGTTTCAGTTTGGCAGGTAGCTCCTATTTCCTGGAGGGGACACAGTTGCTGGAAAAAGAAAGGCGCCTGCAGCCGTGCTTTCAAATGACACGCGTGCTGGCAAGCCTTTTCCCTTTTTTGAACTCCATGACTCGGCAGGCCACGATAGGATGGTTTGTTTTTAAAAGGGCAGGAATTGGACTTGTGCAATGGCTCCATCACAGGCAAAGGCTTTGCTTTGCTTGTTTTGTGGGCAGGGGTATAGTGCGGCCGGGGGGGGGGGGGGGGGGGGGGTCAGAAGAGCTCCTGTTTATCAGACCCTGCAGGTTTACTGACATTTGATTTCACAAAGAAGCCGGCACTGGAAAAACGGCATTTGTAGGTTGAGCTGTCAGTCACCCTACGTAGGCGTTTGCAGGGGTTCATTCTCCGGATCCAGGTGCAGTCTTGCTGGAACAATGCTTCGTCGCAGGGGATGCCTGTGCCTGTTACAGTCCTTTTAAGTATGTAATGTGAAATGTTTGGGGGCGCCTAAACTGTGAACTTGCAGACTTCTTTTGCAAAAGTATAATAATAAAACATAGACTGTCACATGGAAATCCTGTGCAAAGCCATAACAGCAAATATAACACATTAAGCTTTGATTTATTACAAAATATTGGGTCCAAGTAGGCTTCCTTTTTATTCTTTTTCAGAATTCGACATTACATGAGTTCTAATTGCAGAATCTAGTTGAGCTCCACCACTATTTTGAACCAAATAGGCTTCTTACCAATCGAGATATACTCCATACATCTCCTGAATCCAAAACCTCAACATTCTTCCTCACTTCCTTTATGATAAATGGGCTCATAAATGTAAACACACCTTGCTCAAACAACCCTGTTTCCTTTCACCAACACTGCATCGCCCACATTCCAAGAAATCTATTTCAGAGAATGTGATCTAGCAAACCATAACTTGTCTTTTTCCTGGTTTCTTTCTCCTGTCAGAAATCACCCATTCATTCAGTGATTTTAACTCCAGCACCAAATGTCCAGACTTTAACTTTGCAATATTTAGCTTTGAATTTGATGTCTTTCCTCTTAATATAGAAAACGGAGACCTCAATGTGATACTATTAGAAACATTCCGTTGCACCCACCAAGTCTCGTCTAACACATCTTTGAGAGAGACTCTAAATTCCAGAGTTCTTTGAACACAGTCTTTCACCATCATATTCATCCTTTAGCAAGCTCATTAGCCTGAAGTGAATATAATGGAGTTCTCATATGTATACTGGATACATTTTTTCCCAAAAAGTCAGTAATCTCTTATCAATAATATTAGAATAGACTCTAGTATACTTTCACGTGCAAATTCCTCTTTCAAAAATTCAATAACTGTTTTCGTATTCACAAAATGATATTTTACTACCCATTTGGATGTATAGTCTACAAGCAACAAAATGTATCTCACACTGGGGAAGGAGATCAAAAAGACCCATGATATATATAATCCAAGGTTCAAGGGCCACCTCCACAGGAGCTAAAGGTGATGATCTTGTCACCTTGGTTTTGTTACTCCTGAAGAGTTTCCCAACATTTTTTCACCACACCTATTCTTCCCCTGCCCACCAATACCTTTCAGACAACCTTGCCTTAGTTTCGTTCCTCCCCAAATGCCCCTCATGCCCTAACTAGCCCTCCTGGTGGAGCTATTCTCGCTCCTCTGAAACGGTTCCCTCCTTCAAACTCAACTCATCATGCACTTTCCTATTACAATTGACATCAACAGGGATATTGTGAGTGAATGCCTAACAATTCACCACATACTCACTCACTAGCTTCAATTCCTTATCATTGTTTCCAACTCCAATCATCCTTATCAATTGCATTCTCCTTAGCCCATCTACCAAATGCATCTCTCTCACTCAACAGTAGACTGTATCCGAGTGGGATGGGAACCCCGAGCAGCATCCACCAGAACACGAGAAAGACAGTCTGCAGTATGATTACTTGTGCCTGGCACATACTCTACAACAAAATTAAAATAATACAAACCCTCAGACCATCACCTTATCCATGGAGTCAAATTACTACTATTCCTGCCTGAACAGATTTGTACCAAAAGATGAGGGAAACAACCATCACAACGCAACTTTTACAACGCACTACCATCATAACGCAACTTTTACAACGCAGGATCCATTACAACGCATGCCATTACAACGCAGATGCTATTACAATGCATGCCATTACAACGTAAGTATAGGTAAGTATATAATTTCATTAATATTAATTACAATTTTTTTTATTACTTTTCTTAAAATAATTCTATTTTAATTTATTATAATACATTTGAAAATGTTAATTTAATTTTATTTAAATTAAGTAATTAAAATGAATATTAAATTACATTTATTTTAATAAAACCCCCTGGAGTTAGAATAGTAATTTTTACCCCTACACTATCCAGCACTTACCCTACTTTTACACCCCCCTGGAGTTAGAATAGTAATTTTTACCCCTACGCTATCCAGCACTTACCCTACTATTACACCCCCTGAAGTTAGAATAGTAATTTTCACCCCTAAGCTATCCAGCACTTACCTACTATTACACCCCCTGAAGTTAGAATAGTAAATTTTACACCTACACTGTCAAGTACTTAACCTACTATTACACCCCCCTTGAGTTAGAATAGTAATTTTTACCCCTTCACTATCCAAAACTTATCCTACTGTTACACCCCCCTGGATTTAGAATAATTTAATTTTATTAAATATATAGTTTTTTATTAATTTAAATAAATAATTTAAAAAATTGTAATTAAATTAAAAATTATATACTCACCTATACTTACGTTGTAATGGCATGCGTTGTAATAGCATCTGCGTTGTAATGGCATGCGTTGTAATGGATCCTGCGTTGTAAAAGTTGCGTTGTGATAGTATGCGTTGTGAATGTATGCCTTGTAACGTCATGCATCCAAAGATGATGATCCATCCTCAGAAGTGAAAAGAATCCCCTACAAATAAAACTTAAAATGATGAATAGCCCATGCCTTCACTAAAGTCTTCCGCTCAATCGCGGATTAACTTTCTTCGGCTCCTTTCAGTGTGCGTGAGGCAAATGCAGTCACCTTCTCCTCACCTCCCACCTCATGTGAAAGCATTTCTCCTAAACCACGCCAGCGTGTGTCGTGCATAATTACGTTTTTTCACACGTATCAAAAAGCCCAAGGGTAGGCATGGCACAAAAACTGCTTTTTCTTGAGTCAGATACCCTAGCTCAGTCTTCTGACAAGACAAATGTCACTCCCTTCCTTAACAATAGGAGACGCCCATTTGCAGCAAGCCTTGCCGATCCCTCTGAAAGTTAGGCAAGCTAGTGTGCGAGAGAAGCTCAGCGGCCCGGGAGAGTAACCGAGAGTAGAAACCACACTTCCCAGGGTCTTTTGCGTTGAATTATCGCAAACCTACCAGCATCAGTAGAGCGCCAGGAGGTGCAGTTAAAAGTGCACAGGGGGCTTCCCCAGTGCGGGCCTCGCACGCGTGGCCGGGCCCGTCTGCGCCCGTCTGCGCTTGGGCAGGGCCATACCATTGATCAAGGTCACTGGAGAGACTTGCAGCGTAATTACTTCGACAAGGTACTGTTGTAAAGCCGCATTGACTTATCTGGGAGATTACCGCACTTTGGGACTTATAATGTTAATCTTAACATGAGGAAAAGGTTTACATCGGGGCAGGGTGTTGTTGGGACTCTGGACGCTCTTCTCACAAGGGCTGAATCTGTCCTAATTCACGAGATTGAATTAACTGAAAGGAGGCTATCACTGGATCCCCATTATATATTTATATGAGATTCCCCTCCCACCACTTTACCCTCTTCCAGTGTGGTGGACATTTTAGAAGTTTCACTCCCCGTAATTGGTCTTGACGTTACTGCCCCAGTGGTTGTGGCAGTACCGATAAATAGTGATACAACACATAGGTCCCCCGTTACAAGGGGTCAGAAGGCTAATGCTAAGTCTGTGCAGGATCACTCCCTTGTGCCACCATCAAAGAAAAGGAAAGGTCAGAGTAGCTACAAACCAGCCCAATCAACCCTGAAATCCATGGTAAAACTTGCAGGTCGGAATTCCTGCCAACCCAATAGTGAGCACACCCAAAACAACATAGTAGTGCCGAATGAGGGAGCTATCGTGGAAATCTCTAACAATTTAATGCAAGGACATTTTACATGTAATCTGGAATCAATTTTATCTACTCTTCTGGACTCTGTAATTCTTATTCTTAACCACATTGAAGCAAGGCTAGTTAACTTTGAAAACTCATATTGACTCCTTCGCCGAATGACAGCCATGTGGGAGCGTGGGTTCCTTATCTGTTAATCAGCCAGGGTGTAGTGGTCCTGGTAATATGCCCGCTGTAGGTCCTGGTCCTGGTCACCCGTTGAACAAAATAGTATCTTCCAACCAGTCCACTGGTGGTGTATCTCAGAGTCAGTTCATATTCTCACAAGTACCATCTAGTAGCAATATGAGCAGGGATAATTGTTCTCAAACGGGTAGAGGCTTGCCTCTAAACACAGCAAGTAGAATGCCCCCTGCTCGTGAGGTTGCCCGGAGCTCAGCCTCCAATCTACATTTACCCCAGACGTAACACCCTACACCGTGGTGTTGGCAAATGTCCCTATATTGCTGGTTGGTAACATTGAGCACTGGTCAACCTTGCGGAACAAATCTCTCCACTTTCTTAGTGCTAGGACCGTGATCAACATAGACCTCCTATACTCAGAATACAAGATGGCACGCAGAATTGGTTGCTTGGGCCAGTCTAGGAAATCACTAAAAGGGGATTGTATTGTTTTATCCTTCAGGACCCCAGACTTTCCCCACTTAATACTGGACAGGGCGGGCAAAGCACCAGTTCGACTAGATGAGTCGGTTATATTACCCTTGGGGTATTTTTACCCGACATCTCACTGCCGTCCATTTATTCATCCATGCATATGTCTAGGGAGATGGAGCATACTCATAGAGCCAGTCAACGTATACAGTCCCAATTAGTAATCGTTATGACATTTTTAACATGCTGGACGATATTGACTGACCACAAAATGAGAGGAATCATTGTAGCCTTATTGAGGGACAAAAAAGACAGTGGATAGATAGGGTGTTGGTGAGAACACATGTACATAGACCCTGCATTTTATTAGAGGAGCCAATCCTTAAACTCCTAATGGAACGCAAAGTGGTTGAAGCCCAGGGTAAGGGCAATGGGTCTCTCCCCGGGGACCAGAATATACTTAGATCAGATCAGCCTCAAGGGGTTCAGACTTCTTTACAAGCATCGCCTAACATACGGCCCAAATCAAGGCAGCAGAGAAGATGTGAAGCTGACAGTCCTACAGTTATAGGGGCAGCCAGCATCCCCGTCACTAACTGTAGTCTTGTATCATGGAACATAGCAGGTTAACAAGCCAAGTTTAGCAATCCCTTGTGGTTAGAATACATTTTAAAACATGAAACTACTTGTCTTCAAGAAACATGCTTGAAGGACCCCATTCATATGAATGGCTACAGAACATTTAACACCCAAGCGATGGGGGGGTCTGCACGGCAGAGCCAAAGGTGGGTCTGTATATATGTTTCTAACCAGTTAAACTTTGTCAAAATCGAATGTAAGTTTGAGTCCCCCCATTATCAAGTAATAACATTGTTTTTAACTGCTTCTCATTCTATGACTTTGGATAATTTTTATAATAATATTCCACTGACATCGTCTCTAGGGTGGTTGATTCATTGTATAAAGATTTAAGAATAAGGTGTAATGCAAAGGGCCCTGAGAATATGCTCATTATGTGTGGGGATTTTAATTGCGCCCTGTGCCCCAGTGAGGATGACAGATATGTGGTTTTAACGCGGAAGATGGCACACATAGCACTCATTTTTGTCATTCTAGTGCAGAGGAACTTTTTAATGAACTGGTGTTCAACCTAGACCTAGGTTTTGCCAATGACCAATGCACTAGACTTATTCGGATGCCGCAGACATTTAATGGCAGGGGCCTTAGCTCAGCAATAGATTATATTTTGGTGTCAAACATGTGCGCCTCTAGATTGCTCACCTTTCTAGGAGACACAAATTCTGTAAGTGATCATTACCCTTGATGTATTACGGTCAAACTCCCCGTGAGTCGTCAGAGAAGTGACAAACTGGTGGTAGATGAGGCCTTCGCTAACTTAAAACTTGACAAAGTTAATGGGTACACCCTTCGATGGAACATGATGGACCCTGAGATAGTCAATAAATTACTAATTACAAGGTGAAGATCTGCCTTTGACACCTGCCTGAGTGAAGTAGTGTCCCCTGAGTGCGTCCTATCCTCTTTCCAAGACGTAGCAGTCACGGTTAGGGGTGTAATGTTCAAACAAGGTGGTAAAAAGCTAGTCCCCCAGAGGTGCTTTGACTTAATGTGCACTCATGCACATTCTCACCTGAAACTGGAGCTCCACAACATCCCAAGGAATATCATTAAAATCAGAGAAGCCAGAAGGAATTACAAATCAGCACTTTCAGAGAGGAAGAATGCCCTCAGGAAAGAAGCCTGTGAGCTACTTACCTCGGCCGTACAAATAAAAGATATTGTTGCTTTCTGGAAGGCTGTCAAAACACTGTTCCTGACCCCGGGATGGGGGGGGCGGCCCTACCATTGAAGTAGCGATCACAGAGGGTCAATGGATTGAACATTTTTTTAAGATATATAATGGTCCCAGTTCCACTAACAATTATGATACTGATAGCATAGGCCCCTCTTGTCAGCCACTGGACCTATGCTTTAGTATTAGCGAAGTAAGTAGGGCACTCTTGTTAAGCACAGGTGGGAAAGCCTCTGGTCCTGATGGGATACCCATGGACTTGTACAAGTCCAGCGTTACCTTATGGGTCCCTATCTTTAAACAAATAATCAACACTAGTTGTAAGGCTGCTTTCCCATTAACCTGGGTGGAATCCACCATTGTCCCCATATTTAAAAGGGAGACAGTCAGGATCCACCCTGCTACTGGCCCATTTCCCTATTGGACTCCATTGCCAAGGTTGCAGGACACATCGTTTTGGAACGCCTGCGGCTCTGGGCAGAGGAAAACCTAATCCTATCTGACATCCAATATGGTTTCCATGAAGGACTAGGGACTGTGGAGCAGAGTCTAAACCTAGCGATACTCATGGGAAAGTATGTCGGGGCCAAAAAGGTAAACTTGTACTTAGTTTAGTTGATCTCAATGCGGCCTTTGACTGCGTGAGGCACTCAAAGCTTTGGGAAATTCTGGAATCACTTGGGGTCGACAAAAATATTATCCATTTTATCTGCCGCCTTTACAACTGAGTGAAATAACGCGTGCAATTTGGCCTAGGAGGTGAGTGTGCTGTCTCTTTTCCCATTGGAAGGGGGGGTAGGCAAGGCTGTGTCCTAGCCCCCTTCCTTTTTAATCTTTATATCAATGGATTAGGACAGGCCCTCCTTAAAGATGTCCAAGATTTCCCCCAAGTAGGTAACCGCCCCATCCCAGCATTATTCTGCGCGGATGATGCTGTAATCATGTCCCGTACACAGATTGTCCTACAAAAGACCCTAAATAACTTTTTTAACCTCTTAAGTGCTTCGAACGTTCGGCGGCCGACGGCACCACTACCTCAGCAGTGCTGCCGTCGGCCATTGAACGTTCGAACCTCATAGCTGCAATGGAACGTCCAGCACTGGAGCTGGACGTTCCATAGCCATTATGATGTTAACTTCATGAAGGAGCTGGATCTTAGGATTAACATCTCTAAAACATTTGTGATGAGATGTGGTCGTGGGACTAAGAAATGCAAGGATATTTTTGTGGAGGGAAACCCGATAGCCTTTACTAAAAGTTTCTCTTATCTAGGCATTTTGTTTAGTCACAACGACACCTGGGCCCAAGCTGTTGTAACAAAAAAGCTGGCTTTAATTAGAACAACAACTGCTTTAGCCAGCTTCACGCACAAATTGGGACGTAAACCACCTTTGGAACTTTTAAAAATGTATAAAGCTAAATGTTTTGCAACTGTTCTCTATGGGGCCGGGATTTGGGGTTTTGTTAACACAAACTCAATACAATTAGTGGAGAATTCTTTTATCAAATATATTTTGTCAGCATCCTCTAGTACCTCCACCTATGTCTGCCATGCTGAGTTGGGTCTTTCACACATATCAGACCTCATAAAAATGGAACCAATTCTTCTTTGGCAGAGGATTTGGTTACAGGATGAGACTAAATTTAATAGGGACCTACTTCAGGATAGTCTGAGGTTGGAGGGTGTGCTAAGGATATCATGGATTAAGTTCATCCAAGACTTTACAAGAGAAAGAGATATAGGCAAGCTGGAATACTTC
This sequence comes from Lissotriton vulgaris, assembly GCF_964263255.1. Taxonomy (NCBI): domain Eukaryota; kingdom Metazoa; phylum Chordata; class Amphibia; order Caudata; family Salamandridae; genus Lissotriton; species Lissotriton vulgaris. The sequence goes on along the minus strand of NC_141694.1, from coordinate 1,140,981,034 downwards.
ACTAACCCCAGTACTATCACCCTGGATTCCAGGAAAAATCTTAGAAAGGAGGTCCTCTCTTTCCTGGAAAGTAAAAGACTATCTGGAGAAGTCTGTAAACCTAATGTTTTGAACCACCAGATGGTCCTTACAACTATCATTCTGCAGCCATACTTCGCTTTTGTGCCAGCTGGCTTTGATAGGTTCCTACTATTCAGATTCAGATTGGGCACAGTACATAGACTCGTTTTTTCCCCCAAGATGAATGATTGGGCAAGTGAGTTACACTTATACCCATGTGATAACCTGTCCTCTCAATCACCTAGCACCTGGTGTTAGTTTGTAAATTTTATACAGAGGCAAGAAAGTTTTGGGGTATCCTTATTTTACAGAACTGGGACAGAGACAATGTCTCCCTGCTTTTATTAAGCTCCAGCTTTTAGAAAATGAACATGTTGCTTGGAGGATATCCATTTTTAAAACAAAACTCTCCACTACAGAAAGAGCATTGTTATTTAGGATTCTGGAGGAGGCCCCTTGCAAACACTCTCTTGATTAATTTTTATGTTTTAATTTGTGTAAATATTCATGTAATTTATTTTAATATGGAATTATTACATATGTAAATTAGTTTTTAAATTCACAGATGACAATCTTTATTCTAACTATGTTTATTTTTTGTCACATGTGCTTTTTATGATTGTTATACCACCATCGAAATAAATCTTTGTTCGGATTCTGTTCCCTTAACAATAATCAATAAAGCTGAGACACACAGGCAAAGTTCTTCATAAGTCTGGAACAATATTTAGCTAATCCCCCAAAAGATATCACCTGGTCAGGATCTGTAGGTATTTGTGCTTGTGCAATGCTCCTAGCTAACTCCAAATGTGATACCTTCTCCACAGATGATTTTGTGTAGTAAAACCTCAACCGATGTCACCACAAATTTACACTTCTCCTTTTTTAAAGCCAGTCCATCTTTAAACACCTGTTTCAAAAGTGCGGCATGTTCCACCACCACTTTCCCTAAACGCAAATTCTCATCCTGGAAGAAAATTACCTTTGGACTCCTTCCAACACTCTTTTCATTACCCTTTGAAAGCATACAGCCACATAGGTTAATCCTGAAGGTATTCACTTAAATCTGTACGCACTCAGTGGTGTAATAAATAAAGTGAGGTGCCTTGAATCAATATGCAAGGGTGGTACTCTAAGGACAGATCTATCACACTAAAAACACCCCCTCATGGTTTGAAAAATCATAAAAATGTTACTAGACCTGCAGGTCGAGTAACTTGAATAATCTACTTGACCTGACTGTAATGTACTTGGTGCATAACCCGGTCTCAAATTGTGGGGGGATTTGCAAATATTTTAATTTACAGAGTCACCTTTTCCTTCATTCTCATTTATGAGTGCAACTTCAAATATGTGAGTTCAGCATTTATGCTCTACAAAACAAAACTGTTTTGTTTTGATTAAATACACTTAATGTTAGTTCCATGTGTAATAAGAATCTAGCCCACATATAGGGTACAATGATCCCTGACTTGCCTCTCAGCTTACTGATAGCATTGCCATCAGGGCAGGGGCAGGAGTGTTTCTCAGTGCATGTGCAATTACTCACTTTTAATAAATGTATTACTAAAGCAGGATGTGGTAGCACATTCATTTATAGACTCTACATTTCCAAGAAACTTCCCACTAGCTTTACTGCTAACACTATAAAATGTATTAACAATAATCTGTGAAAATTGGGGTTAAGAAAACATATTTGTCATTTGCACTTCACCAAGTGAAGTGTTCTGATCTTGTTTTTCCTCCTATTAAGATATTTTTATCATCACACAGAAGTACGAAAAATGGGCTTTCACAGCTACTGCAATTTATTTTAAAATGTTTGTACAGTTGATTTATTTGTTAATTAAATGTGTGAGGAAAAACCCAGTTACCCTGCAGCCTTCTGTTTCACACAGGTCAGACAGTTCACTTTAAAAAATCCTTGAACTCGGCTTAATTGGAAACTGACCTCTGTCTCTAAACAAAGAGCAAATCAATCAACAGGATCAAGGCCAGACTGCTGCCTTGATCCTGTTTGACCTAAGTGCCGCCTTCGACACTGTTGCCCATCATACCCTGGTGCAGTGTTTGAAGAAAGGAGGTGTATCGGACAGTGTCCTTAGCTAGTTGAAATCTTTCTTGTCGGGCCCAGTTTCCAGGTGAGACAAGGATCACATTACTCAAAAGTCATCGAGTTAAGACGGGGTACCGCAGGGATCGACCCTGAGTCCGACCCTATTCAATCTATACGTGGCTCCTTTAGCAGAGATCCCTGATGGATTTGGGATCATGGTTGTGTCCTACGCAGATGACACGCAGCTGGTGGTCTCCCTCACACAGGCACCGGATACGGCAGCCTTCAACTTTGTAGAGTGCCTGCAAGAACTGGCCGCATGGATGGCTAACAACTGCCTGAAGTTGAATGGCAATAAGACCAAGGTGCTTGTGGTGGGGCGAGCTCAGTCCGCTTGGTCTACTGCCTGTTGGCCACAGAGCTTGGGGACTACGCCTGTTCCCTGTGCGCAGGCCAAGAATCTGGGGGTGTGGTTGGACACAAGGCTCTCTTTTGAGTAACAAACTAGGCGGGTGGCAGGTGCCTGTTTTGGAGTCCTGAAGGTCCTGTGCAAAACCCTGGATATGCTACCGGCGGCTGCCAGGAAGACAATGGTCCATGCCCTAGTAACATCGCGCCTGGGTTATGGTAACATTCTTTATCTGGGGGCCACCTCAAAGTGTATGCTCAGTCTTCAGGGGGTGCAGAACGCAGCAGCATGTCTCGTTCTTATGCGCCCAAGGAGGGCTTCGACGAAGGCAGCGCGGGCTGCTCTCCACTGGCTGCCGAAAAGCAAGAGAGTCCTGTTTAAGGCAATGTGTGTTTGGCACCGCATTCTGCAGGGGACTTGCCTTTCCTATTTGTCGGAGCTACTCACTCCCTATGCTCCAACTCGCCAGCTAAGATCATGTGGGAGGGGTTTGGTGTGCGTTCCTGTGACCAAGAGAGCCAGGATGGGTGGACGTTCGTTCCGCCTGTTGGCTTGCCAGCACTGGAACAAACTCCACGTGCACCTCTGGATGGAAGATCGTGAGAGCTTTTTCAGGAAAGATTTGAAGACTTATCTTGTCCCCCGGGATAACTAGGAAAGAGGTGGTTGGGTGGACTTCTTGCAGTGACACCACAGCGCTGGGACACACTGGCCGAGTGTAACCATACGCTTTATAAATGTGCTTATTATTATTTATCATTATTAAATGTGGCAAGATAAATACAAAACTAAAGGCATCTTTATTGCTCCTTTACATTCTGATTGAACAGAACACCTGTTCTTTGTTAACTCTCCAGAATGGGCAAGTAGGTCCTAAATGTTAGGTAAAGGATGACGGTCTCGCCAAATATGCTTAAAAGTCCAAAACACTGGAGCCAGCCACTCTGATGACCCGATCTGTTCTATCACATCCAGTTTCAGCTTCCTCTAGAATTCTTCTTACAGAGGATGTAACATTAAATTGGGTAGTTTTCTTGCCTTATGCATACATGGTGTAGCATTCCACTTTGAAATGATTTTATGCCCAAAACTTTTCAGTAATCCTAATTCCTTGTGAATTACTTTCCAAAAATGTTGTACCATGATCTCTCTTCTAAGTATTAGACAGTAAGAAATGCTGTTCACCAGTACAGAACTCAGGGTAATAAGACTCATATCGCCTTGATGCTACTAACCCGATAGATTGTCACCTTGTTTGGCAGTATAAACCTTCCCTTCTTTTTCTCATTCTTTAAATGGTATTTTCTTCACAGTATAATCAATCACATCTATTTTTACACCCCAATTGCCCACAGGATTGATGTCCGGAGGGAGAAAATAAATAATATATCTTCACCAAACTCCTTCTCCAAGTTCTTATTCCCAATCATCATATAAGGGGATCCATAATCAGTCCACCCACCAAGCTTTGACAGTTAGGCATAGAAGTGGGATGATAGTCAATTTCAACATTCTTCTCACACAGAACAACTGTCTTTTCACATTCTGTGATCCCAGTAAAGCACACAGGTCTGGTTGAGTAATGTCCTTCACTTCCACATCTGAAACATATACCTTTACCTTCTTTTTTATTTTTACTGTCCATAGCAATCTTGTCACACTCACCACCTCACACACTGCATTTCCCATTGCTCTCAGACTATCCTTAATTTCATGTGAAACTGTTATAATTTTTCAGTACATATGCATTGCAATACAACCATGCGTACATACCATGGTAACCTCACACGCCGGATCCTTTATTTATATCTACCTCCTCATTACCTTTCCCATCCCACACTTATTTTACCCAAAAGTTGGAATTTTCGATACTTTCCACAATAGCTATAGCCTCTTTAAAAACATATTTTTGTTTGCCAAAAGAATCTCTTGTGCCTTCTGGCTGTGCACATAGCCAACTAATATCTGGTTAGAGAATCCTTGAGATAACCAAAATCATCCGTTCTTGCTAATTGTTATTAGGAAAAGCAATGAAGGTACCCACTTTTTTTAACTTTAGCATTTGAGAACCAAAATGTTTCTTTCAACATTGTCATGGATATCTCAAATACATTTATGGGTTCACCTTCTCCAAACTTCCATACGCCCTCCTCCCTTCCACATCTAGATTGTGCAGAAGTACAGCTTGTTTTCTAACAACTGAAACTTTTCTCCTCTATGAGTAGAAGATAGGAGTCACATCGTTTCTGCCATTGTTTTCAGGGGAGCACAGGATCTCTTTTTTCAGAGTGAAATAGAGGAGGTTGGGACATGTTCCCAGCTGCCATGATAAAAGCAATTGTGGTGATCCTTGTGATCTAGTACAATACTGTTGTTATTGTCCAGTTCTTTCTAAAAGATTGTAATTTGATGAATAAGAGGAAGAATAGTTAACCTAACATAAACCACCTTGTAAAATTGATTTCCACTGCCTGCTGTATTCAGGATAGGCTATTAAGTTACTGTTAAAGTCACTTATCAGTAAAATCGGAAGATCGGTCCAGAAGGAATATGCTTCCAGTAAGTGCCTCAATTAGTGCTATGCTGTTCTAAATTTCGTAGCCAGTCAGTGAGAGGCTCTACCAAAGCAGAAAATAAAACGTTGCACAGCAAGTTGCATCCTATGATTACATGTGGTGGTATTCATCCAGTCTTGCGAAACCGCAGTGCCACAATCCAGTATGGCCACCACGTTACATGTGGACGTAACGTGTGATGTCAAGGTTGGCACATTACATGAAAGCGCAAGCAATCTGGAGGATGCAAGCAGTTTCTCGCACACTTTCCATAGCAGAAGCCCGAGCACCGCCAGCTAGCCGCGCGCACCAATGGCAATGTCAAAAATTCGGAAAATGCCCTCCAGACGTCTCTTATTAATGGTGGGTGTGCCCATAGCTGAGCTTTTGCCACATAACTCTGACTCATCTCAAGCTTGATTCTACTACTCTTTACAATGAACTACCCTATTTCTATTCTGTACCTCTCAATATATCCTCTACCTCTACTCTCTTACTCATCCCAAACCCCATTCCACTACTATGACCTCCAAAATAACCCTTTCTAAACGTTTCCCTCCTATTCTCCTCCTTGCATCATCTCATACCTCTTTTACTATTCAGATCTCCCAAAAAAGCCTTTCTAAACCCTTCCCTATGACTCTTTTCCCTCCACCTTCCATTTACTCATCTCAAACCTCATCCTATTGCTATGAACTCCCCCAAAAACCTTCCTAGGCCCTCCCTCTTCTATCCCTCTACTATTCCTTTTCAGTCCAAATAACGGAGTAACCTGTCCACCAATCAAATTAATATCATATTTCCCTATGCTAATTCACTACAAATACTTTTTTACTTTTTGGATTCTGTTGTAGCTTGCTACTTGCCAAAAAGCGCTTCAAGACCTCATCAGGGGTAGCAAGCGCTATATAAATGCAATCCCTTCCGTCTTCTATCCCTTCCGTCTTCTATCCCTCCACTATCCTTTTCAATCCAAATAACAGACTAACATGTTCACCGCTCACATTAATTTCATATTTCCCTATACTAATTCACCACTAATCCTTTTTGGGTTCCGGAGTAGCGCGCCAAAAAAGTGCTTTGACACCTTGTCAGGGATAGTAAGAGCTATATAAATGCAATCACAATACAATACAATAACGCGCCACATACCTTGAGTTAAATCTTCCAAGCAGAAATCTGAAGAGGCCTACTGTGGGGTCATAGCAAGGTTGGTTGGACCTGTTCCAAACAGGTTTCAACTCATCGTCAGTGTTCTGATGAACACCCAAGTCACAAAGTGGAAGCTGCAAAGGATTTATTCTACATATGTTCCAGTATAGAACCACCAACCATACAGCAGGCAGTTGTAGCTCCAACTGACTGCCCTAGAATTCTCACCCACAGTTCTGTTCCAGGTGACACATTTAGAGTTCTATAAAGACATGATGTTACTGCAAGAATAATTTTGCAACAGTCCGGTAGTACTGTGACCTCAGGACACTTACAGTGCACATCTTCATTTGATGTAACTGGAGCCCAAGAAGCCGGTAGACACATTGAGTTTCACCCATTGAAATCTTAGGATGATTTTGCAGTAGTGTGCCATTTGCTTCAACTGCATGCAAAGGTTTATCAGTCAGAACTAGTGCACAAGAGTATGGATAGGGTATTAAGGGAGGGGCTGTGAGAGCTAGTAGTGGGTCGAGAGTAAGGCTGGTGAATGAAGCAGACTGAGTGAGCTTAATGAGGTGCTGTTCCTGAGATTTCCAATGGCTACTGCATAAGGAAGAAGAATGCTCAAAGCAGTTAAGGTGGGGATATCGTCGAGAGAGGAAGGTTTATAGGTAAGCTGCAAAGGACGGGTCGTGCTAAGGAGTTTGCCAAAGCATCATTGAAAGTAGGTGGATTAGTGTGCAACTTTCCAGTGGTTTACGTCGACTCAGTAATTACAATCTGACGAGGTGATGCTTAAAGAGATTCGATTTCAGTTCTTTTTGGAACTGGAAAATGGATGCAGCCTGGTGTATATGGACTAGGGTGGGATTCTTCTTGGCTGGTAATTTGAATGTGCCATCTGATGAATCTTTAGCAACCTCTTCTGGTTATTGAAGGGGAGAAAAGGGAAAGCTAAGTGTGAAATCTCTCTAATTTGAGGGATCACTCTACTATCTGAAGTTTAACCCTTTTGTGATCTTTGGAATCAGAGAAGCTGTTCTAAAAGAGTGCAAGATTTGTGAAGTGAAGTGAAGTGAAGTGAAGGAGTTTTATAAAGCGCGACTGCTGCCCGAAGGCGTCCAAGCGCTGGTAGAGGAAAAGGGGTTTAGAGGGGGAGGGAGGGGGAAAGGAAGAGGGAGGATAAGAAGAAGATTTAATTTTTAAATAAGAATGTTTTCAGTTCTTTCCGGAAAAGCGGGAGGGTAGGGTTAGATCTTAATGAAAGTGGCAGAGAGTTCCAGAGCTTGGCAGCGTTGTGTAATATGGGAGATTGTTCTGCTATCACTCTTTACGATTTATAACTCCATTATTTCCATTGGAACTTGTTTGTCTGCATTATGTGAGAAGTAACTTATGAAAGAAAGGTCTGAGTCTGATATTTGTGTATGTAGATTGATGGAACTGAGGTTTACAGGTTGTAGGCTGAGATCCTGGTAACTTTAAGATTGGCTCTGTAGTCTGAGACCTAAGTATATGAGATGTTTAAAAACTGGAGGATAATTGTTAACCAAGTGAAGCCTCAGACTTTTGCTCAATTGAGAGAACTCTGTTGTTCAAGACTGGCGTTTTCTTAAACTGTACTTTGAAAGACAGAGCTGTTTCTGGAGTCTTAGGCATGCCATTTCCGCGTGCACAGTGAACTAGCTCTGCTGTTAAATCATCTGAGCTCTATGTAGTGAAGGGATTGGTATTCTTTTTGAGAAATGAGCCTCTAATCTTTATGGTAAACTGAGTTATAAATCTGATGTCTAATGTGGAGTGTGACGTTTCTGCTACATTTGGAGAATATCTAACCTGTGAAAACAATGTGATCTATCCAAACTATTTGGCTGTCTCTTGAAAATCTTTGCAGCATGGGAATAGCTGGCTGCCTGAGGCCTAGTTGTATTAGATATTGGTAACCAAAAGGCTGATTCTGTATCATCCATGTAATCTGAACAATAGCTCTGCCGTTGTGCTTACCTTGTTAACATTGAAATGGGGATATTCTGGCATTGGAATGTTTGTCCTATTTTAACCTATTACTATTGAGCATTTCAGATGATAACTATTTTGCGGTGTCGGAACAACAACGTGGTTATTTATGAATCAGACACAAATGACTGCTGGATTCTGAATGAAGTCTACTTTAGAGGTATACCATGTTGCCTACATTCTGTGACATCTCTTTGATCTACAAATCCATTTAAAAGAGAAAAGAATAAAAATGTAATTAAACAATGTACTTGTTTCTATAAGTTGATATTGACTCTTGATATAGAAATTTAGGAACAGGAGGTCTTCATATTTTACTTCCTTGTGTGGGGATTTTATCTTGCAATCCTCCCTCCTCATTACGACTGCGTGCTTTTTTTCTTTTCCCTTCCCTCCCTTAATGGCTGTGTTGTGTTCTTACCCCCTCGGTAACATTATTTCTCCTTAACTATTTTAATGGGGATATGGCTTGCAGATGGTTCATGGGATTGTATTTTACTTTGTTGATATTCTTGCCCTGCGTGGTGATTTGTTTGTGTATTTTTATTGTGCCACTCTTGTTACTGTAATGAGAAAGACTCAGTAAAGAATTGAAACGTCAGACATGTAACCAAATGTGGAAACAATAAATATTATACATCGAATCCCTTTTACCCTTCTAGATGTTTTTTCAAGTATGTGGTCTTTGTCATTTCAGTCTATTTTCTAGACCACTGCTTACCTGTAATTCTTTTCTATGTTGGAACTGTATCAGTTCTAGTTTTTAAATATCCGACTACTCAAGCAACTTAAACAATAGAAATAATACCGTCTATAAAAAGCTGTAGTGAGTCTTCAGACTTTCCTCCTTATCAGCATGGAGAAGTTCGACATCTCCAGAGAGGCTTATCAAGAATAAGGTTACCTTATAAACACGGCAGAAACCTAGATATACATAGTTTTGCGCAGTAACTATGGTTCGATCAGTATTTGTCAATGGTATATTTACTTTGAAAATTGAAAGTGAATGCTCTATGCATGCAGTCTAATAGAAGTTTTCAAAGTGATTAAAAACTTATATGCTCACAGTTGGTTGGAGACGTATCGACTTTCTTTCCTTAGGCACACTGCACAACAAATTAAATGCTAAAGTTGAAAAAAATCACATACTGCTCAGAGAAATCGAACAGTTATACAGTTTGGGAATTTCTCATAAATTATTAAAAGTAATGCAACAGATATTTAATACAGTTTCATGCCACAAAATGTTTTGGTATGGTGTCTGTCTAAGTTAAACTCATAACCCACTTCATTGTTTTGTCTCAGGTGAGTGAATGATCGTGATCTCATCGTGTTTGTCTTTACTGACCAATCGAAAATTCCCTCTTCAGTTTCATGGTTTTCTTAAAATCCAGGAAGTCTTTGATCATTCCTGAACACTGTTAAGTGGAGAATTGTCATGTTGTATAATGTCTAATTGTACTTATTGTGATTTTATGGTCTGGACATGCGATAAGACTGTTGTTGACTTTTTCATCTACAAAAATAATGGTCTTGCAAGTTGAACATTGCTGTTTATTTTGTAGATGATATAAAATTCAAGACCGGTTTCAGCTATGTTGCCAGTAATTGTTTACTTACCTGGATGGTTTTCAGTGTTTCCCTGCTCAAATTTCCTTAGCATCTATCGAACTTAGAATTGTATCTAATTGACTTATTTATTTCTGTTGGTACTGGCTCCATTAGTACAGCTCTAAATCACTTCTCGTTTGGAAGTAGGCAGTCAACATTGGCCATTTAATGGCTAACTTTGAATTTACTTTCTCAGACTTTCACTTGAACCTCGTCTTGCAGAGCAGTTTTCGCCACTCAATAATATTTATTTTTTATATATTTCTTGCCACAGCGAATTTATTTTGTGTTTAACAATCTCATGTTCTTTCTCTCTTTTTCGAGTAAAATACAATATATAGTTCTTTCTGTTGTCTTTCTTGTGTATGTTGTAAACTCCAAATATGATGGCCAACAGTTGATTGATTGCGTCTTACATCTTGAGCTTTTGGTATTTCATTAGCTTTTTCTACCACTCCACAGCTGGGTATTGCTTTTGTGAATATGTTGTCACTTGCCCTATCCTTTATACTAAGGAACTCCTTGTCCTACGTTTTAGTGTGCTTTTAAATAAATCGTATCTGACTTATAACACTGTACTCCCATGCCTGTAGCTAAGAATTGATTTAGCGGACTTTGTGTAGTACCATTATCTTATTGTGGATATGCATCTTATACTTAATGTGCACTGTTATATATGATTTGTCAAATATGCGAGTAATAATGATACTTTCCCACTATCAAACGTAATGTATCCATTGATGGTAGTCTGTGGGGTACTTCAGCTCTGCTATTCCATTTTACTTTGCCAATTTAGTGATTCATTTTTGATACATCTGGAGTTTGATTTGTTGACCCATTTGGTTTTGACAGGGGATCAAGTATTATGTTTTAGGCACCAGAGATGTGAGAAATCGTTCCAATTCAGTACTTTTTCCTGACGATGGTCTCACACGCTGATGGTTTGAAGAACCAAAACATCTACCTCCCAAGCTGCAAATATTCGAAATGTAAAATTTTCTATATAACATGAAGGAAACCTAAGATTCTATTATGGACACAGAAGTGTGAAATATGGTTAAACTTTCTTTGCTTGCTTTCCTTTACTTTTGGTAGAAAATTGTACATTCTGTGTCAGAGCCGAAGGCGATTATTGTGCTATTTCAGAGTTCACCATGAGTACTGTTGTATATCTAGAATCAGTTTAAAACGCATTATTTCGAAATGTAGATTCTGGGGTCCAGTTGAGCACCTCCAATTGGAGAAACCATGATAAATGTGCTTAACTAAAGGAGATAACCAGTTTATAAACCATGCCAGCTCTGGCCGACTGTTAATGTAGAATTGGAAATCCTACTTTCTATCTCCATGTCGACTTCACCAAGATAATTATAGTTAATTGCCTGCAAAATGTGCCATCACCATCTTTATCCGTATCGTCTGAGATCCGTGGCAGCAGCAACAGGTTGATGGGAGGGTCCTGGACTCATTTGCACCAGTACCCCTGCCAGGATACTCGGGGGGCTCTAGCAACAAATCGCTAGTTATTGTCCTGAGAGGGAAACCCCCTCTCACATATAATGCACCTTAGCGTGTGCAGCACATAGCTTCTGTTCTGTGTCACTCCTTGTAGCATAGTTCACTTTATCACTTACACATAGGTCCTGAGAAAAGCCAGTTATAATTTAAGGCCTGGCTGAAACATGTAGACCACACTGGATGTAGGATTACCCTAAAATACAACCCCACCCGCATCCTTCCCCTTGCTTTTTAACGCTGCCACAGGCCCAATCAATAAAATAATCTTTCTTGGGATCACTGGACAGTTTTTAACCTCACTAACACTGCATACTCAGCAATATACCTGCTCCGCTGTAATCAGGCGTAGAAGCACAACCAGGACACACTCCGTGTCATCGGGTTGCCCCGATGATGAAGCATGCCACCAACTAGGTTGGTGGGTGAGGGCTTTCAAAAAGGGTAGGCACTACCCCTTTACATACATCATATTACATACACCATTGCTATTTCCCCACACGTCTAGATAGACTAGTTGTCGCTGATTAAGAAGATTACCACAAGGGATCTGGACTAGTCCTCCATTCCTCTCTCTCTTCTTGATATATAACCATCACCATCTTTGTCACTGCAGACAGTTCAAATGAATAGTTCACAGTTCGATCCCTGTCCTTTGGTTGCAAATACACTGACACTGGCTGTGGGCAGAGCTCTGGAAGCTGGTAATTGAGGCAAGGTGCTAACAATTCCAATTTACATGCCCCCCACTTTTTCATCATTAACTGGAAAAACCAAGTGTTGGCCTCTAATTGCTGAAGTCCCTCAGATATCTAGACTGTCAATCTTCCACGTAATTTGTCTACTCCAAGACAACAAACTTCTTTGGTCTAGACAGTAATGCAAAATATAAATTGAATGTTCCGCAAGGAGTCTGGACCCAGTGCCCCTCACTTCAGAAACATTCTTCATCCGCAAGAGAATTGAGCTTTTCAATCTGCCCTTTGACAGAGATTTGATGGAAAATGATCCCATCAGCAGTTGCAAGCAGGAATTCCTACAAGCAGTCCTTACTTCCTGACCATTTTCCTTTGTCCCCCCGCCCCCAAGTTTCCTTTCGCCCCCTGCTGGTGTCTTACTCTAAAATATTGTAGGTTTGATATGAAGATCGCCCTTCCATTCAAGTCCTTCATTGTTTGCATCACCATTGGCTGTCCGTCTACGCACACTCCAGCATTGGGAATGAGTCCGATAAGTGACGTCCACTGAAGGTGAATGATCTTCAACCTCTGTATGGAGTGGGCAGCAGGAATATCATCCATATGGGGGAGGTCGAGAGAACTTCTGCTTTTGCCAAGAGTCAGGGAGGTGAAGCATCCACCTTCTGAGCTTTGTGCAGATCCTTCATGATTCGGGACCACTTGCTAGGAAGTTTGACTGCCCGGCCTGAGTTCATCAATAATTCTGTTAATTCACTTTTCTGTTCATGTTTGGGTCCATCTTTTTCCCCATTGATAAGAGAACATAATTCTGCAACTGATCTCAGATGCTTGTGAAACTCAATAGGAGAATAATACACCAAAAACTAAAAACGTGAGTTTGAATATTAGTCGTAGTAAGTGGATTTGTAAAAACCCTCAAATGTCAGGACCATCAGGTAGCCCTCACTCTATTCCAGATGCACATCCTGATGCCTGCCCACAACAGATCCCTGAGAAGATAGATGCCCTCCATCTTGAAGTGTCAATATGCCTTCCAGGAGCGGAACCGTTAAAGATTTGTCCTTTCTCTATGCAAAGAAAATGTTGCTTAGGAAAGCAATAGGATGTAACAGTGTCCTGCAAATTGCTACTTTATACTCCACCTCCTTGTCTTCTGCAGAGATTTGTGTCTACTGTCTTCTTTTTTTTAAAGATTTTTTTATTAACAGTCATTGTCATTTACATACCGTACGATGGATTAGGCAATTACTCTAACAGTGGCGATGTACAGCATTAATTAGAGTAACAGTATTACTTATTGGAATCTATGGGGAAGGGACAGCATCAAGGTCAGTTCCACGGGGGTGGGGGGGCTACACACATTTCCCCTGTAGGTGTTCTATGGGTCCCAGATTTTGGACTAATTACAGGTCTGCCCGAGTGATATAGACTGTCTTCTCCCTAAACATGCACCAGTCGAGGTGTTTCTTCCAGTCTGAGAATGTGGGTGCGTGAGCCGCCCCCCAAAGCTGTGCTATGTTCTTGCTATTGTAAGTCCCTGAGTGTCCCAGAGGGTTTGATGACTGTTTAAATTTGTGTGTTCCCAAATGTTGAGAATTCATCTACGCGCTTCTGGGTGGAGAGGAACTGCGATTACCTAGCTGATTACCTCATGTAGTTTTTCCCAGTAGGTTTGTATGTGAGTGAAGTCCCAGATAATATGAATGAATGTACCTACTTGATTGCAACCCCTCCTACAGTCCCCTTCCCCGTTCACCCCCATGTGTAGTAGTTGCGGCCCGTCACGTAGGTTCTGTGGAGAATTTTGAGCTGTATCAGCCGCAGGCGCGCAGAGATTGCGATTATTCTAGGGGAGGACACCGCCTACTGCCACTCCTCATCGTCAATTATCATACCGTATCACCCATTTTTCTCGCAATGCGTGGAGGGGGTCCTCCATATTATTTATTATTTTTTTGTTTGTTAACAAGATGTTTTTTTCTGGAAAATGTCAGTCGAGTATTCTGTCTAAGGGAGACGCGTCGGGGGAGGGGGGAGGGAGGACCCTGCAGGAAGGAGCGGTCTAAGCGTGTGACGCACTTGTATGTAGCGAAAGCGCTTCGAGTCCGCTAGTTCATATTGGTGCTGTAGTGTGGCAAACAATTTTATGTCGTTCGTATCCCAGAGGTCTTGGATACGCGAAATCCCTATGAGTTCCCACTTGTCAAACTCCTTCGATTTCCACAGATCCCCTAACCGCTGGGAGTCCCCAACGGGGTAGCAAGCGTGAGCTTCTCCCCCCAGCCCAGGGACCTATTAGCAGCGTGCCATACCGCAGTAGAATGTTTGGTGGGGCCTGTGATGGGATACCTGCTCGGCTTGGAATATAGCACCCGGTTGAAGTCATCTGTCCATGGCGCATCCCGGGTCGTCGTGACGACCATAGGCACCGTGATTTATGGCTGTGAGGTGCGCCGACCAATAGTATTTTTTTATGTCTGGTAGACTAATTCCACCGTCCTACCAGTTGAGGGTTAATTTCTGTAAAGCGATGCACGGTTTGCCGGCCCCCTGGATGTCTCTTTGGAACCCCTCATTTTCCCTGAACTATGTGCTGGGGACAGGATCAAGTGAGTTTTGCAAAGCATATAAAACCCGGGGTAGGGAAATCATCTAAAAAAGAGATGCTTTGCCCAACAGTTAGAGAGGGAGCGCCTTCCAGCTCGTTATGTCTTTGCAGTAGTGGAATGAGATTACGGGTGTAGCGGAGCGTCCGGTTCAGGGAGACTAAGATCCCTAGGTACCTGTACCCTTCCACTGCGATTTGGAGGGGCAGCCTCGCGGCGTCTGGGGTGCGTCGCCCCTGAGGACATAGAGAAGGGATTTTTGCCAGTTTACGCTGAAACCTGAGTATCTACCAAATATGTTCAGGATGTCAAAAACCGCTATCGGAGATTTCTTGGGCGTGGTAAGATATAAAAGTATGTTGTCGTCATGGAGGGAAATCTGGTCTTCCCAGTCCATGGACCACCGCAATCCATGGATAACTGGGTATTTCCGGATCCAGGCTGCAAGAAGCTCGAGGACCAGAGCAAACAATAGGGGAGAGAGGGAGCATCCCTGATGCGTCCCCCGACTGAGTTGCAAAGTCTTCTCATTGTTCACTACTACTTGTGCTAAAGGTTCACTATAAAGGAGGTGTATCCACTGTATAAAGGTCGTCCCGAAACCCAGCTTGGTGAGCGTGGCAAAGAGCTATGACCATTCTAAAGTATCAAACGCCATAGTGGCGTCTTGGGAGACAATTATTGCCAGTTCTTGTATGGTGGACGCTCTGCCCAAGACACCATGGACCCTGCGTAGATTCAATGCCGTATTCCTGTGCGGCATGAAGCAGGATTGGACCGGATGGACTTGGCCTCCAATCACTTTGACCAGTCAATTAGTCAGCAATTTGGCCAGAATTTTGGGTTCAGCATTAAGAAGGGAAATAAGACTGTACAATGCACATTCCGTCTTAGATTTACCTTCCTTGTGGATAGTGACGATGAAAGCTATTCTCTGGTCCAACTGTAGTAGTCCCTGTTCTAAGCTGTCCACGAACATAGCTTTTAAGTACGGGGCCAGTTTGTCTGGCCTTAATTTGTACAGTTCAGTCGGGAAGCCCTTGGCACCCAGCGCCTTGCCTGGGTGCAACGTGCGTATTGTAAGTGTTATCTCTTCTATGGTTAAGGCGCTATCAAGGAATTCACGGTCCTCCACTGAGAGAGTGGGGAGAGAGATGTCTCGGGGGAGCTCAGCTGCATTATCTTCAGAGTGTGGTGCTTTCGTGGTGCTATTGAGGTGTAAACGGAATGAAAGTGGTAAGCAAGTTAGTTAACTGTTTCTTGTGGTTCAGTGTTAGGGGGCACATCAGTTCTATGGAGCTCAGGGACCAGTCTGCTGGCCCATTCTTTTTTTTTTATCGAGCCTTGCAATTAGTTTTTCTACCTTGTCACCCAAGTCGTAACGTCTGCTCAGCCGGTCTCTCCCGAGCGCCTTAGCTTTTTCGGCCACTAAGTCTCTATAGCTGTCTTGTTTGAGGTGAATCGTGTGTAACGCCTTGGGTGTGATGTTATCTGCCAGGTCTTGCTCTAACTGGTAGAGCTCTGCTTCCGCTTCTGATATGTCTTTACGCTTGTCCTTCTTATCACCGGAGATCAGAGACAGGGCTTGCCTTAAAGGCCTCCCACAGTGTCCGAGGTGAATCCATGGTTCCCTCATTCTCCCCGAAAAATCGTCCATGGCCTTAAGCAGTTCTTAACGTATTTTTGGGTTATGGAAATACCATGGGTTGATGGGGGCAACCCTACCCATCCGCTCTTGACTAAACACTAAGTGTACCCAAAGTGAATAGTGATCGGAAATACCCCTAGTGTCTGATTTCGTAGATATAAGTTATGTGTGACCCAGGAACTATGATGTGGTCCAGTCTTGAGAGGCTGGCATGCGTACCAGAATGGAATGTGTAATGCATTTTGTCCGGGTTGTAAGCCCTCCAACCGCCCACCAGTCCATTGCTTCGAGGAAGTCAGGCAACCAACGCTATGACTGTCCTAGCACCCGGGGGGGGATGACGATCCAACGTACCTGACAGTACCGAATTGAAGTCGCCTCCTAGTACCAGCAGCCCCTCTAGTAAAGCCAGTAGGATAGCACTTAGGTCCCTGAACGTATATTGGCGTGTTGGCCCTTAGGGACATAGACTGACATGAGTGTGATGGTTTGACCCTCCCAGGTACCCGTGACCCCAATGTAGCCGCCCGAACGTCAATCCAGGTGGGTCTTACTGTGAGAGGGAATGATTTCTTGAACATAATTCCCACTCTGCGTGAGCTGGATGTGAAGCCAGCGTGGGTAACAATGGTGTAGCCATATCGGTGCATGGCCCTGCACGAATTTCCAACTAGGTGAGTCTCTTGGAGCATAACCACATCAGGCATGTGCCTTTTGATGTGTTGAAGCACCACGCTATGTTTTACCTTGTCCCCCAGCCCATTAACATTCAAACTTAAAATCTTAAAATTTCTGTCCCACTGTGCGCACATCAAAGTGTAAATGGTATTCTACGTCTTTTACATTCCAATCGACCTGTGCTGTCAATGAAAAGAAAAAAATTAAACCAATCAATCAAACGAAATCCCACCACCCGAACAAACCCCCAACCCAACAACCCCCCACCCTCCTTCCCTGCACTCTGGGCGCCCAACTGCCCTTGGAAACCTGCAGAGCACCTGTCGCAGCAACTGGTAAAGTAAAAAACTAAAAGAAGAAAAAAGGAGTGGTATAGCACCCGTCCCGCTGCCCTCACAATTTACATTACGTGTATGAAAAAAAAAACAAGCAAGTCAGTGCTTAATGACATCGTGGTCGACCAGCCAGGATGGGCTCCAGTCCAAGAAAGGTCTTCCTCTGCCTCCTATTAATACTGGGCGTCAACGAGGATCCGGCCACTTCACAAGTGTGATCGCTAGCCTGTAAAGTTAGTCTGAATCATCTTCCCTGGCTGCGGAGCTGTCACCACGACTGGACTGTCCAGAATCACGGTCAACTTGGTTGTATAGCCATTCGGAGGCCACCTCCGGTTGATCGAAGAACCACGCTCGTCCCTCTGCCTTCACTCTGAGTTTTGCAGGAAACAACATGACCTTCTTAAATCATCAATCTCGAAGTTGTTTCTTTACTGCCAGGAAGGATCTTCTCTGTCTTTGAACCATCTATGTAAAGTCTGGAAAGAAAGTTATGTCCGCATTCTCGTAGCGGAGGGGGGCGGTCTTTCTTGCATTTTGTAGGATGACATCTCCGTCTCTAAAGTTCAACACCTTCGCTAGCATGGGGCGTGGAGTGGCCCCGGGTCTCGGACGGCCACCCGGCACCCTGTGCTCCCTCTCTACAACGAAGAATTTGCTGAGTCCTTTAGGCTGTAGGTGCTTCAGGATAAGTTCTTCAACAAAGAGGTCCGGTGGTTTTCCCTCTGCCTTCTCAGGGACACCTAGTATGCGCAGGTTGTTTCCTCTAAGGCGCCCTTCATAGTCCTCCAGCTTGTGTTCTGTAAGTTTGCCGAATGCGCGCAAGTCATTGACATTTTCTTGAAGGTGCGCTACATCTTCTACCAGACTCGCCGTCGTAAGTTAAACCTGTTTGACCTCAGTGGCTTTGGTCAGATCCACCCTGATGAGATTCACTTCAATGGAGAGCGAGTCCATTTTGTGCTCCAGTGAGGTTCTGATTCCTGCTATTGCATCCATGATGTCTTTAAGCGTCAGTTCCTGGCTTAGGCGAGTCCCGAGACTTGAGTCTGAAGGCGAATCTCTGGGGACCGTATAGCGGTCCAGTTTATTTGATTGAACTGCCTTGTCGCCCCTCGGGCCAGTAATTTTAGTTTTTTCAGAGGGCCCCATTTTGCTGTTCAGCCCGCGGCAGGCAGGCCCATTCCCTCTTCTTGCACCTGATCACCACATGAATTGAAGGCCACTGCGTGGGATGGCCAAGGATTTGATCTTCTCCCGCTCGGTAAGTCAGCCAAGAGTACAGTACCACCGATGGGGAATCCCCAGCCAAGGTCGCTCAATGAAGATGGGGTACACTGGGCACTAGTTCTGCCCCTCCCAGAATCCAGCTGTGTCATGGATCACCACTGTCTGCCTTCAGATCTGTTGTCACAGTGCAAATGTGGGGGTGGGGGAACCACAAGCACACAATCGCACCGTCTCCCAGAGGGGAGGGGGGGGGGGCAGGCTAAGCGCTGGCACCAGGAATTATCCCCCAATCCCCATCCACGCCCCCAGGGGCCTCCTCATCCCTCCACCTTCGCACCAGAGAGCAGGAACCGCCGCATTGGCCTCCAGGCACATGAAACGCCACTTGGCTTCAGGAGGGTGTTTCTCCGGCAGTGTGCACCCCTCTCGAGAGGCGGGAGGGCTCCGTCGGTCAGCACCAGGCGGTGGCAATTTTTTTGTGTGAGGGCCGCATGAGGCCCCAGAGTCACGTAGTCAGCCTGCCGCGCCTCCCCACTGGCTGCAATCAGCACTCCATGTCCTATCTCACAAGGACGTGCAGGCCCCACATTGGCGAAAGTCGTAGCTTCGGCCCCCGATCTCCAATCGATACTTGAGTGCCCAATGGGGAGTCCGCACCCCCTCCGGTTCATGGATCCGGGTCAGTTTTCGGATCTATGTGTCGGATAGATGTTGGGGAGACAACGAGGGCAGAGCACTAGGTTTACGCGGCCATCTCTCTGCGCCGCTTGGGCCTAACTCTTAGAACAAAGATCTGAAAGACTCCTGATGAAAGCTGTGCACCATCTGCAACCCAGTAGTTGCCTCCATCTATTTAAAATAGCCTTATCTCTCTCACTTCCTAAGAAGGAAATGACAACCGTGACTAAGGCTTACCTCTACTTTCATGGGATTGCCTCCTTGGACAAATTGGTGAGATTTTGAGAACGATATAGAAACCTGAAGAATCAGTGCATTCCTAGTATGAGAAATTGGTGCTTGTTTTTAAAACACATGGCAGAGTCGAAAACGCAAAGAAGGATGGAGCTAGTGGTTTTATTTCAGTTTTTGTCAGTGGATTGAGATCTGTAATCATATTCAACAAAGTGAATTGTGTTGGCTGATGAAGATCATTGATAAGATCTTGATGTTGGTGAAACACATTCGCAACTATTTTGAAAAAAAGCAAAAGAGGGTGAAGGAGAATATGATGGTCGCTCAGACAAAGCGGTTTGATAATGGATTGCAGAATCAAATGGGTTCAAATATACTTTTTGTACAAAATGGAATAAATTAGGTTAATCAAAGAATGCAAGGTAAATTGATGGGATGGATGCAAATGATGGAATATTGAAATAGAACACAATGTCTCATTGTGGGAGGATTGGGCATTGGAAAAAAGAATGTGCACAGAATCCTAACTGCATTCAAGTAAATTCAGTCCAACAAACTCAGAGGCAATATGATGTTGAACATGTATACTACAGAGCAGAATATGCAAAATCAGAACTCATTTTGAATGACTATGCCAACCAAATATGAGAAATACAATGCAATATAAAGCAGAGTTCAATAAAATGCCAAGATTTTGAATAATGAGATGGCAGGGAGTACTTCGCTATGACTGTGCCTGTGGGGTAGGATTATTGTTTGCTTGGTTGGTACAGTTCTGAAAGTAGACCAGAGTGGCCCATATATTGATGGGGACGTCAATGGCCATTCAGTTTAATTTCTAATTGATATGGGGGCTCGCTGTGTGCAGACCGTTCTGTGAAAGTCCCAAACCTACCATCAGGAAAAAATGTCCAGTGTGTAGGGATCAGCAATAAACAAATTGTGAATCAAATTACATCAGATGTTTCAGTCAAAATAGGACAGTTCGAGAATAAACATAATTTTATATTACGCAAATAAAGTCCTGTGAATTCGTTCGTAAAGGCCTTCTTTGTAAAACGAATTGCGTAATTTATTGCACACTACATGGTGTAGCGATTGCAAGATGACGACTTAGTTTTTTAAAATTAACTCCGAAGACACAAGAGTGGAATTCTACCCAGTTTTGACAAACTGTGACCTGCCTCTGGATTTAAGACATACTGTCAAAGAAGAGGATTTCACAGTCAAATAAATTGGACTGATTTTTAAAAAAACAGATCCGGTGAAAATAAAAAAAATAAATCAGATGCAATATTTTCTAGAACTAGGAAATACAGACTTACAAGAGAGGCTAAGAAAGTGCTTGATAGTCTTTGCAGTTCTCTCGTGATGGGAATGAAAAAATGTAATAGCAAATGGAGGTTTGTGCAAGACCTCTGAAAAATAAATACAGTTGTTGTACCCTGTTGTCCAGTGGTGCTGAATGCATAAGAAGCAACATGGTATGGAAAGAGAATTTGTCATGCGCCTACACTCTGGATGCCTGATTGCAATATGATGTTTTTCCTACTTTGTCATGAAAAAAGATGGATGTGCACTTTCAGTTCTCACCCAGAATTATGAACAACGTGTGCGTCCTGTTGTGTACCTTTTTGGTGTATTGGCTCCTGTTGCTGTGAGTCTTCCAATTGTTTGAAATCTGTTCCAACAGTTTGTTTGTTAATTGAGAAAAGCGAAGGAATTGTGATTGGCCTTACATTAATTGTCTATGTCCCTCATTCAGTCGAGAGCCCGTTGACACAAATACATAACAAATAGTAGAGAGACATAGTATGAGCCTACTTTTTTTGCAGCAGAGAACATATCCATTTGAAGATATAATATCCTAAATCCAACAACACTGCTTTCAATTTTAGAAAAGGTTTTTGAGGACAGGGAAGAATAAATAAATTGGAAATTGGAGCACAACTGCATGGAGGTGACCAAATTCTGCACAAAACCAAGACCAAAGCTAAAGGAAGTTCCATTGGAACTGGCAGATCTTACATTATTTGTTGATAGTTCTTGATGAACAGACCAGTGTGGATAACAGAGACACTTGAAGCATCCTCCTTACCAAATGTGAAATCAGCGCAAGTAGCACAATTGAGTGGCTTAACAAGAGCTTGCTGCTTGTCTAGAAATGTGTGTGAGTTAATATATACAGCCAGTATGGGTTTGGTGGTGTTCATGATTCTGAGCAGCTGTGGTCACATCTTAAAGATTTGACATCTTCGGGACCTCCAATAAAAACAGTATGTATATCGGATTTGTTGGATGTAATTCAGATCACAAAAGAAGTGTCTGTGATTAAGTGCATAACTCATAAAGCTGGCAAGGATAGGGTTACTTTAGGAAATAGATACACAGTTAAAATTTCCAGATATTGCTCCCTACAAGAAGAGTCAATTGTTCAAGGAAATAGAAATGGAGATTTCACAAATAATATTGTCCTGTGTCCAAAGTTCAAATAAGATATATTGTTTCCTTTGGATTTCATTCAGACAACTTTGAATGCACTAAGAGACTTGCAGGAAGAGTCTCCAAAAATGAGAAAAGAACATTTTAAAAGTTAGGCAACTACCAGACGACGCACAGAGAATAGTATTACAGGCATTAGTCAGCTCGAGATTAGACTATGGTAATGTTCTCTATCTAGGAGTCACAAAAAGTATTCTGAACCGACTTCAAGGGGTCCAGAACTCTGCGGCAAGACTGCTCCTCAATCTCCCTGGCCGCACGAGCATGACAGATTACCTTAAGAAACTACACTGGCTGAAGATCGCCAACAGAGTCAAATTTAAGGCACTATGCTACATGTTTAAGATTAGTTCTGGAGAAGCACCTGTATATCTATGCAAGATCGCCCAGAAATACATACCCTCCCGTAATCTGCGCTCCATGAACCAGGCAAAATTTACAGTTCCCAGGGTCAACCGGGCTCGGATGGGCGGCCGCTCATTTGCCCATCTGGCCCATGCACTGTGGAACTCACTTCCGCTCTTTTTACGCCTGGAACCATGTTACCTTCGGTTTCGGAAGGGAATTAAATCATGGCTGTTCAATCAATAGAGCTTCTCCTTTTTTCCTTGTGTAACATAGATCCAAGGCGCCGGGAAACCCTCAGGGTAGCTGTTACGCCATACAAATGCAATAAATAAATAAATAAATAAATTAGGCTATTAAAAGAATGACCAGATCTGTATGGAAATTCAGAACAGAAATATGTCCTGCCGGACTCAATGCTGTTGCCCATGGGTAAACGTATTCCTAATCAGACTAATGCATGAAGAGATAACTTGGTTAGTATTTTTCATAAATATTGGGAGAACACAGGATTTCAACATGTTGAAGGCCTATTTACGAGATTGCAGGTAGACTTTTTTAAGATGCCTCAGTGTAATAATTTTAAGTTTCTCTTTGTAATTCAAATGGGAGGAAGCATTTTCCACAAGAAGAGCTAATAGCCTACAGTTGCCAAATTGTTAACTATATCAACTTGCAGCAGTGGAAAAATATATACAACCCAATATAACAGCAATACACTATAAAAATGTACAATGTATATGCATTGTATCTAATAGATCGGATCAATGGTCCAATCCCTTTTCTGTACTGTTTCAAGAAAAAGGTCCTATCTTTGCATTTCTAAAATTGGGTTTTGGATGTACATATCATGATGAAACTATGTTATGCTGTAATAATTTGGAATACTTTTTGTAATTTCTTGTGTGATTACACGAACTTGGAGTGCTCCAGACAAGTATGGAGTTGCCAAATTGTTGTTGAGGTAGATTGTTGTGGTAGGTTATCACAAGATTTAGACTCTAAGCTTCTGTTGAGTCCGTTCGTGGTGCACACTACAAGAATGAAGTGATGCAAATTATCTGCACAGCCTTTAAGATCATTCAGAGATTTCATTGTAGTTATCGGCCACAATCTTCAGGTTTAGTAGAACCTACCAATGGCACTGAAGAATAAACTGGCGGAGGTCTGTGCCTCAACTGGCCTGAAGTGGCTTGATGCTCTCCTAATTATTTTGATGAATATGAGAAGTACTCCAGATGGAAAGACAGCAACAGTAATGGTGGTGCATTGTATTTCAGTGTTATTTAGTATACACAGTAGCCTTTGATTGTATTGGCATTGGATTGTTTATCCACCAGGGCAGGGTAAACCTTGGGAATTTTTCCTGTATTTATATACGAACTTGTATGTAGATCTAATACGACACAGCCACATCTCCGGACATCTGAGAGACCTGCATTGGCTCCCCGTCAACAAAAGAATCACCTTCCGCCTCCTCACCCAAGCACACAAAGCCCTACACGACCAAGGCCCGAGCTACCTCAACAACCGCCTCAACTTCTACGCTCCCAAACGACACCTCCGATCAGCCAGCCACGCCCTCGCCGCCGTCCCCCGCATCCGAAGAACGACACCAGGAGGAAGGTCCTTCTCCTACCTGGCCGCCAAGACCTGGAACTCCCTACCGACCGACCTGCGCCTGACCCAAGACCACCTCTCCTTCAGGAAGAAGCTCAAGACCTGGCTATTCGAGCAGTAGCAGCACCCCCCCCCCCCCACCCCCCCCCCCCCCCCATAGCGCCTTGAGACCCTCCGGGTAAGTAGTGCGCTATATAAATGCCTGTGATTGATTGATTGAATATAAGTGTTGATGCTTTTCTTCAGAAAATTCTTAAGTCAACTAGAGGTGTTCTTTTTTTAATGCCATCCATAGAATATTGAGGCTGAAGTGAAGCAAATGCAAAGCATTAAGGAGTAGGAAGCTAGGGGTAACAACAGTGGAGTAGAGGATGGTGGCATAGAGTGCCATGGAGCCGAGTGGTGTAGAGTAGATTGTTTCAGAGGAGAGTGGAGTGGTGCTCAGTAGAGTATAGTGGAGTAGAATAAAGTGAAGTAGAGTGCAGTGGTGCAGAGTAGATTAGAGCATAGAGTGGATTGGCATAGAGTGGAGTTGGTCAAAGTATACACATTGGTGTAGAGTGCAGTGGCACAGTGCAGTGCAGTAGTGTGGAGTAGAGTGCATTGCCGTAGAGTGGTGTAGAGTTGAGTGCAGTGGGGTGTAGTGTGGAATTGAGTGCAGGGGCATGGAGTGGTGCAGAGTAGAGAGAGTAGTGGAAAGTGGAGTATGTCTGGTGTGGTAGAGTACTGCTTTACAAACATCATATCTACAGTTTAACCCCTTGCATGCTGATGACGAACCCCAGCCGTCATGCACTACGGTGCTCGTGTGCTGATGACGGCTGGGGTTCGTCATGGCCCGCCCCTGTTCATTTGTTTACAGCACAGGGGCGGAAACGGGCCAGCAGTCAAGGGGTTAAATGACCATTACATTTGAACAGTCATACAGTATATGGTAGGCCAACAATCATGTGTAGGAATGTCATCACCTAGTTTAATGTGTTTCATTTGTGATGTTCTATTTCTAATGTATTCTGAAATATCTGTTCAGTTTATTTATAGACATTTAAATTTTGTTTTGTGCTAGCAAATAAATAACATCTTACAGCCTTCTGACCCAGCATACCCTCAGTAGCCAGCATGATTGTCACTTGAATTCTCTCACTTTGAAGTCCGAGAAAGACAAGTAAATACCAACTTCCCTGAAAGACCATTCCTGACATTTTACCTCGGGCTTTGACTTCACAGCAAATGTGACAAGATAAGAACTGACTTTAAGGCCTGTTTGCAGAAATCTAGTACTAATGGAAGAATACAGTAAGTACGATTTGGGCAAGGGAAGAAACTAACTCAAGCTGGACAGCCTAACACAAATAAAGCCAGCAAATAGTAAGCAAGCAAATGTGAGTTACAAATGACAGTCAATGGTAAGCAATGGGCGGAATGCATTCCCAGGGAAGTTTTCTGGAAGTCCCCAAGATGTTGTTGGCATACCAGACAGCTGTGCTGGCTGAAAAGCTTCAACCAAATATTTGTCCTAAACCAGCATGATGGCTGTTCGTGTATCATCAACGAGCACCTCACATTGCGAATTGCAGGCCAGTAGTTTTGATCCCAAAAAGGCTGACTCCGTTTGACAACCTTGGAAGGCTGAGTACCATTCAATTAAGTCTTTTAGAAACGTTGTTTTATGTTCTTTATATTGCTTATAAATGACAGAAGTACTGTAAGAAAATGTTACTATTGATTTCGTCAAATGTCCACTTCTCTCTTACTCTATTCCTGTTTCGCTTATCAAATCAATTCATTAATACTGTCTACAGTGACAATCCCAATACAAAGCATTTGAATGAAAAACAGGAGTAGCTCTTTTGGAATGTGGTTTCTACAGATACTATGTTTACTTCCCCATGGTATATTCTGTAAACTCACTGTGGTGGCAAATCATTTTTTTGACAGTTTGGAGTTCTTTGGTCAAGTCAAGTCCAAGTAACTTTATTCGTTTTCAAGAAGAAAACCATTAAAGTGCATAAAATCAACATTACAGATTATAATTCAAATAATTTTTTACAAAACACGATAGAGGGTAATTCATACAATTCACTTATTAAAAAAAGTAATAAATAGAAGATAAAAATACAATCCTTAAAATTCAATCTATAGATGGACATGCCATTTGCTTTACGAGGCACTTAATACCCCTACAATGTGTAGCCCTCCCCATAAAAATATGAATTGAACTGTTGGGGTTCAGCTATACAGTCACAAATACCGTTTCCTAATAGTCATTGCAACTTTAATATAGTTGGAAACCCTAATACATATGTTGTATGTGGCCAAAGAGTGCAAATAATTTAAACCTTCAATATATTTTTTTTAAGACCGGGACTATGAAGTTTCCTCTTGGCTCTTTCTATGGTGTACAAAATAACATAAAGTGCAATGTGCTCTGGACTGTCAGATTATAACAGTGGCAGGATACCAAATTAGCTGCCCACCCAGTTTGTCTCGGAAATGCCACTAAAAAGTGCAGAGTAAGGAAACAAAATCTTGTTTAATAATATTGTGTCTGTGTATTTATGGTGAATGTTACATAGAATTGTTGTTGAGCAGGAAATAAACAAGCAACTTATGTTTGCCCCTATGGAGTGCTCCTCTTTTATGATATATTTCGCATTCTGCGGGCTGCCGGCTGGGCAATCAAAGTAATATCCCAAACCGAATGTGTAAAAGCCACCCCTGACAAATCGGAGCCAGGGGATAGTTAGTGCTCCTTCAAGGTTAAAACAGTCTTTTATAATCTCTTTGGAGAACACCAACTCCTCCGATAACCAGATTTTAACCCATTAAAGCAGGGGCGCAATAACTATACCGTGCTCTACAAAGCCAAGCCCCAACCCATGATGATCAAAGGTTGTGGGGGCACTATTTGGAATCATCAGTAGCCTTTTTATAAATGTATTTTCCATGGTTTGTAACCGGCGGCTGTTATGATAACCCCAAACTCCTGCTCTGTATGTTGCCACGGGCACACATTTGGCTCTGTAAAGTGTAACTAGCTCAGTCACTGGCTTATGGCCCAATTTATAGGCAAAACGAAAAAAGTCCTCAACAACCCTGCTCGCGTGTTGCACCCTTGCAGTGACAAGCGAATCCAAATTAAAAAGGTTCCCTGGGTAATTAAAGTTATTCATTTTGTCAACTCTCTTAACCCCACAGCATATTTTCTAGTTTTAGTCATTTGAGGCCCACATATCATAACATATGACTTAATTAAATTAACTTTTAGATCAATGTCAGCCTAAAATCGACAAATGCGTTAAGTGATTTTTGAAGGCCATTTGCTGTCGGGCCAATAAAACGGTATCATCCGCATAAGAGAGTAGCGGAACCTGGTTGCCCCCAAGGCGTGGACAGTTTATTTCTTTGTCTAACAAAAAGCATCTAAGCCATTGGTGTAAACTAGAAATAAAAAAAAGGAGCTAATATACATCTCTGGTGGACACCTTATGTGGAGGCAATAGGTCTAGTTTTTACCCCATGTAGGCCATATCTTATGGTTACAGATGTAGAGGTGTGGAGCCTGCGGAGAAGAGAAATTAAAGGTTCCTCAACTCCCATTTCCCCATGAGTGCTCATAGCTTGTCCTGATTTACAGTGTCAAAGGCAATGGACAAGGCCATAAAGGCCACATGGATAAAACCCTTCCTGGCCTTCATGTACTTGCCCATAATCAGGGACAAGTTGAGGCACCTTTGGGTGGGGCCCACCCCCTTCCTAAAGTCGTACTGTGTTCGTGCTATTACCCTAGTGTCTGTATCCCAGGTTTCAAGTCGAGCAAGAACAACTTCTTTGGTCATTATCTTAAAATTTTAATTTTGGTAATTCAAGTTTTCGTGGCCTTTGGTTTCACAGCTGTTTAAGACATTTTTGAATTGTGGTTTTCGGCTATTTCAGATTACTAGGTTTAATATTTTGCATCCTAGTATGTCACGAAAAGGTAGTTTTAAAAGCAATCCAGTTCCTGAATGACAAAATAATATGAAAACATATCTATTCACTCAGTTAAATAGTAGTATAAAGATAAAAGTGAGTTTGTATCGGATATAAGAACTCTAAATAATGCAGCAAACTGAGACACCTTTTATTTATCAGCTATTTTTTTCAGAAGTATAGTTCCAAAATTGTGAGGTGTTGGCATGTATTACAAAACTCAACAGAGGAGGGCCTAGGGAGATTTATAGACCAACAGGTGTTAGCGCCTACATTGTGCCATTATAACACACAAAAGAACACCTGGTTATTTAGCAAGAGAAAAGGAGAAGAAACAAAAGTAACCTAGCTGTAATGGGATTTTCCTTTTTAAGGATGATTTCCTTCACCCACCAAAGGTGGCATTCTTCATCATTTGCACCATGACAGCTGTTCACGGCATGGGCCGCATCCTCCTCACAATGAGGAAGGAGCTTTTACGATTTTTTTTTTAGACATGGTAGATACCCTAGGGTGAACTGGGGGGTGTGGGGGTGGAGAGGTAAGCAGAGCGACATGTTGACTTGCATTGGTGACACATTCAAGCAGGACTAATCCACTATTCCTGCGGCGTTCTTTATTTTAATCCCGACTCAGGGGTGCATGAATAAAGGTGTACTCGTACCCTGTAGTCCATTTTAAATCACCACATCACTCGTCGTACGCTCTGTTTACCTCACTACCCCCCTAGGTCACCCTTAGTAGCTGAGGGAAATCGTCTTTCAAAAGGAATATCTCATTACAGTTAGGTTACCTTTTGTTTCCTCTCTTTCACTTGGTAAAGACCCAGGTGTTCTTTTGTGTGTTTAGTTAGAATGTATTAACATAGTTTACAAGACCCTTTCAAGCCTATTGTTTTGTCCTAAATAAATCTAATGTCCTAATTTGTCGTCGTGTTGTTCCATCGAGAAGTGCTGTAATCAAACCAAAGGTCTGGAGGATAATGGATTCTAAATGCAGATTTTCTTGCTGTGCCTGTACGGATATTTCCCCAGAGCCTTCTTTTGCTTTCTTTTTGTTTCCACCATAGACCTTTTTTACATATCAGCATTGAAGTAAATGATTCTGCTTCTGGGAGCAACGGTGCTTTAGACAGATTATCATGACTGCCATTATGTACTGTTCTACATAAACCATGCCTCTGCATAAAAATATGCATTATCTGTAATTGAAGACGACGAGATTCTTGTTTGTACTGATTGAGAGTAATGAAGGCGCTTATGTTGGACATGAGAAAAAATGTAGAGTTTCGGTATTATTATTTCGATTATCATATGTGAATATCTGTGGCACAGTGCCTTTGGCTACTAATGCAAATTGCAATAAAATAGTTTTCAGCACTATCATGTTTTTCCCTCACAACTGGGTGTGATAAATATGATCACTAGCTGTAAAACCATTTGAGAATATTTCCCAAGGGACAAAACAGGCCACGTGTAGCGTTTGAATAGAATACTTGGGTATGATTTATAATCTAATTGACCTGCTGGTGCGTTAGTGAACGTTTTTAGCATGTATCTGGGTCTAGCTTTGGCAGAAATCATGGTGTTTGTACTCCTCTGCAGATGTGTGCAGAGTTTCGGTATTATTATTTCGATTATCATATGTGAATATCTGTGGCACAGTGCCTTTGGCTACTAATGCAAATTGCAATAAAATAGTTTTCAGCACTATCATGTTTTTCCCTCACAACTGGGTGTGATAAATATGATCACTAGCTGTAAAACCATTTGAGAATATTTCCCAAGGGACAAAACAGGCCACGTGTAGCGTTTGAATAGAATACTTGGGTATGATTTATAATCTAATTGACCTGCTGGTGCGTTAGTGAACGTTTTTAGCATGTATCTGGGTCTAGCTTTGGCAGAAATCATGGTGTTTGTACTCCTCTGCAGATGTGTGCTGGTCGGAAATGGAGCAGGCGCGAGAGAAAAGTTACTGCGCACTTGCCCCGAACTCTTCAATTGTAGTGGTCTTTTATTGTATCATTATTATTCCTTTGAGTAAAAAAAAAAAGCCTCTTTCACAGCAAATGTGGTATTTTCTTTCCAAGAGTGATATTCATGATGAACAATACTGACAAGTTATTATCAAGGGAAAAGAACGGTATCCTCTCACGTAACAAAACAGTCTGTCATCTCCGGAGAAGGGACTGGATTGAAAGCAAGCAACTAAAACTGAAAGTGTACTCTTACTCATCTATTTCTTTTTAGGTAGAGCAAAGGCGGCATGTGCGCTGCTCGGCGAGGCATGTTGTATTCAGTATGTGGCCTATCTGGGACTTTGGACACGCCCACCCCTTTTGGTTTGTTAGTTGGCTTGCTTTTTAAAATGCCTTTTCTCTGGTTGGTTAATAATGTGCCTCTGTCTCGCCTTTCGGTGCTTGGTTCCCTCCCATTAATAATGTGCCTCTGTCTCGCCTTTCGGTGCTTGGTTCCCTCCCAGTGCATAGTGCCAATTGATTTTTTTGGTTGGCCAGCTCTGGCCATCTCGTGACTCCTCACTGTCTATGTGCCTCCCACCCCACCCCCCCTCCCTTCACGTGAAAATGCAGGGTGCATCCATGTCGTTATCTGGAGGCAGAACATATAGCCCCTTTTCTACAGGCCACTGTCCTGCTGCTGAAGAACAGTTTATTTTCTTCATTGATCCAACAATTTTTATGTTTCACGGTGTTGGTTGCAATCGTAAGTAGCTCAGGTTTTTTCTTTTCCTCCTAGCACTTGTAGTGACTGCTTAGGTCAGTAATTCGCGACGGCATGTACCAGGATTCAACAAACAACTTGACTGTTTAAGCTTCAGGATTTACAACGGGAAACGTTCTGCAGCAAATGTGCTGATGCGCACATCTCTTCTATTGGGGTGAACATTCTGGATTGAATACAGCTTTACATTTTCAGTTTCGGTTTTTCGCAGAGGATAACGCGTGTTGAAGTGGCGGAGCTGCAGTTACAGCCCTTTAACCCATCTCTCTTGACACACAGATAGCTATTTAACATGTTCTCAATTGTGATAGAAGTGCATCTTTTTAAATCTATAATTCATTAATTCACATTTCAGGAAATGCAGAGTGCCTCCAGGGCACGCGTGACTCCTTCTTCCAGTCCTAGCTTTTTAGCTGGTAGCACTTTACATGCTGGGATGTGTAGGCCTGCATTACTAATGTAACTATATGATCCTAAACAACTACAAAGCTGCTCTTGTCGAAGGCCACATGCCATAGAGGCGCTTGACAGCTATGCACTCTTAAAAAATATTTTAAAAAACCCTGAAATACATCCTCTTTAGGTGAAAACTGATCGTATGAAGATGAGCAATGTGAGGCGAATCATACCTCCAAAGGTCACTTAAGACCATGCTTGCCCAGCGTTGCAAAGTTAGAAGAGTCCAATGTTTCTAGCTGTCTAATAACATTTGACACGTTAGACAAATTGATAAATGTACAAAACTATTCATGTTGGTTCTCACACGAAAGTGCAGAAAGAGAGATGCTATTTAAGATGTACGCTATTGCCCAATTTGGAAGAAAACCTTGCCAGACGATATTTTGGAAATAAAGCTGTATCAATAGGAGGACCACAGCACTCCGAGTAGTATCAATGTAATCCATAAGTAATCGGAGTAGACGGGTATGGGGATGTCGAGATGTTCGCCTCCTGACGCTAAGGCGCAGCAATATCAAAACTCGGTAGAGCTCACGCAGTGCGAGGTGAATCTCGAATCCGCCCAACACGCAACAGCGTGTTAAATAATGTTATGAAACAAAGTAATTTGCCATGCTTTTCCAAAGCCAAGGGTTTAATTTGAACCACTTTTCAAAGCTTGAAAACAGCTTAAATAAACGTTGAAAAATTCAAAGCAAGGTAACTGCATCGTTGCAGTCTTTTGAACAGTTCAATGTGTACATATCATTCATGAATGCATCCCCTATGCATTTTGAGCGGTGCTCTTCATCAGGGGGAATGTCTGTGGAAAAATTGAGAAAATACGGGGGATGTAGCGTGAGTAAAGGGCTAGAGATGTCAAAACATGTAAATGTGAATTGCATGCTATTGTAAAACTGGGCCATGCATGTAATGTAGGAGGATGCAGAAAAACAAGCATTTGCAATGCAATAGATTTTGCATTACTGAACGTTTGAGCTATTGGTGAGGCATTATCATTTGCAACCCCAATAGTTCAAAATTTTAATAATGCAAGACCTATTGCATTGCAAATGATTGTTTTTTGCTCTGGCTAGAAATTGGTTAGACGTATAAAGCTCAGGCCTTAATATGGAGAGAGGCAGTGTGGCATATGAAATAGCCTTTTTGTGGGCCTTCACCATTTTCATGACCGTTTCCTAGATCTTGCTAGAGACTGTGTTGGCTGTTGTCCGAGCTTATGTGATTAACAAGAAAGAAATATAGTGAGAGATTTGGGGCCAGCCCATTTAGTCCCACACCCGCAACTACTACATACGTACCTGTGACAGCCGATACTAAAGCAGTGAATAGAGCTGCCACCATTGCTGATAAAACAGTAATGATAGCAGCTGCCACAGTAGTGACAGTCATCTTTAACAATAGCAGTTACCATTGCTTCAACCACACTTGTTGGTGTGGTTCCAGCAGAAACAGAAGTCCCAGCAATAGCTACAATAGCTGAGACCCCCAGAACAGCAACAATTGCAGCAATAAATGCTGACGGGCGAGTGACCTCAGTAGCAACCACTTTTGCAACAACAGCCCGAACCACCTCTGTAACCCCAGCAGCGTTTGGCACAAATAGCGACCACAACAATAACGATTACTGCCTCCACAGCAGAGACGGCAACAGCTGCCAGCAAGGCAGAGATATCTGCAGGGATAACAGATGTGACCACAGCAGGATCAGCTGCCACAAGAGCAGAAGGCCAATGCAGTGAAAATATCTTCTACTACAGCAATAATAAAAGTTAACTGCAACAGCTTCTGCATCAGTAGCAGCCATAATTCTAAACACACAGTTGACCTCTGCGGGTACAACACTAGAGACAACAGCCACCACAGTGCTATCGCACAACGACCAGAGCAATGACCACAGTTGTCAACGCATCCGCAGCAACGTCATCATTCACAGCTCCCATCAGGCAGCAAAATAAGCAGCTTCTGCCGCGGCAGGGACTAGAGCAAGCACAACACCTAGCTCCACAACCGTCTCCACTGTAGCATTAACAACTGCAGCCATAGATGCAAGGCAATATTAATAACAGCAGGCCTGACAGGTTCCAGCACAGATGTGGTTCCTGCAGGTACCACAATAGTAAAAATTGTTGCCCCACCACAGCAGGCAAAACAGTAGCAACCACAGTGTAACAAGAACAGTGACCATAACGGTCAGAAAAGCAGGATTAACAGCATCACCCCAACTACAGATGTAATGAAGCAGGACATATACCAGCAACTATATATTTTACCACTGCTGCAATCACAGCCCAACAACAACATTCATGGCTGACCAGTAACTTCTGCCGCAAAAAAGGGTCCAAAAGGCACCATGAAAGTTACAAGAGAAGCATCCACAACTTTTGCGATGCAGGGAAAATGGCATTGTCCAGTTGCAACGCTCAATTGGGACAACATAAGCTGCGACTACAGCAGGAACCAAAACAGCTGTCACCACAGGAGAACAACAGCAACTGCCACCTCTACAGCCACAACAGCTGCAAGAAAAGCAAATACCACAGACTTAAGAAAATTGGTGACTACTGCATCAACTATTGTTCCCACCACAGTAGTGAGCACAACTGCAAAAGCTGTGACTGCAGCTATTGCTACAGCAGCAACAACATTCCACAGTAGCTGCAAGCAAAGCAGGAGCCACCGCATTAAGAACCACAATCTCAGCAGTGACCACATTTCGAATAACTTGTCACCATGACTGGGGCAACAGCAGAAACCATATATGCAGCCAGTAGATATGGCTTAGCAGCTCTAGCTGTTGCCAATGGATCCTGGGGACCCCAGTTGGAATCCCAGCC
This sequence comes from Lissotriton vulgaris, assembly GCF_964263255.1. Classification (NCBI taxonomy): domain Eukaryota; kingdom Metazoa; phylum Chordata; class Amphibia; order Caudata; family Salamandridae; genus Lissotriton; species Lissotriton vulgaris. The sequence goes on along the minus strand of NC_141694.1, from coordinate 1,140,947,068 downwards.
TCGGTGCTAGACTCAACATCGTGTGATTGTGGACAGATCACTTGATCTCTATTTTATTTAGGAGAACTATATTGTGTGCACAAAGGTATTTTTGCCATCCTACTTGATGTACATGATCTACAAGACTGTCTTCCAACCCTTCATAATGCTCAGAACCCTGGTACTTCTTAGCTGCGTTTGCGCTATACAAATGCCAGTACATACATACATTACTTTAACCATAGCAAAGACAACAGTTGCCACCAAGGCAGGGGCAACAATAGCTACCAGCAAAGCAGGGACTATGACGACAACTTAAGCTTTAACCTCAGCAGGGAAAACATCCGCAATAGCTGTGCCAGCAGCAGTGACTACAGTTACACCTGAACACTGATCACAGTGACTACCATGACACTGGCAGCAGTACTGACCACCAGTAGACCACAGCAGTGACCATAAGTGTGACTGCTTCAGGAATGAGGATTGCAACATCTACCACGACAGCATGAGAAATAGCAGCTACTAGCAAGGCAGAAACATTAGTGGCCACAAGTATAACCAATGAGATAAAACATGCTTTAAAAGTAGAATGTTTGTATTGATATCAGCCACAGGTAATTACAATGTGCAACATTCCAGTCCACAGAGTTTTTTTAACTTACTCTGCCATTGCAGACATGATCAGCATATGCAAAGCTGCCTTAATCCTGCATCAAGAACATTATAGTCCATACATCTAAGCAGTGTGTCCTCTGAACGAGGGCACAGGCAACCCAAGATCAGTTATTGCCTTTTAAGGCCTCGTCATTGAGATTCAGTTTAAGGCTTAAGTGATAGTAAGCTTGGACTCAAATCCTTTACACTTACGGTGAGAAAAAAAACAAAGTATTCCACTGTATACATCGGTATGCCCCAATGCATCTTGTGGCGGGTCCTTCATTATGGGGAAGGACCTGAGGGCCACTTTATAATACTATTATTGTTCAGTTCAATTCCAGAAGCTTTATTCGAATTGTAAAAACGAATTCATAAAAGCGTACAAATACAATTCAGATTTAAAATAAACAGTTCCGATGCTGGTTCAGTGTCTACATTTAAAATACATAATTTAAAAAAACGTACACAATTTGTTAAAAACATTAAAATCAAAGAATTTCATGATATAGTACAGCGGCCTAGTGAGAAAATTAATTTTGAGTTTTAAACATTCTGCATATTCGGCAAAAACAGGTACAAATTTAGATTTACATCGTGTTTCTATGCCTCACGGTAGCTCTCAGAAAAGAAGATACGATTCCAATGATGCGTTCATTTTCTAGAGTTCTTAATTTATCAAATGCCCCTCTACAAGACCTCAAGCCCCATGATACAAGAAGGGGTTTCAGCAGTTTTTTCCTCGGATGGCTATAAAAGGTAAAAAAGAGAATACAGTGAATGTTAGACTGAAAGGAAACATCGTCGCAAGGACAGATTCTTTTTTCTTTTGACCAGTCATTACACTGTGGGAAGGTTATCAGTCTAAAGAAAGTCTCTAAGCGAAAACGAGTCAGGAGCATACGGTTGAAAGGGGGTTGTTCAATCAAAAGATACAACTGGGCCCCCTTATTAACAATAATCAGATCGTGATCCATGACTGTCTTCTTAGATCTTTCTTCCCGCCATCTTTTTCTCTCTAAATGTTGTAAGAGGAGTTTTTTAAGGGCAGTTATAGACACGTTCGCCATACTATCTGGGTTGGAAAAATATTCAGGATGCCCAATTGCTTGCAGTAGGTCTTTAACATAGGTAAACCATTTGATGTTGGTGGCTCCATCAGATGCCAAACAATCCTTTATTATATCTCTATTCAGGGAGGTCTCTGGATTAACCCATACATTATGCCATAGCAAAACTGGGGATGATTTAATAGTGTCTGTGGCAAGGCTACTTCCATATGTGTCACATATGTTGCCGTACTCTTTGGGGTGGCCAATAGGTAGCGTAGGAATCGATTTTCAACTCGTTGGACGGTTTCCACCGACTCAATCCTCCAGAGTCCAGCCCCATATGTCCCAGTAGAGATACATTTGGCCTTAAAAATCTGGAGCAATTCTGTTACTGGTCTTCCACCTAGCTTTTTTGCAAAATTCACCAGAGCTCCAGTAGCTCTAGTAAACGCAAGACTCCTGGCAGTTACTGCAGGTTTCCATGAGCCCTTTGTCTCAAAATGTACGCCAAGGTAGCAGAATCTGTCGGTAAGCTCTACCTGTCTACCGTCTAGAACAATTGAACAGGGTGTTCTTCGGTTCTTGGGTCCGCATGACATAGTGTATGTTTTAAAAACGTTTATGCGGAGGCCTCTACTTTTCATGAAATCTGAACATTTCAACACCGCCTTTTGTAAACCAACCCTGGTCTGGGACATAATTGCCACGTCATCCGCGTAAAGGAGTATGGGAATGGGTGTCCCATTTACTGTGGGATAATCGTGGTAGACTTCAGTCAGGGTGGATCCAACCTTGTTTATATATAGAGTAAAAAGCAGGGGTGCTAAAATGCACCCCTGTCTTACTCCTCAGCGGAATCTGAACATGTCGGAGCACTCACCCTTCCTGCCAAATCGAACACGTGCACCAGCCCCATTATAGAGTTCTTTGATGAAAGTGAGGATTTGATTGTCCAGACCAATGTCAGATAGTGTTTGCCAAAGCATTCCATGGTCGACACAATCAGAAGCAGAGCTTAAGTCCCTGTATGTTATAAAGAGATTTCTTTTTTTGGCGTGGATATACTTAGCCGTTATTATTGCTAGATTGAGTCCCTGCTCAACGGTCCCCTTACCTAAACCCATATTGCAGGTTGGAAACCACCTCATGTTCTTACAACCAGTCCTGCATTCGGTTTAGAATGATCCTGCTTGCGACCTTCATTAGGCCATCGAGAAGCGAGATTGGCCGGTAGCAGGCAGGATCATTCCTATCCCCCTTTTTATAAATCGGAACTACTGTAGCCTCCGACCAGGTGGTGATGAACCCGATGTTATTTGAGGAGTTGAGCACTCTGGTCAACAGAGGTGCCCAAAGGTCAGGTACACTTTTGAAAACATCTATTGGAACGCAGTCCGGCCCTGGAGCCTTCCCCGCCGGGCTTTCTGTGAGTGCCATGATCACTTCATCAAGATGGAAGTAGATGCCCAATGGCGGCAGACAGTACCTCAGGGTTTCTTGGTGTTATTTCTGGGAGGTCTATTTCATTATAGAGACCTTCAAAGTGTGTAACCCAGTCTTGTGCTGTAATAGCTTGATCTATTTGGGGGCCATGATGGGCTTGAAAAAACGGGGCATTGACTGCCTTCCAGAAGGCAGTGTTATCCTTCTGCTCGGAGGCTGCGTGCAGGGCTGACCATGCCTGCATTTTTAGCTCATTTTTCCTGGTTATTAGGGCATTCCAATAGGCACGTCTAGCTGACTGGATGTTTTCTCTAGATTTTGGGCAAGAATGCAGAGCTTTTTTCAGGGCGGCAAGCGCCTTAGTACAGTTCCCGTTAAACCATCCCTGAGACCCCTTTGGTGGATTACGGGGTACTCTGGTCAAAAGTTGTTTTATACCTGAACAGATTTTTGTAAATGAGCCAACAATGGTATGAGCATCTTCTTCAATTAAAAGGCAATTTTTAAACTCCTCATTGGCGTTCCTAACAAGCTTTTGTAAAAAGTTTGTGGGTGACACCTTTTCCCATTTGCCAGTATTGGCATTAGATTATATATGATGTTGCTCTTGTGACTTAAATCACCATCCCTAGCCTTCAATGTTACAGCAATGTGGTAGTGATCGTTAAGGGCAGTATCAATGATCTCCCAGTTTAATACCACACCTACATAACGGGTTGATAGGAGAGTAAAATCAATAATCGAATTGTACCCTCTCCCATTGAAAGTTGGTCTAAATGCTTTAGTGGGGGTGCAAAGTTTGTTATTGAAAGACAGAGAGAATTGAGCCGATATAGAATTATATTGCTCCCCTAGTTCTGTGTTGGTAAAATGACTCGGGGGGGGGGGGGGCCCTTTGTTGACGTCTCCCTCACCCCACCAACACGCTATTCCTCGGGGACATAGGGGGCAATTAAAATCCCCCACCCACAGCAGGGCCGTGTCTCCTATCTTATGCTCCTCGATTTTAATAAGATCCGTCAAGAGGTTGTTAATGACACGCTCTATAAGTACGAGAGGAATATTATTATAAAAATGTACCAGGACCATATTTGTAGGTATCCCCATGATGTAATTAAAATTTGGTAGTATTCATTAGTGGTGAATTTAACATTTAAGGTTCCAGTGGTGATTGAAATGTAGGTACACAGACTCCCCTTGTGCCTACCACTTTGGCTGGGGGTAGCTGGAGTAAAAAAAGTTTTATAACCCACAATAGGTAATTCCTTGTTAGCCCAAGTTTCTTGAACACATATGATGCTATAATTTAATGTCAATGATTGCCACATCGGGTCATTCATTTTGGCGAGCAGGCCTGCCACGTTCCAGCTAATTCTGCTGATGGGAAGTACAGGCTTCAATAAGGGGCCGATTTCAGTCACTTCAGGAGAAAAAACTTGAACACTTTCCACGAGAGGCACAGGACAGGTGGGCCATTGTCGCCCCTCGGGATTTACTATGGGAAGGGCTTATTGTTGGTTGTACTAATTGAGATTTAAGTATCATTGTGGAGTTGGCTGGATCGGCAGGGTTATTTAAGGTCGTACAAGATGGACAAAGATTTGTAAGACCCATATCATGTATTTCCTGAAAGTTGTTTAAAAAGCTAGTTGCTTGGTTCGGATATCTTAAAACATTGACATTGTTGTTTGAATGGGATTTTACACTGCTGTTGTCAAGACTACCATCTACAATGGGCGCCGTAGGAATGGCCGGGACTATATTGAATACATAGTCTGCCTCACTCACACCCCCCTTACTATCACTCCTCAAACTATCCTGTGTGGAGTTCTTTTTAGTGACAATGCGTTTACTTAAATCCACATTTAACTGTGATGCTAGGGGTGGAGAGCCGTTTGAGGCATTTGATCAGTCGATGTGATTTAGTGCACATGGGACCATACGTTTCTCTGAGGTACTATTATTGTTAAAAAAGAGAAAAAATAGAATATTGGTTTGTTTCTATAGAACATACAGCAAGATATAATCAAGCACACAATACACATTAAGAATGTTAGTGTTATCGTAAACAGGGGAAAGTCCTAACTATTTCATTTACACGGTGACATCAGAGGTTTGGAAGAAATCTCAATTGGGGACTTCATATTCTTGTACGCACGTTCCCCAAATTCAGTTGTGCTTCTGTCGGTAGGTGCGCGTTTCGTAAATCTGCTTCTTGAAGATTGTGTAGCGATTGAGCACTCCCTTCCTTTTGGCAACATTTGGGTTTGGGTTGCTTTCCACGTCTGAGCGATGCCTCTCTTGGCTGTAACCAACACTCAAATAGTTTGGCATATCTGTTCATGTCAAGTTCATCTAGTTTGTCCAGTAATGGGTCATGTGGGTTAATGTCCAGGAGGAAGACGTGCTTAAATACCTCATTGAGGACCGTGACTACAGCGTCTCAGAAGCCTCTCAATACTTAACCAGACCTACCAGGATTTAGCTGCTTTGGGTGACACATTTTGTGGCCTAAAAAAGCTAAATTTACAACCAAAAAATGAAATATTTGTGGTATTTTTGCGGTGGGCAAAGAATTTGCCTACCACAAAAATTCTGAAGGTCTGTGCTTTGTCACTGCCTAAGACTATGCTATGTAAATCTGTAGCGTTCTAGAGTCTTCAGCATCTCAGCACCTGGATCTGGAGGGTGTCTGATACCAAAGAGAGTAGAATACAGTATGACTGACACAATCTCTTTTTGGCATCAGACAAGCTGTACATACAAGGCATCAGTGGTGGTGGGGGGGAGGGGGAGGGGCTGGTAGAGAAGGTTGAGGGTATATAAAACAAGCATTTGCAAAGCAATCAGTCTCGTCTTTGGGACCAGATATATATTTAGCTATGCAGCGCATTAGTCTGGGTGCTGAAACATCTACTGTTTTTCAGCATGGAGGGAAAGTAAGCAGCCCTCACCCCCTCTGTTCTGGAAAAGCTATTTAGGCTGCCAATGGCGCGGGAGAGGCAAGCCCATCTGCGCCCGTCCATGCCTGGACGTCGCCAGACACCAGAAATGCTGGCGGTTTTGAGTCTGGCGGGCCAATCTATACCAGAGAAGTCCTGATGTCTATTGGCCAGCGGGTAAGCCCATGCAGACAGTTTTTTGGTGGATGCAGAGGAAGGACCTTTCTGCTGTCTTAACTGTGGCTATGATTCCCATCCCGGACTGCCCTCCTGTCTTCCTCGGTCTCCACCTAGGCCTGCTATGAAAATGTTATACCTTAATGTCCGCTCTCTGGCTAAACATTACATGGAGATCTACAACTTAATAGAAGATGATGTGTTTTTCCTAACCGAATACTGGTTGATGGGTGTCATGGTGGCTGAACCGGGCTAAGCACTCCCTCCGGGTTTTAGCATTTTGACAGTAAACAGGGAGTCTAGAGGTGGGGGCATAGCTGCCATCTTTAAGTCCTGTCACTGCTGTTCATTTGTTAAGGAGGATGTGGCTGGGTGCGAATACGCTCGTTTTACAATATTCTTTAGCACTCACACTACGATGACAGAATTGTTAATCTACCGCACCCCGGGGCAGGTCTTGGTATTTAAATCGGCCATTATTGAGGCCGCAGGCTCTCTGGCACTGACGGCCACCAATTTTAGTATTATTGGTTATTTAAATCTACATTTTGATTGCTCTGCTGATCCCGAAATCAGCAGTTTGCATGCCGACTTCACCGCTTGCCAATTAAGACAGCTTGTGGGAGGCCCTACCCATACTGCTGGACACTTGCTTGACCCTGTTGTTTCTAACATCCCTTCACTTCTGGTCAAGACACCCAGCCCGGTGTGTTGGTCCGGCCATTTCTTGGTCTCTATCTCTCTCCTGCTTTCAGAGTCAATGGCCAGAGCCGATCTTAAAGCCTTCTTCAAGCGTTGCTGGCATAAACTTAAGCTGGAAGACCTGCTTGCCATCGTATCATCCTGACCCCCTATCCCAGCAGATGATCTAGACCTGTCTTACAAATCACTTTGTGACTGGATCCTTCATGCATTAGACAATCTTATCCCTGCTAAATGGTCCAAGGGTCGCTGCTCGAATTCTAATCATTGGTTCAACGATTCTCTGGCCGCTCTGCGCAGTACCTGTAAAAAACTAGAGCGGGTTTGGAGAAGGGACTACGATCTGGGGACCAAGAAGTCATACCAGGATGCGATTAAGTGTTATCATAGGGCCATCCATCTGGCTCAAGCAGCTTACTTTGCCAGTGAGATCAAGTCTAGGAAGAACCCTGCCAAAAGTATTTTTAAATCACTTAACAACCTTAAAAACAGGAAAGATCCTTCTATCCTAGTGATTAAGATGGATGGAAGCCATTTCTAAATCCTTTCCTACACCCCCTACAGATCGATCCTGTTGCTTCGCAGGCCCCCCCCCCCTATTCTTAATCTGGCAGCCATCCCCCCTATTTCTCAGGATGAGTTCATCACGCTGAGTCTGAAAGTTAAATCAGGCTCCCCTATCGATCCTTTGAGGCCTGCCCAATTTATGGACTCGCTACCTGTACTCCCTACACCTTTGTGTCAGGTAATCAACTACTCCTTCACCACTGCTGTGGTGCCTTTATTATGGAAGCAAGCACGGGTGGTCCCCTTGCTGAAAAACCCTCATTGGACCAGATTAAACCGGAAACCTTCCGTCCCATATCTTTACTGCCTTGGGCTGCTAAAGTGGCTGAGGCCCACACCAATTATGCTTCTCGGGCTTTTTGATCTACACTGGCATCTTGGATCGTTCTCAGAATGGTTTCCGACCTGGCCACAGTACTGAGACTGCGCTCTTAGCAGTGACCGAACATCTGCGGACCATTCTTGATGAGGGACAGACCCCAGCCTTGATATTGCTCGATCTAAGCGCCGCTATTGATACGGTCTCTCACCGGATCCTCCTATGTCGCTTAGAGGACGTTGGGGTGGTGGGTCTGGCCCTGGATTGGTTTCGATCTTTTCTGTCTGACAGAACATTTCAGGTCACTGCCCCCCCCTTTTTCTCCACGCCCATCCCATTAAGCAGGGAGTCCCTCAGAGCTCGGCCATGAGCCCTGCACTGTTGAACCTGTACGCTCAACCTCTGGCTGCGGTGGCAAGAGACCATGGCCTCACCATGGTCTCGTATGCTGATGATACGCAGCTGGTGGTGGCCCTCTCTGATGATCCTACGCGGGGCGCTGCCAAACTTAGGAGTGGTCTGGCGGCGGTTGTGCAATGGATGACCACCAACTGCCTTCATTTTAGTGCTAATAAGTCAGAAGTGTTGTTGGTGGGGAGAGATAAGGGGCTTGGAGTACCCAATATTGGCCGGTGACCTTGGGCAGCGCCCCTACCCCGAAGTCAGTGGTGAAAAATCTTGGGGTCTGGCTCGATCCCACTCTTGGGTTGCAGGAGTACACTAAGAAGGTGGCTGGCACCTGTTTTGGCCTACTCAGAGGACTGAGGCCCATGTTGGGTTTCTTCAACCCACGCGCCTGCCAATTATTAGTCCTTGCGACTATTCTGTCCAGGCTCGACTATTCTAACTCACTCATGCTAGGCGCCAATAAGGCAGAAGTGACTCTTCTTCAGCGAGTCCAGAATACGGCCGCCCAAGTCCTGTAGAGACTCCTTAGAACGTGTTCCGTGACTGGTGCAATTTGCCGCCTGCTTTGGTTACCCATAGCAAAAAGGATTTAATTTAAAACACTATGTTTGGCTTTTAAAATACTAAAGCTTTCTTCTCCTGAGATCTTGTCCAACCTACTGGTTCCTTATGTACCCACCGCCAGCTAAGCTCTGCCGAGCAATATTTGGTTACAGTCCCTCGAGTGAAGCGCCTCAGAGCGGGGGGGGCGGTCCTTCCGGTATCTCGCTGCGGAACTATGGAACTCCCTCCCTATTCAGGTTCGTCGCATGGATTGCTTGCTGTCCTTTCGTGAGGCCACCAAAACCCACATGTTTCCCTTGGCTTAGCCCCTAGCTTTCTTCTGACTCTGCTACCAGCGCCGGGACGCCTCTTCGCTGAGGCAGCTGCGCGCTATATAAGAATACCCAACATAACCTAATGTAACATGAGGTGGCTGGGGGCGACTCCTGCATTGCTCCAGTGCTGATGGGACCCCTAGGAGACGCCCTCTAAATCCGTATATTCTCCTTGACAGTACTGCTTATATAATGTGGTTCATTATTACTCTGCATGTATGCGCACTGCCCTAACTGGCATACTCTGTGATGTCAATGACTAATGGTCAATTGTGCTGTATCGTTATTTTTTCCTTTATTTGTATGTTTTCTAAAAAGTCAATAAAATTGACTATGGGGTGTTTGGATCTGTGAGTACTTTTTTGGGGCTCAAAAGTTATATTTCTTTTAGCATGCTGAGTGAATCTGGAAAGTGAGTCTGATATTCGCAAACAAATGCTTTTGTGAAGTGCAGGCTCTTTTTCATTCTTGAAATTATTAGTGAGTTTACTTTCTACAGGGGTTTTACAGAAGGCGAGTCCAAGATCCACATCCTCCTGTGTAAGAAAGACTACAGAGCTCTTCATCCCAGACTCTGGAATTTCTCTTCATGGTTAAAGCTGCTGAAAACACTTTGTTTAAGTATCCTTTTCAGGGTGTTTAAGTACAGAGTGTAGAGGTTGTGGAAGATTTGGAGTGCATCTCAAGATTCTAGCTTAAATATTTGATTATTTTATTTGATGGAAGAACAGGCTTGAATGAAGTTAAAGTATGTTGGTCTTGTCTTGATATATTTCTTAAAGCATCCTTACTGCATAGTAGTGTTCCACATAGGAATGCTGCGTATAAGTGTGAATTTCAGGCATTATATTGCTCTGATAAATTCTCAGCACAGTCACCCAGTACTAGTTGTCTTGTTTCGCAAAGAGACGTTAAAGTCATGTGCATGCGTCAGTCTAATGTGAGATATGTCTTTATAGTAGTCTGGCACTTTGAGTGGGAAAACCAGTTGTAAGTTTCTTTCATCATGGATTGTACATTGCTCCTTATTGCTTTCTTGGCAGTGATGTCAAGGGAGTGGCACATGCACTGTTCAAGTTGCAAGGAAGGTCTGCTTCTCCGCTACAAAGCAAATGCTGAGTGGTACTTTTCGCACATGACATTTTTCCCATCTGTGCCTTTGCCAATTAAATTAATAATCTCAAGATTAAAAGTTTCAAATGAGTTTAGGGCTGTATTGGATATTTCTTCTGCACTGGCTTGCTCTAATTCTACAATGCCAAGGAAGGTGCTCAGTAATTTACTACGTTTTTGGCTGAAGTAATAATGCACATATGCACAGAAGTTGTTTCACTTCAATGTGTGTTGATTCATTAATCAATTAAGAGTATGGTGATGTTCCAATGTCTTTTATCAATTCCTCTTTACAATATGGGCCCAACACAGAAATAGTTAGTGCTGTGCATTTGGTACAGTACATTTGGAAGTCAAGGAAGTCATATTTCAGACTTTCCCCATACTCATCTACATTTATTAATTGATGTGCAGCAAGCAATTTGTAGAAATTTGATTTCTGTCTCTTTCTGGTCATTGGATATTGATGGAATGAGTTGTGTTAAGGATGGCATAGACCCGCTCAGTGTATGACAACGTGAGCAGTGTTTTGTGGTAGCTGCTTGTTGTTTCAAATAATTGCAATTGGCACACTTTTCTATGTGGCAGTACTTGCACACTGCCTTGATATGATCTGATTTTACAGGGGCTATCCATCGTTTCAATTCATGATCCAACTCCCACTCTTTTCTGTATATTTGTTAGGTTCTCCCGAAACAGAATATGTGCTGTCTTTGTGAGACATCATGTTTACATATAGTGGGTTTACAGCTCGCACATAGCTTACCATTTGTTAGCTTTAGTGTCACTGTCATTTCTTTTGTCCCAGTTTGTCATGGGATGCAGTTGTCTTGTCCTCTTCTTGTGTTTGACCCTCCCCTGGGCACAGAAAAGGTACTTGTGTCCATTCATTGCTTCCATTCTTGGAGCTACTTTTTTCTTTGTAATCAACCAGTCCGTCTCCCATATTACCATCCACATAGCTTTTTCCTCTCATCCGTCTCCCTTCCATGTTGCTTCTTTTCCTTTCAACCATGTACTCTAGGCCACAGCCCTCTCCTGTGGGCCACTGCCCTCTACCCTGGGCCACAGCCCTCTGCTCTGCGCTACTACCCTCTGCTCTGCGCCACTGCCCTCTGCTCTGCGCCACTGCCCTCTGCTCTGCGCCACTGCCCTCTGCTCTGCGCCACTGCCCTCTGCTCTGCGCCACTGCCCTCTGCTCTGCGCCACTGCCCTCTGCTCTGCGCCACTGCCCTCTGCTCTACGCCACTGCCCTCTGCTCTACGCCACTGCCCTCTGCTCTACGCCACTTCCCTACGCCACTGCAATCTATTCTATGCCAATCTGCTCTTCTTTGCACCACTCTACTCCACACCAACGCATTCATGCCACTTTACTCTGCAACACTACTAAATTGCACTTTATGCCACTCTACACTACTGCCCTATACTCTGCAACACTCTACTCTGCCCATCTACACTCTATGCCACTGTACTCTGCACCACCACACTCTGCATCACTATGCCACTGCACTTTACGCCACTCTTTGTTGCTGCATTCTTTGCCAGTCAACTCTGTACCACTCTACTCTGCCATTCCACTCCATGCCACTCTACTGTATGCCACTGCACTCTACTCTGCACCACTCTAGGCCACTGCACTCTGCACCACTCTACTGGACTGTACACCACTGTATTCCACTGCACTATACCCCAGTGCACTGTACGTCACTTTACTCTGCAACACTCTATGCCACTGCACTCTACTCTGCACCATTCTACTGTATACCACTACACACCATGCCACTCTGTCACGCCACTGTACTCTGCCCAGTGCCACTCTACCCCACTCCACTGAACTCTACTCCACTATTGTACTCTACACCACTCTCCTGCACTTTACCCAGTGCGCTATAAGACACTCTGCACCGCTCTGTGCTACCTAACTCTGTGCCACTGTACCCTACACCACTGCACTCTACGCCATTCTATGCCTCTGTTCTCCGCATAGTGCCACTTTACCCCACTCACCACAATGCCACTATGCGCAACTCTACACTGTCACTGACAGCCACTCTACGTCACATCACTGACAGCCACTCTATGCTATGTCCCTCACAGCCACTTTACTTTATGCCACTCTATGCTATGTCACTCACAGCCACTCTACTCATCCCACTCTGCTCTGCGCCAGTCCACAGTACACCATGCCACTTTAGTCTACGCCAGTCCAATCTACTCTACTCTATGCTACTTCACTCAACGCCACTCTACTCTGCTGTCCAATATGCCTAAAAGACATTGGCAAAGCCAATAACTCTTGCTTAGTCAACACCTATTGGCTTTGCCAGTTCTTGTTTTTTATATTTTGCCTACTTGCCCACATTTCAGTAATTAAACCGCAATTGCTTGGCAACTAATCGGAGAATTATGTCTTGAGGGCCAGGGAACCAACTGCAAGAGACAAAATGCTGGCACCGTCCCTAATTCACTGAACTCAGGGATGGGACCTTCGCAGCTACGGTATTCTTTAGAGGCAAAATGTATTGTGTCCAAGCTTCCTTGTCTAATAGAACAAGCATTTTCAATGCAATAGGTCTCGCATTTATTAGAGTTTGAGCTATTGGCATTGTAAATGACAATGCCTTTTATTTATGTGTTGTTTTTAAAACAGATATTAAAGACCATGTCTTTTACAATGCCGATAGCTTAAACTGTTCACCTTCAGACGGGCGATTAAAACTTTCCTGTTTCCCGCCTCTGAGTAGCCGTCCCTTTTCTTTTACCGTGTGTTATGTTATAGTACCTGTCTAAGCGCCAGGACGCCCCTTTGCTGGGGCAGCTGTGCGCTATAAAAATATAAATAACATAACATAACATAACTCTTGCAAATGTGAGACCTATTTAATTGCAAATGTGTGCTTTAAAAAAGAGAAGAAGAGGAGTGAGTCTGTCCTGGGAGGACAAACCAATTGGAGAAAATAGTGCCTCCATAAATACGGCTGAGGAATGGTTCTTGCGTTGTGGTGTCCTTGTGTAATTCATAGGTAAGCAGCTGAGGTGTGTACACTGTAGTTTTCTTTAGCTGCATGTGTACACCATCACCCATATTATACTGAATACTTTAACCTCAAAGTTGTGAATTAAAGGTACTAATTATAAAAATAACACACCTGATCCACACCCACATGCAAATTTTAAACAAATACAATACTACTCGTAGAGGAAAAAAAACCTACTGCCAATGTCAAGCTGAGGGGCAGCCATCAATCACCAAACAAGACATGCTCTACGTGATTAGAAGGTGTTCCTGAGACACGTCCTTCGTGATGGAAACGTCACTGCTTGACATGGTGAACTTAAAAGTTATAAAAGTTTTTTTGGCACGGGGATAAAAGTAAATGTAAGTTCCAAGTGCAGTTCATAAAATAATACAAAACTTTACTAGGGGGTGGTGGGCATCAGAACATGCTGTGATGGGTGCAGTTTGGACATGGCGTGTGACAAGTGCCATGAACCTCTTCTGTACTAAGACTGCAAGATAAGAGGACCGGAAGAGAGTGCGCACTTGAGGCGTCGAAACCCGTGTCAGGAAGTAGGAAAGAATGATGTTTAAGGGGTGTTGGTGGGTTGGAATGGAAGCTGGGGAGGCGGTGGCGACAGCTCACAGGAATGTGCAGTAAGATACAAGTGGATTATCACTGCCTACTGGAGCCCTGTAAACTCACACAGTCTGATAATCACCAACAAATCAATGCCATTTTTAACCAAACCTAGAGGCAGAGTGGTGGCCTCACACATGTCTGCCATGGGCTGTCGCTGCCGCTGAACGCCTCCTCTGTCTTTTGTATCCACCTAGATGCACTCGGGCGAGACTGCTCCTGTGCAAACACACGAGCTATCTCTGTGTGTGGAAAAGGCTGCTCTCATGAGATGGGCGCAAATCACGTAATAAAAACCCTGCCATCTAGCCATCCAAACTATCTAACCATTATAACAACTAACCATCCGCCTCCCTCCTCCCCTAAATTGCTCCTCACATACCCAACGCCAAACACAAACTCTCCGTACTCTCCGCACTCCAGGTTTCGCCCGCTCGCTGCATATTTAAATTAGGGAGGGAGCCAACCCCTTGTGTGCCTTTAATTCACCACCGCAGCCTAGGAGTTTGTTAAAGTCCCCGCCGGGCCGCCGCGCTGCCTGCGACGACCCGGAAGCGGTTGGGCAGCCGGCCAATCCCATCGCGGCACTAACCGGAAGTCCCGCCCCATCGCGGAGAGAGAGAGAGAGAGCGCCACGAAGGCTCCTGATTCAGTCCCGGTCCCGAGATGGGGGACCGGGTGAAGAGCGGCCGGGCGCATGGGGAAGGCGGGGCTCTCATGTGGTGAGAGAGCCCCGCAAAGCGCTACCGCCGCCTGAGAGGCAGAACCACCGCCGAGCACCGCCAGAACCGGTGAGTGTGTTGAGGGAGAGTAGGGGTGAATGGGGGTGGGGTGTACGCGCGTGTGTCTGTTTGAGTGTGTCTGTGCATGCGTCTGTCTGTCTGTGTGCGCGTGTGTCTGTTTAAGGGGGGGTGCGTGTGTGTATGCAGTGTGTGTATGTGCGCATGCGTGAGTGAGGCTTTCTTTGCACATGGGAATACGTGCGCGCTCACGAGGTACAATCTCCGGCAGGAGAAGATCGTGACAGTCTGCTGTCCACATTCCCCCAAAAGTGATTACATAAGTTGTCTCGCCCTAGACAGCAAAAGCTTCGCTTTTGCTTTAGTCTAGGCGAGACCTAAAAACTTGGGCCAGAACACCATCCGGGCTGGCAGCTCTGCCCTTGACACTGGCCCTTATAGATTGTTCGACATCAGCATGGTCGAACTAATCTTCCTGAGGGAAATGGCAAAGCGGAGGGAAGTTAGAGCAAGATAAGTTTTGGAAGAATCCTGGAAGTTTTGTATAAAGAGCCAAAGTGCTCAGCCCTCGTCGATGGAGGTACACTATTTACTGGGCCAGGAGCAACAGAAGCACCTCCCAGAACAGGTTAAAATCTTTAACTGCACAAGCTGAAGGGTAACCCATCTCTGATCATCCCAATTCCTTTTAGCTTTTGCTATAACGTGTTTATAAGCTTTGCGACTCGAAATTATATTGGACACGTCTCGATTGTTGATATCCCAGGCTAAAGGTCTTTCATGTTTGTGACATTTTGTCAAACCAGGGGTTTGCCTTGGTCTTAGCTAGTTTAGTGTTTACCGGAACTATAGAGCGTCCTGATAATCGTTCAAAAAAGGCAGCTTGGTTTATGACTACTTGGTTATGAGAGACTCGTTGCTCACCTTCTATCAATGACATAATATTTTTTTTTTTTTTTTTTTTTTTTTTGGCGTAAAACTTTTATTGATATTCATCATCCACGTTACAACAGTACAATTACACAGTAATCATGACAGGAGATAAGAGCAGAATGTCACGTACTTTTACACAGCTATTCAGCCGACAACCCTCCGGTCCGGCAGCACAGGATGAGGATGATATGGCAGACCAACAGGATGTAAATACCGGAGTCATGAAGTTTTACTTTTAAGGTTCATTTTGTCTTGTTTCATTTATGAAAAATCAAAACCAAACCAAACATAGTGGCTCAATAGTAGTGTATAGACATGAAGCGATATAGAACAGAAGATGCTAGTAGAACACGCCGACCCCCAACCCCAGGCCTACTCCCATCATCCCCCCGCATAGCGTGAGCTGAGTTTCCAACTACAAGAGTACATTTCTAGTCCCACCCCTCAGAGATCCACAGGTTAAGCAACCATTCCCTCCTCATCTTCTGAATCCTCGTCTTCGTCCTCCTGCAGCGGGTCACACAGATCCCCTCTGTACCTATTCCAAGCCTCCCACACCTTGTTCCACTTCTTTGGGTTCGCTCTGAGTTTGTAGACAGTTCTTTCAGTTATCATCAATTTGTCCATGTTTTTACACCATAGCGCCAAAGTAGGTAGCTCCGCCACCCCCCATCTCTGCGCCATATCACGCTTCGCCACCATTGTTCCAATTGTAACCCAGTGCTGTTGTCTGAGGTTAAGATCAGTGCCCTCCCATATATTCAGGAGACAAAGGCGCGGCTCGGGTGTAAGGGAGGTATCAAGGGCCTGTGAGATCGTGCGCATGACCTGCTGCCAGTATCTGGCAATGAGAGGGCAACCCCATAGTGTGTGCAACAATGTGCCCTCCTCCCCACATTCCCTAAGACAATGAGGGGAGTCAGCCCTGTGCATTTTGTGTAGGGTGGTCCTCGTGTAGTACGTTCTGTGTAGTATTTTTAACTGTATGAGTCTGAATCTGGCCGAAACCCCAGCCTCTCTCGGGGACGCCATCGCAGCATTCCAATCCGTCTCATCCATAGCACCCAATTCATCCTCCCATTTTTCTCGCAATTTCTGTAGGGGGTCTGGGAGATTATTTAGCAATTTACGGTATGTGAGCGAGGTGGCCCTTGTTTGCATGTAGTCCGTGAGGAGCCGGTCTTCTAGGGGGTAGGATTCCGGGACTGTAGTTCCCGGTTCCAACACCGCCAGGAGAGCGTGTCTGATTTGGATGTATCTGTATGTTTCTGTGGGGCCCAGGGCATATTGTTGTTGAAGTTGCTCGAATGAAACCACCCCTGTGGACGTCCAGAGATCTCCCACCGTAGAGATGCCTATATTGTCCCACTGGGTGAACCCTTTACTGGTCCGTAGGCAGCCCAGTTTTTTGGTATCCCAAAGCGGGGTAAGCTTCGTGATGATTCCCTTCCACTGTAGCTTGGTGAGGGCTCTGTACCATAAGGTAACTGTGTGTCTAGTGGGGCCAATCAGGTCCTTAAGGAGACTTGGGTTATAGAGGGGGGCCAGGAGAGTTCGTGTTCCCAGTTGGGCCCTGTCCGCCATGTAAGCCGGGTCAGTGTGTGACGCATGGATCCACTGGTTGAGTACCTTGAGTTGGGATGCCCAGTAATAAAGCTGCACATTCGGTAGCGCAATTCCACCATCGTACCAGCCGCGATTAAGTTTGAGGTGAGCTATTCTCGGGGGACGCTCACCCCAAAGCAGAGTGGTGACAACTGCGGTGATTTTCTGCAAGTAGGAGGGCGGAATCATAGCTGGCGTATTTTCAAAGACGTATAGGAAGCGCGGGAGCGCCATCATTTTAAACAGAGCAGCGCGGCCTAAGAGTGTGAGTGGTAGGGACGACCAGTGTCTCACGTCTGCCTTCAGACGGAGGAGGGGGGGTGTCAGGTTCCGGTCGGTAAAGACGGCCGTATCGCTAGTGACATGGATGCCCAAATATTTGAAGGAGACATCGGTCACCACCAGCGGACAGTGCTCAGGGAGGACTGGCCGCGGGCCCATCAAAACATAAAGGACCGATTTCGTCCAGTTGATTGTGTAGCCAGAGGCCGCACCGTGTTTGTCGCAGAGTGCCAATAAAATCGGAACACTCAGTTCGGGGGATGACACGTACACCAACATATCATCCGCATACAACGATATTCTATCCTCCCAGGTCTCCGTCCATCTGATGCCCTTCAACAGTGGTGTTGTTCTGAGAACGATCGCAAGGGGTTCAAGGACCAATGCGAACAGCAACGGGGATAAGGGGCAGCCCTGGCGAGTCCCACGCGCTAGAGAGATCGCTCGGGAGATATGGCCATTGGCCGCCACGTGGGCCATTGGGCCTGTGTAGAGTAGTCGAACCCACGATAGAAACTTCGGTCCGAAGCCCATCCGATGTAGAACTGCGAACAGGTACTGCCACTCTACCATATCGAAGGCCATCCTGGCGTCTAGTGACAAGATGGCCGCCGGTTCTGTCAGGGAGTGTGCCCGTGCCAACGCGCCGTGCACTCTACGGAGATTCAGTGCCGTACTCCTGTGCGGCATAAAGCCGGACTGGTCTGGGTGGATCAGCTGAGAGAGGTGTGGGGTCAATCTATTAGCAATCACCTTCGCCAGGATCTTCGCCTCTGCATTGATGAGCGAGATCGGGCGATAGGATGTACAACATTCTGGAGGTTTATCAGGTTTTGGGATAGCCACTATTGTTGCCAAGCGCTGGTCTAAGGGTAGCGTTCCGGTTTCACGGCAGTTCTCAAACATGGCCAACAATGGCGGGCCTAGTGCGTCTGACATCGTTTGGAACCATTCGATTGGTATCCCATTGGGGCCCAGCGCTCTGCCCGTGTGCAGCGCGCTTATCGCCGTATGGAGTTCCTCTACCGTGAGATCCGCTTCTAATTCAGTTTGCGCCTCCGGCGTTAACACCTCCACTTCTACTTCTTGAAGTGCCAGTTCCGCCCTTTCTGCCGTGACCACCACCTCTGGGGTGTACACCCCTTGGAAGTGGTCTGCCAGGAGGTCAACAATCTTAGGAGGGTGTGTGTGATATATCCCCATGTTGTCCCGTAACTGCAGAATGTGCCTGCCTCCGTCCCGCTTTTTGTCCAGCCAAGCCAGCAATTTGTTGGCTTTGTCGCCCACATCATATACTCTACATGCTGTCGATTCCATACGCTCTAACACCCTTCGGCGGAGAAGATCGTCGTGCTTTTGCTGGCAGAGAGTCAGCGCGTGTCGGGTGGTCTCTGACGGCGTGGTCATATGAGTCACATTAGCCTGTTCCAGCTGTAGTTCCAGTTCTACCAGTTCTAGTTTTTGTTTGCGTTTGTGATCGGTTATGGTCGCAATGGCCTGGCCCCTTAGTACCGTCTTGTATGCTTCCCAGAGAATCGTCGGTGAGGACACCGACCCGGAGTTCTCCTGGAAATAATGTTTAGTGGCAGTTTTGAGAGATTTTCGGATCGGGGGAATTTTTAGATAACCAGGGTAAATGGGATAAAGACGTGTGCGAGCCGTGGCCGAACAGGACAGTGCAGCGATCAAGGGAGAATGGTCTGAAATGCCCCGTGGTGCAATCTGTACTTTGTCAAAAGTGAGTTTGCCGCCCCCCAGTGTGAGAAAATAGTCTATGCGTGACAGGCAAGCATGGGTGGAGGAATAGTATGAATAATGGCGATCAGTAGGGTGAAGTTGTCTCCAAATGTCCACCAGACCCTGTGCATCCAAGAAGTCCCTAAATTTCGTCGGGCCAGTAGGGAGGGAGCGAGCCGGGAACCTGTCCATATCAGTATCAGCCAATGCATTAAAGTCTCCGCCCACTAACAGATCCCCTTCCGGGAGTTCCAGAAGAAATTTGCCTAGGTCCGGAAGTGCCGATGAATGTAGCGCTGGTGGGATGTACGCAGACACCACGTTAATGGGCACGCCCTCCCACTGCCCACACACCGCCGCAAAGCGGCCATGTTTGTCCGCTTTCGTGGAGTGATGTATGAATCGTGACGCCCTCTTCACCCAGACACCCGTCCCCCGGGACCCCGAAGTAAAGTCCGAGTGTATTAACATGCGGTATCCTCTTCTATCCAGAGCCTTGGTGGCCACCCCCACTAAGTGTGTCTCCTGGAGGAGGGCGATATCACAGCTCAGTCTTTTAATACATTGCAAGACCAGCCCTCTCTTCACTTTATCTCCTAATCCCCGAACATTCCAGGACACTACCCGCAGCGGCGGTACCGCCCCCACCCCAGTGTCATGTGTTACTACAGCAGGTCGTGGGGGATCCGCCATATTGTGATCAAGCGTGCAATTGGGTGTCCTAGAGGGCGGGACGGAGCCATATCAAGTAGGGGGTCCCCCAACCCCGTGCATCGAAGCGTGTGTTTGCGCCGATACAATGTTCGAGGATCAGAGGCAGTATACCCGGTGTCAGGAATACGGTCATATGTGACCACCAGCATTTTCAAAATGAGAAGTAGAGCCAAACAGTTCAAACCAATCAACCAACATAACCCCATACCCAACGTCCCCACCCTCCCTGCTTCCCTGCTACACGGACTCCAAACTGCCCGCCACCCCAATTTAGCAGAGTGCTTAAACCCACCCCAAAGAAAACACACAGTTACTTGCTCGTTGGGGGTGAGGAGTACTCCGGAATTAGCGACCCCTCATACCCTCCACGGAGGCCCTCGGCCCAGTGTCCTTGGCGGTTCCAGCCGCAGGCCCAAACTTCAATAGCACGTACATGTGTTCAAGGGTCCACCTCCAGACTCAGAGTAGCCTCATCTCGTACCGGAGAGCTTCTGCCACTGTTCGTACCCTCGGCTCCTGCAGCGTTGCGATCCGAGTGTGGCGAGCCGTTCTTAGTCCGACCAGGACGGCGAGAGTGGGAAGCAGGACGCCAGCCGTCCAGCCAGTCTCGCGCAGTGCTTGGGTCGTCAAAAAACCATGTCCTATTCTCCGCCACCACCCGAAGCCTGGCTGGGAAGATCATAGAATAAGGGAGTTCACGTTTCCTAAGTTCCTTTTTGACATCCAAGAATGTTTTTCGCCGCCTGGCCACCTCCGCCGTGTAGTCCGGGAAAAATGCCACTGTTGAGTTGAGGATTTTTACCGGTGGCGAGACACGTGCCGCCTGTAGGATGGTGTCCCGGTCGCGGTAGTTAAACAGTCTCGCTAGGATTGGCCGCGGCGCGGCCCCTGGTTTTGGTTGACCTCCCGGGACCCTGTGGGCTCGCTCCACAGAAAAGAAGGTCGATAGGCCTTTGGGTTGAAGATGGGTCTTGATGAGTTCCTCCACGTATAGATCCGTAGCCCTCACACCTTCAGACTCCGGAACGCCAAGAATGCGCACATTGTTCCGCCTGGAGCGGCCCTCCTGGTCGTCGAGCTTGTCCTTAAGGAGCTTGTTTTCCGCCATGACCGCCTCCATGGCCGTCTGCAGTTCCGAAACATCCTCCACCAGCGATTTTGTGACAAGCTCTAAAGAGCCTACCTTTTCGGCCATCTTGTGAAAGTCAGCGCGGATAAGGGTGATCTCGGTCGAGATAGAGCCCACCGTTGTTTGGACCTGTGAGAGAGCCTTCATGACATCGTCCAGCGTCGCCTTCTTCGGTCCCCCAGACTCGCCCGGTTTTACGGGGGGAGTTCTTCCCTCCGCCGGAGGGGAAGCAGTCCTATCGTTTGTGAAGCGGTCGATACGAGTCTGGGTTGTGCCGCCTTTCACACCTTTCCCGGCCATCGTTCGTTCGCGGAGGGAATACAGTTCGTCGGTCCGGTGGGGTACCAAGTGAATGCGCAGTCACTACGCTGATCTCGGTTCAAGATGGAGGGGGCTTCCGTCACCAAAAGCGGGACGCCTTGATGGTCCCCGCAGGGCAGGCTGTCGGGCAAAGTGCGGTTGAAAGTCTTGAGAAAGTACGGCCACCCTTCCAATGAGTCTTCGCTAGATATAGCGAGCCGAGTGACGCGGAGCAGGACCGCCACTGGGTGTGGGCCTCTTGCGCCGACCACTTCCTGTCTTTAGCAACCGAGCAGGCTGCACTTCCGGTCGGTCTCAGCGATCACTTGAGGGCCCGGAGGTGGGCCTGTGCTCCGGTTGATTCAACATTCGACGATAACTCCGTCATCCAATGTGCGATTTTCGTCCGGGAGCCTGCCGCCAGTCCCGCCCGGTCCCGGGCATTCGGTGCTACCGTTGGAGGTAACAAATAATCACGGATTATCGTGCGGATAGATGGAGAGGTCGCTTCCCCGCCGGAGCTAGTCCTCTATGCTGCCGCCATGCTCGGCCGCCAGCCACGCCCCCCCGACATAATATTTTTAAAGTCAACAGTGATAACCGAAGTAATCTCAGGGCAGTTGGCCGCTTGATTCCATTTTCGGTTTTACCTACCTTGGTATTTGTACTTTAATGGCCCTGGTGGCCGAAAACAAGTCATTTCAAGAAGGCTACATTCTATATGATGCACTTGCGCTGCTCCCACAAATCAATTTGTGAATACATCCTTAATTTGTAGACTCCACTTTCAAATTTCTTTTCCTTTACAGAACGTTTAAAAAATGTAAATTTTACATTATGGTGGATTATTTTCATACACTTTATTAATCTGTTAATACTATTTAATGTTCTAAGATGTTCCCAGACCAGACGTTAAGAACCTCAGAAATAGAAGATTCACCTATTTTGAAAATTTCCTTGGTTGCAGTCACAACACTGTGGAGACTGTGAACACCAAAGCGTAATAAAACAGTAATCACTTACTAATTGTTAAGGTCTTGTGGTGTTGCAGGGCTTCTAAACGGCACTACAGTTTACTACAAGATGTCTTAACGGTAAGGATTTAATCAGAATATTGCAAATTTAAGGTTGAAGCAATCCTATCAGGATGCTAACACTGACTGATAGCAGATTTCTGCAGCACGTGGGCAAATTCTCTGAGATTTCTTGTTAGCAAAAATGTAAAGCCAACACCCGATCTTGCACACTCTTTTTTACATTCATGTAGACAGTCTCACACACCTACAAAATTGTCAAACTTACCCACCCCCATGTTCCTCACATCTACTGCCTAGCTGCGAAACACTCTGATTCCTCCATCACGTGAGCTGCCAGCGGGGTTCAAACCCTGGTTCCCCAGTTCCAATCTGGGCAGGTCTGGGACGAGCGCGACCACTTTCCAGGTCCATGCACTTGGAGCATAAAATGCATGAGGACCTACCAGTTTTCAACTGGCATCTACAGTACACTCCCGGTTTGAAATTCTGTTTTCCCTGATGAAGGGTTTTCAACCCGAAATGCATTGGGTCATTTAAATTAATGGAACAAGTCATTGGATTCCATTGCCAAATATGAATGGTCCTCTCAAGGATGATTGAGATTGTTTGATCAACAATTTTATGTTGCAAATTATCATATGAAGAGATCAATAAATATTAAGCCAGCAACAACAAGCTTTTCTCTGTGTTAATCTTTTTTATAATTCGGAAAAACGTTTGATTTAATCCAAGGGTCTAATCGTCAGTGAGTCTTGGAACTGGCCAGTGGAGGTTCTGCCAGCTGTTATTTCATTCACACTGTGTGCCCATTGGGACAGTGCACACACCAAGACAGCTCGTGAACAGCCAATAATTTGAATATTCGACAGAGTGCCTGTACTAGGTATCTTTTCATATTTCAGGTCTGGCTGTTAAACCACATCATTTAGTTTATCTTGCTTGCGCGGTCACTTAGAATGTAGGGCTGAAGCAGCAAGTGCAACTTGGGCTAGAAAAAACACTGTCTGCTTTGATTGTCACAGCAGCTTACAGACATACTCCCTCAAAACGCCTCGTTTTAGCCTGTTCCGGAGTACCCTCCCTTTCCATAGGAAGCACTGCTGTAGTCTAGTCTTATCGGCTCTATTTGATCTCAGAGTGGTCTCTGCCCAAGGTGTACTGTACTCAATGACCAAACGTTTTGCAATTTCCAAATGAACTGACAACACACTTTCCGGCCTTAACAAACCTTTACCCCTATCCCCCCCCAATAAGGCAAGTCAATGTAAAAAATGAACAATTAAGGACCCTTGGGTCGAGTCTAGATTTCCAGTACCTCCTGGAGCTGCAATGGCCTACAAACCAGTGCACTCTAACTTACGGCTCGGCACCTACCCAACCTTGCTGGCACAGCAGGAGGCCTGGTGTTGGGAGCTCAGTTATTGTTGATGCCTGTGGGACTGGTAGTCACTGTCCTTGGTCTCAGCCTCTCCATGTCAATCCAGAGACTGTGAGAAGGCTCTGGGCAGGGCAGCAGTCAGTGAGTGACTAACACAGTCAGACAGACTCGCTGCCAAATTGCTGCTGGGCCTAGGGCACGCTGGGCTTGAGTTGATCTTGTGTAAAGACCTAGGCTGCTGCTGGCTGGCCGGCTTGGCTGACTGGCACAGGACACACACCACTTTCAACAAGGTCCAGAGGAGGAGGCTGCGTACATGACTGCTCAAGACTCTTAGCTGGAGGAGGGAAGGGAGGACGTGGGCAGGCCAGTGCATTGGTAGTGGTTTCCTGCCCTACTACAGATTGAAAGCCATGTGACCAGTCAAGCACCACCAAGGGCTGTGTGAAAGTGATTGTGCCGACAGTGTGTAACACTGTTGAAACTTTTCAAGCAGACAGTATGCCAGCATGTGCTCTAATCCTTCTTATTGCACCACTGCAAGTGGCATGACATCGTAAGATAGTAACTGTACGAGCACTGAATCGAGCTTGACTCGACAGCCAGGGCCCGTCCAGACAATGAGGCAATCATTAGCATTGGAAATGCAATAGGTCTCACATTTGTGTTAGTTGGAACTGTTGCCGTTATAAATGCCCATGTTTTTACCTATGCAATAGATATGGCCTCCCCACTTTAATAAAATAGAGAACTCTGTTGTGTTTATGTAGCAAACCTGCAATGGTGCCGTAGCACTGGATGTGAAAATGGCAGTTCTGAACCCATGTTTGTCAAAACAAGCAGTGTTGTGAGGGTGCAGTACCATAGACTGTCACTGGGTGTACCGTAGAACCTCTTTTGGGCACATATGATACTGCACCCTGCAACATGACTAGGCAAAAGATCTGGCACAGCGGTAAGAGCTGCGGCTTGGTGAGCTGGGGATCCCGGTTAGAGGTTGCAACATCCTTTGGTAATGGATACATTTTTCGTGAGCCCATGGGCTAGGTGCGCCATATAAATAAAATAATTTGTAAAGTACGAGCAAAACAGCAGTGGCCTTGGAGGATGATGTTGTGGGAGGGATGAGGGAGAGGCACAGGAGATTAAAGCAACTTCAAGCAAATTAGGCGATAGAAGTTTCACTGCACACGTAAACAGAACAGTTAACAAGCAAAGAGGCAGAGCAACTAAAAAAAGAGTTCTCTCTAAGTATAAATAACCTGAACAGTTATAACAATTGTAAGAGGGGCAGTCCTCAGGGGAGGATACAAAATTCCAAAAGGCGGGATTACTAAATGTATTTACCAATAATAAGTCAGTGTTTCTAAAGGACTTCAACAGAAAACAATGAAAAAGATAGGCCATTTTTCAAGCCCATATCGTAGATACAGCATGTCTCGAAGAGACTGCGTAAGTGCTGCCTAGGCGAGACTTAAAAATAAGAAGCCTTTTGTCATGCCCGCATTGATCCAGTCATTCTGGGGGTAAGCCAGCAGCATGAAGCAGGACCATCGCAGGTGGCGCTTTCATACTATGACTGATTGCTGGGGATGTGTGATTATGGACACAGCGACCGCGCCCAACCCGCGCCGAAGGTGCGCCAAAGGTAAGCCCGTCTACGCCCGTCCGCGCCTGGACCGCGCCCAGCGCCGGACCTCCTGCCCCTCGCGCTCCCCAGCCCTCCCGCATTACCTACGATGCCGCCACCCTCCTAGCCCTTGACCCTGGTCGCGCCCCCAACTGCGTCCAAGCCGCTCCTGGACACACCCATGGACCTTTCTCCTGCTACTCCTGCAAATTCAGCGGCACCGACAACATCTCCGCTACGATCACACCACAGACTCTCGACCCCAACCACCTACAGTGCATCCTTCTCAACACCCGATCGGTCCACAGACACGCCATTGACCTATGGAATCTACTAGACACCATCTCTCCAGACGTCGCCTTCCTAACAGAAACTTGGATGAACGCTTCCTCCGCCCCAGACATCACCATTGCCATCCCTGAAGACTATAAGATCACTCGCAAGGACCGTACCGGCACAGGAGGAGGAATCGCTATCGTCCATAAGAAATCAATCCGCATCTCAACCAGCTCTGACGCCAACCTCGCTAACTCCGAACACCTTCACTTCCAGATCCACATCGACCCCAAGACCACACTCAGAGGCACCCTCCTCTACAGACCACCAGGACCCTGCGCAAAATTCAGTGAAGACATCACGGACTTAATCACCCCACACGCGCTCCCCTCTAAAGACTACATCCTTCTGGGAGACCTCAACTTTCACCTCGAAAAGATCAACGACCGCAACACCGCCACCCTCTTAGACAACCTCGCTAACCTCGGACTTAAACAACTAGTCAATTCCCCCACCCACATCGCAGGTCACACACTCGACCCCATCTTCACCTCCAGCAATCATGTCTCCTTCAGCCACACTACGGATCTCCTCTGGACTGACCACAGCTGCGTTCACTTCACCTACAACAAGCCGAAACCCACCAACCACCTCCAACCAACTCTGCAAAGAAACTGGAACAAAATCACCACGGACCAGATTTCCGCCTCGCTCCTTCTAAACGCCCCAGCCCACTCTTCTAACGCAAACGAAGCCGCCGCCAACCTCACCCTATGGTTATCCAACCCCGCCGACACCTTAGCACCACTGAAAAAACGTCAAAGCAAACCTGGCAGCAAAAAGGCCTCATGGTTCAACGATGATCTTAAGAAGTCCAAGAAACTCTGCCGCTCCCTCGAAAAGGCCTGGAAAAAAGACCCAACCACTAGCACCAAGGACGCCTTCAAAAACGCCACCCGCACTCACCACCAACTAATCCGAAAGGCCAAGAAAACAGCATTCAAGGATCGACTTGACAACAACGCCCACAACAGCAAGGAACTTTTCAACATCGTCAAGGAATTTTCCAATCCCTCGGCCAACTCCAACGACATCACCCCCTCTCAAGCCCTCTGCGACTCCCTAGCCTCATTCTTCCACAACAAGATTGCAGACATCCACAACAGCTTCAACAACCAACCCGGAAACCAACCCACCCTACCATTTGCTGAACATTCTCCCCCCGTGAACACCCTTAACGACTGGAACCCAATCTCCACTGAGGACACAATCCGCCTGATGAATTCCATCCACTCAGGATCCCCCACAGACCCATGTCCTCACCACATCTTCAACAAAGCAGACTCCGTCATAGCACCGCACCTCCGAGACGTCATCAACTGCTCCTTCAACTCCGCCACCTTCCCGGAAGACTGGAAACACGCTGAACTCACCGCCCTTCTGAAAAAACCCACAGCGGACCCCACCGAACTCAAAAATTACCGCCCCATCTCGCTCCTTCCATTTCCGGCCAAAGTCATCGAGAAAGCTGTCAACAACCAGCTCGCCGCCTTCCTCGAAGCCAACAAATCCCTCGACTCCTCACAATCCGGCTTCCGAGCAAAACACAGCACTGAGACCGCCCTCATCGCAGCAACAGACGACATTCGAACTCTACTGGACAATGGAGACACAGTCGCCCTCATCCTCCTCGACCTCTCTGCAGCATTCGATACAGTCTGCCACAGCACCCTTTTACAACGCCTCAATAACATCGGAATCCAAGGAAAAGCACTTGAATGGATCACCTCGTTCCTCTCCGGAAGAACCCAGAGAGTCCGCCTCCCACCATTCAAGTCCGAGGCCACTGAAGTCATCTGTGGCGTACCACAAGGATCCTCACTCAGCCCCACCCTCTTCAACGTATACATGAGCCCCCTCGCAGCCATCGCCCGCCAACACAACCTCAACATCATCTCTTACGCGGATGACACTCAACTAATCCTTTCTCTCACCAATGACCCCAGCACCGCCAAAACTAACCTACACGAAGGAATGAAAGAAGTTGCCGAATGGATGAAACAAAGCCGTCTGAAACTGAACTCAGATAAAACAGAAGTCCTCATCTTAGGTACATCCCCCTCTGCATGGGACGACTCCTGGTGGCCAGAAGCCCTCGGAAAAGCACCCATCCCGACAGACCACGCACGGAACCTAGGCGTCATCCTGGATTCTTCACTATCAATGAACAGACAAGTCAGCGCCGTATCCTCTTCCTGCTTCAACATTCTTCGCATGCTCAGAAAAACATTTCGCTGGATCCCCACCGAAACAAGGAAAACAGTCACCCATGCTCTGGTCACGAGCCGACTGGACTACGGAAACACCCTCTACGCAGGCACTACCGCTATACTCCAGAAGAAACTCCAACAAATCCAAAACGCCTCAGCCAGGATCATATTAGACATCCCACGCAACGAACACATCTCTGGTCACCTTAAAGACCTCCATTGGCTACCCGTCAATAAGAGGATCACTTTCCGACTGCTAACCCACGCACACAAATCACTCTACGTCATCGGACCAGAATGCCTCAACTCACGACTGTCCTTCTACACCCCCTCCCGCCAACTACGTTCTTCCAGCCAAGCCCTCGCCACGGTACCTCGCATCAACAAGACCACCATGGGAGGCAGATCCTTCTCATACCTGGCTGCTAAAACATGGAACTCACTCCCCGCTTACCTTCGCCTTACCCAGAACCACCTAGCATTCAGAAAGCAACTTAAAACGTGGATATTTGACAAGTAATCCTCCTCCCCTTTCTAAGCGCCTTGAGACCCTCTGGGTATGTAGTGCGCTATATAAATTCTCTGACTTGACTTGACTTGACTAACTCATTTTCATGAATTTTGTGCATGAAGAGCCAAAGAAAGCCCAAATTTCAGCAACTCACTGAGTTTATCCCCCAACACTAATGGGAAAATGATCACCCATTTTTGGGACACATAGTCCAATCTGGCAACACTACGCCCACAGTTTTCTAATGACAACTAGAGTGCTAATGTTCTGTATTTACTTTAAAATTGTGGCACACCTATCTCCATCTTTAACCATTTCCTTTAGGAACGAAGAACATGAGGGTGTTTGTTTTGTCACAGAAATTATGATCAGATCTCTTGAAAGTTAAAATTAGCATGCATTTTCTGAGCTGTTCTCTTTGTCATCCATGTCAGTAAAACATTCTGACATGCAGTCTGAGACATGCTTCCTGCAGCAGCCTTTCGGTTAACTCTCCTATGTTTTACTGTTGTATGTCGTTTTAGTTTCCGAATGGATTTTTCCGATTCATGCCCTTATATAGGTACAATTCATGTTGCCCTTATATAGGCATAGAAATCAAGCCCTTATTTAGGCATAGCCCATGCTACCCAAATACAGGCATGGCTACTTCCATCCGTTCACCAAACGTCACAACGATTTCTTGGAAAACCAACTTAAGCCGTTAGGGACTTCCCCTTGCTTGAATATCGATTTCGCTAAGAACTCAGTTACTTTACAATGAACAACTATTCCCTAGGGGTTCATTAATGACATTCATATACCCGACTTTACGTCAAACATGGCATTCCTAAACACCTTCAAGGTATAAATATACCTTCACTTGCTATGGCAAAGGTACGGAGCAGTTCGACGACCTACTTGCCCGACGCAGCTTGCTACAGCAAGTGCCGAAGGAAGCCAACTCTCCAGCTGACGCACTGATCAGGAAGCTGCCCTCCTCTGCTGAGAAATCCAGCTCCAGTGTTTCTGACTCCCCTTGCGGGGTGTTGAGAAATCGAGTCCCGAGAGATAGATACCAGACCTCCTTCATTCTAAGGTATGGAGCTGATTAGAACCTAGTGAAACCTTTGGTAGATTCTTGGCAGAACTAAACCTATGCTAAAGACCATACTTACTTCTTCCCTCGTACTAGACTTAGGTTAGGTACATTGGAATAGGCGTATTTTAGAAGCACCAGTTGAGTATTTTAGTCTGTGTTATTTATGTATGTATTTTTATATGGCTTAGAAACCATACACTGCTCTTACTGTATTATTTCATATTACTGTTCATGCTGTGCGCATTATACTTTGCATTCTGCCTAACGATTGTAGCAGTTCACCTCTCTTGCATGAGAAAGAAGACTATTCAATAAACCTTTTATTAAAAACCCCTGTCTCTCTATTTCTCCGCAAACTCTGTAGAAACAAAGCATGCACAATTGACTAAGTGAAATACTTATCTATTGTTTCCACGACTCTGAAGATAGTTATTTCAGTATTGGGGAAACAAAGTTGTCATGTTTATGCGGTTGCAGAAACGAATCCCTTCTTGTGAATTCAAGAATGTTTCTAGTAACCTCTGAGCTAGCCGGCACTCAGAATTAAGTTTAGTATATTCGATAGAGACCTACTGCCTAAGTCCTACGTCATATTTATAGGATCTACTATTCCAATGCGCAGAGCCTATTGGGAATATAGGAACTACACTATATTACTGCAGCTTCCCACAGTGTTTTAATTAACAGCTAGAGTCCTAAAATGTGGTGTTTATTATAAATAATACATATGGTATGCTAGAAGTCATCTTAAATCAAAGTATTTCCTTTAGAAAGTAAATGAGGTTGTTCTTTTTGTCATAGAAATTATGGTTAGTGCTGTAGAAAGGTAAATTTGAGGACCCATTTTTTAAGAGTTCCCAAATATCTTCCTCATTCATTTCAATAGCATTCTAACATTCAGACTGAAATATGTACTTTCAGCACCACCAGCAACCTGTCAGTTAACTTCCTAGTAATCAACTGCAGCTTTACCACAAAGTTCTAATGAGCAACTAGTGTGCTAATGTTCTGGATTTATGACAAAGGTGTGGCCCATCTGGATGCCATCTTGAGGGAATCAAAGCTGTAATACTGAAACATTCCTACAGATTATACTGCAGTAAATGAAGGAATGAGGGGTTTATTTTTATTGCAGAAACTATATTTAGGGCCTAATTACGAGTTTGGCTGTCCATAGGACCGCCAAACACGCAGTGGAGGTGTGGTGGCGGTTGGGAACCACCGCACCAGCGGTCCAACCGCTGTATTGGTCGGACTTTCATGGGACCGCTGCAAACTCCATAGATCTGCGATCCCTGATGTTGGCGCGACAGTCTTAAGGCCACAGTATGCTTGGTAGTGCCTCTGTGGCACCGCCAAGCATATTACCAGTTTCCTCAGCGCCAGCGGTCTCATGGTGGTTCTCACACCATAAAACTGCTGCCGTTAAGGTTCTTGCCCCTATGCATTGGGGTTCATGCAGGTGGACACATGTTGTGCCCCCCTGTGTGCATGAACCTCTGTTCCTGCACAGTATAAATTGCACAGTCCATGCTGTGCAGGAGCAAGCATTGTCGGTCTAGTGGCAGTGCAGTTCTGAGGCTCACATTGAAGCCTTTAGTCCTGCACCGCCGCGGGCCCGCCTCGCAGGCTGCCAGACCACGCAATGAATCGTAATCTGGTGGGTGGCGGTGAGGTTTGTCGGAGTGGGTGGTGACGTGGCAGCCCGCTATCACACCGCCACTCTAATAAGTAGGCCTTTAATGTTCTAGAAAGCTAAAAGAGGTCACATTTTATATGAGTTCTCAAATTTCTTCGTCATCCATTTCAATAAAACGTGCTGACACACAGTCACACGTGTACGTCCAACCCCAGCAGCAGTCTTTCAGGTAACTCGCTGGTATTCAACTGCTGGGTCACAACCGAGTGTTAATGTACAACTAGAGCACAACTATTTGGTGTTCTAGAGAAAAGTAAGTCACTCTGGAATGTCATTTCCTTGGAATAGGAGCTTTTGAATGTAAAGCAGGCTGAAGTAATTGAACAGTGAGCTGTTATTGCAGACATGAAACAAGAGGGTTAAAAATGTGAGGGCAGGAGTGAGAGTTTACTAATTAGAATAATGTTTTTTAAGAGCTAAAATAGTTCGAGAGAGATATCTGAAATGAATATGTACACCAGACGTCTGCACAAGTAATGTAAAAGGTGGACTGAAAAGCTTAACATGGGGCACACCTGTCGTTTGAGATAATACCCAACATCTTACGATTTATTAGCTGCCGCAACAGCACAATGCATTTATTGTCTTTGTATACAGTACTTAAACATGTGAGTCCTTTGCATTGTACATTTCGTCTTTTATTGTACTTATTAGGATTGATAGCAAAACACTGGATCCCAAAACTGTAAGCCAGAGAATCCTGAATGGCCAGATGATGATACAAGCGCCTGAGGCAGGCCTCTCGCATGATTGATTTTAACATCATTACTTTCTGTTTCCTGCTCTAGGCGGCCTCTCCTGCCCAGGAATTGGAAACACCTGTCAGTTCGCCCCCCTAGCCAGCACTCTGCAGACACACTGTATTATCTCGGCTCCTGGCAGCTTTACGGTGCAGCAATGCAGACACGGCAGCTTCTTCAACAAATGTAAGTGCGTTGATTTCAAAATGAGGGCAGGCCATTATGTGTAAGGCGTGTAGATTTCACTCACAAACTTTTATTCATTTGTACGTTTGGGGAAACCTTTATTAAAGCAGATAACATTTTATATCCTAAAGAAACGTTAGTTCCAGTCTTAATATTTTAATATTTGACTTTGCCAGCTGCTCTATCATAATTTTTTGAACGAAGTATGATGGGAAAAGGCAAAGATATATCACTGTTTTACTGTTTTTGCAGGATCAGAACGATTGGGTAGCACAGGGGACAGTGTCACAGATGTACACAGGTTGTAACAAAAGTGTCAGGTTCACTTAAATAGAATGTCACTTTTGGATTATGGGTGCCAAACAAAGGAGGACATTTGTATGGACTACTAACAATTCCAATGCATTAAGAAAATGTTTTCCTACCAGCCAAGTTTCTCTGAAAAATGTCCATCAGTAGTAATTTAAAGCAACATGGTGAATCCTCGGTTGATTACCTTTTAATTTTCTTCAGGCAAGGAACTTCCATCCAACACTTGTTTCATCATTTATATGTAAAGCCCTTGACGACTTCAGGCAAATGATATGCGTTGTATAGTTTCAGAGTTTCGCTATAAATGTTCTTATTATAAATACCAATCTCTTAATGCAGAAAATAAGCCCTTACTTGAGGATGTAACGCAATATGTGAGCCTGGATGGAGTGGTATCCCCTGCTAGTTTCCTGACTTAGTAGAGGTCCTTGGTGTTTCCCTAACTTAGGATTCATATAATAAATTGCATGCTTTAGTGGGGTGCTGCAAGGAGTGTGTTTACATGGCTATCATGTAGGGATACCACTCCATTTGGTGGTGCTCCATTCTACACATCATACTAAAATATAAATTGTTATTCGAATCCTAAAGCAAGAACACTTGAAGGGCATCCATACTTTGATGTTGGGCTCATCAGAACGTATTTGATTACGCCTTCTCTACCTGGCTTAAAGAGTACAAGTTCACAGGATAAATTCAAGACGCCGGCCTAATTTCGTCCCAACGGGTGCTGAGGTTTAATGGAGCGGTCTTGGGACCAGCCCCCAGATGCATCAAGCATCCATTTTGCGATTCCTTATTAGTGAAAAATAAGGAATCGCTAATAAGGAATAGAAAAATGCTATGCAAGAAGAAATCACTTTAGAAATACCGATTTCTTAAAATTCCTTAATTGTGATTCGCAAATTGCGAGTTGCAATTAAGGAATACCTCCTCATTCATTCCTATGGGCCTAGTGGCCCATAGGAATGAATGGAAAGACATTCTCAATTTGCGATTTATGCATTTGGGATGATGCATCCTAAATGCAAAAATACCGGTCGCAAAAGGGCAGATTCTGAGAATCTGCCCCTTTGCGAGCGGTTTTTAGCTTATGCATCTGGGCCCAAGTCTTCATGGCGACATCTTCTACTACTAGCCTCAGCACGTCACCTCTGCCTGGTTTTTTCCGAGTGCTCTTGGGCTGGTGGACTCCAGTATAGCTAAGGTGCTGATGATAAAATGAGAGCTGTGCATCTTTGCCTGATTACCACCTGCAGATAAAAAGTCAGAATAGTACAGTAAAGGCGAGCAGATCCTCCTTTTTTGTTCTTATGGCGCGTGAGGGAGAATATTCAGAAGAATTCCATTCGCCACAGCAACAGGCTTTTATCACTATCCAACTGCTTGTAGCCTTTGTGGGTTGGTGGAGTGTAATTGGGCAGAGGTGGCACAGTTTGTGATCTAGAAGTTTACAGACCATGATCCTAACAGTGCAAGTAACTTCCCCTTTCACATCTTGTACTGTCGGTTGCATTTGTTTATAGAGTTGTTTGCTAAAAAAAAAAAATTGTTCTGCACACCAACATTGGAATATTTTGTGTGAACAAGCAATTGCGAATTGACTTTGCTTAATGGCAGCTGATAGGGTCCTCTGGGACTAAACAGTCACCCAGAGCATCTTCCTACATACCAGACTTTCACAACTTTCAGCCTTTCATGTAGGCTGAGAAATTCCTCTGTAGATTCTTTTTTCCTACCATGGTTGGTGAACACCCGTCCTCCAAAAAGCCTGTTAGCAAGTGGAAACGTTTTCATTTACTCCTAATTGGCATTTAGGATAGAAACAGTTGCTAGATAGTTTTCAAAATAGGGCGTGATCATTGAGGTGGTCCCTTTTTAGGTTTTGCCTAGCCAATGCTTACGAAGTAAGCATTCGCTAGAAAAAACCTAATGAGTATAGTATAGGGGTTGGAATACGCCCCCGTCATCCATTGGCTAGCTCCATAAACGGAGGCTAGCCATTGGAAGACACGTTTGTCCGTCAATGCAGGACCAGATTCGGGGGCGTTCCCGAGAATTTTTGGCTTTTGGCTACGTCAGCCGAAAGCCTGTTCTCGGGAACGCCCCCAAATCTGGTCCGGCATTGAAGGCACCCGGAAGAAGTCCAGGTGAGTGCTTGCTTTTTTTTTTTTGCTTTTTACCGCTGCCTCGGCTCCCGTTCCCGCCCCCCTACCGCTGCCTCGGCCCCCGTACCGGCCCCCCTACCGCTGCCTCGGCTCCCGTTCCCGCCCTCTCTCACTCCCGGGTGGGGCCTCTACTGATTAACAGGCAGGAGGCTTGTTTTATGAAGATGACGCGCATTGAAGTGTGTTAACAGTATTACGTGTGCAAAGAAATGATCACTAAATGGTTCTGTGCTTTTTGGCCGAAGGGTACGGAACCTTGGAGACCGCAGTGTAATTGGGTATAAAGGAGCCAGGCGGGAGCCTTGTAGGCCTCTGCGCTGGGGGTGTCCCTCGGTGTCATTAGTGTCAGTGATGGTGTCTGAACACCCATGGAGGGGCAGGGCCTCGTTCGCCAGCAGCCTATCGCCCCCTCCACCATAGCCGTGTTACCCACCCCTCGAGTCCGAGCCTCTCTCCGCCTCCCCAGTGCAGCGGCCTCGGTTCGGCGGGATTAATATTTCAACATTTTAGGATAGACGCTTTACCGCTTTTGACATTAAAACTAGAGTGCAGTCAAGGGAGAGAGTGCGTCTTATTACCCGCGATCCGAGGAACAGCAGCAAAACGCGTCATTTAGTCGTCAGGCATCAGCCACGCTCACACTCCATTACAAACTTTGATTTTTTTTTTTCACCACTCCTTCGGCCTTGTTTTTGCCGTGGAGCGGATAGGTTCTTAGGCGCTACAATAGAATCTTCAAAAAGAGAACATGCTCACCAATGAGCAGTTAAATAGATAAAAAGAAAGAAAAGCATACCCCCTTGGGTGGAGAGGGGAGGGGGGCGGTATTGCACTGACTGATGATATAGCGCCAAAAACACTGCAATTTGACTATTTGCGAATAAGTAATTGTTATATAAAGTAAAAAGACATCATTTTTGACGCCTTGCAGCCAAGGCTTGACATCGTCTTTCAGGCGCTACTTTAAAGATTACATAACCATCTGATCAGGAAACGCTCAACCCACTGAGCTATAGAGCCTTTTATTTGTTCCGTCCCATGGCAGCAAAACTATCTTCGGCAACCCCACTTATATTGGCAGGCAACCCTACAAATGTGCACTAATACTCGAAGATTTCTGAAGGAAACCAAGTATAACATGCACAAGTTTTCTTGATGCTACAGTGCTGCATGTGGCTGCATGCAGCTTCGAGCTGCTAGCCCAGATCAGAGGTTCGGGAATACTCACCGACTCCCCGTTATAAATCCGTTCATAGCAATCAATTCCAGGGGTGAATTGGGGGGCAGGTCGGAGCACCCCTCTCTGTATGTAGGCGAGAGAGGTGCTGTAATTGGAATGTCGGCAGTCATATCTGCTGTCACTGTATTGACTTTCGCTCCCCGGGATGATATTATCGAGATGGCCGAACCTCTCTGGCTGTCAGAAGGGCTGAGACAGGCGAGCCCCCGGCCTGGGGGGAGGGGGAGAGTGCTTTGTTTTTTGTTTGTTGCTTTGTCCGTGTGTGTCTGTTCCCGCCCCCCCCCCTCCCGCTGTCAGTGTGTGGCCGTTCCCGACCCCCCTCCCGCTCTCCGTGCCTTTCCTGGTATAACTTACACTTCCCACAAAGTAGGCACAAATACGTGGTGATGCCTTTAGTCGTGACGTGTACCAACTACCAACCAGTCTGTGAGTGAGAAAACAAACCCTTGCGATCGGGAGCGGGGGCCAACAGGACCGGTGTGAGGGCCTCCAGGGGGGGCAACCATGGCTGGCTGCGCGCTCACCCCCCAGGGACTCGCACAGCGCCTGGAACAGGACACCTCGCTTCTCAGCTCGGCGCGGAAACACAGCGTGGGATGGGACTTCCAGACAGACGCACAGACAGGAAACAACAGGCGCCCATCACCTCACACCGGCTCTGGAAATAGGTCCCTGCTGGAGGGAGGGAGGGGGCCAGGGGGGCCGGGAGGGTGCGGCCCGGAGCTGCCAGGGAGGGAGGGGGGGGCCGGGAGGGGGCGGCACGGGGCTGCCATGGAGGGAGGTGGGGCCGGCCGGTAGATTGTGACCCGGGGGGGCTCGGGACAGGCCCGCGGAGGGGGGCAGCGTTCAGTCTGCAGAGACAGGAAGGGAGGAGGAGAAACGCACTCATAGCTCTGCAACAAAGTCGCCGAACGTTTTTGTGCCATTCATGGGCCCTAAGGAGATGTTTGGGAAGAGCCCCTCCCCCCTCCTTCAGTGCACCCCCTCTGAAGGATGAAGGTAAGAGACTGCGCCGCGCGCAGGATGGTACAGACACGGGGGTGTCCGGATCAGGTGTTCCCAACATGGGGGGGTCTGCACCCCCTGGTTCCCAACATGGGGTGCCCGCACCCACAGGGGGTGCGAGATGGGATTTCAGGGGGTGCAACAAAGAGGGGAAGAAAGTATGTACAGCATGCATGATAGGAAGCAGGAAAGACTTCTGTAGAGGCGCGAACATTAATCATGCATTTCCAAGGGTGCGGGACATAGAAGAGGTTGGGACCCCCGGTCTAGGTTCTATCCAGGGTCTGAGTCGGGCCTTTCTCTGGGGCAACCACATTCCATCCCACCCACTGGGCCTTGCCAGGCTTAGAAAAGGCACTGGCCCCCTCTTTCTTCCACTCGTGGCCAATCCCCTGCTTTACCTGTGGAGCCCTTACCCCTTGTATCTAGTCATACCTTGAATTGTACATCAACCAGTGCGATTGATTTTTGTAATGACTTCTTCTCCATGCACCCGGTCCATCCTCCAACCACGCCACATACATCTTAACGTCAGCTTCCCTTCCCGAAAGGGGAACCGAGGGCAATATTCTGGTCCTACTGTTGGAGTAGTCTAAATCGATGTAAATTATTTCTTGCAACGCTCTCTCCACAGATCCACCAGCCACACACTGCTGTATACGCATACCTGACCCATGTGGGTCTCGCTCTAAAAGTCTGTTGGCTTTGCATCCAGTTGCCCATGGGGAAATCCTCACTGCAGAAGACCTCCCGCAGGAGGTCAAGGGCAGTGCTTTAAATGGAAAAAAATAAGTACAGGTACTCAAATTGATTTAGAGGTGTGGCTAGTAGGCGGGGTTATGGGCGGGGCTAGAGGTGGGACATGATACAATGACACTACTACCATCTGTTGTATTATTGCTATGTTTGGGTGTTAAACTGAAATGTAACCTATGCCGCATAATTATAGTGGCCCTAATTATGATCATTCATTTGCCTTGGGCTCGTCAATACTCATATTCTCATGTGCGCGCACACACACACAAGCCTGAGCATACATGCACATACAAAGCAGTCCGCACACTTTCTTTTAAAAAACTTCTGTGGATGCAACATTGGGTAGCTGCATCGGCCCTCGGATGTCCACGGGAGCCTCCTGCATTTCCGGTCTGACAGACTTGTGCCTCCGTGTGCCCCTGTTGCCTGCTTGTGCCTCCGTGTGCCCCTGTTGCCTGCTTGTGCCTCCGTTTTCGTGCCTCTGTTGCCTGCTTGTGCCTCCGTGTGCCCCTGTTGCCTGCTTGTGCTGTGTGGGTGTCTGTGGAAGGCTCTGTGTGGGTGTGTGTGTGCAGAGCTTTGTGTGGCTGTGTGTGTGGGGGGCTTTGTGTGGCTGTGTGTGTGGGGGGCTGTGTGTGGCTGTGTGTGTGGGGGGCTGTGTGTGGGTGTGTGTGTGGGGGGGCTCTGTGTGTGTTTGTGTGTGTCATTTGCGAGAGATAAAGCTAGTGGCATTGTAAATGACAATGCCATTTATTTATGTTAAAAAAAAACATAAATAAAAATAATGTCAAGAGCAATGCCAATAGCTCTATCTTTAACAAAGGCAAAACCATTGCATTGTAAATGCTTGTTTATTTTGCTGTCATGTCTGTTGTTTTTGGGCTCTGGATGGTTTGTTTATTCCTTGGAGTTGTTCCCTGTGAGTGAGTCCAGATGTAAGTGGGTTTTAATATAGCGCAACTACTCACCCTCACGGGTCTCAAGGCGCTGGGGGCCGTTGTGGAAATTAAGTGAGCTATTGCCCAGAGTCTCACTGTGCTGAGCTGAGCTGAGCTGCCGCCTGAGCCGGGGATCGAACCGTGACCGCTGTGCTCCGAAGTCAGCTGCCCTGGCCTCTGCACCACGATGGAGACCACTCCCAAATATTCCAGAGATTGTTTAAAGTGAGGCAGACAAGGGATTTGATCAGCCTTCTTTAATCGTTGATCATCGATTAAACATTTGAAATAAATCTCTATGTGGTCATTTAACCACACTCCACCTCTATATAACAGAAAGTTCAACTTGGCTTGCCGTGTAGTGGCCAAAATGCGTTGTGGAATCATTGTTGTGCCCCAGGCGCTTGCATTGAGTGCAGTTGTCTGTGGCACCCAAAGACTGACCCACCCTAGGCCCCCATGTCTCAACTGCAAAAGTTACTAGCTGGAAAGCATAGTTTTGATAGATCTCCAGAACCTTCCAGAATACTGACCACCAAGTGCCAGTGGAGTCTTATGTAGCCCTCACTGCCTACTGCTGAACTCTCAGCTTTTTGGAGACTGCACCACTCAAACATCAGTGACCTAAACATTGCACTCTGGTAACTGCAAGTTGTCACTGATTAGAGGTGGACAAAACAGTGGCCAAAGGAAACTGGTAATTGGCTCTGCCAGCTGGGGACTTTTATCATAACATAGATGTGGCAGAGCCGTTTATCAATTTCTTGTTCCCAGAGTTCACTTCTTGTCCTGGCAAATGGTCCAAAATGCATCTAAACTTTACTTTTAAATACTTATAAGTCACACTTAAAGTAGTTCCTAAAGGCTCACAGAGCAGGATGCACTGTATTTGCAAAGTAGTATATGTGTACTTAAGTGCTACATGTCCTGGCACCAAAAAACTCCTAAAGTTGTTTTTCGCTGTTGTAAGGCCTGTCTCTCCCATTGACTACCACTGGGTTACCTTATTAACCAGGGCTCGAAAAATCCTAAAAATGGTACTAGTCATGCAGGTCTAGTACCTTGAAAAATCTCCTCGGCCTAACTGCAACCTACTTGACCTCTTTCTCTGAAAGCGGAGCAAATGTGACAAGATAACAAGATTTAAAGGCATCTCTATTGTTCCTTCACTTTGTGAGCAATAAAAATGTCTTTAAATCGTGTTATCTTGTCACATTTACTCCGTTTTTAGAGACAGAGGACAAAAGTTAGTTTTTCTACCTACTGCCAGTAAAAGCGAGTAGGACCTAAAAATAGCTCGTCCTCATTAAATCTGGCTCAGGAATGCGAGCTGGCTAGTGGATTTTTCGATCCGTGTTAACTTAAGATTGGAGGCAGATAAGAGAGATACTGTTTACTGCACTGTAGTGGCTCCATTTGCATTGATTGTGATTACATTGTGATAGCGCTTCGTCTGAATGCACCTCTGGCCATTTACTCAGAACTAGACTGTGATCGTGTGAAAAGCGCCTTAGAGTGTACTTATTTTGCATAGCGCTTTGCCTGCGTGCATTTGACTGTTCATTTCCTTGGGCTGAAATCACTTTCTACTTAGCGCTTCCACTCCACGCTTGTACACGCTCCCACTGCGGCAGTACCCATACTATACCTGGCCCTCAAAGCGCCCCTTTGCCCCCACTGCCAGTGCCCCTTCTCGCCCTGCATTGCCGCGTTTGTTGTTGTTGTTGCTGCCATTTTGGCTGTTGACCCGAGCCTTCCTTCGACCTCGCTCCCGCCTCCCTGCTGCCCCTCCCACCCACGAGAACTACAGGCCGTCCTCGGCCTCTGGAAGAGCTGTGACCATCTTGCCGTCCTGACGAGTGGTCGCTCCCCTCGCATCCTCCTCCTGATTACTGTGGTATCGTTCAGCTCTTCTGCTTGCATTGTGATCCGCTCGCGCGCGCCTCTAACTTAATCCCTGTACATTATTGAATAATTGCATTTTCTTAGCGCCTTGACTACGTGCACCGCTAGACACTATTTACTGCACTATAGTGGCTCCATTTGCATTGATTGTGATTACATTGTGATAGCGCTTCGTCTGAATGCACCTCTGGCCATTTACTCAGAACTAGACTGTGATTGTGTGAAAAGCGCCTTAGAGTGTACTTATTTTGCATAGCGCTTTGCCTGCGTCCATTTGACTGTTCATTTCCTTGGGCTGAAATCACTTTCAACTTAGCGCTTCCACTCCACGCTTGTACACGCTCCCACTGCGGCAGTACCCATACTATACCTGGC
This sequence comes from Lissotriton vulgaris, assembly GCF_964263255.1. NCBI lineage: Eukaryota > Metazoa > Chordata > Amphibia > Caudata > Salamandridae > Lissotriton > Lissotriton vulgaris. The sequence continues at coordinate 1,140,906,250 of NC_141694.1, read as the reverse complement.
CCTGAAAGCTCCCCTTTGCCCCCACTGCCAGTGCCGCTTCTCGCCCTGCATTGCCACGTTTGTTGTTGTTGTTGCTGCCATTTTGGCTGTTGACCCGAGCCCTACTTCGACCTCGCTCCCGCCTCCCTGCTGCCCCTCCCACGCTCCGCCCCCTCAGCTATTCATTTCAATGACCAATGCTCCAACGCGCAGCGTCCACGCGCTGCGGCCGCGCCGAGTCCGCGCCTGGACCGCGCCTAGCGCCAGACCCCCTGGCCCCCGTACCACCCACCCCACCGCATCACATACGACGCCTCCAACCTCTTAGCCCTAAACCCCGGCCGCCTCCCCAACTACGCCCTAGCCGCTCCTTGACACACCCATGGACCATTCACATGCGACTCATGCAAGTATGACGGCACCAACACGATCTCCTCATCCACTAACACCAAACAGATTTCCGAAACCAACCACCTAAAATGCATCCTGCTCAACACCCGCTCGGTCCACAGACACGCCATCGACCTTTGGAATCTACTAGACACCATCTCTCCGGACGTCGCCTTCCTAACAGAAACATGGATGAACGCCTCCTCAGCCCCAGACATCACCATCGCCATCCCGGAAGGCTACAAGATCATCCGAAAAGACCGCACCCACCATACAGGAGGAGGCATCGCTATCGTCCACAAGAATTCCATCCGCATCTCAACCAGCTCAGACGTCAACCTCGCTAGCGCCGAGCACCTTCACTTCCAGATCCACACCGACCCCAAGACCACACTCAGAGGCACCCTCCTCTACAGGCCACCAGGACCCCGTGCACAATTCAGTGAAGACATCACGGACTTTATCACCCCACACGCCCTCCCCTCCGAGGACTACATTCTATTGGGAGACCTCAATTTTCACCTGGAAAAGAGCAACGACCGCAACGCCACCACCCTTCTGGACAATCTCGCCAACCTCGGACTTAAACAACTTGATAATACCCCTACTCACTATGCAGGTCACGCACTCGACCCTATCTTCACCTCCAGCAAACATATCTCCTTCAGTCACACCACAGTTCTCCATTGGACGGACCACAGCTGCGTTCACTTTACCTACAAAAAGACCGTAACCCACAACCATCCTCAACCTACTCTGCGAAGAAACTGGAACAAAATCACCATCGACCAGATTACCTCATCGCTTCTTCAAAACCCCCCCGCCCACTCCTCGAACCCCAACCAAGCAGCCATTAACCTCAATCAATGGCTAACCAACAGCGCCGACATCCTAGCACCTTTGAAAAAGCGTCAAATCAAACTAGGCAACAAAAACGCATCCTGGTTCAACGATGATTTTAAGAAATCCAAGAAACACTGTCGCTCCCTTGAGACGGCCTGGAAAAAAGACCCAAACACCAGCACCAGGGACGCCTTCAAAAACGCCACCCGCATACACCACCAACTGATCCGGACTGCCAAGAGAGCCGCATTCAAAGACCGACTAGACAACAACGCCCACAACAGCAAGGAATTATTCAACATCGTCAAAGAGTTTACCAACCCCACTGCCAACTCCAACGACATCACTCCATCTCAAACCCTTTGCGACTCCCTAGCTTCGTTCTTCCACGACAAAATCGATGACATCCACAACATCTTCGACAACCAACCCGGAGACCAACCCACACAACCTTCTGCTGTACCTTCACCCCCCTTGAACATCCTTAATGACTGGAACCCAATCTCCACGGAGGACACCATCAGACTGATGAACTCCATCCACTCAGGATCCCCCACAGACCCATGCCCTCGCCACATCTTCAACAAAGCAGACTCCATCATAGCACCACACCTCCGAGACGTCATCAACTGCTCCCTCAACTCCGCCACCTTCCCAGAAAGCTGGAAACACGCCGAACTCCGCGCCCTTCTGAAAAAACCCACAGCTGACCCCACCGAACTCAAAAACTACCGCCCCATCTCGCTCCTCCCATTCCCGGCCAAAGTCATCGAAAAAGCTGTCAACAACCAGCTCGCCACCTTTCTCGAAACCAACAAATCCCCCGACTCTTCACAGTCCGGCTTCCGAGCAAAACACAGCACTGAGACCGCACTCATCGCAGCAACAGACGACATTCGAACTCTACTGAACAATTGAGACACAGTCGCCCTCATCCTCCTCGACCTCTCCGCAGCCTTCGACACAGTCTGTCACAGCACCCTGCTACAACGCCTCAGAAACATCGGAATCCAAGGAAAAGCACTTGAATGGATCACCTCGTTCCTTGCCGGAAGAACTCAGAGAGTCCGCCTCCCACCATTCAAGTCAGAGGCCTCTGAAGTCATTTGCGGCGTGCCACAAGGATCTTCACTCAGCCCCACCCTCTTCAACGTATACATGAGCCCCCTCGCGGCCATCGCACGCCAACACAACCTCAACATCATCTCCTACGCTGATGACACTCAACTAATCCTCTCACTCACCAAAGACCCCAACACCGCCAAAACCAACCTACATGAAGGAATGAAAGAAGTAGCCGAGTGGATGAAGCACAGCCGTCTGAAACTGAATTCAGACAAAACAGAAGTCCTTATCTTAGGTACCTCCCCCTCCGCCTGGGACGAATCTTGGTGGCCAGCGGCCCTTGGAAAAGCACCCATCCCGACGGACCACGCACGGAACCTGGGCGTCATCCTGGACTTCTCACTCTCGATGACCAGACAAGTCAACGCTGTTTCATCATCTTGCTTCAACATTCTCCGCATGCTCAAAAAAACATTTAGCTGGATCCCCACTGAAACTAGAAAAACGGTCACCCACGCACTGGTTACAAGCCGACTGGACTACGGAAACACCCTATACGCCGGTACCACCGCAAAACTTCAGAAAAAACTCCAACGCATTCAGAACGCAGCAGCCAGACTCATACTAGACATCCCACGTAAAGACCATATTTCTGGTCACCTGAAAGACATCCACTGGCTCCCCGTCAATAAACGGATAACATTCCGCCTCCTAACCCACGCACACAAAGCACTTTACGAACTCGGACCAGAATGCCTCAACACACGACTCTCCTTCTACACCCCCTCCCGCCAGCTGCGCTCTTCCAATCAAGCCCTTGCTGCTGTACCTCGCATCAACAAAACCACCATGGGAGGAAGATCCTTCTCCTACCTGGCTGCTAAAACATGGAACTCACTTCCCATTCACCTTCGCCTCACTCAGAACCACCTAGCATTCAGAAAGCAACTTAAAACGTGGATATTAGACCAGTAATTTCCCACCCCTCTTCAAGCGCCTTGAGACCCTCTGGGTATGTAGCGCGCTATATAAATTCCTTGACTTGACTTGACTCAAATGAACTGTAATTTAAAGTCCTCGTTAATGGTGAAGTTGGTTTTTATGTTACAATTCTAAAAATATTTATAACAAGGGGTGGTGAGGGACAGAGTCTCTGAATTAAGCAGAAAGCTCTCACCCAGTCAAGAGATCAGGGCTAGATCCAACACCGTTTTTTAGCTCACTGCACCATCCCAGTTTCAGAACCTGGCTGTATGCAAATTAGTCTGTTCCTGTCCCAGTGCATGATGGGAACAGGGCAAACCAAACTACAAAAGCCAATTCTTACACTGGGAAGGAAACAAGCTCCCGGGGACCGGTTTCTGGCATTACAGCCGTCTTCGGCCCGGTTTGCTTGAATCCTGATGGTGCAATGAGCAAGGGTCTCACATCTGAGAATACCCTTCCACGCTTAGGGTGGACAAAAATATTTACAACAAGGGGTGGTGAGGGACAGAGTCTCTGAATTAAGCAGAAAGCTCTCACCCAGTCAAGAGATCAGGGCTAGATCCAACACCGTTTTTTAGCTCACTGCACCATCCCAGTTTCAGAACCTGGCTGTATGCAAATTAGTCTGGCCCTGTCCCAGTGCATGATGGGAACAGGGCAAACCAAACTACAAAAGCCAATTCTTACACTGGGAAGGAAACAAGCTCCCGGGGACCGGTTTCTGGCATTACAGCCGTCTTCGGCCCGGTTTGCTTGAATCCTGATGGTGCAATGAGCAAGGGTCTCACATCTGAGAATACCCTTCCACGCTTAGGGTGGACAAAAATATTTACAACAAGGGGTGGTGAGGGACAGAGTCTCTGAATTAAGCAGAAAGCTCTCACCCAGTCAAGAGATCAGGGCTAGATCCAACACCGTTTTTTAGCTCACTGCACCATCCCAGTTTCAGAACCTGGCTGTATGCAAATTAGTCTGTTCCTGTCCCAGTGCATGATGGGAACAGGGCAAACCAAACTACAAAAGCCAATTCTTACACTGGGAAGGAAACAAGCTCCCGGGGACCGGTTTCTGGCATTACAGCCGTCTTCGGCCCGGTTTGCTTGAATCCTGATGGTGCAATGAGCAAGGGTCTCACATCTGAGAATACCCTTCCACGCTTAGGGTGGACAAAAATATTTACAACAAGGGGTGGTGAGGGACAGAGTCTCTGAATTAAGCAGAAAGCTCTCACCCAGTCAAGAGATCAGGGCTAGATCCAACACCGTTTTTTAGCTCACTGCACCATCCCAGTTTCAGAACCTGGCTGTATGCAAATTAGTCTGTTAGTCTGTTCCTGTCCCAGTGCATGATGGGAACAGGGCAAACCAAACTACAAAAGCCAATTCTTACACTGTCTCCTTTCTGGTGAAGAATTGGCTTGGTAGTTTAGTCTGCCCTGTTCCCATGATGCACTGGGCCAGGGACAGACTGATTTGCATATAGCCAGGTTCTGAGCTGGGATGGTGCAGTGAGATAAATAACGGTGATGGATCAAGCCCTGATCTTTGGACTGGGTAAGAGTGGTCTGCTTAATTCAGACACTCTGTTCATCACCACCCCTTTTTCTGAATCGTTTTTGGCCACTATAGGTGTGGCAGGGTATACTCAGACATGAGTCCCTTTCTCACTGCACCATAAGGATTCAAGCAAGCCGGGCCGAAGACGGCTGAAATGCCAGAAACCGGTCCCCGGTAGCTTGTCTCCTTTCTGGTGAAGAATTGGCTTGGTAGTTTAGTCTGCCCTGTTCCCATGATGCACTGGGCCAGGGACAGACTGATTTGCATATAGCCAGGTTCTGAGCTGGGATGGTGCAGTGAGATAAATAACGGTGATGGATCAAGCCCTGATCTTTGGACTGGGTAAGAGTGGTCTGCTTAATTCAGACACTCTGTTCATCACCACCCCTTTTTCTGAATCGTTTTTGGCCACTATAGGTGTGGCAGGGTATACTCAGACATGAGTCCCTTTCTCACTGCACCATAAGGATTCAAGCAAGCCGGGCCGAAGACGGCTGAAATGCCAGAAACCGGTCCCCGGTAGCTTGTCTCCTTTCTGGTGAAGAATTGGCTTGGTAGTTTAGTCTGCCCTGTTCCCATGATGCACTGGGCCAGGGACAGACTGATTTGCATATAGCCAGGTTCTGAGCTGGGATGGGGCAGTGAGATAAATAACGGTGATGGATCAAGCCCTGATCTTTGGACTGGGTAAGAGTGGTCTGCTTAATTCAGACACTCTGTTCATCACCACCCCTTTTTCTGAACAATTCTAAAAATGGCACTTTTAGAAAGTGGTCATTTTTGTTTCCCAACCATTTGTGCCTTTTGCCAGTGTCCTAAGGCCACATGACTGTGAAAGACTGCTTTTAGGGTTTGTGCATTCCTCCCAGTCAGGACACAAAGGGGACTAGATGTGAGCAGGATGGGCCATACTACCAGGATGGTCCGGTGTGGAGATGTGCTCTGCCTCACTTGCACTTTAATGGGCTTGTGTCCACCACTCAATGAAATCTGACTTTAGCCTTTTGTCGCCCCAGACTTCTTAGAGGCATAAAGGCTCATAAGGCAGGATGTATGGTATTTAAAAAGCAGGATATGTTCTCGGGTTTTACATGTCTTGACAATGAAAATCTCCTAAAGTTGTTTTTCACTGTGGGAAAGCTACATCGTGCATAGACTAACACCAGGTTATCTTATTCCACTTAATAAGTGATAACTTCAGGTTGGTAGCAGCTACAGGAATGCTTCTTTCAATCATTTGAATTGTAATTTAAGATGCTCTGAAATGGTAAAGTCAGATTGTAAGTTACTATTCTGAAAATGCCAAAGTTGGCATTTTTCTGCCTAAACCCAATGTTTAAATGTTTCTTCTGCCTAAACCCAATGCTTTCTGTTAGTGTTCAGGGTCACAGGACTTTGAAAGGCTCTCCTGTTGTGAGTTGTTTACTCCTTCCAGACATGGGGACTAAATGCGCTTAGGTGTATAGCAAGTGGGTCTTCCTGACATGATAGCGAGGGCGGAGTTGCGCCCTGAATTGTTTACGCTTCAAAGGACCCTGCCTGCAGCACACACAAAGGAACCTGCCCTTGCCACCCTAGACAGTTTGGAGCCAAACTAAGTGGAAATGGACAAACTGGCCAGAATCAGGTTGGGAATAGGCTGGAGATTCTCAACACACAAAGGCTGGCACCTAGAATTAATGTGGCATTTTAGAACCTCCCATCAGAATACTCTTGGGCCTGTAAAAGATTCAGAAGGACTGCTCCGCTATCTGCAAAAGGAAGACTGGACCTGATCCCTTGAACCCAGAAGCGTCCCCAAAGTTTAGTATGTTGACCTACTTGAGCCATAGGGTCACAACAAGCTTCCAGAGGCCTTACTGCAACTGTTCAGGTAACCAGCACCAACTGCACTTGCTGGAGTCCAGCTGTCGGCCTCTGCTGGAGTGAGTCCTGTGCCCAAAGGGGTGCCCCTGAGGTTCTGGGCCCTTGGCTGGCACCCGAGTGCACTCCTCCTGTCTCAAGTCTACAGAAAATGCACTTATGTGAAAATCCAGAAGTCTGAACTCTTCACAATTGCGAGCAGGCTCCTGGTGTTTAGAACGGTCACCCCAACTCCAACCAATACGAAGTTCCGACAGTGACCTGCTCTTCGCACCAAATAGTGACTGCCCACATCATCCTCGAAAAGCGAAGCTCAAGCGACGACCACTCCTTGCTCTGATATCAACCTCCTCATGGCCCCTGTGAACGCAAAGCTGCTGCTCCTCATGTGGACTTGAACTTTGAGAAGGGAAAACATTCAGTAGAATGAACCTGGTCCCTGCATCCCTCCACCCTCCATCGCGATCACCTGAATTTATGACTTTCAGTCCAGTGCAAACAGATAACTGTGAGTGGCGTTTTGTGCTTCTCGGTGCTATTTTCACCTAAATCTTTAACAATTGATAACTCTAAGGGGGTTGCTGTCCTGATAAGAAAGGGAGTTAATAGCTCTATCAATTCTGTTTTAACGGACTGCTCTGGTAGGTGGATCTTGGTGCGGGCGTCCCTGGGAGGGGCCAAAGTCACTCTGGCATCCTACTATGGCCCTAACCTAGACAATCCCACTTGCCGTCTCAAGGTACAGGCCAACTTGATTGAGGTTATAACCCCAATAATAATTGGGGGCGATTTCAATGTGCTTCTTAACCCCACCCGCGACAAGTCAAATCACAGCAGATATGCAGCAGCTCCACAAACACGGCGAGCAATGATTAATATGATCCACGATCTCGGCCTGGTCGATGTTTGGGAAGCCAAAGTGGGATTGGGTTCTGGGTTTACCTATTTTAGCAAAAAACACGGCCATTCTTCGAGAATAGATTATATCCTCACCGACAGAGCAAGTCTAGAAAATATGGTAGACATTTCCATCCTCCCATCTATCCTTTCGGATCATGCACCTATAACATTTGTATGTACGGAAAGTACAGTTAAATCCCCTTCTCGGTGGACATTAAACAGAGGTATGTTGCGGGATCAGAAGCTAATTAGTAATATAAAGGAATCAACTGTTAGGTTTTTCCTAGACAATGCAGGGTCAACATCTCCTGAATATGTATGGGATGCCTTTAAGGCCTACATTCGAGGGGTATTCCATAGTTTGATATCTTCTAAAAATAAGCAAGATAGGCTGAAATTCCAAAAAATGGACGAGGAGATATCTAGATTAGAAAAATGCTAGGATACATTGTCAGCCTGAGTCAATCCCTCTAATCCTTAAAGAATTGGATCAAGTTCGTTCCGAGTACAGAATTAAGTTGGAAGAAAAAGTGAGAGTTCAATGGGAGGTTCATAGAATGGAGAACTATGAGTATGGAGAAAGAGCAAGCGCTACCTTAGCTTGGAAGACAAAAGCTGATAGAGCTAAAAACAATATTAATAAACTAATAATCGATGAGGTTGGTGCAACGTCAAGTAAGCATGAAGAAATGCATCAATACCATGGATAGCCAGGAGAAGTTAGTAAGGCCAATTACTGAGGAAGAAATCAGGCTCCATATTAAAAAGATTAAAAATAATAAGGCTGCAGGGACAAATGCCCTGATCCTCTATGAGATAATTGCCCCTAGATTGGATGAGTTATTTAACTATATCTATCCTTTAGAGGGGGGAATCCCTCCATCCTGGAAAGAAGCAACCATTGTGCTCATATTAAAACCTGGGAAAAACCCATTAAAGGCGGACTCCTACAGGCCAATCTCCCTGCCAAATGCAGACAATAAGATCTTTGCTAGCATTTTGGCAGGGAGATTGCTCAAGGTGGTTCCGCAATTGATAGGGGTAGATCAAAAGGGATTCATTCCGAGGCGTTATATACTGGAACAGTCTTTACAACTAGTAGGCTGTATAGTCCTGGCAGTTACACGAGCAGAACCTCTTGCAGTGGCCGCATATGACGCAGCTAAAGCGTTCGACCGCGTCAGCTGGTCCTTCCTTTGGGAAACCCTTAGAGTAATGGGATTTGGCACAGTGTTCATAAGATCTCTAGTTAAATGCTATGAGGGGGCTTCGGCTGCTATCCTCTTAAATGGGGTATTGACACACAGGTTCGAAATTCAGAGGGGTACTTGTCAGGGGTGTCCTATTTCACCCCTGCTGTTTGACATATACATTGAACCCCTAGCGCAAGCACTTAGGTTAGATCCTCAGATTACCCCCTTTTGTGTGCAAGATTTTAATGTTAAACTCGCCCTTTATGCAGATGATCTGTTAGTCTACACCAGTAATCCTATCGTGGTTTTGCCTAGAGTGAAGGACACTTTAAGTGAGTTTGGACGATATTCTGGGTACGCAGTAAATTCTACAAAGACGAAGATTATGTGTTGGGGGGGGTTGAAGGATGGGAAAGGAGTGCCAGCTCTGGATTTAAATATCTGGGGATTAATATTGAGCAGGACCTGGCAAAAATCCCCTTGACAAATCTGAGGAGAGTCTCAAAGGAAATCGATCATCTCTTCCTTAGGTGGAGGAATCTTCCACTCACAATATATAGTCGAGTGAATATAGTCAAAATGATAATTTTGCCAAAATTAACATATCTGTTCAGTGCTATCCCTCTTGACTTCCCCGGTAAATTTCTTGGGAAAGTTCAGAGTAAGATCGGAAGCTTTATTTGGGCCAATAAGACCTCCAGACTATCGTGGAAGACGTTAAAGAGAAGGCTAATTAAGGGGGGTTTAGCACTACCAGATATCCTCTGTTACTGTCTTACATTCCAGTTTAAAAATATTCGATGTCTACTGACCAGTCCCACTGATAACTGGGGGAGGATCCTGAATGCCATGGTAAATCAAGAGATGGGGGACTGGATTTTTGTACAAGTTCGGGCCCCCAGATTCTTCAAGAAAGTACTCCTAAAGGTGATTAGATTTGCACTTAACACTTGGCAAAATCTTAAAGCAAGGTGGGGGATAAAAAATTACTCAGACTTTGCCCCCATCTAGGACTCCCCAGGACTTCCTGACTGCTTAAAAGACAGCCTGGCTGTGCCAATCGCGCGTCCAGGTATTCAAATGTGGTCTGATATAATATCCTTAGATGGAGTTCTACCCTGGGAGGTATTGAGAGCAAAGATTGGCGATTCCTTCTCTCGCTTTAAATTTTTACAACTTCGCTCATGGTATACGGCAGAAAAGGGGAATATAGGTGGGAACTATGAGGTAGAGTTAAAATTCCAAAATCCAGCTCCCATGAAAAAAGAGGTTGGGATATGGTTCAAAAGCCTACTAGATAGAGAGGATACTGAGCTTCCTCCACCATATCTTGTTTGGGATTCATCTATACTGGAGAATAGCTCTGTAGAACTTTACTTTCTATCTATTAACAATCTATACAAGTTTGTCAAGTCTGCTTCTTTGAAGACATTTTTTTTTCACTATTAATAGGTTGTACTATACCCCCCAAAAATTGCTAAGTTCGCTTCAGATCCACCTCCCCGATGCCCTAATGTGATACAATAGAAGCAGATGATCTGCATATGTTTTTTGAGTGCACTTAATTAAAGGGCTTTTGGCAAAATATAGAGTTGGCATTGTCTGGAATTTTTGGTCTAGAGATCACTCTAGATCCAGTCTTGGTTATATTTGGTTAGAACCCGGCCCTTATAAATCATCTATCCAGACTGCAGACTTTCTATGTCTGATCTTGTTAGCCCGAAGGGAAATTTGAATATTATGGAAGGATCCGGCCCCTCCATTATATAAGAAGTGGGTTCGGGTGGCACTTAATATGGCAAGACTTGAAGTGAAGTGAAGGAAACATCTGGTCGCCCCTGGTTTGTTGGGGCAAAGAATTAAGATTGGTGTAAGATAGTCCGATGATTACACCAACCCTCGTACAAAGAAGCTGGCCTGGTGGTCCCGAAAGCGAATGCAGCAACATAGACCCAGGGCGTTCAGGATCAACAGGGTCTTTTATGTTACGCTGGCAGACGCTTACGGTGCTATGAGGACAAAAAAAAAATTGATAACTCCTTTTCTACTGATTGGATATGTGTTGTTTTAATGTAATTTTATTTGTTAAATGTTGCTCAATTTTTCTAAAGTGATTTGGGATTTTTCTTGTGTTGTCCATTTACTTTATTGATGTTTGAGTATTGCATAAATGCTTTACACATTGCCTCTAAGTTAAGCATGACTGCTTTTGTACCTTGTTACCAGAGGGGTAGCACAGGTTTATTTAGTGACTTTTTTGTGGTTCACCCTGACAAGGATTGTTTTTATTACTTGAGTGGGACTCTCACTCCTCAACTAATAACCCAATTTCTTACAATCTCCTTACCCCCCTCATCCAGATCTGTTCCTACATATGCTGTGGCACTTTCCCTGTCCCCTCTTTACTTTCATGCTGACTCCCCACCCCCCTCATCCACACGTCCTTTGCTTTATATCTCCCTTCTTCTCGTTGGATTCCTCAATTTTTCCCCCATGCTTCTCCACTCATGTTCTCTTCATTCACTCTCTTCTGCCCCGTCCTTTCCCTCACCACTACAATCTCTCTGCCTACCATGTCTTCCTTTCTGTTCCTGTTTTCGCTCATTCCCTTTTCCTTATATACTCTTCCTCCCTTCCACTTCCACTCTCTCCTCCTCTCTAGTGTCACTTCCTCCCTATATCTTGTTGTGATGTACCTAGTATTGGTTGTGTGTTTTTGGTTTCAGTATTTGACCATCTGGCCTATATTTATTGTATAACAATGCATAATTGTTATGTTAATATGTCAAGCGCTCTCATAACTCCAGGATGATATAAAACTGTTAAATAAATTATTTAAAAATTCCTATTAGGTCTCTGGAAATAGTGAATGGTTCTTACAACCGGTTTTCTTTTGTCTGTTTCGTTGCTGTTCACCATTACCTCATAGTATTTTTTTGGCACCTGTCAGAGCTGTGGTAAATCTTATCTGAAGTCGGAGGAGTCCTGAATCACCACTATTGTTGCAGATCGGGGGATATTGGTATCACAATCTGCTTTCATGTCTGCCACGTATTCGCCAAAAAACGCTGTAGTAAGGAATACTCCCAGATAATGTGGTCTGTGACTTCTCTATGTACTAAATCTCCAGCATGCAGCACTGGGGCCTAGGTTGGTGCTTGTAATCCTGCTGGTGACCAGTGCAGTTGATGGAGGATTGTAAAGTATCCAAACTTCAAGTGTCTTTTTCTCGAAACCCTCAATCATGGGAATTTTCCGGTCCTTAACCAGAAACTATATTGACAAACCATTCTCCCATCAGGCTTTAAGGGAAGGCATTTTAGTTGTATGAATTGCTGAGCAACAAGGGTCACGTTGAGATTAGAGACCACCTCCTTAAATGCACTCCATGCCCATAAATAATAGAGGATGGCCAAGCATTGCAGTACAGTCAGATGATTTCAGTACATGTGTTATGCTGTGTTACAATTGGTAGTAAGACTATATAGATACGGGAAAATTCAGAATTCCTCTCTGTCAGAAGATTTCATGTCTCCTTCAGATGGCTATCCATCAGTTGTCAGAATACAACTCCATTGTTTTTAGAATAATTATTTTCCTACAATTAGAATCATCCAATTGTTCAATATGGCGGCCTATCATGGATCCTGCTATTAATCCCTTACTACCTAAGATGCCTGCGCCAGGCATGTTATAAAGCTTGTAAAATGGGGTCCATAACTCCAATTTCATATTTCAGAACAGGTTTAGATCTGTTTGCATGGAGTATGTTTCTATCTACATCACTCCAGTCTTCTGCTAGATGGAGGCATGAAAGCAGAAGTTACTAATTGTTGAAGGAGCCAATATAATTTGATATGTGGCAGTCTTGGAACCCTCTCCCCATGCTAAAGAGATGACGTTTTAGTTTCAGGGCCTTTAATTAGCCCCCCTCCCTTACCCCAATAAAAGCACTTTGACACTTTGGTATTTCTTTACATTGATTACAATAAGTATGTAGGAATTAAGGAAGCCCTCCAAAAATGCATTTCAGTGTCGGGCAACCTTATCTGGAAAATTTAAAACACTCCCCACCTGGATATTTGTAGCATGGCCCACATAGAGAACAATGGTTTTGTTTTGTTTCTGTCATTAGGTTCAGATTATTCCGAATTGTGTTTTTTGTTGCTGTATTGAGTCCTATACTAGAGTATTCCATGTAGGATGACTTGCATTCAAAAAGTACCACACATTTCGCATCTCTTTTCTATATTTGGCCTAAGCCTGCAGTATCGCATTCTTTGCCCCTTCCCAGAGTAACCACCCAAAGAGTGCCTTACTGTATAATTTATAGTGGGTGCGCTGAAAGGGGATAGGCCTTTAACATTGTTGACCCATTTTTGTCAATGGACATTTAAAAAGCGGAAATGGTGGTGGAATATTAAAAAATACTATTTTGCAAAAGTGTCTTTGCTAAATCGATCCGCATGGGCATCGAGTTATCTTAGTAGGTCACCTACCGATGTATCCCTACTTGGCACATACCTGACATCTTTGAGGATAATTCTAATGTCACTAAAGGAGAGAGAGAAGAGTGTTATGGGATAAATACAGAGGATAATGAAGTAGCCCGGTACCAAAGGTCACCCATAACCTTCTTGAGTTTGAGAAGGAATTGAATCATGGAAAATTGGTCAGATTCAATATCCTCGCTGATGTTGGAGTCCATATAACTAGGGTACACAGCATCACTTATTGGCTCTATCCTACATTCTGCTATGTGATCCTTCGTTTACACAACAAACTTTACAATGTGTTCAGCATGCTCCCTCACCCCGTTAGATTCCCTATTTTGCCATTGGTTTCTGCTTGGCACTAAAGCCTACCATTTTGTCAGGACAGGGTTGGGGCCTTGTCCTAAAATAGGATTCCACAGTTTTGCCACAATTTTACCATCACAAATTTGATGTCTAGGGAATCCGCAATTGTCCACCTATTGACCACAATAGTCATTGTTCATTAGGGCTTGTCCTATTCCATTCCGCAGGAATGAATAGGAGGAGCCATATTGGGGTGAAACTAAGAGCTAAACTAAGCTCTTAAATGCGGATTTCGAGAAGTGCAAGAGACCTCGATGAGATCCCGTGAACGCGCTTTTGTCCGCCCGAGCCGCCTGCCTCCACATCAAAGACATCTGTTGCTTTGCGCTCTGCCTCAGGGCGACATTTCTCCTCCCCTAATTATTCACTGCATGGCCGGCCGGCACATCAAAGGCTGCTGCTCCCCATGCGTCTCGTCACCCTTCCTCCCTTGTTCTGCTGGGTGTGTTGCTGGTACTGCATGCCCTGACACCCCATGTGTCAAAGGTTGCCCCTTAAAACATCACTTATTTTATTTTCGTTAACATATTTTTTTTGGGAAGGTATGGTAATAACTTCGTTTCACAACACTTCTACACCTGTTACTGTGAAAAATCGATACAAGCGCACTATCGGAAGAGTTTTTGCTTGTGTAAGTACAATAGCTACATTTTTCTGTACGTAATTTAAATGTTTACTTATTTGGAGTTTGACCTACATAAGAGGTTTCTTTGCATTTTTATCACGTGAAGCTAAAAATTCCTATTAAAGCTAACAAACAAATCTTGTGTCTTATAATCAGTAAACGAGAGCATTATTTCTACACTGTTGGCGCAAGGCTAAATATTCAGGGGCTTCATTTGAAACGGTGCTTAAGTGAACGTGATTTCGCAAAGTGCTTTTACACATGCACAGTTAATACAATACATAACGGTGGAAAAACATATTTACTAGATTATATTTCAAAGTTGTAATTTGCCAATGTAATGGAATTTCTACTGAGGGGGAAACAACCTTCTTTTGCCCCTCACGGGTCTGTCTCGTACTTTCTGCTGCCTCCTCCTAAGACCTAGCGGAATACATGGCATGTCTCTGTCTCTCACACCTCTCAGCTCTGCAAAGTGCAAAGCCTGCCAAAGTGCCCTCACACATTGCACCGATGGAGATAGCAACATTCACCGCCCTCTTCCCTTCTCCCTTCCCAATACCTTTCGGTTGTTTATGTGCCTGGTTTTTAGGACTCGGACTATTCCATTAGGGATCCGCTCTGGCTCCCCCGCCCCTAAAAGCTTCTTTCGGCGGTGTTCTTGTTTTTATCTTGGATGTGTCATTGCCATACTGAAAGTTGTTGCGTAGTTTCTGTAAGAATAACAGATGTATGTCAATGAAGTGACACTGAGACTCGGACAGCTTGGTGGTCCTTTCCCTGGTCTTCCCATTTGTCCCCTCATTCCCAGTGAAGTCATTTGTTATCCTCAACAGCAGGCATGGCTGTAGTTTCCTTTTGTATAACAGAAAGAAATGTCTCATCTTTCCGTTTGTTATTGTGCATGTGGGATAAATGCATGACATCTTTAACAAGTAGAGAAGGTGGCACCCTGTTTACCCAGTAGCCCCATCATCAACACCTTTATGCTGTAGGCATCAAAACTTTGCGTTCTGAAACGTGAGTTTTGTTTTTGTATGTGTAGAGTGGGCCTACAAATTTCGACAAACAAAAAGCTTTAATTTATAGAGAGATATCTGTCTTGAGGGGTCCATACGGGTCGGGTAAAGCGCTTACGGTTCTAAGGGCGAGACTTTAACCTCTTTCTGCCCCATGAATTTGACAAAAATGTGCCTTTATTTGTGAGGGTTTCACATCAGAATGTGGAGATGGTCTCTGAATAGTTGCCCCTCCCAAAGTTCATACACATTTTACTGCGCGCATCTGCTCGCTGTCCCACGGTATTCCGCCGAGTTCTCAAGTTTCACAACTCCATGCGTTAAGTATCCCACTCCAGCTGTTTGCTTGGTATTCCTGTTTAATGGGATAAACAGGACTGCAAGACTCAGAATGCAATGGACACATCTATGATTGGGCTATGTACCGAGGCATCAATTTAGGAAACTTTAGAACTGCTTTTAGGGGGGTAGTTTCAGTGCAGAATGCTCAGATGGTGCCTTAGTCACATCGGTAGGCTTGTGTGCCACTGCAGCAGACATTAACGATTCATAATAGAGTAACTATGAGGGAGAGGCTTGGACTAGAGGGATATGGACGTGAAGTTTTTTTCTTGACAATAGTGACCAGTATATCTAGGCAAGGGGTGTGCGAAATTTGCTTTTGATTCGTACATATTCTCGAAATTACGGTAATTACGCACAGTGGGGTAGTGGCGTCTTTTCAGAAGTTTCACATAACAAGTTTATGGGGAAAGTACCAACATTCACTCAGGCCCAACTAGGCACATTTTTTATTTATTTTTTGTACTTAGTGGAGGAAAACCCATACCAGGCTGCTTAGACATCAAAATATGCGGTGTGAAGTCCTTCTTGCTACACCTTTGGATCATAGTGGTCTGAGGAGGAAAGGGGCAGGGTGACTCGTGCATTGTTACACAAATAACAATTCTGGCAGTTTCAGTTCGTGTGCATTAGTCAAAGCTTATTGACTGGAGGCTGCTGTCATGGATGTGGAACTCCACACCACCGCTCAACTCCACACCACCGCTCAACTCCACACCACCGCTCAACTCCACACCACCGCTCAACTCCACACCACCGCTCAACTCCACACCACCGCTCAACTCCACACCATCGCTCAACTCCACACCACCGCTCAACTCCCCACCACCGCTCCACTCCACACCACACCACCGCTCAACTCCACACCACCGCTCAACTCCACACCACCGCACAACTCCACACCACCGCACAACTCCACACCACCGCACAACTCCACACCACCGCACAACTCCACACCACCGCACAACTCCACACCACCGCTCAACTCCACACCACTGCACAACTCCACACCACTGCACAACTCCACACCACTGCACAACTCCACACCACTGCACAACTCCACACCACTGCACAACTCCACACCACTGCACAACTCCACACCACTGCACAACTCCACACCACTGCACAACTCCACACCACTGCACAACTCCACACCACTGCACAACTCCACACCACTGCTCAACTCCACACCACCGCTCAAACTCCACACCACCGCTCAAACTCCACACCTCAACTCCACACCACCGCTCAACTCCACACCACCGCTCAAACTCCACACCACCGCTCAAACTCCACACCACCGCTCAAACTCCACACCACCGCTCAAACTCCACACCACCGCTCAAACTCCACACCACCGCTCAAACTCCACACCACCGCTCAAACTCCACACCACCGCTCAAACTCCACACCACCGCTCAAACTCCACACCACCGCTCAAACTCCACACCACCGCTCAACTCCACATCACCGCTACATCCATCCATCCCCCCACTCCATCCATCCCCCCACTCCATCCATCCCTCCGACTCCATCCCTCCCCCGCCCCACACTCCATCCCTCCCCGCCCCACACTCTATTCCTCCCCCGCCCCACACTCTATCCCTCCCCCGCCCCACACTCTATCCCTCCCCCGCCCCACACTCTATCCCTCCCCCGCCCCACACTCTATCCATCCCTCGCCCACACTCCATCCCTCGCCCACTTGCCCTGCCTCTATCTCTCACCCTGCCTCTATCTATCTTTCGCCCTCCCTCTATCTATCTTTCGCCCTCCCTCTTTCTATCTTTCGCCCTCCCTCTTTCTATCTTTCGCCCTCCCTCTTTCTATCTTTCACCCTCCCTCTTTCTATCTTTCGCCCTCCCTCTATCTATCTTTCGCCCTCCCTCTATCTATCTATCGCCCTCACTATCCATCGCATCACAACAGCATCACTCAGGGGCACCACAACATCACTATGCGCTACCAGAGCATCACTGAACGCCACAGCATCACTCGTCGCCGCCACAACATCAATCTGTGCAACCATTCAACAACAACTAATTCAAATATGTTCTCTCAATGTTTCAAACTTTATTACAAATGTCCCAATTTTTTTTAATATTTCACTTCTGTTCTTGTATTTTCATCACAATAAAATACACTAAACATAATCTTCCAAAAGGTTATTTGCAAAAGTTTAAGCTTTTGCCATTGTAAATTACAATAACTTTTATTTAAGTATTAAATATTGAAAAAAATACAACCCATTGTTATTTTTAATATTAATACATCTAAGTCACGTAAATACAACACATATTGCATTACAAATGCTATAGGTGTCACGTTTGCAAAAGTAAACACTATTGGCATTGTAAATGACGTTATTAATTTCGCTATTTTCAAAACAAAAACATAAATAAAAAATGTGTCATTTACAATACTAATACCTCTAACTTTACTAATGCGAGCCCTATTGCATTGCAAATACTTGTTTTTAGTTTGATCCCTTCTTTGTTTCTAGTATGTTTGCCAACATTTTCAAGTGGTAAACTCTGGCATGCCCTTAGGTATAGTTTTAGAGTTCTAGTATAGCGCACATTCACCAGAGCTTCTTTATGTAGAGCATACCAGTAAAGCCACACCTCACTGTCGAGATCCAACTGACAAATTGAATGCTAATCCATATAGTGGAAGCATAGCTAACTAAAGATTGAATAAGTGAGCTTTGAATAATTTCCTAAAAATTACCAAAAAGGTCTCTCTGTGCATGGTCAACAGCAAAGAGTTCCATGTTTTTGCCCCCACCATAAAAAAAGTTGTTGCTAAAAGCAACTGTTCCTGCTCTGGGAACACAATAGTTGTAGCGGTCACCATGGCTTTAAAATAACCATGTTATGATTAGGCAGCCAAGGTGCTTACTCAAAATAGATAAGATAGTTGCAGGTTTTGTGCTGACACTACAGAGTGAACAGTAGTGTTATGAATTAGTTGAAAGTGAGTCAAAGGTTTTTAGGGGTGAAAGATATGTTACCCTAATCTATTTGTGATTGAGGACGGGCATTGATTACAAACATATGGAATTGTTTGTCAATATAGGGTAGAATGAAACATAACATTTTCAAGTGAACAAAGCGAGAGGTCTTCATCATCTCTCCCGAAGTGTCCAGATCTTAGTTGGAGTCAAAGTAGATGCCCAGATTGCGAACAGATGAAGCTGGTGATGGGGGAAGATCCATTACAACAGGCCATTATAAATCTTCTGGTGCCATGGAGAAATCAGTTCTTTTTTAGTTGGATTTTATTTGGGGAAATTGTTTGACCTCCAGCAGCGGATCAAGGAAAGGCTCTACATTAAAGATGAAACATGTGAGGTGCAGAACAGCCCACAGATCAAGGGTGTGTCGTCATCCTATGTGTAGCCACTGTCTGCGAAGGGATGGAGTAAGTGAGTCAAAGGTCATGTATAAATATATATATCTTTTTTTATGAAGAGGAGAGTATCCACATCTGTGGAACTGCAGTTGAGAGGGTTGTCTTAAAATCTATAAGAAGGTAAAGGGACTGGTTAATAGCGATTTGCAGAAATGAACCCAGTTAATTGTGTACTGTTTTTGAGGCATGCATTAGCAAGTATAGTGAAGAGGATGGCATTGTCAATGGTGTCCCGCGCAGCAGAGCAGTCGAAAAGAACCATGTACCATCTTCCTCATGTCAACAGTTGCTGATACTTCTAACAGCTCTGTGCTTCTGCAGGGTCAAAAACTCACTTGGCAACAGTCAAGAACGCTGTGCTGTCTTAAAAAATTCTGCAGCTGAATGGACACTAGTATTTGAAAAAGATTGTCCGAATAAGGCAGAAGTGATACTGGTCTAAAAACACTCAAATCCAGGGGAAACGTGGATGGCTTTTTCAGAGAAAGCTTCATATTAGCCATATTTGAGTTAGTGTGAACTTTTCCTAATACATGACCGTCATAATAAGAGTCTGCTCCATACTTAATAGGGTCTAATGGTGCAGCCCATGGTTCAAGGTCTAAAGGCAATCCAGAAGGAGGACTGTTTATGGCCTCAAGGAGCGATTCTTGCAAGATGGGAGAAAACTAAGTTCTTTAAGGAGCTAGAGTATCCAGGTTGCACTCTAGATCGCCGTGTACAGACTAAGGGATCGTTTCAGCTACAGTGCCTTTGTAGTATTTATTGTTTTTCCTTGACAGAAAAAGGAGAGAGCTTCACAAAGTATCTTTGAAGGAGTTATGCTTTGGAATGCATGTGTGGCATAGATTTCTCCAATAAGTTGATGCACTTCTTTCCGTAAGTAAGGTTCCTGAACGATCTGTGAGTTACATTAAGTCTTTATCTGACAGGTCTATTCCCTATATGTCTTTACCTTGGTTAAATTATCACTGGAGAATTGGATCCTCTCAATTGCCTTTCAAGTTGGCGTGTTCTAGTTTAAACAATAAATGCAAATCAGTGGAGCGCCAAACAATTTCAAAAAGATTTTCAACCGTCTAAAAATGTTTCGGGAGTCTTCCAATAATAAGTCCTTAGGCAGTATGTTGAATTCAAAAAGATTCTTTCTTTTTTATTTTCAATGATCACAGTTCAAAATCCATATAACAAAAGCAGTCACAATCTTCTTCTCTATTATTATAATTCGTATTCCAAGCAAATTCCAAACGTTACGTCAGCAGACGCGTTTCGCCCTGAAAGGAAATCATTAGGGCTGAAATACAACTATAACATAAATCAACACAAAGCTTCATATTTATGGGTTTCTACAAGTTACATAGTTAATCATTACCCAAATGACAAATCCTATAAACAAATCAGTCACCTTGCCTATATCCATTCTATCACATAAACAATATGTAAATATTTCAAATTAATGAAGGAAAAATCATATACTAATATCAATCAGATAAATCCCATTCAAAGTTTGTTTTAATCCTGTGTCAAGGATATATATTTATGAGCTCATAGTGAGGTACCCCTCATAGTATCCTCATCACATGCAGATTGCCCAAATGAGTTTCGAACAAATTCACACTTGTGATGACCAGTATAATCAAATTGGTCCTCACCTTGAATATGGAACGGCTATTTATATATCTATCTTCAAAGGGTCTTATAGAAATTTAAATGGATTCTGCCGCATATTTATAAATAACAAGGAGAAAATCGCCAATATTAAGCCTCAGTTATCCACCTATATTAAAAAAACGGTTTATTTAAATTTTAACTGTACCTATTTTTATGGCTGGTCTGCCCCATATGCAGATTTAGCAGAATGAAAAAATGGCAGATTCAATTTAAATATTTTCCCATGGCATTTAACTAATGTTAAGACTAACCTCGCTAGATTTCCTTGGTGAAGTCTATGCTGCATGATCTAGTTGACCTGATTCAATTTCTGATATGTTTCAAGCATTATTGCTAAAAGGAGAGAACCAACATCTATTTTAATAAGGAGGCCACGCTAACAATGTATACCTGAATTTACTATTGATTCTCTGGACAGTGTTTTTGACTCACAATTAAAAATACCGGCTCTATGATCTTGTTCTTTAAGTTTACAATCTTTTAGCGCCTGCTATTCATGAAATTTTACTAGGAGAGAAAACTAAGGGAAAACCTATTAATAGCTCATAATCTCCCTTGCTGGCCTTGATCATGTCCCTCTCTTCTGATTGGAACTCACCAGTATTTCCAGTAAAGTGTAGCGTTCCCTCGATCGACATGGCCCGATAAATCCTGCAGACGAAGAGAGAATCGCCTTCCCTCGTGCACATTAGCCAATCCTAATCCTTGGCTGATTTCTATTTCGGCCAATGAGATACAATTTATCTTTCCTGTCTACAGTTCCCTCTCTGGTCCACCTATTGCCATGGACCAATCCTTATCCTGCTATTTCAATCAATTTTGAGCCTGTATCTCTGGTTGGAGTCAATGATAGTTCTTTTCGAAACCGGGACAAAAGCGTCTCAGTGCCCCCGGTATGCGGTGAAAGTTTCAAAAAGTATTATTACGCGGCTTTTACAGTAATATCGGAGTAAGTGTGACTATAATTGAAGTGCTTACAGTCCTGGCTTTAAAAAATTTGAATAATCGTTCTATTTTAAAAAAAAGTGTAAATATATTACCACAAGAAAGCAGTGCTCAATCAGCACGCTATCATGAGGTGCTTTAATTACAGCAAGGGTTTCATTGCTCTAATCCTTCTGACGATCATGTCTTGGTAGGTACCGTGGACCAATCCTTTACGCCGTAATTATAACAAATCCAAAGCTCATGTTCACTGCATACCGGGGGAACTGAGACGCCTTTGTCCCGGTTTCGAAAAGAACTATCATTGACTTCAACCAGAGATACAGGCTCAGGATTGGTTCAAATAGCAGGATAAGGATTGGTTCATGGCAATAGGTGGACCAGAGAGGGAACTGTAGGCAGGAAAGATAAATTGTATCTCATTGGCCGAAAAAGAAATCAGTCAAGGATTAGGATTGGCTAATGAGCACTTAAAACGGGGGAAGGCGATTCTCTCTTCATCTGCATAATTTATCAGGCCATGTCGATCGAGGGAACGCTACACTTCATTGGAAATACTGGTGAGCTCTAATCAGAAGAGAGGGACATGATCAAGGCCAGCAAGGGAGATTATGAGCTATTAATAGGTTTTCACTTAGTTTTCTCTCCTAGTAAAATTTCACGAATAACAGGCGCTAAAAGATTGTAAACTTAAAGAACAAGATCGTAGATCCAGTGATTTTAAAGGGTGAGTCAAAAACACTGTCCAGAGAATCATTAGTAAATTCAGGTGTACATTTTTAGTGTGGTCTCCATATTAAAATAGATGTTGGTTCTCTCCTTTTAGCAATAATGCTTGAAACATATCAGAAATTGAATCAGGTCAACTAGATCATGCAGCATAGACTTCACCAAGGAATTCTGGTGAGGTGAGTCTTAACATTAGTTAAATGCCATGGGAAAATATATTAGATTGAATCTGGCATTTTTTCATTCAGTTAAATCTGCATTGGGGCAGACCAGCCATAAAAATGGGTACAGTTAAAATTTAAATAAACGTTTTTTTATATAGGTGGATAATTGAGGTTTAATATTGGCGATTTTCTCCTTGTTATTTATAGATCTGTGCCAGAATCCATTTAAATTTCAAAAAGACCCTTTGAAGACAGATATATAGATAGCCGTTCAATATTCAAGGTGAGTACCAATTTGATTATACTTGTCATCACAAGTGTGAATTTGTTCGAAACTCAGCTGGGGAATCTGCATGAGAAGAGGATACTATGAGGGGTACCTCACTATGAGCTCATAGGTATATATCCTTGACACAGAATTAAAACAAACTTCGAATGGGATTTCTCTGATTGATATTAGTATATGTTTTTTTCCTTCATTAATTTGAAATATTTACATATTGTTTGTGATAGAATGGTTATAGGCAGGGTGACTTTGTGATTTGTATTGTGGAAATTAGAGAAATTGATGTACATAAACAGCGTTCATTTCCCCCTCTTTCCCGCTCCTCTCCCTGTAAGCACCGTGAATACCGTAAATTGTTGACCGCATCACTCTGCCAGTAAGAGCCCGTACCCATATGTACATGACAGCCATTTTAGGCACCCTGGCCCTTTTTGCCTGCTCATTAGAATCACCGGCTTCCCTTCTGCGCGTATCTGAACCCCCTCCCTCTCTCACATGCATAGACTATGAAACCCTCTCCCTCTGCGCGACCCTGCCCTGAAAGGCAACCCTTCTGCCTGACCCACGCAAACCCCCCATTCCCTCTTGAAGAGGCATCCTTCGCCTTAGCTGACATAGCCCTCCCCAGCTGCACCTGACTACCCCCGCTCTCTCACGCCTAAGTCATAAGATCTCTCTCTCTGTGCGACTCTGTCCCTGTGCACACCCTGGCACCCTCCCTTCTCCCTCACACGGGCAAGTCATAAACCTTCTCCTTCTGCAAGACCCTGTCCTTGGGAGTCACGGCCGCGCCTGACCAGCACCTCCTTTCCTTTCATGAATAACCCCTCTGTTAGTAAACCCTCCCTCCGCGATTGACTGTCCACACATGTCTGAGGTCATCGCCTAAGCCAGGAGATACTGTTTACTGCCTATTGTATGGAATCACTCCTCTTCAAAGAACCCACTATTGATCCTGGCCACCCCACCCCCTGGGCTATGATCAGGCGCACACATCCTAAAAGTTGACGGAACACTCAGCTGCGTGATTACCCTCCCCTCTTATTAGCAGGTCAAGGGTCCCTATTGTGAACATATGTGGGGTAGGATTGACACGAGGATCATGGGGATGTCTTTTCCGTGTTTCACAATGTCGCGATTGTAATGCTAAGTGTTTTGTAAGGTATAAAAGACGACGTTTCAGCTCACTTGTTAGAGCACCTCCCGAAAGACACTGTGTTTCGTGTCCGAAATGACAGGCTCTCCTCATGAGTAATAAATCCTGTTCTTGTGACTCCGGCTTCCAGCGCCCGTCTCTTTATTTTTGTAACTATTCAGAATGGGAACTAAGAGGCGACTTGCGCCAGCCATCCGGGCATCGATACTAGTATGGACTCACATTTTACAGTATATAGGATTTGTCATTTGGGTAATGATTAACTATGTAACTTGTAGAAACCCATAAATATAAAGCTTTGTGTTGATTTATTTTATTGTTTTTTTTCAGCCCTGATGATGTCCTTTTAGGACGAAATGCGTTGGCTGATGTAGTGTTTGGAATTTGCTTGGAATACAAATTATAATATTAGAGAAGAAGATTGTGACAGCTTTTGTTATATGGATTTTGAACTGTGATCATTGAAAATAAAAAAGAAAGAATCTTCTTGAATTCAACATACTGCCTAAGGACTTATTATTGGAAGCCTCCCAAAACATTTTTGGACGGTTGAAAATCTTTTTGAAGTTGTTTGGTGCTCCTCTGATTTTCATTTATTGTTTGTTATTTGTGGTGCTTAAGCAGTGGACCACGCAGAGTGAGCTCCAGTGTTCATTATAATAATCCTTTTTACACATCAGTATAATCACTAGTGCGCCCAAGGTGCTTTACCCTAACTGCTCAGATGTTCTAAATTTTTGTGTTCTAGTTTAAGCTTGGCCTGATTTTTAGAAAACCATGTGTTTTGTTTCGTAATGGTTTTCTTGTTATTTTTTGTAGCAGAATGACATTATCTAATACCTTTGGAATAGCGTAATTAAATGTGCTTATCAGAGCACTGTGGTCTGTGCAGCATTCTCTCCATGAGGGTTGTCACAATAGATCTTTGGCACATGCGAATGGACGCAGGGCTACTTCTTTCTTTTTGCTTACACTGTTAAGAGTAACCAGTATGCATTCCGAATTAGAAATGGTTAACCTCCTTTGAAAAGTTCATATACACTTCTGTTCTCTTTTACTCCTTTCTCTGTAATTCTAAAGAGTCTCAAGATATAAAAGAGCAGCAGTCCCTGCAAGTGATCCTGGCTGTCCTAAGCTATATGTTTGTCTTAACACTGCAGGCCTGAATGAAAGGTCTAATATTGCATATACTTCAGAAGATGAAGCCTCCTTGGCAGTGGTGAGTCAAGATTATCTGAAAGAAACACGTAGTGATAGATTCCTTACCTTAGAATTACCCCCAGGCATCAGAAGGCATCCGGAAACATTTGGTCAGCAGTACTCCTGCGCGTCGGAAGGTGGCGTTGTGCGGCTCCGCGTCTGTGGTTGGCGTCGTGGTCTCTGAGATGACGTGCGCAC
Organism: Lissotriton vulgaris; assembly: GCF_964263255.1. Taxonomy (NCBI): domain Eukaryota; kingdom Metazoa; phylum Chordata; class Amphibia; order Caudata; family Salamandridae; genus Lissotriton; species Lissotriton vulgaris. Next base: position 1,140,880,866 of record NC_141694.1, on the reverse strand, counting down.
TGACGTCAGTTCTGTACATGACTTTCTGCACCAGGAACGAAGAGCCATGCAAGATACTCACCACTGGTGCATTGAAACTAGGGCCCTGAAAGGGACGACAACCCTAGAAATCAGTTCGCAGAACGGGGAGGATGTGTGGGGTGGTAAGGAATCTATCACTAACTAATGTGTCTTACAGATATATCGTTACCGAAGGTGAGCAACTTGTTCATCTGAAAGAAACCCGTAGTGATCGAATCCTTACCTTAGGATAGATACCGCAGTAATACCAACCCCGTTGGGGGGTCTGCGAACCAAGATCACACCAGAAAGTTCTGGAGAACTGCACTGCCAAAGAAGCTGTCTCTCCGGACTTGGTTGTCCAGGCAATAGTGCTTAGTAAAAATGTGCAATGAGGCCCATGTAGCTGCCTGACAGATGTCTTGTAAGGGGACACCACGTCCCAATACCGTAGTGGCAGCCGTCGCCCTATTGGAATTGGCGCGCAGCCTCACTGTAGGCTCCTTCTTCACCAGAGAATAACAGGCTTTTATACACAAGACGACCCATCGGTTGATAGTCCGCTTGTGTACTGCCCGACCTTTATTGGCGCCTATGTAGACAACAAAGATCTGGTCATCCACCCGGAACTTTTGTGTGCGATTCAGGTAAAATGAGTGCACATTTTGGGTCCAGACGGTGAAGCCTCTCTTCCTCTCTGGAAGGATGCGGAGGCGGAAAGAAGGCGGGCAAAGTGATGGTCTTCCTGACGTGAAAGGCAGTGACAACCTTTGGCAGAAAGGATGGACGCGTTCTGAGCACAACCTTGTCTGGATGGACAGACAGAAAAGGAGGTTTACAAGAAAGAGCTTGGAGCTCACTCACTCTCCTGGCAGAGGTGATGGCAACCAGAAAAGCAGTCTTCAAAGTTAACAGAAGAAGAGGACCGTTGTGAAGAGACTCAAAGTGAGCGCACATTAAATATGTGAGAAGCAGATTCAAGTCCCACTGTGGAATTACGAGGGGGAATAGGAGGGAAAAGATAAGTAATGCCTTTGAGAAATCTATTTACAACAGGTGACTCGAAAAGAGAGGGATGATCGGGGAGCCTGAGAAAGGCCGAAATAGCAGAAAGGTAGCCCTTGATAGTGCCCAGAGCAAAGCCCTGCTGGGCCAAAGAAAGAAGGAGCAGGAGGACTTCTGAAAGAGGGGCAGAAAGGGGATCCACAGCCTTTGCTGTGCACCATGCCACAAATTTGTTCCACCTGCAGGCGTATACCAACTTAGTGGAGGGACGTCTGGCTGCCAGAATGACATCACAGACTTCAGGAGGCAAGTCGAAAGGAATCAACTGCGGCCGCTCAATCTTCTCGCAAAGAGGTGGAGACTGGACAGGTTCGGGTGGAGGACCGTCCCCTGCTGCAGCGACAGAAGATCCTCCCGAAGAGGCAGTTGGATCGGGGTATTGATGGTCACACTGAGTAGCTCAGGATACCATACTCCTCCAGCCCAGTCTGGAGCCACAGGTTGACTTGGGCCGGGTCGCGCCTGATCTCTTTCAGCACTCTGGGCAGAAGTGGTATAGGCGGAAAGGCGTACTACAGACGCCTAGCAAGTGCCGCCTTGAAAATTCCAACTCGCAGAACTGCTGACATTGCGCGTTCTCTTCAGTGACGAATAGATCTAACCTAGGCTCTCCCCAATGTCGAAAGAGACCTTGCGTCACGTCCAAGTGAAGTTGCCATTCATGATCCATCATGCGGCTGAGTACGTCCGCCCTGGCGTTCAGTGAACCTGCCAGGTGTTGAGCCACCAGGGAAATGCCCTGATATAGGGTCCACGACCCCACCCACCCTGTTTGTTGCAGTACCACATGGCGGTAGTGTTGTCTGTGAACACCTGCACTAATCTCCCCTTGACAGAGGGAAAGAATGCCTTCAGTGCAAGTCGGATCGCCCAAAGCTCCAGAAGGTTGATATGGAGCCTGGACTCCGCCGGAGACCAGAGGCCTCTGATCTCCGCCTCCCCCATGTGGCTCCCCCATTTCAGGAGGCACGCATCTGTCACCACCCTTTTCTCCAGTTGGGGAAGGGAGAGGGATCTGCCATTTACCCAATGTCGGTTTGTGAGCCACCACTGCAGCTGTTGTGCAGTGCCCTCCGAGATCAGGACGTAATTGGACAGGTTGCCCTGATGTTGCGCCCACTGGAACTTCAGGTCCCACTGCAGAGCCTGCATATGCCATCTGGCATGAGTGACCAGACAGGATGCAGGAGGCCATGAGGCCCAGCAGCGTCAGGGTCATCCTGACGGAAACCCAGGCTAGAGGCTGAAAGATCGAAATCATAGCCTGAATATCCTGGACTCGACGTTCGGGAGGATAGGCTCTAAAGTGGGACGTATCCAGAACCGCTCCGATGAAGAGTAGCTTCTGAGAGGGAATCAGGTGTGACTTTAGCACATTGATGGATAACCCCAGCAAATGCAGGAGGCCGGCCGTTGTCTGGAGGTGGGAGACGACTGTCTGGGGCGAGCCCGCTTTCAACAGCCAGTCGTCGAGATAGAGGAAGACTGGAACCCCTGATCTGCACATATGAGCTGCGACTTCCGCCATCACTGGTAATGCCAAAGGGGAGCACGGTAAACTGATAGTGCTATTGGCCTAACGTGAACCGCAGGTAACGCCTGTGGGCTGGCAGGACGGGAATGTGGAAATATGCGTCCTGCAGGTCCAACTCTACCATCTAGTCTCCAGGGTTGAGGGCAGACAAGACCTGAGCCAGGTTTAGCATCTCCAACTTCTCCTTCCGGAGGAAGCGATTGATGTCCCCGAGGTCCAAGATAGAACGCAGGCCCTTGTCCTTCTTGGGCACCAGAAAGTAGTGGGAACAACAACCACGTCCTACTTCTGGCGCAGGAACACGCTTGATGGCCCACTTGACGAAGAGGGCAGCGACTTCCTGTTGAAGAAGTGCCAAGTGATCCCCCGACATGCGGTGGTACTGGGGTGGCATGGCTGGAGGGGTAGTCTTGAAGGGGAAGGGGTAGCCCCTTTGGACTATTTGTAAAACAGACGTGTCCGAAGTTATGTTGCGCCATTGGGGGAGGTGATGGCGAATCCTGCCTCCCACTGGCGTTTTGATGGGCCTGGAAAACCGGACTAGGATGGTTTGGAAGCAGTGGTGGCAGGGCTAGATGTGGACTGACCCGCCCGCTGGCCCCCTGACCCGCCTCGGTAGGTCCCACGTCTGTGGCCGTGCTGAGACTGTTGCTGCGCAGGCCTATGGCTCTAAAGCGAACGTGTCTGGTGCCCCTTTCGTGGCCATTAAAGGAGCAAAAAGCAGAAGGCGAAGGACGACGCGTGGCGGAAAGGCCCAAGGACTTGGCCGTAGCCTGTGAGTCCTTAGAGCGCTCCAACGCACTGTCTGCATTTTTGCCAAAAAGGGGAATGCCATCAAAGGGCATGTCCATGAGGGTGTTCTGGACATCCCCAGAGAAACCAGTAGTTCTCAGCCAGGCGTGGCGACGAAGTGCCACGGTCGTGGAAATCGCCCTGGCCAGTGAGTCGGCGGTGTCAAGGCCACATCGAATCATGAACTTGGTTGCATCTCTCCCATCAGCAATAGCTTGAGAGAGCACTGTCTGGGCCTCCTCCGAACACTGAGGCAGCACTTGCTCCACCGTATCCCACACAGAGTTGGAATAACAGACCAAGAGGCATGCAGTGTTCACAGACCGCAGCCCTGAACTGGCGAAATAATTTTTTTTCATACCGAACTGTTCCAGTTTCTTGCATTCCCCGTCTGGGGTTGCAAAAGGGAATGCTCTTGGGGACACAGAGGCTTCGACAACCACGCTCTCAGGGGTGGGTGTTGGAAAGGAAAATGGGGTTGCCCTGGGCTGGGCGCTGGCGTTGGGCCACGTTGCTATCCACAGGAGCCCCTGTACATTCCCTGTGTCATCTCGGCGACCACAACGCCAACAACGGGTGCGGACCCACCCAACGCCACCTTCCAACGCTCAGGGGTACTGCTGATCAAACTTTCTGGATCCAGGCTGTAGAACAAGTTACTAACCTTCGGTAACGATACATTAGTCAGTGACAGATTTCTTACCTTAGAATTACACCCAGGCGTCAGACTGGATCCAAGAAGACCATTCGAGATCGGAGGGCCCGTCGACACAACATGCAGAGATCGGCTCCAGAACCAGTGGATATCTTCGACGAAGAGGTTCCGCTCGTCCCCGAAGAAGATTCAGACGATCTCCAAATCGTATCCGAGGCAGACGACTCCGATGACTCCATACCACCGGGTCAACGCGTGAGTACTACTGCCCCTGCTCCATACCCAGCACCCAAATCGAAGGCAAAGGTCAACAACACAGTCGCGACCGAAAAAACACTTAAAAAGCCCCGCCATCGAGCCCGGCTCCAAAGGAAATACTTAAGCCTTCCGGTAGCTCCTTACCGAGCAAGCCGCACGTGGCGATCCTACCAGCTCCCTCGGCATCGAAACCAAAAGATGTCCCGGCTCCGAAACCATCGACTTATAAAGACAAATCTAAGAAGCCAGAGTCTGGCGCCTCAAGGCCGACGAGACCAGCTTCTACTCCGAAGCGAATATCTTCGGTACTGAAACCTACAAGGCCAGATTCCGATGCGCTCAAGGCCTCGACCCAGACTATGACTCCGAAAACAATACCTTTGGTGCCAAAACCTACGCCAAAGGACACAGTAACAACTCCTAAGGCTATAGACAAGCAGCAACCATGCCTGGAACCGAAAAAATCGGCGCCGACAAATGTTCCGCAAGGAGAAGAACTTTTCCAACCTGATCCTCTACAAAAGAAGATCTTCATTGACCCAAAGACACGTCATGTATCCACTACACCACACAGGAAAAGGAAATCAGACACAGCACCTACACTTGCAGTGCCTGTCAAGAAGAAGGACTCTGCCACATCTCCTATGCACCCTTCTTCTCCTATACTTCCTTCTCCTTCATCTCCTGTTCCCCTTAACATTTCATCTCCAAATTCTCCTGAGAACTGTCCTCTTCATTCTTCACCACATACACCTCCAAATGATGATGAGTATAGCATAGGGGGAGGGGCAGACCCAGATGAGCCTTTTCCCTACCCTATTGATGATCCAGATTGGGAGAACCCAAACCCACAAGATGTGCCAGATATTCCTGACCCACATCCATATCCATCAAAACCTTCTCCCCCAGAAGACAATATTGGTTTTAGGCACTTACTGAATAGGGCTGCCATCTATCATGGGGCACCATGCATTCAGAAGTGGCAGAGGAAGACTTTTTATTAGATACGTTTGAACAATCACAAAAGTCTGTTCAAATTTGCCTATGATTAAAGGGGTCATCAAACATGCTCCACAAGTATTTAAAGATCCTGTATGTGCTAGGATTCTAAACCCTAGAATTGAGAAAAAGTATAGGCCTGCTCCTGGGGATCCTGCCTACATTAAAGGACAGCTACCCTTAGATTTCCTAGTCGTGTCAAATGCTAGAAAAAGATCAAACTCACAGACATCAGGTGAAGCACCATCCCCTGAAAATGAATCTAATGTGATAGATGTTTCAGGCAAAAGGATAGCTGCACAAGCTACCAATACATGGTGTATAGCTAACACGCAAGACCTCCTTGCAAGATATGACAGGGCTCACTATGATCAGTTAGAGACACTACTACAACATCTACTCAAACTGATTTTAGTAGCTCCCTCGTGAGCACGCCAACAGTGGTATACAACACTGCTAGAACTATCCCTAGTTCCACACCAAAAACTATGTCTGACACCATCCCTGCTAACGCAGAACCATGGAGACATCAGACATCCAGACCCGAGCCAACTGAATCCGGCGATCTGGCTCCTGAGGTCTTAGAGTTTGGTTATCTTAACCTACCACCAGACTGTATGAATATCATTAAAGAAGCCAGGAGACCGACTACTAGAGCTTGCTATGCTGCTAAATGGAAGAGATTTGCCATTTACTGCAACAATAACCAAATTGATCCCCTAGATGCTTACACCCAAAATATCATTTGCTACCTTCTACATTTACAAAGATGTAACTTGGCATATTCATCTATACGCCTACATCTAGCAGTAATTGCAGCATATTTACAAAATAGACAACATCTGTCTTTATTTAGAGTGCCTGCTATCAAAGTATTTATGTAAGGATTAAAAAGAATCATTCCTCCCAGGTTACCACCCTCTCCAGTGTGGAACCTAAACATTGTTCTTACAAGGCTCATGAGACCACCTTTTGAACCTCTACACAGATGTGAACTGCAATTACTCACATGGAAAACAGCTTTTTTAGTAGCTATTACCTCTCTTAGAAGAGTTAGTGAGATTCAAGCTTTTACTATACAAGAACCATTTTTACAATTACACCGTAATAAAGTGGTTCTCAGAACAAATCCTAAATTCCTTCCAAAAGTCATTACTCCGTTTCATTTAAACCAATCTGTAGAGTTAACAGTGTTTTTCCAAACCCAGACTCTGTAGCAGAAAGAGCTCTACATACCCTAGACGTTAAAAGAGCTCTTCTCTATTATATAGATAGGACCAAATCCTTTCGCAAAACAAAGCAACTGTTTGTAGCTTTCTCTCCACCACATAAGGGCAACCCCATCTCTAAAGCTGGAATTGCAAGGTGGATTGTAAAATGTATACAAATATGCTATCAAAAAGCAAAACGTACATTAACAGTTCCTCTGAGAGTGTATTCCACACGCAAACTAGGAGCCTCCATGGCTTTCTTAGGGAACATTCCCCTAGAAGTCAGCTGCAAGGCAGCAACATGGTTTACAACACACACCTTCACTAAGCACTACTGTGTTGATGTGCAAGCAAAGCAGCAAGCTGCAGTAGGCCAAGCTGTCCTAAAAACTCACTTTCAAACTACTGCAACTGATACAGGTGACCACCGCTAGGGGAGACACTTCTGCATAATCAATGCAAAGTGTAGAATCTGCAGCTCATATGCCTCGAATGGAAAATGCTACTTACCAGTATGCATCTGTTTTTGGAATGTAGAGCTGCAGATTTCTACACGCCCTCCCGCCTCCCCGGGACCTGAATCTGTTCCAGTTTCATCTTAATTAGATATACACATGGACATCCCTTCTTTATTTCTACTAACTCCATCATTTCCCATCATGGCGAAAAACAACCTAAGGATGGAGCCGATGCCCATGCGCACTATCGCCCAAGGAAGGAGTCACCTATCTCGGGACTACAAAAGACTTCTTCCAAGACGACAACAACATGCAATCATCCGAGCCCAACACCAGGTGCAAAGTGTAGAAATATGCAGCTCTACATTCCAAGAACAGATGCTACTGGTAAGTAGCATTTTCCTTTTTAACTTTTGGTACTGTCCTCATATTAACTATCTCTTTCACTTGTTACCAGACTAGTCCAGCTGTTCATAATGATTCTTGTAAGTTATTTTGCTGCTCATGCAGCCTGTAACAGTAGTTAAGACATGTTCTAATCTTCAGTTAATTAGGACTGAAGTGTCAGTTGGGCCATATCATGAACTTGCTTCTAGTCTGATGTTCCATCATACATCCTCAATGGGATGCCAACACATGCCATTACTATGCATGCCTTTACCACGCCTCCATTACCACACACTAAGTTTTTACCACTGAACGGATGTCACTACCACGCATATTCCTTGACCACACATTTCTTTACTGTTACAATTAAAATAGAAGTATATCGCAGGTAAGTAAAATCCGAAACATATATACACACACACATGCATATATATTTATAGTCCCTGAAAATAAGTTACAGTGACGTTAGGCTCAGATTTCACTTGTACAAAACAAGAGAAATTCAGCAGTTCTAGTTAGCAGTACTAACTAAAACTTGCTCGCCAGCTATGCACTGCTTAGGACCTCACATATTACATCACTCATGACATGGCTTTTTCCAGTGAATTTCTATGGTTTCTTAACTATTACTCACGTTTCCAGAGTGATAGAGAAAGGAGGCAGGGCCTCTGACTAGCTCTCAGTAATCGGGAGGTGTGGGACTTACTGGAGGTAAGAGAAGGGGTTCTTGGCCCCTAAACACCCTCCGCATTCAAGGGGACTTCATCTACCAACCAGTTGTGTGACAGGAGGTGCGCCTGCAGAGTGGTGGAGAAAGTGGGTGGGGCCGCTCACCAGTTCACAGCAATCCCGCGGCGTGTGACTTACTGAAGGTATCAGGAGGGCTTGTTGGCCCTCAAGAACCCTCAGCAGCCAAGGGGGACTTAATCCCCCAACCAGTAGTGTGACAGGTGGTGTGTTTGCAGAGTGGTGGAGAAAGGTGACATGGCTTAATGTAAGTAACAGGAGGGCTTGTAGTGCCACATGGATCATCATTATCCAAGGGGATTTCATCCACCAACCAGCAGTGCACAAGAAGGTGTGTTTGTAGAGTGGTGGAGAAAGTGGGTGGGCCTCCGATGACCTTTCAGCAGTCCCGCTGTCTGGGACTTACTGGAGGCAACAGTAGGGTTTGTTGGCCCTCAAGGACCCTCAGCACCCAAGGGAACTTAATCTCCAACCAGTAGTGTGCCAGGACGTGTGTTTGCAGAATGGTGGTAAAAGGGGGCAGGCCCTCTGGCGACTTGCGAGCAGACTTTATTTCCATTTTTTTGTATTCTTATGGGAGGGGGGCACATGGCCCCCCTCCGAGGCTAATTGTGGCACTGGGGACCCCATCCCCAGGGCCCAGCCTCCATTCTATGTGCCTTATTCCCACCCTGGCCAACCATTGACTTTCATTTGGGACCACAGGAGGGGCATGAAGCCTGCACGGTTCCTCCTCCTGGAGAAACTAGCATTGCTTTCACACACAGGTGGCAACCCCCTGGGGCTGTGGGAGGGCCGTGCAGTCCACCTGCATTAATTTACCCTTCTTTGCCCTGGGGAGGATTTGGTCCCCTTTGCCCATATGTATATTTCATTGTGCCCCAGGGAGGTAGCTGTCCCAGCGGTGCTGCACGGGCACCGCTTGCATAATTGAAAAGAAGTGCCCTGGGGAGGTTGCGGTCCCCAGTGTTTTATAAAGCTTGGAGGTTGCCCCATCCTTTATGTTTGTAATGCGTGCATGCCCTAGGGATTTGGCAATCCCGGGGGCTTCCTTAAAGAGATGCAAAATTGATAGAATTTGTTTTTTAACCCTGGGCCGGTCCCTGTGGTACCCCACCACCAGTTCTAGGAGATCAGGGTAGTCCTACCCTGCCCCCCTTTGTTTATTTTTCACTTTTTGTGTGGGACTCAGCTCAAGCCGAGTCCTTAGATGGCTGCCAACACTAGCTGGTTGAAATGCTGGCAGTCAGTCAAATTGTTGGACTCACAGAGGATTTGCATCCCTATATATACACATTTGTTTTTCATTTAATATCTCCCAAACTACTGAACGGGTTTACACCAAATCACAAAAAAACAATCTGCGTACCAAGATCTAGCTTCCTTTTGAATTTGATGTCTTTCCGTCCAATGGTTCGGGCTGTAGTTGTGTCTAAAGGTCCCATGGGAATTAACATGGGGAAACCCTTTTGGGACACTCCCCTCCTTATTCTCAGACCCCGCTACACTAAACACCCCAAAACCTTCTAGACGCCATTTGAAGTAATGGCCACATTTTGGGGGAAAATGTCATGAAGCTTCATCAACCAAGGCCAAAGATATAGGAAACTGATAATCACATTTTTGGTAGAAACTCAGCCTTTCACCTTTCCAGCTAAAGTTAACTTGGAACTACCCAGAGTTCTCTGGTTCTTTTTTTGCAAAATGTATGCGTCACTCTGTGCCTGAAAGGAAATTGTTTTGACTTACACTGACTGCTCCCTTGTGTCTGGACAAAGCTATACCTCTCTGAAGAAGATTAATGAGAGCGAAACACATGTCAGGGGTTGCTTTAATTCATTTCACGTTGGCTTGAATGATGTTTACCAATCCAAAGCTGTAATACTGTGCCTGGAGTGGTAAAAGGCGTTAGCCATTTTACAGCTCTGCAAGGATAGCACTGTGGTACTCATAAGCTTAAAAACTTTGCTGTAGAAATTGTAAAAGACTTTGTCCCTTTCTAGCTCGGCATGGATGGCACCGTGCTAATCCTACGCTTTAAGAAATTGATAGAAAAGCAGGCATTTGAGGTGAGCAAATTTAGAGTGTTGCTAGTGTAGAGAGTGCTCTACTCTGAAGCTGCGTTCCACTAAACCTTGAGAACTACCCTGAGTTCTCCGATTCTTTTTTTGTGGGTGTGTGTATATATATATATATATATATATATATATATATATATATATATATATATATATCTCAGTGGCAATGGCATTTTTAGGGGAGGCTGAGTTTAGGGTTGAGGCTTTAAGAAATGGATAGAAAAGCAGGCATTTGAGTTGAGCAAATTTAGAGTGTTGCTCGTATTGAGAGTGCTTTATACTGGAGTTGGTTTTCACCTAAACTTGAGAACTACCCAGAGTTCTCTGCTTCTTTTTTTGCATAATTTATGCGCTACTCTATACCTGAAAGGTAATTGTTGTGACTTATACTGTGTGCTCCCTTGTGTCTGGACAAAGCTATACCTCTCTGAAGAGATTTAATGCGAGTAAAACACATGTCAGGGTTTGCTTTTATTCATTTCAGGTTGGCTTGGATGGTGTTTACCAATCCAAAGCTGTAATACTGTGCCTGGAGTGGTAAAAGGCCTTGGCCATTTTACAGCTCAGCAAGGATAGCACTGTGCTCATCCTATACTTAAAAACGTTGCTGTAGAAATTGTAAAAGACTTTGTCCCTTTCTATCTCGGTGTGGATGGCACTGTGCTAATCCTAAGCTTAAAGAATGTGATCGAAAAGCAGACATTTGAGGTGAGCAAATTTAGTGTTGCTAGTGTTGAGAGTGCTCTACACTGAAGCTGCTTTCCATCTAAACTTGAGAACTACCCTGAGTTCTCTGCTTCTTTTTTTGTGTATATATATCTTATATAAATTCAGATTTTCTCCTTGCGGGGAAGTTTGTTCCTCATGCACTCCCGTGTGACAATTAAAGTTCAAAACCACACCGGGTTTAAGTCGATTGTAAGTTGTTTATTCAGCAACCAGCAACACCTTACGCGTTTCGGTCTCTACGGAGACCTTGCTCACAGGTTAACTGAGTCGACATTATTTTCACAGTTAAATAAAGAAAAAAACTCTTTAAAGTTACATCACTTCCTGTATCTCATACAGGCATTCTGGGACATGTAGTTTGAGATCACTCGCATTTTTTTAACCATGAATGTGTAAGATTCAATTTTGTGTCAAAATTAATACTGTTTGGAATCATTAGAACCATTCAAAACATAAATTGTGGCCCTCTGGTGGGCATTTTAAATTATCCAACAGGTAAATGCCTGAATTTGACACCCATTTATGCGCATTTGTAAATTTACAATGCTATAACGTTAAGCGACCCCAACAGAAATAAAGCCCTCCAGTGGGCATAACCGTTCAGCAACAGTTCCATTCATGAATCTTTAAAATTAACAGTGCAAATAAATTTAACGATATTCAAACATGTCCTAAATTAAGAAAAGTTATTGTGAGAAATACATGTATCAATTAGGGCAGGGTAGGCATCAGTTATTTCTGATCAAAGTGTAAGTACAATTTTACAGGTGGCAGTGTAGTTCTTCGTCCTGATTATGCCCAAAAGGGCTCAAAGTTCGAAAGTTCATAATGTGTTTGGATTCTTTTTGCCTCATCACCAATTCACGGTCTCCACCTCTTTGATTTGGTCCAACACTTTCAATTCCATAGAAGATTAGAGATTTCCAATCCCCTTTGTGTTCCTTCTCCATATGTTTTGCCATGGCATTACTGCGGTCAGAGTTAATAGTAGCTCGAGCATGCTCCAAAATGCGAAGTTTTAGTTCTTTTTTGGTGCTTCCGATGTACTTTAAGGAGCACGGGCATTCTAAGGCATATACAACAAATTGTGTTTTACAGTTTATTAATTGCTCAATTTGCCACGTTTTTTTGTTTGCCATCTGTATCTCCTTGGTTGTTTTGGCAATACAACAGACTTTGCATCCAGAGCATTTATAAAATCCTCTGGGTCACCGCCATACTTCTGGTTTTTTTGTCCTTGAAAATGGCTGTGAATCAATTTGTCTTTCAAATTTTTTGCCCTTCGATAAGTCCCATTTGGATGATCTCCCACAATTTGAGCCACTGTTGAGTCCATATGGAGAATATGCCAGTTTTTTCTAAGAATTTTAGTGATTGCTTGGTTGGCCATTGAGTGTGTGGTGATGAAGCGAATTTTATCTGATTCCTCATCCTCTGATTTTTGTTTGTCAGTGAGTAAATCAGTTCTGTTTATGTCGGCAGAGCGATTCGAAGCTGTTTGAATCCATGCTGGATTGTATTTCCTTTTCTCAAATCTGTTTATGGCTAGATTTTTGTGTTTATGCCAATCATCTTCGTTTGAGCAAATCCTTTTAATTCGGAGAAACTCTCCGTATGGTATGTTCTGTATGAGGCTTGGTTGGTGAAAGCTCTGAGCATGTAGGACCGCATTTGTTGCTGTGCTTTTGCAATGTAGTGTTGTATGTAATACATTGTCTTTGACGAAGATCTCCGTATCTAAAAACACAACCCTTGAGTCACTGATTGTGTAGGTGAAATTTAAACCAAAGTTGGAATTGTTCAGAATTTTGAAATAGGTTTCGAATTCATTTGTTCCCTCCCAAATTAACAACAAATCATCTATGCATCTTAACCATGCTATGGTTTTTTGTACCGCTTCATCATTTTCTGATCTCCATGCCCATGTTTTTTCCCATTGTCCCATTGTAAGCCCCGGGTCGCGTAGCGTAAGCGCGTCGGATGTTTACGTTGCGCGATCGTATTCGCTCGAGTACTTCCGGGTGCGCTTACGCCGTGCGTATCACGCGGACGCGGCTACGCGATACGTCACGATCATGTTTTCGTTTGCGATATTGGCGCTCACGGGACGCTCCCCGGAGCGCGCCCCGGTGCGCTTTTTAGAAGTACGCTCTCCGGGGCGCTCCCCGGGGCGCGCTCCGGGAGCGCTCCAAAAATAAATAAAAAAATAAAAAAAAATGGGATAATTGTAGGGACAGGTAGCCCTATTCTGAAGTGGTTTTTAAAAAAATTAACTTTAGAAAAATATGTATTGTGCTACAGATGTAGCCAAACTGTAGCCCAATGACAGAATGTATCAGAGTGTTCTAAACAACTAGAGCGCTAACAGTCTTACTTATAAAGTGAGATTTAAAGTTAGGCATTAGTATAAAAAAACCCTATAAAATTCACTATAAAAACCATAGGTTAAATACCAGTTATAGTTAGGAATTAGCAAACCATAGGTTTCACACCAGTTATAGTTGGGAATTAGCATTTAAAAAACCTATTAAATTCACTAAAAAAAACCATAGGTTTCACATCAGTTATAGTTAGCTGGAAATTTTACTGTCATAAAACCATTGAAATTCCACGTTATAGTTAGTTGGACTCACTATAACTTGCGCGTGTAATGCACTGCTGATTTAGGGATCGGTAAGGGTAATTGGTGGCAAGTGTATGTTTGGGGGGTGAGGATATTTAGGTGGCAAGTGTATTTTTCGGGGTGGGTAGGGGTATTTCTATGACAAGGGTATTTTTTATGGGAGACCGAGTTTAGGGATATATATCTTAAAATAATCCTCCCCTTAAAATGCCCTTGCCACTGAAATAACTTCACCCATCCTAATCATACACTTGGCACTCAATACCATTACCAACCCCTAAAAATACCCTTACCATCGAATACCATTACCCACCTCTAAACCCAAATATGTATATATTTATATATATATCTATCTATCCGCAGCTATCCTTCTCAATTTAAAAAGATGAGGGGACACGGCAGGGCTTCCAGGGAATCTTTAATAATTATTGGCATGACTCGTTTCGGCGGTAGCCTCATCAGATACCTCCGTTGTTGCAGTCTCACAGTGTCCTTATATTCGTTATGCCCCTCCCTTTGAAGTAGCGCAGGGCTCACCTGCACCACATCTCGTTACGGAGCACTCGGCCTGTTCATGGTAAGGACTGCAGATCCCATCATGCAGTTTGTTCTCGGCATGGACGAATGCTCCCACACAGCTAGGTTTTGTCTTTCTCAAAGTGAGTGTCTGTGTGTGGAGAGTGGTCGGCTTTATTCTGTAACGCTGTGTCCGATAATTCCTGGGCCCTGCACTTCCAACCTCGCAGTCCCTCTGTTGGTAAGGCTTGGAGACGCCGTTGAAGTAACTCCGTCTCTCCGTGTGTGTCACGGACTGTCAGCTGGCAGCAAACCATCTGCCTCCAGATGGTTTGCTGGAAGGACACTTCTGGAAGGGCCCCCTCTGCGTGTCACTGGCTACACGCTAACATGTCCGCAGCTATCCTTCTCAGTTGAAAAAGATGAGGGGACACGGCAGGGCTTCCAGGGAATCTTTAATAATTATTGGCATGACGCGTTTCGGCGGTAGCCTCATCAGATGCCTCCTTTGTTGCAGTCTCACAGTGTCCTTATATTCGTTATGCCCCTCCCTCCGATATATATATATCGCCGGTAGGCAGTTATAGTTAGGACCTAGTTTTCATAGAAAGTGTTTTTTGACTTGGCTATATATTTGTAGTCCTTTAACGAATCTTCACAAAATTTTCGAAAAGTTTTTTGTTGTGCATGGAAACTTTCGGGGTGATACGTGAAGTGGGGGTAAAATAAACAAGCATTTGCAATGCAATAGGTCGAGCATTAGGAAAGTTTGAGCTATTGGTATTGTAAATGACTAATATTTTATTTATGTGTTGGTTTTGAAAATAGCGAAATTAATAGCTTTGTCATTCACAATGCCAATAGTTTTAACTTTCGCAAATGTGACACCTATAGCATTTGTAATGCAGTATGTGTTGTATCTACGTGACTTAAATGTATTGATATTACAAATAACAATGTCTTCATTTTTTTAATAAGTAATACTTAAGTAAAAGTTATTGTGATTTATAATGGCAATAGCTTAAACTTTTGTAAAGAACTTTTGTGAAGATTATGTTCAGTGTATTTTATTGTGATGAAAATCCAAGAACAGAAGTGAAATATTAACATCTTTTTGTGACATTTGTAATAAAGCTTGAAACATTGAGAGAACATATTTGAACTAGTTGTTGTTGAATGGTTGCACAGATTGATGTTGTGGTGGCGACGAGTGATGCTGTGGCATTCAGTGATGCTGTGGTAGCGCATAGAGATGTTGTGGTGCCCCGGAGTGATTCTGTGGTGGTGCTGAGTGATTCTGTGGTGGTGCTGAGTGATTCTGTGGTGGTGCTGAGTGATTCTGTGGTGGTGCTGAGTGGTTCTGTGGTGGTGCTGAGTGATGCTGTGGTGATGCGGTAGATAGAGTGAGGGCGATAGAGGGAGGGCTATAGATAGATAGAGGGAGGGCGATGGATAGATAGAGGGAGGGCGATGGATAGATAGAGGGAGGACGATGGATAGATAGAGGGAGGGCGATGGATAGATAGAGGGAGGGCGATGGATAGATAGAGGGAGGGCGATGGATAGATAGAGGGAGGGCGATGGATAGATAGAGGGAGGGCGATGGATAGATAGAGGGAGGGCGATGGATAGATAGAGGGAGGGCGATAGTTAGAGTAAGGGCGTAGGGTACCGCCCCTAGAGTATACCCTATTCCTGCTACAAGCAGCACACAGCATTGATGACACATGAGCTGTCCTGCAAAAAGTGTACATTTGTGGTCCCTGAGGATCAGTTTTTGCCCCTTTGCTCTAAGACAGCAAAAGTGAGAAAGAATGAGAAATAAATAGAGATAGAGAATGTGAGAGAAAAATTAGAAGAGGAGAGAAAGAGACAGAGAGGGAAGGATGACAGAGTGCAGAAAAACATGTAAGAGAGAAAGAAAGAAAAATAAGGCAGAGAAAGATAGGATAGGAAAATAGAAGAAATAAATGAGGATAAATAGATATAGAAAGGAGCAAAAGAAAGGCAGTGAAGGAAAAAGATACATTAGAAGAAAATTAAAGGAAGAAAAAACGAAACAGTGAAATGAATGAATCAAAGGAGAAGAAAAAAGAATGACAGAACGGCATAAAGAGACAAATATGGAAATCAGAATTGAGAAAGAGGAAAGAAGGCAAGAGAAAAAAGACAACAAGAAAAGGATGTGGTGTAGGGCAAGAAGAAAATGAGTGGTACAAAGGCAAAGAGAGAAGAAGTTAAAATAAAATGGGAAAGGAAAAAAAGGATAGATTATATTTTGTGAGTTATTAATGTCTTGAGTAGATGTTGTTTCTTGCAGTTATTGTAATGATTTAAATAAATCTGTTATATGTATGTGTTAAACAACATCCTATATAGAAGACACAGCCATGATCTAAATATCAAAAGATGATGCAGATATTGAAAATACCACTAGTTACATTAATCACCGATACAAGAATATTGATACATTAAAAAAGCGTAATAGGTTATTGTTGTTGGATAGCTAGGAATGTAATTAAACTAAGAATGAACCCGGGCTAAAAGCATAAAAAGTAAACATTTTGTAAATGTCAGTGTCTTTTACTCTGCATCATGTTTGAAACTGCAGAAAGTGAGAGGTGTCTGCCTTATAGTGTAGAGTCTGCAGCAATTAGGACGGTTTTGTCATAAACTGCTTTGCATTTAAAATATACAAGTCCAGACCAGCAGTGCGCAACAACTTTTAACTCCTTACAGAGTCAATAGATTTCACGCTAACAATTTTTTTAAAAGGTCAAAAGAAAAGCCGAGCGCAAACATTTTCTGAGCCTATTATATATTGGGGTACTTTGCGCATCGGGGTTGAATGATAGGGTAAAAATGTGTGAGCCAAGTAGTACTATGCACAAAGTGGAACAAAAGTGTCTATTGTCTATGTCCTTTTCCCATTCAACAGACACGTAATGGGTGTGAAAACTGTGGTGTGGTGAACTTAACCCCAATGATCGGATTGCGACACAAGTATAACTCATGTTACATGAAATGACAAGTTTCACATAAATACGTTCACCATTACATTTTCTTACACAGCCCAAAGAAATTAAATCTCAAATACTGATTATCCACGACAGATTAACAAAATACATATGTCAGTTAATACGTTCCTATTAATACACATTTGCGGGGGGGGGGGGGTTTGTGTTGGGGCGCTCGGCCGCTGCCCTGTTAGGATTTCACGGTTTGCTGGCCTGGGGGCAGAACGGCTGGTGGGGGTGCTGAGGGCTGCAGGGTGCGTGCCGCAGTGAGTGCATGGGGATAAGGTTCGCGTGTCCGTAGGGTCGGGTTGTCTTTGGGAGGGGGAGGGGGGAGGAAGCGGCGGTGGAGTAGCGCGCTTAGGGGGCGCTCCTTGCTCCGGCAGGCTGCAGGCATTGTGCGGGGGCCTCCGGTTGTTTCGGCGTGTCGGGGTGGGAGGTGTTGCAGGGGGGTGGCCTTGGGGGGTCCCGGCTTCCGCTTGCGGTTTGCGGGCTGCGCGGTTTTGCAAGGACGCTATTTTGTACCTTGTAACATAGATGATGCAGGCCCTTCTTCCACATTCTCGGCAGAAACGCCTCAAATAATAGTCCCGGCTTCCGCTTGCAGTTTGCGGGCTGCGCGGGGCCGCGTGCTCTCCGGCGGGGCTGTCCTGCTGCTGCGGTTGTCCTCGTGGTAGGCGCCCACGTTGGACGTGCTCGTGGTGCCTTGGCGGGGCTTGCTGGGCTTGCTTTAGTGCTTCCCAGAGAGACAGGAGATTGGGAACGCGCGCGCGCCCGGCTCCGATCCCTTTCCTGAACGTTCGCGTGCCAGTCTCCTGTCTACTGGGAAGCAGACCCGGCAACTATAGTATCGCGCCTGCGCGATGCATATGGCTTTGCCATATACATCGCAGGCGCGAGATCGAAAAAGACCAGTGGGGTTACTACAATGGAGTATCAAAAGAAAGAACATTATTTTCACATGTAAATAGATTTTTAATATGTTCAGAGTGCTTTACATAGCACCAATTACGTTACACAAGGACACACATTCATTTTGTGAGGCACGGGGATTTGCCCAGAATCACAGGAGGTTTTCGAGATATTCCCAAGAGTCGAACCGTGTTCCCCAGGTCCGAGGTCGAGCGCCCTAGCAGTTAGGCCAACTCCTCTCTTCTTACCACTGAATGCAGGAGCAGGTTAACTGAGTCATGCCTTTCGTTGCAGAAACAGCATGTACTATCTATGTTTGGGTGATGCTACAATGACCCATGCTTATCACATGTGGTGTACTTGTAGGAAGAGAAAATAAACTTAAGCACTTTCCCTCCCTCGATGCTTCGATGCACCAGAAATGCTTTAATATCAACGGGAGGTAGGCGAGCGTGGGTTAAATAAAAGAATCAGCGTTTGTCGGGCGATCCGCCCATCCTGCACAAAGAGAAGACTGCGACCTGTGTACTTTTGGGAAGAGGGAGGAACACTACAAGCTTCTCTACCAAGTCGCACAGATGAGAGAGTGCGTGCCCTGGGAGCAGGCGTGAGCACGAGCAGCGTTCTGAGTTGTGGGAGGCTGCTTTCCAGGAGGACAGCACCTGGCTACTGCGAGCGCGTTCGCGCGTGGCCGGCGCAAATCGCCTTCTTTGGCAGAAATGCGCGCCGCCAGGTGCTGTCCTCCTCGGAAGCTGAGCCGATAACTATGGGTCTCTGGCGAGAGCGAGCTTCGCTCGCTTCTAGCCGAGACCTAAAAAGGTGTGTTTCCTATGTTAATTTCCATAGAGATTTTGAACACGTTTACTACCCGGAAATATACAAAATTTGGCAAAATTGTAGCATTTGGTCTGGAAAGCACACTGTTATTTGGCGTAAATCTGTTCAGTAGTTTTCGAGATACTAAAGGAGAAAGAAATGTATATATCTGGGCGGAGCCTAAGTACAGATCTCATGGTGAGATATGATTGCCTGTGAACACTTCAACCAGGAAGTGCTGACAGCCTTCTTTGGACCAATATACATGATAGCACCCCATTGAAAAGCATTGTAGTGAATGGCAGGTTTTGAGGGTCACAAAAAGGAGAACCTATAACTGGTGATAACAGATTTTTGTTACAATATAATACGTTTGTAGATGGTACCATACTAATTTTAGGAATTGTGGTGTGTTCTAAGGTGATTTCACTCTCTAAGAAAACATTCTGCTGGGATTTCATGAATCAAGTTTGAGAAAAAACTGTTTTCTCATGATTTTCCCATAGAGGTTACGGAAGGTGTTCCAGAAGCTAAAACGAGTGCATATTTTCTGTAAATTCACTCTAACTTTCTCAGCAATATGAGAATGAAGTCTGAGATTCTCACTAAAAAATATACTTCCAACTTGATCAGCCTGTTCGTTGATCCTCTTCTGTTCCGCTGCAACCTCCCAGAGTATTCTAAAGAACAACTAGAGTGCTAACAGTCTTACTTATGGCAAATGTATGGCACACCCAAAGCTATCTTGATTGAATCAAACTG
Organism: Lissotriton vulgaris; assembly: GCF_964263255.1. NCBI lineage: Eukaryota > Metazoa > Chordata > Amphibia > Caudata > Salamandridae > Lissotriton > Lissotriton vulgaris. Next base: position 1,140,861,310 of record NC_141694.1, on the reverse strand, counting down.
GTAAAAAATGTGACATTTAATTTAGAAAGGAGCGATTTGAGAGGGTTCATTTTGTCATAGAAATTATGGTAAGTGCTGTAGAAAGAAAAAATTAGGACACATTTTAAGTGAGTTCTCAAATATCTTCCTCTTATGTTTCATTCAAACATTCTGGCATATAGACTGAAACAATCACTTTTAACACGAGATGCAGACTGCCAGTTAACTCCTTGGTGATAAGCAGCTTTACAACATTGTTCTGATGAGCAACAAGAGTGCTAACATTCTGAATCTATGCCAAACATTGGCACATTTGGACCCCATCTTGAGGGAATACAAGTGGAAAACTGAATGTGTTTTCTCCTGAGGATAATGCAGTAAATGAGGAAATTAGGGAGCTTCATAACAAGTATGTCTCCTAAGATGGCGATCAAAGAAAAAAGAGCCCATAGGTAGGACAAATATCACCAAAATATTAGACCAAGTATAGCCCAATGATAGAAGTGTGCAAAACAGTTTATTTTTTTTTGCAGTTTTATATAGCGCAGTCTTGACCCGAAGGTATTGGTGCGCTTTACTTCAGCATCAGTTACATTACACAAAGGGACATTCATTTTGGTTTTAGGTTTGGAGAGATTAAGTCATTTACCCAGAATCACAGGATGTTGATCTGATGCAGAATCTCGAACCGCCAGTTGAAAAGTCTGCAGCTGTGCTCCACATTCTTTCCGCTAAATGTAACATATAGTCAAAGGATCACCTGGATAAAAAACATAAAGGTAGCAAATAATTTAAAAGTGCTTATTCGCTGTTTGTGAACTCAGAAAATATGTCCTCATTTTAGTTTTTTTTAGAGCACTGTTATGTCATTAGATTAATCTAAGGTAGAACGTGGAATTTGAAGGTGATAGCAGTTGATGTTTAGCATCTCATAAGTGCAGACACACTTGTGACACTGATCAGAGCCAAATAAAGAAGTTTCATAAAATATATTGACACCATAGAGGGTGAGGATTTGTCTGTGGAGAAAAAGATGATGATGTTGCATTTACTTGGTCCTCAAGGTTTAAATGTGTATAACTGCATTGAGAAAAAACCTAGATGGAGATATTTTTACAAATGCCTAGTCAAACTTGGATAGTTATTATTCGGTAGTAGTTTGTATTGCCATTGAAAGATGCAGATTCGTTCACAGGAGACAGGCAAAGTCAGAATCTGTTGAAGACTATGTGTTAGTGTTAAAGCATTTAGCAATTAAATGCAGATTTGGTCCACTACATGATGGGCTGATGAGACCATATAATAATGCATGTAAATAGTGAACATGTTCAAGAGGGATTATGGGCACATGGGAATTTGACTTTGAGTAAGGTAGCAAAGTTGGTAAAGAAGACTGGCGTGTCCAATAGATGTGCTAAAGTAGCCTTACATAACTCCTTGGCTAAGACATCTAGTGAGCTTGTTGGCAATGGTTAAAATGGGAAAAAAAAGAGGAAGGTAAATATTCTAAAGATGGACAAAGTGATGAGAATAAGGGAGCTATAAAGGGAAGCAACAGCAAGGATAGGACAGGCTCTTACCAATCTAGAAGTAGAAATCGTGTTAAGCTAATCTTTAGGTGTAGGAGTAGTTACAACCTGGCATTTAGCAAGTGGGGTCTGGCAATCAGTCAAACATTTTCCACTTGTGGGGTCAAAGCGCATTTTTCCAAAATGTGTAGAAGGGGAAAGGTAAGGATGGAAAGGTGAAGATTGTGGAGGGTAACAGTAGCTTGGATTCAGAGCACACACCGGAAGACGGAATAGAAAGTTACGGTAGGAATTATGTATTAAGTATAGAATGGAGGAAAAAGAACAAGACTGAAATCATGAGTAACCTGACTAAAACGTGTAGGAATAAACATGTCTGCGACATTGTTAGGAAGGGTTCAAGTCTTGATAGTAGCAGATTCAGGTTCACCTGTATACTATAGTGGATTGGGGGGTGTGGAAAAATGCATTTGAAAAGGTGTTAGGTCCTCATTTTGTCAAGGCAGACATCACTCCTGAACGTTTCAGAGAGTACAGTGGTGCGGGGTAGAATTGAGTGAAGTGCAGTGACGGAGAACTCAGTGGTGTAGAGTAATGTAGTGTGCAGTGACGTAGGGTGCAGTGGCATAGAGTAGAATGTTATAGTGGCATTAATTGCAGTGATGTAAAGTAGTTGGAGTAGGTATAGTGGAGTAGGGTGCATTGGTTTTAAGTAAAGTGGTGTAGAGTGAATGGGCTTATAGTGCAGTGGTTTAGAGTAAAGTGCAATGGTGTGAAGTAGAGTGGCATGAAGTGGATTGTTTCATAGTAGAATAGAGTGGAGCGGTGCAAGGCAGAGAATAGTGGTGTAGGGTAGGATGCAGTGGAAGAGAGTAGTGGCATAAAGTGGTGCAGCGTTGATTGCAGTGGTGTGGTGAAGAGTGGAGTAGAGTGGCAAAAAAGTGCAGTGGCTGGAGTGTATTGATGTAGAGTAGATTTTTTTCAGAGTAGAGTGCAGTGGCATAGAGTGTAGTGGTGCAAAGCGAAGTGGCTCAGACTTCAGCAGTGCATAGTAAAGTGTACTGTGTACAGAGCAGAATGGTGGAGTTGTGGAGAATAGAATAGAGGTGTAGAGTGCAGCGGTGCACAGTAGATTAGAGTGGTGCAGAGTAGAGTGCAGTGGAATAAAGTGGGGCAGAGTAGAGTGGCGCAGAGTTCAGTGGCAGATACTGCAGTGCTGCAGAGCAGAGTGTCGTAGAGTGCAGTGGTCTAGAGTAGAGTGGCTTAGAGTGCATTGGCATACAGTGGTGCAGAGTAAAGTGATGTAGAGTGCAATGGTGCAGATTACAGTGGTGGTGTCGAGTGTACTAGTTTTGAGAACAGTGGTGTAGTGCGTTGGTGTGGAGTGGGGCAGAGTGGAATGGAGGGGCACAGACTGCAGAGGCATAGAGTAGGTTGTTTCTGAGTAGAGTGAAGTGTGTTAGAGTACAGTGTTATAGAGTAGAGTTTTGTAGAGTGCAGAGTAGAGAGTGGGTTGGCATAGAGTGCAGTGCCCTAGAGTGGAGAGATGCAGAGTTCAGTGACGTAGAGTGGAATAAATTAGAGTATAGTATTGCAGAGTATACTGTCATAGAGTGCAGTGGTGTATAGTAGAGTGGAGTGTTGTGTATTGACTTAGAGTGCAGTGGCGTAGAGTGCAGTGGTACAGAGTAGAATAGAGTGGCATTGAATGCGGTGATGCAGAGTAGAACAAAGTGGTGTATAGTGCAGTCACAGAGCATAATGGCATAGATTGCAGTGGCATAGGGTGCAGAGTATATTGGCGTAGATTGCATTGGTTTGAGTAAAGTGGTGCAGAGTGCATTGCATAGAGTGCAGTGGCTTAGAGTGGTGCAGTGTAAAGTGGCGTTTAGTGTAGTGGTACCACATCCGCGAAATTGATGAGCTGCTGAAATTCAGGAGAGCCATCAAAACGCATCTGTTCCCTCATTTCTTTTAGGATTCTGATCTGTTTGTCTCCTCCATCATTCTGTTGTGTTGTGTCTGGGTTCCCTTCCAGAAGCGCCGGGACGCCCCTTGGCTGGGGCATCTGTGCGCTATAGAAGTGTTATTAACATAACATAACATAACATCTAGTGCAGTGGTATAAAGTAGATTGTTTCAGAGTAGAGTGAGTGGTGCAGTGCAGATTAGAGTGGCTTAGAATGGATTGGCATAGAGTGCAGCATTGCAGAGTAGGGTGGCGTGGCACGGAGTGGTGTACAATGCAGTGATGAAGAGTGCAGTGGTGCATACTAGGGTAGTGTGGGGTAGAGTACATTGGTATAGAGTAGAGACATGTGCAGTGATGATCAGAAGAGTGCTGCGACACAGAGTGGAGTGGTGCAGATTATAGTGCATTGGCGTGGAGTGGTGCAGAATAGTGAAGTGGGGTAAAGTGGAGTATGCATGGTATAGAGTGTATTGCCATTACAAACAACACATCTTTAATTGAAACGGCCTTTACGTTTGCATTCACATAAAGTGTTACTGATAAAAGTATACAGCGCACAAACGATAATATGTAAAAATGTAATCACACAATATATTAATTTGATATTCAGCACCGTTCATTTACAGACATTTATATTTTGTTGTATGCTAGAAAAAAAATAACATTGCACAGTCTTCCTCAGGCAGGCATGATTGTCACATAAAACCACCCACATTGAGGTCAGAGAAAGAAAACCACCAAGCTCCCTCGAAGACACAGCCTGACATATGACCTCTGGCTTTGAATACACAGCAAATGTGACAAGAAGAACAAGATCTAAAGGCCTGTTTACAGAAAGCGAGTTTGTGGAAGAATACGGTAAACAAGGTTTTGGCAACGAGAGGGACAACCTCGAGCTAGACAGCCTAAACCAAAAAAAGCCAGCAAATAGAAATCCAGAAAATGTGAGTTACAAACCGCAAAGCTTATTGTAAACAATTGGCGGATACATTCCTAGGTCAGCTATCTGAATGTCCCCTAGATGTCTTTAGCAAACCAGAGACCTTTGTTTTCTGGTAGTCTCCAATCTAGAAAGGGATCATTTTCAAACATTAATTTAGAAACATTAATTCTTCCCCCCACTCTGACTTCAATGCCATTACTGAACTGAGAGGCAAGTCAGTTGTTGTGTGCACCCTTTGTGTGGCCTGGGTTGCTATTATGTATGGACAACATTATAGTTTATTAAGTCAAACACTGTATAATGTTTTGTATAGCACACATCCTAAAGGCATGTATTTCTAGGTCCTCTTACATGTGATAATAAACTAAAAAGAGGGGATGGAAATTAAACAATTGCCTAGGATCGCACAATTTGGTCAAATGGGATTGCCAGGACTGATCCCAAGTTTTCTGGTTTTGCATTGTGCAATCCAGTCACTAGATGTTCATGCTCCGCTTCCCCTAGCCCCTCTTGCCTGATCCTCAAACTCCCACCCTGTTGGTATCCATGTGGCCCTCAGTCACATCTCCGACCAAACTTTTTGACCCCTGAGAAAATGTTTGCAATTACCCATGATATAGTCAACAACAAGAAGTGAAAACAACAAAAATATATATATTTTTTTTAAAACACTTACCTCTTCCGTCGTCTCTCCACTTCTCTTCCTGACTTCAAGTCCAGGAGCAGGAAGCACACAGACTTCCCTAAGCCGATCATGATGCTTCTGTCACCATGACAGCAGTGTGTTGATTGGTCTGAGCGCTGTGGTTCTGTCCTCAGACGTGGACTATGAGCCTGTGCATGTTCCCCACCAGGCTGTGCATTACAGCCTGGTGGGAGCATGCAAAGTGCACATGACTGTTTGGCTGGCTCAATAAGGCTGGCCAAACTGTCATGAGCACTTAGAGTGTGCCCATTACTTCTCCCTCTGTGACCCCCACCCTAACCTAGCCCCTTAGCTACGAAAAATAAAATGATAACTTTATTATCATGTTATTTTCCCTTTTCCACTGCTCTGAAAGCAGTGGGGCGCTGCTCCTCCACCTTAGCAGGGGAGCCGCCCCTGCATGAGAGCACAATTCCAGCGGCACCTCCTCCGATATGGCGGAGAAGCGCCGTCCCTACCTCAAAACGGCAGGAAAGGAAAAATAAGATAACAAATTTTCATTATCGTTTTATTTTTCCTTTCCTGCCAAGTCTCGGGTGTGTCTGTGTGTGTGTGTGGGGGGGGGGGGGGGGGGGGGGGACAAGAGGAGTGGTAGTGCTGCACTGTTGTCAGAGTGCATGACTGTTTGGCTGGCCTTCTCAAGGGGTGTCAAACCATTATGCGCATTGGAGCTCTTTCCAACCCCAACTGCATTGCTGGGTTGGAGCGAGCTGGTACAGGCTCCCAGGTTCGCTGGGAGTGCAAATTCAGAGCGTTCAGGCCAAACCGGGTGCTGCTCTCATTAAATGAGAGCAGCATCAGGATGGCCGCAGGGGAGGCTGGGAGTCTGTGCCTGCATGGATAGGAGCAGAAGACTCTTCAACCCTCCCCCATCGAAATTCCTAAACAACACCGGCCGCTGCTGCACAATTTGCTTCAGGAAGGTGGTGCATAGAATAATCCCTGTTCAAGTCTTGTATGTTTGTAATGGCTTGTCAATACTTGAATGCAAATTTGAGGCTCTACATAATCCTATTTAATTAATCTAAAAATATTACAGTAAAGCATAAATACATCATGAAAACACTTTTAGCACCAATTAATTTTTAAAAACTGTATCATTCTCCTTCAAAACGGAAAGCAGAAATAGAAGAACGTGGGCTTCCTTTGTGAGGTAAGAAATGGCAGAGGCATGGAGTACAGGATATGTGAAGGCAGCTGTCTAACAAGACAAAAAAGTGCGAAATTGGAAACAGCAAGAGCGGAAGGGGGGACGAAATAGTACCTCAATTGAGTCGGGAGCAGCGAACGAGCACTGATTAAATGTATTCTAATCTTTGCTTGGCCGGTGCTCCACTGCAAACACAGGAAGAGGCCTCAGGGTAGCCATGCACTACATAAATATCAATTCATTCATTCAAGAGACATTTCGGCTGAATTAGCCAAATAGGGATGGTGGAATGAAGAGTGACGCTGCGGCACACAAATGGTAAATTTGGGAGGCCTCAAGTCCTTATCTGTATAAAATAGTGTCTCGCAAGTGAGACGCATGTGCATGCACTCGCAGGCTCGACTCTAAAAATTATGTCAAGTCACGAAAGTGACCATCTGTTTGGATAGACGCATGTTTTAGTAATTCAGTTTAAAATGCACGTTATTTATGAAATAAATCACTAAGGGAAACCACATTTGATCTGTGTTGTTAAAGATGCTAGTTCTACATAAAAAGTCATGACTTTAGTCATTGGTGAGTCTGGGTTCCTGTCAAAGAAGAAGAAATTCACATTTGCTGTTTTCAGGTGGACGCTTAGATGAAGTCTTTCTAACTCTGTGTCAAGCTGTGGAAGGAGATTTTTAGGTCTCGGCCTGACATGCGCTGGTCTGGCCGAGACTTTCATAGGTGCTCTGAGAAATGCTTCTTTCGTGGCGAACAGCTCACTATCACGCGCACAAGCGCGCGTGTGACTTGCACAGCTGATCGCGATCACTTTCGATGCCGTGCGGCCGTGTGCCTTTCACGGCCGGGCGGCAAATGCTTGTTAATTTTTCAATTGACTTTCACTTGCAGTACATGAACCTGTCTTTAAATCATTAAATACAAACACCCACATTAATATATATATATATATATGTGTTACTTGTTTTTATTTTCATTTTCTTCCGTTTTCGTTTGCTATCCATCAAATGCATGTTTACCCGCAGTAATGTGGGGAGGATGACATGGCCCTCTTTCCTATACGTTGGTAGCAGATGACAACCACAGTTATGGTGCAGTGAGCCCTCATCCCTATGGACTGTGGAGCCACTGGGCATATAGCATTAATGTGTTTAAAGCTCGTGCTACATTGACCCCTCTCCTGAATGAATTCCTCATTCGTTGTGTCTCTGATTCGACTCCTATATCAGACAATGCCACTTATACTTTATGCACACAAATTTCCCTTAGCATTTAAACCTGCATCATCACCACCTGGTTTACCTTTAATATTTAGGTTCAGTGAGTTAGTTTCAGTGGGGAAGCTTGCTCTAAGGTGAAGCAGTTCCCCACCTAAAGAGGTATTCCGCATCTTTCTGCTTGTATGAGGCAGGCCCCTTGCCCACTGTTGCTGTTCTTATTTTAGGGTTTGGATAACTTCTTATTTAGGTAGCCTGAAGCAGCTTACCGTTCAATGAGGCTTCCTCATAATGCATATTGAGAGTTCTAGGATGCTGCTTCTCATTCATTACTTCAGCTTTGTATTTATTTCTGTCATATCCACTTCAGTGAGACAGCATTCAGTTCACTAAATAAATATGGATAGATGGATAAATAGCTAGATATCTTTTTGGTGGCCATTTACCTATTTGGTGCACTTCACCACTTTTAGAAAGCTTTATTCCATTTTGCAGCAAAGTGATGTGACCACATAAGACCATGTAAGAGGGTCTACCTATTCCCAAAAATATGAGAAATGAGTTTCAGTAGCAACATTTTACAAAACCGTATTATCATTTTAGTGTGAGTAGCTATATTTAAACACATCTAATATGATTGATAACTTTAACAGCAGGATTCATGTCAGTGCCAGAAACTCCAATACAATTTAAAATATTTCAGAACATGCTTCTCCAGTATTAGGGGTGTCTTTCGTAGATTCACATGCTTGAATATTCCCCGTCGTCGAAGTGGGAGTCCCACGGTACATAAATAGCAGTAATAAATATGCATGTATACATGAGAAATATCATAAATAAAAAATACATAAATATTGCGTAATAGAAATGTAAGCTTGAAAAAGTACCATAGAACAGAATAGGCCCATAGAAAAGCCCAAGGGAGAATTCACTTTAGTAACTTATAGGAGTCATTATGTGTTGGTCCACATTCCAGCCAATCAGGCTGTAGCCTCCTCTAGAACCTTCTCCTCAGAAGCCCAAGTCCTCAGATTTTCTACCGCACGTCGTGTGAAGGGAGTCTCCCTGAGCTCTGCTCAGTTTTTTCCAGTTTCTTCCTATTTTTTCTTCAAAAATGTCTTCTTCAAGGAAAACTTTGTTCAAGGCTTGTCCATCCTGTGGAAAACTGTGCCTTTTTCATGAGGATCCACACAGTAAGTGTATTTACTGTCTTTATCCGTCCCATGTTGCCTCTACCTGCAGGCTCTGTCGCAAATTTCCTCCTAAGACTTTGAGGGACAGAGAGGCTCGTCTCCTTCTGTGGCTACAGAAGTTGAAATCATCTGATAATGTGATTTCCGATGTTGAGAGTATGTCTTCTGGTTTTTCGAAAACCTCTCAGAAGCGTGGGTCTGAGACTGAAGTTCCCTCTCCTTTTCCTAAGAAGAGCAAGAAGTTGGGATCTTTCAAGGATGTCTCCTCACAAGACTTGCTTCAGGGCGCGCCTACGGGACCTGGCTCTCTGGCGTCTCGACCCAAGACCATGCCCTCCGTATCTAAAATGGGCATTGGCTCGTCGAAGGGCTCGTCGACGCGTCCGTCGACGTCTTCAGCGTCTACGAAGTCCGTTTTGGCAATTTCGACGTCGACGACTACTTCCTCCATGTCGACCAGCTCTGCCACGACGACGATCATCTCGTCGACGAGCAGCCAAGAGGTGAGACCCATCTCGTCCATTATTATGATCTCGTCGATCAAACCGTCGACAAAGAAATCGTCGACGCATCCACCGTCGACGGCTCCTCCGTCGACGAAGACCAAGGCATCGTCGTCGACGACCGGATCTTCCTCGTCGACGACAATAACATCGACGCCGACGATGAACCCCCCGTCGACGGCTGCTCCGCCGACGACCTCTTTGTCGACGTCAAAGACTGCAACTTCGTCGACGGCCTCGTCGACGACCTCGTCGACGACCAAAAAATCATCGTCTACCAAGCCTAAAGTTCTTACGCCGGATTCAGCGGCGCCACCCAAAAAACATCTAGAGGGAGCTAAAGCTGTACAACTGTCGTCGACGGGCTCGTTGACGACGCAACAACCTCTACAATCTACTACCACCTTCAAAGTGGTTTCTACTTCGTCTCTCAAGACTGTACCACTTATACAGTTAAGTCCTATTAGGAGTGGATCTCAACCTCCAGAAAAATTGTTTCAATCTGGAGCAGAGGAATCTGGTAATGATTCTGAAGTGGATCACAGTTATCAACCAGCAACCAGCCCATCGGAATTACACATTAAGTGTCAGGAACACAGTGACGAGGATGAGGATGCGGATAATACCGTCGAAGATGGGAATGTCCTTTTTCCAATAGATAACTCACAACAACCAAATTACGAACACTTTACACAGATTCCTCTGTCTAGGGTGAAAAACCTGCAACATATGCTGGATGACTACAATCGTAGGTTTCCACCATCGCTGCCTCCTTCCCCAGCACCTCAAGTGCAGCGACCTCAGCCTCCAGCTCCACACCCTCCGTCTCCAGTGCCTCGACCACAGTCTCCAGCACCTAGGCTTCAAGCTCAGGCGACTGTTGCACCAACGTCTCCTTTGGGTGCTGCTCATGATACAGATAATGAGACTCAAACTCCTCATAACACTGGAGATAATGACACTGATGATGAGGAAATGCAGGAATGGGACAATTATAGGGCACTGACGCCCTCTACTCCACCAACATCTCCAAGAACTTCGCCACCAGTGGATATCGCGAGTTTCCATAACCTTATGGTTCGTGCAGCGAAGAGGTTCCACTTAACGTTGGAAACACAACAAACGGAATGTTTTTTGTATGATTTTAAGGACTTACCGCAACGCCAAACTCATACCATTCCTATCATTGACCACATATGGGATGAGGGTCTAAAGTTAATGGAACGTCCTAATTCCATTCCAGCCGTTTTACCTAGACTAGACAAAAAATATAAAGCTCCGCCTACTTCTCCGGCCTGCTTAGTTTCACAACCTAAGGCAGACTCAGTTATCACTCAGGCGGCACAAAAAAGGTCTCGAAATCCAGCCATACCCCTGACATCCCCGCCGGATCAGGATGGCCGTAAATTGGACTCAATTGGAAAGAAATTTACCACAATGGCAGCGACAACGGTAAGAGCTTCCAACGCTTTAGCCATACTGGGTCGTTACGACCGTCAAATGTGGTCCGAGATCGCTGGTCTACTCCCTCAAATGCCCGACTCCATCCGGGATGAAGCGCAGGCCATCATTCTCGAGGGAGAAAAGATTTCAACGGAAATAATAGACTGTGCCATCGATATAGCCTCTACTGGTTTCCGACAACTGGCGGGTGCTGCAGTTTTGCGACGCCAAGGCTGGCTGAAATCAACAACCTTCCGTCCGGAAGTTCAATCCAGAGTGCTAGATTTGCCCTACGATGGCGAGTCTGTTCGGTAAGCGCGTTGATGATGCTTTGGAACTTATAAAAAAGGACACGGATACAGCGAAGTCCTTAACAACTCTTCAATATAGAAAGAGGCCATTTCGTGGGGCACGAGGTAGAGGAGGAGGAGGAACCTCTACTTTTCGAGGCACAGGCCAATATCGAGGATACTCTTACGACAACAGACAAAGAGGATCCTATCAGTCCCAAAATCGTTCATCCACCTCCAGACCTTACCAGCGGAAGTCCAACTACAGAGGTGGTGCGAACACCAGCAAAAAACAGTGAGAGGACTGTGCATCTTGGAGGTCGAATCTCGAAATTCTTCTCCAATTGGTCGAACATTACCAACGACCAATGGGTCTTGGACGTTGTTTCAAAAGGACACACCCTGGAATTTACGAAATTTCCACCCGCTCTCCCTCCTTCGGGCCCACCTTCTCCCCATTTCAAGGAACTGTTGGCCCAGGTACAGCTTCTGATCAGAAAAGGAGCCATAGAAATGGTACCGCAATGTCAACGCGGCATGGGGTTTTACTCCCGTTTCTTTCTAGTAAAGAAAAAATCAGGAGAGTGGCGCCCCATCTTAGATCTGAGGGCTCTGAACAAGTTCATCGCATCAAAGACTTTTCAGATGCTTACCCTGCTTCAAATCTTGAATTTCCTCATTCCAGGAGAGTTCTTTTCGACTATAGACCTTCAAGATGCATATTTTCATGTGCCTATTCACCCCAGGCACAGGAAATACCTTCGTTTTACAGTCGGCCAATTTCATTATCAATTCAAGGTCCTTCCATTCGGCCTTCGATCGGCACCGAGAGTGTTTACAAAGATTCTAGCCCCGGTGGCCGCCTACCTGCGCTTACAGAGCATCCAGTTTTATCCGTATCTGGACGACTGCCTGATAAAAGCCAGAACTTTCCAACTGACACAAGAACACACACAAGTCTGCATATCCCTGTTCGAAACGTTAGGTTTCTCCATCAATTGCCTAAAGTCACACTTTCACCCTTCTCAACAACGAGATTTTCTAGGAGCCTCGCTCGATTCTCGACTAGGGCAAGTGTTCGTTTCACAGGAACGTCAGAGCCGAATGTTACAGAAAGTTCAGTTCCTGCAATCAAGGCAGTACGTTTCTGTCCGGATGTACAAATCATTCCTCGGCATGGCTTCCTCGTGCATTCAACTGATTCCCAACTGCAGACTGCACATGAGAGTCCTTCAAGAAGAACTAGACAACCAGTGGAAGCAGGTATCAGGGTCGTTCGAAGACAAAATCCATCTAACGCCCCGCTTACAAAGAGCTTTGGAGTGGTGGGCTCATCCTCCAAACATAGCAACAGTTCGCTCATTCAAGGATGAACAACCAACACTGACATTGACGACAGACGCCTCCCTAGAGGGTTGGGGGGCTCATCTCGACGGGATGTCCGTGAGAGGCAAGTGGACGGTGTCTCAGCGCACGTGGCACATAAATCGCTTAGAACTTCTGGCGATTTTCTTGGCCTTGAAGTCCTTTCAAAGAGTAGTGCAGGGACAGACATTGCTGGTGAGGACAGACAATACCACCAGCATGCACTACATCAACAAACAGGGCGGCACAAGATCTCTCGTGTTATCACAACTGGCACAGGAGATATGGGACTGGGCTCTCCAACATCAAATACATCTTCAAGCTGTCCATGTCCCAGGTGTGGCCAATGTGCTGGCGGACTCGCTCAGCAGAGCCCTCTCAGACAACCACGAATGGGAACTCAACCAACCAACGTTGGATTACATCTTCCGACAGTGGGGCCGACCACAATTGGATCTTTTTGCAACTGCTCTCAACAGAAAATGTCAAGGGTTTGCGAGCCGGCATCCACACAAGGAGTCGAGCGGGAATGCCTTTTCAATAGACTGGTCGAACGCCTTCAGCTATGCATTCCCTCCACTGCCGCTCATTCCTCGTCTGTTACACAGAATGAGATTCCAACCATGTCGGATAATCCTGATCGCACCCAAATGGCCGAGACGTCCTTGGTTCTCAGATCTCCTTCTTTTCTCTCTGACACAACCGATACAGTTGCATCCTCTGCCACATCTTCTCACAATGCATCAAGGTCAAATATGCCATCCGGATCCAGCATACCTTCAACTTCATGCCTGGAACCTGAGTACAATGAATTTGCACACATGAATATCGACAAAGATTGTAGGACAGTGCTAGCAAGTGCTCGAGCACAATCTACTGTCAAAACTTACCAGTTGAAGTGGAAGCGTTTCTGCGCTTGGTGCTCCACTAGATCACTAAATCCCATGTGTGCTCAGCCAGAACAAATCTTGCCATTCTTTTTGTCGCTAGCAAAATCAGGACTATCACACTCCACTCTTAAGGTTTTTCTAGCTGCTATCTCTCGTTTCCGCCATGATGGCGTAACATCTTTGTACTCCTCCAGGATCATAAAACAGTTCTTCAAGGGCCTTTTTCGGATGTTCCCTCCAATCCGTCGGCCCCCACCTTCATGGCGACTCAACCTGGTTTTGTCTCAGCTGCTTTTGCCTCCATTCGAGCCCATCCATTCTTCCAATCTGAAATTCCTCACTTGGAAAGTGGATCTGTTGCTTGCTCTGACCTCTTCCAGACGCGTCAGCGACATTCAAGCCTTTACTATACAGCCACCGTTTTTACAATTCTCCAACGAAGCTGTTACCTTGAGAACAAATCCCAGTTTTATTCCTAAGGTTCCCAGTGACTTCCATCTCAATGAACCTATTGTTCTTAAGACTTTCTTCCCTGCACCTCAATCTGCAGCGGAGCGCTCCTTGCACACTCTGGATGTGAAACGCTGCCTTAAATTTTACATTCAACGCACAGCTGCCTTTAGAAAGACTGATCAATTGTTTGTGGCATATGGCCCAGTGTGCAAAGGACAATCCGTAACTAAACAGACTATCACCAGATGGATATCGTCTGCCATATCCTATTGTCATCAACGGGCTGGGAAGCCACTTCCTGCTCCGGTTCGAGCTCATTCCACGAGAGCTGTATCGACTTCTGCTGCCCTCTTTGCGGGGGTACCTCTAAGACAAATCTGCAGAGCTGCTACTTGGTCAAGCAGCCATACTTTTACGAAGCACTACTGCCTGCAATCAACAGAATCCGCGGATGCGGCAGTAGGTCAAGCGGTGCTGCAGAATCTTTTCCGATAAAGGTGAGCCTCTGTTGCTACCCGCCTCCAGTCATAAAGGTATTGTCATGTTTTGGTTTTTTATTGCTTATTAAGTGATATGTTATGCCTAAACTTAATTTGTATCTTCCTTTATGACTAATGTACAGTTTACTGCTTTCTATTCTTATTCAAGCATGTGAATCTATGAAAGACACCCCTAATACTGGAGAAGAACATTAGTTACTTACCTGTAAACTGTGGTTCTCCAGTATTGGTGTCTTTCATAGATTCACATGCGACCCTCCCATCCTCCCCTCAGAGGCTCTCTTCCCCTCAAGCATTTATACTTACTTGTGCTACGAAAATCTGAGGACTTGGGCTTCTGAGGAGAAGGTTCTAGAGGAGGCTACAGCCTGATTGGCTGGAATGTGGACCAACACATAATGACTCCTATAAGTTACTAAAGCGAATTCTCCCTTGGGCTTTTCTATGGGCCTATTCTGTTCTATGGTACTTTTTCAAGCTTACATTTCTATTACGCAATATGTATGTATTTTTTATTTATGATATTTCTCATGTATACATGCATATTTATTACTGCTATTTATGTACAGTGGGACTCCCACTTCGAAGACGGGGAATATTCAAGCATGTGAATCTATGAAAGACACCAATACTGGAGAACCACAGTTTACAGGTAAGTAACTAATGTTCTTCTCTTGCGTTCAGCAAGTAAAGGGACTCATGTTTTGCTGTTTTTCCTCCGACATCTTCCTTGATATTCTTCTTCCTTCACGGTGGGTACCTTCCTCTGCGTTTCATGCTCGCATTGGCAGTAGGTGCCACAAGGTCATCCTGGCTTGCTTGCCAAGTAAGGATGCGTTGCCCCTAAAGGGACAATGGATTTAATTACCAAGAAAAGACAAAATACATGATTGGTAGAATACTTGAATGAGTCTTGTCCTGTTACTCATTACAACTGTATTCCGAATTGGAAAACTCGAAATCCTGATTTTTATCCTGGGCAAATCTGTCACCAAGTATTAAGGGAAAATCATACGTTGGTGTGAAATTTGTCCTCATCTTGTAATGCTGATGAGGGGGAAAATGCTGTTTCCTCCTACAACTACGTTAGCAGCTGGTTAAAAGGAAAAGAATATCTTGTGAATGAACGAGGAGTGTCGGGGTAAGATTCACGAATCTGGGCGCATAGAGGGCGGGGAGTATGTTGTAGCTGTGGCAGTTGTTGCAGGTTTATTTGTTTATTTTATACAGCGCAGACTTTACCCGAAGGTGTCAGAGCGCTTCACAATAGAAACAGTAACGTCACATCAGGAGAAAATTACAAGTGGGCATGTTACAAAAGAAAACGCTATGTTACATGAGGCAAAAGTGACAATTGTGCATGTAACAAAAGCAAACATGATACAAGCAGAGGTAGCAAACGATATGTTACAAGAGGAACAAGCATTTGCATTGAAAAACACTGTTTTTTAACATATTATGTGCAACCTGCCTAAAAAATGCTATGATGCAGGCAGTATTGGCCACGTCATGGTGCTTTTCCCTCCTCACTTTAAGCCAGATAACACAGCAGCCAGTGCCTCTGTGCAACATGACTTAAAGTTTAAAACAAACCGATATGACGCGGTTATCGCTGGCTGAGTCACAGTGCTTTTTTCTTGACTTTAAGGCATGTTGCACAGCTACTCTGCTTTTCCAGTCCTTGTTTAGAACTACACTTTCATCCCTCTTTCTGCTGACCTACCTGTCCATCTAGCTCTACTTTTCCTTCATGTGGGTGAGTGAACACAGAACTGCTTTCACTATTTAAAGACCAAACTATTGGCTTTATCAATGCATGTTTGATGTTGTGTTAACAATGCAGTAATTCTGAGAAGTGAATGTCTATTATGACATGTCGGTAACTATGCTCAGAAATATACCACACAGTTTTATTTTACCGTGCTTGTTTGTCAGAACCTCCTTTTTACTTTAAAAACACGTTAGTCAACTTTTCAGATTAAAGGGTTATTTTGAAAAAATACGCGAAATATCATGTAGGCCATCGAAATTCAACACACTGTGCAAGTAGCTCTGTTGTACTGCTGTTGTTTTGTGAGTTGCATGACTATGAACAAGCATTTGAGATGCAATAGGTCTCCCATTACCAAATATTTGAGCTATTGCGATTGCAAATAATAATGTAACGCACACACACATAACACACACACACACACACACACACACACACACACACACACACACACACACACACACACACACACACACACACACACAACCACACACAACCACAACCACACACACAACTGCACACACACATAACCACACACAACCACAAGCACACACACAACACACACACAACCACACAATTCTAAATGTATACATGCACCCAGGGGGGAAATGCAAAGGGAAAAGAATTAAGCAACTAATAGCCACAATCAATATGCTGAAAACTACCTACCCAAGTGACATCATAATAACGGGTGACTTCAACATGAACCTAATCCAAGGACAGGAGGGAAACCTGGCGACCTTCATACAGCCACGACAGGGCAATCAAAGTAGACAAGATGCAATGAGGAAGAAATGTGCAGCAGAATTGGAAGCCCTCTTTCTGCACACGCTAAATGGAAGGAGCCCGCTAGGAATACAGGCTCTACAATAGATTACACATTAGTAGACCCTGATCTATTTTCTTATATAAACGATTTCCATCTCCTGGAACGGGTTGAAAGCGACCACTATCCCCATGTCTTTACAATATCGATTAATCTAAAAGGGTCGGAGCAGGCGCACCCTTTAACATTGAACACTCAACTTTTTAATTTACAGAGATTAAACTGGAACGAAGATAATATTTCTAATTTAATGGAGACATGTCGAGTATTGCTCTCACCATCAGCAGACGCTCAAGACCCAGTAAAGGCCTGGGAGTCCTTCGAAGTTAATATCAACAAAGAACACCAAAACAAATGCAGAGGACATAAAACAACAAGAAACGGAGGAGAGAAGTGGTATATGTCAAAAATGCGCTCAATAAAAAAACGGCTGAATAGATACCTAAGGTCTATTAAAAACAAGCATTTACAATGCAACGGCCTTGTCTTTGCAAAGTTAGAGCTATTGGTATTGTAAATGACAAATTTCTAATTTATGTGTTGTATTTCAAAACAGATAAATAAATGCCATTGTCATTTACAATGCCAATAGCTTAATCTCTCGCAAATGCGAGACCTATTGCATTTGCACTCACCCACACACACACACATGTGGTGGATGTGGGGGTGGTGGATCTGGTGGATGTGATGGTGGTGGATGTGGTGGTGGTGGATGTGGTGGATGTGGTGGTGGATGTGGTGGTGGTGGATGTGGTGGCTGTGGTGGTGGATGTGGTGGTGATGGTGTATGTGGTAGTGTATGTGGTGATATATGTGGGGGTGGGTGTGGTGGATGTGTTGGTGGATGATGTGGTGGTGGATGTCGTGGTGTTGGATGTCGTGGTGTTGGATGACGTGGTGTTGGATGTCGTGGTGTTGGATGTCGTGGTGTTGGATGTCGTGGTGTTGGATGTAGAGGTGGTGGATGTCGTGGTGTTAGATGTTGTGGTATTTGTGGATGTGGTGGTGGATGTGGTGGGGTAGTTTGTAAACTACAGCATATAATGTTACGAATCCAGAACATCTGAAACCTACAGGAAAAATGCAAACTAAAGGCTTTGGCGAGCAGGGGCAAGTGACCCACATTGTTTGTCGTGGATAGTATATTTTTTTCAATATGCCAGTATAATGGCAGGCATTACAAACACACCAGAATGCACTAAATGCTGATAAACAGAGGCAACCACCAACAGCATCGTGCACAGCGTTCCTCCATCGTAAAATGGAGTCCCCACAAACACCAATACAACGACTCTCCACGGCTCAAAATATACAGCCTGGTAAGACACGGCATCTCTGCGAGTAAACACCGTGCAACCAGAACACACCTGGATGCAAATACAGCCACTGCAAGTTGAACATATATGCCGAGAGATCCCCACATGCAGCAAATACCCAAGCAAAGATAACACACGAGTGCTGCAAATACAGATGAAAATGTACAGCATGCTGCTAATGCAACCGTATTGGAAATACACATACAACATACATGATCCAAGTACCTACCACAGCAAACCTCACTCCTGCGCGCACGCTCGACAGCAGCTAGGCGAGGATCTGATCAGTCTCCCCCAGGTACTCACCGTCGCCGGAGCCCAGCAGGGTGAGGAGCAGGAGGGGAGGCGGGAGCAGAGCGCGAGCCGAGACATCTTCACCACGTGAGGCAGGAAGAGAAGTGAGGAGGCTGGGCGCGAGCAGGGGAGATGGGGTGGGGAGAGGGACCGAGAGGAGGGCAATAGAGGGAAGGAACGAGAGCAGGAGAAGGAGAGAAGGGACGAGGATGGAGGAAGGGAAGAGAAAGGATGAGAGGAAGATAGGGCAAAGGGAAGGGAGCAGCGCGGAAATAACCCGCCCGCCCCAGCTCCATGAAAAAAATGTCGGCCGCAAACATAGTGAGAAAAAAAAATAAAAGACAACACCCACAATGGCCCACCGCTGCATGACATCAAAAAAGGGGCGGTGCTTTAAAAAAACACTGGAACGCCCACGAATCTGCTCCGAGAATGATTGCCACATCTCTCTTCCAATGGCTAGCCTCCATTTATGGAGCTAGCCAATGGAAGAGAGAGGCGGGGTCAAACCCCATACTCTTGAAAACAAAATTTCTCAAGCTGCGCGACACTGCTGCGCAGTGTACACCAGTCGAGACCTAAAAAGGACCCCCACTTATCACAACAAACTATCAAATCGATAGGAAATCTAAAAAAGGAGCTAAAACGTGAAACCAAGGCGGCCAAGCAAAAAGTATAAGGAATACTTGGAGTCCACCATACTCCATCCCAGCAAGCAGCGGAACTCCAAACAGTTCTGGGCTAAAATAAACCTCATGCTAAATGGCAAACAGCTGCAGTTTAACTCTGACATGACAGAGCAAATATGGAGCGCACACATCGATTCAACACATGATTTCACATTGGACACGCGCATAGATAACACAACTGCGAACCCAATAGAGCTCAATTCGACCCCCAATTCGAGAACAACCCCTGAAGCTTGGAATTCCAGCTTGCAAAAAGATTCATCTCGCACCCACAGTCTGGTACAGGTGGTAGCTCGAGTCACGGACCCAACACAGTCATTTCAAATTAAAGAAAGCTGTAAATGTCCCATTTTGGAGCATACAGGAGAAACAGCGCAGATTAACCCCAAAGCAGGTTCTGAGGACTATAAATTACATGAGAGCGGATGGGGCCCCCAGACCAAATGGCCTACCCAACGCACTATTTAGGCAGGATCCTACGTTTTGGTCTAGCCAATTATCCCCCTTGTTCAGTAACCGCTTAAGCACCGGGAATATTCCGGACTCTTGGAGGGGCAGCATTATACAACCGATTTTACAAATCGGGGACTCGTTCAGACCCTAACGACTACAGGTTAATAGCCCTAATAGACGTTGAGGCCAAGATCTACGCATCCAACTTATTGGCAGATCTGAAGACTTGGGTCAGAAGTAAAAACTTGATCCCAATGACGCAAACAGTATTCCGGGCCGGAATGGGTACCCTAACAAACTTACCAGCACTAACTCTCCTAGCTAAGAAAGAAATCGACAACTCTAACATTCTATACACATGCTTTCTTGACCTCAAAGCTGCCTTTGATAAAGTGCCAAGACCTAAATTATGGGCAAAAATGAAAGCCTGGGGCGTCCCTCCCAAATTATTGGGAGCAATCATCAATTTATATTCTCATACTTGGGTCCAAATAAAAAAAAGGGGACGGTTGGTGCCTAACAAAGAAATTTCCAACACTTAATGGGCTGAGGCAAGGATGTGTGTTGTTTCCCAGCCTATTCAACATCTACACCGCCGACCTAGAGCTCCAACTATGGACAGTCCAGGGCGATCCACCGAAACTGAGACAAACAACCATAGCGAGCCTGCAATACGCGGATAATATTGTGCTTCTTTCACAAACCCCACTTGGTCTACAACAGCTAATCTCTCAACTGGCGCTGTACATCTCTAATGCACAATTAATAATAAATCTTAAAAAATCTAATGTCCTATGTTTCTCCAGCTCTCGCAAAAAACGACCAAAATTTGTTTGGAGGATAAATTCTTGTATTCTAACCCAGGTGGATGAATACAAATATTTGGGCATCCTATTAGATCGCCAATTAAAGTACAAACACCATTTAGACCATGGGAACTCAAAAGCAAAACCACTCCAATTCGCCTTCAAAACCATACAAATAAAACTGAGCAGAAGCTCAACTGGTCATTTGCTAAAGGTCATAGCAGCAACATTTTTGCTTTCAATCACATATGGCTCGGAAATGATGGCCACCAAGGACTCAACTTTGCTAAACCTCGCCCAATCAAGATGGTTTAAAAAACTTTTCTCAAATCCGAGACATATTTTCCAAGCACAAATACGCCTGGAATATGGTTTAACAAATCAGATCCCGGCTAGACAAGGGGTCTTGGCCAAATATTACTGGCGCATGAGGGACGCTGAAGAGAACACGCTTGCCCATCACTGTTGGGAAGAGGTCGAAAAACAGGCCAGGCAGACCAATTCCACGTGCAAGTCTTAGGCAAGCGCTCCTATCGCTAAATCTGGAAGAAGCTTGGCACTCACCAATGACATATACAGCTTTTAAACAAATCACCAACAAAGTTGTCAAACAAACATCGCTGCAAATAGACAAAGGATAAGTGGCTGGCAAAAGTCATGCTTGGTTCGTGATGCCAACATACAACCAACTGAAACAACAATCGTATTTAGAAGACTGTTTCAGGGACCACTACAAGAGGAAACTAAGTCTACTGAGGTTGGGGTGGTTCCCGAGGAAAGACCTTACCCCTACATGGCTACGGACCTGGTCAACTTCGGATTGTCGCCTCTGTAACAAGGGAGCAGAGTCGTTACTGCATCTAATATGTATTTGCCCGGCCTTACAAAATCTAAGAAAGATCCTCCTGAAGCCATTCTTAAGAGAAATACAAGTCAGGACCTGCAGGGCGACTTTGATAAAATGCCTTAGCGGGCCCTCAATACAACTTTCCTGTAAAACCGTAAAATTCCTGGCATTTGCTGCTCAAGAGATTGAAAAAAAGACGGCAGCAAAAGAGGAACTGGGACTTATGAACTCCCTGTAGCTGGACACAGATCCTCCCTTATTCTTCTTACAGCCACCCTTCTCCCCCTTCCCTTCTCTGTTATTTTTATACACTCAATCATTTTATTTGAGATAAGAGGGGACAGTTACATCTAATCAAATATAAGCCCCTTTTTGTACAGCACCCCCTGTTATAACAGTCAGTTGCAGGCCCCTACACCTCAACGAGAGGGCGTCTGCTTTACAATAGTCCTACCCCTGTTTTTTTTTACTTTTGAACATTTAAAAACTCTTCCCCCCCGTTTTTATCTATTATGTATATTTGTGCAAAATCGCTCAGGACATGGGGGCTAGTGTTTTATGTTTTATGCTGATTTAAAGATGCTGTTTCATGTTGTTTTATCCTGATTCAAAGATGCTGATGTATCATATGGTGGTAAGTTCCACCCTTTTATGATTTTTAACAAATCAAATAAAGTATTCTTCTTCAGTGATTTTTTTTTAAGACACACAGCCACACACACACACAACCACACCCAACAACATACACACAACCACACACACAACCCGACACAACCACACACACAAGCACAAACAATACACAACCACACACACAACCTAACACATAAGCACACACACAACCACACACACAACCACACACACAACCACACACAACCACACAACCACACACACACAACCACACACACAACCACAAACACACCACACAACACCATACTCACAACCACAAATACAACACGCACAACCACACACACACACAACCACTCACACAACCACAACCACAAGTTTGGAGAAGAACTTTATTGAGGTAAAAATGTGACAATGCATATACAGTCAACTAAAGCTTGAATACAATTATGAACAATGAAATAATTAATAATGGAAATAAAATTCAGGGAAGTCAGTAAAGTTGCACATAGTGGAAAAATTACAAGTCTGAAAAGAGAGAAAATCAAAGAGAGGAAGTAATGTTATAATAATATAATTATAATAATGAAGTAGGAGAGCACAATACATATTAAAATATCAACAATGTAAAGAGTAATGGGTGTAAAATGGAATTTAGAAAGGGAAAATCGAAACAAAAATATAAGACAATTCATGGTGGTTTGGGAACTTCTTCCCACATTGGGCGATGGAGGATACATTTTCGATCAGAAGCATCTAAGAAAATAGTTATAGGGGACCATATATGTTCTGTTTTATGTAGTTGAGATAAGGGAGAAAGGTATCCACGATCAAGTCCATGGTTATAGCAGACACTGTACCACCATGCTTGAAAAGAGAGTAGTGTGGATTGTTTCCAATGTTTTGTTATTTGCTGGAAAGCAACTGCAATTAATACGTTTACAATGGTACTGTTACATGTAAGTGATTGCCAGTAGTCACAGAGTGTGCCTAGAAAAATATTCATAGGTGAAAATGAGTGTGAAAAATGACATTAATTTGAGGCCAAACCTTCAGCCAAAATTGGTGAGTACAGGGACAGGAAAATAGCGTATGAAACAAATCAGCATTCAAAGCATTACATGACCAACGATTGGGGGTGGCTGTAGACTTTATGTATCGCAGCTGGGGTAATCATAAGTCGATTATATAGAAAGAAAAGAGTTTGAGTAGTACTAGCCGATTTTGAAGTCTTACGCATTTTTAACCACAATTTGTCCCAGAGTTCAGTGGACCACGAGTTATGAAAATTCCATTCCCTTTGTAGTTTGATATTAGTCTTATTTCTGTGATCTGGAACTTTAAGTAAATAAATGAGGCACTGGATTGGGCACTTAATAAAGGAAGTATATTGTGTTGAAGTAGTAAAGAGGGAGAAGCTGAAGATAAGGAAGCTAAGGAAGAGGATATGAGTAGGAGCAAAATCTTAAATTTGTTATAGTATAATTTTTGTAATTTATAAAGTACTTGTGCTTCAGAAAAGGTAAGAAACTTATCATTTAAATAAAATTGATGGACCCAAAGCAAGCCCTTATCCTGCCAGGTTTTCAATAAATGGATTTATTGCTGACTTTTATCAGATGATTGTGCCAGATTGAAGAGTTAAGAAATCGGTCACTGTCTGAAAGATGTGAAATAAGTACTGAATGAAAGAGCTTATGTGTAGTGTTGTGTATAGGTGAGGATAAATAGCGTGTTTTAGCGACCTTTGTTCTAAGGGAGTTTGTAATATGTGTTGTGGCATTGTCGTTACTAGCTTACTTATGGTGAGGGTGCACATCTCTGGTTTAATCTGCTGTGCATCCAGTGCTCTCTGGATACTTATTTCCAGTCCAGGGAAGACCTGGTTTGTCAGGTTGGGCTGGACTGTTTTGCATATGGCTGGGTCTGAACTATGGTGGCGAAGTGAGCTAAAGAACGATGATAGATTTAACCCAGATCTAATAGTGACTGGGGGTGAGTGTCTGAAAAGTATCAGCGCTCCTAACCATCATCTAATTGGTGTTACTGTGTTTTTGTGCAGCAGGCCCAAATCTTCAAGGGGGCTCTGAGCATTCCAACCAGTGTAAGTGCAGTCGGTGAGTGCACCTACACCCCCTACTTGCCCCCCTCAACAGAGGTTTGAGTGGACTTGTAGTGGCCCTAGCGGTGCGCCTCTTGCCACACTGTGAGTTTCTCTGCAGACACCATGATCATGCCTTTGAAGACCGTCTGAGACTTATCTGTGCAAAAGATCTCATGAGTGTGTGGGACCATCTTTCATCTTTTTGAAAGTGCTCTCTCAGGATTGGGTGGGGGGGCAGTAGAGGTGTGATGGGAACACGGGGTGTAGTTCCAATTTTGAGAAAACCATTGAATGGAACAGTCTGTCGCTTTTTTCCCTTGCTCGTGTGTTTGTAGCAGGGCATTGTCTTGGGGGTAAAACCATTTTAATGAGCCTACAACTAACCCCCATTGCAAATGAAGCACCATCCCCATTACATTGGGTAGGTGCTAAGTTCCCCCACAAAGTACATTGGTCAGTGGGCCGCACATCCTCCTTTGATGCCAAATGGTCCCTGGTGCTGGCAAAAACAGTAGCTTAATTAGATCCAGGGCAAGTTTTGTATGCTTCGTCCATAATTACCTAATGTTAAAAAAGAAAAAGACAAAGACTGCTTCATCACTCTGTCATATTAGTAAGAAACAGTTTGAGCCCTGAGTTGAATTCGCCTGTTATTATTTATCATGGGGTTAAAAAACTCTATTACCTGCTTTGGCACCTTGTTCAAATAACCGCATGCTTGACCCCTTGTATTTTCCACTGTCGTAAGGCTTTGTGACTTATGAGTCACGTCTTTCACACCAGCCTCGAATTTGCAGGTGGGTATGAGTAATAAGCAGCCTCGGTATTGCACACCATTTTCCTAATAACACATTTCTATAAAATGCAAGTAGTCAATAGTAACCATTTTATTTTACATGAGTAAACATCGCTGCCCACCGAGCAGCCATTGTATTTTCGTGTGGTATGAAAAGATTTGCAGTCCTGAAGTTTAGAAGGGATTTACTTTCAAATGAAAAACACAGTATGACTTTTGTTCCTTGGCTCACGAAACAAAAATTGTATTCATTCTTTTCATACAGCATGAAAAACGAAAGGTGCGTGATTAAAAATCCACAGAATCTGTAGATTTTTTTTTTGCAGTTTGAGGATTCGTAAGACTGGCTGGCTACTTAGACGAAACATTTTATTGTTGTTATACCAAGGTTTACTTAATTTACTACTACTACTAGCGGATTCCTTAATTTGTTATATCTTTCACAATAAGGGTGATGCACAGGTGGTAACATCTTTAATGTCTGTGATGCTGTACTTTTTAGAAAAGTCAGAATTGAGATTTGTATTCACTCACATGGATCATATTGCATCATTTTGATGATTTCAATAACACATATTTTTTGTTCCTTAGAAAATCACATTTTTATTTCATTAATTAATGTCGAGCACATAGTGGCTGTTCCTTTGGAGACTTGTAACATGCATTGTAGGCCTCCAAAGTAGCCAAAATGTGCCAACATTTCTGTTCCCAGTGATACTCCATTCATTGGCTTACCTCTGAAATATGCACTATTTAGTAGTTCCACACACCATGAACAGGATACATAGCACAACATCCATCACTATTGAACCAATTGCATTTGCAACTTGACCGAATGAGAAGGTGTGCTCACAGGAACGAGGGGGGTTGGTACCTGCACATCTGGGAGTGGTAGAACAGCCTTGGTGTAGGTCTTGATAGAGTAGCAGGAGGGTTGTGTAGCATGATATTGGAGCACTGTCATAAGCACTCTATTCGTATCATGGTGTGGGAGCTTGGAAAAATAACAGTACTGCACAAGATCACTTAAGGGGACCTTTCCACCTGAGTCTCAAAGCAATTTAACACAGCATTAACATATATTTTTCCAATTATTACCTACCCGAAAGCTCTGTGCTTTGGCATAAGGTAATCCGATCATCTTAATGTAGTATACATTGGTGGGGGATTCTGGTCTTGTAAATGGTGTATGTCAATATTGTTTCCCGTCTGCAGTTGTTTTTTTTTTTTGCAGGGCTCTCGTCCACCGAGCTGGAAAGGTCACTGATGCCATGTTTAGGTGTTTTTGTCCAGTGTGGCTATTCTCGTACAGTTGCATGGCTCATAGAATATATTATGCTGGATAGTGCTAAATGGGCTGTATACAGTCGCTCAATGTAGTCATGAAATGGAGCACTCACTTCCTAGTATGTAAATAGAAACCAATTGTGCTCTCCATATCCTTTCAGTGACAGCAAATGAGCTCTGGAAAGGGGTTTTGGCGGAATCTGGTGCAGGAGCAAGGAAGGGAAGAGGAAAGAGAACAAAGAAAAAGCTGAAGAAAGATCTCAACAGAGGTCAAAGTCTTGGGGAAGGTAAGCTAAACTACCTTTTCCGTCCATTACTACTTTCCCCATTATTTCACATTTAGGATTACTGTAACTGTATTTCTGATGGAGTCTTCTAACCACAAATTCCTCCCCATTCACTTACATCTTCTAGAAATGTAAAAACAGAGCGCTGGGAAACCATGTGCTCTCCTAAAATGACAGGCTTCAAACCATGACGTGATTGCGGAAAGCAGGGCTTTGGGGTGTGTCCCTGATGTTTGAGCTTGGGGCATGACTTAAATTTGTATACAGCTGGGCACTCATGCATCCGAAGGCGATACAGGACCAGAAGTCAAAGCTGTACCTCAACGAACATAAGAAGTTGGGACTCTCACCTATGTCCTGCTCCAGGATTTGGATTTAGCCTCGCTCCCAGGATGATTTTCATGAGAAGTCTACTTCTTGGTCATGGTCCTCTGGTAAGCCCAAACTGAAGTCTAAGTGCAAATAAAAAAGTGACGTGAGACTCAACCCCATGCCGCCACTCTGCATCCAAGTAGAAGGCACGAGTGTGGCACAATGCCAGTTGTAACATCCAGGGTCCCTGGGTGCAGAGCAGATTCCCCAGCTGGTCCCAGTGTGTCCAGAGTTCCCTGGGCACTCGGTTGTGCTGCAGCACATTGTTCATCAAAGAGGCCATGCTTCAGATTTTCTCTGCTTTTCCGGCTCTCTGTGTGTCTTCAGAGGCCTCGGGGAGATCGAGTCAGGATCTTCCGGCAGGTCCTTCATGGGCACTGACTCCTTTCAACCCATTCTGGGGTCCAATAATGGCTCCAGTACACACAACTACTCTGGTTCCTGTGTCTGCGCTGGGCCTCCACTCATTGACACTGGTGCTATTGCCAGTGGCACCAGAGGAGGATCCAAATCTGACTCTAAAGTCTGACCCAAAACTTAACTTCAGGCCAAACTTGATAGATGTCATGCTATGAAATTACTAAAGTGCAACCTGTTGTCATAGTCTGATTCTGCTCCGGTGCCTATACTAAGGTGGGTTGGCCATCAGAGACTCTGTTATCTTTTTTCTCTGACTCTGAGCAATGTACTCCACCAGAGGAAGATAATGATGGTGTGGTAGGGGATGATGACTCTTTTTACATGGATTTACAGCATACCAGTTGGATTGATACCTCCCATGATAAGTAAAGGGTTGGATTCCCCATTTGGTCCATCGATTGAAGCGACTGCAACATTTATGGCGGTAGCCAGACGGGCAGCTGAGTTACTAGATTTACATCTGCCCTCTGTTCATACCAAGGCTAACATTATTACGTGCACTCTTTAGCCTTGGCCTTCCACATCTGAGTCCTTGCTCCCCTTCAACTAGACCCTCACCGATGCTCTGATGGGCATTTGGTTAAAGTCCTAATCCTGCCCACTAGTTAATAAACAGGTGGTCGTGCAGCAGAGACCCCTGTTTGTTGACCCTGAATTTCTCACCAGACATTCTACTCAAGACAGCACGGTGGTTCAGGCTTCAATCAATATGGTGAACTCCAGTTCTTTCCCCACAACTGTTTCAGATAGGAAGTCTAAGAGAATAGAGGCATTTGGAAAAGGAATGATTTCCTTGGCTATCCTAGCAATGAGATTGGTTAAAGCAGTTTGTTGGGTCACTACACACATACCCTCTGGGACTTTGAAACCAATATCTGGTTGGCAGTCCAGGAACACCATGGGGCCTCTCTGGCTCAAACAATTTATGATAGGCAGACACAGTAAAATATGTGATTGATGCTGGCCTAGACACTTCCTTCTGATTTTCTGGGGAGAACGGTTGGTACCAGAAATATGCTCCACCACCACATGTGGACGTGTTACCCAGGGTTTTCTGGAGATGTGAATGCCTCCATCATGGATATGCCCTCTGATGGCTTTACATTTCTGGTAAAAAAGCCTTTTCTACATTGAAGCGCTCTAAGAACAGCAGAGCCACTGCACCTCTTCTTGGTCTGTTGATTCCCGCCAAGCATTTTCTGCATCAGTTTAGGAAATATATGGACTACTCCAAGAGCTGACGTACAGACAGTAATTGATGTCCAGCCATTGTAGCAGTCACCTCAGTCTTTTCAAGACTGAAGATGGCGGTATGGAAAACACTGTGCAGGCCACCAGGGGCCCAATTCCCTTACCTCTGCAGCAACAATCTATAAACTGCTTTAGTTTACCCTCAGCTGCACACACTCATGCTGTAGGTGGCAGGAGTTTGTAGTCACTCCAATAATGTCTGACCAATAGGCCATACAGATAGTTTAACTTGGTTATGCCATATCCATTCTGTTTGCTCTGTCACTCCAATCCCCCCACATCTGACCGACTTTGAGAAGAGCACCTCTCCATTCTTTTACATGAGGTGTGAATGTTTTGCTCTCCAAAGGTGTTATTGAGAGGGTTCCAGACTCTGCTAGAAGAGAGGGTTGCTACACTCACTGTTTATTTTCCACTAAAAAACGACTGAGTTTTCCTGCCTATATAGGGCCTTTGAATTCTGAACACCTTCCTGTGGAAGGACAAATTCCTAATGCACAGGTTAACCCAGCTGTTGGTCACTCTGGATGTAGGAGCCTTGATGGTGTCCTTGGACCTTCAGGTGGCCTACTTTCATATAAACTTGCGGCAGTCCCGCAGGAGTTGCTTGCGATTCAAGGTCACACAAGAGCATTTTCATATTGCAGTGCTCACTTTTGGCCTTACCAGAGCCCCTCAGATGCTTACAAAAGTGACTTTGGTGGCTGTGGCCAACTTTGGAAGTTGGGGAACCCAGTCTTCCCCTGCCTCAGCGACTGGCTGTTGATTGTGAACTTGCCACAATCAGTTGAATACGACTGTGAAGAAACAAATAAACTTTTGGCATCATGGAGGTTCACGATAAACAAATTGAAGTTGCCCCTGATTCCTTTGCTTAGGTTGCCATTCATTGGGGCTAGTCCTGCAATTCAAAGCTTTCTCTGCCACAGCAAGACTAGGACTTCCGGGCAGTAAGCCTGATGTTTCAGCCTTTGTCCTTGATCTCTGTGAGTGCAGCTTTGCGCACTCTCTGCCTCTTAATCTTAAGTATCTGCCTAGTCGACTATGTCAGGTGTGACATACAGGCACTGCAATGGAATGTAAAGTTCCAGTGGGCCCAGCACCAAATAAATCTGTCAAAAGCCATCCATATTTCAGAAGAGACGTCTTATGACCTCCTCGAATATAACTGATCTAGTGACATGTGCCTCGCCCTTACCAGCCAGAGATGACGGTGGTGATGGATGCATCATTACTGGATTGAGAACATTATCAGTAGGTGGTGGAGATCAGCTGGGTATATTTACCGGAGGAAGTCCTCCGTCTTATCAATCCGTTAGAGTTGAGAGACATTCATCTGGTGTTGAAAGCTTTCTTGACATACTTCAATATTCTATGTGCCAGCTATGTTTGTATAGTCAGAAATGTTTTTGTCAGTTATTTCCATCAAAACCTAAAAAATAATCGTGAACTTAAAAGCTGCCTTTAATTGGTGCATTAGCTAGTATCTAGTCTCTCTGAAATTATATAATTGCAGGAAAGACCTCTAGTAACGAACTCTGTAGTCCGATACCAGGACATGGAATCAATAAAATATTTTATTATCCATAATTCCTCAACAGGAGGATTTGCATGAAAATGTTAATCACATTTTCTTGAGTTGTATTTCAAGAAGGCTAACAATCAGAATATAGACCATATCATGGGTAGAGCTCTGGTATCTCATGTTGGGATAATTTCCATTGACCCCCTTCTTTATTGGTTCTTATTTTCAAATCCCCACACTCTAAAAATCTAAGTTCTTGCTGTTTTCGCCCGAGTCTGACCTGTATGTAAGAGCAGATACCCTCTTGATGGCCTGTATATTTATCTCAAAAATCAGGAACTGAGATATCCAAGGGACGAACAAATGCGTTTGGGCTGAGTGTATTCTGGGAATGGGCAGTGACCTTTAAGCAAACTAGCAAGGGATCTGAGCTAGGTTCAGATAACAGCTTCCAGCGCTGCTTATAATCTAAGGTCAAAGTAGTTAACGATTATAAGTGGGAAAACTGAAAGTCCTGAAGTATTATAATCTGGTTTCTTTTGCAAGCAGCACAAACACTTGCCATTTTTTGTAAATTACCACGAATGCATAACCACATTCCTTGCGGAAGCTTCCATGTAGGAATAGACAATTTGGCAAACCAATCAGTCAATCAAATAAGCATTTATTTCAAATGGACAAATCTACTAATCAGCCACATTTTTCATGGTTTAGAGCCAAATACTATCCCAAAGACGTCATGATAAAGATGAAGAAACCGTCACTACCTCAACTTTACCATCTTTTTAAATTGTATTTTATGTATTGGGATCATAATGTAATCTGTTATCAAAATATACATATGTTTTCTATTTTTTTAAGTGCATTTGAAAATTATTAAAAATCTTGATTGCTGTTATTCAATAATTCCTTTTAGTTTAGTGTTATTTTGAGTTGCTGGTCCTCATTGTATTGTTGAACTTTGTTTTTTTACCTGGGTTTGCTATTTGTCATTATGTCATGATAAAGATATTCATGGCACTGTGTGTAAGTGAATGACTTCATAGGTTAGGGACAGATATCAACCTGTGTCGCTACCAACATCCAAGTCACTACCCTTCAGCACACAGGTAGTCATTCTGGAGGGATACAACTGTATCCCTAGTTTTAAATGTTTATCGAACCACACTTCTAGACCATGTGAAATCGTTCATTTTTGCTTGTGGGTGATGTACAGATCACCCTAAAACTCGAACAACCTTCTGAAGCCCACACATCTAGACTGATGAAGGCCTAAAAGTGGGGCGAACAATGGGCGATGCACAATTAGCTCAAGCCTAACTCCCTAGAAATGGAAATACTGTCCTTTGGAGCCAAGCCCCGTGACATGTGACAGCCGCCAACAACATTAAGTGAAGTCAAAAACATTAGTGTCATTACAGATTCGGTCCACTCATTTAATCTTAAACAAGTAATGAAGAGTGTCTTTCAATGGAAAGCAAATACTTCAATAAGTTTTCCTTTGCCTAGAACGTTCATCCAAGATATAGGTATCCCTGGACTTAGTGATAGTTCCACTGGTGATACAAATGTTCTATACATTTCGACATCGACATCCTGTAAAACTCGTCAGGTAGCTGCAAATAATCTGGAATGCAGCAGCAGAGCTTGACTTGAACACATGGAACACAATGAATCCTGCTCTTCAATGGTTACCAGTGGCAAGAAGAAGATCCTTTCAAAGATATTTGCTAATCATGTGATCTATGGGACAGGGTGAGCCTAAATGCAGTCCATACTCGGATCATGAAACCAACAAAGAAACCATAGATCAGGTTTGGCTCCACACCTGATGGTTTCCTGTTATCAGTAATCTCGCCCAGGTGATAACTTGTTCTTAGTAGAAAAAGGCTAGCTTTGTAATACACATCAACAACCAATAGAGACTTCAAAAGAGAAATAAAAGCCTGGCTGTACCAGTGGGTCAGTCAGTACATGCTGTTATTGGTTGACTTGTTTCTATTTGTTGCTTGTGGTCCTATCCTCACACTGCTTTGCTTGTAACCACAAGCCTGAGCCGTATGACCATGTCATGGTGCCAAGGCCGTACCACACACTATGGCCTTCACATATCACGCCAAAAATCAAAACGAAGAGATGCAACTTCTACGTATGCCATTTGCCCATCTCTGCAGTACCGTTGAAGGAATTACTCAGACTTTCTACAAAGCAGTTTGGGGTTTTGCAAACAGGAAACCACTACAGAAATGCTTGAGTACAGTACAATACCAGCACATAAAGCAACAATACAAAATATTTTATTAATCACTGTTAAAAAGTCATGACTGTGGGGTCTTTTCCAAAATATCTAGTTAGACAAAACCGTGTTTTATGTCCTACTGTTTGCCCCGAAGTACCCGAGACGAAAATATTTCACAGGCATGACACACTGGTGTTGTTCAAAGTGCTAAATGCAGACGATAGTGTTTACCTCATTAACAGTAGCATTGATACAATTTATTTTCTTTCAAATATTATTATTTTAGAGAATAAGATGCAGGTACCTGTATCAAGTGCCCCAAAGATCACTTGCCAATGTCGCAATTTTTGTTGTCCAGGTATATCCTGTTTACCAACACTGATCTGAAGTAGGGCATGCGGCGGAGAAACATGTTCAGTGAATTCACATTATCAGAAAAAAATCCAATCCTAGAGAGCCCTTTAGAAAAAGATACGCCTTCACCTATTTTTTTTTCTTATCTTCGTTAATATCTTGAAATTATTCATGTGCATAATAAAACAACCATTGGTAAAGTCAGTTGAACTGGCCTTGGCAAACTGGTGTGATGGCATATGCCTCAGAAAAAGAAAAAAAATACTTTATGCTGCCTATACATGGCTGCCATAAGCGTGCAATAAAGATGTTCAATTAAACAAATGTAACCGGGCTGTACAATTTTAGCAGTATGGATGCTTCTTAAGAGGCAAATCTATTTACAAGTATAAAAAACCTTTTTACTTTTAATGTATTTTACAGGAAAATATGATTCTTATTGTCTTGTAATTACTGCAACCGAAAGACATAGTATAAAGAACTGCAAGGATGTCTAAAACAGAAATGCATGAAAAAAAGAAAGCAAAACGGCTTTGGTAAAGTAAAGAACTAGTTCACTACCATGGCACCAGCATTGGATCGAGGTGCACGTGTTTCTAGGTGGATGTGCACATGCTATCAGGTCAAATTCTGTCACTTGCAGTGTGAGAATACCAAAGAGCCAATGGCTAAAGTGGCTGACCTGTTGCCCCATGTTGTGGGCGGTGATGGCGGTAGCAAAATGTGAACACGAGTTTCACAGACCAGTAAATGAAGAGAGCAGACCCAATGCCTCTTTCTAAGTATTCTTGTATGTTTTTATAAATGTTTACTTTTTTATTACATGAGTCTGAGGCAGGCTAGGCAGCTTAGGTTGTCTGTATTCCAGACTAGTCTCTAGATTGATCTATATATAGAGAGAAGAAAAAAAGACTGATTGAGAAAGATCATCTTCTCTCCTTGGCATCCCTGAATTACCATGCTTTATAAGCCTCTCAGGTAAGAGGCATCAGCCACTGATTATGTCTCATATTCTATTTAACTCAATTATACATATTATCCTGCAAATCTGCTGCCAAATTTATAAAAAGCTGCCATATGATGGCATGATGAGGGTGTGATTTATTTAAATGTGAGGCTCTTTGCTGAGTTTAGCCATACACTTCCCTCCTTGGTACCAAACCGAGATGACCCTCTCCTCATGTATTTCCATTTATCAAAATGTTGCCTTAATATTTTTTTGGGGACCGACAGCATATTTTCGATTTACATATATTGATAGTTGCATCTCAAGCATTCATATGAGCTTAGTATTGTTAAATTAAGCTCTAGAAGTAATCAAGAAGATGGGGTCTGCCTACAAATGCAAGGCATAGTGTTTGGCTCTTCTCAAGTTGTTTGTCTTATATTTAGTACTGAGTCATTACATGGGGTAATACCGTTACATTTGAACACATTCTGTTGTTGTTTCAATGTATAGGAATCCAGTAAAACAATAATTTCTGTCTGGAGTTTTCTTGGAGGTTTTGATATTTTCTGCCACTAGAACAAGCTTTATAAGTAGTTAGAAATCTTAAGATGTTGCCACAATTTATCATTCAGCCTCCTTATGAGTCAGCACAAGAAATATAATGTTGTGGTGTGCCATTTTATAAAGCAGAAGTTGGCATTGGTTGCAACAGTAGCAGTTGCACTCTCCTTGTAAAGCTGCATGACTGCTGGTGTAGGAAAAGCTGGGTTTGATGGTTGTTGTAGACCAGATAACTTTGTATCTAGTTTCAATTGTACATGTAGCTGCTGCTGACAGTGGTGGGAATGGACAGAGTCACCAACAGTCAAGTTCTATGGCATTCTAGCGCATTGCAATATTTGTCAGTTCATGTTGGACTGCTCCTCTTGGAGAAGGGGCCAGGTTGATTTCTATGCCTCTGGTCTCTCTCACAGTGGGTGTAGAACGATGGACTCGAATCTGGCTTGAGTGATCACCAGTGGATGACATTAATTCAATCATTCATTCCATCACCATGTTTGTTGCGCAATATTGGTTTGACATTGATTTGAGCTCACAATTCTCTGGTTAAACCAGTTTTGCGGACTCTGTTGAGATAGAATTTTCAGCAAGAGCTGGAAGGGACTAGGAAGTATAGGGTAAGAATTGGGTTGAATAGAATTGTATGATAAAGTATAATGGTGTGGGAGAGTGAGTAAAAAATGAGTAGACGTGTAGCATCATTAACAGGTGGCACATTGGTTACAAGAAATGTTTACTTAGCTGTGTTCCAACTTAGTGCTGATTTGTCTTTTAAGTGAATTCCTACACGGAACTGATTGGCAGCGAAAGAAGTTAAAAGCCAAATCGGCATTCACTTTTGGAGCTTTACTGGGAGTGAGGACAGGTTTGCCAGAGTACATTAAACATCCGCTGATGTCCAATTCCCCCAAAGTTTTCCTATTTTCAGTATTTATTGGAAGTTATTAAAATGACACATTATTAGCAAGGTATGCAAATGTAGGTGTTTTTGATGTAGGTCAGTATCAAGTTAATTACTTTGAAAAAGGAAAAACTAAATCTTCTTAGTGAGTCAGTCAAATATTTTGATGGATGGTGGGAGTCTGTCAAGTCACTAGACTTCTTTCCAGGCACGGTCTGTCTGCAGAGCTTTGAAGGTGTACTTACAATCTAAAATGACCCACTGTTCTATTCCCAAGTTGAGCTCATGTAGCGAAACAGCTTATTTCTTACATTGTCCTCACAAATATCCTTTTTAGCTGTGACCTTTTGCAAATATTTGCATGCATGACAATGGATTTGTTTCTCTGAAACTAAACTTGTTTCCACATCTAGCTTTGCACAACATTATCACAACACCCTGACATAATGTACAACGTCTCATTTAGCACTAAGTACAAATGTCATCACTATCTTCATACACTGGGCAACAGAGCTATCCACATATCCATAACCCCACTAATCTATGCGCACATCGTAAGGCTGATTTCTATTATAAAAGATGAGCATCCTGATAGATTAGCAGAGGAGGCCTTTCCACTGAAACAGAGGGTCCTTGCATGCTGAGAAATCACCACGCAGCGGTCTGACATCTTGTGAGGGGTGTTCAGTTTGTGACAAAGATGGGGGGCCTTCACTCTATCCCATCAGGTAATGGGGTTGGATTTTTCCTTGGTGGCATTTTTGGCTCTACACCTACACACTCTAGGTACACTTAGAGTAAGTTTTTCTTAGTAGGAGTATGCAGGATTACTGCCTTATTCTATATGCCTGCATGCATTAATTGTTTCAGCACCATGGTAGAACTATATCTACTTTTTGCGCTATTGGTGCTTGTAATCACGTTTATCTGCTTCTATCTACTAATCATTGCAGCACACGTATTTTATGCAAGAATAACGTTTGTCCAATATATATTATTGAAAGCGTCCCACTGGGTATTCTCTGTATATTTCTCTGAGAATAAGAGAGCACGAGTGACTGAGCGAAAGGTTCTGTATTGTTTCCAAGATCCCTGAGGGCGTCAGGGTTGTCAAGTTCAGTGGTTGCCAGGAAACCATATGATCCCTGGTAGGTTAAGGGGCTTACGGTGGCACTCTGAGCTAGCAGGTCTATTGGCCAACATATCTTGCGGGGGGTCCGGAATCTATATTGACCCCAAGCCCCTAATTTATGTTGTCCGAACAATGCGCAGATCCTACGGATTAGTAGAAACTGCACAACACCACATAAGAAATGTTCTGATGTGAAATGAGGTCAATAGCTGGATAGAAAGAAGATGCAGTTTCACATCGAGTTAAATACAAAATTATCAATTTTGTGCTCATTATGTTAGGTATATCAGTAGAGTACTTTATGGCACCCCAAGGCATTTAAACGCAAGATAAAATACATATACAGACGAGTATGCCGATGACCGCAAGGCAAGAGATCCGTGATTCGCACTGCAGGATATACTCCGCAGCAGATATTTATCTGTAAAAATTAAGAAGTTTCTGATGTTATGCATTGCAAATAACTTAAAATGTTTCACTTTTAGAAGAAAGACCAAAAACTTACTTTTTGATGCATGTGTGGCTGTAGATGCCGTTTCTGGGCATACTCCTGTCATTTAGAGTTAGGCCAGGATTTGTGCAAGTTGCTTTTTTTTTTCGATCTCTTGTCAAGTCACGGGGTACAATGATTCCACCTATTGCCAGTAATGGGCTTTGGCTCCAACTTTAAATTGTTTTCTTTCTGCTGCCTAGTTCGGATGTGTGTTGCAGAGCTCCGGAGCAATACCATTGTAGTGATTTCTTCTGACCTTCTTGGTTCTTCTCCCTTTCTTTGGTATTATTGGTTGCCACATAATCTTTTCCCATATCGACTCACTGAACGTCTACTCGTCCAGGTCTGGGATTGGAACAAATTCGATACCCCGGTATGGGCCTTGCTCTTTAGGGCCTTCCTCCTCTTTTGCCCAAGGCAATCAGGTCTTGTCTTTGATGGAATAGGCGCCTTTCCGCTACTGTCCCCGGTGTTGTGCCAAACATCCTTGGACCTATCTACTCCAGGTTGTAGTTTAGTTCCTATATTCCAAATAGGCTCTGCACATTGGAATAATATATCCTATAGATAATTAGACTTAGGTCTGAGGTCAACTATTTCTAGTTTTCTATCGAATATACTAAACTTAATTGTGTGTGTGCCAGCTAACTCAGAGGTCACTTGAAACTTTCTCGAATACACAAGAAGGGATTAGTTTCTGACAACTGCATAAAAATGACAACTTTGTTTCCCAAGAAAAAGAATATATCTCTGAGTCGTGGAAACAATAGATAAGTATTTCACTCAGTCAATCGTGCATGCTTAGTTTCTACAGAGTTGCAGAGAAATAGTGAGACAGGCGTTTTCAATAAAAAGGGTTTATTGAACAGTCTTCTTTCTCATGCAAGAGAGGTGAACTGCTACAATCGTTATGCAGACTGCAAAGTATAATGCGTACAGCGTAAACAGTAATATGAAATAATACTGTAAGAGCTGTATGGTTTCTAAGCCATATAAAATACATACATAAATAACATTAACTAAAATACTCAACTGGTGCTTCTAAAATACGCCTACCCCAATGTACCTAACCTAAATCTAGTACCCGGAAAGAAGTAAGTATTGTGTAGCATAGGTTTAGTTTTTGCCAAGAATCTACCAAAGGTTTCTCTAGGTTCTAATCAGCTCCATACCTTGGGTAGAATGAAGAAGGTCTGGTATCTCTGTCTCGGGACTCGATTTCCCAACCTCCCACAAGGGGAGCCGGAAACACTGAAGCTGGATTCTCGGCAGGAGAAGGGCTGCTTCCTGATCAGTGCGTCAGCTGGAGAGAGTGCTTCCTCCTGCACTTGCTGTAGCGAGCTGCGTCGGGCAAGTAGGTCTTCGAACTGCTCCGAACCACCGTATCTTGCTAGAGCAAGTGAAGGTATATTTATGCATTGAAGGTGTTTAGGAATGCCATCGTTTGACGTAAAGTCAGGCATATGAACGTCAGGAAAGATTCCCTAGGGAATAGTTGTTCTTTGTAAAGTAACTGAGTTCTTGGACAAATCCATTATCAAGCAAGAGGAAGTTCCCTAACTGCTTAAGCTGGTTTTCTAAGAAATCTTTGTGACGTTTGGTAGAGGTGGAAGTAGCCATGCCTGTATTTGGGTAGCATGGTCTATGCCTAAATAAGAGCTTGATTACTATGCCTATATGAGGGGAATGTGAATTAAACCTATATAAGGGCATGAATCGGGAAAATTCACTTGGAGCTTAAAACGCCACAAAACAAGGTCTGCAACTTCTGTCTCTCCCGAGAGCATGACGAGTCCTCTTGCAAGGCCTGCCGCTCCTTCTGTTTGATGTAAACCCTTCACAACTATCTGGCTCGACATGTAGAAATGTTGTGGAGGAGTGGCTATGATACGCCGGACATCTTTGGCTCCCAGGACCTTGAGGGCAAGTCCCAGCCAGATCTGTCGGCCACCGAGGAAGAGACCTTCTCTCCAGAACCCAGCTCAGGTTCTGAACCAGATATAGAGGACTTGCTTCCCTCCTGACCAGTGGGCCAGGAGTACAGACACCTCACCTGCCTACCTAGTACAAATCCCAGTCCAAGCACCCCCTACTAAGATATCATGCGTACAGCCTCGAAGCCCGCCATCAGACTCTGGTCTGCCACTGCCTTTTGGCCATGATCAACAACAATCGCACACTTCAGACATCATGCCTAGCCTCAGGAAGCAAAGTAATTCCGCGCTGGTAGCTTCTCTGAAGCAGCCCTCAGTGCTTAAGCTTTCAGCATCAAATCCTTGTTTGGCGTCGACCCCACAATCTCTGACAAAGAAAGCCTTCAACGTCAAGACCTGCCTCCTCCGCTGGCTCGGTCAAACCAGTTCTTCAGCAGCTGCATGAAGAAATCGATGCCCATCAGCATCCCAACTTGAGCCATTAACATGATGGACACATCCTTGTACAGGCACTTATCAAGGATGGCTCCTAATGCAAACTCAGCTTTGAGGAAGTCTTTGTTTCGCCACCGCCGCCAAAGCAAGAGGAGACATGACCAGGCAACCAACCCTCCGCCATTGCCTCGTTCAACCCTCCTCTTGATCCTATTTCCTCTTCCTCACCTCCCCCCACCCTCTCAACGCTGCCCACCCTCCCCTTTCTCCTCCTGAGTAACCACTGTCAGGGTTTGGGTAGCATGGTCCAGGGTACCATGTAGACTACTATGACCTGCAGCCCCGGAATGATCCCTGGGATGATTATGAACGAGATCCCCCTGAAGACACAGACCTTTATGCTGCCCAACCCTCCCCGCCAGATGACATCACCTCCAACCACAAGGTCCTCAGCAGGGTAGCCTCTTTTCACAAGGTGGAAATGCATAAAGATGCCATTGAGGAGGAATTCCTGATGGAAACCCTC
Source organism: Lissotriton vulgaris (assembly GCF_964263255.1). Taxonomy (NCBI): domain Eukaryota; kingdom Metazoa; phylum Chordata; class Amphibia; order Caudata; family Salamandridae; genus Lissotriton; species Lissotriton vulgaris. The sequence goes on along the minus strand of NC_141694.1, from coordinate 1,140,821,979 downwards.
TTGTCCTTTCAGCGCTCTATGCAATTCCTTCCAATGCTAAAAGGAATACTCAAACCGGCTTCTGATATTTTCAAGGAACCCGTTAAAGGCTGAGTGGTCAACTCTATGGTGGACACAAAATATAAGGCCTCTCCATCAGACCCAATCTACTTCAACGCCAACTTCCCCCCGACTCATTGATAGTCCACACTGCCCCCAAACAGGCCAACTCACTAGGCAGCAATTCATTGTCACCTGATGAGGAAAGTAAAAAGATTGATGCAGCTCAATCCGCCGCCCACTGGCGTATTGCTAATTCCAATCAATCAAAGTACTTTATTCGGTTAAAAATATAACCATAAAAGCATGACATGTAATATTACATACACTATAAAATAACAAAAAGTTCAATAAAAGTGTAATTCCATAAAGACAGACAGTGAATAAAAGAATTGTTACCAGATAAAAATGGTTTAAATCATTACTTTTTTTTAAAAATAGTGTCTCTGTCCATACATTTTAATTCATCAAAGTTTGACCCAAGAGTGGTTCAAATTGATTAAAAGTTGAGGTGAAGTGGCCACTCGAGACAAATCCAGTTCTACCCTTCATGTAATTGCATTGTGCTTTTTGACATGGGGACGGGACATATAATGTTCTGGGGTAGAAATCACTTATGCTCAAGGTGGATATGGGACCATCTCCTATTTGTGGCTGCCATGATTGGAGATGTGGGACGACATATTTGCTCCTAAATTTTACAAGTATCAGATCTCCTGCAACGTCTTTTGGTAAAGGTACTAGCCAGCCCACCCTTCGGACAGATAGTATAGTACCATCGATGTTGGTTGGCAGAGGTCTATTTTTGGTTAGCCAGAACGTGACTTTATTTCTTAGATCCTGTTGTCTTTCATTGTTCCCCTTGGTGAGTTCTGGTACTCCAGCGAGGACGCACACAAATGGAGCGGCCTCCGGTGGCAAATGTAGGAGATTGGTTTTGTATGGCATATTCTCACTGTTCGCCGGTAACCCCTTATGTAACCTAGATGCTTTGTTCGGCCCTGCTCTGGAGTAAGAGCTCTGTGCTTTTGGGCCTGCTTTCAAGGGGTTCAGAGCTGTATTTTGTGAGTTGACTAATTGATTAAGAGTATTCTTGCTTTGTATGACGGATTTAGGCATTTCTGTGGGGCTGGGCGCTGTGACTGGGAAGATCCTGCCAGGGTTTTTGTGAGTGGCGAGTTAGCCTTAATCGCTTCCTTGACACCCGTGAGCCTATCCCCTAAGTTGATTATTTTTTCTATCTGGGGTGATATTAATGTTTCCAACATTCTTTCGATCGAGGCCAATAGAGAAGCCTGAACGGGTGCTGTACTGGCAGTGCTGGGAGTGTTGGGCAGTGGAGAATTTGGGTTTAGTTTTTGTTGCTTTGCCTGACTCCCCATTTGTTTAACCCCATCTTTCTTCCTTTTGATAGAGGAGACCTGTGGTAACCCTGTAGGTTTGAGATTTGACTCTGGTCGTACTAGAAGGGGAGTACCCTGGGAGTTTTCAGTTAGTTGGAGTTGTCTACAGGGCTGGGGACTAATGGCTCCTATAGTGCAAATAGGGGCATTGATTTGCACATTACCTGGTTCCACAGGAGCGTACGTGGATTTGCATAATTTATTTAGTTTGTCCAGTAGCGATAAATCTGGTACTACATCAGGAGTCTGTACAAGAGAACATATACTAGGGGGACAATCCATAGCGGAGGATCGTTCTGTTCTCCCTAGTTCACTTGAAATAGGGAGAGTTACCCTCTTAATGAAATAGTCCATTGTCCCCTTAAGAGAGTGTCTCTGGGAGGAAGTATTTCTGGTCTCCTCCTCCTCACGGGTCATAGCGAGATGGGTTCTATCAGTTACAACTTTGTCAGAATCAACCACCAGGGAAACGTTTAGCTGTGTTAAAGCTCTGCAGGGACCTGTAATAAACTGGGGAGTATCAATGGATGATAGTACCTTATGTCTTTAATTTACTCCCAATCCGTGGTCAGAAATTGTGAAGGGGGGGCCCCGTCCCGGCCTATTCTGGCCCCTGATGGCCACAGATGGCCCGCCCTCTGCCCGGGCTCAGCCCGGCGCTGCCCGCGCGCGTCCCGGTATGCGGGGGCTCTAGCTGTACTTTAGCGCACCTCCGGGGGCGGTACAGGGCGTGCGCGACTTCCGGTCGCTTGGGCGCTGCTGGGTAATGGAGTCCGCCGTGCCGCGATGTCCCAATGATGCGGCGGCCGGCGGTGACTGTGCTGACAAGCAGCGCGGAAATGCTGCAGTGCTCCTAGTGACCCTCCACCGTTCCCTGGTCAGTGGCGTTTTGTCCCCCGCTCCCCCGGGGCTCTAGCTGGTCTTTAGAGCACCTCCGGGGGCGGTACAGGGCGTGCGCGACTTCCGGTCGCTTGGACGCTGCTGGGTAATGGAGTCTGCCGTGCCGCGATGTCCCAATGATGCGGCGGTGACTGTGCTGACAAGCAGCGCGGAAATGCTGCGGTGCTCCTAGTGACCCTCCACCGTTCCCTGGTCAGTGGCGTTTTGTCCCCCCTAATTAATTTGGATTACTTTCCGTGTATGACAGGACACACTGGGATGAAATGAAGGTGCTCCTCCATGAGTATCACAAAAAGGTTCAAGAGTTTGTCTACGAAGGCAAACTCATCTCGAACATCTCCATACACTGTGCACTGGATGCTGCTGACACTGTGGAGCATGGCATTAATTCTAGTGTACTCATCCGTAGGCACACCTGGCTCCATGTCTTTGACTTCAAGCAAGATGTTCGTCAGCATCTCCTCAATCTGCCCTTTGACACCTCTTTGTACCACAGGTTGGTCAGATGCTGGAGAAGATCAAGACTGACACCAAGACCACCAAGGCTATGGATGCCCTCCACACATCCTCTTCTCTTGAGTATTTTTGGCAGCACACCTACAGAGACCGCTTTTAGGCAATTTCCCCGGGGGCTTCCACCTCCTTCCAATGTCTGCTGCCTCTACCACCCTCCTCCAGGGGTTACTTTCGTGGTACCTAATAAGGCACCAACTCCAAAGGAAGAGGTAATGGTTGTTCTCCCAAGGGAGCTCAAAACAGTTATCACTCCTCCCTGAGCACACAACATCTGTAAGTGTTTACTCCAAGGGTTCTACACCACAAGCCAGCACATCACCTCAGACCAGTGGGTGATAGACATCATACTCCATGGTTACTGTTTGGAGCTCACTTTCCACAGTGACCAGGTGTCCTGGAGTTGCCCAAACAGTCCAGTTTTTTGGCCAGCTGCCCCGGCAGATGTCAGGAAACTAAGCTTATGTCCCGGTTTTTAGATAGGATCGGAGAAAATGGTGGGTGATATCTCTTTATGTTTTGCAAAGCAGGGATAGTAAGCAGCTGTTATAAAAGAGCAATTCCATTAACAGGCAAGCTACTGGCTTTAAAAATTGCATTTGAGGTATGTTCTTACTGCCTTTTCTGTCATTCTCTGCTTAGGAGCACTGTCATTCTGTGTTTTGCGTTGAAGCACATTTGTAGTCCTCCTTCTATTTTTGGGGAATGTCTCGGTTGTTGGCTTTAAAATTCTGGTCACCCTATTACTCCACTCCTCCCAACATCCAACCATGCAGACACACCCTCTCTCAAAAACACCAACATCTACCTCAGTAAGAGGCAGACTCTCTCTTGCTCAAGTGCGCCATAGAGCCAGTGCCATCACTTCTGCAAGGCACACTGGTGTACCCCCCCTATTTCATCCTTACAAAGAAGGCTGGGTCTCTCAGTCTTATCCTAGACCTCGGGCTCCTCAACAAGTACACCTTCTCAGAGCATTTCCACATGTTCACTATACATGAGGTCATACCCCTGCTGCAGCAATGCGACTTTATGACTGACCTCAAAGACGCTTACTTCCACATTCAAATTCACACAGCTCGGTGTAGCTAGCTATGGTTTGTGGCAAACATTGTCAGTTTAAGATGCTGCCATTTGATGTCACTACTGTATCCAAAGTCTTTACAAAGTGTTTAGCAGTGGTAGCCGTTCACTTGCGGTCAACAGCATCCACGTGTTCCCTTACCTGGATGAATTGCTGACAAAGAGCACAACTCACCAGCAACGCCTCACACACAACCCTATACTTGAATTGAGGTTTACCATCAATGCCACCAGGTCCCACTTCCACCCCCTTCAGATTCAACCCTATCTAGGGGCAGTATTCAAATCAGCAGTGGGCAGGGTCTATTCCAGTGTTTCAGCCAGATCATTTTATGGTCAAAACACTCCTGTGCCTCCTCAGAATGATGGCCTCCTAAATTTCCACAGACCCCAAGGCAAGTTACACATGTGTCCGTTGCAAGAATTTTTAGTGCAACAATGTTCTCAAGTGGATGGTCAACGGGAAGATCTAGTGTTGGTCAACAGCTGCACTTTTTGCTCTGCAGTGGTGGAATAGCTACAACCTGTTACAGGGGCGGCCCTTTCTCCACCCTATTGCCAAATCACCATTAGCATGGACACTCCCTGAGTGGGTGGGGGGCCCATTTGCAAGACCTCACTGTACAGGGTCAGTGAGGATCCTGTCACCAGGGTCTCCGCGTCAATTGCCTAGAACTGTTGGACATTCAGCTAGCACTGAAAGCCTTCTATTGTCACATTGTGGACAAGGTGGACCTCATTCGTATGGATAACATGACCGACATGTACTATCTACAAAAGCATGGTGACACTCCCTCTTCTCAGTTGTCTGGGTATATCAAAACATTTATCGATGGGCACTCTGCCACAGAGTCCATCTGCTGGCAGAGTACCTTCCTGGAGTAAACAATGCCTTTACAAATCTCTTCAGCAGGATGCCGCAACAAGTCCATGAGTGGAAACCACCCATAAGACCTTCTCCAGTACGTCCATTGGTGTTTGTTTCCCAAGGTAGAACTCTTCACTACTGCCTAAAATGCAAAATGACCAAGCTTCACCTCCATGGAACCCAAACCCACAGTCCATGGGCATTTCACAATGGATGAACTGGTCAGGGCATGTTCCTATGATTTTCTGCTTCTTCAACTTCTTCCGTTCCTGGTTTGGAGGCTTTGTCAGGTGTCTCTCCACCTTATCCTTGTGACTCCCACTTGAGCCAGACTGCCCTGGTTCACCATGCTTTTGGAATTCCTCGTGATTCCGCATCAAATGCTCCCCAATGCGCCTTACCTTCTCATGCAGAAGCATGGATAAATCGGGAATACCAACCCAAAATGCTCAACCTTTCAATTTGAGTCCAGCGGGCTTAGAGTTTGACTAGCTAAACCTTCCTTGAGCATTAATGGACATTCTTAAGGAAACACTTAGGCCCACTACCGTTGCCTGCTATGCAGCAAAGTGGAAACAATTTCTCCACTACTGTTTAGCACAACCCATTGACCATTTTTCAGCAAGTGCCCAGGACTTGTATACTACCTTCTATAATTACAGACCAGTAGACTAGCCTACACTTCCATTGAGCTCCACTTAGCTGCAGTGACTGCCTACCTTCAAAATAGAGAACACGTATCCCTCTTCAAGATGCCTGTTGTCTAAGTATATGTGGAAGGTCTGAAAAGAGTCATTCTTCCAGGGGTCCTCCCCAGTCCCTTTATGAAATCTAAACATTGTTCTCACTAGACTTATGAGCCCTCCTTTTAAGCCCCTCCCTCTGGATCTTCCGAATTAGCCTGAGAAGGCCGAAGCAGGTTGCGGAGAGTTTGGTGGCTTGGGCATTGAAGCGGAGGGTTTTATTGAGCCATATACCAAGGCTCTTGACTTTTTCCTTGGGTGAGGGAGGCACGCCCAGGGAGGGGGCCAGAGTGATTTGAGAGCTAATGGGGAGGGATTGCCTAAAAACATTAGCTTGGTTTTATCACCGTTCTGTTTCAGGTATGATTGAGTCATCCAATTTGAAACTTCTTCCACGCAGGTCCTAAGGTTGTCTGGGTTTGTGTCAAGTTGGTTGAGGGAGACCACCAGCTGGGTGTCGTCTGCGTATGTGATGATTTTAATACCGAATGGACGGACTACCTCAGCTAGTGGCCCCATGTAGACATTAAACAATGTGGGGCTCAAGGATGAGCCCTGGGGGATGCCGCAAGGAAGAGATTTGCTTGGGGAGATGGAGGAACCCTCAAACACCTGAAAGGAAAGGTCAGTAAGGAACAATTCAAGCCAAGAAATGGCCGTGCCCGAGATCCCAATGTTAGTAAGCCGTGAGAGAAGTGTGCTGTGGTTGACAGTGTCGAAAGCGGCACTGAGGTCCAGGAAGATTATGGCCGCTGATCCTCCCTGGTCCAAGATCTTTCGTGCCTCCTCCGTCACTGCCAGCAGCGCAGTTTCTGTTCCATGCCTGGGACGAAAGCCGGTTTGAGAGGCATCGAGTAGATGGTTAGATTCGATTAAATCTACCAGAGTGGCATTGGCGAATTTTTCCAGTACTTTGCTCATCCAAGGGAGCAGAGAGATGGGCCTGTAGTTTTTTAACTCGGACTGGTCGAGATTAGGTTTTTTTAAGAGGGCCCTAACCATTGCACGTTTCCAGGGTGGTGGAACAACGCCTGAGCCTAGGGAGGAATTCAATATGCGACTTTTAGATTTCTTTTGGTTTAGATGCCGCTGTATTGATTTTTTTCTGCGAAAAAAATCGATTGGGCCGTTTTGATCTCCTTTTTGCATACTCTGAGCATGAGTCTGTAGTTGTTTTTACTGACAAAGGAGAAGTCTAGTCTCCATTTCCTTTCAAGGCGTTTGCACTTGTTTTTTAATTTCCGTAGTGCGGGGGAGTACCAGGGGGCCGTCTTGGAACTCCGCTTAGGATCCAGCCACTTAGGGGGAGTACCAGGTCTAAGGAGTTGGACATCCAACGGTTGAAGTCCTCATTAGCTGAGGTAGGGTCTGAATTGTCAGGAGGTCTGGTGTTCACCAGAGTCGACCGCCAGTCATCCAACGGCAATTTGGGCCAATGCCTACGCTTAGAGCAATGAGCTTGTGAGGACGGAGGAGATTTAGAGACCGTCCAAGTGAAGGGAATCAAATAATGATCCGACCATGGGATTGGAGAGGGAGTATGGACAACCAGTTCCGGGCAATTACTAAAGATAGGATTGAGGAGGTGGCCTTTTAGATGAGTTGGATTAGTTACTAACTGGGTCAACTGTAGGGCAGCTAGACTGGCCAGCAAGTGACGAGCAGTAGGGTTGGTGGAGTCGTCAAAATGGATATTAAGATCACCCAAGAGGGTGAAGTTAGCTGGCGTGGTTGCTAGACAAGCTAGTATTGACGGAAGATTGGAGGTTAAGGTCACCCAGGAATCCAGGAGGGCGATATACGAGGACTACCGAGAACGTGTTAGTAGGGGAGAATTCTATAACAAATGGGACGCTTTCACAGTCCGGAATAGGGTGACAAGAATACGGCACTGAAAAGTGTCCCGAAAGCTAATGGCTTGATTCCCTCCCTTCCCGGTTTTACGGTCAAGGCGAGTTATCTGTACCCAGGAGGGATGGCTTGAACCAGATCGGGTTCGGAGTCATTGGTGAGCCAAGTTTCAGTCAGAAAAATAATGTCCGGGCCGTGGTCCTGAATGAGAAGATTGATTTCTAAAGAATGCTCTACCATGGATCTACAGTTTAGAAGGTACATCTTGTATTTTATTGGCGGGGTTTCATTAGGTGGCAGTCCCAAAAAGAAAAAACAGCACCAGGGGCAAGAGGACTGGGGGGAGGCTGGGTCCCACAAGTGATCACAGGGTTTTTGGATGTTGGGCCTAAGGTCAAGGAGCTTCCCAGAGCTGTATGATGTAAGAAATGGAGCGGAAGATGCAGGGTTTATGGACCCTGGCCCCGGTCGGCCGCAGACGGGCGCAGACGGGCTTGCATTTGGCGCGACCGCTGCGCGCGTTCGCTGCGCGGCCGAGATGATGTAATCATCTTATGCTGACAGGGATGTGAGCGGCCGGCCAACTGCACCTCATCACCTCTCTCAGGCATGTCAGTGAGCTCCAGGCTTTAACATTGGAAGAATCTTTCTTTCAAGTTTACAAAGATAGGGTTGTCCTCAACACTAACCCGAAGTTTCCTCATAAGGTGGTTTTTCTCCCTTTCACCTTGACCAATCCATTGGGTTCCCAGATTTCTTTCACTAGTCCGATTCTGTCCGAGAAGTGTAGCTCAATGGTTAGAGCGGCAGACCTTGATGCAGAGGTCTAGCCCGGGACCAGGGTTCAATTCCCCGTCTCGGTGGGTCTTGGGCTCAAAATTCCACGGACCTGATAATTCTCGCCTCGGTGCCTATTCTAATCATAGAGTCCCACTCTGCAACTCTGGGCAATAGCTTGCTTAATCTCCACAACGGCCCCCACAACGCTAAGGATGCCTGGCCTTCACCCTGGGGGTGCCCAGGAGTGGACGTCTCACAGGGAAAGCCAGGATGGGTTCCACAGCGGTATTGGTACAAGCGCCTTGAGACCCTTGCGGGTGAGTAGTGCGCTATACAAGTATCAATTTACATTTACATTTACAGAAAGACTGTGAAGCTGGCCCTTATGTACTCTGTTATTAGAACAAAACCCTTTTCAATGATTCTAAAACTTTTTGCTGCTTCTCAAAGCTGTACAAGAGGCAGGCTCTTTCCAAACCTGGAATAGCCAGGTGGATTGTTAAATGTATTCAAACATGCTATGCAAAATCCAAGATACTTTTGCCTATTACCCCTAGAGCCCACTCTACCCGTAGAAAAGGGTCCTCTATGGCTTCCTTAGGGAACATTCCTATTGCTGATATCGGCAAAGCAGCTGCCTGGTCCGCAGCGCTCACTTTTACTAAGCATTATTGTGTGGATGTATTGGCACACCACCAAGCTAAGAGTTGGTCAGACTATACGCTGCATGCTTTTTCAATCCTCTACAATATGATCAGATTAGCCGCTGCTTAGAGGATGGCTACTTTACAGTCTATGCAGAGCATGTGTGTCTACAGTCACACATGCCTTAAACAGAAAATGTTAGTATCAATTCATGGCATGTAGTGCTGTAGATTCACATGTGTTCACCCTCCTCCCCGGAAGCCTTTTGTTGTTGCAGATGTCTTTTTAATATTTAAATTTTCTCTGCATGATCATTTCTCTTCTGTATCTCAACGCTCCATTTACATCCTCAGCCGCCATACAGAGAACAATTTAACAATGGTGCTGATGCCCATGTGCAACATCACCTATCAGTAGACTCATTGTACCTTGTGAATCGAAGACTTCTTTGAAGAATAACAACTTACACACTTGATGGCCGGAGTCTGCACAGCAAAGTGAATCTACAGCATAAACTTTCCGCAAATAGATTCTTACAAGGTAAGTAGCATTTTCCTTTCATGTTACTCATTCTAAAACACTTTCCCTGAAATCAGGCTAGACGGATAAGGGTCCTGCCCAGTCTTTTCTCCGAATTAACACCTGAAATATCACCCTTCTGTTATCACTATGTTTAATTTATTGTTTATAGTTTTCATTTATGTTTAACACATTGGTCCAGCAAAAAACCCATTTGCTGAACTGATCAACTTAAGACCCCCTTCTCCTTAAGAATAAACCATCCTCAATGCCCGATTTTGGTACTGGAATGTCCCCTGTACAGTGAACAGTTTTGTTCCCCCAGCCCGGAGTGCCCGACTAGGTGCATCTGGTTTCCAGATAATTTTGTTTTTATTATTTTGGCTCTAGCATCACATTAAGCTAACATTCTTGAAGCCTATGCCTGTCATTTGAAATAAAGAAGATGCTGGTCTTTTCCTGTGACCTGGTCATGTGCACTAAGCTTGCTGTAATTAACAGTGGTCTACAGTCCTTGTCTTGAGTAGCACGTAAAGCAGTGGTGACAGCATACTGCGATTTTGAATCCTGACTTGTTACCATAGATTTTATCTGGATCACTGGAGCAGAGGCTTACTTACCTACTCTTGTAAAGTTCAGGTTCTATGAACGTAACCAATTCCTATTGCTAATATCCTGAATGTATGTTGTGTGTGTTTCCTGGATGGTGCATGCTTGGTGTGTGAGTGAGCCATTTTGGATAACCTTGCCTTGGCCTTTGCACAAGATGAGGGTGAGTTTGTTTTCTCAGAAAGTGGAAGTCCATTTTGCTCATATTCCTTAATCTGGAAGAATGTGTCCTAGACACTGAAGTGAGGGGAATGAACTCACGACCCCTTTACAATATACAATTAAGCCATTTGCTATCAACCAGATACTAGTTGGTCTTCCGGAGCACTGCCATTTGGCAGAGGGTTGGAGAAACGGTTGAGACTGCAAATGCTATTGTGCAAGATGAGGAACACTTTAGGTGTAACCTGCCCTTTTACGTTTTGCTGATTATTCCTTCAGTTTGGCTGATGTGGTGCATCTGTTGTCAGTATTAAAGGTTGCAGACTACCCTGCTGTGAGGAATATCTGATAGAGACATCTAGGCGCCGATTACTTACCTTAGAATATCCCAGCTTTTAGGCTGGATCCGGAAGACTTTTGCTCCAGCACCCTTGTGCTCCGGTAGGTGGCATCTGTCGGCATGACGCAATCGACATCATCCGCTCTTGAAGTGTCGTCCTTGTCACCTATATAGTCGCCATTGCCGCACTGACTTCAGTTCTTTACTTTCCACACCAGGTAGCACGATCCGGTAAGAGAGCTACCCTCTTTAACTTTTGACAGGGTTTTGTGACGATTATTTTTTATGTGTAGGTTTTTCTATAATGTCAAAGGTGACTTCTGGATTTAAACCGTGCAGCGCCTTCCATTGCGCCATTTCAGTGACTGGTTCACACTGGATTTGTCTCTAGTGCCTGGAGCACGACCAGGACTGGAGGTCGTGCTCCTACTGCCGGACCATGGCTCTGAAGGCTATGAGGGACTGGGCCCTGAAGTTGCTTGGGGCCCGGCATTCGACTCCACGCTGATCACCAAGGAGGTCTTGTTCCTGGTCGAGAGGAAGGATTGGTTAAGGATCTAGAAGTCGACAGTCCTCGTCCTCCCACTCAAAGTCGTCAGGCCTGTCAGGTAAGAGGCATAAGAAGCACAAGAAGTTGAAGCGTGCTTCAACTTCTCATCTGTCGGCCGACGTGACAGAGGAGTGTTGATTCTCTAAGCCTTCTTCTACAGAACTTGCACCTGGGTCGGCTCCATGTTTCCCTGCCTTTCCTGGAACCGGAGCGACACCCGTCAAGCTTAAAGATTTGTATTTTGGAATGTGCCTCATATTTGGACATCCTGACCCTCCAAGCTCACCTTCAGTCCCCAAAGGCTCAGAAGGGGCTCCATCAGGTTCCGCGCCGGCGTCTCCAGCGCCGATGTCCCCAAATGGACCCAGTGGCGGATCCAGACCTATCATGCCCCTTCAACCTTCCTTGGTGCTGGCCCCCACGCCAAGACTCCAGACTATGCTGGCACCATCCTCATTCGCTGCCGACTACACCCTTGGGTCCTATGTCAGGTCCTCAGCCTTATTTTGAGGGGATACGAATGGAGGAAGATTGGGAGGGGTCGCTGGACCCATTACAAGACCAGCCTGAGTGCAAAAAGGACTGGTATGAGAAATTGGGTGGGGCCGGTGGACTGGATACCTTCACAGATTCTGGCCTGTTTTCCGTCCCTACCATGGCTGTGAGAAATTGGCCTGGCATATGCTGTCCACTTTTCTAGTGGGCACCTTGCACCAGTCCAAACAACCCTTATTGATGGTAGGTTTAAAGACGACCTATATAGAAAGCTATCCTAGTGGTAGCTGTGGAGAGCAGCCTTCAGGCTAAGTCTTGAAGGAATGTAAAGCAGCTTGTTTTACCAGTCTATAATCTCATGAATTACCAAATGAAAGGAGAACCACACCAGGTATATATATAAAATATATGTATTTATCCTAAACACATCCCTCTAGTATCTTTATGGAGCTTTAGGCAAAAGTACTTTCAGTAAACTTATTTAACACACTAATTAGCACAATATATGATTAACCCTAGGGGCGTACCAAACCATATACTAAGAAAGTGTTATAAGAACCACGACTGACATAGATACAAGGCCTAGAGCCTTTAGGACCGCTGGGGCCACCAGGAACCACCCAAGGTAGTGACACAGGGGACCCACGGGGGACACATGCAGTGTCTTAACACAGCCGCAAATCACAATTAACTTCTGTGGGGAAAGTCGTGGTTGAAAAATGACAGATTAAGGACTCTTAGAAGAGGACTTGGAGCAAACCCCTTTAGAACTAGGCAGTTCTAGAGTCAATACCCTCGGGCGCACCGTAGTACTAGAGTTACCTCACCCAGGGAAGCTGGGGCCATAGGTGCCTTTTGATGTCGGGCTTCGTCGTCGTTTTCAATGGCGATCTGCTGCAAAGTGCTGCTGGCAACCAAGTCGAAAGTGTCTGGGTGGATCCAATGGAGGATTGAAGATCTGGAGAACCTGAAAGCAGAGGGGACAGAGTCTGGGTCACTAGCCAGTGACCAGGAAGGCGATGAGAAGATGCGAACTGATGTCGGGTGATTTCAGGTGAAGAAGGTGAATCTTGACTCTTCGGCCACAAAGAACAAGAGGCGTGGACGACGACCAGGAGCAGGATTCGAGCTATCCTACAAAGGATGTTGAGTGCTGCGGAGTCGGTATCCGGATTGGACCCAACAAGCCTTGGCAACGGCAACCCAAGCAGAAAGCAAAGATTGGCTTTGGTGCAGACCAGCAAGGTCTGAGGGACTCACCCTTTGGAGGGGAGTCAGGGCACGTCTGGAGCAACCAGGGAAGCCCAAGAAATAGAAGAGTTCCATTCATGGGGACCCACCAGTCGACGGACCAGGGATCGCGAAGGAGCTTCGAGCGGAAATACTAGAAGCGGGCCCACGGAACCCTCATGGAGTGTAGGCCCACAATCTTCAGTGTAGATGAGGCTCGAGCTTGGACTAAAAGTAGCCCAAAGCACAACTCCGAAAAAGCTTGGGAAGTCAATGTACTAGCAAATGTGCACGGTGTCCAGGAGTTCCGGTCCCACGTCTCTTGTGATGGCTGCTTGACCAGGGGAGTCACTCCTTGACCCCAAGGGAGATTCTTCCGTCTTCTAGTCGAAATAGAATGTCGAAGTTCCAGGATATATGTTGCAGAGTTTCGTCCAGGTGTAATCTGAAGTCCTAAAGACTGGGATCCCATACTTATACTAAGTTAGCGGGTTGGACTTACTCTAAGGACCCACCTTTGGGTGGATCCAGGGACGGGGTGGTTACACCCCTTTCCCTTTGTCCAGTTTTGCACCAGACCAGGGGCTGAGCGCCCCTGCAACCGGTTTGACACCAAGTGTGCCCCCATCACTGTCTGAAAAGCATTCTATGAATGCACCCACCCAGCCCCAATACACTAAAGCCTGTCCGGGAGGTGGTTACACCTCCCTGTGACAGGAAACCTATTGTCCAGGCCTCCCCTGCCGGAGTTTCGTCCAGCAGCAGGAGGTCAGACTCGTGTCTGTGGCTGCAGCATCCATTTTGTGATGCTGGGGCTCTTTTATACTGTGACCGGTCATGTAAGTGTGTACATGTCTTCTCCCTCTAGAAGGGTGGAATTCTACACCCAGTGCCAGAACTGGCAGGGGGGGGGGGGTAGGATTCCAAAGTGTTTGACACCAAACACAACATGTTTCCATGCTGCCATTCCAAAGTTAGCATTTACAGCGAGGTTATAATGCACTTCAGAGTATATGGTCTGGCTGCATCACAGAACAGCCTCAGAGAATAGATTCCGAAAGCTGCAGAGGGGTCCTGCTCATGCATGGGACACCCTCTCACACAAAACCGAGCACTCTGCCGTCAGGATTGATAAGGCCTGCCATAGGAGTGACTTATAGGTTTATATGTGTCAGTGATTAAAGGTAGATATAGGTAACCTATATCTTAGTAAGGGGTGAATGCATCACCATACCCAGGCTGCAGTAGCAGACCTGTGGTGCCATTTTGGAAGGCTTCCCTGGGGTGGCATAATACATGCTTAAGAATCTGGAGTGTACCTAAAATACATGCAATCAATTTAGAGAGGAAGCAGCTAGTCTGGGGTCCTAAATAGCAGTGCCCCAGCCAGACTAAAGTCGAAAAACAGTGAAACACCAGCAAAAAGTGGAGGAAACCATAGTAAGCAGATCCTACTCTTCTACACACCCCCCCCACCCCCACCCAAACGCAAGGACATCAAACTAATCTTGACCAGTTGAGTCTTCATGTTCTAAGTGGAAATATCTGGAGAGTCCCTCTGCATTGGCATGGTTACTCCTAGGTCTATGTTCCACTGTATATGAAATAGAAGGGGGTTCCCCTGGGCAAATAAATGATATAGGCAGGAAAGAAGGGGAAAACACATAAGCAAATAGAAAAGATCACCCTGCCAGGAAAGATAATAAATGGCCCCAGGTGGGATCCAAATCTGGTTAAGGGGGAGTAATATCCAATGAATACCTAGGACCAGGAAAACAGATGGACCGCAGTCAAATCATTCTTTATAGAAAATATATTTTTTTTATTTTGTTTGTTTTGGTGCAATTAGTCATATTTACAAAACAATCAGGAGATAACAGGTTCAAAAATTCATAAAATCATCAGTACTGTTCATCGTTTCATAGTGGGAAGTAAATTCATAGGAAAATATAGTGTTCCACTCACTCCGGGGGGTAAAACAGGGGACTCAACAGACACTCACATCTAACAAAGATCATTCATACTCTAACATGTTCAGTTACTTCATACGGGTAATTCACGTTTGGCCTGCAACAAAGAAGGATGGAATTATAGTTGCATGGACGCGGGTGCCGCTTGGGGAAGGCAAGAAGGTGAAATATTGTTGCCGTTCCTGATAGTAACGCTATAATAACGCCAACGCGTGTTTCGGTGTGAGGCACCTTCGTCAGGGCTGGCAGAGATGAGGGGGGAGGGGAACACACTGGCTGAAAAGTTCAAACAAAGGGTTTTTAAGAGTGTATCCAATAATTCCAAGGATTACATACATATCAATTTAACATTACACAGATTTATACGTGTTTGAAGTTCTCATAAGATTTCATAGATATAAAATTGAGGTTCATGTAACATTTCTGACCATTGTATTATCATCAACTGTATGGGTACATAACTAAATGGTCCTGGTCTAGGCATTCACGGCTTACTCCCAGGATATCAACCCCCGAAGATTGGGAGATAGTCCATCCAACGGGGTAAGCAAGGTGAAGACACAGAACTCCCCCCTAGATAGAATCCTCTTTTCTATTTCAGGGGACATTGGATTGTCTCTTTTGCCCTAAGGGACCCGAGGATCTGAAGTATGAGAATGTGCTAACTTGAGTATGAATGAAAAGCTTATGTAGTCTGATAAGAGATGTTCTGTGTCTTCACCTTGCTTACCCCGCTGGATTGGACTATCTCCCAATCTTCGGGGGTTGATATCCTGGGAGTAAGCCGTGAATGCCTAGACCAGGACCATTTAGTGATGTACCTATACAGTTGATGATAATACAATGGTCAGAAATGTTACATGAACCTCAATTTTATATCTATGAAATCTTATGAGAACTTCAAACACGTATAAATCTGTGTAATGTTAAATTGATATGTATGTAATCCTTGGAATTATTGGATATACTCTTAAAAACCCTTTGTTTGAACTTTTCAGCCAGTGTGTTCCCCTCCCCCCTGATGTAAATAAATAATTTACTCTCTTAATTTCTATGCAGGTAAGTACTTAATCAATAATAACTCAGATCGGATGAAAAAAGACAGAGTCCGTGGTGTTAGAGTTCTAAGGGGTTTTATTCCTCAAAAAGGAATGGTCATGGCCAAGATATCATGTTCTGACCACCACAGGGGTGTCAGAAGGGATAGAGCGCTACATTTTATTAACAGTACATAGCTTATATACTTATTGTACACCATTGAAAACAGTATAGAAGGCGTAACAGCTGAGAGAAGACAAGATAACAATATACACGTGGTACAAGTGCGTAATCCAGAGGCGTGAACTAGAGGTGTGTTCTGGAAACGTCACTGATAGGTGTCACAAAGGGGTGGCACTAACAGAAAATGTTGTAATGTCAGCAGAAATCGGAAACTTGGATGCGCGCGCAGCTGCATGACGTGTAATTGGAGGGGTGCAGAGGACTTGACATTTATACTGACGGAAAGAGACAGAAGTCTGGCATGTCAGATCAACTTGTGCTTCTATCATATCTGATATCTGATGTTTAGGAACTAAGCTATCTGGGCAGAAAGGTCTCTAGAGCAGAAGCTATTCTATACTGACTGTGAGTGCGTGTATAAGCGCCTGAGTGTCTGCATGAGAAGCGTGGGGGCATGGGGCCTTCCAAGGGAGCATGGCAACGGAGGCTATGAATTACTTGAATTAGTTGCATAGAGACAGGTCGGCCCTTTAGCCCTGCAGCTGAGGGAAGGATGTTTACTGAAGCTAGCAGGCAGGAATGTATTTTCGGGGAGGGAAACAGATAACTCGAAGGTTATAGTCAATCTTGGCAGGCAGCAGGCTGAGCTGAGCACGGAGGGCCGCGTTAAAAGTAAGTCAGAGTTCACGAGTACAGGGGCTGCCTGGGCAGAGATTCTCGGAGTCAGAAGCCAGAAAAGAGGCTCGGTGGCAGAGATTCAGGGCCTACTTCAGCCAGGGCTGGAAAACGTAGGAGTATAGTACAAAAAGACGTTGGCATAGTATACTTAGGAACGGACCATTCAACCCATTCATGGTGGGTCTGAAAGAGGACATGTTAACGTTGGACGCAAATGTATTTGCGTCTTCATAGCTGGCACAGGAGGGAAGTTACATGCACTTTAACCTCGTACATGGAGTCGGTGGGGTACGCGCTAGGGAACATAACTTGACCATAAAATTTATATTACCTCATTCCCTCCTTGTTCCCTACGGACCCTTCATGATATATCGATCCTCATGAATCGATCAGTCTGTTCTTGTAACATTATATGTTCATCTTTCTTCTTTTGACTATTTGAGAGAAACTGGAATGTTCAATGCACGATGTGGCACACAGTCCACAAATCGCTGGCCCACACTGTAGGCACAGGCAGCAGCTGAATACTATGACAAGGCCAATGCCTAGGAAGGATAGGATCTTCCATCCCCAAGCGGATAACGTTGTCCAGAACCAACCGGACCAAGTCCAGGTGCCTGGATTCTGATGTATCTGATTTGCAATTTTATGCAGACGGGTAATAGCTTGATAGACAGATGGCGCGTTCTGTGGGATGAAAACGCAGCAACTTGACCCGATGACCTTACAGGCTCCACCTCTATCTGCCAAGATGACGTCAATAACAAGACGATTTTGAAGGACAACAACCCGCATAGCAGATTGCTCCTCTGTTAAGTTACCTAAGGCGGAGGCAGTTTCATGTACTACGGCTTCAAGTGTTCTAGTTAATCTGCGTATTAATTTACTGTTTTGGACAGGTCCTAAAAAGAAAAAGAATCCTTTATTAAAATCGGTGTACTGTTCCCATGCCGTTTCGGTGTAGTCGACAAGTGGAATATCTCTTTTGGGTCTATTCTGTACTAGATTCGTATTTCTATGATAATCAGGGGGAGCTAGGAAAACAGGTGGCAGAAGGAATGCAATATAACAGGTACCATCCCAATCTGGAGGCAAACGTATGTATGCGGTATGACCACAAACAAAATAGGAATGATTGATAGCTTTGAAGGACGATTTACCATGGTCACTGAATTCGACCACAGTAGTGCATTTACTATGACCTACGTGTACTGAACCTTTCTTGCTAACACATAATTCACCAGTGACTGGTAATACTAACATATGGGGCAGAACTGGAGCAGTCTCGGATTCAACAGTAAGGATCATAAGGCTAATTGTGTAATTACCTAATCCATATACTTCATTTTCTAGATCAGTTCCTATTCGAGTGGGAAGTCCCTCTTTATCAGGGTAACAGACGTCGAGCAGGACTAAGTTCAAGTTTCCCCAAACCCAGCCCCCATCGAAAACAGCAATATCAGGATCTAAGGAATTAATTATTTTAAACCATGCCCCACAGGAGCCATTGTGAGTGAACGGGTACGGAAAGAGGGGCAGAGCTCCCTTGTAATTCTGGTAGGGAGGGAGTCGGCCACATATCCAGCAGTCTGTAGCATTGTTCGTCTGATGGGAGTGGTGTAACATACTAATGAATGTGTTATTGCGCAGCGCAAGTCTGTAGGAGAGTTCGTGTGCAGGTAATTCACTAAAAGTGTGTTCAGCAGAGACATTGTAAGCAGATTGTTCACGCCTGAAAATAGGCCAATAAATAGGTAGCAGAATACTGGCAATAATAATTAGAATACTTAGAAAAAACATTATTAACAACGTCACTATACAGTGACTACGCAGTGATTTGCAGTATGTATTTCTTTTGACTTGTCTCTCTCTCTCTCTATCTCGATCTAGGGGATACATGTCAGAAACTATTTAACCGATTCACCTAGGGGAGGACTTAAACAATTAAACTGTCTGACTTGCTAGATCGGAGTTTCATACGATATTGTTCTTGGGGAGTCTTTTCTCGTACAGATACTGTAAAGTCTTTTCCTTCGACACAGTCTTTGGTGGGGGTGGACGAGTCAGAGTCCTGTTTTAGTCCGTTTTTTAGTTCATTGCAAAGTTTGATGTGACTCGTGTGGACCCACCCCTTTCTCCCCTCTATCTTCACGGCGGTCCTGGTGGTAAGGAGAACGGTCTTCGGGGACTTCCAGCGGGGCTCCAACGGACTTTTCCGGTCAAAATTCCGGACGAGTACCAGGTCCCCAGGACGGACCTCGTGCGGCTTTACATCAGTGTTGTCAGGGAAGGCTGCGGCAACCTGTGAACGACATGATTGGAGTGCAGACATCAAGGAGGCAAGGTAATCTGTCAACATATTGCAATCAACATCAGTGATTTTCTTCGGAATGGGCGTCCCCCACATATTCGGTGGTCTGCCAAAGACCACTTCGTACGGGGATAGCCCTGATCTTGAATGGGCAACCATTCTCATGTAGAATAGTGCCACGGGCAGGGCGACTATCCAGTCGACCCCTTTTTCCTGACAGATCTTTGCGAGGCGGATTTTTAGTGTCTGATTATGCCTTTCTACAAGGCCTGCTGCTTCGGGGTGTCGGACACAGTGGAACCTCCACTGATATCCTAGCAAAAGGGAAACCTGTTTCATCAACTCGGACGAGAATGGCTGTCCGTTATCTGAATACACGACACGGGGCAAACCGTACCGTGGGAAGAATTCACGAACCAGCTGTTTGGCAGTGGTCGGGGCAGTGTAGTCTGGAACTGGGTATGCTTCGGTCCAGCGGGACAGAGCACAGACAATTACAAGGACATATTTGAATCCTCGACAACTGTTCATCTGGATATAATCCATCTGGAGGACTTCAAAAGGGTGATCGGGAGGATGAAATCCACCTTGCTCTACAGGGACGCTTTTACCTGGATTGAACTGACAACAGATCATGCAAGTACGCACTTTCTGTTTTGCTGCTGCTCGTAAGTGTTTGTTGTACCAGAGATTTTGCAAACTGTCTAACATCGCTTTCTCTCCTAGATGTGCCGGGCTATGTGCTGTGTTTATCATGCTTTGAACCATTGAGTCGGGGAGAAACCATATAGATTTTCCCTTCGTCATCCAGCCTTGATCTGTCTGAATCCCTCCTAGTTCAGTCCATTTCTTTATTTCATCTGGAGTAGCATGTGTCTGAATGTCAATTACGTCTAGGACGGGATCTCTAACTGCCATACACTTTGTCGGTACTATTGTCTTTGTCACATCAGTAATCTGGGTGTGAGTTAATGCTGTATGTTTAGCTGTTTGGTCTGCCAGGTCGTTACCCTGGGAAACAGAATCTGTAACCTTAGTATGTGCTTTACACTTCATGACTGATATGCCAGAGGGCAAATGTATTGCTTCTAACAGTGCTTGAATGAGGGGGCCGTGTTGAATCTTGGCCCCATGAGAGGTCAGGAAACCTCGTTCTTGCCAGAGGACTCCGAAGTCGTGTACAACTCCGAAGGCATAACGGGAATCTGTGTATATGTTAACATTTCTGTTTTTGGCTAGAATACAAGCTCGGGTCAGAGCGATGAGCTCTGCTGCTTGAGCAGACAGTGTGTCAATACGATGTGTTTCTTTAACTTCAGTTTCGGTGGTCACAGCATATGCGGCCACTAATTCTCCTGTACTTGTTCTCATGCATGAACCGTCCACATAAAGTGTCAGGTCTGGATTTGTCAGTGCGACATCTGTCAAGTCTCGTCGTGGCTTTGTTACTGCATTAATGATCTCTATACAATCATGCGGGGCTGGATCTGTCATAATTGTGGGTAACAGTGTTGCTGGGTTCAGGATGCCACAGCGTCTGATTTCTATGTGTGGCTGGAATAGTGTTAATTCATAACCTGTCAGTCGTGCTATAGTTAAGTGTTGAGTCTGGGTTCTGTTTAACAAAACCTCTACAGAATGTGGAACTTGAACTGTCAACTGATGACCTAGAACAATTGAGTCGCTTTGTCTTATTGCTAACGCTGTTGCTGCTACTGACTTTAAGCACGCAGGGAGTGCCTGGGCTACTGAATCCAATGTACTAGAAAAATAAGCACAAGGCTTATGTGAACCTGCTTGATCTTGGGTGAGGACAGACAACGCTGTACCATCACGTTCTGTAACAAAAAGTGTAAACGGTTTACTGTAACATGGTGTCGCTAAAACTGGTGCTTGGCATAATGCTTTCTTTAACTCTTCAAAAGCTTGTGTGTGTTCCTGAGTCCAAGGGAGGGCAGTCGAAGTCGCTGCCTCCTGTGTCGTTAACTGGATGAGTGGCTTGGCTAGAAATGCATACTGGGGAATCCATTGTCTACAGTACGAGGTGAGGCCTATGAAGGCCCGCACTTCCTTTTGTGTCTGGGGTTGTGGCATATTTGCAATTAACTGAATGCGATCGGGAGTGAGCTGTCTCCCCACTTTGGACAGCAAGTGACCCAAGTACACAACTTGCTGAACACAGAATTGTAGCTTCGAAGGAGACACCTTGTGTCCCTTGTCGGCCAGAAAGTGTAAAACTGTCAATGATGCTTTTTCACATTCGGGCTCACTTCGTGCGGTGATCAGTAGATCATCGACGTATTGCAGTAAAGCGGTGTTAACTGGCATTTGAATACAATCTAGTTGTCTTTTCAGTGCTTGACTATAGATGCTGGGGCTTTCTGTGAATCCTTGAGGTGCGCGCGAAAATTTGAAACTGCGTCCATTTAAACTGAATCCGAAGAGATATTGGCTCTCTGGATCAATAGGTACGCTGAAGAAGGCGTTCTTGAGATCAATTACAGTAAAGAACGTTGCTTCTGAATCAATGGCAGTCAATAGAGATGAGATATCGGGGACCACAGGATATTGTGGAATAATGCATTTATTTAATTCTCGAAGATCAATCACCAACCGATATACTGGCGGTGCATTGGGGTCAGTACGTTTAAGAATCGGAATAATGGGTGAATTACAGATATTTGAGTCAGTCTCGACGACCACTCCTTGGGCAATGAGCTCTTCAATGATTTTCAGTAAAGCCACTACAGCATCGGGTGGTAACTTGTATTGTCTGATTCGGGGTAATACAACACCTGTCTTGAGTGTAACACGGTATGGTGTAATGTGCATACAACCTACATCAGTCGGGCCTTTTGCCCATAAGTAATCTGGTACATTTTTCAATCTGACATCGAATTCTCGCAAAACATAATGACCCTTGAAATCCCGCAGAAAGAGTCTAACTCCCTCCGGGGAACAGCATATTATAGCTCCTAGAGCCTTCAATGTTTTAATTCCTAACAGATTTTCTGGGCATGATTTAGTGAGTAACAAGTCTGTAACACGTGATAACGGACCCACAGCCAGGGGGACTGGTTCGGATACTTCATTTACAATAGGCTGTCCTGAAAAACCAAGGGAAACATTCTGTGAGCCTGAGAGGGGTGCCCCTGGGACTTCATCATGACTGATTGTAGTGCGACTTGCCCCTGTGTCAATTAAAAACTTTCTGTCTTTTCCCAATACTTGACTGTGTACATAAGGACCTTCTTGATCTACAGGAATCTCAATAAGAGGCAAGCCACCTTCCCTCTCCAGGCTGTTTCATGTATATCGGGAATATTCGGGATATGCGGACTGGGCATACTGGTACATCTGCTGTGAAACTTGCTGGGACGCGGCAATGGGCTGCGGCTGTGGTATCGCTACTGTCTGTGCTGGAGTCGAAGAAGCATGCATAGGCTGTGTATTCTGTGTATTCTGTGAAGATTGATGCTGGTTATGGTCTTGTCTAGGCGGATGCGGTCTTTCTTTAGTTTTACCTGTCGCTATGTTATGTTTAAGAACTGGGCATTCATGTACGTAGTGACCTGGCTGTTTGCAGTAATTGCATGTCCCTTTAACGGGAGCTACGGTGTGACCTGTCTGGGCCGTACCCTTTCTGTGACTGTCGGCTGGGACTGTTTGTGCTACTAACATTTTCATCTTTGTATCTTTCATACGTTTCTGTTCCTGATCTTGTTCTTCTCTAATTCTGTTCTGATGATATTGTAACATCTGTAACATCTGGGATGGCGTATTTGCTTGCCATGTACTCTCGACCTTGTACACTCGATTTTTAACTAATGGTAGGGAATTCTCAACTAACTTTGATACAAAAAGATGCGGGTACGACTCGCTACTTGGCTTGAGGCCACTATTAATAATAAAACATTTCTCGAATCTTGAGTAGAAATCGCTAGTATCTTCATCATGTTTCTGTTTACAGGACGAGATGGCGTCCCAATCTTCCTTCCTAGTTGTCAATAATCTGGGCAGAACCTGTACTATCAAACCTGGTAATGCTTTAGTTTTGTCCCCAAGGCCTAACCCTGGAACCCGTTTTTTCTCTTCATCTTCTATTTCTGCCCAGGCAATCTTTGTGTCTCCCACCTCCCATTCCTTTTCCTTTAATTTCTCGAATATACCCGTAGGCAATAATACTTTCAACATTTTCATGATATCATCATACGTGTAATCTCCCATTAGTAACATGTCTTTAAGCTCTCTGTGAAAACCTGCAGGGTCTTTATCATGACACAGGACTAGTTTCTTCATTTCTAACAGTTCCAATTTAGTCAGAGGCGTGTGTACATACACGCGTTTCAAGATTTTATCCTCACCCATAACAGGGTGCACTTCTCGTAAGGGGTTCTGACTCTCTATACTACCCCCGCATTGCATGTGGTACATTTTCCTTTCTGGAGGTGGGGCGGGAACGTATTCAGAGCTTACAAAAGTATTATATCTGTGTCGCTGTTTTAGAATTAATTGAATTAATTTGGTGCTTAAACCTCTCCATCTATCCATAAGTAGTGCTTCTAGTGTTTCATGTAAGGGACCTGGATCAGAATAATGTTTTCTGTATTTGATGAGAAGGTGCTGAATCATGTATACACCTGCTAATTTCTGTTCGTCTGGAGAGAGGTTCAGGAATGTCTGTGCCACTGTGTCATCATTATATATGTCTGCATTCTCGGCCCATGATACAGCTGATCGGGCTAGTTCTTGTTCATCCATAGAATTGAGTACATGGTACCCCATTCGGTCTCGGAGTCTTTTATCAGTTTCCTGAAACTGGTGTTCGGCAGAATTCGGGTTTGTTAGGGCAGAGAAGAAAACTCTCTTGCTTTCTGGACGGATGCCTTTCCTAAGGTAAGTTCCCTTACCTACATAAGCTATGGTGCCTACATTTCTTTCGGATTCTTCCTGTTCTTCTTCCTCCTCGGAGGAAGCCTTTTCTTTCTCTTTCTGGTGTGCTGCTATCACTGCTTTCCTAATCTTCTTGTACATAGTGGCTATGCAATTCTGTCTGTCGTGTTTTCCTTCAGCTATATTTTGACCCCACTTGTTCAATGCATCTAATTCACTCTGATCTGTTCCAGGCCTGTCTCGTTCTCTTATTAGGCAATTTATGAAAAATCGTAGTATCAATGCTTGCATGTCAACTTTCTGTTTCTCCATGGCATCCTTAATACTGTCAGGGTCTTTCCCTGTCTGAACAAACTCATATATTCTATCTAGACGCTCCTTCATTCCTACATAGCATAACAAGTTATCAGTAGCAGATCTTAACCGTAATGATGCCAATATCATTAAATCGTCTTTTCCGGGTACTGGATCATATCTGCAAACTGACATGTTTTCTTTTAATGTGTCAAGGCGGGATGAATTAGAGGAATGGGGAGACCTGGACGTAAGAGGACTCTGCATACCTCTGAGATTGAATCTGTGAGTTGGTGGCGGGGTCTGAGGACCCGCGGTCGCACCTCCTGAAGCGGAAGCTTGTGCATTACCTCCCTGTGGAGTCTGTATCTGAACTTGAATTTGTCGTTTAGGTGGATCAGGCAAACGTGGTTTCGGTAGGTCAGTTTTGAGTACGGGAAGTGGCGGGGCTGGCGGAACGGGGGAGGTCTGTTGCGGTACCGGCGGAACATGACCTGGGGGCGGGGTGCCGCCCCCGTCCCTGTCAGTAGGCAGGGCACGAACAGGCAGATTGGTGTAAGCTGGTGCTACATCCTCTAAGTATGAATTTAGGAATATGTCTTTAGTAGTCTTGTGCATTACTTTAGTTGGAACTAATGGTGACGGCAAATTTTTCGGTATTTCTGAAATGGCGTCAGGTGTACCCTCGGCCAAAAGATACATGTTGTTCACTTGGCTATTTCGGATGCGATCTATTTGTTCTGATTTTACTCGAATTCCTTCAATAACTAATTCGTTTTCTTGGGCCTTTTCTGATTCTTTAAGTCTGTCTTCTCTACGAAGTGCTCTTTCAGCACGTTTATGTGATTCCTTACGCCAAAATTCTATGGCGTCTTTCTGAGATTGTCTGGCTTTCTTTTTCCGTAATGCCTCTTCTACCTTTATGATGCACTCGGCATCCCATGTTCCATTAACTGGCCATCGGTATCTTTCCTCTAGGTACTTTGTATAATCGGTCCATAACTCTAGATACAATATGGCGTCTATGCCATGTTTATTATACATGAAATTACCTGGAGTGTCCCTAGGGGGGATCGGAATTTCTTCCTCTAACATCCCTTTCCTAGTTCCTATCTGCTTTAACTTGTTGAAAAACGGCATTGTGCCTACTTGATACTGAAATGCTCGATCCTTGATACTTAATTCTGAATTTAACTAGTTATACCAGAAAAACACAATGATGCACAGGAAAACAGTCACATTCATACCACGACATTAATCACAAAAAACATTTAAGACATAGATGACTACCCCACTATACTGGATGTACTGCTCAACAGTACAGATACACTGGTGTAACAGTGCAAAAATTCAGAAATTCGGAATACTAGATATACTGCTAAACAGTACAGATACACTGCCTAAAAACAGTGCAGACCGGACTTGTGTACCCAAACCCGTCTAGATACGACCCAGCAATGGTACTCACCGGGAAGCACGGAAACAGAAGGCCTCGGAAAACTCGACTGGACTCGACTCGAAACTTCGGAAAACTTCGGGAAACTTCGGAAAATTTCGGAAAACTTCGGAAAACTGGTGGGCCTCTTGACACCTCGGACCTTGCTTCTTTCGGCTAGGCTCTGGTCGGGATCCTCCGCACTCCTCACCGCCTCGTCTGGGTACTGATCGCAGTCTTCGTCACCTCCGTGGGTCAGAGGGAGATGCAGGAAATCCTGCCGATACGCGTATGTTCCGGCTAACTGACGGCAGGGGACACAGGTTGCAACGCACCAACCGGCGCGTGAGGTAGGGGAGGGGTCCCTATTCGGGCGCCAAAATGATGTAAATAAATAATTTACTCTCTTAATTTCTATGCAGGTAAGTACTTAATCAATAATAACTCAGATCGGATGAAAAAAGACAGAGTCCGTGGTGTTAGAGTTCTAAGGGGTTTTATTCCTCAAAAAGGAATGGTCATGGCCAAGATATCATGTTCTGACCACCACAGGGGTGTCAGAAGGGATAGAGCGCTACATTTTATTAACAGTACATAGCTTATATACTTATTGTACACCATTGAAAACAGTATAGAAGGCGTAACAGCTGAGAGAAGACAAGATAACAATATACACGTGGTACAAGTGCGTAATCCAGAGGCGTGAACTAGAGGTGTGTTCTGGAAACGTCACTGATAGGTGTCACAAAGGGGTGGCACTAACAGAAAATGTTGTAATGTCAGCAGAAATCGGAAACTTGGATGCGCGCGCAGCTGCATGACGTGTAATTGGAGGGGTGCAGAGGACTTGACATTTATACTGACGGAAAGAGACAGAAGTCTGGCATGTCAGATCAACTTGTGCTTCTATCATATCTGATATCTGATGTTTAGGAACTAAGCTATCTGGGCAGAAAGGTCTCTAGAGCAGAAGCTATTCTATACTGACTGTGAGTGCGTGTATAAGCGCCTGAGTGTCTGCATGAGAAGCGTGGGGGCATGGGGCCTTCCAAGGGAGCATGGCAACGGAGGCTATGAATTACTTGAATTAGTTGCATAGAGACAGGTCGGCCCTTTAGCCCTGCAGCTGAGGGAAGGATGTTTACTGAAGCTAGCAGGCAGGAATGTATTTTCGGGGAGGGAAACAGATAACTCGAAGGTTATAGTCAATCTTGGCAGGCAGCAGGCTGAGCTGAGCACGGAGGGCCGCGCTAAAAGTAAGTCAGAGTTCACGAGTACAGGGGCTGCCTGGGCAGAGATTCTCGGAGTCAGAAGCCAGAAAAGAGGCTCGGTGGCAGAGATTCAGGGCCTACTTCAGCCAGGGCTGGAAAACGTAGGAGTATAGTACAAAAAGACGTTGGCATAGTATACTTAGGAACGGACCATTCAACCCATTCATGGTGGGTCTGAAAGAGGACATGTTAACGTTGGACGCAAATGTATTTGCGTCTTCATAGCTGGCACAGGAGGGAAGTTACATGCACTTTAACCTCGTACATGGAGTCGGTGGGGTACGCGCTAGGGAACATAACTTGACCATAAAATTTATATTACCTCAATCTCTGCCAGCCCTGACGAAGGTGCCTCACACCGAAACGCGCGTTGGCGTTATTACGGCGCTACTATCAGGAACTGCAACAATATTTCACCTTCTTGCCTTCCCCAAGCTGCACCCGCGTCCATGCAACTATAATTCCATCTTTCTTTGTTGCAGGCCAAACGTGAATTACCCGTATGAAGTGACTGAACATGTTAGAGTATGAATGATCTTTGTTAGATCGGAGTGTCTGTTGAGTCCCCTGTTTTACCCCCCGGAGTGAGTGGAACACTATATTTTCCTATGAATTTACTTCCCCCCCATGAAACGATGAACAGTACTGATGATTTTATGAATTTTTGAACCTATCATCTCCTGATTGTTTTGTAAATATGACTAATTGCACCAAAACAAACAAAATAAAAAATATATATTTTCTATAAAGAATGAATTGACTGCGGTCCATCTGTTTTCCTGGTCCTAGGTATTCATTGGATATTACTCCCCCTTAACCAGATTTGGATCCCACCTGGGGCCATTTATTATCTTCCCTGGCAGGGTGATCTTTTCTATTTGCTTATGTTCCACTGTATAGTCCATCCCCTGTAGGGAAACGAACCACCTCAAAAGTTTGGGGTTTTCACCCTTCATATGTTTTAGCCATAAGAGGGGCTTATGGTCAGTCTGAACAGTGAAATGAGAGCCAAACAAGTATGGCCTCAGCTTCTTCAGAGCCCATACCACAGCAAAGGCCTCCCTCTCAATAGCTGACCAACGTTTCTCTCTAGGGGTCAACCTTCTGCTAACAAAAGCTACTGACTGGTCCTGACCTTCATCATTCAATTGTGATAGCACAGCCCCTACCCCCAACTCATATGCATTTGTTTGGACAATGAATTCTCTGGATTAGTTAGGACTTTGCAGAATTGGTGCAGTGCACGTGGCCTGCTTCAGGTAATCAAATTCCTTTTGACAGCTGACTGTCCACTGAACTTTATTTGTCATTCTCTTAGAAGTTAAGTCATTCAGGGATGTCACAATGGAACCATACCCCTTGACAAATCTTCTGTAGTACTCAGTCAGGCCCAAGAAAGCTCTGACCGGAGTCTGGGTAGTTGGAGCAACCCATTCCATGATGGTTTGGATTTTGCTCTGCAAATCCAAAATCCAACATTTTCTGGACTTCAGTCCTGATACAGTCCCTGACATGATCAGGTTGCCTGTAAATCTGATTTTAACAGGCAGACTGCCTCCAGTGTCCACTTCATGAGTGCACCACGTAGTCTGACTTGGAGTCAGAGAAAACATATGTCTGAACTGACTGAGCACGTGTCTGCAGTCAGTTTGCTGCTGATCAGTGAGGCTGCCTGCCAAGGCTACTCCATCTACTGATCAATAATCAGGGTTCTGTGAGAGGGTCACTCACTTCCTCCTGTCTCATCAGTAGCCATGAGCAAGCCCATGTCGGCTCTGCCAACATATGGTTTCAGTCTGTTGACATGAAGTACCCTATGGGGGCTCCTGGGAGTTCCAAGATCTACCAAATAGGTAACCTCTCCCTTCTGTTCAACAATAGTGTGGGGTCCACTCCACTTGTCTTGGAGAGCTGCTGGGGCCACCGGCTCCAACACCCACACTTTCTGTCCTTGCTGGTAAACAGTCAGTACAGCCTTTTGGTCATGCCAGGCTTTCAGTAATTCCTGGCTAGCCTCAAGGTTTTTAGTTGCCTTTTTCATATACTCAGCCATCCGGGAGCGGGGACCAAGTACATAGTCCACTATGTCCTGTATAGGGGTTTTGAGAGGTAACTCCCATCCCACGTTCACTAGACACAATGGGCCTCTTACAGGATGTCCAAACAGAAGTTTAAAAGGGCTGTAGCCAATCCCTTTCTGAGGAACCTCCCTGTATGCAAATAAAAGGCAGGGTGGTAGGATGTCTCATCTCCGCCTGAGCTTTTCTAGGAGACCCTTGATCATAACCTTTAAGGTTTTGTTGAATCTTTCAACGAAACCATTTTATTGTGGGTGATAGGGTGGGGTGAATTTGTGGTTCACCCCTCACTCCTTCCACATTGCAGTTAAGTAACTAGACTTAAAGTTTGCATCTCTGTCAGATACTACCTCCGTAGGGAAACCCACTCTTGAGAACACTCCCAAGAGGGCCTTTGCCACAACAGGTGCTGTAGTGGTCCTATGGGGTATATCTTCTGTGTAGCTAGTGGCATGTTCCACCACCACTAGGATAAACCTGTGCCCAGATGCCGTCTGAGGATCCATTGGACCAACAATGTCAATCCCTACTCTCTCAAAGGGAACCTCCCACCACAGGTAGTAGAATCAGGGGGGCCGTTGTGGTGCCACCTGCCTTACCACTGGCTTCACAGGTGACACAGGAGCGACAAAACTCCTTTGTGTCTTCAGAAATGTGGGGCTAGGGAAAGTGAAGGACAATTCTGTCCCAAGTCTTATTCTGGCCCAGGTGTCCTGCTAAGGGAATATCATGGGCTAGTGTCAATAGGAAGCCAATGAACTTCAAAAGTAAAACCAACCTCCTGGCTGCACCAGGCTTTGGGTCTCTACTCTCTGAATACAGGAGTCCATCATCTCAATACATTTTATGGGTGCCACTAGCATTCCCCGCAGCCTCAGCAGCAGCTTGCTGTCGGAGGGGTTCAAGAGAAGGGCAGCTCAGCTGCTCCTGACTCAGATCTTACCTGGAAGGGCCCCCTGTCCCCAAGAACTCAACCTGATCAGGCTCAAGCTCCTCTGGGAAAGTTCCTTCTTCAGTAGCATAATCATCTCCCTCAAGAGACTGATCATCACTCTGAGTCGGGGGGAAGCCTACTTAAGCCTACTGCTCCTTTTCTTGGAAGGCACCTGCTCCATTATTCCAGGATCCAGGGCCTGTTCAGTGTTAGACTTTTTGACCTGTGACCTAGTCACAGCAAACACATTTTGTAAACAGATTTTTTAAGGGGCTTCCACATATGTTCCCACCTGCCCCATTTATCACGCCTCAGTGGAACTTTAATTTGGTTCTCAACTACCTAATGAGCGCTCTGTTGGAGTGTCCTCTGCACAACTGCAACTTCCCGCTGCTTTCCATCAAAACAGCCTTTTTAGTGTCAATAACCTCTGCCAGGAGGGGAAGCGAACTGCAGACTGTCATCCAGGCCTCCTTACCTGACCGTCTTCCCTAATCAATCAATCAAGCATTTGTATAGCGCGCTACTCACCCGTAGGGTCTGAAGGCGCTGGGGGAGGGGGGTCCGCTACTGCTCGAACAGCCAGGTCTTGAGTTGCTTCCTGAATTAGAGGTGGTCTTGGGTCAGGTGGAGGTGGATGGGGAGGGAGTTCCATGTCTTGGCAGCCAGGTAGGAGAAGGATCTTTCTCCCGTTGTGACTCTTCGGATGCGGGGGACGGTGGCGAGGTCGATCGTAGCTGGCGGGTTGGAGTGTAGAAGGTCAGGCGGTCGTTGCGGTATCTTGGGCCTTGGTTGTGGAGAGCTTTGTGTGCGTGGGTGAGTTGGAACGTGATTCTCTTGCTGACGGGGAGCCAGTGCAGGTTTCTCAGGTGTTCGGAGTTGTGGCTGTGTCGGGGGATGTCCAGGATGAGGCGTGCCGAGGCGTTCTGGATGCGTTGGAGTCTCTTCGGAAGTTTGGCTGTGGTTCCGGCGTAGAGGGAGTTGCCGTAGTCCAGACGGCTGGTGACGAGGGCCTGGGTGACCGTCTTCCTGGTTTCGATGGGGATCCACCGGAAGATCTTACGTAGCATGCGGAGGATGTTGAAGCATGACGAGGAGACGGTGTTGACTTGTCTGGTCATGGAGAGGGAGGAGTCCAGGATGAAGCCCAGGTTGCGTGCGTGGTCTGTCGGTTTGGGTGCGCTGCCCAGGGACGGGGGCCACCAGGAGTCGGTCCAGGCGGAGGGCGAAGATCCCAGGATGAGAACTTCCGTCTTATCTGAGTTCAGTTTCAGGCGGCTGTTCATCATCCACTCGGCTACGTCTTTCATCCCTTCGTGTAGGTTGGTCCTGGCGGTGGCGTGGTCGTTGGTGAGGGAGAGGATCAGCTGGGTGTCGTCGGCGTAGGAGATGATGTTTAGGTTGTGTTGGCGTACGATGGCCGCAAGGGGGCTCATGTAGATGTTGAACAGCGTGGGCTGAGTGAAGATCCTTGGGATACGCGGCAGATGACTTCGGTGGCCTCGGATCTGAACAGGGGGAGGCGGACTCTCTGGGTTCTTCCGGCGAGGAAGGAGATGATCCACTCCAGTGCCTTCTCTTGGATCCCGATGTTCCTGAGGCGTTGTACTAGGGTTCGGTGGCAGACCGTGTCGAACGCCGCGGAGAGGTCCAGGAGGATGAGGGCTGCTGTTTCTCCGTTGTCGAGCAGGGCTCTGATGTCGTCGGTGGCTGCGATGAGGGCGGTCTCGGTGCTGTGGTTGGCCCGGAAGCCAGACTGAGTGGTCGAGGTATGCATGCGTCTCGAGGAAGACGGCAAGCTGTCTGTTGACGGTCTTCTCAATGACTTTGGCAGGAAAAGGAAGAAGAGAGATGGGTCGGTAGTTTTTTAGTTCGGTGGGGTCCGCTGATGGTTTCTTTAGTAGGGCGCTGAGTTCAGCATGCTTCCAGCTCTCTGGGAAGGTGGCGATGTCGAAGGAGGCATTGATGATGTCCCGCAGGCGTGGTGCGATGACGGAGTCGGCCTTGTTGAAGACGTGGGGAGGGCAGGGGTCTGTTGGAGATCCGGAGTGGATGGAGTTCATCTTGCGGATGGTTTCTTCGGTGCGGATGGTGGTGGTGGGGGGCATTGGTGCGGTCGTAGGGTGCGTCGGCTGTGTGCTGAAACTG
This sequence comes from Lissotriton vulgaris, assembly GCF_964263255.1. NCBI lineage: Eukaryota > Metazoa > Chordata > Amphibia > Caudata > Salamandridae > Lissotriton > Lissotriton vulgaris. Next base: position 1,140,790,016 of record NC_141694.1, on the reverse strand, counting down.
TTGTGTATGTCTGCGATCTTGTTGTGGAAGAACGAGTCGAGCGAGTTGCAGACTTCTTGCGATAGGGTGATGTCGTTGTCTCCGGCGCTAGGGTTCGAGAGCTCTTTGACGATGGTGGAGTTCCTTGCTGTTGTGGGCGTTGTTGTCAAGACATTCCTTGAATGCGGTTTTCTTGGTGGTGTGGATCAGCTGGTGGTGTTTTCGCGTGGCGAACTTGAGGGTGGTCATGTTGTCTGTATTTGGGTCTCTGCGCCAGGCTTTCTCGAGGGCTCGGCAGTTCTTCTTGGAGCTCTTGAGTTAGTCGGTAAACCATGAAGCTTTTTTGGTGCCGGGTCTGGCGGGGGGAGTCTTCAGTGGGGCGAGGTCGTCCGCGCTGTTGCTGATCCACTTCGTGAGGTTGTTGGCGGCTTGGTTGGGGTTCGTTGAGCTGGCGGGAGGGTTCTGGCTCAGGGATGTGGTGAGCTGGTGGGCTGTGATCTTGTTCCAACATCTGCGGGGGACTTGTTGTGGGGGGTGGTGGATCGTGGTCCTTCTGAAGCGGAAGTGGACGCAGCTGTGGTCCGTCCAGTGGAGTCCGGTGGCGTGGCTGAAGGTGATGTCCTTGCTGGAGGAGAAGATGGGGTCGAGCGTGTGGCCGGCGTAGTGGGTGGGGGTGGTCACCAGTTGCTTGAGTCCGAGGTTGTCCAGCAGGGTGGTGGTGTTGCGGTCGTTGTTGTTCTCCAGGTGGAAGTTGAGGTTCCCGAGGAGGATGTAGTCAGCGTAGGGGAGGGCTTGCGGGCTGATGAAATCGGCGATGTCGTCGCTGAATTGTGTGCGTGGTCCCGGGGGTCTGTAGATGAGGGTGCCTCTGAGGGTGGTCTTGGGGTCGGTGTGGATCTGAAAGTGCAGGTGTTCGGCGGCTGTGAGGGTGTCGTCGGAGCTGGTCGTGATGCGGATGGTGTTCTTGTGAACGATGTCGATGCCTCCTGATGTTCTTGTGAACGATGGCGATGCCTCCTTCTGTCTGGTTGACGCGGTCCCTCCGGGTGATCTTGTATCCGTCCGGGATGGCGATGGCAATGTCGGGTGCTGAGGTGGCATTCATCCAGGTTTCCGTGAGGAAGGCGACGTCTGGTGATGTGGTGTCGAGGAGGTTCCAGATTCCACGGCGTGTCTTACCGAAGGTGTTAATATAATTCCACGTGGGGCAAGCAGTCATCTTGCCCACTTTCTATGCTCCTTCCCACCTATCTTAAGAGGAGGGGCGACTCCACCGTGTGGACTAAAAAAAAGTGTTGCTGTTCTAACTTGACTGCACTAAAGAGTTCTGGGTGGATGACTAACTGTTCGTGAGGTGCGTTGGATCAAAGAAAGGTTGTGCAGCACGGAAGAGGACTGTCTTGCGATGAGTCATCCTCTGCATCAAAATTTGCTATGCTGTGGCCAAGAAACAGTCTTCTGAAGGCTTGGGAGCTCATTCCACCCGAGCTAAGGCCATGACTACAGCGTTGCAAAGTGGTGTTCCAGTCCTTGACATTGTCAGGCAGCAACATGGACATCACTGTGCACGTTCACTAAGCGCTAATGCCTGGACAGTCAATTGCCCAGGGACAGGCTTTTTGGCCACTCTGTCCTGCAAGACTTCCTGGTCTAAACTTATCTGCAGTCCCTCTCTTGGGGATGCTATTGCTTGCGGATCTACTCTAAGGTAAAGAATCTGCGGCTAGATGTCTCTATCAGATGGACAAGATACTTACCTCCGGTAATGGCTTATCTGCTAGAGACATGATCTATCCCAGAATCCTAACCACCCCAACCATCCTCTTCACGCTGTGGAAAGGTTTTTAGAGTCGGGACTGATCCCTTTCAGAGCCCTAGTTGTTCTAAACACAACACTGTCAATACACTTCATGGCTCCACGCTTCAGACTTGGAAAGTTGTGAAAAGTAACTGAATTCAGCGAGCCGTGGTGGCACTTATATAGGTGATATGGATGTCACATCCGGCACGGACGCTGCAGATGATGTATCGCGGAGCCGACTGACACCACATACCAATGTGCCAAGGGTATTGCTTGCACAAAAGTCGGAGATATTTCACCTGGGATATTTCTTTTAGAATAAGTAATCTGCAGCTAGATTATGTCTCCACCAGATAAGATGTTGCAGAAGATAAGCAACTTGTCCATCCTAGTACACAAAGCTTTCATCTGGAGGGTAGCCTGTAAAGAGGACACTTGAAAGGAGAATCACCTCAAACTGTTTCTACAGTTGCAGATTATGGATACACTTTAGTTATCTGATTTTGGTTTTATCACTTGTTGTTCCAGTTCCTCGTCCTGTATAGCCATGGAAGGGCTGCTCCACAAAGTACTCTGGGGACTGCTGTGTGTAGCCAAGGCTGGAGCCTTCCTGAAAGCCAGTCTCTCAGGGGTGGTGACATCACCAGAGTCTGGATTTCTTGCTGGAGGAGTTGTGTACCTATTTTGAAGCACCTGGAAGCCTCCATGCTGTAAAATAGAGAGGGGGAAGGAGCCTGCCAACTCTGCAGGAGATATGTCTGTCTAAGAAGAGCACATTGTATTTTGTGTCTCAGTTGTCCAGGGCACCTGGAAGAGAGAAATGAGGCGAGCAATCAGCTGGTCTGCAGTTTTGCGATCCCCATAGTCTATCTGCACCGGTTCTTGGCAGGAGCTGTGAACTGATGACCACAATTGCTGAAACCCGATTGGAGCTGTGATTGCATGCCGGAATTGAGGGGTGTGTGTGTGTGTGGTCACAGTTGCTCATTCATGGTTCAGCCTGTGCGCGGCCATGCCTTCTTGAGTTGTGATCCGCCTGTGAGTGGCGGCTTCTGCCGAAACCTGATGGTACGTCTGTGTGTGGTGGCTGCTACTTCCCAGGGTGATGATATGGCCTATGCATGGCCACAACTGCCCGGAGTAACTAGACAATGCAAAACTTCAACTACCGGTTGTACTCAGCCACTGCAGAGCTGCATCTGCCTAATTTGTAACCAGCCGGAAGAGGTTGCACCTGCTTGCTGCAATCTGGGTCAGTTGGGGAACCAAGAAGGTTCTGTGGCTCCAGCATGGGCCCGTCACCAAGACATCCCACCTACGGAACACACTCCATTGGTCTATCCATGCCTGTGTCAAGCCAGAACTGTGGCTTGTGCTTCTAGGTGCACTATTATATGCAAACCCAGCGAATGAAGCCGGAACCCCAGAAGAGCTTCTGACTGGTGCACATCCACTCCTGTGAGTGGTTGGGATTGCGTCTGAAACCTGGCATTGGAGCCGAGCCAAGGGTTCTATTCCACTGCTAAGTGGGAGACGGACTGTAAGAACTGAACGCACCTGTTTCTGAGTGATTGCAACTGCACTTTCGATTTTATCAAGCTTCTACCTTATACAACATAGCCAAGGACACACAGATCTGAGGGGAGAATCTTGATCAGGGTAGGTGCAGCACTTCCTGTGTAGATCTGAGATACTAGGTTGCATCCCGTTTGGTACTGTGTAGAATTATGTTCTAGTGTGTATGTATTAAAGTGGTTTTCTTTTATAAAGGTCGGCATTCGGCTAGACATTGTTTTTCTGTATTTGAGTGTTGAGTACACCAACACCACCTCCCTTAGAAGCTGGGGAATGCTCGTCATTACTACCTCCCTTAGAAGCTGGGGAATGCTCGTCATTGCTACCACTGAGAGTCCAGTGCAGAAGGGTTTGTAATTTGCCCAGCTTACAGAGTCTTAGCAGGACCCCTGGACATCAGAAGCAAGGGACCTCAACCCTCTCAGTTGAGACCCTGTTGCCCCTGCTTGTGCATTGACTTTCTAAATTGGAGTTTGACACTTACTGATACATCTAGGAATTACATAGGGCCTTTAATACTATTGAAATGTCTGGCGCATTTCCTTATTTCACCTTTTAAATCTGTTACAAATACATGTTGAAAGGATTCTGTATGGTGCAGATGGCTGCTCTGGATAGACCAGTTTTCTGACATTGGGCATTCTGCTGCTTCAGCCTTACATATGGTATCTCAGAAGCTGAATTGTTCTATATTGTCTGCATATTTTGCTTATCTCCTATAGGACATCTAATCCGTCAATGGACCCCACTTAACACAACACCCTGATTTCATATAGCAGGAGAATAGTTGGCTATGACTAGGATTCACTCCTCTCCAAGACACACTACACAACCACCCAGTCACTGCATCAGACCAATGCACATTTTGGAACCAGAATAGAAATCTGCATAAACATATCACCCTCTCAGGAGCACAACTTTGCATCATACCAAACTTCCCAGAGATCGGTGCTTGTTGAGAAAATGTTCTTCAATGGCCAAACTGAAACCAAAAAAATGTAAAACTTCTACAGCTCACCAAAACATAAACATAGAAAACTACAAAATATTGATCTCGAACAAACGTATTTAATTTTGTGTTCACTTGCTCAAACCGTTATTAAAGAAAACATTTAAGAACTCTCGCTTACCATCCACAACCAGAGACATTGAAACAAAACTCACAACTGAGCAACAGAATCATCCCAAAGGGTGCCCAACTTAAGTTGGTGCTCTACTCTTAGTAGAAGATGCTACAGATGTATTGTTCATGTTACTTAACATGGCCTGCCTACTGATCATTTTGATTGTTTATCTGGAAATTCATCTTAATTTTTATTTGATATACTTTAGGACGTTCTGGCTTTCTATGGCCTGGCCTCAATGCCCCAATTGTAAAAAGTGGCACGATTCAAACCATTGGAAAGCGAGATAAAGCACAGTTGGAGGAGATGCAGGCTGAAATCATCCGCCAGAGAGACGAATGGGACAGGAAAAGAAAGGCAAGGGTAAAGAGAGAACGAGGATGGACTGGAAGCTCATGGGGAGGTGTCAGCATTGGACCACCAGATCCTGGCCCGAATGGCGGTAAGCGCATGGACCTTGTACCTGTGCATATTGATGCTGGACTATTTCCATGTCTCTAGTTGTAATTAATGAGGCTGTTTTGTTTGCCATCGTTATTGTCTCTGTTTCAAGAGCTGATTTTATAATGTATAGTTCCCAGATACGTCACACTAATTTGAAGTTTGCTGTTTCATTCTTAAAGATACATTTTCTTACACAATTTGCTAGTGAATTCAATTGAAATTGTTGTTACTGCTAACTTGAGGACCTCATGCAACACAGATGAATGAAATGTGGATGTATGATATAAGGGGGCACAGGTTCATCCAGCTGTTAGACCATTCTGCTTAAGTTTTATCTATTAACTTTATAAAGCGCTGAAGTAGCTCAAGGAAGCGGAGTGCTTCACAAGTAATATTAGCTTTGCATAGTAAGAAAAGTTAAAGCAGCTCCTCTGCAGAGAGCAAAGAGATGTTAATCTTTGAGATAGATTTTGAAAAGTATGTGTATGTATTTCCAGAAAGTATTGTAAGTTAGAGTGATTAAGATGTTGGTTACACAATCCTGGAGTTAGCATAAGGTTGATTTACGTGGCCCTTTTGTATTAATTTCTGGGTACAAGTAAAAGAAGGTATTGTTTGCCTTTGTCTTGTAGGTAGGTTGTTACACCTGTGTAAAGTGCTTTATGTGAGATACAGGCATGTTTACAGTTATTTCTAGCTTGCAAGGAAAACCAATTAAGGGATTTTAGAAGGGGATTGATGTGGTCTGTTTTATTTGTATTGATCATGACCGGACCACATGTTTATTTCCCATTATTTGGGTCAGCAAGTGACTTTACCTTTAAGACTCGTTAAAAAAAAATGAACTAGGATTTCTAATAAAGGTGTGTGACTGAGTGTAGGTAGGTAGAATTGTGTTTGGCACATGTCTAAAATGAATATGTGACATTTTAAGGCTTACAGTCAAAAGGAGAGTGCCTTCTGCCAAAAAGTGATAAGATATCGGTGGAGTGACACATGCTGTTATGTCAAACATTTGTGTTGTCTCTTACATCTAAGGTCACCAGAGAAATATTTTTTTGAGATAGGTACGACCTCTCTCTCCCCCTGTCTTCTTTTTCACACAAACTCCCCCCACACAATCACCTTACGTCCCCCCACACACACACCCATCCCGACACACACAAACGTGTAATCAATTTGAAGAATATATCAGGTGGTACGTATTGTGACAGTGGAAGACAGCATTGTAGGAAGCTCAGTGCTGCATCCTATTTTGTGGAGAAGCCCGAATTGTGCCTAATACGGTGCCAATGTAAACCATGAGTAACCGGTGAGTTTGTAAGAAATTAAAGCACACTTCTCCCCAGATGCCATTAGAGGTATAATAAAAAGACTAAATCTAACACGGGCTGCAGGACCTGATAATTTACCAGCAATTATAATAAAAACGAATGTAGATTGGTGGGCGGAGTTTTTTTCTAATATGTTTCAAGAGATCCTAAAAACAGGCAAGTTCCCAGATAATTGGAAAGGGGCAATCGTCAGGCCAATACATAAAGGAGACGTAAACTCCCCAAAAAACTATCGCCTAATAAACCTATTGGATATAGGAGAAAAGGTCTTTTCAAAAGTAATTTTGGGTATACTAAAGGACTGGGTGGATAACAAACAGATAATACCACCAGAACAGGGAGGGTTCAAAGAAGGCCACTCAACTGTTGACCACTGTTTCGCTCTGTGGTCCATTGCACGGAAGTCGATCGATCAGGGGGGAAAATTATTCGCCTGTTTCGTGGACTTCCGTGCAGCTTTCGATCTGGTGGACCGGGAGCAGCTGTGGTCATCACTGGTTGGCTATGAAATACAGGGTGACCTGCTCGCCCTAATCAAAGAACTGCATACAGAAAACTGGGCACAGATAATCCTGGATAAGGAGGGAGGATTGACGAAGAGAATCCCAATTGAGAACGGTTTAAGGCAGGGTTGTGTACTTGCCCCCCTACTATTCTCTCTGTTCTTAGCAGACCTGCCTCAAAAGCTGAGAGAGGTTAGAGGGGCAAACCCAAAACTGGGAGGAAACCAGATATCATGCCTCCTCTACGCTGATGATCTGGTAATCATGGATCTGACGGAGATTGGGCTCCAAAGAAAATTAAATCGATTCAAAGAATACTGTACTACCAAAAAAATTAGTAGTAAATATGGAGAAAACAAAAATTGTTTGTTTTGGTAGGAGAAAAACAAAGTTCTCTTGGTACCTGGGCACAGTATTACTTGAGAGGGTAGCTGACTATAGATATCTGGGAATGTGGTTTTCTGGTACCCTGAAATGGCATACTCATTTACAAGCACTAAAAATGAGGGCATTGGCTTCCGTTAAAGGTTTAAAAAGATTCAACAATACGTACGGAGAAATGTCGGACAGACCGGTCCTGAAAGCCTATCAAGCAATGGTGCCCCCTCAATTCTTGTATGGAGCCGAAGTTATTTACTTAAGCAGTAAGACCTCCTGGGATAGAGAGGAGGGAAATATATTAAAAAGCCTATTTGTACTGCCCAAATCTTCTATGGTACAGGCAGTCAGACTTGAGTTGGGAATTACCTCGTGGGCGATAACCGCCTGTATGGCCCTTGTACGATTCTGGCAGCCATTGGGAACAGATGAGCTCCTCAAAATCTCCCAGTGGGCCAAAGAGGAAATTACAAAGAGCGACCTACCCTGGGAAAAAGAGGCTAGAGCATCAATATGGAATGCATACAGGGTGCTCGATCTGAAGGTCTGCCCGCTACAAGATCATATAACAATAGGAAAGAGAGAACTAAGGCTCCAAGGCACAGATATGTCCCAAACTTATGACCGGGAGAACCTCTCACAAAAAAGCTCAGTAGCCCACATGACATCTGCCTGGGAGCTTGACTAACACTTTCCGTATGTGGACCGGCTACCAAGTCATAACTTAAGGCGGGAAGTCCTAAAAATGAGAATGGGAATAAACCCATGTTACGCGGATAATGGAGCCCGAAATCATATGATAAGTTGTAATGGGATCTGCACTTGCACTTTAGGTACTACCTGTAATATTATACACATTTTATTAGATTGTATGTGGTTTTTATATTTACGAAAGGAGATTTTACGTCCGATTTTTAAAAATTATAATATTACAAATAGGATGCAAGCTGCTAAATTGTTGATGGAAATGGAGAACTTAGATATAGCCTGTGCCTTGGGGAAATATATGAAAAAAGTTACGGTATTCCTCAGCTGCACAGAGTAAGATCTAATAATATAAGTCCTTGACATCAAATAAATGTGAAAGAATTAGTGATTAAAATAGTGCTGTATGATTAAGAAGATGTTGTATAGGTATGAATTAAGTGTTTCATTTAAATTAATTGTGATAACATTCCGATTTTAAAAATGATAGTTAAAGTATACATATATTAAGATGTAATATGTTTATCGATACCGCCGTGCTATGTATTTACTGTTGTTTTTATTTTCCCTGTTTTAGTAAGATAAGAGGTAAATTGTACTTTTATGGTTGTAACAAACCAAATAAAGTTTGTTTTGACTTGAACCGGTGAGTCCTAGTAAGAGCACACTCTAAAACAGAGCATTGGACTAATCCATCCCTTTTGAAAAATACAATTGTCGTGTGTTAAAGACCTTACTAGTAATACGTTTGAGAATGGTGATGGCCCATGCAAACAACACCACATCATATAATGTACAAAATCATGGATGCACCCAATCCCCCAACACTGCCTCTCTGTTGTAGCTCTGTTGGGCACTGATTTTCAACAAGGCATATTTATTCTAATCTCATTGGAGGGTTCAAAACCAACACTACAGGCATTTGTAAAGTGAGCTTTACTTATCACGTGAGTAAGAAATCCTCCAGTCCATCTTCGAGACTTAAGCTTGTGACCTCCCCACAGATGCTCTAACAACTCATGTCAACACCAAGTGTGAGCATATCTTCCTTTGAATGGGCAAAAAAACAGATTCCCTGGAGACTGGCAGGATGTTGGGCTGGACCTTGGCCTTTCTATACTTTTCCCCTAATTTCTCAGATTCTTGTAGTTCTCGAGAAAGTCAGGAGAGTCTATACTTTTCCCCTAATTTCTCAGATTCTCGTAGTTCTCGAGAAAGTCAGGAGAGTCTAAGGTCTGCATGATTGTGGTGACCTGACCTGGCCTCTCTAAGTTTGATACTCCGACCTACTTCACCTTCTTCCTAGAAAGGAAGGGAGCATTGGTACAAGCTTTCCTACCATTGGTCAGTTTAAACTCTGTTTCTGAGGATTTGCCTTTTCAACACCTTCGCTGAGAACCTAGATGTCTCTACAACTTTCAGAATGTATTTCACCAGAACACAGTCATGAATGAGAGTCTTGTCACTGGCTTGCGGCACAGGACATCATGTAATGATCGGTCTTAAACTGACATGCAGATGTATACCAGCAAGACTTAACTCTTTACCATAGGGCCTTACTGGAACATACTAAGGGAATTATTTACCACATCCACTGATGTTGTCAAGATAAGTTTGGTATCTGATGTATTTATTTTCCCCAGTATGGCATCCACTCGCCTTTTTTGAAACCATTTTAATTAATTGCACAATCACATTTATAGCCATTCAACCAGTTCTAGCCCTTTTTTTGGTTACGTAAAACATTTTTCCATGTGGAAGCAAACTGCATTTTTAAAGGCCAATATACGTTTTTAAATGTTAAGTAGTACAGAAGTTCCTATATTCATGAAATCCTGAATTGACAAACTTCTTAATTGCTCCGCATTCTTCGTTATATCATAGATATACAACCTTTAAATATGTTTGATGGAGAGGGAGAGGGGGGGGTGCAGGAGAAACCTAAACAGTCCACAGTTTTATGAGTCAGATCTTCATAGCAGTCCTCAAATTAATCCCATGCTATGATCAAGCAGGCCGTACAGAACATCCAGGAAAATTTGGCAGAGTGGACTCTCCTCGTTGTTGCGAGTACTCAGTTTCTACGGAAATTACATTTATACTGGCAAGACATACTCCGGTTTTGAATCGGAAAAAGGGGAGTAAATAACTTCAAGGCACCAAGGATCACTCTCCGCATGCGTTGGCACTTAAACATTTTCAAAGAAGTTGTATTTATCTATAGTTGGAAATGCACAGTCTATGGCATGGATACCAGAACTATTAATGTAAGTGGGATTAACCTCCATATTCACTTTGTCTGCCATTCTAGTGTAGTAAATCAAGTTGTACAGTTTTCCAACCCCGCCTACTGTTATAATAAAATCAAAGAAGCATTGACTATACAGAAAGACATTTTCAAGATAATGAAGGAGCTCTAATCTGCTGTGTTACTCAAAGTCTAACTCATTCACAAACGTTTTCAACCAATAGAATAATTTCCTTTTATAAATAAAATTAAATTAGAGGCAGCAATGTTAAAAAAATCAAGTTACTTGAAAACAACAGAACCTGACTCAAAAGCGGCTCCAGGAGTTCTCTCAGATATCGTCTTGACTCCGACATTACCATTGGTTACACGCGCACCACGTGACAACGCGTCTGACGTAATTACGTGCGACGTGATGCGCAAAGGAATCATGGGGGATTGAGTCCAGGTCGCGGCTTCTTGTAAATGCCCAATATACTGGCCAAAAATCTCTGCAAAATTCTTCCCTGCATCCAGATACGGCGTATAGCGCGCCGCATCATATTATAACAATGGGCTCGGTCCCAATATACAAGACAGATGAAATTACGGGATCGTATCCGGCCATAAAAATAGTGTATTGCGCGCCGCGTTTTGGCATTACAGCGAGCTCGGTACACCCAATGATAGTGGCGCACGACACACAACTTCCTTATCTCCACACCTATTTATTGGCAATGCTAGGCCATTGAAACTCAAACCGAGCTCCATTCCTTCAGGAAGGGGCTTAATAGTTATGTCATTTTGGCAACCATTTAGGCAGTGCTCAGCGCCAGGACACCCTAGGGTAACAGTTGCGCTCTAGAAGCTTTATTAACATAACGTAACATTGATAACATAACATTCTGGCTTCCTATACAAGCCAGAATCTGCTTTAAGATCATCTGTCTTACACATAAAGCTCTGTTTGGTGCTGGTTCGGAAGGCATAAAAACCCTCATCAGTCCCTACATCCCTAATAGAACACTCCGGTCTTCCTCGAAAAATCTTCTGGCTGTCCCCAGATTTAAAAAGTCTAGATGGGGTGGCCGAGCTTTCTCTACCATTGCCCCGAAACTATGGAATAGTCTCCCTCCTGAACTGTCTAGCCAACCCTCCCTGTCGATTTTCCGGAAGCACTTGAAGACTTGGCTCTTTTCTCAGGCTTACTAAACCTACCTCCTACCTTATCTGCCCTCCTGCCCCTATTTCTGTGTAGATATGCGCCTTGATGCCCCCCGGGCTAAGTTTGCGCAATATAAGTCTTATTCCATTCCATTCCATCCATACGAGTTAGCAGCAAGAGGTTACAGGTTATATAACAATGCAGACGACTTCCAAATAATCCTACATCTAGATGGCATAATTGCCACACAGCATGAATGCTACAATGTGCATTTTATCTAAAATTAAATGCAAAAGGAGATGGTAATACTGAAAAATAGAGTACACCTATGGAAGCGTATTTATTGGCTGCTTGAGTTGGGTGCTTCATTTGCATTGAGTGCATCCACAATAGTAAAAAGTTTCAAAAACCTTTATTATATGGCAATGACCAATAGTACAGCACAGCATAAGTCATTACTGTAACAGGTGCATTGTAGGGAAGAAACAATAGCAGTACAAAAACCTTACATTCCTACCCAACCCGGGACCCCTCACCCCCTCCCTTCCAAGCAACCCTCCCAATGCCCGCAGCAAGACTCAGACGTACATACCTAACAGTATGACCACAGGAAGTGTCTTAGAACATGAAAAACAGGCGGGCGAAAACTGTCCCAGTAAAACCAGACCAGCACCAACTCCTTCAGCATTCGGAACCTCAGCATCCTTCTGTGCGTTAACTGCCCGCACATCCAGTAATACATACACATCCCCTTCAATTAATCCCCATTTCCCTCGGCACCCTCCTCCTCCGATTGCAGTCTCAGTAGGTAGGTCGTCAGTGGCCCCCAGATATCCTTAGGTTGGGATCGAAGTGGTAATTGCTCTGCGTACGCATGCAGATGTTCCTGCCAGGTAGCCATGTCATGGATCCAATACTTGAACTTAGGCGCTCCTGCCCCATCTACAGGCCACCTGTCTTCTTGCCAGGAGTATACCCATTGCCAGCAATTTCTTATGTAGTGTCTTAATGTCCCCGATCAGTCCCAGCAACGCCCTGAGAGGGGACAACTCAACCGGAGTGCCTATCATACAAGTTAAGCCTGTGAATACCTCCTCCCAGTAAGTGGCGACCTTCGGGCACTTCCATGCCAGATGCATGAAGTCAGCCTCCCTCTGACCGCAGCGCATGCATTTATTCTCTTCACGCAGCTGTAGCCTATGCAGCCGAGCCGGGGTATGATAAAGGCGGTCTAAGACTTTGTAATGCAATAGGCGCAGTCTACTACTGCTGGTAACAGCCTCTGTTTGAGAACAACACACTTCCCATTGTTCATCCGTTGGGGGACTTTCCAGGTCATCATCCCATTCCCTCCTGGCTCGAACTAGTTGGGCTGGCGGCGCGCTCCTAACTCGTTTGTACAGCAATGACATGGTGTGCTTGGGGACGGCAGAGTGCAGCAGTAAATGCAGGGATTGGAATATATCTGGCTCATTCCGGAAAATCAGGGGACACAGCTCTAACGCTCTGCCGTAGTCGGGTGTACATGAATAATTCCATGGTCGTGGGTGTATGCTCCCCAAAGAATTGCTCCTTTGTGCGGAATTGCCCCCTTGCCCCCCCCCCCCCCCCCACGTAGTGTACTGCATGCTAACTAATAGATTGTGGCATAACCGTTCAGTGGTGACTGGAAGCAAAGGGAAGTGTCGTAGTGGCATTCTGGGTGAATACATCAGCCGCACCCCCTCCGCCCGCGCCAACCAGTGCCATGCTTTCACCGTGCAATCTACTGTGGATGAGCCAAATCCCCCTCTCCTTGACAGGCGTAAACAGATACCCCTCAGGTGGCGTTGGGGCTAGTCTTGGAATTATTGTTGACAGTTGTCTTTCCATCAAATCTCCGAGTGGAGCACTGGTGTCCAAATGCATATATCTATTGAAGATGATCCGGAAGTTATTCCCCTTTCTTATTATATTAACTTTAAAAATCGTAATCACGGTTTACATTATATCAAGATTAGATTATGCAAACTCCATCTACTAAGTCCTCCCTTGTAATGCTGACCACAGGTTTGTAAGTGGTGCAAAATGAGGTTGCTCACCTCATTTACAACTTCCCTACGAGCTCTTATGCTACCCCACTGCTGAAACAAATGTATTGGTTACCGGTGAAACGGGATACAATTCAAAACTTGCTGCCTAAATTTTAACGTCTTAAATAGAATGGGACACGTTTTGTGGCTAGGAGGATTTAGAAATATCATATGCCAAGCATCCTAACAACATCACACTTAAACTGTCTAATTATACTTAGATATTTGAAGAAAAGTATAAGAGCCCTTAGTTTCTCTCTTCAGGCACCTACACATTGGAACTCACTTCTGGATGATCTCATCTCCCTCATGAAACGGAGTTCAGGCTTTTAAGGGAAAACCTGAAAATATGGCGATGTTGACAACCTACCGCTGTTGACGTTCTAATGACCTTTTGATAAATCTTCATAGCAGTGACATCGCCAACTCTCAGCACCAGGAAACCTTTGGTAATTGTGCACTCTATCAAGTTTAATTAACATAATACGTTTGTTTTCTTATACTTTAGAATTGAAAGAGGGTGACCAACGAGGTTAGGATTCAATCTTAACAAATCATGTGTGACGACATCTAGACAACCAGTGCACATAGAAATTACCCTCCCCTGAACTAAACTCTTACGTAGAGCAAATATATCCGCTCACCTCGAACTAGACTTTCAAATTAGATTGCATTTAGAAATTCTGCGACAACAAACTGGGCTCTTTTAGGGTCCTTCTTGAAATCAATCAAACCTGCGTGTAACTCGTCCGAGGTAGCAGATATTACAAAACATGCATTTGCAATGCAATAGGTCTCGCATTAGGAAAGTTTGAGCTATTGGTATTGTAAATGACAAATATTTTATTTATGTTTTGTTTTTGAAAATACCGAAATTAATAGCTTTGTCATTTACAATGCCATTAGTTATAACTTTCACAAACGTGACACCTAAGCATTTGTAATGCAATATGTGTTGTATTTACATGACTTAGATGTATAAATATTACAAATACCAATGACTTTAAAAAAAAATAATTAATACTTAAATAAAAGTTATTTTAATTTATATTCCAGTAAGTCCTACATAACCTTAACTTATGGCATTATAACCTCGGGTCAATAGTGCACGCTGAATTCTGAATATGCTCGCCTATTGTCACTTGTCCTATCTGGGCACAGCACCTGCAGTGCAGTCCCTGGGTGGTCGGGAGCGGAGCAGCGCGAGGCGCGTACTGTGCATGCACAACAGCCACAGAAACACCATAAATAGATGTCAAAATTCACACATCTGCCAGGGGTGATGTCATGAGAGCAGGGGGAGAGGATAGATTGCATCCCGGCTATGGTGACCAACCGTCCGTAAATTTCACGGACCGTCCGTCATTTTAGTATGATGTCTGTAAGGTGTCCGTAATTTATGGATCTCAAATTACGGACGCCTTACAGGCATCATACTAAAATCAAAATAGGAATTTCAGTAAGGAATGCAGTTTCACGTGCGAGAGGCCCCGTGAGTTTAAAAGATTTCACTCTGGGCCTCTCGCTCTTAACTTTTAATCTGTGAAGGCTGCCTGCAGAGGCCCCTCCCGGACCTGGCGCAGACTGTGGACTGGTCCATTGTCATTCTGAGACTGCAGCTGATTAGCACTTTAGAATGACAACGGGCCCAATTGTAGTGACAGCTTGTGGGGTGCCTTCTCCTGCATGAGACTAGTGCAAATCATTCTGCCTTTGTCTTGGCGCCATGCTGGAGAAAATAAAAATAGAATCACTAACAGTTTTCACTGTACATTTAAAAGACAGATTTCAACATACAAATACAAAAATACTATTTATTAATGTTTGTTACTAGCACAAATCTTGATTGCAGAAAGGGCCCGATGTCGCTTTGCAAAGCTGCACGCATACTGAAAAACTGTGAAGTGCACGATTGGCGCAACCTTATATAAACTTATTTTGACTTGAATTTATTTTGGTTGTCTATTTACTTATATATATATATATATATATATGATTGTGCCACCTCCTCTGATATGTCTGTAAAACTTATGTTTTGGCCCAAATTTTTGTCCTGAATTTTGACCTTCTGTCCTGAATTTTTGTCCTGAATTTTGACCCTTTGTCCTGAATTTTTACGTTGACTGTCCTGAATTTGCACCCATGCCAGTTGGTTACCCTAATCCCGGCAGACTGGGCTCGGTTACCTCCCAGGGTAGTGCGCAAGGGTCACATCTGTTTCCTGTCCTGTCCCCCACTCGGCCATCCTGGAATCCCCGCCCGCACCCCTTCTCCCACAGTTTGTTTGGAAAGAGAGTGTTTGCTTAGCGAGGTGATGTCGTGTGTGTGTGTATGTGTGTAACACGAGGGTGGCGCACGGCATGTGATGCAGAAGAGGGTAGATGGGAGAGGGTGGAGGCGGAGAACAACAAAGAGATGAACGAAAGAGGCTGTGGGGGCAGAGACAACGCGAGAAGGAACGAAAAAGCGAAGGGAGGTCACAGAGAAGGGACACAGAGGGAAGAGGGACGGAGGAACGAATTCATAGACTGGTGGTGAAAAACGAGGGAAGGGGAAGACAGAACAAAGACACCGAGCGAAGGGGTGAAAGGAAACACTGGCAAATTAAGCTGAGGGGACGGAAAGAACAGTGAGCGACAAATGAGAACTAAAGAAAGAGAGAGGGCACACTGGTAATGGAAACTGAGGGTAAGAAAGAAACAGGGAGAGAGAATAAAGAAGATGGGGACAAAAGCGAGTATAACCTGATCGATAGAGGAAGAAGATGCAATAGAGGTTGGAGAAGCAAATAAGGAGGGAGGGGATGGGCTGGGGGGCATAACTGGAGAAGAGAAAATATATGAAAACAGAACTAAACAAAAAACAGTGCGAGAAAAATAAAGGTATAATTAAGGGGACATGGAAGGGCTGCCTGCCGCTGAGACACAACGCCAGGGTGTGGTGTTCTCCCGCATTCAAAGCAGCAAAAGATCCGCCACTCACCTGCTGCCTAGACACCCAAACAACTGATGTGTCAAATAACCACATACACCTGTACCCCCGTGTTCACGCAACCTTAAGATGTCACACTTACGTCACTGGTCAACAGGGCCAGCTTTAATGATGGTGGCCAGTGCTTAATTTGAGCTGAGCTATCCACATGACGTATAGATCTGTTCTTCGCAGCAGGCATATTAACCGTCTGCGCTACTATGGCAAGTCAAAACTGCCACTAGCCAAAACTCTGACCTCCCTCTCTCTGGCAAGAACATTTATCACAAGAGTTATCTCAACATTTATATTGCTGTCTGGAAGCTCGATGCACAAGGACCTCTGCAGCAGGTGCATTTTTAAATCTGACGCGCTGACTGGTTACCTTTATGCTGCGTATTGCTATGTTTGGTTGTTAAACTGGTAGTAATGAGGTGCAAACAATGCCCAGACAGCTTTAACAAGTGTACAAATGTCAAAATAAAAAAGTAATCTATTGGCAGGTTATCTTGCAGCCAATATGGACACCCAATAAAAAGGCCCCGACCAAATCCCTACTGCCACCCTTGAGTTGAACACACGTATACAAATCCGGCACATTCCTCCCACCAGGCTTCATAGTATCCCTGCTGCCACCCTTGAGGTGAACACATGTATACAAATCCGGCACATTCCTCCCATCAGGCATCATAGTTTGCCAGTCACCTCTCACAAAGATCCACAGTCTCTGGGCCTGCTAGTGCCACCCATAAACTAACACCCAGACACTGTTCCTTTCACATGCGTGACACTGGCGCCCAAAGTAGCACTGTTATGCCTCTGACAGACAGACAGACAGTCGCCGAGTCTGCGCACTCCTGTCACAGACCCTCAAACAATGAGGCGGGTCGCTCTTCTTACACACTAGGTTTGTTACTCTCCCCCACCCGAATACCCTGTCCGGAGCACTGGAAGAGTAACACTCCTGCCGTGCCCTGGCCAAGGCTCCCACGCCCTGGGATGGTCACAAACCTGACCCTGCCGACCGTGACACCCAGTCACTGGGACGGAGTGCACATTTCCCGCCACTCCTAACACATGCACGCAACCACCCCTGCTACAAAATCCCAAAACAATGGGACCGGCCACTATAGAACTGCCGCACGCAACGCCCAGACACCTGGCCCGCCACCCAAACCCAGGGCAGTTCACACAGATGCTAATCCAGACCCCAACACCACACCACCGGCCCCGCGCACTCACGCCTCCTCTGGAAAGAGACAATAGATCTGGGCGTGTTGCGTCCCTGCTCCTGGCGCGGCGCCAGCTAGTGTGTGGCGACACCTGCAACAGCCTCATTTGCATTGTTGGCAACAAGTGCCTCGAAATGATGTCACCTGCTGGCAGAGAGGGACATTGCCAGAATAGCGCCCTGGGTCCAAAGACGCTTGGCGCCCTCTGTCGCTTGTGAATAAAATGGGGCGGAGACAAGCCCCTTTTGTGTTCAGAATCCAGTCGCTGGCTGATTACATCAAATTGTGACCAGCCTCCTCCGCACACCTATCTCTGCACCTACCCCAACTCACCTGAATCACACACCGAATAATTAGCTCCTCACCCTGGCACAAAGCTGTTTGTAGGAGGCGGGTTGGGTAAATAGTGTGTAGCAGCAGGGGGAGAGAGGACAAGAAAGCAAGCTGATGGGGTGTTAAAAAATATAAACAAGGAAGACAAGCTGAGGATCGCCAGGCGCGAAACTGAAAGCACGGTGGGAGCGCACCAGAAGCCGTCGCCGTGAGCGTGCCCATCGGCTGTCCCGGCGCAAACTCCGAGTCTGAATTGGAGACAGACTCACGCTCGAGACCAAATCCCATTCTACAATGCTGCGAGTGCCCATCTCTTATCTCCACTTTGGCTCGTTGGAAGCTGAGCCGACTCTGAGCCGACGACTATAGTTCTCGCAGCGAGAACGCGCTTCGCACGCTTTCGCAGGGCGAGACCTAAAAATTGCTGATGTCAATATCACTTTGAGTTGTTATTTTATGAAAAAATGCCAGCCCTGCAAAATTGGGCTTATCTGCAACCATGCCTGCAAGACCACGAACACTGATACGATTTCTAAGCCTCTGATTTCGCAGAAATGTTGGTCATTTCTTGAACATTCCACAGTTGAAAACCAAAGCTGAAGTCTTAGTCAGTTTTGATAATTCACGTCCCCATTTAGTAAGCGCAATGATGCTATGTGGTTAAAATTGTTAAAATCTTTGGTCTAATTATCAGTTGTAATTTAAGAGTTAGAAATAAATTATCTATTTTGTTGCTACTGGTTTAAACCTCAAACCCTGGATGTTCGAATGTTTCTTTACAACTGACTTTGGGGCAAGAAATCTCGTCTGGTAACAGAATTATAAACTGTGGCGTTTCAACGAAATCTCATAGTGACACACAGGGGATAGGGGAAAGCATTAGGGAATCTGCGGTTGCCGTATGTCATTCCTCAAAAGCTGTAACTCTCCATTATTTCACCTCCAGGAACCGGGGCAGGAAATAACGGAGATTACTTCGGGCCACTCATAAATAGGGCCTTAGTATGTTACCCTGACTTACCCATTGACATATCTTTATCCTTTTCAACTTTACAGGTCTTTCCTTTAAAGTGCTAGTTTTTAATCCTGAATTAATATGCCCCTTTTTGCAAAGTCTAAAACAAGACTGAGAAACAAATTTAGAACAACGCCTTGACCTCTGACAGTCCTTAATTATCAACACTGTTGTAGTATGGAGGATAAACGAGTGGAATCCAGAAGAAGTTGTTTCCAAGTTGTTTATTTAGTAATTAAGTATAAAAGCAACAAACCCCACCAGGAGCAGCCTGTATCATGCTCAGCCCTTCAGCAACTGTCTCAACTCCCTCACTAACATTCTAAATATAAACATTCTAGATTGCAATAACTATGCTGAGCATTATATAATAGGGAAGATATAATTCAACATACTACAACTGTCCTATGAGATACAGGCACAGAGGGTGGGACCTACAACAACTGTTATTTAATGGGAGATTCTGGGCAGATGAGCCTAAGTCAGCCCATCTGTGCCCATTCACAACCGTGGCCTGAGACCAGCTGCCAGTCACTGCGCCACTTCCGTATATTATTTTTGAAAGGATATTTAGTTTTTTTAGGAATTTATCAGAGGTGTTGCCTGAGGAAACGTTAAGGTCCATGTACTTCAATGGTATCCGTAGAGCAACCATTCATCATGCTTTTCGCTCAGATATGTCTTGTGCTAAGCATTGTATGTCTAGCGTCAGATTTGCAAATTTAAATATGATTTCACTTCTAAAACATGGGCTACAAGTTTATGGCTTGATTACTGCTAGTAATTTGTGTTACTTTTATCAGAGATGTGCAACCATTGCAGTTACACTTAAATAAGCACATTTCAACCAAAAAGACATTCTATGAATTGGTTTGTACAAAAGTTAAAAGCCTTTCATTCTGAAAATTTCCATTAAGCAGTTAATTTGAAATGGTTTCTTAGTAATGGTATTCCATTTAATCGATTTCCTATGAAATCACATGCAAAATTTTCAATAAACTACTTCAGGCTATCTTCCTCCTCCGTTTTAGGCGTGGTGCCCTCCTTTTTAGGTTTGGTTGTTTTCATGACCATTTTCATAATATATTACCTACTGGCGGTCGCAACATTCTATTGGGAATAACTTTGGCGCCGGTGGACGAATCTTCGCGAATTTCTCAAAGAAGATGGCCCGATCCGCTCCTTCCCTGAAAATGTGGGGGGGATTCGTCAAGCGGGGTCCGAGATAAAAGGGGGGTCCCAAAACGTGTTTTCCCCATGTTAATTTCCATAGGGCGGTCGAACTCACTTTTAGCCCGAATGGATATCCACCAAACTTGGCAAAATTGAAGGGACTGTTACCCCGATGTGCCTTTGCTATGTCTCAAGATATGTGCTCCAGTGTTTTTTACGAAAATTAACTTTGAAAAAATATATATTGGGCTACATTGGGCTATATATATATATTTTAGAGCCCAAATGTAGCCCAATGTAGCCCAAAGATGGCCACCAGAGACAAAAAAAAAACAAATGTAGCCCAAATATCAGCCAGATGTAGCCCAACTATAGCCCAATGACAGAATGTCCCAGAGTGTTCTAAAGAACAACTAGAACGCTAACAGTCTTAGTTATGAGAAAAGTATGGCACACCTGAAGTCATCTTGATTGGAATAAAGTGGTAACACTTAATACATTTAATTTGAAAAGGAACAAAATGAGGGGTTTCATTTTGCCATAGAAATTTTATATATATATATATATATATATATATATATATATATATATATTCACTGAAAAAACCATAGGTTATAGACCATATATAGTTAGGAATTTGCATTTACAAAACCTTGAAAATTCACTGAAAAAACCATAGGTTAGAGACCATATATAGTTAGCTGGACATTTTATTGACATAAAACCAATGAAATTCCATATATAGTTAGTTGCACTAACTATATATCGCGCACCCGCAATCCACTACTGATGATGTCACATATTACATCATTCATGACATGGTCAGTGACATCACTGATGACATCACTGATGACATCTCAAATGACATCACTGATGACATCACTGATGACATCTCAAATGACATCACTGATGACATCTTCTAGTGTCTGTGTGTTTTTGTAAAGTTTAAATATGTTTTACATATTGAAGAATGAGTGGATGTATGGAAGACTGAGTGTGTGTATGGCTGGCTGGGAGGTGTGTGACTCTGTGCATATCAATGTGTACTTGTATCAGTGATTGTATAAGAGAGTAAGTATGTGTTAGTATATGTGTGAAAAGTATGGTGTTCTGTGTTTAACTGTATAGATGAGGAAATCGAAGTGTGATTGATTCTTCACAGGACTGACTAGGTGTATGAGTGCATATGATAGTGTTGTAATAATGAGTGACTGTATGTATGAGTGATTGTATGGGTGAATGAGTGAATGTGTGTGTAGACGTAGGAATCAGTGAGTGCGTATGTAGTAACTGGTATTGGTGTGTCATGATGTCATCAGTGATGTCATTTGAGATGTCATCAGTGATGTCATTTGAGATGTCATCAGTGATGTCATCAGTGATGTCACTGAAGTATGGTGTTCTGTGTTTAACTGTATAGATGAGGAAATGGAAGTGTGATTGATTCTTTACAGGACTGACTAGGTGTGTGAGTAACTCCATGGATGAGTGGCAGTGTGTGAGTGTCTGCATAGGTGTATGAGTGCATATGATAGTGTTGTAATAATGAGTGACTGTATGTATGAGTGATGTATGGGTGAATGAGTGAATGTGTGTGTAGACGTAGGAATCAGTGAGTGCATATGTAGTAACTGGTATTGGTGTGTCATGATGTCATCAGTGATGTCATTTGAGATGTCATCAGTGATGTCATCAGTGATGTCACTGACCATGTCATGAATGATGTAATATGTGACATCATCAGCAGTGGATTGCGGGTGCGCGATATATAGTTAGTGCAACTAACTATATATGGAATTTCATTGGTTTTATGTCAATAAAATGTCCAGCTAACTATATATGGTCTCTAACCTATGGTTTTTTCAGTGAATTTTCAAGGTTTTGTAAATGCAAATTCCTAACTATATATGGTCTATAACCTATGGTTTTTTCAGTGAATTTCATTGGTTTTTTAAAAGCTAATATCTATAGCTGTAAAATATATTCTTTATTACGTGACGTATCACGTAGCCACGTGAGACGCCTCATGACGCGTCGCATAACCGTGACGTATCGGCTCTGCAGCGCAAACAAAACCCGTAACGTAAGCGTGCCGGAGCACGCTTACAGATATATATTTTTTTTTTAACCTTAATTAGACAAAATCCACACGTGCACATATCTTGAGGCCTTGCAAAGGCACATCAAACAAACAGTCCCTACAATTTTGCCAAGTTTGCTGGAAATCTATTCCCTTAATTTTTTTTTTACTGTTTCTCTTGGTTTTCCCCTTGTTACGCTTACCAGGACGCTACCCGGTACGCGAACCGGACGCTCCAAAAACACAAGATGGCGGACTCCCGTTACGATGCCGGTTAGCTGCCCGGTTCGCGTACCGGGAAGCGCCTCTACCGCGAAAAATCGCGGGGGACTTTAATATCCCCCTCATCAATCCTAGGGGGTCAGGAGGGGTTTACCTTGCCCCCTTTCCTTCATTTCCCCCTTCTTTTTTCACCACATCTTGTCTCTCAAACTTACCGAGAGACAAGATGGCGGCCGCTCCGGACCGTTTACAATGGGGCGCTAACCGGAGCGCTGTCACAGATATGTATATTTTTTTAAACGTTAATTTCTCAAAATCCACTGGAGCACATATATTGAGACATAGCAAAGGCAGGTCGGGCAAACCATATCTACAATTTTGCCAAGTTTCATGTAAATCTATTCAGCCGTTCGAGCTAAAAGTGAGTCTAACCGCCCTATGGAAAAATGAATGGGAAAAACGCGTTTTGGGACCCCCTTTTTTCTCGCCCCCCCCCCTTGACGAAACCCCCCCAAATTTTCAGGGGCTGCTCAGAAACAAACTGTGCCATTTTCCTGAAAATGTCAGCCAATTCCGTCCACAAACGCCAAAGTTATTAGACATAGAATTTTCAGAAATCCCATAGAGAAAAAATCCTAACTATATATACCCACTGGCTATCGCCAGTAGGTAATATACATATAAACATATATAATCTGCATATCTATATAAATATAAATGCATGCATACATATACATATATGCATACATATGCATGTTATTTACATGAAAGTTTTAAAAACACTAATAAAAGCAAAGCTAAAAAGCCACCTCATTACAAACAGAATGGCTTTAACTTAAACGAGGGCGAGATCTATTGCATTTTCAATGCTTGTTTACTTTGGTTCTATCAAGAAGGCATTCAGATGTGTCACACATTTGCCATAAATTCTGAATGTTAGCACTCTAGTTGCTCATTAGATCACTGTAGTAAAGCAAGTGCTCACCAGGGAAGTCTGCTGCTAATCATGGTTTGCAGCCATTTTCCCGCATTTTTTATCCCGCAGACTTTCAGTCCGCATACCATTATCCCGCAAGGTCATTGACCTCGCATACCATTATCCCGCATTTTTTCAAAACGCATGTGCATTTATCGCGCATGCCTTTACAAAGAATTACTTTTTAAAGGCATGTATGGTAAATGCATTTGCGTTGTGAAAACCACGATGACGAGAGAGGTAAGTGGGTTTGTGTTAATTTTTTTGTGGGTTAGTGATTGTGTAGTGTAGTGTTGTGTAGTGTAGTGTTGTGTTAGTGTAGTGTAGAGTTGTGGTGGTTGTTTAGTGTAGGGTCATGCTGGGGGTAGTGTTTTAGGGTTTAGGGTTGTATTGTAGTGTTTGCGTAGTGTTGGGTCATGCTGGAGGTAGTGTTTTAGGGTTTAGGGTAGTGTTGTAGTGTTTGCGTAGTGTAGGGTCATGCTGGGGGTAGTGTTTTAGGGTTTAGGGTTGTGTTTTAGTGTTTGCGTATTGTAGGGTCATGCTGGGGCTAGTGTTTTAGGGTTTAGGATAGTGTTGTAGTGTTTGCATAGTGTAGGGTCATGCTGGGGGTAGTGTTTTAGGGTTTTGGGTAGTGTTGTAGTGTTTGCGTAGTGTAGGGTCATGCTGGGGTGTAGTATTTTAGGGTTTAGGGTAGTGTTGTAGTGTTTGCGTAGTGTAGGGTCATGCTGGGGGTAGTGTTTTAGGGTTTTGGGTAGTGTTGTAGTGTTTGCGTAGTGTAGGGTCATTCTGGGGGTAGTGTTTTAGGGTTTTGGGTAGTGTTGTAGTGTTTGCGTAGTGTAGGGTCATGCTGGGGTGTAGTGCTTTAGGGTTTTGGGTAGTGTTGTACTGTTTGCGTAGTGTAGGGTCATGCTGGGGTGTAGTGTTTTAGGGTTTTGGGTAGTGTTGTAGTGTTTGCGTAGTGTAGGGTCATGCTGGGGTTAGTGTTTTAGGGTTTTGGGTAGTGTTGTAGTGTTTGCGTAGTGTAGGGTCATGCTGGGGGTAGTGTTTTAAGGTTTTGGGTAGTGTTGTAGTGTTTGCATAGTGTAGGGTCATGCTGGGGGGTAGTGTTTTAGGGTTTGGGGTAGTGTTGTAGTGTTTGCGTAGTGTAGGGTCATGCTGGGGGTAGTGTTTTAGGGTTTTGGGTAGTGTTGTAGTGTTTGCGTAGTGTAGGGTCATGCTGGGGGCAGTGTTTTAGGGTTTAGGGTAGTGTTGTAGTGTTTGCGTAGTGTAGGGTCATGCTGGGGGTAGTGTTTTAGGGTTTAGGGTAGTGTTGTAGTGTTTGCGTAGTGTAGGGTCATGCTGGGGGTAGTGTTTTAGGGTTTAGGGTAGTGTTGTAGTGTTTGCGTAGTGTAGGGTCATGCTGGGGTGTAGTGTTTTAGGGTTTTGGGTAGTGTTGTAGTGTTTGCGTAGTGTAGGGTCATGCTGGGGGTAGTGTTTTAGGGTTTAGGGTAGTGTTGTAGTGTTTGCGTAGTGTAGGGTCATGCTGGGGGTAGTGTTTTAGGGTTTAGGGTTGTGTTGTAGTGTTTGCGTAGTGTAGGGTCATGCTGGGGGTAGTGTTTTAGGGTTTAGGGTTGTGTTGTAGTGTTTGCGTAGTGTAGGGTCATGCTGGGGGTAGTGTTTTAGGGTTTAGGGTAGTGTTGTAGTGTTTGAGTAGTGTAGGGTCATGCTGGGGTGTAGTGTTTTAGGGTTTTGGGTAGTGTTGTAGTGTTTGCGTAGTGTAGGGTCATGCTGGGGGTAGTGTTTTAGGGTTTAGGGTAGTGTTGTAGTGTTTGTGTAGTGTAGGGTCATGCTGGGGGTAGTGTTTTAGGGTTTAGGGTAGTGTTGTACTGTTTGTGTAGCGTAGGGTCATGCTGGGGGTAGTGTTTTAGGGGTTAGGGTAGTTTAGTTGTTTAGTGTATGCTAAAGGCATATTCGTTCTAAAAGTTTTCGTTATTTTAATTTGCGGCCTAATAGTACATGCGGGATTTTTTTTGCGGACTGATGGTATGCGGGATTTCGTCATATATTCGCTAATCATACTTTCTATGGCAAAATGAGCCCCCTCATTTTGTTCCTTTTTAAATTAAATGTTTTAAGAGTTACCACTTTATTCCAATCAAGATGGCTTCAGGTGTGCCATACCTTTGTAATAAGCAGGACTGTTAGCACTCTAGTTGTTCTTTAGAACTCTCTGGGACATTCTGTCATTGGGCTATAGTTGGGCTACATCTGGCTGATATTTGGGCTACATTTGTTTTTTTTTGTCTCTGGTGGCCATCTTTGGGCTACATTGGGCTACATTGGGCTACATTGGGCTACATTGGGCTACATTTGGGCTCCAACATATATATAGCCCAATGTAGCCCAATATATATTTTTCAAAGTTAATTTTCGTAAAAACCACTGGAGCCTATATCTTGAGACATAGCAAAGGCACATCGGGCTACCAGTCCCTACAATTTTGCCAAGTTTGGTGTAAATCCATTCAGCCGTTCAGGCTAAAAGTGAGGCCAACCGCCCTATGGAAAATTGCATGGGAAAACACGTTTTGGGACCCCCCTTTTTTCTCGGCCCCCCCTTGACGAAACCCCCCCAAATTTTCAGGGGCTGCTCAGAAACAAAATGTTCCATTTTCCTGAAAATTTCAGCCAATTCTGTCCTCAAACGCTAAAGTTATTCGACATAGAATTTTCAAAAATCCCATAGGAAAAAAATCCTAACTATATATACCTACTGGCTATCGCCAGTAGGTAATATATATATATATATATATATATATATATATATATATATATATATATATATATATATATATATATATATTCAGTGAGAAAACCATAGGTTATAGACCATATATAGTTAGGGATTAGCATTTACAAAACCTTATTTTACTCACACAAAACCATTGAAATTCGCATATATAGTTAGTTGCACTAACTATATATCGCGCACCCGCAATCCACTGCTGATGATGTCACATATTACATCATTCATGACATGGTCAGTGACATCACTGATGACATCATCCAGTGACTGTATGTTTCTGTAAAGTTAAAATATGTCTTACATATTGAAGAATCAGTGGATGTATAAGTGTCTGGATGAAGGATTTAGTAGGTGCATGACTGACTGTATGAGTGATTAAATGTGTCTCACTGAGTGCATGGGTTAGTGACTAAACTGTCTTAATTTGTGCATCATTATATATGTTGTTCTGTAAACTGCTGCATGTGTTGATCAGTAGCTATATGAGTAACTATATGGGTTATTGATTGGTTGCCCAAGTATTTGTATAGGAGAGTGAGTGTGTGTGTGTGTGTGTGGGTGGCTGGGAGGTGTGTGACTCTGTGCATAGATGTGTGAACAGTTGATTCAGTAGATGTATGGGTTCAAAACTGCATGTGGAAACAGCTGTATGGGTGGTTGACTGTGTACATGAGTGTATTGGTGAGTGAATGGATATCTCAGTGCTACATGTCAAAGTAAGTACATATGTAAAACACAGTTCATGTGAGAGTTGACATATATAAATTACTGTGTATAAGAGCCAGTGAATGTGTGAGTGGCTGCATGGATCATTGAAAACTTGTATCAGTGATTGTATAAGAGAGTAAATATTGTGTTAAAATATGTTTGAATAAGTAAGGTGTGTATAACTGTATAGTTGAGGAAATGGAGGTGTGATTGATTCTTTGCATGACTGACTAGGTGTATGAGTAACTCCATGGATGAGTGACAATCTGTGAGTGTCTGTTTACACTGAGTGTATCTAAGGTTATATTAGAGTCTGAAGAGGTTCATCGTATTATCACATGAATGATGTCATCAGTGATGTTGTCAGTGATGTAATTTGAGTTGTCAACGGTGATGTCATCAGTGATTTCACTGACCATGTCATGAATGATGTAATATGTGACATCATCAGCAGTGGATTGCGGGTGTGCGATATATAGTTAGTGCAACTAACTATATATGCGAATTTCAATGGTTTTGTGTGAGTAAAATAAGGTTTTGTAAATGCTAATCCGTAACTATATATGGTCTATAACCTACGTTTTTTTCAGTGAATTTTCAAGGTTTTGTATGTACTAATTCCTAACTATATATGGTCTATAACCTATGGTTTTTTCAGTGAATTTCAATGGTTTTTTAATAGCAAATATCAAAAGCTGTAAAATGTATTATTCTTTTAAAGGAAAAATATATTTTATATGTTTTTAATATAATTTTTTTATGCATCTGCCAAACCCTGACCTCTTAATAGTGCACTGTGGTGGAAATGATTTGGGCACTATGACTGGGGTTGGTCTGGAAATGCTTTTAAAGGACACCTTGCATCAATTGATGACACTGTTTCCCCAAACTACCTTGGTATATTCCAATATATGCCAAAGACAGAAATGGAACTGGTACAACCAATTTTGTCCACAATTTGAGAAAGCACGGAAACATGTGAATAAATCTGTTTCTGCTTACATGAGAGACTTTAGAATGGGTTCAATATACAACAATAACTTGCGTTACAACATGCAAGACATCTACAGAGGAGATGGTGTGCACTTCTCAGATAAGGGGAATAGAATATTCCTCCTGAATTTTAGACTGTGCATTGGAACCTACTTTTAGGTTCCTAAATCAGCCACAGAACCCAATAGCTCTTTTCAGAGCTACCGTACCTCTGATCATTCAAAACGTTTTTCTTTTTCTACATTTTTTCACTATTTTTCACCAAAGTACGCTCCCCGGTACGCTTACCGGTGCACGTACCGGGCGCTCCCCACGCGTTTTTTTTTTTTGCTTATATGAGCGTCCTAAGCCCCCCTCAGAAAACCTAGAGGGTCAGGAAGTGTCTACCGTGCCCCCTTCTACCCATTCCGAACATTGTTTGCCCACCATCTTGTGTCTCAATTCTACCGAAACACAAAATGGAGGACTCCCGTAACGCTGCCGGTACGCGTACCGGGGCGCACACCGGTAAGCGCTCGTTAAAAAAAGGTGGGAAAGTAATTTACAGGAAAACCACTGGAGACACTTTCATCAAATATAGAATAGGCCCTACTACATAGCAGTCCCTACCATTTACCCAAATTTGATGGAATTCCATTGAGACATTTATGCTGTAAGCCTGGCTAAATATCCTGAGGTAAATTACATGACAAAAACACATATGAAGTGTTAGAATTGACAACCAATTAAAATTTTACTTTCATTTTCTACTATTATTTCATGACATTTGATTGGTTATGTACCTGAATATATATAAAGAAAGAGAGAGAGAAACAGCCATTTTGACTACTACTTCCTGAAGTACATTTCAAGAGCATTTTCACTGACAACTTAAACTTCTTTTTGAAAGGTAAGATGTTATTTTAAAAATTTGAAAGGAGAACTATGTTATGCACTTTAAATTAATTTAGGAAAACGTTTTCAGATAGTTATATACTGTCCCTCTATAAGAGTTAGTCATTGAGAAAGGCTTAATGATTTAAATTATTGATTGAGTTAGGCTTCTGTGGTATAATTATGAATTTACTTAGGCTTCATCACAGGCACTTTTTAATAGTTCTACTTCCTGCCTGAAACCATACAGTGCCCAAAGATAACTTCACTGTTAAAACCTGTCTGAACTTAAACCCAACAGTGCCCTGTCTCTACTGATATATTTATTTTTAATGCAATTCACAGCAAGAAAATGGAAGCACAACAGAAGGAAAATAATATTTCATTTCAAATTAAGATTGAAAACAATCCTAAGGAAGAAAATGAAGAAATAGACTTTTTGGATGACACTGTAGACCAAGAATTAATTAAATGTGTTGAAGAATGTGAATCATGGAATGAAAAGGAGGACATACCAGATGAATTAATGTTACAAATTCTTTTAGATTTTGAAAAATCAGAACAATAAATTTAAATTTTAAAAGTTAAAATTGTTTGAGACATTATTCTTTTTTATATGAAAATTATGAAATAGTACCCAAAAAGATATAATATAAAGTGAGACTTAAAGTATACTGTGCAACTTTTTTGTGTTACATAGTAAGTTTGCTCATAGTTACTTCCTTTCTCCAACTATATTATCTCCAATGTGTATTTAACATCTCTTTATCATCTTCTGCCTCCATATTGTTTCTGCTTTCCTGACAGACTATGGTATGAATTCCATATAGCACAATAACTTCTGAATCAACATGCAAGATATCTACAAAGGAGACGGTGTATATTAATTTTTAGACTCTGCATTGGTACCTACATGTTGCTACTTAAATAAAAAAAAACACAAAAAAACCCAACAAAAAGAACAATCGATTAACATACAATATTTGAAAAGTCTATCATTCTTTTTCCCCATAGTACGCTCCCCGGACCGCTTCCAGGTGCGCGTACCGGGCGCTCCCCCGCAAAAAAAAGAAATATTTTATTTTTTTTGCCCCGCGGGGCCCTTTTAAAGCCCCCACATCAAAGCTAGGGGGTCAGGGAGGATCTACTCTGCCCCTTTATGGTCATTTCCCCCTTTGTTTTGGCCACCTCTTGTGTCTCGATCCTCCCGAGACACAAGATGGCGGCCGCTCCGGACTGTTTAGAATGTTTACAGACACCCGAGAGCCAATCAGCTTTCCGCGCGCAAGTCGCATAGCGCGCCTGGAGTGCTCTCCGGTGCGCGTACCCGGGCGCCCTTACAGATATATATTTTTTTGAACCTAAATTACTCAAAATCCACTAGAGCACATATCTTGAGACCTAGCAAAGGCACATCGGACTACCAGTCCCTACTATTTTGCCAAGTTTCATAGAAATACATTCTGCCGTTCGAGCTAAAAGTGAGCCCAACCGCCCTATGGAAAACTCAATGTTAAAAACACGTTTTGGGACCCCCCTTTTTTTCTCGGCCCCCACTTCACGAAACCCCCCAAACTTTCAGGGGACGCTCAGAAACAAAATGTGCCATTTTCCTGAAAATTTCAGCCAATTCCTTCCTTCAGCGCCAAAGTTATTCAACATAGAATTTTCAGAAATCCCTATTGAAAAAAATCCTAACTATATATACCTACTGGCGACCGCCAGTAGGTAATATATATATATATATATATATATATATTCTCACTGGAAAAAACCATAGGTTTCACACCAGTTATAGTTAGGTGGAAATTTTACTCGCATAAAACCATTGAAATTCCCACGTTATAGTTAGTTGGACTCACTATAACTTGTGCGTGCAATGCACGGCTGATGACGTCACATATTACTTCACTCATGACATGGTCAGTGACATCACTGATGACATCACTGATGACATCATTCAGTGAATGTGTATCTTTCTGAAAAATAATTTTTTTTAGATATATGTATATCTAAAGGTTGATGGAAGAATAAATGGGTAAATAAATGTCTAAATGGATGTTTTTTTTGTTTAAAATTGATTGGTTAACTGACTTATTAAATGTATCTTAGTGAATACATATATTAGCGAGTAATGTTTAAATATTTAAATATCTGTATCTGTGTCTCACTTTGTGTATAAGTGGCTGCATGGGTTGGTGAGTAGCTACATGAGTGTGTATATGGGTTATTAGTTGTTTTTTGAGTATCAGTATCAGTGTCTGTATGGTTCGGTGGGGGATATTACTTAGAGCACAGATGCATGAATGAGTGACTCACTATTTGTATGTATTTTGAAGACAGCATGTGTGCTAGACTGTATGGGTGGATGATTGTGTGTATGGGTGGGTTAGTGAGTATGTGTTTTTATAATTGATTGTTTAAGAGAGTAAATATGTTTCCGTTTCTGTAGAAGTATATGTAGTGGTGTGTATATAGCAGTATAATCAAGTAAATGGTTTATTTGCATGTGTGAATTTGTGTGTGAGTAACTATATGGATGAGTATTAGTGTGTAACAGGATGTATAGGTGTATGAGTACATATGATGAGTAAGTACATGCATGAGTGACTATATAGAACTGTTGGTGAATGAGTGGATGTGTATGTAGATGTTGGAATTACCTAATAAGTTGTTGTAATTGGTATTGGTTTCTCCTTTTTTAAGAAAATGTTAGTTTCTATTTTTGAATGTGTGTGTCAAAGGTTATTTTATGCTGATAGGAGGTCTGCCACTTTGTCACAAGGATGTTGTCATCAGTGATGTCATTTGAGATGTCATCAGTGATGTCATGAGTGATGTAATATGTGACGTCATCAGCAGTGCATTGCACGCGCAAGTTATAGTGAGTCCAACTAACTATAACGTGGGAATTTCAATGGTTTTATGCGAGTAAAATTTCCACCTAACTATAACTGGTGTGAAACTTACGGTTTTTTCAGTGAATATATATATATATATATATTCTTCTCCGAACTTCCTCCCCTATCAAAGGAAAGAATGGCCGCACTCACAGGATCGTTCCAAATTAGTTATTTATTTAGCAAAATGACACAGGACGCGTTTCGGCGTACACACCTTCTTCCTGCTGTAATGAAGTACAACGAAATAACCGCCATTTTATCTCTAGGCTTTCCTCAATGTTTCCGGCACGCTAATTAACATAAAGGACGGACTTTGCCGTAACATTCATTTTACTTGGGCGCCATGATGGAACATGCAATTATATTATGAATTCATATTCTTGCTTCATGTAACACCAGTGAAAATCATTTCAAATTAATTTTAAAGTTTGTAACGTTTTGTACCAGTGAAATTAATTTCAACAATTATAACGTTTGTAACATTTTGTGCACAATTGAGCCCTAAATGGACATAGTCACTGTATATCATTACATGAACACAGTATATTTTCAATATCACAATGGCGCCTTTTTACCCAAAAAGAATCAATTCAAAATGTCATTGCTCATGATTAGGTAATAAATACATTCAAATGCACCTTAACTGAAATAAATCACATCTCATCTTAACCAGATACCTCTATTCACATAATTCAGATGTTACCACCTCGTATACAATTTACTACTACTCATCTAACCTAGATGGATGGAAAGTTCTTCCTCTGTGTTGAGACCATTCGTGTTGTTACAGTTCGTAGGTCGATAATATATCGTGACTCAAGCTTACGTTGTCACAGCTCACGGTTACCACCTCACTCACTAGCTGGAATGTAATCAATACAATAAAATTTCAGGAGACTCCTATCACTATTGTGGTACAGGGTGAAGTGTCTCGCTACCGGGTAGGAAGCATCCCTGTTCTCAATTGCCCTAGCATGTTCTAAAATTCTGCGCTTTACTGGGTGAATTGTGCTGCCTATGTGGCTTTTCAGACCTTGGAGGCTGTGGACTCCGTTCTACGGCAGGAAGAATGGTCCTCCCCCACCCCGATAGCCTTCATCATGGAACTAGCCCACATAGCCCTCACTGAAAACTTTTTCAGGTATGAGTCACAACTTTACCACCAGATCCGCGGCACCTCGATGAGTTCTACGTTCGCACCGAGCCTGGCCTGTATCTATATGGCAACCTTCGAAAAAACCCGCATCTACCCACCTGAACAGAACCCGTTCCGAGAAAATCTCACCCTTTGGCGTCGATACATCGACGATATTCTAGTCTTCTGGAAAGGGGATCGGACCAGCTGTGAAGCCTTCTGCACGTGGATTAACCTGCAAGACCCCTTTTTGAAATTCACAGGCACGATCTCTGAGGAGTCTGTACCCTTTCTTGATCTGTCAATCAAGTTGGATCCCACAGCAATCACTACGACCCTCTTCAAGAAAGAGACCGACAGGAACAGCCTGCTTTTGTACAACAGCCACCACACCAGAGCCTTAAGGGATAACTTGCCTTTTGGGCAATTTCTACGGCTTCGCAGAAACTGTACATCAGTAACAGACTACAAACAAGAAGCCAATACCCTCCAACACAAGCTTCAGGACAGGGGGTACCCGACTCGACTTCTCAAGACATCATCAAAAAGGGCTCTCAATAATACCAGAGACTCGCTTCTGGAAGTCCATACTAAGGAGAAAGACGACACGATCACATGCGTGACGTCTTATACAAGAAACTCCACGTTCATAAAGAAGACTGTGAACTCGCATTGGGGAATCCTCAATACGGCGGGCCTGGATATACCTCGGCCCCGTTTTGCATTTAAGAGGACATCCAACCTCAAGGATACCCTGATCCATACTCGCCCCAAGAAATCGAGCACCCGCCCAGTCAATACACTCTGGGATCTGCCACCTGTCATGGGACATTACCGATGTGGATCCTGTGTGGTATGCCCCCAGACTATCCAGGGTAAAACCATAGAACTTCCTAAGGATTTTACCTGGCACCTCAGCAAACACACAAACTGCAACAGCGCAAGATGCAGCTACATGCTAACATGCCCATGCAAGATGATCTACATCGGCATGACGATGCGCACTGTGAAACTACGCATCATGGAACATAACAGCAACATTCGCTGTAAAAAGACACACACCAGGCTGTATGAACACTGTAGACAACATAACCACCTGGCGGAACATATACAATGGACTATCCTTGAATGCCACCCTTCCATTAACCAACAAGCCCTATACAGAATGGAACAGCGATGGGTGCATCGTCTCCAGACAGATGCACATGGTCTCAATGATTCTGTGCCTTGGAATATGCTGGCCAGATAATCCATGCTTGGATTGTTCCTACTCCAGTCTAAGTACCATCCTTCTATATCCATTAAGGCACCTCTAGCATTCGCCCACAGTTGGGGCTACTCCGTTCCAAGATGGCGCCTTGTTGTGAACGCCCACCGGCTAGTGGCTGCCCTCTCTTTCCGCACCACGCTTGTCCGCGTTACCTAGCAACGCTCTCCACACACGCCCACTCACGGTGCCCGCGGCATTCTGCTTCTTAAGCAGCTCAGCTACACACCGATTCACCGGCTGTCCTGCGATCTCGCCGCTGTGGTTGGGGTAGGTGCTTACAAGCCTAGTGCCTCGAGCGAATAAGGTAAGATGTGGTCTACGGACACTATGGTTTTCTGTGGTATCAATTGGCGATCCCTGTGGTTTAACCACCTCGGGACCCACTTGAAACCGTCTTGCTCCGTTAACCACGATCATAACCGGAATATATATTTATTCCATTACTCCCATCTAGGTAACTACCTTACAGCTCAGGCCCCACAAGGACAGTCTGTGGGGACCGTCTACCAGGGACTAAGGGTAAGGACTTCTTGAGAGTATTCGACCCTGGTGTTCCCTTTTTCCTTCACCCATTGAAGTGCTCATGGCTCTGGTTTTAAGTTTCAATTCTTAGTTTAACGAATACACTACTCCTTTGGCTGTAAAACACATATGAGTGACTAAGCATGGAGTGTATAGCCTTATGTATATCAAATTAATGCATCCGTATCATTGATGACATATGGCACTTACAATGTAAACCCCCTCCCCGCGTATATAAATTTATAATTTTTTCTCTCTCTTGCACCTTCACTTTGTTTTGGTAGAGGTAATTGAACCAAACCTTATTTTGCATGATGTTTCCACGTGTAAAATTTTCCAGTTGATAGGCCCAACATTGATTGTGCCCTTCTCTCCTTCTCTCCCCACACCTAGGGCGGGAAATCACGTAGGATTCAATCCTGCGATACCCTGCAGGTTGTATACTTAATTTCTTTCTAAACGGTTGAAATTCCCTGCAAGTTGATGAGCATTTAGGTCCTGAAGAATTGCCCGAGAGGCATGAAACATTTTGACCGCACCATAGGCGAGGGTTGAACGAGGCCAAATCACCTTACTCTTTGTGCTTCGGTACCCCTCCCTTCACCAATTTTAAATAAGGCAGTGAGCCATATCATTAAAGTTTTCTCAATGGACTCTACTGACCTTTTTTAACTCTTCACTCACGCTCACTACTGCACTCTTTTAGGCCCCTCACACACATGCATCTATTGGCTAAGGAATAAAAGAACTCCGCTAAAGAGTAGCACTCAGTGCTACCCGACAGGCATTGCACCGCCAGCCTGCCGTTGGAGCAGGAGGCCAATGATGACACTATACAATCATCGGGTAGGATGGCAACAGTCATCCAGCCTTTTAATTGTGTGAGGCATCCTCAATTCCGTCAAGGGATTACCTTATTCCCTGCTGCACTACCAACGCTTCCCAGAGAGAGAGAGTCATTCCCTCATTTTACTCTACTTTGTGTGGGGAACTCTGTACACGCTTTTGACTTCTGGCTTTTCAGACGTGGACATACTAGGCAGTACATGCAGTATGCGGTGTTACATGTCAAAAATGTATTAATTTTCTTTACCTACTCTTTGCCAGGTGTTTTATAAGTCAAGACTTTAGAACTGTTTCTGCAAGCCTTGCATTTGGAACATGGAATAAAACCCTGTGATAGTACTGATTCTTGGCACAAAAGGGATAAAATACTTACTTATAGGGGCTTTAGCCAGCTTTCTTAATCCATTTGTCTGTTAGTGTGTCTATAATTTTTTTGTTCTGTCCACAACAGTGTACAGCAAAGGGCACAGGGTCATCACACTTCACCACTCGCTTACCTTTCTGTGAGTGATGGCATTCGGCTCTTGAACAGTGTGCACTTACTCACCAAAAGTAGTTCCCATGTACAGTTTTACAAAAATCATCCCTAAACATTTGCGCAGCCAAATGTTATCCAGCATTATAACTACTGTCTTTGCCAGTGCTTGTTTAAATTTGCTATTATCGCCTATTATAAAGGTATGGGGCAGAGCCTGCTAACTTAAAGAATTGTCGCCTGAATTCATTGCTAACTTTTGTGGCCACAATTGTGGCGAAAATTTTGCATGACTATTTTGCAGGCCAATGTCTGCCTGGTTATTAGGCAGGCTAGATTTAAGCCTTCCTATAGCCTGATGCCCATTCCGTTGTCTATCTTGGATGACCTCAGAGAAAAACTAGATGCTGGCCATTTTAATACCTTAGTCCTTTGGACCGGGCCGCAGTTTTTGACATAGTCAATGTTGCAGTCTAATTGGACAATGTCACTACCACAGGTATTTTAGATCCCACCTCTTTGTGGTTTGCGGTTTAAATTGTTTCTTTAAATAGTTTTTTTAATCTGATCAGACACAGGCATTAAAATTAGCATTGCGCACTGCACAAATGTTATCTGCCAGCTGTGTCCCGCATAGATCTTCATTCAAATGTAAGCTTAACCAGTGTCCTGGCCTATAGGGTCATTAGAGCATATATGTATGCTGATGATTCTCAATAGCTAATGCGTTTGGATAACTATCCCTCAAATTACTGCGTTTCAACAAAGTGAGATTG
Organism: Lissotriton vulgaris; assembly: GCF_964263255.1. Classification (NCBI taxonomy): domain Eukaryota; kingdom Metazoa; phylum Chordata; class Amphibia; order Caudata; family Salamandridae; genus Lissotriton; species Lissotriton vulgaris. The sequence goes on along the minus strand of NC_141694.1, from coordinate 1,140,753,423 downwards.
ATTTGGGAGTTGATAGAGAGTAATCAAGTTAAACTGAACTCAAATAAAAACCGAGACACTTACTGTCAATGGTGTAGAGACCTCCTGGTTTGATGCTTATTTGCCAGCAGACATTGTGCCCTTTACCAACTCAGTCTGCGCAGGTGAATAGACTGGGGTGAAGATTGACTGCTAATTGTCCCTAAGGGCCAAGTCTTCTCTTTTAGATCATCTTGTATTTATCTTGAAATTCTGCAAAATATTCTCCTTCTGTTCTCTCTGGACAGCAAGCATGACTGTTTCGGCTCTCACAGGATCGTGTCTCGACTATATAAACTCCCTTTGCTTGGAGTGGCTCCAGTTTGTGTTACATAAACTTCGACTCAATCGATTAATGGGGCCCATGCTAGTCCGCTTTTTCATAAGCTTTATTGACCTCCTACCAAGTAGTGAATCCATTTTAATGCCCTATGTATTGAACTTAAGGCCTAGTTAGTGATACCACTGTATTTATCAATAAGAGTAGGACCCTTCGCTCTTCTTCAGTGACTCTTCTGATAGTCCCAAAATGCCAGAACTTAAGAACCAGAAGTTTATCTTTTCTGTGGCCAGAAAACTCAGACAGCTACCATTTCTTGAAAAATTCACACAACCGCTCAAAACGTACTCTTTCGTCAAGCTTATCTTTCTTAACAAAGTTCCATTTGTTCCTGCTTGCCTAATCGTCTATTCTAGGGACCTCTGATGATAATACGCATGACAAATGGCTTATAACATAATTTGTTTGCGGTACCACCAGAGGTGACAAAATGTATGACAAATGCGACTCTCTTCCATCCATTAAAATACTGATCATTTGCACTATTGCAAACACTGTATTTGCACTGACTGTTAATAATTCTTGTTTAATGCTCTATATAGACCTGCTTGTTTTTAGGTCTCGCCTATCGATGCGCATGCGCATCGAGCAAGCGAGACTATGGGGGCTTATCCACTCTTTGTCCAACTTGCAAGGAATCGTGGCGATTCCTTGCAGTGCCCGTGACTTTTAAGCTCAATGCGCATGCGCATTGAGCTTAAAAGCGCGTGCACATCAGTTCCCTCAGCCACTCCAGGCCCCTGCTGCTTTCACACCTCCCCGCTCCGCCCCCTCCCCTGCCCGCCGTGTTGCATTTCTCCTCCCCCCTCCCCTTATCTGCCTTCCCTCCGTCTGTTCCCTCTCCCCGCTCCGCCCCCTCCCCTGCCCCCTCCCCTTCTCTCTCTTCCCTCTGTCTTGCTTCTCCAGCACACCCGGCCTCACTTCTCCTCCCCCTAATTACATTTCTTTCACTGCCGCCAGGCTGCTGTCACTTAATCTCCCCACTGCCCCACCCCCATTAGTGTCCTAACTACACTTCCAAGTCTCGCTACCTCGCCGCCTCCTCTCTATCCCTCTCTCTCCGTTCTTTTCCCATCTCTCCGTCCTCCCCTCTCCTTTTCTCAATATTCTTCTTTTCATACTTGTTTTTGCAGTAATCTGGTACATCTTTTGATTTTCGGCACTATCTCGACTCGTGTAGCTCGTGTTCCTCTGCCCATTTGTGCTTCCAGTATATTCCGTCATAGCCTACTCTCCTGTTCGAGCTTGCTTTAGGAAATTCCTGTCGCTTCCACACGGATCACAAGATGTTTTATCCAGGTTAGAGCTGTGCTGGAGACCTTCGCTCACAGCAGATTGCGGTTACCAGACCCTCGCCTCGACTGCAAGATGTCTCTGCAGAAGAGAAATGTAACTGCGAACACGAGTCTGTCTGTTGCAGACAGTCCTGCAAGATACCGCCAGGCTGGATTACTTGCCATCATAGTCCATTCCTAGGGACACAGTTACTCTGTTTACTAACTTCTCCCTTTTATTCCACGATGTAAAGCTTTGAAACTCTCCATAGTTTCCTTCAAGAGATAACTGTACGCACAACTGTGGAAGCTATGGGTGTCGTCAGCTCTCAGTGCTCGCCAGAGTATCTCATTCCGGTATTTTCAGATAACAGAGCTTCCCCGTCGCTGGGCAGTCTGAGCAAGAAGCTCTCTGCGGTTTGGCCATGCAGATGTATATTGCCACATACATTGAGGTCCGATGCTGCCATGCTCCTTCTAGCTGTCTCTGGTACAGGATCCGCTCCTGACTGCGGGGATGCTTTTCAGTGCCTCGAAGTATACTTTGAACAGTGGCCTTCATGCAGGTTATTGTGCTCCGACTCCCCCTGGCTCCTATCCAGGCAGAGAAGCAGACAGGCCCACCTTCAGCCAATTCTACTACTTGGTGATAGCACGCACAGTGGCCTGCTGGCTGTTGTTGCCCCTTATCTTGAAGTGTCCCTGTTGTCTTTGTACTGTTGCAGCAAAGAGTACACGCAACCAGAAGATGCAGTCTAACCCGCCCCCATAATCTCTGTCTCCTACTGCGAAAACTCTCTAAGTAAGAGTTTTTTTTCATTACCTTTTGCTTACATAAAAGCCGGTTTGGCTCAGACACTTCGTGCAGTTAATTACATCATCAGCACCGATGTCAATGTGTTCTGTCGGGATTCCTAATTTAAAAAAAGTTGAAATGACGCAGCGTCTTTCCTCAAAATTAATTTGGAGCTAGCACTTGCAGGTGGGGGTAAAATGTTAGCACTCCGCAGCTTACAATAAACAGTGCGTCCTGCTTCTCCGCTAAACTCCCTCACCCACCCTCAACCCCTCACCCTCACTCACCCTCAACCCCTCACCCTCACTCACCCTCAACCCCTCACCCTCACTCACCCTCACTCACACTCACCCTCACTCACCCTCACTCACACTCACCCTCACTCACCCTCACTCACCCTCACTCACCCTCACTCACCCTCACTCACCCTCACCCACCCTCAACCCCTCATCCTCACTCACCCTCACCCTCACTCACCCTCAACCCCACTCACCCTCAACCCCTCACCCTCAGTCACCCTCACCCTCACTCACCCTCAACGCCTCACCCTCAATCCCTCACCCTCATTCACCCTCACCCTCACTCACCCTCAACCCCTCACCCTCACTCACCCTCACTCACCCTCACCCTCACCCACCCTAACCCTCACTCACCCTCACTCACCCTCACTCACCCTCACTCACCCTCACTCACCCACCCTCACTCGCCCTCACTCGCCCTCACTCACCCTCACTCACCCTCACCCTCACCCTCACTCACCCTCACCCTCACTCACCCTCAACCCCTCACCCTCACTCACCCTCAACCCTTCACCCTCACTCACCCTCAAACCCTCACTCACCCTCACCCTCACTCACACTCACCCTCACTCACCCTCACTCACCCTCAACCCCTCACCCTCACTCACCCTCACTCACCCTCACCCTCACTCACCCTCACCCTCACCCTCACTCACCCTCACCCACCCTCACTCACCCTCAACCCCTCACTCACCCTCACCCTCACTCACCCTCACTCAGCGCAACCACAGCATCTTCACTAAATATATTTAATAAACTTTAAGCTATTGGCAATATAAAATAAAATCCATTTTATTTACGTATTAATTATTAATTGTTTTTTAAAGCCATTGATTTTTTTTATATCAATACATATAAGTCACATAGAAGTCCCGTTAATACAAAACATGTTGCTTTACAAATGCTAGAGGTGTCACATTTACAAAAATTATAACTATTGGCTTTGTAAAGAAGAAAGCTATTAATTTAGCTATTTAGAAAAAACAACACATAAATAAAAAACAAAAAAATAAATAACACCTATAGCTCAAACTTTACTACTGCGAGACCTATTGCATTTCCAATGCTTGTTTTTAATTTATTTAATACTAATAGGGAATGTGGCATTTCTTGCGTTCTCTCCAAGTCGATCATAGATAGCGATGTAGAGGGCAAAAAACACACATTTTTCATGTGCTAAAGAAACGTCTGGCTATAGTGGTTCAAAATATATGAAGTCACCAGGTGTCCTTTGCATAATACAAAGACTAAGCGAGAGTTTGAGAGACTGATTTAGTAATATCATTCTAAGATCACTGAGGAGCCTGAATTTACATCTACACTGCCTTTAAATATTATATCCTGCAGTAAGCCTGCAGCTTTCTTTCTGTATTACACTTTAAAATATATTGTCTCGCTCGGCTGCGTCAGTATCCAAACGTAGTAGAGAAACAAAGTGAGTTCTCATTCGGTTAGATTGAATGCTGTGTATATGGATTGTCTCGACGTGTTGTTTCTTTGAAAATATTGAGTGTAAGCTCTTTTTCATGTTCTCTTTCAATCAATACTAAAAGCCATGGTGTTATGAAGCAGAACAGAGAATTACTATCCTTCTTTCTGGATGTGGTCGATTTGTAATCTGAGTTAACAAGTTGGCCTGTGCTTTATTGAAAAATATCTCTGCTTATTAATGACATGATCTTTCATACAAAGAAACATTCTTTTTGTAGTCGAAGTACAAAGGCAAAGGGAGTGGGTAAAATCATTGAGGCAATATTGTTCCCTTGCTAAGCATCCTTATCCTTGCAAAGGGTGAATAAAGTACATTCGGACATCCCTCAAGTAAAGGTGTGAGCGTGTTCGTGTTACATTGACATTTTACTCTGTGGCAGAGTTTTATTTATTTTATTCTTATCATATTTGTAGAGCGTACAGCTACTCAGAAGAGTGTCCCGGCCAGTTGTGTTGGGCAGGTCTAATAGCCCGAAATGAAAGTGAGTTTCCTGTAGCGTTACTGACACTGAAGAAGCCCTGTGAAGGAGTGAGAAGGCTAATGTCTGCTGTCCTTCCTGTGGTCCCTCTGCTTAAACTTGGACTATAAATCTAGCTAGGAGCATTGGAACATATGATGGCACCCACTGAAAGAGAGGCAGTGGTCAAGGAGTAAAACATACTACATCTCTTTAAGGGCGAAATAAAAATACTCTTGATGTTTTGAAGGAAGAAGTTCACCATGGGCGGGGCAGATAAGGGAGGGCCAATCTGAGTTACATTCAATGACTCTCCATAAAGGTAACTGTGCTGATCTCAGTCTGCTTAATTTCTCAACTGGTCTCAGCTCTTTTCTCGTTTCAGACTCTGGCAGGGGAATCAGCCTACTGCCAAATAGTCTCCAAATCTTTCTCCCTTTCCAGAACGCATTGTGGTCATCTCATGCGCTCGCAGTCAATGCACTAATTCCAACTCTCTCCCGTCTCCAGCTACCCAACATCTTTCTGCTTTTCACCTATAGGGTCCGTTAGCCTACATGCCTTTACACAGATTCACTATTACCACCATCCACTTTTGCAGCGTATTTGTTTACCTTAACAACTGACCTGCAGTTTACATACTTGGATGATGTATTATCCTCTATGAATTCTTGGTGCAAGCCCTTTATACCACTTTCCTATACCCCAATGCAGATCAAGCTTTTACTTTGCGTGTGTGCCTCAGCATCTTCTGCACCTTTTGAAATCCTTCCCACCTATGACCCTTCAACATACATCCTAGTTTAATTTTTGAAACGTGTTTCAATTCTCTCATTAACTTTGTGAGACCTGTGGTGGTATTAAGAATCAAAGCAAGGGGGGATTCATGTAGAAAGATTATGTATGGGGTTGGGGAAGGGCCCCTGGCTAGGGCTGCTTGCTTCTATCACAGGGGAGGACGGAAAGGACGTTACAACTGAAGGAGAGGCGGAATACTGTAATAGACTTTTCAGGGATGGCTTTATTTTTATCTTTTTAGTATAAGTTTTTCGTTGTCGGCTCGTGAGGCGCTCCCGCGCAAAGGCAGCAGGGTCATAAGGTGTAATCCGGGGAGGCTCCAGGGTGCCGAGATCACTGGTCCGTTCTTCTTCCGAAGGCAGCTCCGCCCGTACCGAGGGTAGAAGAGAAACCGGATGTTAGGATCATATATACACCACGCTCTCAGGGACCGGGGGTGAGGGAAACCAGTGCACGCGTGACTGTTCAAAACGAGGGTGTGTGACGGATTTGTGCTCCTGCGGGTGAGGGAAGCAGGACGACTGTACAGGGGGCTGTACAATTACTCAAATGGGGTAGGGCACGTTGTCCCATCCAACCCGCCATACGCCCCCGTACCTGTTTGAGCCACACACCTCCCGTGGGCGTGTGGCGGGGCGGATCGCTCCTCCTCGGCTCTCCTGGCCTCTGTGACTCGTCTCCTGGGCTCCTCGAGGTCTCGGCTGTTGGGTTCTTCAGGATCTCGACAGCGGGGCTCGTCAGGATATCCTTTCCTCCGGGGCAACGGCTAGCTTTCTCCTCTCGTCTACTCGACTCGGGGAAGACGTTGTCCGTCTCTTCCGGTTCCTGGGGCTCTTTTGACGTCGTTACGTTGAAGGAGGGGGGTGTGGCTACCAAGGATGTTTCCCATCCCTTAAAGGTGTAGGGTTCTTGTTCCTGTATCGTCGGCCACCAATAATCCGGGTCTCCAGCCTTCCATTCGTCTCTGTCCGGGCTGTCAGGGGGCTGCATGGAGGCAATGGAGGTAGGTGAAACAGGGGCGGCTGCCCACCAAAGCGCAGTCTGATCCCCTGCCACGGGGTCTTGCGTGCCCACCCCGTCACAGATTACTACTCACCAGAGAAATTACAGAGCATACCCATAACGATTTTTGGAGTCTTCGTCTTGGGCTTGTCAGTTGTCTCACTTATATTCATAACCTTTTTAATTCGAAGTCTCAGTTTCTCATGTATGACGGCCACATAAGTGCGCTTCCAATCGTTAACAAAATCAATGGATGGTTCATTGTGGTATCATTATAAACAATTATCTGATAGACATTTCTAGCTGGCAATTCCTTGCCTTAGAATTATCCCTAGGTGTCAGACTGGATCCGGTAACATTTCAAGCAGCACCTCTGCACACCGGATAGGTGGCATAATTCAAAATCTTCTTCCGGTAGTTCCAGAACCCGAAGAAGTGTAAGAAGTTGAAGCGCTTTTGGACTTCACCATGTACGTCATCGAACAATGCGCAGCTACACTGATAGAAGTCTAGGCCTTGCTTCCACATGACCTCTGCTTGTGCTTGGGTCCGCTGTGTGCCTCCCGGAGTTTCCAGGAGCTAGATCGACACCCGCCCAACTCAAGGAGTGTGGTGATGTCATGCAGCTCATATTTCTGCTGCCCAAACCCTCTGGAGGGCCTTTGGGCCAATGGGTTTTGAGGGGGAGACCCCACTGGATTCACACCTGCGCGTTTGCCCCCGGAGCCAGTTGGTCTCCTTAGATCTGGAGTGGCTCCTCCTGCGAGACCGTAACTATCCACAGAGTACACTCCAGTGTTGTCATTCCCAGCTGCGCTGACTCTATTGTTGTTCCTTACTCTGACACTGATCCGGATAGGCGTTGTCTGGTGCCAATTGGGACCATGACCTACAAGTGGAGGCAATTTCTTTTTCCTATTCTATGGTTGGAGAGTAGGGTGATTGGGGGGTCTCAGCTCCCTAATGGATGCAACCCTTTAGAAAAGCTTGAGGACAACTGGTATGAGGATTTGGCAGATGCCAGTGGTCTGGACACCTCACCAGACACTGGTTTGGTCCCTCCTACTACCTCTGCTACAGAGGAAGGGGCTTTGTTTGCTGTGGTGGTACAAAGGGCAGCTGAGGCTCTTGACCTTCAGCTGCCCTCTGTGGTGCTTTAGCCATTAGTTATCATCTCTGAACCACTCCTCCCAATGTAATGAAGCACTCACAAATGCCCTGCTTGGGGTTGGTCTATGTTGGACCTGGCCTCGTGGCGTGGTTCCCCCCCGATCCTCAGCGACCCGTTTGCTTAGCCCCGCACCTCGAAATCCCTGGTCGTCCTGTCCATATCTGCCCAAACGCCGACGACCAGCCCCGGCGTACCCCCGTACTCCTCCCCGGCCCTGCGCGCCAGACCCTGCAAGGCCCCTTAGGCCCACCAGCAGCCATTTTCCCTTCCCGAGATCCCGGACTCCCTGGGCCTAGCATGACCCCAGCCCCAGCTGGGAGGTGAGGGCTCCCCGAGGGAGATAAGATAGGGAGTTTCGATTGCACCTCCGGCCTCACCAGAGAGACTGGTTTCTGTCACACCTCTGGCCTCCCCGAGTGCTGGCTCCAGACCCTGCTGGGCGTCTGGGAATTCCCGGACGCATCTCCAACGAGATCAAAGGGCCAACCGCCGGACCTCACCAACGACCAGCCCCCAAGGCCTAAGACCTCCGCCTGTGAGGGTCCGGACATCAAAGGGCCACTGGACTATATCAAGGCCCGCTCAAAAGCTAGCGGGCAGTTGTATCCTGGACAAGAAAGCCATGCTGATCTGATCGCGGCTGACACTTGCGGATAACTGAACATTGGAACTCTTCGAGCCCTGCTGACGCTGTCTCGGCTCTTCCTCGTAAACTACTGAACCGGAACATCGGAGCCCTGCTGACCTTGTCGCGGCTCAATCTTGAACCTTAAAGATCCTCATCGAACCTCCTGAGCCCTGCTGACGTGGTCGCGGCTCCTCAAGAACTATCCTCCGGATCGAGCCCTGCTAACTTCGTCACGGCTCGAGGAGTGCTCTGGTCTGGCTGGACCATCGACGCTACCAACACGAACTGAGTCACCCGGAAGGGAGTAGGACATCCAGTACGACTATCATCTCCCGTATCCCCCCGGCTTGAGGATTGAGAGCTGTGTGCAGGGTACGCATCGTACTGGCCAAACAACTAAGACTGTCCCGCTTCCCTGTTACCCGAATCTCTGAGATTTTGCGACCCCCCTCGATCGCTTGTAAATAAGAGTGCTAATTCCTTTTTCCTGTTCATAAAGAACTTGTTACTGAAAACCTATGGTGTGGTGTACGTTCGTAAGTGTGGTGTGATCTCAGTGTGTATGATTCATTACTCGAAGTCCTTCCGGGTGAGGACCTCTCGTCAAGGCTCGGCATTATTGGCAGGAGAGGAGGGTCACGGAGCAGTCTAGGCCCTGCACAGGGGCTCCTGTGCACAGGACAGTTGCCTGCTGTCATCACCCAACTCCTGTGGTCACCAGTTTTCCACCCAGCACCTCACCCCGGAGATCCTGGTGGTCCAAACTTCCACTTTGAGTCAACCCTGGTGCGCTTCCTATCACTCCACTGGATAGGGAATCCAAGAGGCTAGATACTTTTGGCAAGAGGATGTTCTCTTTCACCAGCCATTGCCTTTGGGCCAATACAGCCACACTGTAGGAAAGTGCTTCTTCTGAGATGGCTAGCCTTCACTTTTTCCTTGATGTTTGATGTGATTTCAAACTGTAAGTGCATTGGGTCCCTGCTAACCAGGTTCCCAGTGCCAGATCTCTTTCCCAAAGCTGTGCCACGATTGGAACAAATTCAGCCACACCTTTAAGGCCCTAGTAAATGTTACCCCTGGTACTTTGGGCATGGGTACTGAAGAGGGTCTAGTGGGGCTGCAGCACTCATTGCGCCACCTCAGAGATTTCTCTCTAAAACTATGCAAACTGCCATTTTAGGCTGTGTGTCTTAGTGCAGAGAAAACCAAAGAGTTGACATGACGCCCTCATGCACTCCATGAGGTATAGGTAAGTCACGCCGACCGCAGGCCTTACAGCCCTAAGGCAGGCTGCACAATACCCCACTAGCAGATATGATCCTATAATATCTGAGCCATTCTTAGATATTGTAAGTGCACAGAAAAGCTGTGAAGAGTACATGGGATGGATACTTTTAGAGCTCCATTTGGGCTTCAATGTACCCTAATATGTTTGGTATCATATAAATAGCTTGTTTTAATAAATCCTCACTGATGCCAGTGATATATTTATTAATAAATGCACACTGGACACTTTAGAGGGTCCTTATAAAACCTACCAAGCGCTGATTTTTGCCTCTGACTAGTCTTAGCCAGCCTTCCACCACCAGACATGTAGCAAGCCTGCTACCACTAGACGTTTCTGACCTCATGGGGTGAAAGCCCGGACTCTCAGATGCCAGGAAAAAAGCCTTCTCTGGGTGGAATTGCTTCACACCTCCTACAGGTCGGGACGGGCTTTCAGAGTGGAAAGCTTCAAAGGTAGTGCCACCTTTGGAGCTGCCGGGTTGCATTTCAAATAGTGGAGGACACCAACCCGCCTATTCTGCTCCACGTTTGGCAGGAGGAAAGGCGGGAAAATTAGTTCAATTAAGATATTTCCCCACATTCAGGCAGCACCACCCCTAAGGTGGGGCAGGCGATGTAGACACAACTTTTCACAATTATCCATTTTGAGAGGGTAGAATAATAACCCAACATGGCTAGGGCAGTGCCCCTTCCCACAGGAAGTGGTCACCTAGTGGGTGACAGCTAAACGTAGGTAGCCCATTGGCTACTACCTTTCACTCCCCTTAATGCCCCTAAATTAGTATTTAAGTGGCATCCCTGGACCTTCGACATACAAGAAAAAGATACAGACAAAGAAGAGCAGCTGCCTGAGAACTGAAGCCCTGCTGCAGAGTAATTGGTGCCAAACTCCGCCTGTTGCCCCATGGCTCTACAATTGTGGTTGTGCTGTCTCGCCCTGCAACTGTGAGGACTCCAAGAACCCCGGAACCCCTCCATCCTTCGCTAAACCACCCGAGAATATCCCTTGTAGTAGAGGCTCTACTCCCCTGCACCAGCAGGCACCGAACCGCAGATTCCAGTTTACCGACTTGCTGCTCCCCGACAAAAGTGGTACTCCAGCTCTGAAGGGTCAGATCTGTAACCGTGGTTATTGGTTAAGCACAGCTCCAGTAGGTCCTGGTGTCCTCCAACTTGGAGTTGGAGGACACCAGGACCTACTGGAGCTGTGCTTCACCAATAACTGTGGTATTGACCCCCTGCAGCAAACACCAAGACAAAGAGCCCACTCTGGACTCCAACTGCCCAGGAATCAAGCCTAGCTGTCCCGGAATTTCTTCTATACTAGCCTGCTCCCGGATACGAGGACTCCTTGACACATGACACCTTTCTACACTGCACCCAGCACTCCTGGCGTGGGTACTATCAAACCAGCCATGGCCCTGTGGTCCTGAAGTCCTTATTTATTTATTTATATATTTATTTATTTATTCAATTTGTAGGGCGCAACAGCTACCCAAAAAGGGGTTCCCGGCGCCTAGATTCAGCTAGTAGAAAGACAGGAGAAGGAAGGAGGCTATTTGAGAGTTATTGATCAAATAGCCAGGTCTTGACATGCCTTCTAAACCTGGCGTAATTTTCCTCCTTTCGGATAAATGGAGGGAGGGTGTTCCAGAGGGCAGGTCCCAGGTTTGCAAAAGATCTGCCACCTACTCTTGCCAGTTTGAATCTCAGCACACAAAAATTGGCCGCTGATTGCGACCGAAGGTTACGCTTGGGAGCGTAAGGGTGGGCTAGAGCTAGGAGGTATTTAGGTGCTGTGCCTGCTTTAATTCTGAACATGTAGTTCAGGGCTTTAAAACGGATTCTGTTCTCAACCCTGAGCCAATGAAGTTTCCGGCGATGACTTGAGACTCAAGTGTTCTTTGGAATATTGCACAGTGGGCGGATTGCTGCATTCTGGACCAATTGTAGTCGGCCGACTACTGCTTTGTTAGCGCCCAGGTACAGAATATTGCCGTAGTCAAGCCGGGATGTTATAAGGGCGTTGACTACGGTCTTTTGTGTGGCAAGAGGCAGCATCCAGAGGATTTTCCTCAACCATTTGACTATGGTGAGGCATAGACCAGTAACTTTACTGGCCTGTTGATTCATGGACAAGGAGTTGTCCAGAATAAAACCCAGGTTTCGAACATGGGTCACCGGGGTAGGAAAGGCGCCCATCTGATCAGGCCAATGAAGAGGATTCCACAGTTCTTGATGCTTTCCCAGGACCAAGATCTCAGTCTTGTCCCCGTTGAGTTTTAGCTGGTTACTCGTCATCCAATTCAGGATGTTTTGGAGTCCTGCTTTGAGTAGAGAGGGGGAGTTTGGACAGGATTCGGATAGGGAAAAGATGATTTGGGAATCGTCGGCGTAAGTCATCAGGGTAAGACCAGATTTTTCAGCAAGGTCGGCCAGGGGTCTGAGGTATAAATTAAAAAATAGCGGGCTCAGAATAGATCCCTGAGGCACTCCATGGGGTGCTCGTAGGGTATCCGAAGAGGCTCTTGAAGAGGTAATTTGGAAGGTTCGTTCCGTCAGGAAAGAACGGATCCAATCAAGGGCCTTTCCGCGTACACCATTTCTATGCAGTTCCTTGATGAGAGTTTTGTGGGAAATGGTGTCGAAGGCCGCGCTCAGATCTAACAGCACGAGCGCGACCGTCTGACCCTGATCAAGAAGCTTTCGAATCTGTTCAGTAACTCCAAGCAGGGCGGTTTCTGTGGAGAAGCCTGCCCTAAAACCTGACTGAGAGGGGTGTAGAAGTGAATTTTCTTCTGCAAAATTAGATAAAGCTGAGTGCACATGTCGCTCCAAACATTTGGAGAAGGCAGGGAGCAGGGATATAGGTCTGTAGTTGGCAAGGATATCTGTATTTGCTGTGGTTTTTTTTTAAAAGAGGCGTAACCATGGCATGTTTCCATAGGGCATGTTTTCCATAGGTCCTTACAACCTTCTTCCTCGAGTGGGACCCTTCCGGACTTTGGTTTAAATCCCCATGTGCAGTGTTCTTTCCAAGGGCCACCCTTCTCATTAGAACACCAGCTATCAACGACCTCAGCACCCTGCTCCCGGCCTAATAGAGGACTCTCCAGAGAATCTGCTGGTGGAACATTGGACCTAGCCTTGATACTTACGGAGAGGTGAACCTTGAAAATCGATTGTACAATTTTATATGCATTTTTGTCTTTTTCCCCATTGAGTTCAGTAGTGCGTAATTGTGCACAAGTGTGTTTTATTTTGCAAACTCTTTGAAATTAATAACTTAAAAAGTGCTTACTGTAGATCAAAGTTCTTAATCTTAAAAATTACATACAAATTGATATTTTTGGAAATTGGTCTCTGATTTATTCTTGAGTGTGTGTCTTATGTATTGCCTCTGTGAGTACAACAACTGCTTAGCACTAACCTCTCATAAGCCTAACTGCTCACCCACACTACCACAAATAGACCATCAGTATTATCTACTTTGGCTCTGTAACCAAATAAGGGACTTGCTGGAATTTCTGCACAGTGTGCTTCGTTTTAGTACTCTCTATATAGAGAGCCAGCTTCCTACACACACAGTTTGGGATTTGGTTGTGCTGCCCATGGTATTGTAGGAAGGCTGAGCCGTAGCACACGATAGCAGACTGCAGAGATGCAGCAAAGTTCACCATTTGTTACGGATTGGATACAACAGACTTTCTGGGCAGATCAATTGCACTCTCAGTGACATTATGGTTCCACCAGTGACTGAGAAAAACTGGCTTCTCTGAGATGTTCAGGCTTCCCTTATAGATGCTCTTTGATGGCTCCCGTCTTTTAGGCATGAACAAAAAAAATCAGCGGTGAACAGCATTAAGAACAGTTGAACTGCTGCCAGGTCCTTGGGCTTTTCTATGTCCCCTCGCCATCCCAGTCTGCTTTTGCCCGCCTCCGTGGGTAGGGTAGGGCTAACGACCATGTCCTTTCCTGAGTGATGTCAGACGGCATTCCGGAAGTTCCTGTGCATAGTCACCATCTTCAGGTTCCTTTTTTCGCTGTTGGGTCTGGAAGCATGACAGAGGAGATCTGAAGTTTTTTGGGAAAAAACAGAGAAAAGTATGAAGATCGACCAAGTTGCCTAAGACTGCAAGAAAAGCAACGGGTTCTCTGTTCCAACGGTGGGCCCGCTGATAACAATCACATGGTCATAGAATAAAGAGGGGAGAGTCAGATATATTAAGGGAAATACTCCAGTGGATTTGATTATTGTGACATTCACTAGGAAGAGGAACAGCACACCGACATCCACAGGCCCACCACCAGAAAAGAATAGTAAGAGACTTGACTTGGTGGAAAGAAGGATGGAAGGAGAAGCAGCAACCCAGTGGAGGAATGTTAACTCCAATTCTCTCTTGTCCTATACAGCCACCAATAATGGGACGAGATGGAGTCCCTTGTGCAACATCTCCCAGAGGGGAAAATTTGCCTCAGACAATTGGGTTTTAAAAATTATACATTACGGATACTGCCCAGAACTACTCAAAGAGCCTCCATAAATTCCCTCAAAACCAAATAAGTTTCTGGGATAAGAGAACATACAACTCAGAAAGGTCAAAGAACTCTTGTACAAGAGAGCCATAGAAAAGGTCCCAATAAGGTAAACTATTCACCATATTTTCTGGCGCCAAAGCAAGACCTGACTTTGAGGCCATTCCTAGATCTCAGACTCCTAAACAAGTTCATCTGTGCGCAACACTTCAAGAGGACAGCAGTTCAAAAAGTAATACCACTCCTAAGGAAAAGGGATTATGTGACCAGTCTAGGTCTAAAGGACGTCTATCTACACATAACTAGGAACCAAAGAGACAAAAAATACCTCAGAGTTTTTACTAGACAAAGTGCATTGCCAAGTCTGGGTGCTACCATTTGACTTAAAGTCAGCCCCAAGGGTCTTCACAAAGTACCTTGCAGCGGTTGCAGCCCACCTAAGAAGACAAGGAATTCATGTCTACCCATATTTATTGGTTAGTAAAAGCACAATCAAAAGAAAGATATCACAGGAAAATACAGTGATTGCCATGCTGCAACACCTTAGGTTCACAATAAATCACTAAATTCTTCACCACAACCGGTACAGGTAAAGGTGTGCCTGGAAGCAACATTTATTTCCAAAACAGCACAAGCATATCCAGTACATAGGAGAGAAGGGGCAATCGCAGAGCAGGCTTGCCTTTACAGAGGGGTTGGTCTCTGACATTGAGGACTTTCCTTAAACTCAAGGGCATGATGGCATCATGCATCCCACTCATAATGCATGTGAGATTACACAAGCACCCCATCCAGGAAAGAATCTGCAACTAATGGTCACAAGCCACCAGGAGCTGGGAGGATCTAGTGGGTGTCGCAGAAAAACCTAAAAATGTGTGATAACTACCTTTTTCCAGTGGGAAAAATGGTAAATGTGTAACATCCCAGCTGTAATATCTATGGATTTGTATAAAGCTCTGTGACAGAGGTTCATACAAAGCCATTGAAAAGAGTTGTCATTCCTTCATTTATGACTGATGCTTACACCATCCTTTTGCTGCACATCCCTTGCTTCCTGTCTGCTGGCACAACCTACTCTTTCAGCACACAACACCAAATGTGTACTGCTTACCTAAAATAAAATTACAAGCTACGAACAGTGCAATGTATACAAACTGTTTGCCAGCCTACAATAAGTATAAAAAACAAATAGCTCTAGGTGTATCATTTGTACTTGTGTCTACTTACAATAATTTCCGAAAACAAATTCTGCAGTCTGCGTCACTGACTGTTCTATGCATCTTCATTTCCATTTAGCAATGATACAAAAGGTGTATTTGTAAGAATGCGTAGCAACAACTGCAAAGACTTACTGTGGGAAGATACTAACTCATTCCACAAAAACCATCAAATAACCACCTGAAGGCAGTGACTATATTGTCAAATGTGGAAACAAAATTCTAAAATGACAAAATTCTAAGGCAAACTACCATGCAGCATATAAAATATTGTAGGCACAACACTAAAAAGCAAAATATTACAAGACCATACGTTCCAGGAATTTAATAGCTGCCAGTGCACTGAATAACCAAAAAAGGCACCCAAAGTGTTTAAACATGTTAACTGATAGGGGTCTTGCATGCCTGACGAGAAGTACCCTGTGAGGTGTGTGATTGAGGAGTATGGCGTCTGGTCGAAAGACTATCACTTGGGTCAGTGGTTTTCCAAAGAAGCGGGCAGATGAGTCCGAGGAGGTGAAGCCGTCTGTGCCCGATGATGTGGTTGGTGTGGTACCAAGGGGCGTCTCTCCTGACACCCTTATGAACTGGTGAAGAGAGCAAAAGGAGAGGGTGTCGTTGCAGGGGCGTTGGGCAGGGGAGATAACACTGGTAGCCTGCTGTGGGACATTCTTGTCAATAGATGCAGGTTATGAGACAATTTGCTTTCATATTTTGCCATACACCTCTCTGTACTGTGTCACTTTTCTTATTTGGGCATAACATGTTATCTTTCATTATTTTTGCACTCTTTTCCTCACATATCTGTGGATCCTGGAGGTCACAGCTGTTCTCCAAGCTTCCTGACCTGAGCACAGTATTTCCTCACTTGTGAAAGTTGTGAGCCCTTTCAAGCACTGTATTTATTTCTTCTTCTCAAAATGTATTCTGTTTTGCATGTTGGTTATTTCGGCACGGAAATGAGTGAAGGGAGCCCAGCTAGAAAAAGGAAAGGGGAGGCCAAATTCCTATGGGTGCTTTGAACTTATGTCCAGTATTGGTCACTTATGACATCTGTACAGTGCATAGTGTGATGCCAGTGTATGCCGCAATCTGCCTCCTGGCGTGTGCCGAGAAGCCTGACCCTGGTATCAACTCGAAGCCAGTGAGAGCTTTGCAGGCAGGTCTGATAGGTTCGCACTCACTGAGTCTTAAACACGGTCTAGGTGCCTGGTGTTGAAGCTAGTCCATGAGCCTCGAGGGAGACCAATGTAGATGACATTGCAGAGGTCGAGACACGCCCAGGCCAACACTCATCAGCGACACACACTGGTCAATCTGGAGAAGTGAGGGTTTAACAGAGAAAGGGGGCTGCAGATTGACACCTTTAGTACCATGAGATGAACTAAAGAGTGAAGCAGTAGTGCAGGGCTCGACAAATCCACTCGACCGCTCGCATTTGCAAGGTAAAATTTATGAGGTCGAACTATTTTTTGGTCCTACTCTCCCTTTCTGGGGAGTAGGAAAGCATACTAACTTTTGTCCTCCGTCTTTGAAAACGGAGCAAATGTGACAAGAAAAGATTTAAAGGCATCTTTATTGCTCATTTGCTTTGTGAGCAATAAAAAGGCCTTTAAATCATGTTATCTTGTCACAATTGCTCCGCTTTTAGAGACTGAGGTCAAGTAGGTTACTGTTAGGTCGAGGAGATTTTTGAAGGTACTAGACCTGCAGGACTAGTACCATTTTTCAGATTTTTCGAGACCTGTAGTGAAAATAAATTGTAACATAGGACAGGCCACTTTAATCACTGCAGAGAGTTGGCTGGATTCTAAAGAAGAAAATATGTTTATCCTCCATGTAAATCTGAATACCTTTAATGCTGATGTGAAAACATCTGATTAACCCCTTCGATGCTCATGACGAGCTCAGCTCGTCATGCAGTACACTGCTCGTGTGCTCATGCGGAGCTGAGCTCGTCATGAACAATGGAAGTAAAGGATCTGCAGCACAGAGGGGGAATTGCTGCAGCACTGATGGTGTTAAGAAAGAACAGGTATGTGAGTAAGACTGATCCTGTGATTTGTTCGCTGCCCATTACATTGAGTGACTTTGTCCTTATCTTGTATTATGTGCTATGAAAAAGAAAATTTTTCATGATTACCATCCACTGAGCTTCCTTATTCTCAAAGGATGTGAATTGCATCACACTCACAAGCCCAAAAATAGGGAGAAATGTGTCTTAAATTGCCTAGTACCTGTGCAACAGATGAGGAATTCGATTTGTAACTCGTTTTGAGATTTTTCTAAGAAGCGGATCAAAAAAGTTGGAACTTTTTTGAAATTTTACGAATCCCAAGTACTGCTGCTTCCTTGATAAAACAAGCATCATGGGAGTGAAGATGATATGGCATAGAGGCCAGAACTGCTGACTCACCGTCTGAAGATCACAGTTCTAGTCTTGGCAGTACAACATCCTGTGATTCTGTGCAAATCACTTAATCTCTCCGGATGAGAAAGCTGAAAGAGGCCAAACTTTATTAATGAAAAAATAATTCCACCAACATGCCGAGGTTAACAGTATTTTCGCAACGGGAAACTGATAAGAGAAGCACACAAGCAACAAGCATTGGTAAATGCAGGAAAAAATGCTACAGCCAATAGAAATTGGGGGAAACTAAGTGTCCCACATAGGAGCCAATGAAAAGCTGGGAAAGAGAGGTGGTGTCGTTTAAGTCCCTTTTAAGTTTATTTTAAAAACAATAGATTTCTCAAGCTCCGTGGCTGTGCAGGCGAAACCAGTGAGGACCAGTGGGACAGAGTTTCCTGTAACACCCACAAGGGTATTAGCCAGGTCCAAGGCTTCAAATCACTGTGCAACATCTAACCGCATTGATACTGATGTCACAGTGACTCTACGTAATAGGTAGAAACTGCTGAGATAGGTACAGGAAACAATGCTGGCAAGAGGAAACATTACATATCCTCTGGTGGTTTGCTTTTAAGCAGCTTTTGGATGGGGGTGCTTGGAGCCGTTCAAAAGATCTTAGTGCTAATGATTCCAGGGGACCCAGAAGTGTTATACTAGGCTGGATGCTGATGTACATTTGGAATAGAGGAATAAAAGATAAGGGCTACTCTGCCTTTTCTTGCTACTTGCCAAGCATGTCCATCCCCAGCTAAGTGAAGACCCTATTGGTATCTCACATTCAGGATGGCGAGCATGAGCTAGGAATGAGAAAATCGCGCATGCCATTCTCGGATTGGAGCGGTCCATCTCTTTGATAGGGCAACCTCTCCTAGATTGTATGGCATAAGACTCTCGACGGGTGACCTGGTTGAGGACACTTCGAAATTCACAGATGCTGCAGGAAGAATACTGTTCTAGAAGATCCGCGGAGAGGCACCAGCCATTTTGGGGATCGGGATGCTTGACCAAAAATATAGTAGGCACAATGTGACGGAGCCAGGGTTTTTTAATAAATCCTTTTGATAAAAGCTATGTTTGGTTTTTTTGGATCATGAAAACACTCATTATAAATGTATTGAAAGTTAAACATTGTATTAGCCGGCAGCTGAAAAAGAGGTAGAGAGAGATTTTTTTTTTTTGACAGGGTCAAAAGAACGCGCTTGTCTGTCATCCAACTGGATTGCAAGATAGCCTTACGTCATTGTTTGTTCATGAGAAGCTTCTTTTCTCAATACCACGATGAAGCCCAGCAAACAGATTTATTACACAGAGAAGTTAAGTGGGAACGAACCCCAACAGTTTCCTGTGGCCCCTTTTGCACTCCCCCCACATCTCCCCCCTCCGACCACTGCTTAGTGCCTTAGTTTTAGAATGTTGTCTGGCGCTTTTGTGCAGCAAGAACCCTCCTGCCGCATGATGAAGCAAGCAGCAAAATACTTGCTCGAAGATGGAGCCGAATATATTTTATCCCATGGAGCATGTAACTCCTCCTTTCTACAGTTAAATGAAAGACCGGTTCATTAGCCTAAAAAATTCCCACTTAAAAAAGGAAGCCATTCCAATATGTCAGACTTCACCTTGGACTACCACACCGCATTTGGCTCCTGGGGTCCAGCTAATCTTCAGAATGTAAACATCAAATGAGTATATATGTAGACCATAACCAGAGAAAAGCAGAATTATGTTTGAAAGTTAGTTGGTACTTTCAGACTAGATTCGTCTTATGGATGCAACAGATACATTATATTTGGTTAGCATTCACTCACACTAAAATGGCTAATATCTCTGAAGTACATCACATCTGAGACACCTCATCTATTTACACTTGGACAATACATGTTTAGGAAATATGAGCTTTAGAAATACATATGTCATTAAACTATAACTTTTTTTTTTACCTTCACAGAAACGTATGAAGATTTTGACTCAAGAGTAATTGAGGTAAGTGGCAGTGTGCTTGCCTGAACAGTACTTGAAAAGTCTGATGCCTCCATTTTGTAGTAAACAAGACTGATTGAACGACTAACGTTAAAAACAATAGCATTAAGGCAGAAAATAATGATTTCTCCTTAAATTGATTTATTTTCACTATGTTTCTGCTGAAATGAAAATCTCAAATATCTACTATTTCTCTTGAAGCCTCTCTTTGGTGCAAATGATCCCTCTTTCCTGATTGGAATACTGCAGCGCATGGTTAGGATAGTGACTCAGACACATTTTACGTAGAGTTTTGTCATGTACACACAAGCGCCAGTAGCCCACGGTTATCAAAATCAATCTAGTGCTGCGGAAGGGATGAGCAGAAAAGACAATGCGATACATCCTCCCGTCTAAGACTCACTCCAACAAAAGGTGTGCTATACAATTAATCAGTACCCTTGTAGCCAAACCAGGATAATCCACACACCAAGTGTAGCATGTCTCTTATCATCAAACAAGATCTTAGTGTTGTTTGGAAGACCCTCACACACCCTATTGGTGCCACGCTTCATCATCGGGTCTCATCCCGGTGCTTCAAAACCAGGATGGGCTCAACCGTAATCCAGGGAGCACTTGGAATATTTTCCTGCTGGATCCTTAAGATATAAAATACCTCTGAACACCCAGGTATTCCTTTATTAACGGTGTTACTAGTATGATTAAAAATTATATTAAAGGGCGGTGTCTATGGAGATAATGATACTACAGAAAACACAAAGAATAACTGTGGGTCTAAGACGGAGGGAAAGCTGTGTGTGTAAAATCGACTATGTGTATGCTTACAAATTAAAGCAGACTACTGGACATTTACCTTTTGTGAAAAGATGTCCATCAGTTACTCTTTCTATACCGCCCAATTCATCATTTGGTCTACTTCACAGTAGGTAGTCCGTATTTTCCATCTCCAAAGATGTTAATAGGAGATGGCTGGTATTGATGGTGTTACTCTACAGGATGATTGGTGGATGTTGTTTGTTCGTAACTGAAAGCTGTTCACAAATCACATATGCACTGCTTTCAGTTACGAACAAACAAATGATGAATTGGGCGGTATAGGAAGAGTAACTGATGGACATCTTTTCACAAAGGGTAAATGTCCAATGTCTTTCCCTCTGTCTTAAACCCACAGTTATTCTTTATGTTTTCTATAGCTTGCCAGGGGGATTATAACTGTGCTGAGGTCGTTAAACTTTCCCTCGGACCCTCCACCTACCTTTTTGTTTGTTGTGATAATGATACTACACCCTGTGTATAGTCGGCATGTTTCAGCCCTAAACCTAAGAGGCCATAGGGTCCACGACTTTGATCAGGTCTAGGTTTTTTTTCCTATAATAATGTAAGTGATATCAAAACAACCTCATTTTATTCAGTCAGGGTTGCTCTCTTGGGTCCTGCAAGAGAAAGTAGTAACACCCGGAAATTTGCATCTGCGGTTCATATTAAAAACCACCACTTCTATCAGTGAGCAGCAGCAACTTTAAGACGCAAATTATTTGTGGTGATCATGTATCCAAACGGGGACTGAAGATATACATATCAACATGAAGACCGGTACATGTGAGCGAACAGCGCGGTCATGTAACATCAGAAACCGCGTAAGAGAGGTTCCACTACCTTATAATATCAAGCCAGTAGGCCACATGGGAAGGATGCGGGAACTGACCCTGTAGTCACACACAGTCGTTAAAGCTAGGCAGTGAGTTTGCAGTCTTTGTGGTAGATAGGCTCACCTCATCGTATGTATCAGGATGAGGGAGATGATCAGAATTCTGACTCAATAGTGCCTTTTGTTGAAAAGGAGAACGAATTGGATGAAACGTTGTTCCAACGATAGTACTATATTGTTTTCCTGTTTTATTTTAATCTATTTCAGAATGTAAGGGTGTATGGAACTCCTGTTGTTCCTTTCTCTCCACGCTTGTAACTTCAAACATTTGATTTCAGCTTGTACTGTGAGGCAGCAAACTGTCGCTTTGTGAAGTATTTGCCACATGAAAATTGCACATTGCTCCACATGGTGGGTCCCCCTGAAAGCTGGCATGAGCCAGTAATCCCTACAAAGCAGCTTTGTTCACATGGCGCCATGTTACAGCTGGGTGCTAATAATGAGCACAGATGTCTCCATCACAAATAACTTCTGCTGGGCTATGGGGGTATTTGTATCCTTGTGTAAATAATTGGGCTAGTTTTGTGAGCGATATTGCCATTTGTTTCGTGGGTTGTAATGGGAGTCACCAAAAGGTACTTCCTTCTGTAAAGTGTTCCTGCTGACCAAATGAGCACAATTTGCACCCCTTTTCCTCCTCATGTATGCTAGTGTAAAATTGGGTGCAGATCTAAATGATGCGGTTAACGTTTTGAACATACACTAAAAAAGTATTACTGTTATCAACGAGGCTCATTGTACTCTAAGGCAAGATAGCTCCCATCCAGATCTCCAAAGTTATGCGTTACCCCCTCCCCCCTTGCAGTATATGCTGCCTTAGATTTCCGTGAATTTCCCAAATATCGGAGAAAAATCACATCACACCGCACTTTATTAAGAGAGCCAGCATTGCCTCTTTCAATTACCGAAGTCAATTGCGCGCCAAGTAAGGCCTCATTCACTCCATTTGCTTTCAGGAAAGCTGCAGGAGTCAGCGCTTCATTTTGTTAAGTGCTTGTTAAGTTACAGTGTGAGAGAGCGGACATGATTTCTAATTTAAGAACTCTGCATGTCTATTTTAGTGCGGAAAACCAATTCAGGAAGTGTAAAAATGTAAAAATTGAGAATTGATTCATATCACTCCCTTGACTATAACTTTATCATCCATAGTGCATTTTAATTTCCATTCTAAAGTGCCACTCTATCTAAAAAGGCAATGTGGTCTATGCACCACAATCTTGCACGGTTAAAATATTCTATTCTGCAGTGGCTGTTTTGAACAATAGTGCTTGGATGCATCTGATGGGTGTGGGAGGACAACAGAACTTCTCATTTTTCATACAGCTTTCACCTGCGATGGCGCGCCGGATTACAAACTCAATTTACCATACTCACCTGGGCCTAAACATTCACACTTTGAACTAGTAATCCTGCTTCTACTTACAGCATATCAGTTCCTTTATTCCTTTTAGGACTTAAACCTATACACCATGACTTACCAATCCTTTGTCACCTATGCTATAAGTCCTAGGGATCGAAAAGGGAATTAGCATAATAAGTAGTGTTTAATATTTTACCTTTCCTGAAATAAGCACAGACTCGGGAGAAGTATTTAAACACTTTATATATGCAAGTTATGTTGAGTCAGTGACCATAATACAGAGACCATACATTTTTACAAATAAGAATTTGATTAATAGGACATAAAGTTTGCAAGAAATCACAGTAACACCTTTAGACATTGGTACCTGGGAAGGGTGAGAAAGGGAAATAGCACAAGGACATACCACATGGATTATATTTACCTCGAATGGTGTGAGGACCAATCCTTGCCACGGGCTGGGGCAAAGATAGGGCTCCCGACTAATCAGGTACCCACAGGACAGGACAGATGTAGATCAGGACAGATAACCTCCACTAGTGCAACGCCAGCGTCACGCCCTTCTCTATGCCAAATTCTAAACCCCGATTGGGTAATCGATAAATCTCAGCAACACCCCAATTCTTCTGAGAGAGTGCCCCACCAGCACCTCTGCTCTCGATCTCCTGCAGCATGCGTTGGGTCAGTGACAGGTCAGATAATCGGACAAGTCGGACAATCTTCTCTAACTAAACCTACCTTAGTTAAACCATTTCCAGGGCAATGTACCACCCCTAAATGTTGCAAATCTATGTGCTTCCCTTCAGTGATTGGTCAGAAAGGCGAGGAGAGGTCATCACACCATACTAAGATGAGGTAATTTACATTGACTTATATTGATAAAGTTCCCGCCCATAATTTACTTTCCCATGATTTTATTCCACCCAGCAATATTATTTCATTTTAATATACAAAGTTTCAAGTCTTTTCCTTTCCCAGGTTAAGAATTCATGGTTCCCAGTCGCGTTGCTGGAAAGACAGTCACTGGCACCAGTTCAATGCCATTGCTTGAGGTTTCTCAAAGTTCTCTGTTCATGCGCAGTGTTTTTCAATATGGCTGTTCATGTCACCCTTGGACCCAAATACGAGCTAATAACAAAATCAAAGAAAAACACATTAGAATACAAAAATAAATGAATGCACTGTATACCACTTATCTCTACTCTAACCCCATTACTTTATTTATACTATAGCATTAATAGTTAAGCAGAACAAACACAATTTAGTTGAAGTGATAGCAGATGCTTTAGTGTGTGAGACCTGAAGCGGCTATCTTGGCACTAGTGTGCATATGCAAGAAATTCCCACCAAAGCAGAGATGCGTCACATCATGTAGCTGTGGCAGACGCATGCGTAGAAATGTTCCCGCGTTTTCGGCGCCACTTTAGGACACTCGGGTTACTGTTAGTAAAAGCACATATTCAAGCTTCCCCAGCTTACTAATAATGTCGTGTATTGCAAATATTAGTAAATAAAACATGTTGATTAATTATATGTTATTTCGAGAGGGCTGATTACAAGCAAGTTTCTGTACCTATGAAACCTTGCTCCATCACCTGCTCACTTTGTTCAGTTTTATGCTATTAGTAATTTGAAAATGAAATACTGGGGTTTGCCCCTCTTCAGTTCTAGATCTGTGTTTTGACAGCATAGTTGCCAAACAGACTAGTTGCTTAGACTAAACATATGGGTTTTAGGTCTGCCAATATCAACCATTTGTTTTCTTTGACCTGCCTCTTTCAGCTATTAGCTTGAGGCTTTGTCTGTGTCTTCTTGGCTCAGGCCAGTGGAGTATTCATCTCTCACTTAATGCTGTTGTCTGTTTAGATGGATGCTTTTACCTCCGAGTGCTTACAATGAACTGCACAAACTGTTACAATTATAACGCACTCTTTTCACTCCTTTCTTTAATTTACTTATGCTAACTGCGTTACACATTAAACTCAGACCTTTTGTCTTTTCCAATACTCTTTTCGGTCTGATTTGACAGCGCATCTTTACCAAGACCTTAAATTATCACCAGAAAATGCTATAAAAAGCATTGTTGATAGACTTTGTCTCTGCCCACATGTTGGTTTTCCTCTTTGCCAGCTTTTGATGGGACATGAGCTGTGTTCTCTCTGAAAAGTGTTTGTGTTGCTCTTTATCTCCCATGAGAAGGCTATGCTCAATGCAGTGTACTCTATGGCCTCCTAGACTCCACAATGGTGCCCCTAAGAAGCTTCCTACACGTGTCAGGCCACTGAGGACCCCGCCTAGCAGACCCGGCAGCAAGAAGGCCCCATGGTTCACCGACGAACTCAAGAGCTCCAAGAAGAACTGCCGAGCCCTCGAGAAAGTCTGGAGAAGGGAACCGACACCGGACAACAGGACCGCCTTCAAACTCGCCACCCGGAAACACCACCAGCTGATCTGCGCCGCCAAGAAAACAGCATTCAAGGACCGGTTGGACAACAACGCACACAACTGCAAGGAACTCTTAAACATCGTGAAAGAGCTTTCCAACCCCAGCGCAGGAAACAACGACATCACCCCATCGCAAGACCTCTGCAACTCCCTCGCTTCATACTTCCACAACAAGATCGCGGACATACACAGCATCTTCGACAACCAACCAACGCACACCATGACCGAACAACCACCCCCCACCACCACCCTCCACGCCTGGACCCCGATCAGCACCGAAGACACCATCCGCACGATGAACTCCATCCACTCCGGATCACCGACCGACCCCTGCCCTCACCACGTCTTCAACAAGGCCGACGCTGTCATCGCACCCCACCTGCGAGACATCATCAACACATCCTTCGACACCACCATCTTCCCTGAGAGCTGGAAACACGCCGAACTCAGCGCTCTACTCAAGAAACCAACAGCGGACCCCACCGACCTCAAGAATTACCGCCCCATCTCGCTCCTCCCGTTTCCAGCCAAAGTCATCGAGAAGACCGTCAACAAGCAGATGGCTGCCTTCCTCGAGACGAACGGATCCCTCGACCCCTCACAGTCCGGATTCCGAGCCAACCACAGCACCGAGACCGCCCTCATCGCCGCCACCGATGACATCCGAGCCCTGATGGACAATGGAGAAACAGCGGCCCTCATCCTCCTAGACCTCTCCGCGGCATTCGACACGGTCTGCCACCGCACCCTAGTACGGCGCCTCAACAACATCGGAATCCAGGACAAGGCGCTGGAATGGATCATCTCCTTCCTCGACGGAAGAACACAGAGAGTCCGCCTACCACCGTACAAGTCAGAGGCCTCCGAAGTCATCTGCGGCGTCCCCCAAGGATCATCTCTGAGCCCCACCCTCTTCAACGTCTACATGAGCCCCCTCGCGGCCATCGTACGCAAACACAACCTCAGCATAATCTCCTACGCCGACGACACCCAGCTGATCCTCTCCCTGACCAACGACCCCGCCGCCGCCAGAGCCAACCTGCACGAAGGGATGAAAGAGGTAGCCGAGTGGATGACGACCAGCCGCCTGAAACTGAACTCGGACAAGACGGAGGTCCTCATCCTGGGCTCCTCACCCTCCGCCTGGGACGACTCCTGGTGGCCTCCCGCCCTGGGCACCGCACCCAAACCGACAGACCATGCACGCAACCTGGGCTTCATCCTGGACTCCTCCCTCTCCATGACCAGGCAAGTCAACAACGTCTCCTCGGCGTGCTTCAACATCCTACGCATGCTACGGAAGATCTTCTGGTGGATCCCCACCGAGACCAGGAAGACCGTCACCCAGGCCCTCGTCACCAGCCGACTGGACTACGGCAACGCCCTCTACGCCGGTACCACCGCCAAGCTCCAGAAGAGACTCCAGCGGATCCAGAACGCCTCAGCCAGACTCATCCTCGACATCCCACGTACCAGCCACATCTCCGGACATCTGAGAGACCTTCACTGGCTCCCCGTCAACAAAAGAATCACCTTCCGCCTCCTCACCCACGCACACAAAGCCCTACACGACCAAGGCCCGAGCTACCTCAACAGCCGAGTCAACTTCTACGCTCCCAAACGCCACCTCCGATCAGCCAACCACGCCCTCGCCGCCGTCCCCCGCATCCGAAGAGCGACTACAGGAGGAAGGTCCTTCTCCTACTTGGCCGCCAAGACCTGGAACTCCCTCCCTCCCGACCTGCGCCTGACCCAAGACCACCTCTCCTTCAGGAAGAAGTTGAAGACCTGGCTGTTCGAGCAGTAGCGGCACCCCCCCCCCCCCCCCCCCCAAGCGCCTTGAGACCCTACGGGTATGTAGCGCGCTTTATAAGTGTCACTGATTGATTGTCAGCACAACTTATCCAGGACCTGAAGAAATATGTTCAAAGCACACTTATTCTGATAGTACTAAATTTGCTTCCCTTGCCACCCCGCTCAATTTCAAAAATAGTTGCATTATTGTCAAAGTTGTCACTACTAGCACCCTCTCTTATCTTGCAGACAAGCTCACCGTTACCGCTGGTCTTCAGCACACCGCAGTTGAGAACACCATCAGACTGCCGACTAGGAAGTGTAAAGAAGAAAAAAATAAGGCAGCAGGACTTTTGCTTGTGTGAACCCAGCATGTTAAACAACTTCCCTATATCCATCAGAATTGTCTAAACCCAGCTCCTTTTTAGGAAAGAGTTGAAGACTCCTCTCTTTAAAGAACACTACATCACAATGTAGTACCGGTCCTTAACCCTCTTGTATCATTGGTTAAATGTATGCTTGTCTTTGAGACTGTATAGAAATCTAATGCCTTTGGCTAGGTTCACACAGTAGAAATGCATACAGTACCCTGACTAGTCAGTGGTATTGGCCTTATTGGTTTATTTCGAAAGGTTATGTCAGATACCATAGGTCTGCTTTTGTTTTTGCTTTTTTGAAAAGTTACGGAAAGGTGGCAAACCTGACTTATTTACTGTAAAAAAAAATGTATTAAAGTCAAAAGGACTTTATGGGTGGATTGGTATTTACCATGTGGCAGCCTGTAGACTGTTTTTGTTGCATGGAATCTCACAGGGTACCATAGTGGGCAATGGTTTTGATTTTCGTTAGCCCCGCTGAAAAAATAGGTGGTTAGAGGTTTGCATTGCTAACATTTTGTTTTGCCAGCTGTAATTGTGTGCACATTTTGAATGATCTGATAGAGACATCTAGCCGCAGATTCTTTACCATGGTTTTTCCCTGGCGTCCGACTGGATCCTGAAGACTTTTCAACGAGCAATACCCCTGCACACCAGTAGTTTGCATCGGTCAGCTCCGCGTGACATTATTATTATTATTATTATTATTATTTAATTTTATAGAGCGCGTAGGCACCCGTAAGTATCCCAGCGCTAAAATCAGTACAACTAGGAGTCAGCAAGGGAAGGGGAGAGACAGTTTAAGGGAAGAGGTGGGTTTTCAATTGCTTCCTGAACCGTAGGTAGTTGGATTCGGTTCTCAGGTAGTGCGGTAAGGCGTTCCAGAGACGTGCGGTGTGAACCGAGAAACGTCTTCCTCCTGTTCGGGCCTTCTTAATTTTGGGGGTGACAATGAGGTGTTCCTGGTCGGAGCGGAGGGATCTAGGGGCTTTGTATGGTTTGATAAATTTTTTTAGGCTTGGGGGACCATTGTTTTGGAGCAGTCTGTGTGCTAGGCAGAGGGCCTTGAACATCACACGTTCTCTAACCGGAAGCCAATGGAGACACTTCAGCGCTGGTTTGGCTGAGGCTCTGGCCGGGGTGTTAGTAAGGATCCGGGCAGCTGCATTTTGGACCCTTTGTAGTTTATTCAGGGTTGCCTCTGGGGCCCCTAAGTAGATGGAATTACTAAAGTCGAGCCTAGAAAGAATCAGTCCTTGGATCAGCAGTTTTTGAGAATTGTGGGGGAGTAGGGGCAGGATCTTTCGAATTGACCTGAGCAGTCCAAAACACGTACCGGCTACCTTTTTTGCCTGTGTTGCAAAAGATAATTCCTTATCGAGCCAGACACCCAGGCTTTTTACCTCTGGTTTCGGATCTGGGATCGGGCCTAAACAGGGTGGCCAGATGTTATGAAGTGAAGTGGGTCCCTTCTGGCCAAGGAGGAGAATGTCAGTCTTTGAGCCGTTGAGTTTCAGAGACGATCTATTCATCCATCCTTGTATCTGCGTCAGACAGTTGTAAAGGTCCGCAGGTTGTTGTTTCGGATGAGAAAGGGACACCACTAACTGAGTGTCGTCGGCATAGCTGACGATGCTCACTCCGAACGGGATAACAACCTCCTCCAATGGGGACATGTAGATGTTAAATAATGTTGGGCTCAGGGAGGAGCCCTGAGGCACGCCACATTGGAGGGGAGTGTCGGAGGAGCAGGTGTTGTTCTCCCAGATTTGAAAGGAGCGTTGACTCAAAAAGGACGATATCCAGGACAGAGCAGTTCCTTCCACACCGACGCTCACGAGTCGTTGGATGAGGAGCTGATGGTTGACGGTGTTGAAGGCCGCACTGAGGTCGAGGAGGATCACTGCCACTGATCCTCCTTCGTCTAAGAATGCTCTGGCCTCCTCCACCGCCATGAGAAGGGCAATGTCGGTGCCCTGCCCGGGGCGGAAACCCGTCTGCGAGTTTTTTAGACGGTTGTTGTTCTCCAAAAATTGTGACAGCTTTCTGTTCACCATTTTTTCCGCGATCTTGCTGGTTCCCGGGAGGAGGGAGATTGGTCTATAGTTTGCCAGGTCGACAGGGTCAAGGGAGGGTTTTTTTTAGAAGTGCCTTGACGACTGCCGCCTTCCAGCTAGGGGGGGCGACTCCTTGTTGAAGGGAGGCGTTGATGAGGTGAGTGAGAAAAGGGGCGATCGAGGGTGCTACCTTTTTGAGAATACGTAAAGGGGCAGGGTCCCTGGGAGATCCGCTTTTAATAACTTGCAGCGTATCTTCGACTTCTTCTACTGTCACTTGTCCCCAGGAAGTGATGCATGGGAGGGTAGGAGAGTTGCTGGCTTCTCTCTCCTCGCTCGAACTAGTAGGTGGAATAGAGTCGAGGATTTTTTGGAATTTCTCCTTGAAGAAATTAGCCAGCTTGTGGCACTTTTCCTCATCAGCTTTGGGGTCTGGTGGGTCTCTCGGTCCCGAGTCAGGGACTTTGAGGAGTTCTTTTAAAATAGTAAAAGATTCTTTACTGGAGCTTGCGGAGTGTTCTATTCTCTCTTGGAAGAATAGACTTTTGGTTTTGCGGAGGGCGGTTTTGTAAATTTGTGAGGCGGTGTGATAGGCTTCCTTATTTTTGTTAGATTTGTCCTTCCTCCAAAAGCGTTCTGATCTCTTGCATTCCTGTCTCAGAGATTTGAGCGCCGGAGTATACCAGGGAGCGGGAGCCACTCTTTTTATGTGTTTAAGAGTGGTGGTTTTCGGGAGGAGTTGGTCTAGTGAAGATGTGAGCCAGGAATTGAATTGTTCGTCGGCCGGGACCGGATCCATGGAGAGGGCAGGTGTCTAATCTGAGAGTAAGCTGGCCCACTCTGCCGGTTCAAGCTTTTGCCAACGTCGGTCCGTCACTCGGATTTTGGGGGGTTGGGGGAGTGCTGTGGCAAGGTCCCAGGAGAAGGGAACAAGAAAGTGGTCTGACCACGGAAGGGGGATGGGGGGATTGGCGGCGCCGCGTGACGTCTGTGTCTCCTATATAGGCACCACCTTGGAGAGCTGATCTTGGTTCTTTTCTTTCCACGCCAGTCAAGTGCTGTTCCGTGGAGAGCTACCCTCTGTCACTGTTTTTTACTTTTTGTCAGTCCCTTTTTAGTGTGTAGACTTTTGTCCATCATGTCTCTGAAGACCTTTGGATTCAAACCTTGCGCTACCTGTCAACCGCACCATGTCAGAGACGGATCCACATCTGGTTTGCCTCGGGTGCCTGAAGCCCAACCACTACTCGAAGTCGTGCTCGGACAGACAGACCATGGCTCTGAAAGCTTTGAGGAAGCAGTCCCTAAAGCTACTTGCGGCCTGGCACGCTGAACTGAGTCGCACAACTCCTAGGAGGTCTCTTTCACGCTTGATCGAGAAGAAGATCTGGGCACCGCTCCCGGGAGTTCCAAATCCTCATTCTCCCATTTGAAGCAGTCAGGTAAGATGCATAAGAAGCACATGAAGTGGAAGGGTGCTTTGACTTCTCCTGGTCTGTCGGCCGACGGTCTAGGCCTCATTCTTCAGAACCTGTGCCTGGGTCAGCTCCATGCTTTCCTGCCTTTCTGGGAGCCAGGGTGAACTCCGCCCAACTTAAAGAATTCTATGATGTCATGTGCCTAATATTTGGGTGACTTGACCCTACCAGCGCACCTTTGGGCCCTGTAGGCTAAGAGGGGGCTCCATCGGGGTCAGCGCCAGCGACTCTGGCCCCAATACTCCCTCTCCCCCATGGATCCAGGAATGGATCCAGTCCGGCGCTGGTTGTGCCATTGCATTCTTCCCCAGTGCCGGTTCAGAAGCCGATGCCCCGGTGCTGCTGGTACTCTCTGGCGGCACCTGGCCCATTCTGATTCCAGATGACCTGTAGCCGGTACCGGCACCAATAGAACCTCTAGGTCCTAGGTCGTTTCCTGAGCTCTATTTCTAAGGGCTAGGAGTGGAAGAAGGTTGGGAAGATTCACTGGACCCTTTTAGAAGACCAGCCTTATCATGAAATGGACTGGTGTGAGGAGTTGGGTGGGGCCAGTGGACTGGACACCTCTCTAGATTCTAGCATGCTTTCTCCACCTACTGTGGCTATGGAGGAGGTAGCTTAATTTGCTATGGTGGTGTGAAGAACAGCTGAGCTCCTGGACCTTCAGCTCCCTTTGGTGGTGGTCAAGACTTATAATTTGACTGAGGTCTTGCTGTTAGATGTCTTCTCTTCTGAACTATTCCTACCCTAAAATGAGGCCCTTATAGATGTCCTATTAGGTATCTCATCCAAACCAACACAGGGGCTTTCATGAATAGAATAATTGTCCGCTGCCACCACCCTGTTCCGGGTGACCCAAGCTTCCTGGCCACCCACCAACCCCAGAGAGCTTGGTGGTCCAAGCCTCTACCTCCCATGGCCGTTCCATTATGCTCCCCTGGATAGGAAATCCAAGAGGCTGGATAGTTGCATTGCAGTCGGTGAAAACCGAACGCTCATTGGGCTGTTATTCACTCTCCCTGTGGGAAACAGTTGCACAAAGGGTGCGATGAGCACAGTGGTTTCATCACTGTGGCTATTCAACGCCATGCCTGGTTTTGGACTTCTGGCTTTTTGAGGGATTCCAGCCCTCTCTCATGGACATGGTCCAGTCCTCAGGCCTCACAGTGGCAGTCCCCAGGCTGCCTTTCGCCCCTTTCCTATCCCAGCGACAAGCCTGAGCAGGTTCAGCAACCTCAGTGTGGACGAGGACATGTCAGTCACCCCCAGCATCCTCAGCCTCCAAACCCTCCTTGTCTTGCCTTTCAAGTTCATGGTTGGCCAGTTAGTGGCACGATCTGCCATCACCTCAGCTGCTGGCTCAATATCAAATTACACAGAAGGGTCCTCCAGAGAGTCCAAAGGGGCAACTTTCTCCCCTTTGAGTCTTCCCCTCCCCCTATGCCTCCATCTTACGACAGGCTAACGGAGGATCATCTTATTTTGCTTCAAGAGGAAGTCATGACTCTAATGGCGAAGGGAGGCATAGAGAGGTTACTGGCGCCATAAGCAGGCTTTGGTTGTTATTCTGGTACTTTAAGCTTCCGAAAAAGGGCAAAGGCCTTCAGCCTATCCTAGATCTACAAGCCCTCAACTACTTCCTCATAAAGGAAAAGTTCACAATCCTCACATTGGCTCAGGTCGTGTCTGCCCTGGACTCTGTAGACTGGATGGTAGCGTTGGATTTCCTTCCTGTTCATCGGTGCTGCCTGCTGTTTAAAGTAGGCCACAAGCATTTTCAGTTTACTGTGCTCCCCTTTGGCCTTACCAGTGCCTCTCGGGTGTTCACCAAGGTGATGATGGCGGACGCA
The DNA here is from genome assembly GCF_964263255.1 of Lissotriton vulgaris. Taxonomy (NCBI): domain Eukaryota; kingdom Metazoa; phylum Chordata; class Amphibia; order Caudata; family Salamandridae; genus Lissotriton; species Lissotriton vulgaris. The sequence continues at coordinate 1,140,720,649 of NC_141694.1, read as the reverse complement.
ACTCATCCGCGCTGATCAGGGGTGTCAGTCTTTCCCTATCTCGATGACTGGCTGTTGAAGGCTTGCTCACCCCAGGCTGTTGTCTCCCACCTCCACACTACAGTGGATCATCTGCATTTGTTGGGTTCCACTATCAATGTACCTAAGCCACACCTGACTCCCTTTCAGACACTCCCTTTCATCTGAGTTGTTCTGGACACAGTACAGTTTCGGGCCTATCATCCCTTGCAGCGAGTCCAGGATATTCGGGCTATGATTCCGATGTTCAGACTCAGTCCTAGATTTCGGTGAGAATGACTCTGAGGCTGGTGAGTCTCATGGCATTCTGCATCCTGCTAGTGACACATGCCAGATGGCATATGCGAGCTCTGTAGTGGGACCTAAAGTGTCAGTGGGCGCAGCATTCTGGGAACTTCTCTGATTTGGTCCAAATCTCAGAGGGAATTACACAGGATTTGCAGTGATGGCTGACAAACTACAATTGGATCACAGGCAGACTCCTCCCTTCCCCCGCCAGGTCTCACACTAGTGACAGATATGTCACTCTTGGGATGGGGAGACACCTGGGAGAGGTGGATATCAGAGTACTTTGGTCTCCGGCAGAATCTGGACTCCACATCAGCCTGTTTGCGCTCCAAGTGATTCATAGAAAGAGAATTTGTTAGCAGCAGACTGGACTACGGCAACGCACTCTACGCAGGAATCCCAGCCAAACGACGACTACAACGCATCCAAAACGACTCCGCCCGACTAATCGTCAACGTCCCCCACCGCAGCCACATCACCTCCCATCTGAGAGACCTACACTGGCTCCCCGTCGACAAGAGGATCATCTTCAAGCTCCTCACCCACGCACTCCAACGCTGAACCAGCCTACCTGAACAGCAGACTCTGCTTCTACACCCCTACCGGCCAGCTCCGTTCTGCCAGCCTCGCCTTCGCCGCTGTTCCCCGCATCCAACGAACAACCTCCGGTGGCAAATCCTTCTCCTACTTCGCCACAAAGACCTGGAACACCCTTCTTACCCACCTACGGCAGACCCAGAACGTACTCGCCTTCAGAAGACTCCTCAAGACCTGGCTCCTCGAGCAGTAGCGGCACCCCCTCACCTCAGCGCCTTGACACTCTCTGGTAAGTAGCGCGTTTCACAAGTACTCTGATTGATTGATTGATTGAAAGCCAAGTGAAAGCCTTTCCTCCTTTCATCAAGGGGTGGCTAGTACAAGTGATCACAAACAACACCACTGCCATGAGGTACTGCAACAAACAGGGGGTGGTGGGGTTGTGGACCCTTTGTCAAGAGACTCTGCTGGACTTGGCTGGATCACCAGGGCATATCCCTGGTGGTTCAACATCTGGCAGGTTCACTGAACGCCACAGCAGATGAACTCATGCCTAGTGGATCATGAAAGTAGTTTCCATTCCAAGGTGGCGCAAGGCCTATTTTAATATTGGGGAGAGCCTTGGTTAGATCTTTTCGCCTCTGCAGAGAAGGCACAATGTCAGCTGTTTTGCATGCTGGAGTAAAAATTGCAAAGACTAGAGGCCCCCTGCTACTAATGTGAAGTTCACCTAGGCACGAAAATACATACTGTAAAGTTTCTAGGGCAACTTCAAGTTATGTTTAAAAATGTATCATGAAAGTGGTTTCAGGAGAGGAGACAAAGTCACTCAATGTACAAAAATATGTTTCATTAAATATATTATACATATATATATATATATATATATATAATATTTTATACCATATTTAACGTATTGTGACAGAGGAATCACTATATCATTCTACATGCATACTGCACTCATTCATATACCCATACATGCAGATCACATATATGATATCACAATTTATATATTCAGTCGGGGAATGATGAATTACTGCCACATCACTTTTTGGTGCATTCCTCGACTGAATATATAAATTGTGATTAGCATTGCGATAGTGTATCACCACCCACTTACAATTCTTTCAAATCAAATGTATTGAATGTTTCTAAGAACTCAATCATATATGTGATCTTTATGCATGGGTATATGAATGAGTGTAGTATGCATGTAGAATGATATAGTGTTGTCTCTGTCACAATAAGTTAAATATGTATAAATGGAGAAAATATTTAATAAAACATAATTGTGTACATTGAGTGATGTTCTCCTCTCTTTAAACCACTTTCACGATGAATGTTTAAACATAATTTGAAGTTGCCCTAGGAACTTTACAGTATTGCATGCTGGGGTATCCACGGCGGCTCTCTCTCAGAGAGGCTTTTCGTCTCGAGTGGAGCTCAGGCCTCCTGTATGCCTTTCCAACCATACCACTCCTGCCCAGAGTTCTCAAGAACATCAGGACCGAACGGCCGGGCCCATATAATCCTTGTGGCCCGGACTGGGCATGGAGAGTCTTGTATATCAAGCTTCTCCAGCTGAGCATCAATCCTCTGATCAGGCTGCTCCTTCAGGAGGATCTTCTGTCTCAGCAGCAGGGTTTCTCCACCTGTACCTGTCAACTCTACACCTTTTTGCGTTGAGATTGAGCGGTAGCATTTGACAGCATTCAACCTTCCTTCAAAAGTCTGTAATATTATTTTGGCAGACAGGTGTCCCTCTACTGAGTCGGTGTACACCAGCTGAGGTAACAAGTTTTTAATATACTGTACAGAAGAGTCTTTTGACACTCTTTCTGCTTCCTTATCTGTTATATTACTTTTTATTTCAACCCTTTCCCAGCAAAGCTCTATCTGGGCACTCTAAAAGGGATCCTTCCAGCCCTGCTTGCTTTTCTTCAGCTGCCAGACCAATCGTCTTTATTTAAATCTCCCCTTGTGAATAGATTTCTCAAGGGCCTTTTACAATGTTCCCACCTTCCCATTTCATCATGCCTCAGTGGTACCATATTTTGGTTCTCACCTTCCTAATGTGCTCTCCATTTGAACCTCTGCACAGCTGCCACCTCCGGCTGCTTACCATCAAGACTGCTTTTTTAATGGCAATCATATCTGCCAGGAGGGTGAGAGAATTGCAGGCTTTGTCATCCAATCCGCCTTACCTGACAACATTACCTGACAAGTTGGTGCCTCACACTAGGGCATCTTTGCTACTGAAAGAGGTCACACCTTTCCATGTGAGGGAATTGGTCACCTTGCCCGATTTTTACACTCCTCTGCATCCCTCCAAAAGGAGCGACTCCACCCTCTAGATCCAAGAAGAGCATTGTCATTCTACTTTGACCACACTAAAGCATTCCGGGAGCATGACAGATTTAGTCTGACAACTAAAGGAGGGAAGTCTCTTTTTGTTCTGGGTGCTAAGGCTTGGAATAAGCTTCTGCCTTATCTTCGGTAATTGTCCCATAAAAATCAGTTTCGGAAAGCCCTAAAAACCTGGATGTTTTCCCTCACAGATGCCGCCTGCAGAGCACTAGTGTAAAGTTTATTCCACTGAGCTGCTTCTTCCCTCCAATCTATTTCATCTGGGTTGGTTAAGCGCCAAGATACTCCTTGGAGTGATAGGAGCGCTATAAAAGTGTCCATTACATTTACATTTACATGACCAACTCTTCATGAGGTACGTGGGAACTAAGAAAGGTTGTGAGCTGCAGAAAAGGACTCTCATGATGAGTCCTCCTCTACATCCAGACTTGCTACATTCTGGTGAAAAAGTATTCTCCTGAAGGCTTAAAAGCTCATTCCAACAGAGGTAAGGCTTCTACCACTGTGTTGAAGCGTTGAGTTCCAATTGTTGCTACCACGGCTTTGCAGCGTGGAGTTCCAATCCTCGACATTTCTCAGGCAGCACCATGGGCATCCCTGCACACGTTTACAAGCACTACTGCCTGAACAATCGAGTCTTTAGGGACGACCTTTTTGGCTGCTCTGTCCTGCAAGACTTACTGGTCTAAACTTCTCTGCAGTCTCTCGTCTGGGGATGGTATTGCTTGGGTATATAGTCAAAGGTAAGGTATCTGCCACTAGATATGTCTATCAGATGGGCAAGTTACTTACCTTCAGTAACGCCTTATCTGGTAGAGACATGATCAAGCCGCAGATTCCTTGAAGACACACCTTTCCTCCATGCACTGTTGACAGGTTTTTATGTTCATGGCTGATCCCTTTCAGGGCCCTAAGTGTCCTCAACACAAACACACCAATGTCAGTGTACTTCATGGCTCCGCTTCTGGCATGGAAAGTAGTGATAAGTAACTGATGTCAGTACGCCGACATGGACATCACTATAGCTGTGTTCGGTGTCAAGTATGTCACGCGTAGGTGACCGATGCCACCTACTTGCACGTAGTGATTGCCTGAAGAAATATCTTATCAATCCAGACTGATGCCTGGGAAATTCAAAGGTAAGGAATCTGCGGCTAGATCATATTTCTACCAGATAAAGTATTACCGAAGGTAAGTAAGTGTCCTTATAGCTGTATGTTTGGTAGTTGACTTGAGGGAAATCTTATTCTCACTATAATAGGCCTTGTGTTGGTTATGGTGCGATTGGCCTTGGTAAAGGCTGATTGGTTCTTTGAGAAAAAATACGGAAATGCAAGAGGTCCGATCTGTTTAGAATGAAAGGTTACAACAAAGGGGGAGGCATGTAAATGTAAATGTAAATGTACAGGAATTTATATAGCGCAAATCACCAAGCGGTTTCTAAGCGCTTGCTTAGGGAACCCGTCCTGGTATTCCCCTGTGAGATAACCCCAGCAGGGTATCCGCAAGGTGAAAGCCAGGCATCCCACCGCGAGGGGCTATTGTGGAGATTAAGCAAGCTATTGCCCAGAGTCGCAGAGTGTGAACCCGTGAATCGAGTAGGCACCGGAGCGAGAATTGTCGAGTCCATGGACATTTTAGGACTCAAGACCCCGCCGAGCCGGGAATTGAACCCTGGTCCCGGGCTGACCTCTGCTTCCAGGTCTGCCTCCTCTAACCAGTGAGCCACACTTCTCCACATGGCATGACTTGCTTATTGTGAAAAGCCAAAAGGCTTTTAAGGGTGGAATGAGATTACACTCTCGTAAAGCTTGTAGAGAGGTATTTTGTTACAGAAATACACGTTTGGTCCCAGAACCCATGCTGCTTATTTTCCATGTTATCAGTTTGTAGTTATTGAGTGTATTACTCATAGAGCCAGCTACATGGCAATCTAACAAAGGACCCATCCCCAATCACTTCCCCCACACCCAGCAACCCCTGTATATAGAGCCAACACATGAGAGACTGGGACAGCATAGGACAATAATAAAAAACTGTCTTCCCAACTCCCCATCCTCCGAGAAGCCTAGCAACGGCTGGTCATCCAAACTATGCAGATCATTAAGTTAATAACCTATAACATCCCTGCTCCAAAAAACATAAAGAGGCAATGAGGGGGAAAGGCAAAGGCAGTCTTCCAATGCCTACGCTGCATCGGCCCGAGTAGTAATTATGATAAATCACAATTGATGTGACCAGCATAACTAGGAGAAAGAGTGGCACTAATCAAACAATTTTGTCTGCGGATTCGGTAGTCACATCCGGGGGCCCAGCGTTCTCAATGTGAAGTGGGCCTGAGTCAGAGGCTTCCTCTGGGTGGTCTGAGCTACTTTGATTTTCTTTATTGGATTTCATTACCTCAAACCGCAACGCTGTAGCTTGTAATGCTGTCACTCGCCCTATTTCTGATTGAGACTGGGTAGGTTTTGTTAAAGGACCTGCTCGCAAGTGTCCCCCTCAACCTACAGTGCTTTCAGAGGTGGAAGGGCGCCTCTTCTTCAGGTGCACGGTTTTTGACAGACCCTGAATGGCCCACCTCCAACCAGGACAAAGTCTCAACTGGGTTCTGGCAGAAGTGGGAGCGACCATCCAGCATTATTTTCAGTTTAGCTGGGAATATAAGAGAGTATTGAACCAATTCATCACGGAGCATCTGCTTTACTATACTAGACGGCGACTTCTTTGGTTTGCACCACCTCAGTGAAGTCCAGGACCAATGTGGCCTGACCATTCCCAACGCAGAAAGGGTCCGCCTCCTATGTCCGTTGCAACAGCATATCTCTGTTTTTGTAGTGTAATAGCTTAGAAATTATAGGTCTGGGAGGAAGACCCGTGGCTGGCGGTTGGGCTCGTACTTGTTGCGATCTTTCTAGTGTAAAACAGGTTGTGAGCCAGGTGTGGGGCACCACCGACTTCGACCAGTGCTCCAAGTAGACTACCATGTCAGACCATTCAGTGCCCTCTCGAAGACCTACTATTCGTCTGTTGTTCTGCTTTCTGCACCCCTTCGCATCTTCTGCCCGATTTTCCTGTTGCTGTACTAGATCCATGAGATGAGTAATTTGGGTTTTCATGATTTGGTGCGAGGGGTGCAGGTCTCTAAGGGCGCTTTCATTGTCGTTCACCCTGGTAATCCACTTCTATTAGTCTGCACGGAGCAGGCTCAGTTCAACTGATACCTTCCCTATTTCCCGTTGGAGGGTGGACTTCGATTCTTCAGTGACCCCTATCATCTTGTGCAAGCTGAGTTGAGAGGTTCTGGTGGCATCTCTGAATCTGTCAATTCCTGCTGTGAAACTGGCTATATTAAATGAGATAGAAAGGTGCCAGGTTAAGTTTACATCCAAAGTATTAATGTCTTTAACAAGATTTAGTTAGTTTAAGGTTTTTGTAACACTGCAGCATCCATGCCCGTTCAGATTTCAAGAGTGCTGTACAAATGTTAAATAGCATGTGTAGAGTTAGACGTTAGTAGCAGGGCACAATACTTCAGATCAGTGTTGTTGACTCTCTCAAACCTGAGTGGCCTATAGGCTTAGTTGATGATGTTTGGATTCAAACCTTTGACCAGCAGGCTACAAACTCAGGGGGAAGAAGCGGGCACTTTAATAGCTGTGCTGGAGATTTTTTCACAAGAGATTAAAGGTGTTGTTTATAGGTGGATTCCAAGTGGGTGATGCATTCAAGTTAGAACCAAGCAATTTCTTCCAAGTTAGAGGAGATGAACTTTAATCATGGCATCTAGGTTAGGATTAGGCTCACAGCTAGACTTGCCACTGTGCCATTTTAACACCTTCGCTGCTAGGTGTTTTCCCCTCCTGTGCTGAAGAATGCAGGATGTCAGTGTTTCATGACGAGCTCAGCTCTTCATCAGCACAGCTCAACCGTGCAGCTCGTCATGAGCATGGAAAGGGTTAAACTCGTGAGTCGGTACGGGCGTGATATTGGGACGTTTAATCCTAGTCGGGCAGAGTAGAAAATTCACGAGCATTGCCAGGCAGAATTCAGACAACGAAAAGAGTTTTAGGGTGTTTTCATTGTTCTTGTCTCCACAAGGAATTTTTAATGGTTTCAATAATGTTTGATTTAATGACCAGGACACTGTGTAAGATGAACCTAGGACCTACAGAAGGATGATGGTCCTTTAATAAGTAATTCAAAGTGAATCTCCTTCACCATTGTTCTTTTCCATGTTTTATGTGGAGGAAGTGTGATCACTATTCTTTATGGATCACAATTTAAAATCCAAAACAACGTTTTAGAATGGCCTATGTGAAGCCGCATTCCCTGTACAGGCAGTTACAGTGGCCACAGAGCTGTCAATGAGGGAAATCTCAGGGCCCACAACAATCAACACTTGAGCTACACCGTCTCAAACAGAAAGAGGGGGGTGACCTATGCACCCTGACTTGGTAGTTAACACAAGAAATCAAGGTTTAACTAAAGAGTATAAGGGCGGGGGTCTGTACAGTACAGCCCAGTAATGCAAGCAAGAATAAAGTATCAATGTCCAGGCAGGAGTTGTGTGTACTTAGTCATTTTAATAACAAATGTACAGTAAAAACAATACCTTAAATAAAGTCATTACGCATTGAGTCAATACTTCCACAAGTTTGACAAATGTAAGAAGCACAAAACACAAGCAGAGCAGTTGTAAAACACCATATAGTTTTAAAACCAGAGCCTCTGGCTAAACACGTTTTACTATGGGTCCAGAATTCAAATGGTCCCAAGTCTGTAATGATTGTGAAGTTTGGGACGTCTAAAACAATTCTACAAGCAGATATGGATAAAGCTGCAATGTCCTGCAGGTTGGGCACTTGGAAGCGAGGATGAAATGGATAGAACTAACAAAAGGTTGACTGAAAGAGGGGTGTGCCCAGGTGCACGTGCAAGGTTGATCTCTCAGACAGCCTGTCTCTGTCTTAGTGACAGGCCGTCCATCAGCCTCAGTCTTCAGCAGAAGTTCATGAGCATCAGTGTTGAAGACGGTTGATTTCTAGGCAGTCCGCATTCAGCTCGTGGTGCCCTCAAGCTACTATCGGCTTTTTGGAGGTGCAGGAATCCTTGAGGCTGTTTTGAGGGCCTTTGTTGCTTGGCGGGTAAGAAAAAGGCTGGATTCTACTCGAATCTTCCAGGAGGACTTCTCCTGGGAAAATGAGGGTTTTCACCAGGCTACCTGACGCATAGCAAGAGGAGGCAGAAGAAATGGTGAAATAAATTGGCCTCTGTGGGCAACACTCACCCACCTTTGCAAACTAACTGCATTGGTGGGAACATAGATGCTCACAACGACTTAAGTGTAACCCCAATAGTAGGTGCAGCAGTAATGCTCGTCAGCCTTGTCTCTTCAAACCTTTTGCACATCACAATAAATGTTTGCGAACACTTGTGTAACACTAAAAGCAGGCACCCTGGCAATGTTTTTGCGCACTTCATCATGACTTGGGCACATTATTGTTAGCGAATTAGGAAGATGATGTATGCACATGATGTTTGCAAACATTTATTTATTTGAAAGTTTTGTATTGCGCGAACAAGACCCTAACGGGTATCAGAGCGCTTTACAGGGTTGGTGTAAGTAAAGAGAAAACAAAAACAAGTAGAGAGAATGTAGGTGAGACTAATACAAACTATTACTAAAACAAACTAGCAGGTATATCACAGGTACATAAAAATAGTTCAAGTACATTTAACAATGAGAATAGCCTTCACTTCTTTTTTGAAGAATGCTGTAGAAGGATTCTGTCTCGTTTCAGGGGGCAAAGCATTCCAAATCCCGGGAGCCATTCCTGAGAAGGACCAGTTGTAAGTTTTTTTTCTTGACAAAGCGTTGTGGTTTCAGTAGGAGATTTCTGGAGCTCCTGGTGGATCTATTAACACAGGATAGTACTAATTTCTGAGCTAGAAACCTCAGAGTTTTGTGAGGAAGGGCGTTGTGCATCATGCAAGTGATTTTCAGATTAACTCTAGCCTCGAAAGGTAGCCAGTTGAAGGCTCAAAGGTCAGGGGAGATGTGACTGTTTGTGTTGGAACCAGTGATGAGTCTGGCAGCAGTGCTGATTGCAGCTCTTAAAGGGGCCGTTGTCGCTCTGGGAAGGCCGCTGAGAGTGACCCTCCCATATTCCACTCTGGGGATTACTAAAGCTTGCACAGCATGCTTGAAATCGTTTGCGGGCAGGAATGGTTTTCATTTTTCTCAAGGTGTTCATTTGAAGATGTTCTTCTTTTGTAGAATTCAACACAAAGAGGTGCTACAAGGGATTGTTTTTGGATCATTCAGTCTTAATTCTGAGCAAAAACTCCCTTGGGGTGTGAAGCGGTGTGTCTCCTTTAGTTGACTGTCACCGAATTTTCTAATACTGTATCAATAAAGTTCTTGAAGAAACATATTAAACGCGTTGGTCGGTGAGTTGGAACAACGATCATATGACACGCTTAATGTTCAGTGTGATCTCTTTCAATTAATGAAGAAAACTAACGTTTCAATCGGTTGCTGAGGTACAGATTTGTCACATCAGAAGAGTTGGACGTTGTTTAAAACTGTTGGTGATTTCTATTAAGGTCCGGTTTGAAGGGACAGCGTCTCCTTCTTCCGTGAAACAACGTATCCTGGCTCAGTGGTCAATCAGTTTTTGCTTCAGCAATTGAAACATCCTCGTCCTGATGATGGTCTTTTTGACATCTGCAACCAAGACCGAAACGTCGACACTCCATCAACTCCACTAATGTTGTTTTCCAACACATATTCGTAACCACATTTAATTGATCATTTTGGGTTATGTTTTGTTTACTAAATAGGAGCTGATGTGTTTTGTCATGAACTATAGATAAATTGTTTTCAATCTTTGTTCATGATCTGTTGCTACATTTAGTTTGTACATTTATCTCCCACAATTTGTTTTCAGTAAAGATTTTTTCAAACAAAAAATCCCTTTGCTCTGCTTTTCTTCTGACCTTCCACTGATTCGTTTATCCATTTAAAGAAATATTGTTATCCAGTGGATACAGTTGAGTGTTACTATGGTACAACTCAGAATTAAGACTGAATGATCCAAAAACAAATCCCTTGTAGCACCTCTTTGTGTTGAATTATACGTTGCCCAAGCCTACAAGGGTTTATTGGGTTTCCCCTGCTTACAACTTCTTTTGTAGAGGCACTGATGTATTTCCGCATGTTTAGGTTTCTGTCCAGGGTCACTCCCAGTGATTTCGCGGAGTCGATAATGAAAGGTTGAAATTTGAGTGCTGTTAGGTGGTTCATCCAATCGAGGATGGTGGTCGATTGGTTGGGGGAGCAATTAAGAGGAATTCAGTTTTGAGGGCGTTTAGTTTCAGATGGTTTTCCTCCAACCAGATCTGCGTTTTTTGAAGCGTTTACTTGGGAGATTTGATATCCTCAAGTGAGTGGATTTTTATGTAGAGTTTAGTGTCATCCGTGTACATGTGGTAATGTACATTGGATGAGCTGAGGACATTGATGAGTGGTTCCATGAAAAGGTTGAAAAGTGTAGGGGAAAGTCATCATCCCTGTGGTACTTTTAAAGTGACTGGGACGGTCACTGGATAGTGATTATATTATATAACAAATATTTGACCACAAACATTGATACACCAAGGGGCCCACACTGTCCCGAGCATCGGACTTCAGTTTTCATTGGGAGTCCAGTATGCAATGCCACAGGCGCACGTAGGCACCCTTTAAGCAAGAAATTGGCTATTACGATCCCCAACTCAGCGAAAAGTTACCTAATTAAGGGGGGAAGTAGATGGAGGCTCCCTCTTAAGACTGTTGGTAGAGGAACAAATGGGTCACTTCCCTTTCGGGGCTCGCCCACAAGAGGACCTTGAATGCATCAATATGTAGCTGGGAATTCCTGATGATTAATGCAGCGGGGGAGAGCTTCAGAGGACAAAGGGAAAACTTGGCGGACGACAGAAGCGTAGCAAGTGATTGCTACCTGGAGAATTTATGACATGGCATTATTAATTAGATCCAATGTGTAACAAAACATTTTTGTTTTGAATGCAAGTGTGGCTGGAGAATTGTTAGAGTAATATTTTGTTATAATGGTAGCGCTAACGTAATTACACCACAATTATAGTTGGGTAACAGAAGTGACATCACACAGGCTCCGACTCACTGATATCATAGGAAGTGACTTATGGTTTTTGATCCATTCCCATCACTAAGTGTCATCTTCCAGCATTTGAAATTCATGAAATCACACTTATTTCAAAATGGCGGAGACGTAGACACAGGTTATGCATAAGAGGTGCTTGGGGTAGGATGGGGGTCACATTTACAATCCCTGATGACTCTTTATTGGATCCCCTGCCGCCCAGTACTATATAGCACAGAATGCCTAGCATAGGTTTTATTTACAGGTTTATGTTGAAGCGACTGAGCACTAAAAACCTATATTTTTTGCTTCTAAGACCCTGTATTCACAAGAGCTACCGCAGCGGGTCGCAGTACCTGTCCCTAAGTTAATCTTTGCCTACACCAATGCATTTTCCACAGCAGCTGTGCTTGAAAATTATTTACATTTCGAAACTACTACTTCTAGATTCCCCCCTACTTTTGGAGTAGATTTTTTGACTTTTAAGGGTTTCATAAATCTACCTTGGCATAGGTGCCTTTTAAATTTTGGAAAGTTGTAGATTTACTTGTTTGTACTTGTGCAAATAATCAGCATGAGTAATTGCATTCGCCCTGGAAGGGCACTGTCTTCTATCTTATGACCTGGCAGCGTCCCAGAGGGGTTTCGGTTTACTTCCGGATTGGGACCGAGCATTACAATGCTTTCTGGATACTGGAAAAAACTGGGCGGGGGGGGTCTCATAAAGTGGCGAGGCCAATGTCATTGTGGGTGTGGCTTAAACACATAGGCTTAAAAACTGTTTATCATAGGGTGCCGACCGACGTTTATTTTGTTGTTTCTGTCAGTGCATCAAGATATGACACAAAAAGTAACATCATACCTATAAAAAGTCAGAACTGTTGCCTTTGTCACTGGTTGTTAATTTCATAAGATAAATAATAGTTGAATAACATAAATAAGCAGCAACTATTTCCTGTATATAATATTGAAAAAGCTTCCACTTCAAGCCCTGGGGACACTACCACAATGTTGCTGTTCCTGAGTTTCAAAAAGAGAAGGGAAATCCCTTCCTCCTACATGACCTCATGCTGTAACTTCTCCACTACTGAGACGAGAGCAGTGTGAGCACGCACACATCGATGTGCCTGCTGTCACCGCAGTCTAGAACAAGCATTTACAATGCAATGGTCTCGGCATTATTAAAGGTAGAGCTATTGGCATTGCTCATGACATTTTTTTATTTTTTTAATCTTCAATAAACGTCATTGTCATTTACACCGCCAATAGCTTACTCGTTAAATAAATGGCATTGTCATTTGCAATGCCAATAGGTTAATCGCTCGCAAATGCATGACCTATTGCATTTACACACACACACCCAGAGCCACACACACACACACACACACACACGGGGGAGCAAGCACAGCCAGGGGGCGGGGGAGCAAGCACAGCCAGGGGGCGGGGAAGCAAGCACAGCCAGGGGGCGGGGAAGCAAGCACAGCCAGGGGGCGGGGAAGCAAGCACAGCCAGGGGGCGGGAAAGCAAGCACAGCCAGGGGGCGGGAAAGCAAGCACAGCCAGGGGGTATGGGAGCAAGCACAGACTGCTTTTGCCTGTCTCTAAAATACCCTTGTTGCTCAAAACAGCCATCCTATATTGGAAAGCTACATTGAAATACACCAAATACATACATAAAATACATACATAAACTGTTTGACTATAGCAAGTACAATGGAAAAGTCATATGTCACTGAATGTAAGATTGGAAGACCAACTGTGTACTGTGTATTATGTTGATGATTCCTGAAACCTATAATAATGCCATGCTCGATTGTAATGATAACCTGAATAAAACCAATAAAAGTATGTTTAAAAAAAGCTAGTAGCTATTTTCTTTTATGTTGTGTGCACCCCAGAGCTCGCAGGCTAGAGTATTGTGCTGAGTGGGCCCCCTGCAGCTTGCGGGCCGCAGCACCACGGGGCCTGTGCGGGCCTGTGTTACACCACTATGTTTAGAGGGGGCTGGGTGAGTGCTCTAAGATCTATTTATTGTTCTCACTAATCATGGTTCACATATTGAGATTAACCTAACCTTTTAGGTGGCGCTAAGAGGTGAAATACGACAAAGCCTCTGCTCTGTGGGGCCGGGCGAGAGGTGATGGTCAGAGTGGAGATGCAGGGGCGCTACAACAAAGCCTCAATAACATGTAAATGGTCTTTTAAAGACCTGCTAAGTACTTTGGTGCGGCTGTCTGGGTGTGTGCGCTGAGGAAGCTGAAGGCTGACACAGACAGACAGACACACACACAGTGAGATGGGGGAGGGAGAGGGAGGGGAGAGAGAGGGCAGGAGGGAGAGAGGGGGCAGGAAGGAGAGAGAGGGCAGGCGGGAGAGAGATATGGAGAGGGAGGGCAGGAGGAAAGGGTGGCCAGGAGGAAAGGGTGGGCAGGAGGAAAGGGTGGGCAGGAGGAAAGGGCAGAAGGGAGAGTGAGGGCAGAAGAGAGAGTGAGGGCAGAAGGGAGGGCAGGAGGGAGAGGGAGGGTGGGCAGGAGGGAGAGGGAGGGCAGGAGGGAGAGGGAGGGCAGGAGGGAGAGGGAGGGCAGGAGGGAGAGGGAGGGTAGAAGGGAGAGGGAGGGTAGAAGGGAGAGGGAGGGTAGAAGGGAGAGGGAGGGTAGAAGGGAGAGGGAGGGTAGAAGGGAGAGGGAGGGTAGAAGGGAGAGGGAGGGTAGGAGGGAGAGGGAGGGCAGGAGGGAGAGGGAGGGCAGGAGGGAGAGGGAGGGCAGGAGGGAGAGAGATTGAGAGGGAGGGCATGAGGGAGAGAGAGATGGAGAGAGAGATGGAGAGAGGGCAGGAGGGAGAGAGAGGGCAGGAGGGAGAGAGAGGGCAGGAGGGAGAGAGAGGGCAGGATGGAGAGTGAGGGCAGGATGGAGAGTGAGGGCAGGAGGGAGAGTGAGGGCAGGAGGGAGAGTGAGGGCAGGAGGGAGAGTGAGGGCAGGAGGGAGAGTGAGGGCAGGAGGGAGAGTGAGGGCAGGAGGGAGAGTGAGGGCAGGAGGGAGAGTGAGGGCAGGAGGGAGAGTGAGGGCAGGAGGGAGAGTGAGGGCAGGAGGGAGAGTGAGGGCAGGAGGGAGTGGGAGGGCAGGAGGGAGTGGGAGGGCAGGAGGGAGTGGGAGGGCAGGAGGGAGTGGGAGGGCAGGAGGGAGTGCAGGAGGGAGTGGGAGGGCAGGAGGGAGTGGGAGGGCAGGAGGGAGTGGGAGGGCAGGAGGAAAGGGTGGGCAGGCTGGAGAGGGAGGGCAGGCTGGAGAGGGAGGGCAGGATGGAGAGGGAGGGCAGGATGGAGAGTGAGGGCAGGATGGAGAGTGAGGGCAGGATAGAGAGGGAGGGCAGGAGGGAGAGGGAGGGCAGGATGGAGAGTGAGGGCAGGATGGAGAGTGAGGGCAGGAGGGAGAGTGAGGGCAGGAGGGAGAGTGAGGGCAGGAGGGAGAGTGAGGGCAGGAGGGAGAGTGAGGGCAGGAGGGAGAGTGAGGGCAGGAGGGAGAGTGAGGGCAGGAGGGAGAGTGAGGGCAGGAGGGAGAGTGAGGGCAGGAGGGAGAGTGAGGGCAGGAGGGAGAGTGAGGGCAGGAGGGAGAGTGAGGGCAGGAGGGAGTGGGAGGGCAGGAGGGAGTGGGAGGGCAGGAGGGAGTGGGAGGGCAGTAGGGAGTGGGAGGGCAGGAGGGAGTGGGAGGGCAGGAGGGAGTGGGAGGGCAGGAGGAAAGGGTGGGCAGGATGGAGTGAGGGCAGGCTGGAGAGGGAGGGCAGGATGGAGAGGGAGGGCAGGATGGAGAGGGAGGGCAGGATGGAGAGTGAGGGCAGGATGGAGAGTGAGGGCAGGATAGAGAGGGAGGGCAGGAGGGAGAGAGGGGGCAGGAAGGAGAGAGAGGGCAGGCGGGAGAGAGAGATGGAGAGGGAGGGCAGGAGGAAAGGGTGGGCAGGAGGAAAGGGTGGGCAGGAGGAAAGGGCAGAAGGGAGAGGGAAGGCAGATGGGAGAGGGAGGGCAGAAGGGAGATGGAGGGCAGAAGGGAGATGGAGGGCAGAAGAGAGAGGGAGGGCAGGAAGGAGAGGGAGGGCAGGAGGGAGAGGGTGGGCAGGAGGGAGAGGGTGGGCAGGAGGGAGAGAGAGGGCAGGAGGGAGAGAGAGGGCAGGAGGGAGAGAGAGGGCAGGAGGGAGAGTGAGGGCAGGAGGGAGAGTGAGGGCAGGAGGGAGAGGGAGGGCAGGAGGGAGAGAGATTGAGAGGGAGGGCAGGAGGGAGAGAGAGAGATGGAGAGAGAGATGGAGAGAGGGCAGGAGGGAGAGAGAGGGCAGGAGGGAGAGAGAGGGCAGGAGGGAGAGTGAGGGCAGGAGGGAGAGTGAGGGCAGGAGGGAGAGTGAGGGCAGGAGGGAGAGTGAGGGCAGGAGGGAGAGTGAGGGCAGGAGGGAGAGTGAGGGCAGGAGGGAGAGTGAGGGCAGGAGGGAGAGTGAGGGCAGGAGGGAGAGTGAGGGCAGGAGGGAGAGTGAGGGCAGGAGGGAGAGTGAGGGCAGGAGGGAGAGTGAGGGCAGGAGGGAGAGTGAGGGCAGGAGGGAGAGTGAGGGCAGGAGGGAGAGTGAGGGCAGGAGGGAGAGTGAGGGCAGGAGGGAGTGGGAGGGCAGGAGGGAGTGGGAGGGCAGGAGGGAGTGGGAGGGCAGGAGGGAGTGGGAGGGCAGGAGGAAAGGGTGGGCAGGATGGAGTGAGGGCAGGCTGGAGAGGGAGGGCAGGATGGAGAGTGAGGGCAGGATGGAGAGTGAGGGCAGGAGGGAGAGTGAGGGCAGGAGGGAGAGAGGGGGCAGGAAGGAGAGAGAGGGCAGGCGGGAGAGAGAGATGGAGAGGGAGGGCAGGAGGAAAGGGTGGGCAGGAGGAAAGGGTGGGCAGGAGGAAAGGGCAGAAGGGAGAGGGAAGGCAGATGGGAGAGGGAGGGCAGAAGAGAGAGGGAGGGCAGGAAGGAGAGGGAGGGCAGGAGGGAGAGGGTGGGCAGGAGGGAGAGGGTGGGCAGGAGGGAGAGAGAGGGCAGGAGGGAGAGAGAGGGCAGGAGGGAGAGTGAGGGCAGGAGGGAGAGTGAGGGCAGGAGGGAGAGTGAGGGCAGGAGGGAGAGTGAGGGCAGGAGGGAGAGGGAGGGCAGGAGGGAGTGGGAGGGAGTGGGAGGGCAGGAGGGAGTGGGAGGGCACGAGGGAGTGCAGGAGGGAGTGGGAGGGCAGGAGGGAGTGGGAGGGCAGGAGGGAGTGGGAGGGCAGGAGGGAGTGGGAGGGCAGGAGGGAGAGAGAGGGCAGGAGGGAGAGAGAGGGCAGGAGGGAGAGAGAGGGCAGGAGGGAGAGAGAGGGCAGGAGGGAGAGAGGGCAGGAGGGAGAGAGGGCAGGAGGGAGAGAGGGTAGGAGGGAGAGTGAGGGCAGGAGGGAGAGTGAGGGCAGGAGGGAGAGTGAGGGCAGGAGGGAGAGTGAGGGCAGGAGGGAGAGTGAGGGCAGGAGGGAGAGTGAGGGCAGGAGGGAGAGTGAGGGCAGGAGGGAGAGTGAGGGCAGGAGGGAGTGGGAGGGCAGGAGGGAGTGGGAGGGCAGGAGGGAGTGGGAGGGCAGGAGGGAGTGGGAGGGCAGGAGGGAGTGGGAGGGCAGGAGGGAGTGGGAGGGCAGGAGGGAGTGGGAGGGCAGGAGGGAGTGGGAGGGCAGGAGGGAGGGCAGGAGGGAGTGGGAGGGCAGGAGGGAGTGGGAGGGCAGGAGGAAAGGGTGGGCAGGATGGAGTGAGGGCAGACTGGAGAGGGAGGGCAGACTGGAGAGGGAGGGCAGGATGGAGAGTGAGGGCAGGATGGAGAGTGAGGGCAGGATGGAGAGTGAGGGCAGGATAGAGAGGGAGGGCAGGAGGGAGAGAGGGGGCAGGAAGGAGAGAGAGGGCAGGCGGGAGAGAGAGATGGAGAGGGAGGGCAGGAGGAAAGGGTGGGCAGGAGGAAAGGGTGGGCAGGAGGAAAGGGCAGAAGGGAGAGGGAAGGCAGATGGGAGAGGGAGGGCAGAAGGGAGTGGGAGGGCAGGAGGGAGTGGGAGGGCAGGAGGGAGTGGGAGGGCAGGAGGGAGGGCAGGAGGGAGTGGGAGGGCAGGAGGGAGTGGGAGGGCAGGAGGAAAGGGTGGGCAGGATGGAGTGAGGGCAGACTGGAGAGGGAGGGCAGGATGGAGAGTGAGGGCAGGATGGAGAGTGAGGGCAGGATAGAGAGGGAGGGCAGGATAGAGAGGGAGGGCAGGAGGGAGAGAGGGGGCAGGAAGGAGAGAGAGGGCAGGCGGGAGAGAGAGATGGAGAGGGAGGGCAGGAGGAAAGGGTGGGCAGGAGGAAAGGGTGGGCAGGAGGAAAGGGCAGAAGGGAGAGGGAAGGCAGATGGGAGAGGGAGGGCAGAAGGGAGATGGAGGGCAGAAGGGAGATGGAGGGCAGAAGGGAGATGGAGGGCAGAAGAGAGAGGGAGGGCAGGAAGGAGAGGGAGGGCAGGAGGGAGAGGGTGGGCAGGAGGGAGAGGGTGGGCAGGAGGGAGAGAGAGGGCAGGAGGGAGAGTGAGGGCAGGAGGGAGAGTGAGGGCAGGAGGGAGTGGGAGGGCAGGAGGGAGTGGGAGGGCAGGAGGGAGTGGGAGGGCAGGAGGGAGTGGGAGGGCAGGAGGGAGTGGGAGGGCAGGAGGAAAGGGTGGGCAGGATGGAGTGAGGGCAGGCTGGAGAGGGAGGGCAGGATGGAGAGTGAGGGCAGGATGGAGAGTGAGGGCAGGATGGAGAGTGAGGGCAGGATGGAGAGTGAGGGCAGGATGGAGAGTGAGGGCAGGAGGGAGAGAGGGGGCAGGAAGGAGAGAGAGGGCAGGCGGGAGAGAGAGAGGGAGGGCAGGAGGAAAGGGTGGGCAGGAGGAAAGGGTGGGCAGGAGGAAAGGGCAGAAGGGAGAGGGAAGGCAGATGGGAGAGGGAGGGCAGAAGGGAGATGGAGGGCAGAAGGGAGATGGAGGGCAGAAGAGAGAGGGAGGGCAGGAAGGAGAGGGAGGGCAGGAGGGAGAGGGTGGGCAGGAGGGAGAGGGTGGGCAGGAGGGAGAGAGAGGGCAGGAGGGAGAGAGAGGGCAGGAGGGAGAGAGAGGGCAGGAGGGAGAGTGAGGGCAGGAGGGAGAGTGAGGGCAGGAGGGAGAGTGAGGGCAGGAGGGAGAGTGAGGGCAGGAGGGAGAGGGAGGGCAGGAGGGAGTGGGAGGGCAGGAGGGAGTGGGAGGGCAGGAGGGAGTGGGAGGTCACGAGGGAGTGCAGGAGGGAGTGGGAGGGCAGGAGGGAGTGGGAGGGCAGGAGGGAGTGGGAGGGCAGGAGGGAGAGAGAGGGCAGGAGGGAGAGAGGGCAGGAGGGAGAGAGAGGGCAGGAGGGAGAGAGAGGGCAGGAGGGAGAGAGAGGGCAGGAGGGAGAGAGAGGGCAGGAGGGAGAGAGAGGGCAGGAGGGAGAGAGGGCAGGAGGGAGAGAGGGCAGGAGGGAGAGAGGGCAGGAGGGAGAGTGAGGGCAGGAGGGAGAGTGAGGGCAGGAGGGAGAGTGAGGGCAGGAGGGAGAGTGAGGGCAGGAGGGAGAGTGAGGGCAGGAGGGAGAGTGAGGGCAGGAGGGAGAGTGAGGGCAGGAGGGAGAGTGAGGGCAGGAGGGAGTGGGAGGGCAGGAGGGAGTGGGAGGGCAGGAGGGAGTGGGAGGGCAGGAGGGAGTGGGAGGGCAGGAGGGAGTGCAGGAGGGAGTGGGAGGGCAGGAGGGAGTGGGAGGGCAGGAGGAAAGGGTGGGCAGGATGGAGTGAGGGCAGACTGGAGAGGGAGGGCAGGATGGAGAGGGAGGGCAGGATGGAGAGTGAGGGCAGGATGGAGAGTGAGGGCAGGATGGAGAGTGATGGCAGGATGGAGAGTGATGGCAGGATGGAGAGTGAGGGCAGGATGGAGAGTGAGGGCAGGATAGAGAGGGAGGGCAGGAGGGAGAGAGGGGGCAGGAAGGAGAGAGAGGGCAGGCGGGAGAGAGAGATGGAGAGGGAGGGCAGGAGGAAAGGGTGGGCAGGAGGAAAGGGTGGGCAGGAGGAAAGGGCAGAAGGGAGAGGGAAGGCAGATGGGAGAGGGAGGGCAGAAGGGAGATGGAGGGCAGAAGGGAGATGGAGGGCAGAAGGGAGATGGAGGGCAGAAGAGAGAGGGAGGGCAGGAAGGAGAGGGAGGGCAGGAGGGAGAGGGTGGGCAGGAGGGAGAGGGTGGGCAGGAGGGAGAGAGAGGGCAGGAGGGAGAGAGAGGGCAGGAGGGAGAGAGAGGGCAGGAGGGAGAGAGAGGGCATGAGGGAGAGTGAGGGCAGGAGGGAGAGTGAGGGCAGGAGGGAGAGTGAGGGCAGGAGGGAGAGTGAGGGCAGGAGGGAGAGGGAGGGCAGGAGGGAGTGGGAGGGCACGAGGGAGTGCAGGAGAGAGTGGGAGGGCACGAGGGAGTGCAGGAGGGAGTGGGAGGGCAGGAGGGAGTGGGAGGGCAGGAGGGAGAGAGAGGGCAGGAGGGAGAGAGAGGGCAGGAGGGAGAGAGAGGGCAGGAGGGAGAGAGAGGGCAGGAGGGAGAGAGAGGGCAGGAGGGAGAGAGAGATGGAGAGGGAGGGCAGGAGGAAAGGGTGGGCAGGATGGAGTGAGGGCAGGCTGGAGAGGGAGGGCAGGATGGAGAGGGAGGGCAGAATGGAGAGGGTGGGCAGGAGGGAGAGGGGGGGCAGGAGGGAGAGGGAGGGCAGGAGGGAGAGGGAGGGCAGGAGGGAGAGGGAGGGCAGGAGGGAGAGGGAGGGCAGGATGGCGAGAGGGCAGGAGAGAGAGAGAGATTGAGAGAGAGGGGGCAGGAGGGAGAGGGAGGGCAGGAGGGAGAGGGAGGGCAGGAGAGGGAGGGCAGGATGGATAGAGATATGGAGAGGGAGGGCAGGAGGTAGAGGGAGGGCAGGAGGGAGAGAGGGGGCAGGAAGGAGAGAGAGGGCAGGCGGGAGAGAGAGATGGAGAGGGAGGGCAGGAGGAAAGGGTGGGCAGGAGGAAAGGGTGGGCAGGAGGAAAGGGCAGAAGGGAGAGGGAAGGCAGATGGGAGAGGGAGGGCAGAAGGGAGATGGAGGGCAGAAGGGAGATGGAGGGCAGAAGGGAGATGGAGGGCAGGAAGGAGAGGGAGGGCAGGAGGTAGAGGGAGGGCAGGAGGGAGAGGGAGGGCAGGAGGGAGAGGGAGGGCAGGAGGGAGAGAGAGGGCAGGAGGGAGAGAGATTGAGAGGGAGGGCAGGAGGGAGAGAGCGATGGAGAGCGATGGAGAGAGATGGAGAGAGCGATGGAGAGAGGGCAGGAGGGAGAGAGAGGGCAGGAGGGAGAGAGAGGGCAGGAGGGAGAGAGGGCAGGAGGGAGAGAGGGCAGGAGGGAGAGAGAGGGCAGGAGGAAAGGGTGGGCAGGAGGGAGAGGGCAGGCAGGAGAGTGAGGGCAGGATAGAGAGTGAGGGCAGGAGGGAGTGGGAGGGCAGGAGGGAGTGGGAGGGCAGGAGGGAGTGGGAGGGCAGGAGGGAGTGGGAGGGCAGGAGGGAGTGGGAGGGCAGGAGGGAGTGGGAGGGCAGGAGGGAGTGGGAGGGCAGGAGGGAGTGGGAGGGCAGGAGGGAGTGGGAGGGCAGGAGGGAGTGGGAGGGCAGGAGGGAGAGGGAGGGCAGGCTGGAGAGGGAGGGCAGGATGGAGAGTAAGGGCAGGATAGAGAGGGAGGGCAGAATGGAGAGGGAGGGCCGAATGGAGAGGGAGGGCAGGAGGGAGAGGGGGGCAGGAGGGAGAGGGAGGGCAGGAGGGAGAGGGAGGGCAGGATGGCGAGACAGCAGTCACTCGAGCGGACAATCATCAATAATTTCAGCATAGTGACGACGTCACCAGAGTGCACAATTATCAACATTTTCATCGTTCACACATAAGAATAATGGGTCCACATTAAAGAAATACATGATTAATGGGTCCACATTAAAGAAATACATGATGTATTTAATAGAGAGGATAAAGGAATGCAGTAGCTTAATTACAACAAGTAGGACAAAGCCAATTTGAGGTAGCAGGAGAAGACAGGAAATAGGTGAAATGGTACGGGCATATGCTAAATTGTTTGAAAATGAGTTTTCAGGGCACAGTACAAAAGAGTTGCCAGGGAGGGTGGTGATATAAGAGTTTATCAAAGGCCTAGCTTAAGATTTTGTTTTCAGATTTGCCTAACCAGTGACATGAAATGTGTCGACTAGTTCAGAAAGTTGGTTGAGTGGAGGATTTTACAGCCAACCCAGTTTGAAGAGAACATGTTAGCCAGCATTGAGCTTTCAGGCTGTGGGAAGCAGCATGTCAAAAAACACAGCAGGCTGTTGAAATCTCTGTGAAACTTGTAGGTCATTTATTGGAATGGCTGGTGGGCTTACTTAGTGCATCATCCTTTCGAGGTTAGAAACATCAGCACCTTTGCATTAAAGCTGCATGTCAGTGGGAAAGTTTGTGGTCATTTCAATTTAAAATCGGCTGATTACAAACGACAGTGGGCCCACCCCTTCATGCTTTAGTTATTTATTTATTTATTAAAAGTGATAGTTTTTAACCATGATTTGAGAAATATTCCTGCCCCCACCCTCATAAAAATGTTGTTAATGTGTATCGTATATGTGGCTAGATGTGTATTAGATATGGAAAAAAGTTTAGGTCTAAGAAATCAAATTAAAGAACTTTTGGTAAAAGCAGACAGCATTTGAAGGTGCGATCATATGTCAAAATGGCGGCTCAATTAATTAAATGATTTGCCCTCGATCACATCATTTGAAGCCAGATTATGGGTCGAGAGCGTTATGCAGATCTAGTAACATTTTCAGGATTTTTCGAGGACTGAGTACACTTGCTAATAACCAGCTATATTAGGACTGTCAGGAGTGATTTTTAGGTCTACACTGAAAAGCTAATTGAGTCAACCCTCTAAAACGAGAAAATACAGATACTGAAAGTACTTAATACCAATTAATAGTCTCATTGACTGGAAAAAAAGGGAGCTTTCAGCATGATAAACCTCTCACACAATTAAGAACTAAAACAAAAGAATCAGGAACATGGGTAGTCTGGCTTCAGAGCAGCTCCATTCCTACAGAGCTCCACCTCCACTCTGGGTCTGGGGGTCTTGAATTGCGCCAGGCCTTGGAGTTCACCCCACTGCATACTGGCCATATGAAGGAAACGGGAGTGCACCAAAGGTATTTAGTCTTGCCTGTTGGGTGGAGACAACTAACTAAGATTAACATACGAGGCAGTGGCACACTGGCAAACACGCGCGAGTAATTGAGAGTGGTTCCACGCACGATTTCCGAGTTGAAAGAAAACCAGAACGCGTCCATCAGTTAGTTCGTGTGCCTTCTTTCAGGCTCAACAGGGAATTGGGGACGTGGGATGTATGAATATATATATATATATATATATATATATATATATATATATATATATATATATATATATATATATAAAAAACAGAGACGTGGGGCACAGCGAGATGCTTCTTGGTTGAACGATGGGGAGGGGGGCTTAACGAAAAATACGTGCTGTATACATCGTCGCTGGGTTAACGTATATCAAACTAAAGAATTTGCTATATGCGGTTTCGGTATGAAAGATGGCTAAATACAAGACATCTTGTGCCTGGAACAAGGTTAAGGTACTGGTACTTAAACTTGAATATACTTTCGGTCGTTCGAATCTGTAATTAAAACAGAGTTAAATAGCAGTACGATACCTTTTTCAGCTCCATATCTATAGGAGCCGCCATAGCGATCTTTGTGTCTTTAACTCAAAGAACGACAGCTCCCATCAGAGTTCACACAACCGGCTACTGCGTCTCTACGCGACATGCACGCAACGAGACGTCTTACGTCACATAAGTTCGTCTCACCGTTAAAGGGAAACGACTACCCGTTAGAGAAATGACCCTTAGCAACGCGATCCCTTTACTGTTTGTCACGTCATTCCCTGAGTTGCCCGAATCGTAAGCAACCCAGGTCCCTGTTGTGCAGGGCACGTCCCACACAGCTTAAAGTCTAGAGGTGGGGAGCTAGCAAATAAATAGGGAAAGCCGAGTCAGAGTTGGGGTCCGGCTTGGTTCTTAGAGACAGTCCGTGTACTTGCCGAGCCCTGAAAACATTTACAATAGAACTCATTCAACAACAATCGCGTAAACAATGGAAAAGTCTCTTTAAAAACGTGTATTTCTGTAACATGTGGAAGTTTTCACATTAATAGATCACATTGTAGCAATGCACTGAGAAGTACATATTAAAAGTGATAGTTTTTAAGCATTCTGTCTTCAGCAAGTGATAGTTTTTAAGCATTCTGTCTTCAGCCTTGCCGTGGCCTAATCACGATTACGAATGCGGGAGGGAGGGGTGGGGGCCGGGGAGCGGCAGAGCACGACGGAGGAGAGCTGCAGCAGAGGGAGGGGGGGGGAGGCGAGAGCACGACGGAGGAGGGCAGAGGGAGGGGGGAGGCGAGCGGAGCCAAGCAGCTCCTAAAAGCAGCAGGGAAGGGAGGTGAGCAGCTACGAAAACACGACCACGTCTCTCCGAGGCAAGGAGACAATGCCTCGGAGAAACGCACGGCCATTTTCGGATTCGGGGGCGTGTTTTTGCGCCCTGAGTGACAGACAACGTCACAGGGCTAAAGAATGCAAAAAATCACGCCCCGAATCCGAAAGAGACGGAGCTTCTTTGGAGGGACGGGTCCCTCCTTCAATGGCTGGCCTCCTTTTAGGAAGCCAGCCAATTGAGGTGAGACGGCCGAGGGAGGCGGGTTCCAGATCCCTACTAAGTATCATACGATCTCCTCCCGGAAATGCTGGCAAGCCAGCATTTCCGGTCCTCGACCGAAAAACCGGACCGCCAGGGCATAAAAACAGAGCACGATAGATACCCGTTAAGAGGCCCCCTTTAAAAAACCGCCGGTGCTCAGACCCGGTGAGACCTGGCCCACTTAAAGCCCAGGGGATATGTGTGTCTTCCCCCAAATAAGAGTTTGCACAACCATGTCGGCTCGATAGCTCTTTTTCTTTTCTCTTACTCGTGTGGAAAATATGCTAGGTAGATGTATTTTTCGTCACGAAAAAGTTGATTAGCATTCTTGACAATACACACTTTTTTTCTTTGAAGATGGATTTGCCATTTGCAACCACAAACCCACCGTTTTGTAGACACCTTTTATGCTTGGTTTTACAGAGGCTTTATTTTTCATTCCCTTTTGCTTGATACAAGAAAGTGCAAAATCCGCCTTGGTGTGCCATGTCTGTCTTTTTTGAACAACGCACGATTGAGCCAGTATGACCTCTTGTTTATATTGCTTTCATGGCCGAGTGGCGCAGTCTGCACCGATTTGTCATTAGCCGTCTGCTCCTCTGCAGATGCCATCTGCTTCTTTCTGTATCTGGCCAGACAACAGTTGCATCCCAAGCAGCGTTCCCTGAAGGCATCATTTTATCTTTAGTGACAGACCGTGTGGCCGAAAGTCAAGGTACCAAATATGATGTGGACTTCAAAGGAATGCTTTGTGATGGATAGGTTTTGAAAGCTGGTGGGTACACATGCCTGCTGAGAGGAAATCTTCATCTGCTGTTGCCATTAAATGATGTCAGCTACGGCGGGCGTTGGCATCAGGTTCCATGAGCAACAAGTTTGATGAAGATACCTGTATTTATACTGTAAAGCCTAACCACTGGCAAGAGGTGTGTATGTATGTGTATGTGTATATATATATATATATATATATATATATATATATATATATATATATATATATATATATATATACAAAATTTGTTTAAAATTGTTGTTAGTTTACTGTATATAGAAAACTACCTGACCAGATTGTAAATACTTCATTTGTGGTAAAGGGTTTATAATCGTACTTCACGTGAATTGTAAATACTCATTAAAAAATGACTACGAGTATGTACTAGCCAAAGAACAGACTATGCAGGGTTGGAGGTCTAGATGACCATGGAAATGGTAGAGGGTACTTATACACAGCACTGTATTTAAATAAGGTCTAGACCAAGGGACTCTATGGTCCAGTTGAAGGCAGGAAGCCGAAACGCGTAGACCGTCCATTTGATGCACTTTTCTTTGCACATGGTGTGTAAATAAAATAGTGGAGAAAGCTAACTGTTGCTGTGCCGTGTCTTTATCTACGCGACTCGTAGGAGAAGAAGCTGATGTGATATATATATATATATATATATATATATATATATATATATATATATATATATATATATACACACACGCATATATATACACACACATAAATACATGAATCACTGGAAGGATAGAGGTGGATGTTAAATTAAATGCAAATTCGATCTAACCGAACTTTCACAATAAACGTTTCCCAACGAGGAGAAAAGTGATGCAGGGAACAACCTAGATCGTTTAAAACCATCAAGGAGGAAAGAAAAAACTAACCTTCGCAATAAAAATGGAAAAAATGAAAGGTTCGAAAAAGCTTTACAATAAAGAAAAAACGATATCCATTTCGCGAAATGGGCAAAAAGGGAAAACAATAACTATAATCAGTAGAGGACACCCTCCCATAGGTGAGGTTTAATAGGTAACTTAGCAGACTGACAAGGCTGGGTTTAGATCAACACACAAAGGGCTAGACCTGCAAAAGTAAACTGCTTAGATTCTGCACTGAAGAATAAAACGTGTCATCTATACAGCTGCACCCTTTTGCTTCTTTGCAGGGGTTGCGACTTGAAGCTGCAGATACACTGGACATTTACTGAATTTTATTTATGTCATTTGTAAAGCGCCTTCTTTCAACAGTGAATAATAAGAAGAGTTCCCTTCTCTAATCTTTTTTTTGGGGGTTGGTTTATATAAAGGGTGAACAAATCCGATATGCACAGTCAACGCAAACATACACTACTAGCTATTAATACTCGATGCAGATACCATGTAACCTTAAAAGCCCGCTAGAAAAATATGTACCAGTTAATTCTGCTATGGTAAGGGTTAGCATGTTTGGGCCACTGTCCCGTAATCAAGGAGGTTAGTAGGAGGTAATGTGAATACCTTCTAAGCATTGAGTGTCGTTTGATTTTCCCAAAGGTCCTTAGGTGCCCGCAAGGCCAGAGTTCTTGGATATACAGTCGTCCAGGAAGTACTCATAGACCCTTTTACTGTATTCATACTGTGGTTGCTTAACGATGCCTCCTGTGGTTGTGCCTCTCTTCTGGTTGACCTTGCCCATGTATACACTGACTGCTTAATGATGCATCCAGTGGCCGGGTCTCTTGCCACTGAGTTTACTCTATTTGCCATACTCCACTCCTAAAATTGTAGGTATGTGTTGTACGGTCTGTTGTCCAGTTCTCTGCTGCACCTCATCCTTATGTACAGCAACATTGCGCAGAATGCGGGAAGCCAGGGGCGGCTCTAGGCTCATGGCGGCCCTGGGCAGGGAGCGTAGGTAGGGAGCCCCGGAAGAGGAGGTCCGGGCGGGGCAGAGCTCCCCGGAGCTCAGGGGGGGGTCAGGGTGTTTGGAAGTGAAACAGAGTCAGAGGCCACCAAATCCCTGCCAGGGGCCGCCACGCAAATATTTATCCATCCTCAGAGGATTATTATATTAAGGATATATATTGGCGTGGTGGCCCTTGGGGTTTGGTGGCCCTTGGGGTTTGGTGGCCCTGTGCAGGTGCACAGCTTGCACATGCCTAAGGCCACCCCTGGGGAAGCACATCTTTGAACTTCATGCGCCTCGCCCCCATGCAGCCCAGTCTACACCCACCATCCCATCAAGCCTGCACTTTGAAAGGGCGCCAGGTAACTGATGCAACTCTGAGTGCTTCGCTGCCTCTTTATTTGTATAAAGTGCTCTGTTAATTCTACAGCACAATACAAAGGAAAACACTCAATGCCCCATTAGTTAGATCGAGTGATATCCCAAACTTTCAACAAAGATGCTTTTTACTCCAATTTTCACAGATTGCATTTGCTGGCATCGGAATTCATGTTTGCGTATTTTGAATCGGGTAAAAGCGTGTTATCTTGACAGTAGCCTGCAATTTAATATGGGACCATTTATGAAACTAATTGGAGACTTCTTCAAACAGATTGCGAAATGCTTATTTTTCTTCAATCAGATTGTGAAATACTCAGATAACTTGGCTCACTTTTAAAATCCATATTGAAGTCTGCAGTTTTGAGTGATTAAAAAGGTGCTTGTTGCGCTTCATGTTGCCATTGTGGACCTCGGATGGGCCCTTTGCAGCTGGTCCCTGGTAGTGGCAGGAGCGGAGAGCAGAAGTGAACCCCCGTCAGAAGTGAGCCACCTCTGGCCCTCACTAGCCCGCGGCCGTGGGCCTGGTGTATGTCATTCAGCACCTCCTGCGGCTGGACAGCGGCCCTGAGACTGGAGCCGTGTAACCCGTCTGTCCCCAAGGCTGTGCTGCCTCGCGCGCCTTCACTGCGCTGCCGTGCCAGAGTTTGGCTTGACATTTCGGTACCATTGTAGAATTGACGTCAATCCTGGGGCTGGAGCGGGAGTCAAGGACTGAACAGGCTTCTTCTCAGCAAGGCCCACGTTTTTTTTTGTATTTCAATTCTTTATTAAAATGTTAACACTCGCAGGCAAACAATGATCAATAATTAATTGTCTGCAAAAAAACATACACAATGCTAAGAATACAATATGAAATATGAGCAGGAATAGCACAAAAAAAGAAAAGTAAACATAATAAGGAAAAACAATGCAAGTATCTCAGAAACGTACAAAGATGATAAGTTAATGCATCACATTTTAAATGAATTATTACAAGTACGAAATAGTGATATGCAAATAATATATAACAGACTATACACACTGAAGGACAATAAAGAGTCTAAATCACTGCACACCTAAGAAGGGTCCCCAGATGTTATCAAACTGATGTGAGAAGTGTGGCTCAATGGTTAGAGCGGCAGACCCTGATGCAGAGGTCTAGCCCGGGACCAGGGTTCAATTCCCGCCTCGGCGGGTCTTGGGCTCAATTTCCTCGGACCTGATAATTCTAGCCTCGGTGCCTATTCTAATCATGGGTCCCACTCTGCAACTCTGGGCAATAGCTTGCTTATTCTCCACAATGGCCCCAACAACGCTAGGATGCCTGGCTTCACCTTGGGGGTGCCCAGGAGTGGACATTTCACAGGGAAAAGTCAGGAAGGGTTCCACAGCGGTATGCGTTACAGCGCCAGGACACCCCCGTTGGGGTATTAGTGTACAAATTACATTTACATTTACATGTAAATTGTCATTTAGTTTATAAATTATTTTCTCAAAGTTAGCCACGTCAACCATACCTGCAAGCCCGGAATGAAGCATTGGTATAACATTAGTTCACCAAAAACATAAAATATTATTTTTAATTAGACTGTGGAGAGCCAGCCATTCCATTCTGTTGCGGAGATCCCGCGAAGGGAATCCTTTGAGGGCAAGTGAGGAGGAATTGGGTGAGATGTGCCTCCAGCTAAATGTACGAGAGCCTGTTCTCTGCAAATGTTGCCCAGGCGGACAAAAGCCTCTTTTGGATCAGGACACATCACTTCTGCCCTTCTTGTGCTTGCTTTTCAAGAATTACTTTTTACTTTTGGTTAAGCACTCAATGAGTGTCTATGTGTTTCCCAGCTGTCTCTCTTGTGTCCTTTTCATACCTGGCTGCACTCCATTTGCTCTCTTTCACCTCTAGTCTTCTCCATGCCCCCCCTCAATGTTTCTTTTATGTACTCCTCTTACATTACTTTATTTCTTGTGTGCTTCTCCCCCACCCACTCCATGTTGCTGTCGCTCCCGTTGCTTCCCCCACCTCCGCCCTCTGTTTTGCCTCTGCCCCCACACTGTGTTGTTCCCACGCCATGTTTTTTGCGAGATTTTGCTAATGTGAAAAAAAAAATGTCCCTAGGCCCGATCCCACCAAATTTTCTTTTCGTTCAACACACAAAGGCACCCTCATACAGATGAAATTCGGAGGTCACGAATTGAGAGCCACTTCTACAAAGTGAGCACTTTAATAATAGGCATGAGCCTCGCACATTTACCACTGGACTAATGCAGTCTGGTTTTTCACAGCAAAAATTGACATTACAAAACCTGAGGCTGTTCTGATTAAGTAGACATTATTTACTGTAATGCTTGTCTACAGGGTCTCGCATTGTGAATGAGGTTTTCATATGTTCCTGGTTCAAGTACGTCTAAAAGTTACTAGTGTTCTTGTCTTCTTCTAAGAATGTATTTTGCTCTCAATCTAGAGACTGCAGGCTATGCTGAGCTCAGTGAAGTGACCAAAAAACTCAGCCACACTATGCAGAGTTCCGCAAGCGGCAGTGTACGTTAGTTCATGCCATTTGCACTGATTTTTAGTGCTGGGTGTCTGTCCCTCGCTGGAAAATCATTGTGAACTGCACCATGTGCAGTGCAAGAGGGCTCTACTTCTTCTCATGCGCTAGCTTCCTCAACGTGAACTGAAGGTTTCTCAATGTGAGCGGTCGCGGCCATCTGCGCTGCCAGCGTTGAGAAATCTAGTAGGGAGGCTCTCTGGAGTAGGATTTAACTAACGTTGGCGAGCGAGGAAAAACTGCAGCGCGGAGTAGTAAATACTCTGCAAACTCCATGAGCGGAGCAAAATTTCATTCCTAGGCCTATACCAAATACACTCCATGGTGTGTGATTAGGAGATGGGACAGGCTCACTTCTGTTGCCCCCTTGCAGGTTGAAGAGGGGGACTGGTGTGTAATGTGTGCAAGTGCCCTTTCAAATTTACCTTCTCTCCTCCTGCGACTACACCTGTCTGCATGCAAGAGACACACAAGAGGATGGTTTACGAGGTACGGTTTACGGTTGACAATCCCCAAGCCGAGTTTGAGGAGGAGCCATTATGTTTTCAGGCGGAGTGACAGACTTTGTGAATGCCACCCCTGGTTTAAACAGTGTCGCTGCTTCGTCTTCGGAGAAGGGGCTGGTTGTCTGGGATAACCACAAGTAATTGCCCCTTTCCCTAGCAAGATGGGAAACTTGTCAAAACCAAAATTATGTTCTAGGAGTATTGTGAAATTGCTCTAATAAATCTAGTGCTTGAAAAGGGGGCATTTTATGCATATCGGAGGACTGTTCAAATTTTCCAAGTGACCCCTGGATGGTATGTGTAATACTAGTGTGCTTCCACCAATATAGCCACTGTTCAAGCTATCACACATTCACACCCTGAATCATTTTCATATATTGAGACGTCAGTGCCTGTATATATCTATACTCCTATAATAAAGTAGTAACTTTCAGGCATTGAGGCGGGTAAACTCGAGAACCAGAGCACCAACCTACACACCCGATACACCGTTGAAATCGGCAGGGTTTGTAAATGGTTATAGGCTATAAAAATTTACAAAATAAACGTTATTTAAAAAGTTAAATAAAAAAAAAGTAGTCCCCCCCCCAAAGTAGCGCCGGCCGCGACGTGCGTCGTCACGTCAGGAGCAGGGGAAGAGCGGCGTCCCAGGAGCGGCGGACATGGGGGGGGCAGCGAGGAGTGCAGGAGCTGCGGCAAAGGTAAGGCAATTGGGGTCGGGGCAGGGGGGAATACTCCAAGCGGGTAAGCTTCGCACACGATGGGAAGCAGATTTATACAGGCACGAATCGTAATAGAAAACATCCTGATATATCCACATAAATTATCGTGCAACGCACAAAATATACACGTATTCAGTTTATAATATTAAATAGAGGCTGTTTTGTGCCTCAGAAAATAACCGGATGTATCATGGAACCTCCCCTAACTGCCCTCCATGTAATGCTACGGAGTCTGATACCACTTCCATGATGTGGCCTGTGGTTCGCGTTTGTTTTGGAAATGGAGCACAACTGCACTCACTACCATCACTGGTTGCGAAGCTCATAATTCACCGGAGCAGTGTGTACTTGGCCTTTCCACACAGCCGAAACAGGGCAAAAGGGGGACTTGGGGGGCAGCCGAGCCGCGAGGTCTGCCCCCCGGGCAGGTTTGGGAGGGGGAAGTTGGAATCATGGAGGCGGCCATTTTGTCGCTGTTTGGGCTGCCTGGGATAGCCCAAAGGCAGCCCAATTAATACTAAACAAGCCCAAAGGGGCCATATAGGGGGTTTACACTTCCGCCCAGCCACCATTTTAGGTATTGAAACCTGGTGGCTGGGACCGTAATTAGCAGCTTGTCAGGAAAGTTTTAGTCAGGGGCTTTTTGTTAGGCTTTTCTGGGGCAGCTTTCGCTAGTTTTAGGGCGGGGGGCTTGGCGAGGGTCGAGTCCTCGAGGCACTACCCGGATGTGGCGAGGCGGGCGCCCGGCGGGGCGGGCTTTCGCGGCGTGGCGGCGGCGGCCATCGCCTGCGCGCCGCCACAGAAGTTTGCGCGTTTCCAGGTAGGGGTCAGGGCTGCGCAGATACCAGGAGCGCGGCCCTGTTGTGTGACGGGCGGTGTGGGGATAAAACAACGATGCAGGGAGGGCGGACGAGGCGCGCTGCTAGTGGCGCCTCGCCGTCCTTCGGAATGGAATCGGCGGGGAGGGCGGGGCGGCAGGAGACCGTGGGCGGGTAGCGAGGCGGAGGGGTGTTGCGGCCGCCCTGGCGCGGCTGGCGAGGTCGCGGAGGCTATGCCGGTGAGCGGGGCCTCCCGGGCGTTTGGTGCACCGGGCGGGAAAGGGGGCGGGAGGGATGGAAGCGCGCGCCTCAGGATCGGGGGGGAGGGGGGCGGGGGGGAGAGCGTGCAGGGAACTCGGGCGGAGAGGGGGGAAAAAGGGGATGTCGACAAGGGGAGGCAGCCCACCACAGAAGGGGAGCCAGGAGAGCGCTTCACCTGCCTGGCAAGAGAAGGGGACAGGGGGGCTGGCAGGGAGGGTGCTGAAGGGGGCGCAAGGTAGGGGGGTACCGAAGGGCGGTAATGGGGGCAATGCGGGGGGGGGGTTCTCACCAGCATTGCGGCTTTGGTAAGACCCAATAGGGCAGGGAAAGGGAGCGGTAAGGGTTTAGAGGTTTCGAGTCATGGGGTGCCGGTGGAGGGGGTGGGTAGGCGGGAGGGGAGCTGGCCGGGGGAGGGGACCGGGAGTAGGGGGGTTAATATGGAGGGGGTACGAGGAGGTCGGGGGGATGAAGGGGGGCGGGGGAGGGGGGCATGCGGTGCAGGGTCCCAGTACACCAGCAGTACCTTTTCTTTGGCAGGGGGTCGGCCGGCGTGGGGCTCCGGACTTGGTATGGCTTGGGGCGGCCCGGTGGCACCAAGGAGAAGGGAGGGCTGTGCTTCCTGCAGCAGGCCCGGAGTACGCGAGGGTCTCGACGCGGCTGGTTACGAAGGCCCCAGGCGGGCTCGCCAGTCCCTCCACCCACAGGGCCTCCAGCGGCTTGGGGATTACGAAGGCCCCAGGCGGGCTCGCCAGTCCCTCTCACCCACAGGGCCCCAGCGGCTTGGGGTTCGCCAGCGGCCATGGAGCAACGGCACGGAGGACTACTTGACTAGACTTGGTATTCAAAGATAAAATAGTGGTCCGCAAGTGCAATCTTTGCACGTTTACCAATCAACTCAGCTGGGGACTTGGTGAGAGCTTCGTTTCCTTTTATAAGACAATGCGGATGACATTGGGGGGCTACAATTGTGGAATGCTCGCGGGCAAGCTTTACACGTCCTTTGGGCCAAGGATATTAATTTCATTGCCATGTGCTTTTCATGTGCTTTTCATTATACACGCTTAGTCACACTTGTGCTATCTCTACCATAGGAGTTCGTCATTACCACATCAGGTTTTCTGGGTCCTCAACGTATTCGGCCAGTAGGGTAGGATAGATAGGCAACCTGCAACAAGCAGTCTACCGGGAGGATGGGGTGGTCCTTACGCAGGCAGCATGGGTAAGCTTAAGTCTCTCTTAGATAGAACGAGGAGGTGGTGTTAGTGGGACAATATGTGTATAGTTGTGGAAACAGTGGAGGAGTCCTGTGGTTATGCAAACGCTATGGTCGGATGTTGGAATCATTGGACAGAAGTTTGTGGAGGTTGAAATACATTAGACACGAGTTTGTGGTATATTTCTTTCCCAACACATTAGTTCCAATATATACAAGAATAAGATATCGCAAGATCTACGGATGAAGGACGCGGCGTTCTGGTTAGGGTTCTTTTTCGGACAAGCGGCCATTAAGGGACAGAAAAAGGGGTTGTTGGGGATCAGGAGTACCCCTGAGGGGTAGCAGTGGGTAGGTTGTTATTCCGTGGTGGTGGCTCGCAAGGTCGGGCAGGAGTGTGTGTTACTCGCTTGGGCGAGGTTGGGTCATGTAGCCACATAAGAGATCTCTATTGCGGGTGGGAATGGAGACATGAGCGGGCAGAGAGGCAACAATGCTATGCCTTTAGGGTGGTCCAAAGTTGTTGCGGAGAAGTGGGAATATGGGGGCTATTAGCCACGCGCCCGTTTTGGTTGGAGGCAAAGTCAGGCATTAGTCTCCATACCATTATGGCCGACATGTTTGCTGTGCAGTTGGTCACGTGATCGCAGGAGCGACCATAGCGTAGCTGCACCCATCAGCGAAGACTGGACTGTTGAAGCGAGTTTAGTGAGGGCGGGACTGAGTTAGGCAACAATGGGTCTGTATGTTTCACTGTGGCTGGGTGTTTTTGTTGGGTTGTACAGCGCTATGCACGGAACTCGGACATTACTTTAGTTTGTCACGTTACGTTTCCTTGCGAGGTTGCACGGGCAAAGTACAGGGGATGTAAGTGCAGTTGGATTCGTTCATGGGGGCGCTACGGTCTCATAACATGATTGAATATCGGTACTGTGGAGTACATGTGTTCAATTTTAGTTTCGGCTCGAAGAGTGGCGGGAGGTAGGATAATCGGATTAGTGCTGGTTACACAGCAGTAGGAGGATATGTATAACTTCAGGTGGTTGCGGTGGGGACTTTGGTTCCTTTTTGAGAACGGACAATTAGGTCTTGGTTGCCGGCCGTGATGGTGAGTACTGAGGAGCTAACATGGATGTTGGTGGAGTGGGCATTTCACATAGTAGGATGGTGCGGCACCACTGATTGGACAGCCGTTTGAGACCTGGTTTACGTTTGACTCCACGAATATCTGATGGTGTGGTGGGGTTTTGGTACACGCGGGCACGTTGGGAGTGGAAGAGGTGCAGGGGCATTGTGATTATGCTCTTGGGGGCATTACGTTGTGGTGGGCAGACGATACATATACATGTTCTTAGGGGATTGGTCGTACAGATGTGTGGTGGTACATGTGTGATTTTACAATAGATTCATGGTGCAACACTTGTCCTGACGAGGTTATCGGAGATAATGGTGTGTGGGACCGAACCGGCAACGCTATGACACTCTTCCATATACAAGAATACTGAGCATGGCATTGGGATTAGGTATACAAGGGAGGAATAATGTTATATGGCGATGTGCACTTATTGGCCATATAGTGTGGGAGAAAGGGTCGAACAACACCGTACATGGTAAACCTGGGCAGCTGTGGATATTTGAGTCGCCAGACATGAATGAAACATGGCTTCACATGGGGATGTACGTAAGATAGGCTCTTAGGTAGCTTATGGAAACTGCAACAATTTGATTGATAATAATCAAGGGGGCGGTATGGAATGTTGTTCACTAGGGGCCACAGATATGCTCGTAGGCATCTTATGCAGACTGCAATGATTTGATTTGATAATAATACCTGGAGCGTTGTGGAATGTTGTTCACTATGGTGCCACAGTTGAAGGTAAAAATTAACTTTAAAATAATTCCCTAAGGACCACTTTATATTATGGTCTTTGACTAGGCCCAGTTCCTGGGGAATATTGTCTTGCCATATGTCTGTTCCTTAGGTAGGTGGACACGGATTGCCGATGGGTGCGCGAGGTCCGGCGCGTTGTTGAAGGTTTCGTAGGTTCCAGCAATGGTTGTACAGAACGAGCGGGTCACTGGGGAGTTTCAACCCTACCTGGATGACTCTTTTTCGGGGCGGGGCCCCGGACTCCACGAACTGCCAGGTGGCCTGGACAGGTTTCAGGAGATCACGGAGGTCCTTGGGGTGCCATTGGTGTCGGACGAGGCAGTGGGGGGCCACGCACGGCGCTGTCACCTTTGTGTACGAAGCTGGTCTCGATGTTGCTGGAGGCACGGTTGCCGGCAAGCGAGCAGCGAGGTTGTGGGCTGCTCAAGGTGATGGAGCCAAACCACAAAGGGCTAGTGTGGGGAAATTCAAAAGACAAGTGGGGCCAGGCACGGCGCTGTCAATTTTTGGGTATTGAGCTGGGCTCGGTGTTGCTGGAGACACGTTTGCCGGCAGACAGGCAACAGCGGATGGGGAGGCGGATAGGGGTGAGGGAAGCAAGGAACAAGGTGCCAGTGTTGAAACTTCAAATGACAAGTGGGGCCAGGCACGGCGCTGTCAATGTTGGATTTTGAGCGGGTCTCGGTGCTTACTGGAGGTGAGGGAAGCAAGGCACAAAGTGCCGGTGTTGGAAAGTAAAAAGACATGGGGGACGGCATGGTGCTGTCAAATTTGGGTATGGAGCTGGGGCTTGGTGTCGCTGGAGACACGGTTGCGGGCAGACGAGCGGCGGTGGATGTTGAGGCGTCTCGATGGGAGGGGGGCGAGGCACGAGGTGTCAAGGTTGGAACGTCGAAAGACGGTGGGGCCAGGCACGGCGCGGTCAATTCTGGGATTGAGCTGGTATCGGTGTTTACTGGAAGTACGGTTGCCGGCAGGCAAGCAGCGGCGGATGTTTATTTATTTATTTATTTATTTATTTATTTTTAGAGTTTTCTATAGCGCGAACTTGAACCGATTAGGTTATCAGTGCGCTTTACGTAGCACCAGTTCTGTTACATGTTATCACAGCAGTTTACATAGAATCAGTTACGTTACACAGTTCAGGAACTTGAACCGATTAGGTTATCCAAGCGCTTTACATAGCACCAGTTCCGTTACATGTTATCAAGGCACTTTACATAGAATCAGTTACGTTACACATTTCAAGAACACGTTTCTTTTTGTTCTAGTGAATAGGGTTATCTCTTCACACGGGGGAAGGGATACACCTGGCTATATTGTTGAGCGGCTCAAGGGGATTGAGGCATGGCACAGAGTGACAGTGTTGGAATTTCAAAGACAGGGGGCCGGCATGGCGCGGGGACATTACACGTCGGTGGCGATGATCTGCAGTGGATCGGCGTTAAGGGCGCAGCGGAGGCTTTGGAACGTGCAAGGGGTCGATGAGGGGGCATAGTTATTGACAAGTGTTGCTCTTGAGGCCGGGAATGGTTTCTTAGCTCGGGGCGTTGTGGATTTGGATGGCGGAGTACTCGTTGTAAAGGGGGCCGAGTGGCAAGCACGGGATAGCTTATTTGGTGGTAAGCTGGTC
Source organism: Lissotriton vulgaris (assembly GCF_964263255.1). Lineage (NCBI taxonomy): Eukaryota > Metazoa > Chordata > Amphibia > Caudata > Salamandridae > Lissotriton > Lissotriton vulgaris. Next base: position 1,140,683,860 of record NC_141694.1, on the reverse strand, counting down.
TCAATCCTGAATGGTTTCAGGTTGCATGGGTCAGGGAGGCCCGTTTGTTGGGGGGGTTGCACTGTGAGTGGGGGCAGGCGGTGGCATCTCAATTTCTGCATCAACAAAGGGGGGTTTGGGGGGGGCAGGAAAAGGGGGGAGGCGAGGTGTACTCGCCTACCCCACTTTCCCTGGGTGGCGGAGTTTGGGTTGATGTTGGCCAAGTTTGGCTGGAGTTCGGGTCTTTATCATTATGTTGGGGATTTGGGGAACGGGAGCGGGGAAAGGGTAAACAGTTTTGGAGTTACATTAGAAGGGCTTAGTTACAGTTGCAATAAGGCAGATAGGTCTGTAGGTATCGATAGGTTTTGGAGTTAGGATGTAGGGGAGAAAAGTGGATACATGAGGATGTAATGGAATTGTATATTTGTATATGCAGGGTGGGGGGATTGTATCATGTGGGGATCGTAGGGGTGGGGGGAGACAAAACCTAAGGGGTCAGGTAACTCGATGTTTAGAGAGGTGTTAGTTTTGTGAGGTGGTTCCAGTTTTTATATATGTGATGTGCACCTGTTTCAAATAAAGCGGCCTTTTACACACACAAAATGGTAGTCGGTCTTGATTGCCCCCCTTCATCCCTCCCAAAGCCTCTGAGATGCTAATTGCTTTAGCGCTCTTATTGGCTCACCGAAAGAAACCCATAAATTGTAAAACGCAGCAACCCTCCTTCCACCACAAGATGGCAGTCAATAGCTGTGCAATTTTTGGAAGCCGAAAGGGAGCCCTTACATAGGGAAGAACGTGGAGGATCGAAGCATTTGCATTGCCCTAAGTTGGGAGAGTATGTTGATAGCTTTGAAATCGTGTACCAAAAAGCCTTTTTGCTACGTCCATGAACTCCCCTGACTGTAATTTTCCTTCCTTAGGTAAATATGTAAAAACACATATGTTAAAGCAATGACACGTTTCCTGTGTAGATACTTACGCTTTTAGATACAGGGAGCCCCAAAGCTATAACCCCGGGTACATGGGCCGGGCGGGGGGGCCTGGCCTGATGGACAATGTCAGGGCGGGCGGGGGTCGGGAAAAGCTGCCTGTTGCTCCCGTACCAGGTCGGGAAGGGCTGCTAGTATATATATATATATATATATATATATATATATATATATATATATATATATATATGTATATGTATATGTATATGCACAAACCCTCCTTCCAAGAAAAGAGGCAAAGACCCAGGAGGAAACAATGGGAAGCACTCATTTATTTGCACAATTGCGAATGCATTTCGGCAGCCTTCTGCCTTCTTCAGTTCCCAAAGCGTCCTGTGAATGGTATCACATGCTGCAGGTGAGTCCCTCATCTTAAACGCTTGCTAATGCAAGCCAGCTCCACCCCCTGCAGCAAGCTCCACGCACCTGTGCGTAGTCCCGAGTGTGGCACAGGACTACATATCCCAGAGTACAGCATAATGAGGTCTGGGAGCTGCGGTGCAGGAGCGAGGCACAAATGGTGAAAATGTCATTGCGGGGGGGAAGGGGAACAGCATGCGCCCCGTGGAACATCGGGATGGAATCTCCCGCTTCGGTGTGCAAACTGCCGAGTGCCTCCTCGAGTCCCCCAATACCACCTCAACCACGTCATCCAAAGAGTCTGTAAAGCAGGGGCTGATCCACAATGTGCTCTACCCGGCATGGGATTAGAATTCCCAAAACTGCTTGCTTTTCTCCCCGGTTTTCGTGGCGGGCTCCCAGCCTTTCCAACTAACGCTGGTGAAACAAGACGAACTGAAAGTTCAGGTCCCAGTGAAGCCGGTGCCCAAAGCGAGGTGGGGGTCTCTGTAAAGCGTCTCTGGGTGACGCTGCCATTGATGCACAAACCCTCCTTCCAAGAAAAGAGGCAAAGACCCAGGAGGAAACAATGGGAAGCACTCATTTATTTGCACAATTGCGAATGCATTTCGGCAGCCTTCTGCCTTCTTCAGCGCCCAAAGCGTCCTGTGAATGGTATCATATGCTGCAGGTGAGTCCCTCATCTTAAACGCTTGCTAATGCAAGCCAGCTCCACCCCCTGCAGCAAGCTCCACGCACCTGTGCGTAGTCCCGAGTGTGGCACAGGACTACATATCCCAGAGTACAGCATAATGAGGTCTGGGAGCTGCGGTGCAGGAGCGAGGCACAAATGGTGAAAATGTCATTGCGGGGGGGAAGGGAACAGCATGCGCCCCGTGGAACATCGGGATGGAATCTCCCGCTTCGGTGTGCAAACTGCTGAGTGCCTCCTCGAGTCCCCCAATACCACCTCAACCACGTCATCCAAAGAGTCTGTAAAGCAGGGGCTGATCCACAATGGGCTCTACCCGGCATGGGATTAGAATTCCCAAAACTGCTTGCTTTTCTCCCCGGTTTTCGTGGCGGGCTCCCAGCCTTTCCAACTAACGCTGGTGAAACAAGACGAACTGAAAGTTCAGGTCCCAGTGAAGCCGGTGCCCAAAGCGAGGTGGGGGTCGGGAAAAGCTGCCTGTTGCTCCCGTACCAGGTCGGGAAGGGCTGCTAGTATATATATATATATATATATATATATATATATATATATATCTGCTTAAACTCCGCCTCCAAGAAATGCTTCGCAGCAAGCAGACACAGACCCAGGTCCAGTACAAAATGCTTTCGCGTTTAATCGCCCATTACGCGTTTCACCACCGAAGTGGCTTGATCACATGACAACGCCAAACAGATTGTAGACCAGTTAAAAAGCCACACCATTGCACGCAACTATGCAGTGAATGATAAACATAAAGTAAATCTTTTCTTTGAATCGCAAGACGACAATTAGGATCAGTTATAATTTTCCTATCCTAGTATTTACAAGGCAAACATGAAAAATCACTGTTTAAATACATAGGTTAACACATTGATATAAATATAGTTTAAAATACATAGGTTTCCTATATCTTAGTGCAAAAATATATTTGGTACAAAAGTATATAAAGTACAAAAATATATATAAAAGCTTATGTTTAAAATCCATAAAAATGTTTTATCCACAATATTTTTGATTTGATAATGATTGCATAAATGCATTAAAATTACCAATAATACAGTGATTAAATGCAGTGTCACAATCTGACCTGCTATGTAATTTGCCGTACTGGATTGATTGTAATTTAAAGCTTTAAATGCGGGTTTTTATCCCCTACAGGACTTCCAACATAATTACCATGATATATTGATAAAACACTCAATATTGTCATGAGTATAGTCTTATGTAGTAATCCATGGGTCGTCATTGCCAGCGAGATAAGAAATCATGATAAAAATAAAGGTGCATAAAGTGATTAAAGGTTAAAAAACCAACATGCTTTTTGGTTAAGAGAAGCAGTCGGCGGGTCATGGAACATGTTTGAAAATCAAATATATTAGATTGAGATTCCTGATTCATTATGACTTAAAGTGTAGTATTCAATGACAGGATATGTATAAGTCATTATAGAGCATTCTGAGGGCAAAATGGAAAAGGATTTGTGGAGCAAAACCAAGTGGGTCGGAGGAACAAATACTGATTATTTTTCATAGGCATGTGTGTAAGTCTTCTGTGGTGTTTAAGCCTCCCGGGTTTTTACTGTTGAGGTTTAGAATGTAGCGTGTCTCGAGTTTGCGCATTTTCTGTTCCCTGTCACCACCCTTTTTGGTCTTAGGGATGGTGTCAATTACGTAGTATGAGAGGTCCTGCAAGTTGTTATTATGGACCTCTCGAAAGTGTCTGGCGACAGGGTAAGTGGGGTCATGATTGACAATGGCCCGAATAAGTTGCAAAACTCTCTTATTGGCAGGAAGTTTCGTACTGCCCACATATTTTAAAAGACAAGTACATTCTAAAACATAGATAGCGTATTCTGTTTTGCAGTGAAGTGGTTTAGAAATTTTCATTTCTTTCTCACTGAAGGCTGTATGATAGCTTTTTTTATTTACACCATGCTCACACGCCTTGCATGCATTGCATTTAGTGAAACCATTGGATGCTTTTAGCCATTTGCTGGAGGAAGTAGATTCAGGGCAACTAGATACTAAGTTATTGTACATAGAGGTTCCCCTCCTAAAGGTAATACTAGGTCGTGGTGGCATATCAATACCTATCACTGGATCATTTCTTACAAGGACCCAGTTTCTATTAATGATCTTTGTGATTGCTTTTTCCTGGGCACTATAGGGTATAATTAATCTCAGATTCCGGGTTATTATCTTCTTTAACCACTGGTTTCCTGATATGTTTGGGGACAATGAGAGTTTCCCTATCTAATTCTGATGTTTTATTGATAGCTGCTTGTATAGCTTTCAACGAATAACCCCTAGCAAGGAATCTTTCCATGCATTGTATTTGGGCCTCTACTAGGTCTGATGGATCGCTACAAATTCTTTTTATTCGTAGCATTTCCCCATAGGGGATGCTATGTATTAAGTGCCTAGGATGAAAGCTAGAAAAATGCAGGACTGAAATGCCAGCTGTATCTTTTCTATACAACTTAGTTTCCACTTTAGTATTTGCCACATACATTTCTACATCCAGAAAGTAGATGCTAGTAGCACTGATGGACGAGGTAAAATGCAAATTAACATTGTTGGAATTAAGAACACTGACCCAAGCTTGAGCCTCCTCCACTGAACCATTCCAGTCAAAAAACAAATCATCTGTGTATCTATAGTATAACTTTACATGCTTATTGTACCATTCAGCGTGCGTGCCCTTGAGGACCAGCTCCTCCCACCAGCCCATAAAGATACAGGCGTAACTGGGGGAGAAGCTGGCCCCCATAGCGACACCTCTCACTTGCTGATTGAATGTTTGATTGAAGGAAAACATATTGTTATTTAGACAGAGAGTAACCATGTCTAAAAGCATGTTATCGTGTTCAGGGCACATTGCTCTTCTTTTGTTTAGAAAAAATTTGAAGGCCCTTAGACCATCTTTGTGGTCGATGCAAGTATACAAAGATGATACATCTAATGTCAAAAGATGAAAGTTTGATTTCCATTTGAAGTCTTTGATTTTACTTAAAAAATCACTGGTATCCCTTAAGTATGATGCCAAACCAATTACACAATCTTGCAAAAAGAAGTCAATGTATTTTGAAGCATTTTCTAAAAGGCTCAATCTGGCCGAGATAATTGGATGTCCCGGCGGTTTTAAAGCGTTTTTGTGCACTTTAGGGATGAAATAAATGTTCGGAATGACTGGATGATCGTTTCTCATGAATTGATATTCGTCTTTTGTTATGAGACCAGTGCTTTTCCAGGCAATTAATTTCATATAAAATGCATTGGCAGTTTCCTTGATGGCTGATGCACTGCTGAGCCTATAGCAGGTCCGATCATTTAATTGGGACATAGCTTCCTTCATATATTCCTCATTGGACCATAACACCACATTTCCCCCTTATCAGAGTTTCTCACAATTACATTTTCGTTTTTTTGTAACTTGGCAACCAAATTTTTATATAGTCTATTTTGACTTGATAATTTATTTTTAGATGCACAAGTTCTGTAGTTAAGTTTTTTAATTTCCTCTGTAACATGCTCATTAAAGATGTCTATATAATTGTAGCATTATCGGGTTGAATTTCGATTTTTTTCTTGAAGGGCGTTGGTATCAGCTCTATTTTATTGTGTATTGTAGACTGGCTATAGTTTTCCAAAAACAGGGGTTTTGCAGCGTGAATCTTTCTGGGTTCACTATGCTGTGCATATTCCGCGGTCTTGTGGTTGGGTCCGGATTCGTAGTCTTTTCTTTGTTTTTTTTTGTTTTTTTTCGTAGCCCAGGTGGGCGTCGGCGTCACCCCTCCTCGGGTGCATTTCCGGTGACGTTGGCATGCTTCCTGCGGAAGCTCCCACCCTTGGGCGCCATCTTCAGATTCTTTTTTCCGCGGTCGGGTCTGGATCGTTCCCGTTGGGCTCCAGACATTTTTGGAGAAAGTACAAGGAAAAGACTGAAATTGGAGAAGAAATTCACCAGAAGACTACGGAAGACTTCGCCGATCACTGACGAGCGAAAAAGAAGGAGAAATCATCGAGGACTTCGACAATCGTCGACGTCCACGCGGCCAGGGAGGCCTGAACACTCGATGATGGACAACACGCCGTTCAAGTTCTGCCGTAACAGCCACCACAAGTACGCGCAGAAAGACCAACACCCGGTTTGCAACCTTTGCCTACCGGTACACCACAGAAGCGAGGACTGCAATGCCTGCTCCGCCTTCGCCCGAATACCCTTCGTGTGAGAAAGAGCCAGAGGGTAGCGCACGCCACCCTCCAAGGAAAAGCCCCGACGCCATCGCTGTACGAGCTGGGGATGTTATCTGAGGAAGAGGACAACGCTGCCGCCGAAGACGACCGCTACACGGTCGTAGAGACCGATTACACGAAGACATCTGATAAGGTAGGAGACTCGTCGTTCCCCAAGAACACGAGAGACTCTGAGTCTCGAAAAAACGAGGGCAAGACCCCGAAAGCGCCGACGCAGAAACACCTGGCGTCCGCGACTACCCACAGGCCCAGCGGATCCTCTGAGAAGGAGTCCCCGGCGCCGAGAGCTGTTGAACAGCAGAAGTCGTCAAAAATCGCCCCCGAAAGGGACCGATCGACGTAGAGGGAGAAAGACCCTAAAGCCCCGACGCCGTCCAGGGACCCGAAACCCAGTTCAACGTCCAAGTCTTCGGCACCGAAAATCTCGCCGCCGAGCCAGGCGCCGAAGAGTGGGGCCGAACAACCCGGCGCGGACAACGCGGCCGAGATGGAGAAGAAAAGAAGGCGACTAGAAGCCGAAATGGAAAACATCTTGCAGCGGAAGAAAGATTTCGACACCAAGATGAGAGCCTTCACGATTCCCCACAAGACCAAGCCACCCGTGCTAGAACTGGTCGAGGAGGAAGACGAAAACGTCGAGGAGCTTGAGCCTGGCGTCGAAATGGTCGACGACCAGGAAGATGACGAGAACCCCTACGAGAGTTACAGCTATGGGGAAGAAGAGGGACAGCAGGATGGACGCCGAGTCGGCCACCTCTGACCCGCAGGAGGAGGATTACCTGGATGTCGACACCGAAAGCCCGGAAGAGGCGGTCGACACATATCCCTCGAGGCCATCGCCGCCGGACGACATCGGGGCCTAAAACTCGATGATAAGGTCTGCGGCAGCAGCTTTTAAACTCAAGCTCGACGAAGAGAAGCAGAAAGCAGACTTTCTTCTCAAGACATTTCTCCCCACGCAAACAAGGAGCCAATATCTGCCTATGCTCGATAGCGTCTTGGCGCAGGGGATGGAAGCATTCAGGGAGCCCGCAACATGCAAGGCAGTCACTCCCAGAACGGAAAAGAAGTACAAGCATTCCTCAAAGGACCCAGCCTACATTCGAGGCATGGTCTCAGCTGACGCCATCATCACGGCCACAGCAAGGAAGAGGGCTAACGTGCCCACTACTTCTGGGCCACCACCTGATAAGGAGAGCAAAAGGATGGACTTAGTGGGCAGAAGGATCGAACGGAATGCCGCGACCCAATGGCGCATGGCTAATTCCAATGCCCTCATAAACAGGCACATGTACCAGATCATGGAGGAGCTGGGACGGCTGGTGAAAGACCTGCCCCAGGAGGCCAGGCAGAAGGCCGAGAAACTGGTGGAAGACGGGAAGAATGCGGCAAATTGTTGCCTCAAGACGGCCCTGGATGGAGCAGACACCTCCAGCAGGCTCATGATGATGGGTGTCACTGAAAGAAGACACGCATGGCTCAGAATCTCGGGCTTCAAACCAGAGGTGCAACACAGCATCTTGAACACACCGTTCAACGGCGAGACGCTGTTCGGAACAACAGTTGACGACAAACTCAGTCAACTAAAGAAAGACAATGAAACTGCAAGATCCATGGGAGCATTGCAGTTCAGAGGCAACAAAAGGGGCACCCAGTCACGGAGGCCTGGCGGAAGGGGTGGAAACCAGCCAGGTACATCACACCAGGCTTTCCAACAGATGCACCAGGCGGACTCGCAGGCGCAACCGAGTCAGCAGAAGCAGTCCTGGCAGTACCAGTCAAGAGGCCAGTCCTTTCGAGGGAGAGGAAATGGACGAGGACAGCATAAAAGAGGGGGCCAGCAGCCCGCCTCTAAATGACTTCAAAGAGATCCGTGTGCCCGCCCACAGAAAAGATCCCAGGGGGCAACACGTACAAAGGGGTCAAGACAAACTGGACACCTACCACCACATAACACCAGTGGGTGGAAGATTAAGATTCTACCTCCAGGAATGGAGAGAGATCACATCAGACAAATGGATCCTCAACATCATCCATTTTGTATACTGCATAGAGTTGGAAGGGAGGCCAACTAGCAGGAGACCAAAGAGAAAGCCACTAGCAAACGAACAGCTAGAGCGGCTTCAGGAAGAAGCAAAAGAACTCCTACAAAAGCAGGCCATAGAACTGGTTCCCTTCAAGGAAACAAACAAGGGAATATACTCAACGTATTTCCTCGTGCCAAAGGTCGACGAGACAATGAGACTTATTCTGGACCTGAGGTTCCTGAACAAATTCATAAGAACACAAAAATTCAAAATGACCTCCCTGCAGGAGGTGCTACCGCAATTGCAGATCGGAGACTTCATGGTCACGATAGACCTCAAGGACGCCTACCTGCACATCCCAATGAACGTAAAGCACAAGCATATGCTCAGGTTCACGAGCATATGCTTCACAACACTAGCCTTCGGGCTAAAATCAGCACCGAGGGTCTTCACAAAGTGCCTCGCGGCAGTCGCAGCGCACCTACGAAGGCAGGGAATACACGTATACCCTTACCTGGACGACTGGTTAGTGAAAGCAAACTCGTACCAGAAATGCAAGCAACACGCACATACAGTGACGAGCACGCTAATAAACCTGGGGTTCTCCATCCATTGGAAGAAATCGTCACTGGAGCCGGAGCGAGTAAAGATCTTCCTGGGGGCACAGATCAACACCTTACAGGGCAGGGTGTTCCACAGCGAGAGGAGAGCAAGAGCCCTGGTGAGGGAAACTCGCCTCTACCGGAGGGGACAAGCTCGGACAGTGAGGACTGCGAGCAAGATCTTGGGGATGATGGCATCATGCATCCACCTGGTACCAAATGTACGACTTCACATGAGACCCATCCAAGAATGGCTCCAGGAACGATGGTCACAGGCTTCAGGCAGTTGGGAGGATCTAGTGGTTGTGACGCACGCAGTGCAGAAGGAGATGGCATGGTGGACCATGGAGAACATAACAAAGGGAAAGCCTCTAACACCCCCAACACCAACAGTGACCATCACCACAGACGCATCCCTGAAGGGAGGGGGCGCTCACATGGAGGAACTCAAAGTGAGGGGTCTGTGGGCACCAACAGATGCGACAAAGCACATCAATTACCTAGAATTGAAGACAATCTTCCTTGCACTGAAAGCCTTCCAAACAAGACTGTACAAGCACAAGGTGTTGCTACAGACAGACAACACCACAGCGATGTTCTACATCAACAAGCAGGGTGGAACACAGTCAACCACGCTTTCAACACTGGCGCAGGAGATATGGAGATGGGCCATCCCCCTCAGGATAGACCTACTAGCCATACACCTACCAGGGAAGGAGAACATTCAAGCAGACTGGCTCAGCAGACAGACATCGGCATCCCACGAGTGGGAGCTCAATGCTCAGGAGACGAGGTGGTTATTCAACAGGTGGGGAACGCCATCAGTGGACCTGTTTGCAACACGCCAGAATGCAAAATGCCAAAGCTTCGCATCCAGACAACCCGAAGAGGGGTCCCTTGGGAATGCCCTATGGATAGATTGGTCCGGGACATTTGCTTACGCTTTTCCCCCGATACCACTGATACACAGAGTACTGAGCAAGTGCAGAGCGAGCAACATGACCCTGATACTGGTCGTGCCACAGTGGGCCAGACAGACATGGTACTCGCAGATCATGGAGATGACACAGAGTGCACCCCACAGATTCGGCAGGAGAAAAGACCTGCTCTCCATGCACAACGGAGAGGTACTGCACCCAGAGCCAGAGAGCCTGAGCCTAGTGGCATGGCTCCTGAGGACATAGAGTTCGCACACTTGAGACTGCCAGAGAGCACCCTCAGGGTCCTTCGGGAGGCACGAAGGCCCAGCACACGGAAGTGCTATGTGGCAAAGTGGAAAAGATTCACGATGTGGTGCAGGAAAGAAAGACTTCACAATAAAATGAAGAAGGACTCCACAGTGCTAAAATACCTCACGCACTTACTGGAGAAGAACTCCTTGAGAGTTCACTTGGCAGCGATAGTCGCCTACACAAGGGGTGAGATGGGCAGGAGTTTCTTCACATCACAGGTTGTGAAGAGGTTCCTGGAAGGAGCAAAGAGGATCGCACCACCCAAGCGTGTGCCGCCACCGGCATGGAACTTGAACATAGTCCTAACGGAACTCATGAAGGAGCCCTTTGAACCACTCCACAACGCCTCACTAGAAATGCTAACCATGAAAACAGCTTTCTTGGCTGCAATAACGTCCTTACGCAGAGTAAGCGAGCTTCAAGCGCTAACGCTACAGGAACCCTACATACAAATACACAATGACAGGGTTGTGATGAGGACCGACCCACACTTCATGTCAAAGGTGGTGTCCAAATTCCACATGAACCAGTCCATACAGATACCGAGTTTTTTCCAAAAACCAACCACTAGCGCAGAGCGAGCTCTGCACACCCTAGACGCCAGAAGGGCGGTCATGCACTACATTGAGAGGACAAAGGGACACAGGAAGACAAAACAGTTCTTTGTGTCATTCGCCAACAGTTTCATGGGAAAGGCAGTAATTAAAAACACTATTGCACGATGGATCGCGCAAACAATTCAACTCTGCCACAAAAGGGCAGGGCAAGAACTAGCAGAGGGGCCACGTGCCCACTCCACTAGGAAAAAAGGTGCTACAATAGCCTTCCTGGCTAACACACCCATACAAGACATATGCCTGGCGGCAACATGGGCTTCGGTGCACACATTCACGAAGCACTACTGCGTGGATGTTCAGATGAACAAGGAAGCACAAGTCGGACAAAAGGTGCTCCAGCACATATTCAAAAACCAAAGCTCATCTTCCACCCAGCCGCCACAGAAATGAGAAACCGCTACAAAATCTATGCACAGCATAGTGAATCTAGAAAGATTCACGCTGCAAAAGGAATAGTTTCTTACCTGTCGGTGTAGTTTTGCAGCTTAAAGATCTTTCTGGATTCACTAGCGAACCCACCCACCTCCGCCAGAAAGATGAGGCTGGAGAGGGAAGAGGTGGTCAAAAAAAAAAAAAAAAAAAGTAGAAAGGACTTTATGTACAAAGCGGTTAAAAAGTTTCACCTACATAGAACATTGCCATCACTTCGGAGATGAAAGAAACACGGAACTAAGAATCCAAAGATGGCGCCCAAGGGTGGGAGCTTCCGCAAGAAGCATGCCGACGTCACCGGAAATGCACCCGAGGAGGGGTGACGCCGACGCCCACCTGGGCTACGAAAAAAAAAAAAACAAAGAAAAGACTACGAATCCGGACCCAACCACAAGACCGCGGAATATGCACAGCATAGTGAATCCAGAAAGATCTTCAAGCTGCAAAACTACACCGACAGTTGTCAATGCGGCTTTCAATGTGTAAGTCAGTTAGAGCTGATAGTAGTGGGGCCTGCGATGAGCTGGATATTTGTTGTTCCGATGTATCAATCACAGGAGTTTAAAGTGATCTTTTTGACTCGTTCAATGCATGAAATTTGCGCAACTTTAATTTTCGTATGAATTGGTATATATCCATGCGAGTATTTGCATAGTCAAAATTGCACTCGTTACAAAAACATAATCCCAAGGCTAAAATGTGGGTTTCCGCCTTGTTCAAAACAGTCTCTGTTAAGTTGATGACCGTTTTTTCCTCATCGGACATTGGATTCATAGTTGACTGCGTTTCCACCAGCCCCTCCCGCGACCCTTGTTGTTGCTGTTCTGTGGGGTTGGCGCGTTTGCGGGCTTTGCGCCTTTGGCTGCGCCTGTAGTTTCTCCTTTGCCTGCTTGATTTTGCCTGTTCCCTGATCTCAAAGTTGCCTTGCGCTCTTTGGCTAAAAAATCAATTTCTTTACCAGGCGACGGTGCCACATTCGGTAAAGTTGGTGGAATTCTAGTTTCATCGCCATCAGTTTCACTTTCAATTGCGGAGCTGTTATCGGAGTATGAAGATTCCCCTTATTGTCTGTTGCTTGAAGTACTGGCCTTAGCTTCTGCTGTTTGGATTTGATATTTGCGGCTGGCCCAGTCGCGGAAGAAGCCCTTCTGCTGGAGCGGACCCACGGTGATTTCAAAGCTGAGGGCACTGAAATGGGAAGCACGAGCCTAATGGAATGCTGTAAGTTGCAGCGCTGTAACCAGACTTTTTTGCTTTACCCACTTGGGAATGAAATATTATAAAAACGAACTTCATGCAACTACTCACTGGAGTTTTATAACTTTGTGCAAACTACGTGGACCAGCATGCTGTGTGCTATGGCAACGCCCGCTGGGGGAGGTTCACCTTAAGCAAAGTAGAAGCACCTGGGGCATGGAATTTCGAGCACCATCAGCCACTGAAGAAAGTAAACTGAAACGCGTCTGGCAGAAGCTGCTGTTTGATTTATTAAAGCAGGATTCTTGGTGCAACGCTGTTGTTTTCCATTTAATGAAGTGCTGTACAAACGTGCTGGGAGGCTTTTTTCTCAAGGGCAAACTCTGTTTGGATTTGATATATATATATATATTTTTTTTAAAGGTACCCCATTCCATACATCATAATAATATTTTGTAAGTCGTAAGTCACTGAGGAGTTCCATGTAGACGGCAGAGGGTTATGAAACTCTGAGGTGATTTGCAATATCCTTATCTTGTATCCCAGGGGTTACTTCATCTCATATAATACTTGTTCACTCCATCTCCTTTCCCATAAACCACTTAAATCCTTGGTGCGTAGTTTTTTCATATGAAAAAGCAAGCATGTTTGCAAACATGAAGAATGAAAAATAAAACTTCTAGTGCGAAATTAAGCAGAACAAAAACCTGTTCGATATTTGTTGCAAACAGATATATTAGAAACATTTTAATGCAAGTCCGTTTTCAAAAAACAAAATCTGCAATAGCTCGAAATGTATAGAAACATGAAGAAAGATTTTAGCTTTTCTCTAAGGAGTGCAAAAAATAAACGTATTCTACCTGCTTGCCATTGTAAGCTATTAAATGGAGCAGAAGAAAGAAAAGCAATGTTCCCTATGTTGCTTTAAACAGCTGCTTTAATTATGTCCTGTGACCTGATCTGCCTCTGATCTCGCCAGAAGGCCCTGGCAGAAGGCATTGTGACATCAGAACTCAACAGTAATAACCTTATAATAGTTGAGTTCTCACGCGATTTCTTTACAATCGGCGACTTGGTGCATTGCCGAACTTAGTGACAGCCATTTATACAGGGATTACAGAATCCTGTGTATTCTAGACACATATCTAAACGATTCATGTGCATACACAGCCCCTATCACTTCCATGCATTGGTGTATGCAGTGTTAGTCCTTACATTGAATAGTGCTTACAGAAACACAACCCCACTCTTCTAGCCTACAGGTACAGCTTGGGAATCTGTCTTTAAAAAGTAGTACTTTTAGGTTCAGTGCCTACATTGTTTGTGTACCAAAGGTGAGAAGAATGCACATACATCGCTATGGAGTGTACAAACCTGTCCTCCTGAGCAGAACCCGCAGTGCCCCTTTCAGGGGTTCATGATAAAGAGACAGAGAACCCTTTGTTCAAAACATTGCCTTCTGGGCTATCCTGTGTACTTTGCTGCACAGACACTGTTTACAGTGCCGGCTGCTGTCAACAAAAAGTGGTGAGGCAGTACAGCAGAAAATAAAGAAAAAATAAAGAAAAGTGAACTTATTTACCACTTTGGTGCTCTTCTGCTGCTCTGCTCCTGTCCTGGCAGTTCAACGGGCTGGTGCACAGACTCCCCTACACCAATCCAGACTCTGCTTTCATGCTTGTAATACACTTACTCAGCATTAGAGAAGCGCCCGGATTGATCTGAATGGATTGATTTGGTCCTCACTCAGGGAGCCTGCACCTGTTGTCCACCGGGCTCTGCAGCACAGCTCGGGTTGGAGAAATCGAATTGTGCATGTCGGTTTGTCAGTACTAAAATAGCCATCCACACTGACATGCGCACTTACAGTGTCCACCACTCCTCTTTGCTGCTGTCTGTCAGGATGGCCCCACCCCCAAGACTCAGCTCTGTGACATCGATGAAAAATAAACTGATGTTTTATTATCATTTTATTTTTCATGTTTGCATCTGCTGACTCTCAGCAGTTGGGCGACACTCCTCTGCCCTAATAGAGGAGCCACCACTGACTGTTTATATGTGAATGAGCGGGTTATAGCTCAGTGAGGCTCCCGTTCCTGGAGAGAGCCATAGGAGTAGGGGGCTATGTGCTACGCAGTGTACAACCATGCCCAGTAGAGCATACACTGCAGGCCCCAATCACGGGGGAAACAGACGTATGCAGAGAAACCTCTGTGCTGTGCTAGGCTGTCCCTTCCCTGAATGTCCTGTGTATGTGGCTTCAGACACTGGTTTATAGGCGGAGAAATAGTTTTCTACCTCCTCAAAGCTCCTGTCCAAGTTGTGTGATCCATGGGCAAGGATAAAGACGTAGTTTGAGGTCCATTATCTAGCAAAGATGTCTGTGGTTGGATGACTGGTCTATAGGTGACACTCTAGTAATCGTGAAATGAGATGGATGTTGTTAATTGTACGGCCAATGCCCTTGTGCACAGTGAATGGCTTGTACATGTCTGGATTGAAAGGTGCCACAAAGTGCTTAAATAGGCAGTAAGCTATGAAAGAAGCATTCAAAGATGTGATATTTATAGGCCTTTATATTGACTAAGTTGGTGTTTTTTATACAGCGATATGCACATTTCTATCCATACTAATATTATAAAGAGAGAGCCCAAACCTTTGAGGCGGGTAAGCTCCGGAACCACAGCGCCAACTGGAACACCCAATACAGCGTTGGAAAGGAGAGTATCAGCAGATGGACATAGGCTATACACCAGCCCAACATATACATTAGAAGGGAAAAAGAACATTTGGGAAAAATTAGTCGGTTGTGGGTTGTGCTGGGGGCGTGTGCATAGAGCGATGGGCGCGGCATTCGTCAAAACCCAACCCTGCTGAATGATACCGCTTGCGATGGGCACGCCATTCGTCAAAACCCAACTCTGCCAAAAGCCAACCCTGCTGAAATATACCGCTTGCGATGGGCACGGCATTCGTCAAAACCCAACCCTGCTGAATTATACCGCTTGCGAGAAGCGTTGTGTTGGGGGCGTGTGCATAGAGCGATGGGGGCGTGTGCATAAAACGGGCACGGAATTAATCAAAACAAAGATGGATTCCACTGCTTGTGAGAAGGGGAAGTTGCATTTGCCATTAGAAGCGGAAGTTGCATTTGGCATTGTTGGCCGTTGACGTCATGTAGTGCGTCTAAGTGGCGCTACAGCAGACAACCTCATTCAAGGCTGCCGCGTCGCCTCGAGCGGACACACACGTTTGCATATTGCGGCAAGGACAACAAACAGAAGAGCACACGCTCACCTTCAGCGGTACCGAACAAGGGCTTCTGAGTGGACGCATAGGCAAGTTTTAAAATAAATTTGCCTTACCTATAACAACCATTGCAGACATTCTATTTCATCATTTAGTTCTTACCTTGATTTCTTCAGACTACAACTCCAAACATGAACAGGGCCTAGACCAGATTAACTAACACTAATTTTGACTAGCTGCATAACATTAGTCATTGGAGATTAGCTCTCTTTGTGGCTAATACTTTAAGCTCTTAAATTAAATCACTGAAACATTGCAAATGGTAATTCCCATGATCCGATATAATTTCATATTTAGATTTACTATTTGGATTTTAACCTACCTGTGATTCTTGGAGCTTAGTAATGCTCGGTTTGATTGAGTTTATGAGTGCATTGTTTAAGTTTCTCTTGCTTTTAGTTGAGGTACATCTTCCCCTTCTCTTTCCAATTGTAGCATACACCATCGCCAGGGACACCTCGAGTGGAGACGATAGACCCAATTCTTTAGGGTAAGGTTAGGAGTTATATCTGATGTCAAACACTGGAGAGCGTGCTCCCACCACATCTAGGTCAATTTAACCAAGAATTATTTTGGTTGCATTCTATTTCTCCTCAGGCCACGGAGAAGTGGAGTCCTTCATGTTTTGGTGATCACTTTATGTATGTGTGTTATTGTTTTGACTACTGTTTAGTTTGACTGCGATTAGGAGAAGTGACTGCATATAGGTCCTGATGAATGCCGCACACCGTGGAGAAGAGTATTTTGAGGGCAGAAACATGTACAACAAAGACCATACTAATCCCAGGGTTGTAACTATACCTCCCTGAGCACTTGTTTTTAAATATTTTTTATTGTAACCCAGACAGACAACAGTAAAGTCTGACGTCTGCCATGGAGTTAGTTTTAACTTGCCGTCTTTCTTGATCACTATAGTCACACTATATTTTTTCACACTCTGCACTACTCTCCCATACTACTGACTAACATAGGGTTACCTCGAAACATCTGAAGAGCTCCTCCTAATTAGTTTCGGAGTCATCGCTATCAGGATTTGAGCATGGTCAATCACCGAGAGGGATAAAGTTTTTGCGAAAAGTTGTGGAAAATGTTGCATATGTCGATAGACCCCCTAAGAAATGAAGGGAGACTTAGGAGGCTCAAGCTTAATCTAGAGGCAGTCAACTCTAGGGATAGCTGATGGAATTATGCTGGTGAACCTAAGGTGCTTCTTATACTCCCCACCACCACCACACTATTTTGCCTATTTGTCTGAAGAAGATAATAGTCTGCCAGGAGAGCGGCTAGAGTATCCAAAGAGGATTCGTCTGTTAACCAAGTTTCTGTTACAGTAAGATAGTAAGATATCCGTTAAATGCACAAAGTCATCTTTTATTTCAATGCCAGGAGTACTACCTAGAATGTGTTGAACAGTATTTGTGTATGCAGCGCATGTAAACAATCATCTGAGTCTCTATCTGCAAGTGTTGGCCCATTAAAGCCAGACCTATTGGTTTTACCAATGCTTATTTTACTCAGTTTTATCTTCGAGCTGGATAAATTCGACTTTTTATTGAAAATGTGGCAAAGTTTCTTTTCATCTGCCAAGGCACAGTCACCTCAAGGGTATCCTTTTAAGCTTATGCAATTTGCCTCGAGCACACTCAGACTTCCAATATGTAGTCTGTTCTGTTCGTTCCAGACTGATCTATATTACGTAGCTCCTTCATTCCGCACACTGTGAAAACCCCCGACTTCCTGTTATCTGGAAACACTATTGCACTGCAGGACGTATTAGTACGCAGCGACATACTGATGTTTCAAAACCTGTCTCACATGATAAGCAAGCACTTATTTCGTGCGTTGTCAGCAATCGGCTATCGTCAAAAGGTCAGCCCACCGACCTTGCAGAAGCTATTGATGGAGCAAGATGGCATCCATCTTGAATCTTCATGGGTTTTATGACCTCTCAGGGGCCGGTGCAATGAAGTTTCATTACTCTGGTAAATTAAACAGCTATTGATTAAGGAAGGTCACCCCAGTGAACTGAGCGGTATGCCTGATCTGAAAAAATGTTATCTCTTGTTGCCTGCCTGTATGCTTGCATAAATGAGGCCTTTATACACTTGGGTAATAAACGTAAACAGATTTTCAATATTGGAACATTAAACTGTGAAAGAGAATCGTAGAACAAGGGAGTGTGGAAAGAGATAATATTTTAGCAATATAATTTTTTTCGTAACAAAGAAAGTAAGATTTTAATCATTGGCACTGAGTAGACCTAAAATGAACTAGGCAAATTATCCATTCCTGGTGGGCCCCTTTTTTAATTAAAGCCCCAAGTATTATACACAAGAGCAACATTTGCTCATTTCATAGATAAAATGTGCAGTGACTTTGTCAGAAGTGATTTTATCTGGGGTTGTGACATGTTATTGTGCCATGGTTAACACCAGGGTATGTTAAAAAAAATTGTAATGATCAGAAAGGGACTTTGGTGTATTGAGAAAGGCAGTCTATGCGTTTTGAAGCTCTCTCCAAAGAGGCTAAGATGTTGTTGTTGTTAATTATTTGCATAGAGCATTAAGCTGATTTAAAGCAAGAAGAGTTTGAAAACACCGGCGGTGCCCATCGCTCTAGGCACTCCTTAGTATTCCTTTTCTTTTCGGCATCTTTTAATTATATACTTGGCTAAAGACCATCAAAGTTTCCCCATTTACAGAGGCGGTTGACTAATAATAGGAATGGAGAAAGCAACATCGGGGAGCCGGCTTTTTCAAATCGTTTGTTCCTATTTTTTGTGTGGCAACAAGGGGGGGGGATTCAAATTTTCTTTCCTGATGAAGTACATGTATTTCTTGCAGGATCCTATGAAAACTACGCAAAGTTCGCTGGGTCCTTGGCTCCATGTGGAAATCAAGACTTTTACAATTTTTTTATCGCCAGTTTACGTTTGCATGCAAAATTCGTGATTTTACAGTGTTTCACTGACCGTGTCCCCTGTCAAGTGTGTCATGTTGTGAGTACTCGTGGGCCAAATGTTACAGGTACGTTGATGCACAGTGAGAAAACTACATGTTCTGTGTATCAAAACACGCCTCTCCAGGGCTTTCTCCTTCCCGGCTGGATTGCATCTAGCGCCTGCACAGAGTTTCGCAGCAAAGACTATTTACTGCACGCATATCGATGAGTGGAAAAGATTTCATAATAGTTGGACCCTTTCCACTCTGGGCCAGACTGGGCGTAGCGGGCACCAGGCGTTTCCCAAGTGGGCTGGAAGGGTGTGGCTGGTTTTGAAGAGTTGGGGGGGCTTTTGTTATAGGGAGCCCCCTGTAACAAAATGACAGCATTCCTCAAACATCTCCCCCCCCCACCCCCCAACCCTTGTGACCAGTGATTCGCACTAGCACCCAGGGGCTGGTCTAGCTGAATTGCTAGGGCTGGTTTGTGTTCCCAGTCCGGCCCTGTTTCCATTGCCCTAGTGATTCGGTTAGTTGTTGCCAAAATTGTATTCTCCCACTCCACAAGCAAGGTCGGTTAAATACATTTTCTCTACATACCTCCTTTAACCGGTCTTTTACGTCCTATGGAGACTGCTCGACTAACTCCTTATGAATTGCATACCTTATAATCTACACGAGAGAAAATATCAAGTTCCTCTCATTTATGCTCCACCGTCCATGTCCTTAACCCGTTTCATGCGCCGCCGATTTTGCGGAAGTGCGGCACTTCCAGAAAACGGGTCGACCATTGACCGACGGCAGTACTGGATAGGTAGTGCTGCCGACGGCAGCATGGAAGGGGTTAATATCTACTCCAAACAACATAGCAGTTGGGCTTACCTGGAGTCTTTGATAGATCACCGCAGATATAATCTTACTCACCTCCTCCCAAAAAGAAAGAAGCTCCTGCAAGTGGCAACCATAGGCATATTGTCAGCAGCAGAGGCACCTGGTTTCTTACAACTCGGATCATGACATTTTTTCCAACTAGCCAGTCTTTTCAGGGTCCAATAAACTCTATAGAATGTAAAAAGATGATTCTTCTTAAACGTAGCTGGGCTGACAAAAGTGTAAAGAGTATTTAGAAATACTTGCTATAACATTAATAGCTCCACATCTGGTAAGTGACCATCCTATACTTGATGCATGGCGGTCTCTCCTTATCCTCAGCCATGCACAAAGTCTGAAACCATCTTGATACTTCTTTCTTGACTACCCCCTCCCAATGCAGCTCTTCCAAGGACCACCCGCCGCCCCCGCTGGTTCATCAAAATTTGGACCATAGTAACCAATATATGAAAAAGGATATTGCACCAACTGAATATGTGCAATTATCCATCTGCCATATGGATCGGTCTCTGGCCAAATTACTGTAATCCAGTTATTACCTCTTACCAGGAGTGCAACCCACTTATTACTGCCTATCTGTGAATACAAACCACCTCTTGAATGCAAGACTGACTCTCAGCCACCCTCTGCAAGACGTTTCCTGTAATAAACATGAACTGCCCCCCACTTTCAAAAACTGTCCTCTGCCTTTTCTTTGAACTCAGCCCGTTCACATTCCATGAAATTATGTTCACTCTTTGCCTAGTCATAGTGATGAACCTACTTCCTAAGAGAAGGCACTGCGTAGGTGAAGAGGATAAATATTTAAATATTTTTCCCCAACTTGCTCTACACCATCCCAGGGAACCCCCATGAGTCTCCCAGCTGATTATAGCAGATTCGAATACTCCCCATAAACCTACACCCATTGCCATTAAACTACTACATAAGGCAGCCATATGCCAAACTTAACATAGTAAATAGATTAGATGTAAACTGTAGCGTCAACAAAGGACGTTCATGAGTACACCCCTCTGTACATGTTGCAGCTCAAGCTAAAACTACACCAAATTAATATGAAATGTTTGTGGAGGCCCACAGCCAGACTCTGGTCTTCTGTGTAGCTTCCTTCATACTTTGGATGAAATCACCCGCCTCCTCAGTCTTTACCACTACCATCTTGTTCCACTTCACCTTCAGTGAGGCAGGGAACTTATTGGCAGACTTCTGTTTGATCACACATGATACCGCTTTATACCTCACTGATGTTACCTTCAAAGCAGTGCTCAGAATTAAATTCTTCACCATAAATGACCAGAAAGTTTCCAACATCTTCCATGGGAGTTTCCTCTTTGGGTTCAACCTGTGAGGAACTCGATACACCATTTGGATTTGCAACATCAAGGTCTTCATTTAGCTTAGTTATGCCCACACTAATCACACCCTGCCTACATGAGACCAATTGCAAACGATTTGATGTATACCACTTCAGCACCCTCAGGGACATTCGATATTTTAATATTGTTCCTCACTGCCTGATTTTTAATTATTTTTAGGATCTATTGAATGTTTTTTAATTTGGCTCTTAACTTGTCTCTTGACTTCTATCGTTTTGCAGTTGATAATAATAATAATAATATAAATGTTTATAAAGCGCCTGGTTAAACTAGGCTTGTGTGTTCCTGCACTATGGTACCAACAAGAAAAGAAGCAGATTACCAAACACCATCCCCCCCATTCAGACTCTGACGCCCATTAATTAATCAGTGGGGAATAAGAAGGTTTTCAATTTCCTACGAAAAGCTGTCTCCGAGGCCTCCAACCGAAGCTCCCCTGGGAGTTGGTTCCATTGTTGACCCGCCATGAAACAGAAGGAGCGCCCGCCCATTCTTGCTCTCCTGATAGTGGGTATCTTGACCTGCCCTGTTCCGCTAGATCTAAGTTGGCGGGAAGGGGCATACGGAGTCAGAAGGTTATGTAGATATGTGGGCCCCTTCCTGTGTAGAATCCTTTGGCTTACACACAGAGCCTTAAACAGGATTCGCTCCTTGATTGGGAGCCAATGCAGGGCAACCAGGGCCTTCCTGGAGGAGGCTCTCTTGGGTAGCATCAGAACCATGCAGGCTGCTGCATTTTGGATACTTTGAAGCCTCTGTATGCAGTTGACATTAGCACCCAGGTAAAGGACATTTCCATAGTCCAGCCTAGAAGTTACCCGAGCAGGGACCATGGTTTTCCTGGCTATGGTAGGCAGCAGGTCCAATGTCTTATGGAGTCCACACAAGACTCCAAAAAATGTACCTGCCACCCGCCTTGTATGGTGCCTTGTATGGTGCTCAAACGAGAGCTTGGGGGTCAAGCCACACCCCTAGGTTCCTAACTGGTTTACTAGGCACAGGGATAGGACCCAGGGTCTGTGGCCACCAAGCTGATGTACATTAATCAGAGTACTTGTAAAGCGTGCTACTTACCCGTGAGGGTCCCAAAGTGCTGAGGGAAGGGGGTGTTGCTGCTACTGCTCGAAGAGCCAGGTCTTGAGCAGCCTTCTGAAGGCGAGTAGGTCTTGGGTCTGCCGTATGTGGGTAGGGAGGTTTGGTGCGGTGGTGCGTGGTTGGTTTCTTGAAGGTGAAATGGATGCAGCGGTGGTCGGTCCAGTGGAGTTCTGTGGTGTGGTCGAAGGCGACGTGGGAGCCTGTGGAGAAGACTGGATCCAGCATGTGGCCGGCAGCGTGAGTGGGTGCGGTGACGAGTTGTCTGAGGCCGAGGTTGGCGAGGTTGTCTATCAGGGTGGTGGAGTTGGCGTTGTTGTTGTTCTTGAGGTGGAAGTTCAGGTCCCAGAGAATATATATATATAAAATATATATATATATATATATATATATATATATATATATATATATATATATATATATATTCTCTCCAATCCTGTCGATCTGTGCTAGAAAACAGGTGCTGACTCCGTGGGGCCTTGTTTCAGAAACAAGTTTATTTTCGTTTAGTGCTCAGATTGACGCGTTTCGAAGGATACAACCGTCTTGCTCACAACAAAGAATAGCATTACGTCAGTGTTTTTAAACATGTCAAGTGCTCATTGGATCATGTGATGGTTTACCTGTAGTCATGACAACCAGTTTGCCGAGGTCACTGGAAATTTACAGCGTTACATTTTACTTAGCCACAATTGTTCTGTTTTAGCTTTACTTATTGTTTCCGCTGCACATTTTTACATCAACTCAAAAATAAAAGACAATTATATCGCATTGTCGATTATTAGCACACAGTTAATTTTAACATTGCTAACATTTTTCTTTTTGTACAAATACCAACCGTTTGTACTTTTTTCCGGTTCATGTACATTTATGATTTTTGAGAACGTAATAGGTTTAAATAATTCGTACCGCATTACATATACTGTGTCAATTAAGAATCATAGTCATATTATATAAGGTCTAGTGCCCGTTTAATCAGCTTGTGAACAGTATTACTTTGGGAACCTATTTTTGGTCAGGTTCTCATGAATAAAGCCCAAGTGGGCAATGAAACATTTAAAATGCAGTATTAAACCCAACTAAGTTAGTTTCTCATTTGTACATTGTCTTTCTCTATCTCTCTGCTTGTCTGCAATGATAGATCATATTGACTTTTGAAACCACCAATAAATATTGTGAACATGTTTTTTTGAGTTTCTTATGATACATGACATGTATCTAATAAGTCTCATTTATTTTTACAATTCTCCTGCGGGGAAAGGTTTGGGGAACACTCAGAAGCTTCTATGAAAACAATTAACTTTATGTAATTATAAGTGTACGCTTAGCACTTCGTCTGAATTCAAACCTTGTGGGGCCTTACTGTCTAGGAGAATAATGTATCTCGATTCTAGTCATCGGAGGGCTAGTTGTCTATTTCCCCCTCTGATGTTTTTCTTCACATGGTCTATGACGAAGTACTTGATATTTTCTGCTTTGCCCTCATGTTTTGAATTGATGTGCCTTGCCACTGGATACGCTGGGTCATTATTTTTTATGGCCCTGAGATGCTGTAGCACTCTTACGTGGGCAGGATGTATTGTGCTTCCCACGTATCTTTTCTTGCAACTACATTTCAAAACATAGACTGCAAAGTCTGTTTTGCATGTGTAGTTTGCTTGTATCTCTAGTGGTTTTTTCCTATATGGGACCTCTACCGTGGTAACGTTAGTTCCATATTGGCAGGCTTTGCATTTCATCTATACTACTATTATAAAGAGAGAACTTACACCTTTAGGCAAGGTAAACTCGGGAACCACAGCGCCAATCTACACACCCGATACACCGTTGAAATCGGCAGGGTGTGTAGATGGCCATAGGCTTTAAAAATTAAAAAAATAAACGTTATATAAAAAGTTACATTTTTACAAAAAGTAGTTCCCCCAAAGTAGCGCCGGCCGCGACTGTGCGTCGTCACGTCAGGAGCAGAGGAGGAGCAGCGTCCCAGGAGCGGCGGACATAGCGCGCAGGGGAGGAGCGGTGAAGTGAGGCCAGCGGCGGAGCGGAGAGGCGGATATGGCGCGGGGAGGATCGGCGGCGGACAGGTGGTGAGTGGCAGAGTGGCGGAGCGGAGAAATATGGACCGGCGGTGTGAGCAGCTGAGGCAAGGTAAGAATCCGGGGCAGCCATGGTCGGGGCGGGCGGGGCACGGGCTGCTGGGGAATGTCAGGGCAGGCGGAAGTGAGGGAAGCCAGCATTTCATGTTTGCGTGCTCTCCCGCCCCGGCCCCCGCCCGCCACAAAATTGTCCGGGACACAGACAATGTCGTGGCGGGCGGGGGCCTGGGCGGGAGAGCACGCAAACCTGAAATGCAGCCCCCAGCCCACTTCTACCCCAGGCAACGCTGGGGCGGGCTGCTAGTACACTTATAAAAGCCATTCTTAGTTTTTAGCCATGGTGATTCTTTTTTCTTTAACACTGGGGCATTGTCTACCAGTTCTTCCTTCATGCTTTTAGATTTTCTAAAAGTCAGTTGCGGTATTTTGTTGCAACTTTCTCCTATCACTGGGTCATTGCGGACTATGGGCCAATGTCTATAGATTATTTTTCTCAGTTGTTTATGATAGGCATTGTACCCTGTGATAAGGCGTGGAGTCCCTGTATTTTGTTTTGACTTTGGAATTTCAGTTTTAGGGGAGAACAATAAGTCCTTCCTCTCCCTAAGTTCACATTTTTGTTCCGCTGTTTTTAATGTGTGTTCAGGATAGCCTCTAAGCCGTAATCTACTGAACAGATTCGCCTTCGAATTTCTGTAGCCTGTGGTTGTGCTGCAATTCCTTTTCATTCTAAGGCATTCTGCATAGGGGATGTTTTCAATTAAGTTTGGGGGATGAAAACTGAAGCATGTAGGATGGTGTTTCCTGCGGTGGGTTTACGATAGGTATTGGATTGTATTCTACCTTCTACCACTGATAGTTCTAGGTCTAAGAAATGTATCTTGTTTTTACTAGTTTTGCAGGTAAACTTCAAGTTTAAGCTGTTTTGATTAAGTTTTTCAGCAAACTCTCTTGCACTTTCTTCACTTCCTTTCCAAATTGCAAAAATGTCATCAATGTAACGACTGTAAAGTGTTACATTGTGTGTCATTTCTTCAATGTGTTTTACCCCGTGTACTTGCTCCTCCCACCAGCCCATATGCAAATTAGCATAGCTGGGGGCGAAGCAAGTACCCATGGCAGTCCCCTGTGTTTGTCTGTACAGCAGTTTATTGAAGGTAAAAGTATTGTTCGCCAAACACCACTCCGTCATTTGGAGCAACATCTGTGTATGTTGGTACAGATCAATGCTTCTACTTCCCAAGTAATGCTTGATGGCATTCAGACCATCTCGGTGTCTTATGCTTGTATAGAGGCTTTGTACATCCAAAGTCATAAAAACAAAGTCTGATTCCCATTTTATATCATAGATTTTTCTCAGAAAATCTCCACTGTCTCTTGTGTATGATGGTAGAGTTTTTACAAAGGGTTGTAGAAAGGAGTCCACAAATCGACTTGTATTTTCAAATAAGCCTCCTATGGCGGAAATGATGGGTCTTCCAGGAGGGCAGGTTGGGTTTTTGTGCACCTTAGGAATTAGGTATAGGTTTGGGATAACTGGGTAATTGTTTTTCAGAAATTCAAATTCATTCTTTGAAATAGTTCCAGCACTTTTCCAGTCATATAGGCTCCTATAGTATCTCTCTTGGATGTTAAGTATGTTAGTCTCACTAATCCTTTGGTAACACTCTCTATCGGATAATTGTGATAAAGCTTCTGTATTATACATATCCAGAGGCCAAAGGACTACGTTCCCTCCTTTATCTGACCAGCGCACAACTACATCTCTCCTTTCCTTTATTTTAGTCATCACCTTTTCATATGCTGATCTTTCATTTGCATGTGTCTTGTAGAAATCATTGCTGCTTGTCCACGACAAGGTTTTTAAATCACGTATGACTTTTTCGGAAAAGATGTCAATGCAGTCCTTGGGCATGATGGGGCAGAACGTAGATCTCGGTTTGAATTGCGTTCTTGCTGTGCCTGCAATATAAACTCCAGCATATTCTGCCACATCTTGGGTGTTCATCATGTCACTAGCTTCATCAGTGTCCAGATCCACCATTTCTCTGATAAAAGGCATATCATCAATTTGCCAGCTTGTGTCTCCTGTTGGTTCTTTTTCACTATTATTTATTTCTTTACAATTAAAGAAATATTTTTTCAATTTCAGTTTTCGTGTGAACTGATGCAAGTCTATCCGAGTTTGAGTGTAGTTAAAATTGGTACGTTTACAGAAGGATAATCCTAATGATAAAGTCTCTTCTTCTTCGCTTGTTAAGGCCATGTTGGTTAGATTTATGACTGTGTTTTTGTCTTTCCCATCTGTTTGTGTGGCCATTAGCGTTTGTAGTTTCTTCTGTAGTTCTGTTTCTTTGAATTGTCCTTTTGCTGTCTTGCATTTTCCCCATCTCCTGTTTTTTCGTTTCCTGCTTTTTGTGTTGATGTTTTGTCTTTGCTGGAGTTCTGTCGTCCCCGTCGTGGTCTTAGGGTTCTCAGTCTCTCCTCTCGTATATATATATATCAAACCTATTTTGGCACAAATCAGCTTAACACACGTTCCACTTTGCTTATTTAAAAAAACGCAAGCTGAAATATCTTTTGTTACCAAACAAGAATCCATTTAAAACAGTTTATGATTTTTTAAAGTACATTTTAAAAACGTTCATAGGCAGCAAACACCTTTCCCAAACTGTGTGGCTTGTTACGACCTTGGCGTGGTCCTACAACAAGTGCTTCTAATGACTTGAATTTGGCGTTGACACCTTCTTTAAAGGAGCCAACCAGTGTAGAGAAAACAGGCTTCTTAATTTCTGTGTATCTAGCAATCACCAACCACCAGCCAATAGGCATTCTGGAATGGTAATATATCCGATGACTTCAGAATGGGTTTTGAGATGTAATGTCTTGATTAGCCTTGTTCCTAAATAACCTTGGGCAGTGCAAGTCCTGACAATAACCACAAGAGAGAATGGTAGGGTCATAGGGATATTTAGAGACCAGCCCTGGTTCCTATCCCCATTTACTATAATCCTAACAACAAATAGAACGGGGGGGGTCTAAAAATGGCAATCTAGCCAAGTAGCTTACACACATCCAACCGCATGTCACAACAAAAAAGGAAAATTAAAGGTGAGAAACAAACATGGGAGCTAAGACCAGTGAGTCAATAGTAGGATCCTCAAGCAACTATTAGGATTCCCATCAAAATTACCATTGTGATGAAAATTCTATTTTGGTAATCCACCCGTGAGGATGGTGCGTCTCTTAATCATAGAGACTGGCTGCCATCCATAGTGAAAGTTCGCTCAATTGGATCCAACTAAGATAGAGAACAAATGGTGCATCCCCCAGTTTCTCAGACCACAAGGGAATCCAGTGCAGTGCAAACAACAAAAGAAGTGGTGATTTAAAATAAAGTGGTGAGGAAGAAAGGCACACATTTTAATAGTATGAACAACCTCACCCCCTAATCTAAAAAGAGAACCGTGCAAGGGGCAGTTTCAACAAATAACTGCAAAACGTAAGGCCAACATGTTTCAGCCAGTAGGGAAACCTTTACCCTTGGCTTTCTTTAGGGTCTCTGCTCTTAAACTTTGCTACGGCAATATTTGAACGAAAGCTAGTCATTACATTATTTTCACACAATATGGATGGATAGAGGGATGGGAGCCCCCTGGTTTGATGAAGCTTTAAGAGCTAAGAAACAGGCGCTCCGTAAGGTGGAGAGAGCCTGGAGGAGGGATTATAATATCAACACCCGGAACCTATATGTGCAGGAGCTTGCACACTATAAAAAGGCCATATTAGCTCGTAAAGCAGAATTCTTTAAGAATAGAATAACGACAGCTCGGGTTCCACAGAAAGAAATTTTTAAAGTACTCAAGCAATTGAGAAACATCAAAGAGCAGAAACCTGAGTTCTCCCAGGAAGACTGCCAGAACTTCCAGGACTTCTTTACTAGGAAAATTGAAGACCTCCTGGGTGAAATCTCCCGGACGCAAAGGTTCGAATGTCCATTACATATTACGCAGGATCCCCCTGATGTACACCATTTTATAAATACACTACCCTTGATTACCAAGGAGACGCTGGCTAGCCTGGCAGAGAGAGTAAACTCGGGCTCGCAGGCAGATCCCTGCCCGCCCAGTGTTTTTAAGCTCGCGATGTCAGGAGTTGAAGAGGATGTACTTACCCTCTTCAATAGATCCCTAGAGAGGGGACAGGTCCCGGTTTCCGTTAAAGAGGCCAGGCTGATCCCGCTTCTTAAGAAGCCAGGGGCTGATGTTAAAAATCATAAAATCTATAGGCCCATCTCCCAACTACCTTTTCTGGCTAAAATGATTGAGCAGCATGTTTTGAGTCATCTTTCAAAACATTTGGAGACCAACACCCTGTTAGAGCAAAATCAGGCTGGTTTTCGAAAACATCACAGCACGGAGCTGGTGATGGTATCCATCCTAGACGAACTAAGATGTAGAGCTGACAAAAAGATCCCGGGGGCCCTGGTGCTCTTAGATCTCTCAGCTGCGTTTGACACGGTGAATCACAACCTACTGCTGAAACGCATGAGAGATCTGGGCATCGGGGGGACCGCGCTGGGCTGGCTAACATCATTCCTGCAGGGAAGATCGCAGAGGGTCCACTGTCAGACTTGGTCTCTACACCAGCGGCGATAACATGCGGAGTGCCGCAGGGATCTGCCCTCTCACCGCTCCTTTTTAATATATACTTACAGCCACTGATTTCTGCTATACATCAAATGGAATGTCAAATTTATAACTACGCCGACGACACACAGATTATCATACAAATTGAGGAGTCACCTGGTTCCCAGGCTAGGTTACATAACATCTTAAAATTCACGAGTAACTGGATGTCTTCCAACTCCTTGAAGATCAACCCAGAGAAGACCGAAGTATTGCCCATCACCATCTCGGGCAACCCTTGGAACGATATTCTCTGGCCTCAGGAGTTGGGTAGGACTCCGATACCAGTGAGAGTGGTGAAAAGCCTGGGTATCCATATTGATGGTAATCTATCCATGAAAAACCAAGTGTCGTCGGTGGTTGGTACATGCGTTGGCCTCCTAAGGCAACTTCGGAAAATCTTTCCAATGCTCTCATTCTCTACACGAAGGACGGCGGTGTCCGCAATGATTTTAGGACGTCTCGACTACGGGAATGCCCTCTATGTTGGGCTTCCCCAGCACCAACTCTCGAGATTGCAAATAGTGATGAATGATGCAGCTAGACTGATGTTCGGAAAATCCGGAAACACCCACGCCTCTCCTCTTTTACGCCAATTACATTGGCTTCCTATTAGGCAGAGGATTCTATTCAAAGGTCTGTGCATCGCTCATAAAGCAGTTTACGGCAATGCACCCAACTATATTAAAGCCAGACTGGTGCAGTACACCCCTAGAAGGACCCTGCGCTCGTCTGAGGACGCTCTTTTGGTAAGCCCGCGCTATCGTTTGACCACCCTTGGTGGAGCGGCCTTCTCAACCACTCTTCCCGCAGCCTGGAACAAACTACCATCAAGTCTTAGGAAGGAACCAAATTTATTGCCTTTTAGGCGATCATTAAAAACGGTGCTCTTTCGAGAAGCGTGGGATGTGATATAACTCGGTTGTCCGCTCTCTGAAAGGATTCGTTTTTCAAGTACAAGCGCTTAGAGACCAATCGGTGATAATGCGCTATACAAATGTAATAAATAAATAAATAAATAAATAAATAAATAAATAAATATGTTCCACCATTTTGCTTTTGTTACCTATCCAAGCAATAGCTGGATATATTTTGCCGGAATACCCGGTCCTATTGCATTTGTTTAGCAATTTAGATTAAGAATTACCAAGCCAGACATAGTTTCCCACTCTGCATAATGTTTGATCAGACGCTGTATTGTGCCTGTCATGCATTGCAAGCCCCTGCAGTATGTTTGTACACTTGCAAACAAAGGTAATGCTTTTTCTTCTCCAGCTCTAGGTGGCCTTTGTTGAAGGTTGAAGACATGTTGGTACATCTATTTTTATATGGACAGGGTTTAAATGCGCATTTTATATAGATTTGGCACATTTAGAAAATCATTTTAAGGCGCGCTGACTGCAATTTTCTGGCCGGAACGGGGATTGCAGTGGATTTTTTATGAGTCCAGATATAGCTTTGGATTGAAAATATAAATGTGGTTTTCGGCCGCTTAAAAGCCGTGCAGCGCCTTTGAAGGTCAGCAGATTTGAGGTGTTCAGACCGACGTTTTCCATTAGCGAGTCACGTCTGCGTGATTGCTGTGCCAACATAACTCAACGTAAACGTTCAGAGCCCTGAAATATTTCATTTGTCGAAATCCTTTGAGCCTGTATTCGTGTTCTCCTTGCAGTCTCCTGCAAGGGTTCCGCAGTAATGTCATTCTAGGCAAGTAAAATACATGCTAATCATCTTCCTGCCTTCCAAAGTCGTTCTTCTATGTTTGTTGTCCGTGTCCTGTAACTAATTATGCAAGCACTAACGAAGGCAATGGGACCACGTATGTATTGGTTTGTGTTGTAATCTAAGTAAATGGTATTTTCCTCGTCCTCCCCTCTTCACGTGTAACTCCAGCCCCCACCCCTTTTTTTGACCATTCCATAGAACGTTCAGGTGAAGCTGACCTTGGAATGTTGGTGTAAGCACTTAAACGGTCGGATGTGTGAGGATCTCGTTAGAAAGTACTTCTTACCTCAAGTTGCCTTGGAAGAGTTATTTCAACAATTTCCTTGCCTTTTAAGTACAAAAATGTTATCTGTGTAAAAAATCGAGTTCTGCCCGAGAAAAATGGCAGTGCACTTGCTATGTGTGTAGTGAATGTTAAAGCCCAGAGAGTGACGTGTTTTTGTGCTATTGTCTTCAAGAGCCTATTAAATGAGGTGTCCTCTGTAGTGCTTTTCCTAAACAGGGCATCTCCAGTGCAGTGCAGGTCATTGGGTGTTTAACATCTTTTTCTTCATGTGCTATCTATCGACCTGCGTGATGCACACAAAGTAGTCTTTCTCAGTGTTTTCTGCAGTGTTTATTTTATGCTTGCTATACTTTATATTTATATTTGTTGCAGTGAACGCTGAGATTTTTGTTATTTTGATAAATAGCAAAGGTATTTGTATTTTTAAATGTCAATGATCGGACGATACTAAACTGAAATTTAAAATCCGAAGGGATGTCTTTTAAGCCCTTTCTGTAGACTATAAAACGTAAAGTTCCTGATGGGTCGCAGTGTAATCCATAATATTTTAATAAAGTGCATATTTTCCCGTTCTTTTACTTGGCAATAATTTCAGTCATTGCGTGAATTCCTAAGGGCTAATGATGGTTCTTTGCCTCGCCTCAAGATAATAGTGGGTGATTTTAACACACATCTATGTGGGAACCCTAGTTTGAGAACTGTTGGCCAAATGGGATGTAACAGTATGGAAGGAATTCATTTTGATCACTCACGGAGGGGTACAGGTTTAAATGACTTATTGAACGAAAATAACTTTTTTACAGCAATGTCGATAGTATCGGAGCAAACTGTTTTTCCAACCCCTACTTTTAAAGGACATGCTACAGGGACTTACATAGACCATATTTTACTTTCGGCAGACTTTGTTAATATTGTTGAAGATTTCTCAATTCATTTGAGCATTTATAGCGACCATAACCCTCTTTGCATTAAAATGAGTGTGAATATACTTGAAAAGCGCAACTCTCATGAGGATCGTGGCCTTACAAAATGTGTTAATGGCAAGCGTCGCTTAAAATGGTCAATGGTGGATTGTGAACAGTTTTATTCCTCTATTAATAATGTGTGTAACCACAAACTGACAGTATGTACATCTCCTGTATCAGCACCACTACAAATCTTGACATCTTTTAAGGAGATTGCCAAGAAAGTGGAGTCAATTTTAACGTTACCTACCAAAGGGAAAGTCAACCCAACTAGTAACCCAAAATGGTTTGACAGCGATTGTTCGAAGGCCAGTCGCGAGCTTAAGAAAGCCCTAAAAATAAAACCTAGAGACCCGTTGCTCATCAGGGATTTGCGGGCTGGGTACAAGAAGTCACTTGCCAATCGCAAGCGAGCAGTAAAAAAAAGCCTATGGGAGTCTGTTAGACCCTGAGACTTTGAAAAACAGCTCGAAGTTCTGGGAGATTATCAATAAGCCTATATTTGATCATCCTAGTATTTCCAATGTGGGCACTAATATCCCAGAGGAAGAATGGATTAACCACTTCAGCTCTATTTTTAAAAGCAATGAGTTGCAGGCAGAACGCAGTTTAAATGAAAGTAGAGAAAATGTATTGTTCTTCTCAATTGATGAGGTAATAAAGGGAATTGAAGGGCTATCAAACAACAAGGCCCCAGGACCTGATGGTCTCCCTCCTGACCTCTTTAAATCCTGTATAGCACTTTGGGCACCGGTCCTTACAGCAGTACTTAATGCGGCTGTGTCATGTGGATGCCCAAAATCATGGGGGGTATCTACCATTGTGCCCATATTTAAGAAAGGAGACCGTAACAGCCCTGTTTGTTATAGACCAATATCACTAATTAACTCCGTGGTTAAAGTTGTCGGAGGTGTAATTTTGAATAGATTGGTCAGATGGTCAGAGGAAAACAAAATAATATCCCCAATCCAGTATGGATTTAGGCCCGGACACTCCACGATTTCTCAATGTTTGAATTTATACCTCATTATCGGGAAGTACACCAAGGCCCGAAGAGGAACGATTCACATGGCGTTCATGGATCTTTCCTCGGCTTTCGATTGCGTGAGTCGGGGGAAGCTCTGGGGCGCCATGGCGAAAATGGGTGTGGACCAAAACTTAGTTAATCTGTTAGAAGATATGCATTCTGACACCAAAGCGAACGTTAGATACACTCAAGATCTAAATGTGACTAAAGACTTTGGAGTGTATCGGGGTGTTCGACAAGGATGCATTTTGGCCCCGTTCCTTTTTAACCTCTACATAAACGATTTGGAAGAGCACCTTTTAAGTACCAATACAGACTACCCGTACATTGGCCGAAAGGGTCTGCCGGTTCTGCTATATGCGGATGACGCAGTCCTTTTATCTAGGACTGCCAATGGACTTCAAATTTTATTAAACTCCTTTTACTCTTTCATGAAGTCAAGAGAGTTAAGTATTAATAACTCTAAATCCTACATAATGAAGGTTGGCCAAGGAAACAAAAAACCAAATCGTTTAAACGTAAATGGAGTACAAATCCCTGTAACACACACATTCTCTTACCTTGGGGTCCTCTTTGATAGTCAACTAAATTGGGGACCCGTGATTCAAAAAAAGAAGGGAGAGGTCATCAGGGTAAATGCGGCTATACTGGACTTTTCCAGGAAAATGGGAAATAGTCCAGTTGCTGCACTACTCCAACTTTATCAGGCCAAAAGTGTCACCACAGCATGCTACGGTAGTGAAATATGGGGATATGCTGCTCTGGAAGCCCTAGAGATAGTCGAAAATAACTTTCTAAAACAACTACTAAGGGTTCCCAGGGGTACGGCAAATTTTTCTGTGCATGTGGAATTGGGGGTTCCCTTTGTATGTGACAAAATTGCAGTGAATTCCCATATTATGCTGGATGAATTGCTGGTTAAATGACAACATACCACTCACCCAGCTTATTTTAAGAGAAACACTTACATGGGATAACAGGATGAAGGTTCCCTGGGTAAAGTACTTGTATAAGTGCTTTACCGACTTAGGCCGTCCTGAACTTTTCTTATTTCCTGAATCCATTACTAAAATGGATGTTATTGTGGTCAAGAAGGCTTTTATCGATTCTAGACACCAGGATAGGGAGTCATGTGAACTAAAAAAAGAAAGTGTACGAAATCATGTCCTAATTAAAAGCACTTTGTTCATGGAACCTTACCTAACATGGCAAATGTCTAGTTACGACCGTTTTTTATTGACAAGGTTCAGGTTCAACCTGTTTCATTTTCTGTTGGCTGTTCCTAGGGGATCTCATCGTGGGCAAGTGTTGCCGGCTTGCGGCTGCGACGATAAGTCTCCGCAAGACCTGGCACACTTTCTGTTCTTTTGTCCCTTTTATGTTATACCGAGGAAGTTATATTTAAAACCCTGTTTGAAAAAACTAAATTTTTTACAATTTCGTCCTGCACTACATTTTCTTCAGCTGCTAAGATGTGAATACACCCTGTATATATGTAGTTTTTTAAAATTGGCAGTAAAATTCAGAAACAGTATGGATGGATAAAAATATTAACATATGAATTGCTATCTTTTCTAATTAAGGATTCTTTTAAACTTTTTGAATGTACAATGTAGATCTGTCCCTTTTATGACTCTATTATAACTGAACTCTTTTTTTTATGTATAATTGTGTTATTAATTGTAATGTAAATGCTTTTATGGTTGTTAACAAGAACAACCGAATAAAGTTTAATGACTTGACTTGACTACTTGGCAATAACTATGAGGTTATTAACTGTGAGCCAATCTAATCACCTTTTTACTGTCAAAACATGTAGGGTACATCACACACTAGAGCACTATACAGAGTCAAGCATTCATTGTTAATCACATTTGAGAGAGATGTATTTTACAAAGTCGGGCACAATTTTAATATTTGCATATGCTCTGCTTGAATGTGGATGTCACCTATTCAAAAAGGGCTTGAGGTGAAGTTGTTTCAGTAGCACATGTGGGCCTATTAATAAAGATATTATGGAATTTGTAAAGTAGTACTCTTTGACGTACCATTATTGCCTTTGTGAATTGGTCTACAAACATATAAAATGGGAATATTCAGTGAATATTCTAATCCAAAGAGAATAAATAGAAAGGACTTCGCTGCCTTCCACCGTGGAGAAACAGTGGAGCAACTGTTATGCAACAAGGCATAGTATGCCCGAGGAATACACCCCAGTGTGGTTGGTAACAGACCAGAGAAATTATTTTTATGAACAAATTATGGAATAGTCTCTGAGCAACTCATCCAGGATCCAGGGAGGCCAAGTTGGTGTTTTCCCCTCAAATGTCCTGGTAATAAAGGCGTGCCCCTGGAATGCAACCATACTTGCTGCCTTTGGCCATATGCAACGTTACAACCAAAGAAAATGAAAAGAATAAAACGTATTTTCCTTTCATGCATCCCTTTCACTACTTTAATATAGGGGCAATCATGGATGAAGAATGTAATTGCACATTGAAAGCATCTGATAATATCCTTGTCTATGTTTTTCCTCTAAATCTCACTTCATATTTACCAAGAAAGATAACCAGAGAGGCAATATATGGAGTCTTGTCTTGAGTACTTAGACCCTGGATAAAAACAAGTGTTATTTACATTAGGACCCCTCTTGATTAGGTGAGATAGGATATTTGGCACATTTGTGGATATATTTACATCTTCCGCTTGTAGACCAATAGTAATACAGTATTACTAATACTCCTGTGTTAAAGAAAAGAAAAAAAAACGTTTTAGATACGTTTTTCTGGGGTCATTGGTGGTTAAGATAGGATCCCCTTGTATAAAATGCTCCTTGGACGCCGTGGATCTTCTGTAGATTAATATACTGTTGCCAGTCAACACCCTATAGTTTTATTAGCCAAGAGCTCCTTCATTGGGTAGCTCACGTTCTTTATTATACTACATATTGGTGCATTTCACACGAAAGAATACCTTTAACGTTACCTTGCAGTGTTATGTATATCAATGGCAAGAGCATAGCTTTAGAGGATGGAGCCTTATGGGTAGAGCGGTCGACCTAGAGGCTGAAGAACCAGGTTCGAGTATCAACAGGGACACTCAAAATCCTGTGATTCTGGACAAATCACTTAATCTCCCCATGTCTAACAAAAATGAATGTGTCCCTTTGTAAGGAAACGGGTGCTCATGTAAAGCACTTTGATACCTGATATTTTCGTGTTGAGTTCCCGCTATATAAAACAATCTTTGCGTTCCTTAATGTTATTTATACCATGACAGGTGTGATTGAATATTTATAAAGACATGTTTTATTTTTTTAAATTTGGGTTCACGGAACACATTCACTGTTTTGTAATGATAGCCATCTGTCTTATTTTAGTAGAACGTTTTCTTGATCTCTGCGTTCAAGGGAAATAACTTAGGTGTCTGGTATTGACTGATTTGGAACTATATGGAAATACAAAATGCTTTGCAGGTCTGAAGCATGTGGTCATTCCTCTGTATTGTGTGCATGGTGACGGCCACACATGCCAGGTTACCTCTACTGCCGTGCACAGTGTCTGGTCTCGTTGGAGCTACTCTTATGGTCTGGTCCCCACCAGTGTGGAGCGCCATGCTCACACGCATTTGCCTTCTCACATCACTGAGGTGGAACAAAAAGATGCAGAAGCAGAGGAAAGAAAAAGATGGTAATATGGGACAGACAGAGGACTAGCTGTAGATCCTGATCTCAGTGAGAACGCTCAGAGGAGTACTACACCTACAGGATAGGTCTGCATGTAATCTTTGACAGGTTCCAGTCTAAGTAAAATGCCTTCCTCGGAGCACTCCTCTGGCATTGTGGAACTTTTCTGACCAGTGATTAGAAATTATTGAGGTCCAATTCTCAAAATCTGTTATGTACTTCGCGATTTGTTAAAGCTTGCTTATGAGGCAGATCCTTCCCAGTGGGGGCTGCTAAGCTGTGGAACTCTTTGACAAACACTATTTGTCAAATTGAATCAGAGCCACTATTCAGGAAATCTTTAAAAGATACAAAAAAACTTGGCTATTTAGCCTAGGTTAGTGTTCTTAGGGTCTTCTTTTTTCTGTCATCTTCGTGTGACGTCTATTGCTATAAGTTTGGCACACGTCTGTTTGCGTTAGCTGTTAGCGCTTTATAAATGTCAGTATTATTATTATTATTAACTTCCAACATTTTGCATACCTCTCAAAATATTAGCAATCTATTCTGTTAAAGTAAAATATTTTAACAATTGGTTAAGTGTGTAGGTTTAACAAACAGTTCATATGGAATTCATTTAAGGCAAAGGCCAACAAAACTGTTACTGTATATTAAACTTCTATAGCAAGAATATTTTGCTGAGCGCAGGGATGGGAAGTCAGTCCTGACACACAACATGAATGGCGTTATTTAGGTGGAAAGGGATTCTATCAGAAATGTGACCGACGTCCTATCCCTTGTATTACATGTGCCATTGACTACTATGTACATTTAACTCCGGGGAGCCCGTGTATGACCCTACCTTGTTCTTGAACCCACGCCGCACTGCCAGTGACTGCTGCCTGACCACCCTGGGACCGGTAAGAGGCTGTTTGGTGCCGGTTGCACCGGGAGGGCGCCATTGCCCCAATGTCAACAGGGACTTAAATTCCCAGCTGCACTAGCGGCGGGGAAGCCGCAGCCACGCCGTGGAGCAGCGCGGGAGCCCGTGTATGACCCTACCTTGTTCTTGAACCCACGCCGCACTGCCAGGGACTG
This sequence comes from Lissotriton vulgaris, assembly GCF_964263255.1. Classification (NCBI taxonomy): domain Eukaryota; kingdom Metazoa; phylum Chordata; class Amphibia; order Caudata; family Salamandridae; genus Lissotriton; species Lissotriton vulgaris. The sequence continues at coordinate 1,140,646,316 of NC_141694.1, read as the reverse complement.
CTGCCTGACCCCCCTGGGACCTGTAAGGGGCTGCTTGGTGCCGGTTGCACCGGGAGGGCGCCATTGCCCCAACGTCAACAGGGACTTCAATTCCCAGCTGCCCTAGCGGCGGGGAAGCCGCAGCCACGCTTGGGAGCGCCAGGAGGCGCATAAAAGGGTGCTTGGGCTCCCGCAGCTCGGGACGCGTGTTGGCGTGCCCGGGCCATGTTGGGCGAAGCCCGGGCCCGTCTGTGCCCGTCAGGGGCCGGAAGAGGCGTGGCTGGGCCACGTTATTTCCATTTTCCTTAGTGTAACGTATAATGGCTTAGTCCTCAAATCTTTTGTTGTTTATTTTATTTATTCCTTCTTTCTGGCTTTCGTGGGTGGCCAAAACATTTATTATTTGAGTTCCAGGGGAATCTTTTATCTGCATATTGTATTGTGGTGAAATCAGATATAGGTTACAAATAGTGGGGCAGACCTATCCCCTGAAGCCTAGGCTAATCAGACAAGTTAGTAGCTATGGGGAGGAGAAAGACACAGGCGAACCAAGAGGAACCCATTGCTGCTTCTAGAGCAACAGTAACCACCATGGACGCCTTCCTGTCAAGGGCTGCTTCAGTCATTGACAAGGAGATTGAATTGGTTAATAGGCGCCTTTCCAGATCCCCCTCCAGTGGCCTATATCCCCTTTTGGGTGGCCACAACAATTGTTCTAAGCGATCTACTGATGAGTGACAGTCCATTCCCTTCTCCCCGGGGCAGAGTAGTTGCAGACAGGACAAGGATGCGCTTTTCCCTAGTCCAGAAACTCGGGGGGAGGCACCCCCTAGGCCCCTGTCCCCGGTAGTGATAGTTGCAAACAGGAAGAACGCTGATCCAACAGCTACAGCAGGGAAGGGTGGGATTGGCGGGAAGACAAATGACCCTGTAATCGAGGTACACTGTGAACCTACTCCTTCTCAACATTTGAGGGAGGCCATCCTCTCTACTGGAGGTATGAAAAGAAAATGTAAAGCGATAGGTAGCGAAGCTAAAAAGACAAAAACCAGTGCGGCGACTAAACATCCAGACGATATTGGGGTATCTCCGGCAGTAGTGTCCCCCATGCTAAAGCATCCCACACTGGAAGTTTTTAAAAGCTATTTTGAGTTCTATGCTGGAAGAAAGGTTGTCCCCAATATTGGCCAAGTTAAACTCTATTGAGCAAAGCATGACAGACCAGTTCAAAATCTTGCAATTAACTTGTTCATCAGACAGTACTACAATGGCGGTAACCAATCCAAATACTACGTCAGACATCCCGCGAACTTCAGGGTTATCCAGGGACCCTCGTCCTCCCAGTATCACGAAGGCCCGGGAATTAAAAATGGATCACAGTAGTTTAGGGGGAAGGCCAGTTGGCTTGAATGACGGTCGGGTAATGAATGGGTCTTGTCCAGCAAGGACAGACGACCAAGCGATTCAGGACCCAGGGAATAACATGGGAAAGCTGCCGGGATATTCCACCAACACCCTGCTGAATTCCGTAATCATGAACTTACCGCTACAATCTACCCCTTTGGTAGTCATCCTTGGGAACGTCCCGCCACTCTCACTGGGTATTACCGAGGACTTCTCACAACTCAAGAATAAGGTCACCCACTACTAACACTCCTGTGGGCACAGTAGTAGAGCTAAACATTATCGGGGTGCGCCGCATGGGTTGGTTGGGTAATTCCAAGAAAGCGTGGGGGGGGAGATTGTATAATTGTGAATTTTAACAATCCAATGATCGTGGAAAGAATCCTAAGGGAGGGCTATGGTGGCCCGACTAATAGAGATTCGGGTATCTAGATTTTGCCCATGGGCTTCTTTTACAAGCCTGATCCCTCAAGGGGGAACAACTCGACTGTGCTGTGTAGTTGGCAGCTTCAAAGACCTGCTGGAGATCGTGGGACCAGACACCTTACCCCCTTGGCAGCGAGACATAATGTTCAGGAGGATCGTTACTTTTCCCCCTTTCCGCAGGGGCATAACAGATTCTCTGCACTTTCGAGATTGGACGAATGAGATTGACTGAACATAGGTGCAGATTCCATTGAGCCATCTGCCCAACGTCCATTGTTTATTCAACTGCTTCTAAATAGCCCAGGCTTCCCTATGTTGTTGTCTCTAGGGGTGCCTATTCCAGAGCCAAGTGCGGTTTCACCAATTACACTAGCGGAGGAGTCTAGGGAGCAAGTTGTCGGTAATGTCCTTTCCTTGAACATTGCAGGGCTAGCGGGGAAGTTTCATGATCCGTTGTGGTTATAGTTCATCAGGCAATTCCCTGTGGTTTGCCTCCAGGAGACTTGGATGGTGAACTGTAATATGTTTCTAGAGGGATATAAGGCTTTTTTTGTGCCTCCCCGTCAGATAGTGGTAGAGCCAGGGGCAGCCTGGTTATTTACACAGCTTTGTCTTTGAACTGTGGGATCAGGGAACTTGTCACCTCGAATTTCAAGCCCTGTTTCTAAAGCGAGGAAATGTGAGCCTGTGCTTGATCAACTTCTACAATGCAGTAAATTTACGGGGGTTTGTAAGGTTGTTCAGTTTAGCAACTTTATTAGACAGTATTCTGGTCATGTTGCTCATAGCCTTAAGATAGCTGGGGACTTTAACGTCCACCCATGTGGTGATCCTGCAACCACTTTCATGGGTGATATGGGATTTGCCAGGATGCGGGGTCTTCACTTCGAACACTCTTCTCAGGGGGGCGCACTTAATGATCTACTTAATGAATTCCTCCTGATTTCCTCCATGACTTCTGCTGCTGTATCCAGCAAACAGTCTGTCCCAACATTCAAAGGTCGTAATGGTGGGACTTTTATAGACCACATTTTGATCTGGGCTGGTTGGCAATCATCTTTACAGGGGTTCACAATCTTAGATAGTATTTTTAGCGACCGCAACCCTGTCTAGGAGTGTGGTCTGTTGAAAAGGCAGGCAAGGATGACAGCCCCGGGCACGCTGAGACCGACGGATAGAAAACGCCGCCTTAAGTGGTCTCAGGTGACGCCAGGCCTATTTTATGGTAAGGTACATGAATCATGTGCCCCGGAACTAGCACTATGTGTGGCTCCTGACTCTGTACCTACGGGTGTCCTCAAAGCTTTTGAGGGGATTGTTTCAAAGGTGGGAGCCCTATTAACCAGCACAAAGATCCCTGTCCAGGGACCGGAAATGGTTTGACCCTGCATGCACTAAGTCTGCCAGAGAGCTAAAGGTAGCCCTGAAAGCAAGCCCAAGAGACCAACCCCAGATTAGGGCCCTCCGTCTTAAATATAAAAAGACATTGGCAAAACGTAAAGCTGAACTAAAGGAGGCAACATGGAGGGAACTTTTAGATCCATGTACGCTAGGTAGCAGCGCAAGATTCTGGGGATTAATTAATAGACCCTTGTTTGATAGGGAGGGGGCAGAGGATATGGGTTCTAACATAACTGAAGATGAATGGGTATCCCACTTCGGGTCCATATTTAAGAGTGCCACGCCATGTGTACATCGCTTTGGTGGAGCTTTAAATGAACCCCTGATCCCATCTACGCAGGGTGAGGTGGAGAAAGGCATTTCAGGGTTGACGTGTAACATGGCCCCAGGCCTGGATGGTATCCCGCCGGACCTCTATAAATCAAAACTTTCCCTCTGGGCCCCGGTGCTCGCGGCTTTGATTAATGCGGCGGCAGGGGCCTGCTGCCCAGAGTCATGGGGTACCTCAACAATTGTCCCGGTATTCAAGAAGGGCAATCGTAATAGCACTTCTTGCTATAGACCGATCTCCCTCATTGACTCTGTGGTCCAGGTCGTGGGCGGAGTTGTGTTAAATAGATTGGCAGCCTGGGCAGAAGGTAATAGGATTATTTCTGACATTCAATGTGGGTTCCGCCCAGGGCATTCCACCTTAGCCCAATGCCTTAACCTGTATATGATCCTCGGGAAATACACGGTTGCACGCCAGGGTACGATTTACATTGTATTCATGGATCTTTCCTCCCCCTTTGACTGTGTCAACCGAGGGAAATTGTGGCAGGGCATGAAGGTCATGGGCGTGGAGGCTAGCCTGGTTGATTTTCCGAGGGATCTACATAGGGACACAAAGGCAAACATAAGGTTTGCCTAGGACCATAGGGTATCCAGGAATTTTAAAACTGAAAGGGGAGTACGGCAGGGGTGTATCTTGGCCCGTTTCTTTTTAACTTGTATATTAATGATCTGGATAAGACCCTGGTAGAAACTGGTACCGATTTCCCGTATGTGGGACGCAGGGGTCTGCCCGTCCTGCTTTATGTGGATGACGCAGTTCTCCTTGCCAGAACCGCCAGAGGCTTGCAGTGATTACTTTATACTTTTCGTAATTTTATGGCTGAACGTGATCTAGCAATAAACAACTCAAAATCTTCTATAATGCAGGTCGGACTGCGCCCCAAGAAGCAGTATCCTTTCAGAGTGAACGGTGAGAGAGTGCCCATAACTCCAACCTTTTCATACCTGGGCGTCCTCTTTGACGACCGTTTATACTGGGGTGCCTTAGTCCAGAGAAAAAGGAGGGAGATCACAAGAGCGAACACTGCTATCTTCAATTTTGCCGCAAAAATGAGTAAGCGCCCAATTGCGGCAATGTTGAAGTTATATCAGAGAAGTGTGGCTCAGGGGTTAGAGGCGGCAGACCTTGAGCTTGAGTTCGGCCCGGGACCAGGGTTCAATTCCCCGCCTCGGCGGGTCTTGGGCTCAAAATTCCACGGACTTGTTAATTCTCGCTCCGGTGCCTTCTCGATTCACGGGTTCACACTCTGCGACTCTGGGCAATAGCTTGCTTAATCTCCACAACGGCCCCTCGCGGTGGGATGTCTGGCTTTCACCTTGTGGATACCCTGCCAGGGTTATCTCACAGGGGAATACCAGGACGGGTTCCCTAAGCAAGCGCTGAGATGCCCCAGGGTAAGTCGTGCGCTATATAAGTTTCATTCATTTCATTCATTTCATTTCATTCATTTCATATCAGGCAAAAAGTGTTGCAATCGTCAGTTACGGCAGCGAGTTATGGGGTTATGTACCATCTGAGGGTATCCAGGTGTCAGAGAATCATTTTTTTAAACACCTTTTGGGAGTACCAAAAGGGACCTCAAACTTAATAGTCCATGAAGAAACGGGGATCCCATTTATCTGTGACACCCTAGCATTGCGTCCCATTCTCTTTTGGCTCAACTGTTGGTTTATAAAGATTTAGTTCTTAACCATCAGATACTGAAAGAAGTCCTGTCCCTGGATCACATGCTTAATATTCCACGGTTAAAATATATAAAGGGCTGTTTTGCGGAGCCAGGGCGACCGGACCTTTTTTTAAGACCTGATTTTATTACTGCTGGGGATGTGGAATTTGTAAAAAAGTATTTTATTACACTCAAAAAATGTAACAGAGATGAGGTAGACCCAAGCGTCCGTAAATTTATGATGCTTAAATCTACACCATCCACGGAGCCATATTTTCTGTGGTCCATGTCTACCCATGAGCGTTTTTTATTAACTAGGTTCCGAATTGATTACCGAGGGGAAGTCATAAAGGCCAGGTGCAACCACCCTGTGGCTGCGACGGAGTGTCTCCGCTTAGCCTGGGCAGCAAATTCCGTTCCGTTCGCCGAATTTGCAGAATTTGGGTAATTTCGCGTTCTGCGGAGAACGCAAATTTGCCCAAAATTCTGCGTTCCGTGACTTTGCGAAGTTTTTTGCGTGTTAGCGTTCTCAAAAGGCGTGTTCGTGAGATGTTTCCCAAGAGCCCGCAAGCAGCAATTGCAAACAGTAAAAAAGCATCGCAAACTAGCAATTCCGCATGTTCGCAGAATTTCTGCGTATTCGCAGAGATTTTTTACCGTTTCGCTGAGATTTGCGTAACGCAAATTACGCCCACCCCTAGTCTCCGCAGGACTTGGTGCACTTTGTTTTTCTGTCGCCTCTATGACGTTCCCCGGAGGTTCTTTTTAAAGCCACTTTTAAAGAGGTTGCTTTTTGACGCAGGTCTACCCAGCTCTATGCTTTTTACAAATGTTGAACCCAGAATGCACTTTATTTGTGGTTGGCTTTTTAAAATCTTCATTGAAAATCAGATATTGTTTGGAGAACTAATATATCCCCACCTTGTAACTGCCACCTTAAAAGTCAACCCTTGAGAGTTCATATGTTCTCTGTTGCTGACTCGTTTTTACTGTATAATTGCCCCCATATTTTCATAGAAATGAATTTCTATGTACTGAGATTAAGATATATATATATATATATATATATATATATATATATTTCTCACAAATGTTACTATTTTAATGGATGTAATGTACTGTAATGTAACTTTTATGGTTTTTCAATTTTTAAAACCTAATAAAAAAGTATTTTGAATGAACTCTGGGGAAGGGACTTCCTCGCATGTGTGATGTAATAGCCAGTTCATCAAACTCTAAATAAAGCCTTCATTCTTTTTGAAGTCCATTCACATAAGTAGTAGAGCTGCAAAGTTACATGCAGCATATTGTCCTAACCATCACCTGGAAAACTGCCACGCATGCCGTGAGAGGAAGCAAGCTGGACTACGGCAATACAACACCCTCTAGGATCAACAAAAACAAACACCAGGCTGCTGCAGAATATTTAGAACTCAACAGCCAGAATCACTCTTAACCTCCCATGCCATACTCACATCACAACATACCTAAAAAAGCTCCACTGGCTCCCCATTTCAAATTGGCATAATTCGAACCCCTCTCCCACAATTTCAAGGCACTATATAACACTTGCTCAGCATACCTCAGACATTACATCTGCTTTCACAAAATTCCAGACCCCTCCCCTCCTCCGAACTCCTACTTACACAGGGTCCACGCATATGAAAACTAGCGTTCAGCCTTCTCCTACATTTCTCCTAAAGCGTGGAACGACAATACCACTGCACATAAGAGCCTCCCCCTCACACCTTGAAGTCCATTACAAGCTGAAGGCATGGCTTTTCGAGTAGTCCCACTACGCCCTAGGTGTGCTCTGACTAACACCTGCTGAGTGTCAGGATTCTCTCCCGGGCATTAGTGCGCTCTACACTGGGCATTGCATAGTATAACAGTATTAACATAACATAATACTAACCCAATTTACCTCTCCCTTACAGCCTTTTGACTTTGATTTTACAAAATCGTAAACACATTAGGATTAGTTGCAGAAACTGAAAGTCATCAGACCCCCCAAGAGTGAAAGCTTACACCTGCTCGGGGTAAGACTTATGGAGGAAAGGTTGTTTTGCCAATTCCTGACTGAAATCCGGTTGGGTCCTTTTGATTCACAAAACTCAGTTTCGTGATACCAAGCGCTGGGACAATGCAGCGTGTTGTGCTAATTTCCATTCACAACATCAGGGCGCATTTAAAGCTCAACAACACTTGGTCAGGAACTATTTTCATCCAGATGTAATTCTTCACTGACTCAGGGAACCTGCCGAGTGCATCCATACATAACACTGTGGTAAGACGCGGCTCTTTATGTTACAATATTCCCGTGTGAAAATATCGGATTATCCTAACTGGAAAATCTAGAATTTTTTTCGTTTTGATTCGAAAGCACAAACACAACAGCAGAGCTCCACTGATAGCGAACGGTCTATAGTTTCTCCAGTTTACTCAGCACTTCCCACTCGCACTTAGCCAGCGAAGATACATCGCATGCCACAGCATCCATCAGACTTCGAGAAACACTGTCCTTTAATGCAGGCAGACAGGCTGATAGGTAAATCTCCTATTATTGGCAAACCGAGGCAGGTAATCCATGACTCGAGATGCATGGAAGCAAGTATCTTTTCAGGCAGAAAGACAAAGTGCAGCAGAACGGCCAGAGAAATGCCATTCAGTGTTAATGTTGCATCAGCAACTCTAAGATGCCACGGGGATGTATCCGTAACGTTAACAGTGTTTTCACAGCATATCTCTGCTCTTTGTGTGGGCTGGTAGAGCTCACAGCTGTCCTGGGGTGCATTGCTGCATATTTAGGGTTCTCACGCTGACCACAGTTGTGGGACCCGGTATCACTGTGTGTAGTTTGTGTAATGATGCATTTGTTCTGTGTAGTTATTGGTATTCTTTCTTTTGGTTTTTAGTGGAAAACAGATGTGCAGTCTAGTTTATCTGAGTTTCTATTGGATCTTTGTGATGTTTTTTCTGTCAGGAATCAGCCAAGACCCTGTAATTGTAATAACATTTTATGTTATGTTATGTTATGTTATGTTATGTTATGTTAAAATCAATTTATAAAGCGCTCGTACGCCCGTGGGCTTCATGGCGCTATAGGAAGTGTGAAGAGTCCAAACAACATAATACTAAGCTAACAAAGGCTAATGGTAGGCTTGAGAGAACAACCAGGTTTTTAGTCCCTTACGGAAGGTGAGCAAATCCTTACTCTGCCTAATCGGTAAGGGGATGGAGTTCCAAAGTGAAGCTGCTAGATGGCGAAAGCAGCAGCCGCCCTGTCGCTTCCTTTTAAAGCGAGGCACCTCCAGTAAGGATTTTTGAGCAGAACGCAGGCTTCTAGTGGGAGTATATTTAGAAACCAGACTGCGAATAAAGGCAGGGCCTTTATCTTGTGTGGCCTTGAAGGTGATACAGCCAGCTTTAAAGGCAATGCGTTGGCAAATCGGAAGCCAGTGTAGCTTTTCTAGTCCTGGTTTGATAGAAGACCATTTTGGCTGTTGTAAAATGAGTCTAGCCGCCTGGTTCTGGACTAGTTGAAGTCTCTTTGACAGGCACACTGGAAGTCCCAGGTAGACGCTGTTGGAATAGTCCAGGCGGGATGTATAATGAATTTCCTTAAATGGATTTCCAACTATTTCTCTTCATTCAGTGGTCAGTCTGTGTGTTATTCAAGTGTCTGTTCCGCCCACCATAGCATACAGCATGGGGCAAAGGTCAGCACATTTAAGCAATTGGCTTGCCTCTGTCAGAGCGATGACATTTCACCATTGCACAATGTGCACTTGGACAGAAAAAGAAGTCCACGTGTACAGTTTTACAAAAACATTCACAAACTTTGGCAAAGCCTAAAGTTGGTAGCTAATGTTATATCTGTTGGATTTGCCAATGCTTGCTTGTGCTTGCATCCATGAATAGTGGGACTCATTCCATTAGAGTGACGATTGCTGGGTAATTGAGTGTTGGTTGTTATGGTAATGGGTGCTGCGTTCTGCTGCCCTACCGATTCCATTGGGCAGACCATTAGCACTAGTGTCGCCATTTGCTGCCACGCTTGGCTTAGGTCCAACGGTTTTTCAAAGAATGTCCAGTTTCCCTTCATGGACATGCCAATTGACAGGAATCACCTGTTTGGGGAGAAGGCAGACTCTGCTGCCAACCGGTTCAAGGAGGTCAAGGTCACAGCACGCGCCCTATGCTTATTTGCTTCACATTGCCAACCACAGCAGAACTACCACTCCTTTTGCAGCTTCGGCAGAGGTACCCAATACCTCCAGCCAATCCAACCCACACAAGGCTCCCAGCAGTTTTGAGATCCAAGATGTGGTGTCCACTGCCCCCGTCGTCAAGGAGACTGTTTACCGAGCGTGTACACAGGCTACCATAGCAAAAAGTGGTGGGTGGGGATAAGCTTACACCTTGTGGCAGGCACCCCATGGTGCCAGACACACTGTGCATACATGGAAAGGGGGGACCGATGGGGTACCCCCACAAGACCGATTCGAAGGGCCCTGGGTGCAGGGTGCCATCTACAGACCCCCAAAGTCCGATTCCCACAGCTGTTTCGTCTTGCTGAGACGAAGTCGATATGGCTGTCCTAATCGTACTCGCTCTTTCAGAAGCCGGCTTCATTGAGTGGCACAGTTCGGCTGCAAACGATTTGATCAGGTTAGGAAAATGATTTGGTCGATGCCAACGAGATCTTTGCATCATACTTGGTAGTTCGGAATGGTGGAAGAATCAGTTGGAAGCATAGGCTCCGAATCAGATTTGCTTGTCCAGAACCCATCTGGAGGCCTTCCTAACTTGATCGTAATCAGCCCCTTAGTGGAGCGCAGGCACCTAGTGGGAGGAAGGATCCAACTATTCTTGCCACGTTGGCAAGCCTTATCAGACAGGTGGGTCCTGTATATTGTTCAGAGAGGATATGCCCTACGTTACCTTCTATTGCTCCCACACCTTATACTGTCCCCCCTACTCCCCCATTGACTGACTGAGGATCATCTCTTCAGGAAGTGGAAGCTCTTTTAGCCAATGGGGCTATCAGTAGGGTGCATGTGGCAGAAGTAGGCTGTGGTTGTTATTCCTACTACTTCCTGGTGCCCATGAAGGACGGTAGCCTTTATCCTATTTTAGAACTGCATCCTCTCAATGCCTTCGTACAGGAGGAGAAATTCAATAGATCACCCAGGCCCCGGTCTTGGCTGCCCTTGAGACTGGATGATGGCATTGGACCTGCATGATGCCTTTTTCCATTTACCCGTCCTGCAGGCTCTTTGGCACTATCTGAGGTTCGTGGTCAGACAGGAGCATTTTCAGTGTACTGTGTTCCCCTTTGATTTCACCAGTGCCCCTCGGGTGGTGCTAGCAGCACACCAGAGGTCGAGAATGAGAGTCTTCCCGTACCTCAGTGACTGGCTGTTGTATGCAAACTCTACCCAGGCAGTTGTCTACCACCTCCATACTATGGTACAGCAAGCCACCTGTTATCTTTGGGTTCGCTATCAAGTTTCCAGTGACCACACCTGTCTCCTTCTCAGACGCTTCCATAGATTTGAGCCTGTCTGGGCACGTATCGGTTTGTAGACTTTTCCCAGGGAAAAAGAGGAGTTTAGGACACTCAATCTACGATCCTTATCTTTCTGCCTCAGACCTGGATTTCAGTGAAATTGGCTCAGAGGTTACTGGGACTGATAACCTCCTGTATCATGGTTGTTGAGCACTCTAGGTGGCATATGCAGGCTCTGGAGTGGGATCTGAAGTCTCAGTTGGCCCGATATCCAGCGGACCTCTCTGACCATGTTCCTCTTTCAGAGGAGAATGCAAATGATCTTTAACAGTAGTTACTGAACAATGATTGGGTCAGCAATAGACCCTTTCCTCTTACCAACCCAGAGCCGACATTGGCGACCAATGCATCTCTTCTGGATTGGGGTGACCATGAGGGAAGGAGGTGGAGATAAGAGGCTTCTCTTCTATGGCTCCTTATCAACCTTCCATCCATCAAGCGGAGGCTGGTTTAGGTGCTTATGTACACCACCACAAGCATGTGATACTGCAACAAACGGGGAGAGGTGGGTTGAAGGACCCTGTGCAAAGAGGCTCTGTGTCTCTGGAAATGGTTTGACTACTAAGGAATTTTCCTGTTGGTGAACCAGCTGGCCGGGTAGTTAAATGCAGGACGACCAAGTTTAGTCATCCGCTCCTTGTGGTTCACGAGTGGAAGTTACACTCACATTTGACATAAGATATCTTCCACTAATGGGTAGACCCTTTGTTCAATCTGTTCATTGTCGCAGAGAATGCGCAATGCCAACACTCCTGTGTTTTGGAGTCTCCAAGGCTCCCACTGGAGACCCATTATGCTTCGAGTGGAACTCTGGACTCCTATATTTATTTCCACCCATGCCACTCCTGCCTCAAAGTCTCAAGATCATGGCTAGACCAGGCCCAAGTCATCCAATTGGCCCCGGATTGGGCATGGAGAGTATATCAAATAGAAAGAAGTCGGACACCTAGGCGCACAAACAAGTACTGCAATCATGAAATGTTGTAAAAAAATAAAAACAAGCCCGTTTTTCTAGCCGCTATCAATAACAGGAAATCAATGCCACAATAGAGGCAATAGTAGTACGAGGCCAGCAGTGTGGAGACGTCACGGACGTATCAAGGACACTCCAGAGGGGGGTTAAAGTCACAACCGAGGCAGAAGACTGAGCCTCATCTGCAGCCTAATGTAGCCTAGAAAGGGCGCCAAGACGACCCTAGGGCTTAATTTAGGAGTTTTGAAGTGAAGCATAACCTTCCGTCTCAATGTTAACAAAATACACCGTTATTCAACCAGTCCTGGTGTCTGGTAAAGTGACCTTCAGTCATTCTCTGCCCAGCATCGCAGCAAAGCTGTCGGGTTTCTCACTGTGCTGCGAACGTCAGCGACATACACCTGGGCCATGGTGAGTGGTACCAACAGCAGCCTAAAATAAATCGTCTCGTTAGTGAGTCTGTATCGATAAGATGCAACGCTGACTTGCAAAGACATTATGAAAAGCACAGGAACAGCACATTTCAAAAAGCGAGCCCTTACACCTGATGGCAGATTTTGCACGTTTTGAAAGCTAGAAAAAGAAATAATCTGGAAGTCTCCCAATTTGCCCTGCATATATATGTAAATGTATTTATTTGGGATTTTTGTGACGTGCTGCTAACCACCCTGTAATGGCTTCAGAGTGTTTTGGAGAAGGGTACCACTAAGAGGGAGTGAAAACATCAATAACAAATCAGTGCCGAAGCTGTGTACGGCTGGTTGTCCTGCAGCGATTAATGATATAGGAGGAAGAACAGCACTAAATAGGATCCTGAGATTGCAGTCATGCCTCGATGGAAAGAGGGATTGTAATAGCATAGGTGAAGATGTCTGCCAGCCTTGGACATAAAAGCGTTAAGTAATCTCGAGGAAATTGAATCTTTTTTTTAGACCAAGAGCTGCAAAGGAATGTTGAAAGTACAGAGGCCTGGATGGACGAGTAGGAATAAATGCCATTGGATAGGAATAAATATAGTAAATAGAATGCCCATTATCAGACAAAACTGGATTGAACATGGATATACTGAACCGCACGGAAAATCCTTAAAACCAAAGGCTCTTTAGGTGGAATAGAAACAAAAAGTATTTCATTGCACTGAGAGTAAGTTACACACTGCTGTCCTATCTTCCCAGTTTACAGTATGGTTGGCGAATCTAAACTAACCGAAAAACTGCTGCTTTCTGTAGAAGGGGAGGGGGGTGATACCAACTCTTTCTCTGCCCCTGCTTGCAGATCAAAGAAACATGGGGTGGAACTGCGTAACTTCCTCAGCATCACAAATGAAACCAGCATGTACAAAGCCAATAGGTCTTCGAGATCGATTAGATTTGTTAATGATTTTTTCAGCCGTGTTGCACGGCAGCGCAGCTGCATTGCAGCATGGCAAAACCTTTTTTCTAAAGTGCTATAATGCGGTAAATGCTCTTAGCTATATATGTATATATATGCACAAGAAAAGAAGTGCTGAGGCCAATTCAAGGAGCATCTGCAATGTTTGTTTTAATGCAAATGTGGCTGAGGTACGTAAACGTGATGCGTTTCGGCAGCAGTGCCTTATTCATAGGTATGTAGGTAACACGACATAGGTCCTTTTATGTCCATGTCTCCACGTGACCATATAGCTGAATGCATACAAGTCCCACAATGCATGAGTATTGCAATCAAGAAACTTGCTGTGTTGTATCATTCATTCAAATATTTCTTAATAGCGTATTTTGACCACAGACCCACAGTTTAATACTGGTCATGTTATTTCCATTCATATTGCTTTAGTGCATCGAAATAAAGTGTCACATGTAAATTTAAAATTCACTTTTCACACCGTTATTAACAGACCTCACTTTCTGTCCAGCTGCCACATTGTGAGTATTTATTTGTTAGCGTGTAGTAGTCCGGAATTGCCACGACTCTACACTTCTCGCCTCGCTTGGGATTTATTGTGCAACACAGACTTGTGTGTTTCGGCTCAACGGAGCCTTTGTCATGATAAGTGATCTCCTTAACGAGCCGACTGATGAAAGTTACAAGAGGGCAGTGAATGGTCCCTTCAGAGCAGTCCGGAATAACTGGGTTTGCTGAACTTTTGGCCTCTGGAAAATATCCCTATACTTGCCATACTAACAGGAGAGATTTGGCCGGTGAAGCACGTTTCCATTTCAAAGTCTTTGTTCTGCTGTCTCTGGCAAGGACATAATACAGTCGGCACTGAGGCACTCAGCACTTTCTTGAAACCACATCCCCTGGCAGCACATGTGCCATGATGCGCCATCACGTTGTGGCCCACGCCGAAAGCGTATAAAGGCGGCACCAGGGCTCCCGCGGCCTGCAACTCTCGTTTTTACCTTTCCAGGCACTGATGCATGCAGCACTTTCTTGGAACCTCATCCCCGGGCAGCACACGCGCCAGGAGGGGCCATCACGTTGTGGCCCACGCCAGAGGCGTATAAAGGCGGCCCCAGGGCTCCCGTGGCACGAGACGCTCGTTTTTTAGGTCTCGCGGAGTCAGCGCATGTGCTGCTCAGCAAGACATTTAGTCTGTGGGCTTTCAAAAGTCCTACCAGACGCTTTTGCTGGCCACGCACACAATGACGAGCGGAGGGTCCATATAGCTTTCCTCTCTCGTCATTGTGCGTGCACATCGCACACCACTCGCCAGAAGTGCAGCTGTTTTTTTTTCACTTTTTCCGCACGCGCACCACACGCATGCTTTTTCTTTTCTTCCAGCACACGTGCGCGCACACACAACTCCAGAGTTTGTTAATAGGAGGGGCTAGAGTTCTAGGTTACACGCATCTCAGCGTAAGAGGGAGTGCAGCACAACCTGATGCCTTGGGAGTGACGGACAAAAACGGTAGCGCACTGCCCACATGGGCGAGAGGCAGCAGGCGTCACATGGCCATCGGTTCCTGCTCTTGGGAGAATAACAAAAATATTCCACGTTTGTTCCGCACTGTTGGAAGAAACGTTGCATTTTTAAAGCTCCATGCACTCTTAATTTGACCAATTCTGTAGAGGATGGCTCAGATGAGGGTAGTTGACCAGATAAATGAAAAGCATTAGTCGATTGATCTTCGTTATCTTGCATTTCATCTGGACGCTGCTGGTTGTGTTTCTGAAACTGACAAAAAAACAAAACAAAGAGTCTGCCTACTGTAAGAGGAGCCAAGTTTGCGGACAAATGTTTGAGTGATAACTAAAGGCATCCGTGTCTTTTTCGTATGTTGCTTCTCTTTCGAATGAAGACTCAGGACATCAGGATATAATTATATTCAAATAAGGTGTTCAGGGGCAGTAAGTAAAGGAGCAGACCCATCGAGCTAGAGCAGATTTAATTTCACTGCAGAGAGCCTTCTGATGGTGAAGGGAGCACCCAATATAAGGGAAACAAGGATTAGGTTTATCAATAAGTAAAAGAGTATTCCCTACAAAAAGAGAACACTATAGGGCAAATGCATCAGTGGTTATGGTGCGAGGGAGACTTTTTTTTAAATAATAAAAGCAAGTTTCATATTAGTGCACTGGTCAACCCACCAGCAAAAGAGTTAGCCGTGGTTCACTCTTGTCAATCCCAGGGAGTTACTTTCTCTATTTCTATACAATGACGCTCGCTAACCCCAAAACCAAAATGCTGCAACATCAGAACAGTGGCTAATATAATTGTAAGTCATCACACATTACACTGGCATTATGCTGTATTTCCTTATAGGGTTTGATGCCAACTTTCAGTCATTTGGACAAAGTGGTTCTTGGTTCACCTGAATTTAACTAGAATATGGTTACATTTTAAATAAAGCTATGGCATCACCTAAGATGCTATGCCCTTTGCACCTCCTACTCCCTTTGCTTCACTTCCTTACTAACCAAGGGGCATATGTAGGTAATTTACATTTTGCGATTCTCAAATGGCGATTTTTAAGGAATCGCTATTTGAGAATTGCAAAATGGAATGTAGGTAATAATTCACAATTTTTTTGCGAATCCCTAAAATTACTTAATTTTGATTAGCAAATTGCGAATCGCAATTAAGGAATAAGTGTCCCATTCATTCCTATGGGCCAAGAGGCCCATAGGAATGAATAGGGATACATTGTCAAATTTGAGAATTGCAATCCCAAGGGTGCCAGGGTGTCCATAGGACACCTGTTGCACCCCTGGAATATGCCTGTAAGTACATGTGGCACGCATAAATGCCCTAAGGGCATGTCTGTGCGCCACATGGCACTTTGAATTAAAAAACAAAATGCATTTTGACAGGAAATCGCAAAATACTATCTACTTGAAGTAGGTGGTATTTTGCGATTTCTTAAGCCAAAATCGCAATTTAAAAGGTACCCCTACATAGCATTTAAGGAATCGCAAAATTGCGATTCCTTAAATGCTTGAGCAAAATAAGGAATCACAATTTTTGCGATTCCTTATTTTGGTATGTGGCACCCACATTCCAAAACGCCGTTTGCGATTCGCAAACGCCGGAATTCTGCAAATTCCGGCGTTTGCGAATTGCAAACGCCTAACTACATATGCCCCCAACTCCTTAAATACAAAATCTAGCTGGGGCTAAACCAGTGCACTGTGTAATAGGATATGACAGTCTATGCCCTGCAGTCCGCATTTGTGCAAGCCTCCAGCTTTAACAAGCATTGGCATAGCCAATATGTCTCGCCTTTGGGACCTTGTAAGTGTTTAGTTATCCAGCACAATATCCTTGGTGCAACAACATCAAGTGTTGCATGGCTAAACACTTATAAGGTCCCAAAGGCAAGACTTTCTTGGAACCACATCCCAGCATCACATGCGCAATTGCATTGCGGCCGGAGGCGCATAAAGGTGGCCCCAGGGCTCCCGTGGCGTTTGACGCGTGTGGGCGGCCGGTCCAGGCGATGCCCGGGCTAAGGGCGGGCCCATCTGCGCCCGTCAAAGCCCGGATGAGGCTGGGCTGGGCCCAACATCTAACAAAAGAACAGAGGCTCCCAAAGATACTTCACTGAAGGTTCTGGTTCTGATATAGGTTGTTACAATCAAGGGTTTAGTACGAAGTATGGCCATGTCCAAAGTCACCAGCACTCATCCGGGGGGTGGAATAGCAGGGACATTAGATGCCTTCTAAACGAAGGCTGAGTCAGTCCTAACCCACCAAATAGAACTAACAGAGAGGCGACTCTCCCTGGACTCCCTAGCTATTCAGAAGCGTTTCTCTTTAGGACGCATACATATGGTTAGTTCCCCATCTCCTCTTCATCTGCTCATTTGCACTTAGTAATACCTGCAACCCCTGTGGCGCCAGCGGCACCCGATTTTGATATCACTGAAGAATCTATTAGATTTGATTAAGACACAACTCCAGTAGATATGCCTTCTTCATCTTTGCATATGTATGTAGAACCATGTAACTTCTTTGCTGTCAGCTGTACGTGATCCTGGTATTATCAAAATTTACACTAGATCCATACTAGTCTCAATGGGTCGTGCGCCCAAAACACTACCCATCACCAACAGTGAGCCCCCTGTAAAAGAAGAAGGGGTGTTGCTCCTCAAAAAGCAAAAGCCTAAACAAAAACCACAACCAACTAAGCAAAAAGGACCCGAAGATACGGATCCAGGGATAAACGTGCATCCTTTGGCAAATGACGACACTTTCACACCAATTGTACTTGGGAGCGACAATGAACTGTGAAAAAGATTTGAGTCATTGGTTTCCGCCCTCTTGAACCCCCTATTAAATAAACTATCATTATTTGAGGAGAGATTGCTGCACATCGAAGGGTTGGGTATATCATTGCATAACCTAGGTGCATGTTCTTGTAAATGCTGATGTCCAGAAGTACCTGTGGTCCCCCGAGCACCCGCTGGGAGAAGGCCTTTGCCAATGGTCCGTAATAATGAGGGACTACAATCAAGTGTGGATAATACTGTAGAAACCCCAGTCACAACCCACATTCGTTACCTACCAGTCTAACGTTTAACTCCACGAGCACGGCTGGAAATATAAACCCTCAGCTTCATCCTACCACCTCTATTGATGTGCCAGTTAACAGTGCAAGGTTGTCATTGCAGGGGGTTGAAGGAAGGAAGATCAGTGTAAAGCAGCGGGGTTTAGCCACGCAGACACTTCCCAACACTTACCAGTCCCTACACCTTCTAAGGGCCTCATCACCACTTGTACTGATTATGGGCAAAGTTACACCCCTGAGGAAGGACCAGTCTGAAACTACGGTCCAACTAAAGAGCAAATCCCTGCACTGATTGACTAATCAAACCATCAGTAGCGAGATGAGGGGGGCCCCACTGGCAAATCAAGTTATAATGGCCATAAGGGTAGAGTAGTTAGGACTGGCTCAGAAAACACTGGAGGGTGATTGCATGGTTTTAAATTTTAACATTTGTTATATGCCGAAATTTCTTTTAGACTATTTATGTTGGGACCCAAGTAATGGTACTTAAATCAGAGCATTACTTTATTCGTTTTTCTATGGCACCCTCGCATGATGAGAATCAAATTGATTCCTCTAAAAACTCCAGCAAACAGCTATTTGAAGTAGTGAAGCAACTAGCTGGGAAGCTTACAGATACAGCCCCTTCTCCTTCACAGGCCCTTTGTGATTCTTTGGCTAACTTCTTTTTCACCAAAGTTAACGACATCTATTCTGAGTTCTCAATTAAAGACACTCATGTTCCTCCACCTACTCAAATTAACCCTCCCACTTGCTTATTGACCCAATTTGAAGGATTGGAGGAGGATCAGATTAGGGACATTATGATGTCCATAAAAACAGGTTCGGCTCTAGACCCATGTCCTCCTAAAGTCTACCTACCAGTGATTGACGTTATCAGCACCACCATCACACAAGTTTGTAACATGATCCTCAGGTCAGGGATATATCCGAACATGCTAAAGAATACTCTGCTAAAACCGCTCCTAAAAAAACATCTTTAGATAAGGAGCTGTTGAAAAACTATAGACCTATCGCCAGCCTCCCATTTCTTGCCAAAGTGCTTGAAAAGGTAATGAACATTCAGCTGGCTGATTATCTCGAGCAAAACAAACTGCTGGATGATACGCAGTTCGGGTTTCGAAAGCTCCATGGCACTGAGACGGCTCTCATTAAAGCCGCAGACGACATTAGAACAATCAGAGATCATGGAGGGACAGCAGTGCTTATTATGCTGGATTTGTCGGCCGCCTTCGACACGGTCAATCACTCCATCTTGATTGACCGTGTCGGAAATTTGGGCATCCGATCCAGTGCTAAAGAACTACTCACCTCGTTTCTTTCCAGCAGAACTCAAGCAGTCACGCTGGGTCCTTTCAAATCACCAGAGCTTGCCTTACCTTGTGGAGTTCCTCAGGGCTCATCGCTAAGTCCAACACTGTTTAATATCTATGTGTTGGACTTGGCGAGAGTGATTAAAACCTACCATATGAGCCTTACCTCCTATGCTGATGACACCCAGCTGGTGCTCGCTATCAATAATGACGGGGAGCAGGTAGCGGCACTGTTTCAAGAGGGTATGCTGCTATTAAAGACTGGATGCAGGCCAACTGCTTGAGGTTGAACTCCGAAAAGACGGAGGTAGTTATCTTTGGTAAGATCGCCCCACAATGGTCTCCTGAGTGGTGGCCTCCGTCTTTGGGAACTCTACCAACACCGTCAGCTAAGGTCAGAAACTTGGGCATAGTTTTTGATGAGAAACTTAATTTTGCAGCACACGCCAACCAGACAGTAGCAAATGCTCACCACAAACTTAAATTGATAAGGAAAATTCTCCCATTTCTCTCTGACAGCGCGGGTAAAACAGTGGTGAGCACACTTGTGCTCTCCTCCTTGGACTACTGTAATGGCTTGTTTGCCAATGCACAATCCCGGGTAATCTCCAAACTCCAAATGATCCAAAATGCGGCAGCCAGATTGTTATCCAGAACTCCTAAATTCAAATCAGTTAGTCACATAATTAAGAGTTATCACTGGCTAACAATTAAAAACCGCATTAAATTCAAATCCCTGTGTCTAACTTTCAAAGCTACTCACAACCAAGGCCCAAGGTTTCTGCAAGAGCAGCTTTCCATCTACTGCCCATCAAGACAACTGAGATCGATGCAGTTACATCAGTTAGCAGTACCCCGTACCAGAACGGTTACTTGGGGAGACAGGCGCTTTACAGTGTCTGCAGCCAGACTCTGGAATTCGCTTCCGCTGACTATCAGATCGGCACAGTCTCTCCTTCAGTTTAGGAAGCTGGTGAAGACTTGGTTATTTAACCAGTAATGAATCTTCCGCCTAAAACGCTGCCATTACTCAGAGATCCTTTTAGTAATCTTAGCGCCAAGACGCCCAAGGGCAAACGTATGCGCTCTACAAATCGTATAAATAAATAAATAAATAAAATAAATGATGGTTAGTGAAACCAGTGTATACACGGGGGAGGGGCACTCAAAGTATAACGTACAATGCAATGTAGGCAATATAGGAGTAACCATAGAGATCAGATTTGCACCCCTTAGTGGTCTGAAAGAATGTGACTGACTAATTCCCTGTGAACATCGGGCCCACCCAAGTGATAATGGGTCAATTAACCATCAAGCTCCCTACCTGAACAAGGATAGTAAGGATCCCATCCCATGTGAATTAACAGGCACCATAGACCTGGTAACTTTTCCAAAACCAGCTCAGCTATCTTATATTTCGTGGCACCTTGTAGGGTTACTGTCGAAACTAGAGTCCGGGGATTGCTTAGAATTAATTGAAAACCAAGATATCTGTGTACTCTAGGAGACATCATCCACAAACCGATTACATTGATTAGGATATCTTAATTTTCATAAACCGGCAATCCAAGGGCAGAGGGGCAGGCATTAGGAAGGCTAACAATTTGAGTAAAACAGAACATTTGTTTTAGAATACGTGAAGTCCCCATTGACAGCCCAGATATTATGGCTATTTGTCTTCAGATTAATACGAACGCCAAGGTAATAGTTGTCAATGTTTATGCCCAGGGGCTCACAGGAGTAAGACTTTCTAATACAGTTGACATCTTAGAGGACTTTTTGGAAAGGATGACTGGTGTCCATGACCTAAAAATTGCAGGGGTTTAATACTACCTTCAAGCCCCTTGACCATGAGGATTGTAAACTTACAGAAGAAGAAGACGTACAATGGAGTATCCCCAGCTTAGAGCTGCCCCCAATTAAGAGATGATTTGAGGCCGCATTACAACTTAAAGCTCTTTGTTTGGAGAGGGGACTCAGGGCAGTTAATGGGGGACACCTTCTGATAAGCAGGGCTCCCACCCCTATAATAATGGTGTGAGATCGAGCAGAATTGATTACATACTCATTAATCTTGAGCACTGGTCTTCCATTAGTGACATGGAGGTTAAGGAGAGAGCTGAAAGTGATCATAATCCCCTTTTATAAAAAAATAATGTCCCAGGACATAGTTTGCTGCCAACCCCGACAATTCTCTGCTCCACTAGTGACTCCCTGCTCTGTAATGATATGAAGAGGGTGAAATGGGATAAGCTAGTGGAAAGCAAACAAACACTCATAGGTATAAGGGCTGATGTCACTAACACACTGGCAGAGCTACAAGTTGTCACCAGCCAGTCCCAGATAAACAAAAAACTTAACAAGGGTTCACGAAGACCTATTTGATGAAATCAAAACCTATTTTTTTTTAAACCAGCAAGTCGCTCGAGTAAGCAGATGGGTAAAGATGCTAAGTGGTATAACAAGGATTGTAGGGTAACCTACAAGTCATTGGTGGCTGCCATAAAACAGGAAGATCCAGCCACAGTCAAGCTAATCCGTCAGAAGTATAAATCTACAATGTACAAAGCTAAAAAGGACCGGGACTAATTGAGATGGTTAGACCTCGATCAGGCCAGCCAAGGGAGAAACTTGCAATATTTTTGGCAGCTGGTAAAATGGGTAGAGGGGGAAAGCACCTTTGCCACTCTACCATTTAGCATCTGAAACGTGGTTGTCCCATTTTGGTAAACAATTTGCCGCATAGGATGAAATTGAAGAGCCATATCAAACACCGCCATGTGATACAGTATTGCACTTTGAGATGGGGAGATTGAAATAGCCGTGGGTTCAGTTACCAGCGGAAGAGCCTCAGGCCCGATGGTGTCCCGGCAGATCTGTTCTTATATGAAGGGATATCTGGCAAGAGTATATACTCCTGCTAGCGAATGCAATAGCCAGCGGGCGTCCGTTCCCGACTCCTGGAGGGGTGTTGAGATTTTGCCAATCTATAAAAAAGGCGATCGTTTTTGCCCAGATTACTACAGGCCAATTAGCCCCATAGATGCTTTCCAGAAAATAATAGCAAGAATGGTATTAAACAGAATCCAAAATTGGATTAACAACAAAAACATGCTGACCCCACTGCAGGCTGGATTCTACTCCCACGTTGGTACGGGAGACAAGGTCCTTCGCTTTGTACTAATACAATTGTAGTGCTGGCGGGTGGCACCATCTACGCTGCTTTTGTGGACCTAAAATCCGGTTTCGACCTGGTCCCCCCGCAACAAACTTTTGTGGGTCCTTAATGACTTAGGGATGCCTACAAAACTATTATCTGTTGTGGTGAGTCTTCATATGGGGAATTTTGCCATGATTCGATTCAGGGTAACATTACTAAATGATTGTGCTATCTCTTGCAGGCACAAAAATACCCATACTTTTTTTTTCAGAACAAATTTTGTTGTCGTCGAATTGCATATGGGACACTGTCCCTCAATATTTCGAAGGACCATCGCATACAGTCAATTCAATGAACGTTTGATATTAAACTAACCCTCCCAACTTCCAACCCACTCCCCTCCTCCCGGATCCCGCCCCCATCCCCGCACAGTGTCTACATAGTCCATACTCGGCAATAAGCGAATCACTAATAGTGTGTACTCCTTTTCATGCCGGGTCCACCAGCAATTGTACTTCATCAACGTCCTGTGGTGCAGGTGGTTCCAGCCACAGCCCTCTATAGTCCGCCCATCTCTTCCATATCTTAAAATGTTTACGGGGACAGCCCCTGGCCTCGAACACCGGACGCTCCAGCCCCATGCAAAAGTCCAACCCCCTCTTCCACACTTCCAGCACGGGGGCCCTGGGGTTCTTCCAGGCCCGGACAATCTCTCTTTTGGCCACTGTGAGGCCCAGAACCAGCAGATGGCGTTTGTATACGTTTCCTCCAACCTGTTCCATGATATGCAGGAGGCCCAGCTGCGGCGAGCGGGGGAGGTCCCAGCCCAGCACCTCAGATAAGCAGTCCCACACTCCCATCCAAAATCTCGACAGCTTCTCGCACGGCCATACTGTGTGCACAAACGTACCAGCCGCCGCTCGCACCGCAAGCACTCAGGAGAGGCAATCAAACCAGCCCTCCACAGTCGTTCTCTGGTATAAAAGCTCTGTGCAGGTATTTAAATTGAACGAACCTTAGGCGCACTGCTATTGCCGCTCCTCTCGGGGCCTCTAGGGCCTCCCTCCAGTCCTCCTCTTCAAACGCCCCAATATCCCCTTCCCACACGGTGCGCAAACCATCTAGTGAAGAGGAGCAATGTGTGACCAGGGTTTGATAAATGTTAGAGATTTTCTTCTCCTCCAGTTCCCCCATAAACACCTTAGCCTCAAGGGGACTTCTGCACATTTAAGCGTAGACCTGATACCTCCCCAAATATGCGCATTATCTCAAAAACTCTAGGACCCGTCCTATCTATATCAGTAAGGAAGAAGAGGACATCGTCGGCGTAGAGTGCAATACGATCAGAAGGACCCATCTCCCATTTGAGTCCCCGCAGCTGTGCAACAATCCACACCCATGCCGCCAGCGGCTCCATGGCCAAAGCAAATAAGTAGGGTGGGAGAGGGCAGCCTTGCCTGGTACCTCTGCCGATGGAAAAGGGTTTCGAAACTGCTCCCGCCACTCTCACCGATGCCGTTAGGTCTGTGTATAGCAATTGTAGGTAGGAAAGGAAGCGAGTCCCAAGATTCAGGCGGGACAGAAGTGCTCGGAGATAGACCCAACTCAAGGATCAAATGCTCTATCTGTCGGCCAGAAGGAGCGCCGTTTGAATTCCGGCAGTTCGGGCCACCTCCACCACCACCTGCTCGCGACGAATGTTGTGTCTCGTCGCCCTATGGGGCATGAAGCCAGCCTGATCAGGGTGAACCAGGTCTGTAATATAGGGGAGGAGACGATTGGCCAGGTCTTTCGCCAAGAGCTTTTCTTCAAAATTTAAGAGCGATATCGGCCGGTATGAAGAGTGGTGTTCGGGGGGCCTCCCATGCTTACAAAAGACCACAATTTCGGCATGTCGCCAGTCCGCCGGAAGGCGACCCCGTTCCCTGGCCGCCTCTAGTGCCTTTCTGTAACGTGCCCCCAGTTGGAGGTGAAAAGTCTTCATAAATTCGCATGGGAACCCGTTAGGTCCAGGGGCCTTCCCGGTGTTCAGCTCCCCTAGCGCTGTATCCAACTCCTCCAGTGATAGAGGGAGTTCCAGCCGGTCGCGACCCTCGTCCGAAAGCGCGCGAGGCGGAAGGTCTGCCAAGAATTTGTCATCGTCCTCCGCTGGGAGAGTGTCTTGGGGGGCATAAAGGGCCGCGTAATATTGCGCGAAGCTGGCTGCAAGATCCTCCGGGGCTGTCACAGGGCCCCCAAGCTCATCGCATAGTCCCGGCAGGGACTGCGCCCGGAAGGTATGTTGGCAGAGTCTGTGGAGCATGGTACTGGATTTATACCCCCACTGATAGATTCTACTTTGCGTAACCAACCACAGTTGGCGTGCCTCATTTAGCAACAGGGATGTATAGGATTGCTGCGCCAGCAGTAACTGCCCGGCCACCTCAGCTGAGTCGCCAGTACAACTCTCCCCCTCCAGGTCTCGAACCCGCCCCGCTGCCTCTTCTAAATCCCTCCTACGAGTTCTGCGGGCTTCCCCGCACCAGGCAATGTCAACTCCCCGGACCACGGGTTTTAGAGCTTCCCAAAGGATAGCGCCATCTGTTTCGGGCCCATCGTTATCTTCCCAGTAGTGGGATATGGCTTCTCGAATATGCGACCAGTAGCTATCTTGTTGTAGGTGCCATGTGGACAGGCGCCATCTAAAGGGCTGTCGCTTCCTATCTAGGTAAAGATTCAGCGTCGCAGGGGAGTGGTCAGATATGCCGCATGGGAGTAGGGACGTAGAGGCCACCCTCCCTATCCAAGGGGAGGGAATGAACAGATCGTCTAGTCTAGAGAAAGATTGGTGCACGGCGGAGACATAGGAGTATTCGCGTGTCTGAGCATGCTGGTATCGCCATTAATCAATCCATCCCATCCTCTGCACCATGCCGCTCTGTTTCGTGGGGGCGTCTACTGAAAGCCCCCCACTGGGCCTATATCGGTCCAGCCGTCCATCCATCACATCATTCCAGTCACCACCCACGATCGCCAGTACATTCGGGATATCGACCCACACCTCAAACAGCTTTTCAATAAGCGCCTCCTGCAGGGGGGGTGGGGCGTACATGCTACCAAAGACCATCGGCTCATCTCCAACCATACCTTTGACAAATACATATCTACCATGGGCATCAATCCATTGCGTCTCATGCACATAGGAGAGCCTGCGATGCACCAGAACTTGTAAACTTGGGGATTTGTAGAGCGCAGTTGTTGCCCGTGGGCGTCCAAGCGCTAGGAAAATCGTGAACCTACAGAGAGCGGGGAAGGGGAGAAAAGACAACGGTTTAGCAAGCAGATGTGAAAAGATGGGTCTTCAGTTGCTTGCGAAACATAGTAAGGTTCTGGGTGGCTCTAAGATGGAGTGGTAGAGCATTCCAGGCCTTAGCTGTGTTGTACATAAACGTCCTTCCGCCGGTTCTAGATCTTTTTATTCTTGGGACTACTGCCAAGAGGGTCTGGCTGGACCGGAGACTCCGATTTGGGATGTAATGAGTGATCAGGTCATGGGTAATGATAGGTCCCATGTCCCAGAAGGCTTGATGGGCTATACATAACGCCTTGAACAGAACCCTCTGCCGGACCGGTATCCAATGGAGGCTTATTAGCCCGGTCCTAACTGAGTGTCTGTGTGGGATTTTAAGTAGAAGGCGAGCTGCGCTGTTCTGTACAGTTTGCAGCCTACGAAGGGTATATTCAGGTGCACCCAGGTAAAGTGCGTTGTTAAAATCAAGCCGGGAGTGAATGAGTCCTTGAATGGCAGCCTGTTTGGCTTCCAGGGGGAGGATGGGGAAGATTTTCTTTAGTACTCTCAAAATGCCAAAACACGTGGCTGAGAGTTTAGTAGCTTGGGTGTTGAAGGAAAGTGAGCTGTCCAGCCATACCCCAAGACTTTTGATGGTGTTTTTTGGGGTTGGCGGCGCTCCTAGGCTTGGGGGCCATAGGGAAGGGGGAAGTGCTGGCTCTGAAGGTCCTAGGAGCATTAGCTCAGTTTTTCCTGCGTTCAATTTCAGGGATGATGACGTCATCCAGCTCCTCACTTCCTCCAGGCATTCTCTGAGCCCGCCTGGCGCAGTTCGAGATGACTCATGCGCCAGTGAGACCACCAGCTGCGTGTCGTCCGCATATGAGATGATTTTAACTCCAAATGGGCGGACGACACTGGCCAGTGGCCTCATGTATAGGTTGAACA
The DNA here is from genome assembly GCF_964263255.1 of Lissotriton vulgaris. NCBI lineage: Eukaryota > Metazoa > Chordata > Amphibia > Caudata > Salamandridae > Lissotriton > Lissotriton vulgaris. Next base: position 1,140,619,879 of record NC_141694.1, on the reverse strand, counting down.
GAGCAGGGCTCAGAGAGGAACCCTGAGGAACTCCACAATTTAGAGGTCTGCTGGAGGAAACTGAGTCGCCGTCAAAAACCCTGAAAGACCTGTTCCCCAGAAAGGACTCAAACCATGCCCAGGCTATATCCTTAATCCCCACACTAGCCAGGCGGCTTAGTAAGGTGTCATGACACACTGTGTCGAAGGCCGCGCTTAGATCAAGGAGGATCACTGCCACTGATCCTCCTTGATCCAAGATTTTTCTCGCTTCCTCATGACCATGAGGAGGGCGGTCTCTGTCCCGTGCTTGGGTCTGAAACCTGTCTGAGTGGGATCCAGTATATGGTGGTCCTCTAGATAGGGCACCAGCTGTTGGTTCACATATTTCTCCAAAACCTTGCTCAGCCAAGGGAGCAGAGAAATAGGGCGGTAGTTCGCCAGGTCAGACGGGTCCAGATTGGGTTTTTTGATCAGTGACCTGACCATGGCCTGCTGCCACACGGGTGGGAGAGTGCCAGAGGAGATGGAAGAGTTTAAAACCTCTCTGATGACGGGCAAAATGGTATGGGATGCTGCCATTAGGATGTCAGGAGGGGCAGGGTCGGACGGGGAACCTGATTTAACACTAAGGGCCAGTGATTCTAAAGTGGAGAGGTCTAGTGGGGGGAAGTGAGTTAAGGTATGAGGGGTGGGGGGATGTGGCAGGCTGGCGAGGTTATTAGGTTGAGTGGACAGGTCGGTGTTTGGAGGAGAAAAAGCTGAATAGATTTTGTTTATTTTCTGATAGAAAAATTCGGCAATGTCATCGCACTGGGTGACAGATTTCTCGACATGCACCGCTGGGGATGGATTTGTTAGCTTTTTAATGATCTGAAAGATCTCTTTAGGTTTAGATCTAGCATTCAGGATTTTTTCGGCGAAATACGTCGACTGAGCTGCTTTTATTTGGGTTTTGTACTCGTTGATGGTTTCACGGTACCGGATTTCATTATCCACTGATTTGTCTAAGCGCCAGCGTCTTTCCGCCCTTCTACAGAGACGCTTTTTTTCTCTGAGGGACTGGGTGTACCAAGGGGCGGTTTTTTGAGGCCACTTCAGTACAGTCTTGCTCATTGGAGAGTAGAGTCAAGAGTTTGGGAGATCCAGTTGGTATATGCCTGGTTTGCTAGGGCGGGATCATCCTGAATTTCTGGTTGTGAGCTAGCCAGTTTTGTGCACCACTTATCAACCTCAAGGCGCGTCCAGGCCCGCCTGAGTTTGGTGGTGGGAGCCGGAGGAGAGAATTTAGGTGTGGTCCATTTAAAGGGGATTAAAAAATGGTCCGTCAATGGTAGGGTGATGCCTGGGTCCACTGAGATCTCAGAACAATTTGAGAAAATTGGATCTAGTAAATGACCTTTTTCGTGAGTGGGGAAGGAAACACGTTGAGTAAGTTGTAGAGCTGCTAGGTCATCTGATAGGATAGCAGCTGAAAGGTCCGAGGGGGAGTCGAAGTGCAGATTCAAGTCACCCAACACGGTATAGCTAGAGGAGGTGCTGACTCTACTGGCCACATTCGATGGCAGAGATAGAAGAAACTGCTTCGGGAGGCCGGGCGGACGGTAAATGAGAGTGCCTGAGAAGCAGATGTTAGGCGAAAGGTTGATGTTAAAGCCCATGCTCTCGCAATCCAAGATGGTCTCCGGGGAGAGACGACAAAGGTATTGCTCCTTGTGGATGATAGCAAGGCCTCCTCCTCTCCCTTTTGGCCGGTCTTGCCGTGTTATTTGGTAGCCGGTGGGGAGGGACTCTACTATCGCTGGGCTGGACTCGCTGGTGAGCCAAGTTTCCGTAAGGAACAGTAAGTCCGGGGGGTGCTCTTCTATCAATATGGCCATTTCGGCGGTATGCTTAGGCAGCGAGCGGCAGTTTAACAGGAGCATTTGGAATTCCTGTGTGGCTGTTGTACGCGGGTTAGGTTTGAGAGGCGCGGAACAGGTAGGGCAGGTTGAAGGAAGGTCCATGGCTTGGAGGGAGTGCCGAGGTTAGCAGGAGGCCTTAATTTATATAGGGAAGCTGGCGTATAACGTATCTGTGCTGACGGCTGGGGGGTAAGGGGAGTGGCCCAAGGCCCGGACTCGGCGCGGAAGAGCGCAGACGAGCTTGCCTTATGCGCGCCTTCGGCGCTCCTCGAGACCCCCTCACAAAACCTGCATGATACACTTGCTGATAACCATACCGCTGCAAGCTAAGGGTTTTGGTACCCTGGAGGTGTGTCTCCTGCTAAAGGAGAACATCCGCCTGTTCCCCAATCGCAAGACCGCCCCTCGTTTTATTTTGTCCATCATTCCCCGGACATTCCAACTCACCACACGTAACATCACCTGGGTCTGGCCCGTTCCCTGAACATCAGAAATTATCAATAGGAAGGAAAAGCAAGGCCCTGGGCTTTTGGAGCCACACACACATATTTATGCAGCTGAATTCGCGCAGACACTGTGACCAACCCAACTACCCTCTCAACAGCACTCCTACCCCCCCCACCCCACCTACCCGTACCCACGACCCCCCCTCTCTTCCCCCACACCCAACTACCCTCAAAACGCCCCACATCTCCCCCCACCCCATACCTCAGCAACATTGAAGTACCTGTCGCGGTATAGATCGTCCCCGACCCCCAACGGGAGGTCCGAGACCCACTATCCCAATGGATCCCCAAGAACTACCCAAGCAATGTCAACGTACCCCCCAACAACCAAACACTTCCCAACCAAGGGGCTATGTCCGCCCTTGTCAAGCCGTCCCCCAACCCGGACCCCGAAACCCCAACAAAGTTACTTGTTCAGCTGAAGTTCCAATTGGCAATCTGCAAAAATTGTCCATGTTCAGGAGGAGTGTAGTTACCCCACTGAGTCCCGATCCGAGGCTTGCCATATCCCTCGGAGGCTATGATGTAGGATTCTGGGAGTCCGTAACCTCAGCAGCCTCAGCAGCAGCATTCCCTGGGGGAGGATTCTTCTCATTACGGGATCTCCAATTACTCCTGCTACGTGACCGCCAGGGGGTCCGAGGGGGCCCCGCTGTAGAGGATGTGTCCGAATCCCGACCCGGGGGAGTGTGCACCCCGATCAGGACTGTCTCATATGTCCAGGCAAATACTTCCTCTGGAGTATTGAAGAATTGAGTCTTGGACTGGAAAACTACACGTAGGTGGGCAGGATAGAGCAGAGCATACTGGATATTGAGGCCCCGCAGTCGCGCCCTGGCCTCGGTGAAGGATTGGGGCTGTTGCTGTACCAGCCTGGTGTATTCCGGGAATATTAGGATCTGGTGGCTTTCAAACAGCAGAGGTTCCTTCATGCGCGCTTGTCGCAGGATCGTGTCACAGTCGTGATAGTTAAGCAGTCTCGCTATCACAGGTCTGGGACGAGCTCTCGGCTGCGGTTTTTGGGTCAGAGCCCGGTGCGCGCGTTCCACTACGAAACAGCGCAACAGGGAGTCCGGGGGAGCCACCCCTCCAGCCAGTGGGTCAGGAAGGCCTCCATGTCGCCCTTCTCGCAGCCCGCCGGAAATCCCACAAAGCGTAGATTGTTTCTTCGAGCGCGCCCTTCAGCATCCTCAGCCCGTAAGGCAAGGCCCTTCTGAATACCCTCCATATTGGCCACCTTCTTTTACAGGGTTGCCACGTCGTCCTCCACTCCCGTGATTCTCGTCTCCGCTTCTGTAATGCGAGCCACCGCAGTACGCAAGTCCTGGCGCAGTAAAGTAACGTCGGCTTCCCAATTTTTGCGTCTAGCATGTCTCTGGATTGGGTTATCGCCGCCATGAGGGCGGCGTTGTCGGGGCCGGACGCTGGAGGGCTCCCCGCTGCTACCGCATTTCCAGGGGGCCCGGTGAATCTGTCTATCGTGCCTTGCTTTGAAGTGTGCCCACCGGTATTGCCCCTCGTCATAATGGTTCGTAGATGCCGGAACCAAGTCCAGGGCGCCTCGGGAGCAGTGATCTAGATGTGGACGTCCACCTCCTGGCCAATTCACGCGGCCGCCGGCGTCAGTTCGCCTCCTCGCACCAGTGGCACCACGTTGGGTTAGTACCCCCCTTAGATTCCAGGCCGGCAGGTGCACAACGTTGGGTGCCGGGTCCGCCTCGACTGCACCGTCTTGTAGGTTTTACCCCAGGGGCACCGCCACCAGTCTGCCGAGGACCACCATCTCGGGGCCAGGCCCCAAAGTACAATCATCCGCTGGGGAGGCTCGCCTCTTCTGTCCAGCGCCACCGCAGCGTCCCCGGCCGATCCCCACCGCACTATTTGTCCGCAAAGTCCCGGCCCTTGGCCTCAGGAGGGTCCTGTAGTGGCCCCGCAGCGTCGCGGAACTGGGCGGAGGCCCCAGCTCACCATGCATACAACTCTGCCTGGGTGCGGCAGGTAATCCCAGTCAGGGGCCCACGCTTCCCCCACAGTGAGCGCCACAATCACCAGCAGGAGTCCAAGAGAGGGTGGGAGGATAAGTGGTCCGTCGCGCCCACAGCTCCGCAGTGTCTCCCCCCGCCCGATGCGGCCGCCGAATGGGACTCACGCGATCTTGCTGCCGTGTCGCCAGGCTCCGCTCCTTTCTCTGGCCGCGCCGTGAAGCGTGCTGCAGAGGCGCACGCACCGGAAGTGCCGAACCGCCCACTGCTCCCCGGCCACGTCGGCCACGCCGCCCTTCCGCCCGGCTGGTAGGAAAATCGAGGCCCCGGCCTCACAGGCGTTAGTAGGCCGCGCCGCCTCGGGACCCAGATCTCTGCCCAGCCGCCGACCTCAGCCTCTAAAATGCGGCCGGAGTACCACTGCCGGTTCCGATTGCCAAGAAACTCCAAGTCGGGCGTTTTATGGTCGGGGAGACGCAGAATGTTTGCCGGATATCTGCTCGGCGGGACGGAGCTCGCCTAGGCTGCGTCCGCCATGTTCACCGCCGTAGCCACGCCCCCCAAAAAATACCCATACTTTTGTTTGCAGATGACACTCTTGTCATCTCAAAAACGCAGAGTGGTTTGCAGTGGGCATTAACGAGGTTTGAAGGTTTCTGCAAAGCTTGTGTCCTGGTGATAAACGCAGGTAAAAACAAATGTTGGGGCTATCCATGGAAGGGTGGATCTAAATAATGAATACCTCGACCAAACAGACTCTTTTAGTTATCTAGGGATCACACTTGGAAACAAACTCATTCGGAAGCCACAGATAGAATCCATGGCCTTAAAACACTGTCACCTAGCTTGTGCATTGTCGAAAGAACACAAGTCTTCATTAACCAAGCCTGTACGTCCAGTTCTTAAGATTGACAACCCCAGAATCATAGCTTCCGTATTATACAGTACCAAACTCTGGGGTTTTGATAACTTAACGCCAATAGTTTTAGCCCAAAACAAATTTGTGAGAAATTTCACCGGTTTACCCCAGAGTACCCCACTTAAGCCAATATTCTGATTTAGGTTGTAATAGATTGCTAAATTTTGCCCACTAGCGTTTTGGCGTAGATTATGGACCACTCCCGAGCTATCGCACTATGCCACTGCCCTAAAAGATGTTTGGGAAAGTGACACCTCATGTAAAATTAAGTGGTTTCAAAATGTTAAAAATACACTGGTCAGTATGGGAGTGCGGCATGTATGGGATTACCCAGAGGGACAACTGTTTCTTTCTAAAAAAATAAATGAAAGAACTTTACTGGTCTATGTTTCCGAGGAATAATATCGAAGCCACAGAGACGAAGTCCTTATTGGGTAAATATTTAGAGTTTATGCCTTGTCCCCAGGATTAACATTTCTGGGATGTTATAACCAAACCAAGGGATAGACGTCTTTATTTTCAATTTCAGGTGGGCTCACTACCAGTGAACTAATTTACATTTAAATGGCACTATTTAAACAACAGTAAGGCAATACAAGGAATACGCACAGCCCTGGAAAATAAGATGGATACGGTCACAACGGAGGTAATCTTGATGCGGGCAGACGTGCATAACATGGGGGAAAGGGTGAAGGTCACGGAAGATTGTTTCCACCCGTCAATCCTCCACAAAGGAGTTGGAGGGCACAGTGAAGAAACTACAGGTGACGACAGACCTTGAAAGTAAGCTGGAAGATTATGAAAGAAATAATGTCCGCATTTTCTTGTTACTGGAACAGGCAGGCCATGGATTTATTTGTGGAATATTTGGTATAGAAACACCTCCAGCCCCGCTCACTCTCTCAATATTTTTCTGTCGAACGGGCCCATGGGGTACCGGGGGGAGCTCTGAAGCCTGGTGCACCTCCGAAACCTGGTGCACCTCCGAAACCTGGTGCACCTCCATGTCCCATCCTAGTCAGGATATTCAACTATAGAGACAGAGACATGATTCTTCAGACTGAACGGACAGCCCCCGCCGAAATTTGAAAACTCCATAATCACCTTTTTTCCCGACTTTACAGTCAAGGTCCAGAAAATTCGGAGCTCCTTTTTAGAGGTAAAACGGGCTCTGCGCGAGAAAAGCATAAAATATGCAATGCTTTTTCCAGCCAAGCTGAGGGTGAAGGCTGAGGGGACGTCCTGGTTTTTCCTGCCCCCAGAAGAGACTTGGGAATGGCTGGAGGGGTGGTGAAACTCCGGGGACCCAAAATCAACCTCGCAAGGGTCTACGCAGGTACAGGACTCTAGACCAGATGGCCGAGGATCCAAAGAAGGCCTGAAGTAGGACTTGGGATTAGGTGGCGCTGTTTAACAGGGGAAAGGGCCATGAAAGTTTGACTATGCTGGGGGGGTTTGGGGGGGCGATAGGAATGGGTATTCCAAATGGTGAGGCGCAACGTGGAACATTTTATGTGTAGCTGGGGTGCCGATATTTGCTAATCTTGGCCTATTCAACCCGTGGTGTACTAAGAGGTGTCTTGGGTCCGGCTGAATAGTTTCTCAATTGTCTGGTGTGTGTTGCCCAATATATATTGGCTCATGGGTTTACAAAATATTGGTTAGGGAGGATTTAGGATTGCTGGTGAGACACGCGAGACTGCGTTCCCCTCATTAAGGTTTGTGGGACATGGGTACACCGGCACTCTGCAAAGTTGGGGGGTAAGCAGTTTGGAGTCCACGTTGCAGGGAGGCAGGGTGGAAGAGGGTTGGGAAAGCTCCTTGGTGGTTGTTGTGGTTTAGTGTATTGTTTTATCTATTTTGACATACTATCAGGAACCCGTGCATGAAAAATGTATGCCCTACTCTTAATAAGACCAACTTTGCGACCGGCTGGGCAGCCGCCAGATTTGTTATTGTATGAATATAGAATGAATCAAGCGGAGGGTTCGGGGTAACATCATTCTGAGAATTCCACAATGCGGTCTGTACCTCCCACATGACAGAGTCCGCAAGCCAGAGGTACTTAAATACTCTCATGGAATGCAAATAGATTGGGGGATAAAATAAAGAGGGGAATTGTGGTACAATATGTAAAGAGACAGTCCCCAGATTTAGTCCTCCTGCAGGAAACGCACATACAGGGTACTGAGTTTAATACCCTGAATAGGTGGGGAAATAAACTGGTGGCCCATGCAAGATATACAAGGGGTCAAGGGGGGTGGGGATCTTCCTCCGCAATCATTTCCCTATTGAAGTGAAAAAGGTCACGCATGACACATTGGGCAGATTTGTTACCCTATTGGGCACCTGGGAAGGCAGGCTATTCAATATCACTTCCCTATATGTACCACCGCGATTGCATTCCTCAACCCTGGCGGATTTGGGTTCATACTTGCTTCTCCTTCCAGAGGGGGAGGCGTTAATTGAGGGGGGGGGGGGGCTGTAATGCGGCCCTGAATGGGGACAACCGCCGAAGCAAGGGGAGATGGCCAGCAGGACTTGGGAACGTTTTTAAAAGCACTGGGGCTGGTCGACATCTGGAGAGCGTATAACCCGTCATCTCGCCAATACACCTTTCACTTGGGAGTACTTGGGAGTCTGTCTAGAATTGACTATATCTTTGGCAGGGCCAATCAAGTTGCTATGTTCAGAGACGTGGAACATCTGCCTAGAGGCATTTCTGACCACTCACCGGTCACAGTCACATATGGGGGTAGCCCCTCAGCTAAAAGATACGAGATGGCACTTAACCCCTGGTATTTGCGCATACCAGCCATACGGGGCAGGCTTATTGAGGCGACAGACCTTTACTTTACTGAGAACAAAGGTTCTTGGATTGAGCCTCCACGTTATGGGAGGCGTACAAGGCAGTAATTAGAGGGCATGGAGTGGCGGGGATAGCGGGTCACAAGAGAAAAAACCGTAAACAGCTCCAAGAAATAGAGGAAGAGATATCTCCCCTGGAACGCAAATTGGAGACCCAGCCAACTCCCGACACCAAGCATAAATTGCTCTTAAAACAAAAAGACTGTAGAGATCTCGCTGAAGAGGCGGCCAGGACCCACCACCAGGCGATGAAAGTCAAGTCTATTAGATTAGAGATAAGGCCAGCAAACTATTGGCATGGTTAGATAAACGGGAGCAGCTTCTAGATGGGTTTTTGAACTAGTAACAAAGGGAGGTGACAGCCATAAAGATGGACAGAGTATAGCGGATGCTTTTGCTACGCATCTGCAATCGATATATGACTCCTCTAGGAAGGAAGTCCATTTACGAGGAAGCACAGGAGCTGCTGGCCACTCTTAATCTTCCAGTTCTATATGACTCAGAAGTAAAAGAATTAGAGGCGGATCTTGCCAATGGCGAAGTGATTAAAGCAATTGGTGCCTTACCGTCCGGGAAAGCAATGGGCCCAAGTGGGCTCCCAATTGAACCATTAAAAAAAATGCATCCACGATTGCATCCTACCTAATAGACATGTACGACAAAAGTGTGTCTCTGGGAGTTCTCCTGGGTATGCAAAGTTTGGCAAATGTGGTGTTGATCTATAAAGCTGGAAAACCCCCGGAGAACTGTGAATCGTACCATTCGATCTCATTATTAAACCCGGAAATCAAACTCCTGGCCGCAAGGCTATCGCCCTTGCTCCTTAAACGGATTCATCCAGACCAGTCCAGTTTCATGCCTGGTAGAAATACTGCGTTCAATTTCCGGCGTCTCAACGGAGTGTTGGGCAGGGCAAGCACTATAAAAGAAGAAGCAGACATTATGTCGCTGGACACCAAAATGGCGTTTGAGATGATTGAGTGGCCATACTTGTTTGCGATGCTTGAACGTTACGGATTTGGGCCAAAGTTTTTGGCATGGGTGAGACTCCTTTACTCGGAGCCTCTGGCAATGGTAACAGTAAACAGGGCCCACTCGGCGACTTTCACCTTACAGAAGGGTACGAGACAGGGTTGCCCACTTTCAACCTTGATTTTCTCATTGGTTCTGGAACCTCTAGCGATTTTGATTAGAGGTAATCCCCTGATAAGGGGGCTAAATTGGGCGCCGGATTGGGAGGACAGAATCTCCCTTTACACAGATGATATTTTTCTTTATTTGGCCAAACCCCATAACTCGATTCATATAATGTTGCATATCTTCGCCCTTTTTCAAAAATATTCTAGATACACCATTAATTGGGACAAATCACTCGTATATATATATTAGCTGGGGAGGGTTTTGTTCTGCCCAGAGTTTCGAGGCTAAAGTGGTTACAGGCGGCTTTCGCTATTTAGGGATCTATGCCACCTAGGACCCAGTGGCGTTTTATGATCAAAATTTGGCCTCCCCACTTTGTTGCCTACAAGCGGACGTTAAACATTGGAAGACTTTGCCACTCAGGTTATTGGGAAGAGCAGCACTCTATAAAATGATGGCCTTGCCACGCTTCATTTACGCTCTTCAGTATACGCTCTTTCCTGTTCCGAACAAATATTTTCAGACAGTAGAATCAGAAATGCGAACTTTGCTCTGGAACAATGGTTCTCCTCGCAGCTCATTGGCAAAGTTGATGAAAAGTTGGTAAGGCAGGGGTATTGCTCTCCCAGCGATTAAAAGTTACTACTGGGCCTCTCAGCTGGTGGTGATGAATCAGTAGGTGCATTGGCCGAAAACTGACCCTGCCTATAATATAAATAGGTATAACATGACACCAGGGACATATCAGAGGGCATTATATGGAGGAAAGAAACATACTTCATTGCATACTCCAACAGCGACTACTGTGATGCTCTGACAGGCGGCTGCCTCCGCACTAGGATGGAAAGATAAGATTACGGAGGCTGCCCCCTTCTGGACTCTTGGCAACCTGTGCGGGATTTGATATGTGGGATCTCATTGGGCTCTTGAGGGTTGGAGATGTTTGGGCAGGAGGTAAAGTGGTTCCCTTTGCAGACCTCCAGCGTGATTATTTGTTGAGTGTGGGAGAGACCTTTCGATACTTGCAAGTCAGAAATGCGTTGCATACGGTACAGATTTGACGGCCACCTCGCAATTAGTAGATAGCCACCTTCATGACTATCTTAAAGACAAAGCAATCTCCCTGACTTATAAAAAGATATTAAATAACATACCTGACGGATTAGAGAAAACCAGAGCCGAATGGGCGGAGGAGGTGGGCAATTTAGATGATGAGTATTGGAGGGAAGCATTGGCGGCTCCCCGGGAGGTTTCAATCCGGTCCAGATTCAAGCTAATCCAGCTCAAGCTGTAGAATAGAGTATACTATACCAGTGTGTTTTTGGTTAAGGTGGGTGACTTGAGTTCCTCATTATGCCCTAGAGACTGCGGTCAAGAGGGGACGTACTTTCATCAGTGGTAGGATTGCCCGATAGTACAAATATACTGGTGTAAAGTGACAGGTAAAATGTGGGAAATCTATGGAGGTCACTCCTTGGTCATGTCTTCTTAATATTTGGGAGGTAACGGATTTTACAGCAAAGGAAAGGACCTGGGTCACCCTGGGCAACGTGGTGGCAAAATGCGATATTGCAAGAACCTGGAAGGGAGCCACTGTGCCTAAACTCCGTGATTGGGAGGGCAAAATGGACTGGTGCATGCAGATATATAGGGTAGTATATAATGGGAGGGGATGTAAGGAGAAGTGGTCCAAGATTTCGGGGAACTGGAACAAATATAGAGGGATGTTATGTGCCCCACCGAACCCATCCCCTCCCCCGCAGGAGTGAAGACTGTCGGGCCAGAGGATGGTCGTAAACTGAAAGGATATGCCGTAATGTATGAATCAGGCTGATCAAACGGATAGAATGTGAATATTACATGCTCTGTATCATTTTATCAACTGTGTTGAATTTGAGCAGATTTTTTTCTTTTTTATCAATAGAGTTATAAAAAAAAGTGTTCCAATGGAATTTAATGTGGTGAGTATTTTTCATTTGTATTTAACAGCATTTGTACAAAGGCACACCCACTGAACGGAACACTGGTCTTAGCCCATGAGCTTGTTTCCTCCTGGCACCCTTAACCCCCCCCCCCCTCCCACACACACACAGATTTGTTTTGACCATTGAGATCTGTTAATAAGATTCGACTAGTCAATTGATAATTTTCTTTCAGTGACCATTTAGCATTTTTTAGGTCTCGCGTCAGCGAAAGACCTATTGCTGCCCGTATTTGGGAATGTAGACACGAGAGGGGCACGAGCGCAGATCGCAGATTTCACCTCGTGGGCGCGCACGGCGCCGTGCCCCTCTCGTGCCTCATGTTCCCATGCGCAAACACAGCCACACTCACGCATGCGCACATACACAGCCATACACGGGCACACACACACTGCATACACACACTCACCCCCCCTTAAACAGACACACGCGCACACAGACAGACGCACGCACGCACAGACACACTCAAACAGACACACGCGCGTACACCCCCACCGGGCTCCTCTCCCCTTAGGCATGTTCGCCCCTTTCCGATGTTCTTCACGACGGGAGCTGCCGGACCTGGTAGAGCGGGGGCTGCCCACCGATGTTCTTCACGACGGGAGCTGCCGGACCTGGTAGAGCGGGGGCTGCCTGCGCGGCATTTCTAACCGGGGCCGAGGCTCTCAGAATGAAAGTTAGAAATGCCGCGCATGGGCGGGCAGCCCCCGCCCTCCCAGGTCTCGTCACAGAACACGTAATACACCCAGTGGATAACGCGTGAGGCTGTTTTACTACCCTAATTTCTACGCTATGTCTAATGCTTTTTTGTTTTCTTTTCATTTCGCGGGCAAATGCTTGTTTCACTTTCCCGCCCGTCTGTGCATAACACATTTTTTCCCGTCTGTGCAGTGCTTAACATCGCATTATTTCTTGAGTAGTCTATTTTCTTTGAAAATTTACTTCTAAGCGTATTTGCACCAGATCTACCTATTAGGCTTCCAATAACATTTATTAGCAGTGGTAGCACTCGACAGACTCACTTCCACGGCTTGAGAAAGAAGGACTAGGTTTCAGATCCTATTATTTTTTCTGGCCTTCCTATGGAGTTCCCTAACTTGTCCAAATAATTATGCCTTTGTCGCAACGTGTACAGCTCACTAATGGTGCAGAGCAGTGTTTTACTGGGTTACATCAGCTCTTAGTAAAAATAATCTATTTGTCTGGCACTATGAGACATAGGAAGTCACCCCTTCTGAAGCCTAGAGTCAAAATGGAGGTTACCATCCTCGAGTCCATCTGAAACGATCATCTTTGGTGACCATTGCTTCATGTCCCCTCTCATGACTGGGTCTCTTGGGCTTGACTGGTTTAAAGCTGAAATGGCTTTATTTTGGCTGTCTCGCGAGTGTATAGTGCTGCCCTGTACACTTTGAGAAGACAGTAGTTCATAGCAGAATTATATGCCAGGCGAGTGGGTCAAGCCGACCTGGGGCTCATTTACACAGTTGCTGCAGAGACTCCCGGGCCGGCCACAGTATCATTCATGTGGCATCACGTGACTGCGCAACAATAATGAAAGACTCTTGTGTCCAATTGCTGACAGCCTGTTGGCAGAAAGTCAGTGTATCTGAATGAGGTGGGCAGTTATGTTTCTTTAGTTTCCCGCCGTGCCCGCTTGACTGCCTGTGTTCGCTCGCCGGTTTAGTTGGTGCCACCACCGTACTAGCGTCGCCGGTGACCATTCAGGATGTCGCACAGTCATCCATTTGCTGCACACAGCCTTCAACATGGGATCATGATTCAAATCACTCACTCACTGGACCCCCCACTCACACACCCCACACACACACCCCCCCACCCCCACACACACAACCCCAAACACACACACAACCCACACACAACCCCACACACACACACCCCCACACATACAACCCCACACACACACAACCCCACACACACACAACCCCACACACACAACCCCACACACAACCCCCCACACACACATAACCACACACACACAACCCTACACACACAGCCCCACGCTCGCACAACCCTACACACACAACGCCATACACACAACCCCACACACACAACCCACCCCACACACAACCCACCCCACACACAACCCCCCCACACACAACCCCCCCCACACACAACCCCCCCACACACAACCCCCCACACACACAACCCCCCACACACACAACCCCCCACACACACAACCTCCCACACACAACCCCACATACATACAACCCCCCACGCATACAACCCCCCACACACATACACAACTACACACACACAAACAACCACAAGCACACACAACCACACTCAACCACACACACAGCCCCACAACCACACACACAACCCCAAACACAAGATACATAACCACACACACAACCCCAAACACAACAAACACAACCACACACAAACCCCACACACACAGTCACACACACAATCACATCCACAACCACACCCACACACACAACCACAACCACAACTATCTATCTATTTATCCATCCATCCATCTATCTATATATTTATCTATCACACTCTATCACCCTCACTCTATCTATATGTCTATCTATCGCCCTCACTCTATTTATCTATCGCCCTCCCTCTATCTATCGCCCTCCCTCTATCTATCGCCCTCCCTCTATCTATCGCCCTCCCTCTATCTATCGCCCTCCCTCTATCTACCTATCGCCCTCACTATATCTATCGCACTCACTCTATCTATCGCATCACCACAGCATCACTCAGCACCACCACAGCATCACTCAGCGCCACCAAAGCATCACTCAGCGCCACCAAAGCATCAATCTGTGCAACTATTCAACAACAACTGGTTCAAATATGTTGTCTCAATGTTTCAAGCTTTATTACAAATGTCACAAAAATATGTTAATATTTCACTTCTGTTCTTGGATTTTTGTCACAATAAAATACACTGAACACAATATTCACAAAAGTTATTTACAAAAGTTTAAGCTATTGCCATTATAAATTATAATAACTTTGATTTAAGTATAAATTGTTTAAAAAAATGAAAACCCATTGTTATTTGTAATATCAATACATCCAAGTCAAGTAAATACAACACATATTGCATTACAAATGCTATAGGTGTCACATTTGCGAAAGTTATAACTATTGGCATTGTAAATGACAAAGCTATTAATTTCGCTGTTTTCAAAACCAACACATAAATACAAAAATTGTCATTTACAATACCAATAGCTCAAACTTTCCTAATGCGAGACCTATTGCATTGCAAATGATTGTTCTTAATAGCCTCCAACCACGGGAACGTCCGTACAGTGGACTATTTAGGAAGATATTCTGATTTTCTTTCTGTGGGGCCATAAATGTACCCCTACGTGCCTCTCCCGTAGGAATGTTGGAGGAAAACGGAGACCCTTGCTCAGTGCTTTCCGGCTCCTCTGTGAATTTGCATAAACAAATGGCAAAAGAGTCGCATTGACATATAACGATTGCCACGGTAATTGCATGCAGCGTGTTTCAGGTATTACTTGAGCTTCATACTTTTCGTTATTGACTTTTGGCTTTGAGTGCTAAATAATTAATTTGCAGGTGAGGCCATTTAATATCAGTGGTGGTGGGAGTTAGGTTGTGTGTCGGCTGGGTGGAGCCTAATGTACAATGGTGCACTTGAGATTGTAGTGGGAGCATACACTTGGACACCAGTGTCTGTTTAGACTCGAGTGCTGTTCCTTTCAATGCTGTTTAAAAAAAAATGTTAATGGTTGTTGGTGTGGTAGGACTGGTTTGGTTTCAACCTTCATATACCTTAATAACTCTTCATATGCATGCCTTTTGCTGCTTGTCTGTATTCTTAACAAACTTCGATCACTTTAAACTGCCAAGTTTGCGATTGGACAGAACGCAGAAGTGGTGGGATTGAATGGCTGTCTCATTGTGGTTGCTCACTGGGTCACCTTAAAATTTTCGATGAGGATTAGGCACTATGACTTATTACACTGGACAGTAATATAAACGACAGGACCGACCGTAGACCGAAGTTGGAGTTGCGTAATAATATATACCCCAGCAAAGTCCAACTAGGTAACCTTAAAAGAAAGGAAAAAATAACAGTGCGATACTCAATATATCACCCTATGTTTTGATGAATGGAACAGCCATTGTTAGCAAAGGCCATGTGAACAAAACATTGGGGCAGATTTACAAGCCTGTTGCGCCTCTTTTACGCCGCCATTGTGTCACTTTTGTGACGCAGCGGCTGTACAAATCCAGTGCCATGGTGCGGGGTACTTATGCTGCATCAAAACCCTGCGCCTGCTTGAAGCAGGCGTAAGGATTGACGCAGCATTGTAAGGATAGGGCACCCCGAGCCTTGCTGGAGCTATGTCGCGCTTACGGCGCAACTCCAGCAATGCACCGCCTTTGGGGCAGCAGATGCATCACTCATCTGTCCAATTTTGCCCCCTGGTGCGCCGCATTTACAATGCATGTCCATGGTGGTGGAGCCGTGATGCACAATAACTGGCGCATCCCTGCTGATATGCAGGGATGCGCCAGTTATTGTAAATCTGACCCATAATTTTTAAGAATTATTTATTATAAACATATGAGACACAGATGGGCATTCCATCAATCATCGTAAACGCTATATATGATCAGCTTGGAGACTAAACACAGGGGCTGACAGTTAGACATGACCGCCCGAATGAGTGAATAAACATGAGGAGAGACTATATACAAGATAATTGAAGAGAACGGTTGTGATTATATAGTTCGTAGTGTTCAGTCCATTGATCTCTGCATTAAATTAGATTCCAGAAACATCTGGATGGTCGTGTTTCAGGGCCTAAATGGACATAGACTCCTTCTTGTGCTCAGTTTAGATTTGTCTTGCGATACCCGCAGACATTATAGGCTCAATGGAGTTACCAGTCTAGAAACCCCAATGCAGTGCTAAAGAGCCGCAAGGTTTGCAGGTGGTAGAGCTGAGCAAATTCCAAGCCCAGGTTGCCCAAATAGTGTGCAGATTAGTTCCAGTATGATTACACTACCTGGAGTTCAGACTCTTCTGACGGAGAAGAAGTATGCTGGAAAACAAGCTACAATGGCTGCAAAATGTTTTGATTTTAATACCACAGAATCCATGTTCTTTGTGCCAAAGTCGTATTTGAATACTGAAAAGGCTGCTGGCAAGAGGTGACTAGACTATGATTGTGGCTTAAAATTCCTCCCATTTTTTATGTGAATATTTTTTGGGTTTCGCCTGCGGAAGGCTGCGCTCTGCGCAGCTTTTCGGCGCAGGCGAAATCCATTGATTACAATAAGGACTTCAGGAACGTCCCCGGGCTCCCATTGGCTAGCTCCATAAATGGAGGCTAGTCATTGGGTGCCGGATCTGTCCGTCAAGGCCGGACCAGATTCGAGGGCGTTCCCGAGAATTTTTCTCTTTTGGCACGTCATGCAGCGGTGGGCGGGGCTTTTTTTTTTGGGCTCGTCGAGGTTTGTTTGGGCCATTCCCAACATAGGTGCAATAATTCCCTCTATAACTAAAGAGGTGCTGCATTTTCCTACGAACGCTTGCTAATCATTGCTTCTTTTCAATTATAAAAAAAAAAAATTCACTCGATTTCCTGCTGTAACGTTTTCCTTGGCACGTACGATGGATGCTGTAGGCTTTTGTTGTTTTTCGTGAAACCGCCATGGGTTTTTAGTTGAACCACCCAGTGCGCTGTGATTGGTTCTCCCAGCGACGCGTCATAGCGAGGACGCGCTGTGGTTGGCTGCCGTCGGGAAGACTCCGCTGACGTCACTGGGGGCTCGCCGAGAGAGCCGCGACCTGATTGGTCCTCGTCACCCGGTCGTTTCTCAGAAGCTGCCGGAGCCTCGTCCAAAGAAGATTGCGGGGAGAGGAGACCGAGTCATCGATGACCCGACCCCGCCGAGGGATCTCCAAGTGAGTTGCGCACCCCTGGCCTGCCGTCCCAAGTGCAGAGAAGCGCACCAGCTTCCCGGCGCTCGCTGGGGGTGCTTGGCGCTTCTGTGCCTCAAGTGGTGCATTAAAGGCTGGTGCATGGAGTTGTTGTGCTGCTTCGACACGGCACCCTGTCCGATCCTGCTGAGATGGTGCTCCCTCCCTCCATCTTACGTTGCTTTCATACATATTGCATAGATCTGGTCGCCTTGTACGCTCTCCGTATCGGATGCCATGTAGCGTATGCAAGGGGTAGAGATCTGTTTTGATTATTGTAAATACACCAGGCAAAATTAGACCCACCCCTCACAGACTCCGACGAGACGGATGTCCACACGTGGCTGAGAGCGGCCGGCGCGTCTACCAAAGGGAGCTCAATTGGATTTTGGCTAAAACAATGTTGACTTTGCTGGGTAACCATAATAAAGAGTTCCCAGCCCTGTGGACAGGCTAGACTGCTTTACTGGCAGCGCGGTAATATGCAAATTAAGCGCTGGGTGCGAGGCTCCTTTTCGGAGAGCACTGTGATCAACAAAGATGTCAGAGAGCTCTGCATGTGTGACTAAGTACTTTAATGCGGTGATCCTGGGCAAATCACTCCTTTCCCCTCTTTTCTTATTGACAAAAGCCGACAGTGCTTAGAAATCTGGCAGGCTGTATGAAGAACTATGTAAAACATACGGGAGAGATCACTCCGTTCAGGCTGGAGGAGCTGTAGGTAGCTGCAGTGTGTTATGATTATCTGATAGTGCCTTCTATCGCTAGTAAGGCTTCGAATCGCTTTCTTAGCGTGATCGCCGTTTTCATGCTATTAACGGATTCAATGAAAACTATGCTGCACCGGCCTATCTATAAAGCTGCAGGGTGTTGTTTAAGGGAATGGCGGGGTGTAAAAGCAGAAACCCCATTATTTTAGTGATTTCATTTAGAGTTGTACTATGGTGCAAAGTACTCACTCACACACACTCTCACTCACTCATTCACTCGCATACTCACTCACACACACACACACACACTCACTCACACACACACTCACTCACACACACACTCACTCTCTCACTCACTCACACACACAATCACTCACTCCTGCCAGCCCTCCAATCGTAAGGTAATAGGGCGCCAGGGTGCTTGGAGTAGTTCAACAGTGTTAATGGGATCAGGGGAAGTGACAATTCCCCCAAAGAGTGGGTCACTCTGGGGAGTGGGCTCAGGAGAGACCCCCATGCCGTGGGCTTCCAGTTTGTCAAGCTTCGCGCCCGGGCTGTGTGGGTGTGTGTGGGAGGCTCTGTGTGGGGGAGGCTCTGTGTGTGTGTGGGTGGGGCTCTGTGGCGGGGCTCTCTGTGGGTGTGTGTGTTTAGCATTTGCGAGAGATTATGCTATTGGTATTGTAAATAACAATGCCATTTATTTATCTGTTTTCAAAACCAACACATAAATAAAAATATTGTCATTTACGATGCCAATAGCTCTAACTTTTGTAAAGGCGAAACCGTTGCATTGTAAATGCTTGTTATTAATATGGAAGTAATCACACATACAAGGGCAATCAGCAGAGAGGATGACAGATCAATTAGGGTAGAGTAGCATAACCAAATGGCTAAAGATTAACAGACTGCGCGGGGTGCTCGGGTAAAAAATGAATATGAAGCATTGTTCTTATGCAACAACACAAATACATAGGTAATAATCGGAAGGGTCTAGAATAGGAAAAGTTCACTCAAGTTCTGGAGGGTTCTGAGGATATTCTTTACTAAGATTAGATTCAATATTTCTCTCTGGTTGGCAGAGCCGTGTTAAAGAAGTCACATTTTGGAGACCATATTAGCTTGATGAATGCTGCAGTTGATTTTCAGAAAAACTATTTTCAATTTTGTGAATAGGATCGGGTGAGTTCCACCACTTCAATCAGGGCTGCAGGTCAGGATCCTCTCGACCCGTGGTAAGTTGCTGAACTGATTCTGTCTGTATGTCAAGTCATTTCGTTTTACTCTTAGAGGTTTGCAAGGGTAGGTTAGGCAAAAAAGATCTTTGAGTGATGGATTGCGGTTTGGCAAGATGATTTACAATATATTTCTCAAGATTTTTTTCCAGAAGTTGCACCGTCTTGGACAGAGAAGAGTGTATGTTTGATATTGGCATTCCCTTCCTAACAGCACAGACAGGAGTCATTGCTTCATTTATTTACTTAAGAGTTATTTATAAACACTATTTTGTAATTGTATTTATATGGAGCTTACTACCCCTGAAAATGTGTTAAAGTGCTGTTTGGCGAGTAGCCTGCTACTCTGGAACCCAAAGGTGGGTGGATTAGTAGAGGGAAATATAAATTGTTATTGGGAGTGCTGGGATTAGTAGACATGTGAGTCCGTAAGTTGGTTGAATAGGATAACGGATGGACAGCTGAGCTTAGAAATAATTATGTGGGTGTTCATAGTAGTAAAAGAGTTTTGGGATGAGTTGGAATGAGCCAGAGAGCCTGTTAGTTGGATACATCGGATAAAGGAGGATGGATAGATGAGGGTAGAGTTTGCAAAGGGTTATTTGGGAGTTCATAGAAGTCGAAGAGGTTTGGCATGAGTTTGAGAATGGATGTAGGAGATATTTTGGAAGTGAAGTAGGATGAGTCATAGAGTGGTGGTTTGAGGAGATTAGTTAACATTTCCTTCTCTGTAGTGGGACGTCAATATATAAATATGTAGATACATAAGCACACAAGTGGTATACATACTAGAGATTTTAACATGATATGCATATTGAAAATAATCAGGAGATATAAAACTGTACATAGATAAAGTCCATGCATGGGCACATATTTAGAAACATGCTTTCCCTTTCTGATGTCAATTAAGGTTGGGTAATGGTTTCTATTATTTTTTTAATTTATATTTGTTCCCCAATATTTCAATAGTGAAACACTTATAGCTTCAATTGCTATAATAATATGCACACAATGAGTCAGACATGTGTTATAATAGGAAAATAACCCAATAAGCATACACTCATGGTTATTGATGATCTACCTTTAAATGGATATAAAGATAAAGTTATACATATGTGTATTTATATAAAAGTTTCTTTTTATTTCCGGCTTTTAAAATATATTTTTTCATTTCTCTAGTAAGTAAAAAAATATATATAAAGAGATAAATACCCATTTTTTCATCAATTAATTAGTATTCTTTGTTTTATTTTTGAAATATTTACTTATGATATTTTTTAGGTAATAAGTGATCGTAATTAGAGACCAATAAAGATGCAGTTAAATTTTTTATGTAATTTATGTAATGACCTCTATACATTTTCTGCATTAATAGAAGGACTATATATAGTTTAACAAGGGGTAATATATGCATTTTAACATTTGTTAAGCATGAATAAAAGAAAGTATATATATTTTTTATTCATAAGTAATCTGTGCAACTGTACAAAGAAATGCACATAGCTGAATACATATAATCAAAGTATACATGTTTACAAATACTTGCATATGCACCATTGATGTCTTGTGCACACTATTTCTGTAGATTTTTATTTTGAAAATAGCGGTCATTTAGGGAAGAGGCAGATCTTGAGTAATCTTCTAAGGATAAGACGGTCATCTGTGAATCTTGTGTTTGTGGGAAATGAATTCCATAGTTTGGCTGCTTGAACATAGAAAGATGTTCCACCCATGTTTTTTTTTCTGGTATGCTGGGATTTTGAGGCGGGTTGTCAATCTGGCATGTATGTTGTGATTTCCTTACTGATAAAAAGTGGTCCTATTCCATGTATTGCTGTGTGGGTGATACAAAGCCGCTTGAAAGTGGATCTTCTGCTAACCGGTAACAATTTAGGGACCTTAAGGCAGGGGAGATGTGAGTGTGTGGCTTTATATGTAGGAGTAGCCTGGTAGCAGAGTTCTGAATTTGTTGTAAGTCTTTTCATAGTTTTTAAAATTTGTATAAACTTTATTTAATGTTTTACATAAACATAACCATTGGTGTGCACCCAGGTACGAGCAAACAAAATCCATATTCATGCAATGCAGTGACAGTGGTTCAAAAGTATTTTCATAGTCGATAGAGATGACCCATGGTAGAGGCAATTGGCATGAAAGAGTTTAGATAGTATAAGAGAGCTAGTAGCTTGGACCTTGTGTGGACATCCTAGGCAGGGGAAGATGCATCACAACGTCTTCATAGTAATGAAGTTTGATCTTGCTAACTTATCTCCTTGAGCATTCATTTATTCTTAGGTTCCTTACTTTTGTGGATAATTTAGCGGGTGGTCCTAGATCACCAGGCCTCCTGGAGAGTGGGTCATAATTTTTCCAGGTGCCACAGGTGAGTTTTTCTGTTTGGAGTGCATTTATTTGAGATAGCTCCATGTCATCCAGAGATCAACGGCGCAGAGGCAACTGAAATGTTATGCGTTTCCTATGTTTTGATGCTTTTCAGTTTAAAAAGTATTTGTGTCATCTGCGTGGTTATGTCAAACCAGCATTTATTGATCATTGTTGGTAATTAATTTATGTAGATGTTGAAAAGCATGGGTGAAATGATAGAGCCTTATGAAATCCCTGCTTTTATGATGTAGGGTTTGGATGAAAAGGAATAGTATGGATGGCATTGGTTCTGTTTTGTAGGTAGGATGTGATCTAGTCGAGAGCAGTCCTTTCTATGCCGGCTTCATGGAGTCTTTGGATTAGAGTGACAGGATGACCTGTGTTGAAAGCAGCTGAAAGATCCAAGAGAAACAGCGCAGCGATCTCGTAGGGGACTTCTGTGTTTTTAAGGTTCTCTGATGGGGAATTAAGGCAGATTCTGTGCCTGTTTTTAGACTGAATCCTGTTCGGAAGTTGCAAATGAGGTGAATGCTGCTCTTTCTGTTACTTTGCTGAAGAATGGTCCATGTGCAATAGGTCTGTAATTGTTTGAGTCTTGAAGGTCCAGGTTTGTTTTCTTTAATATTGGGTATATTTATTTTTTAAGTCTTTGGGAAACAATCTTGTTTTCAAAGAATATTTGTTCTGACTTGGGGAGCAGCAGAGGTTATAAAAGGATGCTGCGTTGAAGCTTTGTGGTGGACAAGGGTCATAGTGGCAGCCTGCTGGCCTTCTTGTTTTGACAAGATCCATAACTTCAGTGTCTGATAGTTATTTGAAGGAATGTAGAGGATTGGATACCCTAACCTTGGGAGAATTGCTGGAAAAGGGCTAGTGCTGTTTTTTGTCATTTGGATCAAATAGGCATCCAACATGTCTGCTTTGGCTGTGTAATGATTTGCCAATTTGTTGGTAGAACCTTGGGAAAAGGGATGGCTTTATTTTGTAAATTTAGATTTACAAAACTCAGTGAGTATGTTATAAAAGTATTTGTTTGTACATTGTGCATTCAGAATTTTATTTGAATAGTATCTTTTTTTATCTTTTTTGATGAATATATATTCTTGTGTGATTCTATAGGCGAAGTTTGTCTGGAGTGTCTGTTGTGAGCCAAGTGCGTTGCAGCATTGCAATTTGTTGTTTTATCTTTTTTAGTTCTGCATTCATTCAAGGTGCATGTTTTCTTTTTGCATGTATTGTTGTTTTTAGTGGAATTAAGACATTAAAAGGTTACAGGAGCCGCTCAAAGAGTTTGTGTACTGATTCTATTGTGTCCAGGTCTGTGTTGAATGTTAGTTGTGTTTCTAGGTCTTCCAAATTAATTTTGTTCTAAGGTCGATATGTGCCTGCTGGTAAGTTGACCTTGGGTGTGGAGAGTTGTGTTATCTTGTGTTGGAAAGCTACCAGATGGTAGTCTGACCACTTTACTGGAGTAATCCTTTGAAACGTGACTTTCTGGATTGGCAAAAGTGATATCTAGGATGTGTCCAGCAATGCATATGGGTTTGTCTGTAGTGTAATTTACCTGACGATGGAGGATTATCCATAGGCCTTACAATTTGTGTCATTTCAGGGGCAAATGCATACCTGTCAACTTAAAATTGAGAGTCATGTGAGGTGTAATCCCATTAAGGTGAATACAAAATGGTCCACAGTTGTAGGGTGTTGAATTACTTCAAGTTCGCAAACCCTATAGAATGCTGTCACAAGACTGGATGATGTCATCAGTGATGTAATTTTATATGTTGTGAGTGATTTAATATGTAAGGGGAGAGGATGTGGAGCAAGACCACTGACTCATTGTCAGTGAATTTGCTCTTCCCCTTGCAGCTCCACCATCAAGTCAGTGAAGGTGTTCGAGGACCTACTCACCCGCAGGTTTTACCTGTGCCTCATCCCTGGTGGTCCGGTGGACCTGTGTCTCTTTTCTCTCACTCCGCTCTTTCTCTCCTTCCGCTCTTTCTCTCCTTTTTCACTCGTTTTTCACTGATTTCAATCTCCCCTTTTACTCTCCTTCTGTGTCTTTCCTCCGTTTTCACTTGTTCTTACTGATTTCAATCATTCCCTTTCACTCTCCTCTCTTTCCTCTGTTTTCACTCGTTTTTCACTGATTTAATCTCCCCTCACTCTCCTTCGTTGTCTTTCCACCACTTTTCTTGCACCTTTCATTGCCTCATTTCCACTCTTTCCTCTTTTTTTGCCTTTTTCTGCCCGTTTTTCCCTGCAACTGCTGTGCCAGTGACCCCTCCCCCCAGCACGACCAACACAACCGGCCCAATCCAGCTCCCCTCCCCGCTCCTGAGCCCTCCCCAAACCCTACTTAATGGTGGCGGCTGTGGGGACTGGCGAGCAAGACCACTGACTCATTGTCAGTGAAATTGCTCTCCCCCCCCCTCGCAGCTCCACCATCAAGTGAGGCCTTCCCCCGTACCCCTGCACTCTCGTGTGCTGGTGTTAGAGACCCTCCTCCACCCGCAGGTTTTACCTGCGCATCATCCATGGTGGTACAGTGGAACTCTGTCTCCTTTCTCTTGCTCCGCTCTTTCTCTCTGTTTTCACTCGTTTTTCACTGGTTTCAATCTCCCCCCTTTTACTCTCCTTCTGTGTCTTTCCTCCGTTTTCACTTGTTTTCTACTGATTTCTATCTCCCCCTTTCACTCCCCATCTGTATATTTCCTCCGTTTTCACTCGCTTTTTACTGATTTCAATCTCCCCCTCTGTGTCTATTCTCTGTTTTCACTCGTTTTTTACTGATTTCAACCTCCCCCTTTGACTCCCTCTCTGTGTCTTTCCTTTGTTTTCACTCTTTTTTCATTGATTTAATCTCCCCCTCTCGCTCTCCTTCTGTGTCTTTCCCCCACTTTTCTTGCACCTATCGTTGCCGTATTACCACTCTTTCTTCTCTTTTTGCCCATTTATTCCCGTTTTACCCTGTCGGTGCTGCCCCCATGGCCCCTCCCCCCCAGCATGACTAAGGTGAGCGGCCCAATCAAGCTCCCCTCGCCCCTCTCTGCTCCTGCCTCCCAGCTGTCCAGCCCTCCCTGACCCCTACTTAATGGCGGCTGCTGCACGTCCATGCAGCAGGTGCGCTAAAGGCAAGCCCGTCAGTGACCCTGCCACGACCAGCAACAGGAAGCCTGGACCTCTGCAATGCCAATGCTATAACCCAGCGGCACTCCCGCTCTCAACTCAGGACGCAACACCAACTGCAAGCTAGCATCACCAGCCGACACCCACGGACTCCTCAGCTGTCACCACTGCTGGCACACCTGCAGCACCGCCAAGACCACGGATCCGGTGCTACCTGCCTGTAAGACCACAACCCAACCGAGGACCCTGCAATGCATCATCATCAACATCCGATCCCTCCACAAACACGCCAACGAAATCTGTGTACCTCCTCGACAGCACTACCCCGGATGTAGCGTTCTTCACTGAAACATGGACCAACACCACCTCTGGACTGGACATCGCCATCGCCATTCCCCAAGGATACAAGATCTCCAGGAAGGACCGCCCCACCCACCCGGGAGGAGGAATCACCATCGTCCACAAATCCACCCCCCACCTGAGCACACTCCGACGAGCCCACAGACCTGATGGAGCACCTTCACTTCAAGATACTGGCCAGCTCTACCTTCACTCTCCAAGGAACCCTCACTTACCGACCCTCCTGGCCCCGCAGACTTTTCACTAACAGACATCATCTCCCTGCATGCCATCGCGTCCACCAACTACACCCTACTGGGAGAACTCTACTTCCACCTCGACAACCAACTGGACCCCAGCACCACATCCCTCCTGAACAACCTCCACAAAATTGAACTCCGCAAGACACACCCTCGACCCCCTCTTCACAACAGGTAACTCCATCACCTTCAGCCACACCACCGAACTCCCATGGACTGACCATCGATGCGTTCACTTCACCTCCAGAACACCCACCATCCACAGACACTTGCACCTGCTCCCACAAAGAAACTGGACCAGAATCACAGATGACCAGCTAACCTCATCACTCAGCAACACCACCCCAACCATCTCGGAAAACAACGACCTTAACATCGCAGCCTGAACCCTGCACAGATGGATCTCCGACAGCGCCAACACAATAGCCCCCCTCAAGGAAAATAACAACACCCACGTCAAGAAAGCCAGTTGGTTTATCACCAAACTTCAAGAGTCCAGATGCACTTGCCCCCGCCTCGAACAGGCCTCGAGGAACACCAAATCCACATAAGCCCACAACAACTTCAGAGCCGCCACCAACGCCCACCACAAACTCATCAGAAAAATTAGGAAAAAAAGCGATTGAAGACAGAATCTACACTCACGCACACAACAGTAAAGAACTCTTCAACATCATCAAGGAGTTCGCCCAACCCACCAGCAATC
Source organism: Lissotriton vulgaris (assembly GCF_964263255.1). NCBI lineage: Eukaryota > Metazoa > Chordata > Amphibia > Caudata > Salamandridae > Lissotriton > Lissotriton vulgaris. The sequence goes on along the minus strand of NC_141694.1, from coordinate 1,140,593,891 downwards.
CACCGGCATCTCTCCCTCACAAGACCTCTGCGACAAACTCCGCACCTTTTTCCACTACAAAATCAAGAGCATCTACGACAATTTCAACGAAGACAACCAACACACTGAACCCTCACCAACCACCACCAACACCCTGAAGCCAGCGATCAACAACTGGACAGCCCTCACCATCGAATACACACTGAAGACGATGAGTCAATCCACTTGGGGCTCCCATGTTTCCCTGCCCCCACCACATTTTCAACAGAGCCGCCGACACCATCGCACCCTTGCTCTGCCACACCATCAACCACTCCCTGGCAACCGCCACGTCCCCCGACGACTGAAGAAACCCTCAGCGGACCCAACCGCCCTCAAAAACTTCAGACCCACCTCCCTGCTCCCGTTCCCAGCGAAAGTCATTGAGAAAGCCATTAACGGCCAATTCGCCACATTCATCGAATAGCACAACATCCTCGACTCCTCCCTATCCGGCTTTAGAAAAAAACACAATACAGAAACCGCCCTCCTCGCTACAACAGACGACATCCGCGCCCTACTGGAGAAAGGAGAAACAGCAGCCTTCCTCCTCCTTGACTGGTCAGCGTCTTTCGACACAGACTCTCACCACACCCTAATACGCAGACTTCACGACCCAGGGATCCAAGACAAGGTCCTCAACTGGATCCGCTCCTTCCTCTCTGGCAGAACGCAGCGGGTCAGGCTCCCCCCCTTTCCTCTCGGACCCTACACCTACCACCTGCAGAGTCCCCAGGGGTCCTCCCTCAGCCCTTCACTCTTCAACGTCTACATGGCTCCGCTCGCCCCCATCGTCAGAACCTACGGCCTCAACAGTGTCATACGCAGACGACACCCAACTCATCCTCTCCCTATCCAACGAACCCAATACCGCCAGACTCAATTTTCGAGAAGGCATAAAAGCTGTCGCTAAATAGATGAAAAACAGCTACCTACAACTAAACACTAACAAAACAGAAGTACTCATCATGGGCCTAAATCCCACAGCCTCGAACAACACCTGGTGGCCCTCGTCTCGTACTCCTGCTTCCACACACTCTGCCTCCTACGTAAGACCTTCAAATGGATCCCCCTTGAACACAGAAAGACTGTCGCTCACGCCCTTGTCACCAGCCGACTCGACTACGGCAACGCACTCTACGCCGGAATAAACAAAAACCTCACCCGCACGCTACAGAACATCCAGAACACCGCCGCAATACTACACCTCGACCTGCCAAGACACTGCCACATCTCCCAGCACCTGCACACACTCCACTAGCTCGATATCAAAGCTAGAGTCACCTTCAAGATGCTCACCCACGCCCACAAGCCCCTCCACGACACCGGACCTGCATACCTGAACAGCTGACTCAAATTCCACGCACCCCAGAGGACCCTACGATCATCCCAGCTCTCCTACGATGTGGTTCCCTGCACCAGAAAGACCAGATCGGGAGGCTGCTCCTTCTTCTTCCTCAGGGCCCGAGCCTGGAACGCCCTTCTGCTCCACCTCAGACAGACCGCATCGCTCCCCATCTTCGCAAGAAACCTCAAAACCTGCCTCTTCAACAGACCCCCCCCCCCCTTGATGGACTGGAGCCTGCTAACCCCCCTCCCCCCTCCCAAGGCCTTGAGACCCTTACGGGTGAGTAGTCGCGCTTACCAAACACCTGACTGATTGATTGATTACAGCTACAGCCGTCAACCTCGATGCTGTGGACCCGCATTTGAGTCTCGGCAGGGACGCTCAACATTCCGTGGTTCTCGGCAAATCACTTAATCTCCCCGTGCCTTACACAAAATGTATGTGTCCGTCTGTTATGCAACTGCTGCTCATGTAAAGCACTCTAATATCTTCGGGTCAAGTTTGCAATATATAAAACTCTGGGGGGAATAAAGTCATAAGGAGTGCATGATGGGCGTTCAAGTCATGGCTCAGCAAGCTATATCAGGGGAATTTCAGAGTTGTTGTTTTTTTTTTTTTACTATAACATCACATTAACCTTTGGTTTTATCAGTGAATGCCTGGGGTGTTTTTTTAACGTTGGCTAAGATCTTATTACCAGACCTACCTATAATGTAACTTTAACATTTGTTTTTTTCAAGTGAATGTCTGCCTTTTTTTTATCCTAGCAAACCTAATAAGATGATGTGAGGAGCACTGAAACTTTTCGGACAATCACCCCTATTCACTATTTGATCTGGGTTGAATTCATCATTGTTCTTCTGCTCACTTCGCCACCCCAGTTCAGACCCAGAAAAGTGCAAAGCAGTCTTGACCCTGTTCCTCATGGGAACAGTTCAGCCCGAACTGCCAAGCCAGGTCCTCCCTGGACCAGAAACAAGCATCTTGGGACCAGTTTCTAATCGTGACTGGGGGTGAGTGTCTGAAAAGTTACAGCACCCTGCCCATCATCTCCTTGCTTTTTTTTTGTTCACCCGAAGTTGGCAAGTTATGCCCAGATGAGGGTCTCTCGCTCACTCTGCCACTGGATTTAAACCAGCCTAGCTGATGAGGGGTGTTGCCCTGAAACCAGTCCCATTAACCTTTAAATAGTGTCATGAAATCACAGAGGGTCTGAAAACCCAGTGGTGAAATAAATTGAAAAAAAAAGTGTGGGCTCTCGCGCATTAAAAATTAAAGCCCGCAGGGTGGGCAAAGGCCTGGGCGTGGGGTTAGCAAATGTGCGATTTAGGGTGAGGGGGCGCACAGTCCCCATCCCTGAGCATAGCAGAGGCTCCAGGAACCCAATCCCGAGGCTGAAAGTCACTAGATGGGGAGGCCCTCCTTCCAGAGCCATAGCATGGCACTGTGGGTCCCATCCCCTAGGCTGGCTCATGGACGGTTTTCCGGGGTCTCCAACCTGCGGGACACAATCTTTTCCCGAGAACGGGGGTAGGTAAAGAGTAATGTGCTTCCAGCTCACACTCTGTAGAAAAGAAAATGCACAGAATTGCTCCCACCAAGCGGGAACCAAAGAATACTGCCCACTCAGGGTGGGAGCAATGCCAGCTCCTGCTGCACCAGGAAGGGGTGCATGTGGGAAGTCGGCAAGGCTGCTGGGGCCATGAGACTCCCATTGCAGCCTCCAGTGAGGGATCAGCTGTGGAGTAGGGTGGGATGGCTTGGCTCTAGGGCACCCCACTTAAAAAAAAAGCCACCTCCTGCAGGAGAAGGGAGCCCCCTACAAGAATAAGTGTTTGCTGGGCCCTGGGTGGGACCCATTTAAATGGAAAAATAATTGCCTCTTCCGTGGCCCTGAGAAATGGAGCCACTTGCAAAGGAGCCGGCGGGCCACTGGGGCTCCGCCCACCAACACCCTATTAAATAATTTCATAAAAATAAAGCAGTGGGTGTCCTGGGTGGGACCGGGAGATGTAGCAAAAAAAAAACATAAAAAGTCTATATAAATGTGTGGCCACAGATTCTCATTTATCATTCACTGCTCCTTCAAGGAGCTACCCATAATGCACTGCAAGGGCTATTTTTTTATGTTGTAGGGGACTGTAGGGAGTTCTGCAGCCCCCTCCCCCCCCCCCCTCCCCCAGTAACATTAGGGGGAAAAAACTGTCTCCTGGGTCATGGAAACCATGATCCCTGAAAAACGTTGCCTACTTTTTAAAGCCCTTCCCAGGCATGAGCTTTTGCTCTACAGCTGGGAGTGCAGCAATCTCTAAGGGCTGGTTCTATGGCTGTATTTTATGTGGCTTGCACATGTACAAAAAAGATGCAAGGCCTTCTTGTGTTGGTTTATATGATTGAGATTTTGTGCTGAAAATTGTAAGAGAAAGACTCCTACATGTTTGCTTTTTTTGTTGTTTTTAAATGTCTACTCATTTTTCACCCACAAAATGTAATTAAAACGATGTAAAAAATCTGACATTTTAAAAAAGGTATTACATTTTTTTTTAACTAATCAATATTAATAAACATTGCATTGTGGGTATTTTGTGTATTATTAAAATATACATTTGATTACAATTATTGCTTATTTTTGGAGAAAGATGGTAGATCTGCTTTATATATAGAGGGTTGGGTGGCTGAGGTGGGTGAGGGAGTTGGCTGCACTTGACCAGGAGTTTGCTGCCTGTGCTCTGCAGGGGGTTGGATACAGGGCCTGGTCTAACACCCCACCACGCACAGCGAAAGCCCATGCACAGCAGAGGTTGGCTTCACGCATCATAATATACTATTACTTTATGTTAAAATAAACCTAGAAATACACTGAACAAAAACAAAGGTTAAAGTGACAATATAGTTAGTCGAAGATGTCAGTTAACAAAATGTCATTTAAAACGTACAAAACCACTGAAATTCACAACTTACATTTATTTCAAGTAACTATAAGTCTTACCCTATGGTCATTATAACTCGTGCCACCGCCATACACTGCTAATTACCCCACGCTTTACATCATTCATGACATCTTCTATGAAATCATTAATACCATCACTGCAACATTTGCATTTAAATTATTGATGAGAACACACTGCTTGGCGGGGCCGTGAGTTATAGTTACATATACAAGATCCTTTCCAGGACAGCTATAACGCGATCATAGAAATTCACATAAATAAACAATCAGAGTTAAAACAAAATCCTCCTTGGAGGGTTTCTTGCTGGAGCTAGCAAGGTCGTTGTGGGTAAAGTGATTTGTGCATTGATGTAATAGCACACACCAGTCCAAGAATGAAGTGCTTGATATGTTTATATGGCAGCACTGATTCAAGGTCAGGTTGGGGTCGGGCTCGATTTCTGCCAAAACAATGTTAAAGTTCAGGCTTTAGAGTCCCTCCGATAACAGATGAGCACTCCGATTTGAGGAGCCCTGTGGTTTAAGTGCTGTGCCCTTCCAACATCTTAGTGGCACAGTTGAGAAATATAATGAAACAATCAAATAAAAAAGGAACCACCCTGCCACTGATAATTGAAAGTGGAATATCTTGCTATTAACTGGGATAAGTGTACTCAAAATGACCAAGCCAAAAAAAAATAATATAAATCAGCTAGTGCTTGAATTTATAAATAAATTTATAAATAATTCATACAAAATTCTCCAAATATATTTGAACTTCCTATATAAATCCTTTAAATAAATATGAAATAACCAGAACTAATACTCAATTGCTAATGTACGAAACAGGTTTTGTCCCCCTATCAAATTACATCCATACCTACTCGCATCTCACTTCACTCAAACCATACACAAACTACTATCACTTGCCACACAATGTACTATATTCTATCTTCTTTGGTATCCACAGTACAGTAAAAGAGTTTCACATAACAGGAGCAAGAGACAATACATCAGGATACTGAGGAACAGATTAATGCTTCATATGTTTTTCAATGTTGGCTGGGCACATTATTATTAAATGTATTCATATAGAACTAATCAAAGTAATTTAAGTGCCTAGATCAATCACTGCTTAATCCAATATTGTGTAAATTAACATAAGCTTCTTAATAAGATGTTGACATCCTGGTGCTCCTGTTGTAACCTGCGCTGACGTGTGTTTCATTGACCACCCCTATATGGCTTACACCTTTATTCCAAAAGACATGAGATGCGAGGAGGTACAAATGAGAAGTTTTAATGTAATTTTATAGGGGGCCGAAAACTTGTTTTGTACGTTTATCAATTGAGTATTATTTCTGTCTAGTTAATATTTTTTTAAAGGATTGATATAAGAAATTAAAATGTATTTGGAAAAGTTTGTATAAAATATTTATAAATTCAAGTACTAGTCCATTTATATTATTTTGATTTTCGTGGCTTTGTCATTTTGGGAACATTTATGCAGATAATAGCGAGATAATCCGCTGTGAATTATCAGTGGCAGGGTGGTTCCTTTTTTGTTTGATTGTTTCATTGCATTTCTCATTGTCCCCTGCCTAAAGTATTTCAGGGGCCCTCTTTTGATTAACAGTTGAGAATCATCAGGGCCTTGCATCATGATTGCAATGGATTCCCTCTGAGCAGAGCTACTACTTCTGGGCGGCAGGTGGTTTGTTCGTTGATGTAACTGCAACCATCAGTCTAGTAATAAAGTTCTTGTTAATCTGGAAGCCTTGTCTCAAGATCAGGTTGGGGCCGAGCTGCATTTCTGCCTAATCGATGTTAAAGTTCAGCTGTGAGTGTTCCTTCAATAGCAGGCTTCCCCTTGTATTTGTGCTTGCAAGTTATATTTGTTTTTATGCAGTGATTTATTCTGGCAATCGGTGCCTTTTGATTGCCTCTTGAATGTATTTTGCAGGAAGTTCTGTGCTTGTCAAAACCTTATATATGTGGCAGTCATTTGAATCTTCTCTGTTGTTTCCAGTGCCTGAGGTCACTGTTGATCCATTTGTTATCAGCCTTGCGCCTCTTTTTGGGCTTTTTCTCTATGGGGACACAGTGAGCAATTCGGTTAGTACCCCATGCAAGGTGTTTATAATATTGAAAGGACAAGGAGATTATCTAAAACAAAAGGGGTATGGTGAAAAACATTGGCGAAAGCTCGGCGTGATAAGTTTTTTAGACATTATTTACCTTGTTCATTAGGCTAGCTTTTAACAGTTTGAGACCACAGTTTACTTGGTTGAATGAAGAAAGATTGTGAAAACGAGGCTGGTTTGGAAGCACCAGTTGACTGTTTCCCAGACTAATGTCAGGGCCTGTTCAATGTTAGGGTTTGTTAGACCTGTCAGCTTTTGGGTGGTCTTCCCCCAAACATTTTGCCTGCACTCCAGTTGTGCTGCAATTTCATTTTGTTTGCTTTAGGACTCGTGCACTTTACCTGTGCTAACCTGTGCTAGAGAGCTTGTGCTAACTCCTTAAATGGTACATTTGGTCCAACCTGATTGGTACGTTTAATTTACGTATAAGTCCCCAGTAAAGTGGCACAGCATGCACCTAGGGCCTGTAAATTAAATGCAGCAGGTGGGCCTACTACACTTATTGTGCCACCCAGTTAAGTTGCCCTTTAAAGCATGTCCCAAATCTGCAGTTGCAGCCTGTGTGCAGTTTTAAACTGAAAATTCACCCTGTCAAAATAAACAATACATAAAAGACATATAAGCTACCACTAAACAAGGACCTGAACAGTCCATAGCACAGATTCATTGTATTTAAAAAGTAGGAAATGTGTTTTTAAGTTTTACACATGCTGGAAGGGAAAAACTTCTAATTTTGTTTTACACAACTGTAAGAACTACCTCCCTCTTATGATACATTGGGTTAGCCAGTTTACATTTAATAAGTGCTAACATTTGATTGGGAGCAGGTAGAAATACCCAGTTTAGACTAAAATGAATTGTAATTTTAAAACCTCTTGAATTGGTGAAGTTGGATTTTTGGTAACAATATTGAAAAGTCCACTTTTAGAAAGTTGACATTTTCCTGTCCTAAACCTACTGAGGCCTTCTAGTAGTTTTCAGCTGCCTTGGTCTGGAACGCCTATTGGGCCCAGATAGTGAGTATTAGCGTCTGTGTGTAGCTCGGAGAAGGCCATCTTGCTAGAATGGAAGGGTCGAGCTGAGTGATTCCAAGGCCTGACTTCCTGTTCTGAGCTACAGGGAAACAACAAGCTGCAGAGGCCTCCCTGCAACTGCCCAGCTGACCTGCTCCAATTGGCCCTGCCTGGACCTGCAACTGGCCCAGCCTGGACTTGTACCTGGAACTGGACCTGGAACTGCCTGAGCAATGCTGGCCATTGCTGGAGTAAGTTCTTGATTCCCAAGAGGTGCCTCCACAGGTCCTGTACCCTTGGCTGGCATCAGCTGTGTTCCTCCTGTAGTTTTGAAATCTGCTTGTTGGAGTTTGAGAAGGTAACTTTTTCTGCAGGACTAACCTAGTCATCGTATCTGACCTGCACTCCATCCGGGTCAGCCTAAGCCTGTGATTTTCTGGTGTAGCACAACCAGACACCCACAATTAGCGCTTTCTACTTCTTGTCGCTATTGTTACTTAAACCTTTAAAATGTCATATATCTGGTTCTGCTGATTATATTTTTGTAGTTTGGGTCTCATTTTATTTATTAACCTATACTCCATCTTTCTAATTTGGTTGGGATTTTTCTTGTTTTGTGTTTTCACTTTTTTACTGTTTTTAGTCTGCATAAATACTTAAGACAGTGCCACTTAATTAATCCTGACTGCTTTTGTGCCAAGCTACTAGAAGGTTAAGCACAGATTAATTTAGTGACTTTTGTGGGTCACCTTGACCTGTATTGTCGTTACTGCTTGAGACAGGTTTTCACCCCCTAAATCAAAAACCCAATTTCCTACAGGATTGATGGAACGTTGTTATTACTCCTGATGTATTTACAAATGGTAGCAGTTTTGGACAGAGTTTCCGGTGGATGTTGGTTGATTTGTATGAATTTGTAAGGAAGTTCTAAATTGAATTCAAGTGAGATCATTCCCTTGATATTTTTTTCCGTGATCTAGTCTCATACATTTTCCTGATTACCACCAACCCAGGCACCACCATGCCATCCCTCTTTTGAGGAAGCTGCATTGGCTTCCCATCACACAACGCTGTGCTTTCAAGGTCTGCTGCTTCGTTTTTAAATCCCTGAATGGTAGGAGCCCTAAATTCTTGGACAGCCTTATCCTGAGGCATGTACCATCCCGCAACTTGCGCTCCGCCCACATCCTTTTCTGTCCACCCCCTTCTTTAAACTGAAGCACCTGGGTGGTGCCAGGTTTGCCGTTCTAGCTCCAAGAGTCTGGAATTCTCTCCCCTTCGAAATTCGCTCCTGCCCTGACCTCTTAGACTTCAGGAGGCTCCTTAACACTTGGCTGTTTCAACAAGCTTAAGAGTAACCCCTAGGACTCGGGCACCCCTCAGAGTAGCGCCATGAATCCAACTCAGTGTTTGTGCCCTATATACATTTTTTTAACATAGCATACCAAGGGTTTGTCGTTCCTGAAGGATTTGGAATGGGGGTGATAGAGCTGTGCTTGTTTTAGTGGATTGGTGTTGTATATACTACTCTACAGCCAGGTATTCCTGAATAAGTAGTGGTAGTCTGAAGATGCTGTACACTATAGATTTATTCAACCATTCAGTTCTAGAGAGACCAAAGTGCTGCCTGTGGTATTTGTTATTTTGTTTTTTGGTTGATGTGGGAATACTAAATGTTCAGTCTGCTTTCTTGTTGGTGATGCTTCAAAATATTGTTAGTTCTATTAGGGTCGTAAGTAATGCTTCAAGTGCAATCCAGGTAGGGATTGTTGTGAGGTAGGAGCAATTGACAATCTTGTCTTGTCCTTATCTGTACTAAATTCGGTGAAGTTGACACCTCTGAGATTGTTTGGCAGGTGGAGATTCTTGTTTTAGAATTACTTTTCTTAATATTAGGTTGACTTCTCAAAGGAATGATGGCAAGAAAGGGAGTATGAGCATAGAGCATGTAGAATAATCAGAGTGAGCATCATCAAATTTAACAGGAGGAGTTACTAGGAAGACAAACCCCCATGCATACAGGAGGCTCCGTGCCAGAACTCGTAACCTCTGCAGGTCATGGTGCAGGGCCTTGCAGACTTCGAAGGCGAAGAGTTGCAGATTGATGGGGACATAGGGGTGCTAAGGCTTAGGACTCAAATAGGTTTGAGGCATATGACACAGCAGGCCCATTCTTAGTGTTTGTTATAAAAGTTCAGATACAGCTACCAAGCAGCACACTAATAGGTGTGCAGGCTGGAAAGAACTGAGAGTATATAAACCCAAGTGGCAAAAAAGTCAAGCTACAGGGGTTAACCAGGTAGCCCAGTGGTTCCGCCAAACTTTTTCGACCTGGGGCTCCCTTGACCCATTGGCGAGTGCCTGTGGCTCCCCACTGTTACTTTTTTGGAAGGGTGGGGTGGATATAAGCCCAACCGTGGGAGTATTTGCATTTTTCTCCCTGAATATAATTGGGATGAATCTGATGAAGGTATTATAACCATATACGTAGGGTGTTTAGTATTATTAAAGTAGCACCTTTAATTAAATATTTCTAGTTACACTTCTCTGCCCATGCCTTTTTCAGAGTACCCTCTCGAACTTTTTATCCCACTTGCAGTGCTAGATAGCCCCCTATGCATGTAGGCCCCATTGCAAAAGTGTTTGTGCGCACGAAGAATATTTGCATGCACTTCCATTTCTACCCATGTTATACGTGCCAACACACCTGTCTCAGCAGTGTGACTAACAATTTTTTAAACCACATACAGCTTTATTTTTGCTGTCTCCCTACAATTGCTTTTCTAAACGTCCCGCTTTCTTGCTTCCAAACATTGCCATTATATATATGGTGTTTTCTTCCCTGTGCTCAAGGAGAGAGCAGGCCTGTCTGGAAATGTGTGTGTCCGATATGAATGTGTGCTGAAAGTTACTATGATTCAAGTACAAATGTTGATACATAATAATACTTAGTGTGTTTAATAGACAGGACAACTGTACTTTCCGGATGACTTGCATTTGTGTAAGATGCATTTGGAAAAAAAACGAAACTATTAATGAGTCTAACATAATAAATTAGGCATCTTCCACTTACTTTGGGAGTGTTGGAACGTGGGGATCCAGTGAAATATGGAGGTCATATCCCTCGACATGCCATGTCATGAGTCACAGTGGAGCTGTGCTCATGACGAGCTGAGCTCGACAGAACGGCCCCGGCCCTCCCATTCACAATTGATTCCCCGCCTGTGTGGGAGAATCAATCAGTGGGCGGGGTTGTGACGAGTCCAGCTGAAAGGAGCTGCTTCGTTCTTTGATGGGAATGCATTTCTCTAGTGATGACACTGCCCCTTGAATAATAAAAATATGGGTGTTGTATCGGGATGTTGTAATGGGAAGTCTCATTGCCCATAGCATAGTGGACGACTTGCCTGGACTTTTCTTTCGTACTGTCATTATATCACCAGGCCAAGGGAGAGCTTTTGGGGAAGACTACTATAAATCTTTTTAAAATAGATAACTATTACCCTCTGCAGAAGATCAGCACCAGGTGGTTACCTTATTTTGCAGAATAACATTCTGGACTCAAGGAAGACTCAAAGTTCAAATACTATTGCATCGTTGTACCCAAAATAAAAAACAAGGTGACCTGCAAACAGAAGGCAACAGAAACAATTGAGTAATTTCTGCTTGACTTGTAACCACCACTGTGTAGAGGATACAACTGTTTTGTAATCTCATCTGTTTGGCTGGAGCTCCCTCTTGAAAGCAATCTTCTGAAAAATAACCATGTGCCGAACAGTGGTGGGTTGTCCTGACAAACTACCTGACAGCGCTCGATTGGAAATGACCCGTCGCTTAACTACAATGTAAGATTACCACATTGTAAATGGTTATGCCAAAGCTAACACCTCCTAAGACTAGTCCCTGTCTCCTGAGACATCCTTCTGTCAGGATGGGCCCTTCAAACTTGGCTGAGGCTCGGATAATCAATGTTCCATATATTAGTTGCTTCCTCAACAGTTCTCTACCTAGCCTGTCATCCCAGGAGGGCTCTTAAAAACCTTGTATATTGCCTCTTTTCTGCCATCTAAGATATCAGATTGATACTACCAAGACTGATGACCCAGCCTCTACCACTCCTATGCAGGAAACATGACTTTGCTCAGCTGAACTTGAGGCAGCCAATGAGGCTATGGATTAGCTCCACATGCAGGTCAGCATCACTCTCCCTTTTGAAAGACAAGCCCTTTCCCCTCAAAGAAGCAGATAAACCAGGTAAGATGGAACACATGTCCGACCTCCGAGGACAAAACTGCTTGATCGTGTATGACCCATTACTGACCCCACCACCTCAGTGACCCCTGGCTGGGTGGAAGACTTGCATCTACTAACTATGGCAATTTAACCGCAAAACACGTTGCCAGCATTAGACCCATTTAGAATTTTTTTTTTTACAAAGTTCCCATTATGTGGTAGCAAAGCACCATGTTTGGCCTAACAAATTAACACATTTAAAATACAAAGCCATGAATGAAACTAGGAGTAGGAAATCTAGATATACCTCTATATTCTTTCCTCATTAAAATCAATCACCCATTGATCATACTGGGGTGGGGGCTTCTGTAATATCCAAAAAATAACCTCTGAAGACAGAATACATTTTTGTCCATCCTACTCGAAAAAAATCATGCAGTTTTGCAGGGGAGGGGGGCTTCTGTAATAGCCAAAAAATAACCTCTGAAGACAGAATACATTTTTGTCCATCCTACTCGGGGAAAAAAAATCATGCAGTTTTGCAGGTCATGCCGTCATGGTATCCTGTAGCTTTTGTGAACTGGAGAAACCCCGAAGGACCTGAACACCCGCTTTTTGACGGCCATGAAGGTAAATACCCTGCCGCATCAGAACACTTCAAGGTCACGGTGCGGAAATCTGCATGACAATAACGCCACACGCCTCGCTTTAATCAGACATATCCGTCTGCACTAATTAAAAATAGATTTTCCCTGAGCTCGAGATGAAATTGGTTGAATAAAGAATTTAAGGTCATTTCAGAAAATCAGCTTGAAAGATGAAGACATAATTACCAAGTGAGTAAATATTTGAAAAAGCATTATCGGATAGGAAACAAACGTTAAATATTTGATTAAGCACATCTGTTTTGTCTGATACTGTTTTAACGTACGTGCTTTATTTGCACACAGCAATCTGATTTACATTTGCTTGGGCACCCTTTGTATTCGCACTACGCTTGTAAAAAGTGATAAACGGCTAACTTAATGTAATCAAACGTTAAGCAAAAACGTGTTGATTAACAGACGATTTAAAGGAAAAAGTTGTATGGAAATGTTCATTATGGTGGCCTTTAGTGTATGTTCCGACATTGTGTTGAAGCTGAAATTCAGATCGTAGGTATGATGCATTCGATCCTCATACAAATCTGGAAATTCAATATTTTTTAAAGCGTGTATTTTTTTAACAGTTTTTTTATGCTGCATTACTTCTTCGGAGCAGCTAATGACCATTTACTTTGGCAATATGTAATTGTGCATTTCTCCATCAGGAGGGTTTTCATAATCAATAGTTTAAATTGCTAGTTGTAAAAAGGATCCAATATGAAATAAGCCCAAAGTAGGACAATTATTTTATGTGAGTTATGATATGCCTAACTAAGGGTTTTGTACTGATGCATTTACAGAAATTTTAAAACAAAAAATTACTCCCGATTGTTACTGTTAAGCCCAATGAAGGTTCATAGGGGGTTTTTACTACTGACTTGGCACACTGTCCAGCATTTTCCCACCCATTCTGAATGTAGTAGCTATGGAAGCCAGGTTGTGTGCTCCATGAACCAATAACTGTTTTCTCCTTATATGCCGCAACCTTTTATTTTTTTATTTTAGGTGGTTAATGAAAAAAGGCTGTTTTATTAATGGGCTCTTAACTTGTATAGGTTTTTTTTGCGTTTGCGCTAATTTATTCTTGCTTTTAGGTCTTGTTGGAGTTATACAAACATTGCCCTTTTTTTTGTGCTTTCTGTTTGTTTTTGGCCTTACAGATGGCCCCCCCCCTCCCGAAGAATAGAGCAATTGGCTTTAGGATCCCTGGCTTCATCAGATTCTGCCTCATAGTCTTCATAGTCCTCACAGGAGTCCAGATCGATATCCGTGGCGATGTTGATAGCATCTGTTCCATCTATTTCCTCCAAATGTGTGGGGATCATTAATTGTTTAACTGTGTGAGAGTTCTCTTTGGTTTTGGCTGGGATGCACTCTTCTGATTCATTCAGAGGTAAGGGAACAGTACTACTATCTTCCTCTAGTATTGACGGCAAATTAATGTCAGAATCGTTCCCCTTATCTGAAGTCGTCACCCCTTGCCGCTCTCCCCCTTGTAACATCGGAATATCAAGGACTTTAGATGTAAGGGGGTGACCTTCTTGAGCACGATTTAAAGGGGGAGTAGACGAAGTGCACTCTTCCCCCAAATTAACGATATTTGAGCCCGGACCCACTCCATTTCCTTCAGCTAAGAGACTCATTTTAGCCGTTAGTTTATCCCCAATTTTAACAGATTTAGTCTGTAAGTTTTTAATGTCTTTGCCGGCTATAGGCGGTTTCTGTACCTGTTTGCCTCTGCTTTGTGCTTGGTCTCCAATCCGATTATGTTTTCCAACTGCTGTGGGTGTTGGCTGTGCTGGTATTGTCTCCGTATCTCTTGCATCTTCTTTCTCTCCCCCACTGCCGTCCTGTTTAACCTCTGTCTCCTCAGCATTATGATTTACTGCTGTTGGCTCTTCTATAATTTGCGTTGGTGCATTTGGTATGTTTGCAGCAGGCGTGGCTGCAGAAGCAGTAGTTGAAGAGGTAGCCTGCTTGCTCCTGGTAGCTCTTGGAGGGTTCAGGCCCTTAGGAGCCATCTTGCTCCGCCACCGCCAACCGCTGGAGGTAGCAACACTGAGTCTCAGCCCAATCCAGTTGAGCCCCGAGCCGCTGATCCAGACCCGGAGCACTCGTCGGAGTAGTTCAGTCGGATCAGAGAAGCTGATCATCGGTGTCCAGACGTGCTGCGGTGCGTCTTAATCGGAAAACCAAGTCTGCTCTGCTTCGGTGAGTGTGCTTCGAGGTAGACAGAAGACAAGTAGACAGAAGTCGAGGCTATCGAGACATTGTTTCCAATTTAGTTACTCCGCTCTTGGAAACAGTCTGCCGCTGCCGGTGAGCCAAAAGTAGCAAGCTTCTTGTTCCCTCTCAGCCGCGCTTCAATGTATCCGCATTGTAACCAATTGTATCCTTTTTTTTAAAAACTGCAACAGTTTCGCCGTCTCTTGAGTTGTAGATTACGCCGGCTTTCCACTCCGTGTAAAGAAAGGGAAGGGAGGAGAAACTCGGAGCTTCTCAGACGAGCCGCTACAGCAGACCCTCACTCCGCCATTTTAGGTCTGTCGCTCCATAGGATAGAGGCAAAGGGCTTAGTTAAAACCCTGGCATTAAGACTCTCAGGGGGGAGCCCCTTGGACCCTATGACCTTAGATACCTCATCTACTGAAACAACTCCAAGTATTCTATCTAGCAATAGCAACAGCAACAGCAGCTTACAACCAACAGAGCAGATCTTGGAACTGACTCCAAAGGAAAATGGGGGCCCTACCACCTCCAACACACTAGCAATGACACCTACAGCAGCAGGAGGCTCGGCTTATAGCGACATATCACCCACTATTAGCGGGCATCAGATATCAGCCACTGACTCGAGAAATGTATTGACGACTAAAATGACCTTTGAAGGTACCGATTTTGAAGTACCACCCGGTCCAAACTCAGAAATTACAATGATTAATCAATCGCCTTCAGATGAAATAGTACAAATACTAAGCAATCAACGAGCGGAGGCACAAGAATATTATCTTCAACTGAGGGAAGATAACAACAAGATGCAATCTTCCCTCTCTGAACTTACAGCAAAAATTGGTGGTATATCACAAGAAACAACAGAGCTCCAACAACGAGTTGCGGAGGTAGAAGAGACCACTACTAAAATAGCTGCGTCATCTGAGAAACATGAAGATCAGATCTCTGGGCTTCTTAAGAGAGTTGAGGACTTGGAGAACAGACAAAGACGATCCAATCTGAGACTTTTTGGGATCCCAGAAAAATCAGAGGGATCAGATCCAAGGGCCTATATTGTCGGTATACTCCAAAAGGCCCTACCTGACCTGGCTGATTGGGACTGGTATTCGCAGATACAAAGGGCCCATCGTTTGCCACTATTTCAGAGAAACAAAAACTCACAGTTTCCCCGTCCATTCATAATTTATTTTGGGAATTTTCTTTTGCGCCAGGCTGTGTGGCAGAGAGCACGCCCTAACTCACCAATCTTGGTTGGGGAGATGTCACTCTTCACTCGCTCAGACCTAAGCAAAGAAACTATGGACAGGCGGTGGCATCTCCGAAAACTGATTGACCCCATTAAAGCTAGCGGCGCCCAGATTTTTCTACAAGAGCCAGCACGCCTTAAAGTTATTAAGAATGGGCGCACGCATTATCTCAACGATCTTAAGGAGGCCGAAGCTTTTCTAGCCAATATAAACTCTGAAAAAAGCTAAACTAAATTTACAGAAGAGTTATATATTTAGGGAATCTTTCTAGTCCTTCGAGGGTCCTTTTAGGGTCCCCCTCCCTTTTGTTTTTTTGATGAAGCAATCAGATTATGCATAGGTTTATAATGATTTACTTTAGGGAAGGGGGGGACAGGGAGCTCACAGGGACGACCCTCTACACGAGCTGCCTCACCAACGGCAGCTGAAGCTGAAGGGTGGTTCCACCCCGGCAGGGGTAGGTACCAGGGGGGGAAAGGGGGGAGGGACCTTCTCCGCAGGTCATGCTGGGTGGGGGGTGGGTGAGGGGAGGAAAGCAAAAATTAGTTCACAGGCTGACAAGGACTTGTTTGAAGATAGGCCAGACATGGATGTTATGGTATTGAATCTGAATTGCAATAGACAAAGTATTATTTGTTCATGGATTCAAGAATTTACAGTGTTTTTGCTACATTCTTTGCTTTTTTGTATATATAAACGACTAATTGGTTTCTGGGAACAGAGATCGATGTATTTGCTAAATCTTTTTAATGCATGAAATAAAATGCCTAGCCTGGAATATAGCAGGCTTGAATAGCAAAGGCAAAAGATCTTTGGTCTCCGAAGAGTTGAAATTATACAAGCCACATTTTTGTTTATTATCAGAAACACATCTTATTTGGAAAGATAGGAAATTACTCAATCAATTAGGATATGAAATCATGGTTTGTTCGTCTGCTGGTACATCAGTAAGAGGGGTGGCTATTCTCAGAGATCGGCGAGTTAGGTTAGAAGTCATGCAGACTGCTCATGATAAAGATGGCAGATGGGCATTAGCTCAGTTTAAGTATGAGAATAATACATTTGTACTGTGTGTGGTATATGGATCAAACACAGATGAACCAAGGGTCTTCGATCAATTGAACATTAAACTGTTGGACTGGGCTGGGGAACTTATAATTATGGGCGACTTTAATTGCATCATGGATTATAAATTAGATACAACCAGACCAAATAGCCATCAACGGATGCATAAGACGAGGGCAGCTATATTAGACATTTGCTGCTTACATAACATTAAAGACGCCTGGCGACACCTTTACTATAAAAGACCGGGGTATACATACTATTCGGCACCCCATAAATCATGCTCCAGATTGGATATGGCCTGGGTCAGCGATAATATATTAAAGACCTGCTCTATGACCCTCTGCCCCTCGTATTTCATCTGATCACAATGCCATAATTATATCATTTTCCACACCACACAGTGTAGCTCCTCCGAGAATGTTTTCCTTTCCTAGATATCTCATCTTAGATCAATCTTTTATTTTGCAGCTGAAAACCCATCTTGTTGAATTTATTAGCATCAATAAAAACTCGGCTCCATGTCATATAGTATGGGATGCTTGTAAGGCAAGTATCAGGGGCTTTACACAGGCCTATGTGCTTAGGCAGAATGCCGAACGTAAACAGAGTCAAGTGCGGGTAACAATGCAAATAATAAACCAAGAAGAGCAATTAGCCTTAGCATTACGACATAATTCGCCTGCTTGTACGGATATTAATCTTAAACTTAGTAAATTAAAAAATGATGCAAAGAAAGATCTCTACCGGAAGTACAGTACCAATATTCACAAATATAAAATAGCCCAATACGAGGGAGGGGACAAAATTGGCCGTATTTTGGCTTATAAAGTGGCGGAATCTAGAGCAGGTTCGTTAATCTCCAATATCAGGGGTTTAGATAACAACATTTATAATAATCCACAGGAAGTGCTAGAGCAATTTGCTAGCTTCTACAAAACTTTATACACCCCAGAAAATAAACCGGATTCTAATCTTATACAGGACTATATAGATAAAAATACACCAAGTAATGATGACAGGCCAGATCTGAGTTCCTTGTCTGATGATATAACAATGATATCTACACCAGGCTATCAATTCCTTGCCCGGGGGCAAAGCAGCTGGGGAAGATACCATCCCACTAGAGCTATACAAGGCGTGTCTGCCTGAATTAGATTTATTATTATTAGAAGTTATGCAGTTAGTAGGAACACATGGAAATGTACCTAAATCATGGAATAAGGCGAAAATAATATTTTTTCTAAAAAAAGATAAACCGAAAGAAGAGATGGGGTCATACCGACCAATCTCATTGATTAATACTGACGCCAAACTTTTTGCTAAAGTACTTGCACATAGACTGGCAACTGTTATGCCCCAATTAGTTAACACACAACAGCACAGCTTCATTTTTGGGAGAGATACCACTTCACATGTAAATATGGCTATTACGGCGTTCGACATCGCAGAGATAGAGTCCACCCCACTAGGCATGATCTTATTAGATGCTGAAAAAGCATTTGACCGAGTGGGGTGGAACTATCTCTGGAGTGCGCTTTCAAAAATCGGCTTAATGGGAAGGTTCTTGAGGGGGATACAGGCCCTATATAATAACCCCATTGCTTGTACAAGCTATAATGGTTTGATTTCTTCAGATTTCCCAATCTTGCGTGGTACACGCCAAGGCTGCCCTCTCTCACCTCTTCTATTTGCTCTTTCTTTAGAACCTTTTTTAACGGCCCTCAACTCTCAAAACTTGATTTTTCCTTTCAGCTCAGGCTCAAAGGAGCTTAAGCTGACAGCTTATGCTGATGACATTGCTGTTTATACACACGATATAAATCAGGCTCTAAGAGGAATTAAATTAGAAGCAACTAAATTTGGGGAAGTGTCCGGGTACAGGCTTAATATACAAAAGACCCAGATAATTGCCAATTATTCACCTTCCACGGCTACCCCAGAGATTTGTAAGGTAGCCACCTATCTTGGCGTTAAGATTACTGCCAAAATACAAGAAATAAATTATATTAACTACAACGAATTAGTCAAATCCACGGCCTCAATTTTAAAGAAATGGCATAGGCTACCGCTGAATATTATCGGTAGAATTAATCTTATCAAGATGAAGGTATTACCTAAATTTTTATATTTATTCCGATCGATCCCGTTAGCGTTGAATAATCGGTTTTTTCAACAATTAGACGGTATCCTTAATAGTTTTATTTGGGCCTACAAAAAAACAAGAAGCTCATTGAAACACTTGAAAAATACCACGAATGAGGGAGGGCTTAATTTTCCTGATTTTAAGTTGTACGTTTGGTCTTCATTTGTTTTACGAATACGTTCTTTACTTCTTAAAGGGGAAAGTAATTTTTTTCATCAATTTATGTTGAAACAAGAGTCAAACATGTTTTTGTTTAGAGTAAATGACCCAAATTATTTCAAGAGGGTAAGGTTCAAGACGGCCAGGGATATAGTAAAGATATGGAAAAACATACTGACTTATAGCGGGACTTCATTTTTTCATCCAAAGCTACCGCTTTGGGGCAACCCAGGTCTCCCAAGTGTCTTTTCCGACACTACTAATAACATTTGGGCCAAGAAGGGAATTAATACATTGGCCGATTTATATGGCCCACAGGGGTTTGCTGACTTTGGTACGCTTAAAACAACATACGATTTACCAGAATATTCCAGATATAAGTACTTACAGATTCCTGATTTTTTAATCAATAAAAAGAAGATTCGAAATATTACGGAATGTGACATATGGACTAGTTTGTATTCTAAAAAAATCAAATCAGTTATTAGCGGGGCGTACAAGCTACTCGTTAAATATAAAACAAATGATTTGTCTAAAATAACGGAAAAATGGGGGACCCTACTCGGCTTAAACGTCACCATAAAGCAAATAGAGAACTCGTTATCTAATATTAATAGGCTAGTCAGATCTTCCAGCCTTAGGCTACAGCAGTTTAGAACAACTTGTATGCTCTATTACACTCCGGCAAGAATCTCTAGGTGGTCCCCTAACCCTGACTTCACAGATCGCACAAAATGCCCCAAATGTCTTGAATTAGCTGCTAATCTAGTACATATGTTATTCTCTTGCCCCAAGCTTAAGCCTTTTTGGGATAAGGTCCAAGATGTATGCAGAATCAAGAAGATTGGGTTGCCCATGCTTTCTGCTTCCTTAATTTTGTTAGATTGTAATACTTCCCTAATCTCTCAATCTTCTTTGGCAACTATACTAATCTCCTGTGCTAAACTAACTATCGCAAGAGCTTGGATTGCTACGGACCCACCTACGGTTTGGGACTGGTGGGCTCTAGTAATGGAAATATATTCCATGGAATTTGCCCTAGCAAACACAAGGGGCGGACGCTCTTTGGTCAAATTTGAAAGAAAATGGGGAACTTGCTGCTTGACTTGATATGACTCTATCAAGTCTTATCTTTATTTGACTCATTATGAAATGTATAAGTTACTTTCCCCCTGCTGTTTTTATGAATTTATATGTAAAATTTGGTGTTCTACTAATGATAACCCTAGTATTTCTTATTTCCTATGTATTTGATTTGTATATTATAACAATTTTCTCTTGATATTTTCCATGTCTCGGACATTTATATGTATTGGTTTTTTTGTCAGCCTGTTTACAATAAAAGGTTAAAAAAAAAAAAAAAAGAAAAAAGGCTGTTTTAGATCTCAATGATAGATCCAAGTGATGCTTACCTAAGAATTAGCACACTAACACAAACCTGTGCAGGACATTGATATGGAGCAGCCCCTTCATGCCTAGGTGCAGGCCAGTGCTTTCATCCTTGTGTGGCACTGTCATTGTCTGTGTCGACTGACCAGCCAATGCACAAACGCTGAAAGGAAGTTGAGACCATCCCAATCGGCATCTGCATTCCTAATGAGTGAGACCAAGGGATCTTCTATGCCCCTCATGGCCTGTGCTGACAATGCTCCCCTCCCAGGTGTTGCAACAGTGGAAAATGCCCTACCTCTGTGCATGCTTTGCTAACAGGGGAATGTACACAGTCTGTGGAATTCCCTCATTTGCATGGTGACATGCTACCAGAGATTAAAGGGTGCACTCTGTGTAAAATAATCTCACATTTCACATTTGTTATTAGACAAGTGACCTTGTGACTCCTCCTGGGATACCAAAGTCCGACTCCGCTGACTGCAAGCATTGGCAACGTCAATAGGTTTTGCCTTTTGACCTACTGGCTTTGCCAATTGTTTTTAGCCATGCCGAACAGAATCCGAGATGCTTTGGTGTGTTGCTAAAGTTTAACAAAACAAAAGCCTTTGAGGAGGCCACCTGCATCATTTTGTAGGCATTCACAACAAGCAGGTGCGTGGCTTCCAGATAATTCAATAGCTTTTTTTTACTGATGAAAATGTGCAAAAGTGTTTTGTGTTTTTGTTTGTTTTTAAGCAGGTGGGTAGCTGAAGGAAGACTGGGAGAATGGCAAAGCTACAGGGGGGATGCTGGGGACTTCTCGGCGAAGTCATAAGGGGGGCCGTGAGGGTTAGAGGAAGCAACACGAGGAGGGCGGGGGTTAGTGAAAGCAACATGGGGAGGGTGGGGGGGAACATCTAAGCAAAAGAGTGGTGGGAGGGGGAGCCCTGAAGAACAGGGGAGGGGTTGCAAAAGAAATGAGGTCGAGTGCTGGATAGAACTCGACTGTAACAGTAGGGATGGGCGAAAGCAAAAAATATATAGGGGTTCGAGCAAAGCATCATGGTGGCAGGGGGTGGAAGAAGTGGGGAGAAGCATCCAGGTGTGAAGCCGTCGGGCAACAGAGAGCAATGGCAAGTGCAGAGGGAAAGACCTGTACGAGGCAGATGGCTTGAAATTAAACACACTCTTATGGAGTGCTTCACACAAAAGCTAAAAGTAGTGCTTGAAAAGCAAGCAGTGGAAGCGGCGATGGCAGCAGAGGTTTATTTGTAAAAAAAAAAAAAAAAACAGGAAGTGCCGGGACTCGCGTCAGGAGAGAGACAGCTTGCAACAGACCATTTCTCCTGTTAGCACGGTCTAAAACAGAACCAACTACTTACCATGAAAGTGGGGAGAGGATGTGGCATAATGATCAGAGCTGGGGACTCAGGTTCGAGTCTCGGCGTTGGCTCAATATCCTGTGATTCTGGACAAATTATTTAAACTCTCCTTAAATGAATGTGTTCTTAACTGGTGCTGATGAAAAGCACTGGTGTTGATGATTTTGTGTTGGTGCTGAGCACTGGAAACCACCAGCTCAAATTGAGCACTGGATGGTAGCCAATCAAAGAGATAAAAGTGGCAAAGCTCCATGAGAAGGGAGCAACACAAGATTGACACACTGTGACACGAGTAAGAAGCAGGCACATGCGACTGACAAGGCATGCCAACCAATGGTAAAGCAATGGGTGTGTTCCAAGTTGTCTGTTCTTGGTAAGTCTTAGTATTTCGCACACAGGCCTTGTGTGCGCTCTCAAATAAGCTCAACCTAAGAATGGTCAAAGGGCTGTTTGCACTTGGTGCAGTATTTCAATGATCTGGACCGTTTTTCTTGTATGGATTGTGACAGGCTATTTCAGGTTACTGGCACCTTTGTATATTGCTAGTCCGGGATCTGTCTGAAAACATCTGTTTGCATCTGTGTAGGCATCATGTAGAAGAGAAAGATAATGTGCTCTCCTTTGAGCCGCCTTTATTCCACACCACTGGCATGCACTGATGTCACCCACCGGGTCCTGTGATTGAAAAGAGTATTGGTCTATGCCTCCAGTGTGCCTCACCTTATAAAACGTTTGGAAATCACTGCTGTTATACTTTAACATTTATTACATTCATGTTTTATTATTACTATATGGTTTAATATATTTGCTTATTTCCACCATTTTTTACTTTTACAAAGGTTTATATTTCTGCTGACCATATTCTCCTACTTGTATTTTAATGTTCTCGCACATATTCTACCTAACTGATTAGGCCGTGCCTTCCAGACTGCGGAAGCGGTCTGCTTTGAAAGACCTTTTGCGGGCTTACGAAAAACTTGGTGTGCTAACAGCTCACCCTTTGCTTTTGCCTGCATGCTTATTCCATGGCTTGCCTTCCTCTTCTTGTGTTTATTCCTCCCTGAAGCACCTCCTCTTTACTATCCTTTTGATTTGTGGAGGTGTGGCCTTCCACTGTTAACTTTTATGGACCTACTTTTTCTTTTTGGTTCAGCGATCCATGAGAGTACCTGTGTTTTCCAGCTCTTGCTCTCTCCTGTGGGCTTGTCTTCTCCCAAATACCCACCACTGCGCTCAGTGTTACTTTCTTCTTTATGTACTGCCCATTCCTTCTCTCCTGTGAGCTTTTCGTCTGCCAAACTCTCATGTGCTCTTTGATGCTCTCCTTTATGTGCTTCTCCCCCACACCCTTGTTGTTTTCTCTTTCATGTGCTGGATTTTCCCTCCTCCATTGACATGGTTTTAGTTGTTTTTCTATCCCCCTCCGCTCACCAGTTGCATCTCCCTCGCAGAAAATTGTTGCCAACCCCTGTCTTAACAAACAAAACTGAAAAAACACACTGTGCAGTAGCGAAATAAATATATATATATATATATATATATATATATATATATATATAATTCCCTTTCAGGTATAGAGTGGTGCATACATTATGTAACAAAAGAAGCAGAGAACTCTGGGTAGTTCTCCAGTTTAGTTGGAAAGCAGCTCCAGTATAGAGCACTCTCAACACCTCAAATGTCTATTTTTCTATCAAAGTCTTTTAGAGTAGGATGAGGACAGTGCCATCCACACCGAGATAGAAAGGGACAAGGTATTTTACCATTTCTACAGCAAGTTTTTAAAGCATAGGTTTAGCACAGTGTTATGCTTGCCAAGCTTTAAAATGGTCAAAGCCTTTTACCACTAAAGGCACAGTATTACAGCTTTGGATTAGTAAATACCATCCAAGCCAACCTGAAATGAATAAAAGCAACAATTTTGATAGAAAAGCTGACATTTGAGGTGAGCAAATTTTGAGTGTCGCTGGTGTTGAGTGCTCTATACTGGAGCTGCTTTCCACCTAAACTTGAGAGCCACTCAGAGTTCTCTGCTTCTTTTGTGTGTGTGTGGGTGCGTGTGTATGTGTTTGTGTATGTATATATATATATTCACTGAAAAAAACAGAGGTTTCAGATCAGTTATAGTTAGGAATTCGCATTTAAAAAACCTATTAAATTCACTGAAAAAACCATAGGTTTGACACCAGTTATAGTTAGCTGGAAATTTTACTGACATAAAACCATTGAAATTCCCACGTTATAGTTAGTTGGACTCACTATAACTTGCACGTGTAATGCACTGCTGATGACATCACATATTAAATCACTCATGACATGGTCAGTGACATCACTCATGACATCACTCATGACACCATCCAGTGAATGTGTGTCTTTCTGAAAAATAAATATGTTTTATATATGTATATGTAAAGGTCGATGGAAGAATAAATGTTTAAATAAGTGTCTTAATGGATATTTTTTAAAAAGAAATTGATTGGTTAACTGGCTTATTAAGTGTATTTTAGTGAATACATATATTAGCGAGTATTGTTTAAATATTTAAATGTTCGTATCAGTGTTTCACTTTGTGTATAAGTGGCTGCATGGGTTGGTGAGTAGCTACATGTGTGTGTATATGGGTTATTAGATGTTTTTTTAGTATCAGTATGAGTGTCTGTATGGTTTGGTGGGGGTATTACTTAGTACATAGATGCATCAATGACTGACTCGCTGTTTGTATGTGTTTGGAAGACGGCATATGTGCAGGACTATGGATGGATGAGTGTGTATATGTGTGTGTTAGTAAGTGAATGACTGTCTCACTAGTGTCTTTATTAGTAACTACATATGTTTTAATCTAGTATATGTGAGTATTGATGTATATAAGTGAGTACATGTGAGAGTGAGAGATTGAAAGAGTTCTTGTTAAAATAAGTATGTGTTTCTATAAGTGATTGTTTAAGAGAGTAAGTATATGTAAGTTTCCTTAGAAGTAAGGTGGTAGTGTGTGTATAGCTGTATATGCAAATAAATGGATATTCAATAGTTTATTTGCATGTGTGAGTATGTGTGTGAGCAACTTTGGAAGACTGTCGGTGTGTTACAGGATGTATAGGTGTATCACTACATATGATGAGTGAGTATATGTATGAGTGACTATATAGAACTGTTGATGAATGAGTGGATGTGTATATAAATGGTGGTTACTGAATTGGTTGTTGTAACTGGTATGGGTATCTCCACTTTTTTTAAAATGTTAGGTTCTATTTTTGAATATGTGTTTCAAGGGTTACTTTACAGTGAAAGGAGGTCTGTCACTCTGTCACAAGGATGGTGTCATCAGTGATGTCATGAGTGATGTCACTGACCATGTCATGAGTGATGTAATATGTAAAGTCATCATCAGTGCATTACACCCGCAAGTTATAGTGAGTCCAACTAACTATAACGTGGGAATTTCAATGGTTTTATGTCAGTAAAATTTCCAGCTCACTATAACTGGTATCAAACCTATGGTTTTTTCAGTGAATTTAATAGGTTTTTTAAATGCTAATTCCCAACTATAACTGATCTGAAACCTCAGGTTTTTTCAGTGAATGTCACAGGTTTTTTAAATGCTAATTCCTAACTATAACTGGTGTGAAACCTATGGTTTATTCAGTGAAGTTCATAGGTTTTTTAAATGCTAATTCCTAACTATATATAAGGCCTCAAACCTATGTTTTTTCAGTGAATTTCAAAGTTTTTTAATAGCAAATGTCTATGGCTATGAAATGTAATATTTCTTTTCTTTTTTAAAAACATTTTTTGCTCTGGAGCGCTGCTGGTGCGGCCCCGGTGAGCGCACTGGAAAGCGCACTTTTTCGGCGCGCCCCGGGGCGCGCACCGGTGAGCGTCCCGTTAGCGCTATTGCCGCGAACGAAAACATCATTGTGACGTATCGCGTAGCCACGTCCGCGTGATACGCACGGCGTAAGCGCACCCGGAAGCACTCGAGCGAGTACGATCGCGCAACGTAAACATGCGACGCGCTTATGCGACGCGCCCCTGGGCGCGTAGCGTAAGCGCGTCAAGTCATGTGACCTAAAAATAACACTTTTTATTGGTTCAGGACAGTTTTGGTTTCAAAATGATCAAAGCCCTGGTCATGTGTCCTTAAAATAACTCTTTTCATTGGTTGTTATCAGTTTTTTTAACCCCACCCATTTCCTTCATTTCTTCTTTCACTTTGGAGACAGCAAGACCTGGTTTTTTCTGTCGTACCATTTTGTGCAAAGAATGGCAGCTAGACCATCCAGCAGTAGTGAGGACTCAGATGGCTTCATTCAGGAAGAGCCTCCTCAGCCCAGGATCAAGGAGCATTTTATTTGGAATTTTTTTTCAATACCTGAAGGATTTAAAAAGGTGAATGCTCCCAAAGTAGAATGCCAAATCTGCCATACTGTGCTTTCCCGAGGAGACCCAAAAAGGAAGTACAGCTTTGGCAATTCGACAATGATTCGCCACGTCCAACGCAGGCACCCCCAGAACTATGCCCGAGAGAGTGTCCGAGACCTGGCACGTAATCCCCCAAGGGATGGTGCCTCTACATCTTCAGGAGGACCCACAACATCAGGGAGAGGACGTGCAGCGGAATTGGAGAGGATTCCGAACATTCAACCTGTTTTTAGTGACATTACTACAAAATGCAAGCAATGCGATGAACTGCTTTGCTATGGTGAGCAGAGCATCAAGCTCATTGCACGAAAGAGGCAAGAACACCGCTGCCTTCCCCAGCCCTAATTTTTCCCCTTTTTTTTGCTCCTGTTAAGCAGTTTTGTTTTTGTCCTGAAAAAAACACCAAAAAGAAAAAAAAACAGTTCTTTTTAGAACTACCTCCAAATTATAAAAAAAAGGCTAAATTTTTAAAAAACTCTGTCATTCTTTTTTCTCCATGGTACGCTCCCCGGTGCCCGTACTGGGCGCTCCCCCCGCGAAAATCAAAAGAAAATTACATTTTTTTTGGCCCCGCAGGGCCCTTTTATGGCCCCCACATCAAACCTAGGGGGCCAGGGGGGGGGGGTTTATTCTGCCCCCTTATGGTCATTTCCCCCTTTGTTTCTGCCACCTCCTGTGTCTCGATTCTACCGAGACACGAGATGGCGGCCGCTCCGGACTGTTTCGAATGTTTACAGACACCCGAGAGCCAATCAGCTTTCCGTGCGCAAGTCGCGTAGCGCGCCCGGTGCGCGTACCGGGGCGCTGCCATAGATATATATCTTTTTTTGAACCTAAATTACTCAAAATCCACTGGAGCACATATCTTGAGACATAGCAAAGGCACATCGGGCTACCAGTCCCTACAATTTTGCCAAGTTTGGTGGAAATCCATTCAGCCGTTCGGGCTAAAAGTGAGTTTGACCGCCCTATGGAAATTAACATGGGGAAAACACGTTTTGGGACCCCCCTTTTATCTCGGACCCTGCTTGACGAATCCCCCCCAAACTTTCAGAGAAGGACCGGAGCTCGACGAGGCAAATTTGAGGAATTTTTCAGGCAGATTAGTCAACCGGCGCCAAAGTTATTCCAAATAGAATTTTGAGATTTTGCATTGAAAAAAATCCTAACTATAACTACCTACTGGCGACCGCCAGTAGGTAATATATATATATATATATATATATATATATATATATATATATATATATATATATATATATGTATATAATTGTTTATTTACTGGTCCATCATGGATCGGTAAAGAAAAACAATGGCACCCGTGTCCATACACATGTAGGGATGTAAGAATGCATTTACATGAATTGCAAAAGAAAAAAAATATATATATATTTTACACAAACCTCCCCATACTGCTATGATTCCCCCCGGAAAAAACACTTTATTGACCCTCCCCTCTTCTATCCCTCCACTATCCTTTTCAATACAGCTAATAGACTCACATGTCCACCGCTCAAATTAATATCGTATTTCCCTATTCTAATTCCTCACTAATCCTGTTTGGGTGCATGCTTCCTGACAAAAAGCGCTTCAACACCTCATCAGGGGTAGCAATCGCTGTATAAATGCAAACTCTTCCCTCTTCTATACCTCCACTATCCTTTTTCAATCCAAATAACAAACTCACATGTCCACCACTCAAAATAATTACGTATCTCCCTATACTAATTCACACTGATTCTTTTTGGGTTCCGGAGCGGCGTGCTATTTGCCGAAACGCGCTTCAATGCCTCATCAGAGGTAGTAAGCGCTATATAAATGCAGTTACAATAAATCTCACAAATGCGCCTACAAAGTGATGCCGCCATGTCCTGCATCATCATGCCTTTTTTTCAATTGTGTATTTTTATTTTGGGAGTTACTGCCAACAAGTCCAAAAGCCGAGATCTGTCCGCTTTGCCAGTGCTTGTTTGAAAAAAAAAAAGCCAGAGGATCACTGCATATGCATATGTTAGAGGTGTTCCCCTTTACTAGCCAATATATCCAGTTCCATCAAGATCAGGACCCCTCCCTAGAGGGTGGAAAATGAAGGTTGGGCGCTGTAAGGAGATTATCATAGAGGTGCAGGGAATTCTTTAAAGGGCTAATCTATCCGACCCAACTCTCATGCCAGCCTAGAATACGGGTGCGTTCAAACAGCTGTGCCACTGGAATAGTGAAGTCGGAGGTCCCCAGCCCCATTGGCAGAGCTTGAATGGTACTCCTTCCATGATGTAAGATCAGTGGGAGCAAGGCGGCAAGGACTCCTATTTCTCATGCTTCTGGAATTGGGGTAGAATGTGCAGGATGATGACATCTCCAGTCCTAGACTATCTGGCAATAAGTGTCAAGGCATTTCATCTTAGAAGGCAACTGCGAAGTAATATCCCTTCAATGGAAAAAAGTGTTCTCAGTCTTAAGACGTTCTTGTGCTGTGTGTGCTGCTTTTAGGGTTTGGTGTTTGTGACTGAAATAAACAGTTTAGGTTTTTATGTGGTTTTGCTCAAATATAGCTTGTTAAGATGTGTTGACTTCCCATAAGTCTCGAGGAATCCGTGAAAACCTTTCCCGTAAAAATTAGTGCTCAAGAGTTATCCAGGCCAGCTACCCAGAAGTCACTGAAACCTATGCACAAGAAACCTTTACTTGTTTCCCTCTCATCCAGATACTTAGGAAGTCTGCTTAAGAAACATCTCCTTGCGTAATACCTAGTCTCCTTGTAGTTTTCAAGTGTGCATTAACATTTCAAGAGCACGCTCTTTTTATTGTATGCATGGATACTCAGTTGTGCCCATGGGTTCATTACTTCCTCGTCAGACCTCCCAGTCACAGTTATTACCTCATGAGCAAATAGCTTCTCCCCCAGAACTTCTAACCAAAAACTCCCCTAGCCCATCCCTACCCTTCAGGCCACTCCCACATCCTGTTGCTTATATGCCTGACCGACGTAAGCACATCATGTGTTTTCTCTACGGACTGATTCATGCAAGACTCTCTACGGGCGGTGTCTTCTGTCTCCTTTGCATATTTTCAGGTGAGTGTTGGCCGGTCTGCTATAGCGACCGTTGTGTGGGAGTTATGCTTCAAGTTCCTGCTATAGTGGGACTGTGCTTTGTTTGACGAGCTGCCTCTTTGCCCTCGTCCTTGCCTCCTCAGGCTTTCTTTGGGGATTCCCCCCTTCTGGGTACACTCCCTGCTATAGCGGGATTGCCTGGGGATGGTCTGTGGGTTTTGGGGCTGCTGAAGAGCAGAGATGTCTTCAGACAATTGTGGCTGTGGCGGCTTTGTCGGCGCACCTGAGGCGTTGCGGGACTACCCCTCCTCTGGAGAGGGGGGGGACTGTCAGCGTTGATATTTGCCATTGGGGGCGATGGTCCCATCAAGAGCGGGATCGCGTTGTCTCTTTTGGGGGCATGGAGTCTCTGCTGCGGTTGGCTTGGTGCCGACTCCTTGGAGACTGTGGACATTGGTGAGTTATGTTATGGCTTCCACCAGCATGGCTGGTCTCTATGTGCCAGTCCACGGGAGCCGGTTGAGCTCTTTCTGGCTCACTGTAAAGCTGCACTATGAGTTTCCCGCTAGCCTGGTGGAGAATTATAGTGGTGCTTTTGCTCCTGTTGCCTGATTTCCATGGGGGCCAAGTTGCTTAACACTCTTGTCTAGGTTTGCATGGTTTTTGGTTCATTACTTACATGGAGTTTCCTGGTGTTGCTGGTTGGCCTGCATGAGTTATCAATTGGTGCTCTACCTCGGGCCCCTAAGACCTGGGCCTGTTTCTGTCATTGTTTTTGCTGTGGTTTGGGCAACTCTGATTGGCTGTCTTCTGTGTTGGCTTCCTGCCTGATGGAATTAGTGGGTTCTATATGGGCTTCCTCTGATTGGCTTACAGGGTCGTTTGTTGATTGGTGCGTATATATATAGGGGTGTGTGCTCCTCTGACCATAGTTCATCGTGGATGGGAGACGGTCAGAGATGAGTGGGTTCCAGGAAGAGGAGGTGCTGGTTGCTGGGCGTTCCACTGCGCTTTCCTTGTCTGATGTGCAGTAAATTATTGAAGCTGCAGTGGCTGCGGCCTTTCTGGCCAGGGAATCCAAGGGGTCTAAAAGGCAGATGTTAGATGCCCTAGCAGTCCATAATCCTGATGAAGAGTCGGATGAGGAGGTGAAGGTTCTTTTTTCCAAGGAGCTGACCTTCACAGTATACTGCAACATGTGTTGGACAATTTGGGGTTCCCTGATCCCTCAGAAGGTGATGAACCTGAGGGCTTTTTTACCAATCATCAGAGAAGGGAGCTTGCGTGTCTTCCTATTCATAAATCAGTGAGGAATGTGCTGGAGGGAGAATGGAAGGATATTAACAAGCATACCTTTCCCCGGTTTCTGGCTAAAAGATATCCTTTGAAGGGGTTCTCATAGGAGTTTCCGTCGGTGGTGAAGGTGGATTTTCTGCTGGCGGGACTGGCGTCTCAGAGCCTAGTGGTTTCTGAGGATGTGGTTCTGTTAAAATGAAGGATGATATGTAGACAGGTCATGTAGGTAAATGTTATGGAGTTATTCTTTAAGTTACTTATTCCGTTATAGGTTAGAAGAAGATGGGAAGATCTTTATTGTGCCCCACCAGGAGCAGCCTCCTTGCTGCTCAGCCCATCCATTCCAACTGACCCTTCTTCAAGCACAAACACTCTCAACATTCAATTGACCTAACCATTGGCTGAGCAGCAAGGCAGAGAACAACAATGGGGAGGATGCATTAACCCAATAGTAGATTACAGCACAACTCCCCCCTTATAATGATTATAGAAAATTAAATGTATGCAGGATGATAAAACACACACAACACGTTGGACATAATTAATCAAAAACTACATGCCCTTCCAACCTAGGAAAGACAGAAAAAATGAAAGTTCTAAACTTTAAAACAGTGGGTGCGCACCCACCTCACTTCGCCCTCCAAGCATAACTACGCACAGGGTATCTCTCAACCCTAAAACAGTGGTTATATCACACCACCTCGCCTCACTCTCAAGGCACAACTGCATACAAACAGGGCATCTTCACCACCCCAAAACAGTGGGTATATCACACCACCTTGCCTCACTCTCAAGGCACAACCGCACACAAACAGGGCTTCTTCACAACCCCTAAACAGTGGGTAAAATCCCCACCTTGCCTCACATTAAAGGCACAACTCACAGGGTATTCTCTAACCCCAAATAGTGGACACACAGAGTACACTCAATCCCCTAAATAGTGGGTACTACATAACCTAACCAACCTCGCCTCATTAATGGCACAACGCACAGGGTATTCTATAACCCCCCAACAGTGGACTCACCACCTATCTCGACGTTTATCACAACTAGCCTCGCCCCGGCTAGATGTAAAGGTGGTAAAATCCCAGTCACACCAAAGGACGTCTCAATCCTCCCACCAGGACAGGAACAAACTCTATATAGTATAGAAACAGACCACCAGTCACAAATCCACAATGCCATTAATAAAATATACCCCCACTGCCACAACAGCATTATAATGCATAAACAAAATCAAAACCAGCAACACAATATTCCGTTCTCTGGTGAGCAACCATCTCAACCGAACAATTCCACCCTTCTGTAACTGCTGCTGAATCTTGGAGCACTTCAAACTTAAATAGTTCAGTCAGTTACTTTCCTCCACATCGTGTTTCAGCTTGCACCCCACAATGCCTCAACTCACCATTGAGTATTGAGGTATACATTCAAGTTATACTCCATCTCCACACTTGAAGTACTAAAAATTATATACCAAAGAGCTATACTTACCTATAGCCCAAACACCTTATTTATCAAGAAAAAGTCAGTCGGCAATGGAGAAGGTTCAATCGTTTATTTTGCAAAAGCGCCCTATATAGGTGAGCCTCTCTCTCGTCCTCCCCCTCAAAAGGGGCTCAGAGGAGACTGCTGGATTACAGTCAAAACAGTGCATATATACTTTCGGCATACCTCATGAAAACCCCCTACATGGAAAAGTACAACTTCTTGTGAAGCCAACAGGAAAACCCATATAAGGCACAATTGATTGATTCGAAACTCAGCTCAAACTATTCCGGGGGTAGGTCAGTTAAGGTCCCTCCCTTTCGTTCTTCGTTCTTGGTCACGGGAGTACAGGCACAACGCCTGCGAGAATGTGCTCATCCTACAAGAAAGACAGATGCGACCTTGAGTTTCCTAAGTTAGAATCAATGGTCCATTCATAGCCCAGGCCGACCTCTCAGGCTCTGTACACGGTAGCAAGTCATGTCTTTCCCTAACTAAAGGAAGAGACCCAGGGAAATGAATACCAAAATGGAGTTTGTTCAGTCAAGGCCCGATTCTTAATGTATGCATGGTTCGAGTGTATCTACAAGGGGCCCTCCTAAGGTGGCATGTTAATATATTGGATACATCAGGCCAACATTATACAATATCGATTTATATTCCTTCACACTTGCCAGTAGTATAAATGCTGCAAAACAAAAAAATCATGTTCCTCCTCCGCTTGCTTCCGACACACGCTGAAACTCGTTTCCAGTTCTCTTCGTCGCAGCAGTGCGCATTCTAGCTTCCAATCTATCACATCAGCATGATGTTCAGCTGACCGACGTCACAAGAAGAATGCATGCTCCTCCTCCCAGTGCAAGAATGACATCCACGAGCCCCCGCACGCAGCTCCAACAACGGTAAGGCTCCAACACGTTGAAGTTTATTTGTTTATTTAAAACAACATTCCCGCTCAGGGAAAGATGCACGCCAGCCACACGGCCTAAGTTTGAATGCTGCATCACACTCGTGCTAGAAACAGACAGTGGAATGTATGCTTACCACGGTGTTTCAATGATGGCAATTATCCCTCTCTTGTGCGTGAATTAAAACACAGCTGTTACCTCACCTCCGCTGGTTAGTCAACTCTAGTAATGTCACAAATAACACTGCAAGTACATCGAAAGTCTCCATGGTCAGATCCTTGTTGCGCTATAAGTTGTAGATCAAACGGCCATACAGTTGTTAATTGAGCTGATTATACTATGAGTTGCCAAAAGTTCAATGCCTTACAATCTTCCCTTTTCCTGGTCGCACGCTGATCATTTCCTCAGTAACAATAGTCCATTTATTGCCAACAACAAGGGCTGGGCGCTTCCTCAGGCTATCACTAGACGCACAGGTTATCTTCTAGGTTTGCAGGATGTAAACAGCTTACTGCTTCTGCTGCACACTGCGCTGGCTGTAGACTGTCTGTTCAAGTAGACACTGGTGGGGCTGCCAGGCGCAATTCCTCTTTACAGGTTCTCATCTCAAGCCTTCAATTTCTTTATCCTCATGTCTTCATCTAAGATTTTTCTATATTTCTAGTGGCACTTCAAATCTCTTCTGATTCTGTATTAAACTTCCCTTCACGCTTGGGTCTCCTCCGCTCGTTGCCAGTGTTAAAATGAAGGATGATACGTAGACAGGTCATGTAGGTAAAGGTTATGGATTTATTCTTTAAGTTATTCTTCAATTATAGGTTACAGGAAGATTGTAAGATCCTTATTATGCCCCACCAGGAGCAGCCTCCTTGCTGCTCAGCCCATCCACTCCAATTGATCCTTCTTCAAGCACAAACGTACACAACATTCCAATGACCTCACCATTGGCTGAGCAGCAAGATAGAGAACAACAATGGGGAGGATGCATTAACCCACCAAGTAGATTACAAAAGGTTCCCTCTGATCCTGGGGTCCAGAGGATTGAAGGGGCTTTAAAAAGGTCCTTTGCTGCTTCCAACCTTGCAGTTCGTTCTGCTGCTTACACTAGCTATCTGGAGCAGTCTCTTCTGAAGGACTTTCAGGGTTTTGCAGAACAGCTGTTACAGGATGAGAATCCCTCTGAGTCTTTGATAATGTTGGAGCAGCAATCGCATTTCCTGGCTGACTTGTCCTTTATTCCCTTAGTGCTGCTGCTGCTGCGGCTGGGTCCTCTGTGGCGGCTAGGAGACAGTTATGGCTTAAACCTTAGAAAGTGGAGGCAACGCAGAAAACTGCTCTCATGAGGATTCCTTTCACAGGCCCTGAACTGTTTGGGGAACCATTGGAGACTTTGATTAAAAAGATGGCGGAGGACAAAATGCTGTTGGCTCCGGTCCGCTGTTCGCAGAAAGGGAAGTTTACTGGTTATAAACGGCTTTTGGTCAAACATTTCAATCCACAAGTCCCAAGGTCAGCAGGGTGCCTCCAGTTCTGCGGGTCCTTCCAAATCATGACTATGTGAGGGGTTCGGAAGGGGCTCTGGTTTGGGGTTGCCTCAGGTCTATTTCTCCTGGGAGGAGTTTGTCTGGGATCAGTGGGTCCTGCGGATTGTCAGACTGGGATATCAGATAGAATTTGGGGAACCGCCAGGGGATGTGTTCCGGCGCTACCCCTATTCTCAGATCTCCATTCAAGTGTCTGTCTCTTTTGGGAGGGTTCAGGACCTTGTTTCCAAACAGGCTGTGGTGAGGGTGCCTATTATTCAGCAGATTCAGGGGTTTACTCGATCCTTTTTCTAATATAAAAGCCCAATGGGGACTTCTGTTCTGGATCTGAAGGCGGTGAATTTGTGCATCCCTTATCGGTCCTTCAAAATGGTGTCTCTACAGAACTTTCTGCCCTTCCTGTCCGTAGGGGATTTCCTGGCTTCTCTGGATCACAGGGATGCCTACTTTCATGTGCCAGTGCACATGGCATCCCAGAGGTTGCTGCGGTTCTTTGTGGGTGTCAAGCATTACTATTTCCAGGTATTGCCCTTTGGTCTCTCTGCCTCACCTAGGGTGTTTATTAAGGTATTAGCGCCCTTGGTGGGGTTGTTGCATGCTTAAGGGATCCAGGTTTTTCCTTAATTGGATGACTGGTTGATCTCTTCCTCTTCTTTCCTTAAGGCTCAATCCAATACCCAGGAGGTCTACCGGCTCCTGCAGTAGTTAGGGTGGATTCTGAACTTGGAGAAGTCCCATCTGTCCTTCGCTAAGGAACTGCTGTTCTTTGGGGTGTCTTCAACACCAAGCTGGGGAAGGTTATCCTGTCGGAGCCTCGCAGACTGACTCTGGTGTGCGAGCTGAGGAAGGTGTTTGTCTCCCCTTCTTCCGCGGCGGGTGAGCAGTGGTTACAAATTCAGGGGTTGATGTCTGCTACCATGATGATTGTTCCTTGGGCCCGGTTGCACTTGTACCCTCTGGTGAATCATGTTCTGGGGCATTGGAGTCCGGGGTCTCACAATTTCGAGCAGTTGATTCAGGGGAGTGTGGAAATTTCCCTTTGAATTGTCCTGGTATTTTTTTTTTTGGTTTTTTTTATACTCAAGGTTGCCAGAAGCAAGGAGCAGGCCAGGAGACGCTAGAGTCCCGGTGAAAACTGGACCAAAAGTTCTTTGATACCCATCTCTGACGGTGTGCAAACCTTAGCTCCTGTGGTTCGAACAAGTTAAATTCATGTAACAGCGTCATTAAGGAGGAGAAGGTCCCCGATAGATGTTGCTTCATGCATCAATAAATAAATATATACAATTCCCAACAGATGGAACCAAGGAACCAATAAATACTAGATTAACCTTGGGGAGATTTGTACAAACATTTTTGTTAGCCTGAAGAAGGTGGGACACTATCAGATACCACCGAAACACGTCGCTTCTGTGTCTAAGAAAAATACGAAAAACAACGCCTGGCCTGAACATAGGTGGCCCAGCTAGAAAATTTGTAACAATATCTTGTGAAAAAAAGAAAAATAACACCTATGTGTATTATGTATGTGATGCAAGAGCACTTACATGGAATTGTTTTCTAAGTGTTTTCCCATGTGAGACAGGGTGTTGATTTGAGATTTAGAGATTACATTTTTAAATTCTCCCTCATTAGTGAAATTGGGTGTTTTAAAAAAAAAAAATGTTGTTATACTTTGTAAAGAGATCTCTTAAGAGATACGTTTTTAACAAAAAGATTAAAGATGTTAACATACAGTGAATAATAAAGATTCATGATTTTTCTACATTATGTTCTTGGGTTCTAACTGGTGCTGTCAGAGAGAGTCATGATTGGAAGTGTGTGGTGTGTGCATAAAAACAGAGCCCAAAGGGATTATTGTTTTCAGTGTTTACTACTGGTGGGTGGAGGACCAGAACCTCTTGCAGGGCTCTCCCTTTGTGTCCCAGGAGCGGTTGGTGCGGACTACAGATGCCAGTGAGCTGGGTTGAGGGGCTGTATTGGCTCAGGAGTCTGTTCAGGGGATCCAGTCAGTCCAGGAGGCAGAGTTGTCTTCAAATTGGAGGGAGTTGAAGGCAGGGCAGTTGTCCTAGACTCATTTCCTTCCTTGTGTACTACAGCGGGATGTGCTGGTGAGGACAGACAACACGGTGGTGGTGTGTTATGTCAACCACCAGGGTAGTGCGAAACTTGCTTCCCTCAACTTGTTGTCTCTGAGGGTGTTGCATCTGCCGGGGGTTTCAAACTCTGAGGCGTATCGCTTGAGCAGATTGTTTCCCTCCCAGTCGCTGGTGCTTGACTCTTGAGGTGTTTGGGGGGCTGATGGGGAGGTTTGGGGTCCCATCGGTGGACCTATTTGCTGCCCTGAAAACGCTTTAAAGAAGTGGCTTTGCTCTCTGGTTCAGTCGGACTCGGTTTGGAGAGTGGATACGCTGTCCTTGCGGTGGGAGGGGGCCTTGATGTATGCCTTTCCTCCCATTGCCTTGCTTCCGAGAGTCCTGATAAAGATCAAGTTGGATCAGGCTTCTGTAATCCTGGTGGCGCCTGCTTGGAACCGGAGGCCTTGATTCCCTCTGTTGTTGAAGTTGGCGGTGGGCCCCTGCTGGCTGTTGCCAGTTGTTCCTTGTCCACGGTCCTATCCTCCTCTGTCCCGTGATTGTCTTGTCCACTTGCATCTTGCGGGTTGGCTGTTGACAGGATGAACTTTGTGGCTATGCGGTGTTCTCCTGCAGTGGCTCAGTTTATCCAGCAGTCCTGGCGCCCTTCGACTCTTAAGTACTATGCTCGGCATTGGGTGTCTTTTCAGGGTTGGTGTGCAGGTCAGGGCTGGTCTGCTATGGAGACGGATCCTGTGTGAATCTTGGATTATCTGAAGGATGGCTCCAACTTGGGTCTGGTTGTGTCCTCCTTGCGTGCTCCGTTGGTGGTGGTGAGGGCCTTTCGTGGTCAGGCCTGTGATCCTGTTATTCCTTTAGTGTCCAGGTTGCTGAGGAGTTGTTTTTTCAAAAAACCCATGGTTAAGTCTTTTGTGCCTGGTTGGGATCATACTAAGCCTTTTCGTAAGGTGGTTTCCTTTTTGTGACCTTTGGCCTGGCGTTTCAGGGTCTGAAGCCTTCTGGTGCGACTCAGTTGATGGCTGAGGTGGGCTGTGGGACGCATATGAGGCTAGTGAGGTGCTGCTGTCTGGGTTCGGTGCAAGGGAAATCAACTCAGGTGTGTCTGCTTCCTGGGCTTGTTTTCAGGACCTGTCTATGGCTGAGATTTACAAGGCTGCTACTTGGAGTGCTCCTCACACTGTTATGTCCCATTACCGTTTGGTGGTGGGTGGGCCAGAGTCTGCTGGGTTTGTTGGCGCAGTGTTCCATTCTGTTCAGGTGGTGTGATTTTCTGCTTGTGCTAATAAAGTCTGTTTTCTGCTATATGGTGAAGCCAATTCTTGCTTTGATATCTTCTCATGTGGTAATGACTGTGACGGGGAGGTCTGATGAGGAGATAATGACCGGAAAATTACCGGTAATATTCATTACTCCGAGACGTAGATCTCCCCGTCACAATCCTGGTTCCCATCCCTCCCTCCCTGTTCAGCTTCTTGTTCTTGGGGGTACCGGATGTGCTAACGTGGGTCAGGGGTTATGAGCCACAGGATGTGGGAGTGGCCTGGAGGGTAGGACTGGGCTATGAGAGTTTTACTTGGAAGTTATTGGGGAGGATCTATTGCTCATGAGATAATAACTGTGACTGGGAGGTCTACGGTTCAGAGTAATGAATATTGCTGGTAAGTAGCCGGTCATTAGGTGCAGCCAGGGATAGCAGCTGCTTTCCATACATGGCTCTGATACTATCCCTGGGTTGTTTGTCCACAGTTTCTCATGCAATTTCACGAGACTCCATCCCGATATCCCCGACGTAGCCGTGTACATCCACTTCTCCAGTTTCTATGCAATTTGACAGCAGACCTGCATAATGTACCTTAACTTATCAGCATGGTCAGTTACCCCTCCTACTGCGCATGGGTGTTCATAACTTGGTCATCGTAAACACCACTAGCACCATGCCTCTTTATCACCCTTTGAGCCCACACACTATAGTTTCTTGTCCATTAGCACTTTTGTCCTGACACAAGGGCTTCACAAGTAAAAAAAAATTCCTGACCTCTGTCCCTTGATGGCTCACCCCTTTTATGCTATCATTCTCTGACGCAGCTTTTCTTGAGACCCTGATCTCTCTTTTTCATAACCCCTGCGGTCCGTTTTTGATTCATTCTATCCTTTACCTATAGAGCACTTTCATAAATTTGTAACCTGGTCCTGATGATGACCTAAAATCATTACAGGCTGAAACGCTGTTGACCCTGCAGCGCAACTCAAGGCGCCATCCTTGCGGTCCAAAAATACCACTTTTGTTTATTATTGAATCACATGTATGGGCACCAACTGGAGTCCATTGTATATATTATTGTTTTTCTGTGCCGATCTCCTGCTATATATACCCCCCCCCCACTTGTGACTTGCGCCGTTCACCTTGACACGAGCACTTGTGCACAGTTTTGTAGCAGGTTACATGACATTTGATGTAACAAAGTGCTTTTTGTTCTGACTCCTCTATTAATTATATGAAAAAGAATTTGCACATTACATTTTTGTTGGATTTCTTGTCTCCCTTCCACTTTTCTTTAAAAAGTCCCTTTTTGCAACATATCGTGTGCATAATCTTCTAAAAATTGCCAACTAAAAAACACCCATTGAGACGCTGTATGTTGCATATTATCCGCCCGGGTCTCTTCTGGGTTTAAGGGTATCCTCCTGTAGTTGATACTACTAACTGCTGTAGATAGCACACCTTCTTTTACGCCTTAAGCTTGTGCGAGCTGACGCAGACGCGTAGGCGCAGTCCAAAAGTAAGTATCTTGTTAGAATGCGGGGCACACTTCTGCTGCTCCGCTATTATCGTTAACACATGCTACGTAGGAGGCACTCTTGAAGATGCGAAACAAATCAAAGACCGTACATTTGAGTCCCTGGATTAACGCCGTGATAGCTAAAAAGGCACAGTTCGGAGACATTCGCTCTGGCAACCCACGTGCACTTGATTGTAGTGAAGCAGGACAAAGGACTTAAATAACGGAAGCAAATCCCACCCTTGATTAACCATCATTGGCAAAGAGCAGCGCTGAAGTGATAACAGCCTCTGACTGCAGGAGCGCCGGCTAGAAAGGCCTTTCAGAGTGAAGGAGGAATGCGGTTTTAATGGTTGACTGAATACATTTCCCTTCAGAGCTGTTCAGAAACAGCTGACAAGGACAATGTTATCTGAATGGTGATATGTGGAGACCTTTAGCGTGCCAACACTGCCATCGTCCGGGCAGAAGGCGCATGTTCAACCTCATTCAGTTAGATACCTGCGTGCAGGAATCTTGAACATATTCTACGCGAGCTCTGCATTCAATTGTGTTTAATTGCGCGGCTGTGTATCGAACAGTTACTAAAGTATTCTAATGTAATCCTTTGAAGATAACATGTAACGCTAATAATAACATTAGAGAGAGGGTGTAGCCTTAAGTCTAGAGCGGCCGACCTTGAAGCTGGGCAACGACGCTCAACACCCTGTGATTCTGGGCAAATCAAGTAATCTCCCTGTGCATAACAAAAATGAATGTGTCCATCTGTAACGCAACTGGTGCTATGTAAAAAGCTCAGATACCCGATTTCTCGGGTCTAGTTTGCGCTATATAAAACAATTAACATGAACGAGGCACAACGTGCTTACTCTTTAGTCTAGTGAGTAGCTACTAGTTTGTTATGTCGCTTCGTACCTCTGGTGTGGTACAGGTGCACTTTGATTAGTCTGGAGTTCCCGGGCTCTCATCAGAGGTCATGGTTTGGAGGGCGCATGCATGGGCGTCCGCAGGGGGGAAGGGCGGGGGGGGGGGCAAGGAGGGGCGCTTTTTATTTTTTGTAGGATGCATATTGCGCTTGTCTAGTGCATAATTTAAATTGCGCATCCAGACGTTTATAGCGGGCAATAATTGGGTTGTAGTTGAAAACAGTGGGAGTTTTTCTCAGAGGGGCAGTATGGTGTTCAGTGGGGGAGAGGATGTGGCACTATGGTCAGAGCTGCTGAATTCGGAACTGGGAACCAGGTTCAGCCTTAATAATCAGTCCACCAGACCACTCTCCTGCGAGAGCACAATCACATGCTAGACCTTAGATGGCTTCGCAACACCGTAGAAGTCCTGGTGTCTTCGCACCAGCAGGTGGACCCTAGCATGACAAGTGTAGGTTAACCTTCAAGGCTTGTCCACCACTATCTATACTGAAGTTCATCTCCAGTCTTGCGGGCAGGCCTATGAAGCAGCACACCCTAGAACAACAGTCACTGAGGTCACAGGTCCCTTGAGAAGGGCCAGCTCTAGGGTGGTGCAACCAGTGTGACCGCACTGGGTGCTGACTTTAGGTGTAGACATCATGTTTGCAAGTATATTATGGTTTTAAAAACACTTGCTGCCTCCTTCCTGGCTTCTAGCAATTTCCGGCAACAGTAAAAATGTCATGATGACTCTGGTGATTAATGTTCATCCTAGAGAGAGATCAGAATTTTGGCTAGTGGAAGTTTTGACTCATGGAAAGGTAGCTCAGAGGGTTATTGTACCGGCTGCAAAGAGCATGCGCCATGCAGATCACCAAGTGCACATAATGTAAATAGGTCAGTGAGCTACTGATTTTGTCAGAGATCCTTCTGTTACTTGCAGTTTAGAAGTTAAAATCCTAAAGCTATTAACTGTCATCGAAGAACTGCATACAAACTGCAAGGTATAAATTCGAGCGTTATCTTCCCCCCCCCCCCCCCCCCCCCACTCCCCCTCCCCTCCCCCCGTCCCCCAGTCTTTCATTATCCTAATGTCCCAAAAAGTGTTCTTTTGGACAGAAATCAATTCTGATTATTAAGGAGAACCCCCAACCATGGTATTAAGTTTAAAATTCCGGGTATTGTATTTCTCCAGACCAATCACTATAAAACTATACGGGCTACTAGTATGGTTGACATGGGACTCTTACACCTTGTAGTTCTTATTCTTATGTAACATTTTCTGTACAGTGATTTACACACATATTGATTGTCTCTGTGTAATGTGTGTGATGTAAAGTGCTCTGACACCCTACAATGGTATGAGTGGCGTTGTAAATCAAATTAAATGCATCTGAGAGAGAGTGGTTATGAGACTTGGGGGGCACAGTTAAAGGGTGGTAGTGAGGGAATCCATGGCACAGGTGGTCATTGGGGGGCACTAACAAACATTAATGCACAGGATACCACCAGTGCTATGGCTGGCCCTGCCCTTGAGGCCAGTCTGCCTCACCCAAAGGTACCTCCATTGGCCTAGTTTCAGCAGCAGCAGTTTCAGCAGCAGTAGCTGCAATTTACCAGGGACTGGCAATGCAGGATTTGCACACACCGAACTAAGGGGCCGATTATGATAGCGAGAAAAGATCCCCCGCCAGATTAGGATGGTTGGAGCACCCTTTTTTCCGTCCGCCGCTTTTCTGCCGCGGTCGCTTTCCGACCGCGGCGGAAAAGCTCTAACATCGCTGGCGGTGTTTATCAGACACCGCCAGCCATATTAGGATGGCGGCGCTGCCTATGCCTTTCCACAGCGGCATTTCCGCAGTGGAAAGGCATACGGTGTTTTCTTCGGGGGCCCGTTGCTGGACCCCAGGGGTGAAGGGGGGATGGGGGTGTACCTCCCTGCCTTTGCGTCCACGAAGCGGCAGGCACCACGAGGTGCCTGCAGCTTCGTGCATGCAAAGGTAAACATGCATTTTTTAACATTGCGGAGTGTGCTGCTTCAAGCAGCACCCGATGCAATGTTAAAAATACAGGATGTGACCGCCAGGGTGGCGGTCACATCCTAATTAGCATGGAGAGACCGCCGCTGCGGACGGTCCCCCCTCCTCTGGGGTGGCGGACAGACGCAGGTCCGTCCGCCATCATAATAGGCCCCTAAGTTAGAAAACTTCAGTCTCCCCACTTCATTCACAAGCACTTTTAACATGTGGTGCCTGCTGTCGGGCCACTGGAATTAAGTATGCAGCAAAGGATGACAACATTATGCCGTAGTGTTGACTAAATTATGCATTAAAAAAAGGCTGCAGCGTAATGCAGTATATTTTCAGATATTTTATTATTTTGACGTGTGTGCACATGCTAACAGTCTCTGGAAAG
This sequence comes from Lissotriton vulgaris, assembly GCF_964263255.1. NCBI lineage: Eukaryota > Metazoa > Chordata > Amphibia > Caudata > Salamandridae > Lissotriton > Lissotriton vulgaris. Next base: position 1,140,551,054 of record NC_141694.1, on the reverse strand, counting down.
ATTTTGCCTTATTAGTACCAGTGTAACATACAAATGCAGCAGTGAGAAAGGTGAACAGTCAACCTTTACAATAGACCATCCACTCTGCAGCAACACAAGTCACATTTTATATGAACTTTTGATATGTTTGAGCTACAAACAATTTATTAGTTTAAATGGTCAGATCATGCAGCAGATCTTGCATCAATAGGCAAATATGGCAGAGCCATAATTTTTGAGAAAACATTTGCAAACTAGGATATTTTGCCATTCATGTTTGAACTGCTGTTGTTGAAAAAGGGTGAAGTGCTGTTGACAGAAACTCCATGGCTCGGAGACAAATGGCTTGTGTTTCCACATTTTATTGTATTTGGTACATTCTGTTATTAGAAGCATATCACACTTTGTGAATATATTATAATGTCAATAACTCATTATAACCTTAAATAATCATGTGTATCCATTGGTTGATTAAACTGTGCAGTGAAATGCCAAACAAACACAAAAAATTGGGATGTCTGCGCATTCTAGCCACACCTCTGGCTCCACCCACAGATCCAATCCTTGGGTTATTCCGGCCATCTGATTCTCCGCCCACTGTTCCCCTACTTCGACCACTGTGTAAGACTCAGCATCCCTGGACCTGTGATGTGGCGCAGCTGCGGGCGCCGCATGTGCCACATATTTTCGGTGCCGGGCTTCCGCATAAGGGAGCTGGCCATTATTGTATCCCTAAACATGCGCACGATGTCAGTTTGACATTGACTACAAGTAGAGGGACTCTAAGTTTCTTAAAAAAAATATAGCTAACATTTGGACCTATACATTTTATTTTGTATAAATTAATTTAATGTGTGTAACATTTAGCAATGCCCGGGGAATTCTAGTAAAGGGAGCACCCACTGTCAAATCACTAGCGTGTGTGATTGCTACATTATTTATTACTAACTTTGACGTTGTGCTTTAACTTTGGAGAAAAGTTATCATGAATTCTAGCACCAAGAAGCCAATATTGGTAAATATGTGTGCTACAAATAATCCCTAACATACACTGTGCATACAGTATATTTAATCTGGTGCTTTAATCATAGGCTGTTTTAAAGTATTCTGATAAAAATCGAATTGTGCTGAAGGCAGCCTTGATTGGTGTTGGATCGAGGACCCAGAAGTCTGCACACCTAGCAGACAGAGATAAAGCACCTTGTCAGAAAGTTTAGCATTTTCCATACAGGTTGTGCTTGTTGGCCTATGGCAGGGTCAGTCACATGTCTGGGATTCCTGGCATTTAATTGAGTCTATCCTAGTTCTGCGCCTCAGTGTTTCGTGTGCCCCACCTGGAACACATCATGTCAGAGGATGGTGATGACGTTAACAATTAGCCCCCCCCCTCCCCCTCCCCCCTGGAAAAATGTCTGCGGACGCCCATGGGCGCATGGCTGTGGCTTAGACTACATTGTGAATACTGGGTGAGGTACAACGTTTAGAAATGCGATATGGGCTTGATGCTCGAATCGAGCTTAGTGGGGTCATGTTAATATTGGGGAATACAACAAAAGGAGAATGTGAAGTAGTTTAATGCAATCGGTGTTTGTTTCTGATAATAGTCACGTTTTTATGGGCTTTCTGTATGCCAAGTGGTGGCTCGTTATCCTTAGTTTGTTCGGGAACGTGTTCTGAGGTTTGCAAGTCCGATCACCCACCCCATCAAGTGTTTTCCCTTTCTTTCTGTAATTTTTGGTTGTCAACAATGGTGCCTTTCTCTATCTGGGAATATTCATTTGGTAACAGAGCGGCCGTTTTAACGGAAGAAAAGTGGGTCCTGCTTGTGGTTCACCCTATTAACCATACATGGAGCTGTAGATACGATTCTTCTAGCCTGTAGGAGTGCAAGGTCTTCAGTGGTGGGGTGATGGGCACCCCTAAGTAGGTTTCACAGTTATCGGACCCCGCCTACAATCTTAAGTTTACACGGGGACCCCAGAAGATACCCTCATCGGTGCAGCATCTGGGCACTGAAGAATCAATAAATCAGCTGCCACCAGCGAGGAAGGGGCTGGGCTGCATGTAGGGCGGTGCCCATGGGGCATCCATGTATAGTTTGTGGTCCTTAATATCTCTTTTTTCGCTCTTTCTTTTTCTCTCTCTACGTCTCTCTTTCTCGCTCTCTCTCTTTCCCGCTCTCTTTCCCGCTCTCTCTCTTGCTCTCTCTCTCTTTCACTCTTTCTTTCTCTTTCTCTCTTGCTCTTTCTCTCTCGTTCTCTTTGTCTTTCTTTTTCGCTCTCTCTTTTGCTCTTTTTCGCTATTTCTCTCTTGCGTTCTTTCTTTCTCACTCTTACTCTCTTGCTCTTTCTCTCCCTTTTGCTCTTTTTCTTTCTCTTTCTCAATTTCTCTCTCTTTCACTATTTCTTGTGTTCTCTCTTTCTTTCTCTCGATCTTTCTCTTTTTGTCACTTTCTCTTTCTTTTTTCTTTCTATCTTTCTTTCTCTTTCTATCTCTCTTTTTCTTTCTCTCTGTCTGTCTTTCTTTCTTTTTCTTTTTCTCGATTCAGAAAGGGTCTGTGTCTAGTGTCACAGTGAGTTTTTGAAAAGTCTAGATCAGGTTGGACAAGAGATCATTTTAGGCTAGCTTCGCTGTCATATATCGGAATGTATTTTTTCCGTAGGTTGAGTTAATAGGTTTTTTTTCTAATCATCAAGAGACTGGTCTCTTGGAAGCAGTTGATTAGGTTGAAGGCGTCAAAGGATGGTCTTCGACCACTTATTCTAAAATTGACCTGTGCTCTCAGGAAACCTTGTCAAGGGAACAGATCAGGGATATTTACATGCTCAAGAATGCGTTGAAAAGTGAAGCTTGACCATGTTGACCCATGGGGTTTACTTGTGGGTAGTGGGCTGCTTTCTTTGTGGCATGGTTCCATGTGCTCTGTTTGTCATCTCTTAGGTGAATAGAATGTGGATAATTTATTTGTGTGATTATACCCACTTTGTATTACTGGGTATGTTGACCCTGTGCCTTCTGAGCTTAACAAGAGGTCGCCCCCCCCCTGCATTTCTAAAGGTACTGTTTTGCGGGCCTTCCTGACACTGTAGCTGGTCTGCGACGCTGCGGTCAGCCAGAACTGTTTGGAATTTGTTGTTCACAACGGCGTGATCGCCCCAAGCGGAGCTATCGACTTAAAGGAACTTCAGTTCAAGTTTATTTTGAGAACTGAAGATTTCTGAAGTACTGTATTGTGGATTTTTAATGTTTTTGGTCTTGCCTTCAGTATATTAAAAACAATGGATATTTGTCTAAACCAGTGTGGTCTCCTTTTGTAGTGCTTTCACTTTGCTTCTATTGGTTATGTACAAATGCTTTACACACTGCCTCGAAGATAAGCCTGGCTGCTCTTGCCAAGCTACCAAGGGGGTGAGCAGGGGTTATTTTAGGAGTGTAACTCCCTTATCCTGACTAGAAGGAAGGGTCCCTACTTGGACAAAGGTGCAACCCCTTGCCAACTAGAGTCCCCCTTTTCTAACAACTAGTATTGTTACTTGTTTGACAGTGGGAGACATCGCTCTGGAGCCAATATCATCTGCATTCAGAATTCGGGTTGCCAGGTGATTTTACACCTATTCCGTAATGCACGGACTGCACATCCTGGCACCCGGAACTGTACCGTTAGAACTTTCCCTTTGGTAACAGCTGCTATGCACGTATTGCTTATAGTATTTGCACATTTTGAAAGTTTTTTTTGATAATCACAGATTTTAATGGTTTTACCCATCTAATTTACAAACTACTTCAACTATTGAGTGCCAGTACAAAGATGGCCTTATTGGAGGATAATACAACATAAGTCAGGCAACACCCAGAGGCACAGCCTTGTCACACAAAGCACTTCAGGTATGAAGCACTTTCGGCCTGGGTGGCTATTGCAGAACTGATACCCACAGGGGCCCGGTAAGATCAAGGCAGTAACGCACATTTAGGGGTTCGCTGGGGGAGTGCGGATGAATATAATCTATGGTGATGCCAGGTTTAGCTTTAGGTAATGAATTTAAGTATAATTATAGGTGCTGCGATGAAATGGTTTTAATTAATTGAATATTATGTTTAGATACTCTGCTCGATGTAATGATTTTTAATCACAGTTAAATGTGTTGTGATGTAATGATCTGAATTAATGGAACATCAGTAAAATATCTCTATGAAAAAAATTGAAGCAACAAGTTAATCTTTCTTGCAAGAAATCTGGTTATTAGTTCAGACAGGAGGATGTCCCACTCAAATATTAAACACAATCCTTGCCAAAGTGAACCCCAAAAGCCACTAAATTAACCTTTGCTCAACCCTCTACAGTCAGGTTTAACATGGAGGCAATGTGTAATGTGTTTGTGCAGCACACAAACTGTGATAACGTGAAAATACAACACCAAAAAATCCCAAATAAATTTAGAAAAATTGTGTAATCTTTAATAAATGAAATGACACCAAATCAACAAAATTGCAATCAGTGAAACAGGAAATATGAATTTTTAGAGCTTTAGGCACAAAGCACCAACTGTGGTTTATTACCTTAAAACACTGGACTGGCTCAAAGTCACAGGCTCAGGCCGTCACAAAGGAGCGAGTGCCTGAAACAGAGTTTGCCCCGCTGGGAGTTGTACTTTTTGTCCTTGATTGAGGCACTGCAAGGTCCTTCGTCGTTTTGTGGTTCATCAGTTTCTGTGAGGCAGCTGATTAGGAGCTGTGATGCGAGTTCCTGCATCAGTCTGTGGCACTCTGCACTAGTTCTGGTTTAGCCTCCGATCATGAGCTGTGAGGTGCTATGATGCAAGTTGTTGCGTTGGTCTGCTTTGGATCTGGTGAAACTTTAAGTTGAGCGGGGAGGAGGACACTCTTACTCCAGCCAAGGGTCCAGGACTTTGAGGAATGCACTTGAAGGGTCAGAACTCACTCTCACAGAGGACAGACGAGGGGCCCATGCCAGTTCAATTTTGGTCTGGTGAGCTGAAAAGCATGGAAGGCCTCCGAAAGCTTGTTATGTTCTGGTAACTCAAATAGGAGGTCAGTCAACTGACCCTTGGAATCACTTCTAGGGAGCCTGCCTGGGTTCAAGGCAAGCAGGTCCAATCTTCTTTCTTCAGATAGGATGGCAGTCTTTCTTCTGAATCTTCCACAGGTCCAGCAGTGCTCTGTAGATAGGTTCTGAAGGTCCCATTTTTATACTTGGTACCAGCTTTTGTGTTGGAAGAATTCCCTAACCTTCTCCCAAAACTGGTTCTGGCCAGTTCTCCCCTTTCCTCTGGCCCCAAATATTCTAGGGTGGCAAGGGCAGGCCTGGTGTCTGGTTCTCTCGTGTGTGTTGCAGACAGGACACTTTGAAGTGTAATCTGGGCAGGGAACAGCGCCTCCCCAGCCAGCATGTCAGGAAGACCATTTTACCTCCGACATAAGCTACTTTTCTTTGTCTCATGGTCTGGAAGCAGTACACAACCCACAACAGCAGAGTCATTCACAGTTACTTGACTGGCTGAAAGACACAGTTGGTTTGAGCAGGAACATGTCAAATTTCTAAAAGTGGTTTCAAACTAGTAACTTACAATCCGACGTTACCATTAAAGAGGATTTTAAATTGCAATCCATTTGAATATGAACACAATTTCTCCATCTGCTCACAATTTGAATTGAGCACTTAAGTGTAATATAGCAAACCAGTACTAGTCTTTTTCAAAAGTGAATTTAGGAGTTTTTCACTGCCATGACATGTAAAACGTAAATCAATATGTAGTACTTTTTAAGTACCATGCACCCTGTCCGTAGGGGTGGTTACCGCCTACATAATTACAAAAAAAGGTGTTGGCCTGGCAAGAGGTTTTTTTTTGCCAAGTCGAAATGGCAGTTTATAACTGCACTACAGGCTTCAGTAGCAGGTCTGGGACAAGCTTTAAAGTTCTACTTTAGTTGGTGACAAAATGGGTGCTGCTGCCCACTAGTAGCATTTAATTTACAGGCAGTACTATGTATTATAGACTTAAAAGTGCTTTAAATGTGCCAATTAGGTGTGGGCCAATATTACCATGTTTAAGGGGAGAGCACAAGCACTTTAGTACTAATTAGCATGAGTAAAGGGCACAGAATCCTAATGTCAAAAAATAATACAGCTACAAATGAGGGAGTAAAGGCAACAAGTTCAGAGGAATACCAAGCTAAGATTGTAAGGACTAAGACTTCTAAACAGACTGGTTTACAGATTTGTGTTATTCGACATCATTTCAATAATGGCCAAAGGAATGATTTTTGTTAAACCACGCTCTTAAGTGTTCTAAAAAATTCAGATGGGCTCACTGTGAGGCCTACTTCCACCAGCCAGTTGAATAGCAGGCATTTCTATGCTCCCATTCCTGGGGGGTGGGTTCAGCCTTTCAGTTATTTAGGCTTTGGCTCGCTCCTGACTATTGGTTTTAAAAATATATGATGAATGATATAAATACTTTCAGGGACTTTTAACCAGTGGCCTCTATCTATTGGTCTGTTAAATTGATATTTACTTTTTCTGTCCACCAGAGCATATATTAATGGGTCAGCCCAATTAAGCTGCTGGCTTCTTTCACTTTGAGCGCCAGATTTTTGCTACCTTAAAAGTAGTCCCCTTCAGTGGTCAGCATGATCCACTGCACACCACCATCTAAGGGACTTCACGGAGCTGTGGTGCTTCCAGGAAGTCTGTGCGCAAGTGGTTTTGCAGAGGCGAATTCAGCAACTGGATATTTCATTCATCACTAGAAGCAGTGCCTGAAATGAGCTATGTAACCCGTTGTCACAGAGGCTGTAGTGACATCGGGCTTCCTAATCACATTTTTTTTATCTGACACAATTTTGTTTACGTCAGTGTATTGTAGCACCCTAAAAAACAAAGATTGCCTTTCTCCCTAATCCGCTTTTTTTATTTAGTATGTTCTGTTGTAAAATACAAATACCGCCACTACTTTCATGCCACACATGAGGTAATAAAATAGCCTGAAGCAGCTCCCGAGTCAGCCTGTAGAAAACATCCGGCTTTGTGCTTGTCCTCGTCTCTTCCCTTCTCCGTTGTTCTCTTTTCATGAACAAATAATACATACAAATTATAAATGTATTTACTGAAACCCTTAAAACAAAACAGCAGCATCTATCTTAAAATACGGCGTTTCTCTCTGAATCAACATGGTAGTCCTTCCCCTATATGTATAACGATCTCTTCCGGGTCGTCCTGCTGCTCTAAAAGCTTCAAGGGCACCATGACGTCAGATGCAACAGCTAAAACCCCCACCCCTATGTTCCTTTTGCTATTGCGCACATGCCCTTCACTCTCCAGACACAGACTGTGATCTCCAGTGATTCCAAGGCCGTGGCACCGACAGCCAACAAAAGCACTGCATAAACCAGGTGATCCCGTTTTCTCAATGCTTCTCAATTCTTGCCTAGCTTTGTACAACACTAGTTGGTTAATCTTGGAATGTTTAATGAATAGGTATTGGCAAGCTGTTGGCAGATCTCAGCTGGAGGACACATTGCTTCTAAATCTGTCGGCCACCTTAAAACACTAAAAAGGAAAAAGACAAAATATGTCAAAAACGTTCAAAGACGTGGGCCGTGCATGTGTGGCCATCTTAGAATTGTGTTTACAAACTTTGGTTTACAGGTCGATGATGGTTGATGTGTTACTTTCAATACGTAGGTCATCTCTGAAACGTAAGCTAACAGCAAAATATGAGAAAAGCATTTTGAGATGGACTCCCACCCATCCATGACTATTGACAAATGCTAATGCTCTGCGGACACATATTAAAGACCAGACCCATTGGCTTTGCAAATATTTGTTTCAATAGCAATTTGTATCTGAACCATTGTAGTTGTCCTTCACTAGTATGGAATGATATTAAACCAGTTTGGTGCATTGACAATTCTTAAAAAGGCCCCAAAATTAGATTACTGTGCGTTGTTAAAGTTATTCTGCACTGTACACACTACAACACGTTTCGCTTGTTTATTTGAACGAATAATAGAAACATTCATTTTGCAGTTAAGGGTCTTTATTTTTTTCTGTTGAAAAATGCATTTAATGTGACTACCAAAGAAATACTACAGCACTTTTCGATTATGTAATTGAACTAATAATAGAAATACTAATTTTACAATGTTTGTTCTTTCTTTTTTACAGTTGAAAAATGTATTTAATATGACTGCCAAGGAAGGAAGGAAAAAATCTGTGAGTGCACTGGTGGTGGTGGGAAATGGAAATGGTGCTGCAGGTGAGTGAATGTTTTTTTTGGTTAAATGAGTTTGACAATGATTACTTTGTCGTGGTCATATGATTATAAACGGAACTCCAAATTCCTTTGGAAGCATTTGCATCATGGAAAATGTGGGGCAGCCTTCAGCCTGCCATGCCCCAGACCCCAAATTTGGATAACTTTTTAAGTTTCAATGTCAATGCAAATTAGTAATTTCGTGTGTGTTCGACCAGTCATTTGCTGTCTAAAATACGAAAGATTTTGACATACGTGTTGAGGTGGTTGGTGCGAAATAGCGAAGAGACTTCTCAGTTGCTTACTTTATTAGGTCTCGCCTCTCAATGCGCATGCGCATTGAGCAGAGCGAGACTATAGCGACTTAAACAGACTTTACCCAACTAGTATCCCAACTGGCGATTTGGTGCTGTGCCCGTGCGCTTTTAGGTCAATGCGCAAGCGCATTGACCTAAAATGCGCGTGCACATCATCAAATCGCCATCTGGTCCCCAGCAGCACTCCTCCCACACCTTTGAAGTGAAGCTTAGCTTCACTTCAAAGGCCCCTGCTGCTTCACACCCTCATCGCCGCTCTCCCCGCTCGGCCCCCTCCCCTGCCCGCCGTGTCGCATTTCTCTTCCCCTTCCCCTTCTCTGCCTTCCCTCCGTCTTGTTTTTTTTTTTACCTGCTCCGCCCCCTCCCCTGCCCGCCATGTCGCATTTATCCTCCCCCTCCTCTTCCCTCCGTCTTGTTTCATGTGGATTTGCCACTACGTCTGGACGTTATGTGTTTGAGATGTGTAGGTAGTAACACCCTCTGTTATTACAATTGGTGCAGAGCTCAGACACGGCTGGCCCTGCCTGGTAACGTGCTGCGTTTGTCCAGTGTGATTGTTTCTTCTTGACACCGTCTGTGTTGCCAGGCATTGCTAGAGGCGCTCTGTGAAGACGGAGGTTTCTTAGGAGACGAGTCCCCGTCAGGGCAGACAGGAGCCTGGATGTTATATTCAGTGCTTGCTTTTGAATCCAGAGGGTGCGAGAATGGGCGCGCCTGCTTCAACATTAGCCCCAGTAGGAGCCGAGGGCAAAATGCAGCCACCCATTCCCATTTTGCCCTTAACACTTACCACCATATTGGCAACTATAAGTGCCTATACTCTGGTAGCTTACAGACAAGGTTTAAAGGCATCTGTTAAGATCCCCATTCAGCTCCCTCCACTTCACGCACAGTGTTTCATTTGAATTTGCATGTTACAATTGGCATCACGGCCGGCCAGCCGTGCTTTCAGTTTCACGGCCGGCACTTTAAAGGCCGCTCTCCCTGCTCCGCTCGAAGCCAGGGACCAATTGAAAGCAGCCAGCAACATTACACCTTAGCCCAGACTACTGAAGCACTCTTGTACCAATGCCTGTCTAACCGCAGAGGCGAGCATTCACAGTATGTCGGGCATCTGAGGAAATGCCATTTTTATTCATTTTTGTGGACGTTTTATATAGCGCGCACTCAACCAGAAAGTATCAGAGCGCTTTACACGAGATTAAGTGAGTTTCCCCGAATCACAGGATGTTGAGCGTCCCTGCCAAGACTCGAACCCGGCTCCCCAGCTTCGAGTTCGACCGCTCTTGCCATTATGCCACATCCTCTCTATTGTTCCTGCCACTGGATTACCAGAACTGGTAAATGAAATATTACACATAATTCAGAAGGAAAGGAGCAATAACACACAGACGCACTGAGTCTGCATTCCTTTCTTCATTTAAATGTGTGAAATTGACACCAGCGTTTCATTGATGCTAACGGGCATTCCCCGCAGTTAAGTGGTATTACCGCATTTTGTGACGCATTAGTACAATTTTTTTCTAAAGCCGCATTATTATGTTAAATACATGGAAACCTCATTTGCATCCGTAGCACAAGTTTTAAGATCTCCAAACTAGCTTTAAATGAAAGCGCAACTCACTGTTTGCCTAGCCCTCCACCTCTATCACTACTGCGCCTGCTTCAACATTAGCCCCAGTAGGAGCCGAGGGCAAAATGCAGCCACCCATTCCCATTTTGTCACCATATTGGCAACTGTAAGTGCCTATACTCTGGTAGCTTACAGACAAGGTTTAAAGGCATTTGTTAAGATCCCCATTCAGCTCCCTCCACTTCACGCACAGTGTTTCATTTGAATTTGCATGTTACAATTGGCATCACTGCCGGCCGGCCGTGCTTTCAGTTTCACGGCTGGACGTATTTATGTACAGAATAGGATATGCCCTGTCATTACCTTCCCTTGCTGCTAATTTCAAACTGAACTCTCTATTGAAGCTGGATATTGGATTATACTTTGCTTATGAACTGGCTGCTATTTATTGCTTTTTGAACACTTTGGGATATGTTTTGGTATTTTAATCCTTCTGCTGTTAATCCCAAAACCCTAACTTTTTTTGTTGCCAAAGCAGGCAATTGTTGCCACCTAAATGCTTGAAAAATATTTAGTACTGACATTCTCCAAAGTTATAACTATTGGCATTGTAAATGACAAAGCTATCAATTTAGCTATTTTAAAAACCAACACATAAATAAAATATTTGTCATTTACAAGACCAATAGCTCCAACTTTTCTAATGCGAGACCTATTGCATTTCCAATGCTTATTTACTATTGATTTGAAGTAAGTTGCTGCGTGTCCCTTACCTCACAATGTATTTGTGCAACGTGTTTGACACAGAGTTTCGAATAATACATCTAGACAAAGCCGTTTGTAAAATACATGTAGCTGGGCCGATATGAAAGACACTGGAACACAACACTACACGCTCTCTTGTGGCTAAGCATTCCCTTATATATTATCATAAAATATGATTACACAGTTACTTTCAGCTATTTGGTTGCATGGCACTGGAAAAAGGAGCAGCAGAACTCATGCTCCAGCTCTTTCATTTTCGTTTGAAGCAGCTGAACATAGCCATGGTTTAGGTGCTCGAGAAATGTCTTGAATTAGGATAAAGAGCATAACTGGATTGGAAAGACATTCTATTAAGTGTGAGTTTGTACCAAGAAAGTTACATGCCCCATAGTTTGTCTCTTTAATTTGGGAACTATTGAGAAAGTAGTGACTGGGTGTCTTAAGGGTCTAGACAAATGAAATTAGGATGAAATGCTATAAATCATATTGTAATCTGTGGATGCATCTTTACATGTTGTTATTGCCTGATGTTAATGTAGACTAAAGGGACACCAAAATAATGCCCGTCCATGCACCCTGAAATCGCCAACAGCAATACGTTTATTTTGAGCTGAATCATCATGTGAGCCAATCAACATTTCGAGTACTTAAATTATTCTGGAATGAGTGTGGTGGAGATGGAGGCATATTCCTGCTTGAGTCATGGTAGATAAAATATTTACAGTGTCCCCAAAAGGTCTCATAAGGGAATTGGATTGGTCATGTTTTTTGTGAAATTACATAGGTCTGTCCTTCTAAGGTTACAATAGTGTATGCACACTCGGTGATTATTTACCGGGTACCACAAGACGGATGGATAATTGACTTGTATGTAAATGACTACCATGGAAAGTGAAAAGCTATGGTAGGACATTGAAGTGGTAGATCAGAGCTTTTAATTTATTAGGTCCAGAAAAGAAATACCAGAATTGTGGTGAATGCAGGAAGGTAAGTAATCAGCAGATAGCAATGCTGGATAACATCAAGAATCGAATGCAGCAAAGGGGGAGGGGTAGCGCGCCAGCGAGCCTAGGTTGGAGCTCCAGCGGCCCACTTCAAAAAAGGTCGCACTGTAGCCACTATAGAAGGGGAAGGCCTCTACCTACCTGAAATTGCCAGGCTGGTTGGCGACTGGTTTGGAGCGAGGAGGAGAGTGGATGCTGGCATACCCATTGCTGCAGTGGTGAGACTATGGTGTGGTTCTGTAGTGTGGCCTGATTCCCGGCTTGCAGCATGCAGTCTCAACAATTAAAGGACCTGAGCCAAGAGGCCTCTGACTACCGCAGCAGGGGGTCCAGTGTTCTGGTGCACTGAGGAGCAATGCTGCAGCAGCCTGGATCCATGCTTCAGGTGAATTGGCAACTTGCGGATTGGGGCAGTCTAGGCCTGGTACCACTGTTGCCATGAGCTGGAGCGACGTTTGGACCCCGGGGTGGAGATTGCTGTGAGCTCCCCCTCCCACTGGGGTGAGAGATTTGGAATCCATTGGGCTTTATGCTCTGCACTTCACTGCACATTGACTTCCCGCTCATTGGAGTTTGTCTCCAGCCCATGGTTATCTCAGAGCCTTCTGAGGGCATGGTCGCTTGTGGATGTCTCTTTCCCTGAGACCTTTGGCCTTGGTCCCGCTGTCTCTAAAACATGGCAGGCCCCTTTAGGAGGTGGGAACCACGTAGATGCGTTTCCATGGCCTATCGAGTCCTACAAATGCAGCTGGGCAGCCGTCCCATGATTTCTGCACCCCTGAGGGGGACCTTGCACTGCATCTTTGCTCCCCCCACCGGTTCAGTATCTGGATGACAGGGTGCATCAGCTGGGCTGAACTGTGACCCTCTCCCACTCTTCATATCGTGACCCCTGCCTCTGGTATGGGATGCAGTCTAGTGATTCCCTGCACAAATTGTGCACAGAAGTGTTCTGATTGCCTTGGCTGGAGGCTTCTGGAGCAGGGAGGGGGTAATGTTCTGGCCTGCTGAATGCAAGGAGACGAATGGCCACGCTCCCTCTCTGCTGCCTTCTACTATCATCTAACCCCTAAGTGGAACTTTGCACTACTGGACGTTTCATCCCAACTACACTGTGGCAATATCTCTGTGCTCTTTCTTCTGTACTGCACCTAGGACCATAATACACTTTGCTGTAGCTACACCACTGCACACCACTGTCTTTGGCACAGCTGGGGCTTTATTACTGCACTCATGGTAGCCCATCCCAATGCCAATCTACTGTGGTCAGCACTGTGAAGCCCCGTCCCTGTGGCAGCCATGCGCTTTACAAATCATATTAACATAACATAACATTGTCATGCCCTAGGTGAGCAAGATAAATTATTGCATTCTGAAACCTGGGAAAGGCTGACCTTAGCTGAACATAGAGGGGGACTAGGAGTTCTTTAAGTTCCAGCATACAAGCTCCATAGGATACTAAGTTATACAAAAGATATGCAGTTCCCGGGGAGAGGGAAGAACGGGGGGAATCTGGGTCAGGGAAACTGAGACACCAGATCAGGGGATCTGATGGCTCAGAAGCAAGAGCCCTCACACACCCGTGTGGGTATCATGCTTCATCACCAGGCAGCCCCTCATTGGACTGGAGCAGCAATGCCCAACGTGCCCCTCTAGAGCAATGGGCCCCCTTTGCCAGAGATCTTTTGAGCAAGAGAAGCCGATGTGAGGTGTAGGGGCTCTAGGTGTAGATTGCTGCAATGGGAATTAGGAGTTTAAAAATAGCTAATAGATACCCAATTAAATTCAATAGGTGGGTTCTCTTGTTATAATTAAAAGATAATAGGTGGCTGAATGTGGAAGTAATCGTCCTACCCAGTCATAAAATAGTGTGTGTGTAGGTCAACATGTTTCTTGCCTCAACTGTCGCTATTGATTTGGGCAATTATTCAGAACTCAAAATGAAACCTAATCTACTTGTGGTTGGGGAAAATGTATGTAACATTATCACATGACCCCAATCTACACCTAGAGCACCTCCACTCTACACCTCACATTGGCATTTCTTGCTCAAAAGACCTCAAGGAAAAAGAGCCCCGACGAGGGGCCCGTTGGTCATTGCAGCAACAGCCAATTAAGGAGCTGCCCCATGGAGAAACATGACACCTACACAGGTGTGTGAGCGCTCTTGCTTCTGAGCAATCAGATCCCCTCATCTGCTGTCTCGGTGACCCTGACCTAGATCCTCCCGTCCTTCCCTCGCCCCAGGAACTGCATACGTTTTGTATTACTTAGAAGGATGACCATAAGCCGATCAAGCTTCACTTTGATAATAGGCACTCCACAGTGCAGGCAAAGGGTCAGGATTCTGCAACATGAAACCCAAGACATGGACATTGCCACTCTTTTGAAAAATAAATTAAAGACAGTTTGCGTTCCATTGACAGCACATTAGACACACTCGCTTCTAAAACGGATGAATTTCAGGGACGAGTTGATAAGTATGAGTCTAGACTTATGCAAGCAGGAGGGAGAGTATCAGATGTGGAGGACACGCAGAACAGATCAGAACTTGCCCTCTTCTCTACTATACGTGAACTGAGAGTAATAAAGGCCAAAAGAGGGATTTGGAAGGCAGATCCAAACCAAACAAAATATGGATAGTAGATATCCCTGAATCTTTGAGAAGCGACAACATGGAGCTATTTGTGGAGGATTTGCTGGATAAATTGTTTAGTCACAAGACTTTCTCAGCTATCCTTATAGTGGAAAGTGCACATCACTCTTTGACTCCCAAATCTAAGCCCAGACAAAACCCTAGGCCGATCATAGCGAGACCCCTAAATTACAGAGACTACATATTGCGAATGAACAGTGTGACACCAGACTTTAAATACAACTGCTCTCCTGTGTCATTTTACCTGGATCTCACCCAAGGGATTCTTTACAGTGATCTGGAAAATTTTCATGGCTAAAACACTTCAATATTCCATGCCGTTCTTGGCCAAGTTCTGGTGGAAGTGTAATAGCACTACTCACTTATTTATGTAGCCGTAAACTGCACTTGCATTATTGAACATCACGTATTTTTCAGAGTTTTATATAGCACAAACTTGGCTCGGAAGTATCGGATATCAGATCGCTTTACATGAGCACCAGTTGCGTTACACAAGGATACCTTCATTTTTGTTAGCCACAGGGAGATTAAGTGATTTGCCCAGAATCACCGGATGTTCAGTGTCATTGCCGAGACTTGAATCCAGTTCCCCAGATTTGAGGTCAACCGCCCTAGCGGTTAGACCACATCCTCTCCCCTGGATGTCAACCCGGAGACCTCCGTCTTTTGAGTATACCAGCCAGGCTTCCACCCAATAGACTTCTAACACTGCTTTTTACTCAACTACTACCTCACTGCTGATGTGGCGACTGATTCACACATGATCTCTTGCCCAGATCCTGGGTTTGTTCCCCAGATATGTATATTTACATAATTTTATTGCATTTATATGTTGATAACGAACACTCTACTGATTATATGTTGATATACTACTATACACTAACTGTCATCCACTTAGGTAACATATGATGTTGTTACTCCACCTGAATAGCAGGTGGCGAAAGGTAGAAAAAAATTCTATGCATCCTGCCCAGGGCTAAGCCCTGCTTCCTGGTCCCCCTCACATGTGGAACGTATTCATGATGTTTACATTAATCATATGGTTTGAACTTCTTCTGCAGGTTGTCAGGAAAAGGGTAATGATTGGGGTTGGGAGGGGATTTAATCTTGATGTTTCTTGTCTGTGTATCCACAGTCATCTTGATGGGTACGGGCATACTGACAATGTTTCTACACCAGCATTGCTGGTTGACCACTCTTGAGGCACGGCAGTTGAGGCTGGTGAATATATATGCCCTAAGTTAGATGATTGTAACTTTATTGACATTATATTACATCTGTACTCTTAACTATGGAGATTAGTCAGTGGTATGGAAGGGATGGTGGGGATTTTAATTTGACAGTCTCTAGGCCGCTAGACATGTTCTAATCACACTGTGTTAAAGTTAAGAGTGCATGTAAATCCAACTCAGAATAATATAGTGTGGATTAGATTTAATTAAACTGTAAGGGTTTTCCTGTTTGCCCTTAAACAACAAACCTTCTTACACCACTTCACTTCTAAGCCAACCTGTGAAAGGAGGAAAACGTATATAGATTTATTTTCTAGAAGAATCTTACCTGCCTGTCAGACAGCGGTACATTGAAGATTGCCCGGTATGACCCGAGTACATGAACCAAGAGATCCAGTCTCTTGACTTGATGTTGCCAAAACCCTGTCTGTTGGGGGAGCTGGTCTCTTTTGCTAACTGTGCCCAGGAGTGATAGTCTAGTCAAGACAATGCAAGCCACTGAGTTTGGTAATAAGCATATTTTTTATTTGAAAGCTAAAATATAATTTAGTTTGTGATGTGTTATCATTACTCACCTCTGGCCATTTAGACATATAATCAATCAACACCAAGGAATATTTAGGAGAGTTTCCCATCACACCAAAAGAACCAGCCACATGAAAAGCTAGGTTGCACCAAGGTGAGTTCTTTACAGCAATGGGATTGATAGGAGAAGGATAAGTTACCTGTGTTTTGTCACTAACTACACACTCACCACAATCCCGAACACAATGTTCGATGGACCTGTGCACTCCGCCACCAGAAGTCCTCTCTAACTCTACGTTTCATGGCATGAATGCCAAGGTGAACTTTGTTAGCTAGATCCAAAACTTTCTTGTGCATGCACACCAGTACTACCAATAACCCCCCCCACCCCACCCCCCTCCGCAGAATTCCATCCACCAGGGACAATTCATCGCTTAATCTCTTGAAAGGGATCAGCTCGGGAGCTAAATTCATGTTGTTGGGCCAACCATGAACCATAAAATCCATCACCCTACTGATCTCAACATCCTCTGAAACAGCTAGCTTCCACCTTCAACAGTGTCCACCGCTCCACCTACATCACACACCATTTCCAGGTCCTCCCCCAAAGTGTCATCAGCAACCACCGTGAGGGGTAACCTAGACACAGTTGGCAACGTGATTCTTCACACCTGCCACATACCCCAAGCGATAGTTAAACTCATTAAGTCTGTAATGCCACTTGGCTATGCTTGGAGTGGCTCTGCTACCCCCTTTGGTGGTAAAAAGATCCACTAATGGTTTCTGGTCGGTTCTCAGAACAAATTTGTTCCTCCATTAAAAGTTCTTAAAATATTGTACACCCTACCACAGGGCTAGGGCCTCTTTTGCAATCGTAGAGCAAGTATCCTCCGCCCGCAGTGCTTTAGAGGTAAAAGCGATGGTCTTCTCCCTACCGTCACCTCTCTTCTGCATAAGAACAGCCCCTAAGCCCACATTGCTAGTACCCGTAGTAACAATACAAGGGTCATTGATGTAAGGGGGCGTGCCTGTACAATTACCTCCTTCAGGAGCTTTAAATCGCAACCACACTCATTCGTCCACTCATACCTTTCATTCTTTTTCATGAGCTCACGCATACACACCGTCCTGTCTAAGAAGTTGCCCACAAATTTGGCATAGTAGCCCTCCAGCCCTAGGAAGGAATTAAGCTAAAATATTTACCTTGGGTTTGACCCCCTTACTGGAAATGTGATGATCCAGATAGTCTACACCTTCCAGGAAAAATTTACATTTGTCCTTCCTCCGCATTAACCCACTAGACCTAATAATCTCCAACACTTGCTTGACCCTAGTATCATGCTTTAACTCGGTTTTCCCATAAATAAAAATGTTGTCTTGGAAAAACATGACTCCTGCAGTGCTCTTAAACAGATTCCCCATGAGGCGCTGGAACACTGCAGAAGCAGAAGCAGATACCAATCCAAACGGCATGCGTATATAACGAAAAGCACCTTCAGGTGTGACAAAGGACATGAGGTGTCTAGAGTATTTTCACAATTCCACCTCGTGGTAAGCTGAGATAATGTCAAGTGAGAAGTACCTGGCACCCTCCAAGGCTGCTAGCATCTCGTTGATGTTGGGCAGGGGTTGGCGATCCACCCATATGTTGAAATTAAGATCTTATAAGTCCACACACATCCTGAGAGACTTGTCCGCCTTGCGTGCAAAAACGATGGGTGCCAACCTCTGGGATCCCTCAATAGGCTCAATTACCCCCATGGTGCACAACCGCTCAAGTTCCTGCTTGGTACCTTGCGCACCTTGTGTGCAACTGCCTTGGCACCCTCCTTAAGGACAATACAGTGTTGAAAACCCTTCAGTTTCCCCTGCTCACCACTAAAAATCTCAGGAAACCTTTGGATCCAGTCATCATCGGATAAGCGTCCCACTATGACTGCTGTGCGCAGGGGTGGCAGGCAAAGAGGTAGAGTAGAACTGTCTAGCTCCTTGTTTTGACAAAACCATATCCAGATGATTGGAATCCAGGATGATCCCAAGCTCACCCTGCTCTTCCCACCCCAATAAATATGCACCATCCTAAACAATGTATACTGTTCCCCGAGCAAAATCCCCTTTGAACTATAACTCTCCCTCAAACTTTTCAAGGACCTCCACTCTTTTTCCACCAAACGCAAAGATCTTTATGCTGGACTGATTCACCGAGATATATCACTCAACCTTTCAAGGTCCTTGGCGGTGATGAGTAAATGGAGAACCTGAATCGGCAAGAAATCTTACATTCGTGCCGTTCACCCTTTTTGCACACACAGGGGATTTCCTTTTATGTGGTTAAACAATGGAAGCTATTTCGACAACACCGTCCGACTGCATGGACGAAGAGGACAACATTAACAACTCATTGCACTCATTTTCCTCCCCAGAATCAGCATAGTCCTCTTCCATGGTTTTCACAGTTTGCAACAGCCCCTTGTGCGTTCCTGTAGCCTTACATACACGGGCCAAATGCCCTTTCTTGCCACATTTGAAACATGTTTGGGTTACAGCAAAACAAAAGTTACAATTTCCCAGGTCTGACTTGCTCCCACAATGGAAACAATATAGATCAGCCTTCTCGAACTTGGGTTTGGATGAATTAGGCGCAGGTGTAGAAACGCTAGTCACACTGGCGTTGGCACCCTTCACAGGTTTGTTATTGTGTTTTGCACTAACCAGCTTAACTTCATTTGATAGCGCTGTCCCACCCATTTCTTTCATACAAAACTGAGACTGCTCAATGCTTTTAGCTAGGGTGAGAGCAGTGTCCAAGTCTGTGTTGTATTCTATTCTAATATGATGTCAGTCTGGATCATCAGAAATAAGAGTTTTTCCTGAATCTTTATATTGCACATAAGTTCAATTAACTGATCGCAGATTATCTCATCCCTATAATTGCAAGTGGCAGCTATGGTTATGAGTGAGCCCACAAACTCATTGATGGATTCGCCAGGAACCTGAGCACCTTGCAAAAAAATTAAGTGAAATGCAGCAATCTAAAATGGCCGCACACAACGTAATGAGGTAGCATTACGCGGGGCAAGGCCAGTCAGGCAACGACTCCAATCGACGTCACAGGCAGGGGAGGCGCGTGAAGCAACGCAAGATTTGCTTCAACCACGTGAACTTCCCCAAAATCAATGCAAAAGTACCTCAAAATGGACAAAATCCTGCCTTGACAGAAACAGTATCACAACGGGAAATGTCAGGAATCCACGACGATGGTTAGATCATCAGAGTTTACAGCAGAAGCTCATCGGCGCCACACAGAGAAAAGCTGAAATGGAGTCCAGATGAGTCGGCCAGCAGGCCCAGGATTCATGTTATGTTCCCAGTATAAAAATTGGCTTGGTAGTTTGGTCTGCCCTGTTCCCATGATGCACTGGGCCAGGGTCAGACTAATTTGCATATAGCCAAGTTCTGAGCTGGGATGGTGCAGTGAGCTAAAAAACGGTGATGGATCAAGCCCTGATCTTTGGACTTGGTAAGAGTGGTCTGCTTAATTCAGACACTCTGTTCATCACCACCCCCTTTTCTGAATCATGTTCCTGGATCTGGCACGCCCATGACGCCATGAGCGTGCAACGTTGAGTCATGTGACTTGCTATAATAAAGAGAGGCCCCGCACGCACGTACGCAGTCAGACGCGCGGACGGAGAGCCAAGAAGTTATTCCCAGTGTCCGTCTCAGTTATTTCTAGGGCCACGTGTCAGGCCTAGTTAGACCTAGATGCCCTGGAGTGTAGGCCCCAAGTTGTTACCCCTAAGGCTACCATTCCCTGATTCAAGAACACAACAATTGGCGACAAGGGTGGTTGCCGGATCCTCGCTCGGGGTGCGTGTGTGCCTGCTGTCCCGTGCGGTGGCCGCGAGCCCGTCCTTTGGCTCGTGGTGCTCGTGCCCCACGGCATCACACGCCCCCGGGGGGTGCGCTTGGGAGGAAGACTTCGATCTCTGGGGGATCACAGGTGAGCCGTGCTGCTCAGCGCTATCCTGCAGTGCGCATCGTCACGATTGCCCACCCGCGACAGGAAGCCGCGTGCTCTCTCATCGGTGGTTTCACACCCAGCGCCGCACCTGGCCCCTCGGCATGTGCGTGAAGCGCGCTTCTGTCCGTCTGGCACGACGATCTGGGCGGCGCCCTGCCTCGTCTCACACATCTGGCGGACGCGGCGCCTGCCTGTCCCGCCGCTGGCCTTGCTCGCCCGTAGTAAGTGCGCCGGTCGCACACGCCTTTCCGGGCTCCCTGAGGAGAACTCCACGGTCACGGAACGGCCAGGTTCCGGGTGCCGGTAGTCCAGTGCCTAGCAGAGGCCCACGTCCGGCCCCTTCGCGCGCCAGCTCAGGTGAAGTTCCGGCCCGTCGAAGGCCTGATCAGGCGCTGCCAGGGCGATGGCCACGATTCCGCCCATCGAACCGTTTGTGGTGGAGGGTGCGCCCTCGACACTCGCCCCGAAATGGAAAGAGTGGGTGGACAGACTCCTAGTATTCGAGGCCACGAAAGTCCACAAGGAACAAAAGCGAGCCATGGTGCTCCACCTAGGAGGCAAGGACATACACTCCATCGCTCGGACACTCACAGAGGCGACCCCCAAAACTCATCACACGCTGATAAATGCCCTAAATGCACACTTTGCACCCATGGCCAACCAGGACTATGAACGCTATGTATTCAGACAAGCGCGTCAGCTGCCGGAAGAGTCATTGGACACCTACCACACCAGACTCAAAAAGCTGGCGCTGTTCTGCGGGTTCCAAGATGTAACGGAAGAAATCCGTGGTCAAATCATACAGGGCTGCGCCTCTGTCAAACTGAAGGAAAGAATACTGGAGGAGTCAGGCAAGCCGCTAGCCGATATTCGAACTCTCGGCCGCACGAAGGAATTATCCAAAGCCAGAGCGGCGCACATGGAGGCCGCACTGCAAGCAACCGTCAAGGTAGAACCTGTCCACAAGCTTCAAGTCCAAACACCACCCAAGTGGCACAAAAAGACACCACACACACAGGGTGGGACATCTGGACACTCATGTGGATACTGCGGAGGCCCGCGTCACCCGGCACCAGAATGTCCAGCGAGGGGACAATGCTGCTCATGATGTGGCAAGCCAAACCATTTCGAGAAAGTGTGCCGCTCGAAGAAAGTCCGTAGGCCCCGCCAGGCGGTAAACACCGTGAAGGAAGGCGAGCAGAGCCACAGTGACATGGACGATGACGAGGAAGAAGAACGATCGGTGCACAAAGTACACATGATCGGCACCGCCGCTCGTCGCACTAGAACGCTCCCTCAATGTTCAATCCGTGTAGCGGACCAAGACATAATGGCGGTAGTGGACACAGGAGCGTCCATAAACCTCATGAGCGCCTCGCTCTACAGAACCATGGCCACGCCTCCGGCCCTGAGCCCCACTCCCATCACTGTCTTTGCATATGGACAAGACATCCCCCTCAAGATCCGAGGGAAGTTCCGAGCGGCAGTCCGCCATGGGGACAAGACAATCAAAGCGAACATATTTGTGTCGGAAGAGGGACAAGGCATGCTACTAAGCTGCAGAGCGGCCGAGGACCTAGGTGTGGAACATTCGCCTTCGGGGTCCACGAGGAGTCGGTACAACAGCTCCTCATGGACTTCCCTGACATCTTCGAAGGCATTGGACGTTTCAATGGCCGTGAAATACACCTGCACGTCGACCCCACGGTACAGGCCCTGCGACATAGACGCATTGCATTCCATCTTCGGCCGTTGGTGGAAGAGGAGCTTCGCAAGCTGGAAGCGGCTGGCATCATCGAAAAGGTCTCAGGTCCCACCCCCTGTGTGTCGCCCATCGTGGTCACCAGAAAACCGAAACAGCCAGGGGCAGTAAGGATCTGCGTGGACATGCGCCTCCCCAATGCGGCCATAAAACAAGAGCGTCACATTACTCCCACCATTGATGACCTCATCGGAGAAATGGCCGGGGCCTGCTGGTTCTCGAAGCTAGACCTACGGTCGGGATACCACCAGCTAGTACTAGATAAAGAGTCGCGAAACATAACCACCTTCTCAACTCACATTGGCCTTCGGAGGTACACCCGGCTCAGCTTTGGAGTTTCCAGTGCAGCGGAGGTGTTCCAGAATGTCATCCGGGAACTGATCACCGGCATACCAGGGGTGATAAAGGTCAGCGACGACATAATGATACATGCCCGCACCATTACAGAACACAATCACCGACTAACACAAGTGTTTCGCAGGCTGAGAGAAGCGGGACTTACGCTCCATAGAGAGAAGTGTGAATTCCTACGCACAAAAATAGGATTCTTTGGATACGTCTTTTCGGCAGAAGGAGTCAATCCAGACCCCGACAAAGTAAAAGACATCAAAGACGCACCACCCCCCACCACTGTCACCGAAGTCCGGAGTTTCTTTGGCATGGTTAATTATTGTGGGAGGTTCATCAGAGATCTTGCCAACCTCACACTCCCCCTGCGTGAACTCACAAAGGACTCCACACCGTGGACCTGGGGACCGGAACAGGAGAAGGGCTTCCAAGACATCAAGGCGTCCCTCTCGAGCAACACAACACTTGCGTTCTTTGATCCCCGAAACTCCACCCTCATAGCGGTAGATGCCGGGCCGGCCGGACTCTGAGCTGTCCTGATGCAGAAGCAAAGGGACGAAATGGACTGGGTGCCAGTTGCTTTTGCAAGTAGATCTCTCACAGACACGGAGCAGCGGCACTCCCAAATTGAAAAAGAAACCATTGCCATCCACTGGGGGTGCCGGCATTTCCATCTATATGTATATGGCAAGCCGTTCACGGTGGTAACTGACCATAAACCATTAGTGGCCCTGTTCTTGGGGACCTCGACAAAACCGCCGCCCGCATTGAGAAATGGCTGCTCCAACTGCAGGAGTACAATTGCAACATTGAATACCAGCCCGGGGCAAAGAACCCGGCGGACTACCTCTCACGCCACCCCAGGCCAGCCACCCCGGAAGAAATGGAGGAGGCCGAAGAAACGGAGGCCTACGTCAAATGGGTGATTGCGCAATCATGCCCGCGGCCCCTCTCCGTAGGCGACATTGCGAATGCCACGGCACAGGATGCCTGCCTCCAGAGGGCCAAAGAGGCTCTCCGAACAGCGAACTGGCACCGAGCCAAGGAGAGTTGGAAGGCGCTCACGCCGGAAGCCCAAAAGATCATGGAGAGCCTGCATCATGTCCGGGAAGAGCTAAACGAGGACGAGACTGGGTGCCTGCTGAGAGGGCATCGTCTAGTAATACCTGCTGCGTTGACCGACCAGGTGGTGCAACTGGCACATGTGGGTCACCAGGGAATGGTCAAAACCAAAGCCCGGCTACGAACAAAAGTGTGGTTCCCCCTGATGGACGAAATGGTGGAGAAGGCGGTGAGGTCATGCACTGCTTGCCAAGTCACTGGAGATGCTCCTCGTGAAGCCCCGATCATAGTGGAACCCCGGCCCCAACGGCCATGGGAACGGGTCAGTATGGACTTTGGTAGCCTCCCGGATGGAAGACACACACTGGTAATGATCGACCATTCCAAATACCCGGAAGTGGAAATAATAACCAGCACAAGCGCCGAGAACGTCATCCCCAAAATAGAGAAAATTGTTGCCACTCACGGGGCAATGCGCGAACTCCGCACAGACAATGGACCCCCGTTTCAAGGACAAGAACTGGCTACTTATCTGTCATCCCTCGGCACCCAGCATCGACGCATCACTCCTCGCTGGCCTCAGGCCAACGGGGAGGCAGAGCGATTCATGAGAACCCTGAACAAGGTCATTCGCATCGCCCATGACAAGAACCAGTCAGTGGAGATGGCCATCTTCACGTTCCTCCGAAGCTACCGACAGACCCCACACTCAACCACAGGGGTAGCGCCAGCACATATCCTCATGGGGCGAGTGGTGACTGACTCTATCCCTCACCATCCAAGGTGGTCACCGGAGGGGGCAAACGAAGATAGAATTGCGCAGAAAAGAAAGGCCACTTTTGCTCGAATCAGTAAGAAGAGAAGGGCTGTGATGATACAATTCAACAGAGGCGATCTAGTGCTTCTTCGAAACAGGGTAACCAGTGGCAAGTTCAGGCTGAACTATGAAAAAGGACCATGGTGAGTGATTGGCGTAAAAGGCACCCGCATCATAGCAGCCCGGGGGCGGGAGACAATAACAAGAAATGTATCCCATTTCAAACGGTTCCATCCTGAGCCAACATCACCCTGTCCCCCACCGTCCGACAATGGAACTGAGACTGCAACCAGCTTTTCACACCAGGAAATAACACCCAGCCACGAGGTCACACAGAGAAGCAATACTAGAGCAGCCGAGAGTGATGAGCCGATTGAAAGTTCTGGGGCCCCGGAGGACATGCAAGATCCGGAGGTGGCAGACAGGGAGGCGCCGGCGACAGCCCCAGTCACAGAGAAAGACATCCCGAGTCGGCGAGAGTCGCAACACAGACTGAGAAGAAACCCCACACCTTCCTGTTGGCTGCGCGACTATTTCACGTATGACTGTTCCAATAAAAACACATGAGTGTGATGTCAGTAATCATGCCCCACAAGTTTGGAATAATGTTTTGAGCAGAGTGTGCTAATGGAAAATATCATGACAGACTGTTCGATAATGTTGGTATATGTTGTTGTTGTTTTTTCCTTGCTTTAGGAGGAATGTTATGTTCCTGGATCTGGCACTCCCATGATGCCATGAGCGTGCAACGTTGAGTCATGTGACTTGCTATAATAAAGAGAGGCCACGCACGTACGCAGTCAGACGCGCGGACGGAGAGCCAAGAAGTTATTCCCAGTGTCCGTCTCAGTTATTTCTAGGGCCACGTGTCAGGCCTAGTTAGACCTAGATGCCCTGGAGTGTAGGCCCCAAGTTGTTACCCCTAAGGCTACCATTCCCTGATTCAAGAACACAACAATTCACACCAGGATGTGGAGGCCGAGGACTGGACAACTTGTCGCCACTGAAAGAAAAACGAGAGGCAGGTAGGTTCATCAGCTTCCTTTATTCCAGCCTCCCGGCAGCAACTGCCAAAGCCCTGGCATTCCGTGTTCCAACTTCCACGCAGGGAACACAAAGAAGGAATGCACGTGCACCAACCCACACCAGATCCCAACAACTACTATGTAACTTGATTAGTAAAGTGTTCAGAGTTATTTTTGCTGTTTTATATAACACATACTTGGCCGGAAGTCTTGCAACGCTTTATAAAAGAAACAGAATACGTAACCAGATTTCTAGGCATGGGGAAATTAAGTGGTTTTGCCCAGGATCACAAGATGTTGAACTGAGTCTGGGATTTGAACCCGGTACACCAGTTTCAAAGTGCGTGGCCTTAGGAGCTACCCACATCTCCTCCCAATGAGGGGTAAGTGTACCCTGTAGAAAAGCAGCCCCCCCTCCCCCTCCCCCCTCCCCCCAGTAACTCATCCTTCTGAGATCTACGCAGAGTGCCATTACTTCAGGGCGATAATAACACCTGTTATTTGGAACAAAGCGAATCGGCAGAAATGACAATAGCAATGGCCAGATGTTCTTGTTTTTCCTTATTAACGTCTTAGTTGGCAGCAATTCCAAAATGTTTTTATTCTAAATTTATCATTTTGTTTTTGATAAGAGTTATTTGTGATCCTCTCGAAAACAAATGTGTGTAAGCAGTTTCGGGAAATCAACGTTTATCTAGTGTTGAAACAGCTTAGCAGGTACTGCTAAGACAAACAGTGAACACACGATGACTGGAGCATTTAATGCACGTTAAAAGTTGAAGCCATTCTTTTCCAGTTGAATTTGACACCTCTTTATTGACTTTGAAGAGATACAGCTCTTTCAGACATCTTTCCTCACGAGATAAGGCCACAGTTGTGAGGAAGCAAGGAGTTGGTGTATGTGTAGGAGTTTATTCACCCCATTTGCGATCGCCTACAGCTCAATGATAAGTTGTAACAGCCATTTTAGGTCCTAGAGGCGCTGTAATACTCAAAGGTGGTTTATCTTACCAGAATGTCCGTGTCAAGTTTTGCAAAGTGTTTCCCTGTTCATTTCTTCACATTACAGAAGCTATACAGAAACCGTTTTTTACCTGCGTCTTGCTATGGCAATACTTCCTCGGTTAATAAATAAATGTTGAATTTGATTTTTTTTTGTAGGCTTCGCAATAGGAAAAGCATCTGAGAGAACAGTTGCACTCCGAAAAGTAAGTATGCATACGCTTAGATGCATTTCTAATACATTAATTTAGAAAGTATAATTGACAGAGACCAATAATCTTGATTTTCCAGTGCACTTCGGTCTTCATTTTTAACATGGATGACTCGAACTTAAGCACCAGGGCCTTATTCCATTGGGCATTTTTCCAGTAACCTGGAGGCATTTGAGGCCGATTTTGAAAATCCAGGGCCTTTGGTGGTGGCTCTGCCAATATTCCTACCCTCCGGACGTTTACTCCGCCAGGCACGACGGTTGTTCTAGAAGGGGGAGAGAGAGGGAGGTGGGGTGGTAGAGAGAAAGTGATCCGAGCTGGAGAAGAGAAGGTGTGAAAGGACGGATGGAAACAGACAGAGAAACTGCCAGAAAATGAATCGAGGGCGGGTTGTTATGATCATTTTGCCATGGCGGAGAAAAGGAATATATGGTGTATGGCAGGGGTTCCCAAACTTTTGACTCCTGAGGACCCCCATTGACTCACCACTAGAAGCCGGGGACCCCCAGCAATTTGTATGATTTACATTTCAAACCAGGATAAAACAATCTTTGTTGGCGTACTTCAATGATTCCCTTATTATCACCCTTCAACAGTGCCTCTCATTTCTCCATAGAACATCTGTCACATGTATTTCATTTGTTTTATAGCATCTCTCATACATTGTAGGATGTCAGAGCACTTTACATCACATACATATAGAGACAATGAATCATATGTGTAAATAAGTGTAGAGAAAAAGTTACATAAGGCAAAGGGGACTAAAAAGTGTAGGATTCACATGCCATTCATGCTGGTAGGCATTTTTAAAGAGTACTTGGTCTGGAAAAGCACAAACTCAGGATTTTAGAACATAACACAGTGGTTAGCATTGATTTTAACAGTAAAAATCTATTTCCACCCAAATAAACCCCTTTAGCAGCATCAGGATAATGAAAGACTGGGAAAAAACATAAGTTACTAACATGCACCATGCAGTGTGTAAGCAGCTCTTTGATTAACGTTTATAGGTCACTGTGCTAGATTATGATTGCCTCTTATGAGCTGCAGTGTAACACAAGAATCTATGTGACAAAAGCAGTAACCCACTGACCTATGCACATAAAATACTGTTTTTTTAAAATGCATGGTACACATTCTTTGCAGCAGGCATATTAACCCTCTGTGCTACATTAGATAAGTCAAACCTGCCACTGGACAAAACTCTCATCTCTCTCCAGCAGGTACATTAATCACTGATGTTATCTTGACACTTTTATTGTTGCTCCAAAACTGCGAATTCTACAAGGAACTTTGCAGTGCTTTTAAAACTGCCGCCTGAGGACCCCCTGGGAATGTGTCACGGACCCCTGGGGGTCCACGGACCCCAGTTTGGGAAACACTGGTGTATGGGATTTACATGTTGGAACATTACTATGGTGTTTGCACCCATGCCGTTATATGCTAGCTAAAACAAGTGCATGCCTTGACCATCTCCCGAAAGTCAGCAGTCTAACACAAAATGAGGAATTAGTGGGGAAATCGGACCTGGAATTACTGATTTTCCTGGTAATTCCTTGCTCCAAAGTGGACCCTCCTGGTGCAAGTCGTAATGACTAGATGTTCTCCTCTCCCAGAGTTACTGGTAACTCCTTATTTGTGGCCTTAACGAC
This sequence comes from Lissotriton vulgaris, assembly GCF_964263255.1. NCBI lineage: Eukaryota > Metazoa > Chordata > Amphibia > Caudata > Salamandridae > Lissotriton > Lissotriton vulgaris. Next base: position 1,140,522,826 of record NC_141694.1, on the reverse strand, counting down.
CCGAAAAAAAGGCAAAGAACGGCAATAGGTCTCAACTTAATCGGGGCAGATATCGTTTGTCTTCAAGAAACCCATGTGGGAGGGTCCCAAATACAAAATCTAAAAGCTCTTGGATATAGAGTGGTCACAGCTACAACTCAGGCAAACAAAACACAGGGTGTGGCTATTTTAGCACGTGGTGGGGGTCTTCAATTTACGAAATCAGCTGCAGATAAATTGGGACGATGGGCCATCACCGAGTGCCAATATGGTGTGGGGAAAAAACGAACTATCTGCTCGGTATGTGGGTGTGTTACCGATGATCCAGATCTTTTGGAATTTTTGTCTAATGAACTTGCACACTGGTCATTACCAATTATTGTATGTGGCGATTTTAATATAAATCTTCCATCAGACTGGTCGACGGGGCATAATAATTTCACGTATCAAGGCAGGAAACCGAAAGTATTTAGGGCCCTTGAAGAACTCTGCAGCATACACGGGATCTTGGACTGCTGGCAGACCAAATTCCCAAACAAGTCAGGCTATACCTTTTTCTCCCACCCGCAGCATAAACTCGCAAGACTGGATTATATATTTGCCTCACATTCTATTATCACCAATTGCTCCATAGATCGATTACTGAGGTTACTGTCTGCCATAATCCCCTAATTATAAGTATTGATACCGGGAAGATGCAGTCCAATCACAGCAGATGGACTTTTGAAAGGGCTTTATTGTTTATTGAAAAATATTGCCAGCTTATAGAAAATTGGATTCCTGAATTTCTAGAACCTAATCTCAGTAGTGCCCCGCTGGAAGTAGTTTGAGACACACTCAAGGCGGGAATTAGAGGAGAAACTCTTAGATTCTCAATTAAAAGCAACCAAGAGGCAAAATTAAACTTAAAAAACCAACAAGACAAATTAGCAAGAAAGGAGGAAGATCTGGTGAGTGCAATTCAGGGAGGCCCCAATATTGAAGGGGCTATAAGAGATGTTGCTATCGCAAAAAACTTAATTATAGAAACCTTCACCCTAAAAGCCATCTGTAAAGCTACCGTGAAGAAGGAAAAGATTTATGAACTTGGCGAACAGGTAGGACACCAATTAGCGGTTCATACAAGACAGGAGAACTCGGAAAATACGATCAAGGAGATTAGAGACCCCATCAATGGCACACAAAATCCCAAAGAGATCAGGGAAGCATTTAAGAGATACTACACGGATCTATACACTGAGACTTGTAAAAGTCAATCCAAAATTGATGAATATTTTGATTTAGATACAGGGACTGAACTACCTCAAATCGACCAAGACAGACTGGCTGAGGTACCACAATGGGTCTAAATACTACTTTCAATAAATAGCCTATCATCAGGTAAAGCAGCCAGGCTAGATTGAATCCCGTCAGAATTTTATACTAGATTTAGTAAACAATTGAAAGGAATTTTAACAAAGTTGATGACCCAAGTTTTCCAGGGAGGACGTCCACCTGAATCCTGGGCTCGGGCGAAAATTATTGTATTTCCCAAGAAGAATAAAGACCCCACTGAGTTAGGGGCCTACCGCCCAATCACGTTAATAAATAATGACTCTAAAATGTACTCTAAATTGCTAGCTGGCAGACTCGCTCCAGTAATACACAAAATCATTTCAGTCCGGCAACATGGATTTGTCCCAGGCAGATCAACCACCGATCATATTCAGAGGGTGATCACACTCTTTGACATAGCGGAAGTTACAGGAGACCCTATGGCACTGATCTTGTTAGATGCTGAAAAAGCATTCAATAGGGTCTCCTGGCAATATCTATGGACCCTCTTATCTATGTCTAAGAGTTGGATCGGGGATCAATTCATCAAAGCTATTCGCATGATGTATGTCAACCCAGAAGCGGTGGTAATGATAAACGGGGAAATATCAGACAACATCAAAGTGACGAGAGGGACAAGGCAGGGCTGTCCGTGCTCCCCTCTACTATTCGCTATATTCATAGACCCGTTCATTCGTAGGCTAGAAACTAACCGAGCCATAACACCGATGAAGACCCCCAACGGAGAAACTAAAACACTGGCATATGCCGATGACATCGCAATAGTCACAACCAACCCAAATGAAGCAGTGAATCTAATGGAAGAAGAAGCAAATAACTTTGGAGAAATTTCCGAGTATAAATTAAACCAAAACAAAACCCAGATTATAACCAATAACAAATGGAGCTATTGCGATGCTAGAGTCGTCGAAAACGCAGTATATCTAGGAGTTAACATCACCTCAAATCTAAATAATTTGGTTAAACTTAATGTGAGCCCACTCTTGAAACAAACGTAAAAAACATTGAAGAGATTGCATAATCTACACTTAACCATCATTGGTAGATGCAATCTAATAAAAATGTTATTCTTCCCTAAATTCTTATATTTTTTCCGAACTATTTGCTTAAACTATGACCAACAGATCTTCAAAGAAATTGATGGTATCTTTTCTCGTTTTATCTGGGGGTATAGCAGATCACTTAGAGCCATGAAATTCATCACTCTACCAAAAGATAGAGGAGGTCTCGCCTTATCTTATTTTAAAATTTACTGGTGGGCTACAATACTCAAATACAGCCGAGCTTTTTTAACTCCAAACTTGGACTCCGATCAAGAGAGGGGGTCCCTACCCCACAGGAACTTATTCTCGGTAAAGAAACAGGAGAACATCTTTGGCGGTTGACTTATGATTGTCATTTTAAAAAGGTTCGCTTCAAAACCTTAAAAGGAATATATACTGCTTGGAATCATATACGAAAACTTCTCGGGATTGGAAGGTTTTCGTATTATACGACCATCCATAGAAATAACAATCTTCCAGAGATCTTTACTGACACATGTATAGTAGTGGGTCAGTTCGGGTATCACTAAATTTGGTACATTCTACAACTCAACAGGTTTTAGCTCATTTGAAATCTTAAAAAATAAATTTGGTCTAGAACACCGAGATTTCTTTAAATACCTGCAAATTAGAGATTTTATAATGAAAAAGGGGGACGGCAGCTCACCCTTCCAGAAAATCCAGATAATCGAAACAATAGTTCAAAATAATAGAGTTAAAATTGGTGAAATCTATAATAATTTAACAACCAGTTTACCCGATGATTTGGACAAACATATCCATAAATGGCAGAACCAACTAGAAATACCAGAATCCTCAGTCCAGAAGGCATTCAAACTTTCCCAATCGCTATTAATATCAACCAAATTGCAATCTCAATGCTATAAAACCTTCTTTCAACTTTACTATACCCCTAAAAGAATAGCCAAATGAGGCACGGGTAAGAGGACGCAATGTCCTAGATGTGCACTGCCCGAAGTAGATATAACCCACATGTTCGCCATTTGCAGAGAACTCTGTACCATCAGACGGGAGATTTCCATTTTTCTTTCAAGAATCTTTGAAACAAATATAGAGATAACAACCGCTTAAATAATCCTGGGGGTAGAAGGCGATACTCTACCGAACCAAATGACGGGACTTATGTTTGTTGCAATGGCAGTACTTAGAATATGTCTGGCATCGGCTTGGCTTGACCCACATCCACCCACATTTCAGCAATGGCGAGCATGATTGTTAGCAACATATAGCCTAGAGATAGCTATCTATAGCAGGAAGGGAAGGAATAAGAAAAGGAAAGGATTAGCAATATGGGACCCCCTTTTACAATGGATAGAATATGCTGAATAATAAAGTACTTAAATCTTCCAATATAATTTGCATTGTATTATATACATACTTGTATAACACTATGTCTGCATCCACCAATGTATATATATGTTAACTTAAAATTCCTGTATGGGCGCGAGGAGGGAGGAGGGGGGTGGCGGGGTGGGTTGTCTCTAAAAAAGGTTAAAAATTTCAATAAAGAACAGTAAAAGAAAAAAAAGACAGAAAATAGGGCATGTCAGCAAACTAAACGTTGCCCCTTTAGTAAATTAGAGAGCCAGTAACATGACCCATATCTGAAAAATTGGGCAGTTTAAAACATTTAAGACGTCCTAAGTGTTTTGAAAGGTATGGAAGGGTGCATGATTTTGAGCTAACTGCAAACAGGTTTGTTTTAACATCATGGAAATCAACATTGAAAATCGGCCCAGCAAACCATAAAACAGACCCACAAACAGCCCAAAAAACGGCTCAAACACTGACCTGTCAGATCAGCACATTGGGCACCGCCTGATTTTCCTATATGCCACTCCGACCCCGTGACGTACACAGCATACCTGTTCTACGAATGGTGGGCACACAGAATCCCTTAAAACCAACAAAACAAATGTCAGTATTTCAATATTATATGCAAAAGTTTCCAATTGACAAAAGCTGTGGGGAAAATGTAATGATCAATTAATTCAGCAATCCACATAATTCCGACTCCTGTTTGTGCAGGGTGCGGAAGGATGAGTTATGCCAACTTTTACACCCTAATTATTATAAATTCTGTGCCTAACAATGGGCCACTCACAGTGAAGTTACTGACGAGCAAAAATGGCGTCTGCTGCCCAATTTACAGTCTTCAGCTCAAACTGAAGGCTAAGTTCAGTCAGTTTGAGTTTACTCACAGTAGCCATCGGAACACCTTAGTGCTCACAATGTCACCATTTGTTCAACCCAGTTTGAATATGTTTCACAGTTGGTTGAAAGGGTACATTCATTTTATTATAAATGTTTCAGTATAGAGCGATAGATGAGTTCCATTACTGTAGTAGAACTAGTAAATAACATTCAAGGCTAGTGCATCATTGAGGTATCATAATTTTGGATGCATTACTACTGGTTTTATTGGAACTGTTTAAGTCTCATGAAGTATAATTAATTCCTGTTGTCAAACTTAAAATAAAAGAAACAATACAAATGTTTGTTGCTCTTCTGACTGTCCTCTTCCACCTCTCCTTCACGCTTCATCCATCCATGGGCAATGCAGGAGCCATTCGACGTGCTCCGAGTAGGGTGCCCCTCCTTCAGATCTCTACTGTTTGAAGATACTTCTGGCCCATTCTGTGTTCAAGTGTTATGATTCCCATGGAGAGCCAGGGACTGAGCCCTTTTTCTGCTGAAGGACACCATATCAGTGGAGACCAGCTCTCATTCCTCCCAGGTGTAACACCAAATTATTAAAGAACCACACAATAGGTTTCAGCCTCTGCAAAGGGCAAAAGTATCAACAGATATATCACAGCATGATAATAAAAAGGCAAACGGTGCACAGTCAGTCTCATAATGCTTTGAATATTAATAGTTTTTTTGGTTTTTTTTTTTACTTCTAGGCAAAGAACAGAGCAATTCACTATTTGCACTACATAGAAAGATACCAGGACCACACAAGTAAGTAACATCCAGCTTCTAATCTTGATTATATCTTCATGTACAGCAGGCTTCTTAGTGGATTTCCCAAAAACATTTTGCTTTTCTCCTCCTGTTTTTTTCTGATCCTCTCTGTGTGGCCTTAGTGCTATGAGCACTTTCCCACTGAAAGCGTGTGTGCCCTTCCTATACATCCCAGGAAGTTGTGCTTAACTGATTAGTTTAGGTGCTGCATCTGTAAGTACCCTGTTAAGAGGTAAACCATATACCTAGGGCAGGTACTGCACTGGCTACTAGAGTGGCCCGCAGCCCTAATTGTGCCACCCACAAGAAGAGCCTTTCAAACATGTCTCAGTTTTCACCACAGTATGAAGGCTGCAGATCCTGTATAGTTTAGCACCTTCAGACATTGCTTATTTTAAGCAAATTGTGTCTTTTTTGCCCAGTGGTGCATATAGTGTACACTATTCTTAGTAGATACTTTTTAATACTCTGTAGTGTGTTCCTCAGGAGAGTTTCGCTGTCTTCAAACAGTTTGGCAGGGTCTCCGTGGTGTGAATACTGTTTATAGTACCCATTTCTCTTCTCGTATCAACTTCCTTTCCCTATGTAGGTTTGGTGACTGTCAGGGGTTTGATACAGATAAAAGCTGTCCATAGTAGGGCATTAATTTGGGAACATACATTCTGTATTTTTAGTAACTTGGCTTTCTCTGAACAGGTGTATACAGATTAAACACCTTATGCAATGAGGGTTTCCCATATATTTGTGGTTGACTGTTAAAGTGAACTACTCTACCCGTGAAGTGTATTGTATAGGGTTAATGTAGCGCATAACCAATGCTTTCTACACCTAAGGGAGCTGTTTCTGTGATGGCATTAATGATGCCTCATATTCTTCTGCGCTATTTTGTACTTACTTTTAAAGCTCTAATGCTGTAGCCATTTATAGAGCAATGTATACAAAAGAAGCATGGATGATGCCATAAGTGATGTCATTTGGGATGTCATCATTGACGTCATAGAACATGTCATGGATGATGTATTATGTGAGGTCATAAGGAGTGCATTGTGGGGGTGCAAGTTCTGGTGGGGAATGTCTGTGCTTTGTTTTATTTCAAAACTTTAATGTTATCACTGACAAATTACCTAACTATATCATTAGTTTAACCTCTGTTTTTTCTGTATATATATATATATATATATATATATATATATATCTTGCTTTCTTTTTTTGCTTAATTTATGCTGCACTCTAAGCCTGAAAGGATATTGTTTTGACTTATAATGGGTGCTCCCTTGTGTCTGAACAAAGGAATACCTCTCTGAAGAGCTCATAATACAAGCTAAACACCTGTCAGGAGTTACTTTTAATAATTCTAGGTTGGCTTGGATGGTATTTCCCCAGTCCAAAGCTGTAATACTGTGTCTGGAGTCATCACAGACGTTTGGCATTTTTCAGATCAGCATTGATGGCACTAGCTAATCCTATGCTTAAAGACTTTGATGTAAAAGTGGCAAAATACGTTATCCCTTTTTAGCTTAGTGTGGATGACACTGTGCTAATCCTATGTCTAAAAACTTTGCTTGAAAAACAGACATTTCAGGTGAGCAGATTCAGAGTGGCACTTGTGTTCTAGGGTGCTCTATATAGGAGCTGCTCTCCACCTAAGCTTTGGATCTACCCTGAGTTCCTTGCTTCCTTGTGTGTGTACGCATATATATATTATGTAGTTATAGTTAGGACCTAGTTTCCATAGGAAGAGCGTTTTCTGTTTTGCCAATAACTTTGGTGCCGCTTTCCGAATCTTCATGAAATTTTCAAAACAGAGCAATACTTTGCCTGGTACTGTAATTCTGTGAAATTTGGTGGAGTTTTTGGGTAAGTCCACTGAATTCTGCGAACTCCACACAGGCCTGGTAGAAAGAGGGAAAATAAAGGTCAGCAGCAAGCTGTAAGAGACAAAATAAAGGTTATAAGTGAGTAGAACAGAGGCAGAAAAGGAGCAGGAAAAGGGCAGCACCCACACAGGCACTCATGCACCCCCTCATAGAACAATTCAGACACCCACCCGGATACTCACACACCCATTCACAGACCCTCTCCAGACACTCACTCACCCACTCACATAACCAGTGAGACACTCATAGGTTACAGTTAGGGAATAACATTGAAACACCATAGAAATTCACTGAAAAAAACAAAGGTTACAGGGATTTTGTAGTTAGGAAATAGAATTAAAAAAGGAGAAATTCGTGGACAAGCCAAATGTTACATGGACGTTATAGTTAGGCTCAGATTTCACTCGTACAAAACCATAGAAATGCAGCAGTTATAGTTAGATGTGTAAATTATAACATATGCACCCGCAGTGCACTGCTTATGACCTCAAATATTACATCACTCATGACATGGTCAGTGACTTCACTGTTGACATCTCAAATGAAATCTCTGATGACCTAATTCACAGAACCATTCACACCCCCATGCAACATCTAATACATCCACTTACACACCCACACAACCACTCACATACCCATTCACAAACCCATAAAAATACTCATGCACCCACTCACTAATGCATAACACTCAAAACCTTCTAGAAAACACTCAAAATAACTGGATAATATCAGTTATGTCATCTGTGATGTTATTTGAGATGTCATCAGTGATGCAACTGACCATGTCATGAGTGATCGAATATGTGATGTCATAAGCTGTACATTTCAGGGACGAAAGCTATAGTTACCTCAGGTAACTATAACTGCTGATTCTCTATGGTTTTGTACCAGAGAAATCTGAGCCTAACTATAATGTCCCTTTAACCTTTGTTGTTTTCAGTGTATTTATATATTTTCTTTATTGTTTCCTAAGTATAATTCCCCTGTAAGCTTATATATATATATATATATCATGTGATCAAGGGCTCCAGGGCCCGAAACGCGTCATGGCAACCATGAGGGTGCACAGGGTGAAATAAAGACGCTTTAAAACAACCTCATCGGGTCCGTCTTCGTTATTTGGCTTTTACTGAATATCGAAGTTCCAGTCATATATATATATATATATACACACACACACATATATATATATATATATATATATATATATATATATATATATATATATATATATATATATATATATATTAATTACCTACTGGCGGTCGCCAGTAGGTAGTTGTAGTTAGGATTATTTTCAATAGAAAATCTCAACATTCTATTGTGAATAACTTTGGCGCCGGTTGAGGAATCTGCCTGAAAATTTCCTCAAATTTGCCTCGCAGTGCCCCGGTCCTTCCCTGAAAGTTTGGGGAGGATTTGTCAAGCGGGGGCCGAGAAAAAGGGGGGTCCCAAAACGTGTTTTCCCCATGTTTATTTCCATAGGGCGGTCAACCTCACTTTTAGCCCGAACGGCTGAATGGATTTCCACCAAACTTGGCAAAATTGTAGGGACTGGTAGCCTGATGTGCCTTTGCTATGTCTCAAGATATGTGCTCCAGTGGATTTTGAGTAATTTAGGTTAAAAAAATATATATATCTATAAGCGCTCCCCGGTACACGCACCGGGCGCTAAGCAGCGCGCTACGCGAGTTCGCGCGCGGAAAGCTGATTGGCTCTCGGGTGTCTGTCAACATTCCAAACAGTCCGGAGCGGCCGCCATCTTGTGTCTCGGTAGGATCGAGACACAAGAGGTGGCAAAAATAAAGGGGGAAATGGCCATATGGGGGCAGAGTAGACCCCCCTTGACCCCCTAGGTTTGATGTGGGGGCTATAAAAGGGCCCCGCGGGACAAAAACATATTTTTTTTTTATTTGCGCGGGGGGAGCGCCCGGTGCGCGCACCGCGGAGCGTACCGGGGAGCGTACCATGGGGAAAAAAGAATGATAGTTTTAAAAAAATGTAGCCTTTTTTAGGTCTCGCCTGTCGATGCGCATGCGCATCGAGCAAGCGAGACTATGGGGGCTTATCCACTCTTTATCCAACTTGCAAGGAATCGTGGCGATTCCTTGCAGTGCCCGTGACTTTTAAGCTCAATGCGCATGCGCATTGAGCTTAAAAGCGCGTGCACATGCCCCCAGCCGCCTGCCTTGCCTACTCTCCCGCCCCCTCACTTCTTGATTGCATGGCCGCTAGGCCGTGCCTCCCCTACTCTCCTCCTCCTACTCTCCTCCCCTCGCCGTCTGTTCCCGCACTCCTCCCACACCCCTGCTCCGCCCCCTCCCCTGCCTGCCATGTTGCGTCGCATTTCTCGTCCCCCCTCCCCACAGCTCCCCTACTCTCCTCCTCCTACTCTCCTCCCCTCGCCGTCTGTTCCCGCACTCCTCCCACACCCCCGCTCCGCCCCCTCCCCTGCCTGCCATGTCGCGTCGCATTTCTTCTCCCCCCTCCCCACAGCAATGCCCTCCATTTTGACTCGCTGCCTCCTCCTTGTTACTAACTTGTCCTTGTTTTATTTATCAGAGCCGTCCAAGCCGATGCCCTCTAACACCCTGTTCCCACCTTAAATCCACTGCTACTCTCCCTAGATCCCTCCGTCGCCTGACTATTCCCCTTCTGCTACTACTTTCCTCTTCCTACATATCTCTTGCCTACTTAGTCCATGTTCTCGACTTCGGCGCCCACCTCTGCCTATCGTTGGCTCTTCTTACACCTCCTCTTCCTCTCTCTGCACGGCACCTCCTCTTCCCCCTCCCACTCAGACCGACTGTGCTGTTTTGAGTAATCAAAGGTATGTACTTTTTACTGACATACGATTTAAAAAACCTCGTTTAGAGAATTCAAGTCGGTGTAAAGTGTTGTCCATGTTTATACCCCCTGGTTGTTGGGTTCTCGTCGACTAGTTTTAAAAGTGGCAAACTTTTGAATACCTTTCCATTCACTTTCAGTATTGGCTTTAGTTTAACGGCTTTCAGGAGGTTCTGAAGAGCACGTTAGTTAGGCTGCTGAAACTTTATTTGACCATAGGAAATCCTCCCGTTTTGTTTTTTTCAGTCGCATGTACTATGCGAGTGACTTTAACGTAGCACATTTTGTACGATGTTTTTTTTTTATTGCGGCAGAGCTCCTGACGGATTTAATTGCGGCTACAGTTTTGACGAAAATCATATGCGGCATCTCAGGAACATCATAATAAACTGATGGGGACTCGGTGATTTAGTTATTCATGTAAATCATGGTACAGAAATCCGCGCGCTGTTTGCCTGGGGGTGGGTGGGTGAGCCTGGCAGCAGTGACGGGTCCTGGTGTAAGTTTCACAGCGTTCTTTCCTTTCCGGGTGTCCGACAACACACAGTATAGGGCTCGACTGCCTATTTATTACTGAGCCGGGCACTCTGGTAACAACCCCCCCTCCCCAATCATCCGTCTAGGACAGGGTCTTCAGAGCGCATTAAACTCTCTCGCCCCTCTTTCATATTTACATGTCTGCCCGCTCCCCTCACAGTGAGACCAGTAGCAGAAAAGGGCAGGAGGGGGGCAGTATATATTTTTTAAGATTGTGTGTCTATTTCCACATAACTCTTCTCTTTACACAGTTGAGTAGCAGTGAGCTTTACAGATGATTTGTGAAATGGTAATTGTGTGGCTCTGGTAGTTGTGAACAGAGGTTTTTACCAGCTCCAGAGCCGAAAGTGGGTTTGCACCGTGTGGATGTTCTGCTGGACTCCTCTGAGAGCATGACACAAGAGCTCTGCGAGGTGGTGCGTGGTCATACATTTGTGAACGTCCGTTTATTAGTATACTAATAGTACATGTTTTAATTGGGGACATGTTTGCACACCGGCATGACATCAATGTGTTTATGCCTCACTGGTGCAATGTATGAAGCACACGGAAAGATGATAATAGGAGCGAGCTTACTAGTAAACTCCGATTCATGCATTTATTACCAGTGTTTTACCACTTCCTGTGCTCTAACTCTCCTTTAACACCTTTCGCAACTATCGGCATGAATCCATTATCGGCACGGCGTAAAGCATGTGTGCAGGTCCGCAGAGAGGGATATTATTTATTACCAGGGGGGGGGGGTCGTGATCAACTCGTGCCCTCTTCCGAATCAACGTTAAGCTGTACTAGTTTATATAGCGGACATTTTTCCACTGTCCTACATCCACCACCCCCTCACACCCCCTAACCCTCACCCTCACCACCTCACACACCCTCACACACCCTCAAACACCCTCACTCACCCTCACCCTCACACACCCTCACACACCCACTCACCCTCTCACACCTGCTGCACTCTCCTGCTCTCTAGAGATGTGGCCTAAGGGCCAGAGCTGCCATCTATGTCACGTAAATACAAAACATGTTGCATTCAAAATGCTATAGGTGTCACATTCGCGAAAGTTATAACTATTGGCGTTGTAAATGACAAAGCTATCAATTTAGCTATTTGGAAAACCAACAAATAAATAAAATATTTTTCATTTACAAGACCAATAGCTCCAACTTTTCTAATGCCTATTGCATTTCCAATGCTTGTTTATAAATTGGGTTTAGTTCTAAAAAGAACTGTTTTTTTTCTTCTTTTTGTTGTTTTATATTTTTTTAATGTTTTTTTGAACATTTTGGACTTTTTTTGGCTTTTATTAACTATTTTATATTTTTTTGTTATTTTTATGGGGAGAAACAAAAAACAGGGAATTGAAAACGGCTCAACTGGAGCAAAAAAAAAAATGAAAAAAATATGGATTTTTGGGGCATTTGTGGTTGTCACCAGCACGGTTGATGAGTGTTATGCTTTGCTCACCATAGGTGATGGTCTTACCACAAAAAATACAAGAGATCTTGTATTGCCCAAACTTTTGTTGAATGTTTGGGACCATCTCCCTTGTTTCTGGTCCCGATGGAGTTGGTTGCTTTCGTTTGGAGGTGCTGGGTGAAGATTGGGGAGGGTTGCTGGCCAGTTCTCTCAACTCTGCCGCAGCATAGTTGTTGGGATGCTTGCGCTGCATGTGTCGAATCATGGGGTTATTACCAAATGAATACATCTTATTAAGGTTCCCCCTTGAAAGTTCAATGCCACAGATTTGGCAAGTCACCTTTGGCGCATTCACTTTCTTCTTTCCCTCTGGGATGGAAAAAAACCTCCCATACAATGTGCTGCTTTGGCCTGTATGGGGTATTGTCTTCTGGCAGCCACCTCCTCCCCTCCTCCTCCTCCTCCTCTTCTTCTTGACCACCAATGTCATGTTGTGGTGGTCCTCTTGGTGGTGGTGGTGGTGCAGATTCTCCAGCTGCTGCTGCTACTGTAGCCATTTTAAAGTACAAAATATTACTCCAAGATCTCCAAACAGGTCTTCCTCAGTCAAAGGACAAAGTCAGAATAAGGAAAAAAGATGGGGGCTTTCATCATTTGGAAAAAAAAACTGTCCTGAACCAATGAAAAGTGTTATTTTCAGGTCACATGACCCAACGCGCTTACGCGACGCGCCCCCGGGCGTGTCGCGTAAGCGCGTCGGATGCTTACGTTGCGCGATCTTATTCGCTCGAGTGCTTCCGGGTGCGCTTACGCCATGCGTATCACGCGGACGCGGCTATGCGATACGTCACGATGATGTTTTCGTTTGCGGCAATAGCGCTAACGGGACGCTCACTGGTGCGCACCCTGAGGCACGCTGGAAAACTGCGCTTTCCTTGAGCACACCGGGGCGCGCACCGGGAGCTCTCCAGGGCAAAAAAAAAATATATAGTATTATATAAATATACAATATAGGATTCATTATAAAAAATATTACATTTCATAGGTTTGAGGCCCTATATATAGTTAGGAATTAGCATTTAAAAAACCTATGAAATTCACTGATAAAACCATAGGTTTCACACCAGTTATAGTTAGGAATTAGAATTTAAAAAACCTATTAAATTCACTGAAAAAACCATAGATTTCACACCAGTTATAGTTAGCTGGAAATTTTACTGACATAAAACCATAGAAATTCCAACTAGCTAGTTGGACTCACTATAACAAGCGCGCCTGCAATGCACTGCTGATGACGTCACATATTACATCACTCATGACATCGTCAGTGACATCACTCATGACATCACTTATGACACCATCTTTGTGACAGAGTGACAGACCTCCTTTTAGTGTAATGTAACCCTTGAAACACATATTCAAAAATAGAAACTAACATTTTCAAAAAAATGGAGATACCCATACCAGTTACAACAACCAATTCAGTAATTCCACCATCTATATACACATCCACTCATTTACCAACAGTTCTATATAGTCACTCATACATATACTCACTCATCATATGTAGTGATACATCTATACATCCTGTTATACACCGACAGTCATCCAAAAGTTACTCACACACATACTCACACATGCAAATAAATTATTGAACATCCATTTATTTGCATATAAAACTATACACACACTACCTCCTTACTTCTAAGGAAACTTACACATACTTACTCTCTTAAACAATCACTTATATAAACACATACTTATTTAAACAGGAACTCTTACAATCTCTTACTCTCACATATACTCACTTAAATGCATCAAAACTCACATACACTAGATTAAAATATATGTCTTTACTAAAAAAGACAATAGTGAGACAGTCATTCACTCACTAACGCACACATATACACACTCATCCACCCATACAGTCCTGCACATATGCTGTCTTCAAAACACATACAAACAGTGTGTCAGTCACCAACCCATGCAGCTACTTATACACAAAGTGAAACACTGATGCATATATTTCAATATTTAAAAGTTACTCACTAATATATGTATTCAATAAAATACACTTAATAAGGCAGTTAACCAATCATTTAAAAAAAAAAAACATCCATTTACACACTTATTTAACCATTTATTCTTCCATAAACCTTTACAAATACAATGTTATTAAACATACTAATTTTTCAGAAAGACATACATTCACTGGCTGGTGTCATCAGTGATGTCATGAGTGATGTCACTGACGATGTCATGAGTGATGGAATATGTGACGTCATCAGCAGTGCATTGCAGGCGTGCTTGTTATAGTGAGTCCAACTAACTATAACGTTGGAATTTCTATGGTTTTATGTCAGTAAAATTTCCAGCTAACTATAACTGGTGTGAAACCTATGTTTTTATCAGTGAATATATATATATACATATACACACACACACACACAAATATGCATATATATTTTACGGAGTTATAGTTAGGATTCCCAGAAATAGGAATTCCTCTTGTTTTTGCTGCCAAATAACTTTCTACTCGTTTGAGGAATCGCCACACAACCTTTCAGACATATTGTATTTTGTAATGATGGAAATGTTTGTGGTGGATCGTTAGGGGTATGCAAAGATTAAAGGGAGGGCCCCAAAACAGATTTCCCCCATTGTATTTTCCATAGTCCTTTGTATTCAATGTAGCACAGAAACGACTGAAGTTATGAAGTTACAAGAGCCAAAAACGTAGTCATAACTTTTGTTTCATATGTAACACAAACCTACTAAAATAGCAAGTAAGCTCAAAAAATGAACTAATTGCATATGTAAAGTTTCAGAATTTTCTTCATGACAAACTGAACAACCCATTTATGCTCACATGCTAATGGAAACCAATAGAAATTTGGCTAGCCTACGAGAAGATAAGTTTCAATTCTATTAAAGACGCGGAGGTGGGGATTATGCTCATTCTCTCTTCGCTTTTATTAACAATTTTTTCACAGCAGCTCATCGTGAATCTAACAAAAAACTCCATTTCCCATTAGCAGGGAAAAGAAAACAACAACTTCTTTACAGTCCTTCCACACTTTTCATAACACGCAAAAGCAGGGTAAGAGATCGTGCGTGTATTGGATTTGGTACGCCTACTCACTGTGAAAGTGACCCCGTCAGGAGAGAAAACTCTGGCAGTAACATCTAACGCCCGAACATCTGAAACTCTCCTACAGAACACCAAACACAACAACATCGCCAACTTGGCTGATAACTCTTTCCTAGAAAGGAAGCGATTGGGCTGCCAGGACAACAATAGATTCAACACCTGATTCACATCCCAAAGCACTGCATAGCGGGGCTACGGTGGGAGTGATAACCTTATCCCTCTAAGAAGTTTGCAAACAAAGGGATGCTCTCCCAAAGGGGCTCCGTCCACAGGGGCATTCCCTGCAGAAATCGGGTTGCCAGGACCACAATAGATTCAACACCTGATTCACATCCCAAAGCACCGCATAGCGGGGCTCCGGTGGGAGTGATAACCTGATCCCTCTAAGAAGTTTGCAAACAAAGGGATGCTCCCCCAAAGGGGCTCCGTCCACAGGGGCATGCCCTGCAGAAATCGTCGACCGAACTGAGTTTATCGACCTGTGCGCTAGACCTTTCTGTGCCAACTCTGCCAAATAATTCAAGACATGAGGCAAGTCCGCGACCACGAGATCAACTTCCCGTCGCATACACCAACATACCCATCGTGTCCAGGCAGAGCTATAGCTCTTGGATGTGTTGTCCGCCCAAGCCCTGGACAGCAAGAGCTCAGCGTGGCTCGAAAGGCCTGACAATCTCCAATGTTGCCTGTAATCCGCCAGGCCATCAACTTGAGTGAGCCCTCTTCCACCAGTCGGTGAGGAGTCCCCTCTGGACTCAACAGGAGACGGGGAGTTGGGAAGAGTGGCATTGGAGAATCCCAAGAAAGTTCCAGAAGAACCGGAAACCAAAGTTGCGACCTACAACGCGGCATTATCAGGACCACCGAGGCCTTTTGCCTGCGAACCTGAGCCGCCACCCGCATTATCATTGAAAACGGGGAAAACGCGTAAACGTTCTCCCGACTCCAATCCTGACTGAATGCATCCAAAGCCGCTTCCAACGGATCCGGTCTCCAACTGAAGAACCGGGGAAGCTGCCACTCCAGCCGGCAGGCAAACAGGTCGACTGAGAATGGGTCCCCACGGTCCTGCAAGTAATGGAAAATCTCTGGGTCCAGTTTCCAAACACTGGCGTCTCGGAGATGGCGGGAGTGCCAGTCTGCCACCGAATTGTCCTTCCCCGGAAGATACTCCGCTGTGATAGACACCTGAAAAACTGCTTTGCCAAATTCGCCAGGGTTTTTAGGTCTCGGTAATATCCGGTCGCAGACCGGAAGTCCGAGAATTAATGTTTCCCAGTAGGACTATTTGTCCCGCCTCTGTTTTTGCCTCTCTCCCATTGGCTGGCTTCCTAAACAGAGGCCAGCCATTGGAAGAGAGAGCTGTCCCTACGAATAGGCTCCGTCTTTTTCGGATTCGGGGGCTTACATTTTGCTGTTCTTTAGCCAGTGACGTAATCCGTCACTCAAAACAACAAATACACTCCCCCGAATCCGAAAATGGCTGTGCGTTTCACCGAGGCATTTTCTCCTTGCCTCGGAGAAACGTGGTGGTGTTTTCGGAGCTGCTAGTCTCCCTTCCCTAGTGCTTTTAGGAGCTGCTCGGCTCCGCTCGCCTCCCCCCTTCCCTCGGCCCTCCTCCGTCGCGCTCTCGCCTCCCCCCTCCCTCTGCTGCAGCTCTCCTCCGTCGTGCTCTGCCGCTCCCCGGCCCCAACCCCTCCCTCCTCCTTAAAATTGTGTTGTGACCTCCCTATTCATGGTGCAACGCTGACCTCCACCCCCGTGCAGAACTCTTGTTTATTGTTGTTGTGAGGAATGGCTCCGATGTTCGGGTTCGGTCTTGTTTTTCCTCCTCTCCTTTCCTCCTCTATGCGTGGTATGGTCCAATTAAGACGTGATCTAGCGCGGAAGGTGTAGGGTTGAGTATTATGTGTGAATTTAAAATGAGAGAAAATACACAGGATTGCGATTTTACAGGTCCCTTGGCAAATGGCGGTCGGTAAGAAATTTACATTTTTGTAATACTTCACATAACGCAACTCGGGGAGGAAACCCTGCGGTGATGAATACAGCTGCTGCATATATTCGCTGAATGGGCGATGTTTTGTTATGCGATCTATCCAGCGGGATGACGGGGTCACTTTAACACTCGCCGCTGACTTCAACCACGGATTGCTTCTCGATAGCTCGGATAATTGTAAAGGCAACTATTTAACCTTTCACTCTTTCAAGGTTGGTGACCACATTGGCATTGGTGAGTTTACTAGTGACATCTGTGACTTACAGCGCTTAGAATGGCAGATGGTCAGCGTGTCGCGCTGTGGAGAAAATGATTATTGTTATTGACATGCACTTCCTGAATCTGGTATTTCTAACTGTTCAGATGGGCCAAAGGGGTTAAACTAACTCCTCTGACAGATGCTATGATTTGCAAGTTAAGCGCTAGGATTCCTGCTAGGCGATCTCAGCCTTTCATCATTCCGACATCGGTAACTTGGTTACCATTTAACTTGTAATATGCAGCAGTCTATTTCATAGACCTAGAAAAAGCAGAAAGGTGGTGTAACAACGTATTATATAAAAAAAATGTTAGCGCGTCCAAACCCGATTTACCAACTGTCTAATTTGACCGTGTTCTGGTATTGACTCGACTTACATGGATGTGCAGAAGGGAACATGTCTGACCCCCTTGCTGCAGCAACGCCCGAATCTCCTCCAACTCTGAATGTCTGAACTGAGGGGTTTCTGCAAATGCAGAAGGAAGAAAAAGACTTCAGGCATGTTAACTATTCCTGCAGGATACAACCCGACGCAATCATTTATTGGCACTTTAATAACAGTCGTAATTAAAGCAGCCTCACCCGAGCTGTTCTTTGCTCAAAATGTGAATGCCTTTATTTTTTTTAAAAAAGCGACCACTAGGGGTTTCGTTTTCTCTGTTTTTGCTCATATATGTATATATATATATATATATATATATATATATATATATATATAATATATATATATATATTTTTTTTTTTTTTTTTTGCAACCTTCTTGAAGTCAATTGAAAGGTTTGTGGTGTGTGCAAAAGTTTAGCTTCGCAACATCCATGTAAAACTCGTTACTTTTGCTATGAAATTGTGTCACGTGCGTCCTTGTTTAAGTGCATGTACAGTGACGTCCTTTGGTGAAAATAGTGTTTTTTAGTCATTGAAATGCCATTGTGCCTAGATAAACTGGACACAATGTAAACCCGAAGAGAGATATTCTGCATACATTTTCCAGGAGGAACTTGCGTCTCAAACGTACATTTAGCCTGAATTACAACCAGCATTTGGTGGCTAACTTTACTAGAGTCTATTCGGAACATTCTCCCACAAAGGAATGACAAAACCTCAAATGTGTAAATAAATAGAGAAACTTCTTAGGCGTTTTAAAGGACGCAAAAATCTGACACTTACCAAAATGTTCCTGGCAAAAACAACAGAACAATCACCACTCGCTGTTTTGAAATTTTTCAAGATGTTCTTGCATTTGACTTTGGGGGAAAGGGTTGGTTTGTAGCTAAAGCAGCGGCGTTCAAAGTGCCGAGGGGGCAGCCCCTAGGGGGTGACAAGTTAAAGGATACTTCAGTGTGAGGCTCTGTCACACAGAGATCGTGAGTGCACAAGTCAGTAAAAACACTGATATAGTGCTCCAAACTGAAGGCGTGGCATATTAGCGCTAGAAAGAGGCTGCCTTCTTCAAGCTGAAAGGTCCCTGAAAAACAAAAGCGCAATTACCAATTGCCGGATGGACAAATTGGCATTTTGAAGGCCTTGCTGGAAACCATCACCATGTTTAAATGCTAATTAAAAAAGTGTGGCATGTTTAGTGATCATTCAATTGTCACTTTCCTCCTAAATATCTCCCATGTACCCCTCACTCCTTGTTTTAAACTCCATCCCCCACTTTTGTAATCCATCGCCTATTTATTGTGGGAGGTACCTTCCTCTGATACATCATTGTGTACATTCCTTGCAGGATATTTCGCAGTCCCCTCCCTAATCTTTTCAATTAATTGGTAGCTGCCTTAATAAGCCCCACATAATAGTTCGCGCAAACAGTGAAAGTCTTCGCAGTACATTTGAGTGCCCCGAACCGTACTTTTGCTCAGCATGCAGCTCAGCGCAAATCATTTAAAGACTGCTGGGGCTTTTAGGCAAGCAGCTTTAATTTGAGATAGTGACTTCCCTGCTTAATCGCACTGAGTGATTCTGAGCAGCAAATCGCGACACATTCTCTTACCTTACAGTCTTCTCTATTGGATTTGAAAGCACTTAGAAGAAGACTCTTCGCAAGCATTACGAGCTATATTAAATCAGGACATTTTGAAACTTATCTCGTGCAAAAGGGAGGCTAAAACTTTCCGCATAAAGTCCTTTTATGTCACAACCACCCTTCACTTTC
This sequence comes from Lissotriton vulgaris, assembly GCF_964263255.1. Classification (NCBI taxonomy): domain Eukaryota; kingdom Metazoa; phylum Chordata; class Amphibia; order Caudata; family Salamandridae; genus Lissotriton; species Lissotriton vulgaris. Next base: position 1,140,503,236 of record NC_141694.1, on the reverse strand, counting down.
AGTGAATCGACTCTGTCTGTGTCTGTGGGGCTCTGTCTTTGGGGCTCTGTCTGTGCTGGGGCTCTGTCTGTGCTGGGGCTCTGTCTGTGCTGGGGCTCTGTCTGTGCTGGGGCTCTGTCTGTGCTGGGGCTCTGTCTGTGCTGGGGCTCTGTCTGTGCTGGGGCTCTGTCTGTGTTGGGGCTCTGTCTGTGTTGGGGCTCTGTCTGTGTTGGGGCTCTGTCTGTGTTGGGGCTCTGTGTTGGGGCTCTGTCTGTGTTGGGGCTCTGTCTGTGTTGGGGCTCTGTCTGTGTTGGGGCTCTGTCTGTGTTGGGGCTCTGTCTGTGTTGGGCACTGTCTGTGTGGCTAGCTTTTTTTGTAGGTGGCTCTATGTGGGGGTGGCTCTGTGTGTGTGGGGGTGGCTCTGTGTGTGTGGGGGTGGCTCTGTGTGTGTGTAGGTGGCTCTGTGTGTGAGTGGCTGTATGTGAATGACTGTGTGGGTGGCTCTGTATGTGTGTGTGGGTGGCTTTGTGTGTGTGGCTCTGTGTGGGTGCAAAAGCAATAGGTCTCGCATTTGCGAGCGATTAAGCTATTGGCATTGTAAATGACAATACCATTTATTTATGTTTTAAAAACAAAAACATAAATAAAAATAATGTCATGAGCAATGCCAATAGCTCTAACTTTAACAATGCTGAGACCATTGCATTGTAAATGCTTGTTGACCGCGTGCCGCCCAGGTGATTGATATACCTGACCGCCGACCCATTGTCTATTTTTAGAAGGACACCTGAATTCTGTCCTTGGTCCAGAACCGAATCGCAAAGGAGCCCGCAAGGAGCTCTAGACAGTTGATATGGAGACGTTGTTCCTGCAGAGACCAGCTTCCGCCTCTGGAGAACTGCCCACACCGCGCCCCCCAACCGGATCGGCTGGCGTCCGACTCTATCACCAAGTCGGGAGCAGAACCGAAGATTGCTCTTCCATTCCACACTTCCATGTGGGACAGCCCCCACTCTAATTCCTCTCGCGCCTCGGCCGTAAGCGGTACCACCGCGAATAGGTTAGGCCTTTCCGCAGGTGATGTGCCTTTAAGTGCTGCAGGGCCCTGTAATGCAGTGGACTCGCGAAAATAGCCTGAATAGAGGCAGAGAAAAAGCCCGCCAGGCAAGCAATCTGCCGCAAAGAAGTTGTCCGCTTGGCCAGGGTTTGGCGGATCTCGTGCCGGATCTTCGCCGCCTTCCTGGAAGGCAGACTGAGCGTGGCCGAAACAGAGTCTATCACTAACCCCAGAAAGGAGACTCGCTGGGTTGGTGACAGGACGGACTTCTGCTCGTTGATCACAAATCCCAGGCTTTGGAGCAAGGTCACTGCTGTCTGTAGCTGGGTCCTCAACTGCACGGGGCATTGGGCCATAATGAGGATATCGTCCAGGTACACTATCAACCGGACTCCCTGTGCCCTCAAATATTCGACTGCTGGTTGTAGAACCTTGGTGAAACACAAAGGAGCCGAGGAAAGGCCGAACGGAAGACAGCAAAACTCGTACGCTTGACCCTTCCAAAGAAACTGTAGGAACCTCCTGTGCGGGTGAAAAATCGGTACCACCAGGTACGCGTCTTTCAGATCCAATCTCACCATCCAATTGAGTGGCTGGAGGACATACCTGAGCAGGTGTGTGCCCTCCATTTTGAAATGTCTGTACACCAGCCACTCGTTGAGTTCCCTCAAATTGATGACAGGTCGCTGACCCCCATCTGTCTTGTCCACTAAAAAGATATTGCTGAGGAAACCCTTAGGGTGGACCTCCGTCCGGCACACCGCTCTCTTTCGGAGCAAACCAGCTACCTCTTCGTCCACCAGAGCTGCGTCCGCTTCACAGAACAGTATCGGCCGAGGCCTGACGCTCTGTCAGGGGGTCGCGAGAAATTCTATTTGGAAACCCCTTACCGCCTGAAGCACCCAAGCTTCTCCGGTAAGAGCTTCCCAAGCGGGAAAAAACTGCGCCAGCCTGCCACCCACTCGCAACCGCCCAGCTGGTAATACACTTACCGGTGGCTCCTCCGTCTTGGCCTCTGTAGCCTCCCCGTCCGCAGGAATGTTGTCTTCTCGTGGGGTAGAAATTTTGGAAACCGCTGGTCCGTTTGGTATTGGCCACATCCGGAGCCTTGCCCTCTTCCCTGGGGCTGTTGATTTTGTCGCCGGGAGGGTGGCTCCTGCCCCGACTGCCCCGACTCTACAACGTGTGCCAGGGGTTCCATATAGATGTTGAATAAAGTAGGGCTCAAACTGGAGCCCTGTGGAACCCCATGGTTCACGCTGAGAGGAGATGACTTAAAGGGTGAGCAATACAGCTGGAACGATCTATCAGTAAAGAAGGATTCCATCCAGGCAAGAGCAGATCCTGTCACACCTAAATCCGAGAGGCGAGACAACAGCGTGGAGTGCAGCACGGTGTCAAATGCTGCGCTGAGATCGAGCATGACCAGCGCTGCCGTCTCGCCTTCGTCCACCATCTTACGGATGTATTCTGTGGAATACAGGACTGCGGATTCGGTGGAATAACCTGGTCTAAATCCCGATTGGGATGGATGGAGTAATGTTTCTCCCCCCAAAAATGCCATGAGTTGTTTATTAACTATTTTTTCAATAATTTTGGCACAGTACGGGAGAAGGAAATAGGTCTCAGGTTTTGAAGCTGAGAAATGGGGATATTCGGTTTTTTCTTTAAAGGAATTACTTGGGCTATTTTCCAAGCCTCTGGAACCAGACATTCCTGAAAGGATAGCGTAATCATATAACTAATATGATTAATAAGTGTGCTTTCCATAATGTCCTTACTCCTTTTCTGCGGGCACACATCATTAGGGGATCCTGAATGTATTCCATTTATGATCTTAAGTCACTTTATCAGGAAGGACCTGCGCCTTTCCGCCGAAAGGGCGCAGTTTGCGTGCCCCATAAAACAGATGGTGTGCTGTGCCCAAGCGGACAAAACCTCAGGATCGATAAGGGCACCGGAGCTACGGGCCTCCTCTGCCATGTCCAAGATCTTTTTCATTGGATCAAGGGCATCCAGCAACTTGTCCTGGCATGCGCGCCTGGACCGATCAATCCCTTTCTTAGGGTCTTTTATAAACTTTGCTAAGAATGTAGCCATCTTCCCTTCTATCACCGGGGTGAGGAACACCTTACCCGCCAGAGTGGGACGGGGGCACTCCGCCCTCAACCTACTCCTTGCCTTATTTTCTAATGTCTTCGAAAGGCGGGACGCTGCATACAACACACAATGTCATCTGGGTCCAGCATATCCGATATGCCCGTCTTCGGAGGATCAGTAGACCCCGAAAGCCGCCAAGATCTTGAGGAGCCTGCATCATCGTCCGAATCGTCCGGATACCCCCTTCCTGGGAAGGAGGGGAATCTGGGGGGGGGGCTTCTGGGTAGGCTGCTGAAGCACAACAATGGGGGCAGTAAGCTCCAGGAATGCCTGCTTAAGGCGCTCAAATGTGTCCGGATCAACCCCTTCTGCGCACTTTTTCATGGGAGGGGTTGGGCCCTTGCGTTCCGCCAGCGCTGGTCTCACCACCTCGCAGGGGAAGGTCCCGCCGCTTTAGGAGCCACCTTGACATAAACACTTTTTAAATCTTGTCCGCCAGGTGCTGTTCCATGGGAGTCATGGGCTCATTGACTGCTCCATATATGGAGTCATCCACTTTATTGTAAAAGTTGTCGTCCCACTGCAGGTACGCTAGGGAGTCTTCCTCCTCATAGTAGCCCTGCTCCTCAGTTGTGTCCATAACCGCCCCAGACTAACACAAGCACCACAGGAAGACTGGGTAACCCCAGGATCACCACCCCACACAAGGTGAGTAGCGTTTTTGGGCTGAGGAGCCCTCAGACAACTTTTGGCTGCCAAAGGCAAGAATTTCGTCGGAGCTATCAAACCCTATCAATCAATCAATCAATCACAGCATTTGTAAAGCACGCTACTCACCCGGGAGGGTCTCAAGGCGCTGGGGGAGAGGGTATGTTACTGCTCGACCAGACAGGTCTTGAGCTGCTTCCTGAAGGAGAGATGGTCTTGGGTTCGCCGAAGGTGGGTGGGGAGGGAGTTCCATGTCTTGGCTGCCAGGTAGGAGAAGGATCTTCCTCCGGCGGTGGCTCTGCGGATGCGTGGTACGGTGGCGAGGGCATGGCTGGTCGATCGTAGCTGGCAGGTGGGTGTGTAGAAGGTCATGCGGTCGTTGAGGTACTTGGGGCCCAGGTCGTGGAGAGCCTTGTGTGCGTGGGTGAGGAGTCTGAACGTGATTCTCTTGCTGACGGGGAGCCAGTGCAGGTCTCTCAGGTGTCCGGTGATGTGGCTATGACGGGGGATGTCCAGGATGAGTCGTGCGGAGGCGTTCTGGATGCGTTGGAGTCTTTTTTGAAGTTTGGCTGTGGTTCCGGCGTAGAGGGTGTTCCCGTAGGCCAGTCGGCTGGTGAAGAGTGCCTGGGTAACGGTCTTCCTGGTTTCAGTGGGGATCCATCTGAAGATCTTGCGGAGCATGCGCAGGGTATTGAAGCACGAAGATGAGACGGCGTTAACTTGTCTGGTCATCGACAGGGAGGAGTCCAGGATGAAGCCCAGGTTGCGTCCGTGGTCCGTTGGCTTGGGAGCGGTGCCCAGGGCCGGGGGCCACCAGGAGTCATCCCAGGCGGAGGGTGATGATCCCAGGATGAGGACTTCCGTCTTGTCAGAGTTCAGTTTAAGGCTGCTGTTCTATATCCAGTTGGCGACGTCTTTCATTCCTTCGTGTAGGCTGGCTCTGGCGGTGGTGGGGTCGTTGGTGAGGGAGAGGATCAGCTGGGTGTCGTCGGCGTAGGAGATGATGTTGAGGTTGTGTTGGCGTGCCATGGCTGCAAGGGGACTCATGTAGACGTTGAAGAGGGTTGGGCTGAGTGAAGATCCTTGTGGTACACCGCAGATGACTTTGGTGGCCTCGGATCTGAACGGGGGGAGGCGGACTCTCTGATTTCTTCCGGCGAGGAACGAGATGATCCACTCCAGTGCTTTCTCTCGGATTCCGATGTTGCTGAGGCGCTTCACTAGGGTGTGGTGGCAGACAGTGTCGAACGCCGCAGAGAGGTCCAGGAGGATGAGGGCCGCTGTTTCCCCGTTGTCGATCAGGGTTCTGATATAGTCGGTGGCTGCGATTAGGGCGGTCTTGGTGCTGTGGTTGGACCAAAACCCGGACTGCGAGGGGTCGAGGGATCCGTTCGTCTCGAGGAAGGCGGCGAGCTGTCTGACGGTCTTCTCAATGACTTTGGCCGGAAAAGGAAGGAGCGAGATGGGACGGTAGTTCTTGAGGTCGGTGGGGTCCGCCGTTGGTTTCTTCAGGAGGGCGGTAAGCTCGGCGTGCTTCCAGCTCTCCAGGAAGGTGGTGCTGTGGAAGGAGGAGTTGATGATGTCCCGGCGATGGGGTGCGATGATGTCGTCGGCTTTGTTGAAGACATGGTTTGGGCAGGGATCGGTTGGAGATCCAGATTAAATGGAGTTCGTCGTGCGGGTGGTGTCTTCGGTGCTGATCGGGGTCCAGTTGCAGAGGGTGGTGGTGGCAGGCGTTGGATCGGTGGTAGGGTGCGTGGTCTGTGCGTCTAAGCTGTTGTGTATGTCGGCGATCTTGCGGTGGAAGAACGAGGCGAGTGAGTTGCAGAGGTCTTGCGAGGGAGTGATGTCGTTGTTTCCGGCGCTGGGGTTGGAGAACTCTTTGACGATGCTGAAGAGTTCCCTGCTGTCGTGGGTGTTGATGTCCAGTCATTCTATGAGTGCCGACTTCTTGGTGGCGCGGATCAGCTGATGGTGTTTGCAGGTGGCGTGCTTGAGGGCAGTCCTGTTGTCTGTGGTCTGGTCGAGCCGCCAGGCTTTCTCGAGGGTGCGGCAGTTCCTCTTGGATTCCTTGAGTTCGTCGGTGAACCAGGGGGTTTTCTTGCTGCCAGGTCTGCTGGGAGGGTTCTTTAGTGGTGCAAGGTCATTGGCGCAGGTGGTCAGCCACTTGGTGAGGTTACTGGCTGCTTCGTTGGGGTCCGTTGTGCTGGTGGGAGTGTTCTGGCTGAGGGAGGCGGTGAGCTGCTCGGCGGTGATCTTGCTCCAGCTCCGGCGGGGAACCTGTTGCGGGTGGTGGTGGGTTGTAGTTCTTCTAAAGCTGAAGTGAACGCAGCTGTGGTCGGTCCAGTGGAGTCTGGTGGAGTGGCTGAAGGAGATGTGTTTGCTGGATGAGAAGACTGGGTTAAGCGTGTGGCCGGCGTAGTGGGTGGGGGTGTTCAGTTGCTTAATTCCGAGGTTGGCGAGGTTGTCCAGCAGGGCGTTGGTGTTTCTGTCATTGTTGTTCTCCAGGTGGAAGTTAAGGTCTCCTAGGAGTATGTAGTCGGCGGAGGGAAGGGCGTGCGGGCTGATGAAGACTGCGATGTCTTCGCTGAATTGTGTGCGTGGTCCTGGGGGTCTGTAGATGAGGGTGCCTCGGAGGGTGGTCTTGGGGTCGGTGTGTATCTGGAAGTGCAGGTGTTCGGCGGCGGTGAAGGTTTCGTTGGAGTCAGTCGAGATGCGGATGGTGTTCTTGTGTACGATGGCGATGCCTCCTCCCGTCTGGTTGACCCGGTCCTTCCGTGTGATATTGTATCCGTCCGGGATGGCTATGGCGATGTCGGGCGCTGAGGAGGCGTTCATCCAGGTTTCGGTGAGGAAGGCGACGTCCGGTGCTGTCGCGTCGAGCAGGTCCCAGAGTTCCACGGCGTGCCTGTGGACGGAGCGGGTGTTGAGCAGGATGCACTTCAGGTGGTTGCTGCTGGTGCTCGAATTGGCGGGGGTGGTGCAGGAGAGGCAAGTGAATCGGCAGGCTTGGCAGGCGAAGGGTCCGTGGGTGCGTTTCGGGGTGGCTCGGTAGCAGGCAGGGTTCCGGCCGACATTGAGTGCGTTGAGAGTGGTGGCATTGTAGGTCCGTCGGGTAGACTTGCATCGGCGAGGGCCAGGGGTCCTGGCGCTGGGCGCGGTCCAGGCGCAGACTGGCGCAGACGGGCTTGCCTTTGGCGCACAATCGGCGCGCCCGCTGCGCGTGCGTGGAGGCGTCATAAGAAGGGAGCCGGGAGGGAGGGTCCGCTGGGTGGTGGGAGCGGGGGGGCCAATCGGCTGGCGGGGGGCGGGGCCGCAGGGAGGCAGCGGCCGGAAAGACGAGTGCTTGCGGCTCAGCAGCGGCTGGGTCGCCTGCAGCGGCAGCAAAATTTCAGGACAGGAGCAGGTGGAGCGTGGGACGACCTGGCCTAGGCAAGGCACAGTGGTTGCTCCAGAAGTCAGGAATGAAGTCCCCTTAAGAAGGGAGCCGGAAGGGAGGGTCCGCTGGGTGGCGGGAGCGGGGGGGGCTAATCGGCTGGCGGGGGCGGGGCCGCAGGGAGACAGCGGCGGGAAAGACGAGTGCGGGCGGCTCAGCGGCCGCTGGGTCGCCTGCCGTGGCAGCAAAATTTCAGGACAGGAGCAGGAGGAGCGTGGGGGCGACCCGGCCTAGGCAAGGCACAGTGGTCGCTCAAGCTCCCAGAAAAAGTACAGGGTGATCAACACTGCATGCCGGGTGTCCTTGTGGCAGTAACACTAAGCCACACCAGCTATACCTACCCAAGTAACCGGGCGTGCAAAGGGACGAGCCCAAGGTGCAGCGCACCACTACCGACCCGCAGCGCAGGCGTTAAACAGTACAGGGGAAGCGATTTCGTACCGACCCAGTTCTCTGCTGGGCGCTTAAGCAGGCAGAAACCAAGTTGGGCGCGGACCTGAGCGGCGACCGGAGTGCGTCTGGTGAAACTGACAGAAACACGCTCTGGTGCACCTCGTCGCGTCGCCCCCCGTAAGGAACGCTCTAGCATTCCCGCGGACCAGAAAGGGAATCTGGAAAAGGAAAGGTTAGATTAGCACAAAGATTCCCCAATAAAACGTTCCCAAGTGCACAAAACCATCACCAAGCAGGGACAAGGAAAAACACTTATCTCAAGCTGCCGAGCAGCGAAGAAAGAGGGCGGGCAGGAAGTGACAACACGACTTATGGCCTGAGTGTTATGGACAGTGTGGAAGGACTGTAAAGAAGTTGTTTTCTTCTCCTTGCTTATGGGAAATGGAGTTTTTTGTTAGATTCATGATGAGCTACTGTGAAAAAATTGGTAATAAAAGCGAAGAGAGAATGAGCATAATCCTCGCCTCCGGTCCTGACATAGAATAAACAAATATTACATCTTAATCTATTTACGTTTTTTTTGGATGCTCTCTGGCTCACAAAATAAATCTGTGCCCAACAAGCCAAACAAAAAACATGGCCCTTATGCACTCCAGCCACTGAGAGCGCGATAACCCGGAATTTGTGTTTATGAGGTGTCGGGATCGCCGGATTAGACAACGAGCGATTGACCGGGTAAGGTGCGTGTGGCACATTGGAGTTTGTCGATATATGACTTCATGAACTGTTATTATCGTCACAGAGCGAGGGGGTACACAGCGGAGAGTAATTGAAGCTGCGCATGCAGCATTGGACAATATAAACGATGTTTGTGGAGCAACGCTCTGTGAAGTTCTATGAACATAATAAGATGTTGATGGAGTTCATCATGTTTGGCCTTAATAACAACATGTTTCTATTAGGCAAACAACTGTATAGGCAATTGTCCGGAGTGGCAATGGGAACCTGCTCCGTCCCCAGTTTCGCGAACTTGTTCGTGGGCTGGTGGGAGGAGCAGGTTGCCTGAGTCGATGTCAATCAAGAATGGAACAACAGAATCATAGATTGGCATCATTATATTGACGATCTTTTTATTATTCTAGAGTGCCCCTTAGATATGGCGGCCACCTACATTGAAATACTGAATAGTAACAATATCAATCTAAGATTTTCAGGAGAAATCAGCAAAACATCAGTCAATTATCTAGATTTGACAGTGTATATAGATGAGAGAGGGAAAATCCAGACTAAACTCTATAGGAAGTTTACTGCTGGGAATTCGACTCTTCACGCCACCAGTGGTCACCCCAAAAAACTCATAGACAGTATACCTTATGGTGAACTCTTGCGTATCAGAAGAAACAACTCTAATGACATTGAATTCCGCAGGGCTGCCAAACTAAGCATTGAACGATTCAGAATCAGGGGCTATAATGAGGGCATTCTTACTCAAGCTCTGAATAAAGTAAGTAAACTCTGTAGGAAAGACTTACCTGTATCCCGCAAAGGTGAGAAAAAGAACGGTGCTTTGCGAGTGATTACCACATTTTCAGAGAATGCTGGCGAAGTAAAAAGAATACTGAGAAAGAACTGGAATATACTACAGACTGACCCCATAATTAGAGAGGATTTACCTACCAATCCCCTAGTCACTTTCAAAAAAGCGAAAAGCCTAAAGGACCATCTGGTTAAAAATCACTTTGTAGCACATACTGCACAACCTAAACTTCCACCTTTAAATTGTTTTTACCCGTGTGGATGGTGCAAAGCCTGTAAGTACAGCAAACGGACGTTGACGTACAAAGTTCCAGGACTTGTTGCACCCAGACACATACAGAAATTCCTCACTTGCTCCACACCTTATGCCATATATTGCTTAAACTGTCTTTGCGGGCTTAGATATATTGGCAGCACGACTCATCCCGTAAAAATGAGAATCTTAGAGCACATGTGTGCTATAAATAATAATGATGAGTTGTATCCCGTAGCCAGACACTTTGACAGAGAACATAAACGTAATAGGGATCTATTGACGTATTTCTGTCTAGACAGTGTACCAGCTAACATAAGGGGAGGAGACCGATTGCAAAAGTTGAGGCGATTGGAATCGCGTTACATTATAGATGTACAGAGTAAAACACCGCTGGGGTTGAACATGCATGAGGAATTGGCTGTACATTTGGGATAACGTGTATTTTATGCAATGTTTCAAATATGCACATGTAGTGGGGTCGGCTGACCTGCACAATACCCTTATTGACTTATGATGAATTGATGTAAAGATGTCTTGCCAGGTGCATATGACCGGATGGTCATGGAGGTTGTAATGAAATCTAAACTTAGTGTTTCTTATTTATGAAATGTATGCTAGCATAAAGGATAGTGGATTGCATGGCCCATTCAGGGCTTGATTTTAAGACAGGTGGGACACATATGTGGCTATAGCCCATCCAGGGCGAGATATGATTGAATCCTAAGTGGTTCATTTAAGGTCTCAGATAAACATGAATCAATGTGAGACTTTTTCGTGTAAACATTATCAGTACTTGCACGTTACAAGATGGCGGCTCCAGTAATGGGTGCGCTAGTGTCCTTTGTCTATTATGATGAAATGTTCACATGCAACTGATTATAAATGAATGATGTATGCCTCGCGCATTTGTATGACAAATTGACGAAGGCCGATGCCGAAACGCGTCTTTGCTATGCTGTGAGGTTTACGAAATAAATCATACTGTAAACCACCCCCACGAGTGCTGCGATCCTTTTACAGGGAGAATACCTGTGGATGCTGTGAGCCGAAATATATATATATATATATATATATATAGATAGATAGATAGAGATATATATATATATATATATAAATAATATATTGTATATATATTTTTTAGCAATACACAATTCTGGTGCCAAGACAGCAGTAATTGTTCAGTAAAGATGTCTTGGGAAGGCAGCGTTCTTTGAAAATAAAGCTGCCTTAAACTTCAAAAACATCAAAGTGAGTGCGTCTTTACTCAACAATTACTGCTGTATTGGCACCAGAATTGTGTATTGCTAAAATTGATACCGGCGTGGTCCTGCTGGAAAAGTCGCACCGTTTGGAAGAAGAGCGCCAGCGTCGGACACACAGGGCTACATTGTAGAAAATATATATATGTATATATATATATCTCTCCAAGAAGGCTCTTCCAGGTCAGGAAAGATCGAGCCACACCGATCAGGTACTTTCATTCAAGTTTTATTTTCCAGGCAAAACAGACACGTTTCGAGCGCAGCACAGGCTCTTGGTCACATGACCATGGTCCCGAATCACATGCACAAATACTGGCATTTTAATGGAAATGAAAATCAGACTCTGTGTTTACAACATCACACAGAGTCCATGTCATGGTTTAAATCATAAATAAAATTATTGTTTCAAGCACAATAAATGAGCAATTATGCTTCACTTCGCTTGGTAATGAATTATGGTGGAAAGTTGAACCGCTGTTAATGTATTGAAACATCAGTTAGTTTACAGCTTACTTTCAACATATCTTGGGCAACATCCTAGGTATAGTACCCTCTGATCTCCAAGTAGTGCATACATGGGTACATGGGCATTACACTGGACGGAATTCATATGTGGTTTCAGTCATTTCTCATAACTAAAAATCAATCAAAGAAGGTACTCTAGTTACTTATATAGGATGCTTTTGCTCAAAATTAAATTCTTGGGTATAGTACCCTTAATAATGGTGTTTGATATACAGTTCGTGCATCATGTACTACTCCATGTACTACTCTCCTTATGCATGCTCATACAGTGTCATTGCTGCTTATAGTCATTTGTTTCAAGAATCGTACTTGAAAATCAATCAAAAATAAACTTAATCAAAGGAGAGTACAATTCGTATAACCAAATTTACCCAACTCCGTGCTCATAACTCTTATCAGTAGTGTGTGACTCAATATCTCATGCTTATAACTCATATCGCTGACGTGTGACTCATTTACTCCATCATACCCGGAATAATCTGATAAGAGAAGGAGAGGGAGAGACAACCAAGGTTAGAGGGAATGAATACATGCAAAACAAGTTGTGCCATCTTACAGTACTAGTTAATGACATCCTGTAGATCCTAGAGATAGCTCATAAATAATCAGTTATATCACATTGTTTAGATAATCACATATTATTGCATCCATCCAGTTACGGTGATCAATACTTTCAAATGAGATAGCCCACGATAAACTCATAAAAATTACCAAAGGGAAAAAGTTGTTCTTAAAATCAGGGTTTAAGTTAAAAACAACTCGGAACTGAGTTCCTAACAGGTAGTGGGAGGCAAAGTCAGTTGGTTCTAGCACAGATGTATATACATTTCTTCATTGTATTTATCCCCATCGGGACGACACACTATGTATATATATATATATATATATATATATATATATATATATATATATATATATATATATATATATATATATATATATATATATATATATATATAATCAGAACACGACACCAAAGGATAGTAAAAACAATATGGCTGCCTTTTCATTTTCTAAAAACAGCCATTACCCAACTATATGCTGGCTTTTCATCGCCATGTACAAAGATATACCGCAAAGTTACTGCGTTGTACAGTGGGCCAAAATATAACAATGGTGTAGTACCCTTGCGTCACACATGGTGTTGCATGGGTAGCGCAATACTTAAATCAGATTTACAAAGCAATGCAAGGCACGGACTGTCAGCAGCCTAGCGGACTTCATCCCCAGGCAGTATTGTGCTAGGTGGCACGTTTGCAAGGTGGTTGAGAAAGGGGGTGTGCCTCCAAGGTCTCAACAATCCTGCTGTGGGGGACTTACTTGTGGAAACAATAGGGGTTCTTGGTCCCCAATGACCCTCAGCAGCCAAGAGAACTTCATCTCCCAGCCAGTTGTGTGACAGGAAGTGCATCTGCAGAGTGGTTGAGAAAGGGGGCGGGGTTTCTGTCAAAGTCTTAGCAATCTCTCTTTTCATCGCCTTATACCATGATATACCGCAAAGATACTGCGTTATACAGTGGCCCAAAATATAACTATATTGTGGTACCACCCCTGCGTCTCACATGGTGTGGCATGGGTAACGCAATACTTAAGTCAGATTTACAAAGCAATGCAAGGCCACCATCAGGGCCACTGGAATTATGCAGCAGTGGGGAGCCAAATTATGCAACAGGGTGGAGTAAATTTTGGGGCAAGAAAAGAAAAATTGTGAGGCGTAATGCAGCACATTTTGTGATAGTATTACTTCATTATTTTGACATTTTTAAACTGCTTAACACTGTCTGGTGCATTGTTAGCAGCCACCTCAATAGTGCCAGTTTAACACCCAAATATAGCAATACGCAACAGAAATGTGACCATATAAAGAATCCCAAGCTCTGAAATCCAAATCAAAAGTCTCCACAGCTGTTGATATAGATGTATTCCTCCACTTTATTTTCTGTTTTTTAATCTTCATATACGTCCACTAAATCCAGAGCAAAAATGTAGCCAACACATGTTTTGTCAATGGCAAGTCTACCACTGACTTCATCAGGGCTACAAAATAAATCATAATTGACCTTTGTCCTGAAATCCTCCCAACCTAAAGTTAGTCCACCACCACAGTGACAAGTAACCACATGAAAAGTGAGTATATAGACCCAAGCCAGGAATATACTAGTAGTTGTAGTAAAGAGTAGTAACCAATGGTGACACTATGTCAAATTCCACCTCAAAATCATCCATTCACAAGAAGTAACTCCATTAAAAGGAGCTTACGAATCGAAAACTAGAGGAGAATAAAATGAAACTAATCCAGTAAAACCAACTCATTTCCCAGAGTAATCAAGAGCATGCCACACTTCACACTGCAGTACAGTTTGTGTGCTTTGAACCCTACGGTCCTTCTGCATAGAAGCAACTGTTTACTCACCTACAGAATCTAATATAAAAGGTCCAAATACTGTATGATTACATTAGCTACTATATTCCACATTCATATGTAAATATAATGAATGTGTCATAATTTCAGTTATCAACCATAAATGTAAACCTATTATGATTAAAGTAAAAACTTATTACTGTATCCTATGTTGTTGACTCCTGCCCTAATCATGGGTGACTTCTTCAATTCAATAAAAATAACTATACAGTATCCACAAAATAAAATATATATATATATATATATATATATATATATATATATATATAAGTATTCCTGTCAAAAACAACCCGCATATCATCTTAAGCTGTGACAAAAAATATAAAATCCACATGGTGTAATCCAAAAAATATCATGAGGAACTAGAATCAGCCTGTTTAGTCGGGTGCTACTTATACAAAACTAGCCTATGTCAAATATACACCAAAACAATTATCTGGGCATAACCAAAACAAATATTACTCTGATGGTAATCTCATAATTATATGACCCCAATTCTGATAATGCCGTAATGATCAATCCTATGACCAAAACTGCATCTGTATTTGAATACAACACATGTACAGAAAGCAAGAGTGATCGCCCGTAACCATTACCAGCATTTAATAATCCAAACTCTCATTAGATTTTTGTTAAAAGCTAAAATAACTCTCTCATCCATCCTCTATATGTTTCTCGACCAGCAAGATCAATGGTATTGCCCGGGGTGCAGAACCCCTAATACATATATGCAAACTGTCCGCGTAACTTTACCCGAAACCACATCAAACCCGCTTTATCATGATTTAAGACAAATAGCCTTAACTTATTAAATGGATGATTTGATCATCCCAAAATGCAAACAAGTGCTAATACTCGTCTCTTAACTGTAGCAAAATATTTCTCACAAGCGTATATTTCCTTCCCCTTAACTGCGTGCCACATCTGCGCCATTTATGCTTCCGTCTCATCTAACAACATGAAAAACGGACTCTCCCGATACTGGTGTATGATGACGGTGCCATATTTGTCCAGTCTTCTAACACATAGTAATCCGGAACGTCAACTGTGTGCATTTCTATGTTCTGTGCTCAAATTTCAAAGCCTTCATATCCACACCGACTTATCATACCTTTATGTATATGCCCATCACATAAGCAACGTAAGACACTTACCAGTATAGTAACAATATGCTTCTGTCCCAACAAACAATGGAAAAGGACTATCTTAATCCTGGCATACAATGCCAGCACCTTGTTAGACTAATCTGGAGCGTCTATTGTAATGATCCGTAACGTTCATAGCAACACCATTTGTAATTTCCTGTGTATTTGTATGTCAAATGCTAAAGTTATATTCAAATAGCAAATTTATTTATATCTTCAACAACTTATTATATATATTTGCATGTACCTACCACTTGATCTATGCACTAAACACATAGCTTAATAACAATTTGGTAAGCTTGCGCCGCCTTTATACATTTCCCGGCAGCTATAATTTCAGTAAATAACTCAAACTACTACTATTTATGTTCAAAGTACCAGTATATCAAAAACAGAACACCATGTGAGTTATATTTCAATCGTCCATGGATCGTATTTGTTACTTGCCTAGTTCCAATGGCCCTGGCCACCATCCATGGCCCTGCGTTGATTGGTAAATCTGGAGAAACGCAAGGCAACACAATTCGCTGTTTTGTATTACCCTGCACACCATAATCTACATTACCTCTAAATCTCTCATGTGTATGTATGCTAGTCCACTGTACTTCACTACACTATACACAACTCATATCTAAGGTATGCCAGTATACGCCACTCCAGTCTACACCAGTTGTCTACTCCATACCTCTCCATTGTACAAGACTCCGCCCTATGCCACTCCACTCTCTTGCTCTCCACTGTATGCCACTCCAGTCTGTGCCACTCTACTTTATGGTAGTGCACTCTACACTATTCAACTCGATGCCACTCCACTGTACTCTAACTACGCTATTTCACTGTATGCCACTTAACGCCACTCCACTGTACGCTATTACACTGTATGCAACTTAATTCATTGCCACTCTTCTGGAAGGTGTTCCACTTTATCCCACTCCATTCTGCACTATTCCATTTGACGTCACTCCACTGTATGCCAGTCCATTGTATGCTATGACACTATACTCCACTAGATGCAACTCCAGCCTACACCACTCCACTGTATCCACTCCACTGTATGCTACCACAGTCTGTGCCACTCCACTGGACACCACTGCAGTCTACTCCCCTCCCCTCTAGGCTAATCCACTGTGTGCCAGTCCCCTACACTCCAGTGTATACTATTCCAGTGTATGACACTCTATTCCACAACACAATACTTTTCTATACTCTAAACACAGCACTCCACTCTACTGTATGAGACCCCACTCCAATTTATAACAGTTTACGTGACTCTACTCTGTGCCGCTACACTCTGACATGCCAATGCACTCTATTATACTTTACTCCACACTGTGTTATGCCACTGCAAAATACTTTACCTCACTCTACGCTAATGTACAACAGTCCACTTTACGCAGCTCCACTGTTTGACAACTACTGCATTCTATGCAACTCCACTCTACAACACTGTACTACACCGTATGCCACTCTCATACTTTACTCCAGTCTATACTACTCCACTGTACAATACTGTATGTCACTGTACAACACACTACTACACTCTATGCCGCTCTACGATACTCTGGTCCACTATACGGCACTGTACGCAACGAGGTGTATGCCCCGGCAACTCACTTTGCTCCATTGTTTGCCACGCCACCCTACACCATTCTACTCTGGAACACTGCATGCCAATCCACCCTCCAATACTCTACCATACTGTACTGAACACCACACCACCCCACTCCACTCTACTAGACTGTATGCTACTCTACTATAGTCTGCAACTCTTTCCAATACTATACGCCATGCCACTCTATTCATCTGAACTTGACTGTAAGCTAAGTCACTCCACTCTGTTGCTCTCTACACCACTATAGTATACGTCACGCCACTTCACTGTATGCTACCCCACGCCAGTGTACTCCACTCTGCACTGGTGTACCTAACTCCGCTCCATGTGCCTCACTGTCTGACACTCTACTCCACTGTATGCAACTCCACACTATTCCCATCCACTCTGTCACTGTACTCCACTGTATGATACTCCATAGTATGCCATTACACTACTCTCTATGACACGCCATTTCACTATATGACATGGCATTCCACTCTAGGGCACTATCCTCCACAGTATTGTATGACATTCCACTTGACGATACTCCACTCTACGACATCCTACTCCACTTCACTCTATAACACCCTACTCTGAAAGTCTAGGACACTCTACTTTACATTGAAGCTCCAATTCACCTTACAACTTCCTGCTCCACTCTACGATGCTTGCATTCACTGAGACACCATGCCAACGCACAACACTTTAATACACTATACACTACCTCACTCCACAACACTCCATTGTACAACGATAGATGTACAACACTCTTCTCCCACTGTCTGTTCAACACTCCACATAAATGACACTACACTCAATGGCACTCGTGTACGATTTGACATATATATATTTTGTTTTTTAATTAAAAAAAAAAGAAAAAACATTGAAGTTACGTGAAAAACCCAAAGTTTAAAGCTGTTATATTTAGGAAAACATGTTTTCCCTATTTAAACCAAACGTAAACCACACAAACTATAAAAATTCGAAAGTTTTTAGTTATAACTTTCATTACAATTTATCACCATCTTAAAATTAATATAAATAGCATACCTCCACACACACTCTTCTCAGCTCGCTAAACAGACAACTCTAACTATAACTCACCATATTATACAAGATAACAATGTTTTTTTGTTTTGTTTTTAAATAGATTAAAAAAATCGAAATCCTACTCAGTTTCTTAGAAATGTATTCACATTTATTTTAAATTTCATAAATGTAATCAAAATGTTGATCTTAATCTGTGTGACTTTCTTTGACTTGCAGCTGTTTCGCCATCAATGGTAGTCTGATTGCTAACTACTTTTGCTTGGCCTAATATATTTCATGTTACATCAGATTAGATGTTTCTGCAACAGTGGGGTTGAGCCAGAGGCTATGGTATTAGTGTGAGTCCATGAGCCGACCCCTTCTTGTGTCTTAGCAATTTGTTTTGTTAATTGAATAAGAGATACTGAAGGTTTATCCATGGACCTGTTGAAGGAATTTTCACTGCGTTCTTCTCTTTTGACGAGTCATTTATGTCTTTCATTTATATATTTTACGTTTTCTGTCAGTTGAAAGGTATTTGTAATAGCGATTTCTTGTTTTTCCTCTACAGTGATTAAACTGGATGAGCTATTTGCTTTCATTGACTGAATACGTCCAGTGGTATTGATTTGCACAGCTGATTCTGCTTAATTTACCAAATTAAAATCATGTTCCTCATGGGACTGGTCAAAGGCTATAACAACAGTGCCCGGTACATTATCAGTTGTTGAGGCCTCTGCCCATTACGGTCATCTTATGTCATTGAGTTATTAATGCCCTCCAGGTGATTAAACTCAACATTTTGACTGTCCAGAACAATTGTCTCAGAGTTTTCACACAACTCGGAGGCACTTGGAGATATCTCAAACATGATGTTTATCATCTCCGATTCTTGTGCTGATTGATAATGCGAATTAACATTTGACATAAGCATATAGTTTTGACATGGAACAGTTCTCTGCGCAAAGTTCTCCACAATTTTCGTAAAATCTATTCATAGACCCAGGTATAATTGTTAACATTCCTGTAGAGATATTTGATGCAGTGAAATTAGTCTTGGCTGCTGGTAATATTCAGCCTGATTCATCAAGCCGAAATCGGCTCGCAAAGGGCCAGATTCTGAGAATCTGGCCCTTTGGAAGCGCTATTTTTGCATTTGGGATTCCTCATCCCAAATGCAAAATTCGGTAATAGCGATTTCGCTATTTTGCGAGGAATTACATTTAAGGAATCTCTATTTGAGATTCCTTAAATGCAATTCATCATCCATTTAAAATTTGCGATTTCGCAATTTCGGCCCGCTATTTACCGCGAGGTCAAACCTCGTGGTAAACAGCGAAAACTCAGAAAAATGCTTTTAAAAGCATTTTTCTGAGTTGCATGTTGCACACACACATGTCCTTTGGACATGTGTGTGCGCAACACCTGTTTAAATTAGCATTTAAGGGGTGCTACAGGGTGTCCTTTGGACACCCCTGGCACCCTTTAAATCGCTATCTTATTTGCGATTAGCAAATTGCTAATCGCAAATAAGGAATAACTCCCCATTCATTCCTATGGGCCTTTTGGCCCATAGGAATGAATGGGGAGTTATTCCTTATTTGCGATTAGCAATTTGCTAATCGCAAATAAGGAATCAGTAGGAATTGCAAACATTTTTGCTATTCCTACATGAATCCCGTTTTGCGAGTCTGGAATAGCGATTCCTTATGATTCGCTATTTCAGACTCGCAAAGCCTCCCAATGATGAATCAGGCTGTAAGTGTTTTCTCCACTGTTTTGAGATTTTCGGTGATTTTTATTAGTCTTTGCAAAGATTTTTCGACATTTGCATCATCTGTTAAAGAGAGAAAGAGAACACTTAATAAAATAAAAATGTTCAGAAATATTCAAAGTGAATCATTTATGAGGTTTGGAAATGCTTAAGTCAATGTGTATCACCAAAAATTAACTCGGAAATGGTCACACTTTTTTTTTTTACACACTCTGAAATACATAAAGCCAGTGTTAAGAAGCTGCGCTAAAAGTTTCAAAAGAAAAAAACAACACATTGGCTTCACATGTGGTAGAATCTTGAGACAACACATTATTGGTCCAGGTATTTCAACATAGAACTTTAAAAGATACATAAAATAACATTGACAAGGAAAAACATAATCTATTTTTGTCTCCAGCCCATCTAGGCCCGACATGGATGTCGTCAATCACATCGTGCATCATTTTCTTCTATGTCCTCATTATGAGCACGGGTGTAGGGCCCCTGCCTGTCATCATGCACGCTTGATGGTGATTTTGTATGGCCACTGGTGTTGGAGTCTTTTCTTTAAAAAATCTGTCATAAGCTGTAACAACTTCATCTGTAATAACCTGGAATTCCGACTGTAAATTTTGTCTGTCTATATTTTACAGTGGTCATTATTAAATCTTCACGAAACATTGCTGGTACTCGACATGTGAAGAGAAAAATAAGTCTGAAATCACAACAAATAAATGATACCACATTTGCATAAGGAGTTAGTTTTGGATATAAAATAATAATAGATGTCACCATAAACATCTGCCACATAATAACATAAATAGGAGTAAAAAACAAGTCATATTTTCAATTCCCTCCAATCTTAAAAGCAATTAAAAAGAATATGGATGAATAGTACAAACCCTGAGATTGGAAGACTATAATATAACATTGTAGCCCACTGTAGTGGGCTGTAACGCCCATTAAGTGTTCTAGACAGAGGCAGGAGCCTATAATAAGGGAAATAATCTTTAATGTCCGATATAGCCCACTATGGTGGGCTTTAAGGTTGTTGCAACATTCCACCCAACCAGGCTGGAATGCTCTAAATAAAAATCAACTCCAAAAGACCTGGGTGGTTTGAAGTCCTCCACAGCTCCAATACCTTTGTTTCACAGCTGTTGCTGGGAATGTTCAACAGTCAACATCCACTCGCAGTGCCTTTGTAGTTAACCATTAAAAACACAGCAATGGCTGTTAAAGAAGCCTTATGTTTGAACGATAAATGGATGAAAGAATAAATGGATGACATAATGTAAATACGATTGGATTGCGTATACCAATGGGTTTGTTAATAGCAGGTATACACAACATATCAAATTACTATATCCAGCCTTCCTCAAGGATGGGGCATGAAACTGCTGCATAAATATATGTCAGGGAACTTTGGACGAACAAATCATAACCCTTAGGTATTATTATTATTATTCTGAGTTTTGTATAGCGCCTGGTTACCAATAGGCATCCCAGCGCTTACCAGAACATAACACTACTAAAAGAATGCAGGGATTAAACGGAGAACAAAAAAGTTTTTAAAAGTTTACGGAACCTGAGAAGACTAGCTTCCGAGCGCAGTTGTAGGGGCAATGAGTTCCACAAGGAGGCCACATTTATTGAAAACCTTCTGCCACCAGTTCTTGCCTTTTTCACCCTGCCAACCTGAAGGAGATGTTGGTGGTCAGAGCGAAGAGAACGAGAGGCCTTGTAAGGCTGGACCATCTCCTCCAGAATAGGTGGACCTACCCCGTGCAGAACTTTGTGGGCGATGCAGAGTGACTTGAATTTCACCCTGTCCCTCACAGGGAGCCAGTGCAGTGCCCTCAACGCCGGGCGGGCAGATTGACGCCTAGGGAGACCCGTCAAAAGCCTGGCAGCCGCGTTCTGCACTTGCTGCAGTCTGTTCAGGGTAGATTCGGGTGCGCCCAGGAATAGCGCATTGCTGAAATCCAGCCGCGAGATGATAAGTCCCTGGATGAGAAGCCTTCGAGTGGCCGCTGGGAGCAAGGGCAGAATCTTCTGGGCTGAACGGAGCAGGCCAAAGCACACGCCAGCAGTCTTTTTGGCGTGGGTTTTAAACGATAGGTCCTGCTCCAGCCATACCCCAAGCTCTTGATCTCCTGCTTGGGGGGGGGCATCGGTCCCAGACAGTCTGGCCAGCTGCTGGGGGACAAAGATGGAGAGGAGTTCCCCAGCAGCATCAGTTCCGTTTTGGAGCCATTTAACTTTAGGGCTGAGCTGCACATCCACGTGTAGATCTTTTCAAGACACGTGTGCAGCCGGTCGGGATGGTACGCCGACTGGGAAAGGCCTACCACCAGCTGAGTATCATCAGCATAACTGATGATTTTAATACCCAGCGGCCGTACCACACTCTCCAGGGGGGCCATGTAAACGTTGAATAAGGTAGGGCTCAATGAAGAGCCCTGTGGCACACCACACTGGAGAGGGGTTGAGGATGATTTTTCCTGGCCTTCCCACACCTCAAATGTACGACCTTCCAGGAAGGAGGCGAACCATTTGAGGGCCAAACCCGTGACCCCCACCCCCGACAGCCGTTGGAGAAGCACCTGATGGTCCACGGTGTCAAAAGCAGCGCTGAGGTCCAGGAGGATCACTGCCACTGATCCCCCCGAATCCAGCATGCTCCTCGCATTCTCCACGACCGCCAGCAGGGCGGTGTCAGTCCCCTGACCGGGGCGGAAACCCGTTTGGGAGTCGCCCAGGAGGGAATTGGCTTCCAAGAAGTTGGAAAGGCGGCTATTCACCAGCTTCTCAGCCACCTTACTGATACCCGGCAGCAAGGAGATAGGCCGAAAGTTGGCGAGATCGGCGGGATCGAGGTTAGGCTTTTTCAAAAGAGCCTTAACCACCGCCCCTTTCCAGCTGGGGGGGACCACCCCATGGGCGAGAGACAGGTTTATCAAGTCCGTCACAGGGCCGACGATAGTAGATGACACCTGTTTAAGATATTTAATAGGTGCTGGGTCTTTCGGGGAGCCGCTCTTCATAGATCTCAGCACCGCCAAGACTTCCTCCTTAGTGACTGGACCGAGGGAGGCCAGCTCCACCAATTGTAACTCAAGTTGAGAGCTGGGATTGTCCTCCAAAGAGGAGACCTCACCTAGCCGGGGAAGGGAAGCCAATATGTTGTCGATTTTGCTTTTAAAAAACGAGGCCAGTTCTGTGCATTTTTTGCGAGGGTCCTTGTGGAAAACCTGAGGATCGGGGGCATTCAGTAGCTCCTTAATGACCCTGAATGACTCTTTGGAAGAGTTGGCCGCAGACTCAGGAATGTGCTTAAAGGTGGGCTCATAGAGGCACTCACATTTGGAAAGAAGCAGTGATAAAGCCAATCGGTCTGGCATTGCACGCCATATTTTTGGAGTTGGCATTTTTTGTTTTTTTCAGACATGCATTTTTCAAAGCTTTGTCGGAGAAGCTAGCGAGCCCTCATCAAGCTTTATAAAAAATAACATAGCATAAGGCAATTTATTTTGATGGCGAAAAACATACATTAGCATAGTTGCTAGCACAAAAGGGAACTCCTTTGTTTGTGGATGTGCTTCTTGTGAAAGGCAGCATGCCGGAACTTGCAGAGAAGTCAGCCTGTGACTAAAGTGGGATGACCCGTTGCCCTATTATGCATGCTGGAGTGGGCACAAGAAAAATGTGAATGACACAACTGGCTAATGGATGAAGTCTGGCTGATCACCACTACAATTAACTCTAAGGACGGAAAACATGCACTTACATGAGGAAACACAGACCCACGCAGAGGAGGCAACTCGGGTGCACTCCGAGCCAGAATTCATGATGGTCTTACTGGATGAAACACAGAAGAACAAATACGATATAAAGAAACCTTGGTGCACGATCAAGGGGAATACTATTTGCATTTTCATGAGAAAACAAGCAACTCTCACTACAGAAAATTGAGATTTATTCATTCTGAAGCATAGGTAAGTTCGTGTAAATAGATGTTTTGTTAGGAAAAAGATACTACTTACAGAAAGAATGTGAAGTCCTTCGCTTCTAAAAACCGATACTAGAAGAAGGCCACATTGTGTCAGTAACCTCACTAGGGCATATATGAGCGCCTAGAAATACTTAAGCTCAGGATGTGAGATTTGCAATAGAGTAGAACAAGCCAAAACATTCACTGGGTGAGTGGAGCCAGATCCATGTAAAGGATGGCCTCTGAATCAAAGAGCCTGCACAAGAGCCAAGCCATGGAAAAAACTGGCATGTAACATATGCCACAAACATCTAGATAGACTATGATAGTGTGTTCATAATTCACAAAAGTATTACAAATAAGAGTTTTGAAACATTCACTGAAGTACATTCCTGCCGCCAACCTGATGTTAATGCTATCAGTGATTTAAGAGGCCAGTTCTATGCACCAAATATAAGGCCCAGATTCTGATAATAGCTGGAGCAACATTTTAAGCTATTAATTCAGCATGAAAGTTTTTTGTACCACAGATATTCTGAATGCAGGTATCTGAGGGTGCTTTCAATGTGATAATGATCATGTGTGAAGGTTGATCACACAGGTTTATCAAGCTGGGATTCATTGCAGAATTTTTTATTTCACACTGTAATACAACAAAGGGTATCTGAGATCAAAGGTTAAAATGCAGGCAGAAATTTACAATCTGTTTTATTTATTTAAGACACTTTTGCATAGCATGAATCATGCCCAATTACAGAAGTGTTCATCACAAAAGACACATTGGTGGACATTTAAAATGTCAACAAATGTGTCAAGAAAAAAACAAAATTTAAAGGTCTATTGACAGAAAGCAAGCACTCATGGAAGAATAAAAGGAGGAGGTAAACAGGCTGTGCGCACGGGAGGGACAAAGGCATACTGGGCAGCCTAAAAAAATAAAAACAACCCAAATAGAAAGCAAGCATTCGTGAGTTACAAAACACAAAGCCAATGGTAAGCAATGGGCAGGAAGTATTCCCAAGGAAGCTTACCGAATATCCCCAAGAAGGCTTCCACCTATAAAAGCAATACATTTTCTCAATTTAGATTCCTGAATTTTTAACTTTTAGGTTTAAAGTATTTTATTGAAGCAGGGTGGGGTAGGACACAAGGGGGCAGGGAACAAATGAACCACAGGAACCGCACATCAGTTCGCATTATACAGCAAGTACAACAATGCAGTCACAATTTTGCAAGGGGCTCCATCCGACTCGGGAGCATAGCTTTCGCACCTGTGGGCACGTACAGACAACGAGGGGGGGGGGGGGTGAGAAAGGGAGGGGGGGTGGGAAAGGAAAGAAAGTCAGGAGGGGAGGGACAAAGGAGAGAACGAATGAAAGAAAAAAGGGGGGGAAGGGAAAAAAAAAAGGGGGGGGGAAGGGAAGAGAGGAAAAGAAAGAAAAAAGGGGGGGGGGTGAAGGGAGGAGAAACATCCCCGCTCCAAAACCTACCTAACCAAACAAAACCCCCAACTACCATATCCCAACCCACCCCCTGTACTGTGCCAATGTCTACAGTCTCCACTACTGCGAACTCTCCATGAATCTCTGCTATACAATACCGACCCCACCCAATCAAGCAGGCGGGTCCGGTGGCGGCGTCAGCCGCAACAACCGAAGGTATCTAGGGCAGGTGATCTCTCGAAACTCGGAACATAACAGGCTGTGAAAGGGCTCCCACAATTCCTCAAAGGTATCAGTATCCCCCAGGGCCACTAAGGACATCTTCTCCATTCCAAGAACGTGCCATAATCTGTGCAGCCAACCAACTACAGAGGGAAGTGTTGTGGTGCGCCAGTGTATGAGAATATTCTGCACCGCTGACCCCAGCGCAATCGCTATCTGTCTACCTCTCTTAGACCTAAGGGGGTACATCAGCCCATTCGGCAGCCCTAGCAGGACATAGGCCGGGAATCTAGGCAGTTCTATCCCAAAGCATTTGTCCACCTCGCCCAAGACCTCTTCCCAGTAAGGAGCCAGCAGGGGGCATTCCCATAGAATGTGTGTTAGTGTACCAGTGTTGCCACAGTTGCGCCAGCACGTCCCTGGTATTGCCCTGTCCATCTCGTGCAGTTTCTCCGGAGTACGGTACCAGTAGGTCGAGATTTTAGTGAAGGTCTCTGTAAGACCCGTGTGGTAAGCCGAATGGCGTGCGCGGAAGGAGATGTGTTCCCATTCTTTATGGCTCAGCTCGCGCCCGAGCTCTCGCTCCCAACGTTCCCGACCGGGGTTGTGAATATGAAAGGAGGGGGGCTGCAGCATTCTATACAGGTCTGAGATCAGTTTAGCGTCCGACGTGCGAGTAATTAACCAACGCTCATACGCCGTGATTTCCCGGTGTGCCGCGTCGCGCACTTGGGGTTGTAATGCCCAGTGGCGCGCCTGCATGTATCGCATGCGCTCCGTTTCCGGGAGGCCATAATCCCGTCTCAAGTCCTGGAAGGAGACAACCCCCTCAGGGGAGTACAAGTGATACAGAGTGCAGCAGCGGGCCACCCGCCAGCGCTCATAGGCACCCGGTTCCATCCCAGGGCCGAAGTCCGGTTTGCCAATGAGCGGCGTAAAGGGAGAGGGGAAGGTGGTAAGCTCGCATCTGGCAGCCACCGAGTCCCACGTCTGGAGCGGGACCCGCGTTACCAAGGACGCATAAAGATTGGGGGGCCGATGGGCCCGCCTCAAGAATGGCACTTCCTGCAGCGTCCTACCCGCCACCGCCTGATCCTGGAACAGCCAATGCTTATCAGACTCCCACCGGCTCCATTCCACGAGATAGCGGAGCTGAGCGGCCTGGAAATATTTCCGCAAGTCCGGTATCCCCAGCCCTCCGGATTCCGGTGACAGCATAGCGATGCCTCTCTTGATCCTCGGCCTGCGGCCCTGCCACACGAACCGTGCAATGGCAGTCTGAGTCTCCGCAAGCCACCCCGCGGGGGGCTGGAGCGGTAACGCTCTGAAGAGGTAAAGCACCTGAGGCAGGAGGGTCATCTTCACCGCGGCCACCCTACCCAGTAGCGACAGCGTGCCCTTATCCCACCGGCCCAGTTCCTCCCTGATTTTCGCGCCCAGAGCCGCGTAATTGGCCGTGACCATCTCCGGGAGGGAGGGCGCCAACAGGATCCCCAAGTACGGGATCCGGTCCCTGGACCAGCTCAGAGGGTAAAGCCTCTGCAGTTCCACCCTAGTGGCAGCAGTAAGCGAGATGTCCAGGGCGGCTGACTTACCCAGGTTCACCTTGAAACCCGCCACGTCAGCGAATAAGTTCAGTTCCTCCACACAGGCCGGCAGCGATCTCCGCAGGTCATCCAGCGTCAGAATGACATCATCCGCGTACAGGCTGATCGCATGACGGAACCCACCCATCTGGACGCCGATAATGTCAGAGTTCTGCCTAACCCTCTGGGCAAATGGCTCCATGTACAGGGCAAAGAGCAAAGGGGAGAGCGGGCACCCCTGTCTCGTGCCCCGCTCGATGGGGAAGGGTCGAGAGCTGCCGCCGTTCACCCGGACCACCGCAGATGGGAACCGGTAACAGTTGAAGATCAAATGACGGAACCTCTCCCCTATCCCGAATTTGCTCAGGACTTTCTCCAGGTAGGGCCAATGCACCCTGTCAAAAGCCTTCTCCGCGTCGATGGACAGGAGCATCCTCTCCCCAGGGATCCTGGAAGCCTTCTCGAGAATGTGCGTCACCCTTTTCGTGTTATCTACCGTTTGCCTACCGGGCACGAAGCCCGCTTGGTCCGAGTCAACCATGCCGGGGAGGTGCAACGCCAGGCGTGCGGCTAATATACTGGTGAACACCTTCAAATCCGTGTTCAGCAGCGAGATGGGACGGTAGGACCCACAAGCGGCCCTATCCTTGCCCGGCTTCGGAATCACTGAAACCGTGGCCTGGAGAAATTTGGAGGGGATGGCTCCCGGCTCTGCGAAGGAGTTAAAGAGGCGAGTCAGCAGAGGCGCCAGCTCCTGACAGAAGGTTTTGTAGAACAGCGGGATAAAGCCATCCGGACCCGGGGCCTTGCCCAGTTTGAGCCGGGATATCGCCGTGACCACCTCCTCAATACGTATGTCACGCTCCAGATACTGAGCCTGATCCTGTGTCAGCGACGGGAGCGGGACCGAGTCCAGATAGTCCACCTCAGCCTGGGCCGAAGGGGCCTCCCCGGAGTAGAGGTCAGCATAAAAGCTGCGAAAGACGTCCGCTATTTGCTCATCGGTCGTGACTCTACCTCCGGCCGAGTCCAATAGTTCCTTCACTCGGTGCTGCTGGTGCTGCACCCTAAGTTTGTTAGCCAGGAGCCGCCCACACCGATCGCCCCCTGTGTAATATTTGTGTTTCAGGCGAAGCATCGCATACTCCGCCCGGTCCGTGTCGAGGGCCGCCAGGAGCTTCCGCGCCGCCTTCAGCTGTCTCCACACCCTGGGGGCCCCTGTCCTATGATGAACCTGCTCCAGCTCCCTCACCTGCCGGGTGAGCTCATCCCTCTTGAGTTGTCGGTCCCTATTCTCGGCCGAGGAAATCGCGATAAATTCGCCTCGGAGCACGGCCTTGAGGGCTGCCCACTGTGTCGCACGAGAAGTATCCCCATTATCGTTCACGGTCTGAAAAGCCAAAATGGCCGCCCGGATCTGATCCACCACCGACCGACCGCCTGTGCAAAAGCGTGTCTCGGAGCCTCCAGACCCCTCTCGGCCGAGCCACCGGCGGAAGAGTGAAAACGCCCTCCACCGGAGCGTGGTCAGAAAGAGAGAGGACCCCCACGTCCGCACTCGAAGCCAAAAGGAGCATTGGGCCCGACACTAGGAGATGGTCTAAGCGCGCATAAGATCTATGGGCGTGTGAGAAATAAGAGTATGCGCGGGTGGTGGGGTGGAGGCGGCGCCACATGTCATGCAAGTCCAGCTCCTCAAGTCGAGTTCGAATCGAGCCCGAAAGCTCACCCAACTGATGGCGCCGCTGCACAGACCTGTCCAGTGCCGCGTCGAAAACCAGGTTCAAATCACCCCCCAACACTATGTGCCTATCAGAGGTGGATGCAACGTCGTCCAAAGCCCTGTGCAAGAATTGATCCTGATGATCATTGGGGCAATAGATGGTGCCAACAGTCAGTGCCAATCCCCCCATCTTAATCTTGTATACTAGAAGTCTCCCTTTCTGTTCTGCTACCTTGCACACGACCTCCCCCCTGAACCCCCTAGAAAACAAGATGGCCACCCCCGCCGTCTTGGAGGTGCTAGAGGAGAATAGCTGCGTGGGGAACTTAGGGGTACGCATCCGCGAGCAATCCTTAGCCAGCAAATGGGTCTCCTGCAACAGGCAGATATCCGCTTGTGAGTTCTCCAGCAAGGATAACACTGCCCGCCGCTTAACCGGATTGTTCAGCCCTTTCACATTGATAGT
The DNA here is from genome assembly GCF_964263255.1 of Lissotriton vulgaris. NCBI lineage: Eukaryota > Metazoa > Chordata > Amphibia > Caudata > Salamandridae > Lissotriton > Lissotriton vulgaris. The sequence continues at coordinate 1,140,474,605 of NC_141694.1, read as the reverse complement.
AAGCACCTTAAGAGCCATCAAGGAGGGAGTTCAAGGAGCACACATCAAGAAGCAAAGCCCCGCAATCAAACACAGAAGGCACCATTCGAGGCCTCAAAACAGAGCAACTTTGAATCACCCACTGGCACAGTACAGTCCCCGTACCCCAACACCCCCCAACTAGAAAACCCCCCCCTGCCCCCACACAACCAAATCTACACCACCCCCCGCTACTGGTCCCCCTTCTAGGTCCCAGAATCAAAACATCTGCCCGCCTGTCCCAACCCCATTCCCCGCTTCCCAAACTTTCCAAAAAAGACATTGTCCCAGTCCGGCCCGAAACGGGCAAGGCCGTGGTAAGTCAATCTAGTGGACGTCCAGCCACCACCACCAGCACTCGCCCTTCCTCCCAGCCCACCCCCCGGATCCCCGCACCTGCAATAAGAATGAGCTAGAGTAGACTCCCCCCGGAGTGAGTTCAGGCCGTCAAGGCCACTTCGCCGTTCGTCGCCACTCTGGAGGCCTCCTGGATGGCAGCCGCCATGTCCGCCCGGATTGCGGGCGAGCCCGGACGCTCCGCCGGAGGAGAGGCCCCCCCCCCAGCTTGTCGCCATCCGTTACGAGTGCTGCGCCTCCGCCGTGGGGCCGGGGTATCTGTGTCCGATGCTGTGAGGCCCAACACCGCGCAGACATCCTGGAGGGACCGAAGCTGATGCAAGACACCGTTCCACCTAAAGATCAGACGGAAGGGGTGTCCCCAGGAATACTGTGTCTCATGTTCTCGAAGGAAGTCTGTGGCGATCTTGAAGGATTTCCTCTTCTGTAGCGTGACTGTGGATAAGTCCTGAAACAGGGTCACAGGGTGGTCCCGGAATCGGAAGGGTTGCTGCCCTCGTGCCTCACGGAGGATCCGCTCCTTCAAGGGAAAATTCGGGAGGAAGGCCAGAATGTCCGGAGCGGGCGCCGTAGCTCTGCGGGGGCGACCCACCCGGTGTGCCCGGTCTATGCGAATCCGAAAGTCCTCCGACTCCCCCAGGATCGCCCGGAAGAGGGCCACCAGATATGCAGTCACGTCCTCACCCTCCTCACCAGACGGCACACCGCGGACCCGTATGTTGTTTCGCCTGGACCGATTTTCAAGGTCCTCGGCGTGGGCCTGTAACTCAATCTGTTGCTCCCGCAGCCGCAGGAATTCCTGCTGCAGATGGGTGATCTCCTCATCTCTGGAGTGACCCGCTTCCTCCACTGTGTTCACACGGTCCCCCAGGGAGTCCATCTCTCTCCTTACTTCGCGGACCTCCCCGGCCACCTCACTCTTGAGCGTTTGAAAGTCCTCCCGAAGGGAGTGATCTCGTCACCGGGGGCTCTCCACCATCCGCCCCCCTGGTCGGCGCCGGGGAGGTCGCGGCAGGTTGGGCTCCTCCGCTGCGTAGGGAGCCCCGTCCCAGCATTTCCGGCAAGGTCCGGTCGCCCCGTCGCTGTCCCCTAGCATTCGACATTGTAGCTCAATAAAGGACGCTGAGGCTCACTGTCCAGCAAAGAAAGCAGCTATAAGCCATCCGGGGGCAGCCCACACAGAGAGCACCGGGAGGCCCGGCCGAGCTTCACAAAATGGCCGCCCAGTAAAGTCGAGGGGCCAACGCCCAAGATGGAGATCCCCTCTCCTTCTCCGATCTGAGAGCCAAAAATCCGGCCAGTGGGCAGAGTCACAGTGCAACGTTCGCCGAGGTCCACGGCTTCAGGGAAAGATCTTCCCCGGGAGACTCGTCCTTCAGTCCCACACAGACAACCAGCCGAAGCGATCTCCTCCAGCGGGCCTCCCCAAGCCACGGGCTGGCGTAGTGAGGCGATGCCGACTCCGTCTCCGCTCTGCACCTCCGCTACGTTCCGCTCCGTACAGCCGCCGTCGGACAACTCCGAGCCGCTCGCGAAGCTGCTGCCGACTCCCACTCCAACAGCTCATGTACCGCTGCGGGCTTCACCCCTCGGAGGCCGGTCGCTCCGTCGCGCGCCGAGGGTCGGGAGACTCGCGGCCTCGGGCTCACACTCGGGCCGTACAGCAGGGTCCGACCCGGGCCGTACCGGTCAGAATCCCATCCCCGACGGCGCAGACCAGGCTCAGCAGGCTCTCCACACCTCCACCGTAAGCACCAGGCTCAGTTGCCGCTTGATCCGGGGGGGAATCAGCGGTTACAAGCGGTGCAGGAATTCAGGGGTCCGGGAGCTCTCGGCAAGTGCGACCGCTCAGCCCGCCATCTTGGCCACGCCCCCCAATTTTTAACTTTTAAATGTGTTGTATCGGATATTTGAATGGCTTTTCTTGATTTAAGATACAATAGTGGATTTATCTCATTAGGGGTGTTCTTACACATTGGAATAGAGGTTAGGAAATATTTTCTTGAAGAACTATTAGACTGTCCCTTTCTTATTTCATATCTCAGAACATTTGAACAGCTTCCCACCTTTCCTTTGTGTTTTTGCTGGCAGACTTTTGTTTCACAACTGTGTTTTCAAGGGATCTTAGTTTGGTGATATTATGGCATGTCCCCCAGGACAGATAATAATTCTCCTTTCCTAATTTCCTGGCCAAGGGTGTTGGCCTGGCTGGTCTCTCTTTTCACTTATATATATGTCAGTTCTTTTTTGTCTCTTCAAACCTTTCTCTCTGGGTGGCCCAAACCAACTCATTGCCAATGTTGGACCATATCATCTCTCAAGTATTACAGACTAATTTACCCACTCACCATTCTGGCTTTGTTACTGGCAAACCGATTCTGTGCCACATTACCCGAATATGTTCCTTCTTTGTAGAGTTAGGACAGAATGTCTCAAACAGTGACATTTTTCTTATGTACCTTCTCAGAGGAGAAACTGTTAACCTGTTCAAAAGTACAGTTGCAGGAGTGTTCATTCCTTGCTCAGGAAAAATGTTGGCAGTCATTTTCTAAGTGTGCTAGGCATGGCAATACCGAGAGCTAACAGCAGGTTTTATGTTATTCGTTATGATATTTTTATTTGTATCTTGTCGCTAGCTTAAGAAAAGCACAGCACAACTAATAGTCATTTAAAACAACAAGGGGAGGAAATAAGTTGTATATGTTTGTCATGTAACCCCAGATATAGGGAGTCGGCGTAATCCAGTCTTGACTGAATAAAAGCAATTATCACAGAGTTGTGTAAGCTGTTTTAAATTAGACCCTTCCTAGAAAGCATAGATGGTAAAAACAAGTAGTGGCCACTTGGGAAACCTCAGGGACCAGTGTCCGCCTATAGTTGAAATAACTTAAAAATTCCAAAATACTGTGAATGGTCTGTGGCCAAGCTGTGAGAGACAAGTCATTGGACATGGATGTTTTGTTTGAGCATTGCATGAGAGTGCATAGGCTTTCAGGATTTCTCATTCTTTTGCTGCTTCCCCCACCTTATATCCTTGCTCCCCCCGAGTGCTCTATGAAGCTCCCTCCCTCTTGTGCTTTTTATCCCATACCCGCTCCCATCCCACGTGCTCCATATTTCTTCCTTGTACCCTAGCCTGTCTTTTGCTTCCATGCTTCCTTCTCCTCGGCTTTTTATTATTATTACTACCCCCACCCCCTCCCCACACTCTCCATTGCTCCCCCTGCACGAAGCCCCTTGTTATCCCCCACCCCACTATTTGCAGTCATTTAAAATAATAACCTTTTTTTTGGAGGGCCCGGCATCCTCCGTTTTCTGCCAGGTGAATGCACTTTTAAATGAGCTCTTTCACATAAGTAAAAAACGTACAGCTTCCTTATATCGAGAATTTTTTTTTTAGGAAAATTGCATCCTTGCCAATCAGTAGCACGTATTCATGATGCATACATTGGTCATGCATGTGTGTGCCTTCTGAGTGACGCAAATTATCACCTCTTCACCCATTTTGTATTTTCTTTTTTTTTTTGCCGATGCTGCACAGCAATGCCAAAACGCATTTTGCTTTTTACCGATGCTGCATGGCATGTCGTAAAAGCATTTGCAGAGTCCGTATTCAAGACTTGTTGGCCGTGCCAGTGCTTGTTCTTATTCATGTGACTTACGTGCTGCTCTTCAGTTCAGTCGAGAAACAGACTGTATACATTTTGCTTGTATTTTGTAAATTACGACAAATCATTATTATTGAACCTTGGCTGCGTCATCTAAAGTTTTTTTTCTTTTATTGTAGTTTATCATGACATTGCCACAACTTACAGACAAACCAGCATCCGGATGAAGAAGAAAAACAAAGGTAATTAAAACAAATGTAAAAATGAATACAAGCGTGTAAATACTGTCTTAAGGATAGAAATTCAGAGGTCCTAAGAAATGAAGACCACGAGGCCTATACACAGCACATTTTCTAACTACACTTACTGCCAGATCCTAAGTTGTCTCCTACTTTGGACTTGATTGCTGTGCTTTGTTGCCCTCTGTTTCTACTCCATGCTGTTTAATTTAAGAAAGATATGTTACTGGCATGTGTATCTGTAAGTTCACATGCTGTTCATGCTTCTGCCAATAATGTTGGGCTCGGACTTGGGCAAATTGTTTTTCTTTGAAGAAGTCTTCGATTCAAGAGTTATAGTGACCACCTATTGCAGGTAATGCGCATGGGCATTGGCTCCATGGCTAGATTGTTTTTTCTCTGCGGTCTGGTTCGGACATGTTTCAATCGAGCTTCGGATAGGTGCCTTGTGGTTATCTTCTGGCCCTTTTGTTTATTTTCCACACACCAGTAGACAATCCCTGCGTATCTTGCTGCTCGGAGTCTTTGTGCTTCCTGTTTGTTTCGATGTATGGGAACTCTTCGACAGCCTGTTCCATGTTTGGTGCAGAGAATGTCCAAACCCTGATTGAAAGGACTCAATTACAAACTGCCCTGAATGTTGAGCAAAACACCCCCTGGGCAGACCTCCACCAGTTGTGTAATCTCTGCCTCTCTGCGGACCATAACAACGAAAAGGCACTGCGTTACTGTTCAAGCTTGATGCCTCGCTTCACAGTCTATGGTGCAGCAACAAGGGAACCACACCCACGTTTTCTTCGGCAAATGGGACGTTGAAATCAAACCTCAGCCAGGGACTTTGTCTGCCAAGCCTCAGATCTTCTCTTCCGAGGCATGTTCCTGCTAGGAATCCGAGGGGGAAGGCCCCCGGTTGGTGCTGGTCCAGATAAAAAGTAATCTGCTTTGAGGACAACCTTTCTCCTTTCTTCACCAGCCCAGCTAAGAATGGAGTCTGAGCACTGCCCTTGAGGGGCTCGGACTTCTCGCCCTGAAGCCCATTAACAGGCTTCTGGTCTACCACTGCCTGAAGGCCTTGGTCCGCACTGAAAACAAGCTTTGGATCCGCACCCAACCACCCCTCAGCTCCCAAGCATATCTTGAAGCTTCACCTCTCTGTGCTGACACCGCCTTTGGATCAGTGCTGAAAACGCACTCCAGGCCATTTTCGGCTCTGAAAATGTGCTGAAATCCACCTCTGCTCCAGTGGCTTTAAAACAAACCTCTGCACCTAAGTGCCCGGTATCCAAGGCTCTGTCCACCACTGCTTCCAAGGATCACTACAAGCCTGTCCTGCAATGACTCCTGTAAGAGCACGATAGGAGAAGCGCAACCTAATCCACATATAAAGTGGCAGGATCCTCACTTAGCCACGTCTAAAGCCTCAATTCCCATTGCCCCTCAAAGGAAATTGTCTTTCAAAGAAGCCCTTGACTTGCCATCTAAGCCTCAAGCCAAAGTAAAAAGGTGACATAACCATGACACCAGTCCCATGCATCCTCAGCCTTGTCCATCACAGCATCTTCTGTCCCACCTTCTTCCTTTGCCTTCCTCTCCATGCCCTCCCCCCCTGCTTTACCTCAACCACCTCCTGTCCCTCTTTCTGAATCACCAAAGGGTTCTGCACATTCTGTCCTTGAGGGTTGAGAGGGGTGCGGGATGGGAATCACCCAGGCTCTCTTCAAAATCCTTAACATGTACCCATTGATCCACAGTCACAGGATTATCGGTTGGATGTCTAAGCTATCGACCCCCTTCGGGACACTTATCCCGATCTCTACACAGCCAGGCCATCCTCCCTGGATGACACCACCTTGTAACGTGAGGTTCTGCACAGGGCAGCCACTTATCACAAAGTAGAGAAGCACAAAACACAGGATGATGAAGATTTTCATGTGGAGACTCGATCCTCCAGGCATTTCTTTGCAATGCTAAAAGGGATGCGAATACCAACCCCTGAGGTCTTCAAAGAGCCTGTAAAGGCCAGGGTAGTCAAACAGAGAATAGCCAAAAAGTACAAAGCATCACCTTCTGACCCCCCATACATTAGGGGACAACTTCCTCCACATTGCTTGGTAGCTCACAAGCTTATCAATTCCCAAGACACTGGCGATACACCACCACCTGACAAAGAGAGCAAAAAGATAGATGTGGCAGGTAAGCACGTCGCTGTTAAATCATAAGTACATTAGCGTATTACCAATTCTGTTGGCCTGATCTCCGGGTATGACCTGGGGGCTCTGGGATGAGATAGAAGACCTCCCCCAGCAGCTCCTATAGCAGTATAAAAAAGAGGCCAAGACCTTATTGCAGAGGATAAAATAATATTTGACACCTCTATTAGGTGGGCCTTCGACGCTGCCGACACCAGAGTACACAACATGAAGACAAGTGTCCTGATTCGCCACCAAACCTGCCTGTGTGTCTCGGACTTAAAGTCTGAAGTACAGGAGCATCTGCTTAACCTGCCCTTCGTTAGGGAGCATCTCTTCAGACCGCAGGTTGAACAGATGCTTGATATTTCAAAAAAGGACACTAAGACCGCAAAGGATATGGGTCCCGGTACCCAGGGGTGTCAAATCCACCTCTCCCGATGCCTCTTCCTCCCTTCAGAGGCAGCAGAGCCAGCAAATTCCTTCATGAGGCTATTCCAGGGAAAGTCACAGGGGTAACAACTAAAGTGTAGAGGAAAGAGTAGTGCCGCCAAGGGCGCTGCAACGCCAAGCAGTTACTCGTTCACTCTGCCCCTTCCCCGATCACAATGCACTTATGCACTTATTGGGGGCAGACTTCAGGGAGTTTTCTGCAGTGGGCAGAAGCCATCTCAGATCATTGGATCCTCTCCATTAAAGGCCAGGTATACAACTTGGAGCTCACCTCCACCCCACCAAACATCCCTCCTTGCATACAAACTCTCTCCCCTGAACATGAACGCCTCTGTCACTAAGAAGTTGAGGCACTCATTTGCTAGGGGACAAGCAAACCTGTGCCGCTCCACCACCACCACAGCAAAGGCATGTACTCCCTGTACTCTGTCAACCCCACGTACTCTGTCAACCCCACGAAGGACCCACCTCTCATGCCCACATTCTCAGACCCCTCAACAAATTCCTCCTACCAGAATGTTTCCAATAGTAACTCTAGGATCTCATCCTTCTACTGCAGCAAGGCACTTCATGACCACCCTCACGCTGAACGACACCTGCTTTCACATCCCGATCCATGCCGCTCATTGTGTGTACCTCCAGTCTCCGCCCATTTTAGGAGTGCCTAGCTGAACAGTGGTCACAAGCGAAGGGTCACTGTGAGGATATTGTTTTGATCTGTAGCCTTACTCATTCAACAACAACCTGTTCCAAGGAATGCCTTTTTCTCAACCCAGTTCCACAAGCAAACACAACGGATGCTTTCATCACCAGATGGGGGACACAGTTACAGGTTTTGACCATTCTGGGTATGTAGGCACCCCATCAACAGTGTCTCCACATCAACTACCTGGAGCTGCTGGTCATTCTGGGAGCCATACGGGGAGCAGAGATGTGGTATTCATTTGGGATACCGCTGATTAGTTTGTCCTCTGCAACATTCAACCCCAGAGGACTTCCTCATGGCACACTGGCACTGAACCACCAGGCGGTGGCGACTCCTGACGCCAGTTCTTCCAGAGGAGCAACCATCAAAAACTAAGGCCGTCCTTATGTAGGTCTAGGAGGCTCAAAACTAGCTGAACATCAAGCACATAGGGAAAAATCCCAACCTGAACTTATACCACACCAAAGATATTGGCAAACTATGAATGATATCTTTGGTGTCAACTCAGATCACACCCAAATGCCTGTGGTGGTGTCTCATGATGATGACAATAGCAGGGAAGGACAATTTGCTACCTTTTGCCTCTTTGCACACTGTAGATTATTTAGCATTGCAACGTGCCAGTGAGCTGGACATATCCTTACAGATAAGAAGGTGGAGTGTACTTCAGGGCTGACATCCCTGAAAGTAATTTTTGTTGCCTTCCTCAACATAGCTTGGTAAAAGTGTTGGATGTAACCCTACCTTCAGTGAAGGCCAGATTCAATATACTTACAGTAGTCCTACAACCCACTTCAGTGGCATTAGATCTGCTGCTTCAATGTAATGAAGCCTTGCTAGATCTCCTTAAGGTGGTTTAGGACAATCACACCTTTGGCCCAGCTGTGAACTGGATGATTGCAAGGCATTATAGGCCATCCTCAGGGGCTTCCTAGAAGCCTATCCCTCACTGGAAAGCTTGGTGCATGAAACGTTTTCAATCAAACAGAATCCAAGACCTTTCCCTATAGATTCTCAAGACAGAAAATCATAACAATTGGAAACCGTAGAGAAGAATGTTTTCTCTGCCGACAGTTTACCCTTAATGTCTATGAACACCACATTACTTTTTAACCAGGTATACTCTTAACATATGTGCGATGGCAAACATGGTGGTTCCGAGTTGATCAGACCACTAGAAATGACCATTTTATGTGGTGGTGAGCGATGGCCAGGACATTTGCACAGGCAGATCATCATGGTAGGCTTGGACACAGTGGACATGGTGGCCAGGGCCATGGGTTTATCCATAGCCCTGAAGAGACACACAGGCTGAGGTTTACTGGCTACTCCAGTGAAGTACTGGTGAGTCTTATGAAATGTCCTTTGAGACTCGACTTTTTGGGGGCAAAGTTGGCTTAGCATTGGAGAGATTCATGGCGTAAAAGGCTACTATTCAGTCTTGGGAACTTAAATCCCCAGCCCAAGATTACAGACAGTTATGGAGCATCTCCAAAGCATTCACATTTTGCCAGTGTCAGTCATCCCAGCCTGTCCAGCAACTTAACCAATTTCGGCAGCTATACCGGGTCACAGGCAAAGGAAAAGGCAGACATGCCCAGCAACCCTCGTTTTCGCACTTCCCCAGACCATCTGGAAAGAGACTTTAGCTTCTCCTTAGAGTTGCATCTATGGCCAGTTGGAGGAAGGGTGTTTGCCTTTCCTCAGCCTTAAAGTCCTCCTCCTCAGACATTCCAGGACATTTGGATATCATTGTGAGGTTTCGGAATGGAGCTACTGTTCGAGTCCTGATGGTCCTCTGCCTGCTAGGTCTGCTGATTTCCTGCATCCTACTGGTCATGTACACATGCTGGCACACGAGGGCTCCCACGTTGTGACTCAGTGGGCAGTGTTTACAGCATGAGGGAGATCTGTTAGACACCATTGTGATCTCTCGGGCACTGTGGAAAATCTGGCTTGGTGGTTGATGGAAGACCACCAGTCTCTGATGATGACCTTCATCCCATTTAGCTGTGACTGATGTGGTGACAAATTCATCTACCTTCAGGTGAGTTGCTTTTCTGGAGTAGCTATAGATCAGCGGCATTTGGTCTCTAGACGAGCAGGGATTTCACATTTGCTTTTGAGGGCAATTCGGCTAGTTCTCAAAACCTGCCTCCCTTTCCAGTCAGTCTTTCCTGATGTTGAAAAATGTCTGTAATTGGTACAGCAACAAGCAAGGAGGAGTTGAGTCTCACATTCTGTCGAGAGTCGGTAAGACTCTGAGCTTAGGCACACCAGCCTTTGATCTAGCTTATTGCGACCCATTGATCGATTCGCTGAATACTTGGGAGACCGCCTCAGTCTGCGTCATCTTGCAAAATGTGAGTTACATCAACATTCAGTGGTGGTACAACTCCTCTTTTCCCTGTGAGGCACCAGTGGGTGGATTTCTTTAAATTTGCGACAATGTCCACTGTTCTCTGCCAACCAGTATCTGCCTTAGAGAGCCAGGATGGTGCATTTTCCCCATCACTGAGGGATTCCGCCTATTCCCTTCATTCCTCAAGTTCTGAGAAAGATTCACTAGGACTTGGGCCTAAGTCATCTTCATTGTTCCGTTCTGGTGGTGATTAATGTAGAACATAGATCTCCTGTGTCTCTTCCAGTGTTCCCCGATCTGCCTTCCTCCAATGGTGGACATCCTCTCCCAGTCAGAGGGGTAGGTGCTGCACTCCAACTTCCAGAGCCTCCATCCTCATTCCACTTGCATGCTTGTAGATTGAGTGGGGGCACATGAGCTCCTTCTACCTGCCTCCAGGGATGGTTGATGGAATTTTGTCGGCTCGTCTAACCTCCACCAACACGGTCTACTCTGGAAATTGGAATAGGTTTTGTGGCTTGGTATGCAGTTCAGAATGCAGATCTCTTGAAGGATCACTTTCTCAGATGTTCCCGCTTGCTCCCACTGAACAACATAACTACGCAGTGGGTACCATCAAGGAATACATACCATATGGCCTTGTCAGCATTTTTCTGCTTTCCACACCAAACTTCCCTGTTCCTATCCCAGATCATGGCCAGGTTTTTAAAGGGATTAACAGATATTTCCACCAACTCCTTTTGTCATGCCCCAATGGGACATGAACCTTGTTTTGACTTTCTTGATGAGCACTCCTTTTAAGCCTCTCCAAAGTTACCAGCTCCGGTTCTTGATTTTTAAAACAGTTTTCATGTGGCCCGTTACCTTGCCAATGCATGTCAAAGAGTTGAAAGCACTGACGTCTTTCTGCTTTAGACCAGCTTCTTCCCAGACATATTAGTTATCAGAACTAAAGTGGCTTTCCTTCCTAAGGCGGTGACCCCTTTCCTTGTGAGTCTGTACACTACCCTTTCTGCTTTTCCCCCTCATTCTAAGTGGGGGCAAGATTGTTTTCAAATCAGTTGCACCAAGGAGATCAGGTTTGACGAGCAGCGGTTTGTAGGGTATACAGCAGAAGAGGACTTCATCATGACAGATAACACTATGTATAAGTATGTGCTTCAGTTTTTGTAAAAAAGGAGCTGCTTAAGGGAATCTGGACCTATTCCATCAGGGTAAAGCCTTCTACCTCGGCACTGGCCCGGGGTGTTTCTGCGGGTGAGATCTGTCATGTGGCTATCAAAGTGTCCTTTTACACCTTCTGCAAGCATTATTATTTGGATTCAGCTGTGAGAAGAGATGGCTTGGTGTTCCACAATGTCCTCTTCTGACCATTCAGTCAGTCCCACCACTTGGGAGGGGTAATGCTTTGGGATCTATCCAATAAGTGAGGATTCTGCAGGTATAAATATCTATCAAACGAAGAAGGGTACTAACCTTCAATAACGATCTTTCTGATGGATACTGAATCTACCTGCCGGTTTCCCACCAACCTCCTTATTCTGAAAGATAAAACCCCCTGTGGGTAGCAGGGCCGGACTGAGACCAGCATCCAGCCCTGGCAGGTTGCTTCTCCACCGGCCCTGGTAATGGGAGGGGAGGGGGTTGTTACCTGCAAAGCACTGCTACCACTTTTCTTACAGAGGGCCGATATTACAGCGCTGCTACAAAATCGGCACTCTGTAAGAAAAGCGGCCCCCTGTGGCCACAAAACCGGCCTCCAGCCCACCGGGGAAATGCCCGGTGCCCGCAAATGCCAGTCCGGGCCTGGTAGGTAGTAGTCGTTTTAAATATTGCACATAGTTTGAAACATGTAACTTGGGTGAGTTGTTGAAAAGAAGCGATATAGACCAGGTAATTAACTTCTCTTTCCATACCTTTAGCCTTTCTAGTATGGTAGATAATGATAGTCAAATAATGGTTTCCCTGTTACACACGATGGCTAACTTGCCGAAGCAGGTATAACCATTAAGCTGTGTCACTTGTGTTGAGACTTGTGACTTGTCTGTGGAAGGCAGATTCATGCAACATGTGCATTACCCCTCTGCACGCTCATACTCCTCCCCCCAAAACTACACCCACCCTGCTTCAAAACTCAAACCTATCCCACAGAGATAGTATGTCATCTGGAAAGCAAGAGAGATCGTGCAGGAGGCACATTAACAATGTGAGCACATTGTCTACCATAGTAAAGTGTGGTCTTCCAGCTTTCAAGAGGCATCTGCATCAGGTGTGTTCACCCTGTTAGGAATATTGTGGTCAGTGGAAAATGCAGCTTCCATGCTTCACTGAGATATGCTGCAGTTTCATTAACCAATCAAACTATCTTACTGGTATTGGTACCTGTAAACTGCAAAATACACATGGATCGCCACACCCATTACCCTACCAGAGAGCACCTTGCAACCTGCAGGCCTTGCGGATCTGTTCAACATGTCCTAAATTCACTGCTTTGTGATCAACTTCTTTTAATGACTTTTTTTATCAAACACACTCTATGCTTAGGTTAGTTTGAAAGGCTTATTTTACCCTATTTGATAGTGTTTTTTTGTAAGCTGCTAGAGGTATATAGATGAGAGAGACCACATTTTAAGTGAATTACCTTAAGGTAGTTAATGATAGGTGTTGCTGGCTCCTGAGTGATATTGAGACAATATAATAATAAACTCTTACACCTTTGATGCGATGCATGCTCTTTGATTGAGTCTTATCATTAGGTCCCTAACGCTGCAGCCAGCTCCTCCATATAAGAGAAGCAATATAATATACAGTGGATACTCCCCTTATAAACGTAAACATCGTGACTTCAGCAGGTTGTTTTCTTTAAGTCATTATATACCCAATTTTCGAATATCCGAATCATGGGAGATCCATTGAAGACAATGGAATGGCTCAGGGCCAATAATGGCTGGTGCCGGCCTGCTGCTCCACAACAGTCCAGTGTTTAGATTTCTGTTACTCCCTTTGTTTAGCCATTCTACCCCCAGTGGGTGGAATGTTCTAGCAGTTCTATAGCCCCTGTGCCTGACCCACTAGTTGTTGTTAAAGGCCCTCACCCTCCATATACCCCTTAGTCCGAGGTCAGGGCCTTTTACTACCATTATTGGCCTTGACAGCAGGTTATAAAATGCTTAATTAATTGAGGTTGCGCATGCACCAACTAGCTGCTCTTTACAATGACCTCTGAGGAATTTACTCTGATGCAACGCTTTCCAGCGGCCAACTTTTCATTTTGAGTGTGTGGGTTATGGATTGGATTTACTTCATATGGTTCTTTTTTTTACATTGACGGATATGTTTAATTAGTGCTGGCAGCTTTTGACATACTCCTGCAGTAGTTTCTACTGCACAGATCTTCAGGTCCAATTGGAGGTCATGGTTGAGACAGTCATATTGAACATCAAGGGTTGGACTCCCTGGGCATGTGCAGTGGCGTAACGAAACTTGAGAGCCTCGCTCAAAGATCATGGAGGAGACCCTCCCATGCTCTGACCCAGGCAGGAGCTCTGGGGTCAGCCGCCCATGAACAGTGCCAGAGAAGCCCCCTGCAGCTTGGGCCCCCGCCCGCACCCCGGGGGTTATTGTTACTCCAGTGGGCAAGAGGGTGAAGATCTAGAACCACCTCATAGATCTGAAGGTAGTTGTCCTATGTCTCCAGGAAGTACACCTCTCATGCAAGATACACAACACTGATTACTCCTCCTTCTATTCTTCTTCTTGAGCGCAATGCAGTGGCCAACTTTTTCTATAAGAATTCCCACCTCTCGATGTCAGTTGTCAAGTTGAGGAGTGTAGGTTTGTCAGGGATCATGTGGCATTAATGTTGATGTAGAAATGTTATCCCACTCCATAGTCCCCAACACCAGCCACGAAGAATTGCTGCCACATTCTTCTGGACCATGTCCACTTTGATGGCTGTAGTATCAATCAATCAATCAGAGTACTTGTAAAGCGCACTACTTACCCGTGAGGGTCCCAAGGCACTGAGGTGAGGGGGGAGGTGCTGCTACTGCTTGAAGAGCCAGGTTTTGAGGAGTCTTCTGAGGGCAAGTAGGTCTGGGGTCTGCCGTATGTGGGTAGGGAGGGTGTTCCAGGTCTTGGCGGGGAGGTAGGAGAAGGATCTGCCTCCGGAGGTCGTTCGTTGGATGCAGGGGACAGCGTCGAGGGCGAGGCTGGCGGAGCGGAGCTGGCGGGTGGGGGTGAGGAAACTGAGTCTGCTGTTCAGGTAGGCTGGTCCGGTGTTGTGGAGTGCTTTGTGTGCGTGGGTAAGGAGCTTGAAGGTGACTTTAATCTGGTTTGGGATGGGAATCTTGATAAGTCCAGGGGATATACTTCATTATCAAAGGTGGATTCCAAAAGCTCTGTGAAACTTGGATATCTGACATTCGAGACGTTGATTCTTTTTGCGTGACAGTTCAACTGAACAGTTGACTATATCTTTTTGAGCAGTCCTTTGATCTTTGGTGGCTAACGCATCCGTGCCTGATAATGTTCTCTCCCAATATCATGATGTCAGCTTCATCAGCTGATGGCTCCCTCACTTGGCAAGAAAAAGAGTTACAGCCAAGCCTTTACCAAGATCCAGTGTTTAGGTGTGGTGTGGCTCACTGGTTAGAGGCGGCAGACCCGGGAGCAGAGGACGGCCCGGGACCAGGGTTCAATTCCCGAAGCGGCAGGGTCGTGGACCAGGGTCAGCGGACTCGATAATTCTCACCTCGGTGCCTACTCTAACCAGGGATCACACTCGGCAACTCTGGGCATTAGCTTGCCTCATCTCCACAACGGCCCCCCACCGCCGGGGATGCCTGGTTTCACCTTGGAGATACCCAGTAGGGACCATCTCACAGGGAAAGCCAGGACGGGTTCCCCAGTGGTCTACTGCGCAGAGACACTTCTTCGGGAGTCTATTCTAGCGCATTACAAACCCACAATTAATTTTTTAATTTAGGGAAAAGATTTTCACCGTAATTGCCGATTATTTTGCACTTATCAGAGGATCTGAGGACTTCGGTCCACTTTTTGGGACACTTTTAAAACCGTTCTCTGAGGTATGATCATAGCACTTCTTTACATTGTATCCACAGGTTGGTTACCATAAACTAGAGACAGAACGTAGAAAGCTGGAGATTGAATGGAAAATCAGGTTCTTTGAAAAAACAATTTGCATATTACCATGGCTCGCTGCACTATATGGCTACAGAAAATCAGGCGGAAATGGTGTTATTGTGCCTTAAACAAAAGTCCTACTGGTTGGATAACATGCCTGGGATGCTGTTGGTGCGTCCGTTGCTTGTACAAAATGAGAGGGCTGACATTGGATAGCTCCTTTCAACTTCGAAGACCTTACTAGTCAGGGGTTTACAGAAAGTCTGTCAATTGTGCTGTTATTATGAATATGTTTCCCTGGGTGTCCCTGTAGACAAAATAGGTATGGTTGAGACCCTGGTGTGCTTGGAGCCCATGGCTATCTAGAAAGCCCCTGATAGAATGGATTTGATTTTCTTTTAGAAGGTTCTGCACCGAGTATGCTCTTTCCATGATGTTATCAGGTGGAGCTTGGTAAATTATGCTGGCTTATTTGCCAGAATGAATCTGATTGGCTTTGGGTCCTCCTTCCCATAAAATCTTCACTGGAGAATGGAACAGGGTTTAATTTCGCCTCCCCTCCATTTAGCATTACGTTTCGAAGCCCCAATGAGAATAAACGCAAGTGTCGTTCCTAAGATTGGGGGGGGGGTAAGCTTTGGTTGGGAAAAGCATAAATTGTATTTTTTTACTCGCGGTATTCTATTGATATTGAGTGATCTGAAATCTTCGCTTTCTTTCCTTATGCAGAAAATGACATCACTTTGAACAAATAGCGAAGTGTGAGATTAATTTGGGCACATCGGAGGTTATTTATGTGGCCTTTGCCGTGATAGTTTTCAGTGATTTCAGGCCACTACCCCTTTTAATTCGACTGCCGACTTGATTACATATTTGAGAATTAAAATGACCACGTGAATATATGACCTGTGCAAAGTCTACTTTCTTCGATTACTCATAATTACAAGGCTTGACCTAGTGAGATGGAACCGAAACGTTCTTTCTTGGTGGAGGGGGCTATTCCTTTAAAAGCAGTGTATTGCCCAGAGTCATGTATCTTTTCCAGGCATTACTAATTGTGGTTGACTATGACTTAAAAAAGATATACTACCGTAACTTTTACTTGTCCCCATAAATAAGTTATTACCTGGAACGGTGAGTCTGAGTTCTTTAAGATGAGTATAACGGCGTTAGATAACAATAAACAACTAGTTAGTAAATGACAAAATCGTGTTCTGTGGTTAACACATGCTCTATAAATGCAAAATGTTACGTTATGCTCTAATCAGGGTACATTGACATTGCCCAACCTCTCTGCCTCTTGCTGCTCTGCCACTCCCTTCTCTGCCTAGCCCTCCCTCCGACACTCACCCCCGCACTCTTCACTCCACCTTATTCCCAATCTTTGATGCTGTATACCCTGCCTCTCATTTCTGCAATGACCACTGTAAACCACCCTAGGATGTAGGTTGAGCATTATGCCAGCTACAAACGTGTACCTTGCATACTCGCGTGTATATATACATTTTGGATATATGGCTATGCCCCAGGCGAAGAGAATAATTATGAGATACATAGATCAGTAGAAATACTTGATCCAAAATATTTGCGTCTGACTCCTGGTTAGGTGTTAAAAAGATTAATCAATTGTAAAGCACAGAAAAAAACTCGCACGTATGTTCCTTGTTAGTAAAACATAACTTTTGCTTAAATTCTAAATACAATTTTAAATGTTCCATTTATAAATTAGTTTTGAGTAACAAATGGCCATTAGTAACTATTTTAAGCTAGGTTTTCTAAGGAGAGAGCACTGTAAACTTTCGTGTGCCTATATAATAAACTGTACCTGTCAGACCCATACGGGTTCTCTTTTTTTAAGACTGTTTGCTTTCCAAGTTGTCTTGATAACTTTTAGATGAACCGCTTTCTCTTTTTCAGGTTATGGTCTTCATTGCCACCGAGCCATTATTACTATCTGCAAGTTGATCGGCATTACCGATATGTATGCGAAGGTTTCTGGATCAATCAACATGCTCAACCTCACCAGAGCGCTTTTTCTTGGATTAACCACGCAGGTATTTATTTTTTAGTTAAAACATTGGACAACATTGCATGTAAACAATTTTGATTAGGCATGCGAAACTAATTCTAGATGAGCATGACAAGACTTGGGATGCTTCGATGTAGAGGCACTTTAATTAATGAAGGGTGAAGCAGAAAAGAGTACGTGCAGCACTCGCAAAATGAATTAGTCTATGCCAGGGGTCTCCAAACCGGTCCCGGAGGGCTGGATCCATGCCACATTTTTTTTGATATCCCCATTGAGCTAGATGTAGTAATTTTAAAAATCTGGCATGGATCCGGCCCTCCAGGACCGGGTTGGAGACCCCTGGTCTATGCCCTGCATCATTCTAGGCGTTGTAGCAGACGTGAACAGCTTTTAGTTTTGTCCAGGTAAGTTCGTAGATTTATATTGAGATGTTTTCTGATATGTTTCATGTTTGATGTGCTCTTTGCTGCTTACTTTGCCGGTGTGTTCAGTCTTGGTGCATGTTTTTAAGCCAGCACTGGCTCTGCTGTACACTATGATTGGAGACAGTCATTTTTGCACCACAGGTCTTTCATTACAGCAGTTTGAGAATTCAGGGCAAGACAATTGCTGTGCTTCAAGTGTGGATCGAAATAGTGGATTTCATGTTTTTTCTTTCCCAACCCTCGCAGAGGCTTACAATTGTCTATCATTATTGAACATTGTGATCATCATGGCATGCGCATTTGATGGACGGCTGAAACTGCTGACTGTTTCCTTCAGAGTCCCATGTGACACACAAGCAACGGATTTTCAATACATCCGCACACGGTTGGAAGAGAAAATTAGAGGGTCGTTAACTCATCAGTCACTAGTCTTAAATTTGCTGACTGGGGCATTTGTTTTATGGTAGTTTGAGCATTTTGCCAAAAAGGAAGAGTATTATAAAAAAAAATACATGTTTTGAAATCGTGAGTAGAAAACGTATTACTTAGATAACGGATTCTGCAGTTGACTGTACTCGAATAGAATTTGTTGTTATGAAGAAAGATGTATGTCACATCAACCACAACTCTTCCTTGCACATTCTCCAGTTATTTCAACTGTTGCTCTAGACGTTTTCTGAAAATCTGGTCTGCATTGTACATGTGGACACAGGATCTCTGTGAAGGAAAAAACGGAACCAATGGATATTTCCAACAGCCTTTATTCAAGTATTTTCCAGAAATCACTCCTCAACCACCGCACAGCAACCTGATCGCCAGTTGTCGAATTCTCAGCTCCCAGTGTTCTCAGAACACACAGCCTGTCCAAGTGCTTAATTTGTAAAACATGAAGTGCAGGTGCTCAAATGTTTGGGGGGAGGACACACCCAATTCCCTGGCACCTCACACTTCCTTCATTGGCCCTACCCACTTCCTTTATTGGCTCCACCCACATCCACAAGTCTAACACATCAGAGCCACCACTTCACTTCTCGAGTTCCACAAGAAGCTGAAGACCTGGCTCTTCAGATAAGCACCTCAGAGATGAAAACTAAAACACAAAGCAAGACAGAAAGGTCAGATCAGGATAGGGTGCAACAGGTAACAGCACGGAGATATACAAGTATGCACTTTTGTGCATACACCAGATATCCTTGCTCTCAATGCAGTCCCTTAACACTTTAAACACACTTTTACCCAGTGGTACCCTGCAGCACAAGGGAGATCTTTTATCCAAATGAACAGATATCACATGGAAGGAACCACCATTCACACAATACATTTTTAATACACTGTACACACAATCACAATGCAAAATCATGTTAACCTAGTGACTTACTACCACACAGACATTTGCCACACGTCAGACTCTTTACCACACGTACAAAACTGAATCCTTCCACTAGGAACTTTATCACACTGGCATTTGTCAGCTTTTCCCACATATGTGTCTTACCACAAGACCTTTACCAGAAGAATTAATCACACAGTCCTTGGCCCTGTGGGACTTTGATCATACCCACCATGTAACATTCATAAAGCTTCTTTTAGATAGAAACAAGACCTCATATATTCAAAACAGGAAATGGTCACAGAGATTATTTACAATACTTTTAGTCAGCTGCTGTACTACAATATTGAAAACACACTTCACTATCCCTGAATATTTGATGAAAACACATTTATAATTTGGAGAGTATATCTGTGCACTATAAGTGACATGGCCAAGGAGGGCACGAAAGAGCTGAAACTGGATCAAACTCAAACCTTTTCTGAACAGTATCCCCCAAAATACGTTTGGCCCGGGGATAACAAAATCCTTATAATGTCCTTGTTCTATCCTTCCTAAAACTCAAGCCTTCTCCCATCATTTGTATAAGTTTTAAGGGTGAGTGTTAAGTTCAATGCAGCAGGGAGGCTCAGTGTTTTGTCTGACACAAGTTTCTGCATCATTGACCCTGAATAATAACATTGTGGGTGGTGGTTTCTTCATGAGCGATCCGATAAAATAGTGACATGACTGCAAAAGATTGTCTTTAAAACTAAGAAAGACTGGCAGTGCAGTTTGTGTTTGTTTGAACTACCAAGTGTTAAGAGTAAAGCAGTGCTATGTTTTGGGCTGGTGTTTCTCAGCATTATTTTTGACCTTATTGCATTAGCAACCGATTATGCCTGTGACTGAGTTAATGCAATAAGGTCAAAAATAATGCTGAGAAACACCAGCGCAAAACATAGCACTGTTTTACTCTTAACACTTGGCAGTTCAAACAAACACAAATTGCACTGCCTTTTCTTTCTTAGTTTTAAAGACAATCTTTTGACGTCATGTCACCCACAATGTTAATTATTCAGGGTCAATGATGCAGAAACCTGCGAGACAATAGGGTTATCGCACACTTTGAGGCTTACCACGAAAATCCAGGTGTTTGTATCTCTGTGGGCCACATCTTATAGAACTACCAACATGACGACCTCGTGCCCCTTCCCCGTTTGGATGTGTAAAATAGACTCCCATTCAAACATGGCTTCGGACCACCGTGCGTATCGTCGGCCAATAAAATGCAAAGCCATCTGATTTCAGCAGTTTGTAATCCGATAGATGGAGTGGGGACTGTCTAGAGAAGACTAATCTTTCCTTGCTCAAACTACGTCTCAAAGTAAGCAGCGTAAGTCCACGACTGCATTAAGCTGGCAGGAAGTCAACTGTGTTAACAATTAGCACTCAGAAAACAAACAGCTGACAGTCCAGGTGCAGTACTTCCCATTCTACATTATCATCATGACGTTGAGATGGGATTATTATTATTATTTATTATTATGTTTCTTATATAGCGCCTGAATCGACCCCCGAAGGGGTATCTCCGCGCTTGCCTTGGGAACCCGTCCTGGCTTTTCCCTGTGAGATAGCCCCTACAGGGCATCCCCAAGGTGAAAGCCAGGCATCCCGCCGCGGGGGGCCGTTGTGGAGATTAAGCAAGCTTAATGCCCAGAGTTGCAGAGTTTGAACCCATGATTAGGTCAGGCACCGAAGCGAGAATTATCAAGTCCGTGGACATTTGAGCTCAAGACCCTGCCGCGTCGGGAATTGAACCCTGGTCCTGGGTCTGACCTCTGCTTCAGGGTCTGCCTGCTCTAACCAGTGAGCCACACTTCTCCACCGGTATCCGGGATCCGTCCTCCAGTAACAAACTGTCCTCACTTCTGGCGGCTGTTGCAAACAGGGTCACTGACTCCTTCACCGTCGGCTGCATTAATAACTGAATTTGGCAGGGTGCAGCACAGCTGACAGCACGATGCGGCCCGGGCCGGTGCCCATAGCCCCAAAGATTTCAGATTGCTATGTGTGACATTTTCATAATTTCTGTGTAATTATGAGTGACATTTCCACATATATGAGCGATACATTTTTGCGAGCAAAATCAAGTAATGAAGATGAGGGAAACACATAATATCAAAAATTATGGAAATGTCACACAGAGCAATCTGAAACCTTGGCAGCTATGCTGTCTGTGTCCAGATGCCTTACCGTTCTGGTCTCGTCCGTTTTCTGAGGCTTTGAGGGCCTGTCACTCTCCATATAAACAAGCTCTGGGGTTAGGATATAAATGACGAACACCCAGGGCTAGCCTGATGAAGAATATAAACATCGCCCTGTGGTCAGACAAAACTCTGAAACTGACTGCACAATAGATAGCATGCCCCACTGGCGAAAAAAGGCTGCAGAGCTGACTTCGAAACATAAGCCCGACCCACTTTCAGACCGCCAGCCCTATGTAGACATGCTCAGATGAGATAGTGTTGTACACTGAGAGTTCCTACGAACATGAATTAACGTGACTTTATTTACAGCACGAAAGTCTCAAAAGAAAGTATAACAGGTTGGTAGGAGACTGGCCATTTTATCTCCTAGGCTTGTCACACACTCGCATAAATAGCCCACACACGAAACTGTAGAAGGCAAAATGCAGTGAATATGTTTCTCGTAGTAGGTGTACGTATGTGACCATGTGTGTGTGTTTGTTGGGCGTGTTCCATGCTTTCGGTGGGTCTGAAAATGTGATTGTGTGTGTTTGTTCGTTTTAACAGCGTGTGAGTAAAACTGTGTGTTTGGCAGCTTTCGTGTGTGTTTTTGGAGGTGTGTATAGTTGTTATGAATGAGTGTGTAGGTGAGCGAAAAAGCAAATGTTAATGGCAAACCTGTATTTGTGTGATTTCCGCAGTGATAGTCCGTTAAAATTGTCCTGCCAGCAGCTGCAGCTGCGAGCACCATGATTATGATTGGTTTGGGGGCGTGCAAATTCAACCTCCTGCCTCCCACACTAGCACGCCATGCAGAATGTGACGTCCCCCACGCGCCGACGTGTAACACAGCCTGACTGGGCCCGGTGACGTCAGGCTGATAACGATCTTGCTCACTAGATGTTCTGAGCCGGAAAGAAGAGCAATCTCTGACAATAAACAATCTCCGCTCGAGCGGCTGATTTCACCACGTGTGGCAGTGCAGGCACTAGCAAATTGTGCCTGGATGAGGTGCCACTCTCTAGACATCCACGGCAGACATGCAGCCTAAGCAGAACAGGTAGGTAAATTGATTAGGAATAGTTTCTAGGTTCATCGCATACCGGAGCATATTTCAATAGCCCCGGTCCTGTCAAATAAGTGCTGGTGCTAAGCACCGGCACAAATTAAGCACTGGCCTGTCCATATTCCAACAAGATCATTTGTTCGATGCAATTGAGATACCACACACCTCCCACGTTATATAACACAAGGTAGAACAGATATATCTTATGACAATGTTTACAACTAAAATGTTACTCTGAATTAAAAGATTCAAATATTACATACATAAATGGTGGTTGCCACCTTCTCTTCTTCTTACCAAACCCTTACTTTCTGTGTTAAGATTTTTATCCTCAAGGTTTCATAAGCATCACGATCCACCACAGTCCCCCTCCCTAAATTCCAGACGTGACTGTCTTCCAGGTTCACAGCATTCCGAGACAATTTAACTACTTTCAGGTGGGGGAAATTTTGACAAATTAATAAGTCCTTGTAGATTTTTTGCCGTCACTATGTTACCAACAGCATAGCGTACAGAATGTCGACTATCAAAAAGTTTGCTCCTTTCACTTATCATTTCCTGCTGTTTAGCTCGCCAGTCAAGACAGACATCGGAAGAGCCAGTATTTAGGGCGTTCATCCAATGATGACAAATCAGAGAATTAGGTTTTCTACCTCTGAAAGTTTCAAAGGACACTCTGCCAGTTACAGAATGTGGAGTCAAGCGACACACTTCCACCCTTAACAAAATGTCCTCCCTCCAGTCCTTACCATGTAGGCTGGCAATCTAAATATATAGAACCCTATTAAACCTTTTCACCAAACCATTGGTCTCTGGGTTTTAAAGAGAACACTTTTATGCTTGATGCTTCTTTGAGGCAAAGTTTTCCATTTCTGACTAAAACAATTTAACCAAAACACAGAAAGGAATCCTTGGGTCTACAGGTATCAACTGCCAAGTTGTACATTAAACCACCAAACCTAGGGCATCCCTTCTATGGGATGGTTTCCCTCTCCCATCGAACGGTGGCATGCTTCATCATTGGGAAACCTCGTCTGTGAAGCCTAGTCAGGATACAGGCTACAACTCCTCACTGAGACGGAGGAGCTCAGGGATGTTTGCGTACTAAGAGAAGTATATTCTAAATACACAAATGTGGAGCCAGGGGTGATGAGGGCAACTGAGCAGGTGAACAAAAGTGATTTAAAACGAACTACAGGGTTGGCAAAAAACTTTAATAGGGTGACCCTGGGCTAGTGTTAAAAACAGCATGGCGCAGCGGGAGTATTAAACCTGCCTATGTGCCACAGAGGTCAACATATTTCAGCCTGTGACCCAAAGGGCGTTGGAGCTTTCTCGAGGACCTAATGATGCTGTTGCTCAGTATGCTCCAACAAACAAACATAAATCATATTAACATAGTGTATACGAAACCATCCAGTAATCCCATGGAACACTAGAGGGCAAAGGATTCACTGGCGGTACCTGTGGGAGACATATTTAAAAAAAAAAAAACTTAATGGAAAAATATACCTAAACAGTATATATCTCCTAGCCTTTTGCATTCTTTGTGGGTGTTTAGTTACCTTTGAAGGGAGGGTATGTAAAGGCCGGATTACCTCTCACACTCTTGGTTGTGTTCAGGTAGCCAAACATACCCTTACCTACCAAGATGCTTTGATTGCCAAAACAACTGGAGCAATCCACTCAGTGGCCTTCACTTTCTCAATGATCCTTTCCTTATTTAGCCTCTCAAATTCCTCCACCATTCCTTGCCTCGGAGCAGGGGGAATTCCTCATACTATAGAGGCAACTGGAATGGCAATCTCTTACAACACTATTTTGTGGGAATAATCTGACGACCATCCTAGTTTGTCACAAAATACATCTGCAAAATAGTTATGTATTTTAGAAACAAATTCTCTTTGTTCTTTCTCTTGAACAGAATTAACAGGCACTGCTGCTATATTTCCCCAAAGAAAGGAGGCATACTGTCCTGTAAAAACATCAAACCAGTGTCTCTTTGGTGAACCTAGCTGGTAATGCTGTCACTCTTGGAGAAATACCTAAAACTTTCTTGCTGTGATGCCATCTTTGCATTCCAAATGTCCAAGTTTAATATCTGGTTTGTATAAATTGACCTTGGCTTTTAGATGTTGCTTGTAAAACACACTACGCACAAGTGAAAATGATGCACCTGAATCGGACAACATTTTCACACTGAGCACATTGACGCATGCATAGTCTATTAGCCCATTCTTACTCTCAGCTTGCTCCTGTAGAACTATCTCTCCACACTGAAGTGTATTGTTTTCCAGTCATCTTTCACCACTACATCGTATTCTACCTGGCTGTTGTAGCAATGATGAAGGTGGTGAGGCACAGATCCTCCACGGTGGAAAGGCATACTGAACCAATGAATATTTTCAACAGTCTTTATTCAAGTGTCTTCTAGAAATAATTCCTAGGGCACGTCACCACAATCTGATCTCCAACTGTCCTATTCCTAACTCCCAACTGTCATTAAGAGGCTGCAGTTCCCTAGTGGGTTCTCTACGTACATTTTGGCAACAACATGCCTATATCTTGGACAATCCAAAGTCTTTATATGGTCAAAACTCCCAGTGCCGGGTTATATGTACAGGCACGTGCTTCACAGGATCACATTATGTAACATTTCTGAGACAATTATTGGCACTGCTGTGACAAATATGTATTAGAATTTATCCAAAGTATCACTGACCTATGTACTCTCAAATGTTCTATAAATCTGTACATATCTTGACAGATAGTGTGAATGAGTAGATAGATGTATGTGGTATGTATATGGTTGCATCAATGTTATCTTATGTCAATGATTATTTAAAATATCATGAATACATTTTCTTTTCTAGAATTCACGTGTCTGTCTCTCCAGTATATGTCTGTTTGAAAATATATTCATGAAGTTGCCCTAGGACCATTACAGTATGTACTATTGCCCTGCCCAGAGTAATTTCTGGTCGAGAGCAGAGGGCCCCTATATCTATACAGTGAATATATTTAGAAAGTGTTCAAAATAATAACATTGATACATTTATTTACCTTCCTGTGTTTGTGGGTTTATAGTCTAAATATCTACTATAAGAGGGTGTTAGGCACTGTCTGTTGTATCAGGCTGTGAGTTGTAAGTGGTAGGTTAGTTCAAAGACACATAACGTACCAGACTGGTACTTAGTTAACACTGTGTTACATAATTGTAAATGGTATACTAAATGTATTTTTGCAGTGAGTCTCAATACTAAAAAGGGGTTCTTTGAAAAAAAAATGTTTTTAGTAAAATTTGCAATGAGAGCAAGGCACTCATTTTTTTGCGTCCTGGTTTCAAACAGGAAACTCATCAAGAACTGGCAGAAAAGAAACAACTTCACGTTGTAGAATTTCGTGACGAATGTGGACCCTTACCCCTTGTTGTAGCCTCACCTGCTGGACTGGTCCGCAAAGATGGGGAGCCCGAAGATGAAGTTCCGGACACCAAGCTAGATTGGAATGATGTAAAGGCTGCTCAGGGAATGAAGCGTTCAGTCTGGGCAAATGTCAAAAGAACAGTGTGGTAAACAGGTGTCTAATTGTTGCACAAGAATTAAAATAAACCTGATGAATAGGAAAAGCCTTTCAGCATACAACAAATGTCACAGCAGTGTTTGATTTGTTGGAATTCCTGTGCTTATACATAGTAGGTCCTCTATTTTATATCAACATTTATTGTTGTCTGTAAATTAAATAAACAATGCTTTTGTCAGCTTTTGTTGGCACATGTAATAAATGCATTCTAAATTTGCCTGTTCATTTAAAACTGATTTATAGAGTCTGTTTGCCAGTCCTCTTATTTATAATGTCAGTAAAATAGAAACACATATAAGCATTGCAATAATTGCACTTACCTGTAGGGAGAAGTGCTTGGGGTCGCTGCATGATGATCTGCTGTTGGTCAATATTTGCCCATATTGCCGTCCACTGCAGTGATTCTTCGCAACTAATCACTGGCTATGAGTTGGAATGGCAAGGCTTCGATCGAACCACCCACTGCGCACACTAAATGAGATGTTGATGATGACCTCATTGCCACCGAAGGCGCATGGTTCCACGTTCTAGATTTACTCTGGAAACTGGTCAATAACTCTTTCTCTACATAAAATTGTTGAGGGGAGGAAAATCGTTAGCTAATCAATCAGTGCAATTACAATTACAATGAACTATTACTCAGAAGAATCGGACGCGTGAATCAATTTTGTAAATTTATTACAAAGCCAAGAACAAATGGACATAGAAGCACCTCAGGATGAGGGTGTAGAAGTACATTGGAACTAATACAAAACCAAACCTATGAGTGAAATTAGGGCAGTGCAACATACACAGAATAACCAGTTCCAGAATCAGGATGCAGAAAATGATGGATCCCACATCTAGATTCCCTTCATTGGAGGTCCTTAGGTAAAAAGCATTAGTCTGTCCCTACACTACCATTAACATGACATTCCTATTTAGCATTTCCCCAAGGCAAGATTTAAAAGGTGTTAGCGCATAAAGTCTTCCTAAGAAGCCTCTTCATATATATATATATATATATACATATACATATATATATCTCAATACGCCTTCTGCACCACGGTCCAGTGTTAAGAAGAAAAGCACTCCTGGGGCGTTTCTCAAGGCAGAAGTCCCGGGCACTGTCCTTAACTTCAAAAACATGAACTTAAAAGTAACATTCCAAAATGCATTGCGTCATCACACCATCCAAGCAAGCCACCTTCTTGTAGGTTACTTTCCACACAGCAGCGATGCTCCCAGGCCTTGGCTAGATGAACTTTATTCCTAGGCTCACTCCGTTGAGAAAGTACAACAGTCCTTTATTATCAGTATTACCGTTCAATGTATCTTCTCCTCTCTAAGCCCAACTCCTTAAACAAAGACATAAATCTAGCTAACAGATGAATTTCTCCACCTGCAACATGTGAGAAAGAACAAATCCATCATGCACATGCTCATGTGAGAGCTTCCAGGGGAAAATACAATTTAGGCCCACAGAAATTGGTCAACATAAGAAATGGCACATAACCTCATAAAGGTACGCATATAAAATGAACATTATTACTGAGCACATCTAAGTCAACACATTACAGAAACATCAATTTGTAATTACTCATTAGCTACATGTATGAATGCTACACATTAATAGTTTTGTCTAATCATATGTTGTTGCAACATTCATTTCTTCACGTTTACATTGAAATTATCTCTACCACTTCACTTTTCACGTTATTACAGTACACATTCTAATGACCCAATGTTAACACCACAAAGGATTATATGCGGGCGCAAACTATCCATGAATATAATGCACCCCTACAAATGAAAGAGTAAAATCGTGCTCTAACACTTATAATCTCCTCAAGAAACTGTGAAATGCTGGGACTTATACCCGGGCGATGTCAATACTTAGATGCACATACACAATCAACAACCACAGCACATGCACAATCGTCACCAATAGTTTCTAAAATAGCATGAAGGTGTGGCCTTCATTGTGTATCATTATAGTTGGCAGAGATTGGGTCAACTATGCACTTCTGTTTGTATGTGGAACTTAGGTAGCTGTAAGGACAAAGATGCTGCTATGCGAAACAGGACGTGTGACGCACCTTTCAATGCATGCTTATAAGCATTGCCATTAAGGATAAGTAAATATATCGTAATTCACAAATATGTTATTGCAAATTTTCACCATGCATTCACTGTATTAGAAACCCACATTAATCTAGTCAGAAATACTCTTGGATGAAGTACTTGGATCTTGCTGTTTGGGTCAAAAAGCTGGGGATTCTGGTAAGCGTATCTACAATTGAGTATTTCCACGTTTTCTCATCAACTCATGTGGCATTCATAATTCAACTGAAACTAGCATCATGCTATATCAGTAATCTCAGTCTGATTAGCATCTTAAAATGATGGATGACATCTCTGGTCCTGCTCCATTTTTGACAGTAGCATGTACCCTTCTCCCCTTAGGCATGGCACAATAGAAAAACGTTATGGAAGCTTACTTGCATACTGTTGATGGGGACACCATTACTAGCACACAAAAACAAGCATTTCCAATGCTAGGCCTCGCATTTGTGAGAGTTAGAGCTTATTGACATGGTAAATGACAAATGTCTTTTATCTATGCGTCTTTTGTTTGGAATGGATGTATGTGTTGCGTAGTGGAATTATGTGGGTTGGATTGAAGTTGTTGTAGAATTGTGTGTGGTGGAATTGTGTGGTGTGTAGTGGATTTGTGTATTAGGGTAATGTGGCAGGGTGTGCAGTGAAATTAAGTGGATAGTAATTATGTGCTACTGAGTGTACTGGAATTATGTGGAGTGCGATTGTGTTTCATGAAGTGTAATTTTTTGGAATGGTATTTTGTGTTGTGGAATGGTATGTAGTGGAGATTACTTATGTGGCATGCTGTTGGATTGTGTGAAATTATGTGGAATTTTGTGGTGTGTATTGGATGTATGTGGTATGTTGTGTTATTGTGTTGAGTTGAATTATGTGGCGTGGAATGGAAATGTGTAGAGGTTAATTTTGTGGTGTGGTGTTGAGTGGTATTATGTGGCATGGTGTGGAGTGTTGCTATGGGGCATAGACTGTATTTATGTGGTATGGAGTAAAGTGTCTTTATGTGGAGTTGAATTATGTGGTCTTGAGTGCTGTTATGTGCAGTGTAATTATGTTGCGTCATGAATTGTTTAGGTCTGAATTGTGGAATTGTGTGGCGGTGTGTTAAATTATGTGGCATGGAGTGATGTATAAATGTGTAAAATGGAATTATGTGCCATGTTGTAGAGTTGTATTTTTCTAGTGTAATTATGTGTTTTGGAGTTGGGTGTAAATATGTGGCATGGAGTGTAATTATGTAGGTTGAAGTGGAATTATGTGTAGGTAAATTGTTTGGAGCTGAACTGTGTTGTGTTGAGTGCAGTTATGTGGTTTGGAGTGGTATTAAATTGCATGGAGTGCTATTATGTGATGTGGATTATGAGGTTTGGAGTGAAGTGGAATATGTGTTTTTTAATTTTTACGACTGTAATTATGTGGCATGGAATGTTGTGGGTGGATTTATGTATAGTTGAATTGTTTTGTATGGAATTATGAGATGTTCAAATGAGCTGTGTGGTAGAATTACGTGGGGTGGATTTGGACAAGCCGCACACGCGATGTCTTTTATGTCATGGGGTATAAAGTTGACGATTGTCTCTTTATCTTTGTACAATTAATATGGGCTGTTTCTTTAGCTTTATTATTAGTAATTTACTAATGATGCGTGTTTGCAACTTTACACCTGCACTGTACTAATTTACTAACGAGAGTGGCAAACGAAAAGGTTAAAGAGATCATATAAAAACAAATCAGTCTTTATAACAACATTTACACGTTTTCAAAAGCTGTAGCTCAATAATATCTGACAAAGGACTTCTATAAATATAGTGAATGATTACATGTATTAGGGATTTTCACTTCTCATGAGCGGTGCGACCACTGTTGAATATTGTTTCGGTGGTTAAATGAAAACATGTCATAAAACATTGAAACACAGCGTGGCTATTCAAAGTGCCCATTATGTGTTGTAAGTAGAGTGATCACCTGACTGAAATGTTCTTAGACAGCCATCTCAGATGCACAACTTGGAAATAAATGAATGCCAACATGTGTATGCATAATGAGAACGTAAAAAACATGAAATATTATTCCCAGGCCAACTACCTGACTCTGTATACAGTACATACAGAAGTATCCCCTCGATAATGCATTTTCCATTAAATGGCCAAGTATTCACAGCTGATTGAACAATATGCAGCAACCGGTAAAACGGTGCTAGGCGGATACGTGTATTTTCCTGAATGTTCAATCATGAGGTACCTGAAAATAGCAATGCACACGTTATTTTCCTGTAACCAACTAACTTAACAGTGCTGCTGATAACACGAGAACTGTAAATGGTGTCTTACAGCGGCTCCAGCCTGAAGGCTGGTTTGCCCTTTGGAACTTGTGGTTGCTTTCCAATAACAAACAAACAAGTAATACAACGTCGCCACCTGCTGCACATAACTGATATAACAAATGGAGAACTTACCATGCCAAAGCAAATATATACAAGCAGGAGAGAGGTTGTGACATAACCTCCACAGCCGAATTCGGACCTGGGGATCCAGGTTTGATTCTTGGCGTTGGTATTGTCTTTAAAAATAAAAAATAGAATGTAAATACAGGACTATCTATCACAATTGCAGGAAAAGAAATATCAAGCAGGAGCAGCTGTGAGCTGCGCCCACCGGTATTTCTAGGAGGAACCTTGAACACAGATAGGGAGTGGCGAGGAGTGACGACAGCACCAAAAACAAAATAAAATGAACATTGAATGAAGCCTGTATTAGTTTAAATAAACAAAAAAAACATTGCACAAAGCGTGTGCAGAATGAGCATCAGCTGTGAAGGGGAAGCACTGGTTACTGATTCTGCCTAGAACCAGGCCAACAAAAAGAAAAGAGTGCTCTCCTAGTCCCATAAATTAGCATGAATAGTAACAGCACATGTAAAAGGGGCAGTCCTCGTGGGTGGTTACAAAAGGAGGGACTCCTAAGCATATTAACCAATGAAAAGCAGGCATTTAGGAAGGACAGCCAGAGGAACCAATTAAAAAGATAGATGATTTTTTTCACTCTCATATCCTAGATATAGCATGTCTCGGAGAGACCTTGCAAGTGCTGCCTAGGCGAGACCTAAAAAACACTTCTTATTCACAATTTGGAGCCTTGTCAGTTGTAAAAACTTTGCCAATACAAGAAGTGAAAACATTATCAAATCCAGAATGGTCTGGAGGTTAAGTTGTTGCTGTGGAAATTGACAAATCCCTCACAGGAATACAAATATTGAACAAGAGGTTTTTGCCAGCGAAGAATATTGTGCTTGAAAGACAGAGATGTCTCTAAAGGGCTCAGCAATGCAGGGAGTCTGCAGTTGGAGTTTGATAAAGTTACCTCCCGCCTGTAATTTTTGGGAAATAACAGATGAAATGATTTGAGATTGTGAGGCAATGTTGGTTATTATATGGTGTTGTTGTGCCACCTGTTGTTATACACTCACCAACCCCTTTAGGACCAGTAGGCTTTGTTTGCTGAACCTTAGCTCAACCTGGGTAGCTGTGGCTATGAGCACTCAGGCTTACACAAAGGAACAAGTGTTAGTCATTTAAACAGCACCTTAACAATTTAGTCACCAAAAAAATCAGTCACTAATTTGTGAAAAATAGTGTGTTTTTAGATACCACAAAGAAGACGATCCATCAGAGAGTTCCGGAGTTATAGATTTTACAATCCACAGTAAATATGCACTTTTTTTTAAAAAAAACTCTGATGCGAACGAGCATTGGCAAATTCAACAAATTTGATTCAAACACTTTGAGCAAAAAATGTGGCTAGTTGTATTGCGGTGACCAAATCGGACAGGGAGCCAGTCAGGGGGCCCAGCAAAGTCCACAAAAATAGTTACCTTGCAGGTAAGGAGCAGTCCTCAAATAGTTACCTTGCAGGTAAGGAGCAGTCCTCAGTCTGTTCAAGGCTCTTTTATCCTTTGCTGTAGTATCCTATAGATAATAATATAATAATAATAATATTTGAGCCCTCATATGCTTATTGAAATGTAGTACTGTGGCCAATATAATATTTACGCCAGCAGTCGAATACAATAGTCCTTATTTTTTTCTCCTCTAACAATCCGGAGCACAAAAGTGGTGAGTGTAGTTTATTTTATTGTTTTCACACTGTCATATAGAATACAGATGATTCAGTCAACTTGTTTCGTATGACAATGGATTTTCAAAAGCGAAAAATGTACAATAGCAGTAAGGATGAGGAATATGACTCGACCATATCCAATTCAAACAGCAGGCCCAGGCTATTTGCCAATCTGACATAGGTAATAACCTGTCGATATTGTAAAGTGCTCCAAATGATAACGTTTCGTCTTCGTTAGGTGTTGCTTACTTGCATTCAAACCTCTTTCATATTGCTGAAGCTTAAGACCAGTGTGAGCCCAGATATTTGGCCTTGGACCTTGGTAAGTTTAGTGCCTTTGGCCTTGGTAAGTCACATACTTGTTGTATGGCCTGATACTTCCTGCGTTAATCCTACCCCATCAAAAACGATGCTATGGATGCAGGATGCTGAAGGATATTGTAGATGCAATGCGGTCGACTGGGTGTAGCTGCTGCTACTTCTCGATCCACAAAGTGGGTGAGGTGGTCTTGGCCCCAGGGTCAATGTCCCTCGAAGTCCTCTTGGTCTTTATTGAAGTCCAGTCACCACTGGACTAGCAGTCTCTGGGTACCACAGTCACAACCAGATCCTTCCCTGAGTGATAACTTGCCTTCTCTGCGAACAAACTGCGCTGTGAGAACTCTCCTGGGTCCAGCAGCCTTGGGTGCAACTTTGAGCATCTGGTCCTGGTCTCTGGTGCTCCACAGCCGTGGTTGAAGGCAGTGTGAAGAATCTGGGCTAACAACTTGTCCCAGCGGGCCTCTTCATCTGTTGTGGTCTTGTGCTGCAAACATTAGGTCAGCCAACTGACTTTTGAAGTCTCTTGCTTCAACTGAGCTTCAGAAACGACTTCTCCATGAGCAGTACATCGCAGGCACAGTCCCTTCTTTCCTAGCCACCAGCTTCAGCAGATGCAGTCCGCGGCTCTGCATCCGCTCTTAGCTGGATCCTTGCTGCAGCAGGGCAGTCCTTCTTCGGTCCATCGTACAGTTGAGATCGGAGTTCTGGGTGCCTGGGGAGCCCTTTTTATGTTGAGATAGTACCCTCAGTGTAGACTCAGTCAGTAGCCAATGGGCTACTAGGTTCCCTCCCTCATGATCACGTCTTGGGAATTTTGACATCTGGCTATCCCAGGATGCATCATTCTGTCCAGTTCAACATGGCAGAACCCCTCTCTCCGCATACAATTGGCCCTAGTGCAACCCAAAGGTGTAGTTTCCAAGGGGGTTACATACCCCAGAGAAACCGGTTTGACTTCTAGTTTGCCCTTTCCTGTCCCTAGTGCCAGCCTGTCTACCTAGACAATGGAGCAGCCCCCTCCCAAGTGTTTCCATTTGACTTTCACATGCTGCATCTCCTTAGAAGCTTGCCTATTGGGCTAACACCCATGTGACTTCCTGCAGGAGGAGGGGGTAACACCCCTCTCCAGTGCAGGCTTCTGTTGTCTCCTTTCCTAGGAGTCTTTAGCACGTCTCCCCAGAAGGGTAGTAAACTGTCTCTGGTGCAGACTCCTTGTACAACCGTTAAGGGCACGAAAGACTATAGGCAACAAAGTGGCAACTTTGTAAAAGTTGCACACCACAAACTATTACACTACAGAATCTATTCTGGCTTAATGTAACAAGTTGTTTGATACCTTGGAGTATCAACCTTGGCTGCACCATTCAATGGTTAGCAAAGCTGAGGGGTTCAGTGTGTAACCCTTTCACTTTGTCAATGGGTCGACCAAGTTCTTCCGCAGTAAAAACAACAGTTTTGCATTCTTACTGTCAGAATATGTGAAATACATGTTCTGCCCGTGAAATATGCTGCACCCTGCCTTAGCGGTGTCTTACACATAATGCAGGGAAAGGCCATGCTTTGCCATTGCTAGCAGTTCGAAACTGCTCTTCCTGTATACAATGAGACTTGTGCCACAACCCGTCCCTGGTTTACCTTACTTACCTGCCCTGGGTACCATATACTAGGGGCACATAGTAGGTTAGCTTATGGCAATTGGCTATAAGTCAATTCATCATATACGTTTTGAGGTTAGGACACTGGCACAGAAGTCTAGTTAACATTCCTCAGTGCACTGTAAGAGTAAAAAAAAAAAAACAGCAGCGTCAGTCTGTAAACTTGGGGGGTGACAATATAAGAATAGGTGTTTTCTTACAGACATCAATTGATTGAGGAAACTTGCAATAAGAAAGTTTGAGAGGTTTAGGACCATAGAAAACTCGGAAACGTATTTCAGAGAGATATCTGCAGGAGTCAAAACCTTGTTTTGCAAAGGGATCAAAAGTTCCTAAGGTAAGGATGTCTGTAAAGATTTAAAAAGAGTGCAGGGAAATCAACTTGAGTAACAAGATGACAGATGAGATAATGACTCTAGTGCAAGTTTTAGGTATGGTGGTCAAAACCATATTGCTACAGCAATGAACTGTCCGGAGATATTTCAAACAAGTGCAATGGCAAGAGTATGCCAGAATGTACAAACAAAACATTAGTGTGGAGGAAGAGATAATAAACTGGGATGATGGTGTTTTCGCCTTTTTGCATTACCGAGGAAACAGTCAGGGAATGCAGTGCTGGCAAAAGGGTGTGAGAAGCATGTAGTTTGCCTCAGGTCATCAAAAAGAAAACTGGATTGCAATATTCGTATTAATGGCATAGAAATGCATGTTATGCCTGACTCAGGGGTACTATTTACCTTGCTTGGACCAGAGGTATTTAAAGAATATTGGTGGAGAGGCTGACAGAGTGTTAGAATTTGAAGGAAAAAGAGTGTTGTACATCACAAGGGAGAAATCAATTTTTTGTAGTTGGAATATTCATGGAAAACTGGACATAATTCTGAACTCGAATCATCTTTATTGTAGGATCTCTAGATAGAAATTTTGATGTATGAATGCAACATCAGTGAATCAGTGAATCAGTGGGTGTGCAATTTTCCTGATGTATTTTTAGAATACTTACGTAGATTAGAGCGATTTCAGCAAAAAAAATGTTTTTAATAAAATGCCATACCTGTAGTTCAGATGGTGCGGAGAGCACCTTTGTATATAAGGGAAGAATTGCGGAAGTAATTAGACAAGATGTCTAAACTTCACATTATAGGGCTTGTCGAAAGGTGGGAGTGAATGACCCTGGTTGTCTTGTCACTTAGAGGTGACAACTCATTGCGCATATATGTAAAGCAACACAATCTAAACCGTAATATTTGGATTAAATGAGAGCCCCTACCAAACATATCTAAGATGTTTTATATCCTATTAGAGCTAGTGTTTCACGACTCTCGATATGGCAGTTGAATATCGGCATGTGGTCCTTCAAAACACCTTACCTCTTGTTAAAACAGAAGGAGCATTTCACAAAAGAAAATGCCACCTGGTTTAGCATTAGCGTCCTCTGTGATCCATAGCCTTATGTCTGAGGTGTTTAGTAAGATCGAGGAAGTATTGTATTTTCAGGATGGCATTTTGAATAATGTAGCGGAGCATGATGCCAGGTTCGTGAAAGTGTTTGGGGTTATATAGGACCGGGATTTACAATTTTTTTTTTTTTATTTGAAAAACATTTATTGATGTATTGCACAGTACAACAATGTTGAAAAAAGGCCACAATCCAAGCTCAGGCATCAATGATGCATGTAGTGCAATTTCCTCAGCAAATAGGAACACAAACTAACTTATCCCCTCCCCAACAAACCCCTAGATACAGGTCAAAAAGTAATGTAGAGTTATCCAGTCCAAGGTTATGCAGTCCAGTAGCATATATGGATAAGCAGCAATAACCTGTGGCATTCAGGAGGTCACAACAGTGTTCGGAGATAAAACATCACAAGTAGAATTACATAGCATCCCGCCCCTAGCACCCAGTAATGTTAAGTGCTATAAATATGATCTTGCCTCTTCCTACCCCAAGGCCGAATGCCACTGCACCCCGGTCCACCAGTTCATGTCTCATGTGGTTGCTCGTGAGGGGGCAGGGCCCATTCTCCGGCACATCTTCCCCCTCCTCCTGATCTGTCTGCTGCACAAGAAGATATGAGATGAGTGGGTCCCAAATGTCTTTTGGGAGCGATTTGGTGGTGGGCATGTCTGCATAATGGTGCATGTATTCCTGCCATGTAGACATGGCGTGAAGCAAATCTTTGGGCACAACCCCTCCCCCACCTACACACCACCTGTCGCTTCGCCAGCAGCAACCCCAGCGCTAGGAACTTTTTGTGTGCTGTTTGGATTTCTGTATGAATCCCAGCAGAGCTACGAGCGGGCATGGTGTTACCTGGCTACCAATCATGGTTGACAATCCCTGAAATGTCTGTGTCCAGTAGGCCATCACCCAGGGACATTCCCACGCTAAATGCAAAAACCCCGCTTCTTCCTGGCCGCATCGTATCACTATCGCTAAGGCGAAACCTATGGAGTCTAGCTTGGGTATGGTATAGACAGTGCAGAAATTTGAAATGAATGAGGTGCAACCTACTGTTGCCGGTTACCGTCTCTGTTTGCGCACAGCTTAGCTCCCACTGTTCATCCGTCAGGGCTATATTTAAATCTGTATCCCGTTCCCACCTGGCCCGAAATGGGCTCGAGGGCGGCGAATATCGCGCATGTCGGTAGAGAAGGGATATGATGTGCCGAGGGTTGTCCACTTGTAACAAGGCATGCAGTGGGTCCAATGTGTCAGGTTCTTCCGGAAAGGCAGGCACCACATCTTTCACGCTCTGTCGGAAGCGGGTGCGGATTTACAAATTTGAGGTGGAGGGACTACTTAGGGCGTCACATAATCCAGAAAGTAGTATAGCTGAAAATGAACATTTTTAAAGCGATTGAAGAAGTGTACGCCCTTTCTGGGGACTGACTGAATTTTATCAAATTTGTTCCACACTTCACCCAAATAAAAACCACAATTAGGAGGTTTCCTTAAGAAAGGTAAGGGGCGCCTGCCACCAAGTAGTACGGGTGCGGCGGGAGGATAGAAAAATAAACTAAAACTGACAACTTTTTGCGGGCAGCCACAACGCCTCCGTCTTCTTCTGTTCCTGCAGGAAGCACACCCAGGCTCCCCTAAGTCTATCACAATGCTTCTTTCACCATGACAGCAGGTCGTGATTTGTCTAAGTGCTGTGGTTTGGCCCTCAGACTGGGACTATGGGCCTGTGCATGTTCTCCACCCAGATTATACAATACAGCTGGTGGAAACAAGCAAAGTGTGCATGACTGTTTGACCGGCCAAACTGGCATGCACACTTAAGTGCCCCAACCACTCCTCCCCTGCTGGCTGTGACGACAGCCGAGATCAGTTCCGCCCGTCCCACCTTCCTCGCTATGGAAAAATAAAATGATAATAACAATGCTATTATCATTTCATTTTACCTTTTTCCACTGCTCAAAGAGCAGTGGGGCTGGGCTCTGCCACCTTAGTGGAGGAGTTGCCGCTGAGAAAGGTGTGACGTACGTATGGAGTAGCGAGTCTTAAAGTACATTTGATGGTGTGAGTGCAGACATTGTGTCAGCTGAGCCATTAAAACCTTTTGATACCAGGAAATCAAGTATCATTATAGAGGATGCTAGTAATGATGGTTTAATGGTTTTGCTGATTCAAAGAAGGGCTGATGGAAGAGAAGCGTATTTTAAGTTACAAGTCACAGGTGACTAAGCTGTCATCAGTCACTCCACATTGAAACACCCCTGGTGCCATGGTTCAACCTTGGGTCTGATTATCCTGGGCCCATTCAAGGTGTTGGGTGAAACCTCTAATTACACTACTGTGCTTATTGAATATATGACAGTGGCTTGAAGTTACTTTTGTGAAGTATGTCAACACACAACATTAATACATTTTCTACAAAATGTGTTAGAGAGGGCTGTCCCAGTGAACTTGTCACAGACAACAGGACACAGTTAGTCTCAAAAGAGATGAGAGCGTTTTTGGAAATGCATGGTATCAAACATGTCAGAACATCTTTATATCATCCAAAAATAATGGCATGGTTGAGCACTTTAACACCACTTGGAAAGATCAGGTGCAGTTATCGTTGATACAAACCAATTGTTGGTGTGTAACTGATGGTATGCTGTGGGCTATTAGAACAAATTCCAATACCAGCATAGTGGTGTCTCCTTTTGTGCTTTTGAGAGGGCATATGCAAGGATCCAAGCTGAAAAAGGATTGGGTGGAGCGATTTGAAATCAATCCTTGACAAGTATACAAAGTGGTGAATGTGAGGAAACTGGTGCAGGGAAAGTATAAAGGGAAATGTAATCTGACTTGTGAGGAAAAATTGAAGATAGGGAGTTGGCTCAGAAGAAAGAATCCTGGTTATGTTCAGAAGTGAGAATCCAAGTTATCATCCCTGATCTAGGTGAACTGCATATCCCCAAGTGTGGTGCAAACAAACAATGAAAAGTTATGGAACAGAGAAAGCCTGGCTGTGGTACCATGTTACGAGGTTGGTTTTGTGCACCATTATTTGAAAGTTGGAATGGGTAAGGCAAATGATGATTAGCGATGAGATAATAATAATGGCATGTGTAGAGCGCAATAGCTACCTCAAACAGAGGTGTCCCAGCGCTTAATGGTATTTGGAGCTGAGGCTCAGCCCCACAGTGGAGTTAGCCTTGGCTTCAGAACCAAGTCTTCAAGATTTTCCTGAACTCACACTCTGACTCAATCAGATGCATATGGGAGGCCAGAGAGTTCCACAGATTTGCCGTTCTAACAGTGAAGGACCTGCCATGCATTTGGACTTAGCATGACTTTTTGTCAGTGAAATTGCTCTCCCTTGCAGTTCCACCATTAAGTGAGGCCTTCCCCCGAGCCCCTGCAATCTTGAGTGTTGATGTTCGAGGCCCTCCTCCACCCGCAGGTTTTACCTGCGCCTCATCCCTGGTGGTCCAGTGGACCGCTGTCTCCTTTCTAACGCTCTGCTTTTCTCTCCCTTTTCACTTGTTTTTTCCCTCGTTTCTATCTTCCCCTCTCCTTCTGTGTCTCGCCTCCTTTTTCACTCGTTTTTTCCCTCATTTCAAGCTCCCCCTTCACTCTCCTTCTGTGTCTTTCCTCGGTTTTTCACCCTCATCTCAACCTCCCCTTTGCACTCTCCTCTGTGTCTTTCCTCCACTCTGCGTACCCTTTTGCTGCCTTATTGGCACTTTCCCCTCTCTTTTTGACCTTTTGCTCAGCCTTTTTCCACCCGTTTTTCCCCCGCTGCTGCTGCCCCTGCGGCCCCTCCCCAGAAGCAGGACCAGTGCAACCTGCCCAATCCAGCTCCCCTCCCTACTCCTGACTCCCCAGGCCCCTACTTAATGGCGGCCACTGCGCAGCCGCGCCAAAGGTAAGCCCGTCTGTGCCCATCTACGACCAGCGCCAGGAACCCTGGATCTCTGCCCCGCCAACACTACGACCCAGTGGCACTCCACGCACTCGACCCAGGCCGCAACAACTACTGCAAGCTAGCTTTACTGGCCAACACCCATGGACCCTTCAGCTGTCACCGCTGCCATCAAACCTACAGCACCGCCAGTAACACGGACCCAGCACAACCCGAACGCAAGAACACACCCGTAAGCAGAGAACGGCCCGGGACCAGGGTTCAATTCCCGACGCGGCAGGGCCGTGGACCAGGGTCAAAACGGACTCGATGATTCTCGCCTCGGTGCCTACTCTAACCAGGGAACATACTCGGCAACTCTGGGCATTAAGCTTGCCTCATCTCTACAACGGCCCCCCACAGACGCCGGGGATGCCTGGTTTCACCTTGGAGATACCCAGAAAGGGACCATCTCACAGGGAAAACCAGGACGGGTTCCCCAGCGGTCTTCAGCGCCAGGATACTCCATGGAGTCGCAGCGCGCTTTACAAGTACACCCACACACACCCTATGCTGCTACTTACTGGTGGAGCCCCCTGCTTCTACTCACGAGACTGCAGGATGAGTTCGACCGACCCCAAACAACCAAAACTACTTGTTGAACAATCCAAGCCTGCCCTGCTCCAGGGTACATAGAGAAAGGGGTCCCAGTACGTAATAAACAATTTAAATCAGAAATAGTGAAAAATATACACAAAAATACATATATTGCATAAGCACACTTGTTATTTAATCACAGTGTGTTTCAAAGTACAGAACGTAATGAAT
This sequence comes from Lissotriton vulgaris, assembly GCF_964263255.1. Classification (NCBI taxonomy): domain Eukaryota; kingdom Metazoa; phylum Chordata; class Amphibia; order Caudata; family Salamandridae; genus Lissotriton; species Lissotriton vulgaris. Next base: position 1,140,434,507 of record NC_141694.1, on the reverse strand, counting down.
ATATTGTTTCGTCATCCTCATAGTAAATCAGTGCCCCAAGCAGTGTGAGGGTGAGTAGTGAAGGGAGAGGAAAATGTGCAAGGTTTAAACACAATATAAAATGCAATTTCACAACTTAAAGGCTATGCATGAATACAATTACTAAACCCTGGCTTCACCATAGAGCCAGCTACAGAGAGAGACATTCATTTTGTTTAATCCAAGGAGATATGAACATTGCTCAATGCGCTTGTATGAATATCTTGTATGTTGGTTGCGCAGGCTGTTGGAAAGTTATGACCCCAAAATAAATAGGTAGGTAACCGTTGTGCCTTTGAACGGGGACTTCATCAGGACGTGGGGGGTGTGGCGGGGCGCTGGGGGTCGCATAACTAGTTCCAGGGCTCCCTTTCTGACACCAATGGTCTAGAAGAGATGCTGGTCCAAAGGCCTCGCAGACCATTGCTGCCATCATGGATATCATCTACACTGGGTTTTGCTCAATTGAAGCCAGATTTGATGCATTCGACTTCATGATTAAAAGCCTAGATTGACAGGCCACCAGAATGGATAGTGCTGAAGAGCGTATCTCTGGTCTTTAGGATGGAGCAACGACAACTGTGAAACGATTGGAAAAACTGGAGTGCATATTCAAAGTTGCGGCATAAGACCTTGAGGAGTGCTCATGCTACAATAATATCTGCATCATGTGAGTTGCGAAGTCAACAGATATGGGCCACACAGATACTCTCGTTGACCACCTCCTGGAAGATTTGTTTGATTTCTAGAGTTTCACAACAACATTTGTGGTGTAACGTGCTCATAGAACTCTTGATACCAGACCACCGCCCATCGCAGCCCACACCCTATCATTGTGTGTCTGCTCAATTACAAGTATAGGGACACAGCACTGCGGCTGGCTCATAAGTCTCTGTACAACTGTGTACCGAAATAAAGAATCACCAAACTGCTTCGTGTTCAGTGTGATTGTCAATCTCACATTTGGGGACGAGTGACCTGCGCTAAGACAGACCATAAATTACTTTTTTGACAGAGGAGAAGATCGGTCACGCCTCTCCCCTACCCAAAGAAAACTTGCACAGAGACCGCAATGATGAAAATACTTGATATAAACACTCAATAACACACGTCGGATCACTGAAAGGTATATTTTTACCTTTAAAGCCTTATGCTAAGTGAAAGGCTGACTGTTAGTGGCTCGAGCAACAGTTGATTTCAAATCTGCTCACGTTGAGCTGTGTAACGAGAGAACGTGAGGAAGTTCTGCTGTTGATGCTGCATGACAGTCCTTTGTTGTCTTTGCACAGGACTTGTTTGTGAAAGCGACAGACGCCACGACTCTTATGACTTGTGTGCATGTAGCGGCCATATTGATGGAGCAAGGTTGCGCATGTAAAGCGACTTGCTTGTACTCAACCCTCTCTAATAACTCAAAATGTATTAACTGTGTTTGTCTTATTAATATTGCATTTCGCGACATGTTGGGTATCTACAAGAATCTTGCTTATGTGTTTCTACTAACAATAATTCGCTTGCACTAAAATGGCCGCTGCTACGCGGGATTTTCTTCTGCGCATGCGTATGTCACACTCATGTGACATGACGTACTCTATGCTTTGGTGAGAAACTTTTGCTTCTGCGCACTAGAATTAAGATGCCTGCTCTGTGTCAATAACGTGCAAGAAGCTTGCATCGCTGCTTTTGCTAAGCTGTTCATTCTGCCTAATTTCTAAAGCAATAGTAAAAATTAAGTAATGGGAATAAAGTAGAGATATGTGGTATACAGTACATTCATTTATTCTGTGTTCTAAAACTGTTTCTTCTCTATTTTTTCATGTAACGTTAATCTTGGGCCTAGGAGGTGTTATTACTCCATCTTGAAAACCCACACTGCGCATGTCAAACTCCAGAAGGAGCTGAAGTCATTTGACATTGAAGCAATGCCAAGCTTACAGCACACTAGAAGATGCACCTGGGAATATAACCTCCTGACCCCAAGCGGAAGAAAACCTTGTTAACATTGTATTTCTTAAAGAACATCCATTGTTGGGTGGGATAAAGATGCATGGGAAAATTAAATTTGATGGGCGGGAACGTTAATAGAATATTCAGAAATAAAAGTTTCTTTTTAGTCTGGTGTGATGATTTCTCCCCGTTATTTGTCCAATCAAAATTGGGGATCCTTACACTTACACTCTGACGGAAGATTCGATAACCCAATCGGGGTTAGGCTGTTAGCTGCAGAGAGTGTTGTAGTGTTGGCGTAGCAACTTTAACTGTGGGTGCCCGTCTTAGCCTGTGGTGGTCCTGTCCTGATCCAATTTGGCTGCACCTGTCCTGATTTCTGGTCGGCACCTGTTGTCTTACTGGCACTTGCACTTTTGGGGTTCTTTCTTCTAACTGACCCATGGCCAGGGTTAGTTATTCATACCATTCTAGGTAAATATTCTATGTGAGTATGTCATTGTACTGTTTCCTTCTCTCTTCCCACCCTAATGTCAAATGCGTAAAGACTGCTTTATAAAATCTTTGCATATTTTCATTCTAATCGTTATTTTCCTGATTGAAATATTTCTGGTTACAAATGTTTGGATTATGACTTTTAAAGAATTTTAGATAAAGAGTTTAAACTGTTCCCGATTTTGTGGTTATTATATGAGTGCAAATGTTATTTTTTTCTACCTATTTCCTTGCTAACTCCCTGATCCTTTAGGACTTTTAGGTACCGGTGACAAGGATTGGTAAGCCAATGGTATAGGTTACTAAAAACGTATTTATATAAATCACTGATTTGAGGAAAGTGCACAGGTTACCGGATGAAAACTCAATCATATGTTGTTTTATGGGCCCAGGTGAGTATGGTAAAACAGAGTTGGGTGACCTGCGCGCCCTATCAGTATTTCTTTTGGTAGCAGAGGAAAGGTTAGGGATTAGTTAAGATAGGTAGGTAGTTAGTTAAGTTTGACTATTGACTGTATTGATGAATATTGACTTGTATTGATTTTATGTATTAACCAAGACTAGTTCGTACCTGTTTTATGTTTTGTCTGGAATCCCTGGGGGCAGAATAGCGGGTGGTAAGTAGAAGCCACACTGCAGTGAGGTCACTTGCTTGTAGGAAGTAAGTGCATGGTTAGGTAGAACCGGAAGCACTATTTTGGGGGATTTTCTTAATTGATAGCCAAGTGTTCGCTAGCAAATTTTTTGGTGTGATATCACCTAGAAAGGGTCACACTGAAGGAGTAGCAGGTTCTTCTGAGCTTGATTAATAGCAAAGGGGTTCACTGGTGGAACTTTGGCTTTAAAATATCCTAGAGAGGATAAGTCCGAAGGAGTAGCAGGTTCCCTAATGTTTGCGTGAAGGGTAGACGGAAGGGAACTACTTGTAGTGAGTGAAGAGTAAGCGGAAACAGATTTACTCTCAGTGAGTAAAATTATCTTTTCTTTGAATTAGTCACTCAGGTACAGTGGCAAATGTTTTTACGTTGTTGAATAATAAAATCTGCATTAAAAGTGAAAGACATTAAGTTTTCGTATTACCTTGCAAAGGAGGGAGTCAGTCGCTGAGCTGCGCTGACGTCACTCAGAGCCGCGCAGGTATTGGTTGAGACAGCGGGTGTGTAGCTGAGATAATACTTGTAAAGGAGAGGTGAGTACAGGAGCGTGAGAACTAGTCTCACGAGAAAAGCCGCGCAACTATTGGTTGGATTTATTTTGAATTCAAAATTTTGATTGGTGACTGAAAAATAGAAGACACGCTGGTATTGGAAGTAATTTTGTAAACAAATTGAGTCATCCTAAAGGTTTTGGTTTAAAATATATGTGGCATATTGGTCCGATTGTAGAAGGTAGACCCAATATAAAATATCTAGGGTTTGCACAAGAACAGTATATAAATGGAAGACCTCATATCATGTACAGAGAGAAAAGAAAAATGTCATTCATTAAAAGATTTAAGAACTTTTTCAATGAAGATAAAGCAATTAAAACAAGAGAAGGAATTAATATTCCACCACCAAATATGCCCGCATCATACATGATGGTTGAAAGGGGCTATCACACTTGTGTGTGGTTAGAAAATTGGATGGAGTACACTAAAGATGATGGTGTTTTAGCATTTCCAGAAAATGGTACGTTTAACAGCAGAGTTCTGTACAATTTGAGAACTCATATGAATGAAATAGATCCCAGACCTAGATTAACACAATATGAGGCATTAGAGGAATGGGAAACTGAGGCTTTTGAGCGAGACAGACCCAGAAGTAACAGGAATTGGAGTAAGTTTTATCCCGGATTTCCAAAAGAGACAAGAGACAAACAAATGAAACAATGGAGACAGTCCATGTTAGTGAAAGGATTATATCCTGTATTTACTTTAGAAGATCCTACAGGAAGTAAAAAGACTGCGAAAACGAAACATTTTGAAGTACTATAGAAAATAACATAAGGAGCTATACTTACCAATAGCCCCAATACCAGTTACCCAATAACCAGTCAGTTGGCAGTGAAGAAAGTACAATAGTTTATTATACAGAAAACTCTTTAGAGGAGCTTCTCCCATCCTCACTCAGCAAGGTGCTTGGAGAAGACTGCTGGCTTGCATTCAAAACCACACATATATACTTTCAACATAGCACATGAAAACATGGAAAAACACTACTTGGCTCTTGGCCCTCGAGGAAGGACCATATATGGCACACATGATTAGTACAAAGCTCTGCTTTAGTTATTATTGGGGAGGTCAGGAGGGGTGATACCCGTTCGTCTCAGTGCCCTGGAGTGCAGGCACGGCTCCTTCAGGAATGCGCTTATCGCACTCAAAGCCAGGTGCGACCTTGAGTTCCAGAACAGGGGAAGAATAGGTGTATTCAGCTGTCTCCAGCAAATCAACTAAGCTAGTGCTTGACAGCAGGAGAAGGTAGCACATCATCACTGTTTGTGCCTAACGCAGACAAGAAAAGATGGCGTCTGTATAGCTTTCGGCCTACTCGATGAAAACAGGACACACGCACACAGCATATACCCTTACTAACTCTGCTAAAGAGGTTATAGATTACATTCTATGCATACCTGTACACTAGGAATATATAGATACATCATGCTAACACGATATACATATTCGACCCATACCACTAACATAGGGGAAATTAGAGTTTTATCCCTCAGAACCACCCTTTTAGCATGATGTAGCTAACTAAAAAGAAGTCAGTCTTCAAAAATTCCTTCATCAATCTGCATTAGGTCTTTTATTTCTTGCTGAACTAATTGAGACTTTATGGCCTCTGGGGAAGGTGTGGTTATGGAAGAGGCAAGTTTAGTAGCACAGTAAGAACAACAAGTTGGTAGGGCATCGGGCCATTTGAGCCCAGTACCCTCTTTTTGGCCTTTTTTAATTTCAAAATTCCGTTGTATTTCTCAACCAATCCCGCAGACTGGGGGTGTCGGGCTGCATGAAACTTCTGCTTAATTTGCAATCCATTAAAAAACATGACTGATAAGCTCTGCATTAAAGTGCCCCCCGTTATCTGTCCAGATCACCTGTGGTAATCCATAGAGCGGGAAAAACTCATTTATCAAAGATTTTGCTGTTGCTAGAGCAGTGTTTTCCTTGGTCGGGTAGGCCTCCACCCATTTATTAAAGGCGCATACCACGACCAAGACATATTTCAGATTATTCACACGGCCCAATTGGATGTAATCCATTTGGAGCACTTCAAAAGGCAAAGATGGTGGTGCAAAGTTCCCACTGAGAACTGGTTCCCTTCCTCCCCGGATTGTATCGCAAACAAACCATACAATACTGGACCAAATGGGCAGCGGTCTTAGAAATATTAGGATTGTTCCACATGGGGTCCAAAAGAGCGCAGATGCCCTTTGCCCCTGTGTGTGCTGGGCCATGGTCACTACAGCGTTAACCAATGCGTTAGGTAGTCGCCACCTCTGTTTTTCAGTCAAATCAACCCAACAATAATTTTTATCTAATCTTCCCACTTCCTTTTCCCAACGAGCCAATTCAGCGGGGGTAGCTTCTTTCTGTATTTCTCGGACACTTTCCATAGTATTATCAAACATTTCCGTTTCTGCAACCCGCCTAGCAGAGGTGATCAAAAGCATAGATGACATTTTGGATTTTGCAGTTTCCTATGCTATCTGATCAGCAAAAGCATTTCCTTCACCCACTTCATCCACTACTGCTTTATGTGCACTGCATTTAACTACAGCCACCTTTTCTGGTAACGTTAAAGCTGCCAGTAATCGTAAATTCAAAGGACCATGTTGTATTCTTTGACCATGGGAACTGAGGAACCCTCTCTGCCCATAGGCGGCCGAAACTGTGAACCACGCTGAAGAAGTATTGGCTTTCTGTATAAATGTTTACTTTCAATCCTTCACTCAACTCGCAAGCTCGAAGTAATGCCACTAACTCAGATGCTTGTGCTGACTGATAGGGTACTTGAGAAGCCTCAACTACAGTGCGGAGGGTCGTAATCGCATACGCAGCTGTTGTCGTGCCATCTGGTAACTTGAAACATACAATTCCCATTGGGGGTCAGATAGAGGAATGTCTGTGAGGTCTACCCGCCCCTTCGTTTCTTCTTCGGTCCTAAATATACAATCATGTATGTCATTTGTTTTTTCATCCTAAGGGAGGGGTAGCAACGTGGCAGGATTCAGAGTGGCACACCGCTTAATCGTAATATGGGGAGCAAACAAAGTCAATTTGAAACCAGTAAGACGAGCACTCGTAAGATGCTGAGTCTTTGTTTTGTTCAATAATGTGTCCACAGCGTGCTGTACCATCACTGTGAGGTCAGTATTCAGAACGAGCCCTTCCGACTGTAGGATGGCCACGCAACAGCCGCAGTAGCCCTTAGACAGCTAGGAAGCGCTCTGGCGACGTTATCCAACTCTGCCGAGAAATACGCACAAGGTCTTTGCTTACCACCAAATCCTTGTGTATTAACACTGAAAGCGAACAACCGTCCACCTCATGTACATAAGGCACAAAAGGTTTTCGGTAGTCAGGAGTACCCAAGACTGGTGCAGAGAAAAGCGCAGATTTCAAAGAGTCAAAAGCTTTCTGACATTCATCAGTCCAGGGTAGAGGCTCATGCACATCTTTAGTGGTTAAGTGCAGGAGAGGTTTAGTAAGAAGAGAGAAATTAGGAATCCATGGCCGACAGTAAGAGGTTATGCCAAGGAATGCACGAACATCACGCTGAGTACGAGGTACAGACATGTTAGAAATAGTAGTCACACGTTCAGGAGTTAGTCTCCTCCCCTCTTTTGACAGTAGATGACCAAGATAAGTCACCTCCTGTCGATAATATTGGAGTTTAGAGAGGAATACCTTGTTACCGTTGGCTGCCAAATGAGATAATGATTTAACCGTGGCTTCCTTGCAGCCTTCCTCAGTATCGGAAGCCACCAACAGGTCATCAACATATTGGAGGAGCACGTTGTCAGGGGGTAGGGCCAACTCATCTAATACTGCTTTCAAAGCCGGACTATAAATGCTGGGACTCTAGGTGTACCCCTGGGGTGGCCGGCAAAATTGAAAGCTGCGCCCAGATAATGAGAAGCTGAAAATATGACGGCTATCAGGATGGATCGGAATGCTGAAGAAAGCATTCTTCAGATCGATAACAGAGAAATACTTTGCAGTGGGGGAATCATAGTAAGAATAGTAGTGATGTCCGAAACCACTGGATACTGCGGCACCACTATTTTGTTAATTTCTCGTAGGTCAATAATAAAACGATAAGTATCGACATGATCAAACTCATTTCCAACAGGGGCCTTATTTAAGATCGGTATTATAGGGCTATTGCATACATTTGCAGCGGTTTCTTCCACTACACCTTTATCACTCAAATCCTGAATGATAGCAAGCAAAGCCTTTTCACCAGCCGGTGAAATCTTGTACTGAGGTATGCACGGAAAACAAGCGTTTGGCTTTAACGTGATAGAGACAGGCGGAATTTTTAATAAACCGACATCCGTATCCCCCATTGCCCACAGAGTCGATGGACTGACAGCGAACTCCGGAGGGAGGGGTTCAATCTTGGTGAAACATTGTCGGGTATGTTCACCAGGTGATTGTATAGTCAAATAAACACCATCAGGAGAACAATGAATTTCTTTAGCAAATCCAATCCCAACAGATTTTCCCCGCAATGTGATGTCTACAAAAACGGAGAGTCCAGTGTGACCGGGCCAATCGTGAACGGAACAGGTTTAGAGATGGGGCTCACTACTGGGATTCCAGAAAATCCCACCGAAATGTTATTTCGCCCAGACAGAGCAGCCCCCAGGACCAGTGAACGGGTATTCGAACTATTCATCGCATCCATATCAACTAAAACGTTTTCAGAAGTCCCCATCAATCGCCCTTTCACATAGGGCCCTTGCTGATCAACGGGTACTGATACCTGGCCTTAACTCTGTCCATGGCTGTCCTATGCATAGCCATACCCATCGGTTCCCTCAAACACACAATCCTCGTTGTAATACTGCCTTCCTCTTGGATTATCAAAGTAATTATTTCCTGACTCCTCATGCGATACTTCTTCTCTTCGCATATGACTTCGATCTACGCCACCTCAGCTTCTTCCTCTTCCCCTCACTGCCCCGTTCCGAGCCCGCAACAATGGACACTGAGCTCGCCAATGCCCTTCCTGTTGACAGTAAGAGCACTGGTTTATTCCAAGGGCAACAGCTTGACCTCCTCCTCGTCTAGTTCCCGCCCCTCTCGGGACAAATCCTCCCCCGCCTCGATCTCTGCCTCGTCCTCTTATAACGTGTTGTAGCAATACTCGTGTCTTAAGGTCCTTTGCTTTCTTTTCCGACTTATCCTTACTCTCATTTTCCCTATGCTCGTAATACTGGTCCATGCTTAGTATAATCGAGGGTGTGGAAGTGGTCCAAGTACTCTCAGCGGCTTGTGACCGTGCAGATATCTCGGGTAACAAATTAGTCACAAAACGATTAACAAATAATCGTACGCCTCCTTCCACAGACAAATCCTGTTCACTAAAGTCAATAAATACCCCTTCAAATCTAGTAAAGAAATCCGACACACTCTCATACTGTTTACACGCTGTCAATTTATCCTAGTCTACCTTACGAGGCTGAATCAAGGAGTGCATGTAAGTACTAATCCGACCTGGCAAAGCCAATACTTCAAGTCTAGGTTTATCGCCAGGCTTTCGTTCCTTGTCCCAGTCCTTAATCTGGTCCCAAGTCCCTCCCAACTCCGCAACATGATCCTGATCATGCACGTGACGCCATACGTCAACGGGGACTAGTAAGCCAAAAAATAATTCAATGTCAGCTAAGGTCATGACAGCTGAAGAGGCTGCCTCTGTGAGTTCCTTATAGCAGTCAGTAGGATTTTTATGAGGGTCGGGGAGTTGCGCCTTCAGGGAAAGGACCTCACTTCTTTTCCGAGGGGTTTAGACACGTGCTCCTGAAACCGTGCCGCCACACAAGCTCTAGTTGCCTGATTCTGATTATCTCTTAACTCTGATATCTCAGGATAATAAATGAGATGGACTTACCGCATAGGATACTGGGAATCCAAATTAGGACATTTCAGGTGCAGTCGCCCTCTATATTTCACTAGAGTCTCTATATTCCTATACACATCTTCCAAGCCTAACTCAAATTTATGAGCCCGGTCCAAAATATCATACATTACTTGTGGGGCTCTTCCATCCGGAAAGCATTGTTCCCACAAGGAAATAAGACGTGTAGCCATATGCTCCAGGGCGTGTTGTTGCACAACAGGCTCATAATCTCTGAGAGTACTCCATATACGGTAATAGTATACACAGGGTTCCGCATCCATTGGGACGCCTGATTCGCGACCGTCCGTTTGTCTTCCAACCCTACCGCTGATCGAGTGTACAATCGCTGTGCATCAAGATAGGGAGTTTGATCGGCTAATGTGGGGTTTGTGCTTGAAGACTGGGAAGCCCAAATTGGAGAAGGGGAAGCCAGAACAACCGTAGCTACAGAAGGAGGGGACAACGCATCCAGTATTAGAGTAGCCGATCCTAATACTGAGGGAGAGAAAACGGAAAGAGTTCCTGAAGGAGCAGATATAGGGGCCCCAACAGGAGCCGAGGCCACTGGGGCCGAAGCTGGAGTCAAAGAAACGGCAGGATATATGCGTTTTGGGGCATAAAGGGGAGGTGGATGCGTATCTAACAAATCCTCTTTCTCATCCTCTGGTCCTAGTCACTTAACATGTATCCACCTGCAACCTGTGTTGTCTATTTGCGCAGTCAATATTTGTCTGTCTGATTTTTATCATACGCTTTGGCCTTTTGTGTGATCGTCTGACTCCCTTTCAATTTGCATAACTTCTCCTCCCTAACGCGCCTGCGCTTTGCTTCCTCCTGCCACATATTCAAAGAATCAAACATTGCTTGTCGACTACGTTTAGAAAATAATCGATCCTGTAGGTATTTAATTTTTTTCTCATCGAAAGACCCGGTTAAAGGCCATTGCAGTTCCACATTATCTTTGGTATACTTGTGCCATAATGTATTAAACAAAATAGGCGAAAGACCATGTTTAACATACATATCATAACTCGGACTACCCTCTGGCGGGGCAGGTTGACTTTGATCCAATCGTGCGCCCTTTCGGCGACAACATTATCCAAAACATAATTTAGTAAAACACGACATCCTTATTTACTAACAATCTGATTTCATTCAGAAAACGATCCTTCAAACGTGGCCATGTTCCTACATTCTCACATTTTGTCCACCAATCAAACTTCAAACAAAAACAATACAAACAGAAACATGTTCAAAGGGAAAAATTCAAAGCGGCATGTCGTCTTCAATGCAAAAGAACGGAGCCTGTCGACTCCCGTTCATGGAGAACCAATCAAACGCAGATTTCAAACCAACAGATACTGAAATCAGGCAGTCCGGAGACTACCAAGAGACCGTCAGACAGGGTTTAACTACAGACCGACCTACGGACCATCCCGCAATCTTCCTGGTTCACCCTCGGGACTATTCTGACTAAGCCCGCTGCCTTAGTGTCACTCCAGATATGTCCCGATGGCTACCCAGGTGCAACTACAGGCTTTTCCGAGAGCAGTCCGGTCGGGCGCACACCACATGTGTCACACACCACATGTGTCACACCAAGGCGTCCGATCGGTATCTCTGTTAAACAACAAACAAGTCCATGGAGCATCTACCCGTGCAGCCACAATGCTGCCCTGTCAGACCCACAAAGTTCTCCATGGTACACTGACCACCAAATCCAATACAGTTAACTGTTATAAAGCGCTGCTCAACAGCGTATTTCCAAAGGACACCAATCACAATTCGCTCAACTGGTGCACGCAGGTACAATTGTGTATTCTCCACTGCCAACTCCTGGAGACCAACACGGTCAGCTCCTGTGTTACACCCACAGGACTCCGGCGAAGGGTCACTAGCAGCTGGGGCTCCCTCATCGCGAGAGCGGAGTAAGTCAGAATCTCTGGTCAGTCCACCCACTCGACCAGAGCTCCCCTTTTCTGTGTCCTTTTCTACCCGTTTATGGGAGGACGACCCCAACGCGGAGCCCCACTAGAGTCACCAACTGAAGTACTATAGAAAATAACATAAGGCGCTATACTTACCAATAGTGCCAATACCAATTACCCAATAACCAGTCAGTTGGCAGTGAAGAAAGTTCAATCGTTTATTATACAGAATACTCTATAGAGGAACCTCTCCCATCCTCACCCATCAAGGTGCGTGGAGAAGACTGCTGGCTTACATTCAAAACCACACATATATACTTTCGACATAGCGCATGAAACACCGTTGATGGAAAAACACTACTTGGCTCTTGGCCCTTGAAGAAGGACCGTATATGGCACACCTGATTAGTACAAAGCTCTGCTTTAGCTATTATTGGAGAGGTCAGGACAGGTGACCCCCATTCGTTTCAGTGCCCGGGAGTGCAGGCATGGCGCCTTCAGGAATGCACTTATCGCACCAAAAGCCAGATGCGACCTTGAGTCCCAGGACAGGGGAAGAATAGCGTGTATTCAGCTGTCTCCAGCAAATCAACTAAGCTAAGGCCTGACGGCAGGAGAAGGTAGCACATGATCACTGTTTGTGCCTAAAGCAGACAAGAAAAGATGGCGTCTGTATAGCTTTAGGCCTACTCGATGAAAACAGGACACGCACACAGCATATACCCTTACTAACTCAGCTAAAGAGGTTATAGATGACATTCTATGCATACCTGTACACTAGGAATATATAGATATATTATGCTAACACGATATGCATATACGACCCATACCACTAACGTAGGGGAAATCAGAGTTTTAACCCTCAATTTAATGACAAGTGGAGAATCAGATGATGATTAATTAGAGGATTTATTAATGAAAAATCCACCACCTTATAATGAGGAGCCAAGTACAGTTAATTCAAGCGCTCAGTTCCTGAAACCACCTCTGATTCCGCAAGTGGTACATGAGACTTCAATTGAAAAGGTACTTCAGGAAAGACAATGAGAAGCATTAAATAAACAAAGAAGTGAGTTAATTCAGAAAATTTCCCAATTGAATACGAGTCCTGAAGCCCTGACAATTCCGGTAACTATTGGCCCAGTTGTTCCTCTGTATGGAGATAAACAACCTAGTCCTAAAAATACCGTACTAACTACACCTGTAGTACAGCCTAGAAAAGAATCCTTAATAATTGATGATCAAGCAAGTGAATGTGAGTCAGTGATTTCCCTGTATTGTGTATTAATAAATATGCAAAGTATTGTGTATTAATAATTGATTATCAAGCTGTGAGTCAGTGATTTCCCTGATGGATTTACCAATAAGACAACCTTTGAGTGACTCGATCAGGTAAACCACGCCTATAAGTTCTAGAGAAGTACAAATGGAGACATCCTCAGTTACAAGAAGGGCCACGGTAGTAGCCCCAGAAGAAATAGAGAGATGGTCACGAGAAATAGAGAAACCAAGGTCACAGCCAAAGGTATTGGACATATTCAAATTAAGAGTTGAATTAGAAGAAATGATGGCTGGAAATGTGGGATTGGACAGATTAAATACACTCAGTGAGGACGAGTTGTTCATATGCAAGAGCATAACTAGATATACAAGAGTGTTTCATGAAAAATGAATGGATATGGCAGCTAATATGGGAATTGACATTGGCAAATCTAAAGTGTTACAGAAACCATATTGAGCTGAATTTTCAGACAAGGATTTGGAAAATATGAATATGTCGGGTAGAAAGGTACAAATTAGGGAGCTTATGACATTATTGCAAAAATGGGGTGACATAGAAAAATGGAAAACTAGATGGTCAAACAAAAAAGAAGAGGCTCGAAAAAAACAAACTGCATCCGAATATGTATTAAAAGAAACAAAAAAGGTCGAAGGGCTGTGTCCCATGAGAGAATTGCCAGGTGGAGGTTATGTACATGTCTCATGGTCCCGACAGGATATTTTGTCATTCACAAATGATTTCCCAAAACTTCGAGAGAAGCCTGTAGAATGGTACAGACCAGTTGAAAGGGTTGTGAAGGTTTCAAAATGTTTATTAAAAGATTTTGATGGGTTGTTTGACATTTTCTTTCCTGTAGATTTGTGGACAGAATGCCAAATTGCTGTTAATTGGCCTAGTGATGAGTACCCTAGAGACCCAAAGACAGGAGCACCTTCTGATGAGGTGATGAAAAAGTACAATGAAGTAATACTGTACCTCAAGGGGAAAGTACCTGCAAAAGAAACTGATTGGACTAGAATAGATAGAACTACCCAGAATAAAGATGAATCTGTGCATGCATATTATGAACGCCTGTTGCAAGTATTTAAACAGTACAGTGGTTTGGACAAAATTGACATGAAAGATATGACGCATTTTATCTATCGGTTTGTGTCAGGATTAAGACCAGAAATTTCACAATGGATTAAAGATCATAAAATTTGTTGGCAGGCCAAGCCGATAGATGAAATACTTAAATATGCAAAGTATTGTGAAGATGAACTTGATAATAAACTAAAAGAATTAAAAGAAAAAGTAAGGTGGGCACAAGTAAAATTATCAGAGCAGCAAGAACTTCAATTAAGTCAAATAAATAATAACCAGACTCAAGGAGATGATAATGGGGGTAAGCCATGGGGAAAATTCAATAGAGAGGAAGCCTAAAAGAAGTTCCTTTGTCAATGGTGGGGCAAGTTGGGGCACTGGAAGAACAAGTGTAAGGCTGTGCAAAATAACACTGTTCAAACTAATGATTTGAATTCACAGACGCAGAGTGAAGTGCCATGGAAGCAACAGCAGCAGGTAATACAAAACCAGTTACCCCTTGCACCTATACCAGATTTTAGGAACAAAGCACACCAAAGTGTGGATACCACAAATTGGGAGGGAAGTGGTAATAGAGAGGCAGTGACATCACAGTTTCTGTTGAGTGACACATTTTTCGAGGAGGAGACATACTGACGGTGCCTGAGAGGGGAGGACGAGGAGTGCGTACTTGGCGCTTCCTTGCCGGTAGACCAGTCAGGTCCATACATTGACTGAAAGGTTGAAGGAAATGATGTCACCTTTCTATTGGACACTGGTGCTACCCGTTCTACTGTGAGAACAGCAGACGTCCCAAACCTACCCCTCTCGGGAGAAGCGATCCAAGTAGTGGGAGTTTCTAATAAACAAATTAGAACCCCAGTCACAGAACCAAGGGAAGTTAGAATAGGTAATTTTAAAGAAATGCACACATTTGTAGTTTGCTATTCTAGCCCAGTAAACCTGTTAGGCAGAAACTTGTTGTGCAAAATGAATTGCACCATTTTTTGCACCCCAAGTGGTATTGAAATTCAAACTCCAGATGAAGACGGAATTTATAAATTAATGCTAGCAAAACAAGAAATGGAGAATAAAAAGTTAACTATAGAAGACCTACCAGAAGAGTTACAGCATACTGTAAATCCTAATGTGTGGGGTTTTACCGGAAAAGATGTAGGATTAATGGAAAATGTAAATCCGATAAAAGTAACAGGAAAAGAAGGTGCAGTTTACCCAAATATTCGACAGTACAAAATGAGCCCAGAAATAAAAGCAGGTGTTGCAGCAGAAATAAAGCGTTTGGTTGAAACAGGCATTTTACAAGAAATCATGAGCAGTCCATGCAATTCGCCCATAATTGGCATAAAGATACCAAGCGGAAAGTATAGGGTCGTACAGGACCTTCGAAAAATCAATAAGATTGTTGTCCCATTCTGTCCAGTTGTGCCAAATCCTGCAGTGATTCTGTATCCGATACCGTCGGAAGCTGGATGGTTCACCGTAATAGATTTATGTCACGCATTTTTCTCGATTCCATTACACCCAGACAGCAAATTTCTTTTTTCTTTTGAATTCGACAGTCATGGAACCGCGTTCCTCAGGGGTATACAGAGTGTCCATCGATCTTTAATCAGATATTGAAAAGGTGCCTTGAATCTCTGGTTCTGCCCTGACAGTCAGTCCTGGTTCAGTATATAGACAACCTATTGGTGGTGTCTAAAACTCAAAATGACTGTGTTGTTGATACCATTGCTTTACTGAAACATTTGGGTGAAGGAGGACACAGAGCGTCACCTGAAAAGTTGCAATTTTGCACCACATTAATGAAATATCTGGAGCACCAGATAGAAAGAGGTGTTAGAAGGGTTACCGCAGAAAGGATCAGAATAATCAAAAACATGAATCTACCTCAAACTCAGAAAGAGATCAGAATGTTTCTTGGAGTTGTAGGTCACTGCAGGCAATGGATTGTGGGATTTGCGGTCCTAGCAAAACCATTGATACAAATGACAAAGAAAAGAGCAAAAGACCCGATAGAATGGGATGACAAAAGCCTGACTGCTTTCTTGAAATTACGAGAATATCTGTGTACAGCTCTAGCATTAGGGATTCCTGACTATTCAAAAGTCTTTGCACTATTCTTTGATACACAAAATAATTGTGCACTTTCAGTTTTGACCCAAACTCACGGTCTAATGAGACGTCCTGTGGCATATTTTTTTTCTACATTGGATCCAGTGGCATCTGCATTGCCAGGATGCCTGTAAGCAGTAACTGCAACCTGCACAAGCCTTGATCAAAGTGAGTCCATTATTATGGGACATCCAGTGACAGTGTATGTTCCACACGCAGTTGTGATTTTGTTAACAAGGACCAAGACTCCGTACCTAACTCCTAGTCGGCGAAGTATGAGCGAATCATTGTAGGTGCAGGAAACGTAACCATTGCCTGGTGTAATATTCTGAACCCAGCAACACTGCTACCTGATTCACACTTTGCAGAAGTGAAGGGATAAGTCGAACATTATTGTATCGACGTGACTGAATGCAGTACAAACCCACGTCCAGACAAAAGAGAAGAGCCAATAATAAATTCCGAATATGAGCTATTTGTAGATGACAAAAAATTATTAAACACGATGTGCTTTAATGCTGGGATGCACTGTTCAAATCGCCCTATAAGGTGCAATACTTTCTTTAAATTAAACGTTATCACAAGTTTTTCAAATGTACATCAAAAAATCTTTTAACATTCATAAGATACTTCTTACAAAATTGTGCCTATGTGGCAACAGTCCTTTCAAAAGTACAACCATGTGTTCACATTCTTCAAAATTCACAAAAATCAAAGAAAAATAATTATTTCATTGCAAAATTCAAAATAGATATGATTTTCTGGTTTGTAGTGCTCTGCATTTTATTTTTCAAAGACATGCAAAAATCATTCCACATTTGCAAGCTCCGTTCATTAGTGCTTTCCAAAATCTATTTGTAGTTGAGTCATGTATGAGACATGAGGAAGGAGGTTTGAGTGCTGCCTATGCAGTGTGAACATTGGGGAGTCCAGTTGAAGCATCCTATTTACCTGGAGTCAAGTCTGCACAAGTAGCTGAATTGGTTGCATTAACAAAAGCCTGCAAATTTGGGAAAAATTGGGAAGTAACCATTTACACTGATAGCCAGTATGGTTACGGGGTTGTGCATGACTTTGGCCAACTCTGGATGCAAAGGGAGTCTCTGACTTCTTCAAGTACTCCTATTAAAAAGGGTCATTATGTAAAAGATTTGCTGAAAGCAATTCAATTGCCAAAAGAAGTGGCTGTGGTCAAGTGTGCTGCTCACCAATCCGGAAATGACAAAGTGACAGCTGGTAACAGATATGCTGACCAATTAGCCCAACATTGTGCCAAATATAAAATGGCTGTAAATAAGAAAATTGATGCATGTGGAAACAGATGCCAACTTATGTTGCTTGAAGTTGTGAAAACGTGGGAGGAAGTGAGAGATTTGCAAAATGAAGCAGAACCGAAAGAAAGGGAAGAGTGGAGAAAAATAGGTTGTCAGAAAACGGCTGAAGATGGTGTCGTTGTTTACCTTGATGGGAGGCCTGTGTTACCAGACTGTATGCTTGCTCCTATGGCTAGGATGTTCCGCGGAGATTCACACCTAGGGCGGCATGCCATGATCAGGATGTTCAGACCGAGTTGGTGCAATACGAGGTTCAGGAATGTAGCAGGTGTCTAGTTTGCCAGCAAATGAATCCTGGAAGGAAAACTGTAGTGTTGCCAGGAAAGATTGGAAAGGCAGAAGGCCCATTTATAAGACAACAGATTGATTTCATCCAGTTACCCCATTGTCGAGGACTAAAATACATTCTTGTCATTGTTTGGTCTCAAAATGGGGGGAAGCTTACCCCACACGTAGGAATGATAACATCACTGTAGCCAAACTCCTACTCAGAGAACTCATACCTAGGTTCGGTTTTCCAGTAACAATTGAATCAGACCGAGGCTGTCATTTTAATAATGAAATAATTGGCCTAATCTGTGAAGCATTCAACGTTAAGCAAAAGATGCACTGTGCATACTGCCCAGAGGCTTCTGGAGTGGTAGTGCAACTAAATGGCACAATCAAGTCAAGATTGGGAAAGATGTATGTATCTATTCGATTAGAGTAGCCAGATGCTTTACCTCTTGTTCTAATTGGACTCAGAAGTATTCCAGATCGGAACACAGGCTTGAGTCCTCATGAAATACTAATGGGAAGAGCAATTTATTTATTTATTTATTTAAGGTTTTTGTAGAGTGCGTAGTAACCCTAGAGCATCCCAGCGCTAAATGAGGCAATGAGGCAAGCATGGGTGCCAGGACACAAGCTGATAAATATATCTGATGATTTAGTACTGGAGTACTGCAAAGAACTGGCTGACCAAGTGCGTTCGATCTCTCACCAGGTTGGGGAAGACGCTGTCGCCAGACAAGCAACTCCAGCACATGACCTGAACCCAGATGATTGGGTAGTGTTAAAGAAACACACTCGATAATCTTGCCTTGCACTAAGGTGGGGAAAACCACGTCAAGTAATTTTAGATACCACCACAGCTGTAAAGTGCGAAGGAGTTCCACACTGGATCCATGCCAGTCACACAAAAAGAGTGTCTGAACCTGATGAAACTGAAGCTGAAGGTTGTGCAGCTGAGGGGTCTCAAGATATCGATCCTGAAGTAGCTGAAGAGGAAAAACCAAGCACCAGTCAAGATGATTGGATTCCAGTAGTTGATATATCTGCAGAATACGTGAGAACCAGAAGTCAGACTTAACTAGACAGTCAGATTGATAGTGAGGATGAGATCGGTCTAGAAGAACTTACTCAGATTGCAGAAATCCAAGCTAACAGTAATTCTGAAGAGGACCAGATAGGGAACGATAAAGATACGCAGACAATCGACACCCCACCAAGAACTCCAAAGTCTAAAGAGGGACAGATAGGTATTAGGGCGAAAGCTCAGGCAGATGAAAATCAAGGGTTCAAAGAGCTTGAGCAGGGCCAGATAGGTGTAGAAAAATGTGTTCAGGAAGAAGAAGGTGAATCAAATCAAACTCAAATTCAGCAAACACCTGAACAAGGAGAGATTAGTGACCAGGCTGAAGAAACTGACATAAGACCTGGACCAAGTCAGACAGGGAGGGATACAGAGGATAACATTGAAATAGATGTGCCAGAAATGAATGAAAATAAGAGAACACTGGAAGAAGGCCAGAGCACAGTGCCAGCTAAAAGGCTCAGAAAAGGAGACAAGTGCCTAGGTTTGTCAAAATACTGAGATTTTGTCTAAAGACAATAAACTAAGAACCAGAACAAGTAAATGAAATAACAAGTCAAGCTGGACATTCTACAGTACAACCAAGAAGGAGAAGTCCCCGACTGAAAAGACTGAATAACAAATTCAGAGGCCCTGAATGGACTGACGTCATCCTTGAAGATTTCGAGAACTTAGAAATAAGTGACGAAAGTGATGACAAATTAATTGCTGATCAGACTGACAGAGAAGTGAGACCCACTTGAAAAATTTCACAGGTTAAAAAGCTGTGTAAAAGCTATAAAGAGGGGTTAAGTCTCCTTGGTCAGAAAAGGCTGATCATACTGTTAATGGTAAACCGAAAAGAAACTGTTTAAAAACATGTTGTAGAATATGCATATATAGTATAGTGATAGTACTCATAGTATGATTAGGTCTGACAATAGCTATTCCTCACATAATGAGTAGAGACATGAAGAATAACACTAATGAGCTTGACACGATAGATACACCTAGAAGAAAAGATACACAAGAAAAAGCACTTAACATTAAACAACAGAAGGTAGATTTAGAAGCATCAATGAGGAAGAGTTACATTATACTCTAATTAAAAACGGAACTCACTTAAATGTATTTGCAAATCTATTAGTACACTATATAGAAGCTATGGAAATAGAAGATTGCTATGTGTGTATGAAATTACCTACATCAGTTGCTGAGGGGGTTACGTATCATCATTTACCCCTAACATATGGTATTTCATGTAGTATTTTAGCTAGTTTACTCTATAAGAAAGGACCTTTGCAGTATTACTATTCTAATTCAGATGTGATATTTTCTAAACTTCCTATACGTAGTAACCTGAATCCTGTACATACTAAGAGTGATGTAACACGTTATATGGGTGAATACTTTCTAACTATAGGTACAATAGATATAGCTGAAGCACACAAGAATAATTTAACATGCTTATTACGTGAAAAAGAGAAAATATTTTTGAATATGGTTGAGAAAAGGAGAGAGAATTTCCAAAGAAAGGCAAATGATGAGAACCATAACATTCCTAAATGGGCTGAAAATATAGGGTTCACCCCATATGGCAAGACTAATGCTGCTATGTTGCTGGATTTTGAAATGAAAGGGAAACTCTGTCTCCATAGAGAAAGAACAAGTTATTATAACAATATATTAATTGGTTCCAGTGAATGTGAACACAATTATAAGGTAATTGGGGGTTGGGGTTTCAAAGATGCAACTGAACCTGTGTTTCCTGGAATTTATTTTATTTGCGGAAACAAGGCTTATTACAAACTGCCGGATCATTGGTATGGGAGCTGTTATTTTGGAATAGTATTCCCAAAGATATATCATGTAAACAAAATTACTGGAAACAATGAAGAAATTAATTAATTAATACGTAGCAAAAGAGCTAGTTTTGGAGAAATAGTATGTGATATATTTAGTGCTTTGATACCTACAGTGGGTGTGGCTCTGAATACGCAAAGAATTTGCAAGTTGTCAACAGTAGTGGATCGTTTATCGACTGATACTGCAGGAGGGTTCTTAATGGTCAATACATAATTGGTTGGGATCAGATCAATGGTTTTACAAAATCGACTTGATCTTGATACATTATTAGCAAAAGAGGGAGGAGTCTGTAGAATGTTGAAAGCGCAACATTGTTGCACTTACATAGCACCACAAAAGTGTTTAAATTAAGAGGTATGTGAGAAATATTACTAATTTGGAAAAAGAACTAAAACCACTGGAGGTTGATAGTGCATGGAAGAGACTTACCGATGGTCTCTCCTCTATCGGTAGTTGGCTTTCTAATGTAGGAAAAAGTTTTGTAGGTAGAATACTGATGCCAGTGGTGGGAATATGCCTACTGATTTTAGGGATAATAATTTGTGTCAAATGTCGTAAGCACAAAAAGACATATACAGTAAATAAGAGAGGAAAAAAGAGAAATATTGATGAACTTGAGTTAGAAGAACTGAATGGAAAAATATACAAGAAAGTGAAAAACTTTCACATGAATAATGAAAAGAAACAAAACAGAAAGTTTGAAGAAATTGAGTTGGGAGAAATGTGAAAGTTGGCACCTGCTTCATTAATTAGTGATGATGTAAAATATCATCAAAGAGGGGATTGATGGAGCAAGGTTGCGCATGTAAAGCGACTTGCTTGTACTCAACCCTCTCTAATAACTCATAATGTTCTAACATGTTTGTCTTATTAATATTTCACAACATGTTGCATATCTAGAAGAAGCTTGCTTATGTGTTTCTACTAACAATAATTCGTTTGCACTAAAATGGCAGCTGCTACGCGGGATTTTCTTCTGCACATATGTATGTCACACTCACGTGACATGACATACTCTATGCTTTGGTGGGAAACTTTTGCTTCTGCGCACTAGAATTAAGATGGCTGCTCTGTCAATAACGTGCAAGAAGCTTGCATTACTGCTTTTGCTAAGCTGTTCGTTCTGCCTAATTTCTAATGCAATAGTTAAAATAAAGTAATGGGAATAGAGTAGAAATAAGTGGTATACAGTTCATTCATTTATTCTGCGTTCTAAAACTGTTTCTTTTCTATTGTTTCATGTAACAATAATCTTGGGGCTGAGAGGTGTTATTACTCCATCTTGAAAACCCACACTGCAAATGTCAAACTCCAGAAGAAGCTGAAGTCATTTGACATTGAAGCAATGCCAAGCTTACAGCACACTGGAAGATGTGCCTGGGAATCTAACCTGCTGACCCCAAGTGGAAGAAAATATTGTTATCATTGTATTTCGATAAAGTACATCCATTGTTGGGTGGAATAAAGATGCATTGGAAAATTAAATTTGATGGGCGGGAACGTAAATAGTATATTTAGAAGTAAAAGTTTCATTTTAGTATGCTGTGATGATCTCTACCCCTCTTTTGTCCAATCAAAGTTGGGGATCCTTACACTTACAACAATGGGGGGGGGGGGGGGGGGTGGTACACTGCCCTGGAAAATAGTATAACTAAAGTAGGCTTTGTTAGCAAATTTGTCCGACTTGTCCGAACAGCAGACCTGTCACTGACCCAACGCACTCAATAGGTGAACGAGAGCAGAGGTGCTGGCGGAGCACTCTGACAGAAGATTCGATAACCCGTTCGGGAGCAAGGGTGCTTGCAGGGCACTCTGAATGAAGATTCGATAACCCAAGCGGGGTTAGCTGTTGGTGTGATGATTTCTCCCCGTCTTTTGTCCAATCAAAATTGGGGATCCTTACACTTACACTCTGACGGAAGATTCGATAACACAATCGGGGTTAGGCTGTTAGCTGCAGAGAGTGTTGTAGCGTTGGCTTAGCAACTTTAACTGTGGGTGCCGGTCTTATCCTGTGGTGGTCCTGTCCTGATCCAATTTGGCTGCACCTGTCCTAATTTCTGGTCGGCACCTTTTGTCTCACTGGCACTTGCACTTTTGGGGTTCTTTCTTCTAAATGACCCGTGCCAGGGTTAGTTCTTCATACCATTCTAGGTAAATATTCTATGTGGGTATGTCATTGTACTGTTTCCTTCTCTCTTCCCACTCTAATGTCAAATGCGTAAAGACTGCTTTATAAAATCTTTGCATATTTTCATTTCTCATAAATGAGGCCCATTAGGTTGATCTATTGTGCAGAGCCAGTGCAGGTCACTGTAGAATCGAATGCAGCATACATATCCTCACACTCCTCAAGACAGACTTACTTGTGAAGCTGAGGAGGAAATCGCATGTGTCATTTATAAAATGATTTATCAGGGCATTCTAAAAGAAGTCCTTGGTAGTCCATGTAATTCAGGTATAATGGGCTTGAAGAAGCCTAGTGGCAAATGGAGAATATTACAGGATTTATACAAAATGATTGATATAGGCCCAGATGTACAACCATCTTGCATGCGCAAAATTGGTCCCGAAATGATCTGCGCATTCAAAAATAGTTGTACCCAATGTATGAAAGCCTCAATTGCGATACAAATGAATGCCGTCTCGCAAAAAATGCAACCGCTTTTTGCGTTCCCAAATTGCAACTTGTAAATTGCGAATCGCTAAATACAATGTACAGAGCAGTCGCAAATTGTGGTTATGCACAATTAGTTCCATTTTTCCATGCAATTTACCACTAACCAGAAGCTGGTGGTAACCAGACCCAGCCTAGCCTATTAAACTAGGCCCAGAATGTATCAGAAATCTTTCCACAATGGCTGCCCTGTAAGTGATAAAGAGGAGGATGCAGATACTGGCTGCCCCGCAGAAGAGGAGACAGGAGAGGATATTCAGAGTCAGTCAGGCCAACATTGCTTGAGAAGACAGAGGAAGAGATTTATGACCAGTACGGGCTAAGTAGCACTGTCATCCTAGACCTTATAGATTCCTTGAAGCCACAACTGGAATGCAAAACCTTGAGCTAAATGCAATCCCCACATATGTGCATGTGTTGTGCTCCCTCCACCACTTGGCCCTGGTAGCTACCAGGATGTCATTACAGTGCCGGGAGGTGTGTTGCAAAGTGCGCTTTTGCATTTCATTCACAATTTCCTAGATGCCATGCCACACCACATCCATCAACACATCTACCTGCCCAGGGATGATGAGGAAATTGAAAATACAAAACTGGAATTTTATAGATTAGCAAGGTTTCCAAGGGTTATAGGGTGCATAGATAGGACCCATGGGCCCATATGTCCATCATCCCGCATATTCCTTAATAGGAAAAGCACATATTTCCTCAGCATTCAAGTTGTCTGTTACACCATAAACATCATCATAGACCTGGTTGCCAAATATCCTGGAAGCACCCATGACTCATACATTTTCATACACAGTTGCAAATACCATAAATTAGAAAGAGGTGATTTTAATGAAGGATGCCTAGTAGGTACAGATCTTTCCGGTCCCCAGAGAAATGTATTTGAACGTTTATGTCTGTATGCATGTTGTCTGACCATCATATATCCTTCACCAGGTGACCGTGCGTATGCCTTGCAGCCATGGATCATCACAACGTACCTGTCTCTCAACAATGCACATGAAAGGTCATACAACAGTGCACATTTGGCATCCTAAAATCGTGCCTCAGGTGCCTACACAAGAGTGGAAGAGCTCTGCAGTATACACCTGAGACTGCAAAATACTGGCAACATGTGCCATGCTTCACAACATGGCCTGCAGGGTGTATTGCCCATGGATGTATCTGACTCAGAATCGGAGGATGAGGACCCAGGACCACCTGCCCAACAGCAAAGGAATGGTAGCTCTGCAGCAGAGGGGAGAAGGCACTGGGACCAGATAGCTAGCAATTATTGTTAAAGGTATGTCCAAAGTAATCACATACTACCCTCTACATAAGACAGGACAAATTGTGACTTCCAATTGGTACTTTATTGTGCAAGCTTGCACAAACAAAATCAGGACAGCCTGTCCGTCTTTAAATATAGGCCTGAACTAAAAAGTAACCCCGTGACCAAGGAACAAGATTGTTCCGAACCGTGTTGGGCTTTTGAAAGAATACAGGACAAAACCTGCTGATTGCCGCAATAAAGGACCACGTGAAAAATAAATCGGAGTCCTGCCGCTTTCCTTGTGCGCGTTCTCAACGGGGGCAACTCATTTTTTGTAAATATGTATATATATATATATATATATATATATATATATATACATATATATATATATACATTGTCTCTGGTTATATATATATATATATATATATATATATATATATATATATATATATATATATATATAAGATAGTCCCCAACCGATTCAAATTAAGGAACAAGCACCCTTCATTGTGGGGTTCTCTCGTTTATTGCGCAGATTACATCAGGCTATGGACAAACAGGAACGCGTTTCGGCAGACAGGCTGCCTTTCTCAACCGGGTTGAGAAAGGCAGCCTGTCTGCAGAAACGCGTTCCTTGGGGACCCCCCATGGTCCCCAAGGGAGTGGGCCAGCCCCAGGGGATGGGGTCTCTGGGACTTTAGTGGCCCGGGAGGGGGGCTACGCGGCCCCCCTCACCCCAAAAAAAATTTTATAAATAAAAAAGGGCAAGCCCTGGGGTATGGGGTCCCCGGGGCCAAAAGTGGCCACAGGAGGGGGGCAAGGCAGCCCCCTCCAAATAAAAAAATAACAAAAAAGGCCCATGCCCGGGGAATAGGGTCCCCGGGGTAGATTATTGCCTTAGGAGGGGCCCCTTCCAAATTTTTTTAATTGTTTAAAAACAATTTGGGGCAAAAAAAAATTGAAAAAGAAGGGGGGGCTACACTTCCCCCCTTCTTAAAAAAAAAATTTAAAAAAGGAATCGCGGCTGGAGGCTACACCCCCTTATTGCACCACTCTGCAAACGCGCCCCCTGGCACATTTGCAGAGGGGGAACAAATTCCCCTTGAATACTGGGGGTCCCTGGGGGCCAATTACCCCACCAGGTACCTCCAGTATGTTGCAGGGGGCTGCGTTGCAGAGAGGTGTTCTGAGGCCATGCCCCTTTTTACACCTCTCTGCAACGCAGCCCCCTGGCGTATACTAGAGGTACCTGGTGGGCTAGTTGGCCCCCAGGGGACCTCAGGATTCAAGGGCACTTAATCCAGCAAATTAAAACGCGCCACAGGGCGTGTTTGCACACTTGTCACCTCAGGCCCCGTCCCCTTCCTTCACCATTGTACAAATATTCCTCTAAAATCAGCCAAACTACATATTCCGATTTATTCACCTGTTATCAGGATAGAACCCACTGCGGCATCTTTTAGCCCAGTACTGACCCTGAAAAGTAATTCTAAGCGTACTTATAGTAACTTGCATTTCCTTCCATAGGAATCCATTGTGTGGTTTTCAGCAGAAAAGTTTCTAAGTGTTGACTTTTTTAAACGTACAAATATTCCTGTAAAATCAGATGAACTACGAATTCTGATTTAGTCACCTGTTATCAGGCGAGACGTCAGTGCTGCATCTTTGAGCCCAGTACTGATCTTAAAAAGTAATTCTAACCGTACTTACCAGTTACTTGAATTTCCTTCCATAGGCGAACATTGACTGGTTTCACTTGGAAATTCTTCTAAGTGTGGAGTTTTTGAACTTTAAAAAATTCCTATAAAATCAGCAGAACTACGAAGTCTGGTTTACTCACCTGTTATCAGGAGCTGCTTCTTTGAGCCCAGTACTGATCCTGAAAAGTCATTTTAACCGTACTTACCAGTAACTTGTATTTCCATCCATATGAATCCATTGTGTGGTTTTCACCAGAAAAGTTTCTATTTTCACAAACTAAAAATATTCCTTAAAAATTGCCTGTATGACTTAAATGCAGTCTTTCGACTGTTTATGGGAGATGCACCTGTGCTGGAACCAGGATCCACCACTGAGTAAGAAAAAGTAACGTTAACACTACTTACCTGATAAATGAATTTCCTCCCGTAGGATAACATTGGTGATTCTATGTGAAAACGTTTCTAAGTGTCTTCTTTTAAAATACAATAACATTTCTTAAAAATCACTACTGTAACCAAAACGCTTTTACTCAACTGTATACAGGTGATGTCTCAGCACTGAATTTAGGAAGCAGTCCTGTGGTCCTATGGTTAGAAATGTAATCCAAAAAGTAATTAATTGCATTTAACTAGAAATTCACATTGACCTCAATGTTGCATTGGGTTTGAAATTGAGTTGCCCATTGCAACAACTATAACTACTGTACTTAAAAGTATATTACTTATTTGCAAAGTATTTAAAGTAATTCATTCTGAGAAAGTATATTTTGTAATGTAATGTATAAAGTAATTATAATGTAATTTGAAAAATAAAATATCTAAAAATAAACGGTTTAAAAAATGCAGAAAATTAGTATAAAAAAATAACAATAAATACATTTAAAAATTGTCATTTACAAAACCTTTGAAATTCACTGAAAAAACCATAGGTTTCAGACCTGTTATAGTTGGGAATTAGCATTTAAAAAACCTTTGAAATTCACTGAAAAAACTATAGGTTTGAGGCCTGTTATAGTTAGGAATTAGCATGTAAAAAAAACTTAGAAATTCACTGAAAAAAACATAAGTTTCAGACATGTTATAGTTAGGAATTAGCATTTAAAAAACCTTAGAAATTCACTGAAAAAAACATAGGTTTTCGGGGTGTTAAAGTTAGCTGGACATTTCACTCGTATAAAACCATTGAAATTCCCCCTTTTATAGTTAGTTGTACTAACTATAACTCGCGCGCCCGCAATCCACTGCTGATGATGTCACATGTTACATCATTCATGACATGGTCAGTGACATCACTGATAAAATCTCAAATGACATCACTGATTACATCACTGATGGCATCATCCATGTGACAAACTGATACACCTCATCATACAGTAGTATAACCTTTCAACTCTCATTATAAAATATGGAGTATCTTGTTTGAAACCATTCACATACCAATACAAGTTTCTAAAAACCCATTTAGTGATTCCTACATCTACACACACATCTAAACACTTACGTATACATTCAGTCATAAGTGCTAACAAAGATCAATAGAATACTATTAAATATACTTATACACCTACATCAACATTACACACCAGCACACATCCTATTCACTTATGCAGACATCCTACTCACTTATGCAAACAATTGATCATACTTATATTTACTAAGCTACACACTTACACAGACACCACTTTATTTATTCATATAGTTAGAACATCATACTTAGTATGTTATAAAATCACTATTACAAGTATACGGCTATCCATACAGTCACACATACAATCACTGAGTCTTAAGTATACTTATTTATATACAACTGTCACATACACTGCTTTTTATATTTCTTCTTTGTTGGACATATATCATTCAGAAATATATTTACTCATGACCACACCCATAAAGAGATTCACTCACTCAAACAACTGTTTCCACATACACTCTTAACCTCATATACCTACTAAATGAACTATTTACACATCTTTAGACAGTCATACACGTCCCACCCAACCACATCCATTCATTCACTATCCCATACAAATACTCACTTAACTAATTAATAACTAATATAGACTTTCACTTAGCTAGTAACCAACTTATGTAGTAGTTTATGTAACAAGAGATAGAGTGATACATGTATTCACAGTTTAATCACTACCCCATATATTTAGTGAGACACTTTAAATTCGCCACTTAGACAGTTAATCACATTGCTACTAAATCCTCCATTCAGACACGTATACATCCACTCAGTCTTCAGGGCAGATTGAGATATATATATATATGTGACATCATCAGCAGTGGATTGCGGGGGCGCGAGTTATAGTTAGTACAACTAATTATAACTGGGGAATTTCAATGGTTTTATACGAGTGAAATGTCCAGCTAACTTTAACACCCTAAAACCTATGTTTTTTTCTGTGATTCTGGCTATATATATATATATATATATATATATATATATATATATATATGCATGCATTTTTTTGATTTTCCATCCAGATTCCATTTACTGGTATCATGGCGAAGAGTAATCCATTCTCTACTTTCCAACCGGTTTGGCTCCAGGGTAAGAGACAGTTATTGCCATGTACATTGTCTTACTGAGAACTGTATCACCCCTCACCCTCACCAACCTTCTCACACGTCCCTTTGTGTCACATGTCCCTCACTTTTCTTTCTGGATCTAGGGATCCCAGTACCGCTTCACCATTGTGAATTGCGTTTTTTTCTCCTCACAATATGAACAAATAGGACTCATTCCAGCACACTGTTGGAATAATGAACTCACCAATAGCTTCTTTTTTGTCATCCGCATTCTTAACGTTCTCCCATCACCTCCATGTCGAGTACCCTGCCATCTGCCTATTACAGTGTTGTTCTTTATTCGTGTGTTTGGTCGTAACTTCCACTGAATATGTTAAACATGTATCACCCAAATGTTTTGTTTATCTTTCATACACGGAGTCACTCTGCACATCTCCGATGCACTAAATTTGTCTTCCAGATTATTGCAACAGTACCGTAACATCATAATCACTGTATGTTCACCTATCAAACGGTCTGTATGTTGTATAGGGTTTCCACAGTTAATTGGTGTTTTTCACCTATGTCACCTTGTAGGGAAGTTTTCTCTCCATCTCCAGTAACCATACCATGCTATGATTTATAATAATATTAATTGTATCATTCCCAGCCCTGAAGAAGTCTGGGAGTATTCTCCTAGACGAAACACGTGTTGGCCATTTGTTTTTGATGGTTGCTTTCCACGATTGAAATTAAAGAAACAACTCTTCTGCGAATGTTATTGAAATTGATTTTCTCATGGACTTCCGCTATAGTGATCTTATATGTGTACACTAATGTATGTGTGCCCAGGATTTGGTACCTGTACTAAAAAACAAAAACCTGACTGGGTGCTCCAGCAGTGGGCTGACTTTCCATACACTGTATGGACTGCTGGGTTTGTCGCACTAGCCGCACCCTGGTGGCAGGAGAGCCTCTGTATGGAGCTAACTGACGTGAGGCTGGTGTCACACTGGCTGTAGCCTGGGATGTGATTGCTGCAGCTGTGGCTGCGAATTCTGGTCAACTTTGCCCACTTGATACTCGCCAATCCAACCCTTCCTCCATCTGGGCCTGATCCGGGATTCCCTTTGTGTTATCGGCACTGAGCTTTCCTCCCAGTGGTGTCTATGTGGCAAAAGATGGAATGAGAAAATACAATATGTAAGTCACTATCTCAGTGGTGTTACATTGTTTATCAGCTCAAGTCATTCCTTAACTACACTATATATGTCACAAACTACATCTCCCATGATGCATTATTTGGGTTGATTGTTTTGGGCAATGGATTTTTGGGTGTGGATGATTAGTATGCATGGGCAGGACGGGCTTAGTGGTGATTTGAACATCTTTAACACATTTCACACTTACCAGGGTTTGGTATTGACTGTGATGTGTCAAGGGTCAAAAGTCCCACAACAGCCACACTCTCTGAGGTATTCTCCAACATGGACTTATCTGCAGATGGTTCTGATGCAGTGGATGGCTCTCCTTTGGTCCCTTGTGCCTCTTGCGGACGTGCTACCACCCTCTCCTTGGACCTAGAACGCATGTCATACCAGCGCTTCCTAATGTCATCCAGGGACCTGTGTGCCACACATAGGGCATTGATGCGCTGCTGCATTCCATGACAGATCTTTCTTTTGTCTGCCTCAGGAACACTGTGTGAGACCCTCTTAAATACCTCCCCATGATGATTGCAGCATTCTTCGATGATTATGTTGAGCTCCTTCTTGGAGAACTTGAACTTCCTCAGCCGCTCCTTGCCACCCTTTGTCACTGGCCTTGCTGCTCATGGTTTCAGTGATATCAAAACAGCAGTGTTGAATTGTCCTGCTGAACCTTACCATGTGCTAGTGATTCTGCTCAGGACTATCCTTGGACACTACTTCCTGCTTTGGGGGTCCTTCAGCTCAACCAGGAAGTGTTTTCCATGTTTTTTTTCAGTATTGCAATTTGCATGCACAATATGGGCTTGTTTTTGCCATTCTCGCTATATGTGTATGCAAAAAGGGCTTTTCTGATGAGTACGCTATTTGCGAGCATTTACGGACACGCAAATAGCTGCTACCCAAAATAGCGATGTGTCATTAGCGACTTGCATTCATGGGTTCTCTTTTGTTCGTAAGTATAATTTCGCAACTCGCAAATTTTGAGTAGTACATCTGGCCCATAGTGATTCCATGTTGGCATGAATCAAGTAGTGATTTTGTTCTAAATTCGAGCCAATGAGGAATTGTTCACTGTGATTGATTTGTGCCAAGTGTTTTTCTCTATCTCTCTTCATCAGGTTAATCAGTATCCTTTTGCATTCAGGTTCCAACATGAGGTCCTTGTCAGATGTAGAGTACCACAAAGGTATACACGAAGTCCCTGAATCTTTCTACAAATGCTCAAGAAAATTTGGAAAGTTTACTTTTACTTTGTGACGCACTACTGATGCAGTATAATGATGATTGCAGCCAAAACAAAAGAAGACTAAGCTGGATACAATTGATTTATTACATCATTTGACTAAAAATGTGTCCCCTATTAAAATGTAGTACCTGCCAAAAGGCAGTCATCTATTTGAGACGCCAAATTGAAAAAGGAATGAGACAGGTGTCCAAATAAATCACTTGTGATTTTGAGAATGAACCCGCCAATTACACAGAGTGATGATTTTTCTAGGAATGGTTAGCAGATGTTGTCATTGAATTCCAAACTTTACCTTGATCACCAAACCCCTACAAAGGCTGAATTACAATGATGTTGGTGATCCGCTGCATAGGAGCAATGAATATATGAAAGTCTTCCTGGAGCTCAATGCATGAGAATGACTTTTATTTACGTTCTCAAGAAGGATGTACACTCTCTGCTCTTACTCAGCAGCTTGCATCTGGGAAGAGACCCATTGCATACTTTTCTGTAACACTAGATTCAGTAGCTGCTGCTTTGCATGGTTGTTTAAAGAACACTGCAGCTACTGCTTAAGCATCAGGACAATGTGAAATAATTGCGATGGGATATACACTTATTGTGTGGGTTCTACATTCAGTTGAGACATTGCTATTTCGTATATGCACTCAGCATCCCGAAGTAGGCACTTAACTAAGTATGAACACATCATATTGGTGGCAGAAAATATTTCAATTAAATGTTGAATACCCTGAAGAAGGAAGCAGAAAAATTGGATGATGTAATTGATGACTTTGAGCATGAGTGTATTAATGTAATTAATTACAGACCAAGCCAAGACCAGAGATTCAAAACGTACCACTCGAGTTGGCTGATTTAATTCTGTTTGTGCAGGGTTCTTGTCAGAGAGACCATTATGGAATTTTTTTTATCAACATATACAGTTTGCGCATATTTTTGTGAACAGATTATTGTGCTACAATGAACTGCCCCACGCTTGTACAATTTTGGGAAAATCTGAGCTGTTCAATTATACACCCACAATTATTATATTTCCTGTTCGCATCAGTGTTTGAAAAGGACCATTTTACTAATGCCCTCAAGTTTTGCCCTAATTGTTGCCTAAGGGATTATTTTTCTTAGATGCTTCCATCATGGTAATTCTACCAATTTAGTTTTTACAAATTCGGTACCTTGTGTTTTAGACTGAGAATTGTTAAGAGACTGTATAGTAACAAAATGGCTTCATGCAAAACATAATTTGACTTGACTCTAAAACATTGTTTTGATAATTTTTATTTTATTAGAATTAACTTGAATCTTGGTATGTATTTATGTAGACATGCTTCTATCCATATAAATAATATGTTATGGTATGTTATGTTACGGACATTTATTCGGCGCACAGCTGCCCCAGCCAAGGGGCGTCCTGGCGCCTGACAAGGAAACCAACACAACACAACTAAAAAGACAGCAGACTAAAAAGGAACAGGCTTAAGAAAATAAAAAAGTCTTGATGGCCCTACGAAATGAAAAGAGATTATCAGACGCACGTATCTCTAAAATAAGAGAGTTCCAAAGGGCCGCAGCCCGAACTCGAAATGAGCGGCCTCCAGCTCGGCTAAGCTTGAACCGAGGGACAACTGCGAGATCCTGGCCTAAGGACCTCAAGGGACGGGCAGGGACATAAGGCGTCAAGAGATTCGTAAGAATCGGAGCCGACGAGCCCTTAAAGATTTTGTAGGACAAACAGAGCACTTTAAATTGAATCCTCTGCTTGACAGGAAGCCAATGCAGAGACTTCAGAGTATTGGCAGCGGAGCAAAACCTGGGCAGACCAACCACAGCTCTGGCTGCCGCGTTCTGCACCCGTTGGAGACGTGTAATTTCAGCTTGGTTCACCCCAACCAAAAGAGAACTGGCATAGTCCAGCCGAGAGATCACCGTCGCCTGCAACACCAGTTGCCTGGTTGCGGCATCAAAAAACTTCAAGGCTGGTCTTAGTCCTCGCAAAATGCCAAAACAACTGGCGGCCGTTCTCTTGGTATGGGAGACAAAGCTAAGGGCGGGATCTAGCCACACTCCAAGATTTTTTGTCTCCATTGCCGGAGTCGGGGTAGGTCCCAATTCCGGAGGCCACCAAATGTCACCCCATAGTTCTGATTTCTTGCCGATGACCATAATCTCAGTTTTCTTTGCTTTCAGCTGGAGATGGTTAGAATTCATCCAGCTGGCAAGCGCCCTCAGCCCATTCTGGAACCTAGGGGCATCCAGATCAGAGTCCCCGCTGAGCGTGACTGCCAGCTGAGTGTCGTCAGTGTATGAGACCATAGTCAGGCCCCACTGTCTGACGACATCCGCCAGCGGCCTCACGTACAGATTGAATACCGTGGGGCTCAGCGAGGATCCCTGGGGGACCCCCTGGTCCAGCGGAGGGAATTTGGACTGATGGGGTGGAATGGCTACGCAAAAAGTACGATCGGCAAGAACGGAACCACTGGAGGGCAGTCCCTGTGATACCAGCTTCTTCCAGGCGCTGGAGAAGAATATTATGAGAGACGGTGTCAAAGGCGGCGCTAAGATCTAATAAAACAAGCGCCGCCGTTTGACCCGAATCTAACACCATGCGCAGATGTTCCACCATGTAAAGAAGAGCTGTCTCCGTGCTGTGATCAGCACGGAAGCCATTCTGCGTAGGGTCTAAGATGTTTGCCCGCAAAAGGTGGTCAGAAAGGACTCTGTTCACATGTGCCTCCACGACTTTCGGAGGCCACGGGAGAAGCGATATTGGGCGGTGGTTCTCTGGTTTAAGAGGATCTAAGCCAGGCTTCTTCAAGATGGGCGTAACCACCGCATGCTTCCAATTAACAGGAACCATACCAGTAGAAAGTGAAAGGTTAATCAGGGAGCGCACCGGCAAAAAATCGATAGACAACGGGTCCCTAAAGAGAGCTGGTCTCAACGGACCTGCCGGAGAACCGGACTTAATATGTTGGGCCAGTTGATTAAAACTCTCAGGCGATAAACAAGGGAGAGTATGCAAGGCCATGTTTTCTTCGGGCTTAAGGGAAGGTCCGACATCCAGAGTGGAAGTGGAAAAGGTACAACGGATGACTTGGAGCTTCTCCACGAAGAAATTCGCCAAGGCCTCACACTGTACAATCGAACCCAAGTCATTAGTAGGGGCTTTTTTTGCCATCAGATCTTTGAGAGCCTTAAAGATCGCTTTGGAAGGGTTAAGGCTGTTGCGGAACTCGAAGGAGTAAAAAGCCGCACGCGCTCTGCAGACCGCACAATGGTAAAATTTAACAGTGGCGAGATATGACTCTTTTTTATCAGCGAAAAAAACAAATGTGCAGAGGGTCAGAAGGGGAAATAATTTAACGACCTGTCAACTCATGCCCCTAAGAACGAAGTAAAGAACACAAGAGGAGAAGACCAGGTCCAAGGTGGTGTGGTGTCTAGAGTGGTGACCGTGAATCGCACGGAAAAGTGTGTGAAAAAAAAGGATTGAGTCTCGCTGGGCTAAGAAACCCATCAGATCACCCATGTGGCGGTATATCATCATATGGGGTTTTTTTGGTAGTCTCTCCATGTACCGCCTGTGCCATCAGATGATGGTGCAGGAATGTAAAGCGGCACATTTTAGCCCAGTCGTAATCAAAATGTAATCTGGAAAAAGTGCAGTGCTATAGATAAAGTGCTTACTAAAATTGACTACCTAGACTGAGAGAAATGTGTAGGTGTCAAAATTAAAAACCCGCCTAGTAGTAAGTGAGTGAAACTACATATTGGCGCTGTGCAAAGTGGTCGACTAGTTTCAGCTAGAAGGAGTGTTTACTCTAGCTTTCATCAGGGCCTTTAAGAAGACAGGCTACTGCAACACAAAGAAGAAGGGGGGTGTACACACATGGAAGAGAATAAAATACATCCATATCATACAGTGTACTCGTGAAACTCATGTATCACCCCAAGACATGGCACCTCAGTTTCCATTGAAGACAGGAAAGAGATCTTCTCCCTGTCAAAAGAACAAAAAATACAATGTATTTATATTCACACAAGAATCCACATAACCCAACAGACACCATCAAAACAGAGAACACCTGCAAGAACAACTTGAGTTCTGCACAACAATATAGCATATTAGCTACATCACAAAGAGGCATTTCCTCCTAGTGGTACTCACCCAGGCTTTGTGTGTAGTGTAGTTCCTAGTTTCCCACTAGGCCCTGCGCATTGGAATAACATAAACAGTAGTATCGACGTGGAACTGCGGATATTCCAGGCCTCCACTGACTATGCTAAACTTAATTGGGTTGTGTTACCAACTAGCTCAGAGGTCACTGGAAACTTTCTTCTCTGCATAGGAAGTGATCAGCTTCCCTGGCACAGACAAGAAGGGATTCAGCTTTCCAACAACCGTGCAACATGACAACTTTGCTCCTCAGATCAAGAGTCAATCTCTAGGGTCGTGTGAAACAATAGACCTGTATTTCACTCAGTCAGTCTAGTGCAGTTTACTTTCACGAGATGTAGAGAATAGAGAGACGGGCGTTTGTCAATAAAGGGTTAACATTTATTGCACAGTCTTTCTTCTCGTAGAAGAGAAATGTATTGCCACAATTGCAATAATTGTTATTATAAAAAGTACGTACAGTAAGATAAGTATTGCGAAATAGAACTGTAAAAGCATTGATATGGTTTCTTAGCCATACAATGGTTTAAAAGTAATAAAATATATATACAGTCATATATACATTAGGCTAACATACTCAACTGGTGCTTCTAACTAAGCCTACCCCAGTGTGCCTGACCTAAGCCTAACACGTGAAAAGGGGAGTAAGTACGTAGCTTAAGTTAAGTTGGTTTTGCCAAGGTTTGTTTCAAGAATTCTCGTCTAAGGGTTTAGTCAACACCATACCTCTGAATAGAATGATGGAGGATTGGTATCTCCTTCAGGGGTCTCTCTCGATATCCCAGTCACCCGCGAGGGTAAAACCGGAAGCGCCGGGACTGGATTTCTCTGCACGAGAAAGGCAGCGGCTTCTCTTCAGAGCGTCGAGGAAGGAGGGGGGACAGCGTCCGCGGGCAGCTGGAATCTGCTGGATGTCTTCGCAGAGGGACGGCTGTTCAGCTCCTTAAGCGTACTGCACCATAGGTCGCGCTTTAGCGGCGATAATGGTATCAGCAGCTTCACCACCACAGGATAGCAGGCTGCAGCGACAGAGTGCTAGATTTACCAACACGGGGTCGTGCAGGCAGCTGGCTTCAGTAGCTCGTACAACAGGCATTGCTTAAGGCAACGTTGGTAATATTTATACCTGACAGGTGCCGGGTTTGACGCAAGTTTGCTGGACATAAGACGTCAATTAAAGATGTCATTAGGAAGTGATAGTTATCAGTTGCTCATTAGAGTTCCATTACTAATCAAAACATAGCAAGCGGGGATTTCCAGGTTTGCTACGTTTTTATCTTGTTGAAGAACTCGGAGTGTTATCTAGGAATATCAGATAGTGACTACTGCTCTGTCATTGCACTAATTGGTCGCAAAGGAAGTGGCAGAGGGAACTATGCTGGAATGTGGCTCTGTTCGTGTGAGGCCAGAGATGACTTTTCAGAAAATCGCACTTGAACGGTTATGCCAATATAGGGAATACATGGATTTATAGCCGAATAGGGGCATAAGGTCACAGTATCGATCAGGAACCTAGATAAACACGCAACACCCACTCCACGGGTTAATGTCCATCAAAATTACTAAAACTAAAGCAATTAGATGCATGTGTAACATTGCCCACCCCAAAATACATAAATGTATTCGAAATAGGCGTACTTGTAATACATGGAATTTAGGTACTGTACGTTTTTTAAAAGCATAGAAATCATTCAAATAATTATTGCATATGAAATCAATGAACGATTATGCATAAAGAATTACACATGAAGTATCTCTGACAGAAGAAATGCGAGATAAATCATCACATTAAAATGCATTGTAATAACATGTGTGCTGGAGGCTGGTGTAGTATTGTTATGTCTCTAGATGTGTTTAGAAATAGAAGTGTGAAGCTTCTGTTCTCTAAGAATAGTTTTTACGTTAAGCAAAGAATTGTTCGTGCCACAAAAGGGTCAATATTAAAAAAAAATTGTCCAATTCAAAGAAAATAGATTTCCAAAGCTCTTTACAGTTTTTGTTGATCAAAACTGAAGGCCGAATTCAGAGTTCATGGGAACGCTGTGTGTCGGAAAAGCTTCTCAAAAAGTTATTGTTTCTCTACGGGTGAGAACATCGTATCAGACAGGCTCTCAAAGAATTGGTCTACAAATTCAGGTGATAGTTCAACCAAATTAGATCGCGCTGTAACTTGGCAGGTGTGAGAATGATTGCTGTCATCGAAGGCAGGACCAGCAATGCTCACAGAACGTTGTACCTGGATGATGTTGCTTTTGTCACTCGCTCCACTGTTACCACTTGGCTGTAGTACAGGAGTCTCCACAAATGCCGTCATCAGGATTGGTAGCCGCTGGGGACAACACAATGCGTGAGCCGTTATTGGACTGAGCAAAGTATCGACGTCCATTGGTACTGCTGATGGAAGTGAAAGACAGATGTCCAACTCGCATTCATCGCCGCAAAGCATACACCGTAGCACAGGTAAAATGCAATTTTGCCATATCGGTCTGAATGAAAGGAACCAGGTCATGTTTAGATCTCTCAGCCTGGCCAATCCGAGGACGTTAGTTATCCTGTCCCGGTAGCGCATTGCTAGGATTGTCTCTTCCATTCCCATGGGAGCTATGTCTGAGCCGAGGCTTGCCATGACGAAGCAGGAGGGTCAAAAATAGAATCCCTGCGACGAGTCCCAAAAATAATGGTATGCCGCCAAAAATGGAGTGCACAAAATTAGGAAAGATTCCCAAAATTGCCTGGAAGGGTGTTAGCAGTCCCGTAAAGACTGTCTTAAATATGCCTGGGATGCTTGTTGCACTAGACATGTTAAGGAGTTGGCTGAACATTTCTACGAAATGCACGGGGCAATTTGTTGATAAAAGGTCATGAACTTCAGTAGCCGTCCTTGCAACTAGAAGATCATACCTCTCTTTAGATGACGTTATAGGCACTGTTGTCTGTAAAAGTACAGATTTCATTTTGCTTAATGTATCAATTCGTATAGAATAGAGATTCAGACGAGGCCAGATGGGAGTCACTGAGTCTGGAGGCCCACTCGGAAACAATGCTTGCATACAGCATTTGACCATGGACGTTACTTCTATTAGATAACTTTTCCCTGGCACGAGCCACAACATCTGTGATCCGTTCTAAGAATGTAACTCCCGTTCGAAAGTTGCATAAAGAAGGGCTCTATCTGAGTTGCAGGTGTGACTAGCTGGTGGCATGAAAGGTTGTTTGAATTTCCATCACATGCTCCGTGTAAATTAATACCCTGACACAAAAGTATACCGCTTAGTGAATGTTTACAGTTCTCACCACTGAGAAATACATTTTTGTCACTGTCACTATAGCAAGAATGAGTGTATGGTAATTTCCATATAGATTTTACATATCCTTTACCCAATTGTTCATACTGGCCAGCAGGTATGTACTCGAGGCACTTTTTAAATCGGAAAGTTGTTATCGGAATTGTGATAATTCCGTGTATTATCCATTCAATGACAGGACTCTCAGACATTGTCAATGGTAATCTCTCAAGTTTCTCGATGCTCAGGATTGTATAGTCTGCTCCTTTCTGTGCCATACTGATCTGTTCATCAGTAAGGTTAAAACTGGAAAATAATGACGTTGTGTTTATTAAACGCCAAGGCACATAGCCTGAACGAAGATTTTGCAGCGTCCAGCCTAATTCTATAATAGAGCGTAATTGAGACTGGCCATGTTGTAACATTAGCAAATCTCTGTCTATCACATCAAAGGCAGAGGATACAATATTGTCCAACGAATATATTCTGGAAGACAGAGTCGTTAACCCATTGTCAACCACAGAAAGTGATTTCTCCAAATTAATACGATCAATTTCTCGTATTTTTTCAGCAGTTTCAATTTGCTTTACTTTCCAAGCCTCGTTGTAAGCAGCATAGATACTGGTCGCTATGAAACGCTTTTGACGCTGTTTGCGTGGTCCAAGAATGAAATCGCGCAAATCAGCACCATCTTTTAGTAAAGACAAGTGTTGCTTAATTTCAGCCAGTGTGGACGAAGTAAGCCATTCGAGGCA
Organism: Lissotriton vulgaris; assembly: GCF_964263255.1. NCBI lineage: Eukaryota > Metazoa > Chordata > Amphibia > Caudata > Salamandridae > Lissotriton > Lissotriton vulgaris. The sequence continues at coordinate 1,140,395,172 of NC_141694.1, read as the reverse complement.
GAGTTTCCCTACACTGTATGTTGTTATAATCCCTGGATGTTGTCTCTGGGAATATCTCGAGTCTAATCTGGTCATTTTTAACCCCTGTGTTTTATTCAGGAATCTATCTTGACAGCTATTTGTGTCTGTAGGCCAGATTAACCACTTTTTCCAATCAGGATGTGTTCTGTTGAAATGTAAAATTTGTGACACGTCTAACTCAATATCTGTGGTTGTATTCTCAGCTATTGGCTTTGGAATAGACGGTGTTCTAAGGTCTTTGATCTTAGCTAGGCCAAGACAAGATGTTTGGTGTATTGTGTCATTTAAAAACAACATTTGTTCTGGTATCATGCAGGTTCTAAATAGTGCTTCTATGCCTTGCACCTGCCAATCTTTTGTACCCCAAATTGTTTTCGTTTCAATATTATTTTTCCAATAATCAAAACCAAATGTCATCATTTTGTCATAAAATGCTTCTGAATATATCAATTTAGAATTTGTCAGCATTGTTTTCATTCCTGTTTTATCTAACAGTTTATAATAAAACGTTTCTGCATCACTGGTGTTAAACCCTGAGAAGTATTTGAATTTCTCAAAAAATGCTTTAGAACTGCTTTTAGGTGGTGTAGAACAATGTTCCCATTGATTATACATAAAAACATTTCTAGGCTGTGCAGATTTATGCAAGTAATGATCCCCATAGTGGGTGTAACAGAATAACTGCTCATAACTAGATGAACCTTGTAAATAATCATGATCTGTGAATCTAGCTGACATTACTAAATCAGACATCATGTCATTAATACTGTTAAAGTCCCAATCATCAGAGAATGTACTTGGTGTCACAAAGTCACTTAAGGAAACCTTTAGTTGATGAGGATACTTCAGAATTTCGACCGGACCATAGATCTCATAGTCTGTTTTCTCCCATACTACCCCACCAGGTATTGGAATTGCTGTGACATTTACTGTTGACAGTTCTCTTTTCTTCACGTGGGATGATCTGTGTGGTTTCAGGACTAGGTTGATGTTCTGACTTGCTGTGTCCATTGTAATATATTTTCCTTCAATGAATTTTCCCAAACACAGTACCATGATGAGCCAAAGCAGGAGGAAAAATACACCTAGACCGAACCAGAACTCTAGCCAAGGGGAAACAAGGTAGATTTTCTTCAGTTGATGAAAGAGTTCCGTTGCTTTTTCTTTAAAAGACTTTTTTGTTTCTGGCATCACTTCGGGGTCGTTTAAATCTTCAGAGAAGTTGTCGAAGTTGATGAAATAACCAGAGGCAGTTCTGTCAATTGATGGGATTGTTCTTTCAATCTGTCTCTCGGTAGCACTTTCTGATGCCACATCATTGTAGACTGGTGTTGTTTCTTGACGAACTGTTTCAATCTGTGTTTCAAGAGGCACGAGTTCCATGGCATTATTGCATAGTCCTTCATTGTGCACTGCAGGCTGATCGAATGTGATTAGTCTTTCAGTTTGAACCTCTTGGATTGTTGCAAGTTTGGGTATTCTGTTGTTTCTTGGGAGTCCACTGGGCCTACTGTTGATTATAGGCCACATGCTTGTGGTTTTACCAGATCGATAGACACGATTCTGTTCTCCTTTTTACCAGCAAGGGGCGGTAGCACAACTGATCTTGTTCCGGTGACTGCCAAGACAGGTACTGCTTTTCTGTAAGAAGGCCCAAATTCCTTCTTAACCGCGATCTTTTCTCTGACTAGATCCCCAATCTTTGGAATCCAGACAGGCCTTGCTGGGGCTGTTGCGGGTGGTGCCTCGTCAGTGGTACTTGGCTGTTGCTTTAACTTTATGTTGCTTAATGATTTTCTTGTTTCATTCAGTTCCTGTAAAACAGCCAAACGATCTTTGATGTCAAAGTGCTTTGTTTCTTCTTGAACCACTGACATCTGACTATCGAGGTCCTGAACTCGCATTCTAATTCCGAACAATAGTTCGTATGGGCTGAAACCTTTTAGAGAATTTCTTGGCATGTTGTTAAGACTAGTCTGGACACTTATTAAATGTTTGACCCACCCAGCGCCTGAACCTAATACCTTCGCTGTTATAGATTGCTTTATGTCCCGGTTTTTTCTTTCTACCACACTATTCCCTTCGGGGTGCGACGGACAAGAATACCGCAACCCAATTCCCATGCTAGCCATGGCCTCCTTATAGGCTCGAGAGCTGAAAGCAGGACCCTGGTCAGAATGGAACGTGGTAATTGCGTATGTGCCGATAAAGACTCGCAAATCTTTTATAACCGTTCTAGCGTCAGCCGAGCGCTGGAGGCCTCATTTTTTAAGTGCTTTCGTCTTAATGGTGTACACTGGGACGCGCTTCTCCTCTTTGATTGCGCAGATAGACCGCCTTATGCTGTCTAGCAGGGATCCTGAAACTACACTGGCCTGTTCATTACTGTGATCTCTGTTGCAGTCTTCACAATTTTGAGCAAAACATTGAATGTCTATACTCATTCCTGGCCACCAGTACTCTGATTGTAATTCTTTCAGAGAGGCTTTGATTGTTTGGTGTCTCAGACCCAACCCCATGTGTGCTTCCAGTAAGAGGAAGCCCCTCCTGCTCCTGTTTGGAATTACTCTGTCCCCCACTCCAGGGATTCAAGCAAAAGGAACGGAGTTTGCATCGATTATGTATGCATAATTGAGTGGATAGTTTACGGGTAGTGCCGCACAGTCGCCTTTTACGGTCGTTTTTACTGCCAGCATGGTTTCCCCGTCTATGTATTTATCTGTACGCTTTTTTGTGGCTATGGAAGCCGGTTTAGTTGCTTCCGCTGTGGCTGTATTAGCCAATGAATTCCCTGCAACGTGAACGCCATCACGTTGAAGACTCTGTGCGTGAATCACGTGAGTCTTTTGTAGTTCTTTACTTAAAAGAGCTACCTCGTTCCAGAGCAATTTATGCTTTATTGTGGCACCTGTGTCATCTTTGTAGTCATTTTCAATCCAACTCTGCAGTTTGTTATTGTAAGAGTTGACGCAAAAATGAGAATCGCACACTATAAGTGTCGGGATTTCTCGTTCTGCATTTTCAAGCGCCATCTTTAAAGATCTGATTTCAGTTCTCTGAAGCGAACACTTTCTTACAGATTCAGTTTTTGTTACTTTCGGTCTGATTTTACCGCACAGCCAACGACATTTAATGATCGCACATGCTGCGTCGTAGGATTTTCTCTCTACGTTGAAATGCTGTACAGAGCTATCTGTATAGATTATACAGGCATATTGTGGGAGAGGCAGAATTTCGATTGGCAGAGGATATTCTTCTTCATACTCTAAATCATTCAGTTCTTCGTATTGCGGGGCGAAATAGTATTTCACGTCTTCCGCTCCTAGAGAATCTATGCACTGTATCCATTTCGGATCCAGTGACACTGTAGGCAGGTTTACTGGGCTGAATAGCGCTTCGAAGGCGGATTCCGCTGTGAGGATGTTAATCCTTTTGCCGTGTGCTAGTTCTCGTTCATTTGCTAATGCGATTTGTACTGCGTTCACAGTTCTTTCTGTGTGACTGAATGTTTTTTCTGCTTGTGTGTACAAGTGAGATTTAATTGAAATTGGTACCTTTTCTCCCTCATTAGAGGTTAGGTATGTGAATCCGCATCTTCCTGGGATGACTCGGATTACAAGATCACGTGTGTTGTCACGTGTATCTAATTTTGTTTTTGCTAACATGTCTGTTTGCAGTGATCTCAAAATTTCTGTGTGTTTTTGAGTCCAATTGATTTGTTTAAAATCAGGTTTTATTCGTTCGTAGAGAGGTTTAACCCTCTCTGCGTAATTTAGAATGTAAGTTCTTCCGAAATTCAGAAAACCTAGAATGGATTGTAAATTCTTCAGCGTTTTTGGAGCTTGGAGTACAGCGCACTTCTCTAAGAAGTTGTCCGCTAGGCTTTTCCCTTCACTTGATAATTCGTACCCTAAAAATAGTACTGTCAGATGGGCAATTCGGGACTTTTTAAAGTTGAATTTGTAACCCTCTGCTGCGAACCCAAGTATAATGGTGTTCACTCTCTTCAAGTGAGTATCCAAGTCGTCATCTGTGAGATAAATATCATCTACGTAAGATAATGCTTCATCATCATAGATTTGTAGTAACTCTGTTACCTTAGCTGAGAATAGTCCTGGGCTGTTCTTGAACCCCTGTGGGAGTCGACAGAATTTTTTCTGCGACCCAAATGCGGAGAAAGCGGTCAAATATCTGCTTTCTGGTGCAATGTTTTGACAAAAGAAACCATTAGATATGTCTAATGTCGTTTTATATTTTTTCCTAACTATATTATTCATTAGGGCTGCACTATGCGAGTTTTGTACTGCAAATGTTTTGCAACATGTATTAAGATGTCTGTAGTCCAAAACTAGACGATATGAATTGTCTGGCTTGGAGACAGGAAACAAAGGATTGTTCATTTGAGAGGTGCATGTTTCAATCACCCCCTGGTATTCAAGTTGATCTAAGATCTCCCTGACCTGTTTTTTAGCTTCTTGCTTTATGGGATACTGCCGTTGGGCAGTTGGTTCACTTTTTAACTGGATTTTGTGAGGAGGTGAATCCTCATCCCAACCTACATGATTTTTATACAATGCAGGTGCCTGGGCTACTGCCCATTTCCTTGCATATGTATATTTTTTGTGAATCGGTATGTGATTCGAGAAGGCAGGCATAATCACTTCTTCGCCACGAGGGCACTCCCTGACAAACTCCGGGGGCCAATCTTTTTCAGCTAACAGAATATCATAGCCTTTTGAGAGCTTATCCCAAAATAGACCCTTAATTTTCCTAGTCTTATCACCCTCTATACGCAATGTTATTTCATATATTTTATGGGGCTCGCTAAGTCTGGCGTCGGCAGTTTCAACCTGAATGTATTCATTCGTGTCCACTGTCTCCAGATGACTCATCAAGATCTTGCGCGCTATACTGATTTCTGCTGCACTGTCCAACATTGTCAATGCCCACTCCCCGTTTTTCAACTGTGTCCTCAGTATTCTCGGCATGGTTGATTACTCTAATACTGGCTACCTTCTTTTTCTGAAATTGAGATTTCTTATTTTGAGCAGGTTCCTTGTCTTTGGACTTGGTGTGCTCTCCTGGGTCTGATCGTCCTCTTCTTTCCGAATTCTGTGGAAGAGATCAAGAGGGACGTGTATCAATACTTTGATATCTATGAGGTTTTTTCAGATTATCCCTATTTCTAAGGTTATATCTTTTCTCAGAGGGCTCCCTCTGGGGAGACTGGCGTTCTCGAGTCGGAGTTCTTTCCCTCCGTCGAGGAGACCTTCCTCTGGACTGGAAAACTTTTTCCTTGGGAGTGGATTGTTTATTTCCATCCCAGCTCTTCTTAGGAGTGTTTAAATTATTTTTAATAAATAATTTTTCAGGATTTTCGAGCAGTTGGGGCTTAACTGGTTTTCCACCCAAGCTGTCTCTACCTAATTCTTCATAGCATTTTTCTATGATTTTTGCAAGCTCAACAGGATCTTTTATATCTGTTTCCCTCAACTTTTGGCGGATCGCCACAGATGCTGCTTCTCCTCTAATGTTGGCTAATAATATAGCCGAGACCTGCTTGAAGTCTTTCAGTAATTTCATACCTAGATTTAAAGCGGGCTCTGGACCGAATTCATTTTGAATCTGTTTTAGCACTTCTGGTATTACCGCCATAGACGGAACACCGTGTGTTTTTGTGTAAATGGAAGCAAAGACTGTACCCCAAGTGTCACAGTCCTCCACATGTGGTGCAATTCCCATAGGAAGGCAGATGGTCAAGATTCTGTGTTTCTCAATAGGGGTAGTATCAGGAAATACTGCCTCTATTTGAGTGATTTTCTGTGCTAACCAGAAAGGAATTTGTTCCCGTTTTACGGGTGTTTTACCAAGACATGACTGTATGTTCTGTGGTGTAATTTTATTTGTGTTCCCCTGATGAGGGGTCAGCTGGTGTGAATTAACAGCTGGCTGGACTGTTGCAGTCCGCCTTACATATTGGACTAATTGCCTATGTATTTTTATTAGTGTTTTGAGCTGTGCTAACAGCTCTTCCTTAGACATTCTTGCAATGTCAGGATGTGGTGTGTAGCTGGCTAGAACCGGCCACGTTGCTCCTGGTCTACCTAGGGGACCGAGCCTAGTTATGTGATCATTGTGTTTTAGGGCGCCATTAAACCAGAGCAGGTGCTCTTGAAATTTAAGTGGAATTTCAATCTCCTTGAAAGGAGCGTACTCTTCCGGAGGTTTCTCTATTTTGTAATAGTGAAACTCTCGTGTTGTAGCGTTTGCCGCTGGAAAGCTTATCCATGAATAGAATACCTCTGTCTACTGATACTCGTGAGCCTCTATCACGAAAATTACTGTACCACCTTGAGGTGTCAGTCCGTTTTCTATAAGTTTTAACGTTATAGATCTTCTTAAGTGTGCCGGGATGATAATAGCATCCGGGTCTGTGTATTCGGGACCTTGCTGAGTCGCATCTGCTGCGCCCCCAGTGGTTCCGTTATTTTCTGGCATTGTAAAAATGCGAGGTTTGCAGAGTAGGTCTCCAAGGAGACAAAGATTAGGTGCACAATATTTTGGAACACTGTATCCTTCAACGTTGAATAAACCAGAGCTTTACATAGGAATCTCTTCCTACTAAGGTCGGGCGGATTTTTAACCTTTCACCCACTCCAGACGTCTATTGGAGAATTTACGGGAGAAAGGGGTCTGTGTGAAATATGCACGACTGAGTTACTCTACTGTCTTGCGTTAGTTTATCGCCTTACCAAACGTTGGGCGCCATGTAGTGTAGTTCCTAGTTTCCCACTAGGCCCTGCGCATTGGAATAACATAAACAGTAGTATCGACGTGGAACTGCGGATATTCCAGGCCTCCACTGACTATGCTAAACTTAATTGGGTTGTGTTACCAACTAGCTCAGAGGTCACTGGAAACTTTCTTCTCTGCATAGGAAGTGATCAGCTTCCCTGGCACAGACAAGAAGGGATTCAGCTTTCCAACAACCGTGCAACATGACAACTTTGCTCCTCAGATCAAGAGTCAATCTCTAGGGTCGTGTGAAACAATAGACCTGTATTTCACTCAGTCAGTCTAGTGCAGTTTACTTTCACGAGATGTAGAGAATAGAGAGACGGGCGTTTGTCAATAAAGGGTTAACATTTATTGCACAGTCTTTCTTCTCGTACAAGAGAAATGTATTGCCACAATTGCAATAATTGTTATTATAAAAAGTACGTACAGTAAGATAAGTATTGCGAAATAGAACTGTAAAAGCATTGATATGGTTTCTTAGCCATACAATGGTTTAAAAGTAATAAAATATATATACAGTCATATATACATTAGGCTAACATACTCAACTGGTGCTTCTAACTAAGCCTACCCCAGTGTGCCTGACCTAAGCCTAACACGTGAAAAGGGGAGTAAGTACGTAGCTTAAGTTAAGTTGGTTTTGCCAAGGTTTGTTTCAAGAATTCTCGTCTAAGGGTTTAGTCAACACCATACCTCTGAATAGAATGATGGAGGATTGGTATCTCCTTCAGGGGTCTCTCTCGATATCCCAGTCACCCGCGAGGGTAAAACCGGAAGCGCCGGGACTGGATTTCTCTGCACGAGAAAGGCAGCGGCTTCTCTTCAGAGCGTCGAGGAAGGAGGGGGGACAGCGTCCGCGGGCAGCTGGAATCTGCTGGATGTCTTCGCAGAGGGACGGCTGTTCAGCTCCTTAAGCGTACTGCACCATAGGTCGCGCTTTAGCGGCGATAATGGTATCAGCAGCTTCACCACCACAGGATAGCAGGCTGCAGCGACAGAGTGCTAGATTTACCAACACGGGGTCGTGCAGGCAGCTGGCTTCAGTAGCTCGTACAACAGGCATTGCTTAAGGCAACGTTGGTAATATTTATACCTGACAGGTGCCGGGTTTGACGCAAGTTTGCTGGACATAAGACGTCAATTAAAGATGTCATTAGGAAGTGATAGTTATCAGTTGCTCATTAGAGTTCCATTACTAATCAAAACATAGCAAGCGGGGATTTCCAGGTTTGCTACGTTTTTATCTTGTTGAAGAACTCGGAGTGTTATCTAGGAATATCAGATAGTGACTACTGCTCTGTCATTGCACTAATTGGTCGCAAAGGAAGTGGCAGAGGGAACTATGCTGGAATGTGGCTCTGTTCGTGTGAGGCCAGAGATGACTTTTCAGAAAATCGCACTTGAACGGTTATGCCAATATAGGGAATACATGGATTTATAGCCGAATAGGGGCATAAGGTCACAGTATCGATCAGGAACCTAGATAAACACGCAACATGTGTGGGTGTCGACCTCACCTCGCCCGGCAACCGCTCGGGAAATTGAGGCCCCGCTCAGATGTGTAGAGAAAAGGGGGCACAGTTAGCGCACAATCCTACTGTGTCCAACCTAATCACTAAATACACATATATCCCAATGGAAGTGTGATAATCTCCCATCTAACCTGCCTCAAATGCCCCTGCCAGTCTATCAACATAGATTGCTAATAGTAGGTAGACGCCCTGAAAGGGAGAACTGAGATAATGATATTATTATTGCCAATGGCGACACAGTGACTGATGTTGTATAAAGCACTGGGTACTGTAATGTAAGCAGCAAAAGAATGCTGTCATCCAAGAAAAGACCCAAGTCTAAGATATTATACTTGAGAGGTACTATACATATCGTGAAGGGTAGCAACAAGAAGTGAGCAAACGACCCAGAAGAATAAGTCAAAAAAACACTACCAAGGGTAATTTACCAACCACTCACTCCTGGCACTGACCATACAGCTTGAGAATACCATTAAACAGTCACTGCAAGCTTGCTCCACTCACCTATCCGTCGGTACCCAACGCTCAAAACCGAGCAGAAGGGGAGGCATCGACGGGTTCGCCTGGTACGTATAAGTATCAGGGCTTCATTAACTTCTATCGCTTGCTGCCTTCCCCTGTGCCCATTTCTGTTTGGCTGTTTTTGAGTCTGTCCAGTGACGTGACTTTCCATCTTACTAGCACATTGTACCTTTCAGAGTGCTTCTTAGACAGACCAAGCATTGAGTCTGTTTGAGCAATTTGGTTAAATCATATCAATTTTTCAAACACTGTACTTTCCATCTTTTTCGCTTTTACTACATCGCTCACAGCACTGCCCCTTTTTCAATATAACAACCCGTCACTGCCCAATTACATTTGGAGGATTTCTATTCCCTTTTATCTGCGAATCGTGGTGATCCATCGTTGTTTGACCTCAAAATATTTGTAGAAAAGGAAAGAAAAGGTGATTTTTCCTTGCCTTTAGTTTTAGCATAGGCACAGCATATGCACTATGAGCGCCATTGCGCTACATAGAACAGATGTGTTTTACATTCTAAATAGAAATCAGTTTGGCGGCTCTACATAATTCTGCGCATGCGCGTGGATACAGTGTTTCCTCAACTGTATCCGGGAGCACTTCTGCGCATGCGCGGTGAGACGAGTACCGGAACTGAATGATCTGCCTTGCGAGCGTTCCCAGAGATCAGTCTCTCACTCGCCCAGGTGAGCACTCTCCTTTTTCGAGTCACACGCAGATAGGATGCATTCTCCTATTGGCCGACAAGTTAATGAAGCCCTGATACTTATACGTACCAGGCGAACCCGTCGGTGCCTCCCCTTCCGCTCGGTTTTGAGCGTCGGGTACCGACGGATAGGTGAGTGGAGCAAGCTTGCAGTGACTGTTTAATGGTATTCTCAAGCTGTATTACCCTTGGTAGTGTTTTTTTGACTTATTCTTCTGGGTCGTTTGCTCACTTCTTGTTGCTACCCTTCACGATATGTACAGTGCCTCTCAAGTAAATATCTTAGACTTGGGTCTTTTCTTGGATGACGGCATTCTTTTGCTGCTTACATTACAGTACCCAGTGCTTTATACAACATCAGTCACTGGGTCGCCATTGGCAATAATAATATCATTATCTCAGTTCTCCCTTTCAGGGCATCTACCTACTATTAGCAATCTATGTTGATAGACTAGCAGGGGCATTTGAGGCAGGTTAGATGGGAGACTATCACACTTCCATTGGGATATATGTGTATTTAGTTATTAGGTTGGACACAGTAGGATTGTGCGCTAACTGTGCCCCCCTTTTCTCTACACATCAGAGCGGGGCCTCAATTTCCTGAGCGGTTGCCGGGCGAGGTAAGGTCGACACCCACACAAAGCTGGGTGAGTACCACTAGGAGGAAATGCCTCTTTGTGATGTAGCTAATATGCTAAATTGTTGTGCAGAACGCAAATTGTTCTTGCAGGTGTTCTCTGTTTTGATGGTGTCTGTTGGGTTATGTGGATTCTTGTGTGAATATAAATACATTGTATTTTTTGTTCTTTTGACACGGAGAAGATCTCTTTCCTGTCTTCAATGGAAACTGAGGTGCCATGTCTTGGGGTGATACATGAGTTTCTCGAGTACACTGTATGATATGGATGTATTTTATTCTCTTCCATGTGTGTACACCCCCCTTCTTCTTTGTGTTGCAGTAGCCTGTCTTCTTAAAGGTCCTGATGAAAGCTGGAGTAAACACTCCTTCTAGCTGAAACTAGTCGACCACTTTGCACAGCGCCACTATGTAGTTTCACTCACTTACTACTAGGCGGGTTTTTAATTTTGACACCTACACATTTCTCTCAGTCTAGGTAGTCAATTTTAGTAAGCACTTTATCTATAGCACTGCACTTTTTCCAGATTACATTTTGATTACGACTGGGCTAAAATGTGCCGCTTTACATTCCTGCACCGTCATCTGATGGCACAGGCGGTACATGGAGAGACTACCAAAAAAAACCATATGATGATATACCGCCACATGGGTGGTCTGATGGGTTTCTTAGCCCAGCGAGACTCAATCCTTTTTTTTTCACACACTTTTCCATGCGATTCACGGTCACCACTCTAGACACCACACCACCTTGGACCTGATCTTCTCCTCTTGTGTTCTTTACTTTTTTATCAGCGTCATAGGCTTTCCGCCACTCTCTTTCAGCACATCTGCACGCCCTCTTTAAAGTACGTAAAGAACCATCGTACCAGGGACTAGGGTTCCTTGAGCTACATTTGCTCAGGGTCACCGTAATAATAGCATCCAAGGCACGAGTGATCCACTCACAAAAAAGGTTGTAGCCCATTTCCACGTTGTCAAACGGGCCAAGTGGATCCTCAGACAGAGTACGGTACAGATCCTCTAATCTGAGTTTGTTCCAGTGTCGCCTCGGACGACTCTGGCCATGGGTTTAGAGGGGGGCTCGTACAGTTGGCACTGGATCCTGACCAAAAAATGGTCCGTCCAGGTGAGAGGGGTAGCAGTTAACACCCTAGCCTCTGTAAGATTGGAAAAGAAAGGGTCCAAAGTATGGCCTCCCACGTGAGTGGGGAAGGAAACCCGTTGGGACAATTGGAAGGCTTCCAGATCGGCAAGCGTACTGCTGACAGCCGGGGAGGTCAGACTCTCAAAATGAAGGTTCAGATCCCCTAAAATGGAAAAATTAACACAGTCCACGGCCAGCATACCTATAGCCTCTGGAAGAGCCTCCCTAAACGCCACGTCACTACCCGGAGGACGGTAGATTACCAAGCCGGAGAAAGAAAACTGGGGGCTAACAGAGATCTGGAAAGAAGCACTCTCGCAGCCCACAATTTTTAAACCTCTCCAGACGCAGTGATAGCAGGATCTAACGGCAAGCGCTATCTCCCCCCCCCCCCCCTAGTAGGGCGATTAAGCGAGTACACCGTATATTCAGGTGGAAAAGCCAGGTTGAGGATAGCTGTATCAGCCTCCTGCAGCCAGGTCTCAGTAATACAAAAAATATCGGGTGACTCATCCTTAATCAAGTCGTAGACAGCCTGGTAGTGATTCACCAGTGACCTGACATTAAGGGTCCAAATACTAAGTGTGCGTGGGATAGATTTACTCCTGGGTGCTGCCAATTTATCCATAGAGCACGGAAGATCGGGAGTACAAAGCGCCCACCTACCACATATACAATGGTAGGGGCCACACAATGGGCTCACAGGAACCGCATCACAACTGGCGACCTGCTGTCTGAGGGATAGTAAGTCATCTCTAGAGTAGCAGATCAACGCACTCACCGTACTCCTAGCAGGGCCAAGCTCGGCCATGGTTGGCACCCCCGGCACGTCCGGCCGCGGACGGGCGCAGACGGGCAGGACTCTGGCAAGACTCAGGCTAAGCGAAGGCGCGGCCGCTGCGCGATACCGCTGCGCTCCGGAGGGAGCATTAAGTAGGTGTCCGTCTGTGGAGCCTGCGCACTAGAGCGCTCTCAGGTAATGGTGCCTAGATAAACAACCCCACTCAAAGATGGCGACTGAAGAAGTAGTAACCCCACCCCAGGAACCGGACCCGGATAACCGAATACACAACATAATTACAATACTAGTGATTGTAGTTAAGATTTTAGAAATAGATTTGATGGGTTCTTTGGGAAAAAATGTAGGGAAATCTGCTTGTTGATTAAAAGAGTATAATTAATGTTTCTAACTGTTTCTGCACACACCTGTCTACTTGTGTTTCAAAAGAAGTATCCTATGTCCAGTTATCCTAGTCATATGGCTTAACATGTAGCATTTATTCTTCTCTTGTTATGCAGCTGGATTTTTTGAAAGAATAAGAAGGAGATTATAATGTTTCTATAGCTAAAATGCCAGAATTGTAACGTTGGATTCTTCTATTAAAATAATACTCCATTATGTTTTATTATTCAAAGACTAACAGCACAAATGAGGGGAGTGTGTCTAAATTGACTTGTGTAGGGCGTAATTGTAATAGAAAATATTAGAGAAGAGAGTAAATTAGTATCAGTGGTGTTGAAGGAGTGGCGTTTCATTCAAAAAATTAGACCATAATCAAGAATTCACAGGTGCATACTAGAGTTTGGTTTTCGCAAGAGAAGAAAGGATTTGTGTGGATGATGTGTGCAAGACGTGATGGTGGGATACTTCAGTTATGATTGATACAAGTGTGTTTAGTTATAATTATACAGTTAATAGAACTTTTATGTTGGGTGAAGACTCTACATTTAGAGGTATTTATAACATATGTGGTAAAACAGCTAATTTTAGCATTCCAAGTAATAGGTAAGTTATTATTATTTAGCATTAGTTTTCCCCAAAATCTATCATATAACCAGAACGCTATCAAACCAAGAGTGTTTTTTTCTCCGATTGGGGTTCTTCAATCAGGTGCAGCTTGGTTTCTGTTCAAGGAAGACCCGGCCTGGTAGTCCTGGCTGGACTGTATCGATTGGAGCAAGGCCAAGACTGATATGTATATGGCTGGATCTAAACTGATGAGACATGCTGGGCAAAAGAACAATGGAATGGAATGCTACCCCGAATGATTGCCAGTGGTTAGAATTATTGCAAGCATTTCTCCCCTAGCCTTTTGTTTGTATTTGTTTTTTAGGCATTCGATCTCCCTCACTGCTCATCTTTATGAGAGTCCTATACCTTTACTACGTGCAGTTTATTTTTCCCAACCCCTGCACAAACACATGTTGACGCAGGGAGTGGAATCGCAAGCTTACAATTAATTACTACTTCACTGCACTTTTTCCAAGGTGAATTAAATTACCAGGGGAAGAGAGCAGGTAAATGCCTGTACATGTGGAGTTCATTTAGAAACACCCTAAAATCTGAATGTTATTTCCCACTTGAATGATAAAAACTATGGGCCTCATTTATGAGAAATAACGCATCGCTGCGTGAAAGCAGCGATACGTCACTTCTCTGTGCGCACTCCTTGCATCATGATTCATGCGTCATATTTATAATATGACGCATCATGTCACATGGAGTTATAGATACGTCAGTATTTCTGAAGTATCTGTAGGCGTAAAAGTGACGCATTGCTGGAGTGTGTCACAAAAGTGACGCAACTCCAGCAATGTGTCCTTTCACATTGGGCAAGCCCCATGTGAAAGGGCCTGCGTCAGTCTTACGTCTGCTGTGAGGCAGGCGTAAGAAAATGACGCATCTACTAGATTTCACTGCATCACTTCCATGACCCTTTCTTGCGTCAAAATGCCCCCCCTTGCATACATTATACCTGGCGCAGGTATAATGTGGAGCAGGGGTTTACAAAGTGACGCATCTACCTAGCTGCATCACTTAGTAAATATGGCGCAACAAGAAGCATTTTTTACGCCACTGGTGCGTCACAAAAAGTGACGCACCAGTGGCGTAAAAGTGACGCACAGCCTCATAAATTAGGCCCAATATCTATAGATATTTATTAGCTCTGATAAATACTGATCGCTGGGGCACTGATTTTTATCGAATCCAATAAATAACATCTCCTTCTGGGCCACCTGTCAGGAGGGCTGTTGGACTTGGCCCTTTTTGCAGGGTCATCCCTAAACCTTTTTGCCTTTCTCCTAGTCTTTAGCACTGCTGTCCAGTGTAAAGTGCGTGTGCACTCTGTGATATATATGGTTAGATTGGTCTACACTTGTTTGGCCTATTTTATTTACCTGTCAGTCCCTTGTAGAGTGGTATCTGAGATACCCAGTATGGTAAATCAAATGCTACTGGTGGGCTTGCAGTGCTGATTGTGCCAACCACCAAAGTAGCCTTTCAAACCTATCTCAGGCTTCTGCCATTGCAGGTCCTGTGCGTGCAGTGTTACTGCCACTGTGACGTGGCACCTAAAGCGTGTGCCATGTCCGTGACCACCCTTTTACTACATGTCAGTCACCCCTAAGGTAGGCCCTAGCTAAGCCTATGGGCAGGGTGCATTGTAGTTAAAAGATAGGACATGTATCTTAAGTGTGTGACATGTCCTGGTAGTGACAAACAGCCATATTGATTTCTCACTACTGTGGGGCTGCCCTCCCATAGGAATGCATTGGGGATTTCCTGATAGGTGGAAAGAAGTCCCTGTCCCCTGAATAGGATGGTGCCTGCTCTAGTGAATGCTGGTTTCACCCCCCCTGTGGTGTTTCTAATGATGAGCCCCCACCTAACAATGGGGATGAGGAGCTCTGTGAACAGAGTGCTCCAAATCCCCCCTGAACCAGTTGCATCTGGTTCCCCCAAAGACCTGTGCTGGTGCAGACAAATAGAAATGGTGTATAAGTACTGGGGCTGTGACCCCATGAAGAAATGCTGTTCCTGGACCTGAGGAACCGCCACAAGGGCTTGCCTCCCTGCTGGAGGGCCCTGTGTGCTGCCCTCCCTGGGCCCAGCTATGTCCCTTCAACCCTGATGGACCTAGTGCCCTGTGAGAGCTTTATTTTTCTCTAGGAGGAGAGGAGCATTTGTTTCTTGCCTAGCTTTGCAGCGCTGAGCTGCACCTTGTATGGAGGGAATCCCGATGTGGGGATTTCCCCCTAGTGAGGACTGGAGAGCGGATGCCCACCCCGTGTTGCACCTGCCGAGTGGGAGCCTACCCCACTGTATGAGTATTTAAATGGCGGGTACCCACCCCGCATTTGACAGTTACTCGCTGGTGCCCACCCTTCTTATGTGCTCACCAGCGGGAGCCCACCCCGCTCTTATGCAATGTCAAATGCGGGTGCCCACCTCGCTTCCATCACCTGCTACGTTGCGGGTGCCCACCCCGCATTTTGGATGTAGTAACAAGCGGGTGCCCACCCTGCATTGTTACCGGGAAGGAGTGCGCGAGAGACCGAAGTCCCACACCCGCACCGAGGCGGGACTGGAAAGAGGAAGCTGCCTAGGCCGCCAATGGCAGCGCGCCGCAGGGGAAATCTGGTGAGCAAAGCCTGATCCTGGGAGGAGCTTTCCCCTACTGAAAAAAGAAGCCAGGAGGCAGCTGGAAAAGAGTAAAAGGGCTGCAGCGGGACCGCAGGGCTCCCTTGGTGAAGGGAGAGCCCTGCGTGTGCTGCACCAACCAAAGAAGTCCAGAGAGAGCAGAGTTGCCACTGCAGAGGGGAGAGACCGAGGCACGTTGTCAGTGCCTGCGCCTGCCGCAGTGGAAGAGTCCAGGAGAGCCGCCCTAGTGAGAGAGGGCTTTGCCCTGCAATTTGTTGGTACAGGTGTCTGTTCTGGTGACTGGTCACAGCTGCCCCGCCTGACAGTGGGCAGCTGCAATGCTGGGCCCATGTTATTTTTCTTAGGAGTCCCAGTGGGGGTCTTGGGCAGGTGCCGACCATACGGGAGGATGCAATCATAGTCTCTCTTGACGCCACTATGGCTTTTGATACAATTGAATGGCCTTATTTATTCTCTGTGCTCACAAATTTCGGATTTGGGCCGGGTTTCAGCCGATGGGTGCACTTGCTATACAGCACTCCTAAGGCCCAAGTAGTTGTGAACAACAAAATATCTGAGACCTTCACCCTTAGCCGAGTGACTCATCAAGAATGCCCCCTCTCTACACTGCTATTTGCTTTGGCCCTCGAGCCCCTTGGATCCGTAGGGACGTAATGGCCCCGTGGTATGCGGTGGTCGGCAGACTGGGAAGACCGCATTTCCCTATATGCGGATGACATCCTTCTATACCTCACATCCCCTAAGAGATCCCTTATCTCCGTATTCAATATCCTCGCCATTTTTTGCGGATTCTCCGGGTTTCAAATCAACTGGCAGAAATCTCTGCTATATGTCCTTTATGGGGGGTCCTCCCCCCGCTGCCCCATATCGATAGTCTCAGAAGGCTTTAAATATCTTGGCATATTTATTTCTCTTGATCGCTCACTTCGATATGCCTGTAACCTTGCTCCCCCACTAGAGAGACTCAAGAGACATCACAAACTGGAAATCACTACCACTCTCTCTACTGGGCAAGGCGGCCCTTTTTAAAATAATGATCCTTCTCTGCTTCCTCTGTGTCCTGCAAAACTCGTCCGACCCTGTCCTAAACTCATATTTTAAAGAAATAGAGGGGCTCCAGCGAGACCTTCTCTGGAGTGGGAGACCGCGCATAGCTTTGCAAAAACCTACGCTCAGCTGGTATGGCGGGGGAATCTGATTACCCGACATCAAAAAATACTACTAGGCAGCACACCTTATTGCAATAAATCACAGCACAAATGGCCGGCTCAATGGCCAGGGTTCAATATGGACAAATGGCTTCTTCCAAATGGGACCTACACTCGAGCCCTGTACTCCAAACCAAACAGATACCCACTTACTATCCCTACCAATCACACAGTGAAAGTCTGTCATTCGGCAACTCAATCACTAGTCTGGAACGACAGATTGACTCTTGCCACACCTCTCTGGGACTCGCAAAAGCTAGGGGACCTGGGAGACTCTAAAGGTTTTGCCAAACGGGATCTAATTGGTATTTCCCACCTTAAGGACCTCAGGGACAAAGAGGGAGTGACCCCCTTTGACACCCTCCAAAGTCAGTACGCTATGACTAATTCGGAGCTTTATCGCTACCTGCAAGTCCGGCAGGCATTGCAAACAGTATTGCCCTGCAACTCCTCCCCACCAGAATCTTCCCCACTAGAAGACAGGCTCCTAGATGGCAATTTTCCCAAAAAAGCTATCTCCCTGACTTACAGAAAACTCATCAATAACATGGACGATCCCCTGCTGTCCCTACGAGAAAAATGGGCTGGTGAGGGTATTGAGTTAGGATATGAAAGCTGTCAAGCAGCAGTCTCTTCCCCCAAAACTGTCGCTATCCGGGCACGTCTCCGCCTGGTGCAGCTAAAGATCCTATACAGAGCTTACATAACAGGTCCTCAACTGACGCATATGGGTGGTCCAGCAGACGGGTCTTGCAGGAGGGGGTACCCACAAATGGGCACGTTAATGCACATAATATGGCACTGCGAGCCAATCCAGGCATATTGGCATAAGATACACTAAATAATGAGCGAGACCCTGGAGATTGTAATTAAGCCAGAAGCCCCTAGATGCCTCCTGAACATCTGGGAACCAACAGACCTCAACATACTGGGCAGATTGGTCGCCAAGAGGAACATCACTCAACTCTGGGGGGCCATCTTATGCACCTACAGTCACTAACTGGAAGAAAGACCTCGATTGGTGTATGATGAGGAAAAAGACAGTATACATGGCCCGGGACCGCCCCTGAAAATGGTCAAAGATCTGGGCCCCCTGGAATGAATACTTTGGCATCATAAGTACTCCTCCCTGTACCTTTGATTGTGATGATCCCCCCTCCCCGTGATTTCCAATGCAGGCTCTCATCAGCAGCAGACTCGACTACGGAAATGCCCTCTACGCGGGAGCCCCGACCAAGCTCATGAAACAACGCATCCAAAACACCTCGGCATGACTGATCCTCGACATACCACGCCACGGCCACACCCCCCCCACCCACCTGAGAAACCTGCACTGGCTCCCTGTCAACAAGAGGATATCCTTCAAGCTGCTGACCCACTCACACAAGGCACTCCACAAGACCGGCCCAGCCTACCTTAACAGACGGCTCTCCTTCTACATCCCCAACCGCCAGCTACGCTTTGCCGACCTCTCACTCGCCACCGTCCAACGCATCAGAAGAACAACCACCGGGGGGGAGATCCTTCTCCCACCTCGCCGCTAAGACATAGAACACTTTCCCACTGAGCCTACAACAGACCCAAGACCTGCTGACCTTCAGGAGGATACTCAAGAACTGGCTGTTCGATCAGTAGTGCCGCCCTCCCCCAGCGCCTTGAGACCCTCGCCGGTATATAGTGCGCTTTACAAATGATTAATTGATTGATTATCCTACTGTCCCAGTATGTATTTTGATTTTATTGTACTTCCTATGATTGATTTAAGTGGAACTGTACCCATATATCGAGATTGTTTAATAAAAAGATTTATATAAAAAAAAGAGTCCCTGTGGGGACTCATGGCCATGTGGTGCCAGCGAGAAACTGTGTTATCCCCGTGCACTCAATTTTTAGCAGGCAATTTTCTTGATGAATGTTTAAATATGATCTGGTTGGCGCCACATTTGTCGCACGTAGCCTGACTGTGCCTTTGAATAACAGGATGTGGTGTGGGGAGAATCGACTGCCCACCGAAATGTGCGCACAATATACACTGAAACACACCGGTTTCTTCACAAAATTCAATTTATTTACTTCAAGTTTAGACTTTCTTGACTGATTCTTTTAAATCCAATATTTGGTCCAGAAGCTAGTACCATGCATAATGACAATCTTATGATGCAGTCTTCATTTTGTTTCTGTACTCTAGTATACCCAATGCATTCCGGGTCAACAAACGAGGACCCTTCATCAGGGGTCTGTAACAAAGGTTAAACAGAACCAAATCAGGTACTCCACTATGAATAAGATAAATATATAGCAATCGTACGAGTGTGAACATGCATACCTAAGATTCAAAAACCCAAAAGTGTCGAAAAAATGGAAAAAAGTGCCTGACAGAAAAGTGCCTCACAAAATGAGATATAAACGTGGAAACTACGTGACGGATGTGAATTAATGGAAATGCGACGGGAGGTGACTGAATTGTTAAGTTAAACAAACGCTGCGGGCAGAAACTATACAGTTTTAAAAATCATGGGACACGCGCTGTAATGTGCCGAACTTAAGCGGGCAAACATAAAGTGAAACATGCACGATATGAAACAGATTTAGCTCCAATAGCTTCGAGAAACTTACATAGGACCGGACAACACCGCATCTCGATTGAGGTTCAGGAAGTATAACTCACACTGCACGTGATAGGTCGAAATATGGAAACTCACTGTCATGTGATCGGCGTGGACTGGCCAATGGGAGCGATGTTCATACATAAAGTCAACGTCATGTGATATGAGTGTATACACTTCAGGGGAAAGGAAACGGCCCGGGACAATAAAGTTGCACAAGTGAAAAACACTAGACGAAGCATAAACCATGCATATAACGGGAAAGATTGATTAAAAAGAGATAGAAAAGAAAAATGGGTTAAATATACATTCTGAGGTTATAAAAAATAAATGAATAAATAAATAAACGATACATTGACGATATTTTCCTAATATGGAAAGGCTCTAGACAACGACTAGAGGAGAATATTTTCACATTGAACTTGCACAATGATCGTATCAAATTTACCCATACTATCGACAAAGAGAACATTATGTTTTTGGATGTCAAAGTGAGAATGTACAATAACAAGATCAGCATGAAAGTTCACAAGAAAACAACAGATAAAAATGCCAGTCTTTTGTTTCAAAGTTTTCATTCAGAGTCTTTAAAGAAACATTTCACAATACATCAGATTAAAAAGGATCACCACGAATGATCTGGATCTACAAGAATCATTTAAAGAGCAAACTAGGATATCCCCAAGACATTTTGAACACATCGCTTAAAAAAGTTACAGAACTATCCAGAGAAACTCTCTTACAAGAGAAAGTAAAAATTCCAGAGTAGAAAACTGTTTGTGTTATGAAATATTCCACGGAATCTACCAAAATCAAACGCATAATCAATAACCATTGGCCATTGATTCAACTGGAACCTGACCTGAAGGGTCTTTACAGTGAAAAAATCACATTTGCATTTCAAAGATCCAAAAATCTCAAAGAACTGTTGAACACACCCAAGAAAGAGAATATCATATGGAAAGGAATGTTAAGATGTCAAAATTGTACTCATTGCAGTAACGTCATTGTGGGCAACACGTTCACCCACCCCACGAAAGGCAATCAAATTGAACTGCATTATACTAGCACTTGTGACACCACCAACTGTATCTATGTCATCAAATGTTCGAGTGGCAAAATATATGTGGGACAAAGGGAGCGTAAAATCGAAGTTCGGATCACCGAACATAAGAGTAACATACGTCTTGCCAACATGAAATCAACTATAGCTTGCCATTGGAAAGAAGCACGTCACCAGATTGCTCAATTAAGATTCATGATTTTGGAGAATATTCCACAGCGCAGAGACATGGATCCTTAGAAAACAAAGATTGAGAGCAGAATATTATTGGATCAAAAAACTTAACTCTACACATCCGATCGGGATGAATGATCGGATTGAACATTCATGTTTTCTGTAATATGTTATCAAAGCCACAGCATAGTCTGATGACACATCCTGTGTCCCACCTCGATTTATGAATCATAAGACTGTTGATCTTCTGTAATGTCAAAAAAAAAATCATTTATTTTTTATATCCTCAGAATGAATATTTAACCCATTTTTCCTTTCTATCTCTTTTTAATCAATCTTTCCCGTTATATGCATGGTTTATGCTTCGTCTTGTGTTTTTCACTTGTGCAACTTTATTGTCCTGGGCAGTTTCCTTTCCCCTGAAGCGTATACACTCATATCACATGACGTTGACTTTATGTATGAACATCGCTCCCATTGGCCAGTCCACGCCGATCACATGACAGCGAGTTTCCATATTTTGACCTATCACGTTTAGTGTGAGTTATACTTCCTGAACCTCAATCGAGACGCGGCGTTGTCCAGTCCTATGTAAGTTTCTCGAAGCTATTGGAGCCAAATCTGTTTCATATCGTGCATGTTTCACTTTATGTTTGCCCAGTTAAGTTTGGTACATTACAGCGCGTGTCCCATGATTTTCAAAACTGTATAGTTTCTGCCTGCAGGGCTTGTTTTACTTAACAATTCAGTCACCTCCCGTCGCATTTCCATTAATTCACATCCGTCACGTAGTTTCAACTTTTATATCTCATTTTGTGAGGCACTTTTTTCAATTTTTTCGACACTTTTGGGTTTTTGAATCTTAGGTTTGCATGTTCACACTCGTACGATTTCTATATATTTGTCTTATTCATAGTGGAGTACCTGATTTGGTCCTGTTTAACCTTTGTTACAGACCCCTGATGAAGGGTCCTCGTTTGTTGACCCAAAATGCATTGGGTATACTAGAGTACAGAAACAAAATGAAGACTTCATCATAAGATTGTCATTATGCATGCTACTAGCTTCTGGACCAAATATTGGATTTAAAAGAATCATTCAAGAAAGTCTCAACTTGAAGTAAATAAATTGAATTTTGTGAAGAAACCGGTGTGTTTCAGCGTATATTGCGCGTCCATTTTGGTGGGCAGACGATTCTCCCCACACCACATCCAAGTGGTGCCAGCGACATTTCCCGTGGAGGCAAATTATGTTGCGAGTCCTAGAGTTGGGCTCCTCCGAGGCACATTGTCGGTGCCTGGAGCCCTTGGAGGCCCCCCGAGGGCTCTGAGGTGCACATGCCCATTTGGCCACATATTTGTTTATAGAGTTCCAGTCAGGTTCCCATAGGGTGCAGTGAAGGAACCAAAATATTAGACTAATGGACTATACTCACCAATAGCCCATATACCATATACATGAATAATAAGTCAGTCGGCAATGGAGAAGGTTCAATCGTTTATTCTGCAGATACAGGCCCTGACGGGGGAGCCTCAGTCTACACGACCCCTCGGAGGTGCGCAGAGGAGACTAATTTCCTACAAACAGGGCAAAGCATATATACGTTTCACACACAGCACGATGTCACCTTACTAGGAAAGATACAACTTGTCAGTGAGCCAACAGGAAGACCCATATAAGGCACAATTGATTGCTAGCAGCTAGGCCTAAGCTATTCTGGGGGTAGGTCAGTGAGGTGCATCCCTGTCTACCTGTAGCTCGGGAAGTACAGGAACGGGCCCTGCTAGAATTTGTGCATCCCACAAGAAGGACAGGTGTGACCTTGGGTTCCCCGAGCTACAAACTAGCGAGTGGAGCAGACAACGAAGTCTGCCATTGTGGTTTCGTGCAGAAAGCCTAATCACGTGATTTCAGGGAAACAGTGCTTGTCATGGAGAAATGAAACAAGATGGCTCCGGTCATACCTATAGGTTTAAGCAGCGCTACAGTGAATCATTCCTTACTACAATAATACACTGTGAATAATGCTATGCTAACGTGCAGTTATAGGGTTATATGGTATATATTAGGCCAATAACATGTATTCATCATATTTATATCCCATCAACAGTGAGTGCCAGTACCCATCTCTTTGGCTGCACAGCTGCACCGCAATTAGCTGCAGCTGCAACGTTTAGGCCCATGCATTGCGCACTTTTTGGAGGTTATTGCATAATGTGTTTATGCTGGTGAGGCCTATTGCATAATGTGTTTATGCTTAGGATGGTGTCTAAGGCTAATGTGATAATGCTTAGGTCATTATTGTACCAGTAGTTACTGGTTGTGGTTTATACTTACTTACCTGTTCTGATTGGCCTGGTCCTGTATATAATTCCCCTGTGAATATTGCCTAGTACCAGTTGGCACAGAGTAAATGTGTGATTATGTTTCTAATGTGTTTAAAACAATACAAAGGCTATTTTTTATATAACCTTGTGTGGAGTTTCTTTTGTAGTGTGCCTAGTGTGTTGCTGCTGTGAGTGTGTTTTGCGCAAACGCTTTACACATTGCCTCTGAGATAAGCCTGACTGCTCGTGCCAAGCTACCAAGGGGGAGAGCAGGGGTTATCTTCTGCGTGTAACTCCGTTGCCGGAGTGGTGGTTTCTGCCTGGCTGAGGCGCAAGCCCTAGCCAACCAGAAATCCCATTTCTAACAAGGGCCTTGACCTTTCTACATAAGAGTATAAAACAGTCATAAGCACAGCAGGAATTCCCTCAAATATATTTGTTTCCCATGATTTGCATCCGCTCAGTGGTGGTCAAAAGATGTGATAAGATATGATTGATGTATCCAACAGAATACCCCATAATTTTATAATGGACCTATTTATTCATTTTTGACCAGTCTTTGCATGATTAAGCAGGTATCTACTATACATTGTTTCTATCAAAACAGCCTGCTTCATAGGTAGGATGCAAAACTCTGCCACCCGTTGCAATAGATAGTTTGAGATCCATCTCATACAAATCTTTCTTGTGTCGTCAAAATGACAGCTTAGTATATTTCTATGACCGCTCTGGCACTGTAAAATTGGACAGCTATATATAACTGGTGATATATACTACAGCCACGAAAAACACTTTCCGCTCCTGTCTCACCTACCCGGTAATGCTTGATTATTGCCACCAAACCCCATCAGGTACTTGAACCCTAGGTGCGTTAGTATTCGCTATAATTCTACATCATCAGTAATGATTGTGGCATCTTTGACTGTCCTGTATTAGACACTTCCACTTCCCTCTTTTGCTACTCTTCATACTGTGAAAAAGTGATTGGCGTGCCTGAACTATTCCCCACCCTTTCAAAAGTCCTTTGTTTCTCATTTTTCGTTCAGATTTTTAATATAACCCTTTTACTTTGAGGGGAACATGAGCCTAGACCAAACAGGTGAGATCAGTGCTTTAAATGGAAAAAAATAGGTGCAGGTACTCATTAAAATGTGCTAGAGGTGTAATGAGTGGGCGGGGTTAGGGGAGGGGCTAAGGGCAAGACATGATGATACTTAACGACTTCTATAATAGTTGCAGCCCCCAGAAAAAACACATGATAGATGTGTTTATATAAACAAAGCAAAACTCATTACACAAAACGAAAGAGAAATGTGATATGTTAACATTTTGTTTTTTTTTAGCAATAGTTGCACCTTCTTAATGGCATAGTGTTAATTGCTGTTGTTTGGCACAATACTATGTATTTTTGAGCATGTGAGTAGGAAGAAACTGAAAATACCCCCACTTCGAACCAAAGGTCTTATGGCACCAAACAAATAAAGCAAATCATCATGACCCTCCCCAGAAGATAGCTCTCGTCTCTTCCATCGATCTATCCATTCATTCTTTCATCCTACCATTTACCTGCTGATGTCCACCATTTACCATTTACATTCTGTCATCTATCACTCACATCCATCCATCTATACATCCACCCTTGCTCAGTCATCCATCCTCTCACTCACTCACCCACAACCCTCCCTACTACAGTCTAACTGTGCTGAGAAAATAAAGGGTCCTGCTTCGTAATATCACTGTCAAGCAAGGATGTTAAACACTTTGCATTACTAATAAATCAGCAAAACGGCTAGTTTAGACAAAACATAGCGCGTTTTCAGTGTAGACAGGCAACTCTAGTGTGTCCATTTGCAAAGCTCTGTCTCTTCTTCAGAGAGCCATCCAGTGTGTCAATATGGGACCTAACGTGACCAGGGGAACAGTAACATCAATCAGGGTTGGCAGCACTAGTTTTGAGCTTATTGAGCATATCAGAAAGCATTCTATGCACAGACTGGATAATTGAAGCATTTGGCGTTAGAAAGGTAGGTGCCTCAGTACAGAAAGCAGTTAGATTAGTGCTCCAGTGGCATCTTCAATCGCATTTTCTGGGCATTAACCCTCCGACCAAGAGACAGTACGGGAAGTGAGACAGTCCGCCGCCAATGCCCCTGATAAATATTCTATATTTAAAGTGTTAACCTGCACTGACTTTTTACTACCTGATGTGCTGCGCTTTGAAAATCACACCTGCACACTAGCAGGTAAAATGAATCTCGACCCTGCTCTGTCACGCACAGTGTGACAGTGAGCACCGGACATTATTCAAATGGCCCTGCTGAATAGCTCAGCAGGGGCTCAGATCAGGGCTGCAGAACTCGGCACCTTCGCTGCCAGAGACTCGTTCCACTACGGCCGATTAGCGCTCACAGCCTATGAGCCTACCCTGTCATGAGTACCGGTACTCTCCACAGCAGTAGAGAAGTGCCGGTACTCAGAGTGATAAATTTAAGAAGTGCTGGTACTCAGTACCGGTGAGTACCTGACCATTTAAAGCACTGGGTGAGATCAAACAAGGTGGCACCTCTGCTTAACTGATGAGCACGACATCAGGCTCTTGCAGCGCCTTGTGAGAACGGTAAGCGGCCTCGTGACATGAGCACCCACCTACATTCTGGGTGAGAACCACGCTCAAAGCTATTTTGGTAAGAAAGCTTAGGACTGAGTTAAATAGAATACAATAAGTGTGCAGCCAGATATCTAAACCATTGTGACCGCATTCACCTTATCTGAGGCCAGGGCACGAGTTGGGGGTACACGCGGGTGGATGGCGTCCACCCACTTTTTTCAGAGGGTGAACGTCGCCCACCCTGCCAAGAATTTGAGCCCCACTGAAAAATGTGTGAACTCGTCCCGGTGTAATTTCCAAACACTGGGACTCTTTCAGTAGTGTCTGCACGTTGTTTGCTTTACATCTGCAACAAGAAACAAGCAACAACATGCAGGCGGAGTCGGGATGGGGCTTTCTAATTTAAGACTCCAGCTAGGTCCATAACGAAAGCCGAATTTGAGGAGTCAGCAGGCCTCATTTCCTTTCAGTCTCTTGGTTGAGAGCAATCAAGAGCCTCACACCTGATGCAAATGAAGCGGATGGGAAACAAAGTCTCGCACCTGGTTAGCTCTTCACACATACTTAAGAAGGGCAGCTTTTCACTTTGTTCAGTCCCTTTTTAGAAGATATGTATGCACTATAAGAATATCCGATGTATTGATCTTTCCCAGTTTTTACACAAAGCAGATTGCACTTATATAGAGCTTACTTCCCCTCCCGAGGCGTTGAAATAATTTAACCCCTCCCATGCTGATGACGGAACTGCTCCGTCATCAGCTACAGTTGAGCTGTGCTGATGACGGAGCGGTTCCGTCATGGCCCAGCCGCCGCGCCTGCGCGGCGCTGATTTCGCACCTGCGCGGGCGTACTAATGAGCGGGGCGGGTCATGACGGAACCGCTCCGTCACCAGCATAGCTCAACCGCGGCTGGTGACGGAGCGCTCCGTCACCAGCATGCGGGCCCCGCCCCTTTAGCGCTGCGGCGGAATAGCCGCCGCAGCGAAGGGGTTAAGAATCACTATTTTTTCTTGTTTAGCCTTACTCACTCCAATGCAGGATGTCAGAGTGCTTTACATCAACATGTGAATATTCCATGTACAATAAATTATGAAAGGTTGTAAATGAATGTACAGGATGTGTTACATAAGACTGGGGGACGGCAAGGTGTACAAGTCACAGATCATCTTCCATAGCTCAGTGTGCTATTATCCTCGCAATGCGCTCAAACGTACACACGATAGACCTGCTAAACATATATGTGAGGGCTTTAGACCTGATGTCACTTCTTGTGATATCAGTTCCTGTAAAGTCGTGGCTTGTGATGACACTTTCTATGATGTGATTTCCTGTGATGCCAAGCGTGAAATCGTGCGCCGTATGTTGTGCGCGGTGATGTCATCCGCCATGATGTTGCGTGCTGTAATGTCACTTGCATACTGCCAAACTAGGTCAGTCCTCCCACTTCTTCCTCCCTGAGGCAGACTTCCGAGGCCCGCTTCTGAGTAGCTCTTGCTGGAACGGTCTAGTATCGGCAGGTAGTTGAAAGTTGGTACCCGGTATGCTGCCATATTTGTTACTATTGATGCAGTGCAATGGAATTGTAAGCAAATGCTGCCACCTAACGGACAGTGGTACAAAACGCACCATTATACTCCATCCAAATATCAACAATCATTCTTCACCAAAAAAAGTTTAAATTAGGCAGAACACATAACTAACATTCACAATCAGTCTAGACAAATAATTCCCTTCCTGTACACATCCCTTTCTGCTCAAAAGCAATTCTGCTTAAAGCACAGGCCCCCTGCACCATGGTAGGAGTTCCTGTGTTGGCGCTAGGCAGCAAACTGTGAAGCAGCACAGGAAAAAGGCGCGAATGAGCTGCATCATGTTAAATACGGCTTATTCCTCCCCTTTTCCTGTCAAGCAGCACAGCAATATGGCTTATTGCGCTGCGTCACCTATTGATAAATATGCCTCAGAATGGCTTTAAATTTGGACGAACCTAGACTACCGATCATGTACTTTCTTTGACATCAACAAGTATGCCTTCTCCTTTAGTCAATAAAACAGCACAGCTGGTACCACCACAAAGACTCAAGATCAAATTCAGCACAGACTTCCCTTATGAGATAAATATACTCGGGGAAAAAATCCTTGCATAGCTACAGCTCCTCGTTCAAAAGGCATCAGGTATGACCTAATAGATCCTGCAACCATACTGGTGACACTAGATGACAGAACACAGGAATTCTATGACCCGCAACATCTGAAACGTTTTCTCGATTCTCTGGAGCAGCCATTGGTGGAAATAGAGACATAGGAAAATGGAGTCCATAGCCCTCCGAAATGGCTTTTAATGCCCCCAAGCAAGAATTTCACATAAAGGCGTAAAAAACGCAGACATCCCAACGTGGGGGAGTGTCAGGCTTGTGGGAACTCGGGAAGAATCGTCACTGCAGGATAGAATCAATTCAAGATCCCCCTTTAGTTCAAACATCTCATGGGTACGCAGAACAACAAGGCCTCAACTTTCTGCAATTCCTGTTCCATTAGCATTGTAATAACAGATGACAAGTTAAAATGATGCTTAGAGATAAAGCTCGCAGTTATAAAGTTAGAGGCGCTCACTGACCTCAAGTATCACTAGTTTTTTTAGTTTGATCAACAGGAGACCGTATCGACTTACGTATATCTAAATTTGTCTCAGACTTAACACACTTTGAGGCATACTTACAAGGTAATGGAGCTGAGGCAGAAGTTGCAGTGCCGCACTTCCAAAATGCAGGGATGCTCCATACTTACAACAATGTGGCGTCTCCCTTTGTTTTCCCTAGCACTAGTGCTAAAAACTGCCGCCTAGAGCCACAACACACACCCTTGCGCCACAGTGCAATGGAGTCTGTGTTGCAGGGAAAGATTTTTTATGTGCAGTAAGGCATTCTTTCCTGCACATAAACAATCCTAAATCAAGTTTTGCTCTTTCTATGTGTGCTGCAGCACACATGGAAATAGAAAAAAAATAAGGAGAAATAAAAGTATTTTTCCTCATTGCGCCATTCTAACGCTTGCATGGCTTTAGTTTTAGGCGCCGTCTCAGATTTACACATCCTTGTAAATCTGGGACAGTGTCAAAATGCAATGGGAGTTACGGTGGAATGCCCACAGCAACACCCATTGTAGAGAAAACTGCATGAACGTGTGCCATATTTACAAAACGGCGTTAAACCACAGAAAGTAGTTTAAAATCACTTTGTAAATATGGAGCAGGGCATTGCACCACAAGAACACCAGTAAAAGTGACGTTCCAGTGGTGCTATCCCCTTGTAAATATGCCCCTTTGTTTAGAATACATTATCCAGGATCACTTAACGGGCTCCATCGAAAGAAATATGGAACAAGTGAAGCCACTATCGATTTGGTCTCTCAGGACCATATTATTAGGTTGGTGGTGTAAAAGCGGGGCGGCACGCACCACCCCACTCACACACTGCCAAACTCCACCATGCACCAGGTTACAAGTAGTCACCAGGTCGGGTGATCCTACAGCGGCTGGCCTAACGGTGCTGCCTTTCAAAGGCTCATAGGAGAGCCTCAGAAGAGCAGCACCATGGGTCCGCCACAGCGCATTCCAGCGCGGCATGGACTGTAAAGTCCATGCCGTACTGGAACAGTGCTCCTCCATGCATCACCATGTGCTCCTCTGCATGTATCACCAGGCCCTAAGCTTCCTCATCACCAGCATTTTCATGGCATGTCTGCATGAGAGCCCCGGCGAGGAAGAAACTCATAATATGTTTGGCAGTGCTGCAGCTGCACCAACAGCATATTGCGATCCTCAGACCACCTCGTCACCGCCATGGATCACGGATACCTGGTGGTTGCTGCGGTATTGGTCCTAATTGTAATAGAGCAGTCGTACCACTGGTGCAGCAATTGCCGCACAGCCACTGTGGGGTTGGACCACCAAACTCATAGGGCCAAATTTATGAGAAGACTCCATATGGCACTGCAAGCCATTTGTCTGTGCCACGCTGATTCACTTTCAAACCATAGGGATGGAATATATATACACGGTTGCACCGTGGTTCAAGGGTGTATGCATTGTGGGGAGATTGGTTTTGTTCAGAAAGGGAGAATCACAAGAGGTGTTTTCCTGTTTCCATTTGTGCTGCAGAATGCAGCACGCATAGAAAGAGGAAAAAACAAGAAGAAATAAAACATTTTTTCTAGTTGCACCTCCCTACGCCTTCCCAAGGGAGGCATACGTTTCTGACGCTCTCCTCGCTTTATGAAAGGTTGTACATCTGGGAATGTTGCAGAATCCATTGGTGTTGCTGGGAACATTCACAGCAACACCCATGGACCGCCCCTTTCACGCAAAGTGCTGCATGAAAAGGAGCTGTATTCATAAGGGCAACAAAAAAAGTCACACAGGGTGGCTTTACGTATGCTTGTAAATATGGGGCAGCAAAATGCGCCACCGGTGCATCACAAAAAGTGACCCACCAGCAGCGTACAAGGCTTGTAAATATGCCCCATAATCAGGCCCTTAAAGTTAATGGCCTAACAAGTGATGTACTGGGAGAGAAAGTTTTGAGCTGCCTCAGGTTTCAGATACTGGACATTGACTTGTTACAGGAGACTCATATGTCACAAATAGAAGCAGAGACACTTATGGGACTGGGTGGGAGCAGTGCTAGCTACCTCAAGGTCTGTCACACTCCAGACATCCCACATTGTACAACACCGCCCGACAGGAAATGTGGGGTTCCAATTCTGATCCAAAGAACTTTTCCAGTGACCATACATAGAACATGTCAAGACCAAGCAGGCCACTGTTTTTGTGAAGTTAACACTCCAGAATCAAGTCGTTGTAATAGGCTTGGTATATTTCCCCAAAACAAAGAAAACAGGCTTTTTTTGCAACGCTTCACAGAGTAATACATGAAACTGTGATTGGGAGTTACTCAATTTTACTCATAGACCCAATCCTAGAACGCTCTAGTCACCCTAACCTCAGAAATAAGAATGGCAGGGGAATCTTAAAGGACCTGATGTCAGATCACACACTTGTCGACTCATGGAGACTCTGAAATCCAACAGGACGGAAATATATTTGTTTTTCATGCCCACAGAGAACGAAGACCAGAACTGAATCGTTTTTTGATTCACACTAGACAACTCTTAAAGGTTATAGGTTGCAAAATAGGCTCCCATTCCATCTTGGACCACGCACCAATTGTTTTAGGGTCAGATGCTTGTCCATTTTCTCTTTTCCCCTTCGTTTTCGTTCCTTCATTCAGTTTGTAATGTATTCCTTTTTGGGTTTCACCTGCAGAGGGCTTGCAAAAACGGTTATAAAAAGAAAAACTCTTAAAATGGCTTGGAGCCTGCCCATTACTTAGCATTGGTTCGCTCCCACCTTGCGTGCTTCATGAATTCCAATTAGTCAACACCTCTCGCTCCTTCCTGCTTTCTCCCAGGGCGTCGAGCCTGGACAGAGTAGTTTCCAATTTGTGGCTCTTGTCTTTTTACTGGTAGCAGACTACTTAGAGGTACTTTTATTTTTTAAATTTTTTTTTAAATGTTATCTTCAAGAGTCCATATTTCTGCAGTCACGTCCCGCTCCCTCGTCTTGCTTTCGCCACCTCTCCCACTGACCAGAGTTGGTGCCCCTACCACCTCCGCTGTTTTCCACAAATCACGTTTATCCCAACCCCCTCCTGTACGTTCTCGGTGCTCCCTCCAACACACCTTTGTCTTTTTGTATTTATGTCCCATAACGCTGTTCCTTCCCACAGATACCTTATTTTTTTGTATTTATGCCTCTTCAGTCCTAAAAGCTGTATTACAACTCTTTTAAATACGTGCACATATTCATAGCTGCCAAGGTTTCAGATTGCCATGTGTGACATTTTCATAATTTCAGTGTTATTATGAGTGACATTTCAATGACTATGAGTGACACTTTCTCGCGAACAAAATCAAGCAATGAAGACGATTGAAACATATAAATATTAGAAGTTAAACCCATGTGAGGAACAAGAAACTCTAATATAAATCTTAAAACTGCTGCTATACAGGAGAAATGGAAGGACACTAACTAATATGACACAGATAGCTCTGCCCTTAAACGGGCCAATTGTTTCTGCTAGGAATTCTCAGCTTCCATGCTCGCAACAATACCAGAGTGCACATTAGTGTTATTAAAAATGTTAATTGAAAGTACAGAGAAACGCCATTAAGAACAGGGCACTCTGCAGCCAGCCAGCACTTGACTGTAGCGCCTGAAACACTACACAACATTCGGAATGACATAATATTGCAGATGTAAAACAAAATAGATAACAAAAGATAATGCAAATTTTCTTTTAACTCTTCTATGTAGTTTGATAGATGTGATGAAAACATTTCGTAATGGAAAAGGTCAGAAGTTCGTAATGTAAAAAAATAATCCTACAGATTATGTAAGTTTTACTTGTCTTTCATTTTAAAGTGTGCGCGCTATGATTTTATATGCAGTTTAAAGTGAACTGTGCCTATACCTTACACTTGGGCACTGCCAACAGCGATGCGGACCAAACATGACAGCTAGAATGGGTTGACCCAGGCGATAGCTGTAATCATTTTCAAACTGGGGCCATACTGCGTGATCATAGGGGTGCAGACTGAGGAGGAGTTCAGACACATGGCTTTACCCAGGAGCACGACCACTTACAGGCCTCAAAGACAACAAAGCATAGGGTTGCTCTGGGCCACCTTCTCTGGCCGTGGAATTGACAGGCACGTCAGCACACGAAAATGTCACACATAGAAATCTGAAACCTTGGCGGCTATGTCAGTATCAGACGTGTTTAAAATAATTGTGCTTTGAATTGGATTAGCAGCGACCCAAACACTTACTTGTACTCTTTAGCAGGCAGCGCCATCAGCGGAAAGGGCCAGCCCGCTGCAATGACTTTCTGCAGCCCCACATACTACTCCTGGCAGCGGCCGCAGTGGGTGCATGACTCGCTCCGGTCCCGTAAATCTCATGGCTGCTAAAGTGTAGTACAGCACTCCTCCGACCATGAAGATGTGTGTCCAGTCGCGTCAGGTTCTCCCAAAATTATGCAGCGCGGCCGGCCCTCAATGCGGATGTGAGGCAGCTAACATCACTGTGGCCCTACGGCTCGTCTATTAAACATGTCCTCACTTTAGTAAATGCAGCGGCGGGCGAGAATATACTTTGGCGCCCCTGGTAAGTACCTAGCTGTGTCAGCCAGCATCGTGCTAAGAGGGCGGCCCGCCCCCGCCATTAATTGAACTGCGTGTCAAACAACTTAAGCCGTGGCGCGGCAGGAACTAACAGCGGCGAGCGCCAGCCTGGAGCCAGCGCCGAGGATTGTCACAATGTAGCCGCCTAGCGCTGCCGTGCTCTCACTCAGCCCACTAGCTGAGTGCTGCCATTTTTACAACATACATCATTAACTATTTATGAAGTAACAGTAGCTGCTGGCATCGGCAGCAGCACATCTCTCGGACTTGGAGCAGCAGGAGCCATGCACAGGCGCCCCCAGTGGCGGGAGCTGGTACGTCGGCAAAATGCGTGACAATGCATTTCAGTGCGGTGATGCGGAACACCGCACTGAAATGCGTGAGTGTCACACCTGATGAGTGACACTTGGCAGGACTGCATATTTTTGCTGATATTTACAATGTTAAATTTGCTCCATACTATATATTTACCAAATAATTTTCTTTTCAAATTAAGGTTATATAAAACCCACGTGCTTTCACATGGTGAGATCTTTGCCACCAGCGTTCTGCCTTTAGGTAAATATGTTCTTACAACCAGCATAGGACGTGCCAATCTTTTCAAAAGGTAAACGACTCTCCGGAGAGAGAGTTGGAGTCACTGTGTGTACAGGAACAATATAGATCAACATTACAAATAGCTGGTGTTGGGCAGGGGAGTCAGCATTGATATTGGAAAAGCAAATCCCAAAAGCAAATCAGTATGGTGCAACATGCAGGGTGAGCTATAGCGGTTTCCTTTTTCTCAAGATATTGGACGACGTCTGTCAAGATGACGATGTAATTATTAATCACAGACGCTTAGTAATGGGCACATTTATAGCTCCAGTTACAAATCTTTTGACTACAGGAAACCCTTGTTTTGTCATTTGAACGTCTACATGCTTCTGGGGACAGAAATACTCTATTAAGTGCCTGCTGCCTGCCATACTTTGCTTCCATTTTCATTCTTACAACACTCCTAGTTATCCACTGCTGAAATCAGTTTACGATGTCGGACCTTAGGGGCTCTCAAATGTACATGTGCAACCCACGTATTCTTTTTGACAAATTTGACCATTAGTGTGTCATACTTGTTCCGTATTGCCTTTAGCAGATGCTTTTCATCAATATGTCCCATTTGCATTGTCAACTTTTCATTATAAACAGATCACATCTAAGGAATCTGGAATAACTTTTCCCATAGAATTGAAAAGGGTAGTGAAGGATGTTCAAGAATC
This sequence comes from Lissotriton vulgaris, assembly GCF_964263255.1. NCBI lineage: Eukaryota > Metazoa > Chordata > Amphibia > Caudata > Salamandridae > Lissotriton > Lissotriton vulgaris. The sequence goes on along the minus strand of NC_141694.1, from coordinate 1,140,360,880 downwards.
CATGTAGTTGATGAAGTATATTTATTTAAAGTAAGATGGTACAGGAAAGTAGTACATTCATTAGGTAAAAGTAAAGGAAATACAACCCACACCAGGAGCAGGATGATACCAGCTCAGCCCTATCTCTCAACTTAAATCCTAGAACTCTGAAGCATTCTATTACATCATGATTTCAACATTCTACAGGGTTGGGCAGGAGACTATGGGAAAGGAAGTATGAAGTGAAGTCACAACACATCTTCCCCTTTTACAATATCAACAAAAACATAAGGCTTAACCCTTTCGATGCTGATGAAGAGCTCAGCTCGTCATCACCCACGGGTGTCATGTGCTGATGACGAGCTGAGCGCGTCATGGTGCCACTAAAATGGCATTTTCCAGCACAGGGGGAGGGGGAAACGCCCAGCAGCCATGTGGCTAAACAATGCAGTAAGAAGAAGACAAAGTAGAGAAGAATATGAAAAACACAAGAAGAAAGAACAACAAGAATGAGAATAGGAGAAAGCAATGAAAGCATAAAGTGGAACAGGTATACAACACATGAACAAAAAACTAGAAAACATGAAAGAAACACTGCTAGGGTGCACTGAAAAGCACAAGAACTAAGCCAGAAAGAAGAAAGATAAGCAAGTATGAAACAAGGAAGACAGGACATTTCCTTCAACGACAAAATAGGAAAGAGGAAGAGAAAAACAAAACGAAGAATGCACAGGACACAAGGGAACAAAAATTTCAAGATATAGCGAGGCACACCAGTTGGCCATACGGAAATGGATGCATGAATCACGGAACGCTGAATAATGAACAGAAAAAGAAGAACAAATAAAAGCAAGAAAATTACTCCAACAGGAGAGCATAAGAGATCTCCAACACATGAAAGTGTTAAGAAGAAGAGTGTGGAAAAACCACAACTGAAAGGAGTAATAATCAAGAATGAATTAAAGGTAAACCTTAATTGCCAGGAAAATGTCAGAATGAAAACTTTGCACAAAATTGAAAAGAACATGGCATAACTTCAGAAGAACATTAAATAACAGAGGTTCCGTGCAACGAACCGCTGTGAAAACTCATGAGTGAACATAGTGAATGAATAAGAAAATGCAGGAGTCGACATCCTAGAACAAGATATTAGAATTATGTGAAATGAAACATTCTAAATTAAAACCCGTGAGGAAATACACAGTGCAAGAACTTAAGCGAAGGTGCGAAAATTCTGCATCCAAACAAGCATAGTAAATTGAATGTATCAAAAATACAAAGAAACTGTGAAAAGCTGTACAATACAATAAGCAGATGGCACTGCCATTAAAAGCGCACACACTGAGGCAATTAAAAATGTAAAAATCAATGGTTGTTTACTCACGTAGTGTCAGAAACACAGTTGTCAAACCTCCAAAATTGTTCCTCTCAGAAACGCAGCCTGTAGTTATTGGAAGAATGCAGGTAGCGCTTGCTCGCTTCCTCAGTTTACCGCATTTAATAAAGTATATACCAGCTAACACAACACTAGTTTTAAATTGGAATGATATAAGGCTAGATGGTCCTTCTGGGCGGAAAAAGTGGGAAACAGCAGACAGATGCCAGAATTTGTTTTCTTGTAGGTAACATCCCCTCATGCAATCCGTTTGGCGGTCTGGTCAGAAGACCTTTGATCACGATCTGCCTCACCATCTTTTGTTAATCTGGTAGCAGGAGCCCCAACCTAAACATTGCTTGCTTTTCCTCACATGCTGTCAGTTAACACTTCCCTCACAAATCCTAGACACTGGTCTACATTCTTTGTGTGCTTCCTCAACTGCATTCTCTCATAAAGAGGGTGCATAAACTGCCTGCAGCGCCTAGATGCCATGCAAGTTGCTCATTTTGCGCTTGAAAAAAAAGAGCTGACCTCTTAAACATTAACCAGTGTGCTGTGAAAGTAGCACTTGCAAAAGAAACAATTGATGGACCGAATGTTGGACAATGCAAACATTCACCCCAGTGTTGGACCTGGGGTTACCAGACTAGATAGGGTAGCTTGGCTCAGAGTAGGAAGGCCTCATCAACAGGCATATGTGTAAAGCTTGCGTCTCACCCTTCAGTAACAGCGTCCATCCATTCCAAAAATGACACTACACCATAATTTATAAAAGTAGGAAAAGCTTTATCTTTCCTTAAATCAGTTACGTAGGTGTATACAATTTTCCAAGTCAATATTTAAATTATTTTCCTGCAAAATCTATAGCTGTAAACATTTGTTGAATCCTAAGAACACAATTCCAGAACGAATCTTCCTCTTCACTTTCAGAATGTTATTACATAAATTACTCGTAGATTCATTACATTTCTTAATAGGAAGGAAGAAGTAAGTACAGGTGTTAATTCTGCATTCCGGTACCTAAATAAAGGCATCAAACAGCTGACGGCCTAGTATGCTATCTGCAGGACATCATGGTACATCATTTTCTTACATTACATTCAGTTTTCAGTTGCTTTTAAGAACATAGCCCAGATTCCCCTTGTACACTGGTTGGGATTTATTAGAAAGGATTATCCACTTTAGGGGGGGGCAGGTCTTTGAATTAGATCGATCACTTGAAAGGGGGCTATTCATCCAGGATTCTTAATCTCCCATTTCAGTCAAGACAGACTTCGTTCCCCTCCAACTATCTTCCTAATTCTAGCCCCAGATCAGCCCACATCCGGCTGGTGTAGCACCTGGGTTAAGGACTTGCACTCAGTCGCTCGGTCCAATGACTCAATTCAGTTAGTTTACCTCCCAGGGCTCTTCTTACACATTTTCTGTGCCTGCGGGATGAGCCAATTACCTCACGTCGCCACAGGGCCTTTGATGTCTGCCCGGCCTCCCGCTTTCCCACTTACTTGACACTCGGTGGGGGCTCAGAGGGTCTGGGGGCCTTTGCCAGTTGAGGAGTATGAAACCCCACCTTGCGCTGCCTTCCTCGGCAAAGAAGGGCCCTTAGCGGCTGGCTCACGGAGGAGGGGGGGAATCTCCGCCTACTCCGGCTGGTTCTTCCTCATCCAGCCGGGCTGACTCACCCACAGGACCTGCGCGCTTGATAGACGCCGCCTCGTCTCTGTCAGGCGACTCCTCCCAGGCTGCCCACTCGCTGGAATGCTTCCTTGTAGGTTCGCGCTTCCGGGCCTGCGCAGGAGACAGACGCTGCCGCCTCTCGCAACCGGCAAGACGCTTCAGGCCGCTCCCTCTCCGAGACACTTCTCTCAAGCACCGCACCACTGGGCCTGTGCAGAAGTCAGACGCGGCCTTCCTCCTCCCGCTCAGCAGCAGCTCCAACGGCGCCACCACAGCAGGACTTCCCTCGAACCCCGACACCACCAAACTGGAGGGGGCCCTCACGGCTCACCAGAACTCGAGATTCTACGTCTCTGGACGGAGGGCAAAGCAGCTGCTGGACCGTGCACAATAACGCAGGCGAGGAGACTGCCTTTAGCAGATGCTGGTCTTGAGATGACGATGGGGGTGGTAAGAGAGAGGGGCCCAGTGACTTGCTGTTCCTTTCTTCTGGGAACCTCACAGAGAGGCTAAACGGCACATCTCATGGGAGGCTGAATAAGGCAGGGCTATTAGCTCTACACCGACCCCGGCAGTCACCAGATAGGGGTCAGTGGAAGGGTCAGTTCCTCTACTCTGGGGATAACTGAGCAGTAATCAGGTTTAGGGTGCCTAAGCAGGGTCAGATCTAAGGCCAGGGGCGATAACGGAGGAGAGAGAGCGCTTCCCCGAGGGTGAAGTCAATCCTCTCAGTGTTTCACCGCTCTGATGTCCTAGCCTGTACTCCAGCTAGCTCTCCAAGATCGTTCAAAAATGGTCGCCCTGACCTGGCCTTTTTATATGCTGGCCTCAGACTTCCAGAACCAGCTAGAAGGTTCTAGAGCAGCTCTATGTTAACCTATGGGCCCCTTTTCTTAAGTGACCCTTATGGCAGTTACTGGCCACCATTTTGTGGGTCTTGTAAATTCAGTCAGAAAGGCACCTAGGCCCCAGGAAAAAGACTATGAGGGCAAAGAGCACCTAATCCCTAGGTCAACACCTGAAAAATCCAGTGGACATCAAAAATAAAGAGATTGAGGGGCGAAAAGGGGACAAAAATAAATAAATAGGAGGGACCACCCAAAGGGCCGACAGGTCTAACACGCGTCCCCCCCCAGCTGAAAGTGGGGAGAGCTACCCAACCCCTTGGGAGTCCTCATCACTAAGGCGGAAATACCTAGAGAGACCGTCTGCATTCGCGTGGTCCACTCCAGGCCGATGTTCCACCCTGAAGTCCATTCCCTGTAGGGAGATGGACCATCTCAACAGCTTGGGATTCTCCCCCTTCATTTGCATCAGCCAACGAAGGGGGCGGTGGTCAGTCTGAACCAGGAAGTGCGAGCCAAACCGGTATGGCCGCAACTTCTTCAGAGCCCATACCACCGCAAAGGCTTCCCGCTCAATTGCACTTCACTTCTGTTCCCGGGTAAGCAGTCTCCTGGACAGGAAGACAACAGGCTGATCCAGACACTCTTCATTGAGTTGCGATAGCACTGCCCCAATGCCATGCTCTGATGCGTCTGTCTGGACAATGAACTCCTTGGAGAAATCCGGGGCCCTCAGGACTGGTGCTGCACACATTGCTTGTTTCAGCTTCTCAAAGGCTTGCTGACAAGCCTCTGTCCAGACTACCCGTCGAGGTTGTTTCTTGGAGGTGAACTCAGGGAGGGGCGCAACAATAGTGCCATACCCCTTCACAAAGCGACAGTAGTAACCTGTGAGGCCCAGGAAAGCTCGGACCTCAGTTTGGGTCTTGGGGGAGCTCCCAGGCCATTATTGCCTCAATCTTTGCCTGGAGGGGCTGCACTGTTCCCCTACCCACCAAGTGGCCTAGGTACACAACCGACCCCTGCCCGATGGACATTTACTGGCCTTGATTGTCAAGCCAGCCTGTTTCAGGGCCTGGAGAACAGCTTGCAAGTGACAAAAAATGGTCCTCCCAACTGCTGCTGAAGACGGCAATGTCATCCAGATAAGCAGCGGAGAAAGCCTCCATTCCAGAGAGGACCTGGTTCACCAGCCGCTGAAAAGTGGCAGGGGCGTTCTTGAGCCTAAAGGGCATCACACAGAACTGGTAGTGGCCCTCAGGCGTGGAGAAGGCTGTCCTTTCCTTTGCTCCATCTGTAAGGGAGATCTGCCAGTACCCTGAAGTAAGGTTAAAGGTACTCGGGTATTGGGCAGCTCCCAGCCGGTCAATAAGTTCATCCGCCCTAGGGATCGGATGTGCATCAGTCTTGGTCACTGAGTTCAGTCCCCGGTAATCCACACAGAACCTCAGTTCTGGAGTGGTGCCCGGTGGGGCAGCTTTTGGTACTAGAACCACCGTACTGGACCAGGGGCTACTGGAAGGTTCAATGACTCCTAGCTCCAGCATCTTGGTAACCTCACCGTGGATGCTGGCCTTCACCTTGTCTGACAGCCGGTAGGTCTTAGACTTCACTGGTGGGCTGTCTCCTGTGTCCACATCATGGGTACACAGGTGGGTCCTTCCCGGGACAAGGGAGAACGAGGAGTACTGCTCGAAGACCTGGCGGCAGTCCTCTCGCTGCTCAGGAGTTAGGGATGGGGAGAGAATCACTCCCTCCACCGACCCATCCTTTTCTTGAGACGAAAAGAGATCAGGGAGAGGCTCGCTTTCCGCTTCCTCTGCACCATCAGTCACCATCATCAAGATGACCTAGGGCCTCTCATGGTGGGGTTTGAGGCGATTGGCATGCAGCACCCATAGGCCCTCTCGAGGGGTCTTAAGATCCACCAGGTAGGTGGCCCTACCCTTCTTCTCCAACACCTCAAAGGGGCCTCTCCAGCGATCCTGGAGGGCACTTAGCTCTCCAGGTTCCATCACCTATACTTCCTGGCCAGGCTCCAACTCCACCGGGTGAGCGTTGTGGTCATACCACTCTTTCATCACTGCTTGGCTGGCTTCCAAGTTGTCAGAAGCTTGCTTCCACAACTTTGACATTTGGCTCCGGAAAGCCAGCATGTAGCTCACCACATCTTGGGGAAGCTTCCTGGGAGACTTTTCCCATCCGTCCTTCACCAGGCTGAGAGGTCCACGTACAGGGTGCCCATACAGAAGCTCGAAGGGGCTGAAGCCCACTCCTTTCTGTGGCACTTCCCTGTAGGAAAACAGCAGACAGGGTAGGAGGACGTCCCATTTCCTCCGCAGGCTCTCAGGCAGACTTATCATGCCTTTCAAGGTCTTGTTGAACCTTTCCACCAGACCATTGGTCTGTGGGTGATAAGGAGTAGTAAACCGATAGGTAACTCCACACTTCTTCCACATAGCCCGCATGTACGCTGACATAAAGTTGGTCCCCCTGTCGGACACAACTTCCTTGGGGAAACCCACTCGGGTAAAGATCCCCATCAGGGCCCTAGCCACTACAGGTGCAGTGACAGTCCTCAGAGGAATTGCCTGGGTACCACGTGGCGTGATCCACCAGAACCAGGATAAACATGTGACCAGCTGTAGTTGGTGGATCCAATGGCCCTATAATGTCGATGCCCACCCTTTCAAAGGGGGTGCTAACGACAGGAAGTGGTTCCAGGGGAGCTTTCAGCTTCACCCCTGTCTTCCCACTGGCTTGACAGGATACACACGTCAGACAGTATGTGTCGGATGCCACTTTCATCTGAGGCCAGTAAAAGTGGGGGACAAGCCAGGCAAAGGTCTTGTCCTGCCAAAGGAATTTCATGAGCTAGTTCTAGAAGAAAGGCTCGGTACCGTTGAGGGACTACCAAGGCCTGTGATGAGCCGGGCAAAGGTACCTTTGTTTCACTGTAGAGGAGTCCGTCCTCCCAGTAAATATGGTAGTTCCCTGCAACGTTCCCTGCTGCGTTCCCTGCTGCCTGGGCTTCGGCCTGTCGCCTCAGTCCCTCAAGGGTCGGGCACTCCTTCTGGCCCTTACACAACTCCTCCCTGGTAGGCCCTCCTTCCACATGCCACTCAGCAGGGATAGGTAAGTCCTCCAGGGAGACTACTTCCCCCTCCACGGACTCCTGGCCCACCACCACAGGTGGCCGATCTGTCTCATGGGGCGTGGAAGCCAAAGCAGGCTTCTCCTGTCTTCGGTTCTTTCCCTTTTTGGCAGCGGGCTGGGCCATTGTTCCAGGCTCCAGCCCAGGCGAACTCCGTCTCCGGGTAGTCGAGGGCCTTGTGCTTGCACAGGCCCAGTCAGGTGTACCCAGCATCTCCGAATGAGTCCGGTATTCCACCTCCCTCCAAGCATTGTGCTCCATGTCATTTCCCCAACAGAAAATCGACTGGCACGGCAGGGCTTACGGCAACTCGAAGTGAACCTGCAACCCCTTCCCACTCAAAGGGAACCTCGGCCACAGGGTAGTGGCCTAATCTGCCGTCAGCCATCGCGGCGGGTGGAGTACATGTGGAATCACCTGCTCTGGAGACACCAGTTGACTCCTTACCATAGTCATACTGGCTCCTGTGTCTCTCAGAGCCTCCCCTCTCTGGCCATTGATGGTGACCCATTGCCCATACTTTGTAGTATTTGAGGGCACCTGGATCTTAGGAACCATCTCCCGTTCTCCCAGGGACACTAAGGTGACACCCGCCCACTCACCCCCCTTATCTAAGGCAACTCATCCCCGAGCACTACACTAGCTACTCCTGGGGTTTTTCCTCCAGTGGGAGGGGGTGGTCTCTTTGGGCACTTGACATCTCCCTTATAGTGTCCAACACCACCACACAAAGCAGTGGATAACCCTTGGCTGCTGACTTTGGCCAGGATGAGGGTTTCTGGGCGGGTTAGCCTTAGGGGTGAATCTGGTTCCCTTTCCCTGGAAACTGTTTTGGGGCCCTTTTGAGAACACCCGCTTTTTATCTCCCCCCCCTCCTTCTGGGGGGGCGCCCTGTCCGGCCCTTTGGGAATCCCCACCAGTCCTCTTTGAGGACACCTGGGTACTTGCCCAGTTGCCCGCCTCCTCTGCAAGCTTCCGGGGGTTGGTCAGCTTGCTGTCCACCAGGTGTTGACGCAGCTCAGGAAAACATTTCTTGAGTAGGTGCTCCTTGAGTATAAGGTCATACAACCCCTCATAGTCCCCCACCTTGCTGCCTTGCACCCAGCCCGCTAATGAATTCTTTGCGTAGTCTAGGAAATCCACCCAATTCTGTGTGCCTAGTTTGTGACTACCCCTAAACTTTAGACGGCATTTTTCTGGAGTCAGTCCAAACTTTCTGATTAGCGCCACTTTCATGGTGGGGTAGTGGGTTTGCTCCCCCTGCTCCAGGGCCAAGAGTGTGTCCCTTCCTGCAGGAGGCATGTACTTATACAAGCCACCCCCCCCCCCATTGTTTCTCCAAAATCCCATGGGCTTTTAAGGAGACCTCATAGGCAGCTAGCCACTTAGCAATATCATCACCTGCGCTGTAGCTAGCGACTACATCCTTTGGTAAATAGGGTCTGGGTTCCCTGGTTATTTCCTTTGTTACGCTGCCACCATTATCAGGATTGGAAGTCCTTATTTGCAGGGCCTTGAGATCCAGCTCCTTAAGAGTTACTTCATGAGATAGTCTCCTTCCCTCCTTTTCCAACTCCAATCTAGCTAACTTCCACCGTAGCTTCCTCTCTTCCCTACTGTCCGTCAGTTCAGCTTCGGTTAGACTCGTCCCCGAGACACTGCTGCCCTCCCTTGAAAGTGTCCTGGGACCTGTCAGTAGGTTCCCCCCCTCAGTTTGGTTCAAAAGCTCTGCTCCAATGACAGTGTCTCTATCAACCTTTTCCAGTTCCTCCTCCAAATGAGCTTCCACCCACGCCCTCGAGCTGGTTTGCAGCTCACTTTTCTTGGCACCCTTTTTGTAGAATACCCCATTTTTTGACAGAAATCCCTGGAGTTGGGCCGCAGTATAGGTCTCCATCTCCTCAAGGTTTAATTCCATTATGTGATAGGGTATTAAATGGTACTCAGGAGAGAACAAGGAAGTATGTGATGTGAGGACAACCTCCACCCACCACCAGGAGTAAATTTGGAAACCCTAAATTTTAATCAGGGAGTCCGCTTGGAGAAAACTCCAGGTGTAGGCCTATGGAGTACACTAGGTTACTATAGAGTGGACGCAAGCACAGTTCTCATCCCACTGCTGGACACCAATTATGTTGGACTTGGGGTTACCAGACTACATAGGGTAGCTTGGCTCAGAGTAGGAAGGCCTCACCCACAGGCATATGTGTAAAGCTTGCATCTCACCCTTCAGTAACACAGCGTCCATCCATTCCAAAAAAGACACTACACCGTAATTTATAAAAGTAGGAAAAGCTTTATCTTTCCTTAAATCAGTTACGTAGGTGTATACAATTTTCCAAGTCAATATTGAAATTATTTTCCTGCAAAATCTATAGTTGTAAACATTTGTTGAATCCTAAGAACCAGTCCAGAACAAATCTTCCTCTTCACTTTCAGAATGTTATTACATAAATTACTCGTAGATTCATTACATTTCCTAATAGGAAGGAAGTAGTAAGTACTGGTGTTAATTCTGCATTCCGGTACCTAAATAAAGGAATCAAACAGCTGACGGCCTAGTATGCTACCTGCAGGACATCATGGCACATCATTTTCTTACATTACATTCAGTTTTCAGTTGCTTTTAAGAACATAGCCCAGATTCCCCTTGTACACTGGTTGGGGTTTATTAGAAAAGATTATCCACTTTAGGGGGCGGGGGGGCGCAGGTCTTTGAATTAGATCAATCACTTGAAAGGGGGCTATTCATCCAGGATTCTCAATCTCCCATTTAAGTCAAGACAGACTTCGTTCCCCTCCAACTATCTTCCTAATTCTAGCCCCAGATCAGCCCACATCCGGCTGGTGTGGCACCTGGGTTAAGGACTTGCACTCAGTCGCTCGGTCCAATGACTCAATTCAGTTAGTTTACCTCCCAGGGCTCTTCTTACACGTTTCCTGTGCCTGCGGGATGAGCCAATTACCTCACGTCGCCACAGGGCCTTTGATGTCTGCACGGCCTCCCGCTTTTTCACTTACTCAACACTCTGTGGGGGCTCAGAGGGTCCGGGGGCCTTTGCCAGTTGAGGAGTATGAAACCCCACCTTGCGCTGCCTTTCTTGGCAAAGAAGGGCCCTTGGCGGCTGGCTCACGGTGGAGGGGGGAATCTCCGCCTACTCCGGCTGGTTCTTCCTCATCCAGCCGGGCTGACTCACCCACAGGACCTGCGCGGTTGATAGACGCTGCCGCGTCTGTCAGGCGACTCCTCCCAGGCTGCCCACTCGCTGGAACGCTTCCTTGTAGGTTCGCGCTTCCGGGCCTCGCAGGAGACAGACGCCGCCGCCTCTCGCAACCAGCAAGACGCTTCAGGCCGCTCCCTCTCCGAGACACTTCTCTCAAGCACCGTGCCACTAAGCCTGCGCGGAAGTCAGACGCGGCCTTCCACCTCCCACTCAGCAGCAGCTCCAATGGCGCCACCACACCAGTACTTCCCTCGAACCCCGACACCTCCAAACTGGGGGGGCCTCACGGCTCACCAGAACTCGAGATTCTACGTCTCTGGACGGAGGGCAAAGCAGCTGCTGGACCGTGCACAATAACGCAGGTGAGGAGACTGCCTTTAGCAGATGCCAGTCTTGAGATGACGATGGGGGTGGTAAGAGAGATGGGCCCAGTGACTTGCGGTTCCTTTCTTCTGGAAACCTCACAGAGGCTAAACGGCACTTCTCACAGGAGGCTGAATAAGGCAGGGCTATTAGCTCTACACTGACCCCGGCAGTCACCAGATAGGGGTCATTGGAAGGGTCAGTTCCTCTACTCTGGGGATAACTGAGCAGTAATCAGGTTTAGGGTGCCTAAGCAGGGTCAGATCTAAGGCCAGGGGCGATAACTGAGGAGAGAGAGCACTTCCCCGAGGGTGAAGTCAATCCTCTCAGTGTTCCACCGCTCTGATGTCCTAGCCTGTACTCCAGCTAGCTCTCCAAGATCGTTCTAAAATGGCCGCCCTGACCTGGCCTTTTTATATGCTGGCCTCAGACTTCCAGAACCAGCTAGAAGGTTCTAGAGCAGCTCTATGTTAACCTATGGGCCCCTTTTCTTAAGTGACCGTTATGGCAGTTACTGGCCACCATTTTGTGGGTCTTGTAAATTCAGTCAGAAAGGCACCTAGGCCCCAGGAAAAAGACTGAGGGCAAAGAGCACCTAACCCCTAGGTCAACACCTGAAAAATCCAGTGGACATCAAAAATAAAGAGATTGAGGGGCGAAAAGGGGACAAAAATAAATAGGAGGGACCACCCAAAGGGCTGACAGGTCTAACACCCAGTCACTAGGATCTGGGTTTAATCCATCATTCTTTTGCTCACCACAACACCCCAGTTTGGACCCAGCCATACGCAAATCTGTCTTGACCCTGGTCCTTGTGGGAACAGTCCAGCCCGAACTGCCAAGCCAAATCCTCCCTAGACCAGAAACAAGCATCCTGGAACCGGTTTCAGGGCATCACCCTTAATCAACCAGGCTAGCTCGAATCCAGTGGTGTAGTGAGCACGGTACCCACGTCTGGGAATACCATACTCACTTAAGGCGACATATGCAAAAGAAACAATTGATGAATGGTGAAGTGGAAACTGTCACAGTTCCTCGCAAAAATCCATGATGTGCAGACCAGTAGTAGCCTGTATGAGTCTTGGTTCTGGTCCAAAATCTGTTCCTTTGCATAACTCATTGCTAAAACAGATCCGTGAGTTTCGCTCACACTGACATCAGGTGTGATGTCATGGTTGCTGTCGGAGTTCCTTGCAAAAATCAATGGTGTGCAGACCAGTAGTGGATTCCTGTATGAGGAGTCTTGGTCCAAAAACTGTTCCTTCGCATATTTCACCACCAAAACAGATCAGATTTAAACGCTTGCTGCTAACATCACGTGTGAATGGACGGTTGCTGTCAGAGTTCCTCCCGAAGAACAACGGTGTGCAGACCAGTAGTGAACTCCAAAAAGTGAAATACAAGCACTTTAGTGACAGCCTAATTATATTTGTACTTTGGAAAAACAAGAGGGTGGAATATATGGCCCAATCAGCAGTAATCTTAAATCTATTTTCTGTGCCACACAAGGCCATGCCTCACCCAACAATCTTCGTACAATAATGTAGCCTTGAGTATCCCATATTGCTCTCAAATCGCACCCACCTCCTTACACTAATTGTTTTCCGCAAGAATCTTATAGCATGCACTTCCTGCTCAGAAGGCCAGTGTGGTGATGTGATGCTGAAAGAGGCTTGTGTAGATTCTGTGATGTCATCTAGAGTGTTAGCAGGGATCCTGAATGTTCAGACAGTGGCCGCTTGTGCCTTGGCTGTGCCAGCTGGGCCAGCTCTCTGTACCCCCACAATAAATTCTCCAGTTGGAAACCTATTGCTGTGTCCATCCTTCATTTCAGTGGCGACGAAGGTGGGATAAGACTCATCTTAGAGGTATTGCCTACCTATGCCCCTGCGGCTCAACTGAGTACAATTTTGTTTTTGCTGCCCTCCAAGGCACTCCTGCTTCAACATGTACAGAGAGCCTTACCCTCGTTAGTTTCAGTGCCTTCCCCGCGCTTTGCCCCCGGATGCCACCTTTTTCCTGCCAATGGTCTTATTCTACGAACTGAACTCCACATTTGCCGCCCTATTGAACTTCTCAGTAACTGCTTTGGGGGGTTTTGTGGGTCTTCACGAAGATTAGTATTCCGAATTGCTCGCATGTATTCATTTTATTATATTTGTGGGCATTCAAGTGTAGGTAAACGAGAGCAATCAAAACTGCCTGTTTGAATACTTTCAGACGTGCTCTCACCTCGTGCTTCTGGAAGGAACAACATGGAATGGTCCAAGAAAATCCATGCCCAGTCTCTGCCAGGAGGGGGTACCGAGATTCAACTGTACCTTCAAGTACTAGAACTTTGTCACTAGCATTGCAACGTGAACATTGTTTTACTAACTCCTCAATTTGAGTGTCCATTCTGGGCCACCATAAGTTGGTCCGGCATGGTCTGGGTTGGATACCATGTTCGGAGATGACGTGACTCAATCTCCTTTACTTTGAAGGTACATTTGCTTTTTTGTAAGGAGACTCCTCTCTTTAAGGACATTGAATACCTGATCAATGACAGAATCATGTTCGGCTTCAGTTTTGGTAAAGATGAGAATGTTGTCTATGACGTCTACAACAGTGAGCCATACGGCCAAGTGGATCCAACAATTAAACGCAATGTGCACAACAATATTGACAGCCCAATGTATATGTATCAATCCAATCAGTTCATATATAGTCCCAAAAAATGTCCTGGATGACAAAACAGGATAGCCAAAGGGTTTCGTTCACACAACTTCACCAGGACCAGAATTCTCGTAGGTCAAGAACTGGATTATTGGAAAATTTAACAAGACTCTACTCTCTTGTAAATCTCCGCTTTGGTGGTTGTTCGTATACAAAATTCTTTATGGACCAAGTCCAGACTCTATATGAACCAATACATTCAAATTTGACTGTCAATATCGAGGTTTGTTGAATGCTCTCAAATACACAACTGCACTCTGAAGTCTAAAGTAAATGAAGGAAGAAAAGGGACCTGGGATAACAGCAATACGTCTCCTAGCGGTCTTCCTTTCACCTGCGTTGCTGCCAGAGAAGAAGCACTGTAAATTCTCCCCTTCCCAAGTTGAACATAATTACACTGCTGTGCACGTATGTAAATTCAAGTTATATGCCATTGTAAGCTTGACATTTTATGGCTGTTAGTGAGACTGTCCTACTGCTGCGGAGTCAGGCAAAGATATGAACAAAACCATAGCTTAATTGAAGGTAAAGCCTTTTGTGGAAGTATGAAAGTTGTGCCTAATCACATTTACACCAGCCCAATAGTCAAAGCCTCTTTAGTACTCTGGAAAGCTTTTCTCTTTAAAATGTACTAAAATGGTAGGACGAGAGCTCTGCTGTAAAGCCAGACCTAAAAGATGGGATACTGGTTTGGTCGAAGATAAGTGATCTGTGTGTGTACACCTGAACAGAATCCTATAAGTCATGGGTTGCCCGTGGATAGGCATACTGACACCTACCACTGGGTTCTATAAGGTGTATGGTTTTTTTTCTCACGATTGCTTAAAATCATTGGAAATTATACATCAAGTACTAAAAACATAATTTAGAAGAGCAGTGCAAGTAGCTTAAAATAGGTCATAACTGACATAAGAATAATGGTCATGGAAATCTCTACAAAAAAGTAGTCACAAGAGGAAGTAGGATTAAAACACAAGAGTTAAACAGCAAGTGCAGCGTATGTAACTAGACATTATGAACCCAATGCCCAGTTTTTAAGCATATGCGGGCACAATAACCATTTTAGTAGCATTGACTTTGAGAAACAAATCAGACTCCCTGAAAATTTTTCCTCCTCGACCTAAACTTCCATTGATGAATGCTTGATTAATGTTTCAAACACAAATATTGGCTAGTTGCACAATGAGACGTGTAAAGTTAATTGTTTAATAATTTATTTTATGGTACAAAACATTCTGCAAAAACCATCAGAACCATCAGAACAAAGAAAACATGTTCATATTGAATTCATAAAACTGAATTGCAATAGTACATTCATCAACATACACATGTAAAATATTTACAAGCGCTAATTTGCTCCAGGAAAAATCTGGAAGCTAATCAGCATAGCATACATTAAGTTTGCCTTTCTTTTGCTTGTGATGTAACCGCCCAGGAGGTTTTGGCTGGAACAGGGGGTACAAAATCGAACTTCAGTAACAGACATTTCACAGAATCCTTTTAATACTGTTGCACTTTTAAAAAGGCTGTAACCATCTTAAAATCAATCCACCAGTACCTGGCCGACTTTTTTTTTTTTTAACACCAACAGCCACATACTACTACAAACCAAATTAATTTAATTTTCAGCAGAGACCAGGTGGCCCTTAAAATTGAGGTAGAATACCAATTTAACAACGTATTAAAGTTAAAAGTATAGTAAATTGCACATATAGACAGATTTCTTTTTAAAAATAGAACAGTTACATCACAACATCGTTGAACGGACTAACCCAATGATTTAGCAAAGACAGCAGCAGTTTCAGTCCGCAGTTAAGTCACAACCTTCGCAAGTTCTGTTTGCTTTTTTTGCTTCCTGGCAGTGGTCCTTGTTTGACATGGTTAGATGTGTCGGGTCTGCTGCTCATACAGTCCTTTGAAAAGTGGTACTTACAGTGGCACTTTGTGCAAAAGTCAAAGCCACAGCTATCCCTACTGCATGTAGCCCTATGCATGCAAGAGTCATATTTTGCAGGGGACAGACAACTGACGCAAACTTTAAGGCTCTCATCATTTTTTAGGGATTTTGCCACCTGAAAAGAAAACAAAACCATGAACATTAGCAAAATAATAAACCGCTCCATTACACATATTTTCAAGACTGCATTGCGTATATATGGATAAACTATTTCACTAATATTCCTCTGAACCTTTAGCTAGTTGAAGTAACATCGAACCTGAATTGTACTAGATTATTGCTTACATAATATAGCCCAACTGTCCTAAACAGTACACAAAATTGAAGTCCTTGTAATAAATCTACATGAAGTGAAACTATATCTAGTACATTTATGTCAGACTATATAGATAGGATTGTCCGACATACACGCACTCCACATATGTAGGTATCAACATTAACTGCTCAAAAGTACAGCCTTGAGGTTTTGGAGTTAAAGACGATAGTAAAATAAAAGGTGGTTTAAAAGGACAGTTGTAACCCATTATTAATACATGGGATTCTGCAATCATGAATAAAACGTAGTGACTAGTTTCTGCATAGAGAATTGGTGACCCACCACGTTAAAGTTAAAAAAAAAAAAAAAGATTCCGGAACTCCGCTATTAAAAGGTTATTCCAGTCAAGTTCTGACGTCACAATTTTTACAGCCAGAGCAAGCAGCAGGGTCATAAAACATGGCCAAAATCTGGTGCAGTGGCTGTGAAGAGTGGGCGGGGTCACGTCAGCCAACAGATGCACAGCACTACGGCGGTAGTGCTCACGACGACTGTTGGCAGACAGAAGCAGCGAACGGGTTAAAGCAGGGGTCTCCAAACCGGTCCTGGAGGGCTGGATCCATGCCAGAGTTTTTGGATATCCCCATTGAGTGCATGTAGTCATTTTAAAAAATCTGGCATGGATCCGGCCCCCAGGACCGGTTTGGGGACCCCTGGGTTAAAGCAACAAATGGAACGTAGCTTCTATTCAAATTTAATCGCTTTAGACAAGCAGAGAATGTATTTTTTGCACTCTACAGAGAAATGCTAGAATCTTTCTACATATCACGAGCTACTGCATCTTTTACAATCAACTTACACTGAACTGTTTCCAAATCTGCTTGCAATTATTAACAGGGTGTGAGGTTTCATTTTTCACTTTATTCAAATTTGTAAACCTGCTTGCTCTCACTAAAGAGAAGCAGTCAGGTTTTTAAGTGTTTTTTGGGGAAGTGTGTGACCATGTATTATATGAGATACTCTGCCTAGTTACTCTAAATGGTTATGGAACTCCTCCTTGACTTGTGTCTTTAATTTTATAAAGGACTTTCAAATACAGTAGGATAATGAAAATAATAAGTAGTCCTATAAGGATTTTTTGGGTAGGCTGGGATGACCGGTGGCATGGGTTCAGTGTGAGTAGGTTTAGAGCAGCCCAGAGGAGGGCGGCTATTGGAGTAGCGGCAGCATGTTTGCAAAATGTAAATAAACAAAAAGCTAAGACTGTTTGGGGGGGGGGGGGGGGGGAAGAGATGCAATGTGTGTGATGAAAATGGGAATTTAGTGGAGAGCGAGGGGCAGATTCTGTCAATCCCCAAAAAATAGGTGGGCTTTGGGAAACGTGTCAAGGCGCAAGGAAGGAGCACTAAAGGTGGAGCTGGTTACGGCAGCTACACAGGAAAGCCTGAAACAAGCAAAGGGTGTGGAACATATGCAAGGCAATGCGTGTCACAGAGAGGTGGTGGGTGCAATACTTGAAGTGTACCAGGCTGACGCAGCAAGAACGTATACATGCCAGCTCACAAAGCGCATACTGGAGAGGAGCCGGAGACTAAATATGTATCGCGTGTGTCCCCTGTTCACGCATTTTTGAAGAATCGGTGTGTGTAGGGAAGGAAGAGAGGTCAATCGTACAAATTTGACAGGCGTTCGAAAGACGAGGTATTTTACTAGCACCAGAGAAGAAAATACAGGAAACAGGCAGCTCCCAGAAGGTATGGAGAATGTAGTTAGACTGCATAGATTTGAGTGTATTGTGAACATGACAATTCTGCTATGTCAGCTACTGTCAAATCGACAGGTAACCAAGAAGGTGTAATAAAAAAACAAAAGTTTGATATACATTTCAGGAATTTGGAAGCTGAGAAAGGAGCAGAGCAATTGTCTATGTTATTGACCCTGCGCAAAGATTGCATTCAGCTTGACCTGCCTACTGTCAAGGTTTAGAGGAAATTAGCAGGTCGGTGGGTGGAGAATAATTTAGAAATCAGTACTTAATCAGAAGGATATGGTAGTTCACAATTTTGTCACCTCAGAGCATCCTTCTGAATATTACTACAGGAAAACAAATGAAAGAATCAGTAAAATTAGAGTAGGCACCAGCAGAGCATTAAGCGGCTCTTGCACATTGGTCTGAAGAAAAAAGGGAGACTAATGGCAGATTTGCCTTCAAGGGAGCAACCCAATCAAATGTCAGTATCTTAAAGGAGATTGCATGATGGAAGAGTTTTTGTGTGTGGGGTTGAAAGATTGTTATCAGTGGTGGTCCGCGTAATGATTGTCGAATTTTGGATAAGGAGGACAACAGCGAGGAGCTTTTGGGGAGTTGAGAGCATAGGAATGAGCGATCACGTGAAAGGTACGATTGCACAGAAAAGAGGGTGATGGCAAGCTTTAACAGGGAAAAAAACAGCGTTTTTAGTATATTGCAGAAATTTAGGAGACGACCAAGCAATTACTCAACATGACATGAAACTGAATCTACAAAACATGTGAAGACACAGATACAGGAGTGTTCACCACAACTACTAAAAGGTAGGGGGGCTTCATGGTTGCCAGTATGGGAACTAAGAGTAATTTTTCTGCTAATGGCAAAAGATCAATTGGAGAATGAGAGGGGAAATTGTTTAAGGATTGTGGTAGATGCCCATACGGTACAGAATTATAAGGATCAGATTAGAATGCAAATAAACGGTTATATGGTATTTCAATGCCTTTGGGCTCATTTATCAGAGAAAAGTACAGAATACGGAAGCATGAATTTATAGCAGTGTTCAAGCTGTTACAAAGGGACACTATCGAAAGAAGGCTCCAAAGAATAAGAGTAGCATGAGTTAGCTAGGAGGCCAAAATGTACCAAGAAATTTGGGGACCTGGACATCCGCATTTTGAATTTCTGCAAGTATTTATTGAGACATCAGGATAGAGCATTAGCAACTTAGTGTAAACGCACATATATAGATAGGTGGGTGGCATTTACTCTGAATTTTAGCTTTAATGAAGGTCATCCACCCAGGCTCAAGCCACAACTCATACAGCAAGTGGTTTACCAATTACTGATTGGTCTTTTCAGCAGCTTCCCACCGAAGCCAGGGCAGAATAGTATGGAAAGCAACTGTTATAGGCAGCAGCATGTAGGAACTGTAATAACGGATTTTGCAACAGGCCATTTTGCCATAACAAGCACAAATGCTCACACTAAGGGGAAAGCATCCTCATGCAGTGTTTTGCAGTATCAAAATATACACAAAGGCTCATAGCCCCTTTAGTTTTGAGGTATTGTCAACCTAGCTAACGGAATATGCAGATCTTGAGGCAGCAAAGTTATTTTGCGATTTCACAAATGGCTGTAAAGTGCTGCATTCTGTCCATCAATAATTCTTTTTGCATTTGTCACCCCAAGTGGGACGGGTATGCTCAGACGTGAGTCCTCTGCTCTCCGTGCCACTGGAATCAAGCTATCCTGGCTGAAGAGGGGTGAAACCCCGAAACCGGTCCTAGGAGGCTTGTTTCCAGTCCAGGGAGGACCTGACCTGGCAGTTCCGGCTGGACTGTTCCAATTGGGCACAGGGTCTACACTGGAATGGCATGGCAAGAAAAAAAAACGATGGATTTAGGCCCAGATCTCTGTACTGGGATACATTTATGACATGGATCTGCATTGTCCATCAATTGTTTTTTGCATTGGCCAACAAGGACCTAGGCAAAGATGGGTGGATGACCTAGATATCAGCAAAAGTTGCCGGATATAGTTCAACAAAAACTAAACTCAGACAAAGGCAGACAGGATTGCAGGACATTAAAAAAATGTATTAGTTTGCCCCTTTAGGTGCTTTGCCAAAAAGGGTCCAGGTGAATATAGACTGATGCACCATTTATCATGGCCAGAGTGACATTCTGTAGATTTTATTTCTCAAGCAGATTCTGTGTGTCTTACGCATCAGTAGATGCTTTCAA
Organism: Lissotriton vulgaris; assembly: GCF_964263255.1. Lineage (NCBI taxonomy): Eukaryota > Metazoa > Chordata > Amphibia > Caudata > Salamandridae > Lissotriton > Lissotriton vulgaris. The sequence continues at coordinate 1,140,341,336 of NC_141694.1, read as the reverse complement.
ATTGGTAATAGCAGGAAGAGCAACATAAATTGGTAATGGTATTTACAATCAGCATTCCGACTTATTAATAATACATCCTTCTGATTTTGAACTGCTGGGCATGCAGTTTAGTGGTGCCTTTTATGTAGGCAAAGTCCTTGGAATGGGATGTTCTGTTCCATATGCTCCGAGATATTTAGCAATTTTTTGCATTGGATTCTTCATAAGTAGGCAGCTGCTTGAAAGCTTTACAGAAATGTAAAACCTGTATTTTCCGGCGTATAAGACTACTTTTTAACCCCTTAAAATGTTCTGGAAATTCGGGGTCGTCTTATACGCCAGGTGCCAAATTTGACAGTATGTTTTCATGCGTTTCTACATAGCGCGGGCTACACCCGAAGGTGTCAGACCGCCTCAATAGGAAATGGTGCAGCTTAGGGAACTCAAACACAAGAACGAACGTTACGTAGGCGATGGTGGCACTGTGGAAGTATCAAAAGCAAACCCACTGAAAGCAGTCTTGAAAGAGGGAAATAAATTACAGTTATGGTACCGGTAATCCACTCTATTGTTCGAGGCAGAGGGGAAATCATCTGGCTCCACCACAGGCTATGCTAATGAACAGAAGTACGGTAATTTGACCAGAACTGATGGCAGTCCACTACAGGCTACGGTAGCCAACGCAGAACAGCTTAGGGAACTCACAAGAACGAACGTTACGTAGGCGATGGTGGCACTGTGCAAGAATCGAAACAGAACACGGTATCAGCCCCTCGCCAGCCAGAGGCAACAGTGCGGCCAATACTGCACGATTGCTCTGAAGACAGGGCACTCAAACACTGTGCGAGTATCGAAAGCAAACAAATGGCGCTGTGAGTCCTACCTAGACTGCAGCTGCACACGCGCCTCCAACCTCTTGCACATCCCCAGGCAGACGAGGCAGCAGGACGTCCGAAAATATAACGGGCAGCGCTGAAGCACCTAAGATGGCGGCCCCCACTGTGTTGCACATCGGTAACGCGCTACTCAAAATGTGCTGATCTCTCTCTCCTTCCATAAATCTCACGCTCATCGGAAGGAGAGGAGCGTCTGTACCACATGATCTCTGCGCTGGAAGTGGGGGTAGTCTTAAAAGGTGAGTTTAGCACGAAACCTACATTTTATCAAGAAAAGTAGGGGTTCGTCTTATACGCCGGGTCGTCTTATACGCCGGAAAATACGGTATATGGCAAAATAACTTGGTCTATTATTGGCTTCAGACTAAACAGAGGGGCCAAGCACAAGACTTTCTAGGTATTGAAATAGATACTACACAAATTATAGGTAGGCTACCATTGGCAAAATTTGGGGATAGTCAATTTTGCTTTGGGTGATTGTTAAGGAAAATTGAAGCCAAGGAAGATGCAAAAATTATTAGGATACTTCCATTTTGCGTGCAGCGCAGTCGGAGCTGGAAGAACTTTTTGCATATGCCTTGGCAAGTCTATGTCGGGAGATTATTTACCTCATCATAGGATAAGAATTTATAGAGCTATTAGAGAAGACGAGATTATTAGTCTTAAATTTGAGGATTTCAATGGGGTCTCATATTTCTTGAATGAAGATTCAGATTTACTCCAATGCCTTCAGTTCTGGTATATTCTGGGAAGGGCCTCTGGGTGCGGAAATCTGAATATAGTACTTGCTCACATGGTCGTAATATAGCCGTTTTAAAGTTATTCACTTTGCTTGTTGCCTTGTACGTGTGGGACAAAGTTTCATTATAGGCGATTTCTGTTGAATGTGGACAATTTGGCTGTAGTAGAGCTAGTTAAAAAGCGAGAGACTCTAGTACTGAAACTTTTACAAGCTTTTATGCTGAAATGTAAACAGCTTAACATGGTTTTCAAATCTATGTATGTTTCAGGCAAATTAAATATAGCAGACTCTCCGTCTCGTTTCCATTAGCAGAAGTTCCACTTCCTCGAACTGGATGCAGAGAGCAGCAAGAGAGGTCCTGCACAAATTTTGGGCCTGGGTGATTTAAGATAGTCGAGCTTGTAGAAGATTCCTTAGTTGCATCCACGAGAAAAAGTTAACGAAGCACGGAAAAAAATTCTCATTTATGGTAACATGGAGTCTTGCAAAGGAAATGGTGTCAAAACGGGGGCAGATTACGGTTTTGAATTTCATTTGAAACAGAAAAGCTAGTCTCACCCCACTATTTCAGGAAAATTAGCAGGTATCTGTATGGACAGCTATGGTGGGGGGACATGATCCAGTTCACAGTGTGTTTGTAAGTTTTAAAGGGGTTGAGTAAGGTACAGAATAAAAACACTCACGGAAAGCAGTGACAATCTGTTACAGCAGTTGCTATTGCAATTAGCATTGTGTCGTAATGAGTCTGAAACATTTAGGCTATGCGTGTGTTTTTTGGGGGGGCATTTAGAGTATCAGTTACTAGGTTTAAGAGTCAAGTCAAATGATGAATATAGCGCGCTACATACCCAGAGGGTCTCAAGGCGCTTGAAGAAGGGTGGGGGATTACTTGTCGAATATCCAGGTTTTAAGTTGCTTTCTGAATGCTAGGTGGTTCTGAGTGAGGCGAAGGTGAGTGGGAGCGAGTTCCAGGTTTTAGCTGCCAGGTAGGAGAAGGATCTTCCTCCCATGGTGGTTTTGTTGATGCGAGGTACAGTGGCAAGGGCTTGGTTGGAGGATCGTAGCTGGCGGGAGGGGGTGTAGAAGGAAAGTCTTGTGTTGAGGCATTCGGGTCCAAGTTCGTAGAGTGCTTTGTGTGCGTGGGTTAGGAGGCGGAAAGTAATCTTATTAACTGGGAGCCAGTGGAGGTTTTTCAAGTGACTAGAGATGTGGTCTTTACGCGGGATGTCTAGTTTGAGTCTGGCTGCAGCGTTCTGGATGCGTTGGAGTTTTTTCTGGAGTTTTGCGGTGGTACCGGCGTATAGGGTGTTTCCGTAGTCCAGGCGGCTCGTGACCAGTGCGTGGGTAACCGTTTTTCTAGTTTCGGTGGGGATCCAACGAAATGTTTTTTTGAGCATGCGAAGAATGTTGAAGCAAGATGAAGAAACGGCGTTGACTTGTCTGTTCATAGAGAGTGAGGAGTCCAGGATGAAGCCCAGGTTCCGTGCGTGGTCCGTCGGGATGGATGCTTTTCCAAGGGCCTCTGGCCACCAAGATTCATCCCAGGCGGAGGGGGGAGGTACCTAAGATATGGACTTCTGTTTTGTCTGAGCTCAGTTTCAGACGGCTGTGCTTCATCCACACGGCTACTTCTTTCATTCTTTCATGTAGGTTGGTTTTGGCAGTGTTAGGGTCTTTGGTGAGTGATAGGATCAGTTGAGTGTCATCAGCGTAGGAGATGATGTTGAGGTTGTGTTGGCGTGCGATGGCGGCGAGGGGGCTAATGTATACGTTGAAGAGGGTGGGGCTGAGTGAAGATCCTTGTGGCACGCCACAGATGACTTCAGTGGCCTCTTGAATGGTGGGAGGCGGACTCTCTAGGTTCTTCCGGTGAGGAACGAGGTGATCCATTCCAGTGCTTTTCCTTGGATTCCGATGTTTCTGAGGCACTGTAATAGAGTGCTATGACAGACTGTCGAAGGCTGCGGAGAGGTCGAGGAGGATGAGGGCGACTGTCTCTATTGTCCAGAAGAGTTCGAATGTCGTCTGTTGCTGCGATGAGGGCGGTCTCAGTGCTGTGTTTGGCTCGGAAGCCGGACTGTGAGGAGTCGAGGGATTTGTTGGTTTCGAGGAAGGCGGCGAGCTGGTTGTTGACAGCTTTCTCGATGACTTTGGCCGGGAATGGAAGGAGCGAGATGGGGCGGTAGTTTTTGAGTTTGGTGGGTCAGCTGTGGGTTTTTCAGAAGGGCGCTGAGTTCTGCGTGTTTCCAGCTTTCCGGGAAGGTGGCGGAGTTGAGGGAGCAGTCGATGACGTCTCGGAGGTGTGGTGCTATGATGGAGTCTGCTTTGTTGAAGATGTGGTGAGGGCATGGGTCTGTGGGGGATACTGAGTGGATGGAGTTCATCAGGCGGATGTGTCCTCAGTGGAGATTGGGTTCCAGTCATTGAGGATGTTCAAGGGGGGTGAAGGTCCTGTAGAAGGTTGGGTGGGTTGGTTGTCGAAGCTGTTGTGGATGTCTGCGATTTTGTTGTGGAAGAATGAGGCTAGGGAGTCGCAAAGAGCTTGAGAGGGAGTGATGTTGTTGGAGTTGGCTGAGGGGTTAGTAAATTCTTTGACTATGTTGAATAGTTCCTTGCTGTTGTGGGCGTTGTTATCTACTCGGTCTTTGAATGCGGCTTTCTTGGCAGTCCGGATTAGTTGGTGATGTATGCGGGTGGCGTTTTTGAAGGCGTCCCTGGTGCTTGGGTCTTTTTTCCAGGCCTTCGAGGGAGCGACAGTTTCTTAGATTTCTTAAGATCGTTGAACCAGGAGGCGTTTTTGCTGCCTAGTTTGATTTGACGTTTTTTCAAAGGTGCTAGGTTGTCGGCGCTGTTTGTTAGCCATTGGGTGAGGTTAATGGCTGCTTGGTCGGGGTTTGAGGAGTGGGCAGGGGGGTTTTGAAGAAGCGATGAGGAGATCTGGTCGATGGTGAGTTTGTTCCAGTTTCTCCGCAGAGTAGGTGGAGGATGGTTGTGGTCTTTTTGTAGGTAAAGTGAACGCAGCTGTGGTCCGTCCAATGTAGAGCTGTGGTGTGACTGAAGGAGATATGTTTGCTGGAGGTGAAGATAGGGTCAAGTGTGTGACCTGCAATGTGGGTGGGGGTGTTGACAAGTTGTTTGAGTCCGAGGTTGGCGGGATTGTCCAGAAGGGTGGTGGTGTTGCTGTCATTGCTCTTGTCCAGGTGAAAATTGAGGTCTCCCAATAGAATGAATTCCTCGGAGGGGAGGGCGTGTGGGGTGATAAAGTCAGTGATGTCGTCACTGAATTGTGCACGGGGTCCTGGAGGCCGGTAGAGGAGGGTGCCTCGTAGTGTGGTCTTGGGGTCGGTGTGGATCTGGAAGTGAAGGTGTTCGGCGCTGGTACGGTTGGCGTCTGAGCTGGTTGAGATGCGGATGGAGGTTTTATGGACGATAGCGATTCCTCCTCCTGTTTGTTTGATGCAGTCCTTACGGATGATCTTGTAGCCTTCCGGGATGGCAATGGTGATGTCTGGGGCTGATGAGGTGTTCCTCCATGTTTCTGTTAGGAAGGCGACGTCCGGGGAGATGGTGTCTAGTAGATTCCAAAGGTCGATGGCGTGTCTGTGGATCGAGCGGGTGTTGAGCAGGATGCAGTGTAGGTGGTTGGTGTCAGTTATCTGTTTTGTATTCGTGGAAGAGGAGTTGTTCTTTGTGTCGTCGAACTTGCAGGAGAAGGGTCCATGGGTGTGTCCAGGAGCGGCTTGGGCGCAGTTGGGGAGACGGCCGGGGTTTAAGGCTAAGAGGGTGGTGGCATCGTATGTGATGCGGGAGGTACGGGGGCAGGCAAGTATGTAAAGAAGAGATTTTTGGAACAAAATAGAATACACCTTTGGTCGAGAGCATCTAAAACAGATCAATTGGGTCGAAGTAAATGGGTAATGTTTAACGGGTGGTGCTGAATGTTGTTGCCCAGTGGAATAAAGAAATTTCCCAAAACATTAGGGGCTTAAAACAGCAACATTTTCTGTCCTGTAGATGGTTAAAAATCTGACTATTTAAAAATGTATTCGCTGTATTATGATAAACATCGATTCACCTGGGTAAAGATGCTAGGAGTTATGGAACATTCTTTCCAGATTGGGGCAGCAACTAAAGGCGGTAAGACTGGGCAGGTCTTGGCCAGATATAAGGAGGATAGGGAGATGGAAATCAAAATGTAATGTTGTGAAAGAAAATAATCACTTCTTGAAAACATGGCTAACCCCTTTCTTTAGTTTAGGTTGTGTTCATGGGCCAGTAGATCTAAAAATGAATACCAGAATAGGACATTCCAACATAAAACGGGCATCCTTATATGCAGGACAGCACACGGACTCCCACGTTCCAGACATGAGGGGTATGGAAAGGAAAAAGATGTGCTGGTAAGAGTCTGTTGGCTATTTTAGGAGAAATATGCTAGATTAGAGGAGGTCCTGATATGTTATTAATTCATCAAGGTGAAGACGCTTCAGCAGATCTGTCTGGATTAGCACTGAAAGCAAATGAATGTGGACTTCTGCCATAAAAAACAACTGGGGTGGTATAATTGTAATTTATATAGCGCATTATCACCAACGGTCTCTTAAGTGCTTGCTTTGGGAACCAGTCCTGGTTTTTCCCTGTGAGATAACCTGTACTGGGCACCCCCATGGTGAAAGCCAGGCATCCCGCCGCGGGGGGCCATAGTGGAGATTAAGCAAGCTATTTCCCGGAGTTGCAGAGTGTGAACCCGTGATTCGAGGAGGCATCAAAGCGAGAATTATCGAGTCTGAACATTTTGGGCTCAAGACCCTGCTTGATTTGTACTGAATTTTTACCTTCGAAAACTGAAGAGGAGTTAAAGGTCATGCGGCAATGGGCAAGACAAGAAGAAAACTAAACAGGGTGATGAGAGGGTTTGGTTCCAATTTAGGAATTGTAGTATTGGCTCATGGTAATTTAAGTGATGCAAATAGGTTTCGTTTTGCTGGGGTACATATTTAAGTAATATAGAGAAAGCATAATATTTGTTGGAAATTAGGTAATTAGTTGCAAAATTGTGGAATGAGAAAAAGGGGTTCTGGCAAAACACTTTAAAGTTCAATGAGATGATTAATTATGGTTTGGACAGGAAAACTCTGGTTTCCCGGGTGGCCAGTGTTATTCGACAGTCTGGAGCAGGCTTATCCATCTTCTTGGAAGGACGACAGAGCACAGGGGATGTAAAGAGTAAGCGAAGCTGCTTTGAACAACACTAGAGCAGATTGCTTGGGGATGCTCGATTTGGGGGGAGATGGTCAGATTGGGTCATGCAAGGAAAAGGCAGTGAAGGAAGAATTGTGAAAGGTGAAAGAACATGTTTTTCTTGAAGCAATGTTGTGAAAATTAAAGAGGGTGAGTGTGTTTAGACTTCTGTATTGCTTTGGGGCAGTTAAGCAACAGCCTTGGACAAATTGCACACCAACATAACTGCAGACAGACTTTAAAAGCTAGTTTGAAGGCAAATGCGTGAACTTCTGTGCATCTTCACCCCTCCATGTTAAGTAGTAATTAAATTCTCGCAAAGCGAAAAACATTTAAAGCAAGTCCAATTTACCTCTATAAATTGAGTATGACGACTGTACTGCACAGTTTCCTCTGTAGTCTGCGTATGACGTGTTGATTTTTTAGAAGACTTTGATTTTGGACTGGTGGCTTTTTGAACAGATGTCAATGCTGCACGACATACAGCATAAGTTCTTGTAGCAGCATCTGGTGACAATTTTGCACTGTTTGCCTGTTTTCAAAAAAGGACAGTAGCATTAATATTTATTAAATAAACAGAGCCACAAACATTTAAAATGCCATCACATATCTTGCGGAAACATGAGGGGCAGTCAGAAGCACGATCCAAACTATTGTGTGAATGCAGCAAAAGAAATATATGGGTAAACTGACAACTGATAAATTTTCTGGAATATTGACGAAAGTATTTTACAAGTACAATCTGCTTTCAGTTATCTCCGCCCGAGAAAAAAATCCCACTTGCATTCCAAAATTGACAATTGCTCAATATTTGCAGCATCTTTCTAGACAAATGCATGGTATCATAGTAGTTAATTAACAGACTGATGGTTGGCATCCAGCTAGCTTCCCCAGCATTGCATAAACAGAAGCTCTTGCATTAATGTAGGTGGGCCTGCACCAACTCCTTTCATCCGGTTTGCCCTCCCCAGGCACTGCTCAGTCTGTGCTTTTGCGCCGACTTCACTGCATTCTAAGGGCTTCTAGATGCACATACATGAATCTGCAGTGATCCCATTAACCAACAAAGGTTTCATAATAAAAGTGCACCTCCCATGGTTTAAAAAAATAAACCACCTTTACATTCCAAGGGACCTGCTCTTAATCAACCCACCACAAGCACTACCAATGGACGACTGCACTGGCAGAGTTGGCCTGGGGTAGGAGAGTGCTACTTATTCAACCAGAGTGCCTCTTCTGTTTCTGGCCACTGCTGAGACTACTCTTCCAGTACACAATATTTCCCAATACTCATTGGGGGGGGGGGGGGGGGGGTCTGATTTTAGGAATTCTCCTGCCTTGTTATTTATCTGGTTCACAACAATAAACCTCTAAATCAGTTGCTGCAGATCCCTCTCTTGATATAGACTTGATTCTGCCTGTTGGCCGGGCTACAAGTTACATGATAAATATAGAGTCCCTGATGCACTACATTAGTCAAGCCTTCTTGGTGTTGCAAGACTACAGACAAGTTGTGGGTACCTTATACCAGGTGTAAAACTGTCACCCACACCATCTGCCTCCTTATTTCTTTTTAGGTTTGACGTTTAGCAGGGGTGCAGGTAAGCCAGGTTATTTTTTTCAACTTGCCTAAAGTAGCTGGTGGCGAAAAATGATTGTATTTAAATGTATCCTAAACTGTATCATGCCTATTGAAATGTTTAGAAACAATCAAAATGTTGTTGCTTTCTATCCAAGAAAGATTATGTATATTTAGGAAGGAATGATACCCTAGGAGATAGTTTACTATTTAACAAGGACACAATGTGCCACCTGAATATAGCCTATCTAGAGGCAATCTCATACACAGAAAATTAGTATAACAAGAAATGGTAAAGGCTTTGGGGTATGGTTGCTCCTCCTTTTGTTGTGATTTTTCTTCACAGTAGTGTCATGAATTTGCCTCAATGCCAGGTGGTCACCTTATCAACACAACAAGTTCAGCATGTCCCTTGTACATTCTGCACACTTCGGCTAAATGCGTATGTCAACTTGAAAATGTTTCGGCAAAGGAAGAACAGGACATTTGTACATAAGTATGTATGTAAGAACAGAATACTTACAATGACCGTTTCCAGCTTGGTTAGATATAACGGGAATGCCCACTTATCAGCTGTTAACAGGTTATTCCAGGTTCTGCTTACACGTGCCACACTATTCAAAGAGGGACAACAACAACAAAAAAAAAGCAAAGTCTTAATACAGGAATTTTGACTGGCAGATTAAAATGTTTGAAATTAAGACTCACTAGTGTACCCAAAAAATGACATTTTTCCAATCACGTTGTGCAGGGCTGCACTCTAGTTTTGTCAGGAAACAAGCCTTTTGCCAGTTCTTAAGTTAATTAACGAAATCTTATCACTACAACTTGTCTTTTGAGGCATACTGCACACCCGCTAGCCCATTTCCCTTATACAAATAGCTAGCGGAGCTAGTATTACAATGCAAGCCCAACATAACTTGCTGCCTAGCACCAACGCAGGCACTCTTGCACCATGGTGAAAGGGTGCCTGCTTTGTAAGCAGGATTGCTTACTGACAGGAAAGGGCACCTTCCTGCACAAAAACAGGCATTCTCCTCTTTCTATGGAAGCACACATAGAAAAAGAAAACGAGGATAACTAAACATTTTGCCTTGTTTGGGCCATTCCCAGGTCTACCACTTACAGGGATTTATCAAAATCCATGGGTATTGCATGGAAACAGTTACGCACCAACCATGGAAAGCCTTGCCGGCAGAGTGCCAAGTAACGCTTCATTTTAAGCTGCGATACTCCCTATTTATCAACCCACTCAGGGCCACAGAAGGTGGCCTTGTGTGGCTTGATAAAAACTGCACTTAAGAGTTGCGGCACACTCCTCCTGTAGCATTCTGCAAAACTGCCACACCCTTTGGATAAAAACCACCCTTCGGGTATTACCTAATAGATGGCCAGTTACACACCAGTATTACTTGACACAAGGCTTAATTTTCGCTTAACCCTCAACACAACTTTTTTAAGTAACAAGCCTTCCAAATGTGTAAGAGGCTGAACTGCCTTTTTCGAGAAATGAATATGTGCGCTGGTAAAAGTACCAGCGCAAAAAGTACACGTTAACAGTTTGCCGACCAGACAGAAGTAAACTTACTTAATTAAGTCCATATCACCAAGATGTCTTAAAATGTGTGCCACAAGGTGTCTGAAATCCCTGAGGAAAAGTTCGCCCAGAATATCCATTTGATCCAAGCCCATTTTTCTCCCAATTACATTCTTTAGTCCAAAATTTTTCTGGGAAGTGACAGAGTCCACAACATGCCAATCCAGCTTTGCATTCCTCCTGAAACTCTTTTTCAAAGTTGAGCACACAACCTCTTCAAAACAGACAATGGGTAAATTAGGTTTCAGGAATTGATGTGGAGACTGACTACGCAAGCGAGTTGGAGTATCATCCAAAGAGACATCTCCAAGAAATGCACCATCCCCAGTGTCTATTAGATTACTGTTCAGCATGGAATTATATCCACTGTCTTCTTGGAATTCGCTACATTCAAGATCCAGGGATCTATACACATCGTTCCCATTCCGAGAAGTCACATTTTGATTTTCTTTGTCGTATTTTAGCTTGCATTCATCTTTACTGTCCAAGGCCCTTGCAGCCACAGAATCCAAGTCACTGTATGTGTGCTGCTCTTTTAGTTGACCAGGACATGGCTCTTCCTTGTAGTCTATGGTGGAGAAAACTTCCAATTTTGTGTCCGTTGGAGGTTCATGCTTTTTGGGTGATAGTCTGGTAGCGACATCACTTAGGTGGCACTTCATCTTGAAAAGGCTGGAATTTTTAAAGTATCCTGAAAAGAAGACAAATACGTCAAATGCTGTTGCAGATATCTTAGCTGAAAATATAATCTACAGCCAAAAGCAAGATGGCTAACAGTTTCCATAATTTAGCAAATAAGCTCAGAGACCATAGCTCAAGCTGGTTCAAATGACAAGGCTGGATAACGTAGCAGGCACAAGAGTCCGGACTACAGGAAGCCTCCACATGAGCGATCACATGGTTACTAGCACGAAGAGCATGCTTTTAAGGAGAACTTAAATGACAATGTCAAGCACAGCCATATGCGCATGTGATGCACATCCCAGAACCTTCGTCAGGCCAACAAACCAGTCTACCTTGAGATTACTTAGGCTCTGTAGTTAAACCCCGCTCTTAATTGTGTAACATGAAAGCCCCAACCCCATTACAACACCCCCCCTTAAACAAAAAGTTAAATGGGATATCTACAGTTACAAAAATTTTAATAGTGACCTGGAGATAAACCTATGCACTCTTATCACCATCTCAATGCTGGGTACTAAGCATGGTAGTCCTATTTGACAACTGTTTATTGCAAATATACAGATCACAATGTAAGCATTATCCTTTTAGGCAACACTACCTCTACATCAAGCTCGGAGCCGTCTGAAGTTTGACGAACCAAATAAACAAATAAACGCAGTGACCACCTTGCAATGGGGGCTGTCTTTCTGCAATAAATGGTTAAACAAAAATTGCTGGGCCAAATATGTGTAAATATTGTGATGCAGTCTGGGCCTTTCTGCGTCAATATCCTGGCATGTCACTGTAGCCCCAAAGAATAAGAAAAGTTTACGTTGTTAATGAGACGAGTCATGCAGACATGTATCCGACTGGGACCAGTTCACTTAACCCTTATTGTCTGTAGGCGCGAAGCATCAAGCGAATATTGAGAACTGACGTGATAGTAAGCGTGATGGGTTGCTTGCCACAGCCAATGCTCTAGAAACAAAACTTATAGAAGAACATGATGACCTACTTGCCAATCTGTGTCCAAAAATGCTTATAAAACATGGATATCTTCGGCCACCATTCTAACAGCGGGAAGGTGGGGGAGGGAGACACATTTAAACAGTGTCCAGCCATCGGAACGGCCAAGCTACTTCGAAAACTGCAGGGTGACATCATGGGCCCATCGAAATGAGACACTGCCATACCAGAGGCTGCCCTTGTAATAAAGATTTACACGGGCGGCAAATACATCGGGGCTTCACGTCTGCAAGCGAAGGTCAAGCCGCTCCCTTGTGGATTGCTTCATAATTTATTTTAATAACCTAAAAGTTTTAATAAATAGATTAAACAGTGTCATATTTACTATTTTGGGGCACTTTCCACTAGTTTCCCCACAAGGTAAAAAGATCGAACTTTCTCAAAAACATTAGGGCTGGGACTTCTGGGTGTACTCTACCTCAGATGGCGCTCTACAAAAAATATTAAAAGGACATCTTTGAGCACACCCAGTTGGAAGGACTGCCACGAGATACCGCCATCAGCTTCGGTCTTTAACGCTGGCGGATACCAACGCCCGGCACGCACTGCGCCTAGAAGCGCGCGGGAGGCGGAAGCTAACAGCCGGGCGTACGTTTCTAGATTGTATTCCAAGACTTCGCCCCCAACCCGGTCACAGAAAAACCGATCCTCAAATTAAACTGTAAGAACGCGAAATTATTTAGTATTCCTCAGCAGCTGCATAACGCATCCTGCTCTATGCGCCATTACCAGTCACGGGATGACGTCTAGATAGGGGGTTTGGGGGGTGGGGGGGGGGGGGGGGGGGGCGCAGCGCCCAAGCACGGATAAAGGAACAAAAAGTCACCCCGCCGCCTTCCCCCATACACGTTCACACGGTTAGAAAGCGACACCTGACTCGCCACTGCTTTTGACCCCATTTACACTGCGCGCTGCCCGCCTTTTTGGCGCAAGGTCCTTTGTTTCACAAAAATATACCGGCTGCCCTCCTACAACTCTGCGCGTATCAGACTCGCCAGGCACAAACAGCAGCGATAAAGGCGGCAAGTTCAACTTTAAACAGGTTAACAATACCCCATGCCGTGATTCCAATGAGGGTAACTGTGGTAAAGGAGATCTAAAATTTCTACCACCTTTGCTAGACTTGCTATTAAGCATACTTAAATATCTCTCACACACTAATGGCAGTGCTGTTCATATTTACAAGGTTCCAAACCCTCCTCGGACAACAACGAAGGGGGGGGGGGGTGGTCGCTCTATTCATACCGCTACACATCCCCCCCAACTCCGCAGTCCAGCTACCTACCTCTGACACCCGCTGCTCGCCTCTCATAAGTTTCTGCGGAGTCCGGACAAGCCGATAAATATGTTAACTGGAGAGCGCGGAACGCGGGCTGTCTACAATGTGATCTGTCTGGAGCAGTAAAAAGCGCCAGCTGAGAACTCTTTAAAACACCTTTGAATTTCGTATCCAAAAGTCCTCATAACCAATCAGGAGAAGGCGGGAGGGATAGAAGGCATGAAGCTACCAATCGAAATGCTCCAAAAGTCAAGCCTGTGGCGGTAGCCAACCAGCGCTGGCCTGGAAGGCGCACAGGACTCTGGGCACGTACATAGAAGGGCGGATAGGGACATAAAAGACGGACAACCATACAAGAACAACAATTCCCTTTTGTTACTGAAAGAGACTTTCCTGGCCAACACTATTCGTATACCATTCGGTCCTACAGGTAAAACTGTAAATGCATGTAAATAAAAGTGTAAAAATATCGTTAGTCACGATAAACATAATACTGCAATTAACTACTCTAAAACGGATACGAGCCCTGATCGCCTTTTTAATTAGAACGCAATGATTTGTAGCAAACTAGAACTCTTTCAAGATGGCCACCAAACATCTATGCATTAGACAGCTAAGAGAGACTAGTCCTAGCGCCTGAGTACACATTTAGAGCAAGACAGCTAACTAAGCGCATACCTATAAATGTGTACTGGGTGTGATTGAGTGGGATAACCTAGCCTCATTGATTTGCTTCTTAGTAAAGCAGGTTTTAACAGGGCCATTGGAATTTTGCGGCAGGGAAGGACTAAATTATGTGGCAGGTTTGAGTATGAATGAATGAATGAATGAAAAAGCTTTATTCGATTTTAAAAATACATAAAATCATAAAAGCAACAGATTCAATTTAATACATACAATAGTTCATATGATATAATGGTTAAAAGGAACAATTAAGTTTAGAGAATATTTAAGCTTTTCAGTTTTTTTAATACACTTTTTAAAAAACCTGTCATTTCGGGCGCAGTGTATACATCATTAAGTGATAAAAGAAACAGTAAGTAAGTAAGTAAATGTTTTATTTGTATATGATTAATTAAAATCTTTACAAAATTGTAAAACGTCCATAATTGTTGTTACTTAAACATAGCAGTAGGATGCATAAAATTACAGTGTTATTGACAGTTTTATGGTTTCCCTCAAGGGATTTAAAAAGTTCATCTATCGTGGTTAAGTCTCTTTCTTATTAGGTCAAAGAACTTCACAACTTGACAGTTCAATTTGATGTCGCTGGTAGAGAAACATAGTTTGGCTGCCTGTCTACAGGTCCGAACGGCATGTAGGTTAAAAAAAGGGCGTAAGAGATTGAACCTCAAGTCCTTTACGCTAGGGCAGATGCAAATCACATGGATTATGTCCTCCTTGCCGGTTTTGCACACGCGACACTGTTGTGAAGGGTTATTTCTCTCCCAAGGTGGAAGATGTGGAAGTATGGGAATAACCCCAAGGCGTAATTTTAAGAATTTTTCTTTAACATTTATTTTCATGCCGATACCGAAGTACGCTTGTGGCCGCAGCTTTTCATAGTCACCCACCGTTAGCCATCCGTGTGCTCTATTTGCCAGATCTTTCTTGTCTTCTATCGCTGAGATGATGCTAGCTGATTTTTTGGCTACTTTTTTAAAAGACAAGAGATCGATTGATGTTTCCCAGGTATCAATCAGGCCTAGAACTTTGAGTGATTCATATAAGTAGGCTCTCGGCTTGAGGTTGCGGTGCCGAAGTAGTTCTTCCCATAGGTTTGCACATAAAGATCCAGCGTCTGCATTGCAAATTTTATGCCAATTTGTTACGTACACGCTCCGCCTCTCTAGAGTTTGTTTCAAGATACTGAATTCTAGTCGAATCTGAGCCGGGGAGACGTATTTGGGAAGATTAAAAATAGCCCTGTATGAATTGGCAATGAGTGTATCCAGTAACGCCACATCCTTACCGTGGTGTGATTCACTCCCATAAGTGAGAGTCGGTTTTAATTTGGCACTCAATATTTCGAGAAGGGGTTTAAGTGTCAGGTCTGGTAATTTGACCTTCAATGTTTTTAGAGCCAAGTAAGTCATTGTAGCCTTCCCTCGCAAAGATTTGAACTGCGCCCTCGAGGTGTTATTTGAGTCCAAGATTACTCCCAGGTACTTATATGTAGTAACCTGATCGAGCTTTTCCCCATTCAAGTACCGAGGGTTCTTTTTTTTTCCTATAATTCACAGCCATCACCTTTGATTTATTAAAGTTTATTTGTATTGCATTTTTTTCTGAAAAGGCATTGGTTCTGTTCAAAAGATGTTTGAGGCCCATTGGAGTACGACTTATCAACAGCAGGTCATCCGCATATAGCAGGTTTGAAAGGGTGATTTTCCCTAGTTTCGGTGCATGGTTGGAGCATTGGTCTAGTTGCCCAGGTAAATCGTCTAGAAAAAGATTGAATAGGATCGGTGCAAGTAGACATCCCTGTTTTAATCCTTTTGTTGAATACTAAAGAAAGGGAGTCAGAGGGAGGAAAAAAGCTAAGGCTCACCCTCCAAATACTATATTCAACATAAGGTCTCTGTTACCAGATACCTGGGAGCCTTGCTAGTTACTATAAATCCATACACAACACTCAATGGGGTTGGTCTGGGAAGTCATAGTAGATAGAAAAGGAGAAATTGCTCTTTTTCTAGGTGTCCCCTCACTCACCAGGGTTGCCCCGTGGTGACCTGCTTCATCATTGAGGCCATCCCAGTCCTCTACGGGCTGGGGCGTGCTGCGACTTGCGAATTACGTAGGAGCACTTATAAATGACTATGTGTGGTGCAGATGTGATAGTGGAGTGGACTAAGTGATTTATTAAAAAATACCTGCCCAGTAGGTTTTCAATAGACTTTATTCTTGCCTCTAGGTGGTAATATTAAAAATGGGGTGGAAGAATAGGGGCCCCTAAACGTAATGTGTTAAGGTGTACCTATCAACTCCTATCGTCAACATGTTTCGTGCATACCCCAAGCACTTCTTCGGGACTACACAGGGACCAGCCCTGTGTTCGCCACTCCTTAGCTCTGTAATGAGTTCTTATAATTAAATTAAATAAATGCTGCAATCTATAATTAGTGCATGCAGTAATACCTACGTATTTATTCCAAACACGTGGTTCATGTCATGGGACCTAACTGTGCCCCATGGACTCGGAGGGGTTCAGTATCCCAGCAAATTTGCTTCAAGAATACCTCCCTCTTTTAGGCACCTACTAGCGTCCCTCCGGTCCTCGTGAACTAGTTTCACCCATAGTTCTTCGTTCCTTCGCTGCTGGTTGCCCCATTTTGTCCGTTTCAATTTTGTTTTGGCTTCCCGTAGGGCAGTTTGCAAGCTATGACTTGTAGGATTCTTTCGCAACTGTCTCAGTAATTGATTTACTAATCTTTTTTGTAGTTTAATTTCTGGACATGAGTGAATCCCACAAAGGGGCAACTGTTGATGATGTAAATTGGTGGGAACCTTTTTTACCATTTGCTCCCTAATGGTTTTGATGAAAATGTCCCAGACATCCGATCCCTTAGATGCATAGCTGATGGCTTGGGAGAAGAGATTTTTCGCCATGGAGCTAATTGAATCGATGTTCCCGGCGTTACAGCGAAGCCGCCTTAAATTTGGGGCAGTATCTGTGTCGAGGCCTATAAAGGTTTCGGTTCCCTGGTGGGAAGTGGTTTTTATTATGGCCTCTTGTGGCAAATGATCACTGAGGTCGCTCGTACCTATTTTAAAGGACTTTACCCGACAAAGCATGTTTAGAGATGTGAACATGTAGTCAAGATGGGAGGATTGTTTATTCGCATGGAAGGTGGCAACTGGTGGATCATCACCAGGGTAGCGGCAGTTCAGGGCCCTTAAGTTGAGTTGTTCCAAGTGTCGAAGTAAGATTTTTGAATCCTTCGTTGGATTCTTGTTTTTTATATGGCCTTGTGTCGGCACGCCCCATGAAGCGTTCAAGTCCCGGGTAAGGTCACTAAGTTGCTCTTTATTAATTAGAAGCATATTGAAGTCCCCTGTCAAGATGAATGAGTCAGACATGCTTTCCTCCATTATTTTTTTTCATCAGTTTGGCTAGGTCTTTCGCACCTTTTTGTTTGTCTTTGGGATGTATGTATGTGTTAATTATAGTTACTGCTTGGGGCTGCTTGTTTAGCCAAAGTGGGATTTTTACCACCTGAATGACGCTTGGGGGAGGGATATTAAGGTCCATTGCCTCGATTTCACCTATTGTCGATATTGATGCAAGAAGCATCAGACCGCCTGATCTTCGGCCAAAGGTTGAGTTTTTATTTGCTGGAATGCAGCAGGACGTGAACCCTTGGAGCTCGAATACTTTTTCTTCCCAAGTCTCTTGGAGCAGGATAAGGTCAAATGTAGTCAGATATTCTAGAAACTCGGGGCCATTTCTTTTGCTCGCCAAACCGTTAATGTTCCAAGAGCAAATTCTAATGTCCATATATCCCTCTGATGGGTTGGTGAGTTCTTTCCCTTTCTGTCAGTTGTTGATAGTAGAACTTACGAATGTACGTTGAATTGAGTTCCAATTGTGACCAGTTTTACTTGATGAACAGCTGCTAAACTTTTGATTTTGTTCAGAATTGGGATTTTCTAGAGCTCGGGGGCACGGCCCCGGCGAGCTGCTTCTTGCTCCTTTTAGTATTGAGGTAGTGCTTTTTTGTACTGGGGGTCTGTCTAAAGGAAGAAAGGGAGTAGGATAGCGAGGTCTTTCTTCGAGTCTCAGCTCTATCCCCCATAGCTGAAACGTCACTATTTCTTCCATGATTTTAAGTGCTGTCTCAAGTGAGTGCCAAGTTGCTTTTGTGATTTCTGGGCGATGAGGTTCAGTGTTTGACTGGAATTCTATTGCCAAAAGGTCAGATGAACTGATATTCGATAGATTTGATATTGAATGCATTAGCCTTATTATGTTTCCCCTATTCAGTATATCACTCCTGCCATGGGATGTATATTCCGGGATAAAAAGGATTGATGTTGGACTGTTCGAAAACTGTGGTTTGGTTGGGTCCGACGGTGGTCTCTTGACACCCTGTTGAATTAGTTGAGAAAGGTTGCTTGGGCCTACTATGACTGAGACGTTTGTTTGCTCGCGTTGATTGGTGACTATGTACGGGTTCGGGGTGATACTAGCCGGTATAGGTGTCAAATGTAGGGAGGACTCAGTCTTGTTAGCCGTGGCGGTATCCACTCTTTCTCGTATTGGTACGAGTTCAGGTGGTGTTGGTTCCAGGTTAATAGAGTTTTGTGCCACTTGAGTTTTTGTGAATTGTAAGGTTTTCTGCTTAAGTTTTTTTTGTGCAGGTTTCTTAGTAACCATACTTGTCAATTTTGAGTGTGCCAATGGGGATGCTGATGATACAATTTCAGAAGCCTTATACTGAATGGATTGTTCCTAGTTGGCTGTCGGAGATCCTGTGACAGTTGCTACTAAAGAGAAGGAGTTAGAATATATTACCATCTTCTTATTTGAGTTTTTTCGAGCCCGATTCCTTCCTTTCCTTTTGTTCTTTCTTCGAGACTTAGAAGATTCCTGAGCAGTTGTTGAGAAAGGTGTGACTGTAGTAGCAGTCGTGATGGTTAGCTCAGTTGCCAGTGGTCTAGTTGGTAATATTTCAGGTGAAGATGCGATGATGTCTGACCTCCGCTCGATTGAATGTTCAATTAATAAGTCTGTTGGTGTCATTAGGACATTTGAGGGTGGATCGGAGGTTTGCGAGGTTTGGGTTGGTAGAACTGCTGATTTTAAGTCGCTTATTAGTGCCCCCAACATCGTAGGTAAAGATGATAGTTTATCTAAAATTGGATCACAAGATAGTGGTTGTGATACAGTTGGTTGGGCCGCAAGGATGGCGTCTTGACCCCTCCTTATGAGGCCATTTAGTTCTGAGATTTTCCAGTCAATTCCTGAGATTGAGTCAGCCATTGTCTGCAAAACACAAAGCTGTATGTCCACTTTTTGAGATTGGAATTCCAGGGCTGTAGCCGAGAGTTGCAGTGTGTTTAGGATCGCCACCCAAATTGATTCGGGAACTGTTTTTCCTGGGCTATAACTTCTCTCGGATCTTGGTAATGCATCAGCGGTGGGCTTCCATTCGGATGGGTGACGGTTATAAGTAGCCACTAGTTCTTCCCACTCCTGTGCTGCTATAGAAGACATGTCATTATCATTGTCATTGTCTGGAAAGTTCTTTGTGGGCAGGAATCATTGTTCGATAGTAAGGTTCCGCCCTGGGTGGCCCCTTGCACTTCAGGCTTATTGATCGCCGTTATTTGTTCGGTGGTGCTACTGAGGATTAACTGGAGTGACTTGGATAGAGCCGGGGAGGTAATTGGCATTGGCGGTAGTTTGCTCTTCAATTACTAATTGCTCGAATGGGTCTAATTTCTTTTGTTGGGTTTGGAGAACTGCTAACTAGTTGAGGCAGTGGTAGAATTTCCCTTTCATCCTCTTTGTGTATCAAAGCCTTGATTTCCATTGTCACGTCTTGTTTGCCGAGGTGACGGGGGCTGATCTTGCTAGGGTGGTTCTTACTCTGCTGTACTGGATATGAGTCGGCCGCTGTGTTTGGAGACTTGGCCTCCGTTGGTATGCTCCAGTCTTTTTTGGAGGCTTGACTAGCGAGCGTCAGTCCCCACGTATTGGAGGGGGTTGATTCGTGGTCTTCCTGAAGGGTGGATGCTGCTGCTCTACTTGTTTTCGGCGAAGTTGGTGTGGGAATGACAGTCGCTATCTCATGAGTGGGTTGGCACAGAGTTTCCACTGGGGTGGGTAAGCCTATTTGGCAGCTGTTCATGCGGCTGGAGTCGTGTTCGTCTTTTAAAAGCAGAGATTGCAGACCTCTGATGTTCC
The DNA here is from genome assembly GCF_964263255.1 of Lissotriton vulgaris. Classification (NCBI taxonomy): domain Eukaryota; kingdom Metazoa; phylum Chordata; class Amphibia; order Caudata; family Salamandridae; genus Lissotriton; species Lissotriton vulgaris. The sequence goes on along the minus strand of NC_141694.1, from coordinate 1,140,321,424 downwards.
CAGTCATAGAGAATATAGCTGTTCCAGGATCTTTAAGAAAGGCGAACTTTGTATAGATCTTAGGTTGATGTGAACATATCCTTTTCTTTGCTGGTGTACCGTTGATCGTTACAAGATTAACTAGGTCCGTTGGTGAAGGTTTTCCCATTTGAGGTATTTGAGGTAGTCCGAGCTGTCCCGATCTTTGTAGTTGTAGTTGTTGTGGTTGCTGGAGGGCGGTAATTAGGGAAGGTGATGCAGCGGGGACCTTGACTTGACCGTTTTTGTTTAGCGGTTGAGTTGTGCGCAACTTAGATGTTTCCATTACTGTAAGGGGTGAGGCCTCTATATTATTTGTATTTGTATTTTCTTGATCGTTTATACTTGATCCGAGTTCCTTGGGGGTATTCAGATTTATTGAGAGTGTTGACTCAGGTTTCCCCAGTTTTCTTTTCCGCGATCTCAGTGTAGAGTTGGGTTTTGGTTGTTGCCTGATCATGCCAGATCTCATTGCGCTCCCTTTTTGTTTGGCTTTAGTGTGGTTTTTGTATTTCAATAGCTAACAAGATTGCAGAGTGGACTCGTGAGGGTCGGGCCTCTCCCCCTGTGCCCAGTCTCTGATCTCAATGTGATTAATGGGGAAAAAGATTGCTGTAAGCTTTCGGTTCTGAAAGGGAGATTGGCCCTGTGGCCCCTGTGGCCTTGCTCCCCTTCCTCCAGCCCTCCAGTCCTAGGTATGGTTGAAGGTATGGTTGCAGGTGTAGTTGCACATGTGTTTTGCGGAAGACCAGGTGGTCCAGGTGGTTCTCGTGCCCTGTGCCAATTTCACTTCCTGTGTCTGCGTCTCGCGGCTTGCTCTCCCCACCGCCTCCTGGGGGCAAGCTTCCCCCTCTTGCCCACAGGGGCGGGGTACAGACGGATACAGACGGCTGAACGCAGTCACAGTGCCAGTTCCAACTTGGAGTAGAGACCGGGTGAGGACCGGTACAGGGGTAGGAGCAGAGCGACGGGTTGGGAGCAAGGGAAGACGCTTACTCACTCATGCTTGCTGGTTGCTGCACCACTTGCTGCACCACCTTTGTCGCTCACCACCGTCGTCGCTCCTTGGCTTACTGGACTCACTCAGGTGTTTCACACTGCCCGCCAAAGCCTATGCCCACACAGATGAGCTGGCGAGCTGTGCTGGAACCCTCTTACAGCCTTACGGCCCCAATCCGAAGCCACGAGGGGCCGACAGGAGCAGCTTCAGTCTAGGGCAGGCGGGTGGGCAGGCGGTTCAAGTATCTGCGGCGTGGAGCAGGTGGAGCAGGCAGCCTCCTCGTCTTCGTCTCCCGCTCTGGTCTGCCCCCCGCCTCCACTGACTCAGGGGCTACGGCTTGCGGTATGGAAGACGGGGGTGAAATGTCGGAGCCCGGCAGGACTGGAGGACTGGAGTGGAGACGGCGTTCTCAGCCCCCTGCTCGGACCCCGCTCGCCGGCTGCAGCTGCTGCGTGGCCGGTACCACAAGGAGAACGGTAGGCAGGCAGGCAGGCAGGCAGGTGGGGGGGTGCAGCGGGGGAGACTCGATGGGAAAGAGGTGAGGACGGCCAGCACACAACACGCCGTGATCCGCAGCCCGCTACAACAACTGCTTCTGCCTCTCTCGGTGCCTCTCTCGGTGCTCCACAAAACACGGTCTGGACTCCATCAGCTATCAGGTCAGACTCAGTAGGGCCGGCCTGCATTGTCTCCATGTTCCATACCTTTTTAAAAGTGGTTTAATCCACCTCAACCTTTCTTCAACATAAAATTTACAAAAAAAGGTAGCATGCAAGGTTGATTGAACTGACATATTGTCACACGGACAACTGCATAGCTTCCTGTCCCAGTTGTTCATGTTTGGGAAAGTTATTAAACGAAAAAAGATGTTAAACCTAAATCTTGTCAATAAATATAAATCAAAACCATTTAAGCACCAATTTAAATAAGGTTGAATAGAGTATGTCACTAGTGTGACTTGATGATGGGACACAGATTTCTTAACCAGTTCTACTCCTGCCCTTAGAGTTTCCAGATGGTTCCAACAAAGCAACTTCAAGTCCTTCCTGGTAATATTACACTGTGATTCAGGTGTATGATAAAACTCAGGTCTCCCTAAATCATTAGCAAACTTGCAAATATAGGTCAACCAGGGGATTCTAGTTGCCCAATCTAGGCTCATACAGTCAATAACAATGTCCCTATTCAGGCTAAGGTCGGGTGAGGTCCATACTCGATGCCACAACAATAGCGGTTGCAGATTGTGTTTAGGTGGAGTAATGAGGTGGAATCCCGTTTTGATGGCGTTAAGTTTGAGGTGGTTGACTAAACCAATTCTGTGTATTTTGTAGAATAGCGTTGAGGGTTGTGAAATCATCTGCAGAGGAGATTTTCATGTACAATTGGGTTTCATCTGCTTACATGTGATAATAAATGTTAGAGGTGACTAAAAGTCTACTAAAGATTCCATGAACAAGTTGAAGAAAATCGGTGAGAGAGCAGATCCCTGTGGGACCCCTAGGGTGAACACAGTGGGCTTGGCCAGAGATTGGTTGACCTTGACTCTTTGGTTCTATTATGGAGGAATGAAGTAAACCATTGAAGGATGGTCACTGATAACCCAGCCTTCCTTCAAGTAGGTTTAGTAGATTGTTGTGTTTCATAGTATAGAACGCAGACGATAAGTCAAGGAGGATAAGAAGACACGCTTCATTGATAATACATCATCCAAAATGTGTGTGAGGGCCATTTCTGTGCTGTGACATTGGCGAAAGGCTGACTGGTTTAGGTTAAGGAGTTGGTAATAATCTATGTGGTTACAGAGTTGGCTATGGACAATAGTTTTAATTAACCCACAATAAAAATTCTATGACTATGTAGAAAAACTAAACAAACTAAGTGGTATTCTATCCCAAAAGGTGATGTGCCACAAAACAGAATTAACTTTTGGAACAATATCACAGACCAATTTAGCAATTAACATGGATTAAAAAAATGCATAAGGAAAATGCTACTTACCAGTATACATCTGCTCTTGGCATGTAGAGCTGCAGAGTTACACACTGTGCATAGATCGCCACCTAGTGTTGGGCCCGGATGTTTGCAGTTTGTGGTTGTCCTGAAAAGTTCCTTGGAAGTCACGAGATAGGTGCCTCCTCCTTTGGACCACAGTGCGCATGGGCATCAGCTCCATCCTCAGATTGTTTTTCGCCATTAAGGAAATTATGGAGCTTTGCAAGAAAAGGAAGGATGCCCATGTAATCTGTATCTAATTAAGATAATACTGGAACAGACAAGGGGAGGCGGGTGGGCGTGTGTAACTCTGCAGCTCTACATGCCAAGAACAGATGCATACTGGTAAGTAGCATTTTCCGTTCGAGGCATATGAGCTGCAGATTACACATGGGCATAATTGTATAGCAGTACCCACTCTTAGCGGAGACCACCCCTATCTGTTGCAGTAGTTTGAAATAATGTTTTGAGAACAGCCTGGCCCACATTAGCTTGTTGTTTGGTTTGCACATCTACACAATAGTGTTTTGTGAATGTGTGTGGTGTAGACCATGTAGCTGCTCTGCAGATGTCATCTAGGGGAATGTTCCCTAAAAATGCCATTGAAGCCCCTATCTTCCTTGTAGAGTGGGCTTTAGGAGGAACAGATAACTTACGTTTAGCTTTGTGGTAACAAATCTGTATGCATTTTACAACCCATCTAGATATCCCAGATTTTGAAATGGGATTACCCTTGTGTGGTGGTGAGAAAGACACAAAAAGTTGTTTTGTCTTACGAAAGGGTTGTGTCCTCTCGATGTAGTATAGCAATGCTCTTTTGACATCCAGGGTGTGAAGAGCTCTTTCTGCTACTGTCTGTGGCAGCGAGAAGAAAACTGGCAGTTCCACAGATTGATTGAGGTGGAAGGGAGAAATGACTTTGGGCACGAATTTTGGATTAGTACGAAGAATGACCTTAGTATGATGCATTTGCAAGAAGGGTTCTTGAATGGTTAGTGCTTGTAGTTCACTAACTCTCCGCAGAGAAGTAATAGCTACTACGAACGTAACCTTCCATTTTAAAAATTGTAGTTCAAATTTGTGTAAGGGTTCGAAGGGAGGTCCCATTAGCCGTGTGAGAACAATTTTTAAATTCCACACAGGTGAAGGTGGTACTCTGGGAGGAATTATTCTCTTAAGGCCTTCCATAAAGGCTTTAATAGCAGGCACTCTGAACAGAAATAGATGTTGTCTGTTTTTCAGATATGCTGCTATTGTAGCAATATGTAGTCTAACAGGCGTGTAGGCTAAGTTACATCTTTGGAGATGCAGTAAGTATCCTATGATGTATTGAATAGACACGTCTAGAGGATTAATGTTGTTGTTGTGACAATATATTACAAAACGTTTCCACTTAGTTCAGAACATGCTCTAGTGGTTGGACGTCTAGCTTCTTTTATGACATTCATGCAGTCTGGAGGAAGGTTCAGATATCCAAATTCTAGGATTTCAGAAGCCAGATCGCAAGATTGAGCTGAGCTGGGTCCGGGTGCCTGATCTGCCCACGGTTCTGTGTTAAAAGGTGTGGAGACAGGTATCATTTTTGGTGCAGTACTACAGACAGTTGTAGCAGTGTGGTGTACCACGGCTGTCTGGCCCACGTTGGAGCAACTAGGATGAGGGTCAGAGAATGCTGCTGTAGTTTGCGTACTACTAGTGGCATGAGTGGTAGAGCTGGAAAAGCGTACGCAAATTTGTTTGACCAGTTCATCGATATCGCATTGCCTTTGGACAGTGGGTGTGGATATCTGGCGGCGAAGCTTGGGCATTTGGCGTCTTCGTGGATGGCAAATATGTCTATCTGAGGTTGTCCCCACATCTGAAAGAATGGTTGAAGAACTTGCATATGAAGTTCCCACTCGTGGGTCTGTTGTGTCTGACGACTTAACACATCTGCTATGGTATTTTGTACTCTTGGAACATGCTGGGCTAGAAGGAATATGTTTTGAGGTATAGCCCACCGCCATACGTCCTGTGCTAGTTCAGAGAGTTGCAGGGAGTGTGTTCCTCCCTGTTTCTGTATGTAATACATGGCTGTCATGTTGTCCGTGCTGACTAACACAGCTTTGTTTGATACTTGCTTTTGGAAAACTTTTAGTGCTAGGAATATGGCTAGTAACTCCAGATGATTGATGTGGAGTAACTTTTGTTGCAGTGTCCACCTGCCTTGCATGGTGCTTTCCAGTAGATGGGCCCCCCAGCCGGAGAGTGATGCGTCCGCTGTCAAGATTATTTGAGGAGCTGGTTCTAGGAACGGTCATCCCTTGGAAAGGTTTTTAGTTTTCCACCACTGCAGAGAGAGATGAGTCTGACCGTCTACCAACACTAGGTCTGTTAATTGATCTTGAGCCTGGTTCCATTGACGTGATAAGCACTCTTGTAGAGGACTCATTTGAAGTCTTGCATGGGCACTATGAAAATGCAAGAGGCCATCATCCCTATGAGTTGCATGAACACTTGTGCTGGAAGGGATTGTTGTGGCTGAAACTTTGTGAGAAGAGTTTGCATGTTGGCTATCCTGACTGGAGTGGGATAAGCTAGTGCTGTTGAGGTGTTTATTGTGGCACCAAGGTACTGTTGTACTTTGGATGGTTGCAGATGAGACTTTGTGTGATTTATTGTGAACCCCAAGTTGTGGAGCAGTTGGATCGTGGCATGAGTGTGTTCCACACACTGGTTGTATGAGCTGGCTTTTATGAGCCAGTCGTCGAGGTACGGAAGACATGGATGTGCTGTCTTCGTAAATGTGCTGCCACTACTGCTAGGCACTTGGTGAATACTCTTGGTGCTGTTGTGACTCCGAATGGGAGTACTTTGAATTGATAGTGCTGCCTGTCTATTACTTCCTGTGAGCCTTGTGAATGGGAATGTGGAAGTATGCGTCCTTGAGACCTAGAGAAGCAAGGAAGTCATTTTGTAACAGGAGAGGAAGGACTTGTTGGAGTGTGACCATGTGAAAATTGTCTGACTGTATGTATATGTTTAGCGGTCTGAGGTCCAGAAAAGGCCTTAGAGAGCCGTCCTTCTTTGGGATCAGAAAATATAGAGAGTAAACCCCTTTGTTTTGTTGATGCAGAGGAACTGGTTCTATTGCACTTTTTTCTAGCAGAGATATTACTTCTCGCTTTAACAGTGATAGATGTTCTTGTGACATTGGACGCTAGTTTGGGTAGCATGTTGGGGGGGGAGGGGGGATAGATGTTAGTTCTAGACAGTAACCTGAATGAATAATTTGTCGCACCAAACTGTCTGATGTGATGTTGATCCAGGCAGGAAGGAATTGTTGCAGTCTTCCCCCCACAGGAGTGGAATGTTGGGGGGGAAGGGTAGGAAAGTCATTGGGTAAGGGTGGAGGCAGAGCGGGAGTTGTTGGTTTTGCCTCTGCCTTTGTTGTTGTTACCCCTGTAACCCCCTCTCTGGTAGCCCTTAGTGAATGTGGATTGGCTAGGGGTCTTGTAAGAAGTGGAGGGACTTTCGGAGGAGTAGCCTCTTGTGTTGCCTCTATATGATGAGCTACGAAAAGAACACCTGGGAGCTTGCTGCTGCAAGGCTCCCATGGATTTTGCTGTGTCATGTCTTTTTTCATTTTTTCTAAAGACACGTCAACATTTGGGCCAAATAAATGTATCTCATCAAATGGCTGATTAAGGATAGAATTTTGTACCTCAGGTTTAAAACCTGAGATACGTAACCAGGCATGTCTACGTAGAAGGGTACTGGTATTGATTGCCCTTGAGGCAGTATCTGCAGCATCTAGGGCACAACAAATGGAGGTATTAGTAATATTTTTACCTTCCTGTATAAGTTCATTGGCCCTATTTTTATATTTGTCTGGTAGATGCTGCATTATGGACTCCAGTTCATCATAATGTGCCCTGTCATATCTTGCCAACAACGCTTGGGTGTTGGCATGGCGCCAAATGTTAGCTGCCTGTGACGCTGTTTGTTTACCGGAGGCGTCATGGAGCTTAGATTCGTTATCTGGTGGTGAGGCCTCACCTGATGTCTGAGAATTAGCACATTTACGCGCATTAGACACTACTAAAGAATCTAATGGTCTTGGACCTTTAATGTAAACTGGATCTGTAGGGGCAGCTTTATATTTTTTCTCAATGCGAGGGTTGAGGACCCTAGCCCTGACATGATCCTTAAAAACCTCTGTTGCGTGCTTGATGACACCTTTAAGCATTGGCAAAATGGCAGTAGACCTTTGTGTGTTATCAAAAGTGTCTAATAGGAAATCTTCCTCCACAGTATTGGTGTGTAAGTCAACCCCATGGTACTGGGCAGCTCTTTGGACTAGTAGGTTAAGACCTATAGTGTCCTCTGGTGGGGAAGGTCTGAAAGGATATACATCGTCTTGTGGGACGTAAGGCACATCAGGGGTGTTGTAATCATCCCATGGATTAGGTGACTGAGGGGTACTATTGGTCCCTGTTGGGTCATGTGCACCCCCACCTGTGTCATCAGAGACTGATACTGCATCATCGACGGGATTAGTGGATGGTGTAGGCGAATGATGTGGTGGAGGAGGTGTAGGAGGAGGAACAGTATGGGGAGGTGGTGGAGAAGGGACCCTTAATGGAGAGGTTGCAATGTCTCTCTTCTTTGGAGGAGGAGGAGGTGCCAGCGCCTCAAGTGGTCTCTTCTTGGAGCTAAGAGCTAGTTGACCAGTCTTAGGATCCTTTACAAGAGTTTTTTATTAGGATCTGGTGTAAAAAGTTCTTCTGTGTACAGCAGATCCTTCGGCGTCGAAGTTTTCGGTTCCGTAGGTTTTTTCGGCACAGAGTCGGGAGCTGGTCTTGGGTCTTTTGGTTTAGAAGTGTGCCCTTTTGAAATGTATTTTACCAGAACATGTTTTTTCGGCTCCGAAGCGTGTGAATCTGAAGCTTTAGGCGTTTTTTTACTCGGCTCGGAGTGCGATTTCAGCATAGATGAGCCGCTGCCAGTCTTCGGTGCTGTGTTCTTAGGTGTCGGAGCAACGGTCAGCGTGGTTGAGGAAGATGGCTTCTTCTTCGGTGTCGTATAGGATCGGCACCGGGAATAGGCTAACTCAAGCCAAACCGCCTGAAGGCTTAGTAGGCTTCTTTGCCGGGCCCGAAGGCGGGGCGTGGGAAGCAGTCTCTCGGTGTGCACCCGGGCCCGAAGGTGAGGGTGTGACCCAAGCCTTTTTTGAGGGTGTCGAGGAAGTGTTGGAGTCGACGGTCTTACTTACGACCCGTTGAGCTGGAGTGATGTCCTCGACGTCTGAGTCTTCGGCATCAGAGGAGCTGGTGCTCTCTTCGGCGTGCTGGTGTTCTGGCATGTCAACGCACTCTTCAAAAATGTCGTCGGGGATCGAAGCTGACGAGCGAGCCATAGTTCTTTAGAGCTCGTCGGTCCTGAATCGTCTTCTTGGAGCGGAAAAAGGCACAAGCGGAACAGTCTTTGGCCTCGTGCTCCAGAGAGAGACAAAGGTTACACACCTCATGTAGGTCGGTGTGGGGAAACTTCAACCCCCTATCGAGGACACTTCTTGAATGGCGTCCTTTCCATGAGCCCGAGAGTAAGGCCTTCGTCGCCAACCAGAATGGAAGACTTCGAAGTGGTGAAGAATCGCGTCGATGTGGAGCGCGATCGAAACCATACCGTTATACTGAGTGAAGATTGCGCACCAAAGGAAATTCGGTTCCAAACCGGAGCGCAGCAAACACATCCGAGCCGGATGGTGGAAAAAAACAATCTGAGGATGGAGCCGATGCCCATGCGCAATGTGGTCCAATGGAGGAGTCACCTATCTCGTGACTCCCAAAGAACTTTTCAGGACAACAACAAACTGCAAACATCCGGGCCCAACACTAGGTGGCGATCTATGCACAGTGTGTAATCTGCAGCTCATATGCCTCAAACATGTTGTTCTCTGTAGTGTGCACAAGAGAAGCCCAGCAGCAAATTGTTTATTTTTTAATATATTAGCGAAACAAAACAGTCACAGAGGCCTAACAGAGTTTGTTTTCAGGTTACAGGCTGTCAATGGAGCCCATATGTGAAGAGTAGTGGTAAAGTTCCATAATCACTTTGCAAGGCAACTGGTTTGCAAAGAGGCATAAAGAAATTCATGTTTGGGACCCCAATAAGACTATATGCCCAGGAACACATTTGTTTGGGTTTCCCTCAATATCACACTCCTTTAAATTAGGCCCATAGTTTCTTTAAAAGATATTTCTGAACGGACATTGAGTTCATACTGGGAGTACTTAAGTTCCCATCCGTCTACCACTTCCTGGAGATAGACCTGAATGCTCACTGTAAATAAAGCCTAAGAGTAACTTATACACAGAGAGTCAGTAACTTGAAAATCCAATATGCTTAATAGTTACTACTTCGGTCCTTTACATTTGTCAGCAGGAGAGTTATCCCCGGGGCTGAACAGGCCAGGATTGGTGTTCCTGCATCTAGGACTGCCAGGTGCAGGAATGCTAGGCCTGGTTTTATCAGTGCTGACATTCCCCCTGTAAAACCACTGAGGAGCACTGCCTTCCCTCAGTCACAGCAGAGCCTGCGCTCTCCGCTCACAACCTCCTGACCTCTGCTATTTAACACAGCTCCCCTCAGGCAGTAAATATGAGTGAAAAAGACCCTGGAATTAAGGACAACACAGTAAAGGATCTGGTATCTTCAGCTCCATATGGTTATTTTTCATTTTTGGGGCTAAAACTTAGAAAGCCCGGAGCAATGAGGGGAGGAAAATATTGTTCAGAATCGATAATGCCGCCTCTAAACTCCAGGCAACCCGTAATGAGGACCTTCTTTTCCAGGACCCATAAAAAAGGCTTCAGAACCTCCTTAAGGTACTACTTTATCAGGCTATACCGGTTAACCAGTGTATTAACATAAAGGCTATGTTTTTTTTGCGAGGGAACGCAATCCCTGGATCTTAGCATGGGAACCACATCAGAGGTGTGGGGCAGTGGTCAACAGGAAACCGGGGTACCAAGAAACATAGTTTTAATTAGTAGAAAAAAATGGACTACTATAGAACACAACATTTTATTTTATTGGTTTTCGTTCCTGTACTTTGTTATTCAGTGCAGTCGTGTAGCTGTGTAGCTGTGTTGTCACAGGCAATATAAACCATGAAATACAAAGAAACAAATAAAAGTAACATAATTCAGATACCAAGTCAATGTCAACTCTCTGGTGTTTAAATTGAGACGTGAATGGAAAAAGCAATTGCTTAATTGAATGTCCATTATAGATTGGGGTAAAATATCTCTGCATTTACAGTTTAATCCCTCCTTTCTCATATATAAGACTGAATATTAGCCTTGCAGAGAGGGCGCCCGGTCTCAGTGTCTGCTCACTAAAATAAAGTGAAGGTTATAGACTTTACAATGAGCTGTACTGATGTGCACTATTGATTCTCATCCTACAACAAATCATTTGATCATGGGTAAATCATGCTCACTGAACCTTTATCCCCTTACCTGCACTGTCTGAGTACTCGTAAACAGGCTCTGTACAGGAATGACCATGGAGTTGATATTTCCAGGACAGACCACCATTGGGGTATTTGGTTGCAAGAAACCAGAGTGATCAACTATGGAAAGGAGAAGTCTGTCTTCATATGAGCATGGCCCCGGCTAGAGTCCAGAATCCCAGCCATTTCATGGTCAAAGTGAATGCTGGCACTTCCAGTCACCCATGTGGCATGTAACAAACTAAGCAAGGCTCCTGGTTGCCTCGGCGACATCCACTAGTCTGTTTCATTTTAACATCACTTTGTGGAACAAAATGCAGGGTACACTTTGTGAGGGCTGGCTGCTAGGAAGTGCCATGTTTCGCCTTCACTCGATTCTCATAACATGACGCAGAGACAAGAGTTCACCACTTTGTTTGGGAGGGCATTTTACCTATGGCATTCTATTTTGAAAGAGAACATGCATGGGGGTTTGAGCTAAGGGTTGTGTTTGCGAAAAGACTTCTTGGGGGCATTCTGAAATCTACCCTGGGAATGCATTCCGCCCACTGCTTACCATTAGCTTTGTGGTTTATAACTCACTATTTCTGGCTTTCTATTTGCTGGTGTTATTTGTTTTAAGCTGTCCAGAATGTATTTGTCACACCTGTGGCGCAAACCTTGTTCACCATTGCCCTTGTATTCTTTCACGAGTCCTCACATTCTGTAAACAGGACTTTACATTTTGTTCTGACCTTGTCACATTTGTTCAAAGACAGGGGTCAAATGTTGTGCTCCGCCTTCCCAGGGAGCCTGGTATTTACTTTTCTTTCTCTAACTTCAAAGTGAGAGGATTAATGTGAAATCTTGTCTGGTACTGGGAAAGAAAGGTTTTTTCTATCAACCAACAAAATTTTAATATCTGTCTTTGACCTGTGCAAATATTTCAGAATATATTAGAATTATGAAAGCACAAATGAAGCACATTTTTTATAATTCGGAAGTGTGATAAAAACAAATATTTTCATGGATCAAATCAACACACTAGGTGATGCCATTTCCACATTTTATCGTTTGAGCACTGTATAGGTTATCAATAAAACTACCTGTACAAATGTAATTGCAATTCAATTGAAAATGTGTTGTCTGTAATAGTACATCATGCATACTCCACACTACACCACTCCACTCCACAACACTTTACTCTATGCTATGCGGATTTATAAAGCGTGAAGATAACAGACAACTATAGCCATGTTTTAGGCATTTTTCTGAAACGTATTCCATTCATTTTGTTTCTCAGCTCAGACAGAATAGCGTTCCATAGCTTCTGCCTACCCATCTAATCCTTTGGATTCACTCCACCTTGGGTGGGTAGTAGCACCATTGAAGATCTTAAGGTCCTACTAGGGGTGTAAGGCACCAGAAAGATCGTTATGAAATGGTTGATCGCCCTATGAGCCAGATAAACTGCTTAACACTTAATCCTCTCCTCCACTGGAAGCCAATGCAAGGAACCCAGTCCACTTTTAACAGATGAGTTCTTGGGTAGCTTAAATTAATAATCCTTTATGCTGTGTTTAGGACAAGCTGTAGTCTCTTAAAAATGTATTTGTTTGAACCCATACACAAGGAATTTCCATAGTCCAAGCAGGAGAGATCAACACTTAGGCTTCTGTTCTCCTAAATTGTAAGGGTTGAAGTTCTAGGATTTTTCAAAGGGTTCTAATCATGCCTAAGCAAGATGCTGTTATTCTTTTAACCTGGGCATTCATGGATAAGGTACTGTCCAACCACATTCATAGGCTCTTTATCACAGAGGACGGGTTGGTGGTGCTCCCAGGCACTCTGTACATCTGAGGGTTGTTTGCGGAGTTGGCTTGCTTCCTAAAATCCTCAGCTCAGTTTTATCTCCATTCAACTTAAGAGAGCAGTTCGCCATCAAACATGCAAGTTTCTCTAGACACAGAGACAGTTGTTTATGTGAGCCTGTCCTTGGGGAAAGGGAGAGAACTAGTTGGGTGTCGTCAGCGTAAGAAACAATCGAAACCCCAAATTCCTTCACAATATCTCCAAAGGGTGCAGATAATGTTAAAAAGTGCAGGGCTCAATGCAGAGCCCTGCAGCACCACACATTGTAAAGGAAACACATCTGAGTGGCAGGGGGTGTTTCACAGATTTGAAAGGGCCTTTCTTCCAGAATTGAGAAGCCAGTTCAACGCACCATTTTAATTCCTATTTTACTCATACCGAGCAACAGTGTCTCATGGTCCACTGCCTCGAACGCTATGCTCTGGTCGAGAAGGATAATGGCCGTAGAACCTCCTTTGTCCAGTAATATTTCAAATTCTTTGGTTATGGCTAATAGCGTGGTTCCATGTTGTGTTGTGGATGGAACCAGTCTGGGTGGGGTTGAGAAGAGAGTTTTCCGCCAGGAATAATGAAAGGTTTTGATTAATATGTTTTTCTAATATTTTTACCAAGGCTGAAAGCAGGGAGATCGGTCTGTAGTTCCTGGGACATGTAGGATCAAGATTCGTTTTTTCTTTTTTTTGCAGAAGCGTGACCACTGCATATTTCCAGGCTCATGGAACTATTCTAGTGGAAAAGGATAAGTTAAGGAGCTCCAAAATTGTGATGAAAATCTCTTGGGCTGCTTGTAGCAGAATGTGAGGTGGTGCCAAATCCAAAGGGGATCCAGATTTAAATTTGCCAAACAATACTAGAAGTGACTCCATAGTAACAAGGAGGAAGTTCCAGATACATGCCCTCTCCTAGGGAAAAACATGTGTCTCCTGCAGGATAGACAAAGCTTCTTTTGTCTGCTGTAGATTACTATAAATAACAGAGGCTTTATCTTAAAAGTATGCTGCAAGTTCATTGTAGCATGCCAATACAGGGAAAGGATGGTAAGTGACTTGACAATGGGTAAGAGTTCCCCCAGGGCACTGGCTGCATTATTCATTACTAATAAAATCCTGTCCGGCTGGACAAAGGACATACGTACTATCCAGTGTATGCCTATCATTTCCCTGATCCTGATAAACTAGGGTCCACTGTTCCTTATAATAAACAGCATTAATCATTACAGCTTCATAATATGATGCCTATGCCTTTTTAATTTCCCGATGGAAATGTCTAATAGCTATCTTGTAGGAGAGTTACGTTTTTTTAATAGTTTTCTCTCCATTTTCTTTCTAGGATTTTACATCTTTTTTTAAAGAGACAGGATGAGCCATAAACAAGGTGCTGACTTCCCTTTATTTCCCTTCTTTATAGTAGTAATAGGGATCATTTCATCAAGAGAGTTCTTGATCCACACTTCTACTATAGCATTTGCTGCCCCAGAAGGTTTTCGAATGGACAGTTTGGTAGTAGCTTGGGAATTCATCCATATTTCTTTATTCAGTTTTGACCATCTATGGCCTAAACTTGAAGTGGTCTTATTGTCCAGTGGATGTGGGACACCCTCCAGTGTGAATGCCACTTCACTTCCATGTCACTTTACACTACGCCACTCTACTCCACTCCATGACAACCCATTTTACTTTACTCCACTCTATGACACTTTTCTCCACTCTATGCTACGGCACTCCACTCGAACTCATTTTACTCCGCTCTATGCCCTCAACTCTACACCACTCCACTCTCCACTCTATGAAACTCTACTTTACTCCACTCTATGACACTCTACCCCACCCAATGCAATATATGCTACTTCACCTTACGGCTCCACTCTACTCCTTTCTGCGACTCTGAGCCATTCCTCCACACTGTACGCCAATAAATTATTGAAAATTTGCAGCTCATTCTGGGTACAAAGTAAACTGGGATAAAAGTGAGGCTATTCCACTTTCTTCTGGTACCACAACAGCTTCAATAGATGGCCATCCTTTTTGTTGGAAATCATCACAATTGAAATATCTCTGAGTTCTAGTTAATAGAGGCCTATCCAATCTGATTTCAGATAATCTCGATCCTCTTATAACACAAATGGGAATGGATTTTGCTAAATGGTCTCTTTTAGGCTTTTCTATGTGGGGAAGGGTGCAGGCTGTTAGGATGGACACCTTGCCTCGCTTTACTTACATATTAGGAATGCTCCTGATAGTTATTCCCTTATCGACATTGCGTCAAATAGACAATTGTATTAGGTCTTTTGTTTGGGGTTCTATCTGTCCTCGCTTAGCTGCCACCAAACTAATGGCTCGACGTCCTTATGGTGGTTTAGGGTTACCCTCTTTGGAACATTATTCCTTAGCCCTACACCTTTCATAACTAGTTTATTTACTCCCAAACTACAACGACCCTCCACAGTGGGTTCAAATAGAACACTCTCTTCTTAATCGAAACAATGGCCTTAACTTTCGTTATGGTATTAGATATCCACGTTCTTCCCCTCCACATCCGGTGATGCAAGCTACTTATCAAGCATGGCATTGAGCACATCGATTAACAAAAACTTCTTTCTGATTACATTAAAAAGCTCCACTTTGGAACAATGAAAGTATTCGAATAAATAGTAAAGCACTTCAATGGTCTATTTGGATGTCATGTGGCGTCAATACACTTGATCAAGTCTTATCAAATGGGGAGCTAAAATCATTTGATCAACTCATCCTTCCATTACATGTCCGCAACGTCGCCTTTTACACACTGCACTCTCCACTTCTAAAATATGTATCTTAAGACATTGGCAATTATATAACCCTCCCTCGAATGAAGAATGGCTTGTAACGATGTTTCAGACAGCGTCTCATGAACGTATTCTATACCGACTTCAAAATCAAGAGGAAATCTTTCAACAAGTATGGAATCCCTTTCTTAAAGACCCCTAAACGCCCTTTTTCTCCTTTCATATATTCTCTTTACTTTCTACCTCTTTATGCTTAGACAAGGAGTCTGTCTTTATCTATCTCTAAATCTATTTCTACAATTACGCTTGTATAAATTTATTTATTTATAAAGTTAAATCTATTTAAATTTTACTTCCTTGTATACTTGTACTTGCGTTAATATTCACTTATGTACTCCTCTACTTACTTATGCTTACTTACAATTTTTTCCTACTTATTTCTGTTCATTTTTCCTTTTAGCTTATCTCATTTTTTCCCCTTCTATTTACATTTCACTCCCTATCAATTTCCCTTATATCTTTCAATTCTCAACCCTCTTTACCCCTTTTTTCTATATCTTTATAAATGTCTCAAGGATACTTGCATATTGAAATAAGTTTACTTATTAACTTACTCTTTATATCATATAAGATGCCCTATGTAAATTTCTAATTTTCTACGTTTTATGTGATAATGATATCCTCTATGCTTAAAATGTTAATTGCAATTATATAGCTTTATATATATGTATTTATTACAGGTGTTTTCAGTAAAATATTTCGACAAAAAAAGAAAAACACACAATAATAAATGAAATTAGCTTATCACTTCCCACTGGACAGAAATACAACCTACTCTGATTAAAATACCTAGGGAACAAAAAAGATTGATTTTTCTACACATTATGATTTATATATGTTTTCATTGCTAAATAGTGATAGCGGACAGGAACAGGCCACCTTGACAGCCAATGTCTGCAATTAATGAAATACATAGCACACTATTTCATTTCAACTGCTGCCTTTGCCATTAAATTATAGTTACAATAAAAGTGAGCGGACATATCAAACTTCCAATACCCCTCTCAGTGGTGGAAAATACATTCCAATGATTCATGAAATCATAAAATTGAATGTTCCATTTTACAGACAAGTACGCTGGCCAAATTCTGATTTGCATGGGTACTCTGGCTTCAAAGTCACCAGTGGCTGACTGACCTAGCTAAACGTGGCTAACATAAAGGCTTTAGCATGGTCCCCTGTTGGTTCATGGCCACTTCACATTTCTCCTTATTAGCATCTCTTAAGGTAAAATTATTCCTGAAGTTGGTGCACACACATGCGGAACCGTACTTCTCAGATACAGTTTGGAAGGCTGCTTTAGAAGCATCCTGGTGGGACCACTCAAAAATTCCTTAGTCTGTTTATTTGTCTCATGTCTTCCCGATTCATGAATGTCTCGGAGTAAATGCTGGTTTTACAAGACTATTGGCTATCAAGTGCCTCCATGATCGACAACATGTGGGAGTTTAGTGTCGGCACCAGCTGCGTGCCGGACACATGACGCACTCAAAAGCATGAAAATCACACAGACGGTGTCACAGTTGGCAATTCTTAGAAAGTGTACCTTGGCTGCAGTTAATAAATAAATATTCACTTGACTGAATTTAAACTGCTATTTTAGTGGAAGATGTTAATACAGAAACACACCTTTCATATTGATAGTTTGTCCAAGTACAGCGTATGACCAAGCTGTCCAAAGCAGCATGCTGAATTTTCTGTGTTTAATACTTCACTTAGGCTGGAGAGAGATGATGTGAAACGTAAACTGATACAGGCTTTACTCTAATTCGGTTTGCGGGTCCTGTCCAATCAAGGGTCGAGGTCCTATCTGAACAAGACCATACCTATGTTGCAAAATTATGCTCCAGTAAGCACAAACAGTGTGAGAATCTAGTTTCAAGACGGTGATGATTGATTATGGTCTGTCTTGCTAGGCAATATTTCCTCTGCTGGACTGAACATTGCTCTAATTGGGTCAGTCGCAGTAAGTAAAATAAAATCTTGGTTTTGGTGTGACAAGTGGCGTAGGGATGAAAGCCCTTGCATCGCAATCAAAGCTGTGCCGTCCTGCTGCCTGTTCTACTCTGCATGGACGGCTCTTTCGTAATGGCGGAGGAGATCTACCCCGCTAAAAATGAAAAATAAAATGATAATGAAAGCATTTTATTATAATTTTATTTTTGCCTGCCTGATTGCCGCTGAGGCAAGTCTTCAGTGGGGCGGGGCCAGGCAACGTCCCAGTGGTGCAGAGTCGAGCGGAGTGGTGTAGAGTGAAGTATGCATGGTATGGAAGCGCACTGCCATTACAGAGAACACATTTCCAATTTAAATGACCATTACATTTGTACACATGTACAGTTTTACTAATAAAACGATACAGTGCGCAAACAAAAATGTGTGGAAATTGCATCACCTAGTGTAAAGATTTGTTTTGATCATATTAAAGTATTTGTTTCCAACACAAAGAAAAGGTGCTTCATTTGTGTTCCTAATTCTGATTTATTCTGAAATACTTACACAGTTCATTTAAATGTTGTCATGTGCTAGAAAAAAACCTCAAGAAAAGATTGTCACATCAATCCTATCTGTAAGGTCAGAGAAAGAAAAGTAAACGCGCCCTACGAAGACAGCGCCTGACATTTGACCTCTGTGTTTGAATGCACAGCAACTTTGACAAGATGAGAACAAGATTTAATGGGCTGTTTACAGAAAGGGAGTTTGTGGAATAATACAGTAAACACGGTTTAGGCAACAGGAGAGACGAACTGAACCTGGAGAGCCTAAACCGAATAAAGCTAGCAAAAAGAAAGGCAGAAAATGTGAGGTAAAACCCACAAAGACAATGGTAATCAAGGAGCAGAATGCATTCTTAGGCCAACTTTCGGAAAGCCCCAAAGATGTCTTTAGCTAACCAGGCAGCTGCATTGTCTCAATACATTTGTGAGAGTGAAGCTACATTCGTTTTTTTCATGATTACTAACGCGCTTGTTTTTTTAGTAAGCATGTTCCATTATTAGGGTAGGCCGAGGACGATTTTTCTTTAACACCACATACTGTTTCACAAAGCACCTGATGTCAGTGATTAAACTGAAGTCAAAGTGAAAAATAAAAATACAGCAAATTTAAACTATATCAAGATAAACGCTTATAATGAAACACTGTGGTTAAAAGTTCCAGACTTGATGCGCAAAGGAAAAGGAAAGAGAGAAAGTTTTCCAGACCAGTAAGGGAGATACGAATGGGCATTCATATATAAAAGGTACATGGAGCTAAGACACAAGAAAATCTTTCCAAAGACACCAACACATAAGAGGTATCATCTGCACAGAGGTAGAATTAATTCACTAGCTTTAAAACTGGTTATAGAAGGGTTTCCAGTACTCTTTTCTAGATTTTCTAATTAATAACCCATGTTTGATTCATGCTAATTATGTGATACTTTACCTATCAGGTAAAATGAAGTTTTTTCTTCAAGTAATACACAACCAACCAGGGATGAATACTGCTATAGCTTTTCATAGTTGTTATTACATTGATGTAACATGCTTAAGAAGGCTAAACTGAATAAAATATTCAAAGTATAGGCCTATTATGGAGCAATTCTACCTTTGGAAATACACTGAATGATAACATTAAATAATCGAATATAGAGAGAGTAAAGATAACAATTTTATACAAAATACTAATGCGAAGTCAATTGCACTCTCGCTAGACTTAGAGCCTGCTTTCAAGATGGTAATAACATACCAGAAACCATGCTGATACACAAGTTGAGGGCCCGTCAAACCAGCAAATGTATCTGTGACAATAGGTATGCCAACAGCACTGTACATGGCACCACTGTGGTAAAGCTCCAGGCCTTTCAGACCTTTTACCAAATATTATACACTGCCAGCCCAAACCAACAGGATAGGAGATGCATACTTGGCTTTGTCAATCTTTCCAGAATTTATAGTGAATGTGCATCTGCATTGGGTGAGTCTGTCACTACTGCGGAGGTGCTGGGGCTAATAACCAACTCAAACCATCCAAAGCACCAGGTCCAAACAGATTGACGGCCCTCTTCTATATTAGATTTGCCCACCCCCCAAAGCTATCCTATTTTAACCACCCTTTTCAACATTCTTAATGCTGTGAACAGAGGCACACAATACATGACAGCCCCCTCCATAACGCTGATCCCAAAATCCTGCAAAGACTTAACCCACTGACCATCCTACCGGCCCATCTCCCTCCTTCACTTAGGCCTTAAACTCCTCGTCTAGGTTTTAGCAAACAGTGTAGACAAATTACTGCCTAGACTGCTCCACTCAGAACAAGGAGGCTTTGTGCTTATCCAGTCCATAAGCAAAAAAATCAAACTAGCCATACACCTCATAGAGTTCGCCAGGAGGATGGTCAAGGATGTCCGGTCTTTTGACGTTGACAAAGCGTCTGACATAGTGGACTGGTGCATGTTCTTTGGCGTCCTGAGGAAATTTGGCCAGGTTGAACATATCTTTGTTTGGCTTACAGCTCTCTACAGTAACCCAAAAAGTGAGGATAAAGGTAAATAGCAACAAATCAGCCCTCATATTCATCCATAGAGCTATCTGTCAGGGATGCTCACTGTTCCCTCTACTTTTTGTTCTCTTCCCCGAACACTTGAAATCAGCCTCAAATTCACCGTATTTCCTTTTGCTGCATCTCCTTTAAGGTGTCTCCTTCATAGATAAAATATATTCCTCACTCTCAAGGAATCCAAACTTTAATTTTTGGCTTTAGTTTCCCTCTTGGAGGAATTTCAGGCTGCCAAAGGCCTACAAATAAAAATGACGTAATTGGAGTGTTTGATTCTAGTGGGGTTAAACTCCTTTGCGTAATCATTGCTTGACATAACCCAATTTGACAATGGACTCGATCAAATATTTAGGAATTCAAATGACGCCCAACATCCAACAATGTGGTCGAACACATTTTCAACTCCTCTTATGTGATGCTAAACTAACCCTGACAGTGTGGAAAAAACACTAACTTACCTGGGTGAGGCACATTGTGGCCCTTAAACTGCCCATACTGCCGTGTAGCCTTTATATCTTCTAGGCCATGCCCCTACCTCTCAGCAAAAATGACATAGTAGGCCTCCAGGCAATTGGCATGCATCATATTTTTAAGGGGACAACGCTTGAGACTTTCTACCAAATTCTAAATGAGGCACCCTAGAAAGGCTGGACTGGGGTTGGGGGGGGGGGGCGGCGGAGGGATACCACATCTTCTATGCTACTATCAAACTTTCCAGTTACACTATATGATCGCATGGCTAGGAGGCGAAACAGTGCTGCTACTTGACCACACCTGGGCAGCCAGAACCTATGTACATATCTGCAGTCAACAGGCTAGCACTTACTGTTTGATATTCTATAGCATGCCAGCTTACCTCATTGCCCTCTCCTCTTACACCCACCATAGACAATGCAGACTTCACACCAGGTTTGTCGACCCACAACTTTAAATTTTGGTGACAAAAGATTATGTTCAGCTTCACACCTTTTACACGGATAGGACCCATTGAACTTGGCCCACTCTGAAAGGCATAGAATTAGCACCCTCAGAACCATTTTTCAGTTCACTTCTGAACCTACGGAGGACTCTCAGAGGACTGTCCTGCTACCTGCTGGGTATTGCAGAGAACTGCCTTGCTGCACCAAGAGGATTGCACTGCTGCCTGAAGTTTGCTTTGTGCCCTCTGACGACTGCCCTGCTGCTTAAACCCAGGACTTCCAGAGTAGCTCCAAGGGCTAACTGACTGGCCTCTTGACCAACCATCTTGAACTCACACCTGGACCCAGCCTGTGTAAATCCTGACCCTCCAAGTGGTACCCCTCCAGTCCTGGACCCTTGGAAGTGGTGAAAGGTGCCCAAATCCTAAACTCTGGACGTAAAAGGTTTTCAGCCAAAAAGTGCTCTAAGAAACCAGAAGAGATCGGGACTTACATGCTCGCCGGTCTGCCCAAAGTGCATCGCTGGTCGGCCTGACTTTGTGGTAACTCCTGCCACATTCTTCTCTGCAGGAAGCCAATCTTGTTAAGCAGCGCTTGGAACACTCGCTGGATAGAGCCTGCAGCTTCATCCTGCTCGAGATTTTCGACTTCCATAAAAGAGACTATATCCAAACATAGAAATCTTCACTGTGACTTTGTCCAGTGGCTCCCCGACGACAACTCCTCCTCCTCCTCAGACACAGCTGGCTGCTTTGCTCAACTGAACGTTCCCTTTTCAGACATTTTGTTCCAAAATATCTTTTGTTCCAAAATATCTTCTGAGTCCACAGTTAAGCGGAGATGGGACTCGACATGCCCTGGTCTCCCACGACTAGATGTCCTCACTTGGCTTATAGATATTTTAGTCATGAATAATCTCATTCCTCACAGGGATGGAAAGGTCTGTGACACTGAGGAGGAATTCACTTCATACTTTCTTCTTGATGATGATTTCTGTGAGGCAGTGGAAGCCTAAATTCACACAAGGCAGTATCTGACGTATTCTCTCCCTTCGAGAGAAAAATCCTAGGGATAGAACAGAGGTGCTTTGTACCCCTCCCTCAGAAGGAAGACATGGCAGGACCCTCCACAGTCACAGTACTTCAGGGGAGGGCCGGGTCTGTAGACCTCAAGGGGAGCCCGACACATTCTACCCTTAGTGTCGACCTCTAACTTTTGACTGGCTAAAAAGAGCATTTCTATTTCATAACTCACACCCTGGCGGGGAACTGGCATCTGCCCCTAAAGTCGTGACTCAACAGGGGGCTCCTCCTGCCCGGAGGGTTTTGATCTATGCCCATGAGAAACTCTCAAACAAAATGATTCACAGGGAACTCAGATGGGGACCTTGGCATCCCTTCTCCAGATTACCCTACTGCAACATCTAAGAAGCCCCAGAATACAATGCTTACTGCCACCATGTTTGAGATGCTGGGCCCTGAGAATATCCACCACCCCTGTTCCTCAGAGAGGGCCTAGTGCAAACAAGAAAAAAGTGGCTGCAAATGTGGCGGGAATACTTAGGAAACCTCTGGACAAAGAAGTACGGAACCAAGCCAGGGCGGGATGCCCCTGTCAGTCCTTGGATGGCACAGTGACTTTTACTTAGGAGAGTGATGCCATGACAGCTACTTTCCTGGCTCCATATGTGCGGGACAGTAAGAAGAGGATTGAATGCTCTTGGGGCTCTTGTCAGGACAAGCGCTTGACATAATCAATCCCCTGACAAAGATCCTCGGCATGGCAGAGGAGGCATCAGGGCCACTAATTTCCCTAGACATCCTCTCCAGGTAGGCACAAAGTGCGGTCACTACCCTAGAGAATGCAAATTGTGCAATCTCTACTGAGAGGCGCAGATCCTTTTTTTGATCAAGGTTGATCTGAAACTAGGAGATCGCCACTTCTGACGCTGGTGCCGTCACTCAGAGCTCTTTGGGGATGCTTTAATTAAGGAGCTCGGCAAATTTGTGTAAAACTTCACCACTTTAGACAGAGTGCACACTTCAATGGGGAGGATATTCACTCTAAAAGTTTTCTATGGGGCTAGTTGAGGCCGCGGGTACTGGGCTAACTGCTTCCCCGATCAAGCCCCGCCCATGGATGTAGGAGAGGGCAATGGCAGAACAAAACCAGATAAAGGCGTTTTCCCCTCCTGAGGTGCCCAGCGTCTCTGGGGATGCACAGGCTGCTTGAGGAGAGGCAGCAACCACGCACCTGCTAATGGTGAGTGTTTGCCCTTCTTCACAGTTAAGAGTAGGGAGCAGGTTTTTTCAACAGGTGAAGGGTGGTAACCTATGGTACTCGGGTACAGCCCTTCCGCTCTTACTCTACTTTGATGTCAGAGCAAAATGCTACCCTGGAAATAGAGATAACAAATATGTTGGACAAAGGCACAACCACTCCCACAGTGGCCCATCCCAGGTGTTTCCTCAGCAATGTGTTTCTGGTGGAGTAGAGGGATGGGGCACAGCACCCCATCATACAACTCCGGGAGTTCCATGAGTGGCTGGTTTTACACCACTTAAAGATGGAGTGACCTCTTACAGGACATCTTGACACCCAATGGCTGTCTAGCTCATCGGAACCTAAAGGATGCATTGTCTCACAGTTCCAGTTTATTCGACGCATCGCACATTCCTGCAATTCGAGTTCACAACACTTCCTTTCGGTCTGTCCAGGACTTCGTGGTTGTTCACCAACGTGTTGAGGCAGGTAATGGAACACCTTAAATCAAGGGGCATACATTTGATTATGTACCTGGATGACACTTTATTAATAAAACAATTACCGAGAAAATTGTATTAACATCACATGACACTCAACCATCTGCAAAACATGGGATTCATAATCAACCAAAGGATAATCGTTACTATCTCCGACAGAGGATCACATTCCTAGGATTCGTAATAGAATCTACCTAGGTGACACAGAGTCTCTCATCTTGGAAGGTGGTCAAGATCAAACACGCATTTTGAAAAATGCTTAACAAACCCACCCCCTCTCTGTGACAGATTGAACATCTGATGGGCATCCTCTCATTATACATAATGGAAATCTTCTTGAGCCCACTTCATTACAGAGCACAGCAACACCTGGAAGCTTTTCACCTGTGCAGGGATCTCTATGGTCCTCCAAAAGAGTTTCTCTGAGCAGGGATCTCAGGTACTCAGAAAGAGTTTCTCTGTCAGAGGAGGACAAAGTGGGAATAGGCAGGTGGGTTTCCCACAAGAAGGCCTGGATAGGGAAGTGATATTCAACTCTATATCAGATCTGGTGATGGAATCAGATGCCATCAGAAGCAGTTGGGGTGTCAGATGAGGGTAATTCTCCGCAGAAGGTCTGTGTTCCACAGTAGAACAAGGCCTGCATATCAATTGCTTGTTACTGCTGGCAGGAACCTTTGCAGTGCAGTGTTGGACTAAAGAGAGTATCAAGTGTTTGGTCCTCCTAAAGATGGACAACGTTGCAGCAGTTCGCTAAATCAATTACTTAGCAGAGATGAAGTCTTGAGTTCTTTAGGATCTGGCCAGAACTTTCTAGAATTATTGTCTAGAGAATCACATCTCTGTGTCAGCAAAGTAACTTTCAGGATGTTCCAACCGAGTGGCAGATGGCACTCACGGCATCTACAGGATTAAAGCCCCTGGCAATTGGATCTGAGGGTATCCTAACTAATCTTAAACATATGGGGACTGTTCATAATGGATCTGTTTTCAATTTGCCAGGACCACCAACTAGGCAGGTACTTCAGTTGGAGGCAAGACCCGCAAGCTGCGTCAATGAAAGCATTCCTTCAGCACTAGTCAAAGGAAGCAGGCTATATCTTTCCCCCGATTTTTATGATAACACACATTTCTGCCCAGGTACGAAGGCAGCAGGCAGATCTGGTGGTAGTGACACTGTCATGGAGATCTCAAATCTTGTATCCATTTCTGATGGAACTTTTCTGGACTTCTCCAATTCGTCTTCCCCTGTTTCCGGATCTCTTTTGTGAGCCATCAGGAAATACTCACAGACTAATCTCTGAGGGTACGTTACATCATAGAGTACAGCAGATAACAGGGAAAGATGGAATGTCCCAGGACTTTCGCAAGAGGCTGAAACACAGCTATCCAGAGCATGGGCTGAAGGGGCCATTAAGTGATATAAATTGGCCTGATTGAAATGGATGGGTTGGTGCCTGCAAATTGACCTGGATCATGTGGGGACTGACATTGTACAGATCCTGAATTTTCTGAGGGCATTGCATATAGGTTAGTAAACATGTTCAGGTCTGCTATTTCAGCAGGACATACTCCCATCAAGGATCTTCCTATGAAATACATCCCCTGGTTAAAATGTGTTGAGGGCTATACACCTGTCCCTTCCACCAAAACCAAGGTACTCTCTGGGACATGAACAGAGTGTTGAACCTTTTTCTCTCATGGCAGAGTAGTCTTATACCTCCCAGAAGGAGCTGTCTGGGAAATAGGCTATGCTTATATGTTGGCTACTGCAGTGCAGCTGATGTCAGGGCTCGAGACATAAAGGTAGAGTATTCACCCCAAAGGGGTTACCTTTCACATCTCTAGGAGAACAAAATGTAATTCCGAGATTCTGTCGTACCCTGATTTTCAGAATGTACCAACACTGTGTGTTGTGAGGGGTATCTACGCTTAAAAAACTATGATGAAGGAAATCTGCCCGACAGATGAAAGACCTCTACGTATTGCTATGTGAAAACCCAAAAAGAAGGCGTCTTCATCTACCACCACCAGGTGGGCCCGCTGGGTGATGCAGGAGGCTGGAATAGACATACATTTTTGTCACACATTCGGTAAGGGGTGCCATGGCCTCCAAGACAACCGCAACGGGGGCTCAACTGGAGGTTATCATAAACGCAGAAAACTGGTCTTCAGATTCAACTTGGAAGCGGTTTTATTTCAAACCAATCTCTGATTTGGCAACTTTGGTAATTGAGAAGCTTTCAACCAGCATATCCTCCCCTTCAGTCCTGACATGTAATGAAAATGTCCTTGCTATCGTACCGGAAAGTTTAAATTCTATAAAGAAGACGGAGGAGATAATTATCCCATCTAATTATCTGAAGTCATGTTAGCCTCTCTCTGTTGGATAGGTATTATTACAGGAACAGCTAAAGGGTTACGCTGTATCATATAGGTAATTATATTTCATTGGCATTTGAATTGTCATAAATTTAAGTTGTTTAACCGTTTACAAGAATTTTTTAGGTTGGATTATCTTGTAAAACGTGAGGTCTTGAGTTATGATTCATTGGAGTGGTCTAGTAACAGGTTTTGTCCTCCAGGGAACGAGTCTGCCAAATAGGACTACTCTGGAGCAGATATTGGATGTCTGTCAAACAAAGAAAGAGGGGGCAGGACGATAGCTGTAGGGAGGGCCGGCTTTAGAGCGGATATTGCCCAGTGCGACAGTAATTTTTGCCCCAATCCCCAAAAGGACCTCCTCCTTGCATTACCTGACTAACACCAGGCAAAAGTTCCCTTCATCTCTCTGTGGCACCTATATCACATACATTTCAATTGATTTAAAGCACTGATAAAGGCTGGCTTTGCTAATACGAATGTATATCTACCCAAACTAACCCTTTTTACGACCATTGGGATAGATAATGAAAGACTGGGAGGAAAAAATTATATCATTATTTATGCAGTTTGCATGCAGCTCTTTGATGACAGTTCTTAACAGTCACGGATTTATATTAGGGATGTATCTTATGTACTGCAGTAACAAATGGATCTTTGTGACAAAAGCAGTAATCCGCTCATCTATCAGTACAAAATACAGATTTGGCATCTGCATGGTACGTGTTCTTTGCAGAAGGCATATTAATCTTCTGTGCTACTTTATGCCACTAGACAAAACTCGGATCTCTCTATCTAACAGGAACATTAATCACAAGAGTTATCTAGATATTTTTATTGCTGCCTGAAAGCTGGATGCAGAAGGAACTCTGCAGAGGATGTTTTTAAATCTTACATTATTGGAAAGCACAGTGCCTCCCCCTTGAGGCCAGCGTCCTCTCCCCAGGTCAGAGCCCAGTGCGGCCACACCAGTCGCATCCACCTAAAGCCAGCCCTGCTGATGCTTATATGTGTGCCACAATGTCACTTCCAATGCAGACGACACCAACACAGATGAGATAAATGCCACATACTGGTACTGCTCAAGATTTTCCAGATTAAGCAGACATCTGGGAAATATTCTAAGGTAAGGAATCGGCAGTTAGAGGTATATCAGACGTACTATAGCAATACAATACGACTTGAAAGCTATCATGATGAGGACTGTTAAGGCTCCCCATCTTCTTTCCCGCCAGGGCTGGCTCTAGGGCAGTGCGACCTGTGCCACCACACTGGGTGCTGGCTTCGTGGGGGTGACGTGTTTGCAAGTTTATTATGTTTTTAAAGCACCTGCTGCAGCGTTTCTTTCCCCGGCAATTACCAGGCCTCACAAAAATTTTAAGATAACTTGTGTGATTAATTATCTTCCTGGAGAGAGAGAGCAGCGTTTTGTATAGTTGAGGTTTTGACGTATGTGAAGTTAGTGCAGAGGGTTAATATGCTGCTGCAAAGAACGTGTACCAAGTAGATTATAGAGTGCATATAATGTAAACAGATCAGCATGTTACAGCTTTTAAGAGAGACATCTTTTTGTTACTTGCAATTTAGAACTTAAAGTCCTAATATTCAACAGGGAGCTAATGACGTTCACCATAGAACTGTATACACACTGCAAAGTATACATTAGAAGATTGATTAATGTTGCATAAAGGGTTAATTTGGCTAGAAATCGATTCTTATTATTAAAGAAAACTCAACTATGCGTTTTTTTTTCCGACTCGCTTCTCCACACCAAGCACTCTTAAACTATACTGCCTACCAGTATGGATGACATGTGACTCCTACACTTTTAGTCCTTTGGCTTATGTAATATTTCCTATACACTGACTTACACATGTATGATTAATTGTCTGTGTGTGTGTGATGCAAAGTGCTCACACACCCTACACTGGTATGAGCGGTACTATATACCTAATTCAATGCACTTGAGAGAGTGTGGTTTTGGAGACTTGGTCACTGTTAAAGGGTGCTAGTGAAAGAACTGTTGTGAAGTGGTCATGGGGGGGGGGGCACCAACAAACATTGTCGCACAGAGTGCCACCAGTGCTAAAGCCGGCCTTGTTTCCCGCCCCAATATTATGCTGGCAGAAAGCCAAAGCAATATATGAAATAACTCACTCAAAGTGTAACACTACCCCTAAAAATCCAATCACAATGGCTGTGACCACCCACCTGAAAAAAATGACGCTTTTGCCAGCAGTAGTTTCCAGATTTTGCGTTATAAACGCTGAAAAATGCAAGGCTCCGTATGCTTGAGTTTAATCAGGATATCCAACCAAAGGTACATTCTCCGTGTGTGGGACACATTCTTCACTGGGAGTTTCATACAATTACTCATGAGGCCTCAATCAGTATGTTAACTGGTTAAAATCAGCAGTTTAGAACGGTCAGAATGCTTTGACAAGTTCCGGCCTTTTTTTTTTTAATTTGTTTGTGGTCAAGGAGCTTCTTCAAAATACCCAAACGAGCACAATGGCCACTGTTTCCGCTCTTTCAACTCGTGCTGTAATTCAAAGAAACATCTTCCCGCAAGAAAATAAATTCCAATGTGCAATCATGCTTCAAAACTAAAACTATGTAAAAATGTTTCTCGATCAAGTCCTGTGCCCATACTGCATGGAAACCTTTCAGTGTGTAAATGCTGGTTACTGCTTGTTCAAGTCAACAACCAAAACGAAATCAAAATGCATAAAAATGAGTGGGGTAAAGCATCTAAATACTTATTTTATTCGAAATGTTATGTGCTACCACATGTGCTCTCAAAATGCAAGATAGTTTGCAAGAGTCTGAAGCAGAAGACTACCATCTTTTGATTCCAAAAAGTTCAGTGTTTGATGGTTTCCGCAGACTAGGGGCAAAGGTCAAGCCTGACCACTTGAGTGAAAAATATGTTCATGCTGAATTTGTGTTCCACAAGCCTTCACCAGGGCACATTCTTCATATTTTCCTCACTGAGTCAATGTAAAGAAAAATATTTTCATCGCTTTTGAGAAATAACTTCTATCAGGGATTCATAGTTGGCATAGTCTCTCAAAGACTGTATCATGTCATCTAACAGTTCTTCCCCCAGCAGAAATCCTTGAATGTCATGCAACGACTTGTTTATCCGATGGTCAGTGATTCGGTCTTGAGGAAAGTTGTAAGTCCTGATCTTCTCAGACCTTCCTTTTGTCCCAATCTAGTTGAGAAAACAAACAATATGTCACATTTACAATTCTGGAAAAAACAAAGCAACACACCTGTCAATGTATTTAAAGAATCAAAGCCATTTCAGTGTGAAGAAGTAAACCGAATTTTGCCTTATGAACATTAGAGTAGTTGCTATCTCCCTTACGGACACTACACGAACCCCACTATATAGGCTACATTTTCAATTTGTTAACGTAACGGATTCGTATAATAGCAGGAATATACCCCTAGATGCATCAACGTTGTCATTTGCGATTCCTTAATTGCGAAAAATAAGGAATCGCAATTAAGGATTCGCAAATGGCAATGCATCATTAAATTCGCTATTTTATTGAAATTCGGTAAAAATCGCAATTTTTACCGAATTCCAATAAAATTGCGAGTTCCAAATAG
Organism: Lissotriton vulgaris; assembly: GCF_964263255.1. Taxonomy (NCBI): domain Eukaryota; kingdom Metazoa; phylum Chordata; class Amphibia; order Caudata; family Salamandridae; genus Lissotriton; species Lissotriton vulgaris. The sequence continues at coordinate 1,140,292,014 of NC_141694.1, read as the reverse complement.
CGAATCCGATATTCCCATTCATTCCTATGGGCTGAAATGCCCATAGGAATGAATGGGAATTGCGAATTCGCAATTCCAAATCGGAATGCATCAAAGCCTTTCAAGGGTGGAGAGGGGGGTCCAAAGGACCCCCCCCCTGCACCCATGAAATGCACTTTTACATGTGAGTTACATACACACATGTCCTAAGGACATGTGTGCCTGTAACGTACACGTTTAAAAAATGCATTTCCATGCGTTTTTAAACATTTTTGCAAATTACCACGAAGTTCAACTTCGTGGTAATTTGCATTTGCAATTTTTAAAATCGCAAATGTTTTGAGGATGATGCATTGCTGTCAAGGAATCGCAAATTTGCGATTCCTTAACAGCAATCGCATTTTTTGGAACTCGCAAAAAAAAGCGATTTCCAAAAAATGCTTGATGCATCCCAGTAACCAATTTAGGAAGTGCAAAAGGCCGATTTATGCGAATCGCACCGTTTGCACTTCCTAAAAAGGTTGATGCATCTGGGCAATAGAGACTATTCTCCAACGTGTTTCTCAAGTGACCTAAACAGTTCACTGTAAATGGAAAATGCCAACATTAGCAAGAGGAAAAGACCATGCTATGGCGCGACATCCGATCCAAATCACAGGACTTTATCCACACATTTCGTTCAAGAGCGTGGGCATCGCAGCCCTTTGATGGATGAACTCAGACCCTTGACACTTTGGTGCAGGATGTCGACCAATGAAGCATTATGACACAAAAAAACTGCTCTGCTTATATGCTTTCTACCTTGGATGCAGCATGTCCAACCAATACTTAGATAGGGATTTCTCACTATTAGTACAATCCTGCAGGAATTATGCCACTAGAAACGAAAGACCTAAAGATAATATATTGGATAGCTTTACAACAACAAGCATTTACAATGCAATGGTCTCAGCATTATTAAAGTTGGAGCTATTGGCATGGCTCATGACATTTTTTTTTCATTTTTTTAAAAAACATAAATAAATGGTATTGTCATTTACTATGGCAATAGGTAAGCATTAGAGTAGTAGAGAGTATTCGCGGACACAGAGCCACACACACAGAAAGCCACACACACACACAGAGCCACACACACACACAGAGCCACACACACACAGAGCCCCCCCCACACACACAGAGCCCCCCCACACACAGAGCCCCACACACACACAGAGAGCTCCCCCCACACACAGAGCCCCACACACACACACACACAGAGAACCCCCCCACACACACAGAGACCCGCACACACACAGAGAGCCCCGCACACACACAGAGAGCCCCCCACAAACACACACAGAGAGCCCCACACACACAGAGAGCCCCCCACACATTTACAATGCAACGGTCTCGACTTTGCAAAAGTTAGAGCTATTGGCATTGTAAATGACAATTGTTTTTATTTATGTGTTGGTTTTAAAAACATATAAATAAATGGCATTGTCATTTACAATGGCAATAGCTGAGCATTGATGTGTGTGTGTGCTCATACTGCTCACTTCTCACTAGTGGAGAAGTTACGGCATGAGCGTTGTAGGGGAAGGGGAATCCTTTGAAGAGAGTCATTTTCTCTCTGTATTTCCCTTTTCTTTTTGAAAATTAGGAGCAGCAACATTGTCTTGGTCATTGTCTTTGTGTCACCAGGGCTTTAAGTCGAAGCTTTTCCAATATTATTTGCAACCTATAGTTGCTGCCTATTTATCTTATGTAACTAACGACTATTGACAAATTCAATAGTGTTGACTTGTTGTAGATATGTTACTTTTATCATATATCTGGATGTAATTACAGAAACAGCAAAACATAGGCCAGGCGGCACACTATACTATTAAGCACAGACTTTTAGTTTACATGTTTTTAAGCCACGCCCTTAATTATATTGGCCTCGCCCTTTTGAGAGACCCCCAGTTTTTTTCATCCCACTTAAAGCCCAGCCTACATGATTTACTTCTTGCCCCCACCCCTCAGAGAAGGTTATTTCTCTGCTCTGATTACTCTGTCCAACCGTCACACGCTGCTGCACTCACGCCCGTACCTGCACACTCCTCCGGGTTCTTCTCCTCAGTGTGACTGCTCGCCGGTATGATCTCTGTGTCTCGGGCGGAGCTGCCTCGGAAAGGGAGAGGCACGGAGAGGGAGAGAAACAGTAAAGAGGGCTGGGGAGGAAGAAACCGAGATGAGGGGGTAGAGGAAGAAAGGACAGCGAGGAGTGGAGAGAACGGGAAAGGCAGAGAAAGTAGGCATTTATGGGTCATTAAATTCAAAGCGGAGATTGGAGGAAACTCAGACAACACTGGATTTAAAGAAAGAGAGGGACGTAAGGTGGAGTGGAAAGAGAGAAAGAGGCAGAGGGTGCACAGTAGACAGTTTGGAGAAGCAGATAAAAGAGTCAGGGAGAGGCAGAGAGCAGGGCAGGGGGAGACCGAGAAAGCAAGAAGCAGTAAGCAGGCAGTGAGAGAGGAAAACGAGGGGCGCCTGCGGGGGCAGGCACAGAAAGTAGAGGGGGAGAGAAGGCATTGAAGAGGGTAAGAGTGAGGCAAGAGGAGGAAGAGGCATGTTATGGAGGGTGGAAGGCAGAGAGACGGGGAGCAGAGAAACGAGGGCGAGGCACAGAAAAGAGAAGAGGGCAAAACAGGGAGAGGGAAAAAGGGGCAAAGTGAGACGGCAACATCGGGAGGGCAATGGAATGAATGAGGGAAGGGAAGAAAGGGTGAGAGGAAAGTACTAGCAAGAAAAAGTGACTGGTGAGAGAAATGTGGAGGGGATCGAATGATGGAGAAAGAGAGAAGCAAGGAGAAGAGAGAAGCAAATAGAAAAGAGGGCAAGAGAGAAGCAAGGAGAAGAGAGGGCAATGCAAGAGCAGATACTTGGAGACGCGAAAAGAAAGGCAGAGAGAAAGCAACTAGAGTCGACGAACACAGACCGTGAGATGCAACCTCGATGCAGTGCCATAATTAAAGGCATGTCATGTCTTGAAAAGTTAGGTCAAGTTCTTTGCGATTTCGTCAAGATGTCTCTGCGAGGCGAGCACCTGCTGCTGGCATCAGGAGCGACCTGCAGGCCAGAAAAAGTTTTCACCCCAGCAGGGCCAACGCAGCCTTTCATCCCCTCAAACCGGGAAGGATTAAAACGGGAGCTAATAATATTCATTTAAATCAATGACACATGTGGTAGCGGAGTTGTTAAGCGGGGAGTGGGAGCGTGGAGGGCAGGACCCATGCAAGCACCAACATTGTGAATGAACTCCTGAACCTCCCACCCCTCCGATCAAACACACACACTGCAAGTAAATAATGCGACCTCCCTCTGAACGTGGCCCCACGCTTCGCGGCAACCGCGGACATTTTAAAAGTAAAGCGCGGGTGCCGCGATTATCCCAAAATGAAAGAAATAGAAAAAACATATTTTTCTTTCATTTTGGTATAATCGCGGCACCCGTGGATTACTTTTAAAATGTTACAAGTACAGCGCAGGTGCCGCGATTATGCCAAAATGAAAGAAATAGATGTTTTTTCTATTTCTTTCATTTTGGTATAATCGCGGCACTGAGTACACAACACGGATCATGCCCACAACGACGTCATATAGCTCCTTCTTTATACAACAGACTGGACAGCCGCTATATGTCATCCTACTTGATTAGCATACTGGAAAGAGAGGGAGGGGTGTGTGAGTGGGTAAATTGGGTGTTCGGTTTTCTACATAATACTGTTAATAGCATCCCACCGGCCAGTCGTTATAGGTGGCAGAATGTGGAAAACAAACCAAACTTTATTCGACAGATTTAAACCATAAAGATAACATGTTCCCCCTCTGTACCTGGGCCTGGCTGCGCTGTGTGGAGAGGATGCACAGTGTGCTCACGCTGCCTGCACGCCCAAGTCGGCCCTCTGATTGGTTAATAAGGAACACCAATCAGAGAGCTGAATTGGGCGTGCAGGCAGCGTGATGAGGGGCTCTCTCTCCAGATGACGTCAGGGAGAAAAAGAAGACAAAAAACGCCCCCGAATCAGGAAAAGACGGGGCTTGAACCGAGTGACGCCCATCTCCTCCAATGGCTGGCCTCTGTTTAGGAAGCCAGCCAATAGAGAAGAGGGGCGGGTTCAAGCCCTCTACTAAGAAACATTAAATCTCGGAGCTCCACCCACACTGCTGCTCAGTTCGACGCGAGTCCGAGACCTAAAAAAAGGATACAGAACCCAGGAAATGCACCCTAACTAAATGTTTCTAGACCACCAGTGTGCCGTGAAGTTCAATACCTACTTAGATGAGATAGTTCCCATACATACAAAAATCTTATTTATGAAATGTAAGTATGGTACTCTTGTTATTTGTAAGTGCAACTACTTTAGTATTAACTGCTGGAATAACTACCTGTAACTTGCCGTGATTTTCTCTTTCTTAGTGAAGTTTTTTTGAAACGAAAAAAAAGTATGGTACTCTTGTCAAAGCAGGCGTCACTGTACATTTGTCTAATGATGCATCTTGCGCAGCAAACTGCTGCTACTGTAAAACCACTTGGGGAGATATGACTCTACTTTTTTTCTATTTTGCGCCTGCTATCACAGCAGCCAAAATAAATGGATTATACCTGTTTATTGGAACCTCGCTAATTCTTTGAGCCCAGAGTTCTGCTGGTTCTACATTTATTTAATACAGTGTTAATGGTGATAAAGCACAGCTCATTAAAAAGCATAATTCAGCAAAACACCGAAATACCCACATACAGTTAATTATTCTGATGCTCACGGAGGAATGCATTCCTCAAACAAAAGAATTACACTCCAAAATGGAACAATGAACAAAAGATTTCTATTTTACCATTAAGGTGTCTAGTGCTTAGTGGTAACTGCAAAAACAACAAGTGATGGCAAAGTCCATAGGTCTTGCCTATGTGAGATTTATTGACTTTTCGAATATTTTTTAGCTAAGTTGCAAATGGCTGAAGGTAATCTAAACAAGCTGTATGACACAACTAGTGTTGCCCACATTATAGCACTTTAAAAATAAAATCAGTAATGCTGCACTGAAGCCAGTCAGCGCTGCTGTATAATCGGGCTAAAGAAATGTTGACAAAGCCAATGGATCTTGAGACCTATTAGCTTTGACAATGCTTGGTATGGAATGCTATATGGCAAGATTTAAGTATTTATATAGTGTTTACAGCAGCTGAAGTGCTAATGTTAAATAACGCAGAATGCCCTTGCCAAGCTGTTAGTGTGTCTAGATTCAGAAGCATTTTAGGCCAACACAAAAACTGTGTTAATTAAATGTGCCATATGGATGAGCTGAATGTAGCATAAGTTGTAGATGGAAAGAAAAGTCCAATAGGTTACAACCTTTATTGCTTTGTGTTACTTTGGGTGCAATGGTTGCAAAAGAACCCAAAAACACTCCTGACTGCTTGTTTAGTAGTAAAATAAAGCAAAAATAGGTGTTCAGTGGGTTTCCTAGACATTTTGGTTCCTATGCCACTGCACCTGTTGCTTCATTCAAAACGAGACCCTAGTGCCTGCAAGTTACTTGCACTTCTGACTGCTTGTTTAGTAGTAAAATATAGCAATAAAAGGTGTTCAGTGGGTTTCCTAGACCCTTTGGCACCTGTGCAACTGCACCGCTGCAGCATTCAAATCTTGACCCTAGTGTCTGCAAGGTAATTGCACTGGTGACTGCTTGTTCAGTAGCAAAATATTGAAATAATCAGTGCTCAATAGGTTTCCTAACCCTTTTAGCCCCTGTACCACTGCAACATTGAAATCACGACCCTATTGCCTGCAAGGACAAATGAGAAAATTGTTTCATTCCAGTAATACAAGTGTTCCAAAAAGGTATAGTTGAAGACTGAATCAATAATTATTGTACAGCCAAACAAAGTAAAGCATATTCTTTACACATCAAAGTGAAAACCAAGCACTGATAAATTGTGTTACAATGTGGCTTGCTCTTTCCTGTGAAAATAACTTCTCCTGTGTTTGATAGTGAATGGTCCATAAAAATATGTTAGGCTGACTGAGAAATGCGGTTTTGTATTTTTTTCCTAAAAAGACAGTTTCATAACTTAATTTGACTTACCAAAGAAACTGTATTTTGCAAAAAAATTGCAAATGTTTTGAGATGGATATGTCTAAAATAAAGACAAGCATTTGCAATGCAATAGGTCTTGCATTACTGAAGGTTTGAGCTATTGGCGTTGCAAATAATGCAACACCAAGAGCTTAAACTTTCAGTAATGTTAGACCTATTGCATTGCAAATGCTTGTTTATTATTATATCAAGTGGACTGGGCTTTGAGGTCTAGCAAATAAGGAAATGGTTTTCATTGGGGGTCTTTTTTGTGAAAAAAGAAATGTATTTTTCTTAAACCATAACGCAAAACTGGCCAACACACAAGTCGCTTCCTTGGAGCTAGTAATAGTGCCGAATGTCAATACAAATTCCTATTTATGAGATAATCAACATCCAATTCTACAATTAGGTGAAAGTCTGGCTATTAATAAACATAACAAATAAAGGTATTAGTGCTTTAAATAACACAATGTTATTAATGAGAGCAAGGTAATGTTCGCGAATGTTAAAAGGATCGTGTCAATTCATCATGGCATGATGACCGCTGTGGTCTCATAGTGCGTGGTCTAGTAAAGTATTCCGGTATAGCATTCAGTACTGCTTTGGTCCTAAGGAATACGACTTGTGTCGTGAAACATGTGTTGGCCAGTTTTGCGTTGTGGTTTAAGAAAAACTGATTTCTAGATTCAAATAATGACCACTAATCCATCAATGTTCTTTAGCTCAATTCGCACTCCCAGTTCAGACCCAGCCATATGGGGAAGAGTTAACACACTGAAACGGTTCCTTGGCAGGCAGTATGTGGGAAGAGCAAAGCCAATCTCCGCTGAAGGCTACCAACCCCATAAGCAAGCTGCAGGGCAGTCAGAGGGCTCTTCTCCCAGAGGGATTGCTTCTCACTGTAATATTCTCATGTGGAAGTCCGTGGGATCAGCCAGATAGGTGGACTCAAGAGGTACATCTGGGGATATTATTCCTTGACTCTTTCACGTGACAAGTTGCATTTTCACCATAGCTCACTGCCTAAAGTAAGAGTGTGACACTACTAGGATCAGAAACGTCACTGCTGCTCAGGGAAAGTCAGGGTGCCCTTGCCTGAGACAAGGGCTGGGTTGGGAGAGATCTCCTGAGTGCACGGACGAGTGAGTCTCTAGGCTTGTGAGAGTGCAGATGAAAAAAGTATGTGAAGATCTGTGCCTCAAGTGCGCGTGTTAGCTTAGTTTTTGAAAGTTGTGGACTTGTTGTCTGTGATTTCACCCTGCTGGGGACAGAGTGCGTTGCCATGTAACCACGAACATGGCACACAATCTGTTTGCATTTCTTTGGAGGCACTTTGGTTAGTTCTAAAATATGACAAGTCCCTATTTTGTATGAACACAACAGACGGGTAGTGTTCCCCTTGGTGAAGGCAATACCAAAGATACTGTTCAGTTTCATATAGGGGCCGCCATCCACCGCCTCTCATCCCCAACTTACGGGAAGTCTAGTGCAGGGTGGAAACTCTGTTTCATACATATATTCAGAGCACCTCATGCTACGGGTTTATGTCACAATATAGATTTCTAGTACACATTTAAAATTACTCGTTAACTAGTTTTAGGTCTCGCCTATACCATTGCGCAGGAATGGATAGGGGAGAATTATAGGGTTGGATCAGGAAAGCTAAACCAGGCTGCAGATTTCGACGAGTGCATGTGTTCGTGCACGAGCTTCCATCCGCCTGCCTCGCATTATTGCCACCAGCAGCTTCTCTTTGATCCGCTCCGCCCCCTGCTGCACACGCTTTCCATCCGCCTGCTTCGGGCATCCACATCAAAGCCATCTGTCCCTGCTGTTCACACTTCTTTCACGGCCGCGAGGCCGTGCTTCAAAGGGATCCGCTCACTTCTCCTCCCCCCTCGCCTCCTCTCCCCCGCCCCTCTCTGACTTCACATAAGACGATATTTGTAAGTTCACCAAACCTCTTTGGTCTAGAGTCTCATTGTCTGTGTAATCGTTCATGTAAAACAAAACGAGACTCCATGCCAGGCACCGACCTGCAATCAGCTAATCGCGCTGCAGTAAAAAAGATAACACTCGGCTGACACGGAGTCTCACAGTGGCCCTGTCACTTGCGAGGCTTGCAGCAATTCAATGGCCAGCCGCCCGCCTGTCGCCTCAGACTCCCGGCCGCTAAAACAATCACTCCCTCAGCAAACATGCACAGTACGCCTCCCACATCATCAGGCACAGCAGCTGGCGCCACTGTTGCAATTAATTGGGGTGCAACATAAAAGTATTACACTGAAACTGCGCTTTCAATATTTTGTTTTATTTTGTAGGTTACCACGGGCGCAAACATGGGGATTACACGTACAAATCTTTACTTAAAGCACAGTGGTGTGTGCCTTTAAAGATTGCCTTTAATAATGTTGCCGAGCGTGCCTACACGTGAAGGAGCTACTATTAAATCGCCGGGGGCTGTGGGGCTCCTCCTTTCACCAAGTGACCCGCTCTGGCTTTCAGCACGGTCCGTGAAGAAGCTACTATTTATTCATCGGGGGCTGTGGGGCTTCTCCTTTCACCCAGTGACCTGCTCCTAATTAGCAACAATGCCGGGCGCATTTGTTTGTTTTTTCGCATAATAAATAATATTGCTGCGTGTGCCTACATGTTACAAAAAGTGTACAATAATATTGAAGTGTACTATATTATCTTGAGAGATATTTTGGTATCTCGCATCTTTGATAGCATCCTAAATAATTAACTCGCGCCACGACTCGACTCGCACCAGAAACTACACCAGTTGGAAAGTCGAGCCGGAAGTAAAAGTCAACCATAAGCGGAGGCAGGTCACGGAATTGCTGCTCTCGCTGCCTATCCAGGAGTGAGGTAGTATCTAAAAGTTGATAATGTTGCCTAATAAAAATATACTTTTACACTACTTAACGTACTGCACGTTCATGATGACATTTATTCTGAACAGACTGCCACACTGCAGTCTCTTCTCACTGTACTATGTCGTTTTCAGCATTGTTCAGACGCACTAACCCCCTTTTGTGTGCTGGGGTGACGGGTGAGCCACTACCGTGTTGGTCGGACCTGCTTGAAAACAACTACTCGCTCCGAGCACAGGTGTCATTGCTAATATTTTTGATGCTTCCCTCGTCTTCCTAGCTTGATTTTGCTCACAAAAAAGTGTTACTTGTAGTCATTGGAATATCACACATAATTACACTGAAATTAGGAAAATGTGACAATAGCAATCGGAAACCTTGGCAGCTGTGAGTCACTAGTGCTTCCACCTGAGTATTTAAGTTACATACTTGCTTTTTAGAGGCGGCGTGCAATCAGCAGCTGCCTGCAGTCAGTGAGCGCCAGGCCCGGAGTTAGAGAACTGTAGTTAGAAGTCGTGGCAAAGCTACAGGCTACCAGCTGCGGGCAGTGACCAAGTGTGACTGTGTGAAGAATGGCTGTACAGTGTCTTGCACCAGGGAATGTTGTGCCACATCGTGTTATATGAAAATACATTCATAACCCATTCTGATTAATGCAATATTATGCTGCAAAAAACTGTGAGGAATAAACACCACCGCTGTCATCTAAGTGCTGGTGTTCCCTCAGTCGGAGATCGCTAACACTAGTGCCTTTAATTAGTTGTTTGCTGGACACAGTGCGTGCTTAGCTGAGTTTTGCTGCTACCTTTATCATTTTTTTGTTACTCTGGACCTAGTTAGGCCACCCTTGAACCATTGTTTGCCCTAATATACTCTATAACCCCTGGTTCACTTTATGGGGTACCCTTGTTTCTTATGCTACCTTAATCATGGCACCAGAGGTCCAGGTCTCTGTTGTGACTGGTGCTGGCTGATGCATGTGTGCTCTGCTCAGCTGACAGCTCGGTTGAGACAGAACTGCACCCTGCAGGATGGCACTCTTGTCCTCCAGCCCTACAGCGTAGGCAATGTCACTGAGAGACTTCTGGTCAGTGCAGGCTGAGTGGCAGCAGGATGTTTTTATTTCAAATTCCTGTCACGAGCAATAACTGATTCTGCCGCCCACAGAATGAATAAATTAAACTCCATGACCTCCTCCATACTGCTCCCCTCTATCTATCGCCCTCACTCTATCCACCGCCCTCACTCTATCCACCGCCCTCACTCTATCCACCGCCCTCACTCTATCCACCGCCCTCACTCTATCCACCGCCCTCACTCTATCCATCGCCCTCACTCTATCGTCCTCTATCTATCTATCTATCTATCTATCTATCTATCTATCGCCCTCACTTTATCTATCACTCTCACTCTATCTGTCTATCTATCTATCTATCGCCCTCACTCTATCTATCGCCCTCACTCTATCTATCGCCCTCTATCTATCTATCTATCTATCTATCTATCTATCTATCTATCTATCTATCTATCTATCTATCGCCCTCACTCTATCTATCACAATCACTCTCTGTCTATCTATCTATCGCCCTCACTCTATTGATCGCTCTCACTCTATCTACCGCCCTCCCTCCCTCTATTTATTGCCCTCCCTCCCTCTATTTATTGCCCTCCTTCCCTCTATTTATTGCCCTCCTTCCCTCTATGTATCGCCCTCCCTTTATCTATCGTCCTCACTCTATCTATCGTCCTCACTCTATCTATCGTCCTCACTCTATCTATCGTCCTCACTCTATCTATCGTCCTCACTCTATCTATCGTCCTCACTCTATCTATCGTCCTCACTCTATCTATCGCCCTCACTCTATCTATCGCCCTCACTCTATCTATCGCCCTCACTCTATCTATCGCCCTCACTCTATCTATCGCCCTCACTCTATCTATCGCCCTCACTCTATCTATCGCCCTCACTCTATCTATCTATCGCCCTCACTCTATCTATCTATCGCCCTCACTCTATCTATCTATCGCCCTCACTCTATCTATCGCCCTCACTCTATCTATCTATCGCCCTCACTCTATCTATCTATCGCCCTCACTCTATCTATCGCCCTCACTCTATCTATCGCCCTCACTCTATCTATCGCCCTCACTCTATCTATCGCCCTCACTCTATCTATCGCCCTCACTCTATCTATCTATCGCCCTCACTCTATCTATCTATCTATCGCCCTCACTCTATCTATCTATCTATCGCCCTCACTCTATCTATCTATCGCCCTCACTCTATCGCCCTCACTCTATCTATCGCCCTAACTCTATCTATCGCCCTCACTCTATCTATCGCCCTCACTCTATCTATCGCCCTCACTCGATCTATCGCCCTCACTCGATCTATCGCCCTCACTCTATCGATCTATCGCCCTCACTCTATCGATCTATCGCCCTCACTCTATCGATCTATCGCCCTCACTCTATCGATCTATCGCCCTCACTCTATCGATCTATCGCCCTCACTCTATCTATCTATCGCCCTCACTCTCTATTGCCCTCACTCTATCTATCTATCGCCCTCACTCTCTATCGCCCTCACTCTATCTATCGATCGCCCTCACTCTATCTATCGATCGCCCTCACTCTATCGATCGCTCTCACTCTGTCTATCGATCTATCGCCCTCCCTCTATCAATCGCCCTCCCTCTATTTATCGCCCTCCCTCCATCTATCTATCGCCCTCCCTCCATCTATCTATCGCCCTCCCTCCATCTATCTATCGCCCTCCCTCTATCACCCTCACTCTATCTATCGCCCTCACTCTATCTATCGCCCTCACTCTATCTATCGCCCTCACTCTATCTATCGCCCTCACTCTATCTATCGCCCTCACTCTATCTATCGCCCTCACTCTATCTATCGCCCTCACTCTATCTATCGCCCTCACTCTATCTACCGCCCTCACTCTATCTATCGCCCTCACTCTATCTATCGCCCTCACTCTATCTATCGCCCTCACTCTATCTATCGCCCACACTCTATCGCCCACACTCTATCTATCGTCCTCCCTCCATCTATCTATCGCCCTCTCTCCATCTATCTATCGCCCTCCCTCTATTTATCTATCGCCCTCCCTCTATCACCCTCCTTATAAGAATTTAGCTATGCAGCACATTAGCCTGGGTGCTGAAACATCTACTGTTCTTTGACATGGAGGGAAAGTAAGCACCAAACTGCATGACACACCAGTTATGGGCATCGAAATTGGGGTTATCTTTGAACTCCAAAACCAGTGGCACAGCATGGCTGCATTTGCAGATATTCTTATTTCTTTAACATTTTACTCCTTTTTACTCCGTATTTCCTCCACTCTTTCGCTGTAAATCATTCAAATCCACATGCAAGGAAGTGCAATTGCCTGGGTTTTCTCATGTTTAAGTGGGCCATCCGAACCTCTTCTTCAAAAACACGTACTGAAGCGAAATTCATCTGAAGCAGTTTATTATTGCCCAATGCATTTCGGGCCTCTGGGGCCCTTCGTCGGGGGTAACTGAAATTAACAATAGGACATATTTTAAAAAACTACTGTATATGTACACTCAATTTCATTACGTTATGCTAGTGGTACAAATTACACACAGTTTCTTCAATAGCTGACTTCTTGAACCTTCAGTAATGTTACCTACGATGTGTCAATCCAACTAATTTTTTTCTCTCCATTTTATGCGAAACACCCATTCACCCAGTCAATGACTCCCCTGTGATAACCTCATCATCCTATTCTACCCCCATCCCTAACCCTCCTCATACTTCCATTATTCTGGTGCAAAACCCTCCCAGCACGTTGTTCACTTTTCTCATCCTTATACCTCCCTTTGCTGAACTGCACTCGTTCCTATCCTTTCATCCTTTTCTCCACTCCTCTCTACCCCACTTCCTTCCTTCTCACTGCTAATTACCAATTTATCTCGCTACCTTCCCTGCATCCCAGTCCTTCGTAACACCACCGTTCTACTTACTAGGGACGTCACCAGTGAAAAAGCACGCAAAGAATGGACATTTGATCTTAAAACAAGAGGAATTCCAGTCAAACATAAGGAGTGCAACCAGTTTATATAGGATGTTGTACACCAGTTATGGGAACACATGGAGAGAAATATTGACTTTCAGCAGGAAACGATATAGTCCAAAGCTCTGTTTTTAATATAAAAGCAGGGCCTTCGGTGGTCATAGCACTGAAAATACAAATTTTGAAAAAAATATTATTGTCTACGGGTGCTTGTGGAAGACAATTCCTATGGACTGGAATCTAGAGAATGCTAAAGTGATTCGGATATTTTACTGACATCTGCTGGTCGTTTTCTATCAAGAAAGTTAAATAGAGGCAGTTGCCAGAAAAATAAAAAAAAAGTCCCTCAGCAGAAAGCAATTCTGGTATTTTACTGACCTCTGCTAGCCATTTTCTAATAAGACAGAGGCAGTTGAACAGTAAAATAAGTCACTAAGCAGAAGCAGACAAGTCCTAGGGCTAATCTCCAGAGCCCACAAAGTACATACACATATATGTATATAAAATACATAGAACGGTAGTGATGGCTAGAACAGTCGCACATCAGACTCTTTCAGTAGTCCAAAATAATTTAGTGGGTATCAGAAAAAGAGATTACGGTGCCATTCAAGGTAATGCAGGCATCCGACTACCACGGATGCTTAACCCACAAGTATAAAATACCTGTGATCAAATATCTTGAAACTTAGTCGTACCTCGGCACTCTAATATTTACACTCAAGCAATTTGCAAAATGTATCATAAAAATGAAAAAGTCAATATTCTAAATCTTACTCAGGCATGAATCTCATAAGTAGAGGAACAGTTAAGATTGTATTTCACAAAAAGAGAACATCCAAGAAATCCAGTATGTATTGTGTTTGATTTAATATATACTGAAAAGTGTTTAGATACCACGAGACATTGAGAACCAGGTGGCAAAACAAAAAGTGTTTACAGTAAGTACATGATACATCATTATATTGAGCACTTTAGACAGAAAGTGATGGCCAAGTGGGGGGTCCTAATCCTAGGGCCTTCCCAGTCTTGATAGTTGGAGGAAGCCGATGACAGCCGACACGTGCTTCTTTACATTTATGTAACTTTCTCAAGGCTTATGATAGTGGTACTGTCTGGTAGTTGTTAGTCCCATCCAATTTAGTTGTGGTGTATGTCTCAAATGCGAAAAAAATGTAATTTCTGTCACTCTTTAAATCAAGTGGTTCTCCTTCAGGTATGGAGTCAGAAATTCCACAAAGGTGAGTGGACACTAGGCAGGATACATCTAGTAGAATCCTGGGACGCGATCAAGAAGTAGATTACCCCGTTTTGAATTCACAATCAGTCAATGTGAATACTTTAAAGAAACACCATATATTCGCATTAGTAGAGGGGTCCGTAAAGGGCGTCAAGAAATGTTTGTAGTAACAAACAAGGGCTTTTGATGCGTCCTCGTAAGAGAAGCTACAAAGTGGTCCGGCATTCGGGGCAATCCTATACGATATGTGAGGGCCTATACATATCGTATAGGATTGCCCCGAATGAAATTAGGGAACCTATGTTTCATGCGGATATATAAAAATGTTGACCCAATGCCAGCAAACCAAAAATTTTTTACTACTTAAACCATTATCAAAAGTTAAAACCTAATATTAAATCAGTGTTGTATAGCAAACTCTATCCCCGATTTATTTCATTTACAGAAAGTTATGCATTTCTTCCGTGTTGTTTAACCCATTTGGCCATTTGCTGTCAAATTCAAGTATCATCTTTGTTTTCAATTGATGCAATTGCCGTTCAAGATCCCCACCTCTGCGAGATTTTGGTATAGCCCCTACCACATAGTATTTGAGGCATGCCACATCATTATTATGACATCTTCTAAAATGGTGTGCTACAGGGTAAGCTGGGGCAGAATGTAAAATAGCTTGAAGATGCTGCAAAATCCTGACGTGCACCTGTAGCTTGGTACTCCCTACATATTTTAATCCACAGGTGCAAATCAGGACATATACAGCAAACTCCGTTCTGCAATAATAACTTCCGGAGATTGCCACTTCTTGAGCACTGAAAGGGGTTCGAAAGTGAGTAGTATTAATCCCGAATTTACATGCTCTACAGCTAGAACATTTGCGAAATCCAGATATTGTTAGCGAGTGTTTGTTTCGGGACTGTTTGCGATTAATCTACACCCGTGGGGAGAGTATATATATATATATATATATATATATATATATATATATATATATATATATATATATATATATATATATATATATATATATAGTCGCATTTGACAGGTACTGGTCATCCCTTCATTTAAACTGCCAGACGAAACGCGTCTGGCAGTTTAAATGAAGGGATGACCAGTACCTGTCAAATGCGACTGCAGCTTCCAACAAAATGGGCGAAAATATATCTACCTGTGTGTCTCTTCCATCGAGGGCAACTCTTTTGGTGGATTTGTTGCGGCATGCCTGGCCGCGGAAGAGCCCCGCCGCAGCCTGCGGTCCCGCGGTGACACTGATATGTGTTACTGACATAGCGGGAGGTAACATCGCATTTGGACAGCACGAGAAAGCAGCCTCTTTTGCAACAGGACTGTGTACCAACCCACTTGGGAATTTTATTGAACTAATGAGAGGCAAGAAACATTGACAGGCTCACTCGAGCAAAACTTTCGGCACCACGACATCCAGAAGGCTCTGCGGGCCACGCCCACTAAGGCGGGAGTCATGAATATATATCAGGTGCACTGTTGACTGTCTGTTTTTTGCAAGAATGCCATTGATGAAGGGGTACAACCCGAAACGCGTCTGGCAGTTTAAATGAAGGGATGACCAGTACCTGTCAAATGCGACTGCAGCTTCCAATAAAATTGGCGAAAATATATCTACCTGTGTGTCTCTTCCATCGAGGGCAACTCTTTTGGTGGAGATATATATATATATATATATATATACACACACACACACAAACAACCACCTCCCACATAGTGAACCGTGGAAGGAGACAAGGACTCCAGGCAGGTAAGATATAGCATCTGTTTTATTTGATCAGATCAGCCTCAATCCCGAAAAATTAAAAGAGAGATGCGTTTCGGCTTGCTCAAAGCCTTTGTCAATCTAATTGGCGCCATTACAACATTAATCTATATAGCCCAAATAGCAGATCCCACACAAGCCATAAACATAAAGAGCATACTATCAGAGGCACAAAGTCACAGTGAAAAAACATGTAAAACATATGCCAAATTCCTTTGCATAGTGTCAACCCAGAGACACCTAGATTCATAGCATAGTGCACATTAATCACTGTTTGAAATGCCTCTCTGTTTCACAAAATAAATTTTAACAAGCCCTCTGCCCTGGTAGTGAATTAATAGTATATGCGCCGAGCTGCCAAACCCTCATTTCATGATGCCTAAAAACATGAACTGCAAAATATGCATACATTAAAAGAATCGTGACGATAAATATCCCCTCCAAAGTCACTTGGTAAAACCTCCTGTGTGAACCATGTGTGAACGCTGGAAACCGCTCCTTCAGCAATTAGCATCTGACTTGCATTTTAAGAGAGAAGTTCACCGTCAACCCAGTCTCTGAGATGTCAGAAAATAACAGGTTTAAATGAAAGCCATCTGGATGGGAAATGAGGCCGCCGCTTCTCCGGGGATGCAACTAAACACATAGTGTGTGAACATTACTTGATAAGTCAGCTTCCCAGTGCGTGTTTGCACCTCAACAGAACTACCCATCCCATAATGCATCATATCGACATGCGTATATATATATGTATGCATATATATATATATATATATATATATATATATATATATATATATATATATATATATTACCTACTGGCGGTCGCCAGTAGGTATATATAGTTAGGATTTTTTCTCTATGGGATTTTTGAAAATTCTATGTCTAATAACTTTGGCGTTTGTGGACGGAATTGGCTGAAATTTTCAGGAAAATGGAACATTTTGTTTCTGAGCAGCCCCTGACAATTTGGGGGGGTTTCATCAAGGGGGGGCCGAGAAAAAAGGGGGGTCCCAAAACGCTTTTTTCCCATGTTTATTTCCATAGGGCGGTTGGCCTCACTTTTAGCTCGAACGGCTGAATGGATTTGCACGAAACTTGGCAAAATTGTAGGGACTGTTAGCCCGATGTGCCTTTGCTAGGTCTCAATATATGTGCTCCAGTGGATTTTGAGTAATTTAGGTTCAAAAAAAGATATATATCTGGGCGGAGCCTAACCACACATCTGATCTGATTGGCTGTCAGCACTTCATCCAAGAAGTGTTGGAAGCCATCTTGGGACCAATATACATGATAGCACCTCATTAAAAAGCATTGTAGTTAATAGAGGGTTTTAGGACTTTAGTTACATTATAAATCATTTGTTGATGGTACCATACTCGTTTTAGGAATTGTGGTGGGTTCTAAGGTGATTTTACCATGTGAAAAAACCTTCTGCTGTGATATCATGAATATTGTTTGAAAGAAAACTAATATCTCATGATTTTCCCACAGTGGTTTGGAAGGGGATCTATAAGCTAAACTGAAACCATATTTTCTGTAAATTCACATTATCTTTCTCAGTCATGTGAAAATGAAGTCTGACATTCTCAGTAAAACATGTACATCCAACAAGGACAGAGACTGTCAGTTGATTCCTTTGTGTTCTACTGCAGCCTCCTAGAGTGTTCTAAAGAACAACTAGAGCGCTAACAGTCCTACTTATTACAAAGGTATGGCACACCTGAAGCCATCTTGATTGGAATAAAGTGGTAACTCTTAAAACATTTAATTTAAAAAGAAACAACATGAGGGGGTATATTTTGCCATAGAAAGTATGATTAGTGCTGCAGAATGAAAAATTAGGGCGCATTTTGAGTGACTTCTCAAATCCTTTTCTATTTCATTAAAACATTCTGGCATGCAGTCTCCCAAAATGGCCACCAGAGACAAAAGAGCCCAAATGTAGCCCAAATATCACCCAGATGTAGCCCAAGTATAGCCCAATGACAGAATGTCCCAGAGTGTTCTAAAGAACAACTAGAGCGCTAACAGTCCTACTTATTACAAAGGTATGGCACACCTGAAGCCATCTTGATTGGAATAAAGTGGTAACTCTTAAAACATTTAATTTAAAAAGAAACAACATGAGGGGGTATATTTTGCCATAGAAAGTATGATTAGTGCTGCAGAATGAAAAATTAGGGCACATTTTGAGTGACTTCTCAAATCCTTTTCTATTTCATTAAAACATTCTGACATGCAGTCTCCCAAAATGGCCACCAGAGACAAAAGAGCCCAAATGTAGCCCAAATATCACCCAGATGTAGCCCAAGTATAGCCCAATGACAGAATGACCCAGAGTGTTCTAAAGAACAACTAGAGCGCTAACAGTCCTACTTATTACAAAGGTATAGCACACCTGGAGCCATCGTGATGGGAATAAAGTGGTAACTCTTAAAACATTTCATTTAAAAAGGAACAAAATGAGGGGGTATATTATGCAATAGAAGGTATTATTAGTGCTGCAGAAAGAAAAATTAGGGCACATTTTGATTGACTTCTCAAACCCTCTTCAATTTCATTAAACAATTCTGACATACAGTCTCCCAAGATGGCCACCAGAGACAAAAGAGCCTAAATGTAGCCCAAATATCACCCAGATGTACCCCAAGTATAGCCCAATGACAGAATGTCCCAGAGTGTTCTAAAGAACAACTAGAGCGCTAACAGTCTTACTTGTGACAAAAGTATGGCACACCAGAAGCCATCTTGATTGGAATGAAGTGGTAAGTCTGAAAACACTCAATTTAAAAAGGAACAACATGAGGGGGTTAATTTTGCCATAGAAAGTATGATTAGTGCTTCAGAAAGAAAAATTAGGGATCATTTTGAGTGACTTCTCAAATCCTCTTCTATTTCATTAAAAAAATTCTGACATGCAGACTGAAACATGCACTTTGAATACCAGCAGCAGACGTCCCTGGTGAGCAGTAGCTTTACTACAGTGATCTAATGTGCAACTAGAGTGCTAACATTCAGAATTTATGGCAAATGTGTGACACATCTGAATGCCTTCTTGATGGAACCAAAGTAAACAAGCATTGAAAATGCAATAGATCTCGCCCCCGTTTAAGTTAAAGCCATTCTGTTTGTAATGAGGTGGCTTTTTAGCTTTGCTTTTATTAGTGTTTTTTCAACTTTCATGTAAATAACATGCATCTGTATGCATATAAGTATATGTATGCATGCATTTATGTTTGTATTTATATAGATATACAGATGATATATGTTTATATATGTATGTATGTATATATATTCACTGAAAAAACCATAGGCTATAGACCATATATAGTTAGGAATTAGCATTTACAAAACCTTGAAAATTCACTGAAAAACCCATAGGTTATAGACCATATATAGTTAGGAATTAGCATTTACAAAACCTTGAAAATTCACTGAAAAAACCATAGGTTATAGACCATATATAGTTAGGAATTCGCATTTACAAAACCTTATTTTACTCACACAAAACCATTGAAATTCCATATATAGTTAGTTGCACTAACTATATATCGCGCACCCGCAATCCACTGCTGATGATGTCACATATTACATCATTCATGACATGGTCAGTGACATCACTGATGACATCACTGATGATATCTCAAATGACATCACTGATGACATCACTGATGACAACATCCAGTGACTGTATGTTTCTGTAAAGTTAAAATATGTCTTACATATTGAAGAATGAGTGGAAGTATAAGTGTCTGGATGAAGGATTTAGTAGGTGTATGACTGACTGTATGAGTGAGTGATTAAATGTGTCTCACTGAGTGCATGGGTTAGTGACTAAACTGTCTTAATTTGTGCATCATTATGTCTGTTGTTCTGTAAACTGTTGCATGTGTTGATAAGTAGCTATATGAGCAACTATATGGGTTATTGATTGGTTGCCCAAGTATTTGTATGGGAGACTGAGTGTGTGTGTGGGTGGCTGGGAGGTGTATGACTCTGTGCATAGATGTGTGAGCAGTTGATTCACTAGATGTATGGTTTCAAAAGTGCATGTGGAAACAGCTGTATGGGCGGTTGACTGTGTGCATGAGGGTATTGGTGAGTGAATGGATATCTCAGTGCTACATGTCAAAGTAAGTACATATGTAAAACACAGTACATGTGAGAGTTGACATATATAAATAACTGTGCATAAGAGCCAGTGAATGTGTGAGTGGCTGTATGGATCATTGTGAACTTGTATCAGGGATTGTATAAGAGAGTAAATATGTGTTAGTATATGTTTGAATAAGTAAAGTTTGTATAACTGTATAGTTGAGGAAATGGAGGTGTGATTGATTCTTTGCATGACTGACTAGGTGTGTGAGTAACTCCATGGATGAGTGACAGTCTGTGAGTGTCTGTTTACACTGATTGTATCTAAGGTTATATTAGAGTCTGAAGAGGTTCATCGTATTATGACATGAATGATATCATCAGTGATGTGATCAGTAATGTCAAATGAGATGTCATCAGTGATGTCATCAGTGATGTCATTTGAGATGTCATCAGTGATGTCATTTGAGATGTCATCAGTGATGTCATCAGTGATGTCACTGACCATGTCATGAATGATGTAATATGTGACATCATCAGCAGTGGATTGCGGGTGCGCGATATATAGTTAGTGCAACTAACTATATATGGAATTTCAATGGTTTTGTGTGAGTAAAATAAGGTTTTGTAAATGCGAATTCCTAACTATATATGGTCTATAACCTATGGTTTTTTCAGTGAATATATATATATATATATATATATATATATATATATATATATATATATATATATATATATATATACATATCCCTTGAAAGTCAATTGCCTCCTACAATCGATAGACTCTTACACACTATTCAATGTCGTGTCAAAGGTTTATAATCCATAAGGTTCCGCCACTGGAATACCCAAAGGACGTCACTGTTCTTTCCTGCGTAGCTTCTAGAAACATCTGGTCTATTTACGCATTTCAGTATAACCGATTTGCTTTCCTAAGGCTGTGTTGACCTTGGTTACTTACATGTTTGTGCCTTTTAAACGGCTCTTATGTTACCTGGCTCCAACCGGTTCTTTATTTAAACAACTGTGTTCCCTCTCACTCTATTCTATTCGATTCGAAGAGCCCTACAATTGTGGCGTGGATTGTAGAACGAAAGAGACCAGAAATTAGCTATCGATTTAATGTTTCTGGGCTTTCTAGTCCTCTGTTTAGCAAATGTGCCTATAAACAACCGGTTTATGTTGAAAATAAAGGCCGTGGGAGTACGGGGGGGGGGGGGGAATTATCGGTCGGTATGGAAGTTTTCATGGACTAATTACTATGTGCATTTGCGTACACAAAAACGCCGCTCACTTTCTCGGAAACTTTAATTGGGAGTTTTGTTACCTTTGTATGGCGGTGCTCAAAATGCAGATGCCCTTCTGAACGAACTGGGCGCCCAGCAGAGGTAGAACAAAGACTCGTGGCTAACTCGCAAACCGCGCGGACACTGCAAACCTTTCAAGACAGTAGACTGGATGATTCACAGGGTGTAACGGCGATCAGACGAGCGCATCTGTTTTACTGCCTCTAATTTGTAAAATTGGAACTGCGACGCTGTCAGGGTCGCGTGAGACGATTTCTTTCTCTCGTGAGATAGAGTGAGCTTGCAAGCACCGCGGGTAGAAATAGAATCATAGCCAATTCAACATCCCGAATATATTGTCATAGTAAGGAGAACGGGAACATAACTCCCCATGGCTCCATTTGCTTCATTTCATCTCACCCTCTCCTCGCTTCGAGGGGAAGGAACACAACAACCGAACACATCTTTTTAAATGCCCGGATCCAGCTTTAAATGCCAACCAGAAACCCTCGTGAAACAAATGCTTAGCAAAGCAAATAGGTTTCGCCTGTGAGACCCATTGGGTCTGCCAATGCCTTTTGTTCATGTATATAATGCGGGTGTGGACAGCGAAGGAATGGGTCGGGTAGCAGGAAGGGAAAAGTAGCACATGAGGGAGGGTTGAGCTAAGGTAAGTTTTTACAAAAAAAATAACGAATTCACCAGTTGCAGTTTACTAAGCGGACTAGAATTTGCTCCCCTGCAACATGGAATGCTTATGACATCATATAATACATCTCTCATTACATTCCACCCACTGTGGATTGCACCACCAAAATTCAAATAATGTCAATATCAATAAAGAATGTCCAGAAATGTTATATCTTCACATCGTGTTTTTTCTATTAATTACATCCAGGTCAGTAACAAAGGCTAATGTGCCGAGCGGAAAGTGGCGTCCTCTCCAGAAGAAAGGGTGTCCGTGCAGAAACTTTTGCACGGACACCCTTTCTTCTGGAGAGGACGCCACTTTCCGCTCGGCACATTAGCCTTTGTTACTGACCTGGATGTAATTAATAGAAAACGCAATGTGATGCCTGTGCACATTGGACACAGCCAGCACGCCCTGATGAAGTTCTGTTGAACGAAACGCGTTGGTTGCTTAAAAGAAAATTGAATAAAGAAGAAACAAAAGAAAGCTATAACATTTCTGGACATTCTTTATTGATATTGACATTATTTGAATTTTGGTGGTGCAATCCACAGTGGGTGGAATCTTTCATTTGTCTTGGACAAAATAAATGCCTCTTGGGAGCAACAGGGGCAGTGGTAATGCACACCATATGAGCTAACAGCTCTGCATAAAATAGATAACGGAGACGGGCAGGCTCAAGGCCTACAGTGAGGTGCAGTACACTCAAAAAATCCCCTTTTTTGAGTGTTGTGTTGAGTTGCTCTGGGACAGGGTCATAATCTCTCATTACATGTTAAATTACACCACTGATTACATCCCATGTGACATCATGTATGACATCAATGATAACATTACAGTCAAATATACCGCAGAGATACTCAGTGTACTGTACACGTGTTTCCACAAAATGGAAATAGTGTAGCCTTAGAGGCAAGGGTCACTGTGCGTGTTTAAAGTTATATTTGGCACAGTTTAGAAATCACTAAAGTTTGAATGTACGTATTACTCCATGATAAACAAGGTACCAACTTCGCTCTCAAGAGGAGGGTTGTAGAGGTATGTTTGAGAGTAGGATGAGGTATGTTTGAAAGTAGGATGAGGCTTAAAGCAAAAGCCTGTTCCATAAAATCAGTGAGAAAGGCCAAATCGTCTGTTGACAACAGACTATCCAAAAGTGGATGTCTGTGCACCTGCCCATGTTAAACAGTTGCAAAAACAGTGCTATAGACCAATTCTGCGTCCTTTATGGTGTGTCGCTATTTACTTCTAGAAAGTTACTAAAGATTTTGAGTAATTGCAGATTACTGAATAATGTTGAATGTATGAGTGATCCACTTAGAGATGGTTCAACTTACAAAAGGTGTTGTAAGCATGACTAATGCTGTATGTCAGTGTGCTCACCTCAGGAAATGTGTATAGAGTGTATTTTACCCAACTACAGACGCTGTCCTTAGGGCCTGGCAGAAGGGGTTTTATCAGTGGCAAATCTTTACAAGTCAACCTCTTGACTTCAAATTGCAGGTCATGTGAGCTCTTTAAGAGGGTGGCCCCGGTAAGGTGAGAAGAGTACAAAATTTATTTTTGGAAGGTGGTCAAGGTTAAAAAAAAAGGGTGACTTTATTAAAGTCTATGGAGGCATTTTGTTTGTTAGGGGGTGAATATAAATAAAAGGACAGCATTATCCACCAGATGTGGGTGACTTGGCAGATATGCTATGTGTCCAGCAAGTGGTCAAAGGTTATACCCATTATCATTTGATCAGCAATAGAAAATTGGGCACAGGTGTAACTTGTTGAAATACTTCAAGTCAACTAACTTTCTAGGGTGTGATGTCACCAATGAGGCCATTCGAAATGTCATCTGTGTAGTCATTTAACATTTTATGAGTGATCTAATATTTGAAGTACTAAGCAGCACATGATGGGACACAAGTTATAGTTAGCTCACAGAAATATAAGTGGCGAATTTAAGATTTTTTATTTTTTATAACATCAGTTGCGGTGCTATATAACACATAACTGTAAAGTCACCTTCGCCTTTTGTTTTTGAGCGAATTTGTGCCTTTTGAAGATCTTAAGATACCTAACAATAAAGTCCCTTTGAAAGAGATATTTATAAGGATGTCAGCGTAACGTGACTCGGGTAAGTCACTTCCCCTCCGCTACAGCTCCGCCTTCCTGACAACTTTTGCCACCTGCTCCTCCCTCCAGATCGGCGCTCTCCTGCCCGCACGAGCGCCGCCTGGACTGCCTGTGCCTTGGTTGTGTGCCCGTGTGCCTGCCCGCCCCCTTATCTTTTTTGTACCCCCGAGTGAGTGAGTGTTATTTCCTGGTTCTTCCATCGGGCTCCTCAGCCCAGTCTTTCCCGCCACTGCCTCCCGCGCGGCCCCGCCCCCTACACCTATTGGCTTCTTCCCTCCCACTTCCCAGCTGACCCCTCCTTCCCTCTTATGGAGACTGCTGCGCGGCCGCGCTGTTGGCGCGCCAAAGGCAAGCCTGTCTGCGCCCCTCCGCGCCCAGCGCCAGGACCCCTTGCCCTCAACGATGCCAGCCCACACGACAGACCCACACTGCCGCCACCCTCCACGCACTCAACTCCGATCGGAACCCCACCTGTAACCAAGCCACCCCAAAACGCACCCACGGACCTTTCACCTGCCTAGCCTGCAAACTCACCAGCCCCCGAACCTGCACCGCACCTGCCAGGCCAGACACCAGCAACAATCACCTCAAGTGCATCCTGCTCAACACCCCCTCCATCCACAGACACGCCGTCGAGCACTGGGACCTCCTCAACACAACATCTCCAGATGTCGCCTTCCTCACAGAAACCTGGATGACCGCCCCCTCAGCCCCCGACATCGCCATAGCCATCCCGGATGGATACAAGATCACCCGGAGGGACCGCTTCAACCAAACAGGAGGAGGCATCGCCATCGTTCACAGAGACACCATCCGGATCATGACCAACTCCGACGACACCCTCACCGCCGCAGAGCACCTCTACTTCCAGATACAAGCCGACCCCAACACTACCTTCAGAGGCACTCATCTACAGACCCCCGGGACCGCGTACTCAAATCAGCGAAGCCATCGCAGACTTCGTCAGTCCGCACGCCCTAACTTCCCCAGACTACATACTCCTAGGAGACCTCAACTTCCACCTGGAGAACAACAATGACAGCAACACCACCGCCCTGCTGGACAACCTCGCCGACCTCGGACTCAAGCAACTGGTGAATACCCCCACCCACTACGCCCGCCACACGCTTGACCCCATCTTCTCCTCCAGCAAGCACATCTCCTTCAGCCACTCAACCGGACTACACTGGACAGAAAACAGTTGCATCCACTTCAACTACAGTAGAACCACGACCCACCAACACCCTCAACAAGCACCCCGCAAAAGCTGAAGCAAGATCACAACCAACCAGCTCACCACCTCCCTCAGCCAGAACCCTCCCACCAACACGACGGACCCCAATGAAGCAGCCCGCAATCTCACACAGTGGATCACCAACTGCGCAGATGACCTCGCACCACTAAAGAACCCCTCCAGCAGCCCCAGCAGCAAGAAAACCTTGTGGTTCTTC
The DNA here is from genome assembly GCF_964263255.1 of Lissotriton vulgaris. Classification (NCBI taxonomy): domain Eukaryota; kingdom Metazoa; phylum Chordata; class Amphibia; order Caudata; family Salamandridae; genus Lissotriton; species Lissotriton vulgaris. The sequence goes on along the minus strand of NC_141694.1, from coordinate 1,140,266,319 downwards.
GACGACCTCAAAAGCTCCAAGAAAACCTGCTGCACCCTCGAGAAAGCCTGGCGCCATGACCAGACAACACAAAACATGACAGCCCTCAAAAACGCCACCCTAAAACACCACCAGCTGATCCCCACCACCAAGAGGACAGCATTTAAAGAACGACTGGACAACAGCACCCACCACAGCGAGAAACTCTTCAGAATCGTCAAAGAGCTCGCCGACCCCAGCGCCTGCAGCAACGACATCACACCCTCGCAAGACCTCTGTGACTCACTCGCCTCGTTCTTTCACCGCAAGATCACCGACATACACAACAGCTTCGACGCACAAACCACGCACCGAACCACCGAACCAGCACCCCCTACCACCATCCTCTGCACCTGGACCCCGGTCAACACTGAAGACACCACCCGCACGATGAACACCATCCACCCCGGTTCCCCCACGGACCCCTGCCAACATCACATCTTCAACAAAGCTGACTCCATCATCGCACCCAAACTCCAGGACATCATCAACAGCTCGTTCGCATCCGCCACCTTCCCGGAGAGCTGGAAACATGCAGAGCTCAGCGCCCTCCTGAAGAAACCCAACGCGGACCCCACCGACATCAAGAACTTCCGCCCCATCTCGCTCCTCCCTTTTCCTGCCAAAGTCATAGAGAAGAACGTCAACAAACAACTCTCCGCCTTCCTCGAGACCAACGGATCCCTCGACCCCTCATAGTCCGGCTTCCGAGCAAACCACAGCACCAAGACCGCCCTCATCGCAGCTACCGACAACATCAGATCCCTGCTCGACAACGGGGAAACCGTTGCCCTCATCCTCCTGGACCTCTCAGCAGCCTTCGACACCGTTTGCCACTGCACCCTGATACATCGCCTCAGCAACATCGGAATCCAAGGAACGGCCCTGGAGTGGATCAACTCGTTCCTCGCCGGAAGAACCCAGAGAGTCCGTCTCCCCCTTTACCGTTCTGTGGCCACCGAAGTCATCTGCGGCATCCCACAAGGATCCTCGCTCAGCCCCACCCTCTTCAACATCTACAGGAGTCCCCTCGCAGCCATCGCACGCCAACACAACCTCAACATCATCTCCTACGCCGACGACATCCAGCTGATCCTCTCCCTCACCAATGACCCCGCCACAGCCAGAGCCAGCCTCCAGGAAGGAATGAAAGACGTCGCGGAATGGATAAAGCTCAGCCGTCTGAAACTGAACTCAGACAAGACGGAAGTCCTCATCCTGGGACCATCCCACTCTGCCTGGGACGACTCCTGGTGGCCCCCTGCCCTGGGCACCGCCCCCAATCCAAAGGAGCACGCACGCAACCTGGGCTTCATCCTGGACTCCTCACTCACGATGACCAAGCAAGTCAACGCTGTCTCTTCATCCTGTTTCAACACTCTGCGCATGCTCCGAAAGATCTTCCTGTGGATCTCCATAGAAATCAGGAAGATGGTCACTCAGGCCCTCGTCACCAGCCGACTGGACTACGGAAACACCCTCTACATGGGAACCACAACCAAACTCCAGAAAAGACTCCAACGCATACAGAACGCCTCTGCACGACTCATCCTGGACATCCCCCGCCACAGCCACATCTCCGCCCATCTGAAAGACCTGCAAGGGCTCCCCGTCAGCAAGAGGATCACGTTCAGACTCACTAATAGTTTCCAACATTGGTGGAAAGGAGTTGTGGACCCATCACACATAGCAGTATGTCATACGCGTATAGTAACATATTGTGGTTTGTATAGTGGGGAACATCCTTTACCACGCGGATTTTACTCCGCAGTACCCTTTCAACGCGTCTTTAACAACGCAAGTCGTAATCACGACTTGCGCTGGAGGGCGCTACAGGACAAGGAATAAATAGTTTACTATCCAACACCTTCCCTACTGTACGTAGGCTGGTGTTGGAATAGTAAATAAAAAAATTCCTAAGTCTGCACCCCTACAACGCAAGCCGTGGTAACGACTTGCGTTGTAAAAAACGCGTTGTAACGGTACGCGTGGTAAAACCATGCGTCGTACATCCTTGTATAGTCTACTTTTCATCTGGAGATGCCTCATTTCTGCACTGCCTTGCCCTCCTTCTCTCCAGTGAACCTAATCCAGCTGGTAATCTTTGGTGTCATCAATATAAAATGATAAAGCCCTTTTTGGATCCAAATGATGGAACCTCTCTTCCTCTTGACAGATGAGGTGTAGCGCAGAAGGCTGGAAGAGTAATGCTCTGGCTAATGTGAAACAGGGTGTCATGCCGAATGAGGCACAAGTCTGAATTACTAGTTTGTCAGGAAGGAACTGGGTGTGTGGAGGTTGAAAAGACAGAACATGAAGTACGCTGACCCTATTGGGCGATATAATAGCCACCAGAAAGACTGTTTTCAAAGTAAAAAAAAAACATAGAAGACAGCTATGCAGGGGATCAACGAGAAGACAAATAAAGAAAGTAAAAACCAGACTGAGGTCACATCACAAAGGGAGTACGCAGGAACGGATGCAGCAAGCCTTTCGAAAATGGAGTTACAAGGAGTAACTGAAATTGCTGCAAGAAATCCGAGATGGCTGACCAATAATCTTTAACAGTGCCCAGACCTAGGTCTTGCTGGGCTACAGGAACAGCAAAACCTCAGCATGAGGTGCATAAAGAGAGTCCACATGACATGAGGGTCACCAAGTCACAAACATATCCCAAAGGCAGGCATAGAGGGATATGTGGCTGCCAAGTTCACATTGCAAACCTCCAGGGGGAGATCAAAAAACCTCCCCTGTTGCTGTTCAATCTCCATGCATGAAGGTGGAACGTACAAAGGTTTGGGTGCAGAACTCTGACGGGGGAACCCTGATTGGAGGACAGATCATCATGCTCAGGAGTGTGGGATACCATACTCTTCATGCTCAGTCCGGAGCAATTAAGATGACTTGGGCCTTGTCTCTCCTGATCTTCATGAGATCTTCTCAGGGCAGGAGTGGTATCAGCCGAAAGGCATTTATGAGTCCTTAATTCTACTTAAGCCGAAATGTGACTCCGGGTGAGAATCACTTTGGAAACTCCAGTGCACATAAGTGCTGACACTTATGCGTTCTCTGCAGTAGCAAATAGATCTAACCATGGTTCTCACCAATCTCAGAAGAAATATGCAGCACCTCCAGATGTAGACCCATTCATGGTCCGCAAAGCATCCACCCCTGAGTTCTTACATCTTGGCGTTCAGAGACCCTGCCAGGTGCTGTGCCACTAGAAAAATGTCCTGACATTTCAGCCAAGTCCAGAGGTGCTGAGCCTCTTAGCCCAGGGTCCATGATTCTACCCCACCCTGCTTGTTGCAATAACACATTGCAGTGGTGCTGCTCATTAACACCTGAACTATCCTTTCTTCGATATATGGAAGGAAGGGCTTCAATGCCAAGTGAATCGCCCTCAGCTTCAGAAGATTGTGTGGAGCTAGGATTTTGCGGACAACCAGGATTCTTCTGATCTCTACCTCTCCCACATAGCCGTCCCTACACCGGAGGGACACATCGGTCACCTCTATAGCCTTTGGGTGGGGAGAGAGTGGAGTCTGTAACTGACCCAACAGTGGTTCATGAGCCACCACTGCAGATCTTATGCAGTTCGCTTTGATATCTGGATCAGGTTGGAGAGATTCCCTTGTTGCTGTGCCCACTGGGGCTTCAGGTTCTACTGCAGAGCCCACATATGCAAGTGGCATGCTTTAACAGCAGGATGAATGAAGCCATGACACCCAGCAGCTACAGTCAGTCTCACTGAAATCTAGGCCAGAGGCATAAATATCGGAATTATGGCCTGAATTGACCAGACTCGCTTCTTCAGAGGATAGACGCGGAACTGCCTGTGTACAAAATGGCTCAACTGAGAGGGGGCATCTGAGACGGAGTCAGGTGTGACTTTTGAATGCCGATAGTAAACCCTAGTGAATGCAGACGTTCCGCTGTAGTCAGGTGATGAACAATAAATGCTTGGGGCGAGACTGCCTTTAATCGGCCAGTCTTCAAAGTAGGGAGAAGACTGGCACCCCTAACCATCGAAGATGGGTTGGAACCACTGCCATTTTCCTGAACACACAAGGGGCGCTGGTGAGGCTAAACGGGACCACAGTGAGCTGAAAATGCCCATGTACCACAGGTAACATCTATGGGCTGATAGGAAGGGAATGCTGGAAATACGCGTCCTGCATGTCCAACACTACCATTAGGTCTCTGGGATCCAGAGCAGACACGACCTAAGCCAATGTGAGCACCCTGTATTTCTTTTTTTTCAGGTAGTCGTTGAGAGGGTTCAGGTCTAGTATAGGACAGAGGCTTCCGGCCTTTTTTCGGCACCAAATAAACGCGCCCTACTTGTTGTGTGGGCACCCTCTTGACGGCTCCTTTGGCCAAAAGAGCCTGCACTTCCTGGTGAAGCAAGAAGTGATGTTCCTCTGTAAGCGATTCTGGGGATGGTGAGGGGGGGCGGGGGGGGGGGGGTTCTTGGGTGGTTGAGGTTTCCAGAAATGGTACGGTGAATCCCTTCTGGATGATCTGAAGCACCTACTTGTCAGATGTAATTGCCAACCATTTAGGCAGGTGGTGCATAATCCTGCCACAACAGGATGGTTGTGCTGGATGAAGGAAACATTAGAGGAGTTTTGAGGCTGAAGCAGCTGGAGGGACAGGGACGTCAGAGTACGTTGTGACTGGATCCTGCGTCCTTTCTGGGCTCCGCGTCCCTGTCCTCATAAGTTCTGGGCAGGATTCTGGACTGAGTATGGCAGGAACCGTAACCATCCAAGGTTTCCCCTGTTGCGGACAGGTTGAGAGGGAAAGGACAAGTGATTTGGCAGTGATCCTGTTCTAGCGAAAGCACCTGAGTTCCACATTGGCCTTATTGCCAACTAGGGGGGGCCATAGAAGGGCACACCAATCATGAAGACTGTACATCCCCCGAGAACCAGGTAGACCATAACCAGGTGTGGCGACGCAGCTCCACAGTAGAAGCCATGGCTCTACCCAGGGAGTTCCATGGTGTCTAATCTGCACTGGATTGTGAATTTTGCAAAATCCCTGCATCCACCAGGGCTTGGTTGACTATGGCACATCCTTCCTCCGGCAGTATGGGAAAGAGTTGTGCAATGAATCCCACAATGCATGGAAATATCAGTCAAAGAAGCATGCAGTTTTCACTGACCACAAGTCAAACTTGGTGAAAGAAAAACATACACTTTCCAAAGGTGTCCAGTCTCTAGGATTCCCTATTCTGTAGTGTGGATGGGAACAGCCTCAAGGAAACCACCAGGCTCTCAAGGGAGGGGTGCTGGGAAAGGAAGGCCGGGTTTCCAAGGTCAGGACAGTGCAGACAGCCAATCATACAGTACACAGGAGTCCCTGTGGGAGCTTTTGTCCATGCCCCCAGGAACATGTCAGTGAGGACTTTATTATAAAGAGCATGGGCTCAGATGAGTCCGCTTCAGTTGAAGCACCTCTCTCAAGACATTCGTCTTGACTTTGACAACTGGCAGCTGTAGATTGTGACCTCTGCCACCTTGCACATCATGGTTGCATAGGATGCACCTTCCTCGAAAACTAGCACAGAACGGTAAACACGCCTGCATCTGGAGAGGTATCCAGGCCACTTGCATTGGCCTGCTCTTCATCACAGTTATCATCTGGGTCCTCCAGGTTACGTCATCACCTCCTTCAGGATTCAGGAAGTTAGGGGTAATAGGAAAGTCCAGGAGATGTTTAGGCCAAAAAGGCTCCGGCATTGATGTGGAGTAAACTCCACGCCGGCACCAGGTTGGCATCTAGGATAATAAATGGGTTGTCATTGAGCGCCGCCAGTGATGGTTCACGTATGGACGAGCTTAGGTCTGAGGAAGCACCCGTAGTGGTGTTATTCGGGTTCCAGTTAAATTGTAAAACTAAATTGTAAATTGATACTTGTATAGCGCACTACTCACCCGCAAGGGTCTCAAGGCGCTTGTACGAATACCGCTTTGGAACCCATCCTGGCTTTCCCTGTGAGGCGTCCACTCCTGGGCACCCCCAAGGTGGAGGCCAGGCATCCTTAGCGTTGTGGGGGCCGTTGTGGAGATTAAGCAAGCCATTGCCCAGAGTTGCAGAGTGGGACTCCATGATTGGAATAGGCACAGAGGCGAGAATTATCAGGTCCGTGGAATTTTTGAACCCAAGACCCGCCGAGGCAGGGAATTGAACCCTGGTCCCGGGCTAGACCTCTGCATCAGGGTCTGCCACTCTAACCATTGAGCCACACTTCTCCACAGTTCAAGAGGGCTTGGCTGGTGCAGAGGGCAAACTCACCAACAGTAACCCAGTTGGGGCACATCTTGACTGTGTGGGGCCCAAAGGCGTTCTAGAGGGAGTTGGTGGTACAAAGATGGCATGTACTGCATCATAAAATTTATCAAGCTGAGCAGGCGTCACTCTGGCACTGGGAACTTGGGGTACCACAGAACGGCCTTGAAGCCATCTTCACGGGCAGGAGCGGGCCTGGATGCATGCTGCAAAGAAGGTGAAGTAGGAGAGCGCTTTGACTTCTTCTTGTGCTTTTTCAACTTACCCATTACCTATGAGGTGTTGGAGCAGGAAGATAAACCTCCGCGGGAACGAATTCAGCCGCAGACATGAGATTGTCTACCTGAAGGAGAGCCGGACTGAGAGTGGCGCTGAACCTTCTTCTGCCACACCACCAGAAGCTTCAATGCGTGCTCATGGATTGCCTTAGGGGGCATCAACTTGCATTCGACCATAGGTAGGGGTCAGACTCAGACATACCCATGAGGTTTGAACCCTGAGGGATTAGCAGAGGGCATAATGCCCTATGCACACAGGGAACAAAGCTAAAAACATGCTAAAATAAAAAAAAGTGTGCACAGTTGGCGCGAAAGATTTGCGCCGTTGGTGCGAAACTAAAGGAAGTGATGACAGTGTGCTGGGGTGGCAACTATATATAGGCATCGCAATGTCACTACCAACTCAGACGAGCCGAACTATGCCATCTGCCGGAAGGTAGAGGTACTGCTCAAGATTTTCCGGATTCAGTCTGACGCATGGGGAATATTCTAAGGTGAGAAATCTGCAGTTAGAAATCTCTGTCAGAAGTACACCAAAAGTAGTTTGAGCTCGAATCGATCTAAGTATATCCTAGAGTATTTAATGGGTAGTCCATAGTCCCCTGGGGTTATCTCTAATCTTAGGTCACATATAGTTTGAGCTATCTTCTAAGCCTTGATCTGTTCCCTCATAGCAACGCTGTGCTCTAACAATGGAAGGGACACGTTTGCTTCATTTAACACGTTATGCTCATCAGTTGCATCCATTGTGGTTACTTGTGTGTAAAGGTTTGTGTAATATTGCCAGAAACTATCATGAATCCCTTTTTACACGTGGACTGTAATAATATTTAATATCTTAATAGGCTTTATTTCCTATTTACTAACCATGCCACCAGCCTTCCTGGCTTGTCAACATCATGCTGTTATACTATATATTTCCTAGAATTATTTTTTCCAATATTGTCTGTTGTTATTAGTAATTTCATATTCTTTACATTTCTCTCTTCTTCACATCCATGAATGCGTACCTCCGTATAGCTGTCAGTTCATTTTCAGGTTCATTAATTCGATTGGTATGGTCCCTCCTCACCTGAAGTGTGACGCTTAAGCATTTCCCCAAAGGTTACTTCAAAAGCCTCCCTCAAGATTACCTGCAAATCTATCATGTCCTCAGTAAATTCAAAATATTCTTTGATCGTTTTTCCTAAATCAAGTTGCATACACACCATACCTGTCGGACCTCAAACCAAGACCAAGTATAAACACCGTGGAGCTACACAATTACTTGTTTTTATCATGATCAAATCACAGAAAAACCAAATACAGCAGTAAAGAATGATAGATTCTCTTATTGTTGGGAATCCATATATATGAACTAGTGGCAGTACCCAGGGCGGTCACGGGGGGCGCAAGTCATACCTCGCTTCCATTCCAGTGTATGTACCAGTATCAACCTCCCTCCACTCCGCCCAGTGGGATGTGTTGGCCTGAATAGGGCATGGGTTTAGCTCCTGAAACAAAAACCTATGCAAAGAACCCTTCCAATCATCCCACCCATCCTGTCCGGGCACCGGATGGTGTCCGGCCATTGGACAAATGTCGTAAACACTGCAAATAGAAACAAATAGAGAACAAACTATCAGTTCTATTCCAATACTGTGCACTGAAATGCGTGGCAAGCAATGCCTCACAGCTCCTGGTTCTCAGGGCCCTCATTGACCCTCCGGATGGCCGGCCAACTCCCTCCTCCGGAGCTGTATTCAAAGCATAGCCCACAAGGCCCCTTAACACAGTAATTGGTCTTACCAGTCTCCCCATGTGAATTTTTCTGTTTTAGGAGCTACTCATGTACTATTCAGGACACCACCAACACTTCTGCGTGCACATCCCACCGGGGGGAGGAGAGGGGTTTGATTGTTGATACAGATACATACCCGACATGGCTGAACCACCGCACCTGGTAACTTGACACCACAACACAACTTGCTGACGAGGAATGTGAGGGGCATGGCTACTCCTACTAAGAGTCACCATGTTCACTGCTATCTCAAATCAGGACATACAAATATATAGTGTAAATACAGGAAACACACATTATGTTGGCAGAACTCCATAAAATCCATGAGAGATGGAGGGCCCAGTTGTACAGAGCGACAACGTTGGGATATGCAAGGGAGGATACTGATATGGATTGTGCCGGGGGTCCAGTTTGAGGTGGTGATGCACAGGGTGGACCCGGATGGCAGGTAAGCGGTGGTGGAGGGCCACTTTGATGAAATGCACCTTGCGCTCCTAGCTGTTTATGCCCAAATGCTGGTGATCCTGCGTTCTTGGATGGCTTCACCCCTACTCTGCTCCGTGAACCCCACGCCCACACCATGTGGGGGAATGACTTTAATTGCATACTGGACATTGCCAGTGACTGCTCCCTCCCACCCCGGACGGGGCAGATTGTCACAAAATAACCCAACATTTTCAGGGTTGGCTAACCAACAGTATACTACACAATATCTGGTGCCTGCACCAACCAGAAGACAATGAGTACTCATCTTATACCGAGAGGCACAACTGACACACTAAGTTAGATATTTTTCTTTGCTGTGCAGCGATCAGTCCCATTATTCTTCAAACTAAAAATGTGTCACTGACACTGTCTGATCAATGCCTGCTTCTATTGATGATGCGTTGGGGGAGGGCCCAACCTTGTATACCTACGTGGAGGCTGCAGATGAAGGCACTCCATGAGGCTCCCTTCCACGACACACTGGCAACACACACCACACAATACAATGACTGGTCCCTGGTAAAGTCAGGACAGTCATTGATAGCAGTACCTTCAAATTGCTAGCGGCCCTAAGACCTTAAAAACGAAAGGATTAGATCCCGATCTCTAAAGTTCAAATTACATGGTATTACAGGGTGCGGTGGGGCCCCCGGTGAGTGGAGACGACCTGGCAGTTGGTGCACCCGCTTGGTTGAAAAAACCTGGGTACCCTGCCAGCCAACACAGTGGACACCAGCCACTTCTCCAGGAAGAGTTCCGCGCTCCAGGGAGCCCATAACGTGAACATTATTCCATTGTGATTGGCCCTCAGCATCCCCTGCCTTCCCTGCAGGCCAGGGATGTCCACCCACATTTCCTCTAAGTGAGACTGCAACTCCTGCACAGTGGGGCTCATTGAGGTCAGAGCAGACTCTGTGTCGTCCACCCTTTCCACCAGTTTCCCGTGATCAGTTTGGAGCAATCCCACATTAATGGGCACAGATCTAGCATTGACTTCAGGGCGCTCTTAGTGTCCAGGATGTCGGGCAGTGTCTTTTCCAACTGGCTTGAGTGTTTATCCAGGGTGGCTTCCTGGTGATGCAAAACACTCTGTATTGGACCCCTGTCAGTGGGCACGGGGACCACCACCGAAAGAGAAGGGGGTGCTTTGGGGGACCTTAGCTTCACCATCCTCCCACATAGTGGGGCCAAGAACCAGCAGGGTCCCCCCACCTTCACTACCGCACTGCAGACGCACCGCACACTCCGAAACCGGTCAGCAGAGCACCTCACCAATTCCAGGGTGCACCAGCACAATAGGACTCACCGATGGTATCCACAGTTTACTGTCTCATTGCCTCATTCAGTACCATAAGACGGCCACCTCCGGGCCTGCATAGAGTGGCAGCACCACGTCGGGCCCCCATCTCCCACAGAAAGTACAAAATTTTGGGCTCTGTTAGTCAGTAATGTCCAGGGCTCCTCTAGGCTCTATGGGCTCTCGCAGTGAAGTCACTGGTCTGCTTCTCCAGGGTTCATACATGCAAAGTACTCACTATGATTGCCAAAAACCAGGGGTGGGGTTTGGGGTGGGGAGGGAGGAGCCCCACCAGGCTTCGCTCCGCAGGCATAGCAAGTCTGCTGGGGCTGAACAGGTGGTACCCCCCCCCCCCATGTGCTGGGGCCGCACTGCCGGTATTCTCTCTCTGAGGGGGCAGCCGTCGACCAGGTAACTGCTGCAAGTGCAGTGGCCTGATCAGCTTTACACATGCCTCAACAGGTCACGCTTTATGCCTCCGCCCTGGGGGTCACCTATGCTAACTGTAGGATCCGGGGACAATTAGTCTCGTGTTGGAGGGGTGTCGCTAGGATGGGGGACCCCTCCCTTCACCTCCACAAGGTCCCTCATCCAGTTCAGACAGGAACTGCTATCTTACCCTCGAGTACATGCCGCTATGTGGGATGGACACGCCTTTGGCCGCCTGCCTCAATGCGAAACAGACGTCCAAGGCCTCTGGGGTATAGGGGCTTCAGGATGTATGCCGGGGGGTGGTTCAATATAGCTCCCTCAGGGGACTTGGGCATCCAGCCCAGGCAGTTTGAAGGAGGATTTCATGTCAAATAATTAGTTAAGCCCTTCAAGTAGTTATTTAGGTGTGAGCATTTCTTCGCATTTTAAGTTGCTATTAGAGTCACAAACTCACACTTGATACCTGGCTGGGGCAGGCGTTTATCACTCAAATACCGGAGATGCCATATTTTGGTGTAATGGAATGCTTTATCTAGTTTATCAAAGCAGTTTTACTGCCTTTCATGGTGATGCACAAACAGGTCGGAAGGAGAAAGGCATGTGGGATATCTGTTGCAGGTTTTTAAGTCCTTAAAGATTCGCTGGGTCTGGATTCACTGTAGTCTGGGTAAAAACAAATGCAAAATTAATATGTATGTGATTGAATATGCTACTTACCAGTATGCATCTGTTCTTGGCATGTAGGGCTGCTAACATTCATATCTTTGCATTAGATCGCCACCTAGTGTTGGGTCCGGATGATCGCACATTGTTGTCCTGGAAGAGTCTTCGAAGTATCCTGAGATGGGTGGCTCCTCCCCTGGACTACAGTGCGCATGGGCATCGGCTCCATCCCCAGATTGTTTTTCGCCATTGTGGCAGAGGATGGAGTGGCAAGTATAAAGGATGTCCATGCTAATGATTGAATACAATAGTATATCTGCAGCTGCGACAGGCACCGGGGAGGAGGGCGGGCGATATGAATGTTAGCAGCCCTACATGCCAAGAACAGATGCATACTGGTAAGTAGCATATTCAGTTCGAGGCATGTGGGCTGCTAAATTCATATCTTTGCATAGAATACATAGCAGTCCCTCCATCAGCGGCGGTTGCCCGTGCCAGCTGCAGAAACCTGAAAAAGTGTCTTGAGAACAGCCTGCCCTACAGCCGCTTGCTGTTTGGAATGTACATCAACACAGTAGTGTTTTGTAAAGGTATGTGGTGTAACCCACGTGGCTGCTCTGCAAATATCCTCTAGAGGAATGTTACCAAGGAAAGCCATGGATGCCCCCAACTTGCGTGTGGAGTGTGCCTTTGGGGGTATTGTTAAAGTGCGCTTGGCTTTATGATAACAGATTTGGATGCACTTAACAATCCATCTGGCTATTCCTGCTTTGGAAATTGGGTTGCCTTTGTGTTGTGGTGAGAAGGCAACAAAGAGTTGTTTCGTCTTCCTAAAGTGTTGTGTCCTGTCTATGTAGTACATCAATGCCCTCCGTACGTCCAAGGTATGGAGCATCCTTTCCGCCACTGTTTGTGGGTTCTGGAAGAATGCAGGCAAATCGATAGTTTGGTTGAGATGAAAATGTGACACCACCTTTGGAAGGAATTTGGGGTTAGTACGTAGTACCACCCTATTTGGATGAATTTGGATGAAAGGCTCTTGTATCGTGAGTGCTTGCAACTCACTTACGCGTCTTAGTGACGTAATGGCAATTAGGAAAGCAACTTTCCACGTTAGGAATTGCAGTTCGCACGAGTGCATTGGCTCAAACGGTGGTCCCATCAGCCTGGTGAGGACCACATTGAGGTTCCACACGGGAGCTGGCGGTGTTCTTGTTGGAATGACTCGTTTCAGTCCTTCAAGAAACGCTTTAATTGCAGGCACCCTGAAGACTGAGAGATGCTGCCTATTTTGAAGGTAAGCTGCGATGGCGGATAGATGTATCCGAATAGAAGTGTACGCTAGTTTGCACTTGTAAAGGTGTAACAGATAGCAAATGATGTTAGGGATAGATGCATCTAGCGGGTTTATGTCATTGTTTGCACAGTAAATGACAAAACGCTTCCATTTTGCGGCATAGCATGCTCTGGTTGACGGCTTCCTCGCCTCCTTGATGATGTTCATGCATTCAGGAGGGAGGTTCAGGTATCCAAACTCTAAGACTTCAGGAGCCAGATCGCTAGGTTGAGCTGTTGCGGATCTGGATGCTGAATTTCTCCATGGTTCTGCGTCAGAAGTCTGGGCGTGAGGCGCAGTCTTTGATGCGGGACCACTGAGAGCTCGAGGAACGTGGTGTACCATGCTTGGCGCGCCCACGTTGGAGCAACTAGGATGAGTGTCATGGAGTGTTGCCGTAGTTTCCTCGCCACCAGTGGTATCAGGGGTGTCGGGGGAAAAGCGTAAGCAAATTTGCCTGACCAGTTCATCCATATCGCATTGCCCTGCGATTGGGGGTGTGGGAACCTGGCGGCGAAGCTTTGGCATTTTGCGTTTTCCCTTGTGGCGAACAGGTCTATGTCTGGACGCCCCCACCTTTGGAAGTACGGCTGGAGTACCGATGGATGTATCTCCCACTCGTGCATTTGATGACTGTATCTGCTGAGCAGATCCGCCATCTGATTGTCCTTCCCCGGGAGGTGTTCTGCCATGAGGAAGATGTTCCTCTGAATGGCCCACTTCCACATGCTCTGAGCCAGGTGAGACAGCTGTGGTGAGTGGGTGCCCCCCTGCTTTTGGATGTAGTACATCGCGGTCATGTTGTCCGTCCGGACTAACACCACCTTGTTGCACAGATGTACAATGAAGGACTTGAGCGCCATGAAGATCGCCATCAGTTCCAGATAGTTGATGTGCATCTTCTGTTGCTGCGTCGTCCATAGTCCCTGCACTGTGTAAGTGAGCAGGTGTGCTCCCCATCCCTGGAGAGATGCGTCCGTTGTCAGGATAACCTGTGGCACTGGCTCCTGGAACAGTCGGCCCTTGCAAAGGTTGTGTGGAGTCCACCAATGCAGAGAGTTGTATGCCCGACTGGTAACCAACACTAGGTCTGTTAATTGCCCCTGAGCCTGTGTCCACTGATTTGCTAAGCACTCCTGGAGCGGGCGCATATGCAACCGTGCGTGAGGGACTATGAAGATGCAGGAGGCCATCATGCCTATCAACTGCATGAACACTCTTGCTGGAAGCGAGTGTCCCGGTCTGAACTTCTGGATTAAGGACTGCATGCCGTCTATCCTGACCTGGTTTGGTCGTGCCGAGGCCGTCAGGGTATTGATCGTCGCACCCAGAAACTGCCGGACGTGTGCCGGCTGAAGGTGTGACTTCGGGTAATTCAACGAGAAACCCAGGTCGTGAAGGAGGTGAATGGTAGTCGACATGTCCGCGGCGCACTGCTGTTCCGATCTGGCTTGAACGAGCCAGTCGTCGAGGTAGGGGTAGACATGGATGTTCTGCCTCCTGAGGTGCGCTGCTACAGTCGCCAGACACTTGGTAAAGACCCTTGGGGCAGTCGTGACTCCGAAGGGTAGGACTTTGAACTGATAATGCGCGCCCTGGATAGTGAACCTGAGGTACTTTCTGTGGGACGGATGTAATGGAATGTGGAAATAAGCATCCTTGAGATCTAAGGTTGCTAAGAAGTCTCCTTTGTTTAACATAGGAAGAATCTGCTGCAGTGTAAGCATGTGGAAATGCTCTGACAGTATGTACAGATTGAGGGGACGGAGATCCAGAATTGGTCTGAGAGATCCGTCCTTCTTTGGAATGAGGAAGTACAGAGAATAAACCCCTGTGCCTTCCTCCCCCACTGGCACGAGCTCGATTGCCCCTTTTTGCAGCATCACCAACACTTCCTGCTGCAATAAGTGCAAGTGCTCTGCGGACATAGGTCTTTGCCTTGGCGGAATGTTGGGTGGAGTGGACTGTAACTCTAGACAATAACCGTACTGTATAAGTTGTCGCACCCACCTGTCTGTGGTGATGTTGGTCCAGACGGGCAGGAACTGCTGTATTCTCCCCCCGACAGGTGTTAAATGGTCGGGGGGCAGTGACAGAGAGTCACTGGTTGCTTGGGGCAGAGGAGCGTGAATTGTTGCCTCCTTTGCCACGTCCTTTGTTGCTGTTTCCCCTGTAGCCCCTCTTGTTTTGTTTGGGGTACGAGGACTGTGCTCCACCTCTAGGGAACTGTGACTGTTGACCCATCTGTCCTCTGGTGACTCCACGGGCACCTGAGCGACGAAAATTATTGCCCCGAAACTGCTGAGATTGTAGGGCCCCCATCGATTTAGCAGTTTCGGTGTCCTTTTTAATCTTTTCCAGGGTGGTGTCAACATCTGGACCAAACAGTCTATCTGGATTGACTGGTTGATTAAGTATGGTTGTTTGAATGTCAGGTTTGAACCCCGATATGCGGAGCCAAGCCTGTCTTCTGAGCATGACACTGGTGTTAACGGCCCTAGCGGCCGTGTCCGCGACATCAAGTGCGCACTTTATGGCCGCGTTGGAGATCAGTTGTCCCTCCTGTATAAGCATTTTGGTGCCCTCTTGAAACTGCGGAGGCAGGTGTTCTACAATTTGCTCTAGTGTGTCGTAATGTGATCGATCATAACGTGCCAGTAGTGCCTGTGTATTTGCAATACGCCAGAAATTGGCAGCCTGTGCAGCCACTCTTTTGCCTCCTGCCTCTAGCACTTTGGACTCCTTATCCGGGGGAGGAGCTTCACCCGTTGTTTGGGAGTTGGCCCTCTTGCGTGCGTTTGCTACCACCAAGGAGTCAAGCGGCAACTGTCCTCGAATGTATGCAGGGTCTGCAGGCGCTGGTCTGTACTTTTTTTCAATACGTGGGTTGACCACCCTTGCCCTGGTAGGCTCTTTAAAGATGTCCGCAGCGTGCTTGAGGACCCCTTTGAGCATAGGCAGTGTCTTTACATTTCTTTCTGAAACTGAAAAAGTGTCGAATAGAAAGTCTTCCTCAACTGGGTCAGCATGCATGTCCACGTCGTGATTAGCAGCTGCCCTCTCAATCAGTGCATGAAAACCTGCTGAATCCTCCGTAGGGGATGCACGTGTACTGAAGGACTGTGGGTCTTGCCCCACATCTTGGTTGCCTTGGTCCCCAATGCCATAATAAGAATCTGGCTGTGCATCAGGTTCATTTACTGGGAACGTGTATTGTTCATCTTCACCATAGTCCCCACTGTCAGAGTGGTCTGGAGACGGTGTTGGGCTCCTTCCCACAGGAGGTAGAATAGGTTCCATGAGGCCTGATGCGTCCTGTGGAACCTTCTTCTTCTTTAGGGGAATGATGTAGGATTCCACCGGCTGCGAAGTGATCTTCCTCTTATAAAGAGTTAACTTCCCCGTGTCCGCGTCTATAAAACACTCCGAATCCTCTTCAGGGTCGAGCACTTGACCCGAAGATGTCCCCGCCGTAGAGGAATCCGACTTCTTTGGCGTCGATTTCGAGGAAAAGGCCTTTGGCACCACTTTTGGCGGTAGAAGGAAAAGGAGCTTACTTGCCGGCTTGACCGGGACGTCTGCCGCCTTCTGCGTCGACGGCGTTGGCGTCGACGAGGAAAGAACCTTGTCCTTAATTCTTTGTAGTGAAGCAGCCACGAGAGATGCGTCGGTGACCGATGTCTTTGGCACCGATGAGGTGGCCTTGCCTTCGGATGCGACGTTCCGTTGGTCCTTTGGAGGGATGGACGGCGCCGGACCCGAGTCCCTGGATCGATGCGCAGATGTCCCCGATGGAGCCGGGGCAGTGTCGGTCGCCTTAGCTGGCTTCGCCGGCGCCGGCGCGCTTGTCTTGTGCGTGCCCCCCTTTTTAGAGGATCTCTCCTCCGGCGCCGATTTCGACCCCGTGGAATCGCCGTGCTTCTTCGACTTCTGCGGACCGGAGGTCGACGGAGTCGATAAGGCCGCCGGTTTATTTGTTTTCGCCGTTACGACCGCCATCTTAGGGACGTTCGAGTCCTTAACTTTCGGTTTCGGTTTCGGGTCGGCCATCTTAGGTGTAGTCGAGACCGTTGCTTTCAGTTTCGGTTTCGAAACCCTAGGCGCAGCAAGTATGTCCGTGGCCGGGCCGACAGGCGGGGCCGTGGCTTGCGCTACAGGGTCTTGGGTAAGGCCGACAGGCGATCCCGCGACCCCCTCCTGATGTTCTTCAACTTCGGGGCATAGCTCGTCCCCTGAGCTATCTTCCTCGGCCCCATAAACCATCACGTCGTCCCCTACCTCGTCGACGTATTCAAGGCCCTGACCCACGACTCCGTCGTCGTCATATTCCGGATCGGCCTCGACCTCCGTCTCAGGCGGGGAGATTTGAAGATGATGGCTCTGGTCTTCTTCTTCTTGGTCGCCGAAGATGTTATCCGGATCCGGGGCCGTCTGTTTGGCCACAAGGCGCACCGCGCGCCGAATCGTTAGAGTTTTCTTCGACCTGAACTTCGCACAGGCCCGGCAACTTCCTTCATCATGGTCTGGAGAAAGGCACTTATTGCAGACCGGGTGTACATCTACATGTGGGTATTTGGACCCACAGAGCGGACAGAGTTTAAACGGACTCCGCTCCATGTTGGGAACTTAGCGTCGAGTCGCGATGAGAAGGCCTCGATGTCCGAAGAGTAGTTAGAAACTCCGGTGATTCCGGCTCCGAGAGACGGAAGAAACTCGAGACCGAACGCAAACAATACCGACGTAAAGAAACCCAAAGCCTTTTGGCCGTAAAAAATGATGTTTATTCGGTTCCGACGGAGAGACGTCGAGACCGCATCCGAACCCAATGGCGGAAAAAAACAATCTGGGGATGGAGCCGATGCCCATGCGCACTGTAGTCCAGGGGAGGAGCCACCCATCTCAGGATACTTCGAAGACTCTTCCAGGACAACAATGTGCGATCATCCGGACCCAACACTAGGTGGCGATCTAATGCAAAGATATGAATTTAGCAGCCCACATGCCTCGAACTTATTTCTACTTTTTTGTGGAGGAGCATCTGATCTCTACATCACAGTTTCTGCATCATTATTGGCGACAGGGTAAAAGGCAGCTTTTGATGCACAGGAGTATGTGTGTGCACTGTGGATCCAGAGTCTCCAGACGGACTCCACGTCTTCAAACATTTTAGGGATCAATATCTCAGAGGAATGACTCCAACAGATATTTTTCAATATTTTTGGGGAGCCCCAAAAGATGCATGTTGTTAAGGCTTAACCTGTACTCCAAATCAACAACTTTCTTTTTGTGTTTTTTTAGTGTTCCTGATAAAATTGTCAAGGACTGAGTATGCTCCCAAGTCTTGTCTGTCACATCCAAAATGCTCTTCTTAGTTTCAGATTTTCTGTCTCCCAATTGATAACTGTCTTGTCTTAAGTGAATTATATTTCTAACTCACAAGGGGAAAGGGGGAAGTGTAGCCACTGTATGTCGACCCCACGCTTTCCTTTCACAAACAGGCACTCACAGTTGCAGGCACCTGTTTCCAAATCATAAGAATGTTGAGAAAATTCTTTGATCTGCTACCCCTACACGCTAGAAAAACGGTTGCAGTGGCCCCGATCTTATCTCGCCTCGATTATGGCAATGGTCTATATGCAGGAACAAAAAAAAATTGTGATAAAACGACTACAGGTGATTCAAAATACCGCCGCCAGGCTGGTACTAGGACTCCCTAAACGGTCATCCTCGACTGATGCCCTAAAAACCCTCCACTGGCTACCAATTCATAAAAGGATCTAATTCAAGATCCTAACCATCACCTATAAAGCCACCATTGGTAGTGGGCCACAATATCTGAGAAATCATCTGAGACCGTACAAACCTAGTCGAACTCTGCCGTCGTCCAATGAGAACTTACTCACCAACCCCCAATTCAAACTGAAAACCCGAGGAGGAAAAACTATAGCCACACTAGGAGCAAAAGCTTGGAATCACCTGCCCACCCAACTAAGACACACCAACAACGAGCTCATGTTCAGAAAGCTATTAAAAACTTGGATTTTCAGCACCTCAGATCAGAAAATCTTAGCACTAATCTGACCCTTCTGCATTTATCCTGCTCTGCATTTTCCCCTTTTTCCCCTCCTATCTTCCCCTCAGCCTCTGTCACATAGCGCCAAGATGCTCCTTGGAGTGAACGCTGCGCTCTATAAATACCCATTTCATTCATTCATTCATGTCCTCCCTAGTCAAATGCCCTAATCACAAAAGGTATGATAGTTTCAGAACAAAGTCAGTTAACTGTTTTTCTATTTGGTTTAAAACGTTCACATCCACAGTAGGGAGATCAGAACACTGCTGTCAGAACATGACAGAAAATAATTCTTATAGAAGTGGAAGCCTCACACACATATTTGTGTCATGCGTCATCATAGGTGGCTGGCAACGGTCTCGCTCAATTGAAATTGCATGATGGGCCTTTTGATGAATGTGTGATTAAGGACATTGCCACCCTCCCAGACAAGGAGCTGGTATCCCCTAAAATCCATTATGGGGTGCTTCAGCCAAAGAAGTGAATATTTAAGCAGCTGGTTCTCACGCTGTGAGACTTTGTGCCAGATGTTTCCTTTTAGTCTGGGCACAAAAAGCCTCAACCGTCGTGCTGGGACAGCGCAGAAAGCCCAGTTACACACGGTCTGCAAGCTCCACATCTGGCAGACACTGTATGGTGCTGGCGCAGGAGCTGGCATTTTCACTCACACAACATACGGTCCAGGTGGGAAGGAAGAAGGTTGCAGACTGAGCAACCCTGAGCATCCCGCCCCATCCCCAGACTGGCAAAGGGGGTGGAAACAGTGCCTGGGGCTTTCCTGGTTCTGGGTCCCAGGGATGGGTCACTGGAATCCACGATGGAGGACTAGCCCAGACAGGCCTTTTTCTTTTTGTGTTGGGCCCCAAGGAAAGAGTTCCCTTGAGCAGACTTTATTACATTGAGGGGGGCCTCAACGCATTCCCCTTCCCCCATAACGCACTGCACCGACCCCGGGGTAATAAAATTAAGTCATGTTGGAGCGTCAATCGCTTCGTCCCTTGTAGGTATATTTAAATGGGCAAGTCTTCCAGGTTGAAAAACTCTTGCTCCATTTGCCCGATTTTGCATATCTTCAACTCACTTTACTCCTGGTGGTGAACCCTAGCTGCCCGAAGCAAACAGGCACACTTTGCATAAAGCTGGTTTAACAGGCTCTGTATGCCAGTCCTCTACTCTCCTGCTGGTGAAGACTTCCTGCACAGCCCACCACTCCTACCCATGCTCACAAGCCCTAGAGCCTCCAGGTAGTCTTGCATGGCACTTGGGGTGGCAGAGGAGTCCAGAATTTCCCCAAACTGGTGCTCAGGAGAATAAGGTGGTCAGGGCCACTGACCTAGGTGAGATCTATATCCTTTGGGGGGCAGCTGCAGGCAAGGAGTGGAGTCAATCATTGATTATTTCTCCCTTTGTGTGGGAAGGCCTTTGTTCCTTCTGCTGAGGAGCCAAAAAATTGACTTAACCCAGCAAGGGGATAAAAGATTAGGAATCTAATTATGAGATGTGCCAGAGAAATAGGATACTTCTTGATGACACTTGAGATGCACACGTATGCTACTGGGACTGATTATGCAAACTCGATGTGCATGTTCCACCCCAGTTTGACACCTTGTTGGACTTTGTAGGCCTAAAAGGAGACAAAATACACTTTAAGGCAGATTTAACCTGTGTGTATAATACAATGAAGGATTGTAGATTCATGGGAAAGCTCAACTGACACATCTATAAATGCCCACTAGTACCATCAGGCTTACCCCAGGTCAGCACTTCGCCCAACATGTCCCTTCTGTGCCAACCTATCTGTATGTATTATGGTAGTCTCACACAAGCACACAAGTGCACAAATATTCATGTGCAACCAGCCCAGTGCCCCTTACTCTAGCTGCACAGTAGAGGCCTTATCTTTGAAGGCAAACTTTGGCGGTAAATACCCTCAGCACAATTAGTAGGAAAATACGGTCAGTGAGACTCAGAAAGCGAGACTCTCCCACAGTAGAGGTCCAAAAACAAGGTGATCAAAAGAAAATCTGAGCGGACTAAAGATGGATGGAAATCCAACCCCCCCCCCCTATTTAGGATTGAACTCAAAGATGAGCCCTACAACAGTTCAACATCCTTTTATTATATTTCGCTGCTCTGAACAGCTGTACCGTTACTACACATTGGAACAGGTTCCCTATAGGAACTTCAGGTTTGAGTGTTATTCAGAATCAGAATGTGGCAATTGGACCAGGACCTCTCTGTGGCCCTATAACGATATTCATACCTCAAAAATGAGGTGGGGGGGAGAGAGGAAACAGTTCAAAGGTACACTAACAGCATATTTTTACACATGGGTATTTCATGTGTTTTTAGGAGAACTCACACTGATCTGCTAACTTCCTCATTCCCTACTCAGCTTTGCTTTAGAATTCACCACATATCAGGATCCCCATAACCCACTCTAGAGACCTTCATAGCTAGCAAAAGATGGCTTCCCAACATCGTATGTCCATTGAAAACATTGGTTTGGGAAAACGTGATCCAGTATTTCTATTTTCCTTTAGAAAAGTATTTCATTTAATTACTTATTCAAATAGTGGGGGTATTTAAGAAAGCAGTACCTAGGTAAAAATCAGTTCTCTCTGGTTTAATACTAATTCTTAAAGGCTTTTCTTTTGCATTGCCAAACCACCGTTGTGGTGGTCCTGCTGAATGGGTCTTATCAGTTTCAAAATAATGTAACATGAGGACAGCGTTTATAGAAGAAGAAATCTTCTCTAGGAATATGAAGAAAAACTAGATGTGCTGCTCTTGGGGCTCTTAAAATTACAACCATATAAAGAACAAAGCACTATTCCTCTTTAAGTCAAGGGTAAAGGGTAATTGTAGCAAACTGCTAAATTATAGTTTACAAGATTGGCATAGTATGGATTCTGCATGCATATGGAATTCTTAATTTCACTGAAATTTCATAACAAAAACATTATTATTATTCTTAATTATTCATAAAAAAACATCATATACATTTTCAGATCTTTAAAAATAACCGTATATATATTTATAACTCTGGAACCAATTACATATTCAGACATAACACCCTCTGATAACATGTTCTCAGATCTAGCTCCATTCTTTCTATAGATTTAGTTTATTTTTCATTTATAAAGTTTTGTATAGTGCAAACGTGACCCTTACGGGTATCAGAGCGCTTTACACTTTTGGGTAAGAGGGATACAGTATTGGGAGGCAAAATAATCATCACATAATTATGCAAGACGTGTGCAAAACTCCTGTAGGTATGGGAACTCTTCACATAAGGGTACAGTAATGGTTGAGGAACATTTGAATGTACAATGCATATTAACAATGTTATTCCCAAATATATAACCAAAGCACAAGTCAATCAAGATGACCGAATAGCGGGCAGTAATAGAGTCTAGTAGCCAAGGCCTAATCGGGCAGGAACTTTAGCATTAGGATTTTTTTCACTTCCTTTTTGAAGGAAGCAGTGGAGGAGATTGTACAGATTTCAGGAGGAAGAGAGTTCCAAATCTTTGGAGCAATGTCAGAGAAGGCCCGTTACGTAATCTCTTTTTGGGGAAAATCTGCGGTTTCAGGAGCATTGTACTTGCACTTCGTGATGCTCTGCAGCCCCCCGATAGTTGTAGTTTTTGAGCCAGATAGATGGGGGTCTTGAAATGAAGGGCTTTGAGTGTCATGCAGGCAATTTTTAACTGAATTCTGGCCTCGTAGGGTAACCAGTTTAGGGATTTTAGGGCTGGGGATTTGTGTTCTTCTCTTTTTGTTCCAGTAATCAGTCTACCTGCGGCATTAAGGGAAGCCCTTAGTGGGGCCAGGCTCTGTTTTGGGAGACCACAAAGCGCAGAACTACAGTAGTCTAGTCTTGGCAGAACTAGAGCTTGTACCTCCAATTTGAAGTCTTTCTGTGGAAGGAATGTTATGAGAATCCTTAGTAAACTCAACTGATGTTTAGCTCCCTTGGTTGCACTGTTGATGTGGTTCTTGATATTCAAGTGCATCTCTAGCGTGATACCGAGGGATTTAGATGAACAAATAATGTGGGGGGAGCAGTTGAAGGCTGTGAGGTGTTTCATCCAAAAGGTCAATCTTTGGAATGTGATTAGGGGTAGCGATGAGAAGGGATTCAGTTTTGGATGTTTTGAGCACGAGGCAGTTGTCAGTGAGCCAGTTTTGAGTGTTCATTAGGATTGAGTTCAGTGAGATGATGTTTTCTGGGGAGGTGATTTTCAAATAAAATTGAGTTTCATCCACAGGGCGCTAGGTGGCGAATGACCAAGATGGCCGCGCACCAGTGAGGCTCCCGCCGGACCGGGCGGAAAGATAATCTTAATCCACATCCTACGCGATATATAATGCCCTAAATGTGTGCCACCGGAAAGCGGATTAAGTGCTGACTGCAGCGGTAACATTTGTTTGCTGCGGTGACACGACGTGAAGAAGTGGCGAGCTGCTTAGCCTCAGGGCGGGAGACAGCGGTGAGGTCCTGGAGCGCTGTGGCTGCGGTGGAGGCCAGGAGAGACCGATGCTGCATGGGCCTGTCAAAGAAAGGTGGCGCTAACAGTTTTCGACCTGGACCGAAGTGCGGACTGCAGTGATACGCCTAACAAGAGCTGGAAAATGGCAGAGGGAACCTGAGACGACCGCCTCCCAGACCCTGCAACGGACCAACGGTTCGTAAGAGAACAAGCCCGGAGACCTGCGTACCATGACACCCGACCGACGTGGCCTGAATCCTGAACGCGGAGAACAGGTGGTGCTGGAGAGCTCAGACAGCGGAAGGGGAGCAGACACTGGCATTTTATCGGCAAGGAGCTGCGAAGACTAAACGCACAGTGCACAGCCACGAGGACTCGCCATAGACTGGGTAGGTGCTAGCGCCGTGGCGAGGGAGCAGAGCCGCCATTTTAAGCGCTGCACGCAGCGGCAGAACACAGAAGCCCCTGCAGTTTGGAGGTGTCTTGGGGAGAGCATCCCCGGAATATTAGCTGCTGCATTGCGTAGGCTACCCCCAAGAGAGAGAGCCCAGCACATACGGATGCCGGGAGGGCTGTAACACTCGGGGGCTCCTTGGCGTCCATTTTGTGACAAGGGGGATAACCAGCAATGCCGCATTAGGCCACCTTACGCAGGAGGAACGGAGTGGGAACACAGTATACGAAGGCAGCGAGTGCGATGGGCAAAGCACAGACACCTACGGCACGAACAGTGATAATCCACCTGTTAGAAGGGTGTACTCAGCACCCAAATTAGCCAACATGGGGAGATCAGAGGCTAAACAGGCGAAATTATCTTTTGACTCACGGAAGCCGCCCGCTCGCATTCTATGGAACGAGCGGACTCAAACTCCACAGAACCATGGGAAGACGACTGGAAGGCGCTACTAGTGGGCATGAGGCAGAGTCTCACATCCATCGATACCAAGATGGATGTCATGAATACCAGGCTGGACGCGGTGGTCACCAAGCTTGACCAGCACGATCAACGGATCAAGGAGGCAGAACACAGGGTATTGGAGCTAGAAGATGGAGCGGCAGCCAACAAACAACATGTGCTTCAGATGGACAAATTGCTAAAAGTAATAGCAGACAAAAATGAGGAGTTAAAAGCAAGATCGCGGAGAAACAACGTTAGCGTTTTGGACCTGATCGAATCGACGAATACCGGAAGAATGGAGGACTTTCTGGAAAAGCTAGTGGCTGAGCTTTTTGGCAAGAATTCCTTCTCAGCACACATGACGGTTGAGCGAGCCCATAGATCGCTGGCGGCGCGCCCGCCGTCTGGGGCGACACCGCGCCCAGTGATTGTACGCTTTCTGAATTATCGAGACAGAGACACTGTGTTACGCCTAGCCGGAGAGAAGGGGCAAGTGCGATATGAGATCGCCACCATGGCCTTTTATCCTGATTTCACGCAGGCAGTGCAGGAAGCCAGTCGAACGTTTGCAGCAGTGAAGAAGAAGCTTCTAGCACAGGACATATCGTACGCCAAGCTGAACCCCGCGAAATTGAAGATCAACCATCTGGGAAAGCAGCATTTCTTTAATACTCCTCAACAGGCGGAGGAGTATCTCAAACAAACACGCAGAGCAGCGGCCCAGGAGGCAGCAGCACGCAGGAGATCCAGATCGCAGTCACCCCAGTCGGAACCAGGCTGAGGCCATGATCCTACACAACACTGAACTAAGAAATGTCAGGGCACAGTGACTTTCTGAGAACTTTTCCGAGTTGGTGATGTATCATGTTTGTTTATTGACGTTATAACGTTTTCCTCCTGGACACTCACCACCGTCCCTCCGATGCAGCCTGCTTAATTAAGTGGTGCAGCAGGAGGGTGAAATAGGGGGGTTGAGTGGGCAAGGTGTGAGCCCCTAGTGGACCCCTCACGAGGGCATACCCCTCTACTGTTGTAATGTAGGGAGTCAGAAGAGAGTCCTTTGATCATAGACTTGGGATGTGGGTGGGAGTAATTGTTCGGCAAGTTGGGGGAGCCGGAGTGGGTGGGGGAGGGGGACTCGGGGAGGGTATGTTGTACAGTACACAATTGAGAGGCACACACGACATACACAAATGTAGGAACATTACAACCAATCGGAATGGCAGTCACCACAGACAATAGGAATGACCTAAATGTTCCATCTTGGAACGTGAGGGGGCTGAATGACCCGTGAAAAAGGAGCAGGTGCTGGGATATCTAGATCGGCATCATGTCATGGTGGCCCTTCTGCAGGAAACCCATTTACAACCCAGTAGCACACCCCAATTCGCAACTAAATGGGTGTCCATGGATGTTTTGCATCGTACTCTGGCTATTTCAGAGGGGTGGCCATCCTTATTAGGCGAGGGGTCCAGTTTGTGATGGGTGGGATGGATGTTAATGGGAGATACTGTCTGATTTGGTGGAAACTGAACTCACGCGATGTAACCATTGCAAACTACTACGGACCCAATACTGACGATACACACGCCTTGCTCTTGCTGTGGGGTAAAATCCAGACGCTAGGATCTACATATGTTATATGGGGAGGGAGGACATGGGGAGACAATCAAAACCCCAGGCTGAAGCGAGAGCTTCTTGCTCTCCAGCACCTGCTCTAAGCGGCTCTGCGGCAGGTCAAGCCTCAGATGGCCGCCGGTACCTGGCTCTGCACCTCCGGTCCCCGTGCCGCCATGCGGGACTACGAGAAAGAGACCGCCTTCCTGGGAGAGTGGGGGCCCTTCCAGCACAACCAAACAGCAGAATAACTATGGGTCAAAGAATAGAATGTGTCTTTTCAGAAGTGTGTCTGAGTGAGTGTGTGTTGAAACAGAGGTATGAACAGCACACAACAAAGTATCGCACTTGATGAGAAGATGTCCATCAGTTTATCGTTGTTTACCGCCCTGTCATCATTTGGAACCTTTCCCAAGACGTGGAAGCAAAGTTGTTGCTATTTTGACACGGGAAAGGAAAGTGCGTGGTAACTTACTTGATAAACTGAAGAGCAGTGCAAGAAAGAAAGATTGTGAGAATCAAAAAGATAAGAGAAAGGAGTGCTCTGTGTTTAAAATTGGATAATGAACGCTAAGGAATTTTATTCTGGTGCCGTTCATTTCCAAGGTTAAAAAATTAGGTGCAAGACTGTCAGTGAGTAACCCTAATAATCACGGATTTATATTGTAGTGGTCAACATGTTTCTGCGGTCTAGTGATCAATGAATATCTGCCGCTTCATCAGGACCTAAAGTACATGCTACTGCTCAAAAGTGCGTTAAAAATAGGATACAGATATCACCTTATCAATCCTGGTGTCCTCCTTTAGGGTTAGAGGAACGTGCCTCACCTCACCTGGCAACAGCTCAGGAGGATAGTGCACCGCTCTGCCCGTCGGTACACACGGCAGCCGTCTGTGCTGCTGGGGAGGCCCTTCCAGCACACCATCTTCTTCCTGCTCAGCGCCAGCATCATCCCCAATGGCTTCAACGGGCTCTCGGCGGGTGTCCTGTCCGCCACCCCGGAACACCGCTGCCTGGTGCCCACTGGTGCCAACCTCAGTGAACCTGGAGGAACGCCAGCCTGCTGCTGGAGAAGCAGGCGGGTGGGGTTCAGGCGGAGAGCAGGTGCCGCCGGTACCGGCTGGAGCTTCTGACGAACTTCTCGGCCATCACCTACCCACACGGTCCTGGGGCTGGCTTTCCCTTGATCTCCTTTCCTTTTTCCCCCACGTCCTCTCCCCTCTCACTCCACCTCCCCTTTCCCTCTTTATTTGTCTCTCCGGACTTTGGACATAGTTCTTCCTCGTCTCCCTGCTAGGGCTTCTTCCTCCCCTCCTTTTTCTATTAATTCTCTCAACCTCGTTATTTGTTTACTGTACCTTTCTACGCCATTGTGACTGATGTACTTTGTAACACAGTATTCCTCTGCCATTGCGCTGTGATACCTACGGGTCTAGCAAGCGCTTTATAATCCTTTTGATGTATCTTATAATGCAACGCTTCCCCTGGTTATGAGCTCTGATACCTCCGGGTCTAGATAGCGCTATTTAACCTACGCAAATCAATTAAACTAAAAACTGTTTTTTTCCTGAAACGTTAAGACCTGAGCAACATGGCTGATGTTCAGTGGAGCTGCTTGACAGCTAATGAGGAGTCTGGCCCTGGTTATCCCCCTTGACCATCACCTACCCAGCCGGACATTGGGCATTGCTACTCCTCGTCTCCCCGCTATTACTACTTCCTCCCGTTGTTTGTTTATTGTACCTACTACACTATTGTAACTGCTATAATTTGTAACGCAGTCTTCCTCTGCTATGGCGCTCCGATACCTACGGGTCTAGCCGGCGCTTTATTTTCCTTTTTGATGTACCTTATAATTCAACGTTCACCTGGTTATGCGCTCTGATACCTCGGGGTCTCGATAGCGCCATATAACCTTCGCATAGCAAATAAACTAAAAATGGGCTTTTCCTGAACACGGAGACCTGAGCAACATGGCTGATGTTTAGTGGAGCTGCTTGACAGCTAACGAGGAGTCTGGCCCTGGTTTTCCCCCTTGACCATCACCTACCCAGCCGGACATTGGGCATTGCTCCTCCTCGTCTCCCCGCTATTACTACTTCCTCCCATTGTTTGTTTATTGTACCTACTACACTATTGTAACTGCTATAATTTGTAACGCAGTCTTCCTCTGCTATGGCGCTCTGATACCTACGGGTCTAGCCGGCGCTTTATTTTCCTTTTTGATGTACCTTATAATTCAACATTCACCTGGTTATGCGCTCTGATACCTCCGGGTCTCGATAGCGCCATATAACCTTCGCATAGCAAATAAACTAAAAATGGGCTTTTCCTGAACACGGAGACCTGAGCAACATGGCTGATGTTTAGTGGAGCTGCTTGACAGCTAACGAGGAGTCTGGCCCTGGTTTTCCCCCTTGACCATCACCTACCAAGCCGGACATTGTGCATTGTTCCTCCTCGTCTCCCCGCTATTACTCCTCCCTCCCCTCCCTCCTTCGAATTACTGTAACATTGTTTTATGTATATTGTTCATTAATATGCTTTTGTATCTGATGTAACTTGTAACGCAATGATCCTAAATGTAAAGCGCTCTGATACCCTCTTGGGTCAATGTCGCGCTATATAAAACCTTATAAATAAATAAATAAATAAATAGCAAACTACTACGGACCCAATACTGACGATACACACGCCTTGCTCTTCGTGTGGGGTAAAATCCAGATGCTAGGATCTACATATGTTATATGGGGAGGGGATTTTAATACAGTAGTAGACCCACAAAAAGACCGATCCCATGCCTCTGCTGCACACTACACCAATGTGCAGCTCACTCTTCACGACATACTAGAGTCTGATCACCTGCTGGATGCTTGGAGGCACAGTGATCCCTTGCAGAAAGAAGGGACACACTATTCAGCGGTGCATAAAACATGGGCCAGGCTGGACTACCTGTTGGTGGCGGTGGGCATGGCACACTGGCTGGTTAAGGTGATTCACCTGGCCCGCACATACTCGACCACTCCCCGGTGCTGGTGACCTTCCGAACTCCGATAGATCAGGCCCCATATCTTAATTGGCGACTTAACCCCCTGCACCTACAGGATGCAGTGTTTAAAGCGGAAGTGGAACAGGAAATTCAGGACTTATTTGCGAGAAATATAGATTCGGTAGCAAGCTTAACAACAGTGTCGGAGGCATTTAAAGTGGCAGCGCGAGGATGGTGTATCTCTAAAGGAGGAGGTATCCTTAAAGACCTACGTAGGGATCTACGCAGACTGGAGGGCGATTTAAAAACACTGGATAGAGACATAGCAAGCAGGGAGGAGACAGGAGAACTGAAGGCTAGACTGAGGGAAAAAATTACGGAATATGAAGAGGTGGCAGATAGAGAATGTAGATTCAGAGGGAAGCCTTACCTGGCTTGGGTCTATGGGGAGGGGCACCGCCGGGGAGGGCCCAGGCAAATGCAGTGCGCCCTCCTAAATTTAACAACTATATAACTGAACTGCATGATGAACAGGGCCAGATACATAGGAACCTCCCTGAGCAGATTAATACCTTTGTTGCTTATTACAAAAAGCTCTACACCTCGCAGAGGGGCTCCCCTTTGGAATTGCAGGGTTATTTTGAGGACACAGCATTGGCATGGCTGGGGATACACAGCGCACATTTTTAGCTCTTGAACTGGAAGTAGAGAAGATAACGGAGGCAATCATGCATATGTAGTCGGGAAAGCACCAGGATCGGACCGATTGCCGGTAGAATAAAAAAAAAACGTATGTGTCCATACTTGTACCTATCATGAAAGCAGTTTTCTATGAGGCGTTAGAGGGAAGCCTACCGTCCACCATGAGGGAAGCCCAAATAATGCCCTTGTTGAAATCCGGTAAACCCCCGACTAGTTGTGAGTCATATCGCCCCCTATCACTTTTAAACTGTGACACTAAAATCTTAGCGAAAGTATTAGCAACAAGGCTTAATCTCCTCTTAGACCGAATGGTGCTGCCCGACCAAGAGGGATTTGTCCCGAGCCGAGCCACATCCCACAACCTTAGGACTCTCATGGCGGTACTACAAGATATCGACCCGACCAGCCGCGGAGGCTGTCTTTTTGGACGCCATCAAAGATTTTGACTCGGTAGAGTGGGATTACCTCATGGGGACACTGAGGTATATGGGAATGCCAGACGCTTTTGTAAACTGGATAAAACTGCTATTCGCATGGCCACGAGCCGCCGTGCTACTCAATGGATCCAGATCTGAGTCATTTGCAATCACTAGAGGCACGAGGCAGGGGTGCCCACTCTCCCCAGTTTTGTTTGCCTTAGCAATAGAGCCCTTAGCAGTGAAATTAAGACAGCACCATAACCACAGAGCACTGGTGTCCCCGGCCAGGCAGTTGCTTGTCTCCTTATTTGCAGACGACATAACGCTGTATATTCACAAACCACAGGATAACCTCAACCCGGTACTGCTGGAAATCTCTAAATTTGGGGCTATTTCGCGAGTGCAGATAAATTAAACAAATGTATTTATTTATTTTTTTTAAATTGGACTAAGTCAGCAGTCTTCCCCTTCACGGAAAAAACAGCTCAGCACCAACTTGACTACCTTCTGGTGGGGGAAACAGGAGACTTTAAGTACCTGGGTTTACACGTTACAAGAGACAAAGAAGCACTAATGCTCACAAATTATGGATTGGCTATAGACAGGGTGACGGATAAAATTTCTTAATGTATAAATTTGCCCCTCTCAATGGCAGGACGAATATCTTTAATCAAGATGACGGTACGGGCGAAATTTTTATATTTGTTTATAAATATTCCTTACCAAACGGGCAGATTTTTTTTCAGCACATTAAAAACGCAGCTGGTGCGGCTCATATGGGGGGGTAAGCAAGAACGGTTGAGCATGGCCACACTGATGTTACCATATCATCAAGGAGGATACGATGTCTCCAATTTTGAACAATATTACTACAGTGCACAAGCACACTTCGCAATATACTGGTTCCATCCACCCCCATTCATGCCTCATCTTGAGGTGGAATATGGTTACATGGCCCCGACACCCCCAGAGGGATATTGGTTTACACAACCCAAAGAGAGAGGGAGAGACCCGTTCACGGTGGACTGCAAAGTGAACGCATGGAGAAGGCTTGCACGTGTGGAAGGAGTGCAGCTGATGTACTCCCCTAGAGTGCCGTTGAGACATTTCCCGCTTTTGCCAGTTATAACCGAGAGTATATGCCACAAACTGCTAGACAAGCTGCAGTATAGAACCTGGGGTGATCTATACGTAGGGGGGCAATTCCACACGAAAGAACAGTTCTTTGGGGAGTGGGAGCCCACGTTCATGGATACGTTTATATACACCCAACTCAGACAGAGTGTAAGAGCTAAAACCCCGGAATTCCCAATGGAGCCTGATGTACTGGAGTCCCTGCACCTGCTCTTGCACACTGACATCCCCAAACATACCATATCGTTGTTGTATAAACGGGTGAGAGGCCACGTTTGTGAGGATAATGATATCCAGTTTTTAGTAAGGATGAGATCATAGATATTGGTGGCGTGTTTACTAGCTGACCTGCAATTGAGAAGTAAGCATTTCAGTTGTTCAGTCAATTGGGAGTAGGAGTCTGGCGGATGTTAACCCGCTAGTGGTTTTCGCTATTTATAAAACTGGAATTGTAGACAGGTTCTCTGTAAGGGTTGGCGTGGACAGTTTGGATTTGACCCGGTAGGGACTTGTCAGAGCATAGAGGGAGTGAATAAGATACGGGTAGATCAAGGGTCTCGCTTGACGATGGATAGTCCTTAAATCTTCTGGGGCAAGAGGAGGCTTTTGGAAGGGGTGAAGTTTTCAAGGTGTTGGGAAAAGTGATGGGGACAGGGGAAGGAATTGTGTCAATATGGACACTAGTTTGGTTCCCTTGTGATCTAAATATGCCGAGTAAGGGGAGATGTATGATAGTAATGGCCTTCAGTTCTCTGAGTTCTTTTGTGATAAGGCGCAGGTGACACAAGATCTCATCAAGACGAGCGGCCCAATCTGGTTTTTGGTAGTTGGATAAGGGTTGTGTGGGTGGTTCCAGGGGGTTGGGGGGGGGTCCTTCAGTGATTGCTGCGGGTACCAAGGAGGCATAGGGGAGGTTAACTCCATGGCTGCTAAGGGTTTTCCCCCCCGGTGCTGGGATCCCACATTTACCATTGTTCATGACGAGCTCAGCTCGTCATGAGTGTATGGAGGTGTACATCATGACCAGCTGAGCTCGTCATGAGCGTCCAAGGGGTTAAAGAGAGTGCATAAGGCAGTGTGGTCTTGTTGAGTCTCTGTTAAGGAGAGAAGAGAAGCCGGTGGTGCATGGCGGGTGTTAGGGTTTGTGTGTGGCAGATGTGATGAGGGCAGAGAAAGGGGCGTGCTAGGGTAGATCAAGCAGAGAGGTCCCACAAAGGAAAAAGGGGGTGAGAAATACGGAGAGGGACCCTCAACAAGATATCCAGTTTGGATCCGTCTAGAGCCCGGAGAGGTGTGAGGGACTGTAGGCTGCTTGGTTTGTAGGTGATGTAGGCTGTGTAGGTGCTAATGATACTAAGTCAGGGGACTGGATGAAACCGAGTTCGCCTCTGGAGTGAGTGGGGTTATGATCAGATTTGGTCACCCCAGGCCTGGGAAGGGATCAGAGATTGAAAAGGTTTGTAAGATCATGTTTTAAGGGGGAAGGAGAAGACTTGCAATTAATAGCTGTCTTGAGGGTCGTGAAGGTATTATCCATCTTGGCTAAATTGTGATCCGAAGCTTGAATTGGGATAATCCCGTTCTTGTAAAGGGAAATTGTAGCGTTCGCATGGTAGAGTGATGGGGGCGAGGCTGTAAGTTTTAAGCTGTACTGTGTTTTCCTGGTACCTGTTATCCGAAGCATGGAGTGGAAGACATTCCTCCATTGTGCCTTTGTTCTGGTTGTTTTACATGAATGAATAGTTTGTGAAATACTGTTTTATCAGAATAACATGCACAGTGGGAATAGTAATCTCTTGTTACTCAACGCAGCCTTTCAGTAGGCCACAAGCTTTAACTCCACCTTTGTCAGGACACGCATTTAATTGCATACATATATATCACCAACTTCATCAGAAGAACCCAGAGGATACGCCTACCTCCTTACACCTAGGACCCCCAGAGCATCCATCATCTGTGGCGTCCCTCAAGGCTCATTCCTTAGCCACACTATCTTCAATAACTACAAAATCCCCTGGTCAGCGTCGTCACAACCCATGGACTAAACATCATAGCCTACGCAGGCGACAGCTAGCTCAACCTCTTGTTATCAGAAGACCCCTCCACCAAAAGACCCAACTTCCACAGATGCATGACGATTGTCGCCGACTGGATAAGAAGCAACTGCCTGAAACTTGACACTGACAAAACTGACCTCCAGACACTCTTTGCTCCCACAGACCTGAACATCGACCACCTACTCACTGGCAGGGACCAGCTCACTACAGTAAACACCACAGTCATCATGAACTCGTCCACTCAGGATCATCCACGACCCCTGCCCCACCACATTTTTAACGTTGGAAGCAAGGAGATCGGCAGATAGCTTACTTCAATCCTCAACGCATGCATCACCACAGCCACCTTCCCAGAAGAATGGAAGCATGTAGAGGTTAAACCCTTTTTCTAGAAACCGTCTGCCGATCCCCACAGACTCATAAGCTAGAGCCCCATCTCTCTGCTACCTTTTCCCTCCAAAGTCGATGACAAAACAATCAACCTTCAACTCACTGAACACATGGGTAAGAACAACTGCTGGACACCCCCCAATCTGGATTCCGCACCAATCCCAGCAATGAGATGCCTGATCGCTGCCACAGACATTAGAACCCTCCTAGACCGGGAAGGAACTGAAGCCCAGATCCTACTTGACCTCTCAGCAGCATTCAAAACCAAATCCAAACACAAACCTTAGAAGAGGTTTCATCACATCGGAATCCAAGGTGACGCACTTGAATGGATCGCCTCATTCCTAACCAGAAGAACCCAGATGATCTGCCTAGCTCCTTTCGCCTCCAACCCCAAGAGCATCATCTGCGGTGTCTGTAAAGGGTCATCCCTCAGCCTCTTCAACACCTAAATAAAACCCCCGTGCAAACATCACCCAGTGACTGAACATCATATCCTACGTAGACGACACCCAGGTCATCAGATATCAGAAGATTCTCCACCACAAGAGCCAACTTCCAAAGATGCACGATGAGCATATCTGACTGGATGAGAAACAGCTGAATGAAATTCAGCACCAACAAAACTGAGGGTCTGATCTTCGGGAACTACACCTGCCCTTGGAGCAACTCTTTGAGACCTTCCGAACTATGCCCGCAACCTTAGCACCATCCTTGACAGCAAACACACAATGAAGAGCCAGATCAACTCAGTCTTTCTTTTTGGAGTTTTATATAGCGTGTAGTAGACCCGAAGATATCGGGTATCAGAGCGCTTTACATGAGCACCAGTTTTGTTACAGACTAACACATTCATTTTTTTTTTGTTAGGCACAGGCAGATAAGTGATTTATCCAGAATCTCAGGGTGTTGAGCGTCGTTGCTGAGATTCGATCCAGGTTACCCAGCTTCGAGGTCGACGGATCTAGCTGTAAGCCTACATCCTCCCCCACTCTCTTCTGCCATCTTCTTCACTCCTCACATGCTCCACAAAATCTTCAAATGGCTCCCCATCAGCACAAGATTAGCCATCATCGAAGCCCTGGTCAAAAGCCTGCTGGACTACAGAAACACACTCTAAGCATGAATCACCAACCACCTCCTGAGGAGACTGAAGATCATTCAGAACGCTGTGGCCAGTCTCATCCTCGCCCTCACCAAACTGACCCACATCACCCCACCCCCCACCTCATGAAGCTCCTCTGGCTCCCCAGTCACGAGATATCAATTCAAGATGCTGATCAACACCTACAAAGCCCTCCATGATCAAGGACCAGTATACATCAACCAGCGCATAAACATTTAGCTACCTTTCAGACACCTGCACTCCTCCTCCCTCTCCCTTGCGCTCACACCCCCATATCCGCCGATGCAACTGTGGAGGTCACTCCTTCTCCTAACTCTGTACCAAATCCTGGAATGGCCTCCCGCTTCATCTCTGGACCCCACCCTCTCTTTCAGAGTTCAAGAAGAGACTCAAGACCTGGCTATTCAACTGAACCCCTCAAAACAGCAGCGCTCAGTGCCTGGATACCCACTTGGGTGATTAGTTGCGCTCTACAATTCCTATTCATCTTTACCAAGCAGAGTGATTGTTTTTGCCTGTTCCACAAATGCTCATATTGAGATAAAAAACATTTTTGCTCACTAAAAAATATGGCCTCCAGTCTCCCACTGCAAACCAGTCTGGTTATCTGCTTATTACCCAGATGGGTGATACTCCTATATTTTATTTTACTTTTCAAATTACTCCAGGGAACGTGTTCAACCTTTTTTTTTTATTGAGACACATATACATTTCTCATTTACTGTGTAACCCACCTCAAATGGGGGCTGCGTACAAATTCTCACACCACTGTGTAAATGCATTCCTTGTCTTTCAGCAATCTGGTCAGACTAAACAATTTTTGTTTGGTGCAGTCTACAACTCGAATTTGCAATATGACAATCACCAATCCCTAACAAAAGGCACATCTCACCTCTTCCAGACATTATGTACTTTTCCTGTAAACTCGAAACAAAAAAAGCTGATTTGAGGCTCACCCACCTGAATTTTTCTTGCACTGTGTCTCTTGCTCATTTCTTCATCAAGCTTCATGCTATACAATTTTGCACGGAGAACCTGCATCGCTTTCTCTTTATTTTTGATCTGAGACCTTTCTTGTTGACATTCAGACACCACACCTGTTTACCAAACAAAGCAACAGAAAAAGAACATTATATAATAAAGTAATCGTATGCTTTAAGAAATCACAGATTGAATGTAATGGTGTCCCTATCTTAGTCTGTAACATGATTCATGGTTTCGTTTCTCGGAGGACAGAAAAGTTTACCAACGCGTCACTTTAAGATGCGGTTGCAGAGACAACTATGCTCTACTTTGACAAGTCTCACCAACTTTTTTCTACTTTATCTTCATAGAGAACGTCATAAGCCTAGTGTTCAAAAAGATATAATATTTACTATTAAATCTGGTATTTTATCATGCATATGCTACTGTGTGGGGATGACCAGAAATATTTCTAAATCGCTGGTCCTGGGTTGTGGCCTGCAGCTGTCTGAGGATGATTCAGTCTCGATGAGTTATGGACTTCATTCGGTGTTCGTATTAATTTAACTGATAGTCTGCTTTGAGTGGTAATTTCCATGACAATGAGGAAATGCTGTACCTACGAGTTGTAAGACACCCAATTCCCCCCCCCCCCGCTCTAGAATTATGATTTGCACTCAAAGCAGTGAATGATACTGCTGCAAGAGAATTGTGTACAGAGCTTGCTTCCGAGTAGGTGCTTGAAATCTATTAGTGCTAGAAGCAGTACAGCTGTGAAACTGTCTGCCCTTCATATGCTCTAGGGTAAATGGATGCTGTTGGAGAACAAAGTTTGGAACACCATATGAAAGAAATGCAGTCTTCCAAGTGAGAGACCACTGGGTTCTGCTTTAAACAAAGTCAGTAGATCTTGTCTTGCTTCTACGTGAAGGCATGTGGTAATCAAATGGATTGCTGTTGGGTCCAGAGCTTACATAACAGTTTTATGGAGTAAGTTGGAGAGGCTGGCACAAGCCATTGAGTATTGTTCACACAAGGCGCCTCCCCTAATCAAGAGGGGGCTGTGACATCGCAGAGTAACTTGAAAAGAAAAGCAAAATAGGGTGTAGCGGCCAGGCTTGAAAGGGATCTTGTTAACCTGGTGCTGCATCCAGGATCTAGAACTCATCCTTCCAATTTGTCCATACAACTCTCTACCTTGGGGCATGACATCACAAGCAGAGAGTTAAACCAGATTAAGTGGCTAGGGCATACGAAAAGGGTTCGGATGAAGAACAATGCGGAGAAGGAGCAATAGCAGGCCTCCATGAATGAGACAAAGGCACACAAAGGAATTTTACAAACCTCTTTAATGCTCTTTGATCAAGAGATAAAACAGGAGTACCATTCTGATAGTGCATCCGACAGCCATTAGCGAGTCATGACCTTATGCATGGCATTAATCTTTCAGGGAAAACAGATACCTTATTTTCAGGTCTTAATGGTAGCTGTCTGCGCAACGCTTCAGAACCTTGGTAACTGAATCAAAATAAAAGAAATAGTCCTCTACGACTAGGTGACTGTGAAAGAAGAAGCATCAGGGAAGATTAAGAATCTGGAATTATACACGCAGGATCTAAAAGCAAAGATCTTCATCATTGTTCACAAGTTTACAACATCTGTGTAGGGAACTTGAAAGACTGAGCTAACAAAAAGGCTTCAGAAAACTTTTTAGAGGATGCTAGGAGAGTTGTGATCTTTAGACTAGGTACGCCCCTTGTATTGGATCTCACAGATAACCAACACCCTGCAGCTAGGATTCAGAAAACATTTGAACAGGTCTTAAAATCAGAGATGTTTACAATTTGAGAAAATTATGGTCAATGGATTCCTCGCACAAAGAAATTGACTTTTTCATGGATGATATTCTATTATTCCTAAGTGTACAAATCAGAATACTATTTAGGGTGGGCGACTTTCCACCTCAAGGAAAACTCACAACTTGGTAGGGTGAAAACTGAAAGTCATTAAATTAACTTGTGCTCAACCCCCTGGTAGCTACAGCGCAGAGCTAACAAACTGAACTTAAATGTATGCAAAACCAAAACAGTAATAAAGTTAAAACACCAAACTGTAAAAATCCTAAACCAATTTAGAAAAATAAAGAAAAATGTAATAAACCTAACAAGACCAAAGTGACAAAACTCGAATATGGGGAACCAGAATTATGAACTTTGAAATATTTAAGTGAAAATAGGGCTAAAAAGCACCACACGCCTAAGGTAGTAAATGGTTGTGGTATACCAAGACCTAGGTGTTGTTGAGGCAAGCCAGAATGAAGGCCCGGTTGGATACAACAAGTTGATTGGTCCCAGTTAAAACTTTAAAGTCCAAAAGTTACAAAAAGTTTCAAAGTCGGAATACAAAAAGGGACTTTATTATTGTTTTTGTAAGAAAAGTTGTCTCCTAGCGGGACAAAACTGAAATTGTTGCATCTGCTATGGAACAGCAGTACAGATACCTGCAGGAGTTTGGTCCCATTAAGAGCCTGGATACCCAGAGGCCTCTTCACTTCTTCCAAGCCCAGAAAGTGGGGTACCACATTTATGCCTGGCACTAACTCAAGGTTACTTCTTAACCAATGGGGTAAATGTTCCTGGGACCAGCCCTGCCCACTTTATTCAGTATTTCCCATTTGGTTTGCCAAAATGCCATGAGTCCAGGCATTTTCAAGATAGCAAAACTCTAAGGCCACACTAAACATGGGCTCTGGAGGTTGTGGGTGTGAGGGCGTCCACTATGGTAATCACTAGTGTCCTTCCACATCTAACACTAATATTCAGTTTGAAGCAGGCTCTGTACACTCAACAAACCAAGTAACACAAGTCTGGTAATATAAAAGCAGGGTCCTTCAGCAACCAGGCAAGGGATACACAAAAATAGTTCTGGCACCTTGTTCTCGCCCTTTCAAGTGCACCAAAGCGATACACGTTGCTCAATAGACATTTCAGGCAGTCTTTGAAATTGTGGGGTCAACAAAATGTCCTCAGCCCCCACTTTGCAAATTCTATTGAGCACAGAGATATCTCTGCCCATTCAGGTTAGCCTTTTGTGTGCTCCTGGGAGGAATTTCAAGCCACTTTCACACTTCCTCTTGGGCGGAAAATAAACTCTTAGTTTCTGGAGAGTTAATACAAATTGGCCATCAGCAAGAGAAAATGGTAACCTTTTGGAGGTTTATTTTCCATAATACTTATTAAAACTCAAACGTTATCATTAAATAGGTTATTTAATAACTATTAAAAACAGTTGCTTATTTTGCTACCTGTCCCATTACTGCGATGCAGAATTAGTATCTTAAAGAGGACTCTTATTCTCTACATAGGACAGCTTGGCAGCCTCTGAGAAAATAGTTTTTATGGCATAGTCAATACAGGGATATGGAAATATTAATAGTCTATCTGTCCCACATCTAAATATCCTGCCTCGCTCGTGAAAGAGTTATTTTGACAAGTCACACCACATGTTCTACACTGCATAAGTCAGTCTACACAAAGTAGACCTGAAGCCATGTTTGCATTGCTACTATAGTGGATGGCACAATAGGTTTTGCAGTCCACTTGTGGCATTTAATTTCCAGGACCTGGAGGTATTTTCTACACTATATACTTGGGATTTACAGGCACATTAAGTGTGCAAATCAAGAATAAGCCAATGTAACGATATTTAATGTAGAAACGTAGGCACGTTTCTCCTGGTTAGTGGGGGTTAAAGTGCAGAGTTCTAAATCTAGCAAAAATAGCATTCTGAAAAAGGTGAAAAACCAGTGGTGACCACACACAAATGGCAGATTTCCCACACTAAGTGTGCCCATATTGTTGGTACTGCCCTTACTTCATGAATTGGAAACATTTAGAACAGTAGTTCGAGCTACAACATTAATCTTTCCACGTCTAAGTAAGCAATCACATTAAGCAAAAGTAATGATTGAAACCTTGAATGGTTGTTTTAACCCGATACAGGCCAAATAGTATTAAATATTTAAGGATGCACATTTAAGAAATACCAATTTTCTCTCTCTGGCTAAGTAAACAAGTTTACTGCAGGAGTCAAAGGTAAACTGACACACTGGAAAGGACTATATACTATTAGGTTTAGTTAGGATGGAGTACAATAGAGTATGGTTAGGATAGAGTACAATAGAGTATATCTGTATCCTACAGACACTGTTTTGTAACTCCTTTAGGCAATTAGACAAGCTTCAAGAATTCCTTATACAAACCAGGTCTATAAGTAGGTTAGAAGACAACAGTTTTTATACATATTTTTATAGCACTTGGCAGTTTCCAAAACTGTGGATAACAGATTTAGCTAATATTCATTTTCACTGTCATAAAGTTACGGACCTCGTAAGGATGGAGGTTGATTAACCTTTTTTGGAATTCAAACTCGTAATCGCAGTTCAAAGAAAGCTATACAGAACTGCTTTGAAATGCCTGCAATTCTGAAACACATTTTTATATAATGCAAGTGTTGTGGCCCAAATGCATTGCTTTAAATGATTCTAACAGGGTAACGAATTTGAGCTGCCACTGATGATGCTTAAGCATTGGCGTAAGATGCATGGAACTGTTCTGGTGAAGTTGGGGAGGACATAGGGCAAGTATGTATACATCTGAGTTGAATTTTGCAGCATTAGAAGCAGTAATTTTATTCCTAAAATAATTAATTAAGTTACGTCTAAGGTGACTCTCTTAGTCCTTGTCCGTGGGTTCCCTAGCATGAGCGGGCTGAGGGTTACAGACCGCCTAACAGAGGCAAAAAAAATGCAGTCACTGCTGTTTAATTAAAGCTATTCATTCTTGGTACCATACTCTATGTTTGCATCATACTCCGACATGCAACCTTCCCTTGGATGGAAGCACATGTTCCTCAATAGCCTCATTTAGAAGGAGGCAGCAAAAAGTATTTTGTTTGGAGAACGGCTGAAGGAAGCTGCTAATCATGGAAGAATGCTGGGACTAGGATTAACGGAATTATAAGAAATGTAATAATGTCCTACTTCTAAATTCGGCCTCTCTGACATTCTGAAGCAGTATAAAGACTCAACTGCACACAGAAAGTAAATGGTAGAGGTGAAATAAGCAGATTAAGTTTTGCAACAGGGTTGCAACGACTCTGCTGAGTAATGCCAAAAGAGTTGTTGCGGAATAGACTACATTGCATCTCTACATACATCTGAGAGGTACATGTCTGAAGCAAGTCAATGAAGCTCCTGTGGTGAGCTGGACTGTGCTTGAACATCAGATGTAAGTGTCCGACCCTTGCGAGGTACATCAACAGGAGATGCAGCATGAGATCCATCTAGAAATGTGATCTTAGTCATCACTAGGTAAAAGTTAGTTCTTTCCGGAGGTCACAACCCCAATTCAAGCTGGGTAAAAGTGTCCCAAAGGTGCATAATTTTCTCAGTCAAAATCTGTTTGTTTAGGCAGATTTCTGTAATCTTTTTGGGAACCAAGGATGTGTGCGTCCTCAGCACTACACTGCCCTAATGAAACACGGAGTGCGATTCAAAATTCTATTGGGCTTGAACTCAATAATGCACCTGGCTATAGTAATGAGGACTAGAAAGACAGCCTTCCTAAATAAGGATCCACATCCTACACAAAGATTTGCCCTGAAAGGTTTGCGCATTCCTCTGACCCATACCACATTCTCATCCCAGCCCACACTGCGACATATGAGGGGAGAAGCCATTACAGCTGCCCAGACTGGTTTCTGAAGATCTCTTAGGCAGCTCAAAAGGATTCCCCTGGCATGTTCCTGTAGGCACAATTGACTGCAAGATAATTCTCCAGGAATTCACTTGAATGCCTGATTATGGTACGTCTAAAGGTGACATAGTTGATTGAGCAAGTTTATTAAGTATATCCTTTGACAGGATCCAACCTCAGAACCTCAGGCACCTACTTTTGTACGGTGCTTTGGTAGGGATCTTCCAATCTCTCCTTTCCTCTGTAAAATGTTATCTAACAGGCAAAGTTTCCAAATCTCACAAAATAAAAAAAAATAAAAAAGCAAGAACTGCTTTTTTTCAAGCATGTTACGTTATGTTGATCTTTAGAAGACAACTCAGAGAAAGATGTAGGGACTATCCACCGCGTCATCTTAGCAACAACGGCTGAATGGAATTACACTTAAATTTACAAGGAAGTAGATCTTTCCTAGACATACTTTTTGTGATAGGGAACAAATCAGTTCAGCAAAGTCTAAAATATTTGAATTGTTATAAAGGGCCCATGGGCTTTGAAGGGATGTTTTGAACATCTGCACCATTAATTCGCAAAGTATCTTGCGTTCCACCAATCGAGTGATCTAATTAGCTGGCCACTGTAGGTCTATTTTGTTGCACATGCTATTACCTGATCCAATGGATTGGAAGCTATATTTGTGGAGCCCTATCTCAGAAAATGAAAAATGGTGCAATGAGGCACGAGAAGCTTGCACAAAGCCAAGCAACATGGGTTTGCAGTGCTAAGCTTGCCTTACAACTACAGAAAAATGTATTACGCTCCGGTATACACCAATTCAAGCTAAAGACCTGCACTTATCCACCCACCGCTCTTTGACATGCTGGACCATCAACATCAGGAGCCACAGTAACAATAATTGTGGAAGGATATTGAAGTGGGCTGGAGAGCACCACCACTTCCCAGGAAGGATGTAGAGTGATCAATCAAGGGCAGAATGTAGACTCAAATGTTAAACAAAATAATTTAACAAATGTAAAAAATCCGTCACAGACTAAAACAGAGATCCGCAGATTCATTGGAGTAGCGCCCTATTTTCAAGGATTGTCAATTTTGGGCTGTGCAGATAAAAATAGTAAACAAGCAGTTGTGCAAGACTATTTGTAGTTGATGACTGAAGTCTGCAGCTAATAGTCAGAGAGCTCTATACGTGAAAACCATGTGCAGCTTGTTAATGGAGCCTCGATAAAGAGCATGCATAAAAGTCATGCTCTCATCTAGAGGTGCCCAAACAGAGGCCACACACAGCATTTGCCTTAAAACGACATGCAAGGTATGTTTTTTAAAATTCAGAATTAAAATAACCTTCACATAAATTCCCTTAGACATTTTCACTTGAAAAAACTTTATAATTGCAACGCAAAGATCTAAAATCAGTTTAAATGTGTCCGTTATGGTAGTAAGTCATTTATAACTTCCCCAGTGTACTGCCCATGACCTCACGAATTACAGTATTGCATCAATAAAGCTTCTTTCGCAGCTCAGACAGACAACCAAGGTCTGATGAAAAAACAAAACTATGGGCAATGGCAAAATAAGAGTATAACAAGGTGGGACATGGGGGTTTTGAGAATCTCTGTACCTGCATGCAAAGCTCAAATTAGGATTTTGGGTGAGGGCACTTTCAGGATCTCACCAAGGGCCAGCCTTTGGACCTGGGAACACTGGGGATGGTTGAAGGCCTTAACCAATGGTTGTTAGAAGTAAGGACGCTAGGTGCAAGTGCACGTACAACTTTTGGCTAAGCTCACCTGGGTTGGGCACAGAACCTGGCCTTCGCATGCTCTGTCCTGGGTATAGAACCTGGCCTTCAGACAGCATCTATACCCAAACAGCCATGCTAGTCATGGATTTTAGGCCATGAAAAACATGGTCTTGGTGCACCACATGCTCCATAGCCTAACCTACTGGGCAAAACAATTGGTTACTCCCAGCAGATTCTGGGAGCATACGCATAACTTGGAGGAGGTACTACACTCATTGCCTCCATCCCCTAAGTGTTCTGACATGTCTATTGGTCACACCAAGCAAGCTCAGGGTGTAGAACTAGCATTCCAAAAGGCCCTACAATGACCCATACTTCCCATACATGTGACTGATACTAGCTTACAGCCATGATCAGGAGATTCTGGGAGCACAACCTGCCATTGGGCCAAGCTCAATGCCCCAGGACCATATTCAGGTAGAAACAAATTTTTGTCTTTCAGTAACATTTCCACAATTTCAGGGAAACGTTATGTAGATAAGTAAGCATTTGCAAATAAATTGATTATGTAAATGGTTATATGATGTGGTACACCTAGATGTTATAGATGGCATCGTTGATGCCTTCCATGACCTCATAGGACAAATCATAAGCAATGCTTTGTAAGGAGCTATGGATGCATAGCTGCTGACAACTGGTAAATGTAATTGCTTTTCAATCATGTGAATAATATCCCTTTGTAGCAGGGATTCTGCTCCTACACAGAACT
Organism: Lissotriton vulgaris; assembly: GCF_964263255.1. NCBI lineage: Eukaryota > Metazoa > Chordata > Amphibia > Caudata > Salamandridae > Lissotriton > Lissotriton vulgaris. The sequence goes on along the minus strand of NC_141694.1, from coordinate 1,140,222,601 downwards.
GTACATAGAGACTTGGAACCTCAGTGAATTAGGGTGTGCCAAAACTCACCTTAGTAATCAAAATCCCCTACCAGACTAGCAATCAGTGTCTCATTGGTTCTTCCATACCCCCAATGATTAGACAACCCAGAACATGGAACTTAGAATACCTCAGGCAATGGGGAACACATGAACACTCTTTCGTTATACACTCATGTTAGTCCAATACGGGGAGTAAATGAAGACACATGCAAGTTTGAAATATTTATTTCTAATGCTGTGTTCTTAGGCACAGTATCTTAGCTAATACAAGCAGACATATTATAAGCAACAAGCTTATCAGCATAGTTATTATTACATAAAATACAACAGGAGAAAGAATGTTAAAATGCTAAATGGAAATAGGCTAAATTACACCTAGATTTCACAGTCCTTTACTATTAGGTTATTTTATATCTACAGGAGGTCTCTTGGGTTTACAAGGGCGGCCCCATACCTCTGGTCCTAGTAGAAATGGATCACATCATTTTCTACACCAGATCTCTGCATGCAAATGTTCTCTAAAAAAGTGTGTGAGCATGCCTGCGCAGTGCATTATCAAACGCGCCAAAATCAGAGGTGGCCACAGCTGCATATATGTTATGTCTAGAACGTGCGCTGATCAGACCGAACAACAACGACGGTGTTGAAATAAACTTGAAGGCTTCGGCACTCACTATTCAGACAAAGCTTACCAAGCAAAGCTGCTATTATAGGAAAACATATTATTCTCGTGTGAATCAAAACAGTCTGCTAGACTCTAAACATTTATAATAATGTGTGCCGTGTGCAAAGGCAGCAGAAAAGAAAAATGGCGTTTAAACTTCTAATAAGCTCATGCTAACTTAACACAGTGTAAATGCAAGGGTCAACCCCCATGACACTTCAACTTAAGTTGTTTGGGAAAATGTGTATTGTTTTTGTAATTCACTATTTTGTCTTCTGAGTAAAAATCAATAATGTGCCTTTAACAAATATTTTTTTTTTAAATGTCTGTTGCAGATTCAAACAATTTTCAAGTAATCACTAAAATTAAACAGTGCATTTCCTACTGACAAACAGATCTAGTCTTAACTAAAGAAGCACTATTTATTGTTGACTTAGGCAGGGTGAGGTGGGGCTAAGGGAGGATGACAGATAAAGAGACAGGGTGAGCGAGAATACATGCATACATACAAAAGCCACCCTGAACCATGTCCTTTCCCTTCTTGCTGTGATTACCTGTTGGGATGTGGACAATCCGCACCGCACTATCAGTGGTGTTTACATGTTGGCCACCAGCTCCACTTGCTCTCTTAGTCTCAATTCGTAGGTCCTTAGGAATAATTTTCAGATTGATCTGCAGAAAAGGGTAATAATAGTTAAGAATAAATATCCCTAGAGACAAATACACTTGATTTATTAAATGTTTGTATAACATTTGGTGATGGGAGCCTTATTTCCCACTAAAACAGAAGCTGTGAACAAGCAGGAGCCCTTCGTGTAATCTCCTCAGGCTTGGTTTACGCTCAGCATTCAGCCAGATGCTTGGAGGTTGACAGAGTTGAGAGTGTAGCCTTTACTTGTTGTGCAGTGCCTGCAACTCTGCTATGACCTTCTTCAGACTAGAGGCCAAAAAGTGTGCCTTCTTACTAACCCTGCACCTCCTGCTTCTGCAGATCCTGAACCTTCTGTCCTAGCAGCAGTTGCTGTTCTGAGACTGAAACAAAAAGGCTACAGGACTGCTACTCCATCATTCCATCAACATTAGGAAGAGGTTGAAGGGAGAGCAGATCAACGTGTAGGGCTTCGTCAAACATAGCCAGTGAGGGTCAACCAGTTTCATAAGGGGCTTTCTCAAACATTTCCAGATTCTCAGTTAGGAATTATTTTTTAAAAAATGTTCGTGCATGTCTTAAGTTGGGTCTATCACTGTAACACGTCCAATCTTTAGATGAAATCAGAAGGAACTGTTAAGAGGTGCTAGAAATCAATGAGGCTTACAAAATAAAGGCAAACTGTAGAGAAATGTATTTTAACTAAGCCTGAAACTAAAAGAAAGATCTTACTTGGGAAACCAAATTAAAGACGAAAGACACAACAAAAGGATTCATTACATCTTAAAGTCTTCCAAACACCTAACCTCGATCCCAAGCTTATTAAATACCTTTCCAAGCTGGGTAGGGATCCTAGGAAGGGTATGGAGAGGTCCCTTAAAATTTGTCAGGACCGACTCCTTGATATTTTAGGTCCTCTGGCTAAAACCATTGATGCTGCTGAAGACTGTCATATCAACTGTTCCACCTTAAACACTGATGTTATCCGTGGTTGTAGTCAAAGGGGATTGGTTCTTTTAGGGAATGCCAATGCCATTCTTTACTCTGAAAGGAGAAGGGTTGTTCTTACCAAGATAAGCCCAAAATTGAGGGACCTAGCAGACAAAGAACCTTCACTCAACCCTAAGGGCCTACTTTTTGGTGAAGACCTAATCAAAACATTAGGTAAATATGTATCCACCTTTACAGCTTTGGATAAGGCCTATCAAAATATGAAAAAGGTTTTCAACACCAATAACCTTTTTGGCAGGGTCGGAAGAAGGGGCCAATCTTTCGGCCGATTCAATTCCAGACCCCACTCGAGATCCAGAGGTTTTGGCGGAAGAGGCTACCAATCCTCCAGTCAACCCCAGTTCTACCCTCCAAGAGGAAGAGGCTTCCGGTCTAGAGGTCCAAGAGTGAGAGGAGGATCTAAGGATGCCAATCAAAGTAAGTACTATCATTCCTTCTTCCCCCTCCCTTTCTTCCCCAAAAGTGGGAGGCAAACTAAGTTTCTTTGTCCAAAACTGGAAATTAATTACTCAGGCTCCTTGAGTGCTAAACACTGTAACTGGTTTTATAATAGATTTTATAGACACTCCAATTCAAAATTCTTTTCCAAGAGAAATGTCCCTCTCTTCGGAGCAAGAGAAGATAATAGAAGAGGAGATCTCATCAATGCTTCAGAAAGGTGCAATTGTAGTAGTCCCTCTGGAATTTCTGAGATTTATAAGCACTCTTTTCCTTTTCCTTGTAGAAAAAAGCACAACGGTTGGAGACATGTCATAAATCTGAGGGAACTCAACAAATACCTTGTTTACAGACATTTCAAGACGGAAGGCATCCATCTTCTGAGAGATCTCTTGTTAGAAGGGGACTGGCTAGTCAAATTTGATCTCAAAGACGCTTACTTTACCATCCCTATGGCCAAGGAACATCAACCCTTCCTTCAATTTATTTGGAAAAACCATCTCTTCCAATTCAAAGCTCTTCCCTTCGGCCTCTCATCAGCCCCTTGGTGCTTCACCAAGGTAATAAGAGCAGTCGCCTCGTCTCTAAGAGAAAAAGGTATTCGCATGATCATATATCTAGACGATATCCTTATTATGTCTCAGGATCATTCCCAAATCCTTCAAGACCTCAATACTGTTGTGGATCTCTTGGAGAAATTAGGATTCATTATAAACAAGGAGAAATCGATCCTATCTCCCTCCAGAACTATGAAATTAATAGGTTTCACTGTAGACAGCCCAAATTGCCTTCTTCTCCTTCCACCGAAGATGATCTCCAAAATCAAGAAGGAGATAAGACATGTCCTGAAACATCAGAATCTTACCTTAAGGGAACTAGCCAGACTCCTGGGTCTTCAATCTTCCTCTATACAAGCTATCTTTCCAGGCCCGCTAAATTATCGAGCCCTTCAGAGGATAAAAGGAAAGGCTTTGTGAGCAGGCCTCCGGTATGGAGGCCATGTTTCCTTGAACCAAGATGCCATATTGGAACTGACCTGGTAGTTGGAGAATCTGGATGCTTGGAACGGCAGAGCGATTTTTGGTTCAGCACCAGATTTTATATTAGAATCAGATGCGAGCCTTCATGGCTGGGGTGCCTGTCTCCTAGATCAAAACACTGGAGGAGTTTGGTCTCAAGAGGAATCTTCACACCATATAAACTATTTAGAACTAACTGCAAGCCTTTATGCTCTAATGAGCTTCAAACACTCCCTTCAAGGCAGATCAGTTATTCTGAAAATGGACAACATGTCCGCTGTCGCCTACATAAACTGCCTGGGAGGTACCAAGTCGGAAGACTTGTCGAACTTAGCAAAGACACTTAGGCTGTTCTGCCTAGAACACAAGATCTCTCTAAGAGCAGAATACCTTCCAGGGGAATCAAACCTTTGTGCGGATTGGAACTCGAGGTTCCTCTTGGATAACTCTGATTGAAAACTCAACACCTCTGTGTTCAACTACCTCAACAACCTCTGGGGTCTCTTCCAAATAGATCTATTTGTGAGCAGACTGACATTCCAGTTGGAGAATTTTTACAGCTGGATGCCCAACCCGGGTGCTCTAGCAGTGAAAGCTTTTCTCCAATCATGGGTAGGGATCAACGCTTATGCTTTCCCTCCATTTGCCATGATCCAGAGAATCCTTCAGAAAGTGAGACATCAACGCTCCTCGTGACTCCCTTTTGGACTTCCCAAGCCTGGTTTCCGACTACCCTGGAACTGTCTTACGATCTTCCTTTTCTAATTCCTTCCCTCTACGATCTTCTTACAGACATAGACAGTCAAATTCACCCTCTGGTTCAAACAGGGAATTTGAACCTTCGTGCCTGGAGAGTGTCAGGAGATCCAATGATCTCGCAAGACTTTCGTCAACAGCTTCAACTCTCCTCGGAGAATCATGGGCCCCCGGTACACATTACCGGTATAACAACATTTGGAAAGTTTGGTTACATTGGTGCATGGGAAGGGACCTGGATCCCGTGGAAGCACCTATCGTTGATATAGTCAATTTTCTTGGAGAACAATTCGATAGAGGTCTAAGTTATAGATCTATTAATTGTTATAGACCGGCTATTTCCGCTGGTCATGCTCTGGTCAATAGTAAAACGGTAGGTAAAAATCATATTATTTGTAGAATCCTTAAAAGTATCAGACTTAGAAGACCTCCAAAACCTAGATATCAATCTATGTGGAACGTTAAATTAATTCTTAACCTTTTCTGTAGTTGGCCAGATAACTCTTTTGAATAGAAGGAACCTTTCGATCAAACTAGCTACTCTTCTTTGCTTAATTTCTTGTTGTAGGGTCTCTGATGTTAAAGCTCTAGATATTTCTTATAGATCTTATGATATGTTTGGAGTCAAAATTGAACTGCACAGAAGAGCCAAGACTATGTCTGACTATTTTTTATCCACGCTTTGATTTATGTAAAAAACTCTGTGTTGTGGATTGTATGAAACAATATAATTGAGAATTAATGCACTTCGCCCATGTGGTGTAGATCAGTTACTTATATCCTTTCTTAAACCTCACAAGGGTATTACCTCTGCCTCTATTGCTAGATGGGTTAAAATTGTTATGAACCTTTCATGTATCGATCTGAGTGTCTTCAAACCTCACTCTATCAGAGGTGCAATGGCCAGTAAGTCTTTTTGGTCAGGAGGTAAGTTAGATGATATTCCTAAAGCTGCTGATTGGTCTAATTCTAGAACTTTTGCTCATCATTTTTTCAAACCAATCACTCATATGTCTGATGTCTTACATAGCTATCAACATGCATAATGGTAGCCTCCGGTCTTGTAATGAAATTGCGATTCTCCTATTAACATGACTAGAGAATCTGGATTTCATTAAATACACGGAGGCTAACATTATCCCTCCCACCCTTTCCCATAGGTGGTTGATTTTATCAGTTAATATACTTTTACATTGTGATACGCTTGAATGCTTATGCTTATTTTGCACTTACAATGTTTATACTATTTTACAGTATTGTTGTTGTACTCTTTTACATTTTATTCTTCTTTCAGATCATTTATTTCTCTTTCACTTTTCAGATAATCTCGCTTAACTACTTGTTTTTAACCCATGGACCAGTTTATTCATCTGTCATCTTTCTCGTGATACACTAAGAACTTTTTGGAGTTCTACTTGAAGTTTATGGAATCCCTTCTTGCAAGTTTATTGGACATTTCTTTTCTTTACTCCACATTTAAAAGAGGCTGGTTGCCTAGTGCTCATGCCTTTTTTTTGTGTGATAATGTTTGTGATGTATGCAGCTTTCTCTAGTCATGTTAATAGGAGAATCGCAATTCATTACATCTTCTCCAATGTACACAGAGACCTCAAACCTGTCAACAATCAAAATTGCTATGTAAATTCCAATGCCATTTTAAAAACACACCTGGATGAGTATGCATCGGTAATATTTAGCAAACTGTGAAAACCGAAAAGAACTCTGTCCATCACAATATAATAAAAACATACACAAGATCAGAATAGAACAAATATTTCAATACACCAGAACCACTGCAATTCTTAACATGCTTCCACTACAATATGTGAGACTGGGACATGAACAAAACATACAATGCAGAACAAGAATGCAAAATTAAACTATTTTTCACTGAGAATGAAATCCAATGTGCAAGCTTCCAGCCACAAAGTAAATGAGCAAGAATAACTTCTGACTCAGACTGAAACAGAATTGCACACCATCTCTTCAAAACCATAGGTTTCACAACATGTTTTTACCTTTTGTCCAATTGGAAAATTGATAATTTGAGAATTGTAATTGATTAGCTAAACTGTATATATTTCTAATATTTGAAATTAAACCAGGCTAATTTCTCTTTAAAAGAACAATAAAAAAAAATGATAGAAATTGGTCAGTCTCTACAAACTAAGTGTATTAAGAGCCTAATTACAAGTTCGGTGCAATCAGGAACAATACACTGCTCCCTCAAGTAATCTGCCCAACACCCCCAATCTTGTTTAACCCCTTCCATGCTGGGCCGATTTTCCTCGTGTGCTAGGCTTTTAAAGAATCAATGGCTTAAAGACGGCGCCCAGCCGTCATCAGCACACGAGCACTGTAATGCATGACGGATGGGGGCCGTCATCAGCATGGAAGGGGTTAAAAGTATGTGTCAGTAATTTGGCTCAACACAACACGGTCACATATTTTCTAGCACTTTTACATTAAATTACATTGAGCAACAGAGGTTTCCAGGGTGGAGGAATGTGTGGAAGATGGGTATTGAGGAATAGATTATGCTTATTGCGTTATGACAGACAGCAGCCAGGAATGTAGTCATACAAATGTTTTTTTCATGGTGTAGGCTTGTAGTTTGGTAAATGATGTTCACTTGACGTGCTTTTGTTGTGAGTTCATGCTTGTGTCTAACATTTTTTTTCTTCTCACTGCTGATGTGCGCTGTGTGTAGGGCAGCGGTTCTAAAACTTTTGACTTCTTTGGAACCCCACTGACAATTACTGAGTCATTATTAGAAGCTGTGGACCCTGGCTAAACAATTTCCATGATTAGAACCTCAAAACAATACACAAAAAGTCAAAAACAAGAATGCACCAGACAAGTGCTCAAATATTGAAATATGCCTAATTCACAATCAAATATAGAAACAGTTTTCAAATTAGCAATTTTGCTTCACTGTATTCATTAATTGATTCATTTTAATTGATTCATTTTAATATTACTTAATTTTGTGAAACAGTCTCAGACCACCAAGGGTCCTTGGGCCACAGGTTAAGTACCGCTGGTGTAGGGCACAAACATCTTCAACAGAAGCCTTTCCAGATACATGGTAGTGGAGCTGAAAATGAGCCGCAGCAATGTTGGACAAATGGGGCTTCCACATCTAAAAGCTCAGTGGCGGATGGATGAGAATTTCACACATTTCCTCAGGGAGGAGGCAGAGCTATGATTTTGATGTAAAGTTTTGGTTCAATCTACATTTACTCTGAGGCCTTCACCAAAGAGATTAGGGAGAAGGCTATGAAATATCTGTGAAATAAGGAATGTGATAAAAAGGTAGGAAGAAACAGGTCACTTGCAAAGAGTCAATACTTCGTCAAACTGAAGTCAAAAAGTTAGTGCTTAAGCTAGCATCCACATATTGGGCAAGGAATACTTGGATGACAGCACAATTCCAGCTGTATGTGCGGTGGACAAAACTGAAAAATTCCTATACTGTCGTGTCACATGTGATGTGGTGATTCACAGGTGGATTTGGTGGCAAGAGCATCAGTTATAGCAAGTAGGCGTAAGTAGACAGGGAAGGGCTGAAAGAGGTTATTAGGGACACCAAAATGCATTGCTCAGTGGAACTGGGCTCAAGGAACTAGGCTTCACACTTAATCCTGAGGAACGGCTAGCCACCATCTCTGGAGGGTGCCCAGTGAACCATTGCAGGTGAGGCTCTCGCCAACGACTTGAAAGCTGCAACGATTGCTATGATAGCCAGGGCAGGCGGCAAATTTACCATTATATTAGCCATTTTCTCATTCTAACATTATGGTTAAGGTTCTTCTTGCTAATGAACTGTTGAGGGGTTTCCAATCCTTAATGTTTCCTGGCCAAACTGGTGAGGGTTTGCACAATTTTGTGTTCATTCATGATGCCATAGCCCATGCCCATTTTCTTTCAGGCCCATCCACGTTCATCCTTGTTGACTTAAAGAAAGCGTTTAATACACTTGACTGGAACTATCTCCATCACATTCTTTGGAAGAGGAGTGTCTGCCACTGCTCCCACAGCTAATTACTTGGGCCAGGTAGCAAGTGTGAAGGTGAACTGGTACCTCTGTGCCACATTTCGTATTGAACAGAGGATCAGGACATCATGAGCCACGCCGCTCTACTGAATCTGGTGTCCCAACCAAGGGAGTTTTACACTCTGTCAAACCTCTGTTACAAATTAGCCGTCAGATCATTTTCAAAATCACAGAAAGTGTAGGAGAGAAGGGTCTGCAATCCTATGATCACCCGGACTTTTTGCTTTTGTTTCACTGGTTTACGACTTTCTCGGGCTGTGGGCCTGCTAATCAGACCCACAGCCTAGCTGTTCTCTCTCTAAATTGATGCGTGTACCTTAGGTGCATTACCCAATTGGAACTGGGCCACCCTGTCAGACCCTGTAACTCAGGGCATCGGTGTACCCAGGGCCTACCAGGGGCTGAAGCATGTATTATGCCACCCCTGGATGGCCATCTAAATCTGACACAACTGGCTGCACGACAGCTGGGGCAACGTAGCGTACCCGCTCGTTGCTTTAGGTATAGTAGCCCTATATCTAACCGTACAATGGACACCCGAGTTCCTATCAGTCACTCCTATGGCAGGCCTTGACAATCCTGAAGGCAGAGTGCTGGGAATCGTGTGAATTGGGTTCTGGCCCGAGCCGAGCCCGGTTGCAGCTTGCGGAACCAAGACCCAATGGCTGTTCCATGATAACGCGTACCATATCGGTAACTCCGGTATCGCGTTATCAAGACATGTCGAGTAAGGTGTCATACGAATCGGGATACTGCCCCCTCACCAATTCTGGCGACGAGGTTAGCATTCCGCCCTTCTAGAGGGACACGACATGTACGTAACTGTGAACCCCGGTTAAAGTTAATTAAAGCCTCAGCTCCACAAAATGGATGCCGCCACCACAGACACGAGTCTGACCTCCTGCTGCTGGGAGTCCTTCCAGCGAGGAGAGCTTGGACAAAGGGTTTCCTGTCAAGGGCGGTGTTCGCACCGTCCCAGACAGGGTTTGTGTGTTCTGGGTAGGTAGGGCTTTGCGAGAAGGTGACTGCGGAGTGGCACCCCGGTGCTCACTACGCATCTGCCGGTCAGAACCAGTTCCAGGGGCGCCAGCCCCTGGCCTGGGGAAGTCCGGCAGGGGAGAGGGGTGTAACTACCCCCCTTCCTGGTCCCACCCTTAGGGCAGGACCTAGTCATGTACCCACCCCTTTCTTTAGGATAAAGGCCGGAGCGGGGACCCTTCCAAATTAGATCATCTTTGAATCAAGAACTACTTTCTACGAAAGGACATTCGAGACTCTTCTCAAGATTTCTCCCTTGTGACTAAGGAGTAGTCACCCTGCATCCGCAGGCACCATCTAAGAACTCTGCGGTTTGCTGCAAGTCCTTCCTCAGGAATCCGACGGCCCAGCTCGACGAGAACCGGCTTCCCTGGCACCTCTGACCTCTACCCACGTCATTAGCTCAGCTGTGATCTGCGGGTGCGACGAGACCTCGAGGGACCGGCCATCATCAAAACCTGCACGCTTTCTTAATCAGCACGACCATCGAAGTAATTCTCTGGTGAGTGCTCTGGGGTCCGAGAAGCCCCGACCCTGAGCAGCTCCAGCACCGAAGTGCAGTCTCCCAGCATCTCCACGATCTGCGTGGGGCCCTTCTGCTCGCTGCTCAGCACGTTGTCTGGACACTAGCCGCTGGCTTGTGCCCTTCTTTGACGACATCCGACAACCAACGCTGCTGGTCTGGTTGCTCCAGACTGGCCCTTGCTTCCATCTTTGAGAGAAGCATCCCGGACCCTCCTGGTCCACTCAAGACGCCATTTTAGGCCCACCACGTGGCCCTGAAATCTGCCAAGGCTTGTTGCCCCAATCCTGGGCCCAGCGACGCCGACAGCATCAACCTTCGTGGGACAGCTAGCCCTCCATCCTGGTAGCCGACAACGCCTCCTAGTCCGTGAGACTGCAGAGCCTAGCGTCGCCCACTCACCTAGTCGAGGTGACGGCCAACCGGTGCCTTCCTGGTACCCTCTGACTACTGGCTAGTAGTACGAACTTGGTCCCCTCTGCTTTCAGGTATCAACGATCTCTGATCCAGGCTTGGATCTCTACGAACTATTCAGCACTGGTCGCCGGCCAGCAACTCCTTTTCTTCCGGCTCCTGGCTCGTCAGCGAAGACCCCGACGCCTGTAAGACTTGTGCAGCCGCAGCCCTCGTGGCTAGGTAACTTCGGCATTTCGGTGCCTGCATAGCCTCCTTACTCTAGGGTCCCGAGTCCCTCGCTTCCGACTTGCCTTATCGGGTCCGCCCGAGACCACTAAACTTTCCGTGTCCTCGGACACTTGTTTTAATTGTGCACTTGAAGTATTTTCCTAAGAGTTTTGGTTTGTGCTTAGTACCCTGTCCTCATAAAGAGTCCAGGGCTGTTGTGATTCTTAATAAATATTCTGTTTATTTTCATAACACTTGTGTGGTGTCCTTTCACTTGGGGTTCAAGGGGTATGTGATGGTATAACAGCTGGCTTAACACGCCCTCTAGAGTTTAGCCCGAAGACTGCTCGTATCCACGCTACTAGGATAGCTGGTCTAAGGTTGACTTACAACCAATCACCATAAGGGTCGTTTGGAACGATACATAACGGTCGCTAGAATAGCGAACGCTGCATATCGGGCCAACTTCTCACAGAAAGCACAAACTTATGGGTGGGGAGGAATTTCTAAATTAGCCCCAGACACAGCAGGAAAGGCAAATTGCTGTGCCCATCTTGGACGAGAGCTTGAGATTGCTTTTATATAGTATAATCGATAAATTAACTGTACATTGTTTAGTTTATGGAACATATTGTAACATCCACAACAAAGTAATATTGAGTTTAAATGTAAACAAATCTTAGCAATAATAATACTTTTTATTGAGACAAAATAGTCGACAACTTAGTTGAATTTGGCCCTGTAAATTAGCATGTCCTGGAAATATTTGCATCTATGAACGAGTTTTCATTGCTTGAAGAATAATTAACCGAATAGCTTCAATGTTCAATATAACAGCCTATAACCGGTATCTAGATGGACTTGTTTTTTCAAAGAGGGAATATCTGTTGTTTACGCAAGCATTTGGTACTGATCTACAAGCCTTTTAATAGCAGGGTTATTCATTATCCTGTGGGCACTTTTGACAAATGTATTATATTTTTCTAATAAACCCTGGGGATCAAGATTGCCTGAATGAAGGAGGATAACATTAAAGGGTTAGGAATCTTCAGTTTTTAGGTCTCGCCTAGAGAAAGCAGCGCTTGCGCTGCTCTCGCGATTGGGCATACCTTTTGGAATCGATTCTGCGGGGGGGCGGGGCTTGCATGCATGTGTCTGCATGGACAAACATGGTTGCTCTCACCATCTGTCCATAGCTGACAGCATGCGCGTGTCCGTCTGACTGTGGACAGCCTGGCGCCATCTTGCAATGCTTTCGTTGTCATAGCAACGAAAAAACGATCGCTTTCACTGCCGCTTGTTGACAAGTAGTCGCTGAAGGCGAAGTGTTGCCTTGTGTGAACGTGTATGTATCGCGTTAAGCTTTAAACGATACCCCTACCAGCACAGTCGGTGAAATGTTCAAGTTCATGGTTTCTCATACCTCAGTGGTGGTCGGCAAAAGCTGGGGACCCAAATGTCATGGAACTGTGTTAGTAATTTTAAGCATGAAAGTGGCAATGTTTGAAACTGTCAATCGCGTAGTTGGTTGGCTTTCAAATATTATCTTGTCTGACGCACTGAGTGACCTTACGAAGGAGACCGTACATTGATAACAGTGAAACTATGCTTTCTTTGTTGGACTAAACATTTCCGCTACACAAACGGCATTTATCTGCCAGAGCATTAACATGTTCACATGTCCCAATATGCCATATATGTTGTCCAGATTATGAATACATGCCGCTCCTTTTAAAGCCCTGGCGCTCACATACAATGGAGTGTGAAATCTTTCACCCACATCCTGGAAGTGCACGCTTCCGCTATTTGGCCTGAGTGAGTTCCACTTTGCCCTTTGGAGACTTTCCTCCTAGGGCACGTCGGTGTTGAATTTGTATTCTTCTTGTGGTTGCTTCCTGCGCCTGCCTACCGTGTTGCATTCGCAGTTGTTTTTTATGTTATCTTGCAGTGCAGATGACATTTATTCAATGAAAAGCCTAGTGAATAGCCGAGTTTGAACTGCAGCTGGGATGTCAAGCCTCCTTATCACAGTTTCATATATTCAGACCTGCCGATCTCCAGCTGCCAGTAGGCATTTTGACATTTGATTTACAAAGCATATTTGAACATGTGCATATTTTTACCGTTAGATAACGGTCTTATTAAAGCATTGGTGGTTAGCTTTACCTATCTGCTAAACTCGTCACTCCCAGCTCCAAACTAAACTTGTCACTTCCTGTTCCGAATCTGAGCAATCTACAACTCCATTTGTTGTTGCCTTTCGTCACCACTGAGAAATGCCAGGAAGAGTCTGCAAAGTACTTTGAGCAACGTCTTGCACTTCCTTGAATTCAACATTCAAACTTCGAGTCTGCCATGAGGAGTTGCTCTGTTCTATAGCTGTATGAATGGGATCTGAATGATGACATGGTCAACTAAATCATACTCTTAAAAGTCCTGGAATATATATATAGCTGACCCGGAGGTAAGCGATTTATCATGTGCATTTTTAAAATTTCTTTCAAGCATTTGCAATGCAATAGGTCTCACATGTAAGCGACTTTAAGCTATTGGCATTGCAAATGACAATGCCTTTTATTTATCCATTTTAAAAACGAAAAACAATAATAAAAGGAATTGTCAATTACAATGACAATAGCTCAAACTTGCGTAAAATGTGGGACCTATTGCATTGCAAATGCTTGTTGAATTAGTAATGAATGAAGAAAACATTCCAGGGGCTAGTCTCACTAAATTTCGCAATCTGCGGGGTGGTACAAAAAAAAACCACCACAAGCTAGATAATCTTTTCCAAAACAGTTTTGTGTACACACATTTTAGGATGGTATCTGCATCAGGAATGTTTCAAAAGAAAATGAAGAATGTGCTGGAGGGGACAGAAGAGCAAGTTACTTACCTTCGGTAACACGACTTTGTTAGGGAAACAACTAGTGGAAAGTGTCAACTGGCACGGCTTGTAGCTCGCTGGCCCTCCTCGCTAATATAATGGCCACTAAGAAGACTGTTTTGAGAGTCAAGAGTCACAGAGGGCAGCTGTGTAGAGGATCAAAGTGAAGAACTCATCAGACAAGTGAGGACCAGACTGAGATCCCTTTGGTGCATCACAAAGGGGGTAGGAGGGAACAAATGCTGGAAATCTTTCAGAAAACAATTCACAACAGGTGACAAACTGGGAAGGTTGGTGCAGTAACTGCAGTAAAGCTGAAATGCCTGACAAGTAACCCTTAAAAGTGCACAGGAAAAGGCATTGATGATCTAAAGAAAAAATAAACAGCAACACCTCCGACAGTGGTGCAGAAAGGGGGTCAATATAAGGTGAGGAGCACCAGACCACAAATTAATCCCAACGGCAGGTGAATATCGTTTTGGTGGAGGAACATCTATCTGCCAGGATGACATCCCAGACCTCGGGAGGAAGAAAGAAAACCCTCAACTGCTGAAGTTCAATCTCCATGCATAAATATGGAGCGTGCACAGATTCGGGTGCAGGACACTGCCTGGCTACAGTGACAGGAGATTCTTCTGAAGGGGCAGCCTGATCAGAGGACCAATGCTCATGCTCAAGAATTCACGATACCATACTCTCTGTGCTCAATCCAAAGCCACTTGGGTCCATTTATTCATAACCTTCTTGAGAACTTGGGGCAGGTACTTGGAACTTGGTATCAGCAAAAGGCATACAGTAGTTCTGAGTTTCAGAATAAATCTCAGAGTGAGAGTCGCTTTAAAAACTCTAACTCACAGAAATGCTGAAATTGCACTTTTTTACTGGAGGTGAACAGATTGAGCCAAGATTTTTCCCATTCCTGGAAGAGACCTTGTGCCACCTCCGCGTGTGTGATCTGAAAGGCATCGAGGGATGAGTTTGTCCACAATGGTGTTCAAGGAGCTTGCCAGGAAAATTGCCTGCTGATCCAGCAAAATCCAGAGGCGCAAAGCATTTGTGATGCCATTAGGAACAATGCATAGACCATCGAATCCATTGTGTGTAACCGGTTCCATTTGTTGTGCTCTCACACATTTGCAGGGTGTGGAGGGGAGGGGATGTTTTCACTCTTCACTTGTTTTCCCTCCTCTCCATGCAGAGCAAGCTGGAACATGTTGTGTGGGATGCGTGCTTGGTACCTTTCAGGGCAGAAATTGTTGTTGCCAGAGAAATGTGCGGAATGTACAGCTCTGTTTTGAAATCAAAATGCAGGAGCGTAGTCAGCTTCTGTCTTGACCCAGACACAGACCAGTATGGTCTATTCGGTTTTCTTAACAGAGGAAAGGGGGTGAGGATTCTAGAAACTTCTCCTCAAGTTGCGTAAAAGGTATTAAAGGGGCAAAATCTTGGCGATGAAGCACAAGCTCGCCTGTTGGGGTGGACGCACTGCCACAGGAAAAATCTTCATAAGTTCCAATCGAGAAGTCTGGCTGACTGTCAAAGGCTTCTCGGTGGAACTGACCAGAATGCTGGATGAAACTCGCTCGGTAGGGTTTTCTCTTTATTCTTTATTCAAATTAATTACATACCTTCTGAATTTCTTTGAGCCATGTACATATTTTATACGTCTTCTTATTTTGCCTATCCGTTATTTGCATTTCCCTCTTTTTTGAGGTTGATATTTGAGATCTGTATTAACCAAGATATTTTGCCTTCGTTTTAAAAGTGTTGAATTATTAAATGCACGTGTTTCATTTTAAATGCCCTTGAATCAGTTTCCTCGACTCGTCTTGAGAGTGCTGATCTCTTTTTGTATGTGTGATATTTGAAGGTGCAGTGGTACATTTCTAGTAACTAACACAAAAGTGTCTATGGGTCTAGCGTGGATATTGTGCCACTAGTGATACAAAGCAGGTCAATAGACAAAAATGTAACCAGAGGAGGAAAAAGGAGGTGGAATCATGTGATCCTAACCTGGCCTGAACAATTAAGGATACCCGTCAGTCACCACACGGATCCGCCCTTCATCATTTGGGACTTCTTCTGGACCATAAATTAACGAGCTGCGAAGTGATGCATGAGGATAAGATGGAACATCCTCCATCATCAAGATAACCCGCTCAATGGTCTAAGTACTGGTGGTCAGTGATCTATGTGATAATGGGTGACTGATTTGCAGTGCAAGTGAAGGTGGAAAAGTGTAATAAAATTGGGTGAGGGAGCAACACGTTAGTTTATTCTTGTTTCTGCTCACTCCTCCAATGTTAAAAACAGAACAAAGCGAAGCAGTTTTCAACAAATAACTGCCTAGATGAAATATAGGTCAACATGTTTCAGCAAATATTATGGACAGAATAGTCCTTGCCTTCTTTAGGACCTAGAAAATGCTGGTGCTACTGCAAAGTGCAAACTCAGATAAGCAAACAGACCGTGCCAAAAAGGTGCAAAATCATAATATGAAAAGGAACATGATCACCTGTAATCCTAGGTGTCTGCTATCTTCCTGTGTGTGGGTCATACGTGCCACTAATATTAAACAAGGAAACAAAAGTGTAAACAGACAAGTATGCATCAAAGATGGTATCCAGGCACAGAAAAGTAAGCGTTGAAAGCTAGGCCAGACGCTAAATATCAGATTGGTTATATTCAAACCAACTCATTGGTGGACTGGCTGTTTATTACATTAAAGGAACACACTATCACTTTAATGTAAGTATACTCCAGCTTCCCAGTTGCACAGGAGAGATAGGTCTCACCCCACCTGGCAGCAGCTCAGGAAATAAGGGAAGCACCGCTCTAGATAAAAAGGAAAGCAGAAACACGAACCAACAGGTCAATGTTACCTATCCTAGTTAAAGCAGTATACACTTACGAAAAATCATGTGCAGGTGAGACAGGGGGGGTTTCTTTTGGTTAAACCGTGCCAATGTCAAGGAGAGATGTTACAACTGTAGCTGTTGTTGTGATCTATGAGCTATGTAAGCGTTCATATGTTGAGGGCACCGCGTTTATACGTCATCTCTGCCTCAATTGGGCTAAACTGGACAGAGATGTCGAAAAGGCGCTGTTCTGTGAAATGTCACATAAATGAAGATATTGACGCTACTTACTTAAAAGAGAAACTTGTTTGCCAGTGTCGTCTTGATCAAACACAGTCCTAAATGTCAAGGGGCAGTTGCTATCCAGTCCGGCAGCAAAAATGCAGCATGTTGCGGTGATCAGGAGGGAGAACTGAATAAATATACAAATACAAGTGGAGGACAGCTCACCTTTCCGTCGGTACTTCTTGCCGGCATCCAAAGCCGACTGGGGAAGTACCGATGCGGAAAATAGCCTGCATTTTATGTAGCTCAATCACTGGCTAGCCTTGAGTCATGTGGTCTATGTCACGTGATCACAATGTTGACACCGTCAGTGTGTCTAAACCACCACGAAGGATAGAAAGCACCATAACTCATGAAAAGATGCGATCCCATGGCACTGACATATTTAGAAAAAAAAATTTTATTAATGAGAAAAACGCGCGTAACAACACGCGAAGTGAGGGTGGGAAACCCGAAGGATCATGGAAACAGTCCTTCACAAAGTGCTGTGGGAGTTGTAGTAGTTAGACCTACTGATTATCGCTACTCCTGATGGTCTACAGTCAAAATTATACAGAAAGCCTATGGTAAAGAACTCCTTGCTCTGTTATGACAGCCACCACCCCAGATCCCTCAGGGATAATTTGCCTTATGGGCAATATTTGAGAGTACAAAGGAATTGCTCGACAGAGACAGGATTTAAGGAACATTCCAGTGCACTACACAATCAACTTTGTCTTCGGAAGTACCCTCCTAGACTGGTATGCCGTTCACTCAAACGTGCCAAGAATAACAACCGCGAGGCACTATTGGAACCTCCAGTACCCAAACAGAGCTTAGAGAGATTGACGTTTGTGAACACTTTCGGCACCCTGTCCAACAATATACAGAAGATAGTCAGAAAACACTGGCCAATATTAAATTCTGGCCATGAGTCAATTCTGCCCCCACTATTTTCATTCAAAAGAAGTCCCAACTTAAGAGACCAGATTGTACACACCAGACCCAGAAACAAGATACCCAGGGCTCTGGGTACTATTTGGGATCTCCCTCCGGTTGTGGGTCACCACCCTTGTGGCTCCTGCTCAGCTTGTCCCCAAACCAAGAAACCTTTGGAGATTGACATTGGGACAAACAGACCTTGGGTACAGAAAAAATTGACAAACTGCAACAGCGACAAGCTGATATATTTGATCGTTTGCCCCTGTGGGCTCAAGTATGTAGGGATGACTACACGTAAAATCAAGATCAGAGTATCTGAACACAAAATCACCAAAAGATGCAAAAGACAGGCGATCAAACTCACTAATCACTTTTTGGAAGCACAACATGACCCCATAGCATTTCAATGGACGGTCTTAGAACAGCCCTATATTCCAGATCACATTACAGATCTCACTAGATAGTTACTGGTGAGGGAGCAAAAATGGGTTTACAAACTGGGCACCAACAGAATTGGACTAAATGACGAAATTCCCTGGTCAACCCTGTGATTGTCCCCAGATACTTTTGGGATAAGCCATTTTCTGTCGCCATTAATAATGTCCTGTCTTTGCCTGAGCAACAAGATGATTAGCTAGATATACAGGCCTCACGTTCTACATGTTTCTTGAACTGATCATCACATGTAGTGCCTTTATGAGTCTTAACCATTGATAACTCACCCACCTCTTGGGAATATTTCCCACATCATGTGAGATAAACCACAAACATCTTCGTTATTGCCTCACTTTACTCAAGGTGGTCAGCTCTGTTCTGGTGCGTATCCTTTATTGTCGCCTGGCACCACTCCATGGGACTCTTTTTGGATTATCACCTTCATCTGATAATCATGTATATCCTTGTGATCCTGTATTTTGATCAAACACACTTTCTCCATGTGTTTTTTCTTAACCCGCATCTCGCGGGCTTTATTGCGTAGGTTTGTTGTCTATTTTTGCTCCCATGGTTTGCTGTTGTTTCAACTACTATTACCCCCAAGATTCATGGGCTTCTACTCATTTCTCGCGCGATGTGACGCGCGACTGCTTCTACAGACTAGCGTTTTTCCTAATGTCAGTAACCATTATTCAGGTTCCTTATCACTATATTGGAACTGTGCGTAATGAGTTCTGCTCCATTTTTTATATCAAAATGTATAAACTGCTATTTTGTGAGCTTCAGTGTGATATGGTCTGCTCACGACTACGACTCCCATGTTACTTTGTAATTGACTAGTACTTTCACCACCTATCACTTGTGCAAGTTGTCGTGCGTAAAGCTTTTGCAAACGTGTTCTTCTTATATGTCAGAGACCATCATTCGGACTTTTCATTTGAACTGTGTGTAATGAAGTCATGTTCGTATTCTGAATTAGATTTAGGATAACATCTTTTCATGAGTTATGAGTGCTTTCTATCCTTCGTGGTTGTTTAGACACACTGACGGTGTCAACATTATGATCACGTGACGTAGATCACATGACGCAAGGCTAGCCAATGACTGAGCTGCATAAAATGGAGGCTATTTTCGCATCGGTACCTCCCCAGTCGGCTCGGATGACGGCAAAAAGTACCGACGGAAAGGTGAGCTGTCCTCCACTTGTAGTTGTATATTTATTCAGTTCTCCCTCCCAATCACCGCAACATGCTGCATTTTTGCTGCCGGACTGGATAGCAACTGCCCCTCGACATTTAGGGCTGTGTTTGATCGAGACAACACTGGCAAACAAGTTTCTCTTTTAAATAACTAGCTTCAATATATCGTCATTTATGTGACGTTTCACAGAACGGCGCCTTTTTCGACAACTCTGTCCAGTTTACCCCACATGAGGCAGAGATGACGTATAAACTCGGTGCCCTCAACATATGAGCGCTTACATTGCTCCTAGATCACAACAACAGCTACAGTTGTAACATCTCTCCTTGACATTGGCACGGTTTAACCAAAAGAAACCCCCCTTTGGCTCCACTGCACATGATTTTTCGTAAGTGTATACTGTTTTAGCTAGGATAGGTAACATTGACCTGTTGGTTCGTGTTTCTGCTTTCCTTTTTATCTAGAGCGGTGCTTCCCTTATTTCCTGAGCTGCTGCCAAGTGGGGTGAAGCCTATCTCTCCTGTGCAACTGGTAAGCTGGAGTATACTTACTTAAATTAAAGTGATAGTGTGTTCCCTTAATGTAATAAACAACCAGTCCACCAATGAGTTGGTTTGAATATAAAAAATCTGATATTGCGCGTTGCCTAGCTTTCAACGCTTACTTTTCTGTGCCTGGATACCATCTTTGATGCATACTTGTCTGTTTACACTTTGTTTCCTTGTTTATTATTAGTGGCACGTATGACCCACACACAGGAAGATAGCAGATACCTAGGACTACAGTTGATCATGTTCCTTTTCATATTATGATTTTGCACCTTTTTGGCACTTTCTGTTTGCACATCTGAGTTTGCACTTTGCAGTAGCACCAGCATTTTCTAGGTCATTGAGAGAAGGCAAAGACTATTCTGTCCATAATATTTGATGAAACACGTTGACCTATATTTCATCTAGGCAGTTATTTGTTGAAAACTGCTTCGCTTTGTTCTGTTTTTAACATTGGAGGAGTGAGCAGAAACAAGAATAAACTAACGTGTTGCTCCCTTACCCAATTATATTACACTTTTCCACCTTCACTTGCACTGCAAATCAGTCACCCATTATCACATAGATCACTGACCACCAGTACTTAGACCATCGAGCGGGTTATCTTGATGATGGAGGATGTTCCATCTTATCCTCATGCATCACTTGCAGCTCGTTAATATATGGTCCAGAAGAAGTCCCAAATGATGAAGGGCGGATCCGTGTGGTGACTGATGGGTATCCTTAATTGTTCAGGCCAGGTTAGGATCACATGATTCCACCTCCTTATTCCTCTTCTGGTTACATTTTTCTCTAATGACCTGATTTGTGTCACTAATGGCACAATATCCACACTAGACCCATAGGCACTTTTGTGTTAGTTACTACAGTAAGGGAGTGTGTCTATGCTTGGTCTCTTAAAATTCCCTAGGGCCCCCGTCCACCGTAGTGCTGTTGCAGTGGTACATTTGCCTCAGCTTGAGAGTGTGGATTTTAGCTGTGTCCTATGGTTTCAAATCCGAAGCAATACAAGGGTGTACAACCACACCCCATACTGTTTGTTGCAATCCCACAAGGCAGCGGTTTTGTCTGTGAACACCTGACCCAGCCTCCCATTGATAGATATAAAGAAGGCTTTCAATGTCAAGCATACAACTCTCAGCAGCAGAAGACTGATATTAAACTAAGATCCCTACAGAGACAAGAGTCCTTTGATCTCCACCGCTCCCAGATGCCGCCCCAACCCAGAAGAGGTGTATCGGTCATCCCTGTCAGATCTACGTGGGGAAGAGAGAGGTGTCTGCCGCAGACATAATAGTGGATTGTCAGCCAGCACTGCAGATCTTTTGAAGTCTCCTTCGAAATCTGGAACAGGACGGAGAGGTTCCCCTGCTGCTTCACCCAATGGGACTTCAGAGCTAGCATATGCCATTTGGCATGCTTTACCAGCAGGATGCAGGAGGCCATCAGATCCAGCAGCCTGAGAGTCAGTCTCACTGAAATCCAAGATAGAGGCTAAAACATTGGGATCATAGCCCAAATATCCTGGACTCTGCTCCAGAATGTAGGCGTGGAACTGCAATGTATCTGTATTGGCTCAGATTAAAGGGAGCATCATAGAATGAGTCAGGTGTGACTTTCCCATGTTGATAGTGAACCCCACTGATTGCAAAAGGTTCACTGCATTCTTGAGGCGAGTAATGAATGTCTGGGGCGAGCATGCCTTCACCAGCCAGCTGTTGATGTAGGATGAAGACTAAGGTGCTAGTGAGGCCGAAGGGGAGCACAGTGACGTGAAAAATGCTTACTGCCCACCGTGAATCAATGCCTGTAGACTGGCAGGACAGGAATGTGAAAATAAGCATCCTGCAAATCCAACGCTACCATCCAGTCTCAAGGGTAGACAAGTCCTGTGCTAGGGTGAGCATTTTGAATTTCTATTTCCGCAGAAAGGTGTAGTGAGGGCACAGATCTAGTATAGGATGAAGTCGTTCATCATTTTTCTACGTCGGAAAGATGTGGGAGTAGAGACCACAAACTACTTCTATCGTAGTCACCCTCCCAATGGCTCCTTAGGCCACAGAGCCTGCATTTCGTGATGGAGAAAGCAGAGGTGATCCTCAGTCAGCAATTCTTAGGATAGTGGCAAAGGCAGAGTGGTTTCAACTAATGAGAGCGTTTACCCCTTCTGCACCATCTGAAACACGCACTTTTCAGAAGTAACTGCAGACCACTAGGGCAGGTTGTGGCTGTACTGAATGGAGGGTGTAGCTGAGCTGCTGGCAGTTTGGAGACCTTGTAATTTATAAGATCCGTGGCCCATCCACGAAAAGACTGAGCAGGTTGTTGTAAAGGCAGGTATGGCTGATGTAGCAGGCCCCAATAAGTACCCTGAACAAGTCTGCGGTAGGGGCAAAAAGGACTACTGCGGAGATTGAGCAGATGGAGAAAAACAAGAAAGATTTGATGGTAACCCAGCTCTCAAAAGAGCTTGAGCACTGTGTCAGCTTTACAGCCAAATAGGCAGGAGCTGTCAAAGTATATGTCAATCAGGGACACCAGGACATCCCTGAGAACCCAGTGGACTGCGACCAGACATGGCGACACAGTGCCACCATAGAAGTCATGGCTATCCCTACAGAGTCTGTGATTCCCAACCTGCGACTGATGGTGAACTTTGCTGCGTCCCAGTCATCCACAGGGGCTTGGTTTAGCAAGGCACAGGCCTCCTAAAGAAGCATGAAAAGAAGCTGTGCAACCACGTCCCACAACCCATGGGAGTAATGGCCCAAGAAGCATGCTGTGTTACCAAACCACAATGTGTGTGTGTGTATATGCGTTAGGGGGGGGGGGTTGCACCTGAGCCCCTTTGTAATGTTTAGCTCAAGCCCCCAAGTGAACATCGGTCAGGGAACAATGGCTCAGCAGAATCCACTCCTGGGTGAACACCTCAGTCTAGATGTTGGTCTTGACCATAACTGCTTCCAACAGCAGGTCAAGAATGTCTACTGCCCAGCACATCATGGTGACAAAGAATGTGCCATCCTCTGAGACCTGTACTGGAGGCGAAAGCATGCCAGAGTCTGGGGAAGTGTCCAAAGCATGCGCATCACCCAGCTCCTCGTACTGGTTTCCAGCTGGATCAGAGTCCTCCTCCATAGAACCAAACCCTTCCTCTTTATATCCCCATTCAGGGCGAAAAGGACTCAAGTGGAGAGAAGTTCTAGGAGTTGGTAGTTCCTCAACAGTGCCTCATCGATGGTGAATGGCTCTGGGGTGGTGCCGGTTCAGATTTAGAGATAATGATAGGCTCATCGCCAAGTGGGGCTGGTGGTGCTGGGGACGGCGAAGGAATGGAGGGAGCAGGGGTAGAAGAAGGCACCATTGGCAAAGGCGTTCCGGATCCGGAGGTAGATCCAGAAGTCCCAGCAGGCGTTTGGGGCGAACCTGCAGGCAGTAACATGGCCGGGAGACCTCAAGGCTCCGCAAATGCATTCCAGCTGGAATCAGTGCCCCAAAGAGGGTGAACATGGAGACAAATAACTTTTTTTAACGAGGCAGGTGTCACCCCAAATCCAAGAACTCAGGGTAGCGTAGAGTGGGCTCTAATGTGAGCTCTGGATGTGGAGTGTGGAAGCATGGCCTAGATGCACACTGTTTGGACAGGGAACTCAAAGAATGTTTCAAGTTCTATTTCTTGTGCTTCTACGACTTACTCAACTTGGAGGAATTGGCCTTAGAGCGCAAAGTCAATTGTCTGCGGGAAGGGCTTCGACAATAGACCCAAGACCTGCCTCGGGAACGGAAACTGGTGCATTGAGGAGCTTTCATCAGCGGTGCCACCAGGAGCTTCATCAGCAGCTCGTGAATCACCTTGGGGTGCATTGACTTGCACTTGGCTCAGGCCGTGGAGTTGTGACAAAAACCCAGGCACCAGAGACAAACCAAGTAGGGAACAGACACAGGCAACTACCTGTGACATTTCCCCACAAGGTTTAAACCCTGGCCTATAGGGTTCGTAGGGGACATGCCCTTAGCACACTTGGGGCAATAGCTCAAAAATTGCCAGCAAAAAGGTTAAAAAAGATGGCCAAAATTGACCAAGGTAGCTTTTCGGATCCACGCTGCTGGCGTGTGATGAAAGGAACTGATGTCAGCACACCAGGGTTGGCTTATATGGGCACCATGAATGTCACTTACAAAACGGATGATGCAGAGCCGATCACCACCACCTGCAGGCACGAAAAGATACTGCTCAAGATTTTCAGCATTCGTTATGAAAAAACAGGGTTAGACCCAATAAAGTCAATGGGGACCTGGGTAACAATTAGAATGAAAGGAAGGGGTCCTCAGACATAGAACAAAGAAATTTACAAGTTCATTCTGTTGTATTAATTCAAAAAACAAAGTTATTGGATGCAAAAGAGAGTTTATTTCAAAATTGCATATACATCCTATTCAATTGGATTTGGATTCATATTATAATCACCAAGTTTCTGAACATGTGTGTGCCCACATTCACAACGGGGAGGGGTGAAGTGAGGGAAGTGTCAGGGATGGGATAGACATGGTCTGAATCATTCAGTGACAAATCTTATTCTTATTCTGAAAAATATGTACAAGTGGTCCCTTAAAGTAAAGGCCACATCATGAGGCTCCTAAAGAGTCCAAATTGTAGCTGGTAAAATAGGCCTAACTCCGTTAGAGCGATAAGTGCCTAGATTGGGACCGGAGTTGGTCTGCGGTTGTGTAGTCGTCTACGTTTCGACCCAAATAGACAGTAGGATTCTTTTCCTTACGGACGGGTCTTCATCAGGACAAAGAAGTTGTGGGTGGGCAAACTCCTAGGGAACAATTAAAAACTAATTAAACACACACATCTCGTTATGAATTCAAAAGAGGGTGGAACAAGATAAACAGTTAAAAGCCGTCTTGTCTTTCTATGTCTGATTCCTACATTGTTAAGTTAAACAATAGTCAAAAGACTAGTTCTCACCTTCCGCCTGGGCGAGAGGGTGTGATCAACTACAAGATATTCTTCATCCGGAGTCAAGATTGGTAACTGTAGATAACCAGATTGGTTCAACAGTTTTTTCGGATGTCAACTAATACAAACGAGAGTTAAACAGTAAAGTGAGATTATAGCTCATCCCTTTTCTTAGATTGCAAAAAACTAGGCTAATATAAACAGTAAGAGCATGTTTTGAGAAGTGCCACATTATAGTTTTACCTATTGGCCTCTGAACGTGCGAGTCTTATCGAGTTCTGACAAAGTTTCTTATCAGTAGGTATGGATTGTCCGCCTACAGAACAAGAGAGGTTATTTATCTGCAAAAAGATGTTATTTTGACTATAGCCGCACATGATGTCTAAAGGAATGTACCCGTGGAGGGCTTACCACTATCATCTAGTTTGTGGGGTGAAATAGAAATGACTTTGCGTAACCGGCACCCCTAAGTCGCTGCTTCTGTGTTTCAAACTATTCCATGAAGAATAACTACGAATTTATGAGAGAAACCTGGATGTGAAAAAGAGAACATTTACAAATTAAAAAAAAATAATAAAAAAAAAAAAAACTGTGTTACTCGGAAGAAGGGTATTCACTCTGTTATCGAGACGTTTTCAAACAGAAAATAACTACTGGTAGATATCTTATAGGGCTTACCACTAATAATTAGTAAAGTCTGGCCATTGAAATGGAATCTGCCTATGGTTAATTATTCCAGTCTGTCGTGTTCGGAAATAGGTTTATCTTAAAATTGGTAAACAAAACCCTAATTACACATAAACAACAAAAACTCAGAATGTTCATTACTAATCATTGCTTATTGTATCTAAGCCGAAAAACTGGCTGTAAATGGTCCTAATTATAAAAGTTACCGCTTTTCTGTTGAGGGATGAAAGCATCTATCAGGTGCAAAAATAATGGATCGTGCCTGAGGGTTAATGAAAAAGAAGAAGAAATAATCCATTTCTATTATAATTACGCTACAATATTCAATTAGGAAGAGCCTTATTGAAAAAATGCTTTTACCTTCAATGGTTGATGGCTATAATTGAAGGAAGACTGGATCCTACGCAGTGTATTACAGCCTCCTACCGAAAAATGAAACAAACAACCCAGGGCTCTGTAAGATTTGTTCGCGATCTCGCCGCATTTATTTATATGAGCCAGGCGCAGGCAGTAATTACCTTAGGACGTCCACCAGTACGTCCGAAATGCTGTCATGGGGTGCCCAGTATTCAGTTTACCAAACGCGGGACTGGCATTTCCGTCCCGTGTACGGCTTCGGTTGTTTTTCTGTAAGCTGAAGCCTCAAGACTAACCCTTCCTGGTTGGCTTTGGATGGGCGGGGCCTCGTACCATCAGGGTAGAAAAAAGACTCTACCCGTGTGAGAACTTGTAGTCCAGGTTACCCTCGAGATTTAGAACTACAAATTGAAGTTCTATTTATATTATTCATTTGTGGATTCCTATTTATATTATTCATTTGTGGATTCGGCGTGCCGCTATTCAGTCTTTTCTGCTGCTAGTTATAAATAAAACAAAATAAATTCCCAGATCTATCGAAAAGGTTAAACTTTTTGCCAATCTCGATATTTGTTTGTGAATCATCTTATCATTAGAATTTTCTCTATATTGAGTGCACTTATCTCACAGGATAGTGTATACTCATCAATACAGTAATACAGAAAGATACATTATATACAGGTGCACACGCATATAAAAAAGATTCGGTCAACGTTATATTGCGCATTCTTACCCTATTAAACATTCAAGTACATGCAAATGCGAACAAAAAAATAAATAAATGAGTGCACTTATCACGTAGGATAGAGAAAACTCAAACGGTTTACGCATAGTATAGTTGAAAAAGAAAGAGAAATTATCAACTCTCATTTGTATGATTTAGAAAAAAACTAGACATGTTACCCTACAGATTCGCTAATTGTGCAAAACTATTTTCAGATTCATTGAGTCCCTCGGCTACAGAGTTAAAGATGTAGATCCATTTAAGCTCTCTGATATTCAGAATATTGGATAGATCTCCGCCCCTTGGACCTAGTGTGACGTGTTCCAAAACTACCCATTTCAGTGATTCAGGCAAATGGTTATGTTTGGTGCAATGTTCAACTAGAGGTGCCCCAGGTACCCTGCATCTGATTCTGCTGCAATGTGAAAGGAACCTTGCTTTTACACGCTGTTGTGTCTGACCTACGTATATGAGATCACATGGACAGATTATTCCATAGATCACATTTTTAGTGTTGCAGTTCGTGTGATGTTTGTGTGTATGTCGATGTTTTTTAAACACAAAGTCTTTACATTGAATGGTCGAGGGGCAAGCCTTACATTTACCACATCTATAGTGTCCAACTATCCGTGGTTGTTGCCAACACGAGGCAATGGTAGGTTCTGGTGGGTACTCTAGAAAGGATGAAACTACATAGTCTTTTACATTCCTGGCCTTTTTAAAGGCATGCATCGGTACATTTGTTAGATCCAAATCCTTAGCAATAAGGCCCCAGTGTTTATTTATAACCTTCTTAATTGAGTTGCTCTTCGTGGAGAAGGTAGTAACGCAAATCATGCGTTCTTCTGATTGGCTGTTGCGTGCTGACGGTTCAAGAAGTGTTTCACGGTGGCAGAACCAAGCTCTTTTTCTAGAGCGTTTGATCAGCCGCTTAGGATAACCTCTCTCTATTAGGCGTTCCATCAAAATCTCCGATTGTAGCATATAGTCTTCTTTTTTGCTACAGTTCCTTCGGACACGCAAGAACTGTCCATAGGGCAAGTTGTCTCGAAGGCTCCTAGGATGGTGGCTGGAATACTGCAACAGTGAGTTCCGTTCTGCAGGTTTTCTGAACAAGGTGGTGTGTAGTGTGCCTCCCTCTGCCACTAGCGTAATATCGAGAAAAGCAATCTTCTTGTTACTAGCTTGTATGGTAAATTGAATGTCTGGAGACCGTAGATTTAACCATGAGTGGAAAAGTTCCAGTTCATTGTTATTGCCCTTCTAGATTACCAGCACATCATCAATGTACCGTACCCACAGTTGTATATGGTGTTGAAAGGGATTTTGGTCACAGATGACAAAGGTCTTTTCATAGAAGGCCATGAACAGAATGGCCAAGTCCGGGGCAAAAGCTGCCCCCATAGCCACGCCCTTCTTTTGCAGGTAAAACACATTTTGAAATATAAAAAAGTTTCTCATCATTGCAATCTTCGATAGGAGGATTATGAATGAGGTTGGTACTTGTATCCGGGCTTCACGACTGTCAAGGGCTTCAGTGGCCACCATTAGGGCTTCCTCCTGTGGGATGCTCGTGTAGAGCGACACTATGTCGCACGTTACCAGTAGTTCTTCATCAGGATTAAAAGCCTTACCATCTACTAGAGTGATGGTATGTGTGGTGTCCCTCAAGTAGGTGGAAGTAGCTTCAGCTAGTGGTTTTAGAAAAAAGTCTATATAACGACAGAGGGGCTCCAGAATGGATCCGCACCCGGAGACGATGGGTCGCCCTGGGGGATTGTGTAGGTCTTTGTGCACCTTAGGTAAGGTGTTTATCGTCGGTATGCGTGGATGGCTCTGATTCAGATATTGATATTCCTGATCCGTGAGGAAACCTTGTTGGACACCTTCCTGGGTAACCCGTTGGATTTCGGTAGCCAGGTCTCGTGTGGGGTCCGATGTTAATCCTCTGTAACTTACGCCATCGTTTAGCTGGCGAAGGATCTCTTCTTTGTACTTCGAGACATCTTGAATGATGATCGCCCCGCCCTTGTCGGCTGGCTTCACAACAACCTCGGGATTGGATTTAAGTGTGTCCAATGCTGCTCTTTCGGTCTTCCGAATGTTATATTTCACATAAGTTTTCTCTCTCAGAATTTCTTTAACCTCGTCAGTGATGATGCTCTCATATGCCAGCATTCGATGGCTCATTGCGTTGGACTGGGGCACAAAAGTGGATGGTACCCTAAATCCAGTTACCGAAGTGTTCCGTGGTGGTGGTCTGTTTTTGAAGAAGAATCGCAATCTAATTTTCCGAAAAAATTTGGAAAGTTCCATTAATGTATTGAAACAATTGGGGGCAGTTGTAGGGACAAAAGACAGACCCTTACTGAGCACCCTGAGTTCATCCTCATTGAGTTCATGTGAAGACAGGTTGATAACAGGTGTATCTGTTGTTTTTACCACCTGTAATTCTTGCGCCTGGTGGATCGTTCCCCGTGTTCCTCCGGTTGGAATCGCACCTGTTTTTGTCCGCGGCCTCTGCCACCGTCGTTGTCCCACTGCATCGCGGGGCCTTGCTGTCCACGTCCTGTCCCTCGATTCAAATTGTTGCCTCGTCCGCGGGGCGGTCTCCATGTCCCCTGTTCTAAAAAAGAGTTAGGCTGGTATTGAGAACGATAGTTATCTTGGTATCCGTAGGAATTGCTGTTACCCGCTTGCTCTGAATCTTCACCTGAACTGTAGGAAGAGTCAGAGAATGTAGTGAAACGTCCTCTAGACCTCCCACCTCTATAGCCCGGATTCGTAAAGCGTCCCTGTTGATCCTGACGGAAATAATCCTCAGATAGATACGGATACGTTTTTTTCTTATCGTAGAATTTAATATCACGGGCTAGTTTGTCAAGCTTCTTCTTGATAGTTGAGGTCTCGAAATCTTGAAGTGTTGCAACAAGTTTAGATAGAGCCTCTTTGGAATTGGTAAGGGTACTGTCACCTGAAATGCTTGCCTTCAATTCGGCTATCTGTTTGGTAAGGGCCGCCACCTGTTCTGCTGCAGTCTCTATCCCCAACACCATCCAGTGTCTTGAACAATTGTTTGCAACAAAACTGAATCCTTCACGAAATTTAGGGATGTCTACAAAAATTGCAGGTTCAACTCTGACTTGCAGGCCTGCAGGTATAATATTATTTTGAAGGCATTGAGCGAGAAAATGTCCATGTAGTTTTGTACGAATCAACTTCTTTTCTAATCTCTCTAACTGAGAAATTTTGTCATTTAGGGTAATGTCGATGATGGGTGTGCCAACCGACAAAAAATTATTTGCCGGATCATGTAATAGTTGATCAATGTAGTCTTCAGTGTAGGTAAGTATTTCCTTATCTACCATGTTGGTGAATCATATAAACTTAATCAAACAGTTTGTAACAAGAAATTCAGAATTCAAGAAAACACGGAAAGACCTCCACAAGGGAGGTAGCATAACCTCACAGGCCAGCGCCTGTACAGACTGTGTTATGAAAAAACAGGGTTAGACCCAATAAAGTCAATGGGGACCTGGGTAACAATTAGAATGAAAGGAAGGGGTCCTCAGACATAGAACAAAGAAATGTACAAGCTCATTCTGTTGTATTAATTCAAAAAACAAAGTTATTGGATGCAAAAGAGAGTTTATTTCAAAATTGCATATACATCCTATTCAATTGGATTTGGATTCATATTATAATCACCAAGTTTCTGAACATGTGTGTGCCCACATTCACAACGGGGAGGGGTGAAGTGAGGGAAGTGTCAGGGATGGGATAGACATGGTCTGAATCATTCAGGGACAAATCTTATTCTTATTCTGAAAAATATGTACAAGTGGTTCCTTAAAGTAAAGGCCACATCATGAGGCTCCTAAAGAGTCCAAATTGTAGCTGGCAAAATAGGCCTAACTCCGTTAGAGCGATAAGTGCCTAGATTGGGACCGGAGTTGGTCTGCGGTTGTGTAGTCGTCTACGTTTCGACCCAAATAGACAGTAGGATTCTTTTCCTTACGGACGGGTCTTCATCAGGACAAAGAAGTTGTGGGTGGGCAAACTCCTAGGGAACAATTAAAAACTAATTAGAAACACACCCATCTCGTTATGAATTCAAAAGAGGGTGGAACAAGATAAACAGTTAAAAGCCGTCTTGTCTTTCTATGTCTGATTCCTACATTGTTAAGTTAAACAATAGTCAAAAGACTAGTTCTCACCTTCCGCCTGGGCGAGAGGGTGTGATCAACTACAAGATATTCTTCATCCGGAGTCAAGATTGGTAACTGTAGATAACCAGATTGGTTCAACAGTTTTTTCGGATGTCAACTAACACAAACGAGAGTTAAACAGTAAAGTGAGATTATAGCTCATCTCTTTTCTTAGATTGCAAAAAACTAGGCGAATATAAACAGTAAGAGCATGTTTTGAGAAGTCCCACATTATAGTTTTACCTATTGGCCTCTGAACGTGCGAGTCTTATCGAGTTCTGACAAAGTTTCTTATCAGTAGGTATGGATTGTCCGCCTACAGAACAAGAGAGGTTATTTATCTGCAATAAGATGTTATTTTGACTATAGCCGCACATGATGTCTAAAGGAATGTACCCGTGGAGGGCTTACCACTATCATCTAGTTTGTGGGGTGAAATAGAAATGACTTTGCGTAACCGGCACCCCTAAGTCGCTGCTTCTGTGTTTCAAACTATTCCATGAAGAATAACTACGAATTTATGAGAGAAACCTGGATGTGAAAAAGAGAACATTTACAAATTAAAAAAAAAACAAAAAAAAAAACGGTGTTACTCGGAAGAAGGGTATTCACTCTGTTATCGAGACGTTTTCAAACAGAAAATAACTACTGGTAGATATCTTATAGGGCTTACCACTAATAATTAGTAAAGTCTGGCCATTGAAATGGAATCTGCCTATGGTTAATTATTCCAGTCTGTCGTGTTCGGAAATAGGTTTATCTTGAAATTGGTAAACGAAACCCTAATTACACATAAACAACAAAAACACAGAATGTTGATTACTAATCATTGCTTATTGTATCTAAGCCGAAAAACTGGCTGTAAATGGTCCTAATTATAAAAGTTACCGCTTTTCCTAAGCGGCTGATCAAATGCTCTAGAAAAAGAGCTTGGTTCTGCCACCGTGAAACACTTCTTGAACCGTCAGCACGCAACAGCCAATCAGAAGAACGCCTGATTTGCGTTACTACCTTCTCCACGAAGAGCAACTCAATTAAGAAGGTTATAAATAAACACTGGGGCCTTAGTGCTAAGGATTTGGATCTAACAAATGTACCGATGCATGCCTTTAAAAAGGCCAGGAATGTAAAAGACTATGTAGTTTCATCATTTCTAGAGTACCCACCAGAACCTACCATTGCCTCATGTTGGCAACAACCACGGATAGTTGGACACTATAGATGTGGTAAATGTAAGGCTTGCCCCTCGACCATTCAATCTAAAGACTTTGTGTTTAAAAACCATCGACATACACACAAACATCACACGAACTGCAACACTAAAAATGTGATCTATGGAATAATCTGTCCATGTGATCTCATATACGTAGGTCAGACACAACAGCGTGTAAAAGCAAGGTTCCTTTCACATTGCAGCAGAATCAGATGCAGGGTACCTGGGGAACCTCTAGTTGAACATTGCACCAAACATAACCATTTGCCTGAATCGCTGAAATGGGTAGTTTTGGAACACGTCACACTAGGTCCAAGGGGCGGAGATCTATCCAATATTCTGAATATCAGAGAGCTTAAATGGATCTACATCTTTAACTCTGTAGCCGAGGGACTCAATGAATCTGAAAATAGTTTTGCACAATTAGCGAATCTGTAGGGTAACATGTCTAGTTTTTTTCTAAATCATACAAATGAGAGTTGATAATTTCTCTTTCTTTTTCAACTATACTATGCGTAAACCGTTTGAGTTTTCACTATCCTACGTGATAAGTGCACTCATTTATTTATTTTTTTGTTCGCATTTGCATGTACTTGAATGTTTAATAGGGTAAGAATACGCAATATAACGTTGACCAAATCTTTTTTATATGCGTGTGCACCTGTATATAATGTATCTTTATGTATTACTGTATTGATGAGTATACACTATCCTGTGAGATAAGTGCACTCAATATAGAGAAAATTCTAATGATAAGATGATTCACAAACAAATATCGAGATTGGCAAAAAGTTTAACCTTTTCGATAGATCTGGGAATTTATTTTGTTTTATTTATAACTAGCAGCAGAAAAGACTGAATAGCACCACGCCGAATCCACAAATGAATAATATAAATGGGAATCCACAAATGAATAATATAAATAGAACTTCAATTTGTAGTTCTAAATCTCGAAGGTAACCTGGACTACAAGTTCTCACACGGGTAGAGTCTTTTTTCTACCCTGATGGTACGAGGCCCCGCCCATCCAAAGCCAACCAGGAAGGGTAAGTCTTGAGGCTTCAGCTTACAGAAAAACAACCGGAGCCGTACACGGGACGGAAATGCCAGTCCCGCGTTTGGGAAACTGAATACTGGGCACCCCATGACGGGATTTCGGACGTACTGGTGGACGTCCTAAGGTAATTACTGCCTGCGCCTGGCTCATATAAATAAATGCGGCGAGATCGCGAACAAATCTTACAGAGCCCTGGGTTGTTTGTTTCATTTTTCGGTAGGAGGCTGTAATACACTGCGTAGGATCCAGTCTTCCTTCAATTATAGCCATCAACCATTGAAGGTAAAAGCATTTTTTCAATAAGGCTCTTCCTAATTGAATATTGTAGCGTAATTATAATAGAAATGGATTATTTCTTCTTCTTTTTTATTAACCCTCAGGCACGATCCATTATTTTTGCACCTGATAGATGCTTTCATCCCTCAACAGAAAAGCGGTAACTTTTATAATTAGGACCATTTACAGCCAGTTTTTCAGCTTAGATACAATAAGCAATGATTAGTAATGAACATTCTGTGTTTTTGTTGTTTATGTGTAATTAGGGTTTCGTTTACCAATTTCAAGATAAACCTATTTCCGAACACGACAGACTGGAATAATTAACCATAGGCAGATTCCATTTCAATGGCCAGACTTTACTAATTATTAGTGGTAAGCCCTATAAGATATCTACCAGTAGTTATTTTCTGTTTGAAAACGTCTCGATAACAGAGTGAATACCCTTCTTCCGAGTAACACCGTTTTTTGTTTTTTTTTTAAAATTTGTAAATGTTCTCTTTTTCACATCCAGGTTTCTCTCAGAAATTCGTAGTTATTCTTCATGGAATAGTTTGAAACACAGAAGCAGCGACTTAGGGGTGCCGGTTACGCAAAGTCATTTCTATTTCACCCCACAAACTAGATGATAGTGGTAAGCCCTCCACGGGTACATTCCTTTAGACATCATGTGCGGCTATAGTCAAAATAACATCTTTTTGCAGATAAATAACCTCTCTTGTTCTGTAGGCGGACAATCCATACCTACTGATAAGAAACTTTGTCAGAACTCGATAAGACTCGCACGTTCAGAGGCCAATAGGTAAAACTATAATGTGGCACTTCTCAAAACATGCTCTTACTGTTTATATTAGCCTAGTTTTTTGCAATCTAAGAAAAGGGATGAGCTATAATCTCACTTTACTGTTTAACTCTCGTTTGTATTAGTTGACATCCGAAAAAACTGTTGAACCAATCTGGTTATCTACAGTTACCAATCTTGACTCCGGATGAAGAATATCTTGTAGTTGATCACACCCTCTCGCCCAGGCGGAAGGTGAGAACTAGTCTTTTGGCTATTGTTTAACTTAACAATGTAGGAATCAGACATAGAAAGACAACACGGCTTTTAACTGTTTATCTTGTTCCACCCTCTTTTGAATTCATAACGAGATGGGTGTGTTTAATTAGTTTTTAATTGTTCCCTAGGAGTTTGCCCACCCACAACTTCTTTGTCCTGATGAAGACCCGTCCGTAAGGAAAAGAATCCTACTGTCTATTTGGGTCGAAACGTAGACGACTACACAACCGCAGACCAACTCCGGTCCCAATCTAGGCACTTATCGCTCTAACGGAGTTAGGCCTATTTTACCAGCTACAATTTGGACTCTTTAGGAGCCTCATGATGTGGCCTTTACTTTAAGGGACCACT
This sequence comes from Lissotriton vulgaris, assembly GCF_964263255.1. Lineage (NCBI taxonomy): Eukaryota > Metazoa > Chordata > Amphibia > Caudata > Salamandridae > Lissotriton > Lissotriton vulgaris. The sequence goes on along the minus strand of NC_141694.1, from coordinate 1,140,187,768 downwards.
TGTACATATTTTTCAGAATAAGAATAAGATTTGTCACTGAATGATTCAGACCATGTCTATCCCATCCCTGACACTTCCCTCACTTCACCCCTCCCCGTTGTGAATGTGGGCACACACATGTTCAGAAACTTGGTGATTATAATATGAATCCAAATCCAATTGAATAGGATGTATATGCAATTTTGAAATAAACTCTCTTTTGCATCCAATAACTTTGTTTTTTGAATTAATACAACAGAATGAACTTGTAAATTTCTTTGTTCTATGTCTGAGGACCCCTTCCTTTCATTCCAAGATTTTCAGCAGGTTTTTTTCTGGGTTTGGTAGAACACTGAACTTGTTTTGGCTAAATGTTTTCAAGGGTCATAAGTCCTATGCACGAAATTAAGAAAAAAATTTAAAAGTTGAGTGAAAAGATGCTTACCAGAGGTCTCTTGTTACTGTGAGATCGACATTTCCAATGCTATGACTCTGAATGAGTCTAATGAAGAAAACTATTTTCACTGCAGATGCTATCTTAAAAGGGTGGTCTGAGTGGTTTTAAAACAGTTGAAGAATGGAAGGAAGCATTTGTTCTGTGAGCCTGGGCACGTGGCAGAAGAAAACTACTTGATTATATGAAGAAAGGCCCTAGCGTGTAGTACGGTGGTGTAGAACTTTGTGTGGATATTGCCTTTCATGGTAAAAATCAGATCTTGATAGGTATTTTCAGACAAAGGCTCAGAGAGAACTACACCTGGCATTGCACGGTTGTTGAATGGTTGAAGAGATTTCAATTTTTAGGAGAAGCATGTTGCTCTGTCAAGTTTGCCAGTTACTGATGATGTGGACAGTGAATCCTGTAATAATGAAAGTTATAACATCCTGTGGGTCAAGCAAACAGCACTAAATGAAAGAGTGGATGAAGGCAGAGTCTATTGACACAGAATTCCAGACACTAATGGGAAAGGCTTTGAAAGAACCTATATATACATTTTTTTTAAAGATTCTTTTCATTGAAATCAACAATCAACGGTACTGATTTCACAAGCAGTGCAGATTTTAAGTCACAGTAATCATTAACATGGTATACATGGGCAACTTATGTCAATTACATTCCCTTTGGTTAGGTTGCTCCTGTATTTCAGGCTTCTGATTTGTCAGGAGAAAATTGCGAGAGTACTCTAGGCGGTACACAGATTATAAGAACATATTTGAAGAGAACGTGGAGATGCGAAAAGGATCTTTGGAGATGGTAATTTCAGAAGAAAATCTGCTGAGTAGGCTGAAGGGAAGGCAAGATGGCCGCTGAAGCGCTGTAGGAGTAAGTCGCACTCAGACCCCTCTCCGACCTATGCATAATTCCGGGCTTCAGATGGAGCTATGAAAGCAGTATGCAACTTATACTTTGGAGTCAGCAAGTAGGCAATAACAGACTGAGATCAAAATACAGCGGTGGAATTTTCAGCGTTATACGTATTTTTGAGAAAGTGAAACTATTGTCCATCACGCTCTTCAAAGCATTTCTGACAGAGCTGGCGTCTCGAGGGAAAGACAAACAGCAGCAGCAACAGCCCATACCTAGCGGTGTAACCAAAGAAGTATTCCAGAAAGAAGCGGGAAGAACGGCACTATTCCAAAAATGAAAATGCCACCTTCTGCCAAACGATCAACCCCTACAGTATCCACAGCAACCAAAGCCCAACAGCGCAAGCTGGAGAAAGCCAGCGAGAAAGAGAAAGTGATCAACCAAAGCAAAGATACACAAAGCGGCAACAGCAGCCAAGCGGCACGAGACATGTTGGAAAAGAAAAAGAATGACCCTGTTTACCGGCAGCCGTCGGTTTCAGAAGTTTTCAGCGTTAAGGCATCACTGGAGGCGTCAGGATCCACTACGGTAATCCCACTGAGCACGGCAATCATGCCGCCCGATGGATCAGGCAGGAACGTCCTCGAGGACGCAAGCGGAGGCGTTGCCAGGCAACCAGGATCCACAGAGCTCACGCTTCCTGCAGAGCCCCTGGCAGCGAGTCAGGCGGACGACGCCGAGCGAGAGCTGGAGCAGGGGAGCCAGGACGAACGCTGGGATACAGTGAAAGAGGTGAGATAGGTTGATGGCGGGGCAGAGGTGTTGAACACAGGACAAATGCTAGAAGCCCTTATAGAGGTGGAGGCAGAAATGCGGGAGGAACAAGCTCAAGCCCAAAAAAAAGATAGCGCTACAATGAGGGAGGACGCTGCAAGTCCTAGACTACAGAACAATTTGGCAGAGGTTGATTTTACAGAAGGAGCTGAGGGGGATAGGTTCTTCTCAGTTCCTGAAGAATCAGAATCAACGATGGCAAGCAGTGATGAGGAAAGAGACTCTTCAGACTCATGCTTGAGTTCTGGTGATAGTGGCAGCTCCGGGGGGAGAGGTACGCAAAAAAGGCGCAAAATGACATCTAGAAAGGCAGGCTCCCCCCTGAGTTCATATAAGGGTACGCACAAGAAACTTCTATGGGACTACTCTGCTACCTCTAATATGTATAAAGAAGATGGGTAAGAGATTCAAAATGATGGAGGAAAACTAGATATAATGTTTGCCACACTAAAGCAGATGCAAATGGAGGCTAGAGCTGAAAGCCGGAGAGCCAGGCACGACACTAAAAAAATCCAAGCGTCGATCAGGAAAATAAATAAAAAGTTTGAGGAAGTAGAGGAGAGAGTTATTGGAGTCGAAGAGCGAACTGGTAGATTGGAGGATGAAGTCACAGACTGGCAAGCATCTAGAGAAGAACAGACTAAGATTGTGGAGGATCTACAATGGAAGGTGGAGGACTTGGAAAATTGCCAGAGGCGCAATAATGCCAGGCTTCTTGGAATTGAGGAAGGGGTGGAGGGGCAAGACCCCAGAGGATTCGTTATCAAGCTGCTAAAGGGAGCCTTTCCGGAGGCGCCATGGAACTGGGAACAAGAAGTACAGAGAGCCCACAGGTTCCCGCTCACAGCAAAGAAAAAACATGAAGAGGGTTCAGGGGCACTCCCAAGGGCCATGCTAGTATTTTTTGGCAACTTCCTAGCAAGACAAGAATTAATGGAGAAAGCTAGACCTGATTCTAGAAAGACGGTTGAAGGAATAACATTCTTTGCTAGACCAGACTTTTGCCATGTAACAGTAGAAAGGCGATGGAGACTTAGGCAATTGATTACTGCATTTCAGACCCAAGGAGCAGAGGCTTACCTAATGTTCCCAGCAAAGCTAAAGGTTATCTCTGCAGGTCGAACAAGAATGTTTTTCTCCGAGATAAAAGCAGGAGAGTTTCTGGCAGAGCTAACAGAGCAAGGGGGAGCTAGAAGGAAATAGGAAGCAAAAAAGAAAAGAAATTATACAATGAAAGTATAAATGGGAAAAGATGGTTAACTTAATGAGCCTGACAGTTAGGAATATCAATAGGCAAGATATGCTGAGGGGAGGAGAGGGGAGCGACGCTACAACGCTCAGTGGACACGCATAGGTCAGGAGTGACCTATTTGCCTGTCACAGGGGGGGGGGGTCAGCAGCTTGGGAGGGGGGGGAATAAAGGGTGGGGGGTGGCGGGAGGGACAATGGCACTGGTGAAGGTTGGTGTTGCAATACAGTACAGATTTGTAAAATATATAAGGAAGAAGAAGGAAAATGTACAGATAAAGTCAAGAGAGTAGTTGAAGAGATGGTAAGAGTTAAACTGGAGCCTTGGCAGTCAGGATAATTATGATTAATATTTGTGGTTTAAATAACGGGGAGAAAAGACAGAAGCTTTCTGCATTGTTACGATTTTGGAGAATTGATATAATTTGCTTACAGGAAACGCATGTAGCAGTTAAAGACAAGTTTATGTTGGATCAAATGGGATTTGAGGTTCTTGTTTACAGGACAGGAAGGGAGAAACAAGGGGGTGGCAGTTTTGGCTAGAAAAGGTACTGTAAAAATTAAAAAGAAAAAAGGAGGATCATGATGGGAGATGGGTAATGCTAGATATAGAAACTGCCGCAGGAAGATGTACACTGAGCTCACTGTATGGCCCAAATGAGGATGAACCTGAATTAATTGAACTCCTTGATGATGAATTAGCATTGTGGCCATAACCTGTGATATGTTGAGGGGACTTGAACATCAATGGTCTGGACGGCCTAATAGACAAGAAGGGGGGCAGATACCAAGGGAGGAAAAAAAAGATATTTAAAGCTGTACAAAATCTTGTTCGACATAATGCGTTGGTGGATATGTGGGCGGAACTGAATCCATTAGGTACAGGAAGCACTTTCTACTCAGCTCCACATAAAACAATAGCCAGACTGGATTACTTCTTTATATCTAGCTCACTTGTAAGCAGAGCCAGAATAGAACGTCTCCCCAGAATAGTGTCAGACCACAATCCGCTGGTCTTAAGTTTATCAGTGCCCCAAAAGATGGAAAGGATAAGATCTACATGGACATTTGAACGAGGGTTGCTGAACGAGGAGGAGTACATTACAAGAATGCAAGACTGGATAACTCAATTTTGGGACATGAATAGGTATTCAGCTTCAGCGGATATGGTGTGGGATAGCTTTAAAGCAGGAGTGAGGGGAGAGGCACTAAGCTACACACTGGTAAGAAGTAAGAAGAAAAAGGAGAAGGTGGAAGAGGAGATCAGAACTCTGGTGGGATTAGAAGAGATGCTAGTGGATGCAATAGGCAGACAAGAACCCATCGAACAGATCCTAGTGGCCTTGGAAGTACAGACGGCAGAAACGGGCATTACACTGGCGCAGAAAACAGCAAGGAACTATTTAGCAAAAAAAGAGAAATGCTACGAATTTAATGAGAGGGTTGGTCACTTGCTCGCAGTCAGGACCAGACAAACTCTAGCAGCAGGGGAGATAAAAGAAATCAAGGATAGTACTGGGACAATTGTCAACAAGGTGGAGGAGGTACAGGAGGTGTTTAGAAGGTTTTACGAGGTTCTATATGAACAAGACATAAATAACGGAAATCTAGAGGCAGAAAGTATGGAATATCTCTTACAAGGGCCACAGGTAGGGTTGAGTACAGAAGAGAGGGACAAGCTAGATGGGCAATTAACAGTCCAGGAGATAAGAGATGCGGTATTTAGTCTACCATCTGGCAAAGCAACAGGACAAGACCAGATACCCGTAGAGTTCTATAAAACTTTTTGGGATGTGTTAGCTAAGGACATTTGGTCAATTTGTTGTTTGGCACAGGGGGGCAGAATAGTCCCACAATCTTGGGCTGGTGCGGATATAATAGTGATCTTAAAAAAAGATAAACCTCCAACAGAACCAGGCTCCTATAGGCCGATTACATTGTTAAATGCCGACGCAAAGATATTCTCCAAATCTTTAGCTAACAGACTGAGTAAGGTTATAGAAAGGGTGGTTTCCCCAGCTCAACATGGCTTCATACCTGGCAAAGGGACTATACAACATACTAGACAGTTGATCACCATTTTAGATGCAGCAGAGGTTTCAGGAGATCCTGTCGCGGCTATTTTTCTGGATGCCGAGAAGGCTTTTGACAGGGTCTCCTGGGCATACTTATGGAAAGCCATGGAGTGGGCAGGTATAGGCAGGGGATATATAACTGCAATTCAGGCACTCTATAAGCACCCCACTGCTAGGATAAGAATTAATAAATCCTACTCAAATGCGGTACAGATTAGACAAGGGACTAGGCAGGGATGCCCAGCCTCACCTCTATTGTTTGCCATATACTTGGATCCGTTTTTAAGAAGACTCACACAAAATATCAAGATTCCTCCAGTCACACTGCATGAGAAGGACTACAAATTATTCGCTTATGCAGACGATGTGGCCATCATAACATCAACACCAGAGGGGGCACTGATTGAAATAGAACAGGAGGCAAGGAATTTCGGCGCGGTGTCAGGGTACCTAATAAACAGAGGAAAGACACAAGTAATACAGAACAGATATACAACATTTGTAGACACAAGAGTAGTCCCCGAAACAAGGTACTTGGGTGTCAGGGTGACTGCGGATTTAGAGAAACTAGTGGAGATTAATATGGAACCACTGTTAGGAATGGTCAAAAGAAACATGGGGAGGGTTAATAATTTGCATTTGACACTAATGGGCCGTATTAACTTTATCAAAATGGTCACTTTCCCAAAAATGTTATATTTGTTTAGAGCAATTCCCCTATACTTTGAAGGCACATGGTTCAACAGAATAGAATCAACAGTGAATAAATTAATTTGGGCACAGGGGAAGACACGTAGGGCATACCGTTTTTTGACATTATCAAGAGAGAGGGGAGGCTGGGGGGCACCGGATTTTAAAACTTACTATTGGGCGACAGCTCTACAATATTCTAAAGGGCTATTAGGAGGAAGCGATCAGCAGGATGAGAGAGCATGCCCAGCGAACGTCGATGAAGCACTTTTGGGAAAGGCGGCAGAGAATGCCCTAGTCACAACTGTGGACTATGTCTATTTTAAACACACAAGGTTTAAGACCCTGAGCGCAATATACAAAATTTGGAGGGCAATTAAGAAAAAATTAGGACTGGGTAGATATAATAGATATCTGAGGCTGTACATGAATGACGATCTCCCGGCAGAGATTTTGAGGGATGCAGTCATGAAAGAGTGGGACGGCAGCGGGATTAAGAAACTAGGAGACTTATTGGATATAAAAGGAGGGTTCTTACTGTTCCAAGATATACAATACAGACTTAAAATAGCTGGGAATAATTTCTTTAAATACTTACAAGTGAGGAGTTACTTTCATACAAAACAGGGGGGAGCAGGAGGAATGACAAGCTGTAGGATAATGGATTATCTGGGGAGCAGTCTACTGTGCTCAATTAGACAGTTGTATGCAGAATTACAGGTATACAAAACAGATGACAGAGAGAGATATGGCAACAAATGGGTGGAACAAGTGAGAGCTCATCCTGAAGCCCTGCAAGCCTCATTAGACTTTGGCCGAACCATCCTGTGCTCAGCCACACTACAAACCCAACATTACAAAACAGTCTATTCGTTATATCATACACCTGCTAGAATTGCCCAATGGGGGGGAAGCACTGGAATAACTTGTCCACGCTGCAACTCAACAGGTGCTAACATTACTCACATGTTTTCACAATGCCCGCAACTGTATACTTTAAAATTGGCAATAGAGGAGTTCTTGGAAAAATCTTTGGGGTTACAAACTAAACTAACTGATGAATTGATAATATTAGGTACAAGTATAGGAGACAATAACATGCATTCAGAATTCCTGTTTATGGCTACAGCAGTGTTTAGGATAGTTGTTGCAAAAGCCTGGAAGGACAAATCTGCACCGACGTTTCAGACCCGGATAGCAAGGCTACTTTCCACATACAATCTAGAGAAAGCTATATATGATAGAAAAGGTAGAAGGGCAAGGGCCTTGGGGGGTAGGATTTGGCTTCCCATCGAACAATGGAAGAGCAGAAAGAATTAAAAGTACGCTTCTCTGTTTTCTTTTATTTGTGGCTCTGTATGGGCTACATCAGCGTTTGCTTTGTTCTATTTTCTTTATTTTTTTTTCTTTTTTCTTTTCTCTTCTTTGTCATATGTATAACTCTGTAAAAACAAATCTGTACTGGGAAAAAATTGTAATGGAAAAAAAGTGTAATGGATTTAACAGAAAAATTGCGGGGGGGAGAAAAACTGAATAAAAATATTTAAAAAAAGAAAATCTGCTGAGTGGAAGAAGTGTCACGTCACCATCATACATAAGGGTGCATCTTCTAAAAATACCTCATGGTGGACCTATGGCTAATGTTGATGTGAGGTAAGTTTATTTGTGGCCAAATATGGATGTGATGATTGAATATGTCGTGAGGGACTGTTAGTTTAGGGTTACCACAAATCTTAGGTCACATGAATAGTTATTTTCCAGTTACTATTCCCACCATGTACTATTGAAGGTTGGGCTTGGACACCATGGGGCCATTCAATCTGCTGCAAGTAACAAAACTATTTCTATTGTTAGTAGATTACCAATCAAACTGGATGGCTGTGAAGAATGTGAGTTCGATCACAATTGTTGGGGATACTGAGTTCTTATGGGAAGAACCTATAAAACGTGGATAACTCATACTACTGCATAAAACAATAAGGTACAATTTATTAATGCATTTTTGGAAGCATGGGTGAGGTACATCAACAGATGGTGCCATATTCTCTGTAAGCCACTGGGTAAGTATAAAGGATTTATTGCCTGCCCAAGGTTAGTATTCAAATAACAATGCTGGAAGGTGTGGTTGTGAGGACCTCAGAGTGTGTGTGGTGTTTGAGCACATTACACTGCCCGTAGTGCAATTCCAGGAAGATCACCCTGTGAGTAGTTGGGAGGAATACCTCCTGCTTGAAAGGTATATTTGGTCTGGTTTAGAGGAAATTGAGAGTCTGATGTCCAGAATTCTGGGGTAAGGGGAAGTATTGTGGCAAAATGGTTGACGTATAAAAGAAGATATGGCAACATGGGAATAGAGATTTGGTTTACCTGAAGAGGCCAAGGATGTGGAAGATAGATCAGTCACAGTACACTAGCCCTCAGAAAAGCTTTTCAATGAGCCCGAATTAGGTGATTATTGAGAAATGAGATGTCTGCTGGGTGCACAGATTTGGTAGAGGGGATGCTAATAGGAAGGTGGAAGGGAGACATTTGTAGAATACACTGAGAAGTGGTGGAAGGTGTTTGAGTTACAGTTGTGGCAGGTTAGGCACCAATAGTAAATTTGGGAAAGATTATACCTTCCGAAAGATAAGGAATATGCTACTTACCACTATGCATCTGTTCTTGGCATGTAGGGCTGCTGACATCTGTGCATAGATCGCCGCCTATGATTGCACCTTGTTGTCCTGGAAGAGTCTTCGAAGTATCACGAGATAGGTGACTCCTCCCCTGGACTACAGTGCGCATGGGCATGTTCTCCATCCTCAGATTGTTTTTCGCCATTGTGGCAGAGATGGAGATAGTAAAGTAAGAGATGGCCATGCAAAAGATAATGCTGCAGCTGCGACAGGCACCGTGGAGGAGGGCGGTCGATATGAATGTCAGCAGCCCTACATGCCCAGAACAGATGCATACTGGTAAGTAGCATATTCCGTTCGAGGCATGCGGGTTGCTGAATTCATATCTGTGCATAGACTGTATAGCAGTATCTCCTCTAGCGGAGGTTACCTGTGCCAGCTGCAGCAGTTTGAAAAAGAGTTTTGAGGACAGCCTGGCCTACAGCAGCTTGCTGCTTTGCTTGCATGTCTACACAGTAGTGTTTTGTGAAAGTATGTATGGTAGTCCATGTGGCTGCTCTACATATGTCTTCAAGAGGAATATTCACTAGGAAAGCCATGGATGCCCCCATTTTTTGCGTAGAGTGTGCTCTTGGGGGACAGTTAAAGTGTGTTTCGCCTTTTGATAACATATTTGAATGCATTTAACAATCCATCTGGCTAATCCGGACTTTGATATTGGATTTCCTTTATGTTGTGGTGAAAAAGCAACAAATAATTGCTTTGTTTTCTTAAATGATTTTGTTCTGTCCACATAATAAAGCAGATCTCTCTTTACATCCAGTGTGTGTTGGGCTCTTTCAGCTACTGACTGTGGATTTTGGAAGAACACTGGCAGTTCTATTGATTGATTAATGTGGAAATTAGATAGGACCTTTGGCATAAACTTAGGGTTTGTTCTAAGAACCACTCTGTTAGCATGTACTTGCATGAAGGGTTCTTAAATTGTTAGTGCTTGTAACTCGATAACTCGCCTGAGTGAGGTAATGGCAATCAAGAATGCCACCTTCCACCTTAACAATTGCAGTTTGCATGAGTGTAGAGGTTCGAAAGGAGGTCCCATAAGTCTGGTAAGTACTATATTTAGATGCCAGACTGGGGAAGGTGGGTGTCTTGGAGGGATCACCCTTTTAAGACCCTCCATAAAAGCCTTTATTGCTGGTACTCTAAACAGTGAAAGGTGTTGCCTGTTTTGAAGGTATGCTGCTATAGCAGCGAGGTGTAGTCTTATGGAAGAGTATGCTAGGTTGCATCTTTGAAGATGCAGCAGGTAACATAAAATGTTCTGTATGGAAGAATCTAAAGGGTTGATTTGATGATTGTTGCAGTAAATGACAAATCTCTTCCATTTAGCTGCATAGCAAGCTCTCGTAGTTGGTCGTCTTGCCTCTTTAATGATGTTCATGCAGTCAGGAGAAAAGTGAAGGTATCAAAATTCCAAGACTTCAGGAGCCAGATCGCTAGGTTCATCTGATTGGGATCTGGGTGTCTGATTTCTCCATGGTTCTGAGTTAGAAGATGGGGTGCGAGGCACAGCCTTTGATGAGGAACTACTGAAAGTTTCAGGAACTTTGTGTACCATGGCTGTCTCGCCCATGTGGGAGCAACTAGGATCAGTGTGAGTGACTGCTGCCGCAGTTTGCTTGCTACCAGCGGAATCAGTGGTGCTGGGGGAAAAGCGTTCACAAATCTGCCTGACCAGTTCATCCATATCGCATTGCCTTGTGACAACGGATGTGGGAACCTGGCGGCAAAGCACTGGCATTTTGAGTTTTCGTTTGTGGCAAACAGGTCTATCTCCGGGTGCCCCCACTACCTGAAGAATGGTTGGAGAAGTTGGGGGTGACTCTCCCATTCATGTAGTTGCTGACTGTGCCTGCTGAGCAGGTCTGCTAATTGATTGTCTTTCCCTGGGAGGTGTTCTGCCAGGAGAAAGATATGTTTTGGAATTGCCCACTTCATGCTCTGTGCCAAGTGGGACAGCTGTGGAGAGTGTGTTCCTCCCTGTTTCTGGATATAGTACATTGCCGTCATGTTGTCCGTCAACACAGTCTTGCTGTACAAGCATTTTTGAGATGCTTTCAGGGCTAGGAATATTGCTAGCAACTCTAGTTGGTTGATATGCAGTTTATTTTGTTTGACTGTCCAGAGGCTTTGTACTGTATAGTGAAGGAGGTGGGCTCCCCAGCCTTTCAGTGATGCGTTTGCTGTTAGTACTAGTTGTGGAACCGGCTCTTGGAACAGTCGGCCCCTGGAAAGGTTTTGTGGATTCCACCACTGCAGAGCGTGACTGTCTACCAACACTAGGTCTTTCAGTTGTCCTTGAGCTTGGTTCCACTGCGTGCAAGGCATTCTTGCAATGGACGCATTTGAAGTCTGGCAAGGGGGACAATGAATATGCAGGAGGCCATCATGCCTATGAACTGCATGATGGCTCGAGCTGAAAGAGAGTGTTGTGGCAGAAATTTGCGAATGAGCATCTGCATGCTGGCTAACCTCGCTGAGTTTGGGTATGCCTTTGCCACTGAGGTATCTATAGTAGCTCCCAGATATTGTAGTGTGTGGGACGGTTGTAGATGCGATTTTGGGTAGTTTATCGAAAACCCTAGGCTGTGTAGCAGCTGAAGTGTTTGAGACGTGTCTCTTGCACACTGTTGGTACGATTTTGCTTGTATCAGCTAATCGTCTAGGTACGGGAACACATGGATGTATTTTGTAAACACTCTTGGAGCCGTGGTCACCCGAAGGGGAGAACCTTGAATTGGTAGTATGGACCTTCTATTGTAAACCGGAGATATTTTCTGTGAGCTGGATGGATGGTTATGTGAAAATACGTGTCCTTGAGGTCCAATGTTGCTAGAAAGTCTCCTTGCTGTAGCCACGGGAGCACTTGCAGCAGTTTGATCATATGGAAGTGCTTCGGCAGTATGTATTGATTTAGGGGTCTGAGGTCCAATATTGGTCTGATGGAACCGTCCTTCTTGGGAATAAGGAAGTATAGGGAGTATACTCCTGTCCCTTGGTGTTTGAAAGGAACTGGCTCTATGGCCCCCTTTTCCAGCATGCATTTCACCTCTTGTTGTAGCAGGGTGATGTGTCCTTTGGACATAGGAGGGTGTCTGGGTGGTATGTTTGGTGGGGTAGAAGTGAGTTCTAGGCAATAACCATGCTGGATAATTTGTCTCACCCACCTGTCCGTGGTAATTGCGTTCCAGACAGGTAGGAATTGTTTGAGTCTGCCTCCGACCAGTGTTAGGTGGTCTGGAGGTAGCGTGATGAAGTCACTGTTTTGTGGCAGTGGAGGCTCTGGTGTTATTGCCTCCACGTCCTCTTCCCTTGTTAGTGTTGCCCCTATAACCAACTCGGTTAGAGTTCTTGTTAAAGGAACCTTGGGTATTGCCTTTGTATGTAGATGAGGTCTGTGAAGTATTGCCTCGTGTAGCTGCTCTGTCTGAGGAGCGTCGAAAGGAACTTCTGTTTTGCTGAAACTGCAATGCACCCATTGATTTCGCAGTTTCTGTGTCTTTCTTCATTTTGTCTAAAATGGTGTCGACTGCAGGGCCAAAAAGGTAGTCTTGATTGACTGGTTGGTTAAGAATGGTGGACTGCACCTCGTTCTTAAAGCCCAAAATACGCAGCCATGCATGTCGTCGTAGTAAAATGCTAGTTTTAATGGACCTGGCTGCAGTGTCGGCTGTGTCAAGCGCACATTTGATGTAGGCGTTTGTAATTCATTTTCCTTCCTGTGTGAGGTCATTAGCTTGGGCTTTAAAAGGCTCAGGCAGGTGTTGCATATAGTGTGCTCTGTCGTAACGAGCTAGCAGAGCTTGTGTATTCGCAATTCTCCTTGAATTGGACGCCTGTGATGCCACCCTTTTACCCGAGGCTCTAGTATTTTGGACTCTTTATCAGGGTGAGGAGCCTCCCCTGTTGTCTGTGAGTTGGCCCTTTTGCATGCATTAGCCACTACCAGTGAGTCTAATGGTAACTGACCTCTGATATAGGTAGGGTCTGTAGGGTCTGCTCTATATTTCTTCTCAATCCTGGGATTGATTACGCGTGCCCTGGCTGTATCTTTAAATATATCAGGCGCATGTTTTAATACCCCCTTTAGCATAGGAAGTGTTCAGTAGGTGACGGCTTTGTTGGGTATGAGGGGACGTCAGGGATGGGATGCATGTCATATGGGTCAGTTGGCATTTCGGGGGTTAGGATCCTCTGGATAGTCATAATCATGCTGAGGATCTTCCCCTGTGTCGCCCTCATTGTCCCCATAGTGAAGAGAGTAAGGAGCAAAAGGCGTAGTAGGCATAGTGGGATAGAAAGGAATGAAGGGTCTAGAGGGAGAAGTCCCAAAATCCTTTTTCTTTAGAGGAATGGGGGAATGAGAGTCCGTGTCCAGTGGTCTCTTCTTCCTGTGTAGGATTGTGACTTTACCAGTCTCAGGATTAATATATATTTTTGCCTGGTCGTCTGATGGATCTGGATGGACGAGTTCTTCTTCCACTGTCCGTGGCTGTGTCTTTGACTTCTTTGGCTTAGTCTGTTTTGGATCGACTATTGCCTCTGGGTCGATAACCCCTTCTGTTTCGACAACTTTCGGTGCCTAATTGCTTTTTTTTTGGCTCAGACCCTTTGTTCGGGTCGACAAGTGATTTCGGATCGACCGGGTTTTTCGGTGCGACACGCTTCTTGTGCTCAACAGGTTTTTTCGGTTGACTGTCCTTTGTCGAGTTGATGGCTTTTTAGGATCGATCGGTCTTTTTGGAGCACTTGTCTTTGGTTCGATAGCCTTCTCCGGCTGGATCACGGGCTTCGATACGGCACCCTTTGAGTCGGCGATCTTCTTCGGTTTGGCGACCTTCGGCACAGCAGGTTTTTTTTGCTCGGCGGCCTTCTTCGGGTCGGCGCCCTTTGGGTCGACGGCCTTCTTCGGGTCGACGCCTTTAGGCTGTACGGCCTTTTTCGGTTCAACGCCCTTCGGGTCGACGACCTTCTTGGGTTCTAGAACCTTCTTTGGGATCACGTTACTTGGCCCTGGGGTCTCTGAAGGCTTAGTCTTTGGTTTCGGAGCCGAGCCGGACGGCGGGGCTTGCAAATGTTTCTTCGGATCTTGGCTAAGGCTTTTTGGCGATGCCTTGACCGGAGCCTTTGGTAACGGGGTAATCGGTGTCGGTGGCAGTGTACTCACGATTGCCTCAGTGGGATCTCGTCGTCGGAGTCCGAGTAGTCCTCGACGGTGATGATCTCTCGGTCCGAATCTTCAGCTTCTAGAAGTTCTTGGTCATCATCGAAGATGTTGTCTGGTTCCCGTGCCTGTCGCTGCATCTCTTGCCTAGCGGCCCGACAAATCCAGATGGTTTTCTTCTAAAGGAATTGGGCACATGCTGGGCAGGTTTCTTCCTTATGGTCTGGTGATAGGCACTTGTTGCATACTGTGTGTTTGTCAGTATGCGGGAACTTGGATTGGCATTGTGGGCACCTTTTGAACAGGCTCCTTTCCATCGACAGCAGGCCCACGTGGCGTTGAAAAGGCCCAACGGCACGCGTCGACGACCGGTTCGAGATGGAAAGTTCGATCGAGTCAATAAGTACAGAGCGAGAACAATACCGTTGAAGTCGAAGGTCTTTTGGCCTTTAGAAAAGTTTTGTTTTGCTTCCGAAGTGGGAGTATATGAATAACATCCAAACCCAATGGCGGAAAAAAACAATCTGAGGATGGAGAAGATGCCCATGCGCACTGTAGTCCACTGTAGTCCAGGGGAGGAGTCAACCTATCTCGTGATACTTCGAAGACTCTTCCAGGACAGCAAGGTGCAATCATCCGGACCCAACACTAGGCAGCGATCTATGCACAGATATGAATTCAGCAGCCCGCATGCCTCGAACAAAATGTTGCCCAAAAATCTGCTCTAAAGTGCATAGAAGGGTCACTTTTAGGTGAGATAGATTGATGGTCATTTGGAGGACATTTTGGAGTAGTAGCCTGAGATCCAAACATTGCACTCACGCCTAGTCATCAAAATCCCCATGATCTCATAAGTACACCTGGAAAGCAGAGTTTACTATGTCAGCCCAGAGGATCAAAGTCTACAAACAGTGCAATTTTTAGGTTTTTCAGAAGGGGCTGCCCAATATATGGCACCTCACCCCCACCCCTTACCTGCCTGCACTCATTTGTAATGTAAAACCTTCTTTGATACAACACTCAGTTGCCTTGTCGTAATGTATGAGCTCTATAAATGTTATAACTACACATGGCCCACAAAACAATGCCCTGTAAGTTAAAGAAGTAAATACAGGAAACAGTTAAAGAGACTGAGATCAGGCTTAGTTAAAATACATCCCCTTTCCAATTTTCATGCATTTTGTTCGAAGGGGTAGAATGATTCTCAAGAAAAAGAGTTTAGGCTGATTGATCAGAAATATTTATAATGATGTTGTCTGAGCACCTAGGCCAAATGGATTTGTCTTTAGGTACTCATTTTGTTATTTAGGAGTGGTTTTGTATAGCGTTGGAAGGTGCCTCTGAGTGACACTGTAAAAGGACACAAAGATGTATGAAAGCAGAGGCTATGTTTTTTTTACATTTTTTTTATTTATGCTTTCCAATTTACAATATAGAACATTTCATAATGTCAAATTCATGGCACTGGTACATTGTACATAGCATATATAATCACAGTGCATAAATCACATTGTTTGCACTCATAACATCACGCGTATTGAGATTTACAGACATGGTAAGAGCAGGTGTCAGCTTGTAGGGCGAGGTTGAACAGGGTAGCAATATAAGTACAGTACAGTCACTACACATTTGTAAGCGACAGCAGGTAGGATTTGAGTGGTCCCCAAATGTCACAGGGCTTGGATGCAGATGGTAACTCCTCTGCTTAGCATGTGAGCTGGTCACGGCAATATGTCAAGTCCTGCAGCCACAGTTCTGTTGTAAGCACTATTCTACTCTCCCAGCAGATAGAGATCCTGTGTTAAGCTAAGAACAGTGATAGACACATTTTTTTTACTTTAGCCCCAATCCCCAGCAGACACAATCCCAGGTTACAGTCAAGAGTTTCTTCAGTCTTCAAGCAAAGAATTCGTACAACTGAGCCCCAATATTCAAGTATTTTAGGACATTCCCAAGCAAGGTAGTAAAAACTGGCCTAGGCGCACCATAACGTTTACAGGAGTTAGTCTGTCGGAGCCCAAATTTAAACAGTTGTGCAGGAGTATAATACAACTGATGCAAGTATTTAAAATGCACCAAACATAGATTGCCATTTGCCCTCAATTGGCCCGTCAGGCAGCAACTATAGAACCAGTCCTCTTCAGAGAGCAGTTCTGGCAGCACAGCATTCCATTTATCCCAGGGGTACTCATAGAGACATCATACCTGTGTTTCCCCGAGTTTTTTTTTTAAGTGTCTGCAGCAGCGAGAGAGACTCTTGCTGCTTTGTCGGGGCTGCCGGCGGGCGATCCTAGGAATGGCCAGAGTAAAGCTGCAGGGGCCTAAGGAGAGGTGAAATACAAAGGCATCATTAACATGCAAATGGTCATTTAATGACCTGTGAAGTGCTCGGGTGCGGCTGTGAGTGTGTGTGCGCCCCGGCTGGCGCACAGGCAGGGTGAGGTGACAGAGGGAGTGGGAGGGAATGGGAGGGGGTGGGAGAGGGGGACGGAGAGGGAGAGAGAGAGAGAGAGAGAGAGGGAGGGAGTGAGTGAGAGGGAGGGAGGGAAGGAGTGAGTGGGAGGGAGTGAGTGAGTGAGTGAGAGGGAGTGAGAGTGAGAGTGAGTGAGGGAGAGGGAGTGAGGGAGTGAGGGAAGGAGTGAGAGGGAGGGAGTGAGTGAGTGAGGTAGCAAATGAGTGGGAGTGAGTGAGTGAGAGGGAGGGAGTGAGAGGGATGGAGTGAGAGAGGGATGGAGTGAGTGAGAGGGATGGAGTGAGTGAGAGGGATGGAGTGAGTGAGAGGGATGGAGTGAGTGAGAGGGATGGAGTGAGTGAGAGGGAGAGAGTGTGTGGGAGGGAGAGAGTGAGTGGGAGTGAGTGAGTGAGTGAGTGGGAGGGAGGGAATGAGTGGGAGTGAGTGAGTGAGTGAGTGAGAGGGAGGGAGTGAGTGAGAGGGAGTGAGTGAGAGTGAGAGTGAGGGAGTGAGAGGGAGTGAGTGAGAGGGAGTGAGAGTGAGAGGGAGTGAGAGTGAGAGTGAGTGAGGTAGAGGGAGTGAGGGAGAGGGAGTGAGGGAGAGGGAGTGAGTGAGAGGGAGTGAGGGAGAGGGAGTGAGGGAGAGGGAGTGAGGGAGAGGGAGTGAGGGAGAGGGAGTGAGGGAGAGGGAGTAAGTGACTGAGAGGGAGAGAGAGAATGAGTAAATGAGTGGAAGTGAGTGAGTGGGAGTGAGAGGGAGAGTGTGAGAGGGAGAGAGACAGGGGGAGAGAGGGAGTGGGAGAGGGAGTGAGTGAGGGAGAGGGAGTGAGTGAGGGAGAGTGAGTGAGGGAGAGTGAGTGAGTGAGGGAGAGGGAGTTAGTGGGAGTGAGTGAGTAAATGAGTTGAGTCAGTGAGAGGGAGTGAGTGAGCGGGAGTGAATGAGAGGGATGAAGTGAGTGAGAGGGATGGAGTGAGTGGGAGGGAGGGAGGGAGAGGGAGGGAGTGAGAGAGTGACTGTGAGAGTGAGTGAGAATGAGTGAGAGGGAGTGAGGGAGTGAGTGAGAGGGAGTGAGTGAGTGGGAGTGAGTGAGGGAGCAAATGAGTGGGAGTGAGTGAGTGAGAGGGAGGGAGTGAGAGGGATGGAGTGAGTGAGAGGGATGGAGTGAGTGAGAGGGATGGAGTGAGTGAGAGGGATGGAGTGAGTTAGAGGGATGGAGTGAGTGAGAGGGATGGAGTGAGTGGGAGTGAGTGAGTGGGAGGGAGGGAGGGAATGAGTGGGAGTGAGTGAGTGAGAGGGAGGGAGTGAGTGAGAGGGAGTGAGTGAGAGTGAGAGTGAGGGAGTGAACGAGAGGGAGGGAGTGAGAGGGAGGGAGTGAGCGAGTGAGAGAGAGGGAGAGAGTGAGAGTGAATGAGTGAGTGGGAGAGGGAGGGAGAGGGAGTGAGACGGACAGGGAGAGGGAGTGAGATGGAGACAGAGAGGGAGGGAGTGAGAGGGAGGGAAAGGGAAGGAGACTGAGAGGGAGGGAAAGGGAGGGAAAGGAAGGGAAATGGAGGGAGAGGGAGGGAAAGGGAGTGAAAGGGGGTGAGACAGAGAGTGAGTGAGAGGGAGGGAAAGGGAGGGGGACGGAGAGGGAGTGAGAGAGAGGGAGTGAGACAGTCGGAGTGAGACAGAGGAAGACAGGAGAGAGGGAGGGTGAGAGGGAGAGAGAGCTAGAGAGAGGGAGGGAGACCGAGAGAGATGTGTGTATGCCGGGACGGCTCAGTGGACGAAGGCGTCCGCTGCAGGGACCTCAAGGTCAGTTTTATGTTGTTGCTCTAGCCCCCCCCCCCCCCCACTGACCCTGCCCCCCCACCGATGCGGCCCTCGGACACAAACCAAACTGTAAATATGGCCCCCGAGAGAAAGTTTGTGAGTACCCATGATTTATCCAAAGCAGTCGCTCCCCCAGGTGTCGTGCCATGTTGCGATGCCCGATAGAGTTTCGGGATTAGTTTGGTCCTAGATTTAGCAGTGTATAGGAGCTGCAGTGCCTCAAGGGTTGGTGGTTCAGAAGGGAAATGTGGATTAGGCTCGTGTATGGCTGAGCGCAACCTAGTATATTCAAATATCTGCAACAGCGGAGGCCTCACCCCGGGTGGCCAAGCCTTCTGAGGTTACGAATTGGCCTCCAGGGAATGCAGCCGCCATAACGGACAAACCCATCTCCGCAAGTGTCTACAGTGTACCAGCCTCCTGGCTAACTGAGATCTCTGAATGATGGAGCAGTGGCATGTTAGGAGCATATAGTGGTAGTTTATGCGCCCACTGACCGAGATCTTGCCAGGTTCTGGATGTAATTTGCACTGTATCAAATTACCCTTTCTCATATACCATGTGCGAGTTTACTATCATGGTCTTAAGCGGTATGGGATGGCCTGAACGCACCTCTACCGCCACATGTAGGATGTATGCCGGGTCATGTTGCCAGTAATACGCATATTGTGCTAGCGCACAGAGATAGTAAAGAGGGAATTCCGGTGCCGTATACTTCCCCTGGTCATACGGAAGTGCGAGTGTCTCCCACTTGAGCCGATGTTTCTTTCCTCCCCAGGCTAGTGTGATCAGGAGTGTTCGAAGAGTGTAAAACAAGTGTCTCGTGAGACGTACCGGAATATTAAAAAAAATATGTAAAAATCGTGGAAGTTCCACCTTTTTCATTAAGGCTATGCGGTCGGAAATTATAGGGGCCATTTAATACAACGATTGACCTGCTCTTCTAGTAGCGTGATGGCGGTGCCAAAATTAGTTTGTATGACTGTCTGTTGGTCCCTATGCAACCATTCTCCCAAGTATTTGACAGCATCTGTACACCACGTTAGGGGGTGATCAATGTCAAATTGTTGGGTGCTATAGGTGAGAGTCAGTATAATGGACTTGGACCAGTTGAACCCCAGGCCTGAGAATCATTCAAATCGAATGTACTCTCGTATGAGCTGTGCCAGAAATTGGACGGCTCTCAGACATATAGCATCATGTCGTCTGCATACATGGAGAGTGCAAGCGGGCTTTGGAAAAACCGCAAAGCCGACGCAGCATGGCGCTGTCTGAGGATACATGCTAAAGGCTCCAGCACCCGCGCAAATAGCAACGGCGATAGTGGGCAGCCCTGCCGCGTGCCATGGTAAATGGAAAACTTTTCTGACAGTTCCCCATTAATTCTAACTCGTGCCTTTGGTCTAGTATACGATTCAGAAAAGGGGATGGTGATGGACAGAGTATCTGAACTAAGCAGAATACTCCTACCCAGTCAACAGATCAGGGCTTGATCCATCACCGTTTTTTAGCTCACTGCACCATCCCAGCTCAGAACCTGGCTACATGCAAATTAGTCTGTCCCTGGCCCAGTGCATCATGGGAACAGGGCAGACCAAACTACCAAGCCAATTCTTTAACTGGAAAGGAAACAAGCTTCCGGGGACCGGTTTCTGGCATTACAGCCGTCTTCGGCCCGGCTTGCTTGAATCCTGATGGTGCAGGGAGCAAGGGACTCACATCTGAGCATACCCTTCCACGCTTGTAGTGGACAAAACGATTCAGAAAAGGGGGTGGTGATGGACAGAGTATCTGAACTAAGCAGAATACTCCTACCCAGTCAACAGATCAGGGCTTGATCCATCACCGTTTTTTAGCTCACTGCACCATCCCAGCTCAGAACCTGGCTACATGCAAATTAGTCTGTCCATGGCCCAGTGCACCTTGGGAACAGGGCAGACCAAACTACCAAGCCAATTCTTTAACTGGAAAGGAAACAAGCTTCCGGGGACCGGTTTCTGGCATTACAGCCGTCTTCGGCCCGGCTTGCTTGAATCCTGATGGTGCAGTGAGCAAGGGACTCACATCTGAGCATACCCTTCCACGCTTGAGGTGGACAAAACGATTCAGAAAAGGGGGTGGTGATGGACAGAGTATCTGAACTAAGCAGAATACTCCTACCCAGTCAACAGATCAGGGCTTGATCCATCACCGTTTTCAGATGCTCTGTCCATCACCACCCCCTTTTTAGGTCTCGCCTGTCGTTGCGCATGCGCATCGAGCTTGCGAGACTATGGGGGCTTATCCACTCTTTAACCAACTTGCAAGGAATCGTGGCGATTCCTTGCAGTGCACGAGAAATTTAGGCTCAATGCGCATGCGCATTGAGCTTAAAAGCGCGTGCACATGCCCCCAGCCGCCTGCCTTGCCTACTCTCTCTCTCACAGCCTCCCCCAGCTCCGCCCCCTCACTTCTTGATTGCACGGCCGCTAGGCCGTGCCTCCCCTACTCTCCTCCTCCTACTCTCCTCCCCTCGCCGTCTGTTCCCGCACTCCTCCCACACCCCCGCTCCGCCCCCTCCCCTGCCTGCCATGTCGCGTCGCATTTCTCCTCCCCCCTCCCCACAGCAATGCCGTGCCTCCCCTACTCTCCTCCTCCTACTCTCCTCCCCTCGCCGTCTGTTCCCGCACTCCTCCCACACCCCCGCTCCGCCCCCTCCCCTGCCTGCCATGTCGCGTCGCATTTCTCCTCCCCCCTCCCCACAGCAATGCCCTCCGTTTTGACTCGCTGCCTCCTCCTTGTTGTTTCTGTTTTGTAACGCTCGTAATCCTAAATCCTTATACTTTGCAACCAGTTCTCATGTAGATTGCTCTGACACCTTCCGTTAAAATTCGCGCTATATAAACTCGTATAATTAAAAAAATATAAATAAAATAAAAATTTCTGCGAGCAGCCACTTCAGGATATCCCTCCACAGTGCAAGGCGCCTGTCGCGGATCTGCCCGCTCTTGAGGCCTCAGACGGCTGGCTATTCCCAGGCGTTGTTGTTGGCTGGCGGATGGGGTAGATGTTTCTTGGCCTGACTCCCCCCCGCTCCGCCCCCTCCCCTGCCTGCCATGTCGCGTCGCATTTCTCCTCCCCCCTCCCCACAGCAATGCCCTCCGTTTTGACTCGCTGCCTCCTCCTTGTTGTATCTGTTTTGTAACGCTCGTAATCCTAAATCCTTATACTTTGCAACCAGTTCTCATGTAGATCGCTCTGACACCTTCCGCTGTGCGGGAGAGTAATACTGTGCAGGCCAGGGCTAAACTATAGGCCGCCGTCTGTGTAATCTCCTGCCATCGCCATCTGTTCCCCCTCCCCAGCCGCCAGCACCTCCCCTCTCTCACCCCGCACTATCAATGTAATGGTTTGAAAAATGTTGACAAGCTGGCAAATCCAATCACGCGGAGAGAGCCGTGGCTGCACATTGAGGATGCAACTGTCTGCACAGAGTCACAAATCTTTACCATCACTGACCCGAGTGGATTTTTTTTAAAACATGCCTTGTCATTTTGGATCTCAGGTGCTGGAAAACCAGGATTATAAACTGACAGAATATTTCAATAAATGAAGGATTGCCTTAAGTGGCAGCATTTAAATAGCGATCATGCAAGTGTGTCGTTCATGACCTGTTCCCTTAGGGTCCTTTCACTTAAAGCCAGAAGCCAGACAACGTGATCAATGGTTACATAATCAATAGGATTTTTCATATCCCCACGGGAATTATTCACAGGGTAAGTGGTCTAACAGCTTCTGTGCTGGCATCTGGAAGGTGTATGCTCGAGCGTCTTCATAACTGCATTGACACACGTTTAATATAATTATGGGACAGTCACACAAGCACACACACCACAATCACACAAATACACAACACTCAAACACCCTCACACACCCTCACTCACACCCACCCTCACCCCCCACCCTTAGAACACACGCACCCTCACTAACCCTCACACACACACCCTCACACACCCTCACACTCACACACCCTCACCCACCACCACCCTCACTCACACACCTTCACACCCTCAACCCCTCACCCACCCTCACCCTCACTCACCCTCACCCACACTCACCCTCACTCACCCTCGCTCACCCTCAACCCCTCACCCTCACTCACCCTCAACCCCTCACCCTCACACCCTCAACCCTTCACCCTCAACCCCTCACTCACCCTCACTCTCACTCACTCTCACCCTCACTCACCCTCAACACCTCAGCCTCACCCTCACTCACCCTCAACACCTCAGCCTCACCCTCACTCACCCTCACCCTCACTCACCCTCACCCACACTCACTCACCCTCAACCCCTCACCCACACTCACCCTCACCCACACTCACCCTCACCCACACTCACCCTCACCCACACTCACCCTCATCCACACTCACCCTCAAAGCCTCACCCTCACTCACCCTCAACCCCTCACCCACCCTCACTTACCCTCAACCCTTCACCCTCAACCCCTCACTCACCCTCACTCTCACTCACTCACCCTCAACCCCTCAGCATCACCCTCACTCACCCTCACCCTCACTCACCCTCAACCCCTCACCCTCACTCACCCTCACCCACACTCACCCTCAAAGCCTCACCCTCACTCACCCTCAACCCCTCACCCTCACTCACCCTCACTTACCCTCAACCACCCTCACTCTCACTCACCCTCAACCCCTCAGCATCACCCTCAACCCCTCAGCATCACCCTCACTCACCCTCACCCTCACTCACCCTCAACCCCTCACCCTCACCCTCACACCCTCAACCCTTCACCCTCAACCCCTCACCCTCAACCCCTCACTCTCACTCACCCTCAACCCCTCACCCTCACTCACCCTCACCCACCCTCACTCACCCTCAAAGCCTCACCCTCACTCACCCTCAACCCCTCACCCTCACCCTCACTTACCCTCAACCCTTCACCCTCAACCCCTCACTCACCCTCACTCTCACTCACCCTCACTCACCCTCAACCCCTCAGCATCACCCTCACTCACCCTCAACCCCTCACCCTCACTCACCCTCAACCCCTCACCCCACCCTCACTCACCCTCAACCCCTCACCCTCAACCCCTCACCCTCACTCACCCTCGGCCCCTCACCCTCAACCCCTCACCCTCAACCCCTCACCCTCACTCACCCCCAACACCTCACCCTCACCCTCACTCACCCTCACTCACCCTCAACCCCTCACCCTCACCCTCACTCACCCTCACTCACCCTCAACACACTATCACACTACAACAACACACAAACACTTACCACCACAGCACCACTCATCACCACTACAGCATTACTCAGCAGACAAAGGTCATACAATCAAAACATGTACGCTTTTAACAGGCACACACACCAACAGCTATCAATGGACGCTTTCACCAGGCATACACACACAACAGTCATCAGTACTGCAGTAGTATGTATAAATGAGACTGTTGGTGTGCGAAATACGGATGTGGTGGTGCAGAGTGATGCTGTGTTGTTGCTCAATGGTACTGTGGGGGTGCAGAATGATAAGGTGGTATTGCTGCGTGTTGCATTGGTGGACATCAGTGATGCCGTTGTTGGGAGAAGTGCAACTGTTGTGGTGCTGAGTTATGCTGTGGTGGTAATCATTGAACACCAACACAGCACCACTCATCACCAGCACAGAACAACACATCACAACAACAGCATTACTAAGCGCCACACTAACATCACTCAGCAACACACAAACATCACTCTACACCACCACAACAACATCATTCAACAACAACACACTATCACACTACAACCAGACACAAACACTTACCACCACAGCACCACTCATCACCACTACAGCATTACTCAGCAGACAAACGTCATACAATCAAAACATGTACGCTTTTAACAGGCACACACACCAACAGCTATCAATGGACGCTTTCACCAGGCGTACATACACAACAGTCATCAGTGCATCCTTTCACCAGGCATACACCCACACAAACAGGCATCAGTCCACGCTTTCAACAGTCACACACACCACCGGCCGTAAGTGCACGCTTTCTAACAATTTTTTAACGTAGCACACACAATTACAGCTATACAAGCATGCTTTGGTGCTGTACAGTACTGCAGTAGTATGTATCAATGAGACTGTGGGTTTGCTAAATACGGCTCTAGTGGGGCAGAGTGATGATCTGATGTTGCTCAATGGTACAGTGGGGGTGCAGAATGATAATGTGCTATTGCTGCGTGTTGCATTAATGGACCTCAGTGATGCCGTTGTTAGGATCAGTGCTACTGTTGTGGTGCAGAGTTATACTGTGGTGGTAATCATTGGACAACACTCTACAACGACACTGCACCACTCATCCCCAACACTCATCAGCACTACAACATTACTCACCAGACAAACGTCACAGAAACAGAACATAAACAGTGCATACATACTACCAATAAAAATACTTCAATGTGAACAACAAAAGGACAATGCAAAGCGGCGAAACAAAACACGTACGGCGAAACGCAAAACAAAAATAGCCAACAGCAACATAAAAATATTTTTTTACAGGAGGCGAGTTCAGACGGAAGTACACTACAGGACCCGCATACCAAAACGACACGCGCAAACATAACTCAATGCATGGCAAAAAAACGAACTAAATAGCAGCCATTGATAACATGAAAAAACACACTCTTAAGAAAGGAGCCGGACAGAAACCAAGTGCGAGCAAAGCAAGACCCCAAACAATAATTAGATTCATATCACAAAAAGCAAATTCATAGACAAAAGTGTAACAACTCACAAAGGCACTCTTTGATAATATGAAAATAAAATAGTAATTACCTGTCGATCGTAGCAGCTCATTCACTGAAATGTAGAAAATAAAAAAACAACACACAAAGACAACATAAACAGTGCATACATAATACGTTACCCTCACCCTCACTCACCCTCAACACCTCACCCTCACTCACCCTCAACCCCTCACCCTCAACTCCTCAGTCGCCCTCACCCTCACTCACCCTCACCCTCACTCACCCTCAACTCCTCAGTCACCCTCACCCTCACTCACCCTCACTCACCCTCACCCTCACTCACACTCACCCTCACCCTCACTCACACTCACCCTCACTCACACTCACCCTCACTCACTCACCCTCAACGCCTCACCCTCACTCACCCTCGACCCCTCACCCTCACTCACCCTCACCCTCACTCACCCTCAACTCCTCAGTCACCCTCACTCACCCTCACCCTCACTCACCCTCACCCTCACTCACCCTCACTCACCCTCACTCACACTCACCCTCACTCACCCTCAACGCCTCACCCTCACTCACCCTCGACCCCTCACCCTCACTCACCCTCACCCTCAACACCTCACCCTCACTCACCCTCAACTCCTCACCCTCACCCTCACTCACCCTCAACGCCTCACCCTCACTCACCCTCGACCCCTCACCCTCACTCACCCTCACCCTCACTCACCCTCAACACCTCACCCTCACTCACCCTCAACTCCTCACCCTCAACACTTCACTCACCCCCACTCTCACTCACCCTCAACACCTCACCCTCACTCACCCTCAACACATCACCCTCACTCACCCTCACCCTCACTCACACTCAACCCCTCACCCTCACTCACCCTCAACCCCTCACCCTCACTCACCCTCAACCTCTCACCCTCACTCACCCTCAAACACCCTCACCCTCAACACCTCACCCTCACTCACCCTCAACCCCTCACCCTCAACCCCTCACTCACCCTCACTCTCACTCACCCTCACTCACCCTCAACCCCTCACCCTCACTCACCCTCACTCACCCTCAACATCACTCACCCTCACTCTCACTCACACTCACCCTCACTCACCCTCAACGCCTCACCCTCACTCACCCTCAACCCCTCACCCTCACTCACCCTCAACACCTCACCCTCACTCACCCTCAACTCCTCACCCTCAACACTTCACTCACCCTCACTCTCACTCTCACTCACCCTCAACACCTCACCCTCACTCACCCACACTCACCCTCAACACATCACCCTCACCCTCACTCACACTCAACCCCTCACCCTCACTCACCCTCAACCCCTCACTCACCCTCAACCTCTCACCCTCACTCACCCTCAAACACCCTCACCCTCAACACCTCACCCTCACTCACCCTCAACACCTCACCCTCACTCACCCTCAACACCTCAACCCCCCCTCACCCTCGACCCCTCCCCCTCAACCCCTCACCCTCACTCACAATCACTCACCCTCAATCACCATCAACGCCTCACCCTCACTCACCCTGAACACCTCACCCTCAACCTCACTCACCCTCACAACACATATTGTGTTACAATAGGTGTCACATTTGCAAAAGATAAAACTATTGTCATTGTAAATAACAAAGCTATTAATTCGCTATTTTCAAAACAAGAACATACATAAAAAATGTGTCCTTTACAATACCAATAGCTCAAACTTTCCTAATGCAAAACATATTGCATTGCTGTGCTTCCCTCCCCTGCTGCACTCTCCTGCTCTCTACAGAAGTGCCCTAACGACAAGAGCTGCCATCTAAGTCACGTAAATACAAAAAAATGTTGCATTCCAAATGCTATAAGTGTCACATTCGCTAAAGTTATAACTATTGGCATTGTAAATAACAAAGCCATCAATTTAGCAATTTTAAAAACCAACAAATAAATACAAATATGTCATTTACAAGACCAATAACTCCAAAATTTCTAATGCGAGACCTATTTCATACACACATTCACGGATCAAGGGACTTTATTTATTTATTTATGTAGTTTGTAGAGCGCGCAGCTACCCCCGAGGGGGTGTCCCGGCGCTAGAACCTGAACCTCCGGGGGAGAAAGAAAAGAACAGGGAGGGAGTCAGAGGATAAAAATCAGAGTCCAGAAAAGAGCCAAGTTTTGAGTCTGGCCCGGAAGATGGATTCAGAAGGGCAGAATCTAAGATCGATTGGCAGAGCGTTCCACAGTTTTGCCGCGATAACACTGAACCCGCTGCCGCCCATTCTGGTGAGTCTGAAACGGGGAGAGATCAGAAGGCGGAGGTCGTTGGATCTCAGGGATCTGATGGAGTGGGATATTGAGACTAGTTTTTTCAAATAATTGGGTCCGAGGTCATTGATAGCTCGGTAGGCGAGGGTAAGGATCTTGAACTGGATACGGCTGGCCACCGGTAGCCAGTGAAGCTCCTTACGATAGGCGGAGACTGACTGACGGTAGGGGATATTACCAATCAATCTGGCCGCCACGTTCTGGACAATCTGAAGCCGGTCTATCAGATATTGAGGGGCACCAGCATAAAGGCTGTTGGCATAGTCCAGGTGAGACGTAATGAGAGCATGGGTAACAGTTCGACGGGAGTCCAGAGGGAGATAGGGAAGTATCTTTTTGATCATGCGCAACTTCAGGAAGCACACACACTCTATTACGTCTCCTCGGGTTGCATTTTGACGCACACAGAACACACAACACATACTACATTACACGCACACCCAAAAAACAAAAAATTACAGCAAGTTCAAGGCACAGGAGGGATGGCTAGCTTTACTTTCAAAAGACTTGTGTCAAAAACAAATCAAAAAAATAAAATAATAACACCATTCAGCTGGCCAACTATTTCCCCACATCCCTTTACAGCGTGATACAATCACACTCCCACAACCTCCATCACGCACCATCACTCAGCAACACACCCTCACTCACAACTTCAACAGCCTCTCCCTCACACACACTCAATCACCCTCACCCACTCACCATCACACACCATAACTCAACAACACCCCCAAACACTCCCACCCCCCACACCCCCTCACCCTCACAAACACTCACCCTCACCCACAGTCACACACTCAACATTCAAACTCGCACACCCTCACTCACCTTGACACCCTCACAACACTCAGCCTCACTCACGCTCAAACTATCACCTGCACTCACCCACACCTATCATCACACACTATCACATCCCATTACCCTCACCTTCACCTTCACACACCCTCACACCATCACCCTCACACCCACACTCATACTCACACCGTCACCCTCACTCACCCTCACACAACATCACACACCCTCACACCCCCTAAAAATAACATCCAATCACCCTCACACCGTCCAAGTCCACCCTCACAACACTCAAACCCTCAATCATACTCACATCACCCTCACATACCATCACACACACTCACACCCCCTGACCCTCACATCCACTCACCCTCACACCGTCAAAAACAACACTCCAACTACACCATAAAAGTACAATACCACACTAGAACTCTACACTCCAACTACAACTCCACCCTCAAACTCCACACAAAAAAAACGTTAAGCAACATTTACACTCACCCCCTCATCCTCACACACAAACTCACAACACTCACACACTCACTCATACTAAAACAGTCACCCTCAATCACTCTCACACACCATCACGCACCCTCAAACACCCAAAGACTCACATCCAATCACCCTCACACAGTCCAAGTCCACCCTCCAACTACACCCTATACCTACAATACCACCCTACAACTCAACACTCCAACTACAACTCTACTCTCCAAATCCACACATAAATAACGTAAGGCAACATTTATTTTAATATCTAAAATTCGGATTACACACTTGTGGCTATTAAAACATTCAAACTTAATGCAACGCAAGGACAGTGCAGCAATTAATACACAAAGAAAAAAACGGATTGTAAAATAAAACAGTTTTTTCACAAAGATCATAAATGCCCACAAAATAAACAAACATATGAATACACAGAAAAAAATACAAGAACTTTGAAGTGGACAAAGTGAGGTAAAGGAAAAAAATTCACAACAGAAACCACTTACTAAAGTAAGGGGAAATAAACAAGTAAACAATGCCAGAAATTATCAAAAACACAAATAAAATGCGTCATCACAAAATCACAAGACTCTAAAGTTGCTCTGACTTATGCTGCTGTTGCACCAAGTGTTTTTGGTGGTGGTAAGTGCACAACCACAGGAACACCGTACACCACAACAGCATCAAACAACATCAAAAGAGCACTACTCAACAACACAACAGCCAACGCCCCTTGCCCACGCAGCTGTTCACAAAAAATTAGGGAACTACTGAAAATACAAAAACATCCTAAGACGTCTACCCTTATGCCCATAAATTATAAGCAACACCCTTATTCTCACTATTGCATACATCAAAGATAGTTCACATACACATTCTGATCTAACACATACTAAGCTACAAAACATGTTTGTGGAAGAAAATAGACTGCATACAGTACTACAAATTTATACAAAATATAGCAAACTACAAAAGGCTCACATGCACTCACCCTCACACCGTCAACGTCCAGCCTACAACTACACTCTATAACTACAATACAACTCTACAACTCTACACTCCAAATACAACTCCAGCCTCCAACTGTACACATAAATATCGTTAAGCAACTATTAGAATTATACGTACAAAGAGGATTACACACTTGCAGCTAGTCCAAAATGCAAACTTAAATCAACGCAAAGAGGGTGCAGCTATTAATACACAAATATGCAAACAGGGATTCGAAAATAAAACTATTCTTTCACAAAACGCAAAAAAAAACACATTACATCACTGTACATCCTCTTAATACATTGCTAGGGATAATAAAGTCAGCAAATACACACAGTTTCCTTTCATACATCAAGTACCTCAATAACATATAATCCAGCTACTTCAGCATCACAAGAAAATAAAAATGCAAACACAACATACATAAATATATTATAAAATAAATAGCACTTCAAATTCAAATTACAGCTCTTGTACGTCAAATAACAAAAAACAGCAAAAAATACATTACATTACAGTTTAAGAAAAGATATACATTACATATCAACAATTAAAAACAAAACTTTAATTTACATTACATTACAAACATTTACAAATATTACGATCGAAAAAAAAAAAAATCTCAAGTTATAAAAACACCATCCTATTCAGTCTTTACCTCAAACATAGTATATATACTACATTACATTACATAAAAACACTTTGGAATACATTCTTACCTGTCAAACGACGCAGCAACAGCACAGGAACAAGAACACGCCTTCCGCGCACCAACATTCTCGATCTCTGGGGAATTCCACCGGTGACGTAAGCAAATCGGAACGCAACGTCAAAAACGTCGCGCTCCGATTGGCTAGAAATAAACGTCAAAAAACGTAAACACTCACAACACAAAAAAAACTAGACCGCTAACGTAGCCAACGTCAAGGTGACGCATTGCGTCGGCCATTTAAAAAAAAATAATAATACGGGACTACACAAACACGTTAAAGACACATAACACCACACAGTTAGTACAAAACATACACAGTTAGATTACATACAAATATACACATAAGACAGGACAATTACAAAGGGAAGATCTATCACGTTTTTTTTACACTACACATATTAAATAATTAATATTAACATACACACACTCATAACATCACCCTCACACACCAAAACTATCACACTCCTTCACACACCCTCAATAACACTGACACAACATCTCACTCAAACACCATCACACACCTTCAGCCTCACACCCACTTACTCACACTCACACACACTCACACCCCCTCACACTCACACACACTCACACACCCTCACTCCCCTCAAAAAATAACACCCCTCACAACAAGCTCACACTCACTACACCGGACAGCCGCACCCACTCACACCCCTCACACTCTATCACCATCAACACCCCTCAGCCTCACACAGCCTTACCCTCATCCCCTCACCCTCACACACGCACAATCACCCTCACACCATCACCCTCACACACCCTAACTCTCAGCCGCAACAACTCACACACACTCACACTCCCTCGCTCACCCTCACCCTCACACACACACCCCCTCACCCTCACACCCCATCCCCCTCACTCACACTCACTCACACTCACTCACTCACAATAAATCACACTCAGCCTCACACACCCTCACGCTCACACACCATCACACACCCTCTGCCTAACACCACCTCTCTCACCCTCAATCACCCTCACACACACACCCCCTCATCCTCAAACACCTTACCCTCACACACACATGCTCCCCTAAAAATCATCACAACACTCTCACACTCAATACACCTCACACACTCTCAGACGCAAACAACATCACTCATCCTCACCCTCACACACACTCACACCCCCTCACCCTCACACCCCATCACACTCACACACGCTCACTCCCCTCACACTCACAACAACACCCTCACACCCCCTCACTCACACTCACTCACACTCACTCCCAATGACTCACACTCACCCTCACACAACGTCACACACCCTCTGCTTAACAACACCTCGCACACCCTCACTCACCCTCACACACACACACCCTCATCCTCAAACACCTTACCCTCACACACACACTCTCCCCTAAAACTCATCACAACACTCTCACACTCACTACACCTCACACACTCTCAGACGCAAACAACATCACTCATCCTCACCCTCACACACACTCACACACCCTCACCCTCACACCCCATCACACTCACACACGCTCACTCCCCTCACACTCAAAACAACACCCTCACACCCCCTCACTCACACTCACTCACACTCACTCACACTCACTCACAATGACTCACACTCACCCTCACACACCCTCACCCTCACACACCGTCACACACCCTCTGTGTAACAACACCTCGCACATCCTCACTCACCCTCACACACACTCACACTCACGCACCGTCACACACCCGAAAACTCACACCCCCTCACTCACACTCACCCTCACACACCCTAACACTCACACCCCCTAACCCTCACACCCCCTAACCCTCACACCCCCTAACGGTCAACCCCTAACACTCACCCCCTCACCCTCACCCCCTCACCCTCACCCCTCACCCCTCACCCCCTCAACACCCCACCCTCACCCCCCCTCATTCACCCTCATTCACCCTAACACACCCTCACCCTCTCACACACCCTCTCACACACCCCTCACACACCCCCTCACTCACCCTCTCACACACCCCCTCACTCACCCTCTCACACACCCCCTCACTCACCCCCTCACACACCCCCTCACTCACCCCCTCACTCACCCCCTCACTCACCCCCTCACTGACCCCCTCACTGACCCTCTCACACCCGCTCACACTCACCCTCACCCTCACTCTCCCTCACCCCCTCATCCTCCCTCACCCTCCCTCCCCTCACCCTCACCCCCCTCACCCTCACCCCCCTCACCCTCACCCCCCTCACCCTCACCCCCCTCACCCTCACCCTCACCCCCCCTCACACTCACCCTCACCCCCTCACACTCACCCTCACCCCCCTCACCCGCACCCCCCTCACCCTCACACCCCTCACCCTCACACCCCTCACCCTCACACCCCTCACCCCCCTCACCCTCACCCCCCTCACCCCTCACACCCCTCACCCTCACACCCCTCACCCTCACACCCCTCACCCCCCTCACCCTCACCCCCCTCACCCTCACCCCCCTCACCCTCACCCTCACCCCCCTCACCCCCCTCACCCTCACCCCCCTCACCCTCACCCCCCTCACCCTCACACCCCTCACCCTCACACACTTCACCCTCACACCACTCAGTGCTACAACACATATTGTGTTACAATAGGTGTCACATTTGCGAAAGATAAAACTATTGGCATTGTAAATAACAAAGCAATTATTTTCGCTATTTTAAAAACAAGCACATAAATAAAAAAGTGCCCTTTACAATACCAATAGCTCAAACTTTCCTAATGCAACACCTATTGCAGTGCTATGCTTCTCTCCCCTGCTGCACTCTCCTGTTCTCTAGAGATGTGGCCTAACGACAAGAGCTGCCATCTAAGTCACGTAAATACAAAACATGTTGCATTTCAAATGCTATAGGTGTCACATTCGCAAAAGTTATAACTATTGGGATTGTAAATGACAAAGCTATCAATTTAGCTACATTAAAAAGCAACAAATACATAAAACATTTGTCATTTACAAGACCAATAGCTCCAACTTTTCTAATGCGAGACCTATTGCATTTCCAATGCTTGTTCTGAATTGTTTTCTCCACCATAAGCGTGGTAGGGTATGCTCAGACATGAGGCCCTTGCTCACTGCACCATCAGGATTCAAGCAAGCCGGGCCGAAGACGGCTGTAATGCCAGAAACCGGTCCCCGGAAGCTTGTTTCCTTTCCAGTAAAAGAATTGGCTTGGTAGTTTGGTCTGCCCTGTTCCCATGATGCACTGGGCCAGGGACAGACTAATTTGCATGTAGCCAGGTTCTGAGCTGGGATGGTGCAGTGAGCTAAAAAACGGTGATGGATCAAGCCCTGATCTGTTGACTGGGTACGAGTATTCTGCTTAATTCAGATGCTCTGTCCATCACCACCCCCTTTTTCTGAATCGTTTTGTCCACCATATGCGTGGTAGGGTATGCTCAGACATGAGTCCCTTGCTCACTGCACCATCAGGGTTCAAGCAAGCCGGGCCAAAGCCGCTGTAATGCCAGAAACCGGTCCCCGGAAGCTTGTTTCCTTTCCAGTAAAAGAATTGGCTTGGTAGTTTGGTCTACCCTGTTCCCATGATGCACTGGGCCAGGGACAGACTAATTTGCATGTAGCCAGGATCTGAGCAGGGATGGTGCAGTGAGCTAAAAAACGGTGATGGATCAAGCCCTGATCTGTTGACTGGGTACGAGAATTCTGCTTAATTCAGATGCTCTGTCCATCACCACCCCCTTTTTCTGAATCGTTTTGTCCACCATAAGCGTGGTAGGGTATGCTCAGACATGAGTCCCATGCTCACTGCACCATCAGGATTCAAGCAAGCCGGGCCGAAGACGGCTGTAATGCCAGAAACCGGTCCCGGAAGCTTGTTTCCTTTCCAGTAAAAGAATTGGCTTGGTAGTTTGGTCTGCCCTGTTCCCATGATGCACTGGGCCAGGGACATACTAATTTGCATGTAGCCAGGTTCTGAGCTGGGATGGTGCAGTGAGCTAAAAAAACGGTGATGGATCAAGCCCTGATCTGTTGACTGGGTACGAGTATTCTGCTTAATTCAGATGCTCTGTCCATCACCACCCCCTTTTTCTGAATCGTTTTGTCCACCATAAGCGTGGTAGGGTATGCTCAGACATGAGTCCCTTACCACTGCACCATCAGGATTCAAGCAAGCCGGGCCTAAGACGGCTGTAATGCCAGAAACCGGTCCCCGGAAGCTTGTTTCCTTTCCAGTAAAAGAATTGGCTTGGTAGCTTGGTCTGCCCTGTTCCCATGATGCACTGGGCCAGGGACAGACTAATTTGCATATAGCCAGGTTCTGAGGTGGGATGGTGCAGTGAGCTAAAAAACGGTGATGGATCAAGCCCTGATCTGTTGACTGGGTACGAGTATTCTGCTTAATTCAGATGCTCTGTCCATCACCACCCCCTTTTTCTGAATCTGGTCTAGTATACAGCAGCTTAATCCAGTTTGTGGAGGCTATGGGTTGAGTATGATTAAGTGTGTCCAACCGAAATGGATACAGCCATCTTGGTTTGCTGGAAGATGGTACAACCATTATGGAGGGTTTAGTACAGGAGCAGGGACTGACCTTAATGATATGACCAGCAGCATAATAGGCAGGGTCAAGAGAGGGCAATACCAACTCTTAGACATAGATGAAGAGCAAGAAGCAAGTCTTAAAAATGCTGCAAAAGGCGAGTAGGTCTCCGACAAGTCTTAGACACGTAGGGTGGGAGTTACAGTGCTTAGACTTGAACATGAAGGACACTGAAACCAAACCTTTCATCACTGTCTGACTTAAGGTGGTAGAGGCATTCCACATGGCAATCCATGCTTTATATGTTCATGCGGTTCCAAAGACAAGGTCAACAAACTTTTCGATGAATTACAATTGACAGCATGAAGAATGTGCTACAAAGGGCAGAAAAAGAACTGAAATGATGACAAAATTCTAGGTGAAACAGGTGCAAAAAATAAAGAAACCCAACATATACTCCAAAAGAAACTGTATTAAAAGGATACTGTATTAAAAATTCAAAAAACTCAGTATGTGATAAGTCCTTAAACAGCACAGTTCCACAAAACATCTACTGAAAAATGCAAACAAGAATGCTGTTGAATCAAATTCAACTTTTGTTGTTTATCACACTCAGAGGTGTAAATGAATACACTGCCAAAAAACAACAGTCTAAAAACACTGTGATAGGTACAATGGTTTATAAACTGCACTGTGCAGGCAATTGCTTTTTATGTCTCATCTACCAGGCACGCCAAGCTGGTTGTCTGTAAAAAGGCTTATTGTTTGCTTGCAGTGGGCTTAGAGCCCTCCCACTGCCTATCTTTGCTTGGTTTTATTGTTATTTTCATTTGCAAGCTTTTTATTCATCAGCTTACATGAGCTTTACTTGACCGCTCGCAGGCAGGTCGCTCCCCACGCCACCACACGGTCACCAGCTGCCTCGTACCTGCTCCCTGCCGCCCGCCTGTTTTCCCGTCATTTCCTGCTCCTTCCCACTGCTGGGTCCCTGCGGCCTCGCCCCCCTGCCCCCCATTGGCCACCCCGCTCCCGCCTCCCAGCTGCTCCTCCCTCCCTATCCCCCTCTTATGGAGGCCGCGCATCAGCTGTGCAGTGGACACGTGCGCGCATGGACCGCACCCAGCACCAGAACCCCTGGACCCCACGAACGCCACAACACCAGACTCCGCTACGACGCCAGCACCCTCTACGCACTCAACGCTGGCCGAAACCACACCTGCTTCAAAGCCGCCCGAAATGGACTCACAGACCTATCTCCTGCCACACCTGCAGCTTCGACAGAGCCACCAAACCTCCAAGGATTGGACCCAACCACCTCTGCTGCATACTCCTCAACACCCGCTTGGCACGCAAACACGCCGTCGAGCTCTGGGATCTGCTCGACACCTCCGCCCCAGACATGGCCTTCCTGACCGAGACCTGGTGGAACGACTCCTCGGCGCAACATCGCCACACCCATCCCGGACGGCTACAAGATCACCCGCAGGGATCGGGCCAACAGAATCGGAGGAGGAATAGTCATCGTCCACAAGTCCACCCTCAAGGTTGCCACCCACGCAGACGACACCCTCAACAACGCCGAACACCTGCACTTTCAGATCCACACCGACCCAAACACCACCCTCAGAGGAACACTCATCTACCGACCCCCCAGACCCCGAGCTCAATTCAGCGACTCCATCGCCGACCTCACCAGCACCCACGCACTCGCCTCCACGGACTACATCCTCTTCAGGGACCTGAATTTCCACCTCGAGAACAACAACAACACCAACTCCGCCACCCTGATCAGCCACCTAGACAACTAGTCACCACACCCACCCACGCCGCTGGCCACACGCTGGACCCAGTCTTCTTCACAGGCACCCACGTCACCTTCGACCACACCACAGAACTCCACTGGACCAACCACAGCTTCATCCATTTCACCTTCAACAAGCATTTACAATGCAATGGTTTCGCCTTTGGAAAAGTTAGAGCTATTGGCATTGTAAATGACAAAATTTGTATTTATGTGTTGGTTTTGTCATTTACATTGCCATTAGCTTAATCTCTCGCAATGTGAGACCTATTGTACCCTACAGACGAGCTCAGCAGACAGCAATTACTACCACACACACACACACCCAGAGCCACGCACACACACACACACACACACACCCAGAGCCCCATACACACACCCAGAGCCCCCCCCCACACACCCAACCAGAGCCCCACACACACACACCCACCCAGAGCCCCCCACACACACACCCACCCAGAGCCCCAAACACACACGCCCGGAGCCACACACACCCACCCAGAGCCACACACACACACACACCCACCCAGAGCCACACACACCCACCCAGAGCCACACACACACACACCCAGAGCCCCCCCCACACACACACACACGCCAGGCGAAACCTAAAAAGTATAACAAATGAAAATGCAGAAGGAATAGGCAATATACAAAATGTACAACCTCTTTTTACAAACTACTGTAGCAGAACCACAACAGTGCTAACATGAACATTACAAAAAAAGTGCAGTCTATTCTACGGACTTTAAATCACCGTGTTTGGTGTCTAACATTGCTGAATCATACCCACACAATAGTAACCGGTGTGGGAGGTATGATTCCACCGCTCAGAAAAGACCTTTGAGAGGTCCCTGGTGTTCCCGGTACCAGCCTTCTAGTCCCGGGCTTCCCAAAATGGTTGCTGCCGACCAGAGACACATTTCTGCACTCCTGCTGCTG
Source organism: Lissotriton vulgaris (assembly GCF_964263255.1). Taxonomy (NCBI): domain Eukaryota; kingdom Metazoa; phylum Chordata; class Amphibia; order Caudata; family Salamandridae; genus Lissotriton; species Lissotriton vulgaris. Next base: position 1,140,150,211 of record NC_141694.1, on the reverse strand, counting down.
AGCCAAGCTCTAGCAGAGGAAGGTAGAACAATAGGCATCCTGGTACAGGGAGGTGTGACCACCTGCCAGACAGGATTTAGTTTATTAAGGCTGGGCGGGTGCCTTGCCAGTGACCGAAAGTCTGCATGAGGGGCACATTTGGTGTCCCTGTGCATAGTCCAGTTCAAACCAGACCTGTGAGCCGTTGGCTCCTGCTCTGGCGCGAAACCGGACAAAGGACATGGGAGTAACCCACTGTCTAAACCCTTCCCTGGGAGGGTCCCTGAATCTGTCCAACCCTCTCCAGTGGGTACAAAAGGACTTACCTAGCTGTAGGACCCTAGATTCGACGTGGACACGATTCTGAATCAGAAACCACTGAACTAAGACCACCTGGACACTCTGGACTTTGTTTGGGCCCAACTTCATCTCCCACTCCGTCCAAAGCATCTTCTGTTCCCGTGCCCCATACAGGGTCAGTGCAGAACCTGTGGAACATCAAGGACAACCAAATACATCTTCCTTGGAGTGAAGGAGTCCCACCCCTGCAACCACAGGCACCACATCTCGATTGACCGGTCTGCTGCTCTTGAGCTCCTATGGACTACCAAGGGTCCGGCAACACAGGTGGTGGGTTTCCAAGTCCCTCGAGGTCCGAGCTGCCGACTCACCAAGTTTGAGGTCAGAATCCCTCGTGGGGGCTGCATTACCAGTACCTCTGTGCACCGCGTACTTCTGAAAGTGCATATGCTTGTCGGTGTTCCCAAAACAAGTGCACTGGGCTCCAAGTAGCCCCAACCTCTGGCACCATTTCCACCAAAGAACTTCGGCCTCCTCGCACCGAGTGCTCTGTGGGCAGTTGCTTTGTAAATGTGCTCTAGGTCCCCTCACGACTCCTGTCCCTCCGGCCAGTGGGTCCTCTTGGGGTCATCTTTGCTTTTCTTTGGCTCCCCTGGTTGCTTCAGGCTTGCTCTGTTTGGTGAGTTTCCCGGACCTTGCTGGTTTGAACCGTTTTCTTTTTTTCCCTATCTTCTTAGGTTGCCGCTGAAATGGCTTGTTGGTGCTCCAGCCAGACACTCACCCCTCAGCACTCGACAACCTTCGTGGGGCAGCTTGTATCTGGCTCCTGTTCGTCCTTGACGTCTCCTTGTCCAAGTGGCTGCAAAGTCAAGACACAGACTCTGTCCTCTCTGCTTTCAAGTACTCTTCAACAAGAATCCACCTTGGGATTCCGATGGACACTTTTCTTCTTCCCAGCAGTGGCTCTTCTTCGAAGTCCTCCACACAGGTCGACAGTGGTTTCCGACACCACTTCAGACCTATGCACCCGTCTTACCTGGGATAGGTAACTCTTAACACAGTATCCATGGGTGGGGTGGCTCTCCAACCTCCTAACTTCCAAGGGGTTTCTTCGAAGTCAACTTAGAAGGGTCCTTAAACTGTAAAACTTCAACCGCGACTCGCCCATAAAAATGTACCTAGCACGCAATTGTGTTTCCACACTGCACCTGTCCTCCGCAGGGTCCCTACTTACTCACCATGGGTGGTTTCTTGGGGTCCCAGCGATTGTACATCCACTAGACACTGTCTTGACCTGAGTCCTGGTTCTTATACCACTATTTTTGTATATGGTTTGGTCTCCCCCTGGAGCCCAATGTGTATTAGTGCTACTTACGACTGCTTCTGTGCTACAGTATTGTGTGCTTTGTGTTTATCTGCGTGTAGTAGATACTGTGAGGTATTTAGAAGGTGTTATAAAATAATAAATACATATTTTTATAACTACTGTGTGGTTCTCCTTTCATGTAACCAATGCAATAAGGTTACATTCTGGTAAAACAAGCTGCTTAACATACCTTCAAGATTAAGCCTGAAGGCTGCTCTCCACAGCTACCACTTGGATAGCTTTCTAAGGTTATCTTTGACCCCTTAAACCATCTTAAGGGTTGTTTGGACTGGTACAGGGTGCCCACTTTAAATATTGGACATCATATATCAGGCCAACTTCTCACTACATTCTACTCTTTAGCCCACGTCCTTCTCTGCCCCCACGCTCCAGCTTCATCTCTCTCGCCTATGTTACTTCCACCCACCTTCTGCATTGCTTCCCTACCTACACTCTCCATGTTACTTCTGCCACCCCTGCTTTCCATATTGCTTCTGGCTCCTGCATTGCTTCCTTGCCGGTCAAAGAAAATAAATCCATTACTTTTTCAACACTTTTTATTTAATGTTCTAACTCAGATTGGTAAATTTAGAAAAGGGCCTGCGTCATTTTGTAGGTGCATGCATGTTTGTTCCGTACCCCTACATAATTAGGCACACAGATGGGTCATAGCATCTTGATTTCTTATCACTTTGAGGATGCTATACAGAATCACTAAAATCCATTGTCAAAATCAATAGGTTCTAAAGCAGAGACCTTTTGGAGTAGAACATTCTGATCGTTAAACCTTTTGGCAAATGCACCAATAGTTTTCTTCAGAAAGATTGGATGTCTTTTGGTCAGCATTTGTGGAGTAGGAATAATTCATTTTAAAATATGATATCTCTAGACCATTAGTTTACTTCCACTGAACAACCAAACACTACTTCAAAAGGTCCTACTAAGCATGTGGAACGAGGGAGACATGCAGAACTGATCAGAATCCTTTCAGGGTGAAAACTCCCACTTCGTACAAATGGTCTTATCCATGTGACAAGGTTTTTCACTGAACTGAACGCTACCACAGAATTCAACATTATGACGTACCATCTTGAAACTCTATATGGAGCCAGGGTGATTATGACTAGCAAGACAATATAACATATATGCAACAACGAGAGGACAGAACATAACCTTTCCTTAAAAGGCTTAATGTTTGCTTTTTCTTTAAAAATAAACATTGGCAAAACACAACTCCTTCTGTTACAACCAGGCAGGGTGCAGACATCCAAACAAGTTCAGAACAATGTAACCCACTGGACGTTGATTCCAAGTTGACATTATCAATTGTTTGATAGACATACATTCACATTTCACAAACCGCCATCCACAAAAATGCAATCCACCAACTACAATTGCATCAAACAACATTCTGCCTTACTACGGACTGTGGAATTCTCCATTCAGCTGTAAGACTTATTAGTGGCTGCTTCGAGAAAATTCAAGCAGGCAACATAGACCTTAGCCTACAGAGTCACATTTAAAATTCTATGTATCCCTTGCAAGGCAATGAAAGTGATATCACCCTACATACTTCCATGAAAAACTCTTGGCTGTAGGTGCTAAGTATTGAGCAAAAAACAAATCCCACCTCATGTTTGAAATAGCAAAACAAGCTTTGTTCTGTTTGATCCCTAAAATATGTAATGAAGTACCTGAACCTGAAAGCACCTTCCACCTTGGTTAGTTTCGGATAGCTACTAACAACCCATGTCTATAAGGGACATGATGTAAATAACTTGATGACACCAGGAACAGGTAAGCTATGTAGAAGCTTTATTGCAGCACAGAATCAAGCAGGTCAACTCCTCGTCCGGCCAGAGCTCCAACTGCCAACAGGGCAAAGGAGAACTCCAGAATGAAGAACACACAGGGAGATCTAGAGTGCTGGCCCAAGAGAGGAGCAAAGCACTGTACAACATATCTTCCCCCTTTGCAAGAAAAGAAAACACAGGAAAGAAAAGGAAGTACAGAGTAGGAAAAAGATTAATGAACATAGTCATTCAGATATAAGGGAGGACGGCGAGAGCGAGGACTTCTCAACCTGACTTCAGAAGAGGAAGAGGCAGAAGAAGTGGGAACAGGAGAGACAGGAGCAGGATCAACCGAAAAACCACTATGTGCACATAAGGATGTGGAAGCGTCTCCATTACCCACCTCCCCCCGTCCAATCGGCAAAAGAATGGGAGAAGAACTACTGCCAGAGGACAAAAGGTAACCTTTACAACCACCAGGCCCAGTGGCAAGCAGGTCATCAGAAGGAGAGTCTTTCAGTTTTTGGTAGAGTGCTACTCTCCTAAAGTTCCAACTTTCTCCATTAGCTAGCATGACGAAATGTGGAAAAACTTTTTTGACCCTGTAGGGACCTCTATATTTACTAAGCCCCTTGGCATGTCTACCCGGCTTAACTTTAACAAGGTCACCCACCGAGATTGGTAAAGAAGTGTTGTTTTGAGATAGAGGCACCACACTGCCAGGGCTCTTCAACCACGCAGGAGTTAATTTAGACACAGGTGCACGCCCACGCATAAGTTCAAAGGGAGACTTTTCACCACTCTTATGTGGTGTAGAGCGGTAAGCCCAGACGAGTTCATGAACACGTTCATGTGAAAAACAACCAGACTCCACAAACATCTGGATCACACCTTTTATGAGGCGATTCACCCTTTCGCAAAGGCCATTACCCTGTGGGTTGTAAAGACTTGTCTTCTGATGCCTGATGCCACAATCATGTATAAAAGAAGTCAATTTTGAGGATGTGAGTTGGGTCCCATTGTCTGAGATCAGGACAGAAGGATAACCCTCATTAAGAAAAACACCTTTCAAGAAATTAATGGTAGTGTCAGTGTTAATTTCTTTTACAAATTGCACACAGAGCCATTTGGAAAAGCAATCAATTATGACAATGGCGAACCGCTGATCAAAAGGTAACTCGCTCATTGGACCTATGAAATCTATACATACACTATGCCAGGGAGCATTTTCAAAGCCTATCTTCTGCGGAGACTGAGAGCCCAAAACTTTCAAACGCTTCTCCCCTTCTTTGCAGAAGCTACACCTTAACACACAGTCAACCGCATCTCTGTCAACAGAGGGCCACCAAAAGTTCTGTTTGACACGACGTTGAGTGAGACTTTGACCTAAGTGTCCCTCGTGGGCCAAGTCAAGAATCCTACTTCTCAAGGAACTGGGAGGGACAAAACGGTCGCCTCGCAACAAAACATCTTTCCCTTCTAAAGAAAGTTCATCCAAGACCTTCAAGAATGGTCTGACTAAAGGATTAACCGTACTTTCTCTTCTTGCTCCTTTTGAGACAAGACTAATAACAGCCTTCAAAGCTACATCTTCCTCCATGCCCTTTGACCACTCAGCATGGGAAAACGAACCACCACCCATAAATAAAACATCTTCCATCACAGCAACAGGAAGATCATCTAACACAACTTCAGAATCACAACTAGTGGAAAGAACCGGAAGCCTAGACAAGCAGTCCGCTTGGATGTTCTTCCACCCATGAACGAACTCGATCTCACACTGATAGTCTTGTAAGCGAGAGGCCAGTCTCGCCAGCCTTGGAGACCCTTTCCCAGCCCCACCCGGAGCTAAAACATTCAAGAGGGGTTTGTGATCCGTACGTAGGACAAACTTGTAACCCCACAAGTAGGTTCTGAAGTAACTTGTGCCCCAGACAGCGGCAAGAGCCTCACGCTCTATAACAGAGTAATTAGACTGAGACGGATAGAGGCCTAGACGCAAATGCGATGGTTTTTTCTACACTTCCATGTTTTTGTAAGAGAACTGCGCCAAGACCTATGGCACTGGTGTCAACCATTAGGACAGAGGACCGAGCAGTGTCAAAAGGGGTAAGAACATTTGCAGATTTAAGTTCCCCTTTGATCATCTTAAAGCAAGATTCATGCTCGTCAGTCCAACTAAACTTGACCCCCTTCTTTAGCAAAGATCTGAGGGAAGCAGTCTTTGAAGAGAAATCCCTCACAAATTTCGAGTAAAACTCGATCAAACCCATAAAGGACCGAAGTTGATCCTTGTCCACCGGGGAAGGCGCTAGTTCAATAGCCTCTAGTAGGTTTCTCTTAGGTTTAATGCCTTCCTCCGACAAGCAAAAACCTAAATACTCTATTTCTTTCAACAAAAAGGCACACTTTTCCTTTCTCAGGGTTAAACCAGCCACATCTACTCTTAGTAATACATCATGTAAAATCCTATTGTGTTCCTGTAAAGAATCACCGTAGATCAAGATATCGTCTTGAAAATACAGTACCTTGTCAAGGCCCTTAAATACCTCAGTGACAAGTCTCTGGAATACGCTAGCAGCAGAGACTAGCCCAAAGGGTAGCCTAGTGAATTGGAATGTTCCCTCGCAGGTGATGAATGCAGTTAAGTGTTTGGAGCTGTCATCTAAACAAATTTGATGGTATGCATGTTTAAGGTCCAACTTACTGAAAAACTTAGCACCTTTGAGGGTCGAGACCAATTCACCAATGTTTGGTAAGGGGAACACATCAGCTACAACACACTTATTTAAGGAACGAAGGTCTACACAGAACCTGATTTTATTGTCAGGTTTCTGTGAGATCACAACGGGCGAAACCCAAGGAGACGCCTCTATGGGTTCAATGATTCCTCCCTGGAGCATTTCCTCTAGAGTAGCTTTGACTTCGTTCCGCAAAGCAAAAGGCACTCTCCTCACTTTGTGTTGAACTGGGGAACTGCCCTCCTTGAGAATGATGCGATGCGAATAACCTATAAGTTCTCCCAACTGATCTCTAAAAACATTTTTTAATTTCTCTAATATATTTTCCAAAGATGAGGTTTCAACAATAGAAATTGGGTTATCAGACCTAGGGTCAACAACAATGTGTAGGTCATATTGATGGTGACGACCCAGAATAGCCGGCCCATCAGCAGAAACGTATATCTTACCATGTGCTGATCTGCCCTTGAAGTCAATCTTGGCTTCGAAGAAACCTAGCATGTTGATTTTCTCGCCTTGATACCCAGACGGAAAAATGTCACATGCCTTCAGCGCTATTACACCCCACACACTCTTCATTAATGAAGTAGGAATTATGGTCCATTTGGAACCAGTGTCCACCATGAGAGAAATGACCTTCCCATCAATCATAAAGTCATCCTTAAACGGATTACCTCTCTGGTCATTACAAGAGCATACAGTATCAGATATAATCAATATTTTGTTCACATCACGTTTCAAATCGTCACATTCGTTAATAACAGTTACCCTTGAATTATTTCTATTTCTGCACATTTATTTTTATTTCTGCAGATCTAGAGTGCTGGCCCAAGAGAGAAGCAAAGCACTGTACAACAGGACACTTATTGTAAAATTAAAACTATCACAGCTCTGACTTCCTAAAACATCAAAATGTGTATTATTGTCTATGATGTTGCATTTAAAGCATCACTGCACTACCATAGTCAATTCATGCCGCATAAATATCTATCTAAATACAATGTTTTGGGGATATGGCCTAGAGATTAAAGATGCTAAACATTGAACCGTACAATATTTGCACCTGGCAGAACAATTGTGTACTTCATAGCAAGAGTATTCTAATGTGCCTCAAACTGTAAACATGTGTACGACCAAAAAAGTGCAGAATACTTTGCAGCGCTGATCCAATTGCATGTAGTAATTTTGTGCATCACATCCTAGAATTTGTGATTTCTTCTCAACTGAACACCCCCACCCCCGACGGCCCACACCCCTCATGTTATAGAGGTTCCTGCCACAGAAAAAGTTCTCAGTAGAGTGCCTTCCCACCCCTTGTAGATTAACCTAAAATAATTAAACACCTAAAAACATCACTGATTGTTTTAATTCAACTTCAGAAGGGTTCTTTTAAATTAGCAATGCCTTAATGTTGGATACATGAGGAATACAAACAAAGTCTCATTAGAAATCACTCACCTCATTTGGCTGGGGCAAAATGGCAACAGTCATTGTGCTGGTATGAATGCGGCCTTGTTTCTCAGTTTTTGGCACTCTTTGGACCCGATGAACTCCTCCTTCAAACTTCAAGTACTTATACACCTCAAGGCCACCGATGCTGGCAGTTGCGTGTCGCAGTCCTCCTGTAACAGGAAAAGCACAATAGACATTTACAAAATGATGCCAATGTTAGGCCCATAATGTGACAATTTACTTCACTGATGTACGCACCGATATTATGCGTTGTATGCGACAGTAATGAACATCAAGTGCGGGTCACAAATTATGGACAGTTCAATGATTTGACGCCTCGTATCACGTCATTCAAACCAAAGCTCAGCTATTTTGAAACAATGTAGTTAGCTGGTAGAAACAATACCATACGTGTAACCTTCCTTAACCACCGTTGACATGCTGATACCTTGAAAACAACTAAAAGATCCAATTGAAGATAAAACAATACGCAGTGATGAGGACCAAGTAGAGGTTTTTTATAAGCACCTCATCCATCAAAACATGGTCAGCAACTGCCAGAGTACATTCAGAACTATACACATTCTAAGTTCTATATTCCATAGAACTGACATCATGCAAATGTCATGTAGATAGACATCACAACAACACTGCTAGTTTAAAGGAAAATTAAGGTTTTCATCATTTTCAAGACTGGCTGGAAGTGGTTGGGGGAAGACTAGTGGTGGAAAAGGCTAAGGCAGGCATATATTCGTAGCGGTAGGAAGAGGGGAAACTTGAGGTTGGGCATGAAAGAGTGTCCATTCCCTTGCCTACGGATCTTGATGTTCATTTGTTGAGCCACTATGCTTGACTGGAAGAGAAGTGTTGAGGAACCCAGGGTGGATGCATTTGTATGTAGATTTGTTTGATTGTGTAATTTATCACAGCACTCATTAGAAGCATGTGCAGGTATTTTAGCATTGGTGATAGTATGTTTCTAAAGTTAAGCATCCTATGAGTCTTGCTGTCCTATTTTGTTGGATCTTGTGCCATGCAGCTGTTATGTTATGTTAAGATAGTTTGTAGAGTGCGCAGCTGACCCAGCAACATGGCGTCCCAGTGCTAAGCCAAAATAGAACATGGACAGCGAGTATCCCGCCTAAGGAAAGACAGAAAGGTCCAGGGACGACAGGAGGGTCAAAGGAGGGGAACTAAATGCGGGAACATATGGGTCTTTAACGCTTTTCGGAAAGTCAAATAGTTATCCATGCTCCTGATGTGGGGCGAGAGATCATTCCAGAGCTTGGCAGCCAGGACGCGGAACGAGCGACCACCAGCACGTGCCCTCTTCACAAGTGGTATAGAGACCAGATGTTTGCCTGCAGAGCGCAGATGACGCAGAGGAGTGTAGAACGAGAGCAGGCCAGATATTATACCAGAGGTGGGAGATTTCAAGATCTTGAACGCAAAGCTGAGAGATTTAAACTCCACCCGCTTCTCCACTGGCAGCCAGTGTAGTCGCCGAATGGTACTGGAGGTGGGGCAGCGACTGGGCATGGCAAGAAGCGTTCTTGGGGCGACATTCTGGACCCTCTGAAGTCTTGAGATCTTGGTCTTATTGACCCCAAGATAAAGCACGTTGCCATAGTCCAGTCTAGATAGAACAGATGCTTGCACAATGGTCTGCCGGATGGAAGGGTCAAGGAAACCCAACATGGGTCTGAGACTACGCAGAATGCCAAGACATGTCGCCGCCACCCTCTTAGTTTGAGTTTGGAAGCTCAACGCGGAGTCAACCCAAACGCCCAGATTTTTCACCCCTTTTTTGGAATAGGGGTGGGGGTCCCAGGGAGGAGGGCCACCAATGCCCGCTCCACAGCTCATGATCCTTCCCAACCAGCAGGACCTCAGTCTTGTTGGCGTTGAGCTGTAGGCATTAGCAGTCAGCCACTCTGCTACATCCGCCAAGCCACTATCGAACTTGGCCGCATCATTTTGGCAATCATTGGAGAGGGTGATTACAAGTTGAGTGTCATCAACCCTTTCCTTTTGGCTTGTAAGGTCAGCGGCTGAACATACAGGTTAAAAAGTGTAGGGCTAAGCTCAGAGCTATGTGGTACCCCCTGTTTGATGGAATGCATCCTAAAAGAAAAGGGGGGGGGGGGTGAAACGTGGAAAAACCTATCTGTGAGGAAAGAGGTAAGCCAGGTTAGGGCAGCGCCCGCAATGCCAGCCTCCTTCAGTCTTTGAATCAGGATCTGGTGAGAGACTGTATCAAAAGCAGCACTGAGATCCAATAGAATCAGTGTCGAGCACCGCTCCTCATCCAATGCTGCTCTCAGATGTTCAGATACGGCTAGGAGGGCTGATTCAGTACTAAGACCACGACGGAAGCCACTTTGAGAGGGATCCAAGGTTGTGATTTTACTCCAGGTAGTTAGATAGGGTCGAGTTGACATGTGCTTCGGTAATTTTAGAAATCCAAGGCAACAAGGAGATAGGGCGGAAGTTCTCCAATTTAGTCGGGACGAACGTGGGCTTCTTTAGAAGTGGCATGACAACGGCCTACTTCCATGACCTAGGGACAAATATCTTGGCGTAGACAGATTATTGACCTGGCCCAGCAGTGTAAGTAAAACCGATAGTAATCTCCTCAAAAGTTCCGGCTTCATAGGGTCAGTAGGGGAACCGGATTTAACCTTCCTGAAAAGTATAGAGAGAGCGTCTTCAGTAATGGGTGGGAAAGTGGCTAATATATGGGCAGAGGGGGATGGATCCTCAGAATCACTACCCACAACCGTAGAAGGGAAGGTTTTGTAGATGTTTTCCACCTTGTTCATGAAAAAGGTGGCTAGGTCCTCGCAGTGCTTGCTAGACTTAACTGTGGATACCTTAGGTGCCCCCGTGTTTCAGGTTAGTGATGATGGAGAAGACCTTCTTGACAGGATTCTGACTATTTCTGATCTCCTTCGAGAAGTAGGAAGTCCGTCCTTTCTGGACAGCCCTGTGGTATTTTTTTATGGCGGATTGGTAGTGGCCTTTCAGGGTGAACTCAAAATCTCGCCTCCACTCCCGTTCCTGCCATTTAAACGCTTTACGCATGGTGGAAAGGATACCATTGTACCAAGGGTTAGACTTAGTACTACGTCCCTTCGACCATTTGGCCGGGACCATAGCATCCAACAGATGCTTCAGCCAGTTGGTAAAGACATCACTGGCCAGGTCAGGCTCGTTTGGCTTGCAGGGCATACTAGATGAGAGGGAGGTGCAGAGCTGGTCAAAGTTTAACTCATGCAAGGGACGGCGGAGAGTGCTGTACTGATGGAGCCTGCTGGATAACACCACCCCGGGGAGTTTCATAGAGATCAAGAATTGATCCGTCCAGTCTAACGGAGTCGGGGTTAAGACAGAGAGACCCGAAAGGTTGGAAAAAACAGGGCTGTGTAAGTGATCAAGTGGTTCTCTGTTTGATTGATAATAAATGTATAGATTAAAGATCTTCTGCCGAGGTATGTTTTTAGATGTGTTCTTTGTTTACTGAACACTGAATGGTGTGGGAGCTTTAATTGTATTCATGTGGATGACCAAAAAGTACCATGTAAAGGCTTCTAACTGTGCTCCATAACCAACACACCAATTGCTCAGAAAGAGGAGATGCTGCAGCTGAAAAAGTCTCATCTTTTCACTCAGATATATTGGGTCAGCAAGGTTAGGTAACTAATGAGACCGAGTACCCGGTTGTTAATTGAAGACATGAATGTGACTGGGTGAAAGAAGAAGGCAGGTGATGGGTGCATAAAATGTGTCAGGCCTCTCTTTGATGTGCCTTCACGCTTTCATCATTCTGTTTATTCAGTAGAAGGGACAGGCTTGCAGAAACAAAAGTGTGAAATAGTCCTTGGAGCTGCAGACATTTAGGCAGCGCTGGAGATACACCTGTGTAAAGCTGCTTTATAAACTTCATGCCCGAAACGGATTTTGAGAAGGAGCGTGTGCATCTGAAAAGGAGGAGTGAAAGGCAGACTCTTGCAGGATTGCAAAGATGACTGCTGTACGCTTGGAGATGAATGCATTGAGTCTGACCTATTTCAATTAATTGTTTTAGATCAATTAAAAAAACATAAAATGATTAGCCTTGTGGAACCAGTGACAGTATGGAGCATTTTGATGAGTTTTCGCTCTGGAGACAGCATAAAAGTTGGCTGACAGATCAAGATGGATGAACATGTCAACAATTCCACTCTATGGTTTGAGGTATCTTCAAAAACTGATACTGGAGCTCTACTGTTCCATGATTGATTATGAGGCCTAATGAGCACACATCCATGTTGGGTTCATGAACGAATGCATTTGTAAAACCACCATTATTTGAGTGATTTTATTAATAAACGTAAGGCCTTCGATTTGTTAGCTGTATCTTACTGTAGTTGCACTAATATTTAACGTTGTACCCTGGAGTCGCCATTGAAATAAAGCCACAGTGATTCATTATCTGCAAGCTTCCCTTCCCCCCCATCTAGGTGGGGGTTGTATTTGGCATGATTTTCAAATACTACAATTGGCATACACCTTCTACAAATTCCACAATCTGCTGTAGTGAGTGAAGGACCAGATATTTGATAAAGCAGTGACAATGGGGACAATTTCAGAGTTGTGTTAAAGAGATAAAATGAAAAGAAACAGTGGAAATGGCATCAAAAGACAGGGCTAAAAAATTCCACTCGCTATAGATCCAGATTTAATCAAGACAAGCTAATGTTAGGACCTATTCGTCTGTTCTGGGAGCTGTGTTCTGTTTGCTCACAAAGTGAATGAGCAATAAAGATGTCTTCAAATCTTGTCACATTTGCTCAGCTTTCAGAGACTGAGATCAAGAGTCAGTCTGTCTTCCTACATTTACTTTTCTTTCTGTGAATCAAGTTAGAGAATTTTGTGAAGTGAACTTCATGATAATCGCTCTGTTCAAAGCATGTGAAATGAAAGGCTGTAAGATTTTAGGCTTTTTTCTAACACAACACTGAAATAGCTAGTAGGTGAACTGTTCAAATATTAAACATATATTTCACTAATTTTGAAGACACATTTTGTAATTCTGTGGTGAAAGAAATGTATTTTTATAGGATCAGAACAATTCAAACACTTTATTTAGGGATATGCAAATTTTAAATAGTTTTGCTGAAACCCAATTTCCAAACATTGATTATGCACTAATTAGTTTTATCAGTAAAACTACATGTTAGTGGGAACGTTTTGTGGCAATTTTAATGAAAAATGAGCTATTTGTAAATTACAGTGCACAACCACATTATGGTTTAGTGACATATTTATGAGAAGTGAGTTTTTAAACATGAACTTGGAAATACTCCTGCTATTAGTAAACTAAAAGGCAAGACAGGGATCATGTGTACCCTATAAGCTAGATGTGGGCTTGAGTCTTATTATACATGAAGCAAACATTTAGTCTAGTAAATTAAGAGTTTTTTGTACAGCAGAAATAGTGAACTTCATGAACACATGATTTGCATGATAGTTATGAGTGCATCACCAGCTCTCCACTAAGGTTAACCAGTTTGGGCCAACTGTCTGCCACTGTCACGAGGGTGGGGAGTGGGTAGGGGTTGGATTGGGGAGGGAATTTACTTACCTAGTTGAAATGATTATTATTGTTGTTTATTTGTTATGAAGGGTATAGGTCCTACGTATATAAAACCAAAAACTGCATTTGCACTGTTATAATAGACGAGTGGTACGCTCATGTGTTGGTGAGACTGTATGTGAACGGGATTTGATATGTGGATACCACAGATTGGCTATTGATTATATGAACTTGAATCGTATATGCATGTCTTTTGTACGAAATACAGTGGAAGCGGTTTTTAATTAAAAGTTTTTTTAGAGAAATAGTGAACTTGCATATTTGAAGGTGCTCTCTTATGTGATAATGAAAAAAAAGTGGCTCCATAAGACAAAATATTTGCCTAGGATTACACAATTAGGGCCCAGTTCATGGTCAATTACATTACAGTTAGATTGAGTAGATTATTTAAATAAATAGACCTGCAAGTCTAGTAACATTTTTATGATGTTTTGAGCCCTAAAAGAGGTTATGGCGAAAGTCTTGGCTGTAAGAAATGAACGGGCTAATTCAGCATGTGGGACGTGAGGAGCAAGGCCCAAGAAGGGAGGCAAACTGAGAAAGAGTTTGGATATTACAGGTGTGGCAGTAATGGGAACGTGGCAGTCAACAATCAGTGTCTAGCTGTAGAGATTACTAGATGTTTGTAATCCATCATCTTGTTTGCGTTTTAAAAGGGTGCGTTACATCTGTGGTAGGATGCTATATATAGCTGTAACTGAATTGAGAGGAAACTTGCTGAGGCAGTTGGAGGCAGCTGGTGTCTCTATTAACTAGGCGTGAATATGCTGGTGGAGCTGGAAAAAACCTCTTTCACACAACTATGTATGAACACCTTTCCCGGGAGTCCATTTTTATCAGATACCAGCTGCATAAGTAACTGAAATGTCAAACAGAGCACACTGCATTCCACTGCAGACAATTCTCTCCAGGAGCAATGTTCATGTGTGCAAGTCCAAAAAGTAAGCAAAACAAAAAGTAAGCAAAAGAAAACACTGACTAAAAACAAAGATGTAATTTACAGGAAAGAGACATAACTAAGGGTGGATGTGATGTTTCAAGGGTAAGTGGTTCTTCATTTTGGATGACATAAGATTGGCAGACTACATACATTAGAAAATTTGAATTTAATCTCTGAATAATCAACTGAATTCTTCATTGGCAATTCAAATCAAATCAAGCTTTATTCGGATCATTCAAAATGTCTATAAAAGTATACTATAAAATACAATAATTCATTTATAATCAAGATCTACATTTTATCCAAACATAATACTAAAAACACCATATTAACATGATTCTAAAAAAATATACAGGTTCATAATACAGATGTGCTTACATTAATTCATAATTCAATTTTTCTAAGTAAGCTAAATCATTTCTTTGTTTCATTTCCAACTGTATATAACAAATCACCCCATTACAGACTGTCATTTTTTCCAAGTTTCTTAAATAACTAAAAGCAGTTTTATAGGCAAACAGGCTATTAACCTTAAAAATTGGACGGAGGTACATTTTCCTAATATCCATATAAAATTTGCAGAAAAGTAAAAAGTGAAGGGTACTTTGTTTGGACCTACCGTCACACGGACAATTCGGAAGTTTAGAGCACCATTTGCCCCTTTTAGGGAAGGCAAATAGATAGTGTAGTGTGCTCAACCTCAGTCTGGTTAGGTAGAATCTGTGTTGAACATTCGTTACAAATACGAGGTATGGTTGTAAGCCCGTAACAATGGGGCCCTCAAGATAGGATATAACAGTCTTCTTAGAACTTGTGGCCTCATCTCTTAGGGCTTCCCTCACGCTTTGAAATCTCCTTTTCATTTGACCTTGCTAATATGTACTGCGTCATCTAATCGAATATAATTTGCACTTTGAATGCATCCTTCTAAAAGACCAGTAATGTAACTTAACCATGGTATATTCTTACATTGGTCTTGGGATAGCCAATCTAAAATAATATCCCTTGTAAAGTGAGTTTCTTCCCTAGTCCAAACCTGATGCCACACATTTAAAACAGCCAGGCTAATTGAGTCGTGTATATACGGAGTTCCAGTTTCTCTATGCAAGATGGTGGAGGCAGTAGCAACAGGAACGGCTAACAAGCGTCTTAAAAAGTTGTTTACAAGGACTTGTAAAGGCATAGTATTAGTCTGGCCCCATGGGGCCCCACCGTAACAAGTCCTGGTGATACACTTTGCACCGTACAATTTTAAAATCTCCTGAAGAGGTTCATTACCAATTTTTTGAGAGAACCTGAAGATAGCCTCCAAATTTTCATGAACTTTAACTTGCATAGAGTTACATGTGTATTCCAGGTACCCCTACTATTAAAAAGAACCCCTAAGTAAGAAAAAGTAAGTGTTCTCTCTATTAGTGCTCCGTTTATGACATGAGATCTTGTTTTAATGTTTCCTTTACCACAGGACATAACCAGAGTCTTACTTAGGTTAATTTGTAGGTGTTTTTCCATCATAAAACTAGTACAATTATCCATCAGGGTCTGTAAGTCGTTTGCTGTTCTAGAGATTAGAACAGCATCATCGGCGTACAGTAATAGGGGTGTGGCCCGTTTTCTGATCATTGGGACATCAACCCCTAAATTCTGTAACAGGATTTAAACACCATTATATAGGGTGATAATAAAAGAGGGCCAAGAGTACACGCCTGTCTTATTCCATGGGTAATTTTAAAGTGCTTCGTGCAATCCCCACATGTTCCGTAGTGTATCTTAGCTGATATTTGAGCGTAAATCTGAGATAAAGAAAAAACAATATCCTACGGGGCACCCATCCCTCTCAATGTCTCCCATAGCTTTGAATGATTCACCAAGTCTAATGCACTCGACAAATCTACAAAGCAGAGGTGAAGGGAGCCCTTCCTTGCAAATGTGTATTTACCTATTATTAGTTCAAGATTCATGCACTGCTCAACTGTCCCGACGCCGCGTCTGAAGCCATACTGAGCTACAGATAAAATATTATTTGCAGCTACCCATTGCTCTAGCCTGGCCAACAGTATTCGGCCCATTACTTTCGATGTCGAGTCAAGCAAATATATTGGGCGATAGCAACTAGCACTACTTCTGTCCCCCTTTTAAAAATGGGGACTATTAAGCTTTCCGCCCATGTGGCTGGAATCACCCCGTTAATTATTGCATTAAAAAATGTATGCAAGACGGGCACCCAAAGGTCCATATTATATTTAAAAACGTTGATAGGGACCCCGTCAGGGTCAGCCGCCTTGCCCCTGGCACTGTCCTTAAGGGCTGTACTAATATCAGCTTGAGTAATGCACCCTACTTTTGTGTTCTTTAATTTATCCCTTTATTGTCACCAGAATTAAAAATACCCTGATTGGAATCATTAAAACTTGCCTCAAAATGGGTAAGCCATTCCGTAGGGGTCCCTACCATGTCTATCTTTACAGATTGGGTGTCCTTAAAAAAAGGATGGTCAAGAGTTTTCCAGAATAAAAATGAATCTTTAAGGTCTACAGCTTTCGTCAAGTTCTCCCACACTTTATCCCGGATCTCTGATTTCCTCTGAATAAGGGCTTCTTTATATAATTTCCGTAGGGTGGGTATCTCCTCCCTATTGCGCGGGGTAATTTTTAAAGCAGACTTTAGTTCTCTATTTAATTTGGAACATTGTTGGTCGAACCACCTAGGCGAACCTGATGAAACTAAAGCGGTTACCTTGCTATTCCTTCGCAAGTTTTCTGAAATTACAGTCAAAATACCTTGAAAGGCCTCTACTATATCCAAACTCTTTGTGGATTCATCTAGACAGGTACTAATTTGATCCTTGATTTTCAAAAGGATTTTATTTGTAAAGACTTCTGGGTCTACACCTGCCCGTTTGACTAGAAATCTCATTCTCCCCCTGTGTTTTTATGTTTACTTCACGGATATCTAATTGAGGCTGTATTTCAATCAGGGTCCTCAAAGTAATTACCACGGGATGGTGGTCACTCAATAAGCTTGGGGAGACTAAACATTCAGTTACAATGGGCTAAAGACTTGTTGAAATAATGAAGTGGTCAATGCATGAGGATGATCTTGCTCTTTTAAAGGTATAAACATTACCCCTATCCTCACGCCCACTCTCTTTTAAAAACTTTTCTGTAATTTCTAAATTATACTTGAACATGAGGAAATTTATATTTTCACCATAGTTATTATGAGGGAAATGTGCAAAAGGGCTACCTAATTCCTCCTCATAACCGCATTGCTTACCAGCAATGAGATTACAAGGTTCTATATTAAAATCTCCTGCCCAAACCACAAAGCAGTCCTGGCCTACTATCTTCATAAAATGCATCAACTCTTTATCCAAAGTTATAATGACCTTGTGTCTCGAAGAGTTAAAAATATTATTATAAAAATGTATTACTATAATATCCTGCAAACATTCTACTGAAAAATATAAAAACTGGAAATTTGGCGCCTTTATGTAAGTTTTTTTTTAAAGTCAATCTAGAAGACAATGAAATAAGTACTGCTAAACCACCACTAGTCCTGCCCGAATTAGAGGGGGTAGCATTTGTTACAATAGCCTTAAACCCATTCACAAAGAACTCCTTGGTAAGCCATGTCTCCTGTATTGAAACCATATCACATTTTTCGATACTATTTAACCAGTTTGCGTCCTGCAAATTGTTCCTTACCCCAGCTACGTTCCATGTCATTATATTCAGGCATTCATACTGTAATTGACTCAGGCGGTTTATATCGGTTTCTGCACTAGGCCCTATCTTTCGTCCAATAATACTAACCTCACTACCCTCTTTATCCCGACTCATAGTCCTTACTGCATCCTACTGTAAATGTGACTTGACAGGCAGGTTAGACACAGGGGGCAGATAAGAGTAAGTAATTACATTTTCCAGCGAACTAGGAGTTATAGAGTATAGTCAATCACAATTATCTAATTCTGATATTGGAGCAAATCTATTGGCTAGAGTTAAGGGTGGAAATGGGGAATCTCTGGCTGGATCCCCGTTTATCTCTTCTGTTGTATAATGCCCTAACTGTCCGCCATCCAGTAAAATGGGGTCTATAGAAAAAACCCAATGGCAAAAGACAAATATTAAGCAATTCAGTTTGTTCTTCCTCGAGCCATTTTAGCCTGAGTACGCTATTTCTTTTATCATCGATTACCTTCTACAGAAATACGTTCTGAACTTTGTTAAACTGCCATTAAGCCAGGGGTACCAAGGAGATTTGATGCCTCGGATTCAGTTAAGTGATTGATTTAGTTCAGGAGCAGTGGCACCTTGGGTTACTTCCATCTTCCATCTCTACTAGACTGGTCATTTTTCCAAACCCTTGTGAGCTACCTATGAGGGTCTAGATTGTGAGAAATTCATAATATGAGGTAGGCAACACTGTGGAGCTGCACAGCCATGGAATATATTACCTCTAGAGGCAATTTTCATAGCAGGTGGTCTCTTGGAATCAGCAACAAAGGCAAAAAGGTGAACAGGCAGCCATTGTGGTTATTTATTTATTTATTTATTTGCGTGAAAGGGTTGCCCAATATTTTTTCCGTAACTGTAGGTGACCACTAATAATCCCAAGGAGTGGAGTCAACGACTCATCAGAGTGGAATTCTGCCTAGAAGCTTCTCGATATCAGCATCAACACCCAATTGCTGAATCTGGGGTTCTAGAAATAGCTTACAATATAACAAGTAATCTTCAACCATTCACACCAGCAACATTAGTGGTTAGGGAAAGGGCTTCTTACACCAATAAAATATGATCAAAAAAGTTGTTACAGTTTGGGGAATGGGCTCCAAATGTAACCTCACAAAGACAAGCTCTTGAGGAAAATTTTCACCTCTGAACGCCTGGGTTGAACTCTTACAGAGTCTGCAGCAAGGTGTCCTTGCACAGCTTCGTCTTTGTCTCTCGTACTTTCAATTTTATTCAAAGCTCTCACTCAGATATAAAATGGTCCAGACTAGCCGTCTAAGGTGTACACAGCTACTCAAAAAGATTAAGCAGCTGGATACTACACTCATGACACTAGACAGTTATGTGCTGTCAAGCAATATTACTTTGCAAACATAAATAGATGATGGACAGGACACTGAAACTTTTCAGACACTCAGCCCAGTCACAGATCTGGGTTGAATCCATCATCGTTCTTTAGCTCACTTCGCCAGCCCAGTTCAGACCCAGCCATATGCAAATCAGTCTTGACCCTGTTCCTCAAGGGAACAGCCCAGCCCGAACTGCCAAGCCATGCCTTCCCTGAACTGGAAACAAACATCCTGGGACCAGTTTCGGGTTAACAGCCCTCATTAGCCAGGCTAGCTTGAATCCAGTGGCAAAGTGTGCAAGGGACCCACGTCTGGGCATACCTGCCAACTTAGGGCGGAAAAAGCAAACACAACGCAATATTACTTTCTAACAGCATACATAAACATTACAGTTTGAAATGTGGCATGGCATTCAGAATCAGAAGTGATGTGCCAGATTAACAAAGTGAGTTTACCTCTGCAGAGTAAACCTTTGTAGTATAGGATTCTCTCAGGCACCAGTCAGCCAAATCAGTGCATATTTTATTGTATATGTAATTATTCACAATCACTATACAATAGGATTACAAGGCTCTTGGGATGGCACTATCTCAATCTCACATTTTAATTCGAATCAGATTTATATGTTTTTTAGTGGTGCGAAGCAGAAGACTATTGCAACACATGATGGTTTAGCTATTATCGGAGGGTGATTGGTTTACATTTATAGCAATGGTCTCTGGACTGAGGACAGGGGGTGGGCAGAGGTGGTGGGTGCAGTGAGAGTCCCTGTGGGCAGCAGTCCCAGGAGGATGGCCCCGTCTAGCAGTAGTAATTAGCAGAAACCACATGTGGAGTCTGCGTAAGGGCACGTTAAGTAAAGGCTGCTGTTTACTCTCTCCAAATGTGAAACCATCGATCTCGCAAGCTTTAGAGGAAAGTCTTCATAAGGAACAAAAATCTACTTGTTTCATATTTTATAATGTTGTATAAGAGCTTCAATGTTGGTGTAAAATTAAGTAATTCTTACTTCTTTGTTGAGTAATCTTTCTGCGTTTGCGCCTGCAACTTACCCAATTCACTCTTAAAATATTCAAGTATTTCAAAATTCCAGCACCTATATGCCGCATATCTCTGGTACATATCAAACATCTCCGATGTGAACAGCATTGCTTCTTGTCCGCCCACCCCAGCATTTACTTCCATGATCAAGTCACTTTCATCTATTTCTTCAGAGGGGACCAAGACCATGATAATCTGCAAATAACAAGACACAAATATGAAATTCTGCAAGGAATGCCACAATACAATCTATGAGAATCTGGTAAATGGGCTGGGTTGCATTTAACATAAGATGATGCTTATTCAGAATACTACAAGCAGGCTGATGTCGTCTGCCTGGTAATTAACGTGAAAGCTTTGATCATTCCTACAACAGAATTGTCTATTGATTATCAGGCTAATCATTCTATGTAGTTAATATATGCCAGTAAGAACTGCTGTGCAAAGGTCAAAAAGTGCTGGTGGACCACTCTATAAACATCTACCACATGGCAATCATGTTGTCCACTATCCTGTGGCGCCACTTTAATGTTGGTTTGTGAGACACCATATCCAAGGAGGGATAGTTACAACTCCTCCCTAAATTGTTTGTTAGCAGATCTTTAGAAAGACCCTGGTGCAGAAGATAGCTGAGCCCAGCGTTTCCTTTTGGTTGCTTGTTATGTGTTAAAGTAAAACCTCAATGACGCCAAGAGGCCACTAACCTTCAGACCTTAAAATAATATGAGCTGTTTTTTTTAGGGTGATGTGATTTACTGGCATTATGCTTGCAGCCCTGGCAGACATATCAAGCAAAAGGTCTGCGTATCCCTGCCTCAAATTCTATGTCAGGACGGAGGCGCCAATTATGCTTTTCTCAATTTCTTTACTGAACACAGCAGCCAATAAAAACACAGCAAAGAAAACAAAAAACTACACTACCCATAAGCACTGGGTAACCATAGAGTACATAGAAGGTATATAATGAGTCATAGAGGTTCCAACTTCCTCTTTCTTTGCTGCTCCGCAGCCAGTTAAGTGCTCTTTCCTTATTTACTTGCTATTTTGCCTTAATTCATGTTAATATTGTGCACGCTTTGTATTTCACTGCAGCGTTATTGCTATATGCTAATTTGAACCTGCCGGTTCGCGTGTTACCGCTATTGCCTTCGACACTTTACAGTTTATTTATTTATTCAAAGTTTTATATAGCGCGAACAAGATCCTTACAGATATCAGAGCGCTTCACAATGGCAGGGTAGGGGCATTGTTGTTGTTTCGCCGCTTCTCGGAGTCGGCTGCGGGGGCGTGTGCTCACCCCCCGGTTGCAGGCTTGCTTCTTGCGCCTGTTCTTTTGTTGGGGAGCGGGGCTGAGTGACGCGGGTCCTGCTCGCGCGTCTCCCATTTTCGACAGGTTCATTCGGCGCATGCGCAGTCCACCAGCTGTTCTCGCGTTGCTGTCGGCGGTGGTACTGCGCATTTGTTCCTGAGAGAATTTCTGACAGGACGTCCAGCGCTCGAGTGTCTCTTCGGAGTGGAGTTGAATTGGCTTCTGCCTTTGCCCTTATTCCTGTCGTTAGGCCCCTGACGCCCTAGTGCTCTTTGAATTCCCTGGGGTTGTAAAATGATTGCAGAGGCTTTGCCTAGAGTGTCTTAAGCAAGCCCTCCCTCCACATTCTAATATTTATTTTGACAGGTTATTCCTGTTCATTGGCTTGCTTTGGGGCTACACTCCCCCTGAAGTGCCCTTTGGGTGTCAATATATTTTTCGCCTCCTCTTGGGCATATCACCTCTCCAGGAGGTCAGAATGGCAGAGTATTATCAGGATGAGGACGCATATTACTACGCTGAGGAAGAGCGCGCGGGCTCTGAGGGTACTGAATTTATGGACCAAGCTTTGTATTACGCTATAGCCCCTCTCAAGAGACATTTGGCTGAATATGCTACTCAGCAGGGTTGGATTCCTTCTTCAGGTCGGTCCAAGAAATCCCCTAAAAATCCTCAAAGCAGATTTTATAAAATTGGCTAAAAATCTGTCCACCGCCAAGTCTTCCAAAAGATCTGCCACGTCTTTTCAGACACATCAAGCCTCCACCGTGAATGAAGACTCGTCTTCAACTGATTCTTCTTCGGACCCAGTGGTGCCGCCTCCCAAGAAGATGGCTCGCAAAGAGCATTTCGTCGATGCCTCTTCTACCCCACAAGTATTAACCTTTGAGCCAGATGACATTATCCACCCAAACTCTTCAGCTTGGCTTCCCTCACCAGAGGTTACTGAATATGTGCCAGCACATATTAGTCGTCCCTTCGAGAAAGATGTTCGCGCCAGGCTGCGATCTGAGTGTCCCCGCCCAGACCTGGCGGACAAGTTGGCTGAGACTCCTGAGGTAGATCCATCCATGGTTACATATATGCGCAAGTATGCCAAAGACCCGAAGAAAGGTCTGGATAGGTCGTGGAGGTCCTGCCAGGACAAATTACTCGATCTCTTGGGTCCTTTGACCAAAATTTTGGATTTGGCCTATTCTGCGAAAAATTCTAATTCACTTATTGATCCCGATGAGTTAGCTGGGTGGTCTCAAAGGGCTATATGCATTTTAGGTAATGCAAATTGCGCCCTGTCCTGTGAGCGCCGTCGCTCGATTCTAATGAAATTAGACCCTAAATTAACAGATCTTGCATCTTCCGAATCAGGCCCTTTGGCACACGGTTTCCTTTTTGGTCCTCCATTCCTGAAAGAACTCACTAATTTCGTTGCGACCTTTAGTGGGCTTGACAAGGCGCAATCAAACCTGTGCCGTGCCTTTCGTCCGGCCGGGGAGGCAACCAACCTGCTCAACGAGGAGGCCAGTCCCAGAGAGGTGGAGCCCAGGACAACTATGGCTCTGGAAAAACCAGATTCTACCCCTCTCGCAAGGGTAGAAACAACTACGGCACAGGCGGCTACGGAGGTGCCCAGGGAAGACGTCAAGATTCCTCCAACTCAGGTGAGCTTAATTCTGGCATCCGAGGTTTTGGGGGGCAGACTGAAGTATTTTCTACGCAATTGGCAGCTAATCTCCAGGATGCTTGGGTGTTGGAGACGGTGCAAGGATTCAAACTAGAGTTCTACGACCGCCCTCTCCAACACCGCCTTCCTTTACCCCATGTTTTTTCCCAACGAGATCAAGACTTCATCTCCGCAGAAGTCGAGTCCCTTCTGACGAAAGGAGCCATCCTTCCATCTTCCCGTCATCCTGACGGTTTCGTCAGCAATATATTTCTAGTGGAGAAAAAAGGGGGAGGTTCCCATTTAGTCTTAAACCGCAAAGATTTCAACGGTGGGGTTGTATACCGTCATTTCAAGATGGAAGGTATCCATCTTCTTCGAGCTCTTCTTCGAGAGGGGGACTGGATGGTCCGTTTGGACCTGAAAGACGCCGATCTGTCTGTTCCGATATATGCTCCCCACCGTCGCTTTCTTCAGTTTCAATGGTTGGGGAAATGGTTTGAGTACACGGTACTCCCCTTCGGTCTTTCTTCCGCTCCATGGTGCTTTACGAAGCTCATGAGACCGGTAATGGAATCTTTGCGGGTCTGGGGAGTCCGTTTGATTGTGTATCTGGACGATATTCTTTTGATGGCTCATTGCCCCCTTCTTCTGCAACTTCATTTACAATGGTCCATCGATCTATTGCAATCTCTAGGTTTTCTTATCAATCCTCTGAAGTCAGACTTTCAACCCTCGCAGAAGATGGGTTTTCTAGGTTTCAGCATCGACTCAATAGCTTGTCAGCTTCTTCTTCCAGGTCAGAAGATCAGAGCGATCAAAAGGGAGTTGCGTCTGGTCTTGTCCAAGCAACTGGTCTCTTTGCGGACTGTGGCTCGGATTGTAGGTCTCCTTTCCTCTTCAATCCAAGCCATATTTCCGGGTCCCTTACATTATCGCGCCCTTCAGCGCCTCAAGATCAGACATCTACAGAAGGGCCTTCGCTAACCGGATCTCATCCCCCTGTCGGAGGATGCTCGTTGGGAAATGTTGTGGTGGCTAGACCACATGGAATCCTGGAACGGTAGAGCGCTGTTCGGGAAGTCTCCAGACATCATTATCGAGTCCGATGCAAGCCTTTGGGGATGGGGAGCCCGGTGCGGTTCTCTGACGACAGGGGGCCGTTGGTCCCGGGAGGAATTATCCCTCCACATCAATTGTCTAGAGCTTCTTGCGGGCTCTTTGGCGATCCGCTGTCTTTCCCCTCAAGCGACGAACTGTTGCATTCTACTCCGCATGGACAACATCTCAGCGGTGAGATATGTCAACAACCTTGGGGGCCCAAACTCCTTTTGGAGATCGCCAAGGACTTTTGGCATCTTTGCTTACAACGCCAGATCACGATTATTGCAGAGTACCTTCCAGGTCACGACAATCTAGTGGCGGATTGGAATTCCCGTCACCTCCGAGATTACAGTGACTGGCGTCTCCACCCTCGAGTGTTTCGGACCTTGTTCCGGGTTTGGGACCAATGCCACTTGGATATATTTGCCTCTCGCCTGAACAAACAGCTTCCACTGTTTTACAGTTGGCGTCCGGATCCGGAGGCTCTGGCCACGGATGCCTTCCTCCAGTCTTGGCCTCCTCACCTGTGCTATGTGTTTCCCCCTTTCATGATGATTCCCAGGGTTCTGGCCCGCACGAGGCGTTTTCTCTCAGATCTGATTCTCATCACTCCCCTTTGGAGGGCTTAGGCGTGGTTTCCAGTTCTTCTGGAGATGAGTTGCTCTCCGCCGCTCCTTCTCCCCAACAGGTGGAACCTGTTGCTGGACCCTCTTCTGCAGCCCCACCCTCTCATTCTATTGGGTCATCTCAGTCTTGTAGCATGGCGGATTTCGGGGGACGCTGGCAAATCGCAGGCCTTTCTTCTGACGCTGCCCGATTTATCGGCGAAGCTTGGGCCCCCAACACCCACAAACGTTATTCGTCAGCTTGGAAGCGGTGGTGTGATTGGTGTACTCAGAGATCAGTGGATCCCTCTACGGCAGATGTCACCTTAGTTCTGAATTTTCTTGCTTCTCTTGCTTCTTCTGGTTTGGCATACAGGACGGTTAATAACTTTCGTTCTGCTATTTCGGCTGGTCATATTCCAATGGATTCTAAGCCTATTGGGGAACATCCTTTGGTTTCCAAATTACTCAGAGGCATCCGGATGGTAAAACCTACCTGCCCTAAGTATGTTCAATTATGGGATGTATCTGTGGTTTTACGTTTCTTGAGTTCTTGGCCTGAAAATTCATTGCTGTCTAGGAAACAGTTATCCGCCAAATTGACAATGTTGCTTTGCCTCTTGTCCTGCAAGCGTGTGTCAGATGTTCGTGCTCTGGATCTTGCCGGATGCACTTTTTCACCAGAAGGTGTTTCTTTTTCCATTTCTCGCCGTACTAAGAGTAACACATCTACTGTGTCTTATCCCTCTTTTCCACACAATCCCAAGCTGTGTGTGGTACGGTGCATTAAGGATTATGAGGGGAGTAATGCACCTTCCCGTCATGATTTGCAGGGTCAACTGCTTATAGCTTTACAAAAGCCTTTCAAACCTGTCTCCCCTGCTACCTTGGCACGTTGGGTTCGCTGGCTCATGTTTGAAGCGGGCATTGACGTTTCTGTCTTTGGCGCCCATTCTGCTCGGGGAGCTATGGCTTCAAAGGCTTTTTCCTTGGGGGTTGGCCTCCAGGATATAATGAAGGCCGCTGATTGGTCTTCGGAATCTGTTTTTAAAACTTTTTATTTTAAAACCAATTGTTGATGTTGCTTCTGTTGGGTATACACCTGTTACAACGCAACTTTTACAACTACCTACTGTTACAACGCAACTTTTACAACGCATACCATTACAACGCATTGCGCTGGGGGGCGCTCTAGGATAGGGAATAAGTATAATTTACTATCCAACAACTTCCCTAGTGTCCACGGGGACTGGAGTTAGAATAGTAAATTATACTTACCACTATCCAGCACCTCAAAGCGCTATGCGTTGTAATGGTATGCGTTGTAATGGTCGCGTAGGTAGTCGTAATGGTATGCGTTGTAACATGGTACATCCCTTCTGTTGTGGTGGATAAGCTTTGAACAAGCATAATCGGAGCCTCCGTCCTGACATAGAATTTAAAATTTGCTAACATTCGTGCCAAGAATTTTCAATTCTATTAAGGACAGGAGGCGAGGATTATCCCACCCTTATTGACAGTATAGGCATTGTATTGTTGTATGCATTTTTAATATTCTGTGATGTTCTTGATTATATGAAGTTTCCCGCCCTATGTTACTTTGCATTCCTTCCTTTTGGAATGGCCTTTACCCCTCTGCTTTTTATTTCCTCCAGGCTCCGACCTAATATACCTTCTATGTACTCTATGGTTACCCAGTGCTTATGGGTAGTGTAGTTTTTTGTTTTCTTTACTGTGTTTTTATTGGCTGCTGTGTTCAGTAAAGAAATTGAGAAAAGCATAATCCTCGCCTCCTGTCCTTAATAGAATTGAAAATTCTTGGCACGAATGTTAGCAAATTTTAAATTCTGTGGGGGCTTTGTCAAGTGCAGAGGAATAGGGGGATGTAAAAAAAGGTCCAGCTGATCATAACAAATAATGTCACGAGCAGAGGATGTCATTTCAGCATCTGATTCATAAGAGCTGAATAAAGGAGAAGAACATGAATGGGTGTTCTCTCATCCCACAAGAACCACATTTTGGGGGGCAAGTAAGTAACCTAGAAAGTTATGGTCTGCAATGCTTTTTGCATTATTCATTCACCTGGTAAACCTGGAACCCAATTAGACATCTTCTAACACAAAATATTATTTGCTGTCCAGGGGCCTTCATCAGAGCAGTTGCTCTTCGAAGGCTTGCATAGGATCATCAGGAGACAATGAAATAAAATGTCGAGTTTAAGGAAACACATTAAATAAATATACAAAACGTGAATCAACAAAATAAGCAAATCAAATTGAGGTTGCAGATCAATGGATAACATGAGAAAATTACCTATCAGGGGAGGGAAAAAAGAAGAAAAGGAAAAGAAAATTAATTTGAGTGCAAAAGCTAATTCTCAAAAGGGGCCCAGTTCTTAGATGCCACTAAGCGCCTTCTACAACCCCTCAGCAGATACACTGATGATTCCAGTTCATACCATGCGAGCATCCTAGCTTTCCAGTGACCAAAAGTGGAAGCCACTAGACTTAGCCACTGCGATGTTATGCATAATCGAATCATTGCCATTGCAATAAAAAGGAATGATCTGGCATATCTTGTTCTATCAGCAGCACTTGAGTATTCATAGCCCGTTATAATTAAGTCCGGTGAGATCTTAACCGGAATTTGGAGTACCTGATTGATAAAAACCTCAATTTCCTTCAAAAATAAGCTCAGACTAGGGCATAAATTAAACACATGAATCGCATCCGCAGCGGAAAAATATACATCTAGAACAAAAGTCCCCTCTACCACTACTCCATCTAGCGATCTTGGCAGGGGTATGGTATAAGTTAAACATGGCCATGTAACTTTGGGTGCGCAAAGTGCCTGAGACTAGGACACATCTGGCTAATTCAAGCGGCAGTTTTAGATCTACTGTTGGGACACCAAATTTATCGGCCCACTTGATATTATGAATGTCCCGATCGTCCGGGAGTTCAGAAAAGAGATATTGATAAAGTGCACTTATTGTGTTTTTTTTTCTAATCAGTTCAACTAAAATAATCTTATCGTATAGGGTAGGATTTCAACAAAGATTCTTGTCCAAAAAGCTCCTAACCTGTAAATATTTGAAAAAGTCATTAGAATGCAACTGGAACTTATCCTTCAAAATAGGGAAAGAGGCCATCTGACCATCCTGGGCAAGATCGCCAATTTCCTTCAGGCCCATAGAGCGCCATTTAGTCATTATCCCGTCCTGGAATATTGATGGTAACAGACCCAAGGCACTAAATGGGGTATAGAAATTGAGCTTTGAAATAGCCATGCGAGAGCGGATTTTCTGCCAGATATAAAACAGAGCCCAACAAACCTTACATTTTGTTTTCTTAAAATAACTTGGTTCTACAACACGCGTTAGCTCTTGGTGATGCTGCTAAGGGAGTCCTAAGTCGTAGATGGATGGACTAGTGCACAAAGGAATATCGGCCTTATCGCCCACCAAAGTTGAGCCAAAATGTTGTATCATAGCAGCCCAATAATAATATAGCAAGTTGGGAACTGACCAACCCCCCCATTCCCTAG
Source organism: Lissotriton vulgaris (assembly GCF_964263255.1). Taxonomy (NCBI): domain Eukaryota; kingdom Metazoa; phylum Chordata; class Amphibia; order Caudata; family Salamandridae; genus Lissotriton; species Lissotriton vulgaris. The sequence continues at coordinate 1,140,121,651 of NC_141694.1, read as the reverse complement.
GGAGATGGGTCCACTTCGCAGCTCATCTTGCCCTGCGGTAGCCCCATAAAAACCGCTGACATATTCTTTCTGCTCTGATCAATGTTGCCTGAGGGATCAAAAGAGGGATGGACCTAAAAAAATATAAACATTTTGGAATAACTATAATTTAAGACGTTACACAACGTCCATAGAGGGACAAGCGCAAGTGATCCAACCTCTTGAGTTTAATATGCAGGGAGTCGATAATAGGGAGATAGTTTAAATCCGAAATCTGATCCACCTCGGGGGAAATTTGTACCCCCAAATAGGTAGCTTCCGAAGCAACATAGACCTGCGAGGGGGGCATGCCTGCTGACTGCATAACTTGAATTTTTGTTATGTTTAGCTTGTAACCAGACATGGCCCCAAATTGACCTGCGAGAATCTCTAGGGCTGTGAAAGAGGATCCAACATCATCAGTTAGTACAACGATATAATCGGCATAAACCAATGCCTTATATTCCAACCCCTGAACCCTGACTGGAGAGATACCCTGGTATGTTTCGATCATATTAAGAAAAGGCTCGATAAATAGGGCAAATAGCAGGGGGGAGCAGGGGCAACCTTGTCTGGTTCCCCTGCTGATGGTAAAATACCCTGACTCTTTCCCTCAGATACGGATTGCCGCAACTGGGGAGATATAAAGTGCTTGAAGGGCCTGGATGAACTCAACAGCGAACCCTTTCCAGCGCAATACAGCCCACAGGAACCCCCAGGAGACCCTGTCAAACGCCTTCTCGGCGTCCAACAGGATCACCCCGAGGGAGGAACCCGTGGCTTGTGCCCAGTTAAGTAAAGCAATAACACGCCAAATGTGATCGGTTGTGTCCCTGCCGGGAAAATGAACCCATGTTGGCAGATTGAAACTAAAGGAGCTATAACCTGTGCTAATCTAAAAGCAAGGATCCTCGAATAGATTTTACTATCGGTGTTAATAAGTGCTATTGGCCGATATGACGAGGGATTTAGCTCATCCTTGCCTTTCTTCTTAAATAAAACAGTGGCCCGTCGCCAGGAATCCGGAATAACACCGGCCTGTGCAGCCCTGAAGACAGCAAGCAGATCCTGTCGCAATACTACCAAAAAAGTCTTATAGAATTGTAGATGAATGAGATAAGGGCCGGCAGCCTTGCCATTAGCCAAAGATTTAATTGTGTTTTCCACCTCTTCCCAGGTGATAGGTACCGAAAGTGCTTCGTTTTGTTCTATAGTTACCCTAGGGGTGTCTATGGACTGCAAAAATTCCTCTAGACCAGCCTGGTTTTGAATAATACTAGGCTCCTCAGTGTAGAGACTAGAATAGAATTTCACGAAAACACCAATGACACCACTTGGGGTCTCCTGAATACAGCCCTGTTGATCCCTCACTCGGAGAATCCGGTTTGCCACAGCCCTTTGCTGTAGTCTCTTAGCCAAGACCCCGCCAGAATTCTCACATAATTCGTAAATGGAGGTTCGAAATTGGATATACTTGGCTGCAAGATCCTAGTAGAGAGGATCAAGCAGGTTAGATTTTAATATGGCAACCACCTTCTGACTGTGGGACAGCTTATGGCCTAACCAAATATTAGTGCTCAGCTCAAGTTCTGCTAATCGCAGCTCATCAAGCCTGTTTTTAATCTGGCCCTGTGCAATCTTCCAGCGGTAAGATGCAAAACGTTTTGTTTCTCCGCACAGCGCAGCTTTAAATGCATCCCAAGCCACACAGTCCGGGGCGGTCCCCCTATTAATATCCATGAATTCTAAAATCCAGGAAGCCATATGATCCTGATATTGCTGATCTAAGAAAAGCTTCCTCTCAAAAGTCCATGACCTGAACTGTTTGCTGGGGCGATCCCATAAGAGGTCAACAGTTATAGCATTATGATTGGATAGGGTCCTTGGAGCCACCTCGATTTTGGCAGTCCCAACACACTGATCGGACAAAAAGACATAATCAAGACGGACCATTTTATTATGTGGAATAGAATGAAATGTATATCCATCCTCGTCTTGATGATGATAATGCCATACATCCGTCAGGCCATGTTCCACAACTAGAGTTTGCAAAACCTTAAACACACGAGGCTTCCTACCTAAATAGTTACGATGAGGTATCAGATTAGTTTGACTGACTAAATTAATATTAAAATCCCCGCAAAGAATCATTGGTCGTAGCCATTCCACTAGTTCCATATTTAAATTTCTAAGAACCTCCGGGTCGTCTAGATTGGGACCATATATTGAGCAGACCGAGAGAGGGCAATTATTTACCAGTATTTCAACAATCACCCACCTGCCTGCATTGTCCTCTTTAGCTCTTTTAAAACAACCAACCCCTTTCTTTAACAAAATAGCGACACCGCTAATCATGGAAGTCTGACGGGAACACGCCACTAGCTCATACCCAGGGAGTCTTAGAAACCCACGATTACTCCACGGAATGTGGGTCTCCTGCAGACACATTAAATCGACCTGCATAATTTGTAGGATCTTACAAAAAATCCTACGCTTTTTCTCATCATTCAACCCGCAGATATTCCATGTGCCACATCGCAATCTATCCCCCCCCATTCAGAAGCAACATAAGATAACACTCGCCACGACCCAAAATCCTGATAAGCCTGATATTCGACCTAATGAGCCTGAACTCACAAAACATTCTGATCAGTGTGACATATAACATGTTTCCACTACTCAACCGTAATCCTGAGATCAAGACCAGCCTCCTGAACACCCCCCACCACCACAGCACCCCCCGACCTCCTACCCACATCCCAACCAAGACCTGCCCCACCCCACCCCAAACCCCTCACCCCACATGTAGAGCAGCAGGACCATGGTCCTTATGACGGTTAGGTTGGTGATCACCCCGTTCCCCTGGATCCGGTTCCCCCTGTTGCAAAATTGAAAGGCTGACCCTAAACACTAAACAAGCCAAAGACCCAAAGATTTACAAGTAAATCCCTTTGATCGGGTCAGCTTATTCTACTATAGCTTAGCTACACAGGCCCTACCCCAATTAATCAGTCATATAAAGCAATACTTATTAGATAGAGTCCAGAAAGTCCTTGGCCAGTATCGCCGACGAAAAGTTCTTAGTTTGACCTTTGGAGATTACTTTTAGCTTGAATGGGAAAAGTAAAAAAGCCTAGGCACCCTTTGCCTGAAACAATGCTATCAACTGGTGAAGGTGCCATCTTCGTTCCACTGTTGCCAGGCAGAAATCAGGCCGAGCAAAATACTGACATCCCTTCCCAGCCGCTTCTTATCAGGTCTGGCCAGATCAAATATTTTCTCATGGGCTAGAAAATTATTAAAACAAATCAGGATTGCTTGTGGCAATATGTTATTTGTACTGAAAAAAGGAGTGGTTCCACTCCTCGCCGGGTGCACAGCTATAATGTTTAAGGCATCACAAAATATGCCACCAAATGAGTCATTTGTTTTCTTCTTTATTTTTCATCACAATCATCAAAACTTTTATTCATTCTTCTAATTTTTTCTTAATTTTGCACATGTCACAAGGGGGAACGCTTACATTTTTGCTGAACTCTAAATGAGGCAGAAATGCTAATCCAAGCCTTCTTCTGCGCCACGAAAGCATATGTAAGTTTTGTTCATGTCCATAAAACTCATATACCCAATGCATTTCGGGCCTTTTATTTGGCCCTTCGTCAGGGGTTATCTACAATGCAAAATACATGATTTAGTCTATGTTTTACTCAATTCAATTACACCTCAAATACAAATAACAAAACATGGCTGTCTCATAAACCAACGTTTTCCCGCTAATAAACGTAGCGTAATGCTACACATTTCCATGAATACCTCTACTCTCCTCCATGCCTTTCCATCTTCGTGTTCTTCCCCATGTGCTCTGAAACCTTCCCCTCCAACATTCATTCTCCCCTCATCACCCCTTTAAAATACTCCTTCCCCTACGCGCCTCCTTCCATATGACGGTGTTCTATTGTAAAATACACACTCTCCCACTCGTTCACCATTATGACTTGTGCGTACCTGTTCACAAAATGCCTACGTTCTCATTCTTTCGTCTGCTTCCGCATCGAACCGGTATTAAACTCCTATGTTTCATACTGTGAACCCACCTACTTAAAGCTAAAGTTGTTTCCGCCCTTCTAATACACCTGTGTGCAATTGGTCCGTCTTTTTCTTCCCACGCTGCTGTTACACCCTCTCCACTTAATCACCGCCAACAAAACCCATGGTGCACCTCATGTAAAAACCTCTCCTAAATATCCGGCATCCTTAATCCTGAAACAAACATTACGATCTTCACCATCTCACTATGTATTCATCGTTAATACACCGCCCTCCCGCAGATGTTAAACTCACGTTAGTCATTTGCCTCGATATACGAGGTATTTGTTATATGTCCCCAAGATTTGAGTGTTCTCATTGCATTACCAATATTAAAACATATGTCGTCCTCTATGTATCATGCATGATTCATAAATCTTATGAAAGCAGTTATGAACAAATGATTAAACCATTGTCCCTCTTGTGACGTTTTTAGTCCTTTATCAAATTTTATCCAGTTTCTTCGATGGGTGCTCCTAGGTCGTTGGGCTGAAAAATGTCGAACTGCACTGAATAAATGACACGGTGCACACCTTTTCTTCCAATTTTGTTATGTTAATCTCTTTGTTCTCTTCTATCGCGTGACACTCCCCGGGAAACGCGGACAGCCCTGCCACGTTGTCATAACTGCTTTCATAAGATTTATGAATCATGCATGATACATAGAGGACGGCATATGTTTTAATATTGGTAATGCAATGAGAACACGCAAATCTTGGGGACATATAACAAATACCTCGTATATCGAGGCAAATGACTAACGTGAGTTTAACATCTGCGGGAGGGCGGTGTATTAACGATGAATACATAGTGAGATGGTGAAGATCGTAATGTTTGTTTCAGGATTAAGGATGCCGGATATTTAGGAGAGGTTTTTACATTAGGTGCACCATGGGTTTTGTAGGCAGTGATTAAGTGGAGACGGTGTAACAGCAGCGTGGGAAGAAAAAGACGGACCAATTGCACACAGGTGTATTAGAAGGGCATAAACAACTTTAGCTTTAAGTAGGTGGGTTCACAGTATGAAACATAGGAGTTTAATACCGGTTTGATGCGGAAGCAGACGAAAGAATGAGAACGTAGGCATTTTGTGAACAGGTACGCACAAGTCATAATGGTGAACGAGTGGGGGAGTGTGTATTTTACAATAGAACACCGTCATATGGAAGGAGGCGCGTACGGGAAGGAGTATTTTAAAGGGGTGATGAGGGGAGAATGAATGTTGGAGGGGAAGGTTTCAGAGCAAATGGGAAAGAACACGAAGATGGAAAGGCATGGAGGAGAGTAGAGGTATTCATGGAAATGTGTAGCATTACGCTACGTTTATTAGCGGGAAAACGTTGGTTTATGAGACAGCCATGTTTTGTTATTTGTATTTGAGGTGTAATGGAATTGAGTAAAACATAGACTAAATCATGTATTTTGCATTGTAGATAACCCCTGACGAAGGGCCAAATAAAAGGCCCGAAATGCATTGGGTATATGAGTTTTATGGACATGAACAAAACTTACATATGCTTTCGTGGCGCAGAAGAAGGCTTGGATTAGCATTTCTGCCTCATTTAGAGTTCAGCAAAAATGTAAGCGTTCCCCCTTGTGACATGTGCAAAATTAAGAAAAAATTAGAAGAATGAAAAAAAGTTTTGATGATTGTGATGAAAAATAAAGAAGAAGAAAACAATTGACTCATTTGGTGACATATTTTGTGATGCCTTAAACATGATAGCTGTGCACCCGGCGAGGAGTGGAACCACTCCTTTTTTCAGTGCATTTTATTCAAACAACGTGGCAGGGCTGTCCGCATTTCCCGGGGAGTTGCACGCGATAGAAGAGAACAAAGAGATTAACATAACAAAATTGGAAGAAAAGAAGGTGTGCACCGTGTCATTTATTCAGTGCAATATGTTATTTGTGCCAGAAGGACCAGAAGACTGCCTCTTCTTAAATGGGAACCGATGTGCCCGCTGTATTTCAAGACTCCAATCCCATTGCGTGACTTCTGGGAAGGCCTTGGTAAATAGTTCTACTATAAACTGTGTAACATCCTCGTCTTCTTTGCCTTCATCAATTCCAAGGATCCTTAAATTATTTCTTCTGGCCCTATTTTCTAAGTCCGTAAGTTTCCAAAGGATATCCTTGCGTTGCTCCTTGATCTCAATTGTGAGTCCCATCTGGGCTGCTACTGCATCTTCAAGGACAGAAATCCGCTCCTCAGCTTCACCGATCCAGGAAGCAATGTCTGTGCATGTTTTCACAACCCTTCGAAGAGAGTTTGGCATTCTGCGACAAGCCCCTTGTGTATGCACATTCTCCTGCCGCGTTTCCTCTCTATGCGTGATGATAGATTGTAGACAGTGTGACTTCCTCCGGAGAGTCCATTACATAATCTGGGAGGGTGGCAGGTTTAGCTACATTCCTTGCTGTAGGCTGGTCCAATGCCACTGAGACGGAGCCTGTGTCATTTGCTGTCACCAGAGGGAGAACTTTAGATTTAAGAACCTTACGAGCCCTACCGAAACCCCCAGTTGTAATCTCATCCTTAGAAGCCTCGCTGAGGCGCCAGTCCCCAGACTCACTATCAAAGTCTGACCATTCTAACTCAGCACCCTCATCTGCCGATGAGGCAGAGTGGCCCGACATAGAGTAACATTTATCAGTAGCTTTGGTGCTCTCAGACTCCCTTGTGTCTGAAGTAGCTTCCATAGGGAGGTCAGTGAAATGAGGAAGCAGTAATTTAGTATTCAACTCCGGGACAGCAGTTGGTTGCATGACTGACTGAACTGCATTTCCCAGAGTGCCTTGGGAAAGGGAGGCAGAAACAGCAGAGATCGAGTCGCTCAATAAATGCACATGTGAAGTCCTCAAATCTCTGCTCCCTTCGGCCAGAACTGAGTTTTCCTTTAAACTGACAGCTGCAGCTTGTGATAGTGATAGACAGATTGAAGAAGGATCTGACAGAAACCAACCTGCCGCTATCGCCACCACCCTCACTATTATCAATTGGGCCAAGAGTTACTTGCGGCATTTAAGGCGGTTGTGGCGACAAAGAAACAAGAACTGCCTCCCCCTCCTTACCAGTACAAAAGGGGGTGGTGATGGACGGAGCATCTGAATCAATCAAACACTCACACCCAGTCAAAAGATCTGGGTTTAATCCATCACCGTTCTTTAGCCCACTCTGCCACCCCAGTTCAGACATGGCTATATGCAAATCAGTCTGACCCTGTGCCTCATGGGAACAGTCCAGCCCGAACTGCCAAGCCATGTCTTCCCTGGACTGGAAACAAGCTTCCGAGGACCGGTTTCTGGCATTCCAGCCGTCTTCAGCCCGGCTTGCTTGAATCCAGTGGCAAAGTGAGCAAGGGACTCATCCATCACCACCCCCTTCTGTCCCCCTCCTTACCGGCAATAATGTTCGCCCCTTTCAGAGAGTCCAATTGCTTCTCATCGGTTTTTACGCTGCTAGCTGCTAGCTGCTGCAGGGACTTTTTCCTTGAGGGTCCGTCGATTAAACAGGTCCGGGAGTGTCTGTCCTCCTCTGGGCGTCATGGCAGAAGCAGGCATCGATTTCAATGTGCCCGAGGCACTCCTCTTTTCGTTGGCCCCCCAGGAGCAGCCAAGCAATCTTTCCCTTCTGCCGCTGCCTCGCCAGTAGCAGTGTTCCGAGTGGAGCCATGGGTTTTTGCAAGCACCGCGGCTCCCTTTACTAACGGCTTCGGGGGCATGCTTGTGGCTACAGCCGAACTACCGTGATCCGCCAGAGAATCGCTCAGGTAGATCTGCCTAAGCGCAGACGTGGACGTGGACGGGCAGGAACAGGAGCGAGCCGCGATACGCCAGACCCAGAACAGCTTTGCGGTGAGTCCCGCTCTTACTTGTCCGAGTCTAGAAATCAACGCCACACAGTGGAAAGAGAAAGACTGTATCGAGCGAGCTTTTGAGAACTTAAGTTTTCACACAGCCAGGGGTAGGAGCTAAACAGCCAGCCAGGGGGTAGGTGATCCTGGGAGAGCGTAGCACCAGCCTACTCGGCCGAGGTCTCGGCCGCCATCTTGCCCCCGAAACTAAAATTTCCAATGCACGAAGAGAGAGGGAACCAGTTAAAGTTAAAAATAGAAGTGAAAGGATAACTGAAGATCAGACACAATAAATCAAAAGTTAAAATGTCTAGGTGTGGTATCTGGTTCTCAGTGCTATGCATCTTTCCTGATCCTCTGCCTTCCTGTTCCATGTTGAGATGTTTCGGTTAATTTCATCTTATGGATGTATTGCATCTCTTTCCATGAAATGCTTTGTTTTCTTTCTTTGCAATTTTCCATTATGTTGTTTGCAGCATGTACACATTTATGACTCTTATGCTATGGACATGCTTGCTTCTTGTATTCATTTGGGTGCAGTTATATAAGGGTGAAGATGTGTGGTATCTGGTTCTCAGTGCTATTCATCTTTCCTAATCCTCTGCCTTGCTGCTCAGCAAGAATGGATGTGCTGTGGAATCCTGGTGCATGGGAGATAATGAAATACTAAACAGGGGGAGGTAGAGGGAAAGATCAACCAGGTTCGCCCTCCACGGCAAATTTATTCAAAAAAAGATCTGAAAAATTCAGATCCAAAGAACCTGGCTAACTTCTGGAACACGACACCTTAAGGTCTGTTTCAGAAACAGGAAGGGAAAGAAAACTTTTTCTTTATGGTCCCCTCACTCACCGGAGTTTCCTCACGGTGACATGCTTCATCATTGGGGCTTCCCAACCCAGCTGCGGGTTGAGGCGTGCTGCGACAATCGCGATTGCGAAGGAGCACTTTTATCTGAAGACTATGTGTCATGTAGTGTGAGAGAAAGGGGAAAATGAAGTGGAGTGAAGGAATTAAAAATATCCTACTAGTGGGTTAAACTAACTTTATTCCGGCCCCTAGTGGATATATTAAAAATGGGGTGATTTACTAGAGAAACTGGCTCTATTATGGAACACAGTGTCTAGTAAGCGTGTCAACTAGTTTCGAGCTGTACCCCACAGCTCTTCTTCAGGACTACAGCAGGGTCCAGCCCTGTGAGTGCCACTCCAAAACAAAAAACAAAAAGTGAAAGGTATGCCTACATAAATATTAGAATATACATACTCTTATTTTTGCAATTCTTTGGTAAATCTGTGGAGAAAAAATACTTCCAATGTTAATTGTACAATATCCATTTATCCAATGATGTTATCATATCACAATCAGCATTTTCCGTTAGATTGGTGTCTCAATGAACTCCTTAGTGATAGTGTATATACACCTTCACCCATTCCACACACTCATTTTACAAAAACCGAGTGATCTCCATATCTGAAGGAGCACCCTGCGTGCATTATCTGTGGCTATGTTTAAAAAAATCAACACACTTGTGGCATGGTCTGTGGGTCCACACACATAACAAAACAGACGAAACAAACATACAGAGGAAGAATTCGTACTTTTTAAAAGGTTGCACTGGACCTCATGGTCAATCGCGGGAAGGACATATATCCCCGTAATCACCTAGTGGTAGAGTAATTAGAGACTGTTATAGCTTCCAAATTGTTTCAATAACGATGCCTCACGCGCTTCGAAAAACGCGTTCTGAAAAGCACTTTTCCATTCTAATGGCTAGGGTAGATCTTACTTGTTACAGGGTGTCATCTCATCGGTAAACCTACTCAGCTCCCCTTCGAGACCGGCGATCGCTTTCTCACGCCGGGAGAAGTGGATGTTATACTTCCCGGTGTTCGTCTCGTTTCTTAGTGAGAAACTAGACCGCGTATGTGATAAGAAGATGGCCACTCGTATTGGAATACGACGGCGGCCATCTTTGAATTTTCGGGCTGAATATCCCATCATTGTAAATATTAGGAGATTAATCCTATGTACACATAGAGGTTATAAAGCTAATTTACCTAAGTAGGTACACTTCCTGATATTTTTACATCGTTTAGGTGGCAAAAACGGGTAATATCGTTACTGTCAGCTAAGGTAACCATTAACTTAAATTCAAGCAACATTAACCTTCGTGTATTAGATGGATATATTTATGGTAATTATTAGACTTGTTGTGCTTTTATTATGCAATAAGCGCTACTCATTACTAGGGATAAGGTAGTTCTAATTTTTAGTGGGTATGTTATTAGCAACCAAGATGATATTATACTGACAGGTTATTTATAAATCAGTATAGGGGGTTCAAAGATCAGGTTGAAAAAGGACTAGGAGAGACCTATCACAAAGTATTCTTTTACCTAGGGATGGATCATTATAAATAAAAGAAACTTATGGAACGATCGGGGGCTCTGTGTTTTTTACACATGAAGGTCTTAATCTCTCTTCCATGGGTATGTTTACAGGATGGATACTATTGATAGTGAACATAGATTTTAGGTTTGTACCCTTATCTTGCCAGTAGACACCATGGGATGTTATCATTTAGGCCTTGGGTATCTGTTTTCAGCTTGTACACCCAGCGTTGTTCTTTGTTCAGAAGGCGCTGTTCCAAGTTGTCCTGTCCGTACAGTCTTTCAAGAATTACCCATTTCATATCGTTGGGCGTATGGTTACATTCAATGAAGTGGGATATCATTTTTGTTGTAATTCTCTTCCGTCTGATATTACTTCTGTGTTCAACTATCCTAGTACTTGCCTTTCTTGTTGTCATTCCTATGTAATGCAGTTGACAGTTGCAGGTAATCATATATACTACTCCAGAAGTATTACAGTTAGTAAAGTCCTTCAGTTCCCAAGTCATGTTGTTATTGAATGTTATTCTTTTTGTGGCTTTTGTCAAATGACAGACGCTACAGTCGCCACAAGGGTAATGTCCTGTGGGTACTGTACTGATTGTTCTTTGTTTGGGATTTTTATTTACTTCTTGTGGACGGGTGTGGACTAGATGGTCTTTCAGATTTTTACTTCTTTTATGACTGAACATTGGTTTTGGTATGTCCAGACTCCCACAATTCAGAGTGCGCCAGTGTTTTCTAACAATATTTGTTACCTTGTTGGAGGCAATGTTGTAAGTAGTAATGCAAATAGGTCTCTTTTCACAGTTCTCCTTCGTGATCTTTGGCTCCAATAGTGCTTCCCTATTGTTATTAGCAGCTCGTTTTTTTGCTTTCTTCACCAAATGTGCTGGATAATGTCTATCCAGTAGTTTTTTCGTCAGGTCACTCGCTTGTTGGTTGAAATCCTCTTTGGAACTACAGTTTCGTCTCAGTCTCAAAAACTGGCCAAAGGGTAAGTTCTCTTTTAGATGTCTCGGATGAAAACTATCGAACACTAACAGGCAATTTCTTGCAGTTGGTTTGAAGTGCGTCGTAGTGCTGAGAGACAATCCATTGACCATGATGTTTAAATCCAGAAACACTAATTCTGACCTACTCATGGTGTGAGTGAATTTGAGAAAAGGGTCTTGTTGGTTTAGCCAAACCAAGAATGCTTGTGCCTCTATCTCCGTACCTTCCCAGATGAGAAGGACATCATCGATATACCTTTTCCAAAGACTCACATGTTGTTTGTGAGGATTTGAGGCGTTAAGAATTTTCCATTTCTCCAGATGGTGAACGTATAACCCCGCTACGCTCTGCGCAAAGGTAGTTCCCATGCTTGTACCATGGGACTGTCGGAATAGGGTGTCTTCGAAACGAAAAAAGTTTTCCGTTAAGGCCAGGCGGCAACATTCTAAAACGACATGGCGTGGTGTCTGATACTCCCACTCTGCTTCAAATAGAACATCTTCCAGTATCTGTAAGGTGTCGGCATGGGGTAGGCTAGTATAAAGGCGCACTCTGAACTGTGGAAGTCTGGACATACCAAAACCAATGTTCAGTCATAAAAGAAGTAAAAATCTGAAAGACCATCTAGTCCACACCCGTCCACAAGAAGTAAATAAAAATCCCAAACAAAGAACAATCAGTACAGTACCCACAGGACATTACCCTTGTGGCGACTGTAGCGTCTGTCATTTGACAAAAGCCACAAAAAGAATAACATTCAATAACAACATGACTTGGGAACTGAAGGACTTTACTAACTGTAATACTTCTGGAGTAGTATATATGATTACCTGCAACTGTCAACTGCATTACATAGGAATGACAACAAGAAAGGCAAGTACTAGGATAGTTGAACACAGAAGTAATATCAGACGGAAGAGAATTACAACAAAAATGATATCCCACTTCATTGAATGTAACCATACGCCCAACGATATGAAATGGGTAATTCTTGAAAGACTGTACGGACAGGACAACTTGGAACAGCGCCTTCTGAACAAAGAACAACGCTGGGTGTACAAGCTGAAAACAGATACCCAAGGCCTAAATGATAACATCCCATGGGGTCTACTGGCAAGATAAGGGTACAAACCTAAAATCTATGTTCACTATCAATAGTATCCATCCTGTAAACATACCCATGGAAGAGAGATTAAGACCTTCATGTGTAAAAAACACAGAGCCCCCGATCGTTCCATAAGTTTCTTTTATTTATAATGATCCATCCCTAGGTAAAAGAATACTTTGTGATAGGTCTCTCCTAGTCCTTTTTCAACCTGATCTTTGAACCCCCTATACTGATTTATAAATAACCTGTCAGTATAATATCATCTTGGTTGCTAATAACATACCCACTAAAAATTAGAACTACCTTATCCCTAGTAATGAGTAGCGCTTATTGCATAATAAAAGCACAGCAAGTCTAATAATTACCATAAATATATCCATCTAATACACGAAGGTTAATGTTGCTTGAATTTAAGTTAATGGTTACCTTAGCTGGCAGTAACGATATTACCCGTTTTTGCCACCTAAACGATGTAAAAATATCAGGAAGTGTACCTACTTAGGTAAATTAGCTTTATAACCCCTATGTGTACATAGGATTAATCTCCTAATATTTACAATGATGGGATATTCAGCCCGAAAATTCAAAGATGGCCGCCGTCGTATTCCAATACGAGTGGCCATCTTCTAATCACATACGCGGTCTAGTTTCTCACTAAGAAACGAGACGAACACCGGGAAGTATAACATCCACTTCTCCCGGCGTGAGAAAGCGATCGCCGGTCTCGAAGGGGAGCCGAGTAGGTTTACCGATGAGATGACACCCTGTAACAAGTAAGATCTACCCTAGCCATTAGAATGGAAAAGTGCTTTTCAGAACGCGTTTTTCGAAGCGCGTGAGGCATCGTTATTGAAACAATTTGGAAGCTATAACAGTCTCTAATTACTCTACCACTAGGTGATTACGGGGATATATGTCCTTCCCGCGATTGACCATGAGGTCCAGTGCAACCTTTTAAAAAGTACGAATTCTTCCTCTGTATGTTTGTTTCGTCTGTTTTGTTATGTGTGTGGACCCACAGACCATGCCACAAGTGTGTTGATTTTTTTAAACATAGCCACAGATAATGCACGCAGGGTGCTCCTTCAGATATGGAGATCACTCAGTTTTTGTAAAATGAGTGTGTGGAATGGGTGAAGGTCTATATACACTATCACTAAGGAGTTCATTGAGACACCAATCTAACGGAAAATGCTGATTGTGATATGATAACATCATTGGATAAATGGATATTGTACAATTAACATTGGAAGTATTTTTTCTCCACAGATTTACCAAAGAATTGCAAAAATAAGAGTATGTATATTCTAATATTTATGTAGGCATACCTTTCACTTTTTGTTTTTTGTTTTGGAGTGGCACTCACAGGGCTGGACCCTGCTGTAGTCCTGAAGAAGAGCTGTGGGGTACAGCTCGAAACTAGTTGACACGCTTACTAGACACTGTGTTCCATAATAGAGCCAGTTTCTCTAGTAAATCACCCCATTTTTAATATATCCACTAGGGGCCGGAATAAAGTTAGTTTAACCCACTAGTAGGATATTTTTAATTCCTTCACTCCACTTCATTTTCCCCTTTCTCTCACACTACATGACACATAGTCTTCAGATAAAAGTGCTCCTTCGCAATCGCGATTGTCGCAGCACGCCTCAACCCGCAGCTGGGTTGAGAAGCCCCAATGATGAAGCATGTCACCGCGAGGAAACTCCGGTGAGTGAGGGGACCATAAAGAAAAAGTTTTCTTTCCCTTCCTGTTTCTGAAACAGACCTGAAGGTGTCGTGGTCTAGAAGTTAGCCAGGTTCTTTGGATCTGAATTTTTCAGATCTTTTTTTGAATAAATTTGCCGTGGAGGGCGAACCTGGTTGATCTTTCCCTCTACCTCCCCCTGTTTAGTATTTCATGATTCTCGGCGCAAGCCGTGGGAGTTTGGATATTATTATCTTTCTTTTGGATTCAAGAACACACCTCCTGGCGTGGTGTGGGGACAATGGCAGAAATTACGGGCATAACATTCTCAGAGGAAGAAATCGAAAGAGTGATGGCATCAATAGGAGATTTCCCAGACAATATACATAGGGATTCAGACGGCTTTAATCAAGTTTGGGATGAACTAACTGAACTTAAGAGGAATCAAGTAAAAACTTTGATACACGGTGTAATGATGGCACAATATTTGAGGTCAAACACGGCACCAAGGGGCCTAATAGTAAGGAATGAGCCCTTTATTTTCCAACAGGACAAACAATTCAAAATTGATTGGTCACTAATCTCCTGGCACTGCACCAGAGACTGGCTGGTCCTAATAATAAAAACCGCAGCAAGACTAGGAGAGGAGATGAAAGTGGAAGCCATAAAAATTGAAGTACAATTAAAAACCTTCCAGGATGTTACCGACCTAAAAAAACGATTGGATGAATTAAATAAACAAATGGCTGACTTTGAGATAAGTCTGAAAGATACAAAAACCATTAAATTTAAAAAAGATTTGAAGAATTTCTCACGGGAGAAAATGTATCCTTATACAAAAGATGACTATATCCCCCCGAATAGAAATCCAGGATACAACACGGATTCAGACAATTCTGACACAGGATCAGATAACTCCAATAACAGTGAAAATTATGGTCGTAACAAAACTAGACGCTCAAGAGGAGGATACTTTAGAAACAGAGGCGGATACAATCCAAACTGGCAAGGGTATTTTGGCCCGCCTCCTTACGGCCCACCACCACCTCACCAATTCTTTTTTGGACCACCAAATTTCCCCCCTCAATATCCTCATCAAGCTCAGAATTTTTGGGGCAACCAACAAAGACAAGACCAACAACAACAGCAGCCTTTTTTAGCGAGAGGCAGGGGCCAACAAAGAGGAAAAACAAGAAGAACCCAACAGGTCCAATGGGCCCAACCAATAGAAACGTCCAGAAGCCATACCAGGAGCATGGGACCGGTAGACCAACCGACAACGAGCAAACCACCAGCCTAGTAGTCAATCTATCAGATATCGAGATTACAGATATTGAGAAAAAGGTTCTGGAAAAGGGGCTAGGTTTTGTCCCCACCCCTACTATGGATAAGTTCCTCTTAGCCCAAGAGATGAATGAATTCATAAGAAAGATCAAACTACAAGTTTTCTTTGGCAACAACCTCTCAACCAATCTTCCTAGCACTGACACTGGTCTTCATAAAAAGTCTACGTTCACCCCTCCAAGTGCCAACCTCCCAGTGGAAGTCTTAACATTCGAAAAGGCTGTGATGAAGGAAATTTCAGAAATTGACCCCAAAACCATCAAGGTTTTCCACAACTTGAGCAAAGTAGAACACGAAGCTCTGAAGAAACTGTCATCCCAAAAGGAAATTACAATAAAGCCTGCGGATAAGGGTGGAGCGATAGTGCTGCAGAATACATCCACCTATCGGCAAGTCTGTCTTGACCTACTAGCGGACCAAAGGAACTATGTAAAAATTACAGAAGACCCTACCAATCGTCTCAGAAGGGAGATAGCCTATCTAACAGAAGAAGCTACCGCCAATAACTGGCTAACGAAAAAAGAGGCGGATTTTTTAGAAACTAAAAACCCAATAACCCCTTACTTTTACACGACACCAAAAATCCATAAATCCACAACACATCCACCAGGCAGACCGATAGTATCGGGCATAGGATCAATATTAGAACCCCTATCCAAGTATGCCGATGCTTTCTTAAGACCACTGATTCAAGCCACTGAGACCTATCTACAGGACACAAAATCGGTCCTGACAGTTTTGAGAGACTTACCATTTGACCCGACAAAGAATATTCTGATTGGTTTAGACGTGGAAAGTCTTTATACTAGCCTACCCCATGCCGACACCTTACAGATACTGGAAGATGTTCTATTTGAAGCAGAGTGGGAGTATCAGACACCACGCCATGTCGTTTTAGAATGTTGCCGCCTGGCCTTAACGGAAAACTTTTTTCATTTCGAAGACACCCTATTCCGACAGTCCCATGGTACAAGCATGGGAAGTACCTTTGCGCCGAGCGTAGCGGGGTTATACGTTCACCATCTGGAGAAATGGAAAATTCTTAACGCCTCAAATCCTCACAAACACCATGCGAGTCTTTGGAAAAGGTATATCGATGATGTCCTTCTCATCTGGGAAGGTACGGAGATAGAGGCACAAGCATTCTTGGTTTGGCTAAACCAACAAGACCCTTTTCTCAAATTCACTCACACCATGAGTAGGTCAGAATTAGTGTTTCTGGATTTAAACATCATGGTCAATGGATTGTCTCTCAGCACTACGACGCACTTCAAACCAACTGCAAGAAATTGCCTGTTAGTGTTCGATAGTTTTCATCCGAGACATCTAAAAGAGAACTTACCCTTTGGCCAGTTTTTGAGACTGAGACGAAACTGTAGTTCCAAAGAGGATTTCAACCAACAAGCGAGTGACCTGACGAAAAAACTACTGGATAGACATTATCCAGCACATTTGGTGAAGAAAGCAAAAAAACGAGCTGCTAATAACAATAGGGAAGCACTATTGGAGCCAAAGATCACGAAGGAGAACTGTGAAAAGAGACCTATTTGCATTACTACTTACAACATTGCCTCCAACAAGGTAACAAATATTGTTAGAAAACACTGGCGCACTCTGAACTGTGGGAGTCTGGACATACCAAAACCAATGCTCAGTCATAAAAGAAGTAAAAATCTGAAAGACCATCTAGTCCACACCCGTCCACAAGAAGTAAATAAAAATCCCAAACAAAGAACAATCAGTACAGTACCCACAGGACATTACCCTTGTGGCGACTGTAGCGTCTGTCATTTGACAAAAGCCACAAAAAGAATAACATTCAATAACAACATGACTTGGGAACTGAAGGACTTTACTAACTGTAATACTTCTGGAGTAGTATATATGATTACCTGCAACTGTCAACTGCATTACATAGGAATGACAACAAGAAAGGCAAGTACTAGGATAGTTGAACACAGAAGTAATATCAGACGGAAGAGAATTACAACAAAAATGATATCCCACTTCATTGAATGTAACCATACGCCCAACGATATGAAATGGGTAATTCTTGAAAGACTGTACGGACAGGACAACTTGGAACAGCGCCTTCTGAACAAAGAACAACGCTGGGTGTACAAGCTGAAAACAGATACCCAAGGCCTAAATGATAACATCCCATGCGGTCTACTGGCAAGATAAGGGTACAAACCTAAAATCTATGTTCACTATCAATAGTATCCATCCTGTAAACATACCCATGGAAGAGAGATTAAGACCTTCATGTGTAAAAAACACAGAGCCCCCGATCGTTCCGTAAGTTTCTTTTATTTATAATGATCCATCCCTAGGTAAAAGAATACTTTGTGATAGGTCTCTCCTAGTCCTTTTTCAACCTGATCTTTGAACCCCCTATACTGATTTATAAATAACCTGTCAGTATAATATCATCTTGGTTGCTAATAACATACCCACTAAAAATTAGAACTACCTTATCCCTAGTAATGAGTAGCGCTTATTGCATAATAAAAGCACAACAAGTCTAATAATTACCAAAAATATATCCATCTAATACACGAAGGTTAATGTTGCTTGAATTTAAATTAATGGTTACCTTAGCTGGCAGTAACGATATTACCAGTTTTTACCACCTAAACGATGTAAAAATATGAGGAAGTGTACCTACTTAGGTAAATTAGCTTTATAACCCCTATGTGTACATAGGATTAATCTCCTAATATTTACAATGATGGGATATTCAGCCCGAAAATTCAAAGATGGCCGCCGTCGTATTCCAATACGAGTGGCCATCTTCTAATCACATACGCGGTCTAGTTTCTCACTAAGAAACGAGACGAACACCGGGAAGTATAACATCCACTTCTCCCGGCGTGAGAAAGCGATCGCCGGTCTCGAAGGGGAGCCGAGTAGGTTTACCGATGAGATGACACCCTGTAACAAGTAAGATCTACCCTAGCCATTAGAATGGAAAAGTGCTTTTCAGAACGCGTTTTTCGAAGCGCGTGAGGCATCGTTATTGAAACAATTTGGAAGCTATAACAGTCTCTAATTACTCTACCACTAGGTGATTACGGGGATATATGTCCTTCCCGCGATTGACCATGAGGTCCAGTGCAACCTTTTAAAAAGTACGAATTCTTCCTCTGTATGTTTGTTTCGTCTGTTTTGTTATGTGTGTGGACCCACAGAACATGCCACAAGTGTGTTGATTTTTTTAAACATAGCCACAGATAATGCACGCAGGGTGCTCCTTCAGATATGGAGATCACTCGGTTTTTGTAAAATGAGTGTGTGGAATGGGTGAAGGTGTATATACACTATCACTAAGGAGTTCATTGAGACACCAATCTAACGGAAAATGCTGATTGTGATATGATAACATCATTGGATAAATGGATATTGTACAATTAACATTGGAAGTATTTTTTCTCCACAGATTTACCAAAGAATTGCAAAAATAAGAGTATGTATATTCTAATATTTATGTAGGCATACCTTTCACTTTTTGTTTTTTGTTTTGGAGTGGCACTCACAGGGCTGGACCCTGCTGTAGTCCTGAAGAAGAGCTGTGGGGTACAGCTCGGAACTAGTTGACACGCTTACTAGACACTGTGTTCCATAAAAGAGCCAGTTTCTCTAGTAAATCACCCCATTTTTAATATATCCACTAGGGGCCGGAATAAAGTTAGTTTAACCCACTAGTAGGATATTTTTAATTCCTTCACTCCACTTCATTTTCCCCTTTCTCTCACACTACATGACACATAGTCTTCAGATAAAAGTGCTCCTTCGCAATCGCGATTGTCGCAGCACGCCTCAACCCGCAGCTGGGTTGGGAAGCCCCAATGATGAAGCATGTCACCGTGAGGAAACTCCGGTGAGTGAGGGGACCATAAAGAAAAAGTTTTCTTTCCCTTCCTGTTTCTGAAACAGACCTTAAGGTGTCGTGTTCCAGAAGTTAGCCAGGTTCTTTGGATCTGAATTTTTCAGATCTTTTTTTGAATAAGCATGGGAGATAATGAAATGTCAGGGCATGTGCTGAGCAGCAAGGGAGCTGCTCCTGGTGGGGATCACCTTATGATCTACTTCTACCTTCAATACCATCTATGATCTTGATCAATAAACCTGCTTAATTTATCTACACCTTGGCTACATGGACTCATTTACCATTATCACACTAGGCAGTGAGAAAGGTTACAGAATAAATGCGGAGTGGCATTTGCAAAAGTTAGCACAAACCTTAATGGTCTTAAGAAAAACATATCAAAACCAATTAATAATTTTCTTGTACGACTACCAAAACTAAAGATAAATCACAGAGCCCTTGAAAAGTCGTAAAATTATTGCAATAATGGTTGGTGGTAAAGCACGGTCTTAGGATAGCCAAATGACTGAGTTGTGTTGATGATTCTGAAGTTAAGCAATGGCTTATCTACACCAACTTTACAGTCACCAACGTGAAGCAGGTGTGTAGAGTTAAAAAGGAGACCCTTTATGGTTGAAACAATTTGTATATTCACTTGGCAGTTTAAGCATTTCTAACAGATATGCTGTAAATGAATTCTTGCGCATACATTGGGCACTGCACTATTCGGAAATAAAGCCATAATCTAATTATTTTTGGTTTCCGTTTTCCTTTATTTGCATCCACATTTACCCCTATACTCAGGTCCTTTTTAGGTCTAGGCTAGAGAGCTCATGCACAGTCGCAAATAGACATGTTGTGTTTAATCTGTGGTCTTCAGCCCGCACACAGGCTTCCCATTTGTGCAGTGGCAAAGCAAGGGTGTCCTTGCGAGTTTTGGGGTTGGCAGCCTCCTCCCCCAACTCTTACCTGTGGGCGTCACGGGGTGGAAAGGACAGAATCTTCAGCACTACCCGCCACCCTACTCTTACATACTCTTACATGTAAACTCAGGGGTCGTCACGAGCGGCAAAAGGTCTTGCAACACCACTGCATTTGCTCGCTCCGTCGTCTGTCCCATATTCTTTGTCACCATTCGTTCCTGGCATGCATGATTCTGCCTCTTCTTGTGTTTAGCCCTTCCCCCAGAGCACTGACTAAGTACTTGTAAAGATCCACAGCTCTAGTTTTTACCATCATTTTAGGGCCTACCTTTTTCAGTACGCTACATAGTGCTCGTGCTCTAACTAGCTGTCTCCACCCAGCCGCTCCCAGATCACCCCTACACGGCACTGCTTCTCGTTTTCCCCACACCTCCCTTCCATCACTGCTTGCTCCCTTGCACCTCCCAATGCTTGTTCTGTCCACAATTGACCCCCTCCCCCGATTCCATCTCTGCTTTAAACCCCCATTGTAGTCTATTTCGTTCTTGTGAGTGGTGGTGTTCTGCTTTTTATTGAGTGTATAGATGACGTGATGATTGAAGCAGCATGTGTGCACGGCTGCTCTTACTTGGCATACATGTACTCTCAGTTTATTTTCTGCAAGTGTGGGTCCTAGTGTTGACACCATATGCGGTTGTTTGGCAATGGTGTTTATAGATGGAAAATCAGACTTCAAGAGAATCAGGTATCCATTATCAGAGGGCATGTCAGAGCTTCTAAAGTACTTGTGTCTTTTGCTGTAATTGCATATCCACATTTATCCTGTGCAAAATTATTGAACTGTTCCTGTTCCACATTGTTGCTTTTCATTTCATAGGGTGAGACTCCATATATTCAAATTTCTCCAGTCGGGACACTTTCTTACTTTTTCCCCATTCACAAGTATTTCCATGCACCATTGCTGCTTAACTTGAATTCTCTTCAAAGGAGCTAAACTGTGTTTTGATGTCATCAAGGTCTGCCTGCCCCTTGATTATCCACGGCAAAAGTAGTCCTTTTAATGTGGTTGTTGATTGAATGCATTTCCTCATGTTCACAACTGTAAACTAGTTTAACACAGATTTCTGGCTTTTTTGTGCAGTTTTATATAGCACTACCACCACCCAAAGGTATTGGATCATTTTACGTTAGAACCATTTCCTTTAAGCAAGGACACATTCATTTTTGTAGGTACAGGGATATTAAGTGATATGACCTGAATCAAGGATGTTAATTTGACGCCAAACTCAAATACGGTTTCCCAGCTCCACAGTCAATAGCTGTGGCCCTTACGCCACATCCTGTCCCAAGGACGCCACATTCTCCCCCTAGCCTCGGCTTCAGTTCCACATGTTGTGATTATGGCCAAATCACTTCATCTTAGCCTAGGCTTCAGTTCCACATGTTGAGATTATGGTCAAATCACTTAATCTTACCGTGGCAGACCGCATTTGTTGTTGGTTGCCTGTCCACCTTCCACCAGTCGCTGCTTTTCCCAGTTGAGCTCCGTAGTACAGATCCCCTCCACCACGACATTCTTTTTCACATATTTTTTGTGCAGTTTTATGTAGCGCTAACACCACCCAAAGGTATTGGAGTGCTTTACATAAGCACCAGTTACTTTTTTTGTGCCTTGTTATATACCGCCAACACCACCCGAAGGAACTGGAGCGCTTTAAGTTAGCACAATTGACGTTTTTTAAGGCAGTTTTATATAGCGCCAACACCAGCCATAGGGATTGGAGTCCTTTACTTTACCACTAGTTACTTTACACAAAGGCACATTCATTTTAATAGGCACAGCGAAAATTAGTGAATTGCCCAAAATCAAGGATGTAAAACCGCCACCGAAACTTGAAGCCGGGCATTTATGCCACATACTAGCCAGAAAGGACGCCACATCCTCTCCCTATCCCATGCCTCAGTTCCACATTTTGTGATTATAGATAAATCACTTAATGTCAAAAATCACTTAAACGTAACAAGCATTGGCAACGTCAGTAGGATTCACCTGTGCGAAATTTATTGTTTTTAGGCCTCGATTAGACAGCATATGCGCTGCTCGGCTCGACAGCACATGCACTGTCTCACAGAGACGTGTTGAGGTCTATCTGTGGGCTTGCAGGCCGCCCATCTCCTACCATTGTTAAACTTCAGCATCGCTCTAATTTTCTTTGATGCCATTCATCATGGCATGAGGGCGTCCTGACCTATTCTTGTTTTTGGCTCCCCCATAGCGCATGGACCAAGTAGGTCTCCACTGCTCACGGTTTGGGGATGTATTTTTTTTGTTGTTTTCCAGCACTCCAAAGGAGTACTTGTGTTTTCAGGACGTCTCCTTTGGACTTACACAAATACCACTAAAATGCATGCACGTATACATAAATGCATTTCTTAAAATGTTGGTGAAACATAAACAGCACTTTTTTGCGTGATCCAATAGTATTTTTTTAACCTCTTCATTGTTGCTTCCTCCTGCCATCTCCCGTCGTTGCTTGCCCATCTCCCCATCTCCATCCCCTCCCGATTCCCTGCTTTTGACCCGTCTCCCCACTACTTCCCTCATAGGTGCTACTTTCTTTTTTTGTGTGCGATTTAATGGTTTTGAAGCGCTCATTCCATCCTCCGTCTTGCCATTGTCTTCCTTTTACACATATACACATACCACTAAAATGCATGCGCTTGTACAT
This sequence comes from Lissotriton vulgaris, assembly GCF_964263255.1. Classification (NCBI taxonomy): domain Eukaryota; kingdom Metazoa; phylum Chordata; class Amphibia; order Caudata; family Salamandridae; genus Lissotriton; species Lissotriton vulgaris. Next base: position 1,140,098,644 of record NC_141694.1, on the reverse strand, counting down.
AAACGAATGCACTTCTTAAAAATGTATTAAAACATGAACAAAACGTGTTTAATTTTGCACGATCAAATAGTATTAGAGCGCTTGCTCTGTCCTCAGTCTTGACATAGCCTGAACCAATGGTATTAGAGTACTTTAAGTGCTCACCAGTTACATTCCACAAGGAGATTCATTTTTGTCGCAATTCCTGCTTCAATTAAGGTATTTTGTAACCTGTTCATTATTGCTTCCCCTGCCCCTCCCATCATTGTATACCTATCCCCTCCTGCTTCCCTGATTGACCCCCTACGCCACACTACCTCCCTCATTGATACTATTTAACAAACAAAAAAAATCATGATCCGATGGTATTAGGAGCACTTGTTCCATCCTCGATCCTGCCATAGTGCGAACACCAACTGATGGTAATACAGCGCTTTAAGTGCTCATCAGTTAAATTACACAATGACACATTCATTGTCGTATTCAGGGAGGAGTAGAAGTAGAAGTGACTTGCGCAGAATCACAAACTGTTTAGACAACCAGAGATTCGAACCTGGTTCCCTTGTCTGCATCGCTGGCCATTAACGCTACATTATCGTTTCACTTCACAGCTCCTCTACTGTTACTCACTATCACTTCCACAATTGCTCATCAAGAACCAGTCACCACCTAACAAGCATTTGGCAAAGCCAATATATCTCGGCAATGGCCAAGCTATTGGCCTTTTATTTTTAATGTGAATGTCTTTTTGCCATGTTGTCCAGGAGCACATCTCATAGCTGAAGGTCATTGAAAAAAGTGCTTGATATTGCCAGCTCAGGCAACGTTAGGAGGGGCAGGACAAACTCAACATTGGGGAGGCGAAGAGACTCTGCGTCGGCTCTACATCCTGAAATTCTGGGCTTTCAGTGACTTTCAGCTATGCTGAGCAGCAGATGGCTACATGGCTAACAACAACATGGCTAAAAGACATTCACATTGACAAGGCCAATAGCTCGGGCATTGCCCAGACCTATTGGCTTTGCAAATGCTTGTTCTGCTTTCTGATTTCTCACTTCTATCTATTCTTCCACTCCTCTCTCAACATCATTGACTTTTGCTCAATTCCTGTATCTAAAATCTCTGTTTGCATCTTATTCAATATCTATCCTGCATACAGTCCATTAGCATCAGTCGTTTCCTCATTTTTTCCAAACACATCTTCTATACCTTGCAATACGAAAACAAGCGCTGGCACAGCCAATTGGTCTTGCCTTTTGGACGGTCCCTCATAAGTGTTTAGCCATGCAGCACATTATCCTGGCTGAAATCCCTTGTATTATACACATACTTTAGTGAAAAGGGCGGATTGACTGTAGTTATAAGTACATAACAGGTATAATTTGATGATGAGGGCTGACTGAAAGCCTTTATAAGTAAATTATAGAAATGATTTTAGAAAAATTAAAAAGGTCTTGGCTAACTCCAGACCTAATAGGGGTAACAGAGAGGAAGAACAAGTAGTCACTGCTGACCGCACTAACCACATTTAGATGGATGCAGCAAGATGGTTCCCCGATTTAAATGTTTGCTGCAGGCCTCTCTATCCGACCAGTCTTCATTCCTGTGTGGCATGGACGTCTAGGCACTCAGCAACGTGGAACTGGGAGGAGAGGGCGGTTAGAATTGGTTTAAAAGACGCTATGAATCCAAATTTGCCCTCTTTACGCTTCTGGTAAAGCAGGCCAGCACCAGATAGTGGCTGGTACCTCATGTTTTCCCCACCTGCCTCTCGCTATTTTAGGAGGCTAATGGGTATGGGTTTGGTTAATTCAAGTGTTTGGAGTGTATTACTATTTAAGAAGGTGTGTTTATGGATTGGTCGAACTGTTGTGCCAAGGGTCAGTTAGTATGGTCATTTTGGGGTCAGCCAAAAGGGATGAGACTGCATTGAGTTTACAGCATTCCCCACCTGTGGTCTGGACCGGTTCACTGGTTTGAGGGCAGCTGTGGTTGGGTAGTTAACTGGTCTGGGGGTAGGTCGTTTGTGCTGGTTTGGTTGTTACAGATTACACCACCTACTGCCCACGGGGTGGGCTCAATCCTTCTGGGCCAGGGGGTCCAGGTTTTGAATGGTTACTCAGGACTAGTACTGCACAGAGTTTGGCACTCAGCACTGTGAATATTTGGGTCACTCACTGGTAAGGAGGCGGTGATGTGTGTAAACACACTCCGGCGGATTTATTAACCCCTTCGCTAAGGGGGCGGGGGGGGGGGGGTCGAGCGGCGTTCGCATGCTCGTGACGGAGCCGCTCCGTCACGAGCCGCGGTTGAGCTGTGCTCGTGACGGAGCGGTTCCGTCACGAACGCACCCGCTCAATGGAACGCTCAGCGCAGGCGCGAAATTCGTGCCGCGCAGGCGCGCCGAGCGGGCCCTGACGGAACCGCTCAGTCATGAGCACAGCTCTACCGAGGCTCATGACGGAGCGGCTCCGTCATGAGCATAGAACGGGTTAATGTTAAAATGTGGCATGCTATTTGGTAAGTGTAAGCAAACGGTGGCGCAGTTCTCAATCCTATAAAATGTGTCTGCTCTCAGGTAGGAGATTGGTGGCAATGGTGTAAATACAAAGGTGAACTGCTACAATGGAGAACGGTTAATTTTACAGTTTTGGAGGTGTGTTTTACCACAGTGAAAGCAGAATAATAAATATGTTGTTTGTGGCTATTCTTTAGCACTTGTGTCACTATTATTTGCCATGTCTTGGACCTATATAAAAACAGGGGTAGAGGTCACTATATCTGAAGCAAAATTGAGGGATAAATATATTAAGCATATTATCGCATGGCAAGACTATTACATTACATTAGCTATAAAAGACATCAAAGTTTGTGGTAAATCATCTATGTTATACTGGCCCTATTACTACCAGTCATAAATTAAACTAAACTCATTCGACAGTGTTGGTGCCTTTTCTGTACTAAACCTTTATGGTCAGTCTGTCATAAAAAATAAAATTAAAAATGGAAGATACGAGCACATCACTAATGAGGAGGAAATAAAAGTAAAGGGTGCGCTCTACACTCGGAGCCTAAACGATGTGGCAGCGTGTCCTCTTCAGTTCTGCTTAGCAACTGTTGTATCTGTGCTTATACCTTTAATAGTTGATGTATAATGTTCTATAGCTCGTGTACAGTATTCTGTTACTTCATCCACAATCTATGTTCGGTTCCAGATGCGAAGCAGTTAGTCTACGTTTCCTGACTTGACGGTATCGCATCTGGATCCTCTTCTTTCTGTGGGATATTATATATATTTCTTAATTTCTTATTAATAAACTCCTGTTCATTAATATATTCGGTTTATGTTGATTGATTACAACAGCAACTCAGAGTGACTGTTCCATAGAGAACACGTGACAAGGAGAACAAACAATGGCACTTTCCTTGTCTTTTTTTTTTTTTTTTACTGTGCCAGGTCTTTAATTGGGCGCCACTTCATTGTGCCCTGCTCATCCCTCTTTGTATTGACTCTACAAGTAACTTGATTACAGAACCTGGTTGGTCAACGTTCGATAAAAGAGGCGTTTTTAAAGTGAACCCGAAAGCCCCTCCTGCTGTCAATGGCATAGGAGAGCAAAGAGTGACAGGAAAGTGGTAACAGAGCAAGACAAAAGTAGAGACAGGGCGACATAATGATATACAATATAAACTGATGAATATCATGGATGAAAAACAGGGTAATTATCAAATATGCTTTACGGGTTAAAAGTGGCATATGAATAAATAGGTAATCTTCACATAGCGGGGTACAAATTCACATCCCTGGCTAAATAACAAGAGGTAAACAAAAAATTGCAAGCGTGTAAAATACTTCACACCACTAGGTGGTGCCCAAGGCCATATTTTCGAAATGTTTAATCATAATCAAAAGCATCCAGGAAGCAAAACAAAGAAAGGGTAGAGTTTCATACGAATTCTTTAATGCTGGAGAATACAAGTCATTCATAAGAAAGGAAGATTTATGGCAAATGGGCATGCCTGTAGGTGTTTAAGGCGCAAACTGGTGTTCATTTCTGAATTGAAAATGCCAAGGCGACACGGATTGAATGCATTTTACACATAATGTCTTCCAGTCTTTTAATTGAACTGTGACATGTAATTGTTTATTTATTACAGAGTGTAGAAAGAATACTCTTGTCTACATCCTAGGGCCTATAGCTCAGCCCGCTGAATAATTGCATCCCGTGGACACTAATCCCAAGGCACAGCATTCCAAAAACAAAACTAGGTCTTAGCCTGTAATGAAAATGTGACGAGATAAGATGAAGAGACAAGCCCGACCCCTCCCAGAAGCGCACATAATCGTCAACAGCCTTATTCATGCGCGCCGCTGCTCGCTCCCGAGAGCAAAACGCCGTGGGAGTGACACATTGGAAAGGAGGTGGGACATGCACCTGTCTTTGGCCATTTGCATGCTTTCAGTATTGATAGACACAAGCAAAGGCTGAGCCAATGTGTGGGAGGAGTCAGACCCATATGGAGGAGTTTGGAGTGCTCACAAGAAGCCTCCAATAGAGCAGCCCTTGCGCGCTGCGCTAGGCTCGACCTAAAAAGGATGTAAAAGACTTGTACGTTGTGACCTACAGCGCTGCTCTTGCAGAGGAAAAACAGAAAGGAGAGAAACAGACGTTCAGATTTGTGAAAACCTTCAGAGACTAGTGTGAGGTGCATCCACTGGTCAGGAGGCATAGATAAGAAGGGGCCCAGCTTAACACTGAATAATGACTCTGGGGAGATCTTAAAAAGCAAGGACTGCGCAATGGGAGGGGATTACCAGGGTCTTGTTAGCCGACATCTCTATGATCTTAGATTATAGAGTCAGCCGTCTGACGAGGAACGGTAAACACAGAGACTCGAAAGTTGAAATGTTTAGTGTGCTGCAGAGCATGTGAAGTGCCCAGAAACCACACAATACCAGTGCCCAGAAGCTTTCGGTTACTAGCTCTATATATCATAAACAGGAACTAGTAGTAGGAAACCCAGACAAGACAAATTGAAAATACTTTTATGCCTTCTGAAGATTGACAATGCAGTTTTTGGAACAAGAATTGTCTAAAAAAGCTGTAATTCCGAAAAGGCAGATCCGTAAACCTGACTACTTCCCTTTCCTTGGAAAATATCAACATGACATGACAAATGGCCTGCAATAAGTGTTGCTTCAGAATCATCAAATACTAAGGAGTCACCAAGACAGCTTTAACGGAAGCCCAGAAAACCCATCAATGACGATGTAGAGGGCTTCTTTGCTGGCTTCACCAAAGGAGCTGGCTGCAGGAACTCTCTCCATTTCTGTTAAGAAACTCCATAACATCTATGCTGCTAATGTATCAGATTATCACCGGGAGGTAGACGTATAAGTCTGATGTATGTATAGCAAACTGTTCTTGTATGTTTACTTTTCACAGATAGTCAAATAAGCATGGGGTAAATACCGGGTGAAGGAGAAGGAATGACGGCAAGCAGAGTGCATTTCTGAAAACCTGCTCCGAATACTTAGCGACAAAAGTGCCAGGCTCTCTCATTCCCACCTGCACATGCCAAAAACCGGGGCACAAATGCACGCAGAAAATGAACAGCCTGGTTGCACTTAAATCGCATTGGAAGCGCCGTTAGTACTGCCAAGATAGTAGTAAACCCTCAGGCCAGTGGCTCTAACCCTACAAGCAGACAGAGCTGCAAGCGCTGCTGTGGGGATTTGTGTGAGACGCCAAGAAGAGAAAGCACACGTTTGCTTTGTGTGTCTGATAACTAGCACAAGCAAGCATACTTGTTTTATGTTTATTGTACTGTGTGAGCAGCTTCACACTCCTGAATCCAGCTTGGAGGGCTTGAACTAAGCAAGTAATGTGGCGAGAGGGGTGAGGCATGGGACTGGAGCACCGGGAGGGGCTGCGATGCCTTTTGGCTCTACGGAAATTAGGAGCACAAAAAGCTGCAAAAAGTAGAACAATGTATAACTAAACTCATGCTTAAAATCGGGGACGGTTAGAAACAGTAAGACTACTGCTAAACAAGCCTGCACTGCTGCGGGAAAGAGGGAGCGTGGTAGTGGCTGGATGCTGAACTTGTGATCCATTTTAACAGAGGCGTCTCAGCCACCATTCTTAACCTGAAAACAAGCCAAACGGAGCAAGGTAATAGTGCACTGACTGTGCACCAACAAACACATACACGAAGACAGGGTAAGTGTGCATGTAACAGAGGCAGTACCCATGGGAGGAACCCAAGCAAGTAAAGGAGATACACATAGAACTAAGTGACCACTAAACAACATGCATTTACGTTAGGCACTACAGAGAATCAATGGCAGCAATAGACATGACAGCGCACGCCCTGCCTAGGCGAGACCTAAAAACCAGCGTCGTTCATGTGCCCTGAACCATATTTTTCATTAAAAGTAATGCGACTGAGGTGGCCCACTTTCTTTTCCTTCAAATTTACAGAATTGCAAAATGTATCAACGTCTCTATTGAGGTCAAGAAAACCTGGGTTCTCCCATGTCAACTTTTACATAGCTTTGCTCTCTCCAACCCATTGCCTCTTCTTAAGGGGGTGTTTGCACACATCACTACCTCAGGGTACAAGGATAACACATCTGTGAAGTATTGGCTCCAAAATTGAGAGATGCATGAAGGCCATCAGACAGGGAAGCACTGCAAGCAACAAAAGGCCCTCCACCCAAGATGCTAAGACCAGTCACAGCAATGAGTCCACCTCGTCCTGCGACCAGTCAAAGGAGCCCATTGATAATATATGGTAGGCCCTAGATCACAAGGATCAAAGTCGCTACCTGTTACACCACTAACCAGTGGGGAAAAAGTACCATATCAGTTATATAGGTTAACCACCCACACCTCCTGCTTCAGTAAAAAGTATGCACTAGAAGTAGAGGCTGAGCACAGATACAAATAAGGAGGGTTTCTGCAGCACTTCTGCGAAGCAATTTTAGTCATTTAGGAGGCCAAAACCTCAGCAACATAGTGCAGATATCGGCAACCCTTCCCAACAACAATGGTGAGTAGCAGTTAGTACACAATATGTTTTAAGAATCATACTACACACAGTTCAGTGGAGAAACAGTTTGCTGTAGGTTTATTTCGTAAATGAAATATGCCAATGTGGTGGGATAACATGCGGGTAATCTAAGGGGAGTCAACGATATATAACCTATGCTGGCCACACGCCTCATGGGCCAAACAGCACTATGGCCAACCCATTCGGTGCTACCATTTTATTTAGGGAGTTTCTCCCTTAAATGCCGAGGGCAACGAGTCCATGATTTTATTTGTGCAATTTCAGGGGCGGGGCGCGTTGCAAGGCAAGCCCCCGGTTGCTCAGACTTACCTATAACCGTCCAAAGGACTAGCGGGGTGCCGATGTTTACATCTAGGGTCCTGCCGTAAAGGCTCCTGGGGTTTGGCACACAGCACCCCTGCTGTGCTCATTGAGATGGTACCCCAATGTACCCATTAGCCTTCCGAATCGCCGTGTAACTGTGCATGCAACACAAACATTTAATGTGTTCAGCACAGTGCAAAATAAATCCTGCCGCCAGCACGCTGGGTAAGCGGTAGGGTGGATGACCGCGTGTCCGGTGGGAGAACAAAGAGGTCAGCACCTGGGTGGGGTAGATATAAGTACCTTTCCCCAGCCCCCTATGCACTGGAAATGATGAGGGGAGAGTAGCGGAAAAAGGGGGACTACGGTGGGGGTGAGGAGGGGTCTCAACGAATAGAGCACGAAAAGTGTGCCAGAATGCGGCACTAAGGGGCAGCACTCTTACAAGGGTGCACTGCGTTTGCCACAGGTAAGAGAGGCAATCTGAGCATAGTTCAGGAAAACATCTTTCGCCAACAATCTGTGATGAAAGCTAACTCTGCAAAATGTTACCTTGTTTCATCAACTATGGGTAACGAGTAGTGGGAGGGTAGTGAAGGATAAATGCTGAGCACAAGAGCTACCATAGAATGCCACTACCTTGGTGCAAACACATTGGCACCCTCTTCTATTGTGTAAACCACTAAAAGCACTCTACTGATGATGACGGTATTTCAGATTTCAGATTTTTAATCCAGAAATCACCAGCTATTTGTATTATTAGGCAATTTCACTATCTTGTTTTAAAATTGGGAATACTGTCCACACTACTAACAGATGGATTTCATTTGCCCTCAGAGAAGATTTTGATGTAGTGTGCTAGGAGTTTCCCTCTCAATCGCTGGCAATTTAGGGAGCATTGCCATTCATGAAAGCTGAAGGTAACTGTATAAAGGTATCAGTTGAAAGCAAGTCCTACGGCCTATCCCTATCGGAGATGAAACATTCAGGCCCAAAACCATCCTAAGGACCTTGTCGCTAGTTTTCACCATTGTGATCTTATGTTAAAGTCACTGGATTTTAGCAGACGCTGTGTGGAATGGCTAAAGATTATAAAAAAAGAAAAGAAAAAAGCCTTTGACCTGTCTAGCTGCGACATTTTGTAGAAAATAAAACATTTAAAGGTATTCTTTTTAACACCTTAGGAGCGTCGAACGTTCAGCGCCCAGTGCTGAAAGTTCGAATAACGGGTGCGGCCCCGTCGGCCAACGGCCGTGCGCAGCACTGGCAAGGTAGTGCTTGCGACGACCGTTGGCCGACGGCAGCACTTAAAGGGTTAAGGAGGATTGGGAAAAACAACACAGAGGGTGCAGTTGGTGGAAGCAATGAGCAGGGAAGTAGGCAGGTGAGCGCAGGAGGAGGGGGGCCAGTTGGGCAACAGGAAGTAACTCTCGGTGTGAGGGGAGAGACAAAGAGAAAGGAGATGGCTTGAAAATATAAAAATCCTAATGGGGTAGTTTATAAAAAATAAAAAAGTAGTGTTTGATAAGTAAGCAGTGGAAGGAGGAACGCCAGCCAATAAAGAGAATGTAAAGAGGCAATGCTCCATGGGAGGGACAAACACAAGACTGGCGAGCAGGACACCAATAAGAAGCAGGCAAATGAGATTAACAAGGAAAGCCAACCAATGGTAAGGAAGGGGTGGGCTTGAAGCTCCTCTATGTTATAGGTAAGCCGCAATGTGTTTTGCAACAGACAGCGCATGTGTTTTCTAGTAAGCACTACTTAAAAAGAGAGGCTTCCTGCCAGGGCCTAAGACACCATGCCGCTTGCACCTCAAGTAAGTAAACAACATGCTTCTGACAGCAATGAGCTCTGCACATGAAGCCACAAACATTCTCTCACACATATGCTAATTCCACATTAAATATAGTTGTACCACACATCCAAAAAATCTTATTTGCATGCCACTAACAGCATTCACAAACCACCATCAGAGCAAAAATTATATTTCATGCAGTCCAAATATCATTTAGTGGTAAGCTGCTTTATAGATATTATAGATCACACCACAACTCAATTATAAGAGAAATCTGAGCTCAAGAAACCAAGCTCACCCACATTCACCTATATCAAACATTCTCATTTCTTATGGCTCAACGCTTATATTATCTCTGGGAGAAGCAAAGAACCACACAACACCTTTTTCCCAAAACACTACTGAGGTGTACAACACACAGAAATCTCTTGCAGCCGACGGGACAGAGCGATAGTTTAGGGGATGACAAGTAATCGATCCTGCAACAGTCAAACAGTTGTTCAGAAATTGTCTTCAGGAGGGAGTTAAACACACAGACACCTTGAGCCATATGTGAAAGCTAATCCCAAAATCATGCGATGATTTAGAACTCTGATACCATCTGTAGCTGTGGAAGCAAGGCAAGAGGGGTTCTAGAAGTGCTTGCTAAAACGAAAAGAAGCGATTATTTTCCCACGCATGCACTAATATAAAACATCTGCTTACTAACCCAATGTTTTCCCTGCATCAGGAGGAAAGAGAGAAAGGTACAGTCTCAAGTCATAATTTCACGGTTTCTTGAAATTTGAATCCATAAGTGAACAGTTTCTGTATTGCACAAATCTTCAAGTGCATGTTTGAGTTAAAGTCTTGACACAAATGTGCACAACAGTTTGCAGCCTGGACCAAGGGAACAGTGTCACAGTTTGTATGTTGTAGGTTCATGCCAACACAAATAGGCTCTGAGGTTTGTGTATCCTCCCTGTAGAGTCTAAGAAGTACTCAGATATGCAGGTAAAAATAAATTAAGCATTAAATCTTGGAGCACATACAGGAGATGCCTCACCTCCTTTAGGAAACTTTCATAGCGTGAAGACCAACAAGATAGTGCTGCAGGATGTCAGAATGAAGAGCTACTCATTTCTTAGCAACCAGAAATGACCGTGGTTCTCTTAAATAGAGCAACACCCATGCCCAAGATGGCCTCAAATATCGCTCAGAAGGCATGCTTTCGAATGAATATTTGATGTTTGTAAGCTATACTGGGCTTTTCGAGGAGTAGAAGGGAATTAAGGAAATCCAGCAGCAGGAAGCAGTGAGTAAATAAGTGCTCCCATATCGCCTTTCTAAGAACGAATTATGATCCACGGCCAAGTAACAAAATCAGTCAAGAGGATTAGCAGCAAGAACTATGGCCTGTGCACAAGTCCTGACTTTTGCAAAGTCAAGGTACTATACAGTGATTCGGCAGACAAAGCCCGGGGGCGGGGGGAGCTATCCTGTCACCAGTTAAGCCCTCCTGCCCCTACACTCTTCAAAATTCCACAACCTGCAAATCAATGAAGGTCCTTGTTACATGCTGTATATTCATACCACTTTCATCTTTAAATCAGTAGTATATATTTGATTCTGGCACATGCCAGCTCTTGATGGGGTTCTTTCTGTTAGAGAACTCTGCCACAGTTGTTTAGCTGTCCTCCTGCCTGAAGGTACTGTGCTGTGTTCAGTAAACATCTTTCTATTTCTTTAGTATTTCTCCTATGTTTGGATTGTTACACTGGTGATGAGTTACATTGAAGTACTGGCTATCTATTAAAATGGCACAGGAGCAGTACCACCTTATTTTGGGGATTTAAAAAAAAAAATCTAAAGGCTCTTCTAAGAATTTTTGTGTGTTTATGTTGTTGTTTTTTTACAATTGTTGTACCCTGGATTTACTTTCCCCTTGCATAAAGACACTCTGGGATACGTTTTAGAGGAATATTTAAGACCGAAATTTGGGACGTCGCATACCTGCATTCTTCAAATCTTTGGAGAGGGTTCTACAACGACAGCACTATACCAGCGTCATACGTGGAACACGGTGCGAGTCACACTGCTGGAAACTCTCCTCCAAGGAACTCCGGAAAAGGATGTGCTCACCCTTGTCATTTTGATAACTGCCAGAAACTTGAAACTACGCTGTTTTGAAACGTGAAACTTAACATCCCACTTCTACACCGATTATTTTGGATTGGGAAGCTCGTCTTTTACTGTACACGGGGGAGTGTTGTTAGCTCATGCTGATGAGCACGCATTTCTTCTATTCACCGGTTCATTGATCTCCGGATTGGTTCAGGATGTAATCACCAATCTATGCAATCCTTGTGCATTGATCGATATTCTCCTGCCGATGCGCACGGCTGCTCATCATCCCAATATTTTTTTTTTTATATTTTCCATGTGACTATTTTCAAGACACATTCTAGTGTATTTTATTATATTGATGATCATTTTGGATTGTGTTATTGTTTCTTCTGCTCTGCAAGCATTAGAATTTTGGCAAATTATTATATATTATATTAGAAAAAAGAGGGGGGAGTTTATAGTAATAGGAAAATATGCAATTTGAACCTTCTACAAAGTTTTTTCAATCTAAGAGCGATCCCCCAATTATTTGGTCTACATGTAAAGGGGAGTTTTTGACATACATGAAGGCTATTGATGGGGACAGAAAGGGCAGTGAAAGGAAAAAATATATTTTAATACATTGTTTCGGGTCTGAGGGGCAAGCATTTTTCAGACCTTTACCAGCACTTCAGAAGATGAAGAACGAAGTAGTTTTGAAGAAGCTCTAGCTCGCTTGGAACGTAGACTTAAACCTACCACCAGCATTGCTCTGAATAGGTATACGTTTTATACTCGTGTCCAGAGGTAGGCAGAGTCTTTTGATGATTTCTTGACAACTCTTAGAGTACTGTTTTAGCAGGGTCTGGTGGCTCAGTGGAATAATGCATCCACTGCAGGGGCCTGTGTTTGACCTCATAGTCACAGGTTCAAATATCTGCGGATCCACTCAGCCTTTCATCCATCTGAGGTCGAAAAAATTAGTACCATTGAGATGGGCAACAAACATCTGTTATTCAGCGCCAAGGTACCCTATTAGGGGTGAACATGCGCTTTACAAATAAACATGTTATGTTGTCAATTGAAATTTTTGGGTTATTTGTGATGAGATAATTGTAAATGTAAGGTAAAAAAAACACAAGAACAACTATGGGTATTAAGGACTCCTAATCTACAAGATGCCATTGGAACAGCTAAAGCTATTGAGCAATCAGAAAAATGGATAAAGTCTGTTCAGGATGTCGGAATAAAGAATGTGAAAAGTGTGGATAAGGTGGGTGTGTGTAGTTCACTCTTCCCGAAAATATGTCCAACCGGGAAGAAGGACTGAAAGAACTATTTCTTGTTGCAGGTGTAAGAGTTTCAGTCATGTGACGTCATCTTTGCACTGTCCTGCTATAGGAAAATAATGCATCAAGTGTGGAAGGATACAGCATTTTGCATGTGTGCAAAGAGGACAGGAAAAAAGGTGTTGTTAAAGGCAAAACTGCTGCTATAGGTGCAGGTGAAGTTTTGTCTACGAGGTGTGCATACATTCAGGTTTCAAGGCTAATGAAAAGAGAAAGGCATTGTTTTGTCGGTGGGTGAGCCCTGTGCTGAAGAGGTGGTCAGGAGGTCTCCTAAATGTTGTCAGTTTTTTAGAGAAGGATTTGGAACTTATAGCACACTCATGGTCACAATGGTCTATCGTCACTAAGAACTATTTCCAAGAAAGGTATTGGGGCATATTAACTGTAGAGGATTTGTGTGCGTAAGATGGAGTAGCCCAGAGTTTTGATGGGTTCATAATTGACCTTATGGGTTATATTGTCTCAGACGTTTATTTCAAGGGAAGGACAAAGTTCATCAGATTGCATGTGGCTAAAAAAGGGGTAATGTGTTAGGTTAAAGAGACCAACGGATATTAGGTATTATTGTCAATCCCTGTAGCAAGGAGCTTGTGTTAGTGACTAGTGAAAGTCATGGTGTTGCAGAAATTGTTTATGACAACAAAGAAGGGGGGTCCAAGGCAATTTTTAACGACCAAGCCGTGCTACAACCCATATAACTACGTAATTACCAACTAACAAGTAGCAGGGAGTCGAAACGAGAATTACCTGGATGTGAGTAATGGTCGACATGTTTCTGCCGTTTACCATGGGCCCATAGGTCACCTACTGCTTCATCAGGACCTAATCTGCTACAGCTGATTGTTGTGAAATAAGTAAATGTGAAAAAACATAATAATTGTCACCTGAGATTCTCCCCATTTGTAGGAGAATGTAGCCCCACCTCACCTGGCCACAGCGCAGGTAAAAACGGAGCACCGCTCTGTCCGTCGGTACTCCGGACGTCCTTCTGGGCTGTCTGTGGGAGTCACAGACAGCCCAGAAGGACGTCCGGAGTACCGACGAAACATGCGGAAACATGTCGACCATTACCTACATCCAGGTAGTTATTTGTTAACACTACCTGTTGCACTGTTTTTTAACGTTGGGAAAAGGGAGGTGCCTATTAAAGTACTTTTCCTCCTTACCCAATTTTATATCGTTTCACCTTCAACACTTTTTGATTTACACTTTCCTATGCACTGCGATTCAGATACCATCTGATACCGAGTAAAGAACATACATACATTGGGACATATATAGTAGATTCAGCTAAATCTGGCCAAATCTTCTACTGGGTATGTTTTCCCATTTGCCATGTGAAGGTTCCAAAATGATGTAGGGCGGTACAGGTCGGGATTCTGATGGGAATACCTCGACGCACCAGAGAGTACCCAGTGATAGATTACGCTATCAAATCGTCACAGTTTAGTTCGCCTTCTAAAGACACACACCACTAATTCTCGTTTCGACCCCCTGCTACTTGTTAGTTGGTAAGTTGCAGAAATTGAGCATGAATTTCCTGAAGGTTTTTATGAGAGTTTAGGAAGAATCAAAGGATATATGCATTTAATCAAGCTTAAACAAAGAGCACAACTTGTCATAAAGAAGTTGAGAAATGTTCCATTTAAGGTGGCAGGCCTCAAATAATCTACTCGCCCATTCGCAAATGCGAGTAAAATTGTATCAGGTCGAGCAATTTTTAGCACATACTAGTCCCACCTGGCGACTTAGTCTGGAAAGGAGCAGGTGTCTCTGTTCATTCAGAAAGTGAATGAGGAATAAAGATGCCTTTAAATCTTGTTCTTATCTTGACACATTTGCTGTCTGTTCAAGGAAAGAGGTCAAATGTCAGTTTGTCTTTTAAATAATTGCTGCTTGGAAAAGGTTTATTTTTCTTTCTCTTACAAGAGTTAGAGGTTTTTGTCAAGAGAGCTGTCTGAAGATACCAGTTATTTTTCTCGAACATATAACATTTAAATACATAGCATGTAAATTAATATTACAAATATTTAAAAATCTCTCAGGAATTACAAAAGCAAATTTTGTGTAATTAAGAAGTGTGATGCAAACAAAAGAGTTAAATAGAAGCAAAACAAACCAGAACACTTTACTTGGTGATGTGCAAATGACATTTGCAGAAACTATATTTCCAAACATTACTTGTACACTATATAGTTTTATCAGTAAAGCTGCTAGTCAATGGGAAGTGTTGTGGCCATTGCAATGTAAAATCTGTTGACCACAAATGACAGTGTGCTACCACTTAATGCTTTAGTTATGCATTTATTAAAAGTGACAGTTTTTAAACATGATTTAAGAAACATTCCTGTCCCCGTCCTGATGACAATGCTGTTAATAAACTAAGAGGCAAGTCAGGGGTCACATATAACCTATTTGTGGCTAGATTTGCCTTGTATATGGAAAACAGTCTATTAAATCAAACAAAAGAGTTGTTTGAACAGCAGACATGCAGAACTCGCACATTTGGAGGTGCTCTCATATGTGATAATGAAGAAAATGGCGGCTCAATTAATTAAAATACTTGCCCACGATCACATCATTTGAAACCAGTTCATGGGTCAAGAGCATTACAAATAGGTTGAGTACAAGTCACTAGACCTTCAGGCTTAGTAACATTTCAATGATTTTTCGAGGCCTAGTGTGAGAGATGAACTTGGAAGTGTGTTGGATGAGATGTTGAAAGAGGGTGTCATTAAAGAGGTAGAATCATCTGAATGGGTGTCTCCCATTGTTTTGCCGTGAAAATCTGACAAATCATTGAGGTTACGCATTGATCTCAGAGCACTCAATGCCAATATAGTAGTTGATAGTCATCTATTACCTAACCAAAATGAAGTTGTAAACATGTTGGGCGGACCTACTGTATTCTTGACATTGGACCTTCGGTCCACGTATCATCAAATTACATTGGCTGAGGAACCCTGTTATTTGACTGTATTCATCACTCGAACAGGTTTGTTCCAGTTTAAGAGGATGCGATTTGGCCTTGCGTCTGCGGCATTTGTCTTCCAAAGAGCAATGTGCCATATTTTCAAAGGTATGGAAGTATTTTTTAAATGTTTCCAATATGATATTCTTATATTCTCTCGTGATATGTCTAAACATTCTTGTCATTTGAGGAAAATTTGCGGAGAGTTAAGAGAAAATGGTTAGACTTTCAAGAAGAACAAATGTAAGTTGTACTGGGAATCTGTTGAATATTTGGCACATACAATGCCTAAGGAAGGGATTGTGCCAAATAAATCCCTTATTGATGCTAGTCTAAAAGCTCCTGTGCCCAACTCATGGGAAAAACGTATTTCATTTTCAGGACTTTGCAACTACTATAGCAAGTTCTTAAGAAATGTTATGTTATGTTACACCATTCTTTTAGAGCGCACGGCTACCCCAGGGGGTGTCCCATGTTGCTGCAAAGATGGAACGCCTGAAGGAATTGGCAAGGAAGAATGTTGCGTTTGTATGGGGAGAGAGACAACAATGTGCTTTTGATAGCATGAAGGTTGAGATGGTGACAACTCCCACATTGAAACCATTTTGTGTCAATAAGAGTTACATTATTACAGTGGATGCTAGTCTTCATGGTGCTGGGGGGATGTATTGTCTCAACGTGCAAGAAACGGAAAGGCAATATGCTGCCATTAAAAGGGAGTTACTGGCTTTTGTGTGGGCAGTAGAGAATTTTTGCAATTAATTGGGGGGCATGTTTTGTTTAAAGGACGGGCCACAAGCCCCTTGTTGCTATTTTGTCCCCTGGGGGGCGAGGTAGTTAGAAGGACACTGCACGCATAGCATTTTTGATGTCTAGATTGCAAGAGTACAATTCTTTTGTGGAACATGTGCCAAGAAAGTAAACGTGTAAGAACAACAGGAGTAAACCCATAGACCACGTCGGGATGGGTGTGGAGTATAAACAATAACAATTCCCAACAGGTTTCAATTTGAGGCAATTAAGTAATGTATGCAGTCTGAAGTGAAGACGCAAGTGCTGAACGTGAACAGCGTGAACGGCGCAAAGTGACCAGAAAGTAATACAGTGATGGCTCCGCAGGATTAAGTTGAAATCACTTAAATCATGGAATAAACATTTTTATAGGAGCACACGTGTCGATCACGTAGTGTTGGTAACGTGGGTCACTGGACGCCCAGGCAATGCTTCCTGTGCGGCGTCTGGCTATGCTGTCGGCAGGTCTGACTGGGCCACGCCTGAATGAAACAAGACGGCCAGGGGCGTTGAGGGCTCAGGATGCGTAGGAGTAGGTCATCGCGACCTGCGTCTACGCATCCAGAGCCCTCAACGCCCCTGGCCGCCAGTCGCCGCACAGGAACCATTGCCTGGGCGTCCAGTGACCCACGTTACCAACACTACGTGATCAACACTGCCTGACATCGACAACCCTGTCCTGATGACGATCCCGACTCACGGGGATCGAAACGCCGTCGACACCACAGCGCAATTCTTGGGCGCATTTTACGTTTTGTGCTCCTATAAAAATGTTTATTCCATGATTTAAGCGATTTCAACTTACTCCTGCGGAGCCATCACTGTAGTACTTTCTTGTCACTTTGCGCCGTTCACGCTGTTCACGTTCAGCACTTGCGTCTTCACTTTCTCACTAATTGTTTATTTCCTTCACTCACCAAGTGCCCTCGGGTTGTCACATGATTGCCTCTGTACAGTGCTGTCTAACTGTATTTCCATGTGAAACACCCTCCTTTTATTTGGTGAATAACAAGCTTTTAAACCACACAAGCCTCCTTGTCTCTTGTTTATGTAATGCAGACTGCATACATTACTTAATTGCCTCAAATTGAAACCAGTTGGGAATTGTTATTGTTTATAAGAAAGTAAATGTGACAGCGGATTGCTTGTCCAGATTGCCCTGTGAGGTAGTACGACAAAGAGACGAAGGAAAGTCTGCCCAAAGTCCGGCTGGGTAGGTGACCACAGCCCATCCCCTCTATTGCTATCTGGTAACCAAAAAGCTAGGTCTCAACTGAAAAATATTCAAAGAGTATAGAGTATAGAAGATGAGATAGATGGAGCGTAGAAGGGTAGGGGGGAAGGGGAAGGGTAAGGGGATGGGCGGAGGGACGGCGGAGAGACGAAGAAAAGTCCGACCAAAGTCCGGCTGGATAGGTGATGGCCAAGGGGGAAGTCCACAACCCATCTCCTCTTTAGCCAACAGATAGCTCCACCGGGCATCGGCTAAATAGCTAGGTCTCTACGTTCTGAGGTAATTTCAAATATTCAATGTCATGGTACGCCGGGTGGGGGATAGGTTTGAGTTCTGGTCGATATCCGGTTTTTTGTCCCAGAGTAGTAGCACACGTGGTAGCGACTACTGTGGCAGCCATCTTGGTGTTATAAGGCCATAACTCTGAATTGAGAGTGCCAAGAACAGAGTCACAGGCGCAATTTTGGGGACAAGCACTGCTCTCAAAGAGCGCTGTGGAGAAGAAACCAGACACTCAAACAGGAGTGTTGTGTAGATGAGATTGCCAAGCGCTGGGATCCACATATGATGTGGGTTGAGTGTCTTCCACAGGGCAGGTGCCATGTTATGTGTCAGATGATT
The DNA here is from genome assembly GCF_964263255.1 of Lissotriton vulgaris. Classification (NCBI taxonomy): domain Eukaryota; kingdom Metazoa; phylum Chordata; class Amphibia; order Caudata; family Salamandridae; genus Lissotriton; species Lissotriton vulgaris. Next base: position 1,140,080,435 of record NC_141694.1, on the reverse strand, counting down.
AAATCAATTCCCCTTCTTTGGTTCCTGTGAAGTCGCCTGAATTCCCATGGCAAAAGGTTGGTTTTGACATCTCAGTTCCTTTTAACTTTTTGCCATGGGATTGCCAGTTTGCCATGGTACTTATCGATTATCACTCAAAGTGGCCTAAAGTTACGTTTCTGCCACAAGTCACCAATTACAGAATTATTTAAGAAACTGTTTCCAGAGAAGGATATCCTGAAGTTCTAATTATAGATAATGGTGTGCAGTTAAAATCTCAGAAGATGAAAAACGTTCTCGCTTACTCCAGCAATCGGAATGCTATCACAGCCTAGTATGAACCACAAGGTAATAGACAGGCGGGGAGATACAACAGAGTTTTGAAACAGGATATTCTATGGGGACGTGGTTTTGGTGAAGAGTGGAAAGATAAATTAAGAGAACAGTTGTGGTTCTACAGCATTATGCCATATACTTCCACTGACGTGAGACCTTCTAAATGATTGAAAGGAAGAGACCCGGCATCTAAATTATGTCCATGGTGGTTTAGAAAGAAAAGTGAGGAAGATATTGGAAGAATCAAAAACAAGGTGGCTGTGAGAGTAGAGGAAAAGCAAGAGAAAAGTAAATGTGCTTATGGTGCTAGAATGAATGTTAAACAGTCTCAATTTGTGGTAGGGTATTGGGTTAAGCTACGCAAACTGGGTTTGGTGGCCAAAGGAGTTTCTAGGTACGGAAAACCTACTAAGGTTGACCAGGTTAATCCCAACAGTGCAGTCCTGCAGGATGGTAAAGTATGGAATGTTAGGTGACTAGCAAAGAATGGGAGTTTCACCATGACACAGCACTTTGTCCAGCATGAAGATGAAAATAAATCTGTGGCTTCTAGAGTGAAAAACCAAGCTCGCAAAAGAAGGGTTCCTTGTAAATTCATTGAATTTGAATAATTGCATTTTCAGTTTCTTCTTAGTGTTTTCCTTTGATAATATTGTTTTTTTTTATTTATTTTTTGTTGAGAGGAGATGTGTTATAGTCTGTATATTAATTTCCTTTCCCCTTTAAATCTATTGAATATATTTGATTCTGGCCCATGCCAGCTCTTGGTGGGGCTCAATTCTGATAGAGGACTCTGCCACAGTTGTTTAAAGGTCTTGCTGTGCCTGAAGTTACTGTGCTGTGTTCAATAAACATCTTTCTACTTCTTTTGGATTTCTCCTTTTATCTTTAGATTGCTACAGTCCTATACTGCCACTCCCATCACCTGCTTCCTCTATCCAGTCAGCAACCTTCAGTTTCATCTGCGAACTCCCAATTACAAATATAGACTGACTCATCAAAGTCCAACCTCAAAATAACTTTGCCCATTCGTCCATCAACAATATGCTCATTCAACCTGATGGCTGATCCTGCTCCAAAGAATATTTTAAAAAACTATCTCAACCTCGCAAAAACCCTGAATATCTCAAACTTATCCACAACAACTTCAACTTCTTTGCTCTAGCATTCAAAAGCATGTTACTGATAAACTGCCACTATTAATACCACGAATTCAGAAGGTTACCTGAAGCTCCCTCCAACAGACTCCATCAATTCATTGCAGTAAAGAAAACTTATGATCTTTTAAATATTTTCTTGCAGATTCATTCCAATGACACCACATCACAAGAGCAACCAAGACCCACCTCTCAACTAACATAAAAAACTTCTAAATTCCTTTTTTCAAAATTATTTTTTAAGGGTGGATTTCAAATGCCCTTATAAAAAGCATTATCCATCAAACAAAGGACATCTATAACCTAGTGCGCCTGCTTATATGCCAAACACTTACCCACACCTAGAAAAGAAAAGGAATAAGGTAAAGTTACAAGATGAGCAACACAACTTGAGAGACTGTGCAGACTCTCCTTTGCCACCACAAAAGCCACCTACTAGACATTGTCTATGAGCAAATTGCCAGGAATAGATGCGCTGTGCGAACCTGTGCCTGATTTCACCATGTCTGCCAATCCAGGATGTTTCCTCACTTAGAATATGAGTGGCACAAGTGCTCTACAATTATCAGACCCTTGGTTAATTCTTCACACTGTGAAGACCGGGGAGACAGGGATCCCAAAATATCGACCCATTTTCTAACATGGATAACTACTGTCTCCAAGTCCACGCTATGACATAACTAATGGTTAGTGGCATCTTCTTTTTAGCAATGAGGTACAATCCTATCAACCAACACAATGTTTTGGACAGGATGCCATGAATGGGAGATTTAACTCCACTCTGAGTGCCAGAGACCCATGTGCAGCTTTAAAGTGCTGCACTTAGGGAATTGAGGACCCTCAATCAGAGGGTCCCCAAGGCTGTGTTTAACCATAAGGTGGGAGCTGCCGCACTGATCACTATAAGCCTTGCAGTCTTTACCTCAGCTGCTCCTTCGAGTTCCTTTCCTTTCCTGCACAGATCAAGGCAGTCAAGTGCTTGATTTAAATTCACAAACACTTCAGTGAAGTACTGAGGAGATCTTTGTGTTCACTCGGATGGTTCAAATAGGTTTGGGTAAGACTGTCTGCGGCGGTCAGGATGTGAATGGCATGGCCACGGCTCCGACCTATAACAAAGGTATGTGCTATTAGTTCATCCCTTATATAATCTATCCAGCTCAAGAGCAGCTGCACCATCAACAGTTGAAGCCTGTCTGAAGTCAACATGAATTGTACCAAATACAATTATGTATTGGACATTAGATGGATTCTGTGGGGCTGTGCATAGTAGGGGATAAATGGTTGCCACATGACTAGAGCGAACTCAAAAGTATGTGGCGAGTTCCCTCTACAGTTCCAAGTATTGGACAAGATCAGAGTAAAACTGAAACGGTCCCAACGCTTCTGAAGAAATCAAATGTAGAAACCTTCAATGACACAAATTAACAACTCATTACAATCAATCTATTTCTGGGAAAAGTAATTGTGGAAGATTTCTCCATCCAGCTGCATGATCAAATCCACAACAGTAGGTTCTTTCTCGACTGCTAGTCTTGCTTCAGATCATAATGCTGCACCAAAACACCAAGTGTCCATCGCAGATGTTGCCCGTTTCATCACAGATAATAGCAATCCCCGTCTATTGATTCTTTTAACCTTTCTGCAGCCTTAAACACAGCTGACCGTCAAGCCCTGGTAAACATCTTGGCATCATGGATGACGATTTTGGGCACTGTACCTCATTGTGTGAGCCTAGCTCTCCAACTGATATTAACTCATTTAAATGGGCAGTTGCTATTGTGGATGTAAGCAATCAATCAATCAATCATCAATCAGGGATTTGTGAAGCGCGCTACTCACCCGTGAGGGTCTCAAGGCGCGGGGCAGTGCAGCTCCAATTCAGCTGAAGAACTATGTCTTGAGGCCATTCCTGAAGGTGTGCAGGGTGGGGGAACATCGGATGATGAGCGGGAGCTCGTTCCAGGTCCTTGCCGCGATGTAGGCGTAGGCTCTTCCACCTGCTTTGGCTCTGCGGATGAGCAGAGTTTCGACGAGGGCGAAGTAGGCGGAGCGGAGGTTTCTCTTGGGTACGTGGAAGGAGACTCTTTCATTGATTATTGGGATCCAGTGTTGTGGAGGGATTTGTACGTGCGAGTGAGTAGCTTGAAGGTTACCCTCTTCTCGACGGGAAGCCAGTGGACTTCTCATAGGTGCTGGGTGATGTGGTCATGTCGTGGAATGCCAAATACAAGTCTGGCGGCGGTGTTCTGGATGGTCTGGAGTTTTCAGAGCAGGGATTTGTTGATTCCGGTGTAGAGGGCATTTAAGTTGTCCAGCCTGCTTGTTATGAATTTGTGGGTGACGGTCTTTCTGGCTTCGAGGGGATCCATTTGAAGGTCTTGTGGAGGATGCAGAGGGTGTTGGAGGATGCAGAGGGTGTTGAAGGACGTGGTGGAGACGGCATTGATCTGTCAGGTCATGGTGAGGGAAGAGTAGGGTATGATGCCAAGGTTGAGGGCATGGTCCTTGGGTGTGCGGGGGTTACCGAGGGTGGTGGGCCACCTGGTGTTGTCCCATGCAGATGGGGTGGGTCAGAGGACGAGGACTTCGGGTGGAGGAGGGCCTCGAACACCTACCTGAGAACAGAGGTGTGCTGTGGGCAGCGGCGCAATGACGAAGGTGGGTCAAGGGAAAGCATCTCCCTGACCAGCAGGTCAGAGGTCAGCAGGAACCTGAGAAGTGCCGCTGAGGTTAAATGTCCTCTGGTATTTTTCAACTTTACATGAGCTGGACTCTTTCTGGCAGAGAGCCATATCAAAAAGAATTTGAAATTTTCATTTAGAATTAAATGATTAAATACTTGCCTGGTATTGATACAGAACTTGATGCCAAGTTACTAGACAGAACCAAACGCAGTCCAAACCAATTGATCCTCTTTTCAAATAGCAAAAGATACTCTAAGAGCCAACCACAGATATCTGAAATATAGTTTGACAGATTAATATCTCTGCTTTCTACAGATATATACCTATTCGGAATCACCATAAACATATTGCCTTGAAGACCCACACTGTGATGACAACCTACACAGCATAAACCAGCTTTCGATGAAGTGCAGAAAGTAAAACCTAAAAAAGCATAAAGAAGAATTCAAATTGACTTTTGAAGCAGTGGTTCTCTTCCTCCTGGATTACTGAATGCCCTGCTAACCAGCATTTTCATATTTACAATGGTCTTTCTGATGGGCGTCCTATGTAACACAGCCAGAGGGCAAGGACAAATAAAACAAACTAACTCTACTGCATTCACAATGCCGGACATGCAAACGGTGCTTCTGAAAGTCTTTTATCTTCATCTTGACCTTTTCTGCTTGTTTTAACTAAAATGTTACCCCTGTAGCTGGTGGTAGGTGCAGAATGTCATGAGAGACATGCTGATGCCTTGAAAAACTCATGTGCTGCAGTTACAAATTGGCATTTTTCCTGAGTGCTCCTGTGGGACCTCCCCCATTTTCCCTCCTTCCTTGTGGCCAGAGGGAGCAGCCGGCCTTAGGGAAAATAAGCGGTTGTCTGCTAAGGAGAATTACTTTTTACAAAGTTTGAACAAGACTCGTTTTTGCAGACCTTAAAGGACAAGTGACTTAGCCCATTGACTGAGGAATCAGTACTGAACACTTGAGCAATGTTCTTCAAACTATTACTGCTACTAGAACTTGTAGAAAAATGTTGGCCTCGTGAATAGCAACTCTATGGAATATAATTTGTCAATTTGAACCCTATATTTTCAATGCACATTTCAAAGTATATCAATGAACGCCATTTGCAATACTTTTTTTATGGGTGGGAAAGAGGATTTGATCCCTTGACCAGATTTTTTTTCCCGAAGTTTTTCTTTTTTCTTTTTTTTTTTTTTAAATTTTTGAAAACCTTTATTGTGCATCAAATCAGAACAAATACGGGCCTACAACCTACCGGCCGGCCACAGACAAAGTTAAGCACCAATGCAACGTTACAGCGACATAGCAGTACTCCCCATTGTAAGCAACCATTAAATTACACTTTGATCAACATAGTACCCTGTCGCCAGAATCGATGAAGGTTAATTTTAAAAGGTTTTTAAAGCAAGCATTATAACAAATCGTACTGTATCAAGTCTTATAAAAGAAACAAAGAAGGATCCATGCGGGAGGAGCAAAACCATAGTGTCAAACATATATGCAGGATATGAACACCAACCAGTGAGTTCCCCCCGGGCAGTAAGGCAACTATCCTCAGAGTCAAATAGAAGACCCCCTTCGTGCGCCACCCGATCCCTGCCGCCACCTAACCCCTAGTAAACTAGACATGGACCCAGACCGAAAGTGAAAATAAAAAATAGGAATAAAAGAAGGCACCATAGAAATAATGACTACGTTCTAACTACTAACCCCCCACCCTACACGCATGCGGAGGCTACGGCCTGCCCCCCCCCCCCCAGCAGTGTGTCTGTCGCCCAATAAACCCGAAATATAGCGAGAAGAAAGAAGGAGAAAGAAAGGAAGAAAAAAACGTACCATGTGATATAGAGAGGGAGAGAAGGACACCCTAATCTTCAACTCTCAAAGACAAAAAAGAGGACAGGAGGAGGTTCAATTCCAGGCAACCCGGTCCCCGCCAGTTGTAATACATCTTCCACCCCAAGTTCAGGAGAATCGGCAAGCATTAAGGCATTGTAGGAGCGAAGCAGTAAGCAACAGCGATCAAGTAATCTGAACACAAGATACATCCCCAAATCCCGGTCCACCAGCCCAGCAGCCAACAACAGGAAAAGCAGCCTAGCCCTGACCCGAACGTGGATACTCACTCAGACGCGTTGCCCAAGAGAGGCCCGCCCACCACAGAACAAAGGAGCAAAATGGCGAGAGGACAGAGGACAACAATAAAGGAGCACAAAATGGCCACAATGAGACATCAGGGAGTCCGTCGAGTGCAGCAGAACGTTCCATAAGTACACCAGGAGTACACGATGTTTTATTCAGGATAGGCAAGAGGCACAGCGCAGGAGGAGAAGGCAGCCGCGACATTGCAGACAGTTTTCGAGGCACACACAATAGAGAGTCTGGCCACAATGTTGCACGCATCTCTTGGAGGGGAAACAAAGTGTCCCGAGGGGAGTCATCAGGCTGGTAATCCTGGGCGTCAGCAAAGTAGACAGTGAGCTCAGATGTGCAGCATGCAGGAGAGATCGTCGGTGCCCCACACGGTGCAGGCAATGGCAGGCGGCAGCTTTGCAAATCCGAGGCATTAGTGCCCCAGCCCAACGTAGATGCCATGCGGTCCAGCTTGTCCCCCAGTTCCCGGTAGCAGTGGCGCACTTCTGAGCGGAGGTCACACAGGGCTGACAGGACAGCGCCAAGGGAAATCACAGGCTGTAGCCCCCGGGTCTTGTGTCCCCGGGGGATCCCTCGAATATCGGGTTCCCCTGTAGCCAGGCAGCACTGGTCTCTGGCGTGGACGGGCTCAGTTCCCCACAAGACATGGCGGCGCACTGAGCCATCGTGACCAGGTTCCACGACGGGCACCGGTTGTAGGAGAGCACCAGCGCACCCCCCTGTAGTCGCTGGCTGATTATTACGCTCCGTGCCCCAAAGACAATCCGTGCAGGTCAGACGCTCCTCGGCAGTCCCGGGTAGCGAGGCATGGGGTCAATAAACGAAGTGCGACCCAAAATGGCCGGACAGTCCTCTCCCCGTACCTGCCGCCTCGGACAAAGGCTCCGCTACGATGGGGGTCCACAGCTCCGTAAACACTGCCCTCTCTCAGTCCACATCGTGCTATCCCAGGTGACTAGGCTCGGGCAGCGCCTCGCAGGGGCCACGCCGGTTTCACTGCAGCCAGCGCCGGCGGAGCACTCCGGCCGGCAACAGGTCCCAGAGGCACGGAAGGAGGAGTCCACGGGAGCGGGGTCCAGGGCCGGGGGCTAGGAGGCAAATATCTTCGGCTGCCGGGCAGGTCCAGGGTCCGGGAGAGCACCGCCGTGATCAGCGCCGTTTCGCACACAATCTGCCGTCGAGTGTGCCAGGATTGGAATCAGGATGTCAGCACGGCAAAAACGGACTGGCGGAGCCGGGAGCCTACAGGTCCGCACCGGTCGCCATCTTGGCTCCTCCTCTCCCCGAAGTTTTTCTTATCTACTTTTTGTCCAACATAACTTTGTTTGCATTTTTACATTACTTATTTTTATTGCCTCATTCGCTACCTATATTTTTGTTTAATAAACACATCAAGTATGGCATATCAAATCAGTCGTTTTATTGCTAAGTACACGTTTTTCCATTTTCTGTGTCCTTTCTTCAATTTGAGGCAGACATAGCAAGTAACTGAGGCAAATTTAACACGTGCATTATCTGTGAAGAACGAATTGATGCAAGTCCAAAGCTATTAGATGACAGAATACAGCACTAAAGAACACTACAAACAATAACTTGCTGTGTCTGCCTCAAATTGAAGAAAGGACACAGAAAATGGAAAAACGTGTACTTAGCAATAAAACGACTGATTTGATATGCCATACTTGATGTGTTTATTAAACAAAAATATAGGTAGCGAATGAGGCAATACACATACGTCACACAATGAGTACAGATTTTGAAAAAGTACCTCATGTTTCAGTTTGGTGAGTTCTTCCTGGCAAGAAGCAAGTTCATTAGTTGCAAGGCCCCTTAATTCTTCATTCTCATCTGCAGCAAATACAACAGTAACAAACCAATTAATCAGTTGTTAATGGGAATTTATCAGTAGGGCATGGCACCAAAGCATAAAGACAAGACATACTGCGTAAGGAGTACATTTCAAATTACATTTAAAGCTTTAGCATACAGTGAAACTCTGTGGTTGTGCACTTATTAAGAGTTCTGTCTCAACTTCAAACCCAGTGGACCAGAACAGGAAGAAGAGAGACAGTACAGTCCAACAGATACAAGGCGAAAATAACAAGCACTGGCGTTGCCAATAGGTCTCGCAGTAGGAAAGATGGAGCTATTACAATTGCAAATAACAATGCCTTTTATTTTTGTTTTCATTTTAAAAACATAAAGGGCTTTGTCATTTACAAAACCAATAGCTCCAACTTTCCTACTGCGAGACCTATTGTGCACTGCACAGTGTGGGTGAAAGTGGCACTGCGTGTGTGTGAATGGCTTTGAGTGAGTTGCGTGGGTGAGTGTCGTTGCATGTGTGAGTGTTGTTGCGTGGGTGAGTGGCGTTGCGTGGGTGAGTGGCGTTGCGTGGGTGAGTGGCGTTGCGTGGGTGAGTGGCGTTGCGTGGGTGAGTGGCGTTGCGTGGGTGTGAGTGGCGTTGCGTGGGTGAGAGTGGCGTTGCGTGGGTGAGAGTGGCGTTGCGTGGGTGAGAGTGGCGTTGCATGGGTGAGAGTGGCGTTGCATGGGTGAGAGTGGCGTTGCATGGGTGAGAGTGGCGTTGCATGGGTGAGAGTGGCGTTGCATGGGTGAGAGTGGCGTTGCGTGGGTGAGAGTGGCGTTGCGTGGGTGTGAGTGACGTTGTGTGTCTGAAAGTGGCACTGCGTGGGTGTGAGTGGATTTGCATGTGTGAGTGGCGTTGCGTGGGTGAGTGGCGTTGCGTGGGTGAGTGGCGTTGCGTGGGTGAGTGGATGTGCGTGGGTGAGTGGATGTGCGTGGGTGAGCGGCGTTGCGTGGGTGAGCGGCGTTGCGTGGGTGAGCGGCGTTGCGTGGGTGAGTGGCGTTGCGTGGGTGAGTGGCGTTGCGTGGATGAGTGGTGTTGCGTGGATGAGTGGGGTTGCGTGGGTGAGTTGTGTTGCTTGGGTGAGTGTGGCGTTGCTTGGGCGATAGTGGGCTTGCGTAGGTGTGAGTGGGCTTGCGTGGGTGTGAGTGGCGTTGCGTGTCTGAAAGTGGTGCTGTGTGGGTGAAAGTGGCACTGCGTGGGTGTGAGTAGCTTTGCGTGAGTGAGTGAGTGGCGTTGCGTGGGTGTGAGTGGCGTTGCGTGTCTGTAAGTGTTGCTGTGTGGGTGAAAGTGGCACAGAGCCTTTGATGTGGCCTGGCGCAGGAGAAATGCTGCTGCTGCTAATTAAATATAAAAAGTGTTTAGGGACTCACGGCTGCCGAGAGTAACAAGGCAGTGCTGGGAGGGGGGCTGCACACCAACTGAAGTGCTCTGGTTGCACGGCTTGTGGCCGGCCGTGTGAAGTGATAAGCCTTTGAAGTACACAGGCATGCTGTGACGGAGGTGTGAGAGGTCTGGCAGGGAACAGATGGCCTGGCTGTGAAGCAGGGGGCGGGGCAGCGCTGGGGAAGCCTGTGGGAGGGTGATTGATGCCTTTGATGTGGGGAGGGAGGAGAGCCTTTTGCGAGCCTGCAGGAGAAATGCTGCCGATGCGCGTGCATGTTTAATCACGTGAACTTGAAGAAAACCGCGGCTGAAAGCCCGTGGTTTGAAGTGGATTTTGCCGACTTGAATTCTCCCCATTTCCCATTCCTGCAGAATGGTAAAGGCGAGACCTAAAAACGTCCCTCAGTACTGGATGTAACAACCTCGAGTGAAATTTGCAGTACCAGTGGAAACATGTGTCTGCGAGTTGTTAATGTAAACGAAATGTCATCTCAGAAGACAACAATGCAAGCCTTAAGGTTTGAATGCTTAATACTTCTTCTGGGCAAAGCAAGGACAAAACCGTAGTACAACTAGCATGTGTGTTTTTGCCAGGCCACCTTTGGTAGCAGAACATTCGTCCTAAAGCGGGATACATGAAGTAAACCATACGGCATCTTTATGCTTACCATAAACACGTGATTTACTGTATGAAATAAAAATATACTAAATGGTATATGAATAGAAAAAGCATTATAAAGCAAAACAAATGTTTTTTTTTAAAGTACATCATAAAGCACTTCTACAGTTTCTAAGCTATGTAAATGAAAACATTAGTTACTCTTACCCAATTTAATAGTATACATTTCACAAATCTGTGCAAGGATAGAACCCGTGAGTGTCCCATGGCATATGAACCAGTGACACCACTTGTTTCTGTCAGGATTCAAATCATTGAGCCAAATGTATGATAAAATCAGATAGCTGAAACTATACCTTCTGAAATTAATTTTTATGTCGATCTCTTTGGCAGGAGTGCAACCCAATGAATTCCATTTGGATTCAGTCAAAATATTTAGGGTGCAAAGGCTGCCTCCGCACACAAATACATATATAGTCATCATATATAAAGAAAGATGCTTGTCATGCTCTTTAGACTGTGAAGTGCAACATTAAGTTTTATGTTAAATTTAAGTGGCCTTTGGTATACCAGGGGATCCAAACACAGGTTGCACTGGATAATTGTACTCCAACAGGAACATCTAGTGGCCTAACCCTCAGCAGTGTTTGTGGTGTCGGAGGTGTAGAAAATATCATTTCATGTGTTGCTGTTACATTCTGACCCTTAATGTCCTCCACATCTACCTCCGGTGGTAAAGACCAGTGAAATGAGTACAGTACTTCCGCTTTACCATCAGAACAAAATTAAAAGCAACTTACCCAAAAAATAAGACACTCATGTAGACCTGATCAATACCTCTTTAAAAATCCTGATGAAAAGAATGTGCCCCCACTTGTGATCTTACGAAAAACTCATATCGTTGAACATTGGCAATTATTTGGAGGGGCGCTTCACCAAGATTATTAACTTCAAGGACTAGGGGCCTCTAGAAAAGGCCTTCACGATCAAATGCCCTAACTGGCAATCCACACCTATTTGAGGGCCCTGGTCCTAAGTGGCTACATCTAAAAATTATTAGCGCAAATTTCATTTGTCAAAGGGGTGCTCTCCTAGATCAAACAAACTCAAGAGAGCCCAAAGTGTTGTGAGCTTAAGGATTGGGTCCTGTGGCTTATCCAAGAGAACTACCCTATTCACCCCAACTACGCATTCACTCCCTAAAAGATTTTGCAATGAGGCCTGCTAAAGCTCTCTTGCCCTAAGTCTGACAAGTAGCTACTTTCTGGAGACCACCAAAGACGCTAGGCTAAATAATTCAGATGCACTAAAACCCTAACAAAATCTGCAGTTGGTAGCCCTATTTAGTGGCCCGGTGTGTTGTCCAACGAATCATTCTCCCTGGATCCGGATAAGAGTCCCAAAGATCAAATACAACTTGTCAAAGAGATAACCCATCAATTACACAAACAAATGTGTTTGTTTTTAGGAATGGTCACTCACTTTTGTGATAGACTGGAATGCGAACTAAGCGATCGCCAATGGCGGGGATGAATTTAAGTATTCCATCCATTATCGTATTGTTTGTTGAAGTGAACGTCCTAAATGCGACAATTATGCCCAGACGTGGGTCGCAGCACACATGCTATTATTCCCTCTTTGGCCTAAGTAGGCTGAAACGAATCTGGGGTTGGTGGTGTTCCCTTAAAGAGGGGACCAGACCGAGCAGATCAAGTTTGACAATCTTACTAGAGACGCTCACGGCTGATTTGCATTTCGCAGGTTTTTTCTGTAGTGACATAATGAGTAAAAATGATTGACTGGATTGAGGCCACAGTGCTCACCAGTGCCTGAGATTAACGCAAGCATTACATTCAACACGTTGTTTGTTGCAGGCACAATTTCTTTTCTCGTTCACATTGTATTCTTTTCAAAATACTTAGCAAATCTTTAAAGGATAATGCAAGATTACTACATCGTAAATAATGTCATGTTCAATGTAAAAAACATTTCAAAATCAATAAACACTGTTGCCATTGATGAAAAAGGGATTTTTCGAGATACCATTAAGAAAGCTTAAGAGTACTCTATTAAATGAAGAGCTTAATGGGTGAGTGGAAGGCTCCCTAGTTTGCCTTAAATGGTGAGATCTGCGCATACTAACTTTACCCTAAAATACCTCTATAATCTCATGTTTATCCAGCTAATAATATACGTTTCTCATCCAACTATTCCACTTTTAGTCTCCCCACTGTATGTGTATGTCCCAAAGTTATCTGTTCCTCTGCCTAGTGCTCTTCCATGACCCTCGGGGTAGGGTTGTGGCTAACCACATGCCCAAGCACCCCAAACAAACACCTTTCAGACAACATTACTTGGCACGTATGAGGGATCTAAAGTATATTAAAGAAATGTGTTCTAATTAAGACTTTTAATACTCGTAAGGCCCAGTAACATTATTCATGACTGGAAACACGGCTGTACTAAAAACACGGCTGTACTAAAAACATGTAGTCTCAATGCCTTGCACACGGTAGCAAGAGAACTGCTTCCAATTAATTCGATCCTTGTCTTTGACCATCACATTATTACATCAAGTGGAGTCTGGTGTCTCAGTGGAATAATTAATTTTCTTCAAGGATCTGTGTTTGAGCCAATAGTCAGAAGTTCAAATCCCAGTGGGTCCATTCAGCATTACAACTTTGTGAGGTCTACAAAATGGGACGGGCACAAATAAAAATCTGTTATTCAGTTTCAAGGGGAGAACCTACACTTTACAAATACTCATGTTATTTTACAAATCAGAAATCTAGTACAAAGCCAAGGGAAGAGGCTGAGATCTTTGGGAATCGAACCTACAATGACAAAAGAAAGAGCAAGTATGAGAATGTTCTTCTTGATGATTCAATAATACAGAAGGGGACAGACAAGTAATAGACCTGCACCCTGCCCCGAGTGTACCAACTGTGCTGATATCTGGAATCCTAATGCTGATTTCTTTTGACATAGATCATGCGTGTCCATGGCATAGGCCTATCTCATGGATTACAGTATTGTTGTACTGGGAGGAGCTCCCAAAATACTACTAGGAATTAAGCAGCATGATGGTGGCAACATACCGTGTAGTGATCAGAGGGAGTGAACAAGTACTTTTTACCGATCTCACAAGAGTACGGTGTAGTGATCAGTAGGAGTGAACAGGTCCTTTTTACCTGTATCACATGATTAAGGTCTACAGGCTCACTCATTTTAAGTCCTGCTGCTGCATGCTCAACTAACCCATGGCATACATCAGTGTGGTGTGGAGTGCTGCCCAGCACAGAAGTAGTGTACCTGCACTGGGTGTAAGTGTGACTGGGAAGGAAGCAATACAGGGATAATGCAGTACTGTGCTGTGAATGTGTGTTATATGTATTTGCTGGGTGTATGTGTGCCTCTGAGGGGTACAATTCATGAAGGATGTAGTGCTGTGTAGTGCATGCATGTTAAATATGTGTGCTGGGTGTATGCATGCCTGTGAACGGCACAATACATGAAAGGTGTAGTGTTGTGCATACTGAATACATTAGTTGGGTGTATGTGTGCATGTGAGCAGTACAATACATGGAAACTGGAGTGCTGTGCAGGGTATGCAAATTGAATGTATGTACAGGGTGTGCCTGTAAAGGGTAAAAAAACACGGAGGACTCTGGCTTCAATTTGGGAGAGGTAGGGCTGAACGGTGAAACATGTGCAGAGAAGGTAGAGGAATCTCCGCATCAGATTTGTGTATTGCTGAATTCCTATAAGCAGGGTGGGACACATTGGAAAAGGGAGAGACAGGCTCCCCCAGTTCACCACAAAGGATGCTCTTTGATTCAGAGTGAGTTCACTAGGAAGGGGTCTGGGCACACCTCAGAGACTCATAAAGAGTAGGGCGGAAGCCCTTGGGAAACCTTTTAATACATATATCACAGGGCCGACATCCAGATGTAGGAGGACTCTAGTCAGTCAATCGCCTAGCTGGTATTGTGGGGTTATCAGCTTTGTAGACACTCCTGCTGTGACAGACTGCTTTCTGGAGGAGGAGAGTGTAGAGGAGTGAGCAGCTTAAATGGAAGCAGACCCCAACCAAACTTCAAAGACTAAGATTTTAATGTACATTTGGGGTCTGTAAATAGACTCATTTGTTTTTGGGACAAACTACTGGCCATACCTGCTTTGTTTCCTGGTCCTGACCTTGCTGCCCTGCACTGCGAGTCCCCCCACCGCCGCTTTTTCCACACTTGCGGCCGCCGAGTGGAGGACTCACTTTCCTTGCTTTCCCAGCATCCTTGGTGGCGGCGCCCCCTTACCTTGTCATCACAGCGCCCGGAGGCACTTTAAAGACCCTGCAGCCCCGGTGAAGCGGGCTCTCCTCATTTGTTTTTGGGACAAACTACTGGCCATACTTGCTTTGTTTCCTGGTCCTGACCTTGCTGCCCTGCACAGCGAGTCCCCCCGCCGCCGCTTTTTCCACACTTGTGGCCGCCGAGTGGAGGACTTGCTTTCCCAGCATCCTTTGGGGCGGCGCCCCCTGACCTCGTCATCACAGCGCTCGGAGGCGCTATAAATACCCTTCAGCCCCCGCGTCGCGGGAGCGCGCGCGGGACCCGCCGAGCTGGGCCCGGGCAAAGGGCGGGCCCTCTTAGGCCCTCATGGGCCGGGGAAGGCCGGGCTGGGCCATATCCTTTGGTTTTTTCTCTGCGGACAACATTGCCTACATGCCGATAAGTCACAGCCCTTGGCGTATTTTATAAATTCCTATGTTGGTATCAGAATAGCTATTATTGGTACTGTTGTGCACATTCAATTTGACTTTGGCCTTGTTTGTTATATACTGCACACAATAGGAGAAACAGCTATTAGCTATGCCTAAAGGTCAAACAACTAGAAGGAAGTCACTGGCGGGTGGTAGTCTAATAGGCACCATAGACCAATTTCTGACGAAGGCTGCCAACAAGTTAGACCACGATATAGCCGTGGCTGAACAATGCTTGTCTGTAGAATTTCCTTCCAGTAAACGCTCTTCCTTAGGCTCCCTACAGTTAGTAACCTCGCCCCCAATACTATCTAGAGATAACATCGTTAGGGACGATCCAGGGATCCCTTTACTCCTCCAGGATAGTTTACCTTCAACACAACCTTTACAAGGGGAAACCATTGTCACAATAAACCTAGACCAATCACCTAATCCCCAAGGGAGGATCATCCACCCCTGCCAACACCGGGGAATAAAGTCCAACACAATCATCCACCGAAGGTAAATCCTTCACACTCCGAACAGGGGGCCACTTTAAAGAGAAAGAGGGCTGGGGACACACATGCTGGCAAGCGGGCAAAAATATCTAGATCATCCATAGACCCGAGCAAGAAGCAACCTACGAGTGAAACATGCCTCGGCCCAAAAAACTCACTCCCAGGGGGCACTTTAACTGAAGGGGTAATGGAGGATTTGGAAAAGCTCATTAAAACCCTCATGTTACCCCTCATAGAGAGAGTTAAGAGGCTGGGAGATCAAATGACTCATTTACTTGAAACCACTCATTCAAACGAAGAGGCTCTAAAACAATTCATTACCCAGAATACCCCAAACGTACCTCAGTGTCCTCTATTGGGAACAATTAAGCCCCACGAGGAACACCACGTATTAAAACCAAGGGTCACTTTGGTTGCTGTTGCCAGTACAGAGCTGCCATCACAGCTACCCAGAGAGACACCATTAGTGGGATCTTCGAACATGTCTAATATTAACAACATAGCAACGACGAAGGCACCTCCACCACACTCGGTCTCAAATAATAGTGGGCATTACATAGATCTACCCCCGGAAGCAGCCCACTATGTCATTATCCTGACTGGAGTCCCAGTGTTGGTTGAAGGTAGGAAAGAAGCTCACGAAAATCTTAAAAATAAAGTCATACATTGGCTGAGCGCCAACAGACCTTTGCCACCAAATATCAATGGGGATATAGTGTCCGTCAGGAGACGAGGTTGGGTGGGTCCTCGACCAAAAGATATTGAGGGGGATATCGTAATAATCAATTTCAGGGACCATAGAGTTGTCACCCATATTACTGATTGGTTTTCGGGGAGAGGTGAAGGCGGCATATCACCCCGCGATTTGAGCTACTTTTATCCCAGAACTCTATTGACCCGCTCAAATTTCACACCAATTCCGGAAACACGCAACACCCAACATTCACTTAACTGTAATACCCATATCCTATCATCGAGACCTCCCACCTCTAAGACACCCTCATTTTCCCAGTCTCTACGAACAGACAGGCCTCTATTTCCTCACTTTAGTAGGCATCAACATACGAATTACAACTGGTGATGGAGTATTCCAGTATGTATCTCATTTGAGTCTTTGTCAGGCCTAGAGGACTTAAATTGACAACTGATGGCCACCCAGGTGTGCCAGCCATTAGATTCATCCTCTGGTGTTTCTGAACATCAAAAGGGTCCTGGGTGCTATCTCCTATCTGATAGAGCTAATATTAACATTGCACCCGGTGAATTTACTGAAGGGAGGCTCAATTCTCCCCTAGTGAGGGAACTAGTTACACCATTAGCGGATGTTAGGGTACAGTCTGAAGATCAATCTATCATACAGCCTTCCACTCCTAGGGAAGAAGAAAATATAGACATCCCTATTCATACTGCCAAAAATCTGATAATTTTGTCTCACTTATTTCTATCTTGGAATGTGGCAGGTCTGGCAAATAAACTTGGTCAACAGACTTGGCGGGACTTAGTTGATAACTATACCATTCTTTGTTTTCAGGAAACCTGGGCCTTAGACCCTGTTCATCTATTGGGGTTTCAGACATTTCACTCACCAGCCTTGCCAAGCTCTCAGGGCAGAAATAGTGGGGGTTTGTGAATATATGTTAGCACTGTTATTGGGCTTACAATTTCAAGACACCTTCCAACTGAACATTATCAGATTCTAATCCTTAGATGGGGCAATTCCATTAATTTGATTTTAATTAATTTCTATAATAATGTGTCTACTGATAACTTAGATAGAGTTATAAACAACCTGATTTGCAGTGTCTCCTCCTTAAGGGAAAGGATAGGTGGGGAGTCTTTCCTGGCATGGGTGGGTGATTTTAATTGTAATGTCTGTCAGAACGGACAGAAGGGCATTTGCGGCAACCTTACTGACGACAATCCGAGTAATTTCAGCCACTCTAAGCAGGGTGATATATTGATTAACTTGTTCTTTTATTTTAAATCTCTCATGCTCGCCATTAATACAGTTCCAGTCAACCGACAACGGCAGGGGGTGTAACTCCACAATAGATTTCACCCTCCTTTCCAGAACGCATGCCCATTTAGTGACATCATGGGAAACGCTAGATGAAATATATGGTGATCACTACCCAATTTCATTCTCCATAACAAAGGCCGAGTTAGAGCGGTCCCGGAGGGATAACAGCACCCTTTACCAACAACCGATAACCCTTGCTCGCAAAAATGGTTACACCCTCAAATGGGACAAGGTTGACCCAGCGGGACTATTAGTAAATTTATTTTCGACATTGAAGAAAGAAATTTACATTTCCCTCTTTCCGACTGAAGAATCTTCTAAAATCCTGGGCTCCTTTTCAAAGATACAAGCAACTTTAAAACAGCTATTGACTAGACAATATCGCTCAGACTCGAACCGCCCTAATGGCTGGTTCGATCATAATTGTACTACTGCATTAAAAACCCTAAAAAAGGCTCTCCATGCTTCACCTCGATCCCCCTGTGAGATCCGAGACGCTAGACATTTCTGTCGTCTAGCTATTAAAATCAGGGTGAAACTATTTAAAAAAGAGGCATGGCAGGCTGTAATTACTGCTTCCAAAAATAGGGATACAACCTTATTTTGGAAGGCGGTCAATGCCCCTTTCTTCCGGAATAACAACAATGCGGCGGCGATAGATATAGCTATTAATGGGGAAACATGGGTCACACATGTCCAACACCTTTATGACAATGAAATTTCCCCTAACCCTATACCTCCTGCCTTTGTATCTATGTCTGGCGACAAAGGAAGTACTTGTAAGGGAGTTTTCCCTTTGGGAATTTCTTTCACTTGAGACGAGGTTATCATGGCAATAAAGGAGAGTCCTTCTGGTAAGGCCCCCGGCCCGGATGGAATACCAATTGATGTTTTTAAATCTGAGATCCACCTCTGGGCCCCCCTTTTAACTAATGTCATGAATAGTGCTAACTCTTTTGGGCTTATAATAACTTGGACCAAGGCCATAGTGGTCCCTATCTTTAAAAAGGGCAACAGACAAGATCCAACCTGCTATCGGCCTATTTCACTTCTAGACGGCTTAATGAAGGTAGCTGGTCGTATTATTTTAAAGCGAATTCAACTCTGGGCTGAGGAAGGTAACATTATATCTAACCTCCAGTATGGCTTTCGTACCGGTATGGGAACCATCGAGCAGACTTTAAATTTGCATCTTTTAATTTCCAAGTACACCCAGGCCAGGAAAGGGAATCTCTTTATTACTTTTATCGACCTGAGC